>NC_081826.1:74840000-80247500 GCF_030867095.1 Alligator mississippiensis
CACTAATAATTGTGACGTATAGAGGGCCCAAAAAACAGAATGAATTTGGTGAATGGTTAAAAAACATCTCATTTTAGTTCTAACTCTAGCTATAAATTTATCTGAGTTATTCAAATCTCCAGGACATGAAAAGTTGTTCTAAATGTTTTCTTCACCCTTTTCTAGTTTAAACCAAACAAACTTATCTGAACTTTTAGCTTTAGGAATAACTAAGTAGTCTTTGACAAAATGCTCCTTCATATTTTACTGGGCACACAGGTAAGTATGGCCTTCATTACTTGCTGATACGTAACTGAGATAAACTTTATATGTGACAGCCCTTTAAAATATGTGCCAGTGCCTATTTTGAATGCTTCTGCTTCAGATAGTAATTTCATGAATGATATTTGGCTTTTCCTGTCTCCTCTTTAGCCCATAGCTCACTGTGGTGGGTTTGTTGGATTTACTATAAAGGTTCTGTTCGCACCCTGTGGGTTGGGTTAAGAATTAGGATTTATGCATTTACTTCTACTGTTGCATTGTTTATACAGCTTTGGTTTAGTTTTGATCCCTTTTTTTTTTTGCCTTTGAGGCTCTTCCACAGTGTCAGCTGCTGACTGATAGTAGGAGAACGGCCTCGTGGTGTGAATGAAAGGGACCTAGCGGTTGGTAAACAGAGATAAGGAATAAATAGAGCACAGGCAAAAGGAGATAGTTCTGTGGGAGCCCAGATTGCCGCCAGTCTGTTCAAGTGAGATGCAGTGCCTGTCCTTTTCCCAGATTAAATTAGTGTGCGAAATCTCCAGTGACCTCCTCCCCTTCTCCCCATACTCTTTAGCCAAGCTGAACAGCCTCTGCTGTAAAGTATTCATTTTATCCAGGGACAAGTTGGACAATAGAACTCTCCCTGATACTTATGGACAGCTGTCGTCATTCAGAGGGCTTTTCAGCATTTCATTTTTCATAGGCGTTAAAAGGGTTTTTACCTTGTAACTGACGAGAGGGAAGAAATGCAGGCATGCCAGCTCGGAGGTTGCCTGCAATAAATAAATAAATAATCCCCCCCCCCCAACCTGCTAAAGGCTGCATATTTTGTGGCTGTTGCTGTTATTTAAAGGGGTTTAATTGTGATAACATGATTACACTGAAGCATGACCTGCATGGAGAAATTAACAAGCACAGACAGCAATAGGCAGGGCTCCCAAGCTTCCCTAAATTAGAGGTCACCAGTGCAAACCCTAGTGAGCATCCCCTTCCCTTCTTTGCCCTTGTTTTTGCCTAAAATCTCCAGCCATATTATTACCTGTAAATAACTCCCAGGATATAGTAAATCCTCACGAGATACCTCTGTGGTCCTATATTTTTTTTAGTGATTTACTGCAAATATATTCAGCATTTGACTGATTAAATAGACCTTCGGCAACCTTGAGGGTCACCGTGTAGAGTATGTACATAGAAAATGCATCAGCCCATTGTACCCTGGCAGCTAATGAGATTGGTCGTTAAGTAAATGACACAAAGCCTACAAAAAAAGCTTAGCAGCTCACTAGAGTATCACAGAGTGTCCCTGCACACCACACAACGACACAAACAGTGGACTAACCTAGCCCACCCCTGCTTTATTCTACATCACTGCTTCCCTGATGTCAGCGTGAGAGGCAGAACAAAGGCTAAAAGGCACACGGTAAGTCAGTCTGACAATTATGCCCTAGGGAGAAAGTAGAGCAAATCTTAGCCTAACCATGGGGTTGAAAGTCCGTTTCTAGACAAGTAGGTCATAATGAAGAAATTTTTAAGGGAAAAAAATATCTCTGGAATCAGTGTAGGTGGGGGGGGGGGGGTTCTCTTTCCTATTCATTATCTTGCAAAAGTTTCTTTGAATTCCCAAAGTAAAGTGAAACAGAATGCTCAGTGAACTTGATGTTGCAAATTAAGATGTGGCGAAATAAATTATTCTTTGTTGCAACTGCCACACAATAAGCACCACCCCAGAGGTACCTTTAAATCTGATTAACTTTGCAGACAGAAACTTTTTATTTACTTGTACATTTACTTGTCTGTGAAAATTGAGTGAAAATCTGTGATATGTATGTATAGATATTTCAGTCCATCAGCTAAATACTGTTACTTTTGGATAAATGGCTCAGTCTTTAGAACCGTATAAACTAGAATAAAGCTGTTACTATAATACTAACAATAATTTGGGGTAGGGTAGTTTCAGTGACAGCCCTCAGAATTTAAATGATTTCTATCTCTCATTTGTTTTTTAATTAAGCTAGAATTAAAGAAAGTTGAACAATCCTTTGCTAAAGAGTCGCACAGAATCTATTTTCTTGGTACATACAGCTAAAAATCTACCCAATTCTTTATTATAATGCTTGCTTTTTTTGTGTATCCTGTGATGAAATCATCACTATCAATGTTGGAGTTTAATATCTCTGGACCCTTTATTCTGCTGGAAAATGGCAACAGGAAGTTACCAGAAAGTCATGTCTGCATTGCTAAAATGTTTTCTATCTGCTTTGCACTTTGTGTGATCAAGGGATGCTAGGCTCAAGACAGTCTAAGATTATTACAAGATGCCTCTGTGAGTTAAGTTCTGGGGTTTTTTATTCTAAAATAATGAAATTTGTAGAAAAATTACTTATACTGTATCTCCTGTCTTACAAATCCCTACAGTAATGGAGTTTAGAAATCTTCCAATATTACAATGGATTTGATTTTTTTTTTTTTTTAATTTGGGGGGAATTATTAAACTGGAAAAACACTTGTCATTGAATGTTGTAAAAACATGTCAAACTAATCTGTTCATTTAATTAAAACTCTGTATACTTCTCAGAAGTCAGCTTCTTAAATATATCACTTACACTAAAATATTCTTGTTGCAACAGGGACAACAGTAATATTATCATAGCGGACAGTAACTTAGACAAAATATGACATTATTGTTTATGGGTACAGAGCTTTGTATACAAAGATTTTTGTGTGTGTGTATGTTTGCATATACATCCATATCTGCGTATATTTATACGTGTTATCTGTAAGTACTAAGGTCCACATACAAATATGTAATGTTTATAATATATTAAGAATCAATGCATATTAAATAACAGATGATGTCGATTATCCAAATCTGTTTTTGCATTTTCTAATATCTTAGAAAATTTGGTGAGGGCAGCAAGGAAAGATGTGAATAAGCTCAAGTAAGTAAATTTAGTATTTTTAATCTTTTTCACCATATGTTATTAGGTGTTTTTATTTTGGCAGCGTGTATTCCTTATGTTACTCCAAAACCAAGAAAAATGCAAACATCTCCAGAGAAGCTTGCTTCCTCTGATAAGTAATAGAATGTATAGGTGACAACTAAATTTTATGTCTGCACACAGTTGCTAAACTAAGAAGTTATGATGCAGTTTGATGTAGAACTTTGCTAGTTCCTCTGAAGTTTATAAGTCATTTTACCAAATGGAATTTGAGTTCTTTAAGTTGAGGTGTATCTTTAAAAAAAAAAATACAGTCCCATCGTGCAGGCTATATTTATACCTGTATCAGAGGATGAAGGGCAGTAAATGCCACAACCTCTGCCACAATACTAAGCAAGTTTAGCAGACATCAGTGTACATTATCCTTACAAACTATAAGGCACAATGATTACAAACTGTGGTACAGTGATTTCACAAGAACAATGTATGGTGCATTGCTATAGTACTACAAACAAAATAATACATTAGTCTTACTGAGCTACATTGGTTTAAAGTTTTAATGGCTTTCCATCATTTCATTCCTTTTTCCTTAGGTTGGTATGGTTTGTTTGTTTTTTATCTAGCTAAGAAAATAGCTTAGCCAAAAGTTGTTTCTCATTTGCTAATTAAAGTGTTCACTGAAAAGCTCCTGTTAACCATATAAGCGTGTTTTAAAATAGTGTTTTGATAAGGTAGCATAAGTTTTTGGCCCATACTTTCAATAAAAGGCCCATTCACTTTCTTATAATCTCATATGCACCATCTTACATGAGTAAGGGTTTTATGTATAGACCTGAGATACTGTATGGCCTAACATATTTAACTACTTTTAACTCAAATCTTACTATATTTTTAATTTTTGAGAGCAATGATTCCGAAACTCATATTTCCAAAGCTTGTATTTTGAAGAACCCAGACTCTTCAAGATTACAAACAACATATCTCAGGCCTAATTGCAGCACATAAGCATGTAGTATGACATATGATGTATTGTATAACATGCGTAGTAAACTTTGTCCTAATGGACCCGGATCTGATTGGAATCTCTGGGCCAAAATCTGATTAGTTTTTTCTGGTCCAAGTTGAAAGTAACTCCATTTACTTCATATGATTAAGTTTGGATTTCTACCTATGTCATTTCATATGCAGATAGTATATGTGTTCTTATATTAATGTTATAGATTACTATAAACTTCATAAATACAGATGGTGCTTCTCAATGCTAATTCATCAGTAATCATTGGATCATTTCAAACCAAAGATACAGTTTAATTAGTTATTAGATTTCTTTTTCTCCTCTTTATTTAGCACTGAAGGAAATTATTTTGGAAGGAAAATTGCTTTTGTTCATGCTCATGGAAGTCTGTTCATAAGAGATACCTTTTCCTTTCTTAATTAAAACTCTGTAGTTTATGATAACTTATCAGTAAAAAACTTAGTCTGTGATAAAAAGGAAAAAAACAAACTTTGCTTTCAGTTTTTCAGGCAGTTGATTACTTATTAAAGCCTTTACACGGTGAGCACCTAGATACACGCTTAACTTTACACAGACAAGCAGTCGCTTTGAAGTCAATGGGACTGCTCACCGAAATAAAGTTAAGCAGGTGTGTCAATGTTTGGAGGATCAGGGCTTTATTAATTTGTTTAATAGATCTGGGTAACATCTGTTGCATCAATCCTCAAAAGTGAGTGTGTACACAAACATTTCCCTTCACTAAGTTTTCATTTTAAGACATTTATTTGCACCTTTGTAAATTTGAACAGAAGGGCTTTTAAAAGTTTTTTTTCAAAGTATCGTTTAGTGTGAGAAGTTAGGGATTCTAGTTTCTTCAAAATACAGATAACTCTGGCTAGTGATAGTAAGATCTGCACCTATGAAAATCCCCTTATATAAAGAAGAAAACATACACATCCTCCCCGGGTACATATTCAGCAGCTGGATTGGCACAACAAAACAGAAATGGCTCCAAAGGCACCGTTCTGGACTATCAGGTCAATAATCCTTATGCTAAGAAGGATTTACACGATACAGAGTAATGGCTCTGTCATCTTTCAAGTCAAAAATCCACTTTTTAACAACCATCAAATCACTATTATGTACTCTTAATAATATGGAATTCAATGAAATAAAGTGTGTTCTCAGAGTTTATGTATTTAAACAATAATTTAAAAAATCTAGATTTAAATGTTCAAGTAAAATACATGTAAGTTGTGCTACAGTATGCATTATAAACACTACTAGAACATCTCTAAAATAGTCAATCCCTTCCTCACTAGAAAAAGAATGTATTTATTATGGCCTAGAAGAGTAAGATCATTTGCAATCCAGAAAGTCAGCACATTTCAGTTTAAGTCACTTCTTTGTGCTTGTTTTTTTAATACTGTTGGGGTATGGCTTCTGCCCTTCTTCAAACTTAGCTTTGAAATATTTAATTTTGTTTTCCCATAAGTTAATATACATAGTCCAGATCTTACTACATAAGTAAATTGCAAGGTAACTAGTGAGAGAAACCCTAGATTATGATTTATATTTTAACTTTTCATTTAAGACACCATAAGATGTCATGATAAAAAGGGGTTAATAATTTTTTCACAGGTTGGGGGAAAAAATTACATTGCCCAGCAATGTGGCTTAGAGTGACTAAATTGACACAGAAACTATGGAGAGCCTCAGAATCCTAAACTAGATAAAGTACCAAAGCACTAGAAACTACTGATTTTGGGTATTATATTTTGCTAGCATATTAAATGGTTTCAGTACATGTGACATTTTCATTATTCCTCTAAATTTTTTCAATATTAAATATCTTTTTGAAATACAAATCTAAGGGAAATCATCCTACATATGAATGTTAGACATGCCATGAACAAAGTGCAACTGAACACATGAATCAATACTTGGTCAAAAGGAAAAAAAGCATAATGCTAAACTGTGTGGTCAAGCTGGTTCATGGAGGGCCCTTGCCATTATTTGTGAAAGAGATGGCAGTGTCTGCAAAAAGGGTTAAAGAAAATGCATTCTGTTGCATCTGCTTACTAAATCCCTTACTTTAGTAGAAATTCAAATTTTGTAAAGATTATTCGTTTTATTGATGCATATAATTATAATCACAAGCCATCTGCTGATTTGGCAGGCATGGTTAAAATTCTCTAACTCTCATAACCTTTCAAGTACAGTGCCCTTGGGACTCTATTTCACTTTTATATTTTGGAAAACATGTAGGGACAAACAAGAGAGGTCATCTGCCGAAAGTCAGACCTGTAAAAAATAATAATAATAATCATGAATAGGGATCGTGGTCATGGATGTTGCTTTAATAGTAAAGAAAGTATTTTCTGTTTTATTTCTGACTTCAGGAGGGATTATATTGGTTTCCATCATGCACTTTGGGAATTTGAATTTTTTCTAGGGATTAGAGCTCTGTCCTCGCACTCCTGGGACCCGAGTTCCAAGTCTAAACTAAAAGAACAAATATTATTCAGTTTGGTTGTCACAGGTGAATTAAACATATTTGACCTTGGCCTTATTTTTTTTTTATTTTTATTTTTTTTTTTAGCAAAACCCATTAATTTTTTGTTTGAAAATGTTTTTGTAGAACATTTTTTTGTTTGTTTTTTTGGAACTTGGTCATATTTGCCTTTCACATGGTAGCATCTACTGCATATTTAACATTAGACTTTCCTTTCACTGTAGAGCTCAAAGGACATTTTAATTTTGAGGGCTGTATACATTGATTCATAACACTGCTGTTTCATGTTCTTTGCCACTACCCTTCTGAAACACATGATTATATTTATCACTAGCCTACCATAGGCAAGAAGTCAGATTCATTTATGAACCCTTGTTTTTATACTGAGTATAACAAGCCTGTTTTGGGGTTTTCTTGTGTGTTTCACCATGCTTAGCCCAGCTGTGTCAGGCTTGACATTTGGCTTATTTGTAAGGTGTCATGCCTGGTGGCTCCTTCTACTGGGAAACACCAACCAGTGAAAAGGGATTGTCTGACAGCTGCTGTATCATAAGCTATACAGAAAAACTGGGTATCAGACATCAACAATGGTATGGAAGACATGGAATTGCCTGACACTGCAGTGATGTACATTAGAGCAGTGCCCCCCAAACTTTTGCTCAGCATGGCCCCATTTATGGGCCCATTTCCTCAATGTGGCCCAATTTTCTCAGGATGGCCCGTCACTCCCAACCCACAGTCCCCCACCACCACAATCTCATCTGCTGGTGTGACTCCATTTGGGGGTCGCCTCCCACAGTTTGGGAACTGCTGCATTAGAGGTTGGAAACACGGGGAGCAGACTGGAAAGGGCCAGTGGATTTGTTAGTGTTACAACATGTTCCTCAGTGTCTAAGTCAGGCAAATAGTCCATTACTAGAGCTCTCCTATCTAGTGCTGCCATTTTCTTACAAGAGCAAAAGGGAGGTAATTCTCCCTTCTTTAATTAGTGTATCTGAAGGCCTGTGTACTGTATACATATTGCTTTACTCCTTTGGAGGTTTGATTCTCACCCCACACCCTCATTATGAAAAACAGGAGGGAAATGCACATGTTTGAAAGTGTCTTCACAGCTGAAACTAGGGAAACAGGCCGAGAGTAGCTCTGGTTTATTTCACAACCAATTAAGTATGACATCTGTTGAAAGTCAGGAAGTAAGTCTCCCTCCCCCCTGTTCATACACTTACTTAAGCTGTCAGTCTTTTATTTGGACATAATGAATTTCATTTGAGGACTTAATTTCTGAAGCATGAATCTTCAAAATAGGTAGAACAAGATTGAAAAGGCCAAGTTTTCACTCCACTTTTGCTCACACAACTTGAGTAACTGATTGTAGAAATACTTCTTTGCAAACATGGTTGGTTACCTAACTCATAAATTCAGGTCTGTGGGGAACAATACAGCATTTTTGACATGAACAAATTTGGGGGGAACCCACTTTTGAACATTTGTCTTCTAGCTGCCACCTCCCATAGGTCAGGAATAGTTAGTTGCAAGGAGGATAGAACATATTTTGCCTTTCCTCTCTTTTATTGTCAAAAACCTGACACTAGTCTGAGTCCCTTAAAAAGAAGAAGGCAAGTGCTATTAGGGTTGATGATACATTTTAAAAATACACTGGGATAGTCATTGCTGGCATCAGGGCTTGCAGATAGATAGTAATCCATAATCACACAAGAAATATGCTCAGTTTAGTTTAAATAACAAACTTAAACTTGAGTGGGCCAGCGCAGGTAAATTAAAGTCATAACTCATTGTAACAGGTAACCGTAGCCCTGTTAACAGGAAGCAGGCCAGCCCCTTTAAGACCCGAACTTTCTGGGCACAGTCTGCTGGCAGGGTAGGGGTTAAAAGCTGAGCCCTGCTGCCTGGTCAGGTGATGGGAAGAGGGCAGGCCAGAACTATAAGAACCCTGGGCTGAGCTAGCCCAGGGAGCTCAGCTGCAGATAGGAGGGACTACTGATGACTCCCAGAGAAGCTGTGGCAGCCCCACAAGAAGGAGCACAGCAGACAGTAGGAAGCAGAAGCATAGAGCCATGGAAAACGTGAGCTGGCAGACTGCCTTCCTTATCTTTATGTTGGTTATAGCCCAGGGGCTCATTGTTTGTGTCTAATTGGTAATCTGGTGGCTTCTGGTTGAGGCTGTAGGGAAGAAGGAAGGCTCATTAGCACCATGGGGTGCAGTCATATTGGGTGAAAGAGCCCAGTGCCCTAGTGGGTGCACCTGTGAAGGGCAAGGGACCCAGAGCTGATTGTGGGAAGATAGGACTTTGAAGCTGGATCCTATTGGGTGGATCTAGGCTAGTAGCCTGAGCTATAAGAAAGGGGCCAAGCCTGAGGAGGCAAAGGGCCCAACAACTCAGCACCCAGGGGTGCAGTGTGAAAGGGGGCCAGAAGGTCTGGTGCCATAGTGAGCACAAATGGAGGGCCATAGGCCCAGAGAGTATTAAGGAGCTAGAGCCTCAGAATCAAACCCTACCTGGTGGGTTTAGGATGGTAGGCCTAGCTAGAGGAAGATGGGGGTGAAAAGCCTGTGCAGGCTGAGAACCCCAACACAGAAGTACAAACATCTGTGAGGCATGGGGCACGTATAGGGATGGTTGGAGCATGCAAGGACAGCCCTAGTCACCAGGGCATACAAAAGGCAGTGTCCCACTTGTAGGAACAACTAAACAATATTTATGTCAAGATGTGGCAGGTGAGTAAAAGCAGGCTACAGGACAAAATACAGGAGTGAAGTATTAAAGGACTTCAACGGTGCCCCTCACAGGCTGCTAGAATGCCACTGGGGATGGCAACCTGTTACACTCATGCCAACAGACAACATTTCTCTTACATCAAAGTGAATTCACAGTAGAAGGTTTACACTCTAAAGTAAAATTTATAATCTCAGTAAATTATTGTACAGTACAAGAATGAAAAAAATGGCATGTCTTTCTATAGTGTCACTCTTGAAATACTTACAGATTATACCAGCCCATGCTTAATTTTTAAACTCAGTGTTATGTTGGAGCTAAATTCCTACACACCTTATTGGGGAACTCTTTCATTTTTTTTTTTTATCCTTTTGGGTACTATCTCTTGATGGGTATTGACTAATCTTGTTAAGACTTGTCTAATAAAAGTTGACCAATCCTTACTTGTTTCCCATTTACTATGAACTCACTCTCCTTATTTCCAAGGCATCCAATTCCTCTTTCTGTTTCTACCAGGAGCTCTCTTTAGCTCTGAGATGCCACTTCACTAGCTTATGAGGATAGTCTCTCTACTTCTGCTTAATCACTCTCAGTTTTTGTCCTTATTTTGAAATACAGCTCAATGCCACGTAGTGTATGCTTTTTATAAACCATAAACTGTTACTCAAATAATAGCTATTGGATTAACTCCTCTTATACAAACTACATCAAATAAAACCTCAGCTCCCATAACTATTATAAATACTTCATATTTTTCCTTATCTCTTGTCCCTACAGATTCTCACACCTTGTTGCAATAAGACAGTTATGTGAATGATGCATTACAAACTTAGGTGAGAAGTTTCTCCTCATATCTACATAGTACTGCTGAACACCTCTCATTGATACAGATCAGAGAAGAATACCAAAGGTTAAGATCATCAAGGAAGTATGTCTTTGAAATGCAGTTTTCAGAAGAGTAGATAGGAATTAAACACCTTGTTTTGTGTTTATAATTTTGGGATTTTCCCTCAGAAAATGTATCCTGACCCAGTAATTAGATTATAAAAAATGAAAATGACCACAAACAGATTAAAATATCACATCCACAACAATATATGGTAGGAATACCAAAATCAAATCAGGTAGATAAACTGGCAGTCCTAAAATTTAAGTATTAGTGGCAGGCTGTTCTGGTAAAAGAATCCTCATATCTGGAATATACTTCTCCCTTTACTCCCATATAGCCTAAAGTTATGGATCTTCAAAAAATGGTGCAAGGTTCATCTCTTATCAGACTGTTAGGAAAGTAGATTAGAGGGATGGGTGAGTAGAGTGTTTTCTTTTTTCTGGGTGCTTTTTTTAATGTTTCAGTCTGTTATATGAAAGTCATGTAGGATGTTGCATTCTAAGACTTCACCCATTGAGAATATTATAGATATCAAAATAATTTGGAAAATATAGCACATATTAATTCTGATATGGTTTTTATCACCTTGAGGATAATCTAGGGAAGCAAGGAATATACTTAGTACACTAGGGTACCCGCAGTGCTATATGGTCTCTATGGTGTCATGAAAATAAGTTAGAGCATCCACTGAGGTATGGTAATGCATACCAAGCCTCTGGCTGAGGCAGACTGGGTTTGAAAACAGGATGTTGTGGCCCTCTCCCTGACACTTCATGCACCTCTCCTGACTCATTCTGAGACAATGACAGAACAAAAATCCTACACTCAGGTTTTGCACAATTTTCTCCTGCAGTTTATACATTTACTTGCTAACAGTGCATTTTAGGAAGCATCCAGTCATTTCTATATTTTTTTATAACATATTCATGTATCTGGGAACTGAGATCAAGACCAGTGAACTACCAAGCTGATGCTCAGAATTTCAGCTGTGCAAAATCTAATCAGCTTAATTTTTTACAGTTTTACTGAACTACAGATTCACTCCAACAGATTCACTTCTTCCCTGTGCTTTTCTCTGAGTTCCTGTTTTAACAAAATCAAACATAAATCATTTTTAATTGATTTGACAAAACCAAGATGTTTCTTGACTGCTTTCCTCAGGATATGCCTTCCCTGCATAGATTCTGACATTGGTTGCCATTAAAAAGATACTTTTAAAATATAATATCCAGGGTATGATAGACCAATGTCTAGCTTCTTTAAAATAACATTTGAAAGGAATTCACATTAGTCTTGAATGGGGGTGAATCTGAAGGTGTGGGGCAGGCAGTGATACAGTCTCATTGCCATTTGAGACTTTGCCATGAGAGCATCAGCTGGGAACTTTTTTGAAGTCAGGCAAAAACTCACCTCCTCTGTTCTCCTCCATGGTCAGTGGCACATCTCCACTCCTCCCTTCCCATTTCCCCCTCGTCCCTTGCCCATCATTGTCAATGCCCCTGATTGAGACCCTGAGTGAGGGGAGCTCCAGACCTCCTCCTGTCCTGCTTCAGCTGGACTACATGGAAAGTGGGGTTCAGCCAGGGATGGCAGCAGAAGCAGTGTAGTTCTTCCCTGCCTGGTCCCCAGGGTTCCCAACCAGCCTAGGAGCAGGCTCAGAGAGTGGACATCCACTTACTGCTGCTGCTGTTGCTGCCATTGTCCCCAAAAGGCTCCACATGTCACCTGGCTGGAGTGGGGCAGGAGCAGCTCTGGGGACTGAGACAGCAGCAGTGGCAGGTGAGAGAGGGGAGGAATGAGAGGAGAGGAGTTATGCTGCTAAGCATAAGGGGAAAGAGAGGTGCTGAGAGTGGTGTTAGCGGGGATTTTTACCTGCTTCGGGGGCTTAAAAAAGTCGCTGACTAATGCTCCTCTGGCATGATCTACTTGTCATGGTGGAGTGGAGGGAACCTGACAACAAGCATGCCACCACACCTGGATCTGCCCAAGGTCCTGAACATTGTGGGCATTATATAAGAAGTAATACCATTCAAGCATTTCTCCATTTTTTATAATACTTGTAATATTTCCTGTCCTTCATCTGTACAAATCAAATGTTTGTGGTAATTTTTAAATTGTAAAAAGTAATTGAAACTTTTAAATGCTGACCTCTGTACATGTTTTGCTGTTTCTCATCTCTAAAGCCTCTGTTAAAGTAGGCTCATCATGAAACTAATAGTGCTTCACAGAAGCCAGCTACCCATTATGCACAAAATGGACACCCATCTTTATCCTTTGTCCAGTAAAGTGCTGACAAGGGTTACTATTACCGGTCCCCAAACAAGAGTAAAAAGTTATGAATACTTAGTTTAATTTAGTCTTTATAGTCAATTAATATTATTCTGACCACACACAGAGAACAGATCAGTCAAAGAGGAGATGCCACTTTCATGTAGATATATAATATCTATTTAGAGTAGAACCACATTTTAGAGACCTTGATAAGGAGCAGGAACTTAGTTAAATCCTGCCACCCTGGAATTCATGTCAAATCTTCTACTGCTTTCAGTCAGGTCCGGATTTGAACTACAGTTGTATCCAGCCTTTAGGGGTGGAGGTTGAAAAGAACAGAAAACTGGATCTTTCAGGTTCTGATACCAGTACACAAGATGCTGTATTACCCTTAGCTAAAAATACTTTTTCCAGTTACAAAATTCTCTTTAAAAAGTGTCTGAAAACATCAGAAAAAGGTTAATGGAAGTCTAAAATCATCATACTCATAGATTTGGCCACAGTGGTAAAATACATTCTCTCCCTAATACATTATTGCATGCAGAACTGGCTGTGCTTGTAGTTACTATAATACCTTATAAAGGACTTTTACAATTTAATGTACCAGCACATTCCAAATAATCATTCTCACCCAGAAAACCACTGAGGTCAGTCAAGTTAGATGGGTACACAAATCTGAACTTTCTAAAATAAAGTTTTGAGCAATTCACAATTAAAAACAAACAAACAAGAATACTTTATCTTAGCTTTTTATAATCCTTGACCTTTTTTCAGGCCCATTGGCTGAATGACTGACCTTGGGAACATTGGTATCTTCTAAAAGTACAGCTATTTCCATAAAAAAAGATATGAAATGTAATTTGGTTATTTTTAATAAACTTTGCAAATTCTTTGCACAACAAATATCACGAATATGTAAACATGGCTCTAGCTACTGTGTTTGTCCACAGCTAGAGCTACAGATGAACACAGTGTAGTTGTGTGATGACAGGAACAGCTGACTCATTAGTAGAGAGCAGTGAAAGGTAATTAACCCTGGGAAAAGTACAGCTGCCATGCGAGCTGTTCCTTTCTGTAGGATCTGATTAGAAATTAGTGTTAAACCACTGATTCTTTAAAAAAATGTCATTGATAATTCACTTTCACTCTCAGGTGTGGCCCCCAAAAGGGGCCCAGAATGGTATTAATGTTCAAAAGGTCTTCAATCTAAAAAGGCATTTCAGAGATCAGTATACACCTGTTTGGGTGTTGCTCAAGGTTTTTTTTTAATTATGAACATTACCATATTTTTTAATATTATGAGGATATCTTCAAGATCACCAGACAATAAGTAGTATGTATAGTATAAATATTTTAGAAAGCTGTTATTTTATTTAGCAGAGTCCTTAGTTAACTGATTAGTTGGTATCATTTACTTTGGGAAATATTTCTGGTAAAAAACCAATACAGATTTCTCAAGGTAATTTTCATGTCCTTCAATAAAAAGCAAAGAATATAAAAGGGGTTGTGGCATGAACACAAAAGCCGGCCCCTCCCACTCTTCTTTTTCCTGCAAATATCTTGGGATTTGAAGTGCCAACAGAAGAGACAGAGCCTTTGATTTAATGTGACATCCAAACAACAGGCTGGCCTGTTACATACAGTAACATATTCAGACTCCTGATTCCAGATTCAGGACTTTTAACCAAGAATGATATAACTATCAACTGAAGTAACATTTCATAAAGCATTTGTTTCATAAAGTATTTTGTACATATGCTATTAAATCTCAAAGAGCACCATGTTGGTTGAAGTTATATTTCCAAAGAGCCGCTGATAATTTTAGATCAAAAGATTTTCAGGGCAGGGATTGTATCTTCATGCACTTACATGGGTAGCCCAAAGTACAATGTGACTGATATCAGTAAATTTAAAAAATCCAAACTTTTGAACACGTTATTGCTATTAACTTTAGTGGGGCCAAGATTCTCTTGGAAGCCTGAATGAGAACTGTGTTGAATCACAATTGTTGAGAAGGCATGAAGGCAATTTTTTATTTGTATTTTACTGACTTAAGTAATAGTCTTCACAAAAAAATCCTGAGTTTTACATAGCAGTATGACTGTTGCAACACTGGCATAATATAGTAAAATAGTATTTAGAGTAAGGATGCTTCTAAACCACCATATTTTTATTCAATCTCATGATTAAGTTTGGACCTGTCGTCTTACATTGTCTGTTCCTCTTGCCTACAGAATTCTTCCCCTTAGAAGTTTAGTTTCTTTTAAAATAAATGTAATACTTATGTATGTATAATACTTCCATTCAAAATTACCCCCAGGGAGAATAGTTTATATATAATTATAGCATTTCCATCAATAAGAAGGAAAAATATATAAACCAGAAAAAAGAATGATTTGCGAAGATATTTTTTTTTATATAGTAGGAAGGCATGTAAGTCATCACCCCAACATCTTTTTACAGGTGGTATGTGTCTGAGTATAGCTATAGTTGAACTATTACATAATGTCTGTCAAAAAGTAGCAACATTTCAAATTAACTTTTAATGTATTATGTGTTCCTTACTACTTATTTTTCTCAGAAATATTTTTCATAATTGTTTTTCTTGGGAAAATTTATAATCAGCCCCCCTCCCTACCATTTTTTAGGGAATAAACAATACAATACTAGTGAGCTAGTAGCATAAGTCCTATAGGAAACCAAAGCACCAACATGCTGTTAAATAGCTGAATGGATGATGATTATAAAAATACTTAGCACCTATATAGCATACTTCATTCATGGAAGTAAACAGCAATTTCCAAAATGGAATTAGTGTCATTATCTATCTTTTTTAATGGAAGGTTAAATGAGGCAGAAAAGGTCACTGAAGATGTCTGTGGCAGGTCCCCCCCCCCCCCAATTTTCCTGCCTCCTCCAGTCTTATGCCCTGTCCACCCAACCATGGCGTCTCTTTTGTATATGACCACACAGAGATGTGGTGCTGGGATACCACAGAGTGCCATAGAGGCTGTTTAGCCCACCTCCAGAGTGTAAGGGGAATCCCAATGTGACATAGAGTTGATGTAGTAGCTTTGCATCATTTTTCTCCTGGCTCCTGTTAAATATTTCTGTATTTAATCTATTTAGTCTTTACTTTTGTGCATGTGTGTGTGTGCATGAGAGAGTTATTGTTCAATATGGCTTAGGTTTGAAAATGACCAGAAGACCATACATTAATTAGCACTACTTTTTTATAAGAAAGGAGTTTTTTTTATATGAATTCTTTCTGTGAATGTACAACAGTAAACATTTAAGAAGTGACGTTTACATGAACAGACTCTAATCTCCTCTGCTATGGACAGAAAAACAGTTACACCACTTTGTAGAGGGGAAGGGGAAAAACAAGGGGTGACAGGACTTGCATGTAAACAGTGAAATTTTCATCTGCCTACTCCTAACCCACTGTAAGTGAAGTTGAAACATAAAAATTTACTTCCTGTTTCATTCAGTGGCAAATGACTATGGTTTAGCTTTTATTACCTGTGGAATATGAGCCAGCAGATGAACTGCACCTCTTCAACTGAATCAACTTATGGGAGTTCCAAAGGAGCAGGCCCCTCTCCTCTTTAACAGTGTCATATTTTGGCTCTCTGTCCATACCTGAACCCTTCTTCAGTGGACCCTATACAGTAGTGGTGTGCATATGCAAGTGTCCTTGCAATCTATCAATTTCTATCAAGTTTAAGATGAATTTCATGTGTGCAAGGATGACAGAAATGGACCTTAAATCCATTTCTAGCCTAAAAGGTTCCTTCTTTGGGCCTGTTTCCTCAGCTGAATTGGTACTATACCCGTGTAACAGAAATATTTTAAATCATGTTTAGGTTAGAGTCTGTGTATTAAATATAACATTGTGTGGCATCAGGCATTTTGCTCTTGGCTAAACCATGCACGTGCTAAGAACCTCCTTCATAGTGTCATGGAGAAATACAGCTGAAGAGAAATGTAGCCCGACCTCCTGCTCAAGGAAGGATCATCACTTAAAACATGCCAAGAAATATTTGTGTAGCCTGCATTTAAAAACTTCTGATGGCAGAAGTTCCATTCTTTCCTTATACATCATGTTTCTTGACCATATTAATCATTTTTGTTGTTCTTTGAACTTTGCCAATTTGTCCACATCTTTTTTTAAACTGTGATACCCAAACCTGGGCACAGTACTCTAGGTGAGGCCTCAGCAATACTGAATAGAATGAAAGAATCACATTGTGACTTGTATATGATACTTCAATTCTTGTTAAAATAAATAAGTTTTCCACACTCAGCATCTTCAAGCATAGAGGATTAAAATGAAAAAAAAACACCTCTGTTTTCAGAATCAATGACCAACGCTTTTGAACTATTTCTGAAAAATTGCTCTGAAATGATAAGGTCGTTATGGTGTAGTTTTACTTAAAATAATGCATATCATCCTAACATAAGCCTTGAAGTTAAGTGGTTACTTTAATGAAACATAGTTACCATAGCTACCACAGAAGAACAGAGAGTAACTTTTAGTTCTTTTGAAGATATGAAGTAGTTTAAAAAGAGGAAAGGAAATAAACAAGTATGCATAAGTTTACTGTTCAGTGTTTCATGCTTGATCAGTCTAAAAAAAAAAAAAGTCTTAATAGACTAGGGCATTAACATTTTCCAGGTAAAATCCAAAATCCAAATTTTCCAGGTGAAATCCAACAAATGCAAAAACACATTTTAATTTTATGCATTTTCCGCTGCATTCTGAGAATGAGAGGAAGCGGATTTTTCTAAGGCTCTACTTTCAGCATTTTGTTAATAAATCATACCTTGCCATTGTTTTGCTTATTTAAAAAATAGGGTTCTAAGGGCAGTAATGCATTGCTAAACACACCAACTCATGAAATCTGAGGTCTAACTTTGTTAGTCATTATCATAAACATTCTTTTCTTAAAGGCCTGATGGGAGGGAAATGGGAATTTATCATAGTGAAGATGTTGTCTTCTGCCAGCTTCATTGTTTTTCGGTTTAGCATTGAGATGTGCTCTCTCCCTGAAGTGTTAATGGAGGTCACTGTTGTTGCTCTCGTTTATGATGCCTAACCAAAGGAGTTCTTACATAGTTGACTGTTGAGAAACAAAATGATGTACTTTCCAGTATATCACCTTCAGCTTATAAGCCTCTAAAGCAGCAGTGATTAACAGGACTTTTACAAAGTTTCTGTGTAGTTACAAGGACAGCTTCAATCTTCTGTCATTTTTTTGCATTAGCTATGATTATGCTTTTACCACCAAAATGCATTTATTTTAAAGGTAACAATACAGACTCAGAGAATAGCTTATGTTTCATCTATATTTATCAGCACTCACTGTACATTTGTGTCTTCATTACCAGGAAATATTAAGGGACATTGTGCCATCTATTCCTGTTTACAGTTTATTATGCAGAGATAGGAAACACTTAGCATGTAAAATGAATGTAGAAATTATTCCTGGATAGAAACACGGACATTTCCCACTCGTTGGCTCTTTCTCCTCCATCACCGGATCAGAGTGTAATTGTCAGTAATCAGGCCTGCTTGCTGCTGATAAAACCACTCTGAATGCTAGCAGCCTTCTTTGTGTGATGACTCAATTATTCCAGAAGTGCCTCATCAAATCTGCCCCATCAGCTGGGCTAATAAATAAGGAGAAGAAACTGGCCCCCCAAAGCAAATTATAAATCCATTTGCATTAACCATTTCGCTGGTCCATGATCTAGGCAGAAATAAGCATGGCAGATTGTGTTAAGCTTATTTGAATATGTTTATAATGTTTACAGCATGCAACCTTTTTTTTTTTTGCACAAGGTGTTGGAATTATCAGTCATGAATAGCATCTAAATGCAGTTATGTTAATTACAGTGAGGCCTCAGGCATCTTTGAGGGATATTTTGTTGCTTAAATCAGGTGAAAGTTAAACCCTTCTGCTAGGCGAAATATGATCTTGTACATGGCATTGGAATTACTGCAGTGTTTAAAAAAGAAAGGGAGGGCAGGGGATGTATTTTTTTCAGGTACTAGAAGGACAAGTGCTGGTGTTATGAGGCTGTCTTGAGCAGGCAAAGTGACCTCATGTTAATCACAATGCAGTAATAAGTAAAACAAAGTTAAGCCAGACGTTAGGAAATAAAGCCACAGTCACAATTAGAATGGATTATTATGTTACATAACACAACATGTGGGTTTGCTTTCTGTTAGTATGGGCAATTCAATATCAAATCTGTACAAAATATGCTGTATTCTTTATGAAACACATTTAAAAATAAAAGCACTCTGCCCCAAGGAAATTCCAAAATAAACCCTATTCCTACAAAGACCGGTACATGTAAGTAGTCTCGTTGAAATCAACATTGTTATTCTCTGCTTCCGGCTAAGCATGTTATGTGCATGTTTAAACCTAAGCAAGTGAGTAGTTCCACTGAAATTAATATATCTGTTCAGGTGTTTAACATTAATATGTGCCTGAGCAACTTAATGAAATGAGCACAAGTGTCTGTGCATCATGAAGGTGATAAGATTGCTTGCATGTGTAAAGTTATGCACCTGAATAAGCTTTTACATACCAGCAACTTAAATAAGTTAATTATGCTAGGTTAGAATTTTTGTTGTTGTTGCATTCTTAAATTTACAGCCAAAATATTTGTATGCATCTTGAAACATGTCAGATGTGAAAAGATAAACTTTTGTTACTTACATAAATAATTTATCTTAATTGGATTGATAAACACATGAATGATGTATTCTGAGATAGTTGGTGATATTCTAGGAAGTATCACAAACTGGTCCAAAGAATCATTTGGTTAATACTTTCCTAGTTGCCATTTATCATCTGCAGAGTGGGAAATGAAAATCAAGTTAAATTTTGCATATTGTATCTTGAGATTGAAAGATAACTTTTTTTTCTTCCAATATATTACAGATTGTATGATGTATTGCCTACCCATGCCAACATTTTCTATTCTGGTTAGTTAAATGTGTAGAGTATTATTTATATTAAAGTTCTTGGGCATCAGCATTTTTATAAATAAAAGTCATGATCTTGGAATCTAGTCCAGAGGAGCGGACCCTTCCTAATGTGCAACGTCCTATGGAGGTCAGCAAGATGCTATAAGGGACAGTCTTATGGATCAGTATTAAGGATCAGAGCCCAACTTGCAATTTGCATTGATATTCTGGTCTGAGTCATGGATTTCATTAGGCTGGGCTTTGGTATCAATGCTATATCCTGTGGCATTTGAAGTGGCTTTAAACAGAAGCCCGGTTAGCAAAGATTCAAGTGACTTTCTTCAATCTGAACCAACTCCAGTGTTAAGTAAAGCAAATCATTCTATCTTTAATGTTTATAGGATGTGTTTGTTTAAGCTGAATTTTCAATGTTTCTTGTCCAGCAAATGGACTGTGTCATTGGTAAGCATGTAAGATTTATATTCAGTTAAAAATTATGCTAGTTTCATGAGCACACTAGTGTTGACAACAATCTAGACCTCGTATGTCCCCACTTCATGTCCCCATGTCAGGGAAGAGGTCCCCACAATAAGTCTCTTTCATTCTCCACAGGCCCATTTTAAGTGAGTTCATGTAAAGCACGGACCAGTTGGGCCAAAATCATTCACTGGAAAGTGTCTGGATACTACATTGGCAGATGCCGATAGAAGAACCTGGACAGATAGATTAACAGCACCTTCAAGTTATGGCCCTTTATCTTTTCAGGTGGGTCTGCCAGTGTGCTGAAAAGATTACTTAAATGGGGCTGATGACTTCATCATTCAGTTATGCCCTGTAGATTTACCTGAAATCTGCACTCTCTCCCAGGGTTTAGTCAATATTGTTACAAGTAATGGATTAGTAAAAAGTCTATTGATTTATATGTACATAATGAAATAAAAGTGAAATTGCCAAATTACTTTCTAATAGTTTGATGCTGGAGTAAATCATTCTCCTCCCTTTGCATAAAAATAATACAGGGTACTCAATCCTCTGTCTGAAATGTAAGTGGTTCTTTTGACTGTTGACATAGATGACACACACATCATGTTACATTAGGGAGTGTCACATCCTGTGATACAGCATAATCTGACATACTCTGTTTATAATATGACAGATGCATTACACTGTATTACAGTTTTTATGAAATACCACAGACGTGGGTATTCACCCATGAATCAGCTGTATGGCAGATAGTCCCTTGTTATAGGAAACAATCAGAGGGCTACTACATTTATCAATACGATGATATTTGTATTTAAAACTTATGAGAGAGGTCTTTGTATCTTTATGTATTGTCTTGACGTTATCCTACTATAATAATCTCTGTTTTATAAAGATAGGTGATGATCTGTAACACAAGGTCAAGTAAGTATAAACTATCAAATAGCATCAATGCACGCACTTTTCCAGCACTCTTGAGCACAGTTTTCTCACCAATTCCCCTTTTTTACACTGAGCTGTTTCTAATACATTGGTTCAGTACATAAAAGTAAATGTGAAAAGTTTTGTATGTTTTTGTGCCCTTTGTGCACTTTTCTAAGTGGATCTCAGCTGTGCTGTCTTAACTCTCAGTCCCTTAGGATAAGAGAGACAGCAGATGGGGTTAGGGCAGAGGGCTGATGCATCTGACAGCAAACGGCCTGGTTGCTGAGTGGAAGCTGTGAGCGTCAGGAAGCTCCTTTTCCCCTGAGAACCAACTAACCACTGAAGAAAGTTGAAAATGAGCCCTTTGAGGAACGCTATTAAAAGTAGTAAAAAATTGCAATTGTGCAGATGATGTGCTGCTGTGTGGTTATTCGGATGCTAATGAGTTTGACATTAGGGAACTCAAAGGGTTTACAGCTACTCCCTTATGTGATTTAGTTCTTTATTGGCAATCTTTGAGAAAATAAATGGAAAATGTATTACTAATAAATACAGAACATGATAGGATTTTAGACAAAAAGCTGCTAAATTTTAGGCTTTATTCATTACCATGACTATTTTCAGGGTTCTTTTATTTTACGTTAGTGTATATAACCAAAAAAGAATGGGCAAGTGAAAAGCTTAAAAACCCTGGGTTTCTTAACTGATGTTGAACTAGAATAATAAAAAAGACCTCTATTGGGAAATGGACTTATTCCCAGCAATGTATTAGTTAAAAGTATTATATCATAATATATAATAAAACTAAATACCTTTTTGCTACTGAGCTACTTTGTTTTTCTTCCCCCTTCTTTATCAGTTGGTTGTTTTCAACTGCCTGTTTTACTACAGGTACTATTGTTTATTTCAATAATTAAAGTTATTAGCAGGATATTAATGTGATACTTTATCTATTGAAAGTTAATCATAAATTAGTTGTTAAATAAACTCCAGTCAACTGAAAACAATTGTTTAGAAATAGCCTTTCCAAATCCTGAAATAAGTTGTGAACAAATGTGAATGTTTTTTCATGAAACCTTGCAAACTAAATAGACACCGTTTTAGCTTGAAGTTCCCAGCGTTGCAGGGCAAAGTTTACTATCAGGCTAATAACAGAAAGTAGACATCTTTACTAAATATGCTGTAGAAAGTGAATAAGAGACACCTTTACTAAATATGCTCTGGGCTACTGGCCTGACTCCTGCTTCCACTACCCCAACCCAGCCATTCACACTCCCCCATGTGCCACCATCACTGACAGTAGTGCCCAAATATGCCTCTGATCCATGTATCTCCTGAAGCTCTTCTCTGCTTCCACTGATTTACCTGGAGTTGCTCCATAGTAAGACAAAAGAACTGGGATCAGGGAAACTTGCAGTATTTTCTTCCATTCATTTATATAAAAATCACTGGGACTCTGAAAACTATAAAAACACTAAACTTTTAAAAAGCCACCTAGCATTTAGCAGCATTACAGCTATGTCTTGCATTAGCTAAATTTGTAGTGATATAAAATACAACTCAGTCCATGTCCAGTACCAAAACTGTGAATAGCTAAATGGAAGGAACGGTATGAAACATCAAAAGACACAGTCTGGTCTGCTTCTCTAATGAAAATAGTTAGATTTGTATTTTAAAGTACAGTCAACTTGATTTGTCATGAAAACTTTTTTCTAAGAGCATGTTGCAGGTGAATACTTTAGCACTGTAACCAATTTACATTTTAAAAATTGCATTTTTTCTCCTGTTATCAGCACCCTTAAACATCTGCATGCATTTACACTGTAACCTTCCAAAACTCTCACAAAAGTGTTGCACGTGGACATTTTGCCCAGGTAGTGTAAATCCATTCCACTTCATCTGTATTTTATTCACTATATCTGCATACTTTTTTTCAGAGAATGAATTTCAGGATTATCTGTTAAATCAGACAAGATATCTTGGACAGAGTGACGGATTTTGTCATTTGGAATCTGCACATAATAGCACCAGGAAGCAGGCAAAGGTGGGAGAATTTATTCATAAAAATTAATTTGAAGAAAAAAGATGTTTCTGTACTAAAGGAAAATATGCAAATTCATTAGTAGCACTCTTTTTTTCTTCCGCAGATATGGATTTTGTTTTGCTTTGTTTTCCCAACTGCATTTGCTAGTATTTAACAGGATCAAGTATAAAGGTGTTTAGCAATAACCAAATGTATTAACACTTTAAATAACTTAAATGTCTGCCTTTATTTAGTTTCAGAACCTAGCTCTGTTATCACTGAGTTGGCAAGATGCAGAAATAGTTTCAGATCTACACAAACCATTCCCCTTTGCAAAAATGGTTTAAAACGTACCATATGAATTCCTTTTATAAGAGATGGCTTATTTGGTTGATACATGTTGATTTTAATTGTTAAAAAAATATTTCCATGGAGAAAGCGTTACTTTATAACATTGTAAAAGTTTGCAGGTTCCTATAGGAGTTTTATTTACTTTTCTTATAATGTTGTCAAGAACAATCAAAGTATTAAAACTTCATAGTGTTCCTACCAGTGTAATCTAGGAAATAATGATATTTCTTATGCTCCAAAACTACTACATGTGAAAAGGCATTACATTTGGTCTTGCCTCAGCTTGTTTTGTGCTATCTTTGTGCAGGGTAAATTTTATACATTCGTTCTAACTATATAAAGCTAGCAGTTGCCCCTTAATTTCATAAAGCTGTGACTCTGCCCTCTGATGCCTTGGTAAAGCAGACTAATAGAAATACTTGGCACACATTGCTTACCTAAGGGAATAATAGAACTATTTGCTGTAGTCGTTTGGCAAAAGGACATAAACATATGGCTTTGGTTTATATTCAGCACTGCCAGTTGTGCAAAGTTGCATGGATGAAGTATACAACAGCAGTGACAACTCAGAAATCAGAAGTGAGAATCAAAATAAATCATCCTCATTACAAAGCTATTCAAGCTTGTCTCCAATCTAAGGTTTATTTCACTGCAGCTCATTTTCAAGTATTAAGTCCCATATGAAAAACATCCTACTTCACAAAAAACTTATATAGTGTTTGGCCCTTCACATAGGCTGCTGCATTCCAGATGGATTACATATTATATAGACTCCAAATTAATGTGCCTTCAGCTTTAGATTGTACTTACTTTAATTTTTGAGGGAGAAAAACATTTTAAAGGAATCACTTCCATGCCATTCTGAGAAGGATTCAAGGACAGTGTCATAAGCAAAAGAAACAGGGGCAGTCTCAGAATCAAGGATTTGGAGCTAGAAAAGAAGTAATCAAACTTCAGGGAGCCATGCATGTCTTCAGAAATAACACCCATTTTAATATTTTTTTCAGATGAGATTAACATGGATGAAATATGGGAGTGCCCCTGAAAATTATTATAGAAATACTCTAAAGTATGTAATAATACTTTACAGTAGATAATCTCTATGATTTCTACAAAGAAAGTAATATGCATGTAGTACATCTTTCCCTCTCATACTTTTTAATATTTAATGTTGTAGAAAGAAAAACTACTCCAAACTACACCGAAATCAGTGTGCACATGGGGAAAAAAAAAGAAGGACATATATTGTTCAGGGACTGCTACTTAGACCTCTTCCTAATTTATTTGCCCTTGAAAGTTTTCTTGCTGCTTGCTTTGCTTTGTTTGCTTTAATTGTTGTTACTATTAGTGCAGAAAGCAAAACTGAAACAATTTTTTTTCATACATTTGGCTTTAAAGGCATGTGATTTTTTTTTTTCAGAAGAAACATACAACTGCTGTTAAAAACACTGACAAGGCAGAACTGTCACACTTTGTTATTTTTGCAGAAAGATGAGTAGGTTTCACACTTATTGTTAGGTCACAATGCAGCACAATACTGCAGGTACATGTGGCTGGTCACAACACTTTACAGTGTCTGTCTCTGTTTTAACTTTTATGGGGCTACTCCCAGCACTAAGTATTGTGCCCGCTGGTAAATGCATGCAAGATAAAGCCACATGATTGCCTAAAATCAAAATTCCCATATTAAAATCTCATGACAAAAATGGAATTGGCTCTTGTCATCATTGTAAATTTAAAAAATGGAGCAAGACACTCTCTTAAAAGTGTTTACGGGGACTTTTTAAAATGAAAATGATTGCTGCAGTGGGCCCTAGTGGTCTATTGTGTGAACTCATATTTGGAAAACATCTTGGATAAGTCATAATACATCTTTTAGCTCTGTCTGCATGTGGTGTTAGATAAGAATGGGAATGTGTAGTTAAGTATATGCTAAAAATGGATATGCAAATAATTAATGCTTAGATAGGTTGCAATGGCTGTTATTTCGAACATATCAGCGTCAGGTAAAACTTGGTTTAGGTAAGTGGGTTGGCAGTTTTCACTTTGAAATCCAGCGGTGCTTCCAGCTGTGTAAGACCTTTGTGAAGGTTCTATTTTTATATCCCTCTGCCTCAGCTAAAACTAACCATCTCTACCTGTTCTAGCTAGTTAGGTGAAAGGTTGCAGACAGCCACTCCCAGAGTCTAAAGGTCTCTCAGTGCAAATCACTCCTTTGAAATCACTCCTTTGTGCAAGTGAAAATAGGATGCAAGAGATGCATAGGCCTCATGCCTTGCTCTTTCCAGATATAAATTTCACTTTTTACCTTCCTTGGTGCCAGCTTTCCCACCCTGCTCTCATTTCCCTGCTAATATGCCAAAGTGACATTCTCTCTCTCAAACTATTAAATTAAAATTAAAGTTAGAAAGATAGAAAAAAACAATTACTTCCTAGCTAAGATTTCTTTAAGTCCCTCTGCCACATTTCAGCTGTTAGCTGTTTGTTTGAACCAAGTTATAAGCCTGCTCAGATGCCCCCGCAAACAGGCAAATCCTGGTCCTCTCCAATCTTATGAGTATTTCCAGGAGCAGTTCTCAAGTAACCTGGCCTGAGTAAGGTGTAGGATTTAGTCGCCATAATCAGGAATGCTGAAACAATTTGAACAGTAACAGCCACAGCTGCTATTACATTAATAAAGTAATTGATTCCAGGCTATACGGAGAATTGTTCATTTTAGCATTCATATAATAATTTACTCCAATCTCAATAAAACAGGATGCCTACAGTACTTGTAAGTAACCCTAGTCAGTTTTCTGTGAGCACGATTATGGGCCTCTTGTACTGTATGTCCCAACCAATGGGATGCTGAAAAGGATACAAGAGAAGGTTTTTTTTTTCAAATTTGTAAATCCAGTTCAAGAAGCATTATTCAAATTAGTAGAATCTGTCTCTAATTATGAGAAAACAATCTAGTTAAGTTTTTTCTGTCCAGAGTTATTTAAAGAAAAGCATTCACATTCTAAAGAAGCAAGGGTGAAGCTGATGGAATTCTCTACTGGGCCATAATTGGTATATTATTGAATCCACTAACTCATGGTGTTTGACTCTGAAATATGAGACCACACATTCAGATTCAACTTTCTTGAGGAGTAATTAAATAGTATGCCAATGTTTCAATGAAACACCCTAACTTGGATGGATAGAATACAGTACAACAGAAAGCATGGTAGATATGCATGTGCTAGATTACTAAATGCATAAACTGTTATAAGAGATGCATACACTTTCATAAGTAGCAGCTTACTCCATCAGATGCAAAGAAGATTAAGCAAGCTGCTGTTTATGAAAGCTTATCCATCTCGATTTAGTAAGCCTATCAGGTGCAAATCTGTCTTGCCTTCTCCCTGACTTTAGACCAACGCAGCTAATCACCTCTCCAGTAAAAGAACAAACAAGAACTTTGTATTTGATACATACTAGAGTCATATAATTTATTTACAGAAACAATTGTATTAACCTTAAAGAGCAGTTGGCTTCAGTAGGCATGAATATCTTCTGAGAGGATCTGATTATCTCCAGTCTTCATCACTTTCAGCACTTTACAGGATCAGGCCTTTAGCATATGTAGTAATAGCAAGATATATGGCAAAATGCCTTCAAAGGAAACGTTACCTTTAAAGTTATTAAATTCAGTTTATCCTTAAGAAGATAATTTTGGTTTTTTGCCATTCTTGATTAAAAATCTGGAGTAGTCTTGACTGAGATTTTCTACTTGAAGTACTAAATAAATTCATAAAAATAAAAAAAACGAGGAACTTCCTAGATTTACCTTTGTGTACATCCCAAGTGATGTCAGAATCAAAAAATAAGCATCTTCATGGGGGCATTTCATGGAAATTGTCAGCTAGACAGGAGCTGGTTACTGCCAAATATTTGATTTTCACAGTTTTATCCATAGTTGCGTTTTGTGTTATTTGTATTTCAACACTTGGGGCATGGTGTGAGTTGATCCACTTTACATGCAGCAGAGACATTCACAAGATGATGATTTTACAATGCATTGTGCACCATCCCAAGAAGGCCTAGACATTTTAATGTTTAAGCTGTTTAAACATCTGTCATAAATTCAAATGATTGTAAAGAAAGAAAATCAATAGAAAAAAATCACCTATACTAATTTTATTGTTGGTTTTTACTCATTGTACATTTCTTAAATATTCATCACAATGAAACATGCTATTTAGACCAAAGTAACTGCTGTTCAGTAAAAGCAGTGAACACTTTTTGTTTCATAATTAAAAGAGCAGCATAGTGATTGGTGTGGTATTTATTATGAAATGATGACAAAGGAGTACCAGTGGTTTTAATAGTTTTAGCTTACAGGAGCTGTTGTTAATTTTGTCTGTAGAGTTGCAGGTGAAATAATGCACAGTGGATAAATAGTCTATATTGGTTTAACTGAACATAATATATAGTGTGTTCTGGAGTTGTTTGTCTCAATAGACTATAGTAATCAAAAGTAATGAACCTATTATGTGCAGGACCTTGGAGAGCGTAGAATGGCAGTAAAAGTGTGGCACATAAAAGGTTTATTAAAGGAAATTAAAGTCCATCATTGCCACACCTGCTCCCCTATTATAAGTCTATGGCAGGTCAGTGCCTTCAATCACAACTCAGCATCAGAGAACAGAGCCATGTTTCCCATTACCATTGCAGTCACATTGCAACAACTCGTTCTCAGGTTTTAAGGATAGTAACAAGTAAAGAAGAGCCTTCAGCCCCTACTGAATAAAAGCAAACAACTTATTTTTATTCCCTCCTGCACATAATGATCAGTTGTAAATTTTAATCATGTAAAATGTAACCTTGTCTGGTTTACCAATGCAGATTGATCAAGCTATATTTTCATTTCAGATTTCACACTTTCAGGTCCAAACAACACAGTTGTTCACATTAGAGAATATTTCCAAAGACCTGCCTAAGCTTTTAACTTATTTCTCTTCTGTAATGTGTATTTTGTCATCTAGTGTGTGTCCTGAGGAATAATTTGTAGCAATGAGTTTTAAACAGGTAGAGAGTTAGAGAAGTATTGTTTCACCTCAAAAAGGGTTGACTCAGCTCTTTCTTTTTCTGAGTTAGATAAATACTGTCCTATGGTATGCTTGAGTCTACCGAGCAAGACCTTGACAATGGATCAGTGAATTTAAAATAAAAACATCTTGAAAGCAATCTGCAAACAGCAAGAGGCAGAAAGCAGCTTTTGCCTCCTAAATATCTTCCAGGGTCCTTATTGCTATTGTGTGGGCTCCCCTTGCCCTCAAACCCTACACAGTTCCCTCATACACCAATGATCTGGAGGGCAGCAGGAAAGAAAGCCAGGGAATCCAATGCTACATGGATTTTTGTCTTCCATTTGTGGGAAGTGCACAAGCACCTGCAGGCACACTAGTCCAGCCTTGGGGCTGAAGTGATCTCCACAGGGTGGCATTACTGCCATGTTGTAACCTTAGGAGACATAACTCGTCCCATGCATCTCATTACTAACTGGCTTAGTTACTAGGAACAGGTGCTGGGGCTCACATTTCTGCTAAAGAGATAAATGAATGGCAAAACGGTGAGTTTTATCATCCCCATATTAAAGATAAGGAAAGAAACACAAAAGATACTCTAGCCTGTCCAAGAACACACAGAGAATTACTAATAGAGGCTATTTAAGAATTTAGGACTTCTGCATAGTCTTCTACATTGAACTTCCTGTTGATGGATAGGCTATTTCTTAAAAAGCCAGTGGTACCTTTGAGAAGATATTTTGTTTAGGTCAAAATTACCCATTGTGCAAGCTGCTGTATGTCATAATGACTTTCCATACCCAAACATCAAATCTTAATCCCTTTGAATTTCAGGGGTTTGTAAAAAACAAAACAAAAAACCACACAACAAACTGGCAACAACAAAAAAAACCCCAACAAAAAAAACTCCTGAATTGAAAACTTGTCCCTACAGTTATGGTTCTGGGGTGGATGCAAGAGAAGAAGGTGCATATTTCTGATTCTATTTTGGACATAGCTAAAAATATCAGAACAGTTGATTTTTGCAAGGTTTCTGATATTTTAGGCAGAATTCTGACAACAGCAGCTCAAAAGGTCTTGGTGCTGAAGAGTCAAAACTGGAATGCTAGCCCTGATTCATTCTCAAATATGAACCCCAAGCCCTCACTTAACCCTCATCCAAATCTGCACACTGCCTTCCTGGCCCATCTGGTACCCAAGATGTAGCTGATTTAATTGGCAAAGGATTTCATGCTTGTGCCTGTTGTAAATTAATTCTTTTGGGTGAACATCTCTTTTTATTAATATAAGATGATATTACTGTAGATTGAGTAAAAATATAGACTGATATTTTAGAAAGCCTTAAAAACATTTTGATGGCTGCTTCATGTTAACAGCTAGTATGTTTACTGCCTTGGAAAGCTTATACAAAAAACTAACACTCTTTTTTTATGTCTTTTTGTCTCAGACCAACACAGCTACCAAGTACACCCTTGGAAAACTTAGGAATTATTTCTCACATTTCTAGGACAGAATTTGTCACAGTGATGTTCTGTTGAATATATTCAGAAATTATTCATTTGCAATGATAGTGTTACACATTTATAGGTGCTTATGGTTTCCGGGTCTTGTCCTACAGCTAAGGCTTACTTTAGATTCTGTTGTGCTGTGGTGTAGTGCATCAATCACAGTACTTTACAGTATTTGACCTTAGGTCTTCATAAACACCTGTGGGCATTGGCATCAAATCTTAAAGAAGCAACTCTTAGCAGTTCCTTGTTAAACACAGGCTTTTCCATTACAGATATTTCCCATAGTATATTTATCAGATACATATAGGTCGCTTTTTCTTTCTGTGAGGATTGATTAGGCATGATTCTGCTTTCCATTGCTCTCTGGACATTTAAAACTTTTAAAACATGTTGAGACTTTCTCTTTCCTCTATAACTCAAGGAATTAACTGAAGACTTTGTGTTAATGTTACAGATGGATGCAGATGGTGAAAATAAAAAACTGCGCACACGCTCAAAAGGAACCAAGGGTGAGTTAGCAAGCATGTTCCACGACCCTGTGCCCATCGCACCATGAAATATGATAGTTCCTGTGCACAGTCCCTAATGTGCAGTCAGAGTGTATATGGCTTCCTTAGGGCTACTTTTTTAATCAAGCCAGGACACAGGCTGCTAGCAAAAAGACACAAAATATTATTAGATTGGGGTTTTTTTTAAGTAGAAATATTTTTCTAAGGCATGATATATTCTAACAGACATTCACAAAAGTACTCATATACATGAAGGGTACTTTTTATTTTATAAGAAGGTGCTTTTCATTATGGAAACTAAAACTTTTATGAAGGAAATAAAATTGCCTTAAGTTGAATGAGGTCTTCAAAGTAATATTGAGAACTTTGGCAACCAGATGAAAGATGTTTTATACATTCTTTGCCATTAATTGAGCATAAATTACCCAGGTGACCAGCATAGGAGTACAGTTAGTTTTAATCTATGATTAGTGGGTGTGTTATTCCCCTCTAAACACTTATGGTTGAGGCCTGGGGGTTGGTTTTATTAATTTAGATATTTATTTATGGTTCTGCAACATTATGATAAAGTTGATATTCCTGGCTCTTTTCCTTTTTTCTTAAGGAACAGATGGGAATGCAGTACTGAAATATAAACAAGCTTTTGATGATCTAAACATCTGGAAAATGCAGTTGACTAGCAATATAGCCCATCCAGAAAAATAACTTAATATTTTAATTTGCACCACTTTTTGTGGCCTGTGATAGTAAATGGGAAATGGACATATATAAACATTGTAATAGTTTTGCCCTTCTTGTAAGAAGTTTTACTTATAAACTGTGTGGCCTGATGTTCAAAGGTGCTGAGTACATCTGATTCTTATGGGATTTGTATGGGGTCAGCATTCCTAAAAACATGCAAATTGTATTTTGATTTATCATCAAGGCTTGGGACTGTAGCTGGAGAAGGGGTAAACTGTACTTCTGTGTTCAAATTGTGGCTAAGGCCACAACTGGAATTAAGGTTAGTGGTTTCTTTTAATTTGCTAATGGCATATCATCAGACAACTATGCATTGACAATCTCTGCTTAGAAGTTGACCAGCGAAGGGGAGATTCAATGCCAATTTTTCCACTTAATTCAACAAAATCAGAATTTCAGCCCAGGACTGTGATATCAAGTCAGGATTGTGACACACTGATAGAGCAATGTAAAGAGCAATGCCATCATCTGTTCACAAACAGGACCACTGTTAAAAATACCCCTCATAAAAAGATGTAGAAACTGTTAATATAAAATGTTTTGAAATAAATTTTATTGAAACTAAAAGAGAAATTCTCATGAGCTTAAACAAAGATATAGCTGCAGAATAATTAAGTTATTCAAACACATCTTGACAAGAGCACATTATCCATTTAAGCTAATGTTTTAAATGGGAAATACCACTTTTTAAACATTTAAAGAAAGCATGGGTTTCATTAATGCTGATTAGAAATTGTTAAATATAATTATATAGTATATGCGTATATACACATTGCATATAGGTAATACTTCTCATTTTAAAAGTTTTTATCTATATATGTGCAAAGCTTCAGTCCCTGATTCGATTTGGCCCGATTCGGTGGCTGAATCTATGAAAACAAATCAAATCAGGAGACCCTTAAATTTCTCTAAATTGAATTGGAACCCTCCGAATCAATTCAGAGAGAGAGAGAGATAATATATGTATGTAGAAGTTTATATATATTAGGGGTGTGCAAAATGGGCCATATTCAATTTGAATTCGGATTTGGCCCAAATCAGGTACAGCGATTCGATTAGTTGATTCAGATCACTGTTCCAAATCAATTTGGCCAAATCCAAATCTGAAAATTTGACGATGATTTGCAAAATCACCAATTTGGCCATTGACACAGCTTTAAATGTTTTTTTTATGTACCTCAAGGTACCAGGCTTGGCTCGTGAACCCTGTGATGCTGGGGCAGATGGAGTGTCCCACAGGAGCGTGTGAGGGGCTCTCACATGATTGGCGGCAACCCTGGAAGTGGATCAGAAGTGCTTCCAAGTCCACTGCTGAGTGCGCAGGGCTCCCCCCCAGACCCAGGAGACACCAGGCAGTGAGCTGGGGGGATGGTGTGGTGGGGCCACCGTGTGCTCCCCAGCAGACCTGGAAGTGGACCAGAAGTGCTTCTGGTCCACTTCCAGGTCTACTGCTGAGTGCGCTGGGGAGCCCCCATGCTCCTGTGGGACACTCCATCTGCCCTACCATCACAGCATTCACAAGCTGCTTGGTATCTTGAGGTATATAGAAAAAACATTCAAAACTGTGTCAGTATCCAAATCACTGAATCTTTCCGAATCTCTCTGAATTGATTCAGAGGGTTCTGATTCAATTCAGAGAAATTAAAGGGTCTCCTGATTCATTCATTTTCACAGATTCAGCCACCAAATCAGGCCAAATCTCTGCCGAATCAAATCAGGGACTGAAACTTTGCACAGCCCTAATAAATATAAACTTTTAAAATGAGAACTATCACTTGTATATGCACATATATATGTGGGTGTGTGCGCTCCCATACACAGTGGCTGAATACATGTATTCTTTCTCTCTCGATAGATAGATAGATAGATAGATATAGATCTATATCTATATAGAGCTATAGATCTCTCAAGGAAGGAAGAAAGGAAGGAATCTTTCCCTCGTGAGTCTACTGGCGTAGTAAAACAAGAACATTTTCCCAGAAGTGGAACAACTGATGTTGCTTGTGCAACATGAGTAATCTTTAAAACCACCTGTTGGCTCTGTCAATATGCTGTGTATCCTTGTGTGGGCAGGTATTTGTAAACACCAGCTTTCTTCATTCCCAAATCAAATTAAGACTCAGGGAAAACAAAGATTTCTCATCACACTCTCAGGTTTGTTTGTTTTTTAAAGTGTGCCTCAGCTCTTTTTCTCTGCAGATCATCATCTTCCTTTGGTTGAGTTTATCTAAAATAACATTGGGAATTGCGCATTTGGTTAACATTTGTTAGTAATAGTTACGATCCTGTGGTTAGCATGAAATAGTCACCTGTGTTTTGCTAGCTGCTCCCCTGTCATCACAGACAGGCAGGTGCATGATTGCAAAAAGCACAGGAGTGGAAATGTAAACTAATTCATTCTTTTCCTCTGCTTTTATTAACAGTGCAAGTGGACTGTATTGCTCAGGAGCTCAGGTAAGAAGTCATGTAGTTTACTTTTTCTTGCTTCATATTCAGATTGATGTTAAGTACATTTCTATAAATAGGAAAGTCAATGAATGATGTATTTGTTCAGTGATTTATCATTTCATTTGCAAAGAGTACTGATGAGGTTTCCCTTTTTAGGTGAAACAAAGAAAGTGGTTATGAATAAACCTTTTCCTCAACGCAATTTATAACACAATTGTGTAACAATTTATGCAAACTGGGCATGAGCTGCTTTGTATGTTGATCTCTTAACTTTAGTTGGAATGAATGCACTGAGCCTATCCAGTTTCCAGTCAGTCCTCTGCATTCTCTTCTTTGCTGTAATATGCACTATAGGTAACATTTTAAGAAATATTACCTTCATCATTTTTTGTCAAATGGCTTTTATGAAACAATAGGTATCTATAAATTATCAACTTAAAAATGTATAATTTATTTATTTCCATCAAACGTTTTATTGAAACAGTAGAAAGTAAGAATGATCTTTTCCATGCTTACATCAACTCGAATAAGATGGTTAAAACTGTAAATTTTGCTAAGGGAGATTAGACAATAATATCTTAAATTATTAATATCTGATTTATACTTTAACCCTAAAACTTGAACATACCAGAATATATTTTTTGTTATCTCTTTTCTAAAAATATGCCAGTTTCAGACATGTGGGCCACATTTTCCATTAGTAGGTCAAAAAAAAAAATCCCTGTTTTAGGGAAAGCTATTGAACAAATGGCAAATTCTTGAAACAGAACTCCTCCAGAAGAAAAGAATAATCAGTTTTGGTAACAGACATTTATTTGCATGCAGGTTATAACAAGTAGCAAGTTCGATGTGAATACAAAGGTTCCATCGTGAAACCTATTGTCAAGTGCTAGTTTGTCCTATCATTTGCAGCAACGATGACAAAAAGAGCACTGAACTATATGTGCAAAACACATTCTGCAAAAATTGTTGTATAATATTCACTGGAATTATTTGTTATTTATTGGGCATGACTGAGGTTACATACCTTCAACAACCATATAGGCTACTGAATTTTGGTGATGCACATAACAAGAGACTCCAACATGTGCACTTGGGGGCTAATCTAGAGATCAAAAATAGTGCCGTGTGACTTCCCTGGTCAATCACAATATAATTCTATTTTTGAATACCAAATATGAAATGCATGCAGCAGGTTGCTTGAGAAGAATGGTAATAATAAAAAAAAAGTTTTAAACTAAATTTGAATTTTGAAAAATTTGAGGAATTTGTACGCTGTTTTCAGATATCTTGTGAACAGAAATAGAGGCTAATTTATCAGATAAATTATTCATTGTGAATTACTCATTCAGCTCGATCCAGAACTTCATTTTTCTGTATTGCTTCATGTTTCCTGAGATGTAGTGCTTCTCCTTTTTCCTCTGTGCATCCCTAATTTATGCACCAGAAGGATTCATTAATCCGAAGAGGCAGTCATCCAAAAATGAGGATGGTCCATGTGTTTCTAAGAGAAAAATGTTTGAAAAATAGAGGATGTGCAAGTTTCTGCAACACCAGGGAAGCTGTAATTTATGCATTACCAATTTATATAGGTTTTCCCAAGCAATTTTTCTGTTCTCTGTGAAACACATGCTATCTTAGCAACTGCCATGTTACAGATTACTCTTTCTGTCAGAGCTGTGGGATGCCTATGTGAAAAAACATACACTTGTTTGAGATGTGAGACTAAATATGCAGTGAGGCCTTAATTCAGTGTTGTACTTTGAACTTTCAATTTGGAGACAACAAAAACCCACACCAGCACATTTAAATGAGGTAGTTGGTGTCTAACTAGTCAGATTGTTTTATGTGTGTACAAATCAGGAAACAAAAAATTTCTGTGTGCCTTATAGAGAAAGGGAAGCCCATATTTGGAGCAGGGAGGGGAAAGTGATGCATAAACTGTTTTCCTGTTGCACTCATCTATCTTACTATGAAAGAGCCATTCCAGATCTTCCATAAGAAATGCAGCTTGAAAATATTATTTTATTTTTGGGCTTTTATAAGTAGATATTTGGATCCTTTCTCAGTTTTGACCAAGGTTCAAAATGCAATGTTGACTGACTGTTTTAAATCCATGCTTAATTAATTTTCCCTTTTCCCTGGCTTATCCTATCCAAGCACTTTTGCACTTCCTATTGAATTTTTTATTGCAGAGTGCCTTGGGATACTTCTGTGTGAAAGGCACTACTGCATAAGCTTATACGCTCAATTTGTATTACTATTAATTTCATAATATTGATTGGTTCTACAGCTTTTGTTGGCTTTTTTTAATGTTGCGTGTTTTACAAAACTACAGAAACAAAACAGCCAAACAAAGGGTTGTAATCAGTGAAGTTGTATGAATAAATTAGACCTAGCAAATCCATATGGAGACAAAATGGGGGGCATGTGTGCACGACACTTTAAAGTGGGTTAAATACTTTTGCACTGCTTTAATGGTGTTGGTGTTTGCATGCGTCGGCAGTGTATTGCACAGTAATTCTAGCCATTGTAGCGAAGTCAGCACCTTAAATAACTTGGGGCACAACAAACTAAAACTCCTCTGAGGAGTGAAGCACTGGGCTCCGTGAAGCTCAGCTCTGCAGAAAACCTATGCAGGCAGCCTGGCAGCAGCCTGGGAAAGCAAGCTCCACCCAAGGAAAAAAAAAAGCCGTGATCTTTCTTTATGTTGTTTTTTTCCCTGGAGCCTCCCTGTGTGCCTGAGCTGTGCAGGGACCTGGTGCTTCCCTCCACGGCTGCAGTGCCCCTGGGATCACCCAAGCTGGGTGCCTGTGGGTGGGTGCTGCCTGGGGGGAGGGCGACACTGCCTCAGAGGGAAGCACCAGCCCCCTCCCTAGCCCAGGGACCACTCCCCCCACCAGCAGCTTGTCCTCCCCACCACCGGAGAGGCAGATAAGTGGGTGTTTGCATGACACGGGGGTTTAGAGGGTCCTGAATTGAAGCAGTGTTTTTAAAAACTCACTGCTTCAATTTAGGGCCCCCATTTCATCTACACATGCCCTTTGCTACTACTTGAAAATCTGTATCATAAACTTTTAGAGTGAAGTCTTGGCTTAACTGATATAGCAGGGACCAGAAACCAAAAGGGTGTCTGCTTCACTAGGCTGCAAAGCTGTGGTTTTTCTTGCATGCTTTTCTTCTGACTTCATGACTTGTATACACTTGTCTGCCCAGTGAGCCAGCTTCAGCAGATGGCAGGTACTTCCACCTGGTATTCTGTAGTTTGGAGATTAGAACACCCTCCTCGGTAGTGAGAGTTGTGGGTTCAAATTCTCTCAAGCTGAAGAGGTCTCCCATTTTCTAGGCATCTTTTAACCACTAAGCTAACAGACAAAAGCTGGACATCACTAGCACCATCACAGATGAACATGAAGTGCTGTGCTTTTTTAGCCGACTCAATGCTTCTACAATCAGTTCTTTTTGGGGGGCCAGTGGCTCCCTTACAAGCTTGATTCAGAGTCCTAAACTCAGAGGAAAGGCAGGAGTAAGATGCACCCCTGAACTTTCCGTTTCCTATAGTTTAATTGTAGGCATCTCTCTGCTCAAAACTTAGGCAGAACTCTAAATCATCTGTGGCAAATGCATGAGTCTTACCATTTACAGTTTAGAGATCCCAGGTACATAAAGATGTCAATTCAGATTATCCTTCTGTAGGACAGCATCCAGATTTTAGGCATTGAAGCCTGCAAGGCCTACATAGATGATTTGGATCTGACCTCACAATTTTAGTATAGCAATGATTCACTCATAATAGAGTGATTAAGGACCAGCACAGAAAGAAATTTAGTTACCTTATTCCAAGTGATTTTAACGGGAATTGCATCCCTACCTGCCTTTGTCACTCTAGGCTTGAGTTTTCAATGGGAATAAATCACTGAGCATGTACAAATTCATCATCAGCAAGTCTTAAAAAGGTTGTGGTCTAAAGCCTAAGGGATATCCTTAATCTGTTCCAGGTGTTGGTAGGTATGAAATTAAAAAAAACACTGTACTATATCACAAAAGAAGGTTGAGCCCTGACAACATTCTGCTAAGGATGACACTGAGTGTTCAAAGCGGGGTCTCATCTTTATCATCTCTGCTGAATCTGGCTGCTGTAGTGAAGCAAAAAAAGAGAAGAAACTGTGCTTGAGATAATTTTATCCCAGCTCAGTTAGAAATTGAAAAGACCAGGACCTCTAACTGTATTCAGGATTGAACTGAAAGCCAAAGGAGAGTAAAGAATATTGGTATGATATATTCTCATTAGTCAGCTCCACTTAACAGATGGGATACTGTATGCTGAACCATCTGTAGTTTATGGAATGACATCTGGATCAAACTAAGGAAGAACAAATTGGAGTGATCCAAGTTTAAGATGGAAAAAAGCTCAGATCACTTTGGCTAGGTATGTATCTGAATAGAGAGAATGAGCAAAAGGTTCTGGTTGCTATAACTATCTAACCACCCATGAGCAGTGAAGACTCCTGAAAGTTTAGCATTCTATTGACCAGCTTGATATTTGAGGAGTAGAAGTACTCCAGGGTACAACTGGCTATACCTCCTGCCAGCTCCTAAGAAATTTCTCAATCAGCCAGTTATTTTTGTGTTTTTTTTTTTAAATCTAGAACGCTATTTCCGTTTCTAAACCAGCAGAACGATGGAGCTGTTCTCCTTGAAGGAACGAGAAAGAGTTGATATCGTCAACGTAGTGGGAAGAGAGAAAAAATGGGATAGAAATCTATAAAATTCTAGATTGTCTCCCTCTCAAGAGACTAACTACTATTTATATGATGAGAAAGATTTAAAGTCAGCACAACAACACTGTGGTCAATGAAGCTGAAGGAGTTCAACATGGCCTGAGGCACAAATTTCTAGAGCCCTTCAGACACTGTTCCTCAATGTCTTATTGACAGACAGACCAATCATTGTTCAGACCAAACTGAATTCTGAAGCCATATTAGGCTTTAACAGTTGTGACAGTTATTATTTATTTTACAGTGTCCAGTAGACTCATAGTATGGATAAAAGAGTGTGAAGCCATCCCTGCTAAACTTGCAATTTGATTTTATATATTCATGGAACAAAAGTTGTTACAAAATAATCAGGTGGGGTTACGAATGATGAAAAGAAAGTACAGGCTGGTAGAAACAAGAAGACATGCTACTCACAGCAAACCAGTGCATGACATGATGGAACAGATAGGTATGTAGTCTAGGATCCAGAAAAAAACAAATGATATACAGTCATAAACTTTGTGACCCAGCAGATCCTTTAGGAAGGATTTGTATGAGAAGAAAGTCTTTATGTACCAGACTAGGAAGGGGATTTCTTGCATAAGGGAAAGGATAGAAGTATACATGGAGATGATTGAAGGAAAAAGTGAATAAATGAGACTAAGGCTGAACTTGGAACAGAGTAGGTATGCAATGAGGTAACAAAAAAAAGGAGTTAAGTTGTTGGCAAGCCACTTCTTTCTTGGTGATCTTCTCCAAAGAAGGCTAACAGAAGTTGGACAAGTCATTTCCACAAAGTTAAGTTTAATTTATGCAGAAGAAACCATTGTATGCTATAAATTAGCTGTGGTTTCTGTTTCAGGCAGATTTGGCAAATCCATCACTGTCTTGGATTAATCACAAGGGTCAAAGGTGTCTTGGTATGTGTTTACTACAGAAATTTCAGAAATGGCTTAGGCTTAGTCAAGGAAGATGGTATGGATTCCCTTTTTGACAATGATTCTGTTCAGTTTGCAAAGGCAGTGATGGATGATTAGAGGAATGTAATGCTCTCTTTCAGCAGTACTCGTGTGTCTGCATTCAAATGGATTCAAATTTAATTCTTTATCATAAAGTTCCAAATTTCTGCTTAGCAGTTTCATCTTCAGAAAGCCATCCATGAAAGATAAAAGCTTGTAAAAGAGCTTGCTTGGAGGTGACTACCTAAACCTCTTGTAGGTGGAAGTTAAATTTAATATGCTTTTTCGTCTGTTGATGCTTCAAGCCTCCGACTGATCACTATTTCCAGCTGGGAGTTCCAGACACTATTAGATTCAACAGTTTCTGAAACCAGCCTGATACTACCATTCTACCTCCAGACATGTGGAAAAGCTGTATTTTTTTCTTGGTGAGGATGATACGTGGCAGTTGTATAGAGTATTTATGCACCCAGTTACAGCTTCCAAAGTGTGTATACCCTTGCTTACAAAAGTTGAAGGTATGGAGACCGCTTGACAAAAAGCCTGTGTTTGTCAAGATTCTGAGTTGTTATGCGTTGGTTTTTCTTTCAAGAGAGGCATTCCTTGTAGGTATTCTGATGAGCTTGTCCTTAACAGAAAGCCCTTCCTGCAGATTATGGGTGAATGTGGAAAATATGCCCAGTTCTTGTCCTGTATGTTCTCTATAATCATGATGTACTGAATTACCAGCTGGGAACAAGATGTGCAAAAGTAATGGCTTCTTGTTGTGCAACCAACTCTTGGCAATACCATTAAATCCAGGCATTTCATCTGAAACTAAATCTTGTATGCTCCTGGGTTTATTAACAACTGATCTTGCATTCACAAAAATATATAACCACCCTACCCACTGTTTGGTGCTTCTGTTGATCTAAGGTCAAGGAAATGAGTAGTGGTAATCTACTACTTAATCTCTAGTCAGAAATCTCAAACCAAAAAAGATTTATTTTCATCCTCCTCACAAACATGATCGTGGCAGAAGTTGGAAAGGGCATAGAGCTGTTCTTTTCATATTACCCCTTGTCTGTTATTGTAAACAGTCATCCTTTTCACTGCCAGCAGATGCAGTTTCCTGAAACACGTAATTTTGTTGGTTGTTTGATCCTATTCTGCCAGTTTTGTGTTTATAAAAGAATTTGGGATAACTTGCTGAATCTGCTTTCTTCTTAGAAACAACAAAGACTTTTTTCCCACTAAATTTTCCATTAAAATAAATCTGGGTTTTTATTAAAGCACAGTCATCAGTAGCAAGTGAAGTTTAGAATGAGGCAAATATAAATATATGCTATTCATAGGACTAATAAAATATTTATTCTGGAATTCACCTATCCTTATTATTACTTCCTGTATGTCAGCCGTTCTCCCCACCCCTAATAAAACAAGTTATAAATGTAAAACATAACTGTAATCAAATTTATGGGTCTGTAGCATCTAAAACCCTCCCTAGTTTCTTTTTCCATCTTCTAATCCCTCCTTAATTATCAATAAAAAGACCTGGCCTACAGTTTTGGCAACTTTTTATAATTCTGTCCATACCCTACCCACCTTGATCTGCATTGTTAGACTGAAAGCTTTTTGCTTATTTAATTGCCCTTCATACTCTCAATTGCTAGCAGAATAGATCTAGCCTCTTGCATGGCATCTTGTATTTGGTTTTGTAGTATCACAAAAGCACATTACAAAAGAGATGTGTTTAAATTTAAAAATGCTGCTTTATTCAGGTGTGCTGCTCCCTTACTTCTCTGTTTTCAAATGTTCAAGTAATTGGTGTTTGGTTGTCACACAAAACTAAAAAACAGTTCTTCAGCCAAATACTTGCAATTACATACAAAGCAGTATATTCGTGCATGTACACAAACAATAGCTATTTCTTATTTGTTATTCACCCATTTTAAAAGTTCCTCATTCATGCAGGGAATAGCAATAATACCCTAGGATTTTGGTGGCCAAACACAGACCACAAATAAACAAATAACGAATTGAACATTTTGCAAACAAACCTTAGGTTGAATTTGTTTGATTTAGTAATCTAATGAGTAGCCACAAATAACAAATTAGCAAAAATCAGATCTGCCTCTGATACTATTTTTAACAGTTATGTGGCTCTATTTGCAAATAATTGTGTTTGCAGTGAATAATTTGATTAATTCTTGTAAAATGCAAAAACAGATTCAGGCCCAAGTATTCCTAACTGCCCCTTCTTATCCTTTTCTGTTTTTACTCTCTCTTTTCTGTGCCTGTTTTAAAGTATTTAAAGAGTTCCTATTTATTTTTTCATCTGACATTTCATGTCCATCTTTATTTCTACTTTGATTTAACATTCTCTATGTAGGAGAAGTATTAGCTTCCTCTTTCAATAGTCAATATGTTCAGTAAACAGATACATATTATGAATCTCCGTTCTCCTTGATATTGCTTTTTTATGTCTACCATGTTTATTTTTAGGCAGTAAATATAGTCTTAACATCTCTTCCTAATACTGGTATCATATCTCATTGAATTTGGGTTTGGGTTTTTTACCTTTTAAATTCCTATTTAATTTTAATCTCTTAAAGGTTAATGATTCTCAATTTCTACTTTTCTGTAATTATTAGTTTTCATGTCAGAATATCAAATTCAGTTCATTTTAGCCTGAATTGTTGCAGTCTAATTCTTAGTTGGTGCCCCACACAAGCACCTGCCTTTTTGCACTCTGAATTGCCCACCCACTCTTCCTAAAAATTTTTACATTCTTTATTTCTGCATCTTTTAGTACCATTTCCTCTAAGATTGTGCATCACCAAGGAGTCATAGATATTTCCTTTACAACTCAGTGTTGTCAGCACACAATAGATGTTTTGATACTACCTGGTAAACTATCTTATAGAGCCTCAGATACTCTTATGGCTAGGAAAAGAAATTACACATAAACCAGTATAAATGATCGAAAACCCGTTCAAATTTGTAACGCAACAGAAGCTCAGGGCACCTGTACATGAGCAGCGGGGCTGCTCCAACTTGCTGCAATTACAGTTCATGGGAGCAGACTCAATTAATCAAGTCTGCTACAGCAAGTTAATTACCACACTCCAGCAGACTCCAGCATCTCATGTACCAGCATCCCATGCTTCAAAATGCCAGCAGGGGAGCTTTAACTAAAGCTTGTACGATGAGCTTTAGTTAAAACATCCTCCCTGGCATTTTTAAGTGTGGGGATGCTGAATCACAAGACACTTCAGCCACTTTAATTAGAGCAGCTCTCAGAGCCGCTCTAATTAAAGCGCCTCCCCCCAATCCCAGAGCACATGTATACATGCTCTCAGTGCACATAAACCACTTTCAAAATGGCCAAAACTGGTTTAAGATAAACCTGAATGGATATAGTATCAGACTGAACTGATTTAGATTAAATCAGTTTATTGAACTTTTGTCCCAGGTCCCCTCCACATTCAAGTTAACTCGCAGTCCCCCAGCATCCCAGGATGTTTCATAGTTTCATAGTAGTTTGGGGTCAGAAGGGACCTGAACAGATCATCTAATCTGACCCCCCGCCACTGGCAGGAGCACACGCTGGGATCACACAACCCCAGACAGGTGTTCGTCCAACTTCTTTTTGAATTTACCCAAGGTAGGAGCGAGGACCACTTTCCTAGGAAGTTGGTTCCAGATCCTAGCCATCCTAACAATGAAATCATGCCTCCTAATCTGTAACCTGAACCTATTCTCCAGCAGCTTCTGGCCATTGTTCCTCATCACCCCAGGTGCTGCTGGGAGGAATAGGGCCCTTCCTATTTGTTGCTGATCTCCCCTAATGAGTTTGTAGGCAGCCACCAAATCACCCCTCAACCTCCACTTGCTGAGGTTCAGGTCCCTCAGCCTCTCCTAATGGGGCCTGCCCTGTTGCCCTCCAATCAAGCAGGTGGCCCTCCTCTGAACCCTCTCAAGGCGGGCCACATCCTTCTTAAAGTGCAGTGCCCAGAGCTGGATGCTGTACTCCAGTTGAGGCCGGACCAATGTCACGTAGAGGGGGAGTATCACCTCTCTGGACCGTTTTGAGATGCATCTTTGGATGCACGACAAGGTGCGGTTGGTTTTGCTGGCTGTGGTCTGGCATTGACAGCTTATGTTCATCTTGGAGTCAATAATGACTCTAAGATCCCTTTCCGCCTCTGTGCTCACCAGGGGGGAGCTCCCCAGCTTGTATGTATGCTGTGGATTCCTTCTCTCCAGGTGCAACACCCTGCACTTATCTATATTGAAGCCCATCCTATTACCATCCGCTGACTTCTGTAGTCTGTCTAAATCTAATTGCAGCCTCTCTCTCCCTTCAAGCGTGCCTACCTCTCTCCACATCTTGGTGTCATCGGCAAACTTGGACAATATGTTTTCCACCCCATCGTCCAAGTCACTGATAAAGATGTTGAACAGTGTAGGCCCCAGGACCGAACCCTGGGGGACCCCACTATTCACATCCCTCCAGGTCGACTACGACCCGTCCACCACCACTCTCTGGGTATGCCCCCTCAGCCAATTTTTGACCCATTCAACTGTGTAGGCATCAATGCCACAGTCTCTCAATTTATTAATGAGAATGGGGTAAGAGACAGTGTCAAAGGCCTTCTTAAACTCCAGAAAGCCTATGTCCACGGTGACACCATCATCCAGGGATTCAGTTACCCGGTCATAAAAGGCCATCAGGTTGGTCTGGCAGGACCTGCCTTTGATAAACCCATGTTGATTTCCCCTGGGCATGATCTCCCCTGCTGGCCCCTCACAGATGCTTTGCACCTCCCCCACAAACCTCCCTCACAGGGTAGGCAGGATAACCTTGACCCAAGCTGTCTGCTCCAGCTGAGCATGCTCTAGCACCCCCAGCTTCTGGCTTGGACCACTGCAGGCATGTGGCTGCATTTCCAGAATCAAAAGTGAATGTCTGTTCACTTGCTTATTGGTTCAACCTATGCAACTTGGACTAATCTGTAAAGACTGAATCAATTCAACCTCAGGCTTTTTTGACTATCTGTACTTAGCCTATAAGCCTCATAGACTCTATAAGCTTACAGATCCTCAGCCTTCTCCTGGCTGAACAGAATGGGTCAGAATCTTATAACCCAAAATGGTTATTTATTTTTATGGCAGATCCTTCCTGAATGACAGCAAGCCATGCAGAGTATTATGCCAACCAATGACTTATGCCTTTTTTATCATGAAGTAGAGGTGAATAGCTGGTTAAATTGGTCTCCCTCATTGATGTGTGGACTGGGTTGATAGAAGCAAGAGTTCATCAGAGTGGACTGTGAAAAATATGAAGACTATATTAGCAGGGACACCTTCAACCTTCCGAATTTAATGCTTGAAACTTTAAGCTCTAGTTAGTCCTACTGCCAGCATATTTGTGACAAGATTATTAGACAGTAGCAAAGCTGGAGAAGGTTTGTACTTTTGGCAAATGGATTGCTTTAAATTCCCCCTGCCCTTGCAGTGCTCTGACCAAGAGGGTTTGGTTTTCCACAAAATTGTCAATCAGCCCTTAACCAGCTCCTTAGCTAGTTTTTTTTCCAGATTATTTTTTTTTAATTATTTACTCCAGGGGTTTTCAACTGGGGGGGTACGTGTACCCCAGGGGTACTTGGGATGGCCTCAGGGGGTACTCGGCAATGGGCACTGCTGCCGACACTTCTGCCGCCGCCATGCCACTGGCACGCTTGCTGATCAGCTGTGGGGGAACCCCCCCCCCAGTCATCGATTGGCCACTGGGGGATGCCCCGGCTCCCACACTCATCATTTGATCACCAGGGGACTCCTGCCTTCTCGACCGGCCACCAGGGGTACGCTGACCCAAAAAGGTTGAAAACCCGTAATTTACTTCATTCAGCGGGCCACACTCTCACATACTACAGAGCAAGGATGTTGGTCTGGATAACATCCCAGAATTAACTTATGTATTCTGAGCTAGAGACATGCTCAGGCTCCCTGTGAAGTTTATTATCAAATATCAAATGGTTTATATCAAATGGTTTATCTCCATACGACTGAATGAAAAAGGGATGAGAATCTCAGAATTTGGTCCATAGTCATTTCTCCTTGACTTTGTTTGTATGACTCAGGGCATCCTTACATGTGTTTCGGGATGGAGGGGGTGTGCTTTAATAAGAGTGGCTTCCAGAGCAGCTCTAATTAAAGCACTCACAGTGTCATATGTATTCAGGGTCCCACACTTCAAAATGGTAGTGGGGGCGCTTTAACTAAAGCTTGTTCGACAAGCTTTAGTTAAAGCATCCCCACTGCCATTTTGAAGCATGGGGACACTGAATACATGTGACATGGAGGCTGATGGAGTGTACTAATTAGTGATTAATCAAGCCTGCTTCAATGCGTGCTAATTAGCACACATCAGATCAAACATCCGGCACATGTATAGGTGCCCCTAGTGTCTTGGCTTTAGTCAGCAAAAAATAAATGTTCTCCAAACTGGCATTTGCTGAATTAAATTGTTCACTTGCCAAGGAACAAATCTGCAGCCTTTAAACATGCACAGCTCTTCTTATATATGTATAAGGACTACAAATTATATCCTTGGTCAGTGTTTCTTTGTTTCAAGTGACTGTTTCCAGTAAAGCACTTTCTTGCCTTGGGCTCTTACATGTTCATAATACTATCCTAAAATAATAATAATGTTTATGCTTTGCTTATAAAATATTGAAATAAAAGGAGTAAGAAAAAAAGGAGAAAAAAACTATACTGTTTTTCCTTTCCTAAATTTGTTGTTGTTGTTGGGTTTTTTTGTCTGCTTGTTTGTTTTTGATCTGGAGGAAGGATATCAGCTTAAGTAAATATCAGCTCAAAAACATGGTATTTAAAGAAAAATTAGAAAGTCATTTTTAGAAGCATGATGATGTACTTTTGGGCCCATGGTCCAACCAAAATGTGTGTGCATTTTGGGGTCTGAAGGTATTTGGCCTTTTGCCTCAAGCTTCATGATGAGCTTGAGGCATGTGTAGATTTCATTATAACTGTATGCCTTTTCCTCTGTTATTGCTGACTTACTATCACTCTGGTCTTTTTACGTGCTTCTTTTTATTTGCTCAATCATTTCACAGTCCAGTTGTTCCTTTTGGTCAGGTGGCCTATAACATTAGTTTACTGTCAGAAAAATCTCCAACCTCAATGCATAATGATTCAACACCATTACCCATTTCTCCCCAGTCTCCTCTTAAAGGGGCTAATAAATCCTTTTTCAGCAACAAGGCTACACAACCTCCTTTGCTCTCCCTGCCTGGCTTTTTCAATAATCTATATCCTTTCAGTATAATGTTCCAGCTAGATATTTGTTATGATATATTTTTCTCTCTAGCATTAGGTATATCTCTCCAGCTTTCTTATTTTCTTCTTTGTTAAACCTTTCATTTGTGTATATAAGCAATTTAATAACCCTCATGTTGTTGAGCTTATTTTGTTCTATATTAATGTCCATAAATCTGGTTTTCCCTTTTATCTTCTTCCCATCCATGCCTTTATGTGTGCTCCTTTCATCTTGGTTCAGTCTGTGAACTTGCACTTCCCTCCAACAACCCTAGATCAAACCCCTCACAACTCTGACTTCTTGGTGTAGGAACATTGGCCTTGTACAATGGTAAACCTTTCAATGGGTATGGATCCCTTTTGGCCCTGGCTGATGTCCAGTTACCCACACAGTTGCACTTCCTCCCCTTCTCAGATATCATTTGTGACCTAAGTAGATAAACATTGAGGGATGAAATGCATTTATTTTCCTTATACAGTACTCCTCACTTAACATTGTCCCGGTTAATGTTGTTTCATTATTACATTACTGACCTATTAGAGAACATACTTGTTTAAAGTCATGCAGTGTTTAGCAGTGTGGTCTGTCCACTGCCTTCTAGTAGGTAACTACTGTGACATAACTGAATTCACTTAACATAGTTTTGCTTAAAGTCACATTTTTCAAGAACGTAGCTATGATATTAAGCGAGGAGTAGCTGTATGAAGTGGTAGAAAATGAGGAGCATAATTGTTTAGAATTATTTTTGGACCAAGTCCAAAAGTGGATCACTAACTCTAAGTATATGCAATTTACTAGTAAAGTCAAGGAGAACTGCAGAACCACAGCATCTCCATGATTTGGCCCACTGCAACTACTGTTGTATAGTTAAGAAGTAGGAAAAGAAAATTACCAGGATTGCCAATTCAAAGGCTATCAAATGGGTATTTAAAGGTAATATCAAATGACTCGGAGTGGGGAAGTGAAATTACTTTTAAAGTGAGGGCTGGAAGGGAACTAGTGGTAAAGACCCAGAGAAAGCTTGTCACATTCAATAGTTATGTGACTAGCTCAGTAAGGTTATAAACATGTAAATACTTTACTCCTCGGGGGGTGGGCAAAAAGTGGGGTGGCTTTATCGTACATTGGCTCTTATTCTATGGTAAATGGAATCTAACAAGTCTTTGCTTGCTTCTCTTTCACTGAGGGCTAAACAATGGCATGTCAAGCCCTAGTCCCTTTGCATCATGTGATAAACTGTTTATATAGCTCTGCCACAAGTAATCCAACAATGCAGATACGTGTGTGTGTGTGTGTGTGTGTGTGTGTGTGTGTGTGTGTATGTGTGAAATTTCTAATTTGGAGCTCTGAAAAGATCTTGTTCAACCTAAGCATAATTGGATGCAACTCCTATTAAAGTCTTCTAGATTTAGTTTGGTTTCCAGGACTGCTACTAATGAGATGCAGAGTAAAATGGTGATTGAAAAAAAAGAGTGGTTTTATGGATGGCATATTTGTGCCACTGCTAATTGTCCCCAGGGAAACACACTTTCCTACTCCTGGGGACACACCCTACGAGTCTTTTCCGGATACAACTCTTCCTTGCTGTATCCCCAGATTTTGTTTTCCACCATCTCCATAGTCACATTCAGTAACACATTTGTTTTTTGTTTAATCAGCAGAGCTTTTTAACATTACTTCTCCACTCACTCTCATTTGGGAAACATCATGTTTATGGGACCACTGTTTATTTAATTATTTAGTATGGGTTAGAAATTCCTTTGGGTAATAATACTGACCCATATCTAACTGAATTTAGCTCAATGTCTGTACCAAATAGTGGTACCAGATCTATCTAATTATTTCTCCTGAAGTTAACCATTTCCTTAGACATTCATAACACATTAAGCACCAAGGTATTTTTGAAAGAGAGAGTGATTTACATCTCTATTGTTAAAATGTTGAGGAAAAAAGTACTGTATTTACCAGACTCCAAGACAACTTTGAATTTAAGAAGACCACCTTAAATTCAGGGCCATCTTAAATGTGTCCCTCATGTCCCCCAGCAGTGGCAAGGAAAAAAAAAGTGGGGGATGATGGGCCAAAACCCTCCCATTTCCCCCTCCCCTTTCACCCATCCCCTGTGACTGCCCTCCTGCCACTTTTCTCTTGTTGCCTGCTCCCTGCTCCTCACCCCCGCATGGCTGTGACTGCCCCTCTCAACCCATGCCCCCCACCCCCCTGTGGTTTTCTGGTTCCTGCCACTTGTCCCTCTCAGTGTCTGCCCCCAGTTATGTGCCCTGCTCCCCTCTGATCCCTTACCCCCCATGTCTGTGGTTGAAATCTTGCTGCTTGCCCCCAAGCATCTGCCCTACCCAACCTTTGCCCTCCCACTGGTTTCCCTTTGACTGTACCCTAGCCCCAGTCCAGCAAGGCCAGGCAGAAACAGATGCAATAGCTCTAGGCTTATTCAAGATGGGCCTGGAGCCCAAGATAAGTAGCAAGGGGGGCAGGAACAAGTTGTGGAGGGTGTGGGCAGGCTGTATTGTCTCCTTGTGCACCATCCTCACCCCACCATGGGTCTCCTGTGCTTTCTCCATTCCCACCATAGGTCTCCCCACATGCACCCATCTCAGTCCAGGGCAAATTCTCCATGTGTTAGGGAGTGGGGGGGGGGGGCAAGAAAGGGGACCTCATCTTGGATTCAAGTAAATGCAGTACCTATTCCTTTGAATCTGGGGGTGCAATCTCAGTTGTATCAGTATAAAGGAGGAGCAATTCCTCTGGCTTCCCAGCTAGTGATGACCCAAGTATGTAATGTCATCTGGCCAAGTTTACACATGGATACATTAATTCATCTGTTTTGGAGTGATTTTAGAGGACTGCTTTTCCTTGACATGATTTATTGATTTAAGTTTTCATTCATGTACTTAAGACTCTTGATAGAAGGTCTGGCATGTCCCTGAAAAATAACTGTGGGTTCAGTCCATCCCTGTATCTGATCTGCACTCAGTAGAGGGCAAAAACAAAAACAAAAAAATTAGGGATTCCTGTTTTCCAGCTCTAGCATGAGTTACAGCAAGCGATGAGCTATTCCCATTTATGTCACTGGTAGATGGGTTTCTAAAGGAACTTTAGCCATTGGAATAACATTAGAGCAGACCTCTATCATATTCCCATCCCTGCTTCTAGAAGGGAGTAGGAAGAACTGGTTCTACCAGATTTACAGTAGCAAAGAGATGAGCTTCACCAGAATTCTTTGTTGATCACTTACAGCTAAAATCTTGTCACTTTGTATCACCTGAGCTGAATCAAGAATTAAGGATCTAACTCAGCGATTCTCAACCAGGGTGCCATGATACCTTGGGGTGCCTTGAGATCCTTTCAAGACTGATGGGGATGCAGCACAGTGTTAGCACTTTCAGATGTGCAAGCATCATTCAGAAGATACATTCAAAGATGTATAATACATGTGGGTGATAGAACAGGGGAAGGTGGAGATGGAACCTTAAACAGCTCATCCAGATTGTTAACAAATATCATTAAAGAAGAGTCACTAAGAGATGTGTGGGCAAGGGAGAAATGTTTCACTAGAACTGAACCCAGTGGAAAGAAACAATCAAGAACTGACTTTATGTTAGTATCAAAAGAAATGGTAAAAAGGAAGAAAGAAATAGTATGTATAGCATTTAGTGATCACCAGATGCTGGAGGTGGAACTGAGTCTTGGTAAAAGCCCCATAAGGGGAAGGGGAATATGCAAGTTCCATGTGCAACTGTTACAAGATGAGGAGATGTATCAATTATAGATGAGACAATATGAGCGATGGAGAACACCAAAGAAAAAATGTAAGAGTACCAGAGAATGGTGGATGATGGTGAAGAAGAGGATGAGAGAATTCTTCAGGAAGGAAGGCCAAAGAACCACAGGGAACAGAACAAAAGAGCTGAGAGAGCTACAAAGAAAGATGCAGGAGCTGCTAGAAGGAAGCCACAGACAGAAGACAAGTATGAGAAGAACTAGAACAAATAAGGCAAGAGGTAGAAAGCTAGTTTAAAAGAAAGATGAGAAAGAAAATGTTTTTAGCACAAGTATCCTGGGTGGGAGAAAACAAAGAGTGGTCCCAATACATTTTTGTTAGAGTGAAGATGGTGAAAGGAGATTTAAAATTGGTGCAGGAAGAAGGTGGTCGCCAGGTGGAAAAGCAGGAGGTGTTGGAGGCAATGAGAAGAGTTTATGAAGAACTATATGAAGAAGGAAATAGACAGGAAGAAGATGAAGGATTTGCTAGAAAAAAAATGAAGAGAAAGTAGAGGAGGAGGAAGCAAAGAAGATCGAAGATAAGATGAACTTAAAGGAAGTGAAGCAGTGCTTAAAAACCTTTAAAAGAGAGACATCACCAGGGCCAAATGGACTACTTTTGGTATTTTACAAGAAGTTTTGGGCATGGGTAGGGAGGAATATAGTGGAAGCTTTCAAGGAAACAGGGGAGAACAGGGAAAGATTTAACAAGAGGCAATATGATCTTCAAGAAAGGGAAGAAGGGACTCCTGAAAACTGGGGACCGATTACACTTCTTAATATGATCTATAAGTTAATATCAAGATGCTGGCTTTGAGGATGAAGAAAAAGCTCCAGGAGATAATACATGAATACCAAGTATGCTCAGTACCAGGTAGAAGGATCTCCGAAGCAATCACGGTGATCAGAGATACACTGTCCCATGTCCAAAAGAGGAAAACAGATATAGGTATAGCAAACCTTGATTTAGGAAAAGCATATGACAGAGTGAATTACACATTCAAGGTGCTAGGAAAAATTGGGTTCCCAAGGAATTTATATGTTGGATAAGGCTATTGTATAGAGATGTGGAGAATCAATCCTTCTATCAGCAATTTTATAATAGCCAATGTATTTAATGGAGTGGGGAGGAGGGTTTGCTGGTATGCAAATATATGAGGTGGGCCTTTTTCTCCCATGATGATTGTGGGGGAAACATTGTCTTATGGTCGAGTAAACATGGTACATTCTTTACAACAGAAAAATAATCGCTCTGTTGCATTTCTGTATTAAAAAAAAAGAAGTGAAAACTAAAAGCTGGCATTTTCTGAGGGCTGTCTCCAATCTAAAAAGGCTGAGAACCACTAGTCTAAATGTTTGCAGATTGTTTCTAAAGTATGGAGAGATGAGCAAATTACATTGAGTTGAATGCAGAGCTGGAGAGGGAACTGTATGTTAGCTGATCTTTGTTAATCATGTCATGTGTCAGATCTCAGCCCACAGTAAGTGAAAGCTAAACTGGAGCACCTTATACCACAAATGAAACAGGGCTAAGTTGTCACACCTTCTTTTCCATTTACTGTGGGGTGGGGACCAGATACATGGGGCACCTATGCACATGCAGCAAGGCTGCTCCAACACACTGTAATTACAGCGCGTTGGAGCAGACTTGATTAATTGCGTTCCAGCAGATTCCAGCATCACAAGTATCAGCATCCCTAGACTGAAGAATGGTGATGGGGGCAGTCAAACAAGGTTTAATTAAAGCGTCCCCACCACCATTTTTCAGCATGGTGACACATACATGTGACACTCTGGGTGCTTTAATTACAGAGGCTTTTGGAGCCGCTCTAATTAAAGCACCCTCCCCTCCTCTCCCTCCCCCCAAGCATGAGCATAAATGCCCAGAGACAGTTACTATGGAGCAGCTGACATACAGTAATCCTGGTCTCCACTCTCTCCTTTTAATGTAGGAATAACTACCTGTGTGTCTGAGTTATTACATCCTTGCCTACCAAACAAAATTTTATGATGGTTTGAACAGAGTTTTGAAAAAATTGAGTTAAATAAAATTACACTGACTACAACTTAGAACAAAGTTTGCCCTGATGGCTGTCTCTTGTCAACTGATCACAAATCACTGCTCTTTTCCACTATTTCATCTTATTTTCAAGTCTTGGATTCATGTCAGCTGTTGTACTACTTCTGTGTAAAGGCACAAGTCCTTTGTGTCTAAGTACCTTTTCACACCAGACATTAGCATGTGTTTTATATGAAATGTAGTAAACATTTCCATGCCACATTAAAAGTTAGAATGTGTTCTGATAAGCTGCATTGTAATGCTGCCTATAATCTCATCCTGCTCTGGACCGAACTAGAGCTGGCTGTACCTCCCTCCACTCCACAACACTAACCCCAGCACTGGGCACCACAATTCACATGTCCACCTGTGAGGACATGTAGCTCCCATGCCTAAAGTCTATGCCCTCCTCACCATAGGCCCAGAACTGCCCAGCCTGGAAGCATCTGACCCTGGTACTCCAAACTGGCAAGCCAAGTCTCTGTTGCTGGCAGCAGGCAGAAGCAGGCACAAGGAGCCAAACTGGGAGAGGGTGCCATTCCTGCTGCTGCATCCGCAACTGTCACTGGATCCATGGGGCAAGCCAAATCTCTGCCACTGGCAGTCTTGAACTGGTTCCAGTGCAGCGCCTAGGCTAGGAACAACAATCAGTCCCCACAATGCACTTGAACTTGTATTATCTCTGTGGAACAGTTCAAGAGTAGCTGAACATATATTACTTAATATGATCTAGACATACTTCTCCCATGAGATGATCTCACTTAGCACATGTCGTACTGCTTGTACACATGAACACTTGCATTTAAGTGCATTTAACGCATCCTAAGTGTAATGTGGCCTTTATTATCAGTATTTTTTGTAGTATATAAATATAGAGACAATATAAATGCAGGAGAATGAACTAAGGTATCCAAGGTCATCATCTTGCTAAGATAAGTTTTAACATCATTAAAGATAATGTTTGTCTTTTAAGTTTCAATCTTCTCCCTGCCAGACCTTAGATTAAATTGTATTTGCTAGCAAAATAATGCATTTTTCACTGGGCACATTTAATTTCCACATGGTGTTGCTCTAGTTAGAGAAAACTTCTCCTATGCACAATAGTGTTTAGTATTTGAATATTTTATTCTTATTGTTTTAAAGTAAATGTTAAAAAAATACTCCATTTTTAAAGAATCTGTCCACACAAAGAACCAGTTTCACTTGCTAAGCTAGCTAGCTCATTAGTATATTCATTTCCTTTAAAAAAAATAACAACGTAAACTAGCTCAGCCTCAAGCTTGCTCTCATTGGGCATCTCTACATATGTGATTATGTGCACAAATAAACTTCGGAGCATGTATAGATGCTGAGATATTTACTGCACAGTTAGTTAGGCAACAGTGCAGTTAAAGTCTCATGTAGATGCACCCAGCATAGTTAATGGAAGGTTTGTCCTCGATTTCATCAGGATGACCCCTGTGACACTGATGTTAAACTACAGTGAGTGAAACTCATACTCATATTGACCCTTTTAGCTAGGTAAAAGAACTGAAATGACCTAAAGCAGCCCTTAGAAGCTCTGTATTTGGCCAGGGGAACAGTGTCCCAGAACAGCAGTGTGGAAGACAGTTGTGTTAGTGTGTCCTCTGAGGACCTTGTTGCAAGCCCTTTGTGTAACCGGGTATGCTAGGATAAAATGGAGATGGGATTTGTATTTTGGGATGAGGCAACAGGATTGAGTTCAGGGATTCAGAGTATCCTGCTGTGAATTTTCACTTCTTCTGTGGACTCTCCAATATTTATCTATGAAAAAACAGCACATGAATATATCCTTTCCATCTCTCCCACTGTTGACAGCAGCCCAAGCAGGCTACTAACACTCTCAACAGAGCTAAAAGTTTACATATGCTCATTGAATCTGTATGAATCATGGGGATTACTTAGAAGAAGAGGCACATAGTAGTGCCAATAGTCTTAGCACAGTTTAAACAGATGGGTTATATTTATTCTTACCCTCCAACTGTTGGTTTTCTCTCCAGTGTTACAATAAATAATATTAATTTTGCTTTTTTGTAGCATTGATTAAGGTACCTGCTCTTTCAACATTGGCCTCTCTCACACTGCTTGCATTTACCTTCAACTTGCTTAGTTGATGTGGCCAATCAGCCTCTAACCTGGAGCCAGCATCTCCTCAGTTATTGTGTGATTAGTCCCATCAGATGAACCCTGAGCATTTCTCCCTTTTGCACCATGTTACCAGTTGCTCCTAACCATCACCATCTTTGAACATGCTTTAAGTCATTTTTCAAAGCAGTGCATGGTTCTGCATTACTCACATACCTACAACCCAAAACTTTGCTCATAGCTCTGGCAATCTCTTTGCTAACACAGCCAATCACAGTCCATCTGTGTCTGTTTCCTAGGTAACCAACAGCCATAGAAGGGGATGGCAGCAGGGAGGAAGAACTGTTCAGTGGTTCTGCTTTTTTCAGTATTTTTGCACTGTTAAAAAACAAACTTGAAAGTCCTTGTTAAACCAAAAAATATATAGAATAGGTTGTAGAGCCTAACAGCTTTTTAATACTGTGGTTCACTAGTAAGGTGAGAGGGTGTGTACAACTTAAGTGACAGTATCTCTCTATAGAAGAAAGTAGTGTTCAGTGGGTACTGTGTATCCCAGAGCATCTGCATGAGTACCATGTACAGTGGTAGATCAGTTGTCTACAGCATAACTACTGATCAGCACTTAAAGCAGGAGGCTGCAACTCTATTGATGTTACTGTTAGATACTGGTGAGGCTGACCCACTCCTTGAACTGCCTGGCACTAACTTGATGTGGGATGGGAGTAAATGGTCTCCCACCAGAAAAATCAGCTAACAAGGTTAGTTTCTATAACAGGTTGCAACCAGTGGGGCGACCATGACGCCTCTCAGTGAAACTGCGACTCTGGTCTGGCTCAAATTGTATACTCTCTCCCTTCTCATTCACTCACCCTCCCTGCTTTGATCTTACTGTTAAAGAGTGTTTAAGGGAGGCTACCAACAGGCCTCAGAGTGAGCCTCAATCATAGTTTTCCCTCCTGGGGTCTCGTTCCAGTCCTCTGTCCCAATAGATCACTCCCAGCTTGACTGGGCCCCTGTGGGGCACCTATAGGGGCAATTTGTGTGGATCCTTTTCCTCCCCTACACCACACCCCAAACCTCACAGGTGTTACAATAACATTGTTCCCTCTGTGGGGTCTTGACTTCCCCAGCCTCTGCCTCATTCAATCTTGCTAGGCCAGTTTGCCTAGGCCCACAATGCAGGAGCTGGCTTTAAGGCACTAGCTTCAATCTATCACTTTCACTCTCGGGGTCCCTGGCCTCGATCTGCCAGGCCCCTGGTCCATGATGGCCAGGGGCTTCTTGGGCTCCGGGCCCCTGGCCCTCATCTGCTCTGTAGCTTTCTACTGCCCCTCCTGGGCTCAATAATAGCTCAGTCTTTAGTGCCCCTGGCAAGAGCTCCAGGCAATCACATGCCTCTAAGGCAGTAATGGGACCTCCAAAACCACCCCTTACAGTCCCAGCCCAAACCACCAATGTGAACAACAATATGAACATAAGCCCCTGGGCTATAACATAATAATGACAATAGAAACAGTCCTCTGCCCCTTTAAGAGGGCAAACCTCTACCCCTAGTATAGCATGTCTCCCTGCCAGGGTACCTTGTGAGCTCCCAGGGCCTCACTACTGCTGTAGGCAGCAAAACAAACGGTCAAGCATCCCTGAGTGTCCCTCCTAGGCAGGAGCTCTTTCCCCAGCAGCTGCTAGGGAAAGACTCCTCTGCCAGCCGGAGCCTTGGGTTTATATGCTGTCAGGAACCTGCCTACATCCAGTCAGCTGACTGCTTGCAACTGTTGCTAACTGTCTCATTTCCCTTGTTGCGCTGGCAAAACTGGCAGCTGATGTGTCCTGCCTGCCCTGCAGTGCAACCTGGATGGGCTGCCTTTATCTTAAAGTAACCAAGGGCCTGGGCTCTCTGTTACAGTCTCCATTAGACAAACTTGTGCAAATCAGTTCATGGTAGGATCCTGTGCTGAATCCCACCATCCACCCCCTCTGAAGGATAATGAAGGTTCAGACAGAAAGAAATGTAATCTGCAAAGAGGTTCGACCTCCTCTTGCTCCACAGGCTAATAGGTTCCACCTGTCCCAGCTGAGTTCTGTGCTCAGACTTACTACAGGACATCATTCCTATGGCATTTTCCTGTCACAGAAAGAAAGAAAAAACAGAACATCAGCAAGATTGCTAATCTTGCCAAGAACAAAGAGAATTCCTGCCTGACCCACTGACTCAGAGTGTAGTTGTAGACAGACTATGGTTAGATATCCTACCCTAGCACTAACACCACCTATAGGGAAGGACAGGGGAAAACACTTTGCAGCAGCAAGAATGGCTGTTGTGCAGCAAAAAGTCACTTAAGCTTTTTAAAGTCCCTGGAGCTTCCCACCCTCCTCAAAGCCAATCGGTAGATATCTAGGGGCCTTAGATGGAGCACTGCTTCACTCATCCAAGCCCCAACATTCACCCACATGGTTCCTGCATGCCATCTTGGCAAAAAGAAAGGGGTAAGGCCCTAATCCCATAGAAAAATTTGAAAATTGTACCCAAATACAGAGAAACTTTACTAGGAACTGTCTTTCAACACAGTGCTGTGTCTTATTTTTTAACCTTTTGGCTTGTATTATGATAACTGACGCAAGATTGCTTTTTGTAGCTGAGTCACTGGCAAAAAAAAAAAAAATCTGTTCATTATAGGTAGTACTAAAATGATTTATTATTCATAAAATTTAAGTACAGTTAAATTAGGAAAAAGCATGTATTGGCTTTGGGCTCATAACAAAAAATCTTCTCTTGGTTTATGAGCCTCAGATTACCAAATAACCTTGACAGCTGAATCAGTGTTCCATGACAACAAGCAGACCATTGATAAATAGCAACAAAACTATTAGATGTTGAATTTATGAGATGAGTAATAGAGAAGCTAAATTATAGGTTTACTGTTTGACAAACTACAGCTTGACATATCTCTGCAAACGTGGATGTGTATGCATGTGTGAAAGGGAGAAATGGAAACTTTTTAAGACAAAGCTGAAATGGGCAATCATGAATATTAATATCTAAACCATACTTTATATATAGATATATATATAAGTATCCAAGAGCCAGATATCATGCAATTTAGATAAAAATGCACCGTGTATGTGTATCATATCACACATTTTAAAAACTTTGAAAGGCAACAGCTATAAAAAGGTATTTTAAAATGTTCAGTTCATTGTAGTTGCTGACTGTTGATATGAACACACATTGCTTTATTCGGGGCAAAGATATGAAACAACTATAGCTTGCAAAGTTACTTTTGTTTTTCTCGTTTTGTTTTTGTTTTTCCTTTAAGGCACTACTACCTAACGTTGAAGTGGAAGGGGAAAATTGGTATATGGTGAGCTATTGAACTGGTTCTGGAATTCTGGTTGATTTCAGCAGAAACTCGGATTCTAGCAGCAAAAGCAAGATTGGGGTTTTTTTTCCAAGTTAAATGCTGTCTACCTTTCTGGCCTGAGAAATGCAAACTGAGCTTCCTCGAAAAAAGGCAGTCATTGCAATTTTTTACATGCACAAGGAAGTGTCACAAATGAGCATAAGGAAATTTGAATCTGATAACACTTATTTTAAGGGGAAAGGGAACTGCAGTTGAGACCAGAACAAATAGGCAGTGCTAATTAAACAAAAGACTCTGATGCAGATCAGCTAATTCATTATATGGCTTCATGAAGTAAAAGCTGTCTAAGCATTGGAGATGTACTTACAGTGTATCTGTAGGCATTTGGGACTGATATCAATGGGTTCATTCTGGATTTATTGTTTTTTTAACTGAGAGCAGAATTTGGTCCCCAAATGTGAAGTAAACAGAACTTGAAATTACACATTTGCTTCAAAAAGCTTTTCTGTTCTGCTCCCACATCATACACAGGGGAGTGTGAATTCATGTGAGGAAAATAAAGCAAACCTGCATCTCCTCTTATGCCAGGGCATAGTAGTTATAGTCAAGTGGGATTCTCTTGCTGTCTGTTCCCAGAGTGAAAGTGCAGGTGACAGGTGGCCGGGGAACCTGTCCCTGGCACTCACCCCTGCTTGTGGTTCCTGTCTGTTGTCTACTAAAGTTTGAATTTGGCAGCCCTTTAGGATGTGGTGAAATACAAATGCATTTAATGTCATTTGTGCTGACAGCACATAGCTGAGCTTGTAATAACTAACTAGTGAGGAGAGAGATCATCACAGTTTGGTTTAAATAAATTCAGAAAAGCATATTAATAGCATGATCATCTTGTCTTCCTTTCTTATCTCACTTTTTATTAAGATTTCCTGGGAAATACCCTTCAGTCAAACAAGTTATTAGACTCAAGACAGAAACAAATGGGTGGTGTTACATTGCCTGTGTTAGACAGAAGGTCAGACTAGATGACGTAATGGATGTAATGGATTCTTCTAGCCTAAAAGTCTATGATTTAGTTATAGGCAAGAGCCATAGTTATATCAATAGAATTGCATGAAAATGAGGGCAGTGGCTAGTCTGAAATTCTCAGATTATTTGTTAGAGGTAAATTTGACAAAGGAGTAAAAAAAATTGACAAAAGTAAAGGATGGATCTAATTTATAAGAACATTAAATGGGGATTTTTTTCAAATACTTTTCATGCTTGCAGCTCACTTTTGAAAATGTAACCATTCTTAATGAGACAACACTGAAGAATTTCAGACACACTAACTGATAAACAAGATAATGCAATATTTTTAAGAATAAATTATGCACGTCCATCCACACTGCACACACCTCTGGTGGCCCTGTGTTATACAAGGTATCATTTCTAATGGGGACACTTGCTGAATGAAAATATTTCTGGTTGTTGTGAGATTTGTGATATTCTCAATTTGCAAAAGTAGATGTTCCAAAAGAGCCAGTAAATACTGTAAGTGATTAATGTCCAGCTTAATTGGTACTCACAGCAAGTTTAGCATTCAGGAGATCCAGAACCTCGACTTGTGTTTTAAAATTCACACAGGTAGTAGTTCAACTTCTCTGAAACAAAAACTTCACATTTCCATGTCCTTCAGGTTTGCAATAGTAGATTGTCAGAAAGGTGGCTCGCCAATATATTTTTTTCTTTTTTAAACTCACAAGCTTAAGTTAGTCATATGCTGCCATCCAGAACAATCAGAGCTTGAGCCGATTTAGTGCACATACGATACCTTGGAAGGATTAATTTATGCTCATGAGCCTTGTAATATGTGTAACCAATGGGAACTATCTGGATACATGGATTTTTGCAAATCTTTCAGCTAAATCAGTGAGCCAAATGCAAAATCCAGCACCCAAAGGCATCATGTAGATTTGCTAATCTGGGGTTGAGAAACCAATGAGTGGATTACATAGATCCTTAAATGTAGTTTTTCATCTGTGACAGATATAATATGAATACTATCATTCATATTGCTGAACTGTTAGAGGCAGCAGGGAGTGCAGTCAAAATTTCCTGCGTAAAAATTGATAAAGTCATTGTGAATAAAGTGAGAAAAAGTGTATGTGTTCACTGCTTTTAGTAAAGCATCATATATTCATTTAGGTATGATATGTCACCAAAATACATTCTGTTCAGGTGCTATTGTGTGGAGATGGAGACAGCTTTGTTAAATGCCTAGGCACAGCTAGAAGGCAGATGAATGGATAGATGGTTGAATGGGTGCTCAGGTCTTGCCACAATGGGAAGATGTTTGAGACCTACTATTAACCTTTCAGTCCAGATGCTTGCCACAGGTTACTAAGCATGCAATATCCACTGCAAGATATTAATGTCATTACATTGCCAAAAGTGAGATTTAAATCAGGTATTAGAAGCAACTTTCTAACTCTGAGGCCAGTTAAGCACTGGAGCAAATTATCTAAATAGATTATATGGGCTCTGTCACTGGAAGTTTTAAATTGCAGGTAGACTAACACTTGTCTGGGATGGCTTAACAGGCATGATCCTGCCTTAAGCATGGGGATGACCTCTCGCACCCTGTTTAATTAGAGTTCTGTGAAATCTGTTGTGAAAGGTATAGCATATTTCAAACATTTTGAAATGTGACTTCACACACACATACATATGTATAAACACATATATGTGTGTGCATGTGAAGTCACATTTCAAAATGCTTGAAATATGCTATACCTTTCACAACAGATTTCACAGAACTCTAATTAAACAGGGTGCGAGAGGTCATCCCCATGCTTAAGGCAGGATCATGCCTGTTAAGCCATCCCAGACAAGTGTTAGTCTACCTGCAATTTAAAACTTCCAGTGACAGAGCCCCTATAATCTATATGAATGATACATTGTTAGACTCGGCTAGTACAAATGTTGTAACACTGAAGTCAAAGGATCTGGCCCATGATATGTGGGGGCAAATATTCACTTATTAATTTGTAATGTTTATATAAATGAAATATAGTATATACTGTATTTCCTGGTCATACTTGTTTAAGAAGCCGTTTTGTCGATTTTTGTTTTTTGTTCTCCTTTATATAATATTGAAGTAATCAGCGTGACCATACGCAGGTTCTTGTCTATAGAAATTACTAGGAAGCCTGATTGCTCAGTTATAATGGGACACAAGGCAGCCACAAAAAACACTCAAGTAGATACGGATATATGGGCATAGATAAAACAGCGAATGGACGCATTATATTCTCCATGATGCAGATGCAGTCCCATTGCTATTGATGAGTGCATTGGTGTAAGAGAAGGGAATTTGGCATATCACATATGGCAGAATTGCTTCTCCCATAAACAAATCAAAGACAATCATCACTCAGACTAAATGCTGCCAAACTTATAATGACCAAAAAAAATCAAACATTGAGGTTTTTAATTCATCCCAAAGATCACACCAAAGACAGAGTTTGTCTTTTAAATTGTGAGTCTTTGCACTGAAACATGTATTGATCTTAAATTGGATTTTCATCCACCTGGCAAAAAAGCAAGTAAACCAGAACCCCATAAGCAGTAATGCCAGAGAAGCAAGGAAGTACCATTACCCATATATGTAACAGTATGTTGCTGTGCAAGCAGTGCAATGAGCTGTTCCTCATGATTATCAAGCCAATATAAATCTTTTGCCATTACTTCCTGGGAATGTGTAGTTTACTTCAGAATACATGCTAGCTTTGGATTAAGGCTGTTTCCAGTCATGGTAAAAGTTTGGTGGGAGTGTTTTTGTTTTGTTTTATTTTTCTCTCTACTTTCCTTCCTTCTACAAGTCTTTGCTGGCAGTAAAATGGTGCAATGTTTTTGTCTGTGCCCAGCCCCCTTGTTCAAACAACTAAACATAACTTTTCACTAAACACAGCTGGTTGCAATAGCATTTTACCAGTCTTGGTTTTCTCTCTTAAACTGTTTGTTTAACAATGCCTTTGTTTTTATTATTGCCACTTTTTAAATCAATGCAGTGCCTACAAATGCTCCATGGCTAAGAAGAGAAAAGCTGAAGAACAGATTTCAGGAGTTCCAGTCAACAAGCGAAAGTCCCTTTTAATGAAACCTCGTCACTACAGTCCAAGTGTAGAATGCAAAGAAGAAACTGAGGACAGAACAGAGTTGCAGGAGGATATTAATGTCCTTGAAACAAGTGCTCCTACAGGTAGTGATGAAGAAAGACTCCACTTTGTGAACTCTGTGCCCTCAAAGAAACTGAGGGGGGCTGTCAAGGAGAACATTTCCAAAAAAGCAATGTAGAATAACTTGCTCTGGGAGTAGTTTAAGGATGGTGCATTACAATCTAAATATAAATATAATAATTTGAAGGAATTTGCAAATTTCTCCTTCTATGGTCCAGTAGATACTTTGTAGGTCTCCCTATGTTGAATAAGGACAGATGTCTGCTTCTTCATGAGATTTATCAATGAATGCAGTAAAATATGAAAAAGCAACCCCCAAAAGTTTACCAAAAAATACAGTTGGACTTTACTATAATATGCACAGATTTTAGGAGGAAAATAAAATTAGCCAGTTTTGCAAACTATTGACTGTAACATTTAGCCAAGCAGCTTAGTGCATGTGATTATTAGATGTGTTCTATTTAACCCAATTAGCAAACTGAATGTTTTATATACTTGTTATTCTAACTCAGCTAAACCAACCATGTGCAACAATTTATAGAAAGTTCTACAACATAGATGTGGTCCCTTCCAGCCCTAATGTCTATGAAATCTATGAAAATATGGAAGTGGAGGTATTGTGGGGGAAATGTAAGATATATCCATAATAAACATATATTTGAAATAAATGGAAAGCCTTTAAAAGGAAATTGGCAGTGACTTTTTGTTTAAGGGGTCCTGTACATATTGGCAATCACAGAGTTGAGAGAGAGTTCTCCAATTTTTTATGGGATCCATGCTGAATTTGTTACAAAATAAACATTTGTAAATAGGTCATGAAGGCCACTATATGCACAAAATGAGCAGATCCTATGAATGCAGAAATCCTGTAGTATGAAAAACAAGGAAACAATAATTCGTCTCAACTCCTAGAATTGCTTGTCATGGAAATTTAAATTGATAATATCCTCAAATTCCCAAATAGAAATGTACTTTCTGAAAAAATTCCTCCAATATGGGTGATTCGGATATGGCATTATACTTGTATCATCTCAATGAGAATGACCCTCTTTAAAACGATCATTATTTTTAGTATATATACATGTTACAAACCTCATACAGCATAGCACATATATCCAGAATTAAATTCAACTTTACCTTCAAGATAGGAAACCAGTAATATTGTACTTGGAACAAAGAGTTAAATCCTGGCCTCTCTCAAAGCCAATCAGATGTTGGCCACTGACATGCACGGTGCCAAGATTACCTCCTTATCATCCTCTGACAGTTTTCTAACAGGGTGTTTCTTTGGGTTATGCAGCTGCAGTTCTGTGAGTACATCTGACATATTCCAGGGGAGGGTGGAACAGGGTGTTTCCTTCTAAAATCAGCCCTTAAATTAGTAAGTAGCTGTGCAACAGTTGTCCTATTTAAGTACAGTACTAAGCCAAATTCACCACTGAAATAAGAATGGTTTTCAACAGCAGAGAAATGTTTCTCTCCTGTCATATCATAAATCTTAAGCAAAAACTGTCTTGTGAAATATTTAATACATTTTTTTGCAGATGTCTGAATTTTACAGATGCCTAACCTTTTCTGGACTTATCCATGCTACTACTTGCAGCTTGGATAAGTGTTTCACAGATTCACTAGTGTAAATCTAGAATAAATCCACTGAGTACTGATGCATCTTCTCCACCCTCTATTAACTGGAGATTTCCTTTTGACCTGACTTCATTAGGAGAGAAAGGTACCAGTGGAGTTACTGTCTATCTACTGCCTGATCCAGACATGTAGGCATGTGCAGTTTGTCACCAGCCTAAGGCTGCCTGCTCCCCCATCTCAAAACACACTGAACCCCAGCCAGCCGGGGAGTGGCTGGCTGGGGTATGGGGGCTCTGCAGCATGCAGAGACAGGGGAGCAGGCAGCCCCCATTTCTACATCTCCATGTTCTTCTCCCCAGCTGGCTGAGGCACAGGGTGGAGGTGGCCCACCGGCTAGCCCCATGCTAAGCCACCCTGGGCCCCAGCCAGGCCCTGCTGCAGCACATGGAGCAGCAAGACAATGTGTCCCACTATAAACCACACTAGCAGGGGCATGCACTGTGGCACAAAGTAGTGGCACAAATTTGTGTCACTACTGTTTGTGCTGCTGCAAACGTATGCCCCTGCTCATGTCGATGTGGCCCACTTGTCACATTGAGAGTAGCAACCCTTGATGGCACTGTGCATTTTCTGTTAACATTTCTTTCATGCATTTCAAATGGAAAACACAGCTGATCTGTAAATAGTGCCCTTATCAGTAACAATCAGCTTTATTGCAGTGCTACCAACATCCATGATTTTATCATCAGCTTACAAAATTTGGTATTTTTCCTAAACCCCAAGCTCATGGAGTGACGCAATTATGAGCTAATCTGTTTCAGGTATTTTTAAAATAAGTTTCTAGTTTTCATAATGGCAGAGAAAATCCCTCTTGTATGAGCTATAAAGACTGAACCAGAAACATATGAGCTATAAAGACTGTAAGGGGAAAAAGTATGTGCGGGGGAGGGGGAGGGCGGAGGGATCTACAATGAAAATTATACAAGTTTTAAACTTACAATCTTTTTTTATTTTTGAATGTGTGATGTTAATACTGTAGGTAATACAGTTTTTTACTCCATTAAATTAAGAATGGCATGTTAGTATCAGTAAGTATATTTGCTTTTTAAAAAAATAGTGGAGCTTTTGTTTTCTGGTGATAGGACAGAAGAGAAGAGAAAAGAAGAAAAGAGAGAAACAACTCAGATGCACAGACACTTACTGGTAGTTGTCAAAAGTTCATTACAGAACCTTAAGGAACTGGCATCATCATTCCTAGCTGCCATGTTTTGAAAACACAGCAGAATTTTTTCTCTCAAGTTCTTTAATATATATAGGGATAGATGAGCTGCTAAAAAGTTGCACAAAGGTTTGCAAACAATCTTTAAAAAAAAACTGTTATATGCCCATAGTGCACAAGGCTACCTCTCCTCATATGAGACCAATTTTCTGAAGAAGAATAAGAATTAATAAATATTTTCTTTTAACATATAACAAACAGTTGAACCAAACAATTATGTAAACTGGAAATGACCCAAAATGCTAACAGTTTGGCAGCAGTAAAGTGAAATGCATTGTGGTGCCCATGTGCATTTTTGTCCCCCTTTCCCCCTCCACAATAATCTGCACTTAATAGGAATATTTTAAACTATGTAGCTAAGCAACAGAGGTAATTGTTGCTTTCTAGAGCTTTTGTTAGGCACTCTAACACAGCCCAAATATGCATAATTAGGTATAATGTCTATAAATCATTATTGTACACATGTGGGTAGTTAAGTGGATTGAGAGAATAGTTCAATGAATTGGACATATTCACTGAAAATGCTTTTTATTTGTTTTCTGTAGTTCATAATACTTTAAAATTATCATAACCCTTTACACTTTCTCTTAATAGCTTGCTGTGTTATTGAGAGAAACTTCATTTGCATTTTAGACTATGCTTAATTTATGATTTAAACTTGGAGTTGTTCTGATTCAGGAGTGGACAGACTCATCTTATCAAATAGTATATGCTTGTTTATGCATCCCCCTTTCTAGGAAGTAAAATGTTAAATTTTTCAGTTTATGTTGAATAGATCCCAACAAAAGAATGTACCCTATAATCAGCATTATTGAAGGGGCTAGTGTTGTGACTAAATTCTTCCCTTCATCCAAAAATGCTTTTAGTTACTATGGCAATATTTACTTGATCCTGGCAAACCAGTGTTGATTTTAGAGAGATAATTACCAGAAAGGAAGATGATGGAGATGTATTTTTGAGTGTCCTTGTCAGAGAAAATGTTTATAAAAAAAATTAAATGAGATACAAAAGGCATATTGTCTTCCAGCACTGACACCCTTTCCTGCATGCTGCTTCTAATACCTGTGGGCTGCTGCTTTTCTTATGAAGAAAAATATTTAGTAAGAGATGATGTACTTCACTAGTATCTTTAGCAGTCCTTTTACAAGTCTTTTTATAACAATCATTTGTTTTTCTCCGGCATGACCTAATGTATCGTTTAGTGTGGCAATTGCAATGGTGACCAGGAGCTTGCCCTTTGTAAACTACAAAGTCTTTTCAGTCAAGGTCTTTCATGGAATCTAAAGTGACATAAAGAGTAATTAGGAATCCATTTTAAAGATTTTTTTTTCTTTTGTGCACATTAGACATGGAAAAGAGTGGAAACAAATTAAAGGAATTTAAAAAGAAAATCACCAACAAGGAAAAATGGCAAAACATTGGTTTTTCATAAACTCAGCTGTGCTGTGACTCAGCTTCAGAGTCACAGCACACAGTAGATCTAATCTTGAAAAAGATTTTCTTGGTTCTATTAGCTGTAATTTCAGGCACTGCCTTGGTAAAAGTGGGTGTTATTTATTAAGGATTTCAGAGTATCCTTGAGTAAACAAACAAATTGCTAAATATGTCTTTTCCTACTGAGCAAATACAGTTCAATTGGTACTAAAGTTTCTCTATAGAAAGCATCTATTCTTATTACCTTTTCTCTTGCTTTTTCCTCCATATAGAAGAAAGTACTACAAAATCAACTGATGAAACCCCTCATTTCGGTGAAGAAAATTCCAGTCAAAAGAAAGACAACTATACAAGTTACCAAGACATCATGGCCAAATCTTTACTGAGCATGGGGAAATTAGCAAAAGATGCACCAGTTCCAACTGTGACTGAAAACCTTGATGACAGTGGTATCCATTCCTTAAAAACAGAAAATGATGATGTGGATGAATGCTACATGATTAATTCTACGGAAGGAAAGGAACAAATTGTTGTTTCTGACCCAAAATACGGTTCAGCTGAGGAGAATGAAAGTAGCTCTGAAATTATGGACAATGAGTGGGACAGTTCCTCAAACTTCTCAGAAGAAACTAACATAAAGCCCCATGTAACGCAAAAATATATTGTAGAGTGTAATCAACAAGACATTCTGGACGTCCCAGGAATTAAGAAAGAAGAAGCAGAATTTGGCCCCTCTGAGACAGCTTGTGACTCTGAAGCAGAGCAAAGGGAGTCACAGGAATCTCACGTAGATCCTTTCGACAAGAGAATTCAACATCCATTCCCTGAAAGTGAAGAAGACGATAACGAGTGCCTCTCAGAAACAACGGATGTGTCAGTTGACTTGGACAAAACAAAAGGGAATTTGAGTTTGCTGGAACAAGCAATAGCTCTGCAGGCAGAGCAAGGCCATGTGTTCCACAGCACTTACAAAGAACTGGATAGATTTCTATTGGAGCATCTAGCAGGGGAAAGGAGACAAACCAAAGTTATTGACATTGCTGGGAGACACATATTTAACAAACGTAAGGAAGTCATTTTTGGCTCTGTATATTAAGTACTTACGTAGCTGGTAAACTTTTAAACTAGGTTTTCTAACTATAGTAAAGGTCTGGAATTTAGCTAGCAATGAATTATTTACCTTCATGCTCCTGCCTGCCTTCCATATAACCAAGTTAAACACTAGGTGACACTTGATGACTAGACACATCTCTGTGTAAAATGACGAGTGACATGAAAATTATTTATTGAAAGTTTTTGCACAACATCAAAAGATGGCAAGTTATGATCCCTTTGTCACTGTAGCAAGCGATGACAAAATTAATCTTTCCCCTGAATTTTCTTTTTTGCCTCCAGAGTAATACAGTGGTCACCCTAAAGGCGCTGCAAATTTTGTCTCTGATAAACTATATGATTATTTTGGCATGTGCAGAATGTCTTTAGAGCACCCTCTGAAATTCTCTCTTGGAGACAGTATGGATGCTGGAACAAAATGTTATTTTTGCCTAAAGTCATTTAGAATCTAGCAAGTTGTGTCTGTGTCCCTCCCCCTAATCCTCCCGCCACTGGATCGTTGTTGTATAATCTGCTTAACCAAAATATGCACAAACTTGCTTCTTCTTATGAAAGTCTCTTATAGCATTTTCATTAAAATATTATAGTGTTGTACATGCATATTGTCAGGCACTATCCTTCCAAAGCTATACCTGCCTTCATTTGCTCAGACAATCAGTTAGTTCAAGTTCAAAACTGCTGTCTTTCCTGATCTTGAATACCGTCTTTTTTCACAGGGGACAGGGGACTATTCACAGAGTGGGATACTAGGCAGCGGTGACAGAATCTGGCCTTCCCTAATCCTAATATACCCCAAGTGAATGCTTGCTTTACAGTCTGGTTTACAGTAATAGCAGTCTTCCTGGGGAAAGAATCCTGAGCTAGACTTGCTGTGCTTCTCCAGCCTGCAGGCTGCTCCATACGTTTTCTGACAGTTTTTTGTTACGCTACCATGCTTGGAATTCTTTCACACTCGAAATCAACAGCCCCCATTACACCTCAGACTGAACATGTCAAGAATCCGACCAGTTGTCAGCTTTTAATTTTCTATTTTGGCTTCCTTGCCAGTTAAGAAAACTTGTTACTGGTCCCAATCACAGTTTTTTCCATTCAGTTTTTTACACAACATGCCCTTGTGTATCAGATCTGTGGATTTAAAAAAAAAGAGAGAGAGAGGTCTATGTTTTAGGGCCATTCTTCATTCTTTATTTGCTTCTCTTGTAAACAGTTTCCTACAGTGAGTTCTTACTTTCCATTTGTTGTGACTCTAATAGGCTCTGTGGTCTCCTGTTGCTGTTCATTCTGTTTTCTTTCCTCCATATTTTTCTTACATAAAGGCTTGCCAGAAAATTTAACCCCTCTGCTGTCTCTGATGTTCCCATCCTTAAGCGTGTTCTACTTTGTAGCTACAAGAGGGCTTTTCTCTGTGCCTGCCTACAGCTGTTCCCCCCTGCCTCCCACAACCACCGCACACATGCACGCTCTCTCTCTCTCTCTCTCTCTCTCTCTCATTCACTCAACTCCCAGTGTGGTTGGCAGCCAACAGCAAATTGATCTGAAACCAGCCATAGCAGTTTGTTTCTACATTCTGTGCATATCTCGCAAGCAAATTTTTGGATCAGATCCTTTTCTTTCTCATCCAGGCTTTTAGAATCTTTGAAATCCAGTACATTTACTTATCAGTGCTTCCTGTGGACTTTTATAACCTGGAATGTCAAAGGAAGTTGGACATATACTACAGATCCCAGCCTTTGCCTCAAATGTAGGGCGACAGTTGCGGGGCTGAGACAGTGGCCTGTGAAAGGGTATCAGTTGTTCCATGTTTTCACTCTCATTGTGGACTGATCTGCAGAGCGGTGCTGCCATGTGTACCAGAGGGAGCTGCTTGCCTAGCCTCTCAGATGTGAAGTGGCATGTATTCAGTTTCCTAACAAAGGACCAACAGCCTAGAGATCTGCGATATTTAAGGAGCAGCTCCTGATTGTAATGCTTTTTGTTTGTTTGTTTGTTTTGTCCCTCAGCTTTTATTTGGTGATCCCAGCTTCCTGGAGCCTGACATTAACAGTGGAAAAGATTGTGGCTGTTTTGATATTTCTGTCTTTATAGATCTTTCCCGTGGTTGATGCTGCCAGATTTCTGGCTTAATGGATTGTGGCTTGTGTCCTGCTTGAGGCTGTGAATAGAATAAATGGCACTGCAATCCTAAAGTCACACAGTTTAATACACCCTGGCATATCGGGGGTGGTGGGAGCCATTGTTTAAAAAAGTAAGCATAAAACATAAAATCAAGGGATGTTTAGATTGTGCAGTTTCTCTGGTTAAAGGTTATAGGGGACAATTTTGCCTGAAGTATGAATGAGTTGTTATCACACTCCTAAGACCACTCAGCTGAGTGCAGGGAGAGAACCACAACCAAACAAATTCCTTATGTGATTTCTCTACAGATTCACCCAGGCCTGAAAAGAGAGAAACCAAATGTCCCATCCCAGGATGTGATGGCACAGGGCATGTGACTGGGCTGTACCCCCATCACCGCAGTCTCTCAGGCTGTCCGCATAAAGTTAGAGTGCCACTAGAAAGTGAGTATCACCCTTCAGTACAGAATAGCAGCTGAATCAGGCCTCAGGTGTCAAAGTCAAGTGAGTTCATACTGGACAAGCAGTGCACACATTCAGGCCTCTATTGTAGCTAGCTCTGTGCAAGTGCATGAGACTGGGAGAGGGATCAGTAAACCTCCTCTGTCCCTCCTGTGCCCTGTATGGAACCTAGTTGTGATCCAGTCCTTGCATTAATGGAGCTCAAGCCTGGTTAAGATTAACACCACTAGTGGCACTCAACTCCCCAGGACACGGGGAGGAGTAAGGTCATTGCTAAAAATTAGACAGGAGACCTGGGCTGCATGTATTACAGCTTCTTAAATCCCTTGCTGTTTCTTCTCCCTGATCTTCTACAGGGCTACGATGCTACTAATGGGAAATGAGCCTCTCTGCCCCTATTGGAAGGCTACAGTTTTGCCCCAACTAAGGTCATTGTTTTCACAGTTCATGTAACTAGAGACCCAGGCATACACACTCGCTTGTCTGTCTTCTCTTCCCCTGGCCCAGATAAAGAGGCTTAGCTCAATCAGCCCTAGGAGAGGGAATCCAGCACTTGCTTCACTGCATGCCTCTCCTGTATGCTTGTGTATTTTGCTAACCTATGTGTGGCCAGACTAGCCTGAATTCCCCATTTATTTATTTCTGTGCCAGTCTGATTGCATTAGTTTGTGCTATGTATGTCCTCTTGTGTTTTGATACAATGATACATAATAAGCCAAACTAGAATTTGAAACTATCAGTTTGAATGATCGAGACAGTCTGATTGGGTTTTGTGGCAGCTTGCTAACAGCAAATTAAAAAGATACTTGTGTTTTACCAAGGTCCTGCTCCTAATAGTAGTTCTCTTCCTTTATTTGGGGGGCGGTGGGGTGGTCTGGTATTAAACTGCATTTCTGGAAACACCTGTTGAGCTGAGAAGGCTGCTGCAGTTGGAAGGCCTCCGCAACATTTACTTTTTAAAAAACAAATCCGTGTTTATTATCATCTTTCCAGTCAGCTGTCCACTGTCCTGTTGGGTACAAAATCCTTAGCTGGTTCTTGGCTGGAGGATCTAATTGACTGAACAGTCGACAGTCAGTCTTTCTAAGGCAGAGTATACCCAAAAGAATAGCTTGAAACTGGCAACATACAAAGCTACTTTCTGCTTTAATATAGCATTAGGTTGTTTTGTATATGTTATACAATGGATAAAATGGCATCATAATATTTTATCTGATATAGTATATGCTCAACAGGCCTGATAAAAATGATGCACCACAGATACTTTGGCCAGGGACAGGAGAAATGTGCAGACAACAGGTTCTGTTCACCATTGGTGCAGTTGTCAACATAAGGGCTTTCCCTGACGTAAATGATTACCATTTGCAAACTGCAGCTTGGGGCACAACCCATTGGTACAAAGTGTATTTAGACTTCAGTGCAGAGCAGAGAAGCATAAGGTATGCAGTGAGTGGAGCTGAATCCTAAAGAGATATATCCAGGATAGACATATGTCTTTCTATTCTAGCATGACAAGTAAAAAGACCTGGAGTGCTTGAAAGCTTTCCTACCTACTGATACAAACCATGCAGAGTTTATTCTATAATAGAACATGACAGCAGCATGAGTCCATCTCTGCCATCGTTTCTGAATCTGTAAATGTAATTTGAGTGAGAGGCCTCAAAATTAGGAGGCAACCTATTGCACATCGCAACTGAGAATATTTCATGTCCCTAGGAATAACCTTTGATTTACATGTTACTGTTATGTACATTGTTAGCACTTACTCTTTCTTTGTATTTAGTTCTTGCCATGCATGAAAATGTTTTAAAGTGCCCAACCCCAGGATGCACTGGAAGAGGACACGTCAACAGCAATCGCAACACGCACAGAAGGTAGTTCAGATGAGATATAATCAATTCAAAATTAATATCTAGCAGAGATTAAATTGCCATGTACATTTAGAATGCTACATTATGAACAATATAATATACTACAAACTCATCTTGGCCACAAGGGAAGCCCACATTATTTATAATTAAATAATTGCTCTAATCAAATGTGTTATATTTTAATTTTAGTAGTGTTTCAAAAATATCTCATTTGCTAAGTATAGCAAATTATATTCATCCTATTTTGCAGGTGAGATTTCAAACTCTAGTTATACAACAAAACACAAATGAAGCATTATCTTCAAATGAAACATTAATAGACAAATACCCATTATTGTTATTATGAGACATCCCAACAAAAATCAGCATTCCATTGTACTGCACACATACGTAGGGCTGTACACATAAATACTGACACAATTTTCTGATAGATGATACCCTTATTGCCTTTTCTTTTCCACGTGAAAACTTCCCTTTGGGGGAAAAACCCAAACTTTTAATGGGAACATGGCTAAATTGTGGCTCCCAGACTTCCCAAGTGGAACTCTCTTGTCAATTACACATTCTGGCTAGGTACCAACATTCAAAAAGGCCAGAGTAGAATTGATCAAAGTTATGTGGTTTTCTGTAAGTGGCATAGTTTAGATCGGTAGTGAACAGAACATAGATTCACACTTTGGTATGTGTGTGTGGGGAAGGTGGGGGGCAAATCTTAGACCAGGTTCCATCATTTTAAGACCAGTTTGTGTGCTGAACTTCTGTTTTGTTACAGGCATAGACTGATTTCCAATCAGTTATACTGGTAAAAGTGTAATGTCTGTACCTGGCCTCTGCCTACAGAGGTGGTGAGTCATGTTAGTCTGAAGTCAGGCAGAAGGTGAAGCAGGGTAGTACCACGGCATTTATACATGTGCTTCAGGAGTGGGGGGGAGGGTGTCTTTAATCAGAGTGACTCCAAGAGCCGCTCTATTTAAAGCACCTGAAGCATCACATGTATCAGTGTCCCTGTGCTGAAAAGGGGCGGCAGGAGCACTTTAACTAAAGCTCATTAACTAAAGCTCATTAAAGCTGCCACCCATGTTCAGCACAGGGACCCTGATACACATGATGCTGGAGTCTACTGGAGTGTGGTAATTATCATGCTCCAGCAGACTTGATTAATCTAGTCTGCTCCGACACATTAATTACAGCGCATCAGAGCAGCCTCACTGTATGTGTATTGGCACCCATAGAGACTAACTGGCTCAGAGAGGCATGAGCTTTCATAGACAACAGCTTGCTTTGTCACATGCTATGATTTACAGCATCTGACAAAGGTAGGTTTCTGCCTAAAAATATTCATGTTTCTCTGAGCCAGTTAGTTTCTAAGGTGCCACCCTTTGCCTGCAGGGAGAGAGTAGAATATTAACAAAAGCTGACTAGGGTGTCATCAGTGTGACCGTAGCTAGGTTGCAGGTGAGATGGAGAGGGTTAGCACTCTGTGCACGTGTCTACATGAGAAGCTACGTCACCATAGCGATGAGCTCATCACTACGGCAACATACTGTTGGCGGGCACAAACTATGATACTTCAGCTACTGCATAGTAGCAATGAGCTAGTGCCCAATAGCTCATTGCTACTGCGCTGTAAGGTCAGAAACGACCCATGCGGTACAAGGACTGTGCAGTACCAGCGGTTACTATGCAGTCACGTGCATGTGTAAAACTGACTCTATCAGAAACGTTCTTGGCCAGCTTTACTTATTGGCAAGCCAAAAAATTCCATTTGAGTCCTTCTGAACCTGAAGTTTTCTAGAAATCCTCTCCCACAAGAAAAACGGTTTTATAATTTGTTTTAATTTGAGATAGAAAAAAAAATTTTAACTTTTTTTCTGTGAAAATCTATTCCTGTTTTATCTCCAGCTCTGAGCTGCAATTTTGTTGTTTTTGTTGTTATATAGTTGCACATAGTGTCCCTAATTATGGATCAGATCCCATTATGTTAGGCATACATAGTACAAAGAATTAAACAAATATTTCTACCCCAGAGATATGCTTGATATTGTGACAAAAGGAATAGGTAGATAAACAGCTAATAAGGGGCCAACAAAAGAAAGGTTTTGGTTCATTTTCTTGTTTGAATCCCCATTTTCAGCACTTACATTTTACATCAACTATATCATAAGTAGTCCTGTTAATATATAATTTAGGAGCTGAGATGCATTTATGTTGGAAATCAGGACTGAGGTGAAAATATAATCTGATGAAAGGATACATCTATATTTCACAGCTATTTTCAGACTTCTTTCTAAATTTGTCCCCAGATCTATTACCCTATTTCTGTAGTAGAGTTTATATCATAATTCATGTAACATTGATAATGAAATAGACTTACTTAGTTAAAAATGAACCAGATGCTTATTTGGTGCTAACCCTCTAATATAAACAACATAAAATGTTTACCCCACTTCAACTTCCAAATATTTTACCCGAGTAACTGGTTTTACATCTGCTCCATCACTGTATAATGGGATAAACCCCAATTTCTTACCAAACATCAGTAGTCATTTCTCATCTGTATGGTGGTCATAGGATAATTGGATCCTTGTAGTGATTCAATCCATATGTCCTCTGTAAAGAATTAGTTAGAGCCAAGAAAGAGGTCCTAAGAACACATGCTGCAATCATAGCTTTCCCCACGATTTAAGTGGTGTGAAATACTCCTGTGTCCAAATGAATTTCACCCTTTAGTGTTCTTCACTTTTCCCTTAATATGTTTTGTGTATTCTTTCTGTGCATTCTTAAAAGTTGCCACATTTCACCTGAGAGGGGGATGCAACTCAGTGGTGGGTAAAATTTGTGCAGTTCTTTGGGGTCTTTTAGGGATGAAACGTATGCTCATGATATTTGAACACCTTTTTTTTATTAGTCTTTCAGGTTGTCCAATTGCTGCAGCCGAAAAGTTAGCAATGTCCCAGGACAAAAATCAACATGATTCTCCTAAAACTACACAGTGCCATGATCAGACTCACAGGTAAGAGTTTCACATGACATATACCATACAAGTATTTCTGTACTATTTATTTTGGGGGTTTTCCATTCGTTACAACTTCTGACTACTGAGATAGACTAGTTCTTGAAGACTGTTAAGTGAAGATGGTTTGTAGTTAGCTTGATTATGTCTTGGGATTACCAAAGGGTACTCTGCAGGTTCTTGTGTTTGGCTGACATGTAAATACTCCTGGAGTGTTCTTAAAAGGTGAGTAGCAAAATCTAGATATTACTTTAACATACAGTAGGTTACCAGTGGCTCTGTTTTATCCTTCTGTTATTCACCAACTTCCCTATTTTGATTCGACTGGGGTCACTTTTTAATACTTGTCCCTCTAATGTAATGTTTTGGCCAGTGACAATTGTTTAAAAATCTTGTCTCTTGATCCCTTCTCATCCTAGTTTCAGCAACGTATTACCTAAACTCGGATTCTACTTGTGATTCTTTGCAAAGGATTCTCCTGGCAGTCCCAATAAAACTAACTGAATAGTGTTGCAGGACATTTAAGGGGTATATGCTTAAATGTTTTCTGCTATCATGGATTTATGACGGACACCTTGATTCCTTTTATTTCAAATCTCTCTGTTTAATCAGTTTAATTTTTTTATACAACACAACCAGGAAAAGTATAAAAGAAATCTTAAGTAAAATCACTTATTGAAATGGTATTTTTCTGAGAGTTGTAGTGACCCTGTAGACTTGCATAATTTGCACATCATTGGCACTAGCACCATCACGGCCTATTATATTCAAGCCTATTTGGGGACACTTTAATTTGTGGATTATTGACATGATCGGCTATAATGCCTCCTTCTGAGCCATTACAGAATATTGAATCCATGTGTCTGCCAAATGCACGTGCCTTAACTCTATGTATGCAAAGTCTTTAGGAAATTACAAAAGACAAGTAGTTATTGAAGAATAGCTAAATGGAGCAACACGTTGTAAATAATTCCTTCCTCCCAAATAGCAGAAGCAATTATTTTTGGACCATATGATGTTGAATTTGTGTTACATTTGTTCAGACGGGTTGTTGCTAGTGTGATAAGAATAGCGATCCACAGAACTCCAAGTCCCTGATGACTCATGACCAAAGGACCAACCATGATCCTATCCATTTTTTTAAAGGAAAGAAATTACATCCTCAGTTAGTGGCCTATAAGTAGATTAGTAAATATTGCAGATAGTTGCTGCATTACTAGAGAATACTTTTTTTTTTTTTGAAGGGTTTCAACCTTAAGTCCTTCAATTAGTAATCATTTGTAGTATTACCTAATAAACCACTGCCCACCTAAAAGTTTCTTGTTATAATTGTCTTGTATATCCCTCAAAATAGGCTTTCTGTGCTTCCTGGTATCCCTGTTTTGTAGTGCTATATCCCAACAAGGTAGTGAAAAAGATATTCTTATTGTTTACCCTTTCTGTTTTTCTCATTTTCCCCCTCACTGTCTCTGCAGGGCAAACTTAACAAAGCAGCTTGAGGTATCTCCATATAATTACAGAACTGCACAGCCAGTCACCTCTTCCAGAGCCACTCTGACAAAAGAACAAGAGAAGTTTGGGAAAGTACCATTTGATTATGCCAGCTTTGATGCACAAGTCTTTGGCAAACGCACAATAGCACCAGCAGTGCAAGGACGAAAAGCACCACAGTTCCTTGAATGTGAGCATGTAATTCCATTGATTCTTGAACAACAGACAAAAATACCATTTGTTATTATTCCATTGTTTCATTTTTTTTAAACTTCAAGGATACAAGAAAGCACAACAGTCTGTGCTGAAAATGAGCCAACATGATTTTTTAAATCTATTTATGTATATTGGTTTGAAAAGCAGCGGTGAGAAAGGGAAGGCTTCACTTGTCACCCTCTCATTGGAACAGATTGTGATACCTTCATCTGATACCATTTCACCATGAGTAATCCCACTGAATCAATGGGTTTGTCTACTGTGCACAATGCAGTTCAATGGTGAAATATCTGAGCTCTTTAAAGGAGCTAGTTTAGGCACAGAGCTCCCTGCTGAACCGTAACCTTGTGAGAATTAATGTGACTATAATGCTTCTAGTACCAAAGCTATCTGGGGTCTCCTTGCACTACATTGCATTTGAAGTGCAGATATGCCCAGTGAGTCAGATTCTTAACACCACAGAGATCAGGAAAGTTGCACCAATTTGAACTAGCACAGATCTGTCCCAATAGGGACTATTGAAGGAGTAAACTGCTAATTAGTGGGTGCATCTACATGTACTATTAAGGCAATTGAATAAACTCTGGGGCAGTTTGCACCAGAGTTTATTGCTTCTTGGGCATGCAGTTTGCACATCCACCCAGAACCACAGCATGTCGAGCTGGGGCAGAGCATCTCCAGCTGGCAAGGGGCCCCAGGGGTCAGCCTGCCAAACTGGGACTTCTCCAACCTGCTGAACATGCTGCAGAGGGGCTGGCTGGGGTGCAAGGGTGTGTCAGTGCAGGGCTAGCCAGCAGGCAACCTCTGCACTGAGGCACCCTCATGCCCCAACCAGCCCCATCAGCATCTACACGTGTGTAGCAGCAGAGTAAATAACTCTGTCATAGGATAGTGCTTGTGTTTGGAAGTACTATCCTGAGGTAGAGTTAGTTAGTTTACTCAATCCTAATAGCACCGCACATGTAGATGGTGACATTTTACTGCAGAGCTAATTAGGCAGCTCTGCAGTAAACATCTAGTGTAGACATGCTCAGTATGAGTAAGGTATCACAATCTGCATAGTATCATTATGATAGTTATAGATCCTTTTCAGTACAGGCTCTCTGTACCTAACTGGTGAGCTGCTGCTAACATTGCTGTGTCCATAATTATTTCAATATATGCAAAATTTCCCCAAAAGATCCTACTACTGGGCAGGCAGTGGATATATGTGAAGATTGTTTCATTCATGTTGTTGCAGGGCTTAAAGGAAGGTAGCTCCAAAGCAATGTCACTAAAAGTGTTTCTTTATTTTGAATGCATTTATTGTCATTAAAATTTAACTAAAGAAACTGAAGAGGAAAAAAATACTGCCTAGTGTTACACATCCCACCCAACCCCATGTAAGAAAGGATGGTTACAGTTAAGGTGAACAGAAAAGCTGCAATTTACAAGAGCACCATGCTTAGGCTTTCAGATTATGAACAAGTTGTATATATGACTGTGTATTAGGACCATATTTACAGAAGCCTAGTTCGGCCTATGTAATAGACACGTGTGAATGCAAACAGATGCATGTAATTCCTGATATTGTTTGTCAGACCAGATGTGCTTTTAGTTCTTTATTTGCACATATGCATTTCTATTTCAAATGTTCATTTTAAATACTTACAATTGAAATGCTTGCCTATATCTGTAACTAAGTACCTACTACATTTTCAATATAACATTTAAATAATAATTAAAGTTCACAACATGCCATTCTTCACATTATATTCTGCTGTTATACTGGAAAGATGAAAACATGAGAGCTGGCGAGTAAGCTAAATATCAAGATGGAAAGGGTCAGCAATAAAAAAGTGATGGTGTAGAGGTTTGTTCAGTAGCCTTAGTTAATAAGAATAAAAAAATAATGGGGGTTGCATACATAAATTTGACCAATCTATGTAAGGCACATAGTCACTTGATAGTCGATTTCTTGTCAGCATTTTAAGTGGATAATGGAATAAATCCCGTTAGTGAAACTCTTGTTTGAATAGGTTCTGTGAGTAAATTCAGTTAAACTAGCTGCTAAGAAGCACAGACTTGGTCACTTGATTTGGCTCAGACTCCAATTTTTCAGTAGGGCAAGTGACATCCCTGGAATTCTTCCGAATTTGCACAGATGAAAGGAAGAGCAGAATCAGACTCCCAGTCTCAGGTCTATTAAGATAGGTTTAGTATTTAGATATGGCATTCAGTCAGTGTGAAGAACAAATTCTGGTTTTCTCTGGATGGCATTACATTTAGATCTGACTTTACAAGCTTGATCAAATCATTCCTAATAATGGGGAAGCTTGGATATTGACCTGAGTTTTATGTAGCACCCTAACACTTAGAATAGACCAACTCAAAATCCTAGATGCAAAGAAAGCCCTGCTTTTGAGACCCCAGACCCTTCTCTACATAACACAAGTTTCTGCAGTGTGTTCATGATATATAAAAACAGTTTTGATTTTATTCAGTTCTTCTATTTCTTGCTTGAGTTCTAAGTATTTATTAATTTGTTTGAAATAGGGTTGAAAATTGTTTCCCTTCTAACCTGCCTTCATAAATCATTTTGAGAGCTCTACAAATGAAAGAAATCATTATTATGTATCAAGTTCTGAGTTCATGGTTCTGTGTTTCCACTGCCACAGTTGATGACATCTCAAACTCCTAACACAGGGCAAAGAAGGCTCCTCTCTACTCTGCTTTAGAGTAGATCATAGTGATGGAGAAGAAACACAGAACCATGTTTGACAGGTAAAAGCTTTTCTGTTCACCTTTAAGGTAGTTCTTCATTCCTGACTGACATCATCATGTCTATTATGTATGTAATATTCCAGGAAGTCTCAACTGTATTAAACACAACAAGGTGAGTTAAGATCATCCTAACTCGAAATGTTTTTGGTTGGGTTTTTTATGTTTTAAGTCTAAACCTGAATATTGGTGTTATAATGGTCTAATAATATTACGGCTATATGGATCAGGACATACTCAAGAGGCAAAGATTTTTGTGAGTGACATATTTTATTGAACCAACTGCATTGTCAAGATAGACCAGACAAGTTTTCAAATGAAATGCATTCTTCTTCAGGTCACCCTGAAGAAAAATGCCCTGCATTCAAAAGCTTATCTAAGCATATCCCAGCCATGCAGTTGGTCCAATAAAAGATTCTCACACCTAAATGTTGGTATTTTTCATGAAATATAATAGTAAATGTTCCCAAGATATCATATTTTTATTGAACAGCCCCAGCTTCCCCAAGAGCCAGGCCTTGCACACCTTACTCAGACAGGTAATATTTGGGTATAATAAGACTACCCATTCAGTAAGGTTGGCAGGTTTTGGTGTAAATGTTGTTTCTACACAAATGTTGACTGTACAAATCAATCTTATTTTTATACAATAGTGCTCTAAAGAATCCCTTATGAAGGTTATCATGAAGATTGCAAGCACTTCTGCCCCACAGTGGTCATGGGGTCAAATCTCAATGTCTTCTCATTTTTGTTATGTCCTTACTCAAGCAGCATTGCCATTGGCTGAATAAGAAGTAAGTGAAACCTCAGCAAATGGCTCAGGGTTTATCCTTGGATATTTTTATTGGAAAACTGTAAATAAAGGCATTTTCCTTCTAAAAATCAAAAAGTTCAATTCCTGAAACCACTTTTACAGCAATCCTCAGTAACCAGTAGACTGTTTTTAAGTTATTCTTTACATGTTTTAATATGCAAAATTATGATCTGAAAAACAAATCTATCTACTAGAAAAAATCACATACATGCAATTGCTAATCAAATCTCTCTTCAACAGCAAAGCATTTTTCAAATCCAGTGAAATTTTCTAATCGACTGCCTAGTGCTAGCGCCCACACACAGAGCCCTTGCCATGCCAACTCTTATAGCTACGGTCAATGTAGTGAAGACACCCACATAGCAGCAGCTGCTGCTATCCTGAACCTTTCCACCCGCTGCAGGGAAGCAGCAGAGATCCTCTCCAACAAACCACAGAGTCTGTCTGCCAAGGTAGGGTAGTCCAAGAACCTGGAGGGTATGCAAGCTACCGAACTGTGTGAATAAACTGTCTTTCATGTTAGTGGCTGCATTAAATCCCAAAAAAGGAGGGCTCTGTTTGCATGCTCTTTTGAAGAGAGGCAGAGAAAAATTGGTACTGTACTGACTGTTTTGGGTGTGTGGGGGGTGGAATTTCAAGAATTACCTTGTGACTGTCTTGTTAACGGGTCTCATATAAAGCGAAAGACAAGTGGGGGAGGAAAATTGAAACCCGGTAGCAGTATTTGGTGGGTAATGGACCTAGATCTATTAAAATATGGGGGGAGCGGGGGGTTACTTTGCAGCCTGTTACACACAATCACTCAAAATATTGATAAAAAATCATTTGATTAACAGAGGTAAGGTTTTTAATAATGGTAGACTATATTTGTTGGGCTTGAGTCTGATCTGGTATAAAGTGGAGTAGGCTCCATTGATTTCAATGGAATTAGTTCCACTGTGTAAGCAAGAGGAGAACCAGGCCCATTTTGTTTGGTAGACAATTTGGGTAAATCTCTTAAGATGCAAAACTGCTTACTAAGAGTAGTTCCTTATGTAGGTATCATTTGAATCATGTTTTAATGCAATATTCCTTGCTGTTTGTTGTGGTTATGAGTTAGTAGTCTTATTATCTGCAACATTACATAGTACTATGTTACTCATGCATGCAAATAGGAAGATACATTAATGTGACCCATTGGTGGTGGTAGTAGTAGTAGAAGTACTGTTGTGTTTTTTATTACTTGTATTGCAGTAGCAACCAGAAATGTCTGGATCATGCTCTAATTTCAGTAGATTTTGTACAAACTGAGTCCCAGTTACAAAATATTAAAAGGAGTAATATGTTGGTGGGCCAGGGGATAGATAGATTGATTGGTTTGTCTGACTTTCAACAATATTCTAATACATCCCCTGCTATACTCTGGAAGCATGAGGCTCAGTTTGGTTGGAAATGGTTTCCACAGCTGTTGAACTACAAAGTTCAATGGACTTCCTATGTGCCATAGCCACAGAGGCTAATTGTTATTCTTTGTAGGAAATCCCATCTTTCAGCAGCTGTGTAACACCTCATTAGGTATTCCAAGCCTTGTGCTTCTGCAAAGTGGGTTCTCCTACTTTGCTGAGTCTGATTTCCATCTGTGATGGCCAGGTTCTTCAAACTGATGTTGGGAGACTGCTAACCAGACATTCCAATGCTGGACCACGTTCACCTATGCATCACTCAGCACAGAGAAGGATGTTATCAGAGTGCAAAAGGTTTTAGTGTGTTCTTTCCTAGTTGACAGCTCTATTCCTGACATCAACGACATAGAGCTTCTTACATCAGACTTGAATAGAGGCTTCTTTTATCATTAAGAGGGAGATTGATGCCAGTGGTTGGATAACTTGCTGCTGCAGCCTTTGGCTGACCTCAGCAACAGACCTTTCTTGCCAGAAAAGAGCAATAAAGGGACTAGGCATAACCCAAAGATTTCTACTCTGTACCTGCTTCATGTTTGCCAAATCATGGAAGGTTTAAGTGGAGATGAACATAATAGTAACGAACTCAGACACACTTGGGGCTCATAGATTATTCCTTTCTCACAGTCAGGAATACAGCCCAAAAGAATATCACCTGCATACCTTGTCATCTGCCTGTATCTACTTTTGCCAAACTTTCAGGAGGCACAGTGACAGCCTAGTGCTACAGAACATCTGACAGAAGAAACAGAATTAGCTTCTGGCTAGAGCAGAGGCCAGTAAGCCCCAAACAGGCTTCATGGCCAAAATCAAACAAAACCCTTTTTTATTTGGCTTTGGCTAGTTATTACTTTAAGCAAATGGGGTCTTACAGGAATCTGTAGTAAACAGAATCACTTGGAGGCTATCCTAGAGAAGTATTCTTTTTTAAAATGCAGCAATGCTAGAATATATTTGTTTGTTGCTTTATTTATTTGAATTTTTGTGGCTGATATTTGCTAAGTGAACATTAAATCACATGAACGTCACATATATATTTTTAAATGATCAAAAAGGCCCTGAATATTTTATTGGCTGTATGCTGCATTTGTAGACAAACAGAAACAGATTAATTTGACTGCACTGTTAATAACTTCATTTCTTCTATTCTCAACAACATGAATAGGCATCATGCCCATAAACACTTACATGGAGTGGCCTAACTTGGAGCTATGTAGTAGCAGGTCTCTCAGCCTTTCCCTCACATCCCATCCCTTTGTCAAAGGAAAATTAAGCAGTGCAGATGTCACCACAGCAGATCAAAACTCTGTAACTTGCAAGGGTGTTGACCCCCTATGTGGGCTTCAGCTGTCCTCCCACCATTGCGCAGCAGAATGCCTTGCCAATGAGAAGGAAGAGGTGGAATGAGGAATGGATGGACTCATACTGCTTCAGCTGCATCCATAGGTTGGTAGAGGCAGCAGCAGGGTTTCCTCTGGAAGCAGAGCTGGAACTGTCAAATCTGTAAAAATACTTAGATTTTTTTTTTTTTTTTTTACAAAAGTATTTTCTGATGTGGCTCTGTGAAATATTTTGTCTGCAAATTTTGCATCTTTATTTCAAAAATGTTGTATGTTTCTTAGTAACCATTTGACCCATGACTTTGAAAATGGATCGTCTTTTCCCTCTAAAAACACATAACATATAAGTGAAAAAAGTACATTTGTTGGCAAAGATAAAGCAAGATTTTATTTTTCCATGAGTTTGGTATATTTGCAACTATCCTAGATAATCTTCCCAGGTTTCTAAGTTTCAGACTGAAAGGAAGGAAGCCAGACTAAGCTGAATAGAGGTGGGAAGAAAATCACGTTATATATTTAGCACTGCTGTTGGCCAGAAAAAAATGGCACAGTGACAGTGGATGCCCAGTGTTGATCTACCATATATAACTATAAAAAAATGATCTTGTAATGGACTTGGATTACATTTAGTCCAATTAAATTGGATCCCAAGCTCCCTCAGTTAATTTGCAGCCAATTGCATACAAAATGTCATGGCTGCTATTGAAACCTTTACAGCATTATTTTTTTTAAATAAGTAGTGTTACTGCTATGTGCTTCGAGGTGGAAGTAAGCTTGTAGATCTTTTCAGATGCCAGGAATTCTGTTTAACTGGGCGCCTGAAATGTAGTAATTGTGTAATTGATTCAGACACCATTCTCAACTCAACCAAGAGTGTCAAGCACTGAATCACAGCCTCTCAGCCTAATTGTCTGTCTATAGGGCCCAAACCACCTCCCACTGAAATCAGTGGATGAACTCCCGGAGAAGTTGGATCAGCCCATTGTGCCTAGCGTAGCATAAGTGCATGTACCAGAACCCATCAGAGATTTTTTTGTTTCACAGCCGTCATCACCATCACTACTTGCAGAGGTAGAAGCAAGCAGTACAGTCTATCTTTATCCTCAGAGCTGCGGCTTGCCAAGCATTCTGTTTAATGTTTTGGTGTTTTTCCCACCTGTTTAGACAAAATGGCATATGCGCACTGTGCCTTGAAAGAAAACAAAAAATGACACTTGCTTGAAATGTTTGAAGTTCAAATTCTGTTTTTGAACAAAACCTGAAAACACAAATTATGTCATCTCTCTCTTCTTGGATGTTGATGATGATAACGATGATGATGACTGCATCAGTTCCAAGTACACTGCAGTTGAAATTCAGCCTGGTCACCAAACAAGGCCCTACCCCAAACATCTTCAATTAGTAATGCACAAAAAAATCTTCCAAAAGAAGACCAGTGACTACAATGACTTCTGAAAGAAACAAACAAACTGAGTATCTCCAGTTATTGCTCTGTTACACTTTCTATGCATGTTGAAATCATCAGCATGTCCCTATTTTTCATGTTTGGTTGACAAGCTTCTCTAGACCAGATTCAAAAAAGTATTTAAGGAATGTAGGCACTCACCATACCTAAATAGTTTTGAAAATATATCTTTATTTGTGTCTCAAAAGTGTCAAACCTAGTACAACACCCTTATCTTGTAAATACTTCTGAACATTCATCTTTTTAAAGACATTCTTTTAAAAACATTTTTCTCTTCAACCTTTCAGTTTTCTTTGGTAGGGGAACTCACCAAGGAAGCTCATAGTGTGTAAGTATTTGCAGAATAGGCCCCATGTGCTTAAAGAAATTATTTAAAAAAAATGAAACAACCCCTGCTCCCTCCCCAAAAAACAAAAAAATTGAGCATCAGCTTTTGAATGGAGCCATGTTAAAACTTATGTTGACAGAAATAGTTGTTCAGCATGTACTCAAAAATTAATTTTGATTTTATAGATATTGCTGTTCCTAAGGATTATTTTTTTGGTAAAACTGGAAAGTTTATCTAGAATTAGTAATGCTCCTTAGATCTAGACCAAATTTTTCTCAAGTGGGATTATCACAATGTAGGGGGAAAAACCATGATTTTTCTTTTTCCAAACATTAGTATCATGTGTCATGATGGCTGCCAATCAAACTTAACTATTATAGTAGCATCCCCCTTAAGGCCTTAGTTCTTAAATCAGATTCATTTAGGCATAATGATTTACCCTCAGTGATCCAGCTATAGAATAAAGGCTTTACTTGTACTTATTACTCAAGGGATGCTGCAGAATATGAAATGTAGTGAGTTACCAAGTAAGCCAACAAACACAGTAAAAGGGATTGTGATAATGCACCATAAAAATGTGCCACGTTGTGTCCATTTCTGTGATAGACAGTTCAGTTTTAACTGTTTATTGAAGTACTTCATAGTACGCTAAGAAAATTTTTGGAATATATTTTATAAAATACAGGATTTCTTATAACTAGAAACCTCAGTTAAGTATATTGTTCTGTGCAGTAGCTAGAGATCTATGTTTTTTTGTGTACAAATTGTCTTATCCGTAATAGAGTAGTTTTGCTCTATCTGTTTCACTACACAGAACCTGAAGAACGAGGAATTATGTTGTAGCCATTTTTCTCTCATTTTTCATTCCAAACTCCTGTTTCCAGATGCTTTTAAGACCTATGGGGGTGATTATACTGTCACTAGCATCAGAGTAAATCAGAAGTAACTTGAATTCAATTAACATGTTTCTCCTCTCGCTTGCACTGATTTTGCTCCATTGTCTTCAATTAATTTTCTCCCAACTCAGACAAATGTAAATGAAATTAGCATCAGGCCCCACAAAGTTGTGTCAACTCAAAACTGGTGTAAATTAGGAAAGAATCAGACATTTGAGCCCTATGTGGCCAGAAATGGTGTAATGTATATACTTCAGTTGTTAGGAGAGCCCTGTATGCTAAATCATTTTGGTAGACATATTTAAGGCGTGTCTTGGTATACAAAGAGACAGAGGCCTGCTCTAGTTGTTTGTTAATTTGAACAGGAACAAGACTGGGTCTTCACTAAAAGTAAACACGGCTTTTGCCAGTGTGAACTAAGTATATTTTTTCTGCTAATTTCATAGCTGAATTCTAACAAAACCTTTGGACATTTTAATCTTCTTAGTTCCTGTTTAAAATTAATGTGAAAATAAATATCAGGAAAATAAAGGAAAGAGAGATTTGGAGAGGAAGGCAGTAGAATAGGAAAGAATATTGGAACAGTCTCTCTGATCATCCTTTTTTTGCCCTGCCATTTGGAGTTTGCCGGGGATACAGCAAAGTGATAGCTATTTTATACTGTTCTAAATAAAAAAAGCCATGCTGTAAACGTGTGATCCTACAATGGACAAAGGGGGATATTTTTTCCATGACTATATTTGATTGTTGTGTGCATCTGTGAGCTCACTTAAACCCCATCTGTACACTGCTTCACAAATGCACAACCCATGCCTTTCCTTGTCAATATTAGGTGCGCGTTACCAAACCCAACTTCTATGTGAATTTTGGGAAAACACAGTAGAATCACTTGATACCCGCATTAGTAGATAATCTGTCCATCAATGGGGCTTCCTTGGTAAAGCTCCATTCTCAAAGATGATATATGTTTCCAACAATTTTCCATCTGCAAGTTGATTTGGGAGGGGATTTTGCTTGTTTTTACTCCATTTTTTTGCTCAATTTTTGTTGTTGTTGGTGCCTTCAGAGTAGTTGATATTTTGTCAGTGACAGAGAATCTGCACTATTTATGGGTTTTGCACTATAAAACTACTGCAGCCCAGTCACATGGCTTCCTTTCCTAAGCCATCTGTCACAGAGGTCTGGAATTTTATGTGAATGTTGGTTGTGCAGACTTAACCCAAGTTTTTTTATTATGAAAAATGTCAGCAACTACAATATTTAGCATTTTACTTTACATTGGTCATTAAACTTGATTACTGTAGCTCTGTTTCATTGCTACAGTTACATATCAACTGTGAAGCCAAAAAACACTGGAGCAATCATGGTACAGCTATATTGTCAGATCCTGGAGAGTGCACTTGGCACCGATATAGTTAATATCTTGGATTTTTGTAACTAAGGTTTATTAATGCTGGTATAAAAATGTATTTGATATTATACAGATGGCATAAGATGTTGTGGTTACTAAGTTATTATCCAGGATAAGCTGTCCTGTCAAATTCAGGGCTTAAAACTATCACAGGAGATTAAACTATTTACTAAAAAGGGGCAGAAAGATAGAACCAAAGCGTCTTAGTATGAACATATTAGAAGTGTATTTACTTCCCATAAATATTATAAAGCATCTCTCTTTTTAAGCTGAGTGATTGAAATTGTGAACTTTGTCATGCAAGAGAAACAAATAGAAGAGGTGCCTTTGAATTTCTAAATTGTATGTAAGCAGCTGGTCTGGTAGTCCTTGGAACCAAGCTAGGGTCTTTCTTAGGCCTGTGCCTAGTAAATGGAGTGATGAATAATGATTTCACTCTACATTTCAGGGTTGGCTACCCAGCTTGAAACATTGCTGAAGAGACCTAATTTCCAGAGGGCTGGGTCCTCAGCATTTTTTGAAAATCAAACATACTTAAGGTCCCTCAACTCAGGCATCCAAAATATTGAGCCATCCAAAATCAATAGTTACTTCTGAAAACGTATGCCCAAATCACTGACTACCACCTGCCATTGCAGCCTGCCAACAGTACAGCTTGAGGAAGCTGCTTTCCTGTGTAGGAATAAAGACTAAATACCTGAAGAAGGATGCTAACTCTAAATTGTTGGATGGTCTCTCAGTGCTTATGAGAGCTGGGATTCAAAACAATCTTTGGCCTACTTTAGTAAAATTATATTAATGCTGCCAGGACCCAGATTTGAAACAGATCCCAATGTAGAATTCACCATATAGTTAAATAGAAGTTGTGATTTTATTTTATCATTGAATAAACTACCACTGAAAGCATAGTGCACAGTTTCATTGATTAAGCTTGTACCTCATTTGAGTACAGTCATATTAAGGACTTGGACTGGAAAGGGAAGGCCACACAGTCCAGTCTCCTTTGTCACTCGCTGTTGTTAACCAAAAAATCCCCAGAATTGCCACTTGAAATCCTCACCCACAGCAGACATCAGCTAAAAACCTTGAGCCTTACCTATGGATAATGACCCAATCTCTCAGAAGAAGGCAACAGCAACAACGAAGCCAGAAGCTAGTAGTATTCATGAAGGGGGGGGAAAAATCCTTCCTGGCTCCAACTGGTGACCAGCAAAATTGTGAGCCATAGGGTTACCAGATGTTTTCCACAGAATAGACCTTTATATACCATACCCTATCCATATACCATACCCTAGGAGCTGCATCTGTCTGGTATGCCAAAACTCCCTGTCCTGCCATACCATGCCTTTCATAAACTTATTCAATTCAATATTCGTGCTATCAACGCTGAGGCAAAATCCATATTCTATTATATCAAATTGTAAGCTCTCTGAGTGACTGCTTCCACAGTGACACAGGATGACTATGATGCAATTCCTGACTGGTGTCTCTGGGCACTACCATGGTACAAATAATAATAATGCCAGTAAAAATGGGAACATATCATTTAAAACTTTGACACACTGACTGCCTGAAAAATCACTGTTACTCTGATAATTATCATATTACTAGGGATCGTGGAACCTGGGGCCAAATTTCACAGGCTTGCCATGTCCCCAGGCTCCTCCCAGCCCATCCTTGCTTCCCTCGACCCCTCCCCAGCCCCGTATGGGTGCAGGAATGGGCTGCTGCCACCCCACTGCCCCTCTGGCCCATCCCTGCTTCCCCCCAGCCCCATCCTTCACAACACCCACTTACCATGGATGGGTCCAGCTGGGGCTGTGGCTGCAGAGAAAAAAAGAGCAGGGCTGGGCCTGTCTGCCCAGGCTGCAGGGCTGAGAGGCTGCATGAAGGCACCCCTTTCACCCAATCACCCAGCCATCTTGGCTGCTCCCCAGGTTGGGGGGGAAAGAAAAACCTTTTATTTTTACACAGAGCCCCACTTTCCCCTGCTTTTGGGGGGAGGGGGGGCTCCTTTTTTTCCATGGATTTCTCTGATTTTCATGGGAAATGCCTGATTTTACATTTTCCCCAAAAAGTACAAAATAATTATTTCGGTCCATCCCTACACATAACCCGACAATACCAAGCCAAGTGTTGGCCTTTTAGGGGTGGGTAATTTTTGCAGCTAGACCACAAAGGTCTCTGGTCTTCCAGAGACCCCACATGACACTCGCATCCTGTAGGCACAATCTTCTTTCATGGTTTGGCTCCATTTGACTCTAGTAACTGTGTATTAGGCAGAGATGAGTCCCCTAATTTGCCCCATCCACACATGTACAACTTTGCTCCCTGTTGTGAGAGTTATGCCTTGGCTCCACTTGCAGAAGAACTAGGAATCGTCAGAGGAGGTGGAGAATCCCCCCAAAATGAAGGGCAAACAGTTTCTAATTTCCTAAGAGAGGATTTAGACAAGCAAAATGCTGTGGGGCTGTGGGGAAGCAGGAGGAAGAGCTATCTTGTGAATTCATATACTGGCACAACCCAAATGAGCCCTCCTCCAAACCCAGTAGTATGTGAAAGCATGGAAGATGATAGCTCTACTGAGAATTGTACCTTATATCCCCTTTTTATGATCATACGATGGTACAAGAACTGAGCAATTGAAAGATACAGTGGCAGCCCCTGTACCTTCCTGTGTAGGTGTTCTTTTTAACCAAAAACAGGGGTCAAGGAACAGGCTTTCCACAACTCCCACATACACCAGCCAGCAGAGCTCGTTCTTTGCAGAAGTAAATTCATAGAGTACCTCCCTATGGGATGGGGCAGCAGATGCTTACACAAGCCATGTTAGAGCTTTCCATGAGGAATTGCTTACAATGCCTCCAGGACCTCTCCCCATAGCTCCCATCATGCTGCTCTCAATGTAGATCTGTGCCTTAATGGCATAATTTGGCCCTAATTTTGTAATAAATCTTTTCAAAGGTGCTTTCTAAGTCAACCTCTGATTAAGACAATATGTTATTTCCATTGATGTATGAAGCCCCAGTGAAAAATTTTCTTACTGCATCTGGTTTAGCATATTTCTTCCCTCAGCCACTTTGCCCCCATGATACAGATGTTGTAATATTTCCAGATCCTGGAGGGAAGGGGAGCAATGTAATAATAGTTCTGCAGATGACCTAAGTGGTACATTAATGCTTTTAGCTGTGAATTAGGGTCAGAGTTCTCTGTAAGGGTAACAAGATCAAGAAGATTTAAAACTTTTTTTAAAAATTTTAATAAATTCCAATTTGGTCTGTACAGTTTATATTTTAGAAGCATCATACTTAAATTCTACTTACTAGGTTTAAGCTCAGAACCATAGAGAATACTATTGAGGTTACACTTAAGTCTGCCTAAGAATTAAACATTAACTGATGTAATTCGGAAAGCTGGTTTTAGATTCAGATGCATTTAAATAAAAGCATGCATTTAAATTTATCCCTTAAAAGCACCACATGGCTATTTTGCAGCAGCAACTGTGCATTGCCTAAACATGTTTCTGTTTCCTGTTGCATATCAGGGAGCCGAGATAGAAGTGGACGAAAATGGCACTCTGGATTTAAGCATGAAAAAGAACCGAAACCAGGAGAAGACAATGCCTCTAACTTCTTCCAACACAGCGCTTCCCACTCCTTCCTCTTCTCCCTTCAAAACAAGCAGCATTCTGGTAAATGCAGCCTTCTACCAGGCTCTCTGTGAACAGGAAGGCTGGGATACGCCAATCAACTATAGCAAGACCTATGGCAGGAAGGAGGAAGAGAAAGAGGTATCTTTTCATCTTGTCAGTTACAGAAGTTGAAGAATCAGCACTAAGGTCCTTTAATCCCCAAATTGCCTCTAATCTTGGATGCCTCCTTCTGGAGTACTGGGCCTAAAACATAATGGTTGAGATATTTCAAAGTGAGTACTGTTGTGGAGGACCCAATGGGCACTGACAGAAGTGACATTTGTTGCATAATTGGCCCCTTGAACACTCTCTACAGCCATGCCACAACATGTGCACAGATGCAAAGTCCTTTAAAAGTGGCCAATCATGTGACAAATTAACCCTCACCACATGAGGGATCAGATAAAGATGCTCCATTTTGGAGCACCTTAGGGAATTTCTCTTCCCTACGATTAATTTGTGCTGAGATCCAGCTGGGCTAATGCAGCCCAGCCCCACCCCTAGTACTATCTGTAGGAAGGGAGGGGGAAGAAGGGATGGGGAGTGAACTGCACATCTGTCAGCACCCAATGTGATGCAGCTTAAAGAAAACAGATTTTCAGAAGGTGTTTACTCAGCACTGCATAAAGATCAAGCCAGTTTTAACTGTACCTCAGCAAAGATGCATACAATTACCAGTCACTTTTGAAAATCTTGGCTCTATAACCTGTAGAGGTTGCTCAGTATTTGCAGAAATTGATAACTTCAGCTGGACTCATGGCACATGCCAACATCTTAAACCAAGTTACTAATGGCATCCAAAAACTGAGCCTACTTTTTAGCTTTGTTCCTAATGGTCTGAAATCCTGAAGTCCATGCTCTCCCATGACCAAAGGATTATTAACTAATGCAAGTATATTCTTGAAAATATCAAAAACTTTTCATTTTGTAATGCAATATAATTCTTCTAAGCGATCATTTTACTTTGTCAGTTTCAGACAGCTCTCTGTTTGGGTGTTTAAATGCATGCATGGAATCTCTTGTATTAGTCTACAATATTCTTTTACTAGACAAAATACACCCTTATCTGCAACATATTTCAGATGTGTATTGCTCACGCCATCCTACTTAGAGTATTGCAAGCACCAGTAATTCAGAAAGCATTCAGATTACATTTGCATCCAGGAAGAGCTTTGTTATCCAGCACCCATGGGGGATGGGGGGTGCCGGATAACCAAATATGCGAGTTATCTGAGAGGTCCAAACAGGTGTCTTTGCCTGTTCAGGCCATTGCCCCTCCTGCCATGTCTGGTGTGCCGCCGTGCCTCCTGCCACATCAGTATGCTGGGGAACAGGGAGGGGGGCCCCAGGCACACCGGGGAAAGGCTGCTATGTCCCGGGCTGTGGGGGCTCAGAAGCACAGGCTGCTTTGCCCTGGGCCATGGGGGCTTGGCAAAACCAGAAGTGCCATGGTGGTCCAGTTTCACTTTTGCCACGTCTACTGGCAGGCCGGTTAGTAGAGCATGCTGTTTTGTAAGGTGCCGGATAACACGGCTTTTACTGTATATGCAAACTCACCAATTATTGCTGGAATTAATGAGCATCAGTTTGGCTTAAATATTCCAAAGGCTATATCAGGCTTGTCCAACATATGGCCCGCAGGCCGCCATGCGGCCCGCCAAGCCATTTTCTGAGACCCGAGGTGCTGCAACGGGAAATGAAAGTAAACACTGTTTACTTTCGTTCCCATCCCTTGTCTCTCCCCCAGCCCCTCAGCAGCTTCCTAATGGCTGCTGAAGGGCTGGGGAAGGGACAAGGTTCCCACATGCACCGCGTCAGCTTGATGTTGCCAATGCAGTGCGGCTCCTCCCCTCCCCCCTCATTTCATGGTGTCCCTTCCTAGCCCCACCCCTCCCTTCCTCATTTGCATGCCAGCCCTGCCCTGTACCAGTCCCTGCTGGCCACACAGGCTGGAGCAGGTCGTGGTGTAGCGGGCGGGTGGGTGCAGGGAGCGCGGATGCCGGCTCGGAGGGATGCTGTGGCCAGGCCCGCAGGAGATGCTGCTGCCACTGCTGCTGTAGCTGTGGCTGTCGGGGCGGGAAGCTGGCACCACTCCTGCCTCCCCACATCCCCCCGCGCCTGCAAACATCGCACTGAGGGTGGTGAGTTGTGGGCCCCGGAGAGGGAGGGAGCCCTGCCGGTTGGGCTTGGGCTCAGGCTCAGGCTGCCCTGGGGGAGAGGGAACAGGGGTGTCCCTGTACATCCCACACCCCTCTGTAGGGTCCCCACATGTCCCCCTGGCTGCTGAGCCCAGACGCGCAGGTGTGGGAGCATCCTCGAGGCTGCCCAGGTGTCAGGGAGGACACGGCAGGGTCAGGCTGCACCCCTTGACCCCTGCGCCCCCATGCCATGGCCAGACTGGACAGGCTGCATGAGCACCCACTCCTGCTGGCCCACTGGGTGATAAAAAGTTCATGATCCGGCCCCACATTCAAAAAGTTTGTACACCCCTGGCCTATATCAACATTATAAATAAATCACACTCAATTTACTCCTGATTGCCTTGCAAAGCCAATAGAAGAGACATGAATATGGCAGGGTGACTTATCTATTTGCCCTGTCACAGAGGCTGAGTACAAACATTCAAAAGGCCCCTGGCAGAAGAACTCAAACTTACCATGCTTTACTCTAAGTGCTATAAGTTACAGCAGGAGCCATCCAAGCAGACATTTGCTGTTTGTTGTGGGGGTGAGGGGGTTCACAGCCTTTCTGCACTGGCTGGTGGGGCCGCTCCTGCACACCTCCCAGGAGGCTGTCAAAGCAGCCCCTACCCCCAGCCCGAACCCCCTCCCCTTGCCAGCCGACAACTATCAGTAGCAGCTGGGGAGGTAGTGGCAGGGGGGAATGGAGTCCCTTCCCTCCCCCCGCCCCCTGCAAGGTCCCTATGGCTGGGATCTGGTTGGGGAGGGGATGAGCTGGGTCCATGAAGGAGAGACTCCCTTCTCTCCCCCCATATCCTCTTGACAGCTTCAGCTAGCAGCTGCAGTACTGGGTGGCCCAGCCAGGGCTGTTGCAAAGGAAGGGCTCTGAGGTCCATATCCCTGCAGCTTCCCAGCTGGGGCTGCTGCAGGGACACAGACCGCAGAGCCCTTCCTCCACAACCCAAACCACAGTCAAGCAGTAGCATGCTGCTGAAAGAGAGACCCCAAACTCTTTCCTCTGTAGCCACCCTCCCCCTCCTCCCCCTGCCAGGCTATGGTACACTCTAGGGCAGGGGTGGCTGCAGGGACCAAAACCCCCTCTTCCCTCACTCCCCTCTTCCCCCCCCCGCCACCACCAGGGTGTGCACAGGGTTGGGATCAGAGACTGTCACTGACTTGGGTTAATGACAGCCAGGGTGGTGGGACTGGCCCAGGCTCCAGCAGAGCAAATGAGTTCTGCCTGAGGCTAGAGCATAACCCTGTGCAAGGGCCACCTGGGATGGTGGCAATTGCACTCTAAGTTAACCCTTGATGGGATCTGGCACAGGCGTTTGATAACACGCTCTAACAGAAAGCACTTTAGGTTAGTACACATCCATCCAGGGGTTAACTTAGAGCAGGCTCTTCCACTTTAAGCACTTTATGTTCTACGAACGTCTCTTTCTGTTACAGCTGTAAAGCACTTTCTGTGCACTTAATGCGCATTAAATGTAACATCTGTATCTAGCCAGAAAATATAAAAGCATGACTCTATTTCACAAATACATCTGTGGGCACAAACACGCTCAAATAGAAACGAGGCAAATATTTACAGTAAGTAACTCTCTAGCTATCAAGGCTAATAGACTAGATTACAATTTGCAACCTGATAATTTCCTTGATTTTTTTGTTGTGTTTCTATTTTGCTCTTTTCATGTCTGTCTGTATTGAATACTGGCAGCATGGTCTCCTTTTGTTTCTTTTTCCCATCTTTTTTGGCCACAATTTTCTCTTGATCCTTGTTGCCAGAATAGGGGACATAGGAGGTTTATTTGGATGTTATCATGATGAAGAATATGCACAGACAGCCCTTTTAATACTAACTGCATGAAATCTTGTTAATTAACAGAAATAGGCCTAAGGTGCAGAGTTCCAGTCTAGACCCAAATTTCCCCATAGTTCTGGGAAGGTTAGCTAACAGGCTGGAGTCTGACATGCTGCCACCGCATTTGTCTTTGTGCAATACAGAAACATAGTACTTATAGTTATTACAAAATTATCTTCTTCCATTAACTGTCCAAATTAGTCATCGTGCTATAGAGAACACATTCAGTAGAGCTGATGATGGAGATTCACAGGGAAAATTTCATAAAACCCTGAGGGAAATGTTATTGCTCAATTGAAAGAAAAACTCACTGTATGATTACAGGCAGCTGCCATGAAGACTGGGGACAGACATTCAAAACCCTGAGCCTAAATTGATTCAATCTTTACAGGTTAATCTAACCTAGCTAGGCTGAACCAGTTTGTAACTGGACAGACATTCTCCCTGGACTGAGGAAATTCAGGCACATGCCTGCAGTGACTCAGGCTAGAAGCCAGGGGGCGCTAGAACAGCCTTCCCTTCCCTTGTACAGAACTGAGCTGGGAGTGGGTATGGCTAGGTCCTGGCAGGATGCTCTGATTAGGGAGTTCTGCCTTCACCATCCTAGCCTTTTCCCCATTGGCTGCTCAAGGGGCGGGAGTGTTCCCAACCCCCAGCTAGCACTCTGAGACCAGGAGGGGAGGGGTGCAGTGCACGCATCTGTTGATGATATGGAACTTTTTAATCTCCTTCTCCCTGCTTCTTTATACTGTCTGCAGCAAACTAACAGGCAAGGAAGCCAGCAGGAACCTGATAACAGTGCTTATCACCCCATCAACAAAACAAGAGCCTCTCTCCTTTAGTTTAAACTCTTCTTAAACAGCTTACCAGCTGACCTCTTGATTAGCTCCAAAAAGCCCTAAGCAGTGACTGTTCTGTCTGCCTGTCCCAGTGAAATTGGAGACATGCACACACAGACACCTCTTGGCATTAGCTAGCATACCACATGCCTAGGGTCTGTGGGACTGGGGTCTGTGCTGTGGGAAATAAGAGGGAGGGAGGGAGTGAGGGGGGCCGTGGAGCCAGGCAAACCCTGGGAGCGAGCGAGCCGAGGTGGGGGGCAGGGGAAAGCCAGGCAAACCCTGCTGTATCTGCAGTCTCTGTGGGATCTCCAGCCAGGGAGCAGAGGGGAGGGGTCAGCTTCATTGTGGAGAGCCCTGCCCAGCCCAGAGAGCATTCTGGGATGCTCAGGGAGTCTGGTTTATGTTAAACCAGCAAGGGGTCTGCAATAGACATTGCATAAACCAATTTGAGCCAAATCAGTTAAGTCTGATACTACATTCAACCAGGTTTATCTCAAACCAGTTTCGGCCATTTTCAAACTGGTTTATGTGCACCGAATATCTGTTCTGTTACAAGCTGAACCCAGCTTCTGATCACTTAAACCGGTTTATGAGTAAAGTCTGTCCCAAGCTGAAGAGGTCTACAAGACTGGCTCTTAGGTGGCACATAGTTGTACAGGACCTGTAGTATCCAGGGCAGCCAAATACTGTGACTCCATTGTGTTGATGTTTATCTGTACCGTAGGGGTACAGAATAACTGGATACTTCTATTTTTATAGATCTGGCTGAAGAATATATTAAACTATGGGGCCAGATTCTTTCTTGTAGTATAGCCATTTTGTGGTGTATTGCCCCCAGAGCAATTGAGAAACTTGCTTTGCTGCCCGGGGGATTGACTGATCTCACAGATTTGATTAAGAGGCTTGTGTGCCACTTTTCTCATCAAAGGTAATATAGCATGGGAAAGGGAGTGTGGCTAGGTGAAAAACATCACAGTCAGAATATCTTTGGCCTTTGATTTGGTGTCCCATGATCTCCTCATGGAAAAATTGGCCAACTGCTGGCTCAGCTACATCACAGTCCGATGGCTGGAGAATTGGCTCCGAGGTCAGACTCAGAGAGTGGTGATCAATGGAAGTGAATCATCATGGTGCTCTGTAAGCAGTGGTGTCCCCCAAGGCTCCATCCTTGGACCTGTACTCTTTAACATCTTTATTAACAATATGGACATTGGTGTCAGAAGCAGACTGGCCAGGTTCACTGACGACACCAAACTTTGGGGTAAAGTGTCCACACCTGAGGATAGGCTGGTGATCCAGGCTGACCTTGACAGGCTTAGAAAGTGGGCAGACAAAAACCTGATGACATTCAATATGAAAAAATGCAAGGTACTCCACCTCAGGGGGAAAAAAACCTCACATCACACTTATATGCTCATCAGTGCTACACTCACTAGCACCACGCCTGAAAGGGACTTGAGGTTCATGATTGACCACAAGATGAACATGAGCCCCAATGCAATGCCACAGCTGGTAAAGGAAACAAAACTCTGGCTTGCTTCTCAAGCAAATCCCAGGATGTCATCCTCTCACTGTACTCGGCCTTGATGAGGCCGCAGCTTGAGTACTGCATTCAATTCTGGGCCCCACAATTTAAAAAGGATGTGGAGAAGCTTGAGAGAGTTCAGAGAAGAGCCATGCACATGATCAGAGGGCAAGAGAACAGACCTTATGATGAGAGGCTGAGAGCCATGGGACTCTTCAGCCTGGAAAAGTGCAGGCTCAGGGGTGTCCTGGTGGCTGCTTATAAGTACATAAGGGGTGTGCATCAGTATGCCTGTTCACCAAAGCACCCCAAGGAATGACAAGGTCAAACAGTCATAAAGTCCTCCAAGACCATTTAAACTGGACAGAAGGAAAAACTTCTTTACTGTCTGAGCCCCCAAGGCCTGGAATAAACTCTTTCCAGAGATGGTGCAAGCACCTGCTCTGGACTCTTTTATTAAACATTTTGATGCCTATCTTGTTGGGATCCTTTGACCCTAGCTGACTTCCTGCCCCTGGAGCAGGGGCTGGACTCGATGATCTTCTGAGGTCCCTTCCAACCCTAATGTCTATGAAATCTATGAATGTACTGCACTTTTCTCCTGCTGCAATTTGGGCGTATTCTGATGGATGGCTTGGCTGTATACACAGCGTCAGCAGTATCAGTGATGCTAATAGGCCATGAAGAGTGAACATTAAACCATCTTTTTACCTAAGCTCCAGAACTTCATTTTGTGCAGTTTGTTCCCAATCAGGCACCTGGCCCAAGACCTCTGCTCTGAGCAGCTCTGATCCCAGAGAACATTGACATGTCCAGTGGTCTCTAGGCCAAAGGCTTTGCTTTGAAAATCAAAGACTGGCAGTTGTCCCCATGCAAAGAAAATGAATGATTATATCTATTTCTAATTCATTGTTATCTGGTTCATATGCACAACAGTTGCTTAATTTTGGTGGTAATTTCCAGAAAATATTGTCTCTCTCTCTTTCAGTGAAATAGCCTGTCCAGATGCCCCCTAAAAAAAAATCTTGAATTTGGAAAAAGCTCAAAATCTCTCCAAAAGGAAAGCACTGAGAAATAACTAGAGCTGTCAGTTAGTTCAACTGTCAGTTCTCCAAAGATTTCAGGGCTTAAAAATGTTAAAAGTGCCAGATGCTATTATCTGTTATTCATGTTACCATTATGTTCTGGTCTTTGCTGAAATCAATATAAACTTCCATCTGTACATTAATGGAATTTCATTGCTCGCTTTCTTTCTGTGGTGTGCACATGTGAACACACATACACACACACACACTCTCTTTGTAGAAAATAGGATTGGTAGGATCTATTGGACTGGTTCTGATTTTTTTTTAAACTGGTATTCCTTAGAATTGTAAAAACATTTAATCCTAACTCTAGTCAAACAAGAAAGGAAAGCTACACGTGTTTGCATTTGATTAGCTAAATATCCACCCACTAAGTCTGAACGTAACTACAAAGAGAAAGGGGTGTGGATTTTCCTTGATGCGTTCTGTAAAGGTTGCATATCACTCAGGATAGATTAAATTCTATAGAGAAGAGCACTGCCCAAGTAACAAGGCTGCCTGCTCTCAGCCCCTCTGTTTTTGAATCCAAGGAATAAATCTTGAGCTTCACACTAGTGCAAGTATGGCTGGGATCAGCCATTCTGGTCCTGTGACCAACTCATAGTTGTGTTCATGGACAACAGATCTGCATGATCTGTACAATCTAGCCATATCCATACCACCATTTACTTCCTCTGACCTCCTCTGATATACAAGGAGCTTCAGTGTCCTCCTACCTGACTCCTTTAAATGTTGCTTCCTGTCTACTGTGTAACAGAAGTACCACTGCCATATTTTATTTTTTCTCAATCTCCAGGATTTCATGGAGAACCTAGAAATAATTACCTGTTTAAATGTTTGTCTGTCTCTGACCTTCTTCAGAACTATACTAAAAATTATTAACAGGAAGTAGATTCCTTATTACCACACTAATCATGATCAATACCTTTTTTGTACTATGTGCTTCCCTTTAAACTTCTTTTTCTTTTGTCAGGAATCTCAAACTAAAAAATCTAGCTACGCTGAAGTCAAGGTTGTATGAGTGTTTGTGTATGGCATATATACACATTGCATAGATGTGCATATGAAATTGTGCATTAGGAAATTCACTGCTGAGATTTAAAAAAAAACAGTTGTTTGAAAGTCAGCAAATTACAATGTTGGAGTTCAAAAACCTCAAACATCAGTTAGTCTGGAAACAATAAATATGCATACATTAGCTTTAACCCTGCCCTCTTTGCTTTGTTAAAGGTTTCTGTACGGCAGCTTTTTCCATTGCTAATCAAAGAAATGACATCTTTCCTGCTGGGCACAGGAATTATACTAGTTGAAAAATTATATAACTTCTAGCCAACCTTTTATATTCTGTACATATCAGACAGTTACAGTGTGAATCAACCGTGAATATGAATCCTGGTCCTTCACCAAAGAAACATCAACTGGTATCGTCTACTTGAGATAAAGAATATAACCCTTGGCTGGGAGCATTAATAGGTACTGTGGACTCTACGTGAGTCAGAAATTAAAGCGCACCATAACACATACAAAAGCCACCTCTCGTCAGCCTGCCTCAAGCAAATGGGTACCTTAAGCTTGTTTTGCAAATTATTTGAGAAATGTGACTCACGCTAAAAGGTATAGACAGTGTCTTTTTAGTGCGGGCTTTGCTGTTTTACAAGTCCTGAAGTTCCTCGTTGTAGCCCTGCTGATGTAGTTAAAACAGCAGCCCCGTGGTATAGATTGTACTTAAGTATGTGCAGATTTCAAGTATTTAGGATTTTGAGCAACCTTGCATTCAATTTCTAACATTTCAAATGTTGGGGATTCTTAAATCCAGATTTCATATATTTAGAATTTTATATTTACATTTTAATAAAATGTAAAATTAATAGATAACTGTTTATAGTCTTTTCTGTGTTTTAAGGATTGTTGATCTAAATATTTTTCATTTTGAAAAAAAAACCCTGATGCCTCAAATATGATTTGATTTTCCTTATGATTGCATTTAAAAGTATTCCTTAATAGTCACCAGAAAAAAATTATTTTGAAAAAATGAAAAATAATTTATTTTCAGTATTTGTTATAGTGGCATATGAGATTATTCCCAAACGAGGTAACTACACTAAATACCAGTAGTAATTTATTTATCAGGAATATGACTAGATTTCTATATGCATAAATACTATGCGTTAAAACTATATAACTGGTAATGGGTAGCCAACACCAGAAAGCAGAAGGAAGTCAGATCCTCCAGGAGCCAGCTTCCAGAAAGGCAAAGATGAGCTGCCAGAATTGGGGACCATATGGAAGCTTTATCAGAAGAAACACCCCCGCAGAGCCTAGAAGTTCAACTGGACAGAAGCTCCATTTTCAGTCCACATTCTCCCCTCTCACCGCTCTCTGCTTCTCTCAGCTCTACAGAACTCCCTACACCAGTGCCCTGGAGAGCTCATAAATTGTACAGTCTTAAAAGCATCTACAGTATCAAGTCTGGAGCAGAAAGTTGTTTTTCCCAGTCACAGGCAGCAAGCTCTGGTGCCACAAAGCATATTCTCTTAACAGCTACTTATTTGACTAACCTTGCTTCGCTTGTACTTATAAATGTATATGAAACCAAGCAGGGAATTCTCTCATCTTATTAATAATGCAAGAGACTTTGGGGCCTTCTCAAAAGTTCACATATGCATGAGAAAAACTTGAAAAAAAATGTCAAAGCTATTAGACAATGCTCTTGCTTTTCTGAAACCAGGCCATTTTGAACTGGTAATACAAATGAGCAGGTCAACCTAAAAATCAGAAACCATTCCTAAGGGTTCTACTACCAAAGAATATTTTAAAATACAGTTGTGACTTTCTTAAGAACAAGAATCAGTTACTTAGATGGGTCAAAATGTTATTCCATTTCATACATTTAAAAAGTTTTACATTTACAAAAGTATAATGATTTATTTGTACTATGTACAGTAGATCAGATTTACTTATATAGAAAAACCAGGGAAATTCCCCCTTGCGAAACTAAGGGTTATGCGAGTCAAAAGGTTGAATAATTTCTTTTTGTTGCCTTTCTTTTGTTTGCACAATTATTTTCCAAGTAAAAGCCACATTTTCATGGCCTTGTTTTCTTCCAAACTTCTAGGATCTATTTCACAAACTCATCACTGTAAGAAGTCACCTCCACATGTCTGAAAGTACTGTATATTAACATTTTGTGATATCTTTCCAACATAGCTTCTTAAGGCTGATAACTATCATCAAAAGTTTCTCAAGACATTTCTCTTCCAACACAAAATCAAGCTAGTATTGTTTGAATATAAGAAAGGTAAAGAAGGGACAAGTCTTTTGTGATGTTCTCATCTAATATTTCAGAAAGATCCAGTGAACTCACTAGAAAACCCAGAGGAAAAAAAGTATCCAGGAGATGTCTCCATACCAAGTCCAAAACCTAAGCTCCATTCAAGAGATCTCAAAAAGGAACTCATCACGTGAGTCTCAAAGATTGTCATGTTTTCCTTCCCCCTTCTTTGTAAATACTAATGACTCTAAATGAAGTAAAACTCTCATGCTTTGGAACAGGCTTCCAGAACAGGTGTGCCTGCCCCACCTTGGGTCTCCAGTGTTAATCAGAAGTGAGTTTTAAAGCCAAAATGGGTCAGAAAAGGTTTCCAGGCCCAGCTGGGAGGATTCAAGTTCATAGATATTTGCTCTTTGACATCGCCACACATGCATGAAAGTTTTGAAAGGTTGTAGCATCTGCTACAGATCATGCAGTATACTGAAGGCTACAGAGTGGCTGTGCCAGTGCTTCTCTATCTGTACTGGTAAAAAAGTGCTATTCCACTCAGTCCTCCATGGAGATCCACTGCATGGATTATATGTAGAGCTTCAGGTTCTAGCTCTAAGATTTAAAAGGTTTAATTTTAAAAAATTAAGACATACAATGGATTATGAACTAAATTCTGTCTTTCTGTGGAGATCTATATACCAGCTCAAGAAAAGATGGTTAGCCCAGGATGATAAGAGTAGAAAAGGTCACTACTAATATCCATGTCACAGTGTGGATGGGCCCTCTTAGACATTAATGGAGAAACAGTGTGCATGTCCATATATGACAATGTGTGCACATGGCACCAGATTATCCCAGAGTTCCAAAGCTGGGAAAAGGAAGGAAAATAGCTCCCTGTTTATTTAAACCTAGGGGCAAATCAAAAAAATCAAATTCTGTTTTGGGAAAATATGCAGAATATAACAACTCCAACCTGCTTTGGAGCAAAGGAACCATTCTGAAAAGAAATCATCTTGTTGCTTTACAATAGCAGACAGAAGCTAAGGCTGGCTGAGCAAAGTTGTATTTTGTTTTTTGTCTTTTAAAAAAAACCAAAACAAAAACTTTGAGCAGTGTTGTTCCTCAGCACATTCTACTTATTCCAGTGCTGAATAACAGAATTGGTTTGATACATGGGAAGAGAATGTAATGTTACTTTACGGTTATTCCTGAAAATAGAAAATGATATACCTGCTTTGTACCTAACAGCAATCTATTCTCTGCTCTTTCCAGCTCCCAAGACTACAGTGTATGATTCTGTTCTCATTTACATTAGTGTAAAATAGTAGTAATACCCTCGTAGTGTTGGAGGGATGTTGTAGCTGTGATGGTCCAGGAATTATGTAAGAGGCAAGGATTTTCTGGAGTCAGAGAAGCCACACCAATGTAAAATTGATGGGAAAGGAAAGTCAGGGCCAAAGCTGCCTTCATTTTTGCAAGACATCTTGTGAGCTAGAGTGGTCTCTCAAGTGAACCTGGGCATTGTGCCCTAGCATAATTTTCCTTCAGTCACAGCGGCACATCCTTTCAGACTTCAGAGAACTGTTGCAAGCTTGCTGTTGAGCATGCCTAGTGCTGTACTCAGCAAAGAAGATGACCAAGTCCTTGCTCAAGGTGTTTACAGTCTAAACAGACTGTTCACTTGCATGTACCACTTTACCATGTTTCATTTTTTTTAACAAGTAGATTTAGCAGTTTAGGGATCACAACACAGAGTAAACTCTTCTGTTAGGTGCTAAAGCAATGCTGTTGTGAAGTATGTCAACATAGCAAAGTCACTTGGCTGCTATCTTTGTAGACAAACAAAAGCCCAACCCACTTTATACAGACTTGCAACTTGGGTAGCAGGAAGCAGAACACTGTTCCTCTGCATGCTGGTAAGAAAGTTAGTTAAGAACTCAGTTTGTTTTGTTCAAGAGGAATTAAAGCTGAGTTGATCCAAATGACAGGTTGGTTAAATTGCCTGATCTGAGATCCATTTCCTTGGCTTCAGAAGTTGTTTTCATTCCATGCTGAAACCTCTATGTGAAATGAGATAGCACATACATGCATGTATGTGTGTGTATGTGTGCATATGGATGTATGCATGCATGTCAGTTGTGGCTCAAGTCCCTGCTCTGCCTGATTCTGAGCGGTGTCATAGCTCAGATCAGTGCAAAATCTTAGCCCAGATTAGTGCAAGTCCCTGCTCTGCCTGATTCTGAGCAGTGAATTTAGCCCAGATCAGTGCAAGATCGGGCATGTCCCTAACTAATAGCTCATGTGCTCTCCTGTAAGGTCCTTCTTGTTCTGTCGTAGCCCCAAAAACCTTCCCCATGAAAGTTTTGTAGAAACTGATATGTCTCCATGAAATGTTTCAGCTTCAATGAAACAGCATATTTCGCTGTAATTTCATTTAATCAAACTGTTCCAACCAGCTCTAATCATTAGTTGCTTTTTAAAATCTTGGCCAGGCTCCTGAAAAATCTTTGGATTCACATCAAAACATTATTAAGAGCTAAACCATTCTGACATCCATTGAGTACTCTGTCTCTGATGTAAATATTCACCTGGGACTCGGCAAACACATTTTATTTCTGCTTTTCTCTCCGTTCTCCATCCCCAATGGCTACCAAAGACAAATGCAGTCTGCATCACTTACTGAGGATAGTCCACCGCACATCACTGCAGGCTCCATCCACAATTGAATTCCATGACATCCACCCTTGTCTTGCTGGTTATTTTGCAGCCTCTGTGGCAATGAATCAGTTAGAATCCCTCTCTGCTTCTAGAAATTACATTTCCCTGAGGCAAACTTCTGTGAAGAGTGATCCTTTCACCTCATGCATCTCAATCTGCATATTGGCTGCTCACCATATTGTATCTGCAATCACAGTTCATGACCTAAATTGCTGGAGGCTTGTGTTTATTTTGCCTCTTTTAAAACAAACAAAAAAATTGCAGCAAGTTTCCTATTGAAAATTCTGACATCTTTTTCTTTTGTGCTAATTGTGATTTTGAGATATTGGCTAATTTCCATATACCCACAAAAATATTTTTCCACTTCTGTTAATAACTGAGTGTCTTCTTTCCTCTGTAATTTACCCAAACACTTACAAAACCACTTAAACTCAATCTTAAAATATATGTGGTGCATGTTGGGAACGCAGGGTGGCAATGCATGTCTAAAATGTACCTGTCCAAATAATTAAACAAGAAATATTTTTAATTTATTCCCTGAGGAATCCATAGGTTACACTAGAGATAGACAATATTTGCTGTATACATGCAGAGCTCAAAATATATACTGAGCAATTCAGTTCAAGTGGCTCCATCATGAGGAAATTCTTAATATGACATAGGCACCTGAAAAGAAAACATTGAGCCATGGTAGCTCAGCTGCAATGAACTGTTCTGTGTGCAAACCCTAATACATAAGTCATATTTGCAAAATTATTTTTCTTTGCCCTGAATGTATTAAGGCAACTACATTGCAATGTGCTGAGTAAATGATTCTGATGTGTCCATGCAAGCCTTGTGGGGGCCACAGATTTGAGTAAAGCTGTTGTACTCCATTTGGTCAGAGAGAAAGAAGCATGGTGAGAATCAGAGGTCTCCTTCCTGCCGTACGTGAAACACTGGCTGGAGATGCAATTTGGGCAGAACTTCTGAGATTTTTGGCCTTTGCCACCCCAGCTGTGTATTAAACAAATGTTACTATTGCCACCATTATCCTAAATTTAGCCCAGAAATTTCCATAGGAGTTGTACCAGCTCACACCAGGTTTTGGCTGACTGCAGTTGTTCCTCTTCTGGAACAACACTAGCACCTAGTTCGATCACCGAGCTAAAGGTTGGCTGTCTTTCTAAAAGCTGTTTGTGTTCAGTCAGAAGTGATGGGACAGCTACAGAAATTGCTGGGTAAAGTTCCATCTCTTTTATATAGGAGGTAACCAATTTTTCATAATGGTGCTTTGTGATCTTAAAATCTGTCATTTACCATCAAAAGAGATGTCAGTAGTTAAACTACAAGCTAAAGTAACTGCAAAATCTATACAAAGCATGGTGGTTTCAGTTCATGCCTTAGTATAACTAATGTTTTTGTTCAGGTTCATAATGAAACTTCACATGAGTATACAATCTACTAACCATATATGCTAAGAGTTAGAAAGCTGTAGGATGATACTAATATTAACTTAGGTCATGCCAGTGTAGTTAGTATGTAGATAGTTGTGGCTTATCAGGGAAATATGAGCTATTTACATATATTAGATAAGCTCTCACCATCAACTGAATTTTCTATACACAGCTGCCCAACTCCAGGATGTGATGGAAGTGGCCACGTTACAGGAAATTATGCATCACACCGTAGGTAAGAAATGACAAGAAATTCAAATCGGAAACACAGCTAACTTTGTATACAGTCATTTTCTCACTTGTTTTAAATATAACTGAGCAAATAAGATTCAGGAAAAAATATTTGTATGCCAAAGTCAGGCTTTTTCTACTTCTGGTGAATTTTGCATTTATTTTTAACTCTACAGATTGCAAATAGCTCACTACCAGCATTTATTATTTGAGTTCCATGGGATGCAAGCAATGGGTCATGTAGATCACATAGTATTTTCAGTATTTCCTTAGGTAGTTGAGCATTGAAGTGAACTTCTAATGTGAACACTGGAATATGCAGATTTAAATATTCGTGTTTCCACAAACATCAGCATTCAAGGCTTTGAAAGTCACAAATTTGCTAGGCCACTTTTTGCTGTGCAGTTTTCCTTTCTGCAACTTATTTCCACTACATGGACAGGGACAACGTCTTTGACCCTTGCCTCCCCAACCAAGCACATAGGCTGTAATCCTGCTTGGCCTCTGTGTTGGCAGCACAAAGCACTAGGTATCTCTTTGGGTACATGCAGACATTACACGATCTAACTAAGATTAAGTCAACCTAAGTGTTGAACTGTGCAGATGTTCAGGAAGTTTAGATAGGACAAAAAATAGTTGGTGCAATCTAACCGAGGAGGTGTACAAATCAGGCATGAGCTAGCTTGAACTATTGAATGTGCATACACATTCAGAGCACGGCCCCAGGGCTGGGAAAGCCCAGCTGCTCGCCCCAGCTCCAGGGCTGCACTTTTCCTTCCCCTGCCTAACCCTGACTGGGCTATTATTAGCCTTCTGCCTCCCCCCCTCCCCCCCATCCCTGAATGGACAGTCTCCCTGTGGACCCGACACCCCCAAGCTCCCCCACTATCCTGCCAATACCTTCCCCCCCCCCCCATGTGGATCTGCTAGCCCCCCTCTCTCCTAACTTTGATCACTGTCCCATCACAGATCCTGGCACCACCAAGTGTCTACACAAGAGGGACTCGATCTATGCCTGCACATGCCCTTTGAAGTGGTGCCTGCTGGTGTATAGACATAGGGACCAGGCAGAATCTGTTTCTGAGCAGGTCCCTTTCTGCTGTCTGAGGAACTACTGTCTTATATGTGTTGATTCTCATTTGCTAATTATAATTGTTTTGAGATCTTTTTATTCAGTAATAAATACTAATCTCCCCCACCCCCCAGAAAAGTCATTTTCTGTTTTAGCATATCAAATAAAACATATTTCACATCTGTTTTCCTTAGTGTTTCCGGATGCCCGTTAGCTGATAAGACATTAAAATCCCTCATGGCTGCCAATTCTCAGGAGCTTAAGTAAGTATTGATAACAGAAAAAAATGACAATAGAAAACATGTGATTTATCTCCTATCAACAGGTTTCCCTAATGAATGCAGTTATTTATTTGGGATGAGTAAATTGTTTGGTATAAATGAAGAGCCTTGTACAAACATTTAAGTGGGTACAGTCCAAAACCTTTAGCTAATATCACTTGTTATAATAGGAATCACTTGTTATTGTTGTTGTTGTTGTTGTCATTTTGCATCGTTTGCACCTCTTCGTTTCTATGCATTATCCAGGACCTGAGACAGTATGAGAAACTGTATTGGTGATATTCCTGAGCCAGCTGCAGACAGAACGTACCAAAATCTTGCAAGAAGTCTGATTTGACAAAATACCCCATCTGATTTCTAGATCAAAGAGGCTAGGATAAGTATAAAGACATTTGAAAACCAGACCAAATTTCCAGATCTCTAGCCTTCATCTTTCACCACCAGATATGCTCAGCTTAACATTAGTGAGACAAGCATCACATCATATGATTTGATGTTGCATATTTTTTACCATAAAATGTCACTTGCAAAAAGGATTTTGCCAGTCACCGTGCATTAGGCAGCTGTATATGTATAATCCATAGTCAAAAGAAGGATAGGCAGCCAATCACCTAGTTAGTAGTTTTGTGCTATGAGCAGGATGTTTGAGACTTTTTGATGGTTGTTTCCCAACCCTATTTTCTCTCTGCACCCAGTAAATGGGGTCCTGCAAAATATATAGCTTGGAAAATCATTGTGAAGGAAGAGTTGAATGACTGTCCATCCTATCCCTCTTTAGAGGGATTACCATTTCAGATAAAGGACAAAAAATTCCACATATAATGTTTACACAGCATTAATGGTGTTAAAAAGTATGGGTGGCCAAATCCAGAGAAGTCCATTTTTTTCAGTTCAGGGGTTAGTCACTAGCGTTACTACTTCCCCAAAATAAAATGATGATGCATCCAGTCATGCTGTCCCATGTTGTAAACAATATGGTGTGTGATGCTAGTAAAGGAAAACCCACATTCTGGGTATGAAGCAAAGGTGGCAAGAAAGAGCCAGTCATGTTAGGACATGTTCAAAGCAGTTCCCAGAACAGAGGCTTTGCTGTGATGTTGGCAGAGTGACACAATGACTCAGTTTGTTTTCAACAGAGCTGTGCAAAGAGTATGAAAATTTTGTCAAATTCTAAAGCAATTGCTGATTCCACTGTCTTAGTCCCTGCTTTTGTTTGCTTGCCAGGAGCACACACCTGAATGGGTGTTCACGCAAATATTGTTAAAGGCTGTTTTTCATGTCGCCTCCCCTATAGTCACATGTCAGCATTGTCATTAGCATTCCAATATGGCTGTTTTCCCACTAAAGCTTCTAAAGTTTCAGTTGTGTGTTAAGAAAAGGGAAGCAACAACACGTGACGTAAGTGACAAACCACTCACTATGAATAACAAGTGAGCTGTGAAAGTCAAAGTTCATGAGCAACTCACAGCCAGAAATATGTTGCATAAAGCACTTAGCAAAATAGCAGAAATCAAAACCTGCTCAGAGACAATTACCAAAAAGGAAAAGGCGTTGGATAAAATCTGGGCTGGAGGATATCACCCTGTAAACACTGACTGGGGGAGTGTTTCTCCCAACTACATTTCAAATAAACTCTCCTTTTTGAAATCAAGGTATGTTATTCTGTAGCAAGTGTGTCAAACTTGGATGCCAAATCTAGATACAGCAGCAATGGTGGGGCAAATGGCAAGGGGGCAAGTGGTGGTGCAGGGGGTTACTGGAGATGTTGCTTGCCCCTAACACCAACATGCCCCAGTGGGGCTCCAGCCCTTGGATTTCAGCAACAGGCCCCACCTCTTCTCACCCTGCTGAATTCCTGGCCCCTCTGGGAGATGTGGGGATCAAACAACATGGTTTCATGGGCTGAATTTGGCCTGTAGGCTATACATTTGCACCCCAGTTTTAAAGGATTAATTCGAAAGAGATGTTGTTTCCAAAATCTGGCTATCACATTGACTCTATGGCCTTAAGAAGCACAACTTCTCTGTCTCAATTTCTATTTCTGTAACATAGAGATAACATTTAAAATATACCAGTTTCTGTAAGTAAATATCAGGTCCCATAAATTCTGATGACAGCTCTTCATAGAGAAATTGATAAAGCTGTGTGTTGATTTTTATTTAAATGTTACTCTTTTATAGCAAAAGACATATTTTGCAAAGAAAACTTTAACATAATCTGTATAAAACCACAATGCTGCACTATGCAGTACATTCCAGGTTCCAGATTGACAAAATTCAATTGGAACAGGAAAATAGGAAAGCAATTTACCTATTAGATGCAGCAAGAGATAGTTTTGTTTGTTCAAAGAACAAAAAAAAACATCTCTATTGCTATTCCTCCTTATGCGTTACAAATTCATCTGGTACAGTATACTTGCTGTCTATTATATTATATTATATTATATTATATTATATTATATTATAGGTGCCCAACACCTGGTTGTGATGGCTCTGGTCATGTCACTGGAAATTATGCTTCACACAGAAGGTAAGCATTGTTCAGTTTTTTCAGAGTCAAGCTGGGAGTAAGTCATGGCAAGTGTCAGTTGAAAAAAAAAGGGACTTTACTCTGTATAATTCTTTCAGCTTGTCTGGTTGCCCTCGGGCCAGGAAAGGAGGTGTCAAAGTGACTCCTACCAAGGAAGAAAAAGAAGACCCAGAACTTAAGTAAGTGCCGAGTCTTATCAGTCGTGAGGGATTACAGCTTGGTGGAGGCAGCTGTGTTTGGTTCAATCCTAAGAATTTTGCTAATTAAATTTATACATATGAAGGTCTGGCTTCATATTATCTGACTTCAGCTAAAAAAAGTATTTGTAGTGCTAGTGAAACTGAGGGAACATTTACCTTGGTCTTGTGTGAATACAGGACAGGTTTGTTTTCTCCTGCATTTTGTAAAATAGTAAGACCCAAAATTGCCAAAATTTATTGGAAATGTGGCAAAATGTATAAAAATTCACAGTTTTTAACAGTGGCAATTCTCTCTCTGTTTACCTTTATCTGGCACATTCATCATAATCAGAAATGAAATGTAATCCTGGGTCCAAATAACAAATTCTTGCAGAAAATTGTTAAAATCATGTTTCACACCTGAATACCCTTCCCCCTCCCAAGTGTTAATTTAGAGAGCCGGGATAAGGCTCATGAGAATCAATAAGTTTCCTTTTGGGACTTGAGTGGTACATAGGTCTTGTGCCGTCTCTCTGCATCTAGGGTGAAATTTGTCCCAAGGTGAAAATCAGTTATTCCATGCAAACTTTATTCCTGGCTTGAAGGTATCCTCTTTTAAACTAAAGAAAAAATTCAAAGCAATGTCCATAAATCTGATGTGTTCTGACACACATCTGACCAGTTCATCTACAGCAGAGGCTAAGTTATACCTGTTCAGCTATTAATATGTGTTAATGCTGATTTTAAAAGTCTGGTGACGGAGGCATGTGAAAAAGGCCCATGCACATTCTGGCTAATGGTGTTAGAGCTTTGCAAAATTATGAGGTATCACCCTGGCAAGGATTTGCATATGAAAATAACAGCTATAACAGCTTTCTGCCTGCAGAAAACCACCTTCTGGGTTTTTTTTATCAAAGATGTGAAGAGAGAAAAACTAATGTTGCCTCTTTACAAATTTGTCAAAATGTGATTCCCTCCCTTTTTTACCCCAGTAAGAATATTGGCACTTTTTTTTTAGCTTAGGTCTAGATAATGCCTGCGCTGTAGCTTTTAGTACAAATACCTAATTCTGAGTTTTGTTGAATGCACATAACACTCATTGACCTCAATGGAAGATTCAGGTACACAGTGTCTCTCAGGGTCAAGCTTTAAAACAATAGCATAAACAGTGTAGCCAGTTAGACTTGTTTCTTAGAGGATGATGCACACTTTTTTTTTTTTTTTTTGTAGGTGTCCAGTAATTGGTTGTGATGGCCAAGGTCATATATCAGGTAAATACACATCTCATCGCACTGCTTCTGGTTGTCCTTTGGCTGCCAAGAGACAGAAGGAGAGTCCACTCAATGGGTCCTCGCTATCTTGGAAGCTGAACAAACAAGAGTTGCCACACTGTCCTTTGCCAGGCTGCAATGGGCTGGGACACGTTAATAATGTTTTTGTCACCCACAGAAGGTACAATTTTCTGTTTTTTCTCTCTCTTTTTTTAATAATTCAATGTTTTTTTGGCAAAAAAGGGTGGGGGGAAGTAGAGTTGCAAACTAAGCAAATCATGTTCGAGTCCTATAAAAATGTTTACATAGCAATTGTGGTAGTAGAAAACAGAATAACCAGAGTCTGAACAGCTGGTGAACCTTTTTTAACATTGCTCCTGTTCTGAGTTTCACAAGACTTTGTAGATTTCCTGGGAACCTGGTACAAAGGTTTTGATACAATTTATCAACCGATAAGGTTCCTAGCTAGATTCGTGTGAAATTACCAGGGGTTTTTTGTGCGTATTTTTAACAGATGATTCAAAATGCAATTGAAATGTAATTCCAGCCATTCCTACCCAAGGTCTGAGCATTGTAGATCCAGCACTGAAGAAATCATAAAGACGAAAAAAAAATTAGCAATTTCACTAACTCTGAGAGGAAAGATAGTCCAATTTTTAGGATATCAGTCTAGGACTTGGGAGGCCTGTTTTCAAGTCCCTAATTCCTTACTCTGCCACAATTTTCTTATATGATCTTGGGTAAGTCACTCAATTTCTTTGTAGCCATCAGTTCCCTACCTGTAAAATGAGAGTAGTACTTATCTCCCTCCTGTGGGTGCTGTGAAATTAAATCCATTGCAAGAGGCAAGGGTTTCTTAGGGTGATATTCTTTATTGGGCCAACTACATAGCTGATATAAAGTTAGATAAGACATTCTTTGTCCGAGTTAAAAAATGTGAGGTGTTTAGATACAGTAAACCATGGAAGAATCAAAAGAAGCTGATAGAAGTAGTGGATCTTTCCCAGCTTTACTAGATCAGATTTATCCTTTATTTATGTCTCTGTACTAGGAAAAATAGGTCATGTTAGAAAATATGTATATTATCATATTATGGCCTAAGTACTATTACCCTTTATGTTCCCAAATGGCAGAGTTTTTAGTCATGTAAGTATCATGTTTGGGACTTTCATATAGTGTGTGATTCTGTCATCTGTGTATGGTGGATGTATAAGTGTCCAAGTGGCTATTGAGTGTACATAGTAGGCTACACACTACATGGGCAGCTATATGGTTCATATGAACATACCTGAAATTAAATCCCAAAATATTGGATGATGGAGGAGGGACCTTCCATGTTTTAGCCCTCAGAGATAAGTGCACTTGTCTAGGAGGGCTAGGGCACTTGCTGAGGAGATGGGAGACTGAGGTTTATGCTCTCAAATAGAAGGGTTATGATCATGCATCTTTTTGACTTCCCAACACAGTGCTTTTCTCACCAGACCACGGCTAGGCATTACCTAGTCGCATCTTCAGCCCTCCTTTTGAAGTTGCCCCCTGGGGGAGCCAAGATAGGAGCGTATGAGTCAGAAGGACAAGAACAAGCTACAGACTGTGTGACTCACTAAGATGAATGTTGGTCTAGAAGGAAGCAAGTCCTAGGTTCTGTACTCAACCCTTGCTCCCACTTGGGCTATGTCTTCCTCACTTCTCCATCCATGTTATCCAGTGGATATTAAAGTCAAGGTGCAGTGGTTCATCTTCAAAAGGAGGGCTGGAAAGGGAACTATATAACACCTAACCTGTGGGCTGGTGGTTAGAACATTATGCTGAAAGTCAGAGAGGCATAGCTCTAAATCCATTCTCGACGAAGGGGCCTAAAATCTGAGTCTCCAACTTCCTGAAGGAATTTTGTAACCACTCAGCTTTATGGTGCTAAAACATGGGAGAACCACTCCTCATTTTTTCAAGACTTACACCCAAATATGCATGTAAATCATTGCTTGGCCAATGCATTGCCTATTGAACATGCTTAGAAGCCATATGGGCACTTATGCAAACTGTGCATAAGTACCAAAAATGCCATTTATATGACTGGAAAATAGTCATAAAGGGTAATTTAGCCATATAATTAGCATGATGACAAACCCAATTTAGCACCTGGCGCAGGCAGAAACAAATCATCTTTAAAAATGTGTTAGCTGCTCAGGGTTAATCCTGTGGATGACCTTTGTTCCAGTTAAGGATAAAGTGATGTTTAACATTACATTAGTTAAAATGTGCTAGCTTCATATGATTTCTAACATGATGCATCTTTCCATGGCAAGCAAAGTCTAAAAATATCCCAAGTGTTTGGTGATCTGTGGTCTGAAGTTATACTTCATACCAGTCATTAGTGCAAGACAAAGAAAAAAATGGCTATACTGTCAGTCTTTGAAGCTATAATTTTTACCTACAGCTTTTAAATAAACAACAGAAGAGCTAAGCAACTTTGCACTAGCTTTTATGTACTGTGAAAATTCTTCAGAACTAAAACTGCCTCCCCTCCACCCCGAGTGTGCACATGGAGAGTTACCACTGCGTATCTGATGCACTGTAAATCCCCACCCTCATTTATTTCATGTGAAAAAGTTCATCAGCTCTGGCCCTTAATGAAAAACCTTGTTTTGAAAACATCCCTCAGTTTGAGTCTTTATTTTTCATGAGGCCAAACCATGAATTTGAGTAGTTTCCCCAGTATGCATAATTTTCCTTCACTGCTCACCTGACTACTTCAGAATCTGAACCCCTCAGTAATTTCCGCAACATAAGGGTATTTCTCTATTTTTTATTTCTAAAGATAGTCCTAAGGCAGTGTAGTCAATCTTAGCCCTTTAGTCTGTCTGCCATAAAAATTGCCTCAGATAATTACCAGTTGATGAAATTGTAAGCTTTGAAATAGCAAAATGTAATTTAATATGAATAGTGGTTAAAAAGTAAACTGACTATATAATATACCCTTTCAAGAAAGCTATTACAATCCATGGCATAAATCCAGAGTTATCATCATATTGATCATTATTATGCATCATCAAAATGACACCATAGTTATGCACAATGAAAATCTGCACATAAGCACTTCTTTTTTTTTTCTTTAAAGGTTGATAAGCTCACTATTTGTAGGTACTTTTCCATGCCCTTTGTTTTGAAGCTCAAACCCTCAGTGAAAACGGTAGGGAGTTTTGCTTAAAGATTGATGACCTCAAGATTTCTGTGAATATTACATTCACAACTTAAGAATAGCTCCCACTGCTACTCTGATTAGTTTAAAATGTGTTTAAGAATAGTTGGTTATATAGGTTGAGTCTTCTGTGCCAATTTTCATGGCAGAAAATACTGTTAAAATAGCTCTTAGTGAGTTGTTTTACTCTTGAAGCTAGGTTATAATGGATAGGCTCACATAACCTTAGGAACAAAGGTCTGACCAACAGCACTATAATATTGCCCTAAAAGGATTGCTGCCATTATCAAATGGGTGATAATGTTTTTTCCGTATCTTTTTCAGCTTGTCAGGGTGTCCTCTGAATGCACAAGCCATAAAAAAGGGCAAAATCTCTGAAGAACTAATGACTATCAAGCTTAAAGCGAGTGGTGGTAAGGAGATATGCAAGGGATGATTACATCTATGTAGTTCTGAGAGCCCTGATTCTCATTTACATTTAGCCCCTTTATGCCACTCTCAGTGTAAAGGAGCTTCAGAATGGTTAAAACTGGAACTCAACCTCTCTTTAGCTTTTTCCTTTAAAAATAATAACATAAAATATACCCCATTTCCTCGCAGCAAATACAACAGCCAGGTTTAATGGTCACATTCTGATTCAAGTTTTACAAGGCTTTTGTTTTTAATCTATTATTAATAGACTGTAAGGACCTGTCTCAGTTAAACAGAAATATAAAAAGAAGGGGAGGGGATGCATACTGAAAGCAGAATTTAGTGGTCTCATTCACACTAACTGGGTGCATTTACACAAGAAGTTTACTGCCTAATTAGCAGTACTGTGTGAAGCTTCGGTCCCTGATTCGATTCAGCAGAGATTTGGCCTGATTCGGTAGCCAAATCTCCAAATCTGAATCAAATCAGGAGAACTTTTAATCTCTGAATTGAATCAGAATCCTCCAAATTGATTTGGAGAGATTCAGAAAGATTTGGCGATTTGGATATAGACACAGCTTTAAATGTTTTTTCTACATACCTCGGTACCAGACGGCTTGTGAACGCCAAGATGCTGGGATGGATGGAGCGTCCCACAGAAGCATGGTGGGCTCCCCAGCGCACTCGACAGCAGACCTGGAAGTGGACCAGAAGCACTTCCGGTTCACTTCCGGGTCTGCCAGGGAGCACACTGGGCTGCCCCCCCCCCCCCCCCGGCTTGGTGACTGGTGCCTCCTGGATCTAGGGAGGCACCCAGGGCCCCCCCATGGCCAATTGCTGAGCCAGCGGAGGAGTGCCCCTCCCCCCCCATGCACTCAGCAGCAGACCAGGAAGTGGGCCGGAAGTACTTCCAGTCCACTTCCGGGTTCACTGCTGAGCATGTGCGGGGGGGGGCGGCCTGCACGCCTGTGGGACACTCCATCCACCCCAGCATTGCAGCGTTCATGAGCTGTGCCTGGTACCACAAGGTATGCAGAAAAAACATTTAAATATGTGTCTATGGCTGAATCACTGATTCTCTGAATCAGCATTGAATCTTTAGATTCGGATCTGGCCAAATCGAATCGGGGACAGTGATCCAAATCAATGAATTGAATATGGCCCATTTCACACACCCCTACAAATTAGCTCTGCGGTAAAGTCTGAGTGCCTAGACATGTGGTCCTATTAGGCTGCAGTGAACTAATAAAGGCCTCCATAGGTTAGTACTTGTCAACACAAGTACTAACCTATGGCTGCATTATTTAGTGTGCAGCAATGCACATGTAGATGCTGACATGGCTGGCTGGGGCATAAGAGTGCTTTAGTGCAGGGATTGTCTACTGGCTCGCCCTGCACGGGAGTACCCTCATACCCCAGCCAGCTGCTCCACAGCCTCAGGCTGGCAGACTGACCCTCTAGACCCCATGCCAGCCAGGGCTGCTCTGCCCTGGCTCAACATACTGCAGTCCCAGGTGCACATGTAAATGTGGCACTCAGAATCAATAAACTCTGGTGTGAACTGCATCGGAGTTTATTCAATCATATTAATAGTACATGTAGTTATGCCCATTGTAATCTAACATTGCTCCATCTCTATAGGTAATCTAACATTGCTCCATCTGTATAGGTATTTTGGCAATCCCCCTCAACACACACCCTTTAAAAGTAAAAGATCATCTATCAGATAAACTTAGAGACATGATTCTGCTTCCTTTGGTAGCATGATTTAGGGAGTAGGGCATGACTAACACTCAAGACACTTGGATTTTTTTCCTAATTCTGTTGCACTAACCTATTACATAACCACAGGCATTTTGGGGCAGTTCTGCCTGCCAAATCTTCCATCCCTGTTATCTGTTTAGACCGTGAGCTCTTTCTAACTAAGATCTCTACCCCCATTATACTGTGTCTACAACAAAGCAATGAACATACCTCTCGGTGTTACAATAATAATTACCTGTAAGAAGAAATGGCAGGAAAAAGAATTATCACTGGAAACAGTAGATGCTCAGTACCTCTAAGGATAATGCTCTTATTGACGATATCGGGGGTTGTCTGTCACTTAATTGGAGGGCATAGAGAGCACTTATCACTCCTATTTTTTCTCTGTGATGCCTTATTTGTCTTCTCAACAATTTCCCCTTTACAATAGTTTTCTGGTATATCTCACTGTTTATCACACTAAACCAAAACTGTGACCCAGGGGTTTGGGTGTGCCTATACGTAGCTCCATGCAGTATCAGAGGTAGATTACCAGCTGGTGTCATAACTTATTAAAGACAGTGGGGGTGGATGGGGTGAATTGCTACTTTTCTTTTTTTAATTTAAAAAAACCTTCACTAAGAATTTAATATAAAGCACATATTTTTAATGTTGTGTTTTATATTTTCCTCTTTCAATAAAATACTTCTGACAACCCCGATCCTTTCCCTGCTTTGTTAGCTATAGTTGCTTGATTAACTGAATAAAAAATTCTCCTTTCCATTGAGAAATACAGTAATTCCAAAGCTCAAAATACCCTTTGTTTCTTGATCAGCTTCCTGTTTGTGTATATTTACATGTAGGTGGCAGCTTTGACAGTAAAACATTGGTGAAAAGAATTTCAAGATCACTGTTTTAATCTAAAAGCTTACTTCTTTTCTCTTGTGTAGTTCAGTACACAGGTATCCATGGGTTATTACTTGTCCATGTTTTCATACATGCACATTTTAAACATGATTTGATCCATTCAACTCTTTGCAGGTGTAGAGAGTGATGAGGAAATCAGACACTTGGATGAGGAAATAAAAGAATTGAATGAATCCAATCTTAAAATTGAAGCCGACATGATGAAACTTCAAACCCAGGTATAACAACAAGCAAACACTTTGATCAGTTTTAATGTATGTATGTGTTATATTTATGTATATGGATGTACATGCATGTACATTTTTGAGCATTTGTTGTACTTGGCATACCTGGTCTGTGTTCATGTGGCTTACTTTAAGCTGCATAAACATTGATCAAGAGCAGTATGTACAGCCATTCAGCAGTCCTGGGAGATGCACAGAGAAATGAGAGTAAGTAACTCAGGGTGCAGGGAGGGAAGGGGGCTAGAGGGTCTTCAGGGGGTGTTGATGGGGCTGGTGGGGCTTGCAGGTCTGTGGGGTGGGGAGGTTGTCTGTCGGGGTTTGTGGAACTCAGGGGGTTAAAAATAGCCCAGTCAAAGTTGGAGGAGTAGGAAGAGCACAGCCCTGGGGTTGGGGCAAGTGGCTGAGCTCTCCCAGCCCTGGGGCTATGCTCCGAACATGTACAGGCCCATAGATGGGTATTTAGATCGGCCTAATCCTAGTTATGTCAATCTAAATACAATACCTGTACCTTTATGATCAATGTTTTATCATCTATACCATTTTTTATCAAGTCCTTCCACTTTAAAGAAACGACAAGTACACTAGTACTGATATAAAAGATTTGCAGCATGAATAACAGGAACTAATCTTAGCAAACAAGGAAATCACATTGACCATATAAAATATGCACTTCATTTTGTTGATTACACTTCTGATTATTCTCCTTCACACAATAATCTGCAAGTGTTTTAAGAACCCATAAAGAGAAGCTTTATAATACAGTAATGAAGCCATTAGGCCATGAGACTTTAATTTCTTATTAAGATCCTTAACTATTATTGCAAGGGAATCTTAATTTTTAGTGCTGTTTCTGTTGTTATTTTAACAGTTTCTTCCTAGTTCTGTTCATTACAACCAGTTATTTAAATACTTTGTATTTTGTCCCTATATAATACTTATCAGACAACAGGTGCATTTTGCTAATCTGTTAAGTGTATTAGATCTGTTAGGAGATATTGGAAAGGTAGACTTCTTATCATTTTTTTGCATTGTTTCAGTATGTGTGTGAGTAAATTTATCCTTGAGATGCTGATTGCAGCTCCATATTTAAGGGTGAGCTGAGTATGTATACGTACACTGGAACACAGGCCTGTGCTTCTCATTCACCCAGTAAATTAAGTGAAATTAGAGACTTGCTTCAAAAGATTAGAAGCATTAACATTTTAGGGAGAAATTCCTAAAAAAGTAACAGACCCCAAAAATAAGAATGACTCCAAACTAATCCAGGAAAAACTCAATTTATCTTTCCCTTCTAAATTTACAGTAAGCATTCAACTGTGTACAATGATAGGTTGGGTGCTATTTTTATAGTAACTTCATTTATGCTTGTGTGGTATTCCTTATTAATGAAAGTCATATTACCTGTGATACAGCTGAGTGAACTGGCATTATGCAGGAAATCTGTGGGGTTAGTAGGAATAGCCATTTGCATCAAGGCCTGTAGCCAGCCTCTCAGTCCCCTCAAACATGGTTCCCATTTCAACTTAGGTCTGTTCTAACAGGTACTGATTCTCCAGACCTGTATAAGCACCCAGATTAGCTGGCATGTCTTATCCCAGGGTTTCTGCAAGGTAGCTATAATATCTAATTGGGGGTCTGTGAGAGCCTGAATTAGAAAATTATTGAATCAGCAAATCACTTCGATGTTTTTCCCCAACCCTCTTAAGTTTGCCTGGCCAACAGTGAGGAATGAACAGTGACCTTTAATGTTGCTTCATCCAAGCCTGGACACATGACATATTAATACTAACATAATTTCCATCAACTTTGCATCACAATGTAAACTGCATTGGGTAGACAGTGGACAGATTACCAGTTATCACAGGGTAGCTGCTACATTGGGTGGTATAATAGTACCTTGGCATGAGGAGACAAGGAAGCATGCCATGGCCTCTCTGCATTGAGCAAACCATTACCCTGAGATAACTGGAGATACACAATACTTACACTAGTGTATGTTTCCTGTTTTCTTTCCTGCAGTAACTCTATATTAGATTGTAGTAGTATAGGAGCTTATGTCATGTGTCTGCAATTTTTTTACGCAGCCATAAAGGCACCTTAAAATAGCATACCCAAAAGAGCTAATCTGGCTGCCGCCAGAAAGATTGCAGAGCAGGTAAAAATCAATACAGTGCACAGAGCCAGTGCAGTCCTCTTCTGAGTAGTGCATACATTCAGTGGGCCTAATTCTTCATTGTTCTGTTCTGCAGCCTTTTGCAGCTGTTGAATTGTTAGCAATTCAAAATTCTCCTCTCATGCTGGGGGTACTATTTTATATCCGTGCCTTACACATGTAAATTAACGTGCAAAAAAGCAGGTGATAGAGAATCAGGCCCAAATATCTTTGACTTCAGTTTCTCAGCACAGCTTTTGACATATGAACTTGCACAAATAACTACATGACAGTCCCCATCATTCTCATTGGTTTCCTCTCCAAAAAAAAAGATACCATTTTTCTAACAGAGATGCTTTTCAGTTGGTCCTTAAAAATATGTGTTTCCGTCTTCTTGCCCATTGCTTGCCTGCATGGTTGTATCTGTTGTACACACAGCTTCTGTTTCCTACCCAGTATATTTTGTCATGTTGTTTCCCTCCCCTGCCCTATTTCTAACTCTAATCAATTCAGAGTTCTAACTTCCATGGGGAAGGAGGGCAAGAAAGTAGCACAAGAGCTAATACCAGTGCTGCTGCTATTATAGTGAACCAGCAGGGATGCTGTAACAACAGGAGCTCAATGCAAACATTAGCCTTCTTTCCCCCAGCCCTGAGGCCACGTTCCCCATTCTCAACCCTTCCCCCTCCCCAGCAGATTGAGGCCTGGGGTCTTTAATCCATTTCCAAACTCATCTTCCCCACACAATGCCCTCCTCACTCAGCAGGACCACAGATGAGAGCTTCATTTTTCTTTTAAAACAACAGCAGAGTCCACTAGTTCAAATGAATGTGACTTATCTTGGCAGACAAGGTTCTTTGGGTAGATGTGATATCTTTTGTTAGACCAACTGAGTGTAATCTAATATCTAATAAAAGATATCACATCTATCCAAAGAATCTTGCCTGCTTATGTCCTTAGACCAATACGGTTACAACCAAAAACCCTATGACTTATCTTATACCACAGGTATCTTGTGGCAACATTAGCCATGTGTTTTAGGAAGGCACCTGAGGTTCAAATCTTTTACAGCATTATGTGGTCCCTTCCTAAAGGAACCTTTTGTTTTGTGTTCAGACTTCACTTATAATTATGTCAAGGTTTTTGTGTGTGTGATTTTAGATCACATCTATGGAGAGCAATTTGAAAACAATAGAAGAAGAGAACAAACTTATAGAGCAGAATAATGAGAGCCTGTTGAAGGAGTTAGCTGGCCTAAGCCAAGCCCTCATTTCCAGCCTTGCCGACATTCAGCTTCCACAAATGGTGAGTCCATAGCCAGAAACTTTGTGAGCTCTTTGAGATTTTGTCTGTATTTTTGGCCAGGGCTGATTCTGCATGCCATGCCATCAGGCAGAGGGCAGCCCTCTAGGGTTTTAAACAATTTCCCTGCATTTCACTTCCCTGCACTCTGTACAAGTGAACAGTAAGATATCATAAGCGCTTAGGATCTGGAATATTATCAGCACCGAATCTGAATGGTGGAAAGAGCAGGATTCATCCTAGTGGGAGGAGGTCACAAAGAAGATGCATTCTCTTACTCCAGAGCTTAATTTGTCCTGTGGAATTCCATTCAAAGGCAGTGTTTGGATTTTTACTGCTCCCAAGGAGAAGGCATAGTCTTCTATCCTTAAGGGTAAAGCTAAATATAGATGTGGCAAAGTGTTCTCCCCTGGAGGCCCTTTTACTTCAAGGCACTGTAACATGGAACAACATAAAAGCATCAGAAATTGACCTACTTTCCCTCAATACAACTTGTGCATTTTCATTAATACCTGAACCATGCCAAAGCAGTAGGCAATTGAAGGGATCATATTAATCCAGTGGCCATACTATATCTTCCTTCTTCTTCCTTGTATCCCTATGTGAACAATAAGGGATAGGTAAAATCAAGCAATACTGCATGCCTCTGATGTTCATAACTGGGGATGTAAAATCTTGCATGTCTGGCTTATGAAGAAGGATCCAATTCAGCTGACTGTTCCATGTGCTGTGTACAGTCAGTCTGACTGTCTTATTCCAATGGTCAATGAACAAACATCCCTGTTTAGTCAGCCAGGTTTTTTCCTGATACAAGGCAGAATGCATATGCTTCCAACTCAAGGCATAGTGTTCCCGGACAGTCTAGAGTCACAGTTTAGTGTATATAGCAGGAATTCATAAGCATTGTGGAGCAGACCCTACAGGGTGTTATGTTTTGTATAGCTTTTAACAGCCCTGATAGTGCCTAAGGCTATTTCAGGACTGGTTGACCCCTGTCCAAGAATCAAGGAAGGAGAAAAGTGACTTAACTAGGTTTTCCTATCCACTCCTTTCAGCACCAGGTACCAGATTCTCATGGGAGACTTCTATCACCCTGATATCTGCAAGGAGGGCAATAAAGCAGTGTGCAGGCAATCCAGGAAGTTTTTGGAGAGTGTTAGGATCAACTTCCTGGTGTAAATGCTGGAGCAGCCAACTCTTCAATGGCCATGCTCTTCTTGACCTGCTGCTCGCAAACAGAGCAGAATTGCTGGGGAATGTAGTAGTGGATAGCAACTTTGGCAGCAGTGACCACGGGATGATTTGAGTGCAGGATCTTGAGGAAACGCAGAATAGAGAGCAGCAGAGTAAGGACCCTGGATGTCAGAAAAGCAGACTTTGACTCACTCAGGAAACTCATGGGCAGGATCCCCTGGGAAGCCAGACTGAGGGGGAGAGGAGTCCAGAATTGCTGGCTGTACTTTAAAGAAGACTTACTGAGAATGCAGGAATAAACCATCCTGACGTGCAGGAAGATTAACAAATATGGCAGAAGACCAGCTTGGCTTAGCGGAAACTCTTCAGTAAATTCAGTCATAAAAAGGAAGCTTATAAGAAGTGGAAACTTGGATGAATAACTAGGAAGGAGTATAAGAGCACTGCTTGGGCAGGCAGGGATGAAGTCAGAAAAGCCAAAGTGCAGTTGGAGTTGCAGCTAACAACAGATGTGAAGGGTAACAAGAAGGGTTGCTACAAGTATGTCAGTAGCAAGAGGAGGATCAGGGAAAGTGTGGGTCCCTTACTGAATGGGAGAGGCAACCTAGTGACAGAGGATGCAGAAAAGGCTGAAGTACTCAATGTCTTTTTTGCCTCAGTATTCACAGGCAAAGTCAGCTCCCAAACTACTGCACCAGGCAGCACAGTCTGGGGAGGCGGTGAGCAGTCAAAAGTGGGACTATTTAGAAAAGCTGGATATATACAAGTCCACGGGGCCAGATGGGATACACCCAAAGGTGCTAGGGGAGTTGGCTGAGCCACTGGCCATCATCTTTGAAAACTCACGGCTATCAGGAGAGGTCCTGGATGATTGCAAAAGGGGCAAACATAGTGCCCATATTTAAGAAAGGGAAAAAAGAGGATCCAGGGAACTACAGACCAATCAGCCTCACCTCAGTCCCTGGAAAAATCATGGAGCAGGTCCTCAAGGAATCCATTTCTAAACACTTGGAAGAGAAGAAGGTGATTAGGAACAGTCAGCACGGATTCACCAGGGGTCTGACTAACCTAATTGCCTTCTATGAAGAGATGACTGGCTCTGTAGATGCAGGGAGACCAGCAGATATGGTATACCTTGATTTAGCAAGACTTTTAATATGGTCTCCCACAACATGCTCTGAGGCAAGCTAAGGACGTACAGGTTAGATGAATGGACTGTAAGGTGGATAGAAAACTGGCTGGAGCATCAGGTTCAGAGGGTAATAATCAATAGCTCAATGTCCAGTTGTCAACTGGTATCATGTGGAGTGCCTGAAGGGGTCAGCCCTGGGGCAAGTTTTGTTCACTGTCTTTATCAACAACCTGGAAGATGACACAGACCCTCAGCAAGTTTGCAGATGACACCAAGCTGGGGTGGGGGAAGAGTAGCCATGCTAAAAGGGGATTTAATAGCAGCCTTTAACTACCTAAAGGTTGGTTCAAAAGAGGATAGAGCTAGACTGCTCAGTGGTGGCAGATGACAGAACAAGGAGCAATGGTGTCAAGTTGCAGCATGGGAAGCTGAGGTTAGATATTAGGAAGAATTTTCTCACTGGGAGGGTAGTAAAACACTGGAACTGGTTACCCAGAGAAGTGGTAGAATCTCCATCCTTGGAGATTTTTAAGACCTGGCTAGACAAAGCTCTGGCTGGGATGATCTAGTTGGGGATGGCCTGCTTTGAAAAGGGGGTTGAACTAGATGACCTCCTGAGGTCCCTTCCAACCCAAATTTTCTGTGATTCTATGAGTCTGTCTGGTGCTGCAGGAGTGCCTCCACACTAGAAAATCTTGAATCCTTTCCTGCAATGGTGTAAATAATGGCTTAGACAGGACTCAGGGGTGTTCTTTTATCATGATAATGAAACCACTTAACATAGTGAACACATCATGATAACCCGCTTTGAACAGATTTCCTGCTTTGAACAGACTGTACTATAGACAGGACCCAGGGGTGTTCTTTTATCATGAAAATGGGACCACTTAACATAGTGAACACATCATGATAACCCGCTTTGAACAAGTTTCCAATGCCTAAAGTTGAATATGCTCTAAGTTCTGTCTATGTGAGCTTTTAACACCAATACTACTGCACCAATGCTGGAAAAGAGGCCCAACATTTTCTAGGGTAAATGGGATCTTTAGCTTGATCCTGTGAGTGTTCCTGTAAGGTGATGAGTCTGCTCAGTTCTCTTTAAATTGAATATTAGCATCTTATTCATTCAGATCTCTGACAAGGAATTTATTAACACTCAACAGGGATCCAGGTTTTCCATTCACCACAGCAAAACATTGTAAAATCCAGATGTTCTCATTTTAAGGAGAAAAACTCAAATTTTCTCTTTTTTAGGAGAAAAACTAGGATTTTCTCCTTTCAAAGGAAAAAAAAAAATCATGTGAAACAGCAAGTTTCCCCTTGCAGGCCAACAGAGTTTCAGCTTGCAATGGGCTGGGGGCAATGGGAGAAGAGCAGTCAGGCCAGGGTGCCACCTGCATGTGCGCCCACACACATGCACATGGCAGCCAGGCAGCCTGATGATGAGCAGCTCCTGCAGCTCCCTGAAGGTAAATCTAGGGTGGGGATTAAGGGCCCCATAGTGGGGAAGGGAGGTGAGCAGGGCTCAGGCTGGGGCTGCTGCCCAGCTGGGGCAGTGCATGGGGCCTGGGGCAGGAATGGGGCCTGTGCAGCTATGCAGCCCAGGCAGGGAATGGGATGGAGCTGTGGGCAGCTCATCCAGGGGGCGATGAGGGGGCTGAGTTGGGAGTGAGGGGCACAGTTAGGGCTGTGGGTTAGGAGTGAGGAGCACCAGCAGGGCCAGGGGGCTGTGTGTTGGGAATGAGGGGTAATGGCACGGGCAGCACACCAGCATATCAGGGCTGCTCAGCACCACAAAGCAGTGGGTGGGGGAGGACAACCACAGCTGGATCTACATGCTGCTGAGCAAAGGGGGCAAGGGGAACTCTGATTTTCCAAAATAAAAAACCAAAATGAAATGCCAAAAATGTATAGGTATCTAGAGTTTATTTTGTTATGGACATTGAGGCACTGGTAGACTTCCAAATTGCTTTAAAATTGTAAATATATCATTAAAACATTGTGTTCAACTGATACATACATATACATATACATATATTAGTGGCCTTTAATTTTAATCTTGTAAAAACATGGATTTGGGCCTTTTATTATCAGGGAATTTGCTATTTTTAAACAGACAAAACCAGGAATCCCTGCTCATCAAGTCCTACACTTCAGAGTGCAATCATACAGTTACAAACAGGCTAGGAGATCAGTTTCTGCTCTTGTCTAAGAATGGAAAAAATTTCTTCTCTGAAGTTAACAAAAATTTGAACTCTGGCACCTTAAATCAATAAGGTGCTATAGCTACTACCCAACATACAGCATGTCAGTGGAAATATGAACGTGTTTGAAGTTAGGGACAGGCTAATATTACCTTGCTGAATTAGGGTCTTAAGAGCTCTATAATAGGGACCTACTTGATTCATGATTTCGCGGAAACCACAAAATTCTCAATTGTCCATGAAATCAACTTTAAAAAACCTAATAAAAATAAAATCCTGGCTCCCCAGTGGGAGTGAGTGGTCCTCACTGCTATGTAGCCTGTCCAGGTGAGGAAGGTGCTTGCTGGTATGGCGGCACAAAGGACAGCCAGCAGCCAAGATGGTGGCCACCCACTCTTCTCCTCCCTCTCAGGGGCCTCTCCGCCAATCAGCAGAGCGGGGCACAGCCACCAGGAAATGCCTACAAAATCAGCTCTTTGTGCTGCAACCAAGCTGTGAAAATCCTTTTGTCTGGCCATGAATTAAGTAGGTCTCTACATATGTATGTGCATTCTTTTACTTCCTATTCCTGGGTATGTTTGCATGGCATAAAGCAGGACATGTAATGATACCAGAACTACTTCTAAATAGATTGTGTTCCACCCAGGCTAATTTAATTTGCTAAGAAACAGGATAAATTAACCCACTCAGAAATACACGCTGATGTGGCTATGCTACTTTGGATGCATGCACTAGATTGCTAGCTCAGACACTGCTTTGTGTAGTGTTGACTTCCCCTCTGTGTCTTCACAGCCTAATGTCCACCCATCTAGAAATTAGCCTTACCAATTGTATAGAAATTTGCATAGGATTCTTATTTTCCATTGCTCCTAAAAGACCTAGACTCTTTTATCCAATGTACAAATGTTGTGCTTTATTCTTGAGCCAACAACAGCATTGTTCCATGAAGATGCAAATCCTGCTCACCTTACTGATGTACACAGTCCTGTGGACCTCAGTGAGAACACCTCCTTGATGTTTGCAAGCAGAATTTGACCAGAATTAAAAAACAGAGCATACTAAAGGCAAACATCTTCCACCCCCTCCTTTGTGGGAGAGTGTGGCTCTCAACACATAAAAATGCCTTCACCTCCAACAATCTCATCAGTAAGTTAAATGTCTGCTGTGCGTATCACCTCAGCTTTCCCCTCTTGCTTGCAGACAGATTTGCCATATTACCATTTAGCAACCTCCTTTTACATAGGTTGGGGGGGGGGGGTTGGCCTTAATTTTCGCTCCTGCAATTAGTGAATATGTTTTGTCTTAATTTAGGGGCCAATCAGTGAGCAGAACTTTGAAGCATATGTAAATACACTCACAGACATGTACAGCAATCTGGAACGGGACTATTCCCCGGAATGCAAAGCTCTGCTGGAAAGTATCAAACAGGCAGTGAAGGGCATCCATGTGTAGGATGTGAAAGCTGCCGGGCAACAGAAATTACTTAACAGCAGTAAACTCCAGATGGATCTGTTAGGAGTTCATGTACTGCTAAGGGGTGTAGGTTGCCGTGCTGCATTTACAATTGCAACATTGCACTATTTTTTTCCCAGCTGACATAAAAAAGGAAGGAAAACACAACAGACTATTTGTATTAACAGCAATGCACTCTGTTAGTATATTGTATTTATTTCAGTACAATTCTTTTGTTTTTCTTCTTTTGCACTCAGTTTTTGTAAAGTGAATGTAAAAAGTGTGTGCAACTATTTTTTATATTTTTTATTTATTTCTAATCAAAGAGTTGTTTTTTTTATCTTTTAACAGCATTTTTGCAGCCTGCCATATTTTTACAAATGTGTTTATTAATTTATTTTCCAATGGGATTTTAAATAGATTGAAAGTTATTCTGTAAATTAAATATCTTGCTGGGTTTGTACAGGAAGAAAAAAAACCTATGAAAGTAACAAATGACTGAACTGTGGTTCTAGTTTTATTTTCATCACATCCTGCTTTTTTATAATGGCTTTGTATCAGAAAGGGGTTTGCAGTAACATGAGAAGTGAAGAAGCAAGGAATGAAAAGATAAATGGTGCCCACTAGTGGGGAACCTGGGCTCTTAAAGCACAGTATGCTGGAAAACAAGTGTGTCAAAGGATTTGTTAGCAATAATGAAATATAGCAATCAGCAAAGCATTTGACTTGGCTGTGTGTTTTAGCCTACTCAGATAATTATTTCAAGTATTTCAAAAGAATTTCTGAATTCTTGTAACGATGCAGGTTCTTTTCAAGTTAGTTCCGAGAGAGAAAGGACGTATCCCTAAACAAGAAAGCTGATTCGGTATGACTGGTATTTCTTTAGTACAGTATGTTGTTACATTAGACAAGGGACCTATATCAATGTGAATTTGTATTTGAAAAATTCAAGCACATCCCAAGCTGAAGATTTTGTACATACTAAGTTATCCAACAAATCTCCCTTGAAATGGCATATAGTTTGAATTGAGGAAAGCTGAGAAGGCCACAACCTGGAAGAAAGTAATACTCCAGTGTAACTATGGGTGCTGAGAGAAAAGCAACCATTCTAGCAACACACTGATTGGTTTTCCCCTCTTTAAACACTAAGACTACTTCGATATTGAATTTGTTACCAGTCTTTCAGTAGGATACCAAGTGCTACAGTACATAATGACACACACAGACACACGCATGTACAAAGGTACCTGTATGTGCCTCTGTAATTCAGTTAGCCTGGGTTTTGAATTTCTGAATCAATCAGAGTTTAGTAGTTGCTATAACAGAGGCAATGTCTATTTCAGGGATTGTAAGTAATTAAGCATTGTTTCAAATTTTTTTTATATTTATTTTTTTTAACAAAAGGTATAAACAACCAGCTAAACTGCCTTTTTGGTATGCACACACAGCTCATGTGCATATGTGCCTCAGTGTAAATGTATACATGGATCTAGCGTGTGTTTAATTTTTCTGTGCTACAATGAAAGTGTTTATTTTTATTAGCCTCATTTATATTTAGATTGAATATGATGGCATTCACAAGCTTGACATATACAATTATATTATTACTGTTTCTGCACAAAAAGTACTATTCAAAGGTGATTCAACTCTCATGCACTGTGGTCACTGTTCTACATTAGGTGGGGCTTGCTTTTTATTGGAGGGTTGGCTTGACCCTCTAATCCTAGTTTAGACAGGAGAAGATGTATGTTCTTAGGAGCTGTGTTTATTTTTTAATTGATTTTTCAAAAGCTACCATACGTGCTGTCTAATATAAATAGGAGGACACCAAACAAAAATTTGCTATTAAAGTTATTGTACTTGCTAAAAAAAAAGGCAAACATTTGCTATACTTGTTAAATGCATACAAAATGAATTCACTCATTACAAAGACTGAAATTTAATTTACTAAATATTTTAACAAATTTGTTATATATTTTATTTAATTTAAGTAAAAAATTCTCTTACTATCTATTTATTACTATGATTTACTATGGCTTCAGGTTAATTTATCTGTGTTTGGATTGTTTGCTCAGGATGTTTTGTGGAGTATGTTTGTATTTATTTGCCTCCTTTGTACTTGATGTGTTTTGTAATGTGCACTGATTTTTTTCTTTTTTCTTTTTTTTTTGTGTTAAATTGCATCAATGAGATATACTGTAAATTAGACCTTTTGTAAAAGGCAATGATGTATGCATTTTTTAATTTGAAGTAGTTTGTATACTGTTTCTTCATACAATTAATATTTCTTACATCAAAACAACAAAATTGTGTTCTGTGCTGTACATTTGGTGTATGGTAGGAAATAAAATTGATAATGAAACATGTCTTCAAGTTTCTTTGGTGGGCTTCTTTTTTTTTTCTTTTCTTTTTTTTTCTTTGAGCCTTCTGATGACAAATCTGCATTACACATTCTTAACTGCACCTGGCACTGTACAATGTGTCAGATGTTTTGCTTGCTTTGTGTACAAAATGTGTCATCCCTGTAAGTAAATTTCTAGTACAAATAATTTAATTAGTGTGTTACTTTGTCAGTTTGAAATCAGAAAAAAATTGGATACACTTAAGAGTTCCTGTTCATTTCTAAGGGGAAAAAATCAAGAAAATAATTACCACATAATTTAATGCGTTCTTTTCTTGGCAGGTTTAGACACTATCTATACTAGCAAAGAAGAGGATTTGTGCTGACCTTTAACAGCTGCTAAATGATATTTAAACATAAAAGCCATTGTAAAGTTTCCAACAGAATGGAACCGCCCACTGTTTCAGTGCAATTTTCTGCTGAGATTTGCAGTGTTTAGACACTGCACAAATAAAGAATCTGCTGGTTTTAGAAAGAAGATATTTCCAGTGTCAAATTGATCTTGTTTTCCACTATCAGCTGAATTTGACAATGAAGGGCAATTTAGTTCAGTTTTGTTAGTAGACAGTATGTTAATAGATGTAATGACGGTCAACTCTTGTCACCTCCAACATTATCAGGCTGGCTTTTCATTAAAAGAAATGTCCAACTAGGAGGGTTAAAACTAGATAAGATGCCTGAACATTATTTATATAGATGGGCATCATCCTACAGTTAAAATGAATTTAAAAGAAATAATGTCCAGAATTACGAGTACAGTATACATTGCAACTTTTGATTCCAGTTATGAGTGTTGGGTATGTGAAAGTCTGCTGGCACTTGGAGCTTGGGTTTGGATACTGGATGGAGGGGCCTTTTGAAAAAAAAAGATCCATCCCTTCTCCAAATCCAGTAGTGTTCAGATTGAGAGATTTGGTTCAAGTCTGTCTCCTCCTGTTATTTGCTTTCAATCCTACATCACCATTTCCCCACACCTTTGGTGTAAAAATTACTCTAGCCTAGGTTTCCATTCACTCAGGACAGTGGACAGAATTCGAAGGTAATGTGTAGCAGCCTAAGATATGCATGCAACTGGTATGAATCAAAACAAGTCTGAGGTCTTGATCTATTTCATTCACTCTGGAGATGTGAAGGAGGCTTACTATAGATCTAAATTACCTTTCTGAATGGTCTAAGCAAACGAAAGGGTGATTTTTGTAAGTGAAACTTGAAACCTGAGAATTAAACTATAGAAACTTATACAGCCGGGTCTGAAAAAAGATATAAATGACCCCATCTTATATTCCCCTTAGTTCACTCAGGGCTTGTGTAAACAAGAATTAAAGATCTGTTATTAGAGTGTGCTAATTAACTCATACTAGTATGTTCAGTTTAGAGACGACATACCTCTTTTAATATGTACTAACATGGTTTATTTACCACCTAGAAATCCTCTAACTTCGCAGTCTGAAATCTTAAAATTCTCCTTTGATTGTGTCCCCAACTCTCCCAACTTCCAGTTCTGGTTGCACCCTTCACATTTGAGAGATAAAGCCCTAGTTAGTTCTGTGATGAGGGCAAACTTGTCAGAGAAAACTCAAGCTAAATGAGAGACTTTTGTCCTCTCTGGTTTTAGCCAAGCACAATCTGGTGCTTAATTAATAAAGCTATTTGTCAAGGCCACTTTAAAAAGGATTCTTATTTTTTTGAATTCATAAATCCTATGGTCAGAAGGGATTGTTGTGATGATCCGTTCCAGCTTCCTGCATGACACAGGCCAAGCAGGAAGCCCAGAAACAGGAGGTAGATGACTGTTCCATTAGTGACAAGTCTTAATGCAAAACAAGTAGTGGGGGACCAGTTAGTCACTAAAATCTACATTTAGATTACAGAGTTAAAGAGACTTGACTTTCAGAGCTGTAGAGAACCTGCAGCTTCCCTTTTGACCCACTGTAGACAATCTATGCCAGTAGTCTTTTATATGCTGTACATAAAGGTTTATATAAAACTTATATGAAGTATTTATATCCTAGGGGCACTTCTAATACTGTTCCCACATGAGAAAACACACAACTGCTCCCAGGGGGTTGTGGTCAGCTGAAGCTAATATATATGTTGTGTCAGGGTTGGCTGTGTAATTCTTGTAAGAGTTTACACAATGGATTTGTATAGGATGACTTGGATAGGAATAATCCTGACTCAGGTAGGGGGTTGAACTACATGACTTCTCGTGGCCCCTTCCAGGCCTACTGCTCTATGATTCTAATTTAACTTTTCATTTTCTTTTGATAAAAAAATTAAATCTTATTTAATCCTGTGTGATATGATTCAAATGTTTAATAAGTGAAAACTGTTCCTAGGATCAGTTTGAAGTCATTTTTAATCTAACACAAAAAGACAGGTGTCCAAAATAACCTTCTGCTACTGTTAAAACACATACTAAATAATTCTGAGGCAAAATGAAACAGAATATCAATATATAGATATATATAAGCAACTCACTCTTTCACAAATCCTGACATAAAAAAATACTTGAGTCCCATTATCTCAATTATTATCCATGGGGTTTAAACTTGGTGTTGCTAAAATAGGAGCTGTGGCTCAAAGTTAGTGGTAACTGGTTTTCTTTATTTTGAATCTCATATGCTCCAAAATACAGTATGGTCTTGCTTGTTCCTGAGCTTAAGTGCTTTCCTGAGTCTCAGTTCCAAATGAGAGAGAAGAAAAAGGAACAAGAACAGCTTAAGTCTTTTGTTTCATTAATGCATGAAAGCAAATTGGCCTCTTAAATGGCTGTGACTAAGGTTATCAAGTCTATTGTGTAGCAATCTGATTCTATTTGCTACTGCAATTATACTTATATTTGGCAATTAACCATGAATAAATCACCTTTTCTTCTATGCTATGTTAGCCCATCTGTCTAATTAAAACATGAATATTTCCAGTAATACTCTTGACCTTCATCTCCTTGACATGTTATGCACACTTTTTCTAGATGTGCTTCTTCCACTCAGTCATATTGCCTCTAATGATATGAACTGGTAAGCTTGAAGAAATGGAAGTCTTTATTCTTTAAAATATTATTCAGTGGTGTACATTCTAATTGCTTCAGGACTTCGGCTATGCTGAAGTTTGTCCAATAATTCATGTAGCAGCATTACTCAGACTTTGTCAGGAACATTTGAACCAGACAGTTGTCTTTGTTCATCTGACATGGACTAGGGCTTGGGTGATGCAGTTGCATGTATCTTTATTTTACGAGGGCCAGTGACCTAGTTTCATTACCTTTCACTATCTAGGTTTGGTCTGGGGGCTTTTATCTGTCTTTTGCACTGGTGACTCAGTCAGCCAAGCTTACACATGATTTCATTAAGGATTAGCCTGAAATCTTGTCTGACTTAGTGGTACAAATTTCTTGCTCAAATGCATTCAGTGTTAATTAATGGTAATGGAGACACTGTCCAATGTGTCATCTATTATAACTATTTCTGTGCTATTAGATTGCCTTATAAATACTACTAAGCCAAATTTACAAAATCAGCCAGTGAACTGTAATACATCTGATTTTAGGGGGGAGGGGCTCATCTGCTTCTGTAATCAGGGTCTTTTGAAATGTCTTTCAAAAGACACCCAAAATCACTATTTACTTTTTGGAAAATTTATCTATTGTAGTTGTTATTGTTGTTACAATTGTTGCTATTCATATTTGTGTCATCTGTGTTCTTAGCATGTGCAAGCATCTGTACAGAACATGGAAAAACTGAAAATGGCCAAGCAAGTACTGCTTCCATACCAAGAGAAAAACTTTGGGGTGAACCATGCCATCCATAAGAGCTCAACTTTTTGAATGAGTAGGATGACTCATTCCCCTGTCAGCATGCTTAAGGCTATTGGGTTTTTTTGATTTTGTTTGTTTCTTGTTTAGCTTTGTAATATCCTTCCACGACCTTGGAACCTTGGGGGAGCACCGTGCAGTGATTTTTATTATTTTTATATATGTCAAAATTTCATTGACAGACCCAGTAAGGACTGGGCCTTGTTAAGCTAGATGCTGTGGAGGAAAAAACAATCTAATTTAGTCTTCCAAATGTAAAGTCATATCCTCACCAAACTTCAGCTACCTTTTTACTGGTAATGAGCAAAAAGGAACAGCAATGCCTAGAATTAGCCCCAGATGTTTTATTTAATTGATGATTTGATCAGTTCAGTTAAAGGAGAAGTTCTGTCTGCTACAAGAGCAATTCTACATTTGTCACTAATGATAGAGCCCTGGTCTCCTTTTACTGTAGTCTCACATACTGCAGTATACAGTGCTCTCTTGCTTGTTCCTGAAGCAAGGAGCTTCTTACAGTGCAAAATTTGGACTTAAAGGCAACAGAAAGCCTGATCTCAAAAGAGCTTCAAATTTATTATTTAACAGGATCATGAGCGGATTTAGATCCTTTTTCTATGACAGCCTAGAAGTAGAGAGAGGAGGAGCAGCTTGGCTGAAAAACTTCCAAAGAGGAGGCAAGTGTTGTGATAAGATAATGGGTTACATTCTGGCCTTCTCTTTCCTACGTTGAGTATGCCAGGAATTCCTTAGAGGAAAACACAGTGCATGTCTCAAAGAGTTTACACTCTAGGGATTCACCTATATCAGCACTAAATATCAGACTACCAAGGAAAGAATTCAGTGTTGTGAACCGTCCTATTCACAGCCTCTGATAGGTAGGCAGTGGTGCCTACTGGAGACACCAGTGAACTTCAGTTCAGGAAACATGGTTCTATTCACAGTAGCCACATCTACAAGAGATGCTGACTGTGCAGTAACTCATTACAACTGCGCAGTAGCATTGCGTAGCATGGAGCATGACGTGATGCTACTGTGCAATAGTAATGAGCTACTGTGCAGTCAGTATCACCAAAAAGCCATTCAGGGATGCTACTGTGTAGTAACTCCAGTTACTGTGCAGTCATTTAGTACTTGGGTATGCAAGTACTAAATGACTGTACAGTAACAACTGCACAGTCAGTGTCTCATGTAAACACAGTCACTTTGTCCAAGATCACTTAGATGGCCTGTCACCAAATCCTCTTCATCTTTTATGCCTCAGTTTCCACATCTCTAAAACTGGAATAATGAAAATGATCTCCTTCATAAAATGCTGTTATGTAGAAGTTAGTAGGTGTGTGCTAAGCAGGCCCTATTCGATTCGGATTCGGATTCAGCCTGAATTCAGGACAGTGATTCGATTCATTGATTCGGATCACTGTCCCTGATTTGATTCAGCCAAATCGAAATCTGAAGATTCAATGCTGATTCAGAAAATAAATTCAGACATAGACACAGCTTTAAAAGTTTTTTCTACATACCTTGAGGTAGCAGCGCAGCTCCTGATCACTGCAATGCTGGGGCGCATGGAATGTCCCACATGAGTGCGGGGGGCCTCCACATGCTTGGCAGCAAACCTGGAAGTGGACCAGAAGTACTGGTCCACTTCCGGGTCTGCTAGGGAGCATGCTGCCCCCTGCCGTGCCTCCCTGGTGATCAGCTGCAGGGAGACCCAAGAGGCACTAGTCATCGAGCTGGGGGGCATGGGGTGGCCCCCCACATGCTCCCCAGTAGACCCGGAAGCGGCCCAGAAGTGCTTCTGGTCTACTTCTGGGTCTACTGCTGAGTGTGCTGGGGAGCTCCCACATTCCTGTGGGATACTCCATGCACCCCAGCATTGCAGCATTCATGAGCCCCTGCTACCTAGAGATATATAGAAAAAACATTCAAAGCTGTCTCTATGTTTGAATCGCCAAATCTTTCCGAATCTCTACGGATCGATTCGGAGGGTTCTGATTCAATTTGGAGAGATTAAAGGGTCCTCTGATTCAATTTGGATTTAGAGATTCAACCACCAAATTGGGCCAAATCTCCACCAAATTGAATCAGGGACCAAAGCTTCACACAGCCATAGAAGTTAGGTATTATAATGAGAGCAGTGGTAGTTCCATAGACTAATGAGGGTTGTAACCATTAAGTTTGGCAGGAAACGTTTGCAAGACCAAGCATTATGTAAAAGCCCTTACCAGGGCCACTTTCATACAATCATAGAAAGTTAGGGTTAGAAGGAACCCCAAGAGGTTATCTAGTCCAACCACCTGCTCACAGCAGGACCATTCCCAACTAGATCATTTCAGCCAAGACTTTGTCTATCCAGGTCTTAAAAACCTCCAAGGATGGAGATTCCACAACTTCTCTGGGCAGCCTGTTCCAGTGCTTTCTACTGTCCTTGTGAGAGAGTTCTTCCTAATATCTAACCTAAACTTCCCTTGCTATAATTTGCTCCTTGTTCTGTCATCTGCCACCACTGAGAACAGTCTAGCTCCATCCTCTTTGAACCACTCTGCAGGTAGTTGAAGGTTGCTAATAAATCCCCCCTCAGTCTTCTCTTCTCCAGACTAAATAAACCCAGTTCCCTCAGCTTCTCCTCATAAGCCATGTACCCCAACCCCTTAACCATTTTCATTGCCCTCCACTGGACTCTCTCTAATTTGTCTATATCCTTTCTGTAGTAGGGGGCCCCAAACTGGACACATTACTCCAGATGTGGCCTCAATAGTGCCAAATAGAGGGGAATAATCACTTCCCTTGATCTACTGGACATGCTTCGACTAATGCAGCCCAGTATTAACCTTGTTTGCACTCTTGTCTCATATTCAGCTTATTGTCCACTATAACCCCCCCAGGTCCTTTTCTGCACATTGATTAAGCTTGTCTAATAAGAATCAAATATTGATACTCTCTTAGCTTCTGATAGTATTGAATGACACAGATCACAGGATTCAAAAGTGATTCCTCTATGGTTTCATCTCGGAGTATCAAAACTGTCTCTCACTCTTCACAGATACAACAGAAACCCCAGTATCTCTGATATAAAGCTGTTCCTTTATCAGTAGCTCTTGGATTTTATTGTTCAGAAGGAAATGTTTTGAAAATTGGGGGCACACTGGTGTTTTTGAGAGCAAAACCACAGCACAGTAGCATAACCATGGGAGAAGCGGGCAGGACACCAACACTGGGCTTCTACTTAGAGGAGGCAGCAGTATAGCACCCTCCCCTCAGGAATCTTTGCTGTGGCAGATACAGCTATAGGAGCTGGGAAGCTGCAATCCCATGCTCAGCAGTGTATCTGGGAAGGAAATGGGATGCAATGATGCCCTCCATCTTCCCAAGGGAAACCTTGCCAAGGGAGGCACAGCCCTGCACTCAGGAGTATGGCAGGAAGGAGTGAACAGGGCACCAGGGGCAGCCCCTGGGAACCCCATACCATGGCAGGACCCTCAGCTGCACCAGCAATAGGTTCTATGTGGTGGGAGCATGGCAGCAGCAGCCGGAGCCCGACAGCAGTCAGCACAGAGCTCCTGCAGATGCTGCTGGCAGGGTCAGTGGCGGGTGGGTCGAGTGGGTGGTGAGCACTGACCAGGGGTCAGCAACCACCCACAGGCACCACCGGCAGTGGTGGTGGCAGCCAGTGGCGATCATGGACTGCCCACAGATGCCGCCAGCAGTGTCAGCGGCATGGTGGTGAGCGGCAACTGCCCACAGGCGTCGCCAACACTTTGCAGGGGGTGTACCACCATGCTCAGGGAGTGCACGTGCACCTGCATGCACCCCCTACTCATGGCCCCTGGTATATTTCTGCATCCCCTCCCCATATGCCCCTTCTCCCCCTGGCACTGAAAGAGCTTGCTATGCTTCTGGGCATAACAGAAATGTCAGTTGTCTGTCCCACCGTGGGAGTGTTTAAACCCATTGCCCATAAGTCCTCTGTTGGGGACTTCCTTTATAGTAGAGTGTGGTCCTCTACCCAGGACCTCATGACAACATTTTATAGAAGCAGGACATTGGCTGCCATAGTTTCCCTGTTTTACCTGTGGCAGGTTAGGGTGTTAGGTCTAGGTTGCATCAGGTTTGATGGTAGTTTTATGCAAGGTTTAGATTATGGTTTGTATGGGAAAGTTTGGATAGGGATAATCCTACCTCAGGCAGGGGGTTGGACTAGATGACCTCTGAAGGTCCCTTCCAGTCCCATTTCTCTGTAACTCTATGACAGTTTCATCACATCCTCAGTGATGATTCTAACTGTGGGGAAAAGGAAGCTGCCCCACTGCATCACTCCAGTGTTATATCAAGTTTTATATCCCAGCTCCAAGAGTGGCTATTTCCTCTTGAAGGAAGGTGCAAAAACCATGCAACAGGCATATATAATATAAAACTGTATACCAGGAAACTTACTTCATAAATCTCCATCAGTTGGCAGTTTGTTTATGCCTGGAAGCATTAAGACAAATATGCCTTCCAGATTGTTTGTTTCTTTTAATCCTAACTATTATTTCTCTGAATGAATGAAAAACTACTGTCACACTTCTGTCTTCCCACAACACAGTTAAATCTTCTTTTGCTGTCTTTAGAGCACTGCATGACTGTAGCCATCGTTGTTTCAGCCTGATGCTGATTTAGGAGTCGTAGTCCATGATGCCACCAGATTATAGTACATTGTAATGATGTGTATGCAGGCCTTTCTGATAAGGAGCTGTACAAGTTCCAGCAGGTTCCAAATATGACAGCATGGCTTTTCATCCAGACTAAAGGATCAGAGTTTATTTCCCCAATGCAGACAGCTTTATACTGGCTTCCTTTTAATTAAAGTATTGATTACAAAACTGCCCTGTTTACATGTGAGATTTTGCATGGTCTTGGCTATTCATATGTAAATGAACTGGTAAGCTTTTCTGTGCCCTAAAATCTGCTAATGTCAGTCTTCCAATTCTTACCAAACATTTCAGGACATGTGGCTTTATATAGTTTAGCTGTGATGCCCCCAAGACATATTATCTCAATTCTGAGGTTCATTATGATAAATCTGTCACTGGTTTTAAATCAAAACTTTAATTGTACAGTACTTACTCAGCTTAGTTTTTGGCACATGGAGGCAGCAGTTTTAATTACATCATTTGTACAGTGGCCTGATGTGCTATGGTGTGAAGAGTGCATTATAAATTTAATTTTGCATTATTTTTCCCATATGTTTTTTTTTCACTGAAACTTCAGAGAAGAAAATCTGTTTCTATTCCTCTTTTCTCATCTTTTTTTCCCCCTTCTTCCCAATACTTTTTCTTGAATAATATACATCCCTACTATTTTCTTGCATTCTAGTAAGTTGGGGGTTTTAAGAAACTGCTTATTTGGGAGGGTAATTCTTATATTTATGTAGATCAAAGCATTAGACATTTCTATCCTGTACTTATTAACAAGCCAGATGGTACTGGCTGCTACCACTCACAATTCCAATTATCAGATGGCAAACTGAAATATACATGGGATAAATGAGAGGATGTATGTTAAAGAAGTATTGCTAGAAAATGGCTTCTTGAAGATGATGATTTTCAAAAGGGGAGCGTGGTTAGAGTATGCCAACCTTTTACACAATGTACAGCATTAATTGGAGGCAAGCCTACATAGCTTCTAGCATTTCAATACTTTTTTTTTATTTTCTTGTTGTGCCAATCACTAGAACCTTTACTCAGCTTCTGTTATTGAGATTTTGTCTGCATGCAAGAGATGCAATTTGATTGGCTTTCAAAGCTATCAGTAAGTGTGGAGTGCAACCAAGAGACCTTATAACACCTCCAGCTCTCCTGTGAAATATGATTTTTCATTTCTACCTAGGAGAAATTTTACAATCTCTGCATTCTCCTATACCTGAGGAAGGGTGTATGTGCCCAAAAGATTGCAAATAAATATTTTTTCTGCAAATAACTAATTGGTTTAATAAAAGATATCACCTCTGCCGTAAATTATGATTTCTTTGGCCTGTAGACCAATACGGCTACAACCTGTCTCTCTGAAACATGGAAGATATCAAATTTTAGCCATTTTTAAAATGAAAACTTCATAATTTTACAAGGGGGAAGCAAATTCACCACCTTGGAACAACCTGAAAACTGACACCCTGGCTCCTGCCTATTGTTCCAGCTCAATCTCCATGTTCACAGAGCTCAAAGTGCCTCAAAACAAGAGAATTTCCTGCCCAGGAAACCATCCATCACATCATCCTCCTGAGAAATAAGAAATATGATAACCAGAAGGAAATATAATTCAACATCCTACTTGACACCAGACAACATAGAGGTAAATAGACTATTCTAACTTTTATCTGAGCCTAATTTGCACACAATGAATTATTCCAACCAGAAAACCTTAGAACACCTTCCATTCTCCTGTGAAATATGAATTTTCTTTTCCACCTAGGATAAATTTTACAATCTTTGCATTCTCCTATGCCTGAGGAAGGATGTGTACACCCAAAAGATTGCAAAAAAAGATTTTTTTTTGCAAATATCTAGTTGGTCTAATAAAAGATATCAACTCTGCCATGAATTCTGATTTCTTCTGTCTGTAAACCAATATGACTACAACCTGTGTCCCTGAGTGCAAAGACCTACACTCTTAATGTGGAAATTAATGTGGAGTAGGATGCATCATCCCTTCTCAGACTTCTCCCCAAACTCATTAGTAATAATAGGGGAATGACGATAACAACTACGAAAAAATAAGCCAGGGTAGGATACAGGCTGCTCCAAGCACAGACAATGCATAGGGGGTGCACAGGGGTGCACGTGCACCCCCTGAGAGGGCTGGTGCCCCTCTAAGAGTGAGTGTTCTCAGCTTAGGTGATGGGCAGGGGTGGCAAGCGGAGTTCTGGTGCTCCCTCAACCCTGAGAAGTGCCACTGGCATTTTCAGGCTTGGTGTCTGGGTTCAGAGGGACCTCCCCTTGCTGCCAACACTGCCACAGCCATCTGCGGACAGTCCCCATTCGGCCCGCCCTCACTGCCAATGCCTGCGTCGCCACCTGTGGGCAGTCCCTGCTCACTGCCACCACAGCCCCATTGCAGACACTGCCGACACCTCTGACACCACTGCCACCACCACCTGCAGGTGGTCACCATGCCCCCCCAGCCTCAGGAGGCATGCATCGCCTATGGCTCCAAGGTTACAAAACGGGAAGTAATATTTATATATGTATTTTTGTATGGGAGCAATTTAACCTTTAATCCTTGTTTTAATACATTCATACAGTTTGATTCTCCTTAAAATATCTGGCTTAGTGGTCTTTAAACCACTTAAAAAAAATTCTCAATATCTTGTTCAGATCTTTTAGGATGAATCATATATTTTGCCTAATGATTCCTGATAATCCTAAAGACATGGATAGTCTATTGCAGGGGATCTTTTGGGAGCATGGATAAGCAGCTTTTCTAGTCCTTTTAGTTATCCTACACAGAAGATATCACCTGTGTGTGTTGTATATTAGGGCTGTGCAAAGCTTCGGTCCCTCATTCGATTTGGCAGAGATTTGGCCCGGTTCAGTGGCCAAATCTCCAAATTTGAATCGAATCAGAGGACCCTTTAATCTCTCTGAATTAAATAGGAACACTCTTAATTGATTTTAAAAAGATTCAGAAAGATTCAGTTATTCGGACATAGGCACAGGTTTAATGTTTTTTCACATACTTCTAGGTAGCAGGCAGCTCATGAACACTGCAATGCTAGGGCACATGGAGTGTCCCACAGGAGCATGGTGGGGTCCATAGCGTGCTTGGCAGCAGACCAGAAGTGGACCCTGTGGGTGTGTCTACATGTGCAATTAATGAGCAGCAATAAACTCTGGCACAAGTTATATGGGAACTGTTTTACCTAATATCTATATCAAGTTAAAAAGCACTAACATAAATTGAATACAGGGTAAAATCCAAGCCCCAAATACAGTTCAGCTAAGAGACAATGTCTGTGGCACAGATGCCACCATGAAACAAAACTTACCTCTGGCACCAAGATGGAGAGAAAAGCGGCAGCTGCAGACTGCTGACAAAGATCAGACACAGTGGCAGCAATGCTGTCAAAGGCAGACAAGCCAAGCCACTGCAGGAGCGGGGAGGAAAGCAGCAACAGCAGTCTGCCACTGGAGATCAAGCGCACACTCCAGAACTGGTGTAGGCATGTTTTGTGGCTATGTGCCAATTTCACTTTGTCAGCCAGTTCTTGGAGCAGGGGATAAAAACCCCAATGACCCACATTCAGGGAGGACTAAAAGTGAGTCTGGAGAGCCCAGGGAAGCGTGAGATGAATGAATGCCTCAGCAGGCGCAAGTGGTAGCAACACCGAGAAGTGGGATGCCCTGCTAAGGCTGGCTTAGAGGAGCCAGGATAAATACTTCTCTCAAGACCATGGGCAACGCTGAGAGAGACTGGGACAGCAGTGAGTCTATAGAGAGAAAAAAAGAAGAAAAGATATGGAAGCTGTGAGTAGCCCCTGGAGGGGGGTGATAGAGTACCCTGAGGGAAGATAACCCAGCGTGAATGCCATAACGAGTCAGGCCAATGTGAAGCCTACAAAAGGGTGGTACATTGTCCAAATTGGAAGTCAGATCAGATAAGGGCCTAAGGCCCTGCCATTGCAGGTTGACTTTGCTTTAGCCTCGATGCAAAGACTAACATCGTCACTGGTTGGTGCAAGGCGGGGTGTAGGGGAAGTGGAGCCCTGAGATGAACACCTAAGCGAGTGACCAAATAGAAACCCAGGAGTAGCTGGATAAGTGAATTTCCTCCCAGCAATAATGCATACCAACAAAGACGCAACAAGTAAAAACCCCCGGGGACACTTTTAGGAAAACTCATTGGAAGACAAGCTGTTGACCCGAAAGGAGACACCTGCGTCTGAGAGGCCCAAAATGGCAAAGCATTCCAGTGAACATCACAGGCAATTACAATGTAATTTAGGGGGAAAAAAGGAAAAGCAATTGTTTCTCTAAATTCCCTGAGTTGTTCCTGTGGGCTATTCTGGGATTAATGACTCGGAACCTATTTTGATAGTTCTGCAGGACTGGTATAATTTAAGACCTCACAGATCAAAGAGTATAAATTAAGAATTTCCAAAATGTACCGTTCCCTTAAAAATCTTCCCCTAATGCCAGAGAAGAAGGTAATTTTGTGCTTAACTTGCTGTACTGGGAGTCAAGAGCCTTGTTTTCTTGTCCTGGCTCTAACATCTCTCTTTTAGGTGAGCTTGGACTAGTGAAGGAGGAACTGGAGACCAGCAGGGGTCTAAAAATATATGGGTAAACGTACAAAAGTAAGTATACACTTGCATTCACATGTCAAATAGCCTACTACCTGTGAGGTACAAGTCTGCATGTGCACGCCTGTGTTCACCCATTTAAAAAAGACAGTCTCAGGTGTTTGCACCAGCTATGTAGGAGGAACACTGGTAGAAGGGCAACTGGAAATTGGACTTTTATCTTTTCTGTGGCTCAGTTTCCTCCCTGTAACATGGAGACGATAGTATTTCCACAATTTACAAAATGCAGTAGGCCTTGCTGATGTCTGGAAAGCACTTTGAGATATTTTCAAGGAGGTACAATTAGATGCAAGCACCGCAATTCACCTACCACTCATACAAGGTCCTCATATGTGGTATATAAAGTTACTTATGTTGTTCCCATAAAATAGATCTATCCACTTCACATGTCTATTCTTCTGAAGACCACTTCTGTTACTGACATTCCTAGTAAAGATTAGGGGAAGATAAATGTTCAAAATACATGAACTCTTTAGAGCTTTAAACTAACATGGCTATCAGCCTTTCTTGTTTGTTACAGGTGGATCAGATCAGTTTAATGGTTTCTATTTAATAAAATAGACCAGCCCAAAATGTGATTGCTTTCCTAAACATGAGGAAGTCAGCACTGAATTAGATGTCTGAAGATCACTGACATCCAAATGATGATCTCAGGCCTGTATTGCAAAGAAGTAGTTAAATGGATGAACATCTGTGTACTCATGTAGAGTTGCTGTTTCACCCACAAGCAGCTGTGGAGTGTACAGGCAAAAATTCTCTACATGGTGATAATTACAGTGTGCTTTAGAAAGGAGGCATAGTCACAAAAGCATGCAATCAGCATATGTTTTTTACTTTATCTGGAACAAGGCAGCTCTGCCAGATCCAGGGCTAATATATATAAAATGAGTTTCTCAGCCAAAATAAAAGAACATTTAATCATATCTGAGCAAATTTAGGAAATTCACCCTCCGAGCAAGAAAACTTTCTAAGTTTAAGTTTGCCAGGCTCTCAAGCTTCATTAAACTCTATGCAAATCATAATTTGTCTGTCACTTGTCTGCATGTTACCCCAGTGAAAGAGCCAGCAATAAGATATTTATCCCAGCTGAAAGTCAATGTAAAACCGTAATCTTTGTGTTGGTCCTTCGAGTATTTCATCTAGCTAAAATTGACTCATTTTTTTGCATATGAACTTTCTGACTTCATTGTTAGGAGCTGATGGCCATTCCAGGCATGAAAAAAATCATGCTCCCTAGATTTGAAACAAGGTATTGGTTTTGAGCTATGATTCTGATATCACAAGGTTTTTTGATTGCCAGAGGCAGCAGGTAGGCAAACAAGTTTATGATACAAGATTGAGAGAGATGGAATCACTTAGCTGAAATAAACATAGAAGAGAAAACTAAAAAATGAGTGTAAATCTTGTTCATTTCTAAAAAGTAATTTCATTATGTGGTATCTATCTACATGCCATTCAGGGCAACCTGTCCCATTGCTATTGTGTGTCTTTCAGTAGGAACTCTAATACTATAAGAATAAGAACCAGGTGAGTCCCTCTATAGCCAGATATCCTTTGCTGTCATCATTTGCATTGGGCCTACTGTCTTCTGGGTTCTGTCATGTAGTGGACATGCCTGGGTTTTCTGCATTAAGTCATAAACACAGCAACAGTTTCTAAAGATTCATCCTGCAACGTCTGTGAGGAAAATTCCTTACAGTGCATCAAGAGAGAGATACAAACAGGCCAAACACATCTTTTGTTCTGCATATCTTATATCAATGAAGAGCTGGGTCATTTGTATCATAGGAAAATAGGAAGTATATAGAGTTACTTTGGCTTCTACGTATTTGCATCACTATTTCTACTAAAATATATTTAGGACTTCTTTATGGTGTCTCAAAAAGACTTATTGGAGTAGGCTGATTGGCTTATTGTGTAATACTAATAGATGAGGAAATAAAGCTGTGTCTGAGTTAAAATCCTACTGTTTCTTTTAATGATGCTATATTGTGTGATCATGAATTTCTGATCCAGCAGGAATCGATAATTATTTAACAACTAATTCTGATATATAGACCTGAAAGTCGTGCCTTGCTTTATGGGAGAAAAAGCACAGAGTATGGTGAAAAGAACAGAAATCATGCAAATATTGAGTTTAACAATAACAAGTCCTGGTCTTGCACTCAAAATAACTAGTTGGCCAATGTCTTTTATTCATTTCCTAAATAGGACTTAAAGTTTGACAGAATCAACTCTTCGGAAAGATGTAAAGCATATCCAATTTTACTCGAGAAACACTGTTAGATCACTTTAAAAAGTAAAATAAAATGACATGTTCAACAGCTGTTTAGCTTTGTCTTTTCTTCTCTAAAAAGGAATCTGCAGACAAGTAATCTGTTTTGTTGGAATAACAGGATAAATAAAAAATAAAAAAAACTAGGAAATGCTGGCAGGGAAACAGAAAGAGGGTTAATGTTACTAGATCTGAAGAAAAACTTTTAAAAGAAGCTAAGAACCAGGCAAACATACAGAAGTGCTTAAGCAGCAAGAGCTTATAGACACAATGAGGTGCCTAGTGGAATTTACAAAAGCACCAAAACAGATAACCACCTAAGTCCTGTTGGCTTCGGTGGAGTTAGCACCTCACCAGTTTAGTCATGTTTTGTGCTTTGTTTATCTTGCATTCGTATTTTAGAGGCTGTTACATAGACCTAGTGACTTCAACGGTCCTGTCACAATTTACACTAAATGAGAGTTTACCTCCTAACTTTTAAAAACCACAATATATGACCAGAAATCATCAAGGTTCTAAGCATATGCATATGTCTAATTCTAAGTTGCCCCACTGACTTCACTAAGAGTACCCTCATGTTTACTGCTGGGCATATGCACAATCCTCTCCTAAAAATGTACTAAAATAAAGCTTTGATTTTTGTAATCAAAGCCTATGCTATGATTTGGTGCCTATCTCTATCATTAATGTATCAACAGAGCCAGTTTTACAGACAAGCAACCAGGGCAATTCCTGCGGGACATAGGCCATGGTAGGCCCTACTAGGCTAAATTCATTAAACGTGCAGGTGGGAAGAAGGAGAGACCCACACCTTGCCTTTTGCCTGGGCTCCTATGAAGCTAATGCTCTCTTTGGATAGTAGAACAGGGCCGGTGCATGTGGTTTCCTGCACATGTGTCGCTGGCATAGCAGAGACTCTTTGCAGTCATATTGAAGATGAGCAGGAAGCTTACACATAAATTGGCTCATGCTGCTTCTTTAATAATTCATGTCTTTTTGCTCTCTTCCATAGTTAATGAACCTCCCCCACTCTCACCCTCATTCTCTCTCCCTCTCTCATTCAGTCAGTTTGTTGTGGTTTCATGTATCTAATCCATCTGTCACTCGATTATAGCTATCGAGCACCTGTTATGGATTTCTAGAGTTTCATTCAAGCTGTTGACAAGTTATTCACAAATTGGCCCTTGTCATACTGTCATCGTGTTGAGTGCTCTTTAGTGAATTCTTTTGGGTACACAAAATAATGAACAGAAGACAGCAAGGCTTCTGAATTAAGTAGTTCCATTTTTTCCGATATTTAAAGAACCATTAACAGATTGGAAGTTACTTGTTGGTGATATTTTTTCAAGCCTTTGTTAAAATATTTGTCTTATCCTCACAGACCCCCTCTGTATGAATAATCAAAACATAACTTGCTAGAGTTGTCAGGGCAAGTTATGTTGACAGCAACACTTTCTTTTATATAACCCATGTTGCAGCTGCTACAAGATGATCATTGCTTCCTCTGCACATGCATTCTCAGTCAGTGCAAATAAAACACTGCTGCTTTATTCTAGCCAGGAGGTTGGGGAACGGGACAAAAGTAGAAAGCTCTCCAGTTTTGAGTTAAGAGGAAAGGTCACGCATATATGTGTGTGGTCTACAAAATCCTAGTTGTTATTGTCTTCTATTTCTGGAAGATATCAGGGACTATAAAAAGGGTAGAGGGGAGGGAGATTGGATGTTGTTACTGTTATAACTAACAAAGAATTAACACAGTGACCATACAGCTAACAAAAAATCTTCATTAAAAAGACTTGAGTTTCAGATGAGTATGATTAACATTCCTCCATAAAAATGTTCACTTGTATTATAAAGATTTTTAAAGTGCAATATTAGAAAGTCCAGAAATGATCGGAAATGTCCCGGTTACTTCTCAACTGCCCACATAGCCTAACTTAGTATTTCCTCATCTGTAATGGAAACAAGTTTTGGACATATATTGTTGATATTGTATACTTTAAAAAAAACGTTGTTAAGCTTTTGAAAGAAATATGATGCCAGGGACATCAAGCTATGTAAGTTCTATAAAAAATTCTCAATATGTTGGTAGTATAGAAGACTATTTATGAATCAAAATGGCATGATTGATTTGTTTGCTGTTAAGACATCAGTTGATTATGTGCTGTTGTGGGTTTATGGAAGTAAATATAAAGCAGGCATACATGTATTTTTCACTATATTTTGTAGCAGTAAACATATATACACCATCTTGTGAATAATGTTTTGAAGTCTGTGGATCTCTTGAATAAGAAATGAAGTTTTATGAACTGCAAAGAATATGACATTTTAATCTTTTCTTATGTTTCTGATAGTAGCTTAAGGCAGGTGTGTGCTTGTAAGCCCTGAAAAATTATATGGCAATTGGGAAATGGTCTTGTAACTTAACTGTTCAGTTTTTTTGGCTTCTCAGTGGTTGGGTTTTCTGAAATTTTGCAATATCGGGAAAGGAAAGATAATTTCTTAAATATGTTTCCTTCTTGGTGGATTCAGAAAAAACAATCCATCACATAAAGATGATTGCACTGGTTTGCCAATAGATGGCAGGACTTAAAAGCAAACTGTAAGATGAAGAAGGAATGTTATATCATAGGCGAGCTCAGAACAGCACAGCTGCTCCTGGGTCAATAATTAACTCAGAAATTATCATTCCCTTGTTGTTAGAAGCAAATCTGATCTGCTGATAGTTGTAATAATATGAAAAATATAGAATGGGTTATATAGTCACAAAAAAATTCTCTTAAAAATTACAAAAGGGCAAAAAAAATCTTGGGACCAAAATTTCAAGAAGTACTTCGGGGCTACATTTGTAAAGGTCTTTGAGTATCTGGACTTAATTGATTTGGGAGCTTAAAGTCCTGTTTTCACTTAAGATAGAAAGGGATTTGGGTACCTAAATAGACACCAAATAGGCAACAGTAGGTGCATCTATACATTCACTTTACTGTAGAGTTGACTAATTAGCTCCACAGTAAAGCATCACCATCTACAAGTGTGCTGGTATTAGGATGTAGTAAATAAATTAACTCTATCATAAGATAATACTGTCAGGGCTGCTCCACTTTGGGTTAAAGTGCTGCGGTCCTGGGCACACAAAGAGCAGCTGACTCCCACCTGAATTGCACCAAAGTTTATTTTGTTGCCTTAATAGAACATGCAGGTGCAGCCACTGGCATTTTTCCAAGCCATAAGGCAGGTGCTGACTAATCCTGCTGAATGTCCAAATACCCTTGGCACCTAAGTTTCTGTCAGAGGCCTGTGTCCTGCTGCCACCCTATAGTTAATAAGCTGTTCAGAGACCCAGTTTAAACTGAAGCTCTGTAGACCCCAAAGTAGGGACTTTTAATCTAGGCAGGGGAACAACCTTGCCAGTGAAGTCTGTACCCAAGGAAGTGCCCTGAGCATGCCTAAAACCTGATACCTTTTAGACTCTACAGGAGGGCCAGATGCAAACTACCCATTTGGTAGAAGAAAGTCCCCACATACACACAGCTAGGGACAGACAATCAAGAAGCACAAGTGAGGTTATTCAGTGCGTGTATGAAAAAAAGCTTTGGCTTTTAGGGTATAAGCTAAGTAGCTGACCAGTCTCTTCATGCATCCACTAGAGGGCTCACAGATGAAGACAGAGGGAGGATATTTTCTCTGTCCTATCAAGCAAGGAGCAGACGGTAAATTTCTTAAGTCCTGCTTTTTCTCCCTGCTCCTTTTCTTGACATTCATTCCTGGCTTGTTTAAGTAGCTCCCTACTTGACTAGCTGTCTTCTGAAAGTCCATTTCTCTGAACCTTTACTATCTTGCAGGGAACCTTTGTAGCACACAGCTGGAACTTCCTCAAGGCAGCAGGCTGCAGAGGGTTAAATGTTGCTCTACTAAACCACAAAACACTTGAAACCATTAAAAAGTATAGCTATCAGGATTGCTACTTGCCAAAGATCATTAGGTTGCCAAGTGCCTCAGTCAGTTTTGGCAGTGGTATTTGAGCTCCTATACCACTAAGGTACTCTTAAAAAATGTACCCTTACTCTTAAAATGGAAATCAACCATTTAAAGATAGTTGGAACCGATATTCTAGTAGGGCTAGACTGTGATACCTGTACTCATACTGAATAGTCTCTTACTTTACAAGTAGTCCCACTTATAATGTAATAAAATACAACACAACATGTGCTTTATGTCATATATATTATAATACTATAAAATCTGTTGTGTCTAATATATAATTATCTAATTTTATAATCTCATGGTATAACGTATTCAGCATAAGTAAAGGTGTTACCACCTGTCTGGCCTATCTGACCATCTACCATAGAGAAAGAAAGTGAGGGGAAAAAAAAGATGAAGTGACATCAGCACAAGCAATGTGAAGGTATTTGGTTTCCTGCCTTCACATTCTTTAAAATACTTTTGTCTTCATTGGGCGTTAGTTTTGTTTAAAAAAAAGTCAGCAGTTTTGTTTCTGTCTTGCAGCCTTAGCGTATAAAAACCAACAACTTCGCTCTTTCTTTCACAAACTGATAGTTTGAACTGTTTATTAGAAGGTCGTATTAATGAAGACAGAGTTATCTGAGCCATTAAACAGCTTTTCTAGTTATTCAATGTTAAAGTCACAGGTGATTAATAACTGTGAAAACTACTTTTATTGAAAGTATGGAATATTCCAATAACTGGAATATGTGTCTATTACAGAAGACAGATGTTAGAAAGATTTTTTAAACAGAAAGAAGAAAATTAAAATAATGCTTTTTCCCATTATTCCAAAAAGGTTCTGTACTTTCAGCAAGGAGGTTTATGGACCTGATCCTACATAGTTCAGGTGTCCCGCAGGGGTTGGTGCTTGGTCCAGTACTTTTCAACATCTTTATTAACAATTTGAATGTGTGGGTGAAGAGCTCACTGGCCAAGTTTGCAGACGACACCAAATTATGGGGAAGCGTGGTCACACTTAAAGATAGGCTACAGTTACAGACAGTCCTAGACAGACTGGCAAGTTGGGCGGATTGGAACCTGATGAAGTTCAACGTCATGAGATGTAAAGTGCTCCGCCTTGGGATGAGCAACCCCCAATACACCAATTTTGTTGCACCAAACTGACTAGCACCACAAATGAAAGGGACCTGGGGGTAATAATAGACTACAATATGAATATGAGCCGGCAGTGTGATGCTGTATCCAGTAGGGCAAATAACACTCTGGCATGCATCAATCGATGCACCTCCAGCAAAACCAAGGAGGTGATTCTTCCACTTTACTCAGCACTGGTGACACTGCACCTTGAGTACTGCATCCAGTTCTGGGCACCACATCTTAACAAGGACATGGACAAGCTTGAGAGAGTCCAAAGAAGAGCCACCCATATGATCACAGTCTTAAAAGGCAAGCCATACAAGGAAAGGCTGAGGGACCCAGGACTCTTCAGCCTGAGGAAAAGAAGGCTGAGAGGAGACTTGATAACAGCTTACCGCTACACTAGGAGAGTACATCAAAGGCTCGGTGAGCAACTGTTCACTAGGGCACCCAAGGGGAAAACCAGGAGTAATGGCCACAAAATCCTTGATGATCGATTCAGGCTCAACATTAGGAAAAACTTCTTAACGGTTAGGATGTCCAGATTGTAGAATAAGCTCCCTCCAGAGGTGATGTGATCACCTACCCTGGAAATCTTTAAGAGGAGACTAGACAGTCACTTTGCCAAGGTCAACTGATCCCCAGTTATCTTTTCTACTTGGTGCAGGGGGCTGGACCCAATGATCCAGGTCCCTCCTGGCCTTACAATATATGAATATATGAATCTATGAATGAATAGTTTGAAATGATTAAAAACTTGATTAATTCTTTGAAGGCACAAATGAGAATTAAAACTGAAGGGCATAGCTCATGGGGAAAAGGTGTGATGATACTGGATGTATTTTGGCCAGATATTAATATCCTTAATAATACTAAAAATCCGAAACAACTCCAAATTGGTTTAAACCTGTAACAGAACATAAGCTCAGTGCACATAAAGCAGTTGCAAAATGGCTGAAACTGGTTTAAGATAAACCTGGTTGAATGTAGTATCAGACTTAACTGATTTGGGTCAAGTCGGTTTATAAAAGGTCTGTCCCAGAGCCCTTCATGGTTCAAGTTAAATCACAGTCCCCTAGCATCCTAGCATTTTGTAGCACTGGGCTGGACTGGGCTGTGCTTTCTGCTCCAGAGAACAGGCATGGCTCCTCCTCTCTGCTCTCTAGTTGGAGCAGTTGGCTGACAAAGGAATGGGGTGGAGCAAGCCCAGCTGAGGATGCAGCCCAGTCTGCAGAGGGAAGGGGAGTGTTCCCCCATGCAAACCCCAGCTGAGCTCTGGGGCCAGGGAGGGGATTAAACACCCCTTCCCTTGCTCAAACTTAAGGCAGGTTGCAGCTGTATACTACAAATCTCAGAGGCACCTGGAAGCAGGAAGAGGAAGTGATAAGCAACCCTGCAGAGTCCTGTTGCTGTAATTCTGGACTGAAAATCCCAGAGACCTCAAAGGCAGCAGGAAGAAGCAACATACTTGTAAGAACTTATGTGCCCCAGGCATATGTGCCCTGTTTCTTCCAAACTAAAGTACTTATGGATTTCTAGTTTTTTACAAAAGATAAAAGTTTGGTGCCTTGAAAAAACAGTCTTCAGGTTCCTTGGAATGACAGCTAAATGAGAGAACTTGTTTTGTGCTTTGTGCCACAAGAAACTCAGATAATGGAGAATCTTCTTTTTTGAACATGTGTTACTATTGGCTGGAAAATATGCTTTTGCAATTAGAATGAAACATACAAAAGAAGTTCAGATTTTCTCCGGGGAACAGAAATGTCAAAGTACTTTATAGCTACAGATTTTTTTTCAGTTTCTGTTGCTTTCTATGAATTTCAAGGTTGCACACATTTGCTATTGTTTTAAACTAACAGCTAAACCAACTGTGCTACTGACAAGTTCACACACTACCTGTCAGAAGGTCTGAAATCATCCAGAGGCTTATCTCGAATGGTTTGACCTTACCTGGTCATTATTTGTTGATAATTCCTTGTACATTTTGAACTTGTATGTCTACTGCTTAGGTGTGACATAAAAGAGTATGGCTTATTCATTCCTATTTCCTTTTAAGCCAACAGAATTATACACTGAAGGGCTGAGACTGAAAGGTTAGTGTAAGTGCAAAATAAGTAATGAATTAGTAGTAGTGAACTATTTCCAGATGCTTGGTATTTTCTGGTGAGCCTAGGCTCAGTGCCCCACAGGCATCTCAAATAGGTCAGATTTTGGTATATCACTGCTATTTAAGAAGATGTAGCTTGTAATGGAACAGGTTGAACTCTTTATCACACCTTAGGCAGCCATTGGCATCTGTGAATGGTGCATGTATGGGTCCACCAGCTAAAATGATAGCTTGCCACCTCTCTGCACAAGCTTATAAGTGACTACACAAGCTACAAAGCAGTGGAGAATCAGGCTTGTTATATGCAGTACTTTATAGGCAGTCACCTATTCATCAAAAATATTCTCTCACTAAATTCAATGGACTTCATACGTCTAGGTTTGTGTATTTTTAAGGCCATGGCACCTATCAATTCCCATCTGATTGTATAAGATCACAATATTATAGCCAGTTAAGTCTCATTAACTTAAATGCTGCACTTCTGAATAAAGCTCATTCTAAAAGCTCTTACATATCCATGCATTGACCTTTCAGTGAATGCAGGATGAGTCTACATAAAGGTTTTTTAGGACATTATTTGCAAGTGCAATTTTTTTCCTTTAATTTTCATGCTGCTTTGCTTTTGACTATGCACCAGGGATATTTTTAGATTATTGATGACTGCACCATCTGGCTGTTTTCTATTAATACCAATACAACAGAGTTGTGAAAAACTGTCTCGCTCTCCTTTGATACATGGCCTTGGGCAACTTAAGGTTCTTCAATGACAGAATGTGCTCTAAAGAGTTAAATGACCTTGGCCATGGTGTTTGTAGGAAGCAATCATTCACATCCCTAATTGGCTGTTAGGCATATAAAAATTTCAGAGTAAGAAAACTAAGAAAGGATTCAAGGTCCCTTACTCACTTGGCTAATATGGACTAGGGATCTTTGCTTTGAAAAGCAAATTCAGTCACTGAAGTCTCTTCACTGAAGCTTTATAAAACAACAGTTGGTTCCTCAGGCATCAGGCAGTCAATGACTAAAGGAGCTGTCTGGCACCCTAGGAGGCCCTTGTCCTGCACATTCTTCACTGTCTTCCCTGCAGACCCCAGCACACAGAGATGGCCCTTGCAGGGCTTACTCCAAATTACCAATGTGGCCTGAACCCTGTGTGCTATGGATGGCTCACACATCAACATATAGAGACCTAGGCAGGACTCCAACAAGTTCTTGAACAGGCACTGCTAATATGCTACGAACATGATGCTGGTCCACAGCACCCACGTTGAGCTCACTGATGTCATGGCCTGGTTCTCCAGCTGTAGCCACAACTCCTCCGTGTGGAGCTAGTTAATCCTTTTCTCAAAATCCCATCATAGCAAATTTATACCTAGGTGATTTCTAAGTAAGGAGTTCCACCTCACTGTCCCCTGTTATGCCTCCTGGTCCCTGGAGCCAGCCTCTCTGAACTGCTGGAGTGTTTGTTTGAATTGTCTGCAGCAGGAGCCAGGCCTCTATGCACTCCAGCTGGATAGCTCAGGCCTGCTCTTGTAGTCACTTCTTTTTGCCTTCGTACAGCTAATCAAAGCTATTCCCTCCAGTTGCTATTCTAAATGGGATGCAACTGTGCTCAATAGGCCAGTTGCAGAGAAGGACACTGTCTGCTTGAAAGGACACTGCTTGGCAGTGCCTGCATCCTTCTGGTAACATATTATAGTACAGCCCTGAAAAGGTCAATAGGATTTTTTTATATCTACTGGAGCATTGTGTGCTGCACAAAACAGCTGTAGAATATGGAATTGCTCTGCCTGAAGGGCTGGATACAGACAAACCAAAGGAGGAGTTAGCCAGGGAGGAGGAAGAGGCAACAGCAGAGGAGAACAGTCTAGAGCCATAGGTCTATGGAGACATAGAAAGACAGTCAAGGTCTGGAGATAAAGGTCAATATCACCACCCAGGCAGGCATGGTGGGAAAGGGCACATAGGAAACATGTTGAGAAACAGCACAGAAGGACTGTCATGGGCGGCATTTGGACAGTCATCATTCACACTAGGTACTCAGATGAGGATAATATCCAGTATTTCTGTCTGGGCCAGCCTTAGCTACTCCCCCAGCATGAAAGAATGGTTGCTGATTGTCTGGTCCATAACAAGGAACCAACAGATAGTATTTGCATGAAGTGAGTCCTTGGTTTCTGCAGGGATTGGCCTAAGGTGAGGTTACCCACTGATAGTGGGATCTGCATAGGGAAGAGTCGCTGTCCTCCACTACATGGCAGTCCCCAAGGGTAAGGGTGAAGAGTAAAGAGGCCCCTCACCTCTCCTAGCATCTCTTCATGAGGGGACTATCACTTCCCCCAGCCCTGCAAGTCACTGGGCCATGAGCTTTCAGGAAGCATACTGCAGGAAAATGGCAGAATGGAGCTGGCAACAAACCTCTCTTTCTGGTCCAGATACCACATCCTTATGGTGAGTGCATCTTTCCCTGGAACAGCAGGGGAAGGGCATCAGTCCTGCAGCTGGGGAATCACAGCCTGCTGGGTATCCCTCCCACAGGCTGTAGTGTTCAGGCTGCACTGTAAAAGGATGATGGGGTGGGCTTGAGGTTGTCTAGAAATATGGGATTCCCTAGCACAGTGTTCTCCAACCTTTTTAAGTTGGAGATCACCTTTGGCATTTAAAAGCAAGCAAGATATACTGTGTGCTGCCACCCCCTACTTCCCCCCACCCAGCAGGTAAGTCTGTAGGATGGGGAGGGGGGAGGATCAAGGCAGAGGGAGAAAAAAATGATTTGGGGGTGCACCTCCCCAGCAGGTAAGTCCCACCTGGCTGGGGCCCCACTCAGCTTACACCTGCTCCTGCCTCTGTGGCACCATTCCTCACCTCAAGGGCCTTGATCTAGCCCCCGCCTCTTCCCTCCCCCATGGACTGACCTACTGGGCTAGGGCATATGTCTGCATGCACATGGGCTTCCACCCCAGCCTCAGATCGACCCCAAGAGGTTCCAAGATCTACCCGTGAATCGAGATCCACTGGTTGGTGACCACTGCCCTTGCATAAGTCTCTACGAAGTGCTCCCTTGAGCCCCCAATCTTAAGTCCACCACAATCCTGCCTGCCCCTGGAGTCAGGCTTCTGCTGCCTAGCAGCTCCCCCTTAGGCTAGAAGTATTTGGAAGAGGGAGAGGAAATCTGGGACACCTTTGTAGCTGGTGATCCTGGCTGCAGGAATGGTCCAGGAAGGACAGGAGCAAGACATTAATTTTCACCAGCAGCAGATGAAACTGGCTGAGGCTGTTCCAGTCACAAGTGGCCCCATGCAGGGCTACAGGGTCTTCAACCACAGGCTGCAGGTAGGGAAAAGAAAGGAAAGCCACCATGCAAAAAGACAGTACTGTATATGTATGGGGTTTTTTTGTGAACTCTTAAAAACAACGTGGAATGTTTTATGCACATATCTAGAGCACAGCTCTGCTCTAGATAATTGGACACAGTCCACACTGGGTGGCACCCTGTGCTCTCCTGAAATAATCTTGTTTTTTTCTCCCCCATTGTACCTGCTATCCCACTTTTCCACTGACAGAAAAATCTGAGCTCACTGCAGTTGTTAGTGCTTAATTTCATTGCATCAAAAAAGACACTCCACCCCACCCCTACCACATTTTTTTCTAAAAGAACTGTTGAAAGAGAGAGAATCTTCACCCTAATGTGTGATTCTACTTTGAGGTTTGGCAAACCAGGAGTAACTCATTTATAATATCCATGGATTTAATGCTATGTGGGAAGCCATGAAACCAGCAAACCCTGCTCTCTATGTGGTGCTGGCCATGATATGCCTAAAGGTATTGATTTTGTTAAAACTATTATTAATTCATCTTCATCTCCCTGCCAATGCTAACTTCAGCCCTACAATATACTTTTGCAAACTCTGTCCAGAACACTTATTAGATTACTCATTGGGCTTCCACAGATTCCCTTGGGAAACTAGTCTACCATCTAGGAGTATACTGGTATAGGATCTGTGATACTGACCCCATGCTTTCCTTTACTCCATTTAACCATAGCCCAGATGTGATACCTTTGCCTTTAGTTAGCTTTCAAATGTTCACAGCTCTGCTATTTCTTGTCAGAAATTGAATTCTTTGAACAGGGAGAGAGCAATGCCTTTGAGCTTCCACTAATGTAAATGAAGGCAGAGCTTAGCTTTTGAAATTTAGGCCTTGATCCTCACCTTCTCCCATGAGGGCAGATCCATGAACTAGTACAAAGCAAGATACAATTCTAGGACCTTAGTTAGTTGTCTAGCTGATGTGACATCCAGTTCACTTCCCCATTGCTGTATAGGCTTTGCAGTACCAACAGAGAAAAGCAAGGAAACATATTTCTGACTGAGGTAATCAGATATGACACTGAATAAATACACCAAGCAGAAATGTTGATGGTGGAAAAGGAGGTGCTGGTTACTTTCTGGAGCAGAGCTGCCTTTTATCTTTCCCTTGTATAGGAACTGATAAGCATATCTTGTTTGGAAGTAAAAGACAGGATGAAGTTATGATAAATTTATAATATTGATAGCATTTTCAATCCAGAAGTTTGCCAAAAGTAGAAATATTCATGTTAGCCATGCCTTTACAATGCAATTTATATCAGCATGCCATTAAAGCAGAACTTAAAGTGGAAATAACTAATAATAAAACTGACCTGGACTCTGTACACTCTTATGAAAGATATCACTTGGTTGTAGAGCAGCTCTTGCCAGCAGGACACCCAAAATGCAAGCAGAAACAGTTTTTGTGGGTGATATCTTTTATTGGACCAACTAGATAGTTGGGATAAATGTTGACAATCTTTTGGTATCATAGATACTAAGCTTTGATATTACCTGATATTAACTATGATCAGGTTGAGGGGGATTTAATGCCACATCTCCTACCTTTCAGGAGAGTGCCTAACCACCAGGTCACAGCAGCTAAGTACAGATCATCAAAAAGCCTGAAGCTGAATTGATTCAATCTTTGCAGGTTAATCTAAGCTGCATAGATTGAACAGACAAGCAAGTGAACAGGCATTTACTTTTGATTCTGGAAATGCAGCCACATGCCTGTAGTGGCTCAGGCCAGAAGCCAGGGGGTGCTCAAGCACACTTCCATGCTCAGCTGGAGCAAATAGCTGGGGGCCAAGGCTAGCTGCCCACCCTGGGGAGTTTGCAGGGGAGGTGTAAAGCATCATGGGATGCTGGGGACTGTGAATTAACTTAAATCTGGAGGAGATCTGGGACAGAAGTTCAATAAATCAATTCAACCTACATCAGTTAAGTCTGATGCTGCATCCATCCAGGTTTATCTTAAACTGGTTTTGGCCATTTTGAAAGTGGTATAAGTATACTGAGCTTCTGCTGTGTTACAGATTTGAACTGGTTTCTGATCACTTACAGTTTACATGTAATTCCTGTCCCTAGCCAGAGTGTTCTGGGTGAGGGAGGCATCTCTTGTTAAAGCTGGGCAACTGAGCAGAAAAAAAATTCAGTATTAATTAAGCCAGAATGAGTAGAAAAGGGGGCTTGACTCAGGCCTCATACTTATACCATTAATATGGCAAAAGGAAGTCCTAACTTCTGGTCCTTGCTCCTTATTCCCAGCACTATTTATGATTCATAGATTCATAAACATTAGGGCTGGAAGATCATCAAGTCCAGCCCCCTGCCTCAGGGGCAGGAAGTCAGCTAGGGTCAAAGGATCCTAGCAAGATAAGCATCCAAACAATGAGTCCAGAGTAGGTGCCTGCACTACTTTCCAGGCCTTGGGATCTCAGACAGTAAAGAAACTTTTACTTATGTCCAGCCTAAAACGGTCTTGGAGGAGTTTATGACCGTTAGTCCTTGTTATCCCTCGGGGTGCTCTGGTAAACGTACATTGCCCTAGATCCTGATGCACACCCCTTATATACTTATAGGAAGTCATCAGGTGTCCCCCCCCGAGCCTGCATTTCTCCAGGCTGAAGAGTCCAGTGGCTCTCAGCCTCTCTTCATAAGGCCTCTTCTCTTGTCCTCTGATCATGCACATAGCTCTCCTCTGGACTTTCTCAAGCTTTTTGACATCCTTCTTGAATTGTGGAGCCCAGAATTGGATGCAGTACTCCAGCTGCAGCCTCACCAAGGCCAAATACAGTGGGAGGATGACATCCTGAGATTTGCTTGAGAAGCATCTATGGATGCAAGCCAGAGTTTTGTTTGCTTTGCCAGCTGCGACATCGCATTGGTGGCTCATGTTCATCTTGTAGTCAGTCATGACCCCCAAGTCTCTTTCAGCCATGGTCCTAGCAAGTGTAGCACTGCCAAGCCTATAAGCATGGTGCAAGGTTTTTTCCCTGAGGTGGAGTACCTTGCATTTATCGGTATTGAACATCGGTATGATATAGTGGGCATTTAATGTGCATTAGCCCAATTTAAGATGCATTAAGTTCACACATCTACACATGCACACCCTTAATGTGCCATAAAAATGGTGATTTTAGGCTACTCAAGCCTAAATTTGATACTAGCATAAAGCAGGTATCAAATTTGTGTGAATAGCTAAGTCGCATTAGTGAACATGTAGACACACTACTGCACATTAATACAGTGTATGCCCATTGACTTGGAACTAACTTTAGTCCCAAGTCAGTCTGTACACCCAGGTTGATGTGCCTTAGTGTATACACATGTAGACACACACCTAAATTGAATTAATGTGCATTAGTCTAATGCACATTACGTTTAGGCATGCGTAAAAGCATGCGTAGACATGCCCAATCATAAGTACACCTGGCTCTGGGACTGGGCCTTCCACAGGATTTATGCAGAAAAATAATTAGTTTCTGGCTTCTGATCAGGCTTAGGCAGGAGGTAGGTGCTGAGCTGCTGAAACCAGGTAATTCTGGGCATGAGCAGAAGCAGAAACAGCATAGCGAGTTCAGGTGCCTCCAGGACAAGGCAGCAGGTAAGCAGGGGTTTATGTACTGCAATTTAGGATTTGACTGAATTGTGGCACCTAAGCCCATTGTTTGGATGTAGCCCAAAGAATGAACTAGACATTATTCCAATCAAACTCTTCAGCTAACCATGGGCAGTTTGCTCAAAAGAAAATGAGCTCTGTGTTGGGGGTCATGCAGAGGAGAAATGGAATATAACAGCAGAAATCCCTAAGCAGTATTGAGAGAGGTTCCTCTTCTCCCAAACATCAACTCTTTACCTCTTGTTAGAAACCAAAAGTGATCATTCACAAAGCATTTGTTTTGACACCTCCCCACCCCAGTCTGCAAGTCCAGGTGTTTGGCAGCTTGGGCTTTTTAAGTAGTTTGATTTTTCACTAGGGAGGAGCAGATCATCTGCAAAATGGAAATAAAGCAGCCAATTTGTGCAGTCTTTCCCAGTGGCAAGAGCAACTGTGGGCAGCTTGTTGATTACTACATCTGAGGCTCATGAACGGTAAGCCCCAGACCCCACCAGCTGTGAGGAATCTTCCATCATCTTTATTAGCACCATCTGGGAGTCCTGTTGGTGCAAAGACTACATGATAAAGGCCAGTAGACATGGTTCTAGAATAGCATGGATAGAGAAGGGATGATAATACAACACCAAGATAACTTTTTTGAGTTTGAAAAGCTGCTAGCATGTTTGGATTGATGCTATTAACATTTTTCTTAAGCTAAAGTCTCCATGCTGCAAGGTTAGAAAAAAGACATTTACTGTCTGTATTAAAATACACAATTTAAATACTCTTTACTTTTATAAATCTATTGGATAGAGGTTTTCTACTGCTGAGACAAATAAACTGGTGGTAAATGCAAATGAAAGAAATGGACTTAAAAAATAATAAATGCATCTTGGCACCAGTAAATCAGCATTCCATTAGGGAGCAATTGGAGCAACTGCTGGGTATACTCTTATTTTTATGAAAACTCACAAGAACTTCTCTAAATGAAGATCAAAGTTTAAGGTACCTGTGCATTACAGCTTAATAGCTTTTACTACTGTAATTGTACAGATTCTTGTTTCTGCATGAAAAATATATGAAATGCTTTCCAATTTATAGCACCACACAGAAACAGTTTAATTCAAATAAGAGGACCGGTGGGACATAAACCAAAAGCACTAGGATTGATATCAGTGCCATCACTTTCAAAACAACAATTAAGGCCCCCCAACCGAGAGTAAGGCACCAGTGTAGCAAGCAATATGCCAACAAGCAACACAAAGTCAATTCCTGTCCTAGTGAGCTCACATGTTATGATTTAGACGAGACAAAAGCAACTGGAGGAGAAGGATGAAGTAGCAATAGAAAGAGGTTTATTTGGTCAAGCTGTTCCCAAACAGAAATCTGAAAATAAAATTCAAATTTTATCTAGCAGTCCTTTGTTTCAAGCTGCATGGTTCTGCACAGGCAGACATTCATTTAGCTTTTTACATGATACAGTATTTGGCAAACTTTGAAAAGTAACCAGTCAACCTTTATCCATCTGCCGAGTTTCTTGTCTGAATTTCCAGTCTTCTGTAAACCAAATCTAGAAGCAGAATTCTTCTCATGCAGCTGATTTATCGGTTTGTTTGCTTGTTTTAAATGGAGCAAAGTCTTAAGTAATCAAATTCTTGTGCAAGAGATTGCAGTGTTTCCTGCTGGTTTCCCTATGTAACATTTCTGTGTGAATGGAATGTATCTTGGGGTAGTAATATTAATAAACTAATAATATTTGCATTTTTTAAAAAGTGGCTTTGATCATCAGTTAAGACTTAGTTGTCAACCAGTTTTAATGCAGACATTCTGCAGTTCTGGAATCATTCTGGGGTTTTGTTGTTTTTTTTTTAACCTGTGAAAATAACCTTCAGCTTCTTTAAAACATAAAGCTTTGGCATTTTAGAGAAACTGTAATGAGTCAATAAACCCAATTTGGAGGCTGGTTAGTGTCACATAAATTAATTTGCCTGCTAAATGATCGGCGTCGCATCCACCTTTTTCACCGCCATCTGCCTCACAACAAAGTTGGCACTGTACTCCTTTGAGAGGTGGACTGTAAAAGTGTCATTTTGAAAAGCCTTATTAACAAAATCCTTTTTAAGTTCCAATTTTCCTGCTCCATGATAATGATCGTGGGAGGCACATATATGCAGTTAGTAGGAAGCACTCAAATGTCCATATGTCAGGCATCAAGAAAAGTACAGAATAAACAAAATAAGAGTATTTACATATATGCATATACCTCATCTTTCAGGGACTTCCTTGCTTCCTGGTCAAAGCCATACCCCTCTACTAGTTCTGCCCACAAAGAGGAGATGTTTGACAGCTGGGATAGTTCCTCTCCTTGCATTCTTGGCCAGGACAGTCAATTGTTTCACCACTCCCATAAAACGGTAAGATAACAGAACACTTTTCCAGAGCTTGCTTTTGATTTTTTCCCCCTCTCTTCCAATGCTTCTGATGTGTGTAACCTCTATTGTCTGTCACACTTGGTAGCCTCATTTCTGTTTCTCTGCACAATCAAGCACTTGGCATATACATAGTGAGAGAGAATGCTTGCTGGGGGGTATACTTAGAAACAAATCCATGCTTTAGCTTCCTCCAAAAATTACACCCACATAAAGAATCCAAAGGTTAAAATGACCATTCCAGAGACCTTCGAGACACTTTCTCCAAAGTCTCCCGGAATTTGGAAGAAAACATGGATTGAAAGCACAGAAGGAGGGGTTTTATTGGAGTCATGTAACCCAAAGCAGCCGTATATTAGTAGTTTCTGGGGGGCAGTCCTTAGAAATTATAACAATATAGATTTTGTGCAACATGTAACACTAGATCTTGGTTAGACTGTAGCTATTCTGGATCCACAGAGACTTGCAGCATATGAGTTGCAGGTAGTAGGTGACTATAGAGCAATTCAGATTAGCCCTCGCTGAAACCACAATACCTGTCATGTGCTTCCGTACAGGTTTCTTCAGGCTCAGCAACATATATGTTTGTCTGCTGTTTCCTATCTATTTTTGTAACCAGATGTAACCATTGCTGCACTGCTTCCTGGCTGTGTACAGCAGAGAAGTATCCTATCTAGGTAATTTTAAGGGCTTTGAACCTCTTAAATTTCACTGCTTCAAACACAGCTTAAATACGTGTTGGCTCCTTTTACATCACATTTATAAAGGCAAATAAAGGAACAAAGTCACGTTTACGTTGAGAAGGCCTGCAGATTTTAAACCCTGCTAAAGTTCAGAGGATGTATGATGTTTTTATCTCCAGGATAAATGAAAGCTTTGATTTCTTTTTTCCTCCTGCTCCTCAGAATATATTTTAAATTTTTTTGGATATTACTATTAAAAGAGTCACGATGCATAAGCAGCCCTTTGAGGCCTTAACGTAGGCTATTCAATTGTTATAAAGTTCAGATCTAACAGTCACATCAAAGTACGTCTGCTAACAACCAGAAATGAATAGTATTGTCATTTCATGGCCAGCAGCTCCCTCAGGCCCCAAACATTTGGTCATACAGGATACATTAGCAATTTAATGCATGAAGACCAAGTTGTGCTGTTTTTATTGACCATACGAAACTAAATCTCCAATCAGCATGCTGCTTTTTCCCCCCCTACAGAGCCACCATAGATCAAGTACCATTTCTTTTGTTTGCAAGAAGATACCTCTATTTTTACTTTAACAATTCTTACTGCTGCTTCTCTCTCTCTCTCATGAACAACAAATTCTTTGCACAAACTGATGTAAATACAGGAGATATCCTCAAGCTATGATCATTTCTGTGTATTAAATAATTAACAAGAATGCTGTCAAGGTAGCTTTCATCATTTTTACATGATGGTAGATTATGATTTTTGTACTTTATTTTTATTTGTTTGTTTAATATTACTGGCTGGTGATTTAGTATAAAATAGATATGCCACAGAAAAGAACTTAAAATTGATGTGCATCAAGTTAAGAACCGATATTAATATATGAATCAATAAATAAGTGAAACAGTATGTGGGGAAGGAATCAAAATTTGGATTCTAACTTTCTCTAAAGAAATGGAAGCCCTGTTCCTAGGCACTATGATAATACAAATAATCCAGCATCCCTCGCCAGTTCCTCTGCCCCAATATATTAAATGGGACAAGCCAATCCTGTTCTTGTTCCCTCCAGCTATTTGTAAGGCAATCCTTCTCCAGTTTCTCTCCATACAATTAATGGAAGACAATCTTTCCTTAATTTTCACCTGCAACATGCCGCTAAGCTCTAGGAAGGTTGTGGAGAAGGATCTGAGACAAGTCAGTTAAAACTAGCACTAACATTGCTATCTGCATTCTTATTTTAGAATTAGGCTGCAGAATTAGAAAAACAATATTTCTTGATGGTGCTAATACTTCTTGATTTCTTCAAGTTCAGAAATCCTAATCAATCAGCATTCTTATATAGTATTTCTACTGGGATGTGCAGGGGCATGCAAAGAAATGTAAGGGAAAGTTAAAAAAGAACTCCTTTTTCAACTTTCAGAGTTTGGGCTAGTTTCCATTTTCCTACCTAGCCCTAGGATAAAAATGTAAATTTGCATGTTGGAAGGTCCAGTATATTCCCACATGACCAAGATAACTTGTGTTGAGATCCTTCTGAGAAGAACAATGTGCTGTTGAGAAAAAAAACAACAAGTGGACTCTGTCCTCTCCTAGGATTTGATAGAAGGAAAGGCAGAAGTGCACCTTAGGTTGAGCACCAGAGTTAATCTATCCAGCCCCATGGGCCAAGTGAGTGGCAGAAGACTGGTTGGTGAACCACATTCCACACTTAGGGTTGGTCTGTGGTCTTGATCTGGCAGCGAGTTGGTTCATGTGCCTGATTCAGTGTAGAATTGGTCCATGGTCCTGCACAATCCATCATGCAGGACCATGTCATCTGGCCCATGAAGCTCCCCACTGGTCCAGAGATTTGGTGGTGGAGGAGCGATGGCAGTGTTAATTGCCCCAGCTCTAGGATCTGCTGCAGCAATTACTATTGTGCCTCCATACACTGACTGCCAAATTCCCAGACCCATAGAGGGTCTCACAGGTTGTATGACATGACATTGCAGGCAGGATCTGACCTTCAGGCTGTAAGATAACCACCCCTGGACCAGCTTGAATCATATTAGATACATAAGCTTCTGTGAGCCACAACTAATTTCATCAGATGCTCTAAGGGAATGTCAATGCTGTGGTTTCCTTCTGGAATTTCATTAAATACAAGCTAGCTAGTTTAAAGTAACCAGTTTCACTATACAGCACAGAATTCAGTCCTTGTTAATTTATCCCTTTGAGACACAGAGTATACTTCTCAGCTTTGAAAAGCTTCAGAGCTTGATTCAGGTTGTGTGATTACATGGAAAAAATCTACAAGTTTTGTTTATTTTTTTAAGTATGACTTCCCTTTCTATTTTGGGGGCATATTAAATATATTGGCAGTGCTGGGGTTGGGGGTAGGAAAAGCTCAGCTCTGAGGCTGGGGCCAGTGGCTGGCCTTTCCCAGCCTCAGAGCTGTGCTGGGAACTGTACAGAAGTTCAGTAAGATTGGCCTTGTTGGACCTTATCTAAGTTAGACTACCTCCAAGGTACAGTTAAATTGGGCCAGGTCAGCCACGTTTAGACCAATCTAACCTTCCTGAGCTTCTGTAGAGTTCACACTTAGATCTACCTAACTAGGGATCTGAATGCAAGGTCCACATCTGGACGAACTAAGTTAGGTCAGATCTAGCTTCCCCCTAGCATATGTATGTAACCTAAATATCATATACCCAGAACTATCTTGGGTAGCTGTTTGCTATAGGCAAATAGATTATTACCTGCTTTCTTGCCATCTAGTGGCAAGGCATTGTAATAGTGTCTACTCTGAATAGCTGTCCCCAGAATAGTGTCTTGCCTGTGTGCTTTATATTGATTTATCAAGACAATGAAAATCAGAGTGGTGCAGATATGTCATGTGTTCTGGTGTTAGCATATATATGGCCCTAAATGAGGTAAATCAAACTTGTGTAGATCCTATTTATTTACATAATAATTTAATATTTGATCACAGAACTGACTATGTGAAGACATAGGTAACTTAAAAAAGCAGCAGCTGTCTGCTCAGGTTGCTGGTTTGTACATGCATCTGCATGCTCTACAGATGCACTTTTTGTTATATGCCCTTGTGTGTTCATTACCAATAGTATAAGGAATCTGGTATTGATCCCGTATTATTACTAAAATCATTGGGGACTTGATGATCTATTGAGGTCCCTTCCGACCCTAACATCTATGAAACTATCTTCCAGCTTCCATTTCCACCCCCAGAAGCGGGGCAGCATGGCAGGAGGGGACCTGGGGAGTCTGCACTACCCACCTGACAGGGAGAGGGGAAGGTGTGCTGCCTGCATGGTGTATGGAGGATCTGGGGGAGCTTGCCTATGTGACATGCATCCTGAAGACCGACAAATCATCTGGCTTGCAGCCCTTCAGAAGTTGGCCAGCCCTGCCCTAACTGGCTTGCTCAAGCCCTCTGTGGCAGACCTAGGAATCATTCCAGTTATCCCAAGGGCAAGTCCAGTGCCTGGAATATGATCTATTCTTCTCTCCCACTAGGCTTTAAGTGTTGCTTTAAAATTCATTAGCTGACACATTAACCTAGTTTAGAATGGCCTAATTACTCAGGTAAAGCAATGTGTATGACCACCTTATGTCAGTCAAAGCCCCAAAGCTGTTATTTCCCACTCAGTATGCTGGTCCATTCATCTGGGACAGTCAAAGTGGAGTCTGCAGGGTTTGATGTCTCAAGAGCTCTGTTTCTGTTCACCATATATAAAGCAGCTTACTGAGTGCCATAGCATTTTAAGCAAAACATCATGTAACCTTGGTCAGAGCAGATCTTATGAACACAACTTGTAATAGTGGCAGAAGCTTGTGTTCCATCTACACTGTGGCTGCTTCGTTGGAAACCCTGGTGCAGCAGAGTGGGAAAATTAGCTCAAGTGGGTAAGAATTAAGGGGAGAAATGTATTGTGAAGACTGGACTGAATAGGATTACCTTGGTAATACCACAACACTTTTATTGCATTGCAACCCTAATCATTAATTAATGTTTTCTGAAGATTATTGACATGAGAAATACATTTATGAAGTCACATGGGAAGACTTGGGATATTAATGAAAGGTTTTGTTGGAAAGTTTTTCTAAATCTGGGGTAGGACAAAAGTACCACTTTGAGTACAGGGAAATCATTAGCAACCTCCCTTTGTCATTGTGCAGAACACAAAGATGTTCTGTATTAATTCATGAATGCTGTATATAAAATTGTCCAAGTACTGTGAAGCTGTTCACCAGACTTATAGACAAAAGATCAATAGGTATGGGTGTAGGTTGTAGTCATCTTTGAGTTGGTCTAATCAAATATACTGGATTTACCCAAAGAACCTTGTCTGCCAATAGGTATTGGTGGGGGGGGGGGGGAGTGTTAAGGGTGGGGTGAGGAATAGGAAGAAAGGAAACTATGACTGCAGATAACATGCCTGCAAGCTGAACATTTGCTGGTTGCTAAAAGAACAACACTTGTTTTTATTCTGTTTATTGGTTAGAGCCTCTCTGCTTTGACTCCACCCAATATGCTTTTTTGCCTGGACTGGAAGCTTAAGATCAAAAGAACACCAAACTGTTAAAGTTATTTGCAAGTGGTGAGGTGGTCAGGCGTGAAGGGGTGTTCAGTGGGAAGTTTGACTCAAAGGCATGTTCTTTGCAGGGAGTCTGAGATTGGCTAAGGGGGCGGGGAGGGAGGAAGCAATCATCCCTGCTTAAAAAGAGCACCAAAGACTGTTTTTTCTTTTTGTTTTCTAATCTTTCTTTCCTCATGCTGTGCAGCATTCTGCTGTTGAGAATAATTTGGTTTGAAAAAGCTAGATGGTTACACTGTACATACAATGCCTGAGGAGCAGAATGGCAGGTACTAAGCCCAAGTCTGTCTCCCAGTATACAGCTGTCACTAACTCAAAGAGAATGATATGATTCTGTATTGAGAGATAAAGGTCTGAGTCTTGTCATTTAAGAGGGGATACCCAGAGAGCTCTCAGCAATATAGTTAGCCCTGTAATTGTAACAATCACTGTTCTGCAGTATCTTCAGGTAAGGTTACTATTGCCAAAGAACTTCTTAACAGTACGCACTTCTTAGGTACAAATGTATTTTAATGTCCAAGATACTGTGGGGCTTTAAAAAAACATTTCTAAGGAGGTAGGTTGTTACCTTACTTCATGGCCTAACTCCCTACTGGAGTAGGCCACATTTCATATTCATTCATTGTAGGATAGCTGTTCTTTATTACAATGTTTCTGGAAGTTGAATGGAGGTGTTGGCTAAGAATAATTGGCTGATACTATGGCCTCTCAGAGGTGCAATTTTTCAGAAGTGAGACTTCCTTAAGTAAGGTGATAACTAGATGATCCCAGCTGTCTAGCATGCCTGTGAACATCTGAGATTGTTCTGGGTGAGTCAGGAGGAAAAGGCAGACAAGGTTCTTTGGGTGAATCTGATATCTTTTATTAGACCAAATTAAATAGTTGGAAAACAATTTTTAAGCAAGCTTTCGGGTTCAGAAACCCTTTGTCAGGCTGAAGAAGTTTCAGCAGTTGGTGTGTGCTCTTCCCAGATGGAAAGAAAAGTAAAGAAGCCAGAGGCTGGGCTGGTATGCATGTATGATAGGCAGTCAGTGAAGATGTAGATTGAGGAGTCAGTGGGTGAGAGACAGGCTGGGTGTGGGGGGAGAGAAGGGGAAATAATAGTGGAGAAGTACCTGGGGAGTCAGCTGTCAGGTAGGTTATAATGTGTCATAAATCCAATGTCTATATTTAGTTCATGATTTTTAGTATCCAGGAGGTTGATGAAGTGGAGCTCATAGGCTCATCTCTGGGAAGTGTTTTGTAAGCTTCCTTTGAGGATCAGGACTGAGAGATTGGAGAGAGTGGTTTTCTTGTGAGAAATGTGCCCACACAGGTAATTGGGTATTCCTGTCTTGGATAGATTTCCAGTGTGCGTTCATTCTGGTGCACAGTTGTTGTTTGGTCTCTCTTATGTATTTTCCATCAGGGCATTTGGTGCATAGATGAGATATATTACATTTCTGGAGGTGCAGCTGTAAGATCCAGGAATGCCGATGGCTCTGTTGTGGGGTGTAGTAATTGTGGGGGTTGTGGAAATGTGTTGGCAAGTTTTGCATTTCTTGTCATGGCATGTTCTAGATCCATTTGGTGTGTTCTGGGCTTGAGGAAGTTTGCTTCTGGTGATGAGGTTGGTGAGGTGCTTGTTTGAAGGCTAGGATGGGTGGCTCTGGGAACATCTCTTTAAGAATAGGGTCTCTTTCTAGTATGGATTGCAATTATTTGAGCTATTACTGACCTTATACACTTCATCCTCACACACAACAATTTCACTTTTAATAATCAACATTTCCTCCAGATGATGGGAACAGCTATGGGCACCAAAATGGCCCCACAATATGCCAACCTTTTTATGACCCACCTGGAAGAAGACTTCCTCAAGAACTGCACCATCAAACCCTTGCTATACTTAAGATATATCGATGACATCTTCATCATTTGGAATGAAAACCTGAAATCTCTGATTGAGTTCCATCACAAAGTCAACAATCACCATCCCTCCATCCAACTATCTCTTGAATACTCCAGCACCAACATCTCCTTTTTAGACACAATGATCAGTATCCAGAATGATAAAATACAGACCACGTTATACAAGAAACCACAGCCCAACACTTTTTGCTTCTGGTGATGAAGTTAGCGAGGCTTGGTGCTTGTTTTCAGGTTAGAATGGGTGGCTCTGGGAAGATCTCAGTCAGATGCCTTGAGATCTTAAAGTATATTTCCAGAGTCCTACTTACAGGCCAGGGTGTTCTTTTATGAGTAAAGTTTATTTACTTCCCAAATAATTTCCAACTGGGTTTTAGAAGACTTTTCTCATTTTGAAAGATCCCTCTGAACTGTGCAAAGAGCCCATTTGACAGGAATTGTCTGGTTGCCAGAGGGTTTGTACTGTAGCCCAACAGCTTGATCCGGGGGGGGGGGGGGGTGGGGGGGGGGGATGGGAGAAGTGTAGATCTCATCCAGAAAGACTCTTTATTATGGCTTCCTTCAACGGGGGATAAAGCTTGCTGTCAGTTGGCTAAGCTTCCATAGTTAACCATTTATTTAGATGACTATTTCTTCTGCATGTCATATGGGAGAAATTTTAGTAGCTTCATTTGTATGCTTCTTCTGTGGTTCTGTTTATAGATTTGCTGGTACCAAGTTGTTGTCTAGAATATGCAAGTGTGGCTCTTAAATGTTAAGGAGACACAGGACACAAATACCTTACTGAGAAGGGGCATGTACTGCAGATAAACTTGTGCCAATTCCTGTTAAACCTGCAGCAGATAATTTTCAGCTTAGGAGATAATGTGGATGTGAATTTGATTCTGATGAATGAAGAGCTTGAGCAGCTGTAAGGCCTGCAGGTGCAGTAGCTCCAAATCTCTCTTAAAATCCACTTTCCTGCCAGTCCTCACTCCCCCTTAAAGTTAATACTCTGCTACCATCAATAAACACCAGTGTGCTTATTATGGAAGTATTTAGATCCAGGATTTTAGAGGTGAAAGGCCACTTCATTAACTCCATTGTGTCACAGCCCTGTGGGGAGATCATACATCAGTTGGCTGCTTTCTGCTCTGGAACATAACAGGTAACTAAAATAAGGAAGATAACTGGAATAATTCACAGAAACTATTGTGAAAAGGAAAGAGAAACCAACCAGCTGCAGTGGCAGTATTCTCTGGGTTTGATTTTCTTTCCTATTGTGGCTATCTGGATAATATGTCTGTGGCTAGCATTTTTTCTTTCATTCAAAATGAAGGATAAATGAGGTCAAACAAGAAAAATGTATGGACTCCTGGAAAAAAAATTACATAAAATTCAACCAAAAACCTGTCATTTTAAATTAAAGTTATTTAGGGTGCAGAAATACTAGTCACTGCTCAAAACTTTTCATCCAAACATGTTGATGAGAAATGATGGTTTAATCAAAAGGATATTTCCAACAAAAATTATGTCCATTTTCTGAAAAGTGTTCAGTGGTCAGATTTTTACAAATGTTTAAAGTGTTTTGTAGGAGGAGAAACAGAATGGATTTTAAAAGACAATTTTCCTTTTAAAAAATCACAGGCAAAATTATTTCCACCCAATATTGTTAAACATCATTTGCATGTGAAATTGCTAGGTTTGCACATGAAAGGTAAATAACTGCAAGTTTGCATTTGCACAAAAAACTTGGTTTTGGTAACCTTTTAAAAAATTGTTCAAAATTGATACTAGTGTCAGAATGATGAATGAGATGACGAAAAATTCAAAGCAATTGCAATTCTCTTAGACATTTGCATTGCATGCAAACGTTTTGCATTCCAGCCATGCAGTTGGTCCAGTAAAATACATCACAGCCCCCAAAAATCTTTGCCTCTCTTGTGTAGAAGAAGAAAACCCCAGACCTTAATTTCTGCTGAATTCTTGAGTTAGTGCACTATTTGCTAATGATTGATTTTTCCCCACCTATTTTGGAATCTGCTCTTTCTCCCGCCCTTTTCCCATGTTGAGCTGAGTAGACCTATCAGGTCAATAGGTCAAACCACAGTCTATGCCCTCTTGCAGCTTTCTGGTTCAAACCAGTTTTTCTTTGACTAGTTATATCTTGTGTCATGTGACCTGAATTGAAACATACAAAAGGCTTGCTTCAATTGTCTGTTGGGGGGGGGGGGGGCATGCAGGACTGATAAGAGGAAGCTCTGTCTGTCCGGTGCTCTCCCCAGCAGCTGCTTGTATAATAAAGGTCTCTGACAACTTTGTGACCAAACAATAGAGTGAAGCCTGTTTCTTCCACAATTCTTGGTGCCGTGACTCAGATGGCAACGCCCGGCTGAGACTACCGACAGGCTTGCGGACCATTCCCCTCTGAAACCCCAGGTGCCAAATCAAGGTAAGAGAATTTTTGAAATCTCTAAAGGGGTTATCAGTGGAGGACTGCCCTTGAGGGGCGGGGAAACCAGTTCGAGCTTACGCCATCTGAACTTTTGAAATACAAACTTGTCAGACACTCTAAAGGGTTTGGATGAAACCAATTTACAATTAAAAGAGTAAAAGGAAAAGTCTAGACTAAGGAATATAGAAACCTGGGGAATAATGTGAGTGTTTTCCATGGTGTCGCTGACCAAGGCTGGGACTAAAGCAATATTCTTGAACCCCGTGCCTCAGTGCAAAAGTCCCTTTGTGTGAAAGAATATGAGCCGTTGACCAGGTCTGAGATTAAGGTTGGGTCTAGCTGCCCCAAGGCTGTCTAGAAAGGCAGACTTGAAATCAAGGGGGCCCAACTGGAACCTCAAGACCCAGCAGACAGGTTTATCCTTTCCCCGTCCATGGAAACTGTCCGGGTAACTGGCGGTTGATGTGACCAAATAACTGTTAGGACGCCGCTTCGTGAGTTGCCCTTGGTTCAAAATTGGCACATCAAGTCCCTTACCCTCTTCCCTGTGTGAGTGCCCTGTGTGAATTGAGGGATGGGGGGCTCTGGGTGAAAGGATGTCCCAACCCCACTAAAAGGAACCCCAGCAGGTTATATGTATGCGCATTATGGTCAAAAGTCATGTAAGTTTTTAGATAAATGGAATTGGTATACCAGGAATAACCCTCCAAAACAATTTCCTTCAGAAGGAACTTTTGATCTTGATAAAGTGATCCACCTCTGAAAAGTTCTAGAGTCCCAAGGTAGCAAGACCCCTCAAACTCAATGGGATGTCTGTTTTGACTGGTATGAAGAAGGTAGTAAGAGGCAACAAGAATCCTGGGTAAGGGGTATTAAGGACTCCCAAGAAAAACTAAATGCAGAAATTAAGCAATTGAAAAATAGACATAGCCTTGGCCAAGCTAATCTTACCTCAGCACCTCCTACACCTTTATATCCCCAACTAATTCATGAGACTGAGACCGAGAATGAGTCTGTAGAAGATATTCTAGAGAGTACTTCTTATTTGGCCCAACCACCACCTTACCCTGAACAAACTTCCACCTGAATTGGAAACTCCACTTTGTAGTCTGGAGGGCGCTTCTAGAGGCTCATATTCCCCTGTGGGTTTAAATAACAGTTGCCCTAAAAAGGATCCTATTATTCAAGTACCGTTGCACCAATTACCAGGTGCACAAACTTGGTAATGGTACATGCCCCTTGGACACCTGGAGATTTAAGAAATCTAGTTAAAGAATTTCCTAACATCAGAGAAAAGCCCCAGAAGTTTAATGACGAGCTAAAAACCGTTATTAACTGTTACAACCCTACATGGTCTGATATGAACCAACTTTTGCGTGCCGTACTTCCTCCTGAAGTCCAACAACGCCTGACACATGAGGTAGACTGGCTACAGTGAGACCCTGGTCATGGGACAAATCTAGCAACCGCCCAACACCGTTTACTAGAAGCCATATCTGTCGTATGTCCTAAGAAAACTGACTGGGATAAAATTAATAATTGTAAACAGAATAAAGAAGAGTCTCCAGCAGACTATTTAGAACAACTCAAAGAAGTTTTTGAAAGACACTCAGGAATAAATGAAGCTACCCAAAACACTCAGGAAGCAATTGCAGCCACATTTGTCCAAGGCCTACAGCCTAAATTAGGAGACCAGTTGTGTAACATCTGTGTGGGCTGGCAATCAAAACCATTAAACAAACTAGTTACGGTTGCCAACCATCGTTTAGCGTGTCAGGAAAGAAAGAGAGAAAATAATGAAGCCCACTTAATGGCTTTGCAACTTCAAACCTATCACCCCAGAGGGCGAGGATGTGGAAAAGGGAATTCACGAGGCCGAGGAAGGGGACGCGGATGCTGGCTGGCAGACGAATGTTTCCTCCGTTGACCGTTCTTCCTGTTTTTACTGTGGTCAAACCGGTCACTGGAAAGGAGAATGTCCCAACAGACCGCATACCTCTACCCCTTCAACAGGAAACTCTGCAGATCAACAACATCAGCAATTCTCCCTGCCTCTTCCCCAAAATTCTTTATCTCAACATTAGGACTGGCTGAGGGATAGTAACTTCATCCTTTCACCACTCTTACCCATTGATCAGTCTGAACCCTTTGTAGACTGTACCATACCGGGGAAAAGGGTAACTTGCCTTGTTGACACAGGGGCAAGCAGTTCCACTTTGCATCTTTTTTATCTTCCTGATCCACCTCTTTCCGATGCTGTTGTTAATGCTGTCGGCATTTCTAATCAAGTAATTTCTCACCTTGTAACTTAACCCTTGTCCGTCACTCTTGGTCCTATCTCTGACCACCATGCCTTCGTTTTAAGCCCTTTTACCCCTGTTAATCTTTTAGGTCGTGACCTACTTTGTAAACTTGGTTGTACTATTTATTGTACAGCGCATAGAGTTTTCCTTAAAGTACCAGCAGAAAATGAATGCACAGTTCTTGCTGCTATGATTGAACTAGCAACCCCACCTATTTCTACAACAAACCCTGATTTCAAAGAAGAAATCCTTAAACAGGTACCCCCTGCCCTATGGTCACAGCATGCTAATGAAGTTGGGCAGATACACACTGCTGAACCTGTTAAAATTCGTCTGGATCTGCGAAAGCAGCTCCCGCGCATTTCCCAGTGTCCTCTCAACGAGGAGGCTGAGCAAGGAATCGCACCAGTCATTTCTTCCCTCCTTCAGCAAGGTATCTTGATCCCCACTTCTAGTCCTTGTAATACTCCAATTCTGCCAGTTAAGAAACCTGGCAAAACTACTTATCGCTTTGTGTAAGACCTGCGAGCTGTTAATTCTGTTGTTTTACCTATTTTTCCTGTAGTACCTAACCCAGCTATCATTCTTTCTTGCATCCCACTGGAAGCTTATTTCTTTACTGTTCTGTATTTGTGTTCTGCTTTTTTTTTCAATTCCTATTCATCCAGATAGTCAGTTTTTGTTTGCATTTACTTATAAAGGCTTACAATATACTTGGACTAGACTCCCTCAAGGCTATACAGAGTCCCCTCCTATCTTTTCACAAATTTTAAAGAAAGATTTAGACGACATTCAGTTTGAAAACCATTCTGTCCTTATCCAGTATGTCGATGATCTTTTGCTTGCCTCACCTTCCTTTGAAGCCTGTAAAATTGATTCTCTACACCTTTTGACCTGTCTTGCTCTAAAAGCCCATAAGGCTTCTAAAGAAAAACTTCAGCTCTCCTTATCAAAGATTCATTATTTAGCCCATGATATTTCCGCTGGAGAATGTCACCTTTCAACTGCGCGAGTTGAAACAATTCTCAATATCCCGCGGCCCACAACTGTCTCTCAAATGCGCGCCTTCTTAGGCATGGCCGGATATTGCCGCCAATGGATTTTGGGCTATGTCTCAATTGTAAAACCCTTGCAAAATTTTAGCTTAAAGGACACCCCTGAACATTTGCAGTGGTCTCCAGAAGCCAAAAATGCCTTTTCTGTCATTAAAACTGCCCTTTCACAGGTATCCGCACTGGGACTTCCTGTTTATTCAAAGCCTTTTACACTCTTTTGTCATAAAAAAGATGGCTTTGCTATAGGGGTACTTACTCAATCCCATGGAGATAAACATCTTCCTATTGCCTACTATAGTACAGTCTTAGATCCTGTAGCAACTGGGTTTCTATCATGCCTTCGGGCAGTTGCTGCTGCTGCCATTCTTGTAGAATCATCTGCAAATATTGTTTTAGCCTCGCCCTTAACTGTTGCTGTACCCCACTCAGTGGCTGCACTTCTTTTAAAAACCAAAACCCAACACCTTTTAAATGCTCATTTAACTAAATATGAAATTCTGCTACTTTCTGCAGCCCACATTACTTTAGTTTGGTTCCCTGTACTTAATCCTGCTTCCTTGTTACCTGTATCTTCTGATGGCGAGCCTCATGACTGCCTCGCTGTTACTGCTCATTTAACTTTACCTAGGGTTGATCTTAAGGACATTCCCATTCCAAATGCTGACCCAGTCTTGTATGTTGATGGGTCCTGCCTAAGAACTTCCATAGGCTCTCCTGTTGCAGGTTACGCTCTATGTTATGGTTCTTATGTAGTCACCTTATTAGATGCCTTTCTATTACCTGTTGCTGTTGCTATTATTAAATGTGTTGCTCATCAATCTTCCCAGGATGAAGTTACGCTTGGAAATACTCTGGCTGACTCTGCAGCCAGAGCTGTGGCCCTTTCACTCCCTCAAGCTGAGCAATTGTTTTTTTCCCATACCTATGAGCTGTCTCCTATTGCAATTCTTCATGATGTTGCGCTTCTCCCAGATCAGGCCGCAGATTCTGAAAAAGACACCTGGAGACTGCATGGGTGCCTATTACATCCTGATCACCTTTGGTGCTTCCCGGACGGCCACCTGGTTGCGCCCAAGGTCTTACTTCCCTACCTTGCTCGCATGTACCATGGAGTGGCCCATGTGAGCAAAGGGGGGATGATCGCAGCTATTCAACCTGATTGGTATGCTCCAAATTTTCCTTCCATAGCTCAGCACTACTGCCAGGCTTGATCTGTGTGTCAAGCCCATAATGTAGGCAAACCTGTTAAAACTAAGAAAGCAGCACCTCCCCCACCTTGGGGACCATTTGTAAATATTCAGATTGACTTTATACAAATACTGAAATGTTGTAAATATCAATATGTACTTGTTATAGTTGGTATGTTTTCAAGTTGGATTGAAGCCTATCCTGTGACAAGAGCCGATACTAAAGCTGTCACTAAAATCCTTTTAAAGGACCTTATCCTGCAATTTGGAATCCCACTTACCATCAGTAGTGACAGGGGATCTCACTTTACTGGGAAAATTATACAAGAAATATGTAAAGCCCTGCAGCTTCGACAGAACTTTCATTGCCCATATCACCCACAGGCAGCAGGTGCTGTAGAGAGACAAAACGGGATCCTGAAAAATAAACTAGCAAAAATCTGTGCTGAGACTGGTTTAAAATGGCCAGACACTCTACCATTAGCATTAATGAGCATGAGATCCACCCCTAATCGGAAGACTGGACTCAGCCCACATCAAGTCCTGATGGGAAGACCTATGTGACTCCCATCCTCCCCACACTTACCACCTTCTCAGATTAACATCCACTTAGCTGATGATCTTGTATCACAATATTGTCAAGCATTAATGAAATGTGTTAAGGCCTTTCATTCACAGATCCAAGAAGCTTTACCCAGAGAGCCTGAAGAAGCCTGCCATTCCTTGAAGCCAGGAAATTGGGTTCATGTAAAAATCCACCAAAGAAAATCAGCTTTAGAACCTCGCTGGAAAGGTCCGTTCCAAGTTCTTCTCACCACTATTACTGCAGTAAAGTGTCAGGGACTATCTACTTGGATCCACGCTTCGCACTGCAAAAAAGACTGTTCCTCCTGACGAAACCAAGGTTTAAAGATTAAGACTCCAAGAGAAGAGCCCATTAATAACCAAACATGGAGTCCCTCTTATTGACTATTTGTATTGGACTTCTAAAGCTGGCCTATGGGAATGTGTTTTTGTCTTTAGTTAACCAAATTAGGATAGACTTAAATGTCTCTCATTGTTGGATATGTAGTCATGTCCCTATCCATTCTACCGGAGGGATACCCATGATACCAGTACCCTTGAATGTGACCCAAACGTCAGCTCCTTATTATTCACCCTTTCATGGGAACGAAACTTGGCAAGATATAAATTGTAACCAAGCTAACTATGTACGACTAGCGTATGCCACCCCTGGAATTTTTGTTGGACTTGTAATGGATCTCGTGTTGCAGTAGGAGTCTTTGGGTCTGGTTTGGTGGACTTGGGACCAAATTATTTTATATCGCAATCATGGTCCTTGGGTTTATACTCTTTCTACAAGTACTGCTTTTGTTGCTACGCAATTGTAACCTTAATGCATCCCACGAAAGACGTAACAGATATGTCTAACGTGATGCTGGGTCAACTGAGATTAGTCTCACAGTTGTTCTGAAGGGAGCACTGGGAAATACTCTATCTAAGAACAAGTTTCAATATGCCTCGAAGGATGCATAAGTCAAACTGTTCTCCCATTAGCTCACTTGCAGTCTGTTGCCCAACATTGCTTGTACTTTAAGTACAGAAGGGGGGAATGTGGAAGAAGAAAACCCCAGGCCTTAATTTCTGCTGATTCTTGAGTTAGTGCACTATTTGCTAATGATGCTTTTTCCCTGCCTATTTTGCAATCTGCTTTTTGTCCCGCCCTTTTCCCCTGTTGAGCTGAGTAGACCTATGAGGTCAATAGGTCAAACCACAGTCTATGCCCTCTTGCAGCTTTCTGGTTCAAACCAGTTTTTCTTTGACTAATTATATCTTGTGTCATGTGACCTGAATTGAAACGTATAAAAGGCTTGCTTCAATTGTCTGTTTGGGCAGGGAGGGGCGCATGTGGGACTGATAAGAGGAAGCTCTGTCTGTCCCGTGCTCTCCTCAACAGCTGCTTGTAAATAAAGGTCTCTGACAACTTCGTGACCAAACAATAGAGTGAAGCCTGTTTCTTCCACACTTGGAAAGGTATAGTTATTTTTGGAAAAGAGAAGTTTATAAGAAAATCCAGGGATTTGAGCAGCTGGCCCTCTGTGTTCCATTATGATAACTTCAGCAGCCCAAACTTTTCTTCAGCACTTTCTGTTCTCTCCCCTCTAGGACTGCTGACAGTAGTATACGACGTCTGAAAAACATATATACTTAGAGCAAAGAGATTTCAAAGAAAACAGAGTTTTAATAGTAAGCCAGTCCATCTACACAAATGCTTCCCATTTCCTGAGGTCTACCCATCCCTAGATTTGGGGAAGGCCTAAATCCACATCACCTTCATATCCTTTCTGCAAAACCTCTCTCCATATCATCTGGTCCCCCCTGAAGAGTTCCTACTATTGATCTTTTCTTTCCTCTACAGAGACAAACTTAATCATTTAGTGTTCTATTGATCTTTAGACTAACTTCAGCCTGGTGCCTGGAAGTAAGCAATTATCCTATAGTTATTCCCCTCTCCTAGTGTTTTTGGTGAGGCCTATGTTATTGTGTTGCTTGCCTGCTTGTTCTTCCCACTGTAGCTCAATACATTCATACAGCAAAGCCTTGTAACCAAATAATATATAATAGCATTTGTCTCCCTGAGCATGTCATCAACAGCATATGTAGAATCTTCATATCTCAGTTTTCTTATATAGAAACTCCATACCTGCTCTGCTGCCTAATCTACTGCCAAAAGTAGTCTAGAGGGAAGTAATAATCTAAAACATAATGCTTATTTTTGTGTAAACACATATGCAGACACATAGTGAAGGAGTAGAGAAGCAGTTGTCAACATCACTGGACTCAAGGCACCTGTCATTAGATTCTAGGCACTCCTTGGAAAATGCTAGTACTTAAGTTTTCACTTTTTTTTTCTGTGGAAAAAATAATACAGTAGTTTTGCCATTGCAAAGAACTCAGAAAGAGCACAACAGGTCAGAATGTTTCTAAAACTATGGAGTCCTATTAGAAATCTCTGGGTTTATCTTATGAATCTTGTTTGCACACTTAACAGTGCAAACATTATATGGTACCCTAGACACCTTTGAAAGGATCTGGAGGCACTCCATGTTGCGGTGGCACTCGGGTTGAGATTTCACTGGAGTACAGAGACAGCCCCTGAAATCTTTATTAGTAACAGCATGGAACCTGTTAGTGTTTAATGCCTCAATCAGGATCAGGCTCCAGTTTTGCTAAGCAAAGTTAGGCACAGTTACTATTCCAAAAAAATTAATTTTTGTTTAGGACAAGTGGTCATGATGATGGTAGTGCCAGTGCCCACATCTTATGTAGTTAACAATTGGTTAAAATACCCACCCAAAAAACCTGAGTTCAAACTACAGCTCCCACTTCCCAGGAGTGCTTCTAACCAGTATGCTACAGGCCACTCTCTATCCCACCTATCAATGTTGGGCCATTTTGGAGAAAAATAATTCAAGATTCAACAGTTTACTGGGCGAGAGCTGGAACACAACGAAAGCATAATTTGCCTGCCTAATGGTTAAGAGATTAATTGCAGAGAACATAGTCCTGGATTCTAGTCCCTATTCCAAGACTGTTCTCATATTTATCTAATGACAGTGCAATGCCTTGTAAAAATACTTGGAAACTACCACTGTATTCTCCTGGGAGCTGAGTCATGTCTGGGTGTGATAGGTGTGCTCTAAGAGTGCCTATGCAGTCATGTCCTATGGGCATGTTGGTTGAGGAATGTAGAATTTCTGGATCCTGGATGCGCTCGTCAGGATTTGTTTGCCAATCTGCTCAGATTTGTCAGTTCTGAATGTTCACAGAGATGCAACATGCAATTCCAAATGCCTAATTTAGGCATCCACGGGGTTAGGCAGTTGTGGAACTGGGGGAGGTTTGTTTTTAGGTACCTAAATTCTACTTAAGTCCTGGTTTAAGCCCACAAATTGCCAATTGGATCTGAAGTTCTGTGACTGAAGAGCATGGAAATGAGGGCACCGCAAAAGCTAAAGTGAAAGTTATAGTTGTTAAGAGGAAAAGGAAGTTGTTAGGTTTTTTTTTTAACTAAATGGTCTAACAATTATTTAATTTAAATGATGAATGTTTTGAATAAAGAAGGCCTTTGGTAAATATTCAAAACCATCAGTCCTCTAGTAAATACTCTTTTTCCTTCACACTTGTGTCAAAAAAGCAAGGGATACCAGAATTATTTTTTTTTTTATTTCATAAGTTTAAAAAAAAAGGAGAGGGGGAAACTTTTTAAATATAAATAATTTGGGGGGCATGAGCAAAACAAAAAAGAAATAAGCTCAGTTCCTTAAAAATTCTTACAGAGCACCTTCTGAAAGTGCATTTTAGAATTGTTTTAGATAGGATTGGCACTGGTGCAGTGACAGTACTAGCAATGACCAAGTGTGGCCAGCAGAGGGAGGACTGACTTGCTTACAGATAAGTAAGTCTGAAATCCCTTGTTATTTCAGCCTTCACAGCTGCTGCAAATGAAAAATTACTTAAAACTTTCCTGAACTCAGGAAAATGGCAGTAATAAAAATAAATACATACACCCGTAAAAGAGAAAAAAACCCTACACATTATGTATGTTCCAATCTGTCACTATACTGAGGTTCCCAGGGGATTTTACTGTGATGGATTACAGATTGTATTGTGATATTTCTGCGTTACTTATGTTTGTGTTGTTATAGTATAGTGTGACTCAGTGTACCTCCTTAGGCTGTGCACAGAGAATGAAGGGTTAAATGTCAAGTCTAGCTATATGACAGTGGGAGAGTAGGCTAGAAAAAAAGCAGCATGGCAGCTCCTGGCCAGAAGAGTCTGGAAACTGAGACAAGTGGAGGAGGACTGGGGAGCTGGACAGACTGGAAAAGGAGCAATTTGGAAGTGCTCAGGGCTGTGCAGATTGTATTGGGTGGGGGTGGAGGGACAGCTTAACCCCCTTGGCGAACTGCTGGCTGGGTGGTCTTTATTACACAATACATTACACTGCAATAAATGCCTTTACTGAAATGCCTTTTCCATGCTACTTGGAAATCTGGCTTGTACTGGGTCTCCCCAGCAAGACGTAAAGTCCCTCTCTCAGGGGCAGAACTGGATGTCAGCACCTTGAGTCAGGACCATGGGAAAACTAGGGAATGTGAGGGACTGAATGGGAAAGGAGCCTGGGCCCCACACTTGCCCTAAAAGCCAAGCCTAAGCTGGCTTCAGGGAACTCTCTCAAAGACCACAGCAGTCCCAAGCAATCACCCCCTGGAAGGTACTCTATGGCAATTACTTAAAATGCAGCAACTACAAACAGTTAGAAAAAGAATTACTTTCCAGTAATGCAAATATCAACTAGTAATACCAGGTGCTGAATTTTCTAAATGCTTGTTCCAGAAGACAGGAATTCTGAAAAAAATAGTTGGGGTCCAGATGGCTTAAGAAAAGGGGTACTGAGATATTGTTTATTCTCCAGTTGTGGTATGTTTGTTTGTTTCCTTTCTTTGTTAAAACTGGCTTTTATTTTAGAGCAGGTGATTAGAGTCTTTCTGTTCCTATTGTGTTTTCAACTGTGGCCTGGATGAGTAGGGTCATTGCAGCTTTTCATAGAATCGTGGAATCATAGAAAAGTAGAGGAAGCTCTGGAGACCTAGGCCATTATCTAATCCAAACTCTGCCTGAGACAAAATGATTCCTACCCATGCCACTATACAAATCCTTGTCTAACCTATTCCTAAGACTACACAAATCAACCCTGTTCCAACACCTACAGGACATAGCACCCTAACCTGCTTAGGGAGACAATGACAGTCAGTGTCCTGCTGCTGCAGGTTTGTTAAAATACTCTTGCAAGCCAAACCCGTGTTACAAGAAAGCAAAAACCCCCTTAGCTGATACCATTGTTTCAGAATAGAATTCCCCTAAGTACCTTATTGGTTCATTGTTTTTGCAGGTTCCTGAGCTTTTGAAAACAAAAGGACTTCATGCAAGGGGACTTTCCTTTCCCCATGGGCATTCTGGTCTCATGATGGAGGGCTGGTTCATTCATTACACATGGTCTTTTGGGGACCTTGTGAGGTCCCTTCTAGCCCTATTGTTCTATGACTCTATAAGTTTGTCAGAACAATTCTAGGTTTTGCTCTTTGTGGATTTGGACTTGCATGAGTTTTAATTGGAGTTTTGAGTTGAACTGGACCAATATAGAAATAAATATACCTTCAACCCAAGTATTGAAAAGCCTAGAATTTCATTCAATTTCAGTCTGATGTTTTAAATGAAAACTCATGAGCATGGTCCAAATTTCAGATTTATAACAATCTAAAACTGGATGAAAGCTTTCTGGTCTAATGTCAGATACTTTACATTGTTTGACTTTTATCCTCTGATCTCAGTAATCCCTCATGAATCCTATTAAGCCCCTCCTGTTCATTAATGCTAAGTAAGGGGCACAATGTAACTGGGAACCCCAACTCTGTTAACTACTTGGGGAGGGGGAAGAGTAGCGAAGAGTGAGGTTCCCAGGGGAACAAGATTTCTGCAGCCTGCAGGGGCAGACTATTGCAGCAGCCAGTAGCAACAGCACCTCAAACCTTGAGGCATAGGACTGCAAAGCCACTAAAAAGGGCTGCAGGGCAGGGGGATCCAAACAGCTCCTTAGGCTGAAGAGGCATAGCTTGGTTGCGTATAAGCCCAGCCTGTAGGCTGAGGCTGGCAGTTCCTGTGTGCAGGCTGCTGGGGAAGGAGCTAAGGACAGAGTTGGCTCCTAAGCAAAAGGGGCTGGGGGAAATCAGGTCACTTACTTATGACTGCAACAACTATTATGGCTCCAAGGTGATTTTGGATGAGTTGTAACTGAATGGTTAACCCTTTGTGCTCTAGATATCTTTTTCTGGAGCAGGTCTGGAGGCCATGGGGCAGGGTGCCAGGGACGCTCTATGTTTTGAGACCAGCATGTGTGAGTCTAAGACTTGGAAACCTAGGGTCCAAGCCAGTGGTCCTGCACTGAGGGGGCTCAGCCAGAGACAAAAGGCTGAAACTAGGAAGACTGAAGTGAAGACAAGGGTTTTGAGGCCCTATGGGGCCCAGTTTAGTTGGGAGCCTAGAGGTCCCCTCCAAGTGACAACTGTGATCTGCAAGGCATGAGCATGCCTGTTGGGACATCCAGAGGCCACAATTATAGCCCCTAATGCATGACTGGGGCAGCTTTAATGGGGAAGTACATCCCATGGAGGAGTTTGGGCAGAGTACCCTGGGAATTGAGGTAGAGGGGAGTAGCACCTAGGGCAAGACAAAGAAGAAAAGACACCAAAGATGAGGCTAGCCCAGCCTCTGGAGGCAGCCTCCCCTTAAGTGTATTAAGATTAAGTCATAGCAGGCAAGAGACAGGAAGTGGAGGAGACCAGCATGTGATCACAAGAGGGCATCAGATACCCCAAACCTGTTACACACAGACACACACCCATTCAACCTTTTCTTAAACAAGAAAAGTGTTCCCCTTTTACTGGCTTGGGAAAACTGCACTCCGCCTCCTCGAACCTCAACCTCCTCGAACTCCACCTGTCTTCTTTACTGGTAGACTTCCCCCATGCTACTCTCTCTGAGCAAGGGGCCCTACTTTAAATAATTTTCTTATTTAAAGTGTTCAGGTATGAAGAGAGAATCTAAAAAAAAAAAAAGAACTGCAATAGCAACACTCATCCAGCTATATTTCAGTGTGATCTTAGTTCTGTTTAGGCAAAATTAATTTTTTGTTTTGCATTGGGGCAAAGAATGTCTCAGGCTATCTTCACAAAGCCCCTGAAGAGCTATTTCATTTTTTTCCCCTTTTTTATATATCATAGAAAATAAGGGTTGGAAGGGTCCTCAGGAGGTCATTTGGTCCAACCCCCTGCTCAAAGCAGCACCATCCCCAACTAGACCATCCCAGACAAAGCTTTGTCTAGCTGTGTCTTAAAAACCTCCAAGGATGGAAATTCCACCACCTCTCTAAGTTATTTGGTCCACTGTTTTACCATCCTCTCAATGAGAGAATTTTTCCTAATATCTAACCTAAACTTCACTTGCTGCAAATTGAGACCATTGCTCGTTGTTCTGTCATCTGCCACTACTGAGAACAGTCTAGCTCCATCCTCTTTTGAACCCCCTTCCAGGCAGTTGTAGGCGGCTATTAAATCCCCTCTCCTCTAGACTAAATAAGCTCAATTCCCTCAGCCTATCCTCATAAGTCATGTCCCCCAGCCCCTTCATCAATTTTATTGCCCTCCACTGGACTCTCTCCAATTTGTCCACATCCTTTCTGCAATGGGGGGGCCCAAAATTGAATGCAGTACTCCAGATGTGGCCTTGCCACATAGAGGGGAATAATCACTTCACTTGCCCTTCTAGCAACACTCCTACCAATGCAGCCCACTATGTTATTAATCTTATTTGCAGCAAGGGCACACTGTTGAGTCATAGTCAGCTGTTTGTCCACTGTAACTCCTGGTCCTTTTCTGCAGAGCTACTGCCCAGCCAGTCAGCCCCCAGCCTGTGGCGGTGCATGGGATTGGTCCATCCTAAGTGCAGGACTTTGCACTTGTCCTTTTTGAACCTCATGAGATTCCTTTTGGCCCAATCCTCCAATTTGTCCCGATCACTCTGAATTGTAGCCCTACCCTCCAGCATATCTACTACTCCCCCCAGCTTGGTGTCACAGGGAAATATTATGGGCTTACATTGAATATTTCCTGTAATTAACAGACTGGTTGCGCTACTTACATCAAGTAGCTGCTATATAAATGGATAGCTGAGAGTAATTAATATAATGATCACTGAGAATCATAAACAATTGTCCTGTTGACCTTCCCACCAAAACAACAGCCATTCAGTCAACTTGCTCTGGAGAGATGCAGAAACACTACATATTGTTGTGCTGACTCCCAATATAAAGCCATTTGTAGTTTTAGCACATGACAGCTGAAGTTTTTCAACAGTCCTCTTTCTGTTGCTCTCTTTTTTGAAGGGAACAAATGTCACTACATCAAAAGCTCACTGCGGTGATCTCAAGTGACATGCAATAAAGCAAAGACAAAGGAGGAGGATGCTTTCTATGTCTCTTTATTGCATTGTAAACCTTCTGTACTGTGTACCATAGAGAGTACTCTTTTCACAGAGGTGCTGGGACCACATTTTTCAGCCTTAGGACAACGATTAGCAAAATCCATATAAACGTTTTATGGGATCCACCTAGGAAGGCAAAATCATTCAAATGATGTGGAAGAAGGGTGATATTGTGATAGCTACAATAGGCGTATATGTAAATGTTCATGATGATGAAAACAATTAAATGATGAAGATGATAACTGATGAAGATGATGTACAGAAACTCTACTCAGCTGTTCTTAGCCACATGCAGCCATTGGATCATTTGCATCCTTTCTTTAAATGTCCTCCACAAGTCCTTCAGCTGTTTAAGGGCATCTGTACTAATGTAACATTCTGAACTAGGGGCAGGCAATTATTTCAGCTGGAGGGCCGCTTAATGAGTTTTGGTGTGCTGTTGAGGCCCTGGTCACCATCTTGGGACCAAAAGTCTTGCCTCTAACCCCTAACCTTTGCCACTGGAGGTTCCTCCCCTCACCACCCAGAAGTACTCCTTTTGGAAAGGGAGGGTTGTCATCTTGGAACCAGAAAAAACAAGTCATACACTAAAGGTCAAACACGTACTATAACATTTTAATTTTATTACAAAAAATATTTTGTCATGATTTGTGTTTACATGCTGTATAGAGGTGATTGCATAATAACTCAAAATAAAGTCTTACTCTTGTATATTGTGTGGAGGGATGTGGGGTGTGGTGGGGGTGGGTATGTTTGTATGGTGGAGTATGGGGGATGTGTGGGGGGGTTGTGAGGGGGTATAGCTGTGGGGGGGCAATAGGTATGTTGAGGGATATGTGTGTGTGTATATGTGGGGGCTTGTAGTGGTGGGGTGTGGGTGTGTGGCATTTATGGGATGTGAGGGAGGTTGGGGGGATGTGGGGACCCCCCATACACTCCCCCCCACGTCACACAGCCTCCAACACAGGCAGCAGCAGCAGAAGCGGGCAAATGCTCAGAGCACAGATGGTCAGCATAGATGCTGCTGCATGGTGGCCCACGGCTCCAGACACTGCCGCACATGGTGGCAAGGAGCGCGGTCAGGCCGGCCCGCCTCTATTGTGCAGGGCTCCACGTGGTGCACACACAGCTCCCAGCATTCACACGCCCTTGAGGGAAGCCCTGTGCAATGGTACTGGCTGCCTTCCCTGCCCCTTCCATGCAGGTCCCAGGACTCTGCTGGAAATGGAGGGGAGCCCCGCCTCTGCCCCCTGCTTCCTGGCAGAGTCCCAGGACCTGCACAGCAGGGGGTGGGGAAAGCAGCTGGCTCCATCACACAGGGCTTCCCCCGGTGACATACGGTGCCAGAAGCTGCATGTATGCTGTGAGGAGCCCCTCATGATGGAGGTGGGCCAGCCTGGCTGTGCTCCTCACTATCATGTGCAGTGCTGAATGGAGCTGCACACTGTCAGGTGGCAGCGCTCACATGAGCCATACCACCCCGAGCACCCACCACCACCTGCTGCTGCTGCCACCTGTTGCAGGGCCTGTGCACCATGGGGAAGAGTGTGTAGAGAATCCCAACACCCTCCCTCGCACCCAAACCCTGCCTACCTGAGCTTGGCACTCCTACTGCCCCCCTGGGTGCAGGCTCCACACTGCCACCAGCCCCATGTTCTGCGCTCCCACCCAGCTGCAGCTCCCCACCTCAGCCCCTTCCCTTCCCCTGCCCTGCTGCTTCCCTGCCTGGTGCCTGGAGTAAGTGGGATGTCAGGGAAGCTGAGCAGGTATTCCAGCAGCTGTAGCAGTGGCAGCAGCAGACCTGCCTGGAAACTGCATTCTGGCTAGGCTTGGCCCTTCTGCCCACTAGGGTGGGAGCAAGATGCATGGGCTGGCCGGGGTACAATTAGTTGGTGGGCACCCCTGAGCCAGATGAAATTGCCTGGTGGGCTGAATTTGGCATGCAGGCCATATTTTTCCCACCCCTTGTTGTAAACCGAATAAATATTGGTTGTATGCCCTTGGCTCTAGTGCACCTCTGAGGCTAGGAACAGCAGTAAGCTGATTATCACTCCCAGGTTTGAGTGTGTATTGGAGCCTTTGGCACACCAGCTTGCTCCTTGCTGTGCAGGGGGACTCTGGGATCATGATCCTATGTGAATTATGATCCCAGACTCCCCCTGCACTGGCAATAGGGTATGATTGTGATCTGATCCCTGATGCCACAATCGCGCTCTCTGCCATGCACATCATGGTTTCCATCATGCCTTTAACTGAATGTCTGCCAGGAGCCTTTAGTAGAAGACTAGGTGGGGAAAAAAAACCCTTGGTTTAGGATGTTTAATTTTAATAAACACTTTGTTCAGTGCACAAACTGCAATTCACTTACCACTGGATTTTTTTTACTGGTTTGTTTTGTTTTAATCTAAACTGTGTTTTATTTTAGTGTGCAGATTATTATTTTATTCTGCAAACAAATGTAGTATTGATGGCTGGCTAGTCTGACCACATCCTTCTAACTTATTGAGGGTTTTTTTTTGTTGAGTAAACTCTTCTGTATGTTAAACTGTATATTGTCACTGTGTAATTGTAATGAAAGGGAAAGCTGCAGCCTTTCTTTTGATAAAACCTTTTTTACCATAGAATAAGAGGAAGCAATGCACACAATCCATGAATTGGTACCCCATTAGTCCAAAGTACTTAGCATAATGACCACAATTTTTAAAGATTTTACCCACCCACCATGGTCAGTAACATTAATTTGAGGCAAATGGGCCAAAGTACAATACTTAGCATCAAAAGGCACAGTTCAATCAATATGGAACTTGGACTGCAAAATGACAGCTCTACCCACGTACCCATTATAACATTCTACAGGGACAAGATGCCCTGCACACATTGACAGCCAATTCACAGGAAAAGGTTTGCAGAATAATTACAACAGACAAATCCAAGCACTGGTAGAAGGTGGTAAGCTGCAAAAGGCATGTGTTAGCAGGTGATAAATTATTAGGACTGCCATGTGTAGCATCAATGTGAGAACATATGGCATCCCTAATTTCCCTAGTAACCCTTGATTTACATCCTATAAGGCTAATTGGGGCACTTTCTCACTAGGGGAATCTGCTACAGAGTCCATTGGTGTCCTGTTTCCACTTCATGGAAGAAGATTCCCCTTTGGCTTTGCAGCAAGTCACAATGATGTGTATAATGTGTATTATGTTGGCATCCAAATGATTCTGGCAGCAGCACCATATTGCCTGCAGGCTGCCAAATGCATTTTCTACCACCAATCTGCAAGTGCTCAGAATGTTTGGAATGTTCTCTGTGGCCCCATGTTGTCAGGATATGGCTTCATACGATATGGAAAGAGAAGATAAGCAGAGTCCTCCACAATACAGGTGGGCATCCACTCTCAGCTTGTCTCAGCTTGTCTAAGCATGTAAAGGCCTGATCATCATGCAGCCCTGGGTTCATGCACATTTTCATTGCTGCTTATTATTATTTGCTTGAACCTCCTCGTGTGTTCTAGCAGAGAGTGAGGGTGGGGGGAGGAATGGGTGGAAGGAGGGGGTTTGAAGGAATGGAGGTAAGTTCAAGGTGCACCAAGCAGCAAACAAGGAAAGGCAATGTCATAGCAGTTGAGCCTGTATCTAGGTAACTACAGTAGGTAGCAAGGGACCAGTAGATAAGACTGGGAAAGGCAAGAAGTGATGAGGACTGTGGAGAGAGCATGAATAAAAGCTAACAAAAGGGAAACAATGGCTAAGCATAGTGCTAGAACTGGTGGGATGGAAAGGCAAATATTGATACGTTTGGGTAGGGATCATGTATTGACGTATTTCTCTGGGAATAACTTGGATTTTCAGGGAAAAATGAAGAATTATGGAGCAGCTTTGTGATCCATATTGATCTTTCATTCATTCTTTCTCTGGAGTTTTGCTGTTTTACTGTGAAATCAAGCATCAGGGAAAGGAAAGGCTACAATGATGACATAGTAAAGAATGGAAGGATAGCATTGGAAGAAAGAAGGAACTGGGATGGAAAAGGATAAGCAAGGGACAGAGGAAGGAGTAAAATCATCTTTTGCCTAGATATCCAAAAGATACTCCAGATTTAGAAGGCCAACATCAACATAAAATAATAAACCAGAATTTGTCCTGGAAACTGTGGCTTCCTTCTGAAGTGAATGGGAGGTTGATACATATATAATGCCTTGCAAGTAACATGTTTAGTAATCCAATGTTTAAAAAAAACTATACTGCTTTTCAGCATGTAGCTCATCTATTTACTTCTAACACTTCACTAAGCTAAGGCAATGAAGTCATACTGGTCAGTCTGGCTAGGGACAGACATTACACATAAACTCACTGAAGTGATCAGAAATTGGTTTAAACCTGTAACAGAACAGATGTTCAGTGCACATAAACCAGTTTCAAAATGGCTGAAACTGATTTAAGATAAATCTGGTTGAATGTAGTATCAGACTTAAATGATTTGGGTCAAATCGGTTTATGCAAGGTGTGTCCCTGACCCCTTCCTGATTTAAGTTAAACCAGAGTCCCCCAGCATCCCAGCATGCTCCTGGGCTAGTCTGTGCTCACTGCTCCACAGAGCAGGGCTCGTCCTGCCACTCTGCTCTCTAGCCAGGGGTGGGGACATGGCCAAACACCAAGGGGCTTGGACCCTGAAGCAAGGGATCAGAGAAGGGTTTTATTTCCCCCTCCCCCCACTGGGCACCAGAGCTAAGGTCTGCGTGGCCAGGGCGTAACAGCCCATCAAGCATTCGCTCCCCTCCCCACTCCAGCAGCAGGGACAGGAGCACTGCCATCTGTCTGCCTTGCCTTCAACTGCGGGACTAGGTTCTGCGGGACTAAGCTAGGCCAGCCCATGGGGGCCAGGCTTTTGACTTGGGCTGTGGGGCACAGGCGGTGACTGGCTGAGTACTGGGCTTCCTGAGCTGGTTTGGAGGCACCAGCATGCCTGGAGTCTAGCAGTCACCCACCATGGGGGCTCGCAGCCCCCACCATGCCCCTATCCTGTACAGCACTCCCTGACTGCAGCTGCACCACAGGCTGCGCGCTGGCCAGGGCCAGCAGGGCTCTTCTGCATCCCTCACCTCCAGGTGCTGCTGCCACCACCACACAGCTCTGGGTGGGTGGGTGGAAACTTCAGCCTGGCAGCTTCTGCCCAGTGCATGGAGCTCTGGCTTCAGCTCTGGCTGCTTTCCATTCGGCCTCCCCCCATCCCTGCAGAGGCTGCTCATACCACGCGGAAGGCAGCTGGAGCTGGAGCTCCAGGCACTGGGCAGAAGCCACCAGGCTGAAGCTCCCCCGGCCCAAGTGGCGCTGCACGGTGGGGCAGAAGCCACAGTTAGAGGTGAGGGTAAGAGAACAGCCCTGCCAAGCTGTGGGTAGAAAGCAGATGGAGACAGCACTCCATTCTCTAAGCAGAAGCAGCTAGGCTAAAGCTACTCCCCCCCGCCCGCCTACTCACAGCAGTGCAGCAGGAGGGGGAGGGGGAGTAGCTGCCGGAGGTGAGGGGAAGCTGGCTGCTGGCTGGGCTCAGCGAGGCTGTTCTCCTCCCCTCAACTCTACCTGCAGCTCTTGCCCCGCCATACAGTGCCACTCAGGGCAGGGGAAGCTTCAGCCCTGTGGCTTCTGCCCAGTGTCAGGAGCTCTGGCTCCAGCTCCAGCTGCTTTCTGCCCACCTGGCATGATGAGCAGCCCCTGTGGCAAGGAGGGGTGGGAGTGGAAAGCAGGCAGAGCTGGAGCCAGAGCTCTGTGCACTGGGCAGAAGCCGCTGAGCTAAAGCTTTCACCTGCACAGTCTGTGGCAGCATGGCCCCCTACCAGAAAGGGGATACCAGGGATACCATTGAGGGGGGCTCAATGGATTCTTGTGAATCATGTTTGTACCCTTTACATTGCTAACTTTATGTGGTACCCCTTGACACCCTTGAAAGGATATCATGTCACCCTGGTTGAGAATCATTGAGTTTACTTGCACGACTTGCCAGCTTCTGGTGCACTCTGACTTTCTAGCTGTATCTCTCTTCATACCTGTGGCATAATTAGCACGACTACTATTGGTGGTGATTTAAGGTAAAGTAACTATTGTGTTGTGCTTTATTGAGTTTATTCAGTGTCCCTAACAGGAAGGAAGCTTGGTCCAATTGTCAGGGTGCTAGTCTGGAAGTAGAGAAATATGGGATCAATTCCCTGCTCTCACAAGTTCTGTGTAATGTTGATTAAGTGACATTGTTGACTTCAACAGAAGTACTCATTAGTTTTTCTACACCTCAGTTTGCTTAACTGTAAGGTGGAGAGAATAGTCCTGTTTTTCCTTGCACGGGTGTTGAGAGGATAAATATATTAGTCTCAGACTTTACAATAACAGGAACCAGAGAAAAGTACTTAATATAGTAGACAAATAATATCACAACACTGAGCAAGATTAAAAAATAACCACAGTAATTGTCAGACAAGGCCAATGATGACTCTCCCCAGGGCATATGCAGTCATGCACTAGAATAGCTATATTAATATGAAAAGAAGAAAAACAATAATTGACTGCCCTCTGCCATCAGGTATTCCACCAACCTTCAGCCTGTCATTTTCAATTACAACATTCCTATAAGAGTATGACTGAAAAAGATTGCTTCTTAGAGCTATCATGCCTTAGCTACAAAGTATATGTGATATGTATCTTAACTACTGGAAATATTACTTCAATAGGCATTTATTTTGAGGGGCTTATTAAAGATACATCAGTGACATGCAGTTGTCATTAATATGCATGGATTAGAGCATAGAAATAAAATGGTCATGACCTTGGCTGAGCCTGTGTCTTGGGCTGAAAAACCACCATATAGCTTCAACAGGTTTATCAAAACTCAATATCTTCCACCCATGATATTTTAAAAGATAACTAACAACCTAGTCCTAGATAGTTCAAATTACAAGTCTCCTTTCCCACCCATTGTAATCCTTCCTTCATGTAATTCACCCTCCGTTTTTCTTACCATCAACAATTTGCACCACCGCTTTCTCCTGATCCATATTCTGTATCTTGTCTTTTATCCCCCCTGTCCCTGTAGAACAAAGCTTCTTCAGGCTACAAATGTAACATAGTTGATTTGAAAAAATCTTGACATTTATCAAGTTAAAAAATGTTAGTATTAACTTCCTGAATCAAAAAAGGTTATCTGAATTTAGGTTTATACCAGCTGTTTCTGTTAGGAGAAGTAACTGTTGGGGTGATGTGTTTCTTTGGCCCCTGACACACATTCCAGTTAATCACATCTTAAGTGCAGCATATGGTGCACCCCTATGTCTGGGAGCCCCATCAACTGACAAGGCTTCCAGCCATGGGAGCTTGCAATTTACTAGTGCAGGGGAACCTGAGATTGTAATCTCAAGATCCCAAGGATCAGCAATAAGTAGCTATCTACCTAAATTGCACCAGAAATATGCTGCACAGTGGCTCTTTTAATTTGGCTCTTTTAGCTGTGCATCCCCCAACACTATTGATTGGTAGAGGGGCCCTGATGGCCCTGCCACTTGCTGTTTGCTTCTAATCAGCCAGGAGGTAAAAACCCCACTCTTACAGGCATTTGACCTAGTGCTTTCTCTGATTGTCTTTAGAGTTTTTTCCCAACATGACAGGCTTACAACCACCATACTGGCCAATAGGCCCCTTTGGGCCATGTTGTACCTGGGTCTATTAATCCACCACAACTGGCTTTTCATATTGGGTTTTCCTCTGGAGCTGGTAATCAGTGGTTCCTGCAGGGCCCAGGGGCAACTCTATTGGCACATCTTCTGTGGAGCTCCTCCTCACCTACACTCCACCCCTTTCCACTCAGGTGTTACAATCAGCCTTGGTGAAGCTTAGGTGCAGTGACAGGACCTTCTCCTCCTGTGCTGAATGCCCAGGGAGGATAGCTCCTACAGGGCATCTTGCTGGTGTCCTATATTTCCTAAGAATTACTTCCCAATTGAAAATCCAACTTAAATGGCTCAGACAGCAAGGTGGGCAGGGCAGTGATGCCCTTGTACTGAGTGCTTCCCTTATGAGCATAGGTTGACTCAGTGCCTCATGCACCCTTCACTCACCCACCTTTGGGTTTACTGTGCCTCCTGGAAAGCCAGCTTTCTGGCTTGGATTCTCTTTATCCTGCCACCAAGCTAGCTATTGCACCACCTTGAGGTATTCCTCGCTATAGTTGTATGAAGCTTGCAGCTCCACCAATCCTGTATCAGCATGCTCTGGACCCACAGACACTCTGTCGGGGTGTGCAATGCCAGGGGGACTCTTGTGCTGGGTTTGCCCCTCGGCTAGTGCATGCAATGCCAATTGGGCTGCCCTCTCCCAGCCCCACCTGACCTGCATATTCCTGTACAGTCTTCTGCAGGTTCTGGAGAGAGGCTTCAGGTCTGGGCTACACAGCTCACAGGCCACATCAGTCAAACTGGTGTCTAGTCTTATCCCCAGTGTCCCATCAGTAATCAAGTTTTCTTGGACTTTCCCAGGTAATTCGACCCCAGGGAGAGGAAACGGCTTCCAGCCAGCCACAGAGACTGCGTCTGAGTTCTCCCTGGATGCTTCAGCTATAGGACACACATGCACTGCTTCCTTGGGTGTGCTGGCCCTAGGGGAAGGTGCTGGGTGCCCTCTGGCAGTGGAGAGCATCCAGCTTTGGTTCTGGTGCTTCAGCGTGCTCCCCCACTGCCTCTATCTCTGACCCCTTTTTAACAACTTGGCCTCCGGGCCCCAAGCCAACCAGCACAGCTTCTTCTGGCTGTGCGGTGCAGATCAGCTCAATCACAGACCAAACACTGGGACACCAGCATCATAGTAAGGCAGGGACCTGTCACACCCACAATGCCAATTTGATTTGTTTTCCCTGCCACTCTTTCAAAGACACACAGACCACAAAATAAATAAGCTATGAAGCCCTCAGCCCACATATGTCCTGAATATAATTTTGTATATACTGTGTATTTAGTGTAAAGTCTGCTATTGTTGCAATGATTTAGTTATAGAAATATTTTCTTTCCAGTATCCAAAATGAAGGCTGGGAGTTCCTGCTATCCCAGTTTTAGTAAAGCTTTGCCCAACCTATTTCATTATCTAATGTTACTTAAAAAGCCATTCAACCTGATCATTGTTATAACAACTAATCCTAGAATAGCCAAGAGCAGTGTTGCCAGTTGCCAGATTACAGCAAGTGATTTACAGTGTTGTCAGAGATTTGACAATTTTAAGATCAGAAACCAGACTCCCTGCCACTCAGGATTTACAATAGTGTAACTCGGATCATAATCTGGTCCTAATCCTTTGCAGGGATTATCAGGCATCATATATACTGCAGAAACAGCACAGCTAGTCCATAGGTTAACTGGATGAGCTTTGCATCTCTCTGAACAACCCCTTTAGCTAACAGAGATCTGTACTAGCATGGGCCAGCCCAAGGGAATCCTAATCTCCATTACTCAGCTGGAGAGGCTTTGTTAGTAAGCAGATCCTGGATGTGAGAGCTGGGATATAAATCAGAGGAAGGGACTGTAAAATGGCAACTCTTTATGACACGACTAGTTTTACTGACTCATCTTTTCCCCATATTTTAATTTTATGCAAACTTAAACCCATAAGCAGAGGGAGAAAAAATTATTTGCGGGGGGTGGGGGCTGAGCACATGTGTGCATGCATGTGCGCGCCACCCCCCCTGGCCCCAGCAGGTAAATCTATGGAGTAGGGGAAGGCCCTGCACAGCCAGGGTGGGCACAGGATGGAGCCATCTGGGGGACACAGGGAGGGGGTGGTGGCTCCCGCCGCTGCACGCACCCTGGGAGGGCATGGGGGGCATGTGCCTCTGGATCTGCATGTGGTGTGGGCTGCAGGCTGGGGATGAGGAGGTGCTGGGCTCTTCCCAGTGGGGGGGTTGAGCCATGCTGTGCTAGGGGTGAGTGGTGGCAGCACTGGGAAGGGGTTTGGGGGGAATAAAGTGAATTTTGGGGTGGCTGCAGTGCCCCCCCCCCCGTAACCACCTCCCAATGCCTCTGCCATGTGCCTCAAGCACAGCCTGGCCCAGCCCCGCACTGGGAAGAGCCCGGCACAGCCCCAGCCACAACCCACCTCACCCCGCCCCACCCTGTGCAGATCCAGGGGGCACATGCCTCCCCCCATGCCTTCCCAGGGTGTGCGTAGTGGCAGGAGCCATGTCCCTGAGATGAGCCACTCATGGCTCAATCCTGTGCCCCATCGGTTGTGCAGCGCCGGTCCCAGGCCCAACCCCACTCCATCCCCACACCTGCTGCAGCCACCGGAAGTCCACAACTGGGCTGCCTTGAGACCCTACCACTACCCCATGTTTTGGGGGGCTAAGATGCATTAGCCCTGCCCTTTCGCTGCCTATGCATACACCAGCAGAAAGCATTACACTGAGTAAAATGAAAGCCTTATTCCCAATAAAGTGAACTTGCAGGGAAAGGTAGACTTCTTTACCCCAGACCTTCAGAGGACAGTATGTTGGCACAAAGCTAAAGATGCTTTCTCCAGTGTAGTTTATGAGAGACCCGTTCTGTGGAATACATTACTTCACAAGCACTAGTTCTCACTATTTCTTAAATCCCTCCCAATTCAAGGACACCTTTAGTGGGGCCAGCAGTGGTTGCTGCAGAGAGTAACTTAATTATCTGAGTTGCAGAAGAGTAGAGCAAAACTAATAGGTTATTTTCCTACATATTCTTGTCTGACCTGCAATCCTCTCCAGCCGGTTTGTACCTGGTGAGCTATATCTTCAGCTGGTCTAAATTGCACAGCACCACTGACTTCAATTTACAATGAGATATATCAGGTGAGAATCTGACCTTGTAGGTCCAAGCACTGCTAATTATGTATCTCTCAGGCCCCCTCTACATGTGCAGATAAAGGCATGATGGGATTTAATTCATAGTGCACACAATTGAACCTCCTGCCATACCACAGATGCATGGCAGGAGACATGGTTGTGGGATTGCATTAGATCCCATTGTGCCTTATTGCCAGTGCAGGGGGAGCCTGATCCTGGGGTTCCCCTGCTCTGACAAGAAGCAAACTCCTGCAGCTGGGAGCCTTCTCAGTTGAGGGGCTTCTAGTTGTGGGGGGACCCCATGCATTCCTGGGGCTGGGGGATCATGGAAGCTGCAATCTCCCAGTTTTGGGGGTGCATGAAACCCCTGGGCCCTGGGGATCACAGCTGCTGTGATCTCCAGAGCTCAGAGGATTCATGTGCACTCCTGAGCCATAGGGATTGCAACTGCCATGATCCCCAAGAGTCAGGGGTTTCATTCTGTGCATGGTGCACCCCTGCAGCTGGGAGCCCTGTATGGTGACCAGGAACCTGGTTACAGAGGAGACCCTGCTACATGTGCAAATTAAAGCTCAATAGCAATCAGCTATAAAATTTGTACACATTTTCAAAGTCTAATTTTATAGCTGGTTGGAGCTTTGTATCATGTGCTAGCTACTTTGCATGTGTAGCTGGTCTTAAGGTAGTTGCACAACTAACCAGTTAATTACATAATACCCATAAAGTATGGATGGTCCTTCAGACAGATGGAATGAAGATTAGCATTGCATTTGGGCATTCAGAGTTTTTCCTTAGTTTCTCTTTACAAGTCTGTACCAGATCCTGTACATGCAGAACTCTTGTTTTCCATGCACCCAATACGTGGAAGGTTTCCATGTTTGCATCTAGCATACTTGACATCAAACGAACCCACAGCATAAGAGTGAAACACTTTACGTGATAGGCAATGATTGCTATCAGAAAACTGAAATGTGCTTTGTAAGTGTCAATAAATGGTAGGGTGTTTTTTAATGAGCACCACTGTTGACTTTTGCAAAAGGCCTCAAATCAAACAGCACCCAGTTTGATGGAAACTTTTCAATGAAATGAAAATGAATTAAATTGACTTAGATTGAAAACCAATTTCAGGTTTTTTTACCTGGCTTAACCTTTTGCTGATGTTTTTGTAGCCCATGTAACTCCGGTATATACTCCCCTACCCCAATTGAAGGGGATTGTTACCTGGCAGGTGTGCTGTGGGGGAACTGCAGACTGCTCAGTTTCCCTCCGTCCCTATAGAACCAGGCCAGGACAGTCAGGGGACTTAACTATATACATATTTATTTACATTAACTTATCACAAGGAAAAGAAACATAGATATAAACATATGTTCTATATATATATATATTTCATAGATTTCATAGACATTAGGGCTGGAAGGGACCTTGGAAGATCATTGAGTCCAGCCCCCCCCCCCCCCGGAGGGCAGGAAGTCTGCTGGGGTCATAAGATCCCAGCAAGATAATTATCCAATTTACTCTTGAAGGTGCTCAATGTAGGTGCTTGAACCACCTCCAATGGCAGGCTATTCCAGACCTTGGGGGCTCAGACAGTAAAGAAACTCTTCTTTATGTCCAGCCTGAAATGGTCTAGCAGTAGTTTATAACCGTTCAACCTCATCATCCCTTGGGGGGCTCTGGTGAACAAACGTTCCCCCAGATACTGATGGTCACCCCTGATAAACTTATAGGTGGCCATCAGATCACCCCTGAGCCTGTGCTTTTCCAGGCTAAAGAGTCCCATAGCTCTCAGCCTGTCATCGTATGATAGCTAAACAAATAACATAAACTATACCCTCTGGGTAAATGCCATAAAACCTTATACCAGTGCTCCAGATACAGGTAAGTCACAAGTAAGTATCTGACCTGAAACAGATAAACCCCTTTTACCAAGCCCTACAAAGAAGCTGGTAATTTTAGGGGGTTCCCTCCCAGTGGGACCTCCACTTTCAGGAGCCCTTTACTAACCAGGGGGGACTCCCCCTCCCCTATGGGAATCCTCCTTTTCCTGCAACTGCCGTCTCCCAGGCCTGGAAGGTGCCCTCGTCCTCTGCACCAAGCTGCTCTCTCGCCTGCAGTGGGCTTCAGGGGGGTCACTGTCCCCTGGAACAGGGCTCCTCTGTGCAGGGCTTCTGGGGCCTCTGGCTCAGCCCTGTCTGTTGGCTCAGTAGCCCAATCACCATCTGGCTCTCTGGACTCAACCTTTTGTTATGGGTCAGAGGCCTGGGCTGCCTCATGCAGCACCAGGCTCAGTCCGCTCCCGGACCCTCCGTGTAGTGCCTCCTGCACCGAGCTCCCAGCTTCGTTCCGGAGGTTAAGCGCCTGAACCACCCAAGCGCTGCAAAGGTCCTACTATGGTGCACAGGCCTGTGCATGGGTCTCTGGACACACGCCAGAGGTTGCAGACCCAAGCCACCTCACATAGCTCCCAGGGTCTGGATGCTGTGTGCCGGGCTGCACACCAAGAGCCTAGTTGCTGGAGCCATCCGCTGTTCCCTGCTGATGGAAGTCTTCAGGGGTGCTTCTGGGCTACTGTCTTGCCCTGCTGAGCAGCTCTCCTCAGCTCTTCTAAACCCTGCTCTTCTCTCTTCTCTGTCCCAGATGTGTTCCCCCCATGCTGGGCACGCACCTCCTTTTATATGCTCCAGGGCTCCGCCCCTGAAGTCTTCCAGACCTGAGTGTTGCAGTCTTCAATCAGGTCCGGGGGGAGGGGGGCGGAAACTCCTCTCCTCTCCCCTCAGGAAAGGGGTGTGACTCCTCTTGCTGCCTCCTGATTGGTTGGTGGGCTCCACCAATCAAAACAGCAAGATTTCAAGCCTGGGACTCAACCCAGCTCCAAAAGGCAAGCTCATTTTGTATTGTCACATGCAAAAAGACATGATTATACAAAACGAAATCTGGTTCACTGACTGATTTTTCTAGTACTGAACTTGAAAAGGTGTGTTTTTTTGTCAAGTAGTATCTGATCTTGTTCTATTTGTGTTTCTAGGCATCAGATACATGATACCTCAGGTAGAAGAGAGGCAATGTACTAACACAGCCAGCATGAATGGTAAGCACATAATGATTTTATAGCAAATACTTTTGTAATCTAAATACCTTATTTATAAAATAATTGGGATTTTTTTATACATAAAAAGCTGTTTTTAAACTGGTGAGGAAAATCCATTTTAGTTTGGCCTTGTGGCTGAAATCTGAGTTTTATACTTAAAAAAAAGAAAATGTGTATTTCTGAAATATAAAAAGAAAAGATTACTGAATAAGCTTTATTAAATAATCCTATTTCTCTTGCAAAAAGTGTTACACCTGTTGATAAAGATGACATAACTGTTGCTGTGACAGTAAAACCTGCAAATCTAGATGAGTCATGAGCTAGGATGGAAATACATTTCTATAGAAAAAGTGTTAATTGATTTTTTTTAAAGGACGAAGTCCAGATAACGTAAGCTCTAATTCTTTTAATTGAGAAAGCACTTTAAATGTTCAGAAGGTCCTAGGCCTAGTCTAGGGCTAGGGACAGAAGTTACACATAAACCAGTTTAAGTGATCAGAAACTGGTCTAAACCTATAACCGAAAGAAGCTCAGTGCACATAAACCAGTTTCAAAATGGCTGAAACTGGTTTAAGATAAACCTGGTTGAATGCAGTATCAGACTTAACTGATTTAGGTCAAACCAGTTTATGAAACTTCTGTCCCACACCCCCTCCTGGTTCAAGTTCAGTCACAGTCTCCCAGCATCCCAGCATGCTTTTCAGCCCCAGGTTGCATTGTGTCACCTGCTCCAGAAAGCAGGGCTGGCCCCCACCCATCTGCTCTCTAGCTGGACCAGGGGTGGGGTGCGTGGCCAGATGCCAGCCAGCATGGCCCCCTAAGCCAACATGGCATGGGTTTATTCCCTTCCCTCTCCTGTCCCCCCTGGGGGACTACAGATGGGGTCTGCCAAAGCAGCCCCTGTCAGGGTCCCCTCCACCTCACCACTCCAGTAGCAGGGGTGGAGGGAATGGCCAGAGCCAGCCAGCATGGTCCCACAGTCCACCTGTCTGGGCCAGGGCTGAAGCTGGGGCTGGAGGGCTGAGCTGGACTGGTCCACAGGTGCTGTTGAGGACAGGAGTGGAGGGGTTGGCCCAGGCTCGGGCAGGGCCCTTCCCAGCTGGCTGTGACTTGGGCTGGGGCTGCAGGAGCTGTGTCCTGAGATTGCTTCTGGTTCCCAATGCCAAATCTGGGCTGTGCTGTCATGGAGCCACAGCTAACTGGGAAGGGCCCTGCCCCAGTGGCATGGCCCAGCCCAGGGCGACCCCTCCGCACCTGCCCTCAGCAGTACCTGCAGCCGGCACTGCTCAGCAGCAGACAAGGTGGACAGATAGTGGGGCCAGCCCAGGCCAGGCCACAGGGTCATGGCCCTTCCCAGCCAGCTATATCTCTGTGACAGCCTGGCCTGGCATACATAGGCAATGGCTGGCTGGGTAGCAGCATCAAGGCAACACTGCTGCAGCTGACAGCAGGCATCTTGGTAGTTGGACTGGCTTTGTGGGATGAGTCTACCATGCCTGCATTTGCTTGGGCCAGCTTGAAGGCATTGGCAGGCCTGGAGCCTGGCAGCCACCCACTGTGGGGACTCATGTGCCTGCAGCTGCTGCAACCACCATACCTCCTGCACAGTGCCTGCTCATCCATCTCACATGGCAGCTACAGACAGATGACCAAGCACCGTGCAAGGGGCACGGTGGTAGCAGCAGCACACAAGCCCCCATGGTGGGCGGCTGCCAGGTTCTAGACACACTGGCACCTTCAAGCTAGCCCAGGCAGCTGCAGGCACAATGGACTTGTCCCACATGGCCAGTCCAACTGCCAAGGCACCCACCCACAACTGCAGTGGTACTGCCTCCGCACCACTGCCCAGCCAGTCACCACCCATGTGCACCAGGCTGGGCTGTCACAGAGCTGCAGCCAGCTGGGAAGGGCCCTGCCCAGGCCAGCTCTGCTATCTGCCCGCCTCACCCAGGGCTGAGTGGGATTGTTTGCAGGTGCTGCGGAGAGTGGGCACAGAGGGGCCAGGCCATGGAGGAAGGGCCCTTCCTAGCCAGCTGCAGCTCTATGACAGCCCAGTCATGGGCATGGGGGGCTGGAAGCAATCCAGGTGCACAGCTCCCATCGTCCCTAGCCTGAGCCTCAGCCAGCTGGGAAGGGCTCTGCCTCTGCAGCCCAGCCTGTGCCAGCCTGTTCACACCCACCCTCATCTGTACCTGTGGGCCAGCCCAGCTCAGCCCCCAGCCCCAGCTCCAGCCTTGCATGAATGGTGGGGCTATGCCGGCCAGCTCTGGCCACGCCTCCCACTGAACGAGTGGCCAGCAGGGCAGAAAGCCAGGCAGATCCTGGCTGGCATCCCTGTGGCTGTGGAAGAGAGAAGAGACAGGGGAGTTTAATCCTTATCCCTACCCCCTTCACCTGAGGTGCTGTCCTGGCTGATGTCTGGCCATGCACCCCCCTCCCCCTCCACACCGAGACAAGCTTGGCAAGGGCTGCTTCCCTCTCCCCCTCCAGGCACACTCTGGCTAGGGTCCCTGCAGGCTAGGGTTGAGGTTTAAACCCCTCCCCAATCTTACTCAGGGCCTGCCTGTGCCTGGCGACACCCCACCAGTTCAGCTTCCCTTCAGCCTTGTAGCTGCTGCGCAAGGGAAAGGAGGGCTCCCTTTAGGGCCCCCGCCTTCTAGCCTGAGCTACTGCAGGCATGTGGCTACATTGTCTATTCACTTGCAAATCGGTTCAACCTAGGCAGGTTAGACTGACCTGCAAAGACTGAATCAATTCAGGCTTAGGCTTTTTGAATGTCTGTACTTAGCCTAGGTGATAACAATATAATCAATATTTATTTGTTCATGCGGCAAGGACTCTCAGTGACTTCTGGTGTTTGGGTATTAAAAAGAAACAGGAAATGTGATAGGTATTTAATTATCAGAGTTCATTCTTCTCAGTGGAGGCTGAAGTCCTTTCACACATCCAAACAAAGTACTAGTAAGTTGCGCTGTAAGTGGATTCTTTTATTCTTGTGTGAACCAGGCTACTTAAGTAACTGAATTTGGGTGAAATTGCTTATGGGGCAAAAACACAGTGGACAATTTTAGATAAATGTGTCATTAATCTCGCATGGAACTTTCAAGGTGACTTCTAGAATGTCACATCCAGCTGTGAACCATCCACTCACATTTCTGCTGCGTGTGTAGGTTAATGCAGTCTGGCAGAGAACCTGAAACAGTATTCATATTGGTGTATCCTTTGTCATAGTTAAAGATGTATTCCTGGAGGGATACATCAAATTCGTACTAGTCTCCAGGCCACAGTAATTTGTATATAAAAAATGTACACATTTGAGAGGTAAAATCCTGCACTCATAGTGTTTGTAAAATTAAAGATACTCTCCGATTCTGCTCCATTGTACTGAAGAAAAGAAACATCTTGATGCAACAAACAGTAGATACATCATGAAGACCTAGAAATGTTTGACCGCTGCCCATTTCATGATTCAGCACAAACATCTGAGATAAGAAAGAATTAATGGGGGTCCGTTCTTAGCACAGAGACTTAAAATGGTTTAATCTCACAGCACATTCTCCAGAGTCCTACACTAGGGACAGATATTACACATAAACCAGATTAAGTGATAGGAAAATGGTTTAAACCTGTAACAGAACAGCCATTCAATGTACATAAACCAGTTTGAAAATGGCCAAAAACTGTTTGAGATAAACCTGGTTGATTGTAGTATCAGACTTAGCTGATTTGGGTCAAACCAGTTTATGCAATGTCTGTCCCAAACCCCTTCCTGGTTTAAGTTAAACCAGAGTCCCCCCAGTATCCTAGATGTTTTACAACCATGCTCTCTGCTCCCTAGGAGTTGCTCCAGCAGAGACTGCAGGTACAGTGGCATTTGCCTGGCTTCCTCCTGCTCACCCCAGCTCTCCCTGCTCAATCAGGGATCTCCCGTCTCCTCTGCCTTACATAGGCATCTCTCAGCATTAGCCAGTATACCACATGCTGGCTATGGTCCATGTTGTAAGAGATAGGACAAAGGGAGACAGGACAGTGTTGGCTTAGGGCTTTTTGGAGCTAATTAACAGGTAGCTGGTAACATCCCCCCATTTCTTCCTTGGAAAAAGTTGTTTAAGAAGAGCTTGAACTAATGAAAGAAACCTTTGTTTTGTTTGATGGGTTGATAAAAGCTAACAACTCCCTGTGTAACTCCCTCATGCTTGTAGGGAGGCAGTTAGACAGGCCAAAGCTACCATGGAGCTGAGGATGGCATCCCAAGTTAAGGATAACAAAAAAATGTTTTTTAGATATATAGGGAGTAAAAGGAAGGCCCAGGGAGGAATAGGACCTCTACTAAATGAGCATAAGCAATTGGTGACGGACAGGGGGGACAAGGCTGAACTCCTCAGTGAGTTCTTTGCCTCAGTGTTCCTAAACGAGGGGCAAGACAAGTCTCTCACTGGGATTTTAGAGAGGCAGCAGCAGGGCACCAGACTACCAAATGTAGACCCTGAGATGGTGCAGAGTCACTTGGAGGAACTGGATGCGTTTAAGTCGGCAGGCCCAGATGATCTCCATCTGAGGGTACTGAAGGCACTGGCTGACGTCATTGCACAGCCACTGGCGGGAATATTTGAACAATCATGGCACACGGACCAGGTCCCGGAGGACTGGAAAAGGGCCAATGTGGTCCCCAGTTTCAAGAAGGGGAGGAAGGAGGACCGAGGCAACTATAAGCCGGTCAGTCTCACCTCCATCCTTGGCAAAGTCTTTGAAAAAATTATCAAGGCTCACATTTGCAAGAGCCCAGCAGGAAAAATTATGCTGAGGGGAAACAAGCACGGGTTCGTAGCAGGTAAATCATGCCTGACTGATCTAGTCTCTTTTTATGACCAGGTTACAAAACACCTGGACGCAGGAGTAGGGGTTGACATCATTTACTTAGACTTCAGGAAGGCCTTCGATACGGTATCCCACCCCATACTGGTGAACAAGTTAAGAGGCTGTGACTCGGATGACCACACAGTCCAGTGGGTGGCGAATTGGTTAGAGGGTCGTACCCAGAGAGTCGTAGTGGATGGGTCAGTATCGACCTGGAAGGATGTGGGCAGTGGGGTCCCGCAGGGCTTGGTCCTTGGACCAATACTCTTCAATGTCTTCATCAGCGACTTGGACGAGGGAGTGAAATGTACTCTGTCCAAGTTTGCAGATGACACAAAACTGTGGGGAGAAGTGGACACACCAGAGGGCAGGGAACAACTACAAGCAGACCTGGACAGGTTGGATATATGGGCAGAAAACAACAGAATGCAATTCAACAAGGAGAAATGCAAAGTGCTGCACCTAGGGAGGAAAAATGTCCAGCATACCTACTGCCTAGGAAATTACCTGCTTGGTGGCACAGAAGCGGAAAGGGATCTTGGAGTCCTAGCAGACTCCAAGATGAACATGAGTCGTCAGTGTGACGAAGTCATCAGAAAAGCTAACTGCACTTTATCGTGCATCAGCAGATGCATGACAAACAGAACCAAGGAGGTGATAATTCCCGTCTATCGGGCACTGGTCAGACCGCAGTTGGAGTACTGCATGCAATTTTGGGCGCCGCACTTCAAGAGGGATGTGGATAACCTGGAGAGGGTCCAGAGAAGGGCAACGCATATGGTTAAGGGCTTGCAGCCCAAGCCCTATGAGGAAAGACTAGGGCACCTGGATCTGTTCAGCCTCCCCAAGAGAAGGTTGAGAGGCGACCTTGTGGCTGCCTATAAGTTTATCGTGGGGGCACAGAAGGGAATTGGTGAGGCCTTACTCACCAAGGTGCCCCTGGGGGTTACAAGAAATAATGTCCATAAGCTAGCAGAGAGCAGATTTAGACTAGACATTAGGAAGAACTTCTTCACAGTTAGGGTGGCTAAAGTCTGGAATGAGCTCCCAAGGGAGGTGGTGCTCTGCCCTACCCTGGGGGTCGTCAAGAGGAGGTTAGATAGGCATCTAGCTGGGGTCATCTAAACCCAGCACTCTTTCCTGCCTATGCAGGGGGTCGGACTCAATGATATATTGAGGTCCCTTCCGACCCTAACATCTACGAATCTATGAATCCTTGTTGTGTAACTAAATGTTCTGTTATCAACTCCCTGCTGGCTCCCTCATGGTCAGCAGTGGCAGGGAGAGGGGGAACCCCTCCCTAATCAGACCATCCTGTCAGGGCCTGGCCACACTCCTCATCTCAGCACTGTAAAAGAGACGGGAGGGCTACTCTAGCGCCTCCCGAGCTTCTAGCCCGAGCCACTGCAGGCATGTGCCTGCATTTCTTCAGTCCAGAGGGAATATCTTGATGGTTACAAACTGGTTCAGCCTAGCCAGGTTATACTAACCTGCAAAGATTGGATCAATTCAGGCTCAGGCTTTTTGAATGTCTGTCCCTAACCCTATTGATCAGGAGGGACTATACTATGAAGGGGATAATAACACCTCTGAACTAGCTGCACTGGCAAGTAGAATGTATAATGCCCATCTTCAGTAGACTATTAGCTGATACTCTAATTTGAGTAACTTGATTTTGCCTATGCTAAAATCTCAATCAAATTAAATGGTACTTTAAACTCAAATTAGCAGGCCCACGGGGAGTAGGTTGAAGTTCAAGTGATACTGACATTCAGTGCAGTGGGGGATGTTGCAGCTCATCAGGTGCTAATCCAATTCCTCTGTGTAGCTTTACTGTTTTTCAGTGTACTAGCTCAGGCTAGCTACTGTAGTTGAGTCTATTAAGAGTTAGACTCTCATGCTTGAGCCTACGGTTACAGGTTACTCTTTAGGCAAAGGTTTTTTTCCCAGAAAGAAAAGGGTCTGTCAGCAGCATCGTCACTGCTTCACCAATAGAAAATTTACAGATTTACGATGAAAGGAACACTTAGACCACAGTCTGAACACAAGAGGAAGAATTTTACCCAGTTATGATGTATTGAACTCATTAACTTGCATTTGGCTAAAGCATAATATCCAAGAGAGCCATTTAGTCAGAGGTATAGCTAGATGTTTTTGCGGCCTGGGCTGGGAGCCTGCCCATCCACCCCAAGTTATGTTACTGCATTTAGTCTCCTGTTGAAGACAAAGGATAGAGAACCCACCACATCATTTGGTGTTCTTCTGTAGTGGTTAATCACCTTCACTTTTAAATAGCTGTCTTACTTTTAATATGAATTTGTCTGCTTTCAGCTTCTAAACATTGGTTTTGCTTTTCTAGACTAAAATGCCCTCATTAGCTGCTATTTTCCCTTGTGAAAATGCTTGCTTTTCTTTGTTGAGAGCTCAAAAACTATAAGCCCTTAAATATTTTTTAGTAAATCTTTTCTGGTTTTAATGTACAACCAGACACTGTAGTAGTATTGTAGCATCTCACCAGTGCTGTACACAGAGTTAAAAGCAACTGCTTTGCTTTGAATCTCTTTGGAAAGTTTAAGCAAACATGGTTCAGAATTTAAAAGAACATGAGCAAACATGGTTCAGCATTTAAAAGAACAAGGTTAGAGCAAAATTCTTTCTTTTGGCATTGCTTAAAAATAGTCTCATAATTGTTTGGCTGAGAAGTTTGGGAACCTGTTTTAGGAGCAAGGACTTGAATTTGGCAGGGCAAATTAGCTCATGTGGACCTCCATGGTGCTTCAGCTAAACTGTTTCTGGTATCCAAGGTAGCTTGCTTAAATTAAGTTTAAATAGCATTACACTACACTGCAGTTTGCAGTATAGGCCTATCTAATGAGTAATGGGTAAGGGACTGAGATTAGAGAATGAATCAGCAGGGCTGAGGAAAGGTTCTAACTAGCTGGTGCAAACATTGCTGCTTACCTTTGCAATTGAAACATTTTTTTAATGTAATTTGTATGTAAACATTGTTTATGTTTGCAGTAGCATTCAAAGGCCATCCTGTGATTAACTTGCACCTTATCTTTAGCTTGCAAACTCTTTAGGACAGTAATTAAGTACGCCAAGTTTTTGTATAACTCCAGCCAATAATACTCTCATGTAAATTTAGAAAACCAGCCCTTTAGCTCAAAACGTACCCAGCATAGTAAAACATCAGTTTGCTAACAAATGCTTTCTTTGTACAAGCTTTGTACAAGCTCTGAATGTAGTGACATGGGAGGGAGGGGTTATTTCTAAGCTTTAAAAAAAAGTCACGTAAGAATTTACTCACTGTCTCTTTTTGTTTCTTAATTTTACTAATCAAAGTATCAGTCAGCACTGACTGTTCAGCAATTCCCTACTTTAATCTTACTTTGACCCAATTTTTTTGTTTGCTTTCAATCTATTTAATTCTGACAAGTATAGTTTGAGCCCTAACAACCACTCCCTTTTGGTGTGTGTGGGTTAGATATTAACTCATTAGTGAAGCTTAACTAAGTAACAATATCTATGTTGCATTACTCAGTTTACAATGTTAACATTTTTCTGGTAAGTTCATTTGAAAATGTACGTATAAAATATATATTCCATATAAAATGAGAGTAATGCATACTACCATTTGTAGATTTGTGGATAGCCAGAGAAAATGGGCTGGGCACAGCTCCGTTTTGCTTGCAGGTTCTATGGCACTATGAATCTTGCATTCTTGGTTGTACAATGGTACTGTTGTAATAGGAGCAATAGCAAGTGCCCCAGTCTATGTTTCCCTCAAGTCAGGTGGCTAGGACACTCTTGGGAGGTGACGGATTTGGATTTGACCCCACCCCCCCACTCCCACCCCCAGACTGAGGAAGTCAGTGAATGCAGGTCACCCATTTTTGGATCAAGTGCTCTAGCCTTGAGGCTTCTATATTAAAGGAGCCAGCAGCTCATATTCATCCAGTCATGTTTTAAAAGGAAAAGCATAAACAGTCAATAATACCCTGAAGATATGTCTTTAAGCTCCTAAACCTAGGAAGGAACTTATGGCTGTGATTCCCAGTTTTGCATATGCTGCAGTGAAGTGCCTAAAGTCATGAGAAATCCAATAGGGAGGTATCTAAAATGCTGCCTAATGTGTACATTGTATTCCTCCTTTATCAAGTACCCTACTTGTTGTGAAACCCATTCTTAGGCACCTAACATGGGCATTCACCTAAATGTAGGCACCTAAGAAAGGCATGGAAACATTCAATATTACCATGTTTAAGTCTTCTGGGCATTTGGATGTTAAATCCTAGGCCTTAGTCATGCAAATTCTTGTATATGCAATTAAAGTTAACTGTGAAAGTAATCCCATCAAAGTGAAGTCAATTAATCTCCTCCAGTGGTAAAAGTTAAGATTGTGTTTAAGTGTTCACAGGAAATAGGGGAGATAGGATTTAAAACCTGTACTTTTCAGCATGTCTTTCCCATTTTCTTTTATTCTGCTTCTGTGTCAGAAGTTTGGTCAAGGAATCTGAAGTGTGCAGTTCAGAATTTGATTTCCATACTCTTTAAGTGTGTTGGGTTATAGGTATAGTAGGAAGTATTATGTTTGTGGAATGTAACAGAAAGCAATAGGTCCAGTTTGGACTTTGAAAAAATTAGCTTCCTCAATTTAGGCAGCCAGTGCTTTTGCACAAGCAATAAATGCAAAATGGATTTAATGTGACTTTACTGCTAAGTATTGAGCCATATGTCTGGCAGAGAGTTCTGAAGTTGTTTCCAATTCTGTAGAGAGTTTTAGCAATTTTTCAGCCAGATTTTATATAAATATAACCTCACCATTTCTCCATGGTGAGCTTAACCATATAATTAATAATTAACCATACTTAATATTACTCTTATTATTTAGATTTAGGACAAAGAGTACACCGTGCTATGCAGAAAGGTTCAAAATCATGCAACTCTATAACACTGAATTTTTAGATTAGATTTTTTTTCTATTTTTTTATGACAAAAAAGTTGTAGCAGAAAGTAAAGAAAATATCCATCATTCATAGTACCTGAAGTATGTTTTGTATGTAGGGGATGGAGGACTAGATTCTGACCAAAAATTTGGGGTTTCCTGCTCCATTATAGACTTCCCCTGTGATCTTCAGCAAGTCATTTCCCTGTCTGTAAAAAGGGAAGGATGATGCTGTTGTGATGATGATGATACAGTGGCTCTGTAGATTCGGGGAGAGCAGTGGGTGTAATATACCTTGATTTTTGCAAGGCTTCTGATTTGGTCTTCCACAACATTCTCATTAACAAGCTAAGGAAATACAGAATAGGTTAAAGTACTGTGAGGTCTGTATATATCTGATGTGATCATTGTACTCAGTGAGTTGTCAACAATGATTCAATGTTTAGTTGGCAGGAGTTATCCAGTGCTTCCCCAGAATCCTGGGTCCAGCATTGTTTAATGCTTCATTAATGATTTTGAGGATGAGATTGAGTGCTTGGCAAATTTTCAGATAACGCCAAGTTGAGGGGGGAGTAAGGCTAAAACACAGAATGACTTGTATAGGCTGGAAAAAAGGTCTGCGACCAGATAAGGTTCAACAAAGACACATGCAATTTGGTATCCTATTTGAGTCTAAGTAATTGCAATAGACTGAGGAATGACTGGTGGCTTTGCTACAGTAGGGCAGAGAACCACATGTTACAGTAGACCAGAAGCAGAATTCATAAGCCAACAGTGTGCTCTTGTTGCAGAAAAAGCCAAGAGCAAACTGGGCTGTAAAAGAAGTGTCACTTGCAAATCAAAGCAAGCGATTCTTCCACTCTATTCAGCACTAATGAGCCTCACCTGGAGTACTGTGTCCAGTTTTGGAACACTTCAAGAAGTATGTGGACAGATCAGAAAGATTTCAGTGGAGAGTGACAAAATTATTAGAGGCCAGGGAAACATGACTTATGATAAAGACTGAAAGAACTAGGGTTATTTAGTCTAGAGAGGAGAAGACTGAAGGGAGATTTGATAACAGTCTTCAAATACCTGAAGGGCAATTACACAGAGGATGGAAATGGATTATTCTCTATGTCCATAAGAAGCAGGACTAGAAGCAATAGACTAGAAGAGGAAATGTAGGTTGGAGATGAGGAAAAACTTTCTGATTATAAAGATGGTCAGGCACTGAAACAGGCTACTTAAAGAAGGTATGGAATTTCCATTCCTGGAAATTTTCAAGAGCAAGTTAAACAGACAGTTGGCTGAGACAGTTTAGTCAGAGATGATCATGCCTTGAGCAGGGGGCTGGACTAGATGACCCCATGAGGTCCCTTCCAGCTCTACTTTCATATGAGCCTATGCTCTCCTATTTCACAAGGATTTTATGGTAACACAAACATAATGATGAGGTATGCACTTGGCACAGCAATGGGTCCATTTTAAATGGCATTTAAAAATATTATAGAAATTAAAAAACAAATCTTGAAAATAAGGACATAATATTTCCATCAGTTTGTAAATACTTTTAAACATATTTAAAACTTTATTTTAGCAATCATCAACTGCAATTATGCTAATAAGGAAGGAAAGCTATTGAGAAACCTTGATAAAACTTAACAAACTAAGTACTTTCTGCATGGTTAGTTTCATAAATGGGAAGAATAGTTATATTAGCCCAAGAAATGTTTCTCCTATCCCACAGCAAAATGGATAAGAGGGAAGCTATTAAGTAATTTAATAGACCTACAGCAAATTTTCTTTTACACACAGCTTTAGGAGGAATGACTGATATGCTGCTTATTTTGGATTGCTCAAAATGAAGTTCTAGCCTGAAAAGCAGTTATGTAAGACTAACATTTCTTACTCAGCAGATTGCTTCTTATGTGCTTAGTGAAAAAGATTTAACTGTATGTTTTCACTGCAGAAGCACCAAAGCTCTAGGAGAAGAAACTAGATTATAGTTTGGCTTGTGCAACTTCAACGGAATTGTTAAATTCCATTTAGTTTGCAAACCTGTTATTTACAAATTGTTCCCTCAGTTACATTGCTGGAATCAGACCAATGCAACACTACTGCTTTTGTTTTAAGTGTGGGCAGCATTTGGCCAGGAGAATCGGTTGTGATGTATGAACATAAACCAGAAAAAAGGGGCATGACTTCATCTTTCAGTTTGCCACCCCCACATAAATGATTCAAGTGACTTCTTCTTTAGGCTTGGAACAATAAAAATAAGTGGGAGATAGCAATAATCTATTTTTAAATGCTTAGGAGGTGCTTCTTTTTCCAGGGTGAAGGGAGCCGTATGCATTTCAAGAGGTTACATGAGCACTGTGGGAGACTAATAGCATGATAACAGCTGCCATTTCATAGATGTAAACAATGTAGAAACAGGAGCCAGATAGTCCAGGTTGTTTCCATAGATTTGTGTGTAACTCAATGGCCATGATCTGCACCTGTGAAGAACTTTCAACAGCCTCCAGCTTCCAAGTACTAATGTACTACAAGAGGAGTCCTTCAAATTAGACATACCCTCCACACTGCAGTGTGCTGTGTAAGAAGCAGAGGGAACTATGTATTTATTACATATTTTAATTTGCTTTTTAAAATGGGAAAATATGTACCTAGTATCTGACTAGTTTGACAGAATACTTTGATCACTCTTGACAATAACATGCAAGTGAAATACAAGATGAGAGTTGAGACATGCTTACAACTTTAATATGTACTTTTCAAAAATGTCTTTGATCAAACAAACGAGTCATTGAGCCTCAAAAACTGTAAAAGGTCTTATCTCATAACCTAATGTGTGAAGAGATAACTTTGTCCTTGAATGTTTTAAAAGAATATTTCAAATCTCTTGCTCCAAAATAAAATGCATCCTCTCTTACCAATCAGCCTGTATCTCCAGGGCCCTATCTTTAAAAATAAATGCAGTCAAGTCAAAATAATATCCTCAAGGTTTGTCTGACATTTCTCATAGCTATAAAATCTTTTTAGATGGAAAGTTAATGGCTCAAATTATGCTAGAAGGTACAGTTTCCTTGAACGTAACAGTAGAAAGGATCCCAGTTCCTAGAGGTATACCTACTACACTGCTATTCAGGGCTGACCTTAAGTCTGCCTTCAAGCTCAGGCATGCCAGCTATCTACACTGAAAATCTCTAGGGTTAACCACAAGGAATTTCCATGCTGAGCCTGAAAGCTCTGAATTTCATGGTCAAGCCTGCCCGCTAACTGTCCCTTCTCTGCATTGTGTTTGGAACTCACTGGGGCTATGCACATTGCAAGTACAGGAAGTTTGTTAGAAGGAAACTCACAGCTTCCTGATTTCTGTCCCTTAATTCCTGTCTCTACACGTGTAATGAAAAGAAGAGATAAGTAATTTGCATACTACTTCTTCCACTTAAGGAACAACAGCTACACAGATATAGATTAGGATGGGGCTCATTTGGCTTGGTATTAGTTGAGGGGCAACCCGGAAGACCAATTCTAAATGTCAGTGTTGGATGTCTTATTGTCTTTTCTATTCTGAATTTTAAATCCACGTATCCACCGACGTAGGCCCTGGAAATCCTAGGGTTCTGAATCACTGTGCCTGCTAAGCTACCCTGAAGGTAGAAACATAAGAGGCAGGGCATTCATGCACCCTTTTTCCAGACAGACTGCCAAGGAACTGGAACCTGCAAGTAGACTACCAAAAAAATGGGCAGATACACTGGCAGCAAACCAGACAAGTCTCCTGGTTTCTTTTCAAATGCCTTTTGATGCTGAACAGTCTCCATGCAAACTTTCACTTCTGACATGTCAGTAAATTCCAAGAGAAAAATGTTTCATTGGAGTTATCTAGTTATAAGCCATGGTGCTCCAGAGGATGAAATTAACTTTATACACAAACCCAAAGTGTCCAAAGCTGTGGAGTGGGGTTCAGAGTATTGGGTACAATAGCCATAGGCAGAGCCAGCAGTGCCTCTTCTCCAATTATGAGAACTAGGGGTGCACTGATAGAGAATTTTTGGGCCAGTGCCGATGGCCAAATTTTAACAAGCCATATCGGCCGATACTGATTTGATTGCTGTTATGAAGCCAGGCAGCTTGGAAAGCATTGTCTGGCTGGTAAATCTGTTGTGAGGGAAGGGGCATGTGGGGGAGAGATCAAGGCCCCTGCGGTGAGGGAGGGAATGGAGCAGGGACAGGTGCTGCACAGTCAAGGCAGGACGTGGAAAGGAACTGAGAGCGGCTTGTCTGGTGGGGGCAGTTCCTGCCAGTGCACATACCCTGGGAGAGCATGTGGGGGTGCATGACCCTGGATCTTCACACAGGGCAAGGGCATGCTGCCGCTGCGGGCTGAGGCTGCGGCTGCACCAGGCTCTTTCTGGTGCGGGGTTGCACTTGGGGTGGGTGGTGGCTGTGCTGGGAGGGGAGCTATGGGGTAGGAGCGGGGGCTGCAGCCACCCCAAAATTCACTGATACAGCCTTATGCCCTGGGAGCCCTGGGCTACATGTGACATCCCTGGGTGTCTGCTGGCAATGAAGTGGAGGGGCTGCTCCCAGCTGGGTCCAGCTTCTGCATGTGGGAGATGGAGCCCGGCCATGAACTTCTGTACAGTCCTGCCCCACCCTGCCATCAGGGCTTCCTGGGAGCCTCATGGTTGGTGTGTGTGTGCACATGTACACACAGTGACAGCACCCCTTCCCCAGATACCCTTAACCATAATAAGGTCACCCTATTTATAGGCTAACTAAATAATATAAAGAGCACAAGCCTTCATGAACCTGAGCTCATTTCATCACATCTTGGGAAAGAAGAAGCATACAGCAATGTATAAAATGGAGGGAGGGATTTGAATATAAAATGTAGGAAGGAAGGGAGGGAAGGAGGGAGAGGGGGAGGGAAGGAAAGGGTGGGGGTAAGGGGAAGGAAGGAAAGTGGTGAGAGGCAAAGAACCTGTAGTAACAAAGAGGTTACAAAAGGTAATCCAGGTAATGGGATAAGAATCCTTAGTCTGATTAAACCATACTTAACACAATCCAGTCTGTGGATGATTTCTGGTTCCACAATTTCCTGTTCAAACTGGATTTAATTTTTTTTTTTTTTTTTTGGCCTCAGAACAGCAATCCTGAGGTCCATCATAGAATACCCAAGGAGATTAAAGTGTTATGCCATAGGCCTTTGTGTCTTTTAAAATCTGATGTCAGGTGGGTGTTCATTCATTCTTACATATAGTGATCACTTCATCTGTCCAACATATGACATTGGTAGAGTTGCAGGTGAATGGACCTCAAATGCTGTACTCTTTGTTATTCTGTCCAGTGATGATGTGGTCTGTATTGAAATGAGGGTACATCAGGCATTTGGGTCCATTGCAAGGGCTACTGTCTCAATAAGGATGAAAGTTAGTCTGTTGCTTGTGAGATGCTGTTTGTGCTTGGGAGGCATTCTCTAAGCCAGGACAAGTTTGTCCCCCATGACTACTTTGAGATGGTCATCCATTTCCAGGAGGGGTTGGAGATCATTAGTGATGTCTCTCAGCTGTTCATGATGGGGGCTATAGGTGAAAACCAGAAGGATTCTGTGATCCTTGTCCCCAAATTGGTATTGTAGCAGGTTGGAGTGGAGTCTGAGTCTCCTTTTGTGGTTTTGAGCAGGTACAGTGTTGGGATTGTAATGGAATTGTAGGAATACAGAGGTGACACCACTACTTACAATCCTAGACAATTGCTCAGCCAACTGGGCTAGAGACACAGGCTGTCTTGTGCCCTCCTTTCCTGGCCTTGCTAGTGGTAAATTGAGACAGCTGCAAAAGGAGGGGTGGAAAGCTTAGCCGCAGCTTACCTGAGAGACTCGTGGTTTAGGACCATGTCTTGGGAGTTGGAGTATGTTGGTTTGAGTTCACAGAAAGGAGGAAATAATTGCAACTCCATGTCCCACTCCTTCAGGTAGTGTTTTCTATCTGTCAGGACAGTCTCACAAGACATGGGAGCTTAGCAGACCCATGGATCTCATACCCATATTTTTCTCCTGCTAGATGAGCACCTTCATCCTCAGGAAATAAGATGGGAAGATTTTGTATTTTGCATTGAACTCTCACTGGGTAAAAGAAAGTGAAAAAGAAAAGAAGTATCCAAACACTCCTCTAGAACAGGTGCCAAAACTTACAGGTGTCTGGCATTAGAACAAAAGCCCCAAACATTTTGCTACAGAGCCCAATTCTACCTGGGTGCTTTCTTCCTAAACCCTTAAACCTGGGCTGCCTGTGCTGTGCATGTGGTGAGGGGCAGAGAGTGGGCATCCTGCACAGCATGCACAACCAGGAAAGGGGGAGAGCTGCATTGCCCACACTTTGTGCAGAGCTGGGGAGTACTCTGAGCAACCTGTTTAAAAGGAGGGAGCCCATCTACACAATGTGCAGCTACCAGGTCTGTGGCCTATGCGGTGTGCAGTTCCCACCTGCCTGGAAGCTGGACAGCCCTTTGCTAGACCACAACCTCTTTCAGAGCCTGGAATGAAATCTAGACTTCCCAAGTTTCATCATTCCTTTACTGTCAGCAGGTATCAGTAAAACTCACTACTGAGGCAGACAGGCAAGGTTTTTTGGATAGATGTGATATCTTCTATTAAACCAACTGAGTCGTTGGAAAACAGTACTTAGCAAGCTTTTGGGTGCAAACACCACTGAGGTATGCATGACATCCCCTTGGGATGTGTGCTCCTTGGCATATAGAATTACCTAATTTTGCTATCAAATTCTCCTTCTAGCAGAAGTTTGTGTAGCATATCTGTAGGTGTCTATATCTAATTGGGGAAGGGCAAAAGGCAAGTTGGTGGGTTTTAATAAAAAAATTGAGAAAGTGTGCATGTGTGTGTTCACCTCCTCCCGCTCCCAAACAAAACCATGGTTAAAAAAGAAAACCTATACTGTGGTTGCAGATGCTCAAAAGTTACGGAATGCCAAAATTAAGGCTGGCAGCACATTGGGTAATTTATAGCATAATCATGTTATTCATAATAGTGTGGCATCCTAAAAAATATTTTAAAAGTTTTACATAAGGATGCTCTTAGAAAGTGTGAAGTATCCCAATGAGTCATAGAAATGCATAAAATGATCATTGTCAACAATATAATTTTTAAAATAGCATTTGCTAAAAAAAATACAAATAATATTTCTATAGTGAAAATGATCTTTTGAAAACTAAATATAGGTGTCAAACAATTTTGAATTTTAATTCCAATTCTTTACTTCTTTTCTTTCTTTCTTCATCTTCACACAGAAAAACTGTTTTCTTTGCAGTGCTTGTGAGATTCAACTGGGGGCAAATTTAAAAAAAAAACGAAGAAGAATGTTGACATTTTCATAGCAAGAAGCTGTAGTGTAGTGTCTCATGGAAGTAGCTAAATTTTCCTAGACTGAAATTACAAAGACTTATGAAAATACTGTTTAAATTTTACCCAAATGTCAACCCCCTACAGATCAGTTGAAATAGAATTGTCAGGATTGTGATTTCCTTGTTTCAGGAATTTTTATCCAAAACCATTGTCCTTATAGTAAAAATTAACTAAGAGGAAAATTTTCAGAAATGTATGCTCATTTTGTGCATGGATTTTTTTTTTTTTTTTAGTTGTTTTCACTGGGACAACTTGTCCCTGATTTTTTTAGAAGTCTTTTTGCTTCTGGCTCGAAAGTTCAATGTCTCTGAGAGCAGGACTGTACTTGCTATTTCAGGGAGAAAAATATCCCTCTCAGATGGCTAGATTTAAGACACATGTAAGTGGGTTCTGCCAAACTAAGGTGTAACACCTTTTTGAGCATTGTAATAATAATAATACTACCCCTCATCGAAACATATGATAGAGGCCAAACAGTCCATCACTAATACTTCCACTGAAAAGTATAACTAGGGCATGATGCTGGCTGAATAAGAAGCTTCTAGAGATCAAGTCACCAAGATACAATGATAAAACAAGCAGTAGTAAAGTGCCTTTCAAAGTACTTTACAAAGTTAAGTATTCTCTCCACTTGACTAATAGTTTTAAGATCCTGCAGCAAATTAGTAATGACTGCTACTAGCACCCACATTTTAGTCCTTTGTGGACATGTTCCTGATAAGGCTGATCATTATGAATATTATTATTATTTAATACACATTTTTGTGTATTGTAATGTGTTATGTAATGTACAGATCCACAGTAAATAGCAGGCCCTGTCCCCAAGCACTTACGGTTTAAAAGCTAACCTGGGACATTACTATAAATATGGACTTCTAGACTTTGGAAAAGCATATGGGTTACTAAGCCTGAGAATCATGGGTGAAAAATAGAGAAGCAAGGAAGAAATGTATATGAGTTCATCTTCTGGCTGGCTGACTTTCATCATACATAGCCCTGAAGCAGATTGATTTTAGATTTTTTTGTGAGACAGCAGGTCAAACTTTTCACTCATTTCTCTCTATAGCAGGATGTAAACACCTTTAGTTAGCTGGGTCCTTAATGCTCTGCACTGTGATGGAACCAAGTCAACATGGTGCATTGTGACCAGTGGCGTCCCACAGGGTTCAGTACTCAGACCAGTACTCTTTACCATATTCGTAAACAACCTGGATTCAGGAGTTAGAAGCGGACTCAAATTATGGGGAAGTGAGGTCACACTAGAGGATAGGCTGGGGATTCAGGCCGACGTGGACAGATTCACAAAGTGGAAGGATCAAAACCTGATGACTTTCGACATAGAGAAATGCAAGGTCCTTCACTTTAGGAGAAAGAACCCACAGCATACCTATAGGCTTGGCAGTTCTACACTCACTAGCACTATGACTGAGAGACTTGGGGATCATGATTGACCACAAGATGAATATGAGCCACCAGTGTGATGCCGCAGCTGGCAAAGCAAATAAAAACCTAGCTTGCATTTACTGATGCATCTCAAGAAAGACCCAAGATGTCATCCTCCCACTTTATTCGGCCTAGGTGTACTAAAGTACTGCATCAGTTTTGGGCTCCACACTTTAGGAAGGACGTGGAAAAACTTAAGAGTCCAGAGGAGATCCGTGTGCATGAGTAGAGGTCAAGAGAACAGGCCTTAGGAGGATAGGCTGAGAGGCATGGGGCTCTTCAGCTTGGAAAAGTGTAGGCTCAGCAGCCTATAAGTATATCAGAGGTGTGCATCAGGATCTGAGAGAGCATTTGTTCACCAGGGCACCCCAAGGGAAGACAAGGTCCAACGGTCACAAACTGCTGGAAGACCATTTTTGACTGGACACAAGGAAAATCTTCTTTACTGTCTGAGTCTCCAGAGTATGGAATAGACTCTCTCCAGAAATGGTGCAAGCACCTACTCTGGACATGTTCAAAAAGTGTTTGGATGATTATCTTGCTGGGGTCATCTGACCCTAGCTGACTTCCTGCCCTTTAGGCAGGGGGCTGGACCAAGTGATCTCATGAGGTCCCTTCCAGCACTAATGTTTATGAAATCTATGAAACTTATGAAATGTTGAAACCTTTATTTATGAATGTTCTCAGGTAATGCATTTTCCTATAGCCCCTGGTTAGAAATCAAGCATCAATTACAGACTGGATCCTCAGTCTCTGAAGATGTAGTAGAAGCTCCAGGAAGCAATAAATACATGCAAGTGTCAAATGTTGAACACTTCCATAAAGATACAAGTTTTGATGGTGAAGAATGGGCTAACTGTCTTCTGCTAGCTAATATGCAGACAGGAAACATCTATAACCACAAGAAGATAATCCATTTCCATTGAATTTTGCTGATAAAGAAAATTAGTCTGTGATTTAAAGGGTTAAAAGAGATTGGTCCATGGTTTGAATATCATGCAAGATTGTTCATATACTAATAACTACCAGATATAAGAGAGAATACCCTGCACTCTCCAAAAAAAATTTGGTTGGCTCCTGTGAGGTAGGGTGGGGGGGGAGGGAAGGACAGGGGAATGCATGCTGAACTGTCACAACCAAGTAAATTCAAATACTGGCTTTATTACTGCCACATGTGGAGACACTAGGGAATAGAGAGCTATGAAAAAAAGCTTTAGGGGCTATTGAGCCAACTGATCCTTCAGCAGCAGCACAGCTATCTAACAGAAGGTACTCAGGCTGCCCAGACTGATAAGGTCTAAAGAAGCCTAGAGCTGTAATCAAGATGCTTAGCAGAAATTCATAGTGATCTGAGAAGTTCTACTGAACAGTGTCTCAAGCAGCCACTATAAAATGTCAAGGGTGAAAAATGCCTTAGCTAGAATCTGAGAACATACTGTGTCATTTGTGATACTATTCAGAACAGCTTGTAAGGCTTGCACTATATCTTGCGGCGTGGTCTTTCTACAGTCCATTCTTACTGAGATTTTCCAAATATTTAAAAAAAATAAGAAACTATATTCTTCTTCCCCCTCAAGCTCCTGAAAAATCAAAAAGTTGAGGTACCATACAAAATTGCAGTTTCATTTTAAGCAGTAATGCTTTTGATCCCTCTGACAGTACAGGTTCCTGTCTGAACATACTGTATTTTCTCTGGATGGACAGTTCTACCATTGTCATCACAAAATAGGTGAGGAGTGATATAACAGCACTTAAATAGCATTTGACAAAAACAAGTGTGATTAACTGGTCAGGTTGTATGTCTTTCTCTTAATGTTGCACTTAAAAACCGAATTTCTAACCTAGCGCTTTATGAATTGACACAACACTTGGTTCATGAATGGCAGAAAGGCTTGCTTTTATAACTATCAACAAGTTAAAAAAACTAAATGACAGAAAAGACTCTTTCCCAATATAAAATAAGCTATTAGTCCTTAGTATTATCTTAGCTGCACAGAGATCTTTACCCAGTGCTGGCAGGAAGCAGTTCTTGTACAGCCTCAAAATGTGGGTCCTTCACTTGTCTGGGTTGCAGGATGGCTTCTGGTCTGGACTGCACATAATTTGTTGACAAATCTGCTTAGTTTTTATACTGTTTCTTTAAAGCATGTTCCTTGATGGTTGGCCAATTAAAGTCTGAACAAAACAGGGAGGAAAAGGGTGTATCATCATATCATAACTGTTAATTGTCTGGCTCCTATTTTTGATTGCCTAGGTGTAAAAACTGTGTGTTTCTGCAGGCTCTGCAATTACAGGTCAACCACAGATGATGGCCCTTGAGTGTCAGACAGGATACTTACAGGTGTCACCAAACTTGTTTTGGGGTATTTGTTTATCAATGGGTACATTTGCAGTAGCTCATAACTTTAGACATACACTGAATGGTTTAGACATTTTCAACACCTTAAAGTGACATTGGATGCCTGTTTTGAGAACTGTGAGGATGTCACATGCAGAACACCCTCCCTGTATTCAGTGCTCCTTTTACAGGTTTCTTTTGAGAAGGATATTTAGTCTTTTGTTTTCTTTAGCTGCTAGGTCAATTGAACTGCATATGCAATTTCCTTGCCTTCACTGGCTCAGCCTTTCTTTAAAGGACTTTCTTAGGTACACGTGTGATGAGTGCATCAGGACTCTGCCAACAATTTTAACCACTTTTATTATTTTATGGCACAGGTCTGGTCTTGGGTATTGCAAGCACTCCACTGTCTCAATGCCTAAAGGGTTGCAAGCCACCACAGTCCAGTCTTGCCCCAGCCATTGTCTTGTACATTATTCAAACTTTCATAGTTTTCATATGCCGCACTTAATACAACAATAAATATATACAATAACTATGTTGTCGTTGCTGGCCAATCAGGGGTGGTCTAGCTGCTGAGTACCCCCAGCTTGCAGCACCCTGCTTCCCCCAGAAGCCTGACTGGAGGAGACTGTGGAAGAGAGAAACTTACGTAAAATAAGTCAATTTGTAGTCCATACTCAATTAATACCACATGGAAGTCACTAGAAGTTTTGCTTAACAAACTATCAAACAACTCTGCCTCTACAATGATAGCCTAGTTACTCTGTCATTTTTAGGGGTATTCTGGGGGAATGCTTTAATTTTTACATTTAATAAACATGCCAGCTACTACTTGGTCAGCTTGCATAAGATTGATTGGGACTCATTTACAAACTACATTTTGAAGACTCAAAATATGTAATAGTATATTATAACATTATAGCTGTAACGTAGCTCTGTTGAACATTTAAGTAAAATGTTTCCTGAAACATCAGTTAATTTGTTGTTATGCAACTCGTCTTTGACCACATATTTGAAATCCTCTTCAAAAAAGAAAAAGAAAACAGACATGTAATACCAATCCTGAGAAACAAGAAGAAGGATTTTTATGAGAGAGATCCTAATTAATATGTGACCAGATTCTGACACTCCTACTTTTTAGTGCATGTAGTCTTTCTGATTTCAATGGCACACATTCCTTTAAAGATTAGAGGTTGAAGGATCAAACTTGGCAAAGTTCATCTGATTTAAAAAATAATTATACACAAGTTTTCATATTAATGTGCCTCAGGTGCTTTATTTTCAATAGAACCCAGTTAATTTATTTTCTTTTTATGTTCTATGCAGAAAGTCATACAAAAGACTAAAAGAGATACAGTTAAAAGTTTGTAGTCCCTAGTAAACTAAGGGATTGTTGGGGTTTTTTGTTGTTGTGAGGTTTTTGTTTTGTTTTTGAATGGTAACAGTAGTTTTACATATCTTTAGGTTAGAAGTCAAATTCTCATGTTTAGATATTATAATGATGCCTTTTATGATTCAGTCTTCTTGATTTATAAAATAATGCTCTTTTAAACAGCTCATGAACTTTAAAATGCTCATGTAGCTGACAAGGTTCTTTGGGTGAATCTGATATCTTTTATTAGACCAAATTAAATAGTTGGAAAACAATTATTAAGCAAGCTTTCGGATTCAAAAACCCTTCGTCAGGCTAAGGAAGTTTCAGCAGTTGGTGCGTGCTCTTCCTGGATGGAATGAAAAGTAAAGAAGCCAGCGGCTGGGCTGGGATGCAGACAAGACAGGTAGTCAGTGAAAATGTAGATTGAGGAGTCAATGGGTGAGAGAGAGGCTGGGGAGGGGGGGAAAGAGAGAGAAGGGGGATGAAAGTGGAGAGATACCTGGGGAGTCAGATGTCAGGCAGGTTATAATGTGTCATAAATCCAATGTCTATGTTTAGTCCATGATTTTTAGTATTCAGAAGGTTGATGAAGTGGTGTTCATAGGCTCATCTCTGGGAAGTGTTGTGTAAGTTTCCTTTGAGGATCAGGACTGAGAGATTGCTGAGAGATTGGAGAGAGAGTGGTTTTCTTGTGAGAAATGTGCCCACACAGGTAATTGGGTATTTCTGTCTTTGATAGATTTCCTGTGTGCATTCATTCTGGTGCGCAGGTGTTGTTTGGTCTCTCCTACATATTTTCCATCAGGGCATTTGGTGCATTGGATGAGATATATTACATTTCTGGAGGTGCAGCTGTAAGATCCAGGGATGCTGATGGCTCTGTTGTGGGGTGTAGTGATTGTGGGTGTGGTGGAGATGTGTTGGCAGGTTTTGCATTTCTTGTCCTGGCACGGTCTGGATCCTTTTGGTGTGTTCTGGTCCTGAGGAAGTTTGCTTCTGGTGATGAGGTTAGCAAGGTTCGGTGCTTGTTTGAAGGCTAGAATGGGTGGCTCTGGGAAGATCTTTTTAAGAATAGGGTCTCTTTCTAGTAAGGGTTGCAATTGTTTGAGGATTTTCCGTACAGGTTCAAGGGAGGGGTGATATGTCATAACCAGCGGTGTGCGATTTGTGGGGGGGTTTCTTCTGTACCGCAGCAGTTCTTCACGTGGTATCCAGGTGGCTCTTTCAAAAATCTCGCTCTCTGGAGGAGTGTCCTTGTTGGGTGAAAGCTTTTTTAAGATTGGTGAGGTGGCAATCCCTGTTGTTCTCTTCAGAGCAAATTCAGTGGTATCTGAGGGCTTGGCTGTATATCACAGCTTTTTTGTGTGTTTAGGGTGATTGCTGGTTCTGTGCAAATATGTATGTTGGTCTGTGAGTTTCTTGTACAACGTGGTCTGTATTTTATCATTCTGGATACTGATCATCGTGCCTTAAAAGGAGATGCTGGTGCTGGAGTATTCAAGAGATAGTTGGATGGAGGGATGGTGATTGTTGAATTTCTGATGGAACTCAATCAGAGATTGCAGGTTTTCAGTCCAAATGATGAAGATGTCATCATTTGGACTGATATATCTTAAGTATAGCAAGGGTTTGATGGTGCAGTTCTTGAGGAAGTCTTCTTCCAAGTGGCTCATAAAAAGTTTGGCATACTGTGGGGCCATTTTGCTGCCCATAGCTGTTCCCATAATCTGGAGGAAGTGTTGTATATGTAGCTGATAAACATTGTAGCACTGGTTCAGTGAGATGTCCTATCATTAACAATCTGTAGTAATGAAATATTCTGGTTTTTGGCATTTAGTGAAGACTTCATACAGTTCTGTTCACTTGTCCTTGCCTTGTGCATTAAATATATGTTGGAGGCCAAATAAAATCAATTAAAAGCCACATGCACCTATTTATTAACATAGCAGACATATTTTTATAAGAGACTTAACTCCTGTTCAAGAGAATAAGATTAATAAGTCTGACCTTTTAAAATAATCATATTAAATGTGATATATTCTAAATGTGACTAACCAGTACAATCTTGATCTTGTAAAAATATCATGTGGTAATTAATAAGTCCTACTTCAAGTTACAAATTATAAGAGCTCTTTTGGGATTTACTCTTGTGAAATGATAAATGACCTCAACTCCCATTAAGGTTAATCTTTTTTAAAGTCACTGAGAATCAAAGACACTCAGCATTTCACAACGGTAAGCCCTTTTTTTTTATAGAATATGACCCCAAGCCCACTATATATATGTGTGTCTGTGTGTGTGTGTCTGTGTATATATATATTAACATACACACACACACACACACACACACACATTTACCAGTTAAAGGATGTCACCTTTAGATTCTCTTCTTTACAGCCAGGTACAGGTGTTATGCCTTTACCGGTATAAGTGATCAGAAACCAGTCTATACCAGTAACAGGAAAGAAGTTCAACACACACAGACTAGTTTAAAAATGGAGAAACTTGGTCTAAGATTTGCTCCCCTTGTTCCCCCACCAAAGCGTGTTCTGTTTGCTACTGATTTAAACTATGCCGCTTACAGAAAATCATGTAATTTAGATCAATTCCACCTCAGGCTTTTTGAGTGTCTGTACCTAGCCTATTTGTTTGCTTTGTTAGCTATTGCATTGCCCTTCCTTCATCAGACAGACTCCCCTGAATTTCTTGCCTATTTCTCCAGCTCCTAGTTTGGTTCAGGCCTTGAGAAGAGAGAGGAGGAATGGGGAGAAATGCAGAGGAGAACCAGCCAGAAACCCCAGTGCCTAAGACTAACTGAAAAAGCAGCTAAAGCAGGCTTAGAACAGGTTCTATTCCCTTTCTTCAGTCCAGAGTCAGGTGGTAATGTGATTTAATTTTTTTCTTTTACTTTCATAAAGCTTGTGGTCTTATTAGAAAATTCTTAATAGAATGTGTATTTCAAAAGAACTGAAGATGAAGGAAAAGCAAATATGTTATAAAACTACAGTATTGACTGTGCAGACTGATTCCATATTTAAGGAAAGAAAATATCATTTGATTTAAGCCTGACTTAGTTACTATTGACAAACTGGCAAATCTTCCCCACTGAAGCTTTATTTTTAGCAATCCAATTGTCTTGGTTATTCATCCATTAATTGCATGCAGACCACTTGACTGTCTAGCTCCTAACAATTGCTGTGTTTGAGATTATCAGCCTGCATGCAGAAGGTAGGTTCTACAAATAATATACTGTCACATCAAATGTGCACATTCATATTAACTATGTTATATCTTGTTCAATAAAAATCCTGCAAACTGACAAGGCCCCAGCATTTATTTTCTTTATTTAAAAAGCTGTTAGTTATTACTTGAAAAACACAGAAGTTTGCTTTCAAAAATGAATCATTGAAGCCAATTTCAGAAATTGCTTGACCTCAGTGTAATAATTATTATGACAATATAATTTTGTTTAGTTCTATGGGTTATGCTGTTTCTCATGCAAATATATATCATATGTTTAGTATAGTATATTATTGATTTGAGCAAAGAATATCATTAAATATCTACTGTTGACTCATTACCACTTAGAAATAGAAAATAAATATTTACTTTGCCTTGGAAGAATGCTTTGTTGCTTGTAGTCTGAAGCCAGTGATTTAGGAGATGATAACAGCATAGCTTTAGAAGAGTCAATACATTGCTGTCTTGCTTGTTCTTTTTTGGTATACTAATACATTTTTAAATCTGTTAGCAAATAGCCAAGATAGATCAATTATTTAAAAGCAAAGTAGATTAGAAGAAATTCATTACTTTTATTCAGTCGGCCACTGAAAGTAAAATGCATTACAAAGGTGACCCCCCTATAATTTGCTTGGAGAGAAGAGCATTGCTAATTTAACCCCATGCTGGCTAATTCATATAATATCAGTGAACAGTTTCGTAAAAGCAGAAACATGCTAGGTAAAACCCTACTGAAACAGATTGTTTCATAACTGTTAATGTTGTAACATCTTACAACATTACAGAAAACCATAAAAATACATTTTAACAGAACAATGGGAAAACAAGCCTTCTATATAAGACTATTACTTCTCAAAATTTGTTTTAAAAAAACTACTATTTTTTTTGGAGTTTTAACTACTATTAAATATTTTGTTTGAGTTCTAGATTTTATAAAAGTAGTTTTGTACAAAAATAATTTTTGACCAAATTTCAGTTTACAGCATTACTTAAACACTGTTATTAAACTAACATTTGTTTACATACATGGGAAAATTAAACAATGTGGAATATAGTTTGTTTGGGAATGGAATTACATAACATGATACCATATTTAAGGAAATATGGCTGAGATTGCTATCTCAGGTATCACTATAATATAATATGCCTAAGAGCCAAAGTTTATGTTCAGAGGGTGGGTCTATATGTACAATTAATGTGCGGTAAGGTTACTGCACAGTAAAATAAGGTGTAGTAAGATGTGGCCAAGAACACATCTACACATGTGCCCTATTGAGAGCAGATTTGTGCCCAACGTGAGATTTGTGCCTGCTCTACCCCCTGCAGCAGCCATGGAGAGCTCCAGGCTCCCCAGGTGCCAGCCTGGGGGCTGGCAGGGGGCACAGGGGCCAGTCCTGATTTGTATGGGGCCAGGAGAGCTGTGCTGGCTGCAGGGGGCACCTGTCTCCCAGCCTTATGCACATCAGAACCCATCCTGATTGTCTCTAGTGGGTTATGGAATAGAGAAAATCCCACACAATTTACTGATTCGTTTTGGTGCACTGGCTGGGGGAGTAGTTAACTGACTGCACGATTTCACAATGATTACACACTTAATTCATACAACACAATTTTATTTTAAAACTCTTTGCTACGTATATAACACTGCTTAGCTTTAAGAAACACCACAAACATTAAAAACACAATAATTACATATATCAGAAACAATGCTCCGAATGCACTTCCTTCCCAAACAATACTGTAAGAATTAGTGTTACAAAAACAACTACAATTACAACTAAAAGTTAAATTTGAATCAATACTATTATTTTTCATATTATACTTACAATCCTAGAATTCCGAGAAGCCAAATACCAAAATATGGTTTCATTCCTCAGTAGTACGATTTAATGGGTTGGCCTCAGTAGTACGGTTCAATGGGCTCGCCTCAGCAATTCAATTCAATAGGCTGGCCTCAGCAGTGATAGGACTAAGTCCCCTTCCTTCAGTCCCTTTCAGGTGCTCCACGGCTTCAGCGTGAACTAAGAGATTCGTGTTCATGGAGAGGGTAGTTTAGGTGATCAGTCTGACCCGGGCTATACTTGCGATTCTTCCTTCGTTGTTCTACAAGTATAGTCACCTCCAAATTGGGACAACGAGTTACAGTTTTTATTGAGTGAGCTGCCGTCAGTGGGCTCCTCCTACTCAACCTGTCATTACCCCCAAATTTGGGCTCGGATCTTACTCAACAGATTCTTTTGCCTTTGTTGAGCATTTTAAATTACCTTTGGGAAACTTCCATATCACTGCAAATGCCCTTTTCTTACCAATCTGGTCAAAAGGCCTTAGGGTTTGATCTCTCGGAACTCAGGATATTTGCTCTCTTTGTAAAAGACTTCTAAAGATGAAATTTAAATTAAGACTTTAAGCAAAGTCAGGACCTTTTGCACGTAGTCCCAAAACAATGACTTAGATAAGGAGATAAATCTTATCTTCTTCCTGAAACTGGCTAATGGGCAACCTTTACAAACATTCAAACTATTTCATTCAATATGACACTGATGTGCATGGGGCTGGGAGAGCTGTGCTGGCTGCAGGGGAGCTTAGAGCTGCATCGGGGCTTAGCCAGGTATCAGTGGCCCCCTGCTGCCTGGGCTGACCGGGAGCAAAATCGCTCCCTGTCAGGATCTACATATACACTACCGCACATTACCTAATGTGCCATTTATCTAATATCTGTTGGTAGTGGCTGTGCCCACCTCTGCTCAAGGAGGCGTTCCCGGGCTGCCTTGGTGCATGCCGCTAACCGGGTCTGCCCCGCTCCTGCGGGAGGGATCCCACTTTCCGTGGCCTCCAGTGCCAACACGCCTCTGGCGGGCACTCACAGGGCTCCAGCCTCCCCTACACCCCAGCCAACGCCACCTTAGATAGCGGGTTCTTCAGTCCCTTAGCACTGGCCTGAGGACTACGCGTCCCGAGGCCCCGTTGCCCCTATGGGCTTCCTCACCTGCATCCCTGCCGGCTCTTCCTCCGGCTTCCTCGCCGGTGTTCCTGCCGGCTCTTTCCCCGGCTTCCTTGCCGGTGTCCCTGCCGGCTCTTCCTCCGGCTTCCTTGCCAGTATCCCTGCCGGCCCTTCCTCCGGCTTCCTCGCCGGTGCCCCTGCCGGCTCTTCCTCTGGCTTCCTCACCAGCAGTTCCCGTCTCCGCCTTCTTACCGGCTCTGGTGCTGGCTCTGCAGCTGCGATCCACGCGGCTGTGGCTCTCCTCGCCCTCGCCGCTCCCGACGCCGCTGCTGTTTACCCTGACTAAAGCGGAGACACCCCGCGGGTGCCTGCCTCCGGCCTTGGGCTTCCCTCCGGCTCCTGCGTCCTCTTGCGGCCCCTCTATGCTCTCGGGGCCGCACTTTATTTCCGCTGGGTGGCGCCTCTCCCTGACGTCACTTGGTGCCAGCTGAATGTAAGCGCAGCTGATAAGCCGCGCGGGTGGTTTCTCGGCACATGCGCCGCCCCTGCCTTCGACTCCTGCAAGGGGTAAGTAGGTGTTTCCCCTGGGTTTGGACCAGGGTTTCCCTCTAACCCTGGCGTCCCTGGGACATAACCCCCCCCCTTAAGATGCCTTGGGGCGCTTCTTTGTTCCCCATCCGGGTCGTACCTGCGGGCTTGGGTTGTCCCTTTCCTCGACTTCCTAGGTCCTCGATCTGGTCTCCATCTCCACACCTGGACAAAAAGTCTGCCACTTTATTGGCTTTTCCGGATCGGTGTATTACGCGGAATTTATACGGTTGGAGTGCTAAAGCCCACCGGGTGATCCGAGCATTATCGGTTTTGGCTGTGCTCAGCCACTTCAGTGGGGCATGGTCTGTCACCACCGTGAACTCCCTGCCCATCAGGTAGTACCGAAAGTGGTCCACTGCCCACCGAATTGCCAGGCACTCGCGTTCAATGGTCAAATACCTTTTCTCTGCTGGTAGTAGTCTGTGGCTTGCGTATGCCATGGGCCTCTCATTCCCTCCTTCTTCCTGGGTGAAGACGGCACCCACCGCTGTCTCCGAGGCATCCATCTGTAAGATAAAGGGTTTTTGGAAGTCAGGGGTGTGATTTATAACATCTTCGCATAACGCCTTTTTCAGTCTCTCAAAACTTTGCATCATCTCTTTAGTCCATCTGACTGCCCCTGTTTTCCACCCTTTAAGGGCCTCCGATAAGGGTGCTGCCAGCTCTGCGAAATGCGGTACAAATCGCCTATAATAATTGGTTAGCCCTAAAAATGACCGTAGCTGGCGACAGCCTTGAGGAGCCGTGAAGTTGCGGATGGTTTCTATTTTGTCTGTCAGGGGTTTAATCATGCCCCTACCAACTAAGAATCCTAAATACTTGGTTTCTTTCTGGGCCAGGGCACACTTTTGGGGATTTGCCGTCAAGCCAGCACGCCTCAATTCTGTGAGGATGGCCCGTAGGGTGCTCTTGTGCTGCTCCCAGGTCCGGGTGTATATGATTATATCATCTATATACGCTGCCGTGTACTCGGCATGGGGTGCCAGGATCTGGTCCATTAGGCATTGGAACATTGCGGCGGCGCCATGCAACCCAAAGGGCATCCTAATGAATTCGTACAGCCCCCACGGGGTGCCGAAAGCCGTTTTCAGCCAGTCTGTCTTGGCTACTGGGATCTGCCAATACCCTTTTGCTAGGTCGAGGGTTGATATATATCGAGAATCCCCTATTCTTTCTATCAGCTCTGCCACGTGGGGCATGGGGAATGCATCGAAAACTGCCATGGCATTCAGGCGCCTGTAATCTACACGAAGTCTTAAAGACCCATCAGGCTTGCGCACTGGCACCAGCGGGCTCCTCCAGGGACTTCTAGAAGGCCGGATGACTCTTAGCCTCAACATTGAGTCGATCTCCCTGTGGATGGTCTCCAGGAGATGGTGAGGAATGGGCTGCCATCTTTCTCTCACTATCGCCCCCGGGGGCGTTCTTATAGCGTGGCACAGGCCCCGAACCCAGCCGGGTTCCTCGCGGAACACTTCCCAGAACTCGTTCATCAAACTCCGGATCTCTCGTTGCTGAGCCGAAGATAATTCCTCTCCTATTGTAACCGGGGTTCCTCCCGGAGGGGGTTCAAACTCTCCTCCTAACCCCTGGGGTCCCAGGTTTTTGTTATCAGTCTCGGAAAAGGCCGCCCATCCCTCGGGTTCTCGCCACTCCCATAGGAGGTTCACATGATAAACCTGCTTTTCTCGCAGGTGTCCAGGCCTGTGAACCTCATAATCCACCGGCCCCACCCGTCGGAGAATTTCGAACGACCCCTGCCACTGCGTTAGGAGCTTGCTCGTGGACGTGGGGAGCAGCACCAGGACTTTCTGCCCTGGCTCAAATTCTCGCTCCTTGGCCCGGCGGTCATACTGGCCTTTCTGCCGGGTTTGAGCTTCCCTTAGGTTTTCCTGCGCTAGATCCTGGGCTAACCGGATCCTCCGCTGGAACGCCTATTGGTACGTCTTCGGCTCCTGGGAGGGTCCCTCTCCCTGTTCCCACTCCTCTCTCAGGACCTGTAAGAGACTTCACGGGCGATGCCCCAACACCAGCTCGAATGGAGAGAACTTCGTGGAGTCTTGGGGGGTGTCCCTGAGAGTGAACAGTACTAGCGGAAGGAGGAGGTCCCCTTGTATACATTGACGTAATGCCCATTTTATTGTCCAGTTGAGTCATTCTACCAACCCATTGGTTTGGGGATGCTAGACCGAGGTGCGGAGCTGTTTTATCTGGAGGGTCCGGCATACCGCCTTCAGCACCCCGGACATGAAATTCTTCCCCTGGTCTGTCAGTATTTCTTGCGGGATCCCCATTCGGGCTATCCATTTTATTAGCTCCTCCGCAATACGCGGGGCAGTCACGGCTCGCAGGGGAATCGCCTCCGGGTACCGGGTGGCATAATCCACCATGACTAGGATGTATTGGTGGCCCGAGCTGCTACGGGGCAACGGGCCCACGACATCTAAGGCGATCCTGGAGAACGGGGTGTTGATGACGGGCATGGGTTGGAGGGGTGCCCGTGGAGGGCGTTCGGCCCTCATTTTCTGGCAGTTGGGGCAGGCTGCACACTGGCGGGCCACCTCCTCCCCCATCCCAGGCCAGAAAAACCACCTGCTTACTCTCGCAAGGGTCTTATCCCGGCCCAAATGCCCTCCTGTGGGGTTCACATGCGCCAACCGCCAAATGGCTGGGCAAAATCAGTCGGGCACTACTAGCTGCGGGCTCCCGGTCTCCTCCCCTCTATCCCGCTGCAGTCGGTAAAGGAGGCGGTCCCTTACCTCGAAGCGGGGACGCCCCTCAGGTGACGGCGCTGGGGTCCCTCCGGTACCTTGGGCCTGCCCTCGGAATGCCCTGATCTCTGGATCTTCCTCTTGGGCTTCACGGAACAGGAGGGTACTGGTAAGGTCGCTAAGGTCCACCGCATCAGTCTCGTCGGCCGACCCTTCGCTTTCCTCAATCTCGCCTAACCAGCCCTCCCGGTTCTGGATCTTCTTACGGGCCACTTCAGCATCCCTCACCCTATCCAGGACATCATATATTGGTTCCCAGTCTCGTCCCAGGAGCACCTCACATGCAAACCGTGGAACCACTCCTACCAGGAGTTCTCCCTGATACTCCATCACCCGTAAGCGGACCCATTGGCGCTCGGTCTGCTTGGTGTCTCTGTGGAGGCAAGCTATTCTCATGGGGGGAGCCATTCGCCGGCCGTGCGATTGTACCAGGTCCTCCCTGACAAGAGACTGAGCACACCCCGAATCCAGGGTAGCTCGCACAGGGCGACCCTCCACCCAGGCTTTGACAACAGGGCATCTCCATGCCACGTCCTCCCTGCCAGCTGCGTAGCTGCAATCCATCGGTTTGCTGAGCTCTTGGTTTCTCTGCCTTTCTGCTGGGGCTCTTGCTCGGCCCTCTGGGATCCAGCGTTCCGCAGTCTGGCTCAGGCATTCCCTGGAAAAATGGCCCTTAAGCCCACATCAGAAACACACAGTATCCCTGGTAGCCCCCTGACCAGGCAGACGCCGGCACTCCGGCTCTCTAGGGGCTGTCATCGGGGGCCCCTGGCTCCTCCTCTCCCTGGGGTAGTACACCTCTGAGGCAGTAAAAGCCTCAGCTAGCCTTAGATCCTCCTCACAGGTCTGTGGAGTATGCTGTCGGACCCAGCGCTGCGTCCGCTCTTCTAAATCGCTCTGGAACTGCTCCAGGACGATATGGTCCACCAATGCCTCTCGGTCTTGCCCTGCCGGGCTCACCCACTTATCCAGTAGGTCCCGCAAAAGCTGCAACAGCACTCTCGGTTGTTTTGCTCCAGGTTCCTTCTTGGCCCGGAACTGACGCCGGTAGTGCTCGGGGTTAATCTCCAATCAGTACAGGATGGCTTTCTTCACGTGCTCGTAGTCTAGGGCATCATCCCTCGAGAGGGCCCGATAGGTAGCTTGGGCCTTACCAACTACTAAGGCTCCTAACTGGCTGGCCCAATATCTCTTGTCGAGCCTGATTGCGAGGGCGTGCCGCTCGAAGGCCTCGATATACGCCTCCGGGTCATCATCCTTAGTCATTTTAGGCACTTTGAAGGAGGCCAAACTGTGCTGGAGCCAATCCTGTTGTCGGTTTAGCATTTGTTGCTGAGAATTCAGGATCTGGGTCAACGCTTGCAGGTTCTGTCCGAGGACATCAGCGGGGATGATAGCCGTGGCCTGCATGTTGGCGAAGCTTGCAAGGTCAGGGGCCTCCATCATCCCACGACTGCCACCACGTTGTGCCCGCCTCTGCTCAAGGAGGCGTTCCCGGGCTGCCTTGGTGCATGCCGCTAACCAGGTCTGCCCCGCTCCTGCGGGAGGGATCCCACTTTCCGTGGCCTCCAGTGCCAACACGCCTCTGGCGGGCACTCACAGGGCTCCAGCCTCCCCTACACCCTGGCCAGCGCCACCTTAAATAGTGGGTTCTTCAGTCCTTTAGCACTGGCCTGAGGACTACGCGTCCCGAGGCCCCGTTGCCCCTGTGGGCTTCCTCGCCTGCATCCCTGCCGGCTCTTCCTCCGGCTTCCTCACGGGTAGCCCTGCCGGCACCTCCTCTGGCTCCCTCGCCAGTGTTCCTGCCAGCTGTTTCCCCAGCTTCCTTGCCAGTGTCCCTGCCGGCTGATCCTCCGGCTTCCTCGCCGGTGCCCCTGCCGGCTCTTCCTCCGGCTTCCTCACCGGTGCCCCTGCCGGCTCTTCCTCTGGCTTCCTCGCCGGCAGTTCCCGTCTCCGCCTTCTTACCGGCTCCGGCGCTGGCTCCGCAGCTGCGATCCACACGGCTGCGGCTCTCCTCACCCTCACCGCTCCCGACGCCGCTGCTGTTTACCCTGACTAAAGCGGAGACACCCCGCAGGTGCCTGCCTCCGGCCTTGGGCTTCCCTCCGGCTCCTGCATCCTCTTGCGGCCCCTCTATGCTCTCGGGGCCGCACTTTATTTCCGCTGGGTGGCGCCTCTCCCTGACGTCACTCGGTGCCAGCTGAATGTAAGCGCAGCTGATAAGCCGCGCGGGTGGTTTCTCGGCGCGCACGCCACCCCTGCCTTTGACTCCTGCAAGAGGTAAGTAGGTGTTTCCCCTGGGTTTGGACCGGGGTTTCCCTCTAACCCTGGCGTCCCTGGGACAGTGACAAACAACACATTAGACTAATTTAATGTGCAATAAGTCCAGTGCACATGTACATGATGATGTTTTACCATTCATTATATTAGTCTAATGAGTGGTAAATTTAGCGCCTCGTGTAGGCATGCCCAGAAGGAAGTAATTTTCAGGAAAGAAATAAATAAGAGAAATGAGTACTGAGGGAGTGTGTAGTTGAAACAGGGGCCTTAAGTTAAAGTGGTGGGTTTTTAAAAGCACCGCTTCAATTTAGGGCCCTTTAAACCCCCATGGTGTGCATACGCACCACTGGCTTATCTGCCTCTCTGGCAGCGGGGAGGGGAGGGAAAGGTGAGCTGCCAGTGCGGGGGAGCAATCCCTGGGCTGTGGGGGTGCTGATGCTTCCCTCCATGCTTCCCTCAGGTGGCACCCAGGAGGCACCACAGCCATGGAGGGAAGCACCAGACCCCTGTGCAGGTCAGGCAGGCTCCAAGGGAGAAAAAAAAACCATCAGGCTCGCTGCTGTTTTTTTTTTAACTTGGGCAGAGCCTGTCTTCCCGGACTGTTGCCAGGCTGCCTGCAGAGCCCCTGAGCTGCACAGAGCCTGGTGCATTACACCACCAAATTTGCTACAGTGGTTGGTATTACAGCGCAATATGCTGGCAACGCATGCAAACACCAACATCATTAAAACAGTTCAAAAGCATTTAACCTGCTTTAAAGTATCATGCACACCTGCCCCTCCTTTTGTCTACACACAGCCTGAGACACTAGCAGAAGGCCGAGTAGATTTGTACTTTATAGACTAACAAGAGTAGATATGTATATATAGCATAAAGTTTCATAAGCTGTAGCTCAGAGGCTAGACACCAGAGCATTGACCAGAGCCTGAGAACCTAGTAGAAGACCAATGTTCTAACACAGGAACTTTAGGCCAGTGCCCTGTGTCTCAGCTCCTTGAGTCATGTCATTTCATAGAATCATAAGAAAGTAGGGCAAGAAGGGACCTCAGAAGGTTATCTACTCCATTCCTAATCAAGGCAGGATCATCCCTGTCTAAACCAGGTTGTTTTGTCTAAAATGGTCTTTAAAAATTTGAGAACAAGCCCTCACAGGCAACTACCAGGCGTAATATCTGGAGCATAAAACAGATACCCTTTAACTTGCCATAGGTAAAGCAGGGGGATTGAGGACACTGTCCTGCCACTGCAAAGACAGGAAGTAGTTTATTAAGATATTAAGCCTGCGCTTTTTAAACAAATTATTTCTAGGACTTAGGCTTTCACATAAAAGTTTAAAAATATGATCCAAGCATAACTGATGAATTAGTATTCTAAATCAGTGGTTTTCAACCTTTTTTCATTTGCAGACCCCCTAAAAAAATTTGAATGGAGGTTCAGACTCCCTTGGATATTTCAAATGGAGGTGCAGACCCTTTTGAATTTTAAGTGTGGATATTCACATGCTTTCAATTGATCATAGTCATCTTTTGCGGACCCCCAGGGATCCACAGACCACAGTTTGAAAACCACTGGTCTAAAGTAAGAGCTCTGAATTGTATGTTCTACTACATCAGAGGTGGGCAATTATTTTGGATGGAGGGCTGCTTACTAAGTTTTGGCAAGTTATCAAGGGCTGCATGGCAGGCAGCCAGGGGCAGATAAATATTAATTTTCTAAATTTTTTAGGGGCCCCGTGGGCCACATTTTGCCCACCCCTGTGCTACATGCATCTCCAAGCCCCACTACTTTGGGGAGCCCCTATTAAGACTACTTTAAAAAAAAACTCTGTGTTAGGAGGAGAATGGTGAACAGTTCTGATTCATTTATCTAAGCAGAATCACCCTGGATGCTATGGTAAGAACTGCTGCAAACTCTGCTTCTTTCAGGCAGGGCAATAAGGAGACCCTATTACTACTGCTGTGTAACAGCTCTCGTGCCAATGCCCCCAGGTCTCTGGAAGAGCAGACAAGAGTCTGCCACTTGAAGGGAACGTGAGTAGCAGTTATGGTGTCTTTATGGTTCTATTTGCCTTAATGGGGCTTCAGATTTAACACAGGGTCTTATTCCATATGTTTTACGTGGGACTCAGGCTTACAGTGAGCATAATGGAGTTCAGCTGCCTATTTAGAACTAAATGAGATTAAATTTTCAAGTACAGTGAATCATCAAGGTTGAAAACCCTAAACCCTAAAAATATAAATAAAATAGGCATGATTTTATTACCCATCTTCTGATAGTGCACAGCACTGAAGAAAGATCAATGAGACACAGCAGAAACAGGTAAATTGAGCTACTTCCTTTATAAAACAGCCACATGTGACATAAGGATACACTTTAGAGAAGCAAATGATACCTCAAAATTGTTTCATAGAACAGCTAGTCCTCGAGCCTATGAAGGAGAAGCTATTCTCATCTTAATCCTGATTGGCATGGGAACCCGAAACAACTATAGTTATCAAGTAATATAAATGGCATCCATTTCTTCAGATGAGGAATTAAACCATTAGGACTCTGAAACTAGAAACTGGACACTTAGAAAGGAAAAAAAAAAAGATAAGATCAAGAGTCCCTGGAGTCAGAAGTTAGAGGACTTGAAATATTTATATACAGCAGAGAGTCTACCATAATAGAACCATAGAGGGTGTGAGTACAATTATACAAAAAAAAAGCAAAAAGAACAAAGGATGTGTTTTTTCTGCGTTCTGTATGAGGAGTGAGGGCAGGATGCAAGGAGGCCACCCTCCTCTTATCATCTGGTAAACAGATCAAGTTTAAAAAAATGATTTGAGGCAAATAAGTAACCAAAAGAAAGTGCATGACCTCTGCACTCTTTAATACCATAAGATCAAAATAGTGTTTAATAAAAATGAAAAAAAAAAACTCCAAATGTAAACATGTCAAGAAACATTTTTGGGAAACAAGCAATAGTTAATCCGAATTAATCTCAGTGCCAGAAGTCATTGCTTAGCCCAAGAATTTAGGATTAAAAAAAAATCCTAAACATTGATATGACTAATGGCCACTATATGTGAACTGCCCAGGATTAGAAAAGAGAGAGAAAATGGGAAAGAGAACATGTACACAATTTTCCTAAGGCAAGTCACTTCAATCATTCCTAAGGCAGCTTTCTCTCTAATGTTTCCTTAATTTTCCTCTGTATCATCTGTGAGAGACAAGATGTTAGCCTAAACAGACTAGAGGGCAAAGGCTGTTAAAACACAGAGCTGGATCATGGCACCACCCAGAGTAAAGGTCACTCTGCTGTTTCTCCACTTCAAAGTAAGTCCGCCCCCCCTCCCCCCCCCCCCCCCCCCGCAACCAACCTAGGCATATTGGCTGTGTCATGCTTTAGATTTTTACTGAACATCCCTTTCAATGTAAAATGTGTGCTTGCTCTCTTCTTCTCTCACCAAGCAAGATGTACAAATGGAATATAAAAACGGGCATTGTCCCTGTTCTCCTGATGTAGGGGATTCAAGTTAAGCTGTTCCTTATGTAGGTTATTAAAAAGAGTAATGGGGAAGCCATTGAAAGTAAACGGTGGATATTTTGGATAAGGGTAAAACTTTGCAATATTAAATGGAGAAATACAAATTTTTAGGACTCCTGATAACACTGCAAGAATTCTTATCAACTTTATGTACCTTTGTGGGGCCTGTATTCTTAACCTTTGCCAGTAGCAATTCTAAAATTATTTAAAAACTTTTAAAACCTTTATTTCTCTGGTTTTGATGCATCATCATTCCCTATTAGCATGGATCTCTGTATATTCCCATTAAAGCTAATCCATAGATTCATAGATTCACAGATGTAGGGTTGGAAGGGACCTTGTAGATCTTCTAGTCTGACCTCTTGCCCTGGGCAGGAGAGAAAACTGGACTCAGATGACCACAGCTAGGTAAATGTCAAGCCTCCTCTTAAAGACCCCCAAGGTAGGAGCCAGCACCACTTCCCTTGGAAGTTAGTTCCAGTTTCTAGCCATCCTGACTGTGAAGTAGTGCCTTCTAATGTCTAGTCTGAACCTACTCTCAAACAACTTATGGCCGTTATTCCTTGTTACTCTGGAAGGCGCTTGGGGAATAAGCACTCGCCAATCCCCGCTGGTCCCCCCTAGTAAGTTTATAGACAGCCACCAGGTCCCCTCTCAGCCTTCTCTTGCGAAGGCTTAACAGGTTAAGGTCCTGTAGCCTCTCCTCATAGGGTCTGCCCTGCTGTCCCTGGATCACATGAGTGGCCCTCCTTTGGACCCTCTCAATGCTGTCCACATCCCTCCTGAAGTGCGGTGCCCAGAACTGGATGCAGTACTACAGCTGTGGCTTAACCAGTGTTGAAAAGAGGGGGAGAATCACCTCCTTGGCCCTGCTTCTGATGCATCTGTGGATGCACGATAAGGCACGGTTAGCCCTACTGACCGTGTCCTTGCATTGTCGGCCCATGTTCAACAATGACTCCAAGATTTCTTTCTGCCACCGTGCTTTCAAGAAGGGAGTTCCCCAGCCTATAGGTATGCTGCTGGTTCCTACTGCCTAAGTGCAGCTCCCTGCACTTGTCAGTATTGAATCCCATCATTTGCCCACCCCTGTAACCTGTCCAGGTCCCACTGTAATCTGTCCTTCCCTTCTAGCATGCCCACCTTACCCCAAATACCTCCTCTGCTCGTGCTTGCAGAGAGGCAGTTAGACAGGCCAAAGCTACCATGGAGCTGAGGATGGCAACCCAAGTAAAAGACAACAAGAAATTGTTTTTTAGATATATAGGGAGTAAAAGGAAGGCCCAGGGAGGAATAGGACTCCTGCTAAATGGGCAGAAACAATTGGTGACGGACAGGGGGGACAAGGCTGAACTCCTCAACGAGTTCTTTGCCTCAGTGTTCCTAAGTGAGGGGCATGACAAGTCTCTCACTGGGGTTGTAGAGAGGCAGCAGCAAGGCGCCAGACTTCCATGCGTAGACCCTGAGATGGTGCAGAGTCACTTGGAAGAACTGGATGCCTTTAAGTCGGCAGGCCCGGATGAGCTCCATCCGAGGGTGCTGAAGGCACTGGCCGACATCATTGCACAGCCACTGGCGGGAATATTTGAACGCTCGTGGCGCACGGGCCAAGTCCCGGAGGACTGGAAAAGGGCCAACGTGGTCCCCATTTTCAAAAAGGGGAGGAAGGAGGACCCGGGCAACTATAGGCCAGTCAGTCTCACCTCCATCCTTGGCAAAGTCTTTGAAAAAATTATCAAGGCTCACATTTGCGAGAGCCCGCCAGGACAAATTATGCTGAGGGGAAACCAGCACGGGTTCGTGGCAGGCAGATCGTGCCTGACCAATCTAGTTTCTTTTTATGACCAGGTTACGAAATGCCTGGACACAGGAGGAGGGGTGGATGTCGTATACTTAGACTTCAGGAAGGCCTTCGATACGGTATCCCACCCCATACTGGTGAACAAGTTAAGAGGCTGTGACTTGGATGACTACACAGTCTGGTGGGTGGCGAATTGGCTGGAGGGTCGCACCCAGAGAGTCGTGGTGGATGGGTCGGATTTGACCTGGAAGGGTGTGGGCAGTCGGATCCTGCAGGGTTCGGTCCTTGGACCGATACTCTTTAATGTCTTCATCAGTGACTTGGATGAGGGAGTGAAATGTACTCTGTCCAAGTTTGCAGATGACACAAAGCTATGGGAAGATGTAGACACGCCAGAGGCCAGGGAACAGCTGCAAGCAGATCTGGACAGGTTGGACAAGTGGGCAGAAAACAACAGAATGCAGTTCAACAAGGAGAAATGCAAAGTGCTGCACCTAGGGAGCAAAAATGTCCAGCACACCTACAGCCTAGGGAATGACCTGCTGGGTGGCACAGAGGTGGAAAGGGATCTTGGAGTCCTAGTGGACTCCAAGATGAACATGAGTCGGCAGTGTGACGAAGCCATCAAAAAAGCCAATGGCACTTTATCGTGCATCAGCAAACGCATGACAAATAGGTCCAAGGAGGTGATACTTCCCCTCTATCGGGCGCTGGTCAGACTGCAGTTGGAGCACTGCGTGCAATTCTGGGCGCTGCAATTCAAGAGGGATGCAGATAACCTGGAGAGGGTCCAGAGAAGGGCCACTTGTATGGTTAAGGGCCTGCAGACCAAGCCCTACGACGAGAGACTAGAGAAACTGGACCTTTTCAGCCTCCGCAAGAGAAGGTTGAAAGGCGACCTTGTGGCTGCCTATAAGTTCATCACAGGGGCACAAAAGGGAATTGGTGAGTATTTATTCACCAAGGCGCCCCCGGGGGTTACAAGAAATAATGGCCACAAGCTAGCAGAGAGCAGATTTAGATTGGACATTAGGAAGAACTTCTTCACAGTTCGAGTGGCCAGGGTCTGGAACGGGCTCCCAAGGGAGGTGGTACTCTCCCCTACCCTGGGGGTCTTCAAGAGGAGGTTAGATGAGCACCTAGCTGGGGTCATCTAGACCCAGCATTCTTTCCTGTCTATGCAGGGGGTTGGACTCGATGATCTATTGAGGTCCCTTCCGATCCTAACATCTATGAATCTATGAATCTATGAAATCTTGGTGTCATCATCAGAATACAGATGCAAGAGTATTTACATGCTAACAGATTCCATTGCACAAACAAGGTCCATTTTTATATTTCTACTTTATTGCTAGATTTTTCTTTTCCTTTATTTTATATGTAAGTCCAAATTGCATGCTTTTTTTTTTTTTGCTAAATTTTGTTTGCTTTTAACCCTTGCATATTTCCCCTTTATTTGAATTTACCATTTTAATATTATCAACTGCCTCAGTTTTTAAGCAATGGTCATTAAAACTTGATCCACATAAACTCTTAAGTATACGCTATACTTTAGGCTTGCTAAACTGGGAGGCCAAGTTCAATTTTCTATAGTATTTCAGTCTTAAATGACTTCCTTTCCTTGTCTCTGTATTTATTATTTTTCTTTGCTGTTTTGAGTATTCTTTTGGTTTTGCTTGCATACATATGAACCTAAAGTTATGAACACATGCTATTTTTAGCTTAGTTTTTTTTTTTATTATTATTTACTTGGGAGATGCTGGGTGCTCAGCACTCCTGAAAATTAAATGTTTAAGTTTGATCCCACAAGCACTTTACACAGGTATAATAATGCGTTCCCAGGGTAAAAGGGATTGAGCCCCTCAGGCCACAGAAGAACACTGATCATTGTCCCACAAGATCAATGGGTGGGATAACAGGCAACATGTTTTTCCTAATGAAGTGAATCAGCTGTGCTGGGACACATCTCAGCACAGCTGATCCACTTCATTTGGCAATGTCTGTTTCTAGCCTGAGGCTCTGAAATGGTATCAGGAGCTTAATTTAGGATTTTTTTTTTTAATTTTAGCCATGGAATTAGCTAATTTAAAGTTGTTAAGATTAATTTTATAACTTTCTTAAATTATGACTTGATAAATTATGACTTGAATACAAGTCCTATCCTGCTGCAGAGTAAAAAACTCTGTAGTAGCACATGTATAGACACTGGAGAGGCTGGCTGAGACACAAGGGTGCTTCAGTGCAGGGATTGCCTGCTGACTAGCTGCACCTTGAAGCACCGTTGTGCTTCTGTCAGCCCCTATGCAGCACATTGAGCTTGGGTGGGGGAGCTCTAGAGCTTATTGCTGCACATTAATAGGCATGTGTAGACATGCCCTAGGAGCCTGTCAGTATCAACAGGAAATGGCAAGGTAATCCATAACAGAACAGAGAAACGTTTTGCAAGTTTTCTCACTCAGATTAAACTACCTGTTTTAGAATTTTTTTGGCTATCCATATGTGAAATATGGTCAATATTATTAGCCAGTCCCAGGAAAGAAAAGGTGCGGAAGAATAAGAGTACTCAGCTGGTCTAATAAAAGATATCACCTCTACTCAAAGAACCTTGCTGGCCTGAAGAATAAGAGAGGAATTAGTGGAATTCAGTCTGTGTTAGCCATAGAGAAAGTCAAATATAATGGAAGTGAGAAAGACAGTGTTACCAAATTTGCCCATTATTTTGGGGTGTGCTCATTTATTAGGGATAGTTTCTAGGGTCTTGGTGATTCTGTCAATGTGCTGCTTGTTTTACTATACGGAGCTGTATTTCTCCCTTCTGCAAGCCCTCACCCCCAGTGGAGCTATCTTGCAGGACTCAATCTCAATGGGACTGGGTTCCTCCAGTCACCAAATCAGTCATACACACAAACACACACAAATTAATGTGACACGCCTGACCTGGCCGGGCTGATCAGCATGGACAGGCTGACACCCTCATATGCCAAGAATCAGTTCATAAGAGCAACAATAAAATGCAGTCAGACACAAGCACACAGGTAAACAGAATCCCTCTGAATCCAGCTGGGTGTCCAGCTGACACCCTCATGGGCCAGCATTCAGTTCATAAGGGCACGTCTGGGTCAAACTGGGTCAATCAGCCTATACAAGCTGATCCCCTTATGTGTTTCAAACTCAGCACGTCCCAATCTTTGGCCTCTTGATGAGCAGACCCCATAATAATTTGGGCTTCACAGGGATCTTTAGCTTAGGTAAAAGAAGCGTTGCTGCAGAGCATGGGAGGAAAAAGAAGCAGAGAAGGAAAAATATACCCAATTACTACCAGTTTGACTATAAAAGTTATTTATTGCTAAGCATATGAAATATATAATACTACTAGTAGTAATAGACATGCAAAAGAAAAACAAACACAAACAATGACAATACTACCCTGGCTTCACTAAGTATTTGGGGAAACTTAGCTCAAGCTTAACTGATACAGTTCAGGTTCAGAAGTTTATGCCTAGAGAGAAGAGAGAGAGAGTGAGCGCTGGGATCTCACCTAGTCCAAGGTACTCAGGCTGCAAAGCTGACAGGCACAGTCCATAGCACAATCCTTGAAGAGAGAGACTATCTGCTCTTCCAGCGTCCCAAGAATGACAGGGGATGGTGTCAGCACAGGAGTTTTCTTCTTCTTTCCTTTTCTCCTTCTTTCCTCCTGCTTCTTCTTCTTTTTTTGCAGCACACACACTTACAGATTTTTATACCCTCAGTTCAGCTGCTTTGAAGCACCCTCAGTAGTGTAAATCATTGTCTTTTCTATTGACAAGGGGTTATCTGGTTTGGACCATCTCAGGAAACTGATTGATAATCAGGAAACACTTAAGATTAGGGAGTAACCCAAATACTTGGGAGCCAGCTTGAAATTCCTATGGATGGCAGATATCCTGATGGGATATCTCATGGTTTCTTCAGGAACAATAGATAGCTTGCAGCATCAGGATTTTGGATTTTTACTTGTTGTGCACAAGCCTCAGCTTAGCATGACTTTTCCAGATTTTACTATAGTCTTTTAACAGACTTAAGACAATTATTGGGGTGCTCATAACCTTTTGTGGAGAGGACTCCCACCAGTCGTCTTGGGAAAAGTATGACAACACCTGTAATTAGGGCTCCAGCAGGCTGGATGCTGTGATGAACCCTTAACCATTGTTCAAATGTTGCCCATACCCCCTCTGACTCGGTCTCTTGCCTCAGCATTCCCTAACCCGGCAACCGAGTTTTAGTCAATCAAGTTTAAATAGGTCTCCCATAGTGGGACCGGGGAATGTACGGCCCGAGATGCCTATTAAACTTAGAGCTGTGTATGTGTGTCTGGGGGGGGGAAAGTCCTTAGCAAATCCAGATTAGAACTGGTCTGATAAATGCTGAGCTGGGTGTGTGTGAATAAGGGTTGATTAACATTTGAAGCACAGATTCCCCATCATGCAGTGCTCCCCTGCTTCTCTGGTCCCAGAATTCACTGCAGTCTCTGCTTCAGGCTTTCTGTTCTCCATCTCTCATGTAAATGAATGGTCATCTGGTTCCATCTGGGATGTAAATGAGACCTAGGGCAGTTGTTTCACTCTTATCACCCTTATCTGGAGGGTCTTAGGTGCGTCTCTCACTGCATCTTAATCAGTTTTGTTTGGGGGGGGGGTGAGTCCTTTGTGAGTCAGACAGACTGCATCCTGTGCCAGGGTTGCCCAAGAATACAGAGCTGAGGCGTAACAACAGATATATGATTAATTGTTTTAAAACGCATACCTTCTTTACTATTGTCTCAAAAGCACTCTCAGCAGAAAAATGCACGTCACAAAGTGAGCTAAATAGAAAAAATGGATAACTATTGTACATTATAGTCATTATGTTTTCTCGCTTTGCTACTTATTTGCTTTTTGTCATGATTATTGCTAGTTGAATACACAGATCCTTAGAGGAAATATATATACTAGTAGAAACCTATTATATATTGGCAGTGTTGAGGCAGTGGTGCTGTTACAAATTATCATTTCAAAACTTTCCCGAGTTAAGGCATTTTTAACATTAGTATGTCATAACTGTTTAAAGCACGGCTTGGTCTACTTAAGGCTAATCTAAAATTTTACTTTTGTAATATCCAGTTTTAAACCTAGTAGAAATTCTTTCCAATTCTAAGAATAAAAGTTCAAGGAAAACACTTGCTTTTAAGTAACTATTCTGTGTAGCATTTGAAACCCAAGTAGTACAGCACTTAAAAACCTGAAAGCAAGTCAACCTCAATTAGCAAAATTGACTGCACTGATTTTCATTATCTAAACTGAGGTGTGCAAAAAGCAAATGCAGAATAAATTACAAGTAATTTGTCACTTTTAATAAGGTGTTGTTAACATATAGGAATGTTTACACCATCTCCCTTTTAAATCCCTGCTATTTGTAAATAAGTTAAGTGTTTTCTTAGAGTATGTTCTCCTCAGAAACTATATAAAAATAAAATAAACTATGGTAGCTCATTAGCCTGTAAGACTAAATATTTGGTACTTGGAATAGCTGAGATTTAATTCTAAAAGATACTGGCTTGAATATATTGGGGTTTTTTCATTCTTTTATGGAAATAGGTCAGTGTCATTCATTTCAATGAGAGTTAGTAACATAAATCTTTTTTTTTTTAAGAATGGATTCTCTTTGCTTTAATAGGTAGCTCATTACCATAGATCTCACTTTTGTAGTCTTGAACACCTGAGAGAAGCAACTTTTCATATTCACTTTTCACAGTTATCAGTTAAAGTTGTGAAGAAAGCTAGTGGAGAATCAAGCTCATAGCATTTAAGCACCAAAGATAAGTTATTTATGTCTGTGAAACAATTATGGCAGGGAGAGAGTTAAAACTCTTTCCAAAAGAACCTTTTGCTTCTGCTCTTGATAACAACTGATTAGAACTGCAAACAGTTGTCAGTCCCTGAGGTGTGGCAGATAACACCATAGGTATGAGAGAGGAGAGAGAGAAAAAGAAGAGTAGATACTATAGGCATGACAGGCTGTATCCTCTTTTATTTTAGGATGTCTGATCCAAACATTTTGGGGACATGAACTTAAGTAAGCTAGCTTTCTTTGTTTGGCCCATAAGTAATATTCCTCTATTTTTTCCTTTTTAAAATAACTTTTGTTATTCTGGTCTTCAACTTACAGAAGGTATGCAGAGTATCAGTTTTGACTTGCCATGCTTTGACAAAGTTGTCATTTAATACTGGTATGTATTGTGACACATGGTTTTCTGAGAATCCTGACTTTGATGCAAATTTGTAATAAGGTTATTCAATTTATCTACATCTCCGATTCTACATCTCAAAGTCATCACACAATTTCACAATTAATGTAGTGTGGGTCAAGATACAAAGATTGTTTATTGATAAAATAAAAAAATGTATTTTTCTTTGTTTAAGAGATGGATGGCAATGGCAATTGCAGTGAATTCCCTGATTGGATCTGAATATTGAGGTTAATTAATGTATTTGTTTATTCTGTTCAAAGCTGAAAGAGGACAGTATAGTGAGCCTTTTTAACCATATTCAGTCATTTATAGTAGGAAAAGAAAATGGAATTGATACGGGCATAAAAAAATCACTTGTCTTATAGCACATATAAATTAAATTAGCAAAATATGCATATTAGCACACTGTAGAGACAGAATGAATGTTTCTTGAGGCCCACATTACTGTTTACTCTTTTCCACTGTTACATTTGTTCTGCTGTTCTTTCCATTTGAGACAAACCAGAGACTAATATATAGATACAATTCAGCCAGTAGAAGTTGTCCATTGTGATTAAGAAAGACTGGTTGTAGGTGAGTCATACTGAAAGTTTTACATTGCAGTTCTGTAGCTGCTGTAAAAAAGATCTGGAAGCAGCAAGTGTAGGGAAAATAAGAGGAAGGAGAAGGTGGGGGTGGAAGGTTAACAAGGCATGATGATTTCTCCTCCATATTTAAAACTAACTGTTGGGCTCCTCTTGAAAGCATGGCTGCAGCCCTCTTCTAAAACTTTCTCTCTTTCCAACTAAGATTTGCTAGTTTATAGTCTGAAGTAACATGTACTTTTCAAATGCATCTAAAATGGATTTCATGTTATTTTAGATTAGTAAAAAGAATTGCTGACAAAAACACAAATTCTGAATCTGAAGCCATGTATTTAGTTCTTCACAAAAGTACACAATCTATTCATTCTATCGTCCAAACTGGAAACAAGCAGGATAGGAATGTAAAGGGGGTTTCCATTGTCTTTCATAGTTACAGTACTGCTAAACTTATTTACAACTTTAATTTGACAAAATCTCTTCTAATAAATACAGCAGTCGTGTCACTAAACAGTTATTCTCAGAACTTGAGCACGTGGAAACTTTTTTCATCCTCTAATAAAGATGAAATAGTTTTGCCTTTGACTTCACTGGCAACAGGACGAAGTAATCAAAACTATTTGCTGAAATGGAATGAAATCCAAAAAGTATTTGCCATGAGATCTCAGATTTATATTTAATTAACACTGTGATGTTGGGCAAATCAGTCTATGGACAATTTATGATTCTGTTTAATATTATAAATAGTCTGAATGTTTAGTCTCTTATGATTATCTTTACCATATTCTTTCCTCACTATTTACACAGAGAAGCAGGGGAAGGGTGCTTAAAAGTCTACCTTGAAGTAAGACAGTTTTTAAAGACTACCAACAAGTTGCCTGGCCCTAATAGAATAATTGGGAATAACTACAGTCTGCATACATAGTTACAATCTGAATTTTCTCCAGTTTGTGTACAAGGGCTAAGGTTTGAAGGAGTGAAACAAAAATTAAGCTTATGTTACATTCCTCCAAAATTAAACATGCTGAGATGATGCGAAGTTCAAAGGGGCATGAAGGAGAAGCTGTCTGGAGTTGGGGGGAGGGGGGGACCTTGTAGCTGCAGAACAAACCAAAGCTAGAAGAACCTCACTACAGGTGTTTGAATTTCACTTTGTGACTCAGAGGAGAAGTGTGATCTGAAGGAATGAAAGTCCTGGAGAAAGGACTAGTAGCCCAGAGGGCTCACTGACCCAAATCCCAAAGAAATGCTCTGGAGTGACATGGAAACTGAGATAAAGATTCAGAGACAAGTCGTTCTTATTTTGTTTAGGCCTATAAATTGTTAGTGATGTAAAAAGACTGTTAGAATTCCTATTTAGAGTTGGTTCCTTTTTGCTACAGTGTAACCTGTCCCTCAAGAGGAGAGACAGACCCTCCCTATTGGCTGAAGAAGGGTGTTTGTGCCCAAAAGCTTGCATAGAACAACTTTCCAACTATTTAGTTGGTCTAACAAAAAATATCACATCTACCCAAAGAACCTTGTCAAACTATAAATGAGACTGTTCACAAGACACAGAGCTGTAGGAAGAAGGTGCTTAAGCTTCCAGGCAGACAAGGTTCTTTGAATAGATGTGATATTTTTTATTAGACCAACTAAGTAGTTGGAAAAAAGTTCTTAGCAAGCTTTTGGGTGCAATCACCCTTCTTCAGGCATAGGAAGGTCTCTGCTGTTTTGAGACTCCAAGGAATAAGAGAAGCTAAAAGTGTGAGGTGTACAAGGGACTTACCCTTAAGCTCTCAGTGGCATTAGTTTCAGGGATAGGCAGTTGGGCTGCAAAACCTCAGTTATCAGTGTCTAGATACCCTGAACCAAGACAGTGTTTGAAGTCTTCTGAGACTAAGAAAGCCAAAAACACACTAATCTATTTTGGGATCCAAACACAAGTGTCCTGGTATGTATCTAACAACCTATTTTATGGAAGCCTGGAGACACCCTCTTTGAATACTACATGATAGTTTAATTTATTCAGTTGATGTTATAATAAAATGTGTAGTTTTATTAACCAACCTTCTTTACACTCAAGAAGTCTTCAGTTCCCTATTCTAAGCTTCCTCTTCCAGCCACTCCATTTCCACAGCTCTGTGGCACAATCCTTGATGCAAGCAGTGTATTAATGCACTGTAGTGCTTATTAATGCATTGTAGTGCTGCATGTTGCACAGATTCTGTTACTCCAAAGTACACTGCACTGATGTATCCTTTTATAGACAATGCTAGAAAAACTAGGTGACACATCTCAGGCTGCCCAACTGCAGGCAAAATCATTAAACCAATTAAATTAGTAGTTTATAGTTCCTAGGCCTCTGTTCAACACACTGAACTGAGGCAACTAGTCCTAGGTTCCTTTTGGAAACCTGTTTTCACTGAACTGATGCATTCCAAGGTGACTATAACATAGATCTAACTCACTGCAGCATAGTGTATGCATACCTGAGCTAACTTCAAACAAGTTGCTTAAGACCTCAGCTGGCTCAGGTACGTCTATGACAGCTGCTGTGACTGAACTGTAGACATACCCTCAGCCTCTATTGGCTTGACTTAAGTGCTGCAAGTCCCACCTGTAATACAGTTGTCTTCCTTGTCAAGAATTTTTTTTAAGTTTCTGTAAATGACCATTTTCTAAGATAGACTGGCTTTATTTGAAACTATTTGTCTAAAATCATAGCATAAATGTATCAACTAAGCCACAGTGTCTTTGATTGTTTCATCAGACATATAAGGTATGTAGGGAGGAAATTATATTTTACTCATCTGTCCAAAAGTATTAATATTCTGGCATAAGTCAGACTTTGGCAAAATTGTTCAATAAGCGGGACCCTGCAGCAGTCATTATCTTAGCTTGACAGTGGATCTGACTTCCTGGTCACTTAGGAATTTTTCTTTTTGGCCCTTTCTCTGTGTCTTTTATGTAGATGTGTGAAATTTAGAGCCATCATGCCTTTAAGTTTTCCAGGCCTATTCCAGTTTCTCACTCAGGTTTAAAAAAACCCAACAACCTTGTCTGGCACTTTTGTGCTGCCAACTGTCTCCACCTAGGTTGTTGCTGTGTGCAGCTGTTACACCCTGCAGGCATCAGCTGATGGTGCTTGTGAACCTAGTTCCTAGCATCTAACAATAACAGTTTGTTCAACAGCTGTGCTTTCTTTGGTTCCCATGGTTCCAGCTGACAAAAGCTGACCCCTCCTGCATCTTAGCTCTTCTGTGTCATGGAATAGAAATGTCCTGCTACCAGTCCTTTTACATCCCATCTTACAAATCCTTCCTGCAAGCCACCTCAACCCATGTTTCAGATTAGTCTCCAGCAACTTTGTTTAGCTTCAGCTGTTCCAGTTATACCAAGAACAAGCCTCCCTGGTATTCATCTGCCCCCTTGCACTAGCCTAGCAACCTTCACCCTTATGACTCCCATCGATTAGAAGGAATGAAGGTATGGTCCTTATCTGCCATTGCTACTTCTGTAGACTCCCTCCCACTGCCCTGAGCCCGAATCTCCAGACCTTCCTCCAAGTACCTAGTTTCTCTTTGTCTGGACCTCTAACCAGTCTCCCAGATGTTGTCTCTCTTGGCCTAAGCAGAGCCCTGTGTCCCATTTCCTCTAGTCAAGGGTGGGCAATTATTTGGACCTGAGAGCCACATAGGGAGTTTTGATGAGTTGTTACAGGCTGGGTCAGCACTCCACTCTCCCAAACAACTCACCAAAGCTCCTAATGGGACTTTGGGGTGGGTGGGTGGGAAGCAGCACAGGAATGATCCGCTCTCTGCATGCTGTGCTCTTGGTGGGGAGTGCGTTGCAGGGGGTGGCGGGGGGAGGGGGTGCTGCCTGGGGGCCAGCCATGGGTGAGGGGAAGAAGGGGGTGAGAGGGGTGCGCATACAGCAGAGCTTGCCTGGTCGGTGGCTGCCCTTGCAGTGCTCCACATGGATGAGCCCCACCCAGGGCAGCCAATGCCATACTCCAGACCCATACATGCCGGCCCCGGCCCCAGTCCCAGCTAGTGTGCAGCTTCTGGCAGGGCTGTTCCCAATGTGGCTGCAGCCGGCCAGGCTTCCATTGTCTCCGGGAAGCAAGGGGAGTGCAGCAGCACCAGGCCAGCTACAGCCACACCAGGAACAGCTCCACCAGAAGCTGCACACTGGCCAGGGCTGGCAAAATTGTTCTGCTTCCCTTGCCTCCAGCTGTAGCTATTGGTACTGCCCCTGTGGTACTGCTCTGGGCAGGAAGCTTTAGCTGGGTGGCTTCTGCCCAACACATGGAGCTTTGGATCCAGCTCCCAGCTGCCTTCCACCTGCTTTGCCCACCTGGTGCAATGAGCAATCACCTGTGGGTGGGTGGAGTGGATGGAAGGCAAGCTGGAGCCACCTGGCTGAAGCTATCTGCCCACCCACCCACCCGGAGCAGTGCAGCAGGAGATGCAGCTGCAGCTGGAAGCAAGGGGAGAACAGCCCTGCTGGCCCTGGCCAGTGCACAGCTTCTGGTGGGGCTGTTCTTGGTGTGGCTTCAGCTGGCCGGGTGCTACTGTGCTCCTATCACCACCAGCGGGCACTCCTCCTGCAGGTGGGCAGGTGGGGAAGCTTCAACCCGGCTGCTTCTGTTGGAGGTGAGGGGAGCAGAGGAGCATCTGGCTGGCTGCAGCTGCACTGGGAATAACCCCACCAGAAGCTTTGCACTGGTTGGGGCTCGCAGAAGTCTTATGCGGGCTGTCCCAGCCAGAGCAGGTGGGGCTCAGCCCCATGTGGAGCACTGCGGGGGCAGCCGCAGGCCAGATCCAGCCAGTTGGTGGGCAAAATCTGACCCATGGGCCATATTTTGCCCATCTCTACTCTAGTCCTTAGGCAGCCCCTAGGTCCAACCCAAGTCCCTCCACTCTTTGATTCGTATCTCCTCTGACTGCACTTGTGAGCTGACCCGCCCATCCAGGGATGGATAGATGGGTGGGGAGGGGAAATGGTGCACTTGCATGCCCTGCCCTTTGACTCCTGCTTCACCCAAACTTTAAAACCAACTGCTTGGCCAGGCAGTGGTAGCAGCATTACTAGCCAGGCAGCGCTGAGGGAGTTACTTGCCTTCATGGCTCATTATCATCTACCTAACCCCTTCCAAATCTCTTTATTCTCCAAGTATTAATACCCCTCTCTTCTTTTTAATGTCCTTGATGTTTCACCCATCAAGCAGGCCTTTGTTCTGCTATTCTGTGGTCTAATAGCTGCTCCTGGTCATGCAGATCCTATTTCACAGCCCATAGACTGATATAAACGCATTTAAAAAATGTTCTGTTTGATTTTGCTTCAGCATTATACCGTGTAATCTAGCCCTAGGCCCCTTACCTATTAGTGAAGCTTCTAGCTCATTTTTCACTGGAGAAAACCATGTGTGGTGTTGTGTGTCATAATGCCCCTCAGCCGCCGCACTCCCACTCTTCAAAAGTCTGCATCTGCCTATGCCCCTGTCGCTGCTGTGGCTCAGAAGTGAGCCACCCTGCGTTCTGGCTTCTCCCTGCTGCCCTGCCCTGATGTCCTTCATCTTCACTGCTCTGGGCCATCAGGCTCCAGGCCTGAGCGCCCCTGCCCCCCGCCCCCCATGCTCCATGCTCCTTGTGTCCTCAAGTCCCAAGTGTTTTCCAGAGACTGGGGGGGGCTCTCTTCACTCCTCAGGGATTTTCTTAGTGGAAGACCAGGCTCTCTGGGAGCTCTTGGTGGAAATTAAAATTCATGTTTCACATGAGAGCTGACGGTGTTGCAAGATCTCCGGATTGGAATAGTTCATTTTTGTGCAAATAAGGCTCAGATAAAAGTAAATAACTAAACACTTATGCATTTACTGGAGTTACTGTGTAGTAGTGCCATTGCACGGTTATTTTGTGATGCTTACTGCTCATTAGCCTAATGATAATGTGGAGTAGCATGGCGGTTAAAAACCATGCTAATCATGGCTGTGCCTAGGGTACAGCGAATTGGGGCGACCACCCCAGACCCTGCATTTCAAGAACTGAGGGCTGTGGCAGAGGTGCCGCCTAGCTCCCATCCTGTGTCACAATCTGGCCCGGAGCCTCTGTGAGGTTGCTGGGCATGGCAGCCCAGCTTGGGGGCCCCCACCGTGAGGGCATCCCTGACCCAGCCCAGTGCAGCCCTCACCTCGGCTACCCTGCGCTGCAGGTGGCAGCACGCTCAGCGCCAGGGCCAGGACTGCTCCCTCCATCCTGCTCCACAGCCTGTGTCTCCCAGTTCTCTTAAGGGGGTCCTACATAGGCCAATTTGCCCCAGGCTCCGTACCCTTCTAGGTGCTAATAGCCCCCGGCGCAGTGTTATTAGGCTAATACGTGGTAAGCATTACAAAATAACCATGCGACAGCGCCACTGCACTAACTCCAGTTACTGCGCATTGTGGAAGAAGAAAACCCCAGGCCTTAATTTCTGCTGATTTATTTCAGCTAGTACACTGCTTGCTAAATACTTGCTTTTCCCACCTGTTTTGCAATCTGCACTTTCTCCTGCTCTTTTCCCTTGTTGAGCTGAGTAGGCCTATGAGGTCAATAGGTCAAACCACAGTCTATGGCCTCTTGCAGCTTCCTGGTTCAAACCAGTTTTTCTTTGACTAGTTATCTTGTGTCATGTGACCTGAATTGAAACATACAAAAGGCTTGCTTCAATTGTCTGTTTGCGGGGGGCATGCAGGACTGATAAGAGGAAGCTCTGTCTGTCCGGTGCTCTCCCCAGCAGCTGCTTGTATAATAAAGGTCTCTGACAACTTTGTGACCAAACAATAGAGTGAAGCCTGTTTCTTCCACAATTCTCGGTGCCGTGACTTGGATGGCAACACCCGGCTGAGAGTACCGGCAGGCTTGCAGACTGTTCCCCTCTGAAACCCCAGGTGCCAAATCAAGGTAAGAGAATTTTTGAAATCTCTAAAGGGGTTATCGGTGGAGGACTGCCCGTGAGGGTCGGGGAAACCAGTTCGAGCTTACGCCATCTGAACTTTTGAAATATGAACTTGTCAGATACTCTAAAGGGTTTGTATGAAACCGGTTTACAATTAAAAGAGTAAAAGGAAAAGTCTAGACTAAGGAATATAGAAACCTGGGGAATAATGTGAGTGTTTTCCATGGTGTCGCTGACCAAGGCTGGGACTAAAGAAATATTCTTGAACCCCGTGCCTCAGTGCAAAAGTCCCTTTGTGTGAAAGAATATGAGCCGTTGACCAGGTCTGAGATTAAGGTTGGGTCTAGCTGCCCCAAGGCTGTCTAGAAAGGCAGACTTGAAATCAAGGGGGCCCAACTGGAACCTCATGACCCAGTGGACAGGTTTATCCTTTCCCCATCCACGGAAGCTGTCCGGGTAACTGGCGGTTGATATGACCAAATAACTGTTAGGACGCTGCTTCGTGCGCTGCCCTTGGTTCAAAATTGGCACATCAAGTCCCTTACCCTCTTCCCTGTCTGAGTGCCCTGTGTGAATTGAGAGATGGGGGGGCTCTGGGTCAAAGGATGTCCCAACCCCGCCAAAAGGAACCCCAGCAGGTTATGTGTATGCACATTATGGTAAAAAATTGTGTAAGTTTTTAGATAAATGGAATTGGTATACCAGGAATAACCCTCCAAAACAATTTCCTTCAGAAGGCACTTTTGATCTTGATAAACTGATCCACCTCCAAAAAGTTCTAGAGTCCCAAGGTAGCAAGACTGCTCAAACTCAATGGGATGTCTGTTTTGACTGGTATGAAGAAGGTAGTAAGAGGCAACAAGAATCCTGGGTAACGAGTCTTAAGGACTCCCCAAAAAAACTAAAATCAGAAATTAAGCAATTGAAAAATAGACACAGCCTTGGCCAGGCTAAGTACCTCTTTCCTCAGTACCTCCTACCCCTTTATATCCCCAACTAACTCATGAGACCGAGACCGAGAACGAGTCTGTAGAAGATATTCTAGAGAGTACTTCTTCTTTAGCCCAACCACCACCTTACCCCAAACACCTTCCACCTGAATTGGAAATTCCACCTTGTAGTCCGGAGGGTGCTTATGCAGGCTCATATTCCCCTGTGGGTTTAAATAAGAGTTGCCCTAAAAAGGGCCCTATTATTCAAGTACCGTTGCGCCAATTACCAGGCGCACAAACTTTGTAACGGTACATGCCCCTTGGCCACCTGGAGATTTAAGAAATCTAGTTAAAGAATTTCCTAACATCAGAGAAAAGCCCCAGAAGTTTAAAGATGAGCTAAAAACCGTTATTAACTGTTACAACTCTACATGGTCTGATACGAACCAACTTTTGTGTGCCGTACTTCCTCCTGAAGTCCAACAACGCCTGACACATGAGGCAGACTGGCCACAGCAAGATCCTGGTCATGGGACAGATCTCGTAACCGCCCGACACTGTTTACTAGAAGCCATATCTGTCGTATGTCCTAAGAAAACTGACTGGGATAAAATGAATAATTGTAAAAGAATAAAGGAGAGTCTCCAGCAGACTATTTAGAACGACTCAAAGAAGTCTTTGAAAGACACTCAGGAATAAATGAAGCTACCCAAAACACTCAGGAAGCAATTGCAGCCACATTTGTCCAAGGCCTACAGCCTAAATTAGGAGACCAGTTGCGTAACATCTGTGTGGGTTGGCAAAAAAACCCATTAAACGAACTAGTTACGGTTGCCAACCATTGTTTAGCGTGTCAGGAAAGAAAGAAAGAAAATAATGAAGCCTAGTTAATGGCTTTGCAACTTCAAACTTATCACCCCAGAGGACGAGGACGGGGAAAAGGGAGTTCACGAGGCTGAGGAAGGGGACGCGGGTGCTGGGAGATGAATGTTTCCTCCATTGACCGTTCTTCCTGTTTTTACTGTGGTCAAACTGGTCAGTGGAAAGGAGAATGTCCCAACAGACTGCATACCCCCACCCCTTCAATAGGAAACTCTGTAGATCAACAACATCAGCAATTTTCCCTGCCTCTTCCCCAAAATTCTTTATCTCAATATTAGGACTGGCTGAGGGATAGTAACTTCATCCTTTCACCACTCTTACCCATTGATCAGTCTGAACCCTTTGTAGACTGTACCATAGCAGGGAAAAGGATAACTTGCCCTGTTGACACAGCGGCAAGCAGTTCCACTTTGCATCTTTTTGATCTTCCTGATCCACCTCTTCCCGATGCTGTTGTTAATGCTGTCAGCATTTCTAATCAAGTAATTTCTCACCCTGTAACTTAACCCTTGTCCGTCACGCTTGGTCCTATCTCTGACCACCATGCCTTCGTTTTAAGCCCTTTTACCCCTGTTAATCTTTTAGGTTGTGACCTACTTTGTAAACTTGGTTGTACTATTTATTGTACAGGGCATGGAGTTTTCCTTGAAGTACCAGCAGAAAATGAATGCGCAGTTCTTGCTGCTATGATTGAACCAGCAACTCCACCTATTTCTACAACAAACCCTGATTTCAAAGAAGAAATCCTTAAACAGGTACCCCCTGCCCTATGGTCACAGCATGCTAATGACGTTGGGCAGATACACACCGCTGAACCTGTTAAAATTCGTCTGGATCCGCAAAAGCAGCTCCCGCGTATTTCCCAGTGTCCTCTCAATGAGGAGGCTGAGCAAGGAATCGCACCAGTCATTTCTTCCCTCCTTCAGCAAGGTATCTTGATCCCCACTCACTTCTAGTCCTTGTAATACTCCAATTCTGCCAGTTAAGAAACCAGGCAAAACTACTTATCGCTTTGTGCAAGACCTGCGAGCCATTCATTCTGTTGTTTTACCTATTTTTCCTGTAGTACCTAACCCAGCTATCATTCTTTCTTGCATCCCACCGGAAGCTTGTTTCTTTACTGTTGTAGATTTGTATTCTGATTTTTTTTCAATTCCCATTCATCCAGATAGTCAGTTTTTGTTTGCATTTACTTATAAAGGCTTACAATATACTTGGACTAGACTTCCACAAGGCTATACAGAGTCCCCTCCTATCTATTCACAAATTTTAAAGAAAGATTTAGACGACATTCAGTTTGAAAACCGTTCTGTCCTTATCCAGTATGTTGATGATATTTGCTTGCCTCACTTCCTTTGAAGCCTGTAAATTTGATTCTCTGCACCTTTTGACCTGTCTTGCTCTAAAAGGCCATAAAGCTTCTAAAGAAAAACTTCAGCTCTCCTTACCAAAGGTTCATTATTTAGGCCATGATATTTCTGCCGGAGAACGTCACCTTTCAACTGCGCGAGTTGAAACAATTCTCAAAATCCCTCGGCTCACAACTGTCTCTCAAATGTGCACCTTCTTAGATACGGCCGGATATTGCCGCCAATGGACTTTGGGCTATGCCTCAATTGTAAAACCCTTGCAAAATGTTACTTAAAGGACACCCCTGAACCTTTGCAGTCGTCTCCAGAAGATAAAAATGCCTTTTCTGTCATTAAAACTGCCCTTTCACAGGCACCTGCACTGGGACTTCCTGATTATTCAAAGCCTTTTACACTCTTCTGTCATGAAAAAGATGGCTTTGCTATGGGGGTACTTACTCAATCCCATGGAGATAAACATCGTCCTATTGCCTACTACAGTACAGTCTTAGATCCTGTAGCAACTGGGTTTCCATCATGCCTTCGGGCAGTTGCTGCTGCTGCCATTCTTGTAGAATCATCTGCAAATATTGTTTTAGCCTCGCCCTTAACTGTTGCTGTACCCCACTCAGTGGCCGCACTTCTTTTAAAAAACAAAACCCAACACCTTTCAAATGCTCGTTTAACTAAATATGAAATTCTGCTACTTTCTGCGGCCCACATTACTTTAGTTTGGTGCTCTGTATTTAATTCTGCTTCCTTGTTACCTGCATCTTCTGATGGTGAGCCTCATGACTGCCTCGCTGTTACTGCTCATTTAACTTTACCTCGGGCTGATCTTAAGGACATTCCCATTCCAAATGCTGACCCAGTCTTGTATGTTGATGGGTCCTGCCTAAGAAATTCCAAAGGCTCTCCTGTTGCAGGTTACGCTCTATGTTCCCAGCATGAGGTACTCGAAAGTAATTTTTTACCTTCTGTCTATTCTGCCCAAATTGCTGAACTTGTTGCCCTCACTTATGCCTGTACCCTTGCTAAAGGTAAAACTGTTAATATATATACAGTTTCGTGTGATGCCTTTGGTGTTGTCCATGATTATGGGCAATTATGGAAACAACGTGAGTTTCTTACCTCAAATGGCAAACCCATTCGTAATGGTTTTTATGTAGTCACCTTATTAGATGCTCTTCTATTACCTGTTGCTGTTGCTATTATTAAATGTGTTGCTCATCAGTCTTCCCAAGATGAAGTTACGCGTGGAAATACTCTGGCTGACTCTGCAGCCAGAGCTGCGGCCCTTTCACCCCCTCAGGCTGAGCAATTGTTTTTTTCCCATACCTATGAGCAGTCTCTTATTGCAACTCATCATGATGTTGCACTTCTCCAAGATCAAGCCACAGATTCTGAAAAAGACACCTGGAGACTGCATGGGTGCCTATTATACCCTGATTACCTTTGGTGCTCCCCAGATGGCCATCTGGTTGCGCCCAAGGTCTTACTTGTCTACCTTGCTCACGTGTACCATGGAGTGGCCCACGTAAGCAAAGTGGGGATGATTGCAGCTATTCAACCTGATTGGTATGCTCCAAATTTTCCTTCCATAGCTCATCACTACTGCCAGACTTGATCTCTGTGTCAAGCCCATAATTTAGGCAAACCTGTTAAAACTAAGAAAGCCGCACATCCCCCACCTTGGGGACCATTTGTAAATATTCAGATTGACTTTATACAAATGCCAAAATGTTGTAAATATCAATAAGTACTTGTTATAGTTTGTGTGTTTTCAAGTTCGATTGAAGCTTATCCTGTGACAAAGGCCGATACTAAAGCTGGCACTAAAATCCTTTTAAAGGACCTTATCCTGTGATCAACAGTGACAGGGGATCTCACTTTGCTGGCCAAATTATGCAGGAAATATGTGAAGCCCTGCAGCTTTGACAGAACTTTCACTGCCCATATCACCCACAGGCAGCAGGTGCTGTAGAGAGACAAAACGGGATCCTGAAAAATAAACTAGCAAAAATCTGTGCTGAGACTGGTTTAAAATGGCCAGACACTCTACCATTAGCATTAATGAGCATGAGATCCACCCCTAATCAGAAGACTGGACTCAGCCCACATCAAGTCCTGATGGGAAGACCTATGTGACTCCCATCCTCCCCACACTTACCACCTTCTCAGATTAACATCCACTTAGCTGATGATCTTGTATCACAATATTGTCAAGCATTAATGAAATGTGTTAAGGCCTTTCATTCACAGATCCAAGAAGCTTTACCCAGAGAGCCTGAAGAAGCCTGCCATTCCTTGAAGCCAGGAAATTGGGTTCATGTAAAAATCCACCAAAGAAAATCAGCTTTAGAACCTCGCTGGAAAGGTCCGTTCCAAGTTCTTCTCACCACTATTACTGCAGTAAAGTGTCAGGGACTATCTACTTGGATCCACGCTTCGCACTGCAAAAAAGACTGTTCCTCCTGACGAAACCAAGGTTTAAAGATTAAGACTCCAAGAGAAGAGCCCATTAATAACCAAACATGGAGTCCCTCTTATTGACTATTTGTATTGGACTTCTAAAGCTGGCCTATGGGAATGTGTTTTTGTCTTTAGTTAACCAAATTAGGATAGACTTAAATGTCTCTCATTGTTGGATATGTAGTCATGTCCCTATCCATTCTACCGGAGGGATACCCATGATACCAGTACCCTTGAATGTGACCCAAACGTCAGCTCCTTATTATTCACCCTTTCATGGGAACGAAACTTGGCAAGATATAAATTGTAACCAAGCTAACTATGTACGACTAGCGTATGCCACCCCTGGAATTTTTGTTGGACTTGTAATGGATCACGTGTTGCAGTAGGAGTCAGTAAGTGTGAAGTAGAATTTAAGGTAAATGGTGCTTGGCTCTTCAACGGTTCCTGGATACCTGGTTATTCTCCTGTTTTGACTGGATATTTAGGTTATTATTCAGTATGGATGTTAAAACCAGTTTGTAACTTTTCGGTTACCACACTAGCTGGTCACTATTTTCTATGTGGAGATAAGGCCTATAAAAACCTTCCTTCTGGTTGGAGAGTAACATGCTATATCTCTGCATCATATCTTGCCTTTACTATTAGATCTCACTTACCTAAAGGAAGAGTTTGCAATGTTTGTGAAATCACAGAAAATCAAAGGTTTTGGGGTACAATGTTCCCCAACTATGGCAGAGGCTTAGCTATGTCTGAAATAAAGAAAGTTGCAGCATGCCTAGAGAAAATAGCTAATGCTACTGCCATTGGTTTCCGTGAAATAAGTAAAGAAATGAAAGAAACGAGACAAATGACTCTACAAAACAGACTCGTCTTAGATTATATATTAGCTAGCAAAGGAGGTGTGTGTGCTTTGATAAAAACAGAATGCTGCATTTATATACCAGATGGTTCTAGTGTTACTGAGAACCAGGCTGAAATTATTGAGAAAGAAGCTGCTAAACTACACCAAACCGATCAATGGAGTCTTTGGGACTCGTTTGGCCGACTTGGGGCCAAATTATTTTATATTACAATCATGGTTCTTGGGTTTATTCTTTTTCTACAAGTACCGCTTTTGTTGCTACGCAACTGTAACTTTAGTGCATCCTGCAAAAGACGCAACAGATATGTCTAATGTGACGCTGGGTCAACTGAGATTAGCCTCACAATTGTTCCGAAGGGAGCACTGGAAGATACTCTACCTAAGAACAAGCTTCACTGTGCCTCGAAGGATGCATGTCAGACTGTTCTCCCATTAGCTCACTTACAGTCTGCTGCCAAACACACGGTTACAAAATTTCATTGGTTGTACTGTAAGTACAGAAGGGGGGAATGTGGAAGAAGAAAACCCCAGGCCTTAATTTCTGCTGACTTCTTGAATTAGTGCTTATTTGCTAAAGATTGCTTTTCCCCCCACCTATTTTACAGTCTGCTCGTTTCTCCTGCCCTTTTCACTTTTTTGATCTGAGTAGGCCTATGGAGTTCAATAGGTCAAACCACAGTCTATGCCCTCTTGCAGCTTTCTGGTTCAAACCAATCTTTCTTTGACTTGTTATATCTTGTGTCATGTGACCTGAATTGAAACCTATATAAAGCTTGTTTCACCAGGTGGGGGGCATGCGGGACTGATAAGAGGAAGCTCTGTCTGTCCGGTGCCCTCCCCTGCAGCTGCTTGTATAATAGAGGTCTCTGACAACCTTGTGACCAAACAATAGAGTGAAGCTTGTTTCTTCCACAGCATTTAGTTAGTACTTTATTTACTTTTATCTGCACTTAAGTGGCACACAATGAGGTATTGCATGCAGGAGATCTTCCACCACCTTCAGCTCTGCCGTGAAATACAAATGTTCATTTCTACCGAGACGAAATTGTACAACCTTTTGCATTCTCCTGTGCCAGAGGAAGGGTATGTGCCTGAAAGCTTGCAAAGAAAGAACTGTTGTTTTATTTTTTTTAAAACATCTAGTTGGTCTAATAAGAGAGAGCACCTCTGCTATGAGTTCCGATTTCGGTATTTAAGGTGCGTTAATGAACATGTAGATGCGCCCTAGGGTCCTCTCCTGCTGTCTTGCAAGGCGCTTTCCAGCCGGGGCGCTGCGCACCGGGGCTGCAAAGGTCTCCAAGGAGCCCCGCCTGGGCGCCGGGACTAGCCACATCCCTGCCCCTTTAAGAGCAGCGTCGGGGCAGGCGCCTCAGCGTCCGGGAGGGAGGAGGGAAACCTCTTCCCGCCCCTTGGCTACAGGTATCGAGCCCCAGCAGGGCGGGCCTCTCATTGGCTACCGGCGCCGAGGAGCTGAGCCAATCACCGCGTCATGTGACGCTCCCTGCGGCCGAGCGCCGTTGCTCCCCCCAGTCCCTGGCGCGGTCACGTGACGGCAGTGTTTACATCCTCTCAGCTGTTGGGCCCCTCCCTCCACCCGCTTCTTGCATCAACACAAACAGCCAGAGAGCGGTGGCGGCGGCTGGGTCGGGCTGGTTGCGCGGGGGCCGAGGGCCGGACAACCGGGGTGGGGGCTGCGACCGCCCCGGCTCGGCACCCGCCCCCACCCCCCACTCCCTCAGGAGCAGCGGGGACAGGCGCTCCCGCGCCACCAGGGTCCTTCCCCCCCGTTCTCCCCCCCGCGCCCTGGGGCTTGCGGGCGCCGCGCAGGGTGAGTGGCTCGCGCGCGGCGGGGAGCAACCGTCGCTGCCCCGGAGCGCGGGGGGAAGGGCGGAGGGAGAAAGTGAGCGCCACTTCTGCGCCTGCGCAGTGCGGCCGGACCCCCGCCTGAGGGCTGGACGGGGTGGGGGGCGCAAACTGTGAGGGGGCTACATTATTCCCCCCGCCCCCCTCCCGGCGAGCTTTGCTGGGGGTGACAAGGAGCGCCGCCCCCCAGCAGGCTCGGTGTGGAGAGTAGCCAAAAATAAGCTGTGACTCGCGCCGCCAGCGAGGGTGCTGGAGGCCGCCCCGCCCCCGCCGCAGACACTCAGTTCGCCTCTGTTTACACCATGGCCCGGGTTTGGGCTGAGAACAATGCGCGGGGGAAGGACTGGGGGGGGGGGGCTCGTTCCCGGCGCCACTCCCTTTGTGGGGGGCGCTGCTGCCCCTCTTGGCTGAAATGGAGGGAGATGGGGGGCAAGGCCCGGGATGGCATGGAGCGCGCCTGCCTGGCTGGGGGGTATGCAGCCTCAGAGCCAGGGGTCTGGCAGGGAGGATGCTTGCCTAGGCTAGAGCCAGACAGATTTGAACTCTTGGGCTCTGCTCTATCCAGTTGTGGGATCTCGGCTCTTGGGCTTTGCCCAGTTGAATCTGGAATGGATTTGGCCTTGAACAAGGGGAAAAAAAAATAAATGTGCCTCGGCAGGCTGCGGAACTGGACCGCTGGTGGCGCTGCGGGGTGAAGCATGGGGGCTCCTTGTGTGCAGGGAGGCCCTTTTGCTGCTTCTCTCTGTGCGGCTCTGTCGCTGGCTGCAAACCTGGAGGAGGAGGGAAGTGGATAAGAGTTGGAGCATTTTTGTGATGTGCAACTATCTGAGCCTGGCATCTGCTCTTCCTCTCTGTGGCTGTGGGGTTGAGGGGAAATAATTTTCAGTCCTAGGGGGAGGGGGTGAAGAGAGATTTGGAAATTCAGAGAGAGCAATGCCTCGTGTGTATTTGCAGTGCTTGCTAGTGCCCCTGCAGTTCATATTGTCTCATGGATTAAGTTCTAGACTCGTCTCGGGTGAATTTCAGCCTTTTTAAACAACTTTTCCTTTAACATGTATGACTTAATGTTCACATCGGTAAGCAGCCCTGACTGAGAAGTACAGTAGCAGCCGCAGATGATCATAGTAAACCAGCTGTCAGCACTTTTTCCTTGTCTATTATTTTCACTGTGGGCTGTTTTAAAAGCAGGATTGTTAGGGTTGTAAAGCCAAGTTCTTAAAGTTAAGGACTCTTGCATTTTATGAATGCTTATATAGCCATAACTCAGTCTCCTTCCCCCTCCACCCCACTTTAGGATTTTGCCACCTACATTTGAGTATGTGTTGTGTAGCCTTAACTCGACCTCCTTGTGCATCATAAGAAAGTAATGAAGCACTAATTGCACCTTTTGTACAGGTCATACATAGACTGCTTCTGGGCATAAGTAGGGTAATCATATTAACTGTTGAGGAAATCTGGGATGGGGTGCCAGCATGTACACTCAGACCCGTCCCGTCCCCCCGCTCTGACCCTCAAGGCTTTTGGGAGCAGCGTGACAGGATGGAGCGGCCCACAGCCAGGGTTCATCCTCTTGTGCGCAGAGGCCGGACCTGACTGGGAGCAGTCCTTCTTCCCCCCGACACCATTAGTTGTAATAAAGTTGCTGGTGGGACCCTTGTGGTATATTGTAGAAGTTGGAATATATATATAGTGAACGTGGTGGTAGATTGACTGATGAGAGAGGATGATGTGGAGTTTGATAATTGAATGTTGCTTGACACAACTGCATTTTATCCTGTCATTGTCACTGAATTTCCAGTCTCCCTGTCTAGGTAATTCCAGTTCTTTCCTCTTTGTCAGACCTTTCTCTGCCTTTCTCAACATCAGTTCCCAACCCCCTGCTCCTTCCCAGCATTTTTTATCCAATTTCTTTTCCCTCTTGCCTTTCTCTAGCTTTATGTGCTAGTTTTTACCCATTCTCCTAGCTGTTTGCCAGACATGACATTTCTATTCCTACTGATTCTAGTCTTGGTCTCCCTTTCAATCCAAGTGTTTTTTCTAGAGGTTCATCTGTATATATTGGTCTATATTGGATCAGCACCAATAAAAGGAAGATTGTCATAATCAGTAATTGGATTTTTTTTTTTTGGTTGGTGTAGCTAATAATGTCAGTGATAAATGCCTGTGCATGCCTGCAGTTGCAGCATGCGTGCAGGCAGGAATGCTGCTTGACAGCTTGGAGAGCAGCATCAGGCCAGTAGTTCTGTGGGGGAGAAGGGGCATGGTGGGACAGATTGAGGCCCCCATGGTGAGGAAGACAGTGGGGCTGGGGCAGGTGCTGCCCAGCTGGAGCAGGGCACAGGATGGAGCTGTGGGAGGCTTGTCCCAGTGGTGGGGAAGGGGAGCGCTTTTCTGCCACTGTGCATACCTGTGGGGGAGGCAAGGGGCACATGTGCCTTCCCAGATTTGTGTGCAGCCTGCGGGCTCGGGGCCAGGAGCTGTGCTGTCCTTTTCCTGCTGTGGGGGCTATGCTCATGATGGGTGGGGTGGGCAGCAGGGCTGGGAGGGAACACTATGGGGGATTTTGGGGTGGCTGTAGCCCCCCCCAGTGCCACTGCTCCCACTTGCCCCGTGCGTAGCCCTAGCCCAGTCACCCTGCTGAGAAGAGGCTAGTGCAGCCCCTTGTCCCGAGCTCACAGCAGGCAGCTCACCCTTGCCCCCCACACAAATCTGTGGGTGGCACACGCCCCCCATGCCTCCCCCAGTGGGTGCACATGGCAGTAGGGAAGCAGCCCAGAGCTCTGTCTTGTGCCCTGCCCTGTCTTTTGCACCTGTCCCTGCCCCACTCCCACCCTCACCCTGGGACCCTTGATCTGCCCTCCCCCACAGACTTACTGGCCAGACGCTGGCCTTCAAGCTGCTGGGCTGCATGTTGGCAATCGGATCTGTATCAGCTGCTTAATTGGCTGTTGGTCTTGGCCAAAAAATCTTTATTGGTGCACCCCTAGTTCTTTCTTTTAGCTAGTCCCAATTTATGTCTCTTGTCCATCCCCCTCAAGACTCTGTCTGGTCTACTGCTTTCCCTTCCCCTGGCTGGGATTTTGTCATCTACATTTGAATTGGTGATGCCTGGAGGTAGAAGAAGGATCATCAATAGACAGGATTTGTGCTGTCAGTTTCAGTGGTGGATCCCACCTGGGTCCAGAGAAGCTATTACCAGGGAAATTGGACTTTGTTGCTGTAGTTCTGGATTGGGGCATGATCATTGTTCTGTGGGGTGGTGAAAAACAAACAGGTTTCTACTGCGCTTTCATGACCTGTGGAGTACACATCCCTTTCTAGTTGTGACCATTGCACCTTCTTCTGTCAGTGCCTGATGCGACTTTCATTAAACCTCTATTTGAGATCAGCAGATCTAGAGAATTGTCTTCTGATATACCTTCAATATTCATCTAATTTTGTTGTTCCTTCTGTCTTTTATCTCGTTGTGGTACTTTTCCTCCTTAGAAGCTTTACGAGTAATTTTCTCACTTTTTATAAGTATTTTATTGTGGTGGTAGTCATGTTCTGTTTACATTACAGTGAGTGGAGTATAAATACATCTGCTATTTCTGCAGGGCTTATGTGCATGTCAGTGAAAATTTGCGTATTTCTGGCTCTTCAGAGAAGTGCTGATATTTGCTGCGTTGTACGGGGAAATATAGTTGTTCTTTTGAGACTCTAAGAAGGGATACCTTTATCCCTGATGATATAGCGTGGGGCATTTTTTCATTGTGTTCATTGTACTGGGAGTCATCAGAAGCATTTGGTATAATAGATTTAGTAGTAATGAAGGGTATTTTATCAGAAATCTGTATCTGAGAATTGCAGGGCTTCTGTTACAGAAATAGCAACAATATGTAAACTGGTAGTTTGAAGCATTGATGAGAGTACTTGCAATTAATCTTCCTTTTAATAAAAGGAAAAGTATACATTGTGCAGTTTATAGAGATTAGCTGATTATTAAAGACGCAGATGATAGGTTTTATAGATGATAGGTTGTTTTGTTTAGGAATCACCCCATCTATAAAAGTTTCAATGTGCATAGATCAAAATGGGTTTACAAATAATCACTAGAATTTGGAAGCAGTATCTAGAAAAGTATTGTGGTGTCTGCCTTGCATACACTGTGTATGAAAGGGGGGGTGTGCAAATTTTATATTTAGAAGTATCATGCCAAAACCGTGAACATTTTATTATACAAAACCGTGTTGTACCTAATTGTGGACAGAGTGCAACTTTTGTAGCTTTTTCAAAACAGTTTTTAATACAAAATAAAAGGAAGGAGAAAGAAGAAACCTATATGTACACAGGAGTCTACAGTGCTAAAATAGTTGAGATGACATCAAGAGTCACCATGGTAACTTTCAAGCTGCATTCCGGTGTTCTTTTGGGTGGACGAATTCTAGAATGGGGAGGTGACTTTGTGACAGGAATAAACTTACTCCAGTTGGAAGTTGGCTTGTGACAGAAAATAATTGGGTTTGGCCTTTGGTTCAGAGAAGGTCTTGAAAAACAAACAAACAAAAAAAATGGAGATCTCTGTATTGCATTTCACCAAATGTAAAACCCCTGAAGGTGGAAACAGGGGTTGATGTATACATATTTGTTTGGGCTTTTTGACGGCCAAAGTGTGTGTGTGTGTGTGTGTGTGTGTGTGTGTGTGTAACTGGTTTTCATACATCTAAAATAGAAACTCCTAGGTAGATCATGTGGGTAAAATTTGAATATTTTTCCAGATCTATTTTTACATGTGTGTATGTTTGTTCTTCTTAATACTACATACTTTTATTTCCAAAGGGGCATGGTTGTTCCTGAGTGGTTTTTTTCACTCTTGGTTTATTTGATTTGCTTTTGGAAGGTGGAAGGGTAAAGTTGTAGAGGTGCTAAAACATATCCTTGAAAAAAACTTAAAAAAAAACACTTGTTAAAGATGGAACTAATACATAGGCAAGCTATCTTGACAGTGAACTGTCTCTTCATGTAAAGGTATCCAGCTAAAAGTTACAAGAATTAATGCAAAAGTATGTGAAAGTCATGGATATTGTTGTGTTCTGCTGTTTCTATAGACCAGGGTGGGCAGTTATTTCAGCTGGAGTGCCACTTAATGAGTTTTGGTGAGCTGTTGTGGGTCAGACACAAAATCTTTCAGAAAACATTTTCAATTTATAGATTAAAAAACAAATTGTATACTAAAATCAAACATCTCTCATATTTTAATATTATTTTAAGAAATAATTTTTGTCCTGATGTATGTACTTTTTGAGTAGCGTATATAGGGCAATTGCATAGTCGATCAAAATAGTGTTACTCTTGTATATTGTGTGTGCAGGGAGGGGTGTGCATGTGTGTGGTGGGGCTGCCTGTGTGCTAGGCGCTCCAAGATGGGGGCGGGGGGGCATGTGCAGCGGAGCTTGCCCAGGTAATACAGTGCAGGTGCAGTCTGCAACCCCCCCCCCCCCGCAACCTTTCCAGCCTGTGGCTGCCCCCTCAGTGCTCCACCTGGGGCAGCTGGCACCACACTCCTGCTGGCACCTGCTGGATGGTCCTGGCCTCAGCCCATGCACACAGCTTCCCAGCTGAGCTGCAACTGCCCAGGTACTACTTGGCTCCCCCTGCCTCCAGTGACATGTCTTCCTGATGCTCCTGCTTCTGCTGCGCCACTCCCAGCAGGAGGAAGCTGCAGTTGGGCAACTCCTGCCCCAGTGTGTGGGGATCTAGCTTCAGCTACCTTCAACCCACTCGGCCCGCCTGCAGGTGACTGTTCATCGTGGTTGGGAGCACAGCACGGGCTGCCCCAGGTGGGAGCAGGTGGGCTTTGGCCCCATATGGAGCACTGTAGAAGGCAGCCATGGGCTGGATACAGTCAATTGGTGGGCGCCCACCCACAGCCAGTTGGTGGCCTGGATGCGGCCTGCAGGCCATGTTTTGCCCATGCTTGCTTTAGATGTTAAGGTGGGAAGAGTTAAATCTGCTTCCTTTAAAATCTTCAGGCCATTTTGAAACCCCCAGCTTTTGTGCTTAAGTAACATTTGTCTGTAATAACACAGGTTTGCAAAAGTCTTTCAGAAGTATCTATGACTAAGATATTTCTCAAAGATGCCTTTGGCTTGTAACTCAAAAATAGAAATTGAATCATGATTTTTTTCATTGAAGAATTCCACTGTCCAGTTTCTACTCTAAGGATCTTCAAAGTAACTAAAGCCAATAAGGCCAGTGAGTATTTTAGAAATGATTTTCAGAGAACAGATTCAGTTTCAGCCTGTTTGTTTGGTGTGGTGCTCTTAGAAGCATCTAAAATTTGACAGTGAAACACTTGTTAATTAGGCTAAAATTTTTGCTTATAGATTCTACCAGCCTTCAGCCACAACTGGTGTCTGGAGTCCTGCATTAAGTTTTGTAAGAAGTAACTGATTTCCCATGACTTGTTTTGGTATGACATAGATGGCAGTCTTTCAGAATTCTGTCCCAAATTATAAAATTGTGTCCCGCTATATTCTATAGCACTATTATTACTTTGCATAAACTTTAATATCTAATATGAATATATTGTTATCTTTCCTAGCTCTTTCAGTTGAAGAAGGCTGCTTTCCTAGCTTTTATGAATTGCTGCAGTTGCCATCTACAATAATCTACCAACTGTATGTGTCTGATGTCAGAAAAATCCATCCTGATAATTCTTGCCAGGGCAATTAGCCAGAGACCTGGCAGTAAATAAGAGTACTAGATAATATGCTGTTGGTGGGGCGGGGGGACTTGGTATGGCCAAAGGCGAGACAAGCTAACCCAAATAGGGTTATTTTTAACTCTTGTTTTGAAATCTAAAGTTGTGGTAGCAACTACATTCAAATCCAGGCTCTTATTTGAGAAATTTTGGTGGATAATACATAGTAATACTCTGTTATAAATAGAGTAAATTATATTTATATTCACTACAAATCTAGTAAATTATATGCTATTGTATTTAATTTAAAATCTGTTCCAGGCTGTAAGACATACCATTTTTCATTGGTTCTAATTTCTTCTTGCGCTAAAGGAAACTTGTCTAATGTGAAGCCTTCTGTCTCAAGGTGTGTATCATTTAGAGCCCTAATTATATGTATGTCATAATATATCATAATATTTAGTAATAATTTTTTTATATGTATAATTTTTTTAAATATAATATTTTAAAAAGCTACCTTTCTAAAACTGATTGTGTTAAATGTCAACACATAGCTCTCATAGATGTGAAATTACTATCTTATTGTTGGTTACCTCAGGTACTTGGTTTCATCCAGTAAGTGCCATGTATGTGGGCTGTGTCATAAGTGAAAGGATTTTTTGTCCTCAGATAAAGGTCTTGGAAGTGGTAACACTGCGAGGCAGTTTAAGATTTTTTTGGTCCTGTTAGAAATACTGCTCCAGACAACATCAACAATCTTAAGACTTCCTTGTGATATACTTTCACAGGAAGTCCTTCTGAGACCAATTCATATTTTACCAAGTATATTTCTTAACTGAAAAACAGTAAAGAACTGGGAATGTTGTTGTTCAACTCAGTTTGTGCACCTCACTGTCCTTCACAAGTAGAGGTAAGTGTTGTTCATGGTGTTTATTTAAGGTAGCTAGGAATCTTTACAAATTCATAAGCACAGATTATCAGTCTGGCAGACAGGATGTAATCTTTTGTAAAGTACTACTTCACGTAAAATCTTTGTGGTCCTGATTCTGATAATCCGTGTAATCAAGCATACTGCATATATTTCTCCGTAATGCCGGTTTGGCTTTGACAAAGTTTTTACCCCAGTTAACTTCTTTATATAGATTAAGATGTACATTTTTTTTTTCTGCCCTTTGCATTTTTGGGTCTGTAGTTGTTGACATATTTCCCCTCCCTGCACCCTTGGCATCTTCCTCCTCAGGGTGCTCAATGAGCTTGCTGTGTTTCTGTGGAGAGGAAGAGAATGCCCAGGCATGCAGTCTCACTCTTATTTTCTGCATGTGTTTGGAGAGCCATGCATGGGTGAAGCCACTGCTCACTTGTAACCAGCTCCCAAAGGCCACGTGTTTGATGCCTTTGACTTAATGCAGCCAGTCTTTATGAACACAGCCCTCATTTGCCCCCTTACTACTACTAATATTCGTGGCCAAAGAGGCTCTGTAGCCCCAGATCTGTGGTAGGCTTGCCCCTACTAGCCCCTGCCTCGAAATTCCCTAGCCTGCCAGGAGCCTCCGCATGCTGCATGTTTGTTCCTGACCTAATGCAACCAGCCTTTGTGAAGCAAAATCCAGGACACTTCATAAATCCAAATCTCATTACAGACTTCTGGAAGTAATATAGCTACTTTAACATAGAGTTGTGCAAAGCCTTTGCTCTGCTAAGTTCGACTAAGTACACTAGGCAACACAGTGTGCATACTAATATGCCTAGTGCTGAGCATACTAGGCATACCAGGGTGCTATCTGGTATCCCATGATATTCTTGCGACAAAATTGGAAGACTGTCTCGCAGTTAAGTCCACAGTCATGTGGGTAGGAAGCTGGCTGTGTGGGAGGACCCAGAGTTGTAATGAACAGATCCATGTCATCTTGGTGAGAAGTGGCCAGTGGTGTCCCACAGGGGTTGGTGCTTGGCCCAGTGCTATTCAGCATCTTCATGAATGATTTGGATGTGGGGGTGAAGAGCTCACTGCCCAAGTTCACAGACAGCACCAAGTTATGGGGAAGTGTGGTCACACTTGAGGATAGGCTGCAGATACAGGCGGACCTAGACAGGCTAACAAGTTGGGTGGACTGGAACCAGATGAAGTTCACCGTTGAGAAATGTAAAGTGCTGCACCTGGGGACGAACAGTCCCCTGCACACCTACAGGCTTGGCAAAGCCAACCTGACCTACACTACGAACGAAAGGGACTTCGGGGTAATAATCAACCACAGTATGAACATGAGCAGGCAGTGCGATGTTGTAGCCATCAGGGCCAACAATACCTTGGTATTCATCAATTGATGCATCTCCAGCAAAACTAAAGAAGTGATTCTTCCATTCTACTTGGCATTGGTGAGACTGCAGCTGGAGTACTGCATCTAGTTCTGTGTGCTGCACTTTAGCAAGGACGTGGTAAAGCTTGAGAGAGCCCAGAGAATGGCCAGGACCGGAAAAAGACCAATGTGGTCCCCATTTTCAAAAAAGGAGGACCCAGGTAGCTATAGGCCCATTAGTGTTATCTTGGTCCTGGGGAAGCTTTTTGAGAGAATTATCCAGGAGCAAATCTGCAAGGGACCAGCAGGGGAGATGATGCTCAGGGGCAACTAACATGGGTTCATTAGAGGCAGGTCCTGTCAGACTAACCTGGTTGCCTTTTACGATCAGGTCACCTGCATCCAAGGATTTTGTGTCATGGTGGACGTAGTCTTTCTGGACTTCAGGAAGGCCTTTGACACTGTTTCTCACCCCATTCTCATTAAAAAAAAACTAGGTGACTGTGGCATTGATGCCTACAGTCAGATAGGTTGCAAATTGGCTAGAGGGCTGCACCCAGAGAGTGATGGTGGATGGGACATTTTCAACCTGGAGGGATGTGGGCAGTGGAGTCGCCCAGGGCTTGGTCCTCAGGCTCGTACTGTTCAACATCTTTATCAGTGACTTGGACAAGGGGGTGAAAAGCACCTTGTTCAAATTCGTGGATGACACTAAGATGTGGGGAGAGGTGGGCACGCTAGAAGGGAGGGACAGGCTACAACTAGATCTGGACAGGTTACAGGGGTGGGCAGATGAGAATAGGATGAGATTCAATACTGACAAGTGCAGTACCATGCACTTGGGCTGTAAGAACCAGCAGCATACCTATAGGCTGGGTAATTCCCTTCTCATCAGCACAGAGCCAGAAAGGGATCTTGGAGTCATTATCAATTCCAAGATTAACATGGGCTGCCAATGTGAGGATGCAGTCAGTAGGGCTAACCACACCTTGTCATGCATCCACAGATGCATCACAAGCAGGTCCAGGGATGTGATCCTCCCCCTCTACGCGACATTGGTCAGGCTGCAGTTGGAGTACTGCATCCAGTTCTGGGCGCCACACTTCAGAAGGGATGTGGCCAGCATGGAGAGGGTCCAGAGGAGGGCCACCTGCATGATCAGGGGGCAGCAGGGCAGACCCTACGAGGAGAGGGTTCAGCCTCCACAAGAGAAGGCTGAGCGGGGATCTGGTGGCTTTCTATAAACTAACCAGGGGGGACCAGCAGGGAATGGGAGAGGCCCTGTTCCTCCGAGCACTACCCGGAGTAACTAGGAATAATGGCCACAAGTTGATCGAGAGTAGGTTTAGGCTAAACATCAGGAGGCACTACTTCACAGTCGGGGCAGCCAGGATCTGGAACCAACTTCCAAGGGAAGTGGTGCTTGCTCCGACCTTGGGGGTCTTCAAAAGGAAGTTAGATAATCACCTTGCCAGGGTCATTTGACCCCAGCATTCTTTCCTGCCCATGGCAGGGGGTTGGACTTGATGATCTGTTCAGGTCCCTCCTGACCCTATGATCAGAGACTTGCATGGCAAGCCATAGAAAGAAAGCCTGAGGGATCTTGGACTCTTCAGCCTGAAAGAACAGAAGGCTGCGAGGGGACTTGGTAGCAGTGTACCACTACATCAGAGGCGTATATCAAGGGCTCGGTGAACAACTGTTCACCAGGGCACCCTTGGGGGGGAAAAACTAGGGGTAATGGCCACAAACTCCTGGAAGACCGTTTCAGGCTCAACATTAGGAAAAGCTACATCACAACTAGGGTGTCCAGACTGTGGAATAAGCTTCCTCCAGAGGTGGTGCAATCACCTACCCTGGAAATCTTCAAGAGAAGACTGGACAAGCACCTTGCTGGGTTCACCTGACCCCAGTTGTCTTTCCTGCTTGGTGCAGGGGGCTGGACCTGAAGATCTTTTGAGGTCCCTTCCAGCCTTACAATCTCTGAATCTATATTGCCTTCTACCTCCTAAGCAACACGTATATTCCTACCTCCTTTCTTCAAGCCTTTGCTATTCCACAGGCATTAAATCCCTGTGAGCAGCAGGAAGTTCTGATTGTTTTAACTTCCTACTCAGTCCCAGGCCAGTGGCATATCTTCCATCTTAAAATAAATAAATAAACATGTAGCCATCTTGGTTGGGGGCAGGTAGTTTCAATTGCTTCAGAGCAGCTGAGTTATAAACCCTTTCCTTTATGGGAAGGCTTTGTGTATGGGAGGAGATTGGGGTTAAATAATTTGTCCATTTAAGCCACGTGTGATGGACTGAATGCTGAACTCCACTTTTGGAGACTATTTGAGGCCACTGGGATCAAAATTCAGAGTGGTTTGCTGCAGTAGCATAATGAGGGATAAACAAGACTAGCCTAGGGCACTTGTTTAGAGGGGGCATCCTAAGGGCTACCCCCTTGTGGAGTCTGCAATGCAGCAGCAACAGCTGGTGGTGGTAGTAGTGGCAGCCACTTACAAGTGCAGCAGTAGGCAATGTTTTTTGGCCGGAGCGCCGAAAAAGAAGACAATGCCTGCCTTGGAAGGTGCCAGAATGCCAGCATGCCAGAAAAAAAATGAGGGCAGGGGGTACATGGCAGGATTCACTGCATAATAGTATAGTTAATAATTATATATGTTGCCTTTCTTTTACAGTAAATACCAGATTGTCTAAAAATTGTAAACCTGATGACAATAAATAAAACTTGATACTTCCTTTTGATCTTGTGTATTTGTTTTGTGTGGGGCCCCCTCGCCCCCTCAGCCCAGGCTCCGTGCCCATCAGCAGCTACCCAGAATTGGGGCCAGCTGCAGCCAGGAGACTGCAAACAGCTGCTGCTTCCCTGCCCTGCTGCCTCCCAGCCCTGGGCTCCGGGGCGGTAGCAGATACCAGCGATGCTCCCCACCACTTCTGCAGAGCAGTGTGTAGACCCTGGTGCAACAGGGCACAGTGTGGGGTGCAGAAAGCCAAGCTCCCCGCTGCCCTGGCTACACTTCCCCTGCAGGCGGGGGAGGCAGCGAGGGGCAAAACCCTGCATGCTGCCCACACTGCTCCCAGGCACACGGGAAGAGCAGTGTGGAGCTTGCAGCAGCAGGCAAAGCTTCCCTGTGTGCCCCACTGTGTGCTGCCACTATGGGTCACACATGCTGCACTCCAGAGGGCAGCAGGGCCGGGAGCACAGCCTGTGCAACGCAGAGTGGCAGAGGTGCCCAGGGCTAGGGCCGGGGCCGGGAGGCAGCTGGAGCTGGGGCCGGGATTCAGCAGCTGTTTGCAGTCTCCCAGCTGCAGCTGGCCTAGGTTCTGGGTAGCTGTTGATAGCCACAGAGCACAGACTGCTTGCAGCAGGGCTTCCATCCTCCCAGCCAGCTGCTGGGAGCAGCCTGGACTCCGTGATTATCAGCAGTTTCCCAGAACCTGAGCCGGCTGCAACTGGGAGGCAGCAAACAACTGCTGCCTTCCCACCCTGGCTCTGGCTGTCTCCAGGCTCCAGAAAGGCAGCAGGTGCCAGCTCTGCACCTGTTCAGGCTGGGGCGGGGAGGCAGCAGCTGTTTGTAGCCTCCTGGTTGCAGCCGGCCTGACTCCTGGGTAGCTACTGATAGTCACGGAGCCCAGGCTGCTCCCAGCCGGGCTTGCAGCCTCCCAGCCACCTGTTGGGAGCAGTCCAGGCTCCTGGCTGGCAGCAGCTACCCAGAGCTGGGGCCAGCTACAGCCAGGAGGCTGCAAACAGCTGCTGCCTCCACACCCTGGCCCCATTGCGTGCCGAGGAAAATGGTCTCATGTGCCATGCTCAGCATGGGTGCCGGGGGTTGCCAACCCCGGGCTAGTGCTTAGCACTTCCTCTGTTTCTCCCTCCACCCCTTCATTATTGGGCATCTCTGCCCAGGGTGCTAAAATTCCTAGTTAGATGTCTGATTTACTCCATTATTCCTAACAGGAATCTTATTTTATTGGAGAAAATTTCAGTATACTGAAAAATTTTATGATGGCATTCCTTTCAAGTCTACAAAGAACACAAGTGAAATTAATAAATTTCAATCCTCCACTGAAACCCTAGTATGAATTACTTTGTCCTCACCATTCTTGTTCAAGTCCTCGGTATTCAGCACTGGTATTCAGTATTCCTGTTTCATTCTTTGCTACAAACAGGTTTTTTCAAAATGTGTCATTTAATTTATTTTAGGGGATTGTTTGGCCACCTTTTCCATAGTCTAGCCTTTCTGAGATTGATAATATTAAACATAATAAGACTAAAGTTAGAAGACTCAGACATTTTCTTTTATCTTCTTGGGTTTTTTTTCTTTAATAGAGCATCTCAGACACTATAAACATAATTCCTCATCATTTTCCTGTTGTGACAATTTGCTAGATGAGTAGTATTTTCCTCTTTTGTAAGCATACCAGCTGAAGCATGAGTATTAACTCATGAAAAACACTTGTGGCTGGTGATACCATGAATGGATCATAGACTTGTGGTCATGTATACCTTCTCATCTAAAAGAGACAAAAATAGATGAGGAATATATTTTGAATGCTAAAGAAAATGTAATAACTTTACAAGATATTTCAGCTATAAAATTCTTCATTTCATTCAAAGGCAGGAGGAAGAAGGAGAATGAAGAGGCGAGCTAGGCCTGGTTTCTGTGTTGGATTTTCCTTTTCCTTTTTTAGTAAAGTACACTTTTAATTACCTTGCTTAGAAAGAGAAACAGAGGGAGAGCAATTTAGGGCAACTTTCTGGAAAGTTTTGTGTAAATCCCAGTTGAAAGTTTAGTACAGAAACACAAAACTATTGGACTTTTGGGTGTCATTAGCATGCAGAGTCACTCGCACAATATACTGGTGGGTCTGATGCATGAACCTGAGAGAAGATGTTTTCTGTAGAAATGAATAAAATGTGCTAATTAATAAGCCTTTATATAAAGAGGTAATGAAACTAGTTTAATTTTAGTAAAATTAAAGACTGTTCCGTTTTAATATATAAAGATAACTCCTCTTTTTTAATGTATAAAGACAATTATTTGTGGTTTTTTTTTTTTCTTTTTTCCCCTCTTCTTTTTTAATATTGACAGTGACAGGGTTGTGAATTATTGTTCACTTTTCTTTTATTGAGGTGCATGTTTTGAGTTCTGAATACTTTGATCGAAAGGATGAAATTGGTTTATTGAAAATTAATTAAACATTGAGGTACTTCTTTAATAGGTTTATTAATAGGTATTAATAGATTGACTAATAGTGTGACTAAGCATCCCTCATAACTATATATGTTGCCATTCAATTTGCAGTTTCCCCATATAGATAAGACATTTTGCCATAATAAAACAGGGGTATGTATGACTCTTATATAAATTACAGCCCTTCCCCTTGGTCATAAGAACAGTTTTCTTTGTATAGGTCACCTTAAAAAGGACAGCCTAGACTAGTGTTGCCAGGGAGGGAAACGAAAAGTAATCTAAAAGACCAACTATATTTAAAATATTATCTAGAAGTGAAAAGAGAACATTTACAAATAAGGAATGGCAGGGCAGACCAAGTAGAAGACAACCTCTGGAGAGGTTTATTAAAATGTTAATAATAAGCAAAGGCAGCACATCCAGGTACATTTTTCTTGACTCCTAAGGCATGTTCAGTGAGCAGAGAGAAGGGTTAGTGGTATTTAAGGAGTCAAATAGATTTTAAGGAAACGTTTAAAATATAAGTAGATTTAGATGAGATTCCTTAGGATTGGAACTGACCAAGGTAACTATGTTTTGGAAGGGAAGAGTTAGTGGGTGTTTAAAAAAAAAAAAAAAAAAATTGTACTTCTGCATGCATGTTTATTAACCCATCAGTTATGAGAGAGGTAATCCATTTCAGATTAGAGCCAAATTTAAAAAGGATTTGCCTTAGCTGTAAATGCTCAAATGGAGACTATGTATATGATTACTTGTACATATAAATAATACAGTATTTACATGAATACAAGGTGGGGTTTTTTTCCCTCAACCAACAAAGTGGAAGAAAAAATGGTCTTTGCCTTACAAGTGCATATAAAGAAACCTCATTTAAATGCATTGTCTATTGTTAAAATGCTGTCAAAAGCAACCTGTGTTTAGTAATGGAAACTATTAAGTTAATTAAAATGCAGCCAACACTTGGCATTAGGGGTACACTGATAGAAATTTTGGGGGCTGATACAGATAGCCAATTTTTAAGGGGGCATATCGGCCAATCCCAATCTGATTGCTGATACGCAGCCTGGCATCATGGAGAGCTGTGTGCAGCTGGTAAGTCTGTTGTGGTGGAAGGGGAGCAGAGAGGAAAGGGACGTGGGAGGGCAGATCAAGGCCCCCCGAGGTGAGGGAGGCTGGGGCTGGGGCAGGCACTGTTCAGCCGGGACAGGATGGAGCTGCAGCTTGTCCAGGGACGTTGGGGGAGGGGGGGTGAGGAGAGGTGGCTCCCACTGCTGTGCACACCCTGGGAGGGCATGGGAGGTGTGTGCGCCTGGATCTGCCTGATGGGCGGAGGGAGAGGGCTATAGGGGGGCTGCAGCCATCCCAAAATTTGCCTTAGTCCTCCCCACCCCCAGTGCCACCTCCCACTCTGCCCTGAGCTCAACCTGGCCCAGTCCCTGATGAGAGAAGCCTGGCACAGCCTGCCCTGCCCCGCACAGATCCAGGGGTACATGGCCTCCTGGGGTGCACACAACAGCCGGAGCTGCCCCACTCCCTCCCTGTGCTCCCCAGGTGAACCGCATCTCCATCCCATGCCCTGGGCTTCCCCTTCCCCTAACCCACTTCTTCACCACAGGGGCCTTGATCTGTCCCTACATGCCACTTCCCTCCCCGCCTCTCATTCCACCACAACAGACTTACCAGCTGCACGCAGCTCTCCAAGCTGCCTGCTGGGCTGTGCTCCTTGCCACCTATGTGCTGCGCTGCGGCTGTTCACGTGCACGGGCCATTTATCAGCCACATCAGGCCGATTTCCGATGCAGTCACTTTTCTTTATATCAGTGCCGATCTAATATCGCACTGTTGTATTGGTGCACCTCTACTGGGCATGGCTATAAAACGGATAGTACACACTGGGCAAACATACTTATGGGAGCCTACCACAGGGAGAGGTTAGCGTAGCCCACTTGAATAAGGTACATTGTATTGCCCATTGTGTTTCAGCTCCAAATATTTTTTCAAATCATAGCGAGCGACTACGTTGAATATATTTCAACTTCCTCTTCACTCCCAGAGCTGAGCTGTGTCTTTCGTTCCCATTTCCGATGAATCCTATTTCTTCAGGACTCATGACAAGAACATCCAGTTTCAGTCGTGAGTGGGAGGCTAATTAGCACATGACTCCTTTGTGGGGGTGTATCTGGAGTACACCCACATACTGAGCAGTGGTGAGCTATGGGGTCACTATGGCTTGAAATGCTGCAGTCTCTGCTGGAGCCCAGCCCAATGAACTATATGGTAAATCATGAGCCTTTTCGCTTTGGACTAATATCATGTAAAGTTTGTACTCTTATCTAAGGAGGCATAAAAGTGCTTAACATTGTTTGTGGAGTACCTGTGCCAAAAGTTGCATCAGTTTTAATGAAAAAAAAAAGATAAAATGTGTCAATTTATCCAGCAGTGTTTTAAATTTTTTCTTCTCATTTCCATGTGTTTAGGAAGAGCTGTGGGGGCAGGGGCTTCAGGGAAAAGAAGTTGGGGGATGGGAGGAGGGCAGAAGGCAAAGAGGCTACCTGACCCTGCCCACATTTGTTTTCCCTGCTGTAGCAGTGAGAGGGGGACAAATTCAAGGCAAACCTCCAACAATTAGATTCTATACCTGGAAAATTATAACATTTATACTTTTTCCATATGTAAAATTTAATTACTGGGGGGGCATTTTGTATGTTTGTAAATATGGTATGTGCCTGTATAAAACCCTATTTGTGCATGCAGTTAGCTTACATATGCATATCTAGTTATTGCATACTTTGATGATAGTATATAACTGGAGACTGTATTTTAAAGTTTCAATCTTAGCACTTTATTTGTAAAACTTAGACCACATGACCAAGACCAGTTGGCTGCAAAAAAGTACAATTTAAAGTGAAATCTTTTCAAAAGCTACATTTTCCCCCTACAGAACGAATAGTCAGTATGTGATTAACTGAATCCTCTTATGCTTCTGACCATACTTTTTCTGGAGTCATATGCGCTTTCACTTGCAGGATCTGTGTTTTTTTTGTGGGACCTTCACATGATGGCATCTGGGGAGAGGAAAAATAAGGAACTGTTTCTAAGACCAAAAACTGGCAATGGAACAGAAGGGCAGGTGGTATAACTGAAAATACTTTGACCCCCCTTTGAAATTTGACTTAATTGTGGTTGTCTCTGCTAAACATCTGAGTTGCATAACAGTTGCTGTTTTTTGTTGCCTCTTTTATAAGTGTAAAGGGGGGAAAATAAATGCCCCTACAATATGCCAAAAGAGATGTGGCTTAATGTGTTGTGTACCTTTTTGTAATCCAGTGACTGTTTATTTTTTCTTTTAATCTGTTGATGAGCCTTGGAAACGGAACTGATTTTCAAGTTCTCATTCTTAAGCAAGTGAGTTTAGCGCTTTATTTTTACAAACGTGGTATCTTACACATAAGGCTGTTGTGGATTGTGTATATGTTTAGAAATTGCTGCATCTTTTTACTTGTGGTTTAGTTTTTTGTTCTTCGGTTGCTTTGACACCCTGTAATCAAGAAAAAGTATTTATAAATGTTTTGAACCCAAGTTTTGAGAATTTTGAAGGAGACTTTTGGGGAGGAAGCCCTATTTTATATTTATATGGCAAATGGAGTAAGGAAAGTTTGAGTTGTTTTTAAAAGGTGTGATACTTTCCCTGTTAGTAGATGGATGTTTCAAGTTCTACCACAGTAGCAACCCTGGAAATGTGGTGACTTCACAATCATATGGCAAAGAGCTAGTGGTAGGTGGGCCCCTCTGTCTTTTTTCTTTGCAGAGGCATTATTTGAAGCAATCATACTATGAAATGCACTTGAGTCCCTTTGGCCAAATTTTAGATGTACGTCTCTTTTCTCTTTGTTCCCTGTCACTTGTAAATTTATAGTCACAAAATAAATGGATTTACACCTACTGTAAACCTGAAAGCCACAACCCTTATTTCCCTTGTGCTGCTTATGGTAGTTATCTAGGCTCTGAAGAGTGTCCTACCTGCTAGTCTCTAGCTTTGATCAAACACTTTCCAAATGTCTTCTGATTCTTTTACCTGCAGCTGGCATATTGTGTACATTGACCTGTCTGGAAAGAGCAGAAATGCAGGCTAGCCTATTTTTCATGTACCATTGTTTTGGATACAACATTTCTGTTTGGTAGGGAAAGGGGTTGCCACTTGTAGTAGTGATTAGTAGCAAAGATGGTCCTAATGTAACTCTGATGGAAGCTGGTAACTGTACGGGATTTAAAAGGCAAATCTTGGAACAAGAGTGCAGCAGAACCTTCTGGGAAGGAGAACAGCAGGCAAAGGCTTTGACCTTATTCATTCATCCCTTCTAAGGATGTTGGAAAGGTTTAAGTGTACTAACTTGCCAAAATTCAGTGTTTGACATTTATAACTGAAAAGTAAATAGCTAAATAAGGAAGATAAAGGAAAAGCAAGTCTTGACTTTAATATTTGATTACTCTGTGACACTAGGGGCCTGGAGACCAAGTCATACAATGAGAAGCTGATGGACTTGAAACTATTCAGCCTGGAAAAGAGAAGACGGGGGGGGGGGGGGGGCGGACTTGATGGCAGTCGATAAGTATATCAGGGCATACATCAGGGCTTGGGAGAGCATCTATTTGCCAAGGACCCCCAGGGGAGGACAAAAAATAGTGGGCACAAACTGATTGAAGATTGAAAATCGCTTCAGACTAGATATAAGGAAAAACTTCTTTACAAGTCAAGTGTCAAGGGTTTGGAATGGGCTCCCCACCAGAGGTGGTACAGTCATCCACCCTGGCTATCTTCAAAAAACATCTTGACACCCACCTTGCTGGGGTCATCTGATCCCAGCAGTTTTTCCCACCCAAGCGCAAGGAGGCTGGACCTGATGATGTGTAAGGTTCCTTCCAGCCTCTAATAACTATGAAACTATTACTTAGGTATAGATGTCTTTTCATTTAAATCATCTTTAAATAGCTGATATTAAACTCCTAAGCTCAGTATTGCCAAACTCAAACTTTGGGGGGGGGGGTGTGCACATGGGCAGAGGTCTTTTTAAAAAAATATCTGTAGGTTTTTTGCATTCTGTCTTTTGAGCCTTTAGGATTCAGATGTCCTGGCTATTCCCCCTCTCCCCACACACTAGAAACATGAATGCCAGATGTTAGGTAAACCTCCATGTATAAAATAACTGTATACAGTATCAATGGTGTCGTCAGGAAGGCTTTGGCTTTCATGACCACAGCCCGCTCTTTGGCGAGAGAGGCAGCGAGCTGCTGGGAAGAGATGGCCTCCACCTCTCTCCCCTAGGGAGGAGGCTCTTTTCAGCCAGACTGGCTGACCTGCTCTGCCGGGCTTTAAACTAAGCCCGTTGGGGGACGGGGGGACTACCGCCACTGCTGGCCCACTGAGCAATCCTTGCAAAGCCAGCGGATCACAGCACTCAAGGGAGCCCACCCCGGCCCCAGCCCTGGTAAAATCTGTGGGCGAGGAAGGAGCCCCCCAGGGGGCACTTGCCTGCCTGTACACTAATGCCAGGAGCTTGGGGAATAAGCAGGAGGAGCTCATCCTCCTGCTCAGTGCAAACAATTACGATGTCATAGGGATAACGGAGACCTGGTGGGACTCCACCCATGACTGGACCACAGGTATAGATGGCTATACCCTGTACAGGAGGGATCGTGTAGAGAAAAGGGGCGGGGGTGTAGCTCTCTATGTTAAGGAAAGCAACGCATCCCTGCAAGCCGATATTGGCGACCAGGGTGGACGGCTGGAGACCCTCTGGGTTAAAATCCGTGGGGAACACGGCACAGGGGACACAATGGTGGGAGTCTATTACAGACCTCCCACCCAAAGTCCTGAGCTTGACCAGGAGTTTGCCCAGGAACTGGCTGAGGCAGCTTGCTCCAGGACCATGGTTGTCATGGGTGACTTCAATTACCCAGACATCTCGTGGGAGGATCGCTCAGCAAAATCTGAGCGGTCGCAGAGCTTCCTCTCGTGCGTGGATGACCTCTACCTGACTCAAGAAGTCTATGGGCCAATGAGAGGCAAAGCGCTGCTCAACCTGGTACTGGCTACTGGGGATGACCTAGTCGGCGACCTAGTGATCGATGGGAAGCTGGGTGACAGCGACCACGAGCTGATCACCTTCACCATCCGCCGAAAAGCTGGCAAGTCAGTCAGCAACACGGAAGTCCTTGACTTCAGGAAAGCCAACTTTGACAAGCTCAGGAGGCTTGTCAGTGAGGCCCGAAGGGACCATGACCACGGGGAGAGGGGAGTTCAAGAAGAGCGATTGCTCCTCAAGGGAGCGATCCTCAATGCACAAACTAAGTCTATTCCATCTCGGAGGAAAGGCAGCAAGAGGGCACAGCAGCCTCCCTGGCTCTCCAGGGACCTAGCAGACCTCCTGAGGCTAAAAAGAAAGGCCTACAAAGGATGGAGGATGGGAGTCACCTCCAAGGAGGATTATTCTGCACTGGTCCAGTCCTGTAGGGAGCTGACCAGGAAAGCCAAGGCTGCAACTGAGCTCCAGCTAGCTTTGAGCATCAAGGACAATAAAAAGTCCTTTTTCAGATATGTGGGGAGCCGGAGGAAAAGCAGGGGCAACGTTGGACCCCTGCTGAACCAGATGGGGCAACTGACACCCAGGAAAAAGCCAACCTATTAAATAGGTACTTTGCGTCAGTCTTCCATCAGCCCCATGGGACGCCCATGCCCACTACAGGGCTGGGAAGTCTGGGTGAGGGTGATCCCCTGCCCTCCATTAATGCTGACTTCATGAAGGAACATCTTGAGAAGCTGGATACCTTCAAGTCAGCCGGCCCTGACAATCTTTACCCCAGGGTACTCAAGGAGCTGGCGAGCATCATAGCCCAGCCTCTAGCGCGGATCTTTGAAAACTCTTGGCGCTCTGGTGTAGTGCCCGAAGACTGGAAGAAGGCCAACGTGGTGCCTATCTTCAAGAAAGGGAGGAAAGTGGATCCGGCTAACTATAGGCCCATCAGCCTGACTTCTATCCCGGGGAAGATCTTAGAAAAGTTTATTAAGGAGGCCATCCTTAATGGACTGGCCGACGCCAACATCTTAAGGGATAGCCAGCACGGGTTTGTTGCGGGTAGGTCTTGCTTGACCAATCTCATTTCCTTCTACGACCAGGTGACCTATCACCTGGACAAGGGAGATGAGATTGATGTCATATATCTTGACTTCAGAAAAGCCTTCGATCTAGTGTCCCATGATCGTCTCTTGGAGAAACTGGCCAATTATCGCCTTGGGTCCTCCACGATCCACTGGCTGGAAAATTGGCTCTGGGGTCGGACCCAGAGGGTAGTAATTGATGGAAGTCACTCATCGTGGTGTCCTGTGACCAGTGGGGTCCCCCAGGGCTCTGTCCTTGGACCCATACTGTTCAACATCTTCATTAATGATGTGGACACTGGAGTCAGAAGCAGACTGGTCAAGTTCGCAGATGACACCAAACTTTGGGGCAAAGCATCCACACCAGAAGACAGGCGGATGATCCAGGCTGACCTGGACAGGCTCAGCAAGTGGGCGGATGAGAATCTGATGGTGTTCAACGCCGATAAATGCAAGGTTCTCCACCTTGGGGGAAAAAAAACCTGCAGCATCCTTATAGGCTTGGCAGTGCTATGTTGGCTAGCACTATGGAAGAAAGAGACTTGGGGGTCATCACTGACCACAAGATGAACATGAGCCTGCAATGCAATGCTGCAGCTAGTAAAGCGACCAAAACGCTGGCTTGCATCCATAGATGCTTCTCAAGCAAATCCCGGGACGTCATTCTCCCCCTGTACTCAGCCTTAGTGAGGCCGCAGCTGGAGTACTGCATCCAGTTTTGGGCTCCACAATTCAAAAAGGATGTGGAGAAGCTTGAGAGAGTCCAGAGAAGAGCCACGCGCATGATCAGAGGTCAGGGAAGCAGACCCTACGATGACAGGCTGAGAGCCCTGGGGCTCTTTAGCCTGGAAAAGCGCAGGCTCAGGGGTGATCTGATGGCCACCTACAAGTTTATCAGGGGTGACCACCAGTATCTGGGGGAACGTTTGTTCACCAGAGCCCCTCAAGGGATGACGAGGTCGAATGGTCACAAACTACTACAAGATCGTTTCAGGCTGGACATAAGGAAGAATTTCTTTACTGTCCGAGCCCCCAAGGTCTGGAACATCCTGCCACCGGAGGTTGTTCAAGCGCCTTCATTGAACACCTTCAAGATGAAACTGGATGCTTATCTTGCTGGGATCCTATGACCCCAGCTGACTTCCTGCCCTTTGGGCGGGGGGCTGGACTCGATGATCTTCCGAGGTCCCTTCCAGCCCTAATGTCTATGAAATCTATGAAATCAAGAGTTATCTCTCACTACAAGTTTATTGCTGTAGATTCTTATTGCAGCATTACACTGGGTGATATTTGCAGGGCAAGTCCTTATTTCATTAGAATGTTGAGACTTTCACTGTTGAAAAATTACCATAGAGCAGTGTTTGTCAACCAGGGTGCCTTGAGGTCCTTTCAAGGGTGATATGGGTTGCTATAACGTTAGCAGTGTTAAGTATAGAAACATGATTCACAAGATAGACCCGTAGTTTTCAAACAGAAATCCATAGTGTTGAAAAATTCTGATCTTTCATGGTCTTTGAGTTGTTTACAACAGAAGAATTGCTCTGTTATTTTAATGCACTGAAAAAACAAGTGACGACTAAGAGTATGCATTCTTCCGAGGGGTGCCATGAGTAAAAATAAATAAACTGAGAACTGCTGTCCTAGAGCTACACATTTAAGTGTCACAAATTAAGTTGTCTATTTTTAGACCTGACCTCACTTGTATTCTTTTCCTGCAACTCTGCTTGCTTAAACAAACATTTAAGTCTTACTTAAAGGGAAGAAAAAAGGGTGAGGGTTAGAGGATTATGTTTCTAGCTTGTAATATCAAAAACTTTGTTAGTATATAGTATTATGGACAGGAGTTGTATTTCTTTGAATAGAAGATGCTCTAGAATGTGATGCACTCAAATATTCGGACACTCTTAAAAAAAAAATTAAAATGATAAAGCAACGTGTATATGATTAATCATATAATCATGATTACAACATGATCATATGTTGTAATGATTCTCTACAACAACGTGATCGGACTTTCTGATGACCTGTATATGACTACAAAGAGATGTGGAGACAGCTTAGAAGGCTCAGGGGAGTCTAAGTTAAAAGAACATATTGAAGGCACATGGCATTCAAGGCTGGCAAAAAAAGAAGCTATTGCAGGAAACTGACAAGGTAATGGACTATTGAGAGCAATCTAGATCTTGATGCTCACTGCCTAAGCCAACATGATCTAAAGAAGAGTATGGTTGGTCAAACACACTCAGCAATCCATACCATGGATCAAAAAGCATGCCCATAAACATTAAGGCTAAGGACAGAAGGTCAAAAAGCCTGAGGCTGAATGGATTCAGTCTTTGCAGGTTAGTCTAAACTGCAGAGATTAAACTGAAAAACAAATTAATAGACATTCACTTTTGATTCAGGAAATGTAGCCACATGCCTGCAGTGGCTCAGGCCAGAAGCCAGGGGGTATTACAGCATGGCTCTCTGGTATGTAGCCAGCATGGGCTGTGTGTTTGCTTCCTCTTCCTGCTGCCCCCAAAGTCCCTGGGATTTGCAGTCTAAAATTATACCAGCAAGACTCTGGCTCATCACTTCCTCTTCTTACTTCCAGGTGCCTCTGGGATTTGTAGTGCACAGTTGCAGACAGCAGTAAGTTTTTAACAAGGCAGGGCATCTCTTTACTTGGGGCAAGCTCAGTTTAACTGCCCCCCCTTCCCCCCGGCCTCAGACCCCAGCTGGGGTTTGCCTGAGGGTGCAGTCTCTGCCTTCCTCTCCTGCCCCCCAACTTTCTCTGCTGAAGCAGACAGCACAGCCCAGGGCTAGAAAAGCAGGCTGGTATGCTGGGGGACTATGATTTAGCTCCTAGTTTTAACTTGAATCTGGATGGGATCTGGGACAGAAGTTCAGTAAACCAATTTAACCTAAATCAGTTAAGTCTGATACTACATCCATCCAGGTTCATCTTAAACCAGTTTCAGTCATTTTTAAATTGGTTTATACGCACTGAATGTATGTTCTGTTACAGGTTTAAAATCAGTTTCTGATCACTTAAACCAGTTTGTGCGTAATTTCTCTTCCTAGCCTAAGAAGGTAGTACTGAATGAACTATGAATGAACTGAATGAATGTGGATCATATCTGGTATCAGGTAGCCAGTGAGCCTCTCCCACTGAATATATAGGTAGACTCTGCTAGGATGTTTTAACTGCTTCAGGAACATGTTAGTCTTACATTTTTGTAATGTTGCAGTTTTGGTAAACAATGCTTTAACTGTGAAGGCCAGGTTAGATGCCAACTTTAGGGAAGCAACACTTCAACTCAAGGTAAAACTAGGGGACAATGGGCTCAACAATTTAACGGTCAGATGGGTGGGAAACTGGCTGAGAGGTCGGACCCAGAGAGTACTAATAGACGGATCTGTGTCGACCTGGCGGAAGGTAGCCAGTGGAGTCCCCCAGGGTTTAGTACTTGGACCAGTGTCCTTCAATGTCTTCATCAGTTATCTGGATGTGCGGGTGAAAAGCACACTGGCAAAGTTCACCGATGACACTAGGCTTCGGGGAAGTGCAGTCGTTCCTCAGGGTAGGATGATAATCCAGGCGGACCTAGACGGATTAGTTAGACGGGCGGACCATAACCAGATGCTGTTCAACACTGCAGTGTAAAATGTTCCATCTGGGGAGGAAAAATCCACAACAAACTTACAAGCTCAGTGGTGCTACACTACTTAGCACCATGTCTGAAAGGGACCTGGGGGTCATATTTGACCATAAAATAAATATGATCCACTGCTGTGATGCTACAGTTAGCAGAGCAAACAATATAATGACGTGCATTAACTGATGCATTTGAAGCAAAACGAAGGAAGTTATTCTCCTGCTCTACTTGGCATTGGTGAGGCATTAGTGAGTACTGCATTGGCATTGGTGAGTACTGCATCCAGTTTTAGGCACTACACTTCAGGAAGAATGTAGAGAAGCTTGAGAGTCCAGAGAAGACTACAAATGATTAGAGGCCTGAAGTGCAAGCCATATGAGGAAAGGTTGTCAGATATGGGACTGTTCAGCCTATAAAAGAGAAGACTTTGAAGGGATTTGGTGACAGCTTACAAATATGTTAGGGGAGAGCTTCAGGGGCTAGGTGAACAACTATTCATCAAAGTGCCCCAGGGGAAAACCAGAAGCAGTGGTCATAAACTCCTAGAAGAAGGTTTCAGACTGGATATAAGGAAAAACTTCACAGTTCATGTGACCAGACTCTGGAATAGACTCTCAGCAGGTATGGTGCAGGCATCTACCCTGGAGCTCTTCCAAGAGGAGACTGGATGCATACCTTGCTGGGGTTATTTGACCCTAGCAGTCTTTCCTGCCTAGAGCAGGGGAGCTGGACCCAATGATCTCACAAGTTCCCTTCCAGCCCTAAACTTCTGTGAATCTGTGAGAACTTTGATATTGCTACAATTCTTCACTCTCATGAACTGGGAAGGATACTGTGTGCCAGTCCTACAGTCGGATTCACATTCACGCATTCAAAGAAGAAAGAATGGTTATTTATCTCAGTTATTATATGCTGTTTTGAGATGGCTTGGTTGTATCCCACAATCTGTGCTTAATCTTAGCTTTATAGAGACTTTGTCAATGTAGGCTCTGATTTGGAGAACCCTAGTGAGGCAGGGTTGGCTGTATTGCCTTTTGTGTTCTCACAAGAGTCATAGATTCATAGGTGTTAGGGTCAGAAGGGACCTCAATAGATCATCAAGTCCGACCCCCTGCATAGGCAGGAAAGAGTGCTGGGTCTAGATGACCCCAGCTAGATGGTTATCTAACCTCCTCTTGAAGACCCCCAGGGTAGGGGAGAGCACCACCTCCCTTGCGAGCCCATTCCAGACCCTGGCACTCGAACTGTGAAGAAGTTCCTCCTAATGTCCAGTCTAAATCTGCTCTCTGCTAGCTTGTGGCCATTGTTTCTTGTAACCCCCGGGGGCGCCTTGGTGAATAAATCCTCACCAATTCCCTTCTGTGCCCCCGTGATGAACTTATAGGCAGCCACAAAGTCGCCTCTCAACCTTCTCTTGCGGAGGCTGAAAAGGTCCAGTTTCTCTAGTCTCTTGTCGTAGGGCTTGGTTTGCAGGCCCTTAACCATACGAGTGGCCCTTCTCTGGACCCTCTCCAGGTTATCCACATCCCTCTTGAATTGTGGCGCCCAGAATTGCATGCAGTACTCCAACTGCGGTCTGACCAGCGCCCGATAGAGGGGAAGTATCACCTCCTTGGACCTATTTGTCATGCATCTGCTGATACACGATAAAGTGCCATTGGCTTTTCTGATGGCTTCATGACACTGCCGACTCATGTGCTAGGAAATACAGAATGTGAAGTTTGTTAGGATTGGAGGGAAGAAAATTTAAGGCTTTGAGTACATGAGGTGCATGCAGTGGGATCCACGCTAATTGTACATCACAAATAACCACCAGTATTGAAGAGCAAAGGGATGACAAGGGACAGACCTGCTATTCTCTGTTCCATGGGTAACTTTCTGTAATGTGGCAGAATATTTGCTGCTTCATTTGTATGAAAAGTAACTGCAATATCCTTTTCTTTGAAGTCAGACAAGTTCTCTGAAGTCACTTTTAAAGAAAAGGTGTTCATTTATGTTTTTACTTTTTATTTTTTTAATGCATTCTTCTGTCTAAATGGAGATGTCTGACAGACCTTTTTTCCAGTGCAGCAAGCATTGAGACTTGACAATTTCTCATCTGTAATACCATATAACAGTAAAGACAGCATTTTTGTTCTGAAAGTTAGGGAACAGAGACAACCAAGTTTAAAAAAAATAATCCCATTATGAACTAAAGAAAAAAAATCTTAACCCTATATGTAGTTGGTGTAAATGAAGAATTTGATAAACTGCTTATGTAAGTTTCCTTGAGAGGAGAAATGGTGGTTTACTGTTCTGTAAATAAGGTAATGGTATGTACATTATTTGTGATAATGTATTTGTATATCAGCAATGTCTGGGAACAAGATACCCAACATGTGGAACAAAGTCTAAATGCTACTTTCAGTTTTCAACTTTTTTTGCCAAAGTGTAGCAAGGAGGGAAGGGTGGAGTTTCAGATAATAAATAAAAGCCTACCTGGTGCAGCAGTAATTACTTATGAAGTAAGAAAAACATTATCACAAAATTCTTCGGATTAGAATAAAACCATCCTTTATTGGCATCAGGTGAAAGATTCAAAAGACTCCAGGTATCCATTTGCTGTAGATTAGGTGTACTGAATCTTTTTGCCTTGTGGGCCAGATGAATAATGTCTGGTCCCTCCACTGGCCGTATCTGGTTGGTGGGCCCAATCTGACCATATGGTGGGGAGAGGAGCTGTGACCTTGCTCCTGACCCAGCTGTGCAGGGTATGGGAACTTGGCAGCAGGGAATGGGTGGTAGTATTAATTGCCACTGCTCCCCTGCCACCACATTTCCCAACCAATAGGGAGTCCTGTGGGGTGTGCCATTCTTGTGCCATGGCTGTGCATGCCAAGGGTTGAGCACTCCTGCTATAGACTAATGGAAAATCTCAGTAAAGGAATTTACAAACTTGAAAGGCTCCAAAAGATGCGATAGATTTAGTCCTAAATTATATCCTTCTGAGAATCATATTGATCATACGTAGGCCCCAGTTCTGTAATCATATTTGCATCAATATGGAGCCCTGGAATTAAATGAGAGAGAGAAGTAGAGAGAGCTGCATAAATCAAGGTGCATGCAAAAGACTGAGTGGAGGGATGTATATACAAAGATTGACTGCCTGACTTTAACATGGGTCCTGTGAGGTTTCAGGAGTCTACTGTGTAGAGCTCACAACAGGCTCATAGACTAGGCTTGGAATTTTTCAGTACTTTGGACCATACTCAAGGTAGTAAGGATGCAGTAGAGTTGCACCTGCTCACATCTGTTCTGCATTGGCATTGAATCATAGTTTTTTTGCTATGGTTTGTTTACAAACTTGAATTATAATAAATAATTACATGTGCATATCCCAGTGAATCAAATAGGCTGACCAGGTTAATTTAAAAAGTAGTCTCTTCAAATAAGTATTTTAACAGGAGGAAAAGGGACCTGTTTTTAAAAATACCTTTCTACAAAACAATAAATGTTTCATTCAAAATAATGTGAGTTTGATTAACTTGGTTTTTTGTTAATTTGGGAGGATTAAGGAGAGGACTTTCCTAGGACTGGAAGTGGAAAAACTCATCCTCTTGAACAGGTCTGCATTGGTGAAGACTTTTGGGAACATAATTTGCATAATTAGACCCAAGTCCTAAAGAACAGGTTTTGTTATTTAAGACTGTAAAGTAAATGCATTGGTGGAGTGGCTGTTGCATTAATCTTTCTCCCATGCGAGATGCAACTAATGACTCTTGGAGGCAGGTATACCAATTTCTGTGAAGATGAGGGGGAGGACAGTCTGTTACCTGTTTTGCTTACATTGGGGTGTCAGACTTACTTCATGGACTATGAGTTGCTTGCGGCACTATACCTAGACTCCTGATGGCTCTGTGCGAACTTTTAGTATTGGGGCCCCCCCATTCACCAGAGATGATGATAATTATTTTCACCATTTTTGGCCCCCCTTTCTGTCTGGGTCCTGGGCAGCTGCTCGGTTCACCCATGCCTGTATCCAGCCCTGGTTGTATGGGGTGGGTAGCGTGCACATTGGATCTGGCCTCAGAGCTGGTCCAGCACATGATGTATATGGTGTAAGAGTCCAGTCTGAGACCAGTGGGTAGCTCCATGGACCAGATGTTGGGAATCTGCAGGTCGTATCTTGCGTGCAGGCCGTATTTTTGAGACGCCTTTTTGATCTGGGGTGTGGACATAAGTAACAATTGAACTGTTTCCAGATGGCACGCCTTGTGGACTGGTTCCCAGTTGTTGTAGGTCAGATGGGTCCACATGTAGCATTTTAGGTAGACAGTCATCATTTAAGCACTGATGTTCTGTGGTTCCATAACCAGAGTGGGAGTGAGCAACTGTCCTACAGTGCCTCTCAGTGGGTAAGTGTGTGGGGAGGGAGCACTTGTAGCTATACTTTGGGGACTCCAGGGGTGTGGATGACCTGTTGCTGGGAGTTTGGGGGGCAAGGAGGTCACTTTTCTGCTTTCCATTCTCCCCTAAACATGAGTTTAAATAGACTTCAGTAGCCTGCACTTGACTGAGCTCTGTTGTGTGCTTGCCTGACTTTAGAGTACCTAGGAGGGGGACAAACTGCTTAGACCCATGTTTTCAGTTCCCAGAAGGTTGGGGGGCACGAGGGAGTGAGGACACAGCTGGTTGTTAGAAAAAGTTTTATTGAACAAGTAGTGTGACAGCTCTCATTGGTTTTAAGTGCTAGCAAACAGGGCAGGGAAAAGCCAGGCCAGTAGAATTCTGGCTACATGCCAAAATGGCCAGAGGCGGTGGGGAGCAGTGCAATATGGGATGCCTGGAGGACCAGCCAGACCCAAATTGCAGAATACTTGGTGGCCATGTGTGATGGGGAACAAGTTTAAAAGTGTACTCCATTTTCCAGGTACACTTTTTAAAAACTGTTCCAGACAGCTTTAAACCAGTCAGCTTTATTGGGCTCATATCCCTTAAACTGAATTTAAATTGATCTGTGTGCGTGTACGCGTGTGCGTGCGTGTGTGTGTATATGTGTTACACAGGTGAGTAAGTGCAACAGGTGAGAAATTTAACTTTATTATTCATATCTTTTATATGCTTATATGAAGTTGTAACTTATATTGGAGTTTTGTTTGCGCAGAATAAAATTAAATCCTTGATTAGTCAAATTATACGAAGTGAATTCTGAGTGTACCTGAACTCCTTTTCCAGAATGGATTTTCTCATGAATTGTATTATTTCCTAGGAAAGTTGCAGTGTGAATGGAATGGGTTATTTTGCCTATAACCAGAGAATACTTGTGTCATGCGGGGTATGGCTGAGGTTTTTATTTTTGACAGTATTTTTGCAATTTGCCAATGTACTGTGAATTTCACTTACAGATTTTTGGGGAGAAGAAGGCTGCCCTTATGTTGGTGCTGCTTTACAGATATTGCATGGTCTTGGGTCTTGCACTTTTGAGCATGTGGTACACCAATCAGTATTGCTCTAGTGCTCCAATTTTTCTTTAATGTCTTTGGCAATGTTGATTAGAATACATCACTAACTTCTATAGCATGGTGCATAAAACCTTTTGGGTTGCTGAATCATGCAGGCAAAAAGAAGTTAATAAACTGTGAGGAAAAGTAAGCATTCTACAAAATGAAGGTTTTTATAATGCCTGGAGATGTGGATGATACTAGAGGTAGTAGATAATGGAGAAAATGCAACCTTTTAAAGAGAAATCCCCCACCAAGCTGAGAGAGGGGGTCAGTGTTTGACTGAAATGTCTTGTAGCTGTTAAAAAACAGAATTATAGCTTTGTCTTAGTTAAAATATAAATCTGCAGGTTTCTCACTGGGGGAAAAGTAGTTTGAGACATGTCTGCAGATGACAATGTAAGGCAAAGTCCCAAAAATGAGCAATAAAATGTGTGCACGTTTTGATCAAGAAATACTTCTGAACAGGTGTAATGCCTCAAAGATGGCCTCATTAACCACCTCATTAATTGCTACTCTTTTTTTTTACCAACTCCCTACAGGGATATTATGAAAGAAACTACACACTGGTGGTGGTAGAGGTAAGAGAGTCATTTTTTTTCTGGAGACTTTTAATACAAGCTTTTGAGCGTGTAGGCAGTTCTGTGAGGGTCTCTTTTATGTTCCCAAAATAGAAACATCCATGTATTTTGCAGCTGAGAGATGTTTCTGATGATAGTGTGAACAGTGACATTACGTGAGACTTGACTCTCTTATGGTTACAAGATGCCATTAGACTTCTATGGTCTGGTGTGGTCAGTGTCACGGAACAGGTATACTTTCAACATCAAGATGGGGAAAACTAATACCAAACACCTCTGGTAGAGTTGTAAGAAAGAAGCCATTTGCTAGGTTGCTGGCTATTGGTTACCACATTTAAACTATAGTTTCTCTAACTTCAACAGCTGTATTAATGTAAACAAAGACTTCCAGACTCTCCTTATTGGTCAAATTTAATTACAACTATCTTAGAACTGTGCAAATGATTATGTATGCATACAAACCAAGCTTGAGCATATTAGAAGTAGGAACATGAAAGGAAGATGTAAGTAAATGGTGCCACGTGATTATGCTAATAAACAGGTGCAGCTCTGAGCCTTTATAGGAGAAAGGGTGGGTGGGGGAGAAATGCTTTTATGCAAACATTGCACCTTCTGATTCTGGACTTTCCGGAGCTGGAGCAGGCTCTGGTGTAATGTAAGCCTAGTTTACTGTAACTTTGCTTTATTGCAGGGGCAGGCAATTATTTTAGCTGGTGGGACACTTAATAAGTTTTGGCTAGCTGTCAAGGGCCATAAGGGTAGCCTTGCCCCCTGGTTGCCATCTTGGGACTGGAAGTCCCGCTTCCTAACCCATGACCTCTGCCACAGGAAGTCCCTCCCTTTGCCCCTAGAACTACCCCTTTTGGAAAGGGGATTTGCCATCCTTGGAACTGGAAAAAAAACCAAAACAAATTTTGTACTAAAAATCAAACATCCACAATAATATATTTTATTTTTTAAAAAGTGTCTGGTTTCTATGCATTTGTCGTGTATAATAGAGATGATTTCATAACAGCTCAAAATGAAGCCTAACTCTTGTATCTTGTGGGGGTGGAGGGGTGCATGGGTATGGGGTTTGTGGGGGTGGGGTGTGGATGTGGGGCCTGGGGGCATGTGTGGATGTGGATGGGTATGGGGGAGCTTTGGTGGACTGTGGGTGGGTATGGGGTTTGTGGGGAGATGGGGTGTGCATGGGGTATGGATGTGTGTGCATAGCAGTGAGCAGGGCTCCCCCCAGAAGTGCATGGGTGTGCATTTTGGGGAGGGGTGTGGAGTTTGTTGGGGGAAGGGTATGGGTGGGTGTGGCCTTTGGAGAGTGTGTGATTGTGTGTTTGTGGGGAAGAATGTGGTTGGGCTTGTGGGGGAGGATTTATGGGTATGGTGGGGTGTGCATGCGAGCCCCCCCATGCACATGCATTCTCCCCCCCCCACCTAGTCAGCACCTGCCCTGCAACAGCCCAGAGCCCGCATGCCATGCATTACCTCCCTGCCACCTCCAACAATGTGCAACCCCATCCCTACCCCACGCCTGCTCCAGATTTAACTCCAGCAGGAGTAGACCAGTCAGAATTCCTATACACAGCCCTGACCCTAGCCTGCCCTGTGCCTGCTCTGCAGTGCCCGTCCATGGCACGTACTGCCACCCCCTGGGCACGTAGTGCGGCTGGAGTGGCTCTGTGGCTGGACTGCCTTTCTAGGCAGCCCACGTGGTGGCAATGGCTCCTTCCAGCTGCTGCGACCACTGGCCCCTGCCTCATGGTACCGGTGGGGACCCACATGTACAGCCCTGCCTGCCCTGTACCTCCTCTAGACTTGCTCACCCAGGCTGAGCAGTGGCAATCGCCAGGCAGAAACTGTTGCTCAGCATGGTGGGGAAAAGCAGATCCCTCCCCCTTACCACTGCCAGGCCCTTCCTTCTGCAGCCACCTGCAGCAAACTGGGCTGCCCTGGATCTCCACTACTGTCACCGCCACTTCCAGGCTGCCCAGTGGGGCAGCAGTGGCAGTGTAGAGCAGCTGCAGGGCAGCCTGGGCACGGGTTCCAGGCAGCTGCAGCAGGAAGGGCCTGGCAACAGCAAGGGGGAGGGGCTGCTTTTCCACCACGCTGAGCAACAGTTTCTGCCCAGCTGCTGCCGTTGCTCAGCCCGGGTGGGTGAGACCAGAGCAGATGCAGGGCAGGCCAGGTTGCAGCTTTGTATGTGGGTCCCCACCAGTACCACAGGGCTGAGGCCAGCAGCAGCAACAGCCAGAAGGAGCTGCCACTGCCTGGGCTGCCTAGAAAGGCAGTTCAGCTGCAGAGCCACCCTAGCCCCACTGTGTGCCCAGGGTGTGGCAGGATGCACCATGGCTGGACAGTGCCTGGGCCAGGCGAGACCCAGAGACCCTCTGTGGGCCAGATCTGGCCTACGGGTTATATTTTGCCCACTTCTGCTTTATTGTGATATTTCTGTTAATTGTGTCTGCCTAGTGGTTATTATATTGTTCAACTGGGTTTAGGTCCTTAGCCTGTGCACAGAAAAGGAGGGATTAAGTGCCAAGGCTGAACTTGCAGTATCAGCAATCTTTATTGGGCGTGTCAGAGTATCAAGAGAGGTGAGATGGCCAACACCCAGGAGATGTGGAGGAGAAGATAAATATGAAAAAAGGGTGAGCAGGATGGAAAAAGCAGCCTGGCAGGTCTGGGGAAGAAGAGTTTGGAAGACTGAAATTAGAAGAGCTCTGGGGAGTTGAAAGAGACTGGAAGGGAATAGCAGAATGTTTTTGCAGGCGCTTAGGACTGTGTTGGATTAGGGGCAGAGGAACTGCTTAACTCTTTTGGAGGGGATGGAGAACTTCTTGCTGACTGGCCTTTGCCCCAGAATGTGCCTTTACTGAAGAGACAGTCTGCTGTGCTGCCTGGAACTGTGGTTTGTGCTGGGTTACTCCAGGAGGAGAAGTCCCTCTCTCAGGAGCAAACCTGAATGCCAGCCCTTGGAGTCAAGCCACGAAGACCCAGGAAGGGTGAGGAACTGCCAGGTCTTGGAGTTGGAAGGCTCCCCACTCTTGCTTTAGTTGTCAAGCCTGGGCTGGCTTTGCAAGGTACTCAGAGACTAGACAGGGCTTGAGTGGTCCCAGGAAAGTACCCCTGGGAGGCCACTCTGTGACAAACTTCCCCAATCTGGTTATGCATTGCCACTGCATTTCAAATTTCTGCGTGTGTTGGCTTTGCCATTAAGGGCGTCTCATTCTCTGGTGGTCAGCTTTATACCTGTCTTCTATCTTTTTGTAGCTGGAATGGGGACTTTTTGAGTCCCTTTGTACTGATCAGCTCTCTTGTGTATCACAAAGGAACTAAGAGGAGTGAGAGTCTCACCTGGTATATCTTCTTAGTAACATGGGTTACTATGGCACATCTAGGGTATAACTTGATTTTTTTTTTTTTCCCCTTTCACTGCATGTGGAGCAAGTGACGAGAGCAAGATAAATGGCTAGGAAAACACTGCCCTTTTTTAAATGCTTTTGTGACTGCCCTTTAGAGACTAAAGGTACCCATAAAATTACTGAAATTATGCCAAAGGCTTCAATCTGAAATATTTGTGCACCCTGCAGTTCTTTCCTCTGGCTTTTGGAGTTTGAATTCCCAATAGAGTTGGGAATAGCGCCACCCCAAAGCTTAGTGTTCATTTTGTTTTGGCTTTATCTACAGTCTCAGTCTGTTCTTGGTGCTACAGACTTTATTTTCCATTAAGAAAGCAATCAGTCTGGCTTTCTATTTAGTTTCCCCTGGGAAGCTTCCTAAAGATTCTGCTTTTGGGGTTGTCTGCTCCCACTCCTATACTTCCGTTTTTAATTTAGTATTCTTTTTCTCATATGGAGCACTGTGAAAGTCCCAGTTGTAGAATGAGCCTAGTGCTTCAGTATTTTCAAAATTACAGAAGCAGAAGATAGCAGAATTATGTTTCTTCCTGCCTTCATTAAAAATATTTCCAATTTTGCTTGTTGGACTAATTGAGCTTGTAGCAGGGATGGGGAAAAATTCTCTGCTGGGTTGCCTAGAAAGCATGCCTTAAAGCCTTGCTGCTCAGGTAACGCTTAAGATTTTGCCTTATAGTTCTGCCATTAAATGGGCTAAAGTTGAATTGAGCCCTCAGGTTTTGTGTTATTTTTTTTTTAATTCCGTGTAAGTTTTCACCAATAGGCAAGTGTTTTAGACTTGGAGAGAGCTAATAGAGCTCTCTCTTTTTTTGTAGCTAATTTCAGTGGCAGCAGCTTTGCATCCTGAGAGAGAGTAATCTGATTTTTTCTTCTTCTTCTTCTGTGGGAAAGCAACTTACCAAGTTACTGCCTGTGACAAAAAGAGGTATAGGAAATTTAAAATAATTAACTAACTAAGCCTAAATATTGTGCTTCAGAATTCCAAAGCCAAATGTCTTTAATAAAATGATAACCCCTTAGACTTCCCATATTGTTGATAGACAGATGCTGGCCTTGAAGAAATCATAGGTATTCTCCATTTCTTCTCTCATCCTTCCAGTCCTGAAAAAAGTCAAATGCAATTATGTGCACACAGAATGGGATTACTAACACCGCCAACCACGGTCTTCAGTGTACTTTAAATAGCATGGATTTAGAAAACAAAGTTCCTGTCTGTCAAATTGAATTGACATGCTGAATATTTAATCTGAACATAAGAAAAGCTTTCCTTACTGTAGTGGCATAATAATTTTCAAAATGTGAATGCATTATATAGTTAGATACTGGAAAAATAGCAAGGTATTTGGGTACTTAGTTAAATAAGTTGATTGATTTTTATCAAACACAAAAGAGAGGAACTAACACTTCAGTGCTTGCTTTTTAATTAAATAAGATTCAATAAGTTAGGCCTAAGTTTATTGCATGAATGTTAAATAAATAAGGCACAATTTGAAGATAGGGGGTGGGGGGGAAGGAAGGAGGTTAGGGAGGAATCTAACATTGCTCTCAATGAAAAGTCATACAAATATCCCAGGAAAACCTAGCAAAATTTTAAAAGGTGTGGCCATTCTGATAGGCTAAAAATTCTTAAAATAATTTAGAAGTTGAAATAACTACTACTAATAAAGTAAGTTTCAGTATATGTAGATTTGAGTTTAAACAGCAGATCCTATTCTGACATGCATTTTGCCACTAGTGAAATCAGAAAAGTTACTAGAGCTCACTGTGTGTCTCAGATACCCAGAACACACAAAAATAAAAAGTAAGCTTGGTGTGAATAGAGTTTTGTTTTAAAAGAATCTTTTCATAAAATTAAACTTTAAAGTGGCTTAAGATGACCTAATTTACCATACCTATTGATTTGTCACTTTTTATATGTCAAACTCCAGTCCATGAGTTATGTACTTGTAGTCATAAATTCTTGAAAAGAATCGGACTATAAGAACTATATAGAAGGAGGATGGAAAGGGCCCAGTAAGGTGGAGAAAAGGAGGTATAGGCATGGCAGACTGAATGACCTTTCTGTATTGTACCTCCTTGCCCTACAAAAATAATGGTCTCTGTAAACGAAACATGAATTGCATTTAACTGCAGTAAAGTGAATTCTAATATAGAACTCTTCTTTCTGACCAGTGAGAATAAAAACTAAAAGTGTACTGCTGAACGATTTTTTTCATAACATGTAATTGGGCAGAACGCTGTGTATTACATTAAAAAAACAACAACAAAAAAACCTGAGTGCCTATCACCATGTTCGTTCCATCCCAATATCAAGACCAGGCAGCACAGAAAAATACAGGCTAGGTATAGACACTACACCTAAAGTGCTTTAAGTGCACTTTTTAAAGCACTCTAAAGCCATAACTGAACAGACATTCGCAGCTCTTGGAGCTTTTAAAATTGTGGATCATGCTCTAAATTAACCCTCAGTGGATGAGGTATGAGACTAAAGTGCTTTCTGTTAAAACGCTTTATCAAACATCTGTGTCAGATCCCACTGAGGGTTAACTTAGTGCAATTACTGCCAACCCAGGGGATGTTGTACAGAGCTGCGCTCTAGTCTCGGGCAGAGCTCATTTGCTCTGCCTGAGTGCTGGGCTGGCCTCACCCCATCAGCTGTCACTGATCCAAGTCAGTGACAGCCTCTGATCCCAGTCCCACCTCCTCCCTCCAGCTAGGTGCAGGCTTCAGCTGCCCAGGGGGGTGAGAGGAAGGGGGGGGCTTCTCTCTCCACAGCCGCCCTGGCCCCATGGCCTGCCGCAGCTTAGCCATGGGTGCCACGGTGGAAAGAGCCTGGGGTCTCTCTCCCTGTAGCAGCCCTGGTTACACAGCATGCCTTGCTAGGGGGGAAAGGGTGTGAGGTTCCCCTGCCCAGTTGCTACTGACAGGGTGGAGGAAGGAGAAGGAGACCAACCCAGGGCTGTGAATCTCACTCCCACTCACAACAACATGCTCCCATTGCTGAAGAATGTGTGCAACAAGAACTGGGCTTCTCAGTCACCTGAGGACCCATCAAGTCTGACGGACGTCATCCTCCACTTTGAGGGACCACCAATGCTACTGAGAGTCACCAGCAGATTGGGGTGGGGTGTGCAGGGGTGGGGAGAGGGGCCACTCGGACAGCCTGTCCTGGGGGGCACGTGGGAGCACCCCCAGGGGCCAGTGAGGGCAGGCTCTGAGCTCCCCCCCCCCCCCCAACAGCAAACATGTTCCTTTTGCTCATGGTATCAGATACTGATCTGATAACTGATTTCCAGGAATGCATTTGTGTAGCGTGGAGAGCAACGCACTGCAGGTAAGTCTGCGGAGCAGAAGTGGCGTGAGGGGGCAGATTGAGGCCCCCATGGTGAGGGAGGAAGTGGGGCAGGAGTAGGGGCTCTGGCAGGGTCGGGGGGGGGAGCAAATGGGACTCCAGGGCTGGGGTGGGGAGCGGGACAGAGCCGCGGGCGGCTCATCCAGAAGATCAGCATTCTGGTGCTTAAAAATGGGCTTTAGTTCAAGCATCGCTGCCACCATTGTTAAGCGCTGGCATGCCTTTAACCAGAGCAGAGCTGGTGAGGGTGGAGGCGGCTTCCCACTGTGGGCTTGGGGCTCTCTGCCCTGCTGCCTTTGTCCCAGGAGCCACATGCTGGCTGCACTGTGTCCCCTGCCTGTCCAGCAGTGGTGGTGGTGGCAAGCTGTGCCTCCTGCTGCTGGACAGGCAGGGGACGCGGTGCGGTCAGCATGTGGCACCTGGGGCAAAGGTAGCAGGGCGAAGAGCCTGCAGTCTGCTTCCCCCCTCTCCCCACTCAGCTCTGCTCTGATTAAAAGTGTCCCGGCACTTAAAATAGTGGTGGCAGCACTTGAACTAAAGCTTGTTCAATTAACTTTAGTTCAAACACCCCCGCCACCATGTTTAAGCACCAGGATGCTGATCCCTTGGACCAGTTGTCTGCGGCTTCGTCCTGCTCCCTGCCCTGACCCAGGGGGTCCCATTCACCACCCTGCCTCAGCTTCAGCCCCAGACTCTGACCCTGCCCCACTTCCTCCCTCACTGTAGGGGCCTCAATGCCCCTGCCCCCGTGCCTCTTCCCCTCCACAGATTTACCTGCAAAGAGCTGCTCTCTATGATGCCTGGCTGCATTCTTGGCTGCGTGCATGCACATGGCTTCTAGGGGCCCTGCCCAGAAAGCATATTATTTATTGGTACGTTATCAGCTACATTAGACAAAAAAAGCCAATAGCTGATAATGTTAATTTTCCTTGTATTGGTATCAATCTGATTTGACATCAATATATTAGTGTACCTGTAAAAAAAATTCCATTAAAAAAACCCCCCAAAAAACAGACTCCACCAAATTCAGTGGCAATGGGCTGTAGATGAAGGCTACCTGCTAAAATTTAAAGAGTGAAATTTTATATCAATAAAAAATATTATTTTCTAAGCCAAGTTTTGGTTTGTTTAGTAAACCTTTCTAGCAAAAACATGTGCCTTGGAGCTTGCTGTTAGGAGAGTGTAGTTGGAAAGCCCAGACTGTCACTACAGCCTTCTCACTGCATAGGTAACATCATGCAGAATGGAGACTTGTTCAGCAGTACATTTCTGTCTGGTCCCTCCCTTTTCAACCACACATTTTCTTGTTATATAGGCCCATTCTCCTTTCTGGTTGGCAGCTCAAGTCTGTTATGCCTAGTATGCTCCACCCACAGCATCAGGGACAGGTTGGTTCTCCTTCATTGGCAGTTTAATCTTTCTCTATCTGAAGTCATGAAGTTGTCCCATTTTCTTTCCTTTTGTCCTGTCCCTGGGGTCCAGGGCAATTGTCTAGAAAAGGCTATAGGCTAAAGTATGATACTTTAAATAAAAAAGCTTTCTTATACTTGGGGAAAGGGAAACTTTTATCAAGGTTTGTAGAAGGAAGTCTAAGAAGGACCTGAAAACAAAACAACTTTTTTATAGTTACTATAAAATTATTCATAGCAAAGCAGTATTATATCATTCTCAACTCTTGGATTAAAAGGTACTGGATTACCATAAAATAAAAGCCAGACCTGAACTCCTTATTGACCTGTGTTCTCAGAGCTTGGTCACCTGTTAATTGTTAAAGTTTAGTGGAGTTCTCCATCTGGTGGCCGGACTGGTACTTGCATCCAGCTGCATGAGCTATTGACCACCTGAAGTCTATAAGGAACCATCATCTAGCTAAATAGGTAGGAACTGTTACCTACCCTTCTTTCGCCTGCAAAACTGTTCTCTTTGGGAATTTGGTAGCTTCTCCCAAAATCCTGCTGGGTTTCTATAATGATTTTACGTGCACTTCCATATACTTTTTTAAAACGGTAAAACATTTTGCTAGAGTCTTTCCATAGCAAGGCATATTCATTTTTTTTTTTTTCTGTAGTACACTTCCAGACATTCAGACATCTTGGTGTATTGTCTTTTGGGAGGGATAATTGCTTGCTGAAATTTGATTTCAGTTTAGCAATACACCCCAGCATGCATCTCTGGGAAATCACTGGATCTCAGGGGTTGGGAACCTGTGGGGTCTGTGGCTTGTAGCAGGGCTGCCCCAGAGCTACACACCTTGAAAGCCCATCTCAGGACTTCAGACTCCTGCTTCTGTAGTAGGGAACCTCAGAACCCTGCGGGGCTCAGGCAGAGCCTTTTGTGTTTCCTGTTGCAGTCAGGAGCATGAACTATAACAGCTGTTGAATAGTGTTGAAGCTCTTGTGGTTTCAGCACCTAGCTTCATGTCAGGGCGTTTAGGCCCTCTCTTGTCATGTGGCTTTCCCAGAGTTATGAATTCTGGGAGTCTGGGTTCCCCAATGGCCTACTAGAAGGCAGGGTAGATTTGTACCTTATAGACTAATCAGAGTAGAAAGAGTGAGTAATCACGGGCTTTCCTGAGCTGCAGCTGACTGAATCAGATGCTATGAAAGGTTATGATGAAAGTAGAGGATAAGAAAAGAGAAATTAGAATGCAAAACACAAGGAGGGGAAGGGGGTCAGTGCTACGAGAAACAAGCACACAAGCAGTAAACCTTTAGGAACAAGGAGTCACAGAAGCTAATCTAGAGAATGGGATAAGAATTCATAGTCCCTGTTTAACCTATACTCAACACAGTCCAGTCTGGATGATTCCCTGTTCTGCAGTTTCCCTTTCAAATCGTTTATTAAAAGTTTGCTGTCGGAAGCAGCTGCCCTCAGGTCAACGATGGAGTGCCCAGGGAGGTTAAAGCCCCAGGCTTGTTTGTCTGTCTTCAGCTGATGTCAGAGCAGTGTTTGTTCATAGGGATCTCCCAGCCTGTCCAGTGAAGACAGCAGAGGGGCAGTGTAAGCAGGTAGTAGTGTATGACATTGGTGAGGTTGCAAGTGAATGAACCGTGGATGTTACAATCTGTATGATTCAGTCAAAAGTGATGATGGGGCCTGTATTGATGTTGGTGTACAGAAGGCATTTGGGTCCATTGCAAGGCCTGGTGGCTGGGCGAGATGACTGGGAATTAGGTAGCCTGTTGTTTGAGAGATGCCATTTGAGGTGTGGCACTCTTTGGAAAGACTGCCAGGAAACCACCCAGATTTCTGTTGAAATACTATCTCTAACTTGACAAGACTTTGACCTATAAATGCCACTAGCAAATGTTTTATTTTTATTTAGCATTGTTGGGATGTTGATACCAGCACCAGTATGTAGTATGTTGCAGCTTGTTCATTGTTTTAATTATTATAGAAAGTATGTGGCTTTTGTTTGGATTCTTAGCTGCTTAGTTTATTAATTAAGTTTTCACAAACAATTTTGTGTGAGAATTTGTTTCCATTTTATCCTGAAAGACAACACCAAAGCCTCAGTTTTACATTCTACTCTTTTTTTAAGTTTTATTTAAATAATCCTTTTTTTGTTGTTGGGGTTTTGTTTTTTTTTTACGTTTAATTAATTACTTTATCTTGTTTTAAATTATTGTAGTCTGGCTTGTGTTCATATTCTACATTGTTTATGAGTAGTCATGTTGTTACACAAATATAACCCTAACCAGTAACTCCTTGTGAAAAGTTTTTTTAATGGGAAAAGACCTGCTCTGGGAACAAGACTTGGAAGAATTATCAGGAGTTGTCATCATCATCATCAGTGGCTGGAGTTGTAGAATCTGAACGTCAATCTTATGTCTTTGTGTCACTTTGTGGATAGGCATAGCTTTTGGTTACTCTTCAATACCTATATTTTTCATGGGGAGTACTTATGGACTGGATAGATGGCTATGAATTAATTTGACTAGCACATTGCTGATGGTGTATAATCATGAAAATAATAAGGCCTATGAAATTTTGAGAAGTTTAGTTATAAATGAGGAAGGCTGGATCCAGTACCTTTTGCATAGTAGTTAGGACTTCCATTGTCTTTAGGGCCTGACCCAGTGTCAATCGGTGATAGATGCCCTGCCTCAAGAAAGCATAACTGACTTTTAGCTAATATGGGTACAGTACATAACTGCTTTTTTTTCATTGCCTCACTGTAAGTGGTTGTTTTTTTTTTTTGTTTTTTTTTTTATGAAATTCAAAGTTTGATAGCTTCAGTTGAAGGGTGTCTTAATGGTGGAGAGAGAAATGTGAAGTAATACTTTTAAAGTAGCACTCACATTTTGGTAAAACAGTACAATAATATACTGTAAATAGCCTTATGTTTAGAAATAGAATTCTCTCCAATTTTCTCATACCCAGTCCGTGCCTTCGAGGACTATACAACTGAAGACTCTCTCTCTCTCTCTCTCTCTCTCTCTCTCTCTCTCTTCCTCCCCCCCCCCCCTCCCCCACCAAATCTTGATTTGTATCTGTGCTCTGGCATCACTGTAGATATACTTAACTCATTTCCTGTTGCTCATCTTCATAGTCTTACTTTTGCTAAGTGGTGTAGAATAGCTAGAATGCAGATTAGGCCTCTGTACCTCTTCCTTGACAATCCCAGTAAAAGCAAGTATTTCATACTCGGTTAACTTGAAATCACGCATGTTCTCCTGCAAGCACGCTACAACTGGAAATTCTGCTACAAGAAGGTTAGTTTGAGGAAATGGTTTAGTCCTACATAGTTGTGTAAAATCCATCTGGTTAGCTTTGGCATTAAAACCCATACCCATGTGGAACATCCAGTTTTTAAAAGATAGTGCATCCCAATAAAACATTCCTTTTTTACACATCTTAAAACACAATAGATTATAATTTCCGTATAGTCAACAACAATTCAGTTGAAGTTGCACAGGCAACCTTAAATTTGTCATTTTAAAAGACTCAAGCACTTGTTTTTGCCATCTAAATGTCATTTAAATATAGTTTGTATATAATTCCACAGTAAACTGAAAAAAGTTCCACTGTGATATCTTGACACCTCCATGAGTCATCAAAAGGATTGGAGACTTTGGAATTCGTGCAGAGCCTCTTCTGCTCGAGCCAGTAGAATAACTGATATGTACCAGCATTAGAGGAAGATGCAGTCCTTTTTTAAGTGAGTGTCTCGAGGATTAGTGAGATGCCAGAAGCTGGCGTTCCATTACAGATGTTGGAGGAAGTTTAAGTATGGGCTTTTCTGTTCATTCCTGATCCTGCTTCTTCTCTACAACATATCTCCATCCCACTTCCAACTTCCACTCCTTTGGTTTCTTAACCCAATTTTTTTTGTTTTTGTGGTGAATTTTTTTTTCCCACCCAGGTCCTAATCTTGCCCCTTTTTAAAAAAAAATTTAGTCCCATCCATTTTTAGTTCTTCCTTCTGCCTCAATACTTCATTCTCAATTCCCTAAACTCAATCTTTCCTAGCTCCTCATCACATCTGTTACTACTATCATGGCACCCAGTAGGAATTCAAGTTCTAGGTCCATTTTCCAGTTTTCCCTCCCTAGCTGAATCATCTTGCATGGCTGGTTTTCTCAGTCCCAGTTTCCCACTTCCTTGGCTGCTACTGTCAGTTCCTTTCAGCACAATACAGACATGGCAACTGGAATGTTCTGAAGGAAAACCATATGTATTTAAATCTGTGCATCAGTGTGTGGGGTTTGGACTATGCTAGCTTTTCGTGTTCTGCCAAAGGCAACTAGGCAACATAAAAACTTCAGCCCAAGCAGATACCATTTTACCAATAGTAGAAACAATTGAAAGCAGAGGCCTGTAATGGAAATCTTTAGGTGACCTTAATAGGTGTCTGCCAGGCTTAATATTTGGTGCTGTCAGCCCTGTATATAATAAAGCATTGTTAATTTTAATGAAGTTCAGTAATCACATTTTACACATTAAATGTGGAGGAACATAGTGTTATCAGTTTCAGCTTTTCATAGAGCAGCGGTTCCCGATCTGTGGTACAGGTACCACCAATGGTATGCAGAAAACCTGGCAGTGGTCCACGTTAATATTTATTATAATTACCTAATATGACAAAAATCTGCTTGTGATACATAAGGTTGGACTGAAATTTCCAGGCTGTACTTAAGGTTGTATCATTTTAAATTGGTGGTGCACAACCTATCAGAGTTTGTGAAAAGTTGATGTTAAGTATTTGCTTGCGTACCACATACCCCTGGAGTCTGTGCTGTGGGACATAGGAGAGGAGATCCCTGGTTTGGTGGTGGGGAGGGCAGGGGGAAGCCAGGCAGACCCTGCTGTGCCTGCAGTCTGTCAGAGCTCCAGCCAGGGATTGGGGGGAGGGGCCAGCCCTGCTGTGGAGCAGAGAGCCCTGCCCAGCCCAGAGAGCATGCTGGGATGCTGGGGGAGTCTGGCTTATCTTAAACCAGCAAGAGGTCTAGGACAGACTTAACTGATTTGGCTCAAACTGGTTTATGTAAAGTCTGATACTGCATTCAACCAGGTTTATCTCAAACCAGTTTCAGCCATTTTGAAACTGGTGTCTGTGCACTGAACATCTTTTCTGTTACAGGTTTAAACTAGTTTCTGCTCACTTAAATCAGTTAAGTGTAATGTCTGTCTGTAGCCTAAAACATTTTCTTCATTCCTGTAGAATATTTTGGTGGGTTTCCCATCTTCCTCAGAAGTACCCTCCTTAAAATGGCTTTCTTCCATCTATGAGTTTATCATCTCCGTGTCTAGGCATCTACCTAAATAGCTGGGGGGTTTTGAGGGTTGGTCGCGATGCAACATTCTAATTCTAATTCTGTGGTCGTTTTGTGGTGGCCCCTCCCCTCGCCTTGTGCTGATTGGCAGAGAGGCTCCGTGGGGGCAGGGAGAAGGGACAAGGGGGCACTGCCATCTTGATTGCTGGATGCCTTTTGTGCAGCCTCATGCTTCTCCCACTGGAGAGCCAGCATTTTACTTTTATTGTCGTTTTTGATTTGTGGGTTTGGCAGACAATCCCAGATTTTGCGGTTTCCATAAAATCTGCAAGCCTGTGAATTAAGCAGGTTCCCTACTCATGTCTTACAGCGAATACTTGGCCATAGCTATGGGCAAGACAGCTTGGGGTTTTAGATGAGAACAGTTCACTTCCATCTTCCACGATTTCAATCTTACAACAGAAGAATCTGTGCGTTGGTTCAGTGTTCTTGGGGAGCTAACAACAGGATCTTCACTAGGACTAGAATGTGCACGTGTTAAATTTTCTCAGTAAGTAGGTTTAAAGAAGTTCATTCCTGACAACAAAAGGGCATATTTTGATGGTAATTTGTTTTGACAAGACATTCTAAGCCATACCAAAGCTAAATGGTTGTAGTGGGTAAACGTTCTGTTTTTTTGTTTTAGTGACAAGCTATTTCACACTCAGCCACTTGTACAAATGAATTAAATCCACAGAGTATCACTGGCAAAAAAGACATGTATTCTGCATAAACATCTGTGCGCTCTTTGGGAGTACTGCCTTTTGGGAAATTGTCAGTTTGGTATAGGGTAGCTGCTATATTTTGGGAAGTTTAGGCATGTGTAAGGTAGCAGTCAAATATATAGTTACTTCTGTTCTACCTTATCAGCTGCTTATTAGGGCTGTGGGAAACCATACTGTTTCATTTCAATGTCCGTTTCGCTGTTTCGAAGGGACACTGATTTCTTTCATTGTTTCATTTCATTTCGAAGTACTGTTCCATTTCGTTTAATCAAAACTGTTTTGCTGTATCGATGCATTTCAACGTTTTGCCCCCATAGTTTATAATCGGGAATCATGAAAATGCCTAAAATTGTCATTTTGTGATTAAAATTGGTGGGTGATAGCTCCTTCTGAGGGAATGAAGCCCTGCCAAGTTTCAAGGAGATGGGTGCAGAGGTTTCTGGGAAACTGCAACTTAAACTGTTCAAAGTAAAACTTGTGACACTTGCCGGCAGCGGCAGCCTCGTGTCATCCAGTGCACAGATCTGGGGGCCCGCACCCCTGGGAGGGCTGCAGGGCTGTGTTGGACTCGTTCTGGGGGTGCAGGCCTCTTGATCTGCATGCCGGATGACAGGAGGCTGCCACTGCTGCCTGGGACTGGTGCTGGGCGCAGCCTGTGCCCAGCACCAGGAAGATTGCTGCTGCCACTGGCCCCAGGCAGGAGTGGCAACCTACTACTATTGGGCATGCAGATCTGGGGGCCTGCATCCCTGGGAGCACCCCTTGCTCCTTGCTCATAGACACAGCTTTAAATGTCTTTTTTTTACATACCTTGAGATACCAGGCACGGCTCGTGAAGGCTGCAATACTGAGGCAGATGGAGTGTCCCACAGGAGCATGGCCCGGCCCGCCCCCCCCCCCCCGCCCCCCTGTGGGCTCAGCGGTGACCCCAGAAGTGGACTGGAAGTATGTCTGGGTCCGCCGGGGAGTGCATGGAGGGGGGCACCCCTGTGCTTCCCCGGCTTGGCAATCGGCTTCGGGGGAGGGATCCTGGGTGCCCCCCAGACTTGGGAAGCACCAGTTGCCAAGTCGGGAGGGCATGGGGGTGCCCCCCAGCATACTCCCTGACAGACCCAGAAGTGGACCGGAAATGCTTCTGTCCACTTATGGGTCTGCTGCCAAGCATGCTGGGGAGTACCCCGCACGCCTGTGGGACACTCCATCCTTCCTACCATCTCAGTGTTCACGAGCTGCCTGGTACCTTGAGGTATATAGAAAAAACATTTCAAGCTGTGTCTCTTGTCTGAATCGCCAAATCTTTCCTAATCTCTCTGAATTGATTTGGAAGGTTCCAGTTCAATTCAGAGAGAGAAAGGGTCTCCTGATTCGATTCAGATTCGGCCACTGAATCGGGCTGAATTTCCGTTGAATTGAAGCAGGAACCGAAGCTTTGCACAGCGGTAAAAACTGCTTTCTAGAGAGATGAACTGAAGTAAGTATATGTTTAACTAATAACCTGAACAGTTGCAGAATGAGTGCGAAGCTTGCATTTGGAAAAGTGAAGGGAAAGTAAATGTATCTCATGACAAGACTTGGTTCTAGTGAGCAAAATGTTTGTCCCATTCCTGTACTCCATGACTTTCCTAATGTCTAGGAGACCCTGTTGTTAGGGTGGATAAATGAAGCCAACTGGCTTTTATCTAACTGACTACTGTGGCATCTAACTAGTAAACAGTGCCACTGCAGTGAGGTTTGAGGCAGCGAAGCTTTCAAACCTTACTTTGGTAATAGTTTATTGGTGTTTCAATGTGAACGTTAATGCAATGCTTGATGGTGTATTGTATTTGAAATATAACACGGATTTTGTAATACATTTTAGTGGTTAAGGCAGTAGTTTTCAACTTTCCTACGCTCCAGGCACCCCTTGGAAAACAAAAGGTTTTCGTTTTAACTTGGTTTTTTGACTACAGGAAAAACTGAGTTGTTTGCAATTCTTCTGTTGCAAACTGCCTAGACCACAGAAGGTCAAAACATTTTTAACACTGTGGCTTCCTATTTAAAATCTCTGGGTTCATCTTGTGAATCATGTTTACATGCCTCGGTGTGCTAACATTGCATGGCACACTTAAAAGGATTGTAGAGCACCCTCAGGTGTTGCAGCACCCTGGTTGAGAATCACTAAGGAATATTTTAATAATGTATGGAAAATAGTTACCATCTGCAGGTGTAATTTTATATTGTGGGTGGGGGGGGAAGCAACTGTTTCTTCAGGATATCCAGACTGCCATACCTCTTTAAAATTGCTGGTAGTATGTCTGTGTGACCATGCTGATTACTAGCACTAACATGACAGGCAGTTCTACAATGCCAGAAATAATGGTATAGGACTCATCAACTTGCAAGTAGCATGTACTTCAACACAATATATTGGGTATAGCAAAAAGAAGGCAGCAATTTATGGACAGCTTTGACTTTACCACAGAGGTGTAACAAGCAGCTGGGTGACTGATGAAGCTGTGACATGCAGAGGCAGCAGCAACTTTTGGCTGCCACCATGCTGCTGAAGTAGTTGCTGTTACAGCTGCTAATTTTTGCTTCCCCCCTCCCCCTCCCCTCCCCTGCCCATCTCTACAAAATTGGCATCCAGTAGGGCTGTGCAAAACTTCAGTAGCTGATTCAGTTTAGAGGAGATTCAGCCCAATTCGGTGGCTGAATCTCTGAATCAAATTGGGAGACATGTTAATTTCTCTGAGCCAAATCTGAAGCCTTCAAATTGATTAAGAGAGGTTTTGAGAAATTCAGAGATTTGGCCGTAGACTGTACAGGCAGGCAATAGGCAGTGCTGGCTAGGGGAGCAGCTGGGTGAGTCGTGGCTTGAGCTGGCAGCCCTGGGAGAAGCCACAGCTTGTCCAGCTTCCCCCCCCCCCCCCCAACAGCATGAGGCAGACAGTGCTGGCAGCCCTGGGAGAAGCCTCAGGCCCTGGGGGATCACACTGGGAACTGGGGAATCAAACTGGGGGGAAGCCCCTGTTTGTTCCTCCAGCCCTCACTCACTCCTCCTCCCCCCCCCCCCCACTCCAGGTTTGATCTGCCAGCTCCCTGATCATTTCCCCCCAGACCCTGTAGCTTCTCCTGGGGCTGCCAGCACTGCCTGCCTTGCCCCAGTGGGGAAGCAGCTGGAGGAGCCATGGCTTCTCCCTGGGCTCGCATCTCAAACCAGGACTCATCTGGTTGCTCCCCCAGCTGCTCCTACTGGCACTGCCTGCCTGTATAGTCTATGGCTGAATATCTTCGGAGTTGGATTCAGCCAAATCGAATCAGAACAGTGATTCGAATCTCCAAATCGAATCGCTGTCCTTCCAAATCGCCAAATCATAAGTGAATACTTTCCACTTTGCACAGGCCTAGCATCCAGGGCTGCTACCCTAGTTACCCTACCTTAGTTACATTGTTTCTTTACCAACTATTCAAATGCTATGTACAGGAATGACAGCATACTGACTTGATTACTATGTGTAATCAAAATTAGCATTTCTCTTCGCTGGCAGGGCATAGTAGATACTGGTGTGGGCATGGTGGAGGGTGTGTGACTCGGCAGTGTTATGACCCCTGCCAGTAACCCATATTGTCTATGTTTTAGTGTACATAGAATTGCTGTGGGGGTGTGTTATGCCCCAGTCAAAACTTGTTCATGCAGGTAGGTCAACTGCTTTAGCAGCCACAGGATGTCTCTTTGGATCTCTGCCTATTGTCTTTTAGCAGTTGTTCACAGTAATGCCAACTCTCTCAAAATTATTGTGCAAGTCACAGTTTCTAAGTAAAATTAAGTCTGACTTACAATCTTGCAATGGGACTCTCAGATCTTGGGATTTTTTCTTCTGGCCACAACCAGGGTGGAACCAGCTGCAAAGTCCCTGGGAGCCTGTGTGGGAGAAGAGCCTAGAAGGGGCCCTGCTGTGGGGGCATTCAGGGAGTTGCTCCAGGTCAGCACCAAGCCTGGGGCTACAATGGGCAGGGGGGATGATCAGGGCATATGCATGAGAAGCCCAAGGGAGCGGAGGTTAGAACGGAGGATCTCATGATTTACATCCCAAATCTCTTGACATTTTAAGTTTTGTCTCATGATTTTTGACACAGTGGGGTTGGCAGTACTGTGTTCAGCCACTCTTGTATTTTTCACGTTTTGGTCTGAATCCTGCATACTTTCACCAGAATACGTGTCTCTTTGGCACACTTTCTTTTGTCCCTCAGCGTGACCAACTTTTTTATAATCCTCCTTTCTGGAGGATTCTCCCTGATGTGGATACTGGCAGGGAGCAGTTGTTAGTTTAGGAGACTAAAGGGTGTGTTGGCATTCCATATGAAAGACAAGTGTTGCAGCTATTCAGAAATTTCCGTTACTGATCATACAGCATGTGTAGGGAGGGTGGGATTGGGGTAATGACTAACAGTATTGGCATCTATACTAGAATATGTAGTTTGTGGTTTTCCAATATCTTGTAATTGCAAATTTATTTTCTCAGTGTATGCATCTGTTTGGAAACTTAATTTTTGGGTTACTCACTTTGTTGCTTATGCTACAATTTTCATTGCATGCATCATATAGCATCATACTGTGTGCATCTACACATGCCATTAATGTGCAGCAATAAATTGTTGAGCTTATTGCTCCGCAGTTTATTGCTCCTCGGAAGCTCCCGGGTGCACGGTTTACATGTGAACACAGACCACAGTGCATTGAGTTGGGTTGCAGCAGCCCCAGCTGACATGGGCCCAGAGGGTCAATCTACCAACCTGGGGCTGCTCTGACCAGGCTCAGTTTGCTGCAGAGGGGCTGGTTGGAACGTGAGGGGTGCTTCAGTGTGGGGCTAGCTAGTAGGCAGCCCCTCCACTGAAGCACCGTCGTGCCCCAGCCAGCTGGCTTGGCACCTATACTTACTCTGCTATGCACAAAAAAAACTGCACCTAGGAGCAATAAATCCTGCTGCAGAGTTTTTTAGTTTCGTACACCCTAAGAGGGACGCACATGTAGGTGCTGAGAAATTAACTGAGCAGTTAAATATTCGACTGTGTAGTAAATGTTTTGTGTAGATGTGTCCACTGATTTTATCTTTGGCTTTGGGAAAGTAAATTTGCTAGTCTAATTAAAACATTTTCTACCTTCTTCCCCACTTATTGCTTGAAGCCCCATGGTAATCTCATTTTAAGTCTTGTGTCATGGTACACTAGCTCACTCATGGCTGAATGCTACAGTTGCCTGGAGTGGAGGTGGCATTCCCCTTATCAGCATCACTCTTCTCCCTCTCCCCTCCCTGCAAAACCAACAGCTACAGATTTAAACTCTTACAGCCACCTCTGTTAATCCTCTTAAAGCAGGGGTTGTCAACTAGGGGTACTTGGGAAGGCCCTAGGGGATAAGCATAAGTTGGTAGGGATGGAGCGCTGTCACCCACCACCCTGTGCTTCCACAGCCTCCCAGGAGCAGGGCCAGGTGGAGGGGCTGAAGGTAGCGGTACCCCTCCGTGGGCCGTACAAGTGCAGCCCTGCTGGCCAGCCAGATGGGGGTGGTGGGGGAGCTCACACATGGTGGCTGCTGCTGCCCCCCAGCACCCCACGCTGCCACTGCTCCACATCTGGCCGCACTCTCCTTCCCTCGTGGGCCCCCCCCCCCCATGTCTAGCCGCATGCCAACCTCTTCTCTCCCCTGCCCCCCCCCCACCTGCATCTGGCTGCATGCCACCTTCCCCCCTACCCCCAACCTGCTCTGCATCTGGCCACTGGGGGTACACTTATTAAAAAAGGTTAAAACCCCCTGTCTTTAAAGCATTAATTTGGCAGATGTTGTGAAGAGGTTAATCCTCTAGCTTTTGGTCCCTGCAGCAGGAGAGGGAGAGTGATGCTGACATGGGTATGCCACCCTTGCTTCAGGGTTGTTGGTTGTAGCCTTGTGTGTTCAGGCCTGGGTGAGCCAATGTCAAGCACAAGCCCCTGTCACAATTCTGATGTGAAAATCAGTTTCCTTATTTAAAATGCACCCCAGTTTTAGATGGCTTATTTGTGTGAAGTATGTGAATAAATAAAGTGTGTGTTCCAAAATGTTAGAAGGCACTCAAACTCCATGGGGATCGGGTTCAGTGTAAGCCAGCGGTTCCCAAACTCTGGCAAATTGTGCATCACCAATTTAAAATGATACAACCTTAAGTACCACCAGCAAATTTGTGTCATATAAAGTCATTATAATGAATCTGTTAATGCATACCACTGACAGGCTGTCTGCCTACCACTGGTGGTATGCATACCACAGATTAGGAATTGCTGGTGTAAGCACGTAATCCGAGTAAATGCACATGGTGTTTTTCAGACTCAAGAAATAGTCATATAAATTAAGAAAACTGCATTTGGAAATTAGAAGTTGGTAAGAAATAATACATCGCTTTTTATAATTCATTTTTCCAAAGCAAGATTACACTTAAGTCACCATCTTTTCTGGGGGTTTTATTTATTTATTTATTTATTTTGGTTAGTTGGTTTTTATATTCCCTTTTGAATTGCCCTTGTCAAATTCAGAACATTGACATTTTATTTTATTTTTCTTCCAGGATTCATTTGTGATGTTCTACTGTGCTGTTGTAAGGAAGAGAAGAGAGTCCCTTGCACATTGACATTTGGAAAATCTGCTAATGTTTTTCAAACTAACTGAATTATCATAGAAAATCATCATGGGAGGAGCTGTGAGTGCTGGGGAAGACAATGATGACTTAATTGATAACTTAAAAGAAGCTCAGTATATTCGCACTGAGAGTGTGGAGCAAGCCTTCAGAGCAATTGATCGCGGTGATTATTATCTTGAAGGATACAGGGACAATGCTTATAAAGACTTGGCTTGGAAGCATGGAAATATACATTTATCAGCACCTTGCATTTACTCTGAAGTCATGGAGGCTCTGAAGCTTCAACCAGGATTGTCTTTTCTAAATCTTGGTAGCGGAACTGGATATTTGAGTACAATGGTGGGATTAATATTAGGTAATTTCCTTTTTATTTTTCAAATTTCTTCAGTTGAAATAGTGTTGTAATTGATTTCAGTTCCTTAGATGATCATTTCAGCATTTTTACAAGGGTTTTCTATTAAAGTGCTATAATTAAGTAATGTAATGGAACAAGCATAAACTTGAACATGCGTTCTGAATGCTGTAAAATATTTAAGAAATGGTAGCTAACTTTTCATGAAAAAATGTTTTAGAAAAACAGTTGTCATTTGTCCATCTTGCTCTTCCTAGTGTTCTTTGATTCCTAAATAGTTTTTTACATGCTTGAAGCAGAGGGTATATAAAGGATTATTATCTTTCTACAGTACTAAAACTTGCTAATGATTCATAAAAGTATTCTCTTCAAACAGGACAAGATATTTATATACTTCCTAGATGGATAACCTGGATTAAATTAGGAATATTAATATTTTTTATTTTTTGTTATATTTGGTGTGGTTTTTAATCCAGCGTAGCTTTGTAGCTTACTTGTTTCATTGTAAGTGTATCTGATTGTGCTCCTGAATGAAAAGACTGTATGATACTGACTAAAGTTACTTTAAAAGCCCACCGTTTGAGAATATAGAATTTAATATGTATAAATGACAATGTCAAGAATAACAAAGGTGTACCGAGTAATTTTGGCAATGAAAATAGCATAAGCTTCCATAAACAGGAGGAAAACTAACCTTGGAATCCAAAGTTGTACAAAAGGTTATTAAATATATTGAAAACATGGCTACATAATGACTGTTACGGGGGGCAGTTGCATATGCAGCTTCTACCTTCTTGATTCTAGCTTTTAATGGTTTGAATCCTAACATGAATACTAATGGAGGCAGCCTGGCAGTTTCAAGGATTATTGACTCATTTCAAATGTTTTTGTAGATGATTCTTGCATCAGAAATGCACTAAAATAGAAACTTAGATATTGGATGAAAATTTATTTTTTCATTATGGAACAGGTTAAGTGCTCATTTTCAGCAAAAAGAAATTCTCAAATTTGCTATCTGTTTCTAATATCCTTTCTGACAGTTTGTTTTATGTTAGCTGAAATGAGCTTTGCGAATGCACTTCTCTTATTACCTGTTTTCTTAATAGTGCTTCCTTGAACCAGAGAGCTCATCTACAGTTACAAAAAGCATTAGAAAATATACGTGTTCTGTCTGCTAGTGTATAAAATTCTGACACTCACCATATTGGCTTATTGACTTTTATAAATAGGGTTAATGAGTGGTAAAACTTCTAAGGGAACTGGAAATAATCCAGAAGAAAGGAAATCTGTAACACACTAATTCTGTAAGTCGCTCCCAAGTGACTTTTTCTTCCAGTTATTGTAAATCAGTGAAACAATTGAACCACTGCTCTCTCTTGTGGTAACAAATTAGATTCTTTAATCAAAATAATAAGCTGGAATACTTGGGATCAGGGGTTGGTAACATACGGTCGACCACAGGCTGAATCCAGCCTGAGGAGCTATGGTATCTGGCCTGTGGGCCAGAGGACTTTGCCTGAGCCCACATCCATGCTGGAGCTGGGCAGGGAGGAGGGCCAGGCAGCTAGAAGCTGTGTTCATGCAGCTGCCACTTTTCTCTGTTCTCTACCTCCTCCCCACCTCCTTTAGTAGCTTCTGGCCAGTGGGGAGCTGTGCTGGAGCCATATAGCTTCCAGCTGTGTCTGTGCCACACTTCCAGCTGCCTGGGGCTAGTTCACTTCCCCACCTGCTGGAAGCTGGGTCTGGACTGCATCCAGGGAACTTGGGGGTGTAGAGAGGCAGTGGCTGCACAGATATAGAAATGGTAGTGGCTGCACAGATAAAGTAGCTGTCCCAGCTGCTTGTCCCTGATGAGGATGCAGGCCAAGCCCCCTGTTCCCTGCCTGCCTTGAATGGTAGCTGGGTTGCTGCAGCCCATGGCTTGTAAAGGTTGCTGGCTGCTGATTTTGAAGAAATCTTCATTCATTGTTACAAATTCAAAACTGAAACATGGTATTAACAGAAACTGGCTCATGAAACATCCTTTTCCTTTTCTCAGAGTTGACTTTTGATGGAAATGAGGTACTTTTATCAATGTGGGAGATACCAAACAACAGAAACTTCACCGTAACTGAATTCTTCCATAATAGTTAACACATGGTTTAATTATAGGATACTTTCCCTTTTATTCGCTGCTAGCTGGATGCCTGCAAGCAGAGTGCAGTATTTAAATATTTGTCTAATTGCTGCAAAAATCAAGATGATTAATTGCATCCCTTCATTGTTGTGTGTGTGCTTTTATTTATTTTATTTTTTTGGTTTAACATTACCATTGGCTAGGGTCCTATACACTTTTATCTCTACTTGAAGCTGTATTTAGCTAATTTAACTAATCTCCAGGAAGCTAGTAGATGGATGATGAATGCTGCCTCATCTGTATTCTCATCCAGAAAAGATCTTAATTGTTCAAAATTCTAGGAAGGGAGTGTGGAGGAAGACAACGTTGTGAGACTGATTTTGAAGGTGACTTCAAAATACCAAGCATCTAAATAAAAAGGCATTGAGAAAATCTGCTATGTCCTTCAGAGATGTAAAATATAACACAAAGACATGTGAGATGAAACACATGAAAAGAGTATTTTAAATAACTGATAGAGAAGGAAACTTAGCAGTTTTTTAAAGCTTCATGATGATTTAAAAAAAAAAATTCCATTGTGAAGGACGCTAACTTTATTTCTGAAAGTTAAGTTGGACATAATTGGAATTTTTTTTTTTTTTTAAACTGGTATAACCATCCTCATAGTTAATCCACAGTTTGGAAACCCTAGTGAAAACAATGTCATAAGCTTTATTGTTTCAACAAAATACAGAAATATTAGAATATTATGATTTTGCTGTCATGTTTATCCTTCACAGCGTAATATTGATTTGTGGACAATTAAAGTATTACTGTATTGATTTGATAAGGTTAAAACATAATTTGATATTCTTCATAATTGCCTTGTGACAGTAAAAACTACTCAATTAGAGTATTCCCATGGGTTTGGAGCTAGAAGGCACTAACTTAATTGAAAATATATAAGAATGCAAACAGTGCCACAGATGCAGGAAAATAAAGGTTAAAGTTGACATGAATTAGCTGAAAAGCTGCTGTCATGTTCTAGGAAAACATTTTGCTTAGACAATACAGCTTATTTTTGTAAGAGTGGTTACTAGCAAGTGATACAAAAGATGAGAGAGGCTGTAACACTGATTGCGAGTAATACACGGTGAAGTAATGAACTAAATTTATAAAAGATGGAGAAGACCTACTGTTGTGAAAATGGGTATATCCCTTGCATGACTATTTTTTATTTTTTGTAGATCTATTAACTGGGAAAACTCTAAAGTTTCCTCATCACATCTCTTATGCATCCATTTCGTTTCATTAGGTACAAGATGTTTTTAGCATAAAGTTAAAACAACAAATGTTCTTATGGTAGTAGTTTTGTGTGGTACTATTGCATATTAGGTCATATACCACATGGGAACTATGCATGTGCTTTGCGGATTTACAACAGAAAGTATTATATTCAGATTATGTAAAGTCAAAAATAGTAGGGCATTTGTTCTCAGTACTTCTACTGGTGTTCTTTTAAGCACTTAGGAGTTTGTCTTGAATAATTTGTATTACAGAAATAATTTGAAAAGCTGCTTAAATTATTAATTAATAAAGTTTTGGGCTAAATTAAATCGGGACTAAATACTTAGGATACACATTTAACAGAGTTAATGGAAAACAACCTCAAGTTAGTATGCTGTGGAAAGGTGCTCTTTTTTCCCTGTACTTTCTGGCTATTAAAATGTAGGGGTACACTGATAGAGATTTTTGGGGCCGATACTGATGGCCGATTTTTAAGGAGACATATCGGCCGATACCGATCCAATTTCCAATACCAGTCCAGCAGCTTGAAGAGCAGTGTCCAGTTGGTAAGTCTGTTGTGGTGGAAGGGAAGGGGTGTGGGGGAGGCAGATTGAAGCCCCTGTGGTGAGGGAGGAAGTGGGGCTAGGGCAGGACAGGGCACGGGACAGAGCCACAAGCGGTTTATCTGGGGGGCAGGGGGGCGCAGCTCCCACCTCTGTGCGCACCCCGGGAGGTCATGGTGGGGGGCCATGTGCCCCTGGATCTGCATGGGATGGAGTGGGGCGGCTGCTGCTGTGGGTTGGAGCTGGGGCAAGTTCTGTGCCAGGGTCTTCCCAGTGAGGGCTTGGCTGGGCTGCACTTGGGGCAGGTGATGACCCTGGGAGGGGGCTGTGAGGCGGTGCTGCTCCCTCTCTCATTGCAGGGGACCTTGATTTGCCCCCCATGCCTCTTCCCTCCCCACTCCCCTTCCACCACACCAGACTTGCTAGCTGCATGCAGTTCTCCAAGCTGCTGGGCTGTGCTCCTCGCCACCTACATGCTGTGCTGCAGCTCTGTGCATGCATGGGCCATTTAGCGGCCAAATTATTAGCCATATCAGGCTGATTTCCCATACAAACTATTTTCTTTATATCGGTGCCAATCTGATATCGGACTGATGCATCAGTGCACCTCTGTTAAAATTCTGTGCCATGGTTGACTATTGTATAAATAATTCCTGGCTACCTGAATTAGAGCACCTGCATAACTGTTTAACCCCAGTGTTACTGTCGCTTTTGACTCACCCTTAGTTGGGTTTAATTCTTTTTCTACAAATGTAGAAAAATGTAGCCTTTTAATTTTTTAAAATGTTTAGCTTATCTCTTTCTAAATGAGAGGGTAGGCTAAATCTGGGTTAGAAACGAGGGGGACCGGTCCGCAGGGACAGTATGAACAGATTCAGACACACAAAAATATTTAAATTGTACAGTATAACCTTATTCTCTTCCAGTTAGTGTGAATTGCATAAATTGAATGGTACATTTGTGGGACACTGTACAGTCGTCTTCATCAGTCTAAGGCAGTTATATTTCAATATAAAATGATGTGAAACTTCTATGGTAAATCTTCCTACAGTCATAACATGCATTTCATCCCCATTCCTAATTGCTCTTTCTAAAAGTTAAGTCTAGAGACTTATTGATAAGGCGAAATTCTCTTTACTGATTTATGCTCTTTTGCTTATGAATGTAACAGGAAAATTGTATTTGACCACACAACTGTGTGGGGAAAAAATGCTAATGTTATAAGAAGGATGGGGGTCCTAGGACATTTTGGTTTATTCTTGGATTTCTCACTGAATTGATAAATCCTTATTTGCTTTTGTTTGTTTTAATGATCTGAGAGTGAGTTTAAAAAAAATATCCTTTTTTGCAGGGATGTTGGCAGGTTGAATTTGAATGTCTATTCAAGAACTAAAATATGTTTATATTTGAAAGGTATAGTTGAAAAGTATAAGAGTGCAAGGGATAATTTTGTGCTAATGAAGCAAATGACTGCTGTTTTTGTTTACAGGCCCTTTTGGAATAAATCATGGAATAGAGCTTCATTCAGATGTGGTAGAATATGCCAAGGAAAAATTGGAGAGCTTCATAAAATATAGTGATAGCTTTGATAAGTAAGTATCTAATTTGCCAAGCTGTTTCTGAAGCCATAAATTATGTTTTTTAATTAAAGTTAAAAAAAATTAACTTTTAAACATCTTTTAAATCTTGGTTGAAAATCAAATTCGAGTGTTGTGAGATGCCTTTAAATGTGGGCAATGTTGAGGTAAATTTGAAACTTGGAGAGGGGCAGGGTTTTAAGTTGAACATCTCTGCTATTTGAGTGTGTTTGGCAAAATCTATCCGTCAGTATTCTGGCCAATAAGCTTACATAAAGATTAAGATATATTATCATGCAGGGTACTGTCTTTTCAAGTGTAAGGTAAATTTTTATATATCAGAGAGGCAGGTTAATATTAAACAAACACCCTGTTGTGCCTGTCTGATGCACAGTAAGTTAATCTGAACCATTTAACCTGGTAGTGTTGAACAGGATATACAGGTAAATGAAAGACAAACACAGGAATGGATTTAAGCAGCAAGGCCAGAACTTTAACAGTGGGAGAGAAGTGTTTTATTCCCAACCACATGCACCCAATCAGTTATAGTTACTTGGTATTTCAATAGATTCATCGTGGCATTTCAGGGTTCTCACCATCTAATTAAAACTCAGTGTAGGCTGTCCCCTCGGACTTAGCCCACTTCAGAATCCTATCGCTCTTCCCTCCGGTGGAGATGGACTGTATAGAGGCGCTTGTACACATGACAGGGTTAGCCCTCAGGGTTTTATTCTCTGTCCCCTAAATTGAAATGGTGAGTTTTTAATTGAAACCCACCATTTCAATTTTTCCATCATGTTACGGCAAGGGGGCCCCATCCTTTTTTTGCTGGAGCCTCCCTACTGTTGTGGGGGAGGGGTGCAAGCTGCTGGCAGGCCAAGCAGCCCCTGAGCTGTTGGGGTCCCTGGTCCTTCCCTCCATGGTGGCGGCACCCCCTGGAGCTTCCTGGGCAGGATGCTAGTCGGCTGGGTGCTGTCCCAGCTTGGAGGCAGCACCTGACTTTATCCAACTGTTCCCCAAGCCTGCCTGGGGAACAGTACATGGTGGGCTTCCAGCAAGCAGGCTCAAGGAACAGTTGGATTGGGCCAGGTGCTGCATCCAAGCTGGGGTAGCACCCCACAGGCAGCCCTGAGGGGTGCTGCTGCCATGGAGGGAAGGACCAGGTCTGTCGTTGTTTTCCCCCCTCCTCCCCGCCCCGCTTGGCATCCACTCAGCCCACCAGCAGCTTGGCCCCTCGCCGTGGGAGAGGTGGGCAGGCTCCGTTGGTGGGGGGAAGGGGAAGAATTGGGCTCTTTGTCACTTCTGCCTTCAGCAGGTGCATGATGAAAGGAGAAGCAGCAAGGGGCCTGATCCTTTTTTTTCTGTGGAGCCTGCCTGCCCCTCCTGCAGCCAGGGATGAGCTGACAGCTGCAGTGCATCATTGCAAACTAAACTACATCTGAATGTAGTTTAGTTTGAAATGATGCAAGCTCACTTAAAACCCCCAAACAGGTGCACATGTAATGTGTGACACCATTAAGCCACATAAATTAAATTTTCATCATATGTACATCATGATGCCTGTCCCATGTACAAGCACCCTAGGGTACCAGAGGGCACTGTGGCCTGTGAAGGCTTCAGGTCTCTTCTGCTCCTTGCAAAGGGCTACCAGCTATCAGAAAAAGTGTTGAGACATTCCCATTAAAGCTTTTCCATCTTTCCTCTTCTCTAAATGTATGTCAGTTTGCTGTTGCATTTCTAGTCTGATCACTCTCTCTGCTACCACAGAGAGACATTTTTACTAGTATAGACAGACAGGTACCCTCAGGTAAGTTTATAGATGGCAACTGAGTTTTACCTCTCAATTTTTTGTGTGCTTTTATTAATGTTTAAATCTGACCTTTGACATGGGTAGGGTTTATTGTGTGTTACACTTTGTTTTTTCTCCCCCTAGGACAAATAAAATTATACCAAAGTAAACTTGGTGCGTTTCATTACTATCGTCTTCACTTTTTAGTTCTAGGCAGATTTTGTTACCTGAGGTTTTGTGCATCATCAATTAAAATAGACTAATGCCAGAAGTGTACCCTTTTATGTATTATGGAGGAATATTTCACATGTTAAGGAAAACTATTGCTAGATCCTGTGTCACTAATACGTAGTCACTAATCCTCTCTGCTAAAATTGAGTGTGCATTTTTTGTCGGTCAGACTTAAATGCAACTACCAATTCAGATCCCAGGTTTTCAGTTACTCGGCTTTCTCAGACTGAAACTACAAACTAAGTGATGTAGATGTATTTCTTTTTAGTAGGGTGTGTGGGATGTAAGGTAAGGGGATGCAGATGAGTCTTACTATCTGTTTGACCTTTTTTCTCAAGATAGCCATTGTTTTTGGTATTCATCTTTTACTTAACGTTTCCTAATCCACTTCTTGCCTTTTGCATAATTTCTGGATCATTGCAACTAAAGCATCTCTTACACTACCTAGTCTACTCAAAATTTTGACTTAAGTATATTCATATTCCCAAATGGAAATTAATGTCTATACCTCATTTGAATAATAGTTCTTAATATGCTATTTTGGAAGATTTAAATGTACTGAAGTAGCAGTCGTCTTTTTTGATTTCAGAAAGATTAAACTTGGGCATGATGCTCTGAATGTTACACTCCTACATTTAAAGTGATAAATGTGGGGGGGGTTTAGCTGCAAATGACTGTTGCATTGTGTAACTGCTTCTGGGGGTTAATACGGTTTGTTTGTTTAAATAACATACTCCAGGGTATATGCTAGGTAACTATAAGGCTCTTTCTTACAATCGTAGCTGAGCAAAAGTTATATAATCTAACAAATACACTTCTGTTATGTGCAAGTAATTCTTGCCACTTGGTTAATCACTAATAGAATAAATGGTTGGCTGCTTTGCAGATTTTTTTCTTCTCTGAATATCTGCAGTTTTGGCTGACAACTTTCTTTGCAAATAGATCTGATTGTGCTTATTTAGTACTGTTTTTAGATTATTTGAGATCCTGAATATATCTGAGGTTCTTCCTCTGATTGCAATGGTTCACTCGCCTAATGATTTGTTTGCACAGATTTTATACAAAACAAAAACATAAATGATCATTTTAATGGATTTGGGGTTTTTTAAAATCATATAGTGATACATTGTTATCTAGGAGACCTGATTTTGATTTGTACTTCAGTAACCTGCTGTCTTGTCTGGGGCTCCAGGAAATAAATGAATAATTGTCTGACTTCTGAACTCAACTGATTCAGATTTGATTTGTTTAGTACTTGGATGAAAGGGCTCCAAAGCAAAGAAGAGTGATTAGTGTCTTTCACCTCTGGACCTGACTTGAACCCAGCAACAGCCTGTACTGATTTTTCATCCTTTTGATTTAAATAAAAGTCTCTATCAGTTATGCAGATCCCCAAGACCACCACCGCTAATGGAAATGCTTGGTAGCAGACTCTGCAGACAGGCCCAGAATAGAATGGGAATAAAAATTACATTTTACCAGGGTATACTTGAGGTATATTGACAGGGCAGTATGTAGAAGTTTCGACTGCTACTTCCCTGTGCTGTACTTACTTAGTGGATAAATAGAATTTTCTTCTCTTTCTAAAAGAGAACCACCCTATTTTTAATTACTTGAGTCTTAAGATAAAGAATAAAATCTACAGTGCCATATAATGCTTTTCTTATTGGTTCCAGCTGCTTGTACATAATAACCATGATCTTTCTTGTGCTGTAATTATTCCTATGCCAATTAGATGGGACTAAATTTCAAACTGATGACAAGTTTCTGTGCTTGTTTGTATGGTCAGGTCTTGGAGCAAAATGCAAAAAGAAGAAAAAACCTTTCTATCCCTTAAAAAAAAAAAAAAAAAAGAGGCAGAGAAATATATTTTCTGCTTTGCTTGGTTCTGTCCTTATACTTTTGTCAACCTCTCTACAAGCAGAAAAAAGGACACACAACAATTTCTAGAGTCTTTGTATTTTTTTTTTTCAGTGCAACATCACATGGGATTGCTTATAGTTCATGCAGCTAAGTTCTGATGCTCAACAAAATTCTTACTGTGCAAACAGTTAGATTACTGGATGCGAATGCCATGTCTGCATTCTTTTTGTAGGAGAGGAGAGTGTTTGAAATGCATAGAAATACAGTGTTGTATGGCATACCACTTTCCTTCTGATGCCTAATGAGAATAGCGTTGAATTAATATAAAGATTGTTTCAGTGAGGGAACAGATTTTGTTTCAGAGCTCAGTAGCTCTATGAAAACAGCATTTCCAAAGGGATTTGAGCAACTGTGCTCTCTTTCTGACTAATAATTATACGAGGATTGGCTTCCTCTGGTAGTTAAAGTACTACCACTTGTTCCCTTCTGTGCTGAGTCCTCAGAGAAAAAAAAAAATCACTTATATATAAAAAAAAAAAAAATAGATCATTCTAGTAAACAATTTTGTCTGTAACCATATCCGACCAATCTTTAAAGGATTAGTTTTTATCTGAATGGAGATAGAGTTGTCATTTGATGATCTAAGCCATATAGCAGCATCTTTATTTCATCAGATACTTTTGCCTATAGAAGTAAAAAGGAAAGTCTCTACAAATACTTTTTAAGTGTAATCAGGGTTTTTGTAAGGGCTTGCTTAGGCATAAATTGAAGGATGCCCTTGATCAGAGTTTGAGATGTGTTATGGATCTCCTACGCATTTTAAAATCTGAGCGGAAATGCATGACAACTAAAGAAAAATCATTCCTTAAGAAGGCTCTATCTAAAACACAAATGTGCAGCGTATCAGGCCCCGCTTCACCTGTTTATTGAAGGGGAATGTGTTGTCTTTTCTGCTCCCAGTCAACTTCTAGACCTAAAATATCCAGCTCGGAGGGAGAGCCACAGGGCAAGGCTAGGTCGCCTATCTTCTAACACTCTATCAAAAACCAAACCCGTGTAAGCTGGTGAAGTCTGTGCTGTGAAAGAAAATCACCACCCTTCTCAGGAACAAAAGAAATTATCGCTACTCTTCTAAAGAAACCACTCCAATGGTAAGTCATGAGAATCCTAGTACTACTTCTGGGATAAATGTTATGGGTAAAACTTCTCCCTGGAGTCCATTAATAAGTTGTATTTACACTGGGGAAAGTAAACTTATTGTTGTCAGTCTCTTGACATAGTTTCTTTGTCACTAGTAAAATTTGGTATATTTTAGTTATGTGGGGGCTCTGTGAAGGCTAAACTCTCCTTTCAAAAATTGAAGTTCTAAGAATGGATATGTTCATGGAATCCTCAAAGAGAAGCACCTATTTTTCAATCAGTTGCAGTCGGATGGTTATCACAGTGTAAAGAAATCAAAACTCCTGAACTTTTAAACAGAAAAAGAGAAATAACTCCTGAACCAGTTCCAAGCTGTGAAATCTCTTGCCATTACTGAGGAAGTGAACCTGTCATTGAGGTTTACTAGTCTTACAAGGATCAACGAGAGATGATTCCCATTTTTAAGGTTCTTTGATACTGAGTGGTTCCTCTTCGCTTACCTGGAAATATTACAAGTAATTAATACTTCATGGCTTTTAAAGTCTAGGACTCCAAAAGTGGATGTTGCATCCAAAATTATCTAAAATAGATGTAACAATTGAATCTTATCAGATATCCATTATACACTTTTTTTGAGACATCCTTACCCTTCCCCTTTCAGGACCAGATTAAATAGAAGTATCATAGAACAATGTCTTAGAAAGAAATGCAGAATCTCATATTTCTTACCTGCTACAAGTTTAATCATATTCATATTAAAGTTTGAATTCAGCCAAAGGAAGTTGTTGACTAAAATTACTGAACCTTTGACAGCATCAGTTGTCGTCTTGATTCATATTTTGTATGGATGAATACTTTTGAAATTTACACTCTAAAACAATTCCCATTACTTCAATGGAGAGAAGGCAAGCACTTGTGTCCCTATGAAAAATAGTTGCTTTCTAAATTTTCACCTGCAAAACTCAGAGGCAAAGCTTAAGACTGTGGCAGAAGCAGTTGAGAAGTGAAATACATTTCTTTTTTCAAAACCACATGTGCCTGCCAAAAACCACAGTGGAACCTATATACTTCATTCTTTCTAAACTAATCTGTTTTAAAAAAAATTATATCAACGCCCACTAGAGGAAGGAATCCAGTTTTTGGAACAGACTCTGAACAGGTAACAAATCAAAGACCAGCACTTCAATTTGTTCTTCAGAGAAAAATGCTTATTGGCTTGTTCCCTTACTGAAATCGATTTTAAGTTATTGTCTCTTAGAAAGATCATGTAGTAAAACAACTTGGTCTTTATTCATTTTGTTCTTACTCTTCAAAGTTGTTTCTGACTACTGCTGTAATTGTATGTGTTCTCACAGTTTATCATCTGCCCTACTGCATTAGCCAGAAGTTGAATAAATGTACAAGAAAAAGTATCAAATAGATTTGTTAATATTGAAGACATAGCCAGTAATGTTGCAAATGTTTGCATTGGGTTCATTGTGGTAGCTGGTGCCAAGTCTTTTTACTGCCAAGGTTATTTTGGTCTAGTCTTCAGATGTTCATTCTTCTTGAATTATAGTGTTTGTACTGTATTTGAAGAAGAGGGCACATTACTTTCACCATATCATTGTTAGATAAGTGTCAGCTTGAAGTTGATTTCATGGATGAATAATAACGGACTTATAGTTTGGTGTATTTTCACATATTTATACCACAGCTTCACTTGCTTCCCACACAACACGGTTGTGGTCCCTATCTTCCTCTCTTTGCCTAAACGGAAAGGGATGGTAACATGGCTGTAAATACCTGAAGAGCCTTTAGGATGGTAGGTAAGAATCCCAAATCATTTTCCCTTTTAGAATATTTTATATAAATCCTTACAGGAAACTAGAATTGACTGTTGCTCAGATTACAAATTAACTACAGGTGAGGAAATTAGTTAATGTGGAGTTAGTGTAAAGTCTACCTCAGCAAAATGCCAAGAAACAGCAATAAGATGCATGCCAATGCAATCTTAAATTTAGCTTCTTGGAGCTGGCTGTAGTGCTAAGAACTACCGATGTGCCCACCAGCTGTGTTCACTGAGTTAGCTGTTTGACTTCTTCAAAATAGTTAGAGCAGCTTGGCAGAGCTGTGATTGTGATGATGAGTATTTGGGCCCTGACTCTGAGCATCTGAGTCCCTGTCCTTGACTTCTTTTCTGTGTGATCGAAGGAAAGAAGTGCATCTATTTGAAAGATCCCATACATGTTATTTCACTGCTGAATTCTAAAGGCTGTCAGTGGTAGTGTACAGACATTTTCTTGCTGCAGAGATTATCAGCTGCACAATGGAATATGAGAGATGAGCTTAAAAATAAAATTGTGGGAGGGATGATTTTTGAGGACTAGAGGTAAGAGTTTGAATGTCAGACGGGTATCGTAAGGTGCATCTACACAATACTCCTTAATACACAGTGGATTGTTCTACTGTGTGTTAATGTCATAGCAAAAACTATGTTAATATGCAGTAGAATTAGTGTCCTGCACATTAGCATCACAAAGTTCACTTTTGCTACCGTGCATTAGCACAGCTATCTAGTACCTCATATTAGAGGTACTAAACTTAATGTGCAGTAGCAAAGGCACATTAATGAATATGTAGATGTGCCCATAGAGCTCCTGTTCCATACAGCTTACATGAGCATTAAAGGGAAAGCAGTAGGTTTTCTTCTTCAGTTGTTCTGTTCTGTTCTGTTCTACATTCCCTGAGCTTTCATTATTACTAACAACGGCTGTTTGTAAGTGCTTGGGGAGACTGAGACATTTACTCAAAGGCAGAGTTAAGGTAGCATTGGTATATGTTAACTCTGTTTTTTACAGATTTTTCAGCAGTTCCCCCTTCTTCCTCATCAATGCACATGCACAGAAAAGACAGAATATATGGTACTGCCAGTCCTTTCCTCTAACCACCCCAATCCTAACTGAACTCCTCAATCTCTTTCCCTTATCCATTCCTATTTATTGTACTTTCCTTGTTATGACAGCAGACCCTTTCCTTAAACCACTTTCTTCACAGTAATCATTTATATGTACAATTTATTTTCTTTTTTATAGGAGCTTGAGCACTTTTTGAATTAGTTTGCTGTACTCAAATTATACTTCTCCACAATAAAAAATGAACCATGTTAACTGAGCTGGTTTAGCACTGTGCCCACAGCTTCCTCTGAGACTTCCCAGAGGTAAATTCTGAACTTTAAATCTAGAATTTAGCTCAGGTTCAGTGGTCACAATATGTTCACTGGAGTCTCCTTTCTCATGTAGAAAACCAGCTGTCTAGAAATGCTCTTGTCTACTCTTTTTTTTTTTCTGTACAAGTTCATTGTAGTCTCTTTTCATATATGAGTGAGTAGAGCTAAATCTTTAATGTTACCAGTATTTGTCCTCGGAAATGTGTTTGTTTTAGGATAAAACTCTTTACTTCCACATTTAAAACCTAAGTACACAGTACTTGTTCTCAGGGGATGAGCAGTTTACAGAGAGTCAGGGTACTTGTACTGTTGCGTTGTCCTTGACCACAAACTCAGATAATCCCTTTTATGCTGGTTGTACACGATACTGTAGTACTCTCTGTAGTTTATCACTGGATCATCTCTTCAAAGCAACTTTCTGCATAAGTTCCACCTCCCTTTTCCTTGTGCAAGGTTGGTTCTATAGTAGGGTGGCTTTCCCTGGTACAGCCCCTTTATGGGGCTTACTCTGGCCTTTCCAGTCAAGGATGAATTTCAGTCTGAAAGACTGGGGAGTTTTTCAATTTTACCTTTTAAAACTTATTCTTAGAAACTGTTTTGGAGCAGTATTAAAAGCTAAATTCTTTTGTCATTTTATAGTACTCTGTGTCATCTCTTATGCATGGTCCTTGGAAAAACTGAATCATTAATACGCTGTTGTTAAATAGAAAAAAAACGAAACATACCTGGATGTGAAAAGGAACAATGCACATAAACATGGGCTTTAGCTTTAACTGTATGGGACTGAGCTCTTTGGCAGCATCTCTGATTAATTAACCAAAAAATGATGGAAAGATGGATTGATTCCTTTTTAAATAAAGGAAAACTGTTTACAGAAATTAAATTGTATATAAATATTTTCTCCCTCTTCCATATACCATTTTGTCTATTTATTTTTATGCTTTTAGAAATTGAAAGGGCTTAATTAAGAGGGTTTAATGGGTTTTCAGATGTTCGTTATTCAGCCAAGTGACCATTGTGTTAGTTCTAGTCTGACTTCCCATGCAACACAGACCATTAGATTTCCTTGAAGTACTTATATTTTGAACTAGGGCATAGTTTTAGCAAACTGATTAAGGGATTCCAGTAATGAAAAATCCCAGAACCCATCGTAAGTTGTTCCACTGGTTATTTACCTCTGTTGAAAAATTGTGCACTGATCTCTAATGTGTATGGGCACTTACACATGCAGAGAGTCTGCTGGAGCACATGAGGCTGCCAGAGCGCATCAGTTTGCTTGTTGCATGTATCAGCAGCACAGCTTAAGTCAGCTCTGAGAAAATGGTGGCAGCGCGCTTTGAACTATAACACGTTAGATGTCCTTAGTTCAAAGCACACCACCATTTTATCAGCACTGATGCACGCTGCGCCACTGATGCACCTGCTCCCAACAAAGTGTTGGGTGCTCTTAATTATCACAGCTCGCTAATTAAAAGTGCCTGGCGCTGTGTTGGGAGCACATGTAAAAATGCCCAATTTGTCTAGCTGCAACTGCCAGCAACTGGATTTTGTCATGAATTTGTCAAAAGTGAAGAGCACCCACTAATTTCTGTTCCCCATGTAAGTACTTTGATTCTGGATTGTCACCCATTAACCTAACCTTCTTTGAAAAATTAAACCAGAAGTCTTTGACTCTAAATCACTCTACGACATATTTTTCCAAGCTTTTTATTTTTTCTTCTGGCTCTTTATCTTCCAGTTCATCAACATCTTCCTTGAACATTGCTACTAAAACGGCGCACAGTAGTCCAAAAGCAGTCATGTCATTGCTAAATACAAAGATGATAAAGCTTACTATTTCTACCTGAGACTTCTCCTATGTGTATACCAAGGGAGTACATTAGCCCTTTTCATAACAGCTTTAAGCTAGGAGTTCACATTTAGCTAATAATTCACTGTGACTCCCAAGGCTGAGTACAGATGGCCAAAAAGCCCAAGACTGAATCGATTCAATCCTTTCAGGTTAGTCTAAGCTGCCTAGATTGAACCGATTAGCAAGTGAACAGACAGACATTCACTTCTGCTTCTGGAAATGCAGCCATGTGCCTGCAGTGGCTCAGGCCAGAAGCTGGGGTGTTTTAGGGGAGCATGCTTCCCTGCCTGGCTGGAGCAGACAACTTGGGCCAAGCCTAGCTTGCCCACCCTGGGAGAAGGGGGCTTGTAGGGGAGGTACAAAGCATCCTGGGATGCTGAGGAACTATGAGTTCACTTGAACCTGGAGGGGATCTGGGACAGAAGTTCAATCAACTGATTAACCTAAATCAGTTAAGTCAGATAATACATCCATCCAAGTTTATCTTAAATTGGTTTCAGTATTTTGAAAGTGGTTTATGTGCACCGAGCTTCTGTTGTGTTACAGATCTGAACTGGTTTCTAATCATTTATTCCAGTTTGTAACTTCTGTCCCTTGCCCAAGATGTCAAGTCACTTATTAGTATCATTCCTCCCCAATAATCTTGTGATACTGGCCTACATACTTTGTTCTTAGATGTGTAAGTGTATATTTGAATGTATTAAAACGCCTTTGTTTTAAATCTCATTTTACCAAATTATATAGATCTCATTATTTCTATACACTTTGTGTTTTATAACTTCTCCAGTCTTTGTAATCTGCCGATAGAATCATTACCGCAACCTGTTCATTGATTCTTTGTTCTCAATCTTTTGAGACCTACTGGCCAGTTTTTAAATACACTTAATGCCATGCTATTTTGGTGTCAGTTTTTGTGAGTGCTTTATTTTCTCTCCAAGGCAGGTTTTTTATGACCACTGTGATCTTTCCTAGTTGAATTGTAGGATTTTTTTAAAAGAAGAAACAGACTTCTCATAAAAATGTTCTCAAATAGTTTTCTCTTACCATTCATATTTTTCTGTTTACATTTTTTCTTCCCACTAATTTGGCCAATTACTTACTTTCAGCATTGTGAAACTGGGCCTTATGAGTCATCAAATATATATCCCATATACTTTTATATAATATGTTTTAATCTGTCTCCTTCTCCCTCTTCCCCCCAATATAATGAAGTTGTGATTGCTTATGTCACGAGTAGTACCTTACCCAAGTTTCAGGATCAATGGTAGCCTGATAGCAGGTTTCCATATCCCAAGAAAGGGTGTTGGACAAAAGACTTTGATCCTGAAACTGCTGTGGAGTCTCAGAACTTGAAATAGAGTTGTTTCAAATGAAACACAGTTGCTTTGAAAGTACATGGGATCTGGCAGCTGGTTCCACTCGTAACAGTATAATGACTTCAAAAACTGGTACAGTAGTGAATGTAATACCCTCTAATTATAGTGTTTATTAATATTACACAATTAAACATTTTACTTATCCACTAGTTATCACACCTGAAATAGATTGGTGAATATGGATACAAGTGAAACAAAGCTGACTCGTAATGTGGATGTAACATACAAAATTTTACTTGCTATTTTTAATGAACGTGAGTGGTTATGAGATCTACTTGTTGGTACGTAAAGCTGTTTTGACAGGAGAAGCTGAACAAATTGATTTAATCTCTCTTGATACTTGATTGATGCTAGTTTTTCCTGTTAGTGTAACTGTCTGGAAGAGAAAGCAACATGTTTGTATTGGAATCGCTGACTTACTATGAACGAATATATCACCAACATTTTTGTGTGCATTTCCTAAAATGCAAGTGATGAACAGGTGAAGTTAGTTAATATTTGGAGGTGAAAGCTTATGATTTCTAATGTATTTTATTTTGTCATACTTCATAGTGCCTGGCTTGGTTAGCATTGACTCCAGATGAAAATGATTCATGCAGAGTCAAATTACTGTGTCATCTGCTTGTGGCAGGTGTTCATTGAAACATTAGGGAATTCTTCCTGTTGCCACCTAGATGGCAGAAATTAACATCCTTTGGCGGCCCTGTGCATTTCCACTGAACAAGCTGATATGGCTATAAACACTTTCTCCATCTTAGCACAGTGTTATTCTAACACTGTGTTCATATGTTTGTAGCAGCGTATATGAAATAATGCACAGATTTTTTTGACAATGATGCACAGAACTCTCCTGTAAAAATGTCAGTTACTCCATGATGATGATCTCATAGATAGTAACAAAAGTTGAATTATATCAGGCATTGTTAGACCACTAATTATTTTTCAGTTTTATTTGAAGTCCTTTACTGTGTGAAATATGCCTCATCTTGCTAAGTAGCTTATGAGTATGTCAGTGCCAAATGTTTTGACAATAAATTAATTATTTTTAGGACAGATCTTCCTGTAACAAGGAGGGCTTAATACTGCAGGCCAGAGGAAACTGAATTTAATTCCCAAAAGGCATAGAGAATGAAATACAACAATCATGCCATCTTGAGTATAGTGACAGTATGGCTAGTGAAAGGATTTTATATCAGATTCGATTGAATATCATATTAAAATGGCCTGACTTGCATTGATATAAGTGTTATGGAAACTTGTGACTCTGATGCCATCCAGATTTTACACTTGTTGCAAATTGTGTTCTGCAAATTTTTTTTTGTAATATGCCAGATGTTCAAGTGTGGCAAACCAACAACCAAGATATTCCACATTTTAATATGGAATATCTTGTGGCATGATTTAATTGAATCTGTGGCATGTTCAGTGCTGGCCTCATGGTGCAGCTTTAAGTTTGTTGATACGGGGGCATCCAATTTGTTTGCTCCAGACAGAGGCCTTTACAGTCATTTGTTGACACCAGTATCAAGCTGCAAGGTGGGACTTTAAAAGTCCCTCCATGGAGGGAGATCATCAGCTTCTCATGCATAGGGACATCCGTGATCCCTGGCTGCTCATGGGCTAGTGTACATGGAGTTGGCAGCATATGCTCCAGTGATAGCAGGCAGCTGGGGATGGGGGAGCTCCATGGTGAACGTTAATTTTGTAGAGCTGCCTGCAGCACCTAAGTGTCGCCAGAGGACATTTTGTTGAGTGGACATGCAGTTTCAAAGTGCTTGGTGGGGGCAGCTTGTGGACTGGTGAGCTCCTGAATCCACAGCTACCTGCACCACATACTTTTACCAGCACACATGCAACTGGCTGCACCTGCATCAGGTATGGGCAGCTGGGGGTAGGGTAGCTCGATTGCAAATGCAGCCAGTTGCATGCCCCAGCAGATGTGCAGTTGGGATCTGACAGATTTTTATTGCTGATCTCCAGAATCACACATCCTCCCATGCACATATGACATGGCATGATAGGACACTCAATTTTTAGGATCTGTAATAAAAAGTCAGATTAGGTGTTGGTTTTCTCCCACACTTGTGGGGGGGGGGGGTGGAAAAACATACAGTTAACTGTTTAACTGCAGAGTCTCAAGAAAATCTCTTAAATGAAGTATGCACTTACCTGATCTTAATGTAAGTAATTCTCATTACATGTACAGCACTATCAGTGTTATAGTAGCCTTCAAACTGGGTGGTGTCCCTCAATTTCAGTATTTCTAATGGGAGCCGTGACTGACTATTAGAAGTAGTATTGGATTACTTAAAGAAACATCCAGCAAAGCCTTAAATATCTGTTTGAAATTTTGTGTATATGTAGCATGTAAGGAAAATATTGGTGTTTTATAGCATATTAGAAAAGATGATCTCTTTCTGCAAGTAAATGTGTTTCAACTGATGGATCCAAATTTGTCACTTCAGTGATTTCATCTTGCGCTGCATCAGAATTTTGTATCAACTTCTCTAGGCAATCCAATTAGATTTTAGGAGAGGAGAATATCTGTATAAACTTTACTGAAAATAAATATCTCTTGTAAAATTAATAATTACAGGCTTTGAATTGAGAAGTGCTTATGTTACTAATGGAGTTCTGTTAATGCTCTTTAAATGAATGTGTAGGAATAAATCCTCCATGTAAAAAATTATGCAGCTGTCAGTGAGGCTGAAAGTGAGTACATTTGCTCCCTCTGCTCAAGGATTCTCTGGGGTTTTTTGGTTTATAATTCCACTTTCTTACTTCAGGAAAAATCATGTCTGTCCAGGGGCTTATTTTGACTTGGTGGTCAAAAAGGCTGGTCATAAGGATTGGCCTCAGTGAGTGTGGGAGATACTTTTAAATATGTTTCCAAAATCTTTTTAGTAGCGATTATCAAATGCACAAAATGACAAACCATAGCTTTTAATATAAAGGTAATTCTAGGAACATCTGTTAATGTACTTTCCAGATCCCCGTGGGGACCATTTTGAATGGGCAGAAAGACTGATTTAGGAGCTCTAGAAACTATTAGGTTAGCTGTGTAAGCTGAGTACCCCTACTATGGAGCTTGTGGACAAGAGGGGCCCTTCCCCTCCCCTGGATTCTTTGGAAACAGACTTTAAGGAGAGACATCATGACAATTTTTTCCTTTATCTAATTTCTTTTTAACGGGTTCTAACTTCAATTGCAGAGCTACTCAGCTCATTTTTTTTAGATTAAAGTTAGTGCAGTAATGCTTGAATGAACTTTTACACAGTGTGAAACCATACCCAAAATGTGTGAACTACCTTATTCTTCTCTATCAAGGCTCTGTGGATTCCAGTATTGTGGCCACAGGATCTGATGCTTTTCTTGTGATGCCAAGAAATGGAGTTTTGTCAGTACATTTATCAATGTTCTGGGTTTAATAGCTTTTTTTCCCAGTAAGATTTGCATGTGTTAACCTCTGTTTGCTCCCCTATTTTCCCCTCAAAATAAATTATAGTGCACTATTGTATGGACCTAAGCAACAAAGCACTCAAAGCCTTTTCCAGACTGCCTTTTGTCTTAGGTGGACTCTTGATTAAGCATGTCCAAATACTTATCTAAATGAAGTATGTCCAGTGCCTCCAAGAGGTAGTTGTAGTAGCAAGCAAAGGTTGCTACTACAGGTTGCTACTACTAAAGGTTGCTTTGCTTGCTACTGCAGGATGTGCATGCAGCTATTTAGAGAAGGGAGCACTGTTTCAAGATCACACATCATCTTTACTAGCAAGATGTATGAATTGAGCATGTTTACAGCACTGTGACTGAAGTAGTCGCATTCTGTAAACTTAGTCTTCCTGTCATAGTATTTGCTGTTTCTGTAAATGGAGAAAGCTGTCAAGCCTCCTTATGCTTGATGAAATGCTTGCACCCTGCATTCTCTCACACTTCCACCGTTGCATTGGGATCTGCTGCTAGTCAAAAATAAAATAAAATAAAATTCCTCTCTCCTGTGACCTCTCTGGTTGTCAAATTCAAAACAAAACATGGTTGCATATGTTTGTGCATAGCTATTGGGGGGGGAAAAAATCATTATGGAGGAAGTTTGAGATGTACTGGGTTCACAGAGTTTTCAAATAAATTGATTGTGACTGGACGTTCTATGCACACAGTCATTTAGAGTTACTTTATACAGTTCTTCAGAGAAGAAAACATTACTTTTCCTATTCTCTACAGCAGGGATTCTCTACTCTCCCATTATCCTGCCTTTGGTTATAAGTTGACCCAGATGCTGCCAGACCTGTGTTCAGAGCCAAGGACATGTGCTGCACACAGTACCGCTCTAGGATTTGTGCAACATGTGGGACCTGCACCATAGACAGTGCCTGCCCCATGCAGTCCAGTATCTGCACCATATGTGGTGCCTCCTGCCTGGTCCAGTACTGTCCTCCATTCAGCCCTGCATAGCACAGGTCTTCAGTTGGTGGGAACAGGCACCATGTGGCCCACGTACCAGGACTTGTACTGCACACACTGCCTGTCCCAATGACTCCAGGACCTGCACTGCATGCAACGTTCTTCCTCCTCTTCCCCTCCCACCCCCTACATGCTGGTCTGAGACGTGCAATTCTGGGCACCGCACTTCAAGAGGGATGCGGATAACCTGGAGAGAGTCCAGAGAAGGGCCACTCGTATGGTTAAGGGCTTGCAGACCAAGCCCTACAAAGAGAGACTAGAGAACCTGGACCTTTTCAGCCTCTGCAAGAGAAGGTTGAGAGGCGACCTTGTGGCTGCCTATAAGTTCATCACGGGGGCACAGAAGGGAATTGGTGAGGATTTATTCACCAAGGCGCCCCCCGGGGTTACAAGAAATAATGGCCACAAGCTAGCAGAGAGCAGATTTAGACTGGACATTAGGAAGAACTTCTTCACAGTTCGAGTGGCCAAGGTCTGGAACAGGCTCCCAAGGGAGGTGGTGCTGTCCCATACCCTGGGGGTCTTCAAGAGGAGGTTAGATAAGCATCTAGCTGGGGTCATCTAGACCCTGCACTCTTTCCTGCCTATGGAGGGGGTTGGACTCGATGATCTATTGAGGTCCCTTCTGACCCTAACATCTATGAATCTATGGAGAACATACAGGTCCTGGGGTCTGCGGGCCCAGTCTGGCCCACGGACTGACTTGATGCCACTCATCTGGCTCATGTGGCCGGATGGGTTTAACACTTCTATTCCACAGGCAGCATTAGAAAATGTTACAATCACATCTTTTTTGTTTGTTTGTTCTTAAGAAGCCAGTGGTTGGAAGCTTATCCAAATCAAAGCACAGCATCATGTAGCAGGAAGTGGCATGCAGCAGCAAAGTGTTACAAAGCTTGAATATTGTTAGTTTATACCTCTGAATTTGAGAGTACAATTTGTATTAAAACCTCCCAAAAAGTTCTTAACACACAGGCTCATTTTTTTGTTTGTTTGTTTGGGGTTTTTTTACTGGAATTTTAAGTAAGACACAGCAGAAGTATAGCAAGTTCTTTCAGTGCCCTCAGCAGAGGGGTATATGCCGAAGTGGGGGGAAGTCAGGCCAGCTTCTGGAGAACGCAGGTGGGGTGGCACTGGAGAGGGAGTGGAGTCTTATCTGCTCCAGCTCTCCACACTCTGGCAGGAGCAGCATGGGCTTAGGCTGCTGCCGCTGAGGACAGGCAGCAAAGGAGGCGCTTCCCCCCCCTAGTACCCCATTTGTTTTGTTCAGCCCAGGTTCAGGGCTGTGCATCCCATGACCACCTTTTGGAGGGGGCATCATTTCACTCCTCTGCAAGTGTAGGAATAGGTCCTCCATATAAAAATTAGGCAGCTGGCAGTGAGGCCGAAAGTGAGTACATTCCCTTCCCACCCCCTTTCCCCTGCCCCCCCCATACACTGTTGGGCATAGCCTACGTCTGAGCTGTGTAGGGTTGCCCCTGTCATGGCAAAGACTCCTAAGGAAAGGAGGCCATAAAGGTAAGCTTGGTGCCCTTCCTCCCTGCCCTTCCCCCCCCCCCAACCCCCCTGTCAAGCTACTGAGAAAGTGACCCAGAGTCCTGTCTTCCTTTGGGCTGATTATAAAGAATGATATGGCAGTTGCATAAACTTGTCCTGTACAGTTGACTTGCAGTGGCAGAGGAAGCTAAAAGTAACACGTGTTGGACCACGTTTTGAACTTCTCTCTGGGGAGCCCTGTCAGAGCTGAGGCCTGCAGGGACTTGTTTTGGAAGATATGCAAGAGTACTCTTTCTCTAATTGCTCTACTCCAAATAGTGCACAGAGGAGACACTGAGCAGCTTAGGGGTGCCATTCAAATGTAGCAATTGTGGGAAGTCTGGCCCTTGTTTTGCACTTTGGAAACGCAGTGCAACTACAAATGAATGGGCACTGGAATTCCTGAGTTCCTGTTAAAGTAGTCTGGTGTCTACCACAGAAAAAGGCTTAGATAATAGCCCAATGTTTGTTTCATTTTTGCCTGCATTTCTTTCGTAGGTGTTGTGTCTTCATGCAAATCACTAATAACTCTAATTACAAATGAGGAAAAGTTTGAAACTTGCTTTTCATAAAAGAAGCCTTCTACTAAATAACTGTTTGCCCTCTTTCTTTTCCTTTCCCATAGGTTTGAGTTCTGTGAACCTGCCTTTGTGGTTGGTAATTGTCTGGAAATAGCATCAGACAGTCATCAGTATGACCGGATTTATTGTGGAGCTGGAGTCCAGAAAGACCATGAAAACTACATGAAAATTTTACTGAAAGTTGGAGGCATTCTAGTTATGCCTATAGAAGATCAGGTGATTCAGTGACAATTTCCCCTTTCTGTGTTTTGATATGAAATCAAACAACTTAAATCAAGTACTGTAAAAGCATCATCATCTTCTCAAGTACAGCGATACGCTGATTATTTGAATCTTTTACACATTCTTTTCTTTTTTTTATTCTTCTTTTCTTTTTTAAATGATTCCACATTTTAGTATTTCACTTTTTATGTGCAGCTAATATTACCTGCAAGAGACATGGCTAACATGAGTGTTAGTTGAAGAAGGGACATGATCTAGTTTAAATTTAATTGATTAAAATACTGAGATATTGTTCCCCTTGAAGTCCATGGCAAAACCATAGGGATTTTGCCATGAACTTCAGTGGTGCTAAGACTTTACCCAAACACTGTGCTGTAGAGTTTCCTTGTAGCTTTTTTGATTTTTACATTAACTTCTATGACTTTTTACTAAAAAATTACAGACTTCTTGTATCCTGTGGTGTTGCTGATTTTTGTTTTTCTTAACAATACCCTCTTAAAAAATAATAATCTGCATTGATTGTGTGAAAGGAAACTCAGCATTAACAGGGACAAGTGACTACAGGGGAAAAAGTTAAACCATGCTTTCACTTGTTTTAGATGCCACTTGTAACAATAACAGGTAATGCATTTTTAGACGAGTGTATTATTAATAGTACTTAGCACTTCTGTTACTTTCATCCATAGATTGCAAAAGGCTTTACAAAGGTGAGTGTTTACTGATGGGGGAACTGAGGAACACAGACTTAACAATTTACCAACATCTATGCCCCTCCGAAGCCCGATTGTTAAAACGCTGATGGTCAGATATGCAGGTTACTTTGTCAATGACGAAAAGTTGTTGAATTTTTGCTACATAGTTTCTTATTGTAGACAACCTTTTACCATTAGTACAAGTGGGTGCTTAACAAATGTTAGTCATATGTCAGTTGTATTCACTGGATGTTTATTTTCATATACATTTTTCATGGAATATATGAACCCAATCAAGAGAAAATAGACTAGGATTAACAAACAATACAAGTGCTCTGCTTTGCTCATTGTAACACAAAGTACAGAAGAAATGAAAGTAAGCACAAGCCTGGACTTACTAGCTTTTCCCTTGATCTGCCAGAGAGCCCTGCTTATTACTTCAAATAATAATGTTGGGGATATTTGCCAGTAGTCTGGGAGAAGAGTAAGTACTATACATTAATGTAGTACCTTTTAAGTGAATATCCATCTTATTCTAAGTGTGCTGGCTACTGTGGTATTTAGACACTGGGCAGTCCAGGATTTTCAATACAAGATCATACAAAAACAGATAAAACTGCTAACTTTTTATAAAAGTTAATGTGCTTTTTTCCACAGTGCAGGTTACAGTAATACTAAATATTAGTTTGGAATTAGTGGGGAATATTATCACAAGAGCATTGTTAATAAAGTTTTAAATGCATGTACAAGTCCTTATTTATCTTTTAAGAGCTAAATTAAAAGCCTTTGAAACAAAATGGGAAAAGTCTGAATTTTGTATGCGCTACAAAATTTTATCTGATCTGGGAAGAGAATGGGCATTCTAAATTACTTTGAAGCAATTTTAAATGCTAATGTTAAATTAAACTTCCTCAAACTGAAGAACTGCAAATGTAACCAAGACCTTTTATTAACTGCTGAATTTTATTTTCTGTTTCTCTCGTTCTCTTGCAGCTAACACAAATTCTGAGAACTGGACAGAACACTTGGGAAAGTAAAAACATTCTTGCTGTTTCATTTGCTCCATTAGTGCAACCAAACAGAAACGACAATGGCAAACATGATACTGTGGGACTGCGTATGTATAATTTATGGCATCACCCTTCTGGCATGGCTAGTTTATCGTGCTTGAGACGATATTCCTCTTGGGGGAGGATTACATTGTATAGACATACGGTAACAGAATGGGAACGCACTGTTTAGAAAAATGATAGGCTCTCATTGTGATCTTTAAGCATTGGTGGCTTGTGTTCAGGATCACTGAAGATGTATCTGTGTGCATAATGGTTTAAACTTACGTTTTCCAATGAAATTATACAGAGACTTCTCCAGCTTCCCCTTTCTTACTCTGGCTCATTCCCAAGGTCCAGATATTTCAGTATTTTCTCTGATAGTCAAATTAATTTTGTCCAAACACAAATAAAAACATCCATATTTAACATCTTTTAGCATGCTTAATTTTTTTTTTTCCTGAGGCTTCAGTCTGCCTTCCAGAGAGAAATGAAACATAAGTCCCTCGCCTCCCCCAGAGTGGAAGGAAAGGGCTTGCTGTCCCATAGGCCAGGTTGGAATGTATCTTCTTGTATACAGATCTCTCTGCCTTGAGAAGAGAGCAAGAGTACTTTACTTTATAGGGCATGGAGATGCCCTACTGCCATTTAGTGGTGCTTGGGATTTTCTTTCTAATTTCAGTCCTATGCCAGATATTTAAGCACTTGGAGATGCCTTTTGAAAATACAACAGAGATAGACATCGTGGTAAGGCTCCTAAATGCCTTAAATAATCTGTCCCAGAGGGTGTTAAATAAGCACTAAAGAATGACAGAGCCATTGTCAAGACCTAAATGCATTCTTTGCATCTGGCTTCACTGTGAAAGATGTAAAGAAAATTCCACCAGGAGATCCACTCCTCCCCAGGGAGAAGTCTGTGCAGATGACCCAAACTGAGGTTTCAGTAGATGAAATTGTAGAGGAAATTGATTAACTAAACAATAGCAAATCACCAGGTCCTGATGGCATTCACCCTATGGTCCTGAAGGAATGCAAATTTGAAATTACCGAGCTCTTAACTGTAGTGTGTAACCTATCACTGAAAACAGCTGTGGTATCAGAGGACTGGGGTAGGGACAGACATTACACATAAACCAGTTAAAGTGGTCAGAAACTGGCTTAAACCTGTAACAGAACATAAGTTCATTGCACATAAACCAGTTTCAAAATGGCCGAAGCCAGTTTGGGAGAAACCTGGTTGAATGTAGTGTATCAGGCTTAACTGTGATTGAGCCTAAACTGGTTTATGCAGTTTGTCTCAGACCCCTTCCTAGTTTAAGTTAAACCAGAGTCCCCCAGCATCCTAGGCATGCTCTCTGGGCTGTCTTCTCTGCTCCAGCAGAGCAGGGCTGATCCCTGCCCCTCTACTCTCCAGTTGGAGCAGGGGCAGGGAGGGGTAGGGGCCTGGCCAGACTAGGCCCTACAAGGGAGCAGGGAAGAAGTTCATTCGCCCCCTCCCTCCCCTGCCCCACCAGCATGACTTGCATTGCTCCGCTGGCTGCTCCCGTGTCAGGGGCATAGCCAGCCCTGGGCAAAGTCCTGGAATGAACTGGCTAGGTAGAGAGGGTTGAATTCCCCTCCGCTGGACCCAAGCCTCGGTCTGCTGGGCACTCCCCCCCCCCCCGGCGCACTGCCACAGCGACAAGAGTTTGGCCAGACACTGACTGGTATGGCCCCCTTAGACGATGCTCAGGGAACAAAGTTATTCCTGCAAAGATTCAGTAAGTTCATGCTCCAGCTTTTTGAATGTCTGCCCCTAGCCCTGGAGGGTTGCCAGTGGGATTACAATATTTAAAAAAGGCTCTAGAGGAAATGCAGGGAACGATAGGCCAGCAAACCTAATTTCTGTTCCTGGAAAATTTGGTAGAACATATAGATGAATGTGACTTGCTGGTGAGGAATGAACATGGCTTTGTCAAAGGGAAGTCATGCCTCACCAACCTACTGGCATTCTTCTGAGAGTGCCAATAAGCAGATAGGAGTGTCCAGTTGACATAGTATATTTGGACTTCCAAGAGCCTTTGAAATCCCCCATCAGAGGCTCTTAACTAAATTAGGTAGTCAAGGGATTACAGGGAAAATCCATTTGTGTATTAGAAATTAGCTCAAAGATGGCAAACAAAGAATGAGTATAAATGGTCAGTTTTCAGGGTGGACAGGGATTCCCCAGCAGTGTCGCCCATGGATCTGTGTTGGGACCAGTGCTGTTTAACATATTTATAAATGATTTGGAAAAGGGGGTGAGTAGTGAGGTAGCCAAATTTTACTAATAACACAAAATTATTCAACATGATAAAGACCAAGGGGGACTGTGAGTAGACTTTGAGGAACTACAGAAGGATCTGACATGATTGAAAAACGGGCAACTAAATGGTAGATACAGTTCAATGTAGGTAAGTGTCAAATGATGTATCCAGGCAAAAGCAACTCAAATAATAGCAACTATGAAGGGCTCTACATTTAACTGCTGCCATACTGTAAAGAGATCTAGGAGTCATTTTGAACATTTCACTTAAAATGTCAGCTCAGTGCTCAGCATACATCAAAAAGGTTTTTTAAAAAAAGGGGGGGATTATTAAGAAGGGAATTATTAACAAAATAGGAAGTATCACTATTCCCCTTTAGAAATATACTAGCCAATTGCCTGTTAAGAATGACTGGGGGTGGGGGAGGTGGGGACAGAAGCGCATGTCCGGCCCTACACCACCCTGCACTTTGGTTCTGGCCCTGCTCCCCCATTCCTGAGTCCAGGCCCTTTCCCTACCACCCCATGCTCTGGGCACCCCTGGCCCACATAAACCTGCCTCCCCTCCCTCCCAGCTGTTGGCAGGGTGCAGCGGCAGCAGGGCACTGTCCTGCCTCCCTCCCTCCCCCTCCTTGCCAGTTTTTGTCAGGGCCCAGTGGCTCCGAATCCCTCTACATCTGGCCCCACCCCCGCTTCTCCACTGTGCTGGCCTGGCCCCCCTCCTCACTTCATCCCCTGTGTCCCGTTCTTGGAGCACTCTGATTGATTGGTTGTTTCAGTCAACCAATCAAAGTGCGAATAAAGTGTTATGGACAGACAGACAGACTAAGGCTTTTATAATATTAGAATGGTGCATCCACACATTGAATACTAAGCCCAGTTCTGGTCCCCATACCTCCAAAAGGATATAGATGAACTAGAGAAGGTCCAGAAAAGGGTAACAAGGATAATTAGTGGTGTGAAGGGGGCTTCCCTATCAGGAGATGCTGAAGAGGCTAGGCCTGTTCAGTTTAGAAAAGAGATGGTTGAGGAGGGACATAAGGGTTTATAAAATATGAAATAGCAAAGAGAAAGTAAATAGGTATTTATTGTTTACTCTCACAAAATACAGGACTAGGGGTCACAAAATTAAACTAAGTTTTTTTTCATACAGTATGTAATTTAAATATGCGGCTCCAATGCCACCAGATACAGAAGCTGACAGTTCAGCAAGAGTCAAAAAGGGATTGGATAAATGGAGGAAAGGGGCATCAGTAGCAAGGAAGTTAGGGCCTTGGTACATAGTAATTTTGGGCAGCTCCTGGAGCTCTCAACACCTGGATTGTCCACATATATTATTAACACCTGAAACTAGTTTTAAGCACTTGTTAGGTGGCTCAAAGTTGCACCACTCCAGGGCAGGATTATCTCTGATCTCTGTAGCCACTCCAGGCTTTACCCAAATGTAAACACCCCAGTGCATCCCCACATGCTCACCAGTACTTCATATTCCCTGCTTACTGCCTCCCTTCTCACCATCTTACTTGTGGCTGCCAGCACTCTGTCCCAGGGCAGCCATCAGGGAAGGGTTTTCCTGGATGCTGGGTTTGCTGCTCTCTGGGCCAGAAGAGCAGCAGCAATATTAACCCTTCCCTGCCTGCTTCCCTGGGACAGACAGCAGGTTGTCTACAAGTAAGTAATGCCCTGGGGACAGGTGGAGGCAAGGGGTAGGCTCAGAATGGGAGGTGGGAATTCTTACCTTTCAGTCTTTCAGGCCCCTGCTGGCCTGAACTTGACTGCTCCAAACTTGCTTCAGTTAGCTCTAACACTGATCAACATTTGTGCAGCACTCATTGTAAGGTGCAACAAGGCCCTTAGGGATAAAGCCTCCAAATCGGAGCTTAAACTTGTAAATGCTGGAGGCTGAAAATGAGAGAGGAGCAGTGGGGGGACAAAAAAACCCTGGTCATACCTTGTTCACTCCCTTTCAGCATCCACTGTCTGACACTGTTTGACACAGGATACTGGGCAGGATGGACCTATGGTTTGACTTGGTAAATTGCAATTTTTATATCTGTACAATGTTTTGGTATTAATTGTTAATAATCTTTGTGGGCAGCTAGTGACTATCCCTTCCTTCTCCAAATGTTTATAGATTGTTTTATAAGTGGTATTGATGTCAGGGTGTCTGGTCTCTAATTCCTCAGGTCTTCTTTTCACCCTTTTTAAGGATGGGTGTTTTCCAACTTTTCTCCAGTTCTCTGGAACCTTGTTTATTGTTCATGATGTGGTCCCTGGCTCCAAGATTTCTTGAGGTGATTCATTTCAGAAGTCTGGAATGAATTTGGTTAGGTCATGTTAACTTATTTTAAATTTGATAAAATCTCTCTGCTCTTTAGCGTGATTTATAGCCCGTTCTCTGCCCTGTTTATGTATGTTTTATTATCTGGTGTTATTTTTCTTCTTTTGATGAAGATTGAGGGGAAAAATAGTTGTTGAGGAGCTCTGTCTTCTCTGCATCTCTTATTAATAGCTTGCCTTTCCCACTGAGCAGTGAACCCACCATTTCACTGCTCTGTCTTTTTCTTTTCTGTCTGGCATGCTGATAAACAATTTTGATGTTTTTGTTCTTGTTTTTGTTTGACAGGAATCAACTTCTAGACCCACGGAGGTGTCCTGTGCTTGTTCTCATCTTTCCACTGTGTTGGAGCAGCTTGTTGAACAGTTAATGCTATGCTTTTTGTGAACTGTTATCTCCTCTGGGTTCTTTTATCTTTTAATTTGGCTGTTCCTGGGACCTTACCTGTTTCTTTTTATCAGTTGAAGTCTGCCCTTTTGAAGTCCTCTGTCCTTGTTTGCTATTCTCATGCTGCCTTTTTCTTAGAATCATGAATTTTGGCATATTGTGATTACTTCCTAATGAGGTTCCAATAGCCTTCATATTGTCAGCCAGTTCTTCTTTATTGGTCAGAACAAGATTCAAAACAGATGACCCTTACTTACATCCTGAATTTTCTGAAATAAACATTTATCCTCTATAATATAAGAACTTGGATGCTTTACATTTTTTTGCTATAGTTTTCTTCCAGCAGGTATTGAGGAAATTGAAATCTTCTTCCCTCACCCCCATCAGTTCTGTCTCTTAAATTTAGGTATTTTTGTTACCTGCTTGAACAATGCCTCATACACTTTTTGTTCCTCATTTAGTTGTCTAATTTAAAACCCTGTCCCCACCCCAATCTTACTATTATTTTTTCCTGTCTACATTCACCCACTTGTATGCAATAGATTAGATTCTTTCATCTTGGATTTGGGAGTAAGCTTATTTCTGATGGATGGTATTACTGCCTCCTTTCTTTCTCTAACTTATTCTTCCGAAGCAAGGCATACTGCTCACGGCTGAACCAAGTCATAGGAGTTATTCCATAAAGTTTATAATGCCAGTCAAGTCTTAAATTACTATGACCTCCAGTTCACTTGGTTTGTTCCCAATATTCCTTGCATCTAGATGGATGCAGGGAATGGAGATGTATCTATCTGATCGGTAGATCCAAGAAATGGATATGCATAATTCATTTGCAGCCTGCCACCTAGATTTCCTCTTGCTTTTATTGTCTTTTGTGGGTTCCTAGTCTTAAGGATTTATCCTCTTCTAGTCCTTCAACCCACCAGCCACAGTGTAGCTTTCTTTGGCGACCCCCATTGATCTTATTTAAAGCCTTCTTTCTTGGAACATCAATTTTTTGAAGAATCCAAAGCCATCTTGTTGACACCACCTTATGAGCCTGCCTATTTGTGTCCATGATGTATTGGTCTCTGCCTCTTCCTTGTTTTTGGTGTAATGAACATGACTCCATCTTACGTGGTGTGCAACCTCTACCTTTTGCTCTGTGGGCTGACTGCTTCTGTGATCCCTTTCATTTGTTTTCTCTAAAACTTTCTCACCAATAGTTCCCATGCAGAGATTCTGGAAGTGGTTGCTTGTGTCTCTCCTGAACTCTAGTTCTCTCTAGACTTCTGGAGATCACTTCTATTGTTTGTCTTTTCTTGTTTTTCAGCTTCTCTTGCACCATTTTTTCAGCAGTCTGTATCTGTAATAACTCATATATGGGAATTCCTATGTAAACATTCTTCCTTCTCTGTCTTTGAAGTCTTTCTTCCAATATAATGACTAGTTTTTACTTGAAGTCAGTCTGCCTTCAGAAAGGAATGTAAACATGGCACATCACATGAAGGTCGTGGTAGCTGAACCACCTCTTTGCTTTCTTGCCTTTTTTTTTTTCCCCATTGGTTAATTAGTTGTTAAGTTATTATAAATTAAGTTGGTGGTGGCAGTAGCAGTAGAATCATTAACATTAATATTACAGGCAACCCCTACTTAACGCTGTTTGACTTAGCGCTATTTTGCTATAACACTTACTTTAAATTGATACCTGATTTCACTTAGTGCTCAGCAAGTTTTGTTATAATGTTTGCAGTCACCATCTTGCGTCATTGAAAACAGTTATGGCTGCTATCTTGGGTCGTCAAATACTTTCGGTTTTGCTTAATGCTTGTTTTGCATAGCGCTGTATTTTTATTTTTATTTTTATTTTTATTTTTTTCAAGAACCAATTAAGAGTGCTGAGTAGGGGTTGCTTGTATTGTTTATTAATACTTTGAGCTACCTTCAGCATGAATGTTAAATAGGACAAAACATTTTCTTATTTATCTGCTGTGTGGTTTGTCAGGGGCTATCAACTGTATCTGTTTATTTTATTTGCATACTTGATTTTTGTATTTAAATTGTCATTTGTTGTTCTATGTTAATTATCTTAATTATCAACCCCATATTTCTAATTACCATGTAAAATGTCAGTTTTGCTGAGATAGGAGGTGTAACTTGTTTTCTTTTGTTTTAGCCGCTTGTGCTGTAAGGAATCTTCAGGACCTTGCTCGGATCTACATTAGACGTACCCTTAGAAACTTCATAAACGAGGAGATGAAAGCTAAAGGTATTATTCAGAAGGCACCACCAAAACGAAAACGCAGAAGATGCCGTAGGCGGAGGATTAATACCTACGTGTTTGTAGGCAATCAACTCATTCCTCAGCCTCTAGACAGTGAAGAAGATGAAAAGATGGAAGAAGATAACAAAGATGATGATGATGATAAAGATCACAATGAGGCCTTGAAGCCAGAGGAACCTCCTCGAAATCTGCTGCGAGAGAAAATTATGAGTTTACCATTACCTGAATCTTTAAAAGCATACTTGACCTACTATAGGGAGAAATAACTCCTTTTACATAGAAATGATGATGCCTACTGATAGTTTATTCTTAAAAATGTAGCATTTATTAAAACATAGATGGACAAATATCATTAGTCTTTCATCAAGACAGAAGTACAGTGATAAATTGTAACTTCTTGTCTTGCATTCAACAGTAGAATCCCTTTTTAAAAATCTATTTTTCTTTAAATTTTGAAAAATGCTGTTTTAACTCTGATAGAAATATATATTCCAAAGCATTATGCAGCACTAATCAATATTTTGCATGGTAAATCTTTTTTGATCCCTAACAGATTTGTATTGATAAAGGGTAAGTAAAATTTTATATGTGCTAAATAATTGTTAAACAAATACATCTGACTTGATAAGTAGTTGTGTCTGCATTCATTCTTAGGGAACATTTTAAACATGCAGACATTTCTCATTTAATATTGAAATCTTTAAAAATAAACTTTTAAAAGTTTATTTTTGTCATGGCTTTGTTGCAATCACTATTACTGTGTTGGTATAGATGTATTCCAAGGAATACACAAGTGCAATAATAACTGTATACAGACATTGAATGAGCTGGCTTTATTAAAATGGGGAAAATGCAAGTTCTAAAATTACAGATGCCCTTTCTACTTCTGAATTTATATCTTTTTGCCAAAAGCTGTTGAAAAAAAAATGATATCTTCTTCCAGAGCCTTAAGGGAATGTCATGTGGAATATAACTCTGTACTACCCTTACTACAACCTGTCTGTTTAACTTCATACTACATTTTCAGTACTTAAAGAAACATTTCCAAGTTTCCAAGAGTTTTAAGAACATATTTAGTTTTTCTAAAGCTCACAACATAGATGCACAATATTTGGTAATAAAGAAGATTGTAATTTAGATTTCAATTATCTATATTTACTACTTTACTACTAGAGATAGAATATGAATAAAGTTTAGCTTGTATTGCTTACTTGGATAGTCATAATAGTAGATTTAGAATTTGTTCAGCAGATGCACTTTAGTAAGTGGATTTTGTACTTCATCTAAATATTTATCTCTGAAAATGCAGGATTGTGCTAGCCAATATTTGTTTTTGAACACAGCTACTTTTTAGCGCAAAAATATTCACAGAATCATATGTATCTTTTGGAAATTGAGTAGCAGTGTAAACTTTGGGACCCAGAGCGTGCTCGTCTAAATACTTCTCTTCCCTTTTCTCCTTCCCTTTCTGGTAAAGTTACTTGCAGTTTTCATCTTGGGTTGATGGAGTGCTTTGTTTGTTTTCACCCACTTAATATTTCAAGTTTCTTTTGTAGCATAACCATAAGGGAAAATGCAGTTTAAGAACTTAGCATGATATGCAGTAAAAGCCGCTGTAATTGGAAACTTCTGTCTGTTAGAACCAATGGAAAACATTCCTCTTGAGAAAATTCCAATGACATATACTTACAGTTGTGGTAATATTATTTATTACATCAATTCAATATTGAACAATAATAGAAAAATCATTCAGGATAGTACCGCTGCAGTTACTATTTTCATAGACGGACATTTATAACTAGCCACTATAATGTGGCCTAACACTAATGTTTTCCAATATTCATTTTTAAATGATAGATATTTTATTAGACCTGATAATATTGTCCCATTACATTTTGAACACCAATTTTTTTGACAGTGCATTTCATGCTATCATTGCCTTTTTAAAAAGTATGTCTTAGTCATGTTGAAAAAGCAACTTCGTGGGAGGTCTGTTGTACCAGCATGTGGAGTTTTTTCCCCACAGTATATTTACAATATGAATAAGTAGAATTGCTGTTGGAAAAAGGTATTCTGACCTTATTTTCACAGTAGGAGAGTTTGGTAAAAAATAGTTTGTTTTCCAATACAGTGATACTAATGAAGTAATTGTGATGGTTCAGCTATGGGAAACTGAGTGTAATTTTCTTAAATATTTTTTTTAGATGGAATTGAAATTTTAGTAATCTGCAGTTTGAGATGTTACATGTTATCTTTTCCCTTTCTCAGAATCTGCATCTATAATTTCAAAAGTTCAATGTTACTAACTTTTCTTTAAGAACTTTATATAAGATGCTTTTGACGAATGACTTTCTGCTTTTTTCCACACTTTTATTGTATACTTGGAAAATGGACAATGGATGATTTGTCATGATTATTCAGTATGTAATTTTTTTGAGTCACTGAAAGAATGTTTCTTTTGTGTTTATATGTGGATTTATTTTACACTCTTAAATTTATATTTACATAAATAAAAAGGTAGAAATGCAAAATAGAAAAAATAAATCTTTTGGCATTTACTGCTCATGATGGGGGACATTATTGCAATAAAATGTCTTTTGGTGGTTTATGCTTGCTTAAACTCTTGTTTTCATGGAAGTATTTTTATTGGCTTGACATGCTTCATTTTCAATACCTTGATATTCATATCATTATTTAATGGGAAAACATGTTTGAATCTAAAAAAATAAATGTTTTGTGGATGATGAGGGTGAAATGTGGGCAGTCCTTTCACCAATTTTGCTATTATCTGAAATTCTACATCAAGATTTGAATCTTGGTCTCCTGTAAATGGCCATTGCACTACTCTGAGAGTGGATCTTTTGCTCTCTTCTGTCTAAGGAAACCTTTCAGAAGGCCTGTATTGTCCCTGTATGGGAAAGGAAACTTTTAAAAACTGAGATTTTGAAAGTTTTTATGATATGGTGTGGTAAGTCTTCTACCCAGCTCTACTCCAGAGCTCTTGAGAGCTATATCTATGAACTCTCATATAGCCTCTAAAAAATAGATAACCCTGGTCCTTCCGGGCTGATGGCAAACTAAAGACAGTGTAGGTCTGGGTTTTCAAATGCCTAATTATGAACATAGGCAGACAAGGTTCTTTGGGTGAATCTGATATATTTTATTAGACCAACTTAAATGATTCCCCCAAAGAACCTTGTCTGCCTATGTCCTTAGACCAACACGGCTACAACCTACACCCCTGTAATTATATGAACAGGCATTCATTTCTTTGAAAATGCCAGCACTACAAATCTTTTTAGGAAAAGGAGCATACAGGTATTCTGTTCTTCAGCCACTTCCTTTCCCTGCTTCCCATGCCTTTCCCAGGCTGGGGTGATGCTGGGCTGGGGGAGTTGAGGGGATTAGTGGCTACTCCCATCGTGCTAGTCCCCAGGTGGAGTAGTGGGGAAAGGCTTCCCACATGTTCACAGACCTGGGTGCCCTAGTTTGGGGGGACAGGTTGGGAGCATTGCCTGGCTGCTCCTCTCCTTCCTTCCTAGCTTCCAGTGTGCCACTGCTCTGAGTCTTTCCCCAGACTAATCCCCCACTCTCAGGAAAGCTCAAGGTGCAACAGCAGCTCAACTTCTCCATGACCAAGAGGAGTCAAGCTGCAGGAAAATGCGTCTTCCACTTTACTCAGACTAGAGTCCTGCCGGAAGGCACAGGGTAAGTTGCTGCTCAACTGCTTCATGCAGGAGGCCAGCATGCAGGCATTCATTCTAGTAAGAGAAACTCTCTTGTAGGGGAGATCTTTCCAGGTGTCAGCTTGGAAGACCTTCCTACCAGAAGTCATTTTTCCTCTGGGGGGAACTGAACAAACATCTATACACTGGTATTTTCTACCAAGAAAGCAGTGGTAGAAACGTAACACCCGTATGTGGTCTCTGTGCTCAAGCCACCTGCTCACTCCAAGAAAATGTATGCACATTCACTTAATCTTTAGAGGCCTTGGATATGTCAAGAGGTGAGCCTGATCTAGGACCTCTCTCTTGCTAAAATAATTTTAAATAACATGGGAAAGGCTTCAGGGAGAGTAGAGGAAACGGGAAAGGAATCACTGTAGCAATGGGCCATCTCCTACAGATATTCCTTGCATCAATTTCAGAAAGAAGAAGAGAATAAAAATATAATTCAAATAACCAAAGCCAAGTAGCCTTACTCTCAAAATGATGTGTCAGTAAATAGAATAGATCCACTGTGATCTAGAATGGAAGACCCCAGAGAAATATTAGTCGTCTGGAAAAAGTTACTGTCCCTTCAGCCTCTTTTTCCAGAAGAGTACTGACTAGTAGTGGAATATCTTGAAACCCTTGCAGCCCTGCCCCTCCCCCCACCCCTAGCTTTCATATGGCATTGCTTGCACATGTACAAATGCAAAAGGATCTATGACTCTTCAGCAGTTTGATTCTAGTACCTCAAATAAGCACTAAACCCACATATATGTATTGAGTCTGGCTGTTTTTATATAAAAAAAGTATTCACTTAACTTTAGTAGGACTTGTTGACTCTTAGCCCTTTAAACATTGTAATTTTTTCTGAAATACTCAATTTAGATTCTTTAATTCATTTTTGGGTACCAGGTTTTAAGATGTTTGTGTTAAATCCTATTTCAGATGCCCTTTAGGGTTGGAGGGTGTGTTTGTTTTTAGGGGTGGGTCAATAATATAACAATGGGTTTTCTTGGAGTCTGATGAAATCTATTCAGTATTAATGATCTCAGATTCCATTTAGGGAAGGTAATTTTTTTTTCTAGACTATTGCTTTTAAGATCTCAGGCTTCAACTTCTTGTGACTGACCAATCTACACTCATGGAGAAGGTACTATGAGTACATGCTCAACTCTGGGTGCTTACAGAATTCCACCTTAAATCAATAATCATTCTTCCAACACATTTTTCAGATGTGTATCCTTCTCCAAAAACATGACATGAAAAGGACACTAGCTTGTTTATTGGAGCAAAGTGAAGCCCTTAAAATCTACCCAGTTTTCATTCCTTTGATAGCAACACCGTAATTTTCCATGTGAAATCTGTGTAAGTAGGTTTCTAAATGCATTCTTCACTTCTACAGCTTGGTAGTGTAAAGTCGCATGAAAACTAATTCAATTCAAGTCAAATAGCTTATTTTAGATTTACTAAAACCTAGACGACTTGGAAAAAGTGGCCTCCGTTCCCTTATATGGGTATTTGCAGGTATTTTTGGTTATAGTCAACATCTAACCAAGAATCTGCCATCAATTCTTAATAAATCTATTTTGTATACGGTAAGTACCCAAACTTCTATTATCTCCTTAGTGTTTTTCCTGCATGTGAGAGAACTCCACCTTGTCCACCTTTTGGCAATTTATGGCAGATGTTTTCACACAATGTCTTGAGATGCACAGTAATATAGAACTGCATACGTTTGCATACAAATGTTTCTTTTCCCTTTAAGGCGCACCAGTCCTATTTTTGGTTTACTCTTCTTGTTTACTTGCACACTTTTTTATTAAGTTGTTTTTAGGCTCCTAAGTTATGCTTCTAAATTTAGATTTAGATACCTAATCAGTAGCCTCATTTTTAACAATGCTGAGCTACTGTCAGCTTTTATTTCTCTCAATAGGAATTTCTGGTAGCTCAAGTGCCTCTGAAATAGGAGACTAAATATTAATTTAGGAGCCTTAGTTAAATCTTCCACTTTTGAAAAAGTTGACCTGTAGGACACTTGTACAAAATAGGCTATGCTCTGATATGACCTGAGTTTTGAACTAAGAAGTGGAGACCATTATTGTGTATATGCTATAGGTAATGCTTATATACTGCTTATGTAATAAGAAAGTTGGGTATGCACTGTAGACAATGCTAGGGCATAGCTTTATAATATAAGAAAATGATTAGTGTGTTGCCAAATATGGGGAACCCCATGTTGGATATATAATCGGTGGCCAACCACATGAATTTGGACTTTTCTCCAAGCTCAGTGAGAGAAGAACCAGATCAGTGAAATTCTCTGGGGGAGCAGTAAAACTTGGCCAGTGGACCTGCCTTCCTTTTGAAATCCTGGATTTGTAAGCCTTGTCCTTATTAATAAGCCTTTGCTGTAGTATATCTTAGTACTAAGTGTTTGAGTTGTAACTGGAATAGTCTCAGCCGTCATTGGCTCACTCTCAACCCACTCCAAAAAAATAAAATTCTTGAGCAACATGTCCTGCATCTTGCACCAAGAATCAATTAAGGGTGATTTCTGCAGTGGAAAAGAGGGGCATATATGTTCATTAAACCCTAGCAAACTCTAGATGAGCTCAAGCAGTCTGCTGGTTTTGAGAAAATCTGAAAAAATGTGGGTTTTCTTTTTTTGTTGTTTGGGGTTTTTAATCTTAATGCATACAAGCCATATCGCCAATATGGTATGTTTTTTTCCATCTTCAGCGGAGCTTCTACCTGAGCACCTAGTGGAGTCTTGGAACAGAGCATTAGTATCTGTTTTCAGAGATTGTACATAACAGGTGGGCAATTTATGATTGGTGGAAAGTCTTCTGTAGTTTTTTAACTAGTCTACACCTAGACAAAAATTGTCAGCACTCCCCCAATTCCTACTGGGTAGGAAGGTGAAGAGTGAGATGTTAGGCATACAGAGAAATATCAAGGCTAAAATGGTAAAAATAAATAGTGTCATCAGGTGAAGGGGAGAGCTATAAATAAAAATGGTGAAATCCTTAAAGTCTGTGAATAAAAAGCTTTGGCCTGTACCTTTGGAAAAATCTTAGGTGGCTTTTTTTTTTACCTAAGGGGTTAAAATGTTTTGGAGAGGAATGGGACAGGGGCACAGGGTACTGACTATTGTTCCCAGGTCAGTAAAATCTATAACTTTTAAAACCATTGTATGGAAGGACTTTTAATATATTTGCTACATTTTGTTCTATCAAATTTTTTTGACCATGGTGCACAGTTGATTTATAATCCCTTTTGATTCTACCCTTCACCTTAATTTCTCCATGTTGAATTGTATAAGCCATTTTTCCCCAAGGCAATCTGTCTTAGATCATTTGTCAAATTGCATCTTCTCTTGCCTCTTTGCTGCTCTTCCAAAATTACAGGGCAAATTTCATCAGGTGCTGCCAGTAACTTCTAAAGCACTGTAGAACAAAGTAAATAAAATCAACAGGGATGGCTTGTCCAGTACTTTTATTTGCTTTAGTTTGCCCTCTATAATATTTGGCATTCATTGTTTTATCCATTAAAGCAGCTAGTGTTCAATCTCACTTTGTAACAACTGTAGACGTGCCTCTTGTCTTGTATTATGTTAAAACAAATGTCACTAGTTCTTAAGAATAATACAAAACACCAAGAGAGGGCAGTATTGCCGTATAGGAAAATTCAAAGTTAAAATTGCTGTGATGCAAGAACATAAAAAGAAGGAATTAATGAAGCCACCCTGTGTGGCTACATAACCAAGGCAGTATCACTTCTTATTTTAAAGCTATTTGTTATGCTGGATATATGAAGATTTGCCTTACCTGCCTAGTTTGTTTTAATTAGTTCTAAAGAGATTCTCATGTTGCAACAAATTTTCTTTGGACTTCTATCTGTATTTTTAGGATATTTCTGGTGACAATTTACCTTTGACATGTATCTTGAAATGTCTCTATCTTTTCCAACCATCAATGAAACGGGCAGCATTTAAAATTATGTCTCCTTTATGTTCTTCTGATTGGACGTCTTCATATTGTAAAAAGGTCTGCATGAGTTTTTTACTGACTTCAGCAGGTATCTGCACTGCTAAGGGGTCTACTTCCTTAAGTCACAGTATTGCTAGTTCTCACAATACTTGGTGTTTTCACTAAAGCCCAGGTTTCTGGAGTTCCTTGATTGTACTGGAACCTCAACCTTCCTTAAAAACATTTTGCTTTCATCAAAGACAAAAGTATGAACACTTGATCCTTAAAGCTAAGTACAGACAGTCAAAAAGGCCAAGGCTGAATCGATTCAATCTTTCAGGTTAGTTTAAGCTGTGTAGATTGACCCAATAAGCAAATGAACAGCCATTCATTTTTGATTCCAGAAATGTAGCCACATGCCTGCAGTAGCCCAGGGCAGAAGCTGTGGAGTGTGGAGCAGTGCTAGAGCATGCTGCCCTCCTCTGCTGGAGAAGACAGTTTGAATGTGGAGGGGACCCGAGACAAGTTCAGTAAATCGATTTAACCTATATCAGTTGTCTGATACTGTATCCATCCAGGTATATCTTAAATCAGTTTGGGCCATTTTGAAAGTGATTTTATATGCACTGAACTTCTGTTGTGTTATATATTTGAACCAGTTTCCAACCCCTTACACACTTACATGTGTAACTTCTGTCCTTGGCTCAGATGCTTAAAAACAGGGATGCTTTGATGTGCAAGGTCAGGCTGCAAGTTGTGCTGGGCTGACATGCAGAAATGAGTCAGTGCACCATACTGTACCCATGGATTGTCCCCATGCTGGACACAGCCTGTACCGCTCATTTGGCCCATAGGGCCAGCTGCTGATGGATGAGACGGCTGAGACTGCTGTCCTCCCACTGAGACTGCTTTTGGTTCTAATGCCAGTGTCATAATTTCTGTGGGGGGTTGAGAAGGAGGATGGATAATATTGAGATCATGCCTTACACTAAACAAAGCCATTGTCACATTATATATTTTTTGAAAACTTTTTGATGTAGAGATGATTGCTGCTGAAACTAACGGAAAAAACTCTCTGTACTAAAGTTGCTTAAGAGCAAATAGTTCTCAAGCATGTTCCTAAAATAAAAATTAAATTGACCTATAAATGGAAATCTTTCCATCCAGCTTTTCATATCTTAGCAGGCTATGCAATGTCATTAGGTATTTCATACGAAAAAGATGAAATACTATTACATAGTGAAGACGTATAGAAATAGAAAGGGATGTTTAGATTTTTTTTTATGCTTTAGATTTTATTTTAATGTTCTATCTTAGTGACTGTAGTGCCCACCATAGTAATTAAATGGCATGCATTGCAGGTCTAAATTTTATTGCAAACAGCAAGTTCTTAAAAATAAATAAATAAAAAAGGTTTATAAAACTTGCAGACATCATTAGTAAGTTATGTGGTTATTAAATTATTTGTTATATTTCATGTGTGTTATCAGGATCCTCAGTCATGTGTCACGACTGTTTTGCATTAGGAACTGTACAAACACAAAACAAAAAGACAACCCCTGCCCTGAAGTGCTTACATCTGGCTCATAACTTTTTTTTTTTCCCACAAAAGTACAATGGTCTATCAAGGCTGTCTTCAACTGATGTTAGCTTCTGTAATAATCTCCAACATAAAATTTTCCCCTGCAGTCTCAATACCATATTCTTTGCTTATCCTAATCTTTTGTGTAGTGTTATTGTGCTGTTATGATATCCACATTCTACATCTGTGAGGTGACTACATTTCGGGGATGTATGCTACAATTCCTTTACACATGTGCAATATTATCTATGTGCTTTCACATGACTCTTCAATCATATAAAAGATTCTGTTCCTGGCTTATTAACTTTGTCAACAGCCCATTAAACCAGTGATGTTCAACCTTTCGGCCCTGTGAGTAGAATCTAGCAAGGGGTCAGCTTGTGAGTTTGGTTCATAGTTGTAATCTGGAGCATGAGGCTATGTCATCTGGCCTTAATGGGCTTCCCATGGGTCAGAATATTTGGCAGTGGGAAAGCTGTGCTGGTACTAATTGCTGTGACTTCCATAGTCAAATTTCCAGACCCATGGGGGGAGTCCCATGGGCTGGATTCAGCCCATGGATTGGAAGTTGAGTACCACTGAATTAAACAGTGAGAAGGGGGTGATTTTCAAAGGCATAAAGGGCAGCTAGGTGACTTTCCCGTTTAAAAGCCAAGGAGGAATGAGGCAGGCTGGAATTCCTGATTACCTCAAAAGATGATAAAAGTTGACTTTTGTGGGAAGATGTTCTCATCTAAAGCATCACGGTTTGAAGAGCTGTAATCCTTTGGGAGAGTGCCCTTTAGTCCACTTGCTACTAAATATTCATAAATAAATCTGAGAGAAGGAATGAACTACATATGTTAATGGATCATCTCCCTTTCCAGTATTTTAGATGGGGAAAATAGTTGTGCTGTGTCCTCACTCCAAGTATTTATTTTAGGAGTGGTATTTTGAATCCTACCTCCACCAAACCATTGATTTCCCATTTTCTCATTCCCACACAGGGAGTGCATTTACACATGCAAAGAAATGAACTCTGGTGCAGTATGTGCCAGAGCTGCTCCCGGGTATAGCATCAACCCGTACGCCCAGGACCACAGCACTTTGACCCTGGGGCAGAGCAGCCCCAGGCTGGCAGAAGATATGGAGGGGGTCAGCCCTGGGCTCTGGGTGGTAGCAACAGGTGGTGGAGGGGTTGGCTGGGGCACGAGGATGCAAAAATGCTGGGCTAGGTGCCAGGCATCCCCTCTGCTTCTGCCAGCCTCCATCATCACCTTCATGTATGTTTCTGTGCAGTTCCAGGCAGTTTTTGTGCAGTCAGTACTATCTTATGGCGGGGATAGTACTATCTTATGGTAGAGTTAGTTAATTTACTGCACCTTAATACCAGTGCACGTGTAGACTGTGATGCTTTAGTGCACAGCTAATTAGTCAGTGAAGTGCACATGTAGATGCACCCAGGATAAGTCAGAATCCACACTGCGTGTTAAGGGTTTCACCACTGAAGAAGTTAGACTTTTTGAATACCTTGGGAATCGAGGGTAAAGGAAATGCTGCTACTTCTCATGATTCTGTTAGGATATGATCAGGCCAGGGTGCCAATACCGCAAGGCTTTAGAGTTTAGTCCAGCTCCTACAAGGGATGGGGGAAGTTAGGGGCATGTTTTCTGAATGGTGCATTAAATAGGAAACAATGGTGAAACATCTCTCCTGCCTTGAAAATAGCTGACAAAATTTGCTGCATGAAGTCCATAGTAAGATGACTTAAGGAACATTTTACAGAACAATATCTAAGGTGGAAGCAATATCTGAAGCCTAACTGCCTTGAGCTGCAAACAATGTTTTGGATTGAGGACTCCACATAGGTGGCTTATGGACAACAAGCAACCGTTGTGTAACTCTTAAAGACTAGTGAACTGTTGTATAAATACATTCCAGGGTGTGGTCAAAGGACTGTACATGAAATGTGGAATTTAAGACTGTTTTTAGCACTGCATGAGAGACTGTTTAAACATTTTGCTGGTAAAGTACTGCTGGAAATAATTAAACCTCTGCTGGAAAAATGTTCCAGCAAATCTGAACCTCAAATGACTATCCAATACATTGTTCTTAACATTTTATGAAATGAGCATGGACTAAATCCTCAAGTATTTTACTTGGCAGAACTCTAGACAAAAGTATGTTACAAATAGACGTTCTCAGGCAATCAAAATAGGGCAACTGTTGGATTACTCTTCTACTGAATTCAAAAAGAGCATGCTAATACAATATCAAGGGTAAGATTATAACAGCACAGAGTCAGGAAACTCAGTTTGGGCTTCCAGAACAATCTTAAACTTGTTTCCTTGAGTGTATGCTTCACAGTAGGGACTTTCGTTATATGACTATTCACAACTCTGAGCAATGCGACATGCCATTCAGGAAAGTACTTGTCGTCATTGCCCTTATTTATCAAGGAAAAATCAACACTCATCAAAAAGGCATGTTAATTAAGTGAAGCCATAATCCAAAAACTTTATTGACAAATCAGGGACATTCCTTGTCTAAATCCAATGCAATCCTTGATTCAAACCTCTAGCGGTAGGTCAGTGGCAAAGTTGATATTGTTAGGAGGTCAATGTTGTTCCATGAGTTCTACTGATACTGACTGAAAACCTTCAGGGACCCCTTTCTATGCTGACTGAACTCAAGTAAGGCACTTCTTTGCTTGTCTATAAGAGTAGGAATGCTTCCGTGAGAGAGGGGAAAGGATGTCAGGATTTATTGAAAACTTTACCTTTCCTAAACTGGGTGTCTGCTTCCATCTGTGACTGACATTCAGCAGCAAAGAAATGGCATCAGTAGTTGCAAATTACTATTATTTTGGACTGTAGTGGTGCAGGACTGGAGTCGCACTGTGCTCAGTGTTATAAAACAGAAAGTGGAATCTTGGCACCATTAAAGACCACCAGGTTTTTTTCTGCCATTGATTTTGACAAATCTGCGATTTTTACCCAAAGTAGGTGGTCCCATCTCTAAGGAGCTTACAACTCTAAGATAAAGAACAAGTGAAGTACTGGTATATGGAAGCGAAATGCAGTGTTTCAGTGGGCAGGCAGACCACAAATTAATCCTCTTGCCCTCCCCCGGTGCCATTCTGATGCCCTTCCCCAGTCAGATCTCCTGCTCTGCTTTCTGCTCCCTGGTCTATCTGCCTGTGCTCCCTGTTCCACCCTTGTTCTGCCACGTGCCCACGCATAGGCTCTGTCAGTGCACCTTGTAACACTTGAGCCACAGGTTGACCATCCCTGCAGTATTTAAGTAAAATGGAGAAAATGGTGTGCTTTATTAGCTTAATGTCTGTTTTTTCTCAAATGTATTTGTTTATATTTTATGGTGGATTAGACTGTGTGTATGTGTATATAATTACATGAAATGATATATATTTTATACATTCACTTCAGCGATTATAGTTTGGTTGGAGAATGCAACGTGTTATGGAACAAGGAAGGGGATGAGTTAATGGGTAAAAAAGAAGGCGGCAATGGAAAGGGGAAAAGGTATTAAAATATTAGTCAGGTATGTAATATATGAATTAGGCACAAAGGATGAGCCTGGGTTGCTGAAAAGTTCCAATGGGAGAAAATGGGCTTAATAGGCAATGACAAAATGGCAAGGAAGAAGAAAAAAAATGCTGTTACTTCTCTTAACTGTTTCAGGGTGAAAAGGGAAGCTGCTCGTCTTAATTTCCAAGCAGGTCTTGTAGTATTTCCCTGACTTACCATCTGTATCCTTAGCTGAGGATTTGAAGGCTTTGGGGGCTGATGGATGTTCGTAAGTGTTGGAAGCTAACATCCCTGCTTGGTACCTAACCCGATTTGACCCCAAATGATATAATGAAGTCTTTCAGCTTTGTCCAAATGAAATAAACATGTGATGGCAACAAAATTTCTGTGGAAATCTCCATGTTTCCAGAAGGGACCAGCACTTCTTTCTGTTAATGCTATCAAAAGCCCTGTGAAATCAATAACAGGCATGTTTTAATGGATGATCTTTTTCAAATGATTTTTCCTGAGATTGTCTGTGGTACTTCATCCTCTTTTCAAACTATATTAATTTTCAGGAAGAAATGCAGCTGAGACAGTAGAGGAGCATTCATAGCATCATTTTGTCAGAGACAGAAAAGCAAGTTACTCCCCCTTGCTCTCTATTAGTCATACTGATCCTGGCACCTTTTTTAGTTGTGTTTTTAGACATTTAGCATCATTTCTATTTCCTAAGTGGATACAATTAGGAATACACTTTGGATAAGGGCCCTCTGAGATTATTAACTCTTTGTAAACTGATGTTATTTTTAATTTGCTATCTCCATTAATGTTCTATGATTGACTAAAGAAGGAGGAATTAGACTTAACCTATTTTAGTATGAGTAGCTCCTAAATGAATTGTATCATCAATATCATGATGGTGTGTTTATTTGTATTGTGATAATATCTAGGAACTTCTAATAACAGATCAGTACTCCCCTGTGTTGGGTGATGTTCAGACAGGCTGGGGAGGTGATTTCCTACCTGAGAGTTCACAGCATTGCATGTGTATGGATTGGTTGTAATTTGGAGAGTTCTGTTCAGGGAAAAAATTGGCATTTTGTGTACTGAGAATATTGTTTGACTGTGGTAAATAATCAAAATACTGTTATTTAGTCCATTCATCTACTGATACATCTGCAGCAACAGATTTTTGCAAGATTATCAATAAGTATAGTTGACAAATTGGATGAGAGAATTCTAAAAAGAAAACAAATGGGAGTGTAGGGCCCCACTGCTCAACAACTCAGGACAGCTGCTTACTGGCACTCAGGAGAAAACTGAACTCCTGAATGACTACTTTGCTTTGGTCTTTCACCAGGCCAAGGGCAAAACCATGCCAGATTGGGTACAGATGGAGCAGGATAGGAATGACTGCCATCCTACTATTACTGTAGAACTGCTATGTGACCAAAAAAAATTAGACACAAGTCAGCAGGACCAGATGAACTTCATCTGGGGGTGCTGAAGGAGCTGCTGAAGTCATTGCAGGACCTGTGGCGAAACTGTTCCAAAACTTGTTGTGCTCTGGAGAGGTCCCTGAGGACTGGAAGAGCTGATGTTGTGCTCATCTTCAAAAAAGAGACTGGGAAGGACCCAGGTAACTATAGGTAGTCAGCCTAACTTCGATCCCAGGGAAAATCCTGGAAAAACTCATTAAGGAGGCTATATGCAATAGGCTTGCAGAAGGTAGGATTCTGAATGACACAGCATGCCTTCGTTGCCTGCAGGTCTTGTCTCACCAACCTAATCTTTTATGATCAAGCAATTTGCCACCTGGATAAGGGAGAGGAGGTTGACATTGTAAATCTTGACTTCCAAAAGGCCTTTGATCTAGTATCCCACCGTGTGAGAAAATTGGAGGACTGTGGGCTTAACTATGAGACAGCTAGGTGCATAGAGAGCTGCTTGCGGGGTAGGACCCAGAGAGTTCTATTGAACGGATCTATGTCATCTTGGCAGCGGTGAAGAGCTCACTGGCCAAGTTCGCAGACACCAAGCTATGGGGAAGCATGGTCACACTTGAAGATAGGCTACAGTTACAGGTGGACCTAGACAGGCTAGCAAGTTTGATCAGAATCGGATGAAGTTCAACATTGAGAAATGTAAAGTGCTTCATGTGGGGACAAAAAAAACCCAACACACCTATAGGCTTGGCAACACCAAACTGACCAGCACCATGAGTGGAAGGGACCTGTGTGTAATAATAGACCACAGTATGAATATGAGCCAGCAGTGCAATGCTGTGGCCAAGTTGGCAAATAATACCCTCGCGTGCATCAATCGATGCATCTCCAGCAAAACTAGGGAAGTGATTCTTCCACTCTACTCAGCACTGGGGGGAGTGCAGCTGGAGTACTGTGTGCAGCATAGGGCGCCACATCTCAACAAGGACGTGGTAAAGCTCAAGGGAGTCCAGAGAAAGGCCCACCCATATGATCAGAGACTTGCATGGCAAGCCATATGAGGAAAGGCTGAGAGACCTGGGACTCTTCAGCCTGAAAAAAAGGCTGAGAGGGTACTCAGTAGCAGTTTACCGCTACATCAGGGGTGTACATCAAGGGCTCGGTGAACAACTGTTCACTAGGGCACCCTTGGGGAAAACCAGGAGTAATGGCCACAAACTCCTGGAAGATTGATTCAGGCTCAACAGTAGGAAAAATTTGTTCACAGCTAGGGTGTTCAGACTGTGGAATATGCTCCCTCCAGAGGTGGTACAATCACCTACCCTGAAAATCTTCAAGAGAAGAGTGGACAGTCACCTGACTCCCAGTTGTCTTTCCTGTTGGGTGCAGGGTGCTGGACCCAATGATATACTGAGGTCCCTTCCAGCCTCACAAATCTGTGAATAAAGGAGCAAGACAACTCCTAGAAGAAATTCTAGGATATATTTATAGTTCAATGGAGATTCTTTTTTGGTTGTAAAACCTAACTCATTCTACTAGTTCATGTTCTGATGTTAGAATTCATATTAATAAAGCCAAATTGAAGGTCAGTATACATGTTCCAGGGGGTATGTGCTATGGCATGAGAGGTGCCTCAACAAGTAAGGCAGATATTCATCTTTATTGTATTTAGTCATCAGTGTTCAGTCATGCATTTAGCCACCAGTGGCCCAATAGCCATGCAGTGGAGATTCTAATGAAAACTGTTCCTGTTAGAGTATGTTTAACTAAGTGCATTAATCAATGCTTTTTGGAAAAAAATAATTTTGTCATTCTCCAGCAACAATAATTTCTAAAGCAGGTGAGTGAAAGATGGACAGGAAGAGAAAATAAATAATGTAGTGTAATGGGAAGTGTTTTTTTGTCTTGCTTTTTGTTCTTATTTTTTTCTTTTTGGGTTGTTTTTTGTGTTTTGCAAAATACATAAAAACTAAAGCTATACAGACCCACAGGCTACAATAAACTGCTCTGACTGTGAAAACATTTTCACAGATCCATAGATTTGTGGCCAGGAGGGCCTATTAAATCATACTGTCTGTCCTTCCGTATACCACAGGCCATTGCTTTTCATTGTTACCCCTATAGCAAGTCCAGTAAGTGTCTTACTGAAACATCTCTTCTAGAAAGGCATTCAATCTTAATCGAAAGACATCAAGCGAAGAAGAATCCACCATCCGTTTGGTAAATTGTCCCAATAGGTAAGCCCCAACTTAAAGAAGTGTCTCATTTCTAATTTGAATTCCTCCAACTTCAATTTGAGATCTTTGTTGCCTGTTTGCTGTATTTTTTCTGCACTAGATGAAGATACTCAAAATGCTCCTTTTAAAGTATTATTTTCAAGTATGGCTCTGTCTTCCCAGTTGGGTGAATCTTCCCCAGTATAGTGCTGAAAAGGACTTTCCTTTATGCCATTAGGAGTAAGTAGTGTGATTTGCTTTCTGTATTGTTTTATTTCACTGTATGTGGGTGTGGTCAAGCTAAGTGACAGTGCTGTTTGTGTGTAGCATAAATATGCTGACTTGTGAATTGTCTTTACACTTTAACATCAGTTTCCCCTCTGTTTTTTCTGACAGCTTATCCAGGGGCTTGATGCAGATATTGATACGTTGGGGAGCGATGCTACAGTTCTGTAGTCCCTTTCATTTGTACCAAAGCGGGTAAGGCTCTGTATCTTTTTCCAAGAAACTGAAGCACAGGCTCTTGCTGCTACATGCACCCCGGGAAGGCTGCAGGCTGGGGGGGCTGTGCCAGGCTCTTCCCAAGGGGTGCTTGCCCCCGGATCTGCACGAAGGACGAGAGCAGGCTGCCACTGCAGGCTGGGGCCGGTGGTGGCACTGGGTTCTTCCTGGTGCTTGGGGCAGGTGGCAGCCTGCGCTCATATGGCGTGCAGATTCGGGGGCACGTGCCCCCCAGAAAGAGCCCAGCATAGCTCCCCACCCCGCAGCCCTCCCAGGGTGCATGCATCAGCAAGAGTCACCCCCCACCCTGCTCCCACTGACTTGCAGTTCCCTTCACAGCTGGTGTCAGCCATTCCTGGAGCTGCTTCAGCAGGCACTGGGGTGAGTGGTAACAAGTGGAGCCCTGGGGTACACGGGGCATGGTGCAGCTTGTCCCCACTCACCCCAACCCTTGCCGCAGTGGCCCTAGGAGCAGCTGACACCACCTGCCTACACCATGGCACAGCACAGCCCAGGGGCTGGGGGGAGTGGCATGTGACCAGACAAAGAGGCAGGGGGAACCCGATCCTGACCCTGGCACCTCCTGCCCCACAGGAGCCCCGTGCCCCAGGGCAGTTTGTCTAGCCCTGTGGGCCTGTGCAGAGCATCTGGGTACAGTGCCCACTGCAGGGAGTGAGGCCGGGATCTTCTGCCTGGCCCCCCAGCAGGGCTTGCAGCGCCTGGGGCAGAGCCACCAGGGTGCAGCTGAGACCCGCCAGCCTGGGAGCGATTCCTGCAGCCCCTCCTGCCCCGCCCAGGGTCAGAACCAGGAGCCCCGCACCCCAAGGCAGCAGCTCCAGCCACCCTCCCCCAGCCCCTGTGCGGCCACTGCCCCCCCTCTCCGCATGTGGCTGCTGCCCCCCCACCCCATTCCTGTATCTGGCCAGAAACCTGTGCCTCAGGTAACTGGCACTTTTCAGCTTACACCCCCAACAATTCCCTACTCGTGCTGGTTAACAGGGATTTTACTGTACCCAGTAAAATTGAATGAACTGAAAAACAGATGCAAATCAGTAAAAATCTAATAACTTCAATAAAAAAATCTGGGAATTTATCAGGGAAAACCAGTAAAAACTGAAAACGTGGACCACTACGAATCCCACACACAGAGATTAGGAAGCTGGGTCCCATTCCTGGCTCTTTCAGTGACCTGTTGGGTATACTTGGGTTAGACATTTCACTGTCCTGTGCCAGTTTCCTGCTTTGTAAAACAGGGTTAGTGATATTGGTAATCTTTGCAAAAGCACTCTGAGATTTACTGATTCATAGACTCATAGATGTAGGGTCAGAAGGGACCAAAGTAGATCTTCAAGTCTGACCCCCTGCCTCGGGCAGGAGAGAACTGGACTCATATGACCCCAGCTAGGTAATTATCAAGCTTCCTCTTAAAGATCCCCAAGGTAGGAGCCAGTACCACTTCCCTTGGAAGTTGGTTCCAGATCCTAGCCACCCTGCCTGTGAAGTAGTGCCTTCTAGGGCTGTGCAAGGCTTTGGACAGAGCTTCGGAGGCTTTGGGGTTCGAAGCAGCACATCCGGGGCAAAGCGCTGGCCTCGTTCGGCTTCCCGAAGCGGTTCGGAGCCGTCTCGGAGATCCGGCCATAGGGTATAATGGGGAAACAATAAAATATCTATAACTGTGTTGTTTTTTGTCCAATTTGAATGAAACTTTCAGGATTGGTAGATTATGTAGAGAGGATGAAGCCTGCCAAGTTTCAAGAAGATTGGTGCACGGGTTTAGGGGAAACTGTACCCCAAATTCTTGAAAGCAAAACTCATGTCACATCTATGTGTTACACCACAGGGGGGTCAAAACTGCAGGGGTGGTAGCTCTTGCTGAGGCCACAAAGCCTGCCAAGTTTCAAGAAGATCAGTGCAGGGATTTGGGGGGAACTGCACCCCAAGCTGTGGATGAGCAAAACTCATGCCATGGGTGCTGTGGGACTGTCTCTGCCTTGGGGCAGGGAGGGGAGACACTACTGCAGGCCTGGCTGCTAAGCTGCTGTGTTACCAGTTACCAATCGATCAATCATGATTCACTCAGGGACTCGGGGACCAGCTCAATACACAGGATCTAGCTACTACATAATGACTTAATGAGCATCAATTAGCACCTACAAAACCAGGCTAAGGAGAGGAAAGACTCAGTACAGACCATCAACTTCCCCAAGACAGACACAGCCTTGACACAAGTTTTGTCTGTCAGCAGCTAGGGGTGCAGGGCCCCAGAATCCCCCTGCACCGATCTCCTCAACAGCTGGCAGGCATCACACCAGGGGCTGCCATCCCCGCAACTGTCACCCCGCTTCACCTTAACACATGCAGTGTCACCCATGGCACAAGTTTTGCTTGTCCACAGCTTGGGGTACAGTTCCCCCCCAAACCCTTGCACCAATCTCCTTGAAACCTGGCAGGCTTTGTGGCCTCAGTAAGAGCTACCACCTGCAGTTTTGACCCCCCTGTGTTGTAATGCACAGCCGTGACAGGAGTTTGGCTTTCAAGAAATTAGGGTACAGTCCCCCCCCTGAATCCCTACACTGATCTTCTTGAAACTTAGCAGGTTTTATGGTATCAGCAGAGGCTACAATCCCTGCAAGTTTCATCCAAATTGAACAAAAAATAACAAAGTTATAGATATTTTATTGATTTCCCCATTATACCCTATGGCCGGATCTTCCAGGCAACTCTGAAGCTTCGGAGCAGCTTCAGCCGGATCGAGGCGGAAACCCGGTCCGGAGCTCCAAATCAGATCGCAGCCATCTGAAGCGGCCGGATCTGAAGCTGGGTTGGATCACTGTTGACTCGCACAGGCCTAGTGCCTTCTAATGTCTAATCTAAACCTACTCTCTAACAACTTCTAATCTCATTTCCTTCTCTGACCAGATGACCCATCACCTGGACAAGGGAGAAGAGATTGATGTCGTATATCTTAACTTCAAAAAAGCCTTCAATCTGGTATCCCATGATCACCTCTTGGCAAAACTGGCCAATTGTGGCCTTGGGTCCACCATGATCCGCTGCCTGGGCAATTGGCTCTGTGGTCAGACCCAGAGGGTGGTAATTGATGGAAACCAATCGTCATGGTGCTCTGTGACTAGTGGGGTCCCCCAAGGCTCTGTCCTTAGACCTATACTGTTCAACATCTTCATTAATGATGTGGACATTGGAGTTGGAAGTGGACTGGCCAAGTTTGCCGATGACACCAAACTTTGGGGCAAAGCATCCACACCAGAAGACAGGAGGGTGATCCAGGCTGATTTGGACAGGCTCAGCAAATGGGCAGATGAGAACATGATGGTGTTTAACACCGAAAAATGCAAGATTCTCCACCTTGGGAGGGAAAACCTGCAGCATCCTCATAGGCTCGGCAGTGCTACACTGGCTAGCACTATGGAAGAAAGAGACTTGGGGGTCATCATTGACCACAAGATGAACATGAGCCTGCAATGCAATCCTGCAGCTAGTAAAGCGACCAAAACACTGGCTTGCATCCATAGATGCTTCTCAAGCAAATCCCAGGACGTCATTCTCCCCTTGTACTCAGCCTTGGTGAGGCCGCAGCTGGAGCACTGGGTCCAGTTTTGGTCTCCACAATTCAAAAAGGATGTGGAGAAGCTTGAGAGAGTCCAGAGAAGAGCCACGCACATGATCAGAGGTCAGGGAAGCAGACCTTATGACGACAGGCTGAGAGCCGCGGGGCTCATTAGCCTGGAAAAGCCCAGGCTCAGGGGTGATCTGATGGCCACCTATAAGTTTATCAGGGGTGATCACCAGTATCTGGGGGAACATTTGTTCATCAGAGCACCCCAAGGGATGATGAGGTGGAATGGTTATAAACTACTGCAATACCGTTTCAGGCTGGACATAAGGAAGAATTTCTTTACTGTCTGAGCCCCCAAGGTCTGGAACAGCCTGCCATCGGAGGTGGTTCAAGCACCTACATTGAACGCCTTCAAGAGTAAATTGGATGTTTATCTTGCTGGGATCCTATGACCCCAGCTGACTTCCTGCCCTTCGGGGGGGGGGCTGGACTTGATGATCTGCCGAGGTCCCTTCCAGCCCTAATGTCTATGAAATCTAGGAAAACTTATGGCCATTATTCCTTGTTACTTCAGGAAGCGCTCAGGAGAACAAGGTCTCTCCCATTCCCCGCTGGTCCCCCCTAGTAAGTTTATAGACAGCCATCAGGTCCTCCCTCTGCCTTCTCTTGCAAAGGCTGAATGGGTTCAGGTCCCTTAACCTCTCCTCGTAAGGCCTGCCCTACTGCTCCCTGATCATGTGGGTGGCCCTTCTCTGGACTGTCTCAATGGTGGCCACAACCCTCCTGAAGTGCGACGCCCAGAACTGGACGCAGTACTCCAGCTGCAGCCTGACCAGTGTTGCATAGAGGGGGAGGATCACCTCCTTGGCCCTGCTTATGATGCATCTGTGAATGCATCACAAGGTGCAGTTAGCCCTACTGACTGTGACCTCGCATTGTCAGCCCCCTGGTAAGTTTTTATAGATGGCCACCAGGTCCCCTTTCAGCCTTCTCTTGTGAAGGCTGAACGGGTTCAGGTCCCGTAGCCTCTCCTCGTAGGGTCTGCCCTGCTGTCCCTGGATCATGCGAGTGGCCCTCAGGTTGGTCTGACAGGACCTGCCCCTAATGAACTACATCCCTTGCCTTAAGTGCCTCCGCAAGCTGACCTGAGAATTCACAGTCTAGCTCTTCCCCTTGGTTGGGAGTTCTGTAGTAGACCCCCACCATTAAGTCCCTTTCCCCATGACCCCCCTGTATTCTGACCCAAAGCACTTTAGCCTGCCCCTCCTCTGACCCCATCCTGTTAGTTGAGGACATGTATTGCTCTTTGATGTAGAGCACCACACCCCTGCCTTTCCTCCCCACTCTGTTCTGCCTGTATAGGCTATAGCCCCTAATGTTAACCACCCAGTCGTGGGATGAATCCTATCAGGTTTCTGTGAGCCCTACTATGTCCAGGTTTCTACTAGCTATCTTGAGGGCAAGTTCTTCCTGCTTATTCCCCATGCTATGAGCATTAGTGTAGAGGCATTTAAGGCCTTGTATTGGTGCATGCACACCCCCCCCCCCCCCCCCCCCGATTCTTAGGACTATCCGGACCCCTGTCACTTACGTGGGTACTCCTTGTGCCCATCACCTGTCTTGGCTGGGAGGTGTCCTCATGCTCTCCTGTGGCCCCATCCCCAGGCAAAGCTAGTTTATAGCACACTGGATGAGATCAGCCAACCTGGAAGAAAAGACAGACTTGCCTTTAGGGGAGAAATGTAGCCCATCTGCGCAGGGGGCATGCTTGGGAGGAAAGTGTGGGTCGTTGTCCAGCAACCCGAGGCCTGCCTGGCAGCACCAGCTCCATAGCCGCCGGTTAACCTTGCCAATGCAGGCCTCGTGTCGCTGTTTGTCTACTTACTGGGAGAATAGAGGAGAATACCACCTGTGCCCCAGTCTCCTTGAGGCCCCCAAGGCCTCAAAGTCCTTCATCATGCAGTCTGGGTTGCCCCTGGCTGTGTCATTTGTTCCCACATGGATAAGGACCATGGGGTACTGGTCCGTGGGTTGAATGTAGGCCAGGATCCTCTCTGTGATGTCCTGAATCTGAGCCCCAGGCATGTATCAGACCTCGCGTGCCATGGGGTCGAGTCGACAGATGGGACCCTCCGTTCCCCTTTGAATGGAATCCCCAATGGCAAGGACCCAGCATTTCTTCCTCCTGGTGCTCCCTCTCTGCACCATCTGTGTCATGCGTGGAGTGGCACTGTCCCTGCTGGAGGCATCCCCTTCATCCTTCTCCTCCAAGGCTTCCAGGGCCTCGTATCTGTTCCCAAGTTGTACCTGGAGAGCCTCCACCCCTCTAGCCTGAGCAGCCCTGGTTCTGGTGGACACCTTCTGCCACTCCTCTGTTGTGCATCTCTCCTGGGGGGGTCTGTATGCTGGATGCCTGGTCCTGCAGTGAATGGAAATAAGTGGCAATCTCGTCCTCTGCAGCCCTGATCTCCCGCAGCCTGCTCACCTCAGTCTGGAGCTCCCTCATCTGCTCCTCCAGGGCCCTAAGCTGGGCACAGGAGGGACAGGCAAGGGAACCACCAGACCCCTCCCCTACACCAGCCTCTGAGTCCCCACCAGGCCACCTCCACAGATGGGGAGCAGAGGGCTGCCGACTGTGCCATAGGCTCCATCCAGGCCAAAGCCCCAGAGGAGCCCAGGGCAGGTGGCGCCACCAGGGCGGGGCCCCTAGCAGCTGCGCTCTGCATCTGTACTGCGTCTGCGGAGCCTAGGCTACTTCTCTTGCCTGTTGGAGGCTCCTTCCGGGCTCCTGCTGCACACCTGCCTTATGCGAACACCAGCACAAATATTGGCGTGCCCTTACAGAGCATGTTTGGTTGTGTGTGCTGCCCATGCATAGCTCGGGAGCACAGCTCTCTGCCAGCTGAGCTAAAAGGGATCCAGGGGGCTTCCCCTCTGGATCAGCCTCAGCTGCGCTGGCTCCCTATGCCCCACTTACCTTAGGGGGATCAGCTGCTGCTGCTCCTGCCGCCGCTGTTGGTGAGGTCTGATAAAGAGCTGTATATAAGAGCAAGGTTTTATTGTCAAGGTGGGGCTCTGCTGGGGTTTACTTATGATGATTCTCCTGAATGATCATCCATGGAGCAAACAGCACATCAGGAACGTTGCAGCAAGAGCACAAGGGAAGAAGTGTGCTAGCCATCAAGGAGAAGGAAAGGGAGGGAAAGGAGGTTCTTTTCTTTTTTTTTAGAAAGGAAGTGGTGTCATGGATCTGACTTGTTGGAGGGCTGATGGAGGAAACAAGCAAATAGGGAGTTGTCCTGTGCAATTGTTTCCTCCCCCTTCTCCTTCCCTCTGCAGAGGGATGGCTTGCCAGCTTTTCCCTGAGTGCATGAGGTCAGTGTTAGCTCAGTGGGGTTTTAAAGTGGAATGCACTGCACCTTTCACACCAAGCAAAATAATTTGGCATGGACACAAATGATGCTGGGCCAGCAATCTGTTTTCAAATGGCTTTTCGGTCTGGGTTGCATTGCTTTGTAACTTGGCAGGTGCTTCCAGCAGTTCTGTGCCTGTCCCCTGCTCTCTGTGAATGGTGCCTCTTTGCAGGGATGCTTGGACTTTCTTCTCTCCAAAACACAAACAGACACTGGAAGCTCCCAGGCCAAGGACCTGTCTCTGTCTATCCAGTGCCCTGCACAGTCAGGGGGCCTAATGCTAGGCAGAGAGAAAAGTGCTGACTTCTGCATTTCCAGGCAGTTTCCCTGGCCTGCAATGAGTTGTCTATCTTGGCAAACTCAACTACAAAAGTCTCCCTTACTCTCCTTTGGCATTATTTCCTTCTGCTTTCCCCCTCTCTTCCCTCCTCATCCTAGTTCCCACCTATTTACATTCTCACTGACATCCTGTCACACTTTTAGCATCTTTCATTCCTTGGTGATCTCAGAACAGCAGAGGCTCCTAGGGCATTTCTACTGGTACTTTTTCACCCGGTGACGTGCCGGAGACGAATCGAGCCTGCTCCGCACGCGAGTCGACGTGCGCGGCGCTGTGTCGCTTACAGTTGCACAAGTGGTGAAACATGCAGCTTGCACACGGTAACACCGTTTGCAGTGTGAGTGCAAAAGCACTCCCCCCCCTTGCTATTTTCTGCGTGTTTCATCTCTGATGCCACTGCACCTGTTGCAGTGCTGAGCTGGTGCACGTGTGTGTAAAAATAAATAAATAAATTAAAATTAAAAAAAAAAAATGGCTCCTGTGCCTGAAGGCTGGCAAAGGACTTTTACTAGACTGGTGGAGTAGTTGCGGGGGGAAAAGGATCGCATCTCCCCAAAGAAGCTTGCCTGCACTGAGCAAGCCCAAGCAAGCCCCTTCATGCATCCAGGCAGGGGATCACCTGACATGATGGAAAACAGCTAGCTGAGCCGGGAGGCAAACATTTGGGTTTTCTTTTTTTAAATGCCCTAATTTAGAGACTAAATGAGAACAGGCTGAGTGCGGCTGGCTCCCGGCTCCGGCCCCCGCCCTGGCAGCCGGCCCGCGGAGGAGCGAGCGGGGGCGCCCCCTGGCGGCGCGGGGCCGGCCCTGCCCCTGTAAGGCGATCCCGGCTGCGCTCATTGGATTGGCCCTGGGGGGGCGGGGGGAGCCGCCGGCCGGTCTCCCTCCCGGGCCGGGGCTGGGGCCGGGGCCAGGGAGACATGGAGCCCCGGCGTCTCTCCCAGCTCCTGCTTCTCCTGTCTCTGTGGTGCTGCCCGGCCCTCTCCTGCCCCAGCCGGTGCCTCTGCTTTAAGAGCACCATCCGCTGCATGCACTTGATGCTGGATCGTGTCCCCCGGGTGCCGCAGCAGACCTCAGTCTTGTAAGTAGCCGTCCCTCCCCTGACACGGGCACAGGCTCCTGCTCGGGGTCGCGCCTCCCCGCGTTGTGACAGCAGCCTGGCACAGAGGCACGGGTGGGGGGGGATGCCTGCTGGGAGCTGGCTGGTCCTGGGAAGGTGCTGGGGGAGCAAGGAGACCCAGGGCGGTGGGTCCCAGGAGGATCCCCTTGGCAAGCTTGCAAATAAAGACTGGTGTCCGAAAGCTTGCAACTGCAGCCATACAGTCTACGAATCTGTGAATGAAGACTTTGTGTTCTTGCAAATAGCTAGTTGGCCTAATAAAAGATACCGCCGCTGCCAGCAGTTTTTCATTCCTTTTGCCAGTTTAGACCCAACCTGGATATCACCCCCCCTCTGTGCACCCTCATCACCACTCCCTTCAGGATGCATGGGAGGGTGGTATTCAGGTTGCAGCCGTATCGGCGTAGAGTGACAAAAGGAATCAAAAACTCGTGGCAGTGGTATCTTTTATTAGACCGACTAGATAGTTGCAAAAGAAAAAAAGGGTTTATTTGCAAGCTTTTGGGCATTGGTGCCCTTTATTAGGCATAGGAGAGTGCAAAGATTTGTAAAAGTTCACCTAGGTAGAAATGAGAATCCATATTTCACAGGAGAGCGGTGGGGGTGGTGCACAGCAGGTAAGTTGCGGGAGCTGCTGGTAGGGCTGGAGGGAGAAAGCAGGCAAGTAGGGATGTGGGGAAAGGGCTGTGGAAGGTGGAGGACAGGCACTATAGGAGTGAATGGGAATGTGGGAATGGGATGAATTATTTCAGGGGGGTTTTGGGGGGTGGGGGGGACGAGTAATCTCAGGGGGATGATTTATCCCAGTAGCTCCTCTGAAATGTGGGGCGGCAGGCAGGATCCTGGGAAGCGGGCCTGGCTGGGCGTGTAACTGGACAGGATGGGAAACGAGCGGTGAATTTCAGTGGTTGCCCTCGCTGGCTGGAGGTGACGCTTGGTTCCAGGTGAGTGTTGCCGAAGAGGGTTTGAAGCTGCTTTGTGTCTCCAGGGGTTTAAGTTACAAGCACACAAGGGCAGGTGTTGGGAGGATGTGAAGGAAAAAAGGAAGACACGTTTGACCCAGGGTATAAATCTGTGTGGAAAGGGTCTAATTCCTGATGCTGAAACGTCATTTGCTTTAACAAGTTGAGCATTGCTTCATTGGAGTCTGGAATGTCTGGTGAGGCAGATGAAAAAGATTCAGTGAGGTTCTTTTGACATGACAGACCGTTGCCAAGTTAAGCTGCAAGGTTCTTGGGGCAGGGACTGGTGTTTTGTTCCATGCATTTAGCCTAAGTGGTTTGTAGTCCCTGATGAGGCCTCCCTGGTGCTCTGGTAATACAAATAATAAATGCAGCTGAACACATGGAAGCGTGAGCATTTTGCTTGCTGGCAGGCTGAGGATGCACTGTGTAACTGTTTTTATCGCCTAGTTATCTCTGTGGAGGGTGGATTGCAGAGCAGCTGCTGATGCTCACTTGTCAGGCTGGGCTTTGTGGGGTTCCACCCTGCATCTAGGCAGGGATACCCATTTATCTAGTCATGAAATGGGACATGCACATCATTGCTTTGAAAGCAAGCTTCACTGCACAGTCAGTAATGACAGATGTTTTTCAGCTTGGCTGCCTTTACTGTCATTTAGTTCAGGTTCCCACATCTAACTTTTGCTTTCCTTATGTTTACGTATCAGAGGGAAGATGCTTGGACATATTTGTATTGTGGGAGCGGAAAAGGATCGAGTAATGTAAAATAATAGTTTACAATGGCATGAGATTATCAACATGACTGTTATTTCAGAGTTTGTTTTTGCAGGTGATTAAGATATCAAGCTAAAACCTCTCTGCAAATCATTTAAAAGCACAGCTAGTCTACTATTTTAGCCAGTTAAACTCATCATGGGTAAACTTGCTCAGTTACCCACCTGGTTTTTGTGTGTGAACATGATGATCTATTTTGACAGCCATGATTTTACCTTTAGAAAACATTTGCTAGCCTCCCAAGAACTTTGCAACCATTGCTATTGAAACTGTTAAGAACGAGACAACAACAAAAGCAGTGTGACTGCAGCTTTGTCAGAGAGAAGAAGATTGGGAACTAAGTAACAGTTAGACTGACGAGCAACTGAAGACTGAAATTTTTCTGAGAATGAACAAAGGTTTGGGTTTGTTTTTGATTCAAGTAAGAACCACATTGATCTTCGATATTGTGTGTTCCTGGAAGGTCCTAAGGAGTGAGGTGCACAGCTGTGACACTCTGTATTTGTTCTTTTAAAGCCTCTTTCCTGAGGGTCAGATCAGTAAAAAAAAATCATCCTAACTCGCTTAATTTGCTTTTCAATAGAAGACAAGAACAGTGCCTACTTGTGACATCTGCCCACATCTGACTGATGCTGGCTCTCTTTAGAAATCAATCCTTTGTGGTTTCGGTAGTGAAATTAAATAGGTAACTGAAATGACACTGTCAAAGGGCTGTGGCCTATCATTACATTACTGATATTATTGTTAGTACTGGAGGGACAATCGAGCGGAAAGCCCCATGCCTACCTGCAGTTAAGTACTGCTCAGTGTCAGAGAGCCCCTGTGCAGAAGACAGTGAGAGTCTGCCTACATAGAGCACTTTGCAGATCAGGGCCATAGGCTGATGAGACAGTCTTGTCACAAACAAGTGCAGGTATGGCAGAGAGCACAGGAGGTAAAAGTCAAACAAGAACCTTTAAAATAAATGTGATAGTTGTGAGATAAATAGTCCAGAGAAAATTTAGTAACACTTCTCCCTTCCCTTCATTGAGATGCTTTACAATTCTAGCTATGTGGAAAGGGCCTAGTCTGCAAGAGGTAGATAAGAGATTACGGTCAGAAAAGGCCATTAAATCACCTAGTCACTTACTCCCATATATCACAGTTCAGAGAATTTCATCCAGCTAGTCCTGCATTTAGTCCAGTAACTTAAGTTTAAAGTTTTCTTCCCAAAACGCACTGCAGTTTGGTACGCAGAACTCCAAAGATGGAGAATACACTACTTCCCTTGGCATCACAGCTAAAGTTTCCAAAGAGGAAGTTTGGTCATGTCTTGTAGGTATTTTACAGCACTTGTGATAAAGAAATAATGTTTGGGACAAAAGCAGGGTAGAGAGTTGAATAGAAAGTTATTTAAGAAAGAAATTTCATAGTATACCTAAAAATTCAGATAAAGCCACTGGGTATTAACAGCTTTATTTTAAACAATTTAAAGCAATTAAGTAATACCGAAGGTTTATGACAAACAAACAATATCTTGAACTCCCACAACATACCACATTTAGAGAGGGAGAAGGGTTCTCAAAAGAAATAAGCATGTCAGTTGACAAGAGAGGAATAACATCAACTGTTATGAGGAACAGATCTGCTTAATTAATCATAGGGAGAAAATCCTCAGTATTGGACAAGGTATCAAAACAACATTTTAGGGAAGGTTACCTGCATCTGTCTTTTTTATTATCAGCATCTCTAACTTTCTAGTCTCTCAAAACGCCCAAAGCTGCTGCTCTTTAGGCGTGTGCTAGTTCTGTTGTTTTAAATGCATGACCAGATGCATTTGAAATGTCAGGCGATAAGAGTCAGCATCTTCAATATTAACCAAGTTATATATGTGATATGCTTTCCAAGGGGGGTTAATGGTATGAGTTCTATCATAAAGCAATGGAAAATACAGTTTCTTCACTTGCTGGTTCTTGAAATGGGTCATGCCATTGGGAATTGTAAAAGCGATTGGTAAAGAAATGTCTGGTAATGGGCAGAGTTTTCTTTCTTTCTTTTCCATGCAGACAGACTGCTCATGGAAAGCGCAACATCACTTAACTTAGTTAAACTGACTGTGTTTTTAATGAAGTTATTGACATATGTCTACTGTGCACTTCTATGATAAGTTTTATGGAATATGGATATAAAAATGGAATATGGATAGAAAAAGTTGAAGAAATAGATGCAATTTATAAGTGAATTGAACATATCGTCCATTTAACCTACAGCTTTCAGGCAAAACTTTTAAAATCCTATTTTGGATTTTCCTGTTTACTTCAGGTTTCCTTTCATTTATTAGGAGATGCATTTCACTTGCTTGGAATAACTCAATGCTATATTTGTGGAAACTTTTTGCATTGTGTGGAAATGGCTAGCTTGGCCCTGCCCCTCTGTAGAAAGGGAGTGAACCATAAAGATGACAGTCCAGTGGCCTACAAAGAGATTTTTCTCATTCAAAAGAATGATCCTGTTGCCTTAAAAACAAAATAAGATTTTCTTTGTGTATTTTTGTTTGATGTATGCCAGTTCTCATTGCAGCTGTTAATATGTTGGGTCTATCAGACCCAAACTAGATTATTAAAATTACCTCTTAATGTAACTGGTATTCAAATGCATCTCTGCTTTTCATGCCTGCATGGTTCCACATGACACAGCTGAAGATAATGGTTAGCAAGGTCTTTTTGTTGTTGCTGCTGCTATGTGACCAGGCACTGTCATAATTGTAATGTTTGTCCAAGGGCATTCAGAAATAAATAACTCAAGCCACAGGTGTGGGAAAAGAGTGCTGCTAAGCTAGCAAGCACAGAATGGTGTGAACATAAAGTAAAGCTATGCATACATTGCCATTAACAGGTTCAACAAAAAGTAACTTCAGATTATCATGTGCATAGTAATTTATCTTGCAATAATTTTACAAGATATTTGTGAGGATGTCTAATGTAGGATTGCTTTGAAGCTGGGATTGATTCAACGATGTAGCTCGTGTTGAATCTAATTAAACAACAACTTTTGAAGTATTTGTTCTATGATTGCATATGAAAGATATTTGCTGAGGGCACCTGTGTTTATTTTTTTGTTTTTGTTTTAATTTTTTTTATCTCAAAAAATACATGGCTGTCATAATATGAGGGAAATGAAGAAGAAAAATTGGCATGGTAAGTGCACGTTAGGTGTACTGGCTTGCGGGTTTTTGCAGGGTAGAGACAAAGGTTTGGATCCTACGGGTATGTCCAGGGAAGTGGCACTATATAGATCTTTAAAAACACCGGATGGCTTTTTAAGACATTAGTGTAGTCCTGCGCATTTACTTGGTGCGATGCCAGTGATGATGTGGCTTGAGGGGATGGAAGTAATGTTCTCCAGTGCATCTCCAGCAGGTGGTGATTCAGTGACCACATACATTTATAGAGAAAGCTTTATTATAATTAGTAGAGGTGGGCAATTTTGGGGGGGGAAGTCTTTAGAAAAATGTAGTTTTTTGGAGGACCAAAATAAATACATATTTTTGATTTTGCTCAATTTCTTAACAAATGAAAACTTGATAGCAGGTTAAAGAAAGGATAAGTAACTCCCAGTCAGTCAAATGCTAAACTTCTAGGATTTTAGGGAGAGCAAGCTACTATAATCCCAGTTCCACAGCCTCTTGTCATGCATATGTACAAGGCCTAGCTTATATAGCCATGTCCTTGCTTTGGTAAGGTGTTGGATAAAGTGAACAATGACTTTTTGACTTGATGTCCCTCCCCTACAAAAAAGACAAAAAGAAAAGAAAAAAGGCAGTTTGAGTTGAATCAAATAATTTTGTTTTGGGTTAGGGTTATGTAAAAACTTTATTTTTTTTAAATGTAGTTTAATTTCTGAAAGGTTGGGAGGGACTGTTTCAAAATGACAGATCCAAATGTTTCAATTTTAGATTATCAAAATAAAACATCCCAGCATTTTGAAATGTTCTTTCTCCATTTTTTTTGGCTGATGGATTTACAAAGAGTACCCCCTTCCCCCATACCCATTGGAAACCTTTTTTGGGACAATGTACTGTTTGGTGGAAATCTTTTGTTCAGGTTTTGTGGCTTTTGCAGTAGAAAACAAAGACTGGGTGTGAATGCCTAAGGTGTTTGAAGAGATACTGCTCATATACAATACAACATCTGATAAGGACTGTCCTGATCAAACTGTGAAGCAACAGTCCTGTATTATCAGGGAAATAAACGGAGCCATTTAATAGATTGTGGGCTACAACTGCCTGCATAGGTAGCTTGTGTATCCATGTGGAGCTGCATTGACTGTGGGGTAATCATGGGAAACAACTCTCAAATAAGTTTATTTCATGATCCTACCGGCTCCATCCCCAGCATGTAAATTGGTGCAGTGCTTCTGGTACCAGTGTAGGCAACAGTTAATCTGCGGGATCATGGTGTACACATAAGAGATCTAGTCAGGTGCCTGATGAATCTGCTTGTACAAAGTCCTGCAACCATCACATCAAGACCTTTGATGCGTACACCTAGGCAAGAGTATGGAGGGGTGGAGGCTGCCCAAGACCTACCATCCCCATCTTTAGACCATTGAGACAGAATTGAAAGACTAGACTGAGTCCAGGCGTTTAGTGCCTTGATGGTTGTGGCTTCTGCCATAGAGCAGCAGATCAGAACTGCTGCCAACTGCTTAATACCTCAGCAAGGGCATGTTTCTATCAGGGTGATGTCCAGGTAGCAATAAAATTACACTAGTTTACTGGCCCTGAGTTTCTATGTAAGCAAGGCCTAGCCAGCTTAACTACTTTGATTTCATGGACTGTGGATCTGCTGGTTCAGAGAATGAACATTCAGTGGTCAAAATCCAGTATGTCACAGGGACTGTGTAATGGAGTAAAACTGATTTGCACTTCCATCTGCAGAAACTTCACCCCTGTTTATAAAATGGACAGCAGTACACTTGGAAGAAGAATGAAAGAGTTGGATCCTATAATAGTTGCTAGCATGATGTTTGTATTTAAGCCATGACTGTCAGCTATGAATGCTAGTACATGGATTTGATTTAAACATACTGGAAGTATATTGCAGCTCATGTAGTATCCTACCCCCAAGTATGTATCAATCCATGTTATTAACTAATTGGAGCCTATGGCCCTTTCTCCCAAGTTGTCTTTAGAGCCTCCACAGTGGATGAGGCAAAGTATCAAAGACACACAGAGGACTGTCCTCAAACAATTTCCATCACACTGTTACTTGCACTCTAACCTACTCTGGTTGGAAAAGTTCATAGTAAAGGTCTCCATGTCTCTTTAGAAAGCTAAGATTTCATCTTTTCTTTCTTTTCTCTTTTTTTCTGGCTGACAATTGCTTTTTTAAAAAAGATGCTTAAGGTTTAGAGTGGTAGGATCAATACCCTCATTGTCCTCGAGTGAAGGCTGAAGGCTTATTGCTCTCTTTGAAGCATTCTGTGAAGCAGTTGTCTGATTTGCTACACTGGTAGTACTAATGAACTGCGCACAGCTGATGCTCAGAAAGCTCAGCTTGTCAGTCATGGGGAGCAGAGAAAATACTTTTAATGCAGTCAGGTGTCAGTGAGGCAACAACGAATAACAGCTAATGGCACATTTCCTTGGTGGTACAGAGTCAGAAAAGTCTTGTGCATAAGCAGGAAGGATAGCTGAATGGTAGTGAAATCTTAATGCTCCACAAGAGAATGCCTTTAGCTATGGAAAATTAAACCATTTTCTCCTAATTTTTTCGTACAACCCCACTTATAAGAGAGTTTGTTGACTTTTTCTTTTCTTTCCCCCTCTCTGACATATTTATGCTGGTGTTTGTGTTCCAGAAAATTAAACCGAGAATAATTTTCATGTTTGTTTTTCATCTTCTTCTGGAAATGTATTTAAACACTAATATTTTATAACCTATTCAGTGACTGAGTTACAAAGCTAACCAAAAATAAACTAGAAAGGTGTAAGCTGTCAAGTGAAGATATGAAGATTATGTTCAAATACAGTGGGAGTCAACCTTGTCATCAGACATGCCACAAACTAGCCCAGCACCATTACCAAGCGGCACTCTGATCCCCTTCATGGCCTGCTCTGCTTTCTGCTTCCTTCCCTATCTGTTACTGTGCTGGCTATCATCTCCTCAAAGTCTGCTGCATGTTGCACACAGAGGCTGCCTGTGCCACTTACGGTGTGCATGTGGCAGGTTGACCACTCCTTTTCTAATGAATTGGTCAGTAGCAAAACATTTGCTTTATCCACTTAATTTGGGATGCTGTCTTTATTGCTGGGTAAGCTTAGTGCATAGCTCAAAGAGGAACTGGCCATTTAATGGATAATAGTAGTATCTAGAGCAGCACGTGTGCTAGAGTGTGGCACGCAAAAGCGTTTTGATTGTCACGCGCACCTGGGGAAGGGGCTGGGGCTGTGCTGCCACAAGGATCGGGCCCCTTGTGGCTCCCCCGCTGTCAATTCCTGGCATGCCAACATCTTACGAGTCAAGGTTGCGAGTGTTTTTGGCGCACTGCCCCAAAATGTTGTCAACCTCTGATCTAGAGCTAATGGTAAATAATAAAACTTTTAGAAAGTAAATAAAAACTTTGTGCCTCAAGGTTTAATTTCTGTTATGGAATAGGGGAAGATGGGGATCAATTTGTTTCTCATCTGTCTGCTGTTACTATACAGGTAGTCCTCAGACTTACAACACAATTGGCTCCTGAAAACTGCCTGTTAAGTCAAATATTAACTGGGAACCAATTTTCTCATAAGAAACAATGCTCTAAATGGGGGATTGGTTCCTGAACTGAGGTCCGATACCCTATTTTCACCAAAAATACCCCAGAATTTTGTACTCAATCAATTATAGATGAGTAATATAACTACATCAAAGACAGAAACACCCAATTACCGGTGGGGGCACATTTCTCACAGGAGGGCCACTCTCTCTCCAAACTCTCAGTCCTGATCCTCAAGGGAAACTTACGCAACACTTCCCAGAGACGAGCCTATGAGCTCCATTTCATCAACCTGCTGGATACTAGAGATCAGGGACTAAACATAGACATTGGATTTTTGATACATTACAATCTGCCTGGCAACTGACTCCCCAGCCCAGCCCAGCCCAGCCCCTGGCTTGTTTACTTTTCATTCCATCCAGGAAGAGCACGCAGCAACTGCTGCAGCTTCCTTAGCCTGACGAAGGGTTTTTGAACCCGAAAGCTTGCTTAATAACTATTCTCCAACCATTTGGGTTGGTCTAATAAAAGATTTCAAATTCACCCAAGGAACCTTGTCTGCATATAACTACATTAATGTATTTGTATTGTAAATAGCAATCATATTGATTTGGAAGAACTTCTTACAGGTGACTTTGCTGGACTTTTTGAAGGGTTCTTGGCTGGAGTCTTCTCAGGAGTCTTGGCTGCAGGTTTTTCTGGAGTCTTGTCTGCTTTCTTAAACGAAAGTGTCCAAGGAAGTTTAGACAGATGTTCTCCAGGGAGATGAGTGACTCAGTGAACTTGTTCGCTGGCGTGGCATCAGATCAGGTGTTATAAAGTCAACACTGGCATCATAAAGTTGAAATGGTGTCAATTTATAAATGTTGTAAGTGTGAAACGTTGTAAGTCGAGGACTGCCTGTATATTTTTTTGAACCTTTCACTGAAACCTCTGATGCCATCTGCTGTTGGAAGCATAATATGGGACTAGATGGGCCATGATTTTGATTCTTTGGTAACTCCCATGTTTCAAATCTCCAGCGTGCTGTGTGAGAACTCCTGCTGAACTCTGATTGTAGTTTCAACTTTGGCAGTACATTTGCTTGGGCAGGTAATTCTTCTGTCCTGTCTTGTCCTGTCCTATTGTGCTTTTAGCAGTATTATAGTGTTGCAGAGATGTTCAATAGCCAGTAAGTAGCAGTGCCCCACAGTGCTAGATGCTACAGACACATGCAGGGAGATATGATCTTTGCCCTGATATGTTTATACCCTAAGGAGGTTTGAAAGGTAGACATGCATTTGACTGGGAAAACTGGTGGGTAATGGCTGTCTGGTTTGTGTTATCCTTGTGTGCAATGTGTCAGAACTACTCATGAAGATCAGTCAAACAGAAGGCTTCTAAACGGCACAAGGAAGGACATTAGATGCCCCCAAGAAAGAAAGAGTCAGGGTGCTACTCACTGTATTTCTGTGCGGAAAGGAGGCATAACATTCAGTCACTGTCAGTGAAAATCACTAGGAATAGCAAATGCAGATCTCAGGTAGCATATCTATCTCTGTGGCTGAACAAGACATTGAAGAAGGAAGTGTTTTGAGAATAAGATGTGCCTATGTCATCATAGAGCTGTGATGTTTCAGACCCAAGTTGTGAATGGATCCGATTCGCTTTTAAGTTTTGGTTGTTATTATATTTTGTTGTTTTTTTGGAAAGAGATTCAGGAAGGAATCGGAGGAAGCTTGATTCAGGTTGCATGATGGAGACTTGGAAAGATCACGTTTCTTGGTAGCTGTCCCATGCAATACACAAGGAGCATATTTCTAATTATTTTTGACAATATTTGAGCAATCGGAGTTTAACTGTCAAAACACTATAAAATAAAAATTCTAATAAAAGGAATAAAGCCATTGGCAGAAATCACGGAGAAAAGTATAAAACAGACAATATATCTGCATACAAATTTCTAAAAAAACAACCACATGGTTCTTGATCAACAGTTAGTGCACCAACAGAAATAGCTTTCTAAATATATTTTTCATTAAATCCTGAATTTAATTTTTTTTCTAGATGATGATGGGGGAAAAAAGTTGGTTTATTTTTTTTCTTTATGGCATATCTTAGTGTAAAAATGGATGCTGGAAATTCTCAATATGTCTCTGTTGTGAGTACAGATGTCAATTGTTTATGTTATCATGACTGCATTAGCTACTGATAACTTACCCCACTTTAAACAAAAGCACAGTTTCACAGTCTGTACTCAATGCATAGTACATGCATGGATCATAAAAACACTTGAAGGGATGTGTGGGAGGAGGTTGTCTTCAAATTCTTAGTAGGAAGTGCAACAATGTCCTGTGTGCAATACCTTTTGGTATGCTGGAATTTCTCCCAAATGTAACCCTTGCGTATCCTGCAAATGTAACCCTTGCGTATCCTGCGCTATTTATTAGTAAGTTAGTGTTGTGTATGTGTAAGCACAACTTCAGGACCAGTTCTTTGTAGGATAAAGGCTCACAAAGAAAAGTGCTCATAAAAAGGCAGTGAAAGCAAAGGAAGCATCAGCTGGCGGGAAGAACATAGGCCATAAATGGAGATTGCCAAATTAAGTGGATCAGATGCTTCCCATTGTCTTGCATGGTCAGGCCCCTGCTGCCCCCAGGAGTGCAGGCTGGATCTTGAGGGATAACGCTCAGGTAGCACTTCTGCAAATGGAGAAACGTTGAGCCAGATTCTTTACGCATGCCTCCACAAGCGGGGAAACCTGGTATTCTCCTGTTTGCAGAGGTATACTGTGAGAAACTTCCAATTTGGGGCATGCCTCAGCAAACGGGGAAACCTGGGCAGGTACTCCCTGCAGGGGGAATTCCTGGGGTGTGCAGACTCGGGGCCCCTGAAATCCTTGGAGTGCCTGCCTGGGGTGGCTGGAGAGCATGGGCAGTTCTGGGCTACCCATGCTCTCTTACCTTCAATGGATGTCTGGCACAAAATAGAGGCACAAAATAATACTTCCTTGCATGCATCTACACGAGCACTTTACAGCAGAGTAGACTAATTAAGTCCACAGCAAAGTGTCACAGTCTACACGTATGCTGATATTAGGGTGCAGTAAATTAATTAACTCTGCCATAAGATTGGGACAGTACTATCTTATGGCGGAGTAATTACGTGCGATCAGATGCTCGTGTAGACTCTGACAGGGGCTTGCTGGGGCATGGGGTGCTAAAGTGTGGGGGGGCTGCCTGCTGCCTAGCCTGCTGCCTAGCCCCACACCCTCGTGCCCCAGCCAGCCTCTCCACCATGGGTCCCTTGCCAGCCAAGGATGCTCCACTCCAGCTCAGTGTTGCAGTCCTGGGCACACATGCAGACACTGTGCACGGGAGCAGTTGACTCCAGCATGAACTACACCTGTGCTTATATCTGTGCATTAATAATTGTAAATGCACTGCTTTTGTTACAACCACAGATTTGGGCTTTGCTGTTTGTGCCACCATAAACATCTATTTGCACCCATATTTTGATTTCTCTGATATACCCAAAGTTATAAGGGGAAAAGGAGTGCAGTGGCAAAGTAGTTAAGCTCTCAGAATAGCTCTGAAGCAGTGGTTCTCAGCCTTTTTAAACTGCAGGCACCCCTCATGAGACTTGAATCGCCCTCCGTAACTGTTGTGAATTGAGTGGCACCAGATTAAAAAAAACTAATAAATTTAATACAGTGCTTACCTCCTTGCAGAAGAACAGCCAGGTAGGGGACAGCCTGAGCCTGCCTTTATCTGCTTATCTCCTCACACATCCTGTGGCCCCCTCAAAGTATCTTGTGGCATCCCAGGAAGAGCTGATACCCTGGTTGACAATCATTGCTTTCAAGACAGGAAATGGAGCTTTTGCTCCGGACATGAGCTGCAGGCTGTCCCCTGTTGATTGTAAGAGGTGCCCTGCTTGTCTGAGATAGGTAGTCAGTTGTGAATGTTGGCCGCATTGTCAGGTGGTATTGACGAATTTGGGATTTTAGCTTGATGGCCTTCTAGGCTCAGAATGGGCGTGTCCAGATGTGCGTGGACATTTGTTTTCCTGGGGACAAGTAGTGGCAGTGCATCTTGCACCACCGCTTCTTGTCCTTGGGCCATGCATGTTTTGGCATGTGGCAGGTTACCACTGGGCTGGCCCCAACAAACTTACCTGGGGTCCTGGGGCTGCAGCCATGGCAATTCTGCTGCGTGGAGCCTGGCTGGCAGTGGAGCGCGGCTCTGGGCAGCGCGGCTCCGCTTTTCAGCAGTACGAGCTGGCTGAGCATGCATTGTTCCATTTTTATTTTTATTTTTTCCCCACTTTTTTGAGCCCTGAATATCCAGGGGTGTGGGCTGTGAGGGGAAGAGGGATCTTTACAGGGGTGGATCCTCCCTTTGGGGCAGCAGGAGCTCGTGCAGGGTGAAAGGGAGGGTGAGACTGGAGGATATAGTTCGGGGCCCTTAAGCATTCCCAAATGGCCAGGTTGGCCTGAGGGGGAAGGGGTATTGGGTGTCACACAGGGAGCTGTGTGATAGAGGAAACCCTACGGGGGTGAGCAAAGGACTGTGACAGGAAAGGCCCAGAGAGTTTGGGAAGCGTGATGGCTTTTGTATTGCTTTGTTTGTGTTTGCCTTTGACTTAAGGTTTAGATCAAGGCAGGACAGCACTGTGTGAGGTTATCGGGAGCCAGAGTTGGCTACCAGGCGAGCCAGAGGCCATGGCGTCCTCTACTGGCTGCTGCCTGCAAGCCCAGCTGAAAATCTGGGTGTATGCTGTGCTTCTCCTGCTGACTGCTGAAAAGTTGCAAAAGTCTTTTTTATTGTCACCTTGAGCATCGGGATATGAAGACACTCATGTATTTAAAGTGTTGTGTTGTTAATGTGGAGTATAGTATGTTGGGGTCAAATTAGTAAATGCGAATATGTTGGGCTGTTTATTGTTGACTGGTAAACTGAATGATTAGTTTAATGAGACATTTTCCTTTTTATGTTATTTATCAATTCAAGTGCCTATAATTATTTTATATATATGTATATTGTATTAAAGAGTGTGTGTGTATATGTATGTGTGTGTGTGTGTATATATATATATATATATATATATATATATATATATATATATGGTTTAAACTGTCTTGTGCTAGAGGAGGGGAACTCGGGATACTCTGCTGCTTGGCTGCTACCATTCCTGTGGTGGACTGGGAGAGAGACTGAGGCCACTGGCACCCCAGGGATCCAAGATTGGCAGGTGGCCACCCCTGGCATGGCAGAACAGAGAGAGAAGTTTAATAGCTATTATAAGCAAAGTCACCTTACAAACTTCCATTTGTTTTTATTCAGACTGATTCAGCAATATCGTTGGGGGATGGGAGTTTTGTCTGCTGATTTCACATTGTCTCCTTTCTTTTTCTGTGTCATATCCTACAGCCTTAGTGTTGTATTCCCAATAAAATGACTATATAAACCATAACTTTATCAAAGAGTACTAAATCTAAACTATGTTGTAGTGGATGTGATTTATAGTTTTGTTTTGTAGTTTTATGTCCATCTATGTTGGACTGTAATGTTCCTTAGAGCCCTTGTGATGATGTTGAACCAGCACATAATGCAGAATTTTGCACAAACTGGATTGTGGGAAAAGTAGGAAGTGCTCTTCACACTTAGCTAAACTTTTAGCACTTGAATCTGAAAGTTTACCTGAATAATCTGATCAATTAAATACAACCATCCATTTCTGTATTTAGTAAACATATTTGTGCATGCAGTTTCAAATTTTCAAAATTTGGTCTTCAAATGTAGTAAATTAAGTCGTGCGAGGCATAGGGGAAGTAAACGGATTGTTTTTCTTGAGGGTTTAAATTATTGATTCAAATTTAATTTATTGATTACTTCAAGATCTTGTGGAATGAGTCTTTAGTGTAGAAATCAATGGCCAATCAATGTATTTTTAGTGTGACAATGATTGTAGTTTGAATATGTCTTTTGCCTGAAGGCATGGAGTAACCACATCTTGAAAGGCTACATGTGCTTCCTGAGTTGCAAGAGCAGGGCAGAATGAAAGACTCTTTGAAAAACTGTACTTGTATGCCAATGTTGACATTGCCTGCAATTTTTTTTTGTGTAGGTTTGAAAGTAGCAGACAAAAACAGCTCTGTCGGATTCTATCTATCCTGATCAAACCTTGTAATATTTGGCCAGGTTGTGCTGTTGTTTCAACTGAATTTTGAGCAGTGGCAGTCCCATCTGTTTATAAAGCTGGATGTGAGGGAGGCTGGGCTTCACTTCAAGGCCAGGAACCATGCAGTATAACCCAGGACAGCCTGAAGCAGGTGCCTGTAAAGTTTTGGGCAACTGAGGAATAGTTTGGCTAGGCTGACCACGTGGAAATCCTGGAAGTCTGGGACGCTACTCCCCTTTTCCTTCTACCCTCCTGCCGCACTCTGACAAGTCGGCGGGGTTGGGGCTGGGCCTGTGTGCTGGGCAGGCAGCAGTGCCTGCCTTCCCACCTACAAGGCAGTCCAGGCTGCTCCAACTCCTGGCCAGACTGCACCCCATGCCCCTGCATTTCTGGGAGGCCCGCTGTGATTCTCAACAGTCTCTGAAATCCAGGACTGTCTCAGTTAAGCTAGGACATATGGTCACCCTAAGTTTGGCAGTTGTGGGAGGTCTGGTGGTAATTTGTATAAAGTGATGTTAGTTATAACTGGAGTCTGGAGTAAGGAAAAAGCATCCAACTTGATTGACTTGGGGGTGGGGGGAACTATAGGCAACGCATGGGCCAGCCTTGGGATAAAAAGGGGGAAGGAATAAGAGGGACACAGAAGCAAAAGGACTTGCTGAGCATCACACAGTATATTCCAAAGCAGGGAACAGAAGCTAGGTCTTCTGATTTCAGTCTGGTACTGTTGCCTTTAAATTGCTGAGGTTCACCATGCACCTCAGCTGTTTGCACAGCTCTAAGCCAAGGTTCAAGGATAACAATTCCCCATGTTCATTTTCATTGTTCCTCCCTGGTTATGACAATACATAGGCAACCAAACATCCTATCTGCCCTCATTTGTAATATAGCCTATGATCACTTAACTATTATAATCTGTAATGCTGAACACGGATTCAGTGGCACTGCCATGTGCCAGGCATTGTCCATACTTACATGGTCCCTGCCCCAAGGAATTCTGTCTGAGAAAAAAAAATGGTAGTGTTAGAGAGATGTTGTAGCTGTGATAGTCCTGGAATTATGCAAGAGGCAAGGCTTTCTTAGGGTGATATCTTTTATTGGACCAACTGCAGAGCTGCGATAGCATTAGACAAGCTTTTGAATGCAAGACATTCTTCTCCTGATGGTGAAGATTAGCAGTATAGAGGTAGACTTTCTGGTCATAGGCTGTTGTCTTGCATATTGTTTAAATGAGAGACAAAATTATAATACAGCAGGTGCTCCGTTGCTGCTGGCCCTGTCACTGTTGATAAAAGCTGCTTCAGAGCTGAGACAAAGCTCCTGGTTTTTATTAAAAATGACTAAAACCAAAATGTTCCACTTCATATCAAATGACACATTTCATTCAGAACTAAATGAGTTTTTTTGTTTTTTTTTTATTTTAGTAAGGAGACACACCAGCCCTTTTCTCTTTGGTTCAGCAGCTGAACTGAAAAAGAAGCAATTATTTGCAGCCCTCATTACCAGATGAAAATGCAGTTCTCCCAGGAAGCTAAAAAAACATTCCCACTTGTCTCCCAAGAGAAGAAAATCATGCTAATCCAGTGGAAAGAGACCCACTTTCCACTGAATTCAGCAGAGAAATCTTTGGTATTGGCTTCAACAGAAACCGCATGTGATCCTAATAAAAATAAGAAGTGGTTTGTACCTATGCTTACTTATTTCACAATTCTCTTGTTTTAAAGCAGCTACCTTTTTTATTAGCACCCCTCTGAATTATTTTATTTTGGTTAGATCTAAAGAGTTCTATGCTTTCCCTCCTTCCTCTCCCTCCACCCTCCACACAATGAATACAGAAGATTATTGTCTGCAGTGCAATTAGACTGCAGAGATCTAAAACATCCTAGCAAAAGCTTTACTTTGCCAACTAAGACTATTTAGGAATGTTTTATTCCACTTGGCTACTTTACAGTACTGTACTCTTCACTGCTAGTACTAATGTAATTCTGATAGAATGACATCTAACAAGAAGTTTGCCCCCTTTTCACTTGCATATAATTACTTGGGGACAATATGCTATAAAAAAGGGGGTGGAGGGAAAGAGAGTCTTGTTGCATGGGACACTTGGCAAATATTAAACATTTTGGCTAGGTACAGGCATTCAAAAAGCCCAAGCCTGAATTGATTCAATCTTTGCAGGTTAGTCTCACCTGCATAGATTGAACCGGTAAGTGAATAGACCTTCACTTTTGGCTCTGGAAATGCAGGCACATGCCTGCAGTAGCTAAGGCCAGATGCCGGAGAGGGAGGTCAGGTGCTAGAGTGAGCCTTTGGCTGGAGGGAAATTAAGCTAAGGGAAGGGACATGGCCAAGCCTGAGTGTGGTTGGGAGGGGCAGGTGCTTGGGGCAGTCGCTGCCTATGCCCCTGAGCTGCAGGGCTGGGCCAGATTGGGCTGCAGCGGTCCATTGCCTCCCCCTTACCACTCCCCATGCCCCTTGCCTGCAGCAGCCCACCCTAAGCACCTGGTACCATTGCAAGCAGGCAGCAGGTGATAGGTGCCTCACTTCTGCCCTCCGTGATGGTTCACTCTGCCACTGGTGCTGCCAGGAGAGTGAGGGTGTGGGAAGCTGCACTGAGCTGCAGTCCGCCTGTAAACCGTGGCCTCTGAGTAGAGCTGGAGGTTGGAGGCAGTGGGTGCTGACCACTGCCCCCTGGGATCATAGTGGGAGGTAGCAGTGAGTCGGGCTCTGTAACTAGCCCTGGCTCCCCCCTGCCCTACAACCAGGTCACAACCCTCCTCCCTGCAGCTGGCTGGCTGCTCCTCTGAGGGGCTTGGCCCAGGCACTGTAGTGCAGGCCCTGACTAAGGGGATCTACAGCATGGAATGGAGCGAGCACCATGTTGGTGCCTCCTCTGCTTCTGCCTGCAATGTAGGGAATACCACCCCCCCTCCCACACACACACACTTCCTCTCAGGCTACTGGTGTCTGGCCACTGTGGCCCCGGGTTCACGAGCAGAGCATATCACTTTATTGGTGCCCGTGCCACCCCACCTTGCAGGGGGGGATGAATCCCCCCGCTTCCCCTCAAGCTACCAGGGTCTGGTCATGCCCCTGCTCATGCCACTGGAGAAGTGAGGAGGGTGGGGGGCTGGGGATGCCTGGCAAGGACTGCTGCCCCCCTGTGAGGCAGACTTGGCAGCACTCCATTGTAGGGTTTGTCACCCCCCACCCCTTTCTTAGCCAGCTGGAGCAGTGATAGTGTTCCAGCTAGGGAGGAGAGTGGGGCCAGCCCTGCTTGGCCAGAACAGATAGCACAGCCCAAGGCTGCAGAGCATGCTGGGATGCTGGGGCACTGTGAGTTAACTTAAACCAGGAAGTGGGTCTGGGATACAAGTTCCATAAATTGGTATGACCTCAGTTGCTGAAGTCTGATATTACATTCTACCAGGTTTATCTCAAACTGATTTTGGCCATTTTGAAACTAGTTTCTGTGCACTGAACTTCTGTTCTGTTACAGGTTTAAACCAGTTTCTGATCATTTAAAGTGCTTTTTATGTAATTTCTGTCCCTAGCCATTCTGATCAGTTAGACGGTAATGCTTACTATGATTTCATAAGAACGTGCACGTGGCATAAGCTGTATATGTTTTATTTCTTGATCCCACCAGTTCTCTGCACTGGAGCTGGTTGGAGATCCTGGTATGGTCCCAAGGCTGGGACTAACAATCAGCTGATTTTTGGTCTGAGCCCCAGGACTGCACTGGAGCCACCTGGAGATTCTGATGTAGTCCAGGGCTGGGACCCACAATTTACTGTCTCATCCCTGGGACTGCATCAGAGCAGGTTTGAGACTCCAGTACAGTTGTGGGGGTGGGACCAAAATTCATAGAGTCATAGAAGTAGGGTCGGAAGGGACCTTGTAGATCTTCAAGTCCGACCCTCTGCCTGGGCAGGAGGGAAACTGGGCTCAAGTGACCCCAGCCAGGTAGGCATCGAGCCGCATCTTAAAGACCCCCAGAGTAGGAGCCAGCACCACTGCCCTTGGAAGTTGGTTCCAGATCCTAGCCGCCCTAACTGTGAAGTAGTTCCTACGGATGTCTAATCTAAACCTATTGTCCAACAACTTGTGGCCATTATTCCTTGTTATCCCGGGGGGCACTAGGGGAAACAAGGTCTCCCCCAACCCCTTCTGGTCCCCCCTAGTGAGTTTATAGACGGTCACCAGGTCCCCCCTCAGCCTTCTCTTGTGAAGGCTGAACAGGTTCAGGTCCCATAGCCTCTCATTGTAGAGTCTGCCCTGCTGTCCCTGGATCATGCGGGTGGCCCTCCTCTGGACCATCTCAATGTTGTCCACAGCCCTCTTGAAGTGGGGCGCCCAGAACTGGACACAGTATTCCAGCTGCGGTCTGACCAGCGTCACGTAGAGGGGGAGGATCACCTCCTTGGCCCTACTTGAGATGCACCTATGGATGCACGATAGGCTCCGGTTAGCCGTGCTGACCGTGACCTCGCATTGTCGGCCCATGTTCATCTTGGAGTCAGTGATGACTCCAAGATCCCTTTCTGCCTCCGTGCTCTCAAGAAGACAGTTTCCCATCTTATAAGTGTGCTGCTGGTTACTACTGCCCAAGTGCAGCACCCTGCACTTGTCCATATTGAAACGCATCCTGTTTTTGTCAGCCCACCCCTGCAGCCTATCCAGGTTTTTCTGCAGTCTCTCCCTCCCTACTAGCGTGCCCATCTCACCCCAAATTTTGGTATCGTCAGCAAATTTGAACAGGTTGCTTATCACCCCATCGTCCAAATCGCTGATAAAGAAATTGAACAGTGCGGGCCCAAGGACTGAGCCCTGGGGGACTCCGCTGCCCACTTCCCCCCAGGTCGAGTATGACCCATCCACCACCACCCTCTGAGTACGACACTTCAGCCAATTAGCAATCCATCTGACCGTGTAGGCATTGATGGCACAGTCATCTAGTTTTTTAATGAGGATGGGGTGGGAGACAGTGTCAAAGGCCTTGCTGAAGTCTAGAAAGACTACATCCGTGGTGACACCTGCATCTAGTGCTTTTGTGGTCTGATCGTAGAAGGCAATCAGGTTGGTCTGACATGACCTGCCCCTAATGAAACCATGCTAGTTGCCCTTGAGCATCATCCCCGATGCCGGCCCATCACAGATGTGCTCCTTGATGATCTTCTCAAAGAGTTTCCCCAGGATTGAGGTAAGACCGACAGGCCTATAGTTGCCCGGGTCCTCCCTCCTCCCTTTCCTAAAGATGGGGACCACATTGGCTATCTTCCAATCATCTGGCACCTGGCCCGAGCACCACGAGCGCTTGTAAAGCCGTGCCAAGGGCCCAGCAATAACCCCTGCTAGCTCCCTCCACACCCTGGGGTAGAAAGCAACTGGACCTGCTGACTTGAACACATCTAGTCCCTCCAGAAGCACTCTAACCTGGTCCTCCGCAACCTTAGGTCTGGAGGCGTTCCCCTCGAATCTGTCTTGAATCACGGTGGGGGAGTCCCGGTCCCTGCCCAAGAAAATGGAGGTAAAGAATTTGTTAAAGAGGTCTGCCTTCACCTCTGGTGCAACCACCAGATTGCCCAGCGCATCTTGCAGGGGCCCCACATTTCCTGGTGCCTTCTTCATCCTCCCTATATATTTTAAAAAGGACTTTTTATTATCTTTGATCTTGGACGCTAGTCCTAGCTCTCTGTCTGCCTTAGCTTTCCTAACAGCTCCCCTACAGGCCCGAGTAGCGGAGGTATACTCTTCTTTGGAGACAGCCCCCCCTGTCCACTGGGTGTACGCCGCCTTTTTGGTAACCAGGCATTCCCGGATGTCTTCGGTGAGCCAGGGAGGCTTTTGGGCACTCTTGCCCCCCTTGCTTCTTGTTGTGATTGTCACCCCTTGGGCCCTGAGTATTGTCTCCTTAAGGAACGACCGCTTATCTTGGGCACTGAGTTCCCCTGCCCTCGAGAACCCCATCGCCTCTCCCACCAATCTCCTCAATTCGTTGAAGTTGGCCCTCTTGAAGTCAAGGGCTACCGCCTTGCTGCAGGCCCTTGACACCCTGTGCTGGATGATGAATTCCAGCAAGAGATGATCGCTATCACCCAGGTGGTCAAGGACCTGGAGCCCCCTTACCAGATCATCGCCTGTGGCCAGGACCAGGTCCAACAGGGCATTTCCTCTGGTGGGACTGTGCACCTCCTAGGTTAAGTGAAGGTCCTGTATCTCGGCCAGGAACCTCCTGGAACGGTCCGACCTGGCTGACTGCTCCTCCCAGCAGATGTCTGGGTAATTTAGATCACCCATGACAACTACATCCCTTGCCTTAAGTGCCTCTGCAAGCTGGCCCAAAAATTCCTGGTCCAGCTCCTCCCCTTGGTTGGGGGGTCTGTAGTAGACCCCCACCGTTAAATCCCTCTCCCCATGACCCCCTTGTATCTTGACCCAGAGCACCTCAGCTTGCCCCTCCTCTGACCCCATTCTGCTGGTAGAAGATGTGTATTGCTCTTTGACATAGAGCGCTGCACCCCCTCCCTTCCTTCCTTCTCTATCCCGCCTGTAGAGCCTATAGCCCCTAATGCTAACTGCCCAGTCATGGGATGAATCCCACCACGTTTCTGTAAGCCCCACTATGTCTGGGTTTGAACTGGCTATTCTGAGGGCGAGTTCCTCCTGTTTGTTTCCCATACTCCGAGCATTGGTATACAGGCATTTAAGGCCTTGCATAACTGTGCTTGCCACCCCCCGATTAGGAAGACTATCCGGACCCCTGTTTCTTACCTGGGCACTCCTTGCATGTGTCACCTGTCTTGCTCGGGTGGCATCTCCTCGTCTTCCTGTGGCCCCCTCCCCCGGCGAGGCTAGTTTAAAGCTCGCCGTACGAGATCAGCCAACCTAAAGAGAAGACACGCTTGCCTTTAGGAGACAGGTGAAGCCCATCCCGCCCCAGCAAGTCCCCCACCCGAAAGCATAGGTTGTTATCTAGGAACCAAAGGCCCGCCTGGCGGCACCAACTCTGTAAGCACTGGTTGACCTCGCCAATGCAGGCCTTGTGTCGCCGTCCCCACCTACTCACCGGAAGGAGAGAGGAGAATACTACCTGTGCCCCCGTCTCCCTAAGCTTGGCCCCCATAGCCTCAAAGTCCTTCATAATGTGGTTAGGGTTTCCCCTGGCCGCGTCATTCGTTCCCACATGGATGACCACCATGGGGTACTGGTCTGCAGGTCGGATGTAGGCCGGGATCCTCTCCTCCGTGATGTCCTGAACCCGAGCCCCAGGCATGAAGCAGACCTCCCGCGTCATGGGGTCAGGCCAGCAGATGGGACCTTCCAGCCCTTGTAGGATGGTGTCTCTGATGATGAGGACCCAGCATTTCTTCCTGCTGGTGTTCGATCTCTGTCCATTCCTTGTTGTGTGGGGAGTGGCATTGTCCCCGCTGGAGGCCTTTGCACTGTCTTCCTCCATCACAGCTTCCAGGGCCTCAGACCTGTTCCCCAGGTGTACCTGGGGAGCTTCCACCACTCTAGGCTGAGCAGCTGTATATCTGGACACCTTCTGCCACTCCTGCGTTGGACGCGTCTCCTGTGGGGGCTGTACAGTGGGTGACCGGGCCTGCAGAGAACAGAAATGGGCATCAATTTCATCCTCTGCATCCCGGATCCCTCTCAGCCTGCTCACCTCAGCCTGGAGCTCCCTCACCTGCTCCTCCAGGGCCCTAAGCCGGGCACAGGAGGGACAGGCAGGGGGACCACCAGGCCCCCCCCCCCCAGGACCCCACTGAGCCCCCCCCCCACAGATGGGGGCAAGGGGCCGCTGACCCTGCCAAAAGCTCAGTCTGAGTGGATGCCTCAGAAGAGCCCATGGCAGGCGGCAGCGCCAGGGTGAGGCCCCTGGCAGCGGTGCTCCGCGTCTGCACCATGTCTGCAGGGCTGCGTCTATTGCTCTCTTGCTTGCTGGAGGTGCCCCTCTGGGCTGCTACCTCGTGCCCGCCTTGCGCGAACGCTGGCACGCCCTTACAGAGCAAACCTGTTTGCGCACACTGTTCGCGCATGGCTTGGGAGCACGGCTCCCTGTCGGGTGAGCTAAGAGGACTCCGAAGGGCTTCCCCTTCAGATCTGCCTCAGCTGTGCTCTAACCCCTGCCCCGCTTACCTTAGGGGAAATCAGCTGTTGCTGCCCCCCTCTGTTGTCTCCTCAGCTACTGCTGCCGCTGTTCGCCGCCTGCTTCTGCTGCCTCCGCCGCTGAGTTAAGGGGGCACACGTGCGTGTGTGAGACGCGTGCGCCCTGCTCCCTCAGCTCCTGATCCCTCAACTTTCCAACCCTGGGTTTTAAAGCCCGCGGTTTGAAATTCCCACTGTTGATCCTACAGCCAATCGCACGTTCTGGCTAGACCGGATTGATCATGTTATCTCCAGGGAGCAGTCTGAGATTAGCTCATCATATATTACTTAATATAATCTGTAGAAACTTCTTGCTGGAAAAGGCATAACTTTGCTATGATATGGGAGTATATCATATAGTATGATATAATGCCATACAAGCACACTTATCATATGTTGATCTGTTTGAATGCACGGATGTTTATGCTTTAAATGCATGTAATGTGTGGTAAGTGTCTTGTGCAACATGTCAGAGAGAGAGAGAGAGAGAGACAAAGAAAGAATACCTATCTGCTGTTTTTGCAAATCTTGTTTCATCTGTAGCTGGTGTTATGTAGGTAAAGACCCTACTCTGATTTGTATCTTAAATTACCTGACCAGGCTATTATTTCATTTTAATTTCCACTGCATAATAGTCAGGTAGCCTGTATTTATCAAATTGAAATATAATTGTGCCTTTTCTCCAGATGTGTTCTAATGTTCTTAGTAACATATGCTTTACACATTTTCAATTGCTTTCTCCTTCTTAAGATTATTTCTCCTATTTTTATATATGCCGTTAAAGTTGATTCTTGGTCTTTTTTTCCTTTTCTTTCATTGCTGCATAGATGAACATTGCTTATATCTGGCTTATTTAAATTGTCTCATTACATTTGTGGTCCCAAGTAGGATTAACATTATTAGTCCATACAGCAGTTCTCTGCAGCCCTGCAAAGATCTAGAAAGGTGTGTCATTCAGAATACCTTCATGATTATAATTTGATTTTCAAATTCTATTTTTGTTCATCTGACTGTTGAATGGAATATTTAGCTCAATAAAAATGCAAAAGCCATTTTCATGGAGCACTTCATATTTACTTCACCTCTTCCCTTTTTTGCCTCTATTTAGGGACCACTGCCAGTGAGAGAGCTCTGGTGTTTTGCTACACCACTCAAAATACTCAGTCTTTTATAAAACCTGACAGTTCCCTTATTTAATCAAAAGGTGGGAATAGAAAGTAAAGCTCCTCCAGAGTTGATAGCTAAATAAAATCAATACAGCTTCCAGCACAGTATTATTACATGACAATCTGAAACTCTAGCTTCATTTTCATCTTTCTCCCTTTTTATCACGTAACTAAAATCGATCCATATAGTTAAAAAGGTTGGCAAGGAAAAACTGATAAACAACCCACATTCAAAGTTTAAAATTATCTGTAGTTGATGAAAATAGAACATGCTTTGAGAAAGTATTGTAGAAGAAAACAGTATTTATTATTCCAGATAGTATTGTGATGTTTAAATTATGAACACGGATCCATAATTGTGGGATGGAATCAATACTCTTCAATGACTAGCATTAGTCAAAGACAAAGTTAGAAATGTCTTTCTTTAAAATGGGTCTTAATAAGATTACTTTCAATAATACATGGTTGGAGTGTTAACTATAACTTTAAGAGAATTTTGCAAGAACTATTTGGACCCAGTAAGTGTGTTTTTACGAGACGCATGTTCTATTGGGCTTATCAGATTTCAGGCACTGAATGAAATAGACTTCTTTTAGATTCTGTGGCCCAAAGTGACTTCTGAACCACAACAGTAAAGTGAAATAAAGATGTGCCCTGGGTGATGGTATGTAGCAATCAACATCAGAGGTGAAAAATGGAGGACTGTCAGAAATACCAAAAATATAGGGTGAATCAAACGAGAGCCCAGGTTCATGGAAAAAAAAAAAATTGAAGAAGTTGATCTCTTGAAACAAAATAGATACATACTTCTTTTTTTGTTATTTGGAAGATTCTGTGGATTTGTCCATGACTAGTATTCTCAACATCCTGAGAGTACCTTATGAGATGATACTAGAGGTAAACAAGTGATCATGTGCATCAAATCTATTTTCTTTTGACATAGCCTACCCACCATCATAATATATTATAAGCAGCCACAGTTTACTGGGTATGGGATAAAGTTATTGTAGTGAAGTAATAGGTTTTGGTATATTATTGTTAGTCCCCATTATCCCCAGTCTAAGATGTTGATCGGAGACCATATAAAGTTCCTTTTGAAAAAGGCTGGGAGTTAGACTCTGATTTGCATACAGCAGCTGTAAAGCATAAAGCAGGGGTGTCCAACCCTTTTTGAATGTGGGGCCAGATCACGAACTTTTTATCACCCAGTGGGCCGGCGAGCCATATTCAAAGACCTCACAGGAAGTGGTATCACATCAGGAAGTGATATCACGTGACCTTTGACACCAATGAAGTTGCAGGAAGTGACAATGAAATGGGCCTGGAAAGGTGGTTTAAAATCCAAAATAAAAACAATATAAAAGCAAGAATGAAATAATACCGAACACTTGACTAAAATAAACATTTTCGCTTCTACTCACTTCTCAATTAATCAAATGCAAGTCGACAGATCAAATGTGGAAAAGATATCAGCCAGAGTGGAAACTAATCAAAGCAACAAAATATAGGCATTTTTGAGAATAATCTTCAAGAAGATTTACTTTTATTGAATTAATAACTAGTTATGACTAAAAGTTACATAATAAAACCCTGGTTTTAAATGTTAACTGTAATTTAAATAGCAACATCAGAAGGGCTTGTCAGCATCATCCAGTCTTAAAATAAATTGCCCTTTTCTACACAGAGATTGATGGCAACATGAAACTTGACTGCTAGGGAAGCCCATACAAAGATATGTGCTCCCTTCACACCTCCCTACTCATTCCTACAGGTGTTCCCAAAGCCCCCTCCTTCCCACCCCCCCACACCTGCTCCCTATACCCTTCCCTACATGCACCCCCTATTCATCCCTACACCCGCTCCCAGCTCCCCCCCACATCTCTATGACCCCCCCGCACACATACTCCTTGTTGACCCTTTCACCCCAACGCTGCCCTCACATACGGACCCCTGCACCCACACCCAACACACATATAGGCAACAAGGACCCGCATGCAGCCTCTCACCCTCATAAGATTCCAGTGATTCAATTGCTGGCAGCCTGCTTTTGAGCAAAGCGCATCTAGTGTAGTCCTCACGGTGCACCAGACCAGCAGCTCCCACTTTTAATAAGGGCTGGGGTATTAGGATCCCCAGTTGTGGCTGGATGTAGAGCGCCTCTGGGCCGGGCTCCTCCTGCCTCCCACCCAGCCTGGCTCCGGCAACTGCGTGCCCCACAGCCCCGGCCTGGCCCTGAGGTGCCTCCAGCTCCACGTGGGAACTTACCCGTGCCTCTGTCCACCACACACGCAGGCAGGGCGTGGGCCCTGCTGCAGCTCCCCCAGCCACGCGCCAGGGGCAAGCCAGAGAAGAAGCTGCATGCACTGTCCCCAGTTTGTCTAATCAGGCTCACTGATGAGCCTGGCACCGCGAGGGTAAGCAGCTCCCCTCCCCTAGCTGTTGGCTGCGGCCCATGGGCCCGCCCTGCCTGCCTTGCTGCTGCCCCACTGCCTCCACGGCTCTGCGCTCCGTGGTGGTGGCTCCGCAACTCCATGGTCCGTGACGGCAGCGGCTCTGTGCTCTGCAGCTCCGTGGCGGCGGCACTGGCTCCGTGGCGGTGGCACTGCTGCTGCGGGCCAGATAAAATGGCTTGGCGGGCCGCATGTTGGACAAGCCTGGCATAAAGCAACACCAATGGAGCCTGGCTTTTTATCTGATAATATTTTGTTTATCAGAAAATAAGGGTGTCCATGCATGTCAGTTGCTGAGAACCTGCAGATGTATAAAGAAAGAATAAAACCCAACAAGCAAACAGAAAACCTTTCAGTCTGATTTGCAGCTTTTAGAGCCATTGCTACTTTTATATAAATGAAGCTATGTATATTTAGGACGGGACACTTTGATTGCAAACACCAACAGTATCACAGAATTGCAAGTGGGACACCTGTAGATGGTAGGAAGTTGTCATCTCAAATGGAGCTTTGCTGCATGATGCACCATCAAATACCAAGCAGGGGATAGATAAGGGTCATCAGGTGAGCCCTCTTGTCTGAGAGTCTCAGGTTGGTTGAGCTTATGCCTTGGCACAGTTGGAACAAACATACCACCACCTGATGGTGGTGCTGATGTCTCAGGGGAGACCGTCAACTCCATCTGCAGGGCTAATCAGAGACTAATTGAACTTTGGAAATCATTGACATATCTGATTCCAATATATTGATTTGGGAATAATTATTACATTAGTGTTGGTGATTAGTTATTGTTATGTTTGACTAGGGATAGAAATTGTACCTTTTGAAAGCATTTTGGAGGAACCAGTTATTATTTTGTGTGGATGCTGATTTTGTACACTGCTGATGAGTTAGATGTCAGACACTGAATAAAGCAGACAACTGTCAGACTGCTTTGCTTTGTGTGAGTTTTGAATACTACAGTGCAAGCAGTGGTTCAGGGCTGATTCTTAGAATCATGGGTTAATATCATGGGCTAATATCTCAAACTGAAATTAATTGTTGATGATGTGGAGCCTTGTTTTGATGTTATTTAGACTCCATTGACATAAGCAGTATGTCTCCTGATTTACCCTGGCATTTTGTCAGTATTAAATGCTTTGTCCAAGTTAATTGATTAGTCTGTTGCGTGGGGAATTTCTTTAAGCATTGCTAGATAAGGGAGGAAGAGCGCATCTTCCTCCCCCAGCCTTTTGCAGGAAGCTCTTATCTCCTCTTATCAGGAATATACCTCCTCTGCTCGTGCTTGCAGGGAGGCAGTTAGGCAGGCCAAAGCTACCATGGAGCTGAGGATGGCAACCCAAGTAAAAGACAACAAGAAATTGTTTTTTAGATATATACGGAGTAAAAGGAAGGCCCAGGGAGGAATAGGACTCCTGCTAAATGGGCAGAAACAATTGGTGACAGACAGGGGGGACAAGGCTGAACTCCTCAACGAGTTCTTTGCCTCAGTGTTCCTAAGTGAGGGGCACGACAAGTCTCTCACTGGGGTTGTAGAGAGGCAGCAGCAAGGCTTCCATGCGTAGACCCTAAGATGGTGCAGAGTCACTTGGAAGAACTGGATGCCTTTAAGTCGGCAGGCCCGGATGAGCTCCATCCGAGGGTGCTGAAGGCACTGGCCGACATCATTGCAGAGCCACTGGCGGGAATATTTGAACGCTCGTGGCGCACGGGCCAAGTCCCGGAAGACTGGAAAAGGGCCAATGTGGTCCCCATTTTCAAAAAGGGGAGGAAGGAGGACCCGGGCAACTATAGGCCAGTCAGTCTCACCTCCATCCTTGGCAAAGTCTTTGAAAAAATTATCAAGGCTCATATTTGCGAGAGCCCGGCAAGACAAATTATGCTGAGGGAAAACCAGCACGGGTTCGTGGCAGGCAGATTGTGCCTGACCAATCTAGTTTCTTTTTATGACCAGGTTACGAAACGCCTGGACACAGGAGGAGGGGTGGATGTCGTATACTTAGACTTCAGGAAGGCCTTCGATATGGTATCCCACCCCATACTGGTGAACAAGTTAAGAGGCTGTGACTTGGATGACTACACAGTCCGGTGGGTGGCGAATTGGCTGGAGGGTCGCACCCAGAGAGTCGTGGTGGATGGGTCGGTCTCGACCTGGAAGGGTGTGGGCAGTGGGGTCCCGCAGGGTTCGGTCCTTGGACCGATACTCTTTAATGTCTTCATCAGTGACTTGGACGAGGGAGTCAAATGTACTCTGTCCAAGTTTGCAGATGATACAAAGCTATGGGGAGATGTAGACATGCCGGAGGGCAGGGAACAGCTGCAAGCAGATCTGGACAGGTTGGACAAGTGGGCAGAAAACAACAGAATGCAGTTCAACAAGGAGAAATGCAAAGTGCTGCACCTAGGGAGGAAAAATGTCCAGCACACCTACAGCCTAGGGAATGACCTGCTGGGTGGCACGGAAGTGGAAAGGGATCTTGGAGTCCTAGTGGACTCCAAGATGAACATAAGTTGGCAGTGTGACGAAGCCATCAAAAAAGCCAATGGCACTTTATTGTGCATCAGCAGACGCATGACAACTAGGTCCAAGGAGGTGATACTTCCCCTCTATCGGGCGCTGGTCAGACCGCAGTTGGAGTACTGCGTGCAATTCTGGGCGCTGCAATTCAAGAGGGATGTGGATAACCTGGAGAGGGTCCAGAGAAGGGCCACTCATATGGTTAAGAGCCTGCAGTCCAAGCCCTACGACGAGAGACTAGAGAAACTGGACCTCTTCAGCCTTCGCAAGAGAAGTTTGAGAGGCGACCTTGTGGCCGCCTATAAGTTCATCACAGGGGCACAGAAGGGAATTGGTGAGTATTTATTCACCAAGGTGCCCCCGGGGGTTACAAGAAATAATGGCCACAAGCTAGCAGAGAGCAGATTTAGATTGGACATTAGGAAGAACTTCTTCACAGTTCGAGTGGCCAGGGTCTGGAACGGGCTCCCAAGGGAGGTGGTGCTCTCCCCTACCCTGGGGGTCTTCAAGAGGAGGTTAGATGAGCATCTAGCTGGGGTCATCTAGACCCAGCATTCTTTCCTGCTTATGCAGGGGGTTGGACTCGATCTATTGAGGTCCCTTCCGATCCTAACATCTATGAATCTCACTGGTTCCCAACATTTTGAGACTCAAGGTACCCCTTGTTTGACTTGCACCCTTCCATAACTTGTGAATGGAGTAACACCCCACTTCAAAAGTTAATTTTATTTATTATAGTGCTTACCTCTTTGTAGAGGGCTGGACAGTAGGGGTAGGGCGGTAGCTGGGCAAGATGGAGCCTGAGCCTGCAATTACCTTCTTACACCTTGTGGCACCCTTCAGAAGACCTTATGGTAAGGTGCTGGCCACAGCCTGCCCTACCCCACCTGAGGCAAATTGCTCCATGCTGGAATATGTGTGCAGGGGCATGCCTTGGGACAAATAGCAGCAGTACAATTAAATAGCTGCTGCTATTTGTCTCTGGGGAAATGCGTGTGCATGCTTGTGGGGACATGCCCTATGCATTGGAGAAATACGTGGAGTTGCATATATCTGAGATTATGGGAGCATCTTTGTAAGGGAAACCTAAAACATATGCAAGAAGGTTCAAAGGAATTTAGGATGTTTTGAATCTTGTCTTATCCTAGTATATCACGATATTATGTATATCTTTGTATATGGAACATGCATTTTAAATAATAGTTGGTTTCCTTCCAGAATGTAGCAAAGATAGCTGAACCAGATTTGTTAGCTGTCTAGCAGACTTCATAGTGGAGTTTCACTTGTCACATATATATACACAAGTGTCTAGTTTTAGTTGCAAAGTTTGCAACCAGGTTCTTGTCTGTAACATCTGACTGCTGGAGTTTCTGGGCTCTGGTTATTGGGTTTGGCATGTCATTGCACATTACTTCATTTAATACACAGCAGCAAATGATACTTCACATAAGTGTTAAATATTGGGATAGAATCCAATGTTCTCTCTTTTATCTCAAACTAAAACAAGATGAGTAATCAAATCTATATGTACAGTATTCTTTAAGAGTGAAGTTGGCATCCCTTGTTCATCTCACTTGACAATGAGACAACATTCTTGTTCTCACAGTTAGCATGAGCCAGTACTACATTCTTATAGCCATAATTATAATTTTCAGCTGGAGGTTAGGATTGAATGATTTTTGGAATATCTTATTATAGCAAATGGAATGAAGAAATACGAACAACACTGCAGAGCTGTATACTTTCTAAATAGGGTTTTAGTTAATGTATTCTACAGGATATTGCTACTTCTTTTGAACTGTTGTTAGGATTAATCTGTGTGTGTATTTGAGATGCAGGATTGTGAGTTAAGGGAGGTTGGAAATGTGCATTTATATACATGTTGTGAGCTTCTAATACAAGCTGTTTTATTTTTATATGAAATCTTATTTCCCCACCCTGGCCTTTTGTCTGTGTGCCACATAAAGTATTTTGTATTAAATGGCCTGGTTTTAGTTTTATGCTGTAAAATAATCTTTAATCTCTGGATTTATGAAATCTTTCTTTGATGGAGCTGTTGTTCATTTCATAAATCTGAGCTAGGGGTGTCCCTCCAACTTCTTGAATACCAGCAACATAAATATATATTGATGTTAAGTCACAGGACAACGCCCATTCACAGCTGTTGTTGACCCACCACATTTCCAGTCAGTGATAACTACTACTCTGTAGCATAGAAACAGCACAAGGAGATTGCAGCACCTACTGAGTTTTATTTTTTTCACCTTACAAACCCAAATGATGATCTTCCACTGTAACATATCAGATAGTGACAGGCACCCTGGGGCATTCTTAAAGTACCCCTAGAACTTGACTGAATCCCCCCACCCCTCATTACTATGCACCTTTTAGCAAATCGTGTCAATCTGGAGAAAAAGCTAAAGCAAAAGAAAATTATTACTTTTATTTTTTTCTCTATCTTCTGCCTTGACACACTGCTGTTTGTGATGCTATCAAGTATTGCACTAATGAAGCAGTTAAGCAGCATAAGAGAGTGGAAACTTTAGTACTGCCCAAAAGGTTTTCTTTTCAAGAAAAAATGAATGCAATAGATGAGTGATTTTCAACCAGGGTGATGTAGCACCCTGGGGTGCCTTAAGATCCTTTCAAGGTTGTCGTGCAGTGTTAGCATTGTTAGGTGTGCAAATATGATTCACAAGATAAAACCAGAAATTTCAAATTGGTTTTAACACTATGAATTCCATTTTTGCCTGTGGTGGTCTTTCTGAGTTGTTTTTGCAACAGAAGACTTGTTCTATTACTTTTCTGTAGTCAAAAAGCAAGTTAGGACAAAGAGCTGGCATTTTCCGAAGGGTGCCTTGAATCTAAAAAGGCTGAAAACCACTGCATTAGAGAGACAATAGGATGTCTCAAGAGGCGCTGACAGGTGTGCAGCTCCCCAGTCTAATACATTGTGTTTCACAGAAAGCACCATGAGTTGGACCAAGCCCCCCACACCCAACACATGCTCACTGTTGGAGGCGGGGGGGAATTGAGCTCCACTTTGGAGCTGATTCATCTGAGGAGCTGCCTGACTGCAGCTTCTCTCCCCTAGCTGTCTCCCCCTTTCCCCCATCTCTGGTGCTGTCTGCAGGATGAAAGGGGGAGCGAGCTGCAAGCAGGGGTTTGCCTAGCCTGAGCTGGAGTGGAGGCAGGTGGAATGGAGCCCCTTGGGGCAAACCCAGCCTGCAGCTCCCACCCCCTCCCATCTTGCGGACAGCCCCAGGGCTGGAGCTGGGCTGCATCAGCCAAGCCCTGCTTGCGCGCGGAGACTTACAGAAGTTAATGAAGGTGCTCCGCTTTGGAGTGCCTTCATCTGAAATCTCATGTAATGAGGGCTAATTTGTTGCATAACTGGTCACGTTTAAAGTGCTCTGTAACTGTGCACTTCTGTCAGGGCACAACTGTCAAGCGTTTTTAAAGGGCTGATTGTGGGACACATGCCATTTCTGTCAGTGCCCCAGAATTTATTAGCCAATTTTTGTCTTCTCCATTTCATGGAAAAATTAAAGTTTTAAGAATGATTTGTTAACTCTTTATGGTTAGATTAACATATGAATTCCCAAATCAACTTTGTCTTTTGGAAGACTGTAGAGCCATAACTGTATTAAAATCTTGAATTTCAATTTTTTTCTTCTGCTTTGTTTTCAGTGTATATTATGCATACCTGATTCACTCTATCCAATATCACCCTGGAAAAGCTGGTGGTGTTTGCTTTTTTTTGTAGTTGTTCTTGCAGACTGCATTTAGGCATCAGGACCCAATCCAGCATTGTCTCCTTTTCCTCTGTATTAACCTTGGCTCTTCCCAGCAAAAGCAAGTAGGCCAAATTCACTGTGTCCATAACCCTTCAACTAAACGTGTGGTCATTTAGTGGAGGGAAAGGTGTCTACCTGCTAACCATTTTTCTGAACACCATTTCTATGCTGTATTCCTTGGAATCTGCGCTGCGATAATTTCCTCTCGAGTATGTTGCTGACCTGTTTCTGTGAGAGAGATATTCCATCTCTGGTCCATGTCATACAGGAGGTTACTTTAGATAAACATATAGTCCTATTAAAATGAAGGAGGGTAAACAGCTTGGGGATATTTCAATACAAATGTGCAGAACATCCCACAATGCAATTTTTAGGATGTCAAGATCCCACATATTTGCATTTCAGTGCATAGACATTTCTACAGCTATCTTACCCACCAGCTGTAAGATGCTGCTTCTTGCTGGTGTGGACACAAATCCTTGGGCTTAATATGGAATACTTCAGATACCTACAAGAATGAATACAGGGGGAGTTTATCTTGTTTTCCCACTAAAGAATGAGGAACACATGTGGTTGCATACCAAGAAAGGGCCTGAAAATGTAAATAAATAGTTTTTAAAATAAAGACAGAAAGATTCACTTTTTAAAATAAGAATTTAGGCTTTTCATGTAAACAAATTAGTTTTGATAGTATTAATTTTAGCATTAAAAGAGAATGTTAAATCACTTGAAGGGTCTGACCCCTCTCTTTCTTAAAGGTCTTTGCAGTCACTTCCCCAAATTTAGGGGTTGTCTTGAAACTGTCCTTGGAGGAAAAGGAAAAAGCATAAGTACTGTAGCATATGTAGTTATTTTGTGCAATAGGTGAAGTGATAAGTAGTAGAGCCCACAGTTGGGTGAATCCTTGCTAATAATGCCCATGGGAACTATGTTTGTGTGTGAAAGCAAGTGTGTGGGTTATGCTCTAATTGTGCAAATACTTCACAGTGAATACATACTTTGCAGTTGGTGAGCCTCTTTTTTCTGAGTATAACAATGTTGTGTTTTGTATGTAGCTACATTCTTTAGATAAAATGGAGCCTTGCCTCTGTTAAACAAGACACCTTCCTAATGGTTTCTTTCTCTTAATAATTTTAATACTAATGTAGTTTGCTGGCATTTTTAAAAAAAATATTATTGTGACAGATAGGTAGTATCTATGCTGGACCAGATGCTTCTGACCTTTAAAAAGATCTGAGCCAGGCTTTTTGGTCTCTCCACCCCATCTCATTTACCTGACCTTGTGGCTCTATCCAGTTGGTTATATACATGAGGCATGTAGTTTCAATAGGTGTGAGAGAAAGATGAGAATCAATCATTTTGATGAGAATCAATCATTCTGCACAGTCACAGACAAACTGTGAAGTACACTTAGGCCAAGTATTTTATTAGTGTAAATGGGCATAGGTCCATTGAATTTAATGCTATTTCAAATCTTTATACCAGCAAAAAAATGTCTCTGCTATATTATTATTATTATTATTAGGGGTTGAAAGATGGGTCATAATGTGAGGCAGCATTAATATGGATGCCCCTAGTAATCGGTTTTCCTCTTATTTTTTTCAGTGCAGGCAAAAATAGCTGAATATTTATTATTAGGCTCTGATTGTGTTAATGGTTACACATTGAATTTAGACAAGGTCCCAGGTCAGAACTGGAGTCTACCCCTCTTCAAGTGTTTGACTCTGAATGGGTAGTTGAATACTTGGCTCTGAGCCTGTCCTTTTTTGATTTGGCCCAAACTAGAAGGGGGCAGTTTTCCCTTCCGAAGCCTTTGCCGGTATACAAGAATCACACCCTGAGTTGTTTCTAGTTAGACTTTGAACTCTAGTCTAAACCTGAAGTTAGTCTTGAAGTCAGTTTTCTGAGAGAGGGGGCAGAGAAAAGCTTATGACACTTTAATATAAACAATATTGCCACTTTGATCCCTCTACCTTGAGAATTTACAGGGAAATCCTTGACCTCTCATGAGCACAAAACAAACATCCCTTTAACGTTTTGCTTTAGCAGCTGCACTGTACTTGTGACCTGGTATTAAATGTACACCTAAGGGCACTTCCTTGTGCTTGATGAGAAAGATAAATGGTATGGGATTTCTTTTTCTTTTTACATATTTTGCAATAAATTCCTGGTTGTGCTTGGCATGCTAGATTTATAATGACAGGGTGAATGGAAACCTCTGCCAGGATGTTAGAAAAGAGGCTCTGAGGAAGAGTTCACCAGATCGCCTCATATTTCAAATAAATTACAGTAATTATGGTGATAAGTCAAAATGATTCCATGAGGAAAAAATTTAGCTAAGTGGGTAATGAGGGTAGGATTTAAGTTTACCTTCCTGACCTTTTTATATTTGCATTCCTACAATAAAAGTATGAGGCAGGAATGTACACTGTGCAGTATCTACTCAGGCTTATTCTGCAGAGGTATTGGTGGTGTTGGCTCAACTCCAGATCAGGTGTTTGATCAAAAAATTATGCTGTTCCTTGTCTCCTTTTTTGCTTATACCTCCTTTCAAACCCTTTGCTATGTTTTGGTTATCACCAGTTTTCAACACCTAATTTATCTACGCAGGCATAACAGTAGAAGTCAATTTCTGGTGGTTTTATGAAAAAGGAAAAGTTATGACATTTACTTGAATCTAAGACAAACCTGAAATTAAGAAGATCACCTAATAATTAGATTCTATATAATTGAATCATTATAGCAGTTTGCCCCACACTTTGTATGTGAATCCAAGGTGAAGAGCTTCCCCCCACCATGCTGATGGGGGTAAAAAAAACCCTCATCTTAGATTAGAGTAAATATGGTATTCACTAGCATTCAGGATTTGACCAACAAGCACATACCAACTGATAGCCACTTCAGGTATGAATCCAGACTTGTTAGTATTCTATATGCAAAGCCACCACTGTACAATTTGGTCCCTGCCCATTTCTGTGTCACTGCATATATAAATAAGACTCGAGTGGTACAGAGAGATTCTTCCATGAGAAGATAACTAAAGGAATGCATGCCTAAAAGCAACACAGACCATACTTAGAATGAGAACAGCCTTGGAATCTGTGTGGAAGAATAGTACATTTTTGTCAGATAAGTTCACTAGGAACACATGTTCTCCATAAAGAAAGGTTTTATCTGTGACTTGGTCTGTAATTGCAGAATGAGAATGTCTGCTTGGAGTAATGAAGGAGAGGGGGGGAAGAAAGGGAGGGGAGAACTGCAAAGATAAAACAGCATATGAAGAAAGACAAATACATAAACTGCTGCTAACCTAGCTCTAGAGCGTTTCTGTCCGTAAAATAATCATGGCATAGGGTTTAGGGATGGAACTACTGGGGCTTGCCCTGTGCCAGGATTGCCAACCTATGGCCCATGGAGCCTTTGGATTCACTTCACAGAGCTGTTGTTGGGGTGTGGGGGGGGGGGGGGTGGGCTTTGGTGGCTTTCTAGCACTTGCGGCTCCATTGGCTCACGCCCGACCTGACTTTGGTCATGCCATCCTGCTGCTAAAAATTGTTGCCAGCCGCTGCTTTATGGACTCTCCCTCAAGCGGTTTTATGGGGGGGAGGGCTTGCCTCCCTGAGAAACAAATCTGTTTTACTTCTAAACTCTGCAGAATATCATCCTTTTATATACAGCTTGCAGGTAGTTTCCAGGTCCACACATAAGAGAAACTAAGCAGGCTGGTAATAATTCAGATAACAACATCCCAATTCAGTAAAGCTGTTGGGCCCATGTATGAGTATTAACATGGTTGGGACCTCAGAAAAGAACATGTCCTCCTCCTGAGAAATCTGTCCCATACCAAAATAATCCTTTTTGACTGGGAAATCAGAAATCAAGGAAAAACCATGGAAATTAAGAATATCCATTGAAGACTTAGTCCCTTTACATCACCTGAAAGTGGTGTGGTTTCATATTTTCATAATTGTTAGGGGTTGGAAGAGACCTTATAGATCATTGGGTCCAATCCCCTTGCACGTGGGCAGGAAAGACTGGTGGGATCAAATGATCCCAGCAAGATGGGCATCAAGACTTTTTTTGAAGATCACCAGGGTGGATGATGATTGCTTGTGTAAAGGGTTTCGAAAAGCTTCCAGTCCTTTTGGGAGAGCACTTCCCCATTACCAGAATGAAAGAGTAGAGCTGGTCCAGACTCTTCTGTGAGAATGATTTCCTGGTTGTAAATGCACTTGCAAAACTGAAAATTTGAATTGGAAAAAAAATCATTTTATTATTACTAAAAAAAATAAACTAAAATAAATTCTTGCAGGAAAATTGAAACGCCTTTATACCAGCTGCCTGGCTTTGGAAGGGTGTTTTCAATTTCATTTTGGCTGGAGCTCTGGATTCAGGAGGACGGCAGGCTGTGAGATGGAAAGGCTTGGCTCTCTGCCACTCGGCAGCTATGCCACAGAGAGGCTGAGTGCTTTGGCTAGCGCTGTGCCTTTTCAACAGCTGGGTTGGCAGCGAGGTGGGGAGGCTTAGAGCCTCTCTGGCATTTGAGCTAGAAGGTTCTTGTCAACCTCACTTCTGAAGGCAGAAAACAAAATTGACAGGAGCTTTCGAGGCAGACATCTGGGAAATCCCAAATATGTGTTTTTGGTTCTCCCAAAATGGAGTATTTTTGGAAAGGTCTTCCTTCAAAAAAAAAGTTGCAGTTTTGCTGTTCTCTTCCAAACTTGTTAAAAAATGCAAAACTTTTTTTGTGTGTGAAGGGCTCTCAGTTTTTTCCAGCTTAGCTGTTATGGAAAAGAGAGCAGTAAGGCTATCTTGTGAAGACTGTCATGTCAGTTCTGGCCTATGGAGTGGGGTGAGAATGAGAAGCCAGGTAGTGCTATCTAATTAACAACAAGGTGTCACATTTATACTGGTGAAACAGATCAAAATCGGTCCAGTTTACAGTGCAAAGTTGATGACATTAGCCAACTCTTTCATAGCAAATTATATTTTGTTGGTACTTTAATACTCAATGTAATTTAACACAGAGTAAATCTTCCCATAATTTTAGCTGTAAAATTGATGCTTCAGACTGTACTACATAACATGTTTATTGTATATAACAGGTGGTATTGTACTGCATATGAATAGGAGTGTTTGACTTTTCTTGGCACAAATTTATTAGAGCTCACTTAGAAAAAATTTGAAATTGGATGAAAGGCCCCCCCTTTTTTTTCCTTTGTGAAGATTTTTTAAAAAGTTTTTCCTTACTCCGCCATTTATTTCTAGGCAGACTTTGTGGTCTGTCTTTTTAATTTTTTTTCTCCTTTTTGCTGTAAGTGGAAAGTTAAGAAGTACGATCAGTATTGATGCTACTCCATCAAGTCAAAGGAAAGTTTCCTTGTTTCTGCAGCTCCTTTCATTAGTAAAGACAGTTTATGCTTGAATGCTCTGCTACCTACAGAGGCTTGAAGAGCTTTTAACAGCAAAGCACATCATTTTATGTTCAGGCTAGCTAAAAGATGGCTCAAAAAACATTAAAAAAGTGCCAAACCATACCCACTTGTACGGAGATTCACTGGCTCATGGGTTGAAGCACTGACTGAAACTCTAAATTATATTATGACCTTAGTTATCAACATGGGTGTTTTCAGTTCACATCTCTCGTGTGGTAATTTTGCCCATCATCTTTTATGTTTTGTCTAGATTGCATTTATAAATCTTTTTTTCTCTTTACGGTGCTGTCCAACAGAACAGAAACCAGTAGTGTGTCTATGTGCATGGGCTTAATCCTCAGGGCTAAGTACAAACAGTCAAAAAGCCCGAGGCTGAATCGATTCAGTCTTTGCAGGCTAGTCTAAGCTGCAAAGGTTAAACTGAGAAACAACTGGACACACATTTACCTTTGATTCAGGAAATGCAGCCACATACCTGCAGTGGTTCAAGCCAGAAGCTGGGGGGGGGGAAGGGAGGATGCGTTAGAACACAGTTCTTTGTCACTTCCTGTTCCTGTTCCCCCTGAGGTCTCTGGGATTTGCAGTCCAGCACCACAGAAGCAGGACTCTGCAGGGTTGTTCATCACTTCCTTTCCTGCTTCCGGGTGCCTCTGGGATTTGTAGTCCTCATTCACAGCCAGCAGTAAGGTCAGCAGGGTGGCTCTGTACTTGGAAGAAGAGGGGTTTAACTGGGGGAAAGGGTGTTTAACCCCCCTACCTGGCCCCAGACCTCAGCCAGGGTTTGCCCTTGGGTGTTCCTGCCCCCTCCCGCCCAAGCCTTCTCAGCTGGAGCAGACAGCCCAGCCCAGGGCTGGAAAGCATGCTGGGAGACTGATTTAACTGTAACCAGGAAGGGGTCTGGGACAAAAGTTTCATAAACCAGTTTGACCTAAATCACTTAAGTCTGATACTGTATTCATCAAGGTTTATCATAAACCAGTTTCAGCCATTTTTAAACTGGCTTATGTGCCCTGAGCTTCTGTTCTGTTACAGGTTTAAATCAGTTTCTTATCCATTAAACTGGTTGGTGTGTAACTTCTATCCCCAGCCTACAAGAAACCTGAATGTAAAGCTGCTAAATACTTAAAAAAAAAAAAAAAAAGTCATATGTCTGCCCGTGTCTAATTGCCCTGTTGCACACTGACAGCTACCACACAGCCAAAACAGAATGTTTCCAAGAAAAAAAATATATATACTAGATTTATTTTTCTTCTACAGCATTTAAAATAGATGATCACTAAAATAAAAACTTGTTTGCCAAGGGCAGGGTTTGGATTACACTTTGACGCTGGCGGGGGATCTGCAAAAATAATTGGACTGCCCTTCACAATGCCCTAATAAAATTGGAGACCCCCCAGGTTATGATTTTCAAATCTTACAGGGGGACTCTCGTCTCCTTTGAGGGGGCTCAGCCCCCCCCGTCCCCTGAGCTACCTCATAATTTGAACCCTGGCCAAGAGGTGTGCAAGAAAATGAACGACCAAAGCCTCAACCCTAATGCAGCTACTCCAGCAGTGCAAAGTTGCTGTTGCAGGATTTGTCCTTGGCAAAAAAGAAAGCTAAATAGTTTCCATTGTGATTCCTTTATCATCCTCTCTTACCCCAGAAAAGGCTGTGTACAATGGGTGCATCTACATGAGATGCTTGCTGCGCAGTAGCCTAATAACACTGCATAGAGTGATCTGTCAAAAACTGTGCTAATAACCTACTGCACAGTGTTTCTAGGCTACCATGCGGTAGGTGTCACAAAAAAACCCATGAGTTAGTGTTACTGGGCGTTCCACTGATACTTCATTAAGGAGGTACTAAACTAAATACGCAGTAACTGCGGCACATTAATGAATGTGTAGACATGCCCAGTGTGTCTTCATACTAGGATAATCTTTGGTTGATGGTGAAGTCCCTTAGAGTGGCAAAAGCCGGGGGCTGTTTCCAGGGTAAGGAGTGATATAAAGCAACCTTTTTTTTTTTTGTTTAACCTCTACCTAGTCAGTTATACTGGATGTAACCTGGAACTGGTTCCCAGTGATCTAGGTATTGTTTTATTAAAACCTTTAAAATGTGGGATCAAAAAGGCACTGCTTGTGAGTAAGGGTAATAAGGCTTCAACCCTAAGTTGGCAAACATGGATGGTCAGTAACAAGTTTGACGCGGACTGGAGTTTTTGTGTTCCTTGTCTTCTTCCACGGACAGTTATATGGCAGTATCCCTGGGTGTGTTTGAAATGATCTCCAGATGGTTCATGGTTCTTTTCCTCAGTGTGTTAGTCACTGTTCTGTGACCTCAATTATTGCTACAGTTGGATGTTCTTGCAGTAACCAAATACTTTTTGAAGATTTTTTCTCTGTTTCTGTCTGACTCACAGAAGTGGGTGACTATGGGCTTTCTAAGTGTTTCCCACCTCTTAAGTGGGTTATGCATGTGTCTGGGGCATGTACCATTTTTCTGTAATAGTTTAGAGCTTTGAGAACATGCAGATACATTCTCTGTAAATACTAAGATGAGATGCAGATAAAAAAAATAAAGCAACTGACCAAATAAGCTCTATAGGACTTTAGGACTAAGAGGAACAGGCATTTATCCATTTACCTTTGATAAATCAGGAGAATAGAGCATAAGCAAAGGTGTTTTTGACTTTTAAAGACCCTGTCTTTCATAATTAGTTGTAGTAGTTTAAGCTTAATTTTATTTCGAACTTTGATCTCAACAGTAATTGGGTTTCTTGAGGTTCCTTTTAATAAGAATGTGTTGCTGGTAAAGTGCTAATATTATACTCAAGTACTTCTACTAAATCCTCCTCATTGATCACTGGAACAACTTGGAAGACTCATTATTAATATCTCCTAGTTGTTATTCCATATCTGTCCTCAGATTCCAGTGCTCTGGAGTCAAATGCAGCGCTGTAAAGGCAGCAAGGTGCGATTCATTACAATATCACAATTGACAGAATGTAGTAGGATTGTTGTAGCTCTGGACCAGACCAGTAGGAGAGGCAAGTTTTTTGCAAACTTTTGTTGGACCAACTGTTATGGGACTGCTGTTAGACCAGCTTTTGGCTATCTAGTTGCCTCTTGTTTAGGTCTAAGAAAGAGGCAATCAATCTCCCTCCTCCATGGAGGTATTTTCTCTGTTGTTTGGCCCAACCTGTGTCTGCTTTTCCAACAGCACTCCCACACAGATAATCAAATAAAAGATATCAAAAAATAGCTTTACCTAGTGATGGAATGTTGTTCTCATGCATGCCCTTTCCCTAAAAGTTGCACAAAATGAGTCTTCAGATATAGCATTTTGAGCCTGGGAGCAGAGTGCTTTTACCCTCCTTTGCTTGCAGTACCGCTGCTTACTTTCATAGTTCCTTTCACCTGAAAACTCTAAAATATTTGACAAAAATGGACTTTTCCAAATGTAGTGTCCTGTTTAGGATGCAAGGTTCCTCTTTTTTTTTTTTTTTTTTTAATTCCCTGACAGTTGAGAAGAAGTCACGGCTGTGAGTGGAAATAGGATTTCTTACATAATACATAACTCTTTCCTGATTGTTTTGCTTCCTGAATATAGAGCTAAATCCCAGTACAACGGCGAATCCAGCTTTATCAATGTTATCTAAATTATCTCCCAGCAGGGAAGCAAGATGAGTTAGCATGTGGGAATCCCATTACACAGTGGCTAAGCCACAAGGAAATGTTCAGAATAACATATTGAAGTAATAAAGCTCTTTTGTATAGGAAAAAAAAATACTGTTTAGATAAATGTTATGATCATAGTTTTGCAAATACTCATATTGATTAATTTGATTCTTTGTTTCTAGCTGCCTTTGCTGTTAATTAAGAAAAAAAGGTCTTTTGAACACATGTTGAGCTATTCTCTAGCCTGAAATATTTTTTAAATTCATCCAAAACTTTTTAATAAATGTAAAACATTAAGCAGTTTGCAGTTTTTACATAATGAATGTAACTATTTATGGTGCAGAGAAAAATGTAATAATTTAAATAAATAACTTGTAGGGTGCATATATACATTTCTACAACATCACCCTCAAGTGTGCAGTCCTAATTGTGACTGTGACCTTGGAAAGATAAATAAGCTAACAATAGAGCTTTACTTGACTATTTTCATATCCTTACTTTAATAAAAAAACGTTTCAGTACCATTCATCTTCTTGAGTGTGTAGTTAAGGTTCTATCCATCTTAAGCACTATTATACTACTATTAAAGCTGTAGAACTGAGATGAAGAGAGATGTTGGGTTTGGTGAGAGTCGCAGAGGATGTCTGTTGCAGGGACTTGAATTCATGTTTCTTGAGCCCTAGGGCCACGTGTAGACGAAATGAGAGGCGTGTGTGCATGACACTGTAAAGTGAGCTAAATGCTTTTGCACTGCTTTAATGGTGTTGGTGTTTGCACACCAAGGCGGTGTATTGTGCATTAATTCCAGCCGCTGTAGGAAATTCAGCAGCGTAATGTGCCTTAAATGTCTTGCGGCACAGCAAACTAAAACTCCAAGGAGGAGTTGTAGTTTGCTGCCCTACATCCGCGGAGCAAAGCACCAGTCTCCGTGTAGCTCCATGGCTCTGCAGGAAGCCCTGCAGGCAGCCTGGCAGAAGCCCGGGAAAGTAGGCTCCGCCCAAGAGAACGAAAAAAAAAAGAGGCAGCCAGTCTGATTTCTGCCCCCGCCCCTGAAGCCTGCCTCCCTGCCTGAGCTGTGTGGGGTCCTGGTGCTTCCCTCTGTGGCTGCGGTGCCCCACTGGGACCAGCTGAGCTGGGTGCTTGTGATGGGTGCTGCCTGGGGCAGGGGAGGGGTGGGGGGGGAGGGGCTGCCACTGGCATGGAGGGAACCACCAGCCTCCCCCACAGCCCAGGGCAACTCTGCCTGCCAGCAACTTGCCCTCCCCTCCCCACTGCTGGAGAGGTAAATAAGTCAGTGGGATGTGCGTACGACATGGGCGTTTAATCGGCCCTAAATTGAAGCGGTGTTTTTAAAAACCCGTTGCTTCAATTTAGGGCCCCTGTTTTGTCTACACATGCCCTAGGATAGGAGATAATGGATTTTTCTTTTCTAAGGTGGAATATTAGAAGACTGAGTAAAATGTGACTGGAGCAAGAACAAATGTTGTGGGTGTCTTGAGTTTTTTTTCCTTTACAGCTTCTTTTTTGGTTGGATTAATGTTTAAAGGTTAATGAAAATGCTTTTTTTTAATGTGAGAGTGGGATATTTAAAGAGACAGCTTGGAGGTGCTTTAGATTAAAAGTGCACTGCCACCACTTTCTCCACACTGACCGTATTTTGCCGCTTATATACCTGCAAGCGGCGCAGCACCGTGCGCATCAGCTCCCGTGCGGACCACATCTCCAGGGCACATCTCCAGGGCATCCAAGTAGCACATCTCCAGGGCATCCAAGAACTAAAAGGTATTTGTATAAATGCCCATTGTCTCTCTGACAAAGAATGGGCTTGAAAAGAATAAGTAAAAAATTGGGGAAAGTGACACTATAAAAAAATCTCAGGGCTCAGCAACAGTGGAATCCCTCTTACTTTATCTCTCAATGACAGTCTATTAACACACAAGTCTGGGCTTTATCTTAATCTATTTTGTTACACATAAAGTTGATCTTTTCTAGAAAATAAAATAGAGATGATAGGCGATGATAGCAAAATTAGGTAAGCTAAATTATAAAGAGGAGTCTGGGAAGAGTGGCTGCCTATATAGTAACTAGAGCTGAGGACATTTTGAAGGGATTAAAGCGTTTTTGTTTCAATGGTTAAGGGTGTGTCTACATGCTAACTTTAAATTATCTACTGTGGGGACTGTACTAAAATGGCAGGGAACTTGGCACAGGCTGCAAAATGCACCTGAGAAGCAGGGTAAATACTAGGTTGGCTGGCTGGCTTTGAGTTCCATGCTGCCTCCACTAGACTGATGCTGATACTTAAACTAGCTAGTTTACAGCCAGCATAGGTATATGTACTTTAGTGACTGCCCTGTAAATCTCAAGGCTTGCTAACTTATCAGAAAACAATTGCAGCTGATGAAGTATCCTTCACAGTGATAGTCCTTCTTTTTAATGTATGTATTTCTTCTTGGTCAAGCATGCCTCAGCGATAAGCACTTTGAGATCCAAGTGTGAAGTCATTATATAGGCAGAAGAGAGAGAGGGATATTAAGTGATTTGCCAAAGGTTACTAAACAAGTCAGTGGCCCAATCAGGCAAGAGCACAAGACTGTGTGGCTTGCAGTCTCCTGAATTAATTGCTAAATAACATGCCTTCATGAAGAGCCAAGAACACACAAGATGAGAAAACGAGGTTTGTAAAAATAACAGGATGTTCAAGTTGTTGGATATCTATATCTAAGGGTGTGGACAGAGGTAACAATGGAAATGTTTCAAAGTAGTATGAAATTTTCAGAGGGCCAGCTGTCCAAACATGCATGTTCTTTGAAAAATTCCAGGAGCAGTTGAAGTGCTCCAAAATTGTATCTCTTTTTAATGAGGTGGGTGAGCGGGTTAGGCGATCTCTAATCCTGGTTTCTCCCTTGTACTCGCCTGCCACGACGTAGATTGGAAAGAAAAGAAAGGAGATCAGTGTTTTCCGTTGTTCCAGGATAGATAAATCCCACCCTGATGTTAGTTGCTCACAGCGTTAGATTTTATTTCTGATTTAACAGCAATACAGTTACAGGATTTTTGCCAATTACTTCATTGATGAGGATAGCCTGAGTTACAGTTGAGGAATCCCCAGGCTGGATACTTCTGTATATACTTTGTAAAGAGTCTTCACCACTAATTACCTCATCAGTGGCGTATGCTCTCAGTGGCTCTCATTCCCCATGGGTGCATGATACTGAGAGCAGTCCCCATTCGTCCTCCCTCTCAGTCTGCCTGGCAATTTCTAATTTCTGCAAACCTGATGGGATCCAGGCTTGAGGATGATTCTGATCCTCTCTCTTTTATCTGAGGGACATAATGCCTTCCTCCTTAAGTTGCCGGTGAATCCGGCTGCCAGCACCTCCACATTTCCTCGCACTCACCAGTGTAGCAGGGATTCTCACCGAGGCAAAACTTCTTCCTGGCTGGCCTACTGTGGGTCTAGAGCTCTCCCGACATCTTTCAGTGTCACAGGTATGACTTCTTCTGTCCCCTCAGGGACCTCTGCCACTCCTCATCTGTTTCCTGGTGCCCGAAGGCAAACAGTCTGTGCCCCACTGTCAGCTTTATGCCCGGTTTTGGCGGGCTAATTACCTGGTCTCCTCCTGGGTGTGTAATCCCCTCCACCTGGCGGGGGTTCACCAGTAACAGGGCTCCTGACTGAGGTCTCAGTAACAGGGCTCCTGACGGAGTCCCTGTTACAAGGTGTTTTTGAAGTGTTTCAGTTCCTGCTGTGTCTGTACAGGGGTGGGTCTTCCAGCATCCCACAGTGCTCTGCTCCTCACCTTCCCCTGCTTCAATGGGGAAGAAGGAAGGGGAGGAGAGGGGGGTTAACAGTCTGCGGGCTCAGTGGCAGCCACCTGCCAGTTTGTGTACTTGCCGGGTCCCACTCTCTAGTGCCTGCTGCCAGGTGTTAGCTGCTTTGGCATTTGGGGGCCTGCCACTCCTATGGGTCCATGCTCTCCAGGTCCAGCCCTTCTTTTCTGTGCTGTGAGAGGGATGGCATTGGGCCTGCAGGCATAGGGGGAGGGGAGCTGCTGCCATTAACGGGGCTCTTCAGCCTCAGTCCCCTCTAAACCTCCTCTTCCATGACATGAGGAAAGGAGAAGTAGAGGGAACTTGGTTTGTGGAAATCCAGGAAGCCCCCACTGCCCCGCCAGAGACTCCTCTGCCTCCTCTCCAGCCAGGAGGCACTGAAGCCCAGCTGCACATGCAGCAAGGGTAATTTCGAAGCATTCTAGTCTGGGGGTGCCAAGGGCCACACGTGTATCCCCCAACTGATATATTTCCTTTTTGAAATGGTGCCAAATATGTTTCACTTTCAAAACCATTTAAAATGTTACTTTTGTCTGCATTCTTAGGGACCCCTCTCTCAGCTGAGAGATGCTGCTCTGGTGATCAGCTATCACTAGGTACCTACTCAATTTACGATTTTGTGTAAAACACGAAATCCACAACTGTCCCTGAAATCAACATAAAAAATTAATAAAAACAAAAAGCTGGCTCCCCAGTGGGAGCCAGTGGTCCTTGCTGCCTTGCAGCCCACCCAGGAGGGGAAGGCTGGTGGGGCGGCACAAAGGGCAGCCAGCAGCTAAGATGGCAGCCATCCCCTTATCCCTTCTCCCCTCCCAGGGCCTCTCCGTCAATCAGTGGTGAGGGGTGGGGCCACATGAAAGGCAGCCAGCAGCCAAGATGGTGGCTGACCCCTCATTTCTCCTTTCCTTTGGGGCCTCTCCACCAATCAGTAGTGAGGGGTAGGACCACCGGGAAATGCTTGCAAAATCTTCTCTTTTTGGTGTGACCAAGCCGTGAAAATTCCTTTGTCTCGCTGCAAATTAAGTAGATCTCTAGCTATCACAAAAGTAAATGTGGTTTGCTCATAGCTCATTTAATGGAATGAGGCTGAGTGATTAGAGCAGGGTGGGAGAGACATGGAGAAAGCTGAATATTTTTTTTCTGCATAACTATGCTTCTATTTCAGGTGTATCAGACTAATCCTGGGTCCAGTGCCTTAGGCCGGATTTGGATCAGGAGACTGGTGGCAGCTGTGGCACAGTTTGAGGTTGGCAGTGCGATTTGGGGGAAGTTCATGTCCATCAGGGCCCAGTACCCCAAATTCTGTGTCTGGCCATGTCCCGATAGCCTCGCTCCCAAATTCTGGTAGTCATCAGATGACCAGTGGGCCAGATGGAAGGGCTCTGTGGGCTAAATCCGACCCGAGGGCCATATGTTTGACACCTCTGCTCTATCCTAATAACAGGATGATCTCCATTATTGGAACAGATGTGAATGCCTTAATTCTGTTCGTTGAAATAATAAATTGTACTGTAAGGTAATCCATCTCTTTTTTACATTGCTGTTGTTTCTAGTCATAGGTGCTCGTGTTTGTACAGCATTGTGGTAGGTGCTGTACAAACACGAGCAAAAAGTTGCCCATCCCAGTATTGCACAGTCTTACCCAAATACTTTTTGTTAGGGGTCAGTGGAACGTTGCTTTCCTGGGACATTATTTTTTTTCTTTAAAATTCTGTTGTGCTTTGGAATAACCGAGATCTTTCAGAGAATCTGAATGGAGACAAACACCCAATGATGCCTGTTTCCAGCCCAGACTGGGAAATGCTTGGCGGGTTGGACACTGACATGTTATGGGACGCGTGCATACAATCCTCCATTTTGCATGTTGCTCACATCCCAGGAGAGTGCCCTTATAGTTGTGCGGGCCGGGAGCGGTCCATGGCCCGTTTTTTTCCGCGCGACATGCCGGGGTCTGGGAAGGCAGGCGGCACGCTAGAATTAGGCACGGACGCGTAATGGTTGATTTAAGATTGTTTACTTACACCGTAGATGGTCGCGGTGTAGGCTGGAAAACTTCCAGGAAAACTTCACTTAAGTCCTAGTTTAAGGACTCGGACAGAGCTCTGGATTCACTCACATGAAGTTTGCTAGGCTCCGTGGAACTTGTGCGTGCAGGGAAGGGTATGTTGAGGGATCGTTCGGCGACGGGGAGAGGCTAGAGGCTGATCAGACCCCTATAGCCTTCTTGAAATACACGCTGGGTCCGATAGGCTCCGCAGCGCTTAGAGATCTTCACGAGACGTGAAGTCTCCTCCTCCTGATGTTCGTGGAGTCCTCCAACTTGGGCGGAAACCACTCAAGCCTCTTATACGGCTAGCAAGCCAATCGCTAGCCACCACGTAGGAATAATTTAGAACTGGCCAATAGTGGGGCACAAATCTAAATACAAATGGCGGGAACTCCTTGCAACGTGCATTTGCTTTCTGCAGCTAAGAAATGCACCCTGCAAAAAAAGCTACAAGTGGCGGGAAATAATTCAGCAGTGCCAAAGCGCACACAAACAAAAAATCACACCCTTGGGTTGTGACAATAGTCAGGCTGTTGTTTATTCTGGGATTGGTCTCTCTCACTCTCTCCTCTTGGAGCTGTTCCGCTTTGTGCAAATGCATATTGACCTTGGGCCTTCCACACCTCAGGTGAGTTCCATAATTGCTCAGCTATCACATCTGTTTCTCTGGCCCAGTACCTATTTAGTTATTTTGATGAAATAGAACAACTTCAACAGAGACTCTAGAAGAGCCGGTAGTTTGGTTGTCTGCATACTCACCTGAGATACGAGAAACAGAGGTGAGAAACATTCAAATTCCTCATCTGAATGAGACCTAGTTTCCTACAAACTATTTAAGTACCCAGACCACCAAGCTGCGCAATAGCGTATGAGAGGCAGCCAGAATAGCAGTCCTAGGATGCTGCCTTTGGCCAGGGTGGGGGGAATGATAGAAAGAGTATGTAAAAATAGATGATGCCAAAGCAGTGGCCCGTTGCATCACTGTCACTGGCACCAAGGTAACTGGAGTTGCCCCTTGCTTTATAGCTGCCCCTGGTACACCTTTGAAGCTGCTGGGTATTTTAAAAATGGCTAAGTCTCTTGGTTATCTCCTTGCCATGAAAAATAATTCCTTTTCACTGAACATTCATACAGAAAATAATATTTCTGTGCAAAATTTCAATTTCAATGAAAAACTATTTCCTTCAAAAAAAAAAAAAATCCCAAGAAGCTCTAATTCTTATTCACACAAGTAGCCCCATAAAATTTAGTGGTCCTACTTGCGTGTAAGATCTACTCCTGCAATTATAGCCTAGCAGGGCTAGACTCTAAATCAGCAGTTACTTTTTCCAGCAGCCAGACACCCTGAGGAGTGAGAGAATGAAGCCTCTGAGGATAGATGGGTATGATGGATTTCTATTGTAGAGACAAATACTTTAATTTGTTTTACTTGCTGCAAAAAAAACATTGTGCTGTCTGAAGGAGGCAGATAGAAAGCAGAAGTATGCATGGATGATCCAAAAAATAGTATACACACAAGGACCAGAATATTTCCATTTTCTCTCTTTGTGCTTCTGGGCTATGTCTAGGAATTAATGTGTCTATGTGATTTTTTTTGGCTAATTCTTAGCAAAACCCCTCCCAAAAAACCTAATCCATAAGATTAAACACAGTGTGGTATGGTCTCTTCACATTAATTAAACTGGTTGTTACTGATATGTGGAAAATTCAGTGCATTCAATACTAGTCATATCCTATGTTACTGAAGTTTAAAAAAGTTGAATTTGTTATTGTTCAGTCATTCAGACAAAACCTCAGGAAATAAGAGGATGAACCTTAGATTCTTTTGTTCCTTTCTTCCTATAAGCTTTAAGTATGATGTACTATCTTGTCCATTTTATTTGATCTCTGTAGTATTTTTATGAAGGATTGTTAGGATTTTAATGGAAAAAGCTTCATCTTTTTTGGAGAAAGCAGATGAGCACAGAGCAGAAGCCCTTACAGGCATGCGACCTGAGGAGAACCTATTATGATAGCTTCAATTCTTATCATGCAACCAGACAAGGAGTTGCAAAAAAAAAAAAAAAGTAGAAAATAAACATAAACCTAAAGAGAAGGGGCACAGACAGGTGGAAGCTATATGAGCAGTTTATTCGTCTAAAAATCTGAGCTGATTCTTGGGTATAATTAAGCCATCCAAACTAATAGCCTCCAGTGGAACCACGGACAATAATGTGCATTCAAACTGGGGCCTTAAAACATCTGGGTGCAAGAGCATAGTCTGATAGGTACTGATCCTCATCTATTTAAAAATATTAATGCTTGTTGTTAAATTGTGTTCCATATATACCACTAAGGCTGTTTTCAGAAATGAAGGTTAGGATTGAAAAAGAGAAGGTCTTCTCTAATAGGGAATGGACAGATGGCACCTTTGTAGTCTTTCAAACACCTTTGAAGCACTTCAGAGAGCAAACCATACAATCAAACATGTTTCACTGCTCCTTATATGTTATGTCCTCCATAGTTCCACAGTACTTTGCTTTTCCCACCATGAGCACACAGGGAGAGTGGAGCTGACAAGGCACTCTCTTGGCCTCAGCTCCAGCTGCAGTCCACTGCTACTCATAATGCTGCTTTTTAAAATGTTTCCAAGCCTGTTACACCTGGAAACATTTTGTAATGTCTGCCCATAATTTCCTAATGTTTTATGCTCTGAAGCCATGACACAGAAAAGCATCCTTATTAAGGGCAGCATTTTGTGAGTACATACAGATGCTACACTTAAACGTATGGATAGGCTAGATGGGACAAAAAATAGCCGCCCAGTCTAACTAGGTGATTCCGCCCTTGAATCCTCCTCTTTGCAAATTAATTGCAAAACAGGACAGGCATTCTTGAGGTTCGATCTACAGTCACATGGCTTACTTTAAGTGGCATGATGGTAGATTGGGTTCTGGTTTTACAGTTGTTTGTTGCTTTGCACAGGTCTAGGCCTGGGGTGACCTGCTGGGCTTTCATTTTCCCAGGGCTCTGCCCTAAATGTATACACACATTCAGTAGATTGATTTAACCTGTGCCTGATCTGTCTTTAGTGCACCACTCAGGTGAACTAAATTAGATTGGCCTGGCAATTTTTTGCCCAATCTAACCTTTGGCCTGGAATTTTCTTTCAACATTTACCCAAGGCACACCTTGCTGGGGTTATTTGACCCCAGCAGTCTTTCCTGCCTAGAGCAGGGGGGGCTGGACTCAATGATCTCACAAGTTCCCTTCCAGCCCTAAACTTCTGTGAATCTGTGAATGGTTTTGTGACAATTCTGTCTTGAGGGAAGCATTTAAATAAATGGTGAAGGGTCATCTTCTGCCTAAGAGAAGGATTATGAAAGGCTGAAGGAAGAGCTTGGAGAAAGATATAAAAGGTTATTTAAGAGGGGTAAAGATGGCAAGGGTGAGAAGGGATGAAAGTAGATATTATTAGTGGTATGCTTATGCAGTGTCTTGATGATAACTTCTAAGATCTTGACCTTCAGGTACTAAAAGTACAGTTATTAAAGGAACATAATAGTATGTGGAAGTCCTTCTCCTCTCCCATTATTCACAAAGCAGTGGGGAAAGAAGGTTCAAAGTTGCTTTTTTCATTTGAGTTGTATCTATTTAGAGTAGACAAATAATCATAGGTTAAGGCTTTGAAAAGTATAAGCTAGCAATATAAGATGAATGAGTAACCTGATTTCCAGTGCCTCTGCTGACTTCAGTAGGCACTTTTTGCGTTATACAGTTAGACCACTGATTTATTTAGGAACTTAATGGTTTTTTTTTTTTCAAACACTTTGCATAGGGTATTTACTGTATTTTAGCAAAAAATGTAACATCCAAATATGACTGAACATGTTTTGTGCATGAAGGATGTTTGAAGAACATGCAGCTCTTTTATATTTTTATTAAAGACCCCTTATTTTGTACTTCCACTGAAAATCTAGGATAAACTCCTGCAACTTATTTTAAGGAACATTGAGGAAATAGTCAAGGAAATGAAACATTTTTTTGTTTCTATTGCTGTCTACTCTGTTTCCGTGGCAGCAAAATTACTATCAAAATACCTCTTGAAGAGAAATGAAATTTTGTATGTCAGTCGGTAGAAAGAATCATATTTGCTAGTATTCCCAGTGTCATTTTTGAATTGTTCTACAAAACAGGAGCAGACCTTCGTATCTCCATTTCATAGTGAAAAGTCTTATTACACCCTAGATATTTGACTCAAGGAGCTAAAATCAAATTTAATTAATTAAACTTAGTAAAAGCCCCCAACTTTTGATAGCATTAAAACTGTTCCTAAAATAGCAAAGTATTTTTATTTTTTAGTATTGCTAGTTTTCAGCTAAAGTAAAATTTTTGGGAGGATTGAGGGAGGGGGAAATCAGAAGGGAGGGATGTTTTTCCTCCCTCCGTCTGGTAAAAGTTTTGTCTGACATGTTAGTAATATTCTGATTTCATGATTCCTTACCATTCTCTGGGGTAAAGACATTATTTTCAGTCTCTGTTTCACCCCTGTTTTTGTTGGAAACTTCAAGAAGGATTTCATGACATATCTTGTATAAAGTATAGGCTACTAGAGTTTAATTGTTTATCCATGCAATTTCTAATGATTTTGAGTAAGAGGAAAACATTTTATTTTTTTTTAATTGTGATTTAAGTCTGTGATTTGCTTCATTATAGCAAAACAGTCCTTGCTACTTCATTTTAGGTGTTTCTAAGCAGAGACTGTGATTGTATGTCTCTGTCTAAGTCCATTTCCGTCTGGAATTAAATCATTTGGATTCCAGGTCAGTGGAGAAGAAAGGCCAGTGATTTAACCCAGTATGATCTCAACCACAGGTATGGTATTTTCAAACAGTACTTAATACAAATGAAAAAAAATGGAATTATGTTGACAGTGGCTGAATTATTACGTTAGTGACAACATGGAGACATCAAGCAGGTTTAGCTCAATCTGAAATGACTTTAAGCCCTTGGCTTCAGAATTTGGTAAATATTATATGGATTCTTCCTGCCAAAAAAATGACTTGTCCTAATTTGTAGATTGCCAGAATCCATTGATGCTAGAATCAGATGATAATGATAATAGTACTGCTAAGAACAAGAAATTTCAGTAAATTTGAAATAGTGTCCCTTGTGAGGAAATGTTCTTGTTTCGATAATGGTTTTGAGCAATTGGCATGTAGTGGTATCATTATTCAATGCTGTCAAAATGGCACAAGCTCAGTGCAGTTTGTGATAATCCATTTAATAAGTGTATTGACCAATGCTCTAATTTTATAATCTTGTTTAGGAATTAAAACCACTTAAGCTGCGCTTAGTTTCACAGCACCTAACCTAATTAATTTATTTATCCATAAACAGTATTTAATTCAATCCCAGGCACAGTTCCAACATAAAAAAGCCTTACAAGTCCTTCCCAATTTAGGTTTTCTTTTTTTAATACAAGTTGAAGAGGCCAAAGAAATGACTGACTTGCAGTGTTGGTACAGAGCTATGGGAGATTTCCACTTCTGTCTTTGGTATTACTGATCTCAGTCAGATTGTGGTCGGAGCAGAACCGTACAACTTATTTATAGGCAATAGTTTATTTAACAAATTTGGCTATCGGTTATAAAATATCTGTGAAAATATTTTTTTTTTACTCTTATAGTTCATACTTTCGGAAACATTTTATAGGGAAATATACAACCTGAAGATCTTTGTGCATTTAAGTCCTTTAACTGTTTGCTGTTTGTTATTCGTGACGCTCATTGATTCATCGAAACCCCATAGTATTGTTCCTGTACTCTGAATGAATTATTTTTTTTGTAAACAGGAGAGAAAAGCGCAGATTATTTAATGTGCGTGCACACTCAGTTTAGCCATGATCTTTTATATAAGCAGATGCTGCTGTTCCTGAGACTTTTTTTCATTGCAAGAATGTGCTGTGAACAAAAGTCACTCAAAGCAAGTTAAACACTCTTTCAGTTTAAAAGAAAAAAAAGACCCTCACTTGGTAAAGTGTAATTTTTTGCTGTTGTGGAGCTGTGGGAGAGCTCTTAATCTTGCTTCTTTAGAGGTTGTTACTCTTAGCACTGATATGAAGCCTGTACTTTAAGCCCCGACTTGGGCCAGATACAGACAGTACACTTTTACTGGTATAAATCATCAGAAACTGGTATAAACCCATAACAGAACAGAAGCTCAGCACACACAGACTGGTTTAAAAATGACCGAACCCAGTGTAAGATAGGCAGCCTGCAGCGCTCCCTCCTACCTCCAAGGGCAAATGTGCCTTGTGTTCGCTGCTGATCTAACTTATTCTGCTTACAGAATGCTGTGTAACTTCAGTCAATTCTGCCTTGGGCTTTTTGAATAACTGTACTTACCCTTGGAAAGAGATCTGCATGGATGTCAATATGGTGTCTAAAATAAAATTACTATTAACTATCTCCTCCAAAAGAAAGTAAGAGTTAGAACATGAATTCAATTGATAAAGCTCTTAAATGAACTGATATGATTATTTCCACTATGCATGTAAAAACACTATTAATCTAAGGTTTAAAATGAATGCTGAATATCTCAAATAAGGAATAATTTTTTGGGGGGGGGATTATTTTATTTGTTTTTACTTTAGGTTTCTTTAGAAGACCCAATTACTCTAAATTATAGCTCATTCCATATGATATTTTATGACTCTGCTGTATTTTTTCTGGGTGAAAATCTTTTTTTTTTGTGTGAACTTGATTGCTTGTCCTGTGTACTGGGCAATAATATGAAAGCACTGTCTGTAAAAACTAATCTAGCTCTTCATTAAAAGAATTGTTTATAGAGGTGCTGCAACCACAGCTAGCCTTCAAGACAGGTGGACACAGACTGACTGGTTAGTACCTCCTTCAAATTGGTTTCCCCTAAAACTTGTGCTCCTTCCAAGTTGCATGCAGGCTGCTACATCTTTCTTTTTCATATTTTTTGTTGTGTCTTCGTATGCAGATATCTTCTGATTTTTTCACTCCAGAGGTTATTAGTATATAAATCAAGTTAGGGAAATGGGTTTTGCTTCAGAGTACCTTATTTTAACGAGTGTGTGATATTATAGGCCAGAATGGACATTTGTAGTCAACTTGTTGGGGTTTTTTTGTTTTGTTTTCAGTGCTGGGGGACTTGCTTCCACCCTGTTGTTGTCTTCATTCTGTATAGTGGCATCCTGGTGGTCTTCTGTGTTTCTCACATAAAGTCTTTCTTGACTGTCAAATTTTGGGCTGAACTCCTAAGTCCTTTAGTCCTGGACTTGGCTTCTCTCATTGCATGTGCTGCCTATTCCATAATTATCTCCAGTTTAAATTCCACTGTTGTCTTGAGTTTATAGCTACCTCATGTAACTTCTGTCCCAGTGCATCTTGGTTGTTATCTTTTGCTACATCCTGCCTACTTTAGCAGTCTTAACTGTTTTTGTGTCTTGGACATTGCTCCTTCTCTTGGCTTCAGCAGACTACCCTGATAGAAAACAGCTTCCTGGTTCTCTAGTCCATGAATCTTTGTCCTGCATTATTATCTGGCCTCTAGGAGGAAGGGTTTAAATGATCTGATATTATCAAGGAGAGATTCCTTCCTATCTCTTCCTTTGGGTATTATTGGTGTTAAATTTTGTTTTCTGATTACTTTGTGGGTAGTAGGGCAACACTGGTGCTCAAATTTATGTTAGATGCTGATTTGCTTGAATTTTGAAGTTCTGGCTTGTGGGATATTTGCCTGAACAAAGCATGCCAGATATGCCAGACATTTCAAAAAGTCTTTAATTTGCAGATTGATTTTTATCTGAGCATCCTCTAAGCAATCCACCTCCCATAAATTGAGTGAGAAGACAATTGTGATCAGTCGTTCCTGTCATTTATAAGTAAATGAGTCTTTTCCAGCCCTTTCCCAGGTTTGGGTTGGGGTTTCATGAGACTATCTAGTTTCCTATTTCTGTCTCTGTACTCTGCATACCCTGCATTGTTCTATTCAAACTTTAACTTGAGCACTTGTGATGGTAGATATGCCTCTCCCACCACCCCAGCTCTCTAGAATTATGCCTCTATCCTGGGGTCCAAAATGCATATCATCACTTCCAGGCATTTGCATTTTCACTGACCTGCAGTCTTGCATACTGGCTTCCATCCCAGCCAGGAGTGCATAAAATAACTGCAGGTGCCCCTTCTGCCTGAAGAACAGTGTACCTGAAAGCTTGCAAAGAAGAATTCTTCCAGCTCTTTTCGTTGGTCTAATAAAAGACATCAGATTTACCCAAAGAAACTTGTCTGCCATGTCCTTAGACCAACATGGCTACAACCAACACCCCTATCATCACATAAATTCATTTCTCTTTAGCTTCAGTTTGTAAGCATTTCTAGTTTTTGCCTTTGGAACCTGTTTAGTAGTTTTCACAGCTTGGAATCATGGTTCCAGACTGCCTTATCATCACCTCTGACACTGAAAATGTAACTAGCTACAATCTGGATGCCTGGGATTTCCTTTATTGCCTAGTTCAGCTTGATGTCTATAGACTTTTCCACTCAGCAGTAGTTGTAGCAGAGGTGGCTGGATAGCTCAATGGGTGTTTGTACATAACATGGGTTTGAATTTTTATTAAATTAAATAGGTTTATAAAATTTAAACTTGTTTATTTTGGAGTGTTGCATCTGTGTTTACACACACTAGGTTTTCAAATGAATTAAGCCAGATCCCTGGCCAGTGCCACAGGAAAGTGGGATGGTCTGCCACTGCCCCCCTGGTCCAGAGCCCTCCACCCACCCAGTGCCTGTGCCCTGCCATGCAGCTGTGGAAGCAGGGAGCCAGCAAACAAGAAAAGAAAAAAAAAAAAGGAAAAGCCACACAAGAAAAAAAGTGGAAGCAATTTGAAGGGAAGAACTACAAAAAAAAGTTGCAACTTCATCTGGTGAACAAAGGTTCATTACACATCTTTGAGTGCCTCTGTGTTTGCGTGCACAATGAATCCATGGATGCAATGCTTTGATTCTCGGTGAGCCAAACTAAACTATGTCTAAGGGGATTTAGTTTAATGCACAAGAAAGACTTTAAAAGTGTCGGGAAATCCCACTCATACAAACAGACACTTTGGCGTTACAATATCACAAGTTATTGAAGCATTTTACCATTGATAAATCAGGTAATATATTATCTTTAATGTTTGTTGAGGGATAGTGACTTCTTTTCAAGGCTCTGTTAGAGTTTTAAGTCAGTTCCTTAGTTTATCCAAGGCTTTTTCTTATCAATCGCAGGCACTCCTTGTGTTAGTTTGAAGAGATGTGACTAGGTTACAAAATCCTTAGATGCAGGTATCGCAGTGGACATAGTCTTTCTAGACTTTAGGAAGGCCTTTGATACTGTCTCTAACCCCATTCTCATTAAGAAATTAGGCGACTGTGGCGTTGACACCTACACAGTCAGATGGGTCACAAATTGGCTGCAGGGCCACATCCAGAGAGTGGTGGTGGATGGGTCTTTTTTGACTTGGAGGGATGTGGGCAGTGGGGTCCCCCAGGGCTTGGTCCTTGGACCCGCACTGTTCAACATCTTCATCAGTGACTTGGATGAGGGGGTGAAAAGCACCTTGTTCAAATTCGCGGATGACACTAAGATGTGGGGAGAAGTGGGTACGCTGGAGGAGAGGGACAGGCTGCAACTAGACAGGTTACAGGCGTGGGTGGATGAGAACAGGATGGGATCCAATACTGAAAAGTGCAAGGTAATGCACCTAGGGAGGAAAACCAGCAGCATACCTACAGGCTGGGGAACTCCCTTCTAGTCAGCACAGAGGCAGAAAAGGATCTTGGTGTCATTATTGATTCCAAAATGAATATGGACCGACAGCGTGGGGACACGGTCAGGAAGGCCAACCGCACCTTGTCATGCATCCACAGATGCATCACGAGCAGGTCCAAGGAGGTGATCCTCCCCTTCTATGTGACACTGGTCAGGCCGCAGTTGGAGTACTGCATCCAGTTCTGTGCGCTGCACTTCAGGAGGGATGTGGACAGCATCGAGAGGGTCCAGAGGAGGGCCACTCACATGATCAGGGGGCAGCAAGGCAAGTCCTACGAGCGGAGGCTACAGGACCTGAACCTGTTTAGCCTCCATGGGAGAAGGCTCAGAGGGGATCTGGTGGCCATCTACAAACTGGCTAAAGAGGACGAGCAGGCAATGGGGGAGTCCCTGTTCCCCTGAGCACTACCAGGAGTAACGAGGAACAATGGCCATAAGTTGACCGAGAGTAGATTCAGGCTAGACATCAGGAGGTGCTACTTCGGAGTCAGGGTGGCTAGGATCTGGAACCAACTTCCAAGGGAAATGGTGCTCGCTCCTACCCTGGGGGTTTTCAGAAAGAGGCTAGATAATCACCTAGCCAGGGTCGTTTGACCCCAGCATTCTTTCCTGCCCAGGGCAGGGGGTCGGACTTGATGATCTGTTCAGGTCCCTCCCAACCCTACCTACTATGAAACTATGATGTAATGATGAGTCCTATTATCTGATCAGGTATTTTCTTCTTCAGTGGTTCCACCAGGCCTAATGGAACTCTGTTTCTATTTTACTTGCTGCATATGGTTGTATATTAACTTTGGCTTGCCCTTTGAGGTATCAAACTCCTTCAAACATGCACATCAGTTAAAATGCTGGACGGGGTCTAGCATGATTGCCTTCCTTTTTCTTCTTCACTGAGGATATGCTGGAATTTCATTGTGATCAAATCCATGGCTTGTGCTGCCTTGTGGTGAGTGGTGCTTTTGAGTATTAATGACTTTACACTTCACGAGTATCTAATTGACAGCCTGCATTTGCTGACTGATCTTAGAAGAGTTTTACTTTACATCATCAGCAGCTGGTCACATTTGTGTAGTCTAATACCGCTGTTTATCAATACTTCTGGGATATCACTGAAGCTGGCTTCATAATCTGTCTGGAACTGAATTGTTTGTTGATTTAATACATAGTTGCAAATATGACATTTGAATGGCTAGCAGTAGCTTTCTACAGGGTGGGAACATTTTCTTTGGAACTGCTATCTTCATGCTGCCACTTCATTGGAATTCTGTGTCCTCAGTCACTGCGTGTGCTTATGCATTTTTTCTTCCTGGGGTAACTTCAACACTTGCATGCTAAATGGTTTTGTGTCCTGTATCTTTGACACTGCTGAGCAATTTTTTCTACCTTTTCATTTTGCTTTCCACTCTACATATGCTGGTTTATTATGTGTGTATTCTTATAGTTCTCTAATTAGGGAATCTTTTGTGTCTCCAAAGTTATATGTAGATGCTGGATTTAATAATTTAAGTATATCCCTTCTGCTTGTTTCTGGAAAAAGTAACCTCTTTTATCTTTCCATGTGGGTCACAGTACTTTTCAGTAGTGCAGGTTGGAAACTATCAGATAAAAGAAGTATTGCTTAGAAAATGCGGTTTGTGAAGGCTGAAATGTTTCATGGACACAGGTCAGTTTTGATAGCTTGACAGGTTTGTATTGTAGACCTTCCTGGTTTTTATCCAGCTTACCTGGCAGCCTTCTGGGGAGGTTGGACTTCCATGTTATGTGGCTTGAAAGTTGGGGGCTTCAGGGATTTAGGATTTGTATGCTGCCTACTCCAAAGCCAGGCGCTTGATGGAATTAAGCTTGAATTTTAAGGTCTCAAGGTCACCAAACTTGTTGGGAGTCCTGGCTGGACTGAAAGTTTTCCCTTCTATGCTATCTTTTTTTAAAGATGTCTTCAAAATAGAATTAGTTTCCTGCCTTCCCCCCCAGTATTTTGTATGTTCCCACTGAATGGAAATGACAACTACCCCAATTCATCAAATACCTTTATTAGCTCTTTAAAAGTAGCTTGGGCAATAAGATTTATCGGACGTGGAGTAAAGCTTTTTCTTTATTTTTCTGTTTGTGTTCACTTCTACCAGAAGAAATTTCTTTCAGTAGAAAAATAGTATGGGAACTTCATAGGCCAGCTTCCCAGCCTTGGTGGCACAAGAGGGCTGCTCCGTGGGCCAGCTCTGCACTTGGGAGAGCCCATTAATCAGCAGCCTGTCCTCTCCCCTGCTTGGATTCCAGTTCAGCTGGAGGAGGCTTTCTCCCATGGTGGGAACCCTCCTGACTCTTCCCTCCAGGTGAACAGTCCTTCTTGGACTTCTCTGGGCTGACTTGTAGTGCAGGACGAGAGGGGGAGCACTCAGCCCCTGGTGCAAGGCCCCCAGAGTGGTGCAATTTGAGACGCGGGCATTTTGCTGTAGTGTCAAGGCTCTAAAGCCTTGCTGATGTGGTTTAGCAGCTAGCCTTAGAAGTGTGAGAGGCAAAGTGGAGCTAGTGGGGCTGGGAGCTTGGTGTGAGGAGGCTTTTCCCAGTCCAGGTCCCAGCTCCCTCTGGCTGGCCAGCTGAGCAGTGGGGTGGTGATTTGAAAGCTAGTAGCTGGAAGCAGGGCTTGTGGACAGTGCTTCCAGGTACCAGCTTTTAAATTGAGACCCTACCACTCAGCAGAGTAGTGGGGCTACAAGGGGAAGCCGGTAGGAGCCAGGAGATGGGTCAGGAAGACTTTCCTGGAGACCCATTCCTAGCTGCCAGCCTTTAAATCATCACCCTGCTGCTCAGCTGGACAACAGGCTCAGCAAGATGACCCCAGTGAGAACTGGCAAAAAGTGCCTTTCCTTTTTTTGAAACTGGGGACTGCCTGGTTTAGGGAAGAAGCAGGGAGCCATGGCTGCTTCTCCCTTCACCTCCCAGGCTACAGGATGGGGGAGCAGCTACCCCATATGCCTTTTCAAGACCAGGGTGGCCCCAGTAGCAGGAAGGCAGTGAGCCTTTCCTCTGACTCCACTCCTCTTGGTCCCCAGGAGGAGTTAAGCCCAGGGGAAAGTGTATAGACATTCACTCTTCAGGGAGAAACTCTATTGGGAGTTATTTAACTCTTGTTGTTGACCAGTTATTTTCTCCCGGGTTGACCATTTGTTCTCCAGGAGAAAAAAGGCTGAAGTCTGCACCTTTTTCACTTCTTCTGGAAGAATGGGTGGCACATTTGTACCTGGCCTTTATTCCCCATGGATGGCTTTGTATATAGAATCAACCTTTCCCTCTATACTTGTTCAGAGTCTTCTGTCTAGAAGGGGTTTTGTTTGTTTGGCAATCCAATATTCCTAGAGGTCTGAGTCCCATCAGGAGGTCTCTTTGTCCACATTCCCCATGCTGCTTTGCTTTCTTGTTACCGTGCTGTCTTCCCTACCATGGCTCACAGTAGGCTGATTTCATGCTTCATGTATTGGTTAATAACCTGAAAGGCATTAGTGCTTCTGAAACAATATTAGCTTTTTATTAGAACTATATGCGGAAGTCCTACAACTACAGCTAGTAACGTAGTCATGTGCTTACAGACTGATTTACTCCAAAATCTTTCCTTGTGCAGCCTGTGCGCTTCTACCAAGTTCTATATAGTTGCCATGGACATTGCTACACAATGATTTGATTTTCTTTAGATTTTTTTTCCCCTTAACTTTTCCAAGTGAACGATGTCCTGACTTTCCTTTCAGAAGCTAGTTTAGTTTGTAAACTCCTTGACTAGAAAGATTTTTTTTTTTGTCTATTGGATAAAATTTGCACTGTGGTATGCTAATTTTGCATTATTTTTGTAATTACTTCATTATAAGATAAAATCTCAGAAAAAGGATGCACTATTTCTATTTTCTGAAATCCAGCCAGTGAAAACAATTGCATATTAAAAAGTTCAGTGTTCAAATTTATTTCTTTTATGAAAGGTTTCTGTTTTTCTCTTGGTATATTGGAATTTAGACGCACTGTCCCAAAATTCTTCTAGATTTTATGCTGCCTCTCAGCAGATTTCAAGATTATGCATCTTTTAGATGCATGGAATCTACTGATTCCATGGGGATGCTTCTAATATTCCACTTGGTATTAGAAAAATTAATTAACATAGTCTAAAAGCTATTAAATATTGTTCTCCATTGAAACACACTCAGTTTGGCAATTTTATTTGCATTGCCTTACAGTAAGGCTCTGTAGTTCTGGGTGAGAATGGAACTTGGTAGGTGGTGGTAGTATGTGGCTGAAGTAAGGAATTAAAAAAAAACTTGCGTCTTTCATCCCTAGTTTTCCTTTGCTTCCTGCAGTTTCACTGCTGGGGCCCTCAAAAAAAAAAAAAGACAGTGTGGCTCTCCATTTGAAGTTAGACGAGAACTATTAAGATATGTTAAAAATCTAGCTGGTTTTTAGTACTTGGATTTGCTTTGCATTTCATTTAAGAGTAATAAAAGAGACAAGAAAGAAGCTTCTAGACCTGTTATTTGTTAGTGACTGCTTAATTGTGTTAGAGAAGCTTATAGAATTAAGAGTTTTACACCTCCACTTCCTATAAAGTGTTTTTCCATTACAGCTGGGCTTTCTCTGTGGACATAATAATGAAATGCTTCCCCAGCTATAAACCATTAAAACCATTACTAATTAGATATTTAGTGCTTAGCAGATGTTTGTTTTGGTCTCACAGTTTTGTATATAGTTTTTGTTTGGTATTAAATTGGAGTGTAAGATTTGTTGCATCTGTATGTGAATGTTTGCAATATTATTGCAGGATAGCATGTAGGAAGATGATCCAAGTCAGAGCAGGATAACATTGTCATTTTTGTTTCCATTACCCCCCCCCCCAATATTTTAAACCCACCAATTTAGAAAATGGTACTCTTCCCCATTCCACCTCTTTATTTGCTGCTCTACTTTATTTTGAATGCATGTTTCAAGTTGGACTCTGAAAAATAAGGCAATGAAAATGACTAGTCACTTTTGAAAATATTGAATAAATAAGATAATCCAGTCTCTCTTTCCTTTTTTCATGATTACTATTTTAAAGAGTAGAGGTTAGCTTCAATAGATAGTAGGTCCCAAACTACTTGCATCCTCCCCGTTTAATCCATTTAGGAAAGAAATAGGCAACTGAAGTTGCAGCTATGTGGTACCAGTTTTGTTTGTGCTGTGACTGTGAAATTGTATACAGCTATGTATTCTTCAAAGGCATTTGTAGGTACTTTATTTTTAAAGTGCATCTGGGTCCAGCTCTTTGTTAATGCAGCTCTTCTGATTCCAGTTCCGGAGTTAGCACAAATGGAGCTAGCTCAGATACCTCTTCTTGGTGCTGCCTTGAACTGTGTCCACTTATATTAGTGTCTGAAGTTGGGTACACAAGTCACAGACACAAATCATGCCACTCTCTCTTCTGAAAACCTTGTCCTTTATGTGAAGGCTGTATAGAACATTTTTATAATAGAAGGGATACAACTGGTACTAAAATAGCCATCACTGCATGGTTCTCCTTTTCTGACCTTAAGAAGCTGTTTCACAACACCAGTATAAATGATTTGCCCATCATCATCCCTGTGAATTAGCCATTTGGGATATGGATTGAAGAAGTATATGAGATGGGTTTAGTGTCCTCTCTCTACTCTGGCTCTCCCTTCAGGAATGTGTATGCAAAACAATTTTAGCAAATATAGATTGAACAAATAAAATGATTCAAACATAATTGGTTAAACTTAGTGCTTGATTGTTTTAGAAAAGCCTTGAGAAGTAGCCAAGGTTCCTTGGGTGAATTTGATATCTTTTATTAGACCAACTCAAATAGTTGGAGAATAGTTATTAAGCAAGCTTTCGGGTTCAAAAACCCTTCGTCAGGCTAAGGAAGTTTCAGCAGTTGGTGTGTGCTCTTCCTGGATGGAATGAAAAATAGCTGTTTTTTTTACTAGTACTTCCTTCTTCAGTGCTTTTTGCTATTTATTAGTATGTAACCTATATGTTTGTTACAACATTTGATGGTATGAATAAGGGAAGAAAGCAGGTATGGGACATAGTGCTTATTTTTATTTATCTACATGATTTAATGGTTGGGAATTCTGAGTGCCTACAGACTTGCAGGAGCTGGGTGGAGTGACTGCTGGATGGGCCAGAATCATCCAGAAATTGGGTGGGATGGGAACTAAGTGTGTTAATTAGCAGAAACTTTGTTATCTGGACACACCCACATTCACTTTCTGGGGAGGGAACTAATGGGAAGGGAAAGACGAAGAGGAGCTTATAAATTGGAAAGGAAGCCAGAGGCTGCGCAGTTTGTGTTGGAGAAGCACAAGGACCAGGAGGGTATGTTTAAAGAAGTGTGTTCTAGAGATCTCACCAGTTTTGTTAGGTTTAGATTGCAGGCTTCCTTGAGAAAGAAGAGGACTACATTGTTGCAGGCTGAACAGCCTGTCTTTGCAGAAGCTCACATTGATTGCACTATGGATTTGGATACCATCTTTAGACTGAAAAGGATGGATACTTCAAGAGAACAACCTTATGGGACTGTATGTATGTGCATGCACGTAATTATATTTGCATTTGAACTTAATAACCTAGAGTAAAACCTGGGGAAAATCTCAGTCCTTTGAGAATGATAACTTTAAAAGAGTTGTTGCTGAGAATACTCATAATTTAGTTCATAGTTCGTAAGTGAATTGTTACAAGTGCATATTTACGATTTTAGTAGTAAGCACTTTCTTGTGGAAATACTGCATCACACTTCTCAAAGTTGTAATATTGCACTTGAATGTAGCTGACTGTCTTGAAAGGATTATATTCTGTCCAATACAGTACTGTGGCAGAAAAGTAAACTGAAATACAGGATTGGGGAAGATATGCTATAAATGCCATGATTTTTTGCTTTTCCCAAGCTTGTTATGACTATACATGTACAACAAGTAAAGAGGGGTATAGGTTGTAGCTGTGTTGGTCTAAGGACATAGGCAGACAAGGTTTTTTGGGTGAATCTGATATCTTTTATTAGACCAAATGAAGTAGTTGGAAAAAAAATTTAAGCAAGCTTTCGGGTTCAAGAACCCTTCGGCAGGCTGAGGAAGCCTCTGCAATTGGTGTGTGCTTCCTGGATGGAAAGAAAAGTAAAGAAGCCAGCGGCTGGGCTGGGCTGCATACAAGCTAAGCAGTCAGTGAAGATGTAGATTGAGGAGTCCATGGGTGAGGGGGTGGGGGGAGAAGGGGGATGAATAGTGGAGAAGTACCTGGGGAGTCAGATGTCAGGCAGGTTATAATGTGTCATAAATCCAATGTCTATATTTCGTCTGTGATTTTTAGTATCCAGGAGGTTGATGAAGTGAAGTTCATAGGCTCATCTCTGGGAAGTGTTTTGTAAGTTTCCTTTGAGGATCAGGACTGAGAGATTGGAGAGAGAGTGGTTTTCTTGTGAGAAATGTGCCCCCACCGGTAATTGAGGCCTTCAAAAAAAAAAAGCATTTTCTGACCTATTAAGTGATTTGACAGATAAAGGATACGATGCCATTTACTGTATCCAGGAACCTTCAGTAATGGCTTTTGCTTATTCTGCTGCTGTTTCCTTACGCAGCAGGACTTAAATTCTGCTTTTTCCATTAATTAGGTCTGTGCTTTTTATTCCCTTTGATTTATAAAAGCAGCACAATCTTCAAACTGGAGAAGCTACCGAATTTTAGTTCCTTGAGGCAGAGTCAAAAGTATTGGGAAAGGCAGTGTTCCCCCTTGGAAAAATATTGCTACCTTTCAGAAGTTAGATATATCTTTCAATAACAAAAATCCTCTTGAGTAGGGAGATTAGCATCTGTAGACCTTAAATCTGAGAGGCTGTATCTCTGATCTTGTACTCTGTTTCACAGTAGCTCTGTTGACTGGAACAAGTCCTGTGGAAATATGAAACGCTAGTGATGTTTTCATTTGTATAATTTTCTATCCTTCAGATAAAACAACATACCGTGTCCAGCGATGCTGTTTCCAGTGCAGCTGAGGCCTTTAATTTTGAAACTAGTATTTTTTTCTCCTTTATTTCACCTTTTTATGCTGCAAGCCCAATTGAACAAAGGATGCCTTTCAGGCTATTTGGCATAAGCTGTCTTGTGAATGAAGCAATTGGGATGTGGTGCCTGTGAGTTGAGCACACGTCACTCTTCTTTGGGAGCCAAGCGTGTCACCTGTGATGTAGGTGATCACTCTGGACGTCAGTCTTTACATCCTTTGGCAAAGCATCTGCAATGGAACTTTTATTTTCATGGGTAAAGGCAACTAGAGTATATAATACCATACGTGACAGCTGATGGAGAATAAACACCTTGCTAGGGATGAGAGAATTGACATTCCAGTGGATTATGAGCTGTCTGCCTCAGAGAGAAAGAAGAACCCATTTTATCACCCTTTTTTTTACTAGGAGCAACATGTATTGCTTGGCCAGGGTTTCCTCAAGCAAATACTGTCAACCTGTTACAACAGGGACTTTAATTTATGGCTTTTTGTGGCCTATGTACAAATTATCCACTAGATGGATCAATTCTGCTTTTTCATGCTACATTATAAAATTGCAGTCACAAGTGTTCACAAGTTGTTATTAGTGAACCTAAATAAGATGATATTGTCTTAAAAAAGTATGGATGTTTTTAAAAAGAATAATATTAGTCTTCCAGTTTCTAAGTCTTTAGAACAGTTGTGGCCCTGTGGGCCAGATGAGTGTTATGGGGCTAGTCTGCCCCCTCCCTGCCCTACGTGCTGGGATTGGCCCCCAGGGGACAAATGCCACCTCTCTCTGCCCTGTGCTCTAGGAGTGCTTTTCCCCTTTCTGCCTCTGCAACTGGGCTCTGGGGGTCTGGTATTACTCCCTCATGCTGGGGTTAGCCCTGGTGCCATCCCCACCTGTGTTGCGATTTAGGTGCCTGATCCAGCACATGGGGTCCAGGACTTCCCATGGGTCTGGAAATTTGGTGGCACTGCTACCGTGCTGCCAAATTTCCGAGCCTGCGGGAAGCCCCATGGACAGGATGACATGGCACTGTGGGCTAAATTAGACCTGAGGGCCAGGGGGTTGAGCACCCCTTTTTATGGTATAGGCAAGTTCTGACTTCATGGCTTAATTTTTAATCTAGATGATTAAAACCCCATAATTTCTTTCACGATTGTTGATATTTTCATATAATACCATGATTCAGGGAGCTGAGACAATATAAAAATAAAAACACCAAATATGAGAGTTATGATAACTTTAAGAGTGGGCAGTGCTGAAGTTGTTAGGAAAAGATGCTGTATGGAGTTGCAACCCTTGAAGTAACAAAAATTGCTTTGACTATTTGTGTTTCGGTAAACACAATGCGGTACATCTTCACTGGATTCAACTGATTTCTCATATCAGAGCAGGATCTCACCTGTTACTGTAACAGAATTTCAATCAGATTTATAGCATGCAATTTATAGCCTTCAGGTCCATGCTAGTAAATCCAATCAAGGTTTATACTCAAGCCAACTTGACTGCATTCAGACCTCTACTTCTATATCTTTCCTTCGTAATAATTGCAAATATATATTGTACACATATTACCAAGGTGAGCACCACCCAAGCAAAACCTGTAAAATACATGAAGCAGATCAGATTTTATTAAGTGACTTTTTCACATGAATTGTCAATTTCCTTTTACATGCTTCCCACATCTTTCATTTGCCACACATTTTTTTTTCTTTAAAGGATTGTCACATTCTGTAGACTGTCGACCAAACATCTCCAATTTTCTAACCAAGTTTAATTCTGAAACTTGGCTTTTATTCCAAACCAGAGTGAAACCTGAACATTCTTAAATTTTCCAGAACAGAAAAATTTTAAAATGTTCATAATTGTACATGCATGAGAGAGATGTGCCAGTGGAAATGTTTTTCTTCTGTTTCATTTGATATTGTTATAATATTTAATACAAAAAATGAAGTAAAGTGGATTTTTAATTTTGAAATGAAATAATTTGGAGATTAACCAGGATAGGGCAAAAGGTGGAAAAACAGGGGTGGAGCCGGTGGGAGAGAGAGGCTCTACACTGAAATATAGAATGAATGCTTAGTGTCGTACTTTAACAAAAGAATGGAGAAGCAACAAGCTACATAGGTAACTTCTGCTGTAGGCCAGTTTAGGTGGGTGCCCTATATAGTGAAAATGAGTACCAGATTCTTCTGCAATAGATTTTTGTGGGATTGTCTACACCAGTGGTGCTCAACCTTCCAGCCCCATGGGTCAGCCCAGCATGGGGTTGGTGCCTGGGAGCTAGAGGTTGACCAGTGTAGAACTAGCTCTGGTACTGGAAGTAATTTAAGTATTGTACCATGTGAGCTAATATACTTAATAGGCTGCGAAGGAGTGCTGTTGCAGCTGGACTGATTTAATACCCAAGGTGGCTTGTTTAGAGCTCGTATGAGTATCTCTGTGTTGGCATGCCAGAAATGAGCCCCACACTGCCCCTGACTGCCACTGTCACCCCCTTTCCCTGCCGAATGGGCTGCTCTCCATTCCATTCCCTGCATTGTCCCTCTACTTCAGGGGTGTCCAACCTTTTTGAATGTGGGGCCGGATCACAAACTTTTTATCACCCAGTGAGCCAGTGACCCAAACTGAACAGCCTCATTCTGGCGGCGGGGGTAAGAGAGAGAGAAATCACTCGAGTGTCTTCTAACATATCACATTCTCAGCTGCAATTTCTAGGCAGGGAAGAGTGTCCCAAGAGTTCCCCCACCCCAACCTTGTATAATTGAAATCCTCCACCCCCAACCCCCCCCCCCCCATAAAAATGGCAGGGGGTGGGGGCAGGAAATCCATAAGAGGTAGTCAAGTGGAAAGTAGCAAGAAAACCACCTATGGAGGTTGCTGGGAGTCTGCGGGGCTGGCAGGGGTACCAGCTACAGCCCCAGCTCTGGTGCTGGGAGAGTGGTGATGGCATGGGCCACACTGCTGGAGTAGATATGGGGGGCAGTGCCCACCCTGCAATCCACATGCTGCCCAGGGGCTTCTGGGAGGTCTTATGGAGGGTTTCCCCCCCTCGTTCAGTATGAGCTCTGTGTGCTGTGGGGTGGGAGGGGGGGGGTGGTTGTTTTACTCACTCCTCAGTGTGTCCCTGGGTGGGACTTTTGGGGGTCTCTGGGATGAACCCCCTAGCCCAGGGTGTCAGCTCTCCCTGCAGGGCTGGGGCGGGGGGGGTGCAGGTGAATTCCTGCTGCCCTTTGGGTTTTACCCGCTCCCCCAAGCCTGCCTGGGACCCTGCTGCAGCTATGTGGGGTCTCTCGTCTTCCCCGCAGTGCAAGGCTTCCCGTCCAGGCTCTGCAGAGCAGAGTTGGCATCGCTGCCTGTAATGCAGTCGTGGGGTGGGGAGATTGGTTCCCTGGTTCCTGCATTTGCATCCTCTTTTCCCATCCTGGTGGTATGTTTTGAATAAATAAAAAAATAAAGCCTATACAGGCAAAGATGCTTATTTTTATTTTCACAGACTCAATATTTCACAGACTTAGCATAGACATTGGATTTATGACACATTACAACGTGCCTGACATCTGATTCATCACCAGTCACCTGCCTGACCCTCTTACATTCTTCTTTTTCCCCAAACTTTCCTCCCCTTCTCCCTATTTGTTCTGCCTTTTGTCTTCCTGATTTCCTCCTTTTCCTTTTTGTTTGAGAGCCTCTCTCACCTTGTACTATTATCACTGTCCTGTTTCCCTTAGGCCTTTTTCCCCCTGCTTTCCTCCCCCTCTCTTCCTTGTTTTACTTTTGTTTTTTCTAATTTCGACGTATTTTATTTTCCATGACTTTCTGTCACTCTTTCTGTGTCCCTCTTTGTTCTTTTCCTCTCTCCTACTTCTTCATTTTTCACTGATGGCTTCTTTCCACCCTTGCAGTCTATCACTGCTGTCTCTCCTTGGGGCAGCGGTGACAGCACCCAGCTCTCTGATGAGCCTGGCCCCGCGTGGGTAAGCAGCTCTCCTCCCCTTGCTGCCAGCTGGGGCCCTGCGGGCCGGCCCTGCCTGCCTCGCCTCGCCTCGCCTCGCCACTGCCCCGCCGCAGTTCTGCGCTCCGCGGTGACGGCAGTGCCGCCGCCTCGGACCAGATAAAATGGCTTGGCGGGCCGCATGGTGGACAAGCCTGCTCTACTCAATCTACTTCTCTGCTTTCTGCTCCCTACCCTATCAGCCCATTTTGCCTGTCCTTTTCCCTGTGTGCTGCCTGCCACACACACAAGATGCCCATGCCACTTGTAGCACATGTACTGCAGGCTAGCCACACCTCATCTAGGCCCACTCTATGTTGTCTTTTTCTCATTAGGTCTCTCCCTTCTTGTTGTTGTGGCTGCTTTTCCCAGAGCAGTTTTCAGTCTGTTCTCTTAATTTGCCAGCTCTGCTTTATTTATCAGTTATGTTCTTTCCCTTTGTTTTTTTTTTGCCTTCTAAGGCAGTCCATTTACTATTGCTTGGTCATTTAAATGGTCATACGTTGACTGGTCATGCATTTAAAATAAGGAAAATTAATTTATGCAAAGTGGTTCAATGGATAAAGCGCTGCCGTGGGAGTCAAAAGAACAGAGTTGAATTTCTGGCTCGGCTACTCATCTTCTGTACAACCTTGAGCAAGTAATTTCATCTCGTGTTCAGCTTCTCTAGAATTAAAATGGGTATAATGATACTCTTATTTTGTCACGCCGTGATGGCTCACATGCTTTATTGTGATGTTTCTGTTATCTGTGTTTACATCGTTATTATAATACTGCATGACTGTTTATCTCCTTTGTCTGTGCACAGAGAAGGAGGGGTAAGGTGGCTACAGGAGAGACTAAATGGAGCTTTAGCACCGGCAGTCCTGAATGGCTGGCTGTGTTGGAATATCAACAGAGGTGAGATGGCCAGCACCCAGGGAGGAGATTATCATGAGAAAAGGGAGAGCAGGCTAGAAAATTTGTCTGGCACATCTGGGGACTAAAAGAAGTGGAGAAGCTTTGGGATACTGAGAAAACTCTAAAGGGAACATCTGATCATCTTTGGGGATGCCCATGGCTGTGCAGGTTGGATTAAGGATGGAGGGATGGCCTAATTTGTTCTGAGGGGACAGAGAACCTCTGGCTGGCTGGCTTTTGCCCCACTAAATGCTTTTACTGAAGATACTGCTTCTGGGAGCTGTGGGTTGCATTGTCACATAATGAGGAGGTGAAGTCCCTCCCTTAGGAGCAGAAATGAATGCTAGCTCCTTGAGTCGGGGTCACTGAGAACCAGGGAAGGTGAGGGACTGAAAAGTCGGGATCTAAAAACGGGTAGGAGCCTGGGCCTCTCCCTTTGCTCGAGAAGCATATAGGGGCTGGCTTTAGGCGAGTCTCTCAGAGATCAGACAAGGCCTCAGTGGTTCTGAGCAAGCACCCCCTATCCACTGCTCATTGCTGTCTGAGGCATCCATCATTGGTTTAGATATGCCAGAAGAAACATCTCTGACTGTTTTGCTTAACAGCTAGTAATAAACCTGTTGTCCATAAATTTATCTAGTTCTTCTTTTTTTAACGTGGCTATACCATCTTCTTCTACAGCCTCCTGTAGCAATGAGTTCCACAAGTTACTTTTTTATGCAGTGCATAGGTAACAAGATGAAATAATTTTAAACCTGTCTCCTACCAATTTTAGTGGGTGCCTCCTATTTCTAGTATTTTGGGATTTGGTGAATTTGGTCCTTCTTCACTTTGGCTGTCCCCTTCATGATTTTATAGACCTTTTACCATATCCTCCCCCCAGCCTTCTCCTTTCAAAACCAAAGAGCCCTAGCTTGTCAAAAGTTATCTGGGATATCAGGTTTCATAGTTGATTGTTCCCAGGATTCAGTAACATGCGCTAGTGCTCATCTTCTAAATGGGAAACCTGACAAGGGGTCTGCTAAGCTCTGTTAAAGCTAACTTTCTGTCTGTCAGTGTGTAGACGAAACAGGGGCCCTAAATTAAAGTGGTGAGTTTTAAAAAACACCGCTTCAATTTAGGACTGATTAAACTCCTATGTCATGCACACACCCTGCTGACTTACCTTCCTCTCCAGTGGGGAGGGGAGGGAGAGATGCCAGTGGGTGGAGCAGTCCCTGGGCTGCAGGGGGTGCTGGTGTTTCCCCCAGGCAGCGGTGTCCAGGCAGCATCCGCCTGCAGGTACCCAGCTCTAGTGGTCCGGGGGGGCACTGCAGTTGCGGAGGGAAGCACCAGGCTCCCACGCAGCTCAGGCAGGCAGACTCCAAGGGGGAAAAAAAAAGATCAGGCTTGCTGCTTTTCTTGGGAGGAGCCTGCTTCCCTGGGCTGCTGCCAGGCTGCCTGCAGGGCTTCCTGCAGAGCCGTGGAGCTGCACGGAGCCTGGTGCTTCACTCCATGGCTGTAGGGTAGCAAACTAAAACTCCTTTGAGGAGGAGTTTCGAAGAAGTTTTAGTTTGCTGTGCCCCAAGTTATTGAAGGCGCATTGCACTGCCAAATTTCCTACAGTGGCTGGAATTAATGTGCAATATGCTGCCGAGGCGTGCAAACTCTGACACCTTTAAAATGGTGCAAAAGCGTTTAGCCTGCTTTAAAGTGCCATGCACCCACTCCTCTCGTTTCGTCTACACATGGCCTAAAGCAACTTTAAATAACTCTCTAACTTAGGCCCATATAAACCCAAAGTGCTTATAATTGCCAGCAGAGGTTTATTACTTGATTTGTTGCTGGAGGCTTCCTTAGTGGAGTCCTAATGAGGGACCCAAAAGTGTTGAGGTTGTTGATGTGTTCCTGCTGTATGTTCAGATATTTTCTGATGCATTTTGTTCATTTTTGTTCCTTTGGTTGTGATTTTTCTTGGTTTTTCCATATCCCTTTCTCTAAGAACCAAAGAAAAAGCAAGCAAAAAGTCAAAGCTGAGCAAAGCATGGGGACAAAAAGGGACATTCTAACTTATGCGTGGGCAAGCTAGAGTGGGTGGAACAAAAGATGGAAGGTATGAAGTCTAAGGCACAAGTAGGACAATCGGTATGGAGATGGCAGGTGAAGTGTCAGAGTAAAATGATGGGAACATTCTTGCAAACCATCAGGTATTGCGAAATTAAGAGGGACACTCAAGCTGGAAGCTAGAGATGAAGAGGGTAGAATCTAACACGTTTAGCTCATGTAGAAATACTGTGGAGGAAAAAAAAAATGTCAGGGTTTTCAAACAGCCTAGATGTCTGAGAGTATGGCATATTAAGATCAGATGTCTGAATATAGCTACGTTAAGAAAACTTGTCATCAGCAGTGCATCATAAAATAATGTCATCCAGAACATGTAAAACATGCTTTAAAAGTAACTTTCCTATTTTACTGTTTGTGGACTGTATTCTGAAATCCTCTTTCAACTTGACAGATTTTGTTTACGACTCTATAGAGTGCATGCCAGTACTAGCTACGTGTTGTTTTTCTGATTCTTCTTGTAAATCACGTTCTGCTAACCTGGCAAGCGCTAAGAATGCCACCGTGTTTGAAAAACTCAGCTTGTCCATGCAACAGTTCCAACCTGTTATCCAGAGGCAGTATACAACACATGCAGTTTTCTCTGTCACATGGCAGACCACACAAAGCAGTGCTAGTCTGCAATACAGATTTTAAATATTAATGAATCTTGCCTTTTCTTGAACAAGAAAAGGAGAAAACAACTGTTATTTACCTGTCCAAACCTGGCCCTTTCCTCCATTCTCCCACCCTTCTCTAAAACAGGAACAACCTTCCCTGCCTCTCCTTCCCCAGCTTTCCTGGAACAAGTAAAGTCTAGACTTGTATAAAGTTGAAAATATACTTGCTTTGATTAACTCATTAATCACTCTGTACAGTCAATTCAAAACATACTATTGCCCTTTGGTCACTTACTTAGATTTGCTTCGGAGATGAAGAACATTCATCTGGACCTTGGGGCAACTTTTCATTTTGTTGATGGAAATAAACATAGATTGCTTACCAGTCTCTATGTGATTTTCCATCCATTCTGAAACAAGATCACTAAATCTATTCTTGTTTCTTGGGAATGTTCCCAGATAACCTTGGAGGCACATCTAATCATACCCCTGAGTGATGCTTACTCATATTGTACACAGATATATAACAGTCTATGTGAGGGGAAAATACTGTTTGCAGTTGCTTTATGGATTTGCTCAAAACAGTAAGTAAACTTACATTTCATTAGGGACAGTTTTATTCTTTTTATTAAGTTAGCAATGTAAAACTAAGGGAGAGGGGAGATGTTTATATCCAATTGAGCACAAGTTTAGCTCTTTGTCCAAAAGTTTTCAATGAACTGTCAAATGCTTTATTTTTATAATGCAGTATTAGCTATTGAAAGTAGGTTCTAGGAGGGTTTAGATAAGAATTTTCTTTAGTGATGGGCCAGGAGCACCTGGAGGGGAAAAGAGAGGCCTACAGGCTGTGGAAGCAGGGGGCAGCCGCCAAGGAGGAGTATACCTGTCTGGCTCGAGCTTGCAGGGAAGCAGTGAGGAGGGCCAAAGTGGAAATGGAGCTTAGGCTGGCAGCAAATGTGAAAGATAACAAAAAGTCATTCTTTAAATACATAGGAAGCAAAAAGAGAGCACAGGGCAACATAGGACCCCTTCAAGATGAACTAGGGCACCTGGTAACAGATAGGATGGCCAAAGTGGAGCTCCTAAATGATTTCTTTGCATCCATGTTCCTGGACACAAATGTAAGCATGCGCCCCAATGGGACTTTAGGTAAGCGTGAGACAGATACCAACCCACCAACTATTAGCGCTGACCTACTAAAGGAGTACTTGGAGGGGTTGGATGTATTTAAGTCAACAGGCCCTGATGACCTTCATCCTAGGGTATTCAGGGAATTAGCTGGAGTCATAGTGGGACCACTGGTGCGACTGTTTGAGCACTTGTGGTGCTTAGGACAGCTCCTGGAGGACTGGAAAAGGGCCATTATGTGGTCTCTATTTTCAAGAAGGGGAGGAGGGAGGATCCAGATATCTATAGGCTGGTTAGTCTCACCTTGGTAAGACCTTGAGAAAATTGTTAAGGATCACATTTGCGGGGGACCAGCAGGTAAAATAATGCTAAGGGGCAACTAGCATGGGTTCGTAGCAGGCAGAATCCTGCCTGACTAACCTGATTTCTTTTTACAACAAGGTCTCAAAATGCTTGGATGAAGGAATAGAGGTTGATGCTATTTACTTAGATTTTAAAAAGGCCTTTGACACAGTGTCACACCCAATTCTTATAAATAAATAAGTGGTTGCAATATAGATTATTACACAGTCTGGTGGGTGGAAAATTGGCTCATGGGTTGCACCCAGAGTGCTGGTGGATGGGTTGGTTTCTACCTGGAGAAATGTGGGCAGTGGAGTCCCCCAACCCTGTGTCCTGGGACTGGTACTGTTCAATATCTTCATTACTGAATTGGATTGAGTTGGAGGGAGTGGAAAGCACTCTAAGTTTGCAGACGACACCAAACCGGGGGGAGTAAAGAAACTAGAGGGCAGGGAGTGAATCCAGGCAGATATGGATAGGCCGGGGAAGTGGGTGGAACAGAATAGGATGCAGTATAACAATGATAAGTGTCATGTGTTGCACGTAGGGAGGAAGAATCATCAACACTCCTATAGCCTAGGAGGTACATACTGAATAGCACAACAGTGGAGAGGGATCTTGGAATTGTAGTAGTCTCCAAAATGAACATGAGTCACCAATGTGATGAAGCAATAAGTAAAGCTAAACGCACTTGTTCTTGCATAAGTAGGTGCATCAGAAACAGATCTAAGCAGGTGATGCTTCCCCTCTATGCAGCATTGGTGAGGCCGCAGCTGGAGTACTGCGTCCAGTTTTGGGTGCCGCACTTCAAGAGGGATGTAGATAACCTGGGAAGGGTTAAAACCTGGTTAAAGGACTACAAGAAAACCCCTATGAGGACCGATTGAGGGACCTGAATCTCTTCAGCCTCCATAAGAGAAGGCTGAGAGGTGATCTTGTGGCTGCCTACAAGATCATCTCAGGGAATAAGCAGGAAATAAGGGATATGACGTTTACCAGAGTGCCCAACGGGGTAACTAGAAGCAATGCCCACACACTGAAGAACAGCAAATTTAGACTGGACATCAGGAAAAAAAATCTTTACAGTGAGGGTTGCCAAAATATGGAATGCTCTTCCAAGGGAGGTGGTGCTGTCCCCTTCCTTGGAGGTATTTAAGAGGAGATTGGACAAACACCTAGCTGGGGTCATTTGACCCCAGCACTCTTTCCTGCCCAGGGAAGGGGGTCAGATTTGACGATCTAATAGGTCCCTTCCAACCCTAAGATTTATGAATGAATCTATGAATCCTCTGGCCCCAGGGGTTTCCCGGCACCCCTGGAGCAGGGGGAATTACCCTTGCAGCAAGTCTCCAGCCCTGAGGGTGCTTGGGGCACCCCTCTCTGGCTCGTGAGCCCCTCAACTGGGATGCATGGGGCTACTAGCAGTGGGAGTTTTCCAAGTGGAAGCCCAGGATCGGCTCTAGAAATAAGGCATGATGGGATCTAATGAGCAGCCCATTTGCCTCTGTGGGCTGGAGTTTGTGACTTGCCTCCCTGCTGTGGGCCACAAATCTCCCCCTTCCCTCTCTCCAATCTGCCCCTGTCCCCAGAGAACTTAGGTCATCTGCTCTACCTTTGCTGCACAGGGGTCTGGCACCTGCAGCGAGGGTAAAGCCCAGGCATGAGAGATCTGTGGAGCTGGATCTATACTCCTCATGGTCTGGATCTAACTCATGGGCTAGAGGTTGATGACTTCTGCTCTAAATAGATGGTTGTTCTTATGTATTTCATATACAGATTTTCTTTTTGCCTTTTTTCATGGTTTAAAGCAAAATGGAATATATAATGGGAAAATATAAAGTAGATTAATACAAAATAGCCAGCTGACACCCTTGCTCAGGCCTTTCACCCTTGCCAAGCTGAAAGGCTGTCCAGTTCTAGTGGAGTTTACTACCTTAGCATAGGCATATAAATCAATTGTTTGATTCATATGTATGCCTGAATTGCGTATGAAGTTCTGAGTGCACTGAATCGAATTATTAGGAGAGGTCTGCCATTGCAAGTTTTTAAGTGCAACTTAGACAAACTTCTGTCTCGGATGGTTTAGACAGAGATGATCCTGCTTTCAGCACAGGGTTGGATGAGGTGACTATTCAGCTATAATTGTATTCTGATTCTGTGATCATTTGTCAGGGTACGTCCTCATGTAGCTGGTTTGTTTCACAATCTGTCTTATTAGAATGTGTTCTCTGAGTGAAGAAGACTAGGCTCTTGTGTTATAGGAAAGGAGCAGAAGTCGGGATACATTGATTATCCCAGCTCTGCTGAAGACTTCTTCTAGGGCCTTAAGCAGTTTCCCTTGCCCTTCCTGTGATTCTTTTCTGTTATTTGTGGACTGGGAAGGCTCATGTTTGCTTTAGAATTATTCTGAGGTTAACTTAATCTTAAACCTCTGGTATCACAGAATTGTAGGTTTAATTGTAGCTTGTCTATGATGGAGGTCTGAGCATGTCATATTGGCAATCATTTCAATTAGGACTTCAACTTTTGGAAAGTATTTGCTGACCAATTTAATGTAAACCTTACCTTGGGTGCACTAATTTACGGACAGGCAATCCAGTTTGGGGAATTTTGGTTCACATACTTAACCTGGTCCAGTGGGAAAGTTGTTTGACCGATCTTGGTTCCTGTATAGCTGGTATCCAGGGATTTTGGAATTTAACGGGAGAATCTTGAGGCTAACTGTTCGCTTGAGGGGGAAAAAAAGTCAAGTGGTCAGTGGTTAAGTTGCTAGTCTGGGACATGAGAGACCTGATTTAAATTATCTGCTCCACCGCAGACTTCCTTTGTGACTCTGGGCAAGTTGCTTCAGACTAGAACCATAACAAATTTTAGGTTGAGCTTTGTATTGGCTAACATTTACACACCTGGTTTACGGAGTGGAATTCATAGACCTCAGGTGCATAAGCCTCTATACAATGTATAGGGAGAGAGCTTTTTAAACTGCCAATAGGAAGTGCTGACAACTGGCATATTAACTCCCATCTCTCTCTGGTGCATAGGTGAGCTGCAGGAAATGTGGGCTGCAGGAATGTCAGGGACCTTGTTTTAGAGCAATCACCTAAGCCCTTTTTAAAAAAGAAGACAGAGTGGTGGTATGGATTAGTTATTCTTTTAAAACAGAATGCATTGGTTTCTAGGCATTGCAGCACTTGCACAGAATGCTCTTCTCCGAAGTTCAACTCTCTCCGTTAGTTCTTGGGTTCAAACCCATATCTTCTAGGAGAGTGCCTTAGCTACCAGGCTGTAGGATAGGTAGAGCTGGGAGACACTCACTCTGTTCTTTTGAATCTGTTCTCTTTTGCATAAAAAAGGATTGTGCACATTATTTTTTTTAATCCATTGTTTAATATAAAGTACAGGAACAGCCCTTAGAGGAGGCATTATAGTCCATGTCTTCCTCTTCAAGATGAGTGTCCTATCCAGTAGGTTAGAAAGCCATGCATCTGTTGCTTGTTTTTCTTGTACACTGAATTGTTATTTATTATTTGCTTGCTTGTTTTCTTGCAAAGTTAACCACCTACACATTGGGAGAGCAGGTGGGGTAGAGTGCCTGTACCCAAGATAGCCTACATGGCCTTTCTGTTAAGGCACTCTACAAGGAGGTAGGGAAACATGATTTTGCATTCTCTGTGACAGAGACTGCAACTAGATTTTCCACCACTTGAATTAGTGCTCTAACCCAGGCTACTGTGTGTGTTTGTAACAAGAGTTGTAGTTGCCTGATCCTGATCCAGACCCTGATCCTGAGTATACAGTATTCTCAAACCAAGTTTACTGGATTAGGCCTGTTGGGAGAGAGATGGAGAAACACCTAGGTTATCAGTCCTGATAGGGTTCAGGTACGGCATGGGTGAAGAACTGCATAGTACTGATGAGATGGATGCAGGAACAGAACTCCAGGTGCTTGGGAACTTCACCCATAAAAACAGCTGTGCAGGTATCTACAGTATTAGACACTGTATTGATGATCATACTTTGGACTAGGTAGGTGTTGGTGGAATTTAGGCATCTAAGTTCTGTTTGTGAATCTGGGCTTTAATTTTAGTGCCTCAGTTCCCTCCTCTATAAAATATGAGTGATAGTACATCCCTGCTTAATGGGGATGAGTATTGTGAGTATAGATGTATAAAAGATTGTGAGGCTCATATATTACAGTAAGGGGTGTACATGCATTGAAGTAACTAAGATTACTAGTGTGCTCTGTTTATGATAGAAATAACTACATAGAATGGTCTTTCAACTCAGTTGAGTGATAAGGTCAGCTTTAGTAGAAGAAACTAGAGGATACTGATGCAGGTGCACCAAATTTTGTGTGTTGTAGCATCTCTGAGTATTTCAGGCCACTGACTATCTGTTTATCTACAGTTGTCAGCACCACACAGATCCTCGTAAGTGAAACTAAGTAACACTAGCGCACAACTGACAGTAAGGAGCGCACAGATCAACAAAGCGTGTTAAACATACTGCTGTTTCTGTACAAATCCATAATGTACATTAATTTTTTATTTTTGTGAATAGTATTACATTTAATGAGCTTTCATAACACTTTGCATTGAAATAATAAATAAAATGCCAGAGAAGTTTAGGTAGGTCATTTTTCCAATTATTTACAAATTTAACTTTAAGGGATAGAAACTATTTGAAAGAATTTAATTGCCTTTTTTCATGAGTATGTTGAAAGCCATAATTTATTTGACAATCGTTCTTTATTCTATAATAAAACAATGGTTGGGTTTAATATTGTGCACATGTCTAACTGTTCATTATGAGGAGACATATTTTAAAATATGATAAATATGTGTGAAGGTGTAATGAAACTTTATTTTAATATAATTGCAGAGAAGAAGAAGGTACCTGACAGGTTTTCATTTAACATTTGGCTTCCTTATTGTATCATCATTTTGGAATACTGGTAGTGCTTACTTGCAAAGAAAATTGCATTTTATTGTGGCTGACATATTTTTGGATCCTGGAGAATTAGAGGGATGCCTTTTTAAATTTATAAAGCCAATAGAAGAGTTCCTATAGAAAATGAGTGCAGATATCTACTACTTTAAGGAATTTTGGAAGTTCTTGCAAACCCTTAGTTCATGTTGGTGGACGTAGTTAAAGTTACAAAGCAGAACTACTAGTTCATGTAACTGAATGCTAATCCATGAGGAAGAGGATAGATAGCCTTAAAGCAGTGGTCATCAACCAGTGGATCTTAATCCAGCAGTAGATCTCAGAGCCTCTTGCAGTAGATCTCAGAGCCTCTTGGGGTTGATCTGAGGCTGGGGTGGGGAGCTGATTGACTGTGTGCATGCACGCATGCACCCCAGCCCAGCAGGTCAGTTTGTGCGGGAGGGAAGAGGCAGGGGCTACATTGAGGCCCCTGCAGTCAGGGACAGTGCTGCAGAGGCAGTAGCAGGGGTAAGTTGAGTGGGGCCCTGGCTGGGTGGGACTTACCTGCTTGGGAGGCATGCCCCCAAATAATTTTTTCTCCCTTTGCCTCAATCTGCCCCCCCTCCCCTTCCCTCCCCACAGGCTTACCTGCTGGGCATGGGGCGGGTGTGGGGAGGTGGGCGGCACATGTTAGATCTTGGGTTGCTTTTAAATGTTGAAGGTGATCTCCTACTTAAAAATGTTAGAGACCACTACTTTAAAGCAAAACTGGTTTATATATTTTCTAGGTAAAACCTGAAGGTTTTAGCTGCAGCAAAAAGAAAAATCAGCTGCTCACTTGCAGCACAGGGCAAGGAAGCTGCTTCTAAGGCAGCCTCAGACTTGGAGAAGGATCATCAGGTCTTCTCTAAGGGAGGGGATGTCAGGAATTGTTTGATTGGATCAGAGTATTTCCTGTCTTTAAATCTTACCAGGAGGCTTTCATATTTCGTTTTGGAAGTTATCATAATAAAGACTTCAAAGTGCTCCCTAGGGAATTAATTTACAGACTTTTGCTGCTTCTAGAGACCGTCTCAGAGTACTCACAGTGTTTATGTGAAAGGGAATTCAACAGCTGCTCCAGCATTCATTATTTCCCTTTCCCATCAAGGATGTGGAATGAGTACAGTAGTTGCTTCAGAAGGTCTTCCTCTGAAGGAGGTGAGGTCTCAGAAAAGACCGTCTTACTCTGTTGAAAGGCTATAAGATGAGGAGTTTAATCTTGATTTGATATTCAATCTGTAGTGCACTGACTAAACCACTGTCAACTTGATATGTTCCTGCCAATTTGTGTTTATAAGCAGGCAGACTGCTGTATTTTGCATTTGTTGGAGTTGCCTTTAATTTTTTTCCCCAAGTCAAGTGTGTTGGAATGATCAAGAATAGGTCTTCTGGGGTAGAAGCAGATGTGGTGGTCTGAACCTGATTGCTGTTTTTTCTTCTCTTTTTTTTTTTTTGATGATGGATGCCTTCTCTGGAGGGTGATGGAAGGATAGTGTTTAGGTTTTGAATTGGATCAGTGGTTACAAGACACTGTTATTTTTCTTCAGTGTAGTTTCAGACAATTCCTCACCCAAAGTGGTACTCAAAAACCTTGGGAAGGGAATGATTTGTAGGTGATATTTAGGAGCAGTGTAGCTAGGTATCATTTGTGCATTTTGAGCAATGGTGTTAGATAGTTTTCCTCAAGGGAGTGAACAGATGTTGAACAGGAAAAAAGGCCTGTGGAACTCCTTGGGTGAGATCCTATGTAGCACATGTATGCCACAGGTGCATGTAATGTGTGATGATCCACAGCTCTGTTTTCCTTCCCTTGCATCAGGGGACAAAGAATTCCTTACCTGCTTGTTTAGGTCAACTTAATTTACTGCTAGTATTTGGTTAAACACCTGTAGCACTGAGAACCTCTGTTGTAGAATATGAGAGCTAAAGAGTTTGACAGCCCACGGGTCAATAAACATTGACTGGACACGGATCCTATTTCTTGAAGTCAAAAAACACTGAATTAATCATTAAGCATGGGAGTATCTACATAAAATAAGCAGCGGAGGAGAAAGAGAGCACCCTTTATCTCATGTGTTTCCTTACGATGTCTTCAAGAAGGTATTAATATGAGGCAACATCACACAGCTGCCAAGACCCCTTGATGCAGCTGTCAAGGAACATCTGCCAACAAGGACTTGCTTCATTACACTTGAACCCCTCTATTGTTCATTTGGATATCTCACCAGATGGGAGTTCAGTATTTTGAAGGCATTCATCCCATATGAGATAGTTTGTTCATGACACTGATGAATGATTATTTGCATATGGACTTTGGATGTTCATACTGTAATATTTCAATTAATGTCAATGCAGGGCACTGCTTTGACATTTAGTGATAAGGATAGCTGAAATGCAACAGGCCAATTTGGCTGAACAAAGCTAAGAACTTTTATTTTGTAACAATTAAATAGAACTTTTCATACAGTAAAAGCTATAGTTTTGGCTTTGTAATTAGAATTTCTTCTCCCCTCCCCCCACATTTTGCTAGTCCATTTGACATAAATACAAAATTTGACAATTTTGTTTTGAGTAACAGATATTCAGATAAGTTGAAGAATACTAATTGTAATTTTTCCTTGCTTTTGTAAATTATCTCATATCTTACTGAGAGTTGCCCTTTGGGAAGGGTAGCATATAAATCTGTTAAAATAACGACAGTTTTAATAGCGAATCTGTTTCCTTCTTTTTATGTTCTATTCATTTTTTATATATGCATATAAAATATATGTATTTCATGACACTTTTAATCGACAACAAATTTTTTGGAGTAAGGCTTCAATTCACTCTAAATTACTCTTAATACATTTAAAAAGCGACCATATTGGCAGGGAGAATTACCATGCATCAAAAGAAAAGGCCAAATAGGGTGGGGGGAAAGGGAAGGTAGGGTCTCCTTTCCCCTGTAGCGTCTGAGGAATGAGGCGAATGCAGGAGAAACAGCAATAAACTTAATGGCCATGTCCAGACAAGTGTAGCCGTGGGGTATGAGATGCTGTAGACCCGTCTGCAGTGCTACATACTGCACATTCAGCTGTTCAGCTGCAAGAGAGCAGCGCAGAGTCTTTTTTTTGTTTTGTTTTGTTTTTGTTTTTGGGTTGTTTTAATTTGTTTGGTTGTTTGTTTTTTAATCCATGGATATCCACAGGTCAAAAAAACCTGTGCAAAAAAAATAAAATAAAGCGGAACAGTGCATATAGGGGCAACATACGCCACTCAAAACTGGAGCCTGGCCGGCCAGAGCTGCAGCCCCAGGACCTCAGGTAAGGCTGCTGGGGCCAGCGCAGTGCCAGAACTTGCATGGCGCAGGCATTCCCCGGGAAGAACTAGCAGCGGCACAAGCGTTCATAAGGTGTGCCGCTGCTAAGTTGTCTCTGGGGAAACAAATGTCCACACTCACGTGGAGGCAGTCAATTTGTTGCTGTTGCTAGGTTGCTTGGAGAACCCAGTACGGGTTCTCCCAGCACATCACTGGTTTGCTTAGTTATTTGAGAAATATATACAGCACATTTTCTTTTATTAATTTATCTAATAATTCTGCTTCTACTTCTGGCCAACAGGCTATGGAGGTCTAAGGGGCAAAAAATAAAATCACCATCACACAATGTTTTTGAATCACTTCAGGTCCCTTCTCACTTCATTTTGCAAGGTCTGGGGTTTTTTTGCATGTCATATCACCTAAAAATGAAGTAGGCCCAGGTTTTTGACACAAGGCATGCTGCAACATCAGCAGGCCAGCAAAATTTTACCCACGTTTGATTGTTCATATACAAGAAGGAAATTTCTGTATGCAAACTGGGTCATTATATATCTAATACACATGCTAGTGCTTATTGCTGCAAATTAAATCAGAATTTTGGTTTTTTTTTTAATTTTTGCAGAAATAAGTACCCACAGAAAATCTCAGGTGTAATGGTAGAGTCAAGTTCAAACAACTTGGCTGCAATTATTTTTCTTTAGAAATTCCCCGGATATATTTTTTAATAAAATTTAGCCCTATCCATAATGAGTTCTCACTACACCCTGGAAGTTTCTAGTTAATCAGATATGTTTTTAAAAACTCATGCTATGAGTATGAGCACTGTTTTCCACAAATGCTGTGAAAAGCAGTAATCTATAATAACAATAATAAGCTTAGTCTGTCTGTCCGGGGCACTCTGGTTGTCTCGGAAGCTAATCACAATGCTTACTGAAACAACCAACTGGAGTACTTTCGACAGACAGATGGCAGGCTCTGCCGAAGGGGAAAAAAACAAGTGGTGAGGAGCCTGATCCTTTTTTTTTTTCCCCCCCCTTCCCCAAAGCTTGCCCGCCTCCCCACTGCTGGGGGGTGAGCTGCCAGAGGGCCCTGAGCTGCGGTGCTTCCCTCCATGGCGGTGGCACCCCCCCCAGAACCACTTGGGTGGGGTGCCAGTGGGTGGGTGCTGGCCAGGAGTGCTTTCATCGTGGAGGGAAGCATTGGGGTCCCCTGCAGCTCAAAGTCCTTCGGCAGCTCGCTTTCTGGTTGCAGGAAATGCAGGCATGCTCCAGGAGGGGGAAAAAAATCAGGCCCCTTGCCACTTCCCCCCCTACCCTCCTCCCCCCTTGGCAGAGCCTACCTGCATGAGCTGCCACCAGGTCATGCAGCCCCTGAGCTGCAGGGCAGCCCTGTGCTTCCCTCAGCGGTGGTGGTGCCCCTGGGTGCATGGGGCACTGGAATCCCGGGTGTGCTTGGGGAAACTCAGGCTTGGCAGGCATCCAGCACCCTGTGCACCATTCCTGCTACCTTTCCGCTACCTGGGACTGGCTGGGAATGGGCTGGCTGCCCCAGGAAGGTGGCAGGAGGGCAGCGGGGACTGTTCTTTTCAAGGGTGAGAAGTTTTGACAGTATTCGGTCAAAGAATAACTAAAAATCCTGTATTTAAAGAAGGACTTTTGCAATAAAAAAATTAATCACAAATTGTTTGTGGGTTTCAGCTCATAGTGTTATAATGTGTGTAAGAGCAGGAGGAACCAGGGGGCAGGCTGCGGAGCTGTGATAACTGTTAATTTGGACTGCAACTCCCAGAAGCATTTTGTAGAGAAGTAAGTCTGGAAGGGACCTAAAGAGTTCATGTAGTCCAACCAGGGATCAAACCTTCAACCTTCGTCTTATTAACACTGTGCTCTAGCCCAGAGGTTCTTAATTGTTTTCGTACCAGGACCCATTTGTAAACATCAGTGGCCAATCCTGACCCACTGCTGCCTGTCCCCAGGCTTCAGCCCCCTGGTGTGGGGCAACGGGGACCCCAAGCGGCCCCTCGCAGACTGGAACACTGCCAGCTTGCAAAGAAAGACCTACAGTTTCCCACATTTTTTTTCCTTTAAAGGAGAATCCATTTTTAAAGTTTGCCCATGAACCTTTCATATATTCTTGTGACCCACTTTTGGGTCGTGACCCACAGTTTGAGAAACGCTATTCTAACCAACTGAGCTAGATGCCCAGGGGCTGGGAGCAAGGAAAAAAAGAGGAGGTTGGAGTGAGGAGGAGAGAGCAGTGTGTACTTGGGACCTGGTCAGCTCTACCCAGAGGAGTGTACAGCAGAGCCAGAGATCTCACTGTCTTGTTCAGCAAGAAGTGTGGACTGAAGGAGCCGGACTTGGACTTGGGGGCAGCTGCAGTTTGCTGTTTGATCACTCTAGGGACTAAAGGCTTGTTTGGGGACACCTCTGGAAGTGTGGGGAGGAAATTAAGGTGTTGAGTCTGTTACCACTGTGCTGATGTTTCTTTATTTTTTACCTATTTCCTCCCTTTGGCCCTTCGTCTTGTGACCTTAACCCCTATGATTTTCTTTAAAAAACTGGAAGCTTCCCGTTACTGCTTGTGCCAGTTTCTGGGGCTGCAGGGTTGGCACAGTATATTTCATATTAATTTAGAAAATATAGAGAAGATGCTCTGAATCCCTTGGAGAGAAGGAGGGAATCGTGACCATTTTCATCATCATACGATACAGAGAGCAGTGGAATTAGAAATTTAATATTCACAGGCAGAGAGGGAACAGATGGCAAGTTTTGGCAGTCCTATCAGGACTTGCATCAACTTGGAGACTGAACAGGGGGCTACATTTTTTATTTATGTTAGTGGGACATAACTAGTGGGAAAGTTCCAGCTTAGTTCTGTTTTAAAAAAATTAAACAGATATTATATTAAATGAGAGCCATTGTAGATTGGGTTCTGGGCATGTGTGCATGTGCCCCACTGAACATGAGCACATGTTTGGAGGACAGCCCTGGTGCTGGGGCAAGTGGCTGGGCTTTTCAAGACCTGAGGCTGTGCTTTTCCTATCCTGCACCCATGACTGAGTTGTCTTCAGGCCTCCCACCCTGCCTCACCAGCCACCTGATCTTGCCTCACCCCCTGCAGACCTGCCACCCCGCTATGGACCTGCTACTTACCCTAATCCTGTCCACCCCTCCACCTATTTTGACTTCCAAAAATCTCATTCCTGGTGCAGCTTCTGGCACCAGAGAATGCATGCACAAGCAACCCATCCCTAATCCCTTACTAAAAATATTAACCTAAAGGAGACCCCCCCATTTGAAATCTTCTGCCAGTCAGCCATTAATCCATTCATAGTTACTCTATGTGGTTATTCAACCAATTATGTATCCACCTAAAAGCAATCTATATTTTTCAGTTTACGTCACCGGTGCATAGGAGTGTCAAGAGCCTTATTAAAGTATAGGTATATATGTCCTTCACATTTCTTTTTCCATCAACCCAATTACAGTATTAACAAGGAAATCAAGTTGGTTTGGCATTTATACTTATGCCATTATAGGGGTGTCAAGCATCATTCCTCATCCATAACTAATTACTACAAATTAGTACAGTTATTTCACAGTTGGCAAGGTAGAATACTTTGGTTCTTTTCCAGAGAGATAGAAAGCTAAGTGTAGATCCCTGCTTACGACCTGTATGTTAGAACTTAATCCACAATCTACATTGATGTTAGTGGCTTTTTGGATCTGACATATAATGCAAAATTCTATATGTGATCAGAGTACTACAGATCTGTACTCCTATAGTAAAAGTACTTTTGTTTGCACTCCATTATTAACATGACATTTTTGCCCAGCTCCAAAATGGTAATTGTGTACATCACTAAATCAAAATATCCTGTTAACTTGCCTTCCATTTGTGTGTGTATATATGTACGTGTGTGTGTGTGTGTGTGTGTGTGTGTGTGTAGCTTTATTCCACTTTAAAAATTATTGTAAGTCATTGAGCTTCTTTGTCTATCCAACGGTTTCTCTGTAAAAATTCTGTTTGGCTATTGTTAAAGCTGTGGGCTAGATGCTGTTAATATTATGCATGTTGAGTGGTAGCAAATCAAGTGTCATTGATGTCCCTGATGAAATCAGAATTTGCTGGTGCAGGAATAAATACTAGCAACTTGAAATACATCGGTACTTCAAAAATAATTTTAAGTGTGTAATGGATTGATGTAGCCTGTATTTTAGCATTGAACTCAAGTCTTTACATGTTCTGGTGAGGAGTCCTAAGAGGTACCTAAAACGGAGAATCAGCAACATCATATTTTTAACAGAGTTTTCACTTCACTCATGAAGTTGTTCATTAAAAGTTTAAACATGATAAATTCTTGTTTTCTTTTAAAAACATTGTTTGATTGAAAATTTCTAACTAAGAAATGAGCAGTCTCCATAATTGTGAAATCCAGTTCCATGCTGGTTTGATAGAATTTGTGTGTGTTGAATTTCAAGGAATTGTGCAAGGAAGGCTTGATTTCCAGGGTGGGGAAGGGGAATGGGCCTGCTTGTCTGAAAGAGTAACCTTGGCTTGGTGCATGACAGAATATAATTAATGTGGCTGTTTGAATCAGTTGAACACATGTATGTATATTGAAACCTGTATGAAAGGTCTTACAGTGGCATCATTTAAACATAAATAATGAAGTATTTCTGCATTCATTAGTATACATGTCCTGGGAGAGCATTACAGTAATCTGCTAGTATTTATGAAGGATATTCAGATCTAGGGTGTATGACTTTTTTTTTTTTAGAGCTGAAAATTGTGCTGGAATGAAAAAGACTCAACAACATGGTGGGGGGAGGGGGGGATGTACACCTTACACTTGTGAGTATGAACAAATGAGTAAAAAAGAAACCAGAACTAGTATCAGGGCCTGTTTCCAAAATAAACAGTAGATGTACTTGCTTGATGACCTGGACTGATTCTCCTTGATGGCAGTAAAATCGATGTCATGTTGACAGATGAGCTGAAACACAAATTTGCATGGGATTCAGTTGCCCTAGCCTGCTAGAGTAGAAAGATAGATTTCAACTGAAGCTTCCAATAGCAGTTGCATGTCTTTAAAGTTTTTCATCTTCTATTTACTGATAAAGCAGAGACTTGCTTTGCTTGTTTGCCAGCATTTACCCTAAGGTGTAAAATAGCGCAAAATGAATTACTGACTAAATACGCTGCCTCTGGTCTTGCTATTCCAACAATTCATATCCTGGAAAAGCAAGAGTCACTCTATTTCATGGGAGTGATTTGAAGTTAAGTACTGGGGATTTGTTGTCCATATCCTGTAACAATTACCCTGGAATCCTAGATGTCCTTGCTACCAGCATCTCCAGCCTTCTTCTGCCCCTCGTTTCCCCCTCCACCCCTCCCTCCAAATGTGAGGCAGCAGCGTGTGCAGAAAAGTCGAGAAGGCTGCTTTGTGCTGTACAAATTATTTCCACTTTTTTGCTCTGCATTATCTGACACTACAGCTGTTTAGTTAATTCAACTTAGGAAGATGTGGTAATGGTTTTCCAGAAGTGGCAGCCTTTCTGTTCCTATTGTGGACAGACAAGAGATGTAGTTAGGATTCTTTTACACAACTGTCCTAGCCATTTCTTCCTTTCCACCTAAGACTCAATGTCTGAGAATAGGTAAAGACATGGAAGACAGAGACTGTTATCTGCAGAGGGATCCCAGTAGTATTACTGGCATGTTTCTCTTCTACCTCAACAACCTATTTAAGGGACCTATCCTCTGTGCCCAATGCTGTAGCCAGTTTTCTGTCCACCTTATTGTCTATTCATCCAGTCCGTACTTCCTTAGCTTGCCTGTGAGAATGTTGTGGGAGACCATATCAAAAGCCTTGCTAATATCAAGGTACACCACATCCACTGGTCTCCCCACATCCACAAAGCCAGTCATCTCATCATAAAAGGCAATCAGGTTGTTACCCTTGGTGAATCCATGCTGACTGTTCTAATCACCTTCTTCTCTAAGTGCTTAGAAATGGATTCCTTGAGGATCTGCTCCAGGAATTTTCCAGGAACGGAGGTGAGGTTGACTGGCTTGTAGTTCCCTGGATCCTCCTTTTTCCCTTTTTTAATATGGGCACTGTTTGCCCCTTTTCGATCCTCTGGGACCTATCCTGATCACCATGAGTTTTCAAAGATGATGGCCGGTGGCTCTGCAATCACATCAGCCAACTCCCTCTGCACCCCTTGGGTGCATCCTGTCTAGCCCCATGGACTTGTATGTGTCCAGCTTTTTTAAATAGTCCCTAACCTATTCTTTCCACTGAGGGCTCCTCACCTCATCCCCAAATTGAGGGGGATGAGGTGAGGAGTACTGCCAGGTGCAATAGTCTAGGAGCTGACCTTACCTGTGAAGACTGAGGTGAAAAAGGCATTGAGCACTTCAGCCTTTTCTGCATCCTCTGTCACAAGGTTGCCTCTCCCATTAAGTAAGGGACCCACACTTTCCCTGACCCTCCTTTTGTTACTGACATACTTGTAGAAACCCTTCTTGTTACCCTTCACATCTCTTGATAGATGCAACTTCAGTTGTGCTTTGGCCTTCCTGCATGCCTGAGCAATACTCTTATACTCCTCCCTAGGTGTTTGTCCAACGTTTCACTTCTTATATACTTCCTTTTTGAGACTTTAATGTACCGAAGACTTCCATACTAGCCAAGCTAATCGTCTGCCATACTTGCTAGTCTTCCTGCACAGTGGGATGGTTTGTTCTTGTATTTTCGGTAAGACTTCTTTAAAGTACAGCCAGCAATTCTGGACTTCTCTCCCCATCAGTCTGGCTTCCCAGGGGATCCTGCCCATGAATTTCTTGAGTGAGTTGAAGTCTGCTTCTCTGAAGTCCAGGATCCTTATGCTGCTGCTCTCCATCCTTCCTTTCCTCAGGCTCCTGAACTCAGTCATCCCATGGTCACTACTGCCGAAGTTGCCATCCATTACTACATTCCCTGCCAGTTCTTCCCTGTTTCCCAGGCTCCCGTGCATTTGTATACAGGCACCTAAAGTAACTAGTCAATTGCACTGAATTCTGAGGAAGAATAGGAACACCTCTGCTGTTGCCTTGTCTTGCTTGCTCTTCCTCCAGGTCACCTACTTGCCCACTTACCTCAAGGCTTTGGTCTTTATTCCCTGACAAACCCAGTTTAAAACCCACTTCACTAGGTTAGTGAGTCTTTGTGTGAAGATGCTCTTCCTTCTCTTTGTCAGGTGGATCCCGTCTCATCCTAGCAATCCTTCTTCTTGAAACATTATTGCATGGTCAAAGAAGCCAAAGCCCTGCTGGTGTGATCACCTGTGCAGCTAGGTGTTGATGTGCAGGATGTACCTGCTCCTGCCCAGTCCCTTTCCCTTGACTGGAAGGATCAAAGAGAACCTGAGGCCCTGTCCCCTTCACGCCTGTACCCAAAGGCCCTATTGTCACTTTTGATCTGCTCATGGTCTCCCGTGGAAGTATCCTTGGTGCCCACATGGAAGAGCAGCATGGGGTAGTAGTCAGAGGGGCTGAATGAGCCTCGGTAATCCTTCCATGACATCTTGGATCCAGGCTCCAGGCAAGCAGCAGACTTCCCAAGACAGTAGGTCATGTTGGCAGGTGGATCCCTCTGGCCCCCACAAAAGGGAGTATCCAACCAACACTACCCGTTACTTTTTGGTGGCAGTGGTCTCAGTCCTTCCCACCTCGGGGAGGCTTGGCCTGTCCTCCTCCACTAATGGAACGTGCTCCTCACCCTCTGTTGCTAGGGCTCCATATTTATTCTCTAGACAAAGAGAGGTGCTACAGGTGGAGATGTAGATCTCTGCTTCCTGCCAGAGGTCACAAGCTTCCAGCTTCCACCTTAGGAGGCCATGTCCTCTCCCTTCTCTAGCACTGCCTCTGGCAGTTCTTCCTCCGCAGTCCCAGAGGTCTCCTCCTGGGTGGAAGTCTTGATGATGAGCTGTCTTGCCTGGATAGAAACCTCACAGGTGCAAGCAGAGGCAGTGGCAGTGGCTTTGGCATTGCAAAGTCCTCCAGCCATTTCTCTAGGTCTCTTAATCTGCCTTTTCTGTCTCTCTGCCCTTCTTCCAAGTACACCTTCCTTAGTAAACTTTCCTGAAAACTGTCCTGTTTCCTGTTCCTAGGCCCCAAAAGGTTGGTTCCTTTTCCCCTCCTTCCTCACATCAAACTGAAAATTTCTCCCCTCAAAAGTGTGTATGTGGGGTGAGGGGGAGTGCAAATTGGCCTATGAACTCACCTGCAAAATGCTTGTCCTGTTTGCTGGCTCTCCCTCCCCCTCTCTCTCTCCCTCTCTATTCCTATATGACTTAGGCAAAGTCACTGTGTGCTGTCAGATAAAGGCAGGAAAGCTGTCCTCATTTCCCACCTATCTGTGCATACTGCTGCCACTCTGGTTGAGCCAGTAGTTGCTACAGCAGCTTAAATGTTGGGTTTTGTTTGTATGTTAAAATTATTAGTTAAATGGTTATAATTAACTTTTTTATTACAAAACAAAGTATATTTTGATTTAAAATGCAGCGTCTGAGCTCTGGCAGTTTTACTAGCAACTTGAGACCACTGCATTTGCCCCCTATGGCTAGACTGTTACATGTATAATTTACTGTGTCAATGTAGTAGTCCTACACAGTGTCTGTAACTACCAATCGTGTGTGTGTGTTGTAGCTTTTCAATAGCAGGAAAATGTTCTTGGCTCTGAAATTAATTAAACAATAAACTAGTTTTGGTTGCTGAAGTGGTGAAGCGGAAGTGTTTGCCCATAAAAGCAATTTATTATAGATATACTGCCACTTCATGAGGAGCACAACAATTTCTTACAAATGAGGAGCATGCAATTTCTCAGCTGCATACAAATATTAAATCTGGCTCACATAAAAAGTTCCCTTTTATGTAGTAATAAGATGAGCAGGATTTGGCTGTAGAAAAGTAATGAATGTGGAATTTTAAAGGTTTAGTTTTAGTTTAGTTTTTTTTTTTTTTGATGAGATGGTTAAACTTTAATAGAGCAAACCAGAGTGACAGAGCTCCCTTTTGAAATATCAGTGCTCTTGCTGGGTAGGCAGTTGGACAAAAGTTAAGACATATGAATTGCCTAAACCTACACTTAGCTGTTTTTGGATGGTTGGTATCAAAATACTGGCAGCATAGTAATGGGTAAGCAACTAAGCAATTGCTGGATACTTTGAGGAACTATAGGAAAGGTTCATGGACAAATTAAAAGGTAAAAAGGCAGCTTAGTAGACTTGAACAAGTGTATACGTTTACTTTTTGTTTATAGTTTTTTTTAGTTCCTTAGTTTTGCTTCAGTAGTGAATATCTGCATTGCATCAGTTCTTATGGGTTAGCTGGCTTTACGAGAAAGAAAGAAGAAAAGAAAGAAGCCCTTCTTTAACTGCTTGGTAGAGTTACTGCACAGTTGTGTGCTGTTAGAAGTCTACTCAGGATCTTCCCAGGATTGGGATAGCAGGATTTTTATAAGATTAGAAGGAAAACAATAACGTAATGTCATAGAAACCCTTTTATACCTGCCAAGCAGTGGTCCCAAATCCAGGGACTGTTTGATTGTGAAGTGGTGGTGTCAGATTAGCCAGAAAGAAGCCAGCAAGGGTCAGATGCTTCTATTTGGACTCTCAGTCAGTTGTTGACTTGAATAGAACAAGTAACTGTGAAATGATATTTCTTAGTGTGAGCAGTAGTTGAAAGAAATGTGTTGAGACCTGGTTATTACAGGACTCTTCTTGCTCCTACTTATGGATTCCTGTAGATGTGCAGGGAGGCTGCTCCGACACTGTAATTACAGCATGTTGGAACGTACTTGTTTAATCAAGTTTGCTGGAGCATGTTAATTAGCGTGCTCCAGCAGCCTGTGCGTCTCTTGTATCAGCATCTCCAGGCTTCATAGTGGTGGCAGGGGTGCTTTAACTAAAGTTTGTCAAACAAGCTTTAGTTGAAGCACCCTCACCACCATTTGGAAGTGTGGGGACACAGATGCACAAGATGCTGTGGGCGTTTTAATTAGAGCAGCTCTCAGAGCCACTCTAAAGTGCTTCCTCCCCCTGCCCCCCGGCTGCACTCCCAGAGCACATTTAAAAACACCCTAACTTTCCTGCTCATCTCAAAATTAGGTTAGCCAAAGAACTGGTATAGCTATTCTTATCAGTTTTAAAGCGTGAAAATAAAATCAAGGCATGTTTATAATACAGGCTATTAATAGATTGTGTGGAATGTTTTTCAATGATCCTTCATTAAAGTTATGGGGAAAGCCATTCTAGCAGACAAGTGTTGTTGACTGCAGAAGAAATCATATATTGAGTTGAATAAAATACATTCCAAACTAGAGAAGATCATAGACTTGCAGGAAATTAGTGCTAGATGCAACATCATCAAGAAGTCATCTGGCGCAGCCTCCTGCTCAAGGCAGGATTCACCCCTGTCTAAATGATTCCTGATAAGTGTCTAACCAGCTCTTAAAAACAATCTCCAGACAATTTATTCCAGTGCTCAGCACATTCATAGTTAGAAGATTCTTTTTAAAGATCTTAATTTCCCTTGTTGAAATTTAATACCATTATTTGGCAAAAATGTGATTTGTCTCGTATGTCTGGCAGATTTAGACAGTCTTTGGAACATTTAAATCACAAAGGGTATGTCCATGGAAGATGATTTCACCTGTGCTGTAATTTATTCTGTTGAAAAAAGCTACCATGAACAAACCAGTTTTTACCACCAGGATGATTTTGATGTTTGATGTGGTGGTAAAAAAGTAGCTGTGGAAATCTCTGAACTGGGGCTCTTGTTAGTATTGCCAGCATTTACTCTATAGAGGGTGAGAAATTCCTTTATGGTGGATAAGGCTCAAATTTACAAAGAAGTGTAAGCATGTTTTGTAATAGATTCCTTATCTATAATAGAGTATATCCACTGTATATACTTTTGAGAGACAGGGTTGCCTGGAAGTGAATTGTGAACTTTAAGAAAAGCTAACAAACAAAATGAAGCCAAACCTCAAGCAAACTAACCCTGAGATTGGAGGTACATTAGTTGAAGAAACCTGAAAGGTTTAATTAAAGCTATTTTTCAGGCTTCTGTTTTACAGAGAATTGTAACATGTAAAATATTGTTCCGTTGGCAAGAAAAAAAACACTTTCAGTACTGTGAAATACAGTCAAGTGCAGAAAGCACACTTGGGTGAATTAACTTATGATGTGTTTATTTTATTGGTACCACAATGGCAGTACACAGAGCGAAAAACAGAAGAATTTCCTAGGGATCTGAAAGGTTTAATGGAGTATTGCCAAGCAATCAGCCTTTTTTCATTTTTTTAACATCCTCTCTGAAGTAATTTTGGCTTTGTGTTCAAGTGAGTTTAGCATCCATGTCAAATACATGATTAGGGTTATAAATAGTAATATTACTTATAGGTGGGGAAAGTGGTTGATTTTTTTTTAAAGTTATAAGGCATTGAAAATATGAATAAAATGGATTAATAAAGTAAGTTGCTATAAAAGCCATTTCTTTGCAAAGTGGGATATTTACTAGAAAAAAGTGTTTCAAAATACATTACTTAAAATTTATCTACTTCATCTCAGAAAACAAGCCAATTTTTAGGTCTTGGAAATGCAAAATGCATATATAATAGCTATGACTCGTCCAGTACATCTGTTGCTTGCATTTTAGCAAAATGTCTGCATAGACCAAACATATCATTTTGAAATGTGGTATTACTTACTATATCCTTTAAAGTGTTTCAGGGACATTCTTCCTCAATAAACCCAGTTTAAATTAAAACATGCATCTAAAATAAGATTTAACCTTTCAAGTCAACAAACTAAAACTTATTCTTTTGTTGTAGTCAGTTTACCCTTATTTAGAAAGGCTGCAAAGTATTTTAGTCTTGTTCTACATATGTAATTTCCATTGATGTCAGATGGTGTACTGCATTTAGTATATTTCCCTTAATAGCTAGCAGTGCCTTAATTTTTTAATAACATTAGACCTGTTTTGACTAATATTAATATTTACAGAAGACCCAGTACTGTGTTCTGATTTGTGCTTGATCACAAATGAACTTCAGAATAGTCTTTTCCTACCCTCTACTAGAGGCATTAAATAGTTCAGTTGTCTGAACTGAATCAGCAGTGTTGGCAGCTTTCCAGAGCTTCAACTTTTCCAGAGTTTCGACTTTGGAATTTTTAAAATTTACTGTATGCTATTGTTTATTGAGATGTCTTAGCAAAAAGCCACCTCTGAGGATGAAAATGAAAATAGCACAGATATGATGAGTGTAAAGTACAGGTGAAATGTTGAAATATTGGCTGTAAATCACTTGTCACTGGAAATAAGCACGTTGTACTGTATATCCTGACTGAATTCTAGCTGCATTTCCCATCTTGTTTTGTATTTTAGTCTACAAAGCATTATTAAACAGTTCATAAGTTGATGTTATTTATTTGCTGAGCATAAACCTTAAAAACCTATCCAATTCCCAAGTGTGTGGAAAGTAGGCAAATGGCTAATTTTAATGGGTGCACTGATGCCTTCAGGGCCCAATATTACACAGACTCTGGCTTCTAGAAAACAGGCCTAGGTGAGGATTGCTTTCATGAGTCTTGACTGACCTTGCCTGTCTCCTGGATGCCTTAGGCTCTGAACTGGTAAGAGGAAGACCGGGTATTCTTGCATTTTTCTGAGCCAGAGTCCACAGCATCTTAGTGAAGGAGAGCAGGTCAGCTATTGATGGACAAGCTGGAAGCAAGGGGCTAGTTGCCCATATTTTAGTGCTAGAGATACTTCAACTATTTATACTGAGAGTGAGAGGAGGACGAGCGCAGTTGGAAGAGCTTATTTCAGAGAATGGAAGGAGCGGGTCACAAGCTAATTCAGTGCATGAATTAAAGTGGGGATGAGGGAGAGCAAAATTAGTGCACTCCTCCTTAAGGTCATTAATTGAAGAAAGGAGTTATTTGTAGGGTCCTAACTGGCTTTTTTTTATAATAATATATGCCTTTAACAAAGGGATCTGAATCCATGGCTTAAAAAGGTAGGCAGAGTTCCTATCCTATGTGTGTGAAAACAGTAAGAAGAGTGTGTAATCTAAGGGGGATGATTTCAATTTGTACTTACAGACTTCATTCCTTTAAAGGAAACAACTCCATTGTTTGGATTTAGTATTTAAAAAAAACCTAGAGCTGATATATCCTCTTATGATATAATTAAAACATGTCTTCTTTAAAGAGGAAACTAATTGTCTTTGACTGATTAAAAGCAAAGCAAAACCAAACAAAATTTTGCTGCTTTTGGTTGTTGCACTTGAGGAAAAAAAATGATCAAAGCTTCTATATTCAATTCTTGCTTCCGTTTGTTCAGCCAACGACATTGATCAAGAATAAATGCGTCTTTTATTTCACCAGGCAAGAAAAAATAGACCTGGTATTCTGTTTTAAATTAGAAAGTCCCACTGACCTCAATAAATGTCTAAAATTTGAGGGCCTGATGTAGGTAAGAGTTGTTAGGTTTTTTTTTTTTAGTAATTTGGAACTAATTTGCTAAGAGCTTTAATTTTCAAAGGGACAGAAAACTGGTGCTAGAAAAAGGGGGGAAAAGTCTGGTTTAGACCTGGCTTGTGGTGTGTCCACCTCATTGGACTACATTCCGACTGGTTATTTATTGGCAAATATGAAAGCCTCTTGATTTCCAACACAGAAGATATTGGCTACTACCATTACTGGAGAAATTGGATCTGCTGCCAAGTGGATAATTAGTTGTTGTAAGTGAAAAACACAGTCACTCTCCTTGTTGGCTAGAGAATAGAGCTGGTCAAGCTATTTGTTACAATTCATTGGATATGGGCTTCAGAGCTGTCATCAAAATGATTCCTAGTTTTACATATTTATTCCTTATTCACAGCAAAAAGGTTGTGTAAGTTGTTTTGTTTTGCTGCAAAATTATTAGGCTCTCCAACGTTTTATGAATTGTTCACAGCAAAGATTGAGTGTAGTCATAAATTGCTGTCTGTGGTAGGCTGCCCAACTTGCAGTGCACAGTGTCTGTTTCCTGACCAGATAACTTTACCTGCAGGAACAGAAGGCATACATGAAGAAATTGAAAATGTCTAGGAGAGCACTTTAAGTTGACCTACATGAAAAGATGAAAAAAAAAATTGCACAGAACATTTTACAGTGCAGACATAGATGGTTACAAATTGCCCAGAGCAGTGATTCTCAGCCAGCCTTCCATAGCACTCTGGGGTGCTGTGTGATCTTTGTAAGCACACTGCAGGACGCAGCACAATATATCAGCACTGATAGGGGTATAAATGCCTACATGTGATTCACAAGATAAAATTGGAGATTTCAAGTCAGAATCATAGTGTCTAAAACAGTCTTGACCTGTTGTGGTCTCTTTCAGTTTTTGAAGGACCACAACAACAGAAGAACAGTAGAAAAAATGGCTCTATAATTTTTCCATCCATAGTAAAAAATGAATGAAAACTAAGAAGTGGCATTTTCTGAATGGTGTCTTGAGTGTTGCAAGTGATGCCTTGAGTCTATCAGGTTTAAGAATCACTGGGTTAGAACAGGGGTGCTCAGTCCCTGGTCTGTGAGGAGCTCTGCAGGCTGTGGCCCTGTGTGCTAGATACTGTACTACCCTGTGAACTGTCCCTGATCCTGATTTGTAGGGCTGGGCAGAAGTGTTGTGGTGCCCTGGAGCCCTGATCCTGGTGTCCTAAGCCTGGTAGAGGCAGTACTGGGTCCTAGGGCCCCAATTCCAGTATGTGGGCTGGTCAAGGGCAGCATGGTTTGGATCCAGGCATGTGGGCCCAATCCTCGTTATCAGGGTCCAGTTTGGCCCACGGACTGGCCCTGCACCACTTTTATGTGGCCCACAGGACCAAAAGATTGAGCACCATTGCCCTAGGATGTTGTGGCAATTCTCTAGTGCCTGAATTCTTGCATGATTAGTCTTTACTCACAGAAAACAGTCCCAGAGGATGCTCCTGAGGATTGAACTAGCCATGAAAAATTGCTTCACAGCATAAAGTCCAAAAAAAAATAAAAAATCCTCAAACCAGAAAAATAGAAAAACCAAATATTTTCAAAGGAAGTAGAGAGCAGGCACACTTTCATTTTTTGAAAATTTAGTTTTCCATTAAAATAAAGTTTTTGATGGGAGATTTGAGCATGCCTGCTCAAAACTTGTAAATTTGCCTTCCTCCTTGTGTTCTCATAATTATTAAGGATAAATAAATGAAAATGTTACCATTTGTTTCTTTTGCATGTTTTGTTTTTACTATGTGGGCAATTTGCTGCATTCTCTTGATCCTTTCCTTCATTTGTCAGTTCACAAAAATTATAGAGGACTGCCTTGAGTTGAAAAAGGTTGAGTTGAAAAAGGTTGACAACCATTGATTTACAAGCTCTGCTTCCTGTAGTCTCTTCAGAGCATCTGATTTAAGCCACTGCTTCAAAGTGCATATGTATCCTTGATTTAGTTAGTCTCTATTATAAGATGCAAATCTACCCTGCATTCTGATAATTTTGGTCACTTGAAATATCTATGAAGCAATTATAATGTTTCTAGAATTTTAGAATTTGCTGTGGTATTTTTCACTCTGTCTGTGGGGCTGGGGAATGGGGAAGGGTTGTTGAATGAAGGCATAGACAAAGCTTTATTACATTTCAGGGGATCATAGGTTAAATCCTGGCCCTTTGAGGCCATTGGGAGCTTTGCTATTGACTTGAATGAGGCCAGTATTTTACTTTCTTTCTCTTTCTCACTCAAAGGGTGAGAGGTTTTCCTTCAACATTTCCAATAATCCATCAACAGGTTCTACATCTCCCAAAATACAAGATTTAGTATTGTGCATTAGTTTGAGTTTGGCAGGAAATTTATCATCGCTCTTTCCCCTCCTGCCTCAAAAATTGCTTTAATGGGAAATGCCTTTTTTCTGGCCAGGGTAGTACCATTCATGTGTAGGAAAAAAGAACTTTAGAGCCTTTTATCTATCTCGTACTTGGCCTGAGCTGACTTTTAGAATTCTTTTATGATCGTACAGATTGGCAAATAGTATTAACACAGTTCCACTCTTCTTACCTTTGCCTCTTGTGGGATGTTAGTAGCTTTTTCAGTATAGAAGTTAGATTTGTTTTAATGTCTCCGTAAATTAACGTAGGTATTAGTTTCAATGAAGTTGACTTGACTCTTACATTCTTCTGGCATTTTCTTAACATCTTTATACTGCTAGATTTGAACTTAATATTTGGGAGTCCTAGTTTTTCTGCATCTCACCTAATTATTTTGCTTGCTGATGAATGCTGCAGACACCAACCTAGAATCATATTCACAGTTTCATAGAAGTTTAGGGCTGGAAGGGAACTTGCAAGATCATCGGGTCCAGTCTCCCTGCTCTGGGCAGGAAAGACTGTTGGGGTCAAATAACCCCAGCAAGGTGTGCGTCTAATCTAATTTTGAAGAGCTCCAGGGTAGATGCCTGCACCATACCTGCTGGGAGTCTATTCCAGAATCTAGTCACACGAACCGTGAAGAAGTTTTTCCTTATATCCAGTCTGAAACCTCCTTCTAGGAGTTTATGACCATTGCTTCTGGTTTTCCCCTGGGGCACTTTGGTGAATAGTTGTTCACTTAGCCCCTGGTGTTCTCCCCTGATATATTTGTAAGCTGCCACCAAATACCCCCAAAGTCTTCTCTTTTCTAGGCTGAACAGTTCTATATCTATCAGCCTTTCCTTGTATGGCTTGCTCTTCAGGCCTCTAATCATACAAGTGGCTTTTCTCTGGACTCTCTCAAGCTTCTCCACATCCTTCCTGAAGTGTAGTGCCCAGACCTGGATGCAGTACTCCAGCTGTGGTCTCACCAATGCTGAGTAGAGCAGGAGAATAATTTCCTTAGTTTTGCTTGAGATGCGTTGGTTAATGCATGCCAGCGTATTGTTTGCTCTGCTTACTGTAGCATCACAGCGGTGGCTCATATTCATTTTATGGTCAATTATGACCCCCAGGTCCCCTTCGGATGTGGTGCTAGCTAGCGTAGCACCACCAAGACTGTAAATTTGTTGTGGATTTTTCCTCCCCAGATGGAGCATTTTATACTTCTCAGTGTTGAACAGCATCTGGTTCTGGTCCACCCACCTAAGTAATCTATCTAGGTCTGCCTAGATTATCCTGAGGCATGGCCGTACATCCCCAAAGCTTAGTGTCATCAGCAAACTTTGCCAGTGAGCTTTTCACCCCAGCAAACAGTTCATTGATGAAGATGTTGAAAATCACTGGTCCAAGTACCAAACCCTGGGGGGTCCCACTGACTGTCTTCCACCAGGTCGACACAGATCCGTCTATTAGTACTCTCTGGGTCTAAACCCACAGCCAGTTTCCCACCCATCTGACTGTTGAATTGTTGAGCCCATAGTCCCCTAGTTTTACCTTGAGAGCCTCATGGGACACCAAGTTAAAGGCCTTCCTAAAGTCGAAGTAAATGACATTGACCTCATCTCCCTTATCCATGTGGTGAGTAACTTGGTCATAGAAGGAGATGAGGGTAATCAAATATGACCTGCCTGTGACAAAACTGTGCTGGCTATCATTCAGAATTTTGCCTTCTACTAGCTTATCACATATGGACTCCATCTACAAGTAGAACTGTCCATGACAATATGCTAGTGCTTCTGCCCCAGGAAACTTATCCCCTGAAGAATTAGTAATATAATTAATTACGCAACCGCATACCAAATAATATCTTATACTTTCAGACAGATTTTTTTCTGACATTTAAGTGCTGAAACATGCAGTCTAATGTGTTCTTAACAGTAAACCCAATAAAATAAATTATACAAAATATTTTTCCCCACAAAGAAAAATTGCCATAAAAATGGACCTTTTGACAATAAAATCTGTTTGAAATTTTCTGCAAGTGTTTTGATGGAAGTGTCTGTAGCACTTGTCAGGGATTTCTTGCTTATGAAAAATGTTCTTTCTCCAAATAAAAAATGGTCAATCATGATATCCAACACGTTTAATGCAAAAAAAAAAAATAAAAAATTATAAAATATCACAAGAACCTAGAAAAAAAACAAGACTTATTTCAAACCATGTGAAATTGAAGTAGTTTCAAAATATTCCACAATAGTTTTGTTTTTTTTTTCATTTTTAACTAACAATAATTTGCCCTATGTGAAATTTCTTGGGTAAACATGAAAAGGATTTCACTCTAACATTTTAAACCCAATTGGCTTAATTGAATAGGACTATATAAATGTCATTTTTCTTCCTTTTTTTTTTTTGATTGTTCTTCAAACTAAAATATAGATTAATTTAAAAAAAAAAAGTCCTGAAAGAGTGCTTTTGCTTTTGTTAGAAACCAAGACCATTGATGGAGATAAAATGCTATATTTACTTGAATGTAAGATGAAATTTCTTTCCCCAGTCAGCATGGGGAAAAAATCCCTTCATCTTACATTTACATACAAGGAAACTGTATTAAATATGTTGTCTATCACTAAACTGCTACCAAAAGCAGCATGTGCCCAGTAATGGAAAGGAGCTATGAAGTTGACTAAATGTAGCCAATGCTGACCATGATTTAGAGAACACATGGCCTGTATTGGGCAAACATTCTGATGGGAACTACCACAAGGATAGGTTAGTGCAGCCCATCTAAATAAGATATAAGGTAGTGTCCAATGTGTGCAGTCCCCCTCAATGCCAACTCTTTTTCAGGTCTTGGTGAACCACCACACTGAATACATTTTGAGTTCTTCTTCAATCCTACAGCTGTGCTGTGCCTTTCTTTCTCATTTCTAATGATTCTTGTTTCTTCAGAAGCCTTAAGTGTCTGGGAAATACTACCAAATGGGGCTCCAAACATTTTGCATAGGTAGAATCCCTTTGTTTCCCTCTGCCTCTGTTTGTGGTATATGATTAGGTGGCCCTACCCTTCATGAGGTGGAGCTAGGCCAGGTGGCCCTGCACCTCATACGTATATACATTTTTGGAGGATCCCAGGACTTGTGACAAGAATATCCAGTTCTAGTGATGAGTGGGGGCCTAATTAGCACATGGATCCTTTGTAGGGGGTGTGAGCACATGTGCACCTCCAACCTACTGCCATGCAGGAATACCACTGATATTCTTCTTGTCCTCCCACTTGCTTGCCAAGCCTTGATGGTAAAATTCTTTTAGGAGGATGGATGGCTCTTTGGGGAAAAGGTCAGTCTGGCAGGGTCACTGGTCTTCTGCAGAGCTCCACATTCCCTACATCCTGTCCCTTTCCATTCAGGCTGGTGGTAGAAAATCTCCACTGATCTGGAGTGGAGAATGCCTAGTAAAGTCCCCTCTTGGTTTGGGTTCCACTGAGTCTTTTAGTCCATGGTTCCATGGCCTCTTCATCTTCTGGATGAATCTGTCCCTGGTTTTAGGTCATCAGGTTAGACCCACACATGACCTTCTCTCCATTCTCTCTTTTTTTCATTGCTCATGCACCTTCCTTCTTAGAACTAAAAAAATAGAACTCAGAATTTCTGTAACTAGTTCTTGGATCAATGTATTTAACTTTTCCATCTTTTCTCAGCCTTACTTCAGGCCCCAATCTCTTTGGAGGCTACCAGATGCTGAGTGTAGAGCCCTATTTAACCACAAGTCAGTCCCCGGTGGATTCTTCTCCGCAGTTGCCCTTCATTTACACAGGTAAAGTAAACTATGAAGAATTTCTTAATCCTTGCCTCCAATGCACTCACAAAAAAAAAAAAAATCCCTCCTGTTATTTTCCCAACCTTATGGTTCAATTAGGCTGTTACCATCAAGTTCACACCCTGCTTTCTTTTCCCAGGCATACAGTGTAAATCCCTCCTCTGCTCGTGCCGCCTCAATTTCCCTCCAGACCCTGTTCCTCTCATTGTGTCTGTATGCTCCCTTTTTCCCGTTGGGTTCTGCTGGCCATGTCATGGGAATATCTGCCTCCTGGTCCCAGTTCTAGGAGTTTGCTGGAACACCCAACATTGCCCTGCCATCCACTTCTACTTATTTCTCATGGAAGGCAGGTGGCATCTGCACTCGTGGCTTATCTGGGTTCTGATGACTCACTGGGGTTCAGCTGGCTGGGATCTCTGCTTTGCTGGTCTTCACAGCTCTTGGTTTCACTGTATTCTTCCTGCTCTAAGGAACACCAAATGCTGATTCTTTCTTTGGTGTCTCCCTTTAAAATACCTGCTCCCCTATGTGGGCCAGTCAGTGCAGGCTTCCTGGGACACGTGTTCTCATGCCCCTGGGGACCTCTTGTTTCCCGGACTTTCCCTGGACCGTCTTCCCCAGCACACCAGGGACATGCTGCTCTCCTGGACCCATCCCAGTAGGTCTCATGCTGGCTTTGCCAGCTTCAAGGGAGTATAGCAGGGGCTTGACCACAGCCCCTGCTACAGGAGGTATATGGCATACACAAACATACTGAGCAGTGCTGAGCTGTTGGTTCACCATGGCTTGAAACTGTTGACTCTGAGGGTTCCAGCCCAATAAACTATATGTCAAATAACAGGCCTTTTGTCTTTGGACTAATATCATGCATAGTTTATACAAAAAAAAAAAAAGTTTGTACTACATATAAGTAGGTAAAAAAGTGCTGCTTAAAAGTGTATTTATAGAGTACCTGTGCAGTAGTTTAAAAAATAAAAGGCAAAATGCATCGATTCTGTATGAAATAACTGTATGGATACCCATAGTAATTTACTAGAGGTGTGCTAATACATCAGTCCATATAGTATTGGCACCCATAAAAGGAAATATTATATTATTGACAATTATCATTTTTTTTCTGGCTGATGTGTCCAATAATGTTATTGATAAATACCACATGTATGCATGCAGCTGCAGCATGCATGCGGCCAGGAGAGCAGAGTCTGGCCAGTAAGTCTGTGGGGGGAAAAGGGGCATGAGGGGGGAAGATCAAGCCCCTCACAGTGAGGGAGGGAGTAGGTCTGGGGCAGGGGCAGGTGCTGCTCATCTGGCTTACCCAGGGGGCATGGGTGTGTGTGGGGGGCAACTCCTCCCTCCCTCACCATGGGGGCCTAGATCTGCCCCCCCCATTTCCTTTCCCCCCAACAGACCTAACAGCCAGACGGTGCTCTCCAAGCTGCTGGGCTGCATATCAGAATCGTATAGGTATTGGCTATTGGTATTGGCCCAAAAAATCTTTATCGGTGCATCCCTATAATTTACTATATGCAAATTTCTACAGATCAGTGTTTTCAAATTTGTCCATCACTTCCATGTGCTCAGGGAAAGCAGCGACTTGTAGTAAGGAGGGTGGAGGTGGGGGACAAGAAGCTACAGAGATAAGTTGGGAGGCAAAGGGCAAGGAGGCTACCTAACTCCCCAGATTTATTTTTCCTGCTATAGCAGTGGGAGGAGGGCAAGTTGAAGGCAAACCTCCAAAAATTAGATTCTATACCTGCAAAAGTGTAACAAATTTATAAATTTTCCAAATATGGAATCTAATTATTAGGAGGTTGTCATATTCAGGGTCATCTTGTATTTGAGTAAATATGGTAGTATCTGCTCGAGAAAATAGTAAGCACCTTTATGCTGAACACATTGGTCACCATGCTCAAAGCACGCAGCTTAGTATTTAAGGGGAAATAGGTCAGCATTTACACCTCTGAAATTGGGATACTTCTTCATGTATCCTTTCTTTAGCATTCAATTTGAAAATTTAAGGCATTAATTCTTAAACTTTTTGCAAAGAATAGCTAAATGTTTAATTTCTTACTCCAAATCTGCTAAATGTCTCTCACGGAGCCTCATCATAACGAAATATGTCTGAATTATTTTTCTTTCTCTTGTAAATGATGTCTTTTACAGCATGTGCTTTAAATTGTAGAGGTAAACAGTTTAAGGTTTCCAGTGTTATACATCAAGGTGCAATAGAGAAATATATCAGGTAGGTTTAAGAATTTAGATTTCTACCACATTGGATCATTGGTAGACCCTTTGGTCTATACTGAGTCAATTCAAAGGCTCCTCAAAGTGTAAGTAAGTGGAAACTTAGGCCATATGCTTCATTCTGATGCTTATTGTTCATTTTTCTTCTTTTCATGTAGATGAAGATCAGATTCTGATAACATATGCTCTTCTGCTCAAGTTCAGACTGATCACCACATTTGGGATCAGGGAGGAAGTTTTTCCTATAGTCGGATTAGAATGGTCTGTGAGCTTTTTTGCTTTCCTCAGAGGATGGGGTTGTGGAGAGAGAGGGGTAGCATGATCTTCTTCCTTGGATCTCTTGAGGTACTACTACTTCCTGTTCTTGCAGTGGCAGGGCATTGACTGTGCCCTTGTCCCATTACTTTGCCTGTAGCAAGATTTCACAGTTTTTGAGAAAAGGTTAGACCCTTCATTCTTAACCACAGTGCCATGAGATCCTAGGTGTGCCAACACTTCCACACTGTTCTCAAGATAAATCCAGAGATTTCAAATAGGAATCCATAGTGTAAAAACCATTCTAACCTGTTGTGTTCTTCCTGAGGTCTTTGCAACAGAAGAATTGCTCTATTATTTTTCCACTGTCAAAAATGAATGGAAACTAAAAACTGGTATTTTCTGAGGGGTGCCTTAAGTCTAAAAAGCTTGAAAACCCCTGGGCTAGACAAACATTTGTATTTAGGATAGGGAAGAGCATGGGGTTGGACTAGATAAACTCCCGAGGTCCTTTCCTATGATTCTACAAATCCCAAGGCATATAATTAATTTTTGGCAAGGTGGAATTAATTATATTTTACCATAACATTTTAGAACATCCTTAGGATATTTTAAAAAAACGGTTAGTGCCACATAAGAACTTACTGTTCAATTCAAATAGCATTCTTTTCACTAAAAAAATATGCTTGAGATTAGTATATTTCTTTTTCTAATGAGAAGTATTGCAGAGATCACTACTGTCATTTGAAGCCTGAAAAGTCATCCTAAACTTAAATAAAAACAGCTTAATTGTAACCTGTAATATAAGTCTGCTTATCAGCTGAATGTAGACCATGAGTAATTAGAATTCAGATGTATAAATCATTTATACAGCAAGATTTACAAAGACATAGCCACTTACTTTATGTGGAAATGCATAGGCTACTATACATTTTTCAAATCCGCATTTAGCGATCTACCCAGATATCCAGCTTAAACTATATTTTCTTCAGCGGTGACAGGCTGAGCCCAGCTTTGCTTTATTTTAATATTTTATGATTTAATATTAAAAAAAATTAATATTCCCAAAGTATTATCTTGTGCTTTCTTCAAATATATATCCTAGCAATATCATTCTTTGATCTTTTTATGTTTGCATCTTTGGAATGTGCATCCTTACAAATCTCCATTTCATATGAATATTCATCAGGTACCAAAAATGAGTGTAATCTCATAATTACTATTATTAAAACCATTGGCAAAGGAAACCGCTTAGCTGACACACCCTATTCATTCTTGGGTGTGACAAGATGAGCATGATGAGTGATGCTGATCACCAAAGAAGAAGAACATATAGCAGTTGTGTCAGTTTTGCACCCTACGATCCAAAATTAAATATATTTAGTGAGGTCTATATAAGTTTTCTTACTGAGATTTTTAGAAAGAATGGAATGAGACACCCCTCCCCCCTTTCCAATAAAGATTAGTAATTAAAAATGTTTCTTAAACTGTTAGCAGCTGTCCTAGAAATAGAACAGAACCAGATATTACAAATAAAAGGAAAGACTATAGACTGGTTAACATGTGGTGTATAGAATAGTGGCCTGAATCCAGTAATGCTAAGATCAGTCTTGGCTTGCAAGATGTTTAAAATACTGCTGTGATATAATAACTGCATTAAATAAATAGTTTGACTGTTTATGTAATGAAATGCTAACTGCAAAGTCCTGCAGCTAGAAAATACAATGGAAACTTTTCTTCTATCTGTTAACTATTTTAGACCTCATACAGACTTCATTTTCTCCTCGGACAATGACTAGTTTCCCAGGAAAAATCACAAGTGTACAAATGTTCAGGCTTTTTATCCCAGAGTAAAAATGGCTTTTCCAGGAGAAAAATACCCTTGGAGCAACCAAGATTAAATCACTCCCAGGAGAGTTTCTCCTAGGAGAGCAAATATCTACATGCCGTGGCTTCTCTCAGACAAGAACATCTCCCTTCAGCATCCCTGCCCTCCTCCTTCCTCCTTTTTCCCTATTCCAGGAGACAGTGTGTTGCTTGTTGGACTCTGCTGCTCCAGCAAGGAGCAGACCATGCCTTCTTTACAATCTCTACAAGCTGACCATGGACAATTTCGGTCAGCCAATCAGGGCACCCCTATGCACTGCTGCCATCAGTCACCAGACATTCTAAGGGAGCCTGCAGATCATGCTGTCAAAATAGAAACCTAATAGAAATCAAGTGTATAGCCATAGCCCCGCTCCCCCCCCCCCCCCCCCCCCCCCCCTCCCCGGATGCACAGTGTCAGCATCTGGAGCTCTTTACTCTTCAGGGCCTTGGCATTTGAATGTCTGTATATGTGGCTTTGGGTAAGTTTTTCTATCAGGTGAACACAAAATGGGAGAATTCTTCCAGATTATTTGAATATGTGTATGCATCCTGAAATGAACCCTGTTTACATTACGTTAGTGTGGACTGACTACATGTCTGAATTAAAAGTGCTTTGTTTCTGTAGTATAGTAGTGTCACATCTAGTGCTTTGAAAAATTGATCCAAGTTTTTTTTACATAATTCATAATATGCCTGCTGAGTGAAAAATGTTTAATATATTCATGATATTACTTCTAAAACATTTTCAAGGTCAGACATTTAATTGATGCCAGTTTCTAATTCTATCAATGTTGGCATGTTCATTTGAGGTGGTGAAACAGCAAACAGCATGGTTTTTAAAATAAATTCTGATGTCTAAAGCATATAGGAAGCATCATGAAGGCTATACACCTGATTTATATTAGCTTTCCCAGGAGGCACCAGTCGCCGAGCCGGGGGGTGAGGGTGGGGAGCCTCCTAGCATGCCGAGTGTACCTGGTACGTTGAGGTAGGTAGAAAAAACTTTTAAACCTGTGTCTGTGTCCGAATCGTTGAATTTTTCCAAATCTCTCTGAAACGATTCAGAGGATTCCGATTTGACTTGGAGAAATAAAAAGGTCCCCTGATTCAATTTGGATTGCATGCTTGTGTGTCTGTGTGCATGTTTGTGTGGGAGATGATATATTTGGAAATAAAAGTTTTTAATGCATCTTTTGTTTTATGTACTCTCTAAAACTTTAGAGTCCCTGCAAGGCATTTCCAGCTGTGGTTTTTATCACTTGTCTAGGTCTTGCTTTGTTGAGCTTAACATACATTAGATCCTCACAAGACTTCATGCAAAAAAGCAGTACCTCTCTCTCTTGGTTTAACTTTATGTAAAAAAAAAAAAAAAAAAAAAAAGATAATGAGCATGTGATATATGTTGCTAGTGATGGTCAGATGGCTTTTATTCTGAGAGGTCTGAGCCCCTGAATTAGATACCGTAAAGGAGAATTAAAAAAATGTTAATGGTGTCAACTTTCAAACACACACACACACAAAATTTGACTAAGTTTTGCTAATATGGAATAAGTAGGGGCATTTGTTTCCCTTGTTTCTTACAGTGTGCTTTGAAGTTTTCTCTCAGTAAGTGGAGTAACAATGCACAATTATGAATGGATGTATTTATTTACTCTGATAACATTAACTGTATCCTTTCCATTGAGTTGTCTCCTAGAACTGAGAATTAGTAGAACAAAGAACAAATTAGTAGAATTAGTAGAACAAAGACCAGTGATCATAGATCATTAACACAACTTTTCCAAAGAACATTAATATATTTCAATTTACTTTTCTGATGCCCTGGCCCCTGACCGATGTTAAAGTAAAGGCATGGTGGCATCTGATGCAGGATCCCAACAATCAGGCTTCCTGCCATGCCACACATACGTGACAAGAAGTGTGATTGTGGGATCCTGCATCAGATCTCATTGTGCCATATTGCTCGTGCAGGGGGAACTCGATCCCCCTGCACTGCCAAGGAGCAAGACTGGCTCACAGCTGCAAGAGTACACCAGGCACTGTGGCTGGGAGCTCCATCAGCTGCTCAGAGTTCCCATTTGGAGGAGTGCACCATACGCTCTCACTACTGGGAGCCCCATCAGCTGACTGGGGCTCCCAGCTGGGACAGTGTGCCATGCGCTGCCCAGGGTGGGAGCCCTGATCAGATGTGGCTGGTTCTTATCACACTTTTAATTGAACCTGTGGCCAGTGCCCAGCCTCTGGGAGCTTATCAAGACTCCCAGATGCTCTAGAGGATGGACAACCACTCAGCTGACTGGGGTTTCAGCTGTGGGAGTACACCATTCCCCAGCTAGGAGCCCCAATCAGCTGACTGGGGCTCCCAGCCACAGGAGCACATGATGCACTCCCCAACTGGGAGTTCCAATCAGCTGAGGAGCTTCTTAGCCTCTGGAGCCCATGGTAATCTTGACACATTCCCATGTGCTCCAGAGGCTGTGCGCTGGCCATGCATTCAGTTAAAGGCATGATGAGAACCAGCCACAAGTCGTTATTACACACATTTTGTGTAATGCCCTGTGGCTTATTCCTCATTTTATCATGGCGTTAATTGATTGAATGTGTAGCCAGGTCACTACTTAAGACATGTGGAACACCCACACACACTTGGGGTTGTGTATGGCAAAGTGTGTGCTTTTGGTTGTTGTATATTGTGTATGTTTTGTGTGTGTGTGTTTATGTGGGCAAGATGGTTCCTGTTGTCCTGGCCACGTGCTCAGCTCATGGGCAGCTGGGGCCTGTATCTGGGCAAAATATATAAAACCCTCTGCTGGCCGCATTGGCCAAAGGAAGCAGAAGATCTTCCAGGCAGATTGAGTAGGAGAGTGGCTGGAGCGTAGCACTACCTAATTGATCAAGGCATTGGTGATGTCACACCAGGTATATAACTCAGCTAAATATAACCACTCAACTAAAGTTTCTCTCTTTCTCCTGGGGCTGCTAAGAGCTGCACAGCTGAATTGGGAGCCAGAAAAGCTGCTCCGCATGGGGAGGGGTCTCCCCAGCTCTTCACTAGAGAGCAAAAGCAAAAGAGCATAGCAAGCAAAAGCTTTGTGAAGGGAAAGCCTTAGGTACAAAGGAAGTGTCTCAGAGTTTGAGATTCCTATTTCCTTCCCCTTTCCCCCCACTTTTTTTTTCTTGAGTGGGAGTGTTGATCCTTAGAGCAAACTGATCAGAAATGCAGTCCTGGTAGTTTTGGCCACACAAACCTTTAGTGGGATAATACCGTGGGGGTGTTAATCCCTGGAGGAGACCTACCAGAAATGGGTCCTGGCACTTACTGGCCACATGGGCCTGACCCCCTCTGTTTTGTAATTGTAGTGTCTCAGCATAAGGGAGTAGTGGAGACTGGATGTCCAGGCTGTAGCCATAGGCCCAGGCCCTTTTTGCTGTTCTACAGTTATTGCATTTCAGCCTAGCTGTGCAGCTGATCCATATGTTTGGCTAGAAGATTTGGGCCAGGGTGAAGTCTGGCACATTTTGGGCCAGGATGAGACCTAACACTTCTTATTGTTGATCCAGGCCTCAGTGCAGTATAGGCCTGGCTGGCTTTTTGCTGCCCAGACCAGGGCCAGTGAGATAGGCCTGGGCCTCCTTTTGCTTCTTTGGTAGTTTGACCCAACCAAGCTGTCTGGTTGAGCACTAGTTGTAGTTCAGGCCCAAGGCAAGATAGGCCTGACCTTTCCTTTGAGTTCTTTTGCAGTTTTCTGCCCAGCAAAGATAGGATTGAGACTAGGAATGTTGGGGTGCAGGGTGCTCATGAAAACTGCAGTTAACCCCTCAAAGCCACCATGCAGAAATGGAAGTCGGTGCTCTGTCTACCACATCTCCAGGAGCAACAGAGCCCCTTGCAATGCAGAAGGACCCATACTCTTGAGCAGCTCCACGTGGCACAGTGAGCTTAAGGAGCAGCTCAGGACTCTCCAGTGTGGGCCCCCCTCTCCAGCCCATTGCTGAAGGGCAGGTATAGGGGTGCAGGCCCCCCAAGCTACCCATTGGGGAGCCCCAAGTCCCAGACTACCTATGTATGGGTGATGCCACCCCACAAGAGGGTGTCATCTATAGACATTGTTTGTAGTTAACAGTGTTTTAAAATTATATTTAGTTTTTTCTTTTTCCTTTTATTTCTTTGTAATAAAGTTTGTAATAAATTTGGGGGTTTTGTGTTTACACTGCTTGTGAGGAGGGGGCTTTGTTTATGTGGGACACTTCAGCAAATATAGTGTCCCCAGATTTCTGGGTGGGGGCTAGAGCCACTGGCATAATTTATGAGGTACCCTGCGATGTGAACCCTGCCCTTTTTGCTGCTGACCGGTGCCCAGCAGAAGGGTTACACGTGATTAACCAGTTAATTATGTTTTAAGTGTAACATCTGTCAGCGGCCCCTAAGTAATGGAACACTTGGTTTCCAGTCCACAGTTTTTTCCATGAGAAGTTATTTCATTGGCTAAGTTTCTGGAAATATGGGCATGAATATTTTAAATAGAGTTAATCTGTGGTGCAGGCTGGCAAAAAGGTATTCCATGTTGCAAAAAAACCTGGAGGCCCTAATATTTCTTTTCCTTCCACAGTGAGACAAAACTTACCTCTGGAGGGTGAGACCTTTCCAATCGTGGAATAGTTAATAGCCCAGGGCCTAGAGCAGGTAGCAGGTATATAGATGACTCAGGTTTGAGTCTGCTCTAAATTGGGCTGGAGACTATTATTGAGCCCTGCATCTTACACTCCGTAGGAGAGTGCCTAAGTCATGGGGCTGTTCCTGGGGCATGTCTCTGCTTCAATAAATTGGCATGCTTTTGACCAAAAAAAAAAAAAAAAATTCTAAAGAGTTTGCTCAATCAAAGAGTCCACTGCGGACAGTAACCAAGGACTGTACTAAATTGAAATCACACAATGTATAGATCATTCCTTCAGCACAGTAAGGGATGATATGACACGTATTGTATAATGTCTCAATAATCACAAGCTTGTATGCTCTGTCTGGCTGTAGGATGAAGGTTGAATGCATTCAGTCACCAAGAATAATAGATAGTGTCCTAGGGGAACTCCCAGGTAGAAGACTGGAGTGAGATTATAATGGGGTGACTGAGGATAGTAAAAGGAGGAAGATGTGATTTGTATAACAGTGCATGATAGTGAAGTTTCTTAGCTTTCAGATATAGTATTGTTCCAATTTCAGCTGGCATTAAAATGGTTTTCCTGTCCTGAAAAGGCTTTGAGAATTAAAAAAAATATTGCTATTCCACTGGAACAAATCAAGAGCTTTTCAAGTAAAAAAGAGAGAAATTCATAGAGGAATAATGCTCTCTTCTGACGTGTGCAAAACAAAAGCTCAAAGTCCTTACTCTCCAAAACAGGGACCCGAGCACCGTTACCCAAAGCTTCTTGGATGTTCCAGGGTGAATCACCCTCTGTCTCTTCTGTTTGTAACTGTTCCAATTTGTATAAGTAATTTAAAAAATAATTAAAGCCAGGATTTGAACATGGTTTGCCCACATCTCAGGCAACTGTCCCAGCTTTACAGATTGTTGGCAGTGGTGGACAGGGTGAGCTAGTGCACCCTCGCACAATCTCTCCCTTTCTCTATTGGAATTCTCTGAGATGCTGTGTGTTTTCTCTATCCTGTACCGAGTAGCCAAGGGGAGTGTGATTTACATGGCTAATTTCCAGTTGGCTAGGCCAAGATGGTGACCTTGAAAAGCTTCAGGAACTGGCTTGTAAAGAAGGCCAGCTTTGATGGCACCCTGTGCTTCAATTTCCTAGTCTGTGCAGGTGTCTCACTTAAGTTTAGACACTTCACCTTGCAACAAAAGGTGAATCCGTTTGTGTTATGCTGGACCATTGAGGGGTCACTCTGCAAGGTGGAAGACAGAGAGCTAATCCTAAATGTGTAACCCCATGAAGGGTGTTGGTGGGGAGGGGGTTTTAATCTCACGTGATACGGATATTTTCTAACTGACAGATATTTCATGCTTAGCCTCTGGGGTGGGAGGAGCACACACTTTTGCACTTTTGAGTTTTTGCTTTTGGCTTTGTTATACTAAAGATTTTTAAAGTCTTAAAAAAGTCGCTGTCCAATTTTTTTACATTCGAAAAACTTTTTTTGCAGGATGGGGAAATCTTTTTTCAGTTGTTTATACATTCCTGTATGTTTTGAGAAATCAACATTTTCTGAGAAGAAAAAAAAGCCCATCTCATCAGAAAATAACTGACCAGCTCTGGATATGATGATTCATTTTCCATGGCTTTGTGGAGGTGATAGTTTTGGTCACAAAGGAACTGGAGAAAAGCTTAAAAGCAGCAACAAAGGCAAAGGCATATAAATGTAGAATTCAGCTTCAAAATTACAGGGTTCTGATCTCCATATGTGCATTCATCCATTTACATAAATTATAATTATTAAGTATTTTCCTTTCCTTATATCTCTTAACATGTAGAGTGGATGTGCATGGTGCTTTCCTTTTGGATGATGATGCCTGATGTTTTTCAAGCTGTTTAGTAATATTAGCAGGCCAGGAGAAAAAGAGAGAGAGAGGGAGAGGTGCGGCCTTGGCCTGTTATTCATCCCTTCCTAGCTCTTCTGAGGTATTGGCTCTTGGAGATGCATAGAGTAAACCAGGCTTGTCCAACATACAGCCTGCGGGCCACCATGCAGCCCGCCAAGCTGTTTTCTGTGGCCCGCAGTACTGCAATGGCAAGCAAAGGTAAAAATGGTTTACTTTCGTTCCCACCCCTTGTCCCTCCCCCAGCTTCCTAATGGCTGCTGGAGGGCTGGGGAAGGGACAAGGTTCCCACATGCACCATGTCAGCTTGATGTTGCCAACGTAGTGAGTGTGGGAAGAGGAGTTGCCATGTGCTGCTCAGGACAGGATGAGCCCAGTCGGAGCAGCAGGGGGCTCAGCTGCACTTTCCTCCTACCTGCGCTGGTCAGTCCCGAGCGGCACACGGCTCCGCTGCTGCTTCTGCTGGCTGGTGCTGACTCGGGCGGGTCTGTCCCATCCGGAGCAGCACGCAGCTGAAGCCGGATTCCCATGTGCAGCTGGGGAGGGGAGGAGCCCGGCTGGGTCGGCACCGGCCAGCAGAAGCGGCGGTGGAGCCATGTGCTGCTCGGGACTGACCAGCGCAGGCAGGGGGAAAATGCAGCTCAGCCCCTGCTGCTCCGGCCGGGCTCGTCCTGTCCCAAGTGGCACATGGCTCTGCTGCTGCTTCTGCTGGCCGGTGCAGACCCGGCTGGGCTCCTCCCATCCCCAGCAGCACGTGGGAAGCTGGCTTCAGCCACATGCTGCTCTGGATGGGACGGACCCAGCTGGGTCAGCACCAGCCAGGAAAAGTGGCATACAGCTGAAGCTGGCTTCTCACGTGCTGCTGGGGACGGGAGGAGCACCAGCCAGCAGAAGCGGCAGTGGAACTGTATGCCGCTCGGGACTCACTGGCGCAGGCAGGGGGAAAATGCAGCTCAGCCCCTGCTGCTCCGGCCGGGTTCGTCCCGTCCCGAGCGGCACACGGCTCCGCTGACACTTCTGCTGGCTGGTGCAGACCTGGCTGGGCTTCTCCCGTCCCCAGTAGCTCATGGGAAGCTGGCTTCAGCTGCATGCTGCTCCAGATGGGATGGACCCAGCCGGGTCAGCACCAGCCAGGAAAAGTGGCTTGCAGCTGAAGCTGGCTTCCCATGTGCTGCTGGGGATGGGAGGAGCCCAGTCGGGTCTGCACCAACCAGCAGATTGGTATAATGTGACAAGCCTATGTCTGGGGAGGGGTCAGGCTCCCTAGATCTGAGACCTGATGTAGGCTATGGCACAGAGACTCGCTCTGGAACAACGTGCTAATAAACTTGTCTGTACCTTCCAGGAACCCAAGTAGCAGGTGACTGATACCTGGTAAGCTCATGTGAGTAAAGACTGCTTATTGTTTTCTGTGTGGCCTTCAAAATGTTTTTATCCTACTAAAATATGCCATATTTTGTGAGAGTCATTGCCTCTGTATGAGAAAGCAGAATCATAGCCACTGAACTAAATTCATGCCTCGTGGGAATAATCACAATTCAGCAAAATGGGCGGGAAGGAAAAGCCAGAGTTCTAAGTGTGCACCCTAAAAGAGGCCATGAAAGAGTCAGAAGCATGACCTTAGAACCAGGACAGCTATCCGGTGATGGCAGTCCAGTAGGCATGATGGGAATCCTCTACTCTCATGAGATTTAGGAAAGCAAGAGGACATGAGAGCAACATGTAGGCAGAGACAGTGTAGGGCCTTGGAGCCATGTTAATAAGTGAGGACAGCTGTGTTCCCACTCTGGTCAGTGACTAATTGTGGGTACATGTTCACTAGCTTCAGGCCACTCAAACCTGCTGCCAAAAAATAAGCCCTTCCTACCCACTTACACTTTACCTGCTCTGAACTGGAAATGAGGCAGTGAGGGCCCTTCTAGGGTGGTCCAAGGACAGTAGAAGCAGATCACACACAGAGAGTGAGAGATGTTCCCAGAATGTCCTCACCACCACATTTCTTCTGAAAAGTAGGGATGTCCTGAGGTTCATTTAATGTTTGTAAAATGCTTGGAGAGCCCCACATACATGCACTGCATAGAAATGCAAAATATATTTTGACTTATTTGGTTGGCACCTTGGACTGAGATTTTCAAAGCTGAGTCAAAAGGCCAACTTCCATTAAAATGAATGGGATTTAGAGGGCTCCAAATCTTTTATGACAACTTTGTAACATGCCTATCTACCCCTTTTTGCAAATCTCAGCCATAGTTTGGAAGCTCAGCCAAAGAACATAAGAGCCTAAAAAGTGCCGTGCTTAGTCAGCCCCATGGTCCATCTAGCTCAGTATCCTGTCCTGAACAGTGGCAGAGGTGGATGCTATAGAGGGAGAGTTTTGAACTGGTTAGACCCATTTCATTGTCACTTCCTGCAACTTCACTGGTGTCATAGGTCATGTGACATCACTTCCTGATGTGATATTGCTTCGTGTGAGGTCTTTGAGTGTAGCTGGCCCACTGGGTGATAAAAAGTTCATGATCCGGCCCCACATTCAAAAAGGTTGGACACCCCTGGAATAAACCATAGTGAACTCTGCAAAGTACAATGAGTGACGTTGGGTTTTAACCCTTGCAAGTAAATGCACATAATCCATGAGCTTTCTTCTGCTTTATGGCAGAAAAACATAATTGTATAGGTTCTTTATTCGTAGCATGCAAGGAGGTCTTCAGTAATTGAATATGATGTATTATTGTTATATTTATTACTGTTTTGTTATTCAACCGTCCTTTGAGGGAAACTGTAGCAGGTAGGAGACCTGGCTTCATTCTGTGTTTTCTATTTGAAGCCCAACTTTTGGAAACAGTAGCTTCTTGGGACCCAGGCTTCAGTGCCTTGGCTGTGATTTGTGAAAGAAAGTTTGTGTGCCTGATCCTGTATTGGTAATTGAATCAATAATGCTCTGCCTGAACTCCATATCACTGATTCCTCCTTCTCTGGGAGTCCTATTTGAAACGTCCCAGATTTCTACTACCTCTCTGCAGAGGAACCTCTTTGGCATTAGGATCTCTACACTTGTGTCAGGGGAAATGGCAACTCTTCTTTCCACGACACACCTGTGATTAGGCCAGGGACAACCTGTTTTTAAAACAATTGAAAGATGATTGTTTAAATAGGAGTCTTTATGTTTAAACAGCTGTATTGTAAACATGGCCACTTATGGCATTAATTTAAAAATGCCAGTTAAGATGACTTCATGAATGTGGTATGTATGCATAGTACACAACAACTGGTGCCTCTAGATATAAATGTGTATACTAGAAGGTTTAATTTATAGCACTGCTAACATGATGTTAATTAACATTGGCTCACATTTAGGAATTGCATTGTGTAGAAATGCATGCTAGTGGCAACCTGTTGTTATTGTTATTATTTTATCATTGGCAGTACTCTGATTGGTGTTAGCCTTCCAAATGCTCTCCTAGGCAAAATACTGAGCTAAACTGAAACTGATTAGCTAAGGAGCAAAAACTTTTAAGTGCTGCTGAGAAGGGCCTCTCATGATCTTGCCGTGCTAATCATTTACAAATTGTACATTGATGGGAGATGATGTAGGTAACTTAGGATGGCAAGAGGGGGCCTAATGGATCTGGGGGAGGTTGGTTAGGATCGGGGGGGGGTAAGGTGGGACTGCAAGGAGAGGTTGTCCATCTGGGGTTGGGAGGGTCAGGGGTCTAGAACTAGCCCATTCAGGATTGGAAGGGGAAAGAATACTGCAGCACTAGGGCTGGGGTGAGCAGTTTGGCTTTTCCAGCCCCCAGGCTGGGTTTGAACTCATGCAGAGTAATTTACCTTCTCAGGTAAACTAGCCTAGATAGGGCTTAACATTTCTGACCCAATTTAATCCAACTCTCCCCTGAACATCCGCACAGATGGGCATTTAGATCTGCTTAGCCCTAGTTATGTCAATCCATATGTAACATCTGCGTGTACCCTCTGTTACTTAGCATTATCATTTCAGGTATGAATAAAAAGAAGAAAGGAGATTTAACACAAAACATAACAAACATAGCTCATGGTAGTGTTCTCTTTTATAGGGCATCACATATCAACTTTCGAATCTAGGAGCCACTGTCTGATATGGGCAGTCCTTGGACTTGCAACACAATTGGTTCCCGAAAACGGTGTCTTAAGTTGAAACATTGTAACTCAGAACCGATTTTCCCATAGGAAAGGATGTTACAGATGGGGGATTGGTTCCTGAACCAAGGCCCGATACCCTGTTTTCACCAAAAATAACTCAGAATTTTGTACTCCATCAATTATAGATGAGTAATATAGCTACATTAATGTAGTTATATTGTAAATAGCAATCATAGTGATTTGGAAGGACTTCTTTAAGGTTACTTTGTTGGACTTTTTGAAGGGCTCTTGGCAGGAGTCTTCTCAGGAGTCTGGCTGCAGGTTTTTCTGGAGTCTTGTCTGCTTTCTTAAAGAAAGTTTGGACAGATGTTCTCCAGGGAGATGGGTGACACAGCGACTTGTTCGCTGTCATGGAGTCACATCAGATCAAGCGTTATAAAGTCAAAACTGATGTCAGAAAGTTGAAACAGGGTGGCAATTTAGAAATGTAAGTGCGAAACGTTGTAACTCGAAACGTTACAAGTCGAGGACTGCCTGTATTGTCACTCAGTGTTCAGATTCCATCTGCCCCATCTGGGCATTTGTAGAGCCTGCAACTTTCAATTAAGTGCTGTGCTTTCTGTTAGCCACCTCATTCACACAGAGAGCTGTCCAAGATGTTTGTCTTGTAGAGTGTTGTTTTGAAGCGTCCGCATCCAGATCTCAGTCTGTTCAGCTTGACCCACACTTCCCTGTCATGCTTGTGCCCAGCAGGGGATTCATTTGGTATTAGTATAAAATGCTGTAGGAATAGGTCTGATGTTTCCCAGTGGTCAGCCCACTCTGTTGCTACCCATATATTTGGTTAACAGGAGCTTGTGGACTTTGTGTACAAATGGTTTACAAGTTTTAAGCCTCTTAAGCCTCCATCTGTTTGGGTCTTCGGTTAATAGATGATGGAGTAGGTGATTTTTGTCATCTCTTGCCTCTATTGCCAATAATGATGTCAGGGTCTGTCATCTTGTATCACTTGTTCTAATGCGCAAGAGTGCAGGGAGTACATCTGCAGACAAGGTTCCTTGGGTGAATCTGATATCTTTTATTAGACCAACCCAAATAGTTGGAGAATAGTTATTAAGCAAGCTTTCGGGTTCAAAAACCCTTTGTCAGGCTAAGAAAGTTTCAGCAGTTGGTGTGTGCTCTTCCTGGATGGAATGAAAAGTCTGTGAGTACATCTGTGAATGTGTAAGTTGTGCAACCTGCTATGCTAGCATTGATGTGATGTTGTAGTTGTGATGGTCCAGGAAATATGCAAGAGGCGATGGTTTTTTGCGTGGTATCTTTTATTGGCCTAACCTGCATGGTTGGGATAGGCTTAGACAAACTTTCAGGTCTTGCAGTACCCTTCCTTAGGTCTTTGGGAGAGAAGAAGCTTCTCTTGTCTAAAAGGTGAAAGCTTGTCTAAATCTATCCTAAACATGCAGTTAGTCCAATAAAACATACACCCATGAAAACTCTTGCCTCAAGCATAGCCCGTAACTATTGTTGTCAACAGTTTGCTTTTAAGGCCACTGACTGGGATCTAAAAACATTTTACAACTGTTTATTTGCCTTCATAACCCTTTGGTGAGAGAGGCCCGGAATCTGGTGGATTTACAGATGGCGAATTTTTAAGTGGGAGTGTTGCTAGGAGCAATATAGTTGAGGTGATGGTGGAGCCAGGAGGACTTCAGCCCTTGCTCTTCCTGCTGCTCTTGCTGACCTGACTTGCAGCATTTTGCTATGCATGTTGTTTTAAATGAGCCACAACACTGGAGACTGTAGTTCCACCTGGTCCTTAAATCACTGGCTACATAGGTTGTGGTGAGAGAGGACTGCCTTGAGACCTGCGTTTGAAGATATTGTTCACTACTTTTATTCTAGCCAATGTTGGAGTGAGGGAGGGAAATGCAGCGGAGCTTTCCCTTTTCTTTTAGGCATGACCGAATTCTCCTTGACTGACTGAGACCAGGGTAGACTCATGGTCCGTACCCCATTCTCCAAGTGGTAGTGCTTTGCATGCCTTCCGATGGGGACAAGGTGTGATGCTGTGTACTGTATGAGGTCTGGACAGATTTGAGGTTCAGGTCCTTCAATTTAAATGAAGAATGTTTTTTTTTTAAAGTCTCTAGAGCTGAAATGCATAATAGCCAGCTCTTGTCAGATTCCTCCTCTTAATCCCTGGCAGCCAGTTTAGCGTCATTTCCCGTATTTCTGTTAAACAATGAACAGGGAGACTAATTCCCCCTGCTGCAGAACACCACTCAATGAATCCGTGTTTGTAGCATTTACACAGAGTTCCATATATTGCTGATAAATTAGACCGACCTGTAATGTGATTTCTTGCCAATTTCTAGTATACAATATGATATTTTTTCTAATAGCTATTAGATGGACAGTGGTTAAGGGACAGCTTCAAATGCTAGTTTTGTCCTTATTAGGTTTACAAAAGCTCTGTGATGTATTATTGCTTTTTACAAAGTCAGTGCTGGATTTGTGTTGGAATCTGAGTTATCATTGCTTTGTGATCTAATTTTCTTACCATCAGAAACCTTTACAGAAAGCCATTATTCTAGTGGAACCATACAACAACCTCAAATTACTACGAACATAATCACTGTCAATTGGATAAAATTTTTCTTTGTGCCAGCTATCAAAATGTAATGAAACAGATAAACTTATGAAACCCCGATATGCCTTTAACTCTTTTGCACTATAGGAGAGCATATAACAGTTCCAGTAACTGTTGTATTTGAATTCTTTGTAGTGAATGATGGGATTACTTAATACTTTTTTATTGAAAACTTGAGATGAATTGCATTAAAGAAAAGTGACATGTTAATAACTCCAAACTAACAGTTTTATTACCCAACGCCTACTTTGGTCCTCATGGACTAATACATCTTGACTTCAAAGTAGTTTCCTCGGGATTCAGGAATGAAACTTGACTGTGACTTCAACAATAAAGACCTTCTGTTTGATTCTGACTCTGATAATTCCTTATGCATGCAGGATATTCCTCACAACCCTAGAGACTTTAAAAGAAAAACAACCTATATTTGAGATTTCACCTCTCCAAGGGATCACAAGAGGGTGGTATTTAATAGCTAATGTTCTCCTGAAACATAAATATGAAGATGATAGCAACTATTTTATTTTCAGAAGTAAAACTACATTGTTGGAGGTCCTGTCATTAGGGACCATGTAAGACTTATTCACAAAAATCTTTAAAAGAAAATGCCTTAAAGACCTAAGTAGTACAGTTCCAAACACTGCATGCTAGTATCTTGTCTTGTTACTCCTGTTGAGCTGAACAGGATTTGCTCAAATGCTCTCCTCTGCCACTTGGACCATTTAGGGACAGATTCTAAAAGTACTTTACAGAGTATTATTGTCTTTGTGTTGGGGAGCTTCATCTGTCAGAGACAGCTATCCTGAGATAGCTGGGAAACTAAAATCTCATTGCTTTGTGATCCGAATTTCTTGCTATCAGAAATCTAGCCATTATTCTAGTGTAGAGGCTGACAACCTACAAACTGGGCTGGATCCAGCCCGTGAAGTGATTGAATGTGGCCCGTGACAATGGGGATCAATATCATGGGGCAGCAGGGCCATCTTCTCTGCTTGTGCTGTTGCTGAGGGGTTGTCTGTCATCTCCAATGTCCCATGCTGCTAAAATCATGGCTTCCCATTGCTGTTGGAGATGCCAATAGATGATAGTCAGCACCAGGGTAAGAGGAGCATAGAGCAGGGAGGGCTGGAGTGCTCAAAAGGCTGCTAAGATACTAGGCCAGCCCTAGAATATTTGCCACAACTAAGAGGCATGGCATAGTGGGAAGATCTTCTGTGAGGTCTCTAAGGCATCCTCCTGCCAGTGGTGCAAATTGGAGATATTTCCTTGTGCTGTAACAAGGGCTGCACAACTCAGAATTAGAAACTAACATCTTTTTGGCCAACCCACACCCGTGTTTTCTGAGCTCCATTTGGACATGGTGGAAAGTCAAAACCCTGAGAGTATATTTGATCTGCCAACTGGCAAGCTAAGAGTAAATTTTGGAATTTACACGATGTAATCTATTTCTGCTAAGTTGAGAATGTTACTGCTGGGATTCAAGTATAACAAACTGTTGAAATTGGAAGACAGTATCAACAGGACTCCTTTCTGGCTTGCATGCAGTTCTGGTCCTGGCTTCTGAGTTTTAGGGAATCAACCCTTAATTCCTGTAAACCAAATCACAGTACAACCCTCAATCTAAGAGTCTCATTTTCTTTAGTGATCATATAGGCTTATTTCTGTCCAGTATCCTTTATTCACTCACTTGAATGCTTAAATGCTGCTTTGTACCAATTGAATAAAGATGAGGAGACTGCAGCTGATGAACCTTATTGGTTGGTAAACAGTTCCCTGAAATTCTCTTTCTGGTAGTACTGTTGAGCATGTACTGTGTCTTTCCACCTTCAGGTTGCGTAGAAAAACACTCTATTTCATATATATATATATATATATATATATATATATATATATATATACACACACAACAATGAACCATACAAGCTGTAATAGGAATGTATTTAATTATTTTTAGGCTAAACAGTCCCGGGTAACACTTTTATACAAGTAAAATGTGCTTAATCTGTTAACTATTTTTTTTAACACCTAACTGTCCCATAGTGCAAACTTGTGACAGTGGTCCACTTATAGGAGCAATATGTTTATAATGGCTACCTTCTGGCTGCTTCAAATATCTTGGCAATAGTATATTTATAATTAGAGTGGAATAGTTAGACCTGAATAGATCAGGGGATTGATAATGAGGTGAAGGAGGTTGGAACATTTTATTTCTATGCCACTGTTTGTGTGGTCCTTGCAAGCAGTAACCAAAGAGCACTCAGAGGCATGCCTGAAAGGAGCTTGTGATTCATTCACCTTCCCCTTTGCAGTGGGTAGGTATCTGAAATAGCCTTGCAGGTAGCACTCAGGGACATCGTTAAAACTCACAGAAGGAGGGAGCTTGTCATAAAAACTCAGTGATCCCTGTTTTTGATTATTCCAGAGTAAGAAAAAGAGAAGTGTTTTGATGATGCATGCTCACTTGAGTGACGTTAAATTTATAGAATAGTCTTCAATATGTGTTCAGGTCTGACTAGTGATACACATTTAAGCTTAGCTTGAAATTGGAGATGGTAGAGAGTCCCAAAATCTGAGTTAATGAAGAAGGGTTTCATTGTTAAAATTGGAAAACTTCACAAATTTTTTGTATCGATTTGTCTGTTTTCCAGGGAAAATCTTGGTTTATATGTAGCTAGATCTGTGGACTCAGAACAGTCTTTCAAAAAATGTCTAGTATAGTTCATTAGTTTTCCATCTCATTTCGAGGCCTATGGCCAGTCAGGCCCAACTGTGTTGAGGTCTTAAACTTCCATACCTGACCTTGATCCTTGGCTAATGCAACTGCCCCAGTTCTCTGTGACTGGATTAGAGTCATAGAGAAGAAGGGCTGGAAGAGACATCCAGAAGACACCTAGTCCAACCTCCTGCCTGAGGCAGGATCATCCTGATCCAAACCATCCCATACAATCATAATCTAAATTCTACATAAGGCTACCATCAACCCTGACACAACGTAGACCTAACACCTTAACCTGCCACAGGTAAAACAGGGGAACCATAAAAGCCAATGTCCTGCTTCTATAAAATGTTGTCAGTATAAACTCAAGAGATCCCATGCTCCCCACTACAGAGGGAGAGAAGACCCCTCACAGTCCATACCAATCTGACCATGGGATAAAATTCCTTTCTGACCTTAGATATGCTGATCAATCTGATCCTGAGCAAAGGGGCTATACCTTCTAGCTGACTTTTCTCCCAGCAAGAACATTGGGACGCCCTAGTCAAAGTTCACAGCTTTCACTGTAGCCAATACCAAGTGCCTCTGGGAGGGCTTAAAAACACCCTGAAACGTATAGCAGAAAAATGGGGGGAGGGGGGAGGCAACAGCAGAGCCCAAAAACATGGGAAATACCCAAGGTATAAAATATACCTATGTAAGGTAGCAATGCCTAGGCTGCCCAACATCTTCTTGAACTCCTCCAGTGATGGAGAGTCCACAACCTCCCCAGGCAGTCTGTTCAACTGGTTCACTGTTCTAACAACAAAGACGTTTTTCCAGATATCCAGTCTAAACTTACCTTGCTACAACTTCAAGTCACTGGTCTGCATCTTCTCTGCAGCACAAGTAAAAACATGCTTTCCCTCTTCTTCGTGGAAGTCCTTTTAGTATTTGAAGACTGTTATCATGTCCCCTTTTAAGCACTTTTTCCACAAGCCGAACGTACCTTGCTCGTTCAAGTATCTCCTCGTATGACTTGCCTTCCAACCCCTTTATTGTCTTTGTTACCTGTGTCTGGAACCTCTCTAACTTCTCCATGTCCTTTTAAAAATATGGAGCCCAGAACTACACACAGTACTCGAGGTGAGGCCTAACCAGTGCTGAGTAGAGAGGCACTATCACCTTCTGTGCATTGCACCTAATGCTTCTATTGATACATCCCCAAACTGCATTCATTTTTTGTGCAGCTGCATCATGCTACAGACCTGTATTTAGTCTATGATCTACCAAGACTCCCAAGTCCTTTTCCAGAGTGCTTCCATTCAGCCAGGTGTGATCCATTTTGTATCTGTGTTTTGCTTATTCCTCCCGGGGTGTAGGACCTGGCATTTGTCTGCATTGAACTTTATCCAGTTAGCTTTAGCCCAGCTTTCCAATCTGTCAAGAGCCTTCTGAATTGTGCTCACATCACCTCCAACATGTTCTTAATCTTCCCCAGTTTTCTCTTGTCTGCAAACTTGCTCAAGAAGTTTTCTGTGGCAGCATCCAAATTGTTAATAAATATGTTGAACAGCAGGAGCCCCAGGGCAGACCCTTGTGGAACACCACTTGAAATCTCCTACCATTCCTACATGGACGTGTTAATAACTACCCGTTGCTTGCAGCTGTTCAATCAGTTATCTAACCACCTCGTAGTAGTTGATCCAGTCCACATTTCTCCAGTTTGTTTGAGAAGGTCATGTGGGACCCTGTCAAAAGCCTTGCTGAAGTCCAGGTACACTATATCTACAGCATTCCCTTCATGCACCCAAGTAGGTACTGTGTCAAAGAAGATCAGGTTTGTTTGACATGATTTTTTTCATAAATCCATGCTGGCTGCTTACGATCAGCCTTTTCTCCTCCAGATGCTTGCAAATGGTCTTCCTGAGGACATGCTCCAGTAACTTTCAAGCTATTGAGGTGAGGTTAACTGGTCTACAGTTCCCTGGGTCCTGCATTTTCTTTTTTTTAAAGGGGGACACTACATTGACCCTTTTCTGGTCCTTTGGTACATGGCCTGCCTCCCATGACTTCATGAAGATCATTGCCAAGGGCGTCAAGATCTCCTCTGCCAGTTCCTTCAGAACCCTGGGATGAAGCTTATCAAGCCCTGATAACTTCACTGGCTGCTGAGAGCATCACTCAGCCCCTTTAAACACACCTGCAGGCATGTCTTGACAACAACCTCAGTCTGCTCTAGCAAGACTTGTATTTAATGCTGTATCTGGTTCTGGCTCCTGACTCAGTTTTTTAGCTTTCCCGATCCTCTTGGATCTTCCCTGAAATTGGGTACCAGCTCCCTGATTCTCCTGGCTTCTGACCTTGGCTTGTACCCCAGGCTACGTCTCTCAGATTTCCGCTTCATTGATCCAGTCCCCAACCTAACAACTCGGTAACCTGCACTTCCACCCAGCTGACCTCCTGTAGTTGCCTTTCAGGGGCCTGTCTACAGGTCCAGCTGCCTGCATCCTGCCTGAACTCTCACACCTCTGTTGTGGAACAGAAGGTCTTTTGCTAAAGTGTTTTCATCTTTTCAGCTTCCCCTGTTTTTTAAGAAAGAAAGCAAAGCTAAAGAATGTCATTTGCAGTCTGCCAGTGCTGCAATTAGGAGGATGTAGTTTCTGTGAGTAGCTGCATTTATCAACAGGACTCTCCTGATAAATGTAGCATCTCCTGCCTACTCATCTAATTAGAGTCCACTTAGCAGAAATCAGTTCAGGATTGCTATCTTTCAAACCTGTTAGAACCTAAAGCTCTTGAATGCTGTTTTGTACTCAGTGGAAGAGAAACTTTCCCTTTCCTTCAGGAAAAAAATGTCTATGATTGTTTGACTTTGAATATGGTGACATCATAATATATCAATGAGGGTAGAGAGTCACTCTGAGGCGGTGAGTTATGGCCGTTACATCTCATGATAAAGTGGCTCAGTACTCAACTGCAGTTAAACAACTTGTATTACAGTGTCTCCGTCTTCAGAAAAGAAGACTGTTAAACACATTGGAGCCATTTGTAAACTTTACTTTTCTCTCCAAGGAATTTGTCTTATTAATACAACAGAGTTCATCATTTCTTCTGCTTACATTCCCCCTTGCCTCCCAGTCAGCTGCTCACATCTCTCACCATGCAACTAGCTTGTCGGGGGGGTATAAGTCAGACACCATATCAATCTTCCTAATGCATTTACTATTTTCTTACTGACTTTTTGGCCATGCTTGAATATCTTTTATTTGAAGCTAGGAACAATAATGCAAACTTCTTTTGAGTTGCATTCTGTTTAAACTTGATAAACTTGGTTTTGGAGTGCTGCGGTGGGCTGCATTCTACTGAGTCCACTTGCTAATATCACCTTCCTTTTTTTTCTTCTTGTAGAAGAGTAGGGAGAAAAAAACAACAGAGTCAAATCTTGCAGGCAGCAATGTTCTCTGTATTGCCATCTGTATGTATGAGGAGAGAGGTGCAAAACCCCTGTTCTTTTCTGTTTTGCTTTAGATCTCTTTGGGGGATGGGTGTGGTGGAAATGAAGAAGCTTCCCCATCCCCTTACTCTGTCTTGCCAGGAGGAAGTGAGAATGGGAAAAACTCATTCTGGAATCCAGGGGGTGGGCAAAAGAAGGCTTTCCCCATATAAAATATGGAGAAAACTTAATCTTTTTACACTGTTAATCTTCTTTGACTGGGTCCTCAGGCTCCTTCTGTGTGCACATAGCTGGCTTGGGTGTATAGTGATGGTATGGTATGCCAGTCCCCTGTGTCCCATGAATAAATGCCCTTTTTTCTGTGGAGAGAGCTGCAGAAAAGGTCACTACGCCTAACACTAAGAAGCCTGTTAAAGGGACAGGCAGTGAAACCCGTTCCAGCTTGCACTGCCCTTTGAAACTCCCTTTTGACAATGAGGGCCTAGCCAGCACTGAAGTTAGGGAAATTAGTGCATAAGGATGGCATTTTTAAATTATGTGGGCATAGTTTTTCTTCACCCCAGCATTCTCTGAGGCATTTTTGCCTGAAAGAGCCTAAGGAATTTGTGAACTGAAACCAGGGCCGTGTCTTCTATTTCCCCTGTTCCCTTGAACAGAAAATCATTTAAAAGACCTATGCTTTTAAATAAGAATGAAGCCAGCTAGGGTTGTATAAAAATATTTCTAAATGGCTTTGGAATGTAATAGGAGTTTTTTAGCTATTTGTGAAATTCTGTAATACTGATTCTAATTCTCCATTAAATTCATCAGGTTGGTTAAAATGAACATTTATGGTAAAGTTACTAGAGGGGCACCGATACATCGGTTCATATCGTATCAACACCGATAAAAGGAAAATTGACATTATTAGCAATCGGCCTTTTCTGACTGACATGCCTGATAATGTCACCAATAAATGCCGTATGCATGCATGTAGCCATAGGATGCATGTGGCCCGCCCAGCAGCTTGCAGAGCAGTATCTGGCTGGTAAGTCTGTTGGGGGGGAAGGGGCATGGAGCAGGGCAGATTGAGGCCCCTGTGGCAAGGGAGGGGGTGGGGCTGGGGCTGAGGCAGGTGCTGTCCAGCCAGGGTGGGGTGGCGGATGGAGCCGCAAGTGGCTCATCTGGGAGGCTTGGGGAGGGGGGGGGCAGATCCCCCCTCTTTGTGTACCTGTGGAGGAGCCATGGGGGTGTGGGGCCCCCCAGGACTGTGCATGAGGTGAAGGCGGGCTGGGACTGGGGACAGCGCTGGGTTCTTCCTGGAGGGGGGCCTGGACCAGGGCTGCACTTGGGTGGATGGCAGTGGCACTGGGAGGAGGGGGCTTTGGGGGGCTATGGCAAATTCTGGGGTGGCTGTAGCCCCCTCTCATGGACCTCCCCACCCCAGTACCACCAGCAGCCACCCAGAGTGCAGCCTAGGCCCAACCCCTCCCCCACCAGGAAGAGACCAGCATTGTCTCTGGCCCCAGCCCCCAGTGGCAGCCTGCCCTTGCCCTGCACACAGATTGGGAGGCATCCTGGAATCCAGGGGGTGAGCAAAAGAAGATTTTCCCCATAGAAAATATGGAGAAAACTTAATCTCTTTACACCGTTAATCTCCCTTAACTAGGTCCTCAGACTCCTTCTGTGTACACATAGCTGGCTTGGGTGTATAGGAGGGCTATATACATTTTTGCACTTTCAACTTTGTTTTTAATATTCTTATAGTAAAGGCTTAATGAGTCAAGTTTCTCTTCCACTTGCTCACTCTCTCTTGTGTTCACTCGCTGTCTTGCACTCTAACCTCCCCCAATTTTGTTATGCTAGAGGTTCTTGACCACATATTTCTCAGTCTGCACCTTTTGTCAGAATTTTTTTTTCAGTGTTGGTATGGAATTGACTTAAATTTCTATTGTTTTGTTTTTTAAATATGTTACTGATGGAAGCAGGGAAAACAGAATAAGATTTCTTCATGGAAAGCAGTTGGTATTTTGTTGATACATAGACCTCAGTGTATTCTTGCATCTGTTAAAAAAAGGGATGGTGTGGGGAGTGGTGGGGACAAAGCAATAAAGTAAAATTTTGGAGAGGAACAGCTGATGGGAGCTTGCTTGAATTCAGGCTACCATACCTAAATCTGGAGAGAAATTTCCTGAAAATCCTAGGAAACACACCTGCACATTACTATACAGATGTCTCTATTCCACAAAGATGCCCTTGAAAGAGTATTGCATTTAATTATATTAAATATGGCACTGAAAAACAACTGTTTGACAGTGTAATAGATATAGATATACATTGGTATACTATGGGAATTTTCTGTATTATTTCAATTTCTCAAACAAAGTTATGCTTAAAAATATAGGCTAAGAAACGTACATATCTGTTTAGCACACTGCTCTAATACAGGGGAAAGCTGAGTTCTTAGTGCTTTAATCAACCACTAAACTATCAGTACTCTTCCACTCTAATCTTTCATATGTATAATCTTTACCCAGTAGATGGCAATCTAATTACACCCCTGAATTTATTTTATATTCAATCCAGTAGAGAGCAGTAGTGTACACACATGCTAGCAAAAGCATTGAAATACCAACAAGCCTGTTATTCCAGTTCAGCTCAACCTACAGCAAGCAGTGGTTCTACTACAGATACCAGTACAAAGCCCCTGAAGACTTGGAAACTTGGTTTTGCAGTGCTAGCCAAATTAGCTAGCATTGCATTTTGTCTGTGTTTGCAGATTCTTTAGACTAGAAAACTGAGGATTTAAGAAAATATCAGCAACATTCCCTACCCGTCAGTAGTTCTATAATTATTTGATTCCTCTTTCTCTATCTGCAGGGCTAATTGAATAAAAAGAGACAGACACCTGATCATGTGAGGAAGAATAATGAAGCTGTCAGTTTGGGCTAGTAACTCTTCAATATATGGTCCCTATAACCTTACTGTTCTCTGCCTGGTAGTCATCATGTATGATTAGTTTGAGTGTTAGAAAATTAGGATTGTCAAAAGCAATTATTTTGAGTTACCTCTCTGTTCACTGCTTGCATTTGTTACCTTAGTTGCTGCAGAATGGCATGCATAGGCTAATTAAAGACTAATGCAAAGGCATCTGTTTTATGAAGTATAGATATGACAGTAGCCTTTATGAAACCTATATTCTTTTGTGTCAACATTGTAACTTCTGTGTAATTGTATTTCATAATTTAATGGTTTCTTTTCTTACCTATAGATTTAGTTAAGAATGATATAAGGTAGGGTTAACTTTCAACTTAAGGGCAATGCTACACGTTCAAATTAAAGCTAGGTAGAAACCAGGTCTAGAGTTGTTACACATTTTTAAGTGCTAACTTTATAGCTAGTTGTTCTTTTTATAGCTGGTTAGTCATTTTTTATCATGTGACAATTACTTTGCACATGTGACTGGTCTAAATGTATTGCTGAATTAACCAATTAATTGTTTACATGTATCATGTAGCAAGGACCAAGGAGGTCCTTTTCATTATGGTTTGTATCTTGCAATAATGGCAAAACTGCATTTATGGTAAAAACTTTTCATTATGGTTTGTATTTTTCATTTAAGGCAAAACTTGCTAAGGGACACAATATTGTCAGGATGAAGGACTTAGACCACTACCTGGTTTATGTCTTTGATAACTCCATGTTTATCAGGGAGAAAACCCAAAGCACTAGAATGAATGAATGAATGAAAATAAGCATTCTTCCCTCAGAACCATTTTTTTTTTTTTTACTACTGAAGAAGTTCACACATTAACTTAGCAAGTAAATTGGATGAGCTTCCACTTTTAAAAAAAATTGTCTGGTCCTCATTCCAATTCAATTCAATTTCTTTTTTCTACATCTTGTTTTCATTTTTTGTCCTCTCAACTGTCCTCACACTTAAATAACTCCTTCTTTTTCATATCCCAGTGGAACTACTCTTTAAAAAAACCTTTTATTTCTTAAAAACACTTCAATGCAAAAGATGCACAGATTCTATATCACAAGTGGCCTCAAAACTTGAAATAATTAATTTGTTTGGCATATTTTGATGTTTCTCTGTACCCATTCACCCTAAAAGTGTGTGCATTGAATGGTATACATGTACATGCATGTGTGCCAAGAAAGCAAATTAAAAATATTTTTGTTGAAATTAGAGTGGGTTTGAGAGTATTGCTTGTGGCTGTAATAGTCTAGGGCAATATGTGAGAAGCAGGGTTTGTTGAATTTTTTTTTTTTCAATAAAAGATTTTAGAGACACGTCTAAGCACAAAGTGCCCTTCCTCCATGAAATACGGTCCAAGATTAATACTAGGTAAAACAATTACTTTTATGAGACTTCATGATGTAAATGGAAACAGTTACCTGAAGAAGGGTAAGAGGAAAATGAATCTGTGGAGCAAAGGTAAGATGTCAAAAGTAGTTAGAAAACAAGTAAAAGACAGACAACCTGATGTTTACATTGGACAAGCAGAAATTTTATATATGAAAGAGTGAATGGACACCGATTTGACATCAGTTCCAGAAAGACACAAAAGCCTGTGGCAGAATACTATAACCTCCATGGACATCCATTACTGATCTTAGAGCAGCTGTTTTTAAACAACAGACGTAAAAAAACAACTTGATCATGACATTGCAGAACAAGAAATCATCCACAGACTGTTAAGTAGAATCTGAACAGAGACTCTGGATTCTTAACCCATTACCTGGACTAGTTTTTAGTACCCTTATGTCCCTCAACTTCTTTGTTCATCTGTTCAACTGACTTGCATCTCTCTTGGCAGTGTCCCCTTCTTTTTCTTTCCCTATCCTTTGTATTTAAATTAATTTAGAATTATAGAAAGGTCAGCACAGTTTGGAGAGGTCAGCAGCCTTCAGTGGTGAAAGAACAGGTTAGGGACTATTTAGAAAAGCTGGACAAGGTGCCGGATGCAATGCATCCAAGGGTGCTGAGGGCACTGGCTGATGTGATTTCAGAGTCACTGACCATTATCTTTGAAAACTCGTGATGATTTGGAGAGATCCTGAATGATTGGAAAAGGGCAAATATAGTGCCCATCTTCAAGAAAGAGAAGAAGGAGGATCCAGGGAACTACAAACCAGTCAGCCTCACCTCAGTCCCTGGAGAAGTCATGGAGCAGGTCCTCAAAGAATCCATTTCTAAGCACTTGGAGCAGAAGAAAATTATCAGGAATAGTCGGCATGGATTCACTAAGGGCAAGTCATGCCTTACGAGCCTGATTGCCTTTTATGATGTGATAACTGGCTCTGTGGATGTGGGGACAACAGTGGACATGATATATCTTGACTTTAGCAAGGCTTTTGATACCATCTCCCACAACATTCTTGCAACCAAGCTGAGGAAGTATGGGTTGGATGAATGAACTTTAAGGGGGAAAGAAAGCTGGCTGGATCATCAGGTTTAATGGGTAGTACAATGGCTCAATGTCTACTTGGCAGGCAGTATCAAGTGGAGTGCCCCAGGTGTCAGCCCTGGGGCCAGTTTCGTTCAGTATTTTCATTAACAATCTGGAAGGAAGGGATGGATTGCAACCTAAGCAAGTTGGGGAGGATGACACTAAGCTGGAGGTGTAGTAAATACACTGGAGGGGTAGAGCTAGGATTCAGTGACCTGGATAAATTGGAGGATTGGACCAAAAGAAATCTCATGAGGGTCAATAAGGACAAGTACAAAGTCCTGCATTTAGGACAGAATAATCCCATGCACTGCTATGGGCTTGGGACCAGCTGGCTAAGCAGAAGTTCTGAAGAAAAGGACCTGGGGTTATAGCGGACAAAAAACTGAATATGAGTCAGCAGTGTGCTCTTGTTGCCAAAAAGTTTAACAGCATACTGGGCTACATTAGTAGGAGTGTTACCAGAAGATCAAGGGAAATAATTATTCCCCTCTATTCTGCATTGGTGAGGCTACATCTGGAGTACTGTGTCCACCCACTATAGAAAGGATGTGGACAAGCTGGAGAGAGTCCACTGAAGGGCAACAAAAATGGTGAGAGGGTTGGGGCTAATGACTTCTGAGAAAAGGCTGAGGGAACTGGGCTTATTTAGCTTGGAGGAAAGAAAACTGAAGGGGGATTTGATAGCAGCCTTTAACTACCTCAAAGGTGGTTCCAAAGAGAATGGAGCTAGACTGTTTTCACTAGTGACAGATGACAGAACAAGGAGCAATGGTCTCAAGTCGCAGCAAGGGAAGTTTAGGTTGGATATTAGGAAAAGCTTTCTCACTAGGACGGTGGTGAAGCACTGGAACAGGTTACCTAGAGAGGTGGTGGAATCTCCATCCTTGGAGGTTTTTAAGACCCGGCTCAACAAAGCTCTGGCTGGGATGATTTAGTTGGGGATGGTCCTGCTTTGAGCAGGGGGTTGGACTAGATAACCCCCTGAGTTCCCTTTTATCCCTAAATTCCTATGATGTTATTCCTTCGTTTAGTATCTCTGCTTTCTGAGGGCATGTCCCCATGAGCAGGGCAGGAAACTGCATTCCCCAGGGACAACTAGGAGCAGCACATATTTATGGGCAATGCCCCTGCATGTGTGTTCTGGTGCGTGGCAAGTTGCCCTGGTAGGGTAGGGGAGGCTGGTGCCTATAGTCTTACCGGGGGTCCTGGGGGCCTCCCAGGACTCCAGCAGCAGCGATCCAGTCATGCAGAGCTTGGCTGGCAGCCAAAGCATATCTCTGGCCAGCCAGTCCCCAATTTTAAGCCATGCAAGCTGCCAAGTGCACTACCCCACTTTTTTCTGGAATGGGTTTTTAAGACCAAGATCTCCCGGTGTCAAAAAAACCTACCGCGCTGCAAATTTCCAGCATGGTGAATGCCTGCATGTGTGGCTCCACAGATGGGTCTGCAGCATCATGAACCACAAATGTATGCTTGTGGGGACATGCCCTGATAGTCCAGTCATAGCATCTGAAGAGGTAGGTTGTAGCCTACAAAAGCTCTTGCTTCTCTGAGTTAGTCTATAACAGGGGTTCTTAACCTTTTGTAGACTCAGGGCATCCCTAGGTAAATGTCAGCTGTTTTCACTAGCTTTGTTTTTGACTACAGAAAAACAGTAGAGGAATTCTTTTCTTGCAAAGATCACAACAGGGCAGAATCTTTTTACTACTATTTGAAATCTGGTTTTGTTTTGTGAATCTTGTTTTCACACCAGCAGGGCTAGCATTGCAGGGCATCCTGTGACACCCTTGAAAAGATCTTCAGGCACCCCAGGGTGATATGACAATCATTGGTTTATAACGTGCCACACTACCCTGCCTTTTGCCTGTATAAAAGTAAAAGACTGTTTCAAAGGAAACAGGGTCATTATTACTTGTGAAGTAGAGAGAGGCTAGTGAGGAAAGAAGGTAAATTGCAGTGAGCTATAAAGAAACAGTCTCTGTTCAGCCCACGACTTTTAGTGTTCAGTAAAATAATGAATCCTTGTTTTAAGGCTGTCTTTGGAAGGCATTGTATAGACCTCCCTTGGGGTCCAAAAGTAAGTAGTTGTTTTGTGAAAAGTTTTCCCTCATGCATGTTTCATAGTTTCATAGATGTTAGGGTCAGAAGGGACCTATTAGATCATCAAGTCTGACCGCCCCACCTTGTTTCTGTCCTTTATCGTTGTTTCTGTGAAAGTTCATTCTGTAACAGTGATTCTGTTTAGTTTCACCCAGATGGTTTCCTTGAGGGCATTTTATTAGTATTAGTAGAATGCCGGTGTGCTAAAATAAAAGGGAAAAAAATCTAGCATGCATGTTTCCTTGGCTCCCTCAGAAGAGATTTGCTGTGCTGTCCCTAATCATTGAGAATCAGACTGTGGTTAGTTGTCAAGGAGCTCACTCTGTACTTGGATGAGTAGTCTCTCTTGAGGCTTAGCAACCGAGTGAAAAATAAAGAGCTTGTGAAAAGAACATACCTGCATGAAAAACGCAGAAAATCAACACATGCAGAAATGAAAGAGGGAGATGGAGACATTCCTCTAATTGCTCTTTATGGGAGATAGCCCTCCTAAGAGGCTGTTTAATTTCCGAGTTAAAGTTCAGACTGAACCTTCCTAATCCTACAGGCTTCCAGTGCATCAGAGCTATATTCCAAAACAACAACAACAACAGCACACACACCAGAATGAACGCACAGCAAAAATCTATCAAAGACAAGAATACTCAATGACCTGTGGGGGCACATTTCTCACCACTCTCTCTCCAATCTCTCAGTTCTAATCCTCAAAGGGAATTAACAAAATACCTTTCACAGACAAGTCCACAAACTTCACTTCATCAACCTACTAGATTCAAAAAATCATGGACTTAATATAGACATTGAATTTATGACTCATTTTAACCTGCCTGACATCTGACTCGCTAAGTAAACTCTCTGTCTCATATACTTGACCACCTCAATTTACATTTTAACTGACTGGCTTTCTTGCATATATACTGGCTTCTGACTGCTTTACCACTCCGTCCAGGAAGAGCACAGGCCATTTGCAGATGCTTCCTCAGCCTGAGGAAGGGCAAAAGCTTGCTAAGAAGAATTTTTCCAACTATTTGAGTTGGCCTAATAAAAGATATCTGCCTCAGACCTATATTGATATTCAGACGTGGGGTAGGAAGGAAGTATGAGACAAGTAGGGCTAATGAAAAAATGTAGGTGTAACTTTATGTGAAGTGATATAAAAGAAACGTTTTAGAATCAAGGTATATTGAATGGTACAACTTTAGTCATTACCTTTCACCATTCTGGTATTTTTACAGGAAACCATTGTTTATTACCCTACAATATATTTGTTCAGTGCTAATTGTTAAAATGATGCGAATGGGACCATATTCAAGATTGCAAATACTTCCTGTGAACAGGAGCTGCTCTTTCAGCAGGTTTTCAAGTACTTTTTGTCTAAAAATAGTAAATCTCCTGCTGCATTGAAGGTAGAGAAAAACATAGTGAATGTATTCTTTAAAAAAAAAAGAAATCTGACACTGTGATTGTGATCACAGAGCCAGGCAACTTCCTGTTTTTATTTACTTGGTTTTTTAGTTCGGTTGCTGTAATGGGTTTTTATTCCAGTTGCTAGTATAAACAGAGTATAAAGCATTCCTTACTTGTTTTATTTTCTCTTTTTAGTTGTAATCTTTATAAAACTAGCAAAAAGAATTTTGATAGATGTATTTGTCACGTGAAACGGCATGTAGCCTTTGCAGTAGCCCAAGCTGATAGGCCCATGGTGAGGTGTGCATTCTTAATTTGTCATGTTGAGGATTGCCCTGTCTCAGTCATATAGTTTCCAAAGAATGTATCATTGAAGTCACCTACCTTCACAGGAGGTACCATAATAGTAGCTCTTCCCACATTTCTACTAGGAGGTACACTGTCTGCACAATGGGGAGTAAAGCGCTACTGTGGTGGGGGCCCTAGTTTTAATGGCCTAGATGTACAAACAACAGCTTTGATTCTTTGTTCTTCCCTCACAGGAACTCTGATCTAGAGTGAATGTAAGAGGAGGATCTAGAGGTGCATCTGTATAACTTGTTAAAAGTGAAACAACCCCCCTCAGATGCTTCACTATTAGGAAGTAAGATAGAATGATCAAGTTTCCGTTTCTTTTTTTTTCCCTCCTAGGGATTTGCGATTTAACAGAATACAAGAAATCCTAGCAGGCACCTTTAGGAAACTGAAGAATTTGAACACTCTGTAAGTATTTGCAATTTGCTATTGGTATTTTTTTTCTGGCTTGCACTGTTACTAGCATTTTAATTAGTATGCTATATGCTGCACTTTTCGTAACTCTCCTCCCTCTTTACTGATCCCACATTCTTTGTGAATCAGTCCTACTGTATACAAATATATTGTTATCATTTGAAAGTATTTAGAAAAAAACACTTAAAAAGATATATATTTTCATCATATGGATGGTTTGAATGTTTAGTGTATTTGCACTTCATTTTCAGTGTTGCAGGTCCTGTTTTGTACGTACTTTTATATTGTGAGCTTATTTAGCGTGTGCTGTGTATGGCATAGGAAGCAATAAAATCCTCGTCAAAATGAAAATCTAAGTATACTAATATTCCTATTACTCTTAATTTAAATGACTGAGACTTGCTAAGCAGTCATGTGGCAAACGATGAATAACCTATAATGAGTAACATATATTTTGAAGCAGATTTCTAGATTAATATTCATTTTGTTATAACATCTGAAATTCTTGAATTTACAAACATTTTTCCTAACTACCTGGCATTTATCCATCTGTTCACAAATAATTTTGCACCATATACGAAGAATAAATGTCCTGTTTCATTTGTTAATGAGTCAACATGTAGGGACAATATTTCCCTTTCCCCTGCAAATATAAACAACTGTGTTGCAGCAGATTTGGAGCCCAGTTGAGCAGGAATTGAGGCATATGGGTTTGGAACTATAAGCATATAATTCCAGTTGCATTCAAATATGGAATATCCATGTACTTAAAATTAGGCACATGTTTTAAGTATCTTACTAAATCAAGGCTGTGATAATATTGTGTTGTACAGAGAGAAAGGGTTGGTAATGCACTACATACTCATGAAGAATAAGGAATGCTAGAAATAATTGTTCTCTAAAGAAAAAAAAAATCAATTATAGTTGACAAAATTCACAGTAACCTTATTTAAGGAAATTAACTGACATTGTCACATGGACTGAAAACCTGGCATTAAAAACAATAAACAAAGTATTATGAGGCTGAACAGCACTCTGGTCAGGTTGCAGGATGTGGCCACTGGCTTTGGTTGCAGAGTCATCTTAACTGTTTTGATGGTTTGTTGATGATCTGGGGGAAGTGTGTGCATGTTTGGAGAGGGTTAGGTGGTAGCATGCAGAATTACAGTTGTAGCTAATTCCTCATCTGAAAGGTAGGAAATAGGTTGAAACACAGCCTGGAAAAATGCAAGAGAACATAGAGAAAAATAACCTGAAACACCGTGTTTTGATATAATGGAACTACTTGAGAATCAGGAATTCAGAAGACCTCTGAGGCTGATTGTGAACAGAAAATGAACACAAGGGTGAAATGCGTTAAGGCAGAAGGAGGGGAAGAAGAGAAGTAATTGGCTTAGATATGCAGAAATATAGCATATCACCAGAGAGATGAGAGCACCTCCATTTACTGCTATGGTAAAAAATGATGCTAGAATACTCTGCTGGCTTTAGTTTGAAAGATGACAAATTAGGAACTTGTCTACAAAAACAAAATAATTTTTCTTTTGGAGAAATTGGCTTATGAAGAGAGATTAAAACTATGATGCATGCACACTGACATAATGGAATTTGTTCTTTCCATTTTCATTAACAAAATAAATATATTAAAAATCTTCCCAAACCATCTCAGTGGTTCTCATAAATAATTATGGTGTTTAGCTTCACAGGATTAGACTTGTAAACAAGGTGTAAAGTATCATGTATTTTTTATTTTCAGGGTGTTAAATAAGAATTTTGTGTGGAGCAATGGGCATAAAGTTCCTCATAAGTAGATTTTATTTCAGGATCCAGGCATAAATTAGATGAGCTATTAGGAAAAGCTATAAATGAAGGGAAAGAGGGATACTGAAGAAGCAAGCCATCAGCCTTGTGTTAGGACCTGCTAATATGGATTTGGAGCACCAGGTTAGTGTGCGGGCCGGGCGCGAACCCGGGCCCTTGGTCGCGCTGCACGCAGGCTGTGGCCAGCAGCCCGGGCACACTGGATCAGAGAGGGCGGGCGCCGAGCTAGAATTAGGCACAGACACGTAATGGTTGATTTTAAGATTGTTTACTTACACCGAGATGGTCGCGGTGCAGGCTGGAAAACTTGCTTGAGTTGCGGTTACAAACAGAAAACACGAACAATCACGTGGAGTTTGCTAGGCTCCACGCAGACAGAACTCCGGATGTCCAGGACAAGGGTGCCTCAAATAGAAAACTCGTCGATACGTCTTATAGAAAGTTACCGCTCGAAGACGGGAAGAGGAGGGCGATGGATCAGGCCGCCAAACTCCTCTGAATAACACACAGGGTATCTATGACCCTGCCACACACCCAGAGTCCCCACGAGATGGATGTGGAGTCCTCTTCGGCTTGGGCGGAAACTGCTCAAGCCTCTTATATGGCTAGCAGGCCAATCGCTAGCCACCACGTGGGAATAATTTAGCACTAGCCAATAGCGGGACACAAATTTGCATACGAAGAGTGGGAACTCTTTGCACCGTGCATTTCTGTGTTGCAAAGAAAATGCACCCTGCAAAGACAGCTGCAAAGTGGCAGGAACTCTCTCCTTTACACACGGGTTCTCTGTGCAGCAGAACTCCACCGCGCAATGAAGCTGTAAACCTACGGGGATAATTCTTAGTGCCGAAGCACACACACAAAATCAGACCTTTGGGTCATGACAGTTAGTTTTAAAAAGGCGATGTGAGTCTTTAATTGGTTTCTACAACCTTTTGGTAACCTGGGTACCAAATTTCAAATGACCAGGGTTAGCTCAGTGCTTTTTAGGTTCAACCAAAGGTTCCTGATATTCTGTGAATGCAGTTTAGGTTTCAAAGTTAAAGAAAAAGGCACGTAGGTGCAGCTCTACTTACTCCATTTTGACACTTTAAATTATGCCTGTGTTCAATGTGATACTCCATCCTCCTTCACTTCCTGTCCTAAATGTTGTGTAGGCTGCTATAGTTTGTTAAATAATTCATGTATTTTATCCTGGCTATGTCTGCATCAGAGTAGTGGGCAGGTGTATATTCCGCTAATTTAAATTTGAAAAAGACTTTGGGATACTTTGGAATGAAATGTGCTATATAAATGCAAGCCAGTGTTAGGTTTGCAAAATATGCATGACTGAAAAGATCACTCTCACAGAAAAAATGTCGGTAGATACACTTGGTTTATGTTTTCTGGAGGCTGAAAAATGGGAATAGTATAGAAAATAAACTCTTTCAGCTGGATACAAATATATGCAAGTCGGCTTTTTTCTTCCAGAAAGGGGTTGGTAACTGACTCCAGAGAATGTCAAATACTATATTGGACTTTACCTTTTGGATGTCCTGTAGGCTCTCATTTACACATACCACTGTCGTTCTTCTGTTAATGAAAATGTCACCGGCAGGGTCCTGCAGGAGGGCCGTGATCTCCTCAAGGCCCCCTTCCCGTGCCAAGTTGGCCCAAGGGCACCCTCAGTTTCTCGCCCGCCACGTCTTAGATGTTCAAATATGTTAGGGAGGCTGCCTTTACGCCCTCTTGGTCACTTCTCGTTGGATCCTATGACCCCATGGTTTCCCGGACCCCTCGGGGTCCCGTTCTGTAAATGGTGCTGTAAGGGGCATCCCAGCCTTAGGGGCTATGTGTGGCTCCTACCACCCCAATACCATTCCCCAAGCCTTGCAGATGTAATGCACGTTATTCTGTCCCTCTCTCTGGTGTTCACGCCCTCTCTGGCACTTGGGATCTCTGCAGCCCTGTCTCTCTCTCTCCGTGCCCTCCCTCCGGGCTCCTCAGTAATGCTGCCCCCCTCTCTGGGGCTCCTCAGTATTACTGCCCCCTTCTCTGGGGTTCCTCAAGCGCTACCCCCTTCTGGGGCCTTCTCTCTGTAGCGTGGTCCTCCTCTGGGGCCTTCTCTCTGTAGCGCGGCCCTCCTCTGGGGCCTTCTCTACAGTGCCGCCCTCTCTCAGGGCTCTTCTACAGTGCCGCCCTCTCTCCAGGGCCTCCTCTACAGTGCCGCCCTCTCTCCAGGGCCTCCTCAGTAATGCTGCCCCTCCTCTGGGGGCTCCTCAGTAATGCTGCCCCTCCTCTGGGGGCTCACCATGCCCGCACTGGGGCTTCTCAGCAACGCCCCCTTTCTGGGGCTGGGGTCTATGCACCCCTAATGCTGCACCCTTGCTGGCCCTGGGGTTCCCACACGGCTGTGGGTCCCCCATGAGGCCTCCTCCAACCCCTAATAGACTCACCCAAACCACCGGTGATAAACAGCAACACAAAATGCAAGCCCATCGGCTATAACTTAAATAGAAGCCGTCCGGCCATAACAACGTTCAATCCTACCAGTGCCCTTTAGCTCTCAGCAATGTTAGATGCTGCTCCTGTATCAGGCTTCCCCTCTCTCCGATAGCAGAGAGCTTCTTCCTCCTGGGCTGCTGGCAGTGAACTGTCTCTGGCCCCAGCCCTTAGGGTTTATAAGGGAACCAGGCCCTGCCCCTTCTGGTCGGCTGACCTTCCCTGGTTGCCCCGGGAACCCACAGCTGGGCTCCTCACTCATTGCTAGGGCTCTTTCCCTCATAGTTTCTTCTCTTTAGGAGCAGGGCACCTCAGTGCTCTGCGACAGAAAACTTACAAATAATAAAGTAGATATAAGAGCTATAAGCTGGCAAAACCCTTTAATCAAGGTTATAAAACTTTAAACTTCTTTTTTCTTTCTCTTTTTCTTTCTTTTTCTTTTAATTTGCCAGTGTCCAGCACTCATAGTGTTAGAAAAAAATTTTATATACTGATCATACTCAGTCACTGTAGTGGGACTTGGGTCAAGGGCCACACCATGGTGGGGCCCAGGTGCTGCACTCTCAACTGGTGTTCACCCCCTTATCTCAATGTGCCACCTGCCACAATTTGATGTTGAAGACAAGAATATCAGGAGGTGACTGTATGGGGTTTGTTGAGATGGGTACAAGTCTCAGTGTCTAAGCATCTTATGTGGGGCTCTGCCTCCTCTACACCCAACCTCTTTCCACTCAGGTGTTCCAGTGATGATTGAGGTGCTTCTCAGGTGCCTGTCTTCACATGGCAACAGAAAAGGTTTGGTGTGAGAAAAAGCAGCCTAGTTCCAAAATGAGCTGGCCAAGCCCTATGATTCTGGTAACGGTCTACCACCAATGATGTCCATACCACATAGAAATTACTAAAACAAATGACATAAGTAGTTATCTCTGATGTCTACTTGTGGGCCTAACTTTTTGGCTTTGTAGTGTGTGTGTCCACCTTCTCGGGCAACTGAGGCTCTTCAGGTTTTGCCCCCAGTTGCAAGCCTAATTCACAGAGCGGGCCTATATTGGGTCCACTCTTGTGACCACTCTTGGGACCATGGGTACTGTGAACCCCCATGAGGCCCTTGCAGGTACCTGGTATCCAGTGTCCTCAGGGTGGTCACATTCCTGCTGTGGGAGCTGGGGTTTAGTTGGTCTCCAATGAGATGTCCCCAGTTCTGGGGCCTGCACTGCTCTATAAGGGAAGTTCTGGGTTGATCTGAGCCAATGCAGACCCCTGCATGCCCCCACATGCCCCATGACTGCTGCCAGGTGCTAAGAGCCCTTGTGGGGCTCATTATTGGCTGCAGTTGCCACCTCCCAGCTTCAGGCAGTGCTGGGCATGATGCCCACTTATGCTTGGCTCTGTCCAGGCTCCGGGTCCAGGCAGAGCCTGGCTTCCTTCTTTCAGCCCTGCCCAGGGGACAGGTGTGCAGGAGAGGTGCATCTCTTGCCGCTTCCCTACCCTGCCTGGGGCGCAAGCATGCAGGGGGACATACTGCCTGTCTGTGGGTTCCTTGCCCACCACCAGGACAGCCTGGGATCCCATGGACTGTGAAGTGCCCCTGCGATCATTGCCCCAGTGAGTATGGGACTGGGCTGGGTCCCTGCTACATTCACATTTAACATGACGTACAAGTCTGCTTTTTAAATTATTTTTCTTACCCTATGTTTTCAGGTTTAGTAGAAATATAAAAGACATGTTTGAATTTTAAAAGAAAACAAAACTCAATAACAGCGGTAAAGAAAGAGCAATGGGAAAGTACAATGAGTCTTAGGAAACAAATTTCTAAATTGTCAAAGTTCTAATTTGTTCTAACACACCAGCAGAAAAAGCTGTACAATTGGTTTCATGAAACTTGGTAGGGTGACCTTTGAAACAATTTATACAACCAGAAATAGCTGGCGGCCTCAGTAGCTGTCTGTATATAAACTACTTCTGTCTTCTTGTCAATCTCTGCCTGGCTGCTTTAAGAATGAAAAAAATGGTGCTCTCCTTATTTGTAAGTGAAAGTGGGGTGTGCAAAATGTAACACACAGACTGTCAGGTATTAATTTTTAGAAAAGTTGAAAATTGATTTAGAAAAGTAACTAGATGTGAACTCTGTTTTATAATAATAGGCATTCTGTATTCTAAAATTTGTAATGGATTATTAAAGGCCTAATTCATTTTGCACTGAAATCAATTGGTGTCATTCCAATGACTTCCTTGAAATTGGTTCATACCCTAAATAGTTCTAAGCCAAAAAAAAAAGGTTGTGATTTTGGTGATCAATCCCATGCTTAATATTCTAGATAGGTTATAATAAAAGTGAATAGTCCACAATTAGAGCACACATTGAAAACTGTCTATCAAGTGGTCAGCACCTTCAAAAAGGAGATATTTTTGCAGAAGTCAGGATTACTTTGGAAGCAACTAAAGAGCAGAAGAAAGGGCCAAATAGTTGCATAGAAGGCATGTGAGGATTCTTTTTTTTCTGATGGCCAGGCCACCAGAAAGTTCTGCTGACTTGAACTGAAATTGTGTATGCTCAGCACTTCTGAACATCAGGCTCTGTATATAAAAAAAGAACAGAAGGTGCAGGCAGAAGTCTTTACTCCTTTCCTTTAAAATGCTTAAGTCTTGTTACAAGTATTTGCTTTTAACGATATACTTTTGTTTTGTTCTTATGGGGGGGGAGGGGGGTGGGGGTGATGGAGGAGAGTTAAAAAAAGAAAAGCCTAGGCCTTCTGTTTCTTAAATACTCTGCTTCTTAGCCCTAGATTAGTTATGTTCATTGCAGAGGAATTTATTATTATGTTGCACTCTGTGTTACTTTATTGATAATAATTGGATCCTTATGACAGAGTGGATGTACCCTGCTAAGCACTTGGCAAGACAGGGCTCAAAATCTTGGCTCAGACAACCAAAGACACCACAGGTGCTGGTAATCAGGCTGTCAACATTCCCCTTGGGAAACACTACTGACTATAGGGTAACTGCCCCTCAGGCAGCTGTGTTTCCAGAGAGTGGAGATATACATCTAGTAGGGAGATCACCGCATGTCATCCAAGAGGGTAAATAGATATTCTCCTTGCTGAATCTGTTTACTTTCTTGTCTTGAAAAGTGCTTATTTTAAGAGGTTCTGAGAGCTGTCTTTTGTTTTGATGCAGGCATAAGGGGTGTCTGTACATGTGCGGGGAGGCTGCTCTGACGCGCTGTAATTTAATTAAGATTAATAGAGTTTGCTGGCACGTACTAATTGATGTGCTCCAGCCAGCCTTCACATCTCATGTATCAACATCCCTACGCTTCAAAATGGCAGTGAGGGTGCTTTTAACTAAAACTCATTCCACAAGATTTAATTAAAGCACCCCTGCCACCATTTTGAAGCATGTGGACGCTGATGCATGAGACGCTGTGAGCACTTTAATCAAAGTGGCTCTCGGAGCCACTCTAATTAAAGCACCCCTCATGCCTACCCCTGGAGCATATGTCAAAGTGCCCTATGATTCTACTAGGAGAATGACTACCCTTCTGGTAGAAACTAGAAGTATACAAGAGTTCATCCAGTTTCTTCTGAGGGAAAAACACCCCCTCCCTTGCTACAGAAAATCCCTTGTAAGAAAGAATACTTGTACAGTCCCCTCTTGGTCTGCTCCAGGATGGGAGTGGAGCAGTGAGGCAAAGCCCTCCCACCAGTTCTCCTGGCTGGGGATCCCTGATCTGGGGAGTGGGCAGAGAATTTCGATAGCTGCTCCAGTCCATTCCTGGACCAGTCCAGGAGGGGTAGGTAAGCAGCTGCCTTTGCTTCCAGTCTCTTCCCCAAATCCAGTATTGCCCAGTTTGGGGAATGACTTTGCCCACTGATCCTGCTACTGTGCTCCCAGAGGATGCCTAATCATGATGAGTGAACCCAGAGGGTCTGAGAATGGAGGCTGGCAGGTTGAGGGAAAGAAGACATCCTGGACAGATTAAATTGTGTTTGTTGGAGTTTGTTTTCCTTTGCATGTTTCTAAGTTGGGTAAGTAAAATGCAAGGGATGGGGAAACTCTAAGGGGTGATAGGAGACAGCCAAGGCAGTGGCTCTTACCATTTTTTAATCTCAAAGCACCCCTCAGTAGACTCAAGCCCCCCTTCCATAATACTTGCAAATCGAGTGATGCCCACTTTCAAAAACTGATTGATATATTACAATGCTTATCTCCTTGCAGAGGAGCCAGGCAATGGGAGTGGCAGGGGCTCAAGCCTGCAGGAAAACAAATTGGGTTTGGCTCTTCAAATGGGGGAAACCCAGAGTTCCCTGCTTGCTGAGGCATGCCTGGGGATTCTGACTCAGGGCATGCCTCTACAGATGGGGAAAACTTGGCAGTTGCTCCCAGGGCTTCAGGGACCTGATTCTTTATGCCCTGGGTAGCATTTGGCCCCTGGAGTCCAAGTAATGCATGCCTGGGGCAGCTGGAAAATGTAAGCAGCTTTAGGTTGCCTGCACTCTCCACTTTAAAATAGATGTTTGCCATACAAATTCCACAAATTCCACTTTTTGTCTCAGCCACAAATTTGAGCATTTGTGGAATGACATAGGACATGGTTGTCTGTTGGCTTTCACATTCTGCCACAGGGAAACTTTTCATAGTGACCCAAAGATTAAGTCTTTTTGCAGCCTTATTGCAGGTTGGTTAAGGCCCTGGATTTGTGAATGGGCTGATTGGAGGTCCTGGAGAGAAAGGGAGGCTAAGTGAGGGAAGAGACAGACTGAGCTTAATAGGGCAGAGAGCCCTGGAGCACGCAGCAGGTGTCTTGATCTCTCACTTTAAATCTCGCCTGCCATGACTTGATGTAGTTGAAAAGAGATATAAGGTGGTAGTACCTGCTTAGAGTATGCCAACGTTAGCATGGGTCGATGTTGAGGTCTTCTGTGGGGCTCCTTCTCCCCTATACCCCTTTCCACTTGGGGGATATAGTGACCCTTTCCACCAAAGTAAAATAAAATTCTACCTGTCTCTACAAGTAGAGCAATAAGTGACACAACTTCTACTTCATTTGAGTTTCTTAATTTACCGTAAGAACATCTTCTCAGTCTTCTCATTTAGAGAAAGATGGTCAAAATGGTTTCAAAACAGTAATTTCAGTAGTACACACTTAGTCTTAAATGTGAAGAAAATCTATAGCTGTACTCTGTTTATTATAATTCAGAAAAGGACATAACATCATGAAAAAAGAGGGATTTGGGAAACTTGTTTTGTTTTGGGCAGAGACCACTCCAAAAATACCCAGCATAGCCTTTTATCAGACAGAATAGGTTCATGTCTTTCTAGACATGTGCCAAGTAATATATATGTGAAAACAGTAAATTTCTCCTACAAAAACTTACTTCATTTCTTCAAAATTAGTAAAATGTTATGTGTTTTTGTGTGTATGTTAAAGTGAAACAAAGAAGTTTTAAATATATTTTACAAATTTGCTTGGGGTGGATTACAAAGATGGGGATAGAAAATATTCACACATTAAATATTTTTGAAATTTTAAAAGTGTAAACTCTCATCTGAAAAAAGATTACATAAAAAGTAACATATTTGTTTTCATGCTTCCTGCAGTCTCAAGTTAAGAGTGTGAGGTTTTTTATTACTATTATTATTTTTGTAGTTGCATACATCTTCACCAGAACTGTTCAATAATTCTGATCACAGCAGTATTCAGTTAGTTACACAGGTACAAAGCTGGAAAAGTTGCTGAACAGGTGTCTCTGAAGGTATAATTTTAAGGCATTGAGAGGTGTTATATGAGAGAGAGATTGTATTTTAAGAATCTTTATTGCTGATGATTCACAAGAGAGAAAATGTAGCTTAATTCCCAGGTGTCTAGTTGAATTTTCAGGGTTGATAATTAAAATTCCCAAAATATACCTGCTTGTAAAATGAACATTTGATAAAGAAATCTTGAGCAGAGAAAAAGCATGCAATCAAACAAAGGTACCCAAAGCCACTCCTAGTGTCGGAACATGATTTTTTGTTGTTTAAAAAAAAAAATCAAAAACGTAACATTCCCTTTCTCTTCATAACAGTGTGCTTTTGTACAGGCCGGGATTCTTTTTTTTTTTTCTGGTTGCAGAGTTTTTTGCAAGTAGAAATGCCAGCTGCTTGCAATTGCAGTAAAAAAATTAACTTTCCAGAGTTGGAATTCAGAAAAGTCACTGGAGCTCCCTGAGCTGTCACTAAGCAACGATGCTGTATCCAATGAGGAAGTAAAGTGGGGTACATGATGCTGTAGGTAAGCATAGATAAGTTAGAAGTAGAAAATAGTTTTTTATTTAGTGTGTTTAAAAGCGGGGTGGAATTATCTAGGGAAGACCAACTGCTATCTGTAGGCCACAGAGATGTTTTTAATTTCCTGTTCCTATAGTCTTGTATACAGAAAATCACTTACCATTATATCTTCTTGTCAGAAAGATCTTTTACTGGTCCCTGGCAAAAAAGTAGCAGCAAATTACTGTGCACCGATGGAGTTTCTGAGCAAGTCTGAATTTCCCCTAGTTTACCTGCCTGTGAGCAAGGATTTTTAGATCCATGCTACAAGGGCAGGGTTTCACTGATAAGCAGCTTTATATCTGGGCAGGTATGCATGTATTCCAGATAGAAGAAAGTGCTGTCTCTCAGTGGTAATTGCCACTCTGTTGCTCTTCCTCATAGAAACGTATATGGACCTACACGGCATGACCCTGTGGTTAAACAACACTGAAAATTATAGAAAAAAAAGGGTTCTGTTGTATGTCTAATGTCTATATGCTATGAAGTGATCTAACTTAGCAAAAGTTTCAACATAATCATTTGGTATTCAGAAAACTACTTTAATTAAGTTGGAAGCTTGTAAAGTAAAGTATTCGGTAATTAAGAAAACAAGGTCAACAGTGAAGCCAGGCTAGAAACTGGCTTTCTTGAATTCCATTCTCATTCCTTTAACAGAGAACATCCTCTTCCTGCAGCCTCCTGTCTTAATCTTTTTTTTTCCTCCATCATATGCTACAAAGGGGAGGCCAGGATCATGATAAAATCTATCATTGAAAAGTGGTCAAAAAGTTTCCAACAGTTTTTTTGGTTTTTTTTTAATGGGAAATATCTTATTTATTTATTTATACAGAGCTTTCACTTTCAGTGCAATTTCAGTAACATCTTCTGCTTTGACCTGTTCTTCAAGAGAAGGAATAGTTGGAAAGCATTTTCTTCCACATATTAGCTCTCTGGTGTCAGGTAATTTTGAGTTTTTGTTTTCAGTTACGGAGTTCCTATTTTTCAACAGACTTTCCCCCTCAATTCAAAAACCAGAAAAGCAAACAGAATCAGTCATCTCTATTCATAATGTCTATGAATATGAGGCAGAATTTAAAATTTAAAAGCTAACATTAAACTGGCATTACCTAGTTTTTTTCAGCATTTGACATCCCACCCTTCTTATTCTATAGTTACTTCCATGTGCAGGATAAATGCATTCCTTATTATTGTCTCGCATCTGTCCCTTTTATCTTCTTCAGTTTTGTGCTTGGGAAAGCTGGCCAAGTATTCTGAAAATAGTATTGTCAACATTGATTTGATTTCTGAAGGGCTGCCAGTTTCAACTGTGATTCACTACTTACAGGCATTTTGGATATGTCTGTTTTCTATATCTGTGTTACATATGATCAGAGGCATTCATGCAAGGATGAGAGTAACTGCTGTATGGGATTCACTATCCTCTCATTTTCAAAATTAGTTATCTCAAAAGGAATCAGCAATGCAAATCAGGCAGGCATGTAAACAATCAACTGTTGAAAAGAAGTCATAGATTCATAGATGTTAGGGTCGGAAGGGACCTCAATAGATCATCGAGTCCAAACCCCTGCATAGGCAGGAAAGAGTGCTGGGCCTAGACGACCCCAGCCAGATGCATATCCAACCTCCTCTTGAAGACCCCCAGGGTAGGGGAGAGCACCACCTCCCTTGGGAGCCCGTTCCAGACCTTGGCCACTCGAACTGTGAAGAAGTTCTTCCTAATGTCCAGTCTAAATCTGCTCTCTGCTAGCTTGTGGCCATTATTTCTTGTAACCCCCGGGGGCGCCTTGGTGAATAAAACCTCACCAATTCCCTTCTGTGCCCCCGTGATGAACTTATAGGCAGCCACAAGGTCGCCTCTCAGCCTTCTCTTGCAGAGGCTGAAAAGGTCCAGGTTCTCTAGTCTCTCCTCGTAGGGCTTGGTCTGCAAGCCCTTAACCATACGAGTTGCCCTTCTCTGGACCCTCTCCAGGTTATCCGCATCCTTCTTGAAGTGTGGCGCCCAGAATTGCACGCAGTACTCCAACTGCGGTCTGACCAGCGCCCGATAGAGGGGAAGTATCACCTCTTTGGATCTATTCATCATGCATCTGCTGATGCATGATAAAGTGCCATTGGCTTTTCTGATGGCTTCGTCACACTGCCGACTCATGTTCATCTTGGAGTCCACTAGGACTCCAAGATCCCTTTCCGCTTCTGTGCCACCCAGCAGGTCATTTCCTAGGCAGTAGGTGTGCTGGACATTTTTCTTCCCTAGGTGCAGCACTTTGCATTTCTCCTTGTTGAACTGCATTCTGTTGTTTTCTGCCCACTTGTCCAACCTGTCCAGGTCTGCTTGCAGCTGTTCCCTGCCCTCTGGCGTGTCCACTTCTCCCCATAGCTTGGACAGAGTACATTTCACTCCCTTGTCTAAGTCACTGATGAAGACATTAAAGAGTATCGGTCCAAGGACCGAGCCCTGCGGGACCCCACTGCCCACACCCTTCCAGGTCAAAACCGACCCATCTACCACGACTCTCTGGGTGCGACCCTCCAGCCAATTCGCCACCCACCGGACTGTGTAGTCATCCAAGTCACAGCCTCTTAACTTGTTCACCAGTATGGGGTGGGATACCGTATCAAAGGCCTTCCTGAAGTCTAAGTATACGACATCCACCCCTACTCCTGCGTCCAGGCGTTTCGTAACCTGGTCATAAAAAGAGACTAGATTAGTCAGGCATGATTTACCTGCTACGAACCCGTGCTGGTTTCCCCTCAGCATAATTTGTCCTGCCGGGCTCTCGCAAATGTGAGCCCGGCAGGACAAATAATTACAATTGATAATTTTTTCAAAGTCTTAGGACCCTGTTGCATGTTGCACTTTGAGCTGCTACAATGTTGATCTGTGTTAGTGCTAGCTCGAGTTTGGAAGGTCACAACCCTGGAGGCAGAAATGGGAGTTGATTTGGTGCCAGAATCACTCTCTGGACAGTAGAGTTAAGGGGGTGGAAAGTTTGTCCACAAAACAGGAGGGTGGTGGAGAGGACACTGCATCCTGGGATGCTTGAGGACTGCAACTCGGGTGGCTCATCTGTGGGGATTACTTACACATTAATGGAACATGAGCTGGGTAACATGGATTGGAGATAAACCTGCCCTGGAGTGGCATAACTTTAAGCCGTCTAAAATGTGCTTAAAATTAGCTGTAGGTGTTATTGTGTGGATAATCCAGGGGTTAAGAGCTCCAGGAGCAGTATAACATTAACGTGCAGTGAGGCAAAGACATCATGAGGAGAAAATGAAGAGTATTGAGTGAATACTTTTAGAATGAAAAATTGACAGAGATTGGAATTGATTGACATGATTTACAAAAAAAAAATGCACTGTGCTCATCAGCCAGCTTATTCACAGTTAATAATTCACCATGTTATATTTCCAATCATATCTGGAGTCTTTAGTTTTCCATATTCTTCTTCTCACTGCTCCCTCACTTTTGTGCTCCAAGGATGAAGAGACTTGCATTAAAGTTAAATGGTAAGGCCTGATTTTTCAGCCAGTGGAATGCCTTCTTTACTATATATCGTACTTAGGGTATGAAATATGAACAGTACAAAAGCTGGTTTTGTAGCTTAATCTAGTTTTGATGCTTGGGTATATTTTTTTTTTTTTTCGGGGGCACTGGATAATAGACTGAAGAGAAAATTTTAAGTCAGAGATATGTTCCATCCCCACACTTATGATCTGAGATTTGCAGCACTTCAGTCCAGATGTCTCCAAATCCACAATGAGAGCCTAGACTCACAGAAGGATGCTTATATTGTGACATACAAAACACTTAAGTGAAATTATTTTGTATTCTTTTATACAGTTTGGAGACGATAATTTCACAGTGGCTAACAGCTCATGAGTCACGCACACTCAGGCTACAAACTGTAAAAACTTTGCTCTTCAGGGGTTCTTCTAATTCTTAAAACAAAGCACAAAAAACATTGTGTCCAAAACTGTGCCAGTGTGTATTTGATCAGAGCACTATTTCCCAAGTTTCATCAATGCTTGTGTACTCTCTAGTGTTCTGATGCAATCTTGGGATTAGTCATTGTTTTAACTGCACTTTTATTGATTTTCATCTTGTAGGAAAAGGAAAACAAGGATCTCCTCCTGCCTTGAACAAAAGTAACATGCCCAAAATAAGATGGAAGGAAAAGCATAGAAAATTCCCATGGGCAGAGATTAGCATTCATCTTGGAAGAAGCTTGAGGATATTGTCACCCACCTGGGTTTTATAACTTGTAAAGGACTTTAAGAAGGGATCATTCTTTCAAATTACTCAGGAGGTGGATCAAAAAGAGAAAAGATGAGTTGGTTTAATAAAAGATATTACATCTACCCAAAGAACCTTGCCTGACAAAGAAAAGACGAGGCATTCATAAACAGTAATATAGCTTTGGTCCCTGTTGCTGAGTGCAGTTGGCGCACACACAATATATTTATTTATTTTGGATTTTTCCAATGGACACCCATGGTAATCTTGTAAAGTGACAGAGGTACTTAAAGGGCTGAAGTCAGTCAAAAGGCAGGGTAGATATGCAGCTATATAGGCTTACTACACAAGATAGTGAGAGCACAACTTTTTGTGAACCCAAGTTCACTTCATCAAATGCTATGAAAAGACATGCAGAAAGCAGTGTATAAAAAGGAAAGAGAAATTAGAATGCAAAAGGCAAGGGGTGGCAGGGAGACAAAAACGGGGGGATGCAGGTAGAGCTAAGAGAGGAAAGCAAACAAACAGGAAACCCGTAGGAACAAAGGAGGTCACATAATTTAATTCAGGGAATGAGATAATATATAGTCTCTGTTTAAACTCTGTTTAACACATTTCAGTTGATGGATGATTTCTTGTTCTGGAGCTTCTTGTTCAAACTGGTTTTTATTTTTATTTTTTTGTTGTCAGAGAACAGCAATCCCGAGGTCAGTGATGAAGTGTCCAGGGTGGTTGAAGTATTCTGCCACAGGCTTTCGTGTCTTTCTGCAGCTGGTATCAGATCGGTGTTCATTCATTGTTACATACAGCGATCACCCTGTCTGTCCGACATAGACAGCAGAGGGGCATTGTTAGCAGGTGCTGGCATACAGGACATTGCTAGATTTGGAGATGAATGAACCTTAAATGTACTCCTTATTATTAGGTCCAGTGATGGTTGTGGTTTGTATTTCCTCATGAGGGATGTTGGTATACAGAGATGGTAGGTAATATACTGCACAGGTATCCATGGTTGGTAATACAGTGTTTGCTGGAAGCTTGTTGGTGGAGCCTAGTTTTTAAAAAAAATCTATGGTGTCCCCATCCCCTTCCTTTTTGAATTTAAAAAAATTAAAAGTGCTGTGGTGTTCCCAATCCCCTGTTTGAATGAAAAACAAACAAAAAAAAAAAGCAGCAACTTAGGGCTAACAAAAATTAATTAAGCTCCACACAGCTTTCAAAGTTCTCACCATTACTCCCCAGCTCTACACAACCCACTTTCTAACAGAGAAGGGAGAAAAGGTGTGCCTTTGCAAGGTGCAATGAAAATTAAGAAGCATGGCCTCATGTTGGCTTCTAGAGCAAGTGAGTTATACAGTGATCTGTCTCTACACTGTCTCATTACAGGCACCGTCTGCAGTGTAATGCTTGAGCCTGTGGTCAAAAATGACACTCCAGACAGCTTCAACTTTTATCCAGTGAGCTCCAGCTACAATAGTGTTCCACTCCGGAGTTGCAGGAAAAACAAGCTTCTAATTTGTCACTTTCACTATATTTATGATCTTGTGGGAGCTTCCATTTGTTAAGGGGCTATTTTTTTTCAATGAGACCTCATCTTTCTTTCCATCCTAGATATCTTTAGGGCCACATCCAGAAGAGTTGCAGTGGCATGGTTTCATTTTCCCTCCCCCCTTCCCCTCTTTCAGACTGGACTGCACCTCAGGAGCCTCTGGGGACTTTTTTCTAATGAGAGTCTGCCTTCTCTGCCCCTTCATGCTCAGAGGCATGCCCCTTCTCCCCCTGCTACTCCCCCCCACCCCTGCCTTCACTCCTGCTTTCCAGTGCGTGGGGGAAGCTTCAGAGCTGCTCCTGCCTTCTCCAGCCAGGATGCAGGAGAGCTGGGCTCAGCTTGGACAGTGGCAGTGGCAATGGTGGGGGGGTTTCTGGAGGACCAGGCAAGTCAGAGGAACCTGCCCATCGCTGCTGTTGCTGTCCCTGTTTAGCACAGCCCCTGCACAGCACTGTTGGAGCAGGTAGGTGTGGCTTTGAAGCATCCCTTGCCCCCAGGAAGCAAGGAAAGCAGCAGTGGTGAGTGGGGAAGGAGAGGGGAGGGTACATGCTTCTGAACACGGAAAGGAAAGTGTGGGGATTTTTGGCTGCTTTGGGGATTTCCCTGGGGGGTGGTCTGCCTGAACAGTGGTTGGGGAGGAGGCTGGGAGGGAGGTGCAGCCACCCCTGCAGCTGGATTAACTCTTTAGTGGACCCTAGGCAAACAAACTCATAAGCCCCTGGCTGGTTGAGACACCCCTCCCCCCCACCCAATCACCCTGGTGCTGCCACCCATGGGAAGTGGGGCTCAGAGCCACCACTAGGAAGCAGCTGCCACAGCAGCAAAGCTGACATAGAGGAGGGGAAGGGAAGGGAGGTGAGGTGAGGTGAGGCCATTCACACCACTGCTGTGGAGGCCCCCTACAGCTCAGGGCCCTAGGCATGAGCCTAGTTTGCCTATGCATTAATCCAACCCTGCCTGCAGCACAGGTTGCTGTTTCTGCAACCTCCTGTGCCAAATCCTGGATCTGCCCCTGGATATCTGCAGTGTCTATTGGTGATGTCTCTACCTTCCTTTGCTACTCTTGAATAATTTGGAATGTAGTTATTTAAATACCATATTAAAATCTCTTATCAGGTTCTTGATTGTAGGAGTTGTGCTATATTGCATCTACCCTCTTGTTCAATTTCAATGTGTATTTCAGCATTTATAACCAGTCATAACCTTTCTTGATCTGTCTTTGGTTTTTCAGTGTTTACTTACTGAACAGAAGATTTTTTTTTACTTTCTTTTCCAGAAAAAAGCATTCCTTTTGCAGTTCAGCATTTGTCTGCATTGTTTAATTTTTCTATGCTCTTTTTGGTATATTGTACAGTAGTTTTACTCAGCCCTTTTCAGCAAATCTTTAGCTGATGCAGGGTAATGGAAAGCATTTTCTCTTTTTCCTTTCTTATTCTTTTGTTTGTTATGGTGTTGTTATATTTACTTTTTGTCCTCTCTGTCTGTGACTTCAACTCCTTTGAATGTCAAGAAATTTAGTCCAAGATCCATCCACTCAGCTGGGTTACTCTAGCAGCTGGTTGTTTCCAGCTGAGACGTCCTGAAGTATTCTCACAGCAGGTACATACATAGCTCTACATTCAACAAAGTTTCATATGCAACTCCTGCTGGGTAACTGCTAAATAAATAGTGCTTTCATGCATATTGATGGGCATTCTAGATGTTGCTGAATGAGAAGACACTATATTTCTGGAAAAGAACTGTAGTTCACTTAGGGTTGTCAGCAGCTCCAAGTACGGCACTTGTACAACATCTCTATTCTGGTGATTTCGTAATGTTCATAGACATTAGGGCTGAAAGAGACCTTGGAAGATTGAGTCCAGCCCCCTGCCCCAGGGGCAGGAAGGCAGCAGGGATCATAGGATCCCAACAAGATAAAAATCCAGATGTCTTTTGAAGGTGTTCAGAGTAGGTGCTTGAACCACCTTTGGTGGCAGTCTATTCCAAACCTTGGGGCCTCAGACAGTAAAGAAGTTCTTCCTTAAGTCCAGCCTGAAACGCTCATGGAGGAGTTTTTGACCGTTCAGCCTTGTCATCCCTTGGTGTACTCTGGTGAACAGATGTTCCCCCAGATCATGGTAAGTACCCCGATAAACTTACAGGTGGCCACCAGATCACCCCTGAGCCTGCGCTTTTCCAGGCTGAAGAGTCCCATGGCTCTCAGCCTGTCTTCATGGGGTCTGCTTTCCTGACCTCTGATCATACACATGGCTTTCCTCTGCACCCTCTTAAGCTTCTCCACATCCTGTTTGAATTGTGGAACCCAAAACAGGATCCAGTACTCCAGCTGTGGCTTCACCAAGACCAAGTACAACAGGAGAATGACATCCTGGGATTTGCTTGAGAAGCATCTGTGGTTGCAAGCAAGTGTTTTGCTTGCTTTACTAGCAGCAGTAGCACATTGAAGGCTCATGTTCATCTTTTGGTTAATCATGACACCCAAGTCCCTTTCATCCATAGTGCTACCCAGCATAGCACTGCCGAGCCTATAGGGATGCTGCAGGTTTTTCTTCCCAAGGTGGAGAACCTTGCATTTTTCAGTGTTAAACACCATCAGGTTCCTGTCCGCCGATTTCCTGAGCCTATGAAGGTTGGCCTGGATCACCAGCCTATCCTCAAGTGTGGACGCTTTACCCCAGAGTTTGGTGTCATCGGTGAACTTGGCCAGTCTGCTTCTGATACCAATGTCCACAACATTAATGAAGATGTTAAATAGTATAGGCTCAAGGACAGAGCCTTGGGGGACCCCACTGGTCACAGGGCACCACAGTGATTGACTACCATCAACCAGCACCCTCTGGGTCCTACCACGGAGCCAATGCCCCAGCCAGCAGATCATGGTGTGGCTGAGGCTGCAGTTAGCCAGGTTTACTAAGAGGTGATCATGGGATACCAGATGGAAGGCTTTTTTAAAGTCAAGATATACAACATCAGTCTCTTCTCCTTTGTCCAGGTGATAGGTCACCTGGTCGTAGAAGAAAATAAGATTGGTAAAGCAAGACCTACCTGCAACAAACCCATGCTGGCTATCCCTCAGGATGTTGCCATCGGCCAGTCTGTTAAGAATGGCCTCTTTGATAATCTTTTCTAAGGCCTTCCCCGGGATAGAGGTCAGGCTGATGGGCCTATAGTTTGCTGGATCCATTTTCCTCCCTTTGAAGATAGGCATGACATTGGCCTTCTTCCAGTCTTCGGGCACTTCACCAGAGTGCCAGGAGTTCTCAAAGATCCATGCCAGGGGCTGAGCTATGATGCTAGACAGCTCCTTAAGTATCCTGGGGTGTAAACTGTTAGGACCGGCTGACTTGAATGTGTTCAGCCTCTCAAGGTGTTCCTTCATGAGTTGAGCATTGATCGGGGTAAGGAATCTCTCTCACCTGGGCCTCTCTGTTCTGCAGTGGGCAGGGGTGTCCCATGGGACTGGTGAAAGACTGATGCAAAATACCCATTTAGCAAGTTTGCTTTTTCCTGGACATCGGTTGTCAGTTGTCCCATCTGATTTAGCAGGGGTCCAATGTTGCCCTTGCTTTTCCTCCGGCTCCCCACATACATAAAAAAGGACTTTTTATTGTCCTTGATACTTGTAGCTAATTGGATTTCTGTCGCAGCCTTGGCTTTCCTGGTTCGCTCTCTGCAGGTCTGGAACAGTGCAGAGTATTCTTCCTTTGTGGTGGATCCAGTCGTCCATCCTTTGTAGGTCTGTCTTTTGAGATGCAGGAGATACTCTAGTTCCCTGGAGAACCAAGGGGTCTTCTGTGCCCTTTTGCTGCCTTTCCTCCGAGACAGGATAGACTTTGCTTGTGCATCCAGGATTGCTCCCTTGAGGAGCAACCACTTGTCCTGAACTCCCCTCTTCTTTGGGCTGTGGCCCTTTAGTGCCTCACTGACAAGCCTCCTGAGCTTGTCGAAGTCAGCTTTCCTGAAGTTGAGGAATTCTGTATTGCTGACTGACTTGTCAGCTTTACGGCAGATGGTGAAGGTGATCAGCTCATGGTCACTGTCACCCAGCTTCCCTTCAATCATTAGGTTGCTGATTAGGTCATCCCCAATTGCCAGTACCAGGTGGAGCAGCACTTTACCTCTCACTGACCCATCAACTTCTTGCTTCTGATAGAGTTTGTCCACGCATGAGAGAAAGCTTTACAACCACTCAGATTTGGCCGAGCTCTCTTCCCACGAGATGTTCGGGTAGTTAAAGTCTTCCATGACAACCATGCATAAGGAGCGTGCAGCCTCAGCCAATTCCCTGGCAAACTCCTGGTAAAGCTCTTGATCCTGGGCAGGAGGTCTGTAGTAGATTCCCACCATTGTGTCCCCTGTGCCATGATCCCCATGGATTTTAACCCAGATGGTCTCTAGCCATCCACCCTGGGTGCAAATGTCAGCTTGCAGGGACACGTAGCTCTCCTATAACCCTGCCCCTTTTTTCCACTCGATCCCTCCTGTACAGGGTATAGCTATCTATACCTGTGGTCCACTCATGGGTGGAGTCCCACCAGGTCTCTGTTATCCCTGTGACATCATAGTTGTTTGTGTTAAGCAGGAGGACAAGTTCCTCCTGTTTATTCCGCAAGCTCCTGGCATTTGTGTACAGGCATGCAAGTGTCCCCTTGGGGGCCCTTGCCTTGCCTACAAGTTGTTTCAGGGCTGAGGGAGGGATGGGCTCCCTTAAGTGCCTTGGCCTGCTGGCTTTGCAGGGGTTCCTCATCGGGCCAGCAGTGGTGGTAGTCCCCCCATCCCGTGGAGGGCTTAGTTAAAAGCCCAGTCGAGCAGGTCAGCCAGTCTGGCTGAGAAGAGCCTCCTCCCCAGCAGAGAGAGGTGGAGGCTGTCCCTTCCCAGCACCTTACTGCCTCTCTCACCAAAGAGCGGACTGTGGTCATGGAAGCCAAAGACTTCCCAATGACACCAGTGCTGCAGTCTTTGGTTCACTACCTCAGTCCTCATCTCCCTCCTTAGCCCGTAGCCCAAGACTGGGAGGACTGAAGAAAACCCCACCTCCCCCCAAACCCTTTAGCCCCACTCCCAAATCCCTGTAGCGCTTTATGACCCAGCTGATAGTGCTCCGAGCCGTGTCATTTGTGCCCCCATGGATAACGAGCATAGGGTAGTGGTCAGTGGGCTGGAGGAGTTCAGGGATCTTCTCCATAATGTCTCGGCTATGGGCTCCCAGGAAGCAGCAAACTTCCTGGGTTAAGGGGTTGGGGCAGCAGATTGCCTCCTCAGTTCCCCTCAGGATGGAGTCTCTCACAACAAACACTTTGTGTTTTGTCTTATGGATAGTGGGGGCAGTAGCTACAGTGGAACCTGTGTTGCCTGCAGGAGGTGGAAGCTTGGCAGGCACTGCTGAGGCTGCAAGAGGTTCATACCTGTTGCAAAGCTCCAGTGTAGCGGGGACCTTGGTGCGGCAGGCCTTGGGGACCTTGAAGACTTTGGTCCATCCCCTTGGCTGGACAACAAGGGAGGTCCTTGAGTCTTCCCTTGTCCTGGAGGGCAACCATGGTCTACCCTCCACCTCCCGGGGGAGGAGGGCCTGGCAGTAGGAGTCTATCTCCTGCTCACCATCCCTGATAGTATGCTGTCTGTGGACTGTGGCCTGCAGCTCCTCCAGCTGGTGCACCAGAGACCCCAAAAGGGAACAGACCTCACAAGGGGAGGTGGCCATGCTCCCGGACCCCAGAGCTTGAAAAAGTGTCAGGCAGCCCCCGCAGCCGAGAGCCAGGAGCACTGTCTGCGTGGAGCAGAGAACCATGGGCTCCATCTGGGTAGAGGCCTCTGAGGAGCTGGGGGCGGGCCGCAGACCCCAAAGGGACCCTCGGGTTGTGGCGTGTGCTCATCCACATCATGCCACTGGTAGGCTGGCTGCGGCTGGGACTGCCTACCATAGGGGGCTTACAGGCAGGGCCTCAGGCCCTCCTGCTCGCCCTCCTGCACGAACTCCTGCATTAACTCATGCACCGGGCCCAGAAGCGCGCCTGTTTGCACAGCCTGTTCACAAGGCTCCGGTCACGCAGCTCCTTGTGGGGCTGGGCGAAGTAGAAGCTGGGGGCAGGGCGTGACCCTCCCCACCTCCACTCAGCCCTCTCCCAGCTGGCTGCGTCCCTCCCACCATGGGCCCTGCTTACCTGTGGGCAGGCCAGGCTTTTTGGGGGTGCTGAGGTCTCTTCCCGGGGGTCCCTGGGCTCACGGGGGTGCAGCAGGCTTACACCCGTGCGTGTAGCGCCAGAGCTGGGTCCCAAGTGATGACAGGAGCTGAATGATGACAGGAGCTGAGCACTCTCAGAGCAGTTCTTTGGAGATTTGACATAGTCTGTTGAGGTCATAAGATAACTGAGCAGGGTATCTTTGCAGTGCATAGTTTGAGTGGCACGAGTGTTCACGCAATAACTGATTGGTTCTCTCATTGCTTTACTGCATCTGACCCAGCGGTGCCCTCCAGGCACAAAGAGAGTGAAGGAAGCCTCATGGATCGATTGTGGCTTCCCAGTCATGTGTTGAGGCAGGCACTCCAGAGGAAAGAGAGTGCAGGGCCAGATCTAGGATTTTGAAAAGTGGGGGCACAGGTGGCATGGTGTGGTGTGGTGCGGTTGTCATGTCGTCACATATAACATATATATTTTTCTCCAGGGGAAAAGAAACTGGAAGATTTAGTAATATGTTTGGGATTCTAGGGCTGTATTATTCAGTTTGTGATTGAAGGAAAACAAATACAACTTTATTGGAATATGCATTAATTTGCTACAGCATAATTATGTATTAAACACACAATAAACTAGAAAAAATAATCAAAATCTATTATAGTCCTTTGAATTCAATGCACATTTCTTTCAGATTCATAAAACAAAATCAAGCCTCTTGAGCATCCTGAAATGTATTTCCAGTGCTTCATTGGAAATTATTCCCACACCTGAGTTAATGTTTTTAGATAGAGTTAAGAACAGTCTTTATGACCATAAAATAGGAGCTACGTTACCAGGAGCACCTAACAGACAGCAGATTTGCAGAAGAAAAGATAGCTTGATTAGTGGAATGTTAGTACTATCAAAAAGGAGAGAGCGTTGTTAACACATATGGAATGAAGAATTTAGATGGAATCATGTAGATTATAATGCACCATGAAGTCAAGTAGTTCCTTCACTGCTGCCTGAATAGAAATGCTGCTGCCACTGCTAGGCAGTTGGTTTTAATCTTTAGGTAGATCAGGAATCAAAGAAGGGAAGGACATGCAACTGCACCACTTTCCCCCTCATCCTGGATCCATCCCTGAGTTTGGATGTGTAGAGGCAGAAAGTTGTACCCATGAAGGAGTTGTGGGAAATATTCACTTCTTAATATTAAGAACTGATATTTAAATAGTGGCATTTTTTATATTTAATTTATACTGTTGGTGAAAGTCCCTCATTGACTTTCTGACAGTTCAAAACTGGGCAGGCCCCATTTATTTTCATCCTGTCTTCTGAAGTACAGGCTTCCCTCGCCAACCACGGTTTTGCCAACCATGGTTTTGAGTATCCACATTTAATACCATTTTGGCTATACAGTTTTAAGTAACCACAGTTTTCTGTTGCTGTGCATCAGCCTGCTAGCCCCCTAGCCCTGCTTGTGCCTCTCCTTTACCCTCCACACCACAGCCCCTGCTCTCCAAGCCGGAGGTAGCCCCCAGCCCTGCCAGAGATGTGTGTAGTGGTGGGGAGCTGCCCTACCCGCGGTGGTAGGTAACAGCAGGCCCGCTCGCCTCTGTTTCCTGCTGCCCTGCTTCCCTCCCCTGCAACCCAGCGCTGCAGGGAGCAGACAAGCCATACGGGGATCTCCTTGCCCACCACTGCTCGCCCTGCGGCAATGCTACTCACCCCTCGGTGATGTGCCTCCTGCGCCTGCCGCTGGTTTGAGGGTGCAGCCCTGTGCCACTGCCCTCAGGCAGCCCCGTGTGCAAGAGGCGCATCACCAGGGCAGTGCGGAGTGAGCAGAAGTGGGCAAGGAGATCCCTGTGCAGCTTCTTTGCTCCCTGCTGTGCTGGGTCACTGGGGAAGGAAGCAGCCCCAGCCATGCTAGTTCATGGGATAGTCTGAGCCTGGCAGCTCATCCAGGGGTGGCTCCTGCTGCCACCAGGCTCAGATTGTCCTACAAACCAGCCTGGCCAGGGCCCCACCACGGGCTGCTGACCGGCCAATTGTGGTAATTGTATGTGGTCCATTTACTACTTTTATACTGGCAATTCTAAATACAATATATTCCCTTCCAGTCTCTCTGTTCAATTTTTGCATTTCTGTCTAGCCTCCTGATGTGCCATATTTCCTACTAGGTGCCCTGTAGTTTCTTGGAATTACATAGGTCTGAAATGAAATTATCACCTGTCCTTTTACCTTTGTCATTTCTGTTGACAACTTCAGTGACTCACATTTACAGCCTTGGTGTTTGTTTTTGCCTTGTCTCAGTCTTTCTTTATGTATTCAGGCTCTAGCCCTATCTTTTCACTTTCAAGTTCATGGCCCCATTATCTCTTGTGTTAAACTTGGTGACATTCTCTCAATTCTCCTTCCTTCAGTCCATTTAGAATATCTTAGTGAAATTATATTTATCTGCCAATCCAAGTAATTTCTCCTTTCTCTCTTCTGTCTTTTATTGTATTTTTGTAAAATAACATGCTAGTGTATTTTCCTTCCATCCTGGATCTGTATATTTAAAAAAAAAGTTTGTTTTAATGTTCCTCATGTTATGTACTGTTCCAGAGGCTGCCAATGTTTGGAAGTGGGGGCTGCTTTAATTGTGTTTAGCACAGGCTGTTTCCAACCTGACCGCCACAGCCATCACAGCCACATGGTGCCCCTTCCACTTCTTCCCACTGCCCAGCTGCCATGTGGGCAAAGCCTCCTGTTGCTGAAATCCTCTGCCCATTAAAATGTTGCCAGAGCCCACACCCCCCAGCTCTGCAGGCTAGATAAAATGGCTGAAGTGCTGAAGCACTGCTCAGCTGTGGGAGTGAAGAGGATGTTAAATGTATTCAGTGAAGTGGCAGTGGCGGGCAGGCATGCTCTAGGGCCTCCCAGCTTCTGGCTTGAGCCACTGCAGGCATGTGGCTGCATTTCCTAATTTAACAGAGAATGTCTGTCCAGTTATTAATCAGTTTAAGCTGCACAGCTTAGACTAACCTGCAAAGAATTAATCAATTCAGGCTTGGACTTTTTGAATGTCTGTCCCTAGCCAGTGTGTTTGCCTAATATGGGCCATGTGTTTGACAGGCATGCTCAGTGTGGGCTGCATTCAATCAGCTTCACAGTTGATTTCCATTACTGAGCAACTGAGCACATGCTGCTTCTGGCAGCAGGTTAATGACAATGTGTTTAATGATGAGGCTTTCCTGCATGTGACTATAAGACGATGGGCCTTTTTCTCTGTGCTGTATGACACAAACAGTCTAACCACCCGGCATAGTTCTAATGGACAGAACAGAAGATGTACTGATGGAAAAAAAAAGCTTTCTTTGCTTCCATTAACCACTAAAAATCATGGTGACTATTAACCATTCTTAGAACATATTTTTTGCATTGATGCTGTATGCTACAGTATGTAGTTTTAATCCCTTACAGGTCACCTGTAGATTTTAGAATGGGTTTATTACTTATGTATAAACTAGCGTAAAAGCCCATCAAAAATGATGGGCAAAAATAGGCTACTTGTTATAGGGTACCACGTTTCTGCTATCCACTGTGTCATTACCAACTTGAGCTGTTCTGCCTGGTCTTCTTCTATACAATGGGTATCCATCAAGTGTCTCCTCTCTAACCTCCTTCAGATATTTCTTCAAACGTGGATGATTTTCTGTGCACGGTGCATTTGGATTCAATCCTCCACATGGTCCATGAATCGTACATCTTGTCAGAATGTTCTTTGCTCAACAGGCAATGCCCTGTTATACGAACGAAAGTATGTTTTAAAGTTCTGGTAATGCTTGTTGTTCTGATACATCATCAAATCCTGAAAATACTTTGGAAACGGTCTTCTTGGAGGCAGAATCACTTTACTGTTATAACAACAACTCCAGAATTGGCCATCTGATGGTCTTTCAGCTTGGAAGTTTAAAGAATAACAAAATTGGCATACCACGTTCATCAGTCCACAACTGTGTTCCTCAATCTTGTCTTCAGTGAATCTGTTGTTGTCTACTCTTCCAGCCTGTCTTCTGTTGCCTCTGTGAACCCTTTTCCTTTCCATTGCATCTCTTCTGCAATGTTCTGTTTGTTCATTTGTTTCATTTGGTTTCACTCTTGCCATTCTTTCTGCATTCAATTGCCATCTATTCTCTACTTCATGTTGGTAAGGGTGTTATGGGCTAAAGGAAGGGTGTTAAGGGGCAGTTTTTGCTTGGATAGCAAGAGTACACCATAACTAATTGAAATCAATCACTAAAAGCCTAGAAAAGTGAGTGCAAATATGTTTTTTTGAGCGTGACAGACAAAATGACAAAGACACAAACGAAGCACATTATTATAGAGGGGATACCCTGTGGGTACAAAATGCATTACTTCTTTAAAAATATGTGAATTAATTCTAGCTCTTCAAAGAGGTCAGTAAAACAAGAAAAAAATTCTAAATTCAGGCATAGCATTCTTCAAACCTTTCAGATTTTTTTTGGCTGATATCAAGAATTCTGAATGCCAAAAAAGAATATTTATGTGGCAGTTAAGAGAAACTGAAAATGAGATATTAAATGAAAACCTTCCTTCAGGGATTTATTTGCATTCTTTGTAAACTCAATCACTATGGAATAGCATACTGGTTTCACAAAAATAGAACAGTCACAGTATTTGCAAGCTGTGGAGATATGAAGTCAGCTATGTAAACTGATGTCAATAAAAATATTATAAAACATGACATTGAGTTTGGACTACTACCCACAAAACCCTGCTTGACCTCACAGATGTTGTATATAGTAAATTGGCCATGTTTTACACATGTGGCATATTAAAGAACTATTTTATAAAATTGTTAGTCTAAGTTTCAGAGCGATAGAGGCATAGTAAGCTTGTTCAGTGTCAGGGGTGGTGGGGGAGAGGTTTAGTATGCTGACCACAGTAGAGCTGGAGGTTTTGGGGGAGTTAGAATAGAAATCTTACCTGGTTGGGCTCTCTGAACAGGGAATGCGACTGCTACTGCTGCTGTAGCCGACACCACCTTCTTTGTGGAGACAGCTTGGGCTGCAGCAGCAGTGCAGAGAGAGAAAAGTTTGGCATAGCAGCCCTGTGGCATGGGCTCCCTGAAAGCTGCAGGTCCTGGGGGCCTCAAACACCTGATATGCTGCTGGGTTCAGAGTTGTGCCTACTTATGAGAGAAACTCCCTGGGTCAGGAGAGCACCACTCCACTTGTCCTCCTCTCCCCTGCCCCTCTGTCCCTCCTCCTAGATGCACTGCTGAGTGTGGGGCTGTTCATATGTCCAGATATGGGGCAGCCTGGATAAAGTACTGATGGGATTCTCGTGTCCCCTCAGTTGATGCCTGGTACTGGTGCCATGTTTATCCCACCCTAGTTGCATTACCGCAGTATAAAAAATTGGATTTTCTAATTAGTGGCAGTTAATAGATGTCACAGCATTGGTAGAGAGCCTTTTTGTTGGATCCACAGTGGACTGCTATCTTTGGTCCCAATTCACCAGACCTGTGTACACTTCTTGTGATCCAGGTCGATTATTCTGTTGTTTCTTCTCTTGGCCTGTCTGTCACTTTGCTCTAGCACAGGCTTTTTCTCTGTTACTCTTTCATAGGAATGGACCCTGCAGCCTAGCAACCATAGCTCCCAGGAACAATGTTGGTTTGCTCAGTAGCAAAGCAGACCTTTTTGCAAAGCTCCAGCTTGTGTGTGCCTTGGGCTTACAGTTTAATTCTTCAAGAACATGGTAGGGGTAGCATATCACAAGCACAGACTTCTTACCATTGCTTTTTGCTCAGCATGGGTCTAGACAAGACAAGCTGACCCCCCCCCCCAGTCAAAAATAAAACACAACCTTTCCCACCCAAAACAAACAAACAAAACACCTCATGTTCATTTTGCAGTTTGTTTCCTGAACTGAATTACTCCTGTGATAGTCAGGTCTTTGCTTCATAGCATCTGACAAAGTGCGTTGTGGCTCACATAAGTTTATACATCTCTGATTCAGTTAGTCTACAAGGTACATCTCTATTCTGCCTTCTGCCTAATTTCCTCCCTGACTGCTATGGAGAGTTTATTAGTCTTACATTACCATCCTTTGGGATTTTCACGATCCTTCTCCAGTTTGCGTCAAGCAGAACCTTGGTCTTTCTTTTTGGATCAGCTTGCTTTCACTGACATTGACTGGTCACAAGTGCGGATGCAGTGACATGATTGCACCCTCTCCCCCTTTCAGACCACACTGTAGGACCACTTGCTTTGTGGACGTTAAGTTCCCAAAGCAAGTGAGAAACCTCCTCCTGCATTGGCACTCTTTCTCTTTACCTCCATGCTCAGAGGTACCTTTCTTCTCCAATTCCCTCATCTCTGCCTGCTGCCTCTGGCAGACCCTCATGTGGGAGGAACTCTAGAGCCACTTTTCTCCACTCGAGATGGGCTGTGTGGGGAGCCAGCCTCAGCCAGGAACAGTGACAGTGGCAGACCAGTTCCCCTTCCCTGCCCAGTCTCCCTGAATGTTCACCTGGGAGCAGATGAAGGGAATGGGGTGTTGGCTACAAATGTCCAACTCGGGATCCTTAAAATTCTAGTTTATTACGCAGATTGAAACACTGTGATCATAAACCTTGGGGCTGGTCCCCACACACACAGTAGCAGGCTACAGAGTCAGGTATACCTATCCTACAAGCGCTGGAGTCTGCTGTCGATGGCCAGTCGAGGCTTCTTGACAGGTCTGGACAGGTCTGGTCGAGTTGGAGATCGAGATCAAGAGGGTGCCACTTTTCACTGCCTTTTATCTGTCCCTGGCAGACTTTGGTGACTCCCCAGTTTTCTGGTTTGCCCAGTCCAGGGGTCATTGACCCTCGTGGGACTTCCCCCTCAGTGGCTACTGGACAGCATGTGTCGGCCCCAGGGGTCGTCCGCATGTACGTGCAGGTTTGGGAGTCCGTTGATGAATTTAGAATAGGGCTCTGGGAGTGGTCAATCTGGAGATATTCAGCCCAAAAGTTGGTCCCCGGCGTTGATTAACTCATGCCAGAGCTTCTAGCCCTTGATCAGTGACGTTTAGAGATTTCCGGGTTGTTACATTGTCTTCTATTGAATTCTTCCTTTGGTTGATCTGCAGCTTCCAGGTGATAATTGCTGCCTGCTTCCATGTTACACATTCAATCATGATTCACTCACTCTTTTACAGGCCAGCCTGATACAGGGAAGGGCATTTTGATTCCTGCCCTTGTTAACATTGTTACAATGTATAATTTACTTATGAAACTAAACATATTTAGTTGAAAGGTGAGGAGTATAAAATATAAGCTACAATGCTATGGCACACAAATAGGTAAAAATACCAAACTACAAGGGGAGATAGAAAATGCACACATACAAATTTTAAAATCTTAAAGTGAAAGAGAGAAGAAGGAAGAAAAGGTAGAAAGAGAAACATAACCAAGGAGGGGAGAGCAAATGCAGGCAGGAGGAAAAAGGTGCTTTCTGCTACAGGGGAACGTGTCTGCCACTGCCATCCCAGGTCAAGTCTGGCTCCCCACACAGCTGCTCACTGAAACCTGGCTGGAAAGGAGAAGGAGTGACTTAGACAGCAGTAAAAGGATTGGGCCAACCCTTCTGTGCCTAAGTAGAGAGAGAGAGAGGAGTGGGAGAAGTGGGGAGAGGCTGCTGAGCATGGAGGAGAAAGGAGGGGGTCACAAGAGAGGGGAGAGTAATTCTTACCTGATTCAGGGACTTAAAAAGTCCCCGGTGCTGCTTCCACAGTGTGGTCTGCCTGCCCTGGTAGGAGAGCAGGGAGGCTGGAAATGGGGGAGTACAGCTATGCCTGCAGCGCTGGTCACTGCTTCTCCCTCCGCCCCCGGCGCCCCTCCCCTCCCCTCCCCTCCCCTCCGCCTGCTTTTTTTTTTTTAAATCCTGGAAGCACCTATGACCAGTTATGATGCAGGTCAATGGGACATGTGCTCTTCACTCTAATAACAAAAAGCATGCCTACTTTCCTGACAATCCCAAAGCAAAGCTTCGTGTGAGCCTCTGAATATTCTTCAGTTTGTTCCTCCTGGGAATCCACTGTTATGACCTGCCTTTCTTTTCTCAGTCAGGTTTGGGAATTTTCCAGTGTCTTTGCTTGTTCCTCCTTGCAGAGAAGGGATTACTTTCAAGCAGTATGCCTATTATGCCACCAGAGGACAGTCATTTAGGTAAAAAAATGCTGTTGTTGTTTGACTGAGACATCTTTCTTTCTCTATGTATTGAGGCAGTCATGATACAATAAGAGAAAATTAACCGTTTCCAAGACTATTCATAAGTTGTACAGGATTTCCAAATCCTCAGTGGGCCTGCTGAATATACTAGGAAATGGGCATTAAAATAGCTTTTGTGCATTATAAACCAAACCAAATAATCAGCAAAACAGCCCTTACTATTATAATATCCTAATGGATGAGTAATTTAGCAGGAACTTGCTCTACAACTCATTTCACTAATTTTGTTGGTAGTACTTCTGGCATGAAGTACTATTCAAAACAAGGATACTAGAATTTCTCCTTCAGTTTTTCTACAACTAGTGAGTTTTGAAACAGGCCAGCACAAAGCATTTATGAGCCACGTTCTCTTCCAGATTTTTCATCTCCTTTTTTAACTTTGTCTTCTAGATTTTCACTCTTCGTGCTAGCAGGTAGAACAAATTAGTGTTACTTTTTGACCATCACTTTCAAGTTAGGAGCAAAACTGTAGCTGAATAAAAGCTATCTTGAGTTTTCTGAGTCATTTGGGTAGGCAGACTTCTGGCAAGAAATTCACAAGTGCGTGGATAGTGTGCTCTGGGTATGTTTTCACTGGATGTTCACTTTGATTCTGTCATAGGAAAACCTATGATGCACACAGGTTTTAAAGAAGGTTGAAGGTGCTTTAAAGCTAAGGTACCTTACACAGCTGAAGGCATGGGATGGAAGCCAGGCTTCATTTTAACTCAGGCTGTAACCCTCCTACTTTGTGATGAGTGTGTAGGCAAAATTGGTCAGAAGTCCACCAGTGATTTCCCACCAAGTTCCTCCTAAAGGACAAACATGTTCTCCTGTTACTTGGTAAGAAAAGAATCCAAGGTTCTTTGCACAAAGAACCATAGGCCATGCCCATGGTCAAGTTCAGGAACAGTAAGGATGCAATAAAGTGGGTATTGTCTCTATGGCAGGACTGCTCACACTTTAGCCCAATTAAATCTGAAGTGAAGGCATATCCTGTACTTTAAGCTCTTTAAAAATGGTAACATGACTGTATTTGTTTTCCTTTATAAACCCAGATTTTCCTTATACTGCTCATGGTTTTAGCCTACTAGCCCCATGAATTAAATGCCGTGTTTAACTGCATACACCATGCATTTTTCCCTCTAAAATCAGTTCTCCAAAATTGGGTTGCATTTCTTAAGCAGGAAGCCAATTTTCTTCTCTAGAATAGAAGCATGAGCATACTGTGCTTTAATGACTACTAAATGGTTGCAGCTTGTTTCTGACCCAGCAAGCAGCAGGAATGGAGTCCACTGTTAAGTTTCTCACAGCTACTGCTGAATTGGCCCAAAACTGCTTATCAATACAGCAGAAGCTGTGAAAGGGTTAACAGTATAGCTTGAGTGTTGTCTGAAGCAGCTATTTAGTTGGCTGATGGTGGATGGGCTTCTGCGTGCATTCAGTTCTCTTGGTCATGACTGGAAATTTTTTTTTCTAGATTCTGCCTTCCAGAAATAGGGTGTGTATCTTATTTTGGGGACATGTGGTATGTGAGAAAATACATTATATTCCATATATCCACAGGCCAGACATCTGTTGGTGTCTTGTTGGGTTACTGTAGGCCCCACAGTAGTTGAATAGCTATTGGGATGAGGTACGAGGAAGTGATTCCAGTGCTTTCTTTGTCAACTGATAAAAATACCAGTGATGTCCCTGAGCTGTTCTAGCTGCCAGTAGTGTCATAACATTCTACAGAAGACACAGACTGATGAACTGACACCTCGGTAAATAAAAGCAAACATCCTGCAATTTTATGGATGTCATTTAAAATTATATTAAAATATCTAAATATTAATGCTTGCTTCTGCTGCTAATTACACCAGTTATTTATGGGTACCTACTTGGAGATGCCTTTAAAATTTTGCTCTGCTGTATTGACATGCACAGCTTGACTTCATTTCTCTAGAATTTTAGGACATAATTGTTTATTTTAGGCTGTTTTTCCATTCACTGTTAAATGTTTTCCATCAAATGTCTTAGAAATGAAATTAACCCATTTGATGCATCTTTCTCATAGTGTATATCATCCATATGAATCTGCTTGTCAAGCTACTGTACATAACTTACGGTAATTTACAGATAGCAACCAAAGGACTACATGTCAGTCCAGTGAAATTCAGTCAGACTTTCTTAACTAAAAAGACTGTTAGCATTAGCAGTACATTATTTTTAGTCAAAAGCTATATTTTAAAATTTCTGTTTCTAGGTTATCCTACCATGTCTTGGATACTCCTAGAATTACTAATACTAACACCTGGTGTTTATAGTTATCCGTGGTTTTTTAAGATGAGTCATTTATATTATCAATGATTTGTATTTTCAATTATTCTGCAATTACGGTTATTTATATTCTGCAATTTTCTGAATTAGTGAAAAAATGGAAAGTTTTAATAGTTTCTTACACACTGATTGAGGGATACAGGTTTTAGTTGTGTTGGTCTACAGGCAAAAAAATATGCAGAACTCTTGGCAGAGGTGATCTCTTTTATTAGACCAACTAAATAGTTTCAAAAAAAAATTTTTATCTGCAAGCTTTCAGGCTCACTCACCCTTCCTCAGCCAAAGGAGAATGCACAGATTGTAACATTTGTCCCAGGCAGAAATGAAACTTCATATTGCTCAGGATAATAAAAAAGTATTAATATTAAGTATTAATTATTAAATTTTAGTATTAAAAGAATAAATTGCACAGTGATGGCATTTGTGTGGATACCTTTAAGAGTGTTATGTATAAGTTGTCAGACAAGGTTCCTTGGGTGAATTTGATATCTTTTATTAGACCAACCCAAATGGTTGGAGAATAGTTATTAAGCAAGCTTTCGGGTTCAAAAACCCTTCGTCAGGCTAAGGAAGCTGCAGCAGTTGGTGTGTGCTCTTCCGGGATAGAATGAAAAGGCTTAGAGTGGTTCTTTTTTATATTATGGTTTGATCATGCATTTATATTGCAACCAATTAGAATATCTTAACATCTGCACAGAACCAGCAATCACCCGAAACACACCAAAAAAGCTGTGATATACAGCCAAGCCCTCAGATACCACTGCATCTGTACTGAAGAGAACACCCGGGATTGCCACCTCACCAATCTTAAAAAGGCTTTCACCCAGCAAGGACACTCCTCCAGAGAGGTAGATTGCACGTTTGAAAGAGCCACCTGGATACCACGTGAAGAACTGCTGCAGTACAGAAGAAAAACACCCACAAATCGCACACCGCTGGTTATGACCTATTACCCATCCCTTGAACCTGTACGGAAAATCCTCAAAAAATTGCAACCCATATTAGAAAAAGACCCTATTCTTAAAAAAATCTTCCCAGAGCCACCCATCCTAGCCTTCAGACAAGCACCAAACCTCGCCAACCTCATCACCAGAAGCAAACTTCCTCAGCCCCAGAACACACCAAAAGGATCCAGACCGTGCCATGACAAGAAATGCAAAACCTGCCCCCACATCTCCACCACCCCCACTATTTCTACACCCCACAACAGAGCCATCAGCATTCCTGGATCTTACAGCTGCACCTCCAGCAATGTGATATACCTCATCCAATGCACCAAATGCCCTGATGGAAGATATGTAGGAGAGACCAGACAACAACTGCGCACCAGAATGAACGCACACCGGAAATCCATCAAAGACAGAAACACCCAATTACCAGTGGGGGCACATTTCTCACAGGAGCGCCACTCTCTCTCCAATCTCTCAGTCCTGATCCTCAAGGGAAATTTACACAACACATCCCAGAGACGAGCCTATGAGCACCATTTCATCAACCTGCTGGATACTAGAGATCAGGGACTAAACACAGAGGTTGGGTTTTTGATACATTATAATCTGCCTGGCAACTGACTCCCCAGCCCAGCCCAGCCCAGCCCAGCCCCTGGCTTGTTTACTTTTCATTCCATCCAGGAAGAGCACGCAGCAACTGCTGCAGCTTCCTTAGCCTGATGAAGGGTTTTTGAACCCGAAAGCTTGCTTAATAACTATTCTCCAACCATTTGGGTTGGTCTAATAAAAGATATCAAACTCACCCAAGGAACCTTGTCTGTCTTATGTTAAGCACATAAATAAGTAGTTATGCTTTTGTTTGCTTGATTGGCTTCAAACCTCATGTTGCCTATATTTGACTCCATGCAGAATGATTTACAGGCATGCATGTTTAATATGTGTGGTTTCGAACCTACATGGTTAACCAGTCTTTGTCAAATGATTGGTTCCTTGTTCTCTGACACTGTAGGATGCTGAGTTCTCTTAGCTTGTCAAAAAGAACATTAATCAAACTAATCTGATGGCACATGCCACCAACATGTCTGATCATGATGACTTCTAACGGTTTTATCATAGCTATTGAACAAATGCATTTCACTAGGGAAGAATGTACACTGTGTGTAGCCTGTAGGCTTCATTGCACATTGATAAGAAGTGAACATGTTGTTCAGATGTTTAGCATTGCATTTGACCTTTTCACTCATCTGAATGTTCCTATATTCACTGTTAATTTGCTCAAGTTCTGTGAGTAGGAGTAAGCTTGGCTGCCAAAGAACAAAGGAAGGTTTTGGGCATGTCTTTAAAATTGTTTTGCCTTTATGTTTATACTTTTTAATCGCTGAGAATCTCTGAACCGGTACAAGACACCTCGTGATATTAGTTTTTTCCTTATGATTTGGACACAAGGGGATGTGTTTTCATCCAAGCTTCTCTGAGTATTATCAGAGATTATTCAGATAACTCTCTGTGCAATGAACAGTGAAATTCACTGGCTAGAAATGAACTCTCATATTCATATTTAGAGATATGTTTTCATTATTTCTAATGAGAATTGGATTTGTAAATTATTGTACCTCATATAAGTGTAGTTTCTAAACTAGGATCTAAATTAGCAGTTTTCTTCTGTGCATGCAGTTTCTAATTTGAAGATGTTTTTCAGCTCTCCTTTTTATGTAGTCTTCCTTTTCTGTCCATGGAGAGTCTGTCGTTCGTTCTTTCATTCATTCTTTTCTTCATTCTTTCTTTATGATTATTCATGTATCATATGTTCTTTCCTAACTGATATTCTAAAATCACATTATTTTACATTACTCAAGTCCAGTGGAGAGAAGCTGAAGTTAGCAGGCCTAGTTTTACTGGTGCACTTCAACTTGTGCAGTCATTTACTCCTATATAAAATATTACTGTGCTAATCAGGTAGACTTTGCACTCACATTGAACTGGGGTAAATTACTATGCAAGATTCGGGACAATGATGTGTCAGGCTCAGTCTTTGAATGTGCAGTATAAATAATAGCAAGGATACATTTCTGACTTCTTCGTATGCTGTGTGCAAGTTGTCTTGCATAAATAGTGACTTGAATGCTGTCCATCAACGAGAATGAGCTGTCATCAGGAGCTCTAAGGAGTAATAAAAAAAGTCTTGTCTTTGGCAAGAAAATGCCAAGGATGAGTTCATTGTCATAATATGCAGACTTTCCATTAGCTTTCATTGTCAAATTCAGAGCAGCAGCATGGTGTTTCTGCAGCATTGCAAAATCATGAGTGACTTTGTAAAGATCAAAGTCTCCTTATAGTTTGCAAAAGTGAATCTCCTTTTGCTTGATGTCTCACGCTGAAAGTATTTCAACTAATTTGGAATGTTCCATTTTCACAACAGAAGGAAGTGTTAGGATCCCAGCACCCTCACTTTTTCAGTGAGTGATACAGAGAACAGTCCCACAGATGAAAAAGTATACAGGAGGTAAGGGAAAAAGGATGAAGAATAATGTATTATTTCACTCTTTCTGAACTTCTGGGAACACAGTACATTACCAAAGGAAATTATTACTCATTGTTTTTAAGGACACAGGTAGATCCTTCTTTTAATAGGCAGACCCCCAGATATAAAAGATGCCAGAAAACAAACAAACAAGAAAAAGAAATTATGTCTCGAGGTGTTTTTTGGAACAAGTCTATGCTTCCTCCCCTTGCCCTGGCCCCACCTGTTTTTTTTTACTTACGCGCATGCACACACACACACACGCGCCCCAGAAATACCTGTCAGAACAAATTATTGTTCATATTTATTTTGCATACTCAGTAACTGCTGGCAGTATGTTAGTACAGCTCCTTTCTCCCCTGAAGGCTGAAACTCTGCATGAATAGGTCTTGTATAATTTATTTCTCTGATGCTTTTCATCTTGTTCTTTCATTCTACTCTTATTGCTTGGTTTTTCATTAATCATTTGACTGGTCTATGTAGGTAGCTGAACCTTGGTGAACCGTGTTGCCCTTCATACATCTATTGCTCCTTCAAACTCAGTGATCATAGCTGTGATTACTGTTTCACAGGAATTGTGATTCTTTATAAAATATAATAAGTTTGATATTTTAAGCAGGTGCATGACAGGTGTTATATATGCTGCCAGAAGTATATGTTGAGATATGGGTTAAATCTTTTAACCTAAGCAGGTTCTAGCTCAGGATGGGTAATTAGTGTACCAATAGCTAGTTGATTAAATGTATACTGATCTAGACCATATGATAGATGTCTTTTGTAAGGCTGACATGTTGTGTGACTAGATGCAGAAAATTCTCTTGCAAGCACTTCTATGGATGACAAGGTAGGAACATTTAAATACAGTAGTCTTTAATATCCTATCAGTCAGTGTCCTGCTATAAAGCTGGTATTGTGTTGCTGAATGGTGTAGAGCAGGGATGTCCAGAGTGCTGAAAAAAACATAATGTCTTCCTTGTAAGGTGCCAGAGTGCCAGCATGCCAGAAAAACAAAACTAGGGCTGGCATACATGACAGGATGCACTGTATATTAATAAAGATAATAAGAATAAATTATACTACTAAGCATGTTGTGATGAGAGAAGAAGAAAAAGAGGGGAGGAAGAGAGAAAAAGAAAAAAGAGAGGGGGAAAGAAGAGGGAAGGGGGGAAGAAAAGAGGGGGGTAAGAAAGAAGAGGGAAAAAGAGAGAGAGAGGGGAAAAGAAAAAAGGGAAAAAAGGAAAAGAGAAAGAGGGGGCGTGGTGTGGTGGCTCCAGCCCCAGACCTGGCCAGCAGTGTGGCACAAGCTGCTTGAGCCTCAGCCAGTGGCCTTGGAGGAAATTGGGGTAGGGGACATGATTAGGGACAGGGGTGGCACAAGGGTGGGGCTGTACTGCGGGCAGTAGGGACCCGGGGGGGAGGGGTGGCACTGGGAGGGGTGGCTATGGGGGCGCTTGGGCAAATTTTGGGTTGGCTATAGTCCCCCAAGTCCCCTCTAGCTCCACCCCGATTAGGGACCTACCAAATTAACAGAGGGAGTGGGCTGCACCACGGATCCTTTAATCTGGAAGGTTCCCCCATGAGCCCTCACCGTTGCTTGGTGGAGGGGCTCCGCTGCTCGTCGCTAACTCCTAATCCACGGGGAGGCAAAAAACACAATTTTAAATATGTGTGGATTGGCTGAGGGGCTCTGGCAGCCCCGCTGTGTGTGGGAAGCAAACTGACTAGGAGGCAAAAACCACACCATATTTAAAACCATGGCTTTCGTCTCCATGCTGATCTGGAGTGTGAAGTGAGCGGGGGATGGGGATGCACGGGGAACCTGCAAAATGGATGGGAGTGGGGTGCGCGACAGTTCCTTTGATTTTGCAGGTTCCCCCGTGTACCACCTTAGGCATGGGGGCTGGGGTCAGCAGAACGCAAGCAGCATCCCTACCTGTGCTCTCCTCATCCCACCCCTGGTGCCTGCCGTGGCACTGGGAGCTGTCCCTGCTCCGGAGACCTTAGAGCAACAACTTTAAAAAAAACATTTTTTTAAAAACATTTGCCTTGGCACACCTCATGGCGTGCTAAGGAAAATGTCTCCCCATGCCACTAATTGTCCACATGCATGCCGGGGGTTGCCTGTCCCTGGTATAGAGGTCTGGATGACTTATGAAATGGGGAGAGCTGACCACATCACTGTGAGGTTTGCAACAGTGGAAATGCTGCTCAATGGAAGAGGAGTGCGAAACAGTTTTCTCAAGAGCAGATCAAGTTTGTGAAACTCTCCAGTTAGAAAAATGACCACTGATAGCACTAATATTCACTGAATGCACAACTCTTGCCTTTAGGGCAGCTTTCTGATGATGTGCTTGCTCTTTAGCTCAAATGCATGTGTTCATGCATAAGTGCATGTGTGTTCACACACACAAACATTCATGCTTTTAAAAGCCATTAAGCCGTATCTCATACCGGAAAGAAGGGAAGAGTGATATTGCTAACTCTTCTTTTCCCAGCTGAAAGGTGCTCTGATACTCAAGTGCCTGGTCATGGCAATCATAATACCTAGACTGGTAAAGTACACAGGAGAGACATTCATTAGCTTGCTTTCTATTTCTTGTTTAATTTTTTTTTCCAGTTACAAAGAAGAACCCAACAGAAATGATTATCATATCTTTACAGCATAGTTTGGCAACTGTTGATCCTTCTGGATCATGCTGTATGCATGATAGGTCACCCAGACCTTCGATGCATATGCCTAGATAGGAGTTTTTTTGGAGGAGTGGAGGCTTCCCAGATCCTCCATTCCCCCTTTAGGCCACTGAAACAGAATCCAAAGGCCAGACTGGGTCTGATGCCTCCATGGCTGCATTTGTGTAAGTGTCCGGGAATTGAACCAGGGACTCCTTTACAGTAGGGTAGTCTTGAAACTTGTACATTTTCTGTTCCTGTTTTTTTGAATACATAAAATCATTCTCTGCTCTCCTCACTTGCCCCTTATATTTCAAGCCATCATTCAGTGACTGGAAATATGAGCACTCTTTCAGCCATCAATCATTCTCCTTATGTATGTAACTCAGAATGAACTTCTGAATATCTTTCTTTTCTCTTGAATCATCATTTGAAACTTCTTAGTTATCAAAGCATAGAAACCAAAGTGCCCCCATAGGATCTGTTCAGTGTCTTTAATGGGAATATTTGTGCTGACTTGTTCATAGATTCATAGACTCATAGATGTTAGGGTCGGAAGGGACCTCAATAGATCATCGAGTCCGACCCGCTGCATAAGCAGGAAAGAGTGCTGGGTCTAGATGACCCCAGCTAGATACTCATCCTACCTCCTCTTGAAAACCCCCAGGGTAGGGGAGAGCACCACCTCCCTTGGGAGCCCGTTCCAGACCTTGGCCACTCGAACTGTGAAGAAGTTCTTCCTAATGTCCAATCTAAATCTGCTCTCTGCTAGCTTGTGGCCATTGTTTCTTGTAACCCCCGGGGGTGCCTTGGTGAATAAATACTCACCAATTCCCTTCTGTGCCCCCGTGATGAACTTAAAGGCAGCCACAAGGTCGCCTCTCAACCTTCTCTTGCGGAGGCTGAAAAGGTCCAGTTTCTCTAGTCTCTCCTTGTAGGGCTTGGTCTGCAGGCCCTTGACCATATGAGTTGCCCTTCTCTGGACCCTCTCCAGGTTATCCGCATCCTTCTTGAAGTGTGGCGCCCAGAATTGCACGCAGTACTCCAACTGCGGTCTGACCAGCGCCCGATAGAGGGGAAGTATCACCTCCTTGGACCTATTCGTCATGCATCTGCTGATGCACGATAAAGTGCCATTGGCTTTTTTGATGGCTTCGTCACACTGCCGACTCATGTTCATCTTGGAGTCCACTAGGACTCCAAGATCCCTTTCCACCTCTGTGCCACCCAGCAGGTCATTTCCTAGGCTGTAGGTGTGCTGGACATTTTTCCTTCCTAGGTGCAGCACCTTGCATTTCTCCTTGTTGAACTGCATTCTGTTGTTTTCTGCCCACTTGTCCAACCTGTCCAGGTCTGCTTGCAGCTGTTCCCTGCCCTCCGGCGTGTCTACATCTCCCCATAGCTTTGTGTCATCCGCAAACTTGGACAGAGTACATTTCACTCCCTCTTCCAAGTCACTGATGAAGACATTAAAGAGTATTGGTCCAAGGACCGAGCCCTGCGGGACCCCACTGCCCACACCCTTCCAGGTCGAGACCGACCCATCCACCACGACTCTCTGGGTGCTACCCCCTAGCCAATTCGCCACCCACCGGACTGTGCAGTCATCCACGTCACAGCCTCTTAACTTGTTCACCAGTATGGGGTGGGATACCGTATCAAAGGCCTTCCTGAAGTCGAAGTATACGACATCCACCCCTCCTCCTGTGTCCAGGCGTTTCGTAACCTGGTCATAGAAAGAGACTAGATTGGTCAGGCATGATCTGCCTGCCAGAAACCCGTGCTGGTTTCCCCTCAGCATAATTTGTCCTGCCGGGCTCTCACAAATGTGAGCCTTGATAATTTTTTCAAAGACTTTACCAAGGATGGAGGTGAGACTAACTGGCCTATAGTTGCCCGGGTCCTCCTTCCTCCCCTTTTTGTTGTATGACCACTTTTCATTTTTGTTTTCCCACCTTTGTCTCAGAAGCTGTCATCCGTATACTTTATAAAGAAAGTAACTACATTTTGAATATGACTCACAACTGTTGTACCCGAATCAGAATATTCTCAGCAGCAGTTATGATCTACTACTTATAACCTAATGTTTAAGAAAAATATATAATGATTTGAATAACAATATGCTTAATTATAAACCCACTCAGTAGCTGCTCAATTAAAAGTATTTTGCTTCTTCAAGGAATGGAAACATTTCAAAGTAATCTTAGATAAACCACATAGGTTTAGAGTATCTAATGGCATATAAAAATATCAGTTGATTCAGGGATATAGGCTGTAGCCGTGTTGGTCTAAGGACATAGGCAGACAAGGTTCTTTGGGTAAATCTGATATATTTTATTGGACCAACTCAAATAATTTTTAAAAAGTCTTCTTTCCATAAACATCCTTTGCCGGGTTGAGGAAGCATTTGCAGTTGGTCAGTAGACTCATGACTTCACATAGATATATCAGACACCTGAAACATTTATTTTATTCTTACTTGCTCAAACTTTACTATAAACTTATACTAAATTTATCTTTTGTTTAGATTATAAAACAACATAAAACCAAAGGTGTGTATTAAGAGTAGCAAAAAAAAAAAAAAGCACACTACTCATTCAGTTAAAACTCAAAGTTCACGCAGTCAGAGATACAGCACGTATTTATAACCGACATACACAAGGTATGTACCATTTTATAATGGTACACATTTTAGAAGTAAAAAACTTTGTCTAGAGAATACTAACATTGCATACTCATACACCAGAAGTTAAGGTTTTGTATACAGAATTATATTGCTTTCTATTGACTTTGTTTAGATCCAGATGGACATCCAAACAGCAAGGCATATTTTCCCCCAAGAATAAGACCTAAATTACGAACAAACTGGAAGTCTCAGAAGGATGGACATATTGGCCCCAGGCAGATGGAAACTCTGTATGTAGCTGTAGCTGCACAATCAAAGGCATAGAATTAAAATATCTGTTCTCACATACTTACAACACTCTTGCCTCCACCAAAACAGTTCTTATGCAGCTTTTTACTTAAAAGTGAATAAATATGCCATACTTACTATATTTACTCAAATATAAGATAATCCTGAATATAAGGCCATCCTCCTAATGATTAGATTCTATATATAGAACATTTATAAATCTGTTATAATTTTCCAGGTATAGAAACTAACTCTTGGAGGTTTGCCTTGAATTTTTCCCCTTCCCACTGCTAAACAGGGAAAATAAATGGGGGTGGGGAGTAAGCTGGCCCTAATGACCTCTTCCCCTCTCCCAACTTCCACCTGCAGCCCCTTCCCCCCCTCCTTACTGTCAGACCCTGCTCTTCTTCCTGAGCACATGGAAGTGAGGAGCAAATCTGAAAACAGACTTTGAAATAAACATGCCTGTAGTAATCTGTGTATAGGCAAATTACTATGGGTGCCCATAGACTTAGTTCATCCAGAACTTATGCATCTTACCTTTTTGAACCTGCTGCAAGTTTTAGCACAGGTACTCCATAAACACACTTTTAAGGAGCACCTTTGTACCTTACATATAGCACAAGCTGTGCCTGTTATTAGTGCTAAGTCAAAAGGCTCATGATTTTAGCATATAGTTCATTGGGCTGGGCCCCAGCAGAGTCAACGGTATTTTAAGCCATGGGAACCCCAAAACTCAGCACTGCTTAGTATGTGAGTGTACTTCTCCCCCCCTGCCCCGCCCCCCAAAATCCATGTGCTAATAAGCCCTAAACTCACTACCACAGGGATGGAGAGTTTCATGTGGTTACTGAAATAGAACCCCATGAAAAAATGTTACATGAAGAGAGAGATTTCTATAAGGGTTTTTTTGTGGGGAGATGATGCATGTTGTTAAGGGCTCAATATATGTACTTGTATGTTTTTGATATGTAGTTGTTTCTGTGCTATGAAACCATGGTAAAGCAAGGATGTTCACTATGTGTAGCTTTGCATGTATAGCGTGATACGTGTTGTTTGGTTTTGGGTTTTTTTTACAAATTTTATTAAAATGGTTCCCATCTGTACACTTTGCCTAATATAAGCCATGTGTTTTATAGGCATGCACAGTTCTGGTTGCATTTAATCAACTTCATAGTTGAATTCTGTTACTGAGCACATGCTCCTTTTGGCAGCAGTTTAATGAAAGGTAATGTATTTAATGAGGTTTCCTTGTATATGAATGTAAGACAAAGAGCTTTTTTCCCCCATGCTGATTCGGGGGCAAGGTGGGGAGAAACCTTGTCTTATAGTCAAGTAAATATGGTATTTTAAAACTTAATATTCTGCTTCAGTTTTTACTGTCCCTAACTACACAGGTTACCTCTTCTTTCAAAATTAAAACAGTAGTACAGAAAAAGTCACTAAAAAAATTAAATTGTTCTTGTCAAGAGCTTAAGTCTGGCACAGAAGAACTGTTTAGTTGCAGTATGCTACAAGCCTTCCTGGAATATTGAAAACTGCATAATTAGTTCTTTCCGCATATTCGTTCAGCTGTCTTGATTAGTTTACTTTCCAAGTGACTCGTGGACCTGTGCATAAACAGTGAACCAAAATTAAAACAAAACAAACATTTCCACCAGAGGCCTGTGGCAGCTGATGTAGAAAGTGATTTGCAGATTCACAACATCTCTCATATACACATCTCGGTGAAATTCTGACTCTGCTGAGCTGAATGAAAATTTTGTTAATGATTTCAGTGAAGTCAAGTTTTCACCCATCTTGCAAACTTTAGGGACAAAGAGGGCTCCTTTAATACAGAAATATTATAATTTTCATTTACTTAGACAGGCATTGCAGAACTTCCTCAGTAGCTGGTGAATAATTTATGTCTGAATGGTTTACTATTAAAATGCAACTTGTCCCTGCCAGCATTGGTTTCACTGCCTGTGATGCAAATTATGTTGTGATTATTGGGTGCAACCATGAAGAAAAAGATTTAATTGGAAAAAAATGTTGTACATATTCTCAGTTTATTTTTTTTAATTCCAGATTTTTTATAGTAATACCACATTGATATACTACTTAAATATACTTTAGATCAGGAAGATAACATATTTTATTTAGGTTCTGTTGTTAGAGTTGAATTGAAATGACTGTATGATTCACAAAACAGTTTTTATTTTCTGCTTTTTACAGGCTTTTGAATAACAATAACATCAGAAAGATTTCAAGAAATGCTTTTGAAGGGCTGGAAAATCTACAATACCTGTAAGTCATAGCAAAAACAAATATTTATCAGTGGCAACAAATATTTGTCACTGACTCTTTGTCTGTGGCAGAGTGAAAGCTAACCTTCCATGTGTGTGTTTTTTTTTTTTTATTTTGTTATTATTATTCAAAGTCATACATACTTGTTAGGAAGCATCCTTAGTCCCAGCTACAAAACCATTCCTTTATCAGATCTCCGAGTCTGCCTTCACTGGGCCTTGTTACACAGCTATTTTGGGTGACTCCTGGAGCTCTTAACATTAAGACTTGAAACTGGTTTTAAGCATTCATTATGTAGCTCAAAGTTACACCACTCCAGGGCAGGATTATCTCTGATCCATGCTACTTGTGATACACTACAGTGTAGCCACTCTAGGCTGCACCTTAGTGTAAACATCCCACCTGCCCCTCTCCCTTTTTTGCCCAGATTGCACCCACTGCCCCTTCATTTTCCCCAGCACCCCACATCCTAGCTCACTTACTTATAGCTGCCCAGCTGTCTGTCCCAGGGAAGCAGGGAAGGGTTAAACTGCCTGTCCAGCTGCTGCTGCTCTCTGGGCAAGCTCAGTCCTGAGAAGTTCAGCAGCAGTGGCTGGGCAGGCAGGTTTACCCTTCCTTGCCTACTCCTCCGGGACAGCCAGCCAGCCAGTTACAAGTAGGTGTGTGTGGGGAGTGGGTGGCAGGAAGGAACCCTCAATGGCAGTGGGGGAGCCGGGAATGGGAGGCAGGAGTAGATTCTTACCTTTCAGTCCTCCAGGCTCCTGCTGGCCTGTATTTGTGACTGTTTCGAACTGGAACTAGCACTAACACTGATCAACACTTGTGCAGTTCACAGTGTAAGGCATGACAGGACCCACTTCAACATGTAACACGTAAGCATCTGGGAGCAGTGCATACAGCTAACTTACATGCACAACCTTTGAACATACTGGTCTGTGTGGAGCTAGCGTGTTGAAGGGGCAGAGGTGTGTGACTGGGCTATAATGAGCTTTTTAAAAGTCTTAGCCCAGAGAGCACAACACTGGGGAGCTTCTACCTGATATTGGGCTTACATTTCCCCTGGACCTTAAAAAAGTGGTCTTGCAACTGGGCTTCACTCCTGCTTTTTAAAGCTCCTGGGGCACTATGAGCCCAATATCAAGGAGCTTCTCCCCAGTTTTGGATCAGGCTTGACTTCGGGGATTGGGCATAAAATTTCTCTGATGACACCATTATATTAATGTCTGTTAGGGTACCTGAATGTCATATAGAGCACAGTGTACCAAGAAGGATCAATTATCCCATTCTGATTTGTAGCATTTTATGCCCCATTTTATGTGTGTTAATGAGGTGCTTTACTTTCAGAATGTGTGGGTCTCATTTGGTTCTCATTGTCCACAAATACATGCTAATAAGGTTTTCTGGAACTTTGATATTGAATAACTGCTTTTATCTATGAAAAATATGGTGGGAGGGAAGTGGGGAAGAGCCGCCTCAGATATACTGTAGAAGTTTTATGCCAACTAAGGTTGTCACCACATTGAGGGAACTCTTAACTGCAACAAAAATGTGTCAAAGGGAGTCAGGGATAAAGTTCAGAATCTAACAGCAAAAACACCACAGTCTAATGTACTTTTCAAAGATGATGTGAAGGCAATGGAAAAACTGGTTGTGAATGAAATTTAATATAATTTTTTTTTGTACTCATTCATTCTCTTATCATCATAATTTTGCACAGTTGAGGACTATGGATTTGCCAACCAGCTGCATCCAGACATCTCTCTAAGGCTTTATGCATATGTTATGTCCCCTTAGCTAAACTGTACTTTGAATTTAGTATATTATTTCACCTCTGCCTGTTCCTGTAGCATACAAAAATGTATCTATATGGCTGTTTTGTGTAGGTCAATCCATAGTACTTTTGGCACAATGTAACAGGGGACATGCAAATCTGCTGTCACACAGTTTTTCAAAAACGGATTCATCCAGGTGGAGCAAGAATTAATCCCAGAAACATCTGGCAGTTTCTCCGACTCCTGAGTTACTACAAATTATGGAACTCTTCAGTGCATCTCTGAAGGCAGAACTGAGACCTATATTTGCTCTTATATTTTTTTGACAAAGCATCTGGCTAAGCAGAGAGCTTATGGTTAATGTGTTTCTCTGTAAGCCCCTGAGGAAAAAATAAACTCTGTCCACCAAACAATCACAGCATAAGAACTGCCATTCAAAATGCAGCATTAATGCTGTCATCTTTTCCATATATAATCTTGTTCATTTGATGCACTTCAGCTCTACTGGGAGTGTGGGAAATTGGCTTCATTCATCCAAGTGCTAATCACCACACTGAATACTTCACTCTTCAGGATAAGCTGTTGCATATTAAACTTCCGCTTTTTTACAACCATCATTAAACCTTTCACAACCAGCTAACAACAATGGATAAAAGGGCATTTTGATTATGTTTCTTTTCCATTCAGTATAATGTGCTTTTCTTGATGCTAAAGGTCATAATCTAAACTATTAAATAGATAGTGTTCATGTTAAACTGATTGCCTTCTGTGTAAATTAGAAAAGATTGTGTGGTTACATATTTATAATAGCTTTTACACTGTTTGACATGTTCAGTAAAATCCTTAACTGTTGCTATTAATATAGATTTTGCAGAATAAAGGTGCAGTATAATAGAAATCACATTTATGTTTTCAGTGTTTAAAATTAGGTGGCCTAGTTTATGGCATTCACAGCTTTTATTTTTTTTTTAAATAGTACCAAGCATGTCCCAAATATGATAATTTTTTTCTTAGAATTTGTCCATCTTAAAAAACAACAACAGCCAAAAAAAACAAAACAGTGCCCCCCCACCCCCTAGTTGCTCACTCATTCTTGTGGGGTAGAAGCCTTAAAAATTTTATTTAAAAGTGGGATCCCAATCTTGGTAGATGTATACCTTTCCCCCAATACATTATTAACTATAATTTTCAGAGCTAGAATTAATGGAGTTCTAGGAGAGGAAGTGTTTCTGAGACATACTCAGGCTTTTCAGTAACCCACAAGTTAAAAAAAATGTTAGTGTTTTATTGTCAGAGATCCAGTCCCTAGTCAAAATCATTCACACTTTCTTCCTAGATCTTCTTATTTATATGACCAAAGAGATCATGTGTTTTTGTATGCAAACTTTTGAAGCCGTCCCTGCTCTAAAAACTTGAAGGTCTCATTTGAAATAAGGTGCAACCAGTGAGTGTATTACATGCTTAGGGCGAAGGTGTGAAGAAATACAAAGAGTATTCATTGTTACAGTATCTTGGTTCATTATTACATAACTTTATGCTTACAAATAAGTTGACTTAAATACATTTAAAAAAAATACTGTATCCACAACTGTGTACCCCAGTTCTACAAAGTGTAACTGGCAGTGGCTGACTAATTTTTGTCAGCATCATGGCATAAATGAACATTAGTGTAGGAGGGGTTATAGCCATTACACATTAGGTCAGTGTAGTGATTCTATGGGTAAGAGACATAATGAGCTAAAACATGGTGAACTTTGTGGGAGAAGAAATATAGACATTCTTCACCAGCAGTGCAAGCCTTGAATGATTTGAGAAGAGACTAGATTGGAGAATTGGAGAGAAATAGAGTTTTGAAGGGCCTTATCAGATGTGGACAGGAAACTAAGATTTAATGTGGTCAGAAAAAAGAAAACAGGGATGGCTTCTCTCCAGGGACAGAGAAGGCATACCCAAAGAAGAATTACAACTCCAAAAAGTGCCAGTCTCCATGAATTCCAAGAATTGGTAATCTGTTATTGTTTTTTTCATTTGGAATGTACTAAAATACCACAGTTACGAGTGGCAGCATAAAACCCTAAACTAGATTATATTTAAAAACAATGTATTTAGAAACAATATATTACTTACTATGCAAATAAAAGAGGGAATCCTTTCATTCCTATTGTTATTCTTCTGGTATGTCCACGATGATCTTTTTACATTGTAGCATACTGTCCTCTATTCCAATGGATTTCAATACTAAGAAGTTACATGATATTACTTAGTATGTAATATCATCTACTTTTTATTGTGAATTTTCTGCATTTGTCATCATTTAAGAAGTTAGTAGTTACTTTCTTTTTTATGTTTTTTTTTAAGTGTGGAGTTGCCCACCCTGGAGAGAGACTGATTTCTTCAGGGCATATGAAGTTAGATCAAAGGAAGACAGAATTTTTGTTGGTTTTCATGTAGGAAAAAAAAAAATGAATCTTTTCCCAGCTGCTTTACACAAAAATAAAAATGGTTAACTCTTTAGAAGTAGGAACTGTAATAATTGCTGGGTTCAGTAAACACAGGGATACATGAATGGGCTAATACCCATGTAGTAGGGTGATGAACATACTGTAAATAAGGGAGTGGAATAGAGCCAGGAGGGGCCTCAGTGGTATTTGGCAGTGGGGGGCTTTGTCCATACCATGCTGCACCATGTGGCAGGGAGAAGCAGTGGCAGCAGTGGATGAGTCCTAGTGCTGGCCCACCATGGACCCAAGCTGGGTCATTCTGGTTTACTGCTGGAAAAGCATTACTGACTCCTGTTATAAGTGAATAGATGAATAGAATGACTCCCAGAAATAATAAAGCAGCTTGGGAAAAGTGGGATCACCACAACTGTCTGTTTCCAGTCCTGGGGAGTTAGGCCTGCCATTCTAGGGGATGCAGTGTTAGGAATATGCTAGTTGCTAGGTTAGGCCTACTATCTGTTTAGTCCACTAGCTTACATCTAGCAATGGATTAGTACCAGATGTCTCAGAGGCAGGTGCAAAAGCTGTTATGGAACATCCTGTTCATAGCTCAGGCTGCTTCTCGCTCTCATTTTTTGGATGTTCCTGTGTCATGAAATATGAGGGTTTACAACACTTCCAGAAGTCAAGGGATTTTTTGTTATTTTTGCTCCTTCTTCTGACAACATTATTACCCTTTGAATATCAGATATTGAGGGCTTTGCAGACTTCCTTCAATGGTGATGGAGGAATCTTGGTAAGTTACTTGAAATAAAAAAATTATCTCCACATAAAATCAGAAATCAAACAAGGAGCAAACCTCAGGCTGCCATACGTTCTCTCAAATGATTGTTGCACAACAAAACTGACAGCAGTTTATATCTTCAAACATTAAAAACTTTTTCATATGGTAAGGGGAAAATTATTAGACTATGTACAACAGTGCTGTTGTGCAACATTACTGTCTGACTCTTGCTAACATTTTACTTGTTTGACTTTGTTCTTGTTATCCTTATAAATATTCAACCATAGTTTTGATTCTTGTTAAGCTCCTACCCTCATTTGTACAGTTGAGTTCCCAAATGTTTGTCGCTATAAATGGTTTTATAATTAGCTAGGAGTCTAAAAAGTTATGGGGAAAGTATGTGTTAGGAATAGGAAACAGATCTCTTATCACTGAATGCAAGGATTGACATTGGTCACTCTTGTGCCTCTTCTATTTGCTTTTCCAAAAGATTCATTTGGTTAGCTATTTCACACATTTAAGAAAGAAGACTTTTAAAGTTTCCTCAACTGTTCTCAGAAAAAAATAATTCTGTATTTTTAAACACACTTAGAAGATTGTTACACATTGCACTTTGAGCTGCTCACATGTTGATCAGTGTTAGTGCTAGCTTGAGTTTGCAGTAGTGATACCTTGAGCCTAAAATCCTTCTCTGACTGTCCTGTCTGTGACTTGCCACTAGACAGCTAGTAACCAGGGACTTGACTAGGAGCTACAGCTGAGAATTGCCACTACAGGGATGGTGAGCTAGGACAGTCTTCTATCTCTGCTCTGGGAGGGTGTGTGAGAGAGATGGGTTGGGGCAGGGGGATGGAAACATGAAGCGGGGAGGCAGAGAGTTAATGGGATGGGGATGGGTAAGGAAGGCTTACCCAATGGGAGGTGGAAAGGAAATGGGGGTAGGTGAATGTTAGAGAAATGAAGGAAGGCAGCCACAGAAGCATAAAATAAAAATAAGTTAAAAAAATTGAAAAGAAACAAAGAGGAAGCAAATTAAAGATGACCTCATGCTTTAATAAATTGGGATTTGGGATTGGGGTGGCAGGGGGTGGGTTCTGTTAATACTTTCTAGGATGTTTGGGAGGTGGGAGCAGTAAGGGAAGGCACTTTTTGGGGAGCTACTGCCCCTGTCCCAAGAAGAAAGCCTCTGCTCATGAGAACTCAACCCGGACCCCTACCTTGTTCCCTTATACCCACCTAGACCCAACTTCTGTTTGCATAAGAAGTTCTTGTTAACATCAACTAAATGGTGAATAAATATGATGCCATATAGATTAGCTGATCAATTTTGAGTGACACAACTTGGTGACAGTACAATATAAGCCACTTAGGGTGTCCATGGATAATTTTGGCAGGCATTTAAATCATGCAAATAGCACAAACCATTTACCAGCCTCTATTGATTTCTATATTTAAAGGCACTTTTTAAACCTACTCAAGCATGCCTACTAGTTCATGGAAGAATAGTATGGTTTAGCTGTTCACACCTCATTGGGGGTTGTTTCTTTGTTATTCAGAGTGCTAGTAGACACCATTCATCAACCGAGCCACTTGCCATGTGTGTTTACTGTATACCTGTATAATGGTTGAAGCAGAAGATATGTTTCAGGATAAAAGGAAAGTACTCAGTCTCTTGGTTTGCTGGATTGGCCAAACAGAATATTTGGACATGTCCTGGCTACTGTAGTGTACAATTTTCTTATAAAAAATTCAGAGCACTTCTCTGCCTAGTTGAGTACACTGTTTCCAAGAGTAGTCAGAACTAGGGGCATCCAAAGAAGATGCAAGGTGAAATACTGAATACTTGTAGAAACATTTATGATCAACCTGTACATTTTGAAAAAGAAATATAAAGAAAAAAAAGAATTCTGAGTTACAAAAATATTCCAGAAAATCATGATCATTTAAGTTCATCATGGGGGCACAGAAGGGAATTGGTGAGGTTTTATTCACCAAGGCGCCCCCGGGGGTTACAAGGAATAATGGCCACAAGCTAGCAGAAAGCAGATTTAGACTAGATGTTAGGAAGAACTTCTTCACAGTTCGAGTGGCCAAGGTCTGGAACGGGCTCCCAAGGGAGGTGGTGCTCTCCCCTACCCTGGGGGTCTTCAAGAGGAGGTTGGATATCCATCTAGCTGGGGTCGTCTAGGCCCAGCACTCTTTCCTGCCTATGCAGCGGGTCGGACTCGATGATCTATTGAGGTCCCTTCCGACCCTAACATCTATGAATCTATGACTTTTTTTGGAAACTTCTTAACAATAAAGTGGCTAAATATGTGAGATCATAGATTTGCTGTGGATTGTTTTCTTAGCTCTCCTGACAAATGTCTAACTGGAACATTTTATTTTTTCCTTAAAGTCATCTTTCTTTGTTTCATGGGTTAACAAAGTATTTGGTAAAAATGCTAACATACGTATCCTACTTTGCCACTCAGGAAATGTAGTAAGCACTTTGAGAAATTTAATGTTTATGTTATGAGCAGACTAATTAATGGGTTATTCATTAACTCTTATTTCTTCATGAAATGATTTGTTTTTTGCAGTTACTTATACAAGAATGAAATCCACACAATAGACCAACAAGCATTTAAAGGACTGCTATCACTCGAGCAGCTGTAAGTAATGCAACATTAGTGACTGAAAATTCAATGACATAATTCCCTAGTTTTACTGGAGAGAGATATATTGAGCTTCAATTCTCTAACCAGAGTCAATTAGATTATTTGGGGAAACTATGGAACACTTTCTTTAATTGTTGCTTTGCATGGTAGAAGATATGCAGCAGGACTAACTTCTATAACATTCACTGTGATTAAATCTGAAAGCATTATAAACATGTGAAACAAATAAAATATCCTGCCTTGTAAATATAACCATTGTTCTTTCATAGACACAGTCTGCCAAATATTATTTTGTGAAATATGAATCACCAAATGTGTGTGTCGGGGGGTGGGCAATTTAAATTCAATGGTACAAGATCCACTAAGAATGCTGGTCTGAATTTGAAGCAGCTACTGGTAAATATTTACTTTGAAATGTGAAATGTGCAAAGTGTTTTTCAAGGTAATTATGGCTTTAGGGTTATTTTTATTGAATCAAAAATATATCGTGTTTGTATTGGGCAAGAACAAGCAGAATATTACTTAATTCTGCCTCTAAAAGCTGTTGTAACACATTAATACATTAATTAATCCCTGAATATTATGTTCTAAATTTATTGTTCTTTCTTAATACTCATTTACTTGCATCACTTAGATGTAAACAGATGTAGTATACAGCCACTTTTGCTGGCCCCTATGCACGCTTCCTCCCCCCCCCCCCAGCAGATGAAGTATAATAGTTTCCTAATTTTAATGTAGATGGCACACAAGACAAGCTGGTAGAAGGATGTATAGTATTTTACTTTCACATGGCAACTTAACAGAATCCTACAAGAGGTGGGTCACTTCATGGGTTAGTGTATTCTTTGTTTTTTTGAACATGAATGTGTCATGAAGGCTTTGAAAAACTGCATGTTGCCATTTGGCTAAATCTTATTTGGCAGCTTAATTTTGCTTTTCTGTTTTTCAACTCCGTTAAATAAAATAACTATAAGAAATAGAAGAATGCTCTCCTTTTACAAGACATTGTTCTAATAGTAAAATGAATAACTTAATGCAAGGCTGTCCAATTTGTACAGTTAAGTTATGGCCCCTGGGCTCCCTCCCAGCCGTTACTCCCCCCGTTTCTTTGGCCGTAACAGCAGCTGGAGTATCTGGGCTTCTCCTCCCTGCCTTTGGGGGTGGGGTAGTGCAGGGAAGCAAAATGAGGGAAGCAGAGGGTAAAGCCAGGGCTATGTGGATACATGGTGCCACAGGAGGAGGACGTGGAAGCATACATTCAGGTACATAGTACAGTGGCAGTGCAGACCTCAGGATGTACAGCACTCACTGGTATGGCCCACAGGGCATGTGGCCCCTGGGCACTTACAAGTTGGACAATCTTGACCTAATGCATGTGTTGGGGTGGTCTCTGACTGCCACTGGAATATTGTATTTGACATTACATTGTCTTGTTGTTCTGCTAGGAATCATGGTGTTGATAGTTATCATCCAAATGACCATAAATTGATAGATTATAGAACTCATCCATTCAATTCAAAGTGCTTTACAAAAGTGGATCCTCATCATTTTACAATTGGGAGATTGATCCACAGTGAAATGGATTGACGGTTGTTACACAAAAGAAAAACAATGGCCAGACTGGAGATAGATATTAGACTTATGCAGGAAGTGCCATGTGGTTTCTTTCTTTTAAATTGTTTTGAGCAGAATGGGTATGTAGCAGTGCAGAAAAGGGAGCTTCTGTTTTGCTGAAGATTTCAAGATTTTAACATTTGTCTTTGTTCCAAATTGCAGTGACCTGTCCTCCACCAGATTTCTGATTTCTGTTAAAGGAAATCCCTACCCCAAATTGTACTTGGTTAACCAAAATATTTTAACACAAACCTTCTGTTTCAATTCCCACTTCATACAATATATTTTGCTATATAATACAAACTAAAAACTATTTCGAATTGAAATTTATTTTAAAGGAAAAAATGAAAAAAAATCTTTCTGATAAATGGGACTTTTTGGCATAAAGCTTGTTGTTTTACCATCAGGCTTTGAAGTAGAATCATAGGGCTGGAAGGGACCCCAAAGGATCATCGAGTCCAGCCCCCTGCATGAGCAGGAAAGACATCTGGGGTCAGATGATCCCAGCCAGGTGACCATGTATGGGGATATGTTTTTAAAAATAAGCCTTAGTTACTGATAGAAGATAACCCAACCACTTCAGTAGAATTACGTCCATTTTGGCTGGATCCAGACATGCAGTCATGTGCATTTTCCTGGGGACAAAGCAGCGGAACAATATGTGCCACTGCTACTTGTTCCTAAGGACTGCCCTTGCACGTGCGCATTGGTTTCACATTGCCCTGGGCACAGTAGGGAAGGCTGGGGCCAGCACCTGGCCTTACCTGAGGCCCTGGGGGCCTTCTGGGCCTCCAGTGGCAGTCATCCAGCAGCAGGTAGCTTGGCTTGTAGGTGGTGTGTGGCTTTGGCTTGCCAGGCTCTGGTTTTGGGCAGTGCACATTGGTGCCACATGTGCCACCCTGCTTTTTTCCACTGCTGGGTTTTTGGTTTTTTTTTACTGCAGACGTCCAGTTGGATAGCCTTGGTTTAGGTTAGTCTTGGATTTAAAAAATACATAGTAGTAGTAGTAGTAGTAATAAAGAGAATACATTAGCTCAGCATTTTGAATAAATAGATTACTCCTAATAAGGAGATTCAGCATTTTGAGTAAAGAACTCTGTTGACGGCACTGGCCACTGGCACATTTCATTTGAAGTTTTGATATCATCAAAGCATGAAAACCATACTTTTATTGTTACATCTTGTACTCCATGCCCCTCCTCACAGCTATCTTAATCCTTTTTGAAGCAGGACTAGTACTGCAGGGCATAATTTACTCAGTAACATCTCCAGACATTGTCATTAAAGGGCATCTGATATCTCCTGAAAAAATGCACACTAGTAGCACAGGTACTTTTTTTTTTTTTTTAAATGAGTCATAGCTGTGTCTTCTGCCCTTCCTCTGTCCTTTTTACTGATGTAGATTTACCTTAGGCAGGTGAAACAATGACCTATCAAAATGTACATTTACTATAAAGTTTAAAGAAGACTGGGAAATGTAAAAACTGTGACAGATTTATGTGTTGACCTTTGAGAGAGAGAGCAAGAAAAAAACTATTGGGATAGTACAAACTACCACACACTCCTCTCCACCATACTCGTGTGGCTGCTGCTGATCTGTTTTAGATCCCAAGAGAGCAATGAGAACATTTATTTCTAGGAGCATCTGGCTCAGAATTTAAAGAGAACTTGGATGGCAGATCTGAAAATAATGTGAACTAATGAAGAGACATTATCTGCTGTAGTGAAGTTGGAAACTTCTTTTGTTTTTCCCTGTTTTATCCATGATAGTAGGGGACAAACTGTGGCAAGGTACACATACTCAAAAACCCTGAGGTGGAATCAAACTAAGTTAAGCAGTTTTCTATAAGCAGCATAGTTTATACTGGTAGCAAACAGAACACGCATTCACCCTTGGGGTGGGGATGCGGTCTGGGGGCAAGTCTTAGACTGGGTTCTGCCATTTTTAAACCAGTCTGTGTGCTGAACTTCTGATTTGTTATGGGTATAGACTGATTTCCACTTGCTTATACCAGTAAGTGTAATGTCTGTACATGGCCTATGGGTATAGTCATTTCAGCACTAGTTAGAGGATGCAAGAAGGCAAAATACAAAGGAATGTATAGTGAATTAATCTTTAGAAACACGTGAATAAAAAACATAAGGCTTTCCAAGGCATATACTACAAAGGCAAAGCTTATTCTTGGTAAAGGAAGAGCTACATTATAAAATATTACCATAGAAAAATATTTCTTCTTCTCTTTTTCTTTAAATTATAGGGTGGGGAATAAGCTGAACCCAGTAGCGGTTTAGTTGTGAAATGTCATGCATTTATCAAAGGTCTGTAATTAGATTTGTTTAATTTTCTGCTCTTAGTCCATCTCTAGCTGCCTTGCATAATAATTATGAACCCTTTCCAACATATATTTATATAAATCTATTTAAATCCTGGTGATTTATGGCAGTGGAAAAAAACGGGATGGATTTTTTTTTGCAGATCAAAAAGAATTCCTTGTCCAGCTTGTATGAGTGAATAACATTTTGCAAGTATATTTTTAGGTTTTAAAAGTTCCTTTCTTCAGCTTCACACTTCAGAGACATATTAAATATTTCATGTCTAATACTACTTTCCATTCAAAATACAATATGTAAACTAAGTACATTTTAATTAACTTTAACCAAAACTGAAAATGGATAAAAGAAAATCAAATGAAAAAAACAACTTTGACATATGCCAGTATGTCAGTAGTTGAATCTAATTCCTAGATTCAGTTTTTTTAAAGTTAAAAATATGTTGTCAACCTATTAAGAAGAGACTACAGCTGATTTTTTTTTAAAAAACCATTGTATTTTGCTTTATCTAGCAGTCTGGAAGCCTATCAACTGCCCTCCCCACCCCGTATCATGAACAAACTGTTTTGAAATATTTTTGAAACAACTCCAATTTGACCAATTATTTACGAAGAAATTACTTCATTTGCAGTACTAGTGGTACAGGACACCAACTGAAGAGACTGTAAATAATACATAATAATTAGTTAGTACTGGCTTTCAGCCTTGTGACACCCCTAACAGGTTCTAGGGCACCTCAGTTGAGAACCACTACTAGAGGGGGGGCACAAAGTTTCGCTTTTCTTTCTCTGTGTACTTCTGCTAATTGTGACAGCAGGCTGACCTCTTGGCCAGGCTGGAGTTACATTTTCTCAGTAAACAGTGAGGCCCTGAATCCACCTTATGTCCTGGAGAAGTTGGCAATGCTGCTAGTATGCTGAAGAAGGGATAAGAATGATTGGTACCCATGGGATGTTACAGGTGAGAACTTAGTATCTTAGATTTTAGGACTCCAGAAAGTCCTGAAAGTTCAGATAGTTCATGTAAAATATCTGGGACTGTTTTCCCAACTAAATTTGCTATTATAATACCTAACTTGCAGGTGAAAGAGCTTAATTAATATTTTTAAGTGCTTTGGAATCTTCAGTTAAAAAAACATGCCGAATCACTGATTCTCCAAATCGGAATTGAATCTTCAGATTCGGATTCAGCCAAACCGAATTGGGACAGTGATCTGAATCAGTGAATCACTGCCCCCCCCAGTTGGGCCGAATCCAAATCAAATACAGCCCGCTTCGCACACCCCTAATAGTTATCACTGTATTTAGTAACATGAGTCATGAATATGCTATGTGGTAATTAGCCTATGTGCTCTTTTTGTGGGACAAAATATATTTGAAGTTATAAAAGAAATCCACAAGGAAGTTCACTAACTCCCAGTAGTTCCTTAATCAAGGATATCTGTTTCCTATTATGTAGAGATAAATTAAGAAAGCAATTGGAGTAACAATTTGTTAGTGTCAACATTAATCAGAAGCTGAATGTTATCCAGCTGCTGCCAGTTTCGAGAGAGAGACCAGAAGAAAGGAAAATAATAGCCCAGACCCCACAAACCAACTAAACACCATCACAAACATACATTTTCTGTTTTCTCTTAATTCAAAAAGACTTGGAAGAAACATTCTTTTAATGTATTATTGACAAGCTCCTGAGCTTTGCATTTTGTAGCTAGGATTTACAGTTAATCTTACCTGAAAACATTATGCACCTGGAGATGCAATTCTTGTGATGATTTTTAGGAAACCAGGGCTGTGATGAAAATTAAGAAAAAAAGCAAAAATGAATGACACACAATAACATGTGAAGCTGTATTAATCTGATCTGTGTCATGCCATATTCTAATAATGCAGCAGTAGTTTTCATTCCTCTTTTAGAAATAGCAAATCTGTTATTATTGCTTAGGAAGTTAGATCTTCCTGTAACTTACTATTGTAACACCTGGCCTATATCTATGCAATGTTTTGGAGTTGCTTAACAGCTTACAAACTCCTGCAGCCCTTGATATGAAGGTTGGAATTTGAAGAAAACTTCTTTTATCTAATATTCAACATCTTGGTATTTCAAAGACTTCTTGTAGCAGTGTTACTGTAACATTTTCTCTCCTGTATAAACACCTGTGTACGTATCGCAGAATCGGAAGAATCGTATACTGTATATTCAGAATAGAGAGTCTGTCTCTAAGACTTTCACAGTAGACAAAACAATATTAATACAATGTTACCAAACTACCAATGTAGTTACTAATCTTGAAAATGCTTACATTTATGGTTATGCACTTTAATTTACTTGCACCCCAGCACTTTACTTCTACTGTTGTGTGCTCTGGATTCCCCAGTACCTGACCTCTGGTTTGGCCTAGACTACAGAAGTGGACAGCTCTACAGATTAGGAATGGGACTTGGATTTCCTGGTTATCACTTCTTTGTGCAGCCTTGGCTCCTTATTTGGATTCCCCACAGACTCAGGTAGTTGTTTAACCCCATGCTCCCCAAGACTGTTTGCACCCCAATCCTGATAGCTGTCTTTGTAGTTTTACAAGCAGCCTGAGCAGCTGTCCATTCATTTTCTGCAGCATTGCAATGATGTATTTAGCACTACAAATCTAACGCCTGCCCTTGGACTTAGTTACAGAGGAGCAGCTGACATTTCCTAAAGCTCCTCCCTCCCAAAATAGAAGTGAGGTTGCAAATAAGCCAACCCAAAGTAAATTACAATCAAAGAAGTTTGGGAACTGATGATCTGATGTGCCTCAAAACTGCAATCAAAGGTGTGGTTATAGCATTTAGGCATTCCTGAACTAATTTTAGTGGCAGTCCTAAGCATAGAGAACTTAGGGAACAAATCCATCCAACACCTTCTACCATTGAATTGCTGCTACTCAGGAGCCATCAAGGTTTAGTGGAGAAGGCAACACTATGGATTTGGAAAATATTTGCTTCTGCATGCAGCTGGAAAATAATCCACATACTTACACAGTGGGCCTTCTGTGATAGTGAAAATGGAAATTTTCTAAATTGTCTAAGGAGTGTGATTAGGAGGGTTTTAACATGGGCAAATTTACATTATTCTTAATTTTTGCCAAAATCAAAAACACTGAAGGAATTTTGTACAATTTCCTTAAGCAAAACCAAAATGAAGAGTCTAAGTAAGACCATGATCCAAGAGAAATTATGTTCCAATCTAATCCCTTGTATTAGCCTGCTGAGTCTCCTTGGGCAAGTTGCCTCCCTGTTACCTCTCTTTCCCTCCCACACTACCTACATTTATCTATTTAAATTCAAGCTTTCCTGGAAGGAAGGAGCTGGGTCCTGCTGTGAGTATACAGTGAGCCTAGCATAACAGGGCATCAGTCATTTTAAGTACTTCTAGGAGCTGCTGGTATAAAAAATAATAAGGATGAAACAAAAAAGAATGAACAATAGATAAGGCATAAAAAACTTGAACTGAGCTCATGAGTATTTTTGAGGACTATGAGCATGTGATAAGGCAAGGGGAAGGGTTTTGATGAAGTTTTGAGACCTTGACTATAGTAGATGTCTCCCAAGCAGTTGTTGCAACATATTGTATCTATCTGTGAATGAGAAGTTGGACATAAGGTGTTGATCTCTGTCGGGAGGGTGTGTAGTAAATAAAATGACAAAGAATGACAACTAAACATTCATCTTCCCAGGGGCCGGATAAATGGTTAAATTTAAAGCCATTTTAAATTTATACTTGAAAAATCAAAGTGCCTGGTTGCTATTCATCTTGTCACATTTTTCCCCATAATTTGGACAAAAAAAGTAGTACTTCCATGTGTTTACATTCAAATACATCTTGTTCATCTTTTCAGATGTTCATGTTTTGATTTTATTTATATGAATGGAGAGAGTACTTACACTAAGGGAGCCCTTTAAAAATGGTATGGTACCTTGTTAAGGTAATCTAGTTGTGTGTTTTGTACTCTGTCATATCACACGCTGTTGTTGAAGCTGGACATAGGTTGAATTTTGTTTGTGAAACCCCTCCAACAGGCTTTATAGTGGAGACCTCTGCGTGGGCTGAGAATTCCCTGATGGAGGCTAAGAAGAGCTGACAAGTTGGTCCATAGTTACCAGCAAAGAGATTAAGTATTAAGCCAAGGTCACCTAGCAAGTCTCTGACATAGTGAGGTATATTAGGTATGGGCACTACACTTTTACTGGTATCAGTGATCGAAAACCAGTCTATACCCAGAACAGAACAGAAGTTCAGCATACAGGCAGAAGTCAGTCTAAGATTTGCACAGCTTTCCCCTCTACCCCCTCCCCAAGGGTGAATGTGTGTTCTGTTCACTACCAACCTAAACTATGTTTACAGAAAACCGTGCAACTTAGATCAAGGCTTTTTGCATGTCTACACCCAGCTAGTTTAACCTACCTAAAAGCAGTCTCCTATGACCAGTTGAACAAAACAGCCAGTGGATCTGTGTAATCCTCTTTTTCCAGTCACATAACTAATGATACCCGGGTGCTCAAAGAACCCATGAAATTGAGCTCCCATGCATGTAACTCAGAAACTCAGGATGGACTTTTTAAATTCTGGCCCTTTCTTTGCATGTGAGAACTGGTGCACTTCTAGTAGGTCAGGCTTCCCCTACCTCTGCATGGGTATAGTCACAGTTATGATCTCCTGAAGAAAGATGCATACCCTGTGTCTACGCTGGCTAGGCATTGTATACTATTGCCAGTGTTTTCAAAGTGTGATACTGTGTGTGGGATTTACAAAAGCAGTCAGCACTGGCCTAATTTCTGTGCTATTGAAATCAATGGTGACATTTCTATTGATCTGAATGAAATCAGAGTTTAGCCAATGCTGACTATTTTCAAGCCCCTGAATAATTTGCCTGCTTTTGAAAGCCTCCTATTTTCCATTAAAATCAGTTGCACTGAAAACAGGCTGTTTTCATGTAGATGCTTAAATGGTTGTTCCTTTTGAAAAGTTTTCTTTTTAAAAATGTTTTAAACATTTGGTAACTTTTAGAATATGCATGTATGCAAAAATATGTCAATCTTATTTTCAGCTTGGGCGAAAACTAGAAAGGCTGGACACCTGCTAAAAGAGATGATCTATTGGATAATCTAGTGCCCTGCCCCTGCACTTGCCCCTCACTCTCAAGCCACAGCCCCTCCACCCCACTCCCCTCACTCCTGACCCACAGCCCCTACCTGCCCCCACTAGCTCCCAGCCGCAGCTCTGTCCCAGCATCAGGGTCCAGCTGCAGCTGTCCCACCTGATACTGTGTGGCTCTGAGCAGTGCCAGCCCCTGCTGTTCTGCTCCCTGCCCCATCCTGGGAAGTTCTTGGTTGGAGATCAGGAACTGAGCTGGGCCCTTTCCTCCCAGGCCAGCCTCCCACTGCACAGGCTGCTGTAGGGGGCAGAGGGACTCTAAGCCCTGCTATGGAGGCATCTTCTACCCAGAACACTCCCCTACTCCCAATCCCCACTTCTCTCTGACACACCCCTGCTGCCACCTCCACCCCTCTCTCCAGCCTATCACACCCTCCAAATTGCTCCTTGGACTAGAAGCACCCCCCAGTTGGGGCCACGTGTCCTAGCACTGGTGTGGGCATGGGGCAGGGCTGCAGTATGGCAGTTGCCCCTGCAGCCACAGCTTTCACTAGCAGATCCTGTCCCATCCCATGTGGTCGGCTGGGTATGCAGGACGTGAAATTTGTGGGGGTTGGGAGGTGGGTGTGGGATTTGTGGGGGTGAGGTTTGGGCGGGATATGGGGCTTGTGCAGGGGTTTGTGGCTGGATATGTGCATGAGGGGTTTGTGGGGGTAGCTTGGGGGTGTGGGGTTTTTGGGTGGATTGTGGAGGGACTGTGGATATGACAGGGTGCTCAGGAGGTGTGGATTCCCTGCCCCCTGCAGAGCTCAGCCCCCCCCCCACATAGCTCACAGACTGCCCCCTCCCCCCAGGAGTCACACTCTGCCCCCCACAGCAGCGGCCGTCGGGTGCTTAGGTTCCATTGCTGTTGAGCCCCCCATGATGTGGCACAGTCCTAGCCGTCTCAGACCCGGCACTGCCTGTGCAGCTCGTCATGGGCCCACCCCAGCTCAGCACGGGGCCATGCATCTTCACCCAGGGCCCAGCACTGCTTGCAGGGACCATGCATTGTGCTGGGTCGGGTCCTGCCTCCACAGAACTGGCCTAGCCCAGTGTAACGAGTGGTCCCTGCAAGCAGTGCTGGGCCCCTGCTGACAGCCTGGGTGGCCCAACGCTGCCTGAAGGCACCACAGCCTTGCACCACTCCTGCTTGCCCCCCCCCCACCCACAAAGGCAGTGTGACAGGGCAGCAGCGGCACCATAGAGACACTCTGGCCAGATGCCAGAGTGTCTCTGGAGGTCTGAGCCCCGACTTTCGTCAGGGCACACTGGGGAACCATGCCCTACGCTGCTTTTTTCCGGGGTGGGTTTTTTTTTTTGATACCTGGAAGTCCTGGTATCAAATTTAGAGCCCATGCTGAAAATTTGCAGAGTGGGGAACACTTTTTCATTCTCAGCGTGCCTCTTGTGGCATCTCAAACTCGTTTGAGATGCTGCAAGAGGCACATGTGTGCTTGTCTGGATGTGCCCATTCAGGCTGTGAGTTGGCATGGAGGAAAAGCTAAGTGGGGATGTAGAGGGGGTGGGATTTTAATTAATTGATACCAGAGCCTAGGAAGGATAGAAGAACAATATACAGACTGATTTGCAGACGCAAAGAAGAGCAAAAGGAGAAAAAAAATCCAGAAAACAATATTAACCCAAGGGAAAAGCCAGGCTTATGTAATGTGGGATTTAAAGTCAAGAAGAACAGACAAGGGGAGTACCCAGAAAGCAGAGAGGCAGGGGATATCTGCTGGGAGCAAAGATGCATAACGTAGTCTTCAGATTGAAGGAGTAAGCAAGTATCCATAGATACTTCATGACAAAATAAATGATAGGCTACGTAGTCATGGATAAGAATCTAGGCCTGGAAAGATGCATAATGAAGGGGTTTTTGTTTTTTTTTTCTATAAGTGGTTAATGAATTTCTTAAAGAATAGCAATTCAGTATACTTTGTCTCTAGATTTAAGCAAAGCACTCGATACACTGCCACTTCGCAAATTCTTAGGTGAACTGGAGAAAATAGGAATTAATGGTGTAAGTATAAGGTGACTGAAAAGTTTGCTAAAAAGGAGGTTAATGTTGTATTGAAAAGGAAGGTACCAGACTGGGGAGAGGTATTTCATACAGTTCAGTCCTGGGACCCATCTGGTTTAACATATTTATTAGTGACCTTGGTACAAGTGACACTGGAATTTGCACAAGACACAAAATTTAGGGACATTGCCAATATGGAAGAAGGTTAAATCATTATACAGAATGAACTACATAATGTAAACTGGAGCAGTAGAAATTGTATGAGGTTTAATGGCACAGAGTGAAGTGTCATGGAGGTTAGGGACCAATACCAAGAACTTCTGCTATAAGATGGTGCTGAAACACTGGGGGCAATGGAGGGAAGCCTACTGGGGGCATGAAAGGAACCTGGGTTTACTGATCGTTCATAAGGTGACCAAAAATCAGTGTGATTCAGCTGCATAAAAGGCAAATGCACTTGTAAGAGGTACTATTACTACACCCCACAACAGAGCCATCAGCATTCCTGGATCTTACAGCTGCACCTCCAGAAATGTAGTATACCTCATCCAATGCACCAAATGCCCTGATGGAAAATACGTAGGAGAGACCAAACAACAACTGCGCACCAGAATGAACACACACCAGAAATCTATCAAAGACAGAAATACCCAATTCCCTGTGGGGGCACATTTCTCACAGGAGGGCCACTCTCTCTCCAATCTTTCAGCAATCTCTCAGTCCTGATCCTCAAAGGAAACTTACAAAACACTTCCCAGAGATGAGCCTATGAACTCCACTTCATCAACCTCCTGGATACAAGTAATCATGGACTAAATATAGACACTGGACTTATGACACATTATAACCTCCCTGACATCTGACTCCCCAGGTATCTTTCCACTTTCATCCCCCTTCTCTCTCTTCCCCCACCCTCCCCCCCAGCCTGTCTCTCACCCATTGACTCCTCAATCTACATTTTCACTGACTACCTGTCTTGTATGCATCCCAGCCCAGCTGCTGGCTTCTTTACTTTTCATTCCATCCAGGAAGAGCACACACCAACTGTTGCAGCGTCCTTAGCCTGATGAAGGGTTTTTGAACCCACAAGCTTGCTTAATAACTATTCTCCAACTATTTGGGTTGGTCTAATAAAAGATATCAGATTCACCCAAGGAACCTTGTCTGCCTTGTAAGAGGGATAATTTTATATTAGACGTTGCATTTTTTTATTCATATACATTGCATTTATGCTGTGATTAACATGATTTCATGGTATAAACTGTATCTAATCTTTCGCTATTTGGGATACATTTGATCAAAAATAACCTATATTTATATGAAAGCTTCACATAAATTGTTTGTTAAAATCTGTACTAAATGTGGTTGATCATGGTTCAAGTAAGGCTAAATGTACTGGCAGCCTGTATCCTTCTGCTAGGCAATAAAGCATTTAACATAGAGAAATTAAGGATGATGTCACCGGCTCTAAAGGAAACAGGATATTGTTTAGAATTTGAAAATGGGCCATAACAAAAAGAACAATTAATGATACAAGCAGGGAGAATCCAGCAAGAGACTGAAGCCAGCGAAGTGTGCACAAACATTTCAAGTAGGTATTGTGCAGCAGGGTGAATGGGGTAAAATGGGCCCCCACATGTTTTCCCTTTTCCAGAGCTATCAGACAGAGACTGTGTAGGGCAGGACCTCCTCCCAGAGACCCATTTGGCTATCTCATTTCCCACTTCCCCTCTCCTCAAGACATGTTGAAGAACCAGTCAGGGATTGAAGTTGGCAGAACAGTTGCAAAAAGCGGTTCAAGCAGGCAGTAAAGGATACAGATGATGTCCCCACAGTGTTCTCTGCGATTTTAACTCTGAACAGTCTCCCTTGTGCTAATTGTTTGCTTCAAATCCTCTCAACCATTTCCTCACATCTCTGAGCCCTCCTTTGTATTTCTGTCCATCAAATTCCACCTGGGGCAATGCAAAAGTGTACCTGGAAAATCAAGTACTATTTTGAGCAGGCTCACTGTGAACCAGTTCAGTGTTATGTGTGGACAACAAAGCTAGGTACAGACATTCAAAAGTCCTGAGACAGAATCGATCTAAGTTATGTGGTTTTCTGTAAATGGCCTAGTTCTGTTTACTACTGATCTAAACACACATTCACGCTTTGGTTGAAGGGGGCAAATCTTAGATCAGGTTTCACCATTTTTAAGCTAGTCTATATGTGCCGAACTTCTGTTACGGATATAGACTGGTTTTGTGCACCAAATGTCTGTTCTGTTATGGGTATAGACTGGTTTTCAATCACTAATACCTGTAAAAGTGTACATGGCCCAAGTGTTTTGTGACACGGATCTATTCAGTCCCCTGGGCATCCCACACTGCCTCCCAGCCTCCAGCTCCCTTGCCCCTTACAACTGACTGTTCTGGTATTTAGCCAGAACTGAACTGCCTCTTTTTTATTTCCCCTTCTGTTGGCATTTTTGGTCCTTAAGATCCCTTGCACTGCTCCTTCATAGATTCATAGATGTAGGGTCGGAAGGGCCATCTTTCTAACAAGCAGCTGTCCACACTGCCTACTTGACTGCAGCCCTTCATCACGCCCCTCCCTAGCCCCTGAAAACCAAAAAGCATGGATCCAAGCACTCCCTTGCCCCACCTCCCCTGGCCTAAGTCAGGCTTGGGCATTGCAGACTTCAATCAGTTGCATGCTGTTGATATTTACTGAACTAATGTTTAGGAGTGAAGGGAAAGAAAGAAGTGAAAATACACTGAGCCACAGGTCAGCCACTCCCTGTGATTTCCTGACCATGGGTGCAAGCATTCCTTCCTCTCTCACTTTGTGGTATGCTGGGTTGGGTCCTTACTCCCATCCCTTAGTTTTAAAAACACAACAATTGTGGACTGGTTCCCAATGAATGACATTTTGTAATGGTTCAGTTGTTGCTATATGAGTCTGCATTGGAGAGTGTCTCTGGCATGGTGTCAGGAAGTGACCACACAGCGTTCTGCAAGTACCCTGTGCAGGGCAGGAGTGAGCAGACGGAGCAGTGTCAGGAACAGCATAGACTTCCCACACTTCATCCTATACCTTTTCTTCATCCAGCTGGCTTGATGTCCTTGTGAAATATCCTGCCTTTTACATTAAAATATTTTAATTTTTAAAGCCTGGTTATCCTTATCTTTAAACAATGTTGATATCCTACACATCCTTCATGTTTTCCGGCTGCCTATAGTGCAAGCAACTTGCTTAGATGCCAATAATTTTAAGCAGCTGCACACTTACTGAGTGAGAAAAATAATTCCGTTTTCTGCTTCAGTCTCTGTAAGCCACGCTATTAGAGGCTGACAGTCCTCCTTGAAGCTGTATATGGCTTAAGTCCAGAAATGAATTATAACATAAAAATCATAGTTATAGGCTTAGAGAAACAATGTTAGTGCACTGGCAGCTGTGATCAAAGCTGTTTCCAGTTCTCTCAGAGGTAGAAATCCCCAGGTGGCAATCAGAGGTTTCACAGAGAGGGATTTATGGACTGAATTCAGAGTGGGCTCCAGCCAACGAATAATATGTAGCAAAACTCCACATCTGCCACAGGCAGAATACACTCTTGGCTGACAACCTGATTTATTGGGACTTAAACCATTTTTCTCAGCTAATTTAAAACAAACGAACTGACAACCCCCACCCCCACCAACAACAAAATCTAGAAAGCATTTATCTTCTATGACAAATAAAATGTACTTAGATATAATTTGTTTAATCTTGTGTAGGCAGGTGCCTATGCTGGCTTGGTATCATATCTCTCTTGCTGGTCATGTTCTCATTTCTGCAGTAATAGGATTTATCACTGGTGAGGAGATCAAGCAGACTAGCTTTTATTTGTTCGACAGCCAAAGAAAGCATGCCATGGGGTCATGGTGTAGGTTTTGAAAGGGACTGCTTTTTTTTTATCCATCGGCTAACCTTTCTGAGGGTTAAAAAATGCCCTTTTGCCTTGGAGCTTCTTATGGTAACTGCTAGTATCAGGAATTTATAGCTATGTCAGCTGAACAATTTCAATTGGAAATGACCTAGCCTGACAGTTTTAAATACTGCTACTCTTAGGGACAGCTTCTTGATGTGGTCTAGGGCAATGTCAGAATGGAGCTAACTGTTTAGTTGTGTGTATCTGTAAATTGTGATAGAGTATGGACACTGAGGGAGTGTGGGTGCTTCCCAGTATGGCTAACTGTGAAAGACTGGCCCCTGGGGAAGGGCAAGTGGTATTTGTATCATCACCCTCATGCAGCATTTATTGTGCGGCATTTATAGTTTTTGCAAAGGGCTCTGTAAGCATAAGGTGACTGTACTTCCAATGTAAAAATTCTTGGTTGCAATGATAGAAACATTAGAGGGGAATGTTGAAACATGTTCATATGATCTGTATTCTAGTATCTATCCTTAATCCACTCTGCCTGGAATGGAAAAATTTCAGCTGGAATAACAGAGCAGATCCTAAGCAGGCTGATCACTCACTTTTTCAGTGACACATTCCTCCTGTATGTGGTTTCCTCCCTCTCTATGGTTCTGGTAACATTGCCATCCACTTTTTGGATTGATGCAACATTGATCTTTCCTATGGAGACTTTACATTGCCTAGAGTCCTGTAAATTGCTTTGTACTAGTTTTACACTAATTTTAAAAGTAATAGTTTTAAATAGAAATTTGAAAAAGATTCCTGTGAAAATTAATTTAAAAATCACAATCCATAATGTAAAAAGCAATATAAAAGTAGCAGAATAGAAGAGAAAAGAATCCTTGGTCCAGCAGGCTAATGATAAAGTTTTTAATATCAATTCCTTCATATTTGCACTCTTAAGATGGCCTTTTAGAGGTTCTTGCTGAACTCACTTCTGATGAAAGAAACATCAGTAGGAGTTGTGTCTAATAATTTTGGTACCAGTAGTATTAAGAGTAAGGACCAGTATGAAAGCCCTTACGGCTGCTCCTTTTGTTTTCTGTGCTCTTCTCTTAGATTCAAGCATTGCAACTTGAAGAAAATAATTTTTAAAGTCCACGTGCTCGGTGGGGTGCACTAGGTAAGAGCCTGCTAGAGGCTAGCTACAGCATTTTGGATAGACAAAGCAGCAGTAGGGAGGGAGAGAGATATACACTGATTTAGAGCCTCAGCACTAGATCCTATTCAACCACTTTTGAGGTGCTTTTGCGTAAACTTAGACATGAAAGTGTGGTTCTGTTCTACCCTGCTCAAAGTTTTAGGCATGAGTTGTTTCTTCAGGGTCTTGACAAGAGTGGAATTAGGCTTACACATAGATGTCAAGTCTGTTTAAGAAGCTAATAGGTGAATGGGGACCTAACACTTGAGTTACTCATTAATCTTTGTTAACATTTGTATTTATACACCACAAAAATTCAATAGTCACCTTCTCATTCGCCGTGATATACTATTTACTTCTGTCAGCTGCTGAGGTAAAACTTTTTCCATTCTTTTACTTTTTAATAAACCCCATTCTAATAGAGCACTGTTTCATACCTGCTATAATTGCTTTTGGCATGTATACATGTGCTTGGGGGGGGGTGGGGGGAAGGGGGAGGCGGGTGATATTTAATTAGAATGGTTCTGAGAGCTACTCTAATTAAAGCACCCAGAGTGCCAGAGCATCACATGTATCAGCATCCCCACGCTGAAAAACATTTTTCAGCTCAGGGATGCCGATACACATGATGTTAGAGTCTGCTGGAGCACAGTAATTAACACGCCCCACCAGATTCGATTAATTGAGTAATTACAGCGCATCAGAGCAGCCTCAGTGTACATGTATAGGTGTCCTTTGTTACAGTATTTCTTGTTAGCAACTTACAGTTTCAATGAAATCTTATAGAATATTGAAGTATAAATTTCAGGAACAAAATCTACACCTTCATTTGCATTGGCTTAACTAAATCAGTATAATTCTATATGTAAAGCAGTGGAGCTTCTTCAGTTAGCAAGACATAACACCCTCTGTGTGCTTCTTTGGCTATACTGGGTTCATCTACATGAGATACATAATGTGCAGTAGACTACTTGTACTGTGCATTAGCATATCACGGAAAAAACTGTGCTAATGTGCAACACAATAAGTCTGCTGTGCATTAAGCACCATGTAAAGACTGTGCACCTTTGCTACTGTGGAGTAGTGCCGGCTACTGCATGTTTAGTTAGTACCTCATATTAGAGCGGTGGTCACCAACCTGGGGCTCACACGACCAGTCGATCCTGGAGCCTGTTTAAGTCGATCCTGGGCAGGAGGGACAGCTGGGCCTGTGCGCATGCACAGACCTGCCTCCCCCAGCTCCAGCAGTGGGGGAGGGAAGAGGTGGGGGCCAGATTGAGGCCCCCATAGTGAGGGACTAACCTATGGTTCAGCCAGGAGCAGGGGAAGGTAAGTAGGGCCCCAGTCCCATTGGGTGGTAGGAGGGTTGGAGCCCCAGGGGGGCTCCTCCACAGGTGCAAGGGCTCACTCCCCATCTCTATGGGGGCAGAGGCAGAGGTGGCTGTTGCTGCACCTTGAGCCACACTGCAGCTGTCCATGTACGGCTCAGCTCAGAAGCTGGGACTCACATGGGGTTGGGCCCTGCCCTGGCCTGGGACTCTCCGCTGCCCAGAGGCACATGGGAGAGGGGCTCCTGCCACTGGGTGCAGCCCAGCGGGGGCTCTGGGGCCCGTGCCCCCCCACCTCTGCTCTGGGATGAAGCAGCTGCTGCTGCAGGCTGCCTGCTATGCCCGGAGCATAGGTGGGGGGGGGGCATGGGCCTCCGAGGCCTCTGCTGGGCTGCATCCAGTGGCAGGAGCCCCTCACTATGTGCCCTTCGGTGGCAGAGTCCCAGACTGGGCTGGGGCCTGACACCATGTTCCTTTGGCTGCTGGGTGGGTGTGACTCAGCAGTGACAGAGAAGTGGGGTCAGGCCCCAGGCGGCCCAGAACTCTCTGCCACCCAAGGGTGCGTGGCGGGGGAGGGGCTCCTACCTCTGGGCGCAGCTTAGTGGAGGCCTCAGGGGCCTGTGCCCCCCCCCACATTTGTGCTTCAGGCACAGCAGGCACCTCATCCTGGAGCTCAAGGGAGTGGGGCACAGGGCTCCAGAGCACAGTGGGGGGGCACAGGCCACTGAGGTCTCTACCAGGCTGTACCCAGTAGCAGGAGTCCCCCTCCCCCCCCCCATCCACCTCTGGGTAGCGGAGATTCATAGATGCTAGGGTTCGGAGGGACCTCAATAGATCATCGAGTCCAACCCCCTGCATAGGCAGGAAAGAGTGCTGGGTCTAAATGACCCCAGCTAGATGCCTATCTAACCTCCTCTTGAAGACCCCCAGGGTAGGGGAGAGCACCACCTCCCTTGGGAGCCCGTTCCAGACCTTGGCCACTCGAACTGTGAAGAAGTTCTTCCTAATGTCTAGTCTAAATCTGCTCTCTGCTAGCTTGTGGCCATTATTTCTTGTAACCCCCGGGGGCGCCTTGGTGAATAAAACCTCACCAATTCCCTTCTGTGGCCCCGTGATGAACTTATAGGTAGCCACAAGGTTGCCTCTCAACCTTCTCTTGCGGAGGCTGAAGACGTCCAGGTGCCCCAGTCTCTCCTCATAGGGCTTGGCCTGCAGGCCCTTGACCATACGAGTTGCCCTTCTCTGGACCCTCTCCAGGTTATCCGCATCCTTCTTGAAGTGTGGCGCCCAGAATTGCACGCAGTACTCCAACTGCGGTCTGACCAGCGCCCGATAGAGGGGAAGTATCACCTCCTTGGATCTGTTCATCGTGCATCTGCTGATGCACGATAAAGTGCCATTGGCGTTTTTGTTGGCTTCGTCACACTGCCGACTCATGTTCATCTTGGAGTCCACTAGGACTCCAAGATCCCTTTCCGCTTCCGTGCCACCAAGCAGGTCATTTCCTAGGCAGTAGGTATGCTGGACATTTTTTCCTCCCTAGGTGCAGCACTTTGCATTTCTCCTTGTTGAACTGCATTCTGTTGTTTTCTGCCCATTTGTCCAACCTGTCCAGGTCTGCTTGTAATTGTTCCCTGCCCTCCGGCGTGTCCACTTCTCCTCACATTTTTGTGTCATCCACAAACTTGGACAGAGTACACTTCACTCCCTTGTCCAAGTCGCTGATGAAGACATTGAAGAGTATCAGTCCTAGGATTGAGCCCTGTGGGACTCCACTGCCCACACCCTTCCAGGTCGATACCGACCCATCCTCTACAACTCTCTGGGTGCGACCCTCTAGCCAATTCACCACCCACCGGACTGTGTAGTCATCCAAGTCACAACTGGGGCTCAACCCAATTTCTCTGCAGCCACTGAGCTGAGCCATGCTTACCTGGCAGCTGAAGGAATGCAGTGTTGGGCCCCAGCCTGGCCTGGTTTGGGGCTCTGTGCTGCCCAGGGGCATGTGATGGGGGCTCCTGCGATTGGGCACAGCACAGCGGAGGCCTCGGGTGTCCGTGTCCCCCCAACCTGGGCTTCAGGCACAGCAGGCAGTCCACAGCAGCAGCCGCCTCGTTATAAATTGTTATAAACTGTTATTTCTACATTTTTCTCCATCTGAGCTTCAGCCCCTTGCCCACCTGGGGGGCGGGACACATGTCCCAGTGGGGGGGCGGGGGGGATGGGGGCATTGTGGCAGGATGGTGTCGGATACAGTGGTGGGGGACACGGTAGATCTTGGGGTGCCCTTTACTTCCAAAAAGTGATCTTCACCATAAAAATGTTGGAGACCACCATATTAGAGGTACTAAACTTAATGCACAGTAGCAACAGCACATTAATACATGTGTAGACATGCCCATAGAGTTTAAAAATTGTGTATGGTTTAGTAGTTTTATGTCTTGTTTACCCAGTAAAATTGCTTTTTTGGAATAAGCTATGCAAGGATAACAATTCTCATATTGTCCTCTGTGCAGACATGCTGTTCTGCAATAATAGTTTTTGTAGTGGATATTCTGACCAATTTTCCAACATAGATATGGCTATCTTTTCTTGGCCCTCTACCAGATAATCAGTATTACTCCATTAATTTAAGTGGAATTATGTGATTACACAATGCACCGAATATCCAGCCCTGTGGATCTAGTGCTCCAATGCTGTCTACTGAATATCAGCTCTTCATTACATTTTTCTCTTTTGGTACACTGTAGAAATTCTGAATTTGGTGGTTCAATAGCAGTCTGTGAGACAGGTAGGAGTGAAGGTGTAGTGTTAAAATGTGAGTGAAATTACAGGTTACAATTGCCATTATTTTTTAATATGCATCTGACATGCACCTGGTAATTCCTGATCTCTGCTTAATTTGCGCCCTCTGCATTTTACTTCGTGTTTTCTAAAACTCAATATTTCTAGCATCCCACCCATGACATTTATAGGAGCCTGTTTTAAATGTCAGGCTTGCAAGTAACTAAAGGGTATCTTAAAATGTGTGAATGTAAGTGGAGAAAATGTATGTACCTGCTCTGCTGGCACATAAAATATCTGCAAACTATGTATATATGCACATAACTAGAATAACATTAAAAGGAAAATCAAACCTGGTTATTTTCTCTGCTCCATTAGCTCTGTTTCAGAGATTCTTTATCCCTACAATGCGAAAATTTGGCCACTTGCTACATAACTCTTTTTCCTGGTTTTATTCCAAATTATTATACAAGCAAATGTTAATTTAAATGAGTTTCATTAAACAGAATAATAAGTGCAGCAGGCGCTTTTCTGCTGAGTTACAGTGATGGCTTGGGGTCGTTACCTGCTGGTAGGTATCAGCATCACCTCTTCTGTATCAGTGGGTTCTTAGACTGGTGCTGTGAACAGCAGGGAAAGCACTGTTAAAAATACTTCAAGATTTCCTGTTTACAGAGATTGTACTCTGCAGGGTTGTTTTGGGTACATTAGGTATTTTCAGTCAAAACCATTGATTTCCTTTCTAGCTAATTGCTTCACAAAATCCAACAAGGATGAGCTAACTCTGTTTTATGGTCTTTCCACAGTTATATTCACTTCAATCAAATAGAAACAGTTGAGCCAGAAACCTTTAGAGGACTTCGAAAACTAGAGAGACTGTAAGTCCTGGCTGGACACATGTTTCATTGATTCTTTGTTCATTACTTGTCTTTATCATCATCCTTCTGACAGCAGAAAACCCTGTCCCCTTTTAGTTACAGAAGTGCTGAAAAATAGGGGAAAAATGTGATAGCTATGGTAGCAAGATACTGCAGTGCAGATGTCTTTCAAGATCCCCATCATTCAAGAACAGCTCTCATGTCTGAACTGTATAACTGTGGGTATGCCAAGTTATTAGTCATTTGAATTACCTGATTTTAAAGCACCCTAAATCGGAGTGTAGCTTTCCTTCAGCATTAAATTTATACAAAAATTCTAGGAGGATTTTAAAGCAGAAAACTTGTTGTTTGGTGGTTGGTTTGTTTGTTTGTTTCTTAGGGGTAGTTTAAAAACTTGTCAAAGTTAATAATTTTACCCATGTATGGACATCATAGATTCACAGATGTTAGGATCAGAAGGGATGTCAACAGATCATCGAGTCCGACCCCCTGCCTAGGCAGGAAAGAGTGCTGGAGTCAGATGACCCCAGCCAACTGCCTATCCAGCCTTCTCTTGAAGACCTCCCAAGGTAGGGGAGAGCACCACCTCCCTTGGAAGCCCATTCCAAATTTTGGCTGCCCTTACCGTGAAGAAGTTATTCCTTATATCATGGGCTGGTTTCCTTCCAGAGCTCTAAACACCTGATGAGAAGAGGTAACATCACAATTTCCTCCAATGGAAATTATACTGTTTCCAAGCAGAGCTCCATTCCATCAGTGTAGATAGGTGCTTTGCGCATAAGTGTTCAGAGTTTGCTATGGTGAAGCTACACTGTTATGGATAGCATGGTTTAGGAGGAATCCTATCTAGAAAATGTCTTAGATAAAAACAAAAAAGATTCATAGATTCATAGATGTTAGGGTCGGAAGGGACCTCAATATATCATCGAGTCCGACCCCCTGCATAAGCAGGAAAGAGTGCTGGGTCTAGATGACCCCAGCTAGATACTCATCTAACCTCCTCTTGAAGACCACCAGGGTAGGGGAGAGCACCACCTCCCTTGGGAGCCCGTTCCAGACCCTGGCCACTCGAACTGTGAAGAAGTTCTTCCTAATGTCCAATCTAAATCTGCTCTCTACTAGCTTGTGGCCATTATTTCCTGTAACCCCCGGGGGCGCCTTGGTGAATAAAATACTCACCAATTCCCTTCTGTGCCCCCGTGATGAACTTATAGGCAGCCACAAGGTCACCTCTCAACCTTCTCTTGCGGAGGCTGAAAAGGTCCAGTTTCTCTAGTCTCTCCTCGTAGGGCTTGGTCTGCAGGCCCAACCATACGAGTGGCCCTTCTCTGGACCCTCTCCAGGTTATCCGCATCCCTCTTGAATTGCGGCGCCCAGAATTGCACGCAGTACTCCAACTGCGGTCTGACCAGCGCCCAATAGAGGGGAAGTATCACCTCCTTGGACCTATTCGTCATGCAAGATGTTCTTATCAACAACTTTTCATGGAAACAATGGCACTATTATACTGTTGTGTAGAGTTGCTAGGCACATCTTAGAAAAAAATGAAGAGTAAGTGTATCATTCAAGAAGAAGGGAGGAACTGACAGAGGAGTACTTAATTAGATAAGATGGAACTTAGCAGAGGCACTGGCCAAGTTGGCTGCCAGAGTGCCAGTTGCATTGGCATGATCAACTGCTGTTGTGGTTGCAGCTTTTTTTGCATCCTCCCCACAAAGATGGTGCCCAGGGCTGACTGGGTCACCCCTCCTTTGTTATACTACATGACCTTAGTTAGAGTAGCCCTATAGTGGAGGAAATAATGCCATTAGCCATAAATGACCAAAGACATTGTTTTTATCATCTGAAATAAATATAACAATTTTCCTAGCAAGTTATAATTAAATAATAGGACTAGAAAAAGACTTAGCACTACCTTTCATGAACAGAGGCATTATCTATAAGTAAATATTTGAAAACTTTTTGCAAGGATATTTTGTTGGCTTTTAAAATATGCAGTGCAGAGATGTGCTCTTTATGAGAATAATCTATGATTCTATAAACGATTTTTGGTTGCACCTTGATTAAGACGCATCTTGTATTTCTCAGATTTTTGCATAACAACAAGTTGTCTAAGATCCCACCTGGAAGTTTTTCTCATCTGGATTCGCTAAAGAGGCTGTAAGTTTTTCAAAGCACTTTTGTAAATAATGGTATTCCTGTTCTACAGCAAAACCTTGTGAACTATGAAGAAATGTTTTTAATTAGGTTAGTTAAATAATAATGACAGCAGCATTCTGATAAACTGTTATTGGCAAGCTCTTCACTTCAGCAAAGAGATACTGACTTAATGTACTGTAATTATTCAAATGTTCTGTAAGATGTAAATGTGAAAGGAAATAAGATAAAATAAGACAAGGGTGAAAGAAAAGGGGGAGAAGAACATGATTGAAGAATGAAAAATGAGGTGGATGTCGATAGCCGTTATTGAATTTGAAATGGGGACAATGAAGGCCAAATCAGGACAGAGATTGGTAAAATCAGTTAATTGAAATGGTGACCTTCTTTGGAGACATGAAAACCAAATGGTGAATTTAATGTTATGTCTGCATTTATTAAGCATTTATTTTCATGTTCCATTATCCTAGAAGTGATGTTAGCTTCCTGTTCAAGGAAAAGAACAGATGTATAAAATTGTGCTTATAGTAGGCCTCTGCCTGTCTCTTGGTATTACAATAGAATTTCACCAAGTGAGACATTAGCTCGCTGAATGTAATCCTTGCTTGAAAGATATACCAAAACAGGAGTGACCTCTTTTGGATGCAAAAGCCTGGGCAGTGTATATGGAGATGCTGAGTTTCTCACACATCATTGCTTATGAAGTGTTTTTTTCCATAATTAATAAACAATGGAAAGAAATTAAGGAGATTCAGAGGCCCTTCTTGTCAGTGCTCATCTCTTACTTCCAGATTTGTGGCTTCAAAACTTAAACATAACTTTCTGATTACTGTTTCTTCTATCATAATGTTTCCAAAGCCCCATGTGGAAATTCTTGCTTAAAACGGAGAGAACAGGCCTCTTTGGGCTAGAAGGAAGTTTTGCTGCTGTGAATCAGGTCTAGGCTTACCAACACCAAGAAATATCCAGCTTATCAGGGTTTCATTTAATCGGCAGCTTGGTCCCAGTGTAGCAGAACACTTAGATATGTGCTTACAGCTGTTGCTATTCACTAATCCATGTTTAAAATGTGTTTAAAGTTAAATAATTGACATAATTGTCTTAAACACATTCTTAAATTTCAGTATGAGCATAAGTAATTAGGTGAATTATGGCCACACAAAAGTCTTTTTCACTGTCACAATCTTAGTATTTTAACTGTTACCTTTGAAAATCCTAAAGTTTACAGCAGTAGAAATAGGGCTTTGTTCCTTAGCTGTTTCCTTATCAAAAGCCAGGAACATGAGAACACCAGAGAAAAGACTACCCTAGCACCATATGGCTAATAAAAAGTCATACTGGGTGAATAACATTGCTATCAAAGAAAATGAGAAATTAAGGATTTATGTGTCTCTGTATTAGTAACCTATCCTTAGGGGTCTATTTCCCTATGCATGTATAACTCCTATTGATGTTAATGCAAGCTTTGCAAATAAGTTGAGGTGAGAATAGTGTTTTGGGGCTACCAGTCCCATTTTGAGAAAAGCCAACTCCAAACTCATTGTACTGAGTGAACACTGAGCTCATTCTAAATGTTGCATTTTTCTTTCTAAAGTTTTCAGTCATTAAACTTCTTGAAGTTGAGAGAGAAATTCTGGTCCTTATTTTTTTTTTCTCGTATTTGATTCCATTGTTTTAAAATGCTGTTATTGACTTTCAAGCAACATATGTTGCTTCTCATGATGAGTAACCAACAAGACGAGAGCCTGAAGGATGTTCATTACAAGAAATGGCTACAAAATATGTTTAGAGACTTAAACTATCTTCTTTTTGTGAAGGCATACTTTTTAATATGTATCCCCTAAACAAATGCAAAAAAGGACCTGGGACCCCAACATTCAGTTCCTGGCTCTGCCCAAGGCTTCTAATATAATCTGTGTCAGTTTCTGTCTTTCCAGTCCTCATTTATGAAATTCGGACAACAGGACTTCTCTCCCTTCTTGGAGGGTAAATTTGTTCAAGAATAGGGAGTTGTTTAGATACTGTAGCAATGGAAATCAGTATTAACTCTAAGTTACAGCAGTTGGATCCTCCTTGTCCTGATCTGTTGAGTCTATTCTAGAATTTGGACCTATTCTATGAAGATGGATAATCTGGAATACAGTAAATCCGGTCCTAAGCAATAGTGCTTTGATGAAAAATTAACCGCTCTACCCTAATGTTTAGAATAAGAAATACCCTAATTTTGTTGAGGATGGGTAAAAAAGAAGGGCCTGTGAATATATCTTCTATGAAGATCCTATCCCAGGAATATGACCAGCAGCCCACAAAATCCATGAGTGTATTGAGATAAATAGTACATTTCCCAAAAAAGAACACATCACAAAAATATGAAAATGACTATACCATTCTGTGGTTATGTGCCCAGTAAAATAAGGGTTTTTTAAACAATAATGGGCCTGAAGAAATTTGTGTTCAAATTACAGGCTGCCTTTCTTTCTAAATAATGTGGGCTTTTTGAGAGGCATTCCTATTAATATTACTTTTGGGACTGAGTTTTTTCTTTGACCCAGCGTTTAAAAGAAAATGACTGTTACCATGAGCAAAATAAAGATATAGAAGATATATATTTTTAAAGGCATATAGTAGTTGTGAGAAAAAAGAAAATCATGCTGAAATAGGGCCTAGGTAGGCTTCTCCTTAAATGGATCTATGCTCGGGAAGGTTGGAAAAAACTCTGCTAGCAACCTCAATGCAGGAAAGTCTTTAAGCAGATGTAGAATTTTAAATGCGACTTCAGAGGCCTTAAGCACAAGCTAAAGTCTAGAGAAAGTCATCTTTTGCTTGTACTTTTGTGCTTTGCCAAATTGGAACCAGATAACAAATTGGAGCCCTGCATAAGGCAGGGCTGCCCAACTGGTAGCCTGCGAGGAGTTAAATTGAGACTCTTAGGCTCCTACCTGGCTGCCCATACCGTCCCCCCCCCTCCGCCCCCCAAATTGTTCCATGCAGTGTACTTGTGGAAAAAGGGGTGGGGGAGGATTTCATGGGCAGAGTGGAATGATGAAGGGAGGGTTGCAGACATGTGGTGCAATGCTGGGTGGGTTGGGGGGAGTCTTTAAAGTGAGAAACTTGGAGTGGGGACCCCAGTGCAGCTCTTGGGGTGTGTGCTGTCAGCTGCTTGGTATCTGGACAGCTCTGGTGTAAAGTAATGATAGAGGTTCCTGGGTCCATAGATTTCCCCCACCCAGAAATACTGTAGCACTCACAAGTGGTACTAGATAGCAACCTCTTTTGCTCTCTGATATGTGGGGAGGCAGATTATATCGTGAAACTGCACTGAGAAGGAGAGAAAAAGCTCCCTAGCTCTACTTTCTTTGGTAATGTGCCAAGTAGGACCAGCCATCATTTAGATTCCACACATGAAAAGTAAAAAATGTTGCCACTCTTTCAGCTAATTTCTCACAGGGAGCTTTGGGGAAAAAATCATAAGCCCTTTCATCTAGAAGAAGAATGAAAGTTAAATGTTTTATCCCTTTATATAGAGCACTTGGAATTCCACAAAATAGAAGTGTTACTTAAGCAGAAACCCCTTTAGGAATATGAGTAGCAGAGCTCTTCCTGTACATAGCCAGATTCTCTAATAGATATTTGCACCCTGTGGCTATTAGTGTTCTGTGCTGGAGTTTTTATTTTTCCGTACTTCAAACATTTTTTTTATTGAGGAACAGGCTGTAATCCTGAGCAGTGAGTGTGTGGGAGGATGGCAAGAAATTCAAAATGCAGTAGGCTTGTAGTAAGTGTGTTGTTGATATGTATATGTATGTGTGGACACACAGATGTAGTTATTTTGAAGAGACTATATACTACCATAAAAGGTAAAGGCAGCTATTACATAAAATCAAGTCAGGTGATAAAATGTCTTAATATTAATTCTAGACAACTATGTATTCACAGGCGTTTGGACTCTAATGCCTTAATTTGTGACTGTGAGTTACTGTGGTTGGCTGAACTGATAAAAGACTATACCAGAAAAGGCAATACCCAGGCTGCTGCTTCATGTGAATATCCCAAGACACTTCAGGGAAGGCCTGTTGCCTCATTACTGGTGGAAGAATTCACCTGTGGTGAGTGAAAATTGTCTTAATGTTGTAGAAATTTAAGTCTGACTAAGTCAAAATGGGTATGGTGTATCTATGTGTATTAGACCCTTGCTGCAACTTATGCTGTAAACTGCACAGTGGTTAGTCGGCTTCGTGTTGTTAGCTTAGTGGCTTAGTGAAGCAGTCGCACCTTAAGGTGAAAAATCATTACAGGCTGCCCTTCATCTGCACAGCCATGACTTGCCACTAGAGGCTTGGTGAGCAGGGGCAGGACTAGGAGCTAGGGACAGAACTGGCTCACTGCTCCTGCTGGGCAGAGCAAACACCACAGCCTTGGAGACCCTGCATCCACAGTGCCTTCAGTCACTGCTTGGACACTCGCTGCTCCTGCCAGGCAGAGTGAGCTCCAGAGCACTTGCATGTTGTAGGGCCTCCCACTGCCCGGACTACTTCACTGCTTCCACCAGGCAAAGGGAATGGCAGTTCAGTTCATGGTGGAATAGGCGCTGCAGCTGCCAGGCACTCTGGGGCTGTGGTGAGCAGTGGAACAGAGGGACTGTGCCTGGCCTTGTTGCACCCTGACATCCCCACTCATCCTGACTGCAGAGGGGCCACTTCATCCTGGGATATTGGAAGACTTCACTTTGGGCAGAACAGCTGTGTGGAGTGGTCAAACCTTAGTGGAACAGGAGCTGGGCTATGCAGATTAGAGAGAATCCTGCCCTGGAGTGGCATAACTTTAAGATGAATAATAACTGCTTTAAACCATTTAAATGTGTTAACATGCAGACAATCCAGGGGCTAAGAACTCCAGAAGCTGCCTAAAATTACAATGTACAAGGCTCTTAGAGAGTGTGGAACAAAACAGTACATTTAACTGAAACACAAAAATGTGGATGCTTTGGTTTTACTTAGGTCTAAAGTGAAAAGTGTGGGGGCTGAGGGAGAATCGAGGATCAGGAGTCCTCGGGAACGCTAGCTGGGATTGCGGCTGTGATCCCGTGACGGGAAGATGGGTACTCTCTATCACCGGAGCGGAATTAGGCACAGACGAGACACGTATCAATTGGAAAACAGAGATGGCTTTACTTACACTGTAGAGTCGTATACAGCGCAGGCAATCGTAGTTGCAACAATTCTACTCTGTAATCGGTAATCGAGGAGCTCTTGTAGACCGGGTAGCTCGGGTCTAACTCGGGCATGCAACATGGAGGATACGTCGCAAGGCATCGCTGACGGGGAGTCGTTGGCAGGTGATCAAGCTGCCGGAGTTCCACTCCAGGGGGAATTGCGGAGTTCTCCAACTAGGGCGGAAATGCCCCTAACCTTTAAAACAGCTAGCGAGCCAATTGCCAGCCGCCATGTGGGAATAATTTAACTTCAGCCAATCATATTATGCAAATCTGCATTTCCTCGGCGGGAACTCTATCCACGCCGGAACTCTTCACCATGCCGAGACTTCCCCTGCCTTACCGTGCCTTGTGCTATAAAGTTCCATTGTGTCGAGGCACTAATTCAAATCAGCTCTGACAAAAAGATTTTGAGGTCTTTTTGATTTTGAGCAATATATTTTTATTGAGATACACTGTAATTATTGAATTGAAAAGTACAACTTAAAGAACTCTTGCCAGTGTAGATTGCACTTGCCTAAATAATTGACACCTTGAAAATAACGGTTTCTCCTGTTTATACGGATTTAATACAGTTAATTTTAGTGACATTTTATAGTACAAAATATCTTCTACTTTACTAATAGAAAGTTAATAACTAAAACCAAGCCATGCTTGTGAAATAAATGCATTGATTACATTTTGTGATGGAATATTCACTATGGCTAAAGTTCATATGAACAAAGTTCAGAAGTGCTATCAGTTGGAAGCAGGACCCATTTATTCATGTTTCATTGTTAATGTTGGTTATAGAGTACGGCAGAAATAATGGAACGATATTTGTCTGTATGTATATGCATAGTGAGTAGTTCTATTGCTTTAATGGGACTACATACAGAGAAATTCTTTGTGGTATTTGATTATATATTTATATTTAGAAGAGTTGCTCACTAGAGGCTCTACAGTTAAGGTTGCAATATTAATGTACTGTTCTCTGCAGGAACGCATGTCTCAGATCATATTTCCCAGTCAAAGAATATCAGTTTGAAGACTGAGTTTTGTTAAATGTCTTTAAATGTTTCTATGTATTGTTGAAGACAGGGAATCTTTAAAGACTAACTTGTTAGTCGGTGACAACCTATATGATGCTATGAAGGTCATTGTCAAATCATTTTGGCTTCATATGACATGAAAGGCATATGAGCACACTCCTATTCAGCCTTTGCTAATGATACTGAATTTAGAAAGCAGACAAGGAATCATGTTTAAAGTGGATGAAGAACTTTTTAGTAGAATTTGTATTTTAACTTTGTGGAACTTGGTCACAAAATGACTGAACTTAGTAGGATGGTTGTAGAGCAGGGGTTTCAAATTCTCTCTGGGCCCCAAGCTGGATCTGGACTGTGATGCTCCTCTTGGGTTTGATCTGCAGGGCCAGCAGACATTGCGGGGGTCCAGGGACAATAGCAGGAATCTGGGGCACTACCTGGGGTCTAGCAGGTACAGTACGAGTGAAGGCTGTATCTACATAGCCCCCACTTGCCCCTCTGCTGTCAACAGCCATGTCCATCGGGACCAGGACCCAAATTCCATGGCAGACCTTGCCCCTGGTTCTACCTTCAACATCCAGTAGCCCATTGGCCCACTGTCTGTATCTTTGGCATCCCTGTTTTAAAGGATTAAACGTGAATATTACAGGCAAAATCCTGAGATATATATATATATATATATATAAGGGGAACTATTATTTTCTTTTCTTTCAATTGAAAAAAATGTATCAAGAATGTCAGTGTTCAGGGTCAACTAACAGCTGCCTGAGATTTAAGAAGTAGTTTTCTCTATAGACAGTTATTTCACTGTTGGTCATTATAAGTTTTCTTGCATCTCTTTCACAAGCATCTGGTACTGGCTGTTGTCTGAAGCAGGATAACTGCGCTTGAGGAAACCACGCTTTGAACACATTTGGCAGTTCCTGTGTTCTTATATCCTACAGTGTTTTCTCTGCACCTTTTCACAACCAGATCTGAATGGCCCTGTAGACAGCTGTGCCAGACTCAGTTCTGTCACTAGGGCCAGACAGCTTGACCTCCACTTGCTCTTACTGATAGTGCACACCCTCCAACTCACCTGCCATGTCTTGATCTTTTTAGGAGAAAGGGAGGATCCTTGGTTATTTATATTTGCTCTCACAATAATCTCAAGCTACTAGTCCTCAGGGCTCCTCTTCCCCTTACATCCCATCCATGTACCAACCAGATCTTACAGGATTGCCAGGCCACTGGTCATTCGGTAGAAGGATAACGCTGCTAATGGGTCACTCAATTAGCCGTGCTCATTTACGGCTTACAGTCTCGACTGGTTGAAAAGGCTCTTCCAGCTTTGTCTTAAATCACCCACCTGGAGGCACCTGGGTTTGGGCCACTCTTGGGTGACAACACTCCTCATTGATTGTAGCACAGCTACCACCTCCTATTGGTCTATGCTATGGAATCCACTGGCTAGGCCATCTGTAGCTGAGCTCTGCGCAGAGTGCCTGGGGTCTTTCCTCTCTCAGCACAGCCTAACAATATTGACCCCTTTGCTGTCTCCGAAGCCCACCAGTAGATCATGTCCCTTTTTTACCAAAGTCCTCTAGGGGATTACTAACCCAGGCTTAATGCTTCAGCCCCTCCCTTCCCCCCACTAGCACAGTTTTTAGCTTTTACTATCCACGACTGGTGGGGCTAGTCCAGAGTGCCTTTAACTCAAACACAGAAAGGACTGTTGAGCTCAAAACAATAACATGTCCCGAATCCTTTCCTGCAACAAACTCACAGCCTCTTCTTGTGGTCCTCCTGGGGAAAGCTTCTTGTGGTCCTCCTTGTGGTCTCTCTGGTGCCTCTCCCATGGTGTTGCTCACTGCTTTCTGCGGGGCTTGGGTCCCTAGGGCTAGAGGCTCCTGTGAGCCTTTAGTCTGGTGAGCAAACTCCTATTCTGCTTGCTTTGTTCCTGCTGAAGAAAGCAATCCGTCGGTTGTGGTCCTGGGTCTCTCTCTTTTCTCTGCTGGTGTGGGGTACACACTTGCAGGCAGGTTTTACTTCCTGGCACACTGGCTAATCTGCATCCGACACAAATTGGTAAACCAGGTTGGATGTGGTACCTGGGGTCTGTGCTGCTGCTGGCCCTGCAGGTACACCTCGGACCCTGGGTGGCTAAATGGTGTCCACACCTTGCCTCTGATCTCTGGCGGGGGTGCCTCTTGGGGTCTCTCCACTTTGACGTCATTTGAGGTATTCTCCACTGTGACAGTCCCACTTGAACATTGCTGGTCTTGGTTTATCTAGGTTGACTTCTGAGGCTCAAGCCAGTAGTGTCTGGAATCCTCCAAAATATGAGGATTGAATTTGTTCATATTAAATATATCTTACTTGGGTAGCAATTTAAAAAAAAAATACACTTGTCTAAATAAATTGCATTTGGGAATCTTCCTATGGGGGTGTGGCTGAGATGATTTGGTTAAACGATTAAAATGAACTGAGGGTTTGTTGGCAATGGCAAAAGCTACAGAAAACATTACCATTACTATGAAAGTTCTGATGTCTATCTGAACAGCTGTCCCTTCTAAATGTTAATTGATAGGGGAGGCATTCTGAAACCTTTAATCAAAAACTCAATTATGTTCAAATTATATTAATGGAAAATGTTAGGTGATTATCAGTAAAGTCAAATATAATGTTACTCTACTACTGTGTGTTTTTATGGTAGATTAAGGCGATAAGATTTCCCAGTTTTATCATGGGAGATTTAAACTATGTGCTGTTTCAATAGTTTGTCAGGATATTATTAACATGTTAATCAAAATGTCTACCTCCAAAGTATCTTCTTTTAGCTACCTTCCTCTTACAAATATAAAACTCAGAAAGGGACTATGATTTTCTACAATATTAAACTTTTCAAACTGTGATGGAAGAAGATATTACAGCCACATAGAAGTGAAGATAGATTTCTTAAAATGCAAAATGCTTATTCGAAGATGAGCCTGATAGTCATTAATTACTAATTCAATATGCCATACTTCTGTACTATACCCTTGGTGGACAATAATACTGGTGTAATGAAATTCTTGTTAAGCCAATGAGTGTTTACTATAATAGATCTATAATCACCTGATCATAATCAGTAGATCATCACTTGAGGCTGAACTTTATATTGCTATATCAATTAATAGAACTGCTATGTTTCTTGAGTGCAAATTAGAGCTTGTTGAAAAATGAACTTAGCAAAAAGTAAAAATAAAAAAGGTTTTACAGAATGGCGTTTCTAGAAAAGCACTATTTTGTGAGAACTGAAATATGATAAATGTGATAGATATGATAAATAGTTATCGTTTAGCCTGGATTTTAGGATGAAACTTTCTTAATATGGGGGGTAGCTAAACGTTGAAACAAGTTACCCAAAGAGGTTATGGACTCTCCATCCTTGCACATTTTTAAAAGCAGGTAAGATAAACATTCGACTAGGATGGTTTAGTCTGGGATGATTCTACCTAGAGCAGGGAGTTCAACTATATGACCTCCTGAGGTTCCCTCCTGCCCTACTTTTCTACAATTCTGTTAAATGAAATTTTCAATTTGATAGCCATCTCTCTCAAAGTAAAATGACAAGATCATTGCCAATGGGCAGATGGGGAAACTCAGTCTATTTTTTTCTGGCATATTTTCTTCCTAGGCTGGTAGCATTTTCTCCATAGTTACTATAAAGGGCTTGATTTTATAAAATATACCAACAAAAGTATGCCTGAACAGATTCACAGAATAGGAAATATACCAGCCACATTCTAATCATGAATAGCACACAGTAGCTTGATTATGTAAGTGACTTTATAGAATGTAGACACATTTTTAAAAGCTTTTTCTTTGAGTGATTGTTCCAATGCACCTTCCAGTGTATGTGCATATGTGCTGGCTTTACATAGATGTTATATCGAAAATGAGTTATATTCCTGAGAAGTGATTTTGGGTGGTTTGTGTTGTTTTGTGAAGAATATAGCTGGCCTGAGAAACAGTGTAAGCAGGCTGGTCAGCTCTGTTCTCAGACCTTAAAGTTCCACGGAGCATTTAAAAATGGTAAAAATAAAGTAGCAAATAATATTATACGAAGTAAATTATAAAAGTATAGTAGTAATAAAATATAAAATATAAAACATACTATATTTTATTTTGTTAGGCAGCATTAATTCAATTAATCACTTTAAATAAATTGTATGAATTATTTACCAGCTCACAAACATTGTTCATTTTAGAACAAATGTACATATAGGGTAAGATGCTTACCATACGTTGTGACATTTCCCCAACAAAATCTTTGGTCACACTTTGAGATGATGGTGAAAATGTATATAATATTTTCTTCCAGAAGTCATCATAAAACATTTTTCTACCCAGTGGCTGTTTTCTTTCTACCTTTTTTTCTTTCCTTGCAGAGAGACCTCGTATTACCTCAGAGCCTCGAGATGCAGATGTGACCCCAGGGAATACAGTTTACTTTACCTGCAAAGCAGAAGGAAATCCTAAACCCAAGATAATTTGGATACATAACAAGTAAATACTAAATAATATTTGCATGTGTGTATGAGTTTAACTTCAAGTGCTGATTATTATTAATCCCTTGGCTATTATATTGGTACTGTCTGCATGTGTCTGTAAACAAAACATTTTCTAATCTAATTTAATCAGCAGGAGGCTGACTTTGAAAACACAACCCAATTCTTTTAACACAGAGAAAGCAAGCCAATTCTTTATCAGGGAAATGCATAGAGAAGAAAAGAGGAAGCATATTTTATTTGTTCCCCTTAATAGGCTTAGTTGGTTTCCAAAGTGAAAGGAAACTTCAAGATTTATTAAAAAGGACCCTCCCCTTGCATTTCCCATCAGAAATCCACTTTCCCTTGAATAAGGGACAGTGTGCACAAATAAACACATTTTAATGAAGTATTTTCCTTTTATAATTTCTCAGGCCTATTCTCTTTTTACTTTTTTCTTTTGAGTAGAAATTTATGTTCAATAATAGATTATTTTTTAAATAACTGGGATGCAGTATTAAAGATATACTGACCAATACAGTATTCAGTATTGACAACTTAAGAGACTAGTTCCATTCCAGCCTGCGTTCAGAAATCAACAGGATTTCAATAAATGTATAAAACTTAAGTACATACCTGCACTTGAACAGATACTCAAACACTTTTCCTGAACAAGGCCTCAATGTTCACTTGACCAGAAGATAAGAGACCTGAAAAATTATACAAGGAAAAATATTTCATTCAAAAGCCAAAGGTTACTAAACAATAAACACATTCTTGTCTGTAACAAAATTTACGAGCTAAAAAGGAGAAAGGATAAATAGTTAACCAAAATTTACTCACATTACATATATTGTTCTTATTTAAGAAAATGAGCTCGTGTTTCACCATAACTTTTTTATTTCAGTTGAAACATGAATGCTGTTTTTTCACCAGTTGACCTCTAAATACAATTATGTGTAGCAGGTTTGCCTTTTGGAGCTTGGGTTGAGTCCTAGGCTTGAAATCTTGCTGTTTTGATTGGTGGAGCTCATCCCCCAATCAGGAGGCAGCGAGAAGAGTTCAGCCACACCCCTTTCCTGAGGGGAGGGGGAGACTAGTCCCCTCCCCCTCCCCCCCCCCCCCCCCCCGTGGACTTGATTGAAGACTGCAACACCCGGGTCTGGAAGACTTCAGGGTGGAGCCCTGGAGCATGTAAAAGGAGCTGCATGCCCAGTGTGAGGAAACACATCTGGGACAGAAAAGAGAGAAGAGCGGGGCACTGAAGAGCTGAGGAGAGCTGCAAAGCAGGGTGAAGCAGTAGCCCAGAAGTGCCCCTGAAAACTTCCATCAGTGGGGAACGGCAGACAGCTCCAGCAGCTGGGCTCTCGGTTTGCAGCACAACACACAGTGTCCAGACTTTGGGAGCTGCGTGAGGTGGCTCAGGTCTGCAACCTCTGGTGTGTGGCCAGAGACACGGCACACAGGAGGGTGCATGGAGTAGGACCTTTGCAGTGCTTGGGTGGCTCAGGTCCTCAACCCCCGGAACGAGGCTGGGAGCTCGGTGCAGGAGGCGCTGCATGGAGGGTCCGGGAGCTGACTGAGGCTGGTGCCACACAAGGCAGCCCAGGCTTCTGACCCATAGCAAAAGGTTGAGTCCATGGAGCCAGATGGTGATCGGGCTACTGAGCCAGCAGACAGGGCCAAGCCAAAGGCCTCAGAAGCCCTGCATAGCGGAGCCCTGTTCCAGGGGACAGCGACCCCCCAAAGCCCACTGCAGGCAAGAGAGAAACTTGGCTCACAGGATGAGGACCACCCTCCAGGCATGGGAGCCGTGAGTTGCAGGGAAAAGAGGATTCCTACAGGGGAGGGGGAGTCCCCCCATGGTTAGTTAAGGGCTCCTGAAAGTGGAGGTCCCACTGGGAGGGCCCCCCTAAATTTCCAGCTTCTTTATAGTGCTTGGGAAAAGCCCAAGGGCATTGAGGTTTCCCCTCAGGATTTAGTTTATCTTTGGGGTTTATCTGTTTCACATCAGATACTTACCTGTATCTGGAGCACTGGTATAAGGTTTTATGTCATTTACCCAGAGGGTATTGTTTATGTTACTGGTTTAGATGTCTTATAAATATATATATACATTGTACATATGTTTAAATCCATGTTACCTTCCCTTGTGATACGTTAATGTAAATAAATGTGTATATAGTTAAGTTCCCTGACTGTCCTGGCCTGGTTCTATAGGGACGGAGGGAAACTGAGCGGTCTGCCGTTTCCACCCCACAGCACACCTGCCAGCTAACAATTCCCTTCAACTGGAGAAGGGGAGTATATACCCAAGTTACCTGGGCTACATATGTTTAAAAAAAATCCCAATTCTGGAGCTCACCAGCATATCAGTACAGCTCCTGTCAGGGATCTGGCCAGATTCCCTGCTTACACAGGGGTCCAGAGCCTAGGAAGCGAGTGCTACTGGTGTCCTTCCTTTTCCTTCTCCCCCTCTGTAAATTCAGCAGCAAGAGAAAAGTGGGGATGAGTGGCAGTGCTCAGCCCCTGCTGTCATGCAGCTCTGGAGCCCAGGGCTGAGTGCTGTTGCTTCTCCCCTCTTTTCCCCCTGCCTTTGAATTCAGGAGGGGATTGTAGGGAAGGGCAAACAGCAACGGTGCTTGCCCCTTGGCCTCTGGAGCTGCATGAAAGCAGTGGCCTTGGCCAGGCTCTGTGAGATCAGAGAGCTGGAGCTGCACTGATATACTGGTGAGCTCAGAAAACTCTGTGCTTATAGTGTGCAGCCAATTGGAGTGGTGACCATGCCACCAAATCCCCCTGGTTCCACCTCTACCAGTAGCCAGGAAATAGGTCTTGCATTGGATTCATAGGCCTTTATCCCTTTTTTCTCTAAAAAGCAGAAGAAAGGGTTTCTGAGATTGAACAGCACAGGCAGGCAATAAAAAGAAGGGCTTAAACCTCAATTCTGTGTTCAGTGGCTGTGTCCAGAGCCTCCTTCTCGTGAGCCTTTTTTCCTCCATTAAGTGTAAAGTTATTTTGTTAGCAGTGAGCAGCACAGGTGATTCATTTTAAAGTATTTATAAATGACCCAGGCTGCTGCGGGTGCCCTCTGCACTGATTGTATGAACTGAACCTGGCTGGTTACTGGCCCCTATCTGAAGCCCAAGAATGTAAAATAAATAAATGCACTGAAATATTAGAATCTTAAGAAGGTACCTGACCTGGGCATTGATTCACCAGACTGCTATTTTGAAATATGAGAATAAAAAAGTGTGATCATCCTTGAGGCCAAACATCTAACACTATTCTCCAGAATCTGTATTTATAAATATTTTATCCAAAACATCTGCTGTTAGTTGATGAGCAGTTTAACTAACATTATTCTCATTTAGAAAGGTCCTAAACTACAGTGCTTTGATACTATAAGCAAAGTAACAAAAGAGTTAATTAAAAAAAAATATTGCTGCTTTGAAATATTTAATCTCTTTGGGCACATCCATCTATCCAGGCACGTGTGCTTGCAGCAGCTCAAATAGGAGTGGCAGAAATTTAAGCTGGGGATTTTTGCCTTAGCACACATGCCCGGACATGCGCTTGGGTCTGGGGCAAGTTATGCCACTTGGGGCAAAATAACCTTGCCCAGCTCCTCCTGGAACTGCAGCCAGGGGGAGCTACAGCTTGGGACCAGCCCCTGTGCTGGCCCCAGCAGTATAAAAAGTTGTCCTGGCAAGTACCTGAGAGCTATTCGCTCTCAGGAGCTTCTGGGGCCCAGCCAATTGGCATCTGGGGACACTACTCCTTGTGCCAGCTGGACTGCTAAAGCAGCCCTAAATGAGAGTTCCCTGCACCCTCTACCCACTGCAAGAGTCTGGCAGCAGGGGCTGCTGCCTGGCTGTGACCTGCTGCCACCTGTGACAGCATGGGGCCCCAAGGGTGTGCACCTGCCAGACCTGGATAGGGACTGCACTCCACTGCAGAGGCATCTTCACCTCTGGGCCAGCTTCCAGTGTGCTGTGGCTGCACAGTTGGCCTTTGTGTGGCACTGCTGCCATGTGTGCCCCATGCCTGGCCATCTGGGCAGCTATCACCTGGAAGATGTTCTCAGTGTCATGGCCTGCTTTGAACTGTCAAAGCATATCCTCCTGGGCCCAAGTAGCCAGGAGATCAACCACTTCCAGCTTGGTTCTGTGTGCCAACCCTGAGCAGGCTCCTCTGCCTGGGTCCTGCCACATACCTCACTTACAGGAATTCTGGCGTTCCTTATTGAAAAACTGCAAACTCTCTGATAAAAGCCCAAATTCACTCTTTAAAATACTCCAAAATCTATGTTCTTCCACAATTAAAATAAAAGACTACTCTCTCTCTCTCTCATATATGAGAGAGAGAGAGTTCAGTTGGGCAATGTTTTATTGATATATTTACCCTTTTGTAAGCAGTTGGGAAGCCTACTAGTATCTCTAACATCATAATAAAATAAATTCTAAATATCTGTATGTTTGGATGTTTGCTCTGGGTTTTCTTATCCTAGAACAATTGGAACTCCCCCTGACCCCTTCACTATCTAGGATGTGGGAACAGTTACCCCTGCAGCCACAGCTCCTGCCAGCAAGTCTCAATCTGTCTGGCAGTTGGCCACACTGGGTGTGTGATGGGGGGATGTGGGGTTTGCAGGAGGGGGGTGGAAAAGGGTGTGGGGGAATGTGGGTGGAACCTGGGGTATGTGGGTAGGTATAGGTGGATTGTGGGGGAACTGTGGGTATGGGGGGACTGGGTTGGGGGGAGCTTCTCAGGAGGGGTGCGTTCCCTGTGCCTCCACAGGGTGCAGCCCCCCCTGCACAGAACATGAACTGCATCCCCGCAGGGCCCACATGCCCCTCTGCAGGGTCTATGCCCCACCACACAGCCCACAGTCCCTGCCCTGCAGCAGCAGCAGCCATTGGGGCCTTTCCTGGCATAGCCCCCCGGCGGCGTGGGGCAGTGTGCCTCAGCCCCAGCCACTTGGCACTGTCTGTGCCACATCACATAGACCAGCTCAGATTGGCATGGGTCTGTGCACCTTCAGACAGCTCCAGGCCACTTGGGCTGTCACCCAGGGTCCTGCACTATTCACAGGGACCATGTGCTGTGCCGGGCTGGGTCCTGCATGCACGGGCTCTGTGTGCAGTTCCATGCACACAGGACTCAGCCCGGCATGACACGCAGTCCCCACAAGTGGCACAGGGCTCCAGGTGACAGCTGGAGTGGCCTGAAGGCACATGGCCCTACACCAAGGTAGGCCAGGCCCACCTGATTTGACACAGGCAGCGCTGGGTGCCAGGCAGCCAGGGCTGGAGCCAAGCTGTATTGCCCTGCGCTGCAGGGGTGCGTTGCCAGGAGGGCCCCCGAGCTCCCCAATGGGCTGCTGCTGCAGGGGGTGGGGGGCGCTGTGGGCTTTACAGGGGCAAGTGGGGGAAACCACCCCTCCCGAGCAGCTTGCCCTGCACCCACAGTCCCCTGCACCCCTACAGCCTCCCCCCTGCTCCAGGGCCCCCACTCCCAGTCCCTTACTTAGCTCAGACGGAGCCGGGGTCCATGCAGCCTGCACCACTCCAGGCTGCCCTGCATGTGGAGGCAGTGTGCTTCAGCACTGGGACAAGGGGAAGCCATAGAGATGCTCTGGCCAGCTTCCAGAGCATCTTTTTGGAGGTTCCAAGCCCCTGGTTGCCTCAGGTCATGGTTCTAGACTGTGTGCCCTGCCCTGCCCTGCTTTTTTCTGGAGTGTTTTTTTTTTTTGTTTTTTTTTTTTGGATACCTGGATGTCCAGGTTTTTTTGTTCCCAGTGTGCGTCATGCCACCTCTCAAACTGAATAGTATATTTGTTTATGATGTAAGAAGGGTAAGATTTAGATATGCCCTTAACTATTTCTTGCCTTAAAAATAAGGCATAGTAAGAATTTTAAGTGCTTGGTTTTGTTATAAATAAGTCTAGTTGTCACAATAACCTTATCTGTGTTTAAAACATTTTTAAGTTCCTCTTTAATTGAGCTATATCTGAAGCTTTTTGAAAAAATACATACCACCATCCAAAAGCAAACTTTTCCACGTGAGCCATCCAGTGAGTTTATGCTGCTTATATCATAGCCTTACTTTGAAGCCCAGCAGGGAAGTTGCTTCTGAAGAAACAATCTAGTTACTGACTATGTTTTGTTTCGCTTTCTTGCAAACCTGCAGTAGCCAGAGTAGAAGGATAATCATTTCAAACACTGTAGAGCCTTAGAATAGTAGAAACCGCAGTATTCTAATTAGCCTATGCAAACTAAAGTTTAATTTAGTGAGGACTCTTTGCAAGTTGCTTTTATATTGAAACTGTCATAGTATATCAGTCAGCAGAATAAATGAAGAAATTATGCTCTAAGCAAACAGTGCTGTTACCCTAAGGAATCAAAGGACTGCACTGCTGCTCTGCAGTCTTAAACCTAGCATGATAACAATAAAATTAACAGAACATTGATCACTTAAAAAGCAAACCAAAAAGCCCTTATTATGTGCTGGACTTGCAGTATTTAGCTACAGTCTTGAGTGGCATGTAGATATTTCACAGTTCTTCCAAGGACACTTTACTCATCAGTGTTTTATTTAAAAAAAGAGATAAAGATGGGGAGAAGAGGCCACAGTAGCATAAATTGAGTGAGATCCTTAACAAGATTCATCCCTTCAAGAAACTGAAAGTCATAATCTCTCACTGACTTCATATGGAGTTGTAGCACCTCACAGGATTGGCCCAAGAATTAGAAGCTAAATATTGCATTTAAATGTATCCCCAGCCTCAGTCATTTTCCTCCAGCCTCAGTCGGTGATCATTCCAATTAAATAATATGAGAGCAGTTTTAGAATGTATACCAAATGCATCTGTTTATGCTCAGGCTGTGATCTGTATAGTTTTCTCTAGGGATTTTCTATATATTTTCTGTATGTTCTTTCTGTGTATTTACAATAAAGTATTTAAAAAATAATAAACATTTTCTAATGTGTACAAGATGGCCAATTGTTCATCTCTGTTTTCAGCCAGTCATTGGATATGGAAGATGACAGGCGGCTGAATTTGCTCGATGATGGAACCCTCATGATCCAAAACACCAGAGAATCAGACCAAGGTGTATATCAGTGCATGGCCAAGAACGTGGCTGGAGAAGCCAAGACGCATAGTGCTTTCCTCAGATACTTCAGCATTCCAAGTAAAGTCTTTCTGCTTGTTTGTGTTAGGGGTCAGCATGGAAGCATGCCTTTCATTTACTTGAATATATTACATAATCACGTTCCACAAATATTTTAAAATTGTCTGTTTGCAATTTAGTAATTATTATTCAAAGTTTGTATAATTTCCTTCTTATTTATTTGTATTCCAATATCTAGGCCCCTATTTATTTTGGATTGTTCAAGCTTAAAAAATAAATGGTAATCCCTTCCTGGGAGAACTCAACATGTAGTGTTTAAGAGGTGGGAGAAGAGGTTAGTGTTTACCTTTTCTGAGGTAAGCAGAGAAATGAAGACATATTTTACCCTAGGTAGCACACATGTCAGCCTGTAAGGTGCCTTGACATAGCTGATGCCATTTTTTTTTTAACTAACACCATGAGCTATAAGCAAAATGAGCAGAGAGGCAGATCTGGAACTTGAACCTTGAGTCTTTTTCTGAGTTTTAAGGCAGGTTCTTAAGCAGAAGATGATCCTTCTTCAGGTGTTTGACCTTTTGGCCCTGAGAACCAAATGAATGGCATGGGGCCCAGTTTGCAGGCCAGATCAGGCCCCATGTGCCAGGATGGAACTCTATACTGCCATTGCCGGGCCCCCACACACCTGGATTGGGCCCTGCGTGGCCTTGGCTGGGTCCTGCACACCAGGCCCCTGCACCACTCCCATGGGGCCCTGCATACTGCGATTGGACCCTGCGGCCCTACACTATCCCCATAGGCCAGGATGTGCCCCACTACTACCCACACCCAGCCTCTCATGCCAGGATAGGGCTCTGGGATTCTTCATACCAGGGTTGGGCCCCACACCAACATGCATGGTTCAGTCTAATGCTCAGGGGCACTCTATCCAACCTGCAGGGCTCCCCACAGGTTTGCAAATTCCACAGCAGTAAAACGGTGCCACCATTCCCCTTCTACCAAATTTTTGCACCCATGTGGATACCCATAGGCTAGCTGACACAGTGCCAGGGGCCAGATCTCACCTGCAAGGCAGGGTTAGCCACTTGAATTAGATGGTGGCATTCCAGTAATGTTTATACAGATGAAAATTAACACTGTTTTCCATATCATTGTTTTGTTTTTTGTTTCCCCTACCCCCCACCAGCCAAGCCCAGTTTTATAATTCAGCCCCAGAACACAGAAGTCTTAGTTGGTACCAGCACCACTTTGGAATGCATGGCCATAGGCCATCCTCAACCTCGTATCAGCTGGTCCAGAGAAAATGGAGACTCATTGGATGAATCCAGGTACATAGTCACTTCTGGAGGAGGACTTTTTATACAGAATGTGACACTGCAAGACCACGGTCAGTTTATCTGCCATGCTAGTAATAATCAGGACTCTATTCAAGCATCAGCAAAGATTATTGTCCAAGGTAAGTAGAACAAGACAGGGCTGATAAGAATTACATGGGCAAGCTCGAGATATAGTTTTCATATTGTCTTTGTTAAAATACCTGGTTTGATCTAAAAATGCAGGCTTTAGTGTTGTTTTGCAGTGTGTTGTTTAGGACTGTGGTCAAATTCTGCCTTGGATATGTATGAACCTAAAACTTATTAATTTCAGTAGTAGTTGTGTATATATATCTAAGGACAGAATTTAACATTTAGGAGTTAATTAATTAGAATTATATATTAATATTTCAAGTACTCAAATTTTATTAATGACACTGGACTGAATTCATCACTGGTATACCAAAACTCCATGGACTTCAGTAGAGTTCCACAAGGGATGAATGATACCCATTGTTATTCATTTATTTATATAAAGGGATATTTAAGTAGGGTGCATAAGCTGGGAAGGTCCACATTGTACAAAACAGCTGGGCTTAAACTAGCCCAAGTTTTGTAAGACATCAGTTAGTTTTCCTTCTGATAGGGCATCCATCATTATATTTGAGTTAACTTTGGTCAGACTAGAGGGTTGGCTGTAATACTTTACAGCTCAATAAGCAGTGGGATGAACAATTTTGTAGTGCTTTAAATAAGTAGTTGTATGACCCACCAGTTTTGAATATAAGAAGCAAAAACATTCTTTCTCTAATATGTAAGGAATATAGCTTGATTGAGATTTTTTTTGTTTTCTTCCTCAAAGCTATGCATGTGATCAGGTATGTGTTGTAAATGTGGGCATATCTGAAGGAATTGCTAAGGGTAAGCTAAATCAAATAAATTTGCTTTGCATCTGTTTCTGAGAGTGATTACTTCTGTGGTTATTCAGTGTTCCCATTCAGCACTTTCACAAATAATTTGCAAATGGAAAAAAAAAAAGATAAATTATTCAATATGAATTTGTACCCTTCTCTATTCCAGACCGTAGGCATGCTCTGTTGTAGCCTTCTGTAGTTCTCTTTATTAGATAATCAGATATCAAGGAGATAAGCATAATATAAAGAGATGGATTGTTCCAAGATATTTCCTGCAGTCAGGAACCCTCCTTCCCCTTCCCCCCACCCCATGCTCAGTAGCTCTGTCTCAGTCAGTAGCAAAATAAAGATGTCCTAGGAAGTCGTCACAGAGGGAGATGCAGTGCCTCAGGTGTTCTTTTTAGAGCTTTGATGGTCTGTCTGTAGACTTTGAATTATGCTCTGTATTCACTGGGAAGTCAGTGCAGAGTGCCGAGCATTGGTGCAATATGTTTTTGGTAACCTGTTTCTAAACTTTCTATTTAGGTGGTCAAAAATTGAAGTTTTTTCTTCTTAGAGTTTCAATGAGCAATTTAATTGAGCAACTTTCTCCTTATATTATGCTCATCTCCTCGGTATCTGAGTATCTAATAAAAAGACCTACACAAAGCTACAACAGAGAATGCCCATACATAGTCTGCAGTAGAGAAGGGTACAAATTCCAATTGATTAATTTATCTTTTTTCTTATTTGCAAATTATTTGTGAACGTATTATTTTTTCAGTCATTTTTTACTGTATGTAATAGTTGAATCATTTCCTCCAAACAGTGGCCCATGGAGATAGTTAACAAAATAGCTGAGTGTTTGTTGTTTTGTAATTTGTTGTTCATGCTGTATGATTGGGTATTATGTTAATAGAAGTTCTCAGCATTGGTCTAATTTTGCTTATGTTGATGCCAGTAAAATTTGATTTAGGTTAACAGGAAAGGTTTGAAAATCTCACTCAGTATGGTTTCTGCATTTTGCTGGACGAAGTAAATAGAATGATTATTGATACAGTTATTGTGGCTAAGATTTTCTCAGTCACTGGGAAGCACTGGAGAGTGTAGTGATCATTGGCTTCAGTAAACATAGGCATACGTGAATGAGAAGAACTAAAAAGCAATCAGGGCTCACGGTAGAGGTGATAACTTTTATTAGACCAATAACATTTTTCCAAAAAAAATTCTGTAATTGCAAGCTTTTGGACACAAACACCCTTCTTTCAGGGGAAAATCTTTTCTCTGATGCCTGATGAAGGGTGTGTGCCTGAAAGCTTGCTATTTAAAGATTTTTTTTTTTGCAAAAATCTTGTTGGTCTAATAAAAGATCTCACCTTTACCATGAGCCCGTATTGCTTTTTCCTCTAGACCAATACGGGCACAATCTGGATACCTAAGAACTAAAAATGAACTTTTAATGTAAAGCAGTAGGCAACCTCTGCAGGCCCTTTGTCTCCCTCTGTCTCTCTCTCTCTTGAGAAACAAAACAAAAAGTGCATGAAGACAGTAAAAGAGGCTCAGAGGTTTTAGGCCTGCTGTATTCTTTTCCTGCCTCTGTTGGGTATGTTTATGGAATCCAGATTTAAAATAGCTAACTCACTTCAGTGTTGAGATACTGAGAGGGAGAAGCCAGACTTATTGGCTGCTTAGGCATCTTTACATTGAGCATTTACTGGTCCTAGTCCCACTAAATAATTATATGCACGTGAAGGCTGCAGGCAGATTGTTGGGGTTGTCTCATTTTATGGCTGTTGCTAGGGCATTCCCTCATCAAATACATGAAACATGTACTTTACAGGTACATCTATCTGGTAAAACCACCAGGCTCTAGGTTACATCCTTGTTGTTCAGTTACTGCTTACCACTGTCATTAATTATATGTGCAAGCACATTTTGTTTGCAAAAGGTGAGCTCACCTCTTTTCGTCTTCTCAGTTTGTTTGATTGCCACTCCCGTTCCCCCGTTTTTTTTTGGAAACTTCCCTATGGCCTGTCTTGCATGCAGTGCTATTTTGTATATCCATCAAGTCATTTATTAATTATTTTTAATATCCTCACCAAGGGGCTCAATGAGCTTTCTGCCTTTGTAGCAGTGGCATGTCACAGCTTATATGCATTTGTCTGGAAGGTGACATCCTACATGATTCAGAAGCTGAGGTTCCAAGAAAGCTGCTTGATTTCTTTACCAGTTGGTCTCAATCCAGGTACTGGGAGAGATGACTAGGTTCTTTCCATCAACTTCATCCACATGCATATTACTTTCCTTCTTTCCACCCACACGATTCCTGCATACTTTCAAGTGTTTTAATCTCTTTCATTTCCCTTGTGAAAACATTCGTTGTACAACATGGTACAGGATTTGTAGTATGTCAAATTAAATACCTCAGCATTACTTCTTCTTTCAGAGCTGTTTAATTATTGCTACTGATTTTAAAAATGCTTACCAAAAGTTAGCTTGTGGTTTCAATGTTAATCACCAAGTTGTTTCAAAGAGATCTCAATGACTCTCTATATTTTCTAGCCTTCAAGAGAAACCAAGAAGTCTCTTAGTGTCTCAAAAAGCTCACAAATATATTTTAAAATTGAAACTCAGAGCTTTAGACAGTTTGAACATACCAGCTACATAAAAAAATATCCTTTAATTTGAAAACATTAAAAAAGGATTGTTTTAGTTGGTGTAATCAGATGTATATCTCTATATACCCAAGGGGTTATGATTTTAGCAAAGTTGTTAGATGCTCTTTTCTTTGTTAGTGTCTTTTTATCATGATATCTTTATTCATTAGTTACCTATATTTAAATAATTGAACTTTCAAAAAATATCTATGCTTATGGCTATAATTATAATACATATAGGACCATAAAGTAAAATTAACTTATTGAATTGGTTTGAAAACAATGAGATTGTGAAAAGCAGAAGGCAAACGGGATTAGGTCTTCCATGTTCAGGACCTGTTGGCATAGATTTAGCAGAGATTTATTTGGAGGTATTGTGGATAACATCTCTGTGCTTGCACAGTAAAGACTGAACTTGTTTAACATTATAACATGCTTTTGATGTTAAAAGTAGGAAAAATGATTAAATATGCTCAGGACATGAACTCAGGAGGCACTGTCAATAAAAGGAGAATTGAGATGTCATGCGGGAAGAGCTGAGCGACCTTGAAGTCTGGAATAATCAAACTGGAATTAAATTCATTAGTAAAAAGTCATGTACTTCGCACCCAATATAAAATATATTTTTGCCATTAAATGAGAGCTCCTGAGCTGAGATTAGCAAGGAGAAAAAGGACCAATCAGTTGCCAATGTCGTACAGTTGTAAAAAAGGCAAATTTGAACCTAGGATGTACCAGGAGATAGATTTCCAATAGAGGAAACATAATGCCATTGCACAAAACTTAGTGAGATCACATCTGGACAAATGCACACAATTCTGTTTGCTTCTGTTCACAAGAACACCCTGGAATACCTGCAGAGAAGGGTGTCTAAGGATAATTAGGGGAATGGCCATATTTGTACCACTTCCCTGACTGCTGTGAAAGAAGCCACACTCACTCACTCCTGCATTGTATATGCCTGGGCCTGGCAGTTATGTAGAATATGTGGTTTACAGTGGTGCTGAGTGTATCTGGGCTACCCTAGGAGTGGTCTTGTACATAGTAGGAACAAGTGAATAGACTTGTTATCTGAACAGTTGCATCTAACACAAGATCAGGGTGAGACAGAGAGAGAGAGACAAGATTTGCATTCTAAAAAGCGTGTTTATTAAGAGATAACACAGTACTTTAGGAAGCAATGAGTTAGTTACCTTATTAAGCAGGTGCTCTCTCCCAAGAGTGTTGATCAGACAGCCCTTAGGATCTGTGGGACAGCATGTCACTTCAGCAGACTTGAAAGCATGTCTGATTACACTCTTTACATATTGCCTTTTTTTAGCTTTAACATTTAATCCAATGTATAAGCATGGTTTATGACAATTTTCCTTTTTTTTTTTTTTTTTTTTTTGGCTTAAAACCCTACCTTTACTTACCCCCACTCATGCTTCACTTATGCCCATGCACATTAATATTCTATTACATCTTTTCTGCTTGACAGCAGGGTTAAAAACTTCATCTTAGGCTTAGCTGTTACAAATTTTACTAATTTTGTGCCATGCCTGCTTGTACAACTTGTTGGTAAGTTCAGCTGTTGCTCCTGTGTTTAAGAATAAGGAAGACTTTAACAGTTCTGATACCAAAAGACTTTTTTTGACCTACAGGCTTGTTTCTTGGTAGAGGTTCTAGGCTCAGCAGGGAGGCCTATATATGTAGCTTAAAATACTTTGATTTCATTTCCCTACCAAGTGAGGCTGGGAGGAGATAGGAATGAACACCAGATATGGAGAAGAATTATTTATATTAAAGGATGGTTGACAGAAGAACAAAAAGGTATAAAATGGTCAAGATTAAATTTAGGCTTGGAACTAGAACGACGGCTGCTTGCAAACGTTAAAATATCAAACAAAAAACAAACAAAACAGAGGTTCACTGGAAGAAGCAGCACATTAGTTCGACCCGGTTCTGCAGTGTCTGTATAGATCAGGCGCCTCAGCAGGGTTTTTTGGTAGTTTTGTGAAAATAAGTAGTTCTTTCTCACCCACATCCTACCTTACCGATCCTCATTCATCCTTTCTAATTATCCTGTCCATGAATCATAAGTTACATTGTCTGGATTTATTTTATTTATAATATGCATAGCCTCTGATAACTCCGAGTAATAAAATATAGCTTTTAACTTTAGAAACCACATGATTGAAACAGCCATCTGGTTGTCCTTCATTATTCTTTACTACTTCCTTGTTACTTTTAAGTATTAGCATCTAGGTTTTTAATTCGTCTTTAGCTGGATCATTAATCAACCTACTGGTGAGCAAAAGATATTTTTTTTATTTTCTTTTAAAGCAGATTGCATATTTTTAAATGCGGTGCTTGTCTGTCATTTTAGCTGATGCTTCATCTTCTTCTTCTGATTCGTATAGAATTCATATAATTTGAGGGAGTAATTTGAGTCACTAACATAAAATCCTTTCCCTAGGTTGGCTGAGACAAGTGAAAAATAAAATATTTCTCGTTGAAAAGTGTAAATTGGTGTGAAAGACAGATACTTACTTTATATAGGGTCTGATCATTTATGCTGTAAATCAGAACTCATTCCCACTCTGCTTTATAAAGAATGGCCAGAATGGCAATGCTTTGATTAATTTTAATAAGAAAACAAAACTCCATTTATGTGATCAATACAAACATAATAATAAGTTCTATACTAAAAACTGCCCATGGAAATGCATTATTTAAAGTAATTTCATAAATGTTTTCAGAATTGGAGGAGTGTATAACCACAAGTGAAGAGATAAAAGCATTAGATCTGTTACTAGGCTATAAATACCAGAAGGTTTCCCTTAGAAAGGTCACCGCTTTCGAACGAGCTTTAATTAAAGCGCCCTTGCTGCCATTTTGAAATGGGGGATGCTGAATACATGAGATGCTGCAGGCATTTTAATTAGAAAATGCTCCCCACCGTACCCAAGAGTATGTGTAAAAATGCTTATAGTTTCTAAAGGACATTAGCTAAGTAGTAACAAAAAAGATGAGATGTGCAAATGTCAAACCATTTTGCTTTTAATCTTTTATTATTCAGTTTTCCTGTTTGTAGTAGTAGTACGGTTTGCTCATAGAGAAACACATTTGCAGCCATCTTAATTAATTCTGTGCAACACTGGTCCTAAACTTCTTAGAATTGAGGCATCCCTTGTTAGAGTCAAGGCAGTCCCTTGGAAAATGCCAGCTCTTAGCTTTCACTCATTTTTTGACTATAGAAAAATAGTTGAGCAATTCTTCTGTTGCAAAAAAAATATATGTTTTTAATATTCTGGATTTTGATTTGAATTTGGTTTATCTTTTGAGTCTTGTGTAGGTATTTGCATACCTAAGAGTGCTAATATTGTGTGGCACCCCACAGCACCCAAGTTGAGAGTGACTGCCCTACAAAGTGATTTTCTATCATAACCTGGCAGGAAAAAAAAGAAAAAACTATGAAAAAACTATGTAAGCTTGTTGTTTGGGACCTCAGAAAAGAGTGTCCTTATGCTTAATGGTATTTTACCCTTACTGAACCTCACTTGCACATAATTAGTATTTTTTTGTTTATGATATAGTAATTACTCCTTTTACAGAATGCCTCATGCATAAGAAGAATTCTAACCAGCTGGTGTGTGGTCCCCCAGGAGTTATGCTGTAAAAAAGTGGCTGGCAACTTTTGGGACCTGCAGGCTGGAACAACCCAACATTGGCAGCATTCCCATAGTGGAGGACTTTGCCTGCCCTGGGGCCGGGCAGCTGGAAGCTGCACCCATGAAGCAGCCAGGGGATGGTGAGAAGTGGCAGTGGTATGGGCCAAGCTCCCAGCTGCCCAGCCCTGGCTTGGATGTAGGCAAGGTTCCCCCACTGGAACACTGCTAATATATTGCCAAAATCTTTTCTAGAGGATGTGTCTCTGTTCACAGGAGTAGGCGACTTAAAATTTTAATGAAATCATAATATTTTAATTCTCCACTGCCACTAACTATGGAGATATTGCAATTACTAAAAACACCTATGGCAATTAATTTTGAGCTTGAATTACACTTATTTCTTACGGATTGACAAAAAACAAAGGGGAAGATGAAGCTGAGAGGATATATAAGTAGCTTGAAGGTGAAACCTATTACAAGAATGCTGTAACTTTCCCTAACCCAAAGGAAATTCAGAACTAAGGTTAAATTTAAAAGGTATCAATGTATGGAAAAGCACAGTTAAGGCATTCCAACATCCTTAACTCTGCTCTTTAGTGAGGCCACACAAAGGAGAAAAAGATGGAATAGGTTTTCTCTAAAAATTAAATGAATATAGTGTGGGGTCACGTGCTTAAATCAGGCACTTATGCTTGGTATATAATGGCAATATGAGGCTGAGTTAGGGCTGTTGGACACCTTAACTGTGCATTTAATCAATAAGTGCTTGATTATCCTTTGTTTGGCTTGTTATTCAGTTAAGCAGATGGCATTCAATATGTACTGAAGAGGGGAAAACCAAACCTTTCAAGATGCATTGTATAGTTTGTGGAGCAGGTGGGGGAAATGTATTTTAAAAATATATATATTAAGATTCTTTTCATTCACACAGAATGCAATTGTGGAATGCATTTTACCTACTGAGAAGAAGTATTGATTCCATTTGCTTATATTTTGAAAAGTTTATCAAATAGAAAATATGAAAAACATGGAATGTATCTGTTTGACTACCTTGTGTTGCAGTGCAGTATATCCTGAGTTGCTTAAATTTCTGAAAGTTTCCTTCCTAGGTTTGTTTCCTATCAAGAATCAAAATATGCTGGAGAATTAGGGAACTAGAGAAATTAATGTTTAAGTCCTTCTGGTCTGGAGGCTAGTCATGAGGCTGACAACCACACCCATCAAAAATGTGTTGCAAAAGCATGTTAAGACAGTTAAACCTGTCAGTCAAAAACAAAGTTATGCAAGCCGATATGAATTCAGTCCATTTGATCTTTCTACAAGAAACAGCTTTGAGTGCTGTTGTTGACTTTGAGTTTACTTACCGTGGAAGTTCCTTCCATAACTTTGATGACTGCATTTATGGTGTAACAGTGCAAAAGGGAAGCTCGCTCCAGCATGGAAATCTAACATCATCAGCATCAACACTAAGTTGTAAGCCTTTGGGTGGTGTATACAAGTCTTACATTTCAATGGATCGAATCACATTTTTCCTGATAGAAACTCTGGGCATATATGCATTCACAGTGCCTTGTCTGATAGAAAAATGGCACGTGCAGTGGAAAATTTAAACCTTGTGCAATGAGATTTAAATCTAGCTTGATCTGGGTGAAACAGGTATAAACCCATGCTTGCACAGTTTCCCCACTGGTACAAGTTCCCCTCCTGTCATCCAGCAGTCCAGTGGCCACTGTTCTACCCATTTCCCCTGCAATGAGAAGGACTGTTTGTGGCTTGGCTGGATTTTGCTGCTCCAGCTGAGTCATAGACCAAACCCATGCCTCTGTCAGGCCCTCTCCACAGCTCCAGGGCTATGCAGTTTTTACCCATCCCTCTGTCCTCCCCCCCCCCCCCCCCCCCCGGCGCAGGCAGGTGGAAAAGCCACCCACCAGCATTCTCCCTGGATCCTGCACCCCTGAAGGGCTGTAGATGTTGGTCTGAAGTGCGATATGTAGGTTGCAACCCACCCATAAAGCACTTCAGAGCCCCAGGCCTACAGTCACAAGCACAGGGCTGCAGGTGCAGGTTTTAAATCATGAGGTGGGAGGGGAGCCCACTTCTTTCCCCCCCCAAAAGTTACACCTTGTCGCACCCTGGTCTGTTCTCAGAGCCTGGTGACCCCTTCCCTGTCATGGACCTGGCCTGACCTGCTCTTAACCTCACCATTGGAGCCCCCTACCCCTCACACCTGGCAGCCCTGAGTAGTTCCTCTCGGTGTTAAGGGGGGTGATGTGCTTAATTATTGATGGGAACTGTGCTGTTTGGGTATGGGATGAAACAAAGCTGCGTCCTCCCTCCACCATTCCCCCCACCACTGGGAGCAGACCCCACTGCCTTCCCACTCCAGACAAGAACCAGCCCACTCCCTGCCCCCTCCCCACCCCTATTAAACTGAACTCACCCAACCTTAACCCCTAGACCTACAAGCACCCAACCCCAGTCCAGTGACACCTGACCCCAACCAGACTACCCAGCCTGTGCTAGAACTGGGTCTGATGGCAGGTGCCAGAGGGATGAGTATACATTGAGCAGCTGGAGGGGAAATGGACCATTTTGAAAAGACAGCAGATGCACTCTGGGAGAGAGGAAAGTGGGGATGTGGGCCAGGCTGTCCACCCTGACTTGTGTCCTCTGGTGCTGTCAACCATCTGCGGGCAGACTGCAGAGCCTGCAAAGTGCACCGGGGTGCATGTTCTGAGGCCCCTGGGCTGGATGCCATCAATGATGCAGTCTGTCTGCAGAGCAGGCAGCTGACCCCGTGGACTATGTACAGAGTTCTGGTAGAAGCTCCAACACCTTTACTAAGCTGCTTAACTTCTACCAGTTCATTTGAATGCCTGTACACATGCTTTATTAATAAATGTCATAAGCACACTCCAATGTGGACCAAAGTCATGGGAGAGCAACGGGTCTACCCAAAGGAAGTGAAATAGACTTTGGTGTGGGTGACTAGACCACATGTTCAGATTAAAGTGATCAGACAGAATTAAAGTGTTGAACTTTGACTGGACACCATTACCAATAACTGAACCAATGTCCCAAGAAGAAGGTGGGCTTATTTTGACCAAATTGTGAGAAAGCCAGGTTCATTTTGTCAGACAGACCCTAGAAGAGAGGTCAATTTAGAGGGGCTTTTCCTAGTATATTAAAGGTCTGAAACAGCAACCTTTTTAACCTGAGTGGATTAAAGGAATAGCCCCAGGTTAACAAAAGGTGACTATGCCTTATGCACTTGGTAGTGCACAAAATGGATTGGGTTGGTATGAGAAATGAATTATGTTTTTTAGTGGTGGGACTATGGGAACATGTTTGATTTACTGTTTGCCATGGCTTTGAAGATTCAGATGCAAGTCAGAACTATTTACCATTTATCCTTAGAGTCCCAGCTGTATAATATTTGGCACAATTCATTTCTGTGTAGTTTTGTATTAATGAGCCAGTAGCAAAACATTGTTCTTGACATTCATGTTCCTCCATATTTTTTATTTTATGTATCTACTGTAGAGATACAGTAAAAAGTGTGTCTGATTTTAATGAATTTAAACTGCTTCACACTTTTTTTTAAAAACATATATATCTTATTGAGTTATTGCTTACATCTGTTATCATAAAATGTTATATGAAAAGCACTTTTCTTCCTTGGAAGTAAACCAGTTGATTTAAACCTTCATAGTGTTTTAATTTGAAACCATTATATACATAATGTATATCTAGATAGATAGATAGATAGTAGGGCTGTGCAAAATGGCACCATTCTGTTTTGACTTGTGTTTTGACGTTTTGACGGAACAGCATTTTGTTTTGAATTTCATTTTGATTTGAAACTGTTGTTCCATTTTGTTTCATCGAAACAATTTCGCTGTTTCGACGCTGTTTCAATGTTTCGTCCATAGGCTATAATGGGGAAGCTCAAAACAGCCTATACGTGTGTCATTTGTGGACCGATTTGGATGAAACTTGCAGGAATGGTTGCCCCCTTTGAGGGCATGATGTCTGCCAGGTTTCAAGGAGATAGATAGGTGCAGGGGTTTCAGGGAAACTGCACTTCAAATTCTTGAAAGCAAAAAAACTCATGTCACGTGTATGTGTTAAGCCACAGCAGGGTCAAAACTGCCTCCTTGATAGCCCCTGCTGAGGCCATGAAGCCTGCCAAGTTTCAAGGAGATAGGTGCGGGGGTTTGGGGGAAACTGCACCTCAAGGTGCAGACAAGCAGAACTGGTGACCTGGGTGACACTGTGTTTAAGGCACAGCAGGGTGAAAACTGCAGGCATGCTAGCCCCTGCTGCGGCCACGAAGCCTGCCAGCTATCGAGATTGGTGCAGGGGGAGTGTGGGTTCTGTGACCCTGCACCTCTAGCTGCTGACAGGCAAAACTTGTGACATGGGTGGGTGACACTGTGTGTCTGTTAAGGTGTGCCCTCACTCAACTGACACAGAGGCAGGAAGCAGGGCAGTTCAAACAATGCTGCCTTTTATGTAGTTTTTCATCCCTCCCCCAGAGCACTGGGATTGGAAGAGATCTCAGGAAAGGATAACAGTCACTGGCCAGCTGCAGTCAATAATTAGCAGTCCTTCCCCCACCCTTCCCCCCTCTTCCCCCTCCCTCTCCTTACTTTACTTTCTGTTTCTCTGCAGGCAAGCCCATCTTGAGCTTCGAAACTTGAAATGTTTAAAACATTTCAAAACGTTTGGACTTGCCTTGTTTCATTTCAAGGCTGTTTTGAAGCTCTCTGTTTTGTTTCAGTATTGCTGTTGTGAGCTCAAAATGAGTCGAAACAGCCTTGAAACAAAACTGCTGGTAAAATTTTGCGCAACCCTAATAGCTGTGTGTGTAACTTATATATAATTTGTAATTTATATTATACATATAAATTATATGCACATACTTAAATATATATAAGTTCTATATATGGTATGTATGTAGCTATATAATTATACATATGTATGTATATGCTTAAAATTAAAAAAAAATAAATATAGATAGATGTGTATTTATTTATTTATTTATTTGATTATGTTCAGCTCCTCCACAGTTTACAGTGAGCCCCAAGGACCAAGTTGTGTTAGAAGGACACACAGTAGATTTTCACTGTGAAGCAGAAGGTAACCCACCACCTGTGATTGCCTGGACCAAATCAGGTACAACCAAGTCTTATGAGATTGCATTCTTCCTGAAACATGGCCAACAACAATTACAATATCATTATTGTTGTTATTCTTTAAAAACCAAAGGGAAGGCCAAGCATTTTTTGTTACTGGAAAGAGTTTCTGATTAAATACAATAAATAAATTTAATAGGGCTGTCAAACTATTCAAAAATTTGATCGTGATTAGTTGCATAATTAAACGAGTTGCAATTAATTGCAACTTTAATCACCCAGCTAAAAAGTCAAAATTATGAGCAGAAAAATTCAAAATTTATGCAGAATTATGCAGGTACTTTGTATGGTTGGGTGGTAGGTGCAGGGTGTGTGTATGGGATTTTGAGCCTAGGGAGAGGGGGGGCCCTGCAGGGGAGGGTCTGGACTCCAGGAAGGGTGACCCCTGCACACCCTGGCAGGATGTGGAGTACTGTGGGTTAGGAGTGAGGGGCATCAGCAGGGCTGAGGGGGCTGTAGCTTGGGAGTGAGGAGCAGTGGTAGGGGCAGGGCACTGGCATATCATGCCCCCCCCAATCATATTACCCCCCTCCACCACAGGTTTCCTCTTTTTTGAAACTGGAAATATGGTAACCCTACAGGAATGCAGCCTGGCAGCATGTAGAGCAGTGCACAGCAGATAAGTCTGTGAAGAGGAAGGGGCAGGGGGGAAGATCAAGGCCCCTATGGTGATGGAGGGTGTAGGGCAGGGAAGGGGCAGTGGCAGGGGTGAATGGGACTGTGGGGCTCGAGTGGGTCACAGGACAGAGCCGTGGGAGGTTTGTTCAGGGATGCTGGAATTGGTGGGGGGGCAGCTCCCTGCCACTGCATGCACCCCCAGGGAAGGCATGAGGGGCATTTGCCCCCAGATATGTGCACGTGGCAGAGGTGGGCTGCCCATTTGCCCTGAAAGCCACACACTGGCTGTGAGTCCCCTGCCCGCCCAGCAGCAGGTGGCACAACTAGGCATTGTGCAGCTCCTGGGGCAAAGGCAGCAGGGTGCATAGCCCAGCCTGCAGCAAGCAGCCCACCTTTGCCCCAACCACAAATCTGGCAGGCACATGCCTCCCATGCCTTTCCCGGGAGAGTGCGCAGCAGTGGGGAACTGCCCCCGCACTCCTGAATGAGTCTCCTGTGGCTCCATCCCATGACCCACCCCGGCCCTGACCTTGGCCCCAGGGTTGCATTCATCCCTGCCCTACTCTCTCCCTTACTATGGAGGCCTTGATCTGCCCCCCTCCCGCCCCTTCTCTCTCTCTCTGCCTCTTCCTTTTTCCCTCCTCAGACTTATCTTCTCAGTGCTGCTCTACACATTTCCGGGCTACATTCCTGGATGCATGCATGCATGCTGCAGCTGCACACCTGCATGCAGTATCCCTATATGGCACCAATATATCAGTGCACCTCTAGTGTGTCTGTTTCTGTGTCTCTGTGTGCTCCTCCCTGCCCCCCCCCTTCCTGCTGCAGCAGCCCAAAAATCAATGCAATAATTGGCTCTTGTGTTAATCGCATACATTAACTGTGATTAATTGACAGCCTTAAAATATAAGATTTAAAAATTCCAGTATGAACACAGATATGTAGGCACTATGACTTTCTTGAACCTCCCTTTTCTTGCGATTCTTTTGGTTGAGAAATCTACCTGACTAAAATACAAAACTATTAACAGCAGCAGGTCATTAATATACTGAGATTTTTTTTAATGAGAGCTGCAGTCATCAGTTTTAGACTCCATATTGATAGGATATGTTCTTGTGGGAAGAATGAAATGGATTATTTAAACTGGGTTCCGCAACATACAGCCTTCTATCCCTTGAAGAGATCAGATCCAGCCTTTGGCAGCAGGGATCAGTGGCATATAGCAACATTTTTCTGTCCGAGGCAGTTTGACACTTGTGGAGTGTCTAGCAGAGGGTCATCCTAGCCCTCCTTGCTCTGTGCTCAGAGGTGTTCTCGTGCTCTGCTGCTGCAGATGTGCTTACCCTCGTCTCCAAATGCAGCTTGTCATTGGCTATGGGATTCAGTTGCAGCTGGAGACGACAGTAAGCAGAGCCCGGGGGAGTCTGGAAGAGGGCAGCCCTGGGCACAGATCAGGGAGGGCTGGAGCAGTGTGGAGGGAATTGGAGGCCCACAGCAGTGGCTGGGTCACAAGTGGTGACCTGCTCTTCTTAAAGGTTTGCCAACCCCTAATTTAAACCATTATTGTCTGGTTTATTCTCTGAAGAGATCAGAGGAGAATGTCCGCTGGTAGGGAGATCCAGTCTTCAATTTTGGTCTAATGAAGAGAAAACAATTTGGTGAACCTTAAATTAGTCCTGTACTCCCTAGGGGTATTTGTGCAAACAGTAAGAGCTAAAATTATATAGAGTGTGTAATCTTATTGTATATTTTTAGCCAAAACTGGAAAATATATGATATTATTGTTTATTTTTACAGTGTGTTTTTAGTGAAAGTGGTAAATAGACAACTAATTAGATAAGTAAAGTACTAAAGAGAAGTAATTTGACTAATATAGTCTGTCATTTGTATTTTTTTTAATTCTCTTATGTCTTCATATGCACAAGTATGTACATGCACGCGTTCCTAGTGTGCTCTGTTTTCTTTCACTGCTGTCCTTTTCAGTGCCAGGTTATTTGCTTTCCTCATCATGTCTGGAATTCCTTCAGTGAATTGGTTTGCAAGGCAGTTTTCATTTCCTAATTTAGATTCCTCTTAAGACCTATTCCTATTTCAGTATGTATGGAAGGCAAAATAAAGATGACATTTTTATTTTATAGGACATTGTAAAAAAACCCAAATTATACCAGGCATACGTCATTACAAAGTAACCATGTGACTTTATTGATGTGACGGTTGTCTTTTCCACTTTCAGCTCCACTGTTTAGTTTCCCCTTAATTTTTATATTCCTCTGAGCAACTTCTAGAATATATGTATTTCCTGAGAGGTGCCTGCTAATAGAGCAATTTTGTGTTCTGAAAATATAATAAATAATTATAAAGGAAAATGTTACAGTTTAGCCCAAATCTCATTTTACCTTATTTAGTTCTTTTTTTAATTTAGTACATTGATTTGCCTTCATATGACCATGGGCAACTCTGTTCAATAAGATTTTTGCATGCTTAACTGAGGACAGAGTATGACACATGTAATTTTAAAAATAGCTGTAGATATTAAAACCTGTTTCATATAACTGCTGCTTCTTTTTAGGTGGAGTAGTTATATCCAAGCAAGCAATAATAAAATAAGCTCATCTCATTTTAATACATTGGAACCATTTACTTTTACAGAACATATGGATATTTGTAAACAATTTGTAGTTTGATGGTAAATTACGCTCTGGGCCTCGGTCCGTCCTGAAATCACTGGGAGTTGCAGGGATCCAGTCACGATCTAATCACCCTGGAATTACACGGCCAAGACTTTTTTACTTAGTAAATAACTTTGGTTTTGTATTGTGATACAAAAAATTTAGGATCAACTAACTTTCTACCAATTAACATTAATCAAATTCTGTGTGCAGCTCTGGAAAAAGATGTCCTTTTATACCAACTCAGGTTTAATTTTTTTTTTTTTTCATAATACACATTTTGATTGTTTTCAGAAGTAGCTTGAATCCTTACAAGGGTTTCAGGCTGACTTAAGAATGGTATGTTCTACCAAATAAAGCACCCAGGACTTATTTTAGCTTCTGTTCCTAGCTATGATGATTCTCTGCTTAGGCATATAGTATGTAAGTCATTTAATTTTTCTGTGCTTCTGAGTTTCTTTTTTCTATAAAAATGTAATGGCAGCAATACTACTTTTCTATAAAGCACCTTAAGTTGTGTAGATGAAAAACACCAAATAAGATCTAAATACTGTGATCTCTTGAGTCCATACCATATCATAGTGGCTGTTCCAGGTTATCACCCATCAGTAACAAGAGGATATACTAGTATGATAAAAGACAACTCACTATCTATCAGTGCTATTAAAGCTGGCTGATAACAATGTTTGAGACTCATTATTCCTCACCCAAAGACCCCCTCTACACAGTCAGGTAAAGCTATGATGGGATTTAATGCATGATTCACACAACTGTACCTCTTGCCATGCCACCCGTGATTGTAGGATCGCACATTAGATCCCATCATGCCTTATTGCTGGTGCAGGGGGAGCCCAATCCCAGGCTGTGGGACTCTGTAAAACTCTGGATCATGGCAACTGTGGAGTGCTGCTGGGACCCAGGGTTCACAGCTGCTGGGGCTGAGTTCCCAGCAGTTGCAGGACTCTCAGTCCCAGATGGACAAGGTGCATTCCTGCAGCTGAAAGCCCTGTCAACTGATGGGACTCCTGGCCACAGGGGATACCCAACTACGTGTGCAAATTAAAGCTTGATAGCAACCAGCTATAAAGTTAGTACACATTTTTTAGATCTAACTGTATAGCTGGTTGAAGTTTTTTATTGTGTGATGGCTACTTCACACATGTAGCTGGTCTCACAATAATTGTGCAATTAGCCAGTTAACTATACAATATCTGTAACATGTAGAGAAGGCCAAATATTCTAAGCAGTTAATAAAATTAAAATGTTTAAATTTACTGTGGTTGAAAAACTGTTGCAATAAATACTTGGATTTCATGCATCTTTTCAAACAAAATCTTGGAGACTTTCTGAAAGCAGTGTTATCTAAAGTAATCAAATGGTCATTGAGCTCCATATTAACTTGCTTGGATGTTTAATCTTTATTCCTTTAAATATACTGGTAAGGTTTAATAAACAAATACAAAAGACGTAGCAGGAGCTGAAAATGCACAATACTTGCAATTAGCAGTATAAATAATTTTGGGGGAAAAAAACCCACCTTCCAAGAGGTTAACTTAAAAAAAAAACAACCCCCAAACAAACACTATGGTGAGTCTTAAAATAAGCCAAGTATAACTTACTGTCTTTTTATCAATCATTTAAAACATTGCAGGAAGCCAGCTTCCTCATGATGGACACCACACTGTGTTGTCATCTGGAACCTTGCGTATTGCTCGTGTGGCCCAACATGATGAAGGCCAGTATGAGTGCCAAGCTGTCAGTGCTTTGGGGGTGAAGAGGGTGACTGTCCTGCTGAATGTGAAACCTAAAGGTAAATGATAAGCTTTTTGTTTAATTCACAGTTACCACTTTATATGTCTCTGAACTTTTTTTTATTTCTTAGCAGCAGAAATTTAGTGTAATCATGTGACCAGTAGGTGCAGGATGAAGCTCCATGTGACTGGAGAATTAAATCCATTTTCATTTGCTTTGGTATCCTACATTCTGTAAAAGTATCCTTGGTATCCTACTTTCTGTCTTGGTATCTATACTTTCTATGTCTTCTGTGCTTGTGAGGGATTAATAGGGTCAATGTTATTGAGGGGTTGGCAAGCTGGTCATTTAACTCATCAAATAATGTAGGAGTCAGGCTCCACACACAGCCACAGTGCCACACATACACACATGCACACCCTTTTCTCCTTCCAATTTAGAAACAGGTCATTCCTGGCCTGGTCCTCTTTCCTGAGTTCTTTCAGACTTTATAGTGATTATTCGTTAGCATCTCATAGCACCTCATCTTATATTCGCATCCCCTCATTAAACACATTTCCTATCATTAAACTGCTGCCAGAAGCAGCACATGCTCAGTGAAGGAAGCCAACTATGAAGTTGATCAAAGGAAGCCCACACTGAGTATGCCTATAAAACACATGGCCAATACTGGGCAAACATACTCATGGGAACCTACTATAAGGCTAGGTTAATGCAGCCCACCTGAGTAAGATTCATAGATTCACAGACTGTAAGGCCGGAAGGGACCTTGGAAGATCACTGGGTCCAGCTCCCTGTAACAAGCAGGAAAGATAACTGGGGGTCAGTTGACCCTGGCAAGGCGACTGTCTAGTCTCCTCTTGAAGATTTCCAGGGCAGGTGATTGCACCACCTCTGGAGGGAGCTTATTCTGCAGGCTGGACACCCTGACTCTGAAGAAGTTTTTCCTAATGTTGAACCTGAATCGATCTTCCAGGAGTTTGTGGACATTACTCCTAGTTTTCCCCTCAGGTGTGCTGGTGAATAGTTGCTCACCAAGCCCTTGATGTACTCCCCTAGTATAGTGGTAAGCTGCTACCAGGTCCTCTCTCAGCCTTCTTTTCTTCAGGCTGAAGAGTCCCAGATCCCTCAGCCTTTCCTCGTATGGCATGGGTGGGCAATTATTTTGGGTGGAGGGCCACTTACTGAGTTTTGGCAAGCCATTGAGGGGTGCATGACAGGTAGCCAGGGGCAGATAAATATTAATTTTCTAAATGTTTTAGGGGCCCTGCGGGCCAGATAGAATGGCCTGGCAGGACATTTCTGGCCTGCGGGCCTGTCATATGGCTTGCCATGTAAGACTCTGAACATATGGGTGGCCCTTCTTTGGACTATCTTAAGCTTGTGCATGTCCTTGTTAAAGTGTGGTGCCCAGAACTGGATGCAGTACACAGCTGCAGCCTCATCAGTGCCGAGTAGAGGAGATGAATCACCTCCTTGGTTTTGCTGCAGATGCATTGATTAATGGATGGCAGAATATTATTTGTCCTGCTGGCTACAATATTGCACTGCCGGCTCATTCATACTGTCATCTATTATTACCCCCAGGTCCCTTCCATTCGTGGTGCTAGTCAGTTTGGTGCCACCAAGCTTGTAGGTGTATTGGGGGTTGCTTGTCCTGAGGCAGAGCACTTTACATTTCTCAGCATTGAACTTCATCAGATTCTGATCTGCCCAACTTACTATCCTGTCTAGGTCCACCTGTATTTGTAGCTTGTCTTCAAATGTGACCACTTCCCCATAACTTGGTGTCGTCTGTGAACTTGGCCAGTGAGCTCTTCACCCCCACATCCAAATCATTAATAAAGATGTTGAAAAGTACTGGACCAAGCACCGACCCCTGCAGGACACCGCTGCCCACTTTTCACCAGGATGACACAGATCTGTTCACTGTGACTCTCTGGGTCCTATCCTGCAGCCAGTTTCTCACCCTCCTGACTGTCTGGGAGTTAAGCCCACAATCCTCCAATTGTCTTGCGAGGACATCATGGGATACTAGATCAAAGTCCTTTTGAAAGTCTTGTAAGTGTCTTACAAATAGTCAAGGTATACAATGTTGACCTGCTCTCTCATGTCCAGGTGGCAAGTTACCTGGTCATAGAAGGAGATGAGGTTGCGATATAGTGTCCATTGTGCTCAAAATAGGCCCATCCCCCTCAGCACTGACTCTGCTTGCAATTCATGGTGAACCATTACATTGAGCCTGAGCAGGGTCTGATTGTAAAGGGGGTGAAGCGGCTGCAGGGGAAAAGTTGGGGGGCAAGTGGGCCATCACCCCCAGCCACTATTTTTCCTTCTATAGCAGTGGCAGAGGAACACATTCAAGTCAGATCTCAGCTAACTAGGTTCTACACCTGAAAAATTATTACAACTTTATAAATTTTCCATATATAGAATCTAATTATTGGGGGGGGGGGAGTCATCTTAAATTCAGGGGCATTTTAGATTAGAGTAAATATGGTGCATCTGTTATCCTGTATAGAGAGATTTTATAAGGGCTTTTTATATGCTGTTATATTTAAGTTTGTAAACATGCCCAGAAGCTTATGAGACAATTCTACTTTTATATAAAAAACATAGAGGCAGGTTTTACTCCATGAGGATCTCCTCAGCCAGTCTTCCCAAATAAAACACGGTCTTTAAGCAGCAAATAAGCAAGCAAACAAACAAAACAAGCCCTTCTGCCCTGTCCTTGGTACTAGGAGTGGAGCCCTTTGGTTCTGGTCCCAGGACCTCCTTATAGCAAGCTGTTTTCCTCAGAGCCTGCTTCCTTCTCTCTCGCTTACTCTTCCTGAGGACTTTTTTAAAGCTCCTGGTGGCACAATCCCTGCCTGTCTAAATGCCCTACAGCTGGGCTCTCTTGATGAGGCTGATTTAAGCAACAACCCACCCTGTTACAGAGTTTTAGCTATTTAATATACCAGATATATTCAATGTTGTTTCCTGTGAAAAATTCCAAGTGTCTTACAAATATTTAATGTGGAGTTTCTACTCCATATTTTTTTAAAGTTTAATGATATAAGAGAGACAGTGACCATTTTTAAAAACTAACAATATAAATGCAAAGTGAATAGTTACTTTGATAAAGAAAAAATGTATTAAAAGTAAAAGTAAAGCTGGTTTGGACATGAAGACAGTTTAACCATTTTGCTTAATGGCAGAGTTACAACCAATGCAGTTGAAGCATCAAAATTAGGCTCATTCAGTGTTGCACGGTACAGATTTATTTTCTGCAACAGGCTGATCTAACAGAAGAAATCTTTCATTTGTTTTCTGATTCTGTAATTTGCTAGCTACCTGTGAAAGTAAATAATCCAGCTACTTTGTAGGTATATATTTTCAACTAATTTTAGAGATGATTGAATGTCAATGGATAAAAATAGAGAAGTGGGAAAGTTAATGAAGGCCTATTATGTGATCTTAGGTAAAGTTAATGAAGGGCTGTTATGTGATCTTAGGTAGACAGAACTTAGCTGAGAATATGTAGTCAGAGTGAACATGGTAGCATCGATGTGAATGGAAAGACAGTTTTCTAAAGTTTAGTAAGATTATTTCTTACATGGGGCAACATTTTTATATATATTTTTTCCTCTACGGTGAGTGTATTTTTATTGAAGATTTACAGTTTATGCACATTTTCAGGGAACCTTTGCAATCACTGCCATTAGAACAGAGGTGGGCAACTTTTGTCAGGTATGACACAAGTTACCACCTCCTCCTTCTTGAATACCATTCTGATTCTTGCCCCCAGAGACATGTCAGATAGACTTGCACCATGGGGTGCGGAATGGAGGCAGGAGGATTTGAGCTTCCAGCTACGTAGAGCAGAGCAGACCAGAGGCGGGACACTTCTGTGAGAGTGGTGTCAATGCCAAGAGTCAGCTTCATCTTTCCCTGACCCCGCAACCATTGCAGTGTTATATGGCAAATGAGGATCCAAAGCCTTGACTTTGGTGAAAGCTTCAGGGCCATGGTAGGGTTCATTTGGATCTTGGCAGTAAAACCTGACACCCTCTCTTCATCCAGGCAGTCAGAGACTGGAGCCACCCTCTTTACTAATCGTTCGGAGCCTTACCTTGTGGCATGCATGTGCTAGTTTAATTTATACTAGCTGAGGATCTGCCCCTGTTGAGCCAAAACCAATAAATCCAGTGCAGATGGGTGTCAGTTGATGACAGTGGGAGAGGTGATATTAACATAAAGAATATTTTGTATTTTTCTGCAGTACTGCCTGTGTTTACTAAGCTACCTCAAGATACAAGTGTAGAGGTAGGAAGGAATGTAGAGATTCCTTGTAGTGCACATGGAGAACCTCAGCCTATACTCACTTGGCGGAAGGTAGGGTTACCTGATTATAGTCTTGTCCAAGTAGCACCTTATTTTACATTTGATAGATCTGGTGATGTTTCATTATAGCTGATGGGGGTTTTTTTTGTTTTTTTCCCTTTGTTGAAATCTTAATTTTTTTGCAAGGCCTAATTTCTTGGGGCTAAATCCTGTTTAACTTTTCCATGCCCAAGTGACCCTTAAATAGGCAGTTTTGGGCACTTACACAGGGTTTTGTTTCTGTTTAAATCTGCACAACTATGTTTTCTCTGTTTGACTTCTGAACATGCTCAGAAGATCACACCAGGGACCCCTAGGTTCCAGGGCAGAACAGAATCACCCGAGGTACATACATGTTGCTGGGCAAAAATCACAAATAACACACATCTTATAGCAAAGAGGACCCAACCACCTTTCAGCCAAATACCCTAGTGGTTAGGGCACATACCTAGGGGTGGGAAACCCAGGTCCTAGGCCCTTGTCATCCAAAGGAGTTTTCCTAGCAGAATGATTTAACTACCGGGTCATAGAGTAGGTAGAGTAAAGGTGCTCAGTGCACTCTTTAGCCTTTCTCTTCAAGCTGGCTAATTGGGCAGCAAAGAAGGGAAGAGATGTGGGAAGAAGTCTTTCCTGAACCCTGCATTTAATATTAATTGGATAAAATAGATAATAGGCCCGTGCAAAGTGGCCAGCATTCACTTTGGATTCAGACGATTCTGGAGACTGATTCAATTTAGTGATTTGAATCACTGTCCCAAATCGATTTGGCCGAATTTGATTTGGAAATTTGGCCACCACCGAATCGGCTGAATGTCCGAATCAAACAGGCCTCATCCCTTGCTCACTCTCCTAGCCCCAGCATCCCTACTTTTTTTTTTTTTGAAGCCCCACATTCACTGGCTGCTTCCAGGCAGGTGGGGAGGGGGGGCAATCCCCACTGCCCCACACTGCCCTGCTCTGCGTGAAGGGCTTTGCCATGAACCCCCATCCCCTGCCCACTCCCCCAACTCCCCCCCTCCATGGCTGCCCCTCCTGGCCCCAGTGTCCCGGCTCTTTAAAAAAAAAGAAGCCCGCTGCTGCCAGGTGGGGGGGAGGGGACAATCGCTGCTGCCCCCCACTGCCCCGCACTGCCCTGCACTGCATGGGGGGCTCTGCCACAAGCCCCCAAAAGCCCTGACAGCTGCTGCAGCAGACAGTGAATGTAGGGTTTTGTTTTGTTTTTTAAAGTGCAGGGGTGCTGGGGCCAGGCGGGGCAGCCATTGCTGGGGCTGAGAGAGAAGGCAGGGGGCAGGAGAGCACTCAGGGTGGCTGGGGGAGCAGGCAGGGGATGGGGCTTGGTGGGGTCCCCCCCCATGGTCCCCTCCCCTCTCCTCCTGCCCCCCCTACTTACCAGCACAGAGTCTGGGTCCAGCTCCTTTGGGTGGCAAGTGGGGACTGCACAAATCTCCAAAGCTCTCTGAATCATTTCCGAATCAATTCGGAGAGCTTCAAATTAATTTAAACCTTTTTATTCGTCTCCTGATTCAATTCAGATTTAGAGATTCAGCTGCTGAGTTGGGCCAAATCTCCTCCAAATCGAATTGGCACCCGAAGCTTCTCACATCCCTGATAGATAAATGGCACTGGGTGCAGTCTCTGCCCCATTGTAGGACTTGCATTTCAAGCCTTATATAGCTGCTTAAAAGCCACTTAAGCATGTGAAGGTGAAACAGGATTTGGCCCTTAGTGTTTCCTTTTAAACCCTGAAAAATTGCAATACCACTCCTGGGATTAATTTCTTTTTCTGAGGAAAGATTATGAGAACTCTGGGGGAAGAATTTTGTTCCATTTTTTTTCTTCCTTAAAAGTAAAAAATTCCTAAACAATTTGACAATTCATCCAAAAAAATAAGACTCTGCCATTCCATTCTCTGATAAGTTTTAAAATATGAAAAGCTATGTATACATCTACTGTACATAATATCCATGCTGCATCCTAGCATAAATAAGGCAGCTGTGGGGAAAGGATGAGCTGTTGTAACTCATTTCATTTCTGCCAAAGGGAAATTCTTCAACCTGGAACAATTGAAGTATCTCTGTAGGAGTCTGAGCTGTTGAGATCTTTCTTTTGGTCCCCATGGGCCTTCCCCAGAAGTGCTTCATTTAGTCCCCAAAACTTGAACTATTACACCTACTGAATTGTTTGGTGAAAAAAACTGCCTTTGTTTGGTAACTGATACGACCTGTTTCATTAGGAGGAATTTCTGAGATGAAATAAATGCACATGAATGACATGTACTTTTTACTTTCTTTTTCTTCTGTAGAGTGGTATACACATCACAGCAAGTGGGAAATTCCACGTGAACCCAGAGGGCACTCTTACTATCAGAGATGTAGGACAAGCAGACCAGGGGAGATATGAATGTGTTGCAAGGAACCCTTTTGGCCTCACAACAGCCAGCATGTTACTGACGGTTACTAGTAAGTTTCCAAGTAGTTGTGGTCTTACTAACATTCTGATTTCTGTAAATCTGTGCAGACCTTTTAGTTCTTATTAAATGCTTAATTGATAGCACTCTTATATTTCACCAGTTACTTAATACATTGTTAAATGTGTAGGAAAATAAAATTTGTTTCTAGGAAATCACCTCATGAAAACTAGGCTCATCATTATCATCAGCTACTACCATAGGAAATAGAAGGCTGGATTGCTGAGAATATAAATGTACCTTCTTTACACAGACCAGCATTGCTTGTTTTGTGTTTTGAGGCATGGGTAGGTGAAGTGATCAAAAAAGTTTACCGTTGTTTTAATTTATTGGGATGTTGTTTATATAGGAGAGCCTGGGGAACTCTCATGCCAAGTCTGCCAGATGACTTAAGGAAATTATAGTGGTCACTGCATACTAGGGCTGCGCGAAATTCGCCAGCTGTTTCAATTTGACAGTGTTTCGAGCTCGAAACAGCAAAATCGAATCGAAATGAAGGACTTCAAAACAGCTTCAAAACAAAACAAGGCTAGTCAAAATGTTTTGAGAGTTTTGAAACGTTTTGAGTTTCAAAGCAGCCAGTAGCCAGGTAGTGAGAGAAAGGGGAGAACCGCTGCTGCGCTCCCAGTGGCTCCGTGGCCCCATGTGGCTCAGCCGGAGCGCAGTCCTGGCTCTCCCCGCCTCCCAGAGCTGGGCTGCGGGAAGCTGATCACAGCGCAGGGTAAGGGAACTGAGCAATTGGGGTCAGTTCCCTTTCCCAGCTCCCCAGTCCCAGGTGGCAGCACCTGGCTTCCCTCCCTTATCTGGTAGGCAGATTGGGGGCCCTCAGCCCTGGGAGGACTGGCACAGCCGCAGCAGCCCTCCCGGGGTGGCGGGCCCCCATCTGCCTGCCAGATGACAAAGGCTGTTTCAAGCTTCCCCATTATAGTGAATGGGTGAAACGTCAAAACAACATCGAAACAGCATCACTGTTTTGATGAAGTGAAATGGAACAGCAATTTTGAATCGAAATGAAATTCGAAATGAAATGTTCCATCAAAACCTTGAAACTCAAGTCGAAACAGAACAGTGCCATTTTGCACAGCCCTACATAGCAAACAAGCTTGCAGTTGCTTTAAGTAGCAGTTCTCTCCATATTTCCTGTCTCAGTCAAAGCCGATAGCCCAAATATTGTTTAAAGACCCTACTATAGGACTTCAACTTTAAATATGGAAGTCACTACAAAAACAGCATATAGCCAGATGTCTTCAGTCCTACTTGCAAATGCTTTCTTAAAGCAGATTTCTTATTAAAGCATAAACATATGCCACTTAGTTGAATTGCTCCAGAAACAAAATCTAATTACGATAGTTAAGGCTGGAAATATATTACATTAAACATTAACTAGAATAACAGAGACTGAAATCAGTAGGAATTTTATCTTGAGTGAGGATTAAGTAAAAATAACAAGAGTAAAGACATCTGAATTTTACATTATATCTGTAAAATCAGCATATCTGATTAGCACAACCTTGAGTCAGTTGTAGCAATGGTAAAATATTCCACAATGGTGAAGTACTTTGGAATGATGAAATGTGCTGCAGTTGTAGCAATACTGAAATATTCTCATGGAGGCTGGATGGGGTCCCAGATGATTGAAAAAAAGCAAATATAGTGCCCATCTTTTTTAAAAGGAAAGAGAAGGATCGGGGGAATTATAGACCAGTCAGCCTTACCTCATATCTGAAAAGATTTCATAGACATTCATAGATTTCATAGACATTTGGGCTGGAAGGGACCCCAAAGGATCATCAAGTCCAGCCCCCTGCCCCAGGTGCAGGAAGTCAATAGGGATCATAGGATCCCAGCAAGATAAACATGCAAATGTGTCTTGAAGGTGTTCAAAGTGGGTGCTTGAACCACCTCCGGGGGCAGTCTATTCCAAACCTTGGGGGCTCAGACAGTAAAGAAGTTCTTCCTTATGTCCAGCCTGAATTGGTCATGGTGGAGTATGTGACCATTTGATTTTGTCATCCCTTGGGGCGCTCTGGTGAACAGACATTCTCCCAGATCCTGGTGAACACTCCTGATAAACTTGTAGGTGGCCACCAGATCACCTGAGTCTGCGCTTTTCCAGGCTGAAGAGTCCCATGGCTCTCAGCCTCTCATCATAAGGTCTGTTTTCCTGACCTATGATCATGTGCATGGCTTTCCTCTGCACCCTCTCAAGCTTCTGCACATCCTTTTTGAATTGTGGGGCCCAAAACTGGACGCAGTACTCCAGCTGCAGTGTCACCAAGGCCGAGTACAACGGGAGAATGACGTCCTGCTCTCTGCTAGCTTGTGGCCATTATTTCTTGTAACCCCTGGGGGCGCCTTGGTGAATAAATACTCACCAATTCCCTTCTGTGCCCCCGTGATGAACTTATAGGCAGCCACAAGGTCGCCTCTCAACCTTCTCTTGCGGAGGCTGAAAAGGTCCAGGTTCTCTAGTCTCTCCTCGTAGGGCCTGGTCTGCAAGCCCTTAACCATATGAGTGGCCCTTCTCTGGACCCTCTCCAGGTTATCTGCATCCCTCTTGAAGTGCGGCGCCCAGAATTGCACGCAGTACTCCAACTGCGGTCTGACCAGCGCTCAATAGAGGGGAAGCATCACCTCCTTGGACCTATTTGTCATGCGTTTGCTGATGCACGATAAAGTGCCATTGGCTTTTCTGATGGCTTCGTCACACTGCCGACTCATGTTCATCTTGGAGTCCACTAGGACTCCAAGGTCCCTTTCCACTTCTGTGCCACCCAGCAGGTCATTCCCTAGGCTGTATGTGTGCTGGACATTTTTCCTTTCCTAGGTGCAGCACTTTGCATTTCTCCTTGTTGAACTGCATTCTGTTGTTTTCTGCCCACTTGTCCAACCTGTCTAGGTCTGCTTGCAGCTGTTCCCTGCCCTCCGGCATGTCCACTTCTCCCCATAGCTTTGTGTCATCCGCAAACTTGGACAGAGTACATTTCACTCCCTCGTCCAAGTCGCTGATGAAGACATTAAAGAGTATCGGTCCAAGGACTGAGCCCTGTGGGACCCCACTGCCCACACCCTTCCAGGTCAAAACCGACCCATCCACCATGACTCCCTGGGTGCGACCCTCTAGCCAATTCGCCACCCACTGGCTGTGTAGTCATCCAAGTCACAGCCTCTTAACTTGTTCACCAGTATGGGGTAGGATACCGTATCGAAGGCCTTCCTGAAGTCTAAGTACACGACATCCACCCCTCCTCCTGTATCCAGGCATTTCGTAACCTGGTCATAAAAAGAGACTAGATTATTCCGGCACGATCTGCCTGCTACGAACCTGTGCTGGTTTCCCCTCAGCATAATTTGTCCTGCCGGGCTCTCGCAAATGCGAGCCTTGATAATTTTTTCAAAGATTTTGCTGAGGATGAAGGTGAGACTGACTGGCCTATAGTTGCCTGGGTCCTCCTTCCTCCCCTTCTTGAAAATGGGGACCACATTGGCCCTTTTCCAGTCCTCCAGGATTTGGCCCGTGCACCACGAGCCAAAGGTTCAAATATTCCCGCTAGTGGCTGTGCAATGACGTTGGCCAGTGCCTTCAGCACCCTCGGATGGAACTCATCCGGGCCTGCCGACTTAAAGGCATCCAATTCTTCCAAGTGACTCTGCACCATCTCAGGGTCTACGCATGGAAGTCTGGCGCCTTGCTGTTGCCTCTCTACAACCCCAGTGTGAGATTTGTCGTGCCCCTCGCTTAGGAACACTGAGGCAAAGAACTCGTTGAAGAGTTCAGCCTTGTCCTCCCTGTCCGTCACCAGTTGTTTCTGCCCATTTAGCAGGGGTCCTATTCCTCCCTGGGCCTTCCTTTTACTCCTTATATATCTAAAAAACAATTTCTTGTTGTCCTTTACTTCGGATGCCATCCTCAGCTCCATGGTAGCTTTGGCCTGTCTAACTGCCTCCCTACAAGCGCGAACAGAGGAGGTATATGTGATCATGGAAGCCAAAGCCTTCCTGAGGACACCTGTGCCGCAGCCTTTGGTTCACTACCTGGATCCTTCTCTCCCTCCTCAGCCCATAGCCCGAGACTGGGAGGATCGAAGAAAACACCACCTGTGCCCCCAGACCCTTTAGCTCGGCTCCCAAATTCCTGTAGCGCCTCATGACCCGGCTGGGAGCCTCTGAGCCACGTCATTGGTGCCCACATGGATGAGGAGCATAGGGTAGTGGTCAGTGGGCTGGAGGAGTTTAGGGATCTTGTCCGCAATGTCTTGGATATGGGCTCCTGGGAAGCAGCAAACTTCCTGGGGTCAGGGCGGCAGATTACCCCTTCAGTCCCCCTCAGGATGGAGTCTCCCATGACAAACACTTCACGTTTTGTCTTGGGGAGAGTGGGGGCGGTAGCTACAATAGCGCCTGTGTTGCCTGCAGGAGCTGGCAACTCAGCAAGTTCTGCTGGTGCTGCAAGAGGTTCGTACCTGTTGTAAAGCTCCAGTGGGGCAGGGGCCTTGGTGCGGTGGGCCTTGGGGCCCCTGACCGCCTTGGTCCAAGCCCTGGGCTGGACAACGAGGGAGGTTCTCAAGTCCCCTTTTGTCTTGGAGGGAGACCGTGGTCTACCCTCTGCCTCCTGGGGGAGAAGGGCCTGGCAGTAGGGGTCGATCTCCTGCTCACAGTCCCTGATGGTGCACAGTCTCTCGACTGCGGCCTGGAGCTCCTCCAGCTGGCATGGCACAGATCCCAGAAGGCACCAGACCCCACAAAGGGAGGTGGCCGTGCTCCCTGGCCCCAGAGCCTGAAAAAGCAACAGGCATGGATCATGGAGTAGGTCCTTAAGGAATCTGTTGTAAAATACTGAGAAGAGAACAAGGTGATCAGAAATGATTCACCAAGATAGTCATGCCTAACTAATCTGATTTCCTATGATAAGATGTCAGTCTCTGTGGATGAGAAGAGAGCAGTAGATGTGATATAACTTGACTTTAGGAAGGCTGTTGACAGTCTCCCACAGCATTCTCACTGGTAGGATCATCATGCTCAACAAGTACTCATCACTGGCTCGATGTCTAGTTTGAAGGAGGTATCAAGTGGGGCTCCTTGGGGATCTGTCCTGGGCCTGGTATTATTCAATGTCTGCATTAATGATTTAGATGATGGGATTGAGTGTGTGCTTATCAAATTTGTAGGTGGCACCAAGTTGGGTGGAGCTGTAGACACTTTGGAGGGCAGGGCTAGGATCCAGAATAAACTAGATAGACTAAAAAAGTGGTCTGCAGTCAGTCGTATGAGATTCAGAAAAGACAAATGCAAAGCCCTGCACTTGGGACACAATAATTATATACACAAAGATAGACTGGGGAGTGACTGGCTAGGCTGCAGTACTGCAGGGGTTACAGTGGACCACAAACTGAATATGAGCCAAAAGTATTCTTTTGTTCCAAAAAAAAGGCCAACAGTATGTTAGGTTGTATTAACAAGGAGTGTCACTTGCAAATCAAAAGAACTGATGCTCTTACTTCATTCAAGACTGGTGAGGCCTCCCCTGGAGTACTGTGTCCAGGTTTGGGCGTACACTTCAAGAAGGATGTAGATAGTTTGGAAAGAGTACAGTGCAGAGCAAGGAAAATAAGGAGGGGCCTAGGAAACGAGACTTATGAGGAAAAGCTGAAAGAACTAGGGTTATTTAGTTCAGAGAGGGGGATTTCATAACAGTCTTCAAATATGTGAAAGGTGATTGCAAAGAGGATGGAGATAGGCCAGGACTGTCTAACTGGTGGCCTATGGATTGCATCTAGCCCACAAGGTGTTAAAGTTCAGCCTGCAAGTTCTGTCCTATTATTGTCCCTATTGCTTCTGTTTCTGCAGTGGCAGCCAGGATCTTCTGGACATGACATCATGGGTGGAGGTGGCCCAGTCAGCTCACTGCTTAGGTGGTGGGAGGGAGTTTTGGGTTGGGCTGCCCAGTAAGTGAGTGGAGGATTGGGCTGGGGCTCGCATTACTCACATGGCAGGGATGGCTTGTGTTGCTTGCATGTCATGGGGTCTGAATGTGGTGATGGTGCTGGGAGCCTGCATGTCATGCAACTCCTATGGGTCATGACCAGTGCTGCTTGCAACTCCCTGCCCTTTTGAAGTTAGGCAGCCCTGAGATAGACTATTCTCTGTGGCCATAGGGGACAGGACTAGAAGCACTGGCTTCCAGAAGCAGCAGAGGAAATTTCAGTTTGAGATTAGGATGAAAGTTCTGATTATGACCATGGTCAAGCATTGGGACAGGCTAGCTAGAGAAGTTACAGAATCTCCATCTGTGAACATGTTTGAAAGTAGGGTAGATAGACACGTGGCTGGGGTAGCTTAGTCAGACAGGATCCTGTCTTGAGCAGGGGGCTGGACTAGATGACCTCACAAGGTCTCTTCCAGCATACTTTTTTATAATCCTACTATCCTACGCCTATTTTAAGACCAAATGTCCTTCTGATATGCAATGTTAATTTAAATAAGTCTTAGACTGATCTTTTCTAGGAGGGCCATATGAAAAAGGAAGTTCAAAGATAAAGACAAGAGAGAATGGATGAGCGCTTTCTTGTACAGTACATAAATCAGTTAAGCAGGAGTGAGTATGTTCAATAAGCTATTGAACTCCATTTACATCTTTCAAGTTGCAAATGATAAGCAGATTCATTATAGTTAAATGGAAATTTTATGGCAAAGAATACATTACACTTAATTTATATGCAGCAAAATGAAGCATCTGAGATTTGTAACAGTTATCATATCAGTCTCATTCTGTATCACTAGAAGGAGATTTATCAGGAAATACTTCACTTCACATTATAGAATTTGTTCTCTTTTTAAGAAGAAAAGAATATTCCAGTATTTTTGTGCATTCCAAGGTATGAAGCTACTTAGAGAATTAGTCATGAAAATGAAATCTAGTGTGATTTGTTTGTTTATTTTCTTTTTTGCAAAATGCGTCTCTCTGGGCATATATTCTTTTCATGTCTTGCTCAAAGGTCACTTCTGTAATAAGATGCAATTGAGTAAGTTTGGAAAGTGGTCCAGTAATTTTGCTATTTGTGCTGATTTCCAAATTCAGTGTCTCCTATTCTAACAAAGCACAACCAATAACTAAGGCATCTGATGGCAACTTGGAGAATAATACTGATGCCTTTTTTTTGCCCAATGTTGTGCCTCTGCTGTTATAGGACCATAGAAGGCTCCGTCCTCTGCAATGTGATGATTAATCTTTGTGTGTGTGTGTGTGTGCGTGCGTGCGTGCCTAAAGTACACCTTGTTGTTAATATGCATAATTACTGATCTGATTATGACATTAACAACTATCCATACAAACTGTTTTCTTTGTCTGAAGATTTTTTTGTTTAGCTGTTTGATTTTGCTGTCCAAGCTAAGATACAGAGTTGGAGGCATGATTTTAAGTTAAGGAGATCAGTGTCCTTTTCAGACTATACCTAAAACTTTCTGTGGTGCTGTAAAATATTCATGTAGGATTTAAAGTAATTAATTATGGAATAACATGGGGAGCAATTGTGTGGCAGCATCCTTAACAAAATGCATATAAATGTATAATTCAGTATTCATAAAAATACGGAAAAGTATGTTTTCATATAATAGTGCCTTCTGCTTCCTTCATGTTGCTATAATATGAATTTAAGCACCAGTCTCCTGTGTATATATGTGCATATATAAGACAACAACGAGTTATAGGTAGAGTAGGAACAGAATATTGCCCCTTTTATTGGGAAGGGCAGTCTTTTTGTTTGTTTTATTTTTTTACCGCTTACCCTTTCAACTGTCCCAACCATAATATCTTGGTGAAGCTTTCTTTGAAAATATCATTGATTATCCTGTCTAGCTGTTGTCTATAGTGTGGGATTCACAGGAAACCCAATGGAAAAAGTAAGCAAGAAAAAGTTTAATACACATGAATGTTTATATATTAGGGTAAGAAAATTCCTTTCTTACAGGTGAGGAGTAGTACGTGGCCACTGCTGACTGACCAAACTGAGTAGCTGTTTAGGGAGTCTGTAAGGGCTAAGCAGGAGTCCATGAATCACCTCGTGTCTGCTTTGAACCTGCAGACTGAGGGCATTCTTGGTGCTTTCCCCTTCACGTAGCTTTTTAACCCACAAGTGCGACAGTCCACTGGTCCCTGGGGGCACATGCTGTCACCAGGTTTCACCATTCCACAGGGACCTCCTGTGGAAACAAGCTGGAGTAAGCACCCCCCAGCCCTCAGAGGGGTAGACCCCATGTCCTGAAGACTGCTGCCTGGGGGCACATCACATGCTGTGGCCACACAGGGCTGGTGGAGCATTCATAGGGGAGTAATGGGTTTCATGAGAACTTTTTTAGGGTTACTATTTTTTTTAACGTTGCACTTGTTTACTTCATTACATTTGTTTTCTTGTTTATCCTTTTAGCCTTTCTGTTGTCCTGTTTAATAAAAGTTCTTTCTACTGTCAGAATTTTGGCTATGGGATTTAAAACAAAAACTGGGAGGGAAGAGCTGTTCACAGACAGCTGGAAGTGTTCCTCCACCCTTGCACCAGGAACTGGCATTGGTTTTGGGGAGGGGTGTCTTTAACAAACACTGCATGGTCTTTAACCATCACTGCGTTCTGTTGTGTTTGTGTCCCACTTTAGCTGGGCAAGGATTGATGCCATTTAAGCTTAATGTCCTCTTAACATCTCAGCTGTCCCCCATCAAAAAACACAGTAGTGATACTACTGCACAGGGATAGGAACCTAGTGTGCCTGGCTTCCTGTCCAGAGCTTGAGATGAGCTATCTCATCACCTGCTTCTCCCACTAAAGCCCCAAGAGCATAGCTTAGCACCCAGCTGATCATTTAAATTCCTCAACCTAAGCTCTCATCATCTCACTCCCCTCCCCCACTACAGCCATGGAAGCATGGTTCAACATTTGGCTAAACATTTACCACCACAGCCCCCACCAACATGTTCAACCCCTGCCACTGCTCCCTGTCCACAATGGAGGTGACCACACAAGGGCATGAGTAGGGTTGGCAGTGTTTAATCATTCTTCAATTCATCACCTTCAGCCCAGAAACAGCATGTCTCAAACAAGTGTCAGGTGACTGGCCTTCATTCAAGAATTTGCAGGCATGACGTCTCTAGGAGCTGGGTGGGGCTCATCTCCAAGAGCAGGGTCTGAGGCCGAAATTCCCCCTTGGCCTCACAGATGTTGTGTGGCATGCATACAGAGACCATGAACCTAGGTACATTGTTTTCTCTGGCATCCATGCGTGTCCTCTGTTAATTCCAGCAAGCCTTGAGATGGTGGGAAGCATGCTGCATCCTGCACTTATCCTGCAGCTGCTGGTCTTGCAGGTGAACTTTTCTCTCTGGGCATCCAAGAATCCAGTGAACAGCCCCATCAGCTAGTGGTGCAGTGGGTAGGCAGTGTCCCCGATTGATAGTGGGGGTACAGTCTTTCCCTCAACCTGGATGTGAAGAAGTCCAAGGGCAAAGTGTCTGTGCCAACAGTTCAGGGTGAAAGGGAGCTCCTAAATATCCTGGTGTCTTGCACCTTTCTCAGTGGCTGCTGTCCACAACTGCCTGAAGCATGATCAAGAAGTAACCCTTCTGCTTGTTGAATTCCTGAACGTGGTGCTCAAGGGGAAGGAGGAGGATGTGTGTGCTGTCCACATCCACATCCCCAATGCAGTTGGGTAACCTTAGGTTGCCAACCCATCCATAGTCTCCTGTGCACTGGCAAGGAGTTTGATGTGCAGGCCCATCATCTGTTGATTTTCCTCTTGACCCGTCTTTCCAGCCATTGACTAACCTGTGTTGAAATGGTGTGCTACAGATCGGAGACTGAAACGGCAATGCAGTTCTCTGTGCATAAGAGGGTGTATGGTTGTTGCCTTGCATGTGTAGGGCAAGCTTGGTACAGATTTCCATGAGGATGTCCCAGGACGTGCAGAATTTCACATGCCACTGCTCGTTATCCCAGGTGGCCATGATGATCTGTTCCCAGCAGTCGCTGCTTATCAGCCTAGCCTGGAAATGCTGCTCTGTGGTTTGGAGCCACTCTCATTGACTGGGCTGACCATTGAACATGCTGACCTGTGAAGATCTTCAGGATTACAGCTATTGTTGCAAACTAGGGTCTGGATGTAGCCATGGACTTTCCTGTGAGGCAATGGCCTTGACCCCCGGGCTTTGGTCTGCCACCTCTCCAGTAGACTACAGGGGCCGACACAGATGACCAGAACCCCCCATCTGGGCCTAGGCACACACCTATTCCCTGTGACTGGAGTGGCCAGCCAAGGTCAGCTGAGTCTTTTCCATGGTGGGACAAGATGCAGCACAACCAATCCCATGATAAAAGTGATGACTGTTTATAGCCATAGATAGCTAATTCTTCCCAAAATCCTTGTTCTCTGAAGTGGTAGTGAATCTAAAATCATGGTTATATGCTGTACATAAAAGTGATTCCTGGTATTTTTATTTCCTTTGCTACCTTTCACATTCATCAGATATCCACCTTTTTATTTTGTTTTGGGTGAATATATCCAGTCCATCTCACAAGACCATTAAGTCTTTTAAATACTCTTTTCTTTTTTGAGTGCTTCTTTTCTTAGGTGGTGAGCACAGTACAGTATTTGTTTATACACCAATATAACATTATGTGACATTTTATATAACATTCAGTGTGCTGTTTCCTTTATATCTAAAGTATATTCATATTTTAAACACTACTGCATGTAGCGTAGACTGCTTTGAGCCCTCACTATGGCTCCCCTTGATGATTTTTTTTTTTTCTTGAGAAAATGCAGCTTTATCTGAACTAACATTGCTAGTAATTTTTCATGAATTACTAACCTCATGTTACACAATTGGTTTCAAATTAACCTCTCACATTGTTCAAGTCAGCTGTTTTCATGCATTTTTACTTAGGAGGGGAGGGCTAATTGGGGTATGGGTGCAATGCTGGGATGGACTCTTCCTTGCTTATTTTATTTGGGAACTTTTTTGCGGAGTTCTATAGTTTGCTTGGCATGGAAAGGCTTTTATGAGGATTGGGTGGTTTTTTTGTTTGTTTTTGCTCCTTACCCTTTTACCTACCCCAGATGCCATATTTTGGTGAAGCTAATTTCCTTTTTTATCAAACATTTACATTCATGCTCTTGTTCCTCAATATTCTCAGTATGTCACACTTTGACCACCTGTAGTGGCATGCCTGCATTGCATTGGATTATGCCATGAAAACCAAAACCATCTTACTTACTTGCTCCTGCTTTATACATGCAGAGTACTGTAAAAATGTGACTTTGCCATTTTTTGGCACATACTTAGTGACACTTTCAGGTTGTCTGTCTTGGTTTTACTTGTTAGTACCTGCTACATCACATTTTTTTCAACACTCAGTTTATACAGAACAGGAACAAGTATGCAGCAACATTCCTTAGCACTGTTTGACATGGTATAGACATGCCCTAAGAAAGACATTGCATGAACATGCGGCTCTTTTTTGATTCTGACTGCTGAGCACTGCACCAAACTATCTAACCAACTTAGTCTTATAGTATTATAGTCATCTTACAAGAAATATTCATATTTTCTTAATAAAAGCTACGTCTCCTATGGATGTTTCTTTTGGAGAGTGGACCCAAAAATGGTTACCTTTTATGATGCTCAAATTGCCATTGAGATGAATTATATTCTATTCCCTCTGTGGTGAGATCCAGCAAAGATTCCAATTATTGTAGTGTTTTTTTTGTACTGCAGTTGCTTATCCCCTAGAAGTTGAAGCAAATTTTTTCCCCTGAAAATAACTAAGCAAGCATCTTTTGGTACCTGTCTATCATTACTAACCAAATTTGAACCAGTTATGCAAAGTTGAAATGCTTCTATGATACCTCACCAAGTGTGTGGATGTACCAGCTGTCATATTCATATAAAAGATAATGTTCCTTCTCTACAATGGCTAGTATCACTTTGAGATTTTAGTTTTTGTTCTTGTAAGACTTGTCATTTCTTTTAATGAAAAGACTATTAAGTGCTATTTATATTGCATAAATTTGAACTTTAAGTGAAAAATTTTTCAAACTATGAAATTGTTTCTACAGTACCGCGAGGTAGACAAGCTGGCGATAACTTTGTTGAATCATCCATTCTCGATGCCATCCACCAAGTTGACAGTGCAATTAACTCCACAAGAAGAAATTTGTTTTCACAGTAAGAATGTATTTTATCTTTGCTCACAGAAATCTTTCACATTTTTATTCTGCTTAGCTACTGTTCATTTTTTTAAATTACAAAAAAAGATACTGTAATATGATTGTCAGAATGTGCTTTTTCTTGTAGCTAGGCTGTTGTTTCTTAATAGCAGTCATTATCAGTTCAGTTTTCTGAAAGATTATATTGTTTGACATAGAATAAAATCAGAAGATACGCTTTTTACTATTTCACTTTCTTGGCCTCTTGGTTTCTAGGACCATTTATTTGTCATGCGGCTATTTTCTGTGGCCTGCAGCAGTCTTCTAAACAGTGGACTGATCTGGCCTTGGACTCTTTATCAATAGATTAGGAAACCTTTTCCTTACCAAAGAAATAAGGCATGATAAAGATCTCCATTTTTACTTTATCCTTTAGTCATAGCCCTAATCCCTAGAGAACTGAGGCAAAGTATTTAGTTTAGTGATCCCTATGCTTTCTTCATTGAATGATGCAAAAGGGAACAAAGTTGTAGACAAGTAGCTTAGGCTGTTTGTAGACAACACTTTAAGGAGGGCTTAAAGAAGGTTAAATGCCTTTTGCACTGCTTTAATGGCATTGCTGTTTGCACATTCAGTGGCGTATTGTGAGTTAATTCCAGCCGCTGTAGCACACTTGACAGCGTAATGCTCCTTAAATGACTTTGGGATGCAGAAAATGACTTTGGGGTGTTGCAAAGCGAAACGCCTCTGAGGAGTTTTAGTTTCCTACCCTACAGCCATGGAGAGAAGCACTGGGCTCTGTGCGGCTCAGGGGTTCTGCAGGCAGACTGTGCAGGCAGTCCAGCAGCAGCCCGGGAAGGCAGGCTGCATAGAAGGAGGGGAAAAAAAAAGACAAGTAGCGAGCCTGATCTTTTTTTTCCCCCACAAAGTCTGCCTGCCTGCCTGCCTCCCTGAGCTGTGCGGGGACTTGGTGCTTCTCTCCACGGCTGCGGTGCCCCCCCCCGGACTACCCAAGCAGGGGGGTGGGGGAGGAGGCGCCACTGCCATGGAGGGAAGCACTAGTCCCCTTCCCCCACAGCTCAGGGACCGCTCTGCCCACCAGCAGCTCACACTCCCCTCCCCACCGCTGGAGAGGCAGGTAAGGATCAGGCTCTGATACTGGTGTACACGACACGGGGCTTTACTTCACTCTAAATTGAAGTGGTGTTTTTAAAAAAACACCACTTCAGTTTAGGGAGAATTAAACCTCTGTGTACAAATGGCCTTAGTTGTTAAAAGCTGAGACAGATGTAGAAAAACACCAAAGGGACTAGCAGTGCTAAGATGAGTTAAAGGAGTACCTTTGCTCTCTTGATGTCATCAGAGTCTCATAGTTCTTTTCATGAAGTGTTGAAACTCGCAGTATTACATTCTTTTAACATTTAACTGCAAAAGATAGAAGTAGTTATGTGGTGTTACAGCATATCTGGGTGGTGGACCCTCTTGTTCATAGTAGCCAAGAAGTTCTAGTAATTCAGAAGGCAGGGCAGGGTAGCACCTTACAGACCAACTGGTTCAGATGCATAAGCTTTTTTAGGCAACAGTCTACTTTGTCATATGCCATCTGACTTTATAGGGTGTCACCTATGAAAGTTTGTACCTCTCTGAACCAGTTTGCGTCTAAGGTGCTACCCTGCCCTGTCTTCTGCTTGACTTCAGATGGCACAATTAACTACCTCTCTTTGATTTTATGGTAAACTTCAGACAGTTATGGGTAAATAACTGGTTCCTCCTTTTTTTGAGGAGGAGCAAATAACTTTACACAAATTTCTTTCTACATGCTTTCCCCCTTACCAAAAATAAATTAAACAGGTGGTAGGAGATCTGATGCTTTCTCCTTGAATATATGATGTATGAACAATTTTGTATGAGTTGGATGATGGGGAGAGAATGGAGGCAGGTCATATTTGCAATTGTATCAGTGTAGTAGATCAAAACACAACAGCTTTTTGTTGTGTTAATAGTCTATCACTCGATCGGCTTTACTTTTATAACCTCTCAAAAACACCCTTGTGAAGATGGAATGTTGTGCTTATTATTGTCAAAGGCTTCTACTGTCATTAGCCTGAAAGTATTTCTATATTGCAGTCAAACATATGATGGCAGCTCACGTAGACTTCACCTAACCTTGAAATACCTTACTTGGGTACTGCTACTAATGTAGCCACAGCAACACAAGCTCAGCACAGGCTGCTGCATCAGTATTTCTGCTGGACTGAGCCACACGTTGCTGTGGCTATACCTTTAGCATATCCTCAGTGAGCCATTTAAAACTAGCTCAGAGTATGTCCACACGAGCTACAGAAACACCTTTGTCTATAGTATAGATCTTGTATGCTATCCTGTGTTCCTGTACCTTAAGACCTCTAGCAGGCTACCTTTATTGCTTTTACTTTCAGTTGTTGAATGTCTGCAAAGATATTCTGAAAATATCTCTGCCCAGTAATTAGTTTTTTATACATGGGAAAGACAGCCATAAGCAAGAACTGAAGAAAATAACAAATGGTAAAGGAGAAAAATGAGATGAAGAGAAAAGGGATGATTTTATTTAACTATCACTCTTTTTTCAGAGTTATTAGTGACTCATTAGCTGCAGCTTGGCTACCTCTGATGCATAAACTTCAACACATGCTCCTCTTTTTTTGCAGGCATCCCCAAACCCCCACTGACCTGCTGGCTCAGTTCCGCTACCCACGGGATCCTTTCACTATAGAGACTGCAAGAGCAGGGGAGATATTTGAGCAAACTCTTCAGTTGATTCAGGAACATGTTAAACAGGGTCTCAGTGTTGATTTTGGTGGAATAGGTGGGTACACATAAACACTGGTATCTATTCTGTCTGCAGTTTATTGTGGTACCCCACTAGTGAAACTTGCAATATCATCTTACATTATTATAGTGTTTTTCACCCAGTGTCTTACTGTCTCAATTTTATATGAAGCATACTGCAGATAAGGTAGACTATTATGTGACCGCTGCTATCATTGAAGATAGTAGCCATTCTGTGCTGGTCTCACTGTACACATAAATGAAACACCATTTATGTAGTTGAAACTACTGGATAAACTTGGACAGAACAAAGTACCAGAGCTGGAAATTAACCGTCACATGTGGTTTAACAGCTTTACATTTTTTGAAAAATGCTTCGACTACCACAAGTGTTCAGGGTCTTGTTTTCTTGTCCTCAGACACATGGCTTTCCTTTAGCACAATTTCCTTTTTACATTTTAGGACCTGAGTCAGAACTGACTGAACGTGGTCTAATGCCGTCTTATAAGCTTCTAATTAAAGCCCAGTGATGCAAGGGAGAACTGGGCTAGCGGGATTACCATTTCTTAGATGAGAAATTACAGCTTGTATAAATTACAGCTTGAAACAGACCTATGAACTATTATATTAATATATTTACAGTATTTTACTTTGTACTTTCCTGTACATAGTACAGGAGAATCAAAAATTGAATTCTCCAATCCTCTTTTAAATATTGCCATAATTTTCTAGTGCAAACTCCTATTCATTTTTCAATAGACTTCCATCTCTCTCTTTTTTATTCTGTTTTACTCTCAATTTTACTATCTTCACTCTTCAGACTTATTTTCTTTACTAATATTTAAATCCATCTTCTGTAAGTAAAGAAATATGTCTGTGATAGTTACTGTCTCAAAAAATGTAGAGCAATTTAGTTTGCTACAAAGGTGCGTACAATTTTAATATTCTGTCGTTGTTGCTTCAGAAATCTGCAATATAAATTCTACCACATTACTAGAAACTAATAAAAAACTGTGCATGTTTAGAAAACTGGCATTTGAATTTTCCAGGCACTATATTCTATTCTTAACTTGAAGACTCAATTATGTCCAAAATTTCCAACCCATTTGTGCTGGTTAAAAACTGAATATTATAATATAACTTCTTTGTTTCTCACGAAGATTCTGCTTTGCTTTGATTAGTTGCATGATAGCAGATAAAAACACCACCACCTTTATTTCTGACATGATTAGTATCTGAAAGAGAAAATGGCCTGTGGTCAAAAGCTCTTGCCAAACTGAAGTAGGCAAAATGTAAATACTAACATAAGTTAGGTAGGTTCCTTTTAATACATATTAGATGTGTTTATCAGTATTCTATTTCAAGCATGTTATATGCATCTTGAAAGTTAATGCAATACATTATGTTGGCACATAAACAACAGCATAAACCTCCAAGGTCTGGTGCCTGATTTTGTTATCACAACTTGAGCAGGTTGCAGAGCCAACCCATCCCTACGTTTTGTCCTTACTGCTAGAATTTTTACCTTCAAAAAGTATAAGGAAAAATAGTCTCTCTTGTTTTGTACTTTAATTTTAATATGCCATCAAATGTACTGAAAGGGATAAAACCCACAATGGAATGAGACTTTCAGAGTTACCTAGAGGCTAAATGAATTCCACCTCCTTAAAGGTATATGTTATGTTTGATTTTTAATTTTATTCACTAATGGTTCTTTAGAATATAACACTAGTGGGTTGCACTTGCATAAATGCATTTTCCCATACAAAGTGTTTATGATTGGGCTTTTTTCCTGTAACTGTGTGAAAGTTAGAGTACAAGTAATATGCAGGCAGGAATGACATGCTATGTAGTCCCACTTTAGCTGCTGTTTGAGTCCTTTGGCTATAATATTTGTTGTGAACACCTCCCTCTGGAATTCTGAGTTAAAGACCAGGGCAAAAAGAGTGATGTGCAACATTCATTTTCTCTAACCTTTATGGCTAAGGTAGTATTTTGCTACATTGCCAGTAGTGCAGAGTCGGCATCATCTTTTTCTGAGAGTATACAGGTCTTTGGATTCTTGTCCATATGAATCCTGGGATGTAATTCTCCTACTTATTGATAAACTTTTAGGTTTTTACACCTCAAATATGCAGATCATGTACCAGTCCACTGGGCCACCTGCATTTCTGCCTTTTTAGAGTCTGTTATAAATTATATGAAGATTGATAGCCTTATTAAAGCAATGGACATTTATTAGCAAATGGAACTTCATTTTGAAGAGAATGGTTTAAGAAATAAACCACCTGTAGACACACAGGGTATATCCCCATGAGTATGCACATGCAGGGGTGTGCATTTCCCACAGGACAAATAACAGTAGCACATGTTTGTGTTTGACCCTAGGCGCACTTCTGCACGTGTGCTCTGGCACATGCAGCCTTTCCTGGGGCCCTGGGGGCATCTAGGTAAGGAGGGCATCTCATCTCCCGATATAAAAAATAAAAAAATAAAAACCTGCCACACTGCAAATGAGCAGCATAGTGCATGGGTGGCAGCAAACGGCTTTGAGGCACCACAAATCACATGTGCGTGCTCGTGCGGATGTACCTACATCTAGTCTAATCTAATCTTATTCTCCCATACAGAATGCTTAGATGGGTTTCTTTCCTTGAGGACACTGAGTAATTCTTGGGATTTATCATGGCATCCATTTGTTTCTCAGTTTTTCCACCAGGCTTTCCTACTGTCAGGGAAATTGTGTTGAACTCTCATTCCCCTTGTGTGTCCCTGGCCTCTAATTACCATGGTCTTCAAAGTCATTCAGGACAACATTCCCTTTGACTAAAACCGTTTTATTGGAGTTGGAAAATCTAAGAGAATGCCTCCCATCCTCATGGCTCATTGTTCAGACAGTGTGACCCATTTAGCCTTAGTAATCTTTCACTCATCTGGTGACTACACTTAACCTGTAAAAGGTATCCTGTTACCTGACATTCTAATTCTTACATACATTCATCTTATTATATATACATACATACATACATACATACATCATCTAATAAATAAAACCTGCTTTGGGGTACAGATGAGCCTTTGCCATTTAGCATTTCACTATGTGTCACAAAAATGCATTCAGTAATTTGTTGAATGCCCCAGACAAGACTGGTAAGGAACAGATTAGTAGTGGAGACAAACTTCTGTCACGGCAGGGTCCTACAGGAGGGCCATGATCTCCTTAAGGCCCTCTCTCCGTGCCAATTTGGCCCTAGGGCACCCTCTATTCTCACCCGCCACGTCTTTGATGTTCAGTAAATATGTTGGGAGGCTGCCTTACGTCTCCTCGGCACGGTTAGCTGGGACTTCCGTCTCCGTGTTCTCCCGGACCCCACCAGGGGTCTCCCAGTACACTGGGTGCGTTCCAGGCACCCTAGCCTTATGGGCTACGTGTGGCTCCTACCAACCCCAAATACAACGCCCCAAGCCTCGCAGATGTGATAGACATTGGCGTGTCTCTCTATACGTACACTGCCCCCTTCTCTGGGGCCTTCTCTAGGGCCTTCTCTCATGCTGCCCCTCTTCTCTGGGGCCTCCTCTAAAAGTGTTGTCCCACTCAGGGACCCTTGCCCGCTTTGGGACTCTATATCGAGCCTCCAGTCTTTCAGGCCCACCGCTCTGCTTCCCCTTTTCCTGAACACTGTACTGCTATCCCCTTTTCCTGGGGACCACCGCAGCACCCTGTCCTTCTCTTGGGCGCACCGTGCTGCTAACCCCTTTTCCTGGGGTCCACTGCAGCACCCTGCCCTTCTCTTGGGTTTTCTGTAGTGCTAGCCTGTTACCGGGCTCGTCATGCCCCTCCTGGGCTTCTCAAAAGGCCACCCTCCTCCTGGGGCTCGTTGTGCCCAACTTGGGCTTCTTCTCAATCGTGCCCCCTCTCTGGGGCCCGTCACGCCCACGCTAGGGCTTCTCAAGAAGTGGCCCTCTCTAGGGCTGGGGTCTATACACCCCGTATGCTGCACCCTCCTGGGCGCCGGGGTCCTCACCCTCTGCTGTGAGGCCCCTTTAAGGATACTGCGCCCTCACTGGCGCTGGGGCTCCCACACCACTGTGGGTCCCTTTGAGGATAATGCACCCTCACTGGCACCGGGGTCCCCACTTTACCGTGAGCCCCCTATGAGGCCTCCTCCAACCTCTAATAGCCTCACCCAAACCACTGGTGTAATAAACAACCACAACCAAACACAAGCCTCTTGGCCACAACTTAACTCAACGTCGCCTGGCTAAACCATGGTGCTCAAACCTCTTCGAGCTGCCATCCTTCACTTGGCTAGAGCAGTTCCTACAGTGCTCGCCTCCTAGCTCCTGCCTCTGTGGCTGCTGGCAGGGAACTGCTAACCTGGCTTCAGCCCTGGGCTTTATAAGGGCCAGGCCCTGCCTCCTACAGGCAGCTGATTCTCATTAGTTGCCCCGGCAACCCACACCTGTACTTCCTAATCACTACTAGGGTTCCTTATGCACTGCCAGAGCTTCTCCTCTGGCAGTTTTCCCCTCTCTAGGAGCGGGGCAGCGAGGTGCGCCACGACAACTTCCATTTCTAGATCATTATTTCAAATGCAGCTCAGTAATAACTGAATATTTTTAGCAGCTGATATTGGTGTCATTGACTTGGTGCTCTCTGAAGAAACATTCGTGGGGAACCTATTTTGCATCACATTGGACAAGAATTGGGGTATTGTCAGCCATTCCCAGGGAATGTTTCAGGGGCGACTGGGGGTGTTGGTTGTAGCTTTATTCACCTAAGGATATAGGCAGACAAGGTTTTTTGGGTAAATTTGATATCTTTTATTAGACTAACTAAATAGTTGGAAAAGTTGTTGTTTGCAAGCTTTTGGTCATAAACACCCTTCTTTAGGGGTGAATGAATATTTACTTCCATATCCATAAAGGCTGGAGGCTAGCATGAGGACTTCAGGGTTTTAGTAACTGATTGTGGGGCCTAAATTGGAGGACTGTGATTTCCAGATGGCATTAAATCCTATCTTTTGATGAATAATGGTTCATGTCATGTCTTCTCGCCACACGCTGAAACACAATTGCAAATTTATAATTTGCTGTCTCTTCTTTAAATGCTGAAAATCCTTCAGTTCAGGACCATTAACAGTAAAAGCATACACACATGATTTGCTGAGATTTACTAGACAATCATTTACTTTGTTAGTGTGCAATAAAAATTAGAAATGTCAGAATACAAGCATGATATATTATCCATTAAGGCCAAATGTAATGTGAATTTCCCTTCTCTCTCAGAGCATAGATTACAGGGTTTAAGGAAAGGACAAGATTTCCTAATCCTGTGACCTATGGGTTAATGGAAACCTATATGGGCAGATATTCTTTTGGAGGGTATCCTGTTGGAAGGACCCTCCTTTAAGAGTTCTGTCACTAATGACTCACTGGGCACATCTACACAAGATACTAAATGTGCAGAAGACTAATTCTGCTGTGCATTAGTGCAACGTGGCAAAAGCTGTGCTAATGAGCAGTAGAATTACAGAAGTCTACTGCACAATAGTGTCACAAAAAAGCCATGTGCAGACACTACTGTGCAGTAGCACTGGTTACTGTGCATTCAGTTTAGTACCTGTTATTTCAGGTACTAAACAGTAACCACGGCACACTAATGAATGTGTAGATGTGCCCACTGTATACCTGATTTAGAATTGTATCTGCTGTGATATTGCTGTGGATGTTTTGGGGTACAGATGAGCCTTCTCCTTGTGGTGATTAATACTTGTAATCTTGCCTTGTGGGCATTTCTGCCCTTTGTTTTTTAGTGGAATCTTATCATCTCCCTCACTTTTGACTGGCCCACCAGGTGCAACATCCTCCATTTACTTTAAAAAAGAATATTTGGGATTTAGCCAAGCTATAGAATCTTCTCTAGGAGCTATAACTAGCTGAGCAATACAGTGATGAAGAATATATTGATGGAAATCAGTGCAAACTATCAGTAAGAGCATCATAAGTAGAGAGAAGATAGAATAAAAACCAAAACCAAGTTCCTATGTATTTTATCTCACCTAAGCTTGGCTGTTTCTTGGATGATTTGGGTTGACCCTGACTTATACCTAAAGCCACTTGATATGTTATGGCAAGAACTAGACTACAGCCTTTTTTTCCTGAACTCTCCCCACCCACCCTACCTCCTGTCCCAAAAAAGCTAAGCTTTTTAATTAATTTGAAGCTTAATTTGAAACGTTCCCTATTTTACTCTCCTGTTCCTTCTTGTCCCATCCTGTGCCTCCACACCTGCCTCATGGTCCATCCAGGTGCTAAATTATGTAGCTAAGATTTGCAGGACTTACCTCCACTCTATGTCTGTGTATGACTGTCTGTATTGAGTAGTCTTTGATTTTAGCAGTCCAAAGATAGCTCAAACCAATTTATCTCCCTAAATACCCTTTATCCAGCAACACTAACAACTGTGTCCTCAAAGATATAGATAATGTTCATAAAACCTAATATATTTAATACATATCATGCTCAGCACAGATATGTAATATTGCAGCCATCTTTTGTTAAATGCTAGGTGAGTGACCTTATTTGCCATTGATAGTTCTTGTACAAAGCATATGGCATCTGACATGATGAAGAGGAAGTCTTATGTACTATTTTAAACATACTAGCAATAAAAAACACTGAAGATTTGCTGTTACTAGAGATCTCATTCTGTTGTTAATTTGTTTTGATTTTATTGCTTTGCTCTTACAAATAAAAGGACAATTTCCTTCCATATTCACAGCCTCTAGATGGCATTTTGTTTTCATCTGCCAAATGTTCTAAATGGTTGAAAATCTTTGTTGTGCAGTGCTTTAGTGTAGGATCCAGATGTTCAGCACCTGTTTTTTTCAGTAAGGAGAAGTTCTAGATAAGCTTTTTTCACAGTTAACTAACAGATGTATTTACTAAAAAAATCCCTTCAAACCAACCTTTGAGTTTGTTGCCATGGTACTTTTTATCTTTAATTCGGAAGATTTAAAAGGTGAGAGCAAAAGAAGAATTGTGTGGGTTGATGAAGTTCAGATTATGCCTGTTATTTCCATACCAAATAGTTAATATTGTTCTTTGTGATATTCAGGAAGCTTCTAGATAATTTGCCTTGAATTTTTTTCAAGTAATTTCCTGTAATAAAGTATTGGCTATTTTAAAATAAATACCAAAGTTTTTAAGGGCAAATTTCAATATCCCTTTAGCCTCACTCCTCTTATAATGACAGTGTTATTGCTTCTGTTATTATAAAAGAAACTGTCATTCAAATGCATTGTGGTGTCTTCATACTCAGTAGAAATGAATCAATATCATCACTGCTGTGAAACGGAAGAATTGGCCTTTCTAGATACTTGTTATTAGTTGCATGCTGTCGCTTCCATCATTTAGAGTTAAACAGAAGCAGAGAGCGTTTCTAAAGGGGTGATCATTACATCCCAACATGCAAGCGTTTCACTATGTTTCCTACTTTTCACTTGGCTCTTCTGGGGCAAGGATCTAAGACAGAGGTGGGCAAGTATTTTTGGCAGAGGGCCACTTAGAGTTTTGGCAAGCCATTGAGGGCCACATGACAGGCAGCCAGGGGCAGATAAATATTAATTTTCTAAATATTTTAGGGGCCCCACGGGCCAGATAGAATGGCCTGGCGGACTGCATCCGGCCCCTGGAACACATTTTGCCCGCTCCTGATCTAAAAGGAAAAAACAAAGGCGTTGCAGTGGTGATTTATGAAAGGGAAATCACTTTTTCTTTTTAACTCTATTGGCTTGATTAATTCTGGAAAGATGCCTATAAGTGGCAAAGTTGCTTTGCTGTTCTTTTTAGATCTTCTGGTGCTAAGAACTTGGACCTAAGAAAAGGGGTTTGAACAGATGTGGAGTTGGAGCTTTATGTTGGTAAATCTTCACTCTGGCTTTTAGAGCTAAAATCCAGCACTTTTTAACAAATGTACTATAATGAAATATCATAGGATCATAGAAAATTAGCATTGGAAGGGACCTCAGAAGGTCATCTAGTACAAGCCTCTGCTCAAAGCAGTACCAGCCCCAGCTAGATCATCTCAGCAAAGCCTTTATCTAGCCAGGTCTTAAAAACCTCCAAGGATGGAGACTTCACAGCCTCTCTGGGTAGCCTGTTCTAGTGCTTTCTTACCTTTCTTGTGGGAGAGTTTTTCCTAATATCTAACTTAAAACTCTCTTCCTGCAACTTGAGACCATTGTCTTACAGTGGTGCTTAACTTCTGGTCCGCAGGCTAGATCAGGGGTGGGCAATTATTTCATCTGGAAGGCCATTTAATAAGTTTTGGGGACCACATCCATCTGTCTGTCTCGTCTCTGTCTCTGTTTCCCTCCCTCTCCTTCCCTCCCTTCCTCTTCCTCCAGAACCAGGCTGAAGCTGTAGTTCACTAGGAGCCCTGATGCTCAGCTGTAGATCTTCCAGTAGTGTCACTGCTGACTCTGATGCTTGCCTGGTGCAGCAGAAGCTCTTGCCTGGGTCCACAGCTGAGCATTGGGGCTGCTAGCAAACTACAGCTTCAGCCAGGCTCTGGAGGGAGGGAAGAAGCATAAAAGAAGAGAGGAGAGGGAGATGGTGATGCTCGCCCAGCATGACAGCAGCTCCTGCCTGGGTCTATGGCCAATGCTGCTGACAGATTTTGGGTTGAGGCTCCAGACTGGAGCTTCCACTGCACTGGCAGGTTCTGCATCTGGAATTCTGAACCAGCCTGTGGCATCCACAGCTGATGACGCTGCCCTCTTACTGCAGCAGAATCCCCACGCAGGTCCATAGCAGATGCCTGATGCTGTTGGGTAGAATCAGTCCTACCCAACGCCCTGGCACCATGTGATGGTTGGAGCTGCCCACAGATCAGATCCAATGAGTTGGTGGCCGTCCACCTGTGGGCCAGATCAAATTTATTGGTGGGCTAGATCCAGCCTGCGGGCCATATTTTGCCCACTCCTGGGCTAGATCCTGACCAGGAGGCTATGTCATCTGGCCCATGAGTCTCCCCACAGGTCCAAAAATTTAGTGGGGGAGTGGTAACAGTGTTTACTTGCAGCTCTCCTGCTGTTAGATTTTCAGACCCAGGGGCAGCCCTGCAGCTGGATGATGTGGCCTCACACGCAAGATCATGCCAGTGAATGGTGGGCCCAGCCTGTCAGGTCCCCCTGCAGATGCATCTGATGCACTGATGGTGGCTGATTCACATCAGCCTCACATTAGGTCATGATCATGGATTGATGCCAGACAGGATCAAGCTTGCAGGTTGGCCCCATGCAACTCAACTGACCCATGGGGACAGAAAGATGCGCACCACTGTGTTTTGGATGTTTTTAGTTGTTAGGGAATGGACTTAATGTTCATTGAGCTACAATGGAAATACATGCAAGAGTTCTAGACAACTACTTTCAGTATTGTTTATGATGCTATCTTATGATTTATGCAGGTTATTGTAATCTGGTTTATGGAATTGTAGAAGGTAGAGATGGAGAAGATATATGCCAGTCTGCAAATCATTCCTGCAGTTTATTTCTCAGTGCTTTATTCAGATCACTGTTAAAGGGCAGTGAGTGATAGAGACCTACTTTTACTAGAAACTGCCTCTAGTGGCAAAAGTAATATGTTCTTCTTTTTAAAAAAAAGGTTTTCTAATATGCTGCTTATATGTTTCTTTGCCTAATTGCCTTCTATCACTTCTAGTTATAAACACACCTCCTATGTGCTACCCTGAGGCATTCTTTCTCTTTAATGTTTACATCATCCAAATATTTGTAGACAGTTCTAATATTCCTTTTAGCCTTTTTTTAGCCAAGCTCTTATTTCTTTTAATCTTTCTTTGTATCTCAGTCCCTTTGGCTCTTCAAATGATGCTGGTGGTGCTTTGAATTTTCTCCAGTTTATCTACATCCTCCGTCTTTGAAATTCCAGAACTAAAAGGAATATTCTGGGTTTGGTCACACTGGGGATTATTATCTCCTTACACTTTTGACACGATTTCTCTGCCTTAAAAAAAAAAATTGCATTAATGTTTTTTGCTGTTGCTTTGCATTGGTAACTCAGGGTTAATTTGTGCTAGTCACTAATCACTCTTTGTTGTCTTTCAGCACTACTGCCTTCCAGAAATCATCTTCCCATTTAAAAGTATTCCACAGTCTGCCCTCTCACCTCCTTGGTATTTTAACCCATATTCCTCTGGTTTAATATCATTTAAAACTTGATGACATGAATCTTGTCCATTATTTAACCTATTGTATGGAGGAGGGTTTGTAGTTGTTTTTTTCATTTCTGTATATTACTTTTTATGCTCTCCACAGCATTTCCCACTACAACTGTTGAATCTTTCACTGTGGCTGTAACTTTACAACCCAGTCCTCCCATTTCAATCAATAGGTTTGCCTTTGGCTAAAGTAGGAGCAGATCCCTAGCCTATCAGGAAATCTGTGCAGCTTATATCCTGACAAACATTTTACAAAACAGTTGCTTTTATCCAGGTACAGCCATGATACTAGTATTGAGAATCTTAAGAATTTCACATGGATTTTGAGTTGTTTTTAAAATACAAGATCAATTAATTTCTTCAAATGTTGTGTTTCAGAATTTCGCTACAATGATCTGGTTTCCCCACACTACCTCAGTCTGATTGCCAATCTCTCTGGATGTACAGCTCACAGACGCTTCCCGGACTGCTCTAACATCTGTTTCCATCAAAAATACAGAAGCTACGATGGAACATGTAACAATCTACAGTACCCAATGTGGGGAGCCTCTCTGACTGCTTTTGAACGGATCCTTAAACCTGTGTATGAAAATGGCTTTAACATACCCAGGGGTTTCAATCATGACACTTTGTATAATGGTTATCCCCTTCCACTACCACGGCTTATCTCAACAGAAATGGTTGGTACAGAGACTGTAACTCCTGATGACAGATACACTCATATGCTCATGCAGTGGGGTCAATTTTTAGACCATGACTTGGATCAGACGGTGCCTGCCCTGAGTATGTCTCGTTTTTCTGATGGGCAGTCTTGTAGCTCAGTGTGTACTAATGATCCACCTTGCTTCCCTGTCATAATTCCTCAGAATGATCCTCGAGTGACAAATTCGAAATGCATGTTCTTTGTTCGCTCAAGCCCAGTTTGTGGTAGTGGAATGACCTCTTTAATTATGAATTCAGTCTATGCAAGAGAGCAGATTAATCATCTGACATCTTACATTGATGCCTCTAATGTCTATGCAAGTTCTGAGAGGGAGTCAGAAGAGCTAAGGGATAAAACAAATCACCATGGCCTCCTCAAAGAAGGCCTACTGGTCCCATCTTCTAGAAAGCACTTATTACCATTTGCCACAGGTCCACCAACTGAATGCACAAAAGATGAAAATGAAAGCTCTGTACCATGCTTCCTTGCGGGAGACCACAGAGCCAATGAGCAGCTGGGTCTAACAGCTATGCACACCTTGTGGTTCCGTGAACATAATCGCATAGCGAGGGAACTCTTGAAAATGAACCCACATTGGGATGGAGATACAGTTTATAATGAAGCCAGAAAGATTGTTGGTGCAGAGATGCAATATATTACATATAGTCACTGGCTACCGAAGATCCTTGGCAATCATGGCATGAACATGATGGGCGAATACAGAGGTTATAACCCTAATGTGAATGCAGGGATTATTAATGCTTTTGCAACTGCTGCTTTTAGATTTGGCCACACATTGATCAATCCTGTTCTTTATCGTTTGAACGAGAGCTTTGGAGAAATTCCACAAGGCCACCTTCTTCTACACAAGGCTTTCTTTTCTCCATTCCGAATAATCCAGGAAGGGGGTATTGATCCACTCCTTCGTGGCCTTTTTGGAGTTGCTGGTAAAATGCGAGTACCTACTCAGCTTCTGAATTTGGAGTTGACTGAGAGGCTTTTCTCCATGGCACATTCAGTGGCTCTGGATCTGGCAGCTATGAATATCCAGAGAGGGCGTGACCATGGGATTCCTCCATATGTTGACTATAGGGTTTTCTGTAACTTAACTTCAATTGAGAAGTTTGAGGATCTCCAAAATGAAATTAAAGATGCAAAAGTTAGAGAAAAACTGAAAAAGTGAGTATGAAAGTACTTGTACTGTTTGTGATACATGGCATACTGTATCTGAATGTCTCAGCGCAGGCCATAACATTTCTCAAGTTTTAAAATTGCCATATACAAAATTTTCCTTAATACTTTAATTGTGTGTACCTTCTCCACACACTTTCATACCAACTTTTTCCAGCAATATTAATGATGTTTGATCAGACCTCTATTGTCCTCTTTTCCACTAAGGATCTCCAAAAACCTTTTTATCCTTCTCTCCAAAAATTGGCACTAACTGTACTTGCCTGCTTTCTCCTTTAGGTGCACCACCTACCCCTTCAACCACATTTTGATACTTCCTGACCTCTCTTACACCATCTTTCATACCATCCTCTTCTCTCTTTAAATTGTTATCACCTTCTTCTTTCTGTCATTTAAAGTATGAGAGATGACAACTTTCCCCCATCCTCAAAAAAATCCTCAACCCTACCTAACTTTTAAGATATTCTCCTCCTCCTTTCATCCTGTCTTCGTTCAACATAGTGGAAGAGCCATGTACAGCTGTTTCAGTTTTTTTCTCCATTTCCACTATGGATCCTTCCAGTTTAGCTTCTGTTCTTTCTAATCCTTCAAAACTGCTTGCTCCATGGTGTAAACAAGTTCTTCTTAATCATTTCTCAAAAGCTCTACTTCATTTTTATCCACCTTAGTTTCCTAGCTGAACCTGACAATGGTGATCTTGCCCTCCTCAACAGCTTCTTTCTTAATTCTTGAGATACAGCCCTCTTCAGTTTCTCAGCTTCCTTCCCTAGCTTGAAGATTGCTACGCAGTCTCCTTTATGTGGTTTCTTCTTCCATTTCCCTTTTTACTGTGGGTCTCAAAGAGCTCTGTTATAGCTCTCATTTTATCTTAACATTTATTCTGTGGGTGATGCCACTTGCTCATGTAATTACAACTATTATCTGAGGGCTGGGTTGGTACGACACTGAGGTGCACGGTTGACTACCCAGAGTTTGTAAGCTCAAAGCCACAGCAGAAGTGCTTATGGCACGGCCCTGTCAGATTTCAACAAATCTGCAAATGCTACTAAATAATTTGTGAGAAGAACATGAAAAAAACAGGAAGCTATTATAACAAATCCCAAATTAATTTACAAAGATTGAGCAGCTCAATATCATACAAGTGGGGGTATCAACAGAGGTTCTATTAGGATCTGTACTGGGTAAAGTACTGTTTATGTTGAGCAGGGTAGGAGACAGTTATAAAGTACAAGATTAAGAATCAATGACCTTGAAAAATTGGAAAAATAGTCTGAGGTGCATGGGTGAAATTCAGTAAGGACAAATGCAAAACACCACAGTTAGAAAGGAAAAGTCAAGTAGACAAACACAAGTGGTTAGACTGCAGTACTGTTGAAGATGATTTGAAGTTGATCATGGATCACAGAGTGTGTACAGCATAATTTTGCTGCAATAAAAGTTAATAACTTAGTGGAAATTAGGTACAGTATAACCTCATAAATCTGGTGTGCTCGGGACCATGCACCTGCTGGATATTTGAAAATGCCCGATTTTTTTTTAAACCTGAGTGGCCGGTCACAGAATATGGGTGGGGGGGGGGAGCGATGGCTGGTCCCAGGGCAGCGGCTGCATGCAGAACGGCAGCATGGGGTTGCGGATGGTGGCAACAGCTGCTGCATGCAAGCTTCCCCTTCTGCATCGGGCGGGCAGGGAGAGTGGCGGCCAGTCCCAGAGCAGTGCTAGATTTTGAGAATTCCAGGTTTTTGAGATCAGGATTTATGAGGTTATAGTGTATTGTAATTCTTATGATTATTATTGTAGTCCTATTAACAGGAGTACCATGTACAAGTCTACTTTGTCAAAACCTCACTTTGACAACTGTCAAAGCCTCACTGTCAAAGCCTCACTTAACTCGGCCCAGTTTGGAGAAATTGTCCTCCAGAGGATAGCAACAAAAATGATGAGTGGTCTAAAAACATGGCATGTAAGGCAAATTGTTGGAAGAACTCGGATTATTTTAGAGAATAAGATATTATAATGGTCTTCAAATATAAGAAGGGCTGGTATAAAGAGAATGTTGATTAATTGTCCTGTGATGTACACTGTGGGGAAGGACAAGAATAGGCTTAAAGTGCAGCAAAGGAAAATTGTGTTATGTTCTAGTTATGAAGGTGGATAAGCACTGAACAGGTTGTGGAATGTCTGTCACTGGACTTTTTTAAGTGCATTTCAGGCAAACATTTATTTGAGATAGTTTAAAAAGAAGCGGTACTTTCTTGATCAGAGGATTGAACTAGGTGATTTCTCCAGGTTTCTTCCAGCCCTCATTTTCACTATGGTTGGCACTAGTTGGCCTCTCTTAGAAACTATATGTGACAGCTGAAAATTATGTCTGTGTGATAAAGGTGCTTGCTGAAGGCTCTATGAAGATTAGACCAAGTGTTTTTCTGTCATTTGTTCAGATATTAAGTTATATGTTGTTGTTACAGCCTAATTAAAGTCAAAGATATAGTGAGGCCTTGTATGTAGTATGAGGCCTAGTAAAGTTAGCAAAGTCTTGTAGAAGTGGTAGTAAGCCCTGTGGTGTAGTAAAAATTAACCTTATCAAAAGAATGCAAGGCTTGTACTGCTATTGGTCAGTCTAAGGACAGCTGAAGTAAAGAGAATCTGAATGGCTGTAAATTATCAGCATAGCTCAAAAGTTATAAATTGGCTGGCATATCCGGAAGTCATTTAGAAGGAAGATGCAGCTCTGTAAAAAAACCTCCTGATTTAAGATTAGCTGCTGGCCTGGATTTGGTGGGCCTGTGGATCTTGAGGAGCCCACGGACTGCATACCAGGGTCCTTCCCGGTACCTCTTGGACAGCGCTGATCGGGGACGCCTGACTTCACTGAGCTTTGCAGAAGAGAAACTTGTCGCACATCAGGCATCAGAGGGGACTGCCGATAATTTGCCGACGTGAATTATTATTGTCTGTTCTTGTTTTGTTATTTATGCGTAGTTGTGTGTTTGTTAAGTCAATAAACCTTTCTTACCTTTCTACCCCCGACCACACTCTCAATCCCGAACCCTCCTCAGCTGGCTGGGACAACTATACTTAAGTGATTACCCAGTTAATCACACTGTAAATAATAACCCTGCCACTCGTTCAAGGAATGAATGTACTGATAAAGTGGGAAACCAGCCCCAGAAATATTCCTCAAAATGAGTGTAATATTTTCATGGTGGCTGGTTTCCATGGGGCACGGTAGTGACAAATCAGAGCCAGTTCCATCCTCTGGAACAGTCCTGGGACTGGAACTAGCAGTCAGCTCATCGGTGGTCCCAACCCCAGCCAGTTTAAAATTCTGGTTTTAAACTCTCCTGTGAAGCCCACTATTTTCTCCTCTGTGCTATGTCCATATCCTGCCACAGTATTCAGGAAACTGTGTATATACACTCCTTCTTTCTCCTCATCTTGCATCTGAATAAATGTAAGCTCATCCTGTATGTAAAAATAGCCTACTTAGTGTAAATCATGTTCAAGGTCTGTCAGTCTGATTGCTTCCGTTCAGACTTTGATCTGCATTCCCTTGCCTATGCTTTCTTTTTTCTCTTATTATCTATCTTCTCCTTTCCAACCTCACCTGCACTACCAGTGATATCAGCCATGATACCTCATTTGTCTGCTTCTCCTGCAAATGCTTCTGGATTAAGCCTGTGCCAAACTCATACCATGAAAATGTTTTACCTGAAAGGATTCATGAGGACAACTGCCCAATCAAACCCTGTTCTTTAGATCCAGATATGTTCTGTAATAATGAGTCATCAAAGATATGAATGTGTTCCATTAACACAGTGGTTCTGAAACTTTTTAGATTCAAGGGACCCCTCCATTGCTTTTCCAAATTTACTACTACCCCATCTCAGAAACTAATTTAACTCTTTTTTTTTTTTTTTTTTTTTTACTACAAAAAATAATTGAGCAGTTCTTCTTTTGCAAAGAACTCAAAGACACCACAACAGGTAAGAATGCTGTGTCTGGCAGGATCACTGCTGCTACAGCCCCGGGAGTCCCCCAGCACCCCCGGTAAGGCTGCTGGGTCCAGCACAGTGCTGGCCTCAGCCTCCCCTACCCCACCTGGGGTAACCTGCCATTTATGGGCATGGGCATTTCCCAGAGGCAAGTACCTCAGGCATAAGGTGTGCCGCTGCTACTTGTCCCCTGGGAACCATGCTTGTCTGGATGTGGCCTCTGGGTTTATCTTATGAATCGTGTAGGGGTTTGCACATCTAACAGTGAGTCTCACCCTGGCTAAGGATCACTACGTTAGTAGATAAGAGAATTTTTCATGCCTCTTGACTTGCTTCTCTGCTGAGGCTCCCAACAAGGCTGATAATTATTGGCACTGTAATAAGCCATTATTGTTCTTTCTTTTCTAGTGAAAATATCTTTACATTTAGAGGTGGACTGCGGTCATTACCACCTGACTACTGTTACTGTGGTAGTGCATCTCTAATGTAATCTGGTCAGAGTTTATAAATTGATGATCTAGAAGTGAATAGTTCCCTATAACTTTATTAATGTTTGCTGGGAAGTATAAGGATTTGATTTTGTATGAAGACACTGCTTTTTTTCCAAGAAAGTACATTTAAACCTCCTTTCCAGAATAAGTAAGTTTCACTAGCTGTACATAGGTGCAAGTGATGCTTTAACATATATAGTATAATACATTATGGAAATGATCTGGTATAGCAGAGTTTTCAGACCTTCACTTATCTTTCACCAGCCTTTAAACATAATGGATTCAAAAAGGAGAAATTGCTTATAACAAGTAGGTAAATAGAAGCAGTGAAGAGTTCATCTCAAATCCTCCCCTTTGTATTGAAAATGTTTAGTGTGTGTGTCAGTGATGGGACTGGTTAGGCCTCTAAGTCAACAGAAGAAGCTAAAGAAGGAATATATGGGTGATTTATACTCCTCCTCCCAATTACAGACATGTCTCTGATCCTTATACAGTTCTGTGCGCTGGCCACATTGAAAGGACCAGGAGTTATTTATTTTTCATGGTCAGTATGTGTAAATCCTGTTTCTCAGTTACTCAGTTGTTAAGCCATAGTAACCTTAAGTCAGGCAAAAGTTAGGACAGGGTAGCCCTTATGCTCCTGGCAGACGTTATATTTGTTGCGTGTTATATGCAAGTATTGCATGACAGAATGTAATATGCCAGGCATTAAACCAATTTATCCCTGGATAAAAATGGTAGATTAGCCATAAAAGTTGTTCATTGAAACTGCATCTTCTTTGTGGTGCAAAAGCATCCTGTGATGACTTTTAATTTGTGGCCAGTTGGCGTGTTATAATTTTTCATGTGATACTTGCATACAACATACAACAAATGTCATGTCTGCCAGGGACCTTAAACTGGTTCAGAGATGCACAAACTTTTGTAAGTTACAGCCTACTTTGTCAGGTGTTAGCATCTGATGAAGCAGGTCGTTGCCTATAAAAGTGCAAGCGTCTCAGAGATGCTTCTCTGCCCTATCTTCTGCCTATTTATGAATCCGTATCCTTTGGTAACATATTGTGCAAAAAAGTATTCAAAAGAATTCTTACCAAATATGCAAGTCATATCTTTTATCGGTGACTAAATTTGTATAATTGTATGAAAAAAAAACTTGAAATATACACTAATACTGATCATTAGGCAGCACTTTTCCAATGGTTGTTTTCAAAGTGCCAAGTATATATAAAAAAGAAAATAACAACATTACAAATACAACTCATAAATTCTACAAAAATAGGAGAACTTTAAGATCTGGCTTTAAAATAGTTGAGGCAGTTTAGTTTTTTCCAATCAGTAGAAACTTTGTCACTTGATGGTTCTGTGCCTAGAAATTGGAACTTAACAAAGAGGTGACCCTGGAACATGCTAACCTCAATGAAATGTGTTTAGATATCAAATCAAGAATGTTTTGTAAAAATGTCAAAACCAAAGTAAAAAAGTCAATAGTTCGCTACAGCAGAAGTGTTGTGACGGTTGTTTGGCAAGATTCAAAACTCTACTGTAGCAGACTTTAGGTTGGGGAAGGTGAATGGGAAGGCAGCGATCCCACCTTGAAATAGCCATGAGCCCATTGGTTAGGGACTGACCTAGGATGTAGGAGAATTAGGTTAAAAGTCTCAGCTTTGCCTGCTTCATACCACAGACTTGTGAAGGTAGGCTTGTCTCTCAGTTTTTTCCATTAATTTGGCCAGGAGAGTATTGCCTTTTGTTGTACCTTGAAAAGTATTTGCATTTTTCCCAAGTAAAATGTATATTTTTTTCCAGAAATATTTTAATTTGTATTTTATCTGCTTGGCTTGCTTTCCCCTTCTATATGGTTGTGGTATTTTGCAGTAGTGTTTTAGTCATATCAGCGCTTCATTTTTTAATATGCATTTAGAGCATTAATTTATTCAGCAAGTAGCCTCTAAGGCCAAGGTTTAAAAAAAATGGGTTTCTTACAGTTAAGCCTCCAAGTCCACATTTGGGCTTTTAAATAGACTTGGACATGTAGCATCTCCCATTAACTTCAGATATCCAACCAATTATTAAAAATCTTAGTCCAGAAACCTTATACACCTTATGACTGTTAGTTTTTTGTCAGTCATCTTCACTGCTCTTGTGGAGAGAAAAAATAATTTTTATTTCAGTTTGATTCATGTCTCCAGTTCGCCTTGTGGCTGAAGAAAAATTCTGTAAAATCAGATTTGGTTTTGATTGATTTTGAGTATTGGATAGCCCTCTAGAATACTCTTCACTCAAACTACTACAATATTAGGTTTTAATGACAATAATTAAATCAAACAAAAATGTTGATGGAGCTTTTTTTAAATATCAGAAAGCTTTTTCCTTCTAGCGCATCATTCTCCACTCTAAACTTAGCAACTCCGTTTTTCCTTTCTTGCCTCATCTTCCAGCATGTTTTCAATTCAACTACTGTAGACCTTGAGCTGAAGTAGTGGGGGAAATGTAGCATCTAAAATAGTTATCTTCCCTTTGTTTTTTATGTTTTCCAGCATTCCCTGCTGTTCTTGTATTTTATTTTTATAGAAATAACATACTACAAATAAAATGTTAATATTGAAGAGTGTAATAGTTTAGGTCAACTAATTTTAGAACAAGTTCTGTATGTGGCAGAAAAAATAACTTTGTTATTAAAGCATTAGTACAGATTATGGTTATGGTATAAAGAGGCATTTCTTGAGATTGAGAGGTATGGACAGCTACTGCACTTACATGGAGGATGACAGGGAATCGGAGGATTGTCTTGTGCTAGTGAACCAGTGACCCTTTAAAGCCCAGTATATCATTGATGAAATCCAAAGTTGCATTAAGTCTTCAGTCAGAAGGAAGGCCAAGGAGGGGCAAAAGTTACTTGTGTTGAAGTGGGCAGGGTAAGGAAATAAAAACGAGCCTCATAGATAAAGAGAAAATCCAGCTGAGGGAAACAAAACCTCAGTTAGAAATATGAGACTGTGTTTATTGCATGCTGTGACAGCGTAAATTTGTGTTTTTGAAACAGATGAACTTGATAAAAATCATTTACTAGCATTGGCTTTGCTACAAAAAATGGAGACTAGTCATTAGAAATTAGAACAATTCCTGTAATGCAGAAAGCTTTACAAATAAAAATATCAGAGTATCCTTTTTGCATTTCAAAATAAACTTGAGGCTGTTTAACAAATCTGCAAGCCAAGTATTTCCTAGAGGTACATTCCTGAGAGATTGCTTTGGAATACTTTTATTTAGGAGAATGCTGCAAATTAGCCACTTTCTTCTTTTGGACTGAGTCCAAGGTCCATTGGAATCTTTTCATGGACTTTACTGGGAGATGAATTAGTCCCCTGAGCTGCAAATTGATCTTGATATTTATGAAGGTAGTTAAAAATGAATGGTTTGAGGAGGTAGTATAAAAAGTCGCTGTAAATGTAGAAATCAAGAAAACTGTTGCTTTGCATCTGTCTATAAACAGTAACACCTCAAAATATGTCAAATCTATGCTTGAGTTAACTTTCTCAAAAGAAATGAGCCTATCATTGCTACAGAATGGACTGGGCTCTCCTGCAATTAAAAAATGTGCTTGGAGTACAGTCAGGAGGGTGCATGGCTAGGGTTGGAAACTGGTTCTGTGGTTCCAATAGCAATTCATAACCCTACCACAAAGGGTGCAGAGAGAAGTGCAGCTCCCCGCTGTAACTGAGAACACTGCAGGGAGCATCTGAGTTACAACAATCCCCTGGAACAAACAGAAGTTCACTGTTGGATCCAAGCGGGAGGAGAATCTAGGTGCTGGCTTTGAGCCTGTAGCCATTTTCCTGTAGCGATGGCCCCTGCTCCCTGTGAGGTTTCAAAGTTTTCAGAATGGAAAGTGGGAAAGGGAGCAGAGGGAGCTTGTACTAAGGGTCCCCCAGCCAGTATTGGAGGGTGGAGGGTGTGATTTGGAGCCCCCCCCCCCACCTTGGGGGGCACTCCAATACACCCACCTCATCCTCCAGCAGGGGCTGAAAAAAACTCACTCACTCCTTCCCCTCCGGCCCCTCCTTTCTGAAAACAGCTTGAGGCTGGGAGGCAGCACAGGCAGAAGTTACAGAAGACACTGTTTTTAAACATCTTCATCTGACCCCTCATGCAATGAGGGTTCAGATTTTCACTCGGTTAGCCATTTTTAAGCTTTCTGCAGCCATGCACTTGTTTGGTCATGGCTATAAACCTCTTTCAGTGGCCAGATCAGGCAAAAATTGTCACTTCTATCTGCATCCACAGGCAGAGCTACTTCTGAAAGGTTCTAAGTTGTGCTACTGATGTAGATTTCTTAATGAACTGTATCTGAGTGCAGTACTGGTTTAGTGTACTGCGTTCAAACACAGTCCTTAAGCCAAGTATGAACAGGAGCCCCAATCTTGCTATGGACATTTGTGTCCACAAGAGAGTTCCTGTGCAGGCAGTAGGTGATATTTCTGGAAACATCCAGTCTTTCTGAGTGGCACAAACTATACCTGGTAGGCCTGCGTGAAGCAGCTGGTATTTACTTTAGATTCGGATTCAGCTGATTAGCGGGATAGTGGTTCAAATTACTGTCCTGATTCGATTTGGCCGAACCCGATTCGGAGATTCGACCGCTGCTGAATTTCTGAATCGAACAGGCACCATCCCCTGCCTGCTCTCCCAGTCCTGCAAATGGCTGCCCTGCCTGACCCCAGTGTCCTGGCACTTAAAAAAACCACAAAAACTCAGCACTCACCAGCTGCTGCCAGGTGGGGGAGTGATCTCCACAGCCCTGCACTGTTTGGGGTGGGGGCTGTGCCACAAGTCCCCAGAGGCCCCGATGGCCGCTGCAGCAGCCAGTGAGTGTGTCTTTTTTTTTTTTTTTAAGTGCTGGGATGCTTGGGCCAGGTAGGGCAGCCATTGATGGGGGTGGGAGACTAGGTAGGAGTTGGTGGGTGCTCAAGGCGGCTGGTGGGGATCCCCCATGGTCTCCTCCTTTCTCCTTGATCTCCCCCTCCCCTGCCCCCTATTTACTGGCAAGGAGCCTTGGTCCAGCTCCCTGCAGCAGTGAGCGAGGACTGCCCAAATCTCCAAATCTTCTCGGAATCTCTTCCAGATCAATTCAGACCTTTTTATTGGGCTCCCAACTCAATTTGGATTCACAGATTTGGCCGCTGAATTGGGCCAAATCTCCTCCGAATCGAATCAGCAACTGAAGCTTTGCACAGCCCTAATACCTGGTGCACGAGAGAATCAGGCCCTGCTTGTGTTTTGCTAAGCTACGCTAAGAGAGAAATAATGGTTTCTTATAACCATTGATTTACTCTATAGCAGTGGTTCACAGCATTTTATGAGCAGCAGGCCAAAGCAGCCCAGTTCAGGTGCAAGATGGGGTGCTGCTTCTGACCTGGCCACTGGTATGGTTGCATCTCCCCATGGCATAGGTAAAGACCCCCAGCTCCATGGGCCAGATAAAATGGCCATAGATTGCTGACTCCTGCTCTAAAAAGAAAAGAAGAGTCCCTGCATTAAGAATGAAAAAGTGTAATTTTGCTTGTAACCACCCCCACACATCTGCACTTATTTTGTTGCTTTGCCCTTGTTGTGTGGGCTCTTTGTGACAGAGATTATTTCTCCTTATTGACTTACCTGAGCTCTTTTCATGTTCATAAACTTTTCTTGACAGCAGTGGGCTTCAGATCAGGCAGTAAATGTTTGAACAGTGCCTGACACGCTTGGAGCAGTACTGTAATACAAATAATAATAAATCTTCCCAGATCACCCTATAGAAGATAATTGTTGTCTCAAGATGGATAGCAGATACCCAATTACTTACACTTCTCTGAATATGCCCCAGCACCCTGGTTGAGAATCACTGGATTCGAGTATTCCATGCAATCCTTGGGTTCCACAAAGAGATTGGGGGTGACAGTGGGGTGATCTGGGAGGTGGTGCATCATCATTGCTGGACTGACTCTCCTGGCTCTTGTCAGCTTTTAGGATTACAGTAGGGGTTTTGCAGTGGAAAGAGTGATACAAAAGGATTCTTTGACTTTAGGAAGCGTGAAAACCACTACTATCTCATGAAATCAGACTGAAATTAAAGATTGGAAGTAGAAATGGATTTCCTTTTTGAAACTAAAATATTATGTCTTTATTAGATTGAAATTCAAAATAATTGGGTTCCTTATAAATGTGAAGCTGGTTTAGATTCAAAATCTGCTATGAGCTCCTTCAGGCAGCTCTCATTGCAGGAGGGGGGTGATGGTAAAATCTGTATCAAATATCTCCCTCCTAGCATTCATGCCATCACAGATGTGACATAATAGCATGTAACAACATGTAGTTTTTATTATTTGTAGTATTATTATTAAACAGAAGTGAAGTTTACCATCTCTTTAAAATGAAAAATATTTTATTGAAGGTTTATTGACACTTCTTAATTGAAAGAGCTATTCCCTTTTGGGCCTTTTAACCAAAACAACTATTTTCATACATTTTGGGGTGTTTTTTCCAGTTTTTGAAACAAATGACATTTTTTTAAATATCAGTTTTCAAAAACTAATGTTTCATTTTTCTTTTAATGGGGAAACATCTCTGAAAGAGATCTTTTGTAGAACTTGACATGAACTGTTTCATGCTGAATAGATTACTGTGTCAATGAATGACTAATCTCATAATGATAATTAGACTTAAATTTTATTTTAGCAATATGGAGTATAATGAGAGCTCTTAACATGTTTGAATCACAAAATGGCATAGGGAACAGCACTGTAGGGATGAAAAGTGTGTTTCTGAAACGTTTTCAGGGCTACAGAATGTAAGTTTGCATTGCAAACTGCCAAAATCATAATCGTTTAATTCATATTTTGATTTAGTCTGATAAATATTTCTTTATAATAAGAATTTTATGTGTCTGTTGCAAAATCTGAGTGACAGACATTTTTCATTTACTGCTTTCCTTGCTGCAAGAGAGAAATCACAAACACTAATGCATATATATTTTTAAGTATATTTTGAAAATTGTCCTTGGTTTGGAAAAATGCCCTGTTTTTTTTACCTAAAAGCTGATTTTTAGGTGTAAGTTTATATACAGATATTTGTATTTGAAATTAGCTTCGGTAACAGTCATCCTTTGTTTGTTCTGTAAGAGTTGTTCCTGAAGCTTATAAGAATAGGTTAGACGAGGGATCAGCAACCTGAGACCCACAAGCTGGATACAGCCCACAAAGGACTCGCAGAAGTCCTACCCAGCCTGGGGCAGCGAGGGAGTTTAAGCAGTATGTAGGTGCACCAAGCGTCCTGTCCTCTCTGCAGCCCTCCCTAATGTTCTCTCATACCTGCACTTACCCTTGCTGCAGAAGGACTGGCAGCAGCAGAAGTGCAAGCAGCTTGGGCACTTCAGGAGGCAGAGATTTGCATATTATGCCAGAAGGCCAGGTAACAAACTCTGGCCCTTCATAGCTAAATGTTGCCAAGCCCTGGGTTAGACCAACACCTGTCTATCTACCTGTCAGATAAGATAGTTTAGATACAGATTCTCCTGCCTTGACCAGGTGCTGGATTAAATGGTCTCCTGAGGTCCCATCCAGCCCTACTTTCCTATGATACTATGCAATGAAGTGAGAATCATATCAACTGACATAGTTCCATTGACCACAGTGCAACTTAAAATGATTTATATCAGTTCAGAATCTGACTTCAAATGTTTCTATGCACTGGTTACACATTTTGAAAATGAATCAGAATAGCACCCTAGTTATTATATTTATAGTTATCATTGGAATTTGCTTTTGAAATAGCGTGGTGACAGTATCCAGAATATTTTTGAAGGTTGTGAGGTCCTAAGAATACCTATGTTTAAAAATCAGTATTTTAGTTTTGACTAAAGGGAGCGTGCTTCTTAAGTCAGATCTGTAAAACACATTCCAAATGAACAAAAATGAAAATGAGCTGGATGGCAATATTTTAATTTGGTTATATCTCATGTGTGTTCCTTGTGTTTATTTTTCAGGCTGTATGGCACACCCCTGAACATTGACTTGTGGCCGGCTCTTATGGTGGAAGATTTGATTCCTGGTACAAGAGTGGGACCAACTCTCATGTGTCTTCTTGTTACACAGTTTCAAAGGCTCAGGGATGGAGATAGGTAATCAGATTTGCATGATGGTTTGGCGTGTATAATACAGGTCAATTCAGATTCAGTACTCACAACATCCTGCTTCATGGGTTGGATTCACTGATATGGTATACAAATGTTTTGATTTCATCCTAATTGTAGCTTGAAAGAGTGCAGGGAAGTTAGGACATATCACCATTCCATTAGTAAGCTAGGTACATTTGGTAAACTGAGAACTGATGTAACTAAAATAACTCACCCTTTACATTAAAAAAAAACCTGTTTTGACTAGTCTGTGAAATTTGTAGTAGGTCGGAACAAAAACTCTAAACCTTTTGGTCATGTGCTTTGATCCCAACCATTAGCTTCATGACCACTGTTTATTGAATCAGAAATTTAAAAAAATGTGATGTGCTACAAGATGCTGATTAAAACATAAAGGAATGAAAGAGTAAGACACTTTAAAGCAGAAGCTTTAACCAGTGAGAACTTTCAATCCCTCATACCTCGCACTTTTCAAATACAAAACAGTTTTGGTGACCAGTGTATGGTTCAATGCCTTAATGCCATAAACCAGTAAATCTTGGCAGACTTTCTTCAGTGTAACCTCTAGGACTCAGTTGTTCTATGCATTTGCTTACTCTTCATGTCCTGAGAGAGAATTATGGTTCTCCAAAGTATTTATTAGTTAGCAAATGTCTCCCCTAAGGCTATTAAGTGCAGCAGCAATAACCTTTTTCCCTTTGAAAGCTGTTCCTTTCAGTATTTTATCTATATTAGAAACCAGCCTCCATTACAAAAAAACTAGATATTTCAGTATTGTTTCCTAACATTACATTCCCATTCTTCTTTTTGCTAAAAACTGGGTACACAGGATGCTGCAAAAAAAGGTCAAATAACCTTTTTCTATCCCATATACCCTGTCAATTTGTTTCAGAAGAAAAAGAAATATTTTTAAGTTTTTAAATGGGTAATTGTTTAGACCAACAGCAGTCCTTCCAACACAGTTAGGAATACTTCAACTATAGGGCCAAGAATGCATGGCTGCAATAGACAATGGATTGTATAATAGCTACAGGAGAACTATTATGTTTTTAATTCTGAGGGAGAGAATGCCTGAGAGAGCCCCTCATGACTGCAATGGAAGGAACCTGGAAGTGGTGAAATCATGTCTTCCTTCTCTCAATGTTTTAGTTAGGATGGAGAGTTATTACCCGTGGGGTAGCCATAATGGTCCTGGAAATATACAAGAAACAAACTTTTGTTGGTTGGATCGTTTATTGGACCAACTATTGAGCTGTGTCCAAAAACTTGTGTAATACTTCTTCTTCAACTATATAGTTGGTTCTGGGAAAGATGTAACCAAAAACATTCTTGCCCTCTTTTCTCAAGATATTCTTGCCACTGTACCTTGGAGCTGGAGGAGGAGGCATGGAGGGGAAGTGCTTTAGGAAGGCTGAGCACAAGTATTCATCCTCCAGACACAAGGATTGGCCATTTTCCTCCTGTTCCATCTAACCAGACCCTTCTTTATCACTGACTCAGTAGAGCACGAAGGGAGCAGAATTTTTTTCTTGTGTAAAAGATGTCAATACTTGGCCATAACCTTCAGTCCTAATTCTGCATGTGCACCTGTTTTCTCATAACTTTACCACTTCATGATTTTTCCCTTTTTAATTAAGGTTATTTTTAAAATAAGGAGTTAGACCCAGAGGGTCTAAGCAAGACTGTCACATCTTTTAAATTAAAAGTTATTTGTTTTTGTTTTAGTAGCACAGTACAGATGTACATAGGACTTTACAGATGGCTTGAGAATACACTGTCCCTGAGTTTACAGTCTAAAGGCTTGGCCCTGAAAAATGCTGCATGTTGATAATACTCTGAGGTCAATAATCATATGTAAGCTCATCTATAGCTGGTTAAAAATTAATTGAGCAAATATTTTGCAAAAAATGAGTTTGTTTTAATTTCAAAGTGTTTGAAATTGATGAATGCATCCTTTTTCACAATTTAATTTGAAGTCTTAATTGCAAATCAAATTTCCCCTATTTAATTTGTTTTGTTTTCAATAACAAATGCCAATAATTATTTTTGTAGTGTCTAAGCTAATAATTTCAACTAATTTTTTAATTACATTTTAGGGAAAAAAATAAAAACATGCAATTTTTCATGGATAACAAGAAATGATGATAGTTTTAGAGGATAATCACTTTTAAAATGGTGTTTTTCAACCAAAAAACTGCCATTTGACAAACTTTTACCAAATTTGCTCCTTTCAAGTTAAAGTTCTGATTGGTAAATGCATGAAGAAATAAGGAGGGAGAGTGGGATGTGACATTTCATCTGGATGATTGGGGTAGATAGGATGCTTGTCACATAAAGGATGCTGTTTGTTTTTGTTGTTTGTTTTTGGCAAGCATTTTTTTACATTGATCATTTTAATTCTTTAAAAACAGAGTTAGAATCTTGAGAATTGCCCAAATGTATAATTTCAAACAAGTTTAATATTAACATTAAAAGTGGAAACCCCAATTTGAAACCATTCTAAAACATGGTTAACTTCTGTACAAAACAACTGTGTGAGTTAATAACTTCAAAGGCTCTGATGAAAGGCAAGCAATTCAAGTAAATGTAACTGGAAAACAAAAGTGATCTCATCCACATAGAGCATTCTGTGTGTTCTCTTCTAATTGCCTCACTGTTACCATTTGACATGTTTACCTCTTAGACAACAGACCTGTGATGTTGTTGCATCTTTTTGCCTGCTCACTAGGTTCTGGTATGAAAATCCTGGAGTGTTCACGACAGCACAGCTCACACAACTGAAGCAGACTTCTTTGGCACGGGTACTCTGTGACAATGGTGACAACATCCAGCAGGTCCCGCCTGATGTCTTCTTAAAGGCAGACTATCCTCAAGGCTATGTAAGCTGTAGCGACATACCAAAAGTGGATCTGAGAATGTGGCAGGACTGCTGCGAAGGTCAGTAATAACCAAGGCAGCAGAAGGAAAAACTACTTCAAATGTACAGTTCTAGAGCACCTCTTTCTTTCAAACCTTGTCTTTTTATTTTTTATTATTTTTTAGTTATTATAGGGGCTGGCTGCTAAGTAAAGCAGAGAGAAGAAAATATTTTGAAAGAGTGATTTGAGTTTAGACTTAGAGATCCTTGTATGCACCGTGTGACATGCATATCCCAAGTGGCGCACACTGCTGTTGATTGTGACAAATGTTAGATCAGGCAGGAGGTGGGAAGAAGAGCAGAAGAATCAGGCAGGGAGCAAAGTGGCAGGACCTGGTGAGAAGCAGAGTGGCAGGTTGAGGAGAGGATGAGAAGCAGGTTGTTGGGGGACGAGAAGAGACGCAAAACATGTTGGGGCTGGGAGCAGCAAAGTAGCAAGATCAGGCTGGGAGTGAAGCAAGAAGTGGAGAGGGGAGGAAGGGAGCAAGAATTTAAGTCAGATTAGGGTCCCGCTGGAAGCAAAGCAGGAGGTGGGGATGGACGGAGATCATTTATGCAAGGAGAATCAATGAGACCTTTTCTTCATTTGCTTTTAAGATCTGTTACTTCTACCAAGCAAATAAGCCCCATAGTTTGTGCATAATTTTGTAGTTTATTTAGTTTCAGTTTTCCACAATATTTAAAAACTATATAAAAGAGAATTGGAAAAAGGCTCCCTAAACTCAATGCTTTTAAAAGAGTAATAGGAACTAGATTTTCACTCATTTTTAATTCATGATATCTCAAAAAAATATTTTTTTCCTCTTGTGAGCTTCCACAGATGTTGGCCCATGGAAGATTCATAGGTTTAGTAGGCTGTGTATTTAAATGCTACTCCCTGAAGTTGAGGAAACATCCTTAAGTTTCATTAACTTCAGAAAAGTAAGCATGCACTGTTATATTCTTTGCTGAACTGGGGATCTAACTAACAAATATCTATAGTGGCATCTACTAAGTTAGGTTTTGTTATATCTGTCCTCAACATGGGGGCATATTCCTGTACCTTATTTCGCACAGGGTGAGAAGGCTTCAAAAAGCATTTCCCCTTTCCTGTCTGTTTTCACCTACGCACAGAAAGTGCACTTTAAAATTCAGAGACTGATTTCTGGTATTTCCCTCCAAAAAGGCAGAGAAAAGTAGGGCAGTGACTAGCTAAGGAGGAACCACAGCTATTGCATTATTAACTTTTCAAATACTTAACTACAGTGTGCGTACTAAGCCTGTGTGCCAAGAAGTAGGAGGCTTTTTTGTTTGTTTTTGTTCAGTCAAAGGCCTCATACTTGCTCGGTGCATCCACATGAGCTATTAATGTGGCTCAATAAACTGCAGTGCAGTTTGCACCAGAGTCAGTTTCTCCTGAGAGCAGCATCTTCGTATGTGCCCAGGACTGCAGCAGTTTGGGCTGGGGTAGAGCAGCCCCAGGTTGGCAGCAGGCTTGGTGGAGGTCAGATCCAGGCTCCAAGTAGTGGTGTTGGGCGGCAGAGGGTCTGGCATGATCACATTGCATTGCGTGCCAAAACTAGAGCTGTGGAGCCAGCCCGGGGCTGCTCTACCCTGGTTCAAATTTCTGCAGTCTAGCCTGCTGCCAGCCTGGGGCTGCTCCACCCTGGCTCAAACTTCTGCAGTCCTGGTCACCATCCACACATATGTTTCTACATGGTAAATGACTCCTCCATAAGATAGTATTGTCTCTGACAGTACTATTTTATGGCGGAGTTAATTAATACGTTGTGCCCTAATAAAGTGACCCTTGCCTGTGGAGATTATTAGTCATCTTCACAGTTGACTAGTTAGTGCATGTGTCGATGCACCCATTGTGTCTATATTAAGGCTTTGGTTCTCTATTTCACACCCTCTTAGGCCTTAAGAGAGAAATCTAACCTACCAGGTTCTAAGAAATTGATATCTTTGACCTTGCTAATGCATGGTTGGGTTCTTTTCTGGCTGTGGTGTATGTACGTTGGAAGCAAGTGCTGCAGGAGTTTGAGCCGGTTCTGTAACCATGAGGCTGCATGACTAAGGTGTGAAGAGTTCATTTTACGAAGGGTAGCAAGAAAGGGAACAAATTCATATACCTTAAGTACAGTGGCATAAAAAGTTATATCTTAAAGTGAAACAATAGTAGTACTTATTTGCATCCCTGGCCTGGGCAGGGGTATGTGGAGGGACATTCAATTGAAAAGTAGGGCTGTTCAGGCCTAGGGCTTTGCATTCCTTTACTTAATTCTAATAAAAACAAATGGGAGCTTGCAGCTGTGGATGAGTGCTCAGGCTCCCTGTCCAGTTTCCTCTCCAGTCCCTCATAGACCTTGGTCTAGATTGTGTAAGGTCCGGCAGTCACAACCTGTACCACTGGTTCCCCAGCACATGCTGCCATTTTGCACAAATCTCCTAGGAGGAAGGGAAGTTTCTCTCCATATCTCTCATGTTCCTGACTTGTTATACCTTTGCTGCTTCTCAACACTGATCATGTCTTTTGCCAGGTCTTTTCACAGGAATATGAACTTGCTCCCTACCTGCTCAGAAGGAGATGTACAGTGAGGAGGCAGTTTTTGGGGAATGGTGTTTTCTTGCTCACCATGCTCATCAGGCAGTCCCAAGAAGGGAGCTTATTTGTTTGAGTTCTCTGTTTGTAGTTAGCTTTTCTGCTTTGTGAAACCACATAAGCCCAACAAAGTTAGGAATTTTGAATTCTACAAAGGCTTGTCGCTTATAATACTTCAGACCATGCATATCTGGTGTTGGCTATGCACACTCTAAAGGTATATTTTCTCTATTATTCCCTTCTTGCATACACACAGTAATGCAAAGTTAAAGTTATTATGAAAAAAGTTTGTCATTTATCAGTTTGTATCTTTTTAAAAACTCAGTGGTCTTGATGGGCATTTTAATATCTTCCCTTTAGAATGATCAGTTTCTGCATTAATACCTACTTTGGTCACTACTGGCTTAGGAATCTAGTAATAGAAATAGAATAAAGCAGAGATAATCAATCTTGTGGTGTGGGCAGTCTCTGTATGTGGCACACATCAGATCAGGGAAGAGAAGAGGATCAACTTTCAGGGAGGGTGCAAGCTTACCTTGGGGCACACTTGCCAAAAATGTTGGCTACCACTTTTGTACACTAAAACTGAATTACCCATGACTAGAAAGAACACAGGGGTTTTTTGTTTGTTTTTTTCTCACTGTCAATGGTAATCATCAAGGGCTAAAAAATAATTCTCTAAATTTAGAGAATTACTGGCCCTTAGGTATCTTAGTTTTAAACTCTAATGTTTGTCTAATGTTTGTGTCCTGTTATCTGACTTCAAGCTGTCCACATAGTTAAATCTTCTTGAAATGATGAACTGGACATATTTATTTGTAGAAAAATTGCTTATAATGAAGTAAAATTATTAATGATTGCTGTCTTCTCATTACAAGGGTTTTATCATGTGTATTACTGTACAAAGGACATTGTCCTTTAGTGGCAGTTTAGAGAGAATACAGAGACTTTAAATACTTCACAACTGTAACAGTGGTTTTCCTGGAGCAAGGTTTCAGAAATCACTGTTTTCGGATGTGGAAGGACTGAGGTTCTCTTCAGAGCTTTCCCAGTTTGTGTGGGTAATCAAGTAATAGTTGTGCATTTTGTTGCAGCATGAATCCCAACTGTGTTTTTCTGGTAAGTAAGAAGTAAATTAGTCAAGCTGTTTTTGATTTGCAGGTCATTACCCTGAATATGAAGCTTCTCACTAGGCATACTAATTGGTATAGTGAATATGTACTTAATAAAGTTAGTAAGGCCTGAGAGAGAGAAATTTAAGGCTTATACGGCCAAACAGTGCTTTACATAATCTGTGCAGGCCAAAGAAAGGGGTAAAATATGAACTCTGTAAACAACTGCTTTGCTCCAAATGGCCTGAAAACCTACAGAGAAACAGTTCTGCTCAGTTTTATGGAGCATCAGGGAAAGAGAAAAGCTATTACATAGAATTCAGTCTTCCTTAAGCCTATGGTGCCTAAAGTGAGTCATGGACTTGAGGAAGCAAATTACGCATTCAGAAGTCACTGTGGCCAAATCCTTGCTATCATGTCTGCACCCAGTCAAGTCATCAGAAGAGATCTGATGAACCATGGGCAACTGGTGCCTCCTGAGTCTGGTGGGCTACCAGCAGGGCATGACCAGTGGAGGGGGTCCCCCAGCAGCCAGTTAACGACTGGGGGGGTCCCCCAGTGCCAGCACTTCCGCCACTGAAGGCTCTGCCAGCAGCACAATTTCAGGGGGGCACTAGCACTCCCTGTGCCCCACTACCAGCCAGAGCTCTTACTGTCAGGAGGCGCACCAGTGCTCTCGGGGGGGGGGGGGAATATGCCCCCCCCCACCTCCCCTCTAGGCATCACCTATGTGATAAAGAGAACTGTGTAGGGTTCTTTTTGGACCATTGTCCTAGATAGTGGAGAAGGGCTTCTCTTCCTTCATTTCCCACAGAGATTCCCTCTGCCCACTTGTTCACGCAAGCTGATCATACTTTTCTGAAACTCAGCAATGGAAGAAAGAACCTGAACTTTTGTAGGTGTTTGCTGTATTCTCATTTAATTTTTTTTTAATAGGTCAGCTTCGCTAGGTTATAGGGCACATGAAATGGAACAGAAACTGGCTTTAAACACAAGTGGCCATATGTAGCCTTATGTGGTATACTGCACAAAGTAAGCTTGCTAATGTACCGAAAGGGAGTATAGTTGAATTTGCTTCTTAGCTAGGTAAATTATCCCATGAATAGCTTCATGCTAGCATTGATAGCTCTGAACATTTATGCACGTGCTCCAGGAGTCGGGGGGGCAGGTGTTTTGGGAGTGGGGGGAGAAGGTGCTCTGAGAGCAGCTCTAATTAAAGTGCCCAGAGCGTCACATGTATCAGCATGCCCTCACGGAAAAATGACAGCTGGGGCGCTTTAACTAAAACTTTAAAGTACACCTGCTGCCATTTTTCTGCACAGGGACGCTGATACACATGACACTGGAATCTACTGGAGTGTGGTGATTAACACACTCAATCAGACTGGATTCATGTCATTACAGTGCATCGCAGCAGTCTTGCTGCACATAGGCACCCACTATGTCTCTTGTTTGTAATCACTCAGAATTGGAGTTATTTCTTGGAGTTGAGGAGGGAGGGAGGGGCAGAGCACATTAAGTCCTGGCGCATCAGAACATTTCTAATCTGCTAAACCAGGGACTGTTGTAATTTGCATGTGTCCATAACAGCTGCTAGATGGCCTTAGAGTCAGAGGCAGCCTTGGATGTTTTGGGATGGTTGGCCTCAGCCTCAGTTATGTCACTGTCTTCCATGTGTTTAGACTTCATCTGGTGATTCAGTCAAATGATTAGTCACCAGTCATCAGAAGTTGATAACCTGTGTGCAGAATTTCCTATAAGAGGAAGTCTGTTCTCTCAGAAGTAGGAAAGATCTGCTGGAGGACTTGTTGAGTGAGGCAGTGATAGTTGTATCAGGTTGTAAAGATCTGATACATCTCTGGAGGACCCAATGAGGGATAAGGGTCAGAAGTGACTAGAGAATAAAAAATTCTGTATTGGCCAGAGAAAGGTAGGCTTTGTTGGTCCTACCAGGAGCACAAAACAATAGGAAAATCTTAAAGATTGTATCGGCAGTCTGAGTGGCATCATAGGCATAGAGTGGACCCATGATTTATAATACAATATACTGCTGAATTTGAAAAAGACGGAGAGATTCTAGCATTTAGTTATTTGGTATTTTATGTTAATAAGCCAGTCCCAAGAAGGGAAATAGGTTTCAAAAGTACTGGTTATGATGGTGTGTTTAAGGAGAAAAAGGAGAGAAATTAAAACAGCGCCAATGTCTGACATTGAATGAGGTTGTAAGTAAAACCCTTTTCCTGTGCTTCCAGCTCAGCCAAATCCCAAATTTACTTTCCAGACAGAATCTTGGATTTTAAGTTTTTATTGAAAATTCATGTACATGTACAATACATTGTATGGAAATCAATGTTATCTAGTTCAGTGGAAGAAATGTTATCTAGTTCAGGTGAAAACCTGAGTCAATATTTTCTAGGTTTTCAATTTCTTAATGCACAAAGGCTCAAAACCCAATGTTTTAAAGCTATTCCTCTGGCTATAGAGTCTTGTTTAGGAGCACTACTGAGGCCTTACTTGAAGTATTATGTCCCATTTTTGGCACTATACTTCAGGAGAGACATGAAACAACTTGAAAAAGTCTAGCAGAAAACAACAAAAATGATTAGAGGTCTAGAAAGTATTATTTATAAGTAGGATGGCCATATTATTTTAAAGGAAATCTGGGTCACTGCCCCTCATGACCAAGATAACAGCATTGCTGCAGGTGGGCAGGGGCATAGGGCATAGTCGGTGGGGAAGCAGACTGGCATGGTGTGCCAGATAGGCAGGCGAGTGGGCAAGGCTGCTTCTGCTGTGCAGGAGCAAGGCAGGCAGAGTGGAGCAGGTGCCACACTGCTGCCCACACATGCCTGGCCTGGCTTCTCCTGAACAGCAGCTGGAGGCAGGGGTTGGGCTGGGCTGGGCTGGACACTGCTCCTGTCTGCCTGCCTTCCTCCTGTGCAGCGCAAATGGTGCCTGCCCATCTGCTTGCATGCCTCGTTACCATGTTACTCTGCCTCCCCACTGAACTATGCCCTATGCCCCTGTGATTCCAGGATTTTTGCTTCAGTTTTCACCAACTGGCTAAGACCAGCCTATGAAATCTCAAACTGTCCCAGACAAACTGAGACATATGGTCAACTTATTTATAAGGAAAGTTTTGAATAGCTGGGGTTATTTGACTTGGAAAAGGGAAAACTAAGGAGAGGAGTACTTTGATAAATCTTCAAAGAGGATTATGAAGATTATAATAACTGTAAAGAGGATGGTGATAGACTATTCCCATGTTCTCTGTCAACTCTTCGTAGAATCATAGAAGTAGGGTCGGAAGGGACCTTGTAGATCTTCAAGTCCGACCCCCTGCCTGGGCAGGAGGGAAACTGGGCTCAAGGGACCCCAGCCAGGTAGGCATTGAGCTGCTTCTTAAAGACCCCCAGAGCAGGAGCCAGCACCACTTCCCTTGGAAGTTGGTTCCAGATCCTAGCTGCCCTAACTGTGAAGTAGTTCCTACGGATGTCCAATCTGAACCTACTCTCCAACAACTTGTGGCCGTTATTCCTTGTTATCCCAGGGGGAGCTAGGGGAAACAAGGTCTCCCCCAAAACCTTTGGTCCCCCCTAGTGAGTTTATAGATGGTCACAAGGGATCCCCTCAGCCTTCTCTTGTGAAGGCTGAACAGGTTCAGGTCCCGTAGCCTCTTGTTGTAGGGTCTGCCCTGCTGTCCCCGGATCATGCGGGTGGCCCTCCTCTGGGCCCTTTCAATGTTGTCCACATCCCTCTTGAAGTGGGGGCCCAGAACTGGACACAGTATTCCAGCTGTGACCTAACCAGTGTCGCGTAGAGGGGGAGGATCACTTCCTTGGCCCTACTCGAGATGCACCTGTGGATGCACGATAGGGTCCGGTTAGCCCTGCCGACCGTGACCTCGCACTGTCAGCCCATGTTCATCTTGGAGTCAGTGATGACTCCAAGATCCCTTTCTGCCTCCGTGCTCTGAAGAAGGGAGTTTCCCATCTTATAAGTGTGTTGCTGGTTACTACTGCCCAAGTGCAGTACCCTGCACTTGTCTGTATTGAAATGCATCCTGTTTTTGTCAGCCCACCCTTGCAACCTATCCAGGTCTTGCCGCAGTCTTTCCCTCCCTACTAGCGTGCCCATTTCACCCCAGATTTTGGTATCATCAGCGAACTTGAACAGGTTGCTTTTCACTCCGTCGTCCAAATTGCTGATAAAGAAATTGAACAGCGTGGGCCCAAAGACCGAGCCCTGGGGGACTCCGCTGCCCACTTCCCCCCAGGTCGAATATGACCCTTCCACCACCACCCTCTGAGTACAACCCTTCAGCCAATTAGCAATCCATCTGACTGTATAGGCATGGATGCCACAGTCGCCTAGTTTTTTAACAAGGATGGTGTGAAAGACAGTGTCAAAGGCCTTGCTGAAGTCAGGAAAGACTACATCCATGGCAACACCTGCATCCAATGCTTTTGTGACCTGATTGTAAAAGGCAATCAGGTTGGTCTGACATGACCTGCCCCTAATGAAACCGTGCTGGTTGCCCCTCAGCATCACTCCTGATGCTGGCCCATCCCAGATGTGCTCCTTGATGATCTTCTCAAAGAGTTTCCCCAGGATTGAGGTAAGACTGACAGGCCTATAGTTGCCCGGGTCCTCCCTCCTCCCTTTCTTAAAGATGGGGACCACATTGGCTATCTTCCAATCATCTGGCACCTGGCCTGAGCACCACAAGCGCTCGTAAAGCCGTGCCAAGGGCCCTGCAATAACCCCTGCTAGCTCCCTCAGCACCCTGGGGTGGAGAGCGTCTGGACCTGCTGACTTGAACACGTCCAGCCCCTCCAGAAGCACTCTAACCCGGTCCTCCTCAACCTTAGGTCTTGGGGCGTTCCCCTCGAGTCAGTCTTGAATCACGGTGAGGGAGTCCCGGTCCCTGCCCAAGAAAATGGAGGTGAAGAATTTGTTAAAGATGTCTGCCTTCTCTTCTGAGGCGACCACCAGATTGCCCAGCGTATCTTGCAGGGGCCCCACATTTCCCGTCGCCTTCTTCATCCTCTTATATTCTAATGTGTATTTTTACAAATTTTTAGCATTTATAGTGTGTACTGAATGCGGGTCCTTGCCCTGTTTTACTAGAGATTCAAACAAGTTGTTCTGAAACAGCAGAAAGGCAAGTTTGAGACAGTGCCTTATGGCATATAGTTAAATATAGCAACTAAATTAAAAATTAAGACTGAAAACAATTTTATGGCTTAATTGTCTCATTAAAACTTGCTATGAGCTGTGGAAGTGTGACTTTCTACAACCAGCTTTGAAAAGATTCTTCTCATTAGTCATGCAGCAGCTTTTAATAGAATGAATTTATTAGGGAAATGCTTAGTAATCTAATGCATGTCTTAGTATGTAAAAAAATCAATGTTCATTCGTCAGCAGTAATCTTGAGTGCTGGAGACGTAATCTTGTAGATATGTATATATATATAAAAAAAGGAAACACAGATCTCCCAAATACCTTAAAACCTCAAAATGTGAACTTCATGTGACACGTCCATCTGGAAATTACAAGGACAGATGGTTACATAAATCCCACAAGAAAATATACATCTGCCAGTTCTTTGCATAACTGTGTGTATTTGAGAAGGATTTATTTAATCAACTGGCATGGTTGCTTAGCGCGTCACTCGTGTCAGTATAACATGTAGATTCCTGTACTCATAGTGCTCTTCCATTTCTAGGAGACACCGGAGGTAATAATTTCGCTAAACAAATGTAGCATGAATGTGGATTTTCATTGCATCCGGCAGAAAGGTGATGAGAAACACACAGTTTAAATTATTAGAGGTGGATCAATTGGATAACTATTCCTGGGCGTATGTGGTTTGCCTTTTGCCTGGAATACGGATCTCATGAATGAAGCCCGATTGTGACTGGCATTTACACATTGTGTGAAATGGTTATAGCCCTGAAATGGTCAGCTCTGATCATGCCTCCCCTTCATGAGTGCACATATACACATGGTACATGCAAAAGGCCTTTCACAGATGAGTTCTTTGCAACTCTGGTTGCAACTTTGTTACAATAAAGGGGATGAGTGAGGTCAGAGCACATTAGTTGCTCCTGGGGAGCTCTGATGGCGTAGCTGAGAATTTTCAGTGTAACTGGCATCTCAGAATGGGACTATCATCTTCTAATCTCTCTGGGATTATTGTGACAGTATTTCTTTTTCTTCAGTCTAGTGGCTGCTATATCATAATTTTGCCCCATTGAAAAATGAATATATATATTTTTTCATAGAGAATCTTACGAGCCAATTGGCAAATCTTTCTAGTCTATGAGATTTCTTCCTTATTTTTTGTGTCAGTTTTACCTTTCACCACAAAAATAATTTCTCTGATAATCTTATCCATCATCAACAGGTTTAGGAAGGTTTTTACCAAAAACTGTGGATTGAACATAGTAGCTACATATGGTTTCCCTTTCCCTTCTATTGTAACAAATACTTATTAAGTGTGGTACTCTTCCCCTTCTAACACCTGTACAAGACTGAGATTTGAGTTTGAGGCAACCTTTGGCTAATAGGTGCAGGCCTTTCAACTCAAGCTGTGTGGGATCCAGCTAGCAGGACACACTGAGTGACATCATTCTATGCTAATGATATGCTATTATTATTAAAAAGAAACTTTAAATTATGGAAACAAATAGCATAATTCCTTGAAAACAATTTTATACTTCTTATTTACTTGCAGACAGATATTTATGGACCTCATCCAAGTAAAGTGTAATCCATGGTACTTCCAAGTGCCTCTTTAAAGACACTTACATCTGAATTGCTTGTAATGAGGAAATACACCTTCTGAGAAAACCTCTTTTTATTAGGAAAGGTCAAGATGTTAAAAAACTAGATCCTTGAACCATTGAAGTTCTTGGTTTAAAGGTTAAAGCACATTTTCAGTGCTTAAGAAGTAGTTATAACTGATCATCATAAGGAATCAACTGAAGAAATATAAGAATTAATTTAAACTAATCCTTGTGTAGCGATTAGGGTTGGTCTATCTAGTTCTTATTCTAGTCCAGTGACTATCAATGGTAAGTAAAGAATCTGTGCTTCAAATGTAGTGATCACTTGCTTTCAGGATAGGAATTCAGTTCTAAGAAGAGTGCTGAATTTCTAGATTTCAAGCTTCTTCGTAGATGCTGAAGTGGCAAGGCTAAGATAGGTAGAGGACCAGAAGAATACTGACCTCAAGATTGTGTGAGGAGATGATAGTGGTATCTAGAGTGAAAGAAATCGGGGAGGAAAGGAGGGGGCAGAGAAAGAAAAGCATGCATTGAAGAGTCATCAGCATGGTATGTTGCCCGTGGTTGCTCAGAAGCTGGACTACCTTCATAATATAAAATACTTAGACAAAGTTCTAATTAAAATCTTCTCTCCTTGAATTTCAGAGTTTCCTTGATAAAGTATTTTGGGGGTTTTATAATCCTATCTTAATCTTTTGTTAAATATATATTTGATTTATTTAGTTTTAGTTAAATATGGAAAAATGTTTTGTGGCCAAAGAATAGCATGGTGGAATTTTGTAGTTGAATCAGCAGATTATACCTTTCTTCTTTCTTTTTGTTTTAAGAAAGCATAATGGTTAATTATATATACATTGCCAAAATCAATACTCTTAGTAGAAGCAGTAGATTGCCAAAGTATCTTGTCATGTCTGCATACAATAAGGCATACATATTTAATTGTCATTTCCATCCTGGCAGATGGATAGTGAGCACAATTACTAACGTCTGGTGACTAAAGCAGGGGCAAAATGTTTTAAAAGTGTTGGAAGCTTGTGAGAATATTTTTGTGTTGTTTTATCAAAGCAAATATTGCAAAGCACAGTATTGCACAGAAAAAGCTGTATATACCTCATACTCCTATGAAAATCATTAGAAACAAAACTTAGAGTAGAACTCCTAAATCTCTCTCCTGTAGGTGTGAGAGTGTTATGGCAAGTATGGGTTTAATGAACACAAGTTCTACTGTATTACTGATATTTAGGAAAGTAGGGCTGGAAGGGACCTCACACAATCATCTAGTTTAGCCCCCCTGCTCAAGGCAGGATCATCCTTGATTAAACCATCTTAACCAAGTGTCTGTCTAATCTGCTTTTGAAAACTTCCAAGAATGGAGATTCCACAATTTTTCTAGATAGCCTCTATTCCAATGCTTGCCCACTCTCATAGTCAGAAAGTTTCTCCTAATCTCCACCCTAACATTCCTCCCTTGAACTTTTTGAGGCCATTGCTCTTATTCCTATCATTTTGTTGGTCCCAGGACCTTCATAAATAAATGACTCCAGCCACAAGTGGGAGAAAGCGTGTTGTCAGACTGACAGGCACAGAATATATTGTGAAGGTAGAGTAACACTATACATGCAGTAGCATTAGAAGATTCAACCAAAACTAACTCACAAATTTAGATTCAACATATTCATGGAACTCACAATGCCCTCTCAGGTGACTTGCATTTCCCTTTTGGGTAATGTTAATCACCTTTTTGACTGCTTCTCTGAGAATATGCTGCACCGTCTGTTATGACAGGCTCATGTTTGCATTTTCTTTCCTTGTGGTCCTTGGACACAGTCCTAAGGAGATGGCCCTCCTTTATCCATGTCAGATTTATACGTCTCTGCATCAGATGTAGGTGTCTCAACACTGGTTCTGACAAGTCAGCATTGCTAGTATCTGTTATAGCATTAGTGGTTTTTGCTGTAGGTTGCAAAATTAATGGCCCACAACAGGTGAGGCTTCAACTGTTGCTGCTATACTGAATTAGGTAGTCATGCATATAGATTGCAATTTGTCAGTGTGGCAGTGCCAAACAATATTAGGTGCCATTTGCACATCGAAGGATGAAGAACCTGTTTGTGCAATCGCAACTGCAGGCTGCCATTTTTTAAATCCTCAGTAATCGTGAGCCAAAGCATTTTGGTCTACACGTAGCTGCAGAGGCACACCTGTTCCTCTTGTCATGGGCTGACTTATTTGGCAATTTCTGACATATTGCTTCAAATCCACTTTTAATAAGCCCGACCGTGACCTGAAATTCCGGCCCATAAACAGCACTGCCAGTATCTTACTCATTGCAGCATGCACTGTATTCTGGTATGCTAGCAAAAAGCAGACTGTATTCTGCTGTACTGCCACAACAAGTATTTGACTCTGAAAAATTTGCATTTGGTACATTTTTGCTCACAACCCTCTTCAAGACATTCTAATACTCTCTTCAGATTTCTCAGATGTTCTTTACCCTTTTCCCAGTTGCAATAATGTCATCCAAATAACACTTGGAATGCCTTGTAACTTCTGATCCACTGTTTTCTGCCACAGAGCAGGAAGGGAGGCAACACCAGACACTATTAACACTATTCCCTTTTCTGTATTTCCAACCCGTTTGAATCTCCTTAAACTTCAATCGGCAAGTAAGCTTCCACCAATACAGTTTTGCTAAATCTCTCCTCTCCTTCCCCTCCCCACCAACCGCGCCACCATGGCAAAAATAGCTTCATTTTGAGGTATGGGATATTTACCAGCTTTCAATATAGAGTCTATAGTAAAGTGGCACTGCAGGCACGCCCCACTCACTCCAGGCTACTTTTGAGAGAATGTCTTCTCTTTCTAGGCAGTCCAGTTCTGCATTTACCTTGGCCTTAAGGAGCTTAGGTGAGTTTTGTGTAACTTGGCCTGGGCATTTTCATCTACTATTATCCTAGCTTTAATGTGCTTTAAAGTTCTTGTGACTTTGAACACTTCAGAGGCCTAATTTAGTGTCCCTTCTGCTTGTTGTTTAGCTGTTTCTGTGATGAACTTTGAAAGTGCCTGCAAGCATCTTTACGCACTTCCAGTCCAGGGAATCTTTTTTTAACTATTCTTGACCCCACCAAGTGGGTCATCCATTTTCAATGACATGCATGTCTAAGAGGTGCTACTTATATTCTTTGGGCACTTACATCACACCTTCTAGCACAGTCTTTTTAAACAAAAACACTGGGACCTCCATCAATTTCTTATTTTTAAACATTTTAAGGGTTTTCCCAGCAACCCAGAGTCTCAGCTAGATGACCAATAGTCACCTTTATTCACATGATATAGTTACTCCATTCTCACTATCTATCCCTATCTGTTACATATTACCTTTTTATTTCCTTTCCTATACCTTACTGCACTCTCTTCTTTATTCTTAGCACAGCACAGTGCCTTCATATGTCCCTGTTCACTAAAGCTTTGCCAGTAGCATTCTGTAAACCAGAAATTACTTGAAGTGTGAGACCCTTCTCCACACCAATAGCACACATCAGGCTGCTGCCTGTCCTGGCTCTTCCATTGCATATTTAATGCTCATTCATTCCTATTTCTATAGGCTTTCCTGCATGCAATTCGATGGCATCCTTTGCTGCAGTTTTCGTAGGGATTCCGATCTCAGCAGTACATTTGAAGGTGAGGTTTTCCTCTGTAATGCATTTCTTTTGTATGGCTTCATTAAGTAACCCATACACAAATCTGTCTCTTAGGGCCTCATTAAGTCCATCCTTAAAATTGCAGTGTTCTGGCAATTTCCTTAATTCTTGTCACAAAAGAGGAAATAGATTCACCTTCAAACTTTATGGAACCTGAACCTTTCTGCAGTAATAAATGGATTAGGTGCCAGATGCTCTTGAACAGTTTTCACTAATTCCTTAGGTTTTGCTTCCTGGCTTTTCTGGGGCGAGCAGGCTGTGCAGTAAACCATGTGTTTTTCTTCCCATTTACCTAGGTAATGCCGCTACATGTTTCCATGGGGGAATCTCATTTACTTAAAAAAAAGCTGCTCTAGCTGCTCTGTATATGTAGGCCAGTCTTCCAGGGTGCTGTCAGAAGTCCCAGTTGTTCCAGTATTAGTACCCATTTTAGGTTCCATCAGATTGCAAGTACTCATAATTAAAGTGTTTTTTTTAGGTTAATTTAATGCATGCCCCACTCATGGAATCTTACTGTTGTTACCAGTTGTTATGTTGGTCTTAGGGCCATCATAAATAAATGATTCCAGCCACAAGCATGGGAAAGAGTGCTGCCAATTTTTATTTTGAACATAAATTAAGATTATACATTTTTGTATCATTATAACATGGTGCAGCATATATTATAGTAGAAAATCACTCTATATATTGTTTGTTGCATAAAATAGTAAAATCTGACTGGGTTACCCATAAGAAAGATTTTTTTAAATAGTTTTGTCCTTTCTTTTTCCAGTGAAACAGTCAAGCTTGATTAAAAAAAGGAAAACAGTATGTAAAATACAAAAAGATATAAAGTCCTAATTCAGAGAAAAAAAATGAGGTATATATGTTTAATTTTAGGCACAGAAACAAATCCTATTCACTTCAGTGGAGCTTGAGAACAAGCCTACTTAAGCCTTATCTAAGCAGCTGGACAAAGAGTTTCTGTGCACTTTCTCTGTGAAAATTAGTGTTTGCAGAAATAATATCAGCCTGAATTACTGTGTTCGCAGACTGTAGGACACGGGGACAATTCAGGACTCTTTCGCACCAGTTTCGGCGCAAACGATCTGCTAAATACATTTATTCCAAACAGAAGAACAAAGCAGATGCCCTGAGCGATACTAATAGCAGGTATGTAAATGTGAATCAGCAATATTAAGGGACACAGAATAAGACATGTTTGCACATAAAAGATATTGGGTACACTTTAGACTTTAGAAGCTCTACATTTGTTAAACTTTTATGTACAGAAAATGTACACAATATGAAATTTCAAATGTTTGTTTTTTTAATACAAGAACACCATTTATGATCTGTCTGTTATAACTTGAGGTGTATTCTGTTAGAACAGGGATGATGATTCTCTGTTATAATACTATTCTTGTCTCATTTTAATTTCTAACTAAATTTGAGCTTTACATGTAACCTTTACAGTGCATTTGATTCGCTTAGTAGAACATGGTAAGGTGAATATAAACAGCGTGCTGTTTACAGCTGAAACCTGCTCTAGTTATATAAATTACTTGTAATATTACAACATCTTTAAAATGATGAAAAACACTATAATAGCTATTTGGAGGTACTATATTCTTATTAAGCATCTAAGAGAGCTTTAGTGAGAGATTAAATCTGAAAAGAAAAATACTTGTTTTTCTTGGTGTCAGCAGTTTATATAATCATTCCTAATGATGAAGATGCAGATTGTAGATTACAAGAAAATATTTAGAAATATGATACATCAAACTCAAATGAAATAAGAACCAGATGGAGAAATGTGATAGCAACATTTTATTTTGAAAGGCAGTAGAAGTAGCCAGTTTAAAAGATAATGTTGATGATTTCTGTAGGTTTTCAGTAATTAGTACTGGTGTTTTATGAGCTACTTGGCAGTACTCTTTCATGGCAGACAGCTAAACATAGATATATCAAACATAAAGAACCTTATTCTAATGAATTTTTGGTACTGTTGTATGAGGTAGGGTATGTGTGTATCCCATAGAAGGTTAATTCTTCAAGCCGGATTATCTACTGCCCTACGTCTTGAGCACCTATGTCTATAAGTAGTGCATAGTAGATAAAAATAACGTTAAGATCAGAATTCTCCACTTGGTGCAGAAGCAACTTTGATAGTATCATATGATTTGTACAAATGTATTGTACATGTTTCTTCAGGTATGTTTTGTAGAGAGCTGGAATGCAGGTGTCACTTGTAGTTTATAAATCTAAGTGGCTCTGATTTTAGAGCATAGTAACACTGTGAAGTTAGATAATCACAATTACAATCTCACAGTCTTGGACAAGAAAGAAAATAAAGCAAATTTGAATTTTTTCAGTCATGTTACCTTGCCATGGTAAAGGGAACATTGACAAATATGGGTCTGATTCTCTTCTGACTTTTTATATCTTTTTTACATGATGGAAAGTTAAATTACTCTTGATTTGCACTAAATTGAGCTGAAGAAGAACTAGGGTTTATATGCCTTATGATTTTAATCATTTTTCTAGGTTTCTATAAAATAAAGATAAGCTTGTAGAATATTTTTCCCTTGTATGGCACATCTGTCTGGAATGAAGAATGAAGCATTACTCTGTTTCAGATTGTTAACATCTTGATTTTTTAACATAGATTTTTATGATAATCTGTGGGCAAGAAAGATCTATTTTTGTCTTCCTTGTATGTAGTTAGTATAACACATTATCTTTTGTTTGCTAATTCAGTACTAGTAAGGGAGAATTATGTTTAATTATACTGAAATTATCTTTAGTGCTTGGCATATTTATTTCGTCTGATTTATTATATTCTTTTGTTTCCCACCAGAGAAGCTTCCGAATTTGTGCAGTGGTTTATGCCTGATTGAATATATGGTGATTAAGACTGAGGGTAGAAGAAATGTATAGATTTGCATTATTTAGCATTTGTCAAGTTTAGCATCTGAAGTAACCGAAATAAGAAAATGATATTGGGGATTTCCTCACCCAGCCCAGAGTTGGTTAGGAGCTGCTCTAGAAGTGGGACAGCTTCTAGCCAGCCCCTGGCTGCTTGGAGAATTCCCTGCCCAGTCTGGAGCTGCCCCAGAAGCAGGACAGCCCCCAGCCATGCCCCAGCTATGCACGGGGAAGCCCTGCTGAGCACGGAGCTTGTCCCCATGGGGACAGCTCTGCATTGGCAGCTGTCTCCTGGCCCCATGCACATCAGGAAAGATGGTGCAACTGGCAGAGCTGTCCTGGCCCTGTGCACATGGGGACCAGCCTCATGCTCCCTGACCACTCCTGGGCTAGCACCCCAGGGGAGCCTGGAGCTCCCCTGGGTGCTTCAGGGGACCAAAGCAGGGTAGGAGCACCCATTGGTGATACATAGGGGGTGCACATGAGAGTATGTGCACCCCCTGAGTGTGACAGTGCACCCCCTGCAAAAAGGTGCTGCCAGCAGTGCAGGCAGTCGCCGCATGCCACCCCCGCCCTCAACGCTGACACTGCTGGCAGCATCCATGGGCAGTCCGCAACCGCTGCTGGCCACCGCTGATGCTGCTGCCATCTGCAGGTGGTTGTTGACTGCTGGTCAGCACTCACCAGCCCCCTTCCCTCCCACTGCCAACAGTGCCGCAACCACCAGCGGGAGCTCCCTGCTTTCCTCTCACAGCGCCGCCACCTGCAGGAGCTTGCTGTGCCCCCTACCAGCCTCTGGGGGCACGTGGCATCCATGGGAGTACCTCTGTACTGGGCTGCTCCCAACAGGGAGCATCTGGAGATATAGAGATACACCCAATGTGATTTGTAAGCACTCTCTTCTCACCAGGTTGCAACCATTTTCCACCCCTCCTTTTCATGTTCTCATATAGTAATGGGAAAGGATTGCTGGAGATAAGAAGATTAGAGGAAAGTGGGGACTGATAATGAATTTCACTTTTTCAACTTGCATATTTAATTTTCAAAACCCAATTATATATGGGCTTTACGATTGTGAATATGACAGAATATATTCCCTGATCTCACACACAGCAGAAGTTCTATAATAATCTTTATACAGAATCTTTGGTACAAAGCACTCCTAAAATGCCTCTCATAATTACTACAATTATAGTATTTAAATATTTATTAATAATGTTTATATTAGTGCAGAATATTTGAATGATGAAGGCACATAGAAACTTAAGGCCTACTTCTTATTTGTACTAAAGATATTTTACACCTTCCTGGAGTTCCAGAGTTATCTTAAAGAGTCTATAGATTATATTTATGTATGCTTCACAGCCTCTCTGCACTTTGAGTGGTGTCAAGTGACCAGAATGTAAATATGAATATAGGCCATTAGAAATTAAAAATGCATCCTGGATTTTAGAGGCTGAGTGGAGTCCCTACTAAAAGTTTGCCTCATTGTTCCATAAGTGGTTTCTTGTATGCCACTCTTCAATAACCCTTTAAAGATATTCCCTAGGGCCTCCTGAATACATCTCAGACTCAACTAACCCTTCTTTTTCTTTCTTTACTCTCACTGGGCACATCCAGACGAGCCTGCATATGCTTCTTACAGCGTCTCAAACCCCTTTGAGGGAAAAAAAGGGTTTGAGGGAAAAAAGGAGGCAAAAAGAGGGGAAAAAAGGGGTTTGAGGGAAACCCCTTTGAGGGAAAAAAAATGTTTCCCTCACTGTAAATTTGCAGCGGGGGAGCAGAATTAGACCCCTAAATATCTAGGGGTCAACGAGTACCCCTGGGGAAAAAAATGGGTCAGGGCGCAGTCTGGAACTGTGCAGCCAGAGGCTCAGTCCTCCACAGAGTCTCTCTGGCAGCCTGCCAAAGCATCTCTATAGTTGGCCCTTTACCCAGTCCTGAAGCACGCTGCCTGCCCATGCTGGGCAGGCAGCACTGCAAGCTGCAGGGATCTAAACCAGGCTTCTACCAGGTAAGTAGGGGATTGGGCAGGGCTGGAGAAGTGGGGAGGGGACCTTCCTGAGGCTGGAGACAAGCAGGAGAAGGAGCAGGAGGCTGGAGACAAGCCCCTGGAGGTAAGCTGGAGACTTCCCCTACTCTCTCAAGCCTCCTGCTCATTCTCTGCTACTGTTGGTGAGTGTGGGGGGTGAGGGGCTGGGAGAGCAAGCAGGGAGCTGGGGGAATAAACAGAGAGCAGGGGGAATGAAGGGGAGATGGGGGAATGAACGGGGGCGGGGGGAATGAATGGGAAGCAGAGAATGAACGGGACATGGGGGAATGAATAGGGGACAGGGAACAAACGGGGGCAGAGGGAATGAAGGGGAGATGGGGGGAATGAATGGGGAGCAGGGGAACGAACGGGGAGCTGGGAGAACAAACAGGGGTGGGGGTAATGAGCCTCCAGAGGCTAGAGAACAGCAGGGGAGTGAGCAGGGGGCTGGAGAGCAGTGCAGGGGCTGGGGGGGAGCTGTAGCCCCTGGGGGACCTGGCACCCTGCAGGCAGAGTAATCTATGTGCTGTGTGGGGGGGCTCTGCCCTGTGGAGGGCAGGGGACCATTGACGATGCGTAGGGGGTGCACATGGGTGCATGTGCACCCCCTGAGCGTGGCAGTTCACCCCCTCAGAAAAGGTGCCTGTGGGCAGTCTCCGCTTGCCCCCCCTCCCACCCGCCACCAGTGACATCTGCAGGCAGACAGCAATCACGGCTGGCCACTGCTGTTGCTCCCGGCAGTGTCTGCGGGTGATCATCAACCCCTAGTTGGTACTTGCCACCCCACCCCCCACTGTCGGCAGCGCCAGCAACGTCTGCGGGAGCTTACCGCTGCCTCCGTGCCCTGCCAGCCGCTGGGGGCACATGGTGTTCATGCAGGGGCCCACCCATCCTAAGCAGCCCCCACACGCACAGTCCCCTTGACACCTAACCACACACTAACTCACATCCTTCCACACCTGCCCACACACCTATCCACATCCCCCCTAACCCTAACCCCCCTTCTCACCCCCTCCTGCAAACCCCACATTCCCCTATCACATACCTATCATGTGAAAAGAAAACCAAAAGCAAACATTAAAACATATAGATATTTAGGATTTATTTTATTATGATGCTAGACACACTGGTAGGCTTCCAAATTTCTTTAACATTGTAAATATCGCAATAAGACATTACCCATCTGATCAATTCCCACTTTCTCTCTCTCTTTTGTTCCAATTGTGGAAGAATGTGGATTTTGGGGTATTTTAAAAAGTGAATTTGGTATACTGCTTCAACAGTGTAGCTGACACAAGGGGTAGTATCCCCGGATACCAAGTGGCTAGGCCTCAGAAGCTCTTGAGAGCATGTAGCCCTGAGCTGCCCTGAGAGCAGGTTTTTATACTGCTGGGGCTAGCACGAGTGCTGGCCCCAGGCTCTAGCTCCCCTTGGCTGCAGATCCGGGAGGAGCCAGGCAGAGTTATTTTGCCCCAAGTGGCACAATTTGCTCCACAACGAAGTGCATGTCCGAGCACATGAGCTGAGGCAAAAAGCCCTGGCTCAAATTTGCACCACTTCCATTTGAGCTGCTGCAAGCGCACATGCTTGCATGTGTGGATGCGCCCATTGTGTTCAGTAGGATTGGCTTATTTTATGCTTGCCTTGCTTTAGAGGTGTGATTTATTTATTTTTTTGACAGCCATACTATCATTTTCTTAAACATGGTTCTCGTCATAAATGCTTAATGCAAATAGCAACTTTCCCACCTATGTATTGCATAATGTGTGACATTTAATTTGTCAAAGAGTTGTCAGTGTGGTAGGGGAAAAGGCTGTCCAGAAAAATACTTCTGAGAGCTGAATAATCTAGCAAAGATATGTGGAATAAAACATGGCATTCCTCTTATGTTCTAAAGAGAAGTTTTCCTCTCATGCGTAAGAATCTCAAAAGAAGAATGTCATTTCAGCTTACATTTCCCACATTTTCATTTAACTTTCTTTATAAATCCTTTAATTCCCAAGTTAAGCCTTTTCTTTGGGGTATTTATTTTCCATTTTTGGTGTTAATTTGACTTATATTTCAGATACCAGGAACTGCATAGAAATGCAACCAGTGCAAGACATCTAGATGACACAATATCCGGTGGATTTAGTCAGGATTTCAGTGATTTTGTTGCAGAAATTGATAAGGCCATCACAGCTCTAAAAGAGCAGGTTTGTCTTTTCATCAGCTCTTCTATATTAAACTTCAGTGTATCACATGGTAATGTGAGAATGTGTTTTCGGCTCACTTTTCTACATCTAGCTGTATTTTGTATTGTATAAGAAATTATAATAATGCTGAAGTACAAAAATAATTCTGAAAGTAAATGTTTGACTTCCCAAGGAAAAAAATCTTTAAAACTTATTTTAGGTTTTGTTTTTCTGTTTTTTTAATGGGTAATTGTCTTATGCTGCAACCAGTGATATATCTTTAATAGTTTCTTATTTTTCTGCTGGTCAGATTTTGTATAAAAAGTATTACCTAATACCTGTAAACATAAAGAAATGCAAACTGTAATAAGAGTGATGTCTAATTTGGTTTAGTTGAAAAAAACAAACAAAAAACCCCCCAAAATACATAAAACAAACCATCAACAACTGTATTTTAATTTTTTAAGGTACTGTACAGTTTTATCCTTTGCCATAAGTAACCATGAATATACCCACCTGAAATGGTAGAATATGCATTTAATTAGATATTAAAAATGATTTCATTTAAAAATCTTTAATTTTTGTTTAATTGAAAATGACTTTGCAGTTATATTATTCTGATTGTGGGCAATAACCATTTGTGGTTCCTAATCCTCAGAGTCTTTATCTTTTGAAGTTTTAAGAGTTTTATAAATAATGCTTTTAAATTAATTTTTATGATGATGTAGCACTGAGTCATTTAGTTGATAGATATGATATCAGGCAATCTCATTTTTGCTGAATGACCATGTGCTAGTTGCACAATTCTGTGGGTGGGTTTCCAAAGTTTCTACCAAGTCTGAAAACCGATTGGTTGTATGTAAAACCTAAAGAGCAGAAAATCGGAAGAAATGTCAGCTGCCATCAAGTAGTAACAGAATTCCTATTAACTTCAACGAGGTAATGATTCATTTCTGAGCGTGAATCAATAGGGGACAGCTGGATGCAGGGACTCCATACTGGGAGCTTATGTTCATGCAAACTAATGGTATTGTGTTCCTGAGGATGTGCAAGGGAGGGAGGTGGCCACTGGATCTGCAACATACTGGCCAGCCCTTGTCCTGTATAGGGACCAAGCCTGTCATAGGAAGATACTGTTGTCCTAAGACTTGGGTTGATGCACAATGATGTTATACTTGAATTCTAGGCTGGTGAGAGTCTTTGGCCAAACATGAAGATAGTGTACCTATCTTATAAGTGATTTCCAGTGGGCTGTCAGCTCAGTGATAGCCTTTACTGTTCTGTCCTGGCAGTGCACGGTTATTTTTAGATGCTGTGTCACCATAGCAATACACTATAATGAGGTAGCTTGTCACTACAGTGATGCAGTATTGGCATCAAGGTTTGTGTCCGGTGATGCTGTGTCACCATAGCGACGAGTTATGTCACCATAGCATGCCCCTATGGCAACATAGTATCATGTGTCGTCACGCCCTCTTACTAACTGAAATATAAACATATTAACCACTGATGAAGAGAACTCCAGTTCACAGCAGTTCATGCTCTCTTATTCAGTTAGTCTATAAGGTGCATATAGATTAGCCTGATTTCTGGCTAACACAGCTGACTACCTTTCCTGTTTAGAAAGTTGACAACAAGAATCTACCTTTGGCTAGAAGTTGGAAAGTAAGAAAAATGAAAGGGAACAGGATGCTGTCAGAATGAGTAGAGAATAACTGACAAAGCAAACCAAGAAATCTTACATTATTTTACAAATGTCACCTTCCTTCCCTCAATTTTCAAAGTGAAATTCACCCACATTTTGTCATCTCTTGCATTTTCTATTCTCTTGTATATTTTTCAGCCAACTTTCAAATCTGGCTGTCACTGCACAAAATTATTTGTGAAACCCTTTTTACCTTTATTAGAAAGAGAAACAAAAAGAATCAAAACTTGGGACTGGGAAGAAAGTTGTATAAGCATTGTTTCTTTGGGATTATTCATGATCCAAAGAATGTGACAATAGTAAGCTTTTCTATTCTCCATCAGCTTTTTTTTTTCTCCACCATTTTCTAGGATTAAGAATAAAATATGCTTTTTAGATAATGACAACTTTTAAAACATTTTACTATTCCTTCAATAGCATGATTCCTGCAAAAGCCACTTCAATAATCTTCAAGAAACTTTGAGGCAAATCGTGGCTAAAGCTATAGGGATTATTTGTTATTATGTGTTTCTTCATTTTGGACCTTTTCCTCTTTCTGAGTTGTTCACAAACAGATGTTGATTCCCCAGATATTGGTCTTAACTCTTTGATAAATGGTTTTCACAAACATATTTGACGTAATTTTTCAGAAAAACTTGAGAGTATCCAATTATGAAAATTTGGTATTCAAACAATGATGGATCATCTCCAACACTTGTCACCTAATCGTTTTCAACCTTCATGACTGTCAGTGTCTGACACCAACAATCAATGTGTGTAACAAATTATCAAAATATGGAACATCCATTCCTATCACATATTGAACCATTAAACCTGTGTGAGTAAATAAACCATTAAAAAGACCTAGAAAAGCAAATTTAATCTGATACAAATATAAGGATAAAACACCATTAGTGCTCAGTCTTCAAGATCCTCAGCAGAGACCTCCATTACCTGAACCCTAAAGGACTACACTTCTTTGTGTACCAGCAACTGAATTGCATGATAATGTACACTTTACCAGTAGGTTACACAACTATTTGCTGGATGGGAGCAGAATGTCTTGGTTTGGGAGCTGTGGAGTCTATTCTTTATTCTAAATTTAGGAGAAAAAATTTAGAGCAGTAATAAGAGGATCGCTAAGCAAGTAGATTTGGCTTGTTTTCAGTATGGTTGAGTGTTGTAGTATTTGGGTCTACCATATACTGATTGCTTCACTGAGTTTTATTCAATGTCTTGCTTGAAGTAACCTTGTGCAACCCATCAGTTACCTTATTGTACAGGGGGAGAACAGTACTGTTGGCACTAGATTTATGACCCAGATATCTTATTCTGGGTGGACCCAAACCTTCAGACTGACCATGACTTCTACCATTCAATAATAGGCAAATTTTATTGATACACAGGGATAGCAGATAAAAAAAATGGAGGCAAGGCAAACAAAATAACCACCCTGATTCTATATCTACCAGTCCTAGGGCTGTCACAGAGGGAAGGTACATCTTGCTATTAATGCAAGCTTCATCCTGAGGTTCTGTCTTGAATGTCAGATGTCAGCAGCCTGGAGGTTGAGAGTGGAGCCATTCCCTGTTCCCTTCTCCCTCCCTCCCTTCCCTCCCCCACTCCCACCCCCTGCACTCCAGTGAGGTGGGTGAGATGGGCTTGTGGTGTCCCTTCTGTCCATGGTGGCCTCGGGATCCTCTCAAGGACCCTTTGCTACTCTGAATTCCTCTTTTTGTATCTTTTTTTTTTTTCCTGTGCTGACTCTTCATTCTCAGGCATTGTTGATTGGTTTCCATGTGGTCATCATACTGTCCACGTTCTGCTCTGTCAGCATATTCCTGTATTTCCCTAACCCTGCTGGTTCCAGACACAGTGAGCCTTGAAGGAAACTTTGTCATAAACAGGCTTTTTGAAACCAATTAACTTTTGCCTTGGACCATTATTCTAATGCAATGTCTACTTTACATTCAAGCCAATTCCTAAAAGCAAATTTCTTAATATCATTTTCTAGCCATCAAGTACTTCTTTCTAAGGCATGAGATAAGCCTTTGCACATTCATTGCCAGAATTATTACTCATCTTTCATGTTGAAGGTGTTGCTGGCCACTCTGTCCCTTGCTGCTTCCTAGGGTCAAAAGAGGCCATGTTGAAGGTTTGCAATCCACAGCAGAGCAAGACTGAAGGAGTGGATAGATCTGTGTTAGGGAGTAGAGGTGTAGTTGTGGGGGATGCACATAATTCTCCTAATTAGCCCCTGAAAGCTGCAGTTGCTTCTAGTTTGATGTTGGGCCCTGTGACTCATTCCTTATCCTCTCCTTCACAAGAAAGTTAAAGTAATTTCCTTCCAGATTATCCCCTTCTGTAGGTTTAGCCAAAGAAAGGGCAGTTCATCTCACTGTGCAAACTGAAAACAGTTTCCTACAAGTACACAGCAAATAGCACAGGTTATGAACCTAATTAAATTGTACAGTGATTCAGAATCTGCAAGAGTGTTCAGATACATTTCTTGGCTAACTATATTGCTGATGGCTGCTGATTCTTTGCTTAAGTGTAGTTCCTTAGACTACAACTGTACAAGAGAAGAGAGAGCAGCCTTGTGACAGGGGGGTCTTGACCCCAGTTGAGCATGCATCTATCCTTAAGTTCATTATTAGTTGCAGTGCAACTATTGTCTGCTTATATGTAGACATGTGCTTGGAACCTTGGCTGAAGTGGAGAAACCTGTATAAGCGCTCATAACTGAGGGAAGTCTGGAAATAGATTTTTTTTTTTAATAAAACAGAGGAGAGGTGTTTTTGTTCTTTTTTTTTTTAAAGCTAAACAACGAATGTAAAATTTTTGTTCTGACAAGTTTGCCTTTAACTTATAGCTAACAGTTCGGATAGATTCAGAAACAGCTGAATCTCAAAAATTAATTGCGAATATATAGAGTTCCTCCTCTGTTGGCTTTTATGGTTATTTGAAGTATGATATAGATAGAGGAATTTACAAAGTTGCTTTCATTTGGGGAAAATATGTTGTTTGTTTTCATAAAAAATAAGTTATTTATTAGATAAACTTCTACCGAGGGAAGGAGAAAATTAAATAGTATATCAACATTAAAAACACATTGATGCATACTTTAATGAGATTTTCAGTCAGCTAAAAAGGATGAGAGCGGATTATAGTTTAAATTGACTGAGAGTATTCATAAGAGAACTTCATTTACTCATTTGCCCCTTCTTTCCCAGAGTCCTTCCTTGTTCATGTTGTTTCTCTACCGCAAATATGTGTGCGTGCTTGTTTTTCCAAAAATGCATAATTTTAAGGGTTAAGAATATAGTATGACAATAAATAATGTGATGTAGAATTATGAATAAAACAAATAAGGATGGTGTGTGGTTTGCAACCAGTTGGTATATAATAAAATGTAGAACGTAGTACCTAAGGAAGTAAACTTTAGATACTATAGTCAAAATGGCAAAGTAGAGTAATTTTGTGCTATAAGGAGAAAATGTGCAAGATGTTAGGTAGACCTTTAATGTCTGCTGGATGTACCAAGGCCCATCAGTGTTCCAAGAGAGAGTCCTTTAAAAGAGACCCTGATATCACACAGGAACAAATGGTACTGCTAATTATCTGAAATATTTCTTGGTGTAAAGGAAACATGGGTCCTTTCTGGAATGCCTAAATAAAAAAGTTCAACTCAGGGGTATAACAGAGAGAGAAGCATGAAATATTCATGAGCCCATGCACCTATGAAGTTGATTTGCAACTGTTTCTCCAATTGACTTGATACATCCACTCCCCAATGTAGTTTGTGGCTAAAGCATGTATATAGGAAGATGAGTCACTGAGTCTCTGTCACTCATCTATCCCACCTACAAGTTCTCTACCTTATGTAAGACAGCAATGTCAAATTTTATTACAGTATTGATTCAGGAAATGGGAGACCTGGGACCTTAGGCCCCTCTCACCCTGTTATTTTTTGTTATCATCACAAAATGCTTACATCATAAAATTCCATATGGAATTATGCCTCAAATATAAAATAACAGTATCTTATGCCAACTATTATATTCTCTAAGCAAAATATCCCTTAATCTGGTATGTATTATATCTTTAATATAATACACACCCCACAACCATGCATATATCTTTTCCACCTTCCATCCTAAGTGTTGCCATCATTGTTTTCCTATACCTATCCAGACCTTGTAGTATTCATGTGATGCTATGATTCTATGATTTTTTTTTAATTCAGTATCCTTCCCACCATTAATCACATCATCACCATAAGCTACAGCTGTGACCAGTGGGATGGTCAGACCTCTATTGGAAAGTGCCTTGGTACGTGGGGCAGCGGCTCAGTGGCCAGAGCACAGAGGAGTCCATAGAGGGGGCCACCCTGCTGGATCTGCTTGCATTCTGGGTATGGGGTTTCCAGCATTCCATTCATTTTCAGGAGTCTAGAGATGTTCTGGAATAGGAGGCAGATGGTAAAAGTGTAGAGACCCAAAGCCAAAAGCTTCCCAAGTCTGAAATAAGAAAAAATGATGGACTCAGTCAAAAGCTTTCTCTTAATCTATCTAGTTGCACAGAGAAAACAGGTTGTTGTGAATCATTCTGCTGAGCACATAGTACCTGTACTCATGGCCTGTGCCCTACAACCTAGGATCTTTGGCAAGGATGTTGTAATCATTACATAGGAACAACACTGTTTGCCAATTCTTAATGTTACCAAGGTATCCCTTCTTGGTCAGCAGGGTGATGACTGCTTGTTGGCAGGTGACTAGCTAGATCTTATCCTCCAGCTCTCCTAAAAGCTTCTCAAGAGATCTGGGCTGAGGATAGGCCAGAAAATGTTGATAGCATTTGATGGGTAATCAAAGTCCAGTGGCTTTTCCCATGGCAAGGCCCTCAACAGCAACTGTCAGCTCTGGAAAGGATAGCTCCTGTGCAAGCTTGTCAACTTCTGATGTACAGAGTTTGGGAAAGACTTCCTAGAGGTGTTAAATGGCCTTTAGGCAGAGATGCTCACCCATGATGGTGATGACTGGCCTCTGCATTTCTTCACCAAGAGAGGAATCTCAGATTTGGCCTCAGACTCAATCAGGAGATCTTCTCTTGGATCCTGATCACTTCAAGTAGGATGCCATCTCATCTTTCTACTGGAACCTGGCCCAGGCATGGTAAACTTCCTTCTGCCTGGGACCTCAGGCCAGGTGCCAGAGATTTCCAAGGCTGTTGCATGAAATTAACAAGGCCTGGTCTTGTAGCAGTCTTCAAAGTTCCTGGCCACCTGGCTAGGCCTGAACTCTTTGCGTTTTGCTCCATGCTTCATGGTGTAAGTGAAGACCACCTTCCCAGTTGACACTGTTGCTGCCCAAGAAGACCACCTCCATGAGTGAGAAACCTTTCTCAATGAGAGCTCTTTGGGCACACCATCCATGTTGATGCCTGGTGCCCAAGCTGTGGATGAAAATAATGGCAGTGGGCCTGATACTTCGGTGTCCCCTCAACGTGCTGAATGAGAGCATCCACAGTGGCAGCACCTGGTTTGAGAGCCTGTCAAAAAGCTCTTTATACCTGGACAAACTTGGGAGGTTTGTCCTCCTCTTTGGCTGCTCTAACATGACCTGAAGGCAACACCTAGTGGCAGCATTCCAGGTTAGGCCCAGCCTGCCTGATGTACCCTGTACAAGCTGCTCATTGCCAAGAGGACTGGTGACAACCAGTGGTAGCTCCTGGATTCAGCCCCTTAGATTAGACAGTGCTGGCAGCTTGCCCCTTCTGTAAGGACAGAGAGACTCTTTCGGTCCATCCTTGACTGCTCTTAGTCAACGTCAGTGGCCTGTTTAGCATGTTGGACATGGATTTCACCAAGAGAATTTTCTGTACTACGTGACCAAGCAGGTCATGATCTTCCTGGTCAACTTTCTGCTGGGATAAGCCAAGATGGCAACCCTGAAGAGCTGCAAGAACCAGCTCATAGGACCTAACTCTGATGACATTTTCTACCTCTTTCAGTTCTTGATCTGAGCACATCACCTTTGAGTTTGAGCATTTCACCCTGCAGCAGAACATAGACCAATTTGCATTGCACTGGGCCACTGAGGGGATACTCCATACAGTGTAAAACAGTTGGCATGTACTAAAAATGATACTTGCATGAATGGCATGTGGCAAGAGGGTTCCACTCTCTGGTTACAATGGTAACTTTGAGTTACAAATGCTTTCATGCCCAGCAACTTGTGGGGCCATGCACTTTCTCACTCATACCTTTTTTTTCTAATATTTTTCTAGTAAAGCTCTAAAACCTTTCCTTTGTTCTATAAAGTACTCAAAACAGATTTTCCAGTTTTTTATGCATACAACATGCAACTGACAGACATTGATTTAATAGCTCAATATTTAGATGATTGCAGTGGTGCAGAAGAATGTTTGTAATTTATCAGAAGGCCACTAAATCCATGTAGCACCTCTTAAGGCATGAGGTAAATGTATTTTACTCTGTTTTCCTATAGACTTCTCATAAACGACGCATTACGTGTTCGGATATAAGTGGCAGACTGGAGAGTATTTTGCTGTAATTAAAAGTACCAGCTTGCATTGTGTAGATGTAGGAACATATGTTTCTTTCATGTTGTTTGTTTTTTCTTTCTCTTTAAAGAATGTTAACCCCTCAAATGACAACAAGATTTAATTCTGTAGATTTCCTTCTTGTAGATCAAACTTTTCAGGTAAATATATATTTATGGTAATAAAACCTATTTATTATTGAAGTTAGTATGGGATGCAATTTGATTTCAGAGCTTTGCACCGATTAACAATCCTTTTTCTTAATGTTATGCTGCAAGGGTATGTAGTTGGGGAGTATTTGAGAATTTGTGCTATATCTAAATAATGTCACTTTGCATAAGCAAAAAGAAGTCATTGTGAATTTCAGTGCAGTTTATTATTATTCACCAGTCAGGTTTGGTATCTGATCATACTGCAAACTGCACAGATACAGAAGGGTAGACCCTGCCCTTGAGAGCCTACAGCTTAAAACATAATGTTCCAGTATCCTATAGAAATCCTCCCTTCTGCTGTTGCAAGAATATAGCTTTCAATTGATTGACAAGACCATAAATTGGGGTAAAAACTGACAAGTAATTGACAGGCTGGGGTCAAATGGCTGAGGGATAAAAAGGTCTGGCTAAGTGATACCTTAACCCCTTCTAGGACCACAACAAATATAGTTCCTATCCAGTTCCAAAAAATTCTCTAAAACCAAACACATTTAAATAAAACCAACTAGGAATAATTTATTAGAATATCAAAAGCAGCCATTCAGCCATCTATAAATATTGGATATAGGCTGAAGAAAAAATTGGACTTTTCCTGCAGCTCAGCTGAAGCTGAGGAATAGACCCAGCAGAAGTCTCCAGGGGAGCAGAGATGCTTGGCCAGCAGACCTGTCCTCCCTAAATCCAAGGCTGTGTAAGCATTGTCTTTATTGGTATAAATAAATCATTGCTATTGAGCACCCTAATAAAGCTTTCAAGTTGTGACTGGAATGGCCTTGTTGATCTATTGATCTCACTCCTAACCACAAGTAAAACTCTTAGAGGAACACCATGGCATGTATTCACTAGCTTTGTGTTACTTCTGGAAGCTGTATTATCGATGTTCACACCACTCAAGTCTATTGCTATATTTCTGGAGTAGTACCAGGAAAGGAAAGGAATTCAGTAAAAACTTATTGGAGGACTGCAAACTACATTCATCTGTGAAAGAAAGAAAGAAGGACTTTTTTTTTTTTTTTAACTTCTAACAACTTTATTTCACAAAAGATCAGGTACAGAAAGCAAAAAAACCATCAAACCACACCAAAGAGAAACCATTCCAGGACATTCAGAACATCACACCGTGACAAACACCTTCGCAGTAATACACATCGTGTCTAACATGCTATTTATATATATAGCCCTCGAGAAACGAACAATTCCACCCTTCCCTGTCCCATAGTACATGTACAAAAACCTTCAACTTCTCACCCCGAGAAAATAAACAACAGCAGCCTGGTGAGGGCCCAGGGCACGGCACAAGCCGGAAGCCACAGTCCGCCACCGCGCCCGCCCGGTCGCCCAGACCGGTCATGACATCAGAGCGCGTATTTGAGACGGCCGTCCTCCACGTGGCACAGCGCTCCCTCAAGGGCCCAGAGTGCCTCGAAGGCGGGCACCCCCCGCCGGAGCACAGCGTGCTCAAACTCCAGCGAGAGGCGCGCCCGCACTAGGAGGCCAAAGAGCCGCGGGGCATCGTCTGAGCCGGTGCCGGCAAGACGGTTACGGCAGCTCTTGAGGACGGCCATCTTGGCCTGGCCCAGCAAAAAGTTGGCCAGGCAGATGGCGCCCCGCTCGGCCGCCCGGTACGGGTAGGAGCATATGTAGGTGGTCTCTGAGAGGCTCCTGCCCAGCGCCCGCAGCGGCAGCTCGAGGGTGGCAAAGAGCGGCCGCAGGCGGGGACAGTCCAGGAAGGCGTGAAAGAGATCCTCCTCCACGCCCCCAGGGCAGAAGGGGCAGGCCGTCGAAGCGGCTGGGTCAAAGTGGGACGCAAACGTGCCAGTGGCTAGGATGCCGTGCAGCAACCACCACTGCAGGTCGCCAGTCTTCTTGGCGGTCGGCGGCTTATACAATGCGCGCCACGCCGGGTGGGCCGGTGGAGAAGCCGGTGGCCCCAGGCGCCGTCGCCACGGTGTATCGGGGCGGCCCGCCAGCACCTGAGCATGGCGGACACAGACCACCCAGGCATACAAGCTTCTACGCAATAGAGAAGCAAAGGGACAACCTGTGTCACTATCGGGAGGCATGGGGAGCCGCAACAGAGTGCCCGGCCCACCGGCCAACTCTGCGGCCACAACCGGGGTGACCGGCAGCGAAGGGAAAGCCTCGCTCGCGGCATCCGCGGCCCGCGGGATCTGGCGCGCACGGAGATGTTCGTCCAAGGCGGCCGCCGCCACCGGCGGGAGGGCGGCGCGGATGTCACGCAGGAGATGACCCATGGTGCGGATGGAGCTGTAAAGCAGTCGCTGAAGGGCCTGCAGGCGGAAGGCCGCCACCCTGCTGGCCAGGTCAACCAGACCCTGGCCCCCCTCGGCAACAGGCAGGTGAAGGACAGCTCGTGGGAGCCAGTGGCGCCCATCCCAGAACAAGTCCACCAGGTTGCGCTGGAGTCTCTCCAGGAGATCCAGTGGGGGGTCGAGCACGGCGCACCGGTGCCACAAGGTCGCTGCCGCCAGGTTGTTGATGACAAGGACGCACCCCCGGCAGGAAAGGCTGGGCAGGCGCCAGCGCCACCGCTGCAGGCGGGCCTCCACCCCCTCCTCGAGGTCGTCCCAGTTACGCGCCATGAAGGTCGGTGGCCCCAGGAACACGCCCAAGATCTTGAGGCCCTCGCGGCGCCATGTGAGCCCCCCTGGCAAGTCCGGGGGGAGCGTGCCAGTCCATGCGCCAAGCAACAAAGTATCGCTCTTGGCCCAGTTGATGCGGGCGGAGGAGGCGCGCTCATAGGCACGCTGGCAATCCGCCAGGGCCCGCACGTCTTCCTGAGTGTTGAGGAAGACGGTCACATCATCCGCATATGCCGACAGCCGGAGAGGAGGCCTAGCGGACGGGCCGGTGGCCACTGGCAGGGCCACACCACTCAGGCGGCGTCGCAGCGTGTGCAGCAGCGGCTCGATAGCCAGGGAGTAGAGCATGCCCGACAGCGGACACCCCTGACGAATGCCCCTGCGTGCGGGGAACGGAGCACACAGCACACCGTTCACCTTGAGCAGGCTGGAAATGTCTCGGTACAAGACCCGGAGGGCCCCGGTGAAGAGGGGCCCAAAACCAAAGGCCTCCAGAGTCTGGAAGAGATAGGCGTGGCCCACCCGGTCAAAGGCCTTCTCCTGGTCTAGAGAGATGAGGCCGATGTCGAGGCCAAAGAGCTCGCTAGCCGTGAGTAGGTCCCGCAGCAGGAACAGGTTGTCTTGAATGGTCCTGCCCGGCACGCAGTAGCTCTGCTCGGGCCCGGTGAGAGAGGCCATGACCGCGCGGAGGCGGGTGGCCAACGCTTTGGCCAGGATCTTATAGTCCGCGCACAGCAGGGAGACCGGCCGCCAGTTCTTCATGTAGCCCAGGTCTCCCTTCTTGGGCAGCAGGGTCAGCACCGCTCGGCGGCAGCTGATCGGCAAGACCTTGTCGGCGAGGCTCTCCTGGAAAACGTGCAGGAGGCTGGGGCCGAGGAGAGGCCAGAAGGTCTTGTAAAACTCAGCAGGCAACCCATCGAGGCCCGGGGCTTTGCCGGAGGCGAGGCCGGCCGTGGCGGCCGCCAGCTCTTCCAGGGACAAGTCCCGCTCAAGCTCTCCGGCCTCCAGGGCATCGAGACGTGGTAGGCCCTCGTGGAGTTCCCGCGTGGCCTCGGGGCACGACGGCTCGGCCACAAACAGGTCACGATAGAAGGCGACGGCATGTTCGCGTATTTCACCGGGCTCTGTAATTACCCGGCCCTCAGGAGTCTTGAGATGGTCCAAGACTTTGCTCGCTGCCCTCCGCCGCTCCAGGTTGAAAAAGAAGCGGGTCGGGACGTCAGTTTCCGCCAGTTCCTGGCAACGGGCGCGGATCCTCGCGCCGCGGGCCGCGCTCTCCGCCAGGTCGCGCAGACATCTCCTGCGGAACCGGAGGCTCTCGCTCAGTGCCGCGTCGCTGCCAGCAGCCAGCAGAGCAGCCTCGAGCTCCGCCACGTCCTCCTCCAACTCCCGGATACGTCGGCGCGTCTCGCTCGCGGCCAGCTGGGTGTACTGCTGGCAAAAGGCTCGGATCTGTACCTTGCCCACGTCCCACCACAGCTTCCAGGAGGAGTGGCTCGATCTCGCAGCCTCCCACCTCCTCCAGAAGTGGGCAAAGCAGTCCCGGAAATAGGAGTCCTGAAGCAGGCTGACGTTGAAACACCAATAAGGTGCCCGCGCACAGGCTCTCCCCGGAAGGCTCAGTTCACTGAAGGCTAGGTCATGATCTGACAGACCCGAGGGAGCGATGCAGCTGCTGCGCAGGAGTGGCAGGTGGTGCCTGGTGACATAAAGGCGGTCGAGGCGAGCCATGGTGACACCACCGGCACCCATCCTGGCCCAGGTGTACTGGCGCGCATCAGGATGCAGGGCTCGCCAGATGTCCACGAGGTCTGCCCCCTCCAAGGCAGATTGCAGTTTGCGAGCGGAGGGCAGGTGGGGTTCAGGCCCTGTGCGGTCGAGGCGCGGGGCAGTGGTGCAGTTGAAATCCCCACTGAGGAGGAGCAGGTCATCATCCTCGCTAGCGTCGCGCAGGAGGGCAGCCAAGGTCTCGAAGAAAACGACCCTCTCCTGACCATCGGAAGGCGCATAGACATTGATGAGCAGCAGGCGGTGTTGTGCGAGGGTGACGCGGACGGTCAGCAGGCGGCCGGGGATGACCTCCCGCGGCACCGCCGCGTCAAGCTGCAGCTGTGTTGATAAGAGAGTCGCGACCCCAGCGCTAAGGTTGGTGCCATGGCTCAGGAACACCTGTCCTCGCCAGGCAGCCCGCCAGGCCGCCTGGTTGAATCTGTCAGAGTGTGTCTCTTGAAGGAAGGCGACGGCCAGCCTCTTCTGTCGCAGGAGCTCCAGGACGGCTTCGCGCTTCACCGAGTCTCGACAGCCGTTGATGTTGAAGGTGCCAATGATTGTGTCTGCCATGGATGTGGGTGTGGGAGAGGAAGAGCAAAGCAAGGTACGGGTGGAAGAACGAGCACCCAAGAGCAGAGCAAGGCAGTACAGAAGGCCTACTGTGCCCTACTCTAGTCGAGGGACCCGCCCAAGTCCCACTCAACTCTCACCCTCTGGGCAAGCTTCTCCAAACGGTAAGCCATCTGGCGTGTGCCCAGATCCCGCTGCATGAGCTTGGCAGCTGCCCTGGCACCCTTTACGAACACTTTGGGGTCTGTGCACCACTGAGTGATGCGTCCTGCTACGTTCCTCTGCCCCTTAGTTAACTTCAAGAAGGACAGGAGTCCCCCATAGTCTGGAGGGACCCAGGGGGGCTCCGCCAGCTTGGGGTGGATGTTGCCTAAGGAAGAGCGTCGAGTCCGCACCCCCGGCGGGAGCTCGTCTGCAACCGCAGCATCGACACCCTCGATGTCTAGACACATCAGCCGCCTCTCATCATCCGAGTCAAGGACCGGCTCCACGAGGGCATTCCCTGTCTTCCTGGGGGGGGAGAGGCCATCCCGCTCACGACGCCTCTTGCGAGACTCAGTGAGCTGGACCTCCATCTCGTCAACTTCTCCATCTAATCCACCAGGCTGGGGCATGACCAAGGGGGTAGCAGACTCTCCCGCCACCCCCGAGGCCAGGCCACCAGAAGAGAGGCATTCGCCACCATCCCCACCGCCGCCCGACTCCGGAGGCTGGGGGACAGGCGAGGGGAGAGGGACCCCTGAAGCCCCCTCCCCCTCCGCTAAGTCTGCCCCGCCGACAGCTACATCCAACGGGGTGGGTGGTATGGCAGCCAGAGCGGGGCCAGGCTCTTTAGTGGGGGGTCCCTCGGCACTGGCCGAGGAGGGCAGGACATCCTGAGAGGCCCCCTTCATCTTCCTCTCTTTGTCCTCCTTCTTCTTCTTCTTGGTGGTAGTGGGCAGCTGCCCCTGTGCTGGGGACGGGCCAGACTGCCCTGCCCCCCCAGCCGGCGGGGCCCCCGCACTGAGGGCAGGGGGCGCCACAGACGGGGGAGGCGGCGGCGGGGCCTGGGTAGTAGCACCAGCCTCTCCACTGGACGATGGTTTCACACCAGAGCCCCCCGTCCCCTGAGATGGAATAGGGGTGGAAGGACGCTGGGAGGAAGAGCTCCCTGCTTCCCTGGGCCTGCCGCGTGTCCCAGAAGTCGACACGCCGTCTCTCGGCTCTGCCGCAGGTGGCGATGGTCCGGCCGCCTTGCCCTGAGGGCACTGAGCAGCCAGGTGGGAGGAGCCGCCGCACTTAAAACACGTAGTCTCTCCCACAGACAAATAGATAATATACCTCCGACCCTCGAGCGTGAAGCTCAGGGAGCGAGGTAGAGACTGGGGGCCCTTCTTGAGGAGCATAAAGACCTGCCTCCGAAAAGACAGGACGTGCTTCCGCTGAGGGTCCTTGCTTCCCATCGGCAGCCGGCGAAAAGGACTCGTAAGAACTCCATAGGCCTCGAGTCCCCTGGCCACCTCCCGATCAGAAACATGTGGTGGGATGTTAGAGATCACCACCCTCACTGCCTGAGTCTCTAGGGGCGTGACAGGGTAGTGGATGCCCGCAATGTCTAGGCCCTCAGCACACACCCTGTCAACCAAGGCAGGCGTGCTCAAATAAATCATCGGGACCGTGTTCACACGACCCGCATAGCGGATCGTACGCCATCCCAGGAGCGCAGCCAGAGCCTCCATGCAAACCTCAAGCCCCACATGGAGAGGGGCATGAACCCTCAGGCCATGCGTCAGCGGGAGGTCCCGAGAGACATCCTCATGCCAACTGCCAGGTGTAGGAGCAGCCATCCTCACTAGGACAGGGTTAAACTGCAAAGCAAAAAAAAACTAAGGGAATGAAAAGAAAACTTAAACACAGGAGCTCAAGGCCAAGCTCCCGGGAATGCGGCCAAAACAGAAAGTGAAGATAAGCCACTGAAAGGGAGGGAGGGATTTGGGGGGTGAAAAAAAAAAAGCGTGGATAGAACAAAAAAAGAGGGGGGGAAGAAGAAAAAAGCACCCCTCAAGCGGCAAATGATAATAGAGAGCTCCCCACAAAGGGGGAGGAGGGTGGGGGGGGAAAAAAGCGGCAGGGGAAGGAGGGGGGGGGTTAAAACAGCAAAAAGAAAAAAGAAAAGGAAAACTAAAGGGTGAGGGGGGGATGGAGGGTTAATTAAGAGCACCTCTGGAAGGCAGGCTAATGGAAAAGGTAACTCCCCGTAACAAGCAGACAGAAAAAAGAGAAAGAGAGGGAAAGAGACAGTAAAAGAGAAGGCTGCGAGAAGCGTCTCACAGACAAAGAAACCGGAAGCAGAGGGGGAGGGAAGAGAGAGGAGAGAAAAGTGGGGGAAAAAGCTGCAAAAAAGCAAGAAAAGAGTCAGAAAGCGAAATAAACAGAGGTTAGAGACCTTTAGACAGGTGGGAGTGAAGCAAGAAAAGAGATAGGAAGCCGGGGAGTCTGACGCTTGGGATCGCCCCACGCAGCTCCAAGCGAGCCTGGTCCGAAGCGTCCAAAGCGGAAGGAAGGAAGGAAGGAAGGACTTTGACTTTTTAACAACTTTATTTCACAAAAGATCAGGTACAGAAAGCAAAAAAACCATCAAACCACACCAAAGAGAAACCATTCCAGGACATTCAGAACATCACACCGTGACAAACACCTTCGCAGTAATACACATCGTGTCTAACATGCTATTTATATATATAGCCCTCGAGAAACGAACAATTCCACCCTTCCCTGTCCCATAGTACACGTACAAAACCCTTCTTCTTCTCACCCCGAGAAAATAAACAACAGGAGCTTGGTGAGGGCCCAGGGCACAGCACAAGCCGGAAGCCACAGTCCGCCACCGCACCCGCCCGGTCGCCCAGACCGGTCACAACATCAGAGCGCGTATTTGAGACGGCTGTCCTCCACGTGGCACAGCGCTCCCTCAAGGGCCCAGAGTGCCTCGAAGGCGGGCACCCCCCGCCGGAGCACAGCGTGCTCAAACTCCAGCGAGAGGCGTGCCCGCACTAGGAGGCCAAAGAGCCGCGGGGCATCGTCTAAGCCGGTGCCGGCAAGCCGGTTACGGCGGCTCTTGAGGACGGCCATCTTGGCCTGGCCCAGCAAAAAGTTGGCCAGGCAGATGGCGCCCCGCTCGGCCGCCCGGTACGGGTAGGAGCATATGTAGGTGGTCTCTGAGAGGCTCCTGCCCAGCGCCCGCAGCGGCAGCTCGAGGGTGGCAAAGAGCGGCCGCAGGCGGGGACAGTCCAGGAAGGCGTGAAAGAGATCCTCCTCCACGCCCCCAGGGCAGAAGGGGCAGGCCGTCGAAGCGGCTGGGTCAAAGTGGGACGCAAACGTGCCAGTGGCTAGGATGCCGTGCAGCAACCGCCACTGCAGGTCGCCAGTCTTCTTGGCGGTCGGCGGCTTATACAATGTGCGCCACGCCGGGTGGGCCGGTGGGGAAGCCGGTGGCCCCAGGCGCCGTCGCCACGGTGTATCGGGGCATCCCGCCAGCACCTGAGCATGGCGGACACAGACCACCCAGGCATACAAGCTTCTACGCGATAGAGAAGCAAAGGGACAACCCGTGTCACTATCGGGAGGCATGGGGAGCCGCAACAGAGTGCCCGGCCCACCGGCCAACTCCGCGGCCACAGCCGGGGTGACCGGCAGCGAAGGGAAAGCCTCGCTCGCGGCATCCGCGGCCCGCGGGATCTGGCGCGCACGGAGATGTTCGTCCAAGGCGGCCGCCGCCACCGGCGGGAGGGCGGCACGGATGTCACGCAGGAGATGACCCATGGTGCGGATGGAGCGCACGCCCAGCCGTGTGGCCAGCGCCTCGGGCGAGAGCCAGGCTGACCGAGCGGGGTCCAGGAGATGGTGCAGGCGGAGGACACGCGCCTGGATGAGGGTGGCCGTGAGGCTGGCAGAGGCCAGGCTCGGCACGGAGCCCCACAGGGCTGAGTTGTGCACCAGAGGCTCCCTCAGCAGCTGCGGGAAACACAGTGTCCGGGCTCGAGGCTGGAGGCGGAAGGCGACCTGCGAGGCTCGTACCACGCTGCGATAAAAGGCCGGAAGCACCGCCCAGTTCAGGAGCGTGGGTGTCAACAAAAAGAGCTCCCGGTCAAAGCCAAGGGCGCCGACCCTCTGTAGGAACCGGCACGCCAGTTGTTGCCATGGCAGCTGCTCCTCGCTGTAAAGCAGTCGCTGAAGGGCCTGCAGGCGGAAGGCCGCCACCCTGCTGGCCAGGTCAACCAGACCCTGGCCCCCCTCGGCAACAGGCAGGTGAAGGACGGCTCGTGGGAGCCAGTGGCGCCCATCCCAGAAGAAGTCCACCAGGTTGCGCTGGAGTCTCTCCAGGAGATCCGGTGGGGGGTCGAGCACGGCGCACCGGTGCCACAAGGTCGCTGCCGCCAGGTTGTTGATGACAAGGACGCGCCCCCGGTAGGAAAGGCTGGGCAGGCGCCAGCGCCACCGCTGCAGGCGGGCCTCCACCCCCTCCTCGAGGTCGTCCCAGTTACGCGCCATGAAGGCCGGTAGCCCCAGGAACACGCCCAAGATCTTGAGGCCCTCGCGGCGCCATGTGAGCCCCCCCGGCAAGTCCGGGGGGAGCGTGCCAGTCCATGCGCCAAGCAACAAAGTATCGCTCTTGGCCCAGTTGATGCGGGCGGAGGAGGCGCGCTCATAGGCACGCTGGCAATCCGCCAGGGCCCGCACGTCTTCCTGAGTGTTGAGGAAGACGGTCACATCATCCGCATATGCCGACAGCCGGAGAGGAGGCCTAGCGGACGGGCCGCTGGCCACTGGCAGGGCCACACCACTCAGGCGGCGTCGCAGCGTGTGCAGCAGCGGCTCGATGGCCAGGGAGTAGAGCATGCCCGACAGCGGACACCCCTGACGAATGCCCCTGCGTGCGGGGAACGGAGCACACAGCACACCGTTCACCTTGAGCAGGCTGGAAATGTCTCGGTACAAGACCCGGAGGGCCCCGGTGAAGAGGGGCCCAAAACCAAAGGCCTCCAGAGTCCGGAAGAGATAGGCGTGGCCCACCCGGTCAAAGGCCTTCTCCTGGTCTAGAGAGATGAGGCCGATGTCGAGGCCAAAGAGCTCGCTAGCCGTGAGTAGGTCCCGCAGCAGGAACAGGTTGTCTTGAATGGTCCTGCCCGGCACGCAGTAGCTCTGCTCGGGCCCGGTGAGAGAGGCCATGACCGCGCGGAGGCGGGTGGCCAACGCTTTGGCCAGGATCTTATAGTCCGCGCACAGCAGGGAGACCGGCCGCCAGTTCTTCATGTAGCCCAGGTCTCCCTTCTTGGGCAGCAGGGTCAGCACCGCTCGGCGGCAGCTGATCGGCAAGACCTTGTCGGCGAGGCTCTCCTGGAAAACGCGCAGGAGGCTGGGGCCGAGGAGAGGCCAGAAGGTCTTGTAAAACTCAGCAGGCAACCCATCGAGGCCCGGGGCTTTGCCGGAGGCGAGGCCGGCCGTGGCGGCCGCCAGCTCTTCCAGGGACAAATCCCGCTCAAGCTCTCCGGCCTCCAGGGCATCGAGACGTGGTAGGCCCTCGTGGAGTTCCCGCGTGGCCTCGGGGCACGACGGCTCGGCCGCAAACAGGTCACGATAGAAGGCGACGGCATGTTCGCGTATTTCGCCGGGCTCTGTAATTACCCGGCCCTCAGGAGTCTTGAGATGGTCCAAGACTTTGCTCGCTGCCCTCCGCCGCTCCAGGTTGAAAAAGAAGCGGGTCGGGGCGTCAGTTTCCGCCAGTTCCTGGCAATGGGCGCGGATCCTCGCGCCGCGGGCCGCGCTCTCCGCCAGGTCGCGCAGACATCTCCTGCGGAACCGGAGGCTCTCGCTCAGTGCCGCGTCGCTGCCAGCGGCCAGCAGAGCAGCCTCGAGCTCCGCCACGTCCTCCTCCAACTCCCGGATACGTCGGCGCGTCTCGTTCGCGGCCAGCTGGGTGTACTGCTGGCAAAAGGCTCGGATCTGTACCTTGCCCACGTCCCACCACAGCTTCCAGGAGGAGTGGCTCGATCTCGCAGCCTCCCAGCTCCTCCAGAAGTGGGCAAAGCAGTCCCGGAAATAGGAGTCCTGAAGCAGGCTGGCGTTCAGACACCAATAAGGTGCCCGTGCACAGGCTCTCCCCGGCAGGCTCAGTTCACTGAAGGCTAGGTCATGATCTGACAGACCCGAGGGAGCGATGCAGCTGCTGCGCAGGAGTGGCAGGTGGTGCCTGGTGACATAAAGGCGGTCGAGGCGAGCCATGGTGACACCACCGGCACCCATCCTGGCCCAGGTGTACTGGCACGCATCAGGATGCAGGGCTCGCCAGATGTCCACGAGGTCTGCCCCCTCCAAGGCAGATTGCAGCTTGCGAGCGGAGGGCAGGTGGGGTTCAGGCCCTGTGCGGTCGAGGCGCGGGGCAGTGGTGCAGTTGAAATCCCCACCGAGGAGGAGCAGGTCATCATCCTCGCTAGCGTCGCGCAGGAGGGCAGCCAAGGTCTCGAAGAAAACGACCCTCTCCTGACCATCGGAAGGCGCGTAGACGTTGATGAGCAGCAGGCGGTGTTGTGCGAGGGTGACGCGGACGGTCAGCAGGCGGCCGGGGATGACCTCCCTCGGCACCGCCGCGTCAAGCTGCAGCTGTGGTGATAAGAGAGTCGCGACCCCAGCGCTAAGGTTGGTGCCATGGCTCAGGAACACCTGTCCTCGCCAGGCAGCCCGCCAGCCGCCTGGTTGAATCTGTCAGAGTGTGTCTCTGAAGGAAGGCGACGGCCAGCCTCTTCTGTCGCAGGAGCTCCAGGACGGCTTCGCGCTTCACCGAGTCTCGACAGCCGTTGATGTTGAAGGTGCCAATGATTGTGTCTGCCATGGATGTGGGTGTGGGGAGAGGAAGAGCAAAGCAAGGTACGGGTGGAAGAACGAGCACCCAAGAGCAGAGCAAGGCAGTACAGACAGGTCAAGGAAGGCCTACTGTGCCCTACTCTAGTCGAGGGACCCGCCCAAGTCCCACTCAGCTCTCACCCTCTGGGCAAGCTTCTCCAAACGGTAAGCCATCTGGCGTGTGCCAGATCCCGCTGCATGAGCTTGGCAGCTGCCCTGGCACCCTTTACGAACACTTTGGGGTCTGTGCACCACTGAGTGATGCGTCCTGCTACGTCCTCTGCCCCTTAGTTAACTTCAAGAAGGACAGGAGTCCCCCATAGTCTGGAGGGACCCAGGGGGGCTCCGCCAGCTTGGGGTGGATGTTGCCTAAGGAAGAGCGTCGAGTCCGCACCCCCGGCGGGAGCTCGTCCGCAACCGCAGCATCGACACCCTCGATGTCTAGACACATCAGCCGCCTCTCATCGTCCGAGTCAAGGACCGGCTCCACGAGGGCATTCCCTGTCTTCCTGGGGGGGGAGAGGCCATCCCGCTCACGACGCCTCTTGCGAGACTCAGTGAGCTGGACCTCCATCTCGTCAACTTCTCCATCTAATCCACCAGGCTGGGGCATGACCAAGGGGGTAGCAGAGTCTCCCGCCACCCCCGAGGCCAGGCCACCAGAAGAGAGGCATTCGCCACCATCCCCGCCGCCGCCCGACTCCGGAGGCTGGGGGACAGGCGAGGGGAGAGGGACCCCTGAAGCCCCCTCCCCCTCCGCTAAGTCTACCCCGCCGACGGCTACATCCAACGGGGTGGGTGGTATGGCAGCCAGAGCGGGGCCAGGCTCTCTAGTGGGGGGGTCCCTCGGCACTGGCCGAGGAGGGCAGGGCATACTGAGAGGCCCCCTTCATCTTCCTCTCTTTGTCCTCCTTCTTCTTCTTCTTGGTGGTAGTAGGCAGCTGCCCCTGTGCTGGGGACGGGCCAGACTGCCCTGCCCCCCCAGCCGGCGGGGCCCCCGCACTGAGGGCAGGGGGCGCCACAGACGGGGGAGGCGGCGGCGGGGGCCTGGGTAGTAGCACCAGCCTCTCCACTGGACGATGGTTTCACACCAGAGCCCCCCGTCCCCTGAGATGGAATAGGGGTGGAAGGAGGCTGGGAGGAAGAGCTCCCTGCCTCCCTGGGCCTGCCGCGTGTCCCAGAAGTCGACACGCCGTCTCTCGGCCCTGCCGCAGGTGGCGATGGTCCGGCCGCCTTGCCCTGAGGGCACTGAGCAGCCAGGTGGGAGGAGCCGCCGCACTTTAAACACGTAGTCTCTCCCACAGACAAATAGATAATATACCTCCGACCCTCGAGCGTGAAGCTCAGGGAGCGAGGTAGAGACTGGGGGCCCTCCTTGAGGAGCATAAAGACCTGCCTCCGAAAAGACAGGACGTGCTTCCGCTGAGGGTCCTTGCTTCCCATCGGCAGCCGGCGAAAAGGACTCGTAAGAACTCCATAGGCCTCGAGTCCCCTGGCCAGCTCCCGATCAGAAACATGTGGTGGGATGTTAGAGATCACCACCCTCACTGCCTGAGTCTCTAGGGGCGTGACAGGGTAGTGGATGCCCGCAATGTCTAGGCCCTCAGCACACACCCTGTCAACCAAGGCAGGCGTGCTCAAATAAATCATCGGGACCGTGTTCACACGACCCGCATAGCGGATGGTACGCCATCCCAGGAGCGCAGCCAGAGCCTCCATGCAAACCTCAAGCCCCACATGGAGAGGGGCATGAACCCTCAGGCCATGCGTCAGCGGGAGGTCCCGAGAGACATCCTCATGCCAACTGCCAGGTGTAGGAGCAGCCATCCTCACTAGGACAGGGTTAAACTGCAAAGCAAAAAAACTAAGGGAATGAAAAGAAAACTTAAACACAGGAGCTCAAGGCCAAGCTCCCGGGAATGCGGCCAAAACAGAAAGTGAAGATAAGCCACTGAAAGGGAGGGAGGGATTTGGGGGGTGAAGAAAAAAAAAAAAAAAAAAAAAAAGCGTGGATAGAACAAAAAAAAGAGGGGGGGGGAAAAAGAAAAAAAGCACCCCTCAAGCGGCAAATGATAATAGAGAGCTCCCCACAAAGGGGGAGGAGGGTGGGGGGGGGAAAAAAGCGGCAGGGGAAGGAGGGGGGGGGTTAAAACAGCGAAAAGAAAAAAGAAAAGGAAAACTAAAGGGTGAGGGGGGGATGGAGGGTTAATTAAGAGCACCTCTGGAAGGCAGGCTAATGGAAAAGGTAACTCCCCGTAACAAGCAGACAGAAAAAAGAGAAAGAGAGGGAAAGAGACAGTAAAAGAGAAGGCTGCGAGAAGCGTCTCACAGACAAAGAAACCGGAAGCAGAGGGGGAGGGAAGAGAGAGGAGAGAAAAGTGGGGGTAAAAGCTGCAAAAAAGCAAGAAAAGAGTCAGAAAGCGAAATAAACAGAGGCTAGAGACCTTTAGACAGGTGGGAGTGAAGCAAGAAAAGAGATAGGAAGCCGGGGAGTCTTACGCTCGGGATCGCCCCACGCAGCTCCAAGCGAGCCTGGTCCGAAGCGTCCAAAGCGGAAGGAAGGAAGGACTTTTGACTTTTAACAACTTTATTTCACAAAAGATCAGGTACAGAAAGCAAAAAAACCATCCAACCACACCAAAGAGAAACCATTCCCGGACGTTCAGAACATCACACCGTGACAAACACCTTCGCAGTAATACACATCGTGTCTAACATGCTATTTATGTATATAGCCCTCGAGAAACGAACAATTCCACCCTTCCCTGTCCCATAGTACACGTACAAAACCCTTCTTCTTCTCACCCCGAGAAAATAAACAACAGCAGCCTGGTGAGGGCCCAGGGCACGGCACAAGCCGGAAGCCACAGTCCGCCACCGCACCCGCCCGGTCGCCCAGACCGGTCACGACATCAGAGCGCGTATTTGAGACGGCCGTCCTCCACGTGGCACAGCGCTCCCTCAAGGGCCCAGAGTGCCTCGAAGGCGGGCACCCCCCGCCGGAGCACAGCGTGCTCAAACTCCAGCGAGAGGCGTGCCCGCACTAGGAGGCCAAAGAGCCGCGGGGCATCGTCTGAGCCGGTGCCGGCAAGCCGGTTACGGCGGCTCTTGAGGACGGCCATCTTGGCCTGGCCCAGCAAAAAGTTGGCCAGGCAGATGGCGCCCCGCTCGGCCGCCCGGTACGGGTAGGAGCATATGTAGGTGGTCTCTGAGAGGCTCCTGCCCAGCGCCCGCAGCGGCCGCTCGAGGGTGGCAAAGAGCGGCCGCAGGCGGGGACAGTCCAGGAAGGCGTGAAAGAGATCCTCCTCCACGCCCCCAGGGCAGAAGGGGCAGGCCGTCGAAGCGGCTGGGTCAAAGTGGGACGCAAACGTGCCAGTGGCTAGGATGCCGTGCAGCAACCGCCACTGCAGGTCGCCAGTCTTCTTGGCGGTCGGCGGCTTATACAATGTGCGCCACGCCGGGTGGGCCGGTGGGGAAGCCGGTGGCCCCAGGCGCCGTCGCCACGGTGTATCGGGGCGTCCCGCCAGCACCTGAGCATGGCGGACACAGACCACCCAGGCATACAAGCTTCTACGCGATAGAGAAGCAAAGGGACAACCCGTGTCACTATCGGGAGGCATGGGGAGCCGCAACAGAGTGCCCGGCCCACCGGCCAACTCCGCGGCCACAGCCGGGGTGACCGGCAGCGAAGGGAAAGCCTCGCTCGCGGCATCCGCGGCCCGCGGGATCTGGCGCGCACGGAGATGTTCGTCCAAGGCGGCCGCCGCCACCGGCGGGAGGGCGGCGCGGATGTCACGCAGGAGATGACCCATGGTGCGGATGGAGCGTACGCCCAGCCGTGTGGCCAGCGCCTCGGGCGAGAGCCAGGCTGACCGAGCGGGGTCCAGGAGATGGTGCAGGCGGAGGACACGCGCCTGGATGAGGGTGGCCGTGAGGCTGGCAGAGGCCAGGCTCGGCACGGAGCCCCACAGGGCTGAGTTGTGCACCAGAGGCTCCCTCAGCAGCTGCGGGAAACACAGTGTCCGGGCCTCGAGGCTGGAGGCGGAAGGCGACCTGCCAGGCTCGTACCACGCTGCGATAAAAGGCCGGAAGCACCGCCCAGTTCAGGAGCGTGGGTGTCAACAAAAAAAGCTCCGGTCAAAGCCAAGAGCGCCGACCCTCTGTAGGAACCGGCACGCCAGTTGTTGCCATGGCAGCTGCTCCTCGCTGTAAAGCAGTCGCTGAAGGGCCTGCAGGCGGAAGGCCGCCACCCTGCTGGCCAGGTCAACCAGACCCTGGCCCCCTCGGCAACAGGCAGGTGAAGGACGGCTCGTGGGAGCCAGTGGCGCCCATCCCAGAAGAAGTCCACCAGGTTGCGCTGGAGTCTCTCCAGGAGATCCGGTGGGGGGTCGAGCACGGCGCACCGGTGCCACAAGGTCGCTGCCGCCAGGTTGATGACAAGGACGCGCCCCCGGTAGGAAAGGCTGGGCAGGCGCCAGCCCCACCGCTGCAGGCGGGCCTCCACCCCCTCCTCGAGGTCGTCCCAGTTACGCGCCATGAAGGCCGGTGGCCCCAGGAACACGCCCAAGATCTTGAGGCCCTCGCGGCGCCATGTGAGCCCCCCCGGCAAGTCCGGGGGGAGCGTGCCAGTCCATGCGCCAAGCAACAAAGTATCGCTCTTGGCCCAGTTGATGCGGGCGGAGGAGGCGCGCTCATAGGCACGCTGGCAATCCGCCAGGGCCCGCACGTCTTCCTGAGTGTTGAGGAAGACGGTGACATCATCCGCATATGCCGACAGCCGGAGACGAGGCCTAGCGGACGGGCCGGTGGCCACTGGCAGGGCCACACCACTCAGGCGGCGTCGCAGCGTGTGCAGCAGCGGCTCGATGGCCAGGGAGTAGAGCATGCCCGACAGCGGACACCCCTGACGAATGCCCTGCGTGCGGGGAACGGAGCACACAGCACACCGTTCACCTTGAGCAGGCTGGAAATGTCTCGGTACAGGACCCGGAGGGCCCCGGTGAAGAGGGGCCCAAAACCAAAGGCCTCCAGAGTCCGGAAGAGATAGGCGTGGCCCACCCGGTCAAAGGCCTTCTCCTGGTCTAGAGAGATGAGGCCGATGTCGAGGCCAAAGAGCTCGCTAGCCGTGAGTAGGTCCCGCAGCAGGAACAGGTTGTCTTGAATGGTCCTGCCCGGCACGCAGTAGCTCTGCTCGGGCCCGGTGAGAGAGGCCATGACCGCGCGGAGGCGGGTGGCCAACGCTTTGGCCAGGATCTTATAGTCCGCGCACAGCAGGGAGACCGGCCGCCAGTTCTTCATGTAGCCCAGGTCTCCCTTCTTGGGCAGCAGGGGTCAGCACCGCTCGGCGGCAGCTGATCGGCAAGACCTTGTCGGCGAGGCTCTCCTGGAAAACGCGCAGGAGGCTGGGGCCGAGGAGAGGCCAGAAGGTCTTGTAAAACTCAGCAGGCAACCCATCGAGGCCCGGGGCTTGCCGGAGGCGAGGCCGGCCGTGGCGGCCGCCAGCTCTTCCAGGGACAAGTCCCGCTCAAGCTCTCCGGCCTCCAGGGCATCGAGACGTGGTAGGCCCTCGTGGAGTTCCCGCGTGGCCTCGGGGCACGATGGCTCGGCCGCAAACAGGTCACGATAGAAGGCGACGGCATGTTTGCGTATTTCGCCGGGCTCTGTAATGACCCGGCCCTCAGGAGTCTTGAGATGGTCCAAGACTTTGCTCGCTGCCCTCCGCCGCTCCAGGTTGAAAAAGAAGCGGGTCGGGGCGTCAGTTTCCGCCAGTTCCTGGCAACGGGCGCGGATCCTCGCGCCGCGGGCCGCGCTCTCCGCCAGGTCGCGCAGACATCTCCTGCGGAACCGGAGGCTCTCGCTCAGTGCCGCGTCGCTGCCAGCAGCCAGCAGAGCAGCCTCGAGCTCCGCCACGTCTCACTCAACTCCCGGATACGTCGGCGCGTCTCGTTCACGGCCAGCTGGGTGTACTGCTGGCAAAAGGCTCGGATCTGTACCTTGCCCACGTCCCACCACAGCTTCCAGGAGGAGTGGCTCGATCTCGCAGCTTCCCAGCTCCTCCAGAAGTGGGCAAAGCAGTCCCGGAAATAGGAGTCCTGAAGCAGGCTGACGTTGAAACACCAATAAGGTGCCCGCGCACAGGCTCTCCCCGGCAGGCTCAGTTCACTGAAGGCTAGGTCATGATCTGACAGACCCGAGGGAGCGATGCAGCTGCTGCGCAGGAGTGGCAGGTGGTGCCTGGTGACATAAAGGCGGTCGAGGCGAGCCATGGTGACACCACCGGCACCCATCCTGGCCCAGGTGTACTGGCACGCATCAGGATGCAGGGCTCGCCAGATGTCCACGAGGTCTGCCCCCTCCAAGGCAGATTGCAGCTTGCGAGCGGAGGGCAGGTGGGGTTCAGGCCCTGTGCGGGTCGAGGCGCGGGGCAGTGGTGCAGTTGAAATCCCCACCGAGGAGGAGCAGGTCATCATCCTCGCTAGCGTCGCGCAGGAGGGCAGCCAAGGTCTCGAAGAAAACGACCCTCTCCTGACCATCGGAAGGCGCGTAGACGTTGATGAGCAGCAGGCGGTGTTGTGCGAGGGTGACGCGGACGGTCAGCAGGCGGCCGGGGATGACCTCCCGCGGCACCGCCGCGTCAAGCTGCAGCTGTGGTGATAAGAGAGTCGCGACCCCCAGCGCTAAGGTTGGTGCCATGGCTCAGGAACACCTGTCCCTCGCCAGGCAGCCCGCCAGGCCGCCTGGTTGAATCTGTCAGAGTGTGTCTCTTGAAGGAAGGCGACGGCCAGCCTCTTCTGTCGCAGGAGCTCCAGGACGGCTTCGCGCTTCACCGAGTCTCGACAGCCGTTGATGTTGAAGGTGCCAATGATTGTGGCTGCCATGGATGTGGGTGTGGGAGAGGAAGAGCAAAGCAAGGTACGGGTGGAAGAACGAGCACCCAAGAGCAGAGCAAGGCAGTACAGACAGGTCAAGAAGGCCTACTGTGCCCTACTCTAGTCGAGGGACCCGCCCAAGTCCCACTCAACTCTCACCCTCTGGGCAAGCTTCTCCAAACGGTAAGCCATCTGGCGTGTGCCCAGATCCCGCTGCATGAGCTTGGCAGCTGCCCTGGCACCCTTTACGAACACTTTGGGGTCTGTGCACCACTGAGTGATGCGTCCTGCTACGTTCCTCTGCCCCTTAGTTAACTTCAAGAAGGACAGGAGTCCCCCATAGTCTGGAGGGGACCCAGGGGGGCTCCGCCAGCTTGGGGTGGATGTTGCCTAAGGAAGAGCGTCGAGTCCGCACCACGACCCGGTCGGGAGCTCGTCTGCAACCGCAGCATCGACACCCTCGATGTCTAGACACATCAGCCGCCTCTCATCGTCCGAGTCAAGGACCGGCTCCACGAGGGCATTCCCTGTCTTCCTGGGGGGGGAGAGGCCATCCCGCTCACGACGCCTCTTGCGAGACTCAGTGAGCTGGACCTCCATCTCGTCAACTTCTCCATCTAATCCACCAGGCTGGGGCATGACCAAGGGGGTAGCAGACTCTCCCGCCACCCCCGAGGCCAGGCCACCAGAAGAGAGGCATTCGCCACCATCCCCGCCGCCGCCTGACTCCGGAGGCTGGGGGACAGGCGAGGGGAGAGGGACCCCTGAAGCCCCTCCCCCTCCGCTAAGTCTGCCCCGCCGACAGCTACATCCAACGGGGTGGGTGGTTATGGCAGCCAGAGCGGGGCCAGGCTCTCTAGTGGGGGGTCCCTCGGCACTGGCCGAGGAGGGCAGGGCATCCTGAGAGGCCCCCTTCATCTTCCTCTCTTTGTCCTCCTTCTTCTTCTTCTTGGTGGTAGTGGGCAGCTGCCCCTGTGCTGGGGACGGGCCAGACTGCCCCGCCCCCCCAGCCGGCGGGGCCCCCGCACTGAGGGCAGGGGGCGCCACAGACGGGGGAGGCGGCGGCGGGGCCTGGGTAGTAGCACCAGCCTCTCCACTGGACGATGGTTCCACACCAGAGCCCCCCGTCCCCTGAGACGGAATAGGGGTGGAAGGACGCTGGGAGGAAGAGCTCCCTGCTTCCCTGGGCCTGCCGCGTGTCCCAGAAGTCGACACGCCGTCTCTCGGCTCTGCCGCAGGTGGCGATGGTCCGGCCGCCTTGCCCTGAGGGCACTGAGCAGCCAGGTGGGAGGAGCCGCCGCACTTAAAACACGTAGTCTCTCCCACAGACAAATAGATAATATACCTCCGACCCTCGAGCGTGAAGCTCAGGGAGCGAGGTAGAGACTGGGGGCCCTCCTTGAGGAGCATAAAGACCTGCCTCCGAAAAGACAGGACGTGCTTCCGCTGAGGGTCCTTGCTTCCCATCGGCAGCCGGCGAAAAGGACTCGTAAGAACTCCATAGGCCTCGAGTCCCCTGGCCAGCTCCCGATCAGAAACATGTGGTGGGATGTTAGAGATCACCACCCTCACTGCCTGAGTCTCTAGGGGCGTGACAGGGTAGTGGATGCCCGCAATGTCTAGGCCCTCAGCACACACCTGTCAACCAAGGCAGGCGTGCTCAAATAAATCATCGGGACCGTGTTCACACGACCCGCATAGCGGATCGTACGCCATCCCAGGAGCGCAGCCAGAGCCTCCATGCAAACCTCAAGCCCCAAAAGGAGAGGGGCATGAACCCTCAGGCCATGCGTCAGCGGGAGGTCCCGAGAGACATCCTCATGCCAACTGCCAGGTGTAGGAGCAGCCATCCTCACTAGGACAGGGTTAAACTGCAAAGCAAAAAAAAACTAAGGGAATGAAAAGAAAACTTAAACACAGGAGCTCAAGGCCAAGCTCCGGGAATGCGGCCAAAACAGAAAGTGAAGATAAGCCACTGAAAGGGAGGGAGGGATTTGGGGGTGAAGAAAAAAGCGTGGATAGAACAAAATAAGAGGGGGGGAAGAAGAAAAAAGCACCCCTCAAGCGGCAAATGATAATAGAGAGCTCCCACAAAGGGGGAGGAGGGTGGGGGGGAAAAAAGCGGCAGGGGAAGGAGGGGGGGTTAAAACAGCAAAAAGAAAAAAGAAAAGGAAAACTAAAGGGTGAGGGGGGGATGGAGGGTTAATTAAGAGCACCTCTGGAAGGCAGGCTAATGGAATAGGTAACTCCCCGTAACAAGCAGACAGAAAAAAGAGAAAGAGAGGGAAAGAGACAGTAAAAGAGAAGGCTGCGAGAAGCGTCTCACAGACAAAGAAACCGGAAGCAGAGGGGGAGGGAAGAGAGAGGAGAGAAAAGTGGGGGTAAAAGCTGCAAAAAAGCAAGAAAGAGTCAGAAAGCGAAATAAACAGAGGCTAGAGACCTTTAGACAGGGGGGAGTGAAGGAAGAAAAGAGATAGGAAGCGGGGAGTCTTACGCTCGGGATCACCCCACGCAGCTCCAAGCGAGCCTGGTCCGAAGATTCCAAAGCGGAAGGAAGGAAGGAAGGAAGGAAGGAAGGAAGGACTTTGACTTTGACAACTTTATTTCACAAAAGATCAGGTACAGAAAGCAAAAAAACCATCAAACCACACCAAAGAGAAACCATTCCCGGACGTTCAGAACATCACACCGTGACAAACACCTTCGCAGTAATACACATCGTGTCTAACATGCTATTTATGTATATAGCCCTCGAGAAACGAACAATTCCACCCTTCCCTGTCCCATAGTACACGTACATAGCAGCTTGGTGAGGGCCCAGGGCACGGCACAAGCCGGAAGCCACAGTCCCGCCACCGCGCCCGAGTCCCCGGTCGCCCAGACCGGTCATTGACATCAGAGCGCGTATTTGAGACGGCCGTCCTCCACGTGGCACAGCGCTCCCTCAAGGGCCCAGAGTGCCTCGAAGGCGGGCACCCCCCGCCGGAGGCACAGCGTGCTCAAACTCCAGCGAGAGGCTGCGCCCGCACTAGGAGGCCAAAGAGCCGCGGGGCATCGTCTGAGCCGGTGCCGGCAAGCCGGTTACGGCGGCTCTTGAGGACGGCCATCTTGGCCTGGCCCAGGCAAAAAGTTGGCCAGGCAGATGGCGCCCGCGCTCGGCCGCCCGGTACGGGCAGGAGCATATGTAGGTGGTCTCTGAGAGGCTCCTGCCCAGCGCCCGCAGCGGCAGCTCGAGGGTGGCAAAGAGCGGCCGCAGGCGGGGGACAGTCCAGGAAGGCGTGAAAGAGATCCTCCTCCACGCCCCCAGGGCAGAAGGGGCAGGCCGTCGAAGCGGCTGGGTCAAAGTGGGACGCAAACGTGCCAGTGGCTAGGATGCCGTGCAGCAACCGCCACTGCAGGTCGCCAGTCTTCTTGGCGGTCGTCGGCTTATACAACGTGCGCCACGCCGGGTGGGCCGTGTGGGGAAGCCGGTGGCCCCAGGCGCCGTCGCCACGGTGTATCGGGGCGTCCCGCCAGCACCTGAGCATGGCGGACACAGACCACCCAGGCATACAAGCTTCTACGCGATAGAGAAGCAAAGGGACAACCCGTGTCACTATCGGGAGGCTATGGGGAGCCGCAACAGAGTGCCCGGCCCACCGGCCAACTCCGCGGCCACAGCCGGGGTGACCGGCAGCGAAGGGAAAGCCTCGGTCGCGGCATCCGCGGCCCGCGGGATCTGGCTGCGCACGGAGATGTTCGTCCAAGGCGGCCGCCGCCACCGGCGGGTGAGGGCGGCGCGGAATGTCACGCAGGAGATGACCCATGGTGCGGATGGAGCGCACGCCCAGCCGTGTGGCCAGCGCCTCGGGCGAGAGCCAGGCTGACCGAGCGGGGTCCAGGAGATGGTGCAGGCGGAGGACACGCGCCTGGATGAGGGTGGCCGTGAGGCTGGCAGAGGCCAGGCTCGGCACGGAGCCCCACAGGGCTGAGTTGTGCACCAGAGGCTCCCTCAGCAGCTGCGGGAAACACAGTGTCCGGGCTCGAGGCTGGAGGCGGAAGGCGACCTGCCAGGCTCGTACCACGCTGCGATAAAAGGCCGGAAGCACCGCCCAGTCCAGGAGCGTGGGTGTCAACAAAAAGAGCTCCCGGTCAAAGCCAAGGGCGCCGACCCTCTGTAGGAACCGGCACGCCAGTTGTTGCCATGGCAGCTGCTCCTCACTGTAAAGCAGTCGCTGAAGGGCCTGCAGGCGGAAGGCCGCCACCCTGCTGGCCAGGTCAACCAGACCCTGGCCCCCTCCTTCGAGGTGGCAACAGGCAGGTGAAGGACGGCTCGTGGGAGCCAGTGGCGCCCATCCCAGAAGAAGTCCACCAGGTTGCGCTGGAGTCTCTCCAGGAGATCCGGTGGGGGGTCGAGCACGGCGCACCGGTGCCACAAGGTCGCTGCCGCCAGGTTGTTGATGACAAGGACGCGCCCCCGGTAGGAAAGGCTGGGCAGAGCGCCAGCGCCACCGCTGCAGGCGGGCCTCCAACCCCCTCCTCGAGGTCGTCCCAGTTACGCGCCATGAAGGCCGGTGGCCCCAGGAACACGCCCAAGATCTTGAGGCCCTCGCTGGCGCCATGTGAGCCCCCCCGGCAAGTCCGGGGGGAGCGTGCCAGTCCATGCGCCAAGCAACAAAGTATCGCTCTTGGCCCAGTTGATGCGGGGCGGAGGAGGCGCGCTCATAGGCACGCTGGCAATCCGCCAGGGCCCGCACGTCTTCTGAGTGTTGAGGAAGACGGTGACATCATCCGCATATGCCGACAGCCGGAGACGAGGCCTAGCGGATGGGCTGGTGGCCACTGGCAGGGGCCACACCACTCAGGCGGCGTCGCAGCGTGTGCAGCAGCGGCTCGATGGCCAGGGAGTAGAGCATGCCCGACAGCGGACACCCCTGACGAATGCCCCTGCGTGCGGGGAACGGAGCACACAGCACACCGTTCACCTTGAGCAGGCTGGAAATGTCTCGGTACAAGACCCGGAGGGCCCCGGTGAAGAGGGGCCCAAAACCAAAGGCCTCCAGAGTCCGGAAGAGATAGGCGTGGCCCACCCGGTCAAAGGCCTTCTCCTGGTCGAGAGAGAGGAGGCCGACGTCGAGGCCAAAGAGCTCGCTAGCCGTGAGCAGGTCCCGCAGCAGGAACAGGTTGTCTTGAATGGTCCTGCCCGGCACGCAGTAGCTCTGCTCGGGCCCGGTGAGAGAGGGCCATGACCGCGCGGAGGCGGGGTGGCCAACGCTTTGGCCAGGATCTTATAGTCCGCGCACAGCAGGAGAGACCGGCCGCCAGTTCTTCATGTAGCCCAGGTCTCCCTTCTTGGGCAGCAGGGTCAGCACCGCTCGGGCGGCAGCTGATCGGCAAGACCTTGTCAGCGAGGCTCTCCTGGAAAACGCGCAGGAGGCTGGGGCCGAGGAGAGGCCAGAAGGTCTTGTAAAACTCAGCAGGCAACCCATCGAGGCCCGGGGCTTTGCCGGAGGCTGAGGCCGGCCGTGGCGGGCCGCCAGCTCTTCCAGGGACAAGTCCCGCTCAAGCTCTCCGGCCTCCAGGGCATCGAGACGTGGTAGGCCCTCGTGGAGTTCCCGCGTGGCCTCGGGGCACGACGGCTCTCGGCCGCAAACAGGTCACGATAGAAGGCGACGGCATGTTCGCGTATTTCGCCGGGCTCTGTAATGACCCGGCCCTCAGGAGTCTTGAGATGGTCCAAGACTTTGCTCGCTGCCCTCCGCCGCTCCAGGTTGAAAAAGAAGCGGGTCGGGGCGTCAGTTTCCGCCAGTTCCTGGCAACGGGCGCGGATCCTCGCGCCGCGGGCCAGCGCTCTCCGCCAGGTCGCGCAGACATCTCCTGCGGAACCGGAGGCTCTCGCTCAGTGCCGCGTCGCTGCCAGCGGCCAGCAGAGCAGCCTCGAGCTCCGCCACGTCCTCCTCCAACTCCCGGATACGTCGGCGCGTCTCGTTCGCGGGCCAGCTGGGTGTACTGCTGGCAAAAGGCTCGGATCTGTACCTTGCCCACGTCCCACCACAGCTTCCAGGAGGAGTGGCTCGATCTCGCAGCCTCCCAGCTCCTCCAGAAGTGGGCAAAGCAGTCCCGGAAATAGGAGTCCTGAAGCAGGCTGGCGTTGAAACACCAATAAGGTGCCCGCGCACAGGCTCTCCCCGGCAGGCTCAGTTCACTGAAGGCTAGGTCATGATCTGACAGACCCGAGGGAGCGATGCAGCTGCTGCGCAGGAGTGGCAGGTGGTGCCTGGTGACATAAAGGCGGTCGAGGCGAGCCATGGGTGACACCACCGGCACCCATCCTGGCCCAGGTGTACTGGCGCGCATCAGGATGCAGGGCTCGCCAGATGTCCACGAGGTCTGCCCCCTCCAAGGCAGATTGCAGCTTGCGAGCGGAGGGCAGGTGGGGTTCAGGCCCTGTGCGGTCGAGGCGCGGGGCAGTGGTGCAGTTGAAATCCCACCGAGGAGGAGCAGGTCATCATCCTCGCTAGCGTCGCGCAGGAGGGCAGCCAAGGTCTCGAAGAAAACGACCCTCTCCTGACCATCGGAAGGCGCGTAAACGTTGATGAGCAGCAGGCGGTGTTGTGCGGAGGGGTGACGCGGACGGTCAGCAGGCGGCCGGGGATGACCTCCCGCGGCACCGCCGCGTCAAGCTGCAGCTGTGGTGATAAGAGAGTCGCGACCCCAGCGCTAAGGTTGGTGCCATGGCTCAGGAACACTGTCCTCGCCAGGCAGCCCGCCAGGCCGCCTGGTTGAATCTGTCAGAGTGTGTCTCTTGAAGGAAGGCGACGGCCAGCCTCTTCTGTCGCAGGAGCTCCAGGACGGCTTCGCGCTTCACCGAGTCTCGACAGCCGTTGATGTTGAAGGTGCCAATGATTGTGGCTGCCATGGATGTGGGTTGTGGGAGAGAGGAAGAGCAAAGCAAGGTACGGGTGGAAGAAACGAGCACCCAAGAGCAGAGCAAGGCAGTACAGACAGGTCAAGGAAGGCCTACTGTGCCCTACTCTAGTCGAGGGACCCGCCCAAGTCCCACTCAACTCTCACCCTCTGGGCAAGCTTCTCCAAACGGTAAGCCATCTGGCGTGTGCCCAGATCCCGCTGCATGAGCTTGGCAGCTGCCCTGGCACCCTTAACGAACACTTTGGGGTCTGTGCACCACTGAGTGATGCGTCCTGCTACGTTCCTCTGCCCCTTAGTTAACTTCAAGAAGGACAGGAGTCCCCCATAGTCTGGAGGGACCCAGGGGGGCTCCGCCAGCTTGGGGTGGATGTTGCCTAAGGAAGAGCGTCGAGTCCGCACCCCCGGCGGGAGCTCGTCCGCAACCGCAGCATCGACGCCCTCGATGTCTAGACACATCAGCCGCCTCTCATCGTCCGAGTCAAGGACCGGCTCCACGAGGGCATTCCCTGTCTTCCTGGGGGGGGAGAGGCCATCCCGCTCACGACGCCTCTTGCGAGACTCAGTGAGCTGGACCTCCATCTCGTCAACTTCTCCATCTAATCCACCAGGCTGGGGCATGACCAAGGGGGTAGCAGAGTCTCCCGCCACCCCCGAGGCCAGGCCACCAGAAGAGAGGCATTCGCCACCATCCCCGCCGCCGCCCGACTCCGGAGGCTGGGGGACAGGCGAGGGGAGAGGGACCCCTGAAGCCCCCTCCCCCTCCGCCAAGTCTACCCCGCCGACGGCTACATCCAACGGGGTGGGTGGTATGGCAGCCAGAGCGGGGCCAGGCTCTCTAGTGGGGGGTCCCTCGGCACTGGCCGAGGAGGGCAGGGCATCCTGAGAGGCCCCCTTCATCTTCCTCTCTTTGTCCTCCTTCTTCTTCTTCTTGGTGGTAGTAGGCAGCTGCCCCTGTGCTGGGGACGGGCCAGACTGCCCTGCCCCCCCAGCCGGCGGGGCCCCCGCACTGAGGGCAGGGGGCGCCACAGACGGGGGAGGCGGCGGCGGGGCCTGGGTAGTAGCACCAGCCTCTCCACTGGACGATGGTTTCACACCAGAGCCCCCCGTCCCCTGAGATGGAATAGGGGTGGAAGGAGGCTGGGAGGAAGAGCTCCCTGCCTCCCTGGGCCTGCCGCGTGTCCCAGAAGTCGACACGCCGTCTTTCGGCCCTGCCGCAGGTGGCGATGGTCCGGCCGCCTTGCCCTGAGGGCACTGAGCAGCCAGGTGGGAGGAGCCGCCGCACTTAAAACACGTAGTCTCTCCCACAGACAAATAGATAATATACCTCCGACCCTCGAGCGTGAAGCTCAGGGAGCGAGGTAGAGACTGGGGGCCCTCCTTGAGGAGCATAAAGACCTGCCTCCGAAAAGACAGGACGTGCTTCCGCTGAGGGTCCTTGCTTCCCATCGGCAGCCGGCGAAAAGGACTCGTAAGAACTCCATAGGCCTCGAGTCCCCTGGCCAGCTCCCGATCAGAAACATGTGGTGGGATGTTAGAGATCACCACCCTCACTGCCTGAGTCTCTAGGGGCGTGACAGGGTAGTGGATGCCCGCAATGTCTAGGCCCTCAGCACACACCCTGTCAACCAAGGCAGGCGTGCTCAAATAAATCATCGGGACCGTGTTCACACGACCCGCATAGCGGATGGTACGCCATCCCAGGAGCGCAGCCAGAGCCTCCATGCAAACCTCAAGCCCCACATGGAGAGGGGCATGAACCCTCAGGCCATGCGTCAGCGGGAGGTCCCGAGAGACATCCTCATGCCAACTGCCAGGTGTAGGAGCAGCCATCCTCACTAGGACAGGGTTAAACTGCAAAGCAAAAAAACTAAGGGAATGAAAAGAAAACTTAAACACAGGAGCTCAAGGCCAAGCTCCCGGGAATGCGGCCAAAACAGAAAGTGAAGATAAGCCACTGAAAGGGAGGGAGGGATTTGGGGGGTGAAGAAAAAAAAAAAAAAAAAAAAAAAAAAAGCGTGGATAGAACAAAAAAAAGAGGGGGGGGGAAAAGAAAAAAAGCACCCCTCAAGCGGCAAATGATAATAGAGAGCTCCCCACAAAGGGGGAGGAGGGTGGGGGGGGAAAAAAGCGGCAGGGGAAGGAGGGGGGGGGGGTTAAAACAGCGAAAAGAAAAAAGAAAAGGAAAACTAAAGGGTGAGGGGGGGATGGAGGGTTAATTAAGAGCACCTCTGGAAGGCAGGCTAATGGAAAAGGTAACTCCCCGTAACGAGCAGACAGAAAAAAGAGAAAGAGAGGGAAAGAGACAGTAAAAGAGAAGGCTGCGAGAAGCGTCTCACAGACAAAGAAACCGGAAGCAGAGGGGGAGGGAAGAGAGAGGAGAGAAAAGTGGGGGTAAAAGCTGCAAAAAAGCAAGAAAAGAGTCAGAAAGCGAAATAAACAGAGGCTAGAGACCTTTAGAGAGGTGGGAGTGAAGCAAGAAAAGAGATAGGAAGCCGGGGAGTCTTACGCTCGGGATCGCCCCACGCAGCTCCAAGCGAGCCTGGTCCGAAGCGTCCAAAGCGGAAGGAAGGAAGGAAGGAAGGACTTTGACTTTTGACAACTTTATTTCACAAAAGATCAGGTACAGAAAGCAAAAAAACCATCAAACCACACCAAAGAGAAACCATTCCCGGACGTTCAGAACATCACACCGTGACAAACACCTTCGCAGTAATACACATCGTGTCTAACATGCTATTTATGTATATAGCCCTCGAGAAACGAACAATTCCACCCTTCCCTGTCCCATAGTACACGTACAAAACCCTTCTTCTTCTCACCCCGAGAAAATAAACAACAGCAGCTTGGTGAGGGCCCAGGGCACGGCACAAGCCGGAAGCCACAGTCCGCCACCGCGCCCGCCCGGTCGCCCAGACCGGTCACAACATCAGAGCGCGTATTTGAGACGGCCGTCCTCCACGTGGCACAGCGCTCCCTCAAGGGCCCAGAGTGCCTCGAAGGCGGGCACCCCCCGCCGGAGCACAGCGTGCTCAAACTCCAGCGAGAGGCGCGCCCGCACTAGGAGGCCAAAGAGCCGCGGGGCATCGTCTGAGCCGGTGCCGGCAAGCCGGTTACGGCGGCTCTTGAGGACGGCCATCTTGGCCTGGCCCAGCAAAAAGTTGGCCAGGCAGATGGCGCCCCGCTCGGCCGCCCGGTACGGGCAGGAGCATATGTAGGTGGTCTCTGAGAGGCTCCTGCCCAGCGCCCAGCAGCGGCAGCTCGAGGGTGGCAAAGAGCGGCCGCAGGCGGGGACAGTCCAGGAAGGCGTGAAAGAGATCCTCCTCCACGCCCCCAGGGCAGAAGGGGCAGGCCGTCGAAGCGGCTGGGTCAAAGTGGGACGCAAACGTGCCAGTGGCTAGGATGCCGTGCAGCAACCGCCACTGCAGGTCGCCAGTCTTCTTGGCGGTCGGCGGCTTATACAATGTGCGCCACGCCGGGTGGGCCGGTGGGGAAGCCGGTGGCCCCAGGCGCCGTCGCCACGGTGTATCGGGGCGTCCTGCCAGCACCTGAGCATGGCGGACACAGACCACCCAGGCATACAAGCTTCTACGCGATAGAGAAGCAAAGGGGCAACCCGTGTCACTATCGGGAGGCATGGGGAGCCGCAACAGAGTGCCCGGCCCACCGGCCAACTCCGCGGCCACAGCCGGGGTGACCGGCAGCGAAGGGAAAGCCTCGGTCGCGGCATCCGCGGCCCGCGGGATCTGGCGCGCACGGAGATGTTCGTCCAAGGCGGCCGCCGCCACCGGCGGGAGGGCGGCGCGGATGTCACGCAGGAGATGACCCATGGTGCGGGTGGAGCGCACGCCCAGCCGTGTGGCCAGCGCCTCGGGCGAGAGCCAGGCTGACCGAGCGGGGTCCAGGAGATGGTGCAGGCGGAGGACACGCGCCTGGATAAGGGTGGCCGTGAGGCTGGCAGAGGCCAGGCTCGGCACGGAGCCCCACAGGGCTGAGTTGTGCACCAGAGGCTCCCTCAGCAGCTGCGGGAAACACAGTGTCCGGGCTCGAGGCTGGAGGCGGAAGGCGACCTGCCAGGCTCGTACCACGCTGCGATAAAAGGCCGGAAGCACCGCCCAGTTCAGGAGCGTGGGTGTCAACAAAAAGAGCTCCCGGTCAAAGCCAAGGGCGCCGACCCTCTGTAGGAACCGGCACGCCAGTTGTTGCCATGGCAGCTGCTCCTCACTGTAAAGCAGTCGCTGAAGGGCCTGCAGGCGGAAGGCCGCCACCCTGCTGGCCAGGTCAACCAGACCCTGGCCCCCCTCGGCAACAGGCAGGTGAAGGACGGCTCGTGGGAGCCAGTGGCGCCCATCCCAGAAGAAGTCCACCAGGTTGCGCTGGAGTCTCTCCAGGAGATCCGGTGGGGGGTCAAGCACGGCGCACCGGTGCCACAAGGTCGCTGCCGCCAGGTTGTTGATGACAAGGACGCGCCCCCGGTAGGAAAGGCTGGGCAGGCGCCAGCGCCACCGCTGCAGGCGGGCCTCCACCCCCTCCTCGAGGTCGTCCCAGTTACGCGCCATGAAGGCCGGTGGCCCCAGGAACACGCCCAAGATCTTGAGGCCCTCGCGGCGCCATGTGAGCCCCCCCGGCAAGTCCGGGGGGAGCGTGCCAGTCCATGCGCCAAGCAACAAAGTATCGCTCTTGGCCCAGTTGATGCGGGCGGAGGAGGCGCGCTCATAGGCACGCTGGCAATCCGCCAGGGCCCGCACGTCTTCCTGAGTGTTGAGGAAGACGGTGACATCATCCGCATATGCCGACAGCCGGAGACGAGGCCTAGCGGACGGGCCGGTGGCCACTGGCAGGGCCACACCACTCAGGCGGCGTCGCAGCGTGTGCAGCAGCGGCTCGATGGCCAGGGAGTAGAGCATGCCCGACAGCGGACACCCCTGACGAATGCCCCTGCGTGCGGGGAACGGAGCACACAGCACACCGTTCACCTTGAGCAGGCTGGAAATGTCTCGGTACAGGACCCGGAGGGCCCCGGTGAAGAGGGGCCCAAAACCAAAGGCCTCCAGAGTCCGGAAGAGATAGGCGTGGCCCACCCGGTCAAAGGCCTTCTCCTGGTCTAGAGAGATGAGGCCGATGTCGAGGCCAAAGAGCTCGCTAGCCGTGAGTAGGTCCCGCAGCAGGAACAGGTTGTCTTGAATGGTCCTGCCCGGCACGCAGTAGCTCTGCTCGGGCCCGGTGAGAGAGGCCATGACCGCGCGGAGGCGGGTGGCCAACGCTTTGGCCAGGATCTTATAGTCCGCGCACAGCAGGGAGACCGGCCGCCAGTTCTTCATGTAGCCCAGGTCTCCCTTCTTGGGCAGCAGGGTCAGCACCGCTCGGCGGCAGCTGATCGGCAAGACCTTGTCGGCGAGGCTCTCCTGGAAAACGCGCAGGAGGCTGGGGCCGAGGAGAGGCCAGAAGGTCTTGTAAAACTCAGCAGGCAACCCATCGAGGCCCGGGGCTTTGCCGGAGGCGAGGCCGGCCGTGGCGGCCGCCAGCTCTTCCAGGGACAAGCCCCGCTCAAGCTCTCCGGCCTCCAGGGCATCGAGACGTGGTAGGCCCTCGTGGAGTTCCCGCGTGGCCTCGGGGCACGACGGCTCGGCCGCAAACAGGTCACGATAGAAGGCGACGGCATGTTCGCGTATTTCGCCGGGCTCTGTAATGACCCGGCCCTCAGGAGTCTTGAGATGGTCCAAGACTTTGCTCGCTGCCCTCCGCCGCTCCAGGTTGAAAAAGAAGCGGGTCGGGGCGTCAGTTTCCGCCAGTTCCTGGCAACGGGCGCGGATCCTCGCGCCGCGGGCCGCGCTCTCCGCCAGGTCGCGCAGACATCTCCTGCGGAACCGGAGGCTCTCGCTCAGTGCCGCGTCGCTGCCAGCAGCCAGCAGAGCAGCCTCGAGCTCCGCCACGTCCTCCTCCAACTCCCGGATACGTCGGCGCGTCTCGTTCGCGGCCAGCTGGGTGTACTGCTGGCAAAAGGCTCGGATCTGTACCTTGCCCACGTCCCACCACAGCTTCCAGGAGGAGTGGCTCGATCTCGCAGCCTCCCAGCTCCTCCAGAAGTGGGCAAAGCAGTCCCGGAAATAGGAGTCCTGAAGCAGGCTGGCGTTGAGACACCAATAAGGTGCCCGCGCACAGGCTCTCCCCGGCAGGCTCAGTTCACTGAAGGCTAGGTCATGATCTGACAGACCCGAGGGAGCGATGCAGCTGCTGCGCAGGAGTGGCAGGTGGTGCCTGGTGACATAAAGGCGGTCGAGGCGAGCCATGGTGACACCACCGGCACCCATCCTGGCCCAGGTGTACTGGCGCGCATCAGGATGCAGGGCTCGCCAGATGTCCACGAGGTCTGCCCCCTCCAAGGCAGATTGCAGCTTGCGAGCGGAGGGCAGGTGGGGTTCAGGCCCTGTGCGGTCGAGGCGCGGGGCAGTGGTGCAGTTGAAATCCCCACCGAGGAGGAGCAGGTCATCATCCTCGCTAGCGTCGCGCAGGAGGGCAGCCAAGGTCTCGAAGAAACGACCCTCTCCTGACCATCGGAAGGCGCGTTGACGTTGATGAGCAGCAGGCGGTGTTGTGCGAGGGTGACGCGGACGGTCAGCAGGCGGCCGGGGATGACCTCCCGCGGCACCGCCGCGTCCAAGCTGCAGCTGTGGTGATAAGAGAGTCGCGACCCCAGCGCTAAGGTTGGTGCCATGGCTCAGGAACACCTGTCCTCGCCAGGCAGCCCGCCAGGCCGCCTGGTTGAATCTGTCAGAGTGTGTCTCTTGAAGGAAGGCGACGGCCAGCCTCTTCTGTCGCAGGAGCTCCAGGACGGCTTCGCGCTTCACCGAGTCTCGACAGCCGTTGATGTTGAAGGTGCCAATGATTGTGTCTGCCATGGATGTGGGTGTGGGAGAGGAAGAGCAAAGCAAGGTACGGGTGGAAGAACGAGCACCCAAGAGCAGAGCAAGGCAGTACAGACAGGTCAAGGAAGGCCTACTGTGCCCTACTCTAGTCGAGGGACCCGCCCAAGTCCCACTCAGCTCTCACCCTCTGGGCAAGCTTCTCCAAACGGTAAGCCATCTGGCGTGTGCCCAGATCCCGCTGCATGAGCTTGGCAGCTGCCCTGGCACCCTTAACAAACACTTTGGGGTCTGTGCACCACTGAGTGATGCGTCCTGCTACGTTCCTCTGCCCTTAGTTAACTTCAAGAAGGACAGGAGTCCCCCATAGTCTGGAGGGACCCAGGGGGGGGCTCGCCAGCTTGGGGTGGATGTTGCCTAAGGAGAGCGTCGAGTCCGCACCCCCGGCGGAGCTCGTCCGCAACCGCAGCATCGACACCCTCGATGTCTAGACACATCAGCCGCCTCTCATCGTCCGAGTCAAGGACCGGCTCCACGAGGGCATTTCCCTGTCTTCCTGGGGGGGGAGAGGCCATCCCGCTCACGACGCCTCTTGCGAGACTCAGTGAGCTGGACCTCCATCTCGTCAACTTCTCCATCTAATCCACCAGGCTGGGGCATGACCAAGGGGGTAGCAGACTCTCCCGCCACCCCCGAGGCCAGGCCACCAGAAGAGAGGCATTCGCCACCATCCCCACCGCCGCCCGACTCCGGAGGCTGGGGAACAGGCGAGGGGAGAGGGGACCCCTGAAGCCCCCTCCCCCTCCAGCTAAGTCTGCCCCGCCGACGGCCAACGGGGTGGGTGGTATGGCAGCCAGAGCGGGGCCAGGCTCTCTAGTGGGGGTCCCTCGGCACTGGCCGAGGTGGGCAGGGCATCTGAGAGGCCCCCTTCATCTTCCTCTCTTTGTCCTCCTTCTTCTTATTCTTGGTGGTAGTGGGCAGCTGCCCCTGTGCTGGGGACGGGCCAGACTGCCCGCCCCCCCAGCCGGCGGGGCCCCCGCCTGAGGGCAGGGGGGCGCCACAGACGGGGGGAGGCGGCGGCGGGGCCTGGTAGTAGCACCATCCTCTCTACTGGACGATGGTTTCACACCAGAGCCCCCCGTCCCCTGAGATGGAATAGGGTGGAAGGAGGCTGGAGGAAGAGCTCCCTGCCTCCCTGGGCCTTCCGCGTGTCCCAGAAGTCGACACGCCGTCTCTCGGCTCTGCCGCAGGTGGCGATGGTCCGGCCGCCTTGCCTGAGGGCACTGAGCAGCAGGTGGGAGGAGCCGCCGCACTTAAAACACGTAGTCTCTCCCACAGACAAATAGATAATATACCTCCGACCCTCGAGCGTGAAGCTCAGGGAGCGAGGTAGAGACTGGGGGCCCTCCTTGAGGAGCATAAAGACCTGCCTCCGAAAAGACAGGACGTGCTTCCGCTGAGGGTCCTTGCTTCCCATCGGCAGCCGGCGAAAAGGGACTCGTAAGAACTCCATAGGCCCTCGAGTCCCCTGGCAGCTCCCGATCAGAAACATGTGGTGGGATGTTAGAGATCACCACCCTCACTGCCTGAGTCTCTAGGGGCGTGACAGGGTAGTGGATGCCCGCAATGTCTAGGCCCTCAGCACACACCCTGTCAACCAAGGCAGGCGTGCTCAAATAAATCATCGGGACCGTGTTCACACGACCCGCATAGCGGATCGTACGCCATCCCAGGAGCGCAGCCAGAGCCTCCATGCAAACCTCAAGCCCCACATGGAGAGGGGTATGAACCCTCAGGCCATGCGTCAGCGGGAGGTCCCGAGAGACATCCTCATGCCAACTGCCAGGTGTAGGAGCAGTCCTCACTAGGACAGGGTTAAACTGCAAAGCAAAAAAAAAACTAAGGGAATGAAAAGAAAACTTTAACACAGGAGCTCAAGGCCAAGCTCCCGGGAATGCGGCCAAAACAGAAAGTGAAGATAAGCCACTGAAAGGGAGGGAGGGATTTGGGGGGTGAAGAAAGAAAAAAAAAAAAAAAAAAAAAAAAAAAAAAAGCGTGGATAGAAAAAAAAAAAAAAAAAGAGGGGGGGAAGAAGAAAAAAAGCACCCCTCAAGCGGCAAATGATAATAGAGAGCTCCCCACAAAGGGGGAGGAGGGTGGGGGGGGAAAAAAGCGGCAGGGGAAGGAGGGGGGGGGGGTTAAAACAGCAAAAAGAAAAAAGAAAAGGAAAACTAAAGGGTGAGGGGGGGATGGAGGGTTAATTAAGAGCACCTCTGGAAGGCAGGCTAATGGAAAAGGTAACTCCCCGTAACAAGCAGACAGAAAAAAGAGAAAGAGAGGGAAAGAGACAGTAAAAGAGAAGGCTGCGAGAAGCGTCTCACAGACAAAGAAACCGGAAGCAGAGGGGGAGGGAAGAGAGAGGAGAGAAAAGTGGGGGTAAAAGCTGCAAAAAAGCAAGAAAAGAGTCAGAAAGCGAAATAAACAGAGGCTAGAGACCTTTAGACAGGTGGGAGTGAAGCAAGAAAAGAGATAGGAAGCCGGGGAGTCTTACGCTCGGGATCGCCCCACGCAGCTCCAAGCGAGCCTGGTCCGAAGCGTCCGAAGCGGAAGGAAGGAAGGAAGGAAGGACTTTTGACTTTTAACAACTTTATTTCACAAAAGATCAGGTACAGAAAGCAAAAAAACCATCAAACCACACCAAAGAGAAACCATTCCCGGACGTTCAGAACATCACACCGTGACAAACACCTTCGCAGTAATACACATCGTGTCTAACATGCTATTTATATATATAGCCCTCGAGAAACGAACAAAACCACCCTTCCCTGTCCCATAGTACACGTACAAAACCCTTCTTCTTCTCACCCCGAGAAAATGAACAACAGCAGCCTGGTGAGGGCCCAGGGCACGGCACAAGCCGGAAGCCACAGTCCGCCACCGCACCCGCCCGGTCGCCCCGACCGGTCACAACATCAGAGCGCGTATTTGAGACGGCCGTCCTCCACGTGGCACAGCGCTCCCTCAAGGGCCCAGAGTGCCTCGAAGGCGGGCACCCCCCGCCGGAGCACAGCGTGCTCAAACTCCAGCGAGAGGCGCGCCCGCACTAGGAGGCCAAAGAGCCGCGGGGCATCGTCTGAGCCGGTGCCGGCAAGCCGGTTACGGCGGCTCTTGAGGACGGCCATCTTGGCCTGGCCCAGCAAAAAGTTGGCCAGGCAGATGGCGCCCCGCTCGGCCGCCCGGTACGGGTAGGAGCATATGTAGGTGGTCTCTGAGAGGCTCCTGCCCAGCGCCCGCAGCGGCAGCTCGAGGGTGGCAAAGAGCGGCCGCAGGCGGGGACAGTCCAGGAAGGCGTGAAAGAGATCCTCCTCCACGCCCCCAGGGCAGAAGGGGCAGGCCGTCGAAGCGGCTGGGTCAAAGTGGGACGCAAACGTGCCAGTGGCTAGGATGCCGTGCAGCAACCGCCACTGCAGGTCGCCAGTCTTCTTGGCGGTCGGCGGCTTATACAATGTGCGCCACGCCGGGTGGGCCGGTGGGGAAGCCGGTGGCCCCAGGCGCCGTCGCCACGGTGTATCGGGGCGTCCCGCCAGCACCTGAGCATGGCGGACACAGACCACCCAGGCATACAAGCTTCTACGCGATAGAGAAGCAAAGGGACAACCCGTGTCACTATCGGGAGGCATGGGGAGCCGCAACAGAGTGCCCGGCCCACCGGCCAACTCCGCGGCCACAGCCGGGGTGACCGGCAGCGAAGGGAAAGCCTCGGTCGCGGCATCCGCGGCCCGCGGGATCTGGCGCGCACGGAGATGTTCGTCCAAGGCGGCCGCCGCCACCGGCGGGAGGGCGGCGCGGATGTCACGCAGGAGATGACCCATGGTGCGGATGGAGCGCACGCCCAGCCGTGTGGCCAGCGCCTCGGGCGAGAGCCAGGCTGACCGAGCGGGGTCCAGGAGATGGTGCAGGCGGAGGACACGCGCCTGGATGAGGGTGGCCGTGAGGCTGGCAGAGGCCAGGCTCGGCACGGAGCCCCACAGGGCTGAGTTGTGCACCAGAGGCTCCCTCAGCAGCTGCGGGAAACACAGTGTCCGGGCTCGAGGCTGGAGGCGGAAGGCGACCTGCCAGGCTCGTACCACGCTGCGATAAAAGGCCGGAAGCACCGCCCAGTTCAGGAGCGTGGGTGTCAACAAAAAGAGCTCCCGGTCAAAGCCAAGGGCGCCGACCCTCTGTAGGAACCGGCACGCCAGTTGTTGCCATGGCAGCTGCTCCTCGCTGTAAAGCAGTCGCTGAAGGGCCTGCAGGCGGAAGGCCGCCACCCTGCTGGCCAGGTCAACCAGACCCTGGCCCCCCTCGGCAACAGGCAGGTGAAGGACGGCTCGTGGGAGCCAGTGGCGCCCATCCCAGAAGAAGTCCACCAGGTTGCGCTGGAGTCTCTCCAGGAGATCCGGTGGGGGGTCGAGCACGGCGCACCGGTGCCACAAGGTCGCTGCCGCCAGGTTGTTGATGACAAGGACGCGCCCCCGGTAGGAAAGGCTGGGCAGGCGCCAGCGCCACCGCTGCAGGCGGGCCTCCACCCCCTCCTCGAGGTCGTCCCAGTTACGCGCCATGAAGGCCGGTGGCCCCAGGAACACGCCCAAGATCTTGAGGCCCTCGCGGCGCCATGTGAGCCCCCCCCGGCAAGTCCGGGGGGAGCGTGCCAGTCCATGCGCCAAGCAACAAAGTATCGCTCTTGGCCCAGTTGATGCGGGCGGAGGAGGCACGCTCATAGGCATGCTGGCAATCCGCCAGGGCCCGCACGTCTTCCTGAGTGTTGAGGAAGACGGTGACATCATCCGCATATGCCGACAGCCGGAGACGAGGCCTAGCGGACGGGCCGGTGGCCACTGGCAGGGCCACACCACTCAGGCGGCGTCGCAGCGTGTGCAGCAGCGGCTCGATGGCCAGGGAGTAGAGCATGCCCGACAGCGGACACCCCTGACGAATGCCCCTGCGTGCGGGGAACGGAGCACACAGCACGCCGTTCACCTTGAGCAGGCTGGAAATGTCTCGGTACAAGACCCGGAGGGCCCCGGTGAAGAGGGGCCCAAAACCAAAGGCCTCCAGAGTCTGGAAGAGATAGGCATGGCCCACCCGGTCAAAGGCCTTCTCCTGGTCTAGAGAGATGAGGCCGATGTCGAGGCCAAAGAGCTCGCTAGCCGTGAGTAGGTCCCGCAGCAGGAACAGGTTGTCTTGAATGGTCCTGCCCGGCACGCAGTAGCTCTGCTCGGGCCCGGTGAGAGAGGCCATGACCGCGCGGAGGCGGGTGGCCAACGCTTTGGCCAGGATCTTATAGTCCGCGCACAGCAGGGAGACCGGCCGCCAGTTCTTCATGTAGCCCAGGTCTCCCTTCTTGGGCAGCAGGGTCAGCACCGCTCGGCGGCAGCTGATCGGCAAGACCTTGTCGGCGAGGCTCTCCTGGAAAACGTGCAGGAGGCTGGGGCCGAGGAGAGGCCAGAAGGTCTTGTAAAACTCAGCAGGCAACCCATCGAGGCCCGGGGCTTTGCCGGAGGCGAGGCCGGCCGTGGCGGCCGCCAGCTCTTCCAGGGACAAGTCCCGCTCAAGCTCTCCGGCCTCCAGGGCATCGAGACGTGGTAGGCCCTCGTGGAGTTCCCGCGTGGCCTCGGGGCACGACGGCTCGGCCGCAAACAGGTCACGATAGAAGGCGACGGCATGTTCGCGTATTTCGCCGAGCTCTGTAATGACCCGGCCCTCAGGAGTCTTGAGATGGTCCAAGACTTTGCTCGCTGCCCTCCGCCGCTCCAGGTTGAAAAAGAAGCGGGTCGGGGCGTCAGTTTCCGCCAGTTCCTGGCAACGGGCGCGGATCCTCGTGCCGCGGGCCGCGCTCTCCGCCAGGTCGCGCAGACATCTCCTGCGGAACCGGAGGCTCTCGCTCAGTGTCGCGTCGCTGCCAGCGGCCAGCAGAGCAGCCTCGAGCTCCGCCACGTCCTCCTCCAACTCCCGGATACGTCGGCGCGTCTCGTTCGCGGCCAGCTGGGTGTACTGCTGGCAAAAGGCTCGGATCTGTACCTTGCCCACGTCCCACCACAGCTTCCAGGAGGAGTGGCTCGATCTCGCAGCCTCCCAGCTCCTCCAGAAGTGGGCAAAGCAGTCCCGGAAATAGGAGTCCTGAAGCAGGCTGGCGTTGAAACACCAATAAGGTGCCCGCGCACAGGCTCTCCCCGGCAGGCTCAGTTCACTGAAGGCTAGGTCATGATCTGACAGACCCGAGGGAGCGATGCAGCTGCTGCGCAGGAGTGGCAGGTGATGCCTGGTGACATAAAGGCGGTCGAGGCGAGCCATGGTGACACCACCGGCACCCATCCTGGCCCAGGTGTACTGGCGCGCATCAGGATGCAGGGCTCGCCAGATGTCCACGAGGTCTGCCCCCTCCAAGGCAGATTGCAGCTTGCGAGCGGAGGGCAGGTGGGGTTCAGGCCCTGTGCGGTCGAGGCGCGGGGCAGTGGTGCAGTTGAAATCCCCACCGAGGAGGAGCAGGTCATCATCCTTGCTAGCGTCGCGCAGGAGGGCAGCCAAGGTCTCGAAAAAAACGACCCTCTCCTGACCATCGGAAGGCGCGTAGACGTTGATGAGCAGCAGGCGGTGTTGTGCGAGGGTGACGCGGACAGTCAGCAGGCGGCCGGGGATGACCTCCCGCGGCACCGCCGCGTCAAGCTGCAGCTGTGGTGATAAGAGAGTCGCGACCCCAGCGCTAAGGTTGGTGCCATGGCTCAGGAACACCTGTCCTCGCCAGGCAGCCCGCCAGGCCGCCTGGTTGAATCTGTCAGAGTGTGTCTCTTGAAGGAAGGCGACGGCCAGCCTCTTCTGTCGCAGGAGCTCCAGGACGGCTTCGCGCTTCACCGAGTCTCGACAGCCGTTGATGTTGAAGGTGCCAATGATTGTGGCTGCCATGGATGTGGGTGTGGGAGAGGAAGAGCAAAGCAAGGTACGGGTGGAAGAACGAGCACCCAAGAGCAGAGCAAGGCAGTACAGACAGGTCAAGGAAGGCCTACTGTGCCCTACTCTAGTCGAGGGACCCGCCCAAGTCCCACTCAACTCTCACCCTCTGGGCAAGCTTCTCCAAACGGTAAGCCATCTGGCGTGTGCCCAGATCCCGCTGCATGAGCTTGGCAGCTGCCCTGGCACCCTTTACGAACACTTTGGGGTCTGTGCACCACTGAGTGATGCGTCCTGCTACGTTCCTCTGCCCCTTAGTTAACTTCAAGAAGGACAGGAGTCCCCCATAGTCTGGAGGGACCCAGGGGGGCTCCGCCAGCTTGGGGTGGATGTTGCCCAAGGAAGAGCGTCGAGTCCGCACCCCCGGCGGGAGCTCGTCCGCAACCGCAGCATCGACACCCTCGATGTCTAGACACATCAGCCGCCTCTCATCGTCCGAGTCAAGGACCGGCTCCACGAGGGCATTCCCTGTCTTCCTGGGGGGGGAGAGGCCATCCCGCTCACGACGCCTCTTGCGAGACTCAGTGAGCTGGACCTCCATCTCGTCAACTTCTCCATCTAATCCACCAGGCTGGGGCATGACCAAGGGGGTAGCAGACTCTCCCGCCACCCCCGAGGCCAGGCCACCAGAAGAGAGGCATTCGCCACCATCCCCGCCGCCGCCCGACTCCGGAGGCTGGGGGACAGGCGAGGGGAGAGGGACCCCTGAAGCCCCCTCCCCCTCCGCTAAGTCTGCCCCGCCGACAGCTACATCCAACGGGGTGGGTGGTATGGCAGCCAGAGCGGGGCCAGGCTCTCTAGTGGGGGGTCCCTCGGCACTGGCCGAGGAGGGCAGGGCATCCTGAGAGGCCCCCTTCATCTTCCTCTCTTTGTCCTCCTTCTTCTTCTTGGTGGTAGTGGGCAGCTGCCCCTGTGCTGGGGACGGGCCAGACTGCCCTGCCCCCCCAGCCGGCGGGGCCCCCGCACTGAGGGCAGGGGGCGCCACAGACGGGGGAGGCGGCGGCGGGGCCTGGGTAGTAGCACCAGCCTCTCCACTGGACGATGGTTTCACACCAGAGCCCCCCGTCCCCTGAGATGGAATAGGGGTGGAAGGAGGCTGGGAGGAAGAGCTCCCTGCTTCCCTGGGCCTGCCGCGTGTCCCAGAAGTCGACACGCCGTCTCTCGGCTCTGCCGCAGGTGGCGATGGTCCGGCCGCCTTGCCCTGAGGGCACTGAGCAGCCAGGTGGGAGGAGCCGCCGCACTTAAAACACGTAGTCTCTCCCACAGACAAATAGATAATATACCTCCGACCCTCGAGCGTGAAGCTCAGGGAGCGAGGTAGAGACTGGGGGCCCTCCTTGAGGAGCATAAAGACCTGCCTCCGAAAAGACAGGACGTGCTTCCGCTGAGGGTCCTTGCCTCCCATCGGCAGCCGGCGAAAAGGACTCGTAAGAACTCCATAGGCCTCGAGTCCCCTGGCCAGCTCCCGATCAGAAACATGTGGTGGGATGTTAGAGATCACCACCCTCACTGCCTGAGTCTCTAGGGGCGTGACAGGGTAGTGGATGCCCGCAATGTCTAGGCCCTCAGCACACACCCTGTCAACCAAGGCAGGCGTGCTCAAATAAATCATCGGGACCGTGTTCACACGACCCGCATAGCGGATCGTACGCCATCCCAGGAGCGCAGCCAGAGCCTCCATGCAAACCTCGAGCCCCACATGGAGAGGGGCATGAACCCTCAGGCCATGCGTCAGCGGGAGGTCCCGAGAGACATCCTCATGCCAACTGCCAGGTGTAGGAGCAGCCATCCTCACTAGGACAGGGTTAAACTGCAAAGCAAAAAAAACTAAGGGAATGAAAAGAAAACTTAAACACAGGAGCTCAAGGCCAAGCTCCCGGGAATGCGGCCAAAACAGAAAGTGAAGATAAGCCACTGAAAGGGAGGGAGGGATTTGGGGGGTGAAGAAAAAAAAGCGTGGATAGAACAAAAAAAGAGGGGGGGAAGAAGAAAAAAGCACCCCTCAAGCGGCAAATGATAATAGAGAGCTCCCCACAAAGGGGGAGGAGGGTGGGGGGGGGGGAAAAGCGGCAGGGGAAGAAGGGGGGGGTTAAAACAGCAAAAAGAAAAAAGAAAAGGAAAACTAAAGGGTGAGGGGGGGATGGAGGGTTAATTAAGAGCACCTCTGGAAGGCAGGCTAATGGAAAAGGTAACTCCCCGTAACGAGCAGACAGAAAAAAGAGAAAGAGAGGGAAAGAGACAGTAAAAGAGAAGGCTGCGAGAAGCGTCTCACAGACAAAGAAACCGGAAGCAGAGGGGGAGGGAAGAGAGAGGAGAGAAAAGTGGGGGTAAAAGCTGCAAAAAAGCAAGAAAAGAGTCAGAAAGCGAAATAAACAGAGGCTAGAGACCTTTAGAGAGGTGGGAGTGAAGCAAGAAAAGAGATAGGAAGCCGGGGAGTCTTACGCTCGGGATCGCCCCACGCAGCTCCAAGCGAGCCTGGTCCGAAGCGTCCAAAGCGGAAGGAAGGAAGGAAGGAAGGAAGGAAGGAAGGAAGGAAGGAAGGAAGGAAGGAAGGACTTTGACTTTTAAGACTTTTTGACTTTTAAGAGACCTTTATTCCCGGGAGGGTGATAACTCGGAGTCAGTAAAGAGCATGTACAAGGACGCCCGAAGCTCTGGGCCTCATGGACAAGGCCTGGGCTCATGGCCTGCAAGGCCTGCCCGTACACTCTAGACAAAAAAAAACAACACAACGAACATAAGGACTATTTACAGTATTTACAGTTCTGCCAGCAGGGACACCCAAGGAGGCCTCTGGGGTCGACCCACTTGAGCAAAAGTCCAGGGCCTCGGCCCGCTTGACGCGTCTCTGCGGCTTGAGCAGCCGGTGGCATCACAGTACGAGGATCAGGCGTCCCGCCTCGACTCGGCACAGCACCCCCTCGAGGGCCCAGCGCTCCTCGAAGGCGGGCACCGTCCGCCGGAGGACAGCGTGCTCAAACTCGAGCGAGAGGCGGGCCCGCCCCAGCAGGCGGAAGAGCTGCAGGGCGTCGACCATCCCGGTGCCGGTGAGCTGGTTTCGCCGGCTCTTCAGGGTGGCCATCTTGGCCTGGCCCAGCAGGAAGTTGGCCAGGCTGACCGTGGCCCGCTCGGCCGCCCGGTATGGAAAGGAGTGGACGTAGGCGTCTTCGGAGAAGTCTCGGCCCACCACCCGAAGCAGTATGCCCAGGGCGGCAAAGAGAGGCTGCAGCCCGGGGCAGTCGAGGAACGCGTGGAAAATGTCCTTGTCCAGCACCCCTGGGCAGAAGGGGCAGGCCGCCGAGGCCGCTGGGTCCACGTGACGCACAGAGGTGCCGGTGGCCAGGATGCCATGCACGAGCCGCCACTGCAGGTCGCCGGTCTTCTTGGCGATGGGCACCTTATACAGCGTGCGCCACGCCGGGGTCCCGGGCTGCGCCAGGCGCCGCTGTCACACAGTGTCAGGGCGGCCGGCGAGCACCTGGGCGTGCCGGGTGCGCACCACCCACATGTAGAGGCCCTTGCGGGGCAGGGTGCCAAAAGGGCAGCCCGTATGGCTATCGGGGGGCACCGGGAGCCTGAGCAGCGTGTTGGGCCGCTTGGCCAGCTCGCTGGGTACCGCTGGGATGACGGGTAGGGGTGGGAAGGTGTCTTCTGCGGTGTCCGCGGCGGGGAGGGGCCGGCGAGTCTGGAGATGGACTTCCAGGGCGGTCGCTGCCTCCGTCGGGAGGGCGGCCCTAATGGCCCGCAGAAGCCGCCCCGCGGTGCGGACGGAGCGCATCGCCAGCCGGGCAGCCAGGGCCTCGGGTGACAGCCAGTCCGACCGAGCGGGATCCAGGAGGTGCTCCAGGCGGGTGGAGCGCGCCTCGACGAGAGCTGCCGTGAGGCTGGCGGAGGCCAGGCTCGGCACGACCCAGTGCAGGGCCGGGTTGTGGACCAAGGGCTCTCGAAGGAGTTGCGGGAACCGCAGGTGCCTGGCCTGGGGACAGAGATGGAAGGCCGCCCGCCAGGCCCGCACCATGCTGCGGTAGAACGGGGGAAGGTTCGCCCCGTTCAGGAAGGTGAGGCCCAGTTGAAACAGCTCCCGGTCAAAGCCGAGGCCCCCCACTCACCACAGGAATCGGCACGCCAGCAGTCGCCACGGGAGGTGGCCTTCGGTGTACAGGAGCCGCTGGAGGGCCTGCAGCCGATAGGCGGCCACCCTGCTGGCCAGATCGATCAGGCCCTGGCCCCCCTCGCCGGTGGGCAGGTAGAGGGCAGCTCGTGGGAGCCAGTGGCGTCCGTCCCACAGGAAATCGACCAGGAGCCGCTGCAGTCTCTCCAGTAGTTCCGGCGGAGGGTCCAGCACCGCGCAGCGGTGCCACAGAGTCGCCGCCGCCAGGTTATTGATGACGAGGACGCGCCCCCGGTAGGAAAGGCTGGGCAGGCGCCAGCGCCACCGCTGCAGGCGGGCCTCCACTCCCTCCTCGAGGCCGTCCCAGTTGCGCGCCATGAAGGTCGTCGGCCCCAGGAACATGCCCAAGACATTGAGGCCCTCGCGGCGCCAGGCGAGGTCCCCCGGCAAGTCCGGCGGAGGCCTGCCAGTCCATGCGCCAAGCAGCAGAGTGTCACTCTTGCCCCAGTTGATGCGGGCGGAGGAGGCGCGCTCGTAGGCCCGCTGGCAATCTGCCAGAGCCCGCACGTCTTCCTGGGTGGCGAGGAAGACGGTGACGTCATCCGCATAGGCAGACAGCCGGAGACGAGGGCCAGCGGACGGGCCCGTGGCTGATGGCAGGGCCACCCCACTCAGGCGGCGGCGCAGGGCGTAGAGCATGCCCGACAGCGGACAGCCCTGGCGAATGCCCCTGCGCGCAGGGAACGGAGCACAAAGCACCCCGTTCACCTTGAGCAGGCTGGAAATGTCCCGGTACAAGACCCGGAGGGCCCCGGTGAAGAGGGGCCCAAAGCCAAAGGCCTCCAGCGTGCGGAAGAGGTAGGCGTGGCCCACGCGGTCAAAGGCCTTCTCCTGGTCAAGAGAGAGGAGGCCGACGTCGAGGCCAAAGAGCTCGCTAGCCGTGAGCAGGTCCCGCAGCAGGAACAGGTTGTCTTGTATGGTCCTGCCCGGCACGCAGTAGCTCTGCTCGGGCCCGGTGAGAGAGGCCATGACCGCGCGGAGGCGGGTGGCCAGCGCTTTGGCCAGAATCCTGTAGTCCGCGCACAGCAGGGAGACCGGCCGCCAGTTCTTCATGTAGCCCAGGTCTCCCTTCTTGGGCAGCAGGGTCAGCACCGCTCGGCGGCAGCTGATCGGCAAGACCTTGTCGGCGAGGCTCTCCTGGAAAACGCGCAGGAGGCTGGGGCCGAGGAGAGGCCAGAAAGTCTTGTAGAACTCGGCAGGCAGCCCGTCGAGGCCCGGGGCTTTGCCGGAGGCGAGGCCGGCCGTGGCGGCCGCCAGCTCTTCCAGGGACAAGTCCCGCTCCAGCTCGCCGGCCTCCAGGGCATCGAGACGCGGTAGGCCCTCGTGGAGTTCCCGTGTGGCCTTGGGGCACGACGGCTCGGCCGCGAACAGGTCGCGATAGAAGGCGACGGCACGTTCGCGTACTTCGCCCGGCTCTGTAATGACCCGGCCCTCAGGAGTCTTGAGATGGTCCAAGACTTTGCTTGCTGCCCGCCGCCGCTCCAGGTCGAAAAAGAAGCGGGTCGGGGCGTCGGTTTCCACCAGCTCCTGGCAGCGGGCGCGGATCCTCACGCCGCGGGCCGCGCTCTCCGCCAAGTCGCGCAGGCATTTGCTGCGGAGCCGGAGGCTCTCGCTCAGTGCCGCGTCGCTGCCAGCGGCCAGCAGAGCAGCCTCGAGCTCCGCCACGTTCTCCTCCAACTCCCGGATACGGCGGCGCGTCTCGTTCGCGGCCAGCTGGGTGTATTGCTGGCAGAAGGCTCGGGTCTGGACCTTGCCCACGTCCCACCACAGCTTCCAGGAGGAGAGGCTCGGTCTCGCAGCCTCCCACCTCCGCCAAAAGTGGGCAAAGCAGTCCCGGAAGTAAGAGTCCTGGAGTAGACTAATGTTCAAACACCAATACGGTGCCCTTGCACAGGCTCTCCCCGGCAGGCTCAGTTCACTGAAGGCCAGGCCATGATCTGATAGACCCGAGGGAGCGATGCGGCTGCTGCGCAGGAGTGGCAGGTGGTGCCTGGTGATATAAAGGCGGTCGAGGCGAGCCATGGTGAGACCGCCGGCACTCATCTTGGCCCAGGTGTACTGGCGCGCATCGGGATGCAGGGCTCGCCAGAAGTCCACGAGGTCTGCCCCCTCCAGGGCAGCATGCAGCTTGCGAGCGGAGGGCAGGTGGGGCTCAGGCCCTGTGTGGTCGAGGCGCGGGGCAGTGGTGCAATTGAAATCGCCCCCGAGGAGGAGCAGGTCATCATCCTCGCTAGCGTCACGCAGGAGGGCAGCCAAGGTCTCAAAGAAAGCGACCCTCTCCTGGCCATCGGAGGGCGCGTAGATGTTGACGAGCAGCAGACAGTGTTGCGTGAGGGTGACGCGGACGGTCAGCAGGCGGCCGGGGACAACCTCCCGCGGCACCGCCGCGTCAAGCTGCAGCTGCGGCGATAAGAGTGTCACGACCCCCGCGTGGAGGTTGGTGCCATGGCTCAGGAACACCTGTCCTCGCCAGGCAGCCCGCCAGGCTGCCTGGTTGAACCTGTCAGAGTGGGTCTCTTGTAGGAAGGCGATGGCCAGCCTCTTCTGTCGCAGGAGCTCCAGGACGGCCTCGCGCTTCACCGCGTCTCGACAGCCGTTGACGTTGAAGGTGCCAATGGTTGTGGCTGCCATGGGTGTGGGTGTGGGAGAGGAGGAGCAAAGCAGAGTGCGGGTGGAAGAGCGAGCACCCAAGAGCAGAGCAAGGCAATACAGACAGGTCAGGGAAGGCCTACCGTGCCCTACTCTAGTCGAGGGACCCACCCAGGCCCCACTCCACTCTCACCCTCTGGGCAAGCTTGTCCAGACGGTAGGCCATCTGTCGTGTGCCCCGATCTTGGTGCATGAGCTTGACTGCCACCCTGGCAGCCTTGACAAACACTTTGGGGTCCGCAAACCACTGGGTGATGCGCCCCGCTACATTTTTCTGCCCCTTAGTTAGCTTCAGCAAGGACAGGAGTCCCCCATAGTCAGGAGGGACCCAGGGGGGCTCCGCCAGCTTGGGGTGGATGTTGCCTACGGAAGAGCGGCGATGCCGCACCCCCGGCGGGAGCTCGCCCGCAACTGCAGCATCGACCCCCTCGATGTCCAGGCACATCAGCCGCCTCTCGTCGTCCGAGTCAAGGACCGGCTCCGCGAGGACATTCCCTGTCTTCTTGGGGGGGAGGGGCCATCCCGCTCACGACGTCTCTTGCTAGACTCCGAGAGCTGGATCTCCATCTCGCTAACTTTCCCATCTGCTCCGGTAGGATGGGGCGTGACCAAAGGGGCAGCGGGCTCTCCCGCCACCCCCGGGGCCAGGCCACCGGAAGAGAGACATTCGCCACTATCCCTGCTGCCGCCCGACTCCGGAGGCTGGGGGACAGGCGAGGGGAGGGGGACCCCTGAAGGCCCCTCCCCCCCACCCGCTAAGTCTGCCTTGTCGGTGGCTACATCCAACGGGGCGGGTGGTATGGCAGCTGGAGTGGGGTCCGGCTCTGTAGTGGGGGGGCCCTCGGCACTGGCCGAGGAGGAGTCTGTCAGGGATGGGGTGTCCTGAGAGGCCCCCCTCATCTCCCTCTCTTTGTCGGGTGGTTGGGAGGATGCCCGAGCCCCATCATCCGATGAGGCTCCAGCGCCGCAGTCCCCGGCCACCCCAGCCACTTCGGCCGGGGCAGGCAGGGGGCAAGGGGAAGCGTCCGCCCCTCCACCCGGTGGGGCTGCCGCACCGAGGGCAGGGGGCGCCACAGATGGGGGAGGGGGCGGTGGGGCCATGGTAGTAGCACCAGCCCCTCGGCTGGATGATGGCTTCCCACTGGAGACCCCGGTCCCCTGAGATGGAATGGGGGGGGAAGGAGGTCGGGAGGAAGAGCTCCCAGCCTCCCTGGGCCTGCCGTGTGCCCCAGAGGTCGACGCGCCGTCTCTCGGCGCTGCCGCAGGCGGCGATGGTCCGGCCGCCTTGCCCCGAGGGCACTGCGCGGCCAGGTGGGAGGAGCCCCCGCACTTGAAGCACGTGGTCTCTCCCACAGATAGATAGATAATAAACCGCCGCCCCTCGAGCGTGAGGCTCAGGGAGCGAGGCAGCGACTGGGGGCCCTCCTTGAGCATGAAGACCTGCCTCCGAAAGGACAGGACGTGCTTCCCCTGAGGGTTCTTGTTTCCCTTCGGCAGGCGGCGAAAAGGACTCGCAGGAACCCCATAGACCTCGAGTCCCCTGGCCAGCTCCCGATCGGAAACGTGCGGTGGGATGTTGGAAATCACCACCCTCACTGCCTGAGTCTCTAGGGGCGTGACAGGGTAGTGGATGCCCGCAATGTCCAGGCCCTCCGCACACACCCTGTCAACCAAGGCGGGCTTGCTCAAATAGATCATCGGGACCGTGTTCACGCGCCCCGCGTAGCGGATGGTACACCATCCCAGGAGGGCGGCCAGAGCCTCCACGCAAGCCTCGAGCCCCACATGGAGAGGGGTATGAACCCTCAGGCCATGAGACAGTGGGAGGTCCCGAGAGACATCCTCATGCCAGCTGCCAGGCGTAGGAGCCGCCATTCCTCGCCAGGACAGGGTTAAACTACGAAGCGCAGCAAAAAAAAAAAAAAAGCCTCAGGCTGACACGGGGGACTGGGAGGGGGCTGAAAACACCCCAAAATCGGCCTGAGGGGGAACAGAGCAACCCCGCAGGGGCTCAGGGCAAGCCCCAAGGCAGGGGCAGATGGCAGGGACCAAGGGCAGGGGCCCTGGGGGAGGGAGGCAGCAGAAATCAAAGGGACAACTCAGGCAGGGGTGGGGGAGGGGCAGAGGCAAACGAGGCTGCCAGAGCCCAGGGGAAAAAGGCTCAGAAAGTGGGGGGAAGGGGCAGGGAGGGGGTCCCCAGGGACAGGGTGGGGAGAGGCAAGGGGTTTTTTTGGGTGGGGGGACAGGAAAAGGGGGGCAGGGAGTGCGAGGCAACAAGCTGAAAGCACCTGAGCTGGAGGAGCTTAGAAGGGCTTCAGCTGTCGGCGGCCATCTTGAAAGAAAGAAAGCAAGAAAGAAAGAAAGACTTTTGACTTTTAACAACTTTATTTCACAAAAAATCAGGTACAGAAAGCAAAAACCATCAAACCACACCAAAGAGAAGCCATTCCAGGACATTCAGAACATCACACCGTGACAAACACCTTCGCAGTAATACACATCGTATCTAACATGCTATTTATATATATAGCCCTCGAGAAACGAACAATTCCACCCTTCCCTGTCCCATAGTACACGTACAAAAACCTTCAACTTCTCACCCCGAGAAAATAAACAAAAGCAGCCTGGTGAGGGCCCAGGGCACGGCACAAGCCGGAAGCCACAGTCCGCCACCGCGCCTGCCCGGTCGCCCAGACCGGTCATGACATCAGAGCGCGTATTTGAGACGGCCGTCCTCCACGTGGCACAGCGCTCCCTCAAGGGCCCAGAGTGCCTCGAAGGCGGGCACCCCCCGCCGGAGCACAGCGTGCTCAAACTCCAGCGAGAGGCGCGCCCGCACTAGGAGGCCAAAGAGCTGCGGGGCATCGTCTGAGCCGGTGCCGGCAGGCCGGTTACGGCGGCTCTTGAGGACGGCCATCTTGGCCTGGCCCAGCAAAAAGTTGGCCAGGCAGATGGCGCCCCGCTCGGCCGCCCGGTATGGGTAGGAGCATATGTAGGTGGTCTCTGAGAGGCTCCTGCTCAGCGCCCGCAGCGGCAGCTCGAGGGTGGCAAAGAGCGGCCGCAGGCGGGGACAGTCCAGGAAGGCGTGAAAGAGATCCTCCTCCACGCCCCCAGGGCAGAAGGGGCAGGCCGTCGAAGCGGCTGGGTCAAAGTGGGACGCAAACGTGCCAGTGGCTAGGATGCCGTGCAGCAACCGCCACTGCAGGTCGCCAGTCTTCTTGGCGGTCGGCGGCTTATACAATGTGCGCCACGCCGGGTGGGCCGGTGGGGAAGCCGGTGGCCCCAGGCGCCGTCGCCACGGTGTATCGGGGCGTCCCGCCAGCACCTGAGCATGGCGGACACAGACCACCCAGGCATACAAGCTTCTACGCGATAGAGAAGCAAAGGGACAACCTGTGTCACTATCGGGGGGCATGGGGAGCCGCAACAGAGTGCCCGGCCCACCGGCCAACTCCGCGGCCACAGCCGGGGTGACTGGCAAGAAAGAAAGAAAAGAGTCTTCAATTAAAAGTAAATTCTTAACAAAAAAATGTTTGATACTATATAACCTGTCAATTCAAGTATGCATTTTCATTCTCTTTCCAACTTCCGCCTTTCATTTAGGAAAACAGTTACACACAACTTGGGATTTAAAAGATAAAACATTCTCTAAAGCTGAGTGCCCTGTGAAATTAGTGCTCCATCAAAAAATGAGCAGATGTCAAGGGAAACTTACTGATGTTCCCTTTTTAATTATGAACAGCTAATGGGAGCAGAAGACCCAACAGCACTCGGCTGCTACTATTTATATTATTAATTTGGAAACACTTGATCTTCAAAGGAGAATTTTGTTTATATAATACAATTTACTTGAAGCAGTACACTACATTCTCATATCACAGAAAATAATGCATGGAGCATAAGTTGGAATCCTATTACACATCCTTATTTAATCAAAAGTAAAAAATGGAATGAAGACCAAAGGCAAGAATAATAATTCATCTACACACTCTATTTTCTCAGTTTGACTAGAATTGAAATCTTTCAAGCTCAAAAGTGAAAAGGCCACCAAACTGCCTCCTAGTTATTGGTGTTCTGTTACCCTCTGTGGAGGAGGTAGAATGGCCAAGAACTGCTTCCACCATCAAAAAATGACTAATTGTATGTGTCTTTGCTAAATTCAGATCCATTTAATTTGTTGTACAGTTTTTCAATCAAACACAATTGGAATTTTCAGGTATAGCACTAGTATAGGTCTACTTAGGATCTTTAACTAAAACCTAATATTTACTATTTACTTATTAGATTTGTATGCTGTAAAAAAGGCTTAGGGCAATTTACAGTGAGAGACAGAAACAACAAATAAAAGCAAATGGGATAAAATATGGAACAAAAGGTTCTTAAACTATCCTGGATTGCTAAATGCCTGCCCATATAGGAATATCTTACAGTGTTTCTGTAAGACATCCAGGCCTGGGTTCTGTCACAGCTCAAGGGGAAAGAAGTTCCAAACTATCAAATGACCTCAAGGTTTTTGCCAAGAGAACTTAGCCCATTGATGCTACTAGTAGGAAGTTGTTCTTGTCTGATCTTAGGAATCGTGTTGGGGCATGGGAGAGTAGGTATCCAATTACATACATGATAGGGTCAAATCCTAAAGCACCTATTATTAATGTCTAGCTCTTGCCTGAGAAAAAATCTATACAACGGAAAGGAAAGCCCCAAGTGGAGGATTTGTCTATTGAATTATTCCTGACTCATTTAATGAAGAGGATGCAGTTCAGCCTGTGCATCCCGTGAAATTTGCAGGAGATATCCATTTCCAAGGCAGCAGCGAGACAATGCCATACACCACACTGTGAAGAGTCAGCTATATACAAAGAGATTTCCCTGCAATCCCCTCTTTAATAATGCTGTGTCTTAATTTTACCTGATTTTTATTTGGATGAATGCCTCGCTGACGAAAGCCTAAAATTTCAGAAACAAGTGCATGCAGGCCAGAAATGAAATGCCCATTGCTGAATCCCAGTGCAAGGGTGATCAAGTCTTTCCAGAAACTTGTTTAAACAGTGAACTTATGGTGGCAGGCAGCAGTGCCCGGTTATAATGCAGGCCTAATAGAAGCCATGTAGCTGTGTTCAGGTGCTATCTTGGGCAGATTGATTAGTGCTGCTGATTAGCGCACCTACACTACTACTTGTATATGGCACTGCTTTAATTCAAGAGCAGCACATCAGGTTTGAGGGTGCCACTGCCTGGCTTGGTGAACATGCCATGTGGACAGAAAATAGGAGTGCTAAGGACTCAGAAGCTTTTAGATAGGTGCACAAGGTGAAGTTCATATTTTAAAAAAGGAAATCATGTGGGGGTGTGGCTACACATAATAATTGTATGTCACTGGGAACCGAGTCACAATTGCCATGTGTCAGAGGTGCTCACATATACAGTGTCTTAGTATTCTAGATAGAGCTGTCACCCTTTAAGCATTTGAAGTACTGTGTCTCTGACATCAGGGGACAGAAATGAGCACCCAGTTCAACATGTCTCTCAGTGGGTGAGTGGGGGCAGTGCTTGTACCCATGCTTTGGGGATCCCAGGGGATGGGTGATCTATGGCTGGGGGGTTCTTACTTTTCTGCTTTACCTTCTCTCCTAATTTGAGGTTTACAACCTTCAGTAGACTGCAGTTGACCAAAGTCTCCAGTGTGTTTCCATGACTTGGGAGGAGCCAGTGGGTGAGAAGTATTTGGATCCATGTTTTTTGGGTTCCTGGGAGCTTGAAGGACCATGATGAAGGGCCACAGTTGAGTAGGAAGTGAAGACACCTGGTTGTTAGAAAGATAGCTGCCACTGAACAAGCAGTGCAAAGAAGTGCCAATGAAAGGGGAAAAATGGGAACAGTAGACTTCTAACTGTACCAGACCAGCCAGTTGCAGCAGCATGGGGGGTGAGGAGTGAATGATACAGTGTGGGATGACTGGAGGACCTACCAGATGTGTGTCATGGAATACTTTGTGTCCACATGTAATATTGAACAGGTGCTCTGTAACCTGGTTCAAATGAATACTTGATTTTCCAGGTAAACTTTTGAAATGTTCCAGTTCTTTAAAACAGCTTAAGGGGCTTGTACATCTGACCTTTTTGGTTTAAACTGCATTGTAAGCCATTTTAACAAAGGTCTGACCCAGTAGCAAAATTGTTTTGCGTGGAGGCATTCCAGGGAGAGAAGAAATTATCTAATTTTTGACTCAGACTGAAAAACAGTCAAAAAGAACACGACTTCTCATTTCCTGTCTAGATCATATCAGTGAGTTCTTAAAAACAGGAATTAAATATGTCCATACTCTATCTTTGGAAATAAAAACACATAAATACATACAGTGGTTTTTGTGTTATTTTCTTCAAGCATCCCATTAATTCCTGCAAATAAGGGGCTAATTATACTGGTTAGAACCCATGGATAGTGGAGACAGGCTGTGTTTAAACTGCCTCAAGAACACATCAATCCTATAACATCTTTCTTGTTCCCCTGTTAAAACATTTTTAGGAAGGGACAAAGCCATTCATATCAAATTATATTAAACTGTCAGGCAAGGTTCAAGTAGATGTGATATCTTTTATTAGACCAACTGAGTAGTTGGAAAAAACTACTCGGTTTAATAAAAGATATCACATCTACTCAAAGAACCTTGCCAGCCTACGTCCTTAGGCCAACACAGCTACAACCAAAAAACTATTAAACTGTTATGATTTTATGATGCTAATCAAAATCCACAATGGAGTGGGGAAGAAGCCATTTCTTTTGTGGGCTAAATCAATGTTATAATTCCCAATTCTGCAGGGAAAAAGGTTGGCTTTTGCTATTAAGCTCTGTCATTGCAATGTCATTAGTTACTGATCATTGGTCCACGTGATATTATACAATAGATTCCTGTGAAACCTAAATAGTGCTGAATTGAAGGTACTGGTTGTAAAGCAAATCACAAATACAATGTTTTAACTACTAAACATTGCTTGGACTGCAAATGTCTTCCATGTGAGGAAAAAAAAAAAAAAGCAAAGAGAGGATGAAGGCTTTGTAGTAAGGAAAATGGATTAATGTGTGATGGCTTTTGAAGCTTTAATGTACACTCTTATCAAGAACAGTGATTCATTATATTGTTATATTGTTATTTCGCAGCTTAGTTTCACCTTTTCCTGTGCCTCCTGTCCCTGATCCTTTTGCAGATAAACAAGCTGGAGGCTCGCCTGAGGCAGGAAGGTTGCATAGATGATAATGGGATTCAGCGGAAGGAAAATGAGTGGTGGATGAAGGAAGACTGCATTAGTTGTAGCTGTAAGGTATGTGTTGCTAAAAGTTCCCTGTACCATCTATTTTTCTTTTTTTCCTTCAGTACTATGCCAACCTGCAATTAAGAGTTTAGGAAAGAGTCTGCCTTGCAACTTGCTATGCTTTAGTGGTTATAGGCAATGCAAATCTGCTGCAGAAATGTTGTGGGGATTTATTATAATCAAAACCTAAAAAAAGGCAAAAATATATCATTCAGATTCGTTCCTTTTTTTGTATTTTTGGAGAGTTACTTAAACGTGCAAAATGGGCAGAAAGTGCTACTAAATGGAAATGCTGATCTTGGGGATAGCATTTTTTGCCTCTTTTGTTCAAAACCATTCAGAAAGTGCAAGGTAGCTTTATTAGCATTCTCTTTTTTTCCAAGACGTTAATTCCCAAACAAATGTACCAATGAGTGACTTATTACCTTATTAAAGAGATTAGCATATTCTAATATGAACATCCTCTCTCTTTTCTTAACCAGATACAATTCTCATAGTTCTTTATGTAAGGCTGTTCCTGAAACATAAGTGGGTTTTGTCTACATAAATAGTTGCTACTACACAATGAAACCCACTTGGTTATAATGATCTGCTTACAAGTAGACTGAGTGGAAATTCCATATTGTTTCAGTATGCTGTATGCAAACTGAATCTCTGTCTAGTGCAAGCTATTAAAAAAAAAGGAAAAGTGGATTAGAAAAAATTGGTGTGGTGCTGTTTGGCTCTGCAATTCTAATTAACCTCAGTTACCTTTCATATTGGTGTGTCAGCTATGAAAATTGTCGTTTATTCATGTGGATAAGTAGGCCATCTCATATTTTGCAGAGGCTTGCATGACAAAGGCCTCACTATTTTGTTTTCCTATCTTTTATTTGTACTGTATGTGATTTGTGCTAATATGTTAAATATTGCCTTTCAGAATGGCCAGATAATCTGCACTGTAGAGACATGTCCCTTAGTGGAGTGTTCAGCCCCTGCAAAGCTGGAAGGAAAATGTTGTCCAGTCTGCAGAGAAAGTGAAAATGCTATAGAATCACCAGCTGAACTTTAATCATTATTCCTCTGATAATGAGCATCCGTTGGACCTGCCTACTGAGAAGATATAACTTTTAAATTCAAAGAATCTTCCAAACAGTTACAAGTACTGCTGACTATACCTGCACTAAAACATTTGATGTGAAAACACACACTGACTAAACAATTAAGTCACTCTAGGGTTTTCAGGATGCTGGAAACATTATCTTTCAACATGGCTGGGTATTGTGAGCAAGGCCACGAAAGAATATAGTGAAAGCCCTTTACAGTTTTACATGTCCGGTATTCGTATATTAGAAGTTGTTACAAGTTAGAATCAGTAACTCAGCTTTAAAAATCATATATTATTCTTGACCCCCTCTGCCAAAAGGCAGGGAGAAAAGGGATCAAAAGTATGATATAGCTTTGAACCATGGTATTTAACCATTGACTGAAATACTTTTTTGAAATTCAAGTACGTTTTAGGAGCAATATCTTTTTTTTTTAATGCACTTTTCCAAGGAAAAGAATTCTAGGAAAGAAGTGCACGTGACCTGCTGGTTTGTTTTGTTTTGTTTGTTTCTGGGGTAGGGATTTAAGAAAGGAGTTACACAATGAGAAACAGTTTGGTTTCGTATTATGAGACTTTCTTCTGATTCCACAGTAGCCTTATGGAGCTTGAGCTTTATTAGGATCAAAATCAAAGAGCAGTGTGGCACAATTCTTTAAGGTCACATGGTGCTGAGTTTGCGATCTGAAATTTGATGAAATGCACCTCAGGGAGCTTGCCATTTATGAACATGTATCCCAAGCCAGATAATGCGTGGATAAGTGTAACATAATTCATAGATGGTTTTACATATTCTTTTCAAAGTGACCTATTACCCCATGTTCGGCATGGAACTCCCACTGATGTAAGTGGTTGAAAGAGAGAATGAGAGAGAGGGTGTAAACAGACATCGCCCTTGTTGCAAGAAAACAGATGCCCCATCCCCTTGTTGCACTCCAAGTGCCCCAAAATGTTGCTGTGACTAATGGTATTCAGTTTGTAATGCCTTAAATGGGAGGATGTCTGTTTTCTTATTGTGCGCCTGTAATAGAAAGGGCTTTGCTTAATGCTCATAGCAAGAGTCTTGTATGCTGACTCCATAGTAGGCCTTTGAAACAGCGTGTAGCTTTTTTGCTCTGTGAGCGTGACCGAACCATGAACCTAGATAGTAGAATGTTGTAATAAAGCGGAATGTGGTAAACACCAGGTGTGTTGGATCACAACTCATCCCCAGATTCTTAGCTTGAGATAACCGAATCCCTAGTTTGAGATAACGTTATTTAGTCCAGACTATATAAGATGTACATTCTTAAGTTACAGGGAGTTCCTCCCACTCTGGCAAGAAATCTTGCGCAGAGCCTGGTGCAGGCTATCGTATCCCTGGGATCGGGACACTCCGGGGCCAGGGGAGCTATGCGGGGTGGCGACTGCTGCCTAGAGCTGATGTGAAGTGATCATCCTCTCCGCTCTGTCTTATTGCCTGCCTCTGCGAGTATCCTTGAATAAGCTTTGCAAGGGTGAGAACAACCATGAGTATGTCCTTTGTTCAAGTGCAGGGAATCTCCTGAACCCACTAGTTCATTCTAAGACAATATTGCTACGTGCTGTTTCAAAGGCCTACTATGGAGTCAGCATACAAGACTTGCTATGAGCATTAAGCAAAGCCCTTACTATTACAGCGCCATAGGAATTCTCCTGCAGAGGATTCCCACAGGACCCATATCTTGTTGCCATGTCCTGAGTTGGGATGAGGCACCTTGAGCCATTGTCTTGCAGGATGGGACCCCTTAATGCCCAGGACCAGAAGGGGCCTGACCCTGTAGGACAACAGTCCCTGTGACATCTGTAGACACTAGTAAAGTGGATTGGCTCTGTTGAGGCATATCCAGCATAGCTTATTCCACTCTTAAGTTGTCTGTTTATATCCACAAAAGATGAACTCAACTATTCATCATGTTCCCATGCAGATAGTCAGGAGTTTAGTAAGTTTATAAATAGGATTACATGATTACATTAGTTGCCTGTGGTAACAGGGAGCTAGATCAAGGATGCTCAGCCTCTGGCCCACAGGCCAGATCCAGCCCATGATGCTGTGTCTTCTGGATCCCAGGGCTCCCCAAGGGTCTAGAAATTTGGCAGCAGGAGAGCAGTGGCTTCATTCCCCCATTGCCAAATTTCCAGACCCAGGAGGAGCCCCAGTCCCTGTACACTGGATTTGGTGTCTGATTCCAGTGCACAGGGCCAGGCGGGGGTGGCACCAGGCCTCAGGGCCAAATTCCAGCTTGAGGAGGGTGGAAGGGGGACTCAGAACCCAATCCTGATGCACATGGCAGCTGGGCTGTGTACCATCTATCTGATCCATGGCACCAAAAGGTTGAGTGGCACTGAATTAAATTATATGACCTAATAGGTCTCTTCCAGTCCTATTCTTTTGCTCCTATTAAAAAACATGGTAACTTAATTTTAAAAATCTATTGCATAAAAAATGAGAGGTCAACTTTTCAAATGTGTGCCCTGAGATGTGCCTCAAAAATGCATGTGCGCCAAATGTGAATTTTCATGTAAATTAGCTGGTGTGGATGCAACAGTGGGAAGTAGATGTACATATTAACCAGCGTGGCTACAGTTTTACTGGCACTGCTTAGTGCCTGAATTTATTTTGGAAATTTTGTCTTGACGAGTTCAAAATTCCAAGAGAGAGCTGTCTGTACTGAATTTTGCCCTTTAAAATTAATGAACATCTGTGCTTCCCTTCTACTTTCATTCTGTTATGATTGATTTTTTTGTTTACTAACAAGAGGCCATCCCATAATGGTGTGCACAGATTTTCTCACGCAGCTTTGATTATCATTAATGTCTATTACATGTATAAATGTCCAGGCCTTTAAGCTAGATTCACAAAATACATTTATAGATGATGAACTGAGAGAATCCAAAAATGAATAAGATTTCCAAAAATTCTGAAATGGGTGTTTCTTTTTACATTCATACACAGGGTGACAATATCAACAGTGAAATCAAAATACCAAGAAAAATGTCTAATGAAGAATTTACTTTATTCTGACTAATTCATAACTTTCTGTTGAAAACAATGTATAGAATATATTTCTTACTCCATGTCATGCACAGGTAAGTACATGCGAAAATGTAAATTATCTTGGGGAAATCAGTAAGGACTGTAAAAATAATTTTAAAAGAGCATATGCCAACCTTAAATTATCAGGGTTTTATGCACATTTTAACTAATGTATTCCGTTTACCAACATATACACAGGTCACATTTATATTTGTAGTTTCCAGCAATACTGTTAGAGTGTTTGAACAGAAAAACATGATGCACACCTTGCTCAAAATAATTTTCTGCTGGAACATTAAGTAATAATACAAGGCTGCTAAATAAATTTCACAGCTAAGTTAAATCCCTTCATAATGATGACATTTTCAACACTACCTTTCACTATAACTTTCAGAAATCTTAATTCCTGACTCCTGAAAAGTAGGAGCAATGAAGTTTATTTTAATAAGCTCATCTTACTAAGAGCAGCTTGATTATTGTGGCTGGTTTTCTAATTTACTCCAGAAGTATTGTTAGGTTTACAGAAGACATCTTTCATAATTAATCATAAGAAGCCTTGATTGAGGGGAAGTGATAGAACCAGCACCGGACCTATGTACAACATAAGCCCTGTTTAGTGGGATATAAATGGTGTACATGTTTGGGCTTCCTCTGTCTGTTCCTTGCTCTCTCTGGTATATCGCTTACTTTTAAAATATACTTCCTCAAAATACGTTAGCTCTCCGTATGATGCCATAAATGCTGACCATGCCAGAAAAGTTAAACTGGATAATTTAATTTTTTTTAAAGTTGCATAGCTATAAAACTAATAGAAATTGAATGTAAATTCTTGCTTATATAGGAGGGTAACTTAGTCAGTATTTTTTATGTACATTGATGTGTGTTCCCCTTGGAAGCTTTGACAAGAATTACCATCTTATAATTTGGTTAATAAACTGAGTACTGCACAACCAACACGATGCGAAAGCAAAAATAAGCATGCTCACACTTAGTTTATGTATAATAAAAGAAGCACCGTATCAGTACGTTGAAAGCTGCCTTGAAAATGTTGTAGACTACTGTGCAACACAGTTCTTCTTTAGAGTACAATCGTTGCTAACATTAATATAATATATTGGTATAAAAATTGATACATTGAAGTCAAGATTAAATATTCAGATCGATTTCCAATGTGCTGATGTCTTAAAAAATATTCTTAAGACTCAGAAGTTCTATATTCTCAAAACCCTGGAAAATATAATAGTAAACTTTAGCTATAAAGAAATGGTTTTTATCCTGAAAATTACTCCCAGAGATCAAACATATTTCTTGTATTGCTCGCACTCGTTGGAAGTTTTAATTGATTGATTGATTAACTCTCCTGACTGAAAGCCATATACTGAGTTATGATTCCTGAACTTTTAGGACCATTTTAACGTTAGTTACAAGCTCTATAAACAGTATTAATAAAATTCAAGTATGACATATTTGTACCTCATAAGCAAACACAACAGGGATGTTTTAAAGTATATATGGTGCTAAATGTTATGCCCAGAATATGACTTCATAGAGTGTATTTTACCTATATGAATTCATTTTTAAGCTGTTTACTTTAGTTTTATGCATTCAAGCTGTTGCAAGTATGTTAAGACTTCCAAATCCATGTTTTATAGCATGTATATGGAGCTTGGAATAAGAGAACATCAAGAAGTTGCAAGTTCAGGTTTGCATTGTCTGCATTCTTTTTTTTTTTGGAAATGCTGCAATCTAAGGCCTAATTTAGATTGTTGTGGTATCAAAAGGAATCTGTAATAGGCCTAATTCAAATCTCACATAGGCATAATTAAAAGTAGATCTGTTGAAAGCTCACTGGGATGAGAAGAAATTCCAGATTAGTGACTTCAAGGGAAATTGGAAGAAAGCAGTAGTTGAGAAGGAAGTGATTTCTGTGCTCCTTCTAGGGCAGAGAAATATCCAATCATTTAAAATGGCAAAATCAATTTGGTTTTTAATCCTACCAGTGTGGAGAGCTTTAGTTATTCTGACCAATTTATCTATCTCACATTTGAGTTTCTTAATTAAGATAACTTGACTCATGACTGATGACAGGAAAAACATTTGAGTCTGATATTCTGGATTCACAATGAGTATGCAAAGTGTTATTGGCAAGGAGACTCCAATCCCATGTTTTGGTGAATATCAAAGCAAAATTGACTCAAGGCTGGACTACCACTCAGATGCATTACTAGAGTATTCTTGTGTTTTTATTGCAAACACTGCACTGAAAGCAGGTGCTATTTGACTGTGGGCAACATTTTTTTCCTGTATATTGTGATCACTTAAAAATGCTTATTCTAAATGTTCTATGCAATAAAAAATAGTATATGGTACAATATATGTGGTATAAAATGCTGTATTACCCTAGTGTAATTCAACTATAGAGAAAGGAAGAAAAGTATTTTTGAGCTACATATTGTTTTATTTACTGTGTATTTTTGGTCGATTTATTTCTTCTTATATCTTATTTATTTCAAAGCTTTAAGGAAAAACAAATGTATTTCTTTCATAACTTAGGAGTCATTATAATGTAATCACATGATTGATTTAGGATGTCTGAAAGTTTGTTTTTTGTTATATTTTGCAACAATACCCTGATGATGAGGGTCTTACTATTCTGGTGAAATTTTCAATTAAATGAAGCATACTCAAGTCTGGCATTTGATTTTGACCAAAGTAGCTTTTCAAATGTATACTAACATATATATTTTAGATGAGGAAGTAGATATCTAAACACTAGGCAAAATCCAGCTTATTTTATTGTGGACAGAGCTAGGTTAATTAATGAGCCAAATTGGGGTTGTAACTTCATTGATATCAATAGAATGGTGTCTGTTTATGGCTATGATTTGTGAAAAGGCTAAAGTCTTTAAGCATCTTAAAGACTTAATTAAATCCCTTTGATTCATAACAGTTGTACTGCGATTTAATCAAGTGCTTATCTTCAAGCGTTATGCCTAAGGGTATGTTTATACCATACTGGACTATGTTAAGGAGGACCTCCATGGAAACATGCCCTACTGGGCATGCCAGCACTGCTCTCACAAGCTCACCTAATATTGTGTTTGGCATGTCTCAAATGTACCCTAAAATATGGCTGTAAAACATTTTTTTCTGTTCATGCTGCATGCATGGAGCTGGAGCAAGTAGGTAAAGTGTGTTTTCCTCAAGGACCTACCTAGTGCTGTGCAGTATAGTATAGAGAAGCCCTAAATACTTTGCTGAAGCGGGAATGCTCTACCGAATTTTGGCCTATGCCATATTTTAAATTCAAGGGCTTATTTAGTTAAGACAAGTGGACTTGGGTAAATCTCTCTTTCTTCTATAAGGATGCTTTAAAAAGGGACATCTAAAATATTGACAGTGAACTGGAACCCAAATCGTGTATACTTTGCTTCATGGACCACTGTCTTAAGAACAAAATGTTCGTGCTTGATTTCAACAGTAGCAGGATTAATCCATAAGGAAGTAATGTAACACCTTTTAGGGAAACATCTGAAAGTCAATTGAAGGATACTACCAGATAAACTAATGACAATGAAAAGGCAGTTTCTAGAACTTTGAGATGGTTCACAGATTTCATGGAGCTTCAATTTCTTTATCATTTATTCAGTTCAGAATTGCTACTGAACTATTTACTTTCACAGTCCAGACTGACAACAATTGAACAATTCCAAAATATCACTGATTCAGAACCAGTTTCACAATTGTGTGCAGTGCTATGGCTCCAATATCAAGGGGTAGGAATGAGCACCCAGCCCAGTAGGAGTAGGAAAGTGAGAGGGAGGAGAGTCGTATTTGCACCCACACTTCAAGAATCCCAGGCGTGGGTAACCTCTGGCTAAGGCTGTTGTCGCTTTCCTGCTTTCCCTTGTTTCCTAAACATAGTTCAATAAACTTCAATAGCCTGCAAATGACTGAAGTCTGCAGTTCACTCCCTTGACCTTGGTAGAGGAAGTGGAGGGAAAGAAGGGTGGTCCAAGGCAGTGTTTGGACCTTCTAGCAGCTTTTTGATTCTCAGAGGCTGGTGTGGAGGGGGGGGAAGGTGAAAAAAGGTGTAGTCAAACAGAGAGTGAGGGGAAGGTGTAGTCAAATAGAGTGAGGACACAGCTGGTTGTTAGAAATATAGCTTCTATTGAAAAAGCAGTGCAGAGGAGGCTCATTGATTAAAAAGTGCCAACAGAAGGAACAATTGTGAGTAGGGTTCTGGCCACATACCAGAAGCAGCTAGTTGTAGCTGTGTGTAGTGTGTGGGGGAGGGGAGAGGCAATGCAGCATGGGATACCTGGAGGACTGAGTAGGCCTGTGTTATACAATACTTGGTGTCCACACACATAACACTGAACTAGTTCACAATGAATCCATTCAAGTTAGTACTCAGTTTTCTAGGTATACCTCTGAACAATTTTCCTGTTGGATTTAAACTGGTTTACTAGGTTTGTATTTGTCCACTTCAGGTTAAACACCAGTTAAACTGTTCTAAATATGATGTGTGTTCATTTCCTCCCATGACTTTTTAAAGATCTATTTAATGAGTTTTGATCTTATTCCAGATCCCAATGGACAAGTGTCCAATAATGTAAAATCTATCCCCATAATTGAGATTAATCAGTACCCTTATTGGCAATTTTTGCAGGTTTTTTCTTTTTATCTTAAAATGGTTCTTCTGGAAGACTGGTGCACTGACTATTACATGTATAAATGTCCAGGCCTTTAAGCTAGATTCACAAAATACATTTATAGATGATGAACTGAGAGAATCCAAAAATGAATAAGACCCCCAAAAATTCTGAAATGGGTGTTTGTATTTACATTCATACACATTTAGGGTGACAATATGGACAATGAAGTCGATATGAGTAAGTTTGTTCTTTGATGTCCATGTGTTACCTGTTTTATAGATGATTGGTCATTTACAAGGGCCATCATAACTTATAACTTCTTTATTTTCTTAAAGATTAACTTAATTAGGAGTTTTCTGTTCACTTTTTCTTTTTTGCCATTGGATCTTTCCAGACTATAGAAGAATTTGCCCCTAGATGTCCTAGTTTTATTATCTAACAATATATTACCTTATTTATCATGACAAAAGGATTAAAATATTTTATCTGTAATTTATTGCTCAATATTTAGATCTAACAGTCTGAACAATGAAAATATCTTTTGTAGTTCAGCTGGTAACAAATATTTTTCCCATGATATTTTTATTTGTGTCATTGAGGCATTGTTCCTAGCTCAGAAAATACCAATGATATTTGGATATGGAGTAGTTATACTGGACCAAATATAATATTTTCTGGGTTTTTTGGGTGTATGTGAATAGCATATACTATATCCACCTGTGCAAGCTATTTTTTTCCTGGAAAATTTCTGATAGAGCTAATGGAAAAAGCACAAACCCCGAAAAATGACCTTGCAGATAAATATACCTACATTGTTACTAGCAAATATCAAAACCCTAGAAGAAATAACAGAGAAGGTCTTAGTCAACAAAAACTGAATTTAATCATAATTACAGAGGGACCACAGCCTTCTATGAAACAATTTAGAAAATGAAAAAAGAAAATCTTTGCAGGGTTCTGTGAAAAAACAAATACTTTTCCTAAAAGAACTTCCCTAGAAACACATAACACAGAAAGTAAAACAACCCCCCACCCCAAATCCCCATTTTCCCTTTCATCCTTCCCCCTAGACTTGACTCCTTCTATCCTATCAACATATATGAATGTGTTTGGGTAACTAACATTACATTTGTGAGTGTTTCAGGCTCAGCTTAAAAAGACTTTGTAGACCTCATATCTCCCTCTGTACAAAATGTTGTAGCTGCACTTATTTCCTGACAGAATGCAAGGGGTTGTGAGTTGTTAAGAGGGCCTAGTCATGCTCTCCCATTTTCAAATCAGATTCCTCACTTCTTGTGGGGCAAGAAAGGCCTATGATCTCTTCTACATTGTGCATTAGAATCTGTAGCATTTATCACTTGTTTTAGAATAGCAATACCCACAATGGTAGTGTTGGAATGATGTGATAGGTGGACTTGTTTGCAGATTTACCTTTAAAGCAATGTGTAACAGGAAACCCCAACCCTGTTAATTCCAGAGGGAGGGGGACCAGAAGGAAATAGCAAGTTTTCCAGGGGAATAGGACTTTTGTACCCTACAGGGGAAGATCTCTGCATAAGACAGCAGCAACAGAGACCCAAACCCAGAAGCTGCTGAGCAGCTGAGGAGGGCTGTAGAACAGGGGCAACAAATTGTTCATTAGGCTGAGTAAAAAAAAAAAAATCCCTGGGCCCATTGTTTGTATGGTGTAGTCAGGTGACCTGAAGGGGGCAGAGCCTTAGGGGCACATATGTTCAGTATATGGGCTTGGGTGGGCAGTCTATCCCTATAGGTGGCCAGGTGAAGAGTGGTGGACAGAGCTGGCTGCCAGAAGGTAAGGGGATCTCAGGAAATAGGTCAGCTCCTTAAGGTAGGAGTGCAGCATCTGTTAAGAGACCCAAGGCAGGATTTATGTCTGAAGTGCAACTGGGTGGTTATATTTTGTGTTTATGCCTGTCGGAGGACTGAATTATGGCTATGGGGGTGGTTTGAAGGCCATGCAGCAGGATACCTAGGACACTGTGTTATGAGACCTGCTCTGGGTAGGGGTGCAAGGGGCTTCAGAATGGCTGAAACTGCTTCCAAAATGGCTGAAACTAGTTTAAGGTAAACCTGGATGGATGTAGTATCAGACTTAACTGAGTTAGGTTAAATCATTTTGTTAAACCTCTGTCCTAGGTCCTCTCCATTCCCCACCATCCCAGGATGCTTTGCACCTTCCCTGCAAACGTTCTTCTTGCCCAAGCCTTGGCCCAAGCTCTGTGCTCCAGCCAAGCAGTGAGGTGTTCTTTAGTGCCCCCAGGTCCTGGCCTTGGGCACTGCAGGCATGTGGCTGCATTTCCAGAATCAAAAGTGAATGTCTGTTCGCTTGCTTATCGGTTCATTCTATACAGCTTAGACTAGCCTGTGAAGATTGAATTGATTCAACCCCAGGCTTTTTGATTGTCTGTACTTAGCCTTGATGGCTTTTGCTACCTAAGTAGCCCTGCAACTCGCTATAGGGCATATCAAGGCACACAGAGACAAAGAAATCAAATTAATTTTTTTGTAAATTAATTTCTTCACAAGCTCATGGTTCAGGTTCACCAGTCTTAAGGCCCTGCTTTCCAGTATGATTTTAGGATGTAAGAGAGACTTTGCTTCCTTTGTGTAAAGTTGCCACTTTACAGAAAAGAAGAGTTCATCAGCTTTTGCCATACACCAGTGAAGAAGCCTCTGGTACAAGAACAAGCTCTGTACCTCTATTCTTGTGACACAGCAAACGAAGATCCTTTTCAGGGATCATCAGCAGTTAAGTCCAAGAATCCATTCAGTGGCTCCAATCCAATTTCCAATGGAAAATATTGCAGGGTCCCATTCCAGGCTCTTAATTGAGCCACATGACAAGGAATCTGGCATCATTTCTGACACTCCTTCCATCCAAGAGGGAGAACTACGCTCTCCAAAGTGCCTGTGCCACAAAGCAGAGATGTAACTGCAGATCATGTAAACGTGCCAAAGCTAACTCTAAACTTAAGTTGGTTACTGAGAGGTAGTTAGCAGTATTATGCTGAAATCAGGCAGAAGGTAGGATAGGGTGGTACCTTAAAGGCAATTGTTTCAGAGGCATATACTTTAACAACCTACTTCATCAGAAGCTATTATCAACTGCCAAAACCATTAGAAATATAATTCAGTACTAAATGAAATATTCCAGAACCAGAAATGTTATCACTTGCACTCCCATCAAACATACCCACATTTTCATTCCCAGTCATAGGTTTTACAGAATCTCAAAAAGGCCCATATGAGCTTTTTATGGGAAAACATTTGCCAAATATTAAATGGAGATTTTTTTTCAATTGCCACGATGTCTTCCTTTAATTACAGCTCATCAACGTGCTTTGCTTATCCATCATTTCTTCAACATATGTGTGTGTTGAACCATTAAAATCAACCCCCTGCCCACAGTCTGCTATGGCATTTTGGAAGTAAGAGGAAACCAACGTTATCCATATATGGGACAAAACAAAAAGTAAGAAAACTAATGAGCCAAACTATTATTTTTCAGTTTCTTTGTTCAACTTAATACGAAGGAGCATTCTGTCACTAGACGGAGCACTGTAAAATGATGCATTAGTGGCACTGATGCATGTAATCATCAAAAGAAGTCTAAGTTGTAGGGATATTGTTCTCTAAAAAGTGCTCTGGTGCTTATCTGGCAATAGGGTTAGTAGAAGAATGAAAATTTTCCAGTAAAGGTTTTCTTGATGGAAGAAAGGGGAGTATTAAGACTCTGAGGGAATCGGTAATTTAATGAAAGAATTGAAACTTACCAGTCAGGGAAGAATATTATGGTTATTATATTATTACATTTGAATTTAAGTAGGACCTAGAGGTACCAACTGTGAGGCTAAGGTATTGATTTACTAAACGGTATGCACATGTATAGTGAGAACATTCTGGTCCCTAAAAGTTTGCATTGTCAATTGGTAAAGAAGAAACTGAGTAACAGAGTAATTCAGTCACAGAAGTGAGAGTAAAACGCTGGTCTTCTAACCTCCAGCTTCTTCTAGCCATTAGACCATCTAGCCCAGGGTTTGACAAAATATGGCCCGCAGGTAGGATCTGGCCTGCCGACTGAATGGATCCATCACATAGTTGTCCCTGCGGTGCTCCAAATGGGAGACAGAGCTCCACCCGCTCTCACCAGGGTAGCTTGTGCATTCTCCTGTCGGCCCTAGCTCTGGCCAGTGAACAGTTCTGGCAGAGCTGTTCCCAGTGTGACTGCAGCTCGCCAGATGCTCCTCTGCTCCCCAGGTGGGAGCCACCAGGCTGAAACTTCCTACCTGCCTGCCCACCTGCCCAGAGTGGCAAATCAGGGGCAGAAGCAGGAGGAGGAGTGGCCGCTAGAGTCAAAGGGAGCATAGCAGCACCTGGGTGGCTACAGCCACACTGGGAACAGTCCCACTGTAAGCTGCATGCTGGCTGAGGCACAGGCTGGCAGGGCTGTTCTGCTCCCCCTGCCTCCAACTGCGACTGCTGCTCCTGCTCTTGTCCCTGCTGCCCTACTATAGGCAGGCAGGGAAGAAGGTTCAGCAAGGTGGCTCTGACTCCAGCTTCTGGCCACCTTCCTCCCACTCCACCCACCTGCTCACATGTGGCTGCTCATCATGCCAGGCAGACGGAGCAGGTGGAAAGAAGTCTAGAGCTAGAGCCAGAGCTCCATGCACTGGGCAGGAACCACCTGGCTGAAGCTTCCCCTCCTCACCTGCCCACTCCTCCCCGCACCACCCGTAAAGCAGCATAGCAGGAGCAGGAGCAGCAGCTGGAGGCAAGGAGAGCAGAATACCCCTGCTGGCCTTGGCCTTGGCCCCGGCCAGCACGCAGCATCTGGTGGAACTGTTCCTGGTGCAGCTCTTTTCCCCTCACCTCCTGGTTCCAATGCGAGCCCAGCTGGCTACAGATGTGTTGGGAATACCTGCAGTAGAAGCTGCAGGCTGACCAGGGGCCAGGGCTTGGGCCAGCAGGTGTGAGTGGGAGCATGGCATGGGCTGCCCTGGGGAGGGTTCAGCCTCATTTGGAGCGCTGCAGTGGCAGCTGCTGACAAGGCAAGCTCTGCTGCACATGCCCCCTGCCTCCATCTCCCTCCCTTCACCCTCGGCTGGCTCCCAGGACCCAACCACCCCACCCCACCCCCAGCTGACATGCACACATGCCTCCTCCACACACACCCATGCACCTCGTTTACCCCCAGCTGGCTCCCAGGCAACATCCCCCCACCATGTGCCTCATCCACACATTTCCTGCCACCCCCATACCCCCTGCCTCTCCCTCCCCTCACCCCCAGCTGACTCCCAGATACCCCCCACATGTGCATAAGCCCCCTCCACACACTCCCATACACCCTCCCCCCACCCCACACACACAGGGTAGGGTGTGCAGGAAGCGGATCATGCCTGTCCCACTCCCAAGCACAGCTCCCCACCCACCCACAAAGACCCATAGGGAGTTTTGGTCAGTTGTTGCAGGGAGGTGGGCAGTATGACCCAAACTGTTACAACTCATCAAAACTCCCTATGCGGCCCTCGGGCCCAAATAATTGCTCACCCCTGATCTAGCCTGACCTAAAATGCAGTGTTACTGTAATTACAAGAATCAGGGAAGACTATTACTTTTTAACATCATTTTTCTCCAGTATACGGTGAGTTCACAGCAGCTACAGAGATACAGTAGAAAGGTCACAATAAGCAAAATCACAGATCACTTAAAAATGGTATAGGTGATGTTGGTCAGTGGTTGTAACATGCCAGTTGCCAATGAATTAGTGTATTACATCTATTTACAAAATGTTTTAACACCAAATTTGTAAGCCCATATTAGGAAGCTTCTAACTGATGAATACATAGAAATAAACACCCCAGTCAATTACAAGGGGTGTAGGTGGGTGAGTATCTATATGTACCCATATCTCCTAAAATATACCTTTAACCTGCTAGAATATGAGGTGATGATGCCATATGACACTTTTTTGGAGAATGTCAGTGAGCAAGCATCTTCATCAACAAAACTAGATTTGATGCTAGGAAATATTGATTAATTTTAACATAAATGTCTATAAATGCTATTTGGTTCTCTTTATCTTTTGATATATTAGTTATCTGCAGATTATATGTATGCTCCATTGACGAGAACTACCGAACACAGAGTCATTATTTACAATGGAAGTGCAACTATGTTGACAACCTGGCATAACTATGAATCTATGAACAAGCTGCCTACAGACCCAGGGGAAAAAAAACAGTGCTTTACTTTCAGCTCAGTGTGCTCCTACACCAAGTACAGCACATGGCCAGAAGGGATGTTTTGTTAGTTTGACCCAGCTTCCCTAACATCTGTATAGATTGGGTGCTTCAGCGGGGCCTTCTGGCACTTTTATCTAATAACCAATTGAATCAGCTATTAGATAAAAGCACCAAAAAGCCCTACTGAAGCATACAATCAATACAGATGCTGGGGAGCTGGATCAAGCTGATGTTCTGATTCTTCCGGTAAAGCACAAGTTTTTTTTGTTTTTTTCATGTTTGTCAGTGCCCAAAAAGTCTGAATGAAATAATGTGATAATATATCAATTTTCTCAAAACTGAGCACAAGGTAAAAGTTTCAAAGTCTGTTCTAAAGGCAGGTTTTATACTGGTATATCTATGTTGGTTAAAGAATAGAATTTTCTTTTTCTATTATAAATATACCAGGCACAGCTAGCTATTCTATATGATGTAAGAATGTAAATCCCATTGAAAGTCAAGTGAGATTTTAGGCACTTTAAAAATGTGATTTAATCACTTAAATCACTAAAGTGTTTAAGCAATAGGAACATATAGGTAGAGGATGTTTTTAACATAGAAAAACTGAATATGAATTCAATTGCAAACTAACAAAACAATAGGGTAGGTACTTAGGTCAATTCACTTAAGTTACTGGTAGCATTTCTCTCATTCTTTATACAGTTAGTTAGAGGCAAGCCTTTTCCCTACGTAACTGAATTACAGAAGCTGTTTACTTAGTTATTAGACTTCCAAATGATCTCTTACCACATCTGCCAAGGCTAAAAATAGTGCAGCAAAGATACAAAAAGATACATTTTTAGGTACTTGCATGGCTTGTACTGCAATAGAATGTGACACACATTATGAAAGAAGCTTAGAAAAAAAATCCTTCCCCCTGCCTCCAAAAAAAGAACCAAGCCAAAAAGCAACCCTTTCCATCATAGCAAGATTAATAATCATAATCCTGATGATTGCTTTTACCTGATTTTGCTGTTTTGTTTTTCATAAATTGAATGTGGTATTATTTTGAATGTAAGATGATCTTGAATTTAAGATGCTCCTACATTTTGTGACGCTCAATTTGAAGGAAAATAAGACATCAAATCAAGACATATTTACAGCAATACAACCTTAATGGTACATGTCTAGGAACCGTACAGTCTAGGGATGTGGTTGTCATGGGGGAACTAAATTACCCTGACATCTGCTGGGAGGAGGAGTCAGCCAAATCCAACTGCTCACGTAGGTTCTTAACCAGCATGCAGGACCTTCACCTAATGCAGGAGGTATATGATCCCACTAGGGGGAATGCCTTGCTGGGCCTGGTGTTGGCTACGAGGGAGGACCTGGTAGGGGAGCTGCAGATTCATGGTCACCTTGGGGACAGTGACCACCAATCACTCGAATTCACTATACGGCGTAGGGTGGGTAAGATAACTATTAGGGTGGGAGTGCTTGACTTTAGGAAGGCTAATTTCATGGTGCTTAAGAGTCTAATCAACGATGCACTGCAGGAGAACAGTACTGGCGAGATGGGGGTCCAGGAAGGGTGGTCATTCCTAAAGGAAGCAATCCTTCAGGCACAGAGGGAGACTATCCCAGTACAGGGGAAAAGGGGGAAAGGAGCCAAAAAGCTTCCTTGGCTAAACAGGGACATCCAGCGGAGCCTAAGCACAAAAAAGAAGGCAAATAGGCAGTGCAAATAGGCTGAGCTATTCAATGAGTTTTTTGCCTCGGTGTTCCTGAGCAGGGCTCAAGATAAGTCTCCTAATGGCTTCTTAGATGGGCATCAGAGCGACACCAGCCCACCAACTGTCGAAACTGACTTGGTGCTGAGTCACTTGGATGGACTGGATGTGTTCAAGTCAGCAGGCCTGGATGAGCTGCATCCGAGAGTACTGAAGGAATTGGCCGGTGTCATAGCAGAACCACTGGCACAGCTGTTTGAGCACTCATGGCACTCGGGTCAGGTTCTAGAGGACTGGAAAAGGGCCAGCGTGGTCCCTGTTTTCAAGAAGGGGAGGAAGGAGGATCTGAGTAATTATAGGCCAGTCAGTCTCACCTCCATCCTTGGAAAGGTCTTTGAAAAGATTATGAAGGATCATACTTGTGGGAGTCGAGCGGGAAAAATAATGCAGCAGGGAAAACAGCATGGATTCATAGCAGGTAGATCATGCCTGACCAATCTGGTTTCATCTTATGACAGAGTCACAAAATGCTCAGATGCAGGAGTAGAGGTGGATGTTGTTTTCTTGGACTTTACCAAGGCCTTCAATACGGTATCTCATCCTATTCTCATAAATAAATTAAGAAGTTATGATATAGATGTTTACATGGTCTGGTGGGTGGCAAATTGGCTTAGCAGTCGCACCCAGAGAGTGGTAGTAGATGGGTCAGTATCAACCTGGAAGGATGTGGGTAGTGGGGTCCTGTAGGGTTTGGTCCTTGGATCTGTACTCCTCAATATCTTCATCAGTGACTTGGATGTGGGTGTGAAGTGCAGCTGATATTAAATTTTGGGGTGACGTGCACACTCTGGAGGGTCGGAAACCATTGCAGGCAGACCTGAACGGTTGGAAAAGTGGGCAGTACACACTAGGATGCAGTACAAGAACAAATGCAGAGTGCTACATCTAGGGCGCAAAAATATCCAGCACGCCTATTGGCTGGGAAATGACCCTCTCAGCACCACAGAAGCAGAAAGGGATCTCGTAGTCATAGTGGACTCCAAGACGAACATGAGTCATCGGGATGCAGACCATTTTGAGAAGAGGTACTTGGTTTTAAAACATGCATCTTATATTCAAAAGAGCACAGTATTCATGATAGCTGATACTGAACCCAAGAGGCTTTGCATTTCTGGACATGGCATGCCACACAGCAACATGGTGGTTGTGCACCAATGAAGCAGGTTAGGGAGAGAAAGAAAAGTGTCCATCATTCAGGTAGGCGTGCTGCATCATTCCCCATATATTAGAGCTATCCAGCAGTGATGGACACTGATTATCCTCACAACAACAGAAACTGTCTGCATAGCGAATGGAGCACAGTTAAGGTGGCTATATAATGCATCTCAGAGGCCTGAATGCATAAGGCTTGATCCTGATTTTGTTCCAGTCAGTGTAGTAATTTGCCTTGTCTGCTGTGGTGCAAAGGCAACCTCTTAGAAATTTTCTGTTCGCTGACTGTTTTTAACTAACTAGTTAAAAATTCTCCCCACTTCAAACATAGGATAAATGTTATTGTCCATATTTAATCATGCTGCATATTATAGCAGAACTTCTCTGTTAGCTTAAAGGGCAAAGGTTTGTACAGGTCCTTAACCCCAATGCTGGACTGTGTGTATGGATACATGGTGATACTTCATGCCATTGTGTCCAGAATTCAGGAATTGTAGCTGGTTCCCAACCTTCCTGCCAATGAAGTCAGTGATTTTGGAAATGTCTAGTTTTGGACTCTTGGCTAGGAACAGAAAATCCTATGTGATTTAGCTGAATTTTTAAGTTTTTGGCACAAGGTCATTTAAGTGCAGAAGCCACAAGCTGAGGACCTAAGATCACTAGAAATCCAGGGAAGCAGGAGGCGGGGTTGGGTTTTTTTTGTGGAAATTGTCACAACCCAAAGTTGTGAGTTTTTGTTTGTGTGTGCTTCGGCAACGCTAAATTATGTTCCCACTAAAATTACAGCTTCCTTGCACGGCGGAGTTCTCTGCTGCGGGAGAGAACTCCGGTGCAACGGGGAATTTCCCGCCAAATTTGCAGCTTCTTTGCATGGTGCATTTCTTTTGCATCTCAGAGATGCACGGTGCAAAGGAGTTCCCGCCACTTGTATTCAGATTCGCACCACATTATTGGCCAATTCTGAATAAAGGCACACGTGGTGGCTAGCTATTGGCTTGCTAGCCGTACAAAAGGCTTGGGTGGTTTCCGCCCAAGCCAGAGAGAGAGGAAAACTGGAGACAGAGAGAACTCGGCAGGAGGAGGAGACTTCGCGCTGTGTGAAGATCTCTAAGCGATGTGGACCCTTACGGACCCAACGCGCCTCTCTTAAGCAGGCAACAGAGGTCTAAATAGCCTTTGGCCTCTCCCCGTCGCCGAGCGCAATCCTAGATGTATCCCTATCCTATAAACCCAAGCCGGATCCTCGGAGCCTTAACAACTCCGTGGTACAGGGAACCGAACCAAGCCCGCGGAGCTTTAATAACTGCGGGGAAGATTAGTGCCGTACGAACCCACAGAGATTCAGCCACTCCGGAGGGAACCGAACCCACGGAGTCTCAACAACTCCAGGGGAACTGAATCCACGGAGCCTCGACAACTCCGGGGAAAAGAGCTGACTTGTCGTAATCCTCCAACGGGGATTCAAGCGGAGCTGTGCCTGGAAAGCTATCCAGCCTACACCACTACCATCTTTTGGTGTAAGTAAACAATCTTTTAATCAACCACTACACGTCTGTAATCAATTCTAGCTTGCCACCGTCTTCTCCAGCCCCGCGTGCCCGGGCTGCTGGCCACAGCCCGCGTGCGCAAAGACGGGCCCCGGCTCGCCCCCGGTCGGCCCACACAGAAATGTCAATCTATGTTTTTTAAGGATTTAAGACTCACTGTTGTCTTGAATCTCAACTCACCCTAGACTTGCATGAATTTGAATACTGGTGCAATTTCTGATTTGAGAACTTGAAAGACACAGCAGTGATATCCTTGGTTAATGATTTAGTTCTAGTTGCTGGGCCCATAAAAAAATATGGAGAAAAATATATACCATCCTTTAGTACCATTGACTAAGAGAACTCGCATGAAAGGCCTTCCTGGAGCTGATGGGATAGTTCTGCTCTTTTCTCTCTCATCTCTCTCATCTCTCATCTCTCATCCTAGTGGACTCCAAGATGAACATGAGCCGGCAGTGTGACGAAGCCATCAGAAAAGCCAATGGCACTTTATCGTGCATCAGCAGATGCATGACGAATAGGTCCAGGGAGGTGATACTTCCCCTCTATAGGGCGCTGGTCAGACCGCAGTTGGAGTACTGCGTGCAATTCTGGGCGCCACACTTCAAGAAGGATGCGGATAACCTGGAGAGGGTCCAGAGAAGGGCCACTCGTATGGTCAAGGGCCTGCAGACCAAGCCCTACGAGGAGAGACTAGAGAAACTGGACCTTTTCAGCCTCCGCAAGAGAAGGTTGAGAGGCGACCTTGTGGCTGCCTTTAAGTTCATCACGGGGGCACAGAAGGGAATTGGTGAGTATTTATTCACCAAGGCGCCCCCGGGGGTTACAAGAAACAATGGCCACAAGCTAGCAGAGAGCAGATTTAGATTGGACATTAGGAAGAACTTCTTCACAGTTCGAGTGGCCAAGGTCTGGAACGGGCTCCCAAGGGAGGTGGTGCTCTCCCCTACCCTGGGGGTCTTCAAGAGGAGGTTAGATGAGTATCTAGCTGGGGCCATGTAGACCCAGCACTCTTTCCTGCTTATGCAGGGGGTCGGACTCGATGATCTATTGAGGTCCCTTCAGACCCTAACATCTATGAATCTATGAATCTTTCTTTTTTAACTGGTTGATTTATTGATTGATCTTACTGTTTAAGATCAGTCAGTAAATGATTGCACCTAATAAAAAGAGGCATTGGAAATGTCCATCAAATATGTGTTTGAAATTAAGGAAATAAACTTTTCTCACTTGTCTGAGAAGGAAAATCACAAATGTGGTACTGACCAAAGGAAATGAAAGGGAAAATCCAAGGTATAACCTTCCAGATTTATTTATATTTGTTTGAGTAATTTGGATTTCTACAAGATAATATATATTTTTTCTTATTGCTCTTTCGTTGTATCCCATTTCTCATGTTTGTATTCATCATTTTCTATGTCAGCAATGCAGCCAGCTACAATATTACCTGGTGCAATTATGGAAATTTTTGATAGGGAGTGATTAGTTCCATTACTGAATAGGCAATCTGGAGTCTTGAACATGTTGTTAGAGATTTGCATGTTAGCTGTGGATTCAGATGCTCTTCCCTTTCTATAATGGTTGTTGCAGTTTGCTGAACTATAGCACTGTAAAATAACACAGTGCAGCCTTCCCTCAAATACTTTTGTAGCCGAAAAACCAATCCACAGTAAAACTTGGCATTATATTTTCAGTCAAGTCTGAGAATAACTGTAAGCTAGCAATGGGTAAAAAGAATTCAAGTTGATGACTGTCACATACATGCTTTGTACTATTGTTATGCTTGCAATAAATACTCTTTGTTTTTTGAGAGGGGTCGATTTGTCATTTAACTTTCCAAAAGAGTTAATATATGATATTAAAGGTATATTAGTGTATTGCCTTAAGGAGGCAGGGTAACAAGCTTTTTATTTTTTTTATACAGTAACAGGAATCAGATAAAAATAACACAGCATTAAGTATTCAGCACCTTTGATTTCACCAAGTCACTACAGGGTCAAAGATTTCCATTGGGGAAGTAATCATAAGAATCCTTTGATGAAGAGCAAGTAAACATACTCATTTGTTGTGCGGGTGATGAGGCAAATGACATTCTTAGAGGTTTGTCAATTGGGGATGCAGGAAGGGTGAACTATGAAACTGTAAAAGCAGTTTAATGAATGCGTGACAGCAAAGAGAAACTCACTGGAATGGCAAGATTTAAGCAGCCAGAGCAATGTCAGCCTGGCTTTTATCATGATGATGCATACATTATTAACAGCATAATAACTACTGCATGGTACCCTCTGAAATGAATTTGTACAGGAATGGTCAAATGACTCATAGGAATTACACTTCTGTACAGATATAGGGCGATAAGTTTGAAATGGATAGTTGAAGGATTTTTTTTTTTCAACATGACTTTGTATTTTGAAAATGTAAATTATGTAAATTTATTTTATTTGCCTATGTTATGCAGTATTAAATATTTAACCGCTAAAGCAGGTCAAACTTGAAATGAAATATGTTATTAAAAGAATGTGTTTGGATTGGCCTGAACCAATTATTTCTTTCAAAAGTTTCATTTGGCAAGACATTTCAAAATTTGGCCTTTTCTTATCAGAACAAGGATACATGTCACAATTAAGGAATTTCCTATGAAACAGAAATTTCATTTCTCAGCCATGGCAAGTTAGAAAGGGCCAAACAGTAAGCAGACTTATGAGAAACAAGACATGTAAATATATTAGTTGTCTCTTGTGCTTTATATACATTGTAAGTGTAGAAAGTTACCATGTTACATGTTTTAGGTGAGAAATCTATAGGGAAGGCATGTAAGTCCCCTGCATTCATGGCCTATTTTCAATGTTAGAGTGTTCCACTGAAATAAGTTAACTTGCAAAATAGGCTTCTGCCAAGGCCTTGTATACATACATACAGGTTCTGCCTGGGGTACCTTTTTTCCTAGGTAGTGCAGGAACCAATAGCAGTGAAAAGGTAGTGACCCAGGCTCCAGTGAAGACTTGCCACTTGTATAATTACACATGGTCTCACAGCCTATGCCACCCAGTCTTCACTGCTATTGGTTCTCAAGCTGTCTAGATTCAAGCTAGTTTGGATGCATGTGTGGTACAATCTTACCTCTGGCTGCAGTGTGGACCTACTCTAACAAATGATTGCCTCATAATTTGAGATAACTCAGTAAGGTCAAAATCAGTGAAGAATATGTAAGCACATCTTCTAATCAAGTTAATAGGATGCATACGGTTAGGTTCCCTTCGCTGCTTTGAAAGTTCCAAACAAAGATTTTAAATGTGCAGATAGGTGTCATCACTATGTCCAGGAGAGGTGTGTTGGGGAATGTTAAAAAGCAATCGAATTTTTGCATAAATCTCTAAGTAGGCTATTATAGGTGTTGCAATAAATTCAGCTGAATTTGATGTTTCTGTTTTCAGATGTACGGTGCTTACTGATGTTGTCCCAGACCAGCAATGATACCTTCACATGAGACATGCTTCTTACTGTATTTCTGATTTACCAAGAGCCAGAGAGTACTATAAGCTTAAAAAGGAAGCCTGTTCTTCTGAAGTTCCCAGGTCAGTTTCTAGACTTCAGAGGTAAAATAAGTACTTCTAACTCTTTACCTCTCCAGAGGTGTAACACTCAGGTCTGTACTCTGGGTGGCAGCAATGGCAGGGGCTGGGCTGGTTACAACAGCTCAGCCAGCAGAGGTAGCATCTGCCATTCTTGTGCGCCATCTAAGTGGGCATGGGAGGCTGGTGCTCCAGTTATGCACTGGTAGTTATGATGCTGATTTGAACCTTTTTATACTTATTCATAATAAAATTCAAAATCCCTTGATGTACTCCCACCAAGCCTAATTGTACAGGAACAATGCAATATACAACCTTGTTAATGTCTTAATTTCAGTGATGGTAGGATCATAGGAAACTGGAAGGGATCTCACGATGAATCTGTTCCCCTGCTCAATGCAGAACTATCCCCAACTGAACCAAGTGTCTGTCCAACCTGCTCTTGAAAATTTCCAGGGATGGAGATTCTACAACTTCTCTAGCTAGCCTCTTCCAATGCTTAACTACCCAGTCAAAAAAATCTTCTAATCTTTACACTAAATTTCCTCTGCTACAGTTTGAAACAATTGCTCCTAATTCTGAGTCCAACAGAAATTGAGAAAAGACTATCTCCACCCTCTTTATAATCTACCTTCAGGTATTTGAAGACTGTTATCAAATCACTCCTTGACCTTCTCTTCTCTGAATATCCCTAGTTCTTTCAGTCTTCCCTCATAAGTTATGCTTCTCAGGCTTCTAACCATGTTTGTTGCTCTCCACCAGACTCTCTTCAATTTAGAGAGGGTGCCAGGAGTCCCTACTTCCAGGTCCTTTCTGCAGGTGCAGATCCTCCACAACCAGGTGCAGCTTGGTGTAGGAGCTGAGCAGGTACAGACCCCATACACAGTAGTGTATCCTGGGGGTGGAGGATGGAATGGCTCCCCACAAGAGGTTTTTGCTGTGGGATTCATAGCTGTGTCTAGGAGTGAGGGGAGAGAGAATGGGTCCCAAGAGGGAGCCTTAGGGAGCCTGCATTACTTCCTCTTCTCTGCTGCAGCAGCAGGCACAGCAGTAGCAGCAGCAGCTGCCTAAGAAGAGCTCTATCAGGTAAGACTCTGCTTCTTCCCTCCCTAGTCTCCAGTGGTCAGCATAGTCCTACCTCCCCAGCATCCTCCCTATTCCCTGGGGGCTTAAAGGGGGTCACTACCTATCTGATCCAAATCATGAATGATTATGTTAACAATATTAAAATTAATATTGTTAATGAAGAAGTTTTAAAATGTGCTCTTTGTTTTTGATGCTCAAGAACTAGTCTGGTCACATACATTGTAATCAGACAAGTACATTGATCTTAACACTTTTTTAACCTGGTGTAGCATCTATCTTCAGTGAAATAATCCTGTGAGATTCAATTGTTCCTTGAATCCCAAACTGAAGTTGCATAAAGCCAGTTCTGATTGTCTTTTCGGTTTGAGTGGTACTTCAGATTTTTTTTAAAATAAAAAATCTATCTTTCTCTATGTACGTGGGTTATTCCCATGACAGGATACACATCACAAATTGGGGGCATCTACATGATGGTTTTACTGAAGAGTTGACTAATTAGGTCTGTGCCAGAGTTCGTTAAGGTGCACTGATCGCACATGTAGATGTGCCAACTGAAGAACAGACAGACTTTTATGTTCTATGACTTTGGCAAATGTAATCTGTCCCCTTGCCTTCCTGACTATAGCTAAGATTACATGCTTTAAAACATGTCATACCCTTCTAGAGATGGCAATGTCTTTCTTTCTTTCATCTGTTATTAGCTCTGAGTATCCTGACTCATGCCTCAGACAGGTAGAGCAGCATGTCGATTTATGGGATTTGTGAACAATAGGAAGGGGGGCTGCACTGCCTTCCCGTTCCCAAGCACGTTTCTTTTTTATTGTTGTTATAAAGAAAGGATATTTTAAATGCTAATAAAGCTAGGGTTGAGACTATCTTGAAGTAATATTGCAACAGTACATATTAAAATTTGTTCCAGAGTTCCAGTATTGCCTTTTAACTATTTTAATATTTCTTCACTTAAATGGAGTTTGCAAACATCTCAGCTTTTTAATTTAACTGTTCCTTCTCCCTAGGCTGTTGTTTTATTTCTCCACTGAGGCTTAACCTAGCTGACACTGGTAGTAAGCACATATCATAGGCTAAATGTAAAGGGGAGGAGAGTCTGATGCAAGGAAACTTTAACCAATATTACATCCTTCTCTGTGGAAACATTGATAGAAGACCTGGCAAAGATTCAGGTGACACTGAGGAGCGTAAAAAGATGCATCAAGGCTGGAAAAGAATGTAAAGAATTAGTGTTGGAAGCTACACTAATTACTTTCCTAATTAGTGGATATTATGGAGTTCTGACATTCTCTTGCTCTACTAAAATGGGTGAAGCAGTGACTTGCTGAATGTTCCAAGATCCAGGGTTTTTTCCCAGCTTGTGTAAAGGTCATGAAAGAACTATCCTAGATCAATAAAAGAGACTGAAAATGGTCAGCATTGCCCAAAGGATAAAAGAAAGCTATTTAAATGCTTTTAGTCCTTCAAAGACTAAAACACATAGATGATTCATTGCACTGGATTTTACTTTTTAATGTGCTATCTTAATAATATCTGAAATCTTTTGCTTTGTTATCCTCATTTGAATTTGTATTAGCCTTGGCTTTGGTTATATATCAGTGGTGTGATTTCTCTGCTCTATGAACAGAAATGTGTTGCTTTTTCCCAGCAGAAAAAAAAAATAATTTTCTTAGACAAAATGTAATTTTTTTTGTGTAACAGACTTTTACATGATTTTACTCTTAAAATGTATATGATTATTCTTTTCTTGTGATAAGAAATATTATTGTTTAAAAAGCTTAAGGAATTTGGACTTTTTTTCCCCCTCAACTGTGGTCTAGTGTTCTGAAAATTTGTGATCCCTGATTATAGAGAAGGAAGAAAAAAAGATATGGAAAAGTGAAAAAGCCTTTAATCATGTAGGTGAAGAAGTTTTGCCATCCCAGTTCTGTTTCTTGATGATTTTCTTTGCTTCACCAAAATTAGGTAGAGATGAAAACCTTTTAACTCATCTAGTTCAAGTCCCTGCCAAGGCAATTACAATTAGACTAGCCAGTCTAATTTTAAATATCCTGAGTTGTGGAAATTCCCAGTCTTCCCCTGGGGTGACCATTCTGTGATTGCTTATATATATAAGTGACCTAATACTAATCTTAAATTTTCATTTTAATAATTTTATCCAATTATTTTCTGCTATGCCTCTTTGTACAATCAGTGATAATTTCTTTTTCCCATGATATTTCATATCAGATATTTGGAGACTCTCATGGCCATCATCACTAATTACTTTACTAAGCCAACCTTATTTAATTATTTTAATTTTCTTTGTAAATCAATCCCACCAACTCTATAGTCATTTTGATGCTTCTCCTGGAAACTTCAGTGTAATTCTGTTAATAAGATCCTAAGACTAGAAGTATGTTTATTATGTAATATATGTTGTAAATCAGCAACATCATTCTCCTGCATCCTAATTCCTCCATAAAGTGCCTAGATACCATCAGGATGGGTGCTGTATGTGATCTCAGATCACATATTTCAGGTCTATATGTAGCAGGAGCAGCAAAAAAAAAAAAGTCCCATTACACAACAAACTCATGTTTAATTTGCTTTCCACAGAAACCTCTCTTGCATTAATACTTCCCCTTTTTTTTGTTCCAGCTTTTCTTTTTTTCTTGGCTGTTGGGGGGGAAAGGGAGAGATAGGCATTATTCATTTTTAAATACATCCGTTTGCATATTTCAGCCTCCCTTTATTTTCTGTCATTGTTTCTCATCTTTCTTTCCCTTTGTATTATTTCTGTCCTTGTCGGTTTTTGCAACACTTCCTAATTTAGCTTTCATTAATATGATTTTTGTTCCCTCTTGAAGAATATTAATAAAGATGTCAAAACCAAGTTTAACATGAGTACCTGAAATATACCCCATCACAGCTCCTCATCACTCACTACGTTACCATTTTTCATTATCTTTGTCGAGGACCATTCAGATGCATCTCAGTTCATGTGATAGTGCTTATTCATGCTGATTTTAATTAAGGTAATTTCATGTGTACATATAAATTATGGAATACATAGTGATATAGTAATCATACTATTTATAACTATGGTAATAAGCTACATATTAATAAAGATGAAAGAAAAAGATATGTACCAAAAATATTGGGAATGTAAATTAAATTCCAAGAGATTAAAATGTTTATAGCTTGTTTATGTCACTTTTATTCATATTCAATAGTGTATGTATATGCTAGCAATGCTACTGATTTCAGTGTGGTAGTTTGCAGAGTATGGTAATATGTCATTATGGACACGGCTAGCAGAATGACATTTCTAGGTTGGTAAAGGAATTTTTTTTTTTAAATCATATCTTTCCATTTCATTTTCTGCTAGAAAAAAATCACTCAAATATGCTTCTGGAGGGGGAAGTGAAATAATTCAGTACAGTGAATAATTCTGGAGTTTATGGCAGTAGTTCATAGTAGAAATAACTGGAATATCTTTTCTCTAATGATGATCATTTTCATATATAAGCTGGTTTAACAAGTTCTTTTTCATGTTGTATTCATGGCATTAAGTAGGGAGATATTGGATCAACTGTAATATGTCACATGTACTCAACATGAGTGAGGATAGGTGTCACAGTATAGGTGCAATTGTACGTGGTCTGAAAGACCATATAATTCATATATCGAGTATGAATGCAAATGATTTCTAAACAGAACTTGAATCACAGAACTCGGTGCCTATTCCTCAGCTTAAGTTGATCTGCCTCAGATCAATGCATTCAAAAGGTTTGTATCGTCTCCAGGTTGCAAATAAGAATTCTCCTGGAGAATAGCAAACCCAACGTTTAACTAAAAATGTGTGCTGCCTCCTCTACACAGTTTATTGCTTTCCTGATTAGCCATCACAAATGTCACTGAAAGCTAAGAAATCATGTTCTTTAAAAAAAATGTAATTTTTCTATTGGGTGGTTGTTATGACTTCTTATATTGAAAAAAAGTCTTTCTCACTTTGTTCATGCCTTTGTGACAAGGTATTTAGCAGAATTTGCATATCTGTTGGAATTTGGCAGGGCTGTGCTCAGAGTACTTCTTCTATGGCCTTGAATTTGTGACCTCTGAGCTGTCAACCACACACCTTAGTGCTAATATCACTGTAACCCTCAGTCTTTTTCACTGACTCATTGTATCAGTTAGTTGTGAGACTTATTATTGGGCTTGTCTTCTCTTTTCTAAATACTATAGTGAAAACTGGGTTTGTAAAAGGTACTTGAACGATAGCCAGATTAAAGTCCTCTGTTCACTCACATAACAAGTATAACATGACAGGACCAATATAAGCCTCACTGTGTTCCTGAACCAGTGGATGTGCATCAGCCTTAGACTAAGTAGATTATCTTTGAGCTGGGAGAGTAATTCTTTTGTTGTGCCAGGACAATTCATCATCACGCTGCTGAGTCTGCAAATAAAGGCACCATCTGTAATGGTGGTTTGCAGTTTTTGGACACATACAGCTATCACAAGGTAATGGGTTCCTGCAAACTAAATGTGAACACCAGCTCGTTCTCAAAAATTATTTCTCATAAAACTTTTAGTGTAGCCTTCATATTATAGAGCTCTTTTCTGTGTGGCAGAGTTACTCCTTCAAGCTCAGAACAGTTCCACAGACAATCTCAGTCTGCCCATGGGCTGGGCACAAGACAATTGACCGTATCTGGCCTGTGGCTTCCCTTGCAGTGCTCTGCATGGGGCTGAGCCCCACCCACTCCCACCTGGGGCAGCCCGTGCCATGCTCCCACCTGCACCCACTGATGGCCCTGGCCCAACCAGCGCACACAGCTTTCCAGGAGGGCTGCTCCCAGTGCAGTTGAAGCCACCTGGGTGCTGCTTGGCTTCCCCTGCCTTCAGCGACTCCTCCTCCTTCTCCTCCACCTTCTTCTGCCCCTGCTACATCTCTCTAGGCAGCGGGTAGTACAAGGAAGTGATGGCGGCCATAGGGACAATTGTCAGGCACCACACACCCAGCCAGGTGGGGAGGAAGCTGCAGCTGGGTGGCTTCTGCACAAGTGTGTGGGGATCCAGGTCCAGCTCCCAGCTGCCTTCCATCTACTTGGCCACCCACAGGTGGCAGATGATGGTTGAAGGCTGCTAGAAACTGAAGCTGGAGCCCTGTAAGCTATGGCAGGAGTCTCTTGGCTGCAGCTTCCACTTGGCCTAGCTTGGCATGTGGTTCCGGCACATATACCCATGGCTTCCCTGCATTATCTGTTGCCTGGAGTGATGCAGAAGCAGGAGAAGGAGCTGCTGGTGGTGGGGCAGGCCAAGCAGTACCTGGATGGCTGTAACAGCAGCCCCACTAGGAAGCTGTGTGTACTGGCTGAGGCCAAAGCTGAGGCAGTGCTGTCTGGTGGGTGTGGGTGGACTGCCCTGGGCAGCAGCAGGCAAGGCTCAGCCCAATGCAGAGTGCCACAGGGGTAGCCAAGGGCTAGATCAGGAGGGAAAGTCTGTCAGATGGATGGGTGTGAAATGTATAAGAGAAGGTTCAGATGTAGACACCTATCAAAAGGCTTGCAGGAATGTGGCATTTAGCCAAAGAATTGTGTCATCTGGGATAGCCACACACTAGAAGCAAATACTAATAGCCAGTCAGATTGTGGTACTCCCTAGGAGACATTTAAATCGGAGCAGGGGAGAGAGAGTACTGTGCTCAGGTGCTTCTCGGGAGCAGTTCAAGGACAAGTCTTCAGGATTTCAGGATATTTACAGAGACACAAATTCAACCATCCTCACTCATGTTGAGTAATACTACTGTTGAAGTAGGGGAAGTAGAATTGAATCCCAAGCATGAATAACCTGCAGCTTTTTCCAAAAGCTAGTAGCAAATGTACTCAAATTTATAAATAATGTACATAAAACTTTTAACAGCATAAAATAATTCTAGATTAGTAATTGATTTCCATTACTCTATAGTGTGGGTTATTACCAAATGATAGCAAAATTTGAATTGCACTATCTATATCCTTTGTAATTCAGCTATTAGATTATATGTGCAATACACATGCTATGTACAATTCTATAATAGGCTTATACAAAATCTTTTTCACTTCAGTATATTGGAAAAGCATGTAAGGGTATCATAAAATCTAAAGTTGCCTTTTGAAATGTAGTTTTAAAGTTCAGCTGGTCAAACATCTGAACTTTAAAACTACATTTAAAAAATGGGACACTGGGGACAGGTATGTGATGCAATTCTTATTGTGGAAAGATTGCCTGGTTTCATCCATGTTCCATGCTCTACCTGCTGCATTTCATAGGGTGTTGTTAATGATGATCACATAGAGATCTGTAGTCCCAACTCTTATAGTCCCTCATGCCACTTTCCAGCCTTATTACTACCTGAGCCTTTTTATGTAATATATTACTTAGTCTCACAATTCCTATCTCAGTCTGAGGAACTAATCCCTCTCTCTATTTTTTAAAGCTTTCCAGGCATGCTGCATTTTCCTTGTGGCCAGGAAGCATTGAATCCATATTTAAAAATTAAAATACCATATTCTTTTGGATATAAGAAGAGTTTTTCACACCCCCCCAGTCAGTAAAAAGCCTTTCATATTACATTTTCATACAAGGAAATCTCTTTAAATACATTGTCTATCATTAAATTGCTATCAAAAGCAGCATGTGCTCAGTAATGGAAAACAACTGTGCAGTTCGTTAAATGCAGCCAACACTAAGCAGGACTAGAAAAAACATGGCCCATATGGGAAAAGCAAACTGATGGGAACCTTTTTTTGTGTGCGTGGGTGTGGCCCTTAAAAAATGGCCAGGTGTCTCTGCCACAGGGAAGTGGCACCAGGTCTGGAAGTACTATAATACCAAGCCGGCAAAGTCAGGAGGACCAGAGTCAGCCCTGACACCCTTCCCTTGGTGCCAAAAATGCTTGATCTTAGCTAAAAGATGAAAATGCTGATGGAAACCTACCACAAGGATAGGCTAGTGCAGCCTGTCTAAATAAGATGTATGATAAAGCCCATTGCCTTCAGTCCTGCTCAGTGCCAATTCTTTTTAAAGTCATGGTGAGCCTCTACACTACATACATTTTAATGTCCTCTTCATTCCCACAGCTGAGCTGAGTGATTCCTGTTTCTTCACAAGCTTAAATGCCTAGCAAACATCACCAGTAGGGGCCTCAAGCAGTTCCCCCAGAATTCTCTCTGTCACCCCCTCTCTCAGGTTCTCAGGGCTTGTGATAAGAACGCTCAGTTCCAGCTCTGAGTGGGGAACTAATTAGCACATGGGCCTTTGCGGTGGGTATCAGGAGCATGTATATATGCTGAGCAGTTCTGAGCTGTTGGGTTTCCATGGCTTGATACACTGTTGACTACCGGGGTGCAGCCCAGTGAATGATATGCTAAATCATAAGCCTTTTGGCTTTAGTCTAATGTCATGCATAGTTGGTATTATATATAAGTAGGTACAAAGGTGCTGTTTTAAAGAGTACCTGTCTAAGATTTGCAGCAGTTTCAAAAAAGGGCAAAATGCATCAGTTGCAGATGAACTGAGTCTATGGGTACCCATAGTAATTTGCCTGTATGCAAATTGCTACAAGCATGTTTATTTCGAAGTCAGTTACTGCATCTACACAGGACATTTACTGCACAGTACATTAATCAGTTGTGCAGTGAATGTCTTGGCATTTATACATGTAGCCATATTAGGCTGGAGTAAACTAATTTACTCTGTACTAGAATAGTACTTGTAAATACAAATACTATTTACAAACGCTATCTTGCTCTGGAGTAAAAAACTCCACAGCAATGCATGTATAGACACTGGAGGACTGGCTGGGGCATGAGGGTGCTTCATTGTGGGGGCTGCCCACTGGTTAGCCCCTCACTGAAGCATCTTTGTACCCCAGCCAGCCCCTCCACAACATGTTGAGCTGGGGGAAGCAGCTCTGGGGTGGCAGGCTGACCCCAGCTCAACGTTCTGCATTCCTGGGTGCGCGTGCAAATGTGTGCCCAGCAGCAATAAGTGGCAGGGCAGTAAGGGAACTCTGGAGCTTATTGCTGCATGTTAATAGGCATATGTAGACATGTCCAGTGTTTTCAGATTTGCTCGTCACCTTCATGTGCTCAGAGAGAGTAGGGTGGTAGGGGAAGGGTCTACCGGGGAAAGAATTTGGGGGACAGAGGGCAAAGGGCCACCTGATCCCCATATTTATTTTACCTGCTGTAGCAATGGGACAAATTCAAGGCAAGCTACCAATATTTTGATTCTATACCTTGAATATTATAACAGATTTATACATTTTCCATGTATAGAATCTAGTTATTGGGGAGGTCATCTTATATTCAAGCACATGGCAGAAACCTCCATGTTATTCCTCTTTTTGAGCTTCCTCTTATATCCTGTCTTTTCCATTTCTAAATTTTCATTCACAATCCTAAAAATACTTCTGCTTGATTTTTACGTACACCAGAAATACCATTATTTTTAAAGCTGATTTTACATACATAGAAACTCACATTCTTTTTATGGCAATACTCATTTAAGCAAAAATAAAGTATAAGATCAGGGCCTTTAGCCTGTGTTTTGTTTAATATATTGGAACTTAACCAAAATAAAAAAACAATTCATTTACTGTTCTATGACCACTTTCATTCAACTCTCAGAACATCTCACCCTGTGATTCTTAGATTTTTGTTTTTCTTTGGTGTATTGAAATGGAAAGGTTTTGAGAGCTATATTTCAATGCTGATTTCTTTAATCAATCATATGATACATTTCTTAAAAGGAAATTTGAATAAGAGTTATATGACTTCTTGATCTTGTTTCAAATCATAAGTCTAGCTATCCTTGAAAGATTATGAAAAAAAAATTGATGGTAGTGAGACTCTCTCTTAAATTAACAGAAAAAATTGGAAGCCTAATTCTAACTTAAATAAGGCAGATGAAAGCCTCATTCCTAATTACACTGCTCATTATTTTAATCTCTAATTGCATGCTCATTAATTAGGGAGTTTCAGGGATCTGTAATGGCAGCTTTCAACATGGACCATTAAGAAGAGCAACAGCACATTAAATTTTACTTATTATGCAAATGATTGTAGAGGTCAGAAATGGTTGTCATGAAATACATAGGAAACATGGTTTTCAACTGTGTACAAAATGGGTAAGTTAGTTCAATGTTATGAATATTGTAGTACTAGAATGTTGAATTTCAGCTTCCCTTTAGCAATAATCCACTAAAGGAAGCTGAATGAAGTATTTGTAATATAGGAGACCTTGGAAAGCATAACTTAGAAGATTGTGCTTACTGATGTACAGAAAGTTGATGTCTTTTTCAGTAATTAATGCTAACCCCATTTTGTGCAGTGACAGTCCATTTTTTTACTCTATATGACACAGTCTATCTTCAGAGGGTCTTTTGTAATTGTTAGCTAAGGTATAAAGACCTGGATCTGAAAGTCTATTTATAACAACACTTCTATAGGCCTCTTTAGGTTTTATGAAAATAGTGACTGCAGTTGAAATCAGTTCATCAACATAAGGGCAAAAAGAACCTGTATATACATTTTTTTGCATGTAGACGCTTCCTGGGCTGGTTAGGGTATGAGGGTGCTTCAGTGCAGGGCTGCCTGACCACTAGCCCTATGCTGAAGCACCCTTGTGCCCCTCTGTAACATGTTGAGCTAGGGAGAGCAGCCCTGACTCCTGGGGCCCCCTGCCAGCTGGGGCTGTGCTGACCTGGCTCACTATGCTGTGCATGAATAAACTCCAGAGCTTATTGCATGCCTGGGAGCAATAAACTCCAGAGCAATAAGTTCCAGAGTTTATTCATGTGTCTTAATTGCTTGAGTAGATGCACCCACAGTGTAGGTTTGCAAGATTAGTTTTAGAGTGATGTGAAGGTTTCCTTTTTTTGTAAATGTCCATTGGGAATTGATGTTGCATGCCACACTGTCCTAGAGCATTTTATTTCATTTTTTGTTAAACTTGAGACAGAGCTGTTCAAGCAAATCTTGGATCTTATGAAAAATATTAGCTACAAGACTTCCAGCTGCGATGCCCAATAGTCAGTATGTAACCTCCTCCTTAGCTTGTCTGCTAGCTAATCAGCTGGAAAGAAGGGTGATGGGAGAAGAATGGGGGCCAGTCATATCGATGAGGTTTGGAATATGTCCCAAATTAATGTGTTTGCAGATAGCTTAGGGCTATAGGGATTTTGATTTTAGTGGAAACGCATGACTTGCACCAGTGATGTTTGTAATAAAGGGGAAGATATCGAGTTTCAGGGGCATTTTCATACTACAAAGTACAGGGTGTATATCTGTATTTGGCCCTTCAGTCCAAAGGTGGTAGAAGATCATTCCTGGTCCAGATTATAGATTTCATATTTATCAAATAAAAGAAGTTGGTATTTTATTTTGTAATGCTTTCTAGGAAAGTCTATTTGGAAATGTTCTAGAAAAATACCATTTATCCCCAACATCAGCAATTAACATTAGAGTACACTACAGACTGATGACTGGGACTGTCATGTTTTCAGTGCAGCTCTTAGCCTTGCTTCTTTATTATGTTGTCACTGAAATGGATATGCTTCAAGAAGAACATGATCCTTTTTTGAAAATTATCCCTCAATATTATAAAGCACGGGTGTGTTTTTTAGAGATTGTATGCATCCAGAGATCCCAGAAGCACAGCCATAGTGTTAAATTCAATGCACCCATATGTTCTTTCTCTATGGGTGCACCCCTGACGTGTCATCCACACTTCCTATTTCCTGCCCCATATTGATCAACTAGATGAAGTAAAAAATAGTCCCATAATAATAGAGAACACTTTGGGAGCTCATTTTTTATACCTTCTTTTCATAAAGAAATTCAGTTAGTCTGCAAGGTGCAAATCTACCTTGCCTTCTGCCTGAGGTCAGAACTACTCAGGTCACTACAATCAGGTCTGCCTGTAATGTTCTCCTTTCTAAAGAGCTAATAAAGCTTATTCCAAATCAGCAAGGATAGCATTACTGGTATTGCAGATAGTTTTATTATTTTCTCAATCAGTTATTTCATTCAATATTCTACAGGTGCCTTTCTACATCTACTCTTCCATTCATTCAGGTGGAAATTGTTATATAAATTATGGGTCCACAAACTTCAAAACAATTTCATAATGAGGGAGCATACAACTTGAATTGTAAAATACCATAATAATCACCTTTAAATACTACATTTTATTATAGAAAAAATAATTATTAAAATTAAAATTTAATTATTAAAAAAGATCACCATTCCTTCTGGCATTTAAAAAAAAATATTTCAAGCAGTCAGTTACATTTGTCATTAAATTTCTGTCATGTTTTCTCATATTATGGCTTGACTCCATGTCACATGCTGTTTTTGTCTCCTTTAAAAAAAGTTCTTATTAAATAACCTATATAATCACATATGACCTATATAATCAGATATCGACGTATATCAACCTAATTGATCTATTTAAAAATTGTACTTCTAAGCCAGGGGTGCTTGGCCTCCGGTGCCATGTTATTTAGTCCTTGGCCTTGTGTACTAGACCCAGTGTGTAGGGTGGTGTGAGGCCCAATCCCAGTACACAGGGTCAGGCAGAGGTGGTGTGGGACCTGAACCCCTCTGTGAGGGAGTCAATGCGAGGGTCTGGGGGCCCATCCCCCCTCCTCCACTCTATGGTCTCTGTCAAAACAATGAAAAGGAGTGTGACAGTAGACATAATTTAAAGAAAAGCTTTTATTATGTTTATGGGGAAATGTAGTGAATGTCACTTTAGCCAAGAACATTCTAATTTTAAGATGTAATTTAGCATTATAGTATTATCTGCTTTGGTCCGTTGGATTTAGGTGCAATATGCCTGATTGATCATGGCACAGGGTAGAACACTAACAATAATGAATTCTTTATACCTTCTTGTCTACAGGAGCTGTCAGAAAAGGATTTTACATGCAGCCGTTGTCTTCACGCTGAAATGCCATTTACCTGTAAGTGCTTCCCCCCCTGCAATTAACGCTATGAAAATAGCTTAATTCTGGAGGTACTGACTAGAGTCACACTGCACACATTGTTGTATTTTTATGAGACAAGTATAATTACTCTACAGCAAACTACCATAATTACCATTAGGTGCAGTACATAGTATTTGTACTTACAGTAAATAGAAATAAATAACAGGGTACAGTGTGGTAGAGAATATTTTATTTCTAGTAGCTAATTTATTATTCATAAATGATACTTGCACAATATCTCTTGGGGTTTATTTGCATATTTACATTAAAAGGCAATTTTGAAAATCCTGCTCTGCTTCCCTATGAGCTGTGGAAGCAAATATCCAAAAGACACAAGGCAGAGAGAAAGGGGTCCAGTTTGCAAGGAACATCACATAATAATTCCCAGTAATTTGGATAGTTCAGATGATGGTGTGAAGAAACAGGAAAGAAAGAAACTTGATTAAGAAGAAGGTCATCAAGTTTCCTCATTGTTGGGAAGATTGTGAGTATAAAATGGTATATATAGGTCCAGGCTGCAAAATATAGATCTAAATTCTGGCCCTCAACTGGGTTTCAAATACCCCCAAATTCTGTGCTCTTATATTCTTAAGTTTGATCTGTTTCTACAAAAAAAACCCCCCAAATGTTACAATTTATGTCTTCTATCCTTTTTTTTTAAGCTGATTATGCATGGTCTCAGCTTTTGTGTTACATGTTGATGCTTAATATTAACAGCCTTCAGTTAATATGTGTTGATTTCCATTTTGGTTTGTTATTTGTCTGCTGGTTTATTCTTAGCCCAATGCATGCATTTATAGCTCTGACATCTATGGCACTTGACCTCATTTTTCTTAAAAGAACATTCAAATCAGTACAAGAGAAAGTATTTGCAATACTATCAGGTTACATTTGAACCAGGCCCTCTCCACAACCACGGGCTTTGTAGCTGACAACCCCCTGATCATCTTTGGGCTTTAAATGATGCTTCTGCCTCCCTGCTGTGTAAAGGAGACAGGCAGCATTTGAAGTCTGAGGGCTGGAAATCGGGCTTGGGAAACTGTCACTGTTCACTCCTCAGACTGAAGTCTCCACTGTGGCAAAGAGGAAGGGGGCATTGCCCCTCTGCTTCAGACCCCTTGGGATCAATCTAGGAGGGCGGGGGAGTAGGGGTTATGCTCCGTCCCCATACCAGGGATTTGTGGAGCTTTGGGTACCAGCTTTGAAGTGCCTCGCAGGGGGGAAGCCCTGTCTTTAGCCTCAAAAGCCACTGGCTTTTGAAGTGCCTTGTTTTTTCAGAAGCCTACACTTTATCAGTATACAATTCCTTTCTATATTTAAAAATATTTAATTAGCATACATACTGTTTACTAGGGCTGTGCGAAGCTTTGGGTGCTGATTCGATTCGGAGGAGATTTGGCCCGATTTGGCAGCCAAATCCGAATCAAATCAGGAGACAAATAAAAACATCTAAATTGATTCAGAAAAAATTCAGAGAGCTTCAGGGATTTGGGCAGTCCCCACTTGCTATCCCAGGGAGCTGGACCTGGACACTGTGCTGGTAAATAGGGGATGGGAGCGGGGCTGGAGGAGGAGGGAGAGGACCATGGGGGGACCCCCACCAGGCCCCATCCCCTGCCTGCTCCCCCAGCCCCCCTGAGCTACCCCTGACCCATTCCCCCTCTCCTAGACCCCCATGGCTGCCCTGCCCCACCCCAGCTCCCAGTTTTTTTAACTAAATAAAAAAAGCCCCCACTCACTGGCTGCTGCCCCCTAGTGCCCCGTGCTGCATGGGGGGGCGGAGGGGGGCTCTGCCATGAGCACCCATCCCCTGCCCGCTCTCCCAGACCTGTTGATTGCTGTCCCACCCAGCTCTTAAAAAAAAAAAAAAGGAGGAAAAAAAGCCCTGCGCTCACCTGATGCTGCAGTGACCATCACGGCATCTGGGGGCATGTAGCAGAGCCCCCCCATGCAGCTCAGGGCAGTGGGTGGGGGGCAGCAGGGATTGGGAGGAGGAGCCGGTGAGTGCAGGGCTTTTACATCTTTTTTTCTTTTTTAAAGAGCCGTGAACTGGGAGAATGGGCAGGGGATGGGGGCTCATGGCAAATGTCTAAAATTGAATAGAGAATTTTAACTTTGCTACAGAATTCTATAGGATGATTCAAATCCATACAAAAAGTTACCACTTTCTATTCCATTTTCTTAGTTTTTAATCTCTCTAAAATCTTATTACATTTATTTAAAAGCTGCCAATGGTTTAATCCCTGTAAGATTTTACTGGGGTTTTTTTTTTTTTTTCACAAAGAAATGGCATGAGCACCAAAGTTCATCAACACACATTTCCAGAGTTCAGGAAAAAATAATGGGCACATAGCTTAGGGGAGTGAATTCAAACATTTTATGTTTGAAAATCTGCCACAGAGTTTAGATTCTTCTCCCAAGATGTTGATGTCATGAGTTCTAAAATTGTCAAAGTTGAAATTTCCAAAATTTCGAATAAGTTACTATTTTTTTTTTCTGAGCCACCCTGCCCATCTAATTAAATGAAAGGATTTGTTTACAGATTCCTATGGGTAGATTCAAAGACTTGTCAGATCAGAAAGACTAGAATGGAAGATTCCATACAGCTCTCTGTACACTTAAGTGCAAAACTTGACCTTGCTTTTAACAAGAGTAGAAACAGAGAATAAAATGTTTGCATCAAGCTCAAAAACAGTTAGGGTGATGCATAGTAAATAGTGCCTGGAACAATAATCCCAGTTTTGATGTTCGTTGAGTGTGTGTGACTTCCAGCCAGCTCTGATCTGTATGTTTTAGAGGATCACAACATGTGAACCTGGTGCTGTCCTATTAAGTTTGGTGGATCCTTGAAAATGGCTTCTACCACTGTGCTTCAGGCAAATGTGGTCAATGCTTATTCTGCTATGTGTTCAATCCCATTAGCAATGCTTCTTACATTCTGACATGCTTTGTCAGTTTTGCTGCAAAATATAAAATTTATCTTCCAGGAACCAGAAAGGAAATTGGGCTATTTCAAATTTCAAGAAATAGCTCTACCCAAGGGGCAATGTAATCATTAGGATTAAGAATGGAATAGCAGTGGTAATAGAATATCGCATCTTGACACAGAATATCAAATACAATACTGCTTTTGACAGCTTATTTCTTTATCACTTTACCATTTATGCATACTACTAAAGGACAAGTGTCAGCTATTTTACTAATCAGAGCTGCCTTTCAGCCACGTATCTAAAACGCTGGCTCAAATCCATCCCAGGAATGAAAACACTCAAAAGCAGATTTGATTGCTGTTTTGTGTCTCTGTGGAGTGAGTTGGCGTCTCTGTTCCCATTTGCTTCCTAATGACTGGCATCCAATAATAATAAATGCCAGCACAATGATACTTTGTAATAACTGTTGATGACAATCACAGCTAGAAGACAAAGAAGGACTAAGACTTGAACTGCCTTCTTAACCAATGCCAACAATAGAGTGAAGATTGAGGATTATTGTACATTGCCTGATCATCACTCAGCAATTCTTTTCCCATGTTGGCAAAGCACTACATCAGGAATCTTAACTTTCAAAGTTCCCATTGACTTTAATGGTGCAATATCATCTCATAAAGTCACATTGTTCCAAATTAAAAATCTGATTTTCACAATGTTAATTTATACCACCTGAAGTTAATCATAGAATCATAGAAAATTAAAGTTGGAAGGGACATTAGGAGGTCATCTAGTCCAAATCCTGCTCAAAGCAGGACCATCACCAAGTAGATCATCCCAGCAAAGGCTTTGTCTAGCTGGGTCTTACAAACCTCTAAGATAGAGATTCCATAACCTCTCGGGGTAACCCGTTCCAGTGCTTGTTCACCAGTATGGGGTAGGATACCGTATCGAAGGCCTTCCTGAAGTCTAAGTAAACGACGTCAACCCCTACTCCTGCGTCCAGGTGTTTTGTAACCTGGTCATAAAAAAAGATTAGATTAGTCAGGCATGATCTACCTGCTATGAACCCATGCTGGTTTCCCCTCAGCATAATTTTTCCTGCTGGGCTCTTGCAAATGTGAGCCTTGATAATTTTTTTCAAAGACTTTGCCTAGGATGGAGGTGAGACTGGCTGGCCTATAGTTGCCTAGGTCCTCCTTCCTCCCCTTCTTGAAAATGGGGACCACATTGGCCATTTTCCAGTCCTCTGGGACCTGGCCTGTGTGCCACGAGTGTTCAAATATTCCCGTCAGCGGCTGCGCAATGACGTCAGCCAGTGCCTTCAGCACCCTCAGATGGAGCTCATCCGGGCCTGCCGACTTGAACGCATCCAGTTCCTCCAAGTGCCTCTGCACCATCTCAGAGTCTACACTTGGTAGTCTGGCACCCTGCTGCTGCCTCTTTACAATCCCAGTGAGAGCCTTGTCTTGCCCCTCGCTTAGGAACACTGAGGCAAAGAACTCATTGAGGAGTTCAGCTATATCCCCCCTGTCCATCACCAATTGCTTCCGCCCATTTAGTAGAGGTCCTATTCCTCCCTGGGCCTTCCTTTTACTCCCTATATATCTAAAGAACAATTTTTTGTTATCCTTAACTTGGGATGCCATCCTCAGCTCCATGGTAGCTTTGGCCTGTTTAACTGCCTCCCTACAAGCGCGAGCAGAGGAGGTATACTCCTCTTTAGTAATCTCTCTCCTTAGAATGGGAAATAATTATAAACAACACTCTAGAGGTGCAACTATTCTTAAATGCTGACTATATAATTGTTCTTGTAGCTTATGTAGCATTTTTGAACCCATCACGGTAAAAAATAATATATTAATGTAAAATATTTATTATTCCCATTGAGCATGTAGCTTTGGCATTGCAGTTAATTTATCTGCATTCTTGTTGATTCTGACAAAATTTCAGACTCTTGAACAAATGCTAGCACAATATTATATTATTTTGGAGATTGATTTTTGTTTGGGAAGGAACTCATGGGACCATTTTGGTGCTGGCTTATAAAAGCTTTTCTGTAGTATAGATCCTTTGTTGACTCTCTCTCTCTCTCTATATATATATATAATCTGTGCAAATAACCCATTATGTTACATGGATTAATTGTATTGTACTGAAAGAAAGTGCAGTACTAGAGAGAATCTAATGCACAGGGAGGCCATACTGAGTTTCATTAGTTTGATGAAATGTCAAGTTGGTACAAAGCTTGGTTAAGCAACTATTCAGTTTTTTTTGTGTTTGTTTGAAAAGCTGTCTACCCTTAAAGCAGGGACACACATCTAAAAGCATTGGAAAATAATGTGTTTTTTCCTTCACTGCAGTTTATTAGTTTGTATATCAGTTGAAAATTAGGAAGCAGACAAAGCATTTCCTTCTACCTAATATTGCTGCTACTGTAAGGGCTGTAAGTTTTAGGTAAATATGGCACAAAGAAATGAAATGGTATTACCTGTATGCTCATTGTGTTGTAAGATGCTATTTCACTAGCTATTCATTTAAAACGGTTAATTAAATGTCTTCAGGTTGCTTTGATTTATAACAAATAAGAACTCCAGTGTACTTCTGTCATAGGTAATTGCAATATTTTATACTTTATTATTTAATTAGGAGATAAGTAGGAGATATGACAGGAAAATTCATAGTGCCAATAAAACCAGACCTGATGTGATTCTGATTCCACTAATATTTCTGATGAATGAAAGATCAAAGATCATGAGCAGTGAGCAAAAAATCATTCATTTTATGTTATTATGTAGAATTTAGCTGCATGCACCCACAAGCTTAACAACTGTCATTAAGCATTAATACATTTTAAAAAGTAGCCCAATTAGGTCTGAATATTAGGAAATGAAAAAGCTTAACTCAGAGAAATATTTAATAAAAGAATCTTACATATGAGCTGCACAGAAGGGGGTAACATACCCATCAATACAAGTGTTTTATGAATATTTTCATAGGAAAAAAATATTTTTTTACTGATAATTACAAAAATTCCATTCTCTCTTTTCATCTCTTTGAGTGCAGAGGGCCTTAATATGGGTGAAAACAAACACCTGCTTTAATAAACGGGTATATTTTAGTGGGTGATATCTTTTATTAGGTCAACTGAATAGTTGAGAGAAATGCTAGACAAGCTTTTGAGTACAAAGTGTCCTTTGTTAGGTCTTAGAAATAGGACACAGCTTGAACTAAGTAATGAATAGAACAATAGCTTATGAAAAATTCTATATGGAAATGTAAACACAGTCTATTAAAAGGAATGGAGCAGGGATGTAAAAAGAGCAAAAATTGTCAGGATTAGCTGAAAGATAAGAACAGAAGGCAAGGCAGAATGACACATTAGAGACTTAGCATTTGATGAAGTAAGATAGGGCTGTTCAACTGTTGGCTTGCAGGCCACATGTGACCCCTAAGGAGTTAAGCTGTGACCCCTGGGGTCCTTGTCCAGATGTTGCTCTCCCCATCCCTCCAGCTGTTGCTGCTACTGATGCAGTCTCTGAGTTCTCCCTCTCCCTTCTCTGGCTTCCATTGCTTAACTTGGCCCCTACAGCTGGGGCAGAGCAGCCAAATACCCACACAGTTGGGGGATGCCCATGCTGTACTGTGGGATGTGGCCCCTGCAGCAAGTGAGCAGGGGGCATGAGGCACTTGGACCCAGAAAAGTTGGACAGTCCTGAAGAAAGCTGTTTCCTATGAAAGCTTATGCCTCTCTGAACCAGTTGGACTCTAAGGTGCCACCCTGTCCTGCTATCTTAGTTTCATAGTTTCATAGTTGGTAGGGTCGGAAGGGACCTTAGCAGATCATCAAGTCTGACCCCCTGCCATGGCAGAAAAGAGTAGTGGGGTCAAATGACCCCAGGAAGGTGTTCGTCTAACCTCCTCTTAAAGACCCCCAGGGTAGGAGCCAGCACCACTTCACTTGGAAGTTGGTTCCAGGTCCTAGCCGCCCTGACAATGAAGTAGCGCCTCCTGATGTCTCACCTGAATCTACCCTCTGCCAGCTTGTGTCCGTTATTTCTAGCCACTCCTGGGAGTGCTCGGGGGAACAGGGACTCCCCCAGTGCCTGCTGGTCCCCTCTGACTAGTTTATAACAGGCCACTAGATCCCCTCTCAGCCTTCTCTTGTGGAGGCTGAACAGGTTCAGGTCCCTTAGCTTCTCCTTGTAGGGCCTGCCCTGCTGCCCCCTGATCATGCGGGTGGCCCTCCTCTGGACTTTCTCCATGTTGTCCACATCCCTCCTGAAGTGCGGCTCCCAGAACTGGACGCAGTACTCCAACTGCGGCCTGACCAGAGCCGCATAGAGGGGGAGGAACACCTCCTTGGACCTGCTTGAGATGCAACTGTGGATGCATGACAAGGTGTGGTTGGCCTTCCTGACCGTGTCCCCACACTGTCAGCCCATGCTCATTTTGGCATCAATAATGACTCCAAGATCCTTTTCTGCCTCTGCACTGACAAGAAGGGAGTTCCCCAGCTTGTAGGTATGCTGCTGGTTCTTCCTCCCCAGGTGCAGCACCTTGCACTCGTCAGTGTTGAAACCCATCCTGTCCTCATCTGCCCACCCCAGTAACCTGTCTAGGTCCGATTGCAGCCTATTTCTCCCTTCTAGCATGCCCACATCCCCCCACATCTTAGTGTCATCAGCAAATTTGAATAGGGTGCTTTTTACCCCCTCGTCCAAATCACTATGAAGATGTTGAATAGCACGGGTCTGAGGACTGAACCCTGGGGGACCCAACTGCTCACATCCCTCCAGGTCAAAAACAGCCCATTCACCACCATTCTCTGGGTGTGGCCTCCAGCCAGTTAGCGACCCATTTGACTGTGTAGGTGTTGATGCCACAGTCCCCCTTTCAAATCCTTTTCAAGATCCTGTTTTTCTGAAAGATGTATTGGTCCCCCTAGTTTTTTAATCTGCCTAACTTTAGACTCACATGGCTAGTAATAACCTTTCTCTACCTGTAGAACAAGGAAAATGCAGTAAGAAATATAACCTGATATATGGAAGAGCAAGACTATTCAAGAAGGATGTGAGTCCTGGAGTGCAGCGATTAGTAGGAGCCCATTTTATGCTGTCAGCTTTGCATAGAGGGGCCACTGTGTACATAATAATTTAAATTATTTTCTATATATATTTTTAGGATCTGGTGTTCTATGTAAAGGAAAACACTTTGGCTGATGGCATTTCCCACCAAACAATCAACCTTTTTCAGTAGAAAACAAATAGCCACCGCACTTATTTCCTTCTCTAAGTAGTAGGTAGCATTTTGCTGTATACCTGGTAATTTCTGAGTTCTTCATAGAGACCAATGTAAATACATTTTTAGCTAAATTTCATCACATAGCTAAATTAACCTGAAGACTTCTGAGAGACTTATCCATTTCTAAACTATCATTTAACTTCATGTAGAGATCCAGATAATTTTATATTAATACATCTTCCTTTCAAGATCTAGATAATTTAAATAAATACATTTATTGAAGGTATAGCAGGCATAGCAGGATTGCTTATACATTTATCTTTGCAAATATTTGCTTTGCTGGTACTGATGTAAGTTTTTCACCTTCAGGGATATAACCAAGGTCTGGCAAAGAGAGGATCTGCCTGTTTGTGAATATATAGTTCCTTAAGTGTCCTCATGGGCACATATGACTCAGAAAGTTTCAAACTCAAAACCATGACAATAGGAAATGTGCTTATAGGCTAATTATGCACAGAGATTTTGTAGACCATAATTGCATGTTTTCAAGATAAGTATAGTGTTTAAAGCATTTATATTATGTAATTCATGTACTACCTTTACTTTTTTCTTCTCTGTATGCCAGCATAGGAATTTACGCAAGTGGAATTGCTTGGCAGCGCTTTGACCCAGATGCTAAATTCTGGTATACATTATTTTTTCCATGTACCATCTGGATCTTAATAATTTTGGTTCCTTTCTCAAGATCATCTTGGCTAGTTTAAATTCTTGGATATTTTCTCATGGTGGATTTTCTTGACAATTGAAAATGAAGCAGTGATTTGTCTGCTGGTGTATCTGGACATTATTTTTGCTTGATAGAGTTTTGTATATGACTGTCTTCTCTCCTCTTCATATTTTAAGAAGAATCCTAGAATTAGTCTGGAAAGGGCTGGATAGGGTCTTGAGAGGTCTTCTACTCCAATATTTTGTTCTAAGGCAGATCAGTCCTAACTGAACAATTCCTGGCAGATGTGTGTCTTCTTAAAAACCTCCAGTGATGGACAAACCACAATTTCCCTAGATAATATATTATATCGCTTAACTATTTTTGCAGTTAGGAAATTTTCCCAAAATATAGCCTAAATATTCCTTCCTTCAATTTAAAGCTCTTACTAGATGTCTTATCCCCAGTGGACATAAAAAATAGTTTATAACCCTTTCACTTTGCAGGAGTGTCTTAATATTGGAAGACTATTATTATTTTCCTTTTCAGTCTTCCCCTCTCCACATTAAACTAATTACATTCTATTAGTCTTTTCTCATAAGCAAAGTCTAAGCCTAGCTTACTTGAGACTCTTTTGATAGCAAGGCTTTAGTTTGCTTTACACTTCTTAATTAGAAAAGGTTGATAGTGCTCTATCTGTATATGTTTCATAGTTTAGACAATGATAATACATTACTATGCAAAGTTTAGCATGCATGTGCGTTACAGCATTAAATCAGTGAAGTCTGCAGAAAGCAAATGGAGCAGATGCTCTTCTAAAAAGTTTCATATACAGATGTATGTGTGTCTGTATATTTGTTAAAGCCAGAGTTAGATTCTCAAGTAAAATTTCTGCTGATCATTCACTTAAGCACTTTCAAGTGATTCCCTTAATTGAAATCAAATTGCAATCATCTTCTCAGTAGGCCCAAAGTAATGCGTTTGTCTTGTAAGATACTTCAATGCACATAATCTTTTCTGTGTCAGCAGCATTTGGCATTGTTTGATGTTGAAACAGTCAGAATAATTATATTCCCAGTTGCTTTTTCCATTATTATTATTATTTATATTGTAGTAAAATCCACAGACCCAATTGATATCACAGCCACACTGCTAGGAGATATGCAGTCACACAGAAAGATACGATCCATAAGATATCATCCTTTCCCTGAGGCACTTAGAATTGAAAAGGAAGAGATGAATAAAGTTTAATAGCACACATAAAGGTGTTGCCAAGTGCCCCAACACAAGGAAACTAACATTTTGAAAAGCATGGCATAGACGAACACTGCAAATACGTGCATTTGTTGTGTGTGTGTGTGTGTGTGCGCGCGCGCGCGTATATATCAACATATGTAGAAAAATATGGGGGGCACATTTTACATTCATTTATGCTTTTAAAAACATACATAAGATATAGACAACACCTCTTCAACTGGACACTATGGGTTGACCACAGAGGCAGGATTCAGGAGGTGCACTGAAGCACTTGCACCCACTTTGATTCCTGCTCCACCCAAAGTTTAAAACCAACTCCCTGGCAATGGCCGCAGCATTTCTAGTCAGGCAATGCTAAGGGAGTCCCTTGCCTTCATGGCTCATTATAATCTACCTGATCCCTTCTAAACTCTCCATTCCAGAAGTGTTAAAGACACACTCTTCTTTTTAATGTCCTTAATGTTCCACTAATCAAACTATCCTTTGTTCTTCATTTCTACTGTCTGTTAGCAGCTCCTGGTAATGAAGCTCCTATTTAGCAGCCCTATAGATTGTTTTTAACTCATTCCAATTAGATTATTTTTGTTTTTGCTTTAATCTTAAACTGAATAATATAGCCCTAAACCCTTGCATATTAGTAAAGTTTCTATCTTATTTTAATCTGGATAAAAATACGTGTTGTTTTATATGTGATGATGCACCTCACCACCTGCACCCCCTTTTCAGAATTCTAGGTCCATCAATGGTTGACCAATACATCTTTCAGAAAAACAGGATCTTGAAAAGGATTTGAAAAAGGAAAGGGTAGGCACTTAAGAGAAAAAAGGTAATTTAAAGGAACTAAATCGAGGTAGAATATGCCAACCTAGGCGGCTAAAATTACATCAGTAGCTGAGTGCAGGAGTTGATGGCAAAGGAATTTAAGCGGAATAAGTTGATGTGAGTGTTATAAGTTGATCTGAAAGTGAGGACAAAAAATGTGAATTTACTGTGGGAAACAAGGATAATCATGCAATGGATTTAGAAATGAAAGCAAGATATTCAGGGTGGCTGGCAAGGAAGGTAATCATAGGTGTTCATTTTGAACAGACAAGAGGTAGGGGCTGCTGTAGGAGTTCATGGAAGCCAAGGAGGATAAGGTTATGTCTAGGTGGGAGACAGATTAGGAGTGGATTGATAAGATTTTGAATGATCAGCATGGAAATTATGGTTGAAGCTATATGAACTGTATGGATAGGTTCTACAAGATTACTTGATATTGCTTTATATAACCTTACTTGGGCCCAGAAAGACAGCACGCTGCCTTGTACATGGAGATTGGTTGCCAATACATTTTATATGCCTTTTAAGGTTACACTGACAGTTAGCAGCAGAGATGACATAGGCATTAGCCAGACTGTTCCTCTATCTAAATGATGCTTTTTCCCAAGCCTCTCTGAAAACTCAAAGAAGACTCAGCAGCAGCTGGAAATGCACAGGTGGTTATTTGATGGATATATGGGTCTATACAGATAGTATGTGGGTACCACTGTATTTGCCAATATGAACAGTTAACTGTTTTGACAGCTTAAGTGGGTTCAGTGCCTGCCTGGTCCTGTTGCAGGTATTTTTATAATATTTAAGATCCCTGAAAATAATATCTGTAAGTAATTTTTGGAGGAGTTGGTTTATACTCAGCAATAGACATATAACTGCTTTCTCCAAAGCCAGGTCGGTCTTCATTAAATTATTAAAAGCCTGCTTCCACATAATTAACTTATACAAAAGCACATAGGTAGTGGCAACAATTAAGGAGAAGACATGGAAAAACTCTTTCAGTACCAAGAAACACAGTTACTACAACATAGTCCTTGGTGAACACCTGACAGTGACAGGGTAACAAAGAAATAACTTCCCCCGAAGATCATTTGAAAGCTGGGGTATGAGTGAGAGAGAGAATATAAGATAAAATAATAGATCATGATACAAAAACTGGCACTTGTCAGGCAAGTGGGTCATAACAGCCAATATCCCCAGTCAACCTGGTAAAAAGAATTGTTTGTCTCTTTTAGATGGAAAGCAAAGGGTTCCCATAGTGTAAAATTAATAGAATTTGGCTGAAAAAAGAGAGGATGAATTTTTGCCCAATAACCAGGAGAAAAATTGAATTCTATTGTACTTGCTGAAAGTATGTAAACTATTACAATTTCCTTCAGAAGTCTAAGGATACCATTTCTTTCATTATCATGCTTTTAATAAAATTTCAGTTGGCTTTTATTTTGATCAGTGCAGCCAAAACTTACAGAAAATATACATAGAAATCTGATCAGAAATATTTCACAGGTGCAAAACAGAATGATCTAGGATAGTTAAGCCTTATAAAGATGTTTGTAAGTCAAAAGTTTCAGTAAGCTTAAGTTAAAGTATGATAATATATGAATACCTTTTGGATCAGATTTATGTCATAATTGTAGAGTATTGTGATACAACCATGTTTTTTTCCCACTGACAATACATATACCTCATATCAATTTTATGAAAATTAAAGAATCCTTGTTGAACGGCCATACATATACAGTTTGAAGTATAGAATTAAGTGGTGGGGCTTTCAATACTTGACTGTTCTGTTAAATCCAGGTCTTTAAATGTGATCTGCCAAACTTTGGAAATCTTGAGAATAATTTTCTTACGCGTTAGAATTACAGCGTGAGTCATTCTCACCTGCTGAGAGCTGGCACTGCAGTTTGTGACTGGAACTGAATACTCTTCTGGAAGCACAGTACCTTATGCTCTGTTAGCAGGGGCTTTCCCCTAGTCACAAAATCTGTTTAAGCACAGCAAGAAAGGCAGTGGCTTTTCTCCAGTGTTATCAACTTGTTTTATTAGAATGATGAGTGCAAAGACATAAAAATTCATTGGAGTCAGAAAACTATATGGCTTCATTATATAGCACAGCTTGGATTATAGTTTTCTTATTTTAACATGTTTAATTTTTCTGCTGAGCAGTATTTATCTGCTGGTTTTTAAAGAATACTTTTTTGAAATAATTTATAATGGGCTAGTTTAACAAAAATCAAGGTGGGCAAAGCCCAGGGCAGTATCCACATTCCTATCAGATTCCTTGATGCATTAACCATAGAGATCTGGCTTGTTGATGTCTTTTGATTATGTGAAAAGTGTGTTGTGAGGTGCCACAGCATGCCCTGTGCAAGGAGGGGTGGGGAGGGTTTATGCTTGCTTGGGCCCACTGTGGCCTTGCCAGGTCCCTGGAAGTGCTCCCTGAAGCCAGTCCAGATGTGGCTTCTTGAGGAGGAGAGAGGGGGGGAGCCCAGGTTCCTTCCTACTTGGAGACCCTGGCCTTTTAGTTTCTCATACTCCCTAGTTTTCTGTGGTCCTGGCTGAAGCAGCTAGCATTCAGTTCTGCTCCTGAAGTTCTGTTACCTTTTGTTGGGGTAACCCAGAGCAACCCAAAGTTTCAAGCAGTTGTGCTTCAATAAAGACATTTCCTGGGGCAAAGGACACTGTGATATGCCCTAACCCCTCATGCAGTCAGGTGAACTTTTGAGACATATTCCTAGGGTATTGTAAAACCTTCAGGGGTGCCCTTCAGCCCCAGCCCCTCTGTGCCATCTGCTGCTTGTCCACTGAGAGCAGACTGAGAGTTTCCAAAGGTCACCTCCCTGACCAGTAACACTTTTGCTTTACCCACCTCATGTAGGTCTTGCTAGCTGATAGCAGAGGGGATTTAACCAGTTACAAGAATCACATGTTTCTCTGCTCATGCACTCAGAAAAAATACATTCCTTCCTCCCTTCCTTGGAGGAGGCCTGCCTATTAGGCCTGTGTGAAGCAGCTAGTATTTGCTTTGGATCCAGATTCGGCCGATTCGGGGAACAGTGATTCGAATCACTGTCCCAAATCGATTTGGCTGAATCTCCGAATCAGCCAAGCCCATCCCCTGCCTGTGCCAGCCTGATAATAGCTGCCCCCCTTGCTCCCCCAGCCCCCTCATGGGTGCCCCACTTGGGCCAGCTCTGGCCCTTCAAAAAAAACCCAACAAAACAACCCCCAGACTCACTGTTCCTGCTGGCGGGGGGCAATCCCTGCTGTCCCCAGGTGCCCTGTGCCACACGGGGGGCTCTGCATAGCCCCCGAAGCCCCAAGGCCACACCAGGGACGGTGAGTCCTGGGGCTTTTCTCTGTTGTTTTTTTTCTTAAAGAGCTGGAGCTGGCTCAGGCAGGGCACCTGTGAGGGGTTTGGAGGAGCTGGGGGGGGTTGGGGGAGCTTGTGCAGAGTCCCCCCATGTGGCATGGGGCAGTGGGGGGCAGCAGGAATCGCCTCCTACCCCGCCTGACAGCACCTGGTGAGCACCGGGGCTTTTTTTTAAAGTACCGAGCTGGAGCAGGTAGGGGCAGCCATGGGGGGGGGTAGGGGATTGGGGGGGATGAGGGGACTGGCACCATGGTCCCCTCCAGCCCACCCCACCCCCCAGTGCTTACCAGCTCCAAGAAAGCTGCAGCTCCCTGCTGCAGCCACCGGGGACTACCCAAATCATCGTTGGAAAAGATTTGGAGAGCTTTAAATTGATTCAGACTTTTAAATTGGCCCTCTGATTTGATTCAGATTTGGAGATTCAGCCACCAAATTGGGCTGAATCTCCTCCAAATCGGATCACCATTCAAAGCTTCACACAGCCCTACTGCCTATATTGTCAAGTGCTTTGAAATGAGACAACACTGACAATAGTGTACTAGACAAAACAACAAAAACATTTACTATCAAAACAAGATCAAACATATGATATCAATAACCATTTGTTGAGATACAGAGATACAAGAATAAACAAAAGGAAACATCAGATCAATAACCTGGTTTTACCCTGCATCTTACACCTAAGACTGCAGCTTCTACTCAGCTCAACAGTTTAGAAAGCAACTCCTGCCTCTGACCTTCCTGCCAGGGCTTCCTTCGTGTTCTCCTGTCACCCACAATACCCAGCCTGTCCTGGCCGAGGGACCAAAACACCTTCAGCCAGGAAGCTTTAGACAAACACTTGCTCTCAAGGTAAGCTTATGTATGGTTTCCTGTCCTACATACATTATCCACTGGATTCTTGAGGTGCCCATATAATGCATGTAACTTCCTCCCAGGGTCTAGTTGTTTATCAGACCAGAAGTCTTTTCCAATCTAACTATGATCAGAAGATTATTAGCATTCTTTCAAACATCCAGAAGATATGGTCTCTCACATCCCCATGGTGAGACAAAGCCTCCTTGGGATAGCCTGTTCTAAGGTTATCTTACTAGTCTCTTTTTTTTAAAAGGAAAAAGAAGGGTTTCAGTGATTTCTTCTTCCAAGTGTGAGTAGGCAAGGAGCTCTAAGTGAATCACTGCCCTAATGAATAGTCTTGTCTAATATCTATATAATTTATGAATATATATAAAATATTTATGAATATATATCAAAATTACATTTATATCAAAACCCACAATTTATGCAGCCATAATAATGATAAGTCTAAATACAGCTTGATGCTACTTATCTGTAGATACTGCACATGCCATTTGAGAAAAAAATTCATGAAGTTCTTCAAACATCTTAAACAGGCTTCCAGCCAGAGGTTCTCTACCCCCTTCAAAGGATTAAGCAATTCCTCCGTCCTCAATTCAGCCCACGCAACCCAGAGCATCCCCAAAAGTGGCTCTATTTTCTTTATGGTATCTCCAGATCCTGAGCTGCAAGGCTTCTCCCCTGGTCATTGACCCAGACTCCCTTCCCCTTACATTCTCCTTGTTAACTCCCCTCTCCCCTCATTTTATTCAGCTTCCCTCCAGCTTCTGGGTGTTAGGCTTCCACCTTTGTTGATAAACTATTCAACAACAAAACTGTTAAGACTCTGTTGATGCTAAAGCCATATGAGGTTGCATGGACAGATTCAGGATTGCAGTGATGGGACTGCAGCCACACGTCTTTCTTACTGTGATTGTGGATGCAAATGATCTCTAAACACACCAGCGTGTTAGTGCAGCTCCTACTGGGAGCTCTGCATGTGCTGTGACCTCTAGGAGCTCACTGGCTACTGAGCATCGGGGCTGACCAGAGTCCCTGCTTCCAAACAGTTATAGAGCCTTCTTGAAGACCCCTGCCTCCCCTGTATCTCCCCAGATTCAGCAGTAGAGGAAAGGAGGGAATGAGGAGCCATGACCTGGAGCCTCTGGAGCTGAGCATCACTGTCAGACACTTTTCTCTCCTTTCCTCTTTAGAGATCTCACTGCACATGCAATGCACAACCAAAGGTGAGTGTGACCATGCAGTAGCACCCTCTCTGCATCTGCTCCAGTTGGAGGTAAAAATTTGGCCACATAACCTTATCAGAGAAGAGTTATCACTCACTGAAAAGTGTTGAACTACCTAAAATCCACTGTGAAATCCTTTCAAGACTGTGGTCCTGATCAAAGGGGAAGAGATAGTTTGGATAGTTACAGAATTCCTGGAGTGAGAAGGGTTGGGGAACAGTACCTGAATATCATTTTGAACAAATAAGCTACTTGAAATGCTTGCACTCCTCTGGCTTTGATGATAACCCAAATCAGGAGAGCTTTTGGTTCTATTTGGTGAAAGTTCTCTCTAAATTATATTGAGAGATTGCATTATTAAGTCATTTATATTTGCTTTCAGGAAATAGGCAACCCAGATATGAAAATCTTCCTTATGAAGACAGAATAAAATAATACCTGTTTGATCCAGTTACTGAATAAGCTGATGTTAACAGTCTCAAAAATATTAATAATTGAGTTATTTTCAGCTAATAAAATGAGGAGCCAGTTGGCTGCAGTGAATCTGGCATCTCTTTATTGGTCTACTCTAAATTATTCTAAAAGCATAATTTCATAAACCCATTGGCAGTTGGCCACTGCTGATCTTTCTATGAAGGACAGATGGAGTCAACACTTTAAAAATCACAATCAAGACTGCAACCTATTCAAATAATAGAGAAATTAAGAATCATCATAATTACAGTAAAAATTCATTAGTAGATATCTGTTATGTGAGGCAGAAGTTTTCTGTTCATTTGCTGGAAGGTTAGTAAAACTCTCAGGATAGCAGGATTACTTCAGAGGAGTAATAAATGAAACAAAGAATGTGTTTGGGAACCAATAAGGTAGGTTATATCTATTTGAAAGTAGTAGCTCAGAAAAGAATAATCACTTTGTTAGCAGAAGTTGTTTGTTCTTTGGCACTGTTGCTCTGCCCTGTAGTCCTGCATTCCTGCTATAAGACTTCCCTGTAAATGGACATTAGGGATTATGGCAGTTGCCATGGACTTTGAAAGGGAAACTGAGCAGCACAGTTTTCTTGTAGGCCCACCCATCTTGTTGTACTGAAGAGCCCAGATCTCTGGGCCCAATGAATGACAGTCCATAGTCCTTGCATCAAGCTGTACAAGCTTGTTATGCATCTCACTGAAAGACGTGGGGCCCTCTTGATTAATCCAATGGAATTTTAGTCTTCTGACCCACAGCATAATTTTTTTTTTAATATGATCCAGAATTATTTCTGTGTGGTCCATGGAACTATTTCTGCTTGGTCCTAATAAGGACAATTACCTCTCAGGCTTAACAAAATGTTATACAGGCAGTCCTCGACTTGCAATGTTTTGAGTTACAACATTTTGCACTCACGTTTATAAATTGACACCCTGTTTCAACTTTATGACACCAGTTTCTACTTTACAACACTTAATCTGACACCATGCCACACCATCAAACAAGTTCACTGCATTGCCCATCTCCCTGGAGAATATCTATCCAAACTTCCTTGGACAGCATCTTTAAGAAAGCAGACAAGACTCCAGAAAAACCTGCAGCCAAGATTCCTGAGAAGACTCCAACCAACAACCCTTCAAAAAGACCAGGACAGTCACCTCAAAGAAGTCCTTCCAAATCAATATGATTGCTATTTACAGTATAAATACATTAATGCAGCTATATTAGTCATCTATAATTGATTGAGTATAAAATTCTGGGTTATTCTGGGTGAAAATAGGGTATCAGGTCTTGGTTCAGGAACTAATCCCCGATTTAAAACATTGTTTCCGATGGGAAAATGGTTCCGAGTCACAATGTTTTGACTTAAGAAGTGGTTTTCAGGAACCATTTGTGTCATAAGTCTGAGGACTACCTGTATTTTGATTTAAAAAAAATCTTTAATGGAATTTGCAGGATATATATTATATGCATTAAAACCAACTCATTGACAGAATGTACAATGTAGTTTTTAATAGAAAAATACTGTTTTCTTTGTTCATTGGTCATTAATATTTTTTACCATCAAAACTACACAATGATGGAAAATTTTGTTGGTGAAGATTTTGGATGACAAAAAAAGTGGTAGGGTAGTAAGTAATGAAGGTGACCATTTACCGTTGGTAATTGACCTGCATTTCCTGGCTAAATAGTCACAATCCAGCACAATCTTTTCCAATTAACCAAACACATGGAATACGTCTGAGAACTGAAAAGGAAGATTATATCTATTCAGGAAAGGATTTAAGGGGTAGATAATCACTTTAACATGAGTTTTCAGTGCCATGCTGTGGCAAACTAGTTCAATGCGGCCTTTGGGTGTATAAGAGGGAACTTCAAGTAGAGCTAGGAAAATGATTTTTTTCTCCATGTTGGTGACTGCTACAAGGGTATTGTTTAACTGCATCTGGTTTTGTTGTCTGTACTTAAAAAAAACTGTAGGAATACTGGAGAAACTAAAAAGGAAGATTGAAAAAATAATCCAAGGACTAGTAAACAAACCTTTTGATATGAGGCTTCAAGGGGTTCAGATTATTTACTCTATCAATGAGAAAGTTGAAGAGTGATTTGATCATAGCTATGTGATGTAATGGCAATGGATGCTTTTCTAATATTGCTGACGAAGGTATTGGACAAGATCCAATGGCCAAAAATTGAAAAAAAAAAAATCAACCTTGAAATAAGACATGGTTCCTTAGAAGTAAGAGTGATTAAGCCCCACAATAGCTTATCAGGGGAGGTGGTTGATCATCATAATTTGGAGTCACTAAAAGGATATTAGATATTCTTCTAGCGCTTTTGCTTTAATCCATCTCTGGGACAAAGTCCATAGCCTAAAGGCACATACAGAAGTACCAGTTTTCACCCTATCTGGCCACAGAAAGCAGTTTATAGCCATGAGCAAACACAAGTGCACAGCTGCTGACTGTTTCAAAAATAGCTGATCAAGTGAAAATATGAATCTTCATTTCATGTGGGGTCAGATGAAGGTGTTTCAAAACAGACCATCTGCTGTAACTTCTGTCTGCGCTGCCTTCCATCCTGTTGCTGTTTTCAGAATAGGAGTAGGGAAAGGGAGAGGAGGGAGTTCAGACTGTGGGTTTTTCAGCCCCAACTGGAGGGTGGGATGGGTGTATTGGAGTCCCCCAAGGTGGAAGGGGGCTCCAATTTACCCAATCCATCCTCCAGCACCACTAGAGAACCCCTAGAATGAGTTTCCTCTGCTCCCTTTCCTTCCTCACATTCTGAAAACATCATGGGCTGGCAGAGAGGAGGCTCCATTGCTAGCAGGAACTGGCTGCAGGCTGGCAGCCGACAGCTAGATTCTCCGCCCCCCTGGAACCAACAGTGAACTTCTGTTTGGTCTGGCAGATCATAGTTAACACAGAACACTTCCTGCAAAGTGTTGGCTGTTACAGTGGAGAGCTGCACTTCCATCTGCACCCTAAAAGAAGGGAGAGAAAAAAGGGGAAGATTATGTTGAATAACTGTATGGTTTTCCTTTAAGCTTGGAATCTGTGAATCTATTACTCCCTTTGCTCATCTCCTTTGTAAGACATGGGATAAATAAGGTTTCCTGTTTGCTCTCAATGTTCTCATGGAGTTTGCAATTCTGTATCAGTATAATAAAATCTTATGATCTAGGGCTTCTCCTGATCATCTCCGGTGGATCAGGAATGAGCATTGTACTCAACTGAACAGTTGCTCAGAAGATTTCTAAGATTTTTCTATTCCTTTCTTGCCTTCTTCTAAAGCACGAGAGGTTGGCTACAGCTGGACATGAAATATTGAACAGGTAGGGCAATGCTGTGAGGTGGAAGAAAGAATCTAATCTTCTAAATACCTGGCCAATATGTCTTGCCCACATGGTCAGCGTTAAACTGACTGTGAGATTTGAGATTAGGAAAGGAGTGGGGAGGGATTTTTCAAAATGCATAGGTCCATGAATTTCCTGGGAACTCTTTGATTTCCTTCATTTGTAATTACAGAATCAGCAACACCTGAGGGAAGATGAGGTAACCACTACTAAGCAAATCTAAGTTACTTGGATAATAGAAATGTCAGAGACAGATTGCAAACTTTCTACCATGAGTAGGTTAATGTTAACTAGGTTTAATGTTTCAGATTGTAAAACATCAGGAAGCTTTTTTAAAAGAAAACATTGCTTTTTTAATGAGATTCCAAATTGTTGTGCAAGGAAGTCTTACCACAAAGAAGTGTGTAAGCAGAATTTGGATTGTTCTGTAGCAGAAACCTCTCTAAGGACATTCTCTCTCTTTCTTTCTCTCTCTCTCTCTCTCTGAAATCCAAATGTCTACTGTCTTACTCCTTTAAATATGAATTACAAGCATCCACTCTAGCTTTACTATTCTCTATGAAGTGAAAATAGTATTACCTCAAAATTGTTCCATTATTTAAACAAGATGATCCAAAGTTAAATGCACTATTTGAGCTTCAAGTTTTCTTTGAAATTGCCTATCTAAGAACAAGACATTAATTATACTTATGGAAAACTATTTTCAAAAGTTACTGTGTTAAAATCTTTGGAGCTTACAGCTAATGTCAGCAGTTCAACTGGTAGGGATACATGATATGTTATATTTTGCATAGGTGGAGGTAAAGAAATTGACTGCTCTTTGAAAATAGATTTCTCTAGGGAAAAAAGTAGCAGCCAACCTACACATTTTCAGGAAAATAAGGCTTCACAGAATGTGCAGCATTCTTCATGTAGAAATATTAATAAACTGAATTCAGTTTGGTGAAACATGCGCAAGGGAAGTCATTGAATCCGCATACTTGAAATGTTCACCTTGCTTGCAATATTCACTCCCTATTTTGCTCCACTTCCACATTCATTCTCTGTTACTCTTCTCAAAGAGGTCAATGGGAGATATGTGAAAGAAGAACCCCTATAGGAGAAGAAACTAGGAGGAGGATTAAAAAATGAATGAATATCCAGAAATTAATGTAAGTTATACAGGTCAGCATTTGTTTGATCCTTTTGTCTCTGGTGATTTTTCCTATTTTGAGGAAGTTGCTATAGGGTGTAGTGATCATTGCGTTCCATAAACACTAGCATACATGAATGAGAAGAACTAATCAACAGAATTTAATTGTGGAGCAGTAGGCAACCTCTACAAACCCTTTAGCTCTGTAACTAATTAGCTAGCTTCTCCTTAACTGCGGGACCATCTCCCAGTTCCCAACTCTCTTGGTCTCCTGTTAGGAGCATCTCTAAATTAGAAATTCTATTACTACGTAAGCTAATTAAAAAAATGCTTAGGGCACCCAGCAGTAAAGGCATCCCTTTGAGAAGGCAGGACCTGGTCCTGGTTATATATTTTACATTTAAAAAATCATCTGAAAAATACATAAATAGTGTTGGAAACAGGAACCCAGACCCAGTATCACCTCTCCCTTTTGAGTAGCCTTATAGCTGGCTACAGTGTTATGCTGTGTTTTACTTACTGGGGAGTGGTTTAGGGCTGTGAATGTCAACTGAACATAGGTGCCTACCTCAGACTTGAAACAGATACCTGAACCCAGAGGAGTTGCAGAATTTGATACATACCCCTCTCTTCCCAATTTTCTACTGCTGACTTACCTGTCTCTCTGGCTCAGTGTGCTGGCTGTTAGGAATTCTGAGGAACTCTCCTGGTTCACTTGTGTGTAATCTGAGTGTGAATTTCATTGCAGGAGCCATGTGCCTGAAAACTAGAGTTGGCAATGCAGAACATCTCTATGCAAAAGTCCCCCAGTGGTTCTAGCCCTACGGTCAGTATGCAGGTCATTACAATCAGGGAGAACACCAGCAGTGGTAGGTCTTTGGGTCAATCCCCCTGCACCAAGCAGGAAAGACAACTGGGGTCAGGTGACCCCAGCAAGGTGACTGTCCAGTCTCCTCTTGAAGATGTCCAGGGTACGTGATTGCACCACCTCTGGATGGAGCTTATTCCACAGTCTGAACACTCTAGTGGTGAAGTAGCTTTTCCTAAGGTTGAGCCTGAAACAGTCTTCCAGAAAGTTGTGACCATTACTCCTAGTTTTCCCAAGGGTGTACTGGTGAACAGTTGTTCACCAAGTTCTTGATGTACACCTCTGATATAGGGGTAAGCTGCTACCTTGTCCCCTCTCAGCCTTCTTTTTTTTCAGGCTGAAGAGTCCCAGATCCCTCAGCCTTTCCTTGTATGACTTGCTGTGCAAGTCTCTGAAGGCAGGGATGAAGTTGAATCGAATCAGGAGACCACCAAAAAGTCTGAACTGATTTGAAGCTCTCTGAATTAATTCAGAAAAGATATGGAAAGATTTGAAGATTCAGGCAGTCCTCGTTTACTGCTGCAGGGATCTAGACATGGACTCCGTGCTGGTAAGTAGGGGGGGGGGCTGGAGAAGGGGGGAGAGAATCATGGGGGGACCCCCACCAGGCCCCATCCCCTGCCTGCTCCCCCAGACCCCCTGAACACTGCCCCTGACCCTCACCTGCTCTCCCAGTTCCCACTACGGCTGCCCTGCCTTGCCGCAGCTCCAGTTCTTTATAAATAAATAAAAAAAGCCCCCACTCATCGTATGCTGCAGCAGCCATCAGGGCTTCTGGGGGTTCATGGCAGAGCCTCCCATGCAGTGTGGGGCAGTGGGGAGCAGTGGGGATCTCCCCCCTTCCTGGCAGGAGCCAGTGATTAAGGGCTTTTTTTCCCCAAAGAACTGGGAGCCGGGGCTGGGCAGGGCAGCCATGGGGCTGGGAGAGTGGGTGGAGATTGGAGGGCTTGTGGCAGAGCCCCCCATGAAGTGTGGGGCTGCAGAGGGCAATGGGAATGGCCCACACCCTGCCTGGTAGCAGCTGATGAGTGGGAGCTTTTTTTTTTTTTAAAGAGCTGGGAGCTCGGGGCAGGAGAGTGGGCAGAGTGTGGGGGGTCATGACAGAGCCCCTCCACAGTGTGGCTTTCCCCCCCCCCAAAGAGCCAGGAGCTGGGGCCAGGCAGGACAGCCACTGATGGGGCTGGGAGAGTGGGCAGTGGTGGGGCCTGTCCGATTTCGAGATTCAGCTTATTTGGCAGTGGCCAAATCTCTGAATCAGATTTGGCCTAATCGATTCGGAACAGTGATTTGAATCACTGAATCGAATCACTGTCCCCCGAATCAGTTGAATCCGAATCTGAAGTGAATACTAACTGCTTCATACAGGCCTACCATGCACCAGTACAGGCTGGGGGCTGACTGGCTGGGCAGCAGTTCTGCAGGAAAGGATCTGGGTGTTACAGTGGACAATAAACTGAATGTGAGCCAGCAATGTGCCCTCGTTGCCAAGAATAACAGGTGGGCTGCATTGGTAGGAGTGTTGTCAGAAGGTCAAGGGAAGTGATTATTTCCCTCTATTCAGCACTGGTGAGGCCACATCTGCAGTACTGTGTTTAGTTTTGGGCCCCTGACTACAGAAATGATGTGGACAAATTGGAGAGCATCCAGCAGAGGGCAACAAAATTGGTGAGTGGGCTGGGGGACATGACTTATAAGGACAGGCAGAGAGAACTGAAGGGTAAAGTTCAGAAGAGCTAGACTGTTCTCAGTGGTTGCAGATGACAGAACAAGGAGCAATGGCCTCAAGTTGCAGCAAGGGAAGTTTAGATTAGATATTAGGAAGAATTTTCTCACTAGGTGGGTAGTTAAACACTGGAACAGGTTACCCAGAGAGGTGGTGGAATCTCCATCCTTGGAGGTTTTCAAGACCCAGCTAGACAGAACTTTGTCTGGGATGATCTAGTTGGGGATGGTCCTGCTTTGAGCAGGAGTTGGACTAGATGACCTCCCGAGGTCCCTTCCAACCCTAATTTTCTATGATTCTATGAAAAGGATCAAGCTGCAGCAGAGGCAGATCTGGAGGGGATGCAGTGGTTTAATGCATCATTCTTTTGGACCATACTGTGGGAGCAGTAGTAAAGGACTTCAAGTTCCCAAAATGGGTAAGACCCCCTGCCCCCCCCCACACACACACACACACACACACACACACACACACACACACACACACACACACACACACACACTCCCTCTCTTCCCCTCTGTTCCCAGGGGCATCAGCCCTCCTCCTCTTACCCCTCCTGTCCCCTTTCATCTGCTTCCTTTCCTCCTCTCCAGAGCTGCTTCTGCACTACTTCAGCTGGGCTGCTCAGGGAGTCAGGCTTAGTTGAGGACAGCAATGGCAATGGTGGGGACTGGCAGGTCCTCTCCCTACTTGTTCCCCCTGACTGTCACCTGCTAGCCCAGGAGCAGATGTAGGGAGAATGCCAAGTCAGTCTCCCTGCAGTCCTAGCTGGAGCAGAGGAGGAACAACTAGGATACTGGCAGTAGCACGCAAGTCTCCCCAAACCCTTCCTATGCCCAGAGGTGTATGTAGAGAGCAGGAGGGGGAGAATGGGAGAAGAGGGTATAAGCTGCTGAGCATGGAAGGGTAGGAAAGGAGTGCTGAGAACAGGTGCTAAGGGGATTCTGAACTGATTCAGGGATGTTATAACAATCCCTGGCTGTTGTTTCCCTGGCACTGTCTGTCACAGAGGGAGGGGTAGGAGCTGGGGTGCCATCACAATTGCAATGTTGGTTGCTGCTCCTGGATCTCCCCATGTGCTGCAGTCTTTCATGCTGTCCTACTCCCCAGACACTCCAAGGATCACGAGCCTTCCTGAGGCATCTTAGTTGAGAGATGGTTTTAGAGCTATGGTAATGTAGGAGCTATAAAAATAGCTATTTCAGGACTCTATTCAGAGTAGCAGCATACTGAATTAGACCATTCCTTCCTCCAACCCAACAATATTACAAAAAAAAAAAAATTACCAGAATAATCAATGAACAAAATCATTGTTGACTTAACAATTTATGCCACCTTGGAAAATGAAAAATGGACTTAATTTTGTTTGCAATTTGGTTTCTGACTCACGAGTATCAGGGTGGGTTTTGAATTTGTGTATGTGTATTTCAGAATACTTGAGTTCCGTACACAAAGTCTATTGATCTGATGGGTCTTAATGGAACCAAAGAAACCTTAATGAGGAAGGTGCGCTCAGTGACTGATTCATAAAATTCTGCAATAATGTTCTCCATAGACTAAGTACTAACAAATTACATATTTAATCAATCTTTGATTACTTAATCGGATTCAAAGTCATTTTTTAAGCCTACCATGTCAAGAATGATAACTCCTTAATTATGTACTTACCCAACCCTTAGAATGCATTTTAAACAATTTCATAATTGGGTATCTACCTGATATTCCACAGATGTTCCTGTAAGAAATGTTACTGAAAATATAAATCAGCAATTAGAGGCTTTAAAAATGCCTTTATGTAGGTCATACAAGTGAAGGGTCTCACTTAGTCAAAAACTGTCAAGGAAGATGGATGTATACCATGTATGTATATGTGTATGTGTATCATATCCTCAACTCTTAACTGGAGTCTGGATGTAAGGTTTCTTCTCTCAGAATTTCTCTTGATTCTGTTTCTTGTCTCAGTGTTATCAGCAGTAAGATGTTACTTGCAGTTATTCACTCTTTCAGTCTCCATGGCTTCCATATCAGTTTATTACTGTTCCTGTTCAAAGCCATAGCAAGTGGGGGTGTGAATGGGGCGACCATCTCAGGCGCCAAAACAAAGAGGTGCCAACAGACGCTGCCCAGCTGGGCATGGGATGGAGCCACAAGCACCACATTTGGAGGGGGCACAGGGAAGGGGGGGAAGGGTGGCTCCCACCACTGCATGCAAGCAAGCATGGGGGGATGTGTGCTCCCCGGATCTATGTGCGGGACAAGGGCAGGCTGCTGCTGTGGGCTTTGCCTCAGGCACCAAACGTCATTGATATGGCACTGTTCCTGTAGTTTATATTTTGGAAATATCCAAAAGCTCCAATGATTGGAGCCTCATTGTAGTTGATGGAAGAAGTCAGGGTCTCTATCCTGAAGAGTTTACTGTCAAAAAATAATCAGAAAAGAGAAATGCAATCAAGATCTTGCATTCAAAGAAAAGCAATCTCTCTCCAACATTTACTGTACTTATTAATGATGCTTAACCTATATAATATACTTCTTTGCATTTTGCAAGGTTAACTTATGACTCGAGATTGAAGTATATGTTTGTGAAGATCTCTTTGAAGATTTTCACAGTCCTATGACCTCCCTGATGGCCTTTTCTGACCATTCTGAGGTGGGAGGTATGACTAACCTTTTTTGAAACAATAGCATTGTGATACTAACAGGGAAAAAACATCTTTCTCACACCCACAGGTTTGTTACTGTTGGTGGAAAGGAAAATGGAGAAATAAATCATGCATATATGAATGCACGTTTTCATTTTCAACAGAGCATTTTAATGATCATTTTTAGTAATTTGTCAGTCATGTGTTAACATTTATTCTGGAAGTATAATTAGTGCATTTCTTTTAGTATAAGATTAATAACAAATAGAATTAACACACAAAGTAAAATGAATATATTTCTTAATATGTAAATAACATTTAGCAAATGATTAAGCTGCTTTTGCTAGAAGACTAATCAGGAGGAAAATGATCTTGTGTGAAGGGACTTGGAAATTACCTACAGTTATATCAAGAAGTGTAAAGAATTAGCTTTCCAGAATTGAAATGAACTTACACTTAGGTTCTGGGAAAAGAGCTTTCATGGGTAAGGTGTGAAAGAATGATCCTGAGACTTGCTCAGGACAGGGTAGGAACAGGAATAGTGAATATTTAGGGCCTGATTTACTGAGGTATAGAGGATCAAAAGCTTCCACTAAGGCTAAGTGCAGACATTTGCAAAGCTTAGGGGGAGGTTAGGTCACATTAAAAAATAGCCACCCAATCCAACTTAGTTCACCAAGGTGCAGACCTTACGCTTAGACCCAGTCTCAGTGATCAGAAATCAATCTAAACCCATAACTGTACAGAAGTTCTGTGCACATAGACTGATCTAAAATGGTGGAACCCAGTCTAAGATGGATCTGGATTTAAGTACACTCAACCTTCACTGATCTAGGTTAGACCGGTGAATGGAACTTCAGTACAGTTACTTGCACAGCCCCAGGGCTGGGAAAGCCCAGCTGCTGGCCCTAGTCCCAGGGCTGTGCTTTTCCTACTCAACCACCTGGTATTAGGTTATATTTAGAGTCCCTGGCACCTCATCACCCCCTCCCTACCCCCAGAGACAAGCCATCCATCCCCTTGAACTTCTCATTCTGCAAGCAGCTCCCAGTGCTGGTTTTATCTGCTCTAAGATGCTGGGAACCAAGCAAAAAGTATAAGTGGGGGGAGGGATGGGTGTAGGTTCACTACAAGGCTGGGGGGCTAAAAGTTTCCCCCAAACCTCCCCATGGACTCTGTGAGCCCCTCTAATCCCACCAAACCCTTCTAGACCCCAGTAACCCTCTTGTGGCTTCTGTCTGCCCAAGGACACAAAGCTGACTCATATCCGTCTTATTGTCCACTGTAACCCCCGGTCTTTTTCTGCAGAGCTGCTACTTAGCCAGTTTGCTTCCAGCCTGTACTAGTACATGAACTTGTTCTGTTCTATATGTAGGACTTTGCACTTGTCTTTGTTGAACCTCATGAGATTTCTTTTGGCCCAATCCTCCAATTTGTCAAGGTCTCTTGGAACCCTTGCCCTACCCTCCAGCATAGGGTACGGCTAAGATTCAGACAGACCTTGACAAATTGGAGGACTGGACCACCTACCCTAACCTTCTATAGACCTGTGAACACTCAGCAATACTCCTGAGGAGATGCTGTACCATAATTGTCTCTCGCTGATACCTCCTGAATGGCACTGAGGTCCTGAGCTTCAAAGAGTATTTAGGCTCTTAATTTCTATTGAAATCAAAGAAAGGTAGGTCCTGTAATGCCCTCTGAAGATCTAGGCTTGAGTGTACTGGGGCTTGTTAAGTGCTTTCAGCTACCATTAACCTCTATGGGCACTAAAGATGCTCAGCGGATAGAAACCTGCAGAAGGAGCTTAACTTCCTGATAGTTTGACTCTTACTTCATGTCCACAACCTCTATCTGCCTCTTATGCTCAAAAATAAGGACTAGCACTTTGTAGTTTTTAGCCTTTATTCATAGTTATATTTTTGTCTTCTGCAAAACAAAATCTACACTTTATTTTCAGCAATTTACCAGAAAGAAAGCATACAGTACAAAGGAATTGAGATTGCTTGGAACTAAACACCAAGTTCTGAATTTCTCTTATTTTAGTGCTGTTCCTTGGGCTTGTGTAATGGGAAATGAAGTGAAAATGTATTTTCTTTTCTGAGTTTGCCATGTGAATAAACAAACTCAATACTTTGACTGTGAGAACTTTGAGGGTAAACAAACCAGAACATTTTTCATGAAGCATATGTATTAAAAAAACCCCCAACAACCCAAAAAGAACAAAAAGAAAAAAAAAGAAAGAAAAACAAAAAGCAGTTTCAGATGGAAGAACTTAGGATGACAATGTACATAAGGCTTTTATTTTTTGTTTTAAGGGTTTTTTTTATATCACTTTTATTTTCCCCATTTGGGGCACATCCAAACATGCGTGGACATTTGGTTCCCTGGGGGCAACTAGCAGTGGTGCACCTGGGGTCCCGGGGGCCTCCTGGGTCTGCAACCATGGCAGTCCTTCTGGGTGGAGCTTGTCCAGCAGCCACAGTGTGCCTCTTGGGTGTATTGGCTCTGCTTTTCAGCAGCATGCGCTGCCTGAGTATGTACTGCTCCATTTTTTTCCCCACTTTTTTTTTTTGAGTCCTGAATATCCTGGGGTCAAGAAAACTCATAGAAAAGAAAACCGGAGCAGTGCATGCTTGGGCAGTGCACTCTTGCAGCGTGGAGAACACTGCGCAATGTGTACGTGGCACTGCAGACATGTTTGCAGTGCCATGTACTGCACGACCACACTTGTCTGGATGCTTAATAACATATTGGTGGTGCTGTCTCTTCAGCTCTGTGAAACAGATGAATGCTTCAGGGCCAGTCCATGGACCAGGTCCTGCATGTCAAATCATTCTGCAGGCTTAATCTCGTGCAGGATTGGTCTGCAGGTACAATCTGATGTGTTGACATGACCTTCTGCACTGGAACCAGCCACAGCATGACCTGAAGTGTGGGCTGTCATCCAGAAATTTGACGGTGGGGAACAGAGGCAGTGTTAATTGGTGTGACTCTGGGAGCAATTAATGGTGCTACCACTCCATGCCACAAGATTTTTGAACCTATGGACCACCACTGGTACATACTTTAAATATTGGAAATGAAAATGTATTAAATTCTGAGTTATTGACAAACAAAAGATCTTGTGCTATAAACAGCATACTCTTCTAGTGGAGTCACTTAAGAAGTTTGCAGGACACAGACGAAAATATGCAGGAAAATAACCCCACAATAGAGTAAGAATTGTGCTTTCTTTTAATATTTATGTTGCACCAGATTTTGAGAAGGGTCATTATTTATACTAGCATTCTTTATTATTTTCACTTTCCATGTGTTCAGTTTTATATTATATTTCAGTTTGTTGCCTTTCATTGAATAAATATTTTGACTACCTTTTTTATCCTTTAATTTTGACTTTTATTACTGTCACACATCCATACACTTATTCTTGATTTTCATCTGTTATTACTGTAATATTTTAAGGCAGTAGGGAGTCTGTGACTTTAGGAAGAGACTTATATTCATTGCCTAACCAACATGCCAGATGAAATGGGATTCAGTTGCTCACTCAAAAGTTCCCCTGAATGTTGTCTGCTCATGTGTTTCTCTCTCTCCTATGTCTAAGAAATCAACAGGGCTTGTAGGATGGTATAGTGATGAATAGAATGGTGTACTGCCCTGGACTAATAGCAGCTGGCCATTTATAGCCTTATCTAATTGGCATATAGCTTTGAAACTGAAGTTGAGAAGACAGAAGTCTTATGCAGAAACATAACTAGGGCAGGGTGACTAGGGCAGCCACCTCAGGCACTAGCTTCAGTCATTTTTAGCAAAGTGCAGAGGTAACTGCAATTAGGAATGGAAGGTGAAGAAGCAGTCAGTTTATCTTTTCCTAAGTCTGCCCACTTACAAAACAATATTCTCATATGAAGAAATGGTTTCCCCTCCACGCACACCATGACCTCTTACAATTCTTCCTTGGATATGTTGGCCCTCAAAGCAGCATGTGTGTTTGTGGTTTTATGAATCTTATGTATTCAGTAATATAAGACTCTGAAAAGAGCCTTCCTTTTTAAAAAAATAATTGCATTCATATATAAGGTAGAAAAGTGCTACTGGAACAGCCATTTCAAAAGACCTGTGAAACCAGTTCTTGGGTTGTTGCTGTTTGTAAACTGACGCAGTAGCCAAATGCATGTTAAAGGGAAAATTTCCAAGGAGACATGACAGGTGCAGAACACAGTAGCTGTTCTTCCAGTTGAATGCCGATCAGTATATTGATCTGTAAATAATAGAGCTTTAAAAAGGAGAATTCATTGTGTAGGCATATTTCAGTATATTTAATGTTTATTTCTCTTGTTTAGTGCCAAGTTAATATGGTTTGTGTCTTACAAGTACATTGGTAACAAGCTAGGTAAACATAATTATTTCTTATTGGTTGGAAGTAATTGGGAAGCATGACTTATGAGGAAAGGCTGGAAGAACTAGGGTTAGTTAGTCTGGAGAAGCGAAGACTAAGGTGGGGATTTGATAACAAATCTTCAAATACCTGAAGAGTGTTTAAAAGGCAGAGATAGACAATTGTCTGGGATTTTATAGTTGGGGATAGTCCTGGTTTGAAAAGAGCGTTGGACTAGATGAACTCCTGACGTCCCCTTGAACCCTAATTTTCTAAGTTTTTATTCTCTGTGGCTGTAGGAAGCAGAACTAGCAGTGATGGCCTGAAACTGCAGCAAAGGAAATATAAATTGGAGATTAGGAAGAACCTTTTGACTATGAGGGTGGACATCTGTTCTGTAAAAGTTGTGAACTCTCCACCCCTGGGAATTTTCAGGAGCACGTTGGACAGACACTTGGCTGGGATGGTTTAATGAAGGGTTGCTGACTAGTTCACCTCATGAGATGCCTTCCAGCCCTGCTTTCATATGATCATATGATTACTTAGTATTGCTTATACATCATAGAATATGCTGATAGTAGAATGCTTACTATTTCAGTCTGATCCTTCCATAACAACTAAGAGAGACTAGAGGGAGGAGGACAATATTGTAGTGGGGGTAGGAAATATAGTCCTGTAGGTGAATTAATTTCTGTCTTGCTCAGATTCTATGGTGGTGCATACATCATAAAACAGAGGAGAGGCAGGCTGAAGGCACAAGTGGTGAGGGACCCAATCCTTTTATTTATTTTTTTCTTTATGGAGCCTGCCTGTATCCCCGGTGGCCAGGGGGGTGAGCTGCTGGTAGGCAGAATGGCCCCTGAGCTGCAGAGGGCCCTCGTCCTTTCTTCCATGGTGGCAACACCCCCTGTGGACACCTGGGTGATCTGCTGGTGTCTGGTTCTGCACAATCAGGCAGCAGCTTTCAGAGGCAGGCTCTGCTGGGGGAGGGGGGAAGCGGCAAAGGGCTTGATCCTTTTTTTTCCCCTGAGGAGTCTGCTTGCCTCTCTCATGACTGGAGGGCAAGCTGCCAGAGGGCCTTGATCTGCAGGGAGGCCCCGGACCTTCCCTCCACAGTAGCGGTACCCCCCAGGCAGCACCCACACACTAGCAGCCCACTCAGGCTTTCCTGAGGGCACCACCACTGCAGAGGGAAGGACTGGGGTTTGCCACAGCTCAGGGGCCACTTGGCCTGTTGGCAGTTCACTCCCCTGCCATGGGAGGCATGGGCAGGCTCCATGAAAAGAAACATTTTTCAAGCCCCTCACTGTAAAAGTGATGGAAGTACCTAAATTAAAACAATGGGTTTTAATCATCGCAGTTAAAAACCACCATTTCAATTTAGGGGTCTAAACCCACATCACATGTACAAGTGACCTAAATGATTACCCTGATTAACCAACAGCTCTTTTGATCAGATGGCCAGTCAATCCTAAATTGATCAAAGGTTGGGGAGGGGGGAGGTGCTTTTCTTGAAGCAATTCTGTCATGAGTAGGTGTTATAAGGCTCTGGCCTCTTCTTGATGGGTGCCTTGACTCCAAGCGACGTCAGGGTGAGACTTAGGCTCGGGTGCCACCTAGATGGTATGGGTGCTGCTCCTACTTTCCTGCCACATCTTCGATGTTCTTTTTTGGGGAGGCAGTTCCCTTCAGGTGGCCCCCAAGAGTGAAGAAGTCTCGATCCCGGTTCTTTCTTCATGGGGCTCCAAACCTCCCCTTTGCCCCACCCTTACCACATCCATAGCCCGCATGACCACCGGACTCGGCAGGTCTTCTCCTGGGTGATCTCCATTCTCACCCAGCTCACCCACCTCAGATTAGCTCGGGCCTTCCCAGCCAGTTCCACCTTCCCTGCAGCTGGTTCCTTGGCTTCAGGCTGGCTGGAGTGCGTAAGCCTGCCCTGTCTCCGGGCTAGCTAGGGTGTCCGATGAGCCCAACTGAAACAAACATCTGGCATCCACTGAACGACCCCTGAGATCCTGTCTCCCAATGCCCCTTTATGGCTTAAAATAAAGAAAGTAATGCAAAAGGATGGGGGACTCACTCATCCCTATGCTCTGGATGACTGTGGGATAGGACCCGGTCCCATGCCCCTCTTGGATCCACCTCCTTGGTTTGACCACCTCAGACCTCTGGCTGGCCTGGGGTCACTCTCTGTCTTCCCCGGCTCAGTGGTAGGTGCACAGTTCCTACACTGGGTCGCTTTTGTCTCCCTGCTGTGCCCCTCATGGGGGGTAGCTGCTCCCTGCCGACGCCTCCCACTACTGTACTTGGTTCCCTGGTGGGGCTGTGGGGTTGTTCTCAGGGGACACGGGCTTCCCCTGCCTGGCTGGAGCCCTCTGCTCTCCACTCAGCTCCTCCTCTCCCACCTTCAGCTGGGTGATCTCCCTCCCAGCAGCCGGCATCTCCCGGGTGGCATCTTTTCCTCCCTCCACCAACTGACCAGCTGTTTTCCTGACTGCAATTTGAGCAACCCACAGCTCTCAGAGGCTCTGACCACATCCCTTGTTGATCCATAGCTGCAGGCAACTCTGGAATCATGGAGCCTGCACCTGTGATTCCTCCCGGCTGTCACTCATCAGGATCCTTGCAGTAGGTATCAGGCGCATGGGGTGAGGGTCCAGGATCCGCTAGAGGGGCTTTCACTGCCCCTCTCACAAATCCCTACTCAGTAGTTTAAAGGAAGTTGAATCTTCCCAGCTCACACTTGCAATTTATAAACACATCTGTAAATCCAACTTCAACCATTGCTATGTCTTACCTTAAAACCCACTACTTTTACCAAACAAAATAACAGGAACTGTAGATATTTCACATTCTAGCAAATAACTTTTGCAAGCTCATCCATGTAGCACCTATGTTTTGTGGAAAGCCATGTAGTTTGAAGAGGTACCAGGGTGATGTGCTGTCAGCATCTGGTTGGCCAGTGATGGCTAATGTGTTTTTGAACAAGATGCACTTTCTAAAGTATCTAGATTCATTTCAAAGTATAGCCTGAAATGAAATCACAAGAGTGCAGATTACTGTGACCAGGTTCTTATTTGACAATGGGAATCAGACCAGTTATAAGGAAGCCAGCTGTAGGTATGGGGGTGTTTTGGAATATAGAAGCAATCTCAGCCAATCAGGTAAGACTGAGGCCCGAATTCTTCAAAGCTGGTATGTGCTTTTATTGCGGATAATATTTTAAGTATTTCAACTTTATGATGATCATTTCTTCTGTCTTGCTTAGGTTCTGTTTCTGCTCTTCAGCTATGTTCTAATTTCAGCTGGGTACTAAGAAACTGATGTTGGAAAATGATCTTCCATATCTCCACTGCCAGCCACAACATTGACATTTTCTAGCACTGGGAAAAGGAGGTCTCAGAGGAAATCCAAGAATTTCAAAAGAGCCAGGGGGTGCTGTGGGCTGAAGCAGAGATAAATCTAACAGGTTCCTGCTATTTTGCAACAGTTTCTGCCACTTTTTTGTTCTTAAAATTATTTCAACTCTTATAAAAATTATACTTGGGACTACTACAGATCTGTCTTTGTGACTGGGAAAAGATCTCACTTTCTTCTATTGTTAGGAACCATCAAAAGCCCATATCAATCAAGGAGCCCCTTGGTTTCCAAGAGATAAGATCTGAGGGGCAGACAGAGGACTTGGCTTCTCTAATGCAGGCTATGCCTAAAAGATATCAAGCACCAAAAATACAGTGAATAAAACCCAGGAATTTGTGATAAATTTTCAGACTTCATTGGATGCCCTGGTGATGTGAGATCAGGGAGTAGAGGACAGAGTTTTTGCCTGTGAATGTCAGGCTTTCAAAATGGCCAAATAGTCACTGTCATGTCAGGGAGCTGCAGGCTCTGAAAGAGAAAGTGTTGGCCTTTGAAGGCAGATCCAAGAGATATATATGCACTATTGAAATGCCTGAGGGGTCTGAAAAAGGTAATGCCACTGAATTTGTGAAAAAACCTACTAGCCAACATGTTCAAACTCTACTCAGACACTGATTTGGAGATAGAGAGAGCCTAGAGATCTCATTGGAGGAAGCCTGTTTGAGAGAAAAACCTAGGACTTTCATAGCCAAGATCCTGCAATTTACCACCAAAGAGAGAATGCTCAGAACTATCAAAAATCTAGGAAAGCTGATATGGGGTGATCCTGGTGTATTCAGATAATGCCATTTCCTCATTCATGAGGTGTCTGTAAAGCAGGCTCTGTTTAAACTAGCAAAATTATAAACCAGATACAAACAGCAGAGGTACTTCATGAAGCACCCTGAATTTGATTCACTGAGGGAAAATGTACACTTTCTCTGACACTAAAGTAGAAGAAACTTTTCTTACATTGGTATTGTTTCTAGAGACAGTGAACTTCTGGAATAATTAGAGTTGTACACCCCCCCCCCCCCACCCCCCAAAGGGGGGTGGGGGAAGTGATGGTTTTTAGATTGTTACACACTGCTTATCAGTAAGTGGTTTTCATATAATTTTAATTAATATTTTTGTCCTTATTGCTGCACAGAGGTAGGGAGCTTTGGGTTATACCTGCCTAAGCCTTCCTAGTGGACATAGTATGTTATATAGTAAATTTGCTGTTAGTAATTTTTGTACTTCATATTTATTTTGTCTTTCTTTTCCACTTTCCCATCACAATCTTTTCAATAGTGTGCTTAGAAGTATATGTTATGAACTCTGAATATATGGGAGAATGTTTATATTACAAGCTATGGTAGTGTACAAATAAGAATTTTACATTTGATTTAAGGAAACTAGCAAATTCCCAGCTGTATACAAAGTTGAACATAGAAGATAAAGTCACTGAGAATGGCCAGTCCTATTGAGCATGTGTCTTGGAATGTTAAGGACCCTAACAGCCCTATTAAAAAGAAGAAAAAATTATTTTTTCTTAAGGGCTGATATTTCCATGCTCTAAGAAACTCATCTCTCAGTAGAGAAATCTAAAAAATTAGAGTGTGGTTGGGTAGGGTTAGCAACCTCTTGTGTGTATAACGCAAAGTCATGTGGAGTTCCTATTTTCAGTGCATAAAAAGTTGTGCCTCATTTAATTGACATAGCTGATGACCCATGTCACCTATACACATATGGAGAGGCTGCTCTGATGTGCTGTAATTACAGTGTGGTAATTACCACTCCATCAAACTCCAGCGTCACATGTATCAGTGTCTTTGCACTGAAACATGGTGGCAGGGGTGTTTTAGCTAAAGCTCCCTTGACATTTAATTGGGTCTGCTCTGACTCATGTCAGTTAAAGTGCCCCCCCTGCCATGTTTCAGTGCAGGACACTGATACACGTGATGCTTTGGGCGCTTTAATTAATTACTCTCAGAGCCTTTCTAATTAAAGCATTCCTCCTCCCACTGACCCCCCCCGCCCCCACCTCCCAGAGCACCTCTATAAACACCCTCAGAGACTACGTTCAAATGTTAAAATTATGGATTCCATTTTTACTTTGGGATGCGTCTATAGTCCCAATGCAGACAATCCAGCATTTTGTGGGGGGGGGGGGGGGTTGTTTTTTTGTTTTTTGTTTTTTGTATAGTTCTATAAGTTACAGACATAGCCTTGTTTTAAGGGAGATTTGGTGTGAATGTTTGGATCCTGTCATTGATAAGTTTCATGCCATTCTATCCATTAAATCTACTTCCATGGAAGTTATTAAAAGCTAGATTCCTCTACTGAGAGATGTTGGACCTGGTTTTAGTAGATATTTGGTGAATAGTGAATCCAACAATGAGTTATTATAGGTTTTTTAACACCTCTTCTAGTATATTCTAGGATTGACTACTTCTTAATTTCTCGGAACATAATTGACTCTATGGTCAATGCCTCTTGGTTTTATAGCTGTTTTGGACCATGCTGAGATGAAATTTCAGCTCTTTCTCAGATATACCAGCTGTAAATAATTATTGGTGACTCAGCACCTCCCTGTTGAATGATTATAAATATAAGGCATTCAATCTAGAAGAGTTAAAATAATTTGTGGAACTTAATAAACCTACTGCTTCCTCCACTTCAATATTAGGGGAAATTACTAAAGCATTCCTACAAAAGCACATTATAGCATATGCTTCTGCAGAAAAGAGGGATACAAATAGATATTAAAATAAGAAAAATTAAGTCTTTAAATGAGGATTATGCCATGAAATCTTTACCTGATGAATTGCATAGTTTTACCAATATGAGATATGAATTGAATAAATTACTCCGAGAAGGCAGAGTATGCTTTATATAGAGTATGTCAAGAGTACTGGGAATTGGGAGAACATGCAGTAAGGTAACTGTCATATAAACTAAAGAATAAATCCAATCATAATAAAAAAGCATATATAGTATTGTAGCACTTAGGGTCAGAAAGGACCTAAACAGATCACCAGGTCCGACCCCATGCCCTGGGCAGGAATGAGTGCCGGGGTCATATCACCCCAGCCAAATATCTGTCCATCCTCCTCTTGAAGACCCCCAAGGTAGAAGAGAGTACCACCTCCCTTGGGAGTCCATTTCAGAACCTGGCAGCCCTAACTGTAAAGTAACGTCTCCTGATGTCCAGCCTGAACCTTCTCTCTAACAATTTATGGCCATTATTCCTAGTAACCCCGGGTGCTGCCCAGGGGAACAGAGCCTGACCAATGCCGCATAGAGGGGAAGGATCATCTCCCTGGACCTGCTTGTGAAGCATCTGTGGATGCACAACAAGGTGTGGCTAGCATTACTGACCACTTCCTCGCCTTAGCAGCTCATGTTCATCCTGGAGTCATCAATGACTCCAAGATCCCTTTCTGCCACCTTGTTGACAAGAAGGATGTTCCCCAGCCTATAGGTGTGTTGTTGGTTCTTTCTCCCTAGATGCAGTACCATGCACATGTCTACATTGAATTCCATCCTATTCTCATTTGCCCATCTCTGTAATTTGTCTAGATCTAGCTGGATTCTGTCCCTCCCCTCCAGCGTGCCCACCTCACCCCACAACTTGGTGTCATCAGTGAATTTGGACAGCGTGCATTCCTCACCCACATCCAGATTTCTGATAAAGATGTTGAACAGTACAAGCCCCAGGACTGAGCCCGGGGTGGGGGGTGGGGGGGACTCCACTGCCCATATCGTTCCAAGTTAAAAACAACCCATCCACCACTACTGTCTGGGTGGTACCATCTATAAAATGTTCTCTGTGGAATAGACGTATAACACAGAGATAAATCAACCAACAATTCTGTCAGTCCTATTCTAATTTGTGCATCAAGAATCTGAATGTGTTTAGTGAAGAAACAGGTATGTTTCTAAGCTTTATACCCACACAACACATTTCAGAGACAGAGGAAAAAAATTAGGGGCTCCTTTACCATTAGATGATATAACTTTGGCTTTAAAGAACATGAACAACAACAACAATAATAATAATAATAATAATAACTCTGGGAAGTGATGGATTTGCTGTGGAGTTTTATAAAAAAATATAAAGGTATTTTGTTTCCTCAATTATGTAATGTATATAAGGATAGCAAAAACCAAGGTGCACTACTAAGCACTTTAAGTGAGGTTATTATTTCTTTAATTCCTAAACCAGGAAGAGATTCAATTAATTGTTCTAACTATAGACCAGTTCCTTTAATGAACGTAGACACCAAAATCCTAGCCAAAATTTTGTCACACAGACTGGAACAGGTCTTCTAGAGGTTAATTAACAAAAATCAAGAAGGATTTATTAAAAAAGGCATACTTCAGATAATGTGCATCAGGTTATTTATATAGCAGAAGCAGTACAACATTCCAAAGTCCCTATGGCTCTTGTGATGCAGAGAAGGCCTTTGATTTTCATTTCTTGAAGGTACCTTTCTGTGTATTACAAAAGATGTACTTTGGTAAAGAACTCACAAGGTGGATACAGTTGCTTTATACCAATCCCACTTCAAGAGTTGTGACCAGTAATATGTTATTTCATCTAGTTCCCTTGCAACCAGGACTTGACAAGATTGCCCATTTTCCCACCCCCACAACCTTTCTATTTGATTTAACATTGGAACCATTGGCTGCCGCCAGAAGGAATAAGGGATCACCTTATTAAAGGGATAAAGGGAATCAAGGTAGGAGATAGTGAACACAAGATCCTGTTATATCCAGATGCACTAATACTTCTGTAACAGCCTGAGAAATTAGTTCCTGCCCTCTTATCATTAATCAAAAGTTTTAGTAATCAATCTGGGTATAAAAATAATTGAACTAAATCTGAGTTACTTGGACTGAATAAGTAGACCACAAAGGACATATTTAGCAAATGGCAGTTCAATGGCAATCAAAGCACTTAACTTATCTCAGTATTCAAATATCCAAGAATATTAATGCTATTGTCTGCTAAATCTTTTGGATGATTCTTGATATCATATTACATGATCTGAACAAATAGAGCAATTTGACAATATCCTTGTGAGGTTATCTTAATATTTAAAAAAATAAATGTCTTGCCTCCCCTATTTTACCTATTACATAATATATTCACGGTGAAAGTGGGGTGTGCTATAGCTCCTTTAATCTTGGAGGTTCCACAGCTGATTGGTGGGGGGGCCCCACTTGTGGCTTGTTCCTGATCAGAGGGGAGGAAAAAACTGCAGTTTTAAATATGGTGCTATTTTTACCTCCTGCTGCTGATTGGCCAGATGGTCCTGCTGACTGGCTAGGAGGCAAAAATGGCACCATGTTTAAAACTGCAGTTTTAGCTTCCCTGATGATCAGGAGGGAGCAGCAGGGTGGTGAGGGGGGGAGAAGGGGATGGCAGGGGCAAGAGGCTAGGTGTGTACAGGGGAACATGCAAGATTAAAGGAGCCGCCATACAGTCTATTTCCACCGTGAATTTGGTAGGTCCCTACTTATTAGCGGCACAAAGGATTATCATGTTTATCAGGTGTAACTACTATGAAAAGTTTACTGTAATATGGAAAGAATTCTTAGATTATTTTGGCAATGAAAAACTTAGTCCTTGCATACTTGTTTCTTCTTCTGTTCCTGCCTCTTTGCTCTCCTATTTTCTTTTCCCTTTTATTACTTATTGTAACAGACATGTACATAGTTCATAGTATATATATAGTTGATATATAGTTTTATATATATATATATATATATATATATATATATATATATAATTTTGTAATATAAAAAGACTGTTATAAAAAAGTGGTTTTTTTTTAAATCCTCATTCTTTAGGATTTAAGCCAGTTTCCAGCCATTGGATATTGAGATAAAACTGTCATGGGGAAAGATCATCCACAGCTTCAATTGAGGAGTGGGGTTCTTGTTCTTTTCTCTGAGGCTTTCAGTGTTGGGTACTGCAAGGGACAAAAACAGTGGATCAGTTGGATCACAGATCTGGTCCAATATGGAAATTTCTGTCTTTCAAAACAAGAGTAGAATGGCATATGAACTAAAGATTACCTCCTTTGGGCAAAACCCAGGAAAAGCAATCACTTCAAACTGCCACCAAGTTTCCAGTATGATTTTTTCTGTCCTTTAGTTATAAGCCAAGTCGTCTAGGCTGCTGAAGTTACTAATCCCATTGGTATAACTTAATAGGATCCTCACAGTGTTAATAATGAGAATCTGATTTGTAAGTAATTACAACATGTGTTTAATTATCTTATAAAATCTTTATTTATTGCAGCATTCTTCATGGGCTCAAGAATGTATTTCATGGAGCTAATTTTGTTTTGTTCTCTCCGCATGAGATGTTAATGATAATAGTTCTTAGCTGAAAAAGCGAACATATCACTTCTTTTTAAATGAAAGTTGACAGCATTCATTTATTTTAAGATGTTTTCATCATCTGTTCTTCTTGACCTTCACTTAGAGAAGTAAATTGACTTACTATCTCTGTTATATCTTTAACACACCACAAGATGGCAATGTTTCAGAATATTATCACTGTATCTTGCTTGGCAGCAAAACCCAGTGTTCTTGAACTTTTAAGGGCAGTAGTCAGCACTAATGTTATGGGCATAATAATGTACAATACTTATTAAGACCCTTTCATCCAAGAAAAAAATACCAATCACCTAGTTAACATCCTTTACTTGTACAAAATTGTTGCTGTTGCAGAATCTTTTACTGTACGCAGATTTATATCTTATTAAAATGGCGCTTCTGTAATTATGCTCTAACATCACACTGGGGTCTTCCATCAGTGCTGACTCCTGATGGAAAGAGTGCCAATTTATGAATCAAGCAGAATTGCAGCAGCTGGGTTTTCTGCAGTGTCCAGCCGTCTAATAACAAGGGTAGGCCAAACCCTTCACGGTTTATGATCTGACTAGATCTTAGTGTGAAATGACATGACTTCAGGATTATGCTTTTCAGACTGCTAGCACAATGCAGAAATCTGCAAAATCAGTTGTTTGAGTGGAAACATATTACATAATTTATTAATGTTCTGTGGTAAAAAGACAGCAATTTACTCCAGCTGAGATTGTACCCCAAATTATAACATTTGTATGTTGTAACATGATTCCATTAGCTACTTCTTTTTTCCAACTTTGAACAGTTTCTGTCTCTGAGTCTGAACTTGTTAATTAAAAAAAATAAAAATAAAAATGACATGTTAAATCCTGAGAGAAATCTCCAGGGTAGGCATTTCCAAATACATGAATGAAACTGTCATAAAATATTCGGTTAGGGATCATGAATATTGAATTTAAGATCTTATTAAATGATAAACGCAGATTCTTCAAAGTGAACATAAAGTTTATATGCTTTCATAGCAGCAGAGGAGTTTAAGACAAATATACATGATATACAGTAGATGTAGAATGCATTATAAACTATTTCGACCACAATAAAGAAGGAACTGAAAACTCTGTCAAATGTGTCATACATACTTCTTAAAGCAGAAGAGCCAGACTTTTCCTAATTCAAGATGATGAAATGAAGAAACTCATGCAAAAAAGGATGCTAGGCTCTCTCTAGAAATGTGACTGACTAAGAAAAACTTAAGTTTTGAGCAAAAGAAAGGGAGTCATATTCTTCCATCTTTGGTTACTGCCTGCTATATAAGAACTTTGCTCTATTGGGCAAAATTATGCTTTCATTAATCCTTCCCTAGCACAGATCACACTATGAAGTTGAAAATAAGACATGTCCAGACAAGAAAAGCTTAAAAGGTTGTTTCTTGCTGCTCTGTAAGTTATTCCACCTGTTTCCTGAGATGGCATGATATTTTTCTCCCTACTTGTGTAATAATGGAATCCCATCAGTGAAGACACTGGTAGTATATAAACAACCACCAACTATTTTTTGTGTAAAACTACACTAATAAAACCTAACACACTCAGATTTCTCGTGAATTTGTTGAGTTTCTCTTTGGACTTTCCATGCTGTTCAAATGAAATCTTTTTTCATTTCAACCTTCAAAGTTCTTGTTTGAAAAACTGCTACTACTACCTAGATTCTGAATCTGCAACAGCGCCCTTGAGGCACTGTTGTGATAGGCTATCAGCTTTTTAACTACTGGGGCTAAAGAAAAGCCCCCACCATACATACATGATATAAAAACCTTTAACAATTTCTTTCTGAAGAGCTGATGTAAAGATAGCTCCCACGACTACTGCAAGACTGATTCCCATGGTAACCAAAGAAAATATTTTGCATTATTACTTGTCCATATAGAATACCTTTGCGTTTTCCAACCTACTTTTAACATTCTTGTTTCCAATGTCTCACCTAGATTAAAAAAATAAATGTTATTATCTAGCTAGTGTCCCTAATCTAGGGATGCCCCAAATATGCTAAACAATATCAAACTTCATATTTCACCTTTGAAGACAGTAAGGGATTTGCACATAAGATTCCTATTGTCATCAGAAGAAAATGACATTCCCAAATATCTGCCTTAAGGCTCTAAGTCCATGGCACACATATAATCATACATGCGTGTACACACATGTGGCTTCTCTCTCACATTAAGAAGCAGTGAGCTACCAGACTAGTACCTTACCTGACCAGGGAAACTCAGCAGCCTATTGGGCCCAGGGGACTGAGGCTGCATGCAGTTATGACACCCTCAAGCCTACCATTTTAAATTGGGTGAGGCTTACAAAGAAGGCATTCAAACACCAATCCTGAGTGGAGCCCTTTCACCCAGACTCTTGGCCCCGAGATGTGGGACATGTGGTGCAGCACCTTAAAGACCTCTGCTCCCTGTGGTTGAAACCAGAACCCAACTTGTCTGTGAAAATCATGAAATTGGTGATAGTCAAACAGTTTAGACAGGTACTACCGGTGGGGGCCAATGTACAGACTTCACAGAGGCAGTCCATCTCATTGGCAGGGCCACCAAAGCCTGAATATAAAGTGAGGAAACCAGGTGTGATTCACAAGCTGATGGGTAGAGGTCATGTACTCAGCCCAAGAATCCTACCACATTCCTCAAAATGACAAGGGTGGGCTTAGCAGCCTTAAGCCGTGGAATCAGGGAGCAGAAGAGAATCACCACCAGAAGTGTTTTTAGACCTAGGGAAAGGGGAAACCCTTTGGATAGGGACAGAAATTACACATAAACTGGTTTAAGTGATCAGAAACTGGTTTAAACTTGTAACGAAACAGACATTCAGTCCATATAAACCAGTTTCAAAATGGCCAAAACCAGTTTGAAATAAACCTGGTTGAATGTAGTATCAGACTTAACTGATTGAGCTCAAACTAGTTTATGTAATGTCTGTCCCAGACCCCTTCCTGGTTTAACTTAAACCAGAGTCCTCCAGCATCCCAGCATGTTCTCTGGGTGGGGCTCTGCTCTGTGCTCCAGAGCAGGGCTGGCTCCACCCCTCTTCTCTCTAGCCTGAGCAGTGGCAGGACATGGAAAGAAACTGGCCTGCATGGCCCCATTAAGGCAAAGTGGGCAAGGAGGGGGTTAATTCTTCCCTCCTATCCCTTCTACCTGCCATAGCCAGGGTTTGCCTGTTTGCCTGTGGCAGTGGGGAGAGGAGGAGGGGGAAGAGTTCCCCTCTGGGGCTGTGCAGCCTGGCATAGAACCCACCTCCCCAGTTCATGGTGGTGGGGGAGGAGCAGGGGGAAGAGTCCCCTTCCAGAGCTGGGCAGCCCCACAGAGCCCCCACTCCACACTCTTATAGTGAAAAGGGGGAGAGGGGAGGGAGGAAAGCCTTCCTAAAACTGAACAGAGCCACCCTTCCTGCCCTGTAGTGCTGGGGGAGAAGGAGGAGGGGGATGAATTCCCCTCTGGGGCCCAGCAGCCCCATGTGCCAGGATTCTCCCAGTTGTCAGGGAGCTACTGAGGCAGGCAGAACTCTCCCCTCCTCCTCCTCTGATGCTACAGTGGTCTGGACATGCTCCCTCTTCCCCCACCCTCTGAACCCTGCAGGCCATGGTTTGGCTTTAAATCCCTCCTCAGCCTTACTCAGCCCTGCCCAGACCTGGTCATGCCCCTCCCTCCCCCCTCAGCTCAGCTTCCCTGTGGAAGGGAAGGCCTGCTATTGCACCCCTGGGCTTCTGGCCTGAGCCACTGCAGGCATGTGCCTGCATTTCCAGAATGAAAAGGGAACATCTATCCACTTGTAGACCACTTCAATCTCTTTAGGTTAAACTAACCTGCAAAGATTGAATCAATTCAGGCTCGGGATTTTTGAATGTCTGACCCTATCCTTGGTTTGCTTTTCATGTGACCAGCCTGGTCACTGACACTGAGACTGTCTCTTTAGGGTCTCTAGGTATGTCCAGTCTGGGATTTTGGAGGTCCTGAGACCCCAAAGAGAGGGCCTATGTACTCCCCATCACCAAGATGTCCAGGTCCTAGGCTTCATGCACTAGCACTGAAACCAGACTTTTTTTGTATAGGTGGCTCATGGATCCTGCCCAACTTGCATATGTTTACTTACACATGAGGATACTTGGTCTATACTACTCTTAATTGGAAATTCTTAATTAGAGGTTAAACATCCCAACTGGTTGCCACAGTGGACAGCTACCTTTTCTACCTGGTGATATTGGGCTGAGATTGAGTTCCCCGATCAAATTATGCTGGCTACATGACAAGAAAACTGGGAGTTGTCAGCGCAGTATGGGGATCACTTAGGGGAGATATTCCGTTTTCACCTTGAGATTTTTGGACTCTGAACTATGCTATGTCAGGGGCACCAACGGATTAAGAAGGCAACTCTGCAAATGGACTATGACCCTTTTCTTTTGTCTCTTACCTGGTCTATTGTGCCATGTGAGCTGGGTAGGCCTTGATAGAATTACTCCAAACTTGGGTTTGCATGCAGTCCACCTAGGGGTGAAATGGGACAACTAGAAGAGGGGCCTGACAAAGAAAAGACACAGTCTTTTCACTGCTCTGTGGCTGACTGTTCCAAGTGAATGATAAAACACTAGACCCTCACCTATCCACCCAGGACCCCCACTTCAAATAAGGGGATGCCTGATGCAGGTCTTATGGGGCTGAATGGCTGGGGCCTGAAGGACCTAGCTGTTGGTGCAAAAAACATACTAAAATCAGGTTTTGAAATTGGCACATGACATACCATGGGACAGCTATTTATGGATTGAGAAAACTCAGCAAAGGGTGCTTGCCAGATTCTCCTGGCCAGAAATTTACCAGGACATTAAAGATTATTGTGCCTCATTCCCTGAGTGCTAGCTGGTGACCCCATACCCACAGCATTGGGTGCCATTGGTTGCATTGCCATTCGTTGGTATCCCTTTTGAGCAGGTTGAGATAGATACCATAGGGGCCTTGGAGTCCCAGTGCTAGTGGGTACTGTTTTATCTTGGTCCTTGTGGATTACTCTACCCAATATCCTGACATGGTGGCAATCCACGATGCCTTGACCCAAGCATTGGCCACAGAACTGTTAAAAATCTTGAAGGTTGGTCTCCTACAAGAAATAGTAACAGATCAAGGCACTGTCTTCATGTCCCAGCTTTTGCAAGAGGTGCAGCCACTTCTGAAAGTCCACCCAGTTAGAACTTCCATCTACCACTCTCAGATAGATGGTCTGGTGGAGAAGTTCAGTTGGACTTTGAAGGGGATATTAAAGCAATTAATGACAGGGAATTCCCAGAAGTGGGACATACTCCTACCTTATCTACTGTTTGCAGTCTGAGAGGTACCTCAATCATCTATGGGATTCTCCTCCTTTGAGCCCCTATGCAGGAGGCAGCCTTGAGGCATATTAGACCTGTTACATGAGTCCTGGAAAGTGTAAGGCATGAAGACCCAGTATTCATCCAATATGTTGTCCATCTATAGGAACAATTGGACTTAGTGGGAGCCTTTGCCAAGAAAAAACTCAAAGCTGTGCAAAAAATGCAAGAACAGCTTTATAACAAGAATGCATGGCTCCAAGTATATCAGCCTAAAGATTTGGTCCTGCTGTTACTATCCTCATCAGAAAGCAAACTCTTAACTAAATGGCAAGGGACAAATGGCGTCCTAAGAAGATTGGGGTATGTGGACTATGAGGTGCATCTCATGAGAAGGTGATATAGGTTGCAGATATTCACTAACCTCCTGAAACTCCAGGAGGCCCAGGAAGTACTGAGCACTACAGCTGCTCTCCTGGTGGTTATGGGAGAGGGCAGAAAATTTCAGTTGGCTCCAATCTAATGAGGTTACATTGGGAGAGAACCTGTCCTCTTTCAAATAGGAGGTCAGGGACCTACTAAAAGTTTCTGGATGTGTTGTCAAGCCAGGGAAAGCAATATTATTTCATCATTAAACCATTCTAAAATCTGGTTGTCCCATGCAAAAGGAGTTCTTCTGGATACCCAAGTGATTGCAGGAGACAGTAAAGAGGGAAGTATAAAGTATGTTAGCTATGGGAGTAGAGGCCTGGAGGACTGAAAGGTAAGCACCCCTCCCCCCTCCCCCACTTCCCATTCCACCAAAGCATCAGATAGTCAGCAATTGATAATTATATAGGTTTATCCTTAGAAAAAGAGAAAGGAAAATAATATTTGGTCAGGTAGTCTGTGGTTTCCTGAGACTTGTCTGTTGGCTTAGTGCTCAAGATGAAAATGAGATGAGATAAACGTTATCTTTCAGGTTTGTTTTAATGCTTATCCAAACATGCATATAAGAAATTGACAAGAATTGGGTATCTTTTTTAGATAAGAATCTCAGTTCTATTTTTCACATTTATAGTAGGAGGTTGTCAGGATCAATATTTTATGACATTACAATTTAGCAACTTAATAAAACATGGAAACAAATTTCAGTGTCATAGATGGCTTTGTAATTTTGCTGTGACAATTGGCAACAGAAACAATTTCATTAGTGGAAAAACATGATTTTCACAGAAAGAGTCTAATATCATAATTAGTCAACCCAGAAGAAAACAAATAGCTTTTAGCAAAAAAGGAACAAATTTTCATCTTTGTAAGGTCCAAAAAAGTATGTCATGTATAAATAAAATCAGACACATTTGTACAATTACATCTTGGAACAACATGTTGGGGAGGAATTGTCTACAAGACTATTTTTTTAAAATAAAGATCACAACAAAGAAGGCTTTAGGTTGGTTAGAATGTGTTGGAAAGAAAGCTTATTCTTTAAAGAACATTAAGGATTATTCTTAAAAACACATTGTCAATAGTGACCTCAGTCATCAAGCAACCAAATAAAAAAGAAAAGGGAAAATAATGAACACACAGACCTCAAATTCAGGGCTTTCATTTGAAATAGATACCCAGGAGCAAGCCTCTGCTTTGACATTCTCCCACAACCTAAGTGAGTATCCTAATAACATTTTTTTTTAATTTCTGATTTTGCAGAACTGCAATGTCTCTCAGAAAATCTCTCGAATAAAAATGTCCCTCATTTATAAAAGAGCTTTCAACAGGAAATTAAAATAAAACAATGTGGCATTCTAAATGACTTCTACAAGTTATTAATACTTTTAATGGTCTGCACTGCACAGTTATGTAAAAAAACAACATGTTTTTGCTAAGGACAGGTGTTTCTGAAAGAACAAACCCTATTACTTTAGCATTAGTTTATGTTGTTAATGTTAGCAAACAACATTTGAAAGAATTCAAGCCAATCAATTTTTTCTCATTCCTTTTGATAAAATGGAAATTCTGTAAAGAAAATGTAAAAATGTATGAAAATGCTAACACTGAAAAGGCTTTGTTGTTAAAATATTTTGGCTTTTTGCATCTTTTAAAAAAATGATAACAAAAAGAGGTCAAAGAAATATTTTAATGAGAAAAGGTCATTATTTGCCTAAAAGACTTTGGGAGGAAAGTCCTTACCAGAACAATTAGTTGGAGGCATGCATATGCTCCAGGAACTTCAACCAGAACAGGCAAACTTGCTATGAAACTAATCAAGGCATTCAATAAGTTGATGATAGTATTCTGCCCAGAGCATAGATGATCTAAGTATGATGCCCATTAGCTTCATTGCTCCTTCCCAGCATAGTTGTCTTTTGTGTGTTGAATGGGGGTGGTTGGTCTCTGAGGAAGCTAGGATCCACTGTTAAAGGTTTCATATCAGAGGATTTTGAATACTGTTCCATTACAAAAGAAGAATAAGTAAAGTTGTGTTCTTATTGAGCTTTACTTCTTACCTATATCAGTCACATGATTATTTTGCTATTCCATAAATTGTATCCCATGAGATTGTTTAAATTGTACCATGAACTCTCTGGTAAAACAGCAGTGTCCTGGAATGCTACCACTGTGTTAGTTTCTATATATAGCAATCTATCTGAAGAATTATTTTCTGGGGGTTAAAGGAACAACTGGCCTTTCTCATTAAACATACAACCTTCAGAGGTACTTAGGAGCTTAGATCTTCAGGGGCACGTTTGACATTGGCTATATCTTTGATGTGGGTGCATGTGTGTGCACAAAGGGATTGCAGACAGATAATAAAAATTGGTTTAAAAATAATTTCAATACCATCAGATATGTTAGCTTTGGGCAATAAGTTAAGACTGGTATCTTTGTCAGCTGTCAGCAGAGTATTTTTTCCCATTACCAGAGTGCCCTATTATAGCTGTACCTTTCATTACAACTAAACCTAAGTGTCTATCACTTCTTCCATTACAAACTCAATTTTGTACAGGTTTAAAATTCCACCATTAAAACTTGATCATGCATAAGTTGAAATCCTATTCAAATCAGTAGACAAGCTTTCATAAAGTGCATGGACCAGTTATGGTATTTAGCCATAAACCTGACTGGGTTGATAAACACTAGCTCCTTCACTGTGATGCTCATAAAAATGTTTCATGTAGGGGATACAGATTCTCCCCAGATTTCATAATCTAATAAAAATCATATGGGCTCCCCCAGCTTTTAACATAGGAGTCTTTTATTCCTGGCCCATGGAACTTCCTAGTAGTTCTTGCAAAGGGGGAAAATCCCCCAGTCATAGCACGTGTAATAAGGAGCCACCTCCTGACTTCCATTATAAGCGGGACCCCAGGAGAAGCCAGGGCACTGCTTTACTCACTGTTTTACTGGAAACTGTGCTGGGACCATATTGTCATCAGCCAACTCATCCCAGAGTTTATCAGGGACAAGTAGGTTTCCCAGGCATGGCCAGGTCTCTGCCACTGTCAGTATGTCCAGAAGTAAACCTGGAAGTATCTCTAGATTCCAGCCTCCAATGATCCCCAGTTGTGTTTCCTCACATAGCCAGGGAGCCAGATGTGATAGGCCCTCTAGGGGCCCAGCAGATGCAAATATGAGAGTGCTACAGCCCCATACCCCTGGAGAGTGGAAAGCACTGGCTCTGAGGAAGTGAAAGGTGTCTGTCTGTGCAGAGGCACAGAGGAGACTGGGAGCCATACAGACATGGTCTGAGCATGGGATAAATTGACCCTATGGAACAAGGTGACCCTACGGTGTCAAGCTTGAGACACGAGGTAAACCTCTGTGAGTGGGGAGTGCCTGCAAGGGTCACTTTGAGAGATGGGGTGGTGACAAGGTTTGCCAGTTAGAAACATACCACCCAGGAAGTCATGGGTGTGCTACGGCCAAGGGTGAGATGGACAAATTGATAGGTCTCACAAAGGTGACTGAATTGATTGAGAAGGGAACCCTAAGTTGAGGGGACCTATGGGGTGAAGTAATTGATGAGGACCCCTTGTGATGAGCAACCCAAAATAAGGGGTACCCTGTTTTGGATATGATTGAGAGCCTACATTGACAACGATGGGATGTAGTCAGAAAGATTGTGTCCTGAAGATCTTGTGGCTGGGGAAAGCCCAAGGTGGAGTTGAGTGGCTTGCTGAGACACCATTCAAGTGACTTGGATATGTTTGAGAGATCATAGGTTGACCTGGCAGGTGTGGTAAGGGCAGTGTATAGGGGATCAAGAGCCCTGTGAAGAGGATCTATTCTTTTTGCCAAGAGGATGCTGTTCCCTTTTGTTTTGTCATTCAGCTTTCCTTCATTTGTTTTCGTTAAGGCACGGCAGGTGAGCCTAAGGAATTGGATAGAGCCTTGTGTAAAGAGGGATGAAATACATTACACTTGCTGACAGCTGATGCATTGGCTGGGAGCCTAAATGGACCATGGTTGTGCCAAGAGAGGCAGATAACACGATGGAACTCCACCGAGGTCCACCATTGTTGAGAACCCCACAGGACTGGCAAAAAACCCAGGTTTGCTAGTGTTGCAATTATTGCAGGGGCAACAGGCACAAATGGAAGAATTAATCTAAGTATGGGCCAAGGAGGAGGAAGAGCAGATTATGCTACTGACTTGATAGTAAGAGCTGAATGAGACAATAGAAGCACAATAGACAGTGATTCTGTGGGCCAATGGAAGTATAAAAATGCCAAAGATGACACAACAAGACAATCCAGAGGCCTATGTAGAGTCTTTTGAAAGAGCTGCCTTGCACGCAGATGGGATCAGGCTCAGGCCAGTCAATTAGGTCCCCTTTCGATAGGCCTAGTTCAGGCCACCTCCTGAGCCTTAGCCGAAGATGAAGCCATGGATTATACCAAGGTGAAGCCCACTATACTGTACTAGTTGGAGATCTTGCCAGAGCATTATCAGCAGAGGTTTAGGGCCAAAATGAACATGGAAGAGTGGAGGCCCCACCTGATGGCTCAGATGATAAAGGACCTCTTGGAAAGATGGATCCAACCCCATGGCAAGACCATCACTGAAGTTCTGGATCTATTTGCCTCAGAACAGTTCCTCACTGACCTTGGGGAGGAGACTGAAAAATGGGTCTGGCAACACCAACCCCAAACCATGGAGGAGGCTCTACGTTTGGCAGAGTCCTTCATGGTGGCTGAAGAGGATGTCAGAAGAGGGAAACTTACCAAGGTAATGACTACCCTGAGGGTATGAGGGGAGTGACTAGAAACTGGGGCAGAGGAAGTAGAGTCATTGTGAGTCCAAACCTGTTGGCTTAAAGGATGACCCCCACAATTGAGTCTGGTGCTGCTGCACATCTGCTGGGCACGTTGCTTGGAGTTGTACCTAGAACCCATGTGAGAGTTGGAGCTAGGAAGTGACCCAGTGGAGCCAGACTAAGCAACCAATGGTAGATGCCAGGTTGGGAAGTTTGATAATACTGGCAGTGGTGGACACAGGGTGTGCACAGACAATGATAAAAACAAGCCCGTTGCCACCACACAGGTGGGGAGGATAAACCTGTCAATATGCTTTGTACATAGAATGTAAGCTATACTAATGAAGGGTGGCACCTGCCCTTAATTATAATTGGTAGGATGGAAGATTTGGCTGTGGGAATGGTCGGAGCGTTACCTTGCCCCATGCTGCTGGGCCAGGACTGGCCTTACTTGCATGAGGTCCTGGATCTAGCCCTGGGAAAAACCCAGACAGAAGGGCCAGGAGAACCCCTGACTGAGGGCTAGTTCAGGAGGCTCCAATGCCTGAAGAAGGAAAATAGCTGGTGGAGGCCATGGACTTCATTGACGTCATTGGGGAAGGGTGGTTTCAGGAAGAACAGACCGAGGAGCCTACCTTCCACCATGTGTACAAAGAAGGTGTGGCAAAACAAGTGGAGGAGGTATTGCAGCATGCACTGATGGAATCCTATCCTCATTTCTATGCAAAGGATGGCATCCTCTACTAGGTGGAGGTAGGGAAGGTAGGAGGTGAGCACATAGGCCAGGTTCTGGTGCCTCAGAGATACTGATCCACCTTGTTGAGGATTGCATATGTGCTGCTGATGGGTGGTAATCTAGGGAGGCATCAGACTGAGGCTCAACTGACTCAATGGGTCTATTGTCCAGGACTCTACAAACAGGTGGAAAGTTTTTGCCAGGGGTGGGGTGCCCAGAGTGTCAGAAGGTCTCTGGTGTAGTGCCTTTGAGGGCACCCTTGAGGTCCAAGCCAAATGTAGAAAAGCACTTTCACTGGATAGCATTAGACATAGCTGACCCCTTCCCAAAAAGCAGCACTGGGCACCGCTATGCCCTGGTCATCATAGATACACCACCAGATATCCTGAGGTGGTCCCTATGATGTCTATTACTGCACCTAAAGTAGTGGAGGAAATAATTATGTGGGTATCATGAGTAGGGATACCTCAAGAGATCTTAACAGATCAAGGGACCAATTTTATGTCTGGCGTGTTAAACAGGGTGTGTGAAACTTTAAAAATCAAGCAACTCTTCACCTCAGGGTATCATCCACAGATGGATGGGTTAGTGGAATGCTTTGATCATACCTTGAAGGGGATGATCAGGGCTTGCATCCAGGGGGATCCTAGAAAGTGGAATTTAGTGATACCACCCCTACTCTTTTCAGTGTGGGCAGTACCCCAAGCCTCTATAGGTTTCCCTCCATTTTGATAGTATATGGGCACTGGCCCTGGGGGCTCCTGGATAATAGTATGTGAGGGTTGGAAGGAGCCAGAACCAACAGAGTGTCAGCCACTGTATCAGGTTGAGGAGTTGAGGGACTGCTTGGAGTGGGTACATCAAATTGTGAGGGAAAACCTGGGAAGGGCATAGGAGTGGCAAAGAGAATATTATGATAGAAAAGTGGGAGAATGAGAGTTCCAAATTGGAGACCAGATCTTGGTGATGCTTCCTTATAACAGTAGCACACTTCTTTCCCCGTGGCAGGGCCTCTTTAAGATAAGAAGAATAGGTCCTGTCAACTATGAGACAGAGCAAACAGGTTGCCAGAATAGGCTCCAGGTGTACCATGTCAGCCTGTTGGAGAGGTGGGGGAAAGAGGAAGGACTGCTTATGAAACCCATCTCTGATAGTGAGTTAGGGCCTGAAGGGATAACTGAGACATGAAGGAGGGGAGAAGAATGACCTGCTAGTGGGAAGCAATTAGGTCACAGAGGCTTTCCCTATAAGTACTGGTAGAGGAGTTTCCTAACATCTTTGTGGAGGAGCCAGGGGAAGCCCAAGGGGCGGATTATCAAATCCTGACACTAAAGGGATGTGTAGCGAGGAAACACTGGAGATGCCTACCAAGGCATTTATATGAGCCTGTGCATAGTGAGTTGGACCAAATGAAATGGAAGTGCATTATTGAAGAGCCACATAACACATGAAAGAGCCCTGTGGTAGTGGTCCCAAAGCCAGATGGGACTATAAGACTGTTTATTGATTTCAGGAAGGTTAATATGATATCAGCTTTTGATGCTTTCCTTATACCCCACGTTGAAGAAATGTTAGAAAAGTTTGGTCAAGCATGATTCATATCTACATTGGACTTAACAAAGGGGTATTGGCAGATTCCCATGGCTAAGAAAGATAAAGAGAAAATGGCTTTTGGGAGCCCATGGGGTTTATTTCAGTTCACTCAGATGCCCTTTAAAGTACATGGGTGGCCGCCTCTTTTCAGAGGTTGATGAATTGACTGTTAGCACCACATCATGCCTATGCAGCAACCTACATAGATGTCATCATCATTTTGTCAGAGCAGTGAAAGCAACATCTACACCAACTCTGGGAAGTTGTGGCAGAACTCAGAGCCATGGGACTAGCCAACCCCAAAAAATGTTCCTTGGAGAAAGGAGGAGACCAAATATCTGGGTGGGAAAGGGGCAGATCAAACCTCTGTCAGATAAAATAGAGGCCCTCAGGGCTTACAGACCTTCAACTAAGAAGCCATTGAGATCTTTTTTGAGCCTTGGTAATTATTACAGGAAGTTCATCCCATGGTTTTCAGAATCTTCAGCACCTCTGATAGAATGAATCAAAGGTCAGAAAAAGGGACCTTTGATTAAGTGGTCTCCCAGTGCCCTCACTGGTTTTGAACAGTTAAAGGAGGTGTTATCTCAGAGCCCAGTACTTTATTCCCCAGAGTTTAAAGGACTCCCATCCTACCCATTATAGATCCAGGACTTCACACAAGTAAGCTGACATCATTCCCTAATGATGTCAGCTAAGTCTATGGCCTCCACCAGCCATTTTCCTTCTTCAGGTGTTGGAGCCTCCTGAACTAGCCCTCAGTCAGGGGTTCTCCTGGCCCTTCTGTCTCGGTTTTTCCCAGGGCTAGATCCAGGACCTCATGCAAGTAAGGCCAGTCCTGGCCCAGCAGCATGGGGCAAGGTAACGCTTCAACCATTCCCACAGCCAAATCTTCCGCCCTACCCATTATAATTAAGGGCAGATGCCACCTTTCATTAGTATATCTCTCACCCTGCATACAAAGCATATTAACAGGTGTATCCTCTCCACCTATGTGTGGTGGCAACAGGGTTGTTACAAATAGATGCTTTGGGAATAGCATTAGGTCTGGTACTGATGTAGTGGGTAGAGAGCAAAGAATGACCAATTGCACATATGAGCTGGAAGCTGCTAGGTCCTGAGATGAGGTATTTCATAATTGAATGTGAACGCTTAGCCATAAAGTGAAGCATTAGACCTTTTTGCTACTGTCTACTAGGAAGGAAGTTTATTCTGGTTACAGACCATGTCCCCTTGAAGTGGCTTCAGTCCATAAAGAACGATAACACCCAGATAATGCAGTGAGACCTTGACTCTACAACTCTTCTATTTTTCAGTGGAACACCAACCAGGGAAATAAAATTTAATGGTGGATTTCCTGTCAAGAAGTTATGAAATGGAGGATCACTAGGTGGAGGAAACAGATGAGCATGGGAGGAAGCACTTATCAAGAAGGGCGAAAGAAACTGGATGAGGTAATCCCAATAGATGGTCATGAGGGGGAGGTGTGTAACAGGGAGCTGCCTTCTGGGTCCCGTTATGCACAGGACCCCAGAGGAAACGAGGGCCACCACTTTACTCACCCTGGAAACTATGCCATGATCGGCCAACTCATCCTTGTGTTGCTAGGGTTGCCCCCTTTATCAGGGATGAGTAGGCCTCCCAGGCATGACTGGGTCTCCACTGCCATCAAACAGTATGCCTGAGAGTAAATCAGGAAGTACCTGCAGGTCCCAGCCTATGCTCAGCTATGTTCCCTCATGTGGCCAGGAAGATGGATACAGTTAACCCCTTAGGTGTCTGGAAGACTCAAATATGAGAGTTCTGCAGCTCTTTGTCTAGTGTATGCTCCCCATGCTCCACATTCCCTTTTCCAGTGTATGCTCCCCATGCCCTTGGACAGGGGAAAGCACTGATTCTGAGGAAGTGAGCGGTGCCTGTCTGTGCAGAGGCACAGAGGAGACTGGGAGCCATATGGACTTGGTCCAAGCCCAGGACAAATCTAGGGATTTGAGTATGCTGATGAAGAGTAGCTGGCACAAGAAGACCATCTCAATGACCGTACTGTGTCAAGCTTGAGAAATAAGGTAAGCATCTGCAAGTGGGAGTGCATGTGGGGGTCACTTTGAGAGACTCAAGTATTGAACTGATAGAGTGGTGACAGGTGTTGCCAGTCAGAAAGTTACTACCTGGGAAGTCATGAGTGTGCTGCAGCCAAGGGTGAGATGGACAAATTGATAGGTCTTATAAAGGGGACTGAATTGGTTGAGAAGGGAACCCTAATTTGAGGGGACCTAAGGGTAAAGTAATTGATGAGGACCCCTTGTGATGAGCAGCCGTAGATAAGAGGGACCCGGTTTTGGATTTGATTGGGGGCCTACACAGATGACGATGGGGCATTATCAGAAAGATTGTGCCCTAAAGATCTTGTGGCTGGGGAAAGCCTGAGGTATAGTTAAGCAACTGTCTGAGACACCATTCAAATGACTTGGATATGACTGAGGTCATAGGTCCAGCCGGCAGGTGTGGTAAGGGTAGGGTGTAGGGTCGGCTGGGCCCTGACAAGAGGATGTATTCCTTTCACTGAGTGGATGCTGTTTCCTTTTGTTTTGTCATTCGGCTTCCCTTCATTTGTTTTCAAAAAGGCATGGCAGGAGAGCATAAGGAGACTGATAAAGGGTTGTGTAAAGAGGGATGAGAGACATCACGCTCGCTGACACTACGGTTATTTGATAACATAGGCCGTGTGGAGACAAAATGAGGGGCATGTGTGCATGACACTTTAAAGCAGGGTAAATGTTTTTGCACCACTTTAATGGTGTCAGTGTTTGCACATGTTGGAGACATATTGCACATGAATTACAGCCAGTGTAGGAAATTTGGTGTTGTAATGCGCCTTAAATGACTTGGGGCACAGCAAAATAAAACTCCTCTGAGGAGATTTAGTTTGCTTCCCCTACAGCCACAGAGTGAAGCACTAGGCTCTGTGCAGCTCAGGGGCTCTGCAGAAAGCTCTGCACGCAGCCTGACAGTAGCCTGGGAAGGTAGGTTCTGGCCAAGAAAAGTAGTGAGCCTGATCTCCCCCTCCCCAGCCCCAGAGCCTGCCTGCCTGCCTGCCTGAGCTGCACAGGGGCCCAGTGCTTCCCTCTGTGTCTGCAGTGCCCCCTGGGACCACCTAGGCTGGGTGCCTGTGAGTGGGTGCTGCCTGGTGGGGAGGCACCGCTGCCATGGAGGGAAGCACTAATACCCCTCCTCCCGCAGTCCAGGAACTGCTCCACCAGCCAGCAGCTCACCCTCCCCTCCCTGCCACTGGAGAGGCAGGTAAGTTCATGGTGTGTGTATGACACGGGGGTTTAAAGTGCCCTAAATTGAAGCAGTGGGTTTTTAAACCCACCGCTTCAATTTAGGGCCCCCATTTCATCTACACACATCCATAGTGAATGATCAGGATCACCATAAATGCCTATGATAGTTACTTTAATTAGTGAACTGGTACCTGTGAGTATACAGTAAGAGTTGTATCATTGTTTTAATGTTAGTTACGGCTGCCATTCTGATTTAGCATAGCTGCCATATATCGTTATTTATTGGCAGGGATCTACTTAACTTGTGGTGAAAGGAAGTCATTTTTATGGCATGCACACCTGATTTTGTGGTCATTTTGTGGCAGCTCCACCCTTTGGCACTGATTGGTGGAGAAGCCCTGCCCCTCATCACTAATTGGCAGTGAAGCATGAGGGGCCAGCCTCCATCTTGGCTGCTGCCTGTTGTGTTGCCCTAGCAACTGATTCCACCCTCTCCTGGGTGGGCTATGAGGCTGGGCTGCAGTGGTAGTGAAGACCACTGGCTCCCACTGGGGAGCCAGGATTTCATTTTTATTGAGTTTGGTTGTGGGTTTCTTTTGGCTGATTTTTCTGGGAACCTGCAGTCAATGCCATTTTTATGGTGATTGTGGAGATTGCCATTTTTAATGGTTTTGGCAAACATGGTGAAGCTACTAATTGGCTGAAAACAGACTTCAGATTTATCCCTGAGCTGATTGTCCTGGTGTTTTACTTGCATTAAAACAGGGTGGGACAATTGTTTACACATGCATCTTGAATGACAATTGACTTGAATTAGCTGTGATTGTCTCAGTCCTAATTTGGATACTTATCAGGTACTTGAAGTGGAACAATACGCCTGTGTCTCCCATGATCCCAGGATAAAAGGCTTTGCTGTTGGAGAAAGCCAGCATCTGTTTTTAGCCAGAGGGAGGAAATAGTATATCCAGAGCTGTGTAATATATGGAACAAGATTCAGGGTGAAATCCTGGACTAATAGAAGCAGATGGGAGATTTGCTATGGATTTCAATAGAGCAAAGATGTCACACACAGCCTCTGGCTAAGATGAGTCTAAAAAGACTAACCAAGACAACAATGAAGACCCCAAAACATATAGCTGTGTAGTTGCCATTGGAGTGTTTTTCTTTTCATTGTTTGTTTATACTGCTAATATCTGCAAATCCCTGTTGAAAAATCAGGCCCTGTTATGTTTGCACTTTATACATGCACAACAAATATATGATCCTAGTCCAAGAGGGCTTACATCTAATTTTAAAATAAGAGACAGGGAACAGGAAAATAGTAATAATTATCATAATAAGCAGTGATGCTAACACAGCAGCTGCCTAATGAATGCCAAACTTGTTGTATTTTACAATTTCACAAGCTGTAGAACCTCAAGCTGAGGGTAACTGTTGTGTGTCTTAAAACAGGCACATCATAGAGAAGGATTTTAAAGGAGAGAGAGCAGGGACTTGCTGTACCAGAATGGAAACGTTCCAGAATAATGAGCAAGGTGCTGTTGCTAGAATGAAAGGATGAGATGGGAGGCAGCAGTAAAACCAGATTCCACTGTCAAGAAAGAAAGAAATAGAATAAATGAGAGGAGTTTTGTATAGAATCCTGAAGGAGCTTAAACCTGATGTGGGAAATAAGTGTAGTGTTTAAAACTGAACATAATGGCTAGGGACAGAAGTTACACACAAACTGATTAGGGAATTGGTGAGGATTTATTCACCAAGGCGCCCCCGGGGGTTACAAGAAACAATGGCCACAAGCTAGCAGGGAGCAGATTTAGACTGGACATTAGGAAGAACTTCTTCACAGTTCGAGTGGCCAAGGTCTGGAACGGGCTCCCAAGGGAGGTGGTGCTCTCCCTTACCCTGGGGGTCTTCAAGAGGAGGTTAGACGAGTATCTAGCTGGGGTCATTTAGACCCAGCACTCTTTCCTGCTTATGCAGGGGGTCGGACTTGATGATCTATTGAGGTCCCTTCCAACCCTAACATCTATGAATCTATGAATCTATGATTTAAATGATCAGAAACTGGTTTAAACCTGTAACAGAAAAGAAGTGCACATAAACCAGTTTAAAAATAGCTGCAACTGGTTTAAGATAAACTAGTTGATTGTAGTATCAGACTTAACTTATTTGGATCAAACTGGCTTATGCAACTTCTGTCCCAGACTCCTTCCTGGGTTAGTCCTCCAGTATCCCAGCATGCTCTGCAGCTCTGGGCAGGGCTGTGTTTTCTGCTTCAGAAAGCAGGGCTGGCCCCACCCTTCTGCTGTCTACCCTGAGTAAGGGTGGGGGTGTGGCCAGATGCTGACCTGCCATAGCCCCCCGATGTGAAGGAGGCAGGGAGGGTGTTTATCCCACCTCTCTCCCCTCTCCCACCAGGGGACCCCAGCAGCTGTCTGCCTGACCAGGGTGTAGCAGCCCCTATCAGGCATTCCCCCCACCCCCTCCTGGAGCTGCAGCAGCGGTGTAGCATAGCCCCATGTACTAGGTACCAGGCTCTACCCCTGTGGCTTCCCTGCCACTGGTGTTGTTACCATTGACATCAGAGGTGCCTGCTCTGGCCATACTGGTAGATGCCATCTGCATCAGGTGGGCAGATGGCAGTAATCATCACTAAAAACCTGTGTGCCAGAGCTACTGTGCAATAACCCTAGTTACTAAACATTTAGTTAGTACTTCATTAAGCAAGTACTAAATTAAATGTGCAGTAACTGCTGAGCAATAATGAACGTGTAGATGTGCCCACTGAAAGCATCTAAATGCATATCAATTTACATAGTTATTTCATTAAGAGCACCTAATCAAAGAATTTTAGGCATGCTTGCTGTTTCATGACACTGTGTTGGGTAAAGGGGAATGGAAGTTGGTTTCAAAAGATTTTTATTTTAAAGACAGACTTTGACTTAAATACATGGAGGCAATAAAAGTTAATTTAAGTTTGACCTTTTCTTCTGCCTACATTATCATTTAGTTTTTTATTGCCATTTCTGTTTCCTTCAGTCTGATAAGAAAAAACAAAACAACACAGGATTTGATAGGGAACTTCTATATAATAAACAAGTGGTTTATAATTCCATCTGACGATTCTCAATTAACTATATGCAGAATGTGAGGCAAGTTAAAAGATGGGTTTATTATTTTTTGGAGAATTAAAAGACTACTTTCAAATGCTTAAATTTAATATAAAATAGGGCTGGAAAGGACCTCTCTCCCAAGGCAGAATCAAGTATATATAAACCATTGCTGACAGATAATCCAGTGATATTTATCCAGGGTGTCATGGCACCCTAGGATGCCTTAAGATCTTTTTAAGGATGTTTCTGGGTTCCAAACAATGTTACCCTTATTAGGTGTGCAACCATAATTCACAATATAAACCCAACAAATAGGAGCCTTCAGTGTTAAGAAAAATTCTGATCTGCTGTAATATTTCTGAGTTCTTTGCAATAGAAGAATTGCTCTATTATTTTTCTGCAGTAAAAAAAAAAGAGAGCTAAGACCTGGGGCATCTGAAGTCTCTTAGGTTGCCTTGAGTCTAAAGCAGTCTAAAACAGGTTGAGAACCAGTGGCTTAAACCATTCTTAAGAAAAACTTCAGTTATGTAGAGTCTACAACTTTTCTATGTAATCTATTTAATTGATTATTCTTACAATTAGAAAATGTATTTTTCCTAATGCCCAACCTAAGTCTTTTCCTCTCTCTCTTCTGTATGTTTTTGTGTTATCCTTTTGACTTAAGCAGCCAAAAATTTGGTTTGAGGGTTTCTCCAGTTAGGAAACAAAATTGGTTATGGAATACCATAGTTCTTTGATCCAATTCTGTTTGTTTACAAATAATACACAAAGTCCTTTTGTCTTGCATGGAAGAGGAACCAAACAATAGAAATGTCCTTGGTGAAGCCTTACTGAAGTCCAGGTACATTCTGTCAACTGAATTCCTTTCATCTACCCATCCAGCTACTTTATCAAAGAAGGAGCTTAGGTTGGTTTGGCAGGATTTTTTCTTAACAAGTCCACACTGGCTACTCCTAATGTATCTATTCTTCTCCAGGGCTAGGCAAAGACATTAAAAAATCCTGAGCCTGACTTGATTCAATCTTTGCAGGTTAGTCTAACCTGTCTAGGCTATACCAGTTTGTAACCATGCAGACATCCCCTCTGGACTAAAAAAATGCATGCACATGCCTGAAGTTGCTCAGGCTAGAAGCTGGGGGGGTGCTACAGCAACCTCCCTTTCCTTCTACAGTAATGAGCTTGAGGAGGGGGTGTGGCCAGGCCCCTGAAGGATGCTCTGATTAGCGAGCGTTCTCCTCCCCCCCGCCCAAAGCAACCCAGTAGGGAGTTGCTAACACAGTGTTTATCAGCTCATTAAGAAAACAACAGCCTCTCTTAATTAGTTCAAGCTCTTCTTAAACTTTTTCCAAGGAAGGAATGGAGGGATGTTACTAGCTGCCTGTTGATTAGCTCCAAAAAACCCTAAGCTGACACAATCCTGTCTCTTTGTCCTATCTCCCACAGCACGGACCATAGCCAGCATGTGGTATGCTAGCTAATGCTGAGAGGTATCTGTGTAAGGCAGTGGGGAGGGGGGGGAATCCCTGCTTAAGCAGGGAGTGGTGAGGGGGAGGGCAGGGGAGCAGGAGGAAGCCAGGCAGACCCTCCTGTATGTGCAGTCACTGCTGGAGTTGCAGCCAGGGAGCAGAGGGGAGGGGACAACTCAGCTCTCTGGAGCAGAAAGCCCCACCCAGCCCAGAGAGCAGGCCGTGATGCTGGGGGACTCAGATTTAACTTAAACCAGGCAAGGGTCTGGGACAGACATTACATAAACTGGTTTGGCCCAAATCAGTTAAACATTCAACCAGGTTTATCTCAAATAAATTTAAACCATTTTCAAACTGGTTTATGTGCACTGAACTTCTGTTCTGTTACGGGTTTAAACCAGTTTCTCATCACTTAAACCAGTTTATGAGTAAGGCCTGTCCCTAGCCCAGATGTTTACAAATTGACTTCTTTATATTTATTCTGGTAAGTTTCCAGATCTTGGAGGCCGGCTGACTGGCCCACACTTTGCTGGACCCTCCTTTTTGCCTTTAAAAAAAAAAAAAAGTGTGCCCTTTCCCAGTTATTTGGAACCTCACCAGTCTCCAATGACTTTGTAAATATTATTGTCAAGTACTCCAAGTTTCCTTCTGCCAGTTCCTTTTGAATGCTGGGATGGCTCTGCTGACTTAAATTTGTTCTAACTCATTAAAATGTTTCTGACAAACTCTTTATCTATCATGATCCTCATCTATTTCACTTCTTCATTTATGTAATTTTTGCTAGTTGTCTGGTTGCAAAAGTATATGACCCTCCTGTTAAGGTATCTCTATATGCCATTTCCTTTTTCCAGCAGCATTACACTGCTGTCTTATATTTGTCTTGCAGTCCACTATAACCCCCAGGTCCCTTTCAGCACTGCAACATAGCTAGTCACTTCCCATTTTGTAGCTGTGCATTTGATTGTTCCTTCCTAAGTGTAATTCTTAGATTAGTGGGTTTTATATGGATTTTTTTCATAATAGCATAGGAATAACCCTCTTTCCAACTCTGGTATTAAGCTGACATTTTCAACAGATTTCTTATTGCAATAAACCATATGATTCTTTCATCATTCTTATTTCTGCTTAGTGAATTACTCTTTTCCTGAAAGACAGAATAAATGCAGGGGTAGTTGACTTGTAGCCCACTGGAATTGCTTATTTATTCCCTCTAAACTGCTCAACTCTTCTGTGTTATGCTCTGAATTATTAAAATGTTGACTCCAAAAGTCCATCAGGCACTATATGTATTGATATATACACTTTAAAGAAACCTTAAGTAATGTGTCAGCTATTTAGGTGAATAAGACACTTAGCATCTTTGATCTAAATTCACTTGGAATTCATTTAATTCATCCTAGCCACTCTAAAGCACAGCTGAAATTTCTTAAGAGTTTTGACAATCTCTAGCTACATTAGCAGTTTGTCCCTATGAACTTCTATGCCAGAGTTATTTAAGAACAAATTGTAACTACTGCAATAATATTCAGGTTGTTGCTATTTAAGGTAAAGGCAATAGTTCTCTAGGATGAGGAAATATTTAATTCGTATTTTTCAGGTCAGGAACTCCTGTTAGAAAGATAACAGCAAAGCTAATATTGAAGCCAGTTGGGATGCTGGCCTGAAGAGCCATTACATTCTTCCCCACTAGAAGCATTTGTTTTAATCCAGCCCTAGCAACTGTTTAGTTAAGGTATTAGAATCAGGTTTCACAAGACAAATGTATTAATATTTAGTATGGCCTACTGTACCCCTGTGTATGCAAAGAGGCTAGGGGTTGACTTTCTGGGCCCATCTATGCTAGTTACCTCACTCTGACCGTGGACTTGTGACTGTCAGATGTCTTTCCTGCCATGACTTGATGGAATATGCTGACTAGAGACAGTCTCTCTAGTGGCATGGGGACCCAGGGTATTTGGCTCTTATCTGGGCAGGGGCACTCACCCCCTGCCCCTGTTTACTGTTACTTTAGCTGCCCCTTGTGGCTCTGGGTCCACTATTCAGGGCTACAGGCTAAGGTGCAGCATAGTCTGTCCCAGGCTTGCAGCCCAAGTTGGGTAATGTTGCTGTTTAGTCACCTCAGCAGACACTTTTCGACTGAGCTGAGAGCCAGTCCTTTGTCTCCTGACTCAGACCCTGGCCCAGTGACTCCTGGCTACTCTCCATGTCTCTTCTCCTTTTGATCTCTTGTGCAGTTTCAGTCCTTTTTCTCGCTTCTCCAGCCCACTTCCAGGAGTTGAGGCTCAGCTGCAGTCATGAGCAGCAGTCTGATTCAGGAGGCACATACTCTACCAGGGTTTATGCCACCCAAGGCAATTACATTAGAATTCCCATCAAAAGTTAAGGAAAATAAATACAGAAATCTGGGAACTTAGCTGTCTCCTTCATCTGATGCCTTCCACCATCCTTATGCAGCCACCACTTCTACTTTGCTCCATGGTGTGGATGCCAATAGTCTGCTGCAACGCCTGGGGGCTCCTTGTTCTCTGGCTCCTGCTGTTGGTCTCTGCTTCTCTGTTCCTGGCCCAGCTGGCCCGAGCCTCCCATATTGTAGCAGTGGATCACCTGACCCCTCCACTTCCACCCTAAGTAATCAGTACTGTCTGTACCTGCACTCAGCAGTTATCAGGATTCGATTCAGTTTGAATCCTTTCCATGGCAACACCTGAAAGTCCCTTAGCTTTGACCTTATGCTGCAGGTACGTGGCTGAGCGTGATTGTGTCTAAATGTGGAGTGACAGGGGGTGAGCAGAGCGATGCGAGAGACAGGGAGGTGCTGACACACTAATAAAGAAAGGAAGGCATGCCCACATAACTATGGGGGTAGAGAAGAGGAGAAGTGAGGGAAGGCTCCTAATATTTGTCGTTGCCTTAGTAATGGGGCAGAGGACCCATTACACCTATGCATTATATATATACATCTATGCAAATATAGCTATATGACTGGACCCAATAAATGTTATATAGCTCCTATGGGATCCATAATCTGATTCTTGTGGAAACCATGCCATAATCCTGTCCATACTTTTTTCAAGATTTATTTTAAAACTAGTTAGCTGTTTGTCCCCTCTACTATTTGGCAGTTGACCCAGAACCTCATTTATTGCTTGTAAGAAATCTTTTGCAGATTTGCAGCCTATTTTTATTAATGGCTGTTATATAAAATGTGATTCTTTTTCAGTACTGGCCTTTGGTTTTAATAGCTTTTCTCTCTCCATTAGGTTTACTTTCCTTATGCATCCATGTCTCTCCCTAGTCTTCATTCTCCTGTGCTCATCAGGTCCATTCTTCTACCGTCCTCTTGTAAAACATGTTTTTCATTCTCATCAGAATCCAAGCAGCACTTCTCCATGCCTATTCAAGTCTGAATTTATCTTTCTTGGACATTACAGGACTGCATTTGGTTTTTGTTCCTGATGTTTGATAATTACCCTGTGATCAACCTTCACAGTCATGTATTTTCCTCCTTCAGTGGTTTCCAACACATGATGTCCCACTTTATGGCAAGGATGCCTGGTAATCCCTGAAAGCAAGGGTGTCAGAGATATGTCCTGTGGGCCAGATCTCATCTGGCCCAAGATGTTATTTGTTAGTCTTGGACTGAAGCTGCATACCACATGTTGTGTGTTTTGGAACAGCCTGTGTGCTATGCACAGTGTGCAGATCCAGTCCAGGGCATACACTGCAGTGGACTGGCCACACACACTGGCCTGCAGCACTGGTCTATGGACTGGCCCCATGCCACTTATCTACCTCGTGGCTTTATGATTTTGATACCATTGTCTATCAGAAAAACCTAGCACTTTATACTATTGAATTTATTCCTATTCTGAGAGGCAAGGGTTTCTTAGGGTGGTGACTTTTATTGGACCAACTGTATAGTTGGGATAAAGTTAGGCAAGCTTTCAAGAGGAAGGTATTCTTTTTCAGGTCTCTGATCACAGGAACCTAGGTGCAGCATAGTGAAAGATAGCAGGGGCGGGGGATGAAAAAATTCTTAGGGGTAGCAGATGAAAAGAAGCTGATTACTGGGATACCAAGGCCTATCAAAAGGGTGGAGGGTCATTCTCACCTTTTCTGTGTGGAAAAAATTTAGGAAGTCAGTAAAATATATTGTGCCATAAACTCAGTATCAATGTTTAGTCCTTAGTTCTTAGTGTCCAGCTTGTGAATTCTTGTTCCCAAGTTCACCTTTTGTTACGTAGATTTCCCTTGAACACAAGGATAGTGAGGTCAGAGTGGGAGTGGTTGTTCTATCTGAAATGTGATACTAATGGTGTGTGTGTATCCATCTTTTATATTTTTTTTTGTGAGAGTTCATTCTGGTGCATAGTTATTTAGTTTCACCCATGTAAGACCATTAGGCCACTTAAAGCATTGGATCAGGTACATATCCCATATTGGGAAAGGCATGTGTAGGAACCATGAATTCTGATGGTTATTAATGGTGGATGTTGTAGTAGTGGCAGTGGAGAAGTGCTGACAAGTTAAGCATTTCTTGCCAGAGCAAGTCTGTGTTTCATTTGATGTCTGTTGGGCACTGTAGAGTTTGCTTCTGATGATGAGTTGGGCAAGGTTAGGGGTCTGTATGAAAGGCAGAAGCAGAGGGGCTAGGAATATTACCCTTAAGGTCTGATCTTTATTGAATACAGGGTGTCGTTGTTTGGTGATTCTTCTGATCAGTTCCAGTGTGTGATAGTAGATGACCACCAGGGATGTGTGGTTTCTATTTCTGTTAATTCAGTCCTTATGTTCTAATTCTTTCTCAGTGTGATGTTTCTGCTTATTTTCACTTATTAGACCCTTTCCTGTGAATGCCACTATTTGAGACTGTGCAGTATATTCCAACTCTCTCTCGCCTGCCACATCTTGGATATTTTTATTTTTATGTTATTAGTTGGGAGGTGTTGATGAAGCACCCCTGGACTTTCACTTAATTTTAACCAGGGAACAGCTTTGTATGTTTTGAAAAAGTGTTTTATCTAACCAAGGGCATAGACTAGGTTGTTTAGGCTGGGGGATATTGCTTGTTGCGTAGTTGCTGATTGCTGGCCTCGCTAGAAGGAAAAACTGTATCAACAAAGTTCTGGAGCTGGAAGGGGGGTTACTTGGGGGGGAGCTGGAAGGGGGGTTACTTGCTGGGCTTGCTATACATTTCATCACATCAGCAAGTTTAACCTGTTACATAGCTATATAAGGCAGACACCCACTGGGGTGTGGGTGCTTGCTTTGCAAACGATTGCCAAGCACCACTTTCTGCGCAGAAATAAAGATTAAGTTGGATCCTTCACCCCTGCATTTATTGGCATAAGCGCACCAGGCACTAACTCACTGTCCTTTGGGGACAACAATTTCTGGCGACCCAGATGGGACTCTAGCTCACTGCCTTGCCCGGTCCACCTCTTCAGCTCCGGGAACAACTGTGGACGGTGCGAGGGCCAGGCGCCACAGACCTTATTCGTTGGAGGTCTGACCGTCTCCTGGTTGCCTGACGGAGTCGGGGAGGGGCACAATGGCACAACGCTTGAAGGACCAACTTAATCAGGTGGGGCAAGGGAGGTTTCAAAGACTAGTGAGTACTTCTTTCCATATTTTGGGCAGGTTGGGAAAGAGACGGCTTTGAAAGTTCTGACCGTATAGATGCCCTAGGCGAGTGAGATCGGGTGGCAGCCCCGTGAACTCCCTTTAATCAGTTTGGTTCTGAGGGTGAGCGGCGGTCGCCGTCCGGTAGTTGGATAATGGGAAGTAACCAGTCTAAGATTCCACCCTGCAGTCCCTTAGGATGCATTTTGAAAAATTGGCCAAAGTTTGGAAGTGACCCTATGACAAAACAACAGATGATTCGGTATTGCAATACATGTTGGCCACAGTACCAACTTGCGGATGGTGTAGCCTGGCCGGAGAATGGGTCTTTGGATTATAACACAATCTTGCAGTTACAGTTGTTTTGTAGGTGCCAAGGGAAGTGGGATGAGATGCTTTATGTAGAGGCATATATGACTTTGTATAGGGATGAGGTTACACAGAAGTTGTGTGGGATATTTAGGGGAAGTGGGGTAATGGCTTTACGGGAGGTCACCACAGTATGTCCAAAGGAGCCGGAGGAGGAAGACGTGCAGTTGCTAATTGCTCCCATGGCTCCCCGTCTCATCCTGTGAACCCTGCGTCACCACAGGGGACTTTTCACTGCACCTGTAACGGCTCATCAGGGATTCCCGGCTGGCTCGTTCAGTCCGTCGTCCCCCACCTTCCCTGACAGCCTTGAGGTGCTGTCCCCGGGTCTGGCGGATGCGGGTGATAGCAATCTGGCGGTAAAAGGGACTGTAGGAGATAGGGTGTTCAGCCCTGTGACGAGTCGCTTACGATCAGGGGCCCAACCAGTAGTTCAGGCCCCTTTACGACAAGAGGTGGGTCCTGAGGGTGAACCAGTTTTTGTCCATGTGCCATTCAGCATGGCAGACTTAATAAATTGGAAACAGTCCGTGGGCCAATATCGCCAGAATCCAGAGGCAATGGCCCAGTTGTTCTCTACTATTTTCCTCACCCACCAACCAAACTGGATAGATATTCAGGCCTTACTGGCCGCTTTTCTGACTCCAGAAGAAAAAAGGTTGGTCTTAGAGAAAGCACGCACGATAGCACAGCAGCGTCACCAAGCTGGTGATGTAGATGAACTTTGCCCTAAGAAAAATCAAGACTGGGATCCCAACACCCTAGGGGGCCGGAAGGAGGTAGAGCTGTATCGGGAGTTTGTGCTGGCTGCTCTCCGGGAGGCTATCCCCAAGCAGAAAAATTTGTCTAAATTGTATGAAGTGCGGCAGGGTCCGAAGTAGGATCCATCCAGTTTTTATGGGAGGTTATGCGAGGCAGCCAGACAGTGGATGGATTTAGATCCAGAGCTGCCAGAAAATGGCAAGATGTTTAACACACTGTTTATAGGACAGTCAGCCCCAGATATTAGAAGAAAACTACAGAAGACTGAAGGAGTAGCTGGAATGAGCATCAGCCAAATGATTGAGATTGCTTATAAAGTATATTCCAACAGAGATCAGGTTAAGGAGAAAAGGGAAGATAAGAGAATAAAGGCACAGGCGTCGTTAGAAGCATCGTTGTTGGCAGTGGCAATTGTAGATCAGAGGAGTCGGGGACGAGGCAGGGGAAGTAGAGGATATAGAGGAGGCGTGGGCTATGCTCCGGAAGGCTACGGCCAGGGTCCCAGGCTGGGACCTAATCAGTGTGCTATTTGCAAGCAGGAAGGGCATTGGAAAAATGAGTGCCCCAAGAGGGAGAAGAAGAGACGAGAGGAGGAAGAAAGATTGTTGATGTTGGATGGTTCTGACCAGGAGTGACGGGGACCGGGGGCTAACACTGAAGTAATCTCTGTCTCCCCTGATGAGCAAGTAGGGGGAGAACTTATTGACTTTCTAGTAGATAGTGGAGCCACACATTCAGTTGTAACCAATTTTAAAGGACCCTTATCAAAAACCAAGATCCCCATAATTGGAGCCACCGGCCAGCGGACGTATCGTCCTTTGGTGCCACCCATGGAATGCAAATTGGGAGGAAAGAAAGTGTCTCATCAGTTCCTGTATATGCCTGAGTGCCCCATACCTTTGTTTGGGAGGGATTTGCTGTGCAAATTGCAGGCCCAATTGATCTTTTCGGAGGGGAAAATTACTATGAAGATACCAACTGAGGAAGCCTGGAAAGCTCAGGTGTGTCTCCTATTGCAGGAGGGGGAGGAAGGGAGAATTCCCCCAGAAGTAGAAGACGCTATAGTACCATGAGTATGGGCGGGAGAGAAGCCAGGGAGAGCCAAACTGGCCACCCCTGTAAGCATTGATTTAAAGCCGGGAATTACCCCGCCCAGGGTGCCACAGTATTGACTGAAAATAGAAGCTTGGAAAGGCCTGGAACCATTGATAAAGAGATTCCTTAAATATGGTTTACTTCGGGAGTGTCAATCATCTTTCAATTCCCCCATTTTGCCTGTAAAAAACCCCCCACAGTAATGAATATCGTTTTGTGCAGGACCTCAGAGCCATGAACAAGGTCATGGTGACCCTCCACCCGGTGGTGCCGAACCCTTATACTTTGCTGGCTACTTTGTCTGCAGAGGACTAATAGCCAAGGCTCTTTATGAGGCCACTACTGGTAGTGAGGGAGATTTGCAATGGACGGCAGAATGCCGAAAGAGCTTTGACACTATCAAACAGGCCCTTATGACAGTGCCGGCCCTGGGCCTACCCGATCTGAGTAAACCATTTCAACTTTATGTACATGAACGCCAAGGAGTAGCATCAGGGTGCTGACACAGTACTTAGGTAGCTGGAGAAGAGCAGTGGCCTACTTCTCCAAACAATTGGATCCCACTAGTTTGGAATGGCCGGCCTGCCTGCGAGCAGTGGCAGCTACTGCTATGCTGGTAAAGGAATCTAAGAAACTTACTTTAGGACAACCAATGACTGTGTATACCCCACATTCAGTGCTGACGGTGATGAATGCAAAGGGGGGAACCTGGCTTTAAGTACCAGGCGACTCTCCTGGATCAAGGAGACATCCAGCTGCAAACCTCTAGTACCCTGAACCCAGCTACGTTGATGCCATTGGAACAGGACGAAGGATTACAGCATGATTGCATTGAAATTATTGGGAGTGTGTATGCTAGCCGGCCGGATCCTAAAGATGCCCCACTACCTAATGCAGACCTTGAATTCTACACAGATGGAAGCAGCTTCATGGACAATGGAACCCGAAAGGTGGGATGCGCCGTGGTTACATCATGGGATACCATGGAAGCAAACGCCTTGCCTCCAAATACCTCTGCACAGAGAGCTGAACTTATTGCGCTGACCCGAGCTCTCCATTTGGCAAAAGGAAAGATAGCCACTATATACACGGATTCGAAGTACGCCTTTGGAGTCTTACACGCCCATGGAGCTATATGGAAAGAGAGAGAACTCTTAACGACAAGTAAAAGCCCAGTAAAGCATGGAACAGAGATCCTGAAATTACTTGAAGCCGTGATGGAACCACTGGAGGTAGCTGTGGTGCACTGTAAGGCCCATCAAAAGGGAGATGCTGACGTTATTAAAGGAAATTGACGAGCAGATGCTGCGGCGAAGAAGGCAGCTAGAGGACAAGGTCAGGAAACTCAAATGTTGGCATTGATGCCTCAGGTAGTGTAACCTGAGGAACCTCCCAAATATACTGAAAAAGAGAACCAACTCGCAGAGAAATTGGGAAGCAAAGAACAACACGATGGATGGTGGGTTTTGCATGAAGGACAAGTCCTGATGCCAAAACTGATTCTTAGCAAAGTGCTCCAAGAGTACCACCAGAGCACCCATATGGGAGCTGACACCATGACCCATGGTCTCCAAAGAATTGTAGTGGGACCTAAGATGAGAAAAACAGCAGAACAGATAGTGCGTAGATGCCCTGTCTGTTGTGCCAACAATCCTAAGATTTCCCCCAAACCTCCGCCAGGAGCAGGAAGGCAAGGACTATTAGCAGGAGAATGTTGGCAGATAGATTTCTCTGAAGTTCCCAGGAAGGGACACTACAAATACCTGTTAGTGCTCGTGGACACTCTGACTGGATGGACTGAGGCCTTCCCATGCTGAACCAACCAAGCAAAAGAAGTGGTCCGTGTGATGCTAAAAGAAATGATTCCACGATTTGGAATCCCAGAGGGATTAGCCTTGGATCGAGGGCCACACTTTGTGTCAGAAGTGACCCAGGCAGTTTCCCGGGCTCTGGGGATACAATGGGACCTTCACACAGCATGGAGACTGCAGTCAAGTGGACAGGTGGAACGAATGAATCAGACTCTAAAAAGACAGCTGGCTAAACTCTGCCAAGAGACTCAGTTGAAATGGCCCGAAGCTCTGCCTCTTGCCTTGCTTAGAGTGCGCATAGCCCCTAGAGCTAAATTGGGAGTTAGTCCATTTGAATTAATGTATGGCAAGCCATATCCTAAGAATCCAGTGGTGACGCATGGGAGTCAAATGCATGTAAAAGGGGAAGGTTGGGTAAAAGATTATATGTATTCTTTGTCTGCTGTATTGTCTTCTCTCCACAGGTATGTCCAGGAACGACTTCCACTCCCTCTAGATACACCAGTCCACAAGTTCCAGATCGGAGACGAAGTGCTGGTCCGGACGTGGAAAGATGAGCCGCTTCAGCCCAGGTGGAAGGGACCGTATCCTGTGATTCTCACCACTCACGCTGCAGTAAAAGTTCAGGGGGTAAAGCCGTGGATACACTACACCCGGGTGAAGGCCGCACCAGAAGTACCACCGGCAGGAGAAGTGGCTGAGAGTGTCACACCGGAAGCCGACACAAACGGACACCATTGGACAGCAGAGCCAGTAGAAGGACTTAAATTTCTGTTTAAATGTCAACCATGTGGAAAGTAGTTCTTTGCATAGGTGTAATGCTTCTAGAGTCTAAGGGGTTGGTGCATCAAAGGTTTGATAAGAGTCAAAATGTGTGGGTTCATTTGGCAAAGGACGTATTAAATGTCACTCATTTTTGTTTGGCAGGTGGAATATCGGTTGATGATATTTTCACGTCATGCCTTATAGGGGTGCTCACTCCAATGGAAGCACTCCGGAATCAGACTTGGTTCACATCTGGGGGAATAGGAGGTCCAATCAATTACACTAACAACTCCATGTGGGGAACCATTACCACAGAAAGAAACGCTAGTACCTTTGAAATAGATTTGTTGACAGTCACCTCCCCTGATAACACCAGCTGTGCCAATTTTGTGAACTGTACCCAAGCTTGCAAAAGCCTAACCAAAGAAATGAAAATTTTCAATTGCTCAGACATGACTAATGTATCATGCAACTACGTTCATGTTATATTACCCCAGGGGTGGTTCCTCCTTTGTGGGAAGACTGCCTATTCATATATCCCAGCCAATGCCACAGGAGGCCCTTGTGCTCTAGGCCGGTTGATTGTCTGGCTACCAGGTATGCCTAAGACCTCTAGTAAGCGTCACCGGAGAGGTTCGAAGGTGCTAGATAAATCCTGTGATAGTGACATAAACCTCCTGAGTGAGGCCGAGGTAGTGTCCTTAGCAGTTTTCCTAGTAGGGGTGCCAGGCCTAGTAGTGGACGCTGAGAGGCAGCTTGGTAAGGTGGTCTGTGCCCTGGCAAAGGGCCTAAATACAACTTCACAGGCCCTAGCTGCCCTCAATATTGAAATGAAAGAACTAAGAGGAGCTACTCTGCAAAATAGAGCAGCCATAGATTACCTGTTGCTAAGGCATAACCACGGATGTGAAGAGTTCGAGGGAATGTGTTGTTTTAATTTGACAGATAACTCCGAGTTGATAGAGTCAAAAGTGCAGAAGTTAAAAAAGGTTCTGTCCCACATTAAGCAAGGGGAAGGGTTCGACTTCTCATGGCTTACTTATTGGCTTCCTTATTTTTCATGGCTTAAGCAAATATTCCTATTGATTGTGGCAAGTATATGTATTTTCTTGATAATCTGTTGTGGGATACAGTGTGCGCCAATGTGTTGTGAGGTACTCAAGAAATCAATTTCTTCCCCCGTTCATAGCGTGATGTTTGTAAAATCATCAGTTACAAACCCGATCCAAAATAATCGGGAGGAAGTGAAGAGATTTCTGGAGATGAGAAAGATAGTCGAGTACTACGGGCTTTTTCCATAAAGGCCATAGCCTCGAAGGGGGGATTTGATGAAGCACCCCTGGACTTTCACTTAATTTTAACCAGGGAACAGCTTTGTATGTTTTGAAAAAGTATTTTATCTAACCAAGGGCATAGACTAGGTTGTTTAGGCTGGGGGAGATTGCTTGTTGCATAGTTGCTGATTGCTGGCTTCGCTAGAAGGAAAAGCTGTATCAACAAAGTTCCGGAGCTGGAAGGGGGGTTACTTGGGGGGGGAGCTGGAAGGGGGGTTACTTGCTGGGCTTGCTATACATTTCATCACATCAGCAAGTTTAACCTGTTACGTGGCTATATAAGGCAGACACCCACTGGGGTGTGGGTGCTTGCTTTGCAAACGATTGCCAAGCACCACTTTCTGCACAGAAATAAAGATTAAGTTGGATCCTTCACCCCTGCATGTTTATTGGCACAAGCGCACCGGGCACGAACTCACTGTCCTTTGGGGACAACAGTGTTACTTCCTTCTTTTTTTTTTTTACCGCAATCATACAACAGCAACTCACCTATGGACTTACTAGGTCACCAGCTTAATCAAATCTCCTCTTGATGATACCTGAACTTAAAGTTAGAGACAGAATCACAGTTTCATTTACGTTAATCACCTTTCTTTATTTTTTTATGATTTTTTTTCCCTTTTGAATGATACACACACAGACAGAATATGGCAATTACATGCCTTTCAGGTATATCTTAATTTTAACTTAGTAACTCTTCAGTTGTCTTACTTCACTCTTACATCAAATATAATATAAATTAACGGAAACTTAATGACTGATATCAATAACATTTCTTCTTTCCTTTTCCTTACTTTGCTTAGTGCACTCTTCCTTTAAGAGGGATCTTATTTCCTGAGATCTCCCGGAATGATTCTGCTTCAGTATGATGATGGAGTAGTCGTCAGTCAGACCCTCCTTTTTATGAAATCCTTTGAACTCTGTGTAAATTGAACAGATGTCCCCAACACAAACAAAGAAACTCTAAATACTTTTTCTTCTTCTTCTTCTTCTTTTTTTTTGTACACCCTGCAAGGTAATTTTCCCCTTTTAGCTCACCGCCACTGCAACCACCATTCCCACACTGCTTGGAGGCCTTCTCGGGATATGTAGTTTCTTCTCTGTTCAATCCGGGCTCAAAATATGCTTGACCAATCTTCCTACATCTCAGAGAAAGGATCCTCCAGAGTCTCCTTCACCCCAGTACGCTTCTTTTCTTCTTCTTTCATCCCCCGATACTCTCTTGACTGCCACTCCACTTCTCTCTTGGCACTTCTATCTTAAAGAGACAGCTGGTCTGGAAGCAGCAGTCTCCGTGTTTCCCCACTCTGCCACTCTCATCTCTTCATACTCAGTAATAACAACACCATCTAGTTTCATTTAATCAGAAAATGTGATATTTGTGCCAAGGTCTTTAATGAAAATATTAAATAAGTTTGGTCCCAAGACTAGCAACCTCCTATCAGTCCAATATTTCTCCTCTCAATGCTGATTGATATTACTACCACTTTAGCCAGCTTCTCACCTAATTTCCTCTATAGTTGGTAAACTGAGAAGTTAATGTGTCTATAATGATCCAATTTCCAGTAGTATTTATCTTCAAAACAACAGAAAAATCCCTTTTCATGTGAATGAAATTTGATTCTGCAGGTCTGTAACAGACTTCTAGAACTCTTTCAATAAAACCAGTCTTGCCCTCCATCCCCAAAGTCATTTTGACTAAACAGAATATGTTTTATCTTTGTTATACCTTAGTTTTACAGTTTTTACTATACTGTACATGACCACACATGAGCTGGTTTAAGATTCCTATGTGATCCCAGGGCTGGGACCTGAAAATCAGCTGATTCTTAGGTACCAGCACTGCCGTCACATGGGAGCCAATTCAAGGCTCTGGTGGGGTGTGGGACCTGAGAGCCACACTGGTATAGCACAAGAGCCAGTGCCAGCCCTTGAACTGCACCAGAGACTTGAACCAGTAAGACCCCTGTGCAGTTCAGGGGCTAGGGGAAGTGGAAGCCAGACCAACAGGTTTGTTGGGTTCCAACCCACCACAATAGACCCTTGCTGGTTCAAGACTCCAGTGTGCTAAGGTGCCTTGGGAGTCTAACGAACAGCTTTATTGTTCTCCCCCTCGCCCTCTACACTAGGGCTGTGTGAGTCTTTGGATCCCGCTTCGGATCCAAACCCACTATGGATGCTTTGGCGTCTGAATCGGCACTTCTGGATCAAAGCACGATCCAGTAATGGTGTCTGGAGTGGGTTGGGGGCATCCAAAGCGCTTTGGACCCACTTTGGATGCTTCACACTTGCTTCAGCCATTTTGAGGCAATTAGAAGAGGGAGGAGGAGTGGGGGAGGGAGGGGGCATGGGGGAGGGGAAGACTGACATCTGTAGGTAGCCAGTGAGAAGGATTTCACTGTGAGAAGGATTTCTCAGTGTCTGTGGGGTGGGACTAAATAAAGTATAAAGGCCCCTGTTTCCAGCCCTTCTGTCCCTTTTGCAGCTCATTCCCTGTCAGCAGCTGTGAGAGAGAGGAACACCGAGACTGAGACCTGCCTGCTGCTTTTTTGTGTTATAAAGGAGTGGTTAGGATTTATCTTAGCTTAGTTTAGCTTAGCTTTTCAATTCAATTATTAATAGTATTACAATTCAATTTATTTCTTTGAATTATTTTTTGGGGAAATTTTTTGGAAACTTTGCAAAAAGACATTTGTGTTTTCCCAGCCAGTGTTATCTATCATTGTACAGGGAGGCACAGATTGCTTGCACGCACATACACGCAAATGCACACACACACGCACATACACAGAGACCCAGAATATAGAAAAAAAATCACAGCGGAAGAAGACAGACAGATATTTACAGAAGAGCAAGACACAGATAATATATTGAGACACAGGAAGACACACAAATAATTTCATTCACACCACAAGATAGACAATATTGTGAGAGCCAGAAAGAAGACACACAATTTCATTCACAACAGAAGAGATAATATAGTGAGACCCACAAAGAAGACAGAAATAATTTCATTCATAGCACAAGATAGACACAGATATTCACAGGAGAACAAGACAGACAGATGTACAAAAGGATTCACACACACACAGAGACCTTTTGCAGCACAGGAAAGATCAATATGAAGCATGCTGGAAAGGCAAGTGCCAGGTCTTCTGGCAGGGGAGGGAGAGGGGGAAAGGAGAGAGCTAGAGCTGCAAGCCCCCACCCCGTCCCAAACACAGACGCACTCTATTCCCAAGCAGCCATGACATCAGTGCTGCCAGTGGAAGCGAGGCGGTGGGAGCAGTGTCTGCACCTAATGTCCCTGCACCACCTCTGCTCAGTCCAGAAGTGGGCACCAGCAGTGGAATCACTGCCTCCTCCACCCCAATTTCAGCTCTCAGCGTGAGCCTCCCACTGCCAGAGGAAGAGCTGGAGCTGGAACTGGAACCAGGGATGCTGAGCACGCTGGCTCAAGCAATTCTGGAGACTGAGGGAGAACCAGAGTTAGTGCTTCACACCCCTCATGTTTCCCCTAGACCCAGGTCTCCTCCAGAAAGCAGCACCTCGGAGGAGGCTGTGGAGGCAAGTGGCTCAGCTGAGGCAGCTCCTCCTGCTGTTCAGCCTCAGCCTGCTGAGAAGGGGGAAAACTCAGCTCTGAAAAGTGGTTTGCATTGTAATTTGTTCCCTCTCAGGATCAGGCCTGAGAGACTGGAGGCAGAGTGTTTTTTTGGTGAGGTAGTTGGGTTTTGTTGTCTTTGACAGATTCTGGTGTGCAGTGTGTGGGGGTACTGGAGATAGGTTTTGTGTTTTGAGCTGTAGGAAGTTGGCTTCAGTTCTGGTGATGAGGTTAGGTGCTTGTTTGAATGTACAAACCACTTTTCAGAGCTGGGCCTATGAACTGCACTTCATCAGCCTCCTAGGTAGTAGGTACAGTACCTCATGGACTCAATATACACAGTGGAGTTCTGGCACACTGCAACCTGCCGGACATCTGACACCCCAGGCATCTCTGCACTTTTACATGCGCTGCTACATCCCCCTTTCCCCCCTACCCCCAACCCCAACCTGTCCCTTACCCCCTGACGCTTCCATTTCCATTTTCACTGACTGGCTTTCTTGCCTGCATTGCATGCCAGGCCAGCCTCTGGCTTCTTTACTACTCCTTCCATCCAGGACCAACTGCAGGTACTTCCTCAGCCTGACAAAGGGGTTTTCAACCCTAAAGCTTCCAAAGATACATTTCTTTTAAGTACTCATTTTTTTTTCATAATACACACATAGACATAAAAACACAAGATAAGCCATCACACACCATGAGTAACGTCATATGTCCAACACAACACAACATCTTTACTTCTTGCTGTCAATTCCTTTATAAAACGACAGGCTCTGTGACAGTTCTGTTTGGGTACCTTTGATGCTGCTGCTGATGCTACTGGTGTTCAGCCAGCTAAGTTATTGTACCTGTCGTCATGTAAAGTGGAGGACCAGGCATGAGGCTGTAGTGGGGGAGGAGGAAACCTCAGTGGGGCACCCTGCCGTGTTGTGCAGAGGCCCCAGCGCCAGGAAGGGTGCACCTTAACACACACACAGTGTCACCCACCCACATCACAAGTTTTGCCTGTCAGGAGCTTGGAATGCAGGGCCCCAAACGACAGACTCCCCCAGCAAGACACACACACAGTTGGCAGGCTTTGTGGCCTGGCAGGGCCCAGCACTCACTCAGGCCTGCTCTAGGACACTCACAGCTAGCAGGCATTGTGGCCTCAGTAAGAGCCACCACCTGTTTTGACCCCCCTGTGTTGTAACACATAGACATGATAGGAGTTTTGCCTGTCAGCAGCTTGGGGTGCATTTCCCCCCCAAACCCTGCACCAATCTTCTTGAAACTTGGCAGGCTTTGTGGCCTTGGCAAGAGCCACCAGCCCTGCAGTTTTCAGCCCACTGCACCTTACCACACACAGGTTTATTTGTGTCATGAGTTTTGCCTGTAAGCATCTTGGGATGCAGTTCCCCCCAACCCCTGCACCGATCTTCTTGAAACTTGGCAGGCTTTGTGGTCTCAGTAAGAGCTACCACCCCTGCAGTTTTGACCCCCATGTGTTGTAACACATAGACATGACAGGAGTTTTGCTTTCAGGAATTTGGGGTGCAGTTTCCCCCAAGCCCCTGCACTGATCTTCTTGAAACTTGGCAGACTTTGTGATCTCACTAGGGGCCATCATCTCTGCAGTTTTCAGCCCCCTGTGGTGTAACATGTAGACGTGACAGGAGCTTTGCTTTCAAGAATTTGGGGTGCAGTTCCCCCCAAACCCCTGCACCGATCTTCTTGAAGCTTGGCAGGCTTTATGCTCTTATCAGAGGCTACCACCCCTGCAAGTTTCGTCCAAATCATACAACCCCCCCCCAAGAGATATAACTTAAAACAGATCAGAATACCCTTGGAATGAGTTTCCACACTATAATGAGTAGACACTTGCATTTTAAGTGTGTTTAACTCATGCTAAGAATCATGACTAACACCCTCAGACTCAGCTGTAATCAGTCATGTAGCCTCTTTTAAACCTTCAGCTATAAGACCTTTGTCTTGCTCCCATCACACAGCCCCTAATTAAAATTTGCAGTGAAACCAGCTACCAAGGAATATATGGACAAATTTGCTTGCTGAAGGAGCCAGAACCTGTTTACTTACTCTTTAAAGGTAATAATATGAATGCTCATTTCCAAATATAGGGATGTAATTTTCACAACTCCCATTAGAAACAATTAGAGTACAAGTTGCTGTGCTGAACACAAAGACATACACTTAACTGTGGGAAGGGAAGGTGGGGTGATGAGAGGTTGCCTCTGTTCCAAGTTTTCTTTTAAAATCTATTTGAGAAGCATATGTGTGCAAGTCTATTCCAGCTCTCGTCATACGGCAGCAGATGTTTGGAGGAGAAACTTCAACATTTCTCTCTCCTGAGAAATGGCAGTGTGCAATTTTAACACAATTTATCAAACATTTGATTAAAGTATTTCTTTCCATTGCATTTATGCCATATTGTTATGCCATTTGGTCCAACCACTTAGGGCTTTGAAACTTTAATTAGGAAGAGAAATTGATAAGAGCTTGGTATTTTTAACACAATACTCTTTATTCACAAAGAATGCACACAGAGTCCTGTTTCTCTCAATGCTGTGGGAATCAGATCTCAAAAGACAATTTCCTTGTTCAATAATCCAGCTCTTTCCAGCTAGAGTTCTGCTTCGCAAAGCTCCCTTGGCTTGTTTTGGGGTCAAGTTAGGGTGTTATTACATGTTACAATTAGTATATGCTAAAGGCACTTAAAATGTGAATGTCCTTGTGCTAAGGCAGGAACATTGTTGCTAAATGCTCTCTGAGCATTTCAAAGTTATGTCAGTTCAGACAAAGGTTATCTCTGGGTCATGTTTTCTAGCTCATGTTGGAGTAACATCATTCCACCCTCACACAGATAAAATCAGTAATTTGGGTTTTCCAGCATCCCAGGATGCACCACTGCCAGCCCTCCACATTTCTGCTCCATGAACAATCTACCCACCCTCCCAATCTCTACTGCCCAGGGTAAGCAGTACTAGGACTGCCACCACCATGTCCCCTGTGTAGCACAGCGACCCCAAACCCCAAGCTGAACAGAGCTTGCCTCCTGGCAACTCCATGCTACAGCTTCCCCTAGAGTGTGAAGCGCGTTTTCCCCCTTCTGGTGACTCCATCTTCCTACCGTGTTGAACCTCCTGGTAGCTCTGGCTTCACACTTGTAGGGGATCTTGAGCATGGAGCCACTGGGAGGGAGGCTGGGATATCAGGAGCATGGAGCATACTTCTGCACCAGACCTTGGATTTTGGAGCTCTGAACTCTGTGGTCCTGGGACAGCTAACGCACAGCCACCCCATAATTACAATAAGCCCCTGCTTGATCCTAAACACCATGACATTTTAAGACAATGTGCTTGCCCCTCAGCTTGACAGTCCTGAGAGAAAAAAGACTCTGTACAAATAATTTCTGCTTAGGGCTAGAAAGCTGCCAAGTATGAATTTCAGGTCATTCATGAGACTTGCTACTTTTTCCTGCGCCTTGTGGAGCTTGTAAATAAATCCTTGTCCAGAGTTAAACTGATAGTTTTTAACTCAAGTCCTGTGAATCAGTTGAGGTTAGTTGGACAGATCACACCTTTGCCCTGTATTCAGATATATGCCTCAATCAGATTTTCAGATGCCCTGCATTCATGTTGTCATTGCATTCAACTTCATTAGGTGTAAGCACTTATGGGGCCAAGTCCTAAGTTCCCACTGATTTTATATGGCCTTGGGGAAGATTTTGCCTGTTCAGCAGGGCACTGCCTATGGAAATGTCACCTAAATTTAAGATCTCACACATCAGCCCTGGACTAACCCTCCATGTTCTAAAAAGGCATGGCAAAAAAAGGGACTGCAAAAAAGTAAGGTTAGACCTTTGGAGTAAAATCTACAGTGCAGCCCTCTCTCACTCTTCCCCCAGAGCAGGAATAAAACCCAGGCATCCTGGCTTCTAGCTATGCTCCTGCTTACCAGGTCTCTAGTGAGAAGTGGGGGTAATGCAGGTCAGAGATGGTATTATGCCTTAATGTGCTACTGCTCAGAGCATGTTCTAACCAATACTGCTAAACATTCCATTGATTTAGCACATGCTAATTGTAACATGTAGCACCATCCTTACAAACACTTCACTGGCTGTCTTCTTGCTTTTCAGTTGCTTTCTCTATCTGTTAGGGGTATGCAAAGTGGGCCGTATTCAATTCAGATTTGGATTTGGCCTGATTCAGGGGACAGCGAATCAATTTGCTGATTTGGATCACTGTCCTGATTCAATTTGGTGGAATACAAATCTGAAGATTCAATTCTGATTTGGAGAATCAGTGATTCGGCCAGAGATACAGCTTTATATGTTTTTTCTACATACCTCAAGGTACCAGGCATGGCTTATGAATGCTGAGACGATGGGGCAGATGGAGCATCCCACAGGAGTGCCAGTGGAGCCCCTGCATGCTTGGCAACTGACCCAGAAGTGGGCCGGAAGTAGTTCTGATCCACTTCTGGGTCCACTGCCAAGTGTGCTGGGGACCCCCCTGCGCTCCCGTGGGACACTCGATCCACCCCACCATCTCAGTGTTCACAAGCCACCTGGTACCTTGAGGTATGTAGAAAAAACATATAAAGCTGTATCTATGTCTGAATTGTCAAATCTCTCCAAATCGAATTGGAGGGTTCTGATTTGATTTGGAGAGATTAATAGTTCTCCTGATTCAATTCAGCCACCAAATCATGCCGATTCTCCTCTGAATTGAATCAGCGACTGACGCTTCACATAGCCCTACCATCTGTTTCCTAGCTTCTTCTGATACACAACTCCATCCAGTATTCAGTATTCAATAAATCCTCAGTATTCAGTCTAGTTACATTTGTCAGTCATAAAGGTAGCATTTACCAGACTGTTTTGGCTATAATTTATCAAAGGGGCATTTAGCTGGTTTCCTATTTAGACTGAATGAAAAGAAATGGTCACATGCATCAACTTCACTGATTGGTCAACCTGGGAACTACCTTTCCTTCAGCATAAGACTATCAAACTGGACTTAAAGAGATGGTGTAGCCTTATAGTGATTAGGGTGTGATGAGGAAATTCGTAGATTAATCCTCTGATCTATGTTAAGCAGATTTGAAGGTCACGATTGTCCTTTCGTTAAATCTGCAGATTGTGTTAATTAATTATTCCTTGGAATAGAAGTGAAATACTTCTATTTCAGTTAGACGTTTCCATCTAACTGAGGTCTTATTTGTATAAGAAATTTGCATGAGATAAGCTTAAATTCACTTTTTAGGGTGTGCCTCTTGCTGCTACCTGCCCTCCAGGAGGACTGCAGGCTGGTGGGCTGTGTTTGGTGCTTCTTGGGGAGTGTGTGTTCCTGGATCTGCACACGGGATGACAGCAGGCTCCCACTGCTGGCTGGGGCTGGCAGCAGCACCAGACTGATTCTTTCTGATGCCCAGGGCAGGCACGCCGAGTGACAGGAACAGCCCAGCTCCCCTGGATCTGGACTTGGGATGACAGTAGGCTGTCTCTGCAGGTTGGGGCCGGTGGCAGCACTGGGCTGTTCCTGGTGCTTGGCATGGGTGCATCAAGTGCCAGGAAAAATCAGCTTGGTGCCACTGCCAGCTGCACCCTGCAGCAACAGCCTGCTGTCATCCCATGTGCAGATCTGGGGGCACACGCCCCACCCCCCCTCCCGGAAGAGCCCAACACATCCCCCCAGCCCTCAGCTCTCCTGGGTGGTGCAGAGCAGCAAGAGGCATACCCCTCACCCACCCCCCACACCAACTGACAGTTCCTGTTGTAGCTGGCACTGGTTGCTCCCAGGGCTGCTGCAGCGAGGGCTAAGGTGAGTGTGGACAGGTTGCACCGTGTCCTGTACTGCATGAGGTTCTGCTTGCTGCCACCCCCCCCAAGCGCCTGTTGCAACAGCTCTGGAAGCAGCTGACACCAGCTGCACCACGGCACAGCTCAGTCCAGGAGCTGGGGTGGGTGGGGACAGGTGGCCCAGGTACATGGGGACAGGTGTGCTCTAGTGCCCCCAGCTTCTGGCTTGAGCCACAGCAGGCATGTGGCTGCATTTCCTGAATCAAAAGTGAACATGTGTTCATTTAATTATTGGTTCAATCTCTGCAGTTTAGACTAACCTGCAAAGATTGAATCAATTCAGCCTCTGGCTTTTTGACTGTCTGTATTTAGCGTGTGATTGCCATAAGGTCATATGCTATTTTGGAGTGAACTGTGGCGTTCTTATTGGACTGACTTAAAATGAAAATATTTTGGTTTTGTGTGTGTCCCATCCTTTCCCCTTCCTCCCCCCCCAGGATCCAAAGTATTTCATTTAAGCCGATATACAATCTTTCACTTAGGATTTTTAAAAATTTGTTACATTCAAATAAATTTAAGTTTAAAAACTAATTTAAAAATGAAACATTAACATGCTTTGTGTTAATTTTTGTTTTGTGTTGATTTTTGTTGTTTATTGTTTAACTGAAACTTTGTTGTATTTTGCATGAACACACAACCAGTTTTGGTTTACCTGAATCCACTCTTTTCATGGAAAAAAAAGTTGCCCAGCTTGAGTTATGTTGGCACAAAGGTCAGAGATTCTGATTTTGTAAAACTGTCTCATAGCTCAATATAAAAACCATTTGCTGCTATATATTTCCATTGCAGAGCAGATGGAACCGTAGTAGCTAGGGAAGAAATCTGGGCTGGAGATCAAGCTCCATTATTCATATTATTTAAAATTTTTTACTGTAGTAACATTTGGATGCCTGGAATGAGGTCTAGACCCCTTGAACTAGGTATTGTACAAACACAAGGTATGTCTGCCTGATACAAGGCAGTGCACTGTATAGAGAATACTCTGACTAGCTGTAAACAAGGTAAGAGCAGAGTTGGAAACACCATAACCCCATTAGTGAGATGCTTCTCAGCAGAACTGTTTAGATTGGGTGCAGTCCCACCCTCATGTGACTATCATGTTTCTCATTCCAGAGCTGGGACATGCAGAGTTAGCTGTGGTGTCTTGGCTGCCTCGTGTGTAATAGGCATAGCTACAGAGAAAACAGTTGTTCCTATCCCAAAGAGCAGTATCTGAAAACAGACACACTTCTCCTGGATGACATTGGAAGGTAGGAAGATAAAGGACATATATATTTTGAAATGCTAAATGGGCTCAAATGAACATTTGATCTCTTTGTAATGCAACGGATTGCTTTGGCATCGGTCCAAAGCGTACAATTTATGGTGAGGGTCTTTGCCTCCATATTCAAACAATGTGTAGCTCTTCTTATCTTGTTGCTGCTCCTACTTTTGGCATACATGGGAGTCAGGACTAGACTGTGGTTTCCAATAAGGATTTCTTAATAGGTCTAAGGATATAGGTGGGACATGGCTTTTCACATTTGCCATCAGGTATTAATACCCAGGTCCAATGATATCAACTGGTACCAGTATCAGATCTTTACTAGGATAACTTTGCTGTATATTTTGATATTGTTATCTTAGTAGAGAAATGATTTGAAATAAAATTGTAGCCTCCACATTTAATAATGTAATCATGTATGTATCTCATTGTTTCTCTATTCAATCAATACCATTTTAATAATGTTTATATTCTGTCTTTTTTTAGTTGCAAATGCAAAAGATTTTATCTTTGATTTTTATAGAGGTTTCTGTTTTAATGTTCATCCATTGTCCTGACTGATGCCAGTAACCCCTATGCTGAGCTTGGCTCAGCATATGTTCTGCACTTTTGTTTTGTGATTATTTTCCAGGAATACTGTAGGGAGCTTTAGGAACAAGCTATAGGTGCATTGTCATCTCTTTCCCTGAAGGATTTGCTAAGTATCATGCAGTTTTTTTGGAATCTAACAGAAGGACAATTTTTATGGGAAATCTGCCATGCTGAAATTACTTTGGGACACCAGATGCAGTTGACAAGCTGAAGCTCTTAAAACTGGTTAATTATAAAGATGTTATTTCACCCTTGGCTGAAATAGCTGATGCTTATTCTCTTAAGCATAGTCAAGCTAACACCTTGGCCTCATCATTGGGCAGTTTTTAGTTTTGTTCCCAGCCCTCATAATTTAGTGGATTCTGTCGGCTGCCAAGTGTGATCCAAAAAATGTTCCAGCTCTTCAATCTAAACTACAGCATAATCCTGTTAAAGAGATGACTCAAGCATTCACAGATGTGGCTGCTACTAAGGAGATGAGAACATTTTTCATGTCTCTGACTACTTTCAATCTAGATCTCATCATTGGAATTATTAAAGCAAAGACTTGTTTTTTATTGGATATGGTAGAAATCAAGTGGATTTTATTCACCTGAAACGGTCTCAGGCATTCCTAAAACCAAAGGCATAGCAGGGCAGTCCCACAGGTAGGGCAGCATCAGCTCCTGCCACACTGATTACAGTGTCACAGTGAGGTGGCAATGACTGCTTTTGTGTCCTCCACACCACCACCACAAAGGCAGTGGCCAGGGCTTCTGTCCTGATCACTGTCATCTCCCCCTGTACTCTATAATCTGAAACTGAGATTTTCTGGAGGCCCGAGTAACTTGTTTTGAAATAAATGCGTACTCATTTAGAAGAGATAAATAAGTTACACTGAAAGACAATGAAATCAATGTTGTCACAAACCAAGGCGATCTATAGATTTGATTAATACAACATATGGTATTTTCAAGGATGATCTGATAAGCAGGCTAGGCGTTTTAAACTAAATAGCAAAAGCAATGTTAAATTACTTTTAAAAAATCTGACTGTTTCTCAAAGTATAAAAGCTTTTCCTTCCCCTTATGTCCAACAAACCCTGACATGAGCTGTTTTGCCAATATGCACAAACATGGCATCCTATGGGAGAATATTTCATGTCTCTGTCAATTAGAGGTGATCTAGTGAATACACTGCTGAGCAGAAAATATCACCAGGAGCACAGAACATACTAGTTCTTTCACTTTGGAAACAGATATTATTAACTTCGGTTCATTAGTAGAGGACAGAAGAAGAGACATCTTCTGCTACAGTGGTAGGATCTCTTCTCAAAAATGCTGAGAAGAGCTCATCGTTAAAACACGTGGAGTGTCTTTTTACTGTTTGGACTACATGAGGAATTAAGTCTGCTCCAACTGTAAGCATGTTAAATGCTCAGGTGAAACACACTTAAACTTTTACCTTTTGATATTCTTGCTTCAAATACTGATCTTGGAATAATTAAACTTACATTCAAATTCTCTTCTCAGTTTCAACCTTGCTTAGTTCTTCCACTATCCTTTATCCAGAGTCTTACTTGCCATAGTAAGAATCGAAGGATAAGGAAGTAGAAGGATTGTGGGTTAGGTTACATGGGGGGCAAGGAGAAAGGGATTTGGTGGTAGGGGTCTGCTACAGACCCCCACACCAAGGGGAAGAACTAGATTCAGGGCTCCTGAGGCAGCTCTCGGAGACCATAAAAGCTAAAGAGGTGATAGTCATGGGGGACCTAAACTACACAGACATATGCTGGGAGACGCAGATGGCAAAGTCCCACCGTTCACGCAGGTTTCTAACCTGTGTACAGGACCTCCACCTGACACAGGAGGTACACGGTCACACTAGGGGGAATGCCTTACTGGATCTGGTATTGGCAACGGGGGATGACATGGTAGGGGACCTACAGATCGGTAGCCATCTGGGGGATAGTGATCACCTAATAATAGAAATCTTCATAAGACTTTGAGTGGGTAAGGTAACTAGTAGGGTGAAAGTGCTAGACTTTAGGAAAGCTGATCTCAATGAACTCAGGCGATTAGTCAAGGACGCACTGCAGAGTAGGAGTTTTGAAGTGATGGGAGCCCAAGAAGGGTGGCTGTGCCTTAAGGAAATGATCCTTCAGGCACAAAGGAAAACGATCCCAATGCGAGGAAAAAGAGGGAAAGGGGCCAGGAGGCTTCCTTGGCTGACCAGAGAAATCCAGGGCAGCCTAAGGGTCTAAAGGGGAGCACATAAAAAATGGAAACAAGGACAGATCACCAAAGACGAATATACCTCCTCTGCTTGTGCTTATAGGGAGGCAGTTAGGCGGGCCAAAGCTACCATGGAGCTGAGGATGGCATCCCAAGTAAAGGACAACAAGAAATTGTTTTTTAGATATATAGGGAGTAAAAGGAAGGCCCAGGGAGGAATAGGACCCCTGCTAAATGGACGGAAGCAATTGGTGACGGACAGGAGGGACAAGGCTGAACTCCTCAACGAGTTCTTTGCCTCAGTGTTCCTAAGAGAAGGGTAGGACAAGGCTCTCACTGGGGTTGTAGAGAGGCAGCAGCAAGGTGCCAGACTACCATGCGTAGACCCTGAGATGGTGCAGAGTCACTTGGAAGAACTGGATGCCTTTAAGTCGGCAGGCCCGGATGAGCTCCATCCGAGGGTGCTGAAGGCACTGGCCGACATCATTGCACAGCCACTGGCGGGAATATTTGAATGCTCGTGGCACACGGGCTAAGTCCCGGAGGACTGGAAAAGGGCCAATGTGGTCCCCATTTTCAAGAAGGGGAGGAAGGAGGACCCGGGCAACTATAGGCCAGTCAGTCTCACCTCCATCCTTGGCAAAATCTTTGAAAAAATTATCAAGGTTCACATTTGCGAGAGCCCGGCAGGACAAATTATGCTGAGGGGAAACCAGCACGGGTTCATAGCAGGCAGATCATGCCTGACTAATCTAGTCTCTTTTTATGACCAGGTTACGAAACGCCTGGACACAGGAGTAGGGGTGGATGTCATATACTTAGACTTCAGGAAGGCCTTTGATACGGTATCCCACCCCATACTGGTGAACAAGTTAAGAGGCTGTGACTTGGATAACTACACAGTCTGGTGGGTGGCGAATTGGCTAGAGGGTCGCACCCAGAGAGTCGTGGTGGATGGGTCATTTTCAACCTGGAAGGGTGTGGGCAGTGGGGTCCCGCAGGGCTTGGTCCTTGGACCGATACTCCTTAATGTCTTCATCAGCGACTTGGTCGAGGGAGTGAAATGCACTCTGTCCAAGTTTGCGGATGACACAAAGCTATGGGGAGAAGTGGACACGCCGGAGGGCAGGGAACAGCTGCAGGCAGACCTGGACAGGTTGGACAAGTGGGCAGAAAACAACAGAATGCAATTCAACAAGGAGAAATGCAAAGTGCTGCACCTAGGGAGGAAAAATGTCCAGCACACCTACTGCCTAGGAAATGACCTGCTGGGTGGCACGGAAGTGGAAAGGGATCTTGGAGTTCTAGTGGACTCCAAGATGAACATGAGTCGGCAGTGTGACGAAACCATCAGAAAAGCCAGTGGCACTTTATCATGCATCAGCAGATGCATGACGAATAGATCCAAAGAGGTGATACTTCCCCTCTATAGGGCGCTGGTCAGACCGCAGTTGAAGTACTGTGTGCAATTCTGGGCACCGCACTTCAAGAGGGATGCGGATAACCTGGAGAGGGTCCAGAGAAGGGCCACTCGTATGGTTAAGGGCTTGCAGGCCAAGCCCTATGAGGAGAGACTAGAGAAACTGGACCTTTTCAGCCTCCGCAAGAGAAGGTTGAGAGGCAACCTTGTGGCTGCCTATAAGTTCATCACGGGGGCACAGAAGGGAATTGGTGAGGTTTTATTCACCAAGGCGCCCCCGGGGGTTACAAGAAATAATGGCCACAAGCTAGCAGAGAGCAGATTTAGACTGGACATTAGGAAGAACTTCTTCACAGTTCGAGTGGCCAAGGTCTGGAATGGGCTCCCAAGGGAGGTGGTGCTCTCCCCTACCCTGGGGGTATTCAAGAGGAGGTTGGATATGCATCTAGCTGGGGTCATCTAAACCCAGCACTCTTCCCTGCCTATGCAGGGGGTCGGACTCGATGATCTATTGAGGTCCCTTCCTACCCTAACATCTATGAATCTATAGTTAGACTGGAACAAAGTTACTGGGGCTACTCGTTATATATACTTAAACAATTACATGTGGTGTATAGATATTCTTATCTAAGATGCTAACAAGAGATCTTTTTTATTCAGGGATGCAGTAAGTAACCCCTCTGCCTCTGCCCATTCCATCTGCAGAACCCCTGCCTAGATTTCCTGTCTGGGAAGCTGTACTACTTAAAGGTACCATTTTCAATACCACATCTTCCTTTCCCAGCAAAAACTTAATACTAAAAACCAATAACAAATAATGTTTATCTAAAAGAAAATCCCAAACTGTGGATCAAAGCCTATTCATTAAATAACTAACGGTGGTCCGTTAGACTAGAGCATACTTACACTTACTGGCCTCCTTTGAAATATCAGTACTATTTTTGATAGGATGCAGTAAATGTTATTTGTTTTGACAGAGTTATGTCCTGGGGCTTGATTCCATTTGACTGTTCTAGTTAATGGATAACTGAGACCATTTCAGAAAACCTCTGCAAACTCAATGCCTCTTACGCCCCTTCCTTTTTGAACCTAGAGAGTGTCGCCTCTTCCTCCCTTAGTACATGTCCATCTGGGTGGTGGCATCAAAGGCCAGGAGGAAAGCTTACATGAATGGTTGCAGATTGTAATACTGATTTCTCTAAGAGAAATGCACTGCTTGTAGTTTACTAACCAAATGGATTAGAGATAATGTGAGGATGTGATACATCCTGAAGAAGGGTGTTTGTACCCGAAAGATTGCAAAGAACAATTTTTCCAACTATTTAGTTGGTCTAAAAAAAGAAATCACATTTACCCAAAGAAATTTGTCTTGACTTCTGCAAGGCTTTTGATGCCATCTCCCATTAAGTTTTCTTTAACAAACTAAGAAAATCCAGACTAGATGAAAGTACTAGTAGGTGAACACAAAACTGGTTGGATCATCATCGTCCTCAATGGCTTAGTGTTAGGTGGGGGAAGGTATCACTTCCTATATCTCTAGAGATTTTCAGCAGTGGTAGAGGTAGAGATTTTAGCTGCTCTATTTTCCCAGTTTTATTCCCCTTTTAATATCTGTTACTCTTGATGGTTTCCAGAAATCACTCAGGATCCAAGTTACTTGAAGAACATCTTTTTTTCTTTCTTCAATAATGCAATTTTTGCCTGCTGCAGCATCCATCCAGCAGATTTTTCTCCAGGAAACTATTGTTTTTAAGCACATAGGCCAGTGGAAAATGCACATTGCAGCCTGAAAAAATGTGTATGACTGATGTCATGGGTTTGGGCTGCAAGTATTCAGTGAATATGCCAATCAAATCAAAAAGGAAAGAAAGAAAAATGAGGTGGTATGCCAACTGATTAATGAACCTTACTTAGACTAACTGTTTGTTTGAAGAAATGATCAACACTTTATACAGGCTGTCAGAATTCTTGGGGTAACAGCTTTTCAAGAATGAAATGATTTTGAAGAGTGTCTCTACAGTGTTAGAAACAGATGTGTTTTCTTTCACAATAAAATCAACGTGTTATTCTGTTACCTCTTTTATATCACCAGAACATATGTATCCTATTCTCAGTTTGTGCACCAGACATAAATTTATTCCACCCTCAGCTTATGCATTAAATGGGAGGGGGGAGGGGGTTTTGTAGGGGGTAGGGGAAAAATGGGGAGTGAGAAGGTTGTAGCAGTAAAAATGCTGAAGTATGATTGTTTACAACAGTAAACAGAGTTTATATTAATCTCCAGCCTGTTTAAAGGGAATGGGAGTTTTGCACTTGTTTATAACTTAGTTGGATTCGGCCTGCACGTGTATTGGGGATAGTTTGGATGTTTGCATATGACTGTGTGTTCTTGGATGGCTAGCTTACCTCATACCTCTACAACATTTGACAGAGGCCATTGCAGGAGACAATATACTATACTAAATGGATCACTGCAATTATAGCTAGTTCTTTGTTTATATAGAGAGAAACCACTTGGGAATCACCAAACCGTATAATCAAATCCACCTCTCCCTCCTACCAAATCTTGCAAAGGAGATTTGACTTGATTTTTATTTCACCTAGCTTACTCCCAGAGCTGACCCGAGCAGGGTGTGGGACCCGGGGCAAATCAGCCCATGCGGGGCCCTGACCCTGCTCCAATCCCATGCACCCTGGACCTGATGAAGCTGCCACTGTCATTGGCAGTGGCAGCAGCAGCAGCAGCAGAGGGGAATGTGTATTATGCAGACCTCTATGGGAGTTCTACAGGTGCTCCCAGTCTGGCTAATGAAGGCTTTCCATTTGAAATAAAATAATGAAAAATCTGAACACACCTCATGGGCATGTGTTCAGCAAGCCTAAGCACTGCACTACATAAAAAAAGTAAGCTAAATCTCACATTTTATTTGTTGTTAACAGAAAGTAGGAGCTGAAGTATACACAATGTGTAAGTTGCCACTAATCTCATTTCTTTTTGTCTTCTATTGCAAGGAATTACCTCTAATGGAAGGTGGATGTCAAGCCATGCTGTAAGAAGGAGAAAGGGTTTGCACTTTTTATTGTACTATTTAAGGCATGACCTTTGCTTCCACGTTTCATTTATTATTAGTGTAGGTGGCAAAGTAGCTTACTAGCACAGGCTTCAGATCCCACAAGACAAACCTTCTGAGACTAACAACATATTTTACCTTGAATGTCTATCATGTATTTCCTTGAACCTCCGTTACCGGAGTAATTTTCTCTACAGCAAAGGAACAGTGTAATAATTTCTGGTCATTCACATAGCTAATGGATATTATTATATTCACAAGTACTGAACCTACTTTTAGTCTCAGTTCAGTGGCTAAGGGTTCTCACTTGGGATGTACTTGAAATAAAATGACCTTGCTACCCCAAATCATTATTTCAGTAAAAGCAAAGTATAGTTGTGGAATGTTTTAAAGGGGAATCTATTGTAATTCCTATTTAAAAGAGAAACATAACTGCAAAATAAGATACATATTCAGCACTCTAGTCATCAAGATTTTACTTAACTGCATGTGCCTTCTGGCACCGAATATGTGTATTTATAATTTAGAAGACAGAAATACCTACAAAAGCACTATGAATGCTTAGCCTTGTGAATATATGAGCAGGATTCATCATTTTGATACTACGGCAATTTTGTAAGTGTAATAGCCAGTTTCGTTTATGCTAATATTTTCTTCTTACCTACCTTAGGGTTTCATACTGCCTGGGTTTCATTACCATTTTATTCGAGTGCCGTATACATGAAATCAGTAGTAGTAGCTAAGTCCTTCATAGACTGTGGAAACTGGTGTTTTTTTCCTTTTCATTGGAAAAAAAATTTACATGGACAGCTGTTTTATTTTAGTTTTGTTTTCTTGCTAGGTGGTTTCTAAGGTACAAAGGACTAGATTTGAGAGTAATGTTATAACTGGAAATTTTGGCAAAATTTTCCCTTTCTTTTACTTTATGTGATTTTTAAAATTCTCTCTAGTCTATTAATATCCTTTCTTCTGAGCTCTATGCAATATACTAGGGAGAATTGCTCCTAAGTCCTGACCAGGTTTTCAGAATTACCGAATAAGTGAGTAGATTCAAAGAATGCAGGTTGTGCAGGTTGTAGGTTGTGTGCTGAGTAACCCGTGCAGTGTGAAATATCTAAACTGCACAAACATACTAAATGAAGCTGAAAGTTAGATACATTAGTGTAATTCTGCCTATAGGCATATTCCTCACAATTCAATAGTCATTTTGCCACAGGAAAATTCCATGTGTTAATTAATATGTTTGCAATCTTATCAATTGTAATTAATACATTCAGATAAAGAACTAGAAATAAATTGATGAGGTCCTTTCCAACTCAATTCATAACAGCAGTTTGATACAATTTCTTAATTTTATGAGCAATATGTTTATTTCCTCTTATGTATGTAGTTTATTGGTCCTGGGTATGACCGTAACCTGCACCCAACTGGAGGGCCTGTTGGCAATGCAGTGGGGCTATTAATGACTGCGTACCTCCTATAAAATACCACAATGTTGCAAATTCCAGAATAAGGTGAGTGTAGGGTGCTTCAGAACGCTAGCTCCTGCTGCCTTGTGGACACTCCTTGTTTGGAGAAAGACTAAGGGACATCACTCTGACAGAAATGCACCCTCGTGGAGGCATTAGGCAGTCAGCAGCGGTTCTTATCTGTTGCTCACTGGCAGAAACTATAACCACGGAGGCACTGAATGTTTGGACTCAGCCAGATGTTTGGATTTTGTCTCATGGTCTAAAGAGGGGATGGTAGGTTTTGGGCAGCCTCCATTCTATACTCTTGCCTAGGCATATTTGGCCAAGGTCTTGGTGTGATGGTTGCAGGACTCCATACAAACTAATTCACCAGGCACCTGACCTGATCTCTTATGCATCCACCATGATGCAGAGGATCATGTAATTTATTACGCGACCATGTAATTTATTAAAGTGTATATCAGAAGAAGGTTTAAATCAGCAAATGGAGTTCAGGGTATAAATATTAACTTGATTGTTATCTATCAGTTAGACTGTAATACTGCTTAAATATTCATGGTGGTTCAAGGATGCTCTGAAAATGCCTCCTCATCTTTTATGATTTGACTTCAATCAGATCAGCAATCTCTCTTATATCAACACATTTGCTAACAGAATTGTACTTCACTGAATAAAAGCCATGTGTTTTACTCAGGAGTGGCAGATTTTAATAAGAAGTTAATCAAAGAAGCTCAGATGCCTGAAACAGATTTCTTTACTCTTATGTGTAGTGTTTTTTTCAGCAAGTTTATCCCTATAAAGTAGAAAAAATGTGGATAAAAAAGTGTGTAGTAAACGTTGAGCATCAAAAGATTTTATCTTGCATATTATTAAAATGTATAGTGCAAATAAAAAAAGCAATTCTAGGGTAAATTTTAATAATTGTAGTTCTTAATGCTCGCTCATGGATGCAACTCCCAATCTTTTAGTCACGTGAAGCTATTTCCAGTCTTTAAGGGACACTGTGATTAAAGGCAAGCAAACCAATTATAGAAATTAACTATGACTAATTAATTATTAAATAAAAAAGATAAAAACAGGTCATAAACAATGGTTACCTCCACTGTGGTTTCTTCATTGTGTATTCAGTGGAGAGCTTTCAACAGTAAATACCCCTTTAAAGTAGGTCTAATGGGTCTAAAACGGAGTTGTTCTTAGGAAGGTAGATTAGGACTGAAATCTATTGACTTGAGCAATAATATAAACAACTCTTGTCTCAGTGTATTATTGGCAACTTTATAATTTGTTGATGAAGAAAAGGATTTCTTTAAAGGACTGGTGAATCTTGAACCCAAATAATTTGTAAATAGGTAGAAGTAAGTAATTGTAAAAAAGCGCCAGATCCAAAAATGTGCCAACAGGGTAGATGTTACAATGCCTACATTTTAAGTGACTGGCCTTTACAGTACTGAACTCCATGTTGGTGGTGTGTGTGGGTGGTTGTGTGCCAGTGTTGTAAATACTTTTGATCTTGTGGCAGAAAATTCTCAGAACACTGTTAAAACAAGTCTTAAATCTTTATTTTATTAATCAGTTTGGTGAGACATCCCTCTGCCTCCACTGTGGTTTAAGAGGAGTTGCAATTCTGTTTAAAGTGAGTGCAAACACCTCTGTTTCTCATCAGTATGTCTTTCTGCTTTTATAATCTTTTTAAACATGACTGATTTAAACAAAAATTCATCAGACAACATGTCAGAATTTTTTAAATGGTTTATTCTTAACAACCTGTTTCTTGAAGAGGAATCTTTTTCTTTGGTCAGGATTTTCATGGGCATTGCTAGATAACTGATCTTTTTTGTACACAATTGGTTTCCTCCTTTAGTAACAAGTTATAGTATCACTTTCCACTAATTTGGACACCGGACATTCTATGACTTCCATAACAATGACAACCAGTTATGTGTAGATGTATTTGCAAATACACATCTCAGAGGAGGCCCCTGCTCTTTTAAGCATTTAAGGGATCAACAAAAGTTCTTACTTTCTAAGCTGAAACACAAATTAGAAGTAATCAGTCTTGCCTATAAAACATTTTTTCAGTTGCAAATGTTTTCCTTGATGTTAAATGAATGAAGACTAGAAAGCACCCCCCAAAGACATCATTTTCATTTTCAATAATTCTACGCTTCTTTGTGTAGATTGGAAACACAGCTTTTCTCCTTGCAAAGAATAGGGGGAAGGAAGGCCTGCTATGACTTATTTTTATAGCTCTGATAACATCTCTTTTCTTGAATACAGAATTCCTGTATATTTTTTGCATAATACAAGCTTGCAAATCATGAATATCCTACAAAGTTGTTTTTCTTAAGATAAAGTAATATCTATATTAAACTGGCATCCTAACACCAGAGGATTATCTTGTTACTGGTTTTGTAGTGAAGACACTTAAGCCTGTCCCTGGATGATATAAACAGGGGTCTTTCAAAAATGTCCTGAACTGGCTTGACATTACACATAACTTAATAAGCAAATTAACCTATGTATTTATAAGCATTTGAGATACCATATTCTCCAAGTATATTTATGAACGTAACTGTAAATACATCTTTAAAAACTCAGTAAAAGTATTTTTTTCTTAACCCAATGCTATAAAATAAATTATGATAATTTTAATAGGTAAATATTTAATGTAAGTAATAAGATGTAAGGCAGTAATAGCAGTAATACACACTGGTATGTAAACATGGTTGATTTTAGACTTAACAAGTACAATGGCTTTTTGATAGTCTAACTTGGCATTATATCTGACTGAATCATTACTCCTGATTTTGGATTGGTTTGCCATTAATCTGAATGAATTAATCTGTCTTTTTTACTGGGGCCCACTAGAGTCTTTTCATTGAACACACATATTTCATATCTCCTTGTGGATTCTAGAAGAAGTAGCACTTGCTGTAGGTATATAATTACAACAAATGGAAATCTTCTGCTCTCTGATTATCAAGTCTCTGATTTATACTGATAGTCGTGGAGATTGCCCCCAATCTCAAATCTTCCCATGTGTGCTTGGGAAGACTGAGCTGAATATTGCTGCGTACTAATGATGGAGATGGCAGGATGGATAGCAGCTGTTCTTTGCACCTATATGTTCCTTTTTGAGAGATCTAGAAGTTGGATAGTGAGGTAATTGCTTATCTTTTCTGAGACTTCTTTCATGTAATGGTCAGCAGGGTTCTATTTTGTTACATTTCCTGTTTGTAAGGCCATCAGAGACTATTTGAGACATTTGTGGCTGTCGTAAGACCTGGTTAGGACATTGATCTAATACATGGGGGATTGCATTTCATATCCCTGTCACATCACTATGTAATCTTGGGTAAGGTCATTTCCCTCTGTGCCATATCTGTAAACTGGAATTAATAGAGGTGTCATGAAGGCAAGTGCAACAAAGATTATGATTATTATCTTTTTCATGCAGATGCTTTTCATGCCCACTGCTTGTATGAAAAAGAGGACATAGTTAATTAAAGCTTATTTTAAGTATGGATGGAGAGTTTCTATAGAGAAGCCACTTTTTGACAAGGATATTTGGGTTGTTTTGAGCAACTAGAAGCAACAGTAGCCAAGATTGCTTTGTTCCCTTTGGGAAACGGTGTTCTTTTCTTTTAAATGTAGACCTTATCACAAATGTCCATAATGGATCTAAATGATACTACTGTAATGTTCACTACTTGGGACAACAATTGGAAGCTTTGATTAGCGCAGAATATGGAGTAAACCATATTATATCTGTGGCAATGAGTTCTACTTTTTCTGTGGTCTGACTCTTGAATCTCTGAGACCACCTGGTTTCCTATGTACTCTAAGAATAATTAGATTGAACATTATGAGAACTGTAGGTGACTGTGGAGCTTCTTTCTCTCGATTTTCTCTGCTAACCTAAAGGACATGCCTCAAGGTCCCTTTGGTGACTTAGGACAGTTGTGAAAGGGAGTTACTTTGCCTAAATGGATTAAGCTGTACACTTAGTTGAAGACATCTGTGCCACTAGAACAGCCTGGCATTTTTTAGGCATTGTTTTTATTGCTGACAATTGTTGGCATTATGCCGTTCTTCATTTTAATTATACTTAACAGATGTAAATGCTTTCAGAGGCTTACACAGTGTCAGGTGTGCTTGGCAGCATTCTTTTTTATATAAATAGTTCTCTAAACTACAGATGGTATATTAGGCTACTTATCTTCTGTATCTTTCTCTTCCAGGGGAGAAGACTAACCATGCTGAAGTATAAGGACTGCTTTATATTTACTCTAACTCCTTTTATCTGTAGTTGACTCTTAGAGAAACTAGTAATGAAGTTACTGGCTAGACTGGCTAGACTAATAGCCTGCTGATGACCATGTCCATTCGGGCCCAGGGACCCATGAGTTCTGCAGTAGACCATGCCCCCCAACTTCTATTGGTCCACTGAACTACTGGTGAGACAGATGAAATGGTTCTGTGGGCCAAATCCAGCCTACAGGGCAGGTGTTTGACACTTTTGCATTATGCTAAAGCTCTGTCTACAATGCAAACAGTTAGGAAGCAATGCCTTCAAAAGCTACATCCCAAATGAGATGCAGTGTACCTGTATACACGTAGTGCTACAAGAAGGCTAATTAGCACCACTGAGAGGCACTGTAAGTCTATGGTATAGACATGCCCAAAGAATAACTACATATCAAGGTCACTTGCTATAGCTCTGAGTCAGGCCTTATGATGAAAGGCTGAGAGCCATTGGACTCTTCAGCCTGGAAAAGCGCAGGCTCAGGGGGAACCTGGTGGCTGCCTATAAGTATATAAGGGGTGTACGTCAGGATCTGGGGGAATGACTGTTCACCAGAGTGCCCCAAGGGATGACAAGGTCAAATGGTCACAAAATCCTCCAAGACCATTTTAGGCTGGACATCAGGAAGAACTTCTTTACTGTCTGAGCCCCAAAGGCGTGGAACAGACTGCAGCCAGAGGTGGTGCAAGCACCTACTCTGGACTACTTTAAGAAGTGGTTGGATGCTTATCTTGCTGGGATCCTTTGACCCCGGCTGACTTCCTGCCTCTGGGGCAGGGGGCTAGAATTGATGATCTTCCAGGGTCCCTTCCAGCCTAATGTCTATGTAATCTATGAAATCTATGACATTTTTTAACCCATGTTTGAATTCAGACATGTTCATAGATTCATAGATTCATAGATGTTAGGGTCGGAAGGGACCTCAATAGATCATCAAGTCCGACCCCCTGCATAAGCAGGAAAGAGTGCTGGGTCTAAATGACCCCAGCTAGATACTCGTCTAACCTCCTCTTGAAGACCCCCAGGGTAGGGGAGAGCACCACCTCCCTTGGGAGCCCGTTCCAGACCTTGGCCACTCGAACTGTGAAGAAGTTCTTCCTAATGTCCAGTCTAAATCTGCTCTCTGCTAGCTTGTGGCCATTGTTTCTTGTAACCCCCGGGGGCGCCTTGGTGAATAAATCCTCACCAATTCCCTTCTGTGCCCCCGTGATGAACTTATAGGCAGCCACAAGGTCGCCTCTCAACCTTCTCTTGCGGAGGCTGAAAAGGTCCAGTTTCTCTAGTCTCTCCTCGTAGGGCTTGGTCTGCAGGCCCTTGACCAGACGAGTTGCCCTTCGCTGTACCCTCTCCAGGTTATCCGCATCCTTCTTGAAGTGTGGCGCCCAGAATTGCACGCAGTACTCCAACTGCGGTCTGACCAACGCCCTATAGAGGGGAAGTATCACCTCCCTGGACCTATTTGTCATGCATCTGCTGATGCACGATAAAGTGCCATTGGCTTTTCTGATGGCTTCGTCACACTGCCGGCTCATGTTCAACTTGGAGTCCGCTAGGACTCCAAGATCCCTTTCCACCTCCGTGCCACCCAGCAGGTCATTCCCTAGGCTGTAGGTGTGCTGGACATTTTTCCTCCCTAGGTGCAGCACTTTGCATTTCTCCTTGTTGAACTGCATCCTGTTGTTTTCTGCCCACTTGTCCAGCCTATCCAGGTCTGCCTGCAGCTGTTCCCTGCCCTCCGGCGTGTCCACTTCTCCCCATAGCTTTGTGTCATCTGCAAACTTGGACAGAGTACATTTCACTCCCACGTCCAAGTCGCTGATGAAGACATTAAAGAGTATCGGTCCAAGGACCGAACCCTGCGGGACCCCACTGCCCACACCCTTCCAGGTCGAGACCGACCCATCTACCACGACTCTTTGGGTGCGACCCTCTAGCCAATTCGCCACCCACCGGACTGTGCAGTCATCCACATCACAGCCTCTTAATTTGTTCACCAGTATGGGGTGGGATACCGTATCGAAGGCCTTCCTGAAGTCCAGGTATACGACATCCACCCCTCCTCCTGTGTCCAGGCGTTTCGTAACCTGGTCATAAAAAGAGACTAGGTTGGTCAGGCACGATCTGCCCGCCACAAACCCATGCTGGTTTCCCCTCAGCATAATTTGTCCTGCCGGGCTCTCACAAATGTGAGCCTTGATAATTTTTTCAAAGACTTTACCAAGGATGGAGGTGAGACTGACCGGCCTATAGTTGCCCGGGTCCTCCTTCCTCCCCTTTTTGAAAATGGGGACCACGTTAGCCCTTTTCCAGTCCTCCGGGACTTGGCCCGTGCGCCACGAGCATTCGAATATTCCCGCCAGTGGCTCTGCAATGACGTCGGCCAGTGCCTTCAGCACCCTCAGATGGAGCCCATCCGGGCCTGCCGACTTAAAGGCATCCAGTTCTTCCAAGTGACTCTGCACCACCTCAGGGTCTACGCATGGAAGTCTGGCGCCTTGCTGCTGCCTCTCTACAACCCCAGTGAGAGACTTGTCGTGCCCCTCGCTTAGGAACACTGAGGCAAAGAACTCGTTGAGGAGTTCAGCCTTGTCCCCTCTATCTGTCACCAATTGCTTCTGCCCATTTAGCAGGGGTCCTATTCCTCCCTGGGCCTTCCTTTTACTCCCTATGTATGTAAAAAACAATTTCTTGTTGTCCTTTACTTGGGTTGCCATCCTCAGCTCCATGGTAGCTTTGGCCCGCCTAACTGCCTCCCTACAAGCACGAGCAGAGGAGGTATATTCATCTTTAGTGATCTCACCCTGTTTCCACTTTTTATGTGCTCCCCTTTTGGCCCTTAGGCTGCCCTGGATTTCTCTGGTCAGCCATGGAAGCCTCCTGGCCCCTTTCCCTCTTTTGCCTCGCTCGGGGATCGTCTTGCTTTGTGCCCAAAGGATCGTTTCCTTTAGGCACAGTCACCCTTCTTGGGCACCCATCCCATCAAAACTCCTACTCTGCAGTGCTTCCTTGACTAATCGCCTGAGTGCAATGAGATCAGCTTTCCTAAAGTCTAGCACTTTCACCCTACTAGATACCTTACCCACTCGCCGCCTTATGTTGAATTCTATCATAAGGTGATCACTGTCTCCTAGATAGCTACCGATTTGGAGGTCCCCTATCATGTCATCTCCCGTTGCCAATACCAGATCCAGTATGGCATTCCCCCTAGTGGGACCATACACCTCCTGTGTCAGGTGGAGGTCCTGTACACAAGTTAGAAACCTGCGTGAGCGATGGGACCTTGCTGTCTGCGTCTCCCAGCAGATGTCCGGGCAGATGTTCAAGTGCTTTCCTGGACAGAAATACAGGAATAGGATGTTGAACAGCTGTAATTCTATAAGAATCTTGTGGGGTTCTTCTTGTTTGTTTTTTGAGAGGATTTCGTAACTGTAAGCTTTGCATCAGTTTTTGATATATATACTCAGTCTTATTGAGTGTATAAAATAGAGGTACCAAGGGACAGAACTAAGGTTGCTGAGACAGAAATAAATCTGTCATTTTGCGACTTGACTTTGCATCTCTAATAAATTTCTTTTAACATAAAGGCTTTTCTGTGATATATTTGTATCTGCTGTCACTGGCCTGTATTCTGAAATACCAAAGCTTCCATTTCATATGCTTATCAGTTCCCAGCATGTCACAAAACGGGAAGCCTTGACTTTTGAATCCAGCCGAACAGACTGAAACCACATTCTTCTAACTAAACATATTTCTAAAGGAAGGAAAAATATCTGTAATGTCTGAAGTTGTATTAAATATTATGAGACAAAGATAATAACTGTTGGCATAGATGGGGCTAATGCAGCGACATAACTACAGGGTGGTAGCTGCAGCAGGAGGGGCCAGGCCAACTGCAGTACCTGGGATAGCAGTGGCAGTAGCTGCTGCTCTTGTTTCCCCTCTGTGGACGTCCAGGGCTAGTGCCCTAGTAACCCAACACTCATTCTGCTACTGGGTCAATGTATGAGAGGATTCTTTTTGTACCACACAAAAGAGAATAATGTCATCAACAGAGTTGTGTAGAGAGGGCTCTTTCATTTAAATAGAAAAACAAAACATGGTTTCTAGTTTCTGCAGTCAAATATTTCACTAACAGAATGAATCCCCATGTCTACTGCTGTTGCTGAGCTTGTACCACTACTTTGAAGAAAAAATGGAGAATATTATTATTGGCCTTTGTAAGACCAGTGGCAGAATATCAGTTAATGGGGAGTGAGGGGGTGACTGTGGACAGGTGCAGAACAGTGGAAGATTTTTGAGTAAAACTGGTTTTATTTCTATTTACTGGCCAAGCTGAATGCCTTGTTCTCCCTTCTATAAATCTCTCTTTGGCCTTTTAATTCCTCAAACTCATAGATTCTTTCATCTTTCTAGCCTAGGCTCTTTATAGACCATTTACATCCTGCTGCTGCTTCTCCATAGGCTGCTCAAAATCTGTTCTTATCCTTTCCTTAATACTAGGGAAAGCATACTTCCAGTTCTCACTTCTCATCTCTCATGATAATTATAGTATTGTACCTCCAAATGTTCAATAATATCCTTTTACTTCTTCTGAGAGTACTAAACCATATTTTTATTATTAAGGTCCTGACAATAGGTGTAGGGGCAATATACATATGTACAATTATTTGGAAATAGTAATTCTCGAGTGCATATTGCACATTGCATTCAAGGAGAAGACGCACTTAAATGGAAACTTTATAAGTGGATTAAACTAACCAGGAATAAGGACTTGTAATCAGGATGTTGACACCTGAAGTTAGCCAGCAAGTTTTAAATCCAAACCATGCCTTACTTTGAAAACATCTTCAAGTGCCGATAAACCCTTTTATCTATGGCAAAATGCATACATAAATGCTGTCTAGCCCTGACATGTAACCAGCATTTTTGGTTCTATGAGCTGAAAAAAGGAGTGTAGTTCCAAACACCAGAGAAGCTCAGGCATGGCCATGGGGCTGCTGCTGCACAGGCTTGCTGGAGGTTGCAATTATGGAGCCCTAAATTGGCATCTAGTGCTTGCCTACCCCTAGTTATGCTACTGTTCCAGCCAAGGGGCAGGGCAAATGTAAATAAGACAAGCTGGCCAGGAGAACCTCAAGATTTTGACATGAGGTGAAGTGATGATTTTTCCTTCAGAGCGGATAGTATTATGAAAAAACTGAGTATTTAAGAGGATAAAATAAGATTTTTTTATTTAATTAATTTAAGGAGACTGGTACTGTATTTGGTAGGGAATGCCATTCATTTCAACTCTCTGCGAATAAGAGTAGTTTAGCACTCAAATGGACTGAAAACTGTGTATCTTTCCTGTATCTATATTCAAACTAACAAAAGCTTCATTGGAACTTTGCTGATCACCTTCATGTGGGAAATGGCCAGGTATGTTCAATATTTTCTGACTTATGCATTTTCTATTTCATTCATGGAATATCATGAGCTCCTTTTTTGGCTCACTTCACAGGAAACTGCTCTTTTCTTCACTCTTTTTAATGGAAAAAAAATCTGTGACTACTAGAAGGTATATTGCTGTTGGAACACAGAGGTATGAGATGAGCATTTTTGTGGTTCTGGTAGAATCATAGAAAATTAGGTTTGGAAGGGACCTCAGGAGGTCATTTAGACCAACTCCCTGCTCAAAGCAGGCCATCCCCACCTAGATGATTCCTGCCAAGGCTTTGTCTACCTGGGTCTTAAAAACTTCCAAGGATTTAACAACCTCTCTGGGTAACCTGTTTCAGTGTTTTACTACCCTCCTAGTGAGAGTTTTTTTTCTAACATCTAACCTAAACTTCCCTTGCTGCAAGTTGAGACCATTGCTCCTTGATCTGTCATTTGCCACCACTGAGAATAATCTCGCTCCATCCTCTTTTGAACCTCCCTTCAGGTAGTTGAAGGCTGCTATTAAATCCCCTCTCAGTCTTCTCATCTCCAGACTAACTAAGCCCAGTTCCCTCCCTCTGCCGGTAGCATTAAATGTTTTAATAGTAGGTTCTGTTCCTTAATTGTAAATTTAGAAATATATTCAGATTATTTAACTCTTTTTTCTAAACAACAAAGTGGTAAGGAAAAAAGATGGGACTAAAACAAGCAATATTGGCTCAAACTAATTTAGCTTCAAAGATGTGATAAAAGCCAAATTAGATAAAATTAAGTAATTATGTCCTGATATATTTTGACAGTTAGATGGCTTTTTGTATGTGGTAAAATAAAATGACTATATAGAATACATGTTTTTAACTTAATGAAAATTAAAAGGGTGTGTTAAATAATATTAGAAGCCAATATCTCTGTTTCTCTCTGGCTTCAATATAGTTTAGTGGAAATATTAGCTCCTCAGACTTCTCTGTCCCCCTGTGTGAGTACCTGGGTCTTATTTGTGCTCCCCACCCCTTTTTTTTTGCACCTTCTAAGTCTTATGTATATGCATGCAATACTGGTGTAAAGGACTACCTTATTGGACTGATAACATGGGGTGAATGACTCCAAAAGCTTCGAGGTACATGAAAGCCAGGTACCCTGTCTATAAGAATGTCAGTGGTGTATAGCTAAGCAAAAGTATTTAAAAATCATGAATCAAATCGCAGAGAATCTTGATTTAAAAAAACAAACAAAAAAGATATTTATGGTTCTTTTTTTTTGCATTCTGAGTTTTGGATATCTGTAGTCCACTTTGATTTTCACAGTTTCTCTGAAACTATGAAAGTTAAAAACCTATTTTATTTGGTCTTTTTCTTTTTTTAAATGTAAATGTTAATTCATATTGATTCTCTTAAAACGAGTAATAAACATCCCAAAAACTTGTGAGAAAATCATGAGTTGGGAAGGAAATATGAGTTGGCAAGTCTGTTCAGCACTGGTCTCTGACAGTCAGGGTGCCATCAGTAATGGTTTTTAGTCAGGTCAACAGATACGCGCTGAAAGATATGGTGAATAAGGCATAACTTAATACTCATTTCTTGCATCACAGCAGTTGAAGTGAGCTAATGGGAACTACATGCTGAAGGGTTCCCATTAGCTTATTTCAGCTGCTGCTCATTAACTGATTAGGATGCTTTCACAGAACTTTTTGCCTAGCTTACCTTCAACCCAAGCAAATCTGTGGCATTTGGGTTAGAAATGTCATTAAGTGTGTAAGGTCAATTATGTTTGAAACTTCAAGGTGCAAATCAGGGAGCATAAACTCATACCATTTGAAGCAGATAAAAGATTAGCACAAAACTTTGCAAAATTAAATGGATGATGTCTACAATGAATTTGTTGCCATCCCTTGCATACTTTTATCCAGATTGTGAAGCTACATTTTTGCTGGTTTTCTTAACCAGTCACTTCTGAATTTCTCTTGGTTTTATTTTTTCCTTGCTTTCCTATCATTTGAAAAATAATAACCTCTGTGTCCCATTTATTTTTCATCTCTCTAATTCTCACTGCTAACTGTTGTACAACATGAAATTCCTGTTCATTATAAAGGGGATTTGCTTAACAAAGAGAAGCCCGAGCACTAGTGCACAGAGCTGGTATAGCAGCTCAGTAATTACTTCTCAGCTGTGTATATGGGAAATCAGAGCTTCACACAAACTTGGGTACTTGCACTTAGGGCTGGCAGAGGCTGTGAGTGACTTATTCCAGTAGCTGAACTGAGCTATTCACTGTCATTCAGTGGTTCCAGTCTAGTGATCTTTCCACTTCTCTTTCCAGTGAGCTGATTTACAATGCAAAACAGATTCTTGCTGACAGCTCGCTTGTTTATCTTTCCTATTTTCAATCAAAATTTCTTAGTCATTGGACATTAAAAATATATAGCATCCAATTACATTAAAAACCAGCATGACTGCATGCAGGTTTTCATCCAGTTTAAATACATATGTACATGTAAATAAATATAGCCATTGTGCTTTAATATCTGTTCAGCAAGAAAGTTATAGAAAGATGCATGTAAAAGAAATCCAAACTTCTGTAGCTAGAAAGGGGAACTCTAAGGAATCATCAGTCCTGTTTTGTACTGTCAGGCTTGGTTGATGTTAATAGTATCTCTGCTCTCCCTAACAGAGGAGTATAAATCTGATGACTGTGTTTCCACAGCCTTCTGATAGCTTGTTCCACTTCATAACTGTTTTAATGGTAATATGGTTTTTTTTTTCTGTTAATTTAAAGGGACACCAATTTGAATGACTGTCAATTAAAAAGCATGTTAGCCATCAGTCCGATCGTGTTTTCCTCCCAACTTTGTGGAGGAACTTTGAGATTTCCACACACATAAGGGAGATCTGTTTCTTCAACAAAATATCAGACAGGCTACTGTAGCACACTCCATAATGTGTGTGTGTGTCAGTTGCTTGTGTGGATATATACTGCAGTGACAGTCCTGCACGAAGAAAAGATTGCTAGGGCAGGGCTGAGGGGAATGCACTGTGATATGAATAATCCCAATAGCTGGGCAATGTGACAAAGTATTTTAGCCTGTAACACCCCTATTCCTATTGAATACTATCTGCCCTAACCTACACATGACAACCATGTATTCAAATGTACTCTTGAAGCTTTAAACTGAACAGTGGTGGCTTTTTTCCTCTATCTTGCTCTTAAGACTGACAAAAGCCATTCTATCTAGAGTACTATACAATGAGCCCAATTATTTGTAAAAATATGCCTGCATATATATACACAGAGTATAGTTCTATATAAATAATGTGTATGTAATTGAAATACAACTCACATATGGCCTCCTGCACATGTCTACTAGTACTGTTATATGTCAGACAGGGGTACATAATAATAGCAACATTAATAATAATAAAAACAGTATTCCAAACTTTTGACTAAATAGAATCTTCTGTTCTCTTATGGAGGGAACAGCATTCAGGATGGAACAGATGCAGAAAAGAACTACTAGAATGAATAAGTGAAAAGAGAGCCCATTTTATGATAGGAAACTAAAAAAGCTTGTCTTGTGTAGGCTAGAAAAATTAAAGTTAAAAGGGGATATGATTGGTCTCTGCAAATACATTGCAGAATAAACACTAGGAAGTGATGAGAGCTATTAAAACTAAGTAACAATCATCATCATCATCAGCAGCAATCCCTCGCAGTCAAGGATAATTGTCTTCCATGATTGCCTTATCTGTGGGTCTGAAGATGCCTGACAAAGCCTATCTAGGATCAGCAGACTCTGTTGCACCTCAGGCACATATTTCTGTGCAGGGTGGGTGGCTCTTGGTTCAGTTTGCAAAATGTTGTCTCTGCTGCTTCTGTTTTCTCATCTCTTGTTGTCATTTGTAAGGTTGCAGAGTTCTGAGATCCTTGCAGCAGACTCTTCCTTCATTTGGGGTGATCCTGGGTGACAGTTTCCCATGTGTTGATGTCAATGTTGTACTTTTTCAAGTTGGTGTTGAGGATATCCTTGAAACACTTTCTCTGCTCTCCTCTAGTGCATATGCCTTGATTGAGCTGAGAGAATAAAACTTGCTGTGGGAGTCTGGAGTCAGACATCTGTATGATATGGCCTGCCAAGTGAAGTTGATGTCGGATGATCATCATCTCAATGCTTGTGGTGTTTGCTTGCAAGAGGATGCTAATGTTGGTGTTTCTGTCTATTCACTGGATTGGAAGGATCTTCTGCAGGCAGCACTGATGGTATTTCTCCAGCAAATTGAGGTGTCTCCTGTGCATTGTCCACGTTTCAGCTCCATACAGTAAGACAGTGTCACTGGTAGGTGCTGTAAGGCTTCGGCCCCTTTCTGGTCAGTGCCTTCCTCCCAAGCGACGTCAAGGGAAGACCACACCCTGGGGCCACCTAGATGGTTTCGAGCACTGCTGCTACTCACCTGCCATGACTTTGATGTTGATTGATGGGGAGGCAGTTCCCTGTTGGTGGTCCCAGAGGGGTCGTGACCCTGGTCTTTCTTCGTGGGGCTCCAAACCTCCCCTTTACCCCACCCTTACCACATCCACAGCCTGGGAGGACTCTGCTCCCTGTAATCTTCCCTGGGATGATCTCTTCTCATCTGCATGGGCTGCCTCAATCGGGGTCAGGTCTTTCCGGCCATTGATCTCTCCCGAGTTGATCCCTAGTCTTCAGATCAACTTTCAGGTAACTAAACATGCCCTGGCCTGGGGGTAACAATAACTTAGATGATTCTTAACTAAAAGAGAAGATGTTCAGCATCTGCTGATGGGTGCCTGGGATTCTGGCTCCTAGGACCCCTCTGCCTACCTAGGAGGGAAGAAGGAATTTGTCTATCTCTCTGGGTACTTTTCGCAGGGACCAGTTGACTAGAAGTTAATCACTCTTGATCCCACCATTTTACCACCTGGTGAAACTTGCCCCTTCCCTGCCAGACACTGAGCCAGTCACTGCCTGCTCCTCCCTCTTGATATTATATGACATCTCTTCTTTTGATAGCATGCAATTGGATTTGATGAATCAGGAAATCCTTTCTAGTCCTATCAGAAGAGTGTAATGACACTTCATGCTGTGATTTTTCAACATTTTATAGATTGCCACTTAACAATCTGTCTTCACAGCAACTGGATTGTTTTTGGCCATTACAACAAAGTTACCCTTATAGTCCATAATTTACTTAATAAACCTTTGTACAGTGTGTCTTAACTGGTAATTCTATCAGCTTTCTTTCATTACACAAATGAAAATACACCACCAAACTTTTACTTTTAGTCCACTATACACACACACCTGCTATTCAAAACCTGTATGTAGGCATGCGGATCTTTGACAATCATACTTTCCTAACAGCCATTTCCTAGGTAACTAAAAGACCCACATCCTTGCAGTGCAACCATTAGAACCTTTTCTTTTCTTCTCCCCAGTGACCTCCTTTTACATTTCAACCCATCCATATACAAAAGAAACTATGAAACATTTTCAGTACTTCTTGTGATGTTAGTGAGATGCAAAATGTATTATCAGGCTATAGGAGAAAAGAAGGTATGGAAAGATGCCTGTGAGGAGCCAAAGTTGCAAAGGAACAGAGAATCCTTTTCTAAATAATAGAACAAGAAATACTTGAGAATGCTTAGGTTTGGAAGGGTGGTGAAGAACAAAGGTGGTGGCTATTTTATTTCTTTTTTTTGTTGTTTAATATTTTCCTAACACACAAAAGCTGCTTTACAGATAGAAAGATGTGGCTTCTGTTTTGAAGAGCTAATATTTTTAAACAGCAGTAGCAAAGGGGAGATGATATAAGTGAATGGATAACAAAGCAGATGGGAAAAGATGAGTTGAGAGCAAGCAAAGTTACCACAGAAAGATTACAGGGGTATAGGTTGTAGCTGTGTTGGTCTGAGAACAGAGGCAGACAAGGTTCTTTGGGTAAATCTGATATCTTTTATTAGACCAAGACCAACTCAAGTAGTTGGAAAAATTCTCCTTTGCAGAAAGATTACACATTTACTTAGAATACATTTGGTGATCTGTTGCTGTTGTTTTTTAACTCTGTTTAAATAGCCTGCATATCCTGCATATCCACACTGCTTATGGGCATCATGGAGGAAATTAGATGTAAGGAACAGCTTGATTGGATTTAGTTCATTGTTTAGTGCAAGTGTGTGTGTGTTTGTGTGTACACACACAACACACACACACACACACACACACTTGCACTATATTTACTTGTACTAAACACTGAATTAAGAGTGGTAAGTTAAGAGCCCAGGAAAAAATTGCATTTCATTTATATTCTTCAGTTTATTGCCTCTGATGTATCTTTCCCCATACAGTTGGTTTTATCTAAATTAATTCACCCTGTTTTAATTAGTAAAGTAGCCAAGTTGTAAAATTGGATCAATTATTAACTGACTCACTAACTAGTGAAATACGAATTTGCGTGCAAGGGAATGCTGTTGCCTTTCAGTAATCCGTGTCCTTATGACTGTACTTTGAACAGAATTGGAAATTGAGGATCATTTAATTTCAGTGTAATATATTACTTGATTGTACCGCCAATGCTACCATCTGTTGTCATCAGTATTAAAGTCTGAATTATTGTTTTTCATTATGAAGTGTAAATTCTAGTTTGTTTCCTCATTTTATTTTTATTTATCTAATTAACATTGTAGTCGTGGGACAATCAACATCATTCACATTTGCAAAAAAGGAGTTTTTAAGTTTAACTACTTGATATTGTAGGTGCAAGCAGCTAGTTATGCTACTTTCAAACTAGCATTGCTAAGCTTGGTCCAAAAATCTTTGGCACTGATAGGCTTGGTCTAAAAATATCTAATGAAGTAGTGTTGTTGAAACAATGGAGTTTCCAATTATAATCAATTCCAAGTGCTTATTGAAAAACTGTAACAGATTCCCAGATACTGGTGCCAGTTTCAACAACAACAACAAAACAAAAACCTACATTCAGCTTTTGCCTTATATAAAACTCAAAAAAGTTTAGTAAAGGCTCCTTTTGGATGTTTTTTCCATAATGCAGAAAGTAGATGGTATATTTACTAAATGTTTCTCATAGTGCTGATACTTTTAGATTGCATCCATTTGAAAAGCCTACACTTGTTTGAATTAAAAGCCTCTGGTAAGAATTAGGAGGGAAAAAGCCAAAGGGAATTCTAACATGATGGCTCCTTTTTATATGACTAGCTATATGAGCCCTCTGACAGATGTTCAGTTAAAGGTGCAAGGGGATCTTATCTGTGATCCCAACAATCATGCTTCCTGCTGTGCCACATGGGCATGGTGGAATGCATGATTAGGGTTTGAGGATCAGATTCCAATCATGCCGTGTTACTGGTGCAGGTAGAACCTAGGATCCTGATCCCAGGCTCCCTCTGTGCTAGCAAGTAACAAGACAAGGGCTTGGTGCTCTCACGGCATATCAGGGCATGGGCCTGGGAAACAGCTGCTCAGGGGAGGGGACAGTTTCCCAGCTCCATGCCCATATTTGCCAATCAGGCACAGGGCAGGGAGGCAGCTGCCTGAGGAGGGGACAGTTCCTCTGCTTCCTGCTGCCTGGCCTGACCAAAAGTAATTTGTTCTCAGTCAGCTATCTACACTTGTGCTACTGCACACTAGCTAATGCCCAGTTAATCTACTACTTGTATTTACAAGTAGTAGAAAAGCATGCATTAGTTTAATTTACTGTGAAATAGCTGCTTAGCATGGTTACATGGTGACAACTTACTGAACGGTAGATTAATATAAAATGCAGTAAAGCATCTCATGTAAATGCAACCAGTTGGTCCTTTTTTTTTAAAAAAGTTTCCATTAAAAAGCAGACTAAAGATTTCATCTCATACAAGAAGTGTCTGATTCAACATCAAAATTTCGTTTAGAAGTGATCTGCTGCACTATTTAGAACTTGTTCACATTTGACTTGACAATTAGCATTGTAGCTGCAGAACAATCAGCATCATTCAAATCTGCCCAAAGGAGTTTTTAAGTTGAACTATTTGATATTGTATCTTTAGCCCAGAAAGCAGCAATAGCAGTGGCTGGGCAGGCAGGTTAACCCTTCCCTGCCTCCTCCCCCAGCACAGACATCACAAGCAACCACAAGTAAGTGGGAGGGGAGTTGATTTTCCAGGGTGAAAGCCACCCTGTTTGGGGATTAGGCATTTATCCACATATAGGGCAAGCTGTTTCAGTATCAGTCATTCACATAGTGGCATAGCAGAGAGTGGTCTGAAGCTTTTTAGGTCAGATGGATCATTCTCTGGCTTTAGAAATGCCACTACATGAGCATGTCACCATATCTTTTGAATTTTTTGACTTGGCTATGCATGAGTTTTATACGTGGAGGATCCATTCTCAAGTCTGGGGTCTGAAGTTCTTGATTTCTTCAGTAAGTATGTTGTCAAGGCTGGCTGCTTTCCCAGTCTTCAGTGCATCAAAGAAGGGGCTTGTAAAACTCCGGTCTTTGGGGTGCCTTGTGTCTTTCCAATCTGAGGGTTTTTGTTTGGTTTTGGTTTTTGGGTCTTTACCATTGAGAAGCATTTGTTGAGCAATTTGTTTAGTGGTGACATTATCACGTTTATCTACCTTTTGTGGGTCATTGCTTAGTTTATGTATTGTCACCTGTGTTTTTTTTCCCTATTATGGATCATGTCAGTTGTCTAAATCAGTGTCTGACAGGATTTCCTGTGCTCTTCTCTGATGGCTTACATGAGCTCCTTGCCTGTAGTGATGGTGTTTGAGGAAAAAGGGTTTAGTTCATACTGTTGCCTGTACTCTTCATATAGGCCAGTGGTTTGTGGAGTGAGGCCTGGGGTATAATTCATGTGGTAGCCCCACAGGATGTTCTTCCTTGCAGATTTCTGTACAGCTTTTATGAATTGCTCATAGCTTTCAGGCAATGCTTTGATGGTTTTGACTGTGGTATCAAGATATTCTGAAAAGCCTTTCAGTTTGCCTTTTAAAGGTTTAAACATTGGTGAAATGGCACTGTTATACGTGTTACCGCAGATTTGATCTGAATGCAAGTTGGTTTGATATTGGGAACATGGGATAGGGTCTCATGCCATTTTTACTGTTAGCCCAGCAATGGTGTTGCTGGTGAATATAAGGTCTGGGTTGTATCCTTGTTTCCAGTGGCTACTGTTGAATGATTTAGGTAGCTTTGGGTCATGAATCAAACTCACCTGGGTATACATCTGACCAAGCGTCTACTATTTCACCATTCATCTCATTGTAGCCCCATTATGTGCTGGGGATATGGTGAAATGGGGAAAGCTCACAATGGGGAAGGATTCTTACCTTTCAGTCCTCCAGGCCCCTGCTGACCTGAACGTGTGACTGCTCCATACTCAAGCCAGCACTAACACCAATCAACACTTGTGCATGTAAGAAGCTGTAACAAGGCTCTTACATGAAGGTAGGATGTCTTTCCATCTCTTCTGTATAAGCATCAGTCATGGCTAGGCCTATAATCTGATGCTTTAAGGCAATTTAAGTTGTTCTTCCAGAGTAGTTGGGGGAAGAAGGCCAAAGCATCTAAGATAAACAGGGATCTGGGTTTTCTGTACCTCATGGAAAAGTAGATGAAACCGTGGATTTCCCCTTTTACCTGAGAAAAACACGTACTTCTCATTTTAATGGAAAAACATGTGGCTTTTCACTTTTGCAGAGATTTCTCTGCAGGCTGGCAGGGAATTACTCCATAGGAGAGGGGGAACCAGGCTTCTTGCTCTGCTCTGCCACAGAGGCCACCGCCTCCTGTGGGTGGCAGCCAGGGCTCTGGCACTGCTGCAGGGGACCCTGGCCCCATAGCCCTGGCAGCTGGGGGCCCCCTCCAGCAGGGCTGGGGGGGTAGGGGGCTATGGGTGGGGGTGGGGGGTGAGATACACCAGCATGACTTGTGGGGATTTGCAGCGGGGGGAGGGAGAGACTGAGAGGTACCAGCAGGGCCAGAGGGCTGTGTGGGGGAGTGAGGGGCACCAGAAGGGCCAAGTGGTCATTGTAGGGGAGTGAGAGGTACCATCAGGACCCAGGGTGCTGTGGGTGGGGAGTGGGGGGCACTGGCTTGGCTGGGGGTTGTGGATGGGGTGTGAGGGGCACCAGCAGGGTTGGGGGGGGGGGCATAGCTTGAGAATGAGGGGCCTGTGTTCTGTGAGCTAAAAGGGAGGGGGAGCTCTGATTTTCCATGATAAAAAACCCAAAAACAAGCACCAGTATGTACGGGTATTTAGAATTTATTTTATTATAGTGCTTGAGGCACTGGTAGGCTTCTAAACTGCTGTAAAATTGTATATATAGCAATAAAACATTGTGTTCAATTGATACCTGTATATATGTAGCATTTCATTTTAATTTTTTCATTTTAAGTTTTTCATTTTAATTTTTTCATTTTAATCTTTTCATTTTAATCGTGGATTTGGGGGGTTTTATCAGAGAATCAGCAAGTTTTTATCAGAGAAAACCAGGATCCCTGGTGATAAAGGAGAACAGTTTTCAAGACACTTTTGACACTTATGTGCTTTAGAAAATCCCACCCTGCATTTTGTTTTATATTTAAGTGATGACTCAATGAGACATCCATAGAGAACAAATAGCACCAGTCAACAACACAAAAGGCATTTTAGTCTTTGTACAGATGCCAAGGAAAAATCCTAATATGGGCACAACCAGCATTGCTTCATCCTGGCACTTTAACTCGTAATTAACCATGATGATCTATTTTATTTCCACAAATGAACAGGTAAAATATGCAAATATGACGTTTCTGCCCCAAAATAATGTAATTACTTAACAAATTTTGGCAATGGTCCTGAAATTCATCATTCATGAGCACTTGTGTAAGCAGAAATTCATTCACAGAAATGTTCATAAACCCTGGACATGAAAATATAAAATGGATATTCAGCCTCTGATTTGCCAAAATGTTCATGAACAATTTCCCCTACTATTCATCCTGTATTAATCTGAGTAACTGTCTTCTTTTTCCCACTTCCATATTTGCTTCTCTTAGCACGTTCGAGATGTGGCGGAAACTAGAAGTGTTAAAATGGCATCAACTGTTCTCATGATACTTTGAGAAATACAATGTAGTGGAAAATGTGAGGTGTTTCCAGATCATTTAGAATCATAAAGTTCAGATAAGGTTTGGATAAACATCAGGTGCTCAATTCTGCTCTATTGTAGTTCCCCAGTGATTCCACTGAAACGAATTAGTATGCACCAATGTGGATTTATTATGAAATTGCAATTAAGCCCCAGAACGCTCACTTGTTTAACATGAATATCTGAGCATTTTCAGGTTTACAGAATGTTGAACAGTAAGCTCATTCAGGTGGGGACCTTTTCTATCTCTTGGGCAGAATACCCTGTCAAAATTTTTAACAGATACTGGTAACCAACAATAATACTATATGCAGTCTTCAGAATATGTACTGTTCTTAATGTTCTACTTTTGAACTTCTGGCCACATTTTCCCATTAGATTCTTTAGTGTAACATATTTAGTATTTCAAACACTTCATTGAGTGGGCAATGAACTGTGGTCCACATTACAGTAGGGCCACTTAAATTTAGACTGACTCCAGCATGATAATGGAAATGCAGTACAACAGTATTACTATTTTAACATCAAAAAAGTGTAGCAGCATATAATTTAATATGTCATGTAAGATTAACTAAGTAGGTCTGAAAGCAGACATCTACCCTGAAATATTAATTGTGAACAGGAGCACATGAAGACACACTGCTCTGGAAAGATAAGGTGAATATAGTTGCATTTGTCAATATAATGAGTAAAACAAACTAAAGGAGTTTTCCAGACCTATTCACAGGAAATGAAATAGAAAACACAGACTAATTAGCAGAGGAAATGTTTTAATTGCTTAAGGAAAGGAACAAAAGAACATTTCTTTTTCTTTTATTTTGTGCAAGCATGGGGGAATTTTGCAAGAACGGAGGGCTGCGGTACCCAGTCATCTTATTCACGTGAGAGAGTTCTCATTTCCCTGGAGTTTTTGTCCTCTTTTTGTTACTGTACAAATTCACCCGTGATAGCAATTTAACAAGGTCCTTAGTGTTAAAAGAGGCAAAGGGCTTGAATGCATTAAATATGCTGTACTATATGTTAAAGTAATTTGAGAGTAACTGAATTTCAGCTCATAATGTTACAGAGGTACAAACCACTGGTAGATCTGAATGTGGCCTGAATCATCTGCTGCCAGCACTCTCTGGGAGGTTGAGAAGCATTATCTCCATTTTATTAATAGGTAAACTGATACTAAAAGCATGGGCCAGATTTTCCCAAAGCTCTTTAGCCTCCCTCGAACTCCAGTGGCCTGACCAAAAACCTGGTCTGTTTCCTAATGGCTTGTTGTCTGGAATGTATGACAAAGGCACAACATATACCAGGCATATACCTTTTGGAGTGTCAATGTAAAAGCATTCAAAGCACATGAAGACAGCTTCACATTGTATAAGAGTTATCAGAAAAAGGTGGGTTGGCATTATATTAATAATAACATGATTAGAAAAATAGAATAATTTAGTTGATCACTAAGGAAAACAAAAATGTATGATGAATATTTTATCTTGCCCTACATCCTATACTTATTAAAGCTCTGTATGCTGAATTCATCCATAAGTACTCTATATCATTACTGTTGTTGTTGTTAATAATAATATGCTCAAAGAGATTATAGGGCTAAAAATATCAGAAGAACTGAAAGTACTAATAAATGACAAGAATGAGTTTCTGTACCTATATAAGTGGTAAATGGAGTCATTCTTGTAAAATGGAAAGCAGATGTCTCACCAAGTTAAATAGGGGCTGAATAAATTATTATGTTGCTAATGAGAAAATTAATATTAGGTTGTAGGTGTAATGGGCAGAAGCACAATACTATTTAGAGACATATGAAATATATTACTTGGTTGGAAGTATACGTGTATGATGTTTTGGGGAATCTTACTTTGTACAAGAGACAGATTCTGACTATCTGACATTGTTATTATGAAAACTCTGTACTATGGAATGCTTCTGTATCTACTTGTGCTGACAAGGTTTGTAGGACATACTTACCAGTCAAGGGAAAAGGAGCAGTTCTTAATGACTGTTCCCTGATCAATAATAGTTTGCCAAAAGATTGATTGTTGTTAGGGGAACCCATCTCTAGGAAAGGGGCTTTCCTGAACAGAGCATGTGGACAGAGATAACAAAGGAGAAGGGAGGATGGGGTAAGTAAAAGAATCACACAGAAACCCTTCAGAGGTTTAAGGGGAAGAAAGGGGTTCACTGATTCAGACACAGGTATAGCTTTAAAAGTTTTTTTCTACATAACTTGAGGTAGCAGTGTGGCTCGTGATCACTGCAATGTGGGGCAGATGGAGCATCCCACAGCAGCGTGGGAGGCTCTCCAGCATGCTCGGCAGCAGACCCGGAAGTGAACCGGAAGTACTTCCGGTCCACTTCTGGGTGTGCCAGGGAGCTCACAGGGACACCCCCAGCCCAGCAATTGGCCACAGGGGGACCCCAGGTGCCTCCTTCAGACCCAGGAGGCACCAGCCACTGAGTCAGGGGGGTGCAGGGGGCCCCCAGCATGCTCCCTGGTGGACCTGGAAGTGCTTCTGGTCCACTTCTGGGTCTGCTGATGAGCACACTGGGGAGCCCTCCATGCATCTCTGGGACACACTCCATCTGCCCCAGCACCACAGTGATCACAAGCCCCTGCTACCTAGAGGTATGTAGAAAAAACATTTAAAGCTAACTGTATGTCTGAATCACTGAATCTGTCTGAATCTCTCTGAATCTGAATTGATTTAGTCTCCTAACTTTTAGAATAGTAGAATAGCACTGAGACAACTCTCTTTTTTTTAATTCTTCAGCTCTCATGTAAGGGAAGGGTTGTAGGGTCCCAACAATGGACTGTGTACTAGTTGTGGAGGAATGAGAAGAACCCTTCATTAGGTAGAAACAATTGAGGACGAGACATGACCTATACTGTAGATTAGTGCTAGATAATTCCAAGATGAGTTACACCTCAGGCTGTGACCTAATAAAATTCAAGCCTAACAAAACCATGGCTGTAGTTTCTTCAATGTTTTCCTGCACCTCTGGAACAATTTCCTGCACCTCTGGAACAACTAAACCCCTCCCCCGCTATTCTGACAGTTATCTTATTCAATAAATGATATGTTAAGATATTGCAGGGGTTTAGGTTGTAGCCGTGTTGGTCTAAGGATATAGGCAGACAAAGTTCCTTGGGTGAATTTGATATCTTTTATTAGACCAACCCAAATGGTTGGAGAATAGTTATTAAGCAAGCTTTCGGGTTCAAAAACCCTTCGTCAGGCTAAGGACGCTGCAGCAGTTGCTGCATGCTCTTCCTGGATGGAATGAAAAGTAAACAAGCCAGGGGCTGGGCTGGGCTGGGGAGTCAGTTGCCAGGCAGATTATAATGTATCAAAAATCCAATGTATGTGTTTAGTCCCTGATCTCTAGTATCCAGCAGGTTGATGAAATGGAGCTCATAGGCTCGTCTCTGGGATGTGTTGTGTAAATTTCCCTTGAGGATCAGGACTGAGAGATTGGCGAGAGAGTGGCCCTCCTGTGAGAAATGTGCCCCCACCGGTAATTGGGTGTTTCTGTCTTTGATGGATTTCCGGTGTGTGTTCATTCTGGTGCGCAATTGTTGTCTGGTCTCTCCTACATATCTTCCATCAGGGCATTTGGTGCATTGGATGAGGTATACTACATTCCTGGAGGTGCAGCTGTAAGATCCTGGGATGCTGATGGCTCTGTTGTGGGGTGTAGTAATAGTGGAGGTGGTGGAGATGTGGGGGCAGGTTTTGCATTTCTTGTCATGGCACGGTCTGGATCTTTTTGCTGTGTTCTGGGGTTGAGGAAGTTTGCTTCTGGTGATGAGGTTGGCGAGGTTTGGTGCTTGTCTGAAGGCTAGGATGGGTGGCTCTGGAAAGATTTTTTTTTAAGAATAGGGTCTTTTTCTAATATGGGTTGCAATTTTTTGAGGATTTTCCGTATAGGTTCAAGGGATGGGTGATAAGTCATAACCAGCGGTGTGCGATTTGTGGGTGTTTTTCTTCTGTACTGCAGCAGTTCTTCACGTGGTATCCAGGTGGCTATTTCAAACATGCGATCTACCTCTCTGGAGGAGTGTCCTTGCTGGGTGTGAAAGCCTTTTTAAGATTGGTGAGGTGGCAATCCCGGGTGTTCTCTTCAGTACAGATGCGGTGGTATCTGAGGGCTTGGCTGTATATCACGGCTTTTTTGGTGTGCTTCGGGTGATTGCTGGTTCTGTGCAGATGTTAAGATATTCTAATTGGTTGCAATATAAATGCATGATCAAACCATAATATAAAAAAGAACCACTCTAAGCCTTTTCAAAAATGCAATTCACACATGTTGGGTGTCAGAGAAAATAGAAAGAAAAAAAATACATCAATTTTAGCTTCGATGAGAGACTAATTATACATAAATTGTGTAGTTACATGTTAGGTATGTGACCAATGTCATTAATAATCTGTCAGTTATTGTCTGTTAAACCAGAGCTTTATCCCCAGGTGAAAATGTTCATAAATATTTCATGGAAGAACATGAAAATAAAATGAGACATTTCAAGTATGTGGATGGTCATGAACCCTTTAATAAAACCTTTATGAATTTTCATGGACTTCTAATTCATGAACTGTCAAGAACAAATGCATGATTATAACAACCTGATTAATGTTCATGACATTTTCTGAACAGTGTCTGAAAATTCATTTATTCATGAATTATTGAATGCACATTTAAAAAAAGTAATATTGCAATGTAATGAATCAGTGTGTTTTCTTCTAACAAAGCCCTAAAATGAAAGTGGGTGAGGTGATGGTGGAGAAGAATTGTAGCATTTAATATACTTTGAGGCAAAGCTTGGCAGTGTTTGTTATTTACATTTGAATTAGATAAAAAAACCCCCACACATATTCTAAACTCTTCCTCCTTTCTATGGATATCTATTTGAATTCTAATCTAGGTTTTCCATATGAATGTAAGATATAAACCTTGCAAGTTACACAAAGTGAAGTGTCTCCCCCACTTAGAAGTAGAGCAAAAGCTGGCAAAAATGCATCTGAGAGGATCTAAGAAGATGGGAGCATCAGCTTTCGTACATATTCCCTACACTCACGCTGACAGAAGGACCTCTGCAGACATCCAGCGAGGCTGGTGCTCAGGTGAGCATGTGCTGAGGTATAACATGTTATGATCTCCCTGTAACAATGAGCACTGCTCTGCATTCAGATTCTGAGGGGCTTAAAGATGGGATGATCAGAACTGATCTGAGCATCACTACATTAACACTGTCAGAAGGAAGAGTACTGAAGTTGTGGAGGCAATGATAAGGAAAGTACACCTTAAGGCTGGCCATGCAGTTATGGGAAAGAGACCATATGACAAACTTACCTATACTTCATTGTGGTCAGACTCTCTGAGGTTGGGAGAGAAACCCACAAGTTCCAAGCCTATGCTGTTTATGTTGGATAGGCTTTGCCAAAACACACTATGAGGTTTCTTAAACTTTCTTCTGAGATGTCTGGTGTTGCTAAAAAGACAGGTTATGAGACCACTGGTTTGGTCTGGAAAGACCATTCCTTTGGGAGATGTGTGTTGAAGTGCAAAGCAAAGGCATAACAGGGCAGCTCCACAGCATGTGCAGCTTTACTCTATGGTGCAGCACCATCTACTGTGATGCCAGTGGTGGTGGCAGGGCCATTGCCAGCTGCAACAATGGTATTTTTGCTCCCTCCCCTATTGAATTCATTGCCCAGTCACTCCTCCCCGCTTCAGTTACACTGAAGTTTGAAATGAGCTTTGGAGTAAAGAGGCAACCACAGTCTATTTGTAGCGAGAAGGTCCAGAGGTTTTTCCACTTTAAGATCCAAACTTAAATGGAGGAGAAATGTAGTAGTTAGTGACAGCATTGCAATTTTATTTGTTAAGGAATAAGTACATCAGTTTTATCTTAAATGAGAGACTAATTATGTATGGTTAGCATACATGATGCAAAGCGCCTCCCTGGGATGCTGAATGTCCCCAGCAAACATTGACTTACATGCAAGAAGTACAGGGTTGAATTTTGCATTATACAGGCCAAAAAAGCACACCCAATAATTTGTGTATCAACCCTGACATATTTCTGAGTTATAGTATATTTTTAATTTAAAGACATTAAGTGGTAGAGAATCTGCCACATCCATTGGTAAGTTTTATCATTAATATATTATTATCACTGTTAACAATGTGCAATTTATTTCTAGTCTAGATTTTGTAGGCTTATCCGGTTTACTTTCAGCCTTAGATCTTGTTAGGATTCTTTTTATAAAGTTAAAAAGGCATCAACAATGATGCAATAACACTGAAGTATAAGCCAGAATATGTTAGTTCTCTTGCTCTTCCTAAGATTAATATGCTTCTCAAAAAGGAAAAAAGAGGGGGAATCTTTAGTTTTTTTTCCTTGAAAGATAAATTGGACTCCTATTCACAAGCACATATATATTTTAATCAATGTAAAAGGAAAGATTGAGTAGTCTAAAACCACTAATCTGTTGAAACCAGCAACTTGAGTTCTGGCCATGGCACCTGCTGATTGAAGTTTCATCTGAAGTTGCTACAGCTTGCTCTGAAGCGCAATCAGCTAAGAGTTTTCTGAAATCTAATTGCCTTGTGAGTGAGTGCTCTGGATTCTCATGAATTTTAATGAAGCACACATTTTTCTCAGTTCTTCCTCTCTCACCCTTTCAGTCTGTACTAGTACCTATTAACTATTCTAGTCCTGTACATTTTCCAGGTTTTTTTACCCAATTATAAAAGTATTGCATTTGCAATATTACATTATATTTACCTGGGATTTTTTCCCCACCCACTACTGCATGGCATGATGAAAAAGTTTATATGTTTGAAATTAATGTAAAAGATATTCTGTGGACTAGGTTGAATTAGTTCAATGACCAGGTATACAATCAATTCCTAAACAGATGCCTGACAAGGAAGTACAGTCATAACCAGTTTCTCCAAACTTGAAGTCAGGGCAGTATAAAGCAATTTCTGATTTAAATGTATCCCAAAAGAGTCCAATTAAGCTGACTCTCTCATTCGTGTCATGTTCAATTATTGTTCACAAACAATAATTGAGAGCTTGAACAGAAATCCTAAATTGGCTCCAAATGCTAAAGCTGGGAAAAAAGCCTGCAGTAGAAATCAGTGCTAGTTTAGTACAACCTCTTTGTCTTTTAGTTTTTTGTTTAGAGTGGCACAGTAGCAAGAAATGAAAGTGAGCTCATTTTAGCTTGAAATACTATTATCTACCAAGGAATGATCCAAAAAAATAAATAAATAAATAAAAAGCTGGAAGAGAGATGCTGGTAACATTTACTAGCAATAATGACTAGAATTCAGGCTAAAATGTGAATTTATTATCTTGAAGCTTTTGTTAAATTTATTTAGAGTTCTTTCTGCATTTAAGGTAAAAATGGGCAGGGAATTCACTACTCCAATACAAATGTAGGCTATTTTTAATGTGTTCCTAAACTGCTTAAAGTATATGAGGCGGCAGGCATTGGGTCTGAGGGCAGAGGTCCTAACTATTCCTCCAGTAGCCATTCATTGTACAGTGTGGGGTTTTTAGAGGCTTCTTCTAATATGCCATTTCATAAGACTTGCTTTTGTAGTGAGTCAAAAGAAAATAAACTGGAATTCATGTGTCCTTTTCCCTCTGAAAAATAAGGCTTAAATAACAGGTGTAATCTGTTTTTCAGATAATCAAAAAGTATTATTAACAATATGTGTTATATCCAACACTTTTTTTACATTTTCCCACAATATATAAAAAAAATCTCTCCAAAACATAGAAATACATTTCAGGCTGGGCTAGAAGCCCATATATTTCAATATAAATTCCCATAAAATAAAATTTATGTAAAACCTAGGTGCTCATTTTCTGTGAAAAGAAACAACCCAAAACATGGTATCACTAGTACCCTACCTAAAGTTATAAACCACACATATACTCCTTACTGCAGAAAACAGTTACAAATTCAGCATCTTTCCTATTATGTAACAGAAAGAATAGAAACAGTCATGCAAATATGAATCCATCATTCCAACTCAAAGAATCCATAGACCAAACATATTTGACGTTATCAGACTTTTAGCACAGGATTAGACGCACAAATTCAAAAATTAAGTCCTCCAAATCCTGCCTAGCTAATGAAGCAGTAATGTTCCCCAGTGCCTGTTTCTACATATTGAGACTCACCTAAGTCTTGACTCTAGTGAGCAGTGCCTATTTTATGCCAAAGATCAGCAACATTCCTAAACTATGCTGTTTAGCAATTCATAACCAGTCCTTCATCTATCGTACATGCAGAACTGAATCTGAGAGATGTGTGCCCCATGCAATATACAGCCCAAAAACGAAGAGTCAACCCTTTTTTGTCCCACAACCCCATAGTTTTCTTTGATGTAGGAATCCTGGATTCAAAACACTCCCTTGACTGACAGAACTTAAAACTATGTGCCCCAGGAGAACTCCCTAACCACCAGCATGTAGGTATACCCAGGACTGTATGACGTACTCCTGTTGGAGCTGTTCCATTTTGTATAAAATACATAACCATCCACTGGAGCAGGGACTGGAACCCTGACCAGATATAAGACTTTTTTTCTTTGACTTTAGTGACCTAAACAACACCTCTTTCCCAAGTGCTTTCTGTTGGGTAGTTAAAAATCCCATATTTTAGTGCCTAACTCTCCCTTTATTGTATAAGGAGTCTTGTTGTTTAACATGGGGTTGAGAACCCACTAGGCACTTGGACCTCTAAAAGTTAGATGTTGCAAAGCTAAATCTAAGTATTTGTATAAGGAGTGTGTGTGTCTAACATGGGGTTGTGGATCCACCCAGCAGTTGGACCCTTAAAAATTAGATGTTGCAAAGCAAAATCTAAATCCTTCTTGTAAATCTACTTGACAATTACAGTGATGGCCTGATCCTTCCCCCATTGAATTAGTAAGAGTTTTGCCATTGATTTCAATAGGGATGGTGTTATCCTCTTCAACCAACCAATGCATTTTACATAATTGTGTGCTTCACCAGTTTAATAAAAAGACAAAAAAAGGAACCCAGTAAGCTTTAAGAATGGGAATTGGCTGCAGTGACAATGAATGGCTATATCTTACATGACAGTAAGGATTTGGATAGAGATTGAAGATTCAACTTTTTAGACTTTCTCATAATGATTTTTTTTTTAAATTTAAATATTTTATTTTTTTAAAGAAATCACTTGGTGGAATTTCCCAAGTTTATGATATTCTAGTATTTTATTCTAACTTGTATATTTATGGAGGACCAAATCACCTGTTTTTGAGGTTGTGTGGATCATACAAAAAGTGTTGTATACCAGTTTCATCTGTTGTCATATTCTACTTCTCTTCTTCCTTCCATACCGGCATTTGAGATGGAAAAAAATTAATCCTGGGAAAGAGATAGAGAACATTGTTTTAAAGTCCTTGTGACAGATGTTAGCAGAAAAAAAGTTGATAGTGTTAGTCTGGTGCAGATGGCATTTCCAGAGGCAAGAAGAATAGAGAAGCAAGGTCTTTGTGTATTGCCTACAGATCTATTGAGCTTGGGGATCAGAAAGGGAGTGGTAATTATCATATTGGATAGAATATAAGATTGGCCCTTAATTGTTGAGGAAGGTGTGTGTGTGTGTGTGTGTGTGTGTGTGTATACATACACATGTTTCTATTTTTATAATATAATAATATTATATTTTATAATATTATAAATATATGTTTATATTTTTGTTTTCATGTATAAATAGATATGCCTTTACAATTCCACTTTAATGAAGGTGCTTGTTTGGGACTTCCCAGTGTAGTAATAAAACTAGTTGGATGTCCTTGAAAATCCTTTGCAGGGAGATGGTTATGGTTTACTAATTCTTTGTTGATCTCAGGAAGTTGAACAATCATTTGTGTGGCCAGTTGTTTACAGCAAGACAGAATTACCTGTTAGGGTCATAGCAGATTTTAGGTGAAAGCTTTCAAACATAATGCAAAAAAAGTCTCAGTTATTCCTCTGCCATGATAAATCTATCTACAAACAGGAAGGAGTGGCATTATTCAGTTAATGACATATGGAGTCATTTATTACATACTTTCATGCTATTAGAAATGCTGTGGGGAGACAGATGATTTGATAATGCTGAGCAATAAGTATAGCTAGTATTTACTGGTCACAGCTCTACCCTCATTGGCAAACATGCTGTTCCTTGGGTATTGATAGAGGTATTACTGCTACTCTGCAGCCAGTCAGATTATGGATACTCCCCATGCATATGTTCTGGAGATGAAAGGGTCCCTTACACTTCACACCCTAATTAACCCAGGCAATGCTAGGCATAATTCAGCTCCCCCCAATTTAGGGTCCTTTACCTCGCATGTACCTTTACCTCACATGTAACTTTTACCATATTTACCACATTTACCTTTTACCTGATATGTAACTTTCATTAGCAATAATTGGAGTTGCATGTTCTTATGGAGTGGAAAATAGATTTGAAATATATCCAACAGACAGCTTATACTTAAACGTTTTACTATGTACTAATTTCCTTATTCAGTTTTATCACGAAGAATTTCAATCAATTTCTACATCACACTAAATGCTGCTAAATTGTACATTTTATGTAGCGTATAATTCTGTCACATAGTGGCTCTGGGGCTGGAGCCCAGCTACAGGGGGATAGAGGGGCTCAGGACCTGACTACCTAGGAGCTCTTGGACAGCTGATGAGATTGATTGGTTAGCTGTGGAGGAAGTTAAAAAGCTCGTAGAGAAATGAAGCAGAGGGGGAGGGAAGATGAGAAGAAAGGCAATACAGGAACACTGTGGTGAAGACCTTGTTTGGAGGGGAGAGAGGTGTTGATGTTTTGTTATTCTGTTAAGTGTGAGGTAGGAAAGGGGGAAGGCCATCTCCTGTGTTACGCCTCAGCTCTGTATTCTTGGGCAACCCTGGCACAGGATGCAGTCTGTCTGACTCACAAAGGACTCACCCCCCCCCCCCCCCACATAAACGAAACTGATTAAGATGCAGGGAGAGACACACCTAAAACTCTCCAGATAAGGTGACAAGAGTGAACAACTGCCCTCAGTCTCATTTGCATCTGAGATGGAACCAGATGACCATTCGTTTATGTGAGAGATGGAAAACAGAAAGCCTGAAGCAGAGACTGCAGTGAATTCTGGGACCAGAGAAGCAGGAGAGCGCTGCATGATGGGGAATCTGTGCTTCCAATGTTAATTAACCCACATTTACACACACCCAGCTCAGCATTTATCAGACCAGTTCTAATCTGGATTTGCTAAGGACTTTTCTCCCCCCAGACACACACACACAGCTCTAAGTTTAATAGGCATCTCGGGCTGTACATTCCCCGGTCCCACTATGGGAGGCCTATTTAAACTTGATTGACTAAAACTCGGTTGCCGGGTTAGGGAATGCTGAGGCAAGAGACCGAGTCCGAGGGGGTACGGGCAACATTTGAACAATGGTTAAGGGTTCATCACAGCATCCAGCCTGCTGGAGCCCTAATCCCAGGTGTTGTCGTATCTTTCCCAAAACGACTGGTGGGAGTCCCCTCCACAAAAGGTTATGAGCACCCCAATAATTGCTTTAAGTCTGTTAAAAGACTATAGTAAAATCTGGAAAAGTCATGCTAAGCTGAGGCTTGTGCACAACAAGCAAAAATCCAAAATCCTGATGCTGTAAGCTATCTATTGTTCCTGAAGAAACCATGAGATATCCCATCAGGATATCTGCCATCCATAGGAATCTCAAGCTGGCTCCCAAGTATTTGGGTTACTCCCTAATCTTAAGTGTTTCCTGATTATCAATCAGTTTCCTGAGATGGTCCAAACCAGATAACCCCTTGTCAAGAGAAAAGACAATGATTTACACTACTGAGGGTGCTTCAAAGCAACTGAACTGAGGGTATAAAAATCTGAAGTGTGTGTGCTTAAGAGAGAAAGAAAGAAGAAGAAGAAAACTCCTGTGCTGACACCATCCCCTGTCGTTCTTGGGTCGCTGGAAGAACAAATCGTCTCTCTCTTCAAGGATTGTGCTACGGACTGTGCCTGTCAGCTTTGCAGCCTGGGTACCGTGGACTCGGTGAGATTCCCAACGTTCTCTCTTCTTTCTAGGCATAAACTTCTGAACCTGAACTGTATCAGTTAAGCTTGAGCTCAGTTTCCCCAAATACTTAGTGAAACCAGGGTAGTATTGTCATTGTTTGTGTTTGTTTTTCTTTTGCATGTCTATTACTACTAGTACTATTATATATTTAATATGCTTAGCAATAAATAACTTTTATAGGCAAACTGGTAGTAATTGGGTATATTTTTCCTTCTCTGCTTCTTTTTCCTCCTGTGCTCTGCAGCAACGCTTCTTTTACCTATACTAAAGATCCCTGTGAAGCCTAAATTATTGTGGGGTTTGCTCATCAAGAGGCCAAAGATTGGGACATGCTGAGTTTGAAACACATAAGGGGATCAGCTTGTACAGGCTGATTGACCCAGTTTGACTCAGACGTGCCCTTATGAACTGAATGCTGACCCATGAGGGTGTCAGCTGGACACCCAGATGGATTCAGAGGGATTCTGTTTACCTGTGTGCTTGTGTCTGACTGCATTTTATTGTTGCTCTTATGAAATGATTCTTGGCATATGAGGGTGTCAGCCTGTCCATGCTGATCAGCCCGGCCAGATCAGGCGTGTCACGTTAATTTGTGTGTGTTTGTGTGTATGACTGATTTGGTGACTGGAGGAACCCAGTCCCATTGAGATTGAGTCCTGCAAGATAGCTCCACTGGGGGTGAGGGCTTGCAGAAGGGAGAAATACAGCTCCATATAGTAACACAAGCAGCACATTGACAGAATCACCAAGACCCTAGAAACTATCCCTAATAAATGAGCACACCCCAAAGTAATGGGCAATTTTGGTAACATAAGGGACCATTCATGCTGCCTGAATGTACCAGCATTGGTAGTCAGAGCAGAGGCTGAAATGAACAGCATTAAACTAATGTACAGGATCAATGTTTAGAATAATACACTTCAGTTGTATAGAATGCTAGAGAATACTCACATTATTCAGGATTCGCAGCATTAGCTCATACTCATCTCTGTCACCCTCACTAAATTCCAGAGGGACTGTCCATGCAAAATGGGCTGTTATCAGCTCCCCAGGCTTTTAAATTTAGTAAGCTACAAGCTTCTTCTGATACAGCACTCCTTGTTAGAACTTGGGAAGAGACAGTCTTTTGGATAGCTAAAGCTCATGCCATGTAGTGTTTTAAAGATCAATATCAGGCCTTTGAGTTTCATCAGAATCAAAATAGTTTGTGTAGCACTAGCTAAATGCTCTCTTTCAACACTCCTCACCAAGCAGAGAACCTCCCTGTGTGCAATCACTTTGTCATTTTGAAGGTCTTTACAAGTGGATCTCCTTTTCTTTCATTTTTTACCCTGAGGAGGCTTGGATTGCCAGTGATCATCACTGTTATTCCACTATCTCATTTCTTTTTCTCTAACTATAATAAGAGATTGTACCAGAGAAGGTATCTCAACCATATAGAGAATCTTTGCTATAATTAGGATTTCTTTATACCATCCGGTGACGTGTTTTAAAAATTCCTTTTGGAGTTTTAAGAGCTTGATTTCCACCGAAAAGCAGCCAACTTGGCTAAGATTACTTATTTTTAACTTTCCAAGTGTGATAAATATAGTGTCTAATTGGCTCATGGATTTTTTCAGGATCCTTTGCCAGCCCATCAGTGGTATTCTGATGGAGGACAAGACAACAGCATACTTTTCTTAAGAAGCATATGGCACCTTTTTTTCTTCCTATTTTTGTCACACAATGATTGCCAAAGAGACAAAAACATGACACAAATACACACACAGCTCAATTTCTATCCTTAGCAGTGAAGCAAAACTAACTATTGTTCTCTACCTCATGTTGAAATACATCTCATAATGCAGATGTAAATCAGTGGGTACTGGCTGAAAGGAAGGAGATCTCTGAGAAGGGAACAATTAAAACATTGGCCAGCACTGTCTTTATTTTAAATGCCAAAAACAAAATTCATAATGTAAATATGTTAGGACCTGATCTAAATTATTATTTTAGTTTTCAACCATAATTCAATATTACAAATAAAGCAACATTAAGCTGAGTAAAATGATAGAAACAGAAGAGATAGGGTTGATTTTGATAAGAACTGTCATCAGACAAGCTATTATTCTGCTTTCTGGCTGTGTAGGTTTGGATCCCATTATGACAAATAGTTGATAACTTTAAACTTGTGATATTGAAACAAATGGAAGTTTTCACAGGTTTAAAGTTTTTGCTGAATATGCTACCTTGGTCCAGTCCAAAATGAACCTAGTCTGCTTCTCCATCCCACACTAAACTGACCGGCAATTATTGCTTCTTATCACAGAGCTCAATATAAACATGTATGTGGAAAGAACATTTTTTTTGAGAATTAATATCTTGGAACTTAGTTTCAAGATTTATCCTGTGCATCTTATAGATCCTCAGACCTGGGAAAAATACCTTATTGCTAAGCTCATGTTTCAGAACTTGGGGGCTGGACCCAACGATCTTGCGAGGTTCCTTCCAGCCCTAATGTCTATGAAATCTATGAAACTTCAATAACGAGATTGATCAAGATTCTAGGTTTTTCCAAACGCTATAATCTGCCATTACATTTTGAGCTCATATCGAAATATATATTATGATTTTAGTTTATTTTTTGTCATGAAAAGACTAAACCTATCACTGGGTACATTGCTAGCTCATATGGTTAAAGTGACATATGTTGATTAGGTCAGTAGATCAGTATAAAGTAAAAAATATATCCATTATCTAATATAAAGATTTCAAGCTTCTCAAAAAGATTATGTAGTTCTTTATCACCTGGTACTGTTGTCACTTTTTATTTTCTAGATATGTGTCAATATGCTCACTCTCACATACACATAGTATATGATATAAACACAGTTATTTCCCCATATTTTTCTGTTAAAGTAGCTAACCAAATTTGACTTGATGTGTTCTTGACTTTCTATTTGGTTGTGCAGTAAATGTGGTTCTTTAATTCTGTGATAGGCGAAACCTCCAATATCCTTTTTTCCCATTAAAATAGTGGAAAAAAGTAAATGAATAATAATAGTCCAGGGCCAAAAATTCAACCATGCTTGAATGTTTGTATTGCATTCCTGTATACAAATGCAATGCTTGTATTAAGAGCTTGTGATAATGTGATAGGTATTGTGAGTATAGGTGAGTATTGTGAAAAACATCCTGCCAATGTCATTTTTAATTTTTTTGCAAGGACTTCACAAATGGCTGATTACATTCCTTACCACCTTATTTTTCCTTGGATTTTTAAAATTAAAGTTAAAAAACATAATTATTTGGAACTGAATGAGATGTGTACAGTTAGATATTGCACAGGGATTCTGAGACTTTCTATCTAAATCACAAAGCACAGTATTAAGTGGAGTTCTAGTGATGGCAGCTGGAAGAAGGATAAAATGTTATATATAGCTTTTCATATAGCTTCTTGTGCCTAGACATCAAGCTAAGCATAGAAATAAGTACAACATGGACTGGTGTAGCAGCCAGTGTCCTTTTATGTCCCTCATACCTATACAGGCATGGGCAGTAAGAACTGAACGGTTGATCTTCCTATAGCAAAACTTCCACCTGGCATCATTCAGAGCCCTGAGAGACAGGATGGAAACCTATAGTAGAACTCAATATAACAATGATTAAAATGGACAGTAATATAATTTTGTTACATGTATTTTCCATGAACCAAAGATGCCATTTACTTTATTCATCTATTTCTCTTTTAGGGTTTGTTTTTATGCTCCCTTCCTTCCTTTAGTAGCATGCCAATGTCACATTGACAGTCTTTATGCTTCTGATGTATCAATGAAATATATGTGTGCACGCGTATATATGTATGTATATGTGTGTGTATGTATATGTGTTTGTGTGTGTGTGGGGGTGTGTGTGTACTAAATGATAAAAATTATGCATTCAGGGCAGGGGGAATTATATTACAATAGACTGCCTTTTATTAGCTCTTGATGTGCAATCTGTGTTCTCAGTATCTCAGTAGGCATTTTTCATAAGCCAAAACCATGTAATTCTTGATGAAGTTTCAAAAGTGTGTTATGATTCGTGTGTTTCAAAGTCTAGATGAAACTTTAAGCTTTTTCATGTTTTCAAATACAGAATTGTAAATAGTTTTATAAAAGAGGAAAACTTTATTGTGAATATGAAGTTGAATAATATAATAATTTGTTTGGAAGGACATGTAATATTAGCCTGAGATGCAAATGTATTTTAACCTTCATATGTTCCCATGGGGTAATTTCCTATGCCAGATGCATATTTTGGGCAGCATCTTAAAGTTAATTAATTCTAAACATTTTTATTTTTAGGACACTGTCACTGGCACCTCAGTGCACAATATCCGCAAAGAACAGCCAGGTTACATGAATGGTTTGCTTTCTGTGGATGAAAAAAAACTGCCCGGGGTAACATGTTACCCGAGGTGTGAATGTGTTTTTCCATATGAGGTAACAAATTACCCGAAGCCCAGGTTAATGCATTAGGGTAACTTGTTGCCCAAGGACAGATGACTGCAAAACCCATGCTTTCTTGGAAGTAATTGTTAGTTTGAAAACAGTGTGAACTGAAGACTTAGCAAACTGCTCATTCATGTTTTGAAACTCTAAAAAAAGTTTAAATTTTGTTCATAGTTTTAGTTAAATAATATTATATGATATTATATATGAAATAAATATATTTCATAATAATAATAATATAAATATATTATAAATATATATTATAAATATATTATAAATATATATTATAATAATATAATATAAATATATTATTTATGATATTATATTTATATGATGGGTTCAAACCATCATATATACTCTTTCAAACAATCTGTATGTTTAATGAATAGTTTTTGGAATATTTATACTGTTGTCACTGGTTCCATTTTGTTCATGTGGGTGGGGTAACAAGTTATCCCGTGAGACCAACGATGTCGACTTGACGGGTAACAAGTTACCCCATGAGAAAAACAGTGTTTATGGTTTCATGAGAATGGATGAAGGTTAAATATATTTTAATATTTGAGAAAGGTGCTAGACTGAAACCAATGGGCAAAGTCCCTCCTAGAAAAGATACAGCATAGGCAATGGTGGCAGAACCTTGGACTACAGTGACATATAGCTTTCTTGTTGTTTTAGGATCTAAAAAATTTTACATTAGCAACGTAAAATCTTTGATCCAAATATACACAAGACCAATGTCATGTTTCTAGCTTCCTTACAAACTACCCACTAGGTTTTCAGTGACAGTCCCTTTAGTGCAGGATTGGGTGATTATTTTGATTGGTAGGCCACATAATGAGTTTTGGTGAGCTGTCCAGGGCCATACACACAATGTTTCAGAAGATATCATTTTAACAAATTATAGATAAAAAACCCAAATAAATAAAAATTGAACATCTACTATAACACATTTACATTTTATTTCAAAAAATATTTTTTGTCCTGGTTTATGTTTTTTGACTAGTGCACAGAAATGATTCAAAATAAAGTCTTACTCTTGTATATTGTGTGGTGTGTGTGTGTAAAGGAATGGATGTCCATATGTGGTGGTTGGGGTGGGGGGGTAGGGGCTGGGCAGGAGCTACCAGCTGCAGCTTCCTCTCCACCCAGAGTGTCACAGTAGGGGCAGGAGGAGGACGAGCCACTGGAGGTGTGGGGAGCTGAGCAATAACCAGGTGGCTGCTGCACCTGCTAGGAAGCTGTGCATGCTGGCTGGGGCTGGGGCTGGGGCTAGGGCCAGGGAGGTGCCATCATTGGGTACAGAGCGGGAGTGAGAAGGGCTCAGCCCTATGTGGAACACTGCGGGGGCAGACACAATCTGCTGGATTAAGCCTGTGGTCCATATCTCTCCCTCTCCTGCTCTAGTATGCTCATCAGTTTTGCAAAATCCCTGGCTGCACTTGATGTTTCACTTTCTTGTGTCTGAACTAGTATCTATCTCCCCCTAGGCTAACTTCATGATAAGATGCTTCTTTTCCCTGTTTGTTTTCAGGTGGTAAGGAAATGGCAGTAAGGACATTTGTCTGCATTTGGACATGAGTTGCAGACAAAGCTAGATTTGCCTTTATGAGATTGGATTGTGATGCCTTTGCTGTTATTATAGGATACTTATTCCAGAAATAATCACATTGACTTCAAATATGAGTCAAACTACTTTGCATGATAAGGGCATCGCAATCCAGCTAAAACTGAGGCAAAAGTATTATAACCTTTCTACTGGTGCATATAAACTTGTTTTTCCTCTCCACAACAGTATTGGAATGTTTTACCTTTAAAGGCCACTGTGCAGTACTCTAGAACTGGGGTTTTCAACCTTTTTTAACAAGTGTACCCCATCAGTCTCAAAGGTTCAGGTCATTATATTTATATTTATATTTTTTATATTTATTTATATTTTTTACTTGTTTTTAAGTGGGGGGCAGGGGGGAGGCAGATCAAGGCCCCTGCAGTGAGGGAGTGGAGCTGGATCAGGGAGAGGGGCAGGGGCAAATGCTGCATAGGTAGAGGGAGAAAAAATTATTTGAGGGGGCTGAGCATGCATGTGCACGCACACACCCCCAGCAGATAAGTCTGGTGCTCCCTGATTCTCCATTTGTCCCACCACCTGGCTCAGCTGGGACCCCACTCACCCCAGCCCCTGCTCCTGCCCTGCTCCCTCCCTCACTGTGGGGGCGTCAATCTGCTCCCCCCCTCATGGTGATGAGGAGGGATTGGGGCTGGGGTTGGGGATTGAAACCGCCACAGTGCAGGAGGGAGTGGGGCAGAGGTGAATCATTCACTACAGGAGGAGCTGCAGCCCCCCCCCCCAAATTCACTGTAGCCCCCCCAATCCCTTCCCACTGCAGTCCAGCCCAACACCCCCACTGGGAACAGCCTGGCACTGCCACAACCCCAGCCTGCAGTGGCCCACAGCCCTTCCTGCCCTGTGTGCTAATCTGGGGCACACACCCGCCATGCCATCCCAGGGGTGTGCATAGTGGCGGTGCTGGGAGGGGGTGCTGAATGCAGGGGGGCTTGCATGTAGCAACTGATGCTACCATCACCACCACTGCTGTCCCACTTGGCTGCATGCTCTGCTGCTGGTTGCAGCTTCACAGGCTGCTGATGGGCCTTGCACCCAGCCAATTGCACTCCACCAGGAGGGGGCACAAAAGACACTCCTCCCGTGCCATTCAGACTCTTGCAGCTCTGCTGTAAGGCAGGAGTCGGGGGCAGTGAGGTGCTGCTGTGTGCTGTGTGGGGCTTGTGGCTCGTGGCACATCCCTCTCCCTACCCTGGGTAAGAGGCAAACGCGCTGGGGGAGACACTACCACTGCACCCCTGGGTATACTCCATCCCTACCCACCTGTCCACCTACGCATACTTCCTACAAGCTTTCTAAGTACCCTTGAGGGTATGTGTACCCCCAATTAACAACCCCTGCTCTACAATACAGAAAACTGGAATATTCCTATAATCATTCCATTTTTTTTTTAGGTATATTTAGAAAGAATTTTAAAATTCCCATTTCTGGTTAAATATATTTGAGGAATATAGTTAATGTATCTAAGCAATGTATATGGTAATATACATAGTATATAGGAATATATATAGTATATAGTAATATACAGTTAAGGTATCCAGCAATGTAGAAGAGAATAGATAGTCACCTTGCTGGGGTCACCTGACCCCCAGTTATCTTTCCTGCTTGATGCAGGGGCTGGACCCAATGATCTTCCAAAGTCCCTTCCAGCCTTACAATCTGTGAAATCTAACCAATGTATCCAAAAGTGACATTACAATGAAGATAGAAAGATAGGAAGATTCATACACAGAGAAAGTAATAATTGGCTATAAATATTTAGTCTATAAAGACTGTCGATTATATGGCCTTAATTTTAAAATTAAATATTTTCTACTTTAATAAATAAAAACAATAAATGTAATACTGTCCCTAATAAATGGTAGCCTAGAGGCATATGTCAGACTCTTTGATTGTCTTTTTCTAATTGTTAAATGTATGTTGACTAAAATGCTAGTTAATGTTGATGCTGCTTAGCCAGCTTCCTTAAATGTGACCTTTATTAGCTTGATTATCTGCAACATATTTTATACTGAGAAACTGGGGCTGTCAATCTTGGTCAGACAGTTTTATAGCAAGTTGCTTGAGAAGTTTGTGACATTATACCTTTGTCTGAAAGAGACATAACTTTTGTTTGACTTTAATGTCTGGATCCTTTGACCTGCCCAATAAACTAAAGCAGAGTGGATGAACAGTTTTATTAGACTTTAAATATTCTAATAATGATTGTGACCTTTCACTTGTGTAACAAAGATTAAATACACAATAAATGTTCATCATCATGAATACATATTACTCAGATTTTTACTGGAGAGGATTTCAAAGTACTTTGGAAATTACCCACAAAAGATGGTGAATTAAAGTGCTTGTAATATGGTTATCAAATGTTGCAGTATGTTTTATTGTCTGTGGTTCCTGGAAAAGAAGCTGACTGCTTCTATTTGCCAGTTGTGCTGATTCGGCAAACATAGTAGAAATTTTATTTGCTATTGTATAGATAGGAGTCAGAACAATCTACTCCTTGGCAATATTGCAGCACCTTCATTTTCAAGTATAATATATATCTTCTTTCATGGTATAAGAACATTTCCTTCTATGTGTAATGCTTCTTCATGCTATGCAATTGGAAACTTTTGTATCCCTGTTTTGTTTGCATGAGTATTCTCTAAAATATAATTCTACTGATTATCTGAATAAGCAACAATTGAGAAACGTAGGCTGGTGCAGGCATTACAATATTTAATAGCAGCTGTGTCCTGCATATAGTTTAGAAGGTTTAACTATATATGCTACATATTTTACACTGCTATAAAGATAGCTGTAGTTGTAACTTCTGATCATTACAATTTCAATCCTAAAATGATATAAAATGTCATTTGCATAGGGCAGAAGTACAGTGGAAATATTATATTTTGTTTTGAGTCAAGACAAACTGTAGAACACTCCTGTGGGGAGACACTTCACTCTCTGCTGCTCTCTGCATTGAAATGTGCAGATTTACGCAAAGGCGAAGGGAGTGCAAGGGTATAATCAATGGGGTTCTGTCTGTTATGACTCAAAATCTCCTCTGAGGGCGGAATGCAAAAAGAGAGCTATATAGGTACAAGTCAGCCAAGTGAAGACTGATTCCTAATGTATCAGTAACCTACAGTACCAAGAATATGGTATATACCCTAGCAATAGGGAAGAAGACTGTGACTGAGTAAAAATAAATGATAATTCAAGTGTACTAGTTTATTTTTTAATTTTAGTGTGAAACACTGATTTAAAAGTGGACTGGGCCAAGCTCTAGGGTGTGGGCTCTAGGGATTAGGAACAATCCTTCAGTTTCTGTTAGGAACTAAAAGGAGAATAGACTAGAAAATCCAATAGGATTTTCTTATTTAAAACTTGTATGGTTCTAGAAATTCAGTGTATTAACAGCAAACCTGATAATAGCTTATAAAACTGACCATCTTTGGAGAGATAAGCATGTCCTAGTGTATTCATATAAGCAAGCAGATAGAGCTAGATTAACATTCTGGTAGCCTCTGATATATCGAGTGCCTGCATGTGTGTATGTATAGTACCTCATATCTGTTTTTGTCAGATCTTTTCATGTATTTATTTTGGTTGTGGATGGATACTGAGGAGAATGATACATAGTAATATGGGAGAAAGGAAAAACAACCCAAATATTTCATGGCAGGTATTTTTAAGAAAGACAGTTTTTTCATTCTGTATGAATATTAAAAAAATCTCCTAGTTTGCCCTGTGCTTGTGACCTGACCATGTCTGTCTGTCTGTCTGGTCTATCTTATATACTTATTGATGAACACAAAGGATTGGATTTTTTTTGGAAAAGCTCTGTGTGTCCTTACTTCCTGATTTCATTATGGCAGAGAAATGAAAAGGGTGTTAATTATGGTGCTCAGATTCTTCTTAAAATCTGGTAGCTCAGCTAGGATTGTGTTGATTAAGATTCTCTGAAAGGCAGTTATTTCTCAATTTACAGTTATTCTTATAATAAAAGTGGTCTATCATTCAATGCATGACATTGAAATAAAAGTTTTATTCTCGCTTCTAGCTATGAATTGAATTATTCCTTTCTAATTCTATTTATTTTTAGAAGTACTATCTCCCCAACAGCTAACATTGTTTGCTAATTTTCCAGTGTAATCTCAAGGATAAGCAAGGATTTTGTGAGATGCTGTAGACTATTTATCACAAACTGTCAGCCTGTGCTGCTGCTGCATAAATTTCATTTGATAAGGTAGACTGGCAGGTCCAGCCTTATGTTAAGTATAGAATAAGATATTTGCTCTTGATGTTGGTACAGGTAGTCTATCTTATCTTTAAAATGATAACCTATTGTGCTGGTGGGTACAGATTGGCTGCCAACTTTGGTTGACAAAAAGAAACGGGGCTAATAAAACTGAAGAGCACAATACAGGAAATCACAAATGCTAAATGTGCAGACTTAACCTACTTTTCATTTATCTTGCAAACAAACAAACCACATCTTTCCTTTTGGTTTTATGCTCTATCATTGAGAGGTATAAGTTGAAGTTCACCTTAAAAAGATTGATTTGCCTCTTTCTCAAATCCACACACACATAGACACTATGTCTGTGTATGTTACTCTGAGCTGTAAGAATTCAAATCTAAAACACTCACACTTCTTCAGCATAATTCTTCATAGAGACATTGGAAACGACATTGAAAATTATCAAGGTTTTTGGTCAAATAGCTTAAGGTTTGCCTGGGTAATCTCTACTTTCTGGTGCCTGCTTTTGACTCATTTCTGGCTCCCAAGGTAGGTAGCTAGAGGGTCAGGAAAAAATATAGGTCAACGTTTTAACAAAGGGACTAATAATTGCCTCACTGGCATAAATAAAGCAAACTTATTTTAAGGAAACGCTGAACAGCTTTGCTGTGAAAATCAGACTTGTAAGTATGTTTAATTTGGAGGCACAAGAGCATAAATTATTTTCACTTCCCTTTAACTTCTCTTCTTCTTTCTTTTATTCAACCTTATCTTTTGTCTCTCCTGTCTGACCGACCTCCTCTTTTGTTCCTCTTTCTTGCCCTTCTACCCTGCTTTTTGCCTGCCTTACTTAGTTCTTAATTCTTGGGTATTCTCTAAAATTCCCCTGGACTTTCGTATTTTGAGGGAGGGCGGAAATCTCATTCTGAATCAGCCTAAGCCTAGCTTCCTTTCATTTTAGATTTCAGTCTTATGTGTGTGTGTACTTTTATATTTTGCCCAGAGAAAGTAGTATTGCATAAATCAAAAGTAGTTGAGAATACCTGCATTGCTGTAAGCCAAAAGACTGGGCTTCATACACAATTTAAGCGAATTACATAGTTAATAAATGCTTTTTTCTTCCTGAGGTTTACATGCCTGGTCTCCAAACAATGATGATGCAGAATTTAGTCTTTAGAAGCTACCAGTGGGATCCTTAAGCAAAAGTAAATGCCTGTTCATTTAAAGTTTTATTACTACTTTAAAAAAGCAAAGTGCACCACTCCTGTTTAATAACACTGCTAAAACCATAAATCACTGAGTCTCAGTAAGAATGACACAGCTGATTACTGAATGTTCCACTGAAAAAAGTTGATGGTAAGGAACAACTTCCTGACAAAGCACAGCTTGCACTTCATTTAAGCAGCACAGTCCATTGAATTCTAATTTGTCTTTCTAAAACTTTGCAAGCAATCCTCCAATTGTCTGGGTATTTCTACATACATTTCAATGTAGTGACCTAGGATGAAATACGAGACAATGCTGGATTAAAGAGATAAGCCAGCTGCAATATGGGAGGCACTGTTTCTATATCAAAAAGCTTATTTTATATACTCCATTTCTTTCTTAAGTATTGTGTAGCATCTTGTGCTTCAGTGGTGGACAGTGGTTTATTTCTAGTAAAGAACATCTTCTCCCAGGCTGATTGTCTTGCCCCAGTACACTCTGGTGTAGCTTTAGAAAGCAAAGGAGGAAGAGTGTGAAGAGTCTTTCTTGACATTTGCTTTGCTGGTTATAATCTTAGCGGGGAGCAGATGCTCCAAAAGGCTCTTAAGGGAAGAGGAAAACAGCCCAGGACAGCCAGGGAGAGCATGGTATTACCTTAAAATGAAATTGCAAGAAAAAAGCTGAGCCAGTAATAATTTCTCAAATATTCCTGTTTCAGCAAGGGCCATGAAGAATGTAGTTAGTACTTAAATTCCACAATCTGATCCTTAATAATCCTCAAATTCTGAATTTTTCTTCTTCTTAGGTGCGCTCTTTATGAGTTTGATTTGGGTCATTCTTGTTCTCCTTGCTTCCTTCCTAGTCTTCATTACACCCCTGGTTGTATCGTCTTTCAATTTCAGCTGTAATTGTGTATTTATACAGCACTTAGCATAACAGTATCCCCAAAATGATTTGGGTCTACTGATTTCAGCATAAATTATTCTTTCTGCAAGAAAATTGCAACCGATGATTTATACGGATGGACGAAACAAATGGTTGCTGAACTGTAGAGGGATAAGTTCTTCCTTTTGATATTCCAAATGCTATCTTATTTTTAAAAAAATCAAAGTTGCAGACAAGCTTAAATTGTCCAGTGAACTAGATGGTTCATAAGGGAGCATTTTCAATGGTGCTACAATCGCATCAGGCTAGCCCAAAAGATCAGAAGCCGGTTCACAGCTGCATTGACTAAAGAGTAGCCTTGGGTGTGAAACCAGATCTAAGCTTAAACTAGCCTGTCAGCATGTGTAGCAAGATGACTAAAGTACTCTGCCAGTTCATCCCATTTGGGATTTGGGATTAGCTGAATAGTCTGTTTTTTAAGTAAGTATCAGAGAATGTACTTCCAAAGCAGTAGAATAACTTACCATCAGAAAATGGCACCTTGGGACTTTGGGTTCTATACCACAAATAGAAAATAAAGAGGCATCATATAAAAAAAAAAAAATAGAATAGATCTTACCTTCCTGTTAAGCTATGTTCCTTCAAGCCTGCAAGCAGCTAACTATAATTTAAGATGGTGTTTATTGGATTCTTGAATTATACATTTACAACTGTGGAGGATACCATGACTTTTTTCCTGTGTCAGAAATAAAAGAAGCTTTGTGAAATGTCTTGGTCTTCTCCTCAAGCCAGATACAGGAGCTTAGATTATCATGAAATTATTGTACAATTTTACCTATTCATCTCCAGATTGGATTTAAGGGCTAGCTGTTCCAAGGAGCAAAATATAATATGATTTCTAAACTTAAAAAAAAAATCTCAGAGGAAATGGTATACATAGAAGTGCATGTATTTAAGTAGGATATATCTTTAAGCACAAATGTTTCTAATACAACACCCTTCTTATTTATGTCCTAGTATGTGAAAGGTAGGGGAGTGATTTCTTTATTATTACATACAAGAAATAGTTAAAAATTTCTGATTTCCATTAAGATAAGCCAGAGGCAGTAATTTTCTCCAGAGGAGCTTTTCAATGTGTCATGTTGATGAACAGACAATATCTGATCTGAAACCACCATTCATTTTATTTTCCTCTACATCTGAAGAAAAGCAAAATTACATTTTTCAAATAATATTTGATTATAATAGTTCAAAGCTAATTGTTTCTTCATGCAATCAGCGTAGGATGTTTTAAAAGGATGCCCTCAATTCCATATGAAATAATTTTATGACTGGGAAGTAAGACACTTTCCATCTGATGGAGAAAAAACAGACGACTTCCTGGAAGGAGAAACAGTTTTTGGTTATTTACTCAGACATAGAAAAGGGGATAGCTGTGTCCTTCTCTTGGCCTCTCTGCCTACCTTCCCTCCTTCCTTCCCTCCTCCTCTGCAGATAACTCAGAAAACAAAAATAAATAATAACCACATTGGCTTAGATTTGCCAAAGTGACTAATAATTTTGAATGTTTCAATTAGCACATTTTTGTATTAAGAACATGTATATTACCACCTGTGAAAAAGGCATGTTGTGTGCATATTGAATTGATCTTTTTAAATGGTGGCAAGTTAGTTTCTTTCAGATACATGTGCCAGAAAATTTGGGTCAGATTCTACTCCATCTTTACAGATGCCTAAACATGATCCTATTCCACCCTGTCTAAGGGCCTGGTTACATGGTAATTTTGGGTGGCTCCTGGAGCTCTTAATACCTGGATTGCACATTAACATCTGTAACAAGTTTTAAGTGCTAGTTAGGCAGCTCAAGTTATGGCACTACAGGCCAGGATCATCTCTGATCAGTCTTACCCAGCCCATGTTACACTAAGGTGTAGTCACTCTAGGCTACACCTTAGTGTATATACCCCACCTGTCCCTCTCTGGCCTGGATTGGGCCCACTGTCCCCCCTGCCCTCCTCAGCACCTCAGATCCCTGCTTATTGCACCATTCTCCCTCGCTTACTTGTGTGCTGCCACAAGTAAGCATGGGGGAGTGGAAGGAAGCCTGAAGGGGCAGGGGGAGAGTCCTGGGGGCAGGGGGGACTGGGGGAGCCCCAGGGGAAAGCCCAGAATGGGGGGGGGGGGGGAGGATTCTTACCTTTCAGTCTTCTGGGTCCCTACTGCCCTGAATGTGTGACTCCTTCAAACTCGAACAAGCACTAACACCAATCAACATTTATGTGGCTCACGGTGTAAGGTGCAACAAAGCCCTTAGTCCCTAAAAAATTACCATAGCTGGGTGGGTTCTTCTCCTCCATACTACTTTTTTGTGGCTTACCTTTAAGCCAACAGGTTACAAACCTAGATTTATTAAAAACATTTCAGATACTCAAACAGAATGGAATAAGATTCTGCTTAGATGCCTAGGTCCAATTTTGTAATTTTTGGCATGATCTTCTATTCCAGAATAAACAGGGGATCCACACATTCCATGGGAACTAGTATATCATTTTAAAATATACATTTTTTTTCCTCAACTGCATGTTGATCTTCCAAGGAAGTCCCTCTTGAAATCTGTGGTAGCTTTCACCTTTTCCTGTTTAATATATTATCTCTCATTCTAGCTTAAGTACTTTCCCTATGATTTATGGATTTAATCTACCATCTTTTTGACAATCACAAACACAGTTTAGGTAAGGAGGACTGTAAGGATCATTAATTCACTCAGCCTTAATGTATAGGTATAGAAAATGCTTAACTTTGGATATGCAAGGAAATGTGCTCCAGATGAGTACAAAGAGATTCAAAGCTTTAAGCTTAGCTGTGCCAAGAAAAGCTCAGTGAAAAGTTCCTGCCGCAGTGACTCCCTTGCTAAGGATGTTAGACACTTTTGAAGGGGACCAGAAATGCAGTAAATGGGATTGTCTAAAGCTCAGTTCAGAAGCAGAATTTCATCATTTACCAAATTTGTCAAAATGTCAACTCTAATGGCTGAGCAGATGCAGGAGCTAATCACGAGTGCTCGGTTTTACAGTTGCTTGCCAATGTGGATAAAACTCTGCCTTAGCTTCCAGATTTCCTTAAGCTGACATATTGGCAGAAATAAAAAGTAAAGAATAGCAATAACACAAATAAATCTAGTAGGGATATTCACCTCCCAGCTCCCCCCAAAATAAGAAAAAGACCTTTACTTACTAGCATCAAAGAAAACTTTCAGACTCTTAGTTTTGGCTGAAGCTCCCCTGTACCATTTCCTTACTGCTTGAAGAGGTAGTAGGATTGAAACACTGTCTCAAATAAAGTTTTTATCACTATTCTGAAACAGCTTAGCTACAAAAAATAGAAGATTCTCCTAGAAAGAAGTACTGTGTCAATGAAAGATAATGCTGTTTGAGCCGTACTTTGCCCCAGGGTTTTTTACAATGGTAATGAGACTGGTAATTCATTTCCTAAGGTCTTTACAAGAGAAAAGGATTTCATTTACTTAGACAATATCTTGATTATAACCATTAAAATAGCTCCTACTACTGCAAATTTGATCCACAGTGTGCCCATGAAAATTTCAGAGTTTCCTTTAACCACACCTGTTTTATTTCCTTCTCTCTGGACTTTTTGAGATTCATTTGGCACATCAAACATCCTGTTTGTGGTGCATCAGGCCATGGACACATGAATGAGTTAACCCAGGTGTGGGCAAAATAAGCCCATGGACTGGATTCAGCTTGCCAAATGATTGCATCTGGCCCGTGGCTGCCCCTGTGGCACTACACACAGGGCGAGCCTTGCCTGCTCCCACCTGAGGTAACCTGTGCCACGCTCCCCCCTGCTTCTGCTGAAAGCCCCAGCCTCAGTCAACATGCACAGTTTTCCAGAGGGGCTGCTCCTGCTGCTGCTGCAGTTGCCTGGGTACTGCTTGGCTCCTCCCTGCCTCCAGCAGCTCCTTCTCCTCCTGCCCCTGTTGCACCACTTTTGGCAGCAGGTAGCATGAGGAAGTGGTGGTCACTGTGGGGATGCATGCTGGGTACCACATGCCCAGCTAGGCAGTGGAGAGTTGTAGCCAGGCAGCTCCTGGCTATCTTCCACCTGCCCAGGCAGGTGGGGTTTGAGGAAGGTGGCTGGGAGCTCAAGTTGGAACACCACACACTAGGGCAGGAGCCACCCATCTAGGGCCAGGGCCAGGGCCAGGGCCAGGGAAGTGCTGTCAGTAGGCATGGGGCAGGTGCGGGTGGGAGCTTGGTGCAGGGTGCCCCAGGCAGGAGTGGGCAGGGCTCAGCCCCATGAAGAGCACTGTGGTGGCAGTCACTGGTCAGACAGGGGGACGGGCTGGACTGCATTTGCACCTGCATTGCATTGCCAGGGCAAGCTCTGCTGTACATGCCTCTTGGCCCCCTTCTCCTCACTTTTGCTTGGCTCTCAGGACCTAGAGTGTTTGTAGGCCCCCTCCCCATGCAGGCACACCTCCTCTTACCCCCCATACCTACACAAAATATTGCCTCTATATACACTACTTAAAAAAAAACATAAATCAAGAAAAAAATATATTTTGAAATAGAATTATAATATGCTGTAGTAGATGTTTAATTTTTAGTATGTGGTTTGTTTTTTATTTATCATTTGTTAAAATTATATATTCTGAAAGATTTTGTGTGTGTGGCCCTCAACAGCTCACCAAAACTCAGTAAGTGGCTCACCAGCTGAAATAATGGCCCACCCCTCAGTTAACCAGTGGTATGCCAAACTGTTCAGATTTTGAAAAAGCTGTAAACCCCTGATAATTCATCCTGAGCATGGCAGATTTACCAGTGGATGAATTGGGCTGAAATCTGTTACCTTTTCAGCTATGTTAATTTTTCAATCCATGGACCCTGTTTGGCTACACAGCCTATTTATTTACATGCAGTCTTCATAGTACCATATTGTGACAAGGCCACACCCACACCACTGACTCACTGAGATGTGGGACCAGCAGGAAAACCCACGGGCCAGAAGTGCCCCAGCAGGTGGTGGGCTGGAGATCAAGCCGCACTTAAAATTAGCATGGGCTGACCTGGGGCCACACCATACCCTGCTGGGAACATGAGTGGGAAGAACCCACATGATAGGGGCAACCTGCCAGAAGGCATAGGGAGCCCAACCTGGAGGGTCAGAAGTGGTTCCCAGAGCACCAAACTAAATCCACACCTCTGGGAAGGGGCAGCTCTACATGCTGAGGCATTAATATCCTGCCCAGCTGACAGTACTTGTTGTAGTACTTGAGATAGAGGTGCAGGCACAGTGCATGTAGATCCGATCCTCACCGTGTACCTAAAGAAGAGAGGATCTCATAACCACCCAATTCATCACCAGGGTCCAGCAAAAGCACCCAAGTGGAAAGGCTGGGGTGGGGGGTCAGTATAGGGGATGAGGAGCCCCACAGGAACTACACCAACATGATCACACCAAGGTCTCCAGAGAACCGCTGACACCACCTCCCTACAAGTGAAGGTTCATTTGAGAAGGAACAGCAAAGTCATGGCAGGCGAGAAAGGCAAGGTGTGACATGACCAGATGAGCAGGTCATGCTCATGGCCTGTTGGCAGTTGCATCAGGCATGGACCTGTCACACCTTCTCTATGTTTATGCCTCAAGCTTTACCTCTCTGTTCATGTGTCCTTAGCCTCAGGCTTCAACTTTGATAAGGAAAAGAGAAGGACAATAAGTTCTTCAATATTTTTCATGAAGGTTTTATATCTTACCCTCACTCTTGTATGCCTACTGCATCATCTGATATAAATTGTTTGTTGTTCTTTTCCACGTTTAGTGATAAACATCAATAAAGAGACCACGTTCCAGCTGTCTTACTAGAGGGGAAAAAATATCTACACCTGTGTAAAAACTTTTTTTTGGGTGGGGAAGGGGGCCACTGGGGAGCTTGAACAAGGCTATAGTTTCCTCTTTTTATTTCTCCAGAGGCAAGAGCTACCACATCTCTAGTCTTCATTGTGCCAAAGCTTCAGGGGAATCATTGTTTGATCATGAAAGCACTGCATTTTCCTACTTCAGTTATAGCCCAGTTTGAATATCAGTGGGCTATGGAAATATCCATTCCATCCTCTGAGTGAATAATTGCTATCCCCCTACCATATTATGACCACCTTCACACTAAATAAGGGAGAGGCTCTTCTGGAACAAATAAAAAATTTACATCATAATTTTTTTTTGCTTCAGCCTTTGTTTCATTATTTTATGATTAGTATGAACATTTTCTCTTGTTCTTCCTTGCCTTCTATACTAAAGCTTTTTATGCTCAAGTAGGAGGTTTGATATGTGGCTGGAATTATTTATTTAAGAACAAGAAAGTGTTGTCTTACCTGTATTTTGGCCTTCTAAGAGAATCTATCTGCTATGTCTGCCCTCATGTACTAGGTTATTTTAGTACCATGCCTAGTTTTATAATCTTCTCTGTGCCTGTGGTAGTCAGAAGGATGGCTGTCTTGATAATCAAAACAAATGTATAAAGCTGTATCCTTACTTATATGGGGATAGAACTCAAACACTGCTGGAGCAAGCAATTAGAGTCTGTTGAATAAAACTAATTATGAGCACGACAAAATTATTCCTTTCCACATAGATAAATACAGTTGTCTGATTTTTATCATAAAACATGAACAATGTATATGTTATTTGTTATGTATATAATATCTTGTCCTTTCTCGGAGTAAAGGTAATTCTCATTTATGATCAAATGATCTTGCTAATCCATTTGTACTCTAATATGCAGCATCTTCTGAGCTCACTCTTCCTGGCCCCATTGAAATAATTACATATATTCCTTGGCATTGACTTTCTTCACACAGCTGTGTTGTGTTCTGAATATCTATAAAAAGCACCACAACAAAAAATTGTAGGTTTTCTAAAATTTAAATTTAATCTACCAAAGATACATATACTAATATAAAAGCAGGAACACTTTTCATAGCAGAAAAATCATTGCACTGGTTTTAGCACAGCTTCAAATATTAGGCATGGGATAGACATTAGTTCCTTTAAGGCATATTTAACTGAGTAAAACAGATTATTAATATAAAATAAGATAAAGAAAAGACTCTAAACCCACCCCAAAAAATATTAGCTAAGGCTTGGAAATATCTTTCCTGAGTCAGTACATCTAAATAAAGTGGAATTTATTGAAAAAAGATATGAAAAATCATCAGGCTCTCTATAATCTCGATAAATATTAACCTGCAAACAACCACATGCAGTTGCAATCTTATTTGATGGCAAAAAGAATTTGACATACTAAGGCAGGATTATCTGTTTAATGCACTAGATACATTTGGATTCAGAAACAAATTGTGTAAATGGATTAAACATTTAGGGCCAGAAGCATGTCTTACTGAGCTAAGCATTCAGATTGAAATACCCATATTGCCTATTGTGAGCTTGATTGAAGATCCATTATTACAAGAGGCTGTTGAGGGATAGACAGAGCAGAGGAGCACTGCTTTGCAGTGAGTGGGAGTGCAGCAACCTGCAGGGAGCTCTTTGTCAGGGCTTTGTAGCCAATGAAAGCCTCCATACGCCCCCCCCCCACCCTTTCCCTCCCAATCATATGTTGCCCCTGTGTCTGACTGTACCTCCTGTAAACACTGCTAACCCAGAAAGTAGGCAGGGTGACATGGCAGTCTCAAGCACCAGGAAAGATAGAGAGGTGGGTGGTGCATCTGGGATGGAGCTGGGGAGATGGAAAAGACTACTGCAAATTACTATTGCAATGGTTGACAGTGTTGATGAAAAATCACAAATAGAAGGATTTGGAGGATGATTAAAATAATTATTAGCTGTAGTTCTTAGTTTTGTGTATTTTTGTACTGTCACCTCCTTGATGTAACCCTACTTATGTTCTTTAGGTCCAGCTGTAGTTGTATTCTAGTATAGTAATGGTGTATTTCTTCTTTACATATTCATAGATCCATAGATGCTAGGGTCAGAAGGGACCTTAATGGATCTTTGAGTCTGACCCCCTGCCCATGGCAGGAAAAACTGTGGGGGTCATGTGACCCCAGCCAGGTGCTTGTCCAGTCTCTTCTTGAAGACCCTCAAGGTAGGGGAGTGCACTATCTCCCTTGGAAGCCTGTTCCAGATTCTGGCAACCCTAACCATAAAGAAGTTCTTTCTGATGTCCAACCTAAATCTACTCTCTATCAGCTTGTAGCCATAACTCCTGGTTATTCCAAGGGGTGCCCTGGTAAACAGAGTATCTCCTATTTCCTGTTGCCCCCACTTGATGAGTTTGTATGCTGCCATAAGATCTCCCTTCAGCCTTTTCTTGTGGAGTCTGAAAAGGTCTAGGTCCCTCAGTCTTTCCTCATAGGGCCTTCCCTGCAGGCTTATAGGAGTGGCCCTCCTCTGGACCCTATCAAGGTTGTTCATATTCCTCTTGAAGTGCAGTGCCCAGAACTGGATGCAGTACTCCAGCTGCAGCCTGACCAGTGCTGCATAGAGGGGAAGCATTGGGGCTGCGTGCAGCTTTGGGTGATGATTCAGTTCAGAGGAGATTTGGCCCAATTCGGTGGCTGAATCTCCGAATCTGAATCGAATCTGGTGACCAATGTAAAGGTCTGAATCAATTCAAAGCTCTCCAAATCTTCGTCAAAGATTTGGAGATCTCTGATGATTTGGGTAGTCCCTGGTGGCTCCAGCAGGGAGCTGCAGCCACTCTGAGCTGGTAAGGATTAGAGGTGAGGGAGTGGGGGCTGCGGGAGTGGGGAGGGAACCATGGGGAGACCTTTGCCAGCCCCCCTGACCCCTGTCCACTCCCCACTGCCCTCCACTGCCCCACACTACATGGGGGGCTCTGCACGAGCCCCCTCAATCCTCCCCCTGCTCCCCTGCCCCCCCCCCCCACGGCTGCCCTGCCTGCTGGGGCTCTGTCCCTTTAAGAAAAAAAAAAGTCGAGAAAAGCCCCAGGACTCACTGCTTCTGGTGCAGCCTTGGGACTTCAGGGGCTCCTGCAGAGCCCTCCATGGGGCAGCAGGGATTGCCCCCCGCTGGCAGGAGCAGTGAGTCCTGGGGTTTCTTTAGGTTTCTTTTTTTCTTAATGGGCCAGAGCTGGTCCATGCGGGACACCCATGGGGGGGCTGGGGAAGTGGGGCAGGGGGGCTTGGGGGCCCATGGAGAGCCCCCCATGCAGCATGGGGCAGCAGAGTTTGCCCCCTCATCTGGCAGCACCTGCTGATCCGAGGCTTCTTTTTCCCCGAGTGCTGGGAGCTGGGGTGGGCAGGGCAGCCATTGCTGGGCTGGGAGAGGGGCGGGGGATGGGCCTGACCTAGCTGATTCAGAGATTCAGCTGAATTGAATCAGGACAGTGATTCAAATCGCTGAATTGAATCACTGTCCCCCAAATTGGCCAAATCCAAAGTGAATACTAGCCACTTTGCAGAGGCCTAGGAAGCATCACCTCCTTGGACCTGTTTCTGATGCACCTACTAATGCATAACAAAGTGCAGTTAGCTCCGTTAATTACTTTGTCACATTGATGATTCATATTCATCTGGGAGTCAACAACGACTCTGAGATCTCTTTTTGCAGCTGTGCTGCTGAGAAGTTCACCCTCCAGCCAATAGGTATGCTGGTGATTCCCTTTCCCTAGGTGCAGCACCTTGCACTTGTCCTTGTTGAACTGCATCCTGTTGTTCTCTGTCCACTTCTCTAACCTGTCCAGGTCTGCCTGGATTCAGTTTCTTCCCTTCAGTGCGTTTACTTTGCCTCATAGTTTTGTGTCATCAGCAAATTTGGATAGAGTGCTTTCCACACCCTCATACAGGTGGCTGATGAAGATATTGAACAGCACCAGCCCAAGGACCAAGCCTTGGGGGGACCCCACTGCTCACATCTTTCCAGGTCAATACTGACCCATCTACCACCACTCTCTGGGTATCAATTTGCCACCCACATGACTGTGTAATCATCTAGGGCACAGCTGTTCATTTTTTTTTTATGAGAATAGGATGGGATACCATGTCGAAGGCCTTCTTAAAATCCAAGTAGATGACATCTACCTCGACTCCTGCATTTAAGCATTTAGTGACCTAGTTATAGAAAGAAACAAGGTTAGTTAGGCAGTATCTACTTGCTATGAACCCATGCTGGTTGCCCTTCAACATTATATTACCTGCTGAACTACTACAACAAATGTGTTCCTTGATAATTTTTCAAGGGTTTCCAAAGGATAGAGGTTAGACTAACCAGTCTATAGTTACCCGTATTAGTATGCAAGCTGAGAAATTTGCTTTGCTTATGCCTGTTTTATTGTTTATGGGCCTATGTCTTACAGCTCATGGGACATTTTTGGCTGGCATCAATAACAGAGACCACCAGAAGGCAGCTCAGGGTGAGTCTCCCTTATCAATGGACTGGGCTAGGTAGTAGGTCACCTGGGCTGATTTGCTAGTGACTGAAACTGTTTGGGTTTCACTTAGGCTAAGTACAGATAGTCAACAAGCCCAAGGCAGAATCAATCCAATTTACACAGAATTCAATAAGCTGCATAAATTGGACCATTAACAAACAGAATTCATGTTCAATCTTCCACTGGCCAAGGCAGGGAGATGCCTGCAGTGGCCAATGCCAGAAGGTGGATGTGCTGCTGCATGCCTGCCAGCTCTGCTGGGCTGTGATCACCCCAGCCCCAACCCCTCACCAACCCGCCACCACTCAGCTTTGGTGGGGAACAGGCCTCAGCCCCTGCCCTGGCCCCAGTCCCCTTCAGCCGACTTTTCCCTCCCTGCAGCCCAGCTGCACTGGGCTGTGAATGTCCTAACTCCCCACCCCAGGAGGGTGCAGTGGGGGAAAATTGGGGGGGGGAAGCACCCAACTTGTGGGGGTCATGAAAGTTTCCTATCTCATGGGGAGGAGCCCAGGGTGGGCGATCTGCTCCCCTGCCTCCCTCCCTTCCCCACCAGGCTAATAGGGGCAGGTAGGAGACAGGTTAGGGAGCAGAGGCTTTTCTGTCTCATCTCTGTAACAGCTGGGGGTGGGGCCAGCCTAGAGCAGACAGCACAGCTTCGGACTGCAAAGTATCCTGGGATGCTGAAGTAACTTGAGTCGGCAGGGAATCTGGGACAGAAGTTTGATAGACTGGTTTAACCTACATCAGTTAAGTCTAACACTACATCTGTCTGGGTCAATCTTAAACCAGTTTCAGCCATTTCTGATCACTCATACCAGTTTATGTGTAATTTCTATCCTTAGCCTTAATGTTTAATGGCTAAGGTTTTCTTTAAGGCTGTGTATTTATTTCCTCCACTGCAGTAAACCCTGTTTCCGTTGAATGTTGCTTATGAATGGGGAAGTGTGTTCACTTTAGACCATTCAGTTAAAATTTATTTTCCCAGGTTTCAGGGAGGCAGGGGTGGGGAGATTGGGGGTGGGGAGCCAGATTCAGAGAGTTGGTGTTAAACCCTACATTTGAACTTGGACTTTGTTATTTCCATCCAGGACCTGGCATAAGTGTTACATTTACAGTCTGTAAAATATATGTTAGTAAAAAAAAAAGTTTCCCATTTAAAAAATGCATTCTAGGCTTGGAAATCCTGTTGTGCACATGCTTGCAGCAGAGCCTTTGAAAGCTGGCCATTAATGATTCTGTGATATTGAAATTTCCCTGTGGTTTCCACATTTAATCTTCACCGAAAATGTCCTTCTCTCAGTGTTCTGCCTGTATGTATTCGTCCTTCTCAAAAGGGAATTAGTTTTACGTATAAGTGAAGTGATTCTAGCAGATGCCTATAAGATCAGCTAAGGAAATGCAACTTTTAATGAGTATTTAAGAATTACACTGTTCTGTGGGGGTATTTTTTCCTGTACAACTACCCATAGAAGGCTGAAAAGCCCTTATTCCCTTGCCTTTTGCTCTGTAATTCCGTAAGTGTGATATCTTTCCTATGAATAGCATGGATAGATGAGAAAACAGTGCCCAGTGTTATGTATTTTTCCTCTGTCAGAGTTGTAAGTGCTCAGACCACACAAAGATCATATCCAGTGCTTTGTGATTCTCTGGCATGAACAATATAGAGAGGTATCAACACTACAGAGTAACACAATGGGACATTGCCTCTGTGAACAAAGTCAATGGTGGGAGTTTGCCTGAGAACCACAGAGGTGGGAGGAGAGGAGGAGCTCAGTGGTGAGCCTGCCTCAAGGGGGCTTTATTGTGAGTTTTGTGAATGCCTGACTTTATGAGATGTCTGATTTGTAGTGACTGTGTTTGACTGCAGTGCAGTGACTGTCTGCCTGGATTTGTGTTCGCAACTTTGTGTGGAGTGCTTGCCTGGCTGATTGAGGTGTGAAAAAGGACTAAGGGAGGTGAGAGCCTATAACGAAGTAAAAATAAAATTCCCATTTGGTACACTATGTTCCTAGGTTATTCATCTTTCATACCTGAATACGTCTTGAGAGACAAGGAATTCTGGAGGGTTGCCCTTGCAGCTACCACTCCCTATGCTACTCGTTTCAGGGCCAGTCACTGCTAACTGCCGTTTGGGATCTAGTGATTGATCAGTTCATTTAAACCTTTTAAAATACTGTGAAAACATATGATTTCTAAGGTGGAGGAAAAAGAACTTCAGAGAGTTCTGAAACTTTCTTGTTAATCAAAGATAAAAATTGCTTAGATCAAAGTCATATGAAGATCATTCGATACTTCATTAAAGCAGAAACAGATTTCTGCCAAGCTGGCACCTGCAGTTTTTCAACCTGATTTAAAAACAGAAGTCTGATGTGCACTATGACATTTTCCAGCATATCTTTGTTGACCCAGGGCATATGCTTTGGTGAACAAAATTATATCCACAAAAGCTCTGGTACGGATGTAGTCTTCTCACTAGAAGGATGCTTTTATTGACTTAGCTGGTAGCATTTGGAAATGTGGCAGAAAAAACTCTTCTGTTAGCAAAGGCAGCAATTGCACTAAGGAGATTTGCTGATGTAGCTATGCCAACCTAGTTACACTGGGGAAGGTTCTCAAACCCTAGGAGAAAATGTAAGAAGCTAGAGAGAGAAGGTGCAGTACAGAAGGAAGAACAATGGGAAAGGAAAATAGCAAGGTAATGAGATGTTGCTTTTCTGGTTTATCTATGCTCTTGATAAAGGCAGCATGTTAACTGGCCTTCTGGATAAAGCACAAGGTTCAGTCAAAGGAAAGGAAGTGAGTTCTTTGTACTCTCTGGAAGGGCAGTTATGCAGATGGCAAGAAAGAATACGACTTGATTCATCAAACCTTCTACTAAAGATGCGGAACAAGAGGCTAAAGAAAATACCTGACAGCAAAAAAATGGACATTCCAGCAGCCGACTCCATACCACCAGAAGCTGACAAACCATGACAAAGGTGATGATGTCCCAACTGCCTACGTACCAGAGTTAGACAGTAAGAATATGATGCCAAGGACATTAACAATAGGGCGCGGAGGCTTGAATCTCTTCTGGAGCCATTTCTGGTGCAATAATAGTTTACATTAATGAAATGTAGCAGGTAAGGAACAATTGAGAGGGAATTAAGGGAAATAAACTTTTCTATGATTGTTGAAACAAAAAGCTAGAATGTTTGAAAGATTAAGAATACATTTTGTTACAAGTGAATCATGGATCCAAGAATGCAAGAATGATAGCAGTTATATTTAAGAAATAATTTAATAAAAAGTGGATGATAAATACTGCATAATCCATTCATAAATGCTGATGGTTGTGAATAATGATGAAGTCCATGTTCATGTTGGTCTCTTCAAACTAATTTTTCTGCCATCAGAAATTACACTCTCTTATAGACCTCAGCATTAGGGAATTATGAAGAACTTCAAGCTGAATTGCCAAGAGGGTATGTAAGTGAATTTTAGCCATGGATTTGTGGAAGGCTGATCTTGGCTTATTCCTTGGTGTAAATGTCTGATAGTATATGATGTCCACATGTTGTAAGCTGCCTGGGGTTTGATTCAGTTGGTTCAGTCTATTGCAGACTTTTATTTTAGTTACTGGAGAAAAAAAAAACAGGATTTATTAAAGAAAGACCCTCTATCATCATTTATTGAATTGCTGAGGAAGTGCAACCACCAGGGAGATTCTCTTAGAAACAATTGAATGGGTTTGCAGACTTTGACAAGGATGCTGAGGGCACAGGAAATATTACTATGTGGACATTGGTTCTGCAGTCAAATTGACAAAAAGGAAAATGAGGTTGGGGATATGGACTGCAGTGATTTGATGCCTCCATTACTTAATGCATACCATTTTTGAGGGGAGGGGGGTAACAGAAAAGTGCTTCAGTAACATAAGGAGAACAGGTGACAGTTTGATTTTATGCTTTGGAAACTCACATACATCATTTGTCAATTCTTCATCAAGAAATCACTTAGAGTGAGTCACATGACAAATGAAAATGTCCACAGAGGCCAATTAATAATGCAGCTATCTGTGGGCTTATTACTTGGGAACCTTCAATGTATTGAAGCATATTCATAATAAAACTATATGATGAAAGTCTACATGGTGAACCTCCATTAACTTCAGGAGTGGCAGTTCCTGAAAAAGAACAGCAGAATTAGGTTTTTAGTGAAACTTTTACTTAAAAAAGAATAACTACCTTTTGCTTAACAGTTTATTAACTCTTAAGGTATCAGAATTCCTGCCCCACCTTAGATCTGACATTACATAAAGAATGAACACGGACAGTGTTGGGCCAGGAAGGGCACTAGCAATGTATAGGGAAAAAGGAAGAGAGAAGTAAAATTTTAGTTTTTTATGACCTGCTTTTCTCATGTCATATTTGCAAAATGTGATCATGGGTAAGAGAGGTTATTTGTGGCATGATGCGAATCAGTAATGGGAATCCAACCAACTCTTTGCATTACTTGCAGGGTATGTGGTGCTGGGTCCAGACTGTGTGCCACAGGCATCTTGGAGGGCTGGGACTGGTGTGTGGGTTTGCCACAGTGACCTGTGAATAGGTTAATGTGGTTTTCTGGCTCAGATCAGGCCCATGAGCTGTATGTTTGACACCACTGGTATAAAGAAATCACAACGTGCAAAATATATGGCCAGTGTCCTCTCTACATGTACTTGACAGCAATCTCTTCAGAGGACTGGTCTTAATCCCACTACTAATCCTTAATTCAAGAGTCTCTGCTCTCTGGCATTCCTGTGGTGATTGAGTTGTCACATGCTAATGGTCCAGTGTACAGGTCCTTTTTTCATTTGTTTCCCTTTTTCTGGTGTTCCATTTTCAAAGAACCAATCAGGAGACTTAAAGCAAGAATTACGAGAAGTCCCTGTTTTACATGAATCGTTGCAGACTAAATTTTGGTTTAATGGTACAAGATAGTTAATAATTGTCTGTCTTTCTTCCCTGCCAGGGGGATTTCTCCATCAGTAACCAATTTCCTTATCTCATCTAATTGAAATTTTGGTTTATGCTGTTGAAATTTAACTGTTTTCAAATGAAATAGGATTCCTGTGAGAGGAAGCCTAGCTTGAACTTTGTCTATCATACCTTGCTACAGTATCTTTGCCTCAAGGAATACCTGGGCTAGGCTCTTAATATGAAGGTTTTCACATATCTTCATACGTATAATATTAATGTGTATATACACACTCATATATACATATTTGTATGTGGTACATATGTAATAGTGTGAGCCTTTTGTTAATGCTAATTATTTTGGATATCCAAATTTATGCTCATACTAATGGTCAAATCTTCACCAGAATGACAGACAAATGTCTATTCCTTTACTGCAAGAATTTTTGTGGGTAATATCTTTTATTGGATCTACTGCATAGTTGGTCCAATAAAAGGTATCATCCACAAGAGGTCTTGCCTCTCATATTTATTAGGCCATTGCAGCAACAACATCTGTTCTTTTACTGGTGATGCTTATGGCCCAAAGCTTGTATACCCTCCCAATTATATACAATTCTGAGGGCTAAATAGAATCAAATGTTGATTACAAATACTGCAGTGGCCTAACAAGGAGTATTTTATTCAGATGCATTTTGATTTAATCTTCTTGAAAGAATTTTTTTCACTACATATTATGCTCTACTGGCAAAAGCATGCTCAGTAATACACTGGACCTTTACTATGCAGGCTGCCTCCTTGTCACTGCAGCCTATAATCAAAATGGTTTAAGCTTAGCATAATTCCCCTACCCTTTGATGCTTCCTTCAGTTCTTAGCTGCAAGATAAGGTAATCAAATTCAACAGAAAGAGAGTTTGTAATAAAGATGATACCCCCCCCCCACCGATAACGTACATTCATAAATATTTTTCCAAAACATAATGAAGCTATAGTTGACTGTGGGTGTGTTTACACATGTGCTTTAATGCATGTTAGTGTCATAACCCAGGGAATTTGGTGCCTCGGCACTATGGAATTTTCTTGACACACGAGAGCCTCTTGCACAGCGAGGGTCTTTGTGGCATAAAGAACTCACGTGCAGGAGAGAGTTCCCGCCACTTTGCAGCTGTCTTTGCAGGATGCATTCTCTTTGCAGCACAGAAATGCACGGTGCAAAGAGTTCCCGCCATTCGGATGCAAATTCGTGCCCCGCAATTGGCTAGTGCTAAATTATTCACACGTGGCGGCCGGTAATTGGCTTGCTGGCCGTTTAAAAACTAGCGCGACTTCCGCCCAAGTCGAAGAGCTTTGAGCACGCTGCAGAGTGCCTCTTAGAGATCCGACTTGCGGCTAGCTGATCGATAGACTGATCACCTATCGATCCTTCTTCCCGTCGCCGAACGCAGTCCCAGACGTACCCTTTTCCCGCCGGCTTGAATTATGGACGAGTTTACTGGCATTGGCCTCGCCAGCTGGAGCAACTCACATTGTTGTCCAGACTACCGAACTGTTCCCGTCGCAGCCACCCGCGACGTAAGTAAAGTTTTTTGCAACCATTAAGCCTTGTCAGCCTCTCTATTCACCAGCCCGCCCTGACGAACGAGTAATTTCTGAATCACCTCGAGTCGGTTCAGCCCGGCCGAGACAGTTAGCTTATTTTAATGCTCATTAAAGCATCACAAAAAATGCTCTTTAGTTTAAGTACATTAAAATAGGCTAATGCGCATTTTTCTAGTACCTCACAATGGAGGACCCACTTTTTATGTGCGTTACTTGAAGCACTTTAATTGAATGTGTAGATATACCCTGTATGGCCTTAACTCTGCCCTCCGTTTGCCCATGCATTTAGTTTTTTGTGCATTGTCTCTGAAATGCTTCTCAAATGCTACACTATAACACCAGGTTAAATTTTCCTATGATTGGAGGCAGCATTGCTGCAATTGCTAAGAACTAGCTTGCTGCCTACTAGTAAAGAAAATTACTGTAACTTGGTGTGCATAAGTGGAATGCAGAGCGAGAATCCTGCTTCCTTATCATCTTTTCATGTGTGTGAATGACCCCCTGGAAATAGTGAAAGACAAACTTATACAATCCCCATGGAGCAAGGCTTACTTATTTTGCTGCTTCCTTGAGCTTGCAGCAGAACACAGTCTATGCATAATCTAGCATAAGAAACCAGGTATGTTAAAAAAAAATCACTCTGATAATGTATTGCTGTGTCAAGTTTCTTATTGATCCACTTAAAAGGACATTGACCTTTAATATTAATGCACTTAGTTACAAATGTCATTGGAAAAGGAGTATAAAACTTAATCTCCAATGACATCAAATGTGCATGTCAGCTATGAACAGAACTACATACTGTAGTGAAGTAATGAAGCCTAATTACATCATCTATTTGTTATGGGCTCTGGCTATTTGCTATTATGAAAATTTTGATTAAGAACATTATCAGGCCAAAAGACAACTATTCTTCATGGAAAGACATTACTGTGAAATAAAAAAAGAATTAGATTCTTGTTGTGGATAGGGAAAGGTGGTAAATTATATATGTTTGCTTTGAAAGATTGGTATCTAAGTGCTCATGTTATATAATGGAAAAAAAAAAAAAACCAGTATGAAACTTTACAACAGGAAAAGGGTAATTGATTCTTATTCATACCTAGAATACATTTCCTTGTAGGTTGTAAAATACAAATAACAAACAGTCTTCTTTCAGAAGAGATGTAACACTGAGGCCTGGATCATTTGCAATTTTAAGTGCATGTGTGTGCACCACAACAATTTTTTTCTAAAACAAGAAGAGTTCCTATTCAGTGTAGTTCAGCATGCACAGAAAGCTTGCTGCATGTTTTTTTTACCTGTAGTTTAGAAGATTCTTTGCATACTGTGCTGCATTTGTAGGGCAATCCAAGGGTCTCTGTTTAGCAAAGCACTTAAGCATGTACCTGGATCCCTCTTCAGTAAAGTACTTAAGAATGTGCTTAAGTCCCATTGATGTCAAAACACTTCAGTTTTTTGATTCATTATATTGGTTCTTTACACATCATGCTCATTTCTTTCATCATGAAGTAACTAGATCATGGTGGCGGATGAAATGAAACACAGTTTACAGTGCAAATAATTTTTTTACACTGTGCTCTGGCTTGCTTGGAATAGATATTTATTTACATAGGGCTTCTTGTAAGACTTTGCAGTGCAGCTTACAGACCAAATGTAGTCCGTGAACTGAACAATGTACCTCACCCACTTGGGTCAAGATGCATACAGGCACATATAATCTCTGCAATCCTTACCTGTTTTATGGACAAGGGTAGTTACCACATGTTTTGTTTTGTGCAGACTAAATAAAGTACACCATCTCCTAGGAAACTGCCAATAAACAGTTTTAGGTACTTATGCATAAAATATCCAACTGTCCCAACAATTTGTAAAGAGCCAATTCAGTCAATCAGTAAATTGCAGTGGTTTGGTCTACCTTGATGAAGGCTCCAGTTACATTGTTGTAATGAATAAAATAACTCAGAATGGACTTTAGAAATATAGCAAAACCGAAGTGTACAGCATCATTGCCAGAAAGCCATATTAGCTCAAGTCACTTATGCTCTCATGGGTTTTTTAATTTAGTGTTGAATAGAAGTTTTCACTGAGGTCAGCCTTTGAACACTGTTCATTTACCTATGTAATCTGATCAATTAACATGCATGGCACAGATCTTTATGCACCTTCACCCTCAATAAGAGACAGAATACAAATCTAGACCTAGATTGTGACTTGAAATGTGCTACCAATTTAGGGATATGAAAGGAAGTCAGACACTGTCAATGTCACTCTTATACCAAGATGCAGGCTACCCAGATGTAGGCATGTAGTTGTAAACTGATGTACTGGGCCTGCCACTCTCCCTAGAGCTGCTGAGCAAGGAGTGGAGGGGAGCCATAGAGCCTAGGATCTTCCCTTCCTAGTGCACTAGCCAGCAGTCATGCTATAGGAATGAGGGTGCACGTGCATGTGTGTTATGATTAGTGGCTTATAAAAGCTAGGAGAAATTTGCCTCCCTGCAGAGCAAGGAGAATAAGACAGAAACAGTGCCTGAGAGGTGCGGGGGTATAGTGCTTTCTAGAGTTGTTCGTATTTTTGAAGAATTTATTATAAAGAAAATGAGGCCAATTATATCCATCTTGCCTTGAAGATTGTCATTCACAGTTGGGCTTTTTACATTCAGTCAGTCATATCAGTCAAGTTTGGTTTTTTCTTATTTAGAAGCAGTACTTTTCAGTCTACCAAAGGGCTAGTTACTCATGATTGCTAGTATTTCAGCCCTATGCCACATGTAAAACTACATGTTGACAGCATGCCCACACTACCTGTGATTCATATGCTCAAGGACTGGCCATATTCTATAACTTTATACCATCCTTCAGTCTTCTTATGTTATACTTTAGCACTGTTACATAAACCATACTGGCATACATATGGTTTAGATGAACAGAGGAAACAAAGGAGGACAAAGAAGTGAACAGAGAGCAGTGAAAAGAACATAGCTTAGAGATTTCATTTCAGTAATGCTTCTTAGCTGTGCTCTGATTCTTGTCCAAATGATTCCAGCTGTTCCAATGGAACAATCAGTCTCAGAAGACAAGACATGATGTGATGAGATATCCTTCCCTAAACCCCTCACTGCAGTAGCCCACATAGGGTTAATGAGGACCTTCTTATCTCTCCCAGGTGTGAGGAAGCAAGCCAGTTACAAGTAGCTGTTAGAAAAGACTGCAACCCAAACAGAAAGGGGGGGGGGGAGGGGGGAATGTTAGATGATTTGAGTGAAAGCAGGCTACAGATGTGCCTTATAGACTAAAGTTGTGGAAAGAGGCACAGGGAAGGAAAGGCTGCCAGTCAGTGCATCTACATGTGCGCTTTAATGTGTAGTAGCCTATTTTACTGCACATTAAAGAGTTAAGTAAAAAAAAAGTGATATTACTTGAATGCACATTAAAATAGGCTACGGTGCATTAAGCATCACTAAAAAATGTGCTATCATGCTACTGCACATTAGGGCAGCCTAATGCGCATTAATTTTCTACCTCAAATTGTAGGTACTAAATTTAATGCACATTAGAAAAGCTGCATTAATGAACGTGTAGACATGCCCAGTGAGCAGGCTGGAGAAGTGGTGATCTGTAAAATAACTGCTTTCTAATGCTTGGCTTAGGATTGTCTGCTGGAAATCTGAGAGTTTGTGCCAGGATTCCTTTACCTCCCCACCATGCAGATGGGGAAGTGAATAGTCTTGAAAGCCAGAGCTGTTGTGGAGATGTTTTAACTGGACATACAACCTTCTAAATTTTAGGGCAGCCCTTTTGACCTTTTTCTGTCTCTGAGAGAGCTGAACCTCCTAAATTATACAGACAGGAGTTGGAGGTTACAAGAGGACTTCTATGTTGGGTATGTATGTCTGCTGCATGTTGATGGGACCCTTTGACACACTATCATAGATACTTAAAGCCAAGCTACCATGAAGAAGGTGGAAAAAACAGTTCAAATATTCAGGTGTGCACTTAAAATGGTTGGAAAACATGGACACAAACACAGGGAGGAAAATTTTGCATATGTTTTGTCTTAAGTCCAAGTAGCAACCTATAAATAAATAGGTACTAGCTTCCAGCTACCATTTTAGTATTTGGTCATCTTTTCTCCTACAGGTGCCAAAATGCTGCTTGCTGGAAACTGAATACCTATTTTAAAAAAGACTTATGCTGTGGTATACACCAGTGTTTCTCAACTTGTTGGTCGCAATTGAAAAGTGGGTCACAAGAATATTTGAAAGGGTTTTGAGCAAGTCCCAGAAAAATGCAGGAAAGCATAGGTTTCCCCTTGCAGGCTGGCAGCATTTTAGCTTGCAAGGAGCTGCTTGGGGCAATTGGGGGCAGCAGGTACATGTGTGTTTGTGTGCGCGCGCACACATGGCCAGGATGCAACCAGGCAGGGTCATGGGAGCAGCCATAGCAGCTGGATGCAAATAAGTGTATGGGGAGTGGGGGTTGGAGGTCCCGGGCTTGGGAACTGTCTGGGTTGTCGGTGTGGAGGGGATGAGTAAGTGGGGGGAGGGAGGGGACACGTGCCTGCCAGCACTGGGGAAGGTGGCCAGGTGCCGAGGCTGTGTCAGGGTTGGGGGAGTGCTTGCCCCTTCAGCAGGGGAAGGGTGTGGCGGAGAGCTGTATGACAGGGCCAATTGCACTGAGGCCGGTGCCCCTACTCGCAGGGGTGGGGCAGCCAGGAGATGCTGCTTGTGGGGCAGGAAAGGCCGTGACCAGGCTGCCTGGCATGGTGCAGGAGCCCCAGCTCAAGGCAGGCGGGGTGTCACAGGCCTCTCCTCCCCTCTATCCTGTGATGGGACTGGACTCACTTTGCTGCTGCCCACATAAGAAACATAGTCTTCTTTGTGTTTCTTCACTGTGCTCTGCCCTGAGCGAGACAGGGGCAGCTGGGGTCCCCCTCTGGCAGGGCCGCAGAGTCAGGGTGCTGTGGGTTGAGAGTGATGAGTACCAGCAAGGCCAGAGGGAGTGGGAGAGGAGTGGGGGGCACCAGCAGGGCCAGGGCTGTGCCTTGGGAATGAGGGGGACTGGCAGGATTGGGGGTGCTGTGGGTCAGGAGTGTAAAACAGTGTTGCTGCGTAAATCAATGTAAATACTCTGTAATTAACTTTTTAGCTTTTTGTTAAGAAAAAATATGTAAGTAGAGGAGTCAAACTGCAGTGCTTACAGCAATTTCCAAGCCTCACTCCTGACCCCCAGCCCCGCCCAATCCTGCCTGTGCCTCTCATATGGTTTGTGCAGTTTCCCATATTTATATGGGTATTTTAATATAGAGATGAAAATTTATGAATTGAGATTCTTAGGTTCTATTAATAGGTAGGAACAAAAATCTGAAGGATCATAGCTTCAGATTTTTGAAACTTTTCAAAACTTCAGCAAATACCTCTGTACTAGTTTTCAGAGCCATATTTTAAACATGTCTGCCATCTTTTCCTTGTTCTTGTTTAGAACAATGTCCAACTTCAGGAATAACTGGTGTCAGGGAATGGAACCAATTTTCAGAAGTCCTTTTCACCATGAATTTGATGGGGATGAATTTCTGGTTTCTTTTTTATTTCCTTCAGAAGAAAACAACAAAATACTCAGTAGTTTTGGACCAAAATCAGAAAAAAGCTTGAATGTTTTGTATAAGTTTCATACTAAGATTGCATTTGTTTAGATCAATAATTCAGCACAAACTTGAGGTTGCCAAATAACGCTTACGGAAGTAACCAAATAATACTGATGATCCATACAACCTTATTTCAATTAAAAATGATAGGTTTTATGCATCATGTTGCCTTAAAATTTCACAGGGTTCCTTAGAATTAATTACCAGAAAGTTTCAACAGTCCATTTCCTCTTCCTCCTCTTTAACCTTGACACCAAATCTCATACATCTTTAATTAGGAGACATTAGCCATTTCTAAACTTTCCTAAACTTTCTGCCACTTGACTTATTTTAGTCGAGTCCAGAGATACCAAACAGATCAAAAGTCTGACCTAACATACAGCTTTATGCATGTGTTTAGATTGCTTCTCTCTTCCTCTCCTTTCTCACACACGTGTGTGTGTGTGTGTGTCTGTTTGCTTGTGTTTTTGTTCAAACAAATTGTACAGACTTTAGCTTACAGTCTAAGATGTTAAGTAGTGCTACATCTGGTAGCTTCTTAGTTATCTGAAACCTCAATACTACGGCATTATCATGGATCTTGGGAAAAAGATAAATTTAGTTTCCTATATTTTAAAGTAGCAACTGTGTGAAGCTATTTATGTTCTTTATTCAATTATCACCCACTATAAAGCTGTATGGCAACCTGTGTATTTTGCATATTGACATGCAAGTATCTGTATCCTACACAAATAAGTAATCTGTTCTTACTGTATTTACACAAAGTCAAGAGGAGGTTTTCTTCCCATTTTAACACTATGAGGGGGAAGCCCCTGATCTTGGACTTGAGTACAAATGGGAAGGCAGGCACCTTCCAGGCTTATAGTTGGAGCCACAGCCCCTGGCTCCCCACTGCTACCCCAGCCACTTGCCCAGAGCACAGTGCAAATACTGGTTGTACCCCCCCCCCACCCCACCTATGCAGCACTAGCAGTGGTGACAGCTGCTCTGGTCTGGCAGCAGCTCTGGACAGAGCCAGAGTTACTGCCATCACAACTGCTGCTGCCAGACTGGAGCTAAGGCTTGAGCTGGGGCAGTGGTTGTTTGGAGAGGGGAAGATAGTGGGGTGGAGGCAGAGGCTGCAGGGTCACATATGGTAAGGAGCCAAATGGGGCAGGGGTGGTCAGAGGTCAGGCACTATGGAAGGGGCAGGCAGGAATGGTGGGAAGTAGTGGGGGGATGGAGGGGAGGCAGGCAGCAGAGGTCAAGGGGCAGGGATCAGGCCTTTGACTCTCCTACCACCTGTCCCCCTATTGCCTGCTGCCCTACCATTGCTTGCTCCACTGCAGTGCGGGGGGGAAGAATTTTAGGCAACCCTCCAGTAATCAGATTCTGTATGTGGAAAATTATAACAAGCTTTTACAAATTGTCCATGTATAAAATCTAATTATTGGGACCTTATCTTAAGTCAAAGTTGTCTTGGATTCAGGTAAATATGATAATCCGTGAAAGATATGAAAGCTCCTTTTTAATATGAACTAATCAATATGAAGAAACTAATTATGAATTATTAATATAGGACAATATTTTATCTTTTAATTAAGAAATATTCTAGCTATTTCACTGTTTTTTCTGCTTACATATTTGAATGAGTCAAAATGCTATAGAACGGGTTAGATTTGTTATTTCAGTTCTTTGGGCTATAAGAGATAGCTGTTGCTAATTTTACCTTGACCTATCTGTAATAAAGAATTTGCTGGCCAAGCACACTGCTTTTTTCCTCAGCAAGCCATTGTCCTTGAAAATTCAACACTTCCTTCACTGGCCTTTATTTTTTAAAATATTGAATAATACTTCTCACTGAAAAATATAATTTAAAATGCAGCATCCTTAAATTAAATTTTCCCCTTAAAAAAGAAAAACGAATAAGATTATAAAATCTATCTAAAGGGGGTGGGAAAATACAAAACATTACTGGCAGATTTTGACAGTCTGCCGAGGACAGATAAAGTGCACTTTTTTTTTTAAATACATATTTTGTAAAGCTTTTAAATGTGTCAAGAGTCTTCCTGGTGAAGTTTCACATTATGTGATAAATTCAAATAGTACTTCAACTTTAGTGGGAAGAGTTTATTTCCCAATTACTAATGACCTTAAGTATAAGAACCAATTATGGTCAGAACTTTAATATCCTGGGTTAATTCAACTATTCAGTTTTGTTTGGTTTTTCTAAAGGCCTTTTCAGCAGGTGCTGGGCACTTACAGTGACAAAAGAGACTGGATGAAGAAGCAAAACATCTCAACAAAAACAGAGAACAAGCCCACAAATATTTAAACAAATACAGAGCTGCTTGTAGCATTTCCCAAAGGCAAGGTTACTTTATAAAGCAGTTGACAACCTGATATAAAGAAGAGTCAGGTTTAATTGAATGTATTTCACCTGGGGAATGAAACTTGGATATTACCATTGTTCAGTCACACATCAGGGACTTGTATCTACCAAAAAATGCCAACTTAGATTAGTTGAGGCTAAATAAATAAAACATTATTACCACTAAAACAGTTTCTTATGGCTCAGCAACTCAAGTTTACATGAACCAAATCCTATTTTCAGGATTTCTAACAAGAAATTGAAGCTCCTTTTCACTTAAAGACAAGTCTCAGGAGCCATCTGTCTTGTCTACTGTTTATGCATAGAACTCCCACTGACTTCATTTGGAACTGTATGAGTTTAATTGATGAGGTTATTCAGCTGTGGCGAGTTAAAAATACTCTGACCATGTTAACATACACACCACATTATGTAGATAAAATTGATCTGAATACTCTGTGTTTGACCATTGAAGTAGAGGGTTTAAGTGTAGGCTGTATAGTTTGGTGCTTCCAATCTTATTCTAGTTAAAATAGTTGTTCATTTAAAATAAATGGATGTGTTGTACCTAAAGTAGTCAGAAGCTCTAAAATCTTTAAAAAAGCTGCAATATTCTAACCATTAGACATGCTTGAGTGACAGCTATTCTTCTCGGACACTAAGAATATTGTAGCTGTAGCAGCCTGGTGTCCTGAGAGTTTTCAGTAAACCTTAACAATTTATGTTAAACATCAACTGAGCACTACGAGTTTGTGAAATACTTTATATATGCCTCTCCTTCCACCAAAACAGAATGCAACTGTACCAAGAAGATATTTGGTATTCAGACCCCACAATTCAATACTCAAAAGCAACTATACTTGAATCTCCTTCCTTTTACCTATTTTTTTTCCTTGCCCCATTCATACAATCTGACATTGTTCCCAAATATGATAACCTTGTGAATTTCTAGAAAAGGTAAGGGGACTCCATGTTGGCCCAATGGGTTATCTGTGCAGAGAAGTATACAGGATTGATGCCACACTGATTAGAGCAATTCCACTGTAATCAGTGAATATTGTTGTTTTTCACATTGGCATAGGCTTTGAACTTTGTGCTCAGATTAATTCCATCACAGTATACCATAACTACATTAGTTTTATGCCATTAGCTTGTTTCCATCCTGTTAGCTTCTTTACCCTCAGCAGAAAGTGATTTTTGTTTGTGGTGAAAATTGAGCTCAGTGTTTTGCAAAACATAAATAAATAAATTTAACTGATTGGTGGAAAAAGTCATTTTTTCTTCCCAAGATAGAGAAGAGGATACTACTGAATGTGAAAAACAATTTACCTTAGTTCATCTTCCAATCAGAATCTTCAACATCATTTTGTCAGAGAAAATCTGGCTGTTTTATACATATGTTTCTACATTTCACTGTCTATTAACATGCTTATGGCTGTTTTCTTCACTTCATGATCTTTAAAAAAAATCTAGAGGTTTTTGTGCTGATATGTCATCAGGTTTATGCATGATTTCTCCCTAGGATGTTTTCTGTGATAAGTTCTGGACACTCTTTTATGAACGCTTTCTCCTTAAGGAAGTTCATTTTAAGCTGCTACATAAATCAAGCCATTTTACAGTTTGCAGAGGATACACGATGGATGGGGGTCTCAGTTTTGAACACCAATATTTTATTCTGAATAATGGAAATATACATGATCAAGGCAGTTGAAAACAATGAAAAATATTGTCAGGCTATGACTTTTTTAAAATGTCCTAATTTTATTTCTTAATTAATATTTAGGATGTAATATAAGAGGATTAATGAGGTGATGTTGAATTGATTAAATGGCAAATACAAAATGCTGCATTCAGCATGAGAGCTGCAATCTATGTCAGCAACCTTGCTGGTTAACTTTCTTCTTGCTGGAACTTACTGTTTTAGCATCTCTTCTTACTAACCCTTTTATGCTCAGTGGTTTGAAAATCTGACTGCATTCTAGATATCTAATTCACTAGGAATTTTTCTTTTTTTAAAGAACGTTTTGGAGAAAACTTTCTCCATTCACTTGCAGCCAGGGTCCACTTCATGCCCATTAAGCAAATAGCAGAACTCTCATTGACTATGATATAGAATCAAGCCCTTAATGTTTAAAACAAGTAAAAGACTGGTTATATAAAGGTAAAATAAACGTTCCAGTAATCTAGGACAGCTCCCTTTGTTTTTATGAATATTTATTTGTAGAAGATTTCGGTATCACTTTTTATAGCACTTGAACTGGGAGAATGCAGCAGTACCATCCTATCTACCGTTAAGGGTGAGGTTCTGTGTTGCACCTCTAAGAGGTGCACTGCAAAACCTGTGGGCCTGAAGGAAGTGGGTGGGAGAAGGAGTACCATGATTCCATTAAGCATCTTTGCTACCTTTCCTCTTATGAAGCCTGAATTAGCCCAGGGGCTAGTATGGCCCCTGTCATAATTTAGACAGCTATGGCAGACTGGGCAAACTATGAAAGACTGCTTCTAGGCTTCTCAGTTGCCAATGGAGCTGTTGAACCCAGGTTCACATCCTGTATTAAGGGCTGTATCCTGTTGACACACACCCTGTATTAAGGGCTTTTGAAAGGCAGCCTCAGTGATGTCACCCATAGTTCTTACATTAGGAAGATTACTATCCTGGCCTCATCTGGAGCATTGAGAACCTCTTTTACCTCTGCTGTAGGCTTTCTACAAAGGTTAAGTACAGACAGCCAAAAAGCTTGAGGTTGAATTGATTCAGTCTTTGCAGGTTAGTCTAGGCTTCATAGAGTGAACCTATAAGCAAGTGAACAGACGTTTACTTTGCAGGATGTGCTTATCTCTTTCATGTGTTGCTGGAGGAGGTTTATCCATTTTGCATGGGTAACAGTACTCTTCCCCAGAATCATCTCTTCTCTCATAATCATGACATAAGGGACATATAAGCAAATCCTGCTAAGTTCTGCGCAAGAAAAAGGTGTAGGTGCCTGGGCTCAAGAGATGGTTCCAACTTGTGAATCGCAAATCAGACTCACCTTTCTGCAGCCCTGCATGTGGTGTGCCCTTAGTGTTTTGTATTAGCTGGCTCTACCCAGCCACTGCATGCTGTATACAGTCTGTATATTAGATTACATTTCTTACCTAGGAGTAAGAAGGAAACTAGAGAAGAAACTTTGAATCCTAGTTAATTCCTGGAAAGCTACCTTACTATCTTGCCTCACCAATTGCCCCATGCTTAGGGCCCATTGTAAAATAACCATGCAAACCAAAACTAGTAGGAAAAAAAATTTAAGAAGTGCAAAATTCACCCAAACGCAAGTATATTAAGTATACAACATGCTTTGATACTATGGTGATGAGCACTATAGAAAATGCTGTTGCAGAAATAAAAGAATAAATCCTGAGGGCCTTACTTAATTCAGTTCTTTAACAAGCAACACTGCCTTCCATGGGGATTGATTCAATACAGGCTCAGTAAACACTAAGAATATGTTACAAAGTCAGTTAACAAAGAATAAGTGGAGGATGAGAAGATAAAAGTATCAAAAGAGGTCTAGCAATTTACTATTGCATGTAATGCTGTAGTCCACAAAAGACTGACAATAGTGACAGCTGAGGGAAACAAATTTTGAGTATATAGATTAAATGCAAAACACTTGAGATCATGCATATTTATCTCCTCTAATGATAGAGTAGTGTGCTGTTAAATGACATTCCTCCTTAAAGGGTAAGGGTAACTCGCATACCTTAAAATTATAATTAAAGCCTCCTGATTATGTGAGACACTTCAAGAGAGGCACTTGAAGAATCAGCAAAATATACAAGATGCAGTAACAAGATTCTCTGATATGACAGTGTGTTTGCATATATTATCTGTGTGTGTATAGTAGAAGAAATGGAAAAAAAATCTCAATGATTTAGTTGAACTGAGATGAACCAAAGTATCTCCAATGCCTTGGATGTACAGCAGTGGATCACAACCTTTTTTTTCCTTATGATGTCCCCACTCATGTGAATGGAGAACCCAATTTCCCAATTATGAAAGGGAGGTTGAGTTGTGAATTTCCCGAACCTTTGCAGCATCATCATTACCCTCTCTTCATGGAGGAGCTTAATTAAAGTATGACATCAAAATAAGCTATAGCAAGTTGCAGTCAGCAATTACATGTATTGATTAACTTCTTATGAGGGTGGAGGCAAGAGAGTTGGTATTAAGGACACAAACTTTTAACATAAACCAACTTTACTGGAAACAAACACCTTCATTGTAATAAGTTCCTTGCCAAACTAAATCTTGATCTCTGTATCTAATACATTAAATACTGCTTGTTGCATGGCAGATAACATACACTGTACAATTGGAGGATGACTAGCCTTTCTAGAAGTCAACATGCTTGTACCAGTAAATATTTTTTCAGTAAATATTTCCTTGGGGCTGGAAAAGCTCAACTGTTCAAAGCCTTAGGGATGTGCTAATCTCATCCCCCTGACCCTGACTGGGCTATTCTTAGCTTGCCAGACAACACCTGTTCCCACTCTGCCAAGAAACTACCAACTTCTTTTCCCCTCCATGACCAAGACCCATCTGCCCCTCCCCTACACCAAATTACTTACAACTGGTTTCCCCTGTGGCTCCCAGAAGTTGTGAACACCTGTACATACCTCTACTCGGAACTTCTAACTATTGTATATGCCCACTTGCAGTCTAAGTGTAGCCAGTTTAAGTTAAACCACTCATGCCATTGTGACAAATGACACGGGGCAAGATGGACCTATGGCCTGACCCAGTAAACGGTACTTTTTATGTTCTTAAGAGAAGTTCAATGGGCAAAATGCTAAATACATCCCATTTTCAGCAATCTGAGTGCTGCATTGAAGTCAAAGGCAAGCAGAATCGTGTCCAGTATCTTCTCCCCCAATATCTGTCCGTTGTATTTCTTATACATATCCATTTTCTTTTAGAGCTTTCACCTTCTAATGCATTGAATATGTAAACCCTCTCACAAGGGTTTGCGGGTATGTGGCTCTAATGACTCCATTTCCCCAACAGTATCTCAGTTTTGCTTTACACTGGACTGGGTGCAGTGAATGGTTGTTCATGCCCTGAATGTATACTTGCCCAATGAAGCATTACTGTTTTCCTGTAGTCACTTGCCATGGAACCATTTTATGAAATCAAAGAGAAGGGAAATCTGTGGAATAGGTAGATTGTGACACTGAAAGTCAACTTGAATCGATTCCCTGGTCTGTTTCTAGGGCTACAAGACTTTTAGAGGATAACACCATATAAAATGTATCACAGAGAGATATCTATCACATACAAAAGTGATTTCCTATTCTTTTTTACATCTCTCAATAGTAGGTTCCTCTCTTAGAAGGGTGAGTTATATGCAGCAACTTAAAATGTGTTGCAATTAGGGCTGTGTGAAGCCTTGGGTGCTGATTCAATTCAGAGGAGGTTTGGCGCAATTTGGTGCCCGGATCTCCAAATCCAAATCAAAACAGGGGACCAATTAAAAGGTCTGAATCCATTTGAAGCTCTTTGAATTGATTCAGAAAAGATTTGGAGACCTTCGGCAATTCAGCCAATCCCCACCCACTGCAGCAGGGAGATGGACTCGAACTTTGAGCTGGTAAGAAGGGGGCGGGGGAGGGGAGGCTGGAAGAGTGGGGAGGGGAACCATGGGGGGCCAGGCCCCATCCCCTGCCCATTCTCCCAGCCCCCTGAGGGTCCCATGACCCCTGCCCACTCCCCCAGCCCCCCCCCATGGCTTCCCTGCCTGCCCCAGCTCCTGGTTGTTTAAAAAAAAGCCCCCACTCCCTGGGTGCTGCTAGGCATGGGGGCTGCCCCCCACTGCCTCACACTGTGTGGGGAGCTCTGCATGAGTCCCCTGAATCCCTCCACCCACTCTCCCAGCCCCCTCATGGTGGCTCTGCCTGCCCCAGCTCCAGCACTTTAAGAAAGAAAAAACCAAAACCCCTGTACTCATTGGCTGCTGCAGTGGCCTTGGGGCTTCTGGGGGTTTGTGCAGAACACCCTCCCCCCGCAGTGCAGGGCGGCACGGGGCAGTGAGGGGCAGCAGAGATTTCCCCCCCCCCCCACACCTGGCAGGAGCTGGTGAGGTCAGGCCTTTTTTTTTTTAAAGGGCCGGGAGCTGCGGCAGGCAGGGCAGCCATGGGGGGGGGCGGGGGGAGCTGGGAGAGTGGGCGGGGGTCAGGAGGCTCATGGCAGAGCCCCCCACATGGCACAGGGCAGTGGGGGGCAGTGCAGATTGCCCCCCACCAGGCAGGAGCCAATGAGTGGAGGCTTTTTTTTTTCCAAAGAGCTGGGAGCTGGGCCGCGTGGGGCAGCCATTGAGAGCAGGCAGGGGATGGGGCCTGTGTGATTCAGAGATTCGGCTGACTGGGTAGCAGTCGAATCTCTGAATCAGATTTGGCTGAATTGTTTTGGGACAGTGATTTGAATCACCAAATCAAATCACTGTCCCCCGAATTGGCTGAATCTGAAGTGAATACTAGCAGCTTTACAAAGGCCTAGCTGCAGTATATATTTAATTTTTTGTAGTTCTCTTCATGCCTTGGAGAGTGTAATAGATGATGTAGGGCAAACAGGGTTTTATGTTGCTCAGTTTAATTAAGGGAAGCCTGCTATTCTTGCTAATTATATTTGTTGCAGAAGAGCTTGAAACAGAATTATTTTTAAAACGAATTCATTAAGATTAAGTCAAATGTATGCTGGTAAAATATTTATGTGCTGCTGTTGCATGATGTTAAATCATTAAAAAAAAAAGATTTTTTAAAAATTATTACCTTTTCTTTTTAAGCCATCACCAAAGCATGGGACTCTCAATATATAAAAGCTTGCTAGCAGAATTTTTGCTAGTTTCCAGACCAATCACAGATGAGGCTTTCCATGACAGCGCCTTTTCCATAGGGTTACTGAAAGAGTAAGGGAATTATGATGACAAGTTCTAAAGGCCCAGGTTTAGCTGGTGATGGATGATCTTAATTTTCATAAACCGAAAACTTCTATGTTACAATTATTCTTTAGGCTGTACAAGTCCTAGAGGTGAGAGATTCATGTTTGTCTGTAAGAGTGATAAGCTTAGGACTAAAGTAGATAAATTTATGCAACTTCTACAGCGCAAAAGAAAAGGTTTCAATTTTCTGACAAAACCTGATGATAGTAGAGGGTATATGGTACACTGATAACCCTGGTCCCATTGAACCAAGTGGAAATACTGTAAGGATTGCTACATTTTTCAGCAATAAAATATTTCGTATACAGATGGAGAACTGATTCTACTTTAGTGAGAGGAGATTTAGAGGATTGAAGGTTCTGGTTTCAGATCTAGGAATTCTGAATACCAGAAATGACATACCCAAATCTGCTGTTCTTCAACTGAATTTTAATCTGTTTTTACTCCATGCTGATTTTCTGAGGGAGCATATATAATGCCCTTTCTGAGAGTTCCAGATTCATCAGATTCTTATGTTTCAGGAATTCTGTATCTCAGCCTTCCGTAAACAGGGGATTTTTGATCTGATTATAATGAATGCATTTTCTTATATACATGTTTTGCTTATTTTATTCTAGGTGGAAAAAATATTGCAGTAATTCCTGGAAGTGGGACATGAGACATAGATAAGAGTTGGAGGCTTGAAGGAAAAAAAAATATTGAAAATTTGAGTAAGTGCCATATTTTCTTGCCTACAAAACACTCCTGAAAAACGGAATACCTAGTTTTTGAAAGGCAGAATGAAGAAAAAACACCTTTTCTTGACAGCCTATAGTAAGGAAGGGGATAACAGGGGTAGAGAGAAAGTATCTACAGACAGTAGCGTGGGGACTCTGCATGAAGCACATTTTATTTTATTTTGGTTTCCCCTGGCAATGGCCTAAGCAGCAGAAAGTACTATTACTGTATCTCCTCAATTATAATGCACACCCCAATTTCCAACAGCTGAATTGGGGGTGGGGGGGGGGAGGCACAGCACATGCTATATGTAAGAAAACAGTATTTTTGTATTGAATTCCACATAATTAAAATTCTTGTAGGATTGTGTAAATGCAGGGTGCTGCCTGGAATACTGCCCATATAGTTTCTCATCCTTTGCTCTTTGCAACAACCCTGCCCTGGCCTTTTGTGTACATGGGGCTGTACAGAAAGGCATAACACTAACAACCCCCCTCCCCCCGCAACCTATTAACATGTCTTGGAAACTGTCTCACTCTTCTATAGTAAAACAGAAAGTATAGATGCTTCATTAGTGACAGGGACTTGCTATGGGAACCAATCAAGAGAGAATTTGTTGAGACAACCTGCTGTACTGTAATAAATTTCCATGATGATTAAATATAGCTAATGACATTTGGGTGAAATGAGTAATCCTAAACTGTAGAGATGGAAACTTTTCATGGGGATCATAAAGGATCAGTTTAACTTGCATGTAATTGCATCTTGGTTCAATTCTGGTGATAAAAGCATAATTGAAAGTATCTCCATATTTTTGGTGTGAATGAGAAAGCTGCAATGTGGATCTTAACTGTAAAAAGAATAGAATAATGCACCAACTCCCCTAGGGACATTTTTGTTTCCCTCATGAGAGGTTTTCCAGCAGAGGCTAGAATAGGGATGGATTAGGAATAGTGCATCCTGTGTCTGTGCAGAGGGTTGAACTATGTGATTCTTGAGGTCTGTACCAGCCCTGTGGTTAAAGGCAAGTCATGAAAGCAACAAAGTAGATCCTTTATAAGAAAACTAATTTGCACATAATTTGAACCAGTGCTAGTCTTATAAAAAAAAAACAACAAACCTTTAATGAGGAGTATGATACAGTTGAAAAAATACTACATAATGCAGTATTTTTTCCTTTTGGGAATTACTGTCATTCGAGTGACTTGTTGAAGGTACTGTATTTTGTTTGCTTATGAAACACTACAGTTACCATATTAAAGATGACCTTTCTTGTCAAGACTGCAAGCACAACAGGATTATTTTGAGTAAGACCCACAGGTCTAGTTTTCTTCCTGCATCCTTTATTTCTTTTTTAAAAAATGTACTTTTTATTATAAATTCCTGTTGGGAATCTCTTATCTCAGTTTTGTAACTGTAGCCAAAATCATTGCACAGACTTGCTCTGTTTTGTTATGTGACCATAGTTAGAAAACTGAATTGTCTGGTTGAATCCTAATATATAATACACTATAAAAATGCTGTACATTTGAGGACTATGTCTGTGTGTGTGTGTGTTACTTAAGTGTAAAAATCAGACTCACACCAGGGCAAAATCAATTTGGAGCAGAGGACCCATTTCTCCTGTTAAAGTTCTCTGAGTTGATCAGGAGGAGCTGGTAGTGAAAATGAAGGAGCCACGTGGGAAGCATCTTCATTTGCACGTGACAGAAGAGGTATCTGCAGAAGTTCCATACAGCTTCACATGGAGCCTGGACTGAGATATTAGATAATCTATAATTGTGTCTCCTGTGGCTCTGCTATATTACATAGTGCTAAGGGGTTGTGCTATAATTGGGCTGCATGGCAGACACATACCCTAATAACAGATTTTGATGACAAATCTTGTGCATGTCACTACGGCTGCCTAGGCCACATATCCTATGGAAAAATATCAGAATAATCATGCTTATAGTAAAGGAGAATTATACCATTAAGTCCTTTCTTCGACTTCCCAGTTTCTTAACTTATTCCAATTTATTCCACCTGACCAACATACATTAACATGAGGCTGTCTAACTTCTAAGTGGCTGAGGGCCATCCATTCTGGGGTAGGAGTCATGGGTCCCTTGGCTGCAAATGACATGGGTACCCCTGGTGCAACATGTACCCTCCCCACTGCAACAACCTTGTGTGGGTGCCCTGTCCTACTGCTGCACAATGCACTATGCAGCCCCAGTCTCAGCTCCTTAGACTGTGCCATGCCACACCGTACCATCCCCTGGGAAAGGCACAGCACACAGAGCCTGGAGACTGGCTACTGCTGCAGCTCGAGTGATAGGGGAAGGGATGGCAGGGCAGGAGGCTGGAGACTACAAACTAAGTGTCTGGTTTGACAGCCCTGTATTAAGAGACAACAGTAGACTCAGATTGATCATGCCTCTGGTTGGGCTTCATTTAACAGTCAGTCTGTTATGTCTCAGCTGTGTGTTCTTGGGCAACCCTGGCACAGGATGCAGTCTGTCTGACTAACAAAGGACTCACCCTCACTCCCTCCCCTCCGCTACATAAATGAAACTGATTAAGATGCAGTGAGATACACACCTAAGACCCTCCAGATGAGGGTGACAAGAGTGAAACAACTGCCCTAGGTCTCATTTGCATCCGAGATGGAACCAGATGACCATTCATTTACATGAGAGATGGAGAACAAAAAGCCTGAAGCAGAGACTGCAGTGAATTCTGGGACCAGAGAAGCAGGAGAGTGCTGCATGATGGGGAATCTGTGCTCCAAATGTTAATCAAACCATGTTCACACACACCCAGCTCAGAATTTATCAGACCAGTTCTAATCTGGATTTACTAAGGACTTTCCCCTACCCCCCCCAGACACACACACACCTCTAAGTTTAATAGGCATCTCGGGCCGTACATTCCCCGGTGCCCGGTACATTTTCCCGAGACGACTGGTGGGAGTCCTGTCCACAAAATGTTATGAGCACCCCAATAATTGCTTTAAGTCTGTTAAAAGACTATAGTAAGATCTGGAAAAGTCATGCTAAGCTGAGGCTTGTGCACAACAAGTAAAAATCCAAAATCCTGATGCTGTAAGCTATCTATTGTTTCTGAAGAAACCATGAGATATCCCATCAGTATATCTGCCATCCATAGGAATCTCAAACTGGCTCCCAAGTATTTGGGTTACTCCCTAATCTTAAGTGTTTCCTGATTATCAATCAGTTTCTTGAGATGTTCCAAACCAGATAACCCCTTGTCAATAGAAAAGACAATAATTTACACAATTAAGGATGCTTCAAAGCAGCTGAACTGAGGGTATAAAAATCTGTAAAAAGTGTGTGTGCTTCAAGAAGAAGGAAGAAAGGAAGGAAAGAAGAAGAAAACTCCTGTGCTGACACCATCCCCTGTCATTCTTGGGATGCTGGAAGAACAGATTGTCTCTCTCTTCAAGAATTGTGCTATGGACTGTGCCTGTCAGCTTTGCAGCCTGAGTACCTTGGACTGGTGAGATCCCAGCGCTCTCTCTCTCTTTTCTCTCTAGGCATAAACTTCTGAACCTGAACTGTATTAATTAAGCTTGAGCTAAGTTTCCCCAAATACTTAGTGAAACCAGGGTAGTATTGTCATTGTTTGTGTTTGTTTTTCTTTTGCATGTCTATTACTACTAGTACTATTATATATTTCATATGCTTAGCAATAAATAACTTTTATAGTCAGACTGGTAGTAACTGGGTACATTTTTTCTTCTCTGCCTCTCTTTCCTCCTGTGCTCTGCAGCAATGCTTCTTTTACCTAAGCTAAAGATCCCTGTGAAGCCCAAAAATATTGTGGGATCTGCTCATCAAGAGGCCAAAGATTGGGACGTGTTAAGTTTGAAACACATAAGCGGATCAGCTTGTACAGGCTGATTGACCCAGTTTGACTCAGACGTGCCCTTATGAACTGAATGCTGGCCCATGATGGTGTCAGCTGGACACCCAGCCGGATTCAGAGGGATTCTGTTCACCTGTGTGCTTGTGTCTGACTGCATTTTATTGTTGCTCTTATGAACTGATTCTTGGCATATGAGGGTGTCAGCCTGTCCATGCTGATAAGCCCAGCCAGGTCAGGCGTGTCATGTTAATTTGTGTGTGTTTGTGTGTATGACTGATTTGGTGACTGGAGGAACCCGGTCCCATTGAGATTGAGTCCTGCAAGATAGCTCCACTGGGGGTGAGGGCTTGCAGAAGGGAGAAATACAGCTCCGTATAGTAACACAAGCAGCACATTGACAGAATCACCAAGACCCTAGAAACTATCCCTAATAAATGAGCACACCCCAAAGTAATGGGCAAATTTGATAACAAGTCCTATATTTGTTCCATTCTTCAAATACAAAACAGCCTCTCCAGTGACTTCAGTGCCCATGTGTCTGGATTACATCTGGAATTTGGAGAAGGAATATACACTTTACGCAGTTGATCAAATCTTCTGCCAGTGGAGCACGGCACCATAGAAAATAGGGGAGGGAGATCCTTGTGTGAGTTTTTGGCATCCTGTACCAGCTCCCAGCTGCTGGGGCTGGTCCTTCATACAGAATGAGTATGGGCACTATGTATACATATGCAGTTACACTTTTAAGGCTCATGTAAATTATTTGCTCTATCAGCCTCACATCTGAAGAAGGTGTAAAAGTACAAAATATTCCACTGCATTGGTGGGGCTGCTTTTAAAGCCATCACTTACATATGCTGCTAGAAAAAGGAAGCTGAATTAGAACTTCCTAGATCTTAAATGCTGGAGGCTTCAAGCGAGAGGAATAGTGGAAAACACCCAGGTCATCCCCAGTTCACTCTCCTGCTTAGCATCCACTCATGCCACTGTGTGACACAAGATACTGAGCAAAATGTACCTATGGCCTGTCCCAGTAAATAGCAATTGTTATATGTTTAAGAGGTGGTCAATGGGCAAAATGTGAAATACATCTCATATTCAGCAATCTGAGTGCAAATCCTGCTGCACTGAAATCAAGGCAAACAGAATCATGTCCAGTATCTTCTCCTCCCTTCCCCACCCCCATATCTGTCCTCTCTATTTCTTATGCATATCCATTTTCTGGAGGTTCCAGCTTCTAATGTATTGCATATGTAACCCCTCTCATGAAGGGGTGTGGCTGTAGTAACTCAGTTTCCCCAAGAGTATTTCAGTTTAGTGGAAAGGTACAAACAAGTTTGCTTTATTTATTCACATAAGCATCCAAACAGCAAACTGTAATCCAGCATGGAAACCTGATAACAAAATTACCCTTCTCAATATTACAACTTAAAACCCCATCTCCAATAGTCTCGCCAGGGATCTTCAGGATAGGACCCTTCAGGGTGGGACTCTTTACCTTGTGCACAGCCCTAGCCATTCCAGATGGCACAAGGACCTTCTCTGCTCCACAATCACAGACGGCAATAACTTCTGCAGTCTTTTAATTGCATCTCACTAAGGCCCTGCCCTGCTGCAATGGTCACATTTTCTCTCTGCTGGGGTTTCCTCAGTGGAGAAGTCAATCCTTCCCCAGCTGCACTCAGATCAGGCTCCTCCATGATCTCCCTTGGGCCTCTTTTAATGGAGCATGGAGCATATCAGGGAGCAAGACCTCTCCTCTGCTCCTTCCATATGGCTCTAGGCAAAATGGCTCCTACGGTGCAGCTCCTCTTTTCTGCTTGCCTTCAAAACAGTCTAGGGGCTGTAGTTCAACCCTGCTCTTTAGGTCGGGTTTTACTGGGCTTGAATGGCTCCACTCCATTCTGCTTAGCCCCTCACAATGTAGGGATAGAGGTTATACATACAAGGATTTTGGAAGTCGTACAGTGACATCACAATCAAAGGTCCAGATTCTGATTTAAATCAAGTCACTTCAGCTGAACTTGGAGACATCAGATTAGTTTTGGTCTCAACATTTTTCTTATTCCATCTCAGACATTCTTTTTTGTTTTTGCAAAGTACTTATTTCAGGAACACTCAACATTAGCAATGTGTTGTATACTTCTTGTCTTACAATGTGTTATTAATTTTTGTAATGATTTAAATTTCTTCTAAGCTGTTGGTTGATTAGTTCATTTTCTGCAATCATGTTTAATCAGCCTTGTTACAGATTCAGTGTGTTATTAGATTTAGACAAAGCCAATTATTGTCTAAATTTTAAAATTCAATCTTCCTGAATATGAATTCTAAGTGAGATGAATGATATGACAGTTTCCATTATTGTTTCTTGAGGGGAAAGGAAGAGAAAGCTCTTTGAGACTAGTTCTTTCAGGATGCTGTCTTCATCATTGAATTACTTGACACAGAAACTTAAAAGTATTTACCACTTTAAAGGAAAGAAAAATCTAAATTCTGTTAGACCACACAGACATATTTTAAGAGCTCCAGTGAGTGAATTTTATGGATAAAAGTAGAGTCTAAACTCTGCCTTTGAGAAGTAATTGGAAAATATATTGAAATGGAAGTAGTGAGTTGTCATCCATGTTTTTTGCAGTGTGTCAACAATTGGCTTAGTATTCTCCAGCGAAGGCCAATTCATGCCTTTATGTACAGCAATTAACAAAAAATATGGGCTTGCTATACTCTAGTGCAGATAAATCTTTCTGTAAGCTTTTCTGGCTGAAAATTCACTCTGTAGGAAGCTGCTAATACTTTGGCATTGATGTCCCTTGGGTTAGGCAAGGAAAGACGAGAGTCGTCATAAGCCAGAAGATGGGTGGTGTTGGACAGGAACAAATATAATAACTAGGTTGGCCCGGAGGTATACTAAATCATTGGCTTCTATCATAGTAGCTGTCGGCAAAACTCTTCTCAAGTCCCCTGAAGAACTTTAGACCTGTCACTAGAACATTATGTCCAAAAGAATGAGGCAGCTGAAACAGCATGTAACTTCCTGTCTTAACCTTAGTGAAATGAACCATGGTTTTAGTTTCGAATTCTTTTAGAAATCTCTAGATTAATAGCCAAGCAGAATTTTGTGACCAACTAGTTACATTATCTACTTTTGATCCATGTTCTTATCATTCCCAGGTTAGATTAGTTATGACCTCTCAATCAAGGTGATTACTAGGGCTCTATAGACCATTCACATACACCTGGGGTTTGTCCCAATCCACACACAGATCTGCTCCAGTGTTTTGGCTGTAATCTTAATGTCCTCAATGAATGTAGGCCGTGTATAGATGAAACAAGAGCCATGTGTGTACAACACTTTAAAGCAGTCTAAATGCTTTTGCACCGCTTTAATAGTGTTGGTGTTTGCATGCCTTGGTGGCGTATTACACATTAATTCCAGCTGCTGTAGACAATTTGGTGGCATCATGCACCTAAATGACTTGCAGTGCAGCAACCTAAAACTCCTTCAAGGAGTTTCCCAACAGCAGCCCAGGAAAGCAGCTTGCCCCAAGAAAAGTGGTGAGCCTGATCTTCCTTGCCCCCCTCCCCACTTCTGGAGCCTGCCTGCCTAAGCTGAGCTGAGCTGAGCTGAGCTGAGCTGCGTGGGGGCCTGGTGCTTCCCTTCGTGGCTGGGGGCCACCTGAGCTGGATTGTCATGGCACCACACCCCCTTCCCCCCTCAGCCCAGGGACCGCCCCGCCAGCCAGCAGCTTGCCCTCCCCTCCCTGCCAGAGAGAGGCACGTAAGTCAGCAGGGTATGTGCACGACATGAGGGTTTAATATTCCCTAAATTGAAGCGTTGTTTTTTTAAACCCACTGCTTCAATTTAGGGTCCATGTTTCATCTGCACACACTAAGAGTTATCTCATCCTGTCACTCTTTATCATTAACAGGGAAGTTTCTCCTGTTGGTCTCCATTGCAGAATTCTGCTGATGCTGAAGTTTGTGATTTCATTGGAAAATTCTGTCTATAAAAGTCCCTGCTGCAGAGACTGTCGTGGCATACAGGCCTAATAAAATCTAATGGACCTTTTTGGCTTTAGACTCTGAATCTATGAACTTATCAATGACCTCAGAAATTCCATTCCAATTTCAAAAGAGAAGTCCACAGCATGAATGTAAATACTTATGAATACTGAAGAATATATTCTGATCTGATTCTAGTGTAAAATAGGAGTAACATTTGAAGCTAATGTGATTACTTCAGTAATAAATTAGCACTTAAGTTTACCTCTCCTCTTTAAAAATGTGCCACCAGAATTTATTGAGTTGTAGGACATGTGTAGGTGGTTTTCCAGTGGCGAGAAGTATGTGAATCAGAAACTAGGGTAGTCTGAGCATAACTCTTTCATTGGCATATATGCTAGTTCTGAAACAGAGGTCAACCCGCTTGCATGCCAGTCTATTCTTTCAGGAATCTCTGACCAATACCAATACCAACTGCATGTCAAGAAGAGTCTGTAGCCGGTGACCAAGATAGAGTGTTTCTCTTGCTGGGTATGCAGTTAATTCTTCAGAAGCTTATAGAACTAAAAACTAAGAAAGTGTTTTTATGAAAAGGAAACGTTCGTAAGACGAGAAAAAAAGTATTGAAAGACTGGGTAACAGCATTCTATGTCATAAGAGCCTCAGTAGCTGATGCTTGTTTTCATTATGCAAGTCAGAGTCAGTCACCTGCTGTCTGTTATCTGTGTGGATCAGTGCCCATATCCCTTTGCTGCATATCTTCCATCTCTAACTGTCAACCTTTTCCATGGGTCAGTAATACACAGCAGCTCTTGAACTATGTTGCTTGCTTTTTGTATTCCTGGTAAACAGTGATTAGAGCATGTGTCACATCTTCTGTTTTCTTTTGTTTATTACAAATAGTTTGGCTCTTTTAAAAAAAAACTTTTGAGTAAGTGTTATGTATTAACTATTTTATTTCAGGTTAATTATGTATTTTGGGTATAGGTGGAAAAATTCCCTTAGTTTAAATGCACTATGTTATAATGATCCTATAATATATAGATAATACATTTTTAAAGTGTTGTGCAAAAAAAGTCACGTGTCACTATGCTGCAATTAAATCAGTACTTACAGGCTGGATCAATAAAAGCAGAAATACAAAATTAAACTCATTTAAAAGACTTTCAGAGCAGACTGAGATCAACAAGAAGCAGCTGTTACTGCTTTCAGGTATGTCTGCAAGATTAATTCTTTGTCTAATGAATCTTGAGGTCAATAGATGTGGGATAATTGATGGGATGCATTCATCTGCAGTTGAATTTTTCATGGTATTTCCTGAAGATCTTGAAATTGTGTATCTGGCTTCCAGCATCTTTGTAGTGCTTATGTATGGTCAATGTGCTAAATAGAATTATGAATATTAATTTCTCCTTTAAATGAATAGGCTGACCACACCATACAGCTTTGGGGTATCAGCATAACCTAGAAATCTACAGATATCTTTTTTATATATACAATATGTCTATGTTTCTCAACTTATTTCCATGTCCAAACACAAAAGACAATTTAAGTTCAAATGCAACATATCTATCCTCAGTATCCATATCTATCAATGTCCATGTCTCACATTTTTTACCAGACTGGTTTCCAGGTCCAAAGCCTTAGGAATTAAGATCCCTCCCATTATTCTTGTTCTTAGTCAAAGGTTGAGCACAGATCTATGGGTTCAGCTCCTCAGCAATCCCCAGGTATCACAATATTTTGTAGGCTGTTCCTTGGAGTTACCTGTGACAGTAGAGTAATGATTTTAGAACATTGATTCTTGGCTGAGAGTCCATACTTAGCCAAACAGTTAAGCAATTTCAGGTGTTCTTGTTTTACTTGCCAAGAAATATCATCACACACCAATTATTTTTAATTTTGGTTAACAGTTATCATGGTGGTTCAGTGTTTCAGGTTTAACGTGCCTTTTTCTGTAATTGGTGTGAACTCTAGCAGTACTGATCCATTTGAGAAAGTTTGCTACTACTCAAGGTCTGCTATGTGCAGCCTTTTCAGGAAGGTCTGTCAAAATGAAAAGAGAACTAATATTTTTGATTCTTATTTATTATCTTAATTATCCATCTTAGTTTCCATCTCAATTATCACCTGTTTTGGTCTTGACATAAGCAAGGCCCATGGCTTGCTTATGGCTCTTGACATAAGTGTTGTATAGTGATTAAGGATTAGCATGGGAACACACAGTTCTTTCTGAGAAAGCATGGAAATATTGTGAAAAATAAATTGTTTAATTAAAAAAAAAGGCATGCTGTGTCACTGCAGCTCATTCAAAATATCACTGTTGCCTTGTACATGCTTTAATTTTGACGCTGGAGCATTGGCAGATAAGCAAGGAAGGAAACTCATTAGTTCCAAGTGGGCAAAAGTTCTAAGCTTAAAGAAATGCAGAATCTGAAAACCTGTAACCCTTTCCAGTTGTCAACATATGGAATGATATTTTACTTTAAGAACAATGACTGTAATACTTTAAGTTAAAAAACCCAATTCTTTATTGACTAGAATTACTCAGACACCAGACAAGTTAAGCAAGGGTGCTAATAAAACTAGGCACACTTTATTTAGACATTTTTCTAACTTAATTAGAATGGTAAGTTTTAAAGACAAAAGAGATTCAACCCATGAAAAAGAAATATATGATGATCTCTGTTATAATGCCAAGTTATGCATTCAGAATGACTCTGGATTTATTCCAATGTAAGAGAAGCTAGAACTAGTCCAATGAAATTAAAACTGCATGAGGAAGACTGAGGGCAGAATTTGACCTTCATACTATTTTCCCTGTGAGTGGTAGCAGAGTTCCTGAGACTTAGAGATTTACTGCCCTGGGGACAGAGCTGAATTAACTGCGCAGGCAAAACAGGCAGCTGCCTAGGGTGGCAAATTGTAAGGGGTGCCAAAAATGGCACTCTAGGTTGTCAGGCCTCCCAGAATAAAAAGAGAAGGCAGAAATTTTTTTTTTCCCTAGAGTGGCAAAAATCCTTGTGCTGGCCCTGCCAGGGTTAATAGTAGTCTGGCCAGAATGTGGCAACAGTGAAAACAGCAAGCCCCAGGGCTGTGCAGAGTGCTTGGTATTTCCCAGCCTGGGGGCTGCCTGTAAATGTGTACAAGCATTCACTAGGACAGATTAATTCTCACTAGTTCAGGTTAACCCTTTGCTGATCTAAAGTTAGTTCACCTCAGACGAGATCTAACTTTAGATTGGGTACACTGTTCTTTGGGTAACCTAAGCCCTATGAACACTTGCACTCTGGGACATTTAGGTCGCCATAATCTTGGAGTGTTCTTTTGTGACTGGATTGATTGTCCAGCTAGCCATTGCTTAAGTACCACATTTACATCCTGCTCTCATTGATATGAGAAAAATCTTCAAGCTTAACTTGTTTTTCTTAGTGCGTTTCTGAGCAATATGCGAGGTTTGGAAGAAATATAGTTTCATTGTTTGGTCTCAGTGGAATTGCTTAAGAGGGATGAAAATATAGATGCATATCATTAGGAATTATTTTTTTACTTAATTTTAAGAGTGCTTGGATTTATTTTATTTGATAATACATCATATAAAATGAATTTGATTCACAGATATATATGTAACTTGGATTAACTTTAATACAGATACAAGTAAGTGTCTGAGCCATATTTGATCCTGTTTATATATTTTATATGTATATATGTGTACTGTACATATAATGTACCTAAAATATACTTCTAGTATAATAACATGAGTTTACTGTGGCTGTTCGCTATCAGGACCTCTGAACTCAGAGCATATTGTGGTACTGCTATAAAAATCCCTTTTTCAACTTCACAGTAGGTCTGATTTTTAATTTTAGTCATAATGCTTTACTCCTTGCCAGCATTCTATCAATACTAGCAGGTAATGATATAAATCAGTTGGTTGGACAGCTTGCCTGCAGTTCTTAATATCTCTTCTTGTCCCTGCAAATAATTATATTGTTGTCTAGAGTTTAAAAGAACATTGCAACATTTAATTAGCACTGTAGAACTATTGCTATTTTGATTAACCTGGTTTTGGGCTTTGCCAGTTTGTTCTATGGGAACTCAGCATGACTTGCTTTTTGCTAAGGACCTTCATTAAGGTCACATCTGTTTCCCTTTACGCCTTCCTCAAACATGACCTTGTCGTTTCTATTGTTTCATAGTTACAAATGTTCTCTCAATGGAAAGAATTCTTAAAATGAAATTTGCAGACAAGTCCTTTGGCTCAAGAATATGCTAAAACTTAATGTTAACCTTCCCGTTTGCTAGAACGTCCAAAAAAAGAGGGTGAGAGGGACACAAAATATGTGCCATGTTAAATTTTCCTGGAATAGCAGAGGTTAAGAAATACTTAATATATAAGCCTCCTCTAAAATAAATATTATTGCTGTACTACGATAGACAAGGATGGGCCCATATATTTTAAAAATGAGTTTAAATGGCAATTAGGAGACTTGAGAATCCACAGGGACTGCTCTTCTGAGGATAAGGGTCTAGAATCATGTCTGTGCCTGTTACTATCTCCTTTATATCAGTTTTCTAGTGATGTAATTTTGACCCCTTCAAGGTAACTGGGACCATGTCTACACAAGATGCTGACTGTGCAGTTGTTACTGCACAGTCATTTAGTACTTGCATACATAAATACTAAATGTATGCAAGTACTTTTGCATCATGCTATGCTTCATGCCATGTGATGCTACTGCTCAGGAGTAATGAGCTACTGTACAGTCAGTGTCTTGTGTAGATGCAGCCTGGAAGAATGAGTCACCACAAGCTGAGACAGAGCTGAAAAGACACTACACATTTTAATTTCTCTTCTCTTATTTCCAGCAGCAGCAGTACAACAGGAAAGGATCTCACCAGTGTATATGAATGGCATTTCAGCTGCTATATTTTTGAGTGCAGGAGGTGTAGAATTCCTTTCCCAAAACCTGCAGTACATCAATGAATAGAGACATATAGGGAGTTGTGTTCCTGCAGGGATTTTGTGCAAATTATTTTATTACTTGAAGAATGGTAGTTCTAGGGAGTCCCAGTCACAAACTGTCATCTTTCTATGCTTAGGCACTGTACCAGCCATTATAAGAAATGTTCCTTTCCTTCAGAAGACAAAGCTTCCATTCCTAATATAAGCAATCTGAAGATCTAGGTGTGGGTAAAGTACTTTATTCAGAAAAAAACTTTTCTTAAATATATATATATATATATATATATATATATATATATATATATTCTCACACATATGTGTGTGTGCAGTAGGGTTCACTCTGCAATCATAGGGACATTCTATATCTATTGGTTTAAGTGTAATGTGTCACTTTATCCTTAATGTTACTGTGCGCGCCGTGTCTGACCCCGGGTCGCTTTTGTCGCTCTGCACGCGGGCCGTGGCCGGCAGCCCGGGCAGGCAGGGTTGGAGAGGGCGGGCGCCGAGTTAGAATTAGGCACAGACACGTAACGGTTGATTTTAAGATTATTTTACTTACACCGAGATGGTCGTGGTGCAGGCTGAAAAACTTGCTTGAGTTACAGTTGCGGATAGAAAAGAAGAGAGGTGGACTAGAGTTCCTCCGGGAACACTCTTCTAGCCCATCCGGTTGGAGGCTCTAAACCTCCGGTTGGCCTGTCAGACCAACCGGAGAAAGTCCGTCCAGTAAAGAGCTCTGAATAGACTCACTCACACGAAGTTTGCTAGGCTCTGTGGATCCGTCTCTTTGGCGCGCAGGGAAGGATACGTCTAGGATCGTACGGCAACAGGGAGAGGCTAGAGGCTGATCAGACCTCTGTTGCCTGCTTAGAATGCGTTGGGTCCGTGAGGATCCGCAGCTCTTAGAGATCTTCACACAGCGCGAAGTCTCCTTCCCCTGGTGTTCGTGGAGTCCTCCAACTAGGGCGGAAACCACACAAGCCTTTTATACGGCTAGCAGGCCAATCGCTAGCTGCCACGTGTGAATAATTTAACGTAAACCAATAATGGGGCTCGAATTAGAATACAAATGGCGGGAACTCTTTGCAACGTGCATCACCGTGCTGCAACTTAGAAATGCACACTGCAAAGAAAGCTACGAATTGGCGGGAACTTCTTTTGCACCCGGGGTTCTCTGTTGCAGCAGAAAACTCCACCGTGCAAAGAAGCTGCAATTTGGTGGGAACAATTTAGCGGGGAGCAATTTAGCTGTGCCGAAGCACACAAAACAAAAACTCACAACTTGGGTTGTGACAGTTACCTGCAGCATGTATCAGCAAACATGCATATGCTGAGGGTGGCTAACATGTCTCACTTTTGAGGGCTGGCCCGCACAGAGTTGAGCTAGTGGACTGCATGTGCTTCATGGTAATGCTCCCATCTCCAGCACACAGACAGTGTGAATACTAGGCCTCAGGGGTGATGTGTAGGGGGTGCACGTGCACCCCCTAAGCGTGGCGGTGCACCCCTTACAAAAAAAATGAAACACTCCAGGACTCATCAACTCCTGCCTGGTAGGGGTGGGGGTGGGGGGGATCCCTGCTGCCCCCCACCACATGTGGGGCTCTTCCATGAGCCCCCTGAAGCCCCAGGGCTGCTGCAGGAGCCTGTGAGTTTGGGGTTTGGGTTTTTTTTTTTTTCTTAGAGGGCTGGAGCTGGGGCAGGCGGGGCAGCCATGGGGAGGACTGGGAGAGGGGGTGGGGGTCAGGGGGCTCATGCAAAGCCCCCCACACAGCATGGGGCAGTGGGGAGCAGTGGGGATTGCCCCCTCCCCCCCACCCAGCAGCACCCAGTGTGTGGAGGCTTTTTTTTTAAAGCACTGGGAGCTGGGGCCAGGTGGGGCAGCCATGGTGGGGCCATGGGAGCAGGTGGGGATGGGGCCCCCCATGTTCACCTTCCCTGTCCTCCAGCCCCCGCTCCCCCGCCTCCTACTTATCAGCTCTGAGTCCAGCTCCAGCTTCCTGCTGCAGTGGGTGGGGATTGCCCAAATCGTCAAAGCTTTCCAAAGATTTGGAAAGCTTCGAATCAATTCAGACCTTTTTATTGGTCCCTTGATTCAATTTGGATTTGGAGATTCAGCTACCGAATGGGGCCGAATTTCTGCCAAATCGAATCAGCACCCGAAGCTTCACACAGCCCTCGTGAATATACTAAGAACCCTAGGTGAACAGCGCTGAACTATGCCTTGTATATTTGTATACTCAGCTTTTTGGAGTTAGTTTTGACATTATGGACAGAGAAAGACTGATAACATAACAATCATGGTTTGGGGATTCATTGGAAAAGTTGTTGTGTCACAATTATGTACAAAGGTATAGTAATGGGGTAAATCCAATCACTGTTGCAGATTTTAAAATGGAAAAAACTGGAAAAAACATTTGAAAATATTTAGATACTGGAGTGGAACTCATGCTATAGGGAGCAAGCCTCCCATTATATTTCTTTCTTAGGGTAAGTTTCAAAACAGAAATTACAGTCAGTGATCATTAGGAACTTTTCATTGCCTCAACAGATTTCAACAAAACCAAAGATGTTGATTTATAAAAATTAAAATATTTCATGAAAATGTTCATCACTTTTTTTAAAGTGACATTCACTGCAAAGCATTTCTTAGGTTTGGGGTGAAATTCAGCAGGATAAGCATGCAGCTAAGCAATGGCTGAGTTGTTAGGGCATTCACTTAGCAAGTTGCAGATCAAGATTCAAGCCCTTGTATCTCTGCCATCCCAGGTGAATGCCCTGAAAGCCAGACTTAGAATGAGTTTCATTTTCAGTAAAACCTTCAGCAAAAAACAAAATCCAATAACTTTTTTTGCCAAAGAAAACATTCAGTTTTTGATTATTGGGTTCTTTATTAGAAAGGCCTAACCAAAAATTTCCTCAAATAAATTTTGGCCAGCGAGCAAAATTTCATTAAACTGCTCTGAAAACAATAAAATGGATTTTAAAAGTGGATAAAACCGTAACTGATTTGAAAATAGATGGTTTGCTTGAGTCATTTTTTAGAAGTCATGTTGCACATGACAAATGTCAGTTGTGCCTGTTCATTGATGGCCTAGATAAAAAACAAAAACAAATGCTTGTCAATATGCAAAAAGGAATCAAAACTCATGGCAGAGGTGGTATCTTTTAATAGACCAACTATATATTTGCAAAAAAAAAAATCTCTCTTTGCAAGCTTTTGGGCACAGGCACCCTTCATCAGGCATAGTAGATTGTGAAGACTGTAAAGGTTCTCCTCAATAGAACTGAAAATTCTTATTTCAACAGACAGCTACAGGTGTGGTAAAGTTTCCTGTTTGGAACAGTTCATTTTGTGCAGATTAGGCTCAGGAAAAAGTTGGAAAAAATCTTTTTACCTTGAAATTCTCTGGTGGTAAGCAGGATGTAGAATTATATTGCCTTATGGTTATGATGCTTCGTATTTCACAGAAGAGTGGAAAGATGGAATGCTCTTGTGGGCAGGAATCTCTTTTGTGGAGAGGTACCTCTGGGCTCTGTTGGAATGCAAATTAGCTTGAACAAAGGCAGGAGCAGGGTCTCAGGGTTCAGGTGGTAAATTTTGCTTCCTTCTTGTAAAATTATGAAGTTTTAATTTCAAAAAGAGAAATGTGAAATTTCCTGTGAAATATGAATTTTCCTTTCTAACTAAAACTTTTACAATCTTTGCAATCTCCTATGCCTGATGAAGGGTGTCCGTGCCTGAAAGCTTGCAAATAAAGATTTTTTTTTTTGCAAATCTCTAGTTGTTCTAATAAAAGATATCACCTCTGCCATGAGTTTTGACTCCTTTTGCCTCTTGACCAAAATGGCTACAACCTGGATACCTGTCTATATGCATGCAGGAAATGGTACCTCTAGGTTTAAGAAAATGTTGTCACTTTAGTTGCCTTGTTTAACTAGAAGTACTCCTTACCAGACTACTTGATGACAACTCGCATTAAATAACTTGTGACATTTTTGTCATTATGAGATTGAACTATTAACTAATTAAGTTTGAGTATTTGTCTTTTGCAGTCAGTTTGAGGGATATGAAGCTGACTAGACTTCAAAAGAACATATGCACTCTTCCACAAGTAAAAGGAGGTCATGACATTTTTTGATATTGGATTCATTACTTTGTTATACAGTACAGAACAACTTCAGTGCCTCCAACTGAACTTCTGCACAGTACTGAGAGAAAAAAAAGATTGAATGTTAAACGGTATGTCAAAAGTGAAGAATTGATGAGCCCATACGAATTCAAGGACCTAGTGCTGCTAAATGGGATAAGTCCAGGGAAATAATTCCCAGGTTAAGTCCTGGGAAATAAGTTTAGCATATAACATGCATTAAAAAGGGTTTCTGGCATTAAAACGACATGACCATTCATTTCTGAAAGGTTATTGATATTCAAAACAGTTGGCACTAAAAAGAACGTGGACTTGAACTCGGGAGATGACAACAGCAGGATTTTATTTTATTAAAATCAAATAACAGTCTTTGAGTCCTGGATAAATGAATGTTTGCTGGATGCTCTAAAATGTACCCTGACTTCTATAATTCATTGAATAAAATTGTTACTTATTTTAATGACCATTATTTTAGAGAGCTTCCAACACTGTAAATTCTACAAAAGAACAAATTATGAAATGTAGGCTAATAAGAGTTATTGCACCTGATTTTGAAATGTAATCCATTCATAAAGCTGGGTAAGCTATAAATGAAGATTATGATGCAATGATTTTAAACTAGATAATAAAATCTGAGAAATCAGATTTATTTCTTAATTTGCTTAAATGCTTTTTGTGCAATGCATTCTGAAATGAACAGTTGGTCTTAGTTGAAGATAATTTTGAACAAAATGGCACAGTTGTTCAGCCATGTCTGTTTCTTTTATTGTTATGGGCTGATCAATATCATCCATTTAAAACCTGGCAACACTCAAAGGACATGCCTAGAAAGCCACAGGTCCACTTGAACATTGGTTTCAATTGTGAATATTTCTATATATTCACAATTTTAAGTACATCTACTTTCAATGAATGATACTGTTCTAACAGATGAAGTCCCCTACTTGTGCTTCCCAGCAGTGTCCCCTAATATTTCTTAACAGTTATTCTCTAGAACTACACTTAGAGTATTCATATTTCTAGTATTAGAAGTTTTCTAGGTCTAGGACATTTAGACATATTACAAGTGCTTGGGTGAAACATTTTCAAGATGTGTATGTGTATGTATAAGTAGTGGGAAACTAAAAGAGAAAAGGCAGAAGTAACTATTTTGTTAATAGCTGAAAAATTAAAATAATTTAAACTTTGAACAAAGTTTTCTGTAAAACATTTCAAGCCAAGCACATTCTAATCATGTGTTAGAATTGTTTTCATAAAAACTAGTATGGATTTTGGAGGATCCTTTACTGTATACCTGTTGTTTACATTTTTATCTCCTTTCATTCTTGCTAATGCTGTTACAAGGGATTAGATTATGAATAGGTTGGGTTTTTTTTTTAATCAAGGCTGGATTTAAAGTTTCATTTTGTCTTTGTTGCTTATAAGTTACAAGTAGTTACAGAAGGGAATGATCTTCCTAACATGGAGAATTTTAAGAAATTAAAAAAATAATTATAGCCCAAAATGGGATAAATAGTTGATCTCAAACTTTCATACTAAAGAAACAAATAAAAAATGTTGGATAGTCCAACCCCCCAAAAATGAATCTATCAAGACCAAAGATTTCTCCAAAAATTTGCTTTGATGAATTGGCACTCTTTGGTTCTTTGGTAACAAACCTTTGGTCAAAATCACTATACAATTAAAAAATAAATAAGCAAGGAAGAGTACAAAGACACTGTAAAAAGAGTTAACATTTTTGTCAGTCTCTTTATAAATTGTTTGTTATTTCTCCAGACATTGAGTTGGTTTCCAATCTTTCTTGAAAACATTAGCACTGATTACTCCATTGAGGCCTGTGGAGTTACTCCCAGATTCTCATAAGTATGGGATGAAAAGTGAACTTTTGAATCTTGGGTTTTTAATACAGTTGACTTGACAATTGACAATTTTAATTGGAATAACCTACTACTGTATTAAAAGTTTGCAAGTGCCCTTCTGTATGCCATTTAGCTTTCTTACGCTAAATTTACAATAAATTCATAGATGTCATAGATTTCATAGACATCAGGACTGGAAGGGACCTTGCAAGATCATCAGGTCCAGCCCCCTGCCCCAAGGGGCAGGAAGTCAGCTGAGGTCAAATGATCCCAGCAAGATAGGCATCCAAGTGTATCTTAAAAGTGTCCAGAGTAGTTTATTCCACTACTTCTCGGGGAAGTCTATTCCAGGCTCTGGGGAGTCAGACAGCAAAGAAACTTTTTTTTGTGTCCAACCTAAAATGGTTTTCCTGGAATTTGTGACCATTAGACCTTGTCTTCCCTTGGGATGCCCTGGTGAACTGACATTCTCCCAGTTCCTGATGCACACCCCTTATAAAGTTATAGGCTGCCACCAAGTCCCCCCCTGAGCCTTCACTTCTCCAGGTTGAAGGGTCCCATGCCTCGCAGCCTCTCTTCATAAGGCCTGTTCTCTTGTTCTCTAAACATGTACATGGCTCTCCTCTGGACTGTCTCAAGCTTCTCCACATCCTTTCTAAAGGAGCTCAGAACTGGATGCAGTATTCCAGCTATGGCCTCACCAAGACCGAGTAAAGTGGGAGGATTACTTCCTGGGTCTTGCTTGAGATTCATTGGTAGATGCAAGCCAGGGTTTTGTTTGCTTTGCTGACTGCGGCATTGTATTGGCAGCTCATGTTCATTTTGTGGTCAATCATGACCCCCAAGTCTATTTTGGTCATGGTGCTAGTGAGTGTAGCACGGCTGACTATAAGTATGATGCAATTTTTTTTTTTTCCTGAGGTGGAGCATCTTGCATTTCTTTCTGTTGAATGCCATCAGGTTTTGATCCACCCACCTTATGAGCTTGTCCAGGTTGGCCTAAATCACCAGCCTATCCTCTAATGTGACTGAATTTCCCCATAATTTGATGTAATCAGAGAACTTAGCCAGTCTGCTTTTGATATCTGATTCTAGAGAGTTTATAAATATATTAAAGAGTACTGGTCCAAGTACTGAGCCCTGCAGGATGCTGCTAGTCACCATACATCATATTGGCATGCTTCCATTGACTATCACTCTCTAGGTCTGACCACAGAGCCAGTTCCTAAGCCATTGGACCATAAGGTTGTCAAGGCCACAGTTCCCCAGTTTAACCATGAGGACTTCATGGGAGACCAAGTCAAAGGCTTTTCTGAAGTCCAAATAAATTATATCAACCTCTTCTCCTTTGTCCAGGTGACGTGTGACAGGTTTACCGGTAGCTGCCCTGTGCGTCTGGGCTTGGAGAATCTTCAATGTGATTGGTGGAGCCCTTCCACCAATTGGGTGATTGCTGGGAGCAGCTTACCCTGTCCCTGCCTGGGGCAAGGCAGAAAACCCAGACCCAGTTGAAGCCTGCACCTTGCTTCAACCTGATTGGTCCGTTTGCAATCCGGGGGCGGAGCCCTTGGTGGGTATAAAAGAGCAGCATGCCTAGCACACGGGCAGCTGTGTCAAGGGACAGATAAAAGGATGGACACTGGTATGAAGAAGCTGGTGTGAGCTGGCCAGCAGGGCGGAGCCGTTGCCCTGAAGAGCCCTGAAACCCCCCTTGTTGAACAGAAGCGGTGAGCGGTCACATCCCCAGCCTCACCACAGAGGATCGTGGCAAACAGTGCACAGCTTGGTGCACAGAGCCAGACTCTGGGAGCTGCTTGAGGCAGCTCGAGTCTGCAACCCCTGGCGCGTACCCAGGAATGCGGTGCAGAACATGGCTACCCCATACCACCCCCAAATTGCAAACAGGTCAGTCGGGTTGAAGAGTGTAGAGCATGTAGACTCTTTGCTGGAGCTCTGCTGGGACCTCTTTCTTGATGCTTTCCTGTACTTACCTGTTTCAAATCAACTGCTTACCCATGCATTGTTCAATGCTTCTTGAGGTGATGTAATCTTTCACCCTTATTTGTGGGATATAACGCTATATGACAGTTGTATAATTGTGTATATGTGTTCCTCAATATCAATTTCTTTAGATTTTGTATATATTAATAAAGCTGTACATAGTTAAGCATTCCTTGTCCTCGCTTCACTCTATAGGGAATAGAGGGAACCGGTTTGCATTTCCAGATCCCTCTCACAGCACTCCTGCCTAGAACCCATCCCTTCTATCTGGAAATGGGAGTATATACTGGGTACACCGGGGTTACAGATATATCACCTGGTCATAGAGGGAAATGAGGTTGGTCAGGCAAGACCTACCCACAGTGAAGCCACGTCGGCTATCTTTCAGAATGTTGCATTCCATTAGCATGTTGTTAATGGTTTTTCTATGATTTTTTCTTTCAATATCCTACCAGGGATTGAGGTCAAACTGACTGGCCTGTCAGTCCCTGGATCTTCCTTCCTCCCTTTCTTGAAGAAAGGCATCACATTGTCCTTCTTCCAATCTTCAGGAACCTCTCCCAAGCTCCATGAGTTCTCAAATATCCTTGCCATTGGCCATGCTATGATGTCAGCCAGGTCTTTTAGCACTCTTGGGTGGATTCCATCTGGGCCTGCTGATTTGTGGATGTCTAGCCTCTCAAGGTGTTCCCTCCCAAGATCTTCACCAATGATGGGCATGTGTTTGCCCATATACCCTGGCACTCCTGCATCTTGTTTGGCAGGGTGATCCCCTTGGGCTGGTGGAAGACCAACACAAAGTAATTGTTAAGGAAATTAGCTTTTTTCCTGGGTGTCGGTTGTCAGCTGCCCCATTTGGTTTAGCAAGGGTCCAATGTTGAACTTGTTTTCTTCTGACTACTCACATATCTGAAGAAGGACTTTTTGTTGTCCTTGATTCCTGTAGAAAGTTTGATTTCAGTTTCGGCCTTGGCTTTCCTAGTTTGCTCCCTACAGGTATGGGCCAGTGTTGAATACTCCTCCTTGGTGATGTTTCCTGACTTCAATTCCTTATAGGCTCCTCTTTTCAGATACAGGAGTTCCATGAGTCCCCTATTTAGCCACGGGGGTTGGGTTGCCCAGCCCTTTTGCTACCTTGCCTGTGGGCTGGGGTGGACTTCCCTTGTGCTTCATGGATCACTTCCTTAAGGAGTGATGACTTATCGTGGACTCCCCTCTCTATTAGATCATGGTTTCTCAGTGCCTTGGCAATCAGCCTCCTGAGACTCTGAGACTAAAGTCTCTGATCTGATTGCACCATGACATGTGTCACATATATCCAATAATTCTGCCACTTTTATAGTACAACATCACTTATTTGCATCAAGTGAATGTTCTATTGCTGATTACTGAAGTTTGAATAAACAAGAATGAAAGGATAATACATGTTTTTTTTATTTGACAAGTGCAGCTTTAATCTTTAATGACTACAGTTTACAGTAGACACAGTGTTATGGTGTTAGTTTCTGTAGAAATGTTGGTAATTTGTAAAAATAATGAGGTTTCAGTAATCTAAGACCTTTGTTTAATCCTGTGTATTAAGTCCTTCAGAAATGGGAATACTCTTTTCAATTAGCTAATGCACATAAATAGTGAGATTCAGCTGCGGGCTCAGGCCGATGTCAAATCAGGTGCTGGCACTTAGTGTGGCTCCTAAATGTGTGTCTTATTTTTCAGCAGTTTTCAACACCCAGTTACCATTTAATTTCAGTGAGAGGTACATGCAAATTCCTGGTAAATGTGGGTGCTCATTACTTCTGTCATTTTACCCTTTCTCTTCTAAATTTAGACACCCAAGTGTGATAGAGATGGTTATTTCTCCCAAATGAGAAACAATGCTAATATCTTCATGTTTTTTAAAGAATCACATACAGAAGTGTTACGGGCTTGACCTACAGATATAGCAGAGGTATATGTCTGCAAACCTCACTGCACATTTGGAGATATAATCTTCTTAACTTCCTTTGCAATTGAGCTAAGATTTCCAAAAAATATATTCATCATTCCCATTAGAACTGAGGGTGTATCACCTCATAGGGGTACTTATATCTATGTAGTATCTCTTCATGTTTAAGTCTAGTAACAATAACTTTAAATGTCTACATTTCACCTAGTGGTTTTGTAGATGGCACACGAATGTATCACTGCTGTTCTTTTATTATTTTGATGATATAAAAATCATTCTCTCTTTCAGTAGATAGTTAGCTAATGAGTGAGGTTGGGAGAAATCAGCGCTTGGAAATAGGCACTTTTTAGTGATGTAAGTTTCTGTCACCAGCTCTAAGGAGAGACAGGTACTACTATATGAAGATGCTGCCCTTATTTAAAGTTTATTGGATTCCTTTGATGCTGTGAAAAAAGTCTCATTCTTTTGAACACTTGGTGCTACAGTATTCCTAGGAATTGTAAAAGGAGCTGAACTGAATGTGGCCACTTAAGGAAGTAAGATTTTTTTCTTAATTTCCTCCTCCACTGCTCCCAGAAGAAAACCACATCATTTTTTTCTTCCTAATATTTTAAAGGTCCTGAGGGTGATTGAATCAGATATTTTAGCTTATAATTTTTTCCTTTGATTTTTTAAAGACCATTTCTAGTCATAGAAACCATAAACTCTAAGTGCAAAGGGAAGCAACTCTACCTAAAAGCAAGCAAGAACAACTCCAAATAAGTTGTTCCTAGAAAACTAATGATTTTAATCCAGTCTCATGTCTTTTTGAGAGATTAAGCACAAGTCTTTTCAGAAAAACTTGGAGATGAAGTTTGGCAACACTGTTAGAGTTAATGTATTTCCAGGTACAAAAAAGAGGACACCTGTCACATGGGTGAGGGGAGGAGAATATGACGGGGAGAGAGGCAGTGACATGCCGGTGCCCTGTCCTTGCCTATTCTGTTACCCTCACTGCCAGGCTACAGCCCCAGCCCAAGTCCCAACCCCAGCCCTGCTGCTACCCCTCACTCCCGACCCATGATGATCCCCTCATTCCTGACACACAGCGCCCCCCCTCCCCCCCCACCGTCTCTGCTGGTGCCCCTCACTCTGGACCTGCAGCCCCTGGTGCTGCCACTGCCCCGCACTCCCAACCCACAGTCCCCCATACCCCGTGGTGCCCCTCACTCCCAAGCCACAGCCCTCCCCCCCCCAGCCCTGCTGGTGCCTCTCAATCTTAATACACAGCCCCTCCCCCCCAGCCCTGATGGTTCCCCTCACTCCTGACCCACAGTCCCCTGTCCCCCCAGCCATGCCAGAGGGGCCCCGGCTGTTCACATCCTGCCTGGGCCACAGCATGGTGGCTCTGATTCCTGCAGGTGGTGGTGGAGTGTGTCCAGCCCCAGTGCAGGCTTGAGGGAAGAGGAGGGGAGATTTGTGGCACTCTCTACCCTGGGATGGGGCTGCCATGCTGTGCCAGGCAGCCTGGCCACAGTCCCCATCCCCCTCCCCCCAGGCAGCATCTCCTGGCTGCTCAGCCCCAGTACAGGCACTGGCCCCTGTGCTAGTGGCCCAGCCAAAGAGTTCCCCACTGCCCTCAGAGGGCCCCCCTGGCCTTTTCCCCACTGGAGGGGCAAACAACTCCCCCCCCCCACACACACACACCCCTGCCCTGTCAAAGTCTAGCCTCTGTCCCCCTTGCCCCTCACCAAATGGCCAAGATTTTGCTTTGCTTTTCTGGTGGGAGCAGGGGGAGGGCAATCAGAGGCAGCAGGGAGCATCACATGGGTCTGTGTGCACTTCTGCAGCTACAGGCAGGTATGTCTGTGCTCCCTGCTGCCTCCAATCACCCTCCACCTGCTCCTACTAGTGGAGCAAAGCAATATCCCAGACATTTGGTCAGGTTTAAAAAACCCACCTGGATGGAGATCAAAAAGAGGACATGTCTGGAAAAACCTGGATGCATGGTAACCCTAAACACTGTAATAAATAAGATGTTGGTTGTCAAACTAGTGTGCTATTTGAACCCACCCGTACAAATCCCTTTAATAAAGAAAATAAAAACATTATTAATGAATGTTAAAAAAAACTGTAGTTCATGGGTTTGTAGAGATTAAAGAGGATATGGGACCCTGTGTATGGTGGCTATATGGAACATAGCTGGAATATGTTGGTACAACCTAAGGTTCCCAAACTTTTTAGACCATGGACCAGCAAACCATGGACTGGAAGTGACCATGGACCAGCAAGCTCCAGACCTGCATACTGCAGACCAGAAGTGACTGGCATACTGCGGACTGGCAGTATACTTCATATAAAAAAGGGTTAGATGCTGGTCTGCAGTATGCTGGTCACTTCCAGGCTTCCGGTTTGCAGCCAACCCTCCTGCAGACTGGCAGTCAACCCTTTATGGCCTGGTACTGGGCTGCGGTGCAGGGGTTGGGGACCTCTGATCTACAACATGCAGTTGGTCATGCAGGGTAAAGGGTGGGAAAAGAACATAGCAGCATGTTTTTGGAGGAAGGTACAGGACCCCATGCATAGTAACCATATAGGTAGGGAGTTGTGAGTTGGAAAGACATGCTCAGATACAGGTTTTAGCATGTGGTATACAATTAAACTAAAGACCTGCTGGTTTGACAGGTTGATTTAAGCCAATAAAAATGAAACCAAAATGCTTACAGCAAGAGTCTTCTTGGGCTGACAATCTTTAGGGTGTAGGGAGAGGGTAGTTCTCCAGGGATAAAGCCTTTTGTTTTGGAATTCTATAGAGGTACCAGTTTGTTTTTCTCACTTTAAATACCTGTGAAATATGCAAGATAAAATGTGCTAACACCTTTTCCCCAGGACAGTGTTGTGTACATTACTCAGTTAATAATTGCTCCTTGGAGTTAATTATCAGTCATTCCAGGGGACAAGCCTGTCAGGCTGTGTGCCCTTTCTGTCAGAGGAGCATCAATGTAGTTTAGAATGGTTATGTGTGTACATGTGCCACTCTTTTGTCCCAAGTTTTGACTTGAATCAATCAAGTCTGTTTCAAATAAGAAATCTGTTTATAGCCTTAGACAACATATTTAGGAAACACATCAATTATTTTAAATATTCTTATACTATGAAATTGCAGATACCTTAGTGAATTGGGCCATGTGGTGTTTAAAAATGGTTGAAGCAAAGCAAATCTCTTCCTCTGATAAATTTATCAAGCATTCCAGAGAAGAGTTTTAAAGTCACAAAGAGATTGAGGGGTCCAAGCCTTTTAAAATCACCCCCTATTTCTTCAGTTGCGTTTTAATAAATGTACAAGTGCAAAAGAAAAAAACAGAATAGAAAGGGTCTGAAACAACTCCAGCTTTGTAAAATCTTTGTCTCCTGCTGCATCCATGTTTTACAACTGCTCTAGAACTGCAAAGTCTGGCTATCTCTAACATTCACACTTAGGGCAGTTTTCAGAGTAATTTCAGCTGTTAAAACTGTACCAAAGCAGAAAAGAATAGCTGTTATCTTGTATTTTCTGGCATTTGGAAAATGAGCTTGAAGGGACTGGGACCAGGAATGAAGTTTAGAGACAGCTGATGTTTCATTTTTCTTTCCAAATACAAATGTGTAATAGTTTGCCACAGGTCTCTCTACTCCTTGTGCTGTGACTTTCCCAAATTTCTTTGGAACTTTACTAATGCTAAATGAAACAGCTTGAATTAGGCTCAGTGTCCTCATAAGATTTTTGAATAAACTCATAAAGAGGCATCAGTCTTTGCAGCAGAATCTAATAGGATCCATTTAGAACCTTAACATACTTAAATAATGTTTGTTGGTCTTTCCTTAACAAGCACGGAACCACTGCTGCAATCTGAAGGTGCCTATGATGAACTATACTGTGACAATATGGGAAAAGATCATTCAACAAGGACTGAGAAGTTGAAATTGGAGCCATATTTCACATCCTTGTACGTAAATCAGTGATGGGTACAGTCTTTGCAATGCTGCTCCTAATGGAAAGGAACAGAGAAAACAGGACAAATATTCATCTGGTATTCATTAGCATGGAAAAAAGCATATGGCCGTATACCAAGACCTCCTGCAAGTACCATCAGTATGCCAAATCTGCTTGGCACAAATGCTTGAGAGGTCATTCTTGGCAGTTGCTCCTCAGCTCTGGAGTTTCCACCCTCTTCTATCCTGACAGAGCCTGAGTCTGGATGTCTTTAGGAAATGTTATAAGACCTACTATTTAGCAAACAAAGCTAAGCTGAGCTATTATTTACAGGAATCTTTGATTTAGGTAAATATTCTAGTTCTCTTTTAAGGTATTTTGTTCTCTTGTCACATTCCTGTTTTATAAGTTATTCTGCCCTTATTGTAAATTACCCTGAACCTTTGTTGGAAAGAGTCCTAAAAGAACTGAGAACATGCTGTGATATAGCAAGAACAAAAGTGGAGACTGAAGACTCTAAAGGGACCTCAGCTACTGCAAAGCATGCTTGAAAGAACATAGTTCCCTAATGAATACAAGTGTTGGGCACAAAGCCATGTTCTTTCATCTCTATATGTTTATGATGTTTTGGGGCTGTCTTCAGCTATATGTCAAGCCCACCTTTTGCAAATCTTCTGTTTCACTTCTAGCTGTATTTGCTAAGATTCTCTTAAATATTTTTGGATATTTTTCTTAAACTTGAGTTTTCACTTTCTGAAACTGTCAAGGATTTGGGTCCTTGTTTTGATATCACCCTCAATATTTTCCCACAGCTATTCTCCAGTCCAAACATTAGTTTAATGTTATTTGATTCCAAGTAATAATTATGTAGAGAAGTATGGTTTGCAACAATGTAATAATAGATCTGCGATAACTGCTTTACATGAGCATAAAAAAGACAAGTTACCTCATTCTAAAACATTTACTTCAATCCTGATCATACAATTATTTTTATGTAGTCATACTTATGAATGCCCTGTTTGTTCAGGCACTTCCTCTGCCCATCCATCTGTTGCACCACTTGGAAAGAATTCAAGATTTATTGGGAACTTGGTGGAGGAGGGAGAGAGAGACCTGGATTTTAGTCTGTACTCTCAGGATTATTTTTGAACGTTACATTAGACTATACTAGAGTCATTGGATTTAATATAGAGCTATTATGTTTTTCTTGCATGCCACATGCCCCAAAATAGGATACAAATCTTGTTTTCTAATGACAGAATGAAAAAAAGGTATTTCCAGAGTCATGGCCTAGAGCTGGCTTTTTCATGGAGAAGCATGATGATTGCCAGCTTCTTTCTGAAACAGGACGAAGGGCAAATGGAGTCCAGTGTTAACCCTTTCACAGGCAGTCACAAAATGACAGGTGTTTGACTGTTTATTTGGCTGCTCGGACAAAAATTGCTGCCAATTTGAGGGCAACTGCAAGAGTTAACAGTGGACACTGCACTTCTGCTTACTTCCTGAGAAAGAATCGTGCAGCTATTCTGCAGCTCAGTATCTCCATGCTTCTATACAAGTGAAGAAATATCACCTTCCTCGCTTAAGACATGCACCCCACTTTTGGAGAGCTGCTTTTGGAGGGGAAAGGTGCATGTGGCATGAGATTAAATATGATAGTAATTCAAGGAGGGACCAGATGCCATGTCTATCCCCCACCTTGTCAATACACTACCCATTAAGTCTCTGTGTCATGATTTATATCACATGTATCTTCTTGTTTGCTTTCTCTCTGCATGTCTCAGTCTATCTGTAATTTACTTCTGCAAGGTGGCAGAGGTTCATTGGGAAGGTAAAGAGAACTCCTATCCAAAATGCCTATAAGCATGGTGGCTAGAGCACTCTCCTCAGATGTATGGGCTTGAAAGCCCTTGGGCAGAAGAGATAATTGACAATGAGTTTCCCACGTCCTGGGTAAGGGTCTATGTACCAGATTATAATATAGACACAAGAATACCCTTCCTCTGGCCAGGGACAGTCACCACAAATTTTTTGTCTTCTGTCTTTCTCTTTTAAATATGGTGTGTGAGTACTTAATACAACCTATATAGAACTTATTTTTTTAATCCCAAGTAGGCTTAAGTGTGTTTTTGAAATATAGGATGCACAGCTCTCAACATGTGTAGAACTTTAAAGTGAAAAGAAACCAAATGAAATAAAATGAAGCTGGAGTTGAGGCACTTCCAATGATAGGCAGCAGTTGAGCCAGAAGGTTTCAGGTTTGCAACCTTGGTTTTAGGTGCCAAAGCTCCACTTAAGTACTAGATCTAATAAAGGACTTCAGTGGTATATAAAGAAGTCACACTTGAGAAGCAACTAGGGAGCTAGGACAGATGATGACCTGGAGGGACAGAAAAACTCAGGGAAGAAGATTAAATGCTGTAATGCATTTAAAGTATAAATTAAGGTATAGCTACCAGCACCCAGCAATGTGGTGTGCAGCCACAGTAAATGTGGCTTTCATTAAAAGATAGGTATGGAAAGGACCATTTAGAGGTCTGTTCTGCTTCTTAACAAAAACTAGACTTTGCTAGTTTGCAGGAACAGACCAGCTTGCAATGAAAACAGATATTAAAATGTCAGCAAATTCACAGATAAGATTACATTGCTATAGAATTGCAAGGAAATTCCCTAGCTCAGGACAACATACAAAGGCAAAGGACATGCTTTCAAACAAATGCACAAAATCAGCAACAAACTAATCTAGGATGTCATTATCCCCTAAATATTTCCATTGTAAATTAGGCAGTTTCAATACTACAATAGGATTTAGTCTACCCATAGTACTTTACAAATTCAGATCATTCCATATCAACTTTCCATATATACATCCCCATTAATTACCTGATTCTCCCTACTATCATGGTACGTATGTGGAAAGCCTTTCAGAATTAAAGGAAACAAGCGTTCTATTTTTTTTCCTTTAGTATCAAGCTCAAATGCAGAGGTAACTAAAAGATCACGTACATATATTTTTCATTATTCAACGCTAAAACATTAAGCCTTGTTTGCAAAAGTGTTCCTAGCTAAGTTGTATATCAAAATGGAAAAGAAAAAATTATGGGCCTTTTTCCCAGTTCATTAGAGATGGCTGAAGTATGCAGATTTTATGCGGCTATTTGGCAGAGGATAGGCAACAGTTGGGCACTTGGTTTACTAATCAAATGAATAATATCAGCAGCATTGAGATATAGCTTCAGCTCCACTGACTAATGTAACTTAAATCAGCTGTGTAGCATTGCCCTAATTGAAGGGTAGTCCCAGGTTTTTATCTGATACACCCAGCTTAAACTTCCAATGTAACAAAGTTATTTCCAATAAACTGGTGGCATCTATGTGTGTTCTTTACTGTGGTGTTGACTAATCAGCTCTGCAGTAAAGTGTCATTATCTACATGTGCACCGCTATTAGGCCGGATTAAACTAATTAACTCCACTATAAGATAGTACTTCCTGACACTAGTACTATCATGTGGTTGGAGTTCTTCACTCTGCTGCAATGCACATATAGACAGTGACTGGGACTGGCTAGAGCACATGGGTGCTACAGTGTGGGTTTGCCTGCCAGCTAGCCCTACACTTTCACAGCCTTGTGCCCCAGCTAGCCCCTCTGCAGCACATTGAACCAGGGCAGAGCAGCTTCCGGCTGGCAGGCTGACTCCTGCGGCCTCCTGTCAGCTGGGGCTGCGCCACCCCAGTTCAACATGCTGTAGTCCCAAGCGCATGTACACAAATTGTGTTGGAGTTTATTCAGGTGTGCTAATTACAAGTAGATGTGCCCACTGAATATTAGCCTTTCCTTCCTAAGGGTTAAATACTCTTACTCAGATTGAAAGGTTCCATTCACTTCAGTATGATTGTATTTTATTTTCCTTGCTGTCAGTGTAAGTGCAAATATTATAATGTAGATTTTAATCAGTATTTAACTATTATATTTCTGCTACAAGTGTAGAAATAATGTGACTTTTGGTTTGTGAGGATCTTGCTAAACTGTTGTTGATGTTGTAAGTAGGTATTTTTAGATGTCATTCTTTATTGATTCTCAAATGAAGATAATAAAAATAATAATTGTTGTTGTTGGTATTATTATTACTCTCCACTGCCCTTGAAAAGGCTAAAGGCTCTCCTCAGGCCATCCCTATACACTATAAATTGATACAGACCTATTTCTTCCAACCAACCTTCTGAATTTCACTTTTGAGCTAATGTTTGAATCTCTAGGAAAGAGGTAACAGAGAGAACAAGAAGATATTCTCTCCCTGTGACCATTCCCTCCCCTTCAATTATCTAGACAGAAACAAGTTTCTATTTAACTTGTTCATTTTACCAAACCAGTTTTGGGGTGGGAAGGCTCCATCTTGTCTGGTTTATATGGATTAGTTTCAAGTGTTGTTGCCCATTGAAGCAGAAGATTTGCTTGGGTTACCAGGTATGAATTAGACCTATATCCATCCTGGGCAATCAAGGAAGGTTTAGGGGTAGGGAAGGGGGTTGTCAATACCTCCCTTTGGGAGAGTAGGGTGCTGAACATTGTTAAATCTGTAATTTGTCCAGCCCCTACTAAAAATATATATATCTATCCTTTCCACTGAATCCTCAGTCAGCTATTGCCCTATCTTCAACCTCTGCTTTTTGGGGAAAGTCAGTGAATGAATGGTTGCTTGACAGCTCCAGGTGCATTTGGATATGATCAGATTCCTTTGATACAGTTGACCATGAGTTTCTGGTAAAGTGTTTGCATGATCTGGTATAAATATGCAAGGCCACTCTTAATTATTTCTGTTCTTTCTTAGCAGGTAGGTCCCAGAGGGTGGTGATGGGAAATACCCTATTGACTGTGTTGGGATTTTTCCTCTGGTATCTCCCAATACTTCATTTTGTCCCTCATCCTATCCAACCTGTATATGAGACCACTGGGTAAGATTGTGCAGATTTGGAGCGAGATGTTGTCAGTATGCTGAGAGAGAGAGAGAGAGAGTGAGCGCTTTCGGCACTGTCATCTGACCCAAGCCTCAGTGCTTTCTGAAGTAATTGGGCAGTTCATAGATTCATAGATACATAGATGTTAGGGTCGGAAGGGACCTCGATAGATCATCGACCCGCTGCATAAGCAGGAAAGAGTGCTGGGTCTAGATGACCCCAGCTAGATACTCATCTAACCTCCTCTTGAAGACCCCCAGGGTAGGGGAGAGCACCACCTCCCTTGGGAGCCCGTTCCAGACCTTGGCCACTCGAACTGTGAAGAAGTTCTTCCTAATGTCCAATCTAAATCTGCTCTCTGCTAGCTTGTGGCCATTATTTCTTGTAACCACCGGGGGCGCCTTGGTGAATAAATACTCACCAATTCCCTTCTGTGCCCCTGTGATGAACTTATAGGCAGCCACAAGGTCGCCTCTCAACCTTCTCTTGAGGAGGCTGAAAAGGTCCAGTTTCTCTAGTCTCTCCTCATAGGGCTTGGTCTGCAGGCCCTTGACCATACGAGTTGCCCTTCTCTGGACCCTCTCCAGGTTATCCGCATCCTTCTTGAAGTGTGGCGCCCAGAATTGCACGCAGTACTCCAACTGCGGTCTGACCAGCGCCCTATAGAGGGGAAGTATCACCTCCTTGGACCTATTCGTCATGCATCTGCTGATGCACGATAAAGTGCCATTGACTTTTCTGATGGCTTCGTCACACTGCCGGCTCATGTTCATCTTGGAGTCCACTAGGACTCCAAGATCCCTTTCCACCTCTGTGCCACCCAGCAGGTCATTTCCTAGGCTGTAGGTGTGCTGGACATTTTTCCTTCCTAGGTGCAGCACTTTGCATTTCTTGTTGAACTGCATCCTGTTGTTTTCTGCCCACTTGTCCAACCTATCCAGGTCTGCCTGCAGCTGTTTCCTGCCCTCCAGCGTGTCTACTTCTCCCCATAGCTTTGTGTCATCTGCAAACTTGGACAGAGTACATTTGACTCCCTCGTCCAAGTCGCTGATGAAGACATTAAAGAGTATCGGTCCAAGGACCGAGCCCTGCAGGACCCCACTGCCCACACCCTTCAGGTCGAGACCGACCCATCTACCACGACTCTTTGGGTGCGACCCTCTAGCCAATTCGCCACCCACCGGACTGTGCAGTCATCCACGTCACAGCCTCTTAACTTGTTCACCAGTATGGGGTGGGATACTGTATCGAAGGCCTTCCTGAAGTCTAAGTATACGACATTCACCCCTCCTCCTGTGTCCAGGCGTTTCGTAACCTGGTCATAGAAAGAGACTAGGTTGGTCAGGCACGATCTGCCCGCCACAAACCCGTGCTGGTTTCCCCTCAGCATAATCTGCCCTGCCGGGCTCTCACAAATGTGAGCCTTGATAATTTTTTCAAAGACTTTACCAAGGATGGAGGTGAGACTGACTGGCCTATAGTTGCCCGGGTCCTCCTTCCTCCCCTTTTTGAAAATGGGGACCACGTTAGCCCTTTTCCAGTCCTCTGGGACTTGGCCCGTGCGCCATGAGCATTCGAATATTCCCGCCAGTGGCTCTGCAATGATGTCGGCCAGTGCCTTCAGCACCCTCGGATGGAGCCCTTCCGGGCCTGCCGATTTAAAGGCATCCAGTTCTTCCAAATGACTCTGCACCACCTCAGGATCTACGTATGGAAGTCAGGCGCCTTGCTGCTGCCTCTCTACAACCCCAGTGAGAGACTTGTCGTGCCCGACACTTAGGAACACTGAGGCAAAGAACTCGTTGAGCAGTTCAGCCTTGTCCTCCCTATCTGTCACCAATTGTTTCTTCCCATTTAGCAGTGGTCCTATTCCTCCCTGGGCCTTCCTTTTACTCCCAATATATCTAAAAAACAATTTCTTTTTGTCTTTTACTTGGGTTGCCATCCTCAGCTCCATGGTAGCTTTGGCCCGCCTAACTGCCTCCCTACAAGCACGAGCAGAGGAGGTATATTCATCTTTAGTGATCTCACCCTGTTTCCACTTTTTATGTGCTCCCCTTTTGGCCCTCAGGCTGCCCTGGATTTCTCTGGTCAGCCATGGAAGCCTTCTGGCCCCTTTCCCTTTTTTGCCTCGCTCGGGGATCATCTTGTTTTGTGCCCGAAGGATTGTTTCCTTAGGCCACCCTTCTTGGGCTCCCATCCCATCAAAACTCCTACTCTGCAGTGCTTCCTTGACTAATCGCCTGAGTGCATTGAGATCAGCTTTCCTAAAGTCTAGCACTTTCACCCTACTAGTTACCTTACCCACTCAAAGTCTTATGTTGAATTCTATTATAAGGTGATCACTGTCTCCCAAATGGCTACCGATCTGGAGGTCCCCTATCATGTCATGTCCTGTTGCCAATACCAGATCCAGTATGGCATTCCCCCTAGTGGGACCATGCACCTCCTGTGTCAGGTGGAGGTCCTGTATACAGGTTAGAAACCTGCGTGAGCGATGGGACCTTGCTGTCTGCGTCTCCCAGCAGATGTCTGGGTAGTTTAGGTCCCCCGTGACTACCGCCTCTTTAGCTTTTATGGTCTCCGAGAGTTGCCTCAGGAGCCCCACATCTATTTCTTCCCCTTGGTGTGGGGGTCTGTAGCAGACCCCTACCACCAAATCCCTTTCTCCTTGCCCCCCATGTAGCCTAACCCACAATCCTTCTACTTCCTCAACCTCGGATTCTGTCTTGATGAGGGTTGATGTATATTGCTCAGTGACATAAAGTGCAACCCCCCCCCCTTTCTTCCCCGACCTGTCCTTTCTGTACAATCTATAGCCCTCAATATGTACCGCCCAGTCATGGGATGAATCCCACCAGGTCTCTGTTAGCCCCACTAAGTCATAGGTGTTTAGTGCAAGCAGGAGCGCTAGTTCATCCTGCTTGTTCCCCATGCTCCTAGCATTAGTATATAGGCACTTGAGCCCTGCGACTGGTGCCTTTGCTGCCCCCCCGCTCTGAGTCCCAAGGGGCCCATTGTTTCTTACCTTCTTGTTTCTTACCTGTTATGTAGTGCTGGTCTCCCCATGGCTTTCAGGTTCCCAATGCTCTCTTTCTTCAGGCTGGGTTGTCCTTGTGGGTGCCACATGGTTTGGTGGTCCACAGTTGGATATAAATCAATCGGTTGAAACCAAATCCAGACCAGATGGAGTTCATGGTGGTTGGCAAGCCACTTGACTTGAGGGGTGATTGGGACAAATCTCGTTGATGGGGTTCAGCATCCCATTGGTCACTGAGGTTATAGCTTTGGGGTGCTCCTGGATCCTTGACTGTACCTGGATCTTTAGGTGGTTGGCAGTGGCTAGGAGTGATTTTCACCAAATCTATCTGGTAAGAAGGCTGCAGCCCTTTCAGATTTAGATCTGGTAACCATTACCCATTCCTTTATAACCTCAAGACTAGGCTACTGCAACATGATGTATGCAGGGCTGCCCTTGATGACAGTATGGGAACTGTAGCTGGTGCAGAATACATTGGCCCACTTTCTGATGGTGGGGGTGGGTTGTCAGAAGCACATCATTCCAGTGCTCCAGAGTCTGTGCTGGCTCCCAGTAGTTTTCAAGGTACAATTCAACATGCTATTTTTTACTTATAAGGACCTAAACTGTCTGTCCCTTATGTGCCTAAAGGACAGCTTTCTCCCTTATTGCCCATGATGATCCCTAAGGTCAGCCAAGGGCAACTTTCTGAAAGCATCATAACTCAGCCTAGTCTGCTTGGCAGCAACATGTGGGATGTTGTTCCTTAACTCTGGAATTCTTTCCCTGTTGAGACCCAATGGAGCCTGAGATGTCTTCCAAAAGTGTTGTAAAACCTTCTTATTTGAGCTTGCATGTAGCATTCAGGGATAAACTGGAATATTCTTTAGGGAGCTTGTACGCTTTAGATTATTTTAATACTCTAGTGGCTTTTGAAAAGTATTTTGTTTCCTCTATTGTGTTCTCTTGTGTGCTTGTTTCATACATGACTTCACTCTGTTCTGTAAGCTGCCTTGAGTCTCACTCAGGATAGGTGGTACATAAAGATAATACATAAGTAAATAAATAAATAAATGAGTAAATGCATTCTACCAGGTAAGATCCTTGCTCTTTTTGTATATCATAGAAATTTTTACTCATGCTGTTTGCCCTTTTTATTATGATTTTAATTTTTCTACACTTTGTGCTATTAAGGTGGATATGTTTTTCAATTACAGGCTTTCCTAGTAGTCAGGTTACACTTTGAAATTCTTTTCCCAGTAAAATGACATGAGAACAGTTTTAAATGAAATCTTATTTCTTTCCTATCACTTGTGGCAAAAAAGAAAGCGGAGTTCCCCTACTATGTTCCTAACATGTGGGTGTAAAAAGGCACAAGTTAAAGTAGGTTAAGTCCTCCCTCCCCCAAACCTCCATCTCTGGTTTGTAAATCTCACCAACTTGGACTTCATACATGTTGGCAAATTGTTGCATGTAGATGTATAACCATATACAAATATTACTGCTGCAGCTGATATAGCCAGCAGTCCAAATAAAATGTTAGTATCTTTGGATTTTTCAGTTAAAGATGTTCTATCCTGGACCTAAAGAAATGAAGGCCTAGGAGTGCTAAAAAATAGAGCAGTTCCTATGTCATGGGGAATAAGTGGCTTATCAATTAAAAGGAAAGTGATTCTACCTTGGGATGTTGATAGTACACTGCTGTTGTCAATGGATTTTTGACATAGGTAAATCATGCTGGTCCCCAATTCTTTATTATTTCTCAAACCTGAAATATAGAGCCCAGAAGCTATAATAAACTTCTGGGAATACTTTATTATTTGGCACTGTCTTAAATGTCAACAAAATACAGATGTCCTATTTGATGGATGGCTTAAATGGCAAACCACATGAACTTTATGCGTGTAAAGTGAAACATAAAACAAATTCAAATTTATTGGCTCCATAGTCAGAATAAAATATACTATTCCTTCTGGATTTTCAACTTTGGTTTAAACTAACAAAGCACACTGTGCCCGCCTGTGCTTTACTAGGCACTCTCGTGCGGCCTTAGCCTGGACTATCGATTGAGCCTGTCCTGGGCTTGCAGGTGGACCCCAAAGACTACCCCAGCTGATGTCAGGGGATCCCCTTAACTTGCCTGCCATGACTTTGAATGGTATCTCAGTGGAGGGGTTCCCCTTCGAGGCAACCTCCAGGGTTGTCACGCCTCCTGGCAGGCACTCATGGGTCTCTGACCTCCCCTACACCCCGGCCACTCGGCACCTTGGGTTGCAGGTCTTCTGGCCCTTTGGCGTCCTTGGCTCCACCCAACTTCTCCCCATGGCCCTCCAGCCGTGCGTCAGTGTCTTCAGGTCACGACTCGATGTGCAGACTTCGAGCTCCTTGGACCTGGATCCTACTAACCTATATCCCTAGCACCCTATTCCAACCACCCTGTGACTTAGCATGTAATTCCCACCACCATGACAGCCGAAGCGATGCGGCCAGTGTGCCAGGAGGCCATGAAGAGTGCCCTTAACCTATGGGCCCCGTGGATCCCCTGTGCCTAGGTGCCCAGCCCTGGTTGCTTGCCCCACTCGGGTATGGAGTCCTGGTCGATTATCCTTAGGCTGTAGTGGGGCCCGTCTGCTGCTTGTTCCTTCCCTGCTTGGGGCCTTTTGCTGCACCCCATGGCAATACCCAATGGGGTTCCCGTCAGCCATGCCCCTGTTACCTCCTCTCCAGGACTTCCCTGCCGGCTTGCCAGTTGACACCTCTGTCGGCTTGCCAGTTGCTGCTTCTGCTGGTTCTGCAACCGGCCCCTCTGCCGGTGCAGCTGTTGGCTCCTCTGCCAACGCAACTGCCGGGTCTGCTGCAGGTGTTGCTGCTGGTGCCTCTCCCGGCTCCGCTGCTGGCTCCTCTGCAGGCTTCGCTGCTGGCTTCGCTGTCGGCTCCTCTACCGGCGTCGCTGCCAGCTCCGCGGCCGGCGTCGCTGCCAGCTCCGCGGCCAGCGTCGCTGCTCTGCTGTTGGCGTCGCTGCCGACTCCACTGTTGGCTCTGCTGCCAGCTCCACTGTCGGAGCCTCCCCAGGCTTCGCCCCCAGCTTCCCGTGCTGCCCGACACAGCAGTTGCACCCTTTGGGGTGTGGGCTTGCCCTTCAAGCCTCCACTTTTCTGCCGCCCTCATAGATTCATAGATTCATAGATGTTAGGGTCGGAAGGGACCTCAATAGATCATCGAGTCCAAGTCACTGATGAAGACATTAAAGAGTATCAGTCCAAGGGCCGAGCCCTGCGGGACCCCACTGCCCACACCCTTCCAGGTCGAGACCGACCCATCCACCACGACTCTCTGGGTGCGGCCCTCTAGCCAATTCACCACCCACCGGACTGTGTAGTCATCCACGTCACAGCCTCTTAACTTGTTCACCAGTATGGGGTGGGATACCGTATTGAAGGCCTTCCTGAAGTCTAAGTATACGACATCCACTCCTCCTCCTGTGTCCAGGTGTTTCGTAACCTGGTCATAGAAAGAGACTAGATTGGTCAGGCACGATCTGCCCGCCACAAACCCGTGCTGGTTTCCCCTCAGCATAATTTGCCCTGCTGGGCTCTCACAAACGTGAGCCTTGATAATTTTTTCAAAGACTTTACCAAGGATGGAGGTGAGACTGACTGGCCTATAGTCACTGTCTCCCAAATGGCTGCCGATCTGGAGGTCCCCTATCATGTCATCCCCTGTTGCCAATACCAGATCCAGTATGGCATTCCCCCTAGTGGGACCATGCACCTCCTGTGTCAGGTGGAGGTCCTGTACACAGGTTAGAAACCTGCGTGAGCGATGGGAACTTGCTGTCTGCGTCTCCCAGCAGATGTCTGGGTAGTTTAGGTCCCCCATGACTACCGCCTCTTTAGCTTTTATGGTCTCCGAGAGTTGCCTCAGGAGCCCCGCATCTATTTCTTCCCCTTGGTGTGGGGGTCTGTAGCAGACCCCTACCACCAAATCCCTTTCTCCTTGCCCCCCATGTAACCTAACCCACAATCCTTCTACTTCCTCAACCTTGGATTCTGTCTTGATGAGGGTTGATGTATATTGCTCACTGACATAAAGTGCAACCCTCCCCCTTTCTTCCCCGACCTGTCCTTTCTGTACAATCTATAGCCCTCAATATGTACCGCCCAGTCGTGGGATGAATCCCACCAGGTTTCTGTTAGCCCCACTAAGTCATAGGTGTTTAGTGCAAGCAGGAGCGCTGGTTCATCCTGCTTGTTCCCCATGCTGCTAGTATTAGTATATAGGCACTTGAGTCCTGCGACTGGTGCCTTTGCTGCCCCCCCACTCCGAGTCCCAAGGGGCCCATTGTTTCTTACCTTCTTGTTTCTTACCTGTTCTGTAGTGCTGGTCTCCCCATGGCTTTCAGGTTTCCAATGCTCTCTTTCTTCAGGCTGGTCTGTCCTTGTGGGTGCCACATGGTTTGGTGGTCCACAGCTTCCCCTGCCTTCGTACTCCCCTCCCCCCGACGAGCCTAGTTTAAAGCCTGCTGGAGGAGATCCGCCAACCTAGAAGAAAACACACGCTTACCTTTGGGGGACAGGTGAAGCCCATCCCAGCTGAGCATGTCCCTCGTCGTGATGTGCGGGTCATTGTCCAGGAAGCCGAAGTCTGCCTCGAGACACCACTGCCGAAGCCGCCAGTTGGCCGAAGCCGCCTCCTGCACCCTCAGGGCAGCTCTTTATCTCCACCGGGTGGTGTCTCCAGCCAACGCCGCTCGGCCCCAGCTGAACATAAGTGTGACTGATGAACCGTGTTGGTGGTTTTGCCGAGTGCATTTCTTCCTGCTTTTTGGACCCTGCAGAAGGTAAGTGGAGCTTTCTTTTTGCTTTGGCCTGGGGTCCTCCTGTAACCCCGGCTCCCCTGGGGGACACACAATTATTATCCCTGCTATAAATGAATTGTTGACCAGGTCAATACCATATCTAAGAGAAAGATGTCGAGAATACTTGAATTCTGAAAAAGTTACTTAGGCCCATTATCATACTTAGACTACAAACAGACTTTAAGTTTTCTGGGAGAGTCACTGTTTTCCCAAGAGAAAACAGTAGTGTACAGATGTTAAGAATTTTCTCCCAGGAGAAAAGTAACCTGGGAACAACCAGGGATAAATGACTCCCAGGAGTCCGGGAGCGTTTCTCCTGGGAGAACAAACATCTCTACACTTGCTAAGTGATCAAAACTATTTGCAGTTTTTACAAAAATTATCTAAGCAGGAGTTACCACTAGTGATTTCTGCTGAAGTCAAAATATTTTCATATACTTTTTAATTGGCCAGTTTTCAAACTTGAGATTCTAGTTAAGCATCTAAGCTAATATGAAGACAGCAAAATACCAGTGTTGGGTTTCAATATATATCCCTTCAATAAGATACCTATGTACCCACTGGGTGCATTTACACATGCAAATAATGCAGGATCAGTTTACTCTAGAGTAACCTGCCCCAAACCTGCAGCTCTTTCCAAGCCCTGCACCTCAATCACTTGATTGCGGCATGGGAATGGGACCTGCCCCTGACTTGGACAGTTTGCAGCCCTAATTCCATTATTATGGAACTGGGTGGGGAACAGAGTGGAAAGCTGGGCAGGGACCAAGCTGGGCACAGAACTAGGCAGGGAACAGGCTCCCCAGCCCCTGCCAGCAGGGAGCTCCCAGCCTGAGCTCCATGGTCACAAGGCCCAGGCTGGGAGAACCTTATCTCCCAGTGCCGGCCCTGAAACCATGGAGCTGGTGCTGGGAAATAAGGATCTCCCATCCCAGCTCCCACAGTCATGGGGCTTGGGTTGAGAGATAAGGATCTTCCAGGTCTCATGATCACACAGCTGGTGCTGGGAGCTAAGGATTTCCTAGCCCAGGTCCCATGATCACGGAGCGGGGTGTGGAAGCTCTGTGATCTCCTGCCCCCTGCTGCCCAGCTGACTGGGAGCACATTTGCTCCTGATTAGGGGCTTGCACATGCACTACTGTGCAGTTACAAATCATGAGTGCACTTTACTACTTGCATTTTCAGGTAGCAAATTTACTTCACATTTAGAGCCAATTACTGCACAGTAAGCATCTGTGTCTAGATTCAGATGCTTACTGAGCAGTAATTAGGTCTATTGAACAGTAAAGTATCTCATGTAGATGCACCCAATGAGTAGTTCACCATGGTTCAATGTCTAGTTAGGAGTCTGCTGGGGGTCTTTCCTGGGTCAACATCATTATTAATGATTTGGATGATGGGATTGAATGTGTGCTTAGTAAGTTGTGGATGATGCCAAGTTGGATGAACTTGTGAACACTCTGGAGGGTAGGACTGAGATCGAGAATGACATGAATAAATTGGAGCAATGCTCCACAATCAATCAGATGGGATTCAACAAGGACAAGGGCAAAACCCTGCACTTGGGACAGAACAATTGCATACACAAATACAGACTGGAAAATGACTGGTTAGGCTGCAGTGCTACAGAGAAGGTTCTGGGGGTTACAGGAGTAGACCATAAGTTGAATATGAGCAAGCAACAACAAAAAAGACAACAACATTTCGGTTTATATTAACAGGGATATCCCTTGTAAATCAAGGGAAGTGATTCTTTCACTTTATTCAGCACTGGTGAGGTCTCACCTGGAGTACCGTGTCCAGTTCCGGGCTTCACACCTCAAGAAGGACATGTACAGTTTAGAAAGAGTCCAGCACAGGACAACAAAAATGATCAGGGGCCTGGGAGACAAGACTTATGAGGAATGGCTAAAAGAACTAGTTATTTAACCTAAAAAAAAATGGAGGGATTTTTGCTAATAGTCTTCAAGTACCTGAAATGTGATTATAGAGAGGATGGAGATGGGCTTTTCTCTGTGGCTATAGGGGACAGGACTACGAATGATGGCTTTAAGTTTCAGCAAGGAAAACTGAGCCTGAAGATTAGGAGAAACTTTTTGACTGTGAGGGTGGCCAAACATGGGAATAGGCTACCTAAAGAATTTGTGGAATCCCTATGCTTGAAAACTTGCAAAAGCAGGTTAGACAGGTGCTTGGCTTGGATGGTTTAGTCAGGAAAGATCCTGCCCTGATCAGAGGGCTGGACTATATGACCTTGCAGTCTCTTCCAGCCATACTTTCTTATGATCCTATGATCCTACTTTGCATTTAGGTTACCTGTAGGCATACCAATTTGACAATATAGCCTTCACCCAAATCCAGTCATCTCTATTTTGACTGACTGACTTTGTTCCATCCACCTATAAGACAGTGTACTTTAAATTGTAAAGGACACTTTGGGTGTGGTATGGGTATTAAAATCTTTATACTGGAGCTAGAGATATTTGGCTCTCACTAAAACGGATGGAATTGATGAGATTTTGATTGTTAGAACTAAGTCAGATTTTGCAATGTACATTCTTTCTTTTTCATGTATATTCATAAATGTAAAATATTTGAAGTCAGTCCATGTACTAACTGGGTTACCAGATGAATAACTTTAAACACAATGGCTGCTTTCTATCTGTGGTCTTATTTTCCTTATGGTCTATGATTTATGCATGTAATTTATGAATGGAAAAATACTCCCACTTCCTTGTTCATGCAAACTAAATCTAAATGAACTTCTCACACATGTCATTTTTGTGAATACAAATGATAGTGAGGAAGTATTGTTTAAAGCACAATAAGGTTACAGCACACCCATCAGCATTGGATAGACCATGGAGTCAATTAGATCTCATGATTTTGCCATTTTTATCATCAAAATCAACTTCAGATTTTCCACAGATTCATTTGCAAATGCATCCAGTTCATAGATTCATTCTGTTCAAATTTATGAACTATGAAGAACTTTCACTAACTGTAGGCCCAAGTCTCATGTGTGATTTGGAGAATTTGCAAAAGGCCTATGCACATTCATCTAATACTAGGGTTTGTTCATATGTAGTTATTAATACAACATTTTGGACCAACCAGCTAAAATATGGAGATTTCTTGCATACCTTAATGATTTCACATGTTGCTACTGACAGCTCAGTTAAATGAAATGTCATAGATAAGGATTTTTACCGAAAAGCATTGAATTAGGAGGTATCCACTTAATGTTTTTCAGTAATTAAATAATATTGAATGATAAGGTATTTGTCCACTTGCATTACTGATAACATTCATAATGCAATCAGAATGAAAATTAAATAAAATTAACATATGGTTTACTGAAATATATGGAATTTCAAGCATTTTTATGCTTTCCTTGATTATTTGTGAGATTATTTTGTAGAATTCTTCAATTTATATATTTGCACTTTCATCAGAAATGATCTTCACATATTTGAAAACAATTAAAAGCTACTCAATGTGTTTTAACAGTTATATATGATTAAATAGTAGTTATTTTAATAGAAACCTAACTTGTCTATTTTAGAGCATTCAGAAAGAAAATGGCCCTATATTTTCAGTCTTTGTTCAACAGGAAAACTCTAAGTGAAGTCTGTGGGAGTCTTACATGAATGACAGAAAGATTTAGTCTGTTGTTTTTAATGGCACAGGGAAAGGTTAGTATAGACTTGGAGTGGTTACAAAGTGATCTCATAAGAGGCCTTGGGTGAAGGTAATAGAAACACTATGACAGGCTGCAGTAGTTTGTCACTGAGGGACTAATTCACAAGTCAGATGGTCAGGTTGTGATTGGGAGGAGGAGGAAAAATCTTCACTGTCAGTTTTACAGCTATGCCACATAAAGTTACCAATTTAATTTAGAAATGTCCTGTGTTGATAACATTCTTCTGGATCCCATTGAAATAGCCTAGAACAGAAATAATTTCTGGACATATACCTGCAGACATTAGTTGTCTGAAACTCATGCTGTAAGCTGACAAGACATTTCTGATGTCACAGCTCCCAGTGGTACACAATTGTCACTTTATTTAAATACACAGATGACATACTTATTGCTACTTGTATTAAATAAGCATGCAAAAAAACATTAACAGAGCTAACCTCATCAAATATTCTTAGAGACAGGATAAAAGAACAGGAGAGGAAAAGGAAGCAAGAGAAGAGAGAGAGAAAACTTTCATGTTAAGGGACCAGAATTATTGATATAAAAAAATGACTAAGAAAAGAACACAAAAAGCAAGGGAGTACAATGGGATCAAGGCAGTAAGGCTAGGGACAGACATTCAAAAAGCCTGCACTTGAATTGATTCATTTTGTGAAGGTTAGTCTAACCTAGCTAGGCTGAACTGGCTTGAAACTGGACAGACACTCTCTCTGGACTGAGGAAATTCAGGCACATGCCTGCAGTGGCTCAGGCTAGAAGCCAGGGGGTGCTAGAGTAGCCCTCCCTTCCCTCCAGTGCTGAGCTGAGTGGGGTGTGGCTAGGCCCTGGCTGGTCTCTCTTATTAGGGGGGTCTGCCTGCATGGTCCCAGGCTTTTCCCCACTGGCTGCTCAAGGGGCAGGAGTGTTGCCAGGCCCCAGGCCCAGGATAGCACTCTGAGGTAAAGGGTGTGGTGTGCAGTGCATGAACCTGTAGATGATACGGAGCTTTTCAGTATCCCTCTCTGTTGTCCTGTCAAGCCAATGCTCAGGATCTCAATATCATGCTGTTAGACAGGAGGGCATGGTGTACAATTGCACATGCACACATCACCAATTCAAGCACCCTAATGATAATGACATGAAATCATACACAATACACACATACATCAGTATCCCTCCCTGTTGTACACACATACATACAAATATGCACACAGGTTAAACACTGAGTCAGGTGACAGTGTGTGTGTGTTAGTGCCTGTGGTACCTGTGCTTGGGGTGCTTGGTAACTAAAGACCAAGCCGCAGAGATCAGGGAAAAGGCATTGGGGATGAGGCACTAGCAGTAGCAGAGATCAGGGGAAAAGGCAGTGGAGATGAGACAATAGCAAAGAAACAGGGGTTTGCAGGCAGAGAGGAGCTCAGGACAGGTGGAGCCATAGGAGCATGGGACAGGTGTTAGAGGTGGCGGTGAGTTAGAAGCAGGAGAGGGAGAAATGAGACAGAAGTTAGAGGGGCAAAAAGCAGAGATTGGAGCAGGGCCAGAACCGTAGTAAAGCAAAACCCAACTCAGGGTTCCAAATAACAGTTTTATTAAATGAACACTGTAGTGTATGGCTTGGTTCCTACACACACTCACACAAGCACTCCCACACACACTCACACAATGGTAGCAGGAGAAAGAGACTCAGTGGAAGGGTTGGAGTCCAGGTAGGGAAGAGAAACGGAGTCCAAGTCCTTGGTTGAAGAGAGGATGATAGCTACCTGTCCAGGCTGGGAGGGGGTCCTCGATGGCCAGTCAGGGTTTTTCTCCAACAGGTGCTGTCCAGAGGGGGTTGCTAGCAGGGCCTCTGGGTTGATAGGGAGCATGATGTGGAGCAGGTCTGGTCCAGGCAAAGATGGTAGTCAGTCTTCACTGCCCCTTTTTACAGGGCAGATTACCTCTGATGTCCTATGGGGAGGGCCTGTCCAGGCAAGGTCAGCCCTGCTCCAGAGGGTTCCAGATGCTCAGCTGCCCTTTGCTGTCCTGGTATACTGTGTACTTCGCTTGGCTTTTTTGCTGTTCAGATTGCAAAAAACAAAACAAAACAAAAAGAAACCCAAAAAAACCATGAAGATCTGGGGGAAAATGTCATCCATTCCAGGTAAACTGAGATATCACTGGCATAGGTCAGTAAGTCTTCCATGTCTATTTTCTTTTCTAATGTCAACAGTAGAAGTTGACCAGGGAGACACATAGGCTTCTATATCTGCATCAACTCCTCAGAGTTCCAGCCTTCGCAGATTGGAGGTGAGCATTACTAAATAAGAGACATTTTCAAGGTTTTCTCACAGCTGAGAGGGTGACTTTTATTAAATGAAAGCTTGGATTTTGACCATCAGGTAGCAATTGGAATAAACACAAAAATACCCAGTCCTATCTTGGCATAGCCTAACCTAATTGCAGCTCCAAAGAGAATATAATGCTGTGGTAAGGGCTATACGAGTTTTCTACTGTCAAACTATAAAGTAAATGTGTTGGATAATCCTAGAAACTTTGTGGTATCTCCCTCTGAAAGGAAACTTTCATTCTTTCAGTAACTCACCTTCATTTGTTGTCTAAAAGCTAAATTAGGATATGTTTAATATTCCACATCCTTACTGGTGGAGAGGTATGTGAGTGGACAGTGACTATTTGGCTACAAAATGCAGCTCAGGGTCTGAGAGACTTTCTAAAATAACGTCCAAATACTAATGAAATCAACACATTAATGAATCTTATTTAAACTGTGTTTATATAATCATCTCCTTTCCCCCACTGTTGTTGGACAGTGGTATAAATCTTATGCTGGGCACGACTGAGAATGTAAAGCAAGGGACACATCAGTAAGCAAGCCCTTTGTTGTTGTCCCTGGCATGTCACTTGTATTGCCTTGTGATCCTTAAATCAGCAATGGAATTTTATCATTGTGACTATGAGTGAAGTTCAAAGACCTTCTGTGGCAGACAAGGTTCTTTGGGTAAATCTGATATCTTTTATTAGACCAACTCTAGTAAAAGATAATAAAAGATACTGGATTTAACCAAAGAACCTTGTCTGCCTATGTCCTTAGACCAACACAGCTACAACCTACACCCCTGAAGACCTCCTGTGAGCATTATGCAGATTAGGGACTAAGGCATAGAATAATTTAAATGACTTACTGGTGGTGATATAGTGAATTAGGCGTCAGTAGTAGCCATTGTACCTAGCTCTTAAATCCCAACTACAGTGTCCTGGCCACTGTACCTTACTTTTCTACCCTTTTGAGATACAGTAGTACTCAGATTTTCAAAGAAGCATTTTTCAGAGTATTTCATGGCATTCAGCCAATTTTAAGGCTTGAGGTTATTGTCAAGTCAGTTAAGTGAAAGAAGCTTGTATTACATCTTAGCTTGAAATATTGGAGTTTAAAAAGTCAAGCAGTCAGAGCAGAAAACTTTTTTTTAAGCAGTGCCAGCCTCAAAATCTGTGATCAAGATTACTTTGTACTTTTTAGTGGGAAATGCCTTATATAATGAATCCCTGGGCTAAAACTAATTTTATGATCTACATTTCTTGGCCATATGATAGAAAGGTGAATTCAAATAAACTTCTTGTGCTTTCTTAAAGTTCAGTCTTTTATTTTTATTTTGTCCTACTTTTCAGTTCAGAATTGACATTAGTTGCACTTAAAAACAGGAAAACTGGCCTGTTTGTAGCCTCTACTTTTTCAAGGCTTGTTCCATACACGATCATCTTACGTTAATAATCTATGCACTTATGGTCTGTTTCTTAAAGCTGCACAAACTGCTGAATTCACTATGAGCTGTGGGAGCTCAACACCTATGAAAATTAGGTTATTATTGTCTTTTGGTATGTCAGGCTTGTTCCTTGCATCAGTCCTACTTATTGATCCTTCTTGCCATCTCCACAAAGCTTTAGAATTTTCCTTCAGAGGGAAAGTAATGAATTAATTACATGTGAGGAGTGGGAACTTAGTACATGCTCTGTCCCCTTCAAAATAAAAAAAGTTCCAACACTTGCATTATAATTCATTCCTGATGAGATGTACCCACAGTTTTTTTTAGAGGGCCCACAAGCATTGTTTAAGTGGTTTGCCAGAGGCTAAATTTAAGGACCTTCAGGTTGGTATTTTAAAAAATATCAGCATCAGTGGGTGCATCTACAAGAGATGTTTTACTCGAGGTTGTCATAACCCAATGATTTTTAGTGCCTCGGCACATTGGAATTTTCCCGCCACATGGAGCTTTCTTTGCACGGTGGATTTCTCAGCTGCAGAGAAAAAACCCCGGTGCAAAGAGTTCCCACCACACACATGCAAATTCGTACCCCATTATTGGCTGATTCTAAATTATTCCTACATGACGGCTAGCAATTGGCTCGCTAGCCATATAAAAGGTTAGAGCAGTTTCCGCCCAAGTTGGAGGACTCCACAACCATCTCGTGGGGAACTCTGAGCACACTGTGGAGCCTAGCAAACTCCGCGTGTGTCTTGGAGGAGGACAGAGAGGCCTGATCAGCTCTTAGCCACTCTCTGTCATAGTGTGAATTTGATGTATCCCCCGTGTGAAGCGCTCGTGGAGTCGTGCATTGATGACTCATCTCGGTTCAGTGCGGTTCGGAAGAGATCTCACTTGTGTTTGTTTGTCTGCAACTGCAACTCAAGCAAGTTTCCTCCCTGCACTGTGACCATTGGCAGTGTAAGTAAAGCTTTCTTTATAAAACCAATATGCTTCCGTGCCTAACTCTACTCTGTCGTGGAAAAACCCCACCTGACGGTCCGGGCTACTGGCCATAGCCTCAGACCGACCCTCGGTCCCGACAGAGGTTAGAGCAAATTACTGCAAAGTAAGCATCATTGTGTACATGTGCAAATGCTTTCTGTCTACACTCAGGTCTAATTGTGACTAAATTTCCTACCTGTAAATACAAATAGCAAATTTACTTGCAATTAGTTACTGTGCCATATGGCATGTGTAGACAGCTGACTGGGAACAAAACTGTTCCCAGTCAGCTGGGCAGCAGTGGGCAGGAGTTTGCTCACTGTCCCCCAGGAACTGCCTGCTGCCAGGGTGGGATCCACCACTGGAGACTGAGCAGGGACAATATCCCCATGCCCTGGCAGCAGGGAGCACCAAGCCCCTATTCTTTGATTGTCGAGCTGGGGACATGCTGCCCAGCCCCCATCCCACAATCACAGAGCAGGGACTGGCCACTGTCTCATCCCTGTGTCTTGGAAAGAGCTGCAGGTGAGGGGCAGGCCCCAGCCCCTCCTCTGATCCACCAGTGGGGCAGCTAACAGTGACTCCTCAGCTGGGATTCCCACCACCTGGCTCACTGCCAGCTAACCCACCACCCTTCCCTGCAGCTCTTTCCAAGCCATGCACCTCGATCACCCAATCAAGCCCCACATATGTAGATGTCTGCTTGGGAGGGTTTGCTCCAAAGTAATTTACTCTACAGTAAACCCACCCTGCAGCATTTGCACAGCCAGTATCAGCCTAACTGATCCTTTGTTGAAGTCAGTGATAAAACTTCCACTCACCTGAAAGAGAACAATTAGGCTGAGTGTTTCGGAAAATACTGATGTTAGGTTGCACATCCTACCTGGATGTGCCTTTGTCAGATCTGCTAGAAAGATGAGAAAAGAAAATTATGGGTGGAGGGATAGTCCTGAAACTATATTATATGTATGCTTTTTGTTCCACTTCCTTCCCTCAGTACTAGCAATACAAAACAAGACTTGTAGAAGTGCCCTGACTTTGGGTGTGCTGTTGTGTCCAGGAATAACTAAAGTAAAGTAAGATTACTGAAGCAGTCAATACTAGTTTCATTCCTTTGAATATCAAGAGATCTAATTTAGTCTGTTCAAGAAGGCAAAGACTACATGGCATGGAGAACTCCAAGTCTACAGTTGAGGCCCACTGGCAGGGCAGTCTTGGGAATTTTATATCTACACTCTTCATTCTGTACTTTGTGGAGACATACAAGTGTTCATTAAGTTCATTAAGTTTATATGAAGGTTGATTTTACTGTCACAAGATTTTTTTCATATCTTCGCTCAGGAAATACAAAGATGTAAAATGTTAAGAGATTTCTTGAAAAAACTGAGAAATGGTGGTAGGAATGAAAATGGATTCTACCTAATGGCCATTAGCCCATTACTTTAATGAACATGAATGTTTTTTAGATGGAAAGAAGCACTAAAACAAATAATAAAAACTCATAACTAAATCAGTACAAAGATAGGCATTTTTTTAAAAAAAGTAGAAGAATATCAAGATTTGGTAAAATGTAAGAGCTTCTTCTACTGGTAAAAACTCACTTTCCAAAGAATTAACCTACATAGAAACCAGAACTGTCTATTCTAGTTTAATTTTATATCTGGAGGATTAGAAGAAATATAGCAATGCAGACGATGGTTAAAAAGACTAAAATTGATTTTTGTAACAGTTGTTCACCTGTACTCAGTTTGAGGATTGTATAAACCCACTTATATCGAAGGCTAGATGTAAGCTCTTCTTTTCATACATAAATGCTCTTGTAATGGAGTAGCCCCCTAGCAAGGCATGGGCACAGAATATTGAAAGGAAAAGTTCTTGGAATAATGCATTTGACATATTCAGTTAATAGATAACCATACAGGCTACTAGCATATAAATGAAAACTGCCCATGACCATTTTCATCTTGACTGCTAACACTGTGCCTGAGATGATGATATCACAATAATTGCTGGTTATAAATAGACTGATTACCATAGACATATTTTTCTTTTGTGGTATCTATACCCATAGTTGTGCTAAGCAAGTATATTCTTCCTTTTGCTACCTTGTTATAATCTATAGCTTTGCCTTTTCATGAGGGAGTAGTTATGGATGGTACTGATCACAATGAGTAATGAATTCATTAAGATTTCTCAAGAGGGATAGAAATCCCCTGTATCTCTTCCAGCTCCATGATATAGTCCTTCTTCAGTCCTTGCTTTGCGTTAGTCTCTAAAAGTCACTGGAAACATAGTCAGATGAAAATCTTTTTACTGGCACTACACTTTTTTCCAATACCTCTGCTGACATAAGATTGAAGCCCGGAGGTAATCAAAAATCCATTGAATTCTATGGCAGGGTTAACCTGAGTCAAAATTTCAGGACTGAGCTCAAGGGCACTTGCACAATAACAGGACTGTTATGTGATAAGGAGTTCATTTGGTCTAGTTGTTCTCCTTATTTCAGGCATGTTTTTGTTTATATCCTAACCATTTCCATAGCAACTATTTGTTAAATCAGAATCTTTTCTGGTAAGAGAGGAGAGAAACTGTTTTTTTCTTTCCAGGAATAAAGGAAGACAAATATGAAAAATGTTTAGTGGAACAGCTTCTAAATATGATAGTTTTTCAGCATTCTCCATAAAGCATCTTTGTGATTTAATATTTATTGAACCACCAGTATAATACATGCATGTCTCTAGATGTGGAGAGGTTTTTCCAAAATGTTTAAAAAGAATGGAAGCCAGTCCCAAACTTTACATTACCCAGATGCATTTTTATTGTCTGCAGGCTGATATGTGTCTGTATTAGTATGTTTTTTCATTTTTTATTATTGCATACAAAATAAAATCTTGATCCCTTTTCTACCCCTTACTGCCTTTTTTTTAAATCAACCCCTTATATAGAAAAGAAAAGGGAAATGCTTGTTTTTGACAGCAACAGACTATAAAGCTCACAACTGGAACTGGTTATTTCAAAGCAGAGGAAAATCGTTCTGTTTAACAGGCCTAATATTTCCTGTTGCCTAATCTTGATCTTGTTTACTTGCATTGCAAAGGTGGCACATACGTAGTTCAGTATGCAGTTCCTTGCATAGTGTGTGAAACTGGAGGTGTACCAGTCAAAGAAAACTTGCTACAGCGGTTTGTAATAACAAATACTTGAAACTTTATACTATCTGTATTGATTACAGAGTCCCTTCCTCCTCCTTTTCTTCCTTTTTTTCTATATTAGTGCTATTTACAAATTCTTGACTTAGCACCTTATGACAAGCTCATTAAATAAATAAAAAAACTGTCATTAATATCAAGAGGCCTTTGATCAAGTCCTAGAAAGATGTTCTGAGGCAGGCAGGTCCACCTCTCAGAGGGAGTCAAAGTTTTCTCTCCATGAGGAGTTTTCACATTTCACAGTCACATTCAAACTGATTTGGTTACTACTTTATAGCTGGTAGAAAAGCTGGCATTACCCTAACTGTTTGGATCCCAGCAAGACTCACTGGCCACGTCCAGATGGGTGTATCTGTGCAGTATGTGGGGCTGCAGACATGTCTGTGGTGCCACATACCGATGTTCTGTTGTTCTTTGTGCTGCAAGGGAGCAGCACAGAGGGTTTTTTTGACCCCTGGATAGAAAAAAGCAGGGCGGTGCATATAGCATCAGTGTATGCCACCCAGAGCTGGAGCCTGGTTGGCTGGAGCTGCACTCCACTGCCAGCCAGGCTCTGCATGGCAGGATCACCACTGCTGCAGCCCCAGGAAACCCCAAGGACTCCAGGTAAGGCTGCTGGAACCGGCTCAGTGCGCACCCCACTGAGGCTAACTTGCAGTGCTCCAGCGTGTGCATGGCACAGGCATTCCCCTGGGAAAACTAGCCATGGTACAAGGTGTGCCAGGGAAGCAAGGTGCACCACCCAAGGTGTCCAGAAGGAGCATCCCAGTACAGAGCTGCTCCTACCCTGCCCTAGCCCCGTGCAGCAGTCAGGAAGATCTCCAGACTCCCCTGGGGTGCTAGCCCAGGAACTGGCAGGGAGCATGGAGCTAGTCCCCACACATATGAAGCCAGGAGAGCTCTGCCAGCTTCAGCATTAGCTGTCTCCTTGCCTTGTATGCATTGGGAGGGGCTCTGATATGCAGGGGCCTGGAGACAGCTGCCACTGCAGAGCCCTCCTGAGCATGGCAACAAGTCCCGTGCCCAGCAGGGCTTCCCTGCATAGCTGGAGGCTGGCTGGGAACTGCTACAGAAGCAGGACAGCTCCTGGTAAGCCCCCACCTGTGCAGGGAAGCAGAGAGCTCCCCAGTCCCAGTGCTGCTCGGCTCCTGTGGGAAGCTGGGAGCTGAGGAGCACTGGGACAAGTGGGGGCAGGGAGTTACTTCATTTCAGTGCCTTTGGCTCCTGGCTTCTGGCTTCTGGGGGGAGCCAGGAGATGAGCAATGCCAGGGCAGGGGGATTTCCCTGTCCCCTGTAGTCCCCTAGTGTTGGAGTTGTCTGGGAGCAAATTTGCTCCTGGTTAGTATCTACACATGCTACTGTACAGTATCTAACTTAGGGGTGGGCAAAATGTGGCTAGCGGGCCAGATACGGCCTGCCAGGCCATTCTATCTGGCCTGTGGGGCACCTAAAAATGTAGAAAATTAATATTTATCTGCCCCTGGCTGCCTGTCACGCAGCCCTCTATGGCTTGCCAAAACTCAGTAAGCAGCCCTCTGCCTGAAATAATTGCCCACCCCTGATCTAACTACTCAGTAGACTAATTTACTTCACAGTGAATGGTGTGCACATGTAGATGATGATGTTTTACTGTGCAGTCTACTCTACTGCACAGTAAAGTATCTCATGCAGACACTGAGACCTTCTAGGAATATTGAGGCAACTTTGATCACTGACTTTTGGCACAGAGGCATTCCTCTCCTGGCTGGTAAAATCTAGCAGAGAAAATTATAATGTGATAACATTCCTCAAAATGAATAATTATAGGTCTGTAATGAGTAAAGCAGTCCTTGGTGTTGATAATTTTACTATTTGCCACCCTGAGAAACTGCTTGGGTCCTTTACCACCCTGAGAAAGGACCCAAACAGATATTTTGCATGAACATTTTTAAAACCGGGGTTGTCATTGGGTACTGGTTGATACGTAATTGGGAAGCTTAATTTTTCTGCCGAAAGCTTTGCACGGAACAAAGTACAACACTGACACTAAATAGTACGTTTTGTTTCACTGATATTAGAAGCTAAAATTGTTTTTATTTTCCAGATGCTAACATGGTTGGAGCATGCCAGGTGGTCAGTCTTCTCTGAGTGAAGGTTGATCATAGTAAGATGGCAGTGTTGCTAGATGACTGAGAATCCTTTTGGACTTTCAGATATTTCTAGATGTTCAGATAGCAACAGTGTGTAAACTGACCTTTTTGTCCTCTTGTTCCCTTCCTCCTGTCTATTCTTGAAAGCAAGCTCTTGGCAAATTACTTGTGACTGGATTGTCCCAATGCATTCTTCCAGACCTACTCTTGAAGTTCCCTTAGAAACATTAGGTGATGTAATAGGATAATGTAACAGTAAAAAGGGTGTTCACACACTGGTAGACTATATTTGCATGCTGAAGTTACTTCTGAGGACCAATACCTTTTCAGAGTGCAAGCAAAGTTGCTTGATATTTCTTGACTTAAACTCCATGTGTATTAGTGACTAGTCCTTTGGTTAAATTAGGATGATTAGACTTAAGGTTAGCTCCAATAAGGGGCTTGGGTGTATAAAAGTTTAACTAAATTTAATGTGCCCACCGTGGAATCTGTTTAACTGATTTACTTATTTTATTTGATTTATATTTTGCTCTCCCCAAAAGAGGCTTAGGGTCACTTGTAATAAAAACATATTATATGTACTGATAAAAATATTAAAATAGGATAATGTGAAATAGAACAAACTCCACAGATAATACCTCAGCACTTAACTCTGTCTCCTGATGGCCTGCTCAAATAAAAAGGTCTTTTGAAAGATATCCAGGGTAGGGCTCTGATGGACTACAAGGAAGAAGGAGTTTCAGAGCTAAGGAATGACTCCCCATATATTTTTAGCAAAAGAACTTGATACATGTATGATGCTTACAGGAAATTATTCTCAAATAAGCTTAGGGATGACATGGTCCTCAGGTATATAATGCCCTAGCCATTTAGGACCTTATCAGTTAAAACCAGCACCTTGAATTGCACCAAGGCAGACTCTAGAGTACTCTACAGGAGTCTTGTGCTCCATCAAACTACCACATTCTGCACCAGCCCGCAGCCTCAGTGGCATCCCCACATGCAGTGTATTCTAGTAGTCTAGCCTTAATGTTTTGAAAACACTGACGATGGTGGCCAGAATTTAATCTAAAAGAAAGGATCATAGTCTTCTAAGTGGGAGTTAGTGAAGGGAGCTAATCTACCCCTCTGCTGAAAGGAGCTTTTCCACTCCAACAACCAGAAGATTTACTTTCAGCAAAGGATCCAGGAACACCCCAAGGCTGCAAACGTGACTGGGTAGGGGAGGCTAAACCCCATCAATGCTGGGGGTTTGTGTTGCTCCCCAAGTCATGCGGCTGTTCAATCATCATCAGCTGTCTTGTTCTGGTTCAGCTTCTGTTGGATTACCTGCATCCAATCCCCACTGTATCCAAGCTCTTAGAAGGTTTGAGACTTCAGGGTCTGGGTCATATGAAAGAGAGAGAGAAATCTTGGTGTTATCAGCATACTGTTAGCACCTCTCTCTCTGCCCAGCCTCTCTCTTTGCCCAGTCAACTCAGATACATCTTGATCAGGAGGGAAAACAGGATGGAACCTTGGGGACCTCACAGGAATGGTCCTGAGATGACACCCCTAACCACCCTCTGGGACCTACCTGCTAGGAAAGAGTGGAGCCATTTAAAAGTGGTGATCCATTCATGGGTGATCCCATGAATACCCATTACATTATACAAACACCTCCTAAAACCTCATGGTTATCTGTATCAAAGAGCACTGAAAGATCTAATAACACTGTTGATCTTTAGATAAAGATTATCAAATGAGGCCATGAGAGCTGTCTTCATACTATATGCAAGATGAAAACCAGATGCATAGGAGTCCAGGAAAATGATAGCTTCTAGTTTCATGGAACTGTGAAGTGACCACTTGTCCAATGAGCTACCTGGAAAAGGGAGGTTGGAAGGGAGACAATAACTGGCTGGGATGCTTTTCTGAGTAGGGACTAGAAAACTGCAGGCTTTAGAACATCCAGCACCCTGCTTTCCTGAAGGGAGGCATTGACAGTTCCTGCCAGGAATGGTCCCATGTCCCCAAGCTAGGTTTTATGAGCCAGGATGGGCACAGGACCAGTTCACAACAGGTCACCTGAATCTCTCTGAGCATGTCTTCAGCAGAGATGGACCACAACAACTGAAACTGATACGTACGAGCTGGACAAGACCAAGCTTCCTCAGCCTGAACTCTGACTCTGGTCCCCATGCTGTGCCAGATGCAGCTTATGTGATTTTTACCTGAAGAGTAGGTGGCAAACATCACAGCAGGCTGTTAATGACCAAGGATCCTGGTTTTCTCTGTTTAAAAATCACAAATTCTCTGATTAAACCCCCCCAAATCCGTGATTAAAATGAAACACAACTATATATATAGGTATCAGCTGAACACAATGTTTATTGATATATTTACAATTTTAAAGCAATTGGAAGCCTACCAGTGTCTCAATCTCTATAATAAAATCAATTCAAAATACCTATACATTTTGGCATTTGATTTGGGGTTTTTTATCATGGAAAATCAGAGCTCTCCTTGCCCCCTTCACCCATCAGGACATGGGTCCAGCTACAGCTGTCTACCCCTCCACTGCTTTGTGGGGCTGAGTAGCCTGATATACTGGTGCCTTGCCCATACCTTTGCCTCTCACTCCCAAGCTACAAACTCCCAGCCCTGCTAGTGCCCATCGCTCCTGACTGACAGCTCTCTGGCCCTACTGGTATCCCTCACTCTCCATCCATAGACCCCTGCCAGAAGGGGGCCCCAGCTGCCAGGGCTATGGGGCCATGGACCCAGGTCCACAGCCCCCTGCACCACCACAACAGTGCTCAAACCCTGGGTGCACCTCATGGGAGGTGGCAGCTGCTGCAGCAGAGTAGAGCATGGAGATCAGCTTCCCTTCCCCCATAGATGGCACAGCCAGAGTGGAGCCTGTGGGGAAGGTGGGTATGGGCTGCTCACTGACAGTTTAGGCTCCCTAGTCTATTGCCCTCCCCTTGGGACCTCAGAGACCCAGTGGGTGGAACGTGGCATTGAAGGTCACCTGCCCCCACTACACGCATAAATCTGGGGGTCATCCCCATCCCACTCCCTGCTCGGGCCCAGCGGCCACACATGGCCCTGGGCCCCAAGCCCCATGCCCCACACCAGCTGGGCAGCAGTTCCAGCCCGAGCCCTGCCCAACTCCCTCTATCACTATAGGGGCCTCAATCCCCCACCCCTGCCAGACTTACCTGTGGCAGCTGCTCTCCAGGCTGCCTGGCAGCCATATGTATGTGTATGTGTGCACATACACATTCCCCCCACACCTGACTGCCTTCCTCCCACTCTAGGTTTTTCTTCTTAAAAGGAGAAAATCCATATTTTACTATGTTTTTTCTGTGGTGAATGGAAAACCTGGATCCCTGTTAATGAGTCACTTTCTAGGTGGAGACAACCCAAATTAACTAGACCATTCACCACCTAGAACAGTTCCACTTGAAAGCAATTTACAGATGCAATGGAGAACTTCACTGCCACTGGCATGGAATAGTGATATCTAGGCACTGTATGCAGTACATAGTGAGAGTGCACCTCAGAACAGGATCTAAAGCATTCTGCTTTAAATGCAGAAAGCTAGGTTATAGGAAATGCTAAGGGCTAAGGTCTGTCTGGAATCCTTTCTTATCTTGGAGCGTAATGCTTAATTGCAGTAGGTACCTCTATCTGCTTTGTATTCACAGTCCACAATTCTCTCCTGAGAGTGGGTGTTGATAACTATTTTTTTAAAGAATAGAGAAAGGCTCACTCTTCTCTAAAGTATGGCTCAAGGACAAGGTGTTTCCCACCTTTTTATATAATATCCTAGGAAGAATACTCCCTTTTGTGCTCTTTGTTTGGCCCCATGAATCTTCTTCTTCTCTGGACAGTGGCATAGGTTCAAGGAGAGCTGTGGAGAGTGCCCTACTCAAGATAGTGTATGGCTTCATAGTTAAGGTACTTGCTTTGGAGATAACAGATTAGCCCACCTCAAGCAGTGGAGGCAGCTGAATACGAATCTCTCACTTTCTGGGTGACTGCTTTAACCCACTTCCTTCTCCGGCTCTGTGTTCAGAGAGATCAGTGACTGCCACAAGATGTTATAGGCCATGTACTGGCAGAATATAAAGGTTTGGGTGGAGCTCCACAATAACATTGCTTCTGGTACTTAAACTTGCTTGGCTCAGGTGTCTTTACATGATATACCACACCATGTTGTACAGTTGTACTTTAGTCTCTGGAATCTGCTTTTCTATTTAGTCTGCCATATCTCAATAGCCATCAAAGAATTTGTGTTAGGTTTATGGATTTTCTTTAGCATTTCTTGAGCAGGTGGATGAAGGGATTTCTGTATTCAGAGGAAGAGTAGCTTCCTGAACATTTAATTAATGTTAATTAAAGCATATACACAAACGTTTTTCAATAAACAAACAAAAAAACCTCTATATCTTGACAGGACAGGCAGGATGCAAAGGTCCATCTTGACAGGAAAAAAATTCTTAGCAAACTTTGAGGCACAGTCACTGTTCTGCAGGCATAGAAAGTCTCTGCTGTTCCGAGAGTCTAAACAGCAGAGACTCACACTAGCAGAGACCTCGTAAGCCTGAAGAAGGGTGCCTGCATCCGAAAACTTGTTTAGAACTTTTTTTCCAACTACTCAGTTGGTCTAATAAAATATATTACATCTACTCAAAGAATCTTGCCTGTCTATGTCCTTAGACCAACATGGCTACAACCCAAAACCCAGCATCTTGACAAGCACCTTTTAAAACCTTTTATAAGAGCTGAACATGCAAATGATCCACTAATTCCAAGGACTAACAATTCCAGAGATGAACCCCCTCTCTAAAAATGGGTTTGGTTAGATATTTCAAGCCATTGGCAGGAAAATACGGTTTACAATATTTACACGTAGTATTTATGTACAAGTTATAGATCAAACTAACTGCAATATTTTCTTTTTGGTTTTGGGTTATGGCGGGGAAAGCACAAATTGCTAACTGTTGTTTGTACATTTTAAATCTCTCTCCCTCCTGTACTATGTTATGGCACATGCATAATAAAAGTAATTGTTTTTATGTTTCATTATGTTTTCTAGTATGTTTCTTTCTTTCCTGCTGGAAACACCTGCCAGTCCAAATTAATTAAGATATAATTGGGAAATGCTGCGATAATTAAGAAAGCAAGTGATCTTCTATTCAAGTTATTGTTGTTAGTTTTGTGTTCATTCAAATATTTTAGTGATTACAACAAATAAATAATACAAATATTTTACTAAGGGATATTTTGGAACTCTGGCAATGTCCAGTGCTGAAACGTTAATGGATGCATCAGAACAACTTTAAAAACCACGTGAATGTATCCAGTTACTCCCTGTAATGCATGACTTGTTAAGGACAGCACGAGTAAAAGAATGAAAAGGAGATTATACCTCAATACTAGGGACAGAAAACTAAATGCAACGTGAATTTTGTTGGCAAAATTATTTCAGGCATTGGCTTCATTTCTTGCCATGGAAGTCATAGTGTGCAGCTAGGCAAAACTATCTATCCTGATCTTTGCCTTTTGGACTCCAGAGATAGGGTTCCATGGGTTTCTCTGGAATTACTGAGGGGCAGAAGGATGCATGATCAGCATGTCTGTCTTCTGGAATACCAAAGGCCAAATAGGACTGTGATTTCTTACATAACATGGACTAAAGAACTTTACCTGGTCCTTCCTTCATGAAGCCCATATGTGGAAGCAGAGATACAGACTCCAAAGTGGTAGAGAATCAATTGTATTCCTTGGTAAATTGTCATTATCCTCAATGTTAAAAAAAAAATGTTATGCCTTGACTGCCTTTGGGCTAGGGACATAAATTACACAGAAATAATTTCAAATCTGTAACTCAACAGAAATTCAGTGCACATAAACCACTTTCAAAATGGCCAAAAACAGTGTAAGATAAACCTGGCTAGATGTAGTATCAGAATTGTCTGATTTAGGTTTGGTTTGTAGAACTTCTGTCCCAGGTTTCCTCCAGATTCAAGTTAATTCACAGTCCTCCAGCATCCCCGGATGCTTTGCACCTCCCCTGCACCCCTACCCCTATCACAGGGTGGGTGGTGGTTCAAACTGTCTGCTGAGCAGGGATACATGCTTTAGCACTCCCCAGCTTCTGGCCAGAATCACTGCAGGCATGTGGTGGCATTTCAGAAGCAAAAGTGAATGTCTAGTCACTTGCTTATTGGTTCAATCTATGCAACTTGGACTAACCTGCAAAGATTGAATCAATTCAGCTTCAGGCTTTTTAGCTGTCTGTACTTAGCCCTGGTGGTTAGGATACCTTCAACTGGGATACAAGGTGCTATTTACCCCAACTCAAGTGATGGCTGAACCAGGACTATTAAGTATGACTCTCTCTTTCTCTCTCTCTCTCTCTCATGTTCTGCTTGAGCTACTGTACTTTGCATAAAGAATTAAATATCCATTCAAACAAGGTCTTGAACCTAAGTTTCCAAGTTTCCATAGTTTGGTGGGGTCTCTCTGATTATGACTCCACCCTGTAACTGAGAAGTTCTTTACAGAAAAGTTTGGAATGCTTTCAACGGGCATGTCTAAGATTTGACAAGTCATGCTTTTCTAATAAAATGTGTTTTGTCAATTAATTCCTAGCCAAAGCTAGTGGTTGTTGAACCAGCAGTGTGTTTTCTAAAATACTAAGAGATACACTCTTTTTGCTTAGGGTTAAACTTATCTAGCACTATGTCCCAGATGAGTGGTTTGGAGGGGATAGATTCCAGAAATGCAGCCATATACCTGCAGTGGCTCTGGTCAGAAGCTGGGGGGTGCTAGAGCATCTTATCCTGCTCAGCTGGAGAAGATGACTTGAGCTAGGGCTAGCCCATCCACCCTGGGGGGGGGGGAGTGCGGGGTGGAGAGGAGGCTTGCAGAGGAGTTGCAAAGCATTATGGGATGCTGGAGGACTGTGAGCTAACTTGAATCTGGAAGTAATCTGGGACAGAAATTTATAGGTGCTGACTCTGTAGTTGCTCCAGGACTCAAGCACCCACAGAAAAAAATTAGTGGGTGCTCAGCATCTATGAGCCATGGCCATTTTGCTTGCAGCTGTTAAAAAAAAACACAACAAAAAGAAGCAGCACAGTATTTCAACCCAGCCCATCTGTAAAGATTGGGCACTTCAGCGGGGCTTTTAGACACTTTTAGCTAAAGCTGATTCAATCAACTATTAGATAAAAGAACCAAAAAATCCCCACTAAAGCTCCTGATTTTTACAGATGATTCAGAGCCAGGTTGAAGTAATGCACTGCCTCTTCTGGGTATGTGTGGGGCTCAGTGTGGGAATGCACCAAGTTTAAAGTAAATGATTTTTTTCCCCCCAACTGCAAGTACCCACTGGCAAAATACAAAGTTGGTGCTCATGCAAAAGTTCAATAAACTGATTTAACCTAAATCAGTTAAGTCTGATACTACATCCTCCAGGTTTATCTTAAATGGGTTTCAGCTGTTTTGAAAGCAGTTTATGTGCACTGAATTTCTGTTGTTACAGATTTGAACTAGTTTCAGATCACCTATAGTAGTTTATGTCTAATTTCTGTCTCTAGCCCACGCTATTTTGGAGGAGAGGGAAGATATCTCCATCATAGATTCTCCAAAAGAGAACATGCTTGGGAGCCTCAACCTTACACAGTCTCTTGGTGTACTCCCTGAATCCAACCCAGAATTAGCTTCTACAGAGGGTGAGCTTCTGGCTCCTTGGACTCTGAACCTGACCTTTGGATCTCTATACTCCTGGTTATCTATGTCCCCCCACACCACTCATAGACTGGCCTCCTGAAGAGAGACTTTACCTCTTTAAGAGGATGGAGTACACCTAATTTCATAGTAGCTAGGGTCAGGAGGGACCTGAACAGATCATCTAGCCTGAAGCCATATGCAGTGAAGCATGCAGCTCTTGAACAAAAGTGACCTAGGAAAATTCAGAGTGACCTAGACAAATTAGAGGAGTGGGCCAAAAGGAATCTCATGAGGTTCAACAAGAACAAGTGCAAAGTCTTGCACTTAGGATGGAACAATCCCATGCACCAGCCTAGGCTGGGGCTGACTAGCTAAACAACAGCTCTTGCAGAAAAGGACCTAGGGGTTACAGTGGACAATAAGCTGAATATGAGCCAGTAGTGTGCCCTTGTTGCCAAGAAGGTTAACAGCATACTGGGCTGGATAGGTAGGTGGATTTGTAGGTGTTGCCAGTAGTTACAGGGAAGTGATTCTTCTCCTCCATTCAGCACTGGTGAGGCCACATCTGGAGTACTGAATTCTGTTTTGGGCCCCCCACTACAGAAAGGATATGGAAAAATTGGAGTGAGTCCAGTGGAGGGCAACAAAAATGGTGAGGGGGCTAGGGGACATGACTTATGAGGAAAGACAGAGGGAACTGGGCTTATTTAGTCTAGAGAAGAGAAGAATGAGAGGGGACTTAAGAGCAGCCTTCAACTACCTGAAAGGGGGTTCAAAAGTGGATGAAGCTAGACAAGGGGTTGTTAAACAGGGGATCATGTACCACTGGGGGTACTTGAGAAGGCCCTAGGGGGTATGCGTGGGTGGGTGAGGACAGAGTGATGCCACGCACCATCCTGCACTGCCATGCAGGTGCCACATTCTGGACCAGATGTGGGGGGCAGAGGAAGCTCACACATGGTGGTTGCACATGTTTGGTTACATGCCACCCTCTCCTCCCCTCCCATTTCGCATTTGGCCATGTGCCCCACCCCGCTCTGCATCCAGCCACTGGGGGTACACTGTTTTGCATCCAGCCACTGGGGTGCACCAATCCAAAAAGATTGAAGACCCCTGAATTAAACTAATCTCAGTGGTGGCAGATGACAGAACAAGAAGCAATGGTCTCAAGTTGTAGCAAGGGAAGTTTAAGTTAGATATTAGGAAGAATTTTCTCTCTAGGAGGGTAGTAAACCACTGGAACAGGTTACCCAGAGAAATGGTGGAAGCTTCATCCTTTGAGGTTTTCAAGACCCGGCTAGACAAAGCTTTGGCTGGGATGATCTAGTTGGGGATACTATATGACCTCCTGAGGTTCCTTCCAACACTAACTTTCTATGATTTTATGAAAAATTGTATTTATTAGTCAACAGCAGTGTGGCAGACAGAGTCCTTGGATTTCAAAACCCATGAAGTCTACATCAGGAAAAATAGCCCTAAGCTGTTCTCTCAGGCCTCTTAGGCTTCTCTAGTCCTGCCTTGCTTTCTCTCTAACTCTCTCACCCTTGTCCTGCCTCACATCCCTCTATCTTGTGCCAGTGTGTCTCCTATATCAAGAACATATTTTTCACTGTCCTTTTCAACAGTGCCTCCCTCTCACCAGAAACAGCAGGGAATCCTTTCAAGTGCTGGCCTGGAGTTGGAGTCTACCTGATGTGTCTATATAGGCAAGTTAGTTCCTTATTGTTTTATAGTTCCAATATAGCACACAGGCAGACTTCACAGCTTTGGTTCCAAACACAACTCACTCTTTAGTTTAGAGTGTACAAGCTGGTCAGGGAAGCTTATATTATAACAGGAGTACATTTAAACCAGAAAAATTACAACTCAAGCTGCTCTTTCACCACCCCCAAAAAGAATAATCTTCAAAATGTCTCCATTTTATACCAATATGAGCTGCAAACATATTTTGAAATGCTGGAAATGTTCATGAGCTGGGCAAATATTTCCCATGTACTTTAGCAATGAGCTCCAAACACAATCCCTTGGGCAGATTATTACGCCAAAGTAATAGGTTTCATGAGGCTATAGTTGTGTCAAGTTTTTCACCTATTTACAAAGTGCCAAGCAGAAGGCCATTTTGACTGAGTCTATCATCACAAAATAAATAAGCATGGATTCTTGGGCTGACTTTCACCTGCACACATACACTGTTTTTGCTTTGACTTTTATGCATTTGCAATAAAAATGGTTGGATTTTAAATAGATTAAAGTGTACAGGAGATGAGTATTATACAAAGGCTTTTTTCTCTTTTGGCAGGTTGAAGGGAGGGTGCTTACATTCCAGTCTCAGCAACATTAAATGAGAATAAGTTGCCTGATAGCCTCCAGCAGTAGCAATTAGCTGAATGACTCCAGTAACATGCTTAGCAGAGAATCAGTTAACAGGCTTAGTATTTAGACATCACCATTGGACTTCATTGTTAATGTGCTAGGAAGATAAGCGTCAATTTATCATGGCTTCCAGGCCCTCAATCTGCTTATGTGAGGTCAAGGGGGAGAGGGAGGTAGGATCTCTATATGAATTTTCACCTGCATGGCTTTGCTCTCAAGCATAAGGACCTGAAAAGCTTAATTTTTTAAAATTAGTTAGTATGATTTTTGTGCACATTACATGATTGATTCTATAGGCATGAGTTTATGTATGAGTGAAACCTGGTTACATGGAAAACAGACTTCTTCACTTTAGGTCTCACTTTATATCTATCTGAAGTATGCACTAATTTGTGCTCTGTAATAGCTTGCCATATCTTATTGCTTGATTCTACTCATTTTAAGATAACTATGTTTCCAGGGTGAGCTCTTGAGCCAAAATCTTCCTTACAGTCTTAATTATCAGTCTCTAAGTGTTTGAAGTGCTAAGAAAATGGGATTCTCTTTAGAATAGAGAATAGAGTTGTGAAAGTCTCAGTTAAGTGACACTGAAGAACTGGCAGTCAGAATTTTATTAATGTTAATTAACAGCTCCCCTATGTATAGTACGACAGCATGTTGTGTTAATTTATACTTATGGCTGTCAGATGGTGAGGATATTGTAAGCAATATAGAAGAGACAAATTTGACAAAGACTTAAAAATAGTCAGTTTACCCTGTGCATATTACAATATATGGAAAATAAAGTCCTGCAACACAAGTGTCTCCCAGGTAGGTTATGTTTATATCTGGATAGCTCAGATACCTTCTGTGATGATTGTCAGAGTGTTTGTTTAACAGAAATATAAAAGATAAAAATATGAAAAGCCCACTATTTTAGGGGAAAATATTTATTAGAATATAAAATATTTTGAATGAGCGGCTGTATAATAGGCCTGTGAAAAGCAGCTAGTATCTGCTTCGGATTCGGCTGAGTCAGGGGACAGTGATTTGATTCGCTGATTCAAATCACTGTCCTGAATTCATTTGGCTGAATCTGATTTGGAGATTTGGCTGCCACCGAATCGACCGAATCTCCAAATGGAACAGGCCCAACCCCCTGCCTGCTCTCCCAGCCCTGTCAATGGCTGCCCCTCCCAACCCCAGTGTCTCGGCACTTAAAAAAAAAAAAAAAAAGCCCTGTATTCACAAGCTCCTGTCAGCTGGGGGGGGGGGGGGCGGTGATCCCTGTTGCCCCACATTGCCTTGCACTGCATGAAAGGGCTCTGCTATCAGCCCCCAGAGACCCTGATGGCTGCTGCAGCAGCCAGGGAGCGAGGGGCTTTTTTTTTTATGCACTGGGATGCTGGGGCTGGGCAGGGCAGCCATTGACATGGCTGGGAGAGTCATGTTGTATGTGTTAAGGTGCAGCAGGGTGAAAACTTCAGGTATGAAGAACCCCCAGCATACTTACAGGCTTGGCAGTGCTACACTCACTAGCACCACAACTGAAAGGGATTTGGGGGTCTTGATAAACCACAAGATGAATATGAGCCACCAATGTGATGCTGTGGCTAGCAAAGCTAACCAAACCCTGGCGTGCATCTAGCAATGCATCTGAAGCAAAACCGGGGAAGTCATTCTCCTGCTTTACTCAGCCCCAGTGAGACCACAGCTGGAGTACTTCATCCAATATTGGGCCCCTCACTTCAGGAAGGATGTGGAGAAGCTTGAGAGAGTCCAGAGGAGAGCCACTCGTATGACCCAAGGCCTGGAGGGAAGGCCATACAAGCGGAGTCTGAGGGTCTTGGGACTTTTCCTTCTGGAAAAGAGAAGGCTCAGGGGGGACTTGGTAGCACCCTACAATTACATAAGAAGGGTACATCAGTACCTGAGAGAACACCTGTTCACCAGAGCTCCCCAAGGGATAACAAGGTCTAATGGCCATAAACTCCAGAAAGGCCGATTTAGACTAGACATAAGAAAAAGGTTATTTACAGTGCATGTGTCCAGGGTCTGGAACAAACTCGCCCCAGAGATGGTGCAAGCACCTACCCTGGACTCCTTCAAAAAACACATGGATTTATTTCTTGCTGGGGTCACTTAATCCCAGCTGACTTCCCACCTATGGCGGGGGGGGCTGGACCCAATGATCTCAAGCAGTCCCTTCCAGCCCCTAATGTCTATGAAATCTATGACATCTCTGTGGTGCTCATGTGTTTTTTTCCCTTGCCCCAACTGGTTTTAGCTTGGCAGTGCAGGCAGATAGCATATGTGGGATCATCTGCCAGCTCAAACTGATCCTAGACCACACTACCTGCTCAATTCTGGGGTGTGGGTGCATGTGTGCATGCTGCCTTTTCCCCCTCCTCAGAAGGCAGAGGCACAGCAACAGGAGGAGTGGACTCAGCTGAGCCACTTACCTCTGCACCTTCTACCTCAACCTCCTTCAAAGTGCCATTTGGGGAAGGAAAGCTGGCTCTAGGGGAAACGTGAGGGATGTGGAACACAAACTCAGATGATTCTCTCTCCTTCCCCAGAATTTTCCTTGCTATGGCATTCAGATCCAGCTCCAGCTCCAGCTGCAGCTTTTCCTCTGGCACTGGAAGGTTGGAAGTGAAATGGGTGTGGAGAAGACTGTCATGCTGGTGTTGCTTTTTGTCATGGTGGTGGTGGTGGGAGGGGGTGTTATGGTTGGTGCTATTGGAGGGGACTCCAATGCAGACTCAGGCACAGGCAGTGGCACTGGCACTGCTCCCCTCTCCTTGCTGCCAGTAGAACCAGAAGCCTCATGCCTGCTAGTTGTAGGAAAGAGGCTGTGTCTCAGTTTGGAGGGGGGGGGGGGGGGGGGGACTTACAGCTCTCCCTGTACCCCCTCTTTCACCCCACCCTGAAGGCTTCCCAGTTGCCTTTCCAGCATGGTTCATGATGATTGTATGTGTGTGTATTTATGTAATGTATGTATTTATGTAATACATAAAATATAAAAATGTATGTAGTATGTGTTCCTGAATAAATTCTACATTATATGCAATATATACTGTGCTTCCCTGCACAGTGAATGAAATGCACATTCTGAGAGAAGGCACAGATTTCATTTCTGGGGGAAAAGAATCAAAATAAACTAACAAAAACAACAAAGAGGATTTTGGGGAAGGAATACATTGAAAGGAATTTATATAATAATAAAGGGTATTAGGAAAGAAAAAGGTATTGGAGGATCCCACTTAATAGTAACAGGTTAGCAGATAGGAAGTGATAGCCTTTCTCTGATGCTGCTCAGCTGCTGGAAGACACAGCTGAGTAAGCTGACCCCAAGGCACAGAGAAAGCTCAGTTCAAACAATGCTTTTTATGTTGTTTTTCCATCCCTCCCCCAGAGCACTGGGATTGGAAGGGACCTCAGAGAAGGACCACAGTCACTGGCCAGCTACACAGTCAATATCAGAGCAGTTCTTCCCCCCTCTTCCCCCTCCCTCTCTGTAGTTTATCTTTAGCTGTAAGCAAGCCCAGCTTCAAAACTCAAAACGTTTTAAAACTTTCAAAATGTTTCAAGTGCCCTTGTTTCATTTCAAATCTGTTTTGAAGCCTTTCGTTTTATTTCAATTTCACTGTTCTGAGCTCAAAACGAGTCAAAACAACATTGGAATGAAACACCCATCAAATTTCACACAGCTGTACTACACAGAATTAAGTTATGAGTCCCCAATGCTTTTCAGTTGTGTTTGGGGAAGGTAATACAATTAAACTTAATGTAAACCATATTAAGATATTAAACAGATCAAGTGTCTTTACAGATACAGTATTTTAAATGGCAGCTATGCAGTTTTGACTAGAGCATTTTAGAAAACTTATTCCAACATTTTTCTCATTTCTGCATGGATTCTGAATGAGGGATAAAGTAAAATGAGCCTAGCCACATGCTGGAAAAATGAAACTCCTTATGATAGGGTAAATACAGGAACTAGATAACTGTTTCCTCATGTACTGCATGAGAATCTGGAAGATAGCAGGTAGGATAATAAGAGTGGAAGCTTCCACAGACTTAATACTTGTAAGTATCCAAGGCAACCATGAATTTGAGTGTATTTGTGTATATTATAAACTTTCAGTAAAAGAGCCCCTTCCTGCTTGTTCCTTTACCCCTGGGCTGAAAGTATCTTGACAGATAATTTAGCCCAGTTGTACCCATTAGACATGCCCTAGGGTAGGGAAGGCCAAGCTATGGGACATTGTATCACTAGTGGCAGAAGTGGTAGATCTAGGAGGGAGCAGGGAACACAGAAGCAGATAGGACAGGGAGCAGAAAGCAGATAGCAGATTGAGCAGTGAACACGTGGCAGGGAACAGAAAGCAGGGCAAGAGATCAGGCTTGGGAAGAGGATGAGAGTGGAACTTGGGGTGGGTATGGGGATCAAGTTGTGACACTTGTGCCCAAATGGTGGCCTCACACTGCTCTAGAGAATTCTCTCACTGTATTCTCCTGCACAATGCTGCTCCATATTTCTGTGTGCTATTTGAGGTAGTTGTGATGTGGTTAGAGGTGCATCCAGTACTCCATTAACCTTCTCAATGTGCTTATAGGTGTTTGTTAAAGCATTCTAATAGCCAGAGGCAGTGCCATAGCGGTAGGCCACCCTTACCCTGTACACAGATCCGGGGGGCACACGCCCCGCCCATGCTTGCATGGGAGTGCATGCAGTCAGGAGCTGCCCTTGTCCCATCCCCATGCCCCCCATATGAGCCGCTCGAGGCTCTGTCCCACACCCTGCCCAAGCTGGGCAGTGCCTATTGGCACCCCTTTGCTTTGGCGCCTGGGGCAGTTGCCTCACTCCCCCCCTGGCTCCCTCTGGCTAGTGGCTAGCACTGGCCAGAGGTAACATTCTCTTAACAAAGCATATCTCTAGAAGTATTACTTGGAGTAAGACAGGGAAAGGTCTTAAATCACGTTTCTCTTTTTTTGTTTCAACTCATTTGTCCTGTCCAGAGTAGGGATGTACAATATGTAGACAGTTGTGGTGTAAATCCTATCAGGTTGCAATTAGTAACAGTGGAGAGCCACTGGATTCATTTTTCAGTCAAACTTAGATAATTTCAAATGGTCAGAGAGAGGCCAGTAGTTGCTTAAAACTGAAGCTATCACTGTGATGCCTAGCAACTCTATTGCAAAAGCATTGATTTGTTTGCAATGTTGAAGGGCATATAACTGCAAATGAAATTGTAAGGCCATTTAGCCTAAATAGGGAGGGAAGAACTTTCTAGCAATTCCTGTTAAACTGAGAAATAGCTTAGATGCAAAATAGAGAAATTTAAATACCTACATCTGATACATTTAAATATGGAAAATGCATTAGAAATTGAACTGTATCAAATAATCCAGCACTAAAAAAGGATTATACTAAGTAATAATGTCTTTCACTCTAAATCCTGGGATCCTATAACTATTATACCAGGATACAAGCAAGGAAATACTATTTTAGATTATTATTTTGGAGTTAAAATAACTTGATTTCCCCCTCACCGTTATATTTTGGTGGTGCCTTTTTGTTGGAAATAGAATTTAAACAATATCCTGGAAGAGCATCTATACTATAAAAGAACAAATCAGGGAAAATATTTTTAGGATTTGAGGCTTGAAATTGTGGTTGGGATCAGTACACAGTGAAACAACAAATGCTAGGAAAGTTCAGGTCCTTCCCTTAGGGGGGAAAAAAGATTGCAGTATTTCAGAAAACCTCATGTGAGAAGAAGGAATAACCAGTAATATTGGTTTGTTTTTAACCTAAGGGCTGTCTCAAGTTTTCATCAATGTACATCATTATGGTTTCTCTCTGGTTAGTACCTGTGTTGTTAACAAATCGAGTAAAGATATTCCTAATTCCTTGGTCCACCTGTAGTCTTCCTCTGATTTGCACTCCATAGGGGAATGGTGGCTATTCAGTATTACTAAGTTTTGCGATATATCTAGACGTATATAGCTATCTATATATATTTCTCTCTCTCTCTCTCTCTCTATATATATATATATGCATTATGTTCGTCTTTCTAAAAGGCCCTGGAATCCCAAAATATACAGTGATACTTTAGCTTTAATTTTTTCTTTAAAAAAGGAAGGTTTCTTATTCTTATGGTTTTGACAAAAGGCCTGAAAATATGAAGGCACAGAAGGCATTATAAAGAACCCTAACTTCTATTTATTTTTTAAATTGAAATTTTCGCTCAAATGTCATGTTTGTAGAGGTTTGATTAACGTTTTTGAGCACTTGGGGTTGACAGTAGCCCATCAACATATTGGACTTCCTAAAGTTGATACTGACCCTTAGGGCCAGGTACAGACTTTACACTTTTATCAGTATAAGTGATTGGAAACTGGTCTATACCCATAACAGAGCAGAAGTTTGGCACACACAGACTGGTTTAACATATGCCCTTCCCCCCACCAAAGGCTGAATGTGTGTTTTGTTCGCTACCAGTCTTAGCTACACCACTTACAGAAAATCACATAACTTAGATCAATTCCATCAGGGCTATCTGAATGTCTGTACTTAGTCTAGAATTAGAAGAGCTAACTCAGGGACTTTTGTATGTGATCCACATAGTATGGTAGGTGCTTTGTGTTATGTCATAGTTAAGCCCAAAATCTGGTCCCTTACATCTTATGAGATGAAAGTCAGAGATTTATATTTCAGGTGAGGAGAAAATGCATGTGTATGTAGAACTGGAAGTGCCTCTTGAATGGTCTGAATCCTTTCCATTTCAATAGTGTGTTATATTTTGACTTCAGTTAAGTTACTCTTGACTAATACAATCCTGAGTAAGAGTAAAAGCTTGCCCATTGTGTGCAGGGACCAGAGAGGTGGAATAAAAACAGGCTGAATGACTAGAGGTTACTATAAAGTGATAGTCTACTTGTACTTTGAGATTGATAATCCAGTTCTGTGTGCACTTGGTCAGAACACATTCCAATAAGAATATACTGGTAAAATGACTTAGACTGAAATTATCCAGGGGAAGAAATGCTTTTCTTTAATGTGTTTCTGTGAATTGTGCTGATTCAATAGGTCTTAGCCTTGTTTCTGGGTTTACTGTTTTAAAAATGTATGGAATAGAAGTTTCATATTGGAGAGAAGAGATGGCTAAAGGATTGTGTAACATTTTTGTGTACAACTTCAATCGTTTGTTTCATCAAATTCTATGAAACAGTTTAGCAAGACCTTTGCAAGAAGCTTCTGTAACAATCCTGTGTGTAAGTTTGGGCATACATGAAACTTAAGTATTAATTTGTTTTCCTTTGCCTGAAGAAAGAAACACCAAACAAATGCAGTTTCACTGAGAAAATCTTTTCAGGCAACATAGGTAGGCTGGGATTTAGTATACTTGCAGTGATAAGTAAGTACCTTGCCACAGAAGGTTCCGATTGTGGATATCAGGGTGAGATGAGTTTTTGCTTTTTTAATAACTCAGTGATGTCTCTAGTTGCACACATTTTTCTTCTAGACACAGTTTGGGGAACTGAATGCCCTCAGACACTCAAGTTTTTACTTCTTTATCACCAGCTTGTATATTTTCTGATTCCAGAAGCAAGTTGCATCTCGCTCCACATAGTTTACATTGCGGGTGTAACACAAGGTGAATTACTGCAGAGTATGCTTTGTGGTCCAAAGTAACTGAAAGATGTGTGTGTTTCTTGCAGCTGATGGTATTATTGTATAATATGGTAACCACTGGCATTGTTGTGTATTTACAGGTGTTGCATTTAGATTGACCTAACCAGGAGTAGGTTATTTTAAATGCCCTCTTGTGCAGGAGTTCAGAGGGTTGAATTTGGCCAAAAAATGGTGCACCCAATCTAAGTTAGTGCACCTCAGGGAGGTGCACTAACTTAGATCAAGAATAGGTTAACCTGACCTAGGAAGGGGTTAATCTGATTTCTTGAATGCCTGCATGCACTCGGAATAATCCCTGGACTGGAAAAGCCCAGCCATTCATCCCAACTCTGGGCTGTGCTGTTCCTCATCCACACACCCAACTATGACCAGGCTATTTTTAGCCTCTTGACCTCTCCTGGCCACCTCTCCCTGCTGGACAACTCATTCCCTGCCAGGCCCTCCTTGATCACACCACCCACTCCCTCTAGTCCAAGTTACTAACCTCAGGCTATGCATGCCACTCCCGGCCTAGGTTTAGGCAGCTTAAAGCAAGCTGTCTAAACCTAGACTGGGTGTGGCAAATGCTTATTTGCACACACTATGAAAAAGTGGCAAAAATGTATCTGTCACTGATCAGATATCTACATTACATTTCATGTTTGTTTGTACTGCTGTTAGATGTTCTTAATTGAGAGGCTAAAGAGTGATAGCCATAGACTGATATTATTTTTAATCTATAGACATAGACCAAAGGTTGGCAACCTACATCCTGTGGACCAGACCTGGCCTATGAAGCCTTTGGACTTGGCCCATGGAACCATGGCTTCATACCCACAGCCATGCTGGATTTGTCTCCATCATTGCTTTTCTGCAGATTTAGGAAATAATTTAGACCCCAAACAAGTAGGCAGTGATGTAGTCATTTAATTTGATCTTAGAAGGTTCAGTTATATTCTATTTCCATTTTAAAATGCAAAATTAAAACTTAGAAAGAATATTGCTTGACTCATAATGGTACATACATACATAGATAACTTTTTCTGTATAATTTTACTGCTTCCAAATTTTGTTTACCTTGATGCTAAATCTATTGTCTGTCTACTAAAACTGCTTTTAATATTAAATTGTTTACTTTATTACAATGCATAAATATGAAATAGGACTAATAACTGAACATTTCATATTAGCCTTTCTAGTTCTTGAAAGCCCATTGGATTTGCTACTTTAATGTTTATCAGAGAAATAAAATCAAACAGAAAAATAAGACAGCCTAGCCTAATTTATTTTTCTATATGACTATCTACACCTTGGGCAATTAGTGGCTCAGTAGGGAAAACTGAACAGTGAGAAGGGAACTGAGTAATGGAGTGAGAAGAAACAGAATGTCTCCAGGAAACTATTAGTTCAGCAGATTGGCTTTAAGTGCTAAAAAAAAAAACCCAGAAAGTAATTGCAATAGATAGTCGATTGTAAGACATGGTTAATATGCACGACTCAGTATGTACTGAGGACATGGATTTATCATTTGGAGAGAAACTTCCATGTTTTCTTAATTGAGAATTGCTTCTGCTTATCATTCTTTTTAGGAGTGTTGCCTAAGAGCCACAAACACCAGACACATTTGGTCTTCATTGTCCCTTTGGGCCATTTGCATGCATTCTCTGGGATCAAATGTCTAATATGAAGCTCATATTAAGAATTAAATCCCAGGTGTCCTTGGTTCCTTTCACAGACAGTGGATGTTAGAACCATCTCTTCATTTGCTTGCAGGGCCATTAAGGTTTTGGATCATTAGTTGGTAGGAATGGGTGCATAACTGATTTCAGCTGAAGGGTGATGAACTTATCTCTCTCACTTCTTGCAAAACTAATAACCAAGCTATGGTCTAGACAGGGTCAGCAGAACCTTATACCATCTGTATTCAAACAGAGCTTACTGTGTAGCCAGGAGGGAAACAGAAACTGGCCATTTATTGAGTAGGAAAGCAAGCTCCTGAAGCATGAGATAATTGGCTAAAGGTGGAAGGGCTTTCTTCAGTTAAACAGCTGGTCTTCCTGATTTTTCTCTTTGATCTCACACTTACCCAGCTGAAATAGGATCAGCACTGAGCATATATGGTCACAGCGAATCTCTTCAGCCTATTCTTAGAGGAGTAAATCTAGTCAAGCAGATGGAAAAACAATCTAAAATCCATGTAAGTGGCAAACATTTTTTTAGGTGGTTACACTCAGCTGAATGAGTAGTACTTTAGTGAAACAGGATTTGGGCCTAGAAGAAAGCGTTATGTATGTGTAACTGGGCACATCTACACATGCTACTAATGCATAGCAATACACTCCAAAGCTTATTGCTCCAAGTTTATTTTTCCCAGGAAGCTCCCAGGTGCACTGTTTTACACGTGTGCCTGGACTGCAGCATGTTGAGCCAGGTTGGAGCAGATGGCCTGGCGGGGAAGGCGGGAAAGGTGATCAGGCTGTCAGCTAAGGGCTGCTCTGACCAGGCTCAGTGTATTGTGGAGGGGCTGGCTGGGGCATGAGGCTGCTTCAGTGCAGGGCTAGCTGGCAGGCAGCCCCCACACTGAAGCACCCTTGTGCCTCAGCCAGCTGGGTCAGCACACAAAAAACTCTGCAGCAGGGTAGTACTTGTATTTACAAATACTACCCTGGTGTGGAATTGATTAGTTCCTGTGCCCTCATAGGGGTGCACATGTAGATGCTGAGATGTTTACTGTGGAGCTAACTAGGCAGCTTCTCAGTAAACATCTTGTGTAGGCATAGTTTAGCCTTTGTTACTTAGAGTGGTTGAAAAACTCCTTTACCCTCTTCAGCCCTTTATTTCCACAACTGAAAAAAATGGACAAAAAAGATTTCCAATTCTTTTTTGTTAAAAAATATATATTTTTTCAAAGTTTTCAAATTAAATACTTAAGACTATAATCAGACTGTTGGGGGTCAATGGGGATACCTAAGTCAACAAGGCACATGTAAAGCTGTCCTACCCCATCTTCCCTATAGCTTTATGTTACTCATATAGATATTAATGGAGAATAAAAGGTTGCCAACATTAAGTACTTATGATTAACAGTGCCATTAAATTGAGCAATTGTTTTTCCATCAAGAATATTATGTCTATGACTTCTGTCTACCCACTGATCTATCTTAGCAACATATTTTATTTGGTACTAATTACACTAAGGGAAAAAAAATTCAAGGCACTGTACTCATAAGCAGATGAGAATCTCACCTTAATCTAAATATCTGCCAATTTCTGGGATCTTGGTAAGAATCTGACCCAATATACTTTAGCTTAATCACAGAATAAAGCTTCCCATTGCAAGCCCCCCCACTACAATCCTTTCTTGATCTTACAATACAATGTACTGCAGAGTCCTTACCATTTCCTCATAATTCTTTGTCACGAGAACATTTACCTAGGCACGTCTGTATTTTAGAGTACAAAGTGAATTCAGGTTTAAAATGATTTGAACTATACATGTTATTAAATGAAAACACAATGTAATAAAAACTCTGGACTCAAGCCCAAAGAGGAAATTGTTATGACACTGGCCTTCACAGTCCTTGAATTTATGACTATGCTAGCTTCAATCAATGACATAGCTGACCGAACAATTATATACTGTAGTTTTAGTATGGTGGCCTTCAGCTTAGCACATGGGAAAACATAAAGAAATCATCCGGGACTTTCATAGTATCATATATACTACAATATAAAGTTGGATAACCTTTAATATAGAGCTTGAAGAGTAAAAACCTACAAAATCTATGTTGACTTCAGCTCATAAAGGATCAGAAAGGATATAACCTTTTCACAACTATAATGCTGTAAATTCCTACTTTCTGATTTATATCAGGACAAGAAATCAGAATGTAGTCCATATGCATTATATTATAGCTAAAATAGAAACCTTACCTCAGAGAAATAGCCTTCATTATTTTTACCTTCTGGATGCTATCAACCAGAATTATATCTTAAAAAATATTTTAGAAGACCTTCTATAAGCAAAGGAGCATTGGGTACAAAGAAATACTTGTTTGCGTGTCCATTCCTCAACTTTCTTTACCTGTATTTTTCACTAGCATGCTTCTGGCATTCTATGCTGCAGACTGATTGAAGGCAAAGGCAGGGAAACTGGGGTCCAGACAACTCTTCTGTGAAATTCAACTAATTATTGATCACTTCTTATTTCTGGATTCCTGGTTTTGGATTTTTTAAATAAAATCCCATTTCCTGAATTCTTATTGTCAAGGCATCTAAATTTGGACACGGTCGAGATCATTTCTATGAGTGGGTAAAAAAAACAATGTTCGTTAATAAAAGAAAGCATTTGTTTACTGCAACTATTTATTGCTTTTAGGGTAGAGAAAGCAATGATATCTCCGATAACTGGTCAAAACTATGTGATGGTATTTTTTAATACAGCAGCTTCCCCCTGCCTCCCAAAAGAACACTAGCATCATCCCAACTCTACTTCAATATTTTCTTCAAAACCAGAGTTTTGAGTTAAAATATCCTGAACATGATGGAATAACATCTGCTTTGTTGGAGCAGAAGACTAGGTTGGACTATTTACTGCTCTAATTAATATAATTTGCTCTTCACATATAGTGACATAGAAGATACTTATATAGTAAAAATGTTTATGAATGACATGTGTGTACTAACATTGAAGGCTCTTTTCTAAAAAAATTAAAATGGGCTCTGTATTAAGTCAGAAGTTATACAACTGCAATAAGTGTCCTAGCAATAACTTCTTTCCCTTGCAACCTGCCTTTCTCCTGCTAAGGTCCATGATGATTGCTGTATGCCAGTTCCCTCTCAGCTCTCAATATTTTGGTTATTTAAACATCAATATAGTATTTCAGTGATGACTGAGGGAGGTATACCGCATATGGTTCATTTAGCTCTACAAGGTAGATTCTAACATATAACTAATGTTTTGTCATCTCGTCTGGTGATATTCTTCATCTCCCTTTCTCTAACTTGTTCCTCTTGTTTACAGCTTGCCAAAATCAGCAGACAGTAGAGCATTTTTTGGATACCTGCAAAATGAGTGCTGACTGTAAGCTTATAACACAATTACTTTACCATGCTGAATTCTGAATAACACTTTTAAGTGTTGATCCTTTCTTTTAATGTTGTTCTCCCTTTCTAGGCTGTCAATACAGCCTTCACTGTCATGAGCCGGCCTGATGTGATTTTTAACTTAACCTAATGTTTTGGTTTCTTTGTACCTTTTAGGCTTCCTTATTTAACTTACCCCACAGCTCCTTTTGATGGCTCAAATTTGGTTTTGATTCTATTATCTTTATAATTTCAGTTCAAAGTTGCTTTGTAAAATATTCCAGTTTTTTGCAGGGAGGGGCAGGGGGAATGGGTTGCAAAGAATAATCATTTGCCATTAGGTTGCCTTACGGCTTTATTTTAGTGTGCTACCATCATTTACTAGTTTGATAAATAGTTTATCAAAGCTCTGAGATAGTCCCATACATTTCAAAGACATTGAACTTCACAGAACTCAATAGTATTTTCAATACTTGTTTCATATCCCACCTGTATATTTTGCACCCTGAAATTAATTGTAGTATTTGAGGAAAGTATTACTATGTTCATCTATAATGCCTGGGTGCACATTAAAGAAATGTAGTAATATAACTTTTTTTAAAGCTTAGCTTTTCAATAATATGTTTAACTGGTGAAAATCAGCATAATTCCCCTGGCATTCTTAGAGCTAAATTGTATGTCGGAAAGGCATAAAAACTGTTTGTACTTTTCTGAAGTATTTTGCTGCATTTCTTCTGTAATATTTAAATGCATGACTGTAGTATTGCAATGTTCTTTTAGTAGATGTGTTATCTTTTATTATTATGTCTGCCTATGTCCTTAGACCAACACAGCTACAACCAAAAACCTAGCTGACTGTAGCACTAGGCTTATTAGAGAAAACAGTTCAAGGATTCCCTTCACTTAAGTTACGGTGAACTTTATTTCTAATCCTTTTTGAGTATTGTGTTAGAATTTTCCTCCTTTAAAATTATTCAGGTTTTTTTGCTTTGTTGGGATTTTTCCAAAGAACAAGATATGTTGACTTTGACATGTTACATTTTTATTCCTTTCATTTTGGCTCTGAACCTTAAGCATGGAACAAGAGACAAATCAAATATTACATCGTCAGTGGAAAGGGCAAAAAAGGAATAGATAAGCGAATTTCCCCTGCTGCAAATTCGTGTATTTTAAATCTTGCATAAAGACAGCTCATGTCGAAGTGGACCTCTTTGACTAAGAAATACCCTTTGAAGTAATTTAATCTGCTCCCAAAGAACTCTTTCACCTAGCACTCAATTTACTTGCATAGCCTGTTGAAGACCATCAGAGTTAAGTGCGAGTGAGTGAGTGAGTGAGTGAGTGAGTGAGTGAGTGAGTGAGTGAGAGATTTTAGACAAAATAACACCTTAACATTTAGATCATGGTGGAGAATCAACTTCGCTCTATTGGCTCTTTGTTAGATATATCTGTAGCTGCTTATCTTAAGGGTGCTTCAAGTTTCTTTTTCTGTTGTTTAAAGGTATAAAGGGGACCTCTTCCCCTCTTAAGAGGGGTCATAAATATGTCCCAGGATATTATGTATAGGGACCACTGTAATTCAGGCTCCAGTGGTGGGGAAAGCAGACTCCCTGCAGACTCACCAGACCCAAATTTGGAAGTTTTTCAGGGTGGGCTCTTCCACCCCTCTGATAGGCTGAGGGAGCCCACCATGGGGCTGATTACCAATTGGAAAGCAGCACACAGGCTATTTTTCAGCTGTTTTAAAAAAGTTGGGGCAAGCACCTGGCATGTCTATGCCCACAGCCCCTAGGGCAGAGGGTATGTACTTGTTCTGCTCTGGGCAGGGCCTTTAAACTTCCAAAATGGAGACTCAAAGAGCCTGATTGGCTGCGCCCCATCAGGGCTATCCTGGAAACTAGGCTGTCCCTGGAAACACGTCGGGTTTCCACATTGTTTCTGGGACTCTTCTGCCTTTCTTCTTCGTGCTTCAGGAAAGGTGGTTTGTTTGTTTTTTTCAACTTTTTTCCCTGCCCTCTCTCTCACACATGGTTTAAGACCATTTCTGGCCAAATCACAGTTTTCTGGGGATTCAGGGGGAATGTTAAATTTTGGGCTTTCCCCTGAAACCCCTGAAGCCTGAATTACACTGGTTCCTAATTATGTAATGTAATAAACGTACCATTTCCTCTCACACAGTCTGCTTCTTTTTGTATCTTTCTGTGGAGGCGTTGGTGATCCCTTGTGCCAAGCTTCTTAAAAACTGTTGTGCTGCTGGGGTCCCCATACAGAAAATTCTGTGCATCTCACCATTGCTCTTCTCAAAGGACAGGAAGCAACTACAGTGCTGACCAGCTGGCTGCCGCTCCATGAAAAGGGGAAGAGGAAGCAAGGTATTCATTGCCTGAGAATTTTGTTGGTTGACACTTCATCCTACCTCCAAAGAGTTATCAGAGTGGTGTCACACATTCAACTTGACACTTACGAAGTGAAGTTAAAGCATGAGCAAATGCACATTCAAGCAGTTTAGTAAATGTTAAGTGGCGCCATGGCATTGCAGAGTAGCTCTCTTTCAAGTCAGGATTATTTAATGCACGAAGCTTAATGTGTCACAGTATTCCAATGATTTGCAAGCTCTGCAAGTGAATGTGTGACTACATAATATTCTAACTTTAATATGTACTGACTTTAATAAGTCATAGTATTCCAATGATTTACAACTGCAACTTGACCACACCCTTAGGAATTTTCTTGAGCTAAATGCTCCAGAACATTTATGGATGTGGATTATAGAAATGCTTGTTCTTGCCAAACAGTAAGTTGCAGTTAGCCTGCCAAGAATGTTTGGTCCTTGTTGTAAAAACAAAATCAAAAACCAAAGAAAGATGTCAATCTCGGAAAGTAGATCAGCTGGTCCTTTTGCAACTTAACTGGTTACCTGAGCCTTCACAGGGCTCCTCCAACCCCAGACCTTGTCTTTACCACTCCAGATGTTCTGGTGCTATTCAGATTCCAGGCATTATTCTTCCTTAGTCTGATTTTCTACAGTTCAGACCCACGGACTTTACTGTGTCAATTTTCTCAAATTAATCATGCACAAAAGGGTTATCACAGTCTCTTTTTGGCTTCAATTTTACTCAGTCCTTGTAAACCTGAGATACTCCTCTCCTGGGTTTACCTCAGAGTCCTCAAGTCCATCAGTTCAGGGTTGAACTCAGGGGTCAGTCGGGCTATGCACACTTTATTCAGCAGTGTCCTTCAAGTAACACAGTCCTTAATGAATTCTACTAGAAATTAACTCCCTCTTCACAGGGAAGCTGCATATTCATGTGGCTGACTGTTTGTTTGTCTTCCCATTTCCTTCCCTTCTCCAGATTACCAGCACCGAGACAGGATCATCACCAGACTTCACGGGATGCTCTGCAAGCCTCATCTTCAGTAAGTCTGTTCTGCTCAGCACACACCACTGCCTTGGGTAGTTTGGGCAATCACTACACCTCCATGTAGGTGAATAGGCTCTCACCCCTGCCAGTCTCCCCTTCTGGGGGTAAAGACCTGCCTGAGCTGGTGTTTAATTCACCCCACCTGTTTGTCCACACCTAGCAGTGGAATTTCCAGTCCTCCACAGCTCCCTAACACAGTGGATGCTAATAAGTACAGTCCTGGGCTTCATGCCCTTTGTAGTTAATTGTTTGATCATGCAGACATTTCCCTTTCCAGGGAACTTGCTCATCTCTCAGTTCTTTGTGGCAGGGCTTAATTGCTGCCCTGTCACATGGATGTTCAGAATACATTATTCAGCTTCAAAAAGGTTGATTAGTAAGTGAAGAAGAAAGCAAAGCCTTAACTATTGCCACACATGCATGAAAGAAAGGAAATGAACCAGTGCTTCCTTTTCCCAGCCTCTTTTTGGTGAGAGGATAAAGACTCTCTAAACATATACTCATTTTTAGGAACTTTTTGTTCCTTTCTGTTTTAAATAAACTGTACAAAAATGTATTTAGGATAAAGAGGATAGGGCAAGACTATAAAAGGTAAAAGTTGTTCTTTTAGCTATATTTTGGTGGTTTATTAAAAATAAGAACATGTTCCTATATGTGGTGTTGGAATGTTTGCAAGTAAACACCTGTGGAAAAAGTTGATGCAAAAATTAAAATGACTTCCTGGGACAACTTCCTGGTGCAAGTGCTGGAGTGGCAAACTAGGGGTCATGTTATTCTTGACCTGCTGCTCACAAACAGGGATGAATTGGTGGGGAATGTAGTAGTAGATGGCAACTTGGGCAGCAGTGACCACAAGATGATAGAGCTTAGGATCCTGAGGAAAGGAAGTATGGAGAGCAGCAGAGTAAGGACCCTGGACTTTACAAAAGCAGACTTTGACTTGTTAAGGGAACTCATGGGCAGGACTTGCTAAGGGAAATCATCCCAATGCATAGGAAGACTAGCAAGTATGGCAGAAGACAAGCTTGACTTAACAGGGAACTCTTAATTCAACTAAATCACAAAAAGGAAGCTTATAAGAAGTGGAAACTTGGACAAATAACTAGGGAATAATATAAGACCATTGCTCAGGTATGGTGAGATGAAGTCAGGAAGGCCAAAGAGCAATTGGAGTTGCAGCTATCAAGGGATGTGAACGGTAACAAGAAGGGTTTCTAGCAGTATGTCAGTAGCAAGAGAAGGATAAGGAAAAGTATGGGGCCCTTACTGAATGGGGGAAGCAATCTTGTGATAGAGAATGCAAAAAGGGCTGAAATGCTCAATGCCTTTTTTGCCTCTGTCTTCACAGGCAAGTTCAGCTCCTAGACTACTGCACCAGGCATCACAGTTTGTGGAGAAGGTGAGCATCCCTCAGTTGTAAAAGAATAGGTTAGGGACTATTTAGAAAAGCTGGACATGTACAAGTCCATGGGGCCAGCTGGGATGCACCTGAGGGTGCTGAGGGAGTTGGCTGATGAGATTGCAGAGCCACTGGCCATCTTCTTTGAAAATTCATAGTGATTAGGAGAAGTCCCAGATGATTGGAAAAGGGCAAACATAGTGCCCATATTTAAGAAAGGGAAGAAGGAGGATCTAGGGAACTACAGACCAGTTACCCTCACTTCAGTCCATGGAAAAAATCATGGAGCAGAGCCTCAAGGTATCAATTTCTAAGCACTTGGAGGAGAACACGGTGATTAGGAATAGTCAGCGTGGATTCACCAGGGGCAAGTCATGCCTGACCAACCTGATTCCATTCTATGATGAGGTGACTGGTTCTGTGGATGCAGGGAGACTGGTGGATGTGGGGTACTTTGATTTAAGCAAGGGTTTTCGTATGATCTCTCAAAACATTTTTGCAGACAAGCTAAGGATATATGGGCTGACTGAATGGACTGTATCAGGCTCAGACAGTAGTAATCAATGGCTCTATGCCTAGTTGGCAGCTGGTATCAAGTGGAGTGCCCCAGGGTTTGGTCCTGGGGCTGGTTTTGTTTGATGTCTTCATCAGTGACCTGGAAGATGGCATAGAGTGCACACTCAGCAAGTTTGCAAATTACCCCAAGCTGGGGGGAATAGTAGACACACTCGAGGGTAGGGCTAGGATTCAGAGTGACTTAAAGAAATTGGAGGATTGGGCCAAAAGGAATCTCATGAGGTTCAACAAGGACAAGTGAAAAGTCCTGCACGTAGGACAGAACAATCCTATGCACCAGTACAGACTGGGGGCTGACTGGCTGGGCAGCAGCTCTGCAGAAAAGGACCTGGTGATTACAGTGGACAATAAGCTGAATATGAGCCAACAGTGTGTCCTTGTTGTCAAGAAGGCTAACAGCATACTGGGCTACATTGGTAGTTGCATTGCCAGTAGGTCAAGGGAAGTGATTATTTCCCCTCTATTCAGAACTGGTGAAGCCACATCTAGAGTACTGTGTTCAGTTTTGGGCCCCCCACTGCAGAAAGGACGTGGACAAATTGGAAAGAGTCCAGCGGAAGGCAACAAAAATGGTTCAGGGCCTAGGGAACATGACTTACGAGGACAGGCTGAAGGACCTGGGCTTATTTAGTCTCAAGAAGAGAAGACCCAGGGGGGATATAATAGTAGCCTTCACCTACTAGAAGCGGGGTTCAAAAGAGGATGGAGCTAGGCTGTTCTCCATGGTGACAGATGACAGAACAAGGAGCAATGGTCTCAAATTGCAGCAAGGGACATTTAGGTTAGATATTAGGAAGAATTTTCTCACTAGGAGGGTAGTAAAACACTGAAACGGTTTACCCAGAGAGATGGTGGAATCTCTATCCTTAGCAGTTTTCATGATCCAGCTAGACAAAATTTTGGCAGGGATGACCTAGTTGGGGATGGTCTTGCTTTGAGCTGGTGGTTGGAATAGATGATCTCCTGAGGTCCCTTTTAATCCTAATTTGTTATGCTTTTATAAAACTTTAGGCTTTAAAAATTTAACATTGGTAGAGAACTACATATTAAAACATTTACCTGTAAATTTGAGAGGGGGCTCATCATCAGCATGTCATTTGTGGTTTTTAAGAGCTGTTATGTTCAAGAAATGAGTAATTTCACAGGGTTGAAAAGTAAATTGGTGCACAGAATAGACCATGATATTCTGAGGATCACCTTCTGATGCTATGGGAGCTTGAAGCAATCTGGACTCCATGTTTAGCCTCAGTGGCTACTGCAGACCATCTTTCCCTTTTTCCTTTCCCTTTCCTTTTTTCTGCCTTTCCTCTGGCCTCAGTTTCAGACTCACCCTTTCTGCCTTCCTTTTGTTATACCTTCCTTAGTTGCAAGGTTCATTGATTACTTTAATTATTTAATAATTTTTTTGTCCATGCACCTTAATACAAAATGTATTTTACAGCCATTAATATCAAGCTTGCCATTTGGGATTTTTTGGTTTCTTTGTGGGAGGGGGATATTTTTGTTGAAAATTAAAAATTAATAGAAAAAACTCAAGTTCATATGACAAATCACTTGCAGCCTCTAATAATTGTACAAATTTTGAAGTGAAATAGATTGCTAAAAGCAAGGAGCTAAAAGGATAGGATGGATAGGATTTTTTTTTGTATAACCATTATCAGATTTAGTACTGAGAGATTCAGTAGCAGATTTAAACAGACAGTTTGATGGTTTTAGGAAGATCAATGTATATGAGAAGTTTATTGATGACAAAGGTTGCTTTTAGACTTGGATGACCTGACTGCAGAGGAGGACAAGCTATTTAAGGTACAGGATTACTATCTATTCTAGATAGCTACACTGTGCCAGTCACAGCGATAATTACAGCCCAAGATGGTACCCAGAATGGTACTGAGACTATACAGAGCATGCAGGATGAAGTATCTTTTCTTTTTAGAAGGAGACAAACTTTTGTGAATAAATCTTTAAGAACAGATAAAAACTACTGGTTTCAGTTTTCTATTTTCATTGCTTTGAGATATACAACTATTTCCCTAGTTTTTTTTCCATTTCCAACATGCCATATGTACATGATCAAAGAGAAAGGCTACTGTTTTTCTTCCCCCCTTAAAAGTGGAAAATAAAATGCAGACTGGGCATAATAAACAACATAGAACAACATAGACCTTGGCTGAGTCACTTTTACATACACACACCCTAGGCTTAGTCCTGCATTTTTGAAAGTTAAAAGCTGTATTGAATTGAGCATGAGCTCTTGGTACGCAAAGTCAAGTATGGAGAGCAATAAGTACAGATTAAATGAAAACAACAGAATATTTACATTTTCCTTAGTAGTCCTACTGAGAAGTTATTAGTGGGTTATTCTGATTTTTCTAAGTGTATGGTTTGCCTAAAAAATGGAAAATAAGAGAGTAGATTCTGTCAGCAGATGGAAGTAAGACAAATGTATTAATGTACACAAGAAGCAGTAATTAGAAATTGTCCTAGATACTGATGACTTTATTAGGGACATTAGTTGCATAAAAGGATATAGCATTAGACAATCTTCTAAGCATGCAGAGAAGACTGCAGCTTGTTAGGGACCTCTGTAATAACTAGCTCATGTTGATTTTTTACATTTCTTCCATTGTGTGATCAACAGAGCTCAAATACTGCTTATTCAGGTAAAGAAAAATTGATCAGGAGGACTGGAGACTGGCCATAGGTACAGACCTGACCCTTGGGTGTCCATTGCAACCAACAGAGTCACTTTTGCAGTACCAGCTTGCTGTAGTTTTCAAGAGATCCTAAAGCCAGGTTTGTATCCTATAGCTGGACCTGGTTAGACCCATGCACTTTTACAGATTACTTTTGAAGTCAGTAGGGAAGCACACAGATCGCCACAGATTCATTTGTGAGATTAGGACCTAATTCTATGTCTCTGTTACTGAATTATATCAAATGATATTTACCTAGTGTTAATGGATATCTTATTTTACGCTATGTTTAATTAGGAACTAAGATTATGGGTTGCAATGCTAGAAGAAATTGACATTAGCCAAACATGCCATGCAGAGATCACTAAACTACTGCAACCTCTTTCTACTCCTCAAATCTTCCCAATTGCCCAATTTTAAAATGAACTCAAATCAGAGAAATGATCAGATTCATAAGTCCTCTGTAAATCTATGTAAAGAACTACAGTTCCTTATTGAGAATAAATTAATGAAAAAGGCAATAGCCAGTGGTATGGCTGAGAACACGGATGGGAAAGACTCAAAGATGCACAATTTTCTGAACTTTTAGTTTGGATATATGTGATATATATTAATGAATAGGTTTTCCTGTTTCAGAAAACTGTTCATTTCGACACCTTGCAGGAAAGCATGCATCATCCCTTATTTGAAAGGGCTAAATGAGTTGCAGTTATATCTTTGGAGTCTCAGAAAATAACAACCTAAATCATCATATACATTTCTTAGTTTTCTCTCCCTTATTATCAACAGCACAACCAAAGGAAAAGGACTCTTTTTTCTGTTTGCATAGAACAATATTACATGCTTCTGGATGCTACTTATTAATATACTATTATTTGTGGTTCACAAGCTGGGACAGTGCCAGACATTTTATTGTAGAAGCTGTTTCTACTGATCTTAACAACTGTATGCATCAGAGTCTCTGTAACACATAGCACAGGAGTCGTCTTTCATCCTGTCCCAAACACGCTGACTAATGGATTACAATATCAAAAGTCAGCATTGCAGGAAGTATAGTTACATGTTATATGAGGTTTCAGAAAATTCCTGTCTGAGTACTTTGTGCACCAAATACTTTACCTTCAGCTTGAATTGACATGGTTTTTTTTCTTTTAATGAAAAAGGAAAAGAATTCCATGTCAATGAAAGTAATTTTCCTTTAGACTGCTTCTCACAGGAAACTTTAAGAACTTGATATACTGACCTGCTCCTCTATGGCAGGATGCCCCCTCCACTCTGTACCAGCTTGCTATAGCTTTCTTATGCTATATTCTTATGTCTGCCTTCTGTCATCAGTGCTGAACTTCTTATTTCAAACCCTTCTATTCGAACCCTTCGATCCTATGACCCCAGCTGACTTCCTGCCCTTTGGGCAGGGGGCTGGACTCGATGATCTTCCGAGGTCCCTTCCAGCCCTAATGTCTATGAAATCTATGAAATCTATTGGAGACACCCCATTTTACATGGGCTAATTGATGTCTAATTGGAACAAGGACCAGAGACTGAAACTTTCCGCTTCCAAAGAATGCCCTAACTACCAGGATGTAGTAGTATTAGAGAAATGCTGTAGCCATGATGTTTCAGGATTTATGTGAGCGGTGAAGATTTGTTAGGGTGTTATCTTTTATGGGACCAGCTGCATAGTTGGAATAGAATTAGGCAAACTTTTGAAGCTTTTAATGAATAATCTGATAAAGAATGCTTTTGCATTAGGAAGCTTGTCTAACTCTATTCTAGATATGTAGTTGGTCCAATAAAAGATATGACCCTAAGAAATCCTTGCTTCTCTTCTGGGTTGTAGTCATTCTCTTTCACTCTTGACTGCTGCTGGCCTACTTTAACCATATACTCCTTCTCCTTCCATCTTTTCAGCTTACTGTTTAGCTTAGACAGCTCCCCAGTAAATGTAGGCATTTTATGGACCCTAGTCCTAGGCATCTGCAGGCCTTATTACACAGTAATTTTGGGTGGCTTCTGGAGCTCTTAACCCCTGAATTGTCCTTGCATTAAAACCTTAAAGCAGGTTCAAGCACTCATTATGTGGTTCAAAGCTATGCCACCAGGCAGGATTATCTCTGATCTGCACTATGCTGTTCAACTCCTGTTCCATTAAAGCATGTCTACTCTCCACCCAAGTTGAAGTCCTCCAGGAATCCAAGGTCTCTCACAGCTCCACACTCAGAGCAGAGACAGAAGCCTGTCCTGGATCACCAGCCCTGTAGTGGCAACTCACAGCTACAGCTCCTAGTCAGGCTGTGTAGGTGAGGGACAGTCAGAGAAGGTTTCTAGACTTAGGGTGCAACTGCTCCAAGCTACCACTAACACTGATCAACATTTATGCAGCTCAGTGTAAGGTGTAACAAGGCCCTGACTGTAAGTATAAGGAGCTTGAGGCCCCTGCTACACATTCCATGCATTATGAAATTATCTGGTTAATTACACAGTACATTTAGATAAGCCATACATGCAAAGTAAAATGCCCATGCAGTTATAAAAAGAGCCAATCAGCTCCAAAGTTAGCCCTTGAAAATGTGTAACATTGTGTGGTTTCTATCCAGCTTTAATTTAAACATGTTCTCTGAGTGCATAACTTGAAAGCTATGGCTTCTGCTTGGTGCCCAAAATTTGTGTGCAGCAACACCCAGCACTGGAATGTTTAATTCCTCTGGTGGACCTAGAAAGTGTCTAAGATGGCATAGAAAGGAAAATATTTATGTGATGGTGATTAGAAATATGTTTTTTAAGTTATGAAATTGAAATAGTGAAATCCACTTTTTATGATGTTAAAAAAATATTGAGTTATTATGTACTGTTTTGAGCTAATTCAATAACATAAGGAATGTGACATAATTTTAAAGGCACAAGTATTTAATTTATAACGTAATCTTTAATTATCTGATTTTAACTGGGCTATGTATATAAGAATTTTTTAGATTCTATGGCCTCTATCAATGTAAGGAAGACTAAAATGTCACCTGCTTTTGTGACATAATTAAGCATTTTTATTATTAGTTCTTCAATGGTAGCTACCATTCCTGTTTTCTTTTAGTTTCTCTGCTGTCCAGTTAAGATCACAGCAAATACATACATAAAATTGTTTCTTCCAATATCCAAGACTCAGAAGTTTTGAACGCTTTGCACGTGTCCAGATGAGCTCACATGTGCCTCTTGCTGTGTCTCAAAGCAGTTTGAGATGTGGCAAGAGGCACGCTGGGAACAAAAAAACCGTTCAGGGTGGGCTCAAAATTTGATACCTGGGTATCCAGGTACCAACCCCTCCTCCCCCCCAGAAAAAAAAAAATGGGGCAGAACATGGTCCAGGACCATGCCCGGAAGCAACCAGAGGCTCAGGTCCTTCAAAGAGATGCTCTGGTAGCCAGCCAGAACATCTCTATGCCTGCCCCTTTCCCCGATGTTGCGGCACGCTGCCTGCCTGTGCAGGGCAAACAGTGATGCAGGCTGCAGCAACCTGGACCGGGACTCTGTTCCATGTAAGTAGGGGGGCATGGGGGGCTGGAGGGGCGGAGGGACTATTAGAGTGCTGGGGACCATGTGGGGGCAAATTGGAAGGGGTGGTTCCCCCACCTGCCCCCTGAGCCACTCATGGGGTCCCATCCACTATTGGGTTGGGCTGCTTCTGTGCATGCAGGACCTGGCTCAGCATGACAGGAGCTGCCCAAAAATGCACGGCATCAGGCTGGGCCTGTGCAATGTGGTACAGGCAGCACTGGGTGCCAGGCAGCTGGGGCTGAGTTGCGCTGCCCCATGCCACATGGTGGGGGGAAGCTGTGCCAGGGGGTCCTGAGTGCTCCGATGGTGGCTGCTGCTGCTGGTGAGCTGTGGGCCATGTGGGGGATGCTCGGTCCCTGTGGAGGGGCTTTTCCCCCTGTGAGGGGGCTGAGGCCATGTGGGGAGCCATGTGGGCCATGCAGGGAGGGCAGACCATGTGTTGTGGGGGTGGGGGACTGTGCCTTGTGGGGAGGCAGGGGACCCACCCCACACAGTCCCCCCACATCCCTCCACACACACCCAGATACCTCCACACCCTTTCCTGCCCCCCTCCTGAAAACCCCACATCCCCCCGTCACACACCATCATGCTGAGCTGCCAAACAAGATGAGACCTGCTGGCAGGAGCTGTGGCTGCAAGGGCAGCGGTCCTCACATCCTAGTTAGTGAAGGAGTCAGGGAGTTAATTGCTTTAATTTGTAAATGTATCAATAAAACATTGCCTAACTGATCTCTCTCTCTTTTTATGTGTGTGTGTATATATATATGTGTATATATATATATATATATATATATATATATATAAGCATTCTTTTGTTTTAGTTGTGGAAGAACAAGGATTTTGGAGTATTGTAAAGACTGAATTTGGGATTTTTTAATCAGAGATTTTGCAGTTTTTCAATCGGGAACACCAGAATTCCTGCTAGTGAGGTAAGTAGCAAGACCCAGGCAGAGGTGCCTGCTCAAGGCTAACATTCAGGACCCAGCTGGAGATGGCTGACCTCCTGGCCACTTGGGGCCAGGAAGATATGCTTTGACAGTTCAAAGCAGGCCATGACACTGAGAACATCTTCTGGGCACTGGCTGTCTAGATGGCAGGGAGATGGCACACATGGCAGTAGTGCCACACAAAAGCTAACTATGCAGCCACAACCCACTGGCAGCTGGCCCAGAGGTGCAGATGTCTCTGCTGTGGCCATGAAGTCCCCATGCAGGTCTGGCATGCACACAGCCTTGGGGCCACATGCTGTCGCAGACAGGCAGCAGCCCCCACTGCCAAACTACTGCAGTGAGTTGAGGGTGCAGGGAACTCTTGGTTAGGGTTTCTTCAGCAGTCCAGCTGGCACAAAGGGTGGTGTCTCCAGATACCAACTGCTGGGACCCCAGAAGCTCCTGAGAGCAAGTAGCCCTGAACTGCTCGCCAGTGCAGGTTTTTATCCTCTTGTGCTGGCCCCAGGCTCTAGCTCCCCCTGGCTGCAGATCCAGGAGGATCTGGAAACGGTTATTTTGCCCCAAGTGGCACAACTTGCCCCACACTGAAGTGCAAGTCTGGTCATGAGCACTGAGGCAAAAATCCCCAGCTCAGATTTGTGCCACTCATATTTGAGCTGCTGCAAGTGTACATGCCTGCATGTGTGGACATACCCTTTGTTATTGGTTACCAGTGCATGTAGTCACGATCATCACGGCTTTATTTTATCCACATCCAGCTAAAGCTGTCAACAAGCATCCTTGGTTAGTCAATCCTGACATACTAAATCTTGCAGAGATTACCTATATGTGTAGAATTGGTTAAATTCCCACTTAGCACCATCTTAACATATGATCAAAGGAATGCCAATGAGGCATCAGGCCCAGAATGCAAGTATCATGTACTTGTATTCTGAGAATGATGGCACTATAAATTATGATGTTACAGGCCCCTAAAACGTTTAGACCAGCCTCCTAAACAAACCTCACTGTGGGTGCATCTAGACAAGATACTTTATTGTGAAGTAGCATAGTTTACTGCACAGTAAGCATGCATGTCTACACGTACACAAGCTTATTGTGCAGTAAACTTTCATATATGTCATAGATTTCATAGACATTAGGGCTGGAAGGGACCTCGGAAGATCATTGAGTCCAGCCCCCTGCCCAAAGGGCAGGAAGTCAGCTGGGGTCATAGGATCCCAGCAAGATAAGCATCCAGTTTCATCTTGAAGGTGTTCCAAGTAGGCGCTTGAACCACCTCCAGTGGCAGGCTGTTCCAGACCTTGGGGGCTCGGACAGTAAAGAAATTCTTCCTTATGTCCAGCCTGAAACAGTCTTGTAGTAGTTTATGACCATTTGACCTAGTCATCATCCCTTGGGGCGCTCTGGTGAACAAACATTCCCCCAGATACTGGTGGTCACCCCTGATAAACTTATAGGTGGCCATCAGATCACCTGAGCCTGCGCTTTTCCAGGCTAAAGATCCCCAGGGCTCTCAGCCTGTCATCGTAGGGTCTGCTTCCCTGACGTCTGATCATGCACGTGGCTCTTCTTTGGACTCTCTCAAGCTTCTCCACATCCTTTTTGAATTGTGGAGCCCAAAACTGGACGCAGTACTCCAGCTGCGGCCTCACTAAGGCCGAGTACAAGGGGAGAATGATGTCCCGGGATTTGCTTGAGAAGCATCTATGGATGGAAGCCAGCGTTTTGGTCGCTTTACTAGCTGCAGCATTGCACTGCAGGCTCATGTTCATCTTGTGGTCAATGATGACCCCCAAGTCTCTTTCTTCCTTAGTGCTAGCCAACATAGCACTGCCGAGCCTATAAAGATGCTGTGGGTTTCTCTTCCCAAGGTGGAGAACCTTGCATTTATCGGCATTGAACACCATCAGATTCTCATCCGTCCACTTGCTGAGCCTGTCCAGGTCAGCCTGGATCACCCGCCTGTCTTCTGGTGTGGATGCTTTGCCCCAAAGTTTGGTGTCATTGGCGAACTTGGCCAGTCCGCTTCTGACTCCAGTGTCCTCATCATTAATGAAGATGTTGAACAGTATGGGCCCAAGGACAGAGCCCTGGGGGACCCCACTGGTCACAGGACACCATGATGAGTGACTTCCATCAATTACTACCCTCTGGGTCCGACCCCAGAGCCAATTTTCCAGCCAGTGGATCGTGGAGGACTCAAGGTGACAATTGGCCAGTTTCTCCAAGAGGTGATCATGGGAAACCAGATCGAAGGCTTTTTTGAAGTCAAGATATATGACATCAATCTCTTCTCCCTTGTCCATCTGATAGGTCACCTGGTTGTAGAAGGAAATGAGATTGGTCAAGCAAGACCTACCCGCAACAAACCCGTGCTGGCTATCCCTTAAGATGTTGGCGTCAGCCAGTCCATTAAGGATGGCCTCTTTAATAAACTTTTCTAAGATCTTCCCCGGGATAGAAGTCAGGCTAATGGGCCTATAGTAGCCGGATCCACTTTCCCCCCTTTCTTGAAGATAGGCACCACATTGGCCTTCTTCCAGTCTTCAGGCACTACAGCAGAGCGCCAAGAGTTTTCAAAGATCTGTGCTAGATGCTGGGCTATGATGCTTGCCAGCTCCTTGAGTACCCTGGGGTGAAGATTGTCAGGGCCGGCTGACTTGAAGGTATCCAGCTTCTCAAGATGTTCCTTCACAAAGTCAGCATTAATGGAGGGCAGGGGATCACCCTCACCCGGACTTCCCTGTCCCATAGCGGGCATGGGCGTCCCATGGGGCTGATGAAAGACTGACGCAAAGTACCTATTTAATATGTTGGCTTTTTCCTGGGCATCGGTTGTCAGTTGCCCCATCTGGTTCAGCAGGGGTCCAATGATGCCCCTGCTTTTCCTCTGGCTCCCCACATATCTGAAAAAGGACTTTTTATTGTCCTTGATGCTCAAAGCTAGTTGGAGTTCAGTTGCAGCCTTGGCTTTCCTGGTCTGCTCCCTATAGGACCGGACCAGTGCAGAATATTCCTCCTTGGAGGTGACTCCCATCCTCCATCCTTTGTAGGCCTTTCTTTTTAGCCTCAGGAGGTCCTGCTAGGTCCCTGGAGAGCCAGGGGGGCTGCTGTGCCCTCTTGCTGCCTTTCCTCCGAGATGGAATAGACTTAGTTTGTGCATTGAGGATCGCTCCCTTGAGGAGCAACCACTCTTCTTGAACTCCCCTCTCCCCGTGGTCATGGTCCCTTAGGGCCTCACTGACAAGCCTCCTGAGCTTGTCAAAGTCGGCTTTCCTGAAGTCAAGGACTTCCGTGTTGCTGACCGACTTGACAGCTTTTCGGCGAATGGTGAAGGTGATCAGCTCGTGGTCGCTGTCACCCAGCTTCCCATCGATCACTACGTCTCCGACTAGGTCATCCCCAGTAGCCAGTACCAGGTCGAACAGCGCTTTGCCTCTCGTTGGCCCATAGACTTCTTGAGTCAGGTAGAGGTCATCCACGCACGAGAGGAAGCTTTACGACTGCTCAGATTTTGCTGAGCGAGCCTCCCACGAGCTATCCGGGTAATTGAAGTCACCCATGACAACCATGGTTCTGGAGCATGCCGCCTCAGCCAGTTCCCGGGCAAACTCCTGGTCAAGCTCAGAACTTTGGGTGGGAGGTCTGTAGTAGACTCCCACCATTGTGTCCCCTGTGTGGTGTTCCCCACAGATTTTAACCCAGAGGGTCTCCAGTCGTCCACCCTGGTTGCCAATATCGGCTTGCAGGGACGTGTAGCTTTCCTTAACATAGAGAGCTACACCCCCGCTCCTTTTATCTACATGATCCCTCCTGTACAGGGTATAGCCAGCTATCCCCGTGGTCCAATCATGGGTGGAGTCCCACCAGGTCTCTGTTATCCCTATGACATCATAATTATTTGCATTGAGCAGGAGGATGAGCTCCTCCTGCTTATTCCCCAAGCTCCTGGCATTTGTGTACAGGCAGGCAAGTGTCCCCTGGGGGGCTCCTTAAACTTCACTACTTACAAGTAAATTTGTTACCTGAAAATGCAAGTAGCACATTTACTTGTGAGTAGTAACTGCAAAGTAGCACACATATAGATACCTGGCCGGGAGCATTTACTCATGAGTAGTTTATTCACAAGTAAATTGGTTCTGAATCAAATGCACGTGTAGACACACCCAGTAAGTCATGTTATATGGCAACAGAATATTTAATATAGTTCATTAACTTTTTCTTTTCTACCTCTTAATGGAATGGCTGGTTACATGTGCATGTGTGTGTGTAGTGTTAGCTTAAACATAAAAAAAGACACACTACAAAGATGACAGTAACTCTTACTGCAGGTAAACATATCGAACCAAATTCCAAATAGAGGGGACAAAGATTAGGTGCACAGTATTGAATAGTAGATGGTGAAGTACTTCCATAACGGGTGTCAAAGGGATATTTGTACTCCCACGTACAGTGTGTATAACTGAACAGAAGGTATTCTTCTAACCCTTTTCACACATACAAAGAATTTTTAACTTCAAGACATCTTGCTTTTAAACCAAATTCATATTCAACACAGTTAGCTAGCAATGGATTTTTTTACAAAAACAAAATGAAACTTGATATAAGATCAACTTTTTTCACAGCCTTTTATCGAGTACCATAATTACTTGCAAATGCACTTCGCTGCTATTCAAGGACCTCTGTTGATGAGTGTCCCCTCACTAAGTTCATGAATGATTATTTCAGTTGTTCAGCAGCTGTGTTCTGGAAAGTTTGCATTCTAGATTTTGATTTGCTCTGACAGAGAAATATGTTGTTACAGAATGGTTTGGGATATAAACTACAACATGCTGAAGTTGTTTGGAAAGTGTATTTCTGATCAGAAAAACCTATTCTCCAAACTGAATTTTGCCTGTTCACTATATGAACTTTAAAGAACATATTCCAAGTTTATAGATCAAAGCAAATATACAGAGTTCCTTCATCATTTTGAAAAGCTTTTTCTTTACTATGCCTATGTCCTTCCTTCAACCATAAATTGATTACAGATATATATTTTGCAATTAGTAATAGTAGTAATATTCATAATTATCAATAATTATTAAGAAATAGTAGTAATATCTGGAATTAGTAATAATATCTACATCATAATTTTACTCTGTAGTTTTATATTCTCTCTCTCATTTTTGTGGCTAATTGGACTTTTCTAGTCTGTTAGAAGAGATATTTCCGCTTTGAAACTATTGTGAGCAGTAATGTATGAAGATCATAGCCTTTGATAATGCCAGACAAAAACACTAGCTATCGGAACACCTTGGACAATAGTCATCACTGGGTACATCTACACAAGAAGCTTTACTGTTCAATAGACATAATAAATAGGGGGCAGCTCTGCACAAAATGCTATGTGGGGACACGGCACAAACTGTATGCCACTGCTACTGCACAGAAACAATGAGCTACTGCACAGTAGCTCACTGATATTGGGCAGTGAGGTTGGAAACGCCCTGTGCGGTGCTGGGCCTATGGAGTACTGGCATTTACTGAGCAGTCATTTAGTACTTGCTTTAGCAAGTAACAACTGCACAGTTGGGTGCATGTGTAGATATGCCCAGTAAGCATCACGGTCAACATATGATGACCCTTATGGCATAGTAATTTGCTCTACTTGGAAGTTAATTTGCTACCTGCAAATTCGAGTAGCCAATTAACTGCCAGGTAATTACTGTGCAGTACAGCATGTGTAGACAGCCTACCAGGAGCAAATTTGCTCCCAGTTAGCTGAGCAGCAGTGGGAAAAAGATTGTTCCCTGCCTTCGGGAGCTGCCTGCTACCAGGGCAGGCTCTGCCACTGGAGCTTGGGTGGGGACAATGTCCCCCTGCCCGGCAGCAGGGAGTTCCTAGTCCCTGCTCTGCGATCACGGAGCAATGGCTGGAAGCTTCCTTCATGAGGAGAGTACCCCATCCAGCCTGGAGCCAGCTGGGACCTGCCCCTGACTGAGACAGTTCCTGGCTAATCTTGGCCTGCACAGAGAAGCCTGCATGTGCAGCCTGGAGTTTGCTGGGGACTGTCCCATTTCAGGCAGTCCCCAGCCAGCCTCAAACTTCATGTGCAGACTTCCTTTCACAGTCCAGGGCTGGCCAGGAACTGTTCCAGTAAGGGACAGGTCCCAGCCCTGCAGATTTTCCCAGCCCTTTGCCCAGATCAGGCTATCAAGGCATGAGTCTTGGAAAGAGCTGCGGGCTCACTGCCAGCCAGGTGCTCACTGCTAGCTTCCCCAGCAGTGGATTGGGGCAGGGGGCTGGGACCTGCCTCTTCCCCGCAGCTCTTTCCAAGCCTCTCACCCCAATCTTGGAGCCAGAGCCAGGTGCTCTTTGTTGCCAGGGAAGGTGGACCTGGTCTCTGCCACCCTGGGGGCAGGGAGTAATCTCCCACACCCTGACAGGAGACAGCTGTCTCCTGGCCCCATGCTGCCTGCTAGCCTGAGGGAGTCTAGCACTCCCTCCGGATGCTGCAGGGGGCCAGCGCAAGGCTGGAGGGGGTGGGAGCAGACTGCTGCCAGGAGCTGCAAATCTGCTCCTGAATCCCTGCACATGTTGATGCCTGTCCAGGGTGGGTTTACTCTAAAGTAATTTACACATGTAGACTGCAAAATTTACACATGTAGACATGCCCACTCTGTTTTAAAGCCTGTTACATTAATAGGGTGAGAGTAAAATTGAGTTTTGTTTAGTTTGTGTTAATAGGCTCCTGTTGGTATTTGGTTTTTGTGTTCAATCTGAATTAGGTTTTGACAGGTGAAGGGGAAAGGGAAACATTGATCAAATAGGTCCTGGTGGACTTGTAATTAAAGGCATAACAGAACAGTCCCCAAAATTGGCTTTCTGCCATGCTACATATGCATGACAGGATGTGTGATTGTGGGATTGAGTATCAGATCCTACCAAATCCCATTACTGGCAAGTAGCAAGTTTCTGCAGCTGGGAGCCCCAATCAAATGTTGGCCATCTCAGCTGTTGGGGTGCACCATGCAATCCTATGGGTGGGAGTAATTAGCTGATCTAGGCTCCCAGCAGTAGATGCACTTCACTCTAGCTGTGCCCCAAAGGCTGGGAGCCCAGTCTGCAGCTGCTCCTAGCTAAGGGGCATATTGGAGTCAAAGGCTCCTATGTGCCCCTCTTGTCTGTTAGCAGCAGCTGATTGCAGCTCCAAGCCTTGAGAGCACATTGGAGCCCTTGCCTCTGATGGACCCCCAGTGCTGGGAGAGGTACTCAGCTGATTGGCATACTTGGCCTCAGGAATGCATGGGAGCCTTTGACTCCCATTGAATATGGAGGCTGCAAGCCTCCATCAGCCTAGCCATACATTCAGTTAAGGGCATGACAGGAACCAGCCACAAAGTTATTACACATATTTTGTGTAATAACTTTGTGGCTTATTCCGTGTTTTATCAATCCATTAATTGCATTAATGTGTGGCCAGGTATATGATGAACTGGTTAATCACACTTTAATTATAATGTACTCCAGGGGCCATAAAGAAGTACCAGTCTTAGAAAGTGTTCAGCCAAGGTTTGTGAGTGATCTACCATCACAATCTTTAAATAAGGAAATCCAGTTAATCTTTGAAATAAAAGAATATTATAAACTGCATAGATAGCTTTGTATGGTATAGATAATGTGCAAAGTAGCATAACTTATTTCAACTGCCTTTAGACAAAGAAAAGAAAATAATAGGCTTTTCTGGTTCAAATTCTGCTCTGAATTTGATAAGAAATCAAGGTGTTTCAGTGTTTGAAAGGAATACATTTTAGGATGCTCCAGACTTTTGCTGATTCCCCCAATTTTACTCGGGGAAAAAAAATGAACCATCTAGCTTAGTGAGCTGTCTGAGGAGAATAATCAGTGCTCAGTTCTGCTGATTTAATCCTCTTTCAATAGGAAAAGGCTCCCTTTAGTACAAAAATAAGAAAATAGAAGGATGAGCACTTGAGCAGCTGTAGAGGTGCCTGGCTTGCTCACTCAGTTCAAAACAAAGCTAACGAGATGAGTTATCAATATATCAAACTCTAATAATATCATTCTGTTTGAGAATAGGATGGAATTCAAAAGCTGATTTCATTAGCATTTCCTGAGAAATCAGATGATGCACTCCTGCTCTCCAGTATTTCTAATGAGGAAAATGCAAAAACCGGGTAAAGTGAGGCTACGTGGTCATAAATGGGCAGAATGTACAGTACATTTTTTCCTGACGTAGCTCCATGACAGACTCTAATGAGCTTGGAATCATACAGACTACCCAGAGAAGAAAACAGGAAGTAAAATTAACTTAACCCAAGAATAAAAGAAAATGATTTTTATAAGAATCACTATGATAGGAGACATAATATTTTTGCACAATGAATAATTTGTCTACCAGAAAGGAAAGGAAAGAGATTGTTCAGTTTTTGTGATATTTATTTGACATATCAATGTTTGTGAGGGACAGACTCTTCTGACTAGTTAAATATAACAAGATGGCACCGTAATGAATTAGGCTATTTTGTGGTTTTGTTTTCCACAATGCAAGGCTCTGTGCAGTGTATGCACTTCTGGTCATGCTGCATTCGAAAGTATTCTAGGCAATAAGAAATCCATTTAACTGCTCTTGACCTGCTGAACCTCTGTTATCTACTGTGACTGAAAAGCCTAGCATACTCTGGCAAAATGTATTTCTAGTTTCTCTAGCAGGCACAACAGACCATCTTTGGCTTACTTTAGCTGCCTGCCACCTTTGCAAATCTAGTGGCTCTACTGTAGAAGAAACCTAGCTGGAAAATACCTAAAGTGTAATTTCCATCTGAGAGCACTATCTATAGAGTAGCAATTCTCAACTGGGGCCCTGCAGCATAGGAGTGCCATGAGATAATTTGAAGGGTGATGTACAATATTAGCACTGTTAGCTGTGGAAATATTATTAAGATGATTCACAAGATAAACCCAGAGATTTCAAACAGGAAATCATAGCATGAAAAACTTTTCTGACCTGTTGTGTTCATTATGAGCAACAGAAGAATTGCTTTATTCTTTTTCTGTAATAAAAGAGTGAAACACAATAGCTAGCATTTTTTGAGGGGTGTCTCAAGTCCAGAAAGGTTATGAATCACTGTTCAAGAAGGCTGAGGAAAACATAGATGAAACAGCTGTGACATTCTATTTGATCCCCTGGATTTTTAATATGTTGATTATATGTTTTCAGTAATTATCAAGGGCTACCTGTGCAGAGTGTGGAGAAAACACCATCTGCTTTTTTCTGGTTGAAAAAAAAACAGTGTGTGTTAAACAAACAACATTAAAAGCATTTTTTTTTTTAAAGATGATTTCCCCCACCACTGGAGAAGGCAGAAGGATGACCTACTTTGATGAATTATATTTCTTTATGCATTTTATGGACATGTCTCAGCTGGTGAAATTTCCACACAGTTTCAGTTTACATGGTGTGACTTTTAAAGAGTAACATTTGATATTTTCTTACAGATGAAACAAAGAATTTTCACCCACATATCTTGTCTGTTGGAGGAAATAAATGAGTAAATCATCATCATTAGTTGAATGAAAGATTTTACAAAGAAGATTTGATTTTGGCTAGGTACAGACATTCAAAAAGCCCAAAGTAGAATTGATCTAAGTTACACGGTTTTCTGTAAGCAGTGTGGTTTAGATCAGTAGCCAACAGGATACACATTCCTCCTTTGGTGGGGAGACGCAAATCTTAGACTAGGTTCTGTCATTTTTAAATCAGTCTGTGCACCAAACTTCTGTTCTGTTATGGTACAGACCGATCGCCAATCACTTACACCAGTAAAAGCATAATGTCTGTACTTGGCCATGGAGACTAAGAAAAGCTGTTGTTTTTTTTCTAGAATTAATTTTAGATTTTTTTTTTTTCTCCAGAAGTAGATTACAGATTTTTGCCATCCAAACAGCTTTTTGCTTTGCAAAAATGAAGTGCTTGCATCACTGCATGAATTAGTGGAAAAGATCAAATGATAATTTTTATATCCAGGAGATGCTCTTGAAGACTGAATTTCAACCTTGTGATCAGTTGAAAGCAGATTCAAGGTAAGCCGAGTTAGCAGAAGAAAGGTTTTGGGATGGGCCTCTCAGAAGTAAACACTGGGAGGAAAATGGGGGCCTGACAACACAAACTGCTTTCATTTTGGGTTCTGTTCTTTTTTGGCTTCTTCAATAAACGTAAAGGTGAATTCTCTTCAGCTCACTGTAGCAGTTGGGGTAACAACAGAGCACAGTTATACCTGCAGGTGATGAGTAGTATTAGCAACTAAAGTATGCAAATACCCTTAAGGGGGATGATGAGAAACATATGACAAAAGCAAGGTCATTCAGAAAATACCATTTCATCAGAGCCATCAACTGTGGAGACAAAGCCTAGCCAGCAGCCCTAGTCTAAATTAACAGCAGCAGTCAGTTGTACTGCAATGTTTACTGCAGTGCTTAGTGACTGCAACTGATTGAGAGTTAATTGAGTTGACAAAATAATTATGGATAATGACCCTCACTCATGTGTTTCCAGCAGAATAGTATCTATTCCATACTCCAGTACAGACCAACTCCCAACTTCTCCTTCACAATTAAATTACTTTATGAAAGCCTGGAAAGAAAAGTTTTTAGAGAGACTCTGAAGAAAGACTTATCAGGAGACGAAGCAACTTCCATATTTAAATTACCGTAGCAAAACACCTGGTGTACCTGAAGCCTTTTAAAGAAAAGAAGAGTTCAGGATAATAGAACCCTTTTGACCCTTATTTTATTTACAGCAAGCTCCCTTCATTTATAGATACAGACTGCTACATTTCCAGAGAGAACGATTCTGTGATTTAATTTTAACTGTGGTAAGGTGAGAAGCAATCTAAAATGGTATTCAATATTCTCTTTGTACTTTTGACCTTCTGAAGTCAAAATATTTGTTTAAGATATACTTTTAAACATATGCTAACACCTGCTAAGTTAGAATCAAAGGTGTTATGACCAAATTGTAGATGGCCTGACTTAACGACCTGGCTACTGAATGGTGGCTGGGTAGACAGAGTCTGGGGCAGAATCTTGGGGCCAAATTACCAAGTCCAGAAGGAAATTTCAGTGCAGCATCCGCAACACAGGGTCAAGATCTAGAAGGTCAGAAGCCAAGTTACCAAGTTGGGGAGCAAATCCACAGGTTGAAGTCTGAATATAGAGCCAAGCAGGGGCTGAAGAACCAGAACTAACATCCACAGGGAAATGCAAAACCAAAGGCCAAGGCAAAGTCAAAAACCTGTATCACAAGCCAGAGAACGCAAGACCTGGAAGGCTTGCCACAGCAGAGTAAGTCAGAACCATTGACTGGCCTGGAAACACATGGCCACAGCTGAATCTAAAAAGATAGACTCCCACCTACCAATCAGGATGCTTGCAGTTTGTAAATTGGGGCAGAGTTTGTTAGCCAGTTATTCAGAGCACGTGTGGCTGCCTAGGTAATTACCCCGGGTTTGTTTGCGTGATCAGAGTTGCTAACAGGAGGTAAGATTTTGGTGATTTTTTTTAGGTGTCCAATTTGAATTGCTCTTCTAATTTGTCAGTCTCCCACTTTGTGCAAATTGGACCCCTTCAGAATAATCTGCAGTTGAGCATCCCAACTAATAGCACTGACAGAAACTGTATGTTTTTGTGTGAGTGAATAATATGACTGCACAGAACTAAAGATGTTCAATAAATTGAGATGGAAGTTATTTCATATTTTTTACTTTAAGTTTCATTATTAGACAGTATTCAGTGTGCATCCCAGTTTGCATTTCCAGTGCTGCAGAGTCACTTAAAGCCGTATTACTGTTAGTTTTTCAATAGTGATCATGGTCACAATCCAACTGCCATTAAAGACAGTGAAGAGTTATAGGGCAAGCAGGAGGCTACAGGAAGAACAGATGGCAGAACACTGGAGGCATCCAACTGCCACTTAAATAATAAATAGACCTCACTCCAGTCCATGTCCCTGGTTTTCATCTGAACTGTAATTTGGGCTGAAGTATCTGTGTCTTCACCACCATGAGCCATAAAATTGTTTTGCAATGTTTTTAATACATGCCTTGCAGCCAGGCTACATCAGTGCTTCCAGAAGCAATGGTTTCACTTAGAAAAGCAGCTGCAGGTGCTAATTTATCATCCCCAAATTAGAAACTCTGGAAAAAAACTTTGTCTTGTGGCTACTTACTGTCTTTGTGTACCAGTAGAATAGGAAAACAGCAACAGTGGGCAGATAATTGTTGGGACCATTCTGATAATCCTCACTTCTTTCTACTGACTGTATGAAACAGTCATTTCTATAGCTGTAGCTCTAGCTATAGAACAGGTATGATGTGCTGAACATGAAGTCCTGGGACAGCAGATCAACTGAAAGATGAAACAAACTAGAACATAATCACCACAGAAGTGTGCTATGGCAAGATGGTACTAGTGCCTTGTGGGACAGTGGTATGGTACGATTGTTGTGATTTACACACAATGTCTACCAGTTATTATTAGTAGTCCACAGAGCTAACCATGAAAGAACTGCAGATGTTTGCCTTTCATATCAGAATTGTCAGATATGATTTTATCAAAATAGAAAAAAAAAAGCAAACAAACCAGGAATACTCACAATACATAGGTGATGGGAATGCCTACTCCATTATTTTAGAGGATTTGAATTTAGCTGAATTTAGAAAGATAAAATGGAGGAGGAGGAGAAAGAGAGAACATAGAAAATGGATAAGGGACACTGAAAAAGTAGTGAAGGACAACAGCCAAACTTTGTAATCAGACCAGTAATTAGGGCTGTGCAAAACAGAAGTTGAAACAAAATGGTGCTGTTTCACCATTGTGAAGGGATAGTGTTTTGTTTTGATGTTTCATTTAGTTTCAAAGCACTGTTCCTTTTTGTTTCGTCGAAACTGTTTTGCTGTTTTGACACCAGTTTGATGTTTTGCCCCTAGGCTATAATGAGGTTATCACAAAACTGCCTATAGCTTTGTCATTTGCTGCCTGATTCAAATGAAGACAGCAGGAAGTGTAGCACTTGCTGAGGCCACAAAGCCTGTCAAGTTTCAAGGAGATAGGTGCAGGGGTTTCTGGGAAACTGCACCTCAAGCTGCTGACAAGCAAAACTCATGACATGGGTGATACTGTATGTGCATTAAGGTGCACCCTCACTGGCACTGGGGCCTCTACACAACACTGTGGTGTGCCCCATTGAGGCCTCCTCCACCCCTACAGCCTCCTCCTGGTCCACTACTTTAAATAACAACAGGTAAGTAAGCAGCACAGTAGCACTAGCAGCAGCTCAGGCAGCCAAAAAATCACAGAGTCTTTCTTTCCATTCCTTCAGGAACTTCTTCTCCAGCAGCTGCCAGAGAGCTCTTCCTGCCAGCCCTAGCCCTGGGGCTTAGATGTGCCCAGGGCTCTGCTTCCTTCCAGTCAGCTGACTGGGGACAGGTGCTAGGGGTGTTGGTCTCAGGACATGGCACTGGCAGACAAGGTTACTTTGGGTCAATCTAATCTGGTATCTTTTAGTAGACCAACTGAATAGTTAGAGAAGTATATCTTAGCAAGCTTTCAGGTTGAAAAACCCTTTGTCAGGCTGAGGAAGCACCTGCAGTTGGTGTGTGCTGTTCCTGGATGGAAGGAATAGTAAAGAAGCTAGAGGCTGGCATGCAATGCAAGCAAGAAAGCCAGTCAGTGAAAATGGAAATGGAAGTGTCAGGGGGTGAGGGACAGGCTGGGGTGGGGGGAAGGCGAATGTAGCAGCGCAGGTAAAAGTGGAGAGGCACCTGGGGAGTCAGATGTCAGGCAGGTTGTAGTGATCTTGCTCACCTTTGCAACGCACCCCTCTTTCTGTCTGCCTTTTCCCCACTGTTCCAGGATGGCCTGCCTCTGCTTTGGGGGAACAGGAGCTTTGGAATGAGAGGGGGGACTTCCCTTTGGGCATGCTCCCACTAGTGCCAGGCTGAGGAGCAGTAAGGGCAAGGGGGTGGTGGCTGCAGAGATGCATCAGAATCCCTGTGGTGCTCCTGTGTTTTGTTCCCTTGCCCCAGCTGGTTTTGGCTTGGCAGTGCAGGCAGATAGCATATGTGGGATCATCTGCCAACTCAAAATGATCCCAGACCACACTACCCGCTTGCTTCTGGGGTGCAGGTGCATGTGTGGATGCTGCCTTTTCCCCCTCCTCAGAAGGCAGAGGCACAGCAACAGGAGGAGTGGACTCAGCTGAGCCACTTGCCTCTCCAACCCCTACCTCAACCTCCTCCAAAGTGCCTTTTGGGGAAAGAGACCTGGCCCTAGGGCAAACCTGAGGGGTATGGAGCACAAACTCAGATGATTCCCTCTCCTTCCCCAGTATTTTCCTTGCTATGGTACTCAGATCCATCTCCAGCTCTTCCTCTGGCCACTGGAAGGCTCAGCCTAGGAAGTAAAATGGGGGTGGAGGAGACTGTCATGCTGGTGCTGGTGCTTGTTGTCATGGTGGTGGTGGCGCGGGGGAGGTTATGGCTGATGCTTTTGGAGGGGGTACAGACTCAGACACAGGCAGTGGCACTGGCACTGCTCCCCTCTCCTTGCTGCCTGTTGAACTGGAAACCACATACCTGATTGTTGTAGGAAAGAGGCTGCATCTCAGTTTGGGCAAGGAGAATTTACAGCTCTCCCTCTACCCCCTCTTTCACCCTTCCCTGAAGGCTTGCCAGTTGCCTTTCCAGCATGCTTCATGGTATGTTTCCTAGTGTCTTTACCTCAGTGTGCTGGAAAGTCTGTGTTCTTCTGTAATGTAATCTGATTTATGTAATATATGTAGATAAGATAATTGTATGTACGTGTATTTATGTAATGAATGCATGTATGTATTTATGTAATTAAATAAAATATATAAATATATGTAGTATGTGTTCCTAAATAAATTCTATATTATAATATGCAATACATGCTGTGCTTCCCTGTACAGTCAATGGAGTGCACATTGTGAGAGAAAGCACAGATTTCTTTTCTGGAGTAAAAGAATCAAAATTGACTAACAAAAACAAAAAGAGGACTTTGGGGGAGGAATAAATTGAAAGGAATGAATGAATATAATAAGGTAAAAGGTATTGATGAATCCCACTTGCTAGCAACAGGCTAGGAAGTAGGAAATGATAGCCTTTGTTGCCTGACGCTGCTGAGCTGCTGGAAGACACAGCTCAGTAACTGATCCCAAGGCAGAAAGCACCTCAATTCAAACAATGCTGCTTTTTATGCTGTTTTTTCCATCCCTCCCCCAGAGCACTAGGATTGGAAGGGATCTCAGAGAAGGATCACAGTCACTGGCCAGCTACACAGTCAATGTGAGAGCGGTCCTTCTCCCCTCTTTCCCCCCCCCCTCCTTATTTTCTGTTTCCCTGCAGGCAAGCCCAGCTTCAGCTTCAAAACTCGAAATGTTTCAAAACTTTCAGAATGTTTTGATTGCCCTTGTTTCATTTTGAGGCTGTTTTGAAGCCTTTCTTTTCATTTTGATTTCTCTGTTTTGAGTTTGAAATGAGTTGAAACAGCATCGAAACAAAACAGCCAGTGACATTTTTGCCCAGCCCTACCTGTAATATCTTATGCCAATTAGTAAAACAGACTCTTTTTTTAATCTATCTTTTTACAGCAACCTTTTTTTATCATCACAGGTTAAAGCCTCTCAAATTTTCAAGAGAGGAAAGAGTTCATCACTTTCCATGCTGCTTGAGTCCTATAGAAGCTAATATATTCAATATTTATTGGTTTAGTCTACTGATAATCACCTTGCAACCAAACAATTGAAAACAATACATTTGTGCCTCCTGCGTATGCAGAGACTACCATTCTGTGTCAAAGTGGAGTATAGTAGAACAGCAGACAATATTAGCTTTAATAATAATCCATTAGTCAAAGAGTATTATGTACTTGCTGTGGAAAACAGGGTTCTAGTTTCATATATCATACTTAAAATTTAACAATCACAGCAAGGTACAGTGAATGCCACAGAATTTTTTTTCTAAAACTCAGGCTACATTTCTTTTTCTACATTGTTTATTCAAAAAAAGTGATAGGAAGATGCATGCTGATGCCCATAGCAGCATGAGAAAAATGTTAGAGCAATAGATATATATTTTTAAATAAAGCAAAACAACAATAAAAACATGTAACATTTATGGAGAGCAGCCAAGCTGATTCGTTAAACACTGAGTACCATTCTTGCAGGCTCCTGGACTTCATCACTGTCACTTTTTCCTTGATTATTTATCTATTTATTGACCTAAAAAGAATAACTTGTATTCTTTCAAGAATAGCAGCATTCTCCACAAAATATTCTTTTAATAAATGACACAGCAACAATGAATGATTCTGATTGGCAGGAACCATTCAGTTGTAACCATGACCAATGTATGCCCCTGGCAGCTGGCAGGAGGAGGGGGCACAGAAGTGGTGGGAGCATGGTGGTGGTAAGCAGGAGCTCCTACATATGCTGCTGGGGCTGATGGCAGCCGGTGGGGAGGGGAAGAATGGTGAGTGCTGACCAGGGATTGGTGACCACCTGCAGACACTGCCAGTGTTGTCGGGGTGGTGAGTGGACACTGTCGGCAGCTCCTTTTTGTAGGGAGTGCACTGCCATGCTCAGGGGGTGCACGTGCACCCCCTACATGTCACCCCCGGTTGTAACTTAAAACTACATCTGAAGTACCCTTGCACGAGAGCATTTGGTTTTGTTTCACAAAGAGCATGTCTACACATGCTATTAATGTGAAATAGGCTTACTGCAGAGTAAAATACTGCACACAGGGCCAGGAGAGTTTTGCTGGCTGCAGCTGCAGCTGTCTTCTGCCCCTGTGCACATCAAGAGGTATCCTGATGTGTGCAGGCTGGGAGACAGCTGCCACTACAGTTGGCAGAGCTCTCCCAGCCCTGTGTACATTGGGACACATAGCTCCCAGTGAGCCCCATGGCCAGTAGGCCTTTCCAGGCCAGTAGGCAGCTCTCTGGCAGCTGCTCCAGGAATGGGGAAGGTCCCAGCCTGCCCCTGGCTAGGCAGGGAAGCAGAGAGCTCCCCAGTCTTGACACTGCTCAGCTCTTGATTCCTGTAGGGAGACGGGGGCCACAGAGTGCCAGGATGGAGGGGTGCATGAAGCTGGCCCAGCCCGATGGCATGCATCTCCTGCCTGCAGTGCCAGGATCTTCATGTGTTGGCATAAAGCCAGACCAGGCTCCCCTGAAGGTACGCACCAGTGGGCCTGGGCTGGCTCCATGATTCCAAGTGCAGCCCCTGGGGACTCAGCCAGAGCCACATGCCATTGGGGGGCTCTGTCTGCCTTGGACCATGAGCACCCCAAGGGCCTTTTGCCAGCTGCTGCTGCTGCTATTGGTGGCAGGGGACATACACCATGGGGAAAGGCAGAGCAAGTGGCAGGGCTACCCCCACAAACCCCATACCCCCCCAACAAACCTCCCAAAGCACCACACACTTCCACACCCACACCCTCCCACAAATCCCATACACATGTAGCTCCCAGGACTCAGTCAGAACCATGTGCCACTGGGGTGCTTTGCCTGCCCCAGGCAATGAGGAGATGTAGGGCCCACCACCTGCGGCTGCTACTGCTACTGTTGCTGCGAGCCCTGCTTTTTTCTCCAGCAGGCTGAGGCAGCGTGCTGGAGCAGGAGTGGGATATAGCAGCCATAGAGACTCTCTGGCTGGCTGCCAGAGTGTCTCCCTGGAGGACCCAGCCTCCATTTGCTTCCAGGCATGCTCCAAGGGTGTGCCCTGTGCCTCTTTTATCCAGCATACTTTTTTGGGGGGGAGGATTCCTCAGTATCAAATTCAGAGTCTGTGCTTCAAATATGAAGTGCAGAGAACATTTTCTCATGCATGGGTTGCCTTCTGCGGCATCTCAAACTCCTCTGAGATGCTGCAACACACACACACCTGCTTGTGTGGATGTGACCACTGAGTCTAAACTCTAATGATGTATATATTTTTTTTCTTTCAGGTGCAAAGAAAATACCGAATATTTCAAATTCATATTGGACTGAGACCTGAGGTCAATTTTTACTCATTGTTTAGGTGGGCATCTTAGTGGAAGTGTTTGACTAACACATGTGAAAGTGGAATATAGAACCTCTGTTTATGCCTATGAATATATTGTTTTTACTACACTATAGTATTAAGACTTTATCTTTAGTGTCTTGTTTCATTCTTTACTTTTAATTTACAATGTTAGATGCATTAGATAACAGCACATTCCAAAATCCAAATGAACTGTCAAAAAATTAGTCTGCCACCACTCTGAAAGAACATACATTAGCTATCAGCGATCAGAATGCACTCCTTGAAACAGGTTTGCAAATAGGTTCCCAGGAGATACTATGTCCTGTAATCTAAAGCCAAACTATGTATAAATAAAACTGTACTACATATGAGCCACCAGATGGCAGTCATATTGGCAATTTATCATTCTACCGGTGATGGGGTTATATCTGTTGAAAGTATACATTGTTAATCTGCTGCTCCTGTTCTTTAAGCACCAATAAAATAGGTTATAGCTGCCCACATCTCTTTGAATGGGACTGTTGCTTCACAATAGACCTATTACTTGCAGGAGATTAGAATTAATAAGAATTTTACCTTTTCTATTATATGGGACAGCACACTTCAAAAGTACAAATTCCTAGGGATTATAATATAATAATGTTATTCAACAGAGACAGAGGGAGCATGCTACATTCTTAATATCTGATTCTGAAGGTTATTCTTGTGCATAATAATTATGAATTTTTATTTATTTATGAGAGACAGTTAACATCTCTCTCATTGATAATCATATTGCCTCCTGCTGCCAAAATTTTAATTCATAACTCTCCCCTGGGTGTGGGACATTTTACCCCTGATGGAGTATGACAAAATTAATTTAATATATATATACCACAATTAGTTTAGTTGTCAATAGCTAAAAATATCTAAGGAATTATAAAATGTTAGTGTAATATCAACAACCCACTTTTCACATGATCTTGCTAATGCTTGCTGCAGTTATAATAGCCTTTCCTGACCTTGTCAATTTTCCTTACAGAATTTTGGAGAATAACACTTAGATTTCTCCACCAGTTTGATTGTATACCCTACCTCAGAGACAGCTTTTAAAAGGTTATCTGAATTTTTTTCTCCCTATTGTATTAGGTGCCCATAATGTATTTTCTGGTGGCATTATTTTGATTTGTTTTGGAGAACTTTATGGATCATACCTATGCTCCTGAACTCCTTTTTCCCTAAGGCTTGCTTCTCAGGGAGTCTGTCCACCATTTCTGGCATAAATTGAACCCATAAGCAAGTGAACAGACATTCACTTTTGATTCTGGAAATGCAGCCACATGTCTGTAGTGGCTCAGGCCAGAAGTTGGGGGGTGCTAGAGCACACCTCCCTGCTCAGCTAGAGCAGACAGCTTGGGCAAAGGCTAGCCCACCCAACCTGTGAGGGGGGTTTGCAGAGGAAGTATAAAGCATCCAGGGATGTTGGGGGACTGTGAGTTAAGTTGAACTTGGAGAGGACCTTGTACAGTAAGTAAACCAATTTAACCTAAATCAGTTAAGTTTGATACTACATCTGTCCAGGTTTATCTTAAACTGGTTTCAGCCATTCTGAAAGCTTTTTATGTGAACTGTTGTGTTACAGATTTTAACCAGTTTCCAATCACTTACACCGGTTTATGTGTAATTTCTGTCCCTAGCCTTATTGCCAACTATATAGAGAGGTTGAAGAACAGATTCAAATGCATCAAACAGAAAATCAATGGACCATAACTATTTATGGTAGTTATGTAAAGTTTCAGAATATTAAACAACACTACTGAGAAACTAGAATAAAATAATATATTTAAAAGTTAGAAGCATGAGAACATAAAAAGTCAGGTGAGACCATGGATCCATCAAGCCTAGGAGCCTATTTTTCACAGTGGCAGAGTGAGAAGCATGAGATTTGGAATGAAAATGGTTACAAAAAATGTCTTTAACCATAGCACTCCTACATTTAATCTGTTGGATACACAAGATAAACATTTTTAAATTTCATTTTTGTCCCTAAAAGCGAGGGCCCATCTTACTCAGCAACAACAGACAAGTCACTGGTAGCAAAACAAAGCACTAATTCCTTATCATGCTTACCTTATTCCTTCAGGGAGGTTCTACCAGGCAGCTCTGTTGAAGTCAGGCTTTTCCCACAGAGTGAGAGTTTACAATTGCCTCTCCCAGGCAGATCATAATTGGTCTGGGCTTTTCCCTTTTAGCTCCACCTTTCAAACCAGGCAACTATTATAGGTTTATCAGGAGAAGAGCCAAGTAAGTCCACTGCAGTTCTCTAACACCTTCCTATTGTGCCATTTGTATACACCATACACATTTTATTTTGGCTAAAAATAAAGGTCAGATCTCAATATTGAAATCTCAATGACTGTTCATAATGGGACATTTTAAGAAAGGATATTGGAAACAGTAGAATTCATGTACCTAGTGCTAGAACAATGGAATTCCCTCTCTAACGGAAGGGTTGTGACAAAGGTGTTCAGTAATGAATATTGATCTGTATCCCAAAATGTGGTTTTGGACTTCTGGGATGACACGTTGAATGGCAGAGGGGGGAAGATGGCCTCAGCTTACTCCCACAATTGCCTCCAAACCAGGAATTGTAAACCAGGAAGGCTGAATGGGTCATCTTACTAAATACATCCAACTGTCATGAGGTAATTCCTAGCTGCCAGGAAAAAAAAGAGAAACATGGAGAGGGGACAGAGGTGACATTAGTCCCAAAACAGTCCCTGATTCTTCCAGAATTGTACATTATTGAGTTTCTTGCACCTTCCTGGATCACACATTATAGATAGAGTCATAGAGAGTATACTGATACAAGATACATGGAAGTCTTCAAAGGATAGCAGAGGTAATGATTGCCTTCAACAACAGCAGGCCTATTTTAGTTCAAAATCTCTTTGGTATACACAATGGTTACGAGCTCCCATATTCATTGCAACTTTTACCCTGTTGGGGGATGCAGTAACATTAGGTGATATTCCCCATAATAATATAAGTATCATTTCAGAGTCTGAAAACCTGGGCAGGACTGTTTCCCTGAAACTGCCTGTAACCTTCCAAAAACCCAAGGGTCTAATCCAATTAGAAACCACAATGACACAAAATACTTTGTTGGCCTAACAAACTCTAACTCTCTTGCTAACATGAGGATAATCTGTCCACAGTAAAGTTTCCCATTTTGTTTGATACTTTATCCTCTTTGTCCATTTCTGATACAGCAGCAGTTTACTAGATAGCACTGGGATTATAACTCCATTAACAGAGAGGACAGTTCAATTTAAATAACAACAATGAACCATAATAGGGGAGTACCATGCGGTAACTAGGTTCCTCAATTCAGTTGGATTTACACTGTAGATGAAACCTATCAGTAAGTGTCACCATATCAAATGAGAAAACATGACAGCCAGCAGCCACCTTCATTAAATGTGGAAAGACATCAAAAGCAAACAGATTCTTCTCTGAAGGATTTAATAAAGTGAGTAGCATTGCTGAATGATAAAAGCTTTTGGAGCACAAAGGAAAATATGACACTTTCTGATGCAGGACTTTGTACACTAGAAACTATATGCTCTCCTAGCACAGAGCATCATCAGCCAATAGCCCAGCTTAAGATAATTAAGACGTGTTTCAGGTAGACCATGTAGCCCTTCCCCATATTTTTCCTTCACAGCATAGTGGCTTTCATAGCTTGTAACTGAGATATGCCACCAGCACTTTGCTAATGATACCTCAGATTGTATCTTTGGGTTCTCAGAAACCTTGAAACTCCAGGTCTTCCAAGGCACTAATTTCAATTCTGGAAGGAGTTAGGTACCTAAATGCCTTTAAGGATTTGGTTCTGAGTCCCTGAACAGACCATTTTTGAAAATGGGATGTAGGTTTTAGATTTCCCCCCAGATCTGAATTATTTGGACCATCTAGCTTACTATCTAGCTGAAGCTCATTGTATAGCTAGTTAGTATATTCAGGTGTGCTTAGTAACAGGCCCTAGAATATCCTGAACAGACCTTGGACAATCAGAATTTCTGACTATTCAGCAGTCAGCAAGCGATGCAGGCTCTTTCCTATCAGTCACTGTGGATCCATATGTCAAAGTTTTGCAGACAGTGATGGAGATGTCCACAGAGACAGTGCTACTCTGCATTTTGAGTAGCGGCCTCCTATTCTGTTGAAACATTAAAAGCTCTTCTTCCTTTGCTCTTCATGCAGTTCATGAGAACTAGGGGCATTCTTATACTGATAAGAATAAAATTAATGGAAGCCATGGGCTTCTCAGCACTTTTGAAAATATGTGGTATGGCATTCACAATTAATTTCAACAAGAGCTTGGTTTTTAACATTTTTTTTTTTGAAGTAGATTTTCCCCAACGGAATTTTCTCCCCCCACCCTTTTATTTTTGGCTGCCACTGAAAGACAGGCAATTTTAAAAAGCAAATAGCTGTTTAAACATATTGAACCACTAAAGGATAGTCCAAGGCACTAATTTTACAATTAAATTCATGTGAACAGATTCTTACATCCATGCAGAATACCAGCATGTGCTTTTACTGAGTACCAGTGACCTCATGGCAGGTCTATCCATGATTCACCAACTGCAGGATTAGAGACTAAAGGCTAGATGCACAAACCTAACTGCCATTTTAGATACCTAGGTCCAAAATTTAGGTCCTCAAAAACCCTAATCAGTTGCTGCCTAACAGCCGGCATCACAGCCTTGCTTTCTAGTAGGGCTAATTAAACTACATGGTGGTCTGCACTAATGTGGTTCTCATGCTTCAGGTACACTAGGTAGCTTAACGTGAGTTAGGTGGAGTGTCTGCATTGTATAGACACCTGAAGATGCTCTGGCATGACCCAGTTGGAACTCATTTTTATCTTATGCAGAGGCTTATATTAAGCAATGCTGGTTAGTTTGAAGTTGAACACTGATTGAAATAGATCTCCAGCAGTGCCCTTAGCTCTGTGTTATTACCAAGCAATGTATAGCACAGGAGTAAAAGGAACAAGAAAATACCCTGAGAGGAAGAATGAAGCAGTTGAACCCCACCACAACTGAAACTCCCCAGACATGCAGAAGACAACTAGAGAATATGTACTCACTTTCACTCTCTGCAGTCCCCAGAAAAGAAACGTACACAAGTTGGTTTAGCTCAAACAATGGCTAGTTCTGAAGCACATTAGGTTTTTTAAGTACAGTGTAAAGATTCCTAGGCTAGGTGCAAATAAAACATTTCAGAGGCTGCAAGTGGTGTAGTCATGACAGCACAGAGCTCTGTGAAGGGTAATTCACTCTGCTTCTTGGCAAGGAGCATGTAAATGAAATGTATGGGTAAATTAGAAAAACTAGAGAAGATGCAATTTATATTAGTACCAAGGGGGAAAACTGACCTTATGTTCTGAGTTAAAAATGTATCAGTCACTTGCTCTCATCAAAAGTATTTGCTCACTGAAGGGCTAAAGAACCAAAACACAGAAGGTAGAGTTTGGGGATATACACTAGGGAATTTAGATGCTCCCAGGAGAATAAAAAACAGAGCTGGAAGAGCTAAATCATACCATGATGCATTCCCCTAGGAACTTATCAGTAGGGCTGTGCAAAATTTCGCCAGCAGTTTTGTTTTGACGCTGTTTTAACTCATTTTGAGCTTGAAACAGCAAAATCAAAATGAAACAGAGGGCTGCAAAACAGCCTCAAAACAAAACAAGGCAAGTCAAAATGTTTCGAGTTTTGAAGCTAAAGCCGGGCTTGCCTGCAGGGAAACAGAAAGTAAGGAGAGGGAGGGAGAAGAGGTGGGAAGAAGGGGGAAGCACTGCTCTCATTGTTGACTGTGTAGCCGGTCAATAGCTGTCATCCTTCCCTGAAGTCCCTTTCAGTCCCAGTGCTCTGGGGGAGGGATGGAGAAACAGCATAAAAGGCAGCATTTTCTGAACTGTCCTGCTTTGCTGTCTGCCTTGTTGTTACTGAGCTGTGTCTTCCAGCAGCTCAGAGTCACACAGCTATGGCTAACAGCAGCAATGATCTAAAGGATTCCCTACTTGCTAGCCTAGCAAGAGGGATATCAGATTCAGAATAATTTTTTCTTCTGGGCTCTTTTATTTTATTATTATATTCACTGATTTTTTTTTCTTTTGAATTCTATAATTATATTGGATTGGATTACTATAGAATTTAATTTAAATATGAAGGGAAATACATGTATATTTTATTTATATACATGTAATACATTTGGCTTGGATTACTATAGAATTTAATTTAAATATGAAGGGAAATACATTTATATACATTTATATACATTTGCAGCATACATTATACATTACAGAATTTATATGGGGACAAAACTATATTTCTATTTGCTTTTATACATTTATTTGTACCACACAGCTATGGTCTTGAGTTTATATAGGAACACAAATATATTTATATATTTGTAGAAAAGGAAGACATGAAACACACCATGAAGTGTGGTGGAAAGGCAGGTGGCCACACTAGCCAGCCTTCAGGGAGAGGCAGAAGAGGGGGTAGAGGGAGAAATGTATGTTCCCCTCCACCAAAATGAGACACAGCCTCTTTCCTCCAGCTAAAAGGGTTAAGGCTGCTACAAGTAGCAAGGAGAGGGGAGCAGTGCCAGTGCCACTGCCTGTGCCGAGACTGCATCTCCTCCATGAGCAGCAGCCATAACCACCCCCCCCCCCCACCAACAACAACAAGCAGCAGCAGCAGCACCAGCATGGCAGCCTACTCCACCCCATCTCACTTCCCATGCTGAGCCTTCCAGTGCCAGAGAAAGAGCTGGCACTGGATCTGGATCTCAGTGCCCTAGCAAGGGAAGTTCTGGGGAAGGAGGAATCAGCTGAGTTTGTGCTCAACACCCCTCAAGTTTCCCCTAGAGCCAGGTCTCCTTCCCCAAAAGGCACGTCAGAGGACATTGAGGTAGATGTGGAGGCAAGCGGCTCAGCTGAGTCTGCTCCTTCTCTTGCTGTGCCTTTGCCTGCTGAGGAGGAGGAAAGTGCAGCAACATCCACACATGCACCAGAAGTAAGTGGTAGTGTGGTCTGGGATCATTTTGAGCTGTCAGATGATCTCACATATGCTGTCTGCCTGCACTGCCAAGCCAAAACTGGCTGGGGCAAAGGAACAAAACACATGAGCACCATGGGGATGCTGATGCATCTCTGCAGTTACCGCTCCCTTGCCCTTGCTGCTCCTCACCCTGGCACCAGTGGGAGCATGCCCACAAGGAAGTCTCCCTCTTGCTTCAAAGCCCCCATCCCCGCAAAGCAGAGGCAGACCACCCTGGAACAGTGGAGAAAGGTGGACAAACAGTGGGGCATATTGCAAGGGTGAGTGCGATCACCCAGAGCATTGGGGAGATGCTTGCTGTGGATGGCCAGGCTTTCTCCTTTGTTGAGCATCCAGAGTTCAGACAGCTCATGGCACTCATGGCCCCATCATACCAAATGCCTGCATGTACCACCTTCAGCAGGACGGTGGTGCCTTCCCTGTATGAGGCATGTAGGGAGTACTTGAGGGAGGAGCTGCACAAGACAGGTCCACAGGTGGCCTTACACTTCACTTCAGACCTCTGAAGCAGCCAGGGTGGATACCATAGATACCTATCCCTCATAGGGCAGTGGTGTGACCAGTCAGGCCATCAGTGGGCTCTCCTTCAAGCCAAACTGGAGGTGGCACTCACTGCATTACCAGCCAGCAGGGGAAGACCATGTGCCTGCTAAGCTCCCATGCCAGGACAAACTTGGAGGAATGGGCTGGGGCTATGCGGAAGGAGGATGCCCCAGGTCCTGGGCATGACCACTAAAACTGCACTCTGCCAGGGTTGGAAGACCTGGTGGGACTGCCGGTGGTGCAGCAGCCCCAGAAAATGCCAGGACCTAGGATCTCCCTGGTGAAAGGTGAGTAGAAGGCACAATGACCTTCAGCCACCACACACATGAATACAGTCCTGGCTGGGGAAAGCCCTGGCCTGTCATGTCTTTGACAGGCCTGAGGCTTGCTGGTTGCAGTGGAGTTGTGAGGCTGCAGGTGAGCTCAGCTTAGCTGCCTGGGGTGCCAGCTTTCAGGTTGAAAACCCCTTTGTCAGGCTGAGGAAGCACCTGCAGTTTGTGTGTGTGCTGTTCCTGGATGGAAGGAGTAGTAATGAAGTCAGAGGCTGGCATGCAATGCAGCCAAGAAATCCAGTCAGTGAAAATGGAAATGGAGGCATCAGGGGGTGAGGTACAGGCTGGGGTGAGGAGGGAAGGGAGTTGTAGCAGCACAGGTAAAAGTGGAGAGGTACCTGAGGAGTCAGATGTCCGGCAGGTTGTAGTGTGTCAGAATTCCACTGTCTATATTGAGTCCATGAGTTTCTGTACCTAGGAGGTTGATGAAGTGCAGTTCATAGACTTGTCTGTAAAAAGTGGTTACAACAGGCAAATACTTGGTGTTGGTTTCATCATTAAGAACCAGATTGCCAGCCGAATGACCAAATTCCCTGCTGGCATTAATGAGTGCCTCATGACTCTTTGCCTCCAACTGACCAACAATTTGGTACCATTATAAATGCATATTCCCCAACACTTGATGTCAAAGAAAAACAGAAAGAACAGTTTGATGCTGACCTTGATGAATACCCATCTACCATCCCGAAAGAGGATGAGATCTTCCTCCTTGGAGATTTCAAGGCATGACTTTAACATGTGGAGGGGCATCAGCGGGAAGGAAAGAGTGGGCAAAGCCAATTCCAATGGCATCCTTTTAGTAAATGTGCAGAGCATAACCTTGTCATGGCTAACACTATCCTCAGACAATGCAACAGGTAAAAGTCTGGCAACACCTCTGGTCCAAACAAGGGCACCTCCTTGATTCCATCATTGTAAGAGTGAATGATATAAAACATATTCATATCACACATGTTATGCGAGGAGCCAATAACTGCTGGACCGATCATCAGTTACTGAGATCCATCATGTCCATCAGGGTTGTGTTAAAACACAAATCAGTTTGAAGACAGTACAACATCAAATACCTTCAGACCTCTAGACACTGCAAAGCCCTCCAAACACATATCAGCAAGAACACTGCCAATCTTAGGATTGACAATTATAACACTTGTGTTGAGGAAGATTGGCAAGCTCTAAAGAAGACCATCCATGAGGCTTGCATGGAATCAATTGGCTTGATCACGTGATGCCATCAGGACTGGTTTGACAAAAACAATGCTGAGATCAAAGCCCTCCCTGTTTGGAAAAGAAAAGCTTTCTGTGATTGGCAAAACCATCCTATGTTCAGTCAGAAGCAGGAAACTTTTGATGGCATAAACCTAAAGCCCAGAGGAAGATTCGAGAAATCAAGAGGAAATGGTGGGAAGAGAACACAAAAGAAATCCAACAATTTGTTCTTCAGTGCAATCAAGGCTATGTACAGATCAAGGCCTTGTGGACTCACTCCACTTAGATGGCAGTAAGATCCTTAAGCATGAGTCCATCAAAAACTGCTGGAAGGAGCACTACCAAAAGCTCCTGAACAGAGAATCTATGGTTACTATTGAAACCATTGAATCCATCCCACAGAAGTCCATCAGGTGATAAAACAGGTGAAGAACAACAAAGCATCTGGATCTGATGGCATAACAGTTGAGGTCTTCAAAGTAGGTAGGGAAACTATGACCAATAAGCTCCACACACTGTTTCTCAAAATCTAGAACACTGAGGAAATTCCTGCTGACCTAAGGAATACCAATATTGTCACCATTTTTAAAAAGGGAGGTAAGTCTGACTGTGGGAAGTATCAAGATATTGCCCCCTCCTTTCTATTGCTGGGAAGATCCTTGCTCGAATTCTGGTGAAGTGATTGCTGCCTCTGGGCAAGGAAATCCTTCCTGAGTCTTAATCTGACTTCAGACCATCAAGAGGCATCACGATTTTTGAGACCCAGCAGATCCAGGAAAAATGCCATCCTAAGACTCCTTCATGACCAGGTAACTACCTCCATCCTATGCAGTGGCTCTGGTATAGAGATCTTTGCTATTCGAACTGGCATCAAGTAGGGCTGCGTGATCACACCAATTCTGTTTTCCATCTTTCTCATGGTCATCAAGATGCTTATACATGACTGTCTGCCACATGGCATTGGCATTGAGTACAGGATGGATGGGAACCTTTTCAATCTCTCCCACCTCTCTACCAAAATCAAAGTTCATCCTGGATTGTGGAACTTCAGTACGCTGATGATTGTGCTAGCATTACACAAATGGAGGAGGATCTACAAATGGCCCTTAACTGCTTCAAACATACCAGTGCCTGGATCAGACCTTCAACATCAGACAAACAAGTGTTTCACCAACCTGCTCCAGGGCAATCAACTCTTCTGGCAAAGATCCTCATTGGTGGACAGGAGCTGGAGAATGTTGAACACTTTGCATACCCTGACAGTCATCTCTCAAAGAAGGTCAACATCAATGAGCAGGAGGAGATCCAGTACAGGACCCAATGTGTCAGCTCTGTCTTTGGAAGACTGTATCATTATGTGTTCAATGATCATGAAATTAGGACTGAAACAAAGCTTCTGCTATATAAGGCTGTGGTAATCCCTACCCTTCTCTACAGCTATGAAGTTTGAGTCATCTACAGGGGCCACCTGAAAAGCCTGGACTGCCATCACCAGGGCTACTTCCTGAAGATCCTTGGCATAAAGTGGGAGGATTGTCAAACAAATGCCAGTGTCCTTACTGATGCTAACATCATCAGCATAGAAACTTTGATTATTCAACATCAGTTGTGGTAGACAAGACATTGTGTGTGCATGACTGATGCACATTTACTGAAACAATTGCTATACTCCTAACTCAGCCAAGGACACAGGACATGTGGGGGCCAGAGGAAATGCTTCAAGATTAAGAAGTGTGGCATTGACACCACAAGTTGGGAAAACCTAGCCCAGGACGGGGCTACATGGCAACACTTGTGAGAGAAGGTAGATCTTATGTTGAGGAAAACCATCTCACCTTGGAGGCAGAAAAATGACAGAAATGAGAGGAAATGAAACAAGACCAAGAAATCTATGGTCCAACCCTCTCTTTAACTACTATCTGTGACATTTTCCAGAGAGTCTGTGACTCTAGGATCAACCTTCTTAGTCCACAACTGACTTATTTACGATCCCTTTGCTTGACCTGCGGGACTGATCATCCTCAACCATGAAGAATCACTGATGACAATGAACTGAAACTGCAAACAGAGATTTAAATAGAGAGAATATTGAAATTGGAGATTCTAGGCTTAACTCTTCTACCCTTGTTATGCAAAACCTCTGCCAGATCCTCAGCTGTTGTAAATCAGGACAATTTGAGTCAAATGGTCTTATCCCTATTTGTGCTATTTTAGAATCCAAATTACTGTACATCCAAAATAAGTTTAGAACATTTTTAGGTGTCCCTGCAAAGCAACGATTAAACACTGGTGCTTGCAATTTTGTGCAAAAAAAAAAATGACAGAAATGTTAACATGCCTTTTGGAAACACTTCAATACAAATGTTTCAGAAATCGGGACATACTTTGTCTTCCTACTTCTATGTCAGCAAATCAGTAAGACTGCTGAAAGACAGAAAGAATGATATTTCCTTTAAAAAAAAAGACTATGTTTGTAGCCCAACATTTCATTTTACCCATAGTTCAGTGATTGTCATTCCAGTTCATTCTCCCAAATTTATGTCATTAGCTGAATAACTTATTGATGTTGATATTAAAAAATTCTCAAACTCATAATTACTAAATAACAAAAAATGATATTCCAATAATGCCACACTAATATCTGAAAATATTTTAGACTTCCTGATTTACTTATTTTCCTGTGCACTTACTTTTGAGTGCTTTTTCATACATCATCTTCTTAATATAGAGATCTTTATTATAGAGTCATAGAAAAGTTGGGTTGGAAGGGACCTCAGGAAGTCATCTAGGCCAAACCCCTGCTCAAAGCAGGACCATCCCTAACTGGATTATTCCAGCCAGGGCTTTGTTCAGCTAGGCCTTAAAAACCACCATTGATAGGGATTCCATCTCTAGAGGTGCATCTACACATGCTAATTTAAGGCACGTTAGCCATTTTTAAGGTGCATTAAGGGCACGGATCTACACATACGCACCCTTAATGCACCTTAAAAATGCCGATTTTAGGCTAATCGCACCTTAATTTGATATCTGCATAAAGCAGGTATTAAATTTATGCTCAAATAGTTAAGGCGCCTTAAGGGATGTGCAGATCCTTTAAGGCACTAATGCTGTGTATATCAACTGAATGGGGTGGAACTGAGCCCACGGGGTGCCAGGCACTGCCAGGAAAAAAAAGAGGCAAGTGCTGTTCTCCAAGGCGCAGATCCTAGAGCTGGAGTGACAGTTCCAGCAGCAGTGGTATCTGTTGGGCAGTCATTTAAATACCGTAGGTGGGTCTGTCTCTCCCTCGGGCCCAGCCCTTGCTGGGAGCGGTGTGACCTACCTGTGCATTGCAGCCTCCATGTCCCATGCCAAGGTGGCTACACTGCAGCCTCACCTCCCACATGGCAGTATGGTGCTGGGGCCTCGAGGGATGTTCCTAGGCAATGGCTGGACCAATCCCCCTTGTCACACAGGGGCCAGTGCCTAAAGTAGGTGCAGTGAGTGCACCTGGGTAGCCACTCCCAGGGGCCTGAACACTGCTGCCTGGAGCCCATGGAAAGCAACCCTGCCTCATGCAGCCTGCGCTCCTCTCCAGCGGTACTAGCAGAGGCAAAGGGGATACTTGTGCCTCTCCCTCAGTCTAGTGCCAGGTGTGGGGATGGAGGTGGGCAGGCACTACTGCCTGGGTGTGGAGCCTTGGTGAGCAAGGAGGCTGCTGAGACTTGCTTGTGTTTGTCGACTGTCACCTCAGGCATAGGGTCACAGAGATGCTGCCCCTGCCATGATGTGCCACAAACTTGGTTTATTCATCGCTGCGCAGTGTTTAGTTCCAAACCTGCTAACCTGCTCTACCCATGGCCTCAGGCCACCTCCACCCTCTCCGAGAGAGTGCTGTCCCAGGATGAAAGCCAGAGGTGCTGTGCTTTACCCCTTCAGCCAACACTGGTCTGCACCACCCAGTTATGCTGCTGCAGGCTTCGGGGTACCATTGGGCAACTCAGTACCCCACGGCCAGGGCCAGCACTGAGTGCAGCTGCCTCAAGTTAAGTATAGTTGTAATAACAAAGAACACTGCAGAAAGAGGATGGAAATAATTTTTATATAAAGAGATAATGAATTGTGAATCTTTGCAAGAGCATAGAACGTTACACCAGTCTTAGCGAACGCCAGTGTTAGTATTTCAAAATAGTACATACCACCATTAGTGTTGTCACGATTACAGTTCCATAATCATAAATGTCAGCCAAGCAAACCTGATTTCACAGTTGCATAAGAACACTTAGCACACTTGCTAATGATAAAATCAAGGGACTTCACTGTAGAAATTAAGCCATAATAGTTGCATGAGCACGATGTTATAAGGAGCTGAGTTCCCTCAACTCGCTCTGACCTGCATGGGTGTTAGAATATTTAGTACCTTAGAGGGTCAGTTCCTGTATGTCTGAAAAAAGCGGGTGATTTAAATACAATATGAGAAAAGCACCAGAGGAATAGAATCTGTATGGAAAGAACCATCTGGATTTGTTGTAATCCTTCAGTCTGAAACAAATTTACACAAAAATGTGAATAAGCTGCAGAATCTTTTGGAAAAATGTAAATGTATTTATTTTTCATTAGTTTTTAGAAAGACTGAACATTTTCTTTTATTCAAAATCAGGAGCTACCTTCATCTTTTTCCTCATGTTATTTCAAAATGCAGACGGCTTGCACAGAAGAGGGAATTAAAGAAGTGCACTAGCACAGGATTCTACTGTAAAAATGGATCCAGGCATGTGCAAAAATGAATGAAGAGCTATTACATATTACCACTATGTCACCAGCAGCAAGACTGTCATAATTGCTTATTGATATAGTCCAACAACATATTGTTATCTTCTGATAAAAGTAAGGAAAGAAGTAGGGTTTATTGTTCATAAGTCTGTCTTTTAGTCATAATATGTCCTGGGGCTATTCTTTGGATAAAGTAGGTTGCATATAACTCCTTGCTAATGGTTTTTGCCTAAGAACTAGATCATGTTTGTATCAAAATAAATGTAGATAAGAGTATTTCATCCCAGATTGTCAAGCCCTTCATGGTAAAATCAATACCAAATTTATATTTTAAAAACTGTATTTTCTTTTATTTTGGTTTAACTACTGACACCCTAGTACAATCTGTTAGATTACTTTTACTGTTGGAAACAGAATTCCAATGCCTAAGTTACTTTTGTGGACTTTCAACACTTCTACTTTTACAGAACATGAAAATAATCAGCTAGAGCTTCAGCCACTGTAAATTGGCATAGGCTGGAGAAGTAGGTGGACTGATACAGATTTAAAGCAACTGAAAATCTGACATAATATTGAAACTCTCATTTCTTTAAACTCCCAAGTAGTGGTGGAGCTTTCTGTACCAAGGCTTCAGGTGCCATTGAAGCCAACTGCAGGAGCCCTCAAAATGCATAAACTAAATTTGTGGATAAGTTTTTGTAGGATCAAGGCTACTGTCTACATTATCATATGCTTGTATGTTGTTCTTATGATGATGATTTACTCATAATACATTATTATTTATTATTTAATTATACCATTGATATCAAAGTCAAAATAAAGTTGAGTAACTTTTAGCCATCTACTTGTGTGCATAGTTGATCCATGTCATTATTTGTTCCTGTTATTTTCCTTATTCACCCTAATGTAATCTCTTTTTTTTTTGTTACTACTTCAGTGAGCCTTTCTTTGCATTTGTGCAGTCTTTGGCACAATACAATGCTGGGCCTGACTGGGAGCTCAGGATGTTTCTTTAATTCAAATACTAATATATATAGATATATATGAAAGGAATATATGTAAATTATCATTTATATTATCTTTTTCATATATTATTTAGTTATCTATAATATTATCTTTTATATGATATATATTTCTTTTTCTTCCATGTTATTACAATATATATATGTATATTGTAACAACATGGAGGAGCATGGTGAATTAAAAGTTTAATATTTATAACTTCCATAATTCACTCATGAATTATTTGTGAGTGATGTGGTTAGCTTGTGGTGACAAAACTTTAATATCTGACTCAAAATTTTAATATATCCTCCAAATACCTTGTACTGTATGTTCTCTTATATAAAAGATGAAAAACTGAAGTTATGAACTCCAGTTTATAATAGAACTAATCACCATTTTTAAAAAAAGAAGGTAACATTTGAAATTTTAACATTTTTCAGTTTTCTTTACAGTTTTCCACTTCCCATGGTGTTTGCTTTGGCATTACCAAGGTCATGAAAACTGAATTAATTCAATAAAGTTTGACTCAAACCATTAGAATTTTAATTTTCTTTTCTCCTTGAGAGTTCCTGCTCCATTTTAATAGAATGCTGAAAGAACAACCAAAGAATCGGAATGGCTAACGCATGCATTAAAAAGAAGTATGCCACCAGTTGCAAAACCCTTCATGCTATGTGTGTGTATATTTTATAAATATTAATTGCTATTTTAACCTCTTAATATCAATAGTGATGTAAGTTCAAAATATTCCTTGAGGCTGAAGGATCAGATGGCTGAACTTAGATCTTCTGCTTCCATAGTGAGTTTTCAAACTAGTGGGCTACTGTATGTAAGAAGGCATGATACTGCTCAAGTATCTTTTACTTAAGTTAGGCATTTTCCGAAAACAGTTACCACGTCTCACAGATGAGGGGGAAAAAGTCAGATTTGAGAATTTTGCCAGAATTTAGGCATGAACTATGGCTCCAAGGAGTGTTACCAGGTCTTAGACATGATGCCTCTCAAGAGACAAAATTGCAGACACCTATGGAAGTTTACTGGTGTGAACACAGATACAAAAGAAATTTAGGCACCTCAAGGTCAATGGTTTTCAAATTTTCTAGACTCCAGGCATCCCTTGTCAGATTCCAAGCATCCCTGTATAACTTTCATGAATTGAACATTTCAAAAAGTCATTTATTTATTACAGGGCTTACCTCCTTCCCGAAGGGGCAGGCATTGCGGTTGGGGGAGTAGTTAACCAGGGAGAGCCTGAGCCTGTCCTTATCTGCTTATTTCCTCACTTATTTTCTATAGCATCTTTCAAATAATTGTATGGCACCCCAGGGTGCCCCATCACCCTGGCTGAGAATCACTGGGTTAGGTGATACTGGAGAGAGGTTTGGAGATTGCACTGGTATCTAAATGTTAGACCCCCCTGCCTAAAATGGCAGCTTGGCAAGTAAATCTTTTTGTAGATTTAATGCGAGACACCAAATCCTCAGGCATTGTTCTATACTTTTTCTCCTATACTTCAGCTTTTGGCTGAGCTCATTTCCTATCACTTAGGTTACTATCTTTATTTCCACTTCTCTGACCAGTCTTGTATTTCAAGTATTTGTCAAAACCCAACAGATACCCGAACATTTTCTCCAGCTAAAATACTTCAAAATGGAATATTTGTTTCCTTTCTTAATCAGATGAGTAACAGGATAGAGCTGCATCCTGGACAGCAGTGGCACAATGGACAGCAACGGTAGATATTTTTGCAGTACTTCCCCCTCACCCCCCAGTTATACTTCTTCTCTTAATTGCTCTCATTTACCTGTATCTATTGACAGCTTCACTAGTAGTCTGAGTGCTTGTAAATTCAATACAAGCCTTGATTCTTTTCTTATCATCTCTTACATAACCAGTCTTTTATTAAGTTCTTGTCCTATAACTCCCCTAAAACCCCTTTACTTACTATTATCCTCACAGTTTCATTATAGCTCATCATGACAATTGTTCTCTTCTACTTCCAAGCTTCTCACCTCCTCTCAGAGTTTTAGCTACATAATCTATCTTAAAATCTCTTCACTGGCCTTTGCTATTGGTCCCTCTCTACACCTGCAGATAAATGCCCAATGGGATCTAATGTGTGATTCACACAATCATGCTTCCAGACATGCCACACATGCATGACAGGAAGCTCAATTGTGGGATCACACATTGTGGGATCCCATCTCACCTTATTGCCAGTTCAGGGGGAGCCCACTACATGGCTCCCCCTGCATCAGCAAGAAGCAAGCTCTCACAGCTCAGAGCCCCATGCACCCCAGAGGACGGGCTCCCAGCTGTGGAGCACCCCATAAACTCCCAGAGCTGAAGGATTACCACTACAGTCATCTCCCCACCCTGAGGGGTACATGAAACCCCTGGGGCTGGAGGAGATTGCTGCAGGGGCAATCCCTCTTGCCCTTGAACTGTGGGGAAACCCTTAGAGCTGAAAGATCATTAAAGGGCCATCCCCCCAATCCTGGGGGTGTTGGAAACACCTGGGACCAGAGGATCACTGCAGTCTCACACCCTAGACTCTGGAAGTCATGGCAGCTACCATCCCTAGATCTTGGGGGTTTTAAACTAGGAATGGTGTACCCCCACAGCTGGGAGCCCTGTTAGCTGATGGGGCTACCAGCCACAGGGGAGACCCTGCTACATGTGCAAATTAAAGCTCAATAGCAACTAGCTATATAATTAGTACACATTTTTGAGGTCTAACTTTATACCTGGTTAGAATTCTTTATGGTGTGATAACTACTTTGCATGTGTAGATGGTTTCCAGATCATTGAACATTTAACCTCTTAATTGCACAGTATCTGTGTAGCCCAGGTGTGCATGGATATGTACTCCCTTTTCCAACTGAAGGGGATTGTTAGCTGGCAGATATGCTGTGGATGAAACTGCAGACTACTCACAGATTCCCTCTGTCCCAAAGGAGCCAGGCCAGGTCAATCTGGAACTTAACTATATGCAAAAGTATTATTATTTACATAAGTGGATAAAAGATTAACATAAATATAAACATATGTACAGATATATATGTATATAAGTATATATTCAGATATACAACTATATACCTTATTCTCTATAATAGGTTACCACCACCATGGTTTCAGGTAAGTACAGGTAAGCACAGATAAGTACAGGTAAGCATCAAGGAAGGGATCCCAGCAGAGCCCCAGCTAAGAGTTATATACTCTACACTCTATTAAACTACCAATATTCAATTATAAAAATACACCAAATATAAGAGACAGTGTTACAAAATATGAGGTGCTCACTCACAAAATATAAGGTGCATAAACATCAAAAATAAAACTGACTCTTCAAAAGTCCCCAAAGCCCAGCCTGAGGCTGTTCCTCAGGCTTTGGCTGCATTCCAGTGACTAGTGGGAGGGGAAAACCTGAATGCTCTTGGGCCTTCCACCCCGAATGAAGCCTATAAACTTAGAGAGGCCCTCTCCCCTGGGACCTCCGCTCCAGGAGCTCCTTACTAGCCAGAAGGAATTTCCTCTGGGAATCCTTTTCTCCAGCAACTCACAACTCCGAGATCCAGAGTGAGTGGTCCTTGGCCCCTCAGGCACATTGCTACTCACTTGCAGGAGCCTCCTGGACCTTTGACTCCTTCTGGGCTACTTGTCTGCTTGGAGCCCCAAGCATTGTCACATGCTCCTGGGGGCTTTGCCTTTTGCTAAGGGTTGGAGGCCCAGGTTGCCTTGTGCAACACCAGGGCTCACTCTGCTCCCAGACCTTCTGTGCAATGTTGTCTGCACCAGGTTGTTGGCTCTGTGCCAGAGGACCCAAACCCAAGCTGCCACCAGTGGCTCCCAAGGTCCCGATGCCTCCCTGACCACTCCGTGCCATGCTGTCTGCACCAACTGCCTGGCCCTGAGCCAGGAGTTGCAGACCCGAGCTGCCTCAAGCAGCTCCCAGGGTCCTGCTCCGTGCACCGGCCTGTGCACTGCATTCCTGGCTGCATACCAGGGGATGCAGACCCGAGTGGCAGATCCCAGGGTCTGGCTCCATGCACCGAGCTGTGCACCATTTGCCATGCTCCTCCGCAGTGGGGCTGGGGATGCAGCCAGTCGCTGCTCCCGCTTCTTCTTTGTCTGTCCTGTTCTCCAACCCTTGACACAGCCACTGCATTCTGGGCATGCTGCTTCTTTTATACCTTTTGGAGGCTCTGCCCCCAGATTGCAACAGACCAATTGGGTTGAAGCAAAGTGCAGGCTTCAAAAAGGTCCGGAATTCTTCACCTTGCTCTGGGTAGGGGTGAGGCAAGCCCTTCCCATCAGTTACCTGATTGGTGGGTGTGTTCCACCAATCACAATGAAGATTCTCCAAGCCCAGATGTGCCAGGCTGCTATCAGTAAGTCCTTTGCACCTGTAACATGTATAATGGGTCCTCATACTGCATCATATTGTGTGCATCTACACAAGACACTTTATGGTGCAGTAGCATAGCTTATTGTGCATTAAGCATGTGCATCTGCATATGGACCTGCTTACTGCACAGTAAGCCTCACTAATTACGAGTAAATTTGTTATCTGCAAATGCAAGTGTGTGGGCCGGGAGCGATCCGGGCCCTTTTTCGCGCCACGCGGGCTGTGGCCAGCAGCCCGGGCACGCTGGATCGGAGAAAACAGGCGACGCGCTAGAATTAGTCATGGACGCTTAGTGGTTGATTCAAGATTGTTTACTTACACCGAAGATGGTCACGGTGTAGGCTGGACACTTTTCCAGGCACAGCTCCAATTAAATCCTCGTTTGAGGACTAAGACAAGCTTGGGTCTCTCCCACGGAGTTGTTGAGGCTCCGTGGATCCTTTTGCGCGCAGGGAGAGGGATACGTTGAGGATTGCGAATGGCGACAGGGAGAGGCTAGAGGCTGATCAGACCTCTGTTGCCTGCTTGAAATGCGCTGGGTCCGATAGGCTCTGCAGCGCTTAGAGATCTTCACACAGCATGAAGATCCCTCCTCCTGGTGTTTGTGGAGTCCTCCAACTTGGGCGGAAACCACTCAAGCTTTTTATACAGCTAGCAAGCCAATCACTAGCCGCCACATGTGAATAATTTCACACAAGCCAATAATGGGGCTCGAATTATAATACAAATGGCGGGAACTCTTTGCAACGAGCATTTTTTAACTGCAAAGAAGAAATTCACACTGCAAAGAAAGCTACAAATTGGCGGGAAAATAATTCAGTGGAGCCAAAGCGCACACACAACAAAAATCACACCCTTGGGTTGTGACAGCAAGTAGCAAATTTACTTTTGATAGTAATGGTGTAGTAGTGCTCATGTAGACACCTGACCAGAAGCAAATGTGCTCCTGATTGTTCAGCCACCGGGGGCAGGAGATTGCTCCCTGCCCCTAGGAGCTGCCTGCTGTTGGGGTGGGCTCCACCACTGAAGCCCAGGCAAGGACTAGGTCCCCCAGTCCCAGCATCAGGGAGCTCCAAGCCCCCTACTCCAAGATTGGAATCAGGGAATTGGGGCTGGGAGATTCTTATCTCTCAGCCCCTACATTGCCATCTCAGTCAGGGAGAGTGGAGCTGGGAGACCTTTATTTCTCAGTGTCAGCTCCACAGCAGAGCTGGTGCTGGGAGATAAAGCCTTCTTAGCCTGAGCCCCATGTCCGCAGCGCTCAGGCTGGGAGATAACAATTTCCCAGTACCAGCTCCCCAGTTATGAAGCCGACTCTGGGAGCCCTCTGCTGGCATCAGCTGGGGGGCCTGTTCCTCTCTCAGCTCCAAGAGCACAGTGCTGGGTGGGAAACAGGCTGGGGAGCCTGTTCCCTGCTCAGTAGGGCTGTGTGAACCTTGGTCCCTGATTCTATTCGGCAGAGACTCAGCATGATTCAGTGGCCGGATTTCCAAATTCAAATCGAATCAGGAGACCCTTTAATCTGTCCAAATTTAATTCAAACCCTCTGAATCTATTCGGAGAGATTTGGAAAGATTTGATGATTCAGACATTGACACAGCTTTAAATGTTTTTTTCTATGTACCTCAAGGTACCAGGTAGCTCGTGAATGCTGAGATGATGGGGCAGATGGAGCATCCCACAGGAGTGCAGGGGGCTCCCCAGTGCGCTTGGCAGCAGACCCAGATATGGACCAGAAGCACTTCTGGTCCACTTCCAGGTCCACCAAGGAGTGTGCTGGGGGACCCTCCTGCATCCCCTAGCTCAGTGCCTGGTGCCTCCTGGGTCTGGGGGGGCACCCAGGGTCCACTTGCGGCCAATTGCCATGCCAGGAGGGTGTGGGGGTCCTCCTCACGTGTGCTCGGCAGTGGACCTGGAGGTGGACCCTTCCAAGTTCACTGCCAAGCATGTAGGGGCCAACCCCCCTGTGCTCCTGTGGGACGTTCCATTTGCCCCACCATTACAACATTTATGAGCCATGCCTGGTACCTCGAGGTATGCAGAACAAACATTTAAAGCTGTGTCTTGGGCCGAATCGCTGATTCTCCAAATCAGCATTGAATCTTCAGATTTGTAGTCAGCTAATTGAATCAGGGGCAGTGATCCAAATCAACGAATTGAATCACTAACCCAGATTTGGGCCAAATCTGAATCTGAATCAAATACGGCCTATTTTGCACACCCCTACTGCTCAGCTCCATGAATGCAGAGAAGGGCGGAGAATAGGCTGGGGAGTTTGCTACCAGTAACAGCAAATCTGATCCCACTTTCCTGCATGTGTTGATGCTTGCCTGGGAGTGTTTACTTGTGAGTAAACTGACCCAGATCAAATGCATCTGTATATGTGCCCATTAGAATCCTTGTCCTCATCTTCAAAACTTCACAATATCTTATCCCAATTTATTTCATTCCTACAACAATGCTGTGCTTGTATTGCCATTGTAGTTGGACATAATCACTACAATATTCTCACATTTCTTTTTTCATTTATCTGTTCATTTCCCCAATTGTTGAAACATCTCTCAGATCTTACCTGCTAGACATGCTCTTCTTCCCCACTCAAAGATAACATAAGAATCCACTTTCTGATGAGTTCTTGTTCTCCTTTCCACTAGTGCTTCCTCTGGGTGTTACAAATGTAATGAGGTATCAGGAATGCTTAGAATCTTTGTATAGATTTATAGTATTATTTAAATCTAAAGTAGAAGGTTTTTGGGTTTGTTTTTTTTTTAATTTCTCTCAACTGATCTGTTAGTCTGCTTCTTATCTTTGTGCCTACGTAAGTTTTTCAAGGTGAAAATTTGTTTTTCTTTTTGCTTGTAAATTATTATGCAAATTTATGAAGCTATTGAAATGACTAATGATTAATGACTGATTAAGAATAATACATAATTTAATAATTAATAATTATGATGTGATTAATTATTATTAGTAATAATCACTCAGGTATAACTTTACAGTATTGCCACCCCCACTCCTGAAACAACCAATCAGGGGATAATGCATCCCAACTATTTCACTGTAACTGATTCCTAAACTAGTATATAAATGATAATTGCTGTCATTTTAAATTATTAATATTTTTTAAATGTCAAAGATTCAGATGAATTTTACATCACTATAATGCTTCTTCATATTTTGTGCTTGGACAGCAAGTATACATGGTTTGGTTTGGTTTCTTTGGTTCTTTTATTGAGATAACCTACCTGGGTATTAAGTACCCTTCTGCAGTTAGATCTGGATTTTAATCAACAGTGTCATCTTCAGAAAGTTACCAAATGGCTATCAGTTGCTAGTGCATTGCAGCTACTCCCACTGTGGGCTGGAACTAAGGTGGTGGTATAAAGGTGAAAGCCTTAAGAGTCCAGGATCCACTCCATAAACCATCCAGTCCCTCATTACACAAACAGTACAGTAATGGTGGATTTCTGGACTTCTTCACAGTGTTTATGTTTCGCACTAAAGCTGCAGTTATTTTATAAGCTAGATGGAAGACCAGCAAGAGACTTTAAAAAATGTAACTAACTGCTTCATGCTGTATCGAGTCATGCTTAAATGTATTTTACTTTGTATCTTACCTATGCTGTTAGCCAGCTGTGTGTGCCTGTGAAACTCATTGTGAGAAATGGTATTGCTTTTGTACTTGGAATTGTCTGCTATAGATTTCTGACATTCACTAGATAAGCTTCAGCCACTAGAGCAAAAGGATTTTGTGTGTGTGACTCTTGGGTTATTTATTTATTTATAGTGTTTTAATGCTTGAATTGGTGGGTTTATCCTTCCTTTAAATTACTTACCTCACCCAAAAGCACTAATGTGTGAAACTGGATATTTCTTGTGGCTTACTGACAAATCTGCACAGGATATTTTTTCTCTTTTGTTTCATTCCTTTGGATAAAAGCCCATTCCTGTCTCTTTAGATGATTAGAACAGTTTCAGTGCAGCCCCACGAGACACTTTCAGAGTAGCAATGAATATGATTAATCAACATTGTAACAAAGCATCCAAGTTTATTTCTGTGGGCATTACAAAATTATTTTATGGAGTTTTGTAATATTTATTATTTTCCAGGGGAAAGAAATGTGAAACTTTAACATTTGGTTTCAGAGGTTTATTGTTGAGACTTTGACTAAAGATTGGGATTTGCTTATAGTTAAACCATTGTTTAATTCCCAAGTTACAGGAACTTCAAAATGGAGACTATTTCTCCCAGAGGCATTTTAAACCACAATTGGTGTGCCACCTAAAAAAATAAAATAAAAAGCATTTCAAGATTTTATTTTGAGAATAACTCTCTGCTTGATTGTGGGCTGTACTGTAAAATGCATGTTTTGACTGTTTCATGCTGGAATAATGATATGTGCCTCAGTTGCCCTGACTAGGTTGTACATGGGGAAAGCAGGGTTAATGGAGTACCTGGTAGATCCCAGAGCTCCATATCTGGGGAAAGAGACAAGACGGAGCTCTAGCAACACAGGAATGAAATAACTATGTTGATGCTGCAGGTAGGCTCCATCCTTTGGAGGATATACCCCAGAGACATCAAGGAAAGCAAACTGAGCTAAGCAGCACAATGAATGCAGCATACTAAAAAGGAGACTATCCATCTGTGAACCGTAGAGTCTGAAGCAAGGGACAAGTGGGGCTACTTTGGGGCTGTTCAGCCTAGAGTGAGAAAAGCTGAGCTAACTGATGTGCTCAGGGCTGTACAGGTTTACTGGGGGAAGAAGCTCAGGACTGTGTGGTCTGGACTGGGGAAAGAAGGGACAGGGTTCTCTTACTGGGTGACATTTGCTCTATCTGCCTTTATGGAAGGGAATCTGTCTGATTTACAACTTGGGACTTAGGGCATACTACTTTTTCCTTTGCACAGGTAAAGTTCCTTTCTTGGGAACTGAACTAGAAGGGAGCTCCCTGGAGCAGAGCCATGAGGGAGCTCCCTGGAGCAGAGCCATGCATAGCCAGGGAGGATCAGGGACTGAAAGTCCTGGATCTCAATGTTGGAAGGACTTAGGGCATTCACACCAGTTCTGACTTCAGGGGTCACTAGTGAGAAGGCACAATGCCAGAGTCCTGAACCAGCATCCTGTGGGGTAATCCAGTGCAAACTCATAGACCATTCCCATCTGTGAAATAAGCCCATATAACCTAGTAGCAATATAAATGATAAGGTCACTCCTTTCAAAATAATTCCTCCACTGTACAGACTCCTGTCAGATTCTTGTTACTATATGGCTTGATTTCAGCATTTAAATGTAGGCCATAGGGATCAAGTCAATCTTCCTCAGTGAAAGCAGGTAACTGACAGGAATTTTGGCTCATAAATGTGACCATTTCTGTTGTCTTCCTTATTTTCAAATAACATCCTGATGTAAGCTGATATTCACTTATTGTGAATGGAAAAGATAGTGGCATGATGTCACTGTTGACCAACTGATCACAGCCATTTCAAATGTAAGCAAACAAACAAAGAAAACCCACCAACACCCGCTTCTCTGATTGAAGTGTAGTAATATTGGTGGAGACCAGTTAAATCCAACTTTTAATAAACTGGAGTTGTGGGACATTTGGATTGTCTAATTCATGTTCACAAAGAATGTGGTAACTGAATATTCCTCTAATTCTATGCTATTTTTAGTTTGATGAACCAATGCTCATCACCTGCAATGCCCTTAAAGACAATGAAATAGAGGAAGAGAAAAATGAAGGTAATATTCTATTAAATTGAGAGATGGGAGAAATGGTACTGAAGAAGCACCAATACAGCTGGGCACAAGAAAGGGACCGGACCAAATCTGAATCATCAATGATTAATGGAGCTGGATGTTAATTTAAATGAATATTTTCTGTATAATGTCACTTTGTATGGGTACAGGTAGATGCTACTGGACTAGCAATAGGTCACGCACAAAGAGTTATATTCTCCTTGACATAGAGTACAAAATAGTCGGGACAGAATTCTATTTCCCTGACACCCAGTAACATTTCACTTTACCTTATGAATGGCCTTGATCACATGTACATGTGATTGAGATTATTCATACCGCACATGGTTGGAAGTGATTCAGTACTGCACTGGAGGGCTGCATCCGCATGAGCAAGAGCGTGCCTTTGCAGCAGGACAAATAGTAGCGGCACAAATTTCTGCCACTACTTTGTGTCATAGTGCATGCCCTTGCTTGAGTGCTTTGCAGTGAGACATGTTGTCCCACTGCTCCATGTTCTCCAGGGTGTGGGGTGGGTGCTGGCTGGGGCACAGGGTGCCTCAGCAGGGGCTAGCCATCCCTTGTGCTGAGACATTCTGTGTCCTGGCCAGCTGAGGAGTGGCATGTGGAGACAGGGGAGTAGGCAGCCCAGGGCTACCTACTGACCTATCTCCATGTGCTGCAGAGTTCCCACACTGAGTTCCACCCTGTGCCCCAACCAGCCACTCCCTTGCTGGCTGACACTGGGAAGCAAGCAGCCTTGGGCTGGCTGCTCTCCTGTCTCTGCATTACCCTGCGCTAAGGCATGTGGAGCCCCCACAATGAATCACACTGCATCCCATCCAGCCATAGAGTGGCTGGCTGGGACACAGTGCACCTCGAGACTGGGAAGCAGGCAGCCCTGAGCAGGCTAGGACACAGTGTGCTCCATGCCTGGCAGGGGCACAGTGTACCTCAGTGTGGGGGCTCCATGGAGCATAAAGACAGAGAGTGTTTGCCCCAACAGTCACCATTTTGCCATGGTTTGCTCTGCTTTTTTTTCCCGAAGTTGGTTTTGGCTTTTGGGTTTGTTTGTTTTTTTAGTTTTTTGCTACTCTGAAATCCCAGTGGCAAATTTTGCCCTGGCACTGCAAATCAGCACGCTGATTAAGGTGCAGCTCATAGAGTTTTGGTGCTGCAGAGAGGTTTGCAGAACTATACACCACATGTGCCTGCACATCTGGATCCAGCTAAGGTGCCCAAATCCCTTTATAATCTGTTGTAATTCAGCTCAACTACAGATGCACAGAAGCACAGCATAAATGCCCCAAATTGTTGTTGACCAAAAGCCATGACCAGTGACTTTTTGACGCTCGTGGGTATCTTTGTATCCGTCCATTTTGCACATCAGCCTATTAATTTGAGCATCTACACAGAAAACAGGAGACCTGGGGTTTTCAGGTTCTAAATTCACTTCCTCCTGAAGGCAGGGTAGGTTTGCACTTTATAGACAAACTATATCAGAGATGCATAAGCTTTCAGAAGTACCAGCTTACTGCATCAAATGCTGTGAAGGGACTTCAGGAAGCAGAGCTTCTAAATAGAAAGCAGGCGTTAGAACTCAAAGAGCGCATCTACGCAAGATGCTATAGCACCGAGGCAATATGCTACAGTGCCGTAGTGTCCATTGGCAAAAATTGTAATGCCACCACTACATCATCTTTGCAACACTTTCCCTCATTCTAGCATGTTGCTATGGCAATGTAGCAGTCAAAAATAACTGTGCACAGCCAGCGTTATGCAGTACAGCCTCTTATTCATAGATTCATAGATTCATAGATGTTAGGGTCGGAAGGGACCTCAATAGATCATCAAGTCCGACCCCCTGCATAGGCAGGAAAGAGTGCTGGGTCTAGATGACCCCAGCTAGATGCTTATCTAACCTCCTCTTGAAGACCCCCAGGGTAGGGGAGAGCACCACCTCCCTTGGGAGCCCGTTCCAGACCGTGGCCACTCGAACTGTGAAGAAGTTCTTCCTAATGTCCGATCTAAATCTGCTCTCTGCTAGCTTGTGGCCATTATTTCTTGTAACCCCCGGGGGTGCCTTGGTGAATAAATACTCACCAATTCCCTTCTGTGCCCCCGTGATGAACTTATAGACAGCCACAAGGTCGCCTCTCAACCTTCTCTTGCGGAGGCTGAAAAGGTCCAGTTTCTCTAGTCTCTCCTTGTAGGGCTTGGTCTGCAGGCCCTTAACCATACGAGTGGCCCTTCTCTGGACCCTCTCCAGGTTATCCGCATCCCTCTTGAATTGTGGCGCCCAGAATTGCACGCAGTACTCCAACTGCAGTCTGACCAGCGTCTGATAGAGGGGAAGTATCACCTCCTTGGACCTATTTGTCATGCATCTGCTGATGCATGATAAAGTGCCATTGGCTTTTCTGATGGCTTCGTCACACTGCCGACTCATGTTCATCTTAGAGTCCACTAGGACTCCAAGATCCCTTTCCACTTCCATGCCGCCCAGCAGGTCATTCCCTAGGCTGTAGGTGCGCTGGACATTTTTCCTCCCTAGGTGCAGCACTTTGCATTTCTCCTTCATAGATTCATAGATGTTAGGGTCGGGAGGGACCTCAGTAGATCATCAAGTCCGAACCCCTGCATAAGCAGGAAAGAGTGCTGGGTCTAGATGACCCCAGCTAGATACTCGTCTAACCTCCTCTTGAAGACCCCCAGGGTAGAGGAGAGCACCACCTCCCTTGGGAGAACTTGTTGAACTGCATCCTGTTGTTTTCTGCCCACTTGTCCAACCAGTCCAGGTCTGCTTGCAGCTGTTCCCTGCCCTCCGGCGTGTCCACTTCTCCCCATAGCTTTGTGTCATCTGCAAACTTGGACAGAGTACATTTCACTCCCTCGTCCAAGTCGCTGATGAAGACATTAAAGAGTATCGGTCTAAGGACCGAGCCCTGCAGGACCCCACTGCCCACACCCTTCCAGGTCGAAGCCGACCCATCCACTACGACTCTCTGGGTGCAACCCTCCAGCCAATTCGCCACCCACCAGACATGGTTTGGTGGTCCACAGCTTCCCCCGCCCTCATCTTCCCCCCCCCCCGGTGAGCCTAGTTTAAAGCCCGCCAGAGGAGATCCGCCAACCTAGAAGAAAACACACGCTTACCTTTAGGGGACAGGTGAAGCCCATCCCAACTGAGCATGTCCCTCATCATGATGTGCGGGTCATTGTCCAATTGTCTTATTAAGCCATCTTTTAATACTTCCAAAGGGAAGTACTAAATGATGTTGCACTAACAAAGGCACTGTATGGCCATATGTTGACATGCCCAAAGGGTAGGGAAGGGGAAGAAAAAAGAGGGGGGCACTGCTGGGAGAGGCAAGATGAGTAGGGGAAAGACAAACAAAGCAGTTAAACCATTGAGGTACACAGGGGTTACAAAAGCTAATCTAGGTAATAGGATCAGTAACCATAGTTTTGGTTTAGACCAGGGGTGCTCATTCTTCAGGCTGCAGGCCAAGTTCAGCTCACAGACCCTTGAAATCATGACTATGGGGGTTCTGAAGGGTCAGAAAATTTGGTGGCAGGGGAGCAGCGGCAGTTAATACTGTCATCCCTTCACACTGCCAAAGTTTCAAGCCCCATATATTGGGTCAGAGCCCGTACCTGACCCTCCCACTGTGTGGATGGATTGGGGACAGGCCACAATCCCCTCTCCACCCCTTGCACAGGTCTGGGCCATGCCCTGTTCCATCCGTCCATCTAGGCAGGTTGGGGCTGGGCCATACCACCTTCCCCCTGCAGGGCCAGGCCATCCTTCCACCTCTACAGCTGGTTTGAGGCCAAGCCACACCCCTTCTCCTGCAGAGCTGGATCATCCCCCCACTGCTCTGAAGCTTGCCCCACATAGCTGGACCAGGGCCAGGCTGCCCCCTCTGCATAGCCAGATGGATTCCTGCTGCACTTGCCCCTATGCTGCATTGGGTACACCTGCCAGATCCAACCCATAGAGGGACCGGGAAAAGCCCATTTGACTCCTGGATGAAAAGATTGACCACCACTGGTGTAGACCATACTTACCATAATCCAGTCTGGAGATGAGTTCTTGTTTTATAAATACCCATTTAAGTTGAATTTTAACATTTTGTTATCCAATAATCTGAGGTCAGTGATACTACTGCCCAGGAAGGTGAAAGAGTTCTGTCATAAGCTTATATTATTTTCTGGAATTCATGTCTCACAGGTGTTCATTCATTCTGCCATATAGGGATCACCCTATCTGTCCAATATAGACAGCAGGGCACTGTAAGCAGGTGTTGGCATATAAAATGTTGAAGAGGAGCAGGCAAATGAACCTCAGATGTTATAATCTGTGCTATTTGAGACAGTGATGATGCAGTCTTTGTTGATGAGGGAGGCACAGCTGGCATCTGGGTCCAGAGCAAGTCCTGGTACCTTGGTGAGCATAGGAGTTAGCTAGCTTGTCACTCAAGAGATGCTGTTTGATGTTGGAGTGAGGGGGGAGGTACTGTCTGTAAGCCAGGACAGGCTTGTCCCCCATAGATACCTTGAGATGTCATCATTTTTTCAAGAGGGGTTGGAGGTCAGTAAAATTTGGCAAAAGTGTTCAAGCTGAAGGGTACAAGTGGCAACCAAAGGGATTCTGTTCTCTTTGTCTTGGGGTTGGTGTTGTAGCAGGTTAGAGTGTGGTCTGAGTCTAGCTTTGTTAATTTGAATGACTACAGTTTTAGGATTGTGGTGTATGTGTAGGAATCCCCGATCCAAATCCTAAAGATGTGCATCCCAGTCAGTGGGATCAGAACAGATACAATTGTAATGTAGAACTTGGCTGCAAACAATAGGTCTAGTGGTGTGTTTAGCATTAGAGCAGCCAACATGGAGCTGTAGCAGTTGACTGGTTCACCTCCTCCTGAGCAGATGGAAACCTACTCCCCAGGCCTTGCAAGATTGAGAGCTCCTTCCTGTTCAGCTCAGGCCATTGCTCATGTAAGAAGGAAGGCATTCTAGAGATAGAGGGGGAAAAAAAGAGGGTGGTGGATACAGATCTGAGCCTTTGGATTTCACATTTGTGCAGTTTGTGCAACCAACAGCTGCAGAGTATCCAGTGGATGAGCTACAATTTAGTCCTTAATATATCAACACTTGAGAGGCAAAATCTTAAAATTCCTTACATTTAATAAAGTTAAAATTGGAAACTTAAATACTATCTTGAGTTCAATTTATGGAAAAATGAGAGCAAGCATTTTGTTAGACTGTATATATTGGTTTATTGCCCTACACATAAAATTGATGGGATCTAAGTCAGTGTTGTTTTGCTTATTGAATTTTGCAGCTTTTTTGATGTGACACTAAAGTTCACAGTTAGGTGACAGTTATATTCACAACATCCTTGATCACTAACATTTATGGCCATGCCACAAATTTACCCCCTTGTTGTTGGGCTTCCATTTAGGGTACAAGGGATTTTTAAAATTCTAAAACAGCCTGCTGAAAATGCTTATGTGAATTGAATTACAATGGTCTGTATAATTAGGCAAGTAATTGGCAGGCAGAAGCAGGCATATCTTGAAAATGTAGTGCAAATTATTAATTAATCTTGAGCACTCTCCATGGTGCTAGATCTCTTTGGAAAGTAAAAAAGAAGAAACTTGATCAGTGCCAGAAGACCTTCATTTCAGGCAAGTCTGCTGCAGTCTAAATAACCCTTTGGATATATTTTCTTCCCAAATTGGCCATATAAATTCATGTAAAACCTAAATCTAAATAATTTTCCGGAGGCTATGTGAGAGCATTTGTATATGGATTAGTGAACACAGGTGAACAACTGTAAAACTAATAAATAAAAGAAGATTCTGAATTTTCAGCATACTTTCAAATCACTTAATTTTTTTCAAAATCCTTCTGCCTCTTCATACAACATCTCTGCAAAACAGAGCATTTAACATAGCTTGTTAATATCATTTGTTTCTCTTTCTTTTCCAGAGTGATTGGGTTGCTGAGAATGGTATTAGCTTAAGTTTGAAACTAAATCTGAATGCTTTATTCAATTGGAGCTATCTCAAAGTACATACACATTTGCTGGAGGAGGTATGTTTTCATTAAATACAGCTTTTCTTGACATCATTTCATGATTTGTGTGTGGTAGTAAAAGCAGTAGATTTAGTTTTTAGGAAAACAAAATATAAGTGTAATGCCAGCATATACATTTTTTTCTCTCTCATTTTTCCATTAATTCAGTGACTGTAAGGCAAGTTTTCATACCACATTCTTTTTGGCTTTTGAATTTTCAGGTGCATCATAATTCATTCCAATGAAACATAATTTATTACATCAATACCAGCCTTAAAAGAAAGGGCCTATTTGAAGGTAAAATGGTAATTTACAGACCTAGAAAAAAGTAAATGAAACAGAACAAGAATTCATAGCAAATAATAATACTACTTAGAGATTCATTGTTAAGAATATGTTGAGATCTGCTATTAGAGTGCAATTAAAAAACCTGTCTGTTCCACAAAGGATTATTATATATTTCTTTTGTGGAGAGGATGTGGTACTTTTTCCAAGGGAAAAAATATAAATGGCTTTTTTTCCTTAGGATTTCACTATAAAATGCAATTCAGACTTCCTCAGACATAACAGCTGCAATCCTTAAACTCCACAAAGAAGCATCGATAATGTCTCAGATAGAGGATGAACACAAATGACTAAGTGCAGTTTTTACAAGTACTTCGGCATTCAGAAGCCTGAATTTCAAACAGACTTAGATACCCCAGTGGCGCTCTGAATCTTGTATCGGCTAGGTGGGTTTGAAGACTTTACCTGTGGACTGTAACCTTAAACTCATAGGCTGTGTCCACACGAGCATGCATGTGTGTGTTGCAGGATCTCAGAGAAGTCTGAGATGCCACAGAAGGCACCTCATGCATGAGAAAATATTCTTTGCTCTGCATATTTGCAGTACAGACTCTAAATTTGATACCAGGGAATCCCAGTTTAAAAAAAAAATGCGCTGGAAAAAAGCAGCATGGGACATGCTATTGGAGCATGCCCAGAAGCAACTGGAGGCTGGGTCCTCCCAGGAAATGCTCTGGCAGCCAGAGTATCTCTATGGCTGCTCCATCCCCTTGCTTCTCCATCATGCTGCTTCAGCACGCAGAAGAAAATAAAAGTAGGGCATGGCTCTCAGTGGATTGCGGCAGCAGCAGCAGGTGGCAGGCCCTTGGGGTGCTCATGGCCTATGGCAGGCAGAGTCCCCCAGTGATACACATGTCTGGCTGAGTCCCAGGGGCTGCAAGTGGCAGCATGGAGCCAGCCTGGCCCACTGGCATGTGTCTTGGGGCTAGCAAGCTGCCACATGCAGACACTGGAACTCAGCTGCAGCCATGTGCCACTGGGGGTGCTCTGCCGGCCATGAGTGCCGTAAGGTCCTGCTGCCTGCTGCTTCTGCTGCTGGCCATGGTGGGAGCTGTGCACCATGGCGGGGCATGTGGTAGAGGACCTCCCCCACAAGACCCGCACCCTCACCCCCCCACAAATCCCACACACCCTGCTACACCCACCCACAAACCCCATACACTCCCAAAGCCACCTACACCCACACCTATTGGCAATGCATAGCAGGTGAATGGGGGTGGCGCACCCCATGAGATTAGCGGTGCTTCCCCTGAGATTGGCTGCTACGAACACAGCTGGTGGTGCCTGCAGGTGGTCGCCATTTGCCTCCCCCCTCACTGCTGACACTGCTGGCAGCATCTGAGGGTGATCACCAATCACCGCTGGCCACCACCGATGCTGCCAGTGGGCATCTGTGCCAGTGGGCATCTGTGGATGGTAACCAATTGCTGGGCACCACCACCAACACTGTTGTGGACATCTATGGGAGCTCCCCACTCCCCACCAACACTGTTGGTGACACCTGCAGGTGGACACTGTGCCCCTCAGCCTCAGGAGGCATGCAACATTCATACCCCACCCCTCACCACACCCATTCATAACTTCCTCCATAAATCCCAGACCCTTCATGCCCAGCTACTAGATGGGATAGGACCTGCTGGTGGGAGTCATAGTTGCATAGGCAACTGCCACACTGCAGCCCTGACCCACACCTACACCAGTGCCAGGACACACAGCCCCAGCCTAGGAGGACTCCTGGTCCTGGGAGCCACTTGGGCCAGGGGGGAGGGGCAGCACTGGGTAGGTGATGGGTATAGTGGGGATTAAGGTGGCAGTGTGGTCTATGTGTGTATGTGATGGTCTGGGAGTGGCAGAAGGGGGGGCATGTGAGAGAGAAAGAGAGAGATGCATGAGTGGGTGCTCTGGATAAAAGCAGCCACCAGAGGTGGGCTTGGAGCTCCCCTGCTCCTCTAAAGCAGCCTGTGCAGGGGAAGGCCAGCCTGGAAGGGAAGGGGCTTGCCCATTCCAGTCCCTAAATCCAAGTCAAGGACTTCTCAGGCAGGGCATGGGGATCACTGGGGCCTGGGCGCAGGCAGAGTGAGCAGAACAGCAAGGGCTGGCACTGCTCAGGGCCACAAAGCAGTGGGTAGAACAGCTGCAGCTGAACTTGTGTCCTGGTGCAAGGAGGGAGTGGCCACCAGGAGGGAGCAAGTGCAGGGAAGGAAGAGGCTGAAGGTCAGGAGTGAGCAGCATTGGCAGGTCTGTGTGGTCTGTGACTGAGGGGCAAAGGCATGACCAGGGGCAGGGCACCAGCATATCAGTGCTGCTTAGTGCCACAAAGCAGCTATGCGGACAGCCATAGCTGAACCCACATGCTGATGAGAGAAGAGGATGGGGAAGCTCTGATTTCCTTTGATTAAAAAAACCCAAAAGCAAATACCAAAATATATAGGTATTTCAAATTAATTTTATTATAATGATTGAGGAAGTGGTAGGCTTCCAAACCGCATTAAAATTGTGTATATATATATATATATATATCTCAATAAAACACTGTGCTCAACTGATCCCTATGTATATAGTGAATTTCATTTTAATCACAGAAAAATGAAGATTTGGGGCTTTTTAATCAGATAATTGTTGTTTTTAAACAGAAAACCCTAATCCCTGCTGGTAAGACAAGTGTGAGGAACAGGGCAGAGGAGCCTGCCCAGGGCTAGCACCAGGGACCCAGCTGGAGGGCGGATGATGTGGCTAACCTCTTAGTCATTTGGGGCTAGGAGGACATGCTCTGACAGTAAACACAATGAGCACATCTTCTTGCCAGTGGCTGCCCAGATGGCAGAGTAGGGGCACTGGAAGACATGACAACAGTAGCACACTAAAGCCAACTTTGCAGCCACAGCCCACTGTCAGCTGGCCTAGAGGTGCAGGCAGCTCTGCTGCAGTGCCTGTACCACAGCCTAGGTGGCTGCGTGGTCCCCATCTGGGTCTGGCAGGTGCTCAGCCATGGAGCCACATGTCCAATGGGGTGGATGCTGTTGCAGGTGGCAGCAGGGCACAGCCAGGCAGCAGTCCTTCTGCCATACTGTTACAGTGGGTAAAGGATACAGAGGCCACTCTAGGTCAGGGCTTCTGCAGCAGTCCAGCTGGCGCAAGGGGTTGTGTCTCCAGATACCAACTGGCTGGGACTCAGAAGCTCCTATGGTCAAATAACCCTGAGTGGCTAACCAGGGCAGCTTTTTATACTGCATACCCCAAGATCCCCCTGGCCGAAGATTTAGGGGGAGCTTGGCGGCAGCACAATTTGCCCCACACCAAAGTGCACATTCAGTCACATGTGCTGAGGCACAAATCTCCAGCACAAATTTGTGTCACTGATAGTTGAGCTGCTACAAGTGCATGTGTCTGCATGTGTGGACATGCCCACAGAGGCCATGTCCACACAAGCATGGACATTGGATCTCTGGGGAAAACTAGCAGTGGCACACCTTGTGTAGCTGCTAGTTTTCCCAGGGGAATGCCTGTGCCATGCAGCCTTCAGAGCCTAGCCAGAACTGGAATGTGGCTCCAGCCGGCCAGGCTTTGGTTTTTGAGCAGTGTGTGCTGCCCCCATGTGCAGCACTCTGCTTTTTGGGGGAGGGTGGGTTTTTTTGAGCCCTGGATATCCAGGGCTCAAAAAAACCCTCTGTACTGCTCTCTTGCAGTGCAGAGAACAGCTGAATGTCAGGTATTTATTGCTGCAGAACTGTCTGTGGTGCCACATACTGCATCACCATGCTCATCTAGACTCTTCCAGGGTGTGAACAAGCATTTGCAGCACTTGGTCTAGGTTTGGGTGGCTTTTTTTTAACTTGCCTAAATATGGACCAGGAGTAGCCATTTACTCTGGTGCCAGTAGCCCAAGGTAAGTAACCTGGGGTGGTGGGCAGGATTCATGGGGTTGGCAGGTCTACATGGGAGATTGGTGGGTCTGTGTGGGGTAAGCAAGGGGGATTGCTCTGTTAGGAGTTGGTCAGGGGGATAAAAATAGCAGAGTCAGGGTCAAGGTAGGGCTTAAAAAAGCAGAGCCCTAAGGCTGGGACAAGCAGCTGGACTTTCCCAGCCCTAGGACTGTTCTGCAAATACATGTAGCCATTTGCACATTTGGGTTAACCCCTTCCTATATCAGGTTAATCGTTTGTCAATCTAGCTTCTCCTGAGTTAAGCTAATTTATATTGGGTGTACCATTTTTTTTGGCTAATTTAAACCATCCAAATGCTTGTATTAGTGGGCATTTAAATCAGCTTAGCCCTGATTAAGTCAATCTAAATCATATTATATCATGTAAGGCTGGAAGGGAGCTCAAGTCCAACTGGGGATTCAACCTGCAATTTTAGTGTTATTATAGCACCACATTCTAACCAACTGAGCTAAATGGCTGCAATGCTTGCAGATACCCATAGCATTTGTGGGCCAAACTCAGCCCTAGTTTAAGCAGATGTAAATTAAGTCTTTTCAATATGCCCACTTGCAACAGAAGTGCAGCTGAACCACAGAATTTAATTTAATTTATTTATAGTTCAGTTTAGTAAGGAAAAAAATTAGGTAATATGAATGCTGGAAACACTTCCAGATGAGGTCTGACAAAAGAGGGGAGATAGAATAAAGAGATATTTTCTGGAGCATTTATTGCTATGTCAAAACTTAATAGTTTAAATTCCCAAAGTTGAGAGAGGTTTTGTAATCACAGTCTGTAGGAAATGTCTTTATAACTATATCTGAGGAAGAAGTTTTTGTTTTGGCTACTCTGAACACATTAATTTTGTAACAGAAAAGGGAGTTGGGAAAACGTATCTGTAACTATATGATATGATTATGTACACTGGAAAGGGAATTCTTACATAAAAAAGTGTTTCTGAAGCTTTTATGAATACAAGTTATGTGGGAGAAGAATTAAATACTATCTAAGGCGCATGCATTCTCAATCTTTATAGTTAATAGAATTGCTTAGTAATAGAATTGATAATTGTAGTGTGCCTTTCTCTAAATGGTATCTTTCCTACTTGCCTGTTTTTTCTTGCTTCCCCTATAGAGAGTTTTATTTTGTAGTCCTAAAAATGGAGCCAATTGGGAAAAAAAGATATAATACTTATCACAAGAGCCAGGCACTTGGCTGTTTCTTTTTCTTTGCTGACAAAAGAGAAACATAGATAAACCATTTATGATAACAGGTGAATGCCATAAGTTTTTGCATCTGTATATTATGTATTGATATAAACAAAATAAACATTAACTGGAATTAAAGTTCCCCAACTGCATATTGCACCAAAAATTGAAAAAAAGATAAAAGTCTTGAAACCACTAGTTTTATTTTCACCAAATACCTTGAAAGCAACAGCTTTAATTTTTTTTTACCTCTTCCCATATAAAACATGTGCCTTCTCTTGCCACTCCACACAGAACAGCCCTCTCTAGCCTCCTTGGTGCTACTGCCCTAGTTGCCATTCCACTGATGCCACATTAGCCCTGTTAGGGCAATCTTTTAAGTGCCAGCATCTTGGTACAGCCATGTTTCCTCTTAGCCAATCTCATACTTTTGACTAATAACTTTATTCTTAGAGTACCCTATCGGAGTTGCAGGCCAGCCCAGACAAATCCCATCATGGTTTTTCGCTCACCCTTCCAGTTCCTTGAAGCATGCCTCATTGAGGGTAAAAATTGCACATTACACTTGGACCGTACTAAGGGCATTCAAAATGCAAGTGTCTGCATAGTAAACTAGTTAACTCATGCTGAGCATCTCCAACTTATGCCACTTTAGGAGAGGGCTTATTCTGAGCTGTGCTACCCAGCTTATGTTAGGGTAACTTCAGTGTGCTCCATGGTGCTAAAATGAGCAATTTACACTCCTCCACCATGCCAGGGTGCATTGCTCCCAATCCCAGCCTCCTGCCCTGATATTAACCCCTTTCTGCATCCCTCCCTGGAGAGTACCAGAACGGGACAAAATATTAATCCTCTGTTACTAAAAGTTAATTGAAATTTTCCCAATGCACTTAGCCCATGGCAACAGGTTGGCGAGGCTTAATGGCTACTATGGCTTCCCTCTGTACCCCCTGTTCCTGCCCTGGGATTGCTTCCCCTTAGTTCTGTCCTGCCTCCGCAATAAAACAGAGCCATGGGGAACATGTTTCCTCACTCCCCAGAGCACCCTCTCCTCCCCCCCTGAGCCCTAGGGATGCAGTAGAGGGGTGCAATAACCTGTGGCAAAAATCTCTTAACCTCCTCAGGCTGCAGGATGGCACTTGTGTTGCTGACTAAGACAAACTGCTCAGCCTCTTAGCTCTTCTCCAGCTGAGCCAGCAGAACCTGCTAGGTTAAATGATGGCCTGGTCCTAGTTAGCAGCAACCGTGTATTTAGTTGAAGACTCTATCTTGCTGTAGCAGAACTGCCAAGTCCTTTTATTTCAGCTGCAGCTGTGGGTTAGAGCTGGGGCTAAGCCAGGCTCTTCTTGGAGGTGGGGTGCTGGGCCGGACTGCACTCGGGGCGGGCAGAAGTGATGCTGTGAGTGGGGAAATGGGGGGGGGGGGGGAGGTGGTGCTGCAGCCAGACCAAAATTCACCATAGCCTCCCTGGCCTCTCTTACTCCTAGTCCCAGTGCCACTGCTGCCTGCCTTTAGCAGAGCCCAGCCTAGCACTCTGCTGCTGGGAATAGCTTGGCTTAACCCCACACAGCTAGACTTAGCCTGCCTACCACTGTGCAGATCCAGGGACACACAGACCCCCAAGCCTTCCTGGGATGCACACAGCACTGGGAGCCTCTCCCCCTCCCAGTGCTGGGCACCCTCCAGATGAGCTGCTCACGGCTCTTCCCATGCCCCATTTGAGGGAGTTCAGCCCCACAAAATAATTTTTTCTTCCTCTGCCTATGCCCCCAGGTCTCTGCCGAGGTGCATGCAGTGGCGGGAGCCCCTCACCACGCACCTGGATGTGCCTCCCAGGCTCTCACCCCAGCCCAACCGGGGCCCCACTCCCTCCCTCACTGCAGGGTCCTCGATCTGCCCTTCCCCGCACAGACTGAGTTGCTGGGCAGCGGGGAGCAGGGGGTAGATTCTGGGTTGCCCTTTACTTCAAAAAGTGATCTTCACCTTAAAAAGGTTGGAGACCACTGGGTTAGGCACTTTAACTACTGCAAGATTGAGCCCTCTGCTCCCTGCATTTCCTTGTTCAAAACATGTTCTCCAATATCCAGTAGCTAATTTCCAGGTGTAAAGGTGTGTGTATTCCAATAACACAGTATGCTCATTAACAATCTCCATTACATATCCAAAGCAAAGAAGTCTTCATTGTTTCCTATGGTTATTGGTTAGCTTAGTTGGCTTCCCATTCCTCTTGCTTTTTTTTTCTTAATTTTACCTCACTCTCCTTATGTGTTATATTGACTGAAGTATGTAGACACCTAACATGGCCTTGTAAATTCGGTAAGGCAGCAAGGTACCTAAAAGTGAATGTCCTAAGTGCCCCTAAAGTCACAATGTAGTAGTGGCAGAACTAGGAATGAAATTTGGGTGTCTTATGTCCCAATCCAGTTCCTTGTTCAGCAACATATGCTGCTACCTATCCAGTGTGGTTTTTAATATACTAGAGAGAGAAAAGAGAAAGCCCTAGGGCCAAATTCTTTATTGGTGTAAATTGCCAAAACACTATTAATTTAATGGACTAAGTGCTGTTACATAAATAGAGATATGACCTTTAGAATTTGAAAGCTCTTCAGGACATGCTCTGAAAAGGTTCTTTTGAGCTGAAAGAAAGGAGTTGCTATTGAAAAGTTTGATGCTCATAAAAAACATAAAAGTGGATTTGATAAAATATTACTACCTGAAACATATTTCTCTAGGAGGTATTTGTTATCTGTTAAATATAAAATACTGTAGAACTTTGTAATGAGCATTTTTGGTCCTAATTCAACAACCAGGGAGACTGAAATGCTAAATTGAAAGCTAATTCAACAAAATGGTGGGGACACCAAGGGAGGTTGAAAACTGTTAATTAAAGTAAACAAACAAAAAACCCTGGAGTCAAAAATCAAAATCCTACTTACTGCTTTTGTTCGTGTAATTGTGTTGGAGCCCTTACAAATTCAAATAGAGGCACTCCCATAACACAAAGGAACAGATAGATAAACAAACAAACAAAAAGCCCATGACAGGATATCCAAAGGAGTCGAAGGCACCTAATGCCTTTAAGATCCTTTGAAAATCCTTTCTTTAGTTAGCATAAGGAATTTAACATGCTGAGAAAATATCTTTAATTCCTTCATCCTAGGCTTCAGTGTTGGAGGGGAAGTCAGCTGGGAAACGTATTCATGAAACTAGAATCACTGAGTCCAGTGAGAATGAAATAGAAAAATAGTAATAAGTGACAGTACTACATTCTACTGTGCTTGGAGTGAGAGGCAGTAGGAGGAGGCTGAAGACCTAAGTGAAATTATTTCAATACTTTTGTGGTGAATTATTGAAATGTATTTAGGAAAAGCAGAAACACCTCTCATTTAAGAAAAGATCTTTCACCAAGGACTCATTTATGTATTATAATCAGTATTATTACATACAAAAACAAAAATAATCCCAATAAAACCCATGGTAGGAAATAGTCAACTTGGAGCTGGATTGTGCTGACAGTATAGTAAGAGTATCTTATTATGATGCCAAGGACTTAAGTGAAAGCCCTGTTTTGGACAAAGACTGAAGGTGGCCTCCCAGCTGACCCAGCTGAAAATGGATTCTTGGTCATTTAAGCAGGAAATGAAAAGTACCTGCTAGGCACTGGATGCAGTACTCCAATACTCCCTTGGCAGCCTCTGGCTACAAAAACTGGCAGGCCTTAACCTTGAACAGTTAGATGGACAGTTAGCATTGGATGAACCTCTTGCTTTCCCTGCAAACCATGGAAATGAGAAATGCTGCATGTCTGCTTCTCACATCTCCCAGTGCCACAAATATTTGTAAATATTTTTTATTTTTACTTACGTTTACTACTGAAAAGGGCAGAGTGTGACCATCTTACTTGATTCTTTGTGCTTATTCTTACCTATGGCGAAATGCAGCTCTTGTAGCAAAAAAACCTTCCAATGAGTGTAAATTTTTATCACTAGATCCACTAATGGACTTGGGCAACTAAGTAAATCCTGCTTAGTCCTAAAGTCTGCTTCTGGAAAGTTGACAAGTGTTTCAGGCTTTATAATGCTGAGCAACTGGTTATCTTGTTCTTGCCTAAGCTCAGTTAATATCTAGAAACTAGGTTTGTCAGAGTTCCATTTCTTTAAGTACTTTAAAAAATATATAAAATACATAAATATTGACTAGGGGCAAATGCACCACTGACTAAGCTGAGATTCATTCTCATGATTGCTCCCTCTGTAGAGCCAATGTATCTCCTATTATTCACTGCACAGTGAATAATATTGAATAAGAAGTAGTGAGTGTCTCCTATCTCTCACCCCCTTCAGCATAGCCTACATGCTGGGGTTAAGGTAGGGGTGGGAAAAGTCCGGTCCATGGGCCAGGTCTGGCCAGCAATGGACTCCATTTCCCAGCAGCCCCTGCCCATGGGGCTGGGGCCAGTTTCCATAGAGACCTCAGCTGCTGCACTGTTATAGCACAGGGCCATGTTTCAGCAGCACTGACAGGTATCAGTGGTACCTGCATCTTCGTGGTAAGGAGGCTGGGTGGGGTGGGCGCTGTGTTGCGGGCAGGAGTGGGGAGGCCTTAGCTGCTGCCACCTGTGTGGGGCAGGCAGCAGTGGTGGTGGCAGTGATTCCACTGGAAGGGGTGGCTATGGGGGGGCTACAGGGAGTTTTGGGGTGGCTATAGCCCCCCCCCCTCCCCACAAGCCCTCCCTAGCACCAACCCTGCTGGTAGGGTGTGTGGCAGGGCACAGTGATGGTCCAGAAACAGGCTGGGATCTTTCGGTGGTGACGGCATGGTCCAGAGACAGAGTAGCACCATGATCTGTAGCCAGCATGCCCTGGGCAGGAGCATTCAGGCTGCAGATCATTGCTTTGCCCACTTATGGACCATACTGTTACTAGTGTAAGATCTCAGCCAGGCTTTGGAGCAGCTCCGAGCCCTGCTGCACACCCTGCCAGCGCTGCTGGGGCCAGTCTCCATGGAAATCCAGGCCTTGCACTATCACAGCATGGCAGTTGCTAGGATGTCCATGAAAACTGGCCCCAGCCACATGGGCAGGGGCTCCTGGGATATGAAGTCCAGCCACTGGCTGGATCCGTCATTTTGCCCAATCCTGGTTTAAGGCTTTCTTTCAGTTTGTAGAAGATGTAGATTCAAGTGTACTTAAGTAGAGGGAGTTGATCCAGACCAAACACATAATGGGTATGTGTTCTCTAATCACACAGCTAATGAATGGTTGCTACATAGCTCTTGTGTAAAAGAGTAAACACAATCTTAGCTAATTCCTGAGTTTAGAAAGCAAGGATTGGCTCCCTCCTCAGTGTTGGGTGGGGGTGGGGGGGAAGGACTTGGGCACCTAATTAAGTGTAGGATTTATGACTGCAAATTGTGAGTGGAAGGAAGCACATTTCTGTAGTTCAGAAAAAGGCAGATCTAGAGGGGGTGCAATAGTGCAGCTGCACTCCCCCTCCCCCTCCCCATTTGGATTGGCTTGCACCCCAAAGAGTCCCTGCAAAACACATAAGAGTCTCCCTCCTTTCTGTTTGTGCTTAGAGACACGTCCCCTCCCCTTCCCAACTCATTGTAGCTCAGCTGGAGTGGGCAGGAGCCTTCCCCCAGTTCAGGACAGAGGGAGAGCCATAGCAGCAGGTGAGGCAGGAGAAGGGAGGTGGGGGGTGGAAGGGGACCTGACTCTGATCATAGCGGAAAAGGAATGGGATTCTTATGTGCTTTGGGCACTTTGAAAAAGTTCCCAGAGGCTCTAGCAGTGCAGTCTACACACAAGTCGGGCAGGGAGGGGGTGGAGGCTAGGAGTCATGTGTAGCCATCCCTGGAGCTCAGATGGTTGTTCCCATGCCACCTTTTGCAAATCCTGGATATGCCCCTGATTGTATAGGTAAGATAGGAGATAAAGTGTTTGCTTTCTTTTTGATTCCTGAGTAGGCATCACATTATGATATAAAATTCAGATCATTTACAAATTTAGTGACTTCCCCACACTATTAATTGATGGGCAAATAACATGTTGTTACTTAGTCATCATAACCATCTATATACATCTTTTGCTATAATAAAAAAAAACATGGAATGGAGTAGTCTTCTGATTATTAAGTTAAAATGTGGAACAGGCAAAGCTATATTTTCATTCTTCCAGTATCTCAGAAATTAAAAACCCACTGTGAACAAGCAATTCAGTTATCCTGGTATGTATCTAAGGGGTGTAGAAAGGACTTGCTCAGGTGAACAAACTGAATAGATGCAGCACATGGCTCCAATGTCTTTGATTTAGTCAGTGAAAGAATTCAGTGATGAGAGCAACTGTTGTAGAATAGAATCTCCATTGGACTTTACTTCCCCTCTCAGTTTCAGTGACACAGAATTACATCTAAGTTTCAAAGAACAGACAATTCTTGTCCATTATACAATTTTCCTGCCCTTGAAAATTGCCAGTTGCAGTATTCACAATGAAAACCTACCTAATAATATCTATGAAACACTTTTGTAGCGTGGTTCCATGCATAGACTAAAATGAGAATAATGACTTATTTTTTTGTTGTAATGTGAGGCCTGTAGGTTGAGAAATTTTAGAGGGCAATGTTAATCATTCACAAAGTACTGCAAAAGTGGCCTTATAAAGCCTCTTAATCTAAAAAGTGCCCCATTTATTCAAGAAAGTTGTAGGTAGTTACCATTATCAGCAATCCCTCACAGTCTTCCATGATTGCTTTATCTTTGAGTCCAAAGATGGCTCATGAGACTTGTAGTGGGCAAAGTGAGTTATGCTAAGGCTTTTAGCCATAGTCCAGGCCTTCGGAGAGCTAAGCAACAAAACCGAACAGAGCCCCTTGTGTGGCACTGGGAGATATGACTGCTCTGATTGGGCACTAGGCAAGCAAGGGACAGCAGTTTCCTTATAAGGAATGTGACTGGCACAGTGCCAGGGGATTGGTGCACCACATAAGGAATGCTTGGCACAGAGCCAGAGGATTGGACACTTCGGGATGAGAGAAGTTACAAAAATGATGGGCAAACAAAGGAACACGTGTGTGTCTTCTGTGTTGCCACCCTGGGGAGACAGGAGCAGCCTTGGACTTCTTGTTTGAACAATGAGAAATCCAGTAACTAACACCCACACACCCAGCAGAGGACCTGAGGCTAGTACCACTGAAGGCTGCTGCTGTAACATCTGAAGGAACTGCTTGCCAGGTCATATTGCAAGGAAGAATACTTGTAATGAGCCTGGAGGTTACCATTAAAATTCACTTAATACCAAATTGGATGAGGGGCCGTGTCAATTCTTGGGGGTCTCTGGTAAAAGGAATCCTAGGGGCAACAAGACTGATACCAGATCAACAGACTCTGTTGTAACTTGGGCACTTGTTTCTGTACAGGGTGGATGGTTTGGGATTCTGGACTTGGTCCACAAAATGCTGTTTCTATCTCCTATTGTTATTGTAAGGTTTCAAGGTACTGAGATCCTTGCAGCAGACTCTTCCTCCATTTAAGGTGGTCCTGAATGATTGTCTCTAATATGTTAATGTTACATTTTTTCAAGTTGGCTTTGAGGATGTCCCTGAAGTGCTTTCTCTGCTCTCCTCTTGACCATACACCTTGACTGAGCTGGGTGAATAAAACTTAGTTTGGGAATCTGGAATTGGGCATCTGGGAGATATGTCTTCTCCAATGAAGTTGATGTCAGATGATCATCCCATCAGTGCTTGTGCTTGAGCTGTCTCCTGTATGTTTTCCACATCTCAGCTTCATACAGTAAGGTGGGGATTACAACATCTTGATAAACCATGAGCTTTGTTTCAGATCTGATACCTCAATCTTTGACCACCCATTTCCTCAGGTGACCAAAGGCTGCACTTGTTTTTTTAAGGTGATGTTGGATTCCTTCATTTATATCAATCTTCTGTGAGAGATGGCTTCTGAGGCAGAGGAATAACTCCAGAATCTCACCAGGATCTCCAGAGTCTCACCATAAATAGGAATTACCAAAGCTGTGGACTACTCATTAAGAGCTTGTTGATGGAGGATCTTAGTCTTCTGAATGTTAAGCATATGTCCCATTTTCTTGTATGCCTTGGCAAAGAAGTCAGTGATTGCCAGAAGGTCAGCTTCTGAATGAGCACACACTACAGCATTATAAGCATACTGGAGCTTGATGTTTGAGGTTGGAATGGTCTTGGTTTTGTCTTGGAGTTGACTGAGATTAAACAGCTACCATCCATTTGGTAGTTTAGCGCCACTTCAAATGGGAGCCTTTTGGTGGCCAGATGTAGCATCACAGTAAGAAATATTGATAAGACTGTTGAAGTAATGATGAAGTCTCACTTACTTCCCATCTTAACCTCAAAGCGATCTGTGATAGATCCCTTCCTGAGAACCACTACTTGCGTACTGTCATGGATCAGGCAAGGAATGGTGAAAAATTGTGCTGGGGATCCATACTTCAGAAGGATCCTCCATAGTGTTTCTTGGTTGACAGCGTCAAAGGGCTTTTGTGAGATCAACAGAGGCCATGTAGAGAGGTTTATGTTTTTTCTGGCATTTTTACTGCAACTGGAGAGCAGTGAAAATAATGTTAGTTGTGCCTCTTGATGCCCTAAACCCACACTGAGATTCTGGGAGGAGCTTTTCAGCAAGTGGAAGGAGACAGTTCAAGAGGGTTCTCACAATGATCTTTCCTGTGGTGGATAGCAAGGTGATCCCCCTTTAATTTCCTCAGTCAGATCTGTCTCCCTTCTTGAAGATTTTCATGATGTGTCATCCCTAAAGTTATCTTGGATTTCCTCTTCCATATCTTTAAGATGAGGGCATGGAGCTATGATGTAAGCAGCTCTCCCCCCCTGCTTGAAGATTTCAGTGTGGATTCAATTAGCTCCAGATGCCATGTTATTCTTCACCTGTTTGATGGCTTGTCTCACCTCATCAAGGGCTGGAGGGATTGCAAAATTGTCTCTGACTGGATGTTGCAAGATAGAATTGACAGCACCATTATTAACAAAAGAGTCCTGACTGAGAAGGTCTTCAAAATGCTTCCAATGGGCATTAATAGCTCCCCTTTCCTTGATCATTTCTCTTCCATCCTTAGGTCTGAACAGAGTTGGTTCCTGAGTACTCAAACTATAGATTACTTTGGTGGCACTGAAAAAACAGCACATGTCATCAAAAAAGGTATAGGGAGATATCCTGAGAGGATCCAGCAGAGCACAGGAAGCGGGGGGGTTGCAGATGCATCCCTCTTCAGTGACATGGCACATACCCCATGGGCTCAACCGTGTGTCAGCATAGCTGCTCGTAAAGCAAGCATTGGCATGGCTCTGGAATCCTGGGGGTGAGTGTCATTGCTACTCCCCTCCACCCCGCAACCCCTTCTCCCACTGTCAAATTGGGCATCAGGGGAAAAGGCTGGGAAGGGGACAGTAGTATTCACCCCCTCACAGAGCTCACTTCATATGGTCCAAACAACCAATGGGGTTGTGATTGTATCTTCTCCCATTCCCCACCCTCCTCCAGCTCCCACATTCCTCCTGGATCCACCCCTGAAATGGACACCTACTTCTTAATGCATTTTCAAGGAGTATCTGAAGGGCTCTGTTCCTGTTCTTTTTCTCCTTTAAACACTAGTCATTACCTGACTTCTTCACTGGGCCATAGAAGGAAAGAACCATGTGTATCATTTCCAGATTTACTAAAAGTTCATAGAGCTTCCCACATTGTAAGTCACAGAAGGTCAATGTTTGGGGTAAATGGGCCCTGAGACCAATCTGAGAAAGCTGGTAAACACATTGCAGCACTATAGAACAGCTTAGAAAAAGAAGACAAACAGTCAAATGATTTACTAAAGCAGTTGCCATGAACATCATTAGAATTCAGGTCTGTTTACGTGCCACTGTATGCACTCTCTTGTCTGGCTGTCCATCTGCCTACACCACATTCATTATTCATGATATTTAATATCATAATATAAGACAAAAGCAAGAGAACATTTAATGACGTTGAAAGATTTTAAGCAGAGCCCCAGTTGGAGCCTTACTGTGTTCCAATTTCATCTCATAACTCTTAACCCAGACCTCCTGTGGCATACCTAGAATGATAAATTCTGTGAAATTTGAGACCAGGCTCCAACAATTTACCTGGAAGACATTAGGGCTATGATGAATGCAGAACTGCAGATATTCAACACCATGCACACCCAGTTCATACATAATCCTACTGGCAGGCTCCTCCAGAGCCACCAACCCTGGGTTTGTGCACCACAAGGATCCAGGAGTAAATAAGAGCAGGTTCCCTTATAGGCCACCAAGTAGACTGACAATGAATAAGATGTGCAGACAATCTGGAAGCCAGGTAGAATTTTGGCAGACCATTATCAAAATTGAACGCTCTTTATGAGAGGTTCACAACCTCTGATGCTAGGATTATATTTAACTTCTTCTGATCATTTTTACTGATTACTCTATTGCCTGTGCTTCAGTTTTCACCAAGTTACTATGAAGAACACAAATAGTGGTATTGTAATAGTGATTTCATTTTTATAGTCCAGGGGTTGGCATTATTTTCATGAGATTTTTACATAACAATGTTTTAAACTGAAAACCTTTTGTTTTATTTAGGCATGTAGGTTTGGCTAAAGCCTGGAAAGAGCCAGTACATCTGGCAACACATATGGGAAAGCCTCTGCCTGTATGGCTCTGATAAAAAAACTAGTTATGACAGTGAGGACACCTACACACACACATTTAGGCTGCTCTGATGTGCTGTATAATGTATCAGAGTAGACTTGATTAATCCAGTCTGCTGGAGCATGCTAATTACCACATACCAGCAGACTCCAGTGTCACATGTATCAGCATTCCTGCACTGAAAAATGGTGGTGGGGGTGCTTTAACTAAAGCTTGTTGTAAAAGTACCCCCACTGCTGCTTTTCAGAGTGGGGATGCTGATACATGTGACACTCCAGGAGCTATAATTAGAGCAGCTCTTGGAACCACTCTAATTAAGACACCCCTCAACCCCCGCCCCCCAGTCACCTCATCTATAAATGCCTGAGTTCAGCTTTGGGGCCACAAGAGTAGACAGAAATAGTCTAATGGGAGGCAGGTGAGAGAAGGGGAATAATTGAATTTTCAGATTGGAGACAGGTTTCTATAATAATCCTTAAGAATCAGTCTTGGGTATTGCTGAATATACAGATGAAAAATTTGTACCCAGAATACAGCTGTAGTTCAAAACAGAATTAGAATCAATGCTATATGTATTTTAAATATTGTGTTCATTACTGCTTGCTTCATCTCAGCAAAAATAAAGTAATGTTAAATGTAGTTTAGACAAGGATGATCAGAACAAACTGGGGAGGAACACGTCCGATTTGGAAACAGGCACCTATTACTGAAGTTACCCAAAATTTCTCAATATGGATGTAGGGCCACAACTTGCAGTCTCCCTCCCAAGTCTTTTTTTGGCCAATGTGCCACTTCTAAGTCTATGATGAGAAGTGTCAGGTAAATTAGTGAAAGTGGCAGAGAGCATAGTGGATTAGCATTTCAGGGCTGCTGAGGAATCATGTGGAATCTGCTGGACTCTCTCCAATTTGTCCACATCCTTTCTATTTTGGGCAGCCCAAAGCTAGACACAGTATTTCAGATGTGGCCTCACCAGTGCAGAGTAGAACAGAATAATGACTTCCCTCAATCTACTGGCAACGCTCCTACTAATGCAGCCCAGTATGCTGTTAGCCTTCTTGGCAACAAGGGCACACTGCTGACTCATATCCATCTTCTTGTCCACTGTAACCCCCAGGTCCTTTTCTGCAGAGTTGCTGCTTATCAGGTTGGTCCCAAGCCTGCAGTGATGCATGGGATTCTTCTGTCTTAAGTGCAGGACTTATCACTTGTCCTTGTTGAGCCTCATTTCTTTTGGCCCAATCCTCCAATTTGTCTAGGTCTCTCTGAATCCTAGCCCTACCCTCCAGTGCATTTACTACACCCCCCAGCTTGGTTCATTTGCAAACTTGCTGAGGGTATAATCCATCCCATCTTTCAGATTGTTAATGAAGATTTTGAACAAAACTGGCCCCTGAGACACTCCATTTGATACTGGCTGCCAGCTAGACATTGAGCCATTGATTACTACTTGTTGAGCCTGATGATCCAGCCAGCTTTCTGTCCACATTATATACAATGGAGTTTTAAACAAAACTATTTAACTGAGACCCCCCTACTCAGTTGCAAGAACCCATATTTGAAGTGGGGGTTATTGCTTTCTGATTTAATCTAAATGTTATGTTAGCTGACTGTTTTTAATTCATGTTTTAGGAGACTTAGGAAGCAAAAAGGTAGGTTGAGAACATAGGCTGCTTGCAGATGTTAAAAAAATAAAATGGCACTTTATTATAAGCTTGGCGCATTCCTGTGCCAAGCCCAGCATATGCCCAGAAGAGGCAGCATGTTAGTTGGATCTGGCTCGCCCAACTTCTATATAGATCAGATGTTTTACTGGGGCTTTTTTGGTGCTTTTATCTAATAGCTTATTGCTTCAGCTTTAGCTAAAAGTGCCAACCCCCACACACCCCTGATGTGCCCAGTCTATACAGACACTGCAGAGCCTGGTGGAAGTAATGTGCTGCTGCTTCTGGTAAAGTGTGGAATTTGTTTCACTTCTTCCAATGTCTTCAAGCAGCCATAATGAAGTAGTGGAAAATATTAATGAAGAGTAATTTCCATTAAGCATGAATCATGTGTCCCAGTCAATATTACAGTAAAGGTGGAGACAACATGATTCTTTCCACTACTGATTATTCTCAGTCATCATACATGACCTTGTGCTCTACACTACACAACACTATAATTTAAACTGTCCTAAGGGGCTTGAACTCCCATTACCTGGTGACTGCAAAATTGTCAGCAGTGTCCAAAGAGTCTCAGATTGCATAATGCCAGAAGGCTTTTCTGCCATCATGGTACCATTGTTTCAGTGTAGGGAAAGAGATTCTCAGAGGGCTGACACTGCCAGAAGCCATTCTAATTTTCAGTGTTTCTGTTATTGCTGCCATTAGGGACCTGTTCTTGTTTATGAGACTAGTCTGTGAAGAGCCCATGTGAATTTTAGCCTACTGTGAAAATTATAACATTTAAAAACCATCAGCTGCACAAAAGCAGAGATCTGAGTGGTGGATTAGACTTTCCCAAGGCTATTGATTTTATATTTATGCTTTATTTTTGTTTTTCTCCAAGCTACTATATTCCTCTTCACAAATGCAAATAGAAATTAAATATCACTTTGATGTAAATGAAATGTACAAAAGGCAAAATGTTTAGAGTTATGGCTGAACTCCTAGGCTAAGTACTGTTGCCCTGTGGGGTCAGACCAACTCTCAGGATCTCAATATTGCACTGTTAGACAGTAGGGTGTGACACAATTGCACATATACAAACACACAAATCAGTTAGGTGCATACACACACACACATTACCAGCTCAGGCACATACACATCCAAAACAGCCTAGGCACATGCATACCTATCACTAGGTCAAGCACATATACTATATACCCCAAAAGTCAGACATAGATCACTAATTTATATATCATGCACACAATGACATACATACATATATATATATATATATATATACACACACACATATACATACACACACAGACTCACCAGTTCACACACATACAACCCATCTACACATATACACAGGTAAGTTCCTAACTTGGATGGTACAGTGTATATGTGTGTGCTTGGGGTGCCTGGGATACTTGGGGGAAGGTTCAGGTGAGAGAGAGAGTTAAAGTGTAGGGAATGAAAGTTGCCAGAACCAGAATTAGAACCAGTGGACTACAGAAAAGCTGGCTGAAGAACTGAGGCTTGGGTTTACTTAAGGTAGACTGGGGCTGGAAATTGAGGCAGACAGCTGAAATATTGGGGGGGGGGGGAAGATAAGTGGTGGCAAGGAGGAGACAGCCAGGAAAGAAACTGAAGCAGAAACCTGGTTCCTCAGGGGAAAAGGAAAAGGCAGTGGGGATAAGACAGTGGCAAAGAAACAGGGGGTTTGGAGGCAGAGAGGAGCTCAGAACAGATGTTGGAGGTGGCTGTGAGCCAGAAGCAGGAGGGGGAGAAATGAGAAGTTAGAGGGGCAAGGAACAGAGATTGAAGCAGGGCCAAACCATAGTAAAGCAAAACCCAACTTATGGGTACAAATAACAGTTTTATTAAACAGACAACACACTGCATAGCCCCATGAAGTTATTGGTTCACACACACATGCACACAAGCACTCACAATGGCAGCAGGAGAAAGAGACTCAGTGGAAGGGCTGGAGTCCAGGTAGGGAAGAGAAGCAGAGTCCAAGTCCTTGGTTGAAGAGGGGGTGGGGAGTAATAGCTACCTATCCAGGCTGGAAAGGGGTCCTTGTCCAGTAGGTGTTGTCCAGAGGGGGTCGCCGGCTAGGCCTCTGGGTGAATAAGTGGTGTGGCATGGTGCTGGTCCAAATTGAGAGGGAGTACCGCTGGGTCTGTCTTCACTGCCCCTTTTTATAGGGGCAGACCTTGTGTGAGCCTAGTGACAGGAGGCATGCCCAGGCAAGGGTCAGCCCCTGGCGTACTGAGCATGTGTGCTTCATGCAGGCATGTGCAGTTTCGGGTGTCTGTAATGGTGGGGTACAAAGGTAGAGTTGCTGGTTCTGCATGGTCTTTTGTCTTTCAAATGCTGGGTTCTTGTCTCTGTTCCTGGGTGAGGTCTGGGGTTCCTGGATGAATCAATGTGAGGTGATGGCCTGGTCATTACAAGCCATTCAGTAGAGGCCTGCTACCATTGTATTTCAATCATTCCCAATCATTCTCATATATCCGGGAAACAATTTACATGGGAAGGATACGTGAATCATACAGTTGCAACACAGGGGATGCCCAGGCAGAGGACACCAGATGGAGACTTTATATGACTTACGCAAACTTACATATATAGGCCTAAAACAGTAATCACACAATATAAAAGCAGTACAAACATAATAATTATCACTTATGAAACAGTGGGTATCGATATCAAAATAGCAGGGAACTTATTTGCAAAGAGGGGAGAGAAAAATAAAACTTACTACCTAAAGTAAAATGTTAAAGCTTATCCTACATCTTGGCTTACTTATCTATAGGGAATAGAGAGGGACAGAAAAAGTCAGAAATGGTTGGGGAAGGTGAGGGAATGCATTTTAAAATAAATAAAAAAGAAAATCTGGGGGTTTTGCTACAGTATAGACATTAATATAGTCAGAAGCAAGATCAATCCAATCTATGCAAGTGTCTCTAAGCTGTGTAGATTGGATTGGGAGTGAATGTGAAACACATTTGCCTTTCATTGGTGGTGGTGGGGATCTAGATGCCTGCAATGGCTGAGGCCAGAAGGCATGGGGCACTCCTGCATGTCTCCCAGCATGCCAGAGATTGTCATGGGCAGTCAGTTACAGTCAAGCAGAGGCCACCACTGATTTGCTATCAGGCACATGCCCCCAACCCCCTGCTGTCACTGCAAACCCTCCCATGCACAGATAACAAATACACTTTCCTAAAATATTTTCTCTTTTACTATGAATGAAACTGGCATATTTTCTGCCTGTAGTATTCTCTGTTTTTGTCTAAGCATAACACTCTTGAAATATGAAAGCGAGGATATGGATCACAACACTTTCCTGTGGCAACTTGGCTGAGAGAGGTTAATCACCTTCTCATTAGGTGGAGATGTTTTTTCTTATGTAAATCCCATTGCATTATTAGATTGTCATTCTCTTCTGCTGCATTGGTTGTCCTCATTAGGTGCTTCAGGGATATCTGTTAAATTGTTTCATGCTTTCAACTTCTTTAACTAACAGAAGGTTACAGAGTTCATGATAATGATTATAATTCTATTGCAAATGGTGTGAGGTCATCTAATAGTCAAAAACCTTCCAAGGCTGAGTTTTGTTTAATATCTCTGATGTATATTCTTATCTCTATGACCAGGCAAATACAATATGTAGTTAGATAAGAATACAATGAGGGTTATGAATTTAGTAGCTTATAGTCCACGGTAATTGCATTGCCACTCAATTACACATTCTAAGTGTTGGGAGACAACAGAATTATCACAGCTACTTGAAGAGGTAAATCCTGATGTTTCAATTATGTCATTTAGGGAAGAAGCCAGATTAGCTCCTACAAGCTTGGTACCTGGCCCCAAAAAGATGATTCAGAGAAACAGGGTTATGTGCCTAGGTATCTTGTACAATCAAAAGGAAACTGAAGTGCCTCTAAACAGAAACATAGCAGGGCAGCTGTGTACCTGGAGCAGCCACAATGGATAGGGCAATTCAAGCTGCTGCAGTACAGTTTGCTGATTCATGGTCAGCTGCTACTGCTGAACAAAAAGCCAACACAAAGCGGTGATTTTTTTTTGCACTCCCCTGCAAAGGTGGCTCCTGGGTCTCCTGCCCTGGGCACCTCCACACCCCTTTAGATATCCTACTGCCTTTGGGAGCTGAAGTACTGAGAAGGGAGTTACTTAGAGCTAAGATAAAAAACTAAGTAACGAAGTTGATCCAAACATTGTGCTCCCTTCAGATTCTAGGCACATAAATCAGGACTCCACATTTGGCACCTTTAGCCACTTGAGGCTTAAAGTACTTAGACATAGAGTCCTAGAGAAGTAGGGTTGGAAGGGACGTCCAGAGGTCATCTAGTCTAACAGTTTGCCTGAGGTATGATAATCCCTATCCAAACCATTCCCACACAGCCATAATCTAAATCAGGAGTAGGCAACCAACTCACATGGTGCTGGAGTATGGGAGACAAAGGCATTTTGCTTGGCATGCATGCCTCAGAGCAGACAGTGGGGAAAGGGCTTCAGGGTTGCATTGCTACAACAAGGATCAGGCCCCTTGTGGCTCCCTGACCATCTGCCCCAGCACACTAACATCTTACAAGTCAAGGTTGCAGGTATTTTTGGCACCCCCCAAAAATGTTGCTGCCCCCTGATCTAAACTTTACATATGACTACCCTCAACCCTGACACAAAATAAACCTAACACCCTAACCTGACACAGGTAAAGCAGGGGAACTAAAGCAGCCAATGTTTTGCCTCTAAAAAGTGTTGTCAATATACACATAAAAGAGGTCCCAAATTGAGGGACACAGCCCCTGCTACAGAGGGAAGTAGAAACCCCCAAAGTCCATATCAATCTGACCATGGTGTAAAACTCCTGTCTGACCCCATATAAGGCGATTGGTCGGACCCTGAGTGGAAGGGCAAGACCCTCTAGCCAGGAACCTTCAGCTTTGCTCTTAGCAGAAGCAGCACGCCCCAGCCTTAGCTGTAGTCAACATCCAATGCCTATGGAGAGGCTTAAAAACAGAATACATATAGCAGATACATATAGCAGAAAAAAATGTGGTAGGGAGTAGGGGAGTGGGCTGGAAGAACCAGCAAAGCTAAAAGCATGAGAAAAAGTCATGGTAGAAAATAGGCACACAGAGCTATGCCTAGATCATCTCCCAGTGGCTGTCCAACTTCTTAAACACCTCCAGTGATAGAGAGTCCACAACTTTCCTAGGCAGTCTGTTCCACTGCCTCACTATTCTCACAGTGAAGAAATTTTCTGGATATCCAATTTAAACTTATTTGGATACATCTTCAAGCCATCAGTCTGTGCCCTACTCTCTGTAGCAAGAGGCAAAAGGTGCTTTTCCTCTTCTTTCTGGCAGCCCTTCAAGTATTTGAAGACTGCTATCTTGACCCCTCTAAAGTTTCTTTTCTGCAAGCTGAACATACCTAGCTTCTTCAAACTCTTCTTCCAAGCCTTTGATCATCTTTGTTTTCTGGGTCTGGACCCTGAGGTATCATCTCAGGGAAGGAACTAAACTGAGCCAGAACCAAAGGTGCAGCTGCCCTTTGGTGGTGGTGGTCGGGGAGTAGAACAGTGGTTTTCAACCTTTTTAGACTCAAGGCACTCCTCCACAACTTTTCAAAATGGAAAGGTGGGACACATACCTGGCTCTTTTCCACCCCCCCCCAAGCCAAGCCGAGTGGAGTGGGGTGGATGCAGGCTGCCCACTTCAGGCTCAGGGCTCCCCCTGCCCACCTGGCAGGCACAATTCCACACTTCTGCCCCCACTGCTGCTGGATGGGCAGGGTACACCTTGCCATGGTGGCACAGCCAGTGTGAGGCTTCTGGGGAGGAGGGAAGCAATGTGGGGACCCCCAAGGCTTCAGTAGACAGTCTGCATCTGCCCCCACTCTGTTCAGAAATCTGAGGGGCATGTGGCCCCCCCCCCCCACGCCACTCCCAGGTGTGCCTGCAGTGGCAAGGAGCTGCCCCTCCCTGCCCTCTGGACAAGCCACCCATGGCTCTATACCACTCCCCACCCCAGCCTCAGGTCCCATGCACTGCCCTAGCTGGGCAGTTCCCCCAGCCCCAGCCCCTGCCCCACCATGGGGGGCCTCAATCTGTCCCCAGCACTAGGTGTGTGAAAAAAGGGCCATATGTGATTTGGATTTGGCCCTAATCAGGGACAGTGATTCAATTTATTCATTCAGATCACTGTCCCAATTCAATTCAGCCAAATCTGAATCTGAAGATTCAGTGCTGATTTGGAGAATCGGAGACTTGGCCATAGACACAGCTTTAAATGTTTTTTTCTACATACCTTGAGGTACCAGGCATGGCTCATGAACTCTGCGATGGTGGGGTGGATGGAGCATCCCAGAGGAGTTGGTGGGGGGGGGCGGCACAGAAATACTTCTGGTCCACTTCTGGGTCTGATGCCTAGCATGCTGGGGGTCCCCCCCCCCCCATGCTCCCAGACCCAGGAGGTACCAGTCACTGAGCCAGGGGGTGCAGGGTGGGGGGGGGCAGAGGACCCAGAAGTACTTCTGGTCCACTTCTGGGTCTGCTGCTGAGTGCACTGGGGCCCCTCCTATGATCATGTAGGACACTCCATGTGCCCCACCATCTCACCATTCATGAACCGTCTGGTACCTTGAGGTATGTAGAAAAAACGTTTAAATTTGTGTCTATGTCTGAATCATCAAATCTTTCTGAATTTCTCTGAATCGATCTGGAGGGTTCCAATTTGATTCGGAGAGATTAAAGGGTCTCCTGATTGGACGCAGAGATTCAGCCACTGAATCAGGCCAAATCTCTGCTGAATCAAATCAAATCAGCAACCGAAGCTTCACAGAGCCCTACCCAGCACCCCACCCCCCATAGACTTACCTGCAGGGAGCTGCTCTCTACACCTGGCTGGCTTGCCAGCCATGTGCATTTGTGCAGGGATGCAGATGCATGTGTCCCCCCACCGCATCCCACCCTCAGCAGTGTTCCAACCTGCAAGGGGAAACCCACCACTTCCCAAATCTAGATCCCTTCATGACACTGAGAATCCGGGACAAATGCCATTCCAGAGTCATGCAGCCCAAGACCAGGACTTGAGATTCCCATGCCGGGTCAATTAGGGATGGGAGTCTGGGACAAATGCTGTCTTACCCAATTAGGGATGGGTGGTCACCCTACCTCCTACTGAGCCAGATTGGTTGTGGAAGTGGCTATCACAGAAGTAACTACTCTTGCCACAGACCTTCCTGATCTGACCCTACACAATTTCTCCCTGAAAGAGGCATGTGCAGCAGATGAAACTGTTCTGCATGTCTCTTTTTTTTTTCAGGAGGCACGCTGGAGGTAAACTGAGGTCCCTGGTAGATGCTATTTCCATCAAGCAACAGGTAATATCACTCAATGGAAACTTTTATGCCAGGAATTCTATCCAGAGGTGGAGAAAGCATATTGGGAAAAAAACAAGGTGAGCTGGAGAGCTGCTGGCTAGGGCTGTCAGGCCTCATGTTAGCTGTGCTGGGAATGAGAAGTCATCTGGGCTCCCTCTGGGTGAAAAAGCTGCTCCCCCTTTGTGTAAATCTGGGGAAATCTCTTAAAATGGTGGAGACGGAAGAGTGAGGAGTAGCAGGGGGTCAAATGCTCCTGTTTTATGTAGTAGTCCTGCCCACAGATTTCTGAACAAATTCCCTCCCCCATTGCTCCCTGTGTCAGACAAGTAAAGTACGTTGCCTGAGTGTTTCTACCTGGGCTTTCACTAAGAGGTGCTAATGTATACTTAAAGAAGCAGCCTTGAAGGCTGGTTGAAGAAAGGGAGGAAGAGCAGTGAATTATGGCATCTTCTACTACTGTACCCTGTGGCAGCAGAGTGAAATATGTATCACAGAGAGGCCCCTACCTATTTCTACCTATTTTAAGCAACAACTTTTTGGGTGTTGGCCATTTTTATTGTGTTATAATTACTTTGCTCCTGTGGCATATGTAATTTTTTTTGCAATTGCAGCAGAAGGGGTATGCCTGCTTTTATGATGTAATGCAACCCAATGTACCACCTGCTACAACTTATTCTCAGTTGAGCTCCATGGTTGCTTGCACACGTGATGAAAATTAGCCATTTTTGCAGTCTAATTGCATCATGCTGTACATGTGTGGGGGTATTTTACAATGTAAATGAGTTTTCTGCTTTGCAAACTAAACCACATCTGCATCTAGTTTATCTTGCAATATAGCTATTTGTAATGTTGCAGCCTTTGATAGGTCACCCCCACCCACCCCCAGCCACAGGAGAGGTGGGCAGACTTCATGGGTAAAAGGAAAGGATCAGGCTCCTTGCTGGTTTTTTTTTTCCTCAGCAGAGCCTGCCTCTGTGAGTTGCTGCCAGACTATGCAGCCCTTAAGCTGTAGAGGGTCCTTCCCTTTCATGGTGATGGCATGCCCTGGGGCTTCCCGGGGGGGTGCTAGCTGTGCAGGTGCTGCACAAGTTGCAGGCAGCACCCACTGGATCCAACTCTTCCCCAGGCCCTGGAAGGGTTGGATCTGGTGGGTGCTGCCTGTGAGCTGGGGTACTATCTGTGCAGCTAGTACCCAGCCTGAGGCGTGCCAGTGCCACAGAGGGAAGGCTGGGGCCTCCTTGCAGCCCAGGGGCTGCACAGCTCAGTGGCAGCTCACATGGGCAGGCTCTGCTGAGGAAAAAAAAAGTGGCAAGGGGCCTGATCCTTATTTTTTTTTTGCTGTGGAGCCTGCCCACCTCTCCCACAGCTGGGGGGCAAGCTGCTGGGCAAGCTGCTGGTGGGCCTGAACTGTGAGGGGGCCCAGACCTTCCCTCCACAATGGCAGCATACCCAGGTAGCATCTACCCAGTAGCCTTGTTTCTGATCCTAATCCATGGACTGTTCATGCATTTTACATGAGGGATCATTGGATAAGAACTAGATGTACACAAGATATGCAACTGGTAGGTGGGGGATATATGGGTTTTAATTCCCTCAAGCTAATAGAGGCCTCAACCCCAGGGTTCCCCACTGCGCATGAAAGTGGTCTAACTAACTACAAGGCTATTACTTGGAAAGTGAGTGGCAGTAACCCCACCACCACTGAAAGTGACTACAGTGCTTTCTGCAGGATGCAAGGCTCTTGGTCTGTGTTGGTGTGCTTGTGGAATCCCTACCAGATCTGGTCTTTCAGGAATTTAGGTGCTCAAAATCCCTATATCCTACCTAGACACTTAGTTTAGCCATCTGGATCTCGCCCTTAGCATCTGTCCTACACATAAAGATTAAGTAGTTGTACTTCCTCATGGAAAGCTGAGGAAGAGAACAAATGTGCTTTACTAGTCCAGTACACAAATGGATTATGATACAGGCTGCACCATCTTTAGAAGACTGCAGCCTGCTTCCTCTTGTTCAATGGACCCAATCTGCAAGTCAACTGCACAAAAGCCATAGCCTTGCCAATTATGGTTTATCTTTGTGATCGTGGCCCCAGGGTATCCCAACAGAGTCTGCAATTGCAACAGGGGATGGCTCTTGAATTCTTTCCTGCCCATGCAAGTACCTGTTAGTTTGCCAGTACATGAAAGAAAGGGTCCCTGTGGACTTAAGTATTTGCTGTTCTGACTAATAAAGTAACGATCATATATATCTACATGTATACATGCGTATATATTTATATTTAAAATTAATTAATTAATGTATTTATTTTGCAAAAACAATGTGCTTCTAACCATTTAGGTACATCAACTTACAGCACAAATACATTACAATTCTGGTTGTAAAGGATGCATTTTGCTAATTGCTAATTTCTAATTAATGCTTTGATTTCTGGAAATGATTATGTGTTAATAGACAGGACAAGGCCTCTAAGTGACTTGAATATTAGCTAGAAACAATTATGTATATTGGGTTTGAGTCAATTCCCAGTGATATCAAAGGATCCAAAGGTTTCAGCAGGTATTTAATTTGGGATACGCAGCTACAGAAACAGTGAACTTGAAGAACAGCCCACTTCATGAAGAGTAGCATAAATAGCTGATAATTAATGCCTAAAATAGAACTGAATGTGTATCCCAATTAAATAAGAAAAATATTTCTCGTATTCAAAGTCAACTCCAGCACTGTGGGAACAACTGGACTTCTCAGAATCTAACAGTGCTTTTTTTCCCATCAAATATATGTATATGGATCATTAAATTGACTTCTATATTGGATGTTTATTTGCAATATTATTTGGGATGAAGACCTAAGAAACAGAAATACTGTAGTTACTCAAAGTCTTTGGGGCTGAAGGGGGACATGGCTTGGGGAACTGCCCATCTCCAGATTCTCTGCAATGGCCAAGCCAACAAGCTGGAAGGCATGCTCTGGTGCCCCTTGGCTCCTGATATGGGGCACTGCAGGGGGCCTGGCTGCCTTTCCCATTTGAAAAGTGAACATTAGTTCACTTTCTTGTCAGTTCAATCGAGGCAGTTTACAAAAACCTGTAAAGATTGAAATGATTCAGCCTTGGGCATTCTGACTGTCTGTACTTAGCCTCACGTTACAGTTGAACCAATTTCCGATCCCTTATACTGGTTTGTGTGTAATTTCTGTCCCTAGCCAGGATGGTTGAGATCAGGGAGCAGCTTGCAGTGCCTAGGAGAGAAGGGCAAAAAGAACCATGTAACAATGCTGGGAGCTAGGATCTATGTTGGGGGGGGGGGGGGAATTATTTTATTCAGTTCTTCTCTATCCGTTTTCTTTCAGCTCCAAACATCCAAATAAGGCTTAATTAGAAGGGCTTAGTAGCCCCATTCACTGCAGAGCTCTGCTTTAAGTGCTTTTATAGAGTTATTTTATCAATTTGCTTTATTTCAGTGTTGTTATCCTATTTACAAGTTAAGCTAACTGCCTTAACTATAGTTCCATGTATTCTATATTGTAAAGCAAAACAATTTAATTGACTGCGATGCATTCATCTATTTAAAACAGAAGTATCAACACTAACTTGTAGAACATGTTGTGAAAAACTATTAACACCTTCTCAGGTTCATTAGGTGAAAAATGCAGTTACAAATAAATAGATTGCTATGGACCTGGTTCCACATTTCTTTCCTATTTACACTGTGAATAGATTTTACTTTATGGTTATTAACACCTCAACTTCCTTAAGGAGTAACACCAGCTTTACAATGGTGTAATTGAGGAATGCCACCAAAAGCAAGTGGAGTTAAAAACAAAGACAACTGTGCAAATTTAAACCTTCTCATTTACATTCATTAAACCTTTTCAACATCAATTAGCTTATTCATTCCAATAAAAGGGGCTGCTCATTTAAAAACAATGTTATTCAATAGACTACCCCAAAATCTTTAATTTCAGTGTAATAATACATATCTGTAAGCTTTATAAGAATTAGATAGAGACTAAATTCAGCTGAATACTGTTGGTATTGCTGTGATACATATTAATACAATGTCATACACTGTAAACTTTTTTTTCATAAATAGAATTTTATAGGACTAAACTAATAAACCAATGACCACTATTTCTGTCTTGCATGTGAGAAATACAAAAAGAAACTCTCATCATGGACCTAAAGCCTATAATAAGTAAAAAACTTCCTGTACAAGTACCTATATACAGGCACATTCACCATTTGTTGGTGAATGTAGTTTGGAAGGTAGATAATAAAGTAAACTCTATACACATATATACCTTAGATGTATGTGTAATATTTATATCTATATTACATACATAGACACTGCATTTTTGTAATGCACATAGGTTTTCAGGTATATTTGTGTTATATTTCAATCTCTGTCTTATAAACTATGTCCACCAAAAAGTGAAAAAACTGTAAAGTGTAACATGAGAATCACCAAAAATATATATCTTCACAATTCTTCTGCTGCTTTTTAAGGTCCACACATCACTTTTTTTTAAATAGAATAGAGTTTAAATTAAGGAGAAAACAAAAGTTTTTCAACAACATAAACTCTATTGACTTAAATTAAATTATTCAAGACTACTGTATTTAATGATAAATACAAATTGAACGCTTGTCAAACAGTTTTCATTTGCAGGTATCAAAATACTTTATAGCAGATGTATGATAATTTTTATCTGAAGAACTGAGGCAAAAAGACATATTATGAATCTGTAAAGCCATCACATAACAAAAAAGTAAAAGAATATGGAATAGGTCTTTGGTCTCCCAAGTCAGAGTCCATTTCTGTACCTACTAGAACACCCTCCATCATAGATAGGGACTTATTTTCTTCCAGGAACACATGTACAATCTTAAATCGTATGGCTTCTGCCATAGCTTAATTTACAACATTGCATTCAGCTTTCATGTGAATTGCTCAGCAAAAGTGTCATCCAAAGAGAAGTAACATACTCCATAGGGAAAAATTTAGAAACTGTGTAAGATCCTGCTGATAAATCAAAGCAACCTATACCAAACTGCTGACCACAGAGAGGAATCTGAACATCTGGCAGGAAATATCTTCTGGTCTGTCATCTCTCTTTACATTGATTTAATTCTAAAGTAGCATTTCTCAAACTGTGAGCCTGGCCTCTTGAGGACATTTTGATCTCTTCTAGGGGAGAATTTAAACTGAGGGAAAATAAGAAAAGGAATATATTTGCCTTTTTTCCTGGATTTATTTATTTATTTAATGTTCATCACAAGCAGTAACTATTTCCTTGTACATTGAATATACATTTCCATTTAAATAAAATGTGGAGGGAATCTCTGGTAAATAACAAGCATACACGTATATTCACTGTTCTTTGCATTAGGAAAAAAACAAATCTATAATAAAAAACAATACCCTAACATATATGCTACATTGCATATTTATTTAAAATGTGTACATCTTATTATCCATTATTATTCTACCTGGTTAGAGCAAAACCACTGCAGTATACAGGCATACCAGGCACCTAAAATATACATATTTATATAAATCCACAGTTCAATATGTATCTATGAGCTAAACTAATGCATATGCCATTATACTAGAGTACAGATGATGCAACTTAGCTATGTAGGTTTTGGCTCATATTATTTCATGACTTACCCATGATTACATTTAATTTTGTCTCTCAACATGTGTTGTTTATATATTGCAGGCAAGTTTCTTGTTTTTATATTGGTTTTTGATTCAATACGAGTTCAGAGGCATCTAAAAGTCAAAGCTTAAAATACATAGGATACTTAAAACAGAGATATATCAGGGTGCAGCTGGAATTGACCATTTTTGCCTGATCTGACCACAGAAAATGCAAAGGAAGCAGAGTGGAGAGCCCTGAGCCTGCAGCAACCAGTCCACATCCACCCTCACCTTGTTGGGCTCTGCTCCGGCCATGGTGGGGTGGAAGTGGGTGGCAGGAAGGAGAAGCAGGCATGTGTCCCCCCACCCCCAGCCCAGCAAGGTCCACCCAGCCTCCCCTGTGGGGATCAGAGGCCCACCCCACCCTTGGCAGCAGCAGCACCAGGAGGGGAAGGGGCCTCCAATTTTGTGTTAGCCCAAGGCCCCAATAAACCTTAATCCACCTGTGCAAATAAATTGTATCATTGACGATATCAAACATGGGGCAATGTGTTCACTGCAGTGAAAAAACTGCAGCTTTTTGAACTATGAAATATTCACAGTAGGAAGGGTCAGCTTATCACCGAGGTACAAAACTGAGTGACAAGCCGTGTACATGAAAGAAAGAAAAGTATCTCAGCTGGAGGAGAAAGCGTACGAGAACAAAATAAGCAAGGTGCTTGGAAAAAGCTGGGGGTAGAGAGGGGAGGAAGGGTCATTTGGGTATAAACAATGTGTGGGAAATGGCTTCCTGAAAATAAATCAGTGACATTCCTTGTGCTGTGAGATGAAGAGCTGGGAGCACCACTGACTTGAGGGGATCTTAAGGTACTGAAGATTTTCAGCTGTCTTCCCCTGGGCCTATGGTTTAGCCAATATTCCCAAATCCTAGTACAGGAATGCAGTAGAACTCAAGAAGGCCAGCAGCTCTTTCTCTTTGGATATGTTATCTTTAATTTTTGTGCAGAAAATAAGGAACAGGGCTCTGATCAACATGGCAAACTATATCTATCATGCACCTATGAGCCACTGGACCAAAACCATAGAAGTTATTGTAAATAACCATAATTTTGTGACTTCATTTATTCACAGGTTGTTCCAAATTATCTCAGAGTAATGCTTCAGTTTGTGGAGAGTATGCATAAAATCTGATGCTTCACAGAGTGCATGTGGCAAAAACAAATAAACAAATCTCAGCCTCAAGGAAAAAAAGCCAAAACATGTCTGTGGTTTTACTGCACAAAAAGAAATGCAGCAAAACTCATAAAAGAAAATACAGTCCCCAAGACAGATGTTTTCTTTTATTATCTAGTATGCTGAACATCAAAAAATGTGGCTTATAATTTTATAAACAACAGTGATCATTTTAATTGAACTGTAAAAAGAAAAAAAAACCCACCTTCCCTCTTCCCCCTTTCCAAAGCACTATGCAAGGAAGGTAGATTTCTAATAAACAAAGCAGATTATGAAAAATTATATTATTAAATAAGAATAGTAACCCCCCCGCTCCCCAGATATTTGCTACAATTTAAATATATGGGAATTGAAAGGTAGGAGTGCAAGAGTAAACTAAGAGTAAAGCAGAAATATTTTCCAAGTGCGAACTGATGGCATATCCAATGCTGTGTTCCTCTAGCAGAGGAATCACCAGAGCAAATATATATGTCTAGCTCCTCACCCTGTCCCCCCCATCATTATAGGCACATTGTGAGGAGCCAAGCATATGTCCATCAAATGATGAGCATTTGATATTTTAATCTAGATAGAACCATAAAACTGGACCTGATTTGAAACTCACAGCACTCCAAAGTTTCAGGTTTGGGCATTTTGTATTATCCATTATAAAGGAAGGGACATTTTGCAAAATTTAGAGTCAGACATTCATATGCCAAATCCATGCAACGCTCTGTCATATTCTCATGTACTAAGTAGATTTTTCTGTTCTCTTTGGATTATTCACTTAATTCTCCAGTCAGCAAGGAAGTGGAAGGGGAGGAAAGAAGTATTCCCACTTGGGGCACATCAGGGAGAGTCTAGGATGAGATGATCTATGTCAACAGTGATCAAAATTATGTTACTTTTTTCATTTGTTTCATTTAAAAATTGACTAGAGTCTTAAATGGGTTGTTGCCCTGTGGGGTCAGGTCCACTCTCAGGATCTCAATATTGCGCTGTTAGACGTGACATAATTGCACATATACAAACACACAAATCATTTGGGTGCATATACACACACACACTAGCAGCTTAGACACATACACATCCAAACCAGTCTAGGCATATGCATACCTATCACCAATTTAAGCACATACACACTACACATCAAAAATTAGACAGCAATCAGTTGTCAGTACCCACAAACTCTGTACACATACATGGATTGCTAATTCATATATCATGCACACAATAACATACATACATACATACATATAAATATGTGTGTGTGTGTGTGCGTGTGTGTATTCACCAGTGTACACACATACCACCCACCTACACATACACACAGGTGAGTTCCTAACTTGGATGGTATGGTATGTATGTGTGTGTTTGGGGGAAGGTTAAGGTGAGAGAGAAAGTGTAAGGAGTGAAAGTTGCCAGACTGGGATTAGAACTGATAGACTAGAGAAAAGCTGGGCTGAGGAACTGAGGCTTGGGGTTACTTAAGGTCAAGTGATCCCAAGGTTACTCAAGGTCATTAGTGCAAGAGAAAAAGCCTGGTGGCACAGAAGAGACAGCCAGGAAAGAGAAAGAGGCAGAAACCTTGGAGCTTGGGGCTGGAAACTGAGGCAGACAGCTGAGAGATTGTGAGGGCAGATAAGTGGTGGCAAGGAGGAACCACTCAGGGAACAGACAAAAACCCAACTCAGGGTTTCAAAATAACAGGTTTATTGAACAGAACACATTACCTAGCCCCATGAACTTATTGTTTCACACACACGCACACACATACTTACTCACAATGGCAGCAGGAGAAAGAGACTCAGTGAAAGGGTTGGAGTCCAGGTAGGGAAGAGAAGCAGAGTCCAAGTCCTTGGTTGAAGAGAGGGTGGGGTTGATAGCTACCTATCCAGGCTGGAAAGGGGTCTTTGTCCAGTAGGTGTTGTCCAGTGGGGGGTCACCGGCAGGGCCTCTGGGTGGATAAGTGGTGTGGTATGGTGCTGGTCCAGATAGAGAGGGTGTCCTAAGGAGTCAGTCTTCACTACCCCTTTTTATGGGGCAGACTACCTCTGATCTCCTATGGGGAGGGCCTGTCCAGGCAAGGTCAGTCCTGTTCCAGAGGGATCCAGGTGTTCTTACTGAGCATGTGCAGCCATGGCACAATGGTGGGTTGCCTCATCATTTGTTTCTTAAATGCTGAGGGTGGTTCCAAGGGCTGGGTCCTTGGTCCAGGTATTGGTTTTGATGATTTGGTCATTCAGAGGGAGCTATTTTTAAACCTACTGCCATTGTCTCTCAAGCACCCTCATTCATCCCCATTCATTCAGGAACCAAGTTACACAGGAGGGGTAGGTATGAGTCATAGGTTACACAACAGGGCCTGGGGACAGGATAGAGACTTGACACACAAAATGGAAACTTGACATGACTTATGCTAATTTACATATGTAGGCCTAAATCATATAGTATCAGTAAAACAGTAATATAGAGCAGTAAAAATCAATATAAACATAATAATTATACATTGTAAAGAAGGGTAAAAAACAAAATAAATACAACTTGCTGCCAAAATAAAATGCTGAAGCTTATCCTATGTCTTAGCTCACTTATCTATAGGGAATAGAGAGGGAGAGACAAAGTCAGAAATGGTTGGGGAAGGGGAGGGAATGCATTTTAATATTAAAAAACAAAACAAAACTGGGGGTTTTGCTACAGGGTAATCTTAACAAAAAGCTAGTTTGAGAACCAGATGCTTGGCATACTCAATTCTGGGTTAAGCCAATGAATGTCAAGCTGATGACTCTTAATGAGAGTCAAAAGATTCTGTACTACATTGCCATATACCAGAATACTGAGAGGTAAAGCCACATTTGTTTGAAGACAGGCAGAAGGCAGGGCAAGATGGCACCTTAAAGCAGGGTTGGACAATTATTTGGGCCCATGGGCCACATAGTGAGTTTTGGGGAGCTGTTGTGGACTGGGTCAGCACTCACCCCATGCAACAACTTACAAAACCTCCCTATGTGGGATGGGGCTGTGGGCAGGTGGGGAGCTGGGATGGCTGTAGGTGAGCTGGCATGGGTACAGGTGACTGTGGTGATGGGAAGGAGCCACAGGGCAGCCCCAACACAGGCTCCAGATCCTGCTTTTTTCCATCCCTACTGGTCATCATGGCCAGGATGAGCATATCTGAAGTGGGTACAGCAGGGACCCCAGCCCTCCACATGGGGTGGGCCAGGGCTGTGTCCTCTGCCTGGGGCTCAGGTCCTGCCCACGTGAGCCCCTAGGAGGGGCTGGAGATACTGCCTGGCTTTGGCAGCAGTGGCTGCTTATGGCAGCTGCCAATGCTGGTGCCACTCCCAGTACCATGGAGACCTGCCGAGACTCATGTGAGCAGGGCCCAAGCCCTATGCTGAGCACACAGCCCAGTCCCCAGCTTGCCCCATGGAGGAGGTTGGCATCCTTGCATGACCTACTCTGGACCTTCCCAACCTGGGCAAAATGAGCAGCAGGGGGAAAAAGCAGGACCAAAAGTCCATCCCAGTTCTGCCCTGTGGCTCCTCCCTGACACTACCACTGCCACCATCAGTGCTGTTGCCACCAGCACTGCATCTGGTCCACTCCAGGACCCAATACACACAGAGTAGTGGGCAGGAGCTGCAGGGCAGGCCCAGGATCGGCTCCAAGTCCTGCTTTTTCCCACTGCTGCCACTGTGGCTGGGGTGGGTGGGCCCGGAGTAGGCACTACAGGAATCCAAACCCCTGCATGGAGCAGGCTGTGGCCAGAATTGTGCACTCAGCCCAGGGCTCAGGCCCTGCCTGCATGGGTCCTGGCTTGTCTCCATGTGGCCAGGGCCAGGACCAGCAGTGGCAGCAGCTGGAAAGAGCTGCCACTGTCAGGGTTGCTCGGATATGGAGTCCAGCCATGGAGTGGCCCCAGCCCTGGTGTGTGCCCTAGGGTAGCAGGATGAGCCACAGGTTGGATGGCAGCTGAGCCAAGCAGGACTGAGGGACCCACCAGAGGCTGGATCTGGCTCATGGGCTATATTTTTCCCACCCCTGCCTTAGAGACTAATTGGTTCTGAACCAGCTAATTTCTATGATGTCAGCACGCCTGCCCTATACTGGAAAGAAACCATTCTTTTTCTAGTCCTACTCACCTAACAGAGGTTAGCATTACAAAACATCACAAGACAGGAATCCATTGGTGACAAGTGCTGTTGTTACACATATGCATTTCCCAGAATATCAAATTGGAAATGGCCCTTATGAAAGTAGATGTGGAAACTGAGTACAAAAACCCTCTTACATGGAAACTCTAAACCAGGGGTAAGCAAAATACGGCAAAAATTGGCCCTGCATGGCCCAGGCACCATCTGGTCTATGGTGCATCCCACTACCCCCAGGTGTACAGTGGAGCTGGTATGGCCCCACAGCCAGACTCTATTTCCTGGCAGCTATAGCAGCAGTGACTCCTTCCAGCTGCCACCACCGCTGGCTCTGGCCCCATGGAGATTGGCCAGGACCCACATGGCCAGGGCCAAAGCCCTGGGCTGAGCACACAACACTAGCCCTGGCCTACCCCATGTTGGGGGTTGGGGTCCCTGCATTGCCTGCTCTGGACCTGCCACCCTGGTCATAATGGTGGAGGCAGTGGGATAAAGCAGGACCTGAAGCCTGCATGAGGGTTTCCCTGTGGCTCTTCCCTACTGCTCCACCAGGTTGGGGGCTTGGGACAGTCCAGAGGCAGAGCTGATGGCAGCAACAGCTCTGGGCTTGGGCCCTGCCCACATAAGTCCCAGCAGGTCTCCATGGGGCCAGAGTCGGTGGCAGCATCTGGAAGAAGCTACTGCTGCCACCTCTGCACCTAGGCCATCACCACTGAAGCCAGGCAGCAGCCCCACCCCTTCTTTGGGGCCTGTGTGGACAGGACCAAGCCCCAGGCTAAGTGCACAGCCCTGACCCAACCCATGAGTGGGGTTCGGGTCCCTGTGGTGCCCACTGAGGATCCACCAGCCCTGGCCATGAGAAGCAGTGGAGATGGGAAAAAGAAGGAACCAGAGTTGAGTCCACATCAGGGATGCCCTGTGGCTTCTCACCAGAGCTGCTACCAGCAGCATCCATGCCAGCCTGCCAATGCCCATATCAGCTCCCTGCCCACCTGTGCCCCCCACTATATAGAAAGTTTTGGTGAGCTGTTGCATGGGGGTGGGAGTGCTGACCTAACAGCACTCCAAAACTCCTTATGTGGCCCACCCCTGCTCTAAACTTACAGTTAACATCTCTGCATACAGTACATCTTCATGCCCACATTTCACGCAAGGGGGCAAAAGGGAGACCAGACTCAGAATTGGGAGCAAATGGCACCATTCTGTGCAGCAGGTACTTCACAGAATGCGTCTTCCTGTCATTCAGTCCTACCCAGTGCTAAGTCCTGTCATTCATTTCTCTACTGCTCAGTGACTTCCTAACGCTCTCAATACCACTTTTAATGCCCTAGCTCTAGAATATTTCATACAGATCTAATGCAGGTGGAACCAAACTAATGCATTCATATATTTCTCATGAGGTATGTCTTATGAACCAGAAATTATTTTCTTGCATTGAAACATATCAGGACCCATCCCATAAGATTAGGTTTGAACTGTAAGCAAATGATATATGTATTTTTATAATTTAAAGTTCCCTTTTATTTAAGAGCTTTTCAAAGTTTTTTATTATTGTTATTTTGCAGAGGCTCTTTATTACTAACCTCAGGTGACTCTGCCAGATTCCCAATTGTCTAATTCTTGAAAGTTAAGAAGTAACTTGCTCCCAGTTTCTTGCTCTGAGTTTCTTTTTAAAAAAATCCTTGACATAGGATTTTTACCATATCTTAATATATCCAATAAAATAAACAGACATCTAATACTTTATTTTATACTTGTGGGAGAACAGAAGTTATAGTATTTAAGTGTTATGCTTACCTTTTCAAAATTAGACTGAAAAATACGTTTAAAATATGCCAAACTTTCTGCTGTTCAGAAAGGAAGAGTTGGGCTTTGTGGTGCTTTGAAGAATCAGGTAATTACCCTTGAAAAAATGGGATGCTCCAGACTCAAACATGAAGCAGTAGCATTCTCTTTGTCCAGGTTTATGAGAAGCTGTATCTATGAGAGGAGGAATATCTTTTATTGGAACAACTGGCATATCTAGTAATGTGTACAAGTGCCCTGGTAACCGGACAAGCTTTTGGTTACCTGACACTTCATGTCAATTCAGTCCCTGGTTTTTTCTGCCCATAAAAATGATACATTTTTGTTCCCAGACCCATCGTCTGACAGAAATCCTAAAGTTACTGGAGAAGAGATTAGTTTTATAGTTCCTTTTAGCTTCTCTCACATTGCTTCCTCTGATAACCTTTTCTTGTTCCACAATTGAAAACTGCATACTTCCCTTTCAAGTGGTCAACTTGATTAACAAAGTTGGCTGAAGCTTAAAGCTATTCTTCAATTTTTTGCTTAGTTTAGCCTGTGACTAAGCCTTTTACTTAGTTTTTTTCAGACCTGATGAAGGGCATTTGATACCTGAGAGATTGTCTGACATCTCTTCCAACTGTGCAAATCAGGCCAATAAAAGATATTACCTTACTTTGCAAATCTTACTTGCCAACATAAAGAAGAACATAGAATTGCTTCTGTAATTGGAGTTCTGTCTCAACCAAGGCTGGATGAATATAATCCTACTTCAGACAGAGCGAGAGAGGGGGAAAAAAAAGATGAATTGCTCAGAATTAAACTGTCCAACTACAAAGATAGCACAAGTTTTGATAAATGCTTGAGATATTTTACCTCCGGAAACCCATAAAGAAAAGATGATTTCTTGTGAGCCTTCCTTTCTTATAATTTTACCCTTTCCAAACCTTTCATTATTTTCTTCCTCTTGGTGGCCAAAAGAAGAGATGGGTTTAGGACAAGAATTTAACTCCTACTACCTGTCTCTTAGTGGGTGCATCTATATATGCAATTAATGCACAGCAATAAACTCTGGTGCATATCACACTGGAATTTATTATTCCCAGATGCCACATTTAAATGTGAGCCCAGGACTGCAAGACATTGAGCTGGGTGGAGCAGCCCTGGCTGGCAGGGAGCTCAGGGGGTCAGCCTGACAGCCTAGGGCTGCTCCAACCTGGCTCAATATGCTGCACAGGCACTAGCTGGGGAATGAGGGTGCTTCAATGTGGAGTTAGCTGGCAGACAGCCACCACACTGGAGTACCCTTGTGCCCAAGCCAGCCCAATCATTGTTTACAAGTGTGGTGCTCTGGGAGTAAAAAACTCCACAATAGATTAGTACTTGTGTTTACAAGTACTAATCTACTGTGGAGTTAATTAGTTTACCCTGTCCTAGTAGCACTGCATATGTAGATGCTGAGACATTTACTGTAGAGCTAATTACACAACTGCAGTAAGTGTCTTGTGCAAACATGGCCGGTGTTAATTAAAATCAGTTGGTTAAGTCTCTTATGCATTTTTACTTGAGTTCTTCTCTCCAAATAAAAATAATAAAAATAAAAAACAAAACTTGTGCCAACCACAGCACCTTGATTAAAAATTAGTAGAGATGCAAAAAAAAAAAAAAAAAAAAAAAAAGCAATTTCAGTGGGTGAGTGGGCATGTCTACACATTCATTAATGCACCTTAGTTTAGTACTTGATTTACTTAGTTTAGTAACAGCCTTAGTTACTGTGCATTAAGTTTAGTACTTGATTAACCAAGTACTATTCAATGCTAGTAACTCACGCTACTGCACAGTAGCACTGGCACACAGTTGTTTAGTGACGCTTACTTCACAATAGCCTAATAACACTTCACAGTAGCGTATTAGCACAGTTTTTGACTGACACACTACTGTTCTGTGTTGTTAGGTTACTGTGCAGTAAGTGTCTCAGGTAGACATGACCAGTTTTCTCTTTATGATGCACTAGGAGCTCATCAATTAAAAATAGCAGATGGGGAAGGATCTGTATGTACTATCTGATTACAGGGCACAAAGAACATAATATCACAATAACCAAAATTGGCACTGAATAAAATTAGCCTAGAAAGTAGGAGGGGTCCATCAGAGGTTTTAAAGGTGGAGCTAGATCAGTTTATGACTAGGAGTATATGAGATAGTTACATGAAATAGTGGGGAACAGGAGTTGATGAGCAAGGAAGTCTTTTCCAGTCTTATGTTTATACCTTCCATCAGATCACAAATTCTCTCCTTTTTCATGCTGAACCATCAGGTTGCCTGGGCTGTCTTACCCCTGATTCAGTCAGGAAGAAGTTCTGCTCTCTATTTACATACTTACCAGTGCTGCATTACAAAAGCTCTTTATTTGTCTATAATGCATAGACCTACACCTGTGGCTTCTTTGAAATATCATGGCAGCTAGCTGTTGATTCCCTTCATTTCAGGTTCATGCTAGTTAGGGGGAAAAAAAATTAGGCCCTATGTAATATGAGATAAACTGAAGAGTTTTTGATAACTGTAGTTCTGCTCTATATGGCCCCTCCTCTCAGAAAGCACTCTGTGGTTGCAGTTTGGCAGGTCTGCTCTTTGATTGCATGTGGACAAGAGGGTTGGTATCTGCCACTTCCCCTCCCTTTACGCACAGGAATCTGCTGAAGCCAGAGCAGAGGAAGGAGAAAATTAAAGCTTTTAGAGCAAAAGCACTTTCTATTTATGCAGGGGTAAAGATTTAGAGCTATGACATTGTCTATTAGAAATTCTGCTAAACCATATTATTTTAGTTTAACTCTCAGTGATTTGTTGTCTTTTACTTAAAATACCATCTCTTAGAAAACAACAGCTTACATGAGAATTTTAGTCTTTTAGCTGTAATGGCTGCAGAGGAAATTTTGAAATCATGTTCTGAATATACTCAAGAAACTCAAAAACCAGAAGAGTGGATGACTCCCTCTTGAGGGGGACAGAGGGAGTGATCTGTTGCCCTGACCCCTTAGCCCATAAGGTCTGCTACCTCCCAGGGGCTCATGTCCAGGATGTAACTGGGAGGATCCCCAAACTCATCTGGCCCCCCCAACCACCACCCCATGCTACTCATCCATGTGTGCATGAATGGCACAACTCAGTACAACCCCAGATGGATCATGACTACAGTACTCTGAGGGCTGGGCTCAAGGGTCAGGGAGTGCAGGTAGTTTTTTTCCTTGATCTTCCTGGTCCTGGGTCCTGGGTCTTGGAGGGAAAGGTTCATCCCAGAGGTTAACAGAAGACTCCAGCGATGGTGCTATCACAAGGGGTTTGGCTTCTTCGACCACGGTCCGCACTTCAAAGAGAGAGGCAGCAGCTTATTGGGAAGGGATGGCCTCCACCTCACCCTGAAAGGGAAGAAGCTCTTCTTGACCAGAATGACTGACCTACTTGACAGGCCTTTAAAGTAGGATCACTGGGAGATGGGCAGTCAATTAACTGTTCTAGCCCAGGTCATGTCAACCACAGTGTTAACAGGTTAGGTAACCCAAGGGAACCTATTCTGATGTCATTCCAAATAATGATCATGTCCCAGCCCACAGGGAAGCCTAGGGATTCCCATGGCAGGCTCAACTGCCTGTACACAATCATCAGGAGTTTAGGAAACAAGCAAGTGGAACTGGCCTTTCTCCTGAGTTACAATGATTATAATCTTGTAGGAATAATGGAGACCTGGTGGGAGCCCACTTATGACTGGTTCATAGGTATAAAAGGCTATACCTTGTACAAGAGAGACCATATTGGGAAGAGGGGCGGAGGTATAGCTCCCTATGTGAAGGAGCAGTACACTTTCCTTCAAACTGAGTTTAGCAACCAAAGAGGGCATCTTGAGACCCTCTGGGCTAAAATACAGGGAGAGCATGAGGAAGGGGATTTAACTGTAGGAGTCTGTTACAGAATTCCCAACCAAGAGGAAGAGCTGGAATTCAATAGGGTGAGGCTGAATGCTCCCGACGCATGGTCAGCATGGGGGACTTTAAACTCCCTGATATCTCATGGGATGAACACCCGACCAAATCTGACTAGTCACATAGCTTCCTCCCATGCACTGATGAGCTCTACCTAACACAAGAGATCGATGGTCTGACTAGGGGAGAGACACTGATGGATCTGGTTCTGGTCAAAGGGGAGGATCCAGTGAGTGATCTGAGGATCAAGGGGAAGCTTGGTGACAGCAAACATGAACTGATCACCTTTTCTGTCCAATGCAAGGTGGGAAAATCTCTCAGTAAAACAAATGCTCAACTTTGGGAGGGCTGACTTTCACAAACTCAGGAGACTGGTCAGTCAGGCACTAAGAGACCATGGCCCCTTAGAAGGGGAGTCCATGAAGAATGGTTGTTCCTTAAGAATTCAATCTTTGAAGCACAAGGAAAGTCCATTCCATCCCACAGGAAATGCAGTCAGCAGTCTGGGTACTCCCTTGGCACAATAGGCAACTTTGGGACCTCCTGAAACTAAAAAAAGAAGCCTACAACAAATTGAAGATGGGAATCATCACTAAGGAGGACTACGCAGTACTAGCCCACACCTGTAGAGAACAGGCCAGAAAAGCCAAGACAGAAACTGAATTCAGGCTATCCAGAGGAATCAAGAACAACAAAAAGTCCTTGTTCAGATATGTGGGAAGTCAGAAAAAGAAAAAAGGCAACATGGGGAACATGGCACAGGGGACATGATGGTGGGAGTCTACTACAGACCTCCCACCCAAAGTCAAGAGCTTGACCAGGAGTTCACCAGGGAATTGGCTGAGGCTGCATGCTCCTGGTCCATGGTTGTCACAGGAGACTTCAACTACCCAGATATCTTGTGGGAAGAGTGCTCGGCTAAATCTGAGTGGTCACAAAGCTTCCTCTTGTGTATGGATGACCTCTATCTGACTCAAGAAGTCTATAGGCCAATGAGAGGTAAAGCGCTGCTCCACCTGGTACTGACAACTGGGGATGATCTATCAGCGACCTAATGACTGACAGGAAGCTGGGCAACAGCGACCATGAGCTGATCACCTTCACCATCCGCCGTAAAGCTGGAAAATCAGTCAGCAATACAGAAGTCCTTGACTTTAGGAAAGCTGACTTTGACAAGCTCAGGAGGTTAGTTGGTGAGGCCCTAAGGTACCATGACCCTAAGGGGAGAGGAGTTCAGGAAGAGTGGTTGCTCCTCAAGGAAGTGATCCTTGATGCACAAGCTCAGGCTATTCCATCTTGGAGGAAAAGCAGCAAAAGGGCACAGCAGCCCCCTTAGCTCTCCAGGGAACTAGTGGACCTCCTGCGGCTAAAAAGAAAGGTCTACAAAGGATGGAGGATGGGATCCACCTCCAAGGAGAAATATTCCGCACTGGTCCAGTCCTGCAGGGAGTGAACCAGGAAAGCCAAGTCTGCGACGGAACTCCAGCTAGCTACAAGTATCAAGGACAATAAAAAGTCCTTTTTCAGATATTTTGGGAGCTAGAGGAACAGCAAGGGCAACATTGGACCCCTGCTAAACCAGATGGGACAACTGACAACTGATGCCCAAGAAAAAGCCAACCTATTAAATGGGTACTTTGCGTCAGTCTTTCATCAGTCCCATGGGACACCCATGCCCATTACAGGACAGGGAGGCCTAGGTGAGGGAGATTCCCTGCCCTCCTTCAATGCTGACCTCGTCAAGGAACACCTTGAGAAGCTGGATACCTTCAAGTCAGGGATGACAATCTACACCCCAGGGTACTCAGGGAGCTGGCTAGCATCATAGCCCAGCCTCTGGCACAGATCTTCGAGAACTCTTGGCACTCTGGTGAAGTGTCTGAAGATTGGAAGAAAGCCAATGTGGTGCCTATCTTCAAGAAAAGGAGAAAAGTGGATCCGTCAAACTACAGGCCCATCAGCCTGACCTCTATCCTGGGCAAGGCCTTGGAAAAGATTATCAAGGAGGCCATTCTTAACAGACTAGCTGATGGGAACATCCTGAGGGATACCCAGCATGGGTTTGTTGGGGGTAGATCTTGCTTGACCAATCTCATTTCCTTCTACGACCAGGGGACCTATCAGCTGGACAAGGGAGAGGAGATTGATGTCATATATCTTGACTTCAGAAAAGCCTTTGATCTGGTATCCCATGATCACCTCTTGGCAAAACTGGCCAACTGTGGCCTTGGGTCCACCATGATCCGCTTGCTGGGGAATTGGCACTGTGGTCGGACCCAGAGGGTGGTGGTTGATGGAAGTCAATCATCATGGTGCCCTGTGACCAGTGGGGTCCCCCAAGGCTCTGTCCTTGGACCTGTATTGATCAAGATCTTCATTAATGATGTGGACATTGGAGTCAGAAGCGGACTGGCCAAGTTTGCTGAAGATACCAAACTCTGGGGTAAAGCATCCACACCTGAGGACAGGAGGGTGATCCAGGCTGACCTTGACAGGCTCAGGAAATGGGCGGATGAGAACCTGATGGTCACAGGGCACCACCTTGGGAGGAAAAACCTGCAGCATCCTTATAGCCTCGGCAGTGCTACACTGACTAGCACTATAGATGAAAAGGACTTGGGGGTCATGATTGACCACAAAATGAACATGAGCCTTCAATGTGATGCTGTGGCTAGTAAGGTGAGCAAAACGCTGGCTTGCATTCATAGATGCTTCTCAAGTAAATCCTGGGACATCATTCTCCCATTGTACTCAGCCTTGGTGAGGCTGCAGCTAGAGTATTGCATCCAGTTTTGGGCTCCACAATTCAAAAAGTATGTGGAGAAGATTGAGAGAGTCCAGAGAAGAACCATGCGCATGACCAGAGGTCAGGAAAACAGACCTTACGATGACAGGCTGAGAGCTATGGGGCTTTTTAGCCTGGAAAAGCACAGGCTCAGGGGTGATCTGACGGCCACCTATAAGTTTATCGGGGTGTTCACCAGGATCTGGGGGAATGATTATTCACCAGAGTGCCCCAAGGGATGACAAGGTTGAATGGTTATAAATTCCAGCAAGACCATTTCAGGCTGGGCATAAGGAAGAATTTCTTTACTGTCTTAGCCCCCAAGGTCTGGAATAGCATTCCATCGGAGGTGATTCAAGCACCCACATTGAATGCCTTCAAGAGAAATTTGGATTCTTATCTTGTTGGGATCCTATGACCCCAGCTGACTTCCTGCCCCTTAGGCAGGGGGCTGGACTCGATGATCTTCCGAGGTCCCTTCCAGCCCTGATGTCTATGAATCTATAAAATCTATGAAACATTGGACCCCTGCTAGATCAAATGGGGCAGCTGATGTCTGATGCTCAGGAAAAGGTCAGTCTCCTAAATGATTACTTTGCATTGGTCTCTTATCCACCAAAGGGGGTCACCCTGTTGGGCAGGACACAATGCATCCAGGGGGTGGGAGATGGGTCCACAACTGATGTAGATCAAGTGAGGGAATACTTTGAGAGGCTCAACATACATATGTCCATGGGCCTGTACAGAATGCACCTGAGAGTCATGAAGTAGCTGGCGGACTTCATAACATACCCCATGGTGAAGATATTGGAGACATTGTGGCACTCAGGAGAGGTACCAAAAGACTGGAAAAAAGGCAACATGGTCCCAATCTTCAAGAAAGGAAGGAAGGAAGGAAGATCTGAGAATTACAGGCCAATCAGTCTGACATCCGTCCCTGGAAAGATCCGGGAGAAAATCATCAAGGGTTTATAGAAGGCAACCTTCTGAATGCCAGCCACCATGGCTTTGTTGCTGGAAGGTCTTGCCTGACCAACCTTGTCTCCTTCTTTGACCAGGTGACACATTGCCTGGACGAGGGAGATGAGCTTTATTTTATATATCTGGATTTCAAGAAAGCCTTTGACTTGGTCTCCCATGATGTCCTCATGGTTAAGCTGGATAACTGCAGCCTTAATGGCCGGGGAACTGGATCCAGGGTCGGACCGAAAGAGTATCAGTTGATGAAAGCAAATCAACATGGTGCAAGGTGACCAGTGCTGTCCCTCAGGGCTCAGTACTCAGGCCAGTACTCTTCAATATCTTCATTAATGATCCAGATTTGGGCATCAGATGTGGACTGGCAAAGTTCATGGATGACATTAAACTATGGGGGAAGGTGGTCACACTGGAGGTCAGGCTGGGAATACAGGCCAACCTGTACAGGCTTGCAAGGTGGGTGGACCAAAACCTGATGGCATTCAGTGTAAAGAAGTGCAGGGTGCTCCACCTTGGCAAGAAAAAACAGCATAATACTTATAGGCTCAGCAGTGCTATGCTCACTAGCATCATGACCGAAAGAGACTTGGGGGTCTTGATTGACCACAAGATGAACATGAATCACCAATGCGATGCTGCAATGCTGTAACCGGCTCCACCAATGCATCTCAAGCAAAACCAGGGACATCATCCTCCCACTTTACTTGGCCTTAGTGAGGCCAGAGCTAGAGCACTGCATCCAGTTTTTGGCCCCCCCCCATTTCAGGAGGGATGTGGATAAGCTTGAGGGAGTCCAAAGGAGAGCCACCCATATGATCAAAGGCCAAGGGAGCAAGCTTTATGAGGAGAGGCTAAGGGACAGTGGACTTTTCACCCTGGAGAAGAGAAGGCTCAGGAGGGACTTGGTGGCAGCCTATAAGTATATAAGGGGTGTGTACCAGGATCTGGGAGAACAGTTGTTCACCAGGGCTCCCCAAGGGATCTAATGTCTACATACTTCTGGAAGGCTGATTTAGACTGAACATAAGGAAAAACTTCTTTACAATCCAAGTGTCTAGGGTCTGCCTGGAACAGACTCCCCACAGAGGTGATGCAAACACCTACTCTGGACTCATTCAAAAGACAATTGGATGTTTATCTTGCTGGGATCATTTGACCCCAGCAGACTTCCTGCCTATGGCAGTGGGGGCTGGACTCAACGATCTCATGAGGTCTCTTCCAGCCCCTAATGTCTATGAAATCTATGAAGACAAATAACAATAATCTGTTAGGGTTTTTTGTTTTTTGTTTTTTTAATTATCACACTTTTAAGCCAGTCTCCCAATTTTGGTGAGCATGATTCGTTTTTTTTTTTTGGTGGAAAAAAAAATCACATACCTGAACAACATAAGTATGGTAGTAAAGGTTTCAAGGTTACCTGCAGATGGAATGTGGACTGAATTGCCTTCTTTTACGTCATTAATCAATTCCACACAATCATCTGCAACCCCTGATTTCTTCAGTTGCTAGGAAGAGGAATGAATAATTCTTAGACTTGAACGATGACACAAAACTTGGTCTCTGAACAGCAAAGGATCTGCTCACTCAAAGTCATAGCCAAGAATTCCCCATTCTCCCTGTATACCAAATACTACACTTTGTTTATTATGAGTAGTTGCATGGAACTCTAAACTACAGCTCTACAGAGAGTGAATTAAAATTTTACAATAAGAGAATTAAAGTATTTAGCTTTCCATCTGTACATAATATAGGTTGTACTGTAAAGGGAATTGCTTTTGAAAAATAAAAAAATGAAAGCCACGTTTATTTTTTTATAAGTAGAACAGCCAGTAAAGTACTGAGGGACTAGTAGAGTAAAGAGGAACTGATGCTGTTTTGAAAAATGGGGGAAATGTAGAGGTAACTTGTTGAGACCGGATTATATGCTGTTTTAACATTTATTGATCTAACACAGGGCTGTTCAACTTGCAGTCCATATCTTTCACTCCCCAACCCCTCTTCCCACCAGCCTAGCCACTCCTGCCACTTCTATATGGGAGGGGGTGGGTCTCAAGGTTACCCCTCCCTCACCTGGCTTCCACAGTCTACACCTTGTGCTAGAGGAGGACAGGCAGGAAGCCTCTGCAGACCACATGATAGTCCCTGGCTGCTCAAATGTTGAACATCCATGATCTAGTATACTGCATCACATAACATATGATGCCAAAATAAATTATTATAAGGCATGGAATTAGTATCATACGAATTGGAATCCCCCCCCCCCCCAAGTTAGACAGGCACATTAAAAGTGGTATATTAAGAAACTGATATACCCTCCCTTGCAAGTGTTCTCAGTGGTGGTTCAAATTTGCAGGGCTTTGCTCAAAAGTGGATATATAATAATGTTTATAGTTCCTAAACAAGCAGCTCTTTAAAAATAAGATGAGACAAACTCTATGAAAATATGGCATATTTCCACTATGAACAGTAGTTCTTAATTAAACGATAAGAGGAAGTATTTGAGAAACAGTGAGAAATGCGTTTTTCTCTACTCCCTGGAATCTATTTGTTATTTTTTCACCCAACGTTTTTTGGTGTTTTTTTTAAAGGTTCCTGTGCTATTTCTGCCACTAGTTTTAAACCAGGAGTAGCCATAGCAACTAGAATCATAGGCCCCTGACTGCTCTGTTTTTGAGCATTAACTATTTGTAATCCATGTCAGATAAATGAGATTTAGAACTAAAAGACTGGCCTCTTTGACCAGCAATTATATTTACCACATAGTTATTACACATGTACGTGCTTTGCATCCCCCATGTAAAAAGTAAAAGGACTAGAATCATGTCCCACATCCAGGCAGGGCAGCTTTCCTTTATTGCAGGAACCTGCCAGGGGTGATGGGTGGAGGGTACACGTGGATGCATGTGCACCCCCTGAGCATGGGTCTGCACCCCGTACAAAAAAGGCACTGCCAACACTGTCAGTGGTGCCTGTGGGTAGTTGGCACTTGCCACCCTGACACCGACACTGTTGGTAGCGTCTGTGGGCAATCCACAATCCCTGTTGGCTGCTGCCAATGCTGCTGGCAGTGGTTGCGGGTGGTCGCTGAGCCTTGGTAGGTGCTCGCCACCCTCTCCCCCCCCACCGCTGACAACACTGGTGGTGTCTGCCGGAGCTCCCCTGCTTATCATGCTCCCACCATTCCAACCGCCATGCTCCTGCTGCCGCCGTGCCCCCCAAGCCAGTGTGGGCACATGTTGCTCATGCCACAGGCCATCTTGTAGGGATCCTTCTTCCAAAATATAGGGAAGGGATGAGTTGAAGGCAGAAAAGGAATGTCAGGGTGGAGCTGCAGTGGTTACTTTGGAGCCATCCAAAGTGTGAAGGGCAGAAATAGGCTGTTTCTTAAGTGCTGCACACAGTTTTAGAAAGAATCACCTGGAGCTTTCTCAGTGTTTAAAAAAGTTTTTCTCCTTCCCTCTATCCTCATATCCCTGAGTTTATAGATGTATATGTAAATTCTCTTGTTCCACTCGTTCAGAATATCTATCTCAGCCATATTAGTTTCTTCACTTTCCCTCTTACCATGGTAAGCCACAAAGTAGGCCTTATCCATCAGTTTATATATTACAGACATGCACAAAGTACAAGTTATCACATGGCTACAACTTATATCAAAGAGTCTCCTTGTCCAATTCTCATTATTTAGGACAGTCAGCATGTACAACCATACCAAGGCCCCAAGCACCTGCAACTGATATTGCAAAAAGTAGGCATATGATTAAATACTGTGTTGAGTTGGGGGGGGGGGGTCCATATTTCTTTAATTAGTAGGGCTCTGATTCTGTTTCCACTGAAGTCATTGTTGCAACTTCCATTGTCTTTGTCAGATGCAATGACTAGTGTTACTATGTTATTTGGCAATTCAATTATATCATTATAGCTATTAAATATATCCATTATCAAAGGGCCATATAGGGTGGAAATAGATGCAACATTTCAAATGTTTCCCAGGTATACCAGGCTTGGAAACATTTAGAAAAGTTTTTTTATGAGTCACTGGACACATGCAGAACACCTGTTGTGCTCCCCAGGTGGAGCTCTTCCAAATTGTTGCTCTCTAGTCAGGGGGTGCAACAGCAGCTGTCAGGACAAGGTATTCCATGCTTTCCACAGCCTCTTTCCCTACAGGGTGGGGAGAGCAGTGTGGACTGTCACTGCCAGGGCCCTAGGAATGCCCCCTGTGCGGGGGGCTCCGGGAAAATGCCCACTATCTACTCAGATCTCCCTCATTCTTTCTATGTTAAGGAAAGAGCAGAATACTTTGGGATACTGAAGGACCCAGAGATTCCCTGTCATGCTTCCTATAATGTAGAGACGTAGAGAGCTGAGAAATACTTAAGTATAGTACCTAATTCAATCCAATACTATTTTGTCATGATTCAGCAGGTTTTGGAGTGCTGCAGGCTAGGGCTGTGTGAAGCTTCAGTAGCCGATTCAATTCAGGGGAGATTCGGCCTGATTCAGTGGCCAAATCTCTGAGTCTGAATTGAATTGGGAGATGCATTAGAAGGTCCAAATCAATTTGGAGAGATCTGGTGCTGACTTGGAGATTCACCCATAGACTAAACAGGAAGCAGTCCTCGACAATGCTGGACACAGCTGCCTCCTGCTACTAAGTCTGTTGTTTTGGGCAGAGAGGGAAGGGAATGGCTGTGAGGGGGGAGATCAATGCCCCCAGAGTGAGGGAGGGTTTGGGGCTGGGGCTGGGACAAGCTGCCCAGCCATGGCAGGGGGGCATGGGACTCGGAGAGGGGGACTCCCATCATGGTGTGCTGCCACGCACTGCCAATCTGGGAGCTGTTCTTCTGGTGACTCCACCAGTGACTCTCGCTGCTGGTCTGGGAGGGCATAGGAGTGGGCATGTGCCCCGAGATCTGTGCGGGGTGGGCTAGGCCGGACTGTGCTCCAAAAGACTAAACCCAGTAATCGCCACTGGACTGTGCTCTGTGGGATGGGTGGAGCTACGGCTGTGCTCTGGGTGGCTAGCTCCAGCCACAGCCTGGAGCACACCCCTAGCTCTGTCCACCTTGCAGAGTGCAGTGGAGCAGGGGTGATTGGGGGGGGGGCTGCTGCCACCCTAGAATTCCCCATAGGTCCTGCCGCCAGCCTCGCCCTGGTCTGGGTGCATGCACCACCTCCCATGCTCTGACACTGCTCGCCCACCCAGGATGCAGTGGGACAAAGACATAGCTTGTCCAGGAGGCACGGGGATGCTGGAGCAGCTTCTGCCACTGTGTGCCGCTTGTCTGAGGCAGTATACAGGCACTGTCCCATGCCTCCCTGCCCAGTCTAGTCAAGCAGCGGGAGGTCATAGCCTCTGCTCCCAGTGCCTTCAGTGCCCATCTGGTGCACAGCCTGGCCCAGCCTGTCCTGCCCTGATCTGTGGTGGAGGCACACACCCACTTCCATGCCCTCCCAGACCAGTGGTGAGAGCTGCTGGAGGAGCCACCAGAAGAGCAGTTCCTGTACAGGCGGAACGCAGTGGTGGTAGCCCCCCTTACCAAGACCTGCGTCCCCCCCCACCCCAGCTGGGCAGCTTGTTGCAGCCCCAATCCCTGTCTCACCCTGGGGGCATTGATCTGCCCTCCCCCATGCCCCTTTCCTCCCCCCTCTGCCCACCACAACAGACTTACCAGCTGGAGGCATCTGTGTCCTGCGTGGTCGAGAACTGCTGCCTGTTTAGTTTATGGCTGAATCTCCAAATCGGCGCCAAATCTCTGGATCTTAATTGGCCTAATCTAATCAGGCCAGTGATTAGAATCACCAAATTGAATCACTGTCCCTCTGAATAGGCCAAATCTGAATCTTTAGCAAATATTTACTGTTTCACACAGGCCTACTGCAGGGGGCATTTATGTCTGTACAGCTTTCTCTTTCAAGTTCTTTAAAGGTGTTTAAAATGCTATAGAGGCAACAACTATCTACAGCTGTCTGAATCCATAGTGTCATATAGATCATGTGTAAAAGCAAATGCAGTAATTTGAATGTCATCATACTACAACTTTCATCCATTTACTAATTCCATTTTAAAGTAGGATTTCAATAGTAGTTTTGTGGTCAAGTAACTATATGTAATTTTACTATTCTGCTTATCTTCCAGACTTACTTTTAACATTACAGTATGCATATACACACACAGCCCCTGAATACAAATAGTGGTTAAAAAAGTATTTATTTTCTGTTTTTTCAGGTATGTTCCATTACAAAAGGAAAAAAACCCCAAAACAAAACAGAAGATAGAGTTTTATTAGTGGTACATTATGAGTTTAAACAACTAGGTGACTAATGTTTGTCACAAATACATATTACAAACAGCCACAAAACATAACTAAAAATGAAATAAATAATCAGAATTGTTTCATTTTAAATCTTTAATATTTATAAAATATATAGCACTTCCTGTTACATTTGTTCAGTCATTTTTCCCATACCAAATTAAAACTTATGCGACACTGCAAAGGTTCTAAGGAATAAGAATAATTTAAAATCAGAATTTTTAAAGGTATGAAATTGAGAGTCTAATGATATTTTATATCATATATCCAGATTGTGACCTTTTGCAAAAATAGTAATTTCTTCAACTAATATACATATTTTACTTTAAATTTATAATCTCAGAAGGTGAAGTGTTTAAAATATAATGTTTTAGGCTTTTATATTTGCTTTGTTAAATTGTGCCCAATAGATCTATTTTATGAATTTATATATAAACTAAAGCAATCCATCTATAATATCTAACTGGGATTTTTTTTTATTGGAATGGTGGTTGAAGTTGGAAGCAGTGTATACTTCTAAGAGATTACAGGTAATTATGTTAGCCACATAAACTAAGGTTATTCTTTGTTCAGTCTAATTTTAAATAGATTAAGTGTCTGTAAATTACTGTAATAATATACAGAATTCAAATGAAAACTACCTTCATTCTTTGGAACAGATCATTATCTCTAACAAGAGCTGAGAGGTCTCTTCCATTTGCCACCAGTTGCCATGCTCTGATGTCACAAGTAAATTTTAAATTGAAGATGAATAGATATCTTATTGAAGATATAGATATCAGATGATCAAATTGAAGATGAATAGATATCAGATTCAAATGTTAGAAACAGGGTAACTTTTTAATGGAACTTAGTGTACAGAACTGTTTGGCATTATAAGCCTCAATTTAGGAAAGCCCATAAATGCATACTTAATTTTAATCAGTTTAATCTTAATCTTAATCTTAATGGTAGCCACATTAAGCACCCTTCCTGAACAGAGATGCTTTCCTAGATCAGGGCCACCATTTTTTAAGGCTAATATTTCCCTTTTCTCCACAGGTGCAGGAGCTTCCATGCGCAGGTAAAGTATAGTTCTAACAGGAGTGGGAGGTAGCAGAGGGGACATAGACACAAGGATGGTGGTGGAGTGGTGATACAAGTATTGCCAAGGCAAAATTACCATTGCTATTCAGGTCTTGCATCATGTAGAAAGGGAAACTTAGGCTTCAGCTGCAGCAGGCTTCCATAATCATTTCTTTATTTTGATCAAAGATTCTTTCCATCCCATGCAACCAAGTAGACACCCTTAGCTTGAGATAAGTATTGAAGGGAGGATTCGACCCTAACACACATGCAATCAATTGCACATTCAAATGTAAAGGTTTAAAATTAAAACTGTTTTGAGACCTAATGGTTTTCCAGGTATCACTTATTTAAAAAGGAGATTCCAAGGAGCCAGTAGAAGGTACATGTTTAGTGATAACTTGAAAATTCAGCATGTGCTAATAAGTTCCATTACCACACAGTTATCAAATTCAGTTTATTTCTAGCATAGGGAAAATTATGGTAACTGAGATACCTTTGTACAATAACTGTTGGTATATACGGACTTTTTAATGATAGGAACTGTATATTTACAAGACTGCCTTGTAACATTCAATATGTTAACTGTATGTGATGAAAACAATAAGCTATAGACTAAAAATTAAGGGAGCTGAAGCTTTTGAATTAGAAATGAAGTTCCCAGCTTTACAAAGATCTACTCAAGTGCTTACCAGTAGGAATTATGAGTAGTTCTATTGAAGCTAAGCAAAAGAGTAAATTTCCACAGGATTAGGGATCAATTTTGTAGGAAGTCCATTTAATGTATCAAAGCTAAAACAACATGAAGATGTTGTATTACCATTTTATAGGATCATTATAACAGTATTTTTAAGAATTCTGGTTTGAGCAGCTCAATGTTGGAAATTAGAGACTTGATGTTCAAAAAGCACTTGGTTAGCACACAGAGTTGGGGCCATTATTTTTTCCGCATCTATTGTACAGGCGCCTAATTAAAGCAGCACTTTTCACAAAAGTTATCATGTTGCTGCATGTTGAGATGCTTTGAAAATCTAGTTCTGTATTATGTAAATAGCTTTAAGAAAATGAACCAGAGTATTCCCTGTGGAAAATTCAGAGTATAGTAGCTTCAAAATCCACAGCATTTTTGTAACAGAACAGATCTATCTTCTAGGCATGAAATGTTAAGGTTACCTCTGGAAGTTTATCTGAATCTAGAATTTTCATCATGAACCAAATGAGATAAAATCAAATATTTTTAACCATAACTGACAATGGTCCATTGGGGGGGGGGGTATTATTAGGGTGACCATAAGGAAATCCAGGACACTGTTCCACTGCCCCTCTCCACCAAGTCAGTGGTGCTGTTGCGGGCAGTGGAAAAGGCCTGCGGGCAGGGGTGCAGGCACAGTTCAGTGGTGAGGTGAAACACTATGCCATTCTATCTTCCCACTGGACTGTGGCCTGAAACTGGGACTCCTGTTTTAATTTTTACCAACCACCTGGGACCGGCCTTTGAAATCTGGGACTGTCCCAGGCAAACCAGGACGTATGGTCACTCTAGATATTATATAAGATAATATCAAGCACAGTACAAAAAAACAAAACAACCCCCCCACTCCCTAACTTTCAGTATCCATACCATGGATATCACAACTTATATTTTATTGCAGATTTTTTTTTTTTTTAATAGAACTGTTGGTTATTAATTCTCAGACAGCCTTTCCCCAGAAAATGCTAGTTTAAGGACAGCTGTATCAGTTTTGATAACTGTCTGGATGTATCAACTTATAAAGTCCTTAATTACTTAACAATGCATGTGATATTGGACTGTAATATTTCCTGTACTAATAATTGCATATATATATATATATATATATATATATATATATATATATATATATATACATATAGTCTGTTGTTATACAGACATGTATGGGATTCATAATGATTTAAATGGGAGTCTCATAAATGCTTTCAGGAGAAGCTTTTGATATTTAGTCATTTAACACTGATGTAATTCATACCTTGTTATTTCTCATGGTTTATATTATCTGCATAATATACATGGTAGAATTTGCCAAACCTGGTTCAAATATTGAGTTTTCAATTGCTTTTCCTTAGGATGAATACCTTACTTTTCCTCAGGATGGATACCCCACCTACCCTATTATCTCTGAATAATTGGAAAACAATTTGTTTTTGTAATGTTAGTATTCAAGAAAGAAATTCAACCAGCCTAATACAATATATAATCTTACAACCTGAAACCAAAATAATGGTGAATCCCACTCATTGAGAGAGCCTAAATCAACAAAGCATTTTCATCAATTTGCACTACTGCCTGTTTAAAAAAAATTGCACTTGCTACATGATCCATACTCCCACTGGTGACCATGACAGCTCTCTATCTATAGAATATGTAACAAAGATTGAGGTGAATTGGAAGGGAGAATCTTGCCTTGTCTGTTCATTTTCATTAATCCATTTCAGCTCTGAATGGAATAGTTTTGCTTTCAATTCATATTGTAATATAGTTAAAAAAATCAAAACAGTACTTTTTGACATAGAATTCTTTATTGCATGTTATTATATTCATCATTATATATCTTAACTAACCTCTTAAACTGCTTTGGGCTAAATGCAGCTCTCAAACACATATTGCACCATTGGATCTGGCTTAAGAGAGTCTATTTGAACTATAAAACTATTCATACAGTACTGTACATTCACTTAACTTAAAGTATTCCATGTCAAACTACTGCGGTTGGATGTGTTTCACATGGCACAATGAAATTGAAAGCAAAAAAAAATCCTACTTGGCCCTGAAATAGACTAATAAAATGAACAAATGAGACAAAATTCCATTTTTTCGATCTATGTCATAGATGTAGTATAGTATAATATAAAACAGTGAGGGGAGCATTTTGGAGCAGAAAAACAGGGAGAAGGCAGTTGTTATTATGAGAAAACTGGGCTTCAGTTTTAAAATCGTCAATGTTGTGTCTCAATGTTTCCAGTAGATGCCTTCTTGACAGGAGTAAGAGGCTGAGTTACCGCTCTTAGTCCCCTTAGACTCTTATAATTTCAGATTCAAAACAGCTGGGGTTTTCATTCTCCTAGGACCAAATCCTTGATGTTATCGACATCCATGTCAGTTTTGCATGGACTTCAAAGGGATTTGGTCCTCACCACATGGAGAATTTACATACACACAATGGTCTCTATCACTATATTGTTATAACTGACCTACCATAGAACTTCACTCTGCTTAGCATGACAAGTAACCATGGTAAATATGCAAATATGTTGGCAGTTTTTGACCATTTAACAGTGCAATCACTGTAACTGGACTTAATATTCACAGGAGATAAGCAACTATTGTGTCTTCTGATACAGAATTTCCTGAAATGTGTTCTTCAATTCATTAAGGATTGCTTGGGAACAAAAACTGATAAGCTGGTTGGACACCAGGAACCAAGGATTGAGCACTGATATTGATTTTCTGACACTATAATCTACCTGAGTCTTGAAATTCTTCACACAGACAACAGGTGATAATGACCCTCCTCCCCTTTTTGATAGGTCTTGATCTCCCAGTAATCTACATTCTTTTCTTCTGCTAATTGCTTGTCTGCTACCCCTGGGAATTCTCTCCCCACCCCTCAGCCCCCTCCAATTTCACAGGTCTGTCTGCTGTTCTTAACAATTTCTGTGCTTACTTTTCTTTTTCCTAAATAAAAATACCCTGCTTTTGAAAGCTTGCCTAGCTTTATCCCAACTATGCAGTTAGTTCAATAAAAGATATTACCATCCAAAAATCTTGCCACTTTCATAATTCCTGGACTATCATGTAGCATCACTCTAACACTACTATTACAACTAGGAGCAATTCATATTAAGCGGTATTTAACATTTTCAAATTTTTTTAAAAGGTGGTTTTCTTATGTACACAAATCCATGTATTTGTGCAACAAATCAGGCAGACAGAAATACCAACAATTACATTTGTTGCAATGGTTCACATTGTACTGAACACTTTGGAGAAAATATTCACCTGTATTCACATATGAAGATATACTTATTTATATAGTACCTAGAATAATGATTGATTTCATTTTTGTGGTATACAAGGCAGAACAATAAAAAAGGGCCCATAATTTTTACCTGCGTACATGTAGTTTTCTAATTTATAACAAGCTGAAATAAGATAAAAGGGAAGTAAGCCCATGCTCCTGCAGCTTCTGATGCATAGAAGGACCTCAGGTCAGGACCCAGGTTTGCTCATGTGTGAGGACATTTCAGACAATAACAGAAACTTTGAAATAAAAACTTTGCGTGCAATGAATGGTAAGCTTCATAGCTGTGGGGAATACTGATTTTTGAATGCACCCATTGTTTATGATTATATAGAGAAGTCATGTGGTCCTGTCAATAAACATTGCAGACAAAATGGCTTTTATTTCAAAATTACTGGTACTTTCTGAAATACCGACGTATTTGAAATTACAATAGTGGAGCCAAAATGTGCAAATGATACTTAAATTCATACTAAATTACTTAACTCTTTCCTTTTAAATGTTCTTTTGCAACATTTTGATGTTTTACTTTTTCTCCTTCTATCTCCCATTAAAACATATTTTCAGTCATAAAAACGTAACAGCAGATTAACAATTAGCATTTAAAATTATACAAATACCTTGGCTGCATCAGGTTATCTTCCTGCAATATAATTCATAAGTACTATGTGCCTAAATAATTAATTCATTTGAGTTAAGTGATCCTGCTTGAAATATACTATCTTTCAGCTATATCACATTTACATTTCTAGCAATTGGCCATATTTGGTGATGAGTGTGCTAGAACAAAATCAAGTAATATTCAGAAATGGTATTCAAGTAGCATATCTTTGGAGGCTAATCACTGCTGTCTGCATGAAAAGTAGTTTCAGATTTACAACACTTTGAACTTACATTCATTGGGAAAAGTACAATATGTGGTCTTGGATTGTGATGTACTTTTAATATGTAAATATATTATGTATTATATTGGCTCAATTAATTACATTTTAAATGTAATGTAATAATTTAATTTGTTCTAAAAAAAATTGAAGGAACAATGCCATTAATTGGTAAGAATTCAAGGTGTGTAATTTTTCCAGAATAATTGATAATGCCTATTATATTTAGAGCCTATGGTGGAAAAGAGGTTTTATCTTCCCATTTGGGATATGAAATCAGAATTCAATACTGAAACAATGTGCCAGGTATATCATGTCTGAAGCAAAATTCAATACTCAGGTTTTGTGAATAGAGGCTGTTGGATATTAGAAGAATGAGCAAGGAAAATGTACCAGATGTATCATTTACTGGTCTTCACTTACAATTAAATTGAATTCATATCTTCTTTTCACTTCAAAAATAAAATCTTGTGCCAGGAAAGTTTTTTCCCACCTTACGCAGCTTTGCGTGTCGGACTATTATGGCTATACCTTTGTCATTGCTATTATTTAAATTGACAAACAAAATAAACAACAATAGCATGATTTCATGGAGGGACACAAGTATGAGTTTACAACAGTGTTTAAAGTGCTTTTTTCTTTGAGGAGATACTTACACAAGTGCCATTTCATGCTCATCTCCTTGCTGCCACATACTATATGCCTCTTCCTTGTGGTTGTATCATTTATAACATAATGATATGGTATTAAGTTCAGACTCAGAGCTTAGTATATTTTCATTAAAAAAATCTGAAAACAAGAAAATGACCATTCTATTTGTGTGTTATTATAGAGAGTTGAAAATTTTATTAAATATGAAGTGTTTCCTTGTGTCATTTATTCGTTTGCTTCCAGTGTTGCTTAAAGCACTATATAAGTACAAATAGATCATACTAAAAGCATATCCATCCTATTCCAGGTTTTCAGCTTGATTATTTACTGGTGTCTTGCAGAACAGAGATGAATTTACAATCCCATGTGACGATTTATCTGCTGAAACTGCAACAAGACTCATCTCTTGGATTGGTTTCCATGTTCATAGTTCCCCAAAGGTCTAGATCTGATGAATATTTATATGTTGTTTTGCACTGTTGGTAAATAGTAGTGCTGAAATGTGAGATGTCAAGTAGCATACTTTAATTTGCCAGTACCAGAAGTTGTGGCAGCAGCAGAAGCTGTGGCTTGACTGCTTACATATAAGGGGTCCAAACAAGCCACTTTGGCAGCAAAGAATGAGTGGATACAGTGAAGGACTGCAAAAAGATTGGAAAATTCCAGCTCCTGAAAGTGAAACCAAAGAGATTAAACATGAGACAAAACAACATTACAAAGAAATTCCCAACACTGAGCTATTACTCAAATATAGATGGTCTTAGCTGTGTTATATAAGGCTGCATACTTCTTTTTAGGAAGTTGAACATTTAATTAACTGTAGATTTGTCTAACCTAACAGAATTTAACTGAATTCATTTAAAACTTTCACAAAAATGAAACATGCCATCCACTGCAATAGTAAAGCAAGAAGAAAGTAAGAACTGTTTGAGGCTTTTTACCTTTTTATGATTCAATAGTTAGATACTTTTTAGAACTAAGGGAGTGATTACAACAGTTTTCACAGAACTCAAGCAACAGTTATATATCAGGATCTCCAAAAATGTTCATTCATCATTAACACCATAATTATAACAATATTATTATTATCATAATATGACTAGTGTTGTTAGCACTTACATTTTATGTATGCATACATGTGTATATGTATACAGTGGTGTAGGTTGTAGCCACGTTGGTCTAAGGACAAAGGGCAGACAAGGTTCTTTGGGTGAATCTGATATCTTTTATTAGACCAACTTAAATAGTTGGAAAAACAATTTTTTTTTACCAAACTTTCGGTAAGAGCACACACCAACTGCTGAAACTTCCTTAGCCTGACGAAGGGTTTTTGAACCCAAAGCTTGCTTAAAAATTGTTTTTCTACCTATTTAAGTTGGTCTAATAAAAGATATCAGAATCACCCAAAGAACTTTGTCTGCCTGTGTATATGTATTTATTTTGTTTACTATGCATAATTCATTGAGACATTTACAACTTTCCTCATGTAAAAATCCAGCCTAAGAATGTGGTAGAATATACAGCAGATATTTCACAAGGGTTGGTTTGTTATCCCCCTGCAAAAGTGAATTTTTGCAAATTATCAGGGGGATACTGAATGGGGCCACTGAGATCCTAGTTGTATGCTGTTGCTTTTATTTTAAAGGGAGCTGCTCCTTCACTCAGCACATGGGACCATTGATGAGTTCGAGTTGAATTGAAAAGAACCCGCTTTGATATAAAAACATTTCAAACAGCTGAGTGGCCTACCCTGAATTGAGCAACACGCTGCAAATTAAATGATACAAATGATCTGGGTTTTAACACAGAATGGCAAAAACAGAGAAGATGGAGTGATGTAATCAGTGGGTAGGATTTCGATAAATTCTGCTAGAATCTGAGCACATACCTACTGGACATGCTCAGAAATAAAATTTTAATTGCTCAAGAGTTCTTTTAAACTCCCTAAATTAATTCTCAATGAAGATGACTTGGTTCATGCCAAATTTCACACATCTGCCATCTGCTCTCTTTAGGCAATCTGTTTAGAGTAATTTTTGTTTTTAAACATCCGGAGAAATGTATTTTTACCACTCTGCCAGGGTTGTTGCTCAAATTTCAAAACAAACAATATCTTATTAAACAGAAACCAGGGATGGAAACTGAAAAAGATCTATACATGAAAAAAACCCAAAAAAAACCCAAGTGTGAAGATGAAAGCTGTTCTATAACCAGCACTAGTCCCACTGTAATAAAATCAATTTCTTTTTTTTTTCCTTTTACTCATCCTTCTGCAAATACTAATAAGAAGAGAAATAAGTATGTCACTGAACACTGAAATATTTACTGTCTCACTACTGTGTATTATGTGTACAAGGAATGTACTTTCCCCTTGTTTGTCTGAACAGATCAAGGCTTATTAATTCAGATATTATAACTTGAAGACTGTTCAAGTCAATTAAGTAATCAGATGAGCTGAAATTTTTCTATCTACATCACAATTATAGTTGGTGGACACTAAATTTTCACACTGCATTAGCACAGTTATCATTATCAGTTAGCAGAGGTATATCTGTAATTGTACCATGTAAGGCAATGCATTTTTTAATGGATTTCAAATTGGTATCTGTCATGCTTTAAAACATGAGGGGAACTGGATGTCTAAATATTTTTTTTAACATTTCTGCCATTTTTATTGTTGTTCATAGGATTGCATTATCAAAACGTTGTATTAAAATACTTAAGTTGCAAAATAAAGCACTAGAAATTAGAAACGGACAGATCTATTTTGTCTAACCATACCTTTTTGTATGTTTGACCTGTACACTATGTGAGGGAGTGGTCTCATAGGGGAAAAAATATAAAATAGTATCATACAATTAAAAACTGTAATCATCCAGAAAGAAAGGGTTTTAATACATGCTCCATTCAATATAGGTTGTTCAAGTTGTTCATTCACCCAACTACTGTTCACTTTATCTTCAGCAAATTAGAATTAACATTTTTCAAGCAACAAACCAGAGTGATCAAATAACCTTGCTAACATCTATGAGAAATAAAAACTTTGGAAAATAAGTAACAATGTTACTATGCAGTATGATCTAACTTCTAGAATGTGCTCGCTCAAATGATTAGTGATGGTAGATGAGATTCTCAACTCTTTCCTCAAAAATCAAAGTCTTCAACTGTTATGGTTGTGAGAAAACCATTTCTAATGTGATTTGAATGTCACTGAAGCAGAGGTGTTTGCCTTGATTTGAAGACAGCTGTAAAAAACAGGTTTGAGACATGAAATGCCACATTTAGTGTACGGGGTGTTAACTCTGATATCAATGAAAACACTTCAAATGTTAACATTGTTAATTATTTTATTACTCATGAAAGCCATCAAGAATGGGGCAACAGAATAGCATTATGAAGATCTACAACTACATTTTTGAAGTGTTGAGCTTGCAAGATTAATGTGGAAAAGAAGTTTTAAATTAAGATCAGTAGGGTTTAAACATCATGTGGCAGGAATGCAAGGGATACTAATTTTGTTTCCATGTACAAAGAGACTCAGCTTTCCAATATTTGGGAAACATTGGTACAAAATCTATACTTATTACTTTCAGGTAAGCAGGTTACATTTCCCATGTGCCAAGGAAATAATTATTCAACAGCTGTGAGTCAAATAATATTTCATAATGCCACAGAAGTAAATGTTTTGTGGCAATATGCAAAAACTCAGTCACAACGTGAGCCTCACAAATAGTATATACTTTTAGCATCATCATCATCCCCAGCTAAAAGTTGTTATATATACAGAAAGAGAATACATGAGTTGGACAAAAAAAATAGAACATTTTTAGCAAAGTTTTGCAAACAGTAGTTGCCTGAATAAGGTAGGTTCTTATTAAAGATAGGATATTTTCTTTAATACAAAATAGCAAAATGAATTAAAAAATATGTGAATGAAGTGTTGTGGTTAATCAAAGTAAAGTGCAGATTGCAAATGAGGTTGTATGAAGTAAACAGAAGCAGAGAAATGAACAATTGTGGGCTAAAGAGCTTAACAAATGTGTGTTCTACGTTCAATCTATATCAACATGAAACACTGAAAAAGGTGTGCAGATAAGGAAAAAGCCAATGGCAGAAATTTAAAATATGTCACTGAATGTAACCTGCGAGATTCTTGCAATCATTAGTGAGATGCTGGTCTAATATGCTGCAACTGATAAGATGTTTTCTCAAGAGCAGAAATAATTTTAGAGAAGTACTGTGGGAACAAAGACCCATCTGATAGTAGACAAAGCTAGTTCGATAGATCAAAAAGACTGCCTGAATGCATATAACAAAATTCACACAAATGGATTACAGGAGTGCTTGAACATATATAAAAATAACCATTATTGATGGAATTTATATGAAGTATAAATGGTAAAGTATATGCTGGATCTGGAGCAATATTACTGGCAACATAATACCATAATACTGGCAACTATAATAATTTAAGACAAAAGCAAATCTTGGGATTTTCCAAGATGACTTTTTTGTATTTGGGCACGTCTACAGGACATTCCTCCCACCCTTCCACTGCCAACAAACAAGTTCTTGTCCACTTGCTCTGGCTGGCGTGAACAACCGACTGGCAAGTAGGCAGATTCCATTGTTGGGAGCATGAACATAACTAGAGTCAAGCTTGGAGAGCCTGAGAATTATGCTGTGGGCGCTCAGGTTAGCTCTGAGCTGCTCAGGACCATCCCTAAACTTCCTGCTCTACCTTATTGCTGGTCCTTGGAAAATAAGAATGGAGGGAGTATATTTTGTTAGCAGCAGACCTGCAGTCAAGATAGAAGTAAAATCAACTTGGTCTTTTTTATATCCCTATTTCTGTTGCCTCCAAAGAGAAGATATAAAAGTAAGGTCTTAAGAAGGGAGGCCTATTTCATATGTTTTATGAGGATGACCCATTTTATGTCAGAATGAGGCAGAGATGTATTCACTGATTAAAATTATTTGTTTTTCAAAGAATAGAGGAGTGCCATTTGGCTTAAAGAAATGTTGTAGCAGATAGAAATGGATCATCAGAAGTTTTGGACATTATGAGCTAAGTACTATTTCAGCTTTATACACCTAAGCAGCATGTTAAATGGGGAGGAGGAAGAGGACCCTCTCATCATTTTAGCTCAATAACCTAATCCATTAACCACTTGCCCGGGAATGGAAGATCCAGGTTTAAAACCCCCCTCACTTTCAGGGAGTTTGAACCTGCTTCTACCACTTCCCAATAATGTTTTCCAGTTAACAGTCCATAGGCTAGACATTGCACAGAGGGCTTTCCAGTCCTCCTCTTAAAGTTGGCCCACTGAACAGCCAAAAGGGAAGATATATGGAGGAAGGAGAAAAAAAGCAAGCGAGAAGAAGTATGGCTCAATGAAGTGACCAAAGGCAAATGGGATCAGCCCCAACAGAAAATGAAGAATATCTGGGGCATGAAAAGAGTAAGTATAATACTAGTCATTTCTGATGTGTTGAGATACCATGATAGGGGATACCACAGCCATGCTGTGTAATTTTGAAGTTGACACTCTTATAGGGTCATGGATCCTTCAAAGGGCAATATTGATGGGCATCTCTAAAATAGTGAGAAAGGTGAAAACATTCTAAATGCTGATGCTAATAATGCAACTATAATTGTATTCAGATAATTTGTTTATATTGGATGGTAGGGAAAGAACTCAAAACCTTTGTTTGTGCATCATAAATAATACGTCTGAATGATGTTGCTGTAGCTTTAAAAATAATTTAAACACAGAAAAGATTTGCATTACATTATACTGCAGTTATGTTTTTACACTCACCAAAAGAACAACCCAGGGCATACAAAAGGGCCTGTCTGAATTTATAAATCCCCAAATAAATAAATACATTAGGAAAATTTCTGCCAGTAGATGACAACTGAGGGAGCAAGAAAAAGGTTTTTCTTTTGCAGATACCACCTTTTTACATCAACCAAGTCCTGTAAGTAGACATTCCATTCAGTTCTGCATGCCCAGCTTTAGAAATATTTTTAACAACCCCCCACAAACATCCCTTTAAATCAGGGCTGTTCAACTGCTGGCCCCTGAGGGGACAGCACATTGCCCATGGGTCGCATGCAGCCTGCAAGAGGTTAACATGCAGTCTGTGGGACCCTACAGCTGCGTCTCCTACTGCTGTACGCTGTGTGGCAGGGGATGGCAAGAGCCAAGCCATGAGCCACAGGTGTAGCCTGTGCAACAGGGGACTGTGTCAAACTTGGACATCCCCACTTCAAATGAATTCTAGGAAACATTAACATACACCCACAAATCCCCTCTGTTGTGAAGCAGTTAAGGTTGCCACACACATATACACACAAAAATATTCTTATTCTACTCTTCTCCACATACCTCAATTTTCACTCTGTCCTTCCATCTGTGCCACTGATATAACACTGTGTTCAGAAAGATAATTAAACTATCCAACCCAACAGCTGCTATACCAAGCATTTACAACTTCTAGTATCAGAGGAATTAAAAATTGGTAAAAAGTGGTGTGCAAAAAAAAGTGGGGGGGAAAGGACAAAAATCGCTGTGTATGGTGCATGGTTTGTAGAAACTGATAGCCCTTACAAAGCAAATATAAAACAGACAAGGCCATATAAAACAAAAGAAGCTGTATTGACAAATGGAGTAACCCTTGAGCAAATCTGCTGTTAATGTTTTCTCAACTATCTAAATGTATATTTATGGCTTCAAACATCTGGTAATTTAGAAGTATTCATGACAGCAATCATCTTTTTCATTCATTCATGTATATAATAGCTCTTGTGTAAATTGATTGTTTGTTCCAGAAAAACCTGGTTGAAGTCTTTTTATATAAAAATGGCATTATTTTAAGAGTCAAACTTGCACCAGATCTGAAAATGGATGGCCCATTTGGAAATCCTGTGAGGAGGCTAAAACTATGGACCATATTATTTATGAAGTTACTTAAGTTATTAAGCCTTGGAATCTAGTCATCAAAACAGAGTAATTAGTCTGCACAGATCACATGTGTACACACTTAAGAACCCATTTAAAGCTGATTATTCTAAATTAGGGGTGATGAAGATATGAGCCATTATCTGGCAGAAGGGGAGGGATAGAAACATTAATTGCCATGGCTTCCAGAGCTGCAGCAATTGACGCTGCCACACCTTGTCCTGCTACCAAATTTCTGGGCCAATGGGAAACACCAGAGGCCATGTACTGTGACACTGTGCATCAGAGTGGGCCTATGGACTGACCCTGCATGCTGGACTGGACCTGAAGAGTGAATCCACAAGACTCATCTACCCCATGACCAAACAGGCCCTGTGGTTCTCATCCGGTCCATAGAGATGTAGGGGTAGGAAAGCACTCTTCTAAATCCAGGTTGCTGTGAAATTCACAGAAAAATTCCAGGCTTGCAATAGGAATTATAAATTTAGAACAGTGAAAAAGAAGTTTAAGAAAAGGGAAAAAGTCTGTTAAAAACAGTTAAATACATAAAATATAAAGACAAGCTATATGACAATACACAAGAAAGTAGGCACAATATTTCCACTGCAGTTATGCCACTTCACACCACTTGTATTATCTGAGATTATATTTTGGTGAATTAAGCTCTATTTGTATCTATTGATGCTTATATTCTAGCTCTACACACATCTTGACCACACGATGATAATGTGGTTACTCTCCTTTGGCCTAACTGGAATATCCTTCACCTCTCCACTCTCTTGAAAATTCAGCCTCTAAAATGATCTTCAGATATAACACAGCGCTCTCTGAACCCTTCCATTAGCTGCCATGTCACATACTACATAGCCTAAATTCTGTTTGTTGTTTGCAGGGCCTTGAACTATCATATTAACCCTCCGTCCAGTTTCCATTTTCCCTCAATACTCATTCCTATCTTTGTGCCTCAGAAATGCTGTCCCATATATTTAGATTGATGGCTCTCATCCAATAAGGCAAGCCAACACTGGTTCTGTTCTCAAAGATCTAATAAAACTTCAGTGTTTTCTTCTTCAATGCAAATCAGAGGCAAATTTCCTTTTAAAAGCAATACGTATTACTGAATTTCCCCTGTCATCAAATCTTCTATGCATCCTTTGCAGTCTATTAGAAAATGAAAAGAGAAACTGTGAAAATGTGTGTGTATTCTATTCAATTTTCTGACCATTTCTAGGATATTCTGATGTGCCAGAGGGCAATGTAAAAAGGGCAGTGGAGTTGACAGTACTCATCCTCTCCAGCCTCTTAGCTTACAAACTTCTAGGGGTTGAACAGAGCAGCCGTAAAATAACTATAATTTGTGTCAGCAGATAATGGCCCCCATCCTATGTTTTGCTGGCAATGAAGATCATTAGCCTATTTTCTTCTGAGTGTCTAGATAATGGTAACACTCCCATCCTCTCTAGAGATGCCCTCTCTACATGGGCAGATTGAAAACTGCCATACTAGAAGGATTCTCAGATTTTGTCTTGAGGCAGCTTTAAGTTCCATTTGTGTTGCTGAAGTCTGATAAGAAAAAGTTAAGGAGGACTGAATAACTAGCTCTTGGGGCATATGTTTTGTAAAGAATCAAGTACAGCACACTGTCAGTTCTAAACAAATGATTATATCCTAAATTAACTGTAGATTACCAATGTAGTATTTGTGGCTCTTGTACTGAAAAACCAATTATTTTATATGAACATGGTCTGTGACTACTACTGTACTTTCAGCAAATAGATGAGAAATTTACTTATAGGAAAAACTTGATTTAGCAGTAAAAAGCTGTTAAAATTTATATTGGAGCAAACTGACAGCTATACAACTATACCTTTCTAAGTTATAAATTCCTGTTTTTCAGCTGAATTTCAGAATTAAAGCCAAAATTCTGCAGTTTGAAAGCAACTTTCACGGAATCAGTATAAAAGCAACACAAAAATACATAGAAATCTCTCTTACTCCAGTCAGGGTATCCATTGCTCTGCCTTCTGGGGCAATGGGTATCCATTACACTGGCTCAGGAGTGGCAGTGCAGAATGCATTTCATGATATAAATCTGTCAAAAAACAGTTTTATAATCAGAGTAATCTCTAGGGGTATGCGGGGCTTAGGGCATATCAACCTGTGCGGGGCCGGGGGCAGGCATGAGTGACCAGAATGCAGAGCAAGGAAGGGGGGGAGTGGCAAGTGGCTGGAGCATGGAGGGGGGATGGGGCGTGGCACACGGGGGCTACAGCAGGGCCTGTACGGCACTGCCCGTTAGGCCCAACAAGGTGCGAGGCCTGGGGCAGTTGCCCTGATTCATACCCCACTAAGGACAGATGTGTATATAATAGGGGTCTCGATATACAAGCTTCCTGGTTGTACAGGTAAATGCAATTCCATTCTGGAATATTGAAATGAACAAGTTTTCATACCTATAATGCTGGTGTTAAAGGAAAAAAAAACAAAAACAAAAAAAACAAAAAACTTACAATGCCTACATGTCATGTTTACAAACTAAGCAGAAGAACCGGGACTCCCTGTAGGCCATCTCCACTAGCATGAAACTGTTTTAACTGAGGAGCATAATGTAAATCCTGAAAAATATTGGTCTGGACACTAGTCACAAAGCCTAATGACAGAATATGCAATAGGCCAGACCTTCTTGTCCCACCCATTATGATAGACATATACATGGGTTTGTTATTCAATTAATGCTGAACAACAAAATTTTATATTGACAATATACATTATTTTTGCTTTATTATACCATGCATATATATAGCATAATTGTATAAATATACTTTTAGTCAGTAGTTTTTAAAAGTAAGGTATTTTACTAAATCAGAATCATATTTTCTAATTTAGTAGGTGTGCAATCACATTTAATTCTATGAGGATTAATTTATGTATCAAGGGTACATAAATTGTTTTTACTTCCTCGCTTACTAGGTTCAAAATTAGGTTATGTATAGTAATATCAAAAAATATCAAAAGTTGGCTCAGTTTGGGTGCTAAGTAGTTCACTCTATCTGGGGGCCTACCAAAAATAAATAGCGTCTCTTGCAGGATTTAAAATACTCATATTTTTTGCCAAAAAAATTATACCAAAATAGTCTCTATTATATTTATTTACCATGTTTTTGCATTTTTAGACTAAGGTGAGAAATGCAGTGGCTTCTGAAGGGTACTGAAGTCCTGAGACTGCATTAAAACTTGGGAGTTGCTGCACTGAAGATCAGAAATAGTAACAAATCACAGAACTCTAAGTAGTCAGATGTCCTTTGTAAACAGGTATACCTATACATATTCATCCTGCATTTGTACCAGTGATGGGAGGAATAAGCTCTAATCTTTTTACCCCCTCCATTCCCAATATCCATGCAAGAAAAGGATGTAGTAAAAAGATTTATGAGCATCAGACGCCAGAGTCTCTTGAGCTGAAAGCCCTATTTTGAAGCTCTCAGGCTTTGCAACATCTACACCTGAGTGACAGCTCAGAAATAACCATTACTGGTTGAGGGCTTTGGTGATTAAGGATGCCCGTTAGTAGTTTAGTTTTCTCCTCAGGAGAGATACAGGTTTTGTCTTCGTGTTCATCAAGACCTAATGGCCCCACCCTTCCATGGACAAACTAGAATCTGACCTTTAGTAATTAGAAGTTTGATTAGTGCTAGTATAACTGCTAAAGGCTATACAAAACACATAATTACTACCGACTGGCCAAAGAAAAGCAGCAATAGAGAGTCATTTTACAAGAGTAAGCAATGTGCATATGGTATCTGTAGAGTATACAGTAAACATTAAAATATGTTAAATGATTTTCAAGCTTAAAAAGAATTACACCTGCAAGAGCTGTAACTAAATCTATAGCGCATGAAGATGCATACCTCAAAGTATGCCATTTTGAATTTGGTTAAGTCAAGCATGAAATACACTGTAGAAAACTTCAGCAGCATTAAAAAAGATTAGGTATCAGTGCCACTGATGGGCTTTCCATCACTACTTAGGAATATAAACTCCGGTTGTGATCCAGTTGAAAAGAAAACAAGGCTGACTGATGAATGGATGCTGTTTTACATCTTCTGGCAACAAGTGGCTTTCTTAGGTTCTTCTAATATTAATAGCTGTAGTTCTAAATATTTTGCAGCAATCTAAAACAGTTGAGGGACAACCTAACAGACTGTAGTGTTAAAATTTAAGGTGTTGCTACCTGGTTATTTAGATTTCTCTAAAACGTGTTCACCCACAGCTCTTAGAATATATATACAATATCAACAACTTCATCCAAAATTGGATCCAAATCCAGCAGTGAACTGTGGAATTCTCTTCTGTCTGGGCACACAAATACTGCTAGTTTGATAGCTATTATCACACAGGTAAACAGTAAAGCATAGCTATCAGATCAGCATGAGATGGACAGTTCATGTAGCAATGTATATGGGAAGGATAGGAAGAACGCTCAGGAAACAGACTCTCAATCTGCGTGCACTGAGGGGTTTGCTTGTTGAAATCAACATCAAACACTTCCACATAAGCTTGTGACTTGCACAAAGTAATCTTCCAAGGCTCTTGGCTCCCAGTGGCCATGGTACATTGTATTGAATGACTGCTTAATGCCCTCACGCCTGCTTAATAGGGCTGTGCGAAACAGCACCATTTCATTTCAACTTCCATTTCACCATTTCAATGGGACCGTGCTTTGTTTCGAGTTTCATTTAATTTTGAAAGCACTGTTCCATTGTGTTTCATCTACACTGTTTCACTGTTTTGATGTTGTCTGGACGTTTTGCCCATAGCCTATAATGGGGAAGCACAAAACTGCCTATAACCTTGTCAGTTTTTGGCAGATTGGGATGAAAATAGCAGGGAATCTTGCCACTTATGATGGCATGAAGCCTTCAATGTTTCAAAGAGATAGGTGGAGGAGTTTCTGGGAAACTGTACCTCAAGCTTTTGACAATCAAAACTTATGTCACGTGTATATGTTAAGGCACAGCAGGGTGAAAACTACAGACATGGTAGCCCCTGCTGAGGCCACAAAGCCTGCCAGTTTTCAAGGATATAGGTGCAGGGGTTTCTGGGAAACTGCACCTCAAGCACCAGCCAGTGAAATTTCACACAACCCTACTGCTTAGTCCCCTGCCTGGTGGTTAGGATACATTCCTGGGAAGTGCAAAATGTGGGTTTAAATCCCTTCAGGGTGGGCTAGGCCTAGAACCCAGGCCTCCCACTTCCTAGATCTTAAATTCTGGGACATTGTGCAAAAGCTGGGCACCATGACTGAAATCAGTGCTGCTCTCTGCCAGGTAACTATCCCCGTTGTGATCATCCAGCAAGCATACGCAGAGAAGCTGTTCACTGAGAAAATGGAAGGGCCATAGTACTGTCCTCTAGAATAGTAAAAGGCTTCCCACTGCCAAAATGGGAAAGATATTTGTTGCCCTGGGTGGAATAGGACCACACACTTGAGGCTGGATATGTGCTAATGGGCTTGTGGCAGCAAAAACAGAAATCTTAGAGATGTAATAGGATATAGAATGTTACATCTATCTGTGGCATAATGATTTCCTATGTTCCCCAGGGCAGTATGGCTCTGAGCCATCCACAGTACAAGACCATGCCTAACAGGCCATTTACTTCTTAGTAAGATAGCTATAGTTATGAATATTCATTAAAATCTTTAACAGATGCTCTGGAAAATTCCCAAGATCTAATTTTAAATGAAGTCTCCAGACAAAGTGCTACACATGAAATCCAGGATTACAGGCATTTCTGAAAATCCAATCAACATTTCCCAATGAGAACGAAGTGTTAAAAAAAGAGAAAGTTAGGTAAACCTTGTAAGTAACAAAGCAATAGGGCTACTTCGTACCACCTTCAATCATGGTGAGCAGTTCTTTATGTGGGAAGTTCCTCTGATTTTGATTAGGCTACTGCTGATTTTTTTAACTCCTGCTATCAAATAGCTGCCTCCTCTCTGAGTGCGGGAATCCTGACAGGACACAAGAATAAGTGTAAACTGTCCCTTGAGAGAATGAGAAAAGAATATGTATTTCCTTGTGCATAGTATTCCCTTGTGCACAGAGTGATTTAAAGGTAAGATCAAAGAATGAGCCCTATGGGTGCATCCTGATGATTGTGCATGTGCAGTTTGTGGTGCCTCAAAGCAGTTCCAGGCATTGCTAACCACACACAGCACATGTGTGCTCATTTGCCACACTGCTAGTTTGCAGTTCAGCAGTTTTAATTTGGCACCACTGAAAAAAGTGCTGTGATGCATGCAGCAGTAGTGTGCACCACCAGAAACAGACCCTGGCTGGCCAGAGTGCACTATGGCTGCCAGCCAGGCTATGAGTGGCTGGCTTGGCACCACTGCTACCATGGGAGGCCCCCAGGACCTCAGGTAAGGCTGCTGGGGCCATCACAGGTGCTGGCCCCGGACTTCCCTACCCCACTGAGGTCACCTTGGCGTGTCCTGGAGTGCATGGGTAGAAGCGTGCTTGGGGACAAATAGTGGCACAAATATGTGGCACTGATATTTAACGCACAAGAAGTGCATGTGTGCTCTTTGGGGATGTATCCCATGCATTTAATTTACAACATAATTGTTGTACAAACAATCTGATTTGTGCTGGAGACTGGACATGTTAGCTCATATAGAGTGTGTGCCACAGTTCATACATCAGCAAGTTGAAATAACCAGATCTACCTCAATTCAAATGCCTTAGTGCTTTCCTGTACTGATAGAGTATGAGATTCTTTAATTATGTTCCAATCTGTTATGCTTTGATCATTAAGAGAAAAGAAATAAAATAAAAATAACAGATGCTTGCTTCCAGACATCAGGAAAACATTCTACCATAATAAAAAGAAAACTTTATGAAGAAACTAGGGATTGTAATAGCATATTTATAATGATAATAATAAATAGGGCAAGAATCCACAACCCTTGCACACACTTGGTTTCATTGGAATTTACTGCATAGAAAGGTCCTGCCCAGCATGAGCAAGAGTAGCAGAATCTGGCCTTTGGCAATACTTACTATTCATACAGGACCATCATAAGGACCTCTCAAGATGCCTAACAAAGGTATATGTAAGCATTATGAGACTAAATTAGAAATACAGAAATGTCCAGGGCCAAATTGTCATGTTTCATCAAACTATAGACTTTGTATGACATATCATGTTTAATTTAATCCATTAAAAGGTTATTTTAATTTATCTGAAAGCAAGAAACTTCACCCCATGCTTGTTTTAAGAAAATGCCAAAGAAATTATTGCATCATTAGTTTAACTAGTCATAAAATGAAGACCCCATGTTCCCAGAAGAGCAATTGGAGACTGATAATAAAAAAGTAAAGAATGGTTAGTTTTGTGCTGTGACTGTACTTAGGAGCATGATACAAATTACTAATTATTTGCTTTAAGAAAAAAATAGCCACAGGAAATTGGGTCAGTGATCTTGCCTCTCATTAACACATTAAGAATTTCTTTTCATAGCTATTTGAAGGAAACAAGTATGAATATATTCATCTTCTTTAAAATGTATTAAAACTAAAAAGTTCTGAAGACCATATTTTGCCACCATTTTCTGCCACTGATTTCAGTGGTAGCTTTTATACACACAACTTTAAACAAAATTTGTAATTGAGACGATAGCTGCAACACATAAAATAAAAACAGTTCAGTAAACAAATGTTATTAAAACACAAAAGGTAGTATAGGAAGAAAAGATGAAGATCTTCACTGGGATTATCATGCATCAACCATTTTTCTTTAAATTTTACAAGTGGCAAGTATAGAGTTTTTCTCCCAATATGAATTAATACCATGATGAATTATGTAGATCCCTAGTCCTTTGAGACACTAATACAACACTTTCATTTTTACTTCTGAGCTCTTTACTTACTACATTAATTCAGATCATTCTCCTCCAGTACAGGAAGGAAAAACTCTTTCTATTAAGCTAGAGCCTCACCACAGCATGGGATGTGCCCACAGATAGCTAAGGAATTGGTGTTTTTAATGTTTTTTAAGTTTATACTAATTTTTTTTTAGAGGTTTTGGTTCAAATCAAGATTATTGTTTAGATTTAAGTGAAGTTACAGTTAACCAAGTTATTGTAAGAATAAGTTTTCCACAAGTATATAGATCTGTATAAGTCTTGTAATATCATTTATAACTTATCAACCAAACCAGGAAGAAATGTCGCAGGAAATGCTATTTTCATGAGTTTACAGTTGATTCAGAACCAAAACTGAGAATTAGATTCCTTCTCATTTTGATTCTGGCATAGAACCAAAATTATGCTGATGACTTCTTCAAGAAAAATCAAGGAGCTATATAGACCATCACTACCTTTGGTGTTACATATACCTTAGAATACAATCCATGTCATTCCTGATGGGGAGGAAGAGAAGAATGAAGACAGTATAAAGACAGAGAATAAGATCCAACGTAACTATATATGCCCTGTGGTCTTCTTATTATGATAAAAAAGAATCATCTATCTATAAGCTATCATTCACAAAAAACTATAAACAGTGTATAAATACATTGATATCACTTAAATTATTTTAAAAACTTGTAAAAACCTACCAAAAATTCCAAACTGGCCAATTTCATTGTGCAACAATTCATACAACTCTACTGAATATCTACTAATTTTGCTTCTCTCCCTAACTTTATGCATTAAACTGAATATCATTTCAGCATTGGTCAATTAGACTGAACTTAATTCTCTCTTTCCTTGTGTAACAGGGGGCTCCCTCGGGGCCAGTCTACCAACTGCCCGCCCACCTGTTTCCAGGCCAACAACCTGCCTCCTCTCCTGCGATGCCTTGATGATATATTATTATGTTGTTAATTAGACAGAAGGCTGCCCATTTCTTGCTCCAATGCCCGGGGGCACTATCTGTGGCTCCATCCCTTCCCTACACCACAGCCCAAGCCTTGCAGATGGCATCCAAAGTTCTTATCATCACCATCCCCACACTGGGCCCCATAATATCTACAATCCAGACCCCCAACTAGATTCTCTCCAGTCGGGCGGCCCACTCCACCCTCATTCTGGGTTGCCTAGCTCCCTGAACTCTTTCCCCTCTCAGACGTGGTCCCCCTGGGACCTTTGGCCACACAGGCCCTGGCCTCACCTCCAAGGCCAGTCGGAAACCCCAGGCCCTCAGCTCTGGGCATCTCTCATGGTGGGCCCCTGGCCCTTTTGACTGTTCTGGTCCTGGCCCCAGCACTGTCCAGTTGAAGGTATTCTAAGTCAGGCTTTTGAGCCTATAGCCCACTCTCTAACCTGGGTCCACCTTCTTGGCCCGACTATGGGTTAACTCACCCGGTTGTGGGACCTGGGGTTAAGGCTCCGCAATCCACTTTTCACCGGGGTGGTAACTGGCCTGGTATTTCCTGGGGGCTCCTGCGCCACTCAGAACCCCACCAGGCCACCTACTCCTGGCAGGGTGCAGTTTTAGGTCATGTCCAGGACCAGGAGCCTCCAAACCATCCCCTACAGCTCCTGTCCTTACCTCTAGGCTGTTGCATGCAACCTTGCAGCCAGGCAGTGTTTCTGCCTGGCCTGCCAACAGCAAACTGCTGTGTTTATATAGGTGGCCAGAGATCTAAAATGGCTGCCACAATCAAGCACCTGCTGGCTGCTTGGCTCAGCCCTTAAAGTGGCAGGCACCAGCAGTGTCCTGCCACACCTTGGTTGTTTGGTTAACTGTTAATGTACTTCTGACTTTATGATATGATAAATATTTTATTTTTACCTTTGCTTCAATCTGCTTAGTATCTGGATTTTGGAACAAAAACTTGATTTTGCTCTTGCCATCATCTGAAGAGCCTTTAAGCTGAGAAAACTTGTACCTCCAAAGTACAGCCTAAAGAAAACAAAACATATAGAGATTGGTCAGAATAGGTATTATATAAAAGTGAATTAAAAATATAGGATGTTCCATGAACCTTTATAACCTACCTATGGTACATAATTAAACCAATGTAGTGCTCACTAGCCTGAAATCCCTTTGATCATATAGATGTATTATACTTTGGCAGCGGCTGATTCAGATCAGTCGGACTGCATTTGTGCAATTTTCTTTGAAACCCCTTTAGCTCTATTCAACCCTGGTTAACAAAAAGAAAGGGTCACTTAATCCACTGCGATGTCAAAAAATAAAGGCCTTTTTTCCCCTGTGGATAAGTCACACACATCCTTTATGTGCTAACTTGTCTCAGAATTTCTCTTGTTTATTTCCATAAAAGAAATTATTCATATATATATGCATAAAAAATGAAGCAAAATTAAAACAAATACTTATTTTCCAAATGTAGTAAAAGAAAACAATGTAGTAATGAAAACCAGCAATATGCACTGGGAGCTTAACTGTGGAGAGTATAATCAAGTCTATGCTTAAATTCAAGTTCATGAAAAACCTATTAAAGTAAAAAAAAAAAGACAAGAATTACATGGGTGAAAATAAACATAGTGAAGTGCTTTGCTGAGCTTTGAAACCAGGCAGAAATCCCAGAGGAGTAACTGTTTTCACAAAATTACTGTTGATTCAAAGCTAGAACTGAAAAATAAACCCCTTCCAACAGCAGTATAAGTACCCAGTGCAGGGCACTTGGGGTAACTACCGCACACGGGCAGTGGCAACTTTGGTTCGTCACTGCCACTACAATCACAATTGAATGGCCGCACAAAAAGCTGTTTTTTTATCACAATCCCCCAACCCTATCCCCATTAAAGCCTCCTAGTTATACTACTGCCTTCTAATTTTGATCCTGGCACAATGCTTAGTGCTCAACACCTTCAGGACTGAGCAGCAAATCCAAAATTTAAAATTATGACCTAACATACCAAACATAGCAAATTAATATATGATTGTTATAATACTGTTATTGACTAACTGTAATAATTGTACCTGTTAGATACTACAAATATTTAAAAGAACATATTTTAGTTTTGATCTAGTGTTATGGATAGATACTTGAGAAATGAAATGTTATGCTATATTTAACCTCGTGAGGAGGACAAGCTAATTATATATTGCTTCCCACAAATTTTTTCTTGTTCAGTCTAAATGAAGTATTTTTTGACCAGCAGATTATCTGAGGTGTTAAAATCTTTCATTGTGGGATAACAAAACTTCATGTTTAACAAGACTCTGCCCTCTTGTAGTTTGTTGGTATTTTGAGGAGACATTAATTTCATGGACTTTTGATGACAAACACTGAAGGTAAAAAGTTTTGTTAATTTTGTCATCTAATGGTCTGTAAATGAATTCTTTTGGCTTAAGTAGCATGACACTTCCATCTGTGCTCTTTGACCACAAGTAGAAACCATTTATCTATTTGGAAATCAGCATTTTAGAATTAGAGATGGTCTAGAACTTCCATTACCATAAATCAGTCTGGTTCCCTTGGATACAATGAAAATCTATGAGTTTATACTAGCTGATGTTCTGGTTTCATATTTTTACTCTCTTTGAAATAAACAAAGTCATCTCTGTTAGAGCTGTTTTAATAACAGCTAAAAATAATAGCAATCTATTTATATATCAAGACAAAACAAAACTGTGGAAATAACAAATGCATCCATTTGCCTTGAGAATTTTAGTTTTGTATTTACTACGTAATGACTGAAGATTGCTGCTGCAAGTAAAAATTGCAGTGCTACATAACTTGGAATATCAGCCCCAAGTAAGAAAAAAACTCAGTAGATACAGCACCTCTTTTATTCTGTAGGCAATCTTCAACTATTACAAACAGAATTAAGCACATATTGCTGTATATAAAAAAGGGGAGACTGAAAATCCATGTGAAACTATACCATATACATTTGAAATGCCTTTTCACTGGAACATCCTATCCTATTCCACAGGTTCCAGGGTTCCAGTGCAATTCCCCTGTATCTTGTACTGCCTTTCCCACCTGTGCAAAATTAGGGCATAACACATCTAAATAGCTATCATATCATATTGATTATATTTCACATCCACATTTCATTCACTTTTTACATGTTTTCAGGATTGTGCAAAGTGCATTGGAACTGGAAAGTCAAGCCCCTTGTCTTGCTGGAATAACAGCAAACCTTAGTACAATAATTTACTTCTCATATGTAATGTTAGAAAGCTAATGTTGGACCCTATGTTCCAAGAAAAGTGTATTCAAAGAAGCAAGTTGTCTTTAACTTGGTACGGGCAGACTGGAAAAAAAAAAAATTGGTTAGCTAAATTACTTTTAGACACACTAAAACTGAAGGCCCTTTATGATATATCTTCTCTAAACCTTTTGAGAAGGAAAAACTGAGACTCTACATATGCCTATAAAGCCAAAACCACAAAACAGTGCACATGCAATTTAGGCCTAACAGGTGGTTTACATGCCTGTGTCCAAAATTTAGATCCTCAAAACCCATACTTGGTTGCTGTTTAGCCTATGAAGCTCCAAAAACTCCTAGAAATTTCTAACCTTAAAATGTCCAAGTTTCCATTTGTGCATCTCTGAGCATGGTTACGACTGCCTTACTCTTAACAGAGCTGAACACAAAAACACTTATGCCAAAATCCTGCTGTGTTTCACAAGTCTATCTCACCTACAAGACCTCATCCAGTAAGCATTTTCAGACCAAGACTGATGGATCAGACTTAACAAAACACATGATGTGGGAGGTAGAGATGAAGAAATAGGTAGGGTAAGAAATTTCATCCAGGTTCTAGGAGACCTGGATACAGTTTCTTCATTTGCTTGAGGATCAGTCTTCAGGACACTGCTCTAATCAATTAAAAAAAAACCATAATGGGGTGTGAAGATAGTGAACTAGAGACTCCCTAGCTTAGTACTTATGACACTCACCAAACGAGGTTAGAGATATGAGTTTTCATCCCTGCTTCAATGGTTACTTAACATAAAATACTGAAATATTTGTTGGAACATTAGGGGTTACATACAAGATTTCTCTCTCACACACAGATTGTTCTGGTGAATGCCGTATGCCCTAGACATGCTTTCCTTTTTTGGCCCATTAATCTATTGCCTAAATTTACTGGCTAAAAGGGAAAAGGGAAGTTTCTCCTCCTCCCCTGTCTTAAGACCTCCTTATTTTTTGAAAGAGAAGATTTACTCCAGAAGATGATTCAGCACTTTGAGTCCCAAGTAGAAGTAGCACCCTTTCTGCAGAATATTATTCATACCATAAAGATACAGTCATAAGGGTCATTCTTTCTCATGAGACTGTCTCATGAGACCATATTTTCTAGCATATCATATACCTCAAAATAAAACATATATCTTAATTTTGGGAAGGCAGAATGAAGAAAAAAAGATTTTTCAAGTCTTATGGTTGCATACAATTCAGGTTTTGCCCCCTACTGTGTGGAGCCATAACTCTAGAAAAATCTTTTTTTTACCTGCTTAGACAAAAGCTACTGTTTCAGCCCTTTCAAAGTTGTGAATAGTTCTTGGCTGTCCTGCCAGATGCTAATACCGTAGCTGCTGCTGAAGACTGGACTCCACGGGAAGATCTAGGATTTTGAAAAATACCTAAAAGATAGTTTGCAGGACTGTGAAATGAGAAAAAATAGACCAGGAGTAGTGGAACAACAATTGCTGAAGAAGAACAGCTTGACTAGTAGAACATCAAGGCCATTAAAAAAAAGAAGAGTGGATCATTAATTTGAGTGAAAATCAATTAGCAGAAATGTAGCATATTCTAATGAGTCATAAAATCAACTGACTCCCTCAGTACAGACTGAATAGAAATGCCACTGCTGCTATCCTGGGTAGAAAAATCAACCTCCACATTTAAGACATGCAGCCAAAAAATTTAAGACTATGTATTAAGTATAGCCTTTAACCGATAACATTTTCCACCCAGCATTTTTACAGCAGGTGTAAAATGGCAACAAAAAGAACAAAACAATGGTTTTCACAGAATTTTTTTTCATGGAGTTTTTGCATTAGTCATGGTCAAAAGAAGACTCAGAATTTCTAGGAATCTGTGATGAAGATATTAGTTCTCTTATGAACAACAATAGAAGGTGGAAGCAAATGTTAATCACACATTAAAACAGTGCAGTACTGTACTAGAGAGTATAATCATCACACAAAAATCTATTGCATGTTAGTGAGCAGTACTGTTGATAATACAACACAGACCATTGTAGTACCTATGAATGTATGACTTAGCCTATGGTCAATATTGCATTTGATAAATAAATAACAAACACAAAATGTGTCTCACTGTACAGTAATACAAATAATGATCCAAACTACTAGAAACATTAGTAGCGATTATTGTGTCAAAAATCTTCCAGATAGCACCCAGATTGCTATTGGTCATGATTGGGATGAATTCCTTCCATCTGATCACTCAGAAATCTGCATACCTAACCATCAGATTAAATTTCTATTCACATTCTGCTTTTGCCTTCCTTAGCATACCTTCTCTGCTTCTCTCAATCGCACTCTGAATCACTGCTTTACACAGAATGGGCATATCCAGATGAGTGTGGATGTGCAATATGCAGAACCGCAGACCCATCTGCAGTGCCACATATGCAGGCATTCCCCATGCTGCTCATTTTTAGCATAGGTAGGGGGTTGACCCCAGGAGATCCCAGGGTGAAAAAAAGCCATGCCTAAAAAAAGCAAGGCGGTGCATGTGGCAGCGGTGTGTCTTGCCCAAAATTGGAACCTGGCCAGCCAGAACTACACTCCAGCTGCTGGCCAGGCTCCCTGCTGCAGGATTGCCATGGCTGCAGCTCTCAGACTTCTGCAAGACCCCAAGTAAGGCTGCTGGGGCCAACATAGTTGCTGGGCACAGCTTCCCCTACCTCACCTAGGGTGTACCACGTGTCAGAGTGCATGTGGTATGGGCATTTGCTGGGGACAAGTGGTAGTGGCACAAATTGTGCTGCTGCTGTTTATCCCTGGTGAAACGCATGTTCCTGTTCATGAAGACACATCTAATGTTTCTGTACTTTTAGGGTAAATCAGATGATGGGGAAAAAAAATCAAATCTCAGTTCATTTTAACATTTACAGTTTATATGCTTCCAAAAGCTATTGAAAGATATCATGCCAAACTTCCTGCCTTCCTCCCTCCCTTCCTGTTTTTTGGCATTTTACTGTCTCCAGTACTGGTATACAAAACTCATGAATAAGAGTCTTTATAATATATACAACTTAATTTCAAATTGTTTTTTACTTTTAGGAAAACAAAAGTTTGCCTTGAAACTGTTAAAGATGAATTTTTTTTTGGTCATACCTTTCATTGGATCAACTGTATAGTTGGGATAAAGTTAGACAAGCTTCCAATGCAAAACATTCTTTATTCACTACTTTGCATTCAAAAGCATGTCTAACTTTATCCAAACTATATAGTTGGTCCAATAAAAGTTACTGTCACCCCAAAATCTTTGCCTCTCACATAATTCCTGGATCATCACAGCTACCGCATAATATTAGCACTACCACAGCTGTTAAAGATTACATTTTTAATGAAGAAAATTAGTTGAAATTGGTGTTAATGAAGAAGTATTTTTAGAAACTCTGCATTCTTGACTCCCCATGCAGCAGTGTCAGTTTGCCTCATTCTTCATCTACAATTCTTCTATTAGATCAGTGAATGAACTTATTTGAATAATGTGGAGCATTCCAAATCATGGCCCTGATTCAGGAAGATATTGAAACATATAGCTGACTGAGTGTATGGATGTTCTTTACAAAGATAGACACTTGCTTAAGGACCTTTCTGAAGTAGATGTTAAGGGAGTGAAGTCACAAATTACTTCTGGTGGCTAGAATTAATTTACAGGAAGATATCACTTTTTCTTTGATTACAGTTAAGAACAAGCCTGCTTAAAAGTGAAAGTTCAAATGGATATTCAATAGATGCAATTGTATCCCCTTCACCTTATATAATAAGGGGAAGAATCTATACAAAGGCTTAAATATTAAGCCTTTATAATTGAATAAATATGGTAAATTTACCATATTTATTCAATTCTAAAACAAGGCTCCCTCCCATTTAACATGGGGGGAAAGCCCCTCATCTTCGAATCAAGGACATCTTAGAATTGAGTACAAGGGTGGTGAGGCATGGAGGTCGGGGAGAGGTGACAGGGGTTAACAGAAGCTGCAGGGAGAGGGGGGAAGCAGAGACTGGTGGATGGAAAAGGGAGGGAGGAGCAGGAGGGGGACCAGAAGGGGAAGGGGGTACAAGGCAGAACAGAAGGTGGACAGAAAGGGAGCAAAGGTGGCAGAGACCAGGCACAAGTGAAGGGCAAGATGCTTGACCTCTGCACACTACCTGCTCCTCACTGCCTGCCCTCCTGGAGTGGTAGGAGGGATGAATTAAAGGTGACCCTCCTATCATTAGATGCTATACATGAAAAATTATAACAAATCTATACATTGTTCATGTATAGATCTAATTATTGGGAGGGGGGAGGGTCATTGTACATTCAGGGTCATCTTAAATTTGAGTCAATACAGTAAAACATTTTTTAAAAACCTATCAATTTGCTTTTTCATGGTTTTCTGCACTATTTTACTTATTTCTCACAGACAAAGAAAGTTGGGTTTTTTTTCAAGAATGATTGTGGAAAATGTGGTAATGATGATGATAATGGGTGATCACTCATGAACAAGTAAGACTGTCTTACAAGGATAACGATGAGTCTGCAGGTGGCTCCATTGCTGAATTCTAGTTCCACATGTCTTGTTGCAGTGAGGACAAGTGTTTCCAGGAGGCATGGGCACTGTGTTGCTGTGTTGGATGTTCTTTTCACCTGTTCCTCTTTTCCTCTTCTGCCTATCAAAGAGCTGTTTCAAAGTGTTGAGGTCCCTCCCAAAAAGTCTTCCTCAATTTTGTTCAGTCCTGAGCAAAGGTCTCCCAAGTGTTGATGTCTATGTTACACCTCTTCATGTTTGCTTTCAGGGTGTCTTTGAAGCCCTTTCTTTGCCCTCCACTACTTTACTGACCTTCTTTCAGCTGTGAGAAAAAGATTCTCTTTGAACAACATAACCTGTCCAGCAAAGTTGGTTTTGGATGATCATGGCCTCAATGCTGTTGGAATATGCTTTGGCCAAGACACTGATGTTTGTGCATCTATCCTCCCAGCTAATTCAAAGGATCTTGCGAAGGCACTGTTGATGGTACTTTTCCAAGCTCTTGAGATGTCTTTTGTATGTGGTCCAAGTTTCTGACCTATACAGCAGAGTTGGGATGACAATAGCTTGATAAACCAAGAGCTGTGTTTCAGCAAGGATGTCATGAATTAAGTATACTGTCTTACTCAGATGTCCAAAAACTGCGCTCGCACATTTCGAGCAAAAATGTGGTATGAGTGATATAGCCATAAGAATATTTGTATAAAAGCTAATGATGATTCACATGAGAGATGTATTCATAACCACCCTGAAAACTTTTTGGGAGTTTTGAAGACATCCAGTAAGGCTGTCAAAAGATATCTTATTTGAGGTGGTTCTGATTGTCCTGGGTTTTGACTTAGATCAAAACACGAGCAGCACAGCCCTTTACATGTCACCCTTCTAAGCAGTCTTGTGGCTCTTTTGCCAGCAGGTGACCAGCCAAGGCTTGTCCCAGAAATGACACACAGTTAAGTGAAATGAGCCACAATGAACTTACAAAGCATGGAGCCATGTCCCTGTAAAAAAACAACAACAACTAGGAGTGTATTTTATCCAGCATACTCCACAGGTACAGGAGAATGGGTGTGAAAGTCTGTAGAATTCTGGAATAAAGGGCTTTCTCCCTGGAGAAATGCAAGGTCTGTTTACAACTGAAGAGAGCTGAAGTGATACCATACGACTAATGTGACTGATGTTAGAGGCAAGGATTTCTTAGAGTTCTATCTTTTATTGGAACATCTTCAATGTTGGGACAGAGTTAGACAAACTTTTGAAGTCAGGTCAAGTGACCAATCAGGTAATATGACTAATCACATACAACATCAGGGAAGTCAAGAATACAAAGTACTTTACCATTTCTTGAGAGTAAAACACAAGCTGAAATATTTCTTCATAAACTATTAGTCAAATTTTGAGTAATACCTTTTGGAAAAATGATGTCTAGAACCAGAAGCCAATCTGCTTTAGCTGTAGCATTTTTAAATTATTTATTTTACCAGTAGTAGCTATGAGTCTCAAAGCGTAGGTGTTATTTTGCTAAGCACTCTACAGCAACCTCTGCTTGGCATCCTCTGTTCATGTAAAAAAAACAAAACAAAATAGCAAGAAACTCAGATATTTATTTGTATGATTCTTTAATATCAGTGCACAAATGAAAGCAAGTACACTATTCTAGGAAGCAGAACAGCTCCATACACATATATTAAATACTTTTTAAAAAAGTAATATCACAAATGAACTTAAAATCTCCTGAGATGAATGTTCTGGCCATGTCAATAAAGCTTCCAGTGTTCAGAAAATCTAAGTTAAACTATGCATATATATTAAAAAGCACATAATAGCAAAAAGCATATATTAGAGTTAGCACACTTAACAATTGTTTTCAATTCCCAAACAATTGCTTGGGAATAATTTTCTATGAATTATATTCAAAATCTAGAGCTGTATTGTTACAGGCATAATATAACTACAGAGCCTTAATCCCAGTGAACAATAGAACATAAACCCAAGAATAAAACAATAAAAGTAGCCGACCATCAGACATAAGACATGGCCTGAAACAGTGCTACACGATGGTAATATAAAAAATTCAATAGGTACGACATGTCCTTGATGAAGTCAAAGGGGTCTTTGTTCTTAATATCAGTGACATATGGCAGGGCTGTCCAACTGGCAAATAATTTCATTGCTTCAGGTGTAACAGCAGCCAGGAACTCCAGGCTCCCCCTCCCTTTGGCTTCTCTTGCCCCAGGAGGCAGAGCAGTACAGCACAGCCAGCCTGAAGTGTTAAGGTAGCTTGTAGCCCAGGGTGTCTGAGTGGTGCGGTGCAGCTGGGGAACTCATGGCCAGGGAGCAAAGGGTGAGTTGGGGTGCCCCAGCATGCACAGGGATGCACGGAGGGCAGCAGGGGGAGGTGCAGGGTGCAGTAATGGGGGGTGGTGGCCATGCTGGTCCCAGCCCCATAGCCCCTGCGAGTGTGGCCCAAGGGGTGTGTAGTCCCCAGGAACTTAGAAATTAGACAATCCTGGCAGGAGGATTTTGCGCTAAATCTTTTCAGTAAGAAAAAAAAATGATTGACCACATACCTTGTATATCTTATATTCATTGTAACATAGTTATTGCCTATCATGTCCAGTCCAGGCTATATTGCTATAATTGCCCACTAGCTGCATATTTATATTTTGTAGGTACAATGTAAGACTGCTAGAAAAATTTCCTTGGGGAAGAAAAGCTATTATCTCCAGCTTGGCTTCTCACTGTCTTACAATATGAGGAAACATACGCCCCCTTCATGCTACTTACAGAAGATTTGTTCTCCCACACAGCTTAGAAAATGTTTTCACTTATAGCCGACTCATAGGGAGTTTTTCTACTTACTGCAGTCAGTTCACATTCCTGAGCTAAGAATACATGTGTTTCATAAAACATGTTCCCTTTCCATCGTACAACAAGAACTAATTTAGTGTCTATTATAGTCAAATAGAAGCAACAGAGAAATAGTAAGTATTCCTTCACAGTTTCATGATTATTCTCATGCTGTATATATATGTCCAACAGTGATATAGGGAATTATAAATTCCCAAACAGCAAACACACTCAAAGTAATAATCAGGTCTGTCTGTGTTTAATGTACTTAACATACTCCTTGACAAGTTCTGAAACATGAAAGTATCATGTAGTCAATTAGTTTTTCCATGACTACTGGTTTAATACAGTCAACACTTAAGGGGCCTTCTACAATTATACTAAGGCTATGCTTCATCAATTTAGGAGCTAGGGAGTAAAAGAAAACTATCAGGTATCCAGTGTATTCAATAAAGAATTGTCTTCATGTTAATTACAACAGAGTCATGCCTCTTTTCTAGTACATTCTGCACTATGGGTCTATTCTGTACCTGCAAAAAAAACCCCTTACTTATGTACTCACTGACTTGCTGAAGTACACACTGAATGTGCACACAACTAATAAGGTAAGCAAAGGCCCCTCTACATGTGCAGGTGAAGGTATGATGATATCTCATGTGTGATCCATATAATCACACCTCCTGCCATACCATACATGCATGGCAGGAGGTACAATTGTGTGGATCATGTATTAGATCCCATTACACCATATTGTCAGGGAAGGGGGAACCCAATTTGGGGCTCCCCCTGCACTGACAAGAAGCAGCCTAGGAAATGACCTGCTGGGTGGCACGGAAGTGGAAAGGGATCTTGGAGTCCTAGTGGACTCCAAGATGAACATGAGTCGGCAGTGTGACGAAGCCATCAAAAAAGCCAATGGCACTTTATCGTGCATCAGCAGATGCATGACGAATAGGTTCAAGGAGGTGATACTTCCCCTCTATTGGGCGCTGGTCAGACCGCAGTTGGAGTACTGCGTGCAATTCTGGACGCCACACTTCAAGAAGGATGCGGATAACCTGGAGAGGGTCCAGAGAAGGGCCACTCATATGGTTAAGGGCCTACAGACCAAGCCCTACGAGGAGAGACTAGAGAAACTGGACCTTTTCAGCCTCCGCAAGAGAAGGTTGAGAGGCGACCTTGTGGCTGCCTATAAGTTCATCACGGGGGCACAGAAGGGAATTGGTGAGTATTTATTCACAAAGGCGCCCCCAGGGGTTACAAGAAATAATGGCCACAAGTTAGCAGAGAGCAGATTTAGATTGGACATTAGGAAGAACTTCTTCACAGTTCGAGTGGCCAAGGTCTGGAACGGGCTCCCAAGGGAGGTGGTGCTCTCCCCTACCCTGGGGGTCTTCAAGAGGAGGTTAGATGAGTATCTAGCTGGGGTCATCTAGACCCAGCACTCTTTCCTGCTTATGCAGGGGGTCGGACTCGATGATCTATTGAGGTACCTTCCGATCCTAACATCTATGAATCTATGAATCAAACATCCCTGGCTGGGAGCCCAGGTCAGCTGATGGGGCTCCCAGGTACAGAAGCACACCATGTGTTCCTAGGGCTGGGACACCCATCAGCTGATCCAGGCTCTCAGCTATGGGGGTACCCCAGGAGTCCCTGCAGCAGGGAAACTAGTTGCTGCAATCTCTCAGCTGTGAGGGTGCATGGAGCCCCCATAGTAGACGACCTGTGAGCTGGGAGCTCCCAGGCTCAGGGGTGCACATGTGCTCTACCACTGGGAGGTCCAAGCCACACAGGCCCCTGACCACATATTCTATTGATAGTGTGATAGGAAGCAGCTACAACGTTATTGCACATATTTTGTGGATTAACTTTGTATCTCATTCCTTTTTTATCATTAATTGATTGAATTTTCTATATATGTTGGATAGACAACCATAAGTTTGCACCTTTCACCAGCATCATCAGGATAAAACATGATTGCATTCCCATAAAGTGGCACTTTGTCCAGATTGCTAGCAGTAGTATGGAAATGACTAGGATCAAAATTTTGTTCATACTCATTAGGTTCTGCTGTCAGTCTTACAGGAATGCCTTACTGTAAAGAATTATGATATGAGTCAATTTTCTTTTGTTAGTTTCTATGATCTTATAACAACAAAAGGGAGAGACAGAAGAAAGTCCAGAGAGTGAAGAACAAACTGAGTCAAGAGAAAAGAATAGAAAACACAGAGACAAATAACCTAATTATAATCTTGTATATAATATTAACAGACTATAAACTATTCCTACTTAGTATTGACTAATGACCTACTAGAACTCATTGTAGACTGCATAACAATCCCATGGTGCCCAATTCTTTTAGCTAGAGCTGTGGCCACCATTTATTCAATATTTAATGTTCTAGACATATATGTTTTCACAGGATTCATATTTAAAATTCCTCTCCCCTGTAATCCAAATCCAGTTTGTTCTCTGCTACTGTATGGTAATTTTGGGATGGGAATGGGGAGCCTTTTTCTCATTGCATCCACTCATTTTTCTTTTCAAACTGAATATTCTTCTTCTTCAGCAATTCCTCACAAACGAGGATGACTGTCTTATATGATTGTTTTATCTGTGGATCCAAAGATGGCTGATGAGACCAATCCAGGATTGACAGACTCTGTTGTAACTCAGGCACATGTTTCCATGTGGGATGGATGGCTCTGGATTTTTTGTTAGGCCCATGACACAGTGTTTCCGCCACTCCTACTTTTCTGTCTCCTGATGTGGTTGTGAGGCTTCAAAGTACTGAGATCCTAGCAGGAGACTTTTTCTCCATTTGGGAGGGTCTCCCACAAGTTGATGTTGCATTTTTTTCATTATGGCCTTGAGGATAGCCTTGAAATGCTTTCTCTGTCTTCTTGAATGTATGGCTTGACTGAGACGGAAGAATAAAACTTGCTTCAGGAGTCTGGAGATGAACATTTAGATTGCTGTGGCTGGCCCAATTAAGTTGACATTGCATGATCATCACTTCGATGCTCCTGGTATTTGCTTGTGAGAGGACACTAATGTTGGTGCATCTGTCTTCCCATTGGATTCAAAGGATGTTCCATGAGAAACAGTGATGATACTTCTTCAACAACTAGAGGTGTCTGCCGTACACTGTCTATATCCCAACTACATATAGTAAGGTGGGGATCACAACTGCTTGATAAACCATGATCTTGGTTTCAGATCTGATGTCGCAGTCTTTGAACACCTATTTCCTCAGGCACCTGAAGACTGCACTTGCACATTTGAAATGACATTGGATTTCTTTATCAAAGTCATCCTTCTACAAGAGATGGCTTCCAAGGTACAGGAAATACTCAACATTTTCTATTGGCTTTGACTCAACATTTTTTAGAGTCTCAGATGAATGCCTGCTCATTAAGATTTTGTTGATAGAGGACCTTAGTCTTCTGAATGTGAAGGCATCAGTCCCATTTTCTTGTATGTCTTGGTAAAGACATTGATGATTGCCTGAAGGTCTGCTTCCAAGTGAGTACATGCTATAGCATCCCCAGCATACTGGAGCTCAATGATTGAAGTCAGGGTGGTCTTGGTTTTGAATCAAAGTCTGCTTAGATTAAACAGTTTACCATCCATTCAGTAGCTTAGCTCCACTCTGAGTGGTAGCTTGTTGGTGGCCAGATGTAGCATCACAGTAAGGAATATCAAGACAAGTGCAGGAGAGATGATGCAGCCTTACTTAACTCCCGTCTTATTCTCAAAAGGATCTGAGATAGATCTGTTACTGAGAGCCACTTACTGTCATGGAGTAGGCAAATAATGGTGACAGATTTCGGTGGGCATCCTCCATAGTGCTTCTTGGTTGACTAAGTTGAAGGCTTTTGTGAGGTCAAAGAAGGCCATGTAAGGAGGCTTATGTTGCTCTCAGCATTTTTCCTGCAGCTGGCAAGTGGTGAAGATCATGTCAGTTGTCCCTCTTGATGCCCTAAACATACACTGAGATTCTGAGAGGAGCTCTTCAGGAAGTAGGAGATGGATAAGGAGGGTTCTCTGATAATCTTTCTTGTGGTAGACAGTAAGGTGATTCCTCTGAAACTTCCACAATCAGACCTGTCTGCTTTCTTAAAGACTGTCATTTGGAACTTTTTCATCATTCCAGATCCTTAAGATGAGGACATGGAGCTGTGATGTGATGGGGATTCCATCAGTTCTAGATGCCTTCTTGTTCTTCTGCTTGATGGCTTTCCTCACTTCATCAAGGATCGGAGGGTTTCCAAGGTCATTTCTGACTGGGTGTTATGGAAGGAGTTGAGAACACTCTTGTCAACAACAGAGCCTTGATTAAGAAAGCCTTCAAAATGCTCCTTCGAAAGGGCATTGATGGATTCCCTTTCCTTGATCAGCTTCCCTCCCTCCTTAGGTTCCAAGGGGTTGGTCCCTGAGTGCTTGAACTGTAGATGGCTTAAGTGGCATCTGGTTGAAAAACCATGCATATTGTGGATGTAAGTGAGATGTTGAATCTCCTTTGCCTTGTCTTCCCATCCTCTGTTTTTCATATTGTAAGTCCTCCTTTGGACCTCTGCCTTGGCTTGCTGGAGATTCAATCTCTTTTGCCTGGAGTTGATGTCATTCTGCCAACCACATTCTGCCAAGCCCTTGTGCTTGTTCTCAATCAACTCAATCTCCTCATCATTCTCATCAAACCAGTCTTGAAGTTTCCTGGTAGAAAATCCAAGTGTCTCTTTGAAGGTATTGATCATAGTAGACTTATAGGTATCCCAAGGACTGCCAATATTCTCCTATTGTTGTATATTGGAATTCACCAGTTTTTCACTGAGACCTTGGTGGAAGATCTCTTACTTGACTGGGTCCTTAAGTCCTTCAATGTTGATCTTCCATCTTTATTGCTTCTGCTGCAGTTGTTATTTGGGAGCCAGTTTGAGTGACATAACTGAATGGATGAGTCAGTGATTAGTCCAGCCAGTAGTCATCAGTGTCTAGCATAGATCTGGTGATGTGGACATCTTTGTGATCCTGGGCATGAATGACAATGACACAGTTGTGCTATTGTTGTCTTGTGCCACTGCCATGTTGTCTTGTGCCATTAATTTCAATAGGGAAATCATTGAGTTGGTTTATGAGTTCATTCTTGGTGGCAAAACCAACTCCATGAAGCCAGCATTCTCCTTCCTGTTTACCTTTCCATAAGAAGGTATAGCTGCATCCACATTCTTTCAGCTGCCCATCTCCAGCTCACCATGTCTCAGTCAGTGCAGCAAAATTGATGTTGTGTTACCTGAGTTCTCAAGCCATGAATGCAGTGTGGCGCTCTGAGTGTTCACTATTAGGATTGTCCATGAGAGTCCTGATGTTCCAGGTCCTAAAACTGATTGTGTGACTTCACTGATTTTGACTGCAGTAATGATGATCCCACTAGAAACAGTTATCCAGTCAGGAGAAGGTAAAGAGTCTATGTTTAGGGCAACTTTTCTAGCCCCCATGTAGGGTGAGTAGAGTGGTTCCTGAAGAGGGTTGCTCAGTCACAGTTACAGCTGCTGAATCTCACTCTTGCTTCATCCAAGTGCTAAATGACCTTCTTGCAACTTCTGCCTTCATGCCAGTTCATGAGTAGAAGCTTACAGACCTCACAATCCTGCTCCCATCATAAGTATCTGGTTGCCAAAGGGCTTTAAAAATGTTCTGGAAAAGCCATTTTCATGGAAGACACTTGTGCTTGATTTCTTTTATTATGAAGAAGCTACATCAGCTTCTACATGGTTCTTGACAGAATGGGATCTTAATCCAGTGGCAAGGAGGTCAAGACAATTGGAAATTTAATTCCACCTTCACAATCATTGAGATTCTAATGTCTTCCACCTGCTTCACCACTGAGGACTTGTAGACCTCTGGTTGGACTGGGCAGGCTTATTATAGTGGTGACCTCTACTTCCCATTTCACAGCACTGTCAAAGGATATATGTGACTTTTCAGGAGGGAAAGCATTGCCATCTGCTGTCCTCACCACACCCTGGTGGTGCTGCTTGGTTCATGACTGTTTTTTCATCAGAGTTACCCCTGCTAATTTTGCAGCTAACCTTCTCTGAAGGTCATTTCTCTCTCAGAAAGTGCAAAGAACTTCTTTGTATGTAACACAAAAGATTAACCTTAGAATAAACAGTGATTGTTTCTGAAGTAATACTGAAGGTTGCTTTTTGTTTCTAAGTAGCCAGTTGCCATGAAAAATTTAAAGGCGTTTGCTGTACTATTTGTTGCTCATAATGTATTCTCTGCTTTTGATGAAGCATGCAGTATGTCAGTAAAAGAACAAATGACAGTTGTACTGAGTTTTGTTGCTATGCACCACATGGATTATTATGAAGCCTTTTGTTACTTTGTTCCAGCATCATCATATAATGCAGCAGCACTTACAATTTATTATCAGTTCTTGTATAGGAATGATTTTTTGCTCTGACAAATGCACATTGTCTACCACAGGCAGACAAGGTTCTTTGGGTAAATCTGATATCTTTTATTAGACCAATTTCATTAGCTGGAAAAAATTCTTCTTTGCAGACTTTCAGGTACAAATACCCATTTTCTACTACCACTTTAATGAGCAGTAAACACGCTAGAGTGCAGATTTTTTTTTTGCACAGGTATATATATGATTGTACAAATATGAGCATACATGTACACACAATCACAGGTATACATGCATGCTTGATGCTTGTACATATGTAGAGCTAAACCTTTATTTCATCATATGAATACATCCTTTTAGCTTATGCAAGTTTGCATTTGAACAAACAAATGTAAATGATAGATATCCATATGTAAGCATGTGGACTCAGAAGCATAGGCAATTTTCTCATAATTTGGAAAGAGCAAGAGTTAAAAAAATAGCTATAAAATAGGACTTTAATGAATAGCTTTGCACTGTGCCTGGATTTGAGCTAGATTAATCTCCATGCCAGAATTCAGCAGTCTATTTATAAATGTAATCCATGACTTTTTAAAGGGTTAAACCCACTGTAAATCTTTGTTTGTCTATTTAATGCTATGTCCATGAATTTACATAATGCATATCTAACTGCACAAAAGATTTTTGTGAGTGTACACGTATGCACGCACGCGCGAGCGCACACACACACACACACGCACGCACACACACGCACGCACGCACACACATACACACACTATTTTTGGGAGGTCCATACTTTTGTCTGGATGTTCCATAACTTTGCTAGTGGCAATACAAGAAATCAGATCTTCTACTGTGCTCTGGCTGCTTTGCTAGCATTTCCAAGATGCTCTGCAGTCGGCATTAATCAGCTTCAGCAACTTGTGTGGCATCGTGCTGCTACTGTGGTGTTTGCCACCCAGTTTCCTGACCTCCAGGCACAAGGGAGCTATGCCCAGATGATGCATTTCTTTCAAGACACCCCTGGAGTATGGAAAAGTGTGTGTGTAAGTCAGTGAGTCTGTTCCAAATTAAACCAGAGAAAGGAATGATGCTCAGACAGCCAAAGCATAAAATGGAGGAACATAAAAACTGACTTAAAGACACCACTTTACCTCCCTCCCAATGGTAAGCATAATTCATTTACAGCTCAAGAAACAGTCCAAGAAATCTTAGAATGAAGTTTTATGATTTAGGGGTCTGCTACACATTTTTTTTCATATTTGAATTTAGGGAAAAAAAAACATGCTTTGCAGCGACAGTACATTAAGTGTAATAGAAACCGATGAACTGTAAAATCACATGCCAGTAATACTGAATTGTTGAAAAGGTCTTCTGCTCTGTTATGGAGTGGTGCTGAGGGATGATGAGAAAATTGTCAGGTGTGTATGTGCTGTGTAATTCACAGAGAACAGAATGGAAAGACTGCTATTTTAAATTAAGAGAAAAAAATCATGCTTGTTCTGTTTGTGGCACTGGTATGAACTGAGAGAAGGGTGACCAGATGTATCATTTAGAATATGAATCTTAAACATGTTAAAATTAAAGTGCCTCCACCTGAATAGGTAAGACATTTGAAAGTGAAGCCATTTCAAAGTCCTCAGTTCTAAAATGACATATGGTAGTACACATCACGTTTCACTGACGGTATGTTCACTAGAATGCTCTGTCAAAATTATATTAACTGAAACAAAAAAAAAAGCAAATTCAAATTCTCAATTTGTTTGTGCAGTGGTCAATACAGTTGGACCCTGATCTCATTCAAGGCCCTGTAGACATTACTGTAATGACAATTATAACACCATCATCATCGCCAACTGACACTAGTGAAATGCTGAACCTGATGTAATCTCTTCCAAATAGCAAGATTAAGAAAAACATTTTGCACCACTGACACTCTAAATACAATAGCTGGAAAAAAATGAAGCAGGCAGTTGAAGTTTTCCTTGAAATAGCAAACATTAAGAGCTAAAAAAAAGGAAAGGTACACTTGACTAAATAGGACTCCTGAGATGAAGACTGCTTATAGCAGAAAGGCCAGATGAAGCAAGTCAACATTTTGATAAATGGCCAGGACAGTAAAGAAGTCTGCTCCTATCTTGTATGTGCTGTTTATATCCCATTTCAGTAGAATATGAGAGAGAATTTTAGTTTCAAAATCTTAACAATATTTTCAAATAATGCTAATGAAATAGCTTGAAAGTAGACATACTGGTGGGTTTAGATTTAGATGGTTTCCAGGGACAGATATTTTACAAAGCTACTTATTAACTATCACATTTAACCTTCCATGTATGCACTTTTTCTAAATAATGACATATATAACATAACTTACATATTAGGACTTTCATTTGGCACTTCGTGTGAATATCTCCTTATCGCCTACATATAAATCATTCAGAAAGCAGCCTTTTCACTTCAGCTGTGTTGTTATTGTGAATGACTGACAAAGTTGTGAAATAAAATCTTAATCAAATACTTGCTAAAGTCTGCATAAGCCATATTACATAAAGCTCCCTTACACTGTAAATCAAGAAAGTAATGAAGGCAGGCAGGGAAGAAGTCAGAGCATGTCTTTCTCTGGAAATTTAGGTCTGGAGAGTGCCTCAAAAGAATAAGCATATCTTTGCATACTTTTATCAGAGGGGTGAGAGAATTATATGCTATTTATCTTGTAGGGTAGTCATTATGCTACTTGATATTTTGTAAAACTGTTCAGGTGAGTTAATTGCCATTTTCCCTGCTGGTTGGAAGAATGTGATTTAAGTAGGAACAGTTTTAATATGAATGTGTGCTCATTCTCTTAACAGCAAATCAAAATGCCTTGTTTGTAGAGTTACATAACAACTGTTATACATGATAAACTATTGTTGGCTCTATTTCTGAGCTGTCAGCTAGAGAATGCTTGAGAGAGATAACAGAAATGATAAGATTCCTGCCAATGTTGTTTTTTTCAATCATATCACGCTAATGATTTATTCTAAATAACACAACTTAAATAGATTTCATGCCCATATTTATTATAGTTTTTGCACAGATTCAGAAAATTTCTTTTTTAGATTTTTTTTAAGATGATATGATTGAGTTGATATATGCTCAGTACAGATGATGGTTTCTATCATTAATTTAGGACTCCAAAAGGGAAATATCCCTGCTGATTAAACAACACTAGACAAGGAAGCAAGCCAGCAATATCTGTATAGTTTTTTTGTTTTGTTTTATATTGGTTTGGTTTTTTTAGTTTGGAAATATTAGTTTAGAAAGAAACGTGCCTCAGCACTTGTCCACATATATATTTTTTTTCTTTTTCCAAACATTTAACTGTCATGCACGAAAATGCTCTCTCTTAATTTGAAGGATTAAGCAATGAAACAAAATCAAGTGTAATAGATTTAGAGTAAACTAAAAAAAAAGAAAGTACACTGTTTAAATGGTGTTATCTTGCATAAATGATTTCCCTGTTAGAACAAATACACAATCATCCAAACGAACAAACTGAAGAACTTAATGGGACTCTGAACAATTTTGAGTCAGGGTTGATAATTTGGACAGCAGACTGCAAGGTTAAATACAGCCAGTCAAAAAGCCTAAGACTGAATCTTTGCAGATTAGTCCAAGATACGTAGACTGAACCAATAAGCAAGTGAACAGACATTCACTTTGGATTGCAGAAATGTATCCACATGCCTGCAGTTGCCCAGGCCAGAAGCCAGAGGTGCTATAACACACATCTCTGCTAAACTGGGAAAGACAGCTTGGGCCAAGGTTAGCACACCCACCCTTCAAGTGAAGGTTTGCAGGGGGAGGTGCAAAGCATTCTGCGATGCTGGCGAAACTGAGAGAAAACCTGAATTTGGAGGGGATCTGGGAAAGAAGTTCAATAAACAAATTTAACCTAAATCAGTTAAGTCTGATACTACATCCATCCAGGTTCATCTTAAATTGGTTTCAGCCATTTTGAAAGTGGTTTATGTGTGCTAAACTTCTGTTGTGTTACAGATTTGAACTAGTATCTTATCACTTATACTAGTTTATATGTAATTTCTGTTCCAAGCACTACAGAGGAATCCTGGTGAACATGGACAGCATTATGATGAACATAGAATCTAGAGTATTTTTTTTTTTTTGTATTTTTAATGCAGGAAAGCATGCATTAGAGTGTCACTGTACATCAAAATATAGAAGAGGGTTTGCCAGGCATCCTCAGAACCAATATTTGAGTAGTGTGAGAAACAAAAGGACAAAGGATGTTCTGAGAAACATCATAGTGCCACAAATTAAATGTCAAATGTGACAAAAGCTATTATATAGTAATGCATGTATGTTTCATATTCACCCAAATCCCAGATGACCGTGAATTTAAGATAACCCCCAATAATTAGATTCTACACAAGGAAAAACTATAAATTGGTTACAGTCTTTTATATATAATTCTAATTTTTGGAATATTTTCTTTAAAATTTCATCCTTTCCACCACTGCAGTGGGGAAAGCAATGGTAGGGGAACAGATGGTGAGAAGGCGGGGGAGGTGGAGGGCCAGATATGGTAGGGGAGTCATACCACATAGGGGGTTATGCCATTTTGCCACCCCCCACCTAGCCCTCTGCTCCTTTTCTTCCCCATCACCTGTTCTCCTGCTACCTAACCCCCTTGTGCCTGTTCCCTCCACAGCCTCACGTTCTACACTTAGCTGACTTGTCTGGTTTAGAGGTGGGTGTGCTGCCTCTGGAGCTATAGAGCTGCAGGTTGAAGCCTGGGTGTGTTCCTGGGCCCCCCTCTGTCCAGGAATTGTTTCTGCCTGTGGCAGGGGGTCAGGCTATATGATCTGTTCAGGTCCCTCCTGACCCTAGCTACTATGAAACTTCTTCTACTCTGTTTCCTCAACCTGAAGCCTCTGTCCCCCGTTGTGCCTGCCCCTCCCACAGCTTTGAACCCCACATTGTCTCTGCCCTCCACGTCCCCTTTGCTCCACTCCAGCAGGCTTTATCCCTGATCCAGCCTAGGGCATGAAGCATGGCCTCAGCCTGACCCTGTAGCAGCAGTAGCAACATGGAAGCTCTGTCCCTGACTCTGGTGCCCAGCCAGAGTTGCCACTGGCCCTGTTGGGTTGGGCTGGGCTGAGGCTTGACCAAGTATGTGCTCCAGGCCCCAAGCTGGAGTGAGGACAGGACTGCCAGTGATCAAGCAAGGGTAAGTGGATTGGGTGGGAGGGGGCTGGTAGGAAAAGGAGAGGTGGAGCGGGGGGAAACAGGGGAAAAAGTGAGTGAAGGCTGGGGGCCTGAGGCTGGGGGGATACAGGGACAGTGTAAAGACAGGCAACAGCTGTGGCTCTGGCCCTGACCCTAGGTCAAAGCCAGAGTCAGAGCCACAGCATCTTCCTGCCCCACACCACCTCTTAACAGGTTAAGAGGCTGTGACTTGGATGACTACACAGTCCAGTGGGTGGCAAATTGGCTAGAGGGTCGCACCCAGAGAGTCGTGGTGGATGGGTCGGTTTCGACCTGGAAGGGTGTGGGCAGTGGGGTCCCGCAGGGCTCGGTCCTTGGACCAATACTCTTTAATGTCTTCATCAGCGACTTGGACGAGGGAGTGAAATGTACTCTGTCCATGTTTGCAGATGACACAAAGCTATGGGGAAAAGTGGACTCGCCGGAGGGCAGGGAACAGCTGCAAGCAGACCTGGACAGGTTGGACAAGTGGGCAGAAAACAACAGAATGCAGTTCAACAAGGAGAAATGCAAAGTGCTGCACCGAGGGAGGAAAAATGACCAGCACACCTACTGCCTAGGGAATGACCTGCTGGGTGGCACGGAAGTGGAAAGGGATCTTGGAGTCCTAGTGGACTCCAAGATGAACATAAGTTGGCAGTGTGACGAAGCCATCAAAAAAGCCAATGGCACTTTATTGTGCATCAGCAGACGCATGACAACTAGGTCCAAGGAGGTGATACTTCCCCTCTATCGGGCGCTGGTCAGACCGCAGTTGGAGTACTGCGTGCAATTCTGGGCGCTGCACTTCAAGAGGGATGCGGATAACCTGGAGAGAGTCCAGAGAAGGGCCACTCATATGGTTAAGGGCTTGCAGGCCAAGCCCTACGAGGAGAGACTAGAGAACCTGGACCTTTTCATCCTCCGCAAGAGAAGGTTGAGAGGCAACCTTGTGGCTGCCTATAAGTTCATCACGGGGGCACAGAAGGGAATTGGTGAGGTTTTATTCACCAAGGCGCCCCCAGGGGTTACAAGAAATAATGGCCACAAGCTAGCAGAGAGCAGATTTAGATTGTACATTAGGAAGAACTTCTTCACAGTTCGAGTGGCCAAGGTCTGGAACGGGCTCCCAAGGGAGGTGGTGCTCTCCCCTACCCTGGAGGTCTTCAAGAGGAGGTTAGATAAGCATCTAGCTGGGGTCATCTAGACCCAGCACTCTTTCCTGCCTTTGCAGGGGGTCGGACTCAATGATCTATTGAGGTCCCTTCCGACCCTAACATCTATGAATCTATGAAACCTCATACTTGATTCCAAGATGAAGGACTTTTTCCCCCATGTAAAGTGAAGGGGAAAAAAACCTTTTCTTGGAATCAAGCAAATATAGCCATTAAAACAAAATGTTTCAGAGTCAACACATTATTTAGAACTTGCTAATCTGACTCTTATATGAGCCAGGTATTTACTTAATGAACACTCCCAGGAATCGTTCTTCAACAGCGTAATCACAAAAATGTCTGGATATTAACTTTGATCTTTCAAAGATACCTTGCAACTATTATTCCTAAAAGTATAATAGAAGAAGTACAGTGAGCTAGCAAAGACAGGCTGAAGTTCTGGTGAAAAAAAACCTTAAACTCAGTACTGTGCAGCTATAACATTGAGCAAACAAAGAAAGGTTAAAAATCATCAACAACTATGTCCTAAGATTTGGTTGTTTTATCTCCACAGAAAATACCAATACAGGAATAATTTAATATAGGACTTTTGGGAGACCTTATACAACTTCAATTATTTGTAATGTGTAAGCTATGTGCATAAGGTGCTGTTGGTAAGATAGGACTACAACTGCCCTTTTGTCTGCAGCCAAAGTTGAACATCAACACAATTCTTGAGCCTTGCCAGATGCACATTATGCAAAATTCCATGAAAATAAATTTCTGTAAATCCCACAATGGCTACTTAATCTATGCATTTGTATCGGACAAGAGTGGTCTTATTTTATGAGGGGAATGACAGGTAGGCATACTATTCTGTATTCTTCATTCTGACCGGTTTCTCATCAGGTATTATTCTACATGTAGCATCAGCTCAGAAAGATTTTACTTTTCTCAAAGTTGTGAATGGATACTGTTGGAGGGAGTACTATCTTATGGCAGCAAAAGTAACTGCACCTAAATGCACATGTAAATGTTGACCCTGGTGTACATTGTGCCTAGTGAGCCCAGGCAGCAGGGGGCCAGACCTCTGCCTGCTGCCTAGCCACATGGCTCTGCTCTTTGGGCACTCTTGTGCCCCAGCCACCCCTCCTCCACCCAGCACCTTGACCCAGAGCCCAGGGATGAGCCACTGCCCCTCCCTGCCCCCCCTCCAAGCTTGCTGCCAGCCCATTGATGCTCTGCCTTGGCTCAAACTGCTGTGGTCTCAGGCAGACATGAAGACACTACACCAAGAAGCAGCTGACTCCAGCGTGAATTAATAGCACGCGTAGATGCACCCACTGTGTATTAGAATACAGTAATCTTTTGTAACCACTTTCCTGACAATTAGTATAAATTTTGATGCAGGAAGATCAGTCATACCAAACAGATTTTGTTAGAATAGATAGAGGCATTTCAAAATAGTTTTGAAATGAACTGGCAGGCAAACATAACAGATGTTATACACTGAACCTTAGATTAAGTTATAGAACCTGTTTTATTAAAATAAGAACTGTTTTATTCAACCCTATTCAGGCAAACTCCTGCTGATTCCAAAGGATGGTTGTCTGAGTAGGTGTGAATGAAATAAGGCATGAGGCTAAAAGGCCTCAGAATTAGTTTCTTGTCTTTAATCTCTTTTACTTTTGGAAAAACAGCATAGCAAGTTTAACATCTAGCCAAAGAGCTACTGAATACAGGTAAAAGAAACCTACTTTTAAGAAACATGAGCTATGACAGGCAAGGAATACAAATATAAAATTGATGCTAAAATTTTGTAGACAAAGACAGTGGAAAAATGTGTTTTATGAGTATCAGAGCCCATGCTATCATTAAGACCTCCTATAGAATCCCGGGGCTCTGACAATTTAATATGGCTTGAACAGAAAGACCTGAGAAGTAGTGCAATTCAGTAGTATTTAGTGATGGTAATCAGAAGAGTTTGGGAAAGCTTTTGATTAGGGTTTCTCTTAGTTGTGGCTGACCCATTTATCTGTGGACCTGGGGTTTTCTAATGAAGCAGTGAATTTTAGGCACTCACTCCATTCTTCTACCGGTTTCAGTATATACATTTCAAAACCACAAAACATACTTATTGATCTTGCACTAGAAATTATGGGAGACTGTTGGAAACAAACAAACAAAAAGATTTGTTGGAGAACTCAAACCAGACCTTCTCCTTTATTTAGGGAAGGAGATATAGGTTCTCTCTTGGAGCCTGGTTAATTTCTTGTGTTGTAAATGTGGGAGGGAGAGAGGGAAGGAGGAAAAAAAGCAAGATCCTCTGATGATGTTTGGTCAACACTGCTTTGGTCTGTTGGAAGACTGGACAGTCCATCTACTAGCTGGAAATTATTCTGAGCAAGAAAATAAGATGTTCAGCTGTTCCTAAATACAAGAGAAGTGTGCTCAATACAGTGGTAATGGGTTGAACTGGTATGTGATTAGAGAGGAGGTCAAACTAGATAAGCTAATGGTCACTCCTGGCCTTAAACTCTATGAATATATTAAAAGGATTTTTACATCAATTCATATTTCAGAAGAGGCAAAAAGGGATATAAATTTGGCATGTGTTAGCAGAAAATGAGTGCAATAGGATAAACATGTTTTGGGAGAGCTGAAGCAGGGATAATTCATGCTAACAAGTTCATAAATATTCAGGTTCAGATGTATACCCTGGGTTTGCATATGTTCTAGTTTCTCATAGGAAAGGTTTTCATGGATCTAGCTGTAGCTGATTATTAATTTATTTTTGACAGAATATTTTGATTATAAAAAAAACAAGTATAAAGTGTTCTTCAAATAATTATTATTGTTCCTATTCTGAAATAATATTTAAATATAATTTTCTGCTTCAGCATCCACTAATGCATCCATCTACTGGCAGGTGGACCAGAACTTAGGACTTTGTAAATTTTGTTGATGGGTCTCTTATTCAGTTCAGATCCTATTTACAAACATTCTTCCTGTCTGCTGCAGCATGCGAGGAGAGTCTCCCCTGATGCTCAGCAGGATGCCTATTTAGTTCTTTCAACAGAAAGTAAAACTCAGCAGCTCTTTGCAAAAGTAAGGACTTGGTCTACATGGAAATCAAGTCAATCAGTCCTTTTGCTGGGTTACAGGAGCTGGGATGAGGACAGGAGGACCCCAGATCAATCTGCTCTAGTGGGTCCAGGTTTGGGGCCTTGAGCCTCTCTGAACACATCTAACTCTTTCCCCTGGCTCAGACATGCACACACACATGCGCACACACAAATATCCTGGATCATTTACTACCTTAGTATTGCAGCCACGATATAGACTTCTGTCTGTCCGCTTTCTGGAGTTATATCCTCCATCTGCAACTTCAGCACCTCTGCTACATTTGGGCTTTCAGTGTAGTCTCAGATAGCTCCAGTTGTAGAAGGAACTTTCCTATCTAGCCATGGTTCACAAACCTGGAAGTTCCTATCATCTCAGCTGCCCAGCGTGACTAACCTTCCCTATTTTGCAGTCTTTATAAACCAAAAGGGCAGAGCTGGAAGTGATCAGGCATCACTAATTTAAAGATCCAGCTATCTGAGTTTCTCTCCTATTTGAAAACTCTTTTCTAACTATATACATAGTTTACCAATTCCATTAAACTATCCCATACGTTGATTTCAACTTTCCATTGTTTTTATCTGCATCCGTCTTGTCTATCCAGATCTCATTCTAATTCTCCTTTTAAATTAATTATAGCACTAGGCACAGGCACACAACTTTAGTTTAAATCTGTCTTAGCAAAATTATCAACATGGGAACAACATCTACTCACCTTCCCTCACCATAAAAAGTGATTGCTGAGCAAATACATGCCTTGAGAAATATAATCTCTGTTCTGCTGTGGAATGACCATGAGAAGAATGTGATTTCCTTAAATGTACTCATTATTCATTTGGCACATTTTTTAAATGAGATTAAAATTAGTATTTTAACTGCATCTGTTAACTAGTGATTGGTTACATATGTTACCTAGTATTGCTGAAAGAATATCTCTTGTAATAGGTAGAAGGCTTTAAATGCTTAGAATCTACTTTGGGTGGGTTGTGGGGAGGGGGAGAGGTGGGGAAGAGCTTATACGTAGTATTGTAGAATTTTAAAGATTTCAGCCGTACCAGCTTTTTTTAAGTGTTCCTTCTCAGAATAATGAAGCTACAATGAAATGCATTTGCTGTGTAAATAATTTATATCTGACATTTTTTACCACATTCAGGAATAAACATTTTCTATAAATGTGCAACCCTTGTTGTGAAATTTACAGTCATATGTCTGCATAGCTCATTTTTTTCCAGTATACATGGGCTTGGAAAGTGTCTTAAAATACTAGTCCTGTTGCTATGCTAAACAATTCTGCATTGACATGCAAGTTACCAAAAGCACAAACTTAATAGTCAGTCATTTCAGTCACAGAAATATGCATCTCTGTGTGTATACAGTTCTACCTGCAAAGAAATTGGTGCTCTATCATTTGGTGTTACATTAAAATCTTGTATGCTTTATAGTCCTGCTGATGTCAGGGCTTCAATAAATGGGACTGAATAAGCTGAAAAGGTCTTCATGATAGTAAGGAAACCTGCAGTCACATACATCCCAGTCTTTTTCATCATTAGGAAGTCTAGCAGATTGACAATTGTGCCTGATAACATTTGCCCAGGTTCCTGTGATCTTATTTCTGGACTCATTCCCATCATCTGGTCCAGGCTTCCTGACAAAAAGTGCTCAAAGTTGAACAATTCAGTTAAACAACTGCAGGAAGCTTCTGTCCATCAGCTTCCTGTTGTCATTCTCAAAATGTGCCTAAATTAACAGATTTTAGTTTGAAATAAAAAACATCAAAGCAAAAGCTTTGTTAAACTGCATGCCAGCAAATGGTGCCTGTTACCTCATCACAATCCCATTGCTTCTACATGGGAAATTTCTGCTGATATACATACATAAGATTCTGGGTAACTCTCCTGTAGAGCTAGTTGTGACTATGCATGGGAGAATATACTAAGGAGAATAGTTGTAAGTCTCCACATTTCACGTTTAGGAACCAACCTCTAAAACTCCTATGATTCTTTTCTGCCCACTGCTTGAAATGCTTCTTCACAGGAGATGATGGAATTTCAAAGTAGAGAGAGAGCATTTTGTGATGCCAATAGTCAGGAACACTAACAAAATTGTGATAATATTAATCTTGCCATTCTGTAACAGTCACTTTAAATGATCTGAAGTGTGTCGGGAGTTGCTGTTGGGCCAGCAGCAGCAGCACATTTCTGCAGTAGCATTCTGTGGCAACATCTGAGCTAGCAAGCCGACAAGCATAAAGATGATGAGGTTGTAAATAATGCTCTAGAACAAAATTATTCTTGGAGAATCTATACTCTGCCAACTTCTCCATCCAGGCTAAAAGAGATGAGAAAATGAGAGTAGATAGTGCGGTAGACCTGCGATGAGAGAATGCTGTCTAGCCTATCAGGAATTTTCACCATTGTGTGCATTTTGCTTAAAGTGCATGACTATATTTGTAATCTGCTTTGCATATTTTGCCTTATTTCCTTATTTTAAAACCTTTTCTCATTAAAGATAATTTATGTGATCACTTATTAATTGAAAGAGTGCCAGATGTTTGCATGATGGGAGAAAAAATAGTATTTTTAAGTAAAAACAAAACAAGACAAATAAACAAACCCAGATTTTAAGCCTTTATTTGTTCTATATAGTTGAGACAAAAAAAAAAAAAATCCAAGTACAAAATAAAACTAACAGAGAAAATTGGGTGTGGGGAGTGAACTGTGCAGTAAAAATACCTTTTAGAAAACATAAAAGAGTTCTGTCAAGGAGGGCTCATTGATGCAATAGGTAGGATCTTCTTCTCCCAGTGCATTGGCACAAACCAATGGAATTAGAGTACCATGACAGTTGGCTTGCGTGAAGGATCTGATGGAGCCACGAGCTCTCACTGGATGCTGTTCATCCAGGAAACGGTACAGTCTGAGAGGCCTGACATTGGTCATATGGTGCCAGTTAGAAGGGTTTTCAAGAGGTTGTAGGACCTCTGCTAGGTTTTCATGATGCAGGGCATTGAGATGTAACATTTGTGATCACCAAGGAATATAGTCACTAGCTGTGGAGTCTGTCTGCTAAGCATGCCCACTAATTGCTGCTACATTTCCGCCTTCATTCACATAATTCTTTCAGTTGATAGCCAGGATCCTTTCTTAGGTTTCTATGTTTGGTTGAACCACAGCCAACATCTTGGTGACAACCATAACTTTCTTCAGCTTTAAGTTCATCTGCAGCCCACTTATTCTTCAGTGTTGCTGCTACAAGGTCTTTGGCTATCTTCTCCTTGGTTTGCTTTCTTTGGATCCTTAAGTTCAGTACACTGGTTATTGTTAGTGATGGTAGGTTTAGGATCTGATAGTTGCAAGTGCAAAACCTGGAAGGCCAAAAAAGCAACAAATGATTATTTTTATTGTAATGTCTCCTTGGCATTTGAAATAAAACTTTTTTTCCTTCCCACTATTTTGGAAAGCCATTTTCATAGCCTCTTCCCAGAATTGTGAGCTGATGAAGAAAGTATGTCAATTTGGATCACTTGCATGTGGAAGCATTAAAGTTTACAGGCCACCTTGCATTCTAGAGGTCTGCATCATATGCTACCTGCTACTCTGTTACTATGCCATACATGTTTTCTGGGTTAGGATTCCCAATTTACCTAGACAGAGCTGTAGTGGCTCGCACTGTAGGTTACATGCTGTTTTGTTAATTGCTGTGTTTGTTTTAACACTGGGGCATGATATAATTATAGTAGTATTTCAAAGGACATACCCTAAGTGGGGAGGGGCTGCTGAGTCCAGGTTGATGTCTGTGCCCTAACCTTGGAGAAAATACTCCTTCTGTATCTAAAGAAACAGTAAGGATGGTGGCACAAGACAATCCAGCTATGTATGCACCATGGCTATTTATAAGGATAATGTTCTTAGAGATCTTCCACACAACTTATTCAAGAACAAAGGGAAAAAAAAACAGGCCTAATCTACAGTGTTAGAGCTTACTAGAGTATTTTCTGTACTTGATATGCCATCTTATATTAACTACTGACATGCTCAAAGTTTGTTGCACCAGCTCTTTCCCTTCTGCAGTAACGGCATGTATAGGGAGTAGCAGAATTTGTGTTTTATGAGTCACAGTTTGGTATCATCTTTTGGTGCTATGCAGAATGGTTTGGAAAGGTTCTACATCCACTACACTTCATGGTTCTGCCAAGGGATTTGTGAGAAATTTTAATGACTTTGTTTCAAAAGTGGGGTTTTTTGTGAGGTTATGGAAAAACTATTATTTTTTTAACCAGTTACATCCTATAACTCTTGACTTGGTTTCCTGTATTAATATTCCTTAAATAAACAAACAGCATGTACTCTACTGCAAAACTATAAAAAACAAATTACTTGATAAGCAGGAATCCACAGTAAGGAATTATCTTGTGGATTTTTTTTAAACTTGCACTGGCCAGAACTTGATGAAGGAGTGAGGAATGGAGCAGATAGCACCACAACACAAGGGATAGCAACTTCAACAGGGAAAAGGTTGATACTGGAGTTCTAGCAAAAGCATGCAAGACAGTTGAGTAATTAGCTTCATTTGGAGAACAGATGATGGAAGAGAGAATGTTGCTTCCTCTCCTCCCCCCCCCCGAGTGACTACACTCAGAAGTAACTACTTTGAGCATGTAGAAAGAGACTGAATATGGAATGAGGGTGATCAGAACTCACATCTTCCCATCATGGCAGTTCCCAGTACTGCCAATAAAACAAGAAAGAGTTGCCTAAATATTGGCATGCATTAACAATTAATGCAAATGTACAATGCTTACCACATCCTCCTTTGTGTTATTGAGACCAAAGCGTTGCTAGAGGTGGTAGGCTGCCTGGCAACAGAACTGGACAGGGAAGTTCAGGTTGTATTAGTGCCCAACCAAACTGTCTGGTGATTCCTCCCATGGAGATTCCCCAGGTTGGCCATGACGGGCTGCTCAGTGCTAGCATCCCTTGCCAAAAGCCCATCCAGCTTCTTGTAGTATAGGTAGTGGTTTGCTCTGTACCAGATGAGCAGTTTTTGTCCCTCACTTGTTTCTAGTTCTTCTTCAAGTTGTTCCCTATGCTCCATCTTCATATAGAGAGCCTCATATGCCTTCTGGTTATGGTTGTTCTCAACAAGGTATTGCATCTTTTATTTTCCCCACATTGTGCAAGGGGCCAAAATCTCAGCCTGTTGTCCAGTTGCAGACATGATTGAGACTATACATTTCAAAATTTTTAGGAACTGTTTTCATGTGTTGTCATGTGAATACTATCAATGTGTTGTTCCACCAGGCATCTGGGCAGAGAAAAAGAACCTGACCTAGGAGCAGAAGAAACCACACAGGGAAGCAAAGGGCCTAGACCAAGACAGTTTACAAAGAAATGTGGGAAGGTAGTTGGCAGACTACCAAAATAAATCTGGGCAGGCTCATATACTTGGGATACAATTACACAAAATTCTCCTGGGATAAAATGTCCTGATTTACATTTACATCCTTATATCAGTACAAGAGCTTATGTCATGTGGATGTGACTTAATTATACCACATTATAGAATTTAACCAAGATAGCCAGTTCATATAGACAAACCCTCATTCATTTCTTCCTTTGCTAATTGTGGTCCTATTCCCATTTGACGCATGCCTGGGTTTACAATTATCCATCTAGTATAAATCTCTCTTATTCTCAGCAAACTGGTGAAGGAGGAAATGGTAATGACAGCAAATTGCTGTGGTTGGTGTTGCAGGACTTCACCCAGCTGCTGCTGCTTCTCATTATTTTATTATTTTTAGATCATTTCCCTACTGATTCTCTCTTCCTCTCAAACCTATAAAGCAATTAAAAACAAAAAAATCTGTTATGAATGCTTACGCAAGTACTATCCATATAAATTACCTTTTTCTTGTGAAGATTCATATAAGCAAAAGTCAATTACTTGAATGTGCTTGGAAAGCGAACGCAAAATGGGTGCTTGCCTGAGCAAAGTAAACTCATTTGTAAATTCAAGCAAATATTCAGGGAACATCATATGCAGTATTTTTGTCCCTAACTACTAGGGCCTGGTGCAGCCTCAGAGAAAAAGTCAATGAAAATGACTTGCACTGACTGCTGTTGGCTTTGGACACAGCCTGTAGTAACTATAATGTAAAAACTAATGGTATGTTACTTGCTTGTCAAAACAAATTACTGGGCTCAGGTGAGTGAATGAATAGAATTTTGCAAGACTGGTATGAATATCAAAGGGTATAATTTCAGTAGCTGAAGTGAATGACTGCCATCTACTCCATTTAGATTGGTGAAATATCAGTTTTATGTTAATAGAAAAGCCAGGAAAAGCTAATAGAAAATGCTTTGATTAAGGTACTTGTGTGATGACTTCTTTCAGTGTAAAAATAGAAATAGTAAAAATAAATAAATAATATAGATTAAAATTTTTGTAACAATGTAACACATGTTAACAGCTGCTACTGTAACAGTATTTTCCACTAGTGTATTCAGAGATCGGAATGATGAGGTCTCTTTGAGGAATCCTTAGGTTACTATGCATCTCAGAGGATGATTTTCTTTATTACTGGATGAAAAGCAAGCAACATCAAGAGAAAAGATAAACACAAATCACTCAGGGTTCTTGTGAAATTATAGTATAAGAACTTGACATTCTATAACAGTTGACACTGGCTTTTCTGCAACAAATGCATTCCAGAATGCAGCTTCTCAGTTTCTTATATCATACAGTAACAAACCCCCAGGTTTACAATAAAGTACAAAGGGATCTAACACATGCTGGCCTACTGAAAGAATATAGATCAAGGATGGTGTAACTCTCCATTGCAAAACAGAATACATAGAAGAGGAATATTAATGTATAGTGCATACAGGTCTTCAACCTTTACCTTTGTGGCAGCATCGAAGCATACAAAGCCCATGCTAAAGTCAATGGTAAGCCCCATAAGATGGCTCTCCAAAACACAGGCATATGTCTTGCACTGCAAATATGAGAAAATAAAATTAGTATACTATGTCTTATGCACTCATGTATTAGTTTCCAAAGGTTTTTTTTTTTGTCTAATGCACACATTTTCTATTGTATACAACTCAAAATTATTGTTAGAGAAGAAACCACTTATATAATGGGCCAATTTCATCCTTGACATATCACAGATCAATGGAGTTATATCAGAAATGAACTTTTCCAAAGACGATAGGAAGAGGCTATGGTTCCATTAAGGATAAACAAATCAAAATTCAACAATTTTAATGGCCTAATATGACAACTGCTAAAAGGAAAGTTTCATTCTATCCAGATACTAACTTTGATTTTAAAAGATGAAACTAATAACTTCTACAAAACATTCATAAGTCTAGATAAAAAATAAAGTGTATGAATAATATCTGTTGAAACTCTGGATGTAAGGGGTGCTCATGTATGTTACTCCCCCCACCCCCCTCCCGTCTCTTAAATATCAGTGTTAAAATAGGCATCTTATTTTGGTGAAATAATTCCTATAATTATAAGAGATTTTTTTTTTTTCCAGCTAGGAGACAGTAGCCTATGAGTAAACCTTGACACATTCAATAGCTGTCTCATTCTTTGGTTTATTTATTTATTTTAAAACATAACATTTTGGGCTATGACATGGAAAATCAATTCTTTTCCTGTCAAATAATGCCCTACTTGAAACTTGGTTTCAGGTTCATAAAGGCAAAATTGCATTGTTTAACACAAATGCTGGATTTTACTGTAAAACAGATTAAATTAAAACAAAATCTGATGCACTAAAGTGGTTTTTAAAGGCCATTTTTACAAAACTATGCATACAGGAAATTGTTAATGGGAAATTTTGCATTTCAGATTTAAGTCAGAGACTTTGCTCGATTGCTGATGATTGTAAGGAACAGCATAAAGAGTAATCTTTCTTGCTACATTCAGTTTCAACCATTCTAAAATGTGCGTACTATATGCACACGGTGTCAATGGGATGAAGTATAAATAATTAACATGGGCACAATGTAAGTTACTAAATGTTCATCAGTTTTAAGACAAATATTTGTTTCATATAAAGCTTTGACTAGCAATGAGAAATAAAACAGAAGGTAGGGAAGGGTGGCACCTCAAAGAGCAATGATCTCTCATAAGCCACAGACTACTACAGCCTACTGAACAAGCTAGTCTGTAACCCTGCCTTGCCTCCTGCCTAACTTCAGACTAACACAAATAACTACCTCTCTCTCCTAATAAGAAATAAGTAAGAACATAATTAATATTTGTGTTTATTGACATTTATCCTATTCAATGAATGTCTTATTTTTCATATTTCTGGCTCTGTTTCATTGCAAGGTAAATTCTCAGCTCAATTGCTATTAATGGCAATATATTTATTACTGACTCTCAAACTCTAAGACTTTTCCCTCAAAATGAAAAAGCAAGGGAGTTTAATTGCTTATAACCTCTGCAAAATAGGTTGTGTTTAGTTAGATTCTTAAGTATCAATTCAGCAACCTATCTTGAGAAACCCCCATTTTGAAACTTGATCTTAAATATCTTTGGAAGGATAGGAACTTAGGGCAGAATTCTTAGAATGGAATTAAGAGAAATAAAGGTAAGATTTTTCAAAAGCATTCAGTGACTTATATTTTTTGGCATTTTTAATACTCTAAATTCCATTTAGTTGTACAAAAGACACATTATTTCATCATTAACACCATATTGTATACAGTAAAACTTATACATGTACTAATACATATATAGAGAGAGTAATTGTAATCCTATTTTAATAGTTCTGTAGTCATGTTGTAGCCATGATGATGCAAGAAATAAGTGAGACACAAAATTTTTTTGTGAGTGATATCTTTTATTGGATCCAATGCATAGTTGGGATAGTCCTAGACTGGGGACCTGGTGAAGAATGTACTTAATTGGAAAACTTGTTTATGCCTATCTCAACCAGACCATTGGTTCAGTAAAAGATATCACCCACAAAAACCCTTGCCTCTCATTGTAAACACATACATTTATATAAAGGATGACTTTTCTTTTTTGAAATACAAATTAACTGACTGTTTCCTTAACACAAGGATCACAAATTACATCTTCTCTTTTTGAAGGGCTCTTCTCTGCTCTTAAGACCCCTGTTACAAATTACATAATAATGCAATTAATTAAAGTGTTGCATCATTATTTAATTGCACAATAAATTTAGACTGGCCACATGTGAAAAGACTGGCCAGACCTGCCAAGTAATTATCACACAATTAACTGGTTAATCTAGCAATAAATTTAGACCCGCCACATGTGCAAAGTAATTATCAGACATAAAAAATGACTATCCAAATATAAAAAGAGCCAACAAGCTATAAAGATAGTGCTTGAAAATGTGTAGCGACTCCATAGTTAGTTTTTATCCAGCTTTAACTTGAATGTGTAGCATGGCCCCACAAGGACAAGTCAGGTATATCTGCTACTTATACTACCTGAAACAGTTGTCATTGATGGGTTATGATTTAAAATTTGATTTCTCTGACACTTTACTGTAAATTGGGTTTTTTTGGAAATTGAATGTTCATGTAATATCTATGCTGCTCTATCTTTGTGCTACTTTTTTGTCCCAAATAGAATCAAGTCATGACCAGTTCTAGACACACATCAAGGTTGTTGCATAAATTGTAAACAAACACCATGGAATTCATGTACTGAAGCTTCAGACCTCAACCACTTAAGTTCATGGAGAATTTCTATTAACATTCATTAGAGTACATGATTAAACTGTATATAGACATCAATACATATATGCCAGCCACTACTGTGTTAGATAAATGATTAAGTGGTTCTTCTGTGAGTGAAAGACAAACAATTGGACCTAGACACAATCAAACCATGAAATCAAAATATGAACATGGTCTAATTCTTTCCAATTATTTCTAAAATTATCTAATTCCTACACTTAACATACCTAATTGAATATGAGATGACCCTGATTATAAGACGCTCCCCCCCAATAATTAGATTTTATATATGGAAAATGTATATGTTTGTTATAAGTTTCAAGGCATAGAATCTAATTATTAGAGATTTGCCTTGAATTTGTCCCCCTTCCACTGCTACATCAGGGAAAAAAATCTGGGGGATCAGGTAGCCCCATTGTCCTCTGCCTGAACAAACTTCTTTCTTCTCAAGCCTCTTTCCTTATTCCTTCCTGTCAGACTATGCTTTCCTAGAGCACATGGAAGCAAGAAGCAAATTTGAAGAGAGTGGGTGCATCTACAATAAAGACTCGGAGTCTTCACGTGTGGCCTTATAAGGCCACAGGAATCTAACTCAGCTGTAGGTTAGTACTTGTCAACACAAGTACTCTTCTATGGCTGCATTCTTTAGTGTGCAGCAATGCACATGTAGATGCTGATGGGGCTGGCTGGGGCATAAGGATGTTTCAGTGCTGGAGCTGCCTGCTGGCTAGTCTCACATTGAAACACCCTTATGTCCCAGCCAGCCCCTCTGCAGCATGTTGAGCTGGGTCAGAGTAGCCCCAGAAAAGCAAATTTTAGTACAGGTACTTCATAAACACACTTTTAAGAAACACTTTTGTACCTACTTGTATATAGTATAAACTATGCATGACATTAGTCCAAAGCCGAAAGGCTCACAATTTACCATATGGCTTACTATGCTGGGCCCCAGAAGAGACAACAGCATTTCAAACCATGGTCACCTCACAGCTCAGCCATGCTCAGTATGTGTGTGTACTCCAGATACCAACCCAAGTAGGGTTTCACATGACAATTAGGCCCCCACTGGAAGCAGGTGTTCTTGTCAACAGGCCTTAGATTCTACAAAAATATAGATGAAGATGAGGTACTGGGCAACCTGGTCCACCTCTACCACATGGAATGCAGAGCCAAACTATTCATATTGGATGAGCTGAGGAGGAGACATAGGGATTCTAAGTAAAGCTATTTGGGTCCCCGTTCACTAATGTTTGCTAAATATTTAAGGATGGTGAAAAAAACAAACAAGCAGGACTCACTGGAAATTGGAAAGAAAGGTACAGCTCAGCTCTGGGAGTGAAGGAGGAGTTGAAATGTATTTAATGTAGTGGCTCACCATGACTTGAAAATGAGTCAGTACTGAGGGGGATTGTCCTCAATGGGCACAACAATACATCTTATTCAGATTGGCAGTACTAATCTATTCATGTGGTAGGATTCCATTAGCATCTCAGTCTTTTTGGCTAAGATCAAATGTAGTACCGGGGGGGGGGGGGGGGAGGGGGAGAAGTGTTGGGGCTGGCTCTGGCTCTCCCAGTGTTGACGTGGTACTGAAGTACACTACAAGCCTGGTGCCACTACCCTATGGGTGGAACACTTGCCCACTTTTTATTTTTTTGAGGTCAATCCCCCCCAAAGGTTCCCATCATTATGTTTGCCCCATGTAGGCTATGTGTTTTATAATCATACTCATTGTTAGCTGCATTTAATCATCTTTATAGATGATTTCCATTACTGAGTACATAATGCTTTTGGCTTATTTCTACCTGGAAGAATACACAATTTAGCATCAGATTCTTTCTATGCCTGAAAAAGGGTGTTTGTGCCTGAAAGCTCACAAAAAATAATTTTTCCATCTATTTAGTTGGTCTAATAAAAGATATCACATCTACCCAAAGAACTTTGTCTACTTGGTGATTTTGGCAGCAGTTTAATAACAGACAATTCATTTAGTGAGGTTTCCTTTTATGTGAATGCAATACAAGAGGCTTTTTTTTCCACATGTTGATTGGGAGGAAAAATACCTTGTCTTATATTTGACTAAATAAAGTAATTAAAAATCAGGATTTCATTTTTCAGCTCACCACTATATTTCATTTGGCCTCGACTCTGCAAAAAGAAAGGGTGTTTTTTGGAATTGCAATAAAACTCCTATTAAGATACAAACATGAAAACTTTCACTTTGATCACTGTTGTTAGGAGATGAGATTACTTTGGCTTGGGAACACATTTTTTTCAATTAATACTTAAAAAGTGGATTTGTAAATGGAAAATAATATGTTTCATACTGGTGAAAATTTATTAATGTTCAAACACTGGAAATCTGGGAAAGCAAAAGCCTAGTAGTTTTGTAGAGTTTTCTCATTACCTCCTTATAAAATGCATAAAACAACAACTGCTTTATTTATCTTCCCCCCAGGATACAGATACATTAAAAATCAACTATACAGAGGAATAAAATTTGGCAAAAAGACAGCATCTCAAATATAGTTATTTTACACCAATTGTGTTGACTTTGCACCTCAGTCCTGTACTCATGAACAGAATCTCCACCTACATGTAACATTGGTATTAAAAGTAACCCCAGGCTAAGAATCATGTTTATACTTTTTTGTAATTTCTAGAAATCTATCAGAAGCATATGAGCTACATTTATCAAGGGAAAGATATAAAAAGAAGAATTCATAATGGCCTGAGCAAAGTAAACTCTTTGAGGAAAGACCATCTTTTTGTTTTATGTTGTACATCATATAACATACAAAAGTATCAGCCCACAACCAGGTGTCCTTTCTATTGTGGCAAAATTAGTATTAGTATTCATTTTATAATTCATATTCTTATTATTTTGCAATGAGCTTGAAATATGTACTGTAGGATAAACTGGCAAACTAATTTACTGTCTTTCTTTTCTCCAGTATGAGCTCTTTCTCACCTCAAATGTCTCTGCCATCTTTAATTCATCTTTTACTTCATGACCTTTGAAAGAATTAGATAAAGAACACTTCGAGGATCACAAAGAATGTAGAAGTTCTTATGGGTATCATAGAAATCTAAAAGTTTTTTAAAAATTGTTCGATTTGCCCTTGATTATTGATTTCTCACACAAAAAATATGTAACCTTGTCAAAATGAAAGCATCCCAAATAAAAAGCCTGGAAATATTTCATCTTTCAATCCCATGCACTCACACAGCACAGAATCTTAAATTGGGTCCATGAATAATTCAGAAGCTTAGGTACAGGAGGAGACAGTCAAAGGTTTACATTCCTTAGACCTGAGGCTTTCTGTACACACTACAGGTCTAAGGAGATTTTTAAATTATGGAAAGCATGATGTTTTGTAAGCTTACTATACACTATATCTGAATCTCAGAGAACACTTTGTAAGTCTAAAATTCAACTCAGACTTTCCTATGGAGGCAAACTTTAAGTTGTAATCACAAGGTATCTTACTCCATCTTTTGTCAAGAGAACGGCTACAGTATAAATGAGAAAACTAATAAGAAAGGTGGTCCATAAAGAAAGGGGTAAAATATTCAATATAGTAAGGACACCAAGGGAGATTACTGTTACATTCGATTGATTTTAGTCCATTCGTACGGTATAATAAATCCTTCATGCACAATTGAAAAAGATGCAATAAAACAGCCAGAAACAGTCCTCTCTTTGGCAACATTCAGTTAGTCATCTGGTTTTTGGGTTTTGTTTTTTTTTAGGGTTTTTTTTTAATCTTATCATGTTCGTGGATGTTCCTTACTGCTGTATCAAAAAGGAATTTAAAAAAAATGATAACATATCACAAAGACACAATTGCAGCAACACAGGGATGCCTCTAAAATATTTTGAAAGGTCACCTGTACAAACATACGAGCCCTCTGAAATGTAACATTAAAAAACAGTATTTTTTAAAAAGGGGTACTATTGTGAAACCTTTAACCTTTTATTATGTTTGCACAGGCAAGGAGAGGGTATGGACAACCTGCCAGTTGTGCAGCTATTAATCTTGCTTCAGGTCCCAGCTCTCCTCAAACCCTACCAGAATTCCCCTCTCTTCCCCTTGCACCTGCAACTCCTCCTTCCCTCCCTCCCTGCCAGAGCCCTGCCAACTCCAGGGGCCATCTGCAAAGCTAAGCCATCCAGTCCCAGTTCTGTTTAACCTCTCTGTTCAGCTGAAATGGGGAGAGGAGATCTAGCAGCAATTGGAGCTGAAGCATCAAACTGCCAGTGGCTGGGTTGGGGAGCCCAACCACTACTTGCTTCCCCACTCCCCCTTTCCCTCTCTTCATCAGCTTTCTACTCTCCCATCCCCTCTATCTCTTGCCCCTGTGAGGGGAGTGGGAGGGTAGGAGACAGGACAGCAGAGCTGCAGATCATTACAACCTCTGTTAGCTCTGCCTGGGTGACACTAGAGACTGTGGTGTTTCAAAATATTCCAGTTGGGAATGGCAGAGGGACATATGTGCTTCCCTTGGCTGAAATGTTTCCTTTATGAAATGTTTCACTTGCTATGTCTGCATGCATCCATGAACAGCATTTACATGTTAATGACAAACTGTTACTAGCTCTCCTGCTTTTTTGGGTTGCTTGCTTCCTAAAACACATCTGTCCTGAGGAAGTTTACTTTTTTCCATTATAGATGTTCCTCTGCAGAATCTATGGATATGTATTTCAAAGAAATATCTCATGCATGTTAGTGAGGTATGTGCTTAAGTACCTCGCTGAATTGTGGCCCTAGTCTGACATATTATTCAATAATTGTATTTGCAACATATTATTTTAAAAATATATCATATTAGGATCCCAACAGATTTCAGCGCAGCTACACCAATTTCTACTAGTAAAAACATATACTGATATGTGTAAGAATAAGGTGGAGTACAGCCCACATTTTAATAATATTTTACAAATGGAAAATCAATAAAATCCAAAATGAAATATATATTAAAAAAAAGATGGCACGGGGTAGAAAAATATACACATATTTGGATTTGTACACACTGGGCATGTCGATACATGCTGCTATGGCACCATTGGTACTGCACCATCATTTACTGCTTCCTTTTGGAAGTACTAAAATACAGTGCAGTAACAGTCCATACTGTGCCATGTGTGCCACACGTGGCTATTTTTAGGCACTACATTCCCAGAGCGATGTGTAATAATGAAGGACTGCATCACTACAGTGATGTAGCATCACATGTTGATGCACCCACAGTTAACCGTAAATGTAAATAGCTTACTGAATGCATAGTTATCCACGGAGGCATATTTCCTACATCCAGCTTGCCACCAGTCAACTTTGAAGTAAAGAGACTAAAAGACTGTTTCAACTTTTCTCTGTGCCTACCCTGGAGAAAATGGACTAGCCTAAGTAGGAGACTTTACCACACCTTCAGCTCTCCTGTGAAATATGAATTTTCATTTCTACCTAGGAAATCTTTTACAATTTTTGTTCTTTCCTATGCCTGATGAAGGGAGAGTGTGCCTAAAAGCTTGCAGATAAATACAATAATATGTTTGCAAATATTTTGTTGGTCTAATAAAAGATATCACCTCTTCCATGAGTTTTGATTTCTTTTGCCTCTAGACTAATACAGCTACAACCTGGATACCTGGAAACCTAGTGTATGTTTGATATCTAGCTGCACCAAATTTCTGGGAGAAAAGATTGAGTCAACTAGAATAAACTAAAGGCAAATAAGGGACTCTAATTTGAATTTCTCTCCCCCACCTTCATGTGGCAACTGAGAAAATAGGTCAAGATGGAGGTAAAATGTATAAAAGAAAGGTGATTTTTCATTTATACGCTAAGTCACTCAATCAGTGTTTTTTTTGGTCTATTTCACAAAAATAATTCATTTTATTAGCCTGATCTCTCAAGTTTGTTTATCACCAATATTCAGTCTCAGCAAGTAAATATATTTTCAGCTTAGTGAAAGCAAGGTTTGCTTATCTTTGTGGGGGTGCTGTGGGAATAAGTGTATTAAAGAAGATATCGCTGGGGAAATGGGGACATATTGAATACATTTCAACTTTAAAACCTAAGAGGAAAAGCCAACAATCAGCAGAGGCACAGCAGGTGCCCATATAGAAAATGGCGAAAGATGAAGTATCCTGAGTACTAATGATAATTACAGACCTTTGTTTATTTTCTTCTGTTGAAGGCCTAATACTTTGCTTATAAATAATGCTGCAGTCAATGACAGGAGAAGGAAGAGGCATGTCAAATATTTACCAGTCAGGGGAATTGTTTGTTGTTGTGTTTAAAGAGTGAATCTGCACATATATTGTTTTCAGTCTAACACTCAAAGGCAAAAGACAGGAAATATTCATATAAAGGGAAACAAAGTATAACATTTTCAAGCTTAAAATTGCCATTTCTGAGCCTACTATTATGGAAAAAAGTATGTATATTGAAAATAAAAACATTTTGCTTTTTGTGACAGTTATTTTATTATATAGGAATCAGGATATAAACTAATATTATCCCAGTTGTGATGTTGGCTTTGAGTTTTAATATATTTAAACAATCAGAGCAGATGTTCAAAGAACACAAAAGACACATGCACAGAAACTCAGGCTTGAGCACAAAGTAGCATTTGTATCCAACATAAGCATCTAACATGTAGATGCCAAATACTCTACTTAGCTGCAAATAGGAGTTTTTCTAGATACAGCTACATGAAAACTCATAATGACATTCATTGAAAAGATGTCCCTAAAAGATTTTTCCTCATAATTAGATCAGTAAAATAGCTATTAATAGGTGAAAAAAACATTTTGACATTCTTTTTTGCCATTTTAACACAAACTATCACTTACATATTGACGCATTAATTTTTCAGTAAAATGATAGTTCTCAAATATTCTCCAATCTGATCTATAATACTAGGCATAATAAGCCACTACAAATGTCTACTTTGGTGTCAGCTATTTGTGCTCTGCTATCTGAAAATTAACAAGAAGTTGAACAACAGTAACTGTGTGGAATATAAAACATTTTAAGCTACTTATTTTGGTGCTATTCCCATCAACTGTAATGAGAATGTAATTCTTGTAGGTGAGGGCAGAATTGAGATCTTTATGTGCTCTGATTGCATCATAGTGCTGTTCATATTACTGTTTTACCCCGGTTGTTTAATACATTTTTCCCACATTTTTCTTTTCCCCCTTTTCTTCCCCTTCCTTTTATCATCATTTCTTTTTATCATAATTTCTTGTATTGTCTAATAATAGCCTTTAATTACCTATAAAAATCAAAGGCTATCATTTGAGGTCATGAGTGTTTTTTGAAGACTTTAGGTCATAACCTTATGGGGCAAGGAACAGTGCTATTGTGTTTAAATAAAATGAGATGAACTATACAGAAAAAAATAACAGACAGACAGATCATCAAAACACCAGGAAAAACTTTGACACTACATAGAAACAATAGTAAGAACATGAATTACCCAGTAGAAGGCCAGACAATTCTCTCTCATTTGGTGTTTTTTCTTATCAATTGCCATCATGAAATATAACATAACAATGTACCAAAACATCATGGCAGATGTCTCACCTGTATCCGTTCAACTTCTAAAAAAGTTGCTGTTTGGAAGGCTTTTTCCCATAGTGTTAGGTCAGACTCTAATTCCACAGAAAAGTAGAGGTCTTCTCCAGATTCAGATTGGACACCAAAACAGTGTTTCCGACGGTCCAAAAGATCACTGTCCTAATGAAAACCTGAAGTTATATAATCTGGCATACATCAATTAATAATTCTTACTGTAAATACCTATGATTTGAATACATTATTTAAAATGTGGCAGTTTTAACTTCATACATATTGCAAAATTCAGAATTATAGCTGATGTTTGGGCCTAAACCTTGACATCTGAAAGCATCTGAAGTAGGAAATTTATATTCAGAGCTGCACATTCAAACAGAAAGCTGCATTTTGGTTTACAGAACCCCAGGCATAACTTTCAACATCTTAACAAGCTAATTATCATGCAGGTTACAAAAAATTTCTAAACTAATTAAGTGGTTATAAAATGTGTCCTCCATTTATCCAAAGTAAAGGTAAAGCACAATGTAGCCTAAGTTTCTCTAAATTAATTGAACCCTAAAAGATTCACAAGTAATGTGAAAGAACACTTCAGTGCAAGCAGTCAATTTATCCTTGTACTGTCTTTTGAAACAGTAGCAGAGTCCATATGTGATTTCTTACAAAATCCAATGTTAAAAATTCCTTGTCTATGGGTTTTAAAGAAAGTACTCGTATTACCAGAACATACATTTGATATCAGAAGAAGAAAAACCTAACATTTATTAACTACCAGGAGCTGTAACTGACATTATGCTGAGAAATTCACAGCAGTCATGAAGAACATTTGAAAACAGAAAAAAACTGAAGGTTAAACTCAGACAAAAATGTACCTTTATACATATTTGTAAAAACATAACACCTGCACCCAGAAATATGACATAACTAATGTATGGGAACATCAAAGTGAAACAACTTCTAAGAAGCTATGATGGAAACATGAGTCTTGACTCTCTGAACATTTCCTTCTACCAACACAGTTAAAAGCATAGCTTCATTATTACATATACCCAGCTAGACCTTGACCATAGCTAAGGCTTGAAGTTTTTGTCTGAAGCATGCTAATGCTCCTGTTAGTACTGGAAACCTAGAGGTCCTTGGTCTTTCACTCAGGGACCATACTATTTACCAAGCTTGGGGTCAAGAAGACAGTTTTCCCCTGGCTCAGACTGGCACAGATTGTGGGGGGTTTTGCCTTCCTCTATGGTATGGGACACAGTCCTTTTCCTAGGGTCTTATAAGCATACATTAACTAACTACTTCTCTGTTGTTGTAGTGGCGCTGCTCTTATCCCTCCTTCCTTTCGGTATTCATTCTCGGTCTTTAGGAAAGTGTTCCTTGTAGTTGTGGATAAGGGTTCAAAGTGGTAATTTGGGGTTTATCTTTGATTAACGGTAGTCTATGAATGCAGAAGACTGGACCTGATGGCCCAGAAGGCCATTTCAAGTTCCATATTCATGTTAGCAAGTGATTTGGGGCTTGAGTCAAGGAGCATGTGGGAAGTGAATAAAGGGAACTACTCAGGGGATGCATCTACACATGCATTACTGTACTTTTCCTAATGCACATTAAATTTAGTACCTCCAATGTCAGGTACTAAATTAATGTGCATTAGGCTACACTAATGCACAGTAGCACAAGCTCATGCTTTTTAGGTGACACTTAATGCACAGTAGCCTATTTTACTGCACATTAGTATAATAGCATGCTTTTTTACGCGCCACTTTAATGTGCAGTAAAATAGGCTACTGTACATTAAAGTGCATGTGTAGACTTGCCCTGTGTGTGTTACACTTTGGATATCTGCCACTAGTGTAGATGCCCCTGGAGACAATAGCCAGCTGACAAAAATTTCTAATGGCACTCTTATTTACCACTGGGGCTGAGACAGAAAATCATAGACCCATAAGTGGTTGTTGGTTGTCAGCAACAAGTATTTTTCTCCTATCCTTTGCTGACCTTGATGGCTATGGTACAGAGAAACGGCACCCTTAACTACATGCACACAGAGCCAGTTAAACCTTATCACTTTTTATGAATAAGGGATACAAACTGTTCCATACCTTATACCACCTGGAGTTTTAGAAAAAGTGGTGGCAGTCAGATGAGGAGTTGACAACCCTAACCTTATCACCAAGGTGATGGGGCACACACTCCAAATTAAAACTTGCAAAGCATGGCCCAGAAATCACATTTGCAACTGAAAATCAAACACAAACTTTCTTAAAACATTCCCACTGAAGGACTAAATTTGGAGCCTCAATGTTTATAAGTGGCCCTTGTGTCACAAGTTGGATACTGTTGTGTTGGAGGAATAACACAAAACACCATTATGCTTGGTCAGTCACAAATATAAGAACTAAAACTAAACATATCTCTAGATGTGCACACTTTTCCAGCAGCTTTGAAGGGACAAGTGGATAAATCTGTCACTGTCTTATTAAAGACATTGTTAAATAACAACTTATGTTCTGTTGGAAGAACTATCATAGCTCTTGTCCAATACTGGATCTCCTGGTCTTAGGTTAGGGTTCAAGAGCTATACTCAGATAAGTGAATGTACTTCATAAGCACGGTACATTGGAAAAATAAACGAGTAAATGTGCACACAATATTCCAAAGAAGGGCTCACATGATGGCCCTGCAAATCTAAGAACTGTTTCAATAGGAAACAAAAATGTATTGTATTGAACTGAATATAATTTATTCTTGACAATATTTGTTATGATGAAGAACAAATCATTATTACTAAACTGAAAAAAAAAAGAGCCCCACCACACAATAGAATGATTTCCAGTATCATAAGCAACATGAACATGAGTAATGGTCCGTACTTGTAATTCTTATTGAGCAGTCCTTGGTCTTAGAATACACGTTCCAGCATAGTTCCGCAAAGTTTAGATGTGATGACTATCAGTTCAGACTGTGAAGCTGTCAATCATAGTTATTTAATGGGTTTGTAGGAACTTAAGTAATCCTCATTATGCAAAAAAATCCTGTGATATCCATTCCTCTGGTAGCTATTGTTCTTAATGATATGTAATGCATGTAATATTGATTTTATTTATGCATAACTCTCTTGCCTTCTCTAATCTTTCCTTTTTTCATTTGTTCATAGGCATGCAATACTCCATGTCAGGGGGTGATATTGGTACATCTACTTCCACCTTGTGTAATGTTATAAAGGAAGGTATCAATAGACTGATTACTATGTGGACAGCTTTCAAAAATAAAAATTGCTATGTAAATCTCATATATACAATGTGGATATAGGGTGATATTTGCTCACTAGGAAACATTAGCAATTATCCAAAGGATTCTGAAAATCCAAGATAAAATTTTCTGGTATTTAAATAGAAGAAACTTTTCATTATTAATTAGCTTTTATTTTTCTGGGACCTATTTTGTTGATGAGATATTTTATGTTTGTATAACTATAATGTATTCAGGAATTTAATGGTCAACACAGTCACCTACTTTTATCATTACTTAGTTTGCAGTGGACTTTAGCTGACTGTGATGATTTCATAAATACTTTCAATAGGTGATAATGATTGAATAGTAGTATTTATTAGTTCTTTGTTCATTTTTTTAAAAATTATCTTGGTTCTCATTAAGGACCACCTTCCTTCTGGAATTGACATTGAATACCAAACAGATGAAGGGCTCTTCAGTCAGTCTGGAACTTTTCAGTCAAAGACCAGAGTAATCAAAAGCATTCTTGATCTTCAATATGTTGATGACTGCACCATCCTTGTGCACACTGAGGAAAACCCCAGACTGTGCTAGATCATTTTGGAGAAGCCTACCGAACTTTGGGCCTCCTTCTCAATACAGAGAAGACCAAAGTTCTCTATCAGCCTGCCTCAGCCCATGAATGTGACCCCTTTACCCAAATTACCATGGTGGGAATTACCCTGGAGGTAGTTGAGCACTTCCCCTACCTCGGCAGCCACCTCTCTCAGAGAGTGAATATTGATGAGGAGATCCAGCACTGGATCTGGTGCTCAAGTGCTTCCTTTGGAAAATTGCTTCAGCTTGTCTTTATTCATTGTAATCTCTGGAAAGACACCAAGATCAGGGTCTACAATGCAGACATCATCACCACTCTTATCTCTGTGAAATGTGGGTGATCTATTGTTGTCATCTCAAAAGCCTGGACAGGTATCCCCAACAATGCCTCCAGAAAATCCTCCATATTGAATGGGAAGATCACTGCACAAATACAAGCATTCTTACTGAAGCCAATGTTACCAGCACTGAGTTGGTGAACCACAAGTACCAGCTTCACTGGACTAACCATTGTGTGTGGATGCTTGACTGTACTCCCAAAACAAGTGCTCTATTCTCAGCGTAGTAACAGTCTGAGATTTTGTGATGACTAGAGGAAATGCTACTACAAGGACACTTTGAAAGCACACCTTAAGAAAACTGAAGCTGACATCAAGATTAGGGAGGAGCTGGCTGCCAACCAACTCCAGTGGCATCACAACCTCAACCAAGCAGCTGTCTATTTCCAGGTAAAGTGCCTCAGCCTTGAAGCAGAGAAAAGAGTGGAGGAAGGAAAAGGAGAGAAATCCTGGTGTATGGCCTCCCATTCCCCGAGCAGACCTGGAACGTCTGTGGATGGATTTGTGGCTCAAGAATTGGACTCTTAAGGCATCTCAAGACCCATCAATGAGCCATGGTAGAGATCATCCTCAAGGCGAGAGATTTTTGATGATGGCAATCTACAACTTAACCAACAATAAAATTCTCTGGAGAAGATATAATCACAGGATGGGAAAGGTTAGGAGAAAGTTTGACTACTAATGTCTTAACTTTCCACTTGCAAAAGGTCAAATTAGTTATTTAACACATACAAGCATCAGCTTTGCAACAAAACTGACTGAATGGATTCTGAGGATGGTTTCTGGCTTAGATCCAGATGCAATGTAACCCAGTGTCTTTGCTGTCAGGATGGTGCGAGTCCTACTCGCCTAATTAATAATGATGTTCATGTTAAGTGAGAGTAATAAATTTGTCCAAGGGAAACCAGCATGGCTCATTAACCGGATCTTTTCAAATACAAGTGGAATGCTACATAGTCACTGGGTAATGGCATCATCATACCTTCTTACCTTTCCAAAAAGTGTATTTTCTCTATTTAAATTCTGTCAACTTTGTTCATATCATGCTGTATTAATTTCTTGTTATTTTAGTAAAAAATAATTTAATCAGTTTTTGGACTCCTTTCTGTGAGATATGAGTACTCTGAGCCTCCACTGCAATCAACAAGAGTTAAGGGTACTCAGGAACTAATATTAAGTGCTCAGAAGAAGCATGCAAGACTGGGCTACCTATATTGTGCATACCTTGCATAGATTGCATTAGACAAGATTGTACATCTCTTACCCACATCTGCTGAGCAGTTTTGCCATGAGTAATCCCATGGTTGGCAAATGATTATGGCAGTAACCACTCACTAATATTAAATACGGTGGTCACAATCTGTCCATATGTATGTTTACATAAATGCATATGCCCTCATACATTAATAATGATGTTCATATTAAGTAAGAGTAATAAATTTGTAATATAATGTAATATATACACACGTAGGCATGTATGGAAAAAAGCAGATGTGGTAGTGAATCTGACCTTAATATTTAAAAAAAAAAAAAAAAATCAAATAAAGCACTCCAATTCATGAGAAATCATTTATATTATTACCTTTTTATAGAACATAGATGGAGGAAAGTAGATAAAATCCTCCAATAACTGGTTTAGCCACTTACGTGTGCCCTTTATCAAACCTAAGATACAGGATGATTGTCTAAGGATACATATATATAAACTAGTAACAATGAACTAAAATAGGGTGAGGATTTATTATAGGTCAGCTACTCTGTTCTCTTTCCCTGTAGTACATGAATGCTAACCCACAGTAGTTTGCTCTTTTTCTTTGAAAAAGGACTTTATTTGACTACATAATGACTTCATATGAGCCAAATAGGATGGATAATGATTGAATTGTACTGTTCTCAGTGACTTCAATTAAAAACAGATTCTCTGGAGAAAGAGTGGTTACAAAAGAAGAGAATGTTAGATCACCAATATCCTACTCTCCAAATAAAAATGCTTTTCCCCCCACACTTTTTTTTTGTTAAATAAATAAAAAATGTGAAGCAGCAGAATTACATCAAGGTAATGCACGTGGGGGAAAATAACCTCAGTTATACATACACAGTGCTAGGTTCTGAACCTCCTGTTATGCCTCAGGAAAGAGACCTTGGTGATGGTTGGTGAAAGTTATCTAAAAATGTCAGCTCAATGTGCAGCAGCAACCAGAAAAGCCAATAAAATGTTGGGCCTCATTAAGAAGGGAATTGAAGACAAAATAGAGCACCATCATCATGCCATTATACAAAGCCATGATGTGATGATCATATCTTGAATACTGTTTGTAGTTCAAAAAGTATGAAGTAGAATTAGAAAAGGTACAACCTAAATGATCAGGTGTATGAAGCAGTTGTCATACCAGGAGAGACTAAAAAGAGTACAGCATTTCAGTTTGAAAAGAAGACAGCTGAAGGAGGAGATGATAGAATTCTATAAAATCATGAAGGATCTGACCAAAGTGAATAGGGAACTATTATTTACTGGGGCCCAGAATAATAGAATAAGGCAGCATACCATGAAATGAGTAGGAGACAGGTTTCAAACGAACAAAAGAAAGAACTTTTTTATGCAGGGCATGCTTAACTTATGCAACTCATTGCCAAAGGAGGTCATAGAGGCAGATCGCAAAAGGGTCTAGACAAATTAATGGCTCAGAGATTTACTAGTAGCTATTAAGCAGAAGAATTGGAGATGTTTTTTTTTCTGGCATCTCTGTACCAGTGATGGTGGATGCCAGGGAGAGGATAGGTTACTCTAAACATCCGGTTCAATGTTTGCCCTCTAAAGCACCCATTTCTTGCCTCTGTTGGAGGCAGAATACTGGCTAGATGAGTTACTGGTCTGACCCAGTGTGCCACTTGTTTTATTTTTATTACTGTAAGGGAGACCTTTATGTCACATCCAGATGCAATATAGCCCACCATCCTTGCAATCTTCCACTGAAAGTGGCCATTCACTAGAGAGTCTCACTTTATGTCCTGATATAGTATTAGCATAGATATTTCCAATCTCTCTCTTTGATATCTCTGAATGAATAAAGAATATTTTTCTAAACAGTTTGCATCTCTTTACTTATGCCTGACATAAAGAACACTCTTGTATGGTTTCACAATTAGTTGCTATGGAGAAGATGCAAATAACACTTAAGAGCAACAAAAGTAGTTACATTCCAGAGTAATAAAGGGTTTGTTTGTTTTTTTTGTAAAAAGAGTTTCAATAGTAAAATAAAACAAAAGATAAAAATTGCAATACATTTGTTTACACAATTATGCACACCTAGCATGTCTATTGAGACTTTTCATCCATTTTCATTTGGTTGAACTACCCGCTAATGCTTGTTTTCAAAGTTGAAAAGATGCTGAGATCATAGATATGTGCTCATACACACTGGGCACATCTACATATGCAATTAATGCACCTGAATTTTCTGTAAAGAAAATTAAGGCACTCTGGTCTGCATGTCCACACATATGCCCCTGTTGGGAGCAAACTGCACCTGACAAGAGCAACCCAGTCTAGAGCTGCTCTTGCCCTGCTCCTCCACCCTGCAGCAGCCAGGGGGAGCACCAAGCACCCCTGTGTGCCAACTCCAGGGCTGGCAGGGGGCTTAGGGGCCAGTCCCGATCCTCACATCACCAGGAGAGTCATCCCCACTCAGTGGGGACACTGCCTGCCAGCCACAGGGGAATCCCAACAGGGACCATTCTCCCAGCCATGCAGGGATCAAGTCCTGACCTGATCCCCATATGGCTAGGATGCAGCAATCCCAGGTGCCAGGACAGGTGTACTGACCATGTGAAGATTGTATTCTGACCCGATTTTCAAGTGGTTGGGACACAGCAGTCCCAGCTGATGGGATAGCTCTACCAGTCATGTGGGGATCAGAATGGGATCCAATCTCTACATGGCTGGGATGCAGCAGTCCCAGCTGCCAGGACAACTATTCTGGTCATGTGGGAATTGGGATGGATCCTGATCTCCATGTGGCAGAGAGACAGCTGTCCTGTAGCTGGCATAGCTCTCCCCTCCCTGCACTGGGGCTTAGCCAGGCAGCAGCAGACCCCCAGCTGCCCGGGCTGACTGGGAGAAAATTGCTCCAGGTCACTAGCTACATGTGCGGTACTGCACAGTAGCTAATGCACCGTTAATCGAGTACCTGTATGTCCTAGTATTAGCAAATGGCGCATTAGCCTCATTTAATGAAAAACTCTTATCTGAATCAGTCAGAGCAGAGACTTGCACCTGAGTTTCTCCAAAGCTGCTGCCCTAATCACCAGGGTACAGACCAAAAATGTTTGAAGAATCTTTTGGCTGGAACATGGAACTTAAAAAACAAACTGAAAATATGTTGTCTTCTGGACAGCTCTGCTCAGGCTGCAGACAATTATCCTGGCCATGCAGAACTGATGCAACTGTTTTATCTGTCCACTGGTATAAGTGGAGCTAACTACTGTAATTTCAAGTCCATTTCATTCTCTTTAAAAGTTTCAGCAGTTTAGGTCTACTACACTGGCACAGGCACGGGCAAATGAAACAATTCTGTCTGTTTACCTGATGCATTCTCCTAGGTGGGAAGTCCACTGTCGGCTTTTAAAACTGTGAACAGTCCACAGCCCTGGTATTTTCTTTTTAATATACTGAACAAAGAAACATTAAGGGATATTTGTACTAAATGGAAATCTCAGAATAGTCGCAGAACAGAACATTGCTACGTGGAGGTGGCACGCACTAAACACCTCTTTGGGAGTGCTGGGTGTTACTGGCTGAAAATGAACAAATGTCAGGACTGGGCATTTGGAGATGACATATTATTATGAAAGACGGTGCATATAGCAACAAATATACTTAAATTCCTTGAAACTTTTTAATATGTGACCTTGGTTTAGCTCTTTATAACTTTGCCTGGCAGCTACTTGGGCTAAATTTCTCCACAATGACTGCTTGCTTCAGGCTGAATTTTCAAGTTTCAGATGCAAAGTTCTGTCAGTTCTGACAATAAGGTTGGGAGCAGAAATACACTGATTGTTTATGTTAAAGAATTGCTGTTAAACCATTTTGTTGAAATTTTGTAGCATGGGGTTGTGATGTAGAAAGGGAGGTAGTTGCAGCAATACAAGTTATAATTTACAGATACTTCATTTAGAAGAGTTGGGAATAGGGGATAGGTCCCTCAGTTAGGGAGCAGCTGTAGTAAGTGGGAGAAAAACTGAAGGACTGAAGGGTTTTGATTACTATTCCACAATACAACTTATTGTTTAGCATGTGGATTTTGTTTTGTTTTGTTTTGTTTTCTATTCATGGCTGACTCGTTTATACCATGTTTCGCAAGCAAGAGACATCTGGGTCCAGAAATCAGGTGATCAAAATGGTTGTGCTAGAAATTAGGGTCATTTGATAAAATAATGAGACAATACAGACATTTGCTTTTTCAGCCCCTAGCATTAGGTATGTGACTAGTGCTCCAGTATCCCCTGGCTGTCAGAATAACCCCCTAGGGCTCTTCATAGCTGATGTTACTTTAAGCAACCTTGAGGCTTGGGACTTTATTGGCATGTGCAAAGCTTAGCCACTTTTGGGACCCACAGTGACCGATGCTGATTGCCAAATGCTATGGATGCAACCCTTTTATTATATCTACCAGTAATACATACTTGTTTGTGTTCTGTGCTTCCTGTATTTGTCCACTTCTTTAACATTATGTATATTTATATAGTGAAAATATTCTGAAGCAGTTAAGGTTTTTTTTTCACCAACTGTAACTGTGCAACTATGTGGTCCTAACAAAGAAAGATTAGAAGTTGTTGTCATTACTGGCAGCTAAACACAAATAAAAAACCATGGCATTGCAGCAATTAAGGGGAAAATGAACAGAATTACATTTGGGGAGCCATGGGTCCAGTAATAGCTGGGAAACAGTAGCTGAAATATGGTATGTGTCTTCTGAGCCATTAAATTGGCACTGATTAAGATTATCATAAGGAAACTATTGTTGCATAGTTTTGAATAATACCTGGCATAAACACTACTTGTTCACCATCCTGATACCTTGCCAGCCACGAGTACCTTTCATAACCAGGCCCATATTTCTTTTCCAAGCAAATCTGCCATCAGAGTATGCCTGCTGTTTTTATGTCAAATGTAAAGGATTTTTATTGTAGGTCTCCAAACATCTGTGATTTGCCATGCAGGAGACAGAAAGGGGGTGATCAGACTACAGAGAGGATTTTAGCATGATTAAAAGTGGAGTCTTTTATAATGCTAAAAAAAGAATATTGGGAAATAAGCAAATTTGGATGGCATAGGTATATTGTAATCTATTTTGTATAACCTATCAAAATTTAGCATGCATTTAAAAATAAAGAAATAAATGGTTTAAATAGTTTGGTATTATAGAGCTCATTTAATTTAAAAATATCAAAATATTATGTATATACATATGTACATCCTAATTAATTGAATGTCACATACCTTTTTGATACCATAAGGGGGCCCCCAATCATTTCAGCCAGCTTCACAGAGATGAACTTGTCTGAGAGAATGAAACTACCTATGGAATGGTGCATTGGTAAATCCTGTTTTGTTTGAAGTGTTGCTATTCTTGTTCAGGTTTGATGCCTGTAAAGCAGTGATTCTCATCCAGGGTGCTGCACAATCTTAGCACTGTTACATGTGCAAATACATACACATGACTTATAAGATAAAGCCAGAGATTTCAAGTAGGAACCCACAGTATCAAAAATATTCTGACCTGTTGGGCGTATGTGCTTGCGCTGACAAAAACAGTAGCGGCACAAATCTGTGCTCCTACTTTTTGCCACTGTGGACACCTCCGCATGTATGCTTCAATGCAGGGCAAAATGCCCTCTCCACTTCTCCTACCTACTAGTGTGCTGGAGAAGCTGGGGCAGAGCTAAAGGAGGGGAGATGCTCTGGCTGGCATCCAGAGCATCTCTGTGGAGGACCGAGCCTCCATGTTTGCTGGTGCATGCTCTTGTGTATGCTTCATGCTGCTCTTTTTGCATCATTTTATTTTTTGCTATCAGGATTTCCAGTAAAGATGTCTGCAATACCACAAACTGCATGTGCCTGCACATCTGGATCCAGCCATTGTGGTTTTTCTGAGTTATGTGTAACAGAAGAATTGGTCTATTGATTTTCCATAGTCAAAAACAAATGAAAGTTAAGAGCTGGCATTTTTATGAAGGGTGCCTTGAGTCTAAAAAGGCTGCAAACTACTGCTGCAAAAGAAGCTGGAATTGTCTGGCAATGGGTTAGGCACTATCCACAAAAAAAAGAATTTGGTAGAAGCTGTTTGTTCCATCTATGTTTCAATCACTGAAAATATCCCACCTTTCTATCTTCTAGCCTTCCACACCTGTCTCAAGCTTCCAGGGGGGAATCTGGACCAATATTTTAAAGATAAATGGTTATATGGTTAGAAATGGTTAGATCTATATATATAGATCTATCTCTATAGATAGATAGATAGATTTGTCTATTTATCTAGATATATCTATATAGATATCTATATCCATAGAGATATCTAGATATAGATATATTCACGCCAGAAAGGAACTTTAAATCATCTAGTGAGCTATTCTTCATAAAACAGGTCATAGTCACTCTTCCAGTTACATTTCTATTGACCCAAATAACTTGTATTTATATAAAACAGGACTTCCAGAAAGGTATCTAGTTTGATTTGGAGACTTGCAGACATGAAGAATCTACTGTTTCCCTTGATATTTTGTTCAAATACTTCATTGCTCTTAGTGTTAAAATTTGCAATTTATAAGAACTCAGATTAAGACTCGAGTTAGTCAAGCTTAACTTCTAGCCCTTGTTTTTCATTATGTTTCTCTTCACTAGATGAAAGAGCTCATGAAGGTACTTATACTATGATCAAAACACCTTTTGATTTGTTTCTGTCTTTGAATCATATTTGTGGTCAAAAGTGTTCCACTTCTCTCAATCTCTTTGTAATATGTCTCAATAGATTCATAGATGCTAGGGTCAGAAAGGACCTCAACAGATCATCGAGTCTGACCCCCTCCCCGGGCAGGAAAGAGTGCTGGGGTCAGATGACATTGAGCCATGAGTGCTCAAACAGCCATGCCAGTGGTTCTGCTATGACACTGGCCAATTCCTTTAGTACTCTTGGATGCAGCTCATCAGGGCCTGCTGACTTAAACACATCCAGTCCATCCAAGTGATTGCACCAAGTCAGCATCAACAGTTGGTAGGCTGGTGTTCGTCTGCTGACCATCTAAGAACCCATTAGGAGACGTATCTTGAGCCCTGTTCTGGAACACTGAGGCAAAAAACTCACTGAATAGCTCAGCCTTGTCTCCCCTGTCTGTCACTGATTGCTCCTTCTTGTTTAGTAGGGGTCCTAGGCTGCCCTGCACCTTCCTTTTACTCCCTATGTACCTAAAAGAGACTTTTTGTTGTCTTTAATTTGTGTTGCCAGCCTCAGCTCTATAGTTGCTTTGGCTTTTCTAACTGCCTCCCTGAAAGTGCAGGACAAGTAGGTATATTCCTCCTTGGTAGCTTCCCTTTGCTTGCACTGCCTATATGCCTTCTTTTTTGCCCTTAAGCTTCCCTGGATTTTCCTGTTTAGCCAAGGAAGTTTTTTGGCTCCTTTCCCCCTTTCCCCTCATACTAAGATAGTCGCCCTCTGCCCCCGAAGGATTGCTTCCTTTAGAAATGACCACCCTTCCTGGACTCCCATCTTGTCAATACTCTTATCCTGCAGTGCGTCATTGACTAGACTCCTAAGCACACTGAAGGTAGCCTTCATAAAGTCAAGCACTTCCACTCTACTAGTTATCTTACCCACCCTGCGCCATATAGTGAATTCAACTGATTGGTGGTCACTGTCCCCAAGGTGACCATGAATCCGCAGCTCCCCTACCAGGTCCTCCCCCATAGCCAATACCAAGTCCAGTAAGGCATTCCCCATAGAGGGACCATATACCTTCTACGTTAGGTGAAGGTCACACAGGTTCTTAACGTGAGCAGTTGGATTTGGCTGACTGCTCCTCCCAGCAGATGTCAGGGTAGTTTAGGTCCCCCACGACAGCCACATCCTTAGACTGTACAGCCTCTGAGAGCTGCCCCAAGAGTTCCAAGTCTAGACTTTCCTCTTGGTGTAGTGGTCTGTAGCAGACCCCTACCACCAAGTCTCTCTCCCCTCAACCTCAATGTATCCTAACCCATGATGCCTCAACTTTCTCCTCCTCTGATCCCATTTTGATTAGGGTAGATGTATAATGCTCCTTTACTTAGAGAGCAACCTTGCCCCCTTTTCTCCCTACTCTGTCCCTTCTGTACAACCTGTAGCCCTCAATGTGTACTGCCCAGTCATGGTTAGGGTCCCATCAGGTTTCTATTAGCCCACTAAATCAAAGTTATTCTCTGCAAGCAGGAGTGAAAGTTCTTCCTGCTTGTTCCCCTAGCATTAGTATAGTGGTACTTCATTTTCTTGTAGTTACATTAGACCTTCGTCATTCACAGAGGATCCATTCTGGAGATCCCCATGAATAGCAAAATCCGCAAATACTGACGGGGCTCCCCATCAGACCTCACAGCTTCCCCCTGCTCTCCCCCCTGTGAGAGGCTGGAAATGTGGGGCTCCCCTGCAGCACCTGGGGACTGACTGCAGCTGCTTCTGGGGGAGAAGATGCCACCACCACCAACCTGTCCCTGGTGCTCACTCTCTGCCCACCCAGCTCTGCCCTCACCCTCCGCCTTCCCACATCTGCTCTCTGTTCCACTCTCCCTGGCTCTGCCCTCCCCCATCCCACAGAGCGCTCCATGCCTGGCTTAACTGCAGAGGCAGGAGCTTGGTGCAGTGCCAGAGGGAGCCATGGCGGCACTCGCCCTGACCCACCCAGTTGGTGTGACGCACCATGAATATTCGGCCCTGTGAATAATAGATTCATGAATGGAGAGGGTTTCCTGTATTTCTTAATGCATAAGCAGCTCTAATTTAACTGGAATTATGAGATTTAGAATTGAAACTGTTCTGGTGGCAAAAATAGATGAAGTCTCCTCCTGTAAATGATTGGAGAGCAATCATCCATTCTTATTCTCCTATTTTGTTCCACAGTTTGACACTGTTGGCAATGAAATGCTGCCATGTTACCTGAAAAAGGTAGGGTGGGTCCAGTAGATGGGTTAAAATGGTTTGAGTATGTCCTTGAAATGCACACAATGAATAATGGTAGGGAAACATGCCTCTACCACTAGGGTTCCTCATTTCAAGAGTCCTACAAGGGTCAATTCTCTCTCTGGTCCTTTTCAACATTTATACACAGCTACTAAATAAACTGGTCAGTTGAGCTGTATTTAGGTGCAATCTGTATGCAGATAATGTGCAACTTCATGAAATGAGTTCTGTTATTTATGCTTTTAAAACTTTTCCCTTTAAAACTACAGCAATGTTGGCATAATGCCTTCATAGGTTAGGAAAGTATGTAGTACAAAATATTTCACCACATCTTTTTAGCAACCTAGTCTACTGGGAGCACATCAGAACTGTCCTTTACTCTCTATCACTGGTGCTCAACCTTTTGCTCCCTTTGGCTGAATGAGTGGCAAGGGGACAATCTATGGGCTAGATCTCATGGCCCATGGTTGGACCAAGCTGTGGCTAGGCAAAGTCCTGTGCCACCTTGGCTTGGCCCTGTGTGGCTGGTTCAGGTCCCATGTCACCTTGCCTTAGCCCTGCACAGCAGTTTTGGGGCCTCCACCTTCTCAGCCCAATCTGGCACAGAGGATCTAGAAATCTGGTGGCAATTAAGGCTACCCCACTCCCCACCAACAAATTTGTGGACCTGTGGGGAGCCCTGTGGGCTGGATTACATGGGTCTATGGGCTGGGGGGTTGAGAACTCCTTCTCTACACAGTGTCTTCCCTTGGAGCACCATATCAAGTTCCAAATCTCTCTACTTATTTCAGAGTCTTATTTGAAGATTCTCCATGATCAAGATACCTAAAAAGCTATCTACAACTCCAGAGTGAAGATAACGAGTGATAACCTGGCTCTTACACAACAGAACACACTATAAGAAGGGGAAAGCTGTGGGAGAGACAGAAATACCTCTCTCACTTCCCCATTTTAACTCCAAGTGCAAGATGCATATATTTGGGCCCATATCCCATCACTGAAGGAGAGAGGGAGCCAGGGAGCAGCTGGCTGGTTCAAGCTCCCTGGAAGAACTGACAGTGGCAGAGGGGCCTTTAATAAAATGGTCACCTGTCCCAGGTGCTCCAGCATAGTGTGGACAGTGACTAAAAGGCCTGGGGCAGAAGCAGTGGGTCAGGGGACAGAGAGGTGGTTTAGAGGCCTTATAAAACCAGGACCATGGCTGAGGCATCAGGAGAAAGGGGCCTGACTGGCAAAGAAGGAAGGACTCCAGATTGTGGGGAGCTGGAAGGAAGCCCCTGAAACACTAGGCAGAAGAGTTAAGTATTTTGGCCTTGTGCTGTAGCTTGTTGCAATGGTGTGACATGATTTAGAGTTGGGGGAACCTTTTGTATGGAAGAGATACTTAAATTTTTTATTGAAGTTGAACTGGAGGACCAGGTTATGGCTATAGGGGAGGACAAAGCCACCAAGAAGGGTGCTAGGAACATCCTGGGCCCTAAACACTTCAAAGGGGGCAGGCAGCATAAGTAGGCTAAGGCTGAGGGGCCACGGCCAAATTGTGAGCCCTAAGAAGCTTGGAGCATCTGGGAGGTGGGGGGGAGTATTGATAACAGCTGAAAGACTGTAGCGTGGAGCAGGCAGAAAAGACTGAGGGCACAAACCCAGAGTCCATGAAAGGCAAGTCCAAGGCTGAGGGGCCCAGAGCCCATGAAGGGTGACCCTGAAACTGAGAGGCCTAGAGACTGTGAGGGGTAGCCTCCCTGTCCAATTATAACATGAAGGTGTGGCAGCTGAGACAATAGGGTAGGACCCTGAGAGGGCAGAGGGGGTAAATAAGGTGGGATCTAGGCAGCTGCTAGGGGTGACTTGGTTGTTCCAAAGCTTGTCTCGCTACACAGACATACATAGCAATATGCATTTCAAAGGGGAAAAAAAAAAAGATTCCCTCCAAAAACCAAGCATACAAGCAAACAATTTTTTTCCCCCCCTGAAACATGACTCCATGGCATGCATATTCTTTTGGGGAAAAGATGGAATGAATGACCAACATGTGATGGAAGTGAGTCATTCCACTTAGTGTACTATCTGAAAAAGAACCTATATAAAATAAAATACAGTAAAGCAGACTAGGCCACAAGCTAGCAGAGAGCAGATTTAGACTGGACATTAGGAAGAACTTCTTTACAGTTAGAGTGGCCAGGGTCTGGAACGGGCTCCCAAGGGAGGTGGTGCTCTCCCCTACCCTGGGGGTCTTCAAGAGGAGGTTAGATGAGGTCACTGAGATGTTGAATTACTAAATATGTAGCATTCAAATAAGTTAATGTAGGTAAGCTTTATATGGGCATTTAGAAATTAATATTTTTCTTAATAAATGTTCAAAATAGTTCTCTAACCTTGGGAAATATAGACTGTTGAACTATGGCTAATGGTTAGGTGAAATAAATAAGACTAGAACTTTCTCTCAGATATCATGATCGTCAAGACTTTTATAAATTTTGAAGTTATTTATTATCTTTTACACTGGGGACATCTGTGTGCAAGTCAGTAGTTATGTTACAGACTCTAGTGTAATCGAATTAACAAAATTTCTTAGGACCTGCAAAGCTACATCCTGGGTTATCTGGGTGATTAATAGAATAAGCGCAAAAACAACTGCAAAGAAACACAAAGCACAAAGAGCACTGGCCTCGGATTGGCAGCTATAATTCCCAAAGTACCAAACTCAGTGTGTCCTTGAGATAAATTGTATGTGTTTTCTAGCATTTGGAAAGCCTTGGCGAGAAAACCCAGACAATCTGGCAACTCCAAAAATATTTCAGAGTATATTTTTCATGTGTTTCTCTTCAGAACATTACAAAACATAAAATTCCAGTCCTAACCAACACATAGTTGGGTAAGTGCTTAGGACAGAGAACCAAACAACACTCTGTTCTGTAAAGCACTAAGCACTTGTTTTGTCTGAGAGAGAGAGAGAGAGAGAGGCAAAAGCATATACTTAAAGTTAAGTCTGTGCCTGAGTGGATCATGTTATGAAAGATTTTTGTGGCTTGTATCCTGAAGTTTCACAAAAACTGATTCAGATTCAATCTATAATTTACTATTCTATAAGAACACATGGTTAAAATTAATGTAAGAGGAAAAATATTGTCAGAGGAAGGAATTTCTTAGGGTGATACCTTTTATTGGACCAACTATGTAATTGGGATAAAGTTACACAAGCTTTCAAATGCAAGAAATTTTTTGTCAATTTGCATTTGTTCATCAATTTTGGTTTCTACAGTATCTTCATTTGGGGTATTAAATTTTCTCTATACACTTTATTTAATTAAGCTTCACAACTTTGCTGTGAGGTGGTATTATGTCCCTTCTACAAACATGGAAACTAAAGCCCAGAGAAAGTGGCGGACATAAAATGATAGACAGTCTGAGAGGAAAAGTATGGATTTCAGAAAAATCCAGCAGTTTAAATATATTTCAAATGACTATATAGACATGAAACCAATTATTATAATTGAACTTGACAAGTATGCAACCCTTGTTTGTTCCATTTAATAGACCATTGGACTATGGAGATTTCTTTCTTCTCTCATAGTACATACATTGCCTCTGATTTTAATCATGAAATCCCTTTAGGTTCTCCCTTTACCTAAGCTGTAATGACTAAGTGGGATCCAGTTTCTAATCCTCATGGAAATTGGTATGAAAACATTAATGACCCAAATTTTAAATGTATTGGGAGGCCCATTTCTTTCATCTCCATGTATACTTTATAAAGGAGGTAAGATATGCGTGTGTCTGTTACACGGCAAGGAAGAAAAAAAAAAATCTCAGTAAAGACTCATTTGTAGAGATTCTTGGATATTTCTGGCAGAGTTTTTCTCCCCAAGGAGAAACCTAACCTACACAGTGGGCACGTCTACACGAGATGCCCACTGTGCAGTTGTTAAGGTGAGGTCATTCAGTACTTACATAACCAAGTACTAAATGACTGCACAGTAACTGGCATTACTGCACAGTACCATCCTGGCACGGTTGACTGGTAATGCTTACTGCACAGTAGCTTATTACTATGGCACAGTGATTTGTTATTACTGTGCAGTAGCCTTGCATCATGGTTTGTGCACAGCAACGCTATTCCACAGTAGTAATGAGCTACTGTGCAGTGTCTCATTTAGACACACCAAGTATCTTTAAAAACTTAATAGATGAGCCCAGGGATATTGTGGTTTTCCTGGATAGCTCCTGAAAAATATGGTTGGATTAGAAATCCCCCAGAGTCGGTTGTTCTTCATGGTAACGTGGGGTAGGTAAATGGAAAATGTAATGCAGTAAAGGTAAAAGAACTGAGGTTGTTTAATTTATTCAGCACAATTCCTGAACTTGCTATCTAACAGTCCTTCACATAATCACTTTGGTACCCTTCTTGCTCACTTAGGCCTTTTGACTTCTAATTCATTCCACTAGGAAAACAAATTCATAATGTAAGTACCATATAGAGTACTACAAAAAGGAGAGGCTTGGAGGTGAGAATAACAAAATAATTATAATTTTGCTTTACTATATGTCCTTCAGTAATATCCATGGGACCTGTAAGAATGTGTCAAGAAGCATAAACTGTTAAAATCAAACAAGGTGTATGATGCTGAAAGAAAATGTGAAAAATTTCAGTAGAGAGACTTCATGCACTACTCATAACATGAAGCTAAAAGTGCAGTCTTGTTTTTAAAATTACATTTATATTTAGGCAAAACAGAGCTAAAATCCAGGTGCCACTATGAAGAACTGGAAAAAAAGTGAGAATTGATGTACTCAAATCAAAGCATACAGTAAAGCAATTTTACTTATACCACTTTTTGAACTGAAGAATCTACTCAAGACCATTTCATGCTTTGAATAAAGAAATTATTAAACATTAATAAAGGAGTGATTGTATGCATACATATAAAATTTCAACCTCAAATGTATTATTATGAAGGCATAAAAATACTTTTTAGGCAGTTGTGACATTGGTTTAAATTAGGTCACTGCTCCAGAGCCATGAAGGTCAGTTAAAATTGACCTTAGCAATTTTTTTATTTGTGGAAATCTCTGATGATATAGACCTAGCATGACTTATTTGATATCACATAATCTTTCCCTCTCCACAAAGATAACGTTCAAGACATGCCAAGAAGCAAAACGAATATGGCTAGGGCAGGCTACACTCCAGCCAAGAGACTCTTAGGGCACTGTTCTATTTGGTGTAATATAGAATAGATCTTTACCAGTTATAATGGGTGTGGAGAGCCATTTCACTCCCCTTAGGTGCCAGAGAATAGGAAAAATAGATTAACTATGCTTCCCCCCCTCACCCTCACTTTTCTCCCTCAGCAGAGGAAAGCAAGCTTCAGAATTCAGGATTCCTGGCATCAGGTCCGGGACTCCTCTGATTATCAATGCAAAGTTTCTCAATAGGTACGTGAAGCCGTTTACCACACCCAGTCTATGTTAATGCGGCTTACTTTAAGCCACTTAAATGTAGACTGGGAGCTGCACTAGGAGCTGCGTGGGGAGCCCAATTTAAGTTGATCAGGGTGTGGGGAGAGCCTGGCAGGATAGGGAAGCTAGATGATCCAGGGGTGGTGTTTGGTGTAGGGTTACCATATGTCTGGGTTTTCCCAGACATGTCCACTTTTTGGACCCTCCTGTTTCTGTTTGGGCAGCTTTTTAAATATCAGCAAATGTCTGAGATTTTGCTCTGCCCTGCCTTTTCCCCCAGCACTTCTGTCTTGCCCAAGCAAGGACATGATTGGGGCTGGGAGCAGTGGGAAAAAGTGATGGGAGGCCGGGCACCAAGTGCTTTGCACATAGGCCATGGCAGCTACAGGCAGATGAGAGAGAGAGAGAGAGAGACAGTGAGAGAGAGAGAGAGAGAGAGAGAGAGAGAGAGAGAGAGAGCGCGCTGTGTGGGCAGCAGGACTGGGGGGCCTGTGGGTCAGAAGTGAGGGGTATCACCAGGGATGGGGGGGCTGCAGGTTGGGAGTGAAGGGCACCAGCATGGTCTGGGGGGCAGGGTACAGTGGGTCAGGAGTGAGAGGCAGCAGCAGGGCTGGGGGGCTGTGTCTTGGGAGTGAGGGGCAGGGGTAGGGCACGGGCATATCATTGCCCCTCCCCCCACAATCATACACCCCTTCCCTCTCTCTTCCTTGTCTCCTGGCATTCCTCCCCTCACCCCCACAGGTGTCTTCTTTTTTGAAACTGGAAATATGGTAACCCTGGTTTGGCAGGTCTGTAGGGGGAGCAGGGATGAGGGAGAAGCGGGGCTAAAAATAGCCTAGTCAGGGTCAGAGGGGTTGAAATAGCACAGCTGGGTTTTCCCAGGCCCAAGATGGCACTGAATGCATGCAGGCATTTGTGAGATTGGGCTAACCAGATACCAATTTAAGTTAGCATATCTCCTCAGGTGCATTAACTTAGATCAGATGTGCCATTTTGGGGCAATTTAGGCCCACTGAATGCCTCCATAATTGGGCATTTAGATCAACCTAACCCTGGTCAAGGCAATTTAAGTGTAAAGCCTATATATACACCCTATGGCTTCCATGAACACTCTGGAGCTTACAGTCAAAGCAACTATGGTATAATTAGCAGGGACCCTGGTTTTCCCTGCCAAAAAACTGCAAATTCTCTGATTAAAAAAAATTGCAAATTCTATAATAAAAAACCCTAAATCCATGATTAGGGTGAAAGCCCCCTCACTCCTCCTCCCTGGGGCCCTGTGGCTATGCATTGTGGCCCCAGGTCCCAAGACCTATGCACCACCCAACTGGGCAGCATTCCCAGCCCTCTTGATTCCTTCCCTCCTTCTCTATGAGGGCCTCAATCCCCCCTCCTGCTTACCTGAGGGAGCTGCTCTCCAGGCTGCCTGGGGGCCATGTGCATATACATCCATATGGCCCCTTCCTGACCGCCTTCCTCCCACTTCCTCCCAGCCCCCTACAGGCTGGAACTCTGGCAGCATGCAGAGCTCTTTGAAAAACTGCAAAATCCATTGGTTTCTCTGGTATAATGAGAAGTTCATGTTTTCCTCTGGTAAAGGGGAAAATCCATAGTTTTCTCCGTTTTTCCATAAGAAGCAGAAAACCAGGATCCCTGATAATCAGCCATCTGTCTTATTTTGGGCTCAGCTACATAGATGGGAAAAATAAACTGAGTGAGAGGACGAGTCCTAGGATGCCCTGTTGGCTACTATGACAGACCTTGGTTCCACAACGTTAGCCTAACCTGGGCCATAAATAGTGTTTTATGACTATAAGTTTGTTTGCTCTATCTAACATAAGACTGTTCTAAGAAAAAGGAAAAGAACTTAGCTATCTCCTAGATCTTTAGCTTTTTCCTGGGTTAGTAGAAAAAAAAATTGTCTTTTTTTTTTTTTTCAATTTGATTTTAGAATTTCCTTTTCTAACATTCAGCTCAGTACACCTGAAAGACGTATGAGACATGGTCAACTTATATGAATTAGAGAATAAGAAAAGGAACCAGGGGAAAACATTTCATTCTTTATTGTTCTTTTTCTTTTCTGTCTCTCCCCACTCCCTCTCAGTTTTTACACTGAAATATATATAAGTGTGTTAAATACTTAGCTCAATTCCAATGATTTTTTAAAGTAATGGAGACAATAAGTAGTATGCAATATCTTGGTTTCATAGTCCCTTAAAAAACTTGTCATTTATAGATCCAACTGTTTAAACACTATTTACTTGCTTAGTCACAGCAAATACAGTATATTATGGTAAAATTGTATGTTTTACAGAGCATCATTTACATATTTTAAGGGGTCTACTCAATACTTTGAATATGTATATGCAATCTATTTCATAGTCAATGAGAACTGAATCCATGAATTCAAAGGGGGAATTGTCTTTTCTTTTTGTTGCTCAGTGATTTATATCATAAATGTTTTGTTAGACATATTCACTGGTATAGTATAGTTATACAATACTTTGTAATGCAAAATATACAAAGTTATTTTTTTTTTTTTAGTTAATATATTTGCAAATATCCTGTGTTATGGGGAAATAAAATAATTTCCCTTGTGGACTGTAAACCAGTCAAATTAAATCTTGCTGCACCTTTGGAATATTTTCTAGATAGAGCTGGAATCCTGTTCCCATTGCTGAGAGTAAGACTTTTGCTATCGATCGCAAAAAGAGCAAGTTTAAAATACTTCTAAAAGCTGCCTCTATGCTGTATACTTTTTTCTAGATGTTTTTCTCCCTTGCCTGCCCACTGGCCCCAGAATTACATATCATTTTGCTCATACCTTGAAAATTTTGCACATAATCTCATAAACTGAAAAGGTTTTTTCAGCTCGTGTCCAATCCCAGGTGGTAACCTTGGAAAAACAAACAAACAAACAAAATAAGTAATGTAATTTGTCTTTGTTTCTAAGATACATTCCAAAACACTTCTCCCTCTCACCAAGATCTTTTCTTTACCTCCTACATGTAAAAAGAAGCACCTTGAGAGAAACACAAGACTTAAACAGAAATGCAAAGACTATTTTGTTGCATGGAGACAGTATTGAGAAAACACATTGCCTTAGAGCTCGAAGAGAGATTATATCTCCATGAGTGACCTGCAGACAGTGGCCTTTGTTTAAGGGGAACAACCTGTTACAATGGAGTAACCTGCATCTCGTGGGGCATTCAGCTCAGTGTGTTGGCTGATAAACAGGAGTTATGGATTTTTATCCCGTTTCCTGGCTTAGCTTTTGTGACTCCTTTTGTTCTTTTGGGTTTACTGCTTGTTTGCTCGCACACCTTAGCCCCTTTTCTTGTCTTTTATATTCTAATTCTTTCTTCTTCTTAGATACCTCTTGTTCCACATCCTTTCATGGCATCTGATGAAGTAAGCTTCAGATCACAAAAACTTTTGCTATAGCACACACACATACTTTGGTTAGTTTATAAGGTACAAATCTAACCTGCCTTCTACTTGACTTCAAACTAACATGGCTAACTACATCTCTCTGCATTCATAGACATTAGGTCTGGAAGGGACCTCAGAAGATCATTGAGTCCGGCCTCCTGCCCAGGGGCAGGAAGTCAGCTGCGGTCATAGGATCCCAGTAAGATAAACGTCTAATTGACTCTAAAAGGAGTCCAGAGTAGGTGCCTGCACTACCTCTGGTGGCAATCTGTTCCAGGTCTTGGGGACTCAGACAGTAAAGAAGTTTTTCCTTATGTCCAGCCTGAAACGGTCTTGAAGGAGTTTGTGATCGTTGGACCTTGTCATCCCATGGGGCACTCTGGTGAACAGGTGTTCCCCCGGATTCTGATGTACACCCCTTATATATTTATAGGCAGCCACCAGGTCCCCCCTGAGCCTGCACTTTTCCAGGCTGAAGAGTCCTATGGCTCTCAACCTCTTCTCATAAGGCCTGTTCTCCTGCCCTCTGATCATATAATTTTATTCTGCTTCAAATACTGAACTATGAATAGAACTCCTGTAACTCCAAAAAGATCATTCCAAGGACTTAAAACTTCCTTTTAGTCATATTAAATTTAAATGAACCATATTGCCCCAAAACAGTATGATTCAAAAGAAGGGGTAATTGATAAGTGAGTAAGAGAAATGCAGGAAGAAGCAACTAAGTACTTAGCCTGAAGAAAAGAAAAGCAGGATATGATAGCTATCTATATATAACCTCCAAAGAAACTGTATGAAAAAGAAGAATGGAATTATTCAGAGTCCCATAAGATGCAAGAACAAGGACTGAGTAAAGGACTGAAAAAAATCAAAACTACGTGTTCAGAAAAAGGTCTTAACAGTTAAAAGAGCTGGATGTGGAACAGACTCCAAAGAAGGTGACTATAGCATCAGTATTCCTGATACACAAGGCCACAAAAAAAGGAAAGAACAAATTTATTTGATCTCGAAGACTCAATAATACAAGTCACCTGGAAAATACATATGAGAAAATATGATATGGGAAGAATTTCTCCCCGAATTTCCTGAAATGATAGCTGTGCAAGAGATGCTTGAGATTACTGAGAAGCTTTTGTGGGAAGAGGTATGGAAGTAGAGGAAATCTGTAAAAAACAACCTTTAATAAATGTTTACTTGGTGTCCTTTTCCTTTCCCACATTTTTACGCTATTATGTATGGCTTTTTGTCGCTGTGATTTATAAACACATTAAACATTATTAAAACTTCTTTCTGAGTGTTTGTTGGTACCATTTTACTTTCTGCTCGGCAATTCCTTTCTCCATGTATCAAAATTGCTAATGAATAACATTGCATCTTTACAGTTAATTTGATCATGGAGTTCAGGATTACAAAACCAAGATTTTATTATTTTTTATTGACAATCTGGAATTTTTCTTTCAGCAAAAAAATTGTTTTTACTGACATGTGTATTTACTGTTGTTAAAAAAAAATAAATCTTGAGTTAGCAGCCTTGTATGACTGTAGCAGAGGTTTTACACCCTGCTGCCCCACCACAGAGATCCCCTACTCACCCCACACCCTGCTGCCCCCCCAGCCTTATCCTTGCCAGCCCTACTCCTCCCCTGTCCTGGCACAGAATCCCACCCACTGCCTCTCCTTCTCCAAGCCCAAAGCTCTGTCCCAGCCAGGTTGCCTCCCACTCTGGACCTTTAATATGAGCAGCTATTGAAGGGAAGAGACAGGCAGGAAGACCAAGGGGCAGTGAGCGGCAATGTTGTGACAAAAGCTCAGTGCCTGCATACTACTACAATTCCATTCAGACAGAATGTGGCAATGCTATGCTCCTTTTGATTTTCAGCCATGCTCCATCTTTTGTCTTGCCCTGGAGCTTAGAACTGTGGTGGCTCCATGTTTTCACAGAAGGTTAAATGTTTTTAGAGACTTTTATGGACAGGCATTTTTAGGGTGTTCTTTTTCATGGAATATCTGCCAACTGTCCATAACTTTACAATCTTAATGGAGATGCGTGGCAATTGACGTAATAACATTAAGTATATTTTTTAGCATATACATTTTTTTAAGAGAGACCCTACAAAGATTGCCTAAGTCCATTATCTTAATAAAATAAAATTCAACAATAACGAGCTCAAAAAGTAATTTTTTTTTTTTTGCTGTTTTGATAGAGTTATAATTGTTGGCCATCATCCTCATATATATATATATTTTTTTCTTTCCTCTTACAAATATTCTATTTCTGGGAAGAGAGAAATTATATACCACTTATCAATAAATCATCTCTCTCACACAGTAGCCCTATACAGAAACAAGGAATTACAGGAAATATAAACATTTCATGATATGGCCAGATAGAGGCATAAAGAGGAGTCCCCACTTCTTCTTCCTTATCTAAGTATAGGGTAGAGCAGGGGTTTTCAACCTTTTTTAACAAGTGTACCTCTACGGTCTCAAAGTTTCAGCTCATGTACCCCTTTATAGTCTTTATTTTTAAGGGAAGAGGCAGATCAAGGCCCCCATGGTGAGGGAGGGAGTGGGGCAGAGGCAAGGGCAGGCATTGCATAGGCAGAGGGAGAAAAAGTTATTTGGGGTGGCTGAGCGTGCATGCACATCCCTGTCCCCAGCAGGTAAGTCTGTGAAGGAAGGGGCGGAGAGAGGAGCAAGAGCTGAGAGGGGCAGACTGAGTCCCCCATGGTGAGGGAGGGAGTTGGGCACCTGATCCTTGGATCTCCACTTGTCTCACCACCCGGCCCAGCTGGGGCCCCACTCATGCTCCTGCCTTACTCCCTCCTTCACTTCAGGGGCCTCGATCTGCGCCCCCTCCCCAGTGGTGAGGGAGATAGTGGGGCTGGGAATCAAGACACTCACAGTGCAGGAGGGAGTGGGGCAGGGAAAAATCATTCACCCTTGTCCCTGCCCCACTCCCTCCTGCACTGTGGGGTTTATTCCACAGCTGGGCCCAGATGGGACCCCATTCATGGTGAATGGGAACCCAGCTAGGCTGGGTTGTGGGACAATTGGAGCCTGGAGGTTTGTCCAGAGGTGCAGCATGGGGGAGCGCATCCAGACGCATGGCGTGCAACTGTAAAAAAAAACTTTTTTACAGTTACATCACTCACTACAATGTCTAGAAATACAGTCTGACCCTTTATAATTAAAACTAGGCTGGGAAATAAGATCTTATTGTTTAATAAGATTTTAAGGTGCAGGATAATTTTTTTTTTTTTTTTTTTTAAAGAAGCAAGAAAAGTACTTACACAAAGAAGAAGTCAAAACACAAAGAAACTAAATTAAGGCCATGCCTGCTTTCTTGAATTCTGTCAGGAGGTGTGTTCTTGTCTAAATTTAAAAAAAAAATGAGCAGATAGCACACACTAAGCAAGTATGTGTACCCCTCATATAGCACACCATCGCATGCCAAAGACATGTTTTTTTAGGCATTTCTTGTAAGAATACTAGCAGCACATCTCTATAAAGAAACTAACTTAATTCAAGGAGTTTACAGTGTAGACCCCCTTCCCCAAAAAAACATAAAAAGCGCATGCACTAAACATACTGTGTGGACACAAAGACTGTGGATACAGTATTTTTAGAGGTATCTTTACAGTCATTCTGTTTGGGTCTGCTCTTTAAGGCAATGGTTTTCAAATGGTGTTCTATGGAATCCTGGGGTTTTGTGATGGGTCATCAGAGATTGTGATGGGTCATTATTCTGCAAAGAAATTGGGGATAATGGCAGAGTGGACCAGGAGGTGGTATGACACTACTCCCATCTGGATGGCTGGATCAATGTTAGTTCCTATAGCCCTGAGGAGCCAGGGGTAGGGCAGAAGAAGTGGTATGAAAGGCTTCCATGACTTTAGGAATTTAAAAACCACTGCTTTAGGACAGAGGAATCATTGGGAAATATGGCTGGAAGGCACCTCATAAGGTCATCTTTTGTTTTTTCCACCACTTTAATTTTTATCTCATTTTACATTTTAACTTTTCCATATTTGCACTGCCTCAGAGTCAATGGGCAGAATGTGATGCCTGTTCTCACGTGGGTGAGATTTTGTGCTACACAGAACTTGCAAGACTTAGAAAGAAGTCTTGAGGTTTTGGTAGCTTCTCTCAAATTATACCAGTTTCCTGGAGGCTTGGAATCTTTACTGTGATAGCATTGTGTGATTCAGCTTCCAGTCTCTCTCCCTCTCTCTCACTTGTACCATGAACATTATGTGCTTCAGAAGGCATCCTCAGAAGTGAGGCTTCTGACAGCCATTTGCAGTGACTGTACCAAAGAATTTCCCCTGTGGATTTCTCTCTGTTTCTTAGACCATTTATGCTTTAATCTGGTATAAAAAGGACAGAATGGCACTGGGTGCATCTAAAAATTCACATTAGCATAGTTTACTGCAAAGTAAGCTTGTGCATGGTGGTTCAGGGCAGGGGTGGATCAGGGCAGGGGCCTGGGACCTGCCCCTCCCTTGCATCTCTTTCCAAGTTCCCTGACCCTTTATCAGCGAGCCAGGGCCAGGAGCTCCCTGCAGGTAGGGAAGGGGGATACTGTCTCCGCCCTGGCAGCAGGCAGCCACACGAAACCAAGAGACAGCTGTCTCCTGATTGGGTGCCCCCTGCCTGCTCTTGGGCTAGCACTCAGGGGGATCATAGAGGTCCCCCCAGTGGTGGCAGGGGCCCATTGCAGGGCTGCAGGAAAGTTGGAGCGAAGAGCAGCAAATCTTCTCCCTAATCCCTGCACATATAGACGCTTGCCCCAAAATGCTTAATCCAGAGTAGTTCACAACAAATTTAGGTCAGAGTAAATGCATGTGTAGACAGGCCCACTGTGAATCACTGGATGAAGAACAATGGACTATTGAAGTCAGGAGCTATTCTATAGAATTAAGATTAAAATTTGTCCCTGGAACTTTTTAAAATTAACACATGATTGTTGTATTTTGCAAGGAGCAGTGTCTTCCATACTTTTCCACATAAATCTGTGCTTAATCCTATTAAAACAATTGAATCTTCTTGCTGAAGTCCCGATTTGTCAAAGCACCAAATCATGTGTAGAGCTGCCATTATGTACCGGGTTGTTGATGTTGTTTCACTTTTTAAATATTTTTTAAGATTGTTACATTTGGTCTGTTTTTTGAGTACAGAACTGTGCATGCCCACCTAAATGTGTGAATGTGACAACTCCTTCATTGCCACCTCTACCAAATTTATACACCAAATAGTGTTGCTGGTCCCTGCTGCAAGATGACTTCTTAATGCCTGATGGTATGCAATTTACAGATTATTCCAAACCTAAAAATATAATTGATTTTTTTCCTGCCTCCCACCCCAACAATTAATTTTCTACCCTAATGCTCGCCCCCATAACAGTTCTGACTCTGTCTGACATCTGGTGATAACTCAGATCATAAATTAATTATGTATCTTCTCTTCCTCCATATCCTTCCCTGCCTCCATATCCATCCAATCCCTAATGTAAAAGATCCATTTGTTTGGAAGAAGAGTAAGGGGAAGCAGATATGTTCATTTCTTTTTTATCTCTTTCCCAGACTAAAGCTCATTTCAGCCTCTAAGAGAAGAGGAAGAACTTTGGTGCCTTCTCACCATATCTCTGATTATTTTTTCTCAGGATGGAAGGCAGCCAATTGAGGCTGAGGGTTCACCATGCAGGTGCAGGCTTGAGCCTTTTGCATCATCTTAGTAGGAGCCAAAATCCTATTACTGGTGAAGAAATCATGGAAATTAGCAACAGTGAATAGGCTTAACTGTAATGCATATTCATGCAAATACTCAAAAAAAAAAATATTTTAAAGGGATGTTGGCATGTGGTGAAATGCTTGCCAGATAAATAAATTTAGAGCAAGTTTACCTCCAACTATAACTGTGCAGCCTCCCACTTCAGACACCTGTATAAATCTAACCTACAGCAGAAGGGATATTAATATGGCTTTCAAAACCTGCTTGAGATGCAGGAAAAATTAGCCTTGTGTTCTGTGCTGCCTTGGCAAGCCTGTTACTGGTACCTGAACTAAGCTGTGTAAAGAGATTTTGGTTTTACCTATATTGCCACCTGAATCTCACTCCCGAAACATAATTAAGGATGTTGTTGAGTTTGGACTCAAGCAACTTGCCACTTAATGTCAGTAACACGTTCTGCTAGCTAAATTCAAATTCAGTTATTGCTTAGTCTACTTAATTATATTCCACACATCCTCCTTTTTGGTGCTTCCACATATAAAAAAACTTCCTTCAGGTTATAATGAAATCTGAAGAGTGAGTTGTTGTTCTGAAAACTACATTTCCACAGCATGCACCAGCTCTGGTATTTCCCCAAGTGTACAACAATTGTAATTTGAAAGGATGAACAAATGCAGCCAGTTTGTTTCAGGCTTGTTTTCTCTTCCAAACCTAGTAGGCAAAAACCTGTGCACTTCCTTTCTCACTTTCCTAAGCTTTCCAGGTAACTGGAGAGAAAAGTACATTTGCTGTACAAGATCGACAATTGTTGATACTCCCGATTAACAATTTTATGTTTCTTTTACTGGTTATTCCTCATCTCTTTTCACTACTGCAAATCAAAATAATCCTTGTATGAATTGCATAGAATATGCTTAATTAAAAATATTTATTAGTGTGAGTATGAGAAAAATACTTACTGGTGGTGCTATAAATTTATATAGAGAAGAACCTCTCAGCGCTAGAAACTTTGGTGTGTACATTCGGTCCTGAAGGGAGTCTTGTTCCCTTTCTTCTGTCCAGCCCATGTAGACTATCTGACAGAAAAATCAATAGTGTTGACAAATTCTACATGCATTTTATCCAATAGATTCATTACATATCCTTTGTGCAAATGTACCAGTGCCATTTAGCTAGAAATCCCAATTTGTCGATTTAAAATGACATCTTGATAGTTCACTTATCATTTTACAATTTTATATTATAAGAGGCTGTTTGTAACAATTTGGGGGAAAAAAGTCAGAACAGATTTTTTTATTATGCCAACAAAAATAAAAATAAAACATATACTCAAGCAGATGTCAGAGGTTTATCATCTCATTAAAGGCTTGCTGGAGTAATTGTACATATGCTAACAGTTCACATCAGAGCAATTTAATGCAAGCAAAGGGTAAGTAACAAGGAAACTAGTATAATATCAGATAATAAGTTCAACTGCTCATGCATATAATACTAGGTGGTGGTTTGCCACTGTCTGTGGAAACAAGGATTTCAGTATAAGAAAGCCTTGTTTAATATTTTTATTTATATACGTTCATCCCAGAAATTTAGATTAGCTTTCCAGAATTATTTCCTAATAAGTTATAACTACGTTGAGGACTTTTTTGATTCAATGTTTGCTCTAGAAGAAACAACTGAAGGGTATGAAAGTGTTGAGAGTTACAAATAGTAGCTGTCCCCTCCTCCAACCACTTGACCAATGATTCCACCATAACATGAATAAAAGAAACAGACTGGAACCCAAATATTATTCTTGCATAGAGAAACTGGCCTCTTATTTAGGATATGAACTATAAAGTTTGGGGTCTATCTTCAGGTAGCTTCTTTATGTCCACATTTTTAATGAACTTTAACGTAGCACCTTACCAATACCTCCTTTTCCTTAGAAATTTATTTACTTGAGTGCACATAAGTCCATGTTGAGATCTAATTAGTCATAAACTCATTTATATCATGTGTGTGAGTTAAGGCCTAAAATAGTAGAAACCTGAGTATTTACCAACACCAGTACGTGAAGTTATGGAAGACTGTAGCAGGCTCAAGCAATCCACCTATTGTCAAAGGCCTGCTAGTGGATAGACCTCCCTAGTGGTTGGACCCACAACCCTTGCTTTTTACTTTGCCTCCTATCTCCCTCCTGCCATGACTTGGTCTTTAAGGGTTTTTAATTAGGGAGGGTGTTGGAAGAGATCGGGGTAGCCCCTTTCTAAGTGACTTCACTTGGTGTGCTGTCCTCTGGGCTTCTCTGTCCTAAACTCTCCGGGGTAGGACCCACCTTTTAAAGGCAGCTCCAGTCAAGCCTTCAGGGCAATAATCATGACCTCTAGCCACCTCCACAATCATGCCTATGCCTTGCAGATGTTATCAGTTATCATTCTTGGGAGGCGCCTTGCCTACACCGGCCCCCAAGCACTTACTGGGATTTCGGCCTTCCTAGGTTCCCCCTCACCTTTTTTTTTAACTGGGGTCCCTCAGCCTAGCTCCATAGCACCAGGGCCCAGCTTATGATTCAGGGCTACTGGCCCTGTTTTTTTCCCCTCATGGGCTATGGCCCCTCGCCCTCTTGGCCCCTAACTGTCTCCGTCTTACACCCCACCCTGGTAGCATACAAAGACTTGCTGCTCCCAGCACCCCACTGTGGCCTCTGAACTGCCTCTACAGCCACAGGGGTAAATTTAAGATAAAAAGCTACTGCTTCAATTAGAACTTCTTCCCTCTCTGGGTAAAATACAGCAAAGGACACAAAAGAAATGCTGCTTTAACAGAAATCTTCTCACTCTGATTGAACAGAACACCACAAGAGTGGGGGAGCCGCCCTGGCATGAGACTCCTAACGAGCTCTTCATGTCTGGGCCATGGAGGTTCCTGGTGCCTGTAACACAAGAAGTGCAGGGTCTCTGCCTTTCCTCAGCAGCATCTTCTCACTATCTGTCTTGCTCCCCCACCCCCACTTCTAGCTTCAGGCAGGGGGTTTTTATATGTCCAACAGCCCCTTCCCACTGCCTTATCTCATGCCTGTTCAGGGGTTTTAAATCTCTTAATTAAAGGGCAACCTCTGTTCCTGCTGCTCCACTCTCTTAAAGGGGCATGATCCCAACTGCCTGATGAAGGTCCTTCCCTTTCACACTGACTACTCTGGTCCCTCCTTCTCTCTCTTTCTCTTTCCCTCTCAGCTAAGTAACAGGGTTAGGGTCCCCTGTTAGAAGGACCCATATATGTGGATTAAATGCATCACAGGAACTCTTGATAACTAATATTAATAAGAACAGTTTTTGCTAATAATACATATTGACTGCTGGTGTCTGGGAAAATTCTGGGGCATTTGAATATTAATGGAATAGATCTGTTGACTTCAGAAGAGTAAGTTTGCATATCATGTATCTTCTGTAAGAGTACGTATAGATGAGCAAATTATATTCAGGATGAGGCTTTCAATAGGTCACAGCTGTTTATGGCAATTATTTGATATGTCTTCTGTATCCCATGGTAAGTAGCAGCTAAATTGAAGCATCTTGTCTCTCCCTGAAACAACTGTTAAATTATCATTGTTTTGCTTCCATTTACTATGGGAGAGAGGACACATAAAACAGTTAGCATGGATAGTTGACCTGTGATAAATTGCATCCTCCAAATAATTTGTTCATCTGTCCACATGCTACTAGAGTGGGGCCAGTTATTGTCCAGACCCTTGATGCATTCCAGATTGAGTACTGAGAACACAGAGGGTCCAGCCTAAGCAATGCTTATGAATATGGATATTCTTAATCATATTAGTAGTAAATTTACTCATGCCACTTTCATGTTTATTTGATCGGGCATGATTATTCCATGACATTTCAGTATACCGGACAAAGAATGTTTGCCCAGCATTCTTTTAGTAGTATAAATAGTTTACCTAAATTTATTGCTACTAGTGGTTCTAGCTCATTAAGAGTTCTATATGAAACATACAATGGATTACATTAATTTTTGCTGCATTTTATTTTTTTTACAGTTGCTGTTTATACCATAGTTCATGTATTATGTTATCAGGTATTTAGTTACAGAGGTTTTGCTATATATCTCTATCATGGTTTACTGCAAACTTTGTATTGGACAGTCATGTGTGTATGTATGGGTGTGTGTACGCACATGTGACCACACACAAACTGATGAAGCGGTGTATTATTTTTATAGTTTTAGTAGACAACACTATGGACTATCTTCACAAGGTTGTTCCATGTGTTAAAAATGAACAACTTTGTTTTAAATCCCCGAGACTTTAATCCTTCATATACACAAACCAGTGTTACAGAGTTTGGTATACTGTTGGGTAGTTCCTTCTGGCTTTGCCTAAAGTCTGTGAACGATAAGATTCCAAAAGAAAAAATAATGGAATTAGTTTAAAGGTTACCATTATCAGTTCCATGCTTGAAAACCTGTAAAGATCTAGACAGGTTACAGGGGTGGGCAGATGAGAACAAGATGGGATTCAATACTGACAAGTACAAGGTATTGCATCTGGGGAGGAAGAACCAGCAGCATAGCTACAGGCTAAGGAACTCCCTTCTAGTCAGCAGAGAGGCAGAAAAGGATCTTGCTATCTTTACTGATCCCAAGATGAACATGGGCTGCCAATGTGGGGACATGGTCAGGAAGGTTAACCGCACCTTGTCATGCATCCACAGATGCATCACGAGCAGGTCCAAGGAGGTGATCTTCCCACTCTATGCGGCACTGGTCAGGCCACAGTTGGAGTAGTGTCCAGTTCTGGGTGCTGCACTTCAGGAGGGATGTGGACAGCATTGAGAGGGTCCAGAGGAGGGCCACTTGCATGATCAGGGGGCAACAAGGGAGGCCCTACGAGCGGAGGCTACAGGACCTGAACCTGTTCAGCCTCCACAAGAGAAGGCTGAGAGGGGATGTGGTGGCCATCTACAAACTGGCCAAGGGGGACCAGCAGGCTATGGGATAGTCCCTGTTCCCTCAAGCACTACCAGGAGTAACGAGGAATAAAGGCCATAAGTTGACTGAGAGTAGATTCAGGCTAGATATCAGGAGGCACTACTTCACAGTTGGGGTGGCTAGGATCTGGAACCAACTTCCAAGGGAAGTGGTGCTCGCTCCTACCATGGGGGATTAAAAAAAGAGGCTAGATAATCACCTAGCTAGGGTCGTTTGACCCCAGCATTCTTTCTTGCCCATGGGAGGGGGTTGGACAGGACCTGAGCAGATCATCAACTATAAAACTATAAAAATTAAGATTATCTTTGAGTTGCAGGCACTGATATGACAAATCCAGAAGAAGCAAGTTCCTTTGAAACTCCTATTTGCGTTTCCCATTTAGAGTGTTAGTGATGTTATTCATGGAATCAGAAAAAAAAATAAGGAACCCTGCACCAAAGATTTTCTAGCAGTCTGGAGAAATAATTGACCTAAATTGGGGATACTCAGGTCAAAAAAGAGTGATGAATGGCCTCCGATTGCTGGAGATTGAGACATTTTGCACTCAGACTCAATTGATTAGATTATTTTGATTTGTTTCATTAGATTTGGACATACGGTAAGATATCATCTTGCTCATAGGTTTTTAATAACTTTGTAGCCTAGTAAGTAATTTATGTTCAGCTAACAGTTTCTTTCCTACAATCCTGATTACATTTTCATAGATTTCATAGACATTAGGGCTGGAAGGGACCTCGGAAGATCATCGAGTCCAGCCCCCTGCCCAAAGGGCAGGAAGTCAGCCGGGTTCATAGGATCCCAGCAAGATGAGCATCCAGTTTGCTCTTGAAGGTGTTCAATGTAGGCGCTTGAACCACCTCTGGTGGCAGGCTGTTCCAGACCTTGGGGGCTCAGACAGTAAAGAAATTCTTCCTTATGTCCAGCCTGAAATGGTCTTGTAGTAGTTTATGACCATTCGACCTAAGTTTCTACTTCTACTATTCATCAGCCTAACAGGATAGTCACTCATGCTGTGTAGATGTATTGATACTGCACATTTGCTTGCTTCAGTACTAAAGTAGCCATGAAATTTAAAGGCAATTGCTGAGATATTTTCCCTTGCCTTTCTATATCATGAAGAAAGAAGAAATTAGATTGATTTATCAGATGATAGTCTTTATTAATGACTTATTAACAAAAAGGGTATTACTCTATCAGATTAGATAACCACCATTAAGCCTTTGTTAAAAAGAAAGTATCAGATTATCAGTAAGAATATTTAGAGTCCCATTTCTATGATTTAAATGAATATAAGACAGACCTACAGAGTCTGAAGAGAAGAGGAGAGGAGAAAAGGAAAGAAGGCTCACTGTATTAGCGTCTTAATTTATTTTTAACTATTTGTTACTATAACAGATGCAAGTTCTCCTGAAAAAAATTGGATATGTGAAATGTGTTGGTGTTACCTGTCTGTAAAGAGTGAGAAATTTATTAGGAACATCTTATCCTTCAGGAGGTTAAACTGACATAATAGACTGGAGAATTTTAAGGGCATGAGTAGATGAATCAAGGGCCCTAAATTGAAGTGGTGGGTTTTTAAGCCAACCTTTTGAATTTAGGGCCCTTAAAACCCCTGTGGAGGGGAAGGCAAGCTGCTGGCAGATGGAGCAGTCCCTGAGCTCTGGGGGCCAGGGGGGGCTGGTGCTTCCCTCTGCAGCAGAGGTGTCCCCCTCACCCAGGCAGCACCCACTCACAAGCACCTGGCTCATGCGGTCCCAGAGGGCACCGCAGCCATGGAGGGAAGCACCGCTCAGCACAGCTCAGGCAAGCAGGAATGCTTGGGGGGGGGGGGGTTGAAATCAGGCTTGCTGCTTTTCTTGTGTGGAACCTGCCTTCCCAGGCTGCTGCAGGGCTTCCTGCAGAGGCCCTGAGCTGCACGGAGCCTGGTGCTTCTCTTCACAGCTATAGGGGCAGCAAACTAAAACTCCTCAGAAGAGTTTTAGTTTGCTGTGCCCCAAGTTATTTAAGGTGCTTTATGCCACCAAATTTCCTACAGCAGGTGGAATTAATGTGCAATATGCCACCAAGTGTGCAAATACCAACACCATCAAAGTGGTGCAAAAGCATTTAGCCTGCTTTAAAGTGTCATTCGTACAAGCCCCTTGTTTCATTTACACACAGCTTGAAATGCTGATAAACATTCCAAATTTGACTTAAAGTCTAGAACAAAAATTGAAATTAGTCAATTTAAAAGAGAACATTTTTAGAGTAAGCTATATACAGATGAAAAAGGTAAACATTAACATGCAAAGGATAGCCAAGGGTACACATAAGCATTACATGTAGATCAACCTAACAAGGCTTATCTAATTGCCCAACTCTACAGCTGTGCAGAGACTTAAATTGCCCCGAAATGATATGGCTTAAATTGCACCCAAAATGGCATGCCTGGTTTAAGCTGGTTTACCTGAGTAGATGCACTAACTTAGATCAAGATTAGGTTAGCCCACTCTAAGAAAGGGTGAACCCAATCTCACAAATACCTTGCATGTAGTCCTGGGGCTAGGAAAGCCCAGATGCTCACCCCAGCCCTGGGGCTGCACTCTTCCCCCACCCCTACCCTAAACCTGACTAAGTTAATTTTTAGCCCACGACCCCTCCCTGGCTGATTAACCACCGCCTCCCCCTGCAAAACCCACTGACCCCCCTCCATGGATCTGTGAGCCCCCCCTCAATCCCAACAATCTCTCTCATGGTTCTGCTAGCTCCCCAATCCCATTCACTCCTCTCCCCACCAGTTTCCTCACATGGCTCCAGGAAGTGGCAAATGGCTGAATATACTACTCTTGGTCTAGGTTAACAGGTCTTAAAATAAGCCATACGAATACAGGCTGGGTGTGGCAAACAGCTGTATGCAACTGTCACGGTGGGGTCCTATAGGAGGGCCGCGATCTCCTTAAGGCCCCCTCCACATGACAAGTCGGCCCAAGGGCACCCTCAGATTCTCGCCTGCCACGTCTTTGATCTTAAGTTAAAGTTGGGAGGCTGCCTCACGTCTCCTTGGGCATGGTTAGTTGGGACCTCTGTCCCCGTGTTTTCCCGGACCCACCGGGGGTCTCCCTTTATGATGGGTGCTTCTGGGCACCCCAGCCTTATGGGCTATGCGTGGCTCCAACCACCCCTGATACCACGCCCCAAGCCTCGCAGATGGGATAGACATTGGTGTGTCTCTCTGCCTATATTCCTGCCTGCCTCTCGGGCCTTCTCTGTTATGCTGCCCCCTCCTGGGCTCTTCGAGCCCCCTCAGGGCCTTCCCTGTGATGGGGCCCCCTCTGTTGTGCTGCCCCCTCTTGGGCTCTCCGAGCCCGCTCGGGGCCTCCCTGTAATGTTGCCCCTCTTTCCTGGGGACTTCTGCACCCCCTCTGGGACTTCTCATCAAGCCACCTGTCTCTCAGGCCCAACCGCACTGTTACCCCCTCTCTCCAGGGCTCACTGCACCACTACCCCCTCTCTCCGGTGTTCACCGCAGTACACCACCTTTCTCCGGGGTTTACTGCAGCACTAGGCCTTCCTCAGGGCTCACCGCACCCGCCCTGGGACTTCCTAATAATAGTGCCCGCTCTCTGGGGCTCGCTGTGCCCACGCTGGGCTTCCTAATAATAGTGCCCCCTCTCTGGGGCTGGGGTCTAAGCCCTCTTTAGCTGCGCCCTCCCTGGCACTGGGGTTCCCACACTGCTGGGGGTTCCCCCCGAGTATGCTGCGCCTGCTCCAGCGCTGGGGTCCTCACCCTTCGTTGTGTGTCCCCAATGAGTATGCTGCGCCCTCCTCAGGCGCTGGGGCCCCCACTCCTCTGGGGGTCCCTATGAGGCCTCTTCCAACCCCTTATAGCCTCACCCTAGCCACCGGTGTAATAAACAACAAAACAAAATGCAAGCCTCCTGGCTACAACTTAACTTACGGCCGCCTGGCTATAACAACATTGCTCCCATCTCCTGGAGCCGCCATCCTTTACTCTGCTCAAGCAGTTCTCACATCTCAGCTTCAGGAGCTCCTCTCCATCTGGCCACTGGCAGGGAACTACCAGCCTGGCCTCGGCCCTGGGCTTTATAGGAGCCAGGCCCTGCCTCCTACAGGCAGCTGACTTCCTGGTTGCCCCTGGCAACCCACAGTTGTGCTCGTTATGTCCTGCCAGGGCTCTTTCTCCCTGGCAGTTTCCCCTCTCTAGGAGCAGAGCACTGAGGTGCCCTGTGACAGCAACCTTAGGTAATATATACTGTCCAAAAGTATTCAGCATAAAAATCTGGTTTAATGTTACTCCAGGTAGATGGAAAGATCCCTGATTTTGGATCCTTTTGTTTATATACATGCAAATACTGCAGTCATCATATAATGGAAACACATATATGCAGAATAGAACATAAATAAACTTTAGTATATCCACTTACTACTAAATGAGCTAAACAAGTATATCTATTAATGCTACAATTAGTTGAATTTGTCATCTGCATAATATATCAGCTTCCTGCACTGCTGTACATGTAGTAAACATGGGAACTCGGAAGGGTCCATGTACTGCTCCAAGTACTGCTATCAATTGGATATCATTTGATGCTATCAATGCTATCAATTGGATAGCATTCAAATGCTATCAATTGGATAGCATTTTCATCTTAAAAAAGTGAAAAGTGAAAGGGTAGCTTTCTTTGAGGTCTGCCAAGTTGATCAGACTTGTCTTATGGGAAAGAACAAGTTTGGTTTGTGATGCACTTTCCAGTTCTACAATTCTTCTAGTTTCCAAGTTGCCTGTGGCAGGCCTTTTATCAAAAAGGAATAGGTAACACTAAATTAATTTACTGTATGGTGCTTCTGTACCAAAAGCTCAATAAGTTATTGCTTATCAGGTAAATCATGTATACTTGAAAAAAATCTATATCTATATGATAAATGAACCAAGACACTCCATTCAGTCAAAAATCCATATACATTTAATTCAATATAAATTTACATCACACTAGCATTATAGCTGAGAAGGACCATAATCCATAATGTGCCAGAATGTATTTATAAAATTCATATTTCAGATGTGGCCAGTAGCTTGTTTAAAGTATCCTAAAAAGAATGTTTCTAGTCTAACATGTAGTTTCTAGTAATTGTGTGTGTGTGCGCACGCGCGCATGCATGTGCATGCAAATTTGAATTTTATATGAAGAATGGAAAACTGTTAATACAAGAAACAGTCACACAATAATGTTAATAAAGATGAAACTAAGACTCAGACTGAAACTGTATTTCAAAGATCAGGGGAGAATTATTTCCACTTTTTTTATTGGAATTGCTATATTAAAAACAGCATTATATGCAACAGAGAGGACAAAGAAAAAGTCTGAAGACAACTGCAACACTCAGAAAAGAATTATGATGACTCTTTCTCTACTGTTACTAGCATCCTTATCTCATGTTGGAGCTCTGAGTTTATTGGTTAACAAGCAATGATAAAAACCTACCAGAACGAAAATGAGCAGAGTCTAGATTAACAAATATTTCAAAGACAATAGACTATTCCATCATGTCAAGTGTAAGAGAAAGAGAGGGCATTAATATAAATGAAGAAAAAAAATTGTGGTCAAGTGTAAAACAGATGAAAAAAATGCCTAACAGAACTGTTCAAGATAGTGAAGAATCTGGCACTCTCGCCCATAAAAATAAGTCTTCCCATTTTTATTCTATGAATTATTTTCTATCACCGTCTTCACTAAGAAAACAGGTTGCATGAAAGACAGGTTTTCTGTGCCAGAAAGAGCTCTCAGTTATTGGCTGGAGAAAGAAACCAATCACCATGATCTAAAATGTCATGCGATGTGTCAATATGACTAAAATATTGAGAAATAGATTTAATTACTGCTGAAGAAACTGGTCATTATTAAAGATATGTTTTGGGGTTTTTTTAATAATCCAGGCATGTAGGATGCTTGCTGAAAAACGCAATAAGGGGAGCTGGGTAGGGCAAAGGGAGGAAGTCAAGAATGATGGGTTATGTTAAATATCTCATACTTTCATTTTAATTTAAGGTGTTTAAACCTCATTTGTTCCATTAGTTTTTTGAGACAGATAACTAGATCTTACTGAGAATTTTCAACAAAACTTCAGCAAAAATAGCAGTTTGTCTTTGCCAGCTAAAGCTATTAGTGGGAGAGAATCAGTTTTGTAACACTTTCTCAAATAAAAGGTTTAATTTAATATATACTGAAAAAGTAAGAACAATATGGGAAGATTAAAACTGAAAACTTTGAAAGGAAATATTTGGTTTTCCAAATAGGACTTTTCCCCCTTAACTTCTCAGTTAATCTCAGTCACCATATAAACCTTTCCTAGATTTTGGCTCTTCATCCCAGTTCAAGACATGAAAAACATTCAAAAAATCTACAAAATACTGGTGAGATCTAAAAACCATTTCCCTGCCCTGTTCCAATACTAATCCCTAAATGAATGGAAGACAAGTCTCTACACTATGATGCTAGATTAGCAATTTATTTCATATCAGCAACCACAAAGGCCTTCTATAGGGAGCTTGTACATTAAGCATGTACAGTTAAACGCTTTCCCAAGTGCTTTTGCTGAATCATGTCCAAGGTGATGTTCACTTTGAGGTGAAATGAACATATTTGCCTTATAAGGATTCTGTTAATTTCTACCAGAAGATTCCCATCTATGTTGTTAAATAATCAACTTCAATTTCCCTCTATGTGGAGATTTCTGGGCTATTGCTACTGCTATTCAAATAAGATGGAATGGTTTGATCTATTCTTATTATTCATAGATTGTTAGGAGCAGAAGGGACCTTGTAGATCATTGGGTCCAGTCCCCCTGCACTAGGCAGGAAAAGACAAGTGACCCCAGCAAGGTGACTGTCCAGTCTCCTTTTAAAGATTTCCAGGGTAGGTGACTGCACCACTGCTGGAGGGAGTTTATTTCACAGCCTGGACACCCTGACTGTGCAGGAGTTTTTCCTGGAATTGTGCCTGATGTGGCCTTCCAAGAGTTTGTATTGATTGCTGCTAGTCTTTGCCAGGGTTGCCCTGGTGAACAGCTGTTCACTGAGTTCTTGATGTACTCCCCTGATGTAGCGGTAAGCTGCTACCAAGTCCCCTTTCAGCCTTCTCTTCTGTAGGCTGAAGAAGCCCAAGTCCCTCAGCCTCTGCTCATGTGGCTTGTCTTGTAAGTCCCTGATCACAGTACTTCATCCTTGTTGAAGTGTGGCACATAGAACTGGATGCAGTACTCCAGCTGTGGTCTCACCAGTGTGGTGTACAGTGGGAGTATCACTTTCTTAGTCTTGCATGTAATGCAAGCCAGAGTATTGTTGCCCTGCTGGCCACAGCATTACACTGCTGGCTCATGTTCACATGATGGTTGATCACTACCCCTAGGTCCCTTTCAGCTGTGGTGCATGTCAAATTATCGCCACGAGCCTGCAGGTATGTTGAAGTTTGTTTGCCCCAGATGGAGCACCTTACACTTCTGAGTGTTGAACTTCATTTGGTTCCAGTCCACCCAACTCTTGGAGGGCCAACTATGCCTTACAGCACTATGAATCACATTTTTTTTTTTCTCAGAATACATGCAACTGCATTACTACTACTTCACACCCACATGTGGCACCTGAGCACCTCCCCTTCAGTTGTTGAAGTGAATGTGACTTTTGTTTGATCCCAATCTGCCTTCTTCACTTCATTTTCTCTTGTGGCAATTCATTTGTTTATCTGTCACATAATTCATTTTCATAGCAGTTTAGCATATTCCTAAACTGGCTCTGTTGGCTACTAGTTTTATCACTGAAGGGATCCCATCCTACAGCCTTCTAGAGATTTTTACAGCCAGCTAGAGGCCCTAGTGGCATTTTTGTAATTCTTAGTAGAACAGCTTTGAGCAAACTCTTTGATAATGAGGGAATCACTTACATTCTGGCTAAGAACATACTGTATATAATTGCAGTGTCAACATCCCTTCTCAGCACTGCTGTACAACTACAGCTAATAGGGACAAGTCTTCTATTGAAAAATATCCTGTGTGTAAAGATATATTTTGAACTGACTACCTATGAATTTCTTATCTACTAAACTTGTTAACAAATTTTAGCATTGTTGCCTGAGAAGGTGGGAAGTTCCTGATTTGAATGCAGAAAAAAGCTCTTTCATTTCTTTGAGGTTTCAAAAAGATAAAAACCTAATAAAGATATCCTACATGTGAGCAATTTAAAAGCACTCGTTATCTACTTAAGAAATTACTGTTGTGGTCATGTTTAGAATTTAACACCCATTCTCAGAGATTAATGCTCTTTGCCCCCTACATATACATACTGCAAAACTAATGTTTTTGATGCTCTCAACTGTAAATGGTGAGACACTAAACATTTCAGAGAATCTAGCCCAGGGCCATGGCCCCTCCTTTCTGAAATTAGCTATAGCCTTGTCACCTCCAACTAGATTAATGCAACATGCCTTACTTGCTGCATTTAAAGAAAAAAAATAAAGTAAAAGCAGACACAATTTGGCAACAAATCATGACAGGGTATCTATTAATATGGTCCTGGTGAATGCCTCAGGTCACACAAGCTAATGTACCTGAACAAGCACAAGCTACCATGCTCCAGTTTAAGCATGTATTCTGCAAACCCTTAAGTATCTGCATAATTCTAGTTATTAATATGTTACTCCGTAGTCATGACTCATGTCATATAAGTAATGTTATACATCTGCTTATATATTTGCAGGATTAGGGTAATTGTGAGGTTAATACCTAATCAATGAATATGTGATGCATCTCCGTGTTTGTAACTGATATTCAAATACTTCACACATTAGTAAAGCCAAAATCAAATTTCTCTGGAATAATGTTGTAATCTGTTCCAGAATAAAAACTGTATGAGCTTTTGACTACTGATTTTCAATGCTTAGTTGTTTCAATTGAGTGGACATTACAACAGAGCAAGTAATTTTCAAAGATTCCTTTGGAACTTGTGAATAACGGGAAATCTATTAATCTTTAAACTTAATGCATAACCCATACACACACGCAACAGCACATATTTGGGATACTTTGCATACTAGGGGTCTGTGCAGAGAAACTTACTTCACAAGGCTTTCTAAAGATTTTTAAAGACTATAAAGTCCAACATGTCACCACTTTTGCAAGTTCAAAATATATAAATATGAAATAAAATCACTCAAACAAGTACACTGGAGTGCAGAGCCTCATTCATCTTCTGAAATAGAAATCAATGGTTGTAACTGAAAGGGGTACAAAATCATCATAGAATTAATTTTATTTTCAAGAAGGAGGGAATACAAACAATGAATAATGAAACACGAACTGAAACAACAAAATATACTTTCGGTAGTGTCATTTTAAAACCACACTATATATTATTGCTGCAGTTTCTTAGTTCAGAAATTATTCAAAAGGTTAAAGATTAGTATTCTTTAATGCTCTGACAGCGTTTTGCACTTGAAAGTCTGTAGTCTTTAACTTTTATTTTGAGTTTATTTACCTCTAAGTAACAGCTAACTGGGACCTATTCAGTAATTGCCTGTTCCAGCACCTATTGAAGCAAAAAAAAAAGTCTCTCATAAACTTCAGTAAGCACTGGAACAGTCCCTATGTATTTGCAGAAAATCTTCCAAAGGAGGAATAATTGTCCCCCAAAAGCATTGCTTTCAAGCACCTCCCTTCCAGGAGTGGGGCCCAGTGAAGAAATGTTTCTGGAGGGTGATTATTGCTTTTGTAATGGCCAAAAATTTAGAGAGAGCATCAATCTATGTGCTAGTGGCAAACCACCAGTATAATTCCTGTCCTGTTATGTGCTGAAATGTTGTTGAATAACTGTTAACACTGTCAGGCTGTTATGAGCTAGGCTTTGCCTATTACATAGTCCTTCCTTGCCTAAATGTGACAGGAAAGGAGAAAGTGATTTCTTAAGGAAAGTGCCATATCAAAAAAATTGTAAAGTCACCTCTTCCTAGGTCTATTTTATCTCTCCCATTCATTATCATCTTTGCATTTTCTTTTAAATACAAGCTCAAGTAGAATTACCAGGCAAAGGGTGGATAAAGCATGGATAAAGTTTTTCCATCCCTGGACTGACCAAGGGAGGAAGGAGAGTCTTATTTATTTTCCTGCCTTGAGCAGGGGGTTGAAGTAAATGACTTCCAGAGCTACATTTCTATGATACTATGATAAAAACTTGACTGGAAGAGCAGGGGGAGGAAAGACTTTTAAAAGACCAAGTGATGCTTATGGACGTTGGTTACAAAATGGAAGTGCTAAAAGGTACAAAGGAAAGGAGCTTACCAGAAAAGTGCAGTCAATCATATATTATTTAAATTAATCTAATTCTATAGTTACCAATAATTTGTTAGGTTAGATCATGATATAGAACGTATTTTAAAACAAATCATTAATCACTGCAATAGGAACCCTTTCTAAAATCAGGAATGGTGATTAATCACATTTGACTACAGCAGGATATAAGAGATGTGAAAAAAGACAGCAGTTCAAAGTAACATCAAGTTTGGATAGTCTTGCTATACAGAAGATAAGGAACACCTTATCTTCTTGCGACTTGGACGAGGGAGTGAAATGTACTCTGTCAAAGTCTGCAGATGACACAAAGCTATGGGGAGAGGTGGACATGCCGGAGGGCAGGGAACAGCTGCAAGCAGACCTGGACAGGTTGAACAAGTGGGCAGAAAAAAACAGAATGCAGTTCAACAAGGAGAAATGCAAAGTGCTGCACCTAGGGAAGAAAAATGTCCAGCACACCTACAGCCTAGGGAATGACCTGCTGGGTGGCACAGAGGTGGAAAGGGATCTTGGAGTCCTAGTGGACTCCAAGATGAACATGAGTCGGCAATGTGAAGAAGCCATCAGAAAAGCCAATGGCACTTTATCGTGCATCAGCAGATGCATGACAAATAGGTCCAAGGAGGTGATACTTCCCCTCTATCGGGCGCTGGTCAGACCGCAGTTGGAGTACTGCGTGCAATTCTGGGTGCCACAATTCAAGAGGGATGCGGATAACCTGGAGAGGGTCCAGAGAAGGGCCACTCGTATGGTTAAGGGCCTGCAGACCAAGCCCTATGAGGAGAGACTAAAGAACCTGGACCTTTTCAGCCTCCGCAAGAGAAGGTTGAAAGGCGACCTCGTGGCTGCCTATAAGTTCATCACAGGGGCACAGAAGGGAATTGGTGAGTATTTATTCACCAAGGCGCCCCCGGGGGTTACAAGAAATAATGGCCACAAGCTAGCAGAGAGCAGATTTAGATTGGACATTAGGAAGAACTTCTTCACAGTTCGAGTGGCCAAGGTCTGGAACGGGCTCCCAAGGGAGGTGGTGCTCTCCCCTACCCTGGGGGTCTTCAAGAGGAGGTTAGATGAGTATCTAGCTGGGGTCATCTAGACCCAGCACTCTTTCCTGCCTATGCAGGGGGTCGGACTCGATGATCTATTGAGGTCCCTTCTGACCCTAACATCTATGAAACCTCTTAAGAAAGATCCCATTAAAGTTAAACTTTAGGAGCATCAATGACTTTGACACCAGGCACAAGTCACAACCTGTTATTTAAATTTGCAAAGAGGCAGTGACATATTAAGCCAGTGTGGGTACTCACTGACCAGCCACAGTGCTAGTCTCCCACCTGCCTCTGGGCATACCACCCACCTCTCTCAGCTGTCACGTCTTGTTGTTAAATGATTAGGTTTTTAATTAGGAGGGAGACTGCCCTCTGAATGCCTTGTTCTCCTGGGCCTACGTATCTAGTTCCAGCCACCCCTGTGCTGCATCCCAAGCCTCACAGATACTCCTAACAGCTGTGCTGTGTTACAGCCTGAGGCCGGGCCCAGATCAGGACACAGTGTTAGGCCTCTCACGTTCCGCCCTGTACAGATTGCACTACCACCTCCCTCTCACTGAGGCCTCTCTCATTCCCCTGCCTCTCACATGGTCTCTCTCTTACTGCCCCTCGCAAGGCCACACTTGTACTGCCCCTTTTTTTCCTTGGGGCCACACTCACCCTGCCCTCCCCCAGAAGGTCCTTGTGCTTATTTCCCTGCACTCCATGGCCAGCAAGCATGTGACCTCTTGGATCTCTCCCGTAGCCCTCATCTGAGTGAGCGCTGGGCAGTTTGCAGAACACTGGACTGACTCTGCCTCTGGTCTCTCACTGGGTTGCTCACCCAGCTGCTCTCAATCAGGGGCTCCTGACTTGCCTCATTGGTTACTTGTGGCTCTTCCTCAGCCACCCCACTCAATAAGCCTCCGGCCCACTTGTGGTCTCAGGCATCCAAAGGCTTACCTGGACCTAACTCGGCCCCCATGCTAACAGGACCTACCCTCAAGCCCTTTTCTCACTGGGGCCCACTTCATGCACCTTCCTCACAGGGCCTCATCTCAGGTCCCTATGTCCATTGGGCCTCACCACTCTTGTTCAGGCTGAAAGGTGGCCCTCTGAACCCCACTCTGCACATCTATCTCCTCTGAGGCACATACTCTGCCCCCTACATTGGGACCTGGGGCCAAACACCTGCCACAGGCTCAGGTACCATTTGTCAGTGTGCCAGGCTCACTACTCTCACTCTCCAGGGTCTTCCACCCAAAACACAGGCTCAGGTGGCTGCAGCCATGCCTGGCCCCACAACCCACTCTCCGGGCTCTTGTACCCCACACAAGCTCAGTTGCCACACCTGGGTATGCTTGGCTCTCCACTGCCTCCAATGATACATAACCCACCCAAACTCAGGGGCTGGGGTTAAGGCACCCCTCCTCACCTTTCACTGGGGTGGTAACTGGCCTGGCATTTTGGGGGGACTGTTCCACCACGAACAGCCCCACCAGGCCACCCATCCCTGGAAGGGTGCAGTTTTAGGTCATGCCTGGGATTAGGAGCCTCCACACCATCCTCATAAGCCCCTGCCCTCTCCTCCAAGTTGTTGTGGGCGCAGCAGCTCCACCAGGATGTTATTTTAACAGTGTTAGGCAGTAAACTGCTGCCTCCAGCCCTGCTGGCCTGAATCTTAAAATGGCCATTCATCAGAGCTGGGGCCACACCTGCTGGTTGCCTCTTCATGGTTTTAACATGGCAGACACCAAAAGTGCTCTGCCATGCACCTTCCCCCTTAAAATAGTTTCTGGGGAAGGTTTACCCTACTGCTTCATTGAAGCAGGCTCCCCTCAGAGGCTGTGAAAGCCCTCGAGTGGCAAGCACCCCGCAAACATGCTCCACCACATACCTTCCCCCTTAAAAATGACATTCAGGGGCTTCACCTGGCTGCCTCCACTGCTTGCTTTGTCCCAGTCTGCTGCAGCCCCTGAGCCAGTTATGTCTACTAACAGATTACTGCAGTAATACTTTGTTTTAATAAAGTGTAAAATGGCATAACAGAAGTATTCTATGCATCCCCAAACCCCATCCATATACTTCCATTATGCTATCATCACGCTGGTGGCACACTGAAAATAGGGCATTATAAGAAATTGGTTGGACATAAATATAATAGCTATAGCTGCTGCATGTTAGGTTTCTAAGGTATAAGGTTTAAATAAATCATGTATCCAACATAAGCATAGTTTTTAAATCATAATTTTAGTCCATGTATTAATATACCAAGGCAGAGAGTTTTAGAAATAATTTTTTTCTGTCTAAACATCATTTTTAAATAGAAAAAAAGGGATGAAATACTATAACATTAAATGTTCACTTTTATTGGTGTGCACTGTGCAATATAGGTTAGACTTGAAGTGCAATAGTGTCCCTTTATGGCATTTATGATATCAGAACTTTAAACTTTGAACTCTATGGCTAAGTACAGAGAGTCAAAAAGCCCAAGGCTGAATTGGTTCAATCGCCACAGGTTAGTCTAAACTGTGTAGATTGAACTCATAAGCAAATGAACAGATATTCACTTTTGATTCTGGAAATTAAGCCACATGCTTGCAATGGCTCAGGCCAGAAGCTGGGGGGGAGAAGGTGGGGGAAGGGGAGAGGGCACTAAAGCCTGCCTCTCTGCTTAGCTGCAGCAGACAACTTGGGCCAAGGCTGGCTAACCCACCATGTAGGGTGGAGGGTTTGCAGGGAATTACAAAGCATCCTGGGATGCTGGGGGACTTGGAGTCAATTTGAATCAGGAGGGAATCTTGGACAGAAGTTCAATAAACTGATTTAACCTAAATCAGTTAAGTCTGGCAGTACATCCATGCAGGATTATTTTAAACTGGGTTTGGCCATTTTATAAGTGGGTTATGTGCACTGAACTTCTGTTGTGTTACAGAGTTGGACAGGTATATGTGTTATACCAGTATATGCATATTTTTTGTCCTTAGCCCGTTAGAGCAAAGCAATAAAAAACAATAATATCCTCCACAAATATACATTTGGAGGTGCAGATTACATTAAAGAGGAACATATTAAAAATAGAAGGAACTGAAATAAGTAACATTATGCCTTTATCCCTTTTGAGAAACAAATACTGAAATAAACAGGAAAATTCTTGGCATAAATCAGTCATACCTCCTTAAAATATGCATTATTAAAACCATAGTATATTTCCTTCTAGCACTCACACACATACATACATAAACACACAGCTTATGATTGCTGTAGGATGTTTGATTACTACTCAGTGGTCTAATAAGCTGGCACCTGGGGCAAACTCTGCAGGGCAGCAACGGGCATGTGGTTCTGAGAGCAGGTGTGAACTGAGGGGTGGGCAGATTCTGAGAGCAAGGGCAGAGAGTGCATGGTTACTAAGAATGGGAACTGTCAGCCTACCATTATGGGGAAATGTCATTTAAGCCTCACCATGCAGCCATCCTTAGGTAGCATGGCAGGGCTGTCCTGCCACATGTCTAAGTTATGGTTTATAAACCAGGCATAAATGTTGTATGCATTTTCTAGAATATTTTTGTGGCTGGTTTCCCATTTTGTCAAACCATTAATTGCCTGAATGTGCAGCTGGCTACCATTTCTGGCACAATTAACAGGTTAATGGTGTCTTAATTGTAACATCTGCCAGGGGCCTAGGAAAGAGCAGTACAACGCATATAAAACCTGTTCCTAAATCTCCAAAATGTAAATGCAGTACACTATTGCTTAAGTTTGCATTCAAGCAGATTATAATAATGTTGGAGAGCCATAAAAACATATTGAGTAACATAAGTTGCTGGGAAAGGAAGGCCTGGAGGTTGACTGTCACACAGTGTGAGACATAAGCAAACAAATACAATTAGATGAACACACTGCTATTGAAGTTTATGAAGTAATCAAAAATATTTCAGGAAATTATGAGGCTATATTTATTTTCCTTTCAAATTCTAGCCTGCATCAAGGATATCTTATTTCAATTTACTGAAATATTTTATAAGCCCCAGGGTTTTCTATCCACAGGTTAATGTGAAGAGACTAGTTTAAAGAAGAAGGCAAAGTTAGTCAGAAGAAAATATTGTAGCTTTTAAGAACATTGCCCCTAATGTGTTTTTCTCAACAGCAATTAAATAAGGAAATCAGTATTAACCATTCTTTTTACATCTGTAAGCAGAGAATTCTCACTACATGACAAGTGCATGGAGAAATAGGAGCACATTTTACAAAAGCAAAGGGAACATTTGTTGGCTATTATTTTGGAAAATAAGGAGAAATTGTGGAATTTTAAAAACTGATTTGAAGAAAGTATATTTATTGTATCAAAGTTTATTATGCATGTATTCTTCTGTAAGACAGTTTATTACATCAGGAAACTAATATTTTATTTAAAATATTCTAAATAAATTAAGGACATTAATTGTTTTAAAATGGGGCAGTATTTTTACTCTTCTGTTCCAAAAAAAACCAAAATGTTGTGTGCGATGAAGATTTTGCTAGCACTTCTCAGCAAAAGCACTCTGAGGATACAGAGCAGTGGAACTCCTGGACATATGCAGGTACTGGGACATGGAAGCCACTGGCTGGAAAACAGTTTGAGGACATTCTTGCACTTAACTACTTCAGCTCTACTAGGAAAAGGTTGACAGAAGCTGAATCATCTCTGTTGCCTTTGAGGCTCCATTTTGGATTTATCTTGACACTTATTCTCATTAAGAAGCTCAGCATTGTCTTGAGCATCAGGCCATAATTTATCCTGCAATGGCATTAGAGTCCAGTTTTTTTTTTGTATAAAAGCAAATGTGTCTCATCATTATAAACACTTATATGGAGAACTAGATCCAGCAAAAGAAACTGGAGGTACCTACAATTTAGGTATTTCAATGCCTAACTTCTAGCCACATTGTCTCCAAAACCCAGAGTTGGATCCTTGGGATCATTAGGTATTCAGAAAGATAATATGAAAACCTAGAGATAGCCAATAAGGAAAGCACAGATATGTTAAATTCATGCCACTATCACATGTGCTCCGAGAATGACTAGAAGAACTGGCACCTCAGAGTTAGGCATTGCTCTGCCTGGAACCCAGAGGGCCTTGGGTAGTAGAGCTGTGCGAACCTTCAGGTGCTGATTCTATTGGAAGGAGATTCACCCTGATTTGGTGGCTGAATCTTCAAATCAGGGGACCAATTATAAGGTCCAAATCAATTTGAAGTTCTCCAAATTGATTCAGAAATGATTTGGAGAGCTTCGAAGATTTGGGCAGTCCTCACTGGCCGCAGCAAGGAGCTGACCTGTCAGCAGCCAAGGGGGAAGGAGCTCTCCCAGAGTAAGCAGAGGGGAGAGGCCAGACTGCAGGTACAGCCCCAAGATTGGGGAAGAATGGAGCACCCCTGGGGTGACTGGAATAATGTTATAGCTGGATGGCTAGGATTTATGTTATAACCCAGGGGCTTGTGTTTTGTTCACTGTTTAAGACCAGTGGCTTGGGTGGCCTATAAGGGGAGGGAAGAGGCCTCATAGAGGACTCACCGTAGTGTGGGGAGCCCAGCCCCAGAGAAGGGGCAGTGAGAGAAGCCCCAGAGAGGGCACAGTTTTGGGGGGGACACAAACCCCAATACTTGAATGCAGTTGTATTTTGTTTGGACTGACAGGGGTGGGTTCAGGGTTGCGCCCTGGTTTTGAACCCGTAGCCCTCTGGGTGTGGGTCCGGCTCCCGTGCCTCTAGGCCAGGGAGTTCCAGGCTCCAGCAGGGAGCAGAAAAGGTGGCCATGAGCCTCCAGGCACTGGAAGAAAAAAAAAAAAAGCTAGAGTCTCGGAGTCAAACCCTGTTTAGTGGGTTTGGATGGGGAGGCCTATCCAGAGAAAACAGGGGTCTAGCCACAACAGAAGAGACCCCAACATACCCAAAATAATAGGCAGTCTCCCGCTCACATAAACAGAAGTTTATAGGGCTCAAGTGCCTATATACTAATTCTAGGAGCATGGGAAACAAGCAGGATGAACTAGCGCTCCTGCTTGCACTAAACACCTATGACTTAGTGGGGCTAACAGAAACCTGGTGGGATTCATCCCACGACTGGGCAGTACATATTGAGGGCTATAGATTGTACAGAAAGGACAGGGTGGGGAAGAAAGGGGGAGGGGTTGCGCTCTATGTCAGTGAGCAATATACATCAACCCTCATCAAGACAGAATCCAAGGTTGAGGAAGTAGAAGGATTGTGGGTTAGGCTACATGGGGGGCAAGGAGAAAGGGATTTGGTGGTAGGGGTCTGCTACAGACCCCCACATCAAGGGGAAGAAAGAGATTTGGGGCTCCTGAGGCAACTCTTGGAGACCATAAAAGCTAAAGAGGCGGTAGTCATGGGGGACCTAAACTACCCGGACATCTGCTGGGAGTCACAGACAGCAAAGTCCCACCGCTCACGCAGGTTTCTAACCTGTGTACAGGACCTCCACCTGACACAGGAGGTACACGGTCCCACTAGGGGGAATGCTTTACTGGATCTGGTATTGGCAACGGGGGATGACATGGTAGGGGACCTCCAGATCGGTAGCCATCTGGGGGACAGTGATCACCTAATAATAGAATTCACCATAAGACGTCGAGTGGGTAAGGTAACTAGTAGGGTGAAAGTGCTAGACTTTAGGAAAGCTGATCTCAATGCACTCAGGCGATTAGTCAAGGACGCACTGCAGAGTAGGAGTTTTGAAGGGATGGGAGCCCAAGAAGGGTGGCTGTGCCTTAAGGAAATGATCCTTCAGGCACAAAGCAAGACAATCCCCTAGCGAGGCAAAAGAGGGAAAGGGGCCAGGAGGCTTCCCTGGCTGACCACAGAAATCCAGGGCAGCCTAAGGGCCAAAAGGGGAGCACATAAAAAGTGGAAACAGGGTGAGATCACCAAAGATGAATATACCTCCTCTGCTCGTGCCTGTAGGTAGGCAGTTAGACGGGCCAAAGTTACCATGGAGCTGAGGATGGCAACCCAAGTAAAAGACAACAAGAAATTGTTTCTTAGATATATAGGGAGTAAAAGGAAGACCCAGGGAGGAATAGGACCGCTGCTAAATGGGCAGAAACAATTGGTGATGGACAGGGGGGACAAGGCTGAACTCCTCAACGAGTTCTTTGCCTCAGTGTTCCTAAGCGAGGGGTGCGACAAGTCTCTCATTGGGGTTGTAGAGAGGCAGCAGCAAGGCGCCAGACTTCCATGCGTAGACCCTGAGATGGTGCAGAGTCACTTGGAAGAACTGGATGCCTTTAAGTCGGCAGGCCCAGATGAGCTCCATCCGAGGGTGCTGAAGGCACTGGCCGACATCATTGCACAGCCACTGGCAGGAATATTCGAACGCTCGTGGCACACGGGTCAAGTCCCGGAGGACTGGAAAAGGGCCAACGTGGTCCCCATTTTCAAAAAGGGGAGGAAGGAGGACCTGGGCAACTATAGGCCAGTCAGTCTCACCTCCATCCTTGGCAAAGTCTTTGAAAAAATTATCAAGGCTCACATTTGTGAGAGCCCGGCAGGACAAATTATGCTGAGGGGAAACCAGCACAGGTTCATGGCAGGCAGATCATGCCTGACCAATCTAGTCTCTTTTTATGACCAGGTTACGAAACACCTGGACACAGGAGGAGAGGTGGATGTCGTATACTTAGACTTCAGGAAGGCCTTCGATACGGTATCCCACCCCATACTGGTGAACAAGTTAAGAGGCTGTGACTTGGATGACTACACAGTCCGGTGGGTGGCAAATTGGCTGGAGGGTCACACCCAGAGATTCGTGGTAGATGGGTCGGTTTCGACCTGGAAGGGTGTGGGCATGGGGTCCCGCAGGGCTCGGTCCTTGGACCAATACTCTTTAATGTCTTCATCAGTGATTTGGACGAGGGAGTGAAATGTACTCTGTCCAAGTTTGCAGATGACACAAAGCTATGGGGAGATGTGGACACGCCGGAGGGCAGGGAACAGCTGCAAGCAGACCTGGACAGGTTGGACAAGTGGGCAGAAAACAACAGGATGCAGTTCAACAAGGAGAAATGCAAAGTGCTGCACCTAGGGAGGAAAAATGTCCAGCACACCTACAGCCTAGGAAATGACCTGCTGGGTGGCACAGAGGTGGAAAGGGATCTTGGAGTCCTAGTGGACTCCAAGATGAACATGAGTCGGCAGTGTGACGAAGCCATCAGAAAAGCCAATGGCACTTTATCGTGCATCAGCAGATGCATGACGAATAGGTCCAAGGAGGTGATACTTCCCCTCTATTGGGCGCTGGTCAGACCGCAGTTGGAGTACTGCGTGCAATTCTGGGCGCCACACTTCAAGAAGGATGCGGATAACCTGGAGAGGGTCCAGAGAAGGGCCACTCGTATGGTTAAGGGCCTGCAGACCAAGCCCTATGAGGAGAGACTAGAGAACCTGGACCTTTTCAGCCTCCGCAAGAGAAGGTTGAGAGGCGACCTTGTGGCTGCCTATAAGTTCATCACGGGGGCACAGAAGGGAATTGGTGAGTATTTATTCACCAAGGCGCCCCTGCAGGTTACAAGAAACAATGGCCACAAGCTAGCAGAGAGCAGATTTAGATTGGACATTAGGAAGAACTTCTTCACAGTTCGAGTGGCCAAGGTCTGGAATGGGCTCCCAAGGGAGGTGGTGCTCTCCCCTACCCTGGGGGTCTTCAAGAGGAGGTTAGATGAGTATCTAGCTGGGGTCATCTAGACCCAGCACTCTTTCCTGCTTATGCAGGGGGTCGGACTCGATGATCTATTGAGGTCCCTTCCGACCCTAACATCTATGAATCTATAAGAAGTTTCCATCAAGACGTGGCAGGCGAGATTAGGGCGGGACCAAAGAATTCCAAAGCAGGCCGCAAGGGCACCCCACATAAGGCATGTATAATCAGAAAGATGGCGCCGGGGAAGGTCACCTGTTACAGAGGGACTGCTGCCAGGCCCCATCCCCTGCCTGCTCCTCCAGACCCCCTAAGTGACACTGCCTACTCTCCCAGCCTCTCCATCATGGCTGTCCTGCCCACCCCAGCTCCTGGTTGTTTAAAAAAGTGTCCCCACTCACCAGCTGCTGCCAGGTGGGGGGGCAATCCCCACTGTCCCCCACTGCCCCACACTGCATGGGGGAGCTCTGCCATGAGCCCCCTGACCCCTGCCCACTCTCCCCCCCCCCGCCCATGGCTGCCCTGCTCACCCAGCTCCTGGCTCTTAAAAAAAAAAAGCCCCCACTCACTGACTGCTGCAGTGGTCTTGGGGCTTCTGGGGGCTCATGGCTGAGCTCCCCCTGCACCATTGGGTAGTGGGGGGCAGCAGGGATCACCCCCCATGAGGCAGGAGCAGGTGAGTCAGGGCTTTTTTTTTAATCCAAGACCTGGGACCTGGGGCCGAGCACAACTGGGAGAGTGGGTGGGAGATGGGGCCTGTGTGATTCAGAGATATGCCTGATTTGGTAGTAGCCGAATCTCTGAAGCAGATTCAGCTGAATTGATTTGGGACAGTGATTCGAATCACCGAACTGAATCACTGTCCCCCAAATCGACCGAATCCAAAGTAAATACTAGCCACTTAGCACAGGCCTGTTAGGTAGCAAGCCCAACTGCTCAGATTGAGACAGTACTGGAAACATACAGAATCAGAAATGTAGGGACCTAGGGAATGTTCAGGAGGCATCTAGTAAACTTGAATCTGCTCATGGATAAGCAGCAAATATTGTTAAAATATTGTAATTTTGGATTTAGGTACCTAAAAATCTACTAAAGTCATAAATCTATGCCCATCAGTATTTAAATCAAATGTTCTCTTGTGTGTTAAACATAAGTCTGATTATCTACTGCTTATCTATGTACACTTCACATTTACTACAACTAAAATTGACTGAAAGGACCCAAAAGATGTATTTGCATACAACACATTATTATTTTCTAGCTAATGTTTCTGCATCCTCTCCTACACTGTATTTCTTTTTATAGTCTATTAAATATAGCCCTGGGATACCTTTGCTATTGTTTCTGACCTTTTTCTTCTTGTGAAGTTACCCTACACAACGAGAATTACTGTACATTCATATATTACTTTAGGAATACTATGGAATCATCATATAAACTATATTGTAATCCATGCACTCAAGGCAGCAACATTAAGAATGTGCTCAGCTTCAATATTTTGTTTCCCTTTGAATGCCTTAACACAGTTTATTCACAGAGTGTGCATCTACATGTGTGCTTTACTGTGGAGTTGACTAATTAGCTCCACAGTAAAGTGTTTCTGTCTACACATGTGCCAGCATTAGTACACAGTAAATTAATTAATTCTGCTTTAAAACAGTACAGTCAGGGATAGCACTATCTTACGGTGGAGTCATTTACTGCACTGAAATGTGCATCTAAAGGGTGATCAGGCAGGGACCAGACTGCATGCCACCTAGCCACATGGCTCTGCAGGGTTAGCACCCTCATGCCTCAGCCAGTTCCTCTGCCACCTGCAGCCTCAGGCTGACACCCTGTATCTCCTACCAACCCAGACCTGCTCCTCTCTGGCTCAGATCACTGCTGTCCCAGGTGCTCATGTAGATGCTGAGCCTGGAAACAGTTTATTCTGGCACAAACTGCACCAGAGTTTATTGCACTGCCTTACTTGCACATGTAGATACACCCAGAGAGTACACAAGCTTTTTTTCCTTTGTACGGGGAAGTTTCTAATTTCTATGGTATGCATAAACACATCTATGCATGGATCAAAATAGAAAGAGAGTCACAATAAAGCTAGATAAAGCTATAGTTAGATGCACATATAAGATTTTATTAAATGATCAATAACCAAGAGTTTAAAAGTGCTTTGATTTAGAAACCTAATAATCTTTATTCCCTGGCCTCGCCTAATAAACACCACTATTGTTTATGTTAGGCTATATGTTCGTAAGTTATAGGAGCTAGGCTGAATATATTTTATTCATTATTTCTTGTCAGATTATCAATGTTCTGACCTGATGATAAACTAAAATCATGTAAAAAGTTTTGTACAATATATCAAGAATTTGAAAATTAAAATGTCTTATCTTTAATAGAAAATAAATACTTAAATAGACTACACTAAAAAGGATACCCTATAAAACAACACCAGTATCTACTGAGTTTCCATTCCTGGTATAAAAACAAATGCCAACAATTATAAACTTTACCTTTTCAATAGCAGTTTACATCTGTGGATGTGGATGTACTTTAAAAGAGTAGGATCGTTGTTTTCATTTTATGAACAGGAAAATGAAGACACTGATAGATGAATTTAGCTGCCTTAGTTCATCAAACAGGTGACTTGAGTCATGCTACTTGAACCCCAGTCTACTACCCTGTTCCCTAAACCACACTCTCTCCCATTATCACAAACATGTCATTTAGGGTCTATTACTTGACACACACAGCACAAACCCATCAAACAGCAGAAACAAAAACACACTGCCTCTTGTGATCAAATTCATGTCCTACTTTTTGGAATTCAGGTAGCAATTTTCATGAACAGTAGAATAGAAAGAAAAGAATATCTATGGATGTCCCTGATATATAGATCTCTATTTTCTTCTGAGCTTGGGTGAAAATTAACTGACTATGTTTTCAGAGACACTTTGATATAACACAATTGAATCATCTAAATGTAAGACTGGGAATGAAAAATAAAAAGATGCCATTAAACAACTCTTCCTTCCCTGTAAAGTGTAATTAAGAGTACTTTCATTAGGCATTTTGAGTCCCATGTGTTCCTTCAAGAAGAGATGCTACTAGTTAAAATACCTGCTTCATTGGTTCCAATTAATTTATTTAGTTGATACAATTCCCTAAGGAGTAACTTGTATGTTGGTTTATTGAAACACTTTAATTCTACACTAATAAAAATAATGTTATTCTTGGGAACTTTTACACTATTTTCATGCAATAAAGGAAACATTGCAACAAGTAGAGTGTTTTTATTTCTAATATTACTTTCAAATGAAAATTCTGAAGTAATCACAGAGATAGTATAACCATGCTGTGCAGTTTGCAGTTATTAATAACTACAGATTTGAAAGTTAGAGAGACAGTAGAGTGTTTTCTACATATTTGAGCTTGTAAATGAAAATCTTCTGTCTTTTAAGTTGCAATGCTATTGTGACTTGATCACTTTCTTTTTTATTTCTTTTTTCTTGAGCTACTTATGCCTTTATAGCACCTGGTAGAAGTACAGCACATACCAATCATTTGGGACATCTATGCATAGACAAGTTACCTGTCACTGAAAATTGCTTTTTGTGAAATATGTCTGCTTTGGTGCTTTATTTAATGGCAGTTAAAAACCCCTCCAGTAATAAAATATGTGAACAAAATGCAAATGCAAGCCCTATTGGAATAATAAATGAACGGTTGTTGCTTTAACAATGCTGCTGCTACTGTCAGCCTCAATCATTTTCAAAGCATAGTTTTCAAGGTAAAAGAAAAGAAACCTTTGATTAGTCTTAGGAATTTGTAATATGCCCATCACTGTACTATTTTCACTGAAAAACAGGAACTAAATCTAACCCTTCTTCAGGAAACAAAGGTAATAAATGCCATTATTTGTTGGTGTTTGCAGACCAAACACCAGTGATGATTAGATGAGATTTCACAATTCCATAAGACAACACCTTTATTTGTGGCACCTGGGGTTGACATGATGGAGAATGCCACTTAGAACTGTTCAGAGAAGGAACAAATAAGCCTGAGGGTAAAGTGGGTGAGAAAGCAAATGAGGAAGAGATTCATACTCTATGCAGAAATGAAACTGCTGAGACTAAGGAAAGCAAGACATAAATGAAGCAGACACATACTATTATATGAAACCGTTTAAAATTCAAGAGAGGGTTTGACTTCAGTTTGCCAACCTGTTACCTATACCTCCAGAAAGCCTATCAATTAACTGAGTCCCTTTGCAAAACAGTAGAGTATGCAGGTAAATTGCTGAGAAACCTCTCAGAATCTAACCAAGTATCCAACTACCATTGACAAGAATTCAGATCCTGCTCTGCTCTTCCATACACCCAAACATGCTGTTTGAATCCAACTGGAAACTATGTAGCCTTCTACCAGCTAAGGTTCACATTGGGGTTTTGTTTTTGTTTTTTTTTTAATGGTTTGATTCCATCTTGTGGTTCAGAGGAGGGAGATGAATTATCTTTTTTTTTTTTTTTTTTTTTTTTTAAACTTTCTTACAGATCATCTATTCCAGTGGTGGACAACCTGCAGAAATTGTGCCACAAGTAGCTCAGGAAGCCTCTGGTGTGACACACAGCAGATCAGGGAGGGGATAAACAGTGCAGCAGCAGATAGGGCAGGTAGACCAGATAGATAACACAGGACACAGAAAGCAAAGCAGCAGATCAGGCAGTAGAAAGGAATAGGATTGGGGCTCAGGGAGTGTAAAGCAGTAATTTATCGCATGCCTGCCAAAAAGTTTAGTTCAAACTGATCTATTCCATGAAAGATATTTCCATAAGAGGAGGAAAGGATGTAAGCTTTATATATTTCCTTTTTGTTGAAGGAAACTATATAAACTATTTTATGATCAATATAAGACTTACTAGGACTTAAATTATGGAGTAATAATACATGCCTTGTTTCATAGATGGCTGACAGTACAATAGGAGGGAATTATCACAGCATAATTTACACCCTATTGTGTGCTTCTGCTTAATTTAACAGTTAGAATTCACCTCCTCCTGTGTGTTTCTATAAACACTTAACAGTAGGAGTTTCATTCTACAGTCCTCTCCTTCAAAATAAACTTGATCAAAGTCTTTACTATAACAACAGATGGAGCTAGCACAGATGTATGGTTGCACCTGAGTTCAATATCTGTCAGTCAAGAACTGTATAATGGTGACTCTGTGAAGCATCAGTTACAAGAGTATCGAAAAATAATTAACTCAATACTCATGCAATGTTGAAAAACCTAAAGGAGAGAGAACATACATACTGTCCTCGGTGTTCTGCTAGAATTATAATGATGTGCTTTTAAATGAGAGCAGGTCAACATTTTAGCAGAATATCCTATTTACTCATTTCACTTAAAAATATATGTAATAAAAGTTATGCTGTCTTGGAGGTTATAATCCAACAATCAAAACATTGATACAAGGAGTAGATTCAAGAGCAGATGTCTATCATTTAAATAGAGGTTATGCTATTGACCTATATGAGCAACATCTGTCAACTTAAGAAGTCGAATTAACATATAATATAAAAGTGAAATTAAGAGGCAGTTGCTTGACCAGTAGGGAGGCAGCCTGTATTGCTCTGTATGCATGTATACTAACTACCTTTTATTCAGTATTTATAAATTAGAGTTTATTAAACAAAAAAAACTGATTGAGCTAAGTTTTAAAACAGAATTTTTTAAGCATGCACTGACTGTTTGGCATGCTTGGCTTCCATGGAGTTCAGAATAAAGCCAGAATATGTAAAGTAATCATTACTACAATCAATTTCATGGGCATAGTTGAATATACTAGTATGTTCCTATTAGCACATCCAATGATTAAAACAACAGAAAAAATAAATCACATGCAATTGTGTGTTTCAATAAGCGAGCAATGACACATGCAACATAATTATGTTTTATAAAAGCTCCATGCAAGTAGAGTGGAATTTCAGGCATGTATCTGTAGCCTGGATAGTATCCAATTATGTACTCTCCTCTCCAACTGAAGGGAATGTTAGAAGGGCAGGTGTATTGTGGAGTGAAACTGACTACTACGTGCAGTTTCCTCCTTCCCCTACAAAGTCAGGACACATCTTAAGACTATATACAAATTTATTAATGTATAGGAAGAGTTAAAGATGAAACATATTTATAAAATACATGAGAACTGTGTGCAATATATATACAACTCTATGAAAATATGCTGGATGCAGATGAGGGATCTATGAAGCAAAGGTCTCAGTAAACATCATGCAATCTTATATTCTAATGAAATACAAATCTACAAAATATGAGATGGAGGGTTCACAAAATATGAGGCCCAGGGGTGAATAAATTTACAATAACAATGCCCCAGATGAGAGGAGGGGAGTGGGGATCCCTAGATACCCCAGCTGTCCCTTTAACCAATTTAAATGTCCCAACTGCTTGTCATGGAGGGAAAGACCCTTCTCCCCTGTGAGAATCCCCTCCCCAGGCAACTCATGACTCTTCCAAGGGTCTGGTGAAGCTGTCCTCATCTTCTAAGGTGAGGTGTCTCTTCCCTTGGCAGGGGGCCTCAATTGCTTTGGGGCTCTCCCAGCCTCCAGCGTACTAGGGGCTCTGTGCACTGCTCCATGAACTGTTGAACTTGTCTTGTGCCAGGGGTTGCAGACCCAAGAATCCTGTGTGGCACCAGGATCTCAGTCCACTCCTGAACCCTCCATGCACTGGCTGTGCACCAGCTGCCCATCCTCACGCCAGGGTTGGGGACACAAGCTGCCTCATGCAGCGCTGGGGTCTCGGTCTGCTCCCGGACCCTCCATGCACTGGCTGTGCACTGCTCACCCTGCCTCGTGTAGGGGTTTGGAGACCCAAGCCACCTCATGCAGTGCCGGGTTCTTGGTCCACTCCTGGACCCTCCATGCAGCGGCTGGGCACCACATGCCTGGCTTCATGCCAGGGTGGGGGACCCGAGCTGCCTCATGTGGCACCGGGGTCTCAGTTCACTCCCGCACCCTCCGTGCACTGACTGTGTACCTATGCCTTGCTGCTGCTTGCCGCTTGCCACTCCATGTCCAATGAGGAGTCTTTGGGCTCTTCCAGGGCAACGGCTTTGTCCCGCTGGCCAGCTCTTCCTTGCCCTCTGCTCTGGCCCTCAGTGGAGCTACCTGTGTGCCAGGCACACTGCATTTGATTCCCTTTGGGGGCTCTTCCCCCAAATTGGAAATGGGCCAATAAGAGAGGGCAGGGGTGCTAGTCCCTTCTTAGGCCCATCTCTTCACCACTCCCCACAGAAGGGGTGGGACTAGCCTCTCCCCTGCCTTCACCTGATAGGTGGGGAAAAAGGAAATACCCCACCAATCATTTCAAACTTTTCCAAAGCTGGCACATTGGGCTGCTGCTGGCAAGCCTGCCACACATATTTTATCCCGGCTTCCTGCTCTCCTGAATGACCACTAGATCATTTAATTACACTATTTTAAAACTGAATTAATCCCAGTTCTGGAACTGGAGATACTATACATCAAACAGAAACAAAATAAGTTAAACCTGAATATAAATAAGGCAAAGAGATTCATCATGAAGAAATATTATGAGTTATTAATAATGTGTGAAGTCTCTATAAAATTCAATTATTTTTGTGCAGGAGAGCTACCAATTTCTCCTCTCCCATGGATACGGAAATCTGAGATTGGAGGAAGAGTTCTAGAAAAAACAGTTAAAAATTCTTTCGCATGAATTACTCCTCTCTCTGTAAAGGAAAGAAAGACCTCAACAATGTTGCCTTTGGATCTATCCACAATATTATCCAGTTACAATATTGTAGATTTCCTCTTTGTGAATTTAGTATTAATGAATAATACTTTATCTAACATTCTTGAGGATGAATGAATCTTTATCTATTCTAGAGAATGGTTACAGCATAGGAAAAGACAGTAAATTGCTTCCCTGTATTGTTCCACTAATAAACTTCAGTTTTGTTTACTTGAAAGGCTTTGGACATGGGGTGGTTGATTTCTCAATTTAAAAAAAAGTCCTTCAAACTTTCAAATTGTGTTTTGTTTCTCTTGCCAAAAACAAAACAAAAATGCTCACAGCCTTGCTTGTGTCAAACCAAATCCTCCATTCAGCGCGAAATATTTCATTTTCAAGTACTTGCAAGCAAAGCAAAGAAAATGAAGGACTAGATATAGAAAAAGTAGTGTTGTTTTATCCACTAGGTAAATGGTGAGAGCTGAGATGTGTAACAGGCAGGTTCAATCTAGCCTAACTTTCTCAACCTTTTTAGGTTCCCAGCACCCCTCCATAATTCCTACGAGTTGAGTGGCACCCCATTTCAGTAGTGGATTTATTTATCACAGAACTTACTTCCTAGCAGTGGAAGGGAAGGTGCTGGAGAGGGAGGGGAGCAAGCATTTAAGTTCCCACAGAACAGTGGGAAAGGGACAACCATGAGTTTATTTCCTTGAACTGAACCTGGCAGAGATGAGTCTGTGCCTAGGTCCTTGCACATGGGAAGGGGGGGAAAGTCAGGAGGGAGGAATAAGCACTTCACTCTTCACACAGGGGCTGGGAGGTACTAGTGTGAGCCTACAAAGAAATGAGTCTGCACTTATCTCCATGCATAGAGACTAGGAGGGGAGGAGTGAGTGCTTATTTGCTCAGACCTGATGGCATCCTCAAAAGGAGCTCCTGGTACCTCAGGATACTGTAGGACTGTTGAGAACCACTGGTTTAATGAGGACCACAAAAGTACCATCATCAACATTTTTAGAAGTAACTTATTGTTGGATACTCTTCTCTCAATGCTGTTCCACTTTTCATAAATAGTTAAACTTCTATGGAGCAGGAACCAGAACGTAGGTATCCAGCTTCCTACGCAAGAGTTCTGCCCACCAAACCAGATTGCCATTTTCATTTTCTGTTTTTGTGATTCACTGATATTTTTGTGTTCTATGAAAAGTGGAAAAAAAAAATCAAGAAATAGGAAGTGAGGATGACCCATTCTAGACTACCCTACAATCTGATAGTTACAGCTTTTATTGGGGAAGTACTTGATTCTGAGTATAGATTTAAAGAAGGTCTTCTACCTCTTTCTTCAGCCATTTTTTTAAAGCCACCCTTGCATTTTATTTTCCCAAGCCAACACTATTCAGCAACATAACCCAATTTTGCAAGTATTTTCAAGATGTCCCAACCTGCACTTTTTTCAGCAAACAAACTGAAAGAATAAAACAAGGCATTTCCTGACCATAACAATTCTCTTTTCTGGACTAGAAACTGTGTGCATATGTGCTGGTGTGAGTGGGAGGAACAGTGGTTTATGTCCTATGCTTTGCAGCCATTTGGAATCAAACTTTGAATGTGAAGATAATGGAAACATTTTTCTTTTTCCTCAGGTTTTAGAGAAGGTATTGCTATGGAAATTTTTGGCCTCTCAGAAGAAGAAATGTCAAGTTTTCTACCATGTAGGCAGGGTGTTTTGCTTGAAAAGTTAAGTTGGTTCTGCTCTTATTTTTTACAATTTGCTTAGGCTGACTGGCAACCAAGGGATCTTGCTGAAACATGGTTTGTGAAAATTAGGACTTCCTGATGGTTTCCTTGGGATAGAATGATAGGTATAGAGCCTCAAAGGAAAAGGTCAACCAACCACAGTTCTCAGGAGGTTGACAAAAGGTAACAGCAGTAGGAACCATTGAGTACACTTTGGAGACAACCAGGGTGTCAGTGCAGGAAGAAGCAGAGAAATTTTTTTAAAATTTTGAATCTAGAAGGGAATTATCGGGAAGCTGGCCTTTTTGTAAGAATGTTTCTTTGTTGAGAAAGAGCAACAATCACTTTCTATACCAGTAGAAAGCCCTGCTAAGAAGACATTTTCTTTCTTTGCCTTCATCTTTGCTTGTCTATTGTTTGTATAAGGAGGTGCTAGCATGATTTACTGGAACCATTTGTTGCAGAATAGGAAAAATAAAGTCAAAACCAAAAAAAGCCCACATATTTTATTGGGGGGGGGGGGTGGGAGGTATGGAAGGTAAAATAAAACACATCTTGTGCTTCTTTTCAAGGGCAGGCCTACAGCATACAGTAACCTTGGAAAGAATCAGAAATGCTTGCACTGAGATGGGTTAATTTGCCATATTTGTGTGCCTCACTGTCTCTGAGTGTTTTGCTATCTTTGTTTTCTTTGTTTAACACTGCAGCTAGAGTAGATTAGAGTACTGTAATCTTAAAAACCAAGCTTTTTGGAAAAGAAACATTTTATTCAAATAATGCCTTTATTTTCCCCTGAAGCTGGCATTTTTGGTGGCTAATGTAATGGCAGTACAACAGAAAGGATGATAAGCTCTAGTCTCATGTTTGAATGTCTGCCTGAATTTTCACCAGCTATAGAAGTGTACCTCTTAAAACAGAAGGAAACATTCATGTATTGTGTAAGCAAAATATGCAAACGATATGAGTGCCACTCTTAGTTACATAATACAGCTCAAATAGAAGAATTTAGAGTAGTTACCTGATTTTTTTCTTATAAAGGTTAATCCTAGCAATTTCCTTGAAAATTTTGTAGCACTTAAGAGCAGATTTTGTGTGTTAATGCTTCTCTCTTTCTTTAAGTAGGTCATCTAAGCATTAAAACTGTTTAATTGCAATTTGATTTTGATTCTACAGAAGGAAAGTGTAATGATCATATTATATTCATGAAAGCGTACATTAGTATAGTAGTAATCCAATAAAATGAAAAATTACTCAAATGCTAACAAAGCATTGCATGATATTGAATTTGCTCCAGGTTACTGATAGACTTAGCAAAATGGAAGACAAATTGGCAGCTGGTCAGTGGACATTTCCTCTTGTTATTTTAACTGCACCCATTGCATAAACATTAACAGCTAGTTACAGTGCTTGGTTATGCATGGCTAAAAAAATTAAAGGAATTGCTTTGCTTTTTCTATATACGACAGGGGTGGGCAATTATTTTGGGCAGAAGGCTGCTTACTGAGTTTTGGAAAGCCATCGAGGGCCACGTGACAGGCAGCCCAGGGGAGATAAATATTACTTTTCTAAATTTTTTAGGGGCCCCGTGGGCCGGATAGAATGGTCTAGTGGACTGCATCCGGCCCCCATGCTGCATTTTGCCCACCCCTGATATATGGGCTATGATTCTTAAGTACAGATTACTGCTTTCTAAATGACTCCATGAATGTTACTGATGAAGAGTACTCTCTTATGCTCATAGTCATGCCAATCACTATAATTAAGTTTAGGCAGGAATTTTTCCCCAAGGAAGGATTAGTAGGAACTGCTACCTTCCTCTAGTTTGGAACATGGCCATGTGATCTTCTGAACATATATTCATAGTTTCATAGTTGTTAGGGCCTGGAAGGGACCATCAAGTTCAGCCCCTCAACACTTGGGCAGGAAAGATATTCACTAATGACTATCTTTCTGCTCCAGTGGCAGGGCATTAGCAACCCCTCATCTCCTCTCCTTTTCCCAGTGGCATAAGATAAGGTGTTCTGTGTACTTCAGACATTCTGCCTTATAGTTGTAGATAAGGGCTTGAAGTGACAATTTTGGGTAAATGGTTGCTTGAGAACCCTGTGGACTGGACTCAAGTGCATGAGATCCCTTCCACTCCTGTTCCAAGCAAAATAGCGAGGAAGTGTATTCATCTGCAGAGTTGTGAGGGTTAAAGTACTCTGTATTGCTTCTTAAAACTCACCCTAGCCTAATGATCTGTCTCTCTCAGGAGCTGACATTTACTGTGCTTAATATAACAGCCGCAGAGAAGTGATGAGTTCTAAGAAAAGGAAACACATCTGTGTTTGTATCACCTTGCAAATATAGCAGCCTTTGGCTGTCACCTTGAAATATTCCAGCTTTATTGTCTGCCTAATAATTGGCTTGATCCACCTTCTAGGGAGGGATTTCCGTTTGATGAATATTAATTGTAAATGAAATTTAGTATCAAATTTTTACTTTGGTATCAAGTTAAAACTATCTAAATTTTCTGAATCATTGATATTAATTAGTCATTACTGAATGTTCTGTTACATATAGAGTACAAAAAAGCTTAATTGAAAAAAAAAATGGTTAATTTGCAGTCATAATTTTATTTGAGATATTGGTTCACCACTTACTTTCTCCTAACTCCATCTTCCCTAATTTTATTTTCTTCATTCCTAGAAACTTCCAAGCATTCTATTCCAAAGACTGATTCCATCATTCATTTTTGGGACCCTACCTTACTATATAAATTACTCATTTTGGAACTTCTAATCCTTTGATTCTTTCTTCTGCCTTACCACTTTCTAATCATCATGCCATCTCAGAATTTTCAATTTGCAGCACATGGTATTTAGAGCATAACCATGTCTCATCTGTCTAATTACTTCTCAAATAACAAAAACCTGATTTCACAGTATTGTTTCAACATAAAAGCTGCTCATCCATGATCAAATAGTCAGCAACTAGAACCTAAATGCTTTTTTTTTTTACTCCTTGTTTCCTTACTCATCTTGATTTTAGTGGAGACTGAGGCTTTGGATCTCTCTTTCCTCCTTGTCTGCCACCACTAATACCATACAGATATTTTTATTTTCCTCTCTCGTGCATTTGCTCTTACCTATTTGCTGTGTGATGCCAGTTCTTCCCCTATATCAAGACTACTACAAAGAAAAGGAGTTCCTGTAAAATCATTTTCTTGCCTCTCTCCTCTATTCTATTACCTGTTTCCTCTAATCTCAAACTTAAGAGCTACTGCTATTTAGCCACTGGTTTCATGAAATGATGCTAAGGGCAGAACTCTCTTACCATTTGTGTGCACCAGAAAGCAGTTTTTTAGTCATTTAACCAGCATTTTCTACAGTTACTCATTGTCTGTAATTCTATTACCCCTGCAGTATGGATGCATAAGTGTGCAAGCATCCACTAAATATGTGCAGTAGAGTACACGTCCAGATATGCCCAGACTTGAATGCATGTTCAAAGGGGAAATTAAAAGGTGGATGGACCCTTCCATGTTTTATCTCTAATAGCTGAGTGGTTAGAGCACTCACTTCAAAGCAGGATACCTGGATTCTAGGCACCCCTCACTCAGAAGGTGTTTGACTTCCCAGAAAAATGCTCTAAACACAACTTGTTAGGCATTATCTCCTCTCCCGTGGTCTTTCTGAAGCTAAGCCATTGTCCTTCACATTTAATTGCTACTAGATAAAATGGTTGGAGGGCATTCTAGTAGGAAAGCTTCTTTCCCATTGGGAGCAAGGGTCCAGTCTAGAACCCTGGGGACTGCACCCTTCTAAAGGAGAAGCACTTCACTAAGGTATACATCTCCTAGTTCAGTGGGAGCCAATAGTTTTTTTTTTTTGGCAGGAGTGCAATGAAGTAAGCCCCACTCCCTCCTCAAGTGCAATTCCAATCCTCTTCCCCCTTCCGCTGCTAGAACCATTGCTCTGCTTTCTCCTCCTTGCCCTGTGCTCCCTGCCTGATCTGTTGGTTTGGTCTCTTCTCCCTGCCCTATTTGTCATTGAGTTCCCTGTCCCCACTACACGATCTGCCATTAAGTCACACACAGCAACTGCCCATTCTGCCTGTGCCCTAGTTTGTTCTGGTTCAGTTAATCTCACATATCACCCTCTCCTGGCTGTTCTGGGGTCTAGCTTCAAAAGGAGACTGGAGAGAGTCCTGGATAATTAATGCTTCTCAGAGCACTGTGCTGGGAAGTCAAAGAAAGAGAGATGAGATTTTTTTTTAGCTACATTTCCAAGACTTAGGGGCCCACATTGGATATGTGCATATGGCTACATTCTTCTATAATGAAACCAAAAATACCCACAAAATCATGGCTGCATGCTTACCTAGCCAACACAATAGCCTACTGAACACATACAGTATACACGTGCAGGCTTATGCATTCATACTGCAGAGGTTATAAAATTGCAAACTGTGTTCAAGTGCTAAAAATAAAACTTACAGAGCTAGAAAACTGCCATTTAGGTATGCAAAGGGTAACAGGACTCCATCCTACATCTATATATCTTTCACACCATTTATAATAGCAACTCTCTCCCCTCTCTCTCCTCTTCTCACTGATTTTCACTATATTAAACATGGGACACTAGATTAGCTTCTTTCTACTGAAAATTACATTCCATATTTTTTAAAAGTACAATTTTTTATTTATATTTTTACATCACATCAGAATGAAAACTAAAACTAACCTCCCCCCAAAAAAACAACTCCCCCAAGTCCTTATATGATAGCAAACTTTTCACTACCAATGGAAAATTCTGTAGGAAGCTTCCATTATGCCTAGATACTTTACATTCACATAGGGTACTTTACATTCACACAGCATATTAATATACTAAAGTCAAGAAAACCACTACTTATTTTAGTAAGTAAAATACTAGAATAAGTAAAATGGATATATAACCAAGTTGCTGACTTGGTCCATGTGCATAGATAGATAAATAGTGTGGTGGATGAGTTACACCCCCCACACATACTTTTGCATCCATTGGGGGTGGCAGGGGCAGAGCACCTCCACCTGTCACCCCACACCGCCACTGTCTCCCAGGAGCAGGGGGGAGGGGGAGCTTGCCCCACTGTCCCCTCCATCCCTTTGGCCGGCACCCTGTGCTGCCACCACCTTCAGGGAGCAAGGTCAGGGCGGAGCGAGGACAGGCACACTGGCATTGGCCTTCCGCTCAGGCCTTGGCCTCCTGCTCTAACCCCACCATCATACCAGTGCTCCGGCTTGCCATCATCCAGTCCAGAATGATTTTTAAAGCTACACACTCTTATAAACCATTCATTTTCTATAATAGTTAAATATTACATGTTTTATAATTTTTTTCTCAACAGATTTCAAATAAAAGTAACTTACTGAGCTACAAATATGCGTGTGTGTAATTTTATACACTTGAGTAAAACTATAAATTTCACTTGTCTGAATAAAGTTGTCTTCGTGCACACCATTTTGCAAGTCTGAATACTAGCTTCTTATGTTATTGTTCCTTTGTAGAGCACCTTAAGGGTTCTTGATTTTTATAGGGCAAAGAAAGAACAAAGGATTGCCCTGAGGAATCGTGTCCTAAACACATAAAAACTGTTTAAAGTTTGAGCTAATCACCATCATTAGAACAAAATATTCTAAAAAATTTCAAGGATTAATTCCCCAGGCACCACTGGGTGTCTAAACACATGCTCTAGGGTTACGAATTGGAGGGAGGAAGAGGGGGACAACGAGGACAGCATTTTCATTACAGTGGCTCCTGGAGAGCTGCTCTAATAAAAATGCCACAATGTCATGTGTATTAAGCATTTCAAAATGGTCACAGGAGCACGTTAACTAAAGCTCATATGATGAGTTTTACTTAAGGCAACCCTGTGGCCATTTTAAAATGTGGGACGTTTAATACACATGATGGTGAGGCACACTGAAGTATTCTAATTAGAATGCTCCAGCAGACTCAATGAATTGATTAATCGAGTCTGCTCTGGCATGTTCTAATTAGAACCATTGGAGCATGTATATAGGCACCCATTGGTTTTAGCACTTGTAGGTTTTTTATTGTTTTAGATGCAAAAAGTAAATACCATACTTTCATAAAACAAGTTAAAACCAATTATTTAGTTTAAACATGTACTCATTGTATTAAATGTCAGGATGACAAAAATATTCAAGATGATAATTTATCAAGCAGATCAATAAAGCACAGTTGATGTAACAACAAAGGGCTTGATCCTTCCCTGGAGTTCATTCTTATGCCTGCTGCATACTAAAACTAAAATTAGTTCTATATCTGTGTGATTGGAATCATTTCCAGCCAAGACCCATTCAGTTTAGATCACATGATATTTCAAAGATGTGTAGTTAAATAAAGCCAGAAGGACATCTGGATTTGAAATGACTGATTCTCAAAATTCCAGCATCCCCATAGTTCAATATAGTATATCCTTCCAGATAATGGACAGTTCAACCTAATTCAGTAATTAGCCTAGCTCTTTTCCAGTTGGAGTTTTGGCTATCTTCCCTGAAATACTCCATGGTAATTCCTTTGGAATACAGTGATGGACACTGAAAAGGGAAGAAGGCATTAATTGCAGGCTGTTTTGTGGATACCATGACCAACAAGCTACTCAAGCCAAGAAAGTTATTTTTGCTTTCCAAGCCAATGAAATATTAAAGAGAAACCAAATGCTATTCTAAATCACAGTTGCCAGAAGGTCTTGAATAGCAGAGAGCATGGCATACTAATACACTAGCTTGCTGAGCTATTATATCTGTTATTTATATTTTTATTGCATGTGTTGTATGATAATGAAAGCTATCAGATAATATCACAATAAAGAAAACCATAACTTCCTAGCCTCTCTTTTGTTTACTAAGTGTTTTTGTTTTTCCTTATTTTCAAATCAGTCAGTGGCAATCCTTATGCTATTGAGGTCTTAATGATTTCACAGTAGATATACTTGGAGAAGCTTGAGTGGAATTGACATCTTTAGAGGCAATGCTGAGACTTGTGGTGAAAACGCATTTTTTACTGCTGAGAATAGTAAACATCTTTCTTTTTTAAGAGAAAGGGATGGAAAATTCCTTTCAAATACAACCCAACTTTAATAATGTAAAGGTCCTCAAAGAAGAATGAACAATGTCTGCATTCTGAGGGAATGGTGTGTAAGTACTAGGCCAAAGTTATTTATACTTTTTCCCTTGAGATTTTAATAGCCCTGCCCTGAAAAATTCAAGCTAGTTGAATGCAATCTTATCGGGTGTGTACAGGCATTACATTTAGATTGACCTAACCAGGGTCAACTTAGATCAAGATTGGGTTAATGTGAACAACAAAAATGTTAACCTGGATCTTGTGAATGCCTGCACATATTCTCAGTGAAGCCTCAGGGCTGGGAAAGCTGTCACTTGCCCCAGGCTGCACTATTCCTATCCCTTCAATCCTGACTAGGCTGGTCCCCTCCCCGATCTCTCCCTGAAGACCTACCAACACTCCTAAGGAACCACCCACTGAGTTATTTACAACAGGCTCCCCAAGCAGCTCCTGGGAGCAGTGAATAGCTGCACCTGGCTCCTGGCAGCAGCAGACTGCTGCACATGCCACTCCCACTCTATGTTCACATGGCTAAAATTAAGCCATGTAAATGTAGAATGGGTGCAGCAAATGACTGCACACACCCATTGAGGTCAGGCTACACAAACACAGAAAAAGAAGTTGAATGACAGAGGCTGTCTCAACTATTGCCTGTGGAGAAAGCACCATCATTGTTGTTGCTTCTCAAGATAAGCTACAATTTTAGACCCCCCCCCCCCCACCTCTGCGGCTTCTGTCTACAGAATTCCCCTTAAAGGGTCAGATTTTTTTCCCCCTACTGTAACATCCTTAAAGGAAAATATCCAACTCCTCCGCAATAAACTGTATAAATTAGTAGATTATCCTAGTAAAACTATGCCATAGTGGGTGATCGACATCTCACCACAAAATCATATTTTCAGTTGTTCACATGCTGTAATGAAGGTTGTTGACAATCGTGTCATAGAGGACATACAAGTTTCAAAGTCTAACAGCTTTATCCCTTTTTAATAACTTTCCTCTTCCCAAAAGTTTTATTTTTTTGCTTTTTATACTTTGGAAAAAAATGTACCTTTCCTTCTGCCCTACATGCATAGCTCATGTATATTTTCATCAAGGTCAACTAAAAAAATCTCTGGTGTCTTTAGTTTCAGCTCTTCTTATGGAGCTGTGTATATTAATGTGATCCAAGAAGAAAGTGCTGGAGGATTTATTACAGTTACAATCCTCCTTTCTGCTCCCCACATTAAAAATGGCATGCCCTATCATGCTGATACAACGCTTCATATGAAACTTTCTGAATAATGATATGAGCAGCTCCAACATGGGAAGGAGGTGTCAAGAGCCTTATTGCCTAATTAAAGGTCCCATATGCATGAGATGCTGACTGAGCTGTTGTTACTGCGCAGCCATTTAATACTTGCATAGACAAGCACTAAATGAATATGCTGTAACTGGCATTACTGTACAGTAGCATCCCCGAACAGCTTTTTGGTGACGCTGACTGTGCAGTAGATCGTTACTACTGCAGAGCAGTGTTGCATCATGCTTTGTGTCATGCAATGCTACTGTGAAGTAGTAATGAGCTACTGTGCAGTCAGCAACTCATGGATATGCAGCCAAAATGTAATTGTATAAAAAAGGCATCATTAGCAAGTATAGACCACTTGACTGACAGTCAAGAGACTGAGACTTTGTTCCTCATGTTGTTTACCTACCGCTGAGCCTTGGGCAAATCACTCTGTGTATTTTCATATGTAAAGTGAAATTTATAGGACCTACTTTGTAAAACACTTTTAGAATTATAGATAAATAATGGTGAATAAAGTCCTTTTTACACATTATTTTTAGGCAGACCCTGGAGCTCTTAACCCCTGGATTGTTCACACATTAACACCTGAAACTAGTTTTAAGCACTTAAAGTAAAGCCATTCCAGGGCAGATTTATTTTTGATCCATGTTACCCAGCTCATGTTACATTAACACATAGCCACTCTAGGTTATACTTTAGTGTAAACACCCCAACCACCCCTCCTCCCCCACTGGCCCACTGCCAGCCCTCACTCTCCCTAGCACCCCAGATCCCCACTCACTGCTCCCCCTGCTTCCTTGCAGTTGTCCAATCTGTCTGTCCCAGGGGGTAGGGAAGGGTTAACCTGCCTGACTAGTTGTACCCCCCATCCCACCCACCTCCTGCTGCCTGGGCTTGGTTCCACCTAGAGATGAGCAGCAGCCTGGCAGCAGCAGTGGGTCAGGCAGGCAGGCAGGTTAACTCTTCCCTGCCTGCTCCCCCAGGACAGACAGGGTAGGTAGCCACAAGTAAGCTGGGGGAAGGGGAGGAAGGGGGAGCCCTGGGGCACAGGGAAATTGGGGAAGCCCCAGAGGACAGAGGGTAGGGGGAAGCCTGGATGTGGCGGGGGGAAGGGGGGCAGGTTCTCACCGCCAGGCCCCTGCCGACTTGAATGTGTGTCAGCTCCAAACGTAAGCTAGCACTAACATTGATCAAAATTTGAGCAACTCAGTGTAACATGTGACAAGGCCATAAGTATATAAACACTATCCTTGTTTTAAATATAAAAGTAGAAATACAGATATATTTTGGAGACAACCAAATAAACAATAGTATAACTTGAAAAAAAATGGGCAAAATTCTTTTTTCCTTGAACATCCAAATTCCCATTTATTTTAACCAAAACATGATCTCTTCTTAGATTGTTGGAAGAAGGCCAAAGTAAAGAAAAATAATAAGACTTCTTCAACTAGTACTTCTACCTTCACTACTAGACAATTCCACTATAGATCCTATAAGAATTATTAATTATACTTCCAAATGTTTCTCTTTCTTACCTGCTGGCTTACTGGAAAATTCCTGTTGATTTTTTTTATCTATAAAAAAAATGAACAAAGACATTGATTAATAAGTATGCTAACTAAATAGAACAACAAGAATCATTTTGTTTAATAAACGGAATATTATCCCCCAAACTACACCCGTATAAAACAAGAGCGACTACACTGAAGTCAATTAAATGACCACGGTGACCCTAGTGAGCAAGTAGCAAGACAATTTCTGGACCTATTACATCCAGTTCACTCAAAATCCTGTTCAGGTTCATAGAAATGTACAAGAGGCAGACAAGTTTCTTTGGGTGAATCTGATATCTTTTATTAGACCAACTTAAATTTATTAGATCAATTTAAGTTGGTCTAATAAAAGATATCAGATTCACCTAAAGATCCTCGTCTGCCTATGTCCGTAGACCAACACGGCTACAACCTATACCACTGTAGAAATATACAATGCAGGCAAATTTCTTATGAGTTTTACCAACTCAATGAAAATACTTTTTAAAGAAAATACTTAAAAAATATATATTTAAAAAAAATACAAACCTTATTTCAAACTGTCATCATTGGACAATATATCCAAAATCTAGAAACACCAAAATATCTACATACAAAAGAATATTTTTACAGTCATTCAAGCTTCAGTAATATAATAAATACAGGTTTATAAGTAGAAGTGAACCTAGACACTAAAAACTGCTGAATTCTGGAGAAGTTTGGATGTGGCTCTGGAGGTCATTGGTAGCCTCAAGCACAAAACTCCTATCTGACAGTACAAATCAGGAATGTGTCCATTCCATCTTATAAGAAAAAAAGGGTGTTTTGCTTTTAATTTCAAAATAAGCAATTCAAACATTAAGGAATAAATTATATTGACAGCCAGGCATTAATGGTATAGACAGCCAGACTCCCAAGCCATAGCATAAGATTTACACTTTCATTCTAGTGTGTGACATTTTCTGAGAATATAAGAGGAAACACGAAAGAACATTTTTCCTCCAGAATTTGTAATTTCATCTAAGTAAACAGCTATATATAAAGATGACATAGGCACTGCAATGGCTAAAGAAAAAAAATGTTAAAGGTAAGTGTACATTTACTACAGTCTCATTTTAACCTCTTGCTCAGTTATTGCACCGAAACAGACAGTGAACACTGAAAATATTAAACAGGAAACTTAGTAGCTTTGTCATCAAAACATATTTATCAGTGTTAAGTATTTGCTAGCAGGCACTAAATTTCTCTTCAAGTTCACCATGAACAAAATTATCACATGACCCTCAAATCAAATCAACACAGTTTTTAGATGTGTGAAATACTTTGATATTTTAAAACAGAAGAACATAGATAGATTGTCATAACTTAAAGGCTAAAGACTAAAATTTTCTAAAGTATCTAAGTGACTTAAGAGCCAAAGTTCTATTTTCAACAATTACCTAGGCACTTAAGAACATAGAGCACATTGCAAATGAACAGGCCTTAAACTCTTACATTTCTAAGAGCTTACCTCCCCTATGACATTGTCATGCTCTTATTGGGCCATTCCCAAATATGAGAGGTGGTGCTCTCCCCTACCTTGGGGATCTGTAAGAAGAGGCTAGACATGCAGCTGACCCCAGTGCTCTTTCCTGCCCAGGGCAGGGGGTCTGACTTGATGATCTACTAGGGTCCCTTCTTACCCAAACATTTATGAATCTATGTTCTTCCCTTCCATGCCCACATGCATACTCCAAATCTGGAAATACAAAGCAGCTCTGGTGCTTCCCCCTACAGCTGCTCTTAAGACCTTTGTCTCTGATGCATCTAAGAGTCACACACATGAACTTGGAATGGTCTCATTAGCTTATTCTGCGTTTGGAGTGTGTGTGGAGATTCAGGTAGTGGAGTATTCATGGAAAAGGCCTGACCAGGATATGCTACTGTGGTATATGCAAGCCCTCAAACACTTTTGGAAATTAAATTATTGTAGTTTTGTACATATTTTATGCTATTATTAAGATAGATAGATTAAAACCATTAAAGGGCAGAGGGAAAAAAAAAGGCAAAACTTATTTTCTCTCCCATAAAGTAATTTTATTATTTATGTAGCATACTAAGTGCACACAGTGTTGTACAATAAGTGAGTTGTGACAAATCAATAACAACGTCTTTTCTCCGGATGGTTACCTATGTGAGGACAGTATACTGAACTATAAACCTGAAAACATTCAGCTGTGCCCACAGAAATATAATCTTTATATGAAGTCATTATATGAAGAAAGGAAAAAACCTCAGAAAAAATATTCACTGAAAAGATGTTTCTGGCCCTTCATCACATGGTATCAAGGAAGACTCAAGAGAGATAGAGCAACCTAACTAAACTAGGGTTACGTCAACCTAAATGCCCATCTGTGCAGATGTTGGGGCTGGGGGAAGTATTAAAATTTGGGCCAGAAATGATGGGCCCAATCTAAGTTAATTCACTTAAACAAGTGGGGATGGAGTCTTCAGTACTTTTTTACCTGTGAGTAAATAATGCATGGTCACTGGCTGAGTAGTATTATGAAACGTGTACTAGTAACTATAATATACCTAATCTTTGAATAGTTATCCAATGTCAATTTATAGGGCTCATGATCATCACCTTTCAAAAGAAAAAAATAAGACAATCTGCTTCTTCTCAGTGCAAAGGTCACTGATAATGGAAGCCAGATGAGCTCTCAATTAGCTTAAACAGATACTAAGGAAGAAAATTATAGCGTAAATATGGAAGAAACAATAGGAGTAGCAGCTAGAGTATTTCAGAGTATTTTCATTTTTCTTCTGAATTTATAAACAGTCCCTTTTTTAAAACATTTTAGGCATGTTTTACCTATTTTAATTTTATATAACAGGTTTTCTAGTCCATTTTGAGATACTAAAACAAAAAAAGTGTATTATTTCAATTCATGCAAATAAATGTGAATTTGCCAAGCTATCTTGGAATAATATAAAGTCAGCTGGTAAGCTTTCTGCTCATTTTACCTGGTCACTTTCCTAAATCCTGTCTCTCAGGATTTTGAAGGTCACTTGGGCTCTTAAGTAACTTGGGTAATTTTTGAAAATTTTTGCTTTGCCTAGCTTAGCAGAATATTAAAAACCACATCTCCACATGATATTGATTTAATAGATTTCATAGACATTAGGGCTGGAAGAGACCTTGGAAGATTTGCGAGTCCAGCCCCATGCCCTAGGGATAGGAAGTCAGCAGGGCTCATAAGATCCCAACAAGATAAACATCCAAATGTCTCTTGAAGGCATTCAAAGTAGGTGCTTGAATCACCTTCAGCGGCAGTCTATTCAAGACCTTGGGGGCTTGGACAGTGAAGAAATTCTTCCTTATGTCCAGCCTGAAACAGACATGGAGGAGTTTGTGACTGTTTGACCTTGTCATCCCTTGGGGCACTCTAGTGAACAGACGTTCCCCCAGATCCTGGTGAGCATCCCTGATAAACTTATAGGTGGCCACCAGATCTCCCCTGAGCCTGCACTTTTCCAGGCTAAAGAGTCCCATAACTCTCAGACTGTCATCATAAGGTCTGTTTTCATGACCTCTGATCATGTGCGTGGCTCTCCTCTGGACTCTCTCAAGCTTCTCCACATTCTTTTTGAATCGTGGAGCCCAAAACTGGATGAAGTACTCCAGCTGCAGCCTCATCAAGGCCGAGTACAATGGGAGAATGACGTCCTGGGATTTGCTTGATAAGCATCTATGGATGCAAGCCAGCATTTTGCTCACTTTACTAGATGCAGCATCACATTGATGGCTCATGTTCATCTCGTGGTCAATCATGACCCCCAAGTCCCTTTCGTCCATAGTGCTAACCAGCATAGCAATACCAAGCCTATAAGCATGCTGTGGGTTTTTCTTCCCAAGGTGAGGAAACTTGTATTTTTCAGTGTTAAACACCATCAGGTTCTCATCCACCCATTTCCCGAGTCTGTCAAGGTCAGCCTGGATCGCCCTCCTGTCCTCAGGTGTGGATGCTTTACCCCAAAGTTTGGTGTCATTGGCGAACCTGGCCGGTCCACTTCTGACATCAATGTCCACATCATTAATGAAGATGTTGAATAGTATAGGCCCAAGGGCAGAGCCTTGAGGGACCCCACTGGTCACAGCGCACCATGATGGTTGACCTCCATCAATCACCACCCTCTAGGTCTGACCATGGAGCCAATTACCCAGCCAGGGGATTGCAGTGAAGCCAAGGCTGCAGCTGGCCAGTTTTGCTAAGAGGTGATCATGGGATACCAGACTGAAGGCTTTTTTAAAGTCAAGATATATGACATCAATCTCTCCTCCCTTGTCCAGGTGATGGGTCACCTGGTCATAAAAGGAAATAAATTGGTCAAGCAAAACCTACCCGCAACAAACCCGTGCTGGCTATCCCTCAGGATGTTGCCAACGGCCAGTCTGTTAAGAATGATCTCTTTGATAATCTTTTCTAAGACCTTCCCCAGGATAGGGGTCAGGCTGATGGGCCTGTAGTTTGCTGGATCCACTTTCCTCCCTTTCTTGAAGATAGGCACCACATTGGCCTTCTTCCAATCTTTGGGCACTTCACCAGAGCTCCAGTAGTTCTCAAATATCCATGCCAGAGGCTGAGCTATGATGCTTGTCAGCTCCTTGAGTACCCTGGGGTCTAAACTGTCAGGGCCAGCTGACTTGAAGGTATCCAGCCTCTCAAGGTATTCCTTCACAAGGTCAGCATTGATGGAGTATAAGGGATCTCCCTTACTCAGGCCTTCCTTGGGACTGGAGAAAACTGATGCAAAGTACCCATTTAGCAAGTTGGGTTGTTCCTAGGCGTTGGTTGTCAGTTGTCCCATCTGGTTTAGCAGGGGGGTCCAACGTTGCCCTTGGTTTTCCTTCGGCTCCCCATATATCTAAAAAAGGACTTTTTATTGTCCTTGATACTTGTAGCTAGTTGGAGTTCAGTTGCAGCCTTGGCTTTCACTCCCCGCAGTTCCATACCAGTGCAGAACATTCCTCCTTGGAGGTGGATCCAGTCCTTCACCTTTGTAGGTCTTTCTTTTTAGATGTAGGAGGTCCACTAGTTCCCTGCAGATCCAAGGGGGCTGCTGTGCCCTTTTGCTGTCTTTTCTCTGAAATGGGATAGACTTTGCTTGTGCATCCAGGATTGCTCCCTTGAGGAGCAACCACTCATCTTGAACTCCCCTGCCCTTTGGGTCGTGGTCCCTTAGGGTCTCACTGACAAGCTTCCTGAGCTTGTCAAAGTCAGCTTTCCTGAAGTTGAGGACTTCTGCATCTTAAGTACTTTGTGTATGTAAAGCACAGAAGAACTAACTTAAATAATAGCTATTTGTTCTGTTGCCCTATGATCTAAAGAGGCAATTTTCAAAAATATATATGGAACACAGCTGTGTAAATCCCACTGACAGTCAATGGGAGTTTGTACCTCACTCCCATCACAGCTTTGTGACTGCAGTGTTCCATTTAAGAAATAAATTGTTTGTTGAAAAGATCAGCTGACTATTTTAACTGAAGTTGATGGATTGGTGCATCAGTAAAAGCACAGATACTTTTATTATACATTAATACATTAATAAATTAATAATTTACATTCTTACTGTGACAGCGGGGTCCTCGCAGAGGGCCGTGATCTCCTTGAGGCCCTCTCACCATGCTACTTCGGTCCGAGGGCACCCTCCATTCTCGCCCGCCACGTCTTGATGCAATATGTAATAGGGAGGCTGCCTTGTGTTTCCTCGGGCACGTGAGCTCCTGGACCCCTCGCGGGTCTCCCCATACAATGGGCGCTACCCAAGCACCCCAGCCTTATGGGCTATGCGTGGCTCCTACCAACCCCTAATACCACGCCCCAAGCCTCGCAGATGTAATAGACATTGTCCGGTCTATACGCCCGCTTCCCGGGCCTCCTCTCTAATGTGGCCCACTCTGGGCTCCCTCTCTCATGCCCAGCCTCTTGCTGGGACTCTCCTGATGCTGCGGTCCCGCTCAGGGACTCCCTAGTGGGCCCCGGCCCTATGGGCCAACCGCACGGATACCCTCCCTGACTCTGGCTCACAGCGCTGCTACTCCCTGTCTTCTCAGGGGCAACCGCAGCACCCTGCCTTGGTCTGAGGGGTATTGCCGCACTAGCCTGTGGCCGGGCTCGCTATGCCCGTGCGCCCACACCGGGCTACTCAACAAAGCACAATGGCGTTCCCCCTCTCTGGGGCTCTCCGTGCCCACACTGGGCTACTCAATAATACACAATGGCGTTCCCCCTCTCTGGGGCTCTCCGTGCCCACACTGGGCTACTCAATAATACACAATGGCGTTCCCCCTCTCTGGGGCTCGCCACGCCCACACTGGGCTACTCAATACAGTACAAGGGCGTTCCCCCCCCTCTCTGGGGCTCGCCGTGCCCACACTGGGCTACTCAGCAATACAGCCCCTTTCCTGGGGCCGGGGGCTATGTTCCCCCACACGCAATCCGGGGTCTCAGTCCCCGTCCGCAACCTACGGGTTGCGCCCGCGACCCACTGGCCGCGCTCCTCGCCGCCAGTCGCTCATGCACTGGCGTGCGAGCTGCGCCTTCCCTGGCGCTATGACAATAGTGCACCCTCTTAGCGCTAGGGCACCCCACACTCTCTGGGGTCCCTGTGATTGAGGCCTCCTCCAACCCCTACAGCCACACCCAAACCTCCAGGTGTAATATACAGAGCCAAACGTAAACTAGAGCCTCCTGGCTATAACACAAACCTAAAGCTCCCTGGCTAAACCATAGTGCCCATCCTCTCAGGGCTATCACGAGCTGTACTTGCAAGTCATGCTCCTTTCCATATCTCAGCTGAGGGAGCTCCTGCCTCTCCGGCTGCTGGCAGAGAACTGCCAGCCTGGCCTCAGCCCTGAGCTTTATAAGGGCCAGGCCCTGCCCCCTACAGGCAGCTGGCTCCGCTTGGTTGCTCTGGCAACCCGCAGCTGCGCTCATTACTTGAGCAAGCCTCAGCTGGGCTTGTTATGTCAGGCCAGGGCGTGCTCACTCACTCCCTGGCAGTTCCTCCTTTCTAGGAGCAGAGGTACTGAGGTGCCCTGTGACACTTACATTAATAAATATTTTCCTGTGAAAAAAAATTATGCTACAAGTACCAAGTTCAAATATTTGTTAGTCACAAATAGTCTGAACTATATTTTACTAAGGGTACTAAGGGAGAAGTGGGCATGCTAGAAGGAAGGAATAGGCTGCAATAGGATCTGGACAAGCTACAGGGTTGGGCAGAAGAGAACAGAATGGGTTTCAACACTGACATGTGCTGGGCACTGCACCTGGGGAGGAAGAACCAGCAGCAGACCTACACATTGGGGAACTCCCTTCTCGTCAGTGCATAGGCAGAGAAGGATCTTGGAGTCATTATTGAGGCCAATATGAACATGGGCTGACAGTGTGGGGATGTGGTCAGGAAGGCCAACTGTACCTTGCCATGCATCCACAGATGCATCTCAAGCAGGTCCAAGGAGGTGATCCTTCCCCTCTATGTGACACTGGTTAGGCCGCAGTTGGAGTATTGAGTCCAGTTCTGGGCACCACACTTCAGGAGGGATGTGGACAGCATGAAGAGAGTCCAGAGGAGGGCCAACTGCATGATCAGGGGTCAGCAGGGCAGGCCCTACGAGGAGAGGCTAAGGGACCTGAACTTGTTCAGCCTCCACAAGAGAAGGCTAAGTGGGGATCTAGTGGCCATTTACAAACTAGTCGGGGGGACCAGCAGGCATTGGGAGAGTCCCTGTTCCCCTGAGTACTACCAGGAGTGACAAGAAATAATGGTCACAAGCTGGCAGAGGGTAGATTCAGGCTAGATATCAGGAGGTATTACTTCACTGTCAGGGCAGCTAGGATCTGGAACCAACTTCCAAGAGAAGTGGTGCTGGCTCCTACCCTGGGGATCTTTAAAAGGAGGCTGGATGAACACCTAGCCAGGGTCATTTGACCCCAGCATTCTTTCCTGCCATGGAAGGGGGTCAGACTTGATGATCTACTCAGGTCCCTTCTGGCCCTACCAACTATGAAACTACTAGCAAGTATTACTATTCTATTAATGGGTTGTATATCTTGTTCTTCATAACCTAATTTTTTTTTCCCCCAGTACACTGAAAAATCCAAATTTTGGATGGTGTAAAGTAGAGTTCATTGAAATGTTACTGTCTGCAAGGGTCCTATTATAACACATAAGTCCAGAGCCTTTTAGCTGTTAGTGTCTGTGGTGGCTGCACATATGCCCTGTAATTCCAGCAGTGTTACAATGATAGCAAAGCAATCCTAGCCTCCTTTCAAAGTATGTCTACCTTGCAATCATAGAGCTACCTTCAGTTCTTTCACCAATATAGAAGTCCAACAAATCTGTATTAGTTAAAAACAGAGGGCAGGTTATAGGATAAGAGTAAACAAAAACGTCTTGAATTACTACAGTTCCTGTAAGATACGGACTCACTCCTTTGATCTTTCATCCATTTGAATCTCACTGTAGCTGAATAACTAGGAATTAGCCTTGAAGGAGTGGTTTTCAAGGCCCTCTGTAAATTACTATTATAGAACAGTTATTGCCAAACTGGGAATCTGATGTGCAAGCTGCAACAATTGAGTAGCATCTCATAAAAATATGAATTGAACTCTGTATAGCTATTTAGAACACTTCAGGGATGGGGATCCTTTTAAACTAGCCATAGATATTAGGGTTGTGTGAAGCAGGCAGTATTCAATTTGGATTTGGATTTGGCCCAATTCAGGGGACAGCGATTCGATTAGCTGATTCAGACCACTGTCTCAGTTCAATTCAGCTGAATCTGAAGATTTGATTTTGATGTGGAGAATCAGCGATTCAGCCATAGACACAACTTTATATGTTTTTTCTATGTACCTTGAGGTACCAGGTGCGGCTCATGAACGCTGAGATGGTGGGGCAGATGGAGCATCCCATGGAAGCATGGAGTGGGGGGGGGGCGCCATGCGCTCGGTGGTGGACCCAGAAGTGGACCAGAAGTACTTCCAGTCCATTGCTGGGTCTGACATGGAGCACATGGCGGACCCCCCAGATGCTCCCCCTGCTGGGTGATCGGCCACAGGGGAAACCCTAGTGCCCTGCCAGACCCAGGAGGCACCAGTTCCCAAGCTGAGGGGGGGGGAGGGGGCTCGCGTGCTCTGCAGCTGACCTGGAAGTGGACCAGGAGTAGTTCCCATGGGACGCTTCATCTTCCCCAGCACCTTAGTCTTCATGAGCCAGACTTGGCCCTCTCTGTTCTGTAACTGTAGTGTCTCAGCATAATGGTATAGCTGAAATGGGATGTGCAGTTATAGGCCTGGGCCCTTTTTGCTGTTTCATAGCTATTGCATTTCAGCCTAGCTGCGCAGCTAAACCTCAGCTGGCAGACTTGGGCCAGGGTGAAGCTTGGCATTGTTTGAGCCAGGGTAAGACCTGGCACTACTTGTTGATCCAGGCTTCAGTACAGCATAGGTCTGTCTGGCTTTTTGCTACCCAGTGCAAGCTCAGTGAAATAGTCCTGGGACTCCTTTTGTCCCATTTGGAGTTTATGTCCCAACCACATTGTGTGGTTGGGTGCTAGTTTTAATTCAGGCCCAAGCCAAGATAGTCCTAACCTTTCCTTCAAGTTCTTTTGCAATTTTCTGCACAGCAGAGCTGGGATTGGGACTAGGAATGTTGGGGTGCACTATGCTGATGAAATCTGCAGTTAATCCCTCAAAGCCACCATGCAGAAGTGGAGATCAGCACTCTATCACTTCTCCAGGAGCAACAGAGCCCCTTGCGACACAGAAGGACATGTGCTCTTGAGCAGCTCCCTGTGATGCAGTGAACCCAAGGAGCAGCTCGGGACTCTCCAGTGTGGGCCCCCCCTCTGCAGCCCATTGCTGAAGGGCAGGTATAGAGGTACAGGTCCCCAGAACTACCCGTTGGGGAGCCCCAAGTCCCAGACTGCCTGGGTATGGGTGAAGCCTCCCCCAAGAGGGTGCCTCCTACAGACTTTGCTTTGTAGTTAATAGTGTTTAAAATTATATTTAGTGTTTTGTTTTGTTCTTTTTAATTCTCTGTAATAAGTGTGGGTTTTGCATTTACATTGCTTTTGAGGAGGGTTTGTTTTTTTGTTTATACAGGACACCCCAGCAAATTTAGTGTTCTCAAATTTCTGGGTGGGAGTTCAAGCCACTGGTATGATTTACGAGGTACCTTGAAATGTGAACCTGGCCCTTTTTGCTGCTGACCGGTGCCTGGCAAAAGGGTTAATACTAGGGTTGTGTGAAACAGCACTGTTCCATTTTGACTTCAGTTTTGAGGTTTGGATGGACCAGTGTTTTCTTTCTAATTTCATTTTGAATTGAAATAGCCTCACTGTTTTGTTTCATCAAAACAGTGAGGCTGTTTCAATGTTTTGCTGGACCATAGCACTGGGGAAAGGAACTCAGGCTAGTTGGGCTGAGTTTTCAACCCCAGTCCCACAATCGCGCAGCGCTAGATCGTGCTGGTGATGGGAAGTTAGCCCAGCTCGGCTGAATTCCCATCCCCAGCCCAGTTGTAGGGTTGGGGAGGGGAACTGAGTGATAGGGATCAGTTCCTTTCCCCAGCCCCATCTCAGTGCCTGGGAGGGGGACTGAGCCCAGGCTCAGTTCTCTTCCCCTGAGCTGTGATCCACCACAGCCCCATGGTGGGAGAAAGGGAGAGCTAGGGCTGCGCTCCTCGCTGCTGCTGGAAGTGCAGCCCTGGTTCTCCCCTGTCTCCCATCACCTTGCTGCTGGCTGCTTCGAAACATTTCAAAATGTTTCGACTAGACTCGTTTTGTTTTGAGGCTTTTTCAAAGCCCTTTGTTTTGATTCGATTTTGCTGTTTCAAGCTCAAAATGAGTCAAAACAGTGTCAAATCAAAACAGCCAGTGAAATTTCACGTAGCCCTAGTTAATTCTTGATAAAGCATTAGATAAAGGCATAAAGAAAAATATTTTGCTTGATCTGGTTTTCTTGTACCAGACTTTTTGCTTTGTATCACATTCTATAGTATAGCCACTAAACAATTGTCTTCAGAATTCCTCCAACAAACCACTGGAATCTTACATGTAGATGGTCTGGGTTTAGAGATAGCATGAGTCATAGAAGCATAGAATCATAGAAAAGTAGATTTAGAAGGGACCTTGAGAAGTCATCTAGTCCAAATTTCTGCCTGAGGTAGGATCAACCCTATCCAAACCATTGTCTAATTTCTTAGCAAAACTACATAGTCAACCCTGACACAACAACAAGACATACAGCCTTGCCTGCCACAAGTAAAGCAGGGAGACCATGGCTGCCAATGTACTACTGCTACAAAGGTTGTTAACGTATGCTCAAGGGATCTTATAAAGAGGATATAACCTACAGAGGAAGGTAAAAAAACCCACAGTCTATACCAATTTTACCATGAGAGAGAATTCCTTCCCAACCCCAAATATGGGGATCAGTCTGACCCTAAGCAGAGGGGCAAGACCCTCTCACCAGGAAATTCTGAGTTTAAGTCCCAACAGAAGCACTGGCATACCACAATTAAAATCCCAGACTTGGCTGCAGCCAACACCCAATGCTCTGAGGAAGGCTTTAAAAAACTTGACACTTATAGCAGCAAGAGGCTGGGGGGTGGGGAGTGGGGGAAAGGACGAATTCTCTCCCAACCTCACATGGCAACCAGCAAAGCCCAGAAGCATGAAAAATGCTCATAGTAAAACAAAGGCATAGCTGAGCCTAGATCATCCTTAACTAGTAGTTGTCTAATCTTGTCTTGAATACCTCCAGTGATAAAGAATCCATAGTTTCCCCAGGCAGTCTATTCCACTGCCTCACTATTTTAACGGTGAAGAAGTTTTTCCTGATATCAATTCTAAACTTACTTTGTGGCAACTTCAAACCATTAGTCTGTTTCCTAGTATATGCAGCAAGACAGTAAAAGTGTTTTCCCCTCTTCTTTAAGGCAGGACCTCAAGTATTTGAAGACTACTATCATGTCCCCACTTAAGCACCATTTCTGCAAGCTGAAAATTTCTAGTTCCTTTAACCTCTCCTCTTATGATTTACCTTCCAAGCCCTTGATCATCTTTGTTGCCTGCCTCTGGACCCTGTCTAACTTCACCACATCATTAAAAAAAAAGGAAACTGGTTCCCATAACAACATACAATACTCTAGATGAGGCCTAACTAGTGCTGAGTGGAGAGGCACTATCACCTTCTGTGTCTTGCACCTCATGCTTCTATTGATGTGTCCCAAAACCACATTCACTTTTTGTGCAGCTCCATCACACTAAAGTTTCACATTGAGTCTGTGATCTATCAAGACTCCCATATCCTACTCTGGAGTGCTGCCACCTAAGTAGGTGTTACCCATTTTGCATTTGTATTTATGAAGAATGCATATTCTTCTTGAATTTGCCAGCACTGAACTTCTTCCTTTTTTACTCCAGCCTATCTTTCCAACCTTTCAAGATCCTTCTGAATTGTACTTCCATCCTCCAACAGTGATGGGATGCACTTTCCAGGAACCACAGGCAGATGCTCTAGGGGCTTTGAGGGGCTTGATTCTGAATGTCCCAAGTATGCTTTGGCTCCTGTGCTACCTTGCACCTCCATGCCATAACCCACGCTAACCTTCATGTGGAGGCATGGATCAGGGTGGGTCCTAGTGTGGAGGGATGGGGTACTAGCAATTCCCCAGCTCCTATACCATTCCATGCCACCCCACACCTGGACCAATGTTGATCTGTGCCTCCCCATGAGACATGGGTCAGCATGGGTTGTAGCACAGAGGCACAAGACTGTGCAGGAACCAGGGAACTTCTAGTACTGGTGCCCTATACCCAAACCAGGGTAAAGAAATAAACAAGAGGCTTCTCTGACCCTTTGCTTCTCTCCAGCACTACTATCTGCCCTCTCCCCCTTACTCCCCTCTTCATGGCTCCTCCCTCATTAGCTGATATCAGCTTCAGCTGGCTCCCAGTCTCACATCTAGGCAGATTATTATCTATTGAGCACCTGCTGCTGGGTTTCAGCCCCCTGAAGGATAATCACCTCCCTACAGACAGCATTTGAAAACTACTCTGGCCATCTCTGGAAGTGGCAGACATATTCATTTCTTTTCTGTAATATGCCACAATGACAAGCAATTCAAGCACTTGCACAAAAATGAAAAACTAGACTAACATTAGAAAGAAGTGCAGTTGGTGTCAAGACATAATACCTTGGAGAAATGAATCAAAACATGATGACTAGTTTATATCATAACATTGGTGTCTTATGGAGCATAGTTACTAAAAGAATCAATCATTTTAACCAAAAAGAAAGCTGGTGAAGGATAGAGAAAAACATCAACTCATAAAGTGTGTAATATATTTCTCTTGCATATCCATTTCACTTATAATTTTAAGCAGTCTATAACATATCTAAGTAAAGCAGCATTGCTGTGTAAATCAAGGTAAATACTCTGTAAAGTTTTTAGCTTTTTGTTAAGAAAAAATACACACGTAACAGAGTCAAACTGCAGCATTTACAGCAACTTCCAAGCCAATTATCTTTATATTTTCATGGGTCAGAACTTCTCATTTGAAGTCATTTTCTTCTTTACATGCTAATCTCTGTAATTTATATACACTGGATTATTCTAGTTCAGGGGTTCCTTTCAAAACCTGTTGCTGTCCAATTCCCTATGCCAGTGATTCCCAACTAGGGTGCTGTGAGATCCTTTGCAGGCTATTACAGTGCTTGATCCCTGTGTGAGGATGTAAGTGTTCACTCTTTCACATACCAGGTATTCCATGTGCCCACACCAGCATCCTGTGGACAGATGGTGCCCCTATCACGTCATTCCCATGGCCCTTCCACTGGCTCTGGCAGCATGGGAGCACTGGGGGAAAAGCTGGCTGAAATGCATGGCTCCTCCTGCAGCATCTGTGCTGACCACCCACCACCTCAAGTACAGACAAGAGGCAGAGAGGGAACAGATGGCTGAAAGACTGAGGCACAGTTCAGTCTTGCCCCTGATGTCTTCACTTAGCAATAGTTTCTTCACCTCCAGAGCCTGCTCACCCCCTTCCACCTCCTTTAGGGACAGCTGCCTCCTTTAAGAACCCCCAGCTTCCCAATTTGCCCTTCTGAATAGCCCCTGCTAGCACTAACCACTATGCACCACCCCTGTCATGTTCTCGGAGGTGCTTTGCCCACTGCTGCCCACACAACTGTCCTGCAAGGTCCTTTTAATAGTGCCAAGGGATGTGAGAAAATATTCACTGTTGGAAATAAATTTGTTTTCTAACTGAGGTGTGGAAAGTTCCAAAAAAATTATGGCAGGATGCTTGGAGTCTAAAGAAGCTGAGAACCACTGTTCTAGACACTAGCTTCTGGAGCTATGAAAGCTTCTTTGAAAATGGTCCATTATTTGTCATTTGACAGACCCTCTCAGAATCTCCACAAATCCCCCCCCACAAACACCATACCCACCCCCCACAAACCCACACCCCCTGACAAACCCCGTACCCATCCATACATCCCCCACACCCCTTCACAAACTCCCCCATATACCCCCACAAATCCCACACATACAAACCGCACACCCACTCTGCCAACCCGCCCCCCCCACAATATACAAGAATAAGATTTTATTTTGAGTTATTATGCAATCACCTCTACATAAACTAGACAAACACATGTAAATCAGGAAAAAATATTTTTTGAAATAAAATTAAAATGTTATAGTTGGAATTTGATTTTTAGTATATGATTTTTTCCCAGTTCCAAGATAGCAACCCCCTCTCAAAAATAGTACTTCTGAAGGCAAGGGAGGGACTTCTAGTGGCAAAAGTCAGGGGTTAGGAATGGGACTTCTGGCTCCAAGATGGTGATTGGGGGCAGGGCACTTGTCAAGGGACAGGGCTGCCCTTGGGGTCCTTGACAGCTCACTAAAAATCATTAAGAGGCCCTCCAGTCAAAATAATTACCCACCCCTGCTCTACATGGAGCAAAGCAGCACACTTCAGCTATTGCCAACTGCAGAACAGGGAGCAATATAGGTATGTTTTGCCCAGGTTATCACACTGCTTCTCAGCCTAGTTAACTAGCTTGAGTTCAGTTAGTGTGGCTATACTGCTTCTAATTCTAGGGCTAGATCAAGGTACCTCTGCACAGCATTGCTCTGCATCATGTAGACATACACTCACTGTCTTATTGTATGTTCTTCAACTTTTATAAACTGGAACTGTCTTCACTGAAACTGTTAGCTCTAGTTAGTACATGCAAATTAGGCCTTTGCCTAAGGAATGTCAAATCATACTGCAAAATATCACTCGGGATGGAAATGTGATTGGGTTAATACTTGATAGACTGTTACATGAGCTGCTGCTTCCACTTCATTACTAGTTAAAGCATTAATCATACTTCAAGTGGACCAGCTGTCTTGAGAATGAAGCACCACTTAACTCGAGCTGGAGATATTTGTGTGAACAAGGAAGTCAAGCTAGGTGCAAGATCTGAAATATAGCATGAAACAACAATGGAGTAAAGATATGCCCAAGCTGTCTCAGCTACCTCATTTGCAAAGTAAAGATAATAATACTTATCCATTTCTGAAAGCCTCTTGAAATGAGTGTGATGAAAGTGCAAAATGTTCTTATTAAATGCTAAATTAATATATATGCTAAATTAGATTTAGAAAGGTTATCAATCTAAATGGTTGAAATAGCCTTTGTAGTTAGACTGGTAGTTACAAATATATGTCCCACAATATTAAATGTAGTATGTGTTGTAGCGTTTTTGCTTATGGTGTATGCTAGATCATACCATTGCCACAGAGACTGGTTGGACAAAATGAGGCTTGGGGTTGTATCACTTGAAAATCACCATCCATATTATTATTTCACCAATTTATGTCACCAAAATAGAGTCAATGCAAACATCAGGTATAGATTTGAAATCTTCCTGTCTCCAAAAATAGACTTCCAGTTTAATGTAACTACTTAGGGAAGAGGAGCTGAGAATTAAAATAGTTAAAATGGTTATGATATTATGAATTATTGCTTTCTACTTGAAATCATAATTGCATTTTTCAAGTAAATAGTAATTGGATCAAACTTGTCTCTAATTTTACACACACATACCTTTTTTTACTTGCAGAAGTTTACATCAAATTCATATTTGTTCTTAATATAATGAATACAGTTTTTTCTTAATGTATTAAAATGCCATTAGTTCAATGTCATTAACAAGACTTACATTAGTTAAAGAGGATTAACTTTGGGGTTGGTAGTGTGGCAGCAATGCTTTGTAAAACAAGTAGATTTGTAGAAGAAGACAAAAGTATTTCACCCGGTTATGTATAAAATATAGAATAATGAACTAATTGCTGATGGAACTTAATGTCCTGAAGAAATATGGCCAGTGATTTTTTTAAATATATACATATTATTTGAATCTGTGCATGGGTCTAAAGGGGGTTTCTGCTGCTATTTTTGGCAGTTGCCACTGGAATGCTTGGAGGCAATGAGGTTAAAGAGCTTATTTCTGTACACCTAAGTGGTAACCCAGGGTGTGTGTATCTGAAATGGGGGTCCCTTAATTGAAGCGGTAGGTTTTTAAACCCACCGCTTCAATTTAGAGTGAAGTATACCCCCGTGTCATGCACACACCCTGTACTTACCTGCCTTTCTGGCAGCAGTAAGGGGAGGACGAACTGCCAGTGGGTGGAGCAGTGCCTGGGCTTCTAGGGGGGAGCAGCTAGTGCTTCCCTCCATGACAGCAGTGCCTCGCCCCCCAGCCGGCACCAGGCTGCAGGCTTGGGCGGTCCCAGGGGGCACCACAGCCATGGAGAGAAGCACCAGGCCCCCATGCAGCTCAGGCAGGCTTCAGGGGGTGATGGGGGTGGGGAATCAAGTTTGCTGCTTTTCTTGGGTGGAGCCGGCCTTCTCAGGCTGCTTCCAGGCTGCCTGCAGGGCTTCCTGCAGAGCTGCACTGAGCCCAGTGCTTCGCTCTGGGGCTGTAGGGAAGCAAACAAACTCCTCAGAGTTTTAGTTTGCTGTGCCCCAAGTCATTTAAGGTGCATTACACTGCTGAATTCCCTACAGCAGCTGGAATTAATGCACAATGCGCCACTGAGGCATGCAAACACCGACACCATTAAAGCGGTGCAAAAGCATGTAGCCCGCTTTAAAGTGACATGCACACACGCTCCTCATTTCATCTACACATGGCCTTAAGCAGCAACTTCCTCCTGTTTTCAGTTTACATTATCTTAAATATTTTAATAAACAAGAAGGCAGAACATCTAGTATTATATGTATTGTGTCACATCCACTGTTTTGCCTGTACAAATTTGATTTTTAAACCCTGAACTCTGTGAATGAAGAACACTATTTATTAAACAATTCTCTTGGAAAGGCCAGAGAGCATGCTTGTTGCAAGTGAGTTAAAAAAAAAATTTCTACTGAGCATACACCAGAATACTTGCCTGATACAGTATATGATTCGGTTGAAATACAAAAGTTAAAAAATACGAGTAATAACAAGATATTAATACAACTTCTCTCTACTCTGTATTCACTTCTGGCATTATTTTTGTTATTTTGTCATTTTGTTTATTATATTACAATTGCTTCTCAACTGGGCAATCAAAATTGAAAAACTTGAAAACAACTATTCACTTTTGAAGTTTGTGTCCTGTGTATATTCAAAAGCCTTTTATATTGTAATTGCTTTCACATCTGGGCACATCACAGCCACATTCTATTACTCCATCCACTTATCCTCTGAATCTCCTTCAGAAGACTTCTGTACAGTAGAAACCGTTCAAACTGACTTCAGGAGAAGAGACTAAGGGCCTTTTCCCTTCCTGCTACTAAGCACCTGAAAAACAGTTAACTTATGCATATTTCTAATGGTTATATCACTTTAACCTTAAGATTAAAACACAGAAAGTGGCAAGGAGGAGGATTACCCATATACCTTTTACTTGAGCAGTTTTTTTCAGGGAATAAGGTAGAACAGGATTCTGCTTAGGCACCAATATGAACATAGATAGAATCCTAATTGGAGGAATAGAATCTTGTGCTAATACTCTCTTTATCCCATCATTTTAAAAATTACTAATACCTTCAGAATTTTTTTACATAGTTCTCATTTCAAGGGTGTGGTACCTTATATTTATCAAAAACTTCAACTCACAACTGAATTTTTAAAAATGAAGTGCCACCATGAACCAAGAAAAGGACCCAAAAGACTGTTTGTTCTAAAAGACATCCCTTTAGGATAGGCTTTTCAAAAAGTGAGTCCACAAACTGTTCAAGAGAAACACCTTTGGAATTTAAAAAAAAAGAGAAAAAGCCAGGTTTATTTACTAATTTTTAAGTGAGAAATTATTTTCCAATTCTCTCCTCATACTCATAGGGTACGTCTACACGTTCACTAATGCACAGTAGTTACTGTGCATTTAGTTTAGTACTTGCTTAATGAAGTACTAACTAAATGTTCAGTAACAGCAGTTACTGCGCAGTAGTGCTGACGTGTGGCTTTTTTGTGATGCTTACTGTGCAGTAGCCTAATACCACTGTGCAGTAGGTTACCAGCATGGTTTCTGATGAGCACGCTACCATGCAGTGTTATTAGGTTACCTCACAGTAAGCATCTCGTGTGTATGTGCCCATAAAGTATTAAACTCTTTTGGATCAAACTTCTAGAATAATCATCTTTAGGTAAGTTAGAAGGTATGGGAAATTTCATCTCAATAAGCAAAAGACACTAGAAATTTTAGAAGTAACCAGAAAGTAGGGAATTAAAATGGAAAAAACTCTTACAACTTTAACTTCTGTTCTTCCCACTATAATTAACTGGTGTGACAAACTCCTGAACTATCAATTATTGTTGGTTACCCGTGCATATTTAGTTTTTGTTGAATTATAAAGTAGGACTGTTCATTCTCAGATACATGGGATAAAATCCTGTAAATTGATAGAGATAATCACTTAATATAGGAATTGACTATCTAAAATATCTAATAGTTCCTCCTTTCTGTGCAGTAATATGGGTCCTCAACTTCCACTGACTGCTTCCACAAATTGGAATGAGATTTAATATACCAGTCAACATAACGTCAGATTCTCTCACTTAACAATCAGAATGCTGCAAAACACCCCATTGTAATCACCTAGCTTGGAGATGCTATCACCTAGCTTGGAGGTCTTCAAGAGGAGGCTAGATAGTCACCTGGCTGGGGTCATCTGACCTCGGTCATCTTTCCTGCCAGGGGCAGGGGGTCAGATACGATGATCCATTGTGGTCCCTTCTGACTCTACAATCTATGAATCATGTTTTTCCTTCCTATGCTAGCTTTTAAAATTTTTATATACATATATGACTCATTAAAGATAAGCTATAGGTATAGGCAGCTCATGTAGCAAAATACTACTTGATGGCAGAAAGGATGTCAGTTACTTTTTGGTTAGGTACAGACATTAAACTTTAATTGTTAGAAGTGCTTGGAAACCAGTCTAAACTCATAACAGTACAGAAGTATGGTGCACATAGACTGGTTTAAAAATGGCAGAACCCAGTCTAAGATAGACCTGGACTGATATGCATTCAAACTTAATCAATTTAGGTTAGACTGGAGAATAGAACTTCTGTACCAGATCCCCTACCAATTCATGTTAGGTTGCTGTTTGCCAGTATCCCAGGTGCCTTTGCAGCCCCCCTCAGCCTCCGTGACAGGGACAGGGAGGTGAGCTACCACTCAACCCCTGCTCTTATGTTCTGGCTGAGCGCCCAGCTGGCCCTAGCCTTGGGCTCTCATAGAGCCAAATCAGCACAGTGGCTGATGATAATGGGGGAGGGGATGGGGCTGTGCCTACTCACAGGGAGAGCTGTGGATCCCTGGGTGTGTGTGTGGGAGCCCACCCAGGGGACAGATGAGCATGGGGGCCTCTGGTGCCTGACTGCAGCTGACATGCCTGTGGCTGCCAATAACAGGAGGGTGGGGAGGTATGCAAACTGGGGGTAGCTCCCGTAGCCCAGGGAGCCTGCTGCGAAGCTTGCAGGAGTGCACAGAACCTGCTGGCCTCAGCCAATGCAGACAGCCTGCGTGCCTCCCTCCCCCAAGCAAAGGGTGAACCTGTGCTCTGTTCACTTCTACACTGCTCACAGAAACCCACATAAGTTTGATTAAATCCACCTCAGACTTTTTAAATGTCTGTACTTAGCCTTTGTGTTGTTTCATTTGGTTGCATACATATTGTTGATATAGCAGCATAGTTAAGACTGCATGCAGTTTTGCCCTGAAAGGCAAATTTTGAGCTCTTTATATGAAAAATACAGCACCTCCATCCAATTTTTCAGCTAATAAGCAAAAATCTCAAGTGTCATTTCTTAATTTTCTAAGCAGTTACATGTAAATAGAGAAAATAGTTTTTACATCATAATAAAAATTAAAAGATCCCTGAAAATTAAAACATGATATTATGCATTTTAAATATATGGGTTCTCTAGCATGCCAACAGCAAACTGTTGTAAGTCAAATATTTGTATATTCCATAGGGATTTAGTGGGGGTTCCAAGGGTTATGCATTATAATTTTTGTTTATAGTTTGTTAAATGATGAAGCACATTTAAAAAAAATGATGAGCTATACCATCCAAAAGGGGGATGTGGCAGAGCTGGTAGGGGCTGAGGGAGGAATGTCCCACTTACACCTCCTCCCTCATCTGCAGCATGGCTGGGACTTACCCAGACTGCAAGATCCTCATGGAGCCAGGAGAACCAGGGTGGTACCACCTCTCACTCCCCGCTGTGTTAGAAGGACTTGCTGGGCTGGTGGTCAGTGATGGAGGCATGCACCGTCATGTTTGGGTTTCCTATTTGGGGATGGGGCTGGAGCCCTGCACCAGCTCTGCCTGGCTGGTTAATCAGGGTTAACATCTGGCTGGTTAATCAGGGTTTGGTCATTTCCTCAGCAGGAATCACAGGTCCCAGCTGTGAGACAAAAGTGGCTCCCAACTGGAGCAGAGAACTGGTGGGGAGCCTCAAGAAGCCCCAGATCCGGCACCTTCAGCTACGAGGCTGAGTGCAAATAAGACTTTAAATATTAATGTGAATGTACTGCAAATCCCTTTTGAGGGTATGAGCCATACAGGATACACCTCAAGGTGTAAGGTGGGAGTGTAAAAGTTGGAGGAGCTCCCATTCAGGCCCCTAAGGCTTGCCAGCTGTTCCAGAGGGGCTCAGTGGTATATGGGACTTGTAGCCTCTGTTGCTTTTTCCCTCAAAAAGGGTTACGACTGTTCCTAGGATGACCAACACCTCCTATAATTTTTCCATCAAAGTTGTAGCAGGTGAGACTGAGTGAGGACAGGAACAGCCTCACCTTGAGGAAGGAATAGCCCAGGCCACCTTATTAAGAGCTAGACTAGCCTAGGTCACTGAGATGTTCTTAGCCAACTGAAGAAGGGCAATAATGACTCAGTGACAGGGGGTTTATTGGTCACAATTTAATAATTTGTCAAAATGTAAATGGAACACAAAAGCAGGTCAGTTTTGAAAAAGGAGCAAACTTTGTGATCCTTACTCAGGAAAGGTTTTGTTCTGATAAAGAATTAGGGCAAAATCTTTATAGGTTTTATCATTTCATTCAAGTCCTGAAAGCAGAAAGACATCTATAAGTTCTTCAATTATAAAGCTGAGTTTTATATTTCAGACTTCTTAATGATAATAATCATTTCTCTATTTAGTACATTTTCATAGAAAAAAAATTACAAAGGCATTAAAAAAAGATACATTTCCTCATGACTAAAGGTTGTCAGGCTGCACATGAAGCTTAATACAAGTTTTAAGCCATTTTGCCAAAAGTTCACCTGTTTCAATATAGTTTAGAGCAGAAATCATTACCATATTTTATTACAATCATGAAAAAAAGATTGTTTAGTTAAAAGTATAGATTGTGGTTTCATTAGGAAGCAATGATCTCTTCTTGAATTTTATGAGAAAAAATACAGTTTTATAAGCTAATGTGTTTATAAGCAAGTCTTCCTTGAAGATATCAATACGTGTAAATCAATCTGCCTACTCCTGAAAGAAAACTTAATGAGGCATGAATCATCACAAATATCAGGTAAAAATGGTTTGGCTTACATATCCCATTTACTAGGCAACTACCTATTTTAATGGAATTAAGGTAAAATGAATCCAGTCTCTAGAATACTTTGTATAATACTTTACAATAATGTAATATCAGTTGTTATACTACTTTGCAATAACAAAGTTCCAGCTCTTAAGCACAGAACAATATTTTATATTGAAAGAAGTACAGTATATATGTACTGAGCAAGTTAAGTTACAATACTTTAAAGAGAAATTATACAAAAAAAGGCTGTCAATGAAGTTCTACTGGACTATAATGCCAGTGAAAATGGTGGAAGAATACAATGATAACACAAGAAACTGCGTATGTGCATCTGAAATAAAACACCAAACCAAAAAACAGTCAAATTGCATAGTAGTCCAGCTAGTCCAGATTTATCATGTCCTGATGTTTCACTGTTTGACTATGTAGCTGTGTTGACTACGTACAATTCTTTTGCCAAATTGGGCCTTTCCAATGGGAGAAAGGGGAGCTTGTCTTTACCACAAAGTGGTAAGGAAATTAGTTAGAAGTGCTAAAGGGTGGGGTGGATAAAAGGTGCGTGAAGGCAAGATACAGTGCCAGTTCTTTTATTCTCCCAGTTTGGACACTGACAGTAGCTAGCAGTAATTAGGATTGTGTAAGTGCATTTGATGCAATTAGTAAAGAATTTCCATTAGACCTGTTCAGAACTTAGCAATTTAAATGCAGCCACAGCCAAATCAAGACAGCTTTCACTCTATAATCCATATAGTAAGACATATACAAAGGTTGGCATGTCTGTTAGTAACCTTTTGTTTAATCTAACAAATTTCTGTATGCAATAAAATGATTTGGAACAGGAACTATAATGTTTAATTGTTCACAATCAATGTATTCGGGACATGTATTCGGAACAATGTACATTCTTGTTGACTTCTTGAATATTTTTCTCTGTATACTGGATTCAGTTAGAGTTCACACCATAAAGAATATTCTTGTTAACTTATTCATAGACCTATAGCTGGTATCTGTGAAGCAAAACTGAACCTTGCACTGAGTCTTCAAGTACATGTTTTTGGGATAGTTAATGCAGAGAGGTCTTCACAGTCTACCATGCCTGTGCCTTCTAATGCTATACTTGCATGTGGTCTTTTACATTTGTAGTAGTTTTGCTACACTTCTATCACTATAGAATCATGCAGTCATAACAGTTGGATCTGAGGTATAACCATGCACCTAAGACGTCAGAGACACAAAGGGCAGAGGGCAGATCCTGGGTGACAGTGCCAGCTATTATCTTTCCTCCCTGCATCCTCTAAGTCAGAGCCGGGGCTGCTGCTCCAGGCACCCTGCCTTAGATACGCTACTGAGCTACATTTTAGCAGCTTATATTAGTATTCTTTGATATCAATACCATTGTTATTGATAAAAGTTGAGATTAAAGCTATTTTACAGACAAAAAAAATATGCCACTTTATAATCACATTACTTCATATCAAAAGTTCTGACCCTGATGACCAGAGGTATCTGTACAACCAAGAGCAGATATCTTTTCAGTTGACTTGTAGAAGTGAATGCCTTTAAATCAGGCTTTCTACTCATTTCAAATCATAGTACAGACTGGCATCTTCTACTGTAAAGAGGACAATCAGATCAAGGGAAAAATATTCAGAGACGTTATATGGGTCATTAATCTTTTCCAAAGTACTTACATACAGGCCCATATCCTATCCTACCTAACTCATCTTAAAGTGTCACTTAGGTCACTTTTAGGCATAAGTTTCTAACCAAGATCCTATTCTAACCTGCTGCACTCCTTGATAACATGCCTCCATCCTAACAGTTGTTGTCTTAAAAAATGGTATTTGAAGGTTTGTTTTTTGGGAATTGGCACGCGCGCACACACACACACACACACACACAATTTCTAAAAGTTTGAGTCTCACACATATAGTTTCACACAGCCTTCAAAGAAGACAGGCCATCTAACACAACAAGACCAGCAGATAAACACAGCCTCAGAAACTGGGGGCATGTACCATACTGTTCCATAACATGAGATGAGGTGGCACCAGCTAACACGGGCTGGGGGACCTAAGTCCTGGTTTGGGGGGAACAGACCAAATTAGGAGAAGTCCCGGAAGGACCAAATTAGTGTGTGTGCGTGTAATGAGCTACATGGACAGTGTGATGACCACAGAGAGACCAACCAGCAACAGCCACAGACGGAGAGTCATCAGGAGGGAAGAAGAATATAAAAGCAGAGATTGAGAGTAACAAAGGGTCCCTCTCCATCGTCCCACCCAGGTCCTCCTCCTCCTCCCCCAGATGGTCTCTATCTCCGTCCCCCGGTAGGGGTCCCTGAGGACACATATTGTTGACCTGAACCCAAAGGGGTGGATCGGGATCAGCAAATTGAAATGCATTGATTTAGAGAATATCAAAATGCTGTGTTTCAACTGAAACACCTTGGCTTTATCAAACTTAAAGGTTTCAGAATCTTTGAAAAGTTTGAAGCTTTTGACTTTTTTTCAAGAGAAAAACAAATACTAAACAGTCAGTCTTGCCTGAGAATCAGAATAAAGCAGATGAACAAATATGTATATACAAAACACACATAATATGAGTCTCTAAAAGGGTATAAGTAACTAAAATTGATTTGCTTTTGAAACATACTGCATTATTTACCATTAATGTGTTTTATGGGTCTGTGTAATGGGTCCCCTACCCCGTTGCTGAGAAGAGGAATGCAGAACCTTTAAGAAGACCCTACTTTGAACATAAACTGGATTTCAAAATGCAGAGGGAGCTTCTGTTAGGCTCCAAATTTCTGGGGAAGCCACTATTAGGCACCAGAATCCTGTGAGAGTCATTACCCAAACCTTGTTACTGAGAGTGGCACCAGGCAGCAGAGCTAAAAGAGCTTCAGTCTCCAGAGTGTAAATAGGGGGCTGCAGGAGCTGGGATATTGATGACAACTGAGGAAGGACTGGCTGCAGCAGAATGAAGTAGCTGGCTTGCTAATTAGGTCAATAGAAAATTATGGGCACTTTTACATGTGCTACCCACATGTACTGCACAGTCATTTACTGCATGCTAAAGCCAGTACTAAATGACTGTACAGTACCAACTGTGCAGCCAGGGGCACATGTAGATGTGCCAAGAGAGTAGGAAATGATATGGAATAATCCTTTGTACTCCTCTTTTATAACTCTATATTGAGAGAAAAAATTTATTTTGAGATGAACAAATACAATAGAGGAAACAAATATTTTCTCTTTCCATGTGAGAAAAAAAAAAAACCCAACGAGAAACAGGTAGGAATTCTCTGAGCTATGGTCAGCATTGTTATGAGGCATAGAGTCAATACCTAGATATATGATTTTCTAGTAGAACTGCTCGTTCACACAGAGTCCACTGCACTTGAATTCATACTGAGGAAAGCAACAGCAACAATTAATGAAGAAACAAACTGGAAAGGGAAAACAACAGATGTTTTCATTTGTGCCCCTTCTCACTTCATTGGGTTGCTGATGCCATTGCTTGTAAACAAATGAAAAATATTGGCTACATCTTGCCTACCCAGAAAAACTTCTAGCAGTAAAACAGTGATTGAAGAGAAACTGAAAGCACTTTTTCGTCCGTTCAGCATTACTTTGCTTACAGTCTCAGTGACCTCACTACTCCAGTCTAGCCATACCACGCTGGGTTGTTGCACAAAACCTTAGTCCCATGGTCCCCAAGAATGTTAGATTTTAGTTTGGTTTTTGGGGGAAAGTTAGGGCAGCCTCAATGAGGCATTAAAACAGTGGTCCTTCACTTTTATTGGTCCATGGAGAACAATATTAAACAAGTAATGTGCTGGAGCAATACTATACTTTGTTCTTACTGTCAGCTTCAGTTTTAACTGTTTAATTTCCTGTGGTTGTGAAAAACTTCCCAGAGTGCCATAGCAAATTTTGCTTATGAGCCATGGGTATGGTCAGTGAATTAACACATCCATTGATAGACAGAATATATAGTAACATTGGCAAGGAGTTTCAACCATTCTGAGCTGCTCTTCCACATTTTTCTCATACTTTTCAGGTCACACCAGAACCATCCACACTATGCTTCTTATTTGGAAAGCAGAAACCTTCTGGGAATCAATCTGCAAAAAAACTTGTTTCTACTTACTGTAGAGTGAAGAAGTGAATGTAGAAGGACTAGAAGTCCAATTTAACCCATTTTCTCCTCTTCAGCAGTGCCCTTTGTCCGTCACAGAGAGATACAAATTATTTGTATTTAAATCCCTTTCTATTTAGAAACCCTGCTTTCTACAAATCTACTGACTTGCAGATGAAGTAGGCTGATACCTATGAAAACTTATGCCTCTGAACCAACTAGTTTCTAATACAGATGCAACTGGCCAGGAGTGTGACCTGGGCCATTCTTCCTCTCTTATCGTCTCCCTTACCCTCGTTACAGGGCACTTGCTCTGGAGAGTAGTATGCAGGAGCAGCCACTGAATTTTGCTACTGCAGAGGGGAGACATCACGTCATTTTTTGGCCACAGGCAAGTGGGAAAAAACCCTCCCATTTTTGGGAGGTTGCTATCTCCATGCTACCTCCTGCTGCTGCTCAACAGAACCACATTTCCCAGGATGTCCTCCACTCACAGACACATGTTCCTGTGCTACTTGTTGCTGGGGCTGGGGCTGGAAAGTTTCAGAGGAGGTGGAACAGGGAATAGGAGTGCAAGGCATCCTCACTCCATTCTGGCACTTTTTAAACTTTGCAGTGCCCAGGGCTCATGCCCAGCTTGTTCACCCATCTTTATACTACTGGTCTCTAAGGTGTCCAGGATAGCTGGTTGTACTTTAAGAAGGCCTTGTTATGGGCACAGGAGCAATTAACCCTATGTAAAGGAGGAACAGGATGTGCAGCAGGAGGCTGGATAAGCCAAACAGTAAACTCTTTAGTGACTTGGACTCAAGAAGGACACCTATAAAAAGAGAAACCTTGGCATATTACTAGGGAAGAGTATACAAGTATTTAACATGCATTCAGGGAGAAACATCAGGAAGGTAAGATTTGAGATCCACCTAGCAAGAGATATAAAAGGCAATATAAAAGGATTCTACAAGTATGTCAGAAGTAAGAGAAAGACTGGGGAAAGTGTATCTCCCTTACTGAATGCAGGAGGTAATCTAGTAACAGATGATATGGAAAAGGGTTCTTAAGTAAGGGTTGGCCATCAGATGAAAAGTGCATTTGGCAGCCACAGTCAGAGATGAGCCACAATCAGGAGATAATGGATGGGTACAGACATACTTTTTCTGGTATAAGTGACGGAACTGTTCTATACCCATAACAGTACAGAAGTTTGGCACATATAGACTGGCTTAAATATGGTGGAACTTGTTCTAAGATTAAACTGGACTGATGTCCACTCAAACATAATTGATTTAGGTTAGACCAGGAATCACATTCTTTACCAGATAACTTTATCAATTCATGTTAGGTCACTGTCCACCAGCATTTAAGGTATATTTGCAGCTCCCGCTAGCCCCGGCCCCCTTGCAGGTAGGTGTGTAACCACTTGCTTTGTACTCACCTGCTCCAGCTGAGTACCTACCCAGTCCCTGAGTTACCACAGAGCCAAGCAAGCAAAGCCTCTGTCCCCAGCCCTGTCTCCTTCCTCTGGCTATCCATCAACCACAGTCAGGCAGCAGGGTAGGTTGGGGGGAGGACACAAAGGCATCTGTGTCCCCTGCATACACCCTTGGACCTGGGCACCTATGCCCCTGGACCATGCCCTCACATCCCATCATGAAACACCCCATGATGCACACGGATTCCTAATACGGTGCTCAAGAGAACTCCGGTGAGTGGGTGCAGCCACAAACTGCAACTCTGGCTCCTGCACATGCACTCAGGGAACCCCATGCCCCCACATGCAGACGCATCCCAATGGGCTGGCCCCACTCCAGCACACCACATCTCAGAGATCAGAGCCAGGCATCCTGTCACCTGGACCCCACACCCTGCTCCTGTGAGAGGGATTGCCAAATGACAGGAACCACACCTTCACACATCTTTCAATTCATCCACCCACCCTTCCATATACCTTTCAGCCATCCTTCCATTCTTCAATCCACCTCCTCACAGACAGACCCTCAGCCACCCATAGATGCTGAGATGCCATAGGCACTGTCATGGAGTATGGAAGACACTGTTCTATCCTCCTCCACTACCTAACCCTGGTCACACAACTGGAATTACAAGAAGATGAGGGATCTTGTCCCTATCTAGGGTGAAGAGAAGACCAGGTACCAGCTCTAGAAAGGGCACCAGAGCAGGGATATCTTCAAGCATGTCGCCTAGCTGATGCAGGTGCAGGGCCATGACTAAAGCAAATGGATAAAGAGTCAGTATAGGCACATGCAGGATGCCAACAAAAGGTCTGGGGGCCCAGAAGCAGAGCATGTCTTTCTATGAGGAGCCGTCCTGCTACCTCACCAAAGAAAGGCCAATGAGACTTTGCACACTTACAGCACCACCAGGGGGTGAGAGGAGTTGTCAGTAGGGACACTGCCAGATGACAGGCTCCAGGGGGCTCCAGGATGATGTGATAACTGGGTGCCAGGAGTGGGTCCCCAGGGGCCACAGAGCAAGAGGACAACTGCTGGAGGCAACCCATGAAGAATCCACCCAATTGGTTCTGGTCTCTGCATCATCCTAGGATGTGGGAGCCAAAGTGCACCTGTAACTGGAACTGAGCTCCCTTTTCTAGGGTGTGGCTAAGAGCAGGGAACATGGCATGCAGGAGTGGGGGGAAAGCTCTGATGCCATAGACATTGGGACTCAAGATGTGGAGTCAAAAGGCATGCCCTTCACCTCATGGATAGCTCCCTGCCCCATGGGTGGCTCTCCCACCTTGGTCTTCAACACTGTGGACCATGGCCAAGTATGCGGGCTCTGCGACACCATTCCCCTCACAGTTGCCACCTAGTTCTGGACCCACTCCTCTGACACCTTACTGGCTCCCTCCCAGACCAGCAGAGCACCCCAAACCCCCACCCCCCTACCATTTTAGTGGTCACTGCTGTAACAGGACCTTCACAACTGTCCTCACAACTGTCAGCTGGGGAGGTAGCTGAACTGCCCAGCTGGGCAGCCATCCCCACACTTCTACTGACAAGTCATGCCCTGAGTGAAGAGGCCATGCAGCCTGGGAAGGTGCAGCTTGCCCCCACTCCATGCAGCCATGACAGTGACCCAGGACACAGGGGGAAGATGGAGCCTGTGGCAGGAAGGTGGGGGGTAGAAAGGAAGGGGGATCAGGTTATCCCACATTCACTACAGGCCATCCCTGCCATCACCGTCCTCTCTCAAGCTATTGGGGATGAGAAGTCAGATGTTGTGGAGGACACACATGGCAATGATGAATTGTATCATGTTCTCTGTCCACTTCAAGGTGCATGCTGAGAGCTCACCAGTACACTTTGAGGTGACCAAAGTTGCACTCTACCATCATTAAGCACATGCTCAGGCAGTATTTGAAGTGCTCTTTCCAGTGGTCCATCTGCCCCCAATAGGGCTTCATCAGCCCGGGTAGAGGGGATAAGTTGGGTCCCCAAAGATGCTGGAAGGGATGATAATGTTGGCAAGGATGAAATCGAAGACCCCAGGAGCATAGTGCCTGCTCTCCATCAGCCCAGGGAGAAGTTAGCTGTGAAAGATGTGGGCATCATGGGATTTGCCCACCCAGCTGGCAAAGATATGGGTAAAATGGCCCTGGTGGTTGACAATGCCTTGCAAGACAATGAAAAAGTAGCTCTTGTGGTTGATGAATGCTTGGGCAGTCTCAGCAGGGCAGAGGATGGGGATATGTGTGCCATCTATGGCCCCTACACAGTTGGGGAAGGCCATGTGATGGAGGCCAGGGACCACCTCCTGTGGGTTGATGATGTCAATGAAAGAGTTGGTCAGGACCTTTTAGATGACCAGACACACCTCCTGGATGACTTCTCTAGCTGTGGACTTTCCCACACTGAACTGGTTGGTGAGGTACTAGAGATTGCTAAGGATAGCCACCCTTATGATAATTGCCACCCTTCTCTGGGGTGAAAAGTGGCCCCATGCTGACATCTTGGTGCCTGATGTAGGGTGCCAGCTGGTCAACAATGTCCATGAAGGTGGCCCAGAGTATACAGAAGGTTTGGACACACCGTTTGTCATCCCAGCCACCCAGAACAATCTGCTCACGCCAGCTGGTGTTGGTGGCACTTGGTGTCCATGCCATCCTGGGTGGCCTCATCCTTATTGACCGCATGGAGGTTAGTGTCCCAGTCCAGGATGCTTGACCCACACAGGGTGCAGTGGTTGGCCCCATGCAGGATGGATGGCTGCTACCTCATGGGAATTAAGGCACGTGCCATGCTGCTTCATGTGCAGGCATGCATGCATTATGTCTCACAGCCTCTGGTGAAAGTTACACAGGCCAACAAGCAGTACACACCAGTTTCTGGATCTCCCTGCTGAAAACAGGCAGCAGGATGCCATGGCAGGGTGCGGACAGATCAGGACAGAGACACATGCAAGTCATGATGGGGGTTGCTCACTCTGAGGCTCTTCTGGAAGCCTAGGGCTGGGCACAGAGAAAGATTCAAGGAGACATGACAGGGGGAAGGGGGAATGGTCACCTGTGCCCAGCAGCCAGTCAGGGTAGCCCAGACACTCAGGTGGGCTCAGCATTCTCCAGCAGCCTGAAAAGCCTGTGGAGCAAGCTGGGAGGCATTCAGGACCCCCAACCTACTGGCCTAAGCCAGTGAAGGCAGCCTGTGTGCCTCCTCACCAAAGGGCACATGAACATGAGTCACCAGTGTATGAACATGAGACGCCAGTGTGATGAAGTAATAAGCAAGGCTGACTGCACTCTCTCTTGCATCAGCAGGAGTATCACAAGCAGGTCTAGGAATGTGATAATTCCCCTCTATGCAGCATTGGTGAGGCTGCAAATGGAGTACTGCATCCAGTTTTGGGTGCCGCACTTCAAGAGGGATGTGGATAACCTTGAGAGGGTTCAGAGGAGAGCTGCTCGTATGGCTGAGGGCCTGCAGGTAAGACCCTATGAAGGCAGACTGAGGGATCTGAATCTCTTCAGCCTCTGCAAGAGAAGGCTGAGAGGTGATCTTGTGGCTGCCTACAAACTCATCAGGGGGGCAGGGAATAGGGGACACTCTGTTTACCAGGGCGCCCATTGGGGTTACCAGGAATAATGGCCACAAGCTGAAGGAGAACAAATTTAGATTGGACGTAAGGAAGAAATTCTTTGCGGTGAGGGTTCCCAAAATATGGAATGGGTTTCCAAGGGAGGTGGTGCTTTCCCCTACCCTGGAGGTGCTCAAGAGGAGATTAGACAGACATCTGTCTGGGGTTACCTAACCCCAGCACTCTTTCCTGCCTGGAGCAGGGGGTTGGACCCGATGATCTACCAGGTCCCTTCTGACTCTATGAAATCTATGAAATTTATGAAATCTATGTTGTGTTCACTCCCAATCTAACCTATGTCACTTATAGAAACCCATGTAGGTTTGATCAATTCTGCCTCAGGCTTTTTGAACATCTGTACTTAGCCAATGTGTGATTAAGATGCAGGCCATGGGAACCTGCAGCAGCCTCTCCCTCTGTCACACAACAGGTAAGGGCCCATGTGCCATGGGTTGGGAGTGAGGGGAACTTCAGAAAGGCCATCGCTGCAGTATATGGCTCATGTAGCATGCATTATTTAGCCACACCAAATTTACAGAGCCTTGAGTGTGAAATGTCTTCAAGTTGGCAGGTCTGGATATGATGCATCCTCAAATACTGAAGAAATTGGCAAAGGTAAATTTCAGAGCCAATGGCTATAAACTTTGAAAATGTTATGGAGGCCAGGTGAGGTCCCAGATGACTGAAAAAGGGGAAATATAATTTTCCATCTTTAAGTAGGAGGATCTGGGGAATTACAAACTAGTCAGTTTGACCTCAATAACAGGAATTATTATGGAACAGTTCACAAAGGAGTCTATTCCTAAGCACCCAGAACAAGGCCATCAGGAATAGTCAGCATAGATTCATCAAAAGCAAGTCATGCCTCACCAAATTGATTTTTTTCTATTACAAGGTGACAGGCTCTGTGGTTAGGAGAGCAGCTGACATGATATACCTTGACTTTTGCAATGCCTTTTTGCTTTGTCTCTCTCTAGCATGTCTGCAAACTCTATCCAACTTGGTGTCATCTGTAAATTTACTAAGTGTGTACTCAATTCCAGAATAACCTTGATTAACTTAGAAAACAGTCCAAAGTCGGATGAAAATAAACAAGGACAAGTGCAGTCTTGCAGAACTGCAGAAAAGGATCTGGGAGTTACAGTGGACCATAAACTGTATAGGAACCAAAAGTGTCCTGTTGTTGTAAAACAGGCCAATAGCATACCTGCCCACATTGTCAGTCACTTGCAAATTAAAATAAATTACTCTCCTGATCTGCTCACAAGTGGTGAGTACCTAGACTACTACATCCAGTTTTGCCCCACTAGTTGCAAGGAAGACAAATTAGACAGACTCAGGTGGACAGTTAGAGAAATGATTACAGGCCTGGAAAACATGGCTTATAAGAAAAGACTGAAGGAACTCGGATTCTTTAGTTTGCAGAAGAGAACACTGAGGGGGGATATGATAACACTCTATGTAAGGGGTGGTTCTCTGTGGCTGTTGTTAGGGTGACGATATTTGGATGTTGAGGAGCACTGGGTGTGCAGCTGAATTTCAGTAAAAGCTGCTGGTCACAAGGCACAATGATATATTAAAAGTAACTCTGCAAATGCTTAAGCAAGCAGTTTTCTAACAGTGGGATAGTATGCAGGATGCATGATTTACTGTGTAAGGAGAACAAGATGCAGCCCACCAGCTATCATCAGGAGATAAAGCAGAAGCAAGACCTTGGAGATGGTGCTGAAATCAGCAAAGAACCAGAAAGAACCAGCAAGAAACCAAAATTGACCGAAAGAAGCCGGGGTCAAAGTCTTGAGTATGCGCTCATAGCAGAGAGGCATGTAAATGAATGAAATGCATAGGCAATTCCATGCTAATGAAGTAAACAGTAAACAGAGGTGGAGCTTGAGATGGGAGGAGAAATAGGTGGAACAGAAGGAGGGAAAGAGGTGGAATAAATGTTAATGAGTATGAACCAAGATGTATACATGTGGAAAGAACTAGTGTTCACTGCAGCTCCGTGGTTTGTTGGGTTTTTTGGGAGCTAGTCCAAAGCTGTCTCCATTCTGAATAAAGCTGTTGCAAGCAATGTGTGCTGGTGTTTGCTCCCTGCATGCTCTGGCTAATGAGTAACAGGATCCACGGGCAATTGGATCGTCATTTCCCTAGTCATGGGGTGCTGCATGGAGTCGGGGTCTAACAGCTGTAGGGGACAGAACAGTGAGCCACCGTCTTAAATTCCCTACAGCAAGGGGAATTTAGGCAGGCTATTAGGAAGAACTTTATCACTTTGAGAGTAGTTAAGCATTGGAATAGGCTACTGAGAGTGGTTGTGGAATCTTCATCCTTGGATATTTTAAAAAGATGGTTAGATGGACACGTTACCAGGATTGGCTTAGTCAGAGACAATCCTATCTTAAGCAGAGGGGTGGGCTAGATCACCTCCAGAGGTCCCTTCTAACTAAGCTATGAGTTTATGAAGAAAGGATAATGTCAATATCTTGATAAGACTACTAAATAAAATAATTCAGTTATTAAAGTATTTGTGTTCTAGCTGTTTTGTATAGTTGCTGTCAAATCAAGTTGCTGTTGTCTTATTTTATATTAAATGTATCAAATACACAGAAAAGAAATAAGTGTATTGAAACAATTTATTTCAGTATGCTATTTAAAACCTTAAGTGAACAAAACCTATTTTGTTATGTTTTATATCTTCTATTATCATATTATTTTGACTTTAACCTGAAATGATCTATTATTCTTTCATTTACTATGATTGTACTTGATATATCTGTTGCAGGCATCAGACTTAAGACTATTTCCTAGTGAAATTACCTAATGGGTATATTAATGAAAACCTGTGAGAGAACGCCAGATTTACTTTGAGCTATAAGCAACGAATTCCACCAGGTTCTAAGACTGCTGACCATGGCTATGTGGTCTCCTGACCAAGATGCCTGTCAGTGTGATTGCTATGAAATCAATCTAATAAAGCTTATGAAGACAACAAAACTTTTGGAGATTCACCACACATCAACAAGCCAAATAAACCCTGACAATATCACTTCTGCTTCCTAAGGTCCATGGTCCTGGTGAAACAATGGTGCACATTCTTCATGACTCTTCTCTCTAAACTCAAGTGAATCTGGAGAGTCAAACATAATAACTGCAAAATCACTGTTGTGGAAATGGCCAAGTGTTATTTCATGGGTGCCACATACATTGAGGGTACTCTCTATTCACAGACCCTGAGAACGTGACTGGGCTATGAAGTATATCCCTTCTTATTATATTGTTTTTTCATTCTCCATTTCATGTGGAAAGTACACTTTATATGGTATGGAAACTAGGTCTTCTGAAAACAAAAGTCTGGAATCTCTTTTCTCATTTAGAAACAGTTTTACTCCCTTTCTCTCTCCTATCAAGAAAAATCCAACAGCTACCTTCTGCCAAGAAATAATAGCTTCTACTAAAAATTAAACCTATTGGTTATAGATTGTATACATCCATTTGAATATTTCTGTAACAGTCTGTCACACCTTTCTGTGAGAATTTAACCATTTATGTTAACATACTTTAACATGTATACTTACTTCTTAAAGTTATACTCATTGTTTGCCCAATAAAGTTTTTAAGATTTTGTGGTAATTCTGTGCTTTTCAATTGTTTTAATATCAATGTTTTGTTTACCTTTATTGTGTTTTTTTTAAATTGGAGGTAAATAAGTTTGTACACAAAGCAAAGGAGTCTATGCAAAAAGATTTGGAGGACAATGAATTAATTATTTTATAAAGTGAGGAGGGCATGGAAATTTCAAACAGAAAGTGATAAAAATGTGTGGTTGTATGTGAAGCTTTTCTTCAGTAAAATAAACCCATGGGTTTCGTTTATAAAGGACACATTTCGGGTTTTAGACTGGCAGTGGAAGAAAGGTATCTGACTTGAAAATCCTGCAAGCAAAACTACAAAAAACAATGTACTCTTAAGAGGGATAAACACTACTACTTCTTTTCAACAGCACTAATGAGATTACATAGTGAAATAAAAACAATATTTTTCTCTCTCAACTTTATCTCAGTATGTCATTTGTTAGCTTACTGATAATATTGAAGAATTTTTATTTATATTTCTGGATAATGTCCTATATTCCTGTTTTCTTTAGGGTTTTTTTTTTCTTTTTTTACTATTTTATCTTGAAAATTTTTGTTTGAAAGTATAAGCTTTGATTGCATTTCAAATAGATGACTTTGAAAGGTCAGCCTTGATAAACTCCAATTTTCAATTACAGTTTTATTTTAAAATAAGTCAGATTTATTGTATATAATGGACATTAAAATTGTCCATTATCTTAGTCAAATAAAAAATTAACAGCCAATTTTATATTTGCCAAGTATGTCAGATTAATATGATTTCTAGATTAAACCCCAGAGTATTTATTCAGTATTTCAATTTATAGAGGACATTAGGCAATTCAGTTTTATATGTATTACATATGTACAAAAGTTCAGCAACACCAGGATTAAAGTTTCCTAGTCATACTTAATTTGTATCTTTTGTTTTTAAGCTTTATAGCAGTCTTTAATTCCATGATTATGTTCCCTTTTCCTCTCCCAAATGACTTCTATGACATTTGGGGTACAGGAGAATCTTACTTTGGTCACAAAATAGAGCTCTGTAAAAAAGGAGGCTGTTGTCCGTAAGTTCTTTGTTTAATCTATTGTAGAAGTTGAAAAATGTATTCTGAATACAATAGTCAATGACAGGAAAAGACAGTCTTTTGCTTATATAAGTTGAATATAATTTTACCCCTGCCTCTGCCACAGAGCTCCTATGTGTGAAAATGAAAGTAATACATGGTCACTAGGGCTCTGCAAAGCTTTGGTAGCCTATTCGATTTATAGGAGATATGGACCAGTTCAGTGGCCGAATCTCTGAATCTGAATCGAATTGGCAGACCCATTAAAATCTCTGAATCAAATCGGAAGACTCTCAATCGATTCAGACAGATTCAGTGCTGGTTTGGAGATTTGACTATAGACTAAACAGGCAGCAGTCCTCAACCATAAAATTCCCCATAGCCCCAGCTGCTGGTCCCGCCCCAATCCAGGTGCATAAGTCTACTGCCATATCCTGCTGCTGCCTGTTCAGCCGGGGCACCGTGGGGCAAGCCACGGCTTGTTCAGGAAGTGCGGGCAGGCTGGAGAAGCTTCCACTGCTGCACACACTTGTCCGAGGCAGTGCAGCAGCACCGTCCCATGGGCAAGCAGCACGAGGGCATAGCCTCCACACCCAGCACCTTCCACCTGGAGTGAGCCATGCCTGCATCATGCCCCACCCCAGATGGGCAAGCAGCAGCAGGGCATAGCCTCTGATCCCAACACTGCCACGCCCACATCCTGCAGCCCCCACCCCCACTGGACAAGCAGCAGCAGGGCAGATCCCCCACTTCCTTCCCCATTTCCCATGCCCTGCCTCTGCTCTGGATGGACAGCTTGTCCCAGGCCCAGCCCCAGCTTCAATCCCTCCCTTGCTGTGGGGGCATTGATCTGCCCCCCCCCCCACACCCTTTTCCTCCCCCCTTTACCCACCAGAACAGACTTACCAGCTGGAGGCAGCTGTGTCCAGTGTCCTTGAGGACTGCTGCCTGTTTAGCCTATGGCCAAATCTCTCAGTTGGCACTGAATCTTTTGATCCAAATTGGCTGAATTGAATTGAATTGAATTGAATTGCTGTCCTTCCAAATTGTCCAAATCCAAATCCAAATTCAATACTTGCCACTTCACACAGGCCTAATGGTCACTAATTATCTGCCCCTCATTTTGTGCATCTGATCTGATTCCAGGGTCTGATTCATTAATCATAACTTTGAGAGCTTGACTTTACAACTCTAATAATCTTTCAATGTAAGTTTTGTATGCAATTTCCCACAGTTCTTTTGTTTTTAAATGTAAACTGAATAAAAAAAAGAAGAAGAAATTCCATCATATGTCCAGACACTAATACCCACATAGATTATTAATCTGTTTGTAACCTTTAGATCCTCCATGCAGATTTCTGGTCATTTGAACTAATGGAAAAACTGGGACTGTGGTAACAGGTTACCATCAACTATATGGAGAAATACAAGAAATAGCTAAGAGTATGGTTTGATATACTGGGTACAAACTCTGTGCACATATTCCATAACCTTGACTCCCTCTGCCTCAACCTTTCTCACTGCATCCCTCCAATATCAATCTTGCTTTTTTCTTGCCCCAGACTACTTATCCCCATCCCATTATTTTTATCTAGCCATCATAGGTTGTGCATTATTACACTATTTCAAGCTTTACACCTTCCTGTAAGGCTGCTGACTACCACCCAAGAAGCTTAATCATAATCTACCTGCATGTACTTCTGAAAGTGTTTTATTGCTATTTGAGTGTATCTTGTTAGAAAGACAAGATTCTGATGTTTCCATCTGATAGGATAGAAAAAGGGACAAGTGAAAAAAAAATCATGAAATCATTAAAACATTTCAAGATCTGCAGGGGTGGGGGGTATTGCTACATATCAACAAAGCAATTTTATTAAACTCTCTTCCCTATTCCCAGAAGCCCAGCTGTTTTATCAACAACTGTCTGTGATTCAACTGCCACATGCAAGGTACTTTCTATTTTAATAAACTAACAATCAGAATATTGAACAGTTCCCAGGGAAAATAGAATATAGGCTAAGTAGCTAGAAGTCCCCAACTGCTATTGAAAGGGCAGCTTGCTATTTAGGCAGGAAAGGGCAATTTCAAATTATTGGTTCTTTCCTTCCATCACTCCCGCTCTGGAAAATCCAAAATGCCATTCGACGTTTCCAGTCTAGTTGTTACTATCCTCTGTCCTTTCCCTGATTAGCACTTTCTCATTTAAGATTTGTTTAGAGGTATTTTTGTTTGTTTTTTTAGTCACAGTATCCTTGATGTCCTGAATTGGGAGTTAGTGCAGGGCCATGACATCATTTGAAAAGTCATAGCAGACAATCAGAGATGGATTTGAACAAGTATACTTTATTGTTAGACAATGGGATTTAAAAAAACCCATAACCCATTCTCAAGGCTACATTTTAATTTTACATATGACAATATCCTGGTCACCAACTGTCAGCATCGACTTGATGAAGAGACAGTTGGAGGGGCTGGATGTGTTTAAGTCAGCAGGCCCGGATGATGTTCATCCAAGGGTGCTGAAGGAATTGGCCATTGTCATAGCAGAGCCACTGTCATGGCTGCTTGAGCACTTATGGTGCTCATGTCAGGTCCCAGAGGATTGGAAAAGGGTCAATGTGGTCCCTACTTTCAAGAAGGGGAGGAAAGAGGAAGGTAACTTTAGACCGGTTAATCTCACCTCTATCCTTGGGAAAGCCTTTGAAAAAATTATTAAGGATCACATTTGTGGGAGTCCATCCAGAAAAATAATATTGAAGGGCAACCAGCATGGATTCATAGCAGGTATATCCTTCCTTACTAATCTTGTTTCTTTTTATGACCAGATCACAAAATGCTTAGATGCAGGAGTCAAGATAGATGTCCTTTATTTGGATTTTAAGAAGGCCTTTGATATGGTATCTTATCCTATTGTCACAAATAAACTGAGTGGCTGTGACACAGATAATTACATGGTCAGGTGGGTGGCAAATTGGCTTAAGGGGCACACCCAGATAGTGGTGGTGGACAGGTCAGTATCAAACTGAAAAGATATGGTCAGTGGAATCCCGCAAGGCTTGGACCTGAGACCTGTGCTGTTCAATGTCTTCATCAGTGACTTGGATAAGGGTATGGAGAGCAGTCTGTCCAAATTTGCAGATGAGACCAAATTATGGGGTAAAGTTAACAAACTAGAGGGTAGGAAATAAATCCAGGCAGATCTGGACAGGTTGGAAAAGTGGGCAGAATAGATGCAGTTCAACAAAGACAAGTGCAAAGGGAGAAGGAATCACCAACACACTTACAGGCTGGGGGATGACCTTCTCAGCAGCACAGCAGGAGAAAGGGATCTTGGAGTTATTGCTGACACTAAGATGAACATGAGTCAAGGAATAGGAGATGCTCTGTTTACCAGGGAACCCATTGGAGTAACTAGGAATAATGGCGACAAACTGACAGAGGGCAGATTTAGGTTAGACATCAGGAAGAACTTTTTTACAGTAAGGGTTGCCAGAATCTGGAATGGGCTTCCAAGGGAGGTGGTGTTCTCCCCTACATTGTGGGTCTTTAAGAGGAGGCTAGACATGCACCTGACTGGGGTCATCTAAACCCAGAGCTCATTCCTGCCAAGGGCAGGGGGTCAGACTCAATGATCTTCTGAGGTCCTTGCCTTCCAAACAACTATGAATCCCTGAAAATATCTTAAAATGTTGCTATTTATTATTTGACTGCCTCCTTAGACTCATATACCTGTGAGGGAAGAATTATTTCCAGCTGTGTGTCAGCAAGACTGAAATATCTCTCAAAAAACACGGAAAGTATTCCCTCTGCATCAGGATAACGCACACAGTTTAGCAACGTGTTGATTTTTTTAAAGCTTACAACATTTTACAGGTAAATTATGGTTTTCTGTGTGAAACAGTATTTCATAAAACACAAAGCTTTTCAGTTTGTCCTCTCTAAGAAGGCTTTCCTCTCAAATTGATTGTGGCTTGGGGCTACAGTAATTTATAGCAGCACAAATGATAATATTTTACATCTAGTAACATTGATTACACTTGAATAACTGTGAGACAAATGAGTAGCACTGCTGACAAGTTTTCTTTCTGTTTAGTTCATAATATGAATGGACATATTGTACAGAAAGAACTTGAATATTTGGGAGAAAATGAAAGGATCATAAAAAGAAATTTTCACATCATCTGAAAAGCAACTGTAATTCAGATTTGATATGTATTACAAGTCTATTCTGCAAGTTCTGTTATCTTGAGTCACCACCATGATTACATAAGAAATTCAGTACTTATGAAAGTTAACCAAATAGTTAGCATTCTAAAAAATGTTAGACAGTTTAGAAGTGTAAGAAATATAAAGCACTTCTGCTTCGAGGGTCTCTCCTTCATTCTCATTTTAAAAATATTTTGCCACACTAAAATACATCTTAGTAATGTTGATGAAACCTTCTGTATCACTAGAAAGAAATCTTTGCACTTCATGATGCTTTTTCCGTGTTTATATCTGAAGCAGCTAGTAGGATTTACATACAAGAGCATGTAAATTATACCATAATTTGCCAGTCAATAATATGGAACCAGCAATAAATGAAGAAATATGTACAGTATGCTCAAAATACAACAGAATGTGTAAAAAGCAAAAATAACTCAAAGGAACACTATTGAATGACATGAAAACACATCTGTCTTTGTAACTGGCATTAAAAGTAGTGGAAGAACAGAGGGATGAGCTAACTTACATATTTCTTAGTTCTTGAACATTTTTCGTTCATGTCAATATGTCTCAGGAGAATTATATGAAAACCAAAGGTACATCTTGTACTGCAAATGGGTCTTATTCTAAGCTCTAGATACAAATGACCTTAATACCAAAAGAGAAATAAGCTATCTGTATAGGAAAGAGGTCCTTCAGGATCTCCCTTATTTAGAGATGAGGGAGTAGGAAAAGTAAATCTCTCACATGGATATACAATGCTGCTTAGAAGACAACTAGGTACATGTTATACTAGTTACAGCTTAATTTATCTCAGCTGAGTATCTTGCACATTTTTTCTGCTCTGAGAAGAACTGCTAGACAATCTACTCAAGACCAGTCTATATTAAATTCATCTGCTTTAAGATAGCCACTTTATATGAGAGTTTCCTTTTTTTCCATTCAGACTGACAGTATCCATGTGAATGCAGTCACCTTTTACATCAGTGTATAATATAGCATTGAACAGGTACTGATACAAATATAATTTGTATAATATAAACTATTTTGGAACTAGTTACCCCTTGTAAATCAACCCTAAATTGAAGCCAAAAAAGGCTAATTAATCAACTGTGTGGTATTATGAGCAAGGAACAAGAAACAGATTATATTTTCTGTAAGTATTTTTTATTACATTACTTCTATTGAAAACACAAACTAGAACTAAAGCTGAAATTCCAAAATGATTGACTCTGTGTAATCCTGACACTTTGGTGTGGTGTTTCAAGTGAAAATTGGAATGCAGTTTTGTTGGCTTCAGATTAGTGACAGTGATTCAATTATTTATGTAGCCTTCTATATGTCCCTAACAGCTACAGCATGCCCTGTTAAAAAAGGCATGTGTTGTGGCTTGCCGTAGTGACATGCAGCATAAAATTTATACTAAAATGATAAACTCTGAGTATATGCATATGAGCTAGCTACCTCACAGCAGAAGATATAGGGACTCGTTCCATGTCAATATGCTGTGGTACAGCTGGGTTCATACTCTTACCCCATGGTAGACTAAAGCTAAGCCACGGCATTTTAGTCCTTATTCCAGGATCATGGAAAGAAAAAAGATGACTAAGGTACTAAGAGATAAAAGTGTGCACATGGACAGTTACTTTGGAGCTGCTGATACCTAAGAAATTACAACTCTGTTATCATGGTAGCTAGCTTGTAGGCAAATAACAAGTTATTCCAACCATAACTATAAAAATATCTTTGTTTCTATCAACAATCTTCCAGGATGTCTCTCACAATAGTCTCTTAGTACTTTTCAGTATAAAATAATATATCCTGGTGTAACCTTTCGGAGTGCTAGCTTGCTTGTTTTATAAATGAAGAACAGAGGCAAAGAGATTGAAACTTCATTTCAGGAAAAGTTCATAAGGAGATGTTTAAGTATATGCTTAAACTCCCATGACTTCAGTAGCGTTTAGGATTAGGATTAGCCCTGAATGAATAGGCACAACAATCAGAACAAAATAAGGAACTTGCCCAAAGTCAAAGATTCAATTTGTGGTAGATTTCTAAATCATAGTGTAGTACTTCAATCTTTTAGGGCCAATAGCACAATAATTTCATAAGTATGTCACATTTTAGAAGATTTACCTGGAAAATATGAAGCATGACCATTTCCCTTCACTGAGTAAAGCTGAGTTATTGTGAGATACTGTAGTAAATCTTGCAGCATTTTATTGGCATTTTTGTGCTAAATTAAAATTACTTTTTTTTTCATCACCGCTTCACTTTCTATGGGACATATAACCCCACCTAGTTTGGTGGCCTTTTCTGGAGTTAATGCTTGAGAGAGATCCCCCACCTCTTTTGCTATTCAGAGAAAAAGGTACTTCCAAGGTAAGAGTCAGAAGCAGAAATATTAATGGATTAAGGAATGTCCTGAGGAAGTGAGAGAAGGGGAGAAGATACAACAAGGATATAGCACTGCACTAGGTAAATGTCTGCTAGAACTCTGAATTGACAACAGTGACAAATGAACTCAGGGGATAAATCCCCAAATATACCATGAAGTCATGTCTAGGGCTGCTGCCTGCTGCACTGTATTTATCTGTAACAAAGACCTAAACTTCTGTCCATTTTTCATGTTGGCAGAGCTTTCCTAGTCTATTATGTTACTAATGTGTTTTGATGTGAAAAGAGCTTGATAAATATCTCAGGTAAAAACCTCTTCTGATTTTAAGTCATTAGAAATGTTGCCATTGAGTTCAGTAGGGCCAGGATTTATTCCCTTGAGAATATACTGCATACGTGGTTGATGCACTGAAAAGGAATGAACAACAATCCTCAATACTTAGGCTTCTTCTCAAAAGCCATGTTGTCACGCCTCCACCATAACTTCCCCTCTGTTTAAGTAGACTGTGCTAAGCAGAGCTTCTACTGTTTAGAGCAGAACTGTTTTAATACTGCTATGAAGAACCAGGTCACGAAGTGACAAGTAGCTTACACCGTACTGATTAACAATAGTAAAAATCTCTAACATTAATCACAGACAAAGCAGAATATGATAAGCCCTTTTCCTTTTCTTCCTCTCTTTCTTGTCTGATATCCACACTGAGAGCATCTTCTTCAGTTTCCTGTCTACATGTAGTAAAAGAAGTTGTAAAATAGAAATGTTTCCTAACAGGAGACCAAGGGAGTTGGGGGTTGGGAGTTGTTCCCTCAGGACATTTAAGATGTGCTCCAGGAGGCGGCACACTTTAATTAGCACAGCTCTGAGAGCTGTACTAATTAAAAGCACCCAGATCATCACATGCATCAGCGTCCCTGCGCTGAAAAATGGCGGTCGGGTGCTTTGAACTAGAGCTCATAGAACAAGCTTTAAAGCACACTGCTGTCATTTTTCTGTGTGGGGACACTGATATACATGACTTTGAAAACTCCTGAAGATCTTTGAAAACTCCTGACACTCTGGTGTAGTGCCTGAAGACTGGAAGAAGGCCAATGTGGTGCCTATCTTCAAGAAAGGGAGGAAAATGGATCCGGCGAACTATAGGCCCATCAGTCTGACTTCTATCCCAGGGAAGATCTTAGAAAAGTTTATTAAAGAGGCCATCCTTAATGGACTGGCTGACGTCAACATCCTGAGGGATAGCCAGCACGGGTTTGTTGCGGGTAGGTCTTGCTTGACCAATCTCATTTCCTTCTACGACCAGGTGACCTATCACCTGGACAAGGGAGAAGAGATTGATGTCATATATCTTGACTTCAAAAAAGCCTTTGATCTGGTATCCCATGATCACCTCTTGGCGAAACTGACCAGTTGTGGCCTTGGGTCCACCATGATCCGCTGGCTGAGAAATTGGCTCTGTGGTCGGACCCAGTGGGTAGTAATTGATGGAAGTCACTCATCATGGTGCCCTGTGACCAGTGGGGTCCCCCAAGGCTCTGTCCTTGGACCCATATTGTTCAACAACTTCATTAATGATGTGGACCTTCGAGTCAGAAGCGGACTGGTCAAGTTCGCTTTGGTTTACACCAAACTTTGGGGCAAAGCATCCACACCAGAAGACAGGAGGGTGATCCAGGCTGACCTGAAGAGGCTCAGGAAATGGGTGGATGAGAACCTGATGGTGTTTAACACTGAAAAATGCAAGGTTCTTCACCTTAGGAGGAAAAATTGCAGCATCTTTATAGGCTAAGCAGTGCTACGCTGGCTAGCACTACGGAAGAAAGAGACTTGGGGGTCATCACTGACCACAAGATGAACATGAGCCTTCAATGCAATGCTGTGGCTAGTAAAGCGAGCAAAACGCTGGCTTGCATCCATAGATGCTTCTCAAGAAAAACCCGGGACGTCATTCTCCTCTTGTACTTGGCCTTGGTGAGGCCACAACTGGAGTACTGCATCCAGTTTTGGGCTCCACAATTCAAAAGGTTGTGAAGAAACTTGAGAGAGTCCAGAGAAAAGCCACGCACATGATCAGAGGTCAGGAAAACAGACCTTACAACGACAGGCTGAGAGCCATGGGGCTCTTTAGCTTGGAAAAGCGCAGGCTCAGGGGTGATCTGATGGCCACCTATAAGTTTATCAGGGGTGACCACCAGTATCTGGGGGAACGTTTGTTCACCAGAGCGCCCCAAGGGATGACAAGGTTGAACAGTTATAAACTACTGCAAGACCATTTCAGGATGGACATAAGGAAGAAATTCTTTACTGTCTGAGCCCCCAAGGTCTGGAATAGCCTGCCATCGGAGGTGGCTCAAGCACCTACATTGAACACCTTCAAGAAAAAATTGGATGCTTATCTTGCTGGGATCCTATAACCACATCTGACTTCCTGCCCTTCAGGTAGGGGGCTGGACTCAATGATCTTCCGAAGTCCCTTCCAGCCCTAATGTCTATGAAATCTATGAAATGATGCTGGAGTCTACTGGAGCATGGTAATTACTACACTCCAGCAGACTCAATTAATCCAATCTGCTTCAATGTGCTCTAATTACAGCCCATCAGAGCAGCCTCCCTGCACATGTATAGGAGCCCTCAGTTGGGAAGCAACTAGCTAGTTAGTCAGTCTGAGCTACACAAAAGGTTTGCAGAGTTAGCCTTCAGTTCCACAATAAAACTAATTGTTTTAGTTTTCTTCATTCATCTCATGCCTGCATTTATCAAATCTGGTGCTTATGACACCACACTCCTACAGAGGTCTTAATTGACATAGGAATCCTCCTACAGGTTTTAGAGACAGAGACCTGTACTTCCCCAACTCTCAAAGAAGTAAAAGAAAGAAAGAAAGAAACACCTCTAAAGCACAACAATTACTGAGATTTGAGGCAAGACGTGATGTTTCAGAATTTTTCCAGGTCACAAAAATGACTGACAGCAACATTCAATTTCTATTAGAACATTAATCATAATGCAGGATTCATGGTGTTATATTCCAGAGAACAGCTGTTTCTTTGGCCCCATACTAGAGCCCTGCTGGGGATTACAAATTTAGTCTTGCTCCCGTTCCCACCCACTCCTGTTTTATTTTCTTGCATTTTAATTTCTTTTAGTTTATTTATTGTGAGGGGACTGTAACAATGCAAATCCTGCTGAACTGCATATGGGGGATAGTTTTTTAACACGTCAATCTGAGCTCAAGTATCTTTCCCTGAAAACTGAAGAAAAAGATAAAAAATGAAGTCTATTCTTGTAAATTATCCCATGAGCGAATTTTTTTCTGATCCAACCCTACATCAATAAAACTGGTTCTTCCTAGCATGTGGGTAGGTCCCTTCATTGGGCCACAGCTGACACAAAAACTAAGCCAAAGCAATCCAGCTATGCACAAGGGCTATGGAAATGTTTTCATGGGCTACAAAGATTTTTCATTTTCATTTGCTCCCTCTGTTTCTCAAGAAGTAGCATACTTCAATTGTGCAGGTCACTAGACCGGATGATCCTTGAGTTTCCTTCTAACTGTATTTTAAGGGGCCAAGAAAACTTAACCTGTAACCCTTATGCCATCTTGGCATTGCGTATCAAGTTAAACAAAAATAATCTGAGTCCTAGGCTAAATGTCTCTTCACAGGGGGAAAATGTAAGCATCAGCATTTTGTATATGTCAATAACCATTTTGTACTGAGATGAATCACAGGCACCTCTAATCACATCTGATCATTGTTTGGAGCAATTCAGTTATTCTCTCATATCTGTGTTACTAAATGTTCTTATGCCCACTTATCACATACTCTGTCAAATGTCTAATCCTTACTGACAACTGATATTTTCAAAGAACAGCATAAGTACATTATAAACAACAAAGTCTCTATCAGTTCCCACAAACTAATACTGCTATAGGAAGGTTGGGCAATTTTTAAATACATATAGACCATTAAGATAAAGAGGATTGTGAATGCTGACAGTCCTTAATCATAACCATTCTTCTGTGTGCCACTGTTATAAAAAACAGATAAAAGATTTGAAAGCAGTAATTAGCTAGTTCCTTCTTATTATGAAATACTGCCTTATTTATTTTTGTAGCTTATAGAATCTGTCATTAAATTAGTAACTGTACTGAAGGAATGAAATGGCAGACATCAAGGAGCAGTTCTTCACAGAAAATGTAGTTACTCTAGCCAGCTATGATTCCAGAGTAACCAGAGCTACTTAAAGGGCTGTCATAGACAATGCTGAGTACAGCAACATATTATTATAAGCATAGCATATGCATTACTTTAAATAGTAAAAATAGTTTGTAGCATGAGCTAAAGTTGGTAACTAAGAAACAGCATCCTCATTTGTCAGGATTCCCAGTAAGAAAAGCAGCTCTATGCAATGACAGTATTATAGGGTTGAATAAATAGCCATAAAAGTTGGCTTGTATTGCACAGAAGCTTGCAGATGGTGGATGAATTCATGACTGTCACGTTTTTATAATACATTGACTTTTACATATTGCCGCCAGCTGGAACATAGTTTTGTAACTAGAATATAAATCTCTAAGAATTACAATATCTTTCAGAGTGCTCTCAGCATTTAAAATGAAAACAAATTTAGAGACAGGTTTTGAAGCATAAAGCAGATTTAAGAAAATCTTATGGGATGTAAATTAAAACCCAAAGTAGGCCAAATTCCACCTTAGTGTGAATCAGCTCAGCTCAATGCTACAGAGGTTTAGACTGACATGTTTTGTCCCCCTTGAGTAGAGAAAAAAATACCACACAGAACTTTTAATGCAAATGTCATATGAGCTACCAAAATCCAAACATAAATGGCAAGGTAAGATTATTTGGGAAAAGCTTTGAATTAAATTTACTCCTAGATTTTGTATAAATTAACTTTAATGCAATATGAAACTCATCTCTCACATAAGATTAAACCAAGCATCTAGTACAGAGCATGAAGCACAAATGCATTTAAACCTGGACTTATTATTAATGTGCTTATGTATTAAGAAAGAGCCCAGAGCCTTTCTTTATGTTGGGGAATGTCAGAAAATGATCAAATTTACAAATTTAGTCATGGTTGGATAACAACAATATCTTGGGATCTGGTTTTCTAAATTTGACTGGCACCACAAATAATCTAGATAGTAAAGAAGTGGATTGCAGAGCTGGAGGGGGAGGGAATAATTTCCCTTTAAATGAGTTTTTTAAAAGTCTGATTTGATGACAGACTTGAGCTGACTCCTCTGGGGAAGCTTCAAGTATTGTTGATATACATATAATTCCATGCTTGAACCCATAAGGCCTTTACAACAGTTATGATCAAACATGATTGGGAAATCTAATGAACTTCTTGGATGAATACTTACATTGTGCTTTGTGAGGTTGGAAATGTTAGTTGCTATTGCTTGTAGCCAGTCAATACAGTCCTCAGCAGAGAGACACTGAATTATTCCACTGCAAACCCCATCCACAGCAATTACTTGGAATGCATTTTGCCTGTGAACACGTCACAACAGATCAGGTCAGAAGCACATAATCTTCTGTTCTAAAATACCATCTTAACCATACTTGTAGAAAAGCTTTTCTTTCAACTATAATGAAGGTCAACCACTGAATTCATATACCTTATTGGTTTTTTAGTTTTATAAATATCTGACACATTAAAAAGAATGTAATGTAAAAATAGGACATCCACAAAAATTAGAATGGCTCCTTAAAGATGCTGACCAAAATTTTCAAACTTGGCTGCTTAAAGTTGGGTGTGCAAATCCATATTTAGCTAGATGATTTAAATTTCTAAATTTAGAAACCTGTCTTTAAATGCCAAGGTTTGACAATCCTGGATTTTTATTTGAAAATGATGGTCCCCTCTACAACATACCTCTTCTGAGGTTTAATTCATAGAGTGGTATTATAAGCAAAATATTTGTTCATGCAGCTTCATAAGCAGAATAAATTGGAGTAGCTGGTGGATTTTAAAGTCATTTAATGTGCATTGTATCTGGACTTATATCTGGAGTTTACACTAACATAAGTGAACAAAGTAAAATATATTAAAAAAAAACAACCGTGCTAAATATAAGAATGAGATTGGGCATCCCTTGATGACTGATCAGTTTCTGGCATCCTAAAATGTGGAATGTTTCTTTTTACCTTATATGTATTAATTGTTGAAAGCAGTCCTTCCTGAAACATACTATGAGCACACTATTTTATTCTTAACAGTTGTGACATTTCTTTTTTAGTTTATTCTTTAAATTCAGTGAGCTTTGTATCTATGTTGTATCTAAATATTCCATATTGACATTGACAGGTTATGGAATCATAGAAAATTAGGGATGGAAGGGACCTCAGGAGGTCATTTAGAACACCCCCCTGCTCAAAGCAGCACCTTCCCCAACTAGATCATCCCACTCAAGGCTTTGTCTAGCAGGGTGGAGTTATGGGAATGTTCATGAATGATCCTCTTCTAAATTACTTACAAAAGGACTGGAGAATTCAAAACTGACCAAATGTAGCTAGAATGATTCTTCAAATTGAATTTTTGCAATATTTGAACATAAACAAATACCAAGGAAGTACTTGAATGTATGAGAAGTGTATGAGACATCCATAGATATAAGCAACGGCCATCCAAATGTTCTGTATCTCAGTAACATTCTGAGTACTTATATAATGTTCTGTCATGCATTACAGACTGATTTAATACAGTTCAATACCAGGCAATTACAAAGACAACAGTAAAATTTTGGATACTAAAGCACTAACAGACTTAATTTCTTCAGTAAATAGCCATTTTGGCATCCAGCCTATAGAAGGTTCATGGTTCTCTAGTTCAGAGCCACAAACATGAGAAGTGATTTCGTTTCCTAGAACAAGAAATTGCAAAGCATATGGAGAATACCAAGTGAAACACTTGGCTTTCTTCCATGGTCCCATCCTTCAGCACTAAAGTCAGTGCTCAAAACTGGGCACAAATCATTCAGATCCTTTAGAATATATGGTGTAAAATCAACTGGTTATCCTTAACAATAAAGCTGTGTGTCACTTGATGACTGATCAGTTTCTGACATTTTAAGATATAGCTATATGTATATTTTGCAAAGTTTCTTTTTACTTTTAAAACTGCATTACAGTTCTGTGGAATGTAAAACTTCACTATATCTCCAGGATATTTGTCTTGGACAAACTTGTGGCAAGTCAGAACCCATCTTTTAGTCAACAAAGGCATTTAAAGAGTAATGAGGAACATATTCAGCAAGAGCAATTATAACAAGAGAGGCCCGGGCTGGAAGGACAGGATTTTATACCTTTCCTGCATCTGCAGAAGACAATGTCTTTTCTGAGCCTTACCAGCTAGGTAACTTGCCCAGTTGATTTTTTTTTCCTCACACTGACCCTTAGCCATTCCTTTCTATGAATCCCCAAAGAGATATAGGTCAAACCTATCATCTAGAATAAGGGATCACTAACTTACTATACAGAGAGCTCACTGGTATATTTAGAAAAACAGGATGATTTTCTCTTTTGAAAAGAATTTTTCTTTTTCGGGCATTTCATTTTCTAGCCAACAGTGTAACCAGCAGGATTCGAATATAATAGTACTATCTCCTCTTTAAGTGTAGAAACAGCAAAAGATTTCTCATATATTAAGATCAAAGAAGACTAGTTATTTTCAGAATTTAAAAAATAAAATCAGATATTCCTTCTGGAAAGGATAGCATCAATAAAAACAAAAGAATCCCTTTCTCAGTAGTAGTGGGGGAAGAGGTAAAGAGGGGTCAAATGATTGGTCACTTTGCTTCAGACAAACTAGTTTTGAGTACTTCTTTACCAGCAAAAAGTAATCATAGCTCTTCCCAAGCAGATACCACTTCTTCAAAAAAGCAAACAATCCATCCTACATATCACATTCCAAGGAGCAATAGAACAGATAATGGGCTTTTCCTCTTAACCTGGGGACTTCTAGTCCTTGGAAAAATCATGGTGCAGGTCCTCAAGGAATCCATTTTTTAGCACTTGGAGGAGAAGAAGGTGATTAGGAACAGTCAGCATGGATTCACCAAGGGCATGTCATGCCTGACCAACCTGATTTCCCTTCTATGATGAAACGATTGGCTCTGTGGACACAGGAAGAGTAGTGGTTGTGATATACCTTGACTTTAGCAAGGCTTTTGATATGGCCTTCCACAATATTCTCTCAAGCAAGCTAAGTAAGTATGTTTTGGAGGCATGGTCTGTAAGGTGGATAGAAGTCTGGCTGGCTCATCGGGCTCAGAGAGTAGTAGTCAATGGCTTGATGTCTAGTTGACAGCCAGTATTAAGTGGAATGTTCCACAAGTCAGTCCAAGGGCTAGTTTTCTTCAGTATCTTCATCAATGATTGGAAGATGGGATGGACTGAACCCTCAGCAAGTTTGCAGATGACACTAAGCTGGGGGGAATAGTGGATATGCAGAGGATAGGGCTAGGATTCAGAGAGACATCAATAAATTGTAGGACTAGAGCAAAAGAAATCTCATGAGGTTCAATACGGACAAGTGCAAAGTCCTGCACTTAGGATGGAACAATCCCATGCAGGGATGGGATTGTTACAGGCTGGGGAGCAACTGGCTAAGCAACAGCTCTGTAGAAAAGGACCTAGGGGTTATAGTGGACAATAAGCTGAGTAGGATCCAACAGTGTGCCCTTGTTGTGAAGAATGCTCATGACATACTTGGCATTGGTAGAAGCATTGCCAGCAGATCAAGGGAAGAATCACAGAATCATAGAAAATTAGGGTTAGAAGGGAGATCAGGCAATCATCTAGTCAAACTCCCTGCTCAAAGTAGGATCATCCCCAACTATATCATCCTAACCAAGGCTTTGTCTAGCCAGGTCTTAAAAATCTCCAAGGATGTAGATTGCACAACCTCTCTGGGTAACCTGTCCCAGTGCTTTATTACCCACCTAGTGAGATTTTTTTCCCTAATGTGTAACCTAAACTTCTCTTGCTGCAAATTGAAACCATTGATCCTCATTTTGTTATCTGCCACCACTGAGAACAATCTAGCTCCATTTTCTTTGGAACCCCCCTTTAGATAGTTGAAGGCTGCTATTAAATTGCCCCTCAGTCTTCTTTTCTCCAAACTAAATAAGCCCAGTTCTCTCAGCCTCTCCTCAGAAGTCATGTGCCCAAGCCCCCTAACCATTTTTGTTGCCCTCTGTTGGACTCTCTCCAATTTGTCTATATTCTTTCTGTAATGGGGGGCCCAAAACTGGACACAATACTCCATATGTGGCCTCACCAGCGCTGAATAGCAGGGAATAATCATTTCCCTCAATTTGCTGGCAACACTCCTACTAAGGCAGCCCAGTATGCTGTTAGGCTTCTTCGCAATTGCCCAGTATAGGCATGTGTTTTATGGGCATGCTCAGCATGGGCTGCATTCCATCAACTTCACAGCTGGTTTTCATGACTGAGCACATGCCACTTGTAGCATCAGATTAATAACAGACAATTTATTTAATGGGGACAAAGGGGGGGGGGGTGCTGATATGCAAATATAAGATGAGGGACTTTTTCCCCCATGCTGATGGAGGGGAGGACTTGCTTGTATTTGAGTAAATGCAGTAGTTTACAGTTTATCACAGGATAAAAGTAGAAACAGCTGAGATTTCTAACCTAAACAACAGACACAAATGGAGAAATGATGGTGGAAAAGGGCAAATAATCTCTGTTCCTACATCTTAAGTAGAAGCAAAAAGGAATGCACAACTTTTGCCTTTCTAAAACAGGTTTGTAATTTTATTATTATTTTGATTTTGTTAATATTAATTACCAAGATCCTTTCAAAGGATCTAAAAAGACTCTCAGGCTCTTACACATCAGGGCAGCCATTTATTTCCACTATGCAGAAGAGGAAAAACACTATGGGTATGTTATCTTCATTAGATTTTGCCTAAAAGGTTGGCACTAGTTTTTATTAATGTTTTTAGTTACCCAGGAATTAAGTCTAGGAAACGCACAGGTTATTTTTTTTCTAAAAAAAAAAAAAGATGGAAACCATGGTAAAATCTATTTTAATGCTCTCATGTATTAACCTTCAATTACATAATTTTTTTTTCCAGTGTTGTGCACATGAAGTGGTCCATTAGAAAAAGTACAAAAATATGATTACGCGTAATGATGATGGATATAATAATGATACTCAGTATTTATCACTTGATATTTTCAAAGCACAAACATTAACTAATTGGGGCATAAAAAGCCATAGCATAACATGATTTACTTAGTGAAAACAGCTTTTTAATTAATAATTGCATAAAAGTAAAATGAATTTATTTCTGCTTCATATTGCTTCTTTCCATAATTTTGTATTCAATATCCTTTCTTTAATACTGCTTCCAAAAGCCTTAGTGTTTTCAGTCCTCTTTAAGAATTTATCTGCAATTCTGTGATAACAAGGACTTTTGAGAGGGTGTTATATTGTAGAGTATTCTTCACTAATTAAGAGCACTAATAAGTTTGTCATCCCAGGAAAACTAGAAGTTGTTTTTAAGCACTTTTGAATCAAAATACAATTTTTCTTAGTGCCAACTTTATGTCAATGCTAAGCGGTGTTGAGTTAATTTTTTGTCATATACCGTTGATATAGAACAATACAAGGAGTGAAATGGAGTAATTATTCTGGTGTGAAAACAGATAACACCCTTTACATATATAGCAAATATACATTCTTCATAGTCTATGAATATTAGGGTTTATGAACTAACCAGTGGGTATATACAACCACAGCAAACAACTGTGCAGGACAGTTGAGGTGCTCCAGCTATTCATTACAGCTTTTTCTTGAAATAGAACCACTCAGTTGATTAGCAGAAGGTCATCAGTGGTTCCACACAGCAGAAAAAGAAGAAGTTTGTCTTTCATTTGGCAACTGATTGCAAACTAAGAACTTGCAAAACACCTGAATAAGAATTATCATCAAATATTAGGAAAGAAGGGTTAGAAGACACCTCACAAGCTCATCTAGTCCAGCCCTTTGAGCAAGGCAAGATGACCGCTGACTAAACCACCCCAGCCAAATGTCTGTTGAACTTGCTCTTGAAAATTTCCAAGGATGGTAATTCCACAACTTCTCTAGATAGTCTATCCTAATGCCTGAACAGCCCTCAGAGTCAGAAAGTTTCTCCTAATCATCATCCTAAATTTCCCCTGCTTCATCTTGCGGCCATTGCTCCTAGTCCCATCCCCTGTGGCTGCATAGAATATACCACCTCTATCCTCTTTGTATACCCAGTCATTTTTGTTGCTGTGCTGGACTCTTTCCAATTTGAACATCTCCTTCTGGAAGTGTGGGGCCCAAAACAAGACACAGTACTCCAGGTGATGCCTCATCAGTGCTGAATTGAGTGGAAGAATCAATCTCCTTGATAGGCAAGTGAAACTCCCATTACTATGGCTAGTATACCTGTCTGCCTGCCTGCCTTTTTTCAACAAGACCATACTCATATTCAGCTTATGGTCTACTATAACCCCCAGGTCCTAGCAAGTCATTCCCCAGTCTACATTTGTGCATACAACTATTCCACCCCATGTGCAGTATTTTGCACTTGGCCTTGTTGAATCTCACCTCATTGATTGTGGACCATTTTTTCCAGTCTATGCAGGTTATTCCAGATCCTAGCACTGCCCTACAGAGTGTCTGCAACTCCATACAATTTGCTATCATTTGCAAATTTCTTAGTGTACACTCAATCCCATCATCCACATCTTTAATGAAGATGATGAACAATATGGGATTCAGGACAAACCTTTGGGGATCCCCACTTGATACCTCTTCACAAGTAGACATCATACCATTGATGACTACTCCTGGAGCATGATAATCCAACCAGCTACATATCTATCTCACAGTCCTTTTTTCTACTATGTGTTTCCTTAGTTTGTTAATAGAAATGTTGTAGAAGACAGTGTCAAAGGCTTTGCCAAAGTCAAATTTTATCACATGTATTGCTCTAACCTCATCCACAGAGCTGTCATCTTATCATAGAAAGAAATCAGGCTGGCCAGGGATGACTTGCTCTTGGTAAATCCATGCTGGCTCTTCCTGATCACCTGATTCTTCCTGATCACCTTGTTCTCATCTAGGTGCTTCACGATCGATTTCTGGAGGAGCTGCTCCATGATCTTTCCATGGACTAGGGTTAGGCTGGCTGGTCTCTAATTTCCTGGAACCTTCTTTTTTCCTTTCTTAAAGATGACCACTGCAGTTGCCCTTTTGCAGTCATCTGGGACCTTACTACGAGTTTTCAAAAAGGATAGCCAAAGGCTCCAACATTTCCTCATCCAATTCCTTCAGTACTCTAGTGTCCATCCCATCTGGCTCTATTGACTTGAAAGCATCTAGCATCTCTAAGTGACCCCTAACCTGTTCTTCCATTATTCTGGGTTGTTTGTATCCTTCCCTATCTTTGCTGCCAACTGAATTAATCATCTGATAGCTGCCCCTACTTTTGAAGGCTGAAGTTGAAAAAAAGCATTAAATATTTCAACCGTTTCTGTTATCATCCATAACTAGATTGCCTTGTTCTGTAAGGGACCTATGGTTTCACTGTTTTACTTGTGGAATCCCTTTTTGTTGCCTTGTGACAGTTGCATTTGAAATTATGCCTTCGCCTTTCTAATTTTCTCTCTACACGCCAGCATCGTACTCTTATTCTCTTTCTTATAACCAAGTTTCCAATTTTTATAGGATTCCTTTGTGAGTTTTAACTTATTGAAGAGATTGCTGTCTAGCCAAGCAGGTCTTCTGTTGCATCTCCCATTCTTTCATCACATCAGGTAGCTTGCTCCTGCACCCTTCGAAAGCCCCCCTTGAAGTACAGTCAATACTCCTTGCCTCCCTCAAACTTCCCTCCCAGGGATCGTGTCCACCAGTTCCCAGAGTTTGTTAAATTCTGAGCTAGGTTATAAACATGGGACTTGATTTGAATCTTAGATTCATGGTTATTTCTTCTAGTTTATTGTGGATAAAATGATAAAAATAACCATTTGGCATGAAAATACATTGTGTAATACTTTATTAATATCCAAAGCTCCATATTCAACAAATATTTAGAAAAAAAAAATTGTTTTAACCAAGTCTGTAATCCCACTGAGATCAATGGCTTTTATTGGGTTTCCAGTAAATTGTTTAAATTTGACCAAAGTGATATATCTTTATGGCCACTGGAGAATTTTATTCCCTCAATTTATTCCTTACTGTTTTAATAATTTGCCCCCAACACCACCCCAAAATCACTACCTGCTAGTGACAAGCCAGGTTGTTATTTAAACTACTATCCTTCCCTACCCAATACGTGTGCGTGTGTGTGTGTGTGTGTGTGTGTGTGTAAAATGCGTGTGTCAGAAATATCTGGCAATAAATAATTCTATATAGTAACAATTCTGTTATAGATGGCATCAGGATCTAGATTACTATGTGCTTCAGAACAAACTTTTCTTAATGATTGATTGTCAAGGTGAAGAAGTGCAACATAGAAATTTATTGCTATTGTATACACATATTGGCTTGAAAACAGTGGAGTAATCATGGAACCATTGTTAAAATAAATAGTGGCATGTAATCACAGGATCTTGTAGTATAACAACTTCATGGTCCGTGACTATAAAAAGATATATATTACTTGTTCATCTAAACCCCGTATTTACTAACAATCAATAAAATCATGTCTGTCCAGAGACTAAGCATATTTCAAGTCAACGAAACTTATTTACCTGCTCAGATCTGATCCTGGTAGGTACTGAGAAAAACGGGAATGAAGTAGTGGGATTAATCGGAGATCACACCACCTCTTCTCCCACCTAAGTCCTGGGGATGTTGGCCATGATGAACAAGATAATGTATCCTGAAAGAGATTTCAAACATGTCTGCGTGTTTAGCCTTTATCATAAGCATGACAGACAGACAGACAGACTTCCTTGAAGTATTTGTTGCACAGTTTAGTATGAAATAATCTTCCCTGAAATTCTATTCTGTCAGTTTGTGTCTGTTACTGACAATTCTAAGCTTCTCTTTTGCACTTTTGAGTGAAAACAAAAGCTAATTTACTTGCTTCAAATATGCTCAAAACAAGTGTAAACCACTGTTAACACTACAATCAATACTCTATAATTGCTAACTGAACTGCATATTACAAACCTGTGGGGAAAGATTACTTCAAAATGAATCATGTTATTACAATAAAAAGTCAGGGATACAGTACAATATTTTAGAAGGATGAATATATTTTCAATGCCACACTTGAAGCTTTTTCATGGGACACTCCATAAATATTTTGAAATTACAACATTTAACCTGTAATTGCTTCAGTGCTAAGTATAAGTGTCTTCTTCTTCAGCGAGTCACTACCTTCCTCATTTATACATATAAACCAAATAAAAGCTTTCTAATACATCATCCCTTGGCCTATACAATATAAGACAATTTATCTCAATAAAACACCCCGAGGCAGTCCTCTGTAACAGAATGTTCTCGGTCAAATTCCAAGTTTCTACTCTCAGTCCTTCTAAGAAGATATTTGAGAAATAATAAAAAAATCCTTCTGGACAACATGCTTTCTTATTAGAAGCTTGTGCAGGGTCTAGCATGAAAGGATAAACTCTCATTACTGGAATAACTACTAATAATTTATTTAAGCTAGTAAAGGGGAAGTATATTCTTTCCCACTTTCATTAAGAAAACTCTGCTAATTGCTTTGTTAAAAAAAAAAAATTCACTTAAGATGAGATAACAGGTGAAATCCCCTACTGATAAAAAGAAATGCAATTGACTTCAGGGGGACTAGCATTACACCATTCACCTGGAAACATGTATGCAGTATTAACTATACCTAACAGCTATTAACTAATAGCATATCACTTGATCACACAATATTTTTAAATTTTACCCTGAACATAAGACCATAAGAAGTACATAATAGGTCAGACCAATGCTCCATCTTGCCCAATATCCTGTCTCCAACAGTGACAGGAGTGGATGCTTTGGAGAGGAAGATCATTGAACTGGATATCTCTAGAATGATCCATCCACTATTCCTGGCATCCACCATTTGTTGGATTAGATATGCCAGAGGAAACAACTCCAACCATTATGTTCAATAGCCATTAACAGATCTGTCCTCCATGTATCCCATCCTTTTTTTGAACCTGGCTATGCTATCTACCTCCACCACCATCTGCAGCAATGAATTCCACAAGTTAACCACACATTGCATAAAAAAGTACTTTCTCTTGTTAGTTTTAAACCTGTCAACTACTAATTTCAGGGGTGCTCCCTGGTTCTGGTATTCTGTTACTTGATGAACAACAGTTTCCTGTTAACTTGGTCCACACCCTTCCTGATTTTATGGGTCCCTGTCATCTTCCCCCTCAGCTTTCTCCTTTTTGGTTCCTACCCTGATCCTGCCCCCTGTGTCTGAGAGGCTGGATCTGGTGCGGGGCTGGAGTGATTGCCCAGCCAGGCTGAGGGGTTGAAAGTCAGGGTATAAAGGGAAAATCCCCTCCTGCAGAGGGTCCCCCACACTATGCAGACCCCAGCTGGGAGGGGGGGCAGGGCTCTGTTCCTCCCTGCCCCCATAGCTGAGATGCCAGGTCTGGTGTGAGGGTGGGCCTGGGGAAGCTGTCTAGCTGGGCTGCAGTGGAGAAAGCTGGGCTGTGGGGGGAAATACCTCAATTGCGAGGGGCCCTCTGTGCTGTGCAGGTCCTAGCTAGGGGGCCTGGGGCCAGGGTTTCTGTTCTCCCCTCCCTACTCCCAGCCACCAGTTCTGGAACCCTTGGGCTTGGCACAGGGAGGGTCTGCAGTTACAGCAGGGGGTTAGGGTTGTTTGTCTAATAGTCAGTCATGGATGGCTCTGCTCATCTGGACTTGGCTGCCTTTGGCAATGTCCAGAAGGGTGGGAAATGTGTGGGAGCCACCTTCTGGCCCGGCAAGAGCAGGCATTTGCTTGCCTCCCCCCACCCTCCCCACCCCAGGGGAAAGGACAAATGTGAATTACATTTGTTCTGGATTGAATCTTTGCAGCTTTGAGAAACCCACAAAGGTTGGATCAATTCTTCCTCAGGCTTTTTGACTGTCTGTACTTAGCTAAAATGAGCCTAGATCAGCAACACTTGCCATTGAATTGTTTTTATCATATCTTTGTCCTTCAATGGGAATAATAAATTCAGATGTTATGAATCTATCCTTCAATAGAAGTCTTGTATTGAGGAGTAGATGGTGTTCTGCCAGATAGGCAAAAAGGGGTTCAAATTATTTCTTAAGCAGTTGGTTAAGAAACCTCGTTGTGCACAAGTGACACGAGGAAAGCATGTTTAACTAGCCAGAAGTTGTTTTCTTATTGCCCCTATGCCAGGGGGTATGAAACCCAATGTTTTGGATCACAGTCAGCAAGAGCTGCACTTAAGTCATTTTCAGCCTGTAAAATTTATCCCACTGGGCTACAATCAGAAAGAAATTTAGAACAACCTCAAGGTGATTCTGATTTTTACTCCTAGGATGAGCCCTGGATTGAAAAAGCATTGGCTAATGCCAAAGAGAGCTCTCCTGCAGTTGAGGATTTGGGTTTACAACTCTGAATGAAATCTTACTTTCCTGCTGCAAAACAAATGATTTTCCCATGGTCAAATTATATTTGAAACTTGGATTCCTAATCAATGCCAATCAAGATCAGACAGAACACTTAGGATTCAAATCATTGGTTGCATTGTAACATGGTTTTCTAAGCTGTTGAGTTTGTTTTATATTGATTCACTAGATCATTTGGATTGGTTCTATGAGACATTTTCCTGGAGATTCATCATTTTAAATGTGTAATTATAATTATAAAATCCATATCCTTTAGCTAAAATGGTTAGTTTTACCTATCTTTTCTCCACAAAGACTTTTATAGAAACGAGGCTGCTCTAGGGAATTTAACTTTTCAAATTTTTGGCACTCTGGAGCTCTTATATAGAAAACTCACTCTCTGGAAAATTAAAAGGTGAATCTATTTCTTAGAGTTTTATAAGACCTAGATAGGAAGAAATTTAGTGATTGAAAGACAATGGAACAGCAGGTAGAAATATATGGATATTAAATTATTAATTAATTTTACTTATGTTTGTACATGGCAAGTAGTTCTATTTAAAATAATAAAGGGAAATCTTTCCAGATGAAATAACCTCATTTTAATGGGTTTTTTTCCATTATTTCTTGTGAATTTTGGTTTCTTAGTGAGATTAGAAGTAAAAGTAAGAGAGAGTCTACAGAAAATTCTCTTTATAATATAAATCTGGTATGTCCAGGAACACAACATTCTAGACTTTTCATGATAGAACTAATATAAAAAAAAAATCCTAGCTCAATTTTATAGGCAAAAATGAATGACATATATCATGTAGCACCATAGGTCATTCTCTGAAACACTGGATTTTTAAAATTCATCTTTCACAAATTATTACATACCACCAGCAGTCACAATCTGATCAACCAGTATAAAGAAATGTTAACTACAGTGGGTTGTAATATATATATTTAAAATAAAATATTACTATTTCACTCTCAAATAGCATTTCATAGTGGGACACAGCAGACTTATTCCATAAAATGGCTGACCCTGGCTAGATAGCAGCACTATGGAAAAGAACTTGGGAGTCTTGGTAGATCACAGACTCAATACAAGTCTCAAGTGCGATGCAGCCACACAAAAGCTGAATGCAGTTTTGGGATGCACCAATAAAAGCATCTGGTGCAGTACACCGGAGGTGATAATGCCTCTACATGGCACTGGGCAGGCCTCATCTGGAGTACTGTGTGTAGTTCTGGGCTCTGAATTTTAAAAAGGATGTAACAAGGTTAGAAAGGGTCCAGAGATGGGCAACAAAGATGATCAAAGGTTTGGAAGGAAAGTCATATGAGAAGAGGTTGAAGGAGCTAGGCATGTTCAGCTTGTGGAAAAGGAACTTAAGAGGGGACATGAAAGCAGTATTCAAATACTTGAGGACCTGCCAGAAAGAAGAAATAAATCAAAAAGAACTTTAAATGTTGACAAGTGCAAGGTAATACACTGGAGTGGGGAGGGGGGCTATATTGTGTGAACACAATGCTGGGTTCTTCAATAGCTGTTATGCCTCAGGAAAAAAAAACCTTAGGGTCTTTGTAGATGGTTTTCTAAAAAGTTCAGCTCAGTGTTCTGCGTCTACCAAAAAAGCTAATCAAACATTGAGCACAATTAAGAAAGGAACTGAAAACAAAATGGAGAACATCATCAAGATGTTATACAAATCCTTGGTGCACCCACATCTTGGATGCTGTAAGCAATTCTGGCCTCTGGATCTCAAAAAGGATGTAATAGAACTGGAAACAGTACAGAGAAGGATAATCAAAAGAAAAGGGTAACCAAGGCGCCTGGAGCAGTTGCCAGACCAGGAGAGACTACAAAGACTAGAACTGAAAAGGAGAATGCTAAGGGGGGAAATGATGGGGGTTTATTAAATCATGAAGGGTATGGACCAAGTGAATAGGGAACTGTTGTTCACCAAGTCATGGAATACTAGAACTACGGGGTGTCCCTGAAAGTATAGGGTGCCCAATTTAAAACTAAAGAGGGAAAGCAAGTTTTATGCAATGCATGGTTAATTTGTGAAGTTTGTTGCTGTAGATGGTAGTGGAAGAAGACAGCCTAGCCAGGTTCCAAAAGGAATGTGATAAATGAATAGAGTGATAGATATATTAATGGGTATTGAACAGAATGGTTGGGCATGTTTCCTCTGGGATCTCTAATCTAATAAATGGTGGGTGCCAAGAAGGGTATTGAATAAGGAATGGGCAACTCTAGAGATATCCAGTTCAATGTTATTTTTCTAAAGCTTCTGTTACCTGTCAGCTCTGTGTTCCTGAGGGAGCCCTGGCACCTAGCTTGCTGGACTTACAAAGGACTTTTTCTATTCCCCCCCCCCCCCCGTCACACACACACACACACACACACACACACACACACACACACACACACACACACACCTCATTTAACCAGAACTAAGCAGAAGAAAAGTTTAATAGGCATCTCGGGCTATACATTCCCTGGTTTCACTATGGGAGGCCTATTTAAACTTGATTGACTAAAACTCAGTCACCAGGTTAGGGAATGCTGAGGCAAGAGACTGAGTCAGAGGGGGTATGGGCAACATTTGAACAATGGTTAAGGGTTCATCACAGCATCCAGCCCATTGGAGCCCTGACTACAAATGCTGTCATACTTTTCCTGGGATGACTGGTGGAAGTCCTCCCCACAAAGTTTACGAACACTCCAAGTAATCCCTTTAACTAAGATCTGGAAGTCATGCTAAACTGAGGCTTATTCACAACAGGTAAAAATATGAAATCCTGATGCTGCAAGCATAGCTAAGCCATTTGAGAAGAAACAATATGGTATCCCATCCAATATATCTTCTATTCATAAGAATTTCAAGCTGGCTCCTAAGTGTCTGGTTACTCCTTAACCTTATGTTTTTCCTGGTTATTAATCAGTTTCTTGAGATGTTCCAAACCACATAACCCCTTGTCACTAGGAAAGACAGTTATTTACACAATTAAAAGAATGCTTTGAAGAGGCTGGACTAAGGGTATAAAAAGGTTGTAAAAGTAGCAAACAGTATGCTTCAAGAGGGAGAAATCTCTCTAACACCATCTGCTGTTGTTCTCGAGAAGCTGGAAGAAACAGATTGTCTCTTTCTGTCATCTGTTTAACCTTCAACAATCGTGCTAAGAACTTTACCTGTCAGCAAACAACCCGAGTGTATTGGAATGGTGAGATCCCAGCTCTCGCTCTCTGTCTTTTTCTCTCTAGGCATAGCTTTCTGAACCTAAATTGTATTAGTTAAGCTTGAGCTAGGTTTCCCCAAATACTCAATTAAACCAGCGTAATATTGTAATTGTTTTTGATTGTTTTCCCTTGCATGCCTGTTATTACTAGTACCGTTATAAATTTCATACACTAAGCAATAAATAACTTTTACTGTCAAACTGGTGGTAACAGGGTGTATTTTTCCTTCTCTGCTTCCCCGTCCCCACTTACTCTGTAGGAACACTTCTTTTATCTAAGCCAAAGATCCCTGTGAAGCCCAGAAATACTGCGGGGTCCGCTCAACAAGAGACTAACACTACTAGGACAGTTAGGGCAAAAGATTGGGATGTGCTGAGCTTAAGACACATAAGGGGATCAGCTTGTATGGACTGGTTAACCCAGTTTGGCTCAGACTTGCCCTAATGAACTGAATGCTGGCCCATGAGGGTGTCACCTGGACACCCAGCTGGATTCAGAGGCATTCTGTTTACCTGTGTGCTTGTGTCGGACTGCATTTAGTTATTACCTTAATGAACTGATTCCTGGCATATGAGAGTGTTAGCCCGTCCATGCTGATCAACCCAGCTGGGTCAGGTGTGCCATGTTAATCTGTGTGTGTTTGTATGTATGTGATTAATTTGGTTGCTGGAGGAACCCAGCCACACTGAACTGAGTCCTGCAAGATAGCTCCATTGGGGGTGAGGATTTGCAGAAGGGAGAGATACAGCTCCATATAGAAACACAAGTAACACAAGTAGCACATTGATAGAATTACAGAGACCCTAGAAACTTATCCCTAATAAATGAGCACACCCCAAAGTGATGGGCAAATCTGGTAACACTTCCACTCTGCCCCTGATGGAGACAGGATACTGGGCTAGATGGAGCATTTGTCTGACCGAACATTTTATGCTCTTATCTTTTCATAAATAAATGGATAAACAAACGTATTGGGGCCAAACATGGGGTGTCAAACAACTGTTTGATTGGATTATTAACTATTCTTACCTCCTGGTTTATGATTTGCCACAGACATCTTTTCTGTCTCTTTTTCAGATTAATGAAAATTATAAATAGGAGAATAACAGCTAATCAACTCCAAACAACAACCTTTCTAATTAATAATTAAAGAAACCCTAGGAAATGTTAGGTTCTACATGTATTTTTACTAACTGAAAATCAATCCAAACTTGTAAACAACAAATAAGTGGGTACTCTAAAAAAGCAGTGGAGCAAAATCCCCAACAGCTAGGTTGTATCAGTTAATGTTGACAAGCACTAAGACCTAATGAAATCTGATTCATAAAGGCAGATTCTTATGTCTCAGCAGAATCCCAGTATAACCAGAATGCAACTGATTGCAAGCTTGTGCAGTCAGTTCAAATTATGATAATTTCTTGTAGATATAAAGCTATTTAATATATAGCTGTTATTTGCTGCACAACTTAGAATGGATTATTCATAGAGTTTTCTATGCTAAGCAGGAACTTTCACTTAATACTGTTTGATACCCATAATGTAATTGTTAAATATCACCTGTAAGGTGACAGCTATTTTTTTCCTAATAATACACTGTGTTCCTCTGCTAAAAGCCATTTTCTTACGCTGCTCAGAAAGTGTACCATATTCTCCAGAGGTATTTCTGACTCAAAAATCAGAATATTTATCTGCAGATTTTCACGTTAAAATGTCAGTTTGCCACTGTTATCACTTTTGAATAGAACTTTTTGCTAATTAATGACATTTTAAATGCACAGACCTTAACAACAGGCAAAAAGGTACACTAAAATATTCTAATCTTAAAAAAAATTAAAATCAATACATTTTAACAGAAGGAGGTTTTTGTTTTGTTTTGTTTGTAAGAAATGACAAAGCTTCAGTTCTGAAAGTAGTTTGAGCAGAGATGGGAGCTGGCAGGTGTTTTAAGGTGGAAAAAGAGGTTTTCAGGTAACTGAGCTGGGAAAACGTCAGTTTTGTGGGCTGCCTTCTTTTGTGGAAAAATCTTGACACCTTGCTTTTTTGGTTGTTGTTGAAAATGAATATAATTTTTTATTATTTTTCCAAGGCCAGAATGTGTATGGGAGAATATTAAAACAGATATAGAATTAATCTTGAAAATATTCTATTTTGCATATACTGTATGAAAGAGAAAGCTAGGCAGAAAGAGATTTTCTTGTTCTGCGAGAATTTCTGGACATTTTAAAATTTGAAAGGTTGAAATGTTTTTGTGAATCAAAAAATAAATAAAAAAATCCATTGTGGATGAAGTTAATAGAAATACAGTATTATGATCAATGTATTTTGTTTTACATTTGAACTTTTTTGGCATTTTATTAGGAACTAATTTAAAACTCAAAATGAAAAACTGACATTTTTATATGAAAACCAGAATTGTAGAAGTATTAAAATGGGATTTTTTTTTACATTTTCAAAACTTCTTTAACAAAGATTTTAAAATACTCCTGCACCCAGAAAATGTATCAAAATGACTATTTTCTCTGAACAATATACATTTTGATGAACAAACTTTTTTTTAGATAAAACACTTTTCAGCACTAATCGTAGATTATTCGGCAGCATTATCCAGGTTGCTTTTAAAAGTCTTCTTAAACATACTTCTGTAAGAAGTGTCTCCTGCTTATATAAAAAAGAATGCTTTCTAATGTTAAAATGTGTGTTTTCTCCCTAATACACTTGTAGTATGTTCTTTCTTTGGCAGGAACTCTACACTCAGCTGTATTTACTTTAAATATCAACAGAAGATGTCTCTTTAAAGGATAAATTAACAATGTTCCAGATATATGCAAAAGGATGTGGAAACCTTCAACCAACAACCAAATCCAGTGTTATATAGATGACTCCATTATACTAATATCTTCAAAGATATTTACCACTCACATTCAATCCATTACCTAATGCCTAGTTATAATTGACATATAAAACAAAGTTAATCTCTTACCGTATTGTTGGGATGGTAATTGAGATGCAAACCGCTGTCACAGAGGGGAGAGGATGTGCCACTGCTTTGGTCACTAGGGACACCTAATAAAAATATTCATGCATATAAAGTTGTTCATTAATTCATGCTGTTAGAATTTACATTCATATACATATTTTTTCTAAGTACTGTCATGTTGCAAGGAATAGTTTGCTTCTTTTTTTTTCATTTCTGAAATATCAACAGAACAGCCCTTGACTTCTCAGCTATTCGTCGTTCAAAATCAATTAGTGAATAATTGAGGTAAACCCAATAATATTCTGAGTATGAGCTGTACACAATTCACACCCTGATTTTCTTGACTCACAAACCATTGTATAGATCAGGGTTCTGGTTAGGGTTGTAGGAAAGCCATGTTCAAGTCCTGGCCCATAGGCCATTGCTATAATTGCAGAGCTACAGATTTGGTCTTTCTTTTCTGGGCAGGGTCCAATCTGGACCTGAGGCACCTGCCCAATGAAAATATTTCAACAGTTCTACTTATTTAAAAAATATTGTACAAAGTGTAAGAACTAAAAGGAATTGAGAATAATGTAAAGGACACTGCCTACATTTATCTGAATGCATGTTTGTGTTAATTGTTCAATACTGAAGTAATACTATAGTAGTTGTAGATTTCTGTCATGAATGGAGGCAAGCATTTCTTACAATATATATTTACTTTCTTAAATGAAAATATTTTTAGGCCAAATTTTCTTTCTGTGTATGTACTTACATGATACCAGGAAGTGCGTAAAGGACCTCAGCCCCATAATTACACACTAGATCTAAGTTTACTTAAATTCATACTGGGTCATTTCCTCTTACTTTCAAAACCATGTGCAAAAGATTAACCATATTACATAAAATAGGTTTTCAAATAAATATTTGTGTTATAATTTAAAATTTTAAATTATGTTTATTCTTTCAGAATAGGGATGCTGACAGAAAGCAGGAATGACTAAGGGCATAGGCACACAGATATAAACATCCATGGATATACTGATTATGCACCAACACTTATCATTTATTATAATTATAGGAAGGCAGCTGCTTCCATACATCTCTTTCAAGTTCCCACTGGGGCTAGCAAACTAAAACTCTCTTGTACTAAACAACATACTAATCAGCTCAGAGTATATTCATCTTCAGTTAAAAAGACATTTCCACTAACCCCACTGAATGAACTATAAATTGAGAAGTTAAGCCTTCAAATTTTATCTTCAAACCCACTTTCCCATTTGGAAAGTACATACTTTCTAATCACAATGTTAGTTTTATGTTGCTTGAAAAATATCTGTTAAGTATGTGGGACTAGAGCCTCTTCTGGTGTACAATGGTGTAGCACTGTGGTTTTAAACAAACCAATGATGATTCACACCAGCAGAGGGTCTGGTATTCAGTTTATCAAGTAAAGATAGCATTGTTCGGCTTGCAATGAATACTAATAAAGCACATGGTGATATGAAAAGTTCATATTCAGGACACAGTACTGACTGAAAAATCCCCTGTCAATCACTGGCAGTGTACAGGAGGTTTGGAAACTGTAACAGTAGAAATTCACATGAACACTGAATGGATTTTTCTTTTAGCAAAACCAGAAAGGCTCACATGCACAGTCTTCATTTAATGGCAATTTGAGAAAAGCAGGTGATCTTTTCAGAAAGGACACTGTTAGGGTCACTTCTTCTCCTGCATTGCGAAGAACTTGTACCTAAGGATTGAATAGAGATGGCATAAATTAAAAAAATTAAAAAATAAAGTAACAAATCTAAATAAAAACTACTAATTTATCACATTGATCATATCTGTTCCATTATCTATAAAATGGCTTATAGAAAAAAAAGATGGAAAAACATAAATCTTGCCATATTCTTATTTCCGGTATCCTTGATAAAAAAAAGTGAACAACATCTGCAAATAGCTATGTTTGTATGAAGGGCTGTCTTTTAAATGTCTCCAAACAATACACAGAGATTCTATGTTGGCAGTTTCCACGACTTGCCCATTGTTCTGTCTGTCTTCAACTGCAGTTATCCTTAATCTAACATTATAGTGTGGCTCCAATTTCTTTTCCACTCACTGAGAAGAACCTGTAAACTAGGCTTGTTGTGCCCTCAAACTCAGGCTAAGAGGCATTACATTTGTACCAGGAAAAAAGTCTTTCCCCTGGCACAAAGAGAGTGTACAGTCATTTAAGGGCTTTCTCTCAGAAGAAAAATGGCTCTTCCAAAAATGTCTAGTTCTCCAAGGTGTCAGGTCACTCTGTGGGGACCTTGCTGCCTGTCCTCTGAATCAGCTGACTGGCAGGGCTCGGAGAACCATTCTCCTGGGGTGGGAACCCTCTTCAAAACCTGGGAGGGTTTCCACTGTGGAAGAAAATCCCCTCACTGGTGCACTCCTCTGGATCAACCTGGAGGACTGCAATCATAGAATCATAACATAATCATAGAATCATAGAAATAGGGTTGGAAGAGACCTTGTAGATCTTCAAGTCCGACCCCCTACCTGGGCAGGAGGAAAACTGGGCTCAAATGACCCCAGTCAGGTAGGCATCAAGCCTCTTCTTAAAGACCCCCAGGGTAGGAGCCAACATCACTTCCCTTGGAAGTTGGTTCCAGATCCTAGCCACCCTAACTGTGAAGTAGTTCTTACGGATGTCTAATCTAAACCTACTCTCCAACAACTTGTGGCTGTTATTCCTTGCTATCCCAGGGGGCACTAAGGGAAACAAGGTCTCCCCCAAACCCTTCTGGTCCCCCCCTAGTGAGTTTATAGATGGTCACAAGGTCCCCCCTCAGCCTTCTCTTGTAAAAGCTGAACAGATTCAGGTCCGGTAGCCTCTCACTGTAGGGTCTGCCCTGCTGTCTCCGGATCATACAGGTGGCCCTCCTCTGGACCCTCTCAATGTTGTCCACATCCCTCTTGAAGTGGGGTGCCCAGAACTGGACACAGTACTCCAGCTGTGGCTTGGCCAGTGTCACGTAGAGGGGGAGGATCACCTCCGTGGCCCTACTCGAGATGCACCTGTGGATGCACGATAAGGTCCAGTTAGCCGTGTCGACTGTGACCTCGCATTGTCGGCCCATGTTCATCTTGGAGTCAATAAAGACTCCAAGATCCCTTTCTGCCTCTGTGCTCTCAAGAAGGGAGTTTCCCATCTTATAAGTGTGCTGCTGGTTACTACTGCCCAAGTGCAGCACCCTGCACTTGCCAGTATTGAAACCCATCCTGTTTTTGTTAGCCCACCCCTGCAACCTATCCAGGTCTTACTGCAGTCTTTCCCTCCCTCCTAGCGTGCCCACCTCACCCCAAATTTTGGTACCATCAGCAAATTTAAACAGGTTGCTTTTCACCCCGTCGTCCAAATCGCTGATAAAGAAATTGAACAGTGCGGGCCCAAGGACTGAGCCTTGGGGGACTCTGCTGCCCACTTCCCCCCAGGTCAAATATGACCCATCCACCACCACCCTCTGAGTATGACCCTTCAGCCAATTTGCAATCCATTTGACTGTGTAGGCATCAATGCCACAGTCACCTAGTTTTTTAATGAGGAAGGGGTGGTTGACAGTGTCAAAGGCCTTGTTAAAGTCCAGAAAGACTACATTCACGGCGACACCTGCATCCAATACTTTTGTGACCTGATCGTAAAAGGCAATCAGGTTGGTTTGACATGACCTGCCCCTAGTGAAACCGTGCTGGTTCCCCTTGAGCATCATCCCCGATGCCAGCCCATCACAGATGTGCTCCTTGATGATCTTCTCAAAGAGTTTTCCCAGGATTGAGGTAAAACTGATGGGCCTATAGTTGCCCGGGTCCTCCAATCAACTGCACCTGAGATTAGAGATCTTCCAGAGCTTCTCCTACTGATGGAGAAGTGCCCCTACTCCATGTGCCCCTCCAGTTAAACCTGGAGGAGTGCACTGGGGGGAGGCAGGTGCACCAGGGAGGATTCCAGACCCAAGAGAATACCTCCCAGCCTCCCTGCCTGGTTCTTGGCTCTCTAAACTTTAGATTGGGGCAGGCAAAATATGGCCTGCAGGCTGAATTTGGTCTGCCACGCAATTCCATCTAGCCTGTGGGGCCCCTCTGTAAGCCCTCTGTAGGCCCTGGCCCTGGGCTGTCCCTCTGCCAGATGGCAAATCCCTGGTAACCAACCCTCCCCCCCCCCCGGCCTGGCCTGACCTGGCCCCATCTCCGAGCCAAGCGGGGCTAAAGACAAGAATCCCCTGCTTGAAAGAGCTTTTGCCTGACCACCCCATGGCTGTTTCCTGCCTCCCTCCCTGGAGAGTGGAATTTCAGGTAAGGGCCCCACCAGGCCAGGGCCAGGGACTCCCACTAGGGGAAAGGAGCAGCACTACAGGGAGCCATGTGCTATAGAGGCAGGTGGGGTTGGTCCTGCACACTGCAGGAGCTGCATGCTATGGGGCTGGGTCAGCCTGGTCCCACATGATGCCACTACATGTGGCTGGAGAATTGAGCAGTAGTGCTCAATTGAGTTTTTCTGGGGCAAGGGGAGGGATTTCTGGTGGCAAAATTCAGGGGTTAGGGTTGGGTACTCTAGTCCCAAGATGGTGACCAGGGGGCAGGTCCACCTTTGCAGCCCTTGACAGATCACCAAAACTCCTTAAGTGACCCTCCAGCTAAAATAATTGCCCACCCCAGCTTTGGATCCTGCCTCCGCTGCTCAGCCGAGTGGCACAGCTGGGGCCTTGGTCCAAGCCCTCACTGGCTTCCCCTCCCACCTGTGCCACTCAGCTGGGCAGCAGGGGCAGGGATTGCAAAGCTCCACAGTTGGGAAACAGTTGGAGAAGCTATATCTGCCCTGGTTCCCAGGCCTTGGAATTTAAATGTCATACTCCCACTTCATTTCATGGCCCCATGAGTCTTAAATACCACATGTGCTGTCCCCCTGGACATCACATGTGGCAATTTAAAAGCCAGGGAGCTGGGACCCAGACAAGCTGCATCCAGCCCCTCTTCCCTGGCTGCACAGTGGAACTGTGTATTGACAGACTGAACTCTTCCCAGGTAGGACTGTCAAGTAATGGGCTCTCCTAAGGTTGGGGGGGGGGGGGGGCAGGGTAAAGCCTTTAGTGCAGCCTGGATGAAGAGCTCACCTGTGTAGCTCTCAAGCCAGGGGGCTGGAATACATTTATGCTCTTACTCCCAGACCATTTCCCTACCGGGAAGAGTTTCAGAGAGATTATTGCCCATAGAAACGAAAGTTTGTTCATGGCCTAAGTGTTATAAGCTTGAGCCTCATTTTAGTTTTAGCTTAGATTGTTGACCCCCTTGCTGTGCAATGACATTTTAGGTTAATTTAAGCTTCAGTGATCTTAGTCCTCCAGTGCTATCTTACAACTTCGCTTGGGCTGTATTTGCTTTTCTATCTCCTTCCCTTCTTCTGCCTGAAAGTCATTTACCTTTAACCCCATATTTCCCTGATCTGTTTCTGGTGTAGCTCCTTAGCATTTGAATAGAGATGCCATCCAAGATACCTTTCACCCATGTTGCCAGTTGGCCAGAAAAGACACCAACTTTCTAAAAAAATCTATGTTATAATATCAGTAAGATCCATAGTTAGAGAAATGTACCCAATCTAATATTGTTACATTTAATGGAGAAACATGGTGGGACAGATAAGTTAGTCAGATTCAGTACAAATCGCTCTGTGGTTTGCAAACTGAACTTCTTAATAACATTGTTTACATTTCTTGCTTACAAAGACCCTTTACTTCTGCCTTCAAACTTGCCTCCCTTAGTAATGAATAACTCCATATGAACCATTTTGTTTTGGGTTTTTTTTTTTAATTGATTCTTGTATACTGCTGTAGACATCAGATCCCTGGGAGGTAACAGAGAGAGGGTCACTTAAAAAAAACCTTACAATTCAGTGTAGCCCAATTTAATGCACCAGTACAGATCATAGCACATCCTACCATCTTAGCACATGAGATAATAGCAATATCATGATTGTTTTCACACAAGCTAAGATTGGTAAAATTTTGTAGTGGGAAATGCTCCTCAATATTAAGGTATCTGATATGAAAATGTACCTCTTGGACAGCTATGTGTGCAATTCTCTCCTTAAGTACTAATTAAGCAGACCTAATGACAACAAATTGGATATAGTATTTATAGTTAATTTTTTAATTATAATGCCCAATTCCATTCCTAGTAAGCATCTAGTTGGATTAAGGCAGACAAGGTTCTTTGGGTGAATCTGATATCTTTTATTAGACCAACTTAAATAGTTGGAAAACAATTATTAAGAAACCTTTCAGGTTCAAAAACCATTCATCAGGCTAAGGAAGTTTCAGCAGTTGTTGGCAGGTGGTGTGTGCTCTTCCTGGATTAAGACATCAACATACTACTTTATTCCACCCTGATCAAGTCCCTGAAAATTCATTGATCCATCTACTTCTGAAACATATTATCACCTTACCTTTAAGACTGAGTCACAAAAAAGCAGTGAGGAACAAGAGGACACACCCACTTTTGTATTATTGATTTTTCAGAGACAATAGCAGGGTGGAATATAATGTAGGTGCCTAAATCCACTTACACACCTAACAGATGGAATAGAATCTGGCTCATGATGTATGGTTATGGTTGTTATTGTTATTGTATGTGTGAGGTGGGGGGAGTAATTTTAGGTGCGTCTCCCCTCTGTACTCACCTGCCATTACTTGGATGAAGAAGAAAAGGAAGGGAATTAGTGCCTCTTGTTGTTGGAAATGAATAACTGCCACCCCAAAGTTATATGCTCAAAGTGTTAGTTTTATTAACTAAAGAGATACAGTAACACTAGTCTCATCAATTACTTAATTGATGAGGGCAGTCTAGACTGTAGATTTGAAGTTTCCAATTCAGAATACCCAGATACTTTGTAACTGATTGTTGTCACCAATTGCCTCATTAGCAGGATGCATCCCCTGCATCTTTTAATCTTTACACATGTCTCCCACTGTGAGGAGCCCCCTGCCAGTCTCTCTCAGTCTGCCTCGCCGCCTTCAGTGACGCTGCATTCATGACTGGTTCTGGTGGTTGATATCAATTTCTGTCCCCCTATATACACCGAGGGATCCTATCCCTCTCTTCACAGCCTCCCGGCTGATCCTCCTCCCAACTCTTTTGTATTTCTTGCACTCACTAGATCCACCACTAATTCAGAGGCAATACTCTTTTTGTAGTGAACCTGCCAAGCTTCCCAGAGTCTTGCACTCCCAGCGTCTTCTCCAGCTGCAGGTTGGTCCCATGGTTTTCTCCCCGGAGTCTTGGAGACTCTTTGTCCATCTTCTTGTGCCCAAAGGCAATCAGTCTTTTCCCCGCCTTTGGCTTTATGCCGGTTTTGGTGGGCTAATCACTTGATCCTGTCTCAGGTGTGTAATCCCTTTCACCTGGCAGGGTACAACCCTGGGTCAATTTTGCCTGATTTTATCCAAGTTAAAGGGCTCCTGCCTGTCTCCCTGTTACAGTATACATTAATTGTGGATTGGAATATTTTGTAAATGTAAACGTGATATATAGGCATATAAAATAACAATATTTTTACTCCATTAAGCTGCATGTTTATTCAGAAACTATGACAGGGGCTCTGGTCATTCAACAGAACAATATGTTTTCTATTTTGGATTGATCAGTTGCCAGAGCATCACTCCTGAGAAGTGGAATGGCCTATTGCCATTAGCCATTAGAGAGGAGGTTTAAGACACTTGAGCCCATTTTGTTTTGAATGAGCCTTGCTTCCTCACATAGAGCCATCATCATCTGCCTGAATGGAAAACTTATTTTTCCTTATATACAGTAGTGGGCAAGTGACTCAGAATGACCACAGGCAGAAGCTTCTGGGACCATACTACAGAGTTTAGTTCATGCTGAAAAGATGACCAGTGTATAAGAAAAAGGATTATAACCCTCTGGAAAGGTGAGACTTTTTTCATTATGAAAACAAGGAAAAGGGTAGAAAGAAAGAGTAAAGCTATTAGCAATGTGAAAGAAAAGAACCAAAAACATGAAAAGGAGTAAAACTGGTCCTGAAGATCACATTAAAATTCTTCTGAAAAATTAAAGAGTGCCACATTTGTGCTCTAACAAGATTATCTGTAAGTATTAATACAGGTGATTTTATGCCCCCCCCCCCCCAATTTAAACAATTATCCTCTAACAAGCCAAATTTGTATTCAGCTTAAGCATATTTTCTAGAAATTCATCTAGTCTTGATCTGTAGAATCCATTTTTTAACTTTAAATGTGTGCATTTTATGTCTAATTTGAATGTCTATGCAGTTAAATTCCAGCCATTATAACACGTATCTTTACAAGTATGGCTGGTGGAAGTTTCCCCCCCCCAAAAATCCTGTTTTTGACAAAAAAAATGGGATTTAACTAAACTTAAAAAAAAAAAGAAATATCTGCTTCTTGTACAATTCCACCCCCCATTCCCCCTACCCCCAAATTATACACATTAGTTCTTAAAAGTTTCCATTGTTCAGCCAGAAATTGAGCTATTTTTACTTAGGTATGCTGCCAAAATTCCTCATAAATTATATAGTTCAATTACTTCAGCTCACTGTTGTTCTTTATGTTCTAGGCTTTATGTCATACTTCAGGTTCTATGAAGCACTCACTGTCTTCCTTCAGTAAGTGAAATCAACCTTACAGAAGAAAATGGAGTATAAGAGATAGCATAGGAAATCTGTGGTTATTCCCTGATTAAAAAAAAAAGACAAAGAAAAAAAGAACATTTTCTGTGGGGGATTTTTTTTTTCTTTTGGTCCAGCTCTACCTATTACTGAAGAAGCAAGATAATTTATTCACTGATAGCAAATGAATTTGTCACCATGCAGCACACAGATGATCAATGGTCAAAAGTAAGTTAAATTGCTTTAATATAGGGTTACTTCTCTGACTACACTGGAAAAGGAAGGGGTCAGAAGGAAGAGAGAGTTATTGTTAAAATAATCACTGAATAGTTTGGATTGAGTAGTTGAGGATTGAATGGTAAAATATTGCATACATTTGTGGAGCTTTACTAAGATAAGTTGAATTATCCCAATAACTAGGCCATGTGAGAAAAGAGCACTTTCTCTAAGGGAAATAAAGTGTATTTTTCTTATTTTCACTCTCTCAATATCTATCAGCTCAATAAAATTCGGGGAATGTGTGCTCTCATAGCTTTGCACATGGTGAGCTGTCTCAGAGCCCAAGTCATGAGCATGCATCTTTCAAATTCATTTTTATGAATGCACAGTGGAAAAGGAGAGAAGGCGTGACTGAAAAAATAAAGTTCTTCAAGTAAGGCTAAGGATATCTTTAGATCATGTCTGTCTAAAGAGTTAAATGCATATGGTAAATTTTGTTCATTTCATGCATACAACGAAGAAGAATTCAGCAGTCAGTGATGTCACTGACAAGTCATTTTATCTGCCTAGCCATCCAGCCTTCTTAATGAAGAAAACAGACACTTACCACACATTTATGCAGTATATATTGTCAATCCAAGACTATCGTAGCCAATGCATTTGTCAATTATACCAATTGCAGTGAGAACTACAGAACTGTTTCAAATACACTTTGAAAAATGATTATCATATAAGAAGGCAGCACACGCCAAAATTCCTCAAACTATCCTTTACACTAATAGCATATTAACTGATTTGTGAGGCGATATTAAAGCAACCATAGGTATATCACGCTTAGTTTCTTCTGAACATTGCCAAAGCATTATTTGTAACATAAATCTATACAAAGAAACCTACTCTATTCTGCTGTGCATAAGATACAACTCCATTAGGAAGTTGCAGCTGTTTATAGGTGGCAAGCCTGATCCTTAGAAGTGGGAGTCAACTGTTCCTAGTTCTGTAATGATTAGTCATATACATTGAAGTAAATGACAAGCTCTTTGTGTCTCATCTCTGTTTTTCTTATCCATACGATGAGAGTGTTTACCTATATTTAATACTTTATCAAATGTCTTAAGGTCCTTGAATAAATTAAACAAAACAAGTGCAAAGCATTCAAGTGCTAAAAATGATTTTTATGGAGGTACAGTTTATTTGAAATAAATATAGATCAGCTAAAAACCTAAGAAGCAAAAAGTTAGACATCAGTATGAAAGTAGCACTGACACAGAAGCAACATTAAACTGGGGTGGCATGTTGCCTTAATATAATGACAAAAAGGTGAAACAAGAGAGGTAAATGAGTAGGCCAAGATTTTTATCTTCTATAATATGTACCTCAAGCTTGCACATGACACAAAACTGGAAGGGGCTGCAAATACTTTCACAAATATGATTAGACTTATAAAGAATATTAAATTAGAGACCTGGGCTATAGACAATAAAATGAAATGCAAAGTGAAAACAATGATAAGGTTGAAGAAAAAACAAATCTACAAATACAGAATGTGGAAAAATTCGGTAGGCAGTAGAACTGTCAAGAAGGATCTGTGATTATGGAACATAAGAAATTCAACAATATATCACATAACAATGTTGCATGACTTTCTGGGCCATTAACAAAATTGTTGCATGTATGATACAGAAGGTGATGTTTTAACTCTGTTATATCAGTCTAATGTTGGTTAAGCTTCTGCTAGAGTACTGTGTGGGATCCCCATTTTAAGAAGAATATAGTTTTCTTCAAGTGGAGTGGAGATGGAGTGGAGAGGCTAGCAACAAAGATGCTAAAGGGCTTGGAATGCAAACACTATAGGGAATGGTCAAGAGCCCTGGGAATATTTAGCCTGAAAAAACGGAGATTAAGGAGATAATAGTTTTCAAGTATTTGAAAGGCTGCTTTGAAGAAGAGAGAAAACAACTCTTCTCCATTGCCACAGAGGGGAGGCCTGAGGCAGTGGATTTATAACTGCAGCAGGTTTAGTTTAAATCTCAGAAAAAACTTCCTAGCTGTAACAACTATATGACAGTGGAACAAGCTACCTTGGAAGCTATGGAATCTCCTTCACTGGAGGTTTTATTAAAATACAAAAAACGGGATTGGCATCTGTCTGGGATGATTCAAGAACAATACATCTTGCATCTATATATTGGATTATACTAGACCAGTGGGGGCAAACCTTTACAGCAGGGCTGCCACACATTACCCTGGCACCCTCACCAAGTGCCGTTCCCCCGCCCAGACCTGTTGCTTTGGTTTCTGCTCCCTGCCCTGTGCTCCCTCTCTAATCTGTTTTCTGCTCCCTGCTCTGTGCACCCTCCCTAATCTGCTGCTCTACTTTCAACTTCCTGCCCTATCTGCCACTGTGCTGCTTGTTCCTTCCCCAGTCTGCTGCATGCCACATGCAGAAATTGCCTGTGACACAGGTTGGCTACCCCTGGATTAGATGTTCCCTTAGCAGTAATCATGAATGACTCGTGCCCCCAGTGGCTGGCGGGGCACGTTGGCAGCAGTGGGAGTGCAGTGGTACAGTTCCATTGGCAGTGTCGGCAGCAGCCAGCAGGGATTGTGGACCACCCACAGATGCCGCTGACGGTGCCAGTGGCAGGGTGTTCCCTTTTTGTAGGGGGTGCACTGCCATGCTCAGGGGGTGTACGTGCACCCCTACATATCACCCCTGGCAGTAATGTAAATGAGGGCTGGGTGAGAGACTAGAACAGGAGCCCTAGGCACTGCCCTGGAGGGGTGGCAAGGGTACAAAATAACTGCTGCTGCAGCTGGTAGCTGGTCCTATGACTTCTGCTGGTAGCATGGCAGCCAATACCACCCCACCTGTTGCCATTGCCCAGGTTACAAGCTGCCCTGGTATGCCTCTGTCACTTAGGTCTCTTGTAACCCTATGGTTCTCATTCATTTCAAATACTGGTTTTAGAAGAAAGAATTACCAGCTTGTTTCACTTCCAGTAATAACTATTTCACATCAGCAAGTAAAAATGAGGGGGGAATGAAACTTTTTAATTTTTTTTAACTATGGCCTAAATTTTCTTTAAAACCAACACAGGACCAAGTTTGGGGGAAAAAAAAATTAAAAAGTCACATAACATACTGAAAGTGTTATGTCTGACCATGTATCCAGAAAAATTGCAGTCAACCCAATATAGAATTGTGTGGGCATGTTAATGCCCAGACTACTTAACGTTAGCCATAAATATGATTAAGATTACTTTGAACAAGAGAGAGAATGCAATGTGGTAGAGAGTGCTTTAATTAGACCAAGCTGGAAGAAAATAATTCAGACTCCTCTAATGATTCTTGATTTCCCTTAGATTACAAGTCAGGGTATTATTTGAACTGCAGGGAAGAGGGGTCTTGCCAGAAAAGCTGACTGGACCACTGAACCCACTTTGTCCACAAGGGGACAACAGAATGTGCCCTGAAATGTCTGTGAATGTTTCTGTTTATCTGATTTTCAAGACACAGACGTCTTTACACATCCAGAACGGATGCACATACTGTATTTACTTGAATCCAGGGCACCTTTTTCCCCGCCATTCGACATGAGGGGAAAAAGCCTTGTCTTTGATTCAAGCAGCAGATGGTTTTGGCCTTGGCCTGGACCTGGGCCCAGGGCTGGAAACAGAGCTCCTGTTGCTGCCAGAAGTCAGCAGCTATGGGGTCAGCAGCAGCTGCAGTGGGTCCAGGTCAGGGGCCAGCAACACAGACAAGGAACTGGGAGGGAGCTTGGGCTGGAGATCAGGTGGCCATTGGGGTTAGGGATTGGGGAAGAGGCCAAGTGGCAGGGGGTATGGGACAAGGTGCAAAGGTGAGGCTGCCTTCCCCTAACACCTACCCCTCCACGGCTGCTTCCCTTACCACTTGCTCCGCCATGACATAGCTTTCCCTGCTGCAGTGGTCTGAGGACAAATTTAAGATGGCCTTCCAATAATTAGATGCTATACATGGAAAATTATAACAGATTTATAATTTTCCATGTATAGCATCTAATTATTAGGGGGTTGTCATAAATTGAAAGTTGTCTCAGATTCAGGCAAATACAGTATGTAGGTATATACTTGCCTGCCCAGTTCATTTTCTATTCCACATGCTCAAACTACATGTGTAGGCTAATTCCGCCACAATGCAGGGATAATAAAATTACCATGCGCACTTGCATGCTAAAAAGGGCACTTACCAGGTGAGGAAGCTGCCATTTAGATGCAGAGAGGGAAATAAAATTTCACCCACGCTGCCCTCACATGTGCAGGAAACAGTCTCACTTGACCAGATATAGCCAACTCCTTTGTGTTACTTATGTGGAAAAAAATGATCATGGGAGAGAATGTGAATCAAATGAATCAAAAGATAAATAATTGCAAAAAAACACCAAACCAAAACAAACCAAACCAAACCAAACCAAAACAAAAAACTAAAACCATACTCAGGGCATTTTGTTTTAAAACATAGAGAATAGACTTCCATCTTAGGAAATTGTGAACAACTGTTCTGGTTGCCTAGGCCTTTGTAAAGACCTGGCATCACAGAAAGATCTGTAGGCTAGTTTCTCCAATTTAAAGTAAGTATGCAAAAACTAAAAAAGTTAGTGTACTCTTTAAAATCCACTGTAGAATTGGAAGCAATGCTCCCACTGCTCACTTATTCAAAGTCATGATATTTGCAGTACAGCATTACTCACTACGAAAAACATAGGCAATAAGGTATATGAAACTTCTAACACTTCTTTTCCAGGAACTGTTCTTGTCTGCTATCAAGGTATTAATTTTAGCTACCTATGTGTAGCTTCTTCACCTTATAGCATCAGTTTTCCCAGACATAAAATAGAAATAATATGTACAATACTAATGAGCTACCAAGAGAATTAAGTATGGAAGCTACTGTCGTTTAGTGTTGCTGTTAGTAGCGAAATTCATTTTATTCTTTACATTATGTCCTGAGCAATTGGGTGTCTAAACTTCTGTATAACATTTCAGAAATCAAAGGACTACATTCAAACCATTCTACAGAAAGGAACTATATAAGTATTAACATGTAGTTAGCCATATTAGTCTGAAGTTAGACAGAAGGCATAGCAGAATGGCACTATATAGAACAGGGATGGGCAAAGTCCAGCCTGTGGGCCAGATCCGGTCAGCAGTGGACTCCATTTCCCAGTTACCCCTGCTCATGGCTGGGGCCAATCTCCATGGTGACTCCAGCTTCACCTGCACTGTTGAAGCTCAATGGTAGGGTTGCCATGCAGACCAGCTGCAGATGCACTGAGCGTGCACGGCAGGGCAAGGGGCTGTACCAGAGATGCTGGTATCTTGCAATGGGGGCAGCTTGCTGCAGACCAAGGGCAGAGCCACAAACTGTAGCCTGCATGGTCAGGGCAGGGGCGTGCATGCAGTGGATCACAGCTCTGCCCTGGCTCCTTGCAGCAGTGACAGCCTGGTCTGGAGCAAGGGCAGAGCTGTGATCCCCAGCCTGCATCCCCTGCCCAGAGTGTGCAGGCTACAGATCATGGCTCTGCCCTGGCTCTGGCACAAGCTGCCCCCATCCCAAGGTCCCACAGCTCTGGAGCAGCCCCCTGCCCTGCTTTGCCATGCACCCTGCCAGCGTGGCTGAGGCTGGTTTCCATGGCAACCCCAGGCTTGAGCTTTCACAATGCAGGTGTAGCTGGCACCTCCATGGAGACCGGCCCCAGCCACGTGAGAAGGATCTACTGGGAAATGGAGTGCGGCTGCCAGCCAAATTGGCCATTTTGCCAATCCCAGTATAGACTAACTTGTTCATAGAGGCATGAGTTTGGTAAGCTACAGTTTACTTTATTGGATGCTATGAATATAGTTGCATTTAATGCTTTTGTTTCTATTGCACTCTCTCATTTCATCCTCAAACACAAGTATTCCAGATTCAGAGACTCCCTATAACTAGATGGAAGCAATCTCTCTAGAAATTTCAGTGGGACTTCAAGCCCTTCTGGTTCGAAGTCCCACGAACTGATCCTCCTCCAATTTCTTGATTATTCCACTCAGCACATTCATTTCTTGGGCACCACTCTGAAACTTCGCAATGGTAGCAGCATCACCACATTATATTGTAAAGTGAACAAGCACTACAGCTAACTCCATGCCCCCAACTTTCATCCTAAACTTGTCACTAAATCGACTGTCTACAGTCAAGTTCCACAGTACAACCATAACTCCTCTGATCTCAGCCAGGATGATTGCAGAACAAGAAATCATCCACAGACTGGATTAAGTATCATCTCAATAGAGACTCTAGATTCTTCTCTCATTACCTGGAGTAACTTTTATAACCCATGTGTCATTCAGTGAGAAACTGTGCTGCTTATCCCTTTTGATCTCCTCAACCCACCTTCACCTGTCTCAGTGCCCCTTCCTATTCACCAATTTCCCTATCACTTAAATTATGTTTTGACTTTTTATTTAGTACCCCTGGTCTCTAAGTCCATTCATAGCAACTTACAAATAGGCTGTAGCCTGCAAATTCTCAGGCATCTCTGAACAAGTTAGTTTAGATAGGTGCCACCCAGCCCTGCCTTCTATATATGTATAGTTACTGTTAAAAAAAAAACAAAACAAAACAAAACAAAACAAAAAAAACTTTCCTATGTGAAGGATCATCACCAGTGGGTTTGGGAATACATTTTTCTTATACCACAGTTCACCAATGCACACATTTATTGTTGCAAATAAGGAAACCAAAGAATGGCAAGTATTCTTTGAGAGGCAGGTTTTATATTCACATTTAAGCACAATAAAATTGTTGAACTGTTGCATCTCATGACAGTATGAAGCAGCCAAATGAAAACGTGCATAATAATGCTAAACTGAACTTTCAATAACAAACATCCACAAATGATATTGCCTCTTAATTTTATAGCTTTATTAAATCTCGAATTCAGGAAAACACTCAAGGAAGTTATGAAGTCTCTCTCGTTACTTAGAAAAGCACTGCAGAATGTGCTAAAAATACCCTGGCCACTTGTACACATGATGGGGGTTTAGTTCCCCTAAACTGAAGCAGTGGATTTTTAATTGCTGGGTTTTTTAATTGTGGTGATTATTGAAACCATCATTTCAATTTAAAGGTCACTGTTACAATCCTTTTTTTTCCAGCAGAGTCTGCCCATGGCCAGGAGGTGAGCTGCCATTGGGCCCTGAGCTGCAGGGGCCCCGGTCCTTCCCTCCATTGTGGCAGCACTTGTCTGGGCCACCTGGGTGAACTGCCAACAGGCTGGGTGCTGGCTCTGAGCTGGGGCAGCACCCAGCCCACTAGCAGCCCACCTGGATGTCCCTGGGGTGGGGCACCACCACCATGGAGGGAAGGATTGGGGTCCCCCACAGTTCAGACTCTGCTGGGGGCCAAGCTGCTGGCTGACTGAGTGGCCCCTGAGCTGCAGGGGCCCCCAGTTCTTCCCTCTGCAGTGGCAGAATCCCCTGGGGCTGCCCAGATGGGCTGCTAGTAGGCCAGGTGCTGCCCCAGCTCAGAGCCAGCACCCAGCCTGATCCAACTGTTCCTTGAGCCTCCCATAGCTTCCAGTGCCCCATGCACTGTCTCTGCTACTTTCCTGCCACGTGGGACCACTTGGGAATGGGCTGGTTTGCCCCTGGGGCAATGTGGGAAGGTGGAAGGAGGGCAGCTGGGTATGCTGGTGGATGGAGAAGGCAGTGGGGACTGTGTACAGGGTGCTGGAAGCCTGCCAAGCCTCAGCTTCCCTGAGCCCACCCAGGCTTCCAATGCCTTGTGCACTATCCCTGCCACTTTCTCTGGCCACCAGCACACCCAACCTCCCACCTTCCAGGGGCTGCCCTAGAAGCAAGCTGGGTGTGTTGGTGGCTAGAGAAGGTGGTAGGGAGTGCTGGAAGCCTGGGTGGGCTCGGGGATGGATGTATCCCTGCAATTTGTTAGGTAGCAAACTAAAATACATCAGAATGTATTTTAGTTTGCTACATAATGAAGTAATTTACATCACAATACACCACCACATATAATGTATGATGTAGGCAACTGGTAGGGGGTGCACATGCCCCCCCGACGAGGCCAATGCCCCCTGACGGCTGACACTGACACTGTCAGTAGGGCTGGTGCCCCCCCTCACAGGGCCGCCACCATCAGTGGCTTCTGCAGGTACCCCCACAGATTCAGGAGGCACCAGGCACTCATGCATGTGACAATTAAACTGCTATAAAAGGGCAACTAAACCACTAAGAAGGGCAATTTCATCACAGGTACAAGAGTCCCCTTTGACTTAAGTAACTATTCTGGTTTTGGATAGAAGCTAACAAGCCCAGTTTTGAATTCCAAGTAAATACTTCCTAATAAGGACAAAGTTGTATACCAGTTAAAACACCACATAAAAGACTTAAGGGTTGTATGTATGGAGGGGAGGTCTTAATTAGGGCATAAGGCCTTATTTTTCCCTTCTGATTTAGGAAAAAAACCTTTTTATATGCTGCCAAATGACTTGAAATAATGAAAAATCCAGGTGTGTGTATGCACACACATGTTTAACAGGAGACCACTAGGAGTTATAATTTTTTTCTGACAATAGAAATAAAAAATTATGCCTAACTCTGACAGTTATACAATCACTTTTATATAATATTATAGATACACAATACACATATCTTTGTACAAGCCATAACAGGCTAAAGCCAGAAACCTCAACACCCACAAATTAAAAAACAAACAAACCTTAAAGCATTTTAAAAGATGTTTAATTAGATTGTTTCTAAGTGTTCTGTACATCATGGAATAACCTGTGCTCAACAAATAAGCAATATATTCAAGTTACAAATACATCACAATATAAAGAGGTTTGTACTTTTCTAATGCACTTATTATAATACTAGTCATATTTAATTGTTCTTCTTGAAAATAATGTCAACTGCTACCATTTTTATAACTTCACAGTACTTCATAGGAAGGTACATGAATATATTCAACAAACAAAGGGTAAATTTCAATGCAGGGTAAAGATACCTGGAAAAGCTCTAAGAAAATATCCTTGGGCAATGTAAGCAGTATCTCCATCAGCATAGGGAACTCTGCAGGTTAATTTACCCTTCAGAGGAAAGTTGTATGTCGCTACACTGCTACAGTGCATAGTGCAATGAAAAAATATTCACAAAAAGATTCTCATTCTGAAATCTTTACCATGTATGGCTCAAAACAACTAAAGATTTTAAGTAGCTGGATCCCTAATTAGAAGGGTTGTGTGAGGCTTCAGATCGCACTTCGGATCCAGGGCCGTTTTGGACGCTTTGGTGTCCGAAGCAACATGCCTGGAGCAAAGTGCAGGTTCATTTAAGTTGTCCGAAGTGGTTTGTAGCTTCTGAAGCACTTTGGAAATGCTTTGGATGCTGAAAGTGAAAGTTAGGAGAGGGAGGGGGAAAAGAGGTGAGAGGGAGAGTGGGAGGGGGGGTGGCAGGAGGAGTGGTGTGGGGAGGGGAAGACTGACATGTGTAGGTGCCAATGAGAAGGATTTCTTTCTGGCTGCCTTTCCAATGACAGTGTCTGGGGGGAGGGACCTAGAAACAGCATAAAAGCCTCTGTTTGGAGGCATGCTGTTCCTTTTCCTAGCTTGTTCCCTCTTAGGAACTGAGTGAGAATGGTATCCCAGCAGACTCAAGCATCTCAGCTTGGTTACTTTATCAGTAGTTGAACTTGCCTGCTCCTTTTTGTTGTTAGAAAGGATTGGGTAAGGTTTACCTTATCTTAGCTATTCAATTACTATTACTATTCAATTCATTTCTTTCAATTTATATTTGCTCTTTTTTTGTTGTTGCAAACTTTGAAAAAAGAAAGCTGTGTTTTCCCTGCCAGCTTGATCCATCACTGTGCAGGGAGGCACACAGATTGCACGCGCGTGCACACACACACATACACAATATAAATAAGAAAAATCAGATATTTATAGGAGAAGACAGACAGTGCACAATTTTTACATAACTCTTAACACTGAAGCAAACAATCAAAGAAGAGTCCAAAGCATGCATGCAACAGAGGGAATAAAACACACAATACAAAAGGATTGACACACACACACACAGACCTTTTGCAGCACAGGAAAGATCAATATGAAGTGTGCTGGAAAGGCAGGTGCCAGGTCTTCTGGCAGGGGAGGGAGAGGGGGAAAGGAGAGAGCTAGAGCTGCAAGCCCCCCCACCCCCAAACACAGATGCATTCTATTCCCGAGAAGCTGCCAGTGGAAAAGAGGAGATGAAAGCAGTGTCTGCACCTGACGTCCCTGCACCTGCACCGCCTCCGCTCAGTCCAGAAGTAGGCACAGGGGTAGAATCACTGTCTCCTTCTCCACAATGTCATCTCTCAGCGTGAGCCTCCCACTGCCAGAGGAGGAGCTGGAGCTGGAACCAGGGATGCTGAGCACACTGGCTCAAGCAATTCTGGGGACTGAGGGAGAATCAGAGTCTGTGCTCCACAGTGCTCAAATTTCCCCTAGACCCAGGTCTCCTCTGGAAAGCAGCACTTCGGAGGAGGCTGAGGTTGTGGAGGCAAGTGGCTCAGCTGAGGCAGCTCCTCCTGCTGTTGAGTCTCAGCATGCTGAGGAGTGAGATAAGTCAGGATCCTCGCCCTCAACCCAGAAGCGGGGGAGTAGTGTAGTGTGGGATCATTCTGAGCTGGCAGATGATCCCAGGTTTGCCATCTGCCAGCACTGCCAAAGGCACATGAGCCATGGCAAGGATCTGAGACACTTTTCCACCACGGTGATGCTGCTGCATCTGAGGAGGCAGCACCCCCTTGCCCTTCTTCCTGCTCAGCCTGGCACCAGTGCAAGCGTGCTGAAAGGGAAGTCCCCCCCTTCCCCCCAAAGCAGAGGCAGGCCACCCTGGACCAGTGAGGGAAAGGTGGACAGAAAGGGAGGGAGGTGTTCCCAAGGCAACTGAGATCACCCAGAGCACTGGGGAGATGCTTGCTCTGGATAGCGAGCCCTTCTCCCTAGTTGAGCAGCCAGGGTTCAGGGGGTTGATAGCACTTCTGGCCCCATTTTCCAACGTGCCAGCATACACCACCTTTAGCAGGATGGTGGTGCTCTCCCTGTATGAGGCATACAGGGAGTACTTGAGGGAGGAGCTGTGCAAGGCAGGGCTGCAAGTAGCCTTGCACTTCACCTCCGACATCTGGGGAAGCTGGGGCGGTGATCATGCCTACCTCTCCCTCACGGGGCACTGGTGCAATCAGTCAGGTCATCGGTGGGGTCTACTGGAAGCTGAGGTGCTGGATGAGTCCCACACAACAAGAGAAGTCATGGGGGCCATGAATCGCATGGTGTAGGGGTGACTTGTTGGGTAGACTGAGCTCACCCGTGTGTTCATGGTCACCGACAACGGGGCCAATATGGTGAAGGCTGCCCTTGATACCAACTTTGTTGGCATCTGCTGTGTGGCACACAGGCTGCACCTAATAGCAAGGGATACCTTGGAGGGGGACAGGGCTGCCAGTGATGGCACCGCCACGAGTACTACTAGAAGCCAGCTGATTTCAAAATGCAGGAAGGTGGCACGCCACTTCCACCGCAGCATCAAGGGGGCCAAGATGCTGTGGGAGAAGCAGGCTGAGCTGAGCATCCCACAACACAAAATTATACAGGATGTGGAGACTCGGTGGAACTCCACATACCCGATGCTCAAAAGGTTAGTGGAGCAACAGAAGGCCTTCCATGAGATGGCCTTGCTTGGGGAGATTGGGATCAGCGGCCCCCTGAACAGAGCTGAGTGGGGTACCATTTGTCAGATCTTTGTGGTCCTCAAGCCCTTCCTCAAGGCCACCAAGACCCTTAGCGCTGGTGATGCCCTCCTCAGCCAGGTGACCCACTAGTGAGGGACCTGGAGAACCAAATAGTGAAGTTCCAAGGGATCAATGTTCTTGGCTGAGGCAGGCCACTGTCACCAGATGTGCAGGCACTGGTGTGACGGCTGAAGGAGGGCATCAGGAGATGGCTGGATCCCTTGCAGTCCAGGATGGTCCATATGATGGTGGGCATGTGTGACCTGAGGGTGAAGGGGAGCATGTGCACTGCCAGCCCCAAAACCCTTGATCACTGGATGCAGGTGCTGGTGAACAAAGTCAGGGAAAGCAAAGTGCAGAGATGAGGGGATGTGGAAGAGTGGGATACACTTTTCCATGCCAGCACTCCCAGCACTGGCGCCAGCACCAGCACCAGCCAGTCTCCACTCCAGCCACTGCCAGTGTGGGCTATGGGCATGGCTTCAATGCTGGGGTCCAAATGCACCAGACCCCAGCCTTGGGCAGGTAGTGCTGAGGCTTCGGTGGTTACCTATCTTGCTGAGGATGTGGAACCACTGGACTGTGACCCCCTGGTTTACTGGGCAAACCACAGCCAGACATGGCAGGATCTGACCACGGTTGCCCAGCAACACCTGTCCTGTCCACTGACTAGTGTTCCAAGTGAGAGCTTGGATCCTACGGTGGTGGAGCAGCTGGTGTTCCTAAAGGTGAACCTCACGCTGCTGGGGTTCCCCAAGCTTCAGGTGCTGACGGACTGAGTACCACCCTCCTCATTCCATCTGCACCAATTTCCTTTTTTGAGTTTTTTAAAAGCTGAGTAATGCCCTGCTCTCAGCTGGAGGGGCACTAATTGCATCACCAGCCAGCAGGGGAACAGTATGCACTTCCTGAGCCTATTCCCCTGCCAGGATGAACTTGGAGGTATGGGATTGGGGCTATGGGGAAGGAGGAGGTCCCAGGTCCTGGGCATGACCACTAAAACTGCACCATGCCAGGGTAGGGAGACCTGGTGGGACTGCTGGTGGCACAGCAGCCCCATAAATGCCAGGACCAACAATCCCCTGGTGAAAGACAGGGAGGAGGCGCCATAACCTCCAGCTAATGCAAGCATGCATAAAGTCCTGGCTGGATAATGTCTAGACCTGTCATGTCTTTGACAGACCTGATGCTTGCTGGTTGCAGTGCAGTTGTGAGGCTCTAGGTGAGCTCAGTTTAACTGCCTGAGATGCCAGCATTTGTGTTGAAAACCCCTTTGTCAGGCTGAGGAAGTACCTGCAGTTGGTCCTGGATGGAAGGAATAGTAAAGAAGCCCGAGGCTGACCTGGCCCATAACGTAGGCAAGAAAGCCAGTCGGTGAAAATGGAAATGGAGGCGTCAGGGGGTGAGGGATAGGCTGGGGTAGGGGGTAGGGGGGAAAGGGGGATGTAGCAGTGTAGGTAAAAGTGCAGAGATGCCTGGGGTGTCAGATGTCCGGCAGGTCACAGTGTGCCAGAATTCTGCTGTGTATATTGAGTCCATGAGTTTCTGTACCTACTGCCTAGGAGGCCAATGAAGTGCAGTTCATAGGCCCAGCTCTGAAAAGTGGTTTGCATTGTAATTTGTTCCCTCTCAGGATCAGACCTGAGAGACTGGAGGCAGAGTGTTTTTTTGGTGAGGAATGTGCCCCCACAGGTAGTTGGGTTTTGTTATCTTTGATAGATTATGGTGTGCAGTTTGTCGGGGTACTGGAGATACTTGGCAGGTTTTGTGTTTTGAGCTGTAGGAAGCTGGCTTCAGTTCTGGTGATGAGGTTAGGTGCTTGTTTGAATGTACAAACCGCTTTTCAGAGCTGGGCCTATGAACTGCACTTCATCAGCCTCCTAGGTAGTAGGTACACAAACTCATGGACTCAATATAGATTAGACAGTGGAGTTCTGGCATGCTGCGACCTGCCGGACATCTGACAGCCTAGGCACCTCTACACTTTTACCTGTGCTGCTACATCCCCTTTTCCCCTTTACCCCCCACCCCAGCCTGTCCCTCACCCCCTGACACCTCCATTTCCATTTTCACTGACTGGCTTTCTTGCCTGCATTGCATGCCAGGCCAGCCTTTGGCTTCTTTGCTATTCCTTCCATCCAGGACCAACTGCAGGTACTTCCTTAGCCTGACAAAGGGGTTTTCAACCCTAAAGCTTCCAAACATATATTTTTTAAGTACTCCTTTTTTGTTCATAATACACACACAGACATAAAAACAAAAGACAAACCATCACATACTATGAGTAACATCATATGTCCAACACAACACAACATCTTTACTTCTTGCTGTCACTTCCTTTATAAAACGACAGGCTCTGTGACAGTTCTGTTTGGGTACCTTTGATGCTGCTGCTGATGCTACTGGTGTTGAGACAACTAAGTTATTGTACCTGCTGTCACGTAAAGTGGTGGACCAGCCACGAGGCAACAGGGGAGAAGGAGGCCTTACTGGGGCACACTGTCGTGTTGCACAGAGGCCCCAGCACCAGGAAGGTGCTTAACACACACACACAGTGTCACCCAACCACATCACGAGTTTTGCTTGTCAGCAGCCAGAGGTGCAGGGCTCCACAAGACAGACTCCCCCAGTGAGACACACACACAGTTCACAGTCTCCATGGCCTGGCAGGGCCATCTGTGTCATGAGTTTTGCCTGCCAGCAGCTTGAGATGCAGTTCCCCCCAAACCCCTGCACCTATCTTCTTGAAACTTGGCAGCCTTCATGCTCTTATCAGAGGCTACCATCCCTGCAAGCTTTACCCAAATTAGGGACAAAACAACAAAGTTATAGATATTTCATTGATCCCCTATTATACCCTATGGCCGGATCTCCGAGGCGGCTCTGAAGCTTCAGAGCCGCCTTGGCCAGATCAAAGCAGGAAACCAATCTGGAAATCTGGATCAGACTGACATCCAAAGCGGCCTGATCCGAAGCTGGATTGAATACCTGCCTACTTGCACAGGCCTACTAATTAGAACACAAGACCATAACCCTAAACTAGACATGAAAGCTCCCTAATACAGTACATGCAGATAGTTAGTCTGTGCATTGAGCAGGGAGCTACATACAGTTAGTCATTATGAAATGATGGGCACAAAGTTGAATCCATTTCTAGAGTTCAGATGCCTGACCTCCACTCACTTGGGATCCGCATTCCCCTGAAAGTGGAAGGTAGGCCTGTTGAAAGCCTCTGAGTAAAGATGAGATGGGGGATACAATGGGTGTCATCTGCCATAAGTCACCAAACAATGAGGGAAAGGTGGACGAGGCATTCTCTAAACAGCTGAGGGAAGCTTTCAAATCACAGGAATTTTTATTTCTACTTTCTAATCTCCTTGGGGATTTTCATGATTGGGATATCTCCTGGGAGGGAAATACAGCAGTGCACAAGCAGTCCAGTACACTCCTGAAACATGTTGGTTATAAATTTTAATACAGATGGTAGACAGGCCAAATAGAAGGGAAGGTCAAAAGTGGGGAGGAATTGTTTCAAAATGCAAAGATGGAAGGCAACTTGGGTGACAGTGACCATGGAATGAGAGGGTTCAAGATCTTGAAGGAAGGCAGGCAGGTGGGCAGGATCTCCAGGGGAGCTGGCTGTATTTTAAGCTTCCCCTTTTAAGACTACAGGAGCAAGCTATCCCAATGTGATAGAAGAAAGGGAAGTGCAACAAGGGACCAGCCTGCATAGACAGCGATCTATTCAATGGCTTGAATCTCAAAAAAATCCTACAATAAGTGGAAACTTGGTGATGGTACTAGGAAAGAGTATAAGAATTATTTGAGGTGCAACTTGCAAGGGATAGAAAAGATAATATAAAAGGATACTACAATATGTTAAGAGTAAGAGGAAGGCCAAAGGAACCACAGGTCTTATGGACTGCATAAGGCAATTCGGTTATAGATGATGCAGGCAAGGCTGAAAAATTTAATGCCTTTTTTTTTAACTTCAGTTTTCACAATGAGGGCAGCTAGTGCAGCTGGCAGCAAAGATAGGGAAGGAGACAAATGGCCCAGAGTAGTGGCAGAACAGGTTGGGGATTACTTAGAGAAACTAGATGATAGCAGGGCCAGATGGGATTCAGACACTGTGTCTAAGTATCTCAATATAGATTTCTTTTTCTTCCATTAACAGGTTTATACTGCATCTCTCTCATCTGTTGGGTATCTCGTAATTTCTGTTATATTCTGTTTTTATTTACATATGGAGATTTACACATGCTTTTGTTCCATCTGCTACTTAGTTCTGCTGTGTCTACTTCTCTCCCAGGGACAGTAGCATAGAGATGCTGCCAGGCACATAGGGCACAGGGGTAGTGGTGACTTCTGATTGCTGCTATACCAGCCATGCAATCACATATACTACTTTCATATACAGATCACACATCTGCTGGCAGCAGCCTTTTTTTTTTTGTCTTTCTCCTACCCACACCCAAAGTCAATGCCAGGGGAAGTTGTCCCACCTTATTTACACCACTTCCCAGAGACCTGAGGAAGAGTGCCGTGCTACCCAAAAGCTTGTCTTTGTCTATCCCAATCATGCAGTTGTTCCAATTAACAAATATCATCCACAGTAATTCTTGCCTCTCAAATATTATGTCATGGGAAAACTTGTTGAATTTATGCCTCAAACACATCACACAATAACCTATGTGATGAAAGCAAGAAACTCTTACTTCATCTCAGCAAAGCCACAAATGAATTGAATTTTTCCAGTGGTATATCTATTAATGTAAACAGATTGGCTAGAACTATGAAATTCTTATTGCTGACCTATTAGCATAGCATCACAGGGTTACTCAGAGTCTTTTGAGATAAAGTCTGTGTGTAAATTACTGCACAGGTAGAAACCATTTATAATGTTCCCTCAAGATGACCACATAAAAGCAGAATAACTGTTGCTTCTTAGGAAGAACAGTAGTGTGGGATATAAACCTAGTGGCTATTTGAAATGGACAATTTCACAGAAGCCTGATGCTTCTGTTGGTCTTCCATTTTCTCCAATTTGTCAAATACCAGATTTTACAGGCTCCTCAACGTTAGAAATAGCACAGATACCTGGGTATGCAAATTCAATAGCTGTGTATGATTTTTTGGTTAGTTAAATAGTCTGTACTTACCAAAAGCTGCATCTATTCTTGTGGCTGTGTTTAAAGAAATTTTAACTAGAAGTCTGGGCTCACAGGCAAAGCAAACCATATGTATTAGTTGAGGGATCTGAAGATTAGATATATCCCACCCCAGAGAACCATAGCCACTGGAAGGAGATGAGGTGAAAGGACTTGGTTAGCTGCTGGAAGTGTAAGCTGAAGAGTGTCTTTTGCTTATTTCATTTTGTTTTACTAAAAAAATCAGTGCGTTCATGGCATATTGGTAACATGAATAAGTCTACAGGGGAGAAAGGAGAGATTCTTAAGTTTTTACTGTGATTAATTGCATATATAATCCATAATAAAAGTCTAAAAAAAGCATAGAATCAACTTTCAGATATGTCATATTTTAAATACATATCTATGTGGTGAGCTCATCACTTTGCCCAGCATGCTGGGTTCAGAGAAGTGCAATTCTGATTGGTGGAGTATTTCCACCAATCAGGTGGTAGCAGGGAAAGGCTTGCCTCACCCCTGGCTGGAGGGGGAGGGGGACAAAGAGCCTTGGGCTGGATTGGGAACTGCACCTTGCAGATCTAGCAGACTTTGGGGACAGAGCCCCCGGATAGAATAAAAGGACAGCATGCTTGGCACACAGAGCAGATGCATCAAGGGACTCAAGAAGAGCGGGGCCCAGAAGAGCTGGGGAGAGCTGCCCAGTGGGCAATAGCTCAAAAGAGCCCCTGAAGACGCTGCTCAGGAATTCAAGCAGCAGGAGGCTCCAGCAGTGCATGACCAGGTACACAAAGCCTCAGCCCTGGGGGCAGTTCGGGACTGCTCAGGCCACTTTGTGGTGCACAACCTGGTGCACGGAGCTTCGGCCCTGGGAGTGGTTTGAGACTGCTCGGGCCACCTTGCAGTGTACAACCCAGTGCACAGAGCCTTGGCCCCTGGGAGCTGTTTAGGGTGTTCAGGCTTGTGATCCAAGTGTGAGGCCGGGTAGCTGAAGCTGGTACTGCAGCTTGGCAGAGCTAAAAGAGTCCCTCCCCTCCCCTTTTTGCCCAGAGCAGGGCACGGTGGCAGTGGGAAAGCCCCAGGCACAAGGCTGGGGAAGCAGAACCACTAGTGCGGCCCAGCTGAAAGAGGCCTCAGTGCTCAGAGTGGGGTGCAGGACTGCGGGGAAACCCTGGCACAAAGCCAGGAAGGTGCTGTGGACTCAGCCTGGGTGCCCAGGGCAGGGCACCAGACCACGAGAGGAGCCGGAGGCACCACTGGAGGGAGGCCATGATGGAGCCAATGACCAGGGTATGAGCCCTGACTTTCCCAGAGAGAGGAACATGCGTTGCTGGGGAAAGCAGGTCGCACAGGGTAACCAGTGAGTGAAGGCCCCAATCCCAGCACTAGCCCAGGAGGGAGGGCACTGGGCCCTTATTGTTGCTCTTGAGAGTTTTGCTAGGGCCCGTGATTTCTAGGGAAGGGGACCCTAGCTTCCAATGTGTCTATGCTGCCAGAACAGGGTGGGTGTGCACCTAATATTTTGGAGGCTGTGCTGTATACTTTGTATACCATTTCTAACCATATTGTTTATTGTTATGTCTTACCTGATATATATTCTTATTTAGCTATTACCTTTTCTGTGTGTGGACTTACCCTTCCACTTATATATTCTGTTTATTGTCCCGTTGGGTTCCTGGTTATTCACCTGCTGCATTGACTTACCTGTGCTTATCTATTTCAGGATCCATCATTCCTCTGTGCCTGGGGTGACTAGAGAACTCACCTTGCTTGCTGCTTATAGGGTTCCCCTACTGGATGTTGGTGCTGGGTATGACACCCCAGTGGAGGGTCAGTTCCCAGACCATCAATTATTTTGGAATATTGCTTATTGTCTATCTATTATAAATATTTATTTTCATATTTCACATGCATTTTCATATTTATATTATGAATCACTAAATTGTATACAGTTAAGTAACATTTGCCTGGCTCTATGGAGAATAGAAGGATCTGAACCCAAATGACAGCCTCACTCTCACAGCTATTGCCTGTCCAACCTATCACATCCAATTGAGGATGGGGCACACCCTTGAGTGTACCCAGGTTACATATATATATATATATATATATATATATATATATATACACACACATATATACATATAGCTATAGACACACACACACACACACACTTATCTATTTTTAGTGGCTTTCAGAAACAAAGACAAACAACTAAAATAGCAACAAATGAAGTTAGGCAGATCCATACATATTCACACATGAGTACATGATATTAAGGAGGCTTTTAAAGGAGGAACTTGTTTCAAAACCTGGAAAGTGAACAGCCTTAAAAATTTTAAGGTGTATTAATTGAGAGATCTGAAAGATTTGTTTCAGTTCATTCTTTCAAATATTTCAATTAAACAGCATTATGCTTCTCAGTCAGCATTAAAGTGTGCAGTAAAATTTCAACCCTGCTAGCAATAGTTCTCAAAATTAATTCATAGAAGTATTGGCAAAAAACAAATGCAGGCAAATGAGGATATAAAGTTTTGTAAAAGCAAAAGTCTGGAAAAATGCTATGGCTTTTTTCTTTTACTAATGTTTAACATCATTAAGTCTTGTCATCCACGAGAATACTACTGTAATCAAACAAAGTACTTAAATTTGCATTCTCTGGTCATGTATTCTAGCTTCCCCTAAAGTTACTACATAGCCCTAAGTTACTAAATACTATATTTCTGAGCACCATCAGTCATAGTGTTTCAAACCACAGGCAAGCTATTAGCTCAAGACAGAAATCATGAAAACCACAGAGTATAAGATTTATATACTTGTGTAAAAAAAAATAAAAAAATTGAAAAAAAATCTAATGATCTGGGCACTCATTTTAAGCTATATACTGAAAAACAACATGGGAGTTAAAATACATAAATTTGCCGAAACAGTAGATAATGATCTATATCAACCTCTAAGCCATATCCCTCAGTAACAAAGGCAAGCAACCACCATTCTTTCTAAAAAGGGTCAAAGGAACTGCTATTACCATATTTTAGATTGCTGCCAACAATATATTAGCATTTCTCAGTCTTAGCTGGGTTAAATATATTAAAAGATCCCATCAGCTGAAAAACACCAAAATATACCACCTGTTTTCCAGTTTGGGGAATCTATCTACTTGCTTTTATTAAAAGTGCTAGACCATTTTTAATTCCAAAATAAACAAAACAATCCTTAAACAAAATGTTTTCAATTGTTAAAAATATTGTTTCAGTTGAACTCAAAACTTTTTTCTTTTTTTTTTTTTTAACTTTAGAAGTCAGCCACTAAACTAAGGACACATAGGGAGGAACAATTCATATATTTCACCCATTTCATCCATTAAGCCTCACAGGGCACATCCAGATGATCATGCATGTGCCTCTTGAGACATCTCAAAGGTGTCTGAGATACTGCAAGATGCACGCTGGGAACAAAAAAATGTTCCCTGTGCTGCATATTTGCAGGGTGGGCTCAAAATTTGATACCTGGATAGTCAAGTATCAAAATAAAACATAGGGGGAAAAAAAACACGGATGTTCCTCCAGAAAGATGCCTTGGTTTCTGGCCAGAGTGTCTCTATGCTACTCCTGCTGCCTCAGCATGCAGGGCACAAACCCTTAGCATGCTGGGGCAAGCAGAAGTGCAGCAAGGATCAGGACCCAGGCACTGTCATGGGTAAGTAGGGATGTGGGGTGGGGGGGATTGTGGGGGTGGGTGGGTGTGAGGAGTGGCGGAGGGATGTTGGGGGTGTGAGGAGTGGCAGGGTGATGTTGGGGGGGTACGGGGAGTGACTGGGGGATGTGTGGTCTGTGGGTGGGTTTGTGGAGGGGATCGAGCGGGGGCTTCCACACACCTGTCTCCTCACCCGCCCCCTGTGGTGCCAGCAATGGCAGTCAGCGCGGGTGTGGCCCAGCTGCAGGCACAACCGGCAGTGGCACAGCACTGTGTGACCCATGGTCTATACATGCTGAACAGACCCAGCCTGGCCCGGCTCGCTAGCACATGGCTTTGGACAGATCCCGGAAAGCCATGTGCTAGTGGGCCGGCCTGGGCTGGATCAGTTCAGCCTTTACAGAGCCTGGGTATCACAGCACTACGTTGCTGCCAGCTGTGCCTGCAGCCAGGCCACAGCCAAGTTGGCTGCTGCTGCTGGTGCTGCGGGGGGGGGGGAGGGGGGAAGGTGTATGGTGGCCCCCACTTGAGCCTCTCCACAAAATGTTTGGTGGGATCCAGCCTGGCATGGCCTGCTAGTGCACCTTTACATAAGACCATGAGGTGTGGCTCCAGGATGCTCAGCTCCTGTGCAAAAGAGCACTAAGTTGTGCAGCCTGGGCTGGGTCAGGCCAGCTGGGCATGCTTCCTGTGAGGCTCAGGTGGCGATGCATGGCCAAAGAGCTATGCCTACAATGGGCCATGACGCATTGCCACCTGAGCCTCACGGAAAACGTGCCCAGCTGGCCCAACCCAACCTGACCCGGCCTGGGTTGTGCAGCTAGCTCTCTTCTGCACAGGAGCCACATGTCCCGCAGAGGGCTGGGAGAGCTCTGCCTGATGCAGGGGCAGCTGTTTCTCAGCACATTAGGTCCCCTCCTGATGTGCATGGGGCCAGGACACAGCTGCCACTGCAGCTGCAGAGCTCTCCTGTCCTCTTGCCCTTTAGGAACAGCCCTGTGCCACTCGCCCAAGCATGGAGTAGCCCCTGTGGGAGCCTACAGCTTCCTCTGGCTGCTACAGGGGGGCAGAGAAGGGTGGGAGCAGTCTTGTACTGGGCTACTGTGAAACCTACCAGTTGCAAAAAAAAGTTCTCCCAGTACTAGATTACAAGTGTCAGAGTCTTTAAGAACCATTACCATTTTTTCAAATTGAATTACTAAGTCATAAGCAGGGATGTAGGTTTTCCATTCCAGTGGAAAAAGGTGGAAACGTGCAGGTATTCTCCTTTAAAGGAGAAACAATAGATCAGGATCATGTTCCCCAGCTGCCTACCAGTAAGTCAATGGAGGGAGGGGAGACTGAGGACCCCACAGAAAGAAAGAGTGGGGCAAGGTTGGCAGCTGGGGCAGGGGCTGTGGATGCTGCCAAACCAGGGTGGTGTCTAGGGCCACGCTGGCTATGTATGACTGTGAGGTCTGGCTAGGGAGCCACAGTCAGCTCATCCAGGGGGTGGTGTGGTAGCTGGCTCTCCACTGCTTTATGCACTTCTGGGGAGGGAGTCAGGGGCAAGTGATCCCCCAGATTTGTGCACAGGGTGGGGGAAGACGTAGGCTGCCTGCTGTGAGGCTCATGGGTCCCCATCCTGCTGCCCTGTCCCTAGGGCCTCCACAACCCAGCAGTTGAGACCCAGTGCAGGAGAATGTAGTGGGTAGGGAGACCCAGTGCCACCACCACCAGGACCCCTGTGCCAGCCATACCACCAAGGTGCATGACTCTGTGCCAACATCCCTGCTGCTGTCAGGTGGACAGGGGACACCTCACCATAGTGGCATGGCTGGCATGGAGCTTCTGGTGGCAGTGGAAGCAGCACCTTGCCTCTTTGCCCTCCCCTGCCAGATCCTACCCGTTAAGCCACAGAGGCACCCAGAGAGAGGGCAGCAGAGTTGGAGGCCCAAGCACCGCAGTGGTCAACCCACATCCTCCACCCCCCCACAGGCACCACTTGGTTCCGCTTTTGCCGTGCTATCTGTGGGGGGTAGGGAGGGCTGTGCTTCATGCTCCACTCCAGTCACAGCAGCAGCCACCACCTCCTGTATGTGTCAGCCAGGGCTCGGGCACTGCTGTGGGCTGGGGGGCAGCAGGCTGTGGGCCCTAGCCCTGGCCCTGTAGCCCTGGCAACTGGGGCCCCATCTAGCAGGGCTGGGGAGTGTGGGGAGCCTGTGGGTGGGAGTGAGGGGCACTGGCAGAGCCAGAGGGCTGCAGTTTGGGGGAGATAGACACAAGCAGGGCTGAGGGCATTGTGCCTTGGGAGTGAGGGGCAATGGCAGGGGCAGGGCACCAGCATGTCAGGGCTGCTCAGCACAACAAAGCAGCAGCACCACAAATCAGCAGCACCACAAAGCAGCAGCAGCAACGAATCTACCCACAGAAGCGGGCCTGTTTCACTGTGTCACCACCATCAGTTCCCATGGGTAGGGGTAGACCTGCGTCTTGGTAAGCAAAGGGGGAAGAAGGAAGTCTGATTTTCTATGATAGAAAACCAAAATCAAGTGCCAAAATAAAGGTATTTAAAATTATTTTATTATAATGATTGAGGCATTGGTAGGCTTCCAAACAGCTTTAAAATTGTAAATATATCAACAAAACATTATGTTCAACTGATACCTATATATACAGTGGCCTTTCATTTTAATTGAGGATGCTCCCTGGTCATGAGTGCTCTTTTTCTGAAATCAAACACCAGTTCTAATTCTAATTAAATTATCTTTATTAATATACCCTAATTGCTTAATTGGCTAATTATATTTTACATTGATATGATATCCTCATATGTCAATAATGCTAGGGTATATGAAACAATCATGCGAACACCGATATTGAAAGAGAATTCAATAGGCTTTCTGTGGAACCAGCATAACATCTAAAATGTTGTGACTTCTGGAAAACAAAGTCCTCTGGGTTTTGTTCCATTTAAGGATAAAAACTTTAATGAAACCACTTCACATCCCACTTCCAAATAAGATATTGATCAAAGCTACTTTAGAAGACGTTTGCTTCACTGCTTACTACAGAAGAGTAACAGAGCAAGCCTTTTACTGAAACTGAAGAAAAACACATAAGGACTGATTCCGTGCATTGTACACTGTTCTTAACCACATCTACATATATCACATCTACATATTTTAATGATTCAATTGCAACTTTATTCTTCCAGCACCTGGACAGAGCTTAAGAAGATGGAATATGTGAAGATTTTTTTTTTAACCAAGATCTACAGTAGGCAGCTAAACATTATCAAATGTATCTCAAACAAATACAAAAGTGATGTAGGTTAGGGGAAAAAAGCTTTTATAAAGAACTAGAAAGTAACAAAATTGGTTGCAATAGATACATTAGACATTTTGGAGCAGTATTACCAAGTTCTGAGAAGTAAAGTGAAAATTCTTATATTTTTTCAAGAGTATGAATATACAAGTAGAAAACTGGTTGAAGGGGGGGATGTCTTACTTCAGGCACTTTCAGAGACCTTATATAAGTATTTCTGACCCCCAGACCACTAATCAGAAACAACAGCTGCAGTAAACAAAGAACAACAAGCTAGACTGAAATTTGCACATTTTCCTCATTTAACACATTTCTGGGGCCATTTAAAAGTAGGTAGAAATGTTTAGGAAACATTTAAATGAATTCCCAAGGTCTTGCACATGGCTTTTTCTTAGTAAACAATAATGGCTATATAAACACACCTGCAAGTTCGCTCACCTCAAAACATCAACATCTATTGTTTCAATTTCCAAACCTTTTCTCATGGTGCGGATGTATTTTTATAGAAGAATTATCTATCAACATCCCTTGTCCAGTTCCAGTTCGCAAAGTCACTGTACGGCAACTATACCTGTTGTGTAAAATAGTTTTAGCCAACTGGATTAAATTAGTTTGGGGGGGAGGGAGGGAGGGAAGGGGTGTGTGGGTGTGTGTGTGTGTGTGTAGAAAAAACACATCCATTAACTAGTTATTCATCAGTATACTATAGCCCATTGTCTGTGCCAGCCTAAATTAGTAATATACTCTTATGAAGTGATATAATGGTTTTAAATATTTAAGAATGATCTTAGTTGGAGGATGAACATAAATGCTTACATGATTGCTTTCCTGAAATATGGTATGAAATGCATTCAATTATCCAAAGCCACAATCCTTAAAAAAAATAAATAAAGTAAAAGATCCAAGAGAGTCCAATTTCAGGATTGGAGCCAAATATACTGAAAATGACAAATATTACATGTAATTATTAAATTAGAAATGTGCTTTTTGGCTAATATAAGCTTAACATTTACTTTTCTTGAATATTCATGTTAATCAGGCACATGTTCAGATAAAGTGAAAATGAAAGAGGTTGAAATCAAAATTCAATTTCGAATTTGAATCAGTGTTAATGAATAAGTAGTCTAATATCTTCTTAGCTCTTAATATTTTCTGAACATCATACTGACATAAAACATAATCCTTTGACAAATTTGTGTTTAAAGTATTACTTCAGATCAATACTTACAGATATTGCTGCTAAGCTTCCAGTTTCAATTTAATCTGAGGAAGATATTTTAGGTGTGCTGTGAATGCGCTCAATTGCAAAAGATGTTTGTTCTAATCTGAAAACTATGTAAAAAAATATTTTATGCCTCTCAACAATACCCTTTCAGCTGTGGGAGAATAATTTCATGGAAAGATTGTAAAAATAATATGTCTGTGTGTGTGTGTGTGTGTGTGTGTGTGCGCACACAGTATTAAGCCTCACTTCAGCAAAGGACATGGATAGTGTTAAGAATATAATTATTTTACAGAAGCAGACCTCAATATGGGTGTTCTAGACATATACACATGCACAGAGAGAGAGAGAGATAACAACATAGTTTCAAAAGTTTTGGATCACTTTCATTAGCCTCTAAAATATAGGCCTCATTAACATTGGGTTAGGTATAATATCATTACAATCAATTACTTTCAGTGTACCTACAGACATTTTGGGAAACAAAGGGGTTTTAGATGTGCAGTTTAATAAAGAACTCCATAAAAGTGTACATATTTAGCTTGTAGCTCAGCAGAGTAATATAAATATGAAATTCAGCTGTAATCTGTTTATAGTATATGTGTTTCATGACTTTCATAGTTCAGCATAAAACTGATATCTTATACTCATCTAAAATTATCATGTTTCTAACAATTCATGTTTAATTTTATCTTTTTGTAGCTCTTACTTTATTTCCTTGTCATATTTCTAATTAGGCAATACGCCCAGAGAATTCCACTCTTGCCAGCAGTTAGTTTTCATTTGAGACTAAAACTTATGATTTACTATAAACTATAATTTATAGATGGTAATTCTTGACCCTTTTTTTTCTTAAGAAAAAACTACAATGTCAATAACCAAAGACAAATAGAAATGATAATGTTCTCCTTTATGGTGGCTGGATTGGGTATCAGAATTTTCAATACATCAATCCATAAATTAAAAAGCTGACTTTTACAAAATCCAGTTCTATCAAACTCACATATTTTTGAATTTCCAGATCATTTTGTGCTGGCATATACTAAGTAAGACTTTTCTGCAATGCCATGTAGATAGGAACACCTAAGGATGATGGAACTACTAGCGAACTGAAAAAGCAGATTTTTCCCGTTGTTACAGCATAGTGCACAATGTTAAGTAAAACTGTACTGTTTTATGTCTTGATCAGATTCAGTTTCTCCCAGGAGAAACCAGAAGTGTTCAGGATGTTTGTCCCAGAGCAAAAATAGCCACTCTAGGAGAAACATAACCCAAGAACAACCACAGTTGGATCACTCCCAGAAGAATTTATCCTGAGATAGTGAATGCCTATAGACACTCTATTCTGAGAGAGGCCACAACACAGTTCTCCACCATCCAAGCTGTGATTCTACCTGCCCCCTCCCAAGGAGACAATTTTACTCACTGCACTGTGCTATTCCAGGCAAGAAGGGAATGGAACACACTCCCTTCACAATTCCACGTTGTGCTGCAGGGAGATAGAAGCTAACTCTAACCAGTCTGGGTCAGCCAGTCAGGGCTGCCCTGTGCACTGCTTCCATCTATCTCTGGGCAGACTTGGGGGAGCCTGCAATCCTGTAGAACACACTGAGATGTGTGGGTAGGAGCCCCATGGCTGTGCAGGGTCAGCACTGCAAGCTTTCTGTTCTTCAAGGTTTTAACAGTCAAATGGTCTGTTCAGGAATCTCTGCATAAGTTTTTCTATTAGAAGATCAAACCAGGGAGAATTCTCCCAGATTATTTGAATATGTGTATGAAACCCCTGCAACTTCTAGGTTTGTAAGTCATTGTAAAAGTAATGTTTTAACCATGCTGGCATGCTCAAATTCTGAAGCTCCTGGAAAATATATTACTCCCTGTCCTCAAGTCTGTTATTATTTTGTCATGTAATGTTAAATTGTTGACCCGTTATGCCATAGAGGGGGCTGTACTCAATAATGGATGGAATTCTGCCTGTATGTAGTTTGTAAAATAGTGGGATCCCTCAGGAGGAAAAGTGCTGTATTTAATTTCTTTTTTATTTAAAATTATCTATACCAATTCTCTCCAATACCTATAATTCAGAGATGACTTGGAACAGGTTTTATATATGTTTTCTGTTTATATATATATTATTGATATTTTATGGTTGGAGCACTTGAATAAATAAGGGACATGTGATGATAGGTTTCTGCAATACATCTTGTGATAAGCACATACTTGGCAAGAACTATATTAAGCTTAACTATAAGAAAGAGGCTTATTTCAAACAAATGTATTAAACTAATCCACAATATATCCAAATTACTTGCTCAAACACATGTGTAACACACTTATCTATAGGAAGGACTGTCTGGCCTTTGGTTTTGTACAGTCAACAAGATGACTATTAAAATCTTCTGTATGGATGTCTTTGTTAAATTCCCAATCAGAATATTTGAAGACAAACTACAACTCTATCATCTTCCAAATGTCACTTGGTGACATATATCACAATCTTGAATATCTTGTTGTTTTTATCCTGAAATCTTATCTTTTTAGACTGTTTCCAAAGCCTATTCCTTTTAAATATGTAGCGTAGAGATATGGTAACATTATGAAAGACGAATTACAAAATCACATACTGCTATGGGCAGAACCAGATTTTTTAAAAGGGAGTATGGAAGAAGTACTTCAGGGGTAGGTGCACACCTTCCCACTCCAGGCCTTCACACCCAGATGAGGCCTGGTAGACCACACCACACCATGGGAGCAGCAGCCAGAGACTTTTTTTTTTTTTTAATTCCCAAAGCAAGTAAGAATCCCACTCTCCCTCTCTCTCTTTTGGTACCTAATCCTTTCCACTCCATGTTGATTTCACTATGTGTCCTCCCATTTCCCCCCACCCCTTGCATCTCCATTTACCCCTCTGGGCACAGGGAAACCCACCCACTACTGCTGCTTGGCCATGTATATCCTGCTCCAGCCAGGACTGAAGGAAGAGGTTGTGTGGGGTGTAATGCTTGGCTGAGGACAGCTGCAGTGGTGGGTGAGTGCTCCCAGTTCTGCACCCATTTTTGGCCTGCTAGGGAAAACCCAGAGAAGGGAGGGGGAGTATCAGGCAGGGTAGGGAAACCTGCCCACCACCACCTGTCCACCACCCAGCTGAACACAGCTCCCTGCACAGCCTGGAAGGAATGGGGCAGGAACAACTCTGGAGGTCCCCCCACCTATGGAGCATCTAGGAAAGTGGTGTTGGGAGGGGGAAAATGGAAGGGAGGAGATATGCTGCTGAGCACAGAGGAGAAGGGAGGGGTGTGACTTTGCCACTGCACTTCTTCTGGATCTGCCTGCATACTGCAGGTCTCTGCTCCTCTCATTAAAATCCCTCCTTAAGTCCTCCTTATTTTATTGTGGACAAAGTGATTTTTTACTAATTTTTGCCTAAGTGTGAAAAGGTAACTGTTCAATCAACAAAACTATGGAGAACTATTAGTGGGATGATCTCTATTTGTGCAGGTACACATGCCACATCTTTGCACACTGTTCATATTTGTGGTTCCTTTTGGTTAGCTATAGCACCCATCTCTTTACTCCTTCTACTTTCTGTGGCTCAATGTCCAGTCACGATTAATACAGTGTCACTTCTTATAAGTTAATATTTACTAGTAATTGCTGTGAAGAAACATCTATAATGCACCATCACCCATTTCTAAAGAGGAATTACTGTGTTTTTATTTCAGATACTAAAATATACTGTGTGTTGATAAATGTTGATCTTTGAAGGTGATTATGACAAATGTTAATTGCTTCACATAGAGAAAATTTTTCCCAACATCTTTTTTGTAGTTATTTTATTTTTGTTTTGAATCTGTTAATTGTTCTTCCTTTTCAAAAGCTGCTGGGAAGGGATGGCCTCCACATCTCTCCACTGGGGAGAAGGCTCTTCTCAGCCAGACTGGCTGACCTGCTCCACCGGTCTTTAAAGTAAGCCTGCCGGGGGATGGGGGGGGGGACTACCACCACTGTTGGCCCACTGAGCAACCATTGCAAAGCCAGCAGGCCAAAGCATATAAGGGATTCCACCACTACCCCAGCCCTGGAACAATCTGTGGTCAAGGCAAGGGCCCCCAAGGGGACACTTGCCTGCTTGTACACAAATGCCAGGAGCTTGGGGAATAAACACGAGGAACTTGTCCTCCTGCTTAACGCAAATAATTACGATGTCATAGGAATAACAGAGACCTCGTGGGACTCCACCCATGACTGGACCACGGGTATAGATGACTATACCCTGTACAGGAGAGATTGAGTAGACAAAAGGGGCATAGCTCTCTAGGTCAAGGAGAGCTATGTGTCCCTGCAAGCTGATATTGCTGACCAGGGGGGATGGCTGGAGACCCTCTGGGTTAAAATCCATGGGGAACATGGCACAAAGGACATGGTGGTGGGAGTCTACTACAGACCTCCCACCCGAAGTCAAGAGCTTGACCAGAAGTTCACCAGGGAATTGGCTGAGGCCGCATGCTCCAGGTCCATGGTTGTCATGGGAGACTTCAAATACCCAGAAATCTCATGGGAAGAGCGCTTGGCTAAATCTGAGCGGTCGCAAAGCTTCCTCTACCACATGGATGACCTCTATCTGACACAAGAGGTCTATGGGCCAACAAGAGGTTAAGTGCTGCTTGACCTGGTATTGGCAACCAGGGACAACCTAATCAGTGACCTAATGATCGATGGGAAGCTGGATGACAGCAAACACTAGCTGATCACCTTCACCATCCACCGTAAAGCTGGCAAGTCAGTCAGCAATACAGAAGTCCTTGACTTCAGGAAAGCTGACTTTGACAAGCTCAGGAGGCTTGTTGGTGAGGCCCTAAGGGACCACAACCCCAAGTGGAGGGAAGTTCAGGAAGAGTGGTTGCTCCTCAAGGGAGCGATCCTGGATGCACAAGCTAATGGTATTCCATCTCTGAGGAAAGGAAGCAAAAGGGCACAGCAGTCCCCTTGGCTCTCCAGGAAACTAGCAGACCTCCTGTGGCTAAAAAGAAATGCCTACAAAGGATGGATAATGGGATCCACCTCCAAGGAAAAATAATCTGCACTGGTCCGGTCCTGCAGGGAGCAAACCAGAAAAGCCAAGGCTGCGACAGAACTCCAACTAGCTATAAGTATCAAGGACAATAAAAAGTCCTTTTTTTTAGATATGTGGGGAGCCAGAGGAAAAGCAAGGGCAACATTAGACCCCTGCTAAACCAGATGGGACAGTTGACACCTGACTCCCAGGAAAAAGCCAACCTATTAAATAGATTCATAGATTCATAGATGTTAGGGTCGGAAGGGACCTCAATAGATCATCGAGTCCGACCCCCTGCATAAGCAGGAAAGAGTGCTGGGTCTAGATGACCCCAGCTAGATACTCATCTAACCTCCTCTTGAAGACTCCCAGGGTAGGGGAGAGCACCACCTCCCTTGGGAGCCCGTTCCAGACCTTGGCCACTCGAACTGTGAAGAAGTTCTTCCTAATGTCCAATCTAAATCTGCTCTCTGCTAGCTTGTGGCCATTGTTTTTTGTAACCCCCGGGGGCGCCTTGGTGAATAAATACTCACCAATTCCCTTCTGTGCCCCTGTGATGAACTTAAAGGCAGCCACAAGGTCGCTTCTCAACCTTCTCTTGCGGAGGCTGAAAAGGTCCAGTTTCTCTAGTCTCTCCTCGTAGGGCTTGGTCTGCAGGCCCTTGACCATACGAGTTGCCCTTCTCTGGGCCCTCTCCAGGTTATCCGCATCCTTCTTGAAGTGTGGCACCCAGAATTGCACGCAGTACTCCAACTGCGGTCTGACCAGCACCCGATAGAGGGGAAGTATCACCTCCTTGGACCTATTCGTCATGCATCTGCTGATGCACGATAAAGTGCCATTGGCTTTTTTGATGGCTTCATCACACTGCCGGCTCATGTTCATCTTGGAGTCCACTAGGACTCCAAGATCCCTTTCCACCTCTGTGCCACCCAGCAGGTCATTCCCTAGGCTGTAGGTGTGCTGGACATTTTTCCTCCCTAGGTGCAGCACTTTGCATTTCTCCTTGTTGAACTGCATCCTGTTGTTTTCTGCCCACTTGTCCAACCTATCCAGGTCTGCCTGCAGCTGTTCCCTGCCCTCCAGCATGTCCACTTCTCCCCATAGCTTTGTGTCATCTGCAAACTTGGACAGAGTACATTTGACTCCCTCGTCCAAGTCACTGATGAAGACATTAAAGAGTATCGGTCCAAGGACCAAGCCCTGCGGGACCCCACTGCCCACACCCTTCCAGGTCGAGACCGACCCATCCACCACGACTCTCTGGGTGCGGCCCTCTAGCCAATTCGCCACCCACCGGACTGTGTAGTCATCCACGTCACAGCCTCTTAACTTGTTCACCAGTATGGGGTGGTACCATGGGTACTTTGCATTGGTCTTTCATCAGTCCCATGGGATGCCCCTGCCCATTATGGGACAGGGAGGCCTGGGCGAGGGAGATTTCCTGCCCTCCATCAATGCTGACCTTGTGAAGGAACACCTTGGGTAGCTGGACACTTTCAAGTCAGCTGGCCCTGACAATCTAGACCCCAGGGTCCTCAAGGAGCTGACTAGCATCGCAGCCACCTGGACAAGGGAGAGGAGATTGTTGTCATATATCTTGACTTCAAAAAAGCCTTCGACCTGGTATCCCATGATCACCTCTTGGCAAAACTGGCCAACTGTGGCCTCGGGTCCACCATGATTGGCTGGCTGGGGAATTGACTCCATGGTCAGACCCAGAGGGTGGTGGTTGATGGAAGTCAATCGTCATGATGCCCTGTGACCAGTGGGGTCCCACAAAGCTCTGTCCTTGGACCTATATTGTTTAACCTCTTCATTAATGATGTGGACATTGGAGTCAAAGCAGACTGGCCAAGTTCACCGATGATACTAAACTTTGGGGTAAAGCATCCACACCTGAGGACAGGAGGGCAATCCAGGCTGACATGGAGAGGCTCAGGAAATGGGTGGATGAGAAACTGAAGGTGTTCAACACCAAAAAATGCAAGGTTCTCCACCTTGGGAGGAAAACCCTGCAGCATCCTTATAGGCTCAGCAGTGCTACGCTGTTTAGCACGACAGATGAAAGGGACTTGGGGTCATGGTGGACCACAAGATGAACATAAGCCTTCAGTGTGATGCTACAGTTAGTAAAGTGAGCAAAATGCTGGTGTGCATTCATAGATGCTTCTCAAGCAAATCCCAGGACGTCATTCTCCCATTTTACTCAGCCTTGGTGAGGCCGCAGCTGGAGTACTGCATCCAGTTTTGGGCTCCACAATTCAAAAAGGATGTGGAGAAGCTTGAGAGAGTCCAGAGAAGAGCCATGTGCATGACCAGAGGTCAGGGAAACAGACCTTACGATCACAGGCTGAGAGCTATGGGGCTCTTTAGCCTGGAAAAGTGCAGGCTCAGGGGCGATCTGACAGCCACCTATAAGTTTATCAGGGTGTTCACCAGGATCTGGGGGAATGATTATTCACCAGAGTGCCCCAAGGGATGACAAGGTTGAATGGTTATAAATTCCACCAAGACTGTTTCAGGCTGGACATAAGGAAGAATTTCTTCACTGTCCAAGCCCCCAAGGTCTGCCACTGGCAGTGGTTCAAGCACCTACACTGAATACTTTCAAGATAAATTTGGATGCTTATCTTACTGGGATCCTATGACCCCAGCTGACTTCCTTCCCCTCGGGCAAGGGGCTGAACTCGATGATCTTCCAAGGTCCCTTCCAGCCCTAATGTCTATGAAATCTAAAAAATACAGGTAGAGTTCAAAAACAATAATGCTCTTTTTGTCCAGTCCCACTTGGTTATTATGGAGTATTTGTTTCATGGAAAGAATACCTAACTGAAACTAATTTATTGTGCATTTTCAAACTTAAGCCACATACATATTCATATTTAATGTAATAGGGTTTTTTATGCTCTACTACTACTTTTATAATATTATGTTTATGCATAGTAAGACAAATAAAGATGAAGTCCCTGGCACAAAACAAAATTAGGAACTGTAATTACAAAGGAAAAACTTCCAAAAATGGTCTTTGGAGGGGAAAAAAATAGTTTCTCAGGGGGAAATAAAAAGGAACAATCTATGCAGTAAAATATCCATGCAAACCAAGGCACAAACATAGTGAATCTAATGATCTGCATTACAAAACCAACACAGAATCATCAGTTGTCTCTACTTAAAACCAGCTCATAATTCAAAAAGAAAAGGAGAATAAAAACAGCTATTAGGGCACTATATACTATAGATTAATACATGTTGGGGTTGGAAATGACCTCAGTAGATCATTGAGTCCAAGTCCCTGCCCTGGAGCGCTGGAGTCAGATGACACCAGCTAGGTCCTTGCCCAGTTTCCTCTTGAAGACCCCCACGGTAGGGGAGAGCACCACCTCCCTTGGAAGCCCATTCCAGATTCTGGCAACCCTTACTATGAGGGTCTTTCTAATGTTCAACCTAAATGTGCTCTCTGTCAATTTGTGGCCATTGTCCCTAGTTACTCCAGGGGGTGCCCTAGTAAATAAAGCACCTCCCATTCCCTGCTGTCCTACCCTGATGAATTTATAGGCAGCCACAAAATCACCTCTCAGCCTTCTCTTGTGAAGGATGAAGAGCTCTAAGTCCCTCAGTCTCTCTTCATAGGGCCTTGCCTGCAGACCTCTGACCATGAGAGTGGTCCTCTTCTGGACCCTCTCAAGATTCTCCGCATCCCTCTTGAAGTGCAGTGTCCAAAACTGGATGCAGTACTCCAACTACAGTCTGACCAGTGCTGCATAGAGGGGAAGCATCACCTCCCTGGACTTGTTTGTAATTCATCTGCTAATGCATGATAAAGTGCAGTTAGCCTTGTTGATCATTACATTGATGACTCATGTTCATCTTGGAGTCAACTATGACTCCAAAACCCCTTTCCACTGCTGTGCTGCTGAAAAGGTCCTCCCCCAGCATGTAAGTGTGTTGGTGATTCCTTCTCCTTAGGTGCAGCGTTTTGCACTTGTCTTTGTTGAACTGCATCCTATTCTATTCTGCCCACTTTTCCAATCTGTCCAGATATGCCTGGATTCATTCCCTACCCTTTAGTGTGTTAACTTTACCCCATAATTTGGTATCATCAGTGAATATGGACAGAGTGCTCTCCACACCCTCATCCAAGTCACTGATGAAGACATTGAATAGCACTGATCCAAGGACCGATGCGGGACTCCACTGCCCACATCTTTCCAGGTTGATATTGACCCGTCCACCACCACTCTCTGAGTGCAACCCCTAAGCCAATTTGCCACCCACCTGACCTTGTAATCATCTACATCACAGCCTGTCAGTTTATTTATGAGAACAGAATGAGATACTATATCAAAGGCCTTCTTAAAGTCTAGGTAGATGACATCTACCTCGACTCCTGCATCTAAGCATTTTGTGATTTGGTCATAAAAAGAAACAAGGTTAGTCAGGCAGGATCTACCTGCAATGAATCTGTGCTGATTTCCTTTCAGCATTATTTCCCCTGTTGGGCTCCCACAAATGTGATCCTTAATGAGTTTTTACAGAGTTTTCTCAAGGATAGAGGGGAGACTAACTGGCCTATAGTTTCCTGGTTCTTCCCTCCTCCCCTTCTTGAAAATAGGGACCATATTGGCCCTTTTCCAGTCCTCTGGGACCTAACCAGAGCACCATGAGTACTTGAAGAGCCATGCCAGTGGCTCTGCTATGACACTGGCCAATTCTTTCAGCACCCTTGGATAAAGTTCATCCAGGCCTGTACTGATATTACACTTCACTGTAACAAATGCTATCTGTCCCTTTCGTGAGCACTGAAATAAATCGATTTTTGTATTCTTGAAGATATTTTCCAAGTTATGCAATAAAAATAATTATTTTGGCAATGCATATCTATTACTGTGGCAATCCAATTCAGGTTAGTTAATAACACTGGAAAAAGATATGTTATCAAAAACCAATTCTTGGTAACTACAACTATCTTGAGAAAATTTAAATTATATTGAAGACATGTAACAGATTAATAGCACAATATCAATGGGAGTATGGGAAGAATAGCAGACTACTGAGACTGGCACAAAATCACCAGTTAAAATGCAATTAAAATACATAGCTATGACTGGATTGAAAAGCAGTCAAAGAAACACACACAAGATTATTCATTTTAGGATATATTCTTCAAATTAAATTTCTACGACACAGAATAAAATAAAAGAAATCATTAACAACTGTTTGAAACCTCTCTAGTTTGTCATTTATTTCAAAATCATTACTGAAACATTTAAGATGGTTGTTGATTATGTTTCAGGTGAAAAGAGTAACCATATTGAGGGAGAAGGGGGTCTCGACCATTTATTAAGATAAAATCTGTGCCTAAGTCATGCTCCTGATAAAGTAATCTATTATTCAAAATGTATGGTTCATTACTGTCCTGTGCTCAGGATTCTATTTTGCAAGAACTTTTTGTTTACATGTCTTCTATACAATAAAATATGACTAGATGAGATCAGGGGAGACAGTCACATGATTTTGTTATGAGTTACGTAACACAGTGCACAAATATTGATGACTTAATATGTAAAAGACAGTTACTCTACTTTTAGTCATACTAACATGACATATTATTAACAAAATTGTTCTGTAGATATCATTTCCAGGAAAACATCTCAAACCACTTTAAATCCATTATTAAATTAAGCCTCAGAACAACCTGGTTATTTCCTCTTCATCCACAGAGAAACAAACACAAGAGAATTATATAATTTGCCCAAGGGATGGATACACACACACACACACACACACACTCTCTCTCTCTCTCTCTCTCTCTCTCACAAATTTGGAACAGAATCCAAGCTTTCAGACTCCCAGTAGAAGGCTATAACCAAAATATGTTTATTCTCTAAATAAAGGTTTTGGGAAACAGGTGACAGAAGCACTCAATAATAATTTTATTTAAAAATAATCATGAGCTCACTATTTTTAATAACAAGAAAAAAATTAATCATAAGGACTTTGCTACACAGTACCAATTACAGTTCATGTTATTTGAAGAAGAATATAATTTTAATTACTATCTATTGTAGTTTTGAAACCATTACCGTAGACAAAGTCCAAGCATCTGTTTGACATATAGGATTTCTCTGTAACATAGGCAGTATTTAAGAAAATGACAGCAAAAGTCTGGGCACATCTACATGAGACACTTAACTGCGTAATAACATAGTTTACTCTGCATTAAGTGTGTGCACCTACACATGTACATGCTTAGTGAACAGTAAAATCCCTTAATCATGAATTGCAAATGCAGGTATCAAATTTACTTGCTATTAGTTACCACAGTAACACACATGTAGACATGACCTGGGAACAAATTTGCTCCCAGGTCAGCCCTGCCACAAGGGGGCTGGCTTCAGGATAGTCCCAGGACTCTGGGCTGAGAGATTCTCCAGCTCCCAGGGGTGGGTTGCCTCTATAGCAGCCCTTGCCCAAGGCCTTTAAAAGCCTGTAGGTATTTTGAGCCCTGGAGCACACCAGCAGGGAGCCTGAGGACACCCCAGGCCCCTGAGTCATTCTAGGCAGGCCACAGGCCAGTTGTCCCATCCTGCCTGCACCCTGGTGCGGCTGCCTGGCACTGCAGGGCCATGCAATCACCACACAAATGGCATCCAGGCTTGCAGGGTGGTGCAGGCTACAGCCAAGCCTGCCAGCCCCCAGGCCCAGCTGCAGGGAGCTTCTAGCTGCCAGGGCTAGCTCCAACTGCCTACAGCCCACCCCTAGCAGCCTGCCCTGATCTTATGGGTGCTATGGGGCATTGCCTCTGCTCCGTGGCTCTCAGTCCTTTGCCAGGCCCCTGCACTGGGTGCTGTAAGCAGCTTCCCGGGCCTGGCAGCAGAAGCTCAGAGAGCTGGTGCAGGACCCACAATAGCCTTCTTATTGTCAACACCCATGTCTATGCCCCTACATACCACCCAGGGCCCCAACTGGTTGCAGGAGAGACTGGAGACCTCGTGGCACTGTGGGGCAAGGTGGAGGTGCAGTGCCAGTTTGAGTAGGGTGGGCACTCCAATACCCATATCTATGAAGGGCTGCTAGGCCAGATATAGGAGTACAGGCACAACTGGTCAGCACGGCAGTTCTGCATAAAGGTCAAGGCCTTGCACGCACAGTGGGCTGCCATCACCAACCATGAACCTCAGTCAGGGAGTGCCCCTTTGTCAGAGACAAGCAAAATATGGCCTGTGGACCACATCTGGCCCACCAGGCCATTCTATCCAGCCCACAGGGCACCCCAAAATTTAGTAAATTAATATTTATTTGCTTCTGGCTGCCTGTCAAAGATGACAGGAGACAGGGGCAGTAGGACCCAGGGGGAACCCACAGCAGGACCAGGCAGCTCAGCCCTTCCCCACCCCACAGTCATTTCCCTGCCTTCCTGCCCACACTGCATCCAGCACCAAGTGGCTCCTGGCTGCATTGCCAGATTGTGGGAGCACAGGGCCACGCTGGTACCCTGGGGCCCGGAGAAGGATGGGGTGTGTGCATGTAAGGAGGGGCAGTGTGTGTGTGTGTGTGTGTGTGTGTGCATGTGTTCGTAGGTGAGGTCCACATGAACATTCCACCATACACATGCACCCACACGCTCTGTCACACTGCCATACATGCAAACACCAACACTAACACCCCCTACACACCCCAGCCACTCTCCCCCACACAAATCTCCCCACAAACCCCATACACACCGACCCCCCACATATCCATACACACACCCACATTCGCCCTCACCCATACCCCCACCCCATCAAGTCCTCACAGACATACATACCCACACCCTCCCTCACATACCCAAAGCCCCCCACAAACCTATACCCCCTAACAACATACAAGAGTAAAATTCATTTTAAGCTATTGTACCCCTATGTACACTACACAAACACATGTATAACAGGACAAAAATATTTTTTGAAATCCAATTAATGAATGTTGTAGATCAGGGCTTTTCAACCCTTTTTAGTCTACCTTTAGTGGCTAGATGCCGAGTGGGGGGGGGAGGGGGGAGGTCACACGTGTGACCGGACACCAAATACAGTGGGAGAGGGAGATAGCGCACGGCTGGACTCCAAGCGGGGAGGCAGGGACAGTGGGCAGGCAGGAATGGAATGCTGCCACCTCCCAGGAGCAGGGCTATGGTTGGATGGGGAAGCTCACCAGGTTGGGGTGAGGCCAGTGGCACACCTCTGTGGGGCGGGGAAGCTCACTGTGCTGGTGTGTGGCAGTGGCGGCCACTGCATGAAAGTGTCCCCACTGTGCAAAGGGGCACTGCTGTCCTTGCCCTGCCCTTTTGGGAGGTGGTGGCACTCCATTCCTGCCCACCTGCACGTACCCCCTAGGAGTGGTCCAAGTACCCCTAGGGGTACACGGCCCCCCCCAGGTGACAACCCCTGTTGTAGATGTTCACTTTTTAGAATATAATTTTGTATTTTTCTGGTTCCAAGATGGCAAAACCCCTTGCTGAAATAAGTACTTCTGGGGGCAAGGGCCAGACTTCTGATGACAAAGGTCAGGGGTTAGGGGGCGGGACTTCCGGTCACAAGATGGTGACCAGGGGGCAGAGCACCTGTCAAGGGGTCGGGCTACCTGTGCAGCCCATGACAGCTTGCCAAAACTTGGTAAGTAGCCCTGAACCTGAATTAAGTGCCTTCCCTGTCCTAAGTCCATGCCCTTTTGGCGGCAACTGATGGACAACCTCACACCCTAGGACAGCACAGGACATCTACAGCAGCACAGGTGGTGTTCCCAAGCCCCTGCCCCAGCCTGGCACCCACAGTGACACACCACTGGGGGCAGGGGGGCCCTGGGTGTTCATCTGCCCAGCCTGCTGAGCTCCCTGGCTGCACCCTCCACCAGCATCTCAGGAAGTCTAGGCCAGTGCCTTCCGTGCCAGCTCTGTGGCTCCAGCCCCCACAATGAGGCACAGCCAACCATGACACCACTGGCCACAAGCAGTACCTGCTCCTTCCTGGGAAAGGCCCCTGGCCAGACACCTGCCTGCCATTCTCCACCATCCAAGGACATTGCCCAGAGCTGCACACTATTGCCAACAGCTGTGACGGTGTGCAGCCACCAGCCATGTCAGCCCTGGCCATGTGGTAAGCCCCACATTGGGGGAGGGCCTTCTCTGCCCCTGCACCTGCCCCTGTCTACCCTCCCTGGTCACACTCCCCAGGCCCTGCAGCATGCAAGGAGAAAAAAGGCAGTGCAAAACTTTATTGAGCAGCCTGTGTCCCCACAGCTAGATGGGTACAGGCCTCTCACATGGTGAGGAACACATCAATGCTAGCAGTGATGTCCTCCTCAGCTGTGGTGGGCAGGGACTTGTAGCACAGCCACAGGTAGCCCTCCAGGCATCAGTGGAGGTTGCAGGGTAACCCAGGCTTGCCCCTATACCATCATAGCTCAGGGTCCCTTGCCAGTTGTGCAGGGGTTCCCAGAATACCATGGCCATAAGCAGCAGCAGGGCATAGTGGGTCAGGCACCCCTTGGTCCATGCAAACATCTCCTTGCACCCCGCCCAAGGTGTGTGCAAGTAGGGGCATGCATATTCAGGATATAGCAACAGCATGGGGGAGGGCTGGCCCTGGAACACTTCCCCAGAAAGGCCACCTGTGGGGGGGCGTGATGCAGGCAGCTCCTCATCCAGTAGCCCAGCACCCCTCAAGCCCAGATTAAATAGGCTGAGTGGCAGCACAGCAGGGAGGTTGGCCTGCAAGAGCGGGAGGGGGGCAGAGGAGGGATAGTGGGGTCTGGAGCTGTGATAGCAGGTGCTGCCAGGAACCTGGCCTATTCCTACCTGGGAACAGATCTGGGGAGGCAGACTGCCTGTGATAAGAACCCAGGGGCCTGCTGTCTCCAGGGGAGTGAGCAGGGATGGGGGCTCAGCTGGTGGCCAGCTGGGCCCTGGCCTGCCTGTCTGACATGGTCCCTGGGCACCCGTGCATACCCAATCCCTGAAATGAGGCTGGACACTGCATGGCCCCTGGTACAGAGCATCTTATTTCTGAAATGTTGTAAACTCATACAAACAGCTTCCTTCCCATGGGTTTACAGGGCCTACAGCTGCATGCAGGGGGAGGCCACAGTTGACAACTAGGATGTGGCCTCAGGGTTGCTGATGCCCATAGCCAGGTCCCTGTGGATGCTCTGTCTCTGCCAGAGGAAGACTCTGGACAGGACCCTTCTGGTCAGCCTAGTCACAGTGTTGGAGGACTGGCTGGTAGATACTTGTGCCCAGTAGACAGAGGACATGACCTGCCAGGACAGGTGATGGGCACACGACATCACCCATAAGAACACGCTGTACCAATATGAGGAAACATGGAACTGGCATGAGGAGGCACAGGACTGCGTGGACAGGGAGTTCCAGATGCAGCTCCTGGCTCCGGAGTGTGAGCAGGTGCAGGCACTGTGGGAGAATAACACTCTCCTGGCCCGGGCAGTTCAGGCCACAGATAATGACTGCCAGGTGCTGGGCACTGTCCTAGCCCTGGCAGTTACCTTTATGCTGCCCACTGCCTGGCCTCTGACTCTAGCTTCGCCTGCTTCCTGGCAGCTACCCACTGCTCAACAATAGGCCCCCCAACCTAGGCCTGGGAGGAGGTCCTGTGCCACCTCCAGCAATCAGAAGCCCCTGTCCTAGACCTTGCCCTGGGTCTGGTGCCATCCAGCCCCCGTGTCTGGCCCAGCCCCACCACTCACCTTGGCTCCATGTGGGCACAGAGCCAGAGTTCCCTGCAGTGGGCCAGGACCACACACTGATCCTGCTGGCTCTGGACACTGCCTGCCAGAAGGGGAGTTGCCTTCACCAGTGGAGCACTGGATGACATCGCCCCTGCATGAGGCCCCCACCCACTGCGGTATATGCAGCACCAGAAAAACAGTCAGAGGCTGGGGTGCTGGCTGCCTGTCCCCAGGCTCTGCCCCCTAGGCACCCCCACCCCATGGCCTCCCACCCCAGAATAGCACACAAAGGACCATTCTACAAAGTTTTAATGGGATGAAAGGTATTTTATTGTTGGTGAGGGGGCTCTGTTTGTTGGGGGGCAGAGAGGGGGCTCTGGTTGATGTGAGGGGAATAAAAACTTGTTTTTGGGAGATGTGATTGCAGTGAGTGTGGTGCTGGAGGTGGGCGGGGGGGCCTGGGGAGGCTGGGGGTGGTGGTGTAGCTGGGCTACATTGGGGAGTGCTGGAGAAGGTGGTCAGCCAGTGCTTCCTGCACCTGGTGCCCTGGTCCCCGCTGGTGGGTGCACTGCTCTCCTGGGACTGTGGCAAGGGGGAGCCACTGCTGCCACTGCTGCCACAGGTGGTACTCCCACTGCCAGGTGTCCTCAGTGCACTGCGCCGCCTCTGCCCAGGTCCCATGGAATAGCTCCCCCTGGGCTTCATGGATGTTATGAGCCACAGAATGGGTCACATGGCACAATGATGACCCAGGAGAGGTTGTCCTTGGCAAAATTGAGGCCAGTGGCGAGGGTGCAACAGCATTCGTTGAGGCAGTTGAAGGGAGACTCCACCAGGGTGCAGTTCTGGCCCAGACAGTGGTTAAAGTTAGACTGCCAGGATCCAGGTTGCTGGCGTAGGACTGCATGAGCCAGGGCAGGAGCAGGTAAGTGGGGGCCCTGATGAGGAGGGATGGGATGACCACGGCACACAGCTGCAGGTCTAGCACCCTCGGTGCAAAGTGCCCACTCTCCACCAGGCCCATCAGGCTGGAGTTCCTGAAGATGCAGACATCGTGGGTGCTTCCCCCCAAGCTGGTGCTCACGTGTGTGAAGGCCCCATGGTGGTCCACAATGGACTGGAGCACCACCGAGTGAAAGCCCCTCTGGCTGTAATAGGAGTGGTCTCCATGGGTCAGGCAGGTGATGGAAATGTGGGTCCCATAAACTGCACTGGGGGAATTCTAGGGCATGAACCCCCCATCCTCCCTCCCGGTGGTCATACACATGTAGCAAGGTGTCCCCCAGCACATCCTGGATGGCACCACACACTGCCAGAATGGCCTCCCCAGAGGTGGCCTTGCCTACACCAAACAGGTGGCCAACATACTGCAGGCTGCAAGTGTGGGCATTTTGAGCAGGGCTAGGGCCAGGTAGGTGTCTCCAGGGACGGGCAGCTGCATGCTGGTGCCCTGCTGCTTCAGGTGTGGGTGGAGTCACTCTAGGAACTCCCAGAAGATGGCCTGGGTCATCCTGAAGGCTGCCAGCCACTGCTAGTCATCCCAGGTGTGCTGGACAACATGCTGCCACCAGTACTGGCTGGCCCAACAGGCCCAAAGTCAGTGGGGCTGGAGGCCCAGGAGGGTGATGGCAGCTCCAGTGGTGGCATCCTGGAGCCCATCATTGGCATCCCTGCCAGGGTCCAGCCAGGCAGACAGGGTTGAGACAGCAGTGGCCCTGGGACAGCATGTGGTAGCCTGGCAGGTGGTCGCTGCATGGAGGGTGCTGGGAGGTGCCAGATGGCCATGGGCCAGGTGGTGGTCAGCACAGTGGGCCAGCAGGAGCCCAGGGCACTGGTTGTTACTGCCAAGGGCAGTGGCTGGAACAGCCATAGCACAGGGAGGCACAGGCAGTGAGGAGAGTGCTGCCATATGCTATGCCTGCACTGGGCATGCTGCTTCTGGCCAGGGAAGCTGCTAGCCAGAGAGCAGAAATTGGGGCTGCCTTTTGAAGAGGGCTGGCAGCTAGTGGCAGCTGCAGGTGGAGACTGGAGCTCTCTCCGGTGGTAGCAGGAGCCCACTGCAGGGGTCCAGGAAGTTGCAGCAGATTGTCAGCAAATCTTGTCTCACTTCCCTGCATGTGTAGACACTTGCCCAGCACTGTTTACATGCAAATAATTTACTAGTGAGTAAACTGGTGTCACAGCAAATGAACATGTAGACACATTATCTATGTATCTGCTTTTGCTCTCATTTACTTTTGTGTTAGATTTACTTGGATATTGAATTACCCAGATGCTTTTCCAGGTGTGTACTTGAATAATGACAGTTTGCACTTATGTAGCATCATATTATTCTAGCAATTAAATCTTTAGAAACATTTTTCGAAGTTCACAGCATCTACAGAGGTAAGGAAAGAGAAATATGGAAAGGCTGAATGGCTACTCCACTGTAACATAGTAAGAGTTCAATGGCAGTTGGGATTTGGACGCACGTGTTCAGGGGTTCTTTTCCATAAAAGAAAACAACTAAATTCACAAATGGATGAAAAGGAGCTGGGAGTCCCAAGTTCAAGACTTCTCTCTCTTGATTTAGACTGGGGATTTGGAGCTGTATTTCCAACCTTGCTGGAGGGCTTTCTAATGATCATTCGGCAGGGTATTCTTGAGCGAACCTCCCAAACTGTATGGTGAAGCTGTTTATCTTAAGTTTTAATATGGCCTGACACTATATCACCTGAATACCTCACAATCTTTAACATATTTATCCTTACAATATATTATATTGTATTGATTATATTATGATATGAATCAGACAAATACTACAGGAACAGAACTGCAGCAGAGTAAATAACTTTCCCATGATATACAACAGTAAGTCTGTGCCAGAGCAAAAATCTAAATACAGGTCTCTCAAGTTTGGGCTACAGGGCTAACTACTAGACAATTTTACCTGTCTTCCTCAAGCATCGATTTTCTAGTGCTTAGGTTATTTGCTCAGTATGAACTTTGTACCACTACATATTGTACCATCTATATTCATAAATGGATAATTTTAATCTCCAAGGTTGTCAAGCCACCTAAATTCACTAAAGAAGTAGGAACAGAGTAGTCCATACTATGTACAGCAACACTCACTTGATTAAACTGTTTAATAAGAACTTAAATAGAAAAAAAAAATATTTGCCTAGAACATTTATCAGTAAAGCTCCATGAGATTCCAAGGCCAATTTATCATCACTGTATGCTGATTATGTCACTGGCTTATTCATTACTGAACTCTGTACATGTAACACTTGTTTAAATGTATCTGCAACCAAAAAGTAGGCTGAATCTTTATTAATTATAAAAAAGAAGGAAAATGTGAAGAAAGCAGCTTCTTGTCCCTTAAGCATGTCTGCATCTTACAGTTTGGACTTGTGATTGACACATCCCTGAAGATAATGGAGGTTTGATGTTTATGTGTGTGCAAGTGTGTGTGTGTGTGGGGGGGGGGGTGTTGTTTTATGGAAGATCTTTTATAGGTTAGGTCTTTATAAGTCTTTTACAGGATACTAAGACGTATTGATCAGGACTGCTATATTATATCCAAAATCTTACATATTGCATAGGCAATTGGCAGGGGCCTACCGAACTTGAGGAGGCAGCCAGCCAATTTCAGGGGCAAATCATGGACCTGGTTGCCATTTTTGTGGCCTCAGTGCAGCAGGCCCCACCCACACTTCTGATAGGCTAGGGGGCTGCAGCGTCCCGCCCTTCTCTGCAGATTGCCAGATGGCCCAAAACCATGGCTTAGTTACCCTGATTAAGGCTGGGGAAGTCACTAATCCATGCATTATTAAGTGTGGATTAATGGCTTCCCAGGTTTAATATGGGTAATTAAGCTGCATCCCTAAGCAGCAGCTTGCTGAAAAACATAAAAAAAAAATCTAAAACAAATTTACTAGCAGGCAGAAAAAACCCTGCAGTCTTGGACCATTGGGGCGGGGGGGGAAAGGATGAGGGGAGAAGGGCAAAGAATAGGGGGGAGGGCCAAGGGGGTGCTCTCAGCAGGCCCAGCACAAAGCAAGCAGAGAGGAAGTTGCTGTGCTACCAGGATGTCAGCCTGCTGCCCCACCTCCAAGCACAGCACTGCTGAGCTCAGCACCTGCTTTCCTTTGTCCTATGGTGGGCGCTGCCCCTGACCTCTTCCCCATTCCCTGGCAAGGAAACCTCCAGCTGCTGAAGTGACATATGCCCTCTGCAGCCTGTGGCTTGCTCTGCCCACCAGTTGCCACCTGAGTTTGCAAACATGTTTTCAGAACAAAAAAAAATCTTGGAGTTTAAAATTAAGTTAGGACCCAGCACATTAACATTCATATAAATTTGTTTGACAACTCAGCATAAGTTGCTTCTGAAACTCTACTTAGCTCGTTGTATCTGAACAGAAATAATAACTGACATTATATCACTATTATTCTGAATGAACCTTTTGTGCAAGTGTAAATGTGCTTTTTACTAGCCTATTTTTTCCATTCCAGAAATTCCAAAAAATCATTTCAATCCTATTGAGGAATTTATTACATTAGTTTAGGTAAAATGACTACAGCAAGGCTTCTAAGAAGATGAAAATCTGATCACTGTTGGAGGGCCAAACTTGCAAATACAGTAAATAAGACTATTAGCTTATAGAGGGGAGTTATAATTAAGCCTCTTTAAGAGTCAGTCACATTGAGAAAGATGACACATCATTTGCAACCAAAATCCCCAATACAAAAACCAAACGTGAACCTGAGACTTGAGAAGTGGCATTTGAAAAACAGTCTAAATCTCTCATACAACACTAATCTGTTTCATCAGAACCTCATCTCAAATTTCTGTCAAGCATGCTGTCTGCATATGAATGGAAAATCTTCAACAACAGGTCTTATAACACAATACCGCAAAATATATATCTTCTTTGCTAGTGAATTATATGCTAATTTTTTGCATGTAACTGCAAAAGAATTTTAAAAGTCTGGATATACATTTCCTGGATCTAATCGGGATTTAGGAATAGCCTCTTTGTAATCTTCTCATTCCTGAGTACTTTTTTCTACAACAGAAAACTCCTGACTTTTATAAACAACTTAAGATGAACTAAGGAAGATTACAAATAACTAAGGAAACAGGGTATAAAGGCTACCCTACATAGGCAATAGGGCAGATCATTCAAACATCCAGTTTTTCTTCGAAGGGGTCTCCTTAATGAATTGCCTTTCTCTAATGAGAATTGGTTAAGCTCAAGAGGAACCAAATACTTCTTTAAAAGCTGATAACCACGGAACGAAGACAGAGAAAAACAATCTTTATTGGACCATTTCCTACCCAATTTAAAGCAGATGACAAAGCTTTTTAAGTTCTGGTGACCTCATATAGCAAGGAAACAGTATTGCTGTTGAAATTTAATGGAGATGGGCCAGAAAGAGCGAACTTAGAATATGTACATCCAAACTCTGTAGTCATAAAATAACCATCTTTAATCTAGGAGAAATACTTTGAGGGCAGCAAACCAAATCTATAAAGAAGGAACTGAATCAAGGACAGGGTTATTTGGAAGCAAAGCTATATCTGCTTAAAAGAATAACAACATAAAATATAACCGTAATTCAATGGCTAATAAAATTGATATAAGCTCACCACTTCTTCATGCCTGCATTTTCTTACATTAATTCCATTAATCTGTGATGGAAGGGGAAAAAGAAAGATAAAATACAGATTGCTTTACCTTTTTAGGAAAAAAAAAAATCACAACAAGAAAGAAAAAATGCTCCAGTGTTACATACCTGTAGAATTGCATCTCCTATAAACAGCAAGCCTGAGAGTTCCGCTGAAAACAGAGAGAACGTTCTTTACTTATTTTGTATAAATGGTAGACAGCACTGCATATACATACATGATATTAATTGATCTAGTGCTTATCCCTAGCCAGAGAATGCTCTCAAAAAAAGAAAGTCAAAGCACATAATAAAGTCTAGAATGCATCAATAGATGCATTTTGCTTCATATTTCTAATTGCACAAACATCAACTAATAGATATTTCTATTAAAAAAAAAGGGAGAGGTGGAGGACAACCCTACCACAGACTAGAGTTTGTTCGGTAACATCTTTTACTGGACTAACTATCTAACTTCATCTCACTGAGGAAATACATTTTGCACCTGAAAGCACCTATGTAACAGATCAAGTAAAGGATATTGCAAAACAAATACTACTTAACACAAAATAGCCATGGCAGTAGCAGCTACAACAGTACAACACCAACAAACATCTAATACAGTTATGCCATGAGATTTTACTGAGTCACTCATCAATCTCCTGCCTCTCCTGCTTCTTTTAGAACCTTAGCATATTTCAACTGCTGTATTAAAAGAGTTCAGACTGGGCCCCTAAATGTATGTCACAGAAGAAGGACTTTTCAGCACAGAAGGTGATTATTTTTCAAGCTCTGAAGGAACCAAGAAGGATATAGCAATACTCAGGGTCAAGACATATTCCTGAAGAATAGCTTTCCAAGGCTTTGCTTGTCTTCACTTTCCCTTGGTTTATATTGAGCTTCATATGCATCTCTGCTATGTCTATGTGTAACAGAATAACAAGATGGATCCTCAGGTAATGGGATGGTTGAGTGCTTTGTACACTAAGACAGTACCTTGAACTCCAGAAATATATCAGAAGCCAAGGTCTATGGTTCAGCCTAGAATTTTCTTTATCCAGATTCTCTTTAAGAGTATCGAATCATAGAAAATTAGGGCTGGAAGGGACCTCAGAAAGTCACCTCGTCCAACCTCCTGCTCAAAATACTACCATCCCCAACTGGATCATCCCAACCAAGGCTTCGTCTACTGAGCTCTTAAAATCCTCTAAGAATGGAGATTCCACAACCTCTCTGGGCAACCTGTTCCAGTGCTTTACTACCCTCCTAATAAGAAAGTTTTTCCTAATACCTAACCTACCCATCCCTTGCTGCAACTTGACATCATTGCTCCTTGTTCTGTTGCCTGCCACCACTTAGAATGGTCTAGTTCCATCCTCGTTGTTACCACCCTTCATGTAGTTAAAGGCTGTGATTAAATCTGCCCTCAGACTGTTTTTTTTCCAGACTAAATAAACCCAGTTCCCTCAACTTCTCCTCATTAGTCATGTGCCCTTCTCCTCTAACCATTTTTGTTGCCTTCCATTGGGCCCTCTCTAAGTTGGACACATCTTTTCTGTAGTGAGGGGCCCAAATTGGGCACAGTACTCCAGATGTGGCCTCATCAGTGCCAAATAGAAAGTAATAATTACTTCCCTTGATCTGTTGGCAACAATCCCACTAATGTAGCCCAGTATTCTGTTAGCCTTCTTCACAACAAGGGTAGACTGTTGGCTCATATTCAGCTTATTGTCCTCTGTAACCCCCAGCTCCATTTTTGTAGAGCTACTGTTAAACCAACCTCTACCAGTGTATAGGTTTGTTCCACCCTAAGTGCAGGACTTTGCAATTGTCCTTACTAACCCTCCTGAGATTTCTTTCAGACAACTTCTTTCCTCCAATTTGTGCAGGTCTCTCTGAATCCTAGCTCTACCATTCAACATATCTACTACTCTCAGCAGCTTAGTGTCATTTGTAAACTTGCTAAAGGTGCACACCATACCATCTTCCAGATCACTGATGAAGATACTGAACAAAACTGGCCCCAGCACTGACAACCAGGGGCACTCCACTAGATTCTGGCTCCCAACTAGACATCAGCCCATTGATTACTCCCCTTTGAGCCTGGCAATTCAGTCAGTTTTCTATCCACTTTACAGTCCGTTCATTCAACCTGTACTTCCTTAGCTTTCATGCAAGAATGTTGTGGGAGACTGTATCAAGTGCCTTGCTAAAGTCATGATATATCACATTCACTGCTCTCCCTGCATCCACAGAGCCAGCCATTTCATAATACAAGGCAGTCAGGTTGGTTAGACATGACTTGCCTTTAGTGAATCCGTGCTGACTGTTCCTAATCACTAGGGATCTGGGTTTTCCATTCGCTATCGAAAACTATGGTAAAATGCAGATTTTCCTCTTTTAAAATACAGGTTTTCTCCTTTAAAGGAGAAAAACACAGGAAATGGTGGGTTTCCCCTTGCAATCTAGCAGAGTTCCAGCCTTCCAGGGGCTGGGGGGAGTGGAAGGAGGGTGACCAGGCACAGGGTACCACATGCATGTGCACATGTACACATGCACGTGGCAGCCAGGCAGCAGTATGACAGCAGCTCCCACAGCTCCCTGCAGGTAAGTCTAGCATGTGTGGGGGGGAATTGAGGCCCCAATAGTGAGGGAGGGAGGGAGTTGGGCAGGGCTGGGGCTGGGGCCACTGCCCAGCCAGGGCGGTGCATGGGACCTGGGGCCTTGGGCCCGAGTGGGAATGTGCAGTTGCACAGTCCAGGCAGAGAGAGGAATGGAGCCATTGGTGATTCATCCAGGGGGTGACAGGAAAGGGGCTCCCCACCACTGTGCACACTCCCAGGAGGGTCATGGGGGGCATATGCCCCCCAGATTTGTGTGTGTGGCAGAGGCAGATGCGGGCCAAGGACCTGGCTCTGCAAGCCCCATTCTTCCCTCCCACCCAGAGGAGTCTGATCCCTGGCTGCTACCCATGGGAGGTGGTGGCTGCTGTGGCCAGAGCAGAGCCTGGAGCCAGGCTCCCCCTCTCCCATGGGCGGGATGGCTGAAGTGGAACCGGGAGGTGTGGGGGGCAGATGTAGGTTGGCAGCTCGAGGCTCAGGGCTCCCTGCCCTGCTAACCTCCCTCTAGGGGCCTCTTTGGCCCAGTGGGTGGGACATGTCAATGGGACGGGGCAGAGAAGTCAGTGCTACCACCAGGAACCCCACACCACTGTGACAGGGTGCCCCCTGCCTACCTGGCACCAGCAGGAGTGGTGGTATAGAATTGTGCCCCTGCTACTGCTGGGTAGGTAGGGGGCACCTCACCATGGTAGCATGGGGCTCCCAGCAGTGGCACCAAGTCTCCCTGCCCCATCCTGCTCTGCTGTCCTGGGTTCCACCTGCTGAGCCATGGAGGCCCCTGAGGAGAGGGCAGCAGGGTTAGGGAGCCTCAAGCCTGCAGCCACCATCCCACATCTGCTTCCCCCTTCCCCCGCCCCCAATGAGCTCTGCTCCAGCCATGCCACCCTTGGGGGAAGGGGAGCTTGGCTCTGAGTTCTGCTCCAGCCACAGCAATCATCACATCCCACAGGCGGCAGCCAGGGTTTGGCCGCTGCTGAGGGGGGCAGGGGATTGCAGATCTGGGTCCCTCACCCCACATCCCTAGCAGCTGGGGGCCCTTCTGACAGGGATGAGGGGGTGGGGGTTGTGGGTGGGAAGTGACAGACAATGGCATGGACAGAGAACCAACATATCAGGGCTGCTCAGTGCAACAAAGAAGTGGGGAGAGACTAGCGAGCAATAGGAGAAGCTCTGATTTTCCATGATAAAAGATGCAAAATCAAATGCCAAGATGTATAGGTAATTAGAATTTATTTTATTTTAGTGATTGAGGTACTGGTAGGCATCCAATTTGTTTTAGAATTGTAAATATATCAATAAAACAGTGTGCTCAACTGATACCTGCGTATACAGTGGTATTTCATTTTAATCACAGAAAAATGAGGATTTGGGGGGTTTAATCAGAGAATTTGTTATTTTTGTCAAAGAATACGCGAGTTTTTAAAGAGCAAAAGCCAGGATCCCTGATAATCATCTTCTCATCCAAGTGCTTAGGAACAAATTCCTTAAGGACCTGCACCGTTATTTTTCCATGGACTGAGGTAAGGCTTACCAGTCTGTAGTTTCCCTCCTCATCCTTCTTCCTTTTCTTAAAGACAGGCACTATATTTGCCCTTTTCTAATCATCTGAGACCTCTCCTGATCACCACAAGTTTTCAAAGATAATAGTCAAAAGCCCTGCAATTACATTTGCCAACTCAAATTGCACTTTGTCCTTCCTGATTTCATCCTTCTGTACTCAAGCAATACTCTTCTACTAGTCATTTGTCCAACTTTCCACTTCTTCCAAACTTCCTTTTTATGTTTTAGCTCACTGAAGAGCTTCCTGTTAAGCCTAACTTGTCTTCTGCCATGCTTGCTAGCCTTCCTGCACATTAGGGTGGTTTGCTTCTGTGCCAACAGTAAAGTTTCTTTAAAATACAACCAGTGCTCCTGGCCTCCTTTCCTCCTCAGACTGGCCTCCAAGGGAGGACCCTGCCCATTAATTCCCTGAATGAATCACTTTACATGTTGGTAGCCACTAGATGTGAACCCCATCCACAGGGCAGTGTTTTAGTGTTTATTATTTGTATGCTGTCCTTCCCCCAAAAGCTAAATAAAAGGCAATGCAATATATAGAAACAGAATACATTAAACTAATATACTATAACAAAACAAGCTCTCTCCTCAAATACCCCTAATTTCAAAAACAATCCATGCCACCCCAGCTACTCCCACCTTGCTGCCTCTCATCCAGGACAGAGTTTTCAAGTCTGACCCAGCTTCCCTTGCTCACCCTCATTCACTACCCATATTGCCTCCCTCCCTTACTCACTCTCACTTCCCTGCCTCACACCCAGGGGAGTCCCTTCCACCTTTTCTTTAAGTCCCTCCCAAGCCCACATCTCCCCTCTCTCACAGGGGTCTGTGGCTGTCCTTAGAATTTACTTGCTCTTCCCTTTCCTGCAAAGAAACATATTATTCAATTTAAACTATTAATAGAAAAAAACAATGGTGTAAATATCTTTCCAGTCACACCTTTATATTTATGATCAAGAGCAGTGATTCTAAACAAGGGTGCCATGGCACCCTGGGGGATTTTGAGATCTTTGCAAAGGTGCTATAGGGTAGTACATGATGTTAGCACGTATAGATGTACAGACATGATTCACAACGTAAACCCAGAGTTTTTAAATAGGAATGTCTCGTGTGAAAAAAAATTCTAACTTTTCTTTGAGTTCTTTAAAACAGAAAAGCTGCGTTGTTATTTTTCTGTAATCAAGCAAAAAAAGGAAAATCTAAGAGCTGGCATTTTCGAAGGGATGCCTTGATACTAAAAATGTTGAGAACTACTCTTCTAGAAAGGTAGTTTCCCTAATTGCACTATTGCAGTTCAGTAGCTTATACTCATACAAATCACATTCTGCTTCACTCCCTCCTTCATCACTTCTGTTCCCTAACTTTTATCTCCTGAACAAACAGCTGAAAGACAAAGTTACCATATTAATTTATTTTTAAATCAATACAAGAGACTATGAGAAAAATAGGTGTTAGGATGTACAAGATTATTTAAAAAAAAAGAAAAACATTCTAGAGTGGGATGACAAGGATGTAGAGATGCATCTCCTGGACTCAAGAAAAATATAATGCAAAATATGTAATAACTAATCAAAATATATTATTACTGGTCCCAAGCTTTAGAAAGAATGAATGATAATGCAATTCTATCAGTGTATGTGGCATTTTACAGAGAAATGAAAATAAAATGCCTGTCCAAAAGAATTTGCAATGTAAAGACACGACCCTAAAAAGCATGCATTATTATTCAGATGAGTTATGTCATTGATATTAATATTCATAATACTCATATAAGCAACATTATGCTATATAGTTGTGACACTAAGCTAAACATAGGTGAGAATATTTCTAAAAGTAAGATGTCAAGGATGATATCCTGGCTTTGAAGAACAGAATGACAAGAGATGTGTTGATTTCAATGTGGCCAGAATTTCAAATTAGCCTTGGATCCTACTACTTCTTACAAATGGGATTAATTTTATGCATGTGAATTGAATTCAGTGGGCAGATATCAAGCATTTTTGTAAAATCAACCCCCACTTCAGGATATCTCAAATGCAGTACCTGTCCCAGGGTGACCAGGTAGATTAAGAAGAGATGATTCTGAATATATTGTTGAATTGGTTTCTTCTCCATATTGCTTCACAGCTGAGTTATTTGTGTTTGAGTAATTATAGCCCAAATACCCACATCTGTGAAAGGCTGTTGTTACAAACCCACTATATTATGAGGTGTTCATGGAATGGCATGCATATATCCTTCAGTTTGTTTTGCTGAATAACAGATGTATGCATAACCCACCTGCCCTCAGTAGCATGGGTGGCTGGGCTGCAACCAAGCCAGCCAGCCCCACACTGTCTAGAGCAACTTCACTGATTGGTTCAGAGCCCTGGAGCAGCAGGTCAAAAGCCTGCTGGAGACTGGAGCAGAGGGGAACACTAGCTGGGATGCCAGGAGCAGGTCTGGCCATTCTCACCTCTGCCAGAGTGCCTGGGGAAGAGCTGGATGCTCTCCTCACTGCTAGAGGGTATGAAGAGGTGCCAGATGTCCTTCCTGTGGCAGGTAGTCAGCTAGCCAACCTCTGTGTGGTAGAGCAGAAACTGTCTGTCTCTCAGCTGGGATGCTTGGAGGAACTACAGGTGCTCTCTCCATTGCGAGCACTCCAGAGGCACCGCTGGATGCTATCCCAGCAGGTGGAGCCAGGCAGTGCCCTACATGCAGCGTAGCAGGGTTCAAGCACTTATTCAGGAGCCCATGCTAAGGGACCCAAGCCCAGTGGAGCTGTAAGCAAGTAAACTGAGAAAGCCTGCAGGGGGAAACAGGGGAAAGCCTCCCCAAAGAGGCCTCCTAATAGCGCAGCCCATCAAGGGTTATGTGGGCCACGAATGTACTAGTAGGAAGCTGGTGGGAGCACTTGCCTAGCATGGGCATGGCAGTGACCATCATGAGGTAAAGCCAAACCTGGCCCAGTGCCAAATCAGGAAAGGCCCGTACAGAAAGGGCATCTCACCAATGGCACAAAGGGCCCAATAGTGGGAACGAGAGGGGTATGCAAGGTCCCATGGAGCAATCCATACTCAGATAGTTTGGAAGCTTGGTGCAACAAGACATCATTGCCCTGCCTGGTTACCAAATTTGAGCCATTTGAGTTTATATTATCCGTTTAATTTTCCTTTTTAAAAAGTCAAAGACTGTGATTGGATCCATTAGGATTCAAGACCCATCAGTCTCCCTATGGAGAAGATCAGGCTGCACCATACTCAATGTATCAACAAGAGTGGCAACAATGCCAGAGTGGAAAGGAGTGGGGTGTAGGGGAGGAGGAGCACCACAGAAGATACACCACCACAATTATACCTGAACCCTCAGAGAACCACTGTACCACCTCCAGGCAAGTACATGTTCATCTCCTTGAACATGAAGGCATGGAAGGTGAGTGGGTCAGGTGTGATGTGGCCCCCGGGGTACAGGACACACCCATGGCATGTCAGTAGTGGCACCAAGCATGAACCTGTCACATAGTGATATGGCATGTATAGTCTCTACATATTGGTAGCATCAAACTGAATTTAGCCTTAATTGTTAAGATGTCTTCATGAATTATTGTATTTGACATAAGTGCACTTTTGATATATTTTTATATTTTGGCCAAAACTGTTTAGTAAGGCAATGATTAATTTAAATGTTCCTCAGTTATTCACACTTAGGAGAAGTAATCATGGAGAAGTCATGGAGAAGTAGCATCTGACATGGGTTTAATGAACAGTCATACAGGTCATTGTGGACACACATAAGCCAAACCCTTCCAGGCAATGATGAATTTACATTTTAGAAGGAAAGGCCTGGGCAAAAATGACACCTGGCTATTCAGGGAAGGATTAAAGCAGTATATTTAGAATATTGGCTTAGTAATCTTATGTCTGAAAAGATATTCAGCAAATATTCAGCAAATAAAAAATAAATATTCTCCTGGTTATAGTTATATTAAGAAAAAAAGTCTGGCCTGGTAAGCAAGTTCACACAGAAGGGTAAGAAGTTATATGCAGAATATAATTCCCCAAGAATCCACTGGATGATGTTGTAGGTAAATGACCAAATAAGAAACCATACTTAACCTTTGCCTTGAGAGAAAGGGTGCAGAGAGAAGCGAGGCTCCCTGCTGTAACTGAATGTGGTTTGCAGGATGCATTCTGAGTTACAACAATCCCCCAGACCAAAGAGGAGTTCACTGTTCGTTCCAGAGGCAAGAAAATGCAGCCAGTTTATCCTAGCTCCCTCCTCACAGTGATCTTGCTCTGTTTTTAGAATGGGACAGGAGAAAGGGAGCAGAGGGAGCTTGTCTTAGGGGTTCCCCAGCCAATGCTGGAGGGTGGGGTAGGTGAATTGCACCCCTCTCCACCTTGTTGGGGCTCCAATAACACCTGCACCACCCTCCAGTGGGGGCTGAAAAAAACCCAAGACCGACTTCCCTCCACTTCCTTTCTCCCCTCCCTTTCTGAAAACAGCTCAGACACAAGTTACAGAAGACGCTGTTTTGAAATGTCTTCATCTGAACCCTCATGCAATGAGGGTTCAGCTTTTCTCATAATTGGGCATTTTTAAAGCAGTCTGCTGCTGTGCACTTGTATTTGGTCATGGCTATAAACCCCTTTCTGTGGCCAGATCAGGCATAAATTGTCACTTCTGTCTACTACCAAAGTGTTTGTCTTTAGTTTTTTCTGAAATAGAGACTGACTTTAGCCCCTCAGTCAGCAGGCTGAGTAAATAAGGATGACAGGAGAATTTACAAGAGGCCCTGACATGAACATTACAGGCAGGAGCAATTTTCTAACCTATTGAGCTGAGTAGAAGCTGCATTTTTAGGTTTAAGATGCATGGTAAAATCAGATTATTGTTCTGATATTTCTGATAAGGGTGTGATTTTTGTATAGCTGGCAAAATATAATCTGCTAAGAGTTAGCAAGTCTTAGGTGATGTGGAAAAAGCTGAAGCACCATAGATCAGGGAAATGACCTTGGGGCATCTTGCTCTTCTCAGTGGTCAAGCAGCAGACAGCAGAGAAAGATGTGGGGCTGAAAGACACCCCTGAAGATGTGAGAACACCTCAAAAGTGTGTCTCAATGGCACACTTGGCTGCATCCAGGGACAGGGTGCATCACAACTGTGTTAAGGCTCACTAATGACACAGGTGCAGTAGCTTAAGCCATTAAGGGGGCAGAGAGTATTAAAGCGATTCTCACCCAGGGTGATGCAAAACTCTGGGGTACTTTGAGATCCTTTCAAGGGTGCCAAAAAATGTCACAGAATGTTAGCAGCGTTACATGTATAAACATGATTCAAAAGATAAATCCAGAGATTTCACATAGGAAACCATAATGTTAAAAACTTTCTGACCTATTGTTGTCTTTCTGCATTCTTTGCAACAGAAGAATTGCTCTATTATTTTTCTGTTGTCAAAAAACAAGTGACAAACAAGAGCTGGCATTTTCCAAGTGCTGCCTTAAGTCTAAAAGGGTTGAGAATTATTGGACTAGTCCTAAACTGAACTTCCCACCAAACACTTGGCTGTGCGTACCCCTTGGATATCTCTAGGTTGCCTATTTTGAGATTTTTTTCCCCCATGTGCAGTAAAAGGCAGAATAAAGGTATGTATCTGCCTGGCTAAAGCCTATAGATAGTGCTGTCATTTGACAGAATCTCAGTTCTAAGGTAACAAAATTACAAGTCAGTTTTAAAAATATGGGCTATAAACTATAACTTTATTCCATCATTAAGTCACTTTTTTCTGGGTTTGTAGATGTTTCTATAACCCAGAACCTGAGAGCACATTTTGTCATACTTACCTTGAAAAATGTTTTAGTCTTTTCTCCATAATCAAAAAGGGAAAAAAGTGCATTCTTACATATACAAAAGGCAATGTCTTCGTATTAGAGAAACAGTCTCTCTCTTGCCTTTCTCGGTTAGGTGACAATCAGAGATAAAGCATGGCCAGTGCAAGGAAAGTCAGATAATGCGTAAAGGTCAAACAGAAAAGGTCTAAATAATAACCTTTTGATTTTCAGCATTTTGGATATATAAACCAACAGATAGAATCTATTCATTCCTTTCCACAGCCCCATGAAAGCAATGCATTACTGCTGTTTTATTTAATAGCTGTAGTTTCCTTACCCCCAGATTCAGCTCTTAATGAAAACTATTTGCCTTTTTGTTTACCTGTGAACAAAGTGATTACAAAGCAACAGGAGACATGGAATAGTTTTGCAAAAGCAGTGAAAGGAAGACATACAGCTTGTTCAAATAACATTTTCTTTATCCTAGAGTCTTTTGTCAGGCCTACAACTTGCTACTCACTCTCCCCTATCCAAGGTGCAGCACCTTTAAGTGTCTACTTCGTGCCATGAAACCAGATATCGTCCCAGGAAGATATACTTGAGAATAGATTAGCACCTAAGTGTTAAAATATGTTTAAGATCTCACAATATTAACACTCTCTCTCTCTGTCTGTATACTTGAACAAAACAAGCACAGAGTAGCTGAAAAATGAAATGAAAAGATTTCCTCCTGTATGGTTGGTTAAACTTAATGCCAGGGTGGTGATTTTTTTCTGAAGTTGTTGATGACCTACACATACTTGTAGGCAAGTAAACTTTACATTTTTATTTATATATAAACACAGACATATCTGTAGTAGATGGTCAGACATTCTGTAGCTTCTGCAGGCCAATTGCTCACAGAAGGAGTTAATCCATGGGTGGGCAATAATTTGAGCTAGAGGGCCACTTAAGAAGTTTTGGTGAACTCCTGAGGGCTAGAGGCAGGGGTGGGTGGTGGGGGTGCTGACCCAGCCTCAGACCCCTCTCACAGCTGTTTACATAGCCTCACACAGCATAGACGGACAGGGAAAGGGGGCTGCCCAGGGAAATGCCAACTTATCCTGTCTGTCCCCCAGCTTGTCTGCCCTGTATCCACTGCTGGGGGTGGCAGATAGAGCAAGGGGGGTCTTCATGGAGATCAGCCAGGGATCCCCACAGGCAAGATGCGCTTCGTCAAGCAGATGGGGTGGGGGCATGGGTGGGTGGGAAGCAGTGTCTGGGCTCAGGGCCAGGGTCAAGACTGCAGGGCAGTGATGGCATTGGGCTGGAGCCTGGGGGAGAGCCATGATCATCCCTGCAATGGGCACTGGTTCCACAGGGAACCACAGGGCTTGGAACCGACACCTGTCACAGGGATGTGCAGGGAGCAGATCATGACTCTGCCCCAGGCCTCAGCCCAATGCTGTCACTGCTCTGCAATCCCAGCCACAGCCCTAGCTTTGCCCACCCATCCTGCTCTCAGATACCATTCCCTACTCATCTACAGCCTCATCCCAGCTGCCCAACTGAGCATACCCTGCCTGTGGGGGTGCTAGGCCAGTCTCCATGAAGATATGCCTGCCTGCCAGCTACATCTGGTGCCCACAGCAGTGGGTGTGGGGCGGATGGGCCCTGGTGCCTGGGCAATGGGGCCAGTGGCAGTGGGACACACACCAAATCCTGGGCAGTGGCAGGAGGGGCTGCCAGGAAGTTAAGTTTTGCCGCAGTGCCAACCCTACCCCACCCGACCAGCCAGCTTCATGGACTACAACTCCCAGTGTGCACAAGAACCACATGCAGGGACAGGGTGGGTTGTGCCAAGCAGCATCTCCATGGCTGGGGGCAGCGGGACTGGTCAAACCCTCCACAGCCCAGGTTGCACCCTGTGTCTGGGCTGGGCAGGGACAAAGGACCCACCATAGGCTGGACAAAATCATACTACGGGCTGAATCCAGCACACAGGCCATATTTTGCCTTCCAAGCTTGGCCAATAAATATCATATACACACTAACATATAGATAAAAAATACACAATACACAATCACATCCATACTTTAAGATATGTGATAAAACCACATAATCTATTATTTGCCCACTAAACCATCTCTCTAACGCTATAAACAGACATCATCCATGGAACAGGATCAGCTGTGCCAGGATATGTCCTGACACAGCTGATCTGCTTCACTGAGGGACAGAGACATCACCTGTTATCCCAAGTCATTATTTCCAGGGCATGCTTCTGTAAGTGGGAAAACCCAGACAGGTGCTCTAGGGTCTTCATGTGCCTCATCCTGCAGGGGGAATTCCAGGGTTTGCAGGATTGGCCCCCTGCAGCTCCTGAAGTGCCTGTTCAGGGCATCTGAAGAGTGTGGCAGCCCCAAGCTAACTGCACTCTCCCCCACAAAGCAAACAGATATCCTTTACATGCTATTGTCCACCATGTAGTAGGCTAGTTCAGTGGAATGATGAAATGTAGGGAGACCTACCGTTATTTTTCTAAATGATAATTGTCATATTAAGAACATAAAAGGTGTTATTATTTGTGAGTCACTGGTGTGGGGGGGAGGGGTTACATTTCTTCTTTCACATTTTTCATATTTTTGAAGCAATTCCATAAAATTAGTCCTGGCTCGAAGAAAGTATGACCAATGAGGTTACACTTGATGGTCTACTGATGCCACATATTCCTTCCTGACCAGTTGCTTGCAGACTGTCTTCTATATAAAACAACTATTTTAATCCCTCATGTCTAACAATATGAAAAAAAAATCCTTCCACTAGGATCATACTTTAGTTAGAATATAATATAGAAAACTAATAATTTAGTTTAATATAGAGATAATTATGTCATGGTACATCAAAGCACAGTTACAGACAACTGCACAAACAAATATAATCATATCTAATATTACTCAACATTGATATAAGTAGTGGGATAAAGTCAACAGAATTGCAGGGCTAGAAGGGACATCGAGGTTCACCTGGTCCCACCCTCTGCACAAATTACAGTAAAATGATTTACTATGTCTGTTATAAGGCACCCACCTCTTTGTTCTTTGGAAATCTTGGAAATGACCACTGGAATATTATGTTCTGCTCCACCCTAGAAGTATAAAACAATTAATCACATCTTCTTGACACTATTTTTGTTTATAAATATGGCTTTAACTCTAAATTTATCTAAGACAGGTTTCAAAAAATGCATTGCAGACCTAGAGAGAGAGAGAGATGTATCTGTCTGCCTGTCTCTCTCATATACAGAGAGAGAAAGAGAGTCAGAGATGTGTGTGTATGTATGTATATGTGTATATATACATACACAGATGTATAGATATAAATATCCCACTTTGCTCCTCTTTTCCTATGATTTAATAAGCTGAAAAATGTAATTAATTCTTTATTCTCTTCAAAGAGTCATCAGTATAGTATTTGACTGAACAATGTGTAAAATTGAAGAACTAGAAAAAATCACTGTAGCTTCTTCACATTTTCTACAGATTAGTATATCAGACCATGTAATAGAAAGGGAAAATGGGCATCATGCTGTAATGGCAACCATGCTGTGACCATTTGATTTTTGTGCTGGCAAGAAACAGGTAAACAAAAGCCAAAAAATCAAAAGGTTTGGATCTCAGATTAAAAGGAATCTTTGTTGCTGACACACGAGTGTGCACTTTAGCCTGCATATCCCCACAAGACACACACTGTGCAGGCAGTAGAATAAGTAACAAAGAACAAAAAAGAAGACACTAAGAAATAGAACAGCAGGTCTTCAATAAGAAAAAAACGTGGACCACAATATCTTAAAGAAGCTGTTCAACTGTACTGTGCCATTCAATCGACCTTGCATGGTGCTATATGTAAAGCATTAAAAATAAAAGCAAAATAAAGGAGAGAAAAGAAATATAGAGAAAACCAGTATGGGCAGAACTGAATTGTATTGGCACACACTTCACAGCTGCATGTCCCACCCTTGCTTATTTTGGTAGGAATCAGAAATGTCGAGGTTAATTATAATTTCTGAATATTTTTGCTTGCAGTGGCTACCTTGAAATATAAATCTGACTTAAACCCATCAAATTTGGTCATGGTCATTTTTCCTAAACCATTTCCCTCCACCCCCTCTTCAGCACAAAAGCTTACCTTCAGCACCATAATTGATCTCTCACTGAACCTCCCTCCCACCCCCACCTCCAGACCAATATACAACTGTGGGACAGAGCAAGGACAATTAGGTTACTCGTAATGACACAGAGATGCTACAGAACCCTTCCTAACTTGCAGTCACTTGCAGCTGAGGAGCTATTTTGATTTCTCACATGTAACAATTTGATCCAGTGGAATAAGGATGGAATTAAGAACAAGACAAGGCTCTATAACCATTGCTCTTTTCTGTTTAACTTATTTGAAAAATTGTCCCTTAAATATTTTTTCTCTCTCAATTTACCTGCTTACAGATCTTTTTGATTTCTGCTCTTAGAACATATGTAGGTAGCAAAGTGACATATCTTGTAGCTTCTTTAGAGGTAGGAATAGGCAAAGGAGCTAGCAGGTAAGAGGCACTATCATCTATAGATTTACAAATGCCAGCTTATTCTTGTGGAGATGTCAGGAAATGATCTGGAATCCCCATGGAACAAGAGAATTCATAGTGGCTTAATATACCTTCTGGCAGTAGCTGCCAACAAAAAGGATCTTTAAGACTTTGATTGTCTTAGGGTATGACTTTTTTAGGAACTGAAAACACAGCAGTGAAAATAAACTCTTGGGCCACTGAGTCCATGCCTTGTGTTCATGGACAACCATTTGTCCAAAAGGGCCCATATGAATGACTTTTTGCAAACCACAGCTACAATACACGGGATATAAGAACACTACCATGCACAAAAGAAAGAGAGAGGAAGGAATAAGGATGCCACCAATGCTGAGATCACAGCAATTGCAGGGTACTTGTTAGATAAAATATATTCAGATGATTCTGGATGCCTCATAATTCATATTGCCAGTATATGGGGAGAGTTATAAAACACAGACTCTCATCAGCATGTTCTGATTATTCAAAACATAGAAAAAAATCTGAGCCCACCATGATTTCAAATAGATTCAGGGATTTAGCTGAACTGTATGAACCCATATAACAATGTTATGTCATTAAATAACCCTTGAGGTTTTGTTTCACTTTGTTTTTCATAATAATTGAGTTCTCTTTGGTTCGAAAAACCCAGCTCAAGTTCACCAACTTTAAAAGTCTCATCTATCTTCCTTTCAAATATTCTTAATTAACACGCACATTTGATTCTCTCTACAACTTCCAAGCAGTATCCTAAAGTGTCTCTTAGACTGTTCACCTCTAAACAAATAATGTTAAAGAATCATGAAATAATATTGCAGAGTAAAAAATATGGATCTCTTGCTGTATCCTAGCCATACCAGAAATATGGGAAGAGTAGTAGTTCTGGATTAATCAAAAGAGCTGTATCCCAATTGACAAAGTATCTCAATTGACAAAGCATTCAAACAAATGGCCTGACATTCACCTTCCTTTCAAATGTTCCCCATTAACATGCACATTCAATTCTTCTTACAGCTTCCAAAAAATCCCCCAAACAACCCCCTCCTTCAGCACAAACCCTCAATTAAACAATGCTGAAGATTGTAGAGAAGATTACAATGTAAATGACTTTGGGAAACTGCATAGGTCCCATATAAAATCTTTGTAGACATTGTAGAACGAACACTGTTTCATCCTGCAACTTTCAAAACCCTCCAAGGAGATCAACACACATACTTAAGTCAAAATTGTGCCTCTAAGGCACAGTTTTTGGAGTTCTTGTACCTTAAGCTTTAAGAATGCCTTATAAAGCACTGGGAAGCATGATAGTTTTTTGCAGTTTGACAGTCTGTATTTCCCTTTTTGCTCCTTTGCATATGAGATTATATATACTGATTAGAGAAAGGGGAGACAACAGTCTTCCTATGTAGTAAAATCTAGGGTTGCTAACATGAAGTCAGGTTCCATCTAGCATAGTATTATTAACTATGGTTGTTTTACATTAATTTCCTTCCCCAAACAGGTAAAAGTCAGCAGATAAGAATATCAGTAATACAAGTAACTCTGAAAGAAAAAAAAAAAAAAGGAGGCTAGAGGTTGGTATATACCAGTGAGTTTGGTAGGTATGTGAGATTACTTCCATTTCAGAAATGAAGAAACAGACACAACATATTGCTATTTTACAGCATGCCTAGCAGCCAAATCAAATAATATTTTCAAAGTCTAAAGGTCAGTTAGAGAGAGCTGAAACAACATGCAAGAATTTCTGGCTCATGGTCCTATGTTCTATCCACTGGTGTATGCTGCTGCAGAGGTTTATGGCTGTGCCTGCCATGGAAGTGTTACTAATATCCAGAGTGAAAAATGTCTTGTTTAAAGTCTGTTTGAGTGTGACCATTTTTGGAGCAGTTTCACAAACCTGAAGACTAGCAAATCGAAACAAAATTCCTTACTGGTGAATGTAGTGCCCAGGTCTGACTACATATAAAATCTAAATACCTTTCTGTATTTTAAAAAAGATTCAGAACTGTCAGCACACCTATACTGTATATCAGAGCTCATTTGTGTGAAGAAGCATCCATGGATTGTGTCTTAAGGGCCATGTGTAGACAATACAAGGGGCATGTATGCACAACACTTTCAAGTGGGTTAAATGCTTTTGCACCGCTTTAATGGTATTGGTGTTTGCACACGTCAGTGGCATATTGCTCAGTAATTCCAGCCACGGTAGCAAATTTTGCAGCATAACGTGCCTTAAATGACTTGAGGCACAGCAAACTAGAGTTTTAGCTTGCTGCCCTACAGCCATGGAGCAAAACACCGCCCCCCGTGCAGCTCAGGGGCTGAGCAGGAAGCCCGTGCAGGCAGCCTGGCAGCAGCCTGGGAAGGCAGGCTCTGCCCAAGATCTTTTTTTTTTTCCACTCCCTGGAGTCTGTCTGCCTGAGCTGTGCAGGGGCTCGGTGCTTCCCTCCACGGCTGCAGTGCATGCCAGGACCACCTGAGCTGGGTGCCTATGGGAGGATGCTGCATGGGTTGAAGGGGTCACAGCTGCCACAGAGGGAAGCACCAGCTCCCCTTGTAGCCCAGGGACTGCTCCACCTGCCAGCAACTCGCTCTCCCCTCCCTGCCACCGGAAAGGCAGGTAAGTTTGAGTGTGTGCATGGCATGGGGTTTAAAGGGGCCTAAATTGAAGCGGTGTTTTTAAAAACCCTTCAATTTAGGGCCCCTGTTTCATCTACAAATGCCCAAAGAGGCACAGTTTTGATTAATACATGTATTTTGATCCATTAGGGGGCTTGAAAGACGTAGTATAAATCAGTGCAATGTCTAGCAAAATGTTACATCCAACATATTCACATCCCATAAGTCATTTATGAGAAGGTTAATATGGAATAACTTATAATGTTAATTTAACAACCAATAACCACTCTGGCACTATGAGACACTCCAAAATAATGAAGCAGAAGACAAGACAGTTACACTTCCTGAAAATGCATATAACTTGTGTATGTACATTTCCTGAAAGTAATAACTGAAACTGGTGTGAAAGTTTTTGTTATCTTGCTCCTGAGCTGCAGTAAGTGCAATTAAATTACAAGAATCCTGCTACTTTATTCAGAGGCAAATGTTTATGGCTCAGCTTCTTTTACTGTAGCTTAGGGGTAGACAGGCAAAACAGTTACTGTGGACCTACTGACAGGCTCCCAAGCAGTAAGCTGCGCACCTGCCTCAGTGTAATTGCACATCTACCCATGCCCTAACAGTGCTTTTTATAGTTGAGGTTAAGCCACTTCCAAGACTTATTCCAAACTAACTTACTCACATGAATATGCATGCAACCGTAGAAAGGTAGACATGGATTGTAAGCTAGAAATTATATTTTTAATCAATTAAAGACATTAGTAAAGCAGTTTTCTATCCCCAGCTGGTTCTTTTATCAAACTTATCTTGTTTAATCTTGAAATGAAGAAAAAATATCTATGTCTAAAAATCACAGGTTCATCTTGAATAGTTGTGTGTGTGTGTGTGTGTATATGCACAAGTGTGCACACGTACACATGCCTGGTTTCATGGCTCTTTTTTCGCTTTCAACTAGACATTTAAAAAGTCAAATGCCTAATAAACTCAATACTTAGTCAACTTTTGATATAGCTAATCTTATAAAGAAGAGTGATTGAAACAAAGATGGAAAGGTACCATACAGGTTGTTGGTAGCCACAATTAAATTTGTAACTGAAAACCTTAATTTGTTTAATGAAACATGAATTTGATTGCCTCTCTGAGCAGGAACACTAAACCTGTCAGATTATAAAAAAAATATATCCTTTTAAAAAATCATGCACCTTTCAAACTCTTTCTCAAACGCTGCATCTTAATTTTGTCACCAAGATATGATACCTGCTTGAAATACTACACTTTACTCATCAGTCCCTAAAGTTCACACAGTGTTCATGCTTTATCATAATGTCTTCTTAATGAGTATTCAGAAGGCAATTCAGAAGTTTGAGAAAATAATTCCTTCTGATTGAAACTTACTGCACGCAATTGACTCCAGAGACCATGTAAAGCAGCCTAGTTCTGCTCCAGATAAAAATCAATTCAAGTTTTCCCATTTAATTTAGTGGCAGCAAGGTCCAATGTTTAAGGAGAAGCTGAGTCAGCTTCCCTGCAAAGGTAGCATCTCTTTTTCTTTTATTGCATATCAAATGATTATTCCCAAAAAGGCAGTATCAAAAAGCACAGAAGCAAGTGATGTTCAAATGAGTAAGTGCTTGATTCTGGTATCCTTACATTGAGTAACAGTTAGGCCCCCTGTACATGTTATCTGTATCATGCAATTACCAGGTTATCAGCTTAATTACTCTAGAAAGTTACATGTGCAAATTAACAATTGTGCCATAAAAAGATCCAACCAGCTATAAGTGTATTGCCTGAAAATGTGTACTAATGTTATAGGTGGTTCCTAACCAGCTTTAAATTTGCGCATGTAGCTGGGTCTGCCACCAGAGCTAGAAACCCCATCAGCTGACTGGGCTCCCAGCCAGAGGGGTGCACTATGTGCAGCCAGGGCTGGGAGTTTCACAGCTGAGGGGTCTCTCAGACCCAGCAGTGCCAGGCAGCTGTGGTCTCTGGGTCCCACCAGTGACCCATGGTTGCCAGGACCCAGAGTCCAGCAGTTGTGGACTCAGTCCCAGGAGCTGAGGAGCACAGCTGGAATCTCCCAGCCATGGGGATGCATGGAGCACTCCTGTGGTCTCCCAGCCATGGGGTTGTGTATACACCCCCAGGGTAGGAGATTGCTGCTGGAACACAGTGTCTGCAGCTGCAGGACTCTGATTCCTAGCAGCTGCAGGCATGACTGCAATCTCCCAGCCGTGGGGGTGCATTGGACTCCAGCACAGCTGGGAGCCCCAGCAGCAGAGGGGGACTCCCAGCTAGGACAGTTGCTTCTTGCCAGTGCAGGAAGAGCCCAGGATCAGGATTCCCCTGCACTAGCAATAAGGCACAATGGTATCTAATGAATGGTCCCACACTCATGATTCCTGCTATGCACGTGTATCATGGCAGGAGCCAAGATTGTGCAAGTCACGCATTAAATCCCATTGCGTCTCTACCTGCATGTGTAGAAGAGTCCCCAGTCACACAAATAATCCTCCACTAAGTTAAATTAATTCTTGCATGTCTAACTGATGATAGATTAATAGAGTGGTAATGTAGTATGGAAGAATGCTGATTATGGGGGACTATGAACTTCTCTTCTGTTTCTAAGAAGGAAAAGGAAAGTCTACAGTTCTGAATTACATATTAGAGTGAGAGACTTAAGAAAATTAACCGTTATCTGTCATTATCTGGATTGAGAAGAAATTTCTAATAGTAGATATCCTTTAATTTAGCAGGAAAATCGATCATTGGAAATTAAAAGCTAGACAAATTCTTATAAAAGTAAGGCAAAATGGTAATGAAGATCATTAACCACTGGAACAACATAAGGCTACAACGGATTCCTCATCACTTGAAACCTCTTCTGCAGGGAAGCAAAAAGGTGCCTATATTTTAAGGCAAGATGTGACACAAAATCATGTACCTGACAGAGCTCATCGACCACCAAATTCTCTCATGATTTCTAATCTAACTTCAAGTCTCATGGGAAAAAAATGAACAAATATTATGTGTATAACCTCCTGCTAATGTATATCCATTTGAATCATCTTTACTGAATGTAATCGGCAAGATTGCTTAAGCTTTGAGAGATGAGCAAGTGTTAGTCTAAAGCAAGGGTGGGGAATTATTTTGGCTGGAGGGCCACTTAATGAATTTTGGGGAGCTGTTGAGGGCCACATCTGTCTCCTCTCCACTCCTTTGCATTTCTTTCTCTCTTGTTTTATCTCTCTGCCTCTTCTTCTCTGTCTCACTTTCTCTTCTGTTCTCTCTGTCTCTCTCCCACTCTTTCACTCCCTCTCCACCCTCCCTTCCCCCCCTTTCCTTAACACGGAAGCTGCAGTTCACCAGGAACCCTGACTCTCAGCTGTCGATCCAGATGCAGGGTTCAAAATACAGGGGGAGTTCAGGGGGCTGATCCCCCACATAAGAGATGAGAGCCCTTGGCCCACCCTGCACCTTTCTAAGCAGCTCAGGCAGTGGTGGTGGCTCCTTCCAGCTTTCGCCTGCCACCGCAGCAGACCCCACCAAGAGTCATAATGTAATTTGAACCTGCCCAGATGGAAGTCTCCATCTGGGTCCACAGTTGAGCATCAGGGCTCCTGGTGAACTATAGCTTCAGCTGGGTTCTGGAGGGAGAGGAATGGAGGGAAGGAACAAGGTTGAGAGAGACAAAGAGAAGAAAAGAGACAGAGAGAAATGCTGCTACCCGCCTGGCATGGCAGCAGCTTCTTCCCGGGTCCATGCTTGATGCAACTGGCAGGTTCTGGGGTAGGGCTCCAGGTGGGAGCTTCCACTGTACCAGGAGAGCAGTGGTTCAGCTGTGGATGCTACCAGCAGGCTCTGCATGTGGGCTCATGAACCTGCCTGCGGTGTCACAGCTGATGCTGCCTCCTGTCCACTGCAGCAGAAGCCTTACCCAGGTCAACAGCTGATGCCTGATCCTGCTGGGCAGAAGCAGTCCTGTCCACCTACTGGCATCACACGGTGGTTGAAGCTAATGGCCATCCATGAGCCAGATCCAGTAAATTGGCAGCTGTCCACCCGCAGGCCAAATTAAATCTGTTGGAGGGCTGGATTAAGCTTGTGGGCTATATTTTGCCCACCCCTGGTCTAAAGCTTCCTGGGCCTAAGGTGTTTTTGTCTCAGCTAGGAGGAGGGGCAGGAGGCCCTGGCAGAGAGCTCAGAGGCAGGGGCTACATTCTAACCTGTTAAACTGGGTAAAAGTTGTATTCTGGAGTTTAAGATAGAGAATAAAATCAAATTATTGTTTTTATATATTTATTTTTATCCCTATCTACTTCACAATACAACATTACTGATTTCTAATGTGTGCCTTTTGTTTTTTTATAATGAATATTTTTGTTATCTGTTATATTGTTAAGGTATTTGTGATTTCCTAGTATCTGGCTATATAGGCAGGACTCTTCTCCAAAAGGAGGGATCCATCTTTTCTAAGCACATAACTAGATAAAGGTGCAATTCTTCTAGCTGGCAAAATCCCATCTGCTTAGAGCTGGCAAGTTATAGGTTAGACAGGTAAAGCCAAGATGCCAGAGGTCAGGGAGGTGATTTTTGGAGCACCTCATTTTATTCTCAGTGATAAAGCAGCAGGTGGAAGAGTGTGTTTGGGGCCAAGTGGCACATTAAAGCAGTGTTTGGGTCGTGACCCAAAAGTGGGTCACAAGAATATTTGAAAAGGTCACAAATAGCTGTGAAAAAAAAATGCAGGAAAGCACGAATTTTGTCTTGCAGGCTGGCAGCCTTACAGCCTGCAAGGAGCTGCTTGGGGTGGTTGGAGGCAGGGGCTGCCACATGCATCTGTATGCGCACATACACATGGCTGGCATGCAGCCAGGCAGGTTGGTTAGAGCAACCCAAGCAGCTGGATGCATGTAAGTCTATGGGGCAGGGGTTGGAAGGCCATGGGTGTGTGTGTGTGTGTGTATATGGGTGGCAGGGGTGTGTGGAGGGGGTGGGTGTGTACGGGAGGGCTGGTGCCTGCCAGCACTGGGGAAGGTGGCCATGCACTGGGCCTGCAGCAGGGATTGGGGGGGGGGGGGGAGGAGCACCTGCTTCAGCCTTGGTGCTCCCCGGGAGGAAGGGGGTGGGGGGCCTTCAGAAGCAGTGGGGAGCTGCATGGCTGGGATGGCGATGTTGGGGCCAGAAATGCTGGGGCTGATACCCATACTCACATGGCTGGGGAAGCTGGAAGATGCTGTCTGGGGTGGGGGGGACTGTGGCCAAGCCACCTGGCACAGCATGGGATCCCCAGCCCAGTACAGTGGGAAAGGGGTACTATGACCCTCCCTTGCTCCTTCCTCCAGACTCTGCTGGGGCCAGCCTTGATCCACTGCCACCTTCATGAGCCAGAGCTACTGCAGCCACCATGCTCCAGCCCAGGTGGGACAGGGGCAGTTGGGTGGGGCAGGAGACTGTAGGTCAGAAGTGAAGGGCACTAGTATGGCCCATGGTGTGGGGGGCAGGGGACTGCGGGTCAGGAGTGTGGAGCACTAGCAGGGTCAGGGGGCTGTTTTCTACTTAAAATATTTACTGGGTCAAGGCTGGCCATCGATGGTTACAAATGGGTCCTGGTACAAAAAAGTTTGAGAACAACTGCTCTAAAAAATACCCCAGGTGTGTGTCTCAAAGACACATCTGGTGCATTCAGGGTCAGGTTGTCACACCACCCTTATCCTTTGGTATGCTGATGTAGCAATTAAATATTTGTGCCCTATTTCTGGCCAGAATTTCACCTTCCAGTCACTGACATAAGTTCTGATTGAATGCCTTTTGTCAGAGACTATAATACAAATGTTAATAAATAAAATTGATCAAAACTTAGATAAAAATATTTTCATCTATTTTAAAATCCTGATTAATCAATTTTAATAGAAGTAATGAAACTCACTTTTAACATGGCCATTATTTATTATTTCTATTTTATAAGGGAATCAAGGATCATGGCCCTATTGTCCTAGCTATTATTCCAGCACATAGCTAAAAGAAGCAGCTTCTACTCTCCCCTTTCTCCCTGCCCACTGCCCCACCTCCCCCAAAGTTTCCATACTTAGAAATCCATATTTCCCCTTTTTTCTATAGTGGTGCTTGTTACTTAACATGTACTAATTAAGGAAACTCCTTGACAGTAACAAGAATCAGTGAAAACCATTTTTAACATCTGGCATATATCCCACCTCCCCAAGTTCTTTTTTTTACTTATGTTTAGTAAAGCTTTGTATTTTCTAATATTTCCCTGTTACTTAAACAAACTGCTATAGCCTGCTACTTCCCCCAAAATTGTATATTCTAAAAGAGACATTGCTGTACTGTAAACTTACAACATCCATTTAATGAGTTTTATTAAAGTTCATCTTCCAAACTTTAGAAATCCTTCCTTTTAGGCTCAGGTTCTGGTTGTTCCTATACTAGCTATAGGATTTCATTCATCTTTTTTTTGTTATCTTATAATGACACATGCTACTTTATTCAGTAAACACAACCCAGGAAGACATTGCAGGGAAACAACTTGCTTACTGTTGACATAGTTCACAAGTAATATTGGCCACAATGTAACAACTCATTTCCCATGAATAGGGGCCTTCAATGGGCTTATAGGATAAAAGTGAAAGTACCAAGACATATTTTAAGAACTAATATTTCAGCAATTTCCTTATCAATGATAACACAAGTGCACATTAATCTCTTTTCTGAGTCGCTTCTTCTAAGGTCAGTCCTAGCAGCTATTCACAAAAAAGTCTATACTCCCACTTCATATGCATAACTTGAAGCTCTTTTGCATTCATGTGAAGTATGCCTGATTCTTCCCACTGTTATCTTAAAGCTGAGGAGTGCTGTGTTTAGAAGAAAGATAAAATTAATGCTGTGTTGCATACACTGAGATTCAAGGTTGAGCTAAGATATTCAAAATGATTAACTTTTTCTGTCTTGTTTTAAAGGAAAAGAGTACACCAACACTATTAATGTTCCTTATATCTCCCTGAGTGGAAAAATAAAGTTGCATGATAAATTGCTGCTGTTCCCTGATCTACAGCAAAATAAACAATGTGAGGAAACAATAATACTTTCTGTCTTATTAATGAATAAAAGTGAATTAATGTGATATTCTATGTAAAAGAATTGATGATAAACTCATTGGCAGTTCCACGTGCCTGCCACTATAATTTAGCGTTCAGTAATAAGCACTTAATTTAGAGTTCTGTTAAACAAAAGAACAGTCTGTGCTGTTGCACACCTTTTGTAATTCTTGTATGAAATTTTATTAGAGAGGGCTAAGCCTGAATCTTAAGGGGATGCACTTTGCTCTGCCTTCCATTTCACCAGGCAGAATTTCTGCTGATTGCCCTATTGTGAAAGTAAATAAATATTTTAACTAAACCCTTCAGAATGTATTTGCTCTATTGTTTCAAGTGCTCTGAAATATGTATTTTAATGAGGGCAGATTATAAGTAGAAGACAACAGCATTTCTTGTGTAACCTGTGGAACAATAGGAAAAAATGTATATTACCTTTATACTTAATCCAAATCCTCCTATAGTTTGTCTTCTAATTGTTACTGTTCTTTCCTGAAAAAGTTAGATCAAGTTCAGTTAGTTTTAATATTTTCTGCCACAATATCTACATTCACATGTCAATGGCTTGTTTCTAACCCCCTTCCCACACTATCTTTTCTTGTCATAATAAATCTGTGAATTCCAGAGTACAAAATCTGAAGAAACTGATAAATTCTGAAAGCTGGAAGGTCTGAAAAAGGCAACTTTATCTTAAACTAGAACTCATTTATTTATTTTTTCTAGCTAAGGATTACATTCCTATTGAATGACACTGCTGAATTTAATAGCAATGCGTAACTGAACTTTGCCAACGTGTCACCACAGATTCCAGTATTGACTTCACATTTTTCTTCATCCACTGTACCTTTTTTATATTTAATGTGCAGAACTGCTCAGTGGCAGCCATCCTAGATATTTATATTTACAAAAGTACACAAGTAGGAAATGTTTTTGAGGTTCCTGCTACCCACATTTACTTTTGGAACAAATGCAGTATTTCAGTTAATACTGAAAACTATATGATCAGTTATAGACATATACCATACATGGAGATGACACTCACATAGACTCACACACACAGAATTGTTGATATTTTTCTGTCTCAAAGTAAAATTTAGTGATATGGATCTTACACACACATACATATTTACACATGTGCATGTTATTTATCTTATATAGTTTAAAATTATACCCTTGGTAATCTGAATTTAATTCATCACTGTGTCTTATCCAACTCCAAAGCAAATTATTTTGGTGATGTCCTATGTAAATTAAGGGCATGCTTGAATCTTAGCTTGTGCGTGTGTGAAAGTGGCTAAACTAGCATCCCTGTACTGCTCTATATAAGCTATCTATACCACACCTACTAGGGCTACAGAAGCAGTAGTTCTATAGCACTGTGTGGATGTGTCTATACATGATACTACGTTGCCGTAACGATGCACTACAGAAATGTAGCTGGTCACTACAGCGATGTAGTGTTGTTGGGTAGTGATGCCTATGCTACACTACCATAGTGATGACCTACTTCATTGCAGTGCATCACTACAGCAACGTAGCATATAAAAATAACTGTGCACTGCTACAGCAATGTAGCATCTAAAAATTATGGTGCAGTAATGGCTGTTACTGAACCATCATTTAGTACTTCCAAAAGTAACAATGGCACTGTGGGGGGCACGTGTAGACATGCCCAGTATCTACTTCATAGGAACACAGGACTGGAAGGGACCTCCTAAGCCATTGTGTCCATTCCTCTATATTTACAGGCAACTGTTAACTCAAGGAATCCCCTCATGTTCCACTTAAATCCCTCTCACACAATTACAAGGCACAACACATGCTATAGGTAAAATCAGAGGAAGCAAGGGCACTGCCAATATTGAGGGCACTGCAGCAACAGGGACACTGTTAGTCAATACATGCTCAAGAGACGCCAGGAAAAATAGCCATGTCCTGAGCTACAGAAGGCAGTTCCCCCTTACAGTCCATGCCAATTTGTCTAAGGGAAAATTTCCTTCCAGGTACCAAATTTGGTGGTTGTTATGACCTGAATGGAAGAGTAGTTTCTTTAGCTAGGAACTTCTGATTTTTTTAAGACCCAGCAGGAACATCAGTAGATTCCAGTAAAAAATTCCCAACATTAGCTGCGACCAATATCCTAGTACCCTGGAGGAAGACAAAAACCAAAAAAACCCACAAAACCCCACAGAAAAACAAATACCTCCCCTCCCGAAACCAACAGGAAAATAGTTTTCCTTTGCCCAAATGGTAATGAATAAAAGCAGAGCTTTCATACCTCAAATGCTACCTTATCATCATAAGCTGGGGATTGCAAACATGTGACTCCAGGTCACACTCACTGTACATGTCTAAATGAGATGCTTTACTGAACAGTAGAGCAAATTATGGCACAGTAAGCATCCATATGTACAAGTGCAGATGCTTACTGAACAGTAAATCACTCTACTTGTGAGAAAATTTGCTACCTGAAAAAACAAGTAGCAAATTTACTTGTAATTACTTACTGAATAGTAATGCAAATTTGCTCCTGGTCAGCCCCAACACTGGGGGCAGCCTCAGCTCAGTCGCAGGGGTGGGAGATTCCTGCCTGAAGCCACAAACCACCTCCCACAGCCCCAACTGGTCCCAGGGGGAGACTGCACACCTCATCGTGCTGTGGAGTGAGGCCAAGGTGCTCACCCAGTTTGTGAAGAGCAGGTGCTCCAATGCACATATCTATGAGGGGCTGCCAAGTCACATGTCAGAGCATAAGCACAACCAGTCAGTGCACCAGTGCCACATAAAATGCAAGACCTTGTGCGCACAGTGGGTCATGGTCACTGACCACAACCAATGGTTGAGGGCTACTTGCAAGGCAGTGGGACCAGGCAGACCAGGAATTCTGGGAGAGGCTCCTGGCCCTAGAGGAGTGGCATATGGAGGCTGGAACCTGCCCTGGTGGCCAGAGCAGTGGAGGCAATAGAGAAGGGCCATTGTGTGCTGGATATTGTCCTTCATGATTCTCACCGCCCTGGCCCTGGCCCTTCCTTCCCCCTGGAAGCTCAACACTACCCAGAAGCAGTCCCCTCCCACCATGGGCCTGGGCTGAGGTGCAGCAGTGCCTCCACAGGCCAGGAACTCCTGCCCTAGCCCCCACCCTGGGTCCCCTGCCACCCGAACTTTCCCCCTGCTCGCCCCAGCTCCACATAGCAGTGGAGCAGAAGCTGCCTGCCGTGGGGCCAGGACCATGCACAGGCTATGCTGTCCCAGCCCACCAGCTGCAGGAGAGGAAGATAAGCACACCAGCTGAGCAGCACCCGCCATCACCCCAGGTGAGTTCCCCACTTGTTGGCCTTGCCTCAGCATTCTGTGGGGGAGCAGCCAGGGCTGGGGTGCTGGCTGCATACCCCCAGGCTTTGCCTCCAGGTTCCCCCAGCCCATGGCCCCCCACCCCAGGGAGGCTCACATATAGCCCACACTGCAAATAGTCTGCACAAGGAAGAAGATATTTTATTGGTGGTGGGAGGGGTGGGTGGGGTGGGTGGTGGAAGGGCTCTGTGGGGAGAGGGGGAGGAAAAGGGGTTCCTTGAGGAGAGGGAATGAGCTCTGATGTGGGGAATGAGGGGGAGATCTGTTACTGTGGAGGGGAATAAACTGCTTTTCTGTAGTGACTGTGGTGAGGGTGGGCAGTGGGGCAGGGCTCCATGGGCAGCAGTACAGGTGGGCTATACTGAAAAGTTCAGGAAGAGGTGGTTAGCCAGTGCCTCTCACACCCAGTATCCTGACCCCCACTGGCAGGTGTGCAGCTCGCTTGGGGCCTCAGTGGAAGGAGCCCATCACTGTCACTGCCACCAGTGCTAGTGCTCCTGGTACCAGACATCTCCCTCCTGCTGTGCCTTCTGCACCCAGGGCTCATGGAAGAGCTCCCCCCAGGTCTCACAGATGTTATGTAGCACACAGGCTGTGGTGATGACCCAGGGAATGTTGGCCTTAGCAACCTCAAGGCAGGTGGTGATGGTGAACCAGTATCCCTTGAGGTTGTGGAAGGCACACTCCACCAGGGCACAGCTCCAGCCCACACACCAGTTGAAGTGTTCCTGGAAGGAGTCCAGACAGCCAATGTAGGGCTGTATAAGCTAGAGGAGGAGCAGTTAGGCAGAATCTCCAATGAGGTGGGGCAGGGCTACCACTACACCCAGCTGGAGGTCTAGCACCCCGGCACAAAATGCCCATTCTCCACCAGGGCTGACTGGGTGGAGTTGTAGAAGATGTAGGCATTGTGGGTGCTATCCACCCAGCCAGCACTCACATTGGTTAAGGCACCATGATAGCTGATGGTAGCCTGAAGCATGACAGTGGAAGCCTCACTGGCTGTAGCAGGGTGGTCACCATGAGTTGGGCAGGTGATGGGGATGTGTGTCCCGTTCAGGACCTTGATGCACTGGGGGAAGCCCATGCTGCAGAATCCTGTCACCACCACCAAGGGGTTGTGCATGCAGAGCACAGCATGCCACAGCTCAACAACACGCTTGCTTCCATCCCCAGGGATGACAAGGTCATTCTTCTGAGCAATATACCATTCATGAACGCAGATGATGTTCATGAACACAGTACAGTATATGTGGATTTCCCCATTTGTGGGAATCTCTAGAACGTATGGTCCGCGAATGGCAAGGGTCTCCTGTAAAGCCTGCAGGCCAGATGGTATACCCACAGAGGTCTACCATCCTGGTGGCTTCTGGCTCACCTCATGATTCCACTAGCTTATCCTTCACCTTTGGGATGAAGAAAACATCCCCAGTGATCTCGATAATGCAACCACCATGACTATCTACAAGAAGGGGAACAAATCTGACTGTGGGAACTACAGGGGGATTTCCCTCCTGTCCATGGTAATATCTTGGCCTGCCTCCTCCTAAACTGCCTTCATCCCATCACTGAGGAGATCCTTCCAGAAACCCAGTTTGGCTTCTGACCATCTTAGAGCACTGTGGACATGGTTTTCATTATCAGGCAAATCCAAGAAAAATGTCAGGGGAAAAATCAAGAACTGTTCCTTGCCTTCATTGACTTGATCAAGGCATTAGATTCCTTAAATTGTGAAGCTCTGTGGACCATCCTCCAATGCCTTTGCTGCCCTCTAAAGTCTGTCACCATACTGAGATTCCTGCATGATGATATGACCATCACTGTCCTGAGTGGAAGATTTGAAATCAATGCCTTCCACATCCAGATCAGGGTCAAACAAGGTTGCGTGATCACCCCCACCTTGTTTACCATCTACCTGACCATCATCATCAACTGTATCTGAGATGATCTACCATCCAGCATCAGTATCCAGTATAGACTGGATGGGAAGCTTTTGAATCTTGGGTGCTTCTGGGCAAAAGCAAAACTCACCACCAATGACATCCAGTACCTTCAGTTTACGGACAATTGCTGAGTGATGGTTCACTCTGCACAGGATGTGCAAGTGACCTTAGATTTCTTCAACACTTTGTATAAGAGACTTCACCTGTCCTTGAACATTGCCAAGATGAAGTTTCTCCACCAGCCCTTTCCAGGTCAGCTGAACATCCCTTGTGCTATCTACGTAGATGGGGAGGCTCTGGAGTACATGGAGCTTTCCATATCTCAGAAGCCACCTCTCTCAATGGGCTACCATCGATGAAGAAGTTCAGCACTGGGTCAGCTGCACCAGTGTCAGCCTCTTCAAGCTGCAACAATGTGTCTTCAAAAATAGAGACCTTTGGTAATCAACAAAGATCCTGGTTTATAAGGCTGTCATGCTGACCACCCTCTACTGCAATGAACCCTGGACCATCTACCAGTGCCAGATTAAGATCCTTGAGAAATTTCACCAGGGGTGCTTGTGTCAAATCCTGAGAATCAAATGGGAGGACTGCCAGACCAGCATGAGCGTCCTCCATGAAGCTGCATCTTTCAGCATGAAAGCCTTGCTCTTGAGAAATCAACTCTGATGGATGGGTCACTGCATCTGGATGTTCAAGAACCACCTCCCTCACCAGATTCTCTTCTCCCAGCATTGGCCAGTGCTCAAAGAGTGGCCAAAGGAAATGGTACAAAGACACACTCAAGGTTGCCCTCAAGCACAGAGGCATTGACACCAATGGCTGGGAGGAGCAAGCTGTTGACCACTCAGTATGCTGCCACCTGGTCCACCAAGGTGCACTCCACTTTGAGGCCCAGCGACTTGATACTGAGGCAGAACAGCAGCGGTGGAGGACGGAGAAGGAGATCAACCCAGGGCTGTGAATCCCACTCCCCTGCAAAACAACATGCCCCCATTGTCTACATATGTGTCTTCAGTCACCTGAGAACCCATCAAACCTGACTGACTTAATCCTTGATTTCGAGGGACCACCAATGATGCCTCAGCACATCCTGGAGGGTGGCACACTTCTCCAGGGAAGCCTCCTTGGCAATCACCTTGCCCATGCTGAATAGGTAGCTGATGTAGTGGAGGCTGGTTGGTGTGACCAACTTGAGCAGGGTGATGGCCAGAGGGGTCTCTGTGGGGAGGGACTGTCACATGGTGGTGTCCTGCTGCTCCAGGTGAGGATGGAGCTGCTCCAGGAAGTCCTGGAAGGTGGCACAGATCATGTAAAAGGACTCAAACCGACGCTCATCATCCCAGATGGTCTGGACAACATCCAGCCACCAGTACTGGCTGGCTGGGCAGGCCCAGAGGCAGTGGGGCTGAGGCCCAGCAGGGCAAGGACAATGCCAGTGGTGGCATTCAGGAGTGCATTGGTGGCATCCCTGCCAGGGTCCAGGTGGCAGCAGCATGGTGGTAGGGGGCCTGGGACTCCATGGGGAGCTAGGCCAGGTGTCTGTGTGGCACAACGGCCACCAGGGCCAAGTGCCATGAGCCAGGTGGTCATCCCCATGGTGGGAGAGCAGGGCCAGCAAGGCTGTGGTGACAGTCCTGCTGCATGCTGCTGCTACACTCTTCATGCTGCTCCAGGATAGGGAAGCAGGTGGCTCAGGTGCAGTGTGCAGGGCTGTCTTTTAAAGATGGCTGCTGGCCACAGATCTCCAGCTCCTCCTGAGGAAAGCAGAAGGTGGTGCAAGGCCCCAGGGTGCAGGAGCAAATTGCTGCCATGAGGAAGAGATTGTTTCATTTCATTTCATAGTACCTGGTTTTAAATTAAGATACTGGATATTTAATATGATAAATGAAGTACCACTGATTTTCAATAAACAGTGCCATAATGTTTGAGACCTAACTATTCAGTCACATTTATACTATGCTCATTTATATTATTCTGTATTTTCCATTGTCAGTATAGAGCCCTATGTATGCATATCCATGATCAAACATGCCAACTGAGTGCCATTTTTCTTTCCAATTACCTTGCTATCCTGTTACAGACATCATCTTCCTGGCACACACATATTTTCTTTAGAGTTGTTACATCATTTTTTTCACTTATATTAATTACACCCCAAGCATGCATACATGCTCAACTTAATGGTACAAGAACTGATTTTAATAGGATATCAATGGAACTACTTATATGCCTAAGGCTAAACACATGTATAAGTCTCTTCAGCATGGGGACCTCAGGGCCTTGGCACAAGTTACCTTAAAATAGCATAAAGGCATTTAAAACAAGAGCAGCCATTAGTTAAGGGGTGTTAAAGCACCATAAGTAGCCTTTAAATGTTTCAAAGGCCCCGTCTATACATTACACTTAAGATATTATTGACTAGTTGATCACATCTTAGGTTGTCACCCAGCTACATATTCAATCGATTAATGGCATAAGGGGAGAAATTAGCCACAAAATAATTCCACAAAATGTGTGTCATAGTTCTGTGGCTCCTTACTGTCATGCCAGTAATTGAACATGTGGCTAGGGTCAAAGATATGCCACTTCAGATAAGGTTTATTTTTTATTTGTTTTGTCCAGGCCATTCCAGGATATTGTCTGGATGTTCTGGGGAAATAAAATGCCTTACTTTGATTCTTGTAGTATCCTAGGATGCACAGCTCCCAGCCTTTCTGCCCCTTCCCACCCTCCAAATCTCTACTGGTCTCCATGCCCACCCCCTTTTTTTATACTGAGAATAGCCTTCTCAGTGTTTAATGTCAGAGAGTTGCATGGTCTCACTTCTTGAGGGTTCTGGGATCAGCTTCGAGCCACTGGGGCTCTATTCAAGGGAGATGGTGCAGCATGGGAAACCTTGCTTCTCCTGGCCACATGGTCTCCCTACCTGGGGGATCCATGCTAAGCATGGAGCCTCCAGGGCTCAATTAATGTGAGATCATGCAGCTGATCATGTAGATGCTGAGATCTGTAGCTGTTAAGCCCTGTGGGGAGCTGGCAGGTGGAAAGACCCTGGGGTTGGGGGAAGCATGGTTTTCCTGGCTCCAGGGTCTCTACACTAAGCAGAGGAATATCAGGCTTAAGTGCATCAAGCTGGGGAAAGCATACTTCCCCTGGCTCCAAGGTCTTGCCTTATGGCCTCTGACATGGCCACCCTGTGGCTCCACTCCCAGGTACCAGGGGTTATCCTATCCAAGGATACGGGGAAGCACGCCTCCTGTGCCTACACCCCTCAGCCTTCCATAGCCCCCCTCCATCCAGGACTTGACCTGAGGGTGCTCAAGGGAAATCTGACCTCCTCTACCAACCTGGGCAGGGGAGAACATGTGAAAAGGGCCATGTTCTTGTGTGAAATGTTCTATTTCATGTAAAGTGAACTTAATTGAAGTTTTAACACACCTTGCACTGGTATTAAAGGCACGGGCAGCCCTAAGAATGGCTTGAGGGGGCTGGGATTGAGTGGGAAGCCTGAGGTCCTGTTTGGCAGGGTTGTTTGAGGCAGCAAGAGTGGAGCCAGTCACTTGAGTGCTGTTCACCAGTGCACTCCATCCTATGATGGGTGGAACCATGGAGGACTCATGGGAGGAAAGCTGGGGTCCCCCCAAACTCACCCACCTTGGATGGGAACACTGGAAACTCAGCAGGGTTTGTTGCAGGTAGCTGGTTCTTGCCAGCCCATTTCCCCTTTCCTGGTCAGGATAGGAACATGCAGTGCCCCCACACTTTAGTAGTTCCACTCCAGCCTACATGACCCGGGTACTCCTGACCCAATCCTGGCTTCCCCACAGCCTTCCCATGAAAGAGCAGTGCCATTGGAACAGGCTGGTATGGGGTCAACAAGCTGGGCTCAGCTAGGGGGCTCATCAGGGCCCAGACCTCTACCACCACCCACAATTTATTAACAAATGATGTAAAAAAGTCTATTTTTTCATAGATTCATAGAGGCTAAGGTTGGAAGGGACCTCAACAGATCATCAAGTCTGACCCCTGCCTAGGCAGGAAAGAGTGCTGGGGTCAACTGACCCCAGCCAGGTGCCTATCCAGACTTCTCTTAAAAACTTGTATGGTAGGGAAGAGTATCACCTCCCCTGGAAGCCCATTCCAAATTTTGGCCCCCCTTACCATGAAGAAGTTTTTTCCTGATATCTAGCCTAAATCTGCTCTCTGTCATTTTATAATCGTTGTTCCTTGTTATCCCAGAAGGCACCCTGAGGAACAGAGCATCTCCAATCCCTTGCTGTGTCCCCCTGTTTCCAGTTCTTTTATTTCATTTCAGACCAAAATGCTTTAAATAATTATATAAAAAACACTTTACATAACCTTAAATGCAGACTAAGGTGAGCCGATGCTAATGGGTCTCCCTCCATAGGTGTGCCTCCCCTCCCTCACACCAGACAAATCCCCCACCACTGCCAGGTGGCCACTTCATTGTGCCTCAGTTCTCCTGACCCCACAAACCCCTGTTTCTCAGCTCTGTCTTGGTAAGTGCTCTATTCCATGCAGCCAGCATGATAGTTCTCAATTCTGCCCTGACGTGTTCTGTGCCATGCAGTGATCATGTTGGTTTCAGATGAAAATGTTTCAAAATGGAGTGCCTTCTGTAACTCCTGTCTGTGCTGCCTCCCATCCTTAAGCTGTTTTCAGAATGGAAGGGGGTTAGAGAGCAGAGGAAGTTCAGTCTGGGGGGGTTTCAGGTCCCACTGGGAGGTGGGGAGGGCATATTGGAGCCTCAATGAGGTGGGGGAGCTCCAATTCACCTACCCTACCCTCCAGAGCTGGCTAGGGGACCCTTAGAACAAGCTCCCTCTTCTCTCTTTCCCCCCTCCTATTCTGAAACAGGGACAGGCTGAGGGAGGGCCATTACTAGGAGAAACTAGCTGCAGGCTGGAAGCAGGAGTTAGATCCCCCTCCCTCCTGGAAGCGACTGTGAACTTTTGTTTGGTCTGGGGGATCAAAGCGTTCTGAGTTACAGGGAGAAGCTGCACTTCTGTCTACATTGTATATGGAAGTTGAAGGGGACAGGTGCTTAGGTGGTGTTCTCCTCAATCTTTCTTGACAAGAAGAAGGGCCTGGGAAGAAGTGGACTCATCCTGCAAATCAATGCATGGCTGTGCAGATGGTGTCGCCCATAAGCTTTGGCATCTTTGACCCTGGAACATTGTTCCAAGCACAAGGATTACTAGGAAGAGACAGGATCCATCTGACAAAGAGAGGGAAGAGAATCTTTACAGACAGACTTGCTAACTTAGCGAGGAAGGCTTTAAACTAGGTCCACTAGGGATGGAGACCAAAGCCCTGAGGTAAGTGGGGAAGTGATCTGGAGGAAGCACAAGCAGGAGGGGGGAGAAGGGGAGAACTTCTCATTCTTCCTGAGAAAGTAGGGTGATCGCTAGTTACCTCAAGTGTCTACATATATGCACAGAGCCTAGGAAATAAGCAGGAAGAATTGGAAGCCCTCAGACAGTCATGGAACTATGTAACTGGAATAACAGAGACTTGGTGGGATAGCTTACATGACTGGAGTACTGTCATGGATGGGTATAAACTGTCCAGGAAGGACAGGAGGGAAGAAGATGAGGAGGAGTTGCTCTTTATGTAAACAAGCTGTATGATTGCTCAGTGTTCCAGTATGAAACTGGAGGCAGGAATGTTGAAAATTTCTCGTTTACTGTCATAGGGAAGAGCCACAAGGGTGATGTCATGGTCTGTGCTTGTTATAGACCACCAGACCAGGAGGATAAGGTGTATCAGGCTTTCTTCAAACAGTTATCAGAATTTTCCCAATTACAGGCCCTGGTTGAGATGAGGACTTCAATCACCCTGACAGCTGCTGGAAAATACAACAGTGTTCAGGCAATCCAGGAAGTTTTTGGAGAGGGTTGGGTACAACTTCCTGATGCAAGTATTGGCCAGATAAGGGCCATGATCTTCTTGACCTTCTGCTCACAAGCAGGGAAGAATTGGTGGGGAAAGTAGAAGTGGATGGCCATCTGGGCAGCAGTGACCACAACATGATTGAGTTCAGGATCCTGAGGAAAGGAAGGAATGAGAGCAGCAGAGTAAGGACCCTGGACTTCAGAAAAGCAGACTTCAACTCATTCAGGGAACTGATGGGCAGCACACCCTGGGAAGCCAGTCTGAGGGGAAAAGGAGTCCAGGAGAACTGTATGTATTTTAAAGAAACCTTACTGAGGGCACAAGAATGAACCATACTGATGCACAGGAAGACCAGCAGAAGGTATGGCAGAAGACTAGCTTGGCTTAGCAGGGAATTACTTCAGTAAACTAAATCACAAAAAAGGAAACTTGCAAGAAGTGGAAGCTTAGACAAACAACTAGAGAGGAATATAAGAATATTGCTTGGGCATACAGTAATAAAATCAGGAAGCCCAAAGTGCAATTGGAGTCTGTAGCTAGCAAGGGATGTGAAGGGTAACAAGAAGTGTTTCTACAAGTATATCAACAACAAGAGAAAGACCAGGGAAAGTGTGGGCCCCTTACGGAATGGGGGATGCAAGCTAGTGACAGACGACGTGCAAAAGGCTGAAATACTCAATGCCTCTTTTACCTCAATCTTCACAGGCAACATCAGCTTCCAGACTACAGCACCTGGGAGCACAGTTTGGGGAGGAGGTAAGCAAGCCACAGTGGCAAAAAACACGTTAGGGACTGTGGCGGGCCAGTAGGGGGTGCTCCTGTGCTGAGCCACCAACCTCACTGTGCCCGGCCACCTTCTAGGGTCCAAGTGCCTCCCTGGGGGTTCCTCACGTCTGGCCAACTGCCCTTCCTGGAGCACATCTGCTAGCCTGGGGTATTGCTCCCATGACCCCGGGACGGGCTTGATCCTGGCCCAGTGTCCCCTGGGAAACACAGGCCTAGTAGCCCTCAAGGGTACTTGACTCATTTCAAGAACTTGGGATGCTTCCCTCAGTCAGAAGCACAAGTAGTGGTCTCCCTTATTCAGCCAAACCAAGGGGACTCCAAGGCATAATCTAGACCTGTTCCCAATAAGTCCCCCATGCCAGGTACAAAAGAGAACTTTACTGGTTACAAGGAGTAGGGTTGGAATAGGGTACAGAGTTGAGTAGTATCAGAGAAATCCCATAGAGCAAACAGGGTGGCTGGAGTAGCCTTTGATCACACATCTGAGTTACTGCAAGCTATATATCTAGTTAAATCTCAAGTAGCTTACTCACAAGTATCATCCAGAGGCAGGTGGAGATTTCCTCTGGAGGCAAGCAGTTCACTGATCATGAGTTTTGAGAGAGAGAGTAAGTCTCAGATGGTCCAGCTCTTCTCTCTCTCTCTGTCTCTGAGTTTTCATCATGGCTACTGCCCCACCTCCTGGGCAGTCCTTAACTTATACAGCCCTTATGACCTCATTTACCTGGTCCAATGGAGGCCAGCACCAGTCAGCCTCACCTCAGTCCCTGGAAAAATCATGGAGCATATCCTCAAAGAATTAATTTCTAAGCACTTGGAGGAAAAGGTGATTAGGAGCAGTCCACATGATTCACCAAGGGCAAGTCATGCCTGCCCAATCTGATTTCCTTCTATGATGAAATGACTGGCTCTATGGAATAACGGAGAGCAGTGGACATGGTATACCTTGACTTTACCAAGATTCTTGATACAGCCTCCTACACCAATCTTGCAAGCAAGCTAATGAAGCATGTGTTGGATGAATGTACATTAAGGTAGACAGAAAACTGACTAAACTATCCAGCTCAAAGAGCAGCAATCAATGGGTTGATGTCTAGTTGGCAGCCAGTATCAAAGTGAAGTGTCCCATGGGTCAGTCCTAGAGCTGGTTTTGTTCAATATCTTCATCAATAACCTGGAAGATGGGATGAGGTATGCCCTTAGCAAGTTTGCGGATGACACCAAGCTGGAGGTAGTGGGAAAATAAGCTGAATATGAGCCAACAGTGTGCCCTAGTTGCAAAGAAGGCCACTGGCATACATGACTGCCTTAGTAGGAGCATTGCCAGCAGATCAAAGGAAGTGATTATTCCCCTCTATTTGGCATTTGCAGTACTGCATTCAGTTTTGGTGCCCCCACTACAGAAAGGATAAGGTCAACTTGAAGAGAGTCCAGTGGAAGGCAATGAAAGTGATTAGGGGGCTGGGGCAATGAGTTATGAAGAGAGGCTGAGGGAACCAGGCTCATTTAATATGGAGATGAGAAGACTGAGGGTGTATTTAAATCATAGCCTTCATCTAGCTGAAGGGTGGTTCCAAAGAGGCTAAATTACTCTCAGTGGTGGCAGGCAACAGAACTAGGAGTCATGTCCTTAAGTTTTAGCAAAGGAAATTTAGGTTACATATTAGGAAAATCTCTCTCACTAGGAGGTTAGTAAAGCACTGGAACAGGTTACTTAGAGAGGTTGTTGAAGTTTTTAAGAGCTGACAAGACAAAGTCTTGGCTGAGATGGTCTAGCTGGGGATGGTCCTTCTTTGAGCAGGGAGTTGAACTAGATGATTTCCTGGGGTCCCTTCCAACCCTAAGCATGATTTCTATGCATTTTTACATAGTTTTACAGATTTTCCAAATCTATTTCATTCTTTATGTTAAACCACATAGATGATATTTTCAATTTGAAACACCTGTGGTTAGGGTAGAATTCTGCTCTATAAATTCTCAGTCTTATAGGAAGAATAAAAGTACATAAGGAGCACAAAAAAGTTGTTATCAAAGTTAAAGTAAGAATACATAAAAAAAAGCTGATAAAAAAAAGCTGATAAATATGAAACTGCATCTAGAAAAGTGAGCTACCATGGGGAAGATGGGGGTGGGGAGAGAATGACCAGTATGTGGGAAAAGACAAATAGACTAGAAGAATGCAATAAACTGATAGACAAATGTATTGGCTATGTTGACAAGCACATCAAAGCTTTAGCTTCACTGACATTTGAAGTTAAAATACTTCTCTGTTTACAATTTAAAGTAATTTAGCACCTACCAGTGCTAGCATTACCACTCCACCCAAGACAATTGCTTTTTCCATTTTTCAAAGGGAAGTTGCTTTAGGCCTCTGCTACACATTACAGAGATGATGAAATTAATTGGTTAATCCCTCAATAAATTTAGACTAGTCACACATGCAAAGTTAGACTTGCTACAAGTTCAAAGTGATTATCACACAATTAACTGGTTAATTGCACAATAAATTAAGATCAGCCACATATGCAACATAATTATCACACAATGATGACTACCCAGCTACAAAAAGAGCCAACCAGCTATAAAGTTAGGGCTTGAAAATGTGTAACAACTTTATAGCTGGTTTCTATTTAGTTTTAATTTGAATGTTTAGCAGATCCCTTGGTTTCTTTTCCTGGTTTTCCTTTAATTTCTTTGAATTCTTTTAAATGAAAATAACAGTTGCCACAAATGCCAGACTTGACATATAGTGAGAAAATGTTAGTCCTAGACTACTTATGACATGAAAACTAATTACATAAAGGAAACAAAAATAATTTCTTATAACTTCTGCCAATCCATGCAATGGTTACTGCAATTTTGGAATGATGCCTTCCTTTCTCATTAGCTCTGTTCAGTTCACAAGCCATGGAGGCAGCTTGGGCAGCCAGGGATTGCATATGGGAGAAGATTAAGTTCCAGGAACAGTAGAGACCACAGCCCCATTACATGTTCACTGGGTATAGAGGTTGACTGGCATAGGCCAACAGGTTGGCTGGATAAAAGTGTGGTATCAGCAGTTGATATGGGCTTTATTGGAGCAGTGAGTGCATTTGGGTCTCTGCTGATTTTCACTCTGGAAAAGTTAACATTTCTATGTCTGACCATTACTACAATCACCCATTCCAGTTACTGAGTTGTATACAAAGGCAAGCAGCAAGTTCAAGACTGCCAATTCGAGTATTTCACATGTACTAACTTTGCTTCATATATAATGTGAAAGACAACAAGGTCACCATCCCCGTGAATTCCTGGAAAGCCTTATTATATGTGATTTTAGCTTGCTGCTAAGTGAGAAAACTCTTAATAAATATACAATAGTGAGTGATATTTTGTCTTTTCTAGATATTGTGAGTTTGGCATTTGACTTTCTGATAAAAGAAAAGATTCGATTCCTGTGAGAACATGCAGGCCATTTTAATCTTTCAAAATTGACCTAGAAAATGGCAGTTATCTTTTTAAATGTCAATAGATTGTTATACTGAAGTTTTTCAATATCTGTAGAAAAATAAGGGCAGATTGAATTATATTTCTGTACTGGTATTTAGAATTGTCAGCTCTCTGTTGTCACATAAAGCTATTCAGGTTGGCAAAGAACTCAAGTTATCATATCTGATGACTTTGATGGCCTTTACAAAAAGTTGGCAGTCTCTGTCCACTTCCTAGTCAGCAAACACCTACCATACAGAAAACGTTATCACGAATGCTTTTCTTTGCTTCCAGTGTCAGTAGAAACACACAGAATGAAAATGCTTGATGGATGAATTCAGCTTTTCACCAAGTTATAGACCAGGTACAGGGGTATAGATTATAGCCGTGTTGGTCTACGGTCATAGGAAGAGCACAGACCAACTGCAGATGCTTCCTCTACTTGACAAAAGTTATTTATGCCTGAAAGCTTGCAAAGAAGATTTTTTTCAACTATTTGAGTTGGTCTAATAAAATATATCAGATTTATCCAAAAAACCTTGTAAACCAGGTACAGCTATTCAAAAAGCCTGAGGTGGAAGCAATCCAAATTACATGCTTTACTCTAAGTGTCCTAGGTTAGCTCATAGATTCATAGATTTTAGAGAATAGGCCAACAGATCAGTACAGAACAGAGTATATGTTTGCCCCTTGGAGGATAGGGGGGAGAGCACACAAGCTGCCTGCACTGGGTGAGGGCCAGAAGGTTGGGGATGCTCCCATATGAATCCCAGGGGGCTTTTCAGGCTGGGCCACCCGTGATTGGCTGATAGACATGGCCAAGCAGCCCTCCCCCTGACATCATCAGACACAGACATGACAGCTGCTGGCATACAATGAAGGAAACCTCTCTCAGCAATGCCTGGCAGCCTAGTCCAGCTCCCTGGAGCTGTGCCAGCTTGCAGAGGTATGGGTGTCCTGGGTGGATGTGCAGGAGCCCACCTAGGGAACCTCATGCCTCCATAAGCTGGCACAGCCACACAGAGCAGGACTGGAGCCAGGCAGCCTTCTCCCCCAGCCTCAGCATCAGCCACTGTGCTTTCTCAGTTCTGTAACAGCCCAAGGGCAGAGCCAAGTAAGTGCTCAGCAGGAGAAGATGAGTTCGAGCCAAGTTCTAGTGCACTTTCCTGAAAGGGGAGAGTCAGCAGGAGGCTGCAAAGGCACCTAGTATGCTGGAGAACAGCAAGCTAACTTGAGTCAGGAGGGGATCTGGTCTAGAAGTTGATAGAACAGTCCAACCTAAATCACTTAAGTCTACCACCACATTGATCCAAGTCTATCTTAGACCGCGTTCTACTATTTTTAAATCAGTCCATGGGTGCTGAAGTTCTGTGTGGTTACGGGTGTAGACTGGTTTCTGAGCACTTATACTGGTATAAGTATAACATCTGTACCTGGCGAAAATCCCTACCAGGATTAAGGAAATCCAGACTGTATTTCTGTATTGTATCATTCTACCGTTTGAGACAATGTTAAGGAAAAATATACCATAATAATTTGTTCAAATAATTTGCTGCGCCTTTTATCTGCCTCTCCTGTCTTCCCTTTTTGTAAATGTTCAAATAACTGCATTTATTGACACCAATGCATCTGAAAAGTAAAGGTTAAAATTCAACACTTGAACATTAATGGAAAGAAAATCCAAACTGTAAAAAACAGAAGGAAACAAACAAACTAGTACATGACCAACTGATCAGTTAAAGCCAAGTAATATATTCTTAATTTCTACTGTAAAAAGAAAAAAAGCATAATTTTAAAACATTAATAATTTGAAAAAAAATGTGTTGTTTACCCAGAAACAGAAAAGGTTAAAACTTATTGAATTATTTATTTCTAACAATTTGCTCATTTCTATTCTATCATCATCTGTCTCTTATCTATGATTATGGTTAATTCACTTATATTTATAATTAGAAAACTGCAACTCAGAAAACAACATTTATATTTAACATTATATTCTTCATCCTTAAATTAGTGGTATTGTGATTAATTCTGCTGACTGGAAGACAGGAGACCTGATTTCTAAAACAATGCTGTCACAGATATTTTTTCCAACAAGATGAAAAATTACTCTTTGTGGACTATTTTCTCATATATAAAATGGGGAAAAATAATTCTTCCCACCTCACATTTAATTACGAGTGTAAAATCAAATTCAATAATTTTTTTAGAGGTAAGGTACTATCATATTCCAAGTATTGCTATTTTGAAAATGTCCAAGACTGTAGATAATTAGTTATTAAAGGTCATGAATCTCATATGAATCTATCCAAAAAATCCTTTATCACTGAATGAAAAAATATAGATATTTAATTATGGAATACTTTATTCCACAGCAACACATAAGTAGCTTATTCAAAGAGAAAGAGAATCAACTTTCCCATTTCAGTCTAGAAAGGTTTTATCCCTGGCTCAGCCTGAACAATGCTGTTTGGATTCTGAAGGAGAAGCTCTACTGATAAATCTATAAGTAAATCTCAAACAGGAATTCAATTGATGTGAATCTTTGCACCAGGACTTTGTCAAGGTTGAGTCCAAGCAGCACCATTACAGAAATAACTACAATGGATTGTACTTATTTACAACTGCATAAGAACGATTATATTAGAACTCATCACTTTATCTAGGTGAATTAGCGTTTTTATTTGAATTTGTTTTACTGAGGAGCTAGACATTATGAACATTGTTCTTGGAAATTTAGAATTCATAAAAACTAAATTGAATGGATCTAGTTCAAAGCTATGTGTGAGGACATGCACTGAGCAATTCAAAGAGATTATCCCTTCTGTTTATTGTCCCCTGTGATCTTAACACATCTCATCTCTAGCCAGATATTTCAGAGCAAAACTATTTATCCACATGCCTCACTTAGCTGGACCTGTGGATTTAATAAAGGCAAAGACTTAGGTTTTTATTACCCACTACTATCATCTGTTATATTTTGCTTCTATTTTGAACAGCAAGTAAATAAGTCTTTTGCAAGTATAATTTCAGGGTAAATTTTAGGAATTTGCTATAAAAAAAACCCCCTTCTTTATTTTTCTGCAACTCACTCTCCATGCTTAGACAAACTATATCTGTTACAATGGAGCTGTTTTGGTTTTATACCAAATGGAATGAAAATCCTGACTGTACCACTGAGGGTCTTCAGCAAACAGAGGTTTCTGCCAACTGCCAATACTCCAAAAAAGAGTATTGCTCCATGAATTTGTAGTAATGTTCTACTCAAAATAGACAGATATTCTGTGATAATCCACTACGTTGCAATAATTTTCCGATCGATCAGTCTTTTTTTTCATAATTATCAATCTCAATTTCCTGTTTTGCTCATTATAGATAACCATGGACATACCTGGTGTCCTCTGCCAACCCTCATGAAAAAAAGAAAAGGAAAAAGAGAATAATTTGAGTTATTAGGCTAATGAAACCATGACCTTCTGGTCAGTGTATTCCACAAAATTTTCTTAAGTTGCTGTTAGGCAGTATCAGGCCATTGCACTGGAGCTCAGATCTATATCAGAGGGCTACCAGCAGCACAGTGCAGATGATACTACATCCAAAAAACATTATTATATGTAGAGATGTATAGAGCTACTGTGAAATTTGAGCTTATTCATGATAGCTTGGGCAAGAGCTTTTTTACAAGATTGCTGTATATGGATAGAGCTGTCATAGAAAGAATGTTGGGTAATTATTTCTAATAATGTTGAAAGATGTTATAAAGAGATACCCTTCTTGAAAGGTTAGTACCATCTCTGTAATTTTATATTCTTTTAATGATTTTATTTTCCTACTCACATATTCAAAGTCTTATACAACAAAAGGAAAACTGTCCTTCAGATCTCCTTAGTACTTGGAATTAAAACACTTTTGCAATTCATATTAAGTAAATCAAATTAAAGGTGAGAGTTGAATAACTGGTTCATGTGAAGTAGCACCTCATTATGATTTCAATAACAGTATACCTGGAGCACCTACTTCAAGAATTCACTTAAGTACATGCTGAAGTCAGATACTTTACAAAAGCATATACATATATTCTTCACTTTAAAGTTAACACGTTTAAGTGTCCTTCCTTAAATAGACATGAATTGCTGAGCTGGAACCAAAGTAAAACATTATTCTGTACTTTTAAGGTTCAAAATGTGATCCAAAATATATTTTATTATTCATTTTAATTAATTATTAGTAACAACTGAAAAAGGAGTGCACACAGTAATCTGCATTTTTATCAGTATTCTTTTCAATTAAAAATATATTTTTACTGCACATTTTGGACATGATTCACTATTGGATATAGATAAAAATCACATCCTTTTATAGTAGATGTGTAATACAACAAGGGATGCAGGCTATTCATATTAACTAGAATTTCTCATGCATAAATATATACAAACAAACCAAAACAAGCAAGAAATCCCTACCCAATAATTCAAGACTTAAACAGGAAAGATGAAAATAGATGAGTCTTTTGAGACCTGTCTAATCAGCCTAGACAACTGGAGCACATGATTCAAGATGATTTAAATGGCCTGTGATGAAAGGATAGTTAACAGTCTGTGAAATGCCAATCATCCTTAGTTAGAATGAACCTATTGATTTAAGACCTTGTGTTAATCCCAGAGGAAATAAGGGTAAAGGGCTTTAAACTCTCTTACCCAACAATGGCACTGCTGAGAGAAAAGAAAAATCCTCATTGCCGCATTGATATAAATCAGTTAATGAGTTATGCATTTAATCTGCAAATAAAATTGGGGTAGGATAATCAATGAAGCAAATCATTTGCTATCTTTTATAATAAAGTAAAATAAAGAGGGCAAAGCTTATAAGGGGAAGCCCTAAGGCTAAATGAAAAATATTAAATGTGCATGCCATTAAATTATTTAAATGCCATGTTCAGCATAAGCAACTGAAGTTGCAACACATTAATGAAAGTTATTTTTTGAATGGTAAAATCTTGTAATAAATAAAACCAGAAATGGCCTGGTGGAGTGGCAGTGCAGTAGTATGGTGCTATAACAAGAACCAACAAGGCATGAGTCTGAACTCATGCTCTTTTGCCTGGATTAATGAAAGTTCAGCACATTGCTGAGAACAGTCATTAGAATGGAAGGAACAAACACAGCTTTTGTACAGTACTCTACAGCTGATAAAAAATGACAGCCAGACTCCAGATGCAATATACAAGCTCACTATTATAATATACAAACTCCAAAGACAATATACAAATCCACCCACGTTGAAAGAGCATTGGATAGGCAAGAAGTTAAGTCACCGTTGGTGCATCAACAATAAGGTATCACTGTCTGCACATGCACCAGTATTAGGGAGCAGTAAACTAACTCTGCCATAAGATAGCACTGTCAGGGACAGTACTATCTTACAGTGGAGTCATTAAGTGGGATCAAACACAAATGTAGACAGTGACTACCCAGTGCAACTTGCACCCAGTCAGTCCAGCCAGCCAGGAGTCAGACACCTGGCTCTTGCCAGCCCCTCTGCCACCCAATGCCGCCACCTGGAGCTTGGGGCTGAATCCCTGGGCATGTCCAGATGAACACACACATGTCTCTTGCAGAGTTTCAAACCCCTTTTATTAGACAAACAAAATTAGAGCAATTTAGGCAATTTAGTCCAATGTAGGCAAAATTAGACCCCTGGATATCCGGGGGGGGGGAGGGGGGTCAAAAAATAGTCCGGGGGAAAAAAGCGGGGTAGGAAGCTCCAGGCAACCAGAAGCTCGGTTGCCTGCATTCTGGTAGCCAGCCAAAGAGCCTCTATGGCTGGCCCATGCCCCGGATGCTGAAGCACGCTGCCTGCCCATGCAGGGCAAGCAGTGGTGCAGGCTGCAGTGATCTGGACCCGGCTTTGTAGCACATAAGTAGGGGACTGAGGGGGCTGGAGAAGGGGGGGGGAGGAGACCATGGGGGGCCCTGCCTGGCCCCAGCCACACATTTGTTCCCCCAACTCCCTGTGCAGTCCCTCACCCCCAATGCATTCCCCTCACTCCCCGTAGGTTCCCCGAGCTCCCTGTGATTCCCCCTCACTCCCCATGCATTCCCCCAGCTCCCTGTGCATTCCCCCAGCTCCCCATTCATTTCCCCCACCCCTGTGGGTTCCCTCAGCTCCCTGTTCATTCCCCTCACTCCTTGAGGAGACGAGCCCCTGCAGATGAGTTGGAGATTTTCCCCTGCTTATCTCCAGTCTCCTGCTCATACTCCTGCTCATATTGAGCCTCCTGAGGGTGGAGACAAGCAGGGTAACATCTACAGCTTGTCTCCAGGGGCTTATTTCCAGCCCCCTGCTCATCCCCTGCTCTCCCCTCATTTCCTTGCTCCCCAATCATTTCCCCTGCTCTCCCCTTCTCCCCCCTCATTTCCCCTGATCCCCCTATTTCCTCTGCTCCCCAGTTGTTTTCCCTGCTCTCCTCTGCTGTCCCCACATGTTCCCTGCTGTCCCCCACTTTCCCCTCATTTCCCCTGCTCTCCCTAGCTACTCAATCACTTTCCTGCCCTACCCAAACCCCCTCACCCCCGACACACACACACAAATGGTCCAAGCTTACCAGCAGTGGCAGCAGCAATTGGGGATGCTTGGAGCCTCATGGCAGAGCCCCTCCACCCCCATGCAGTCAGAGGCATGGGGCTCAGCTTCAGCTGCCTGGCACCCATGTTGCTGGTGCCGCATCATGCGGGTGCAGTGTGGCTTGGCAGAGTGCAGTGCACCATCTGGCAGCTCCAGCTCTCACCTGAGCCAGTGCTGCTAATCTCCAGTGGCCCCCAGCTGCCATAGAGTGCACAGCTCCCTGTGGAGTCAGGCTGCACCTGTACAAGATGCAGTGCCAGCAGCACCTGCCAGGTGGCCGAGGCTGATTCCTGCTGCCCCCCACTGCTCCCACACCACATGGGGGGGGGTTTGCCATGAGGCCCTAGTGGCCCCAATGGCCGCTGCTGCAGCTGGTGATGCAAGGGATGCTAGGGCCAGGTGAGGCAGTGATGGGGAACTGTGACTGGGTGGGCAAATGACAGTGGAACTGGTGGAGCAAGCAGAGGCTAGGACTGGGTGGGGGCATGTTGGCCATGCGGAAGAGGGGGCAATAGCCCCTATGGAGAGGCATGTGGCCCCTGTTGGGGCTGTGGACCTGTGGGGGCAGCAGTCCATAAGCTTTTGGGGGGGGCTGTGCCCTGCAGGGGGCAGGGACCCACCCCACCCAAGCAGCCCCCCATACACCCTCCCCTCACAGTCCCCCCACAATCCCCCCATAAGCCCCACACCCTCATACTTGGCCCTGTAGGTCAGGAGTGAGGAGACTGGGGTGGGGGGCAGGCTGTGGGTTGAGAGTGAGAGTCAAGGGCAAGTGCAAGGGCAGGGCACTGGCATATCAGTGCTGCACATCCTGGTGAATGAAGGGTGTAGGGGCAGCTCTGTTTTTTCTATGACAAAAAAGCCAAAAATCAATGCCAAACCATATAGATATTTAGAATGTATTGCATTATTATGACACAGGCACTGGTAGGCTTCCAAATTGCTTTAAAATTGTAAATATATCAATAAAACTTTGCCCAACTTATTATCTCTCTCTCTCTCTGTATGTTTAGTGGTCTTTTTTTTTTTTTTTACTTGTGAAAGAACATGGATTTTGGGGTATTTTAAAGAGCGACTTTGGGATTTTTTTTATCAGGGATTTTGCAGTTTTTAAATAGGCAACACTAGAATTCCTGCTAGTGAGACAAGACAGTTTCTCAAGGGACTGATCCTTGGGGCACAAAAGGAGACTATTCTATTACACTGGAAAGGGGGCAAGGGGACTAAAAAGCCCCCTTGGTTGAACAGGGAACTCCAGAAGAGACAGAGAGCAAAGAAAGAGAACTACAGGCAGTGGAAGCAGGGGGCAGCCACCAAGGAGGAATATACATCCCTGGCGCACTATTTCAGGGAATCAGGCAGACCAAGGCAGGGCTGGAGCTTAGGCTGGCCACAATAATCAAGGACAATAAAAAGTCCTTCTACAGATACATAGTGAGCAAAAGTAGGGCGCAGAGTAACATGGGGCCCTGCAGGACAGATCAGGTCAGTTGGTGGCCGACAGGGAAAAAGGCAGAGCTCTTCAATGAGTTCTCTGCTTCAGTACTCCTAAGTATTGGCCAAGACAATTCCCTCAATTTGAACATAGACAGATGTCTGGGAGGCACTAGACTACCAATGGTTAGTGTTGACTTAGTTAAGGAGCACTTGGATGGGCTGGATGGGTACAAGTCAGCAGGCCCAGATGACCTCCATCCATGGGTGCTGAAGGAATTGGCCAGTGTCATAGCTGAGCCACTGGAATGGCTGTTTGAGCACTCATGGTGCTCCAGCCATGTCCCTGAGGACTGGAAAAGGGCCAATGTGGTGCCCATATTTTAAGAAGGGGAGAAGGGATGAGTCAGGTAACTTTAGGCCAGTCAGTCTTACCTCCATGTACAATTACATAAGAGGGTACATCAGGACTTGTTTACCAGAGGTCCCCAAGGGATAACAAAATCTAACAGCCATAAACTCCAGGAAGGCCGATTTAGACTAGACATAAGAAAAAGGTTCATTTTGGTGCATGTGTCCAGGGTCTAGAACAAACTCCCCCAAGAGGTGGTGCAAGCACCTACTCTGGACTCATTCAAAAACATTTGGATTCATTTCTTGCTGGGGTCACTTGATCCCAGCTGACTTCCTGGCTATGTTGGTGGAGCTGGACTTGATGATCTCATGAGGTCCCTTGCAGCCCCTAATGTCTATAACATCTATGAAATCTATTAAGTTTGCATCACTTCTATTTGAGCTGCTGCAAGTGCACATGCCTACATGTATGGATGCACCCGCTGTGACCCATGCCAGCCCAGGGCTGCTCTGCCCTGGCTTAAATTGCTGCTGTCCCAAGTACACATATAGATGCTGTGCCTGAGAGAATTGTACCGTGACTCAAAATGGCTCCGGAGTTTATTGTGTTGCATTAATTGCATGTGTAGATGTACCCAGTATCAACAGAAATAACCATAATATTCACAGAAGGAGGACTTACAGCCTTACAGAGATTTTTAAAAAGCCTATGTATTCACTTCCACTGAGATTTTCTTATCAGTCAGTTGGTTTGGCCTACCACTTTTATTAAACACCTGCACAGCTTTGACTATTTCAACTATTTTAACCCTCTGGGTTAAAATCCATGGGGAACACGGCACAGGGGACACAATGGTGGGAGTCTACTACAGACCTCCCACTCAAAGTCCTGAGCTTGACCAGGAGTTTGCCTGGGAACTGGCTGAGGCCGCATGCTCCAGGACCATGGTTGACATGGGTGACTTCAATTACCCGGACATCTTGTGGGAGGATCGCTCAGCAAAATCTGAGCGGTCGCAAAGCTTCCTCTCATGCGTGGATGACCTCTACCTGACTCAAGAAGTCTATGGGCCAATGAGAGGCAAAGTGCTGCTCGACCTGGTCCTGGCTACTGGGGATGACCTAGTTGGCGACCTAGTGATCGATGGGAAGCTGGGTGACAGCGACCACGAGCTGATCACCTTCATCATCCGCCGAAAAGCTGGCAACTCAGTCAGCAACACGGAAGTCCTTGACTTCAGGAAAGCTGACTTTGACAAGCTCAGGAGGCTTGTCAGTGAGGCCCTAAGGGACCATGACCACGGGGAGAGGGGAGTTCAAGAAGAGTGGTTGCTCCTCAAGGGAGCGATCCTCAAAGCACAAACTAAGTCTATTCCATCTCAGAGGAAAGGCAGCAAGAGGGCACAGCAGCCCCCCTGGCTCTCCAGGGACCTAGCAGGACCTCCTGAGGCTAAAAAGAAAGGCCTACAAAGGATAGAGGATGGGAGACACCTCCAAGGAGGATTATTCTGCACTGGTCCAGTCCTATAGGGAGCAGACCAGGAAAGCCAAGGCTGCAACTGAACTCCAACTAGCTTTGAGCATCAAGGACAATAAAAAGTCCTTTTTCAGATATGTGGGGAGCCGGAGGAAAAGCAGGGGAAACGTTGGACCCCTGCTGAACCAGATGGGGCAACTGACAACTGACGCCCAGGAAAAAGCCAACCTATTAAATAGGTACTTTGCGTTGGTCTTTCATCAGTCCCATGGGATGCCCATGCCCACTACGGGACAGGGAAGTCCAGGTCAGGGTGATCCCCTGCCCTCCATTGATGCTGACTTCATGAAGGAACATCTTGAGAAGCTGGATACCTTCAAGTCAGCCGGCCCTGACAATCTTCACCCCAGGGTACTCAAGGAGCTGGCGAGCATCATAGCTCAGCCTCTAGCACGGATCTTTGAAAACTCTTGGTGCTCTGGTGTAGTGCCCGAAGACTGGAAGAAGGCCAATGTGGTCCTATCTTCAAGAAAGGAAGGAAAGTGGATCCGGCTAACTATAGGCCCATTAGCCTGACTTCTATCCCGGGGAAGATCTTAGAAAAGTTTATTAAAGAGGCCATCCTTAATGGACTGGCTGATGCCAACATCTTAAGGGATAGCCAGCATGGGTTTGTTGTGGGTAGGTCTTGCTTGACCAATCTCATTTCCTTCTATGACCAGTGACCTATCACCTGGACAAGGGAGAAGAGATTGATGTCATATATCTTGACTTCAAAAAAGCCTTTGATCTGGTTTCCCATGATTGCCTCTTGGAGAAACTGGCCAATTATCGCCTTGGGTCCTCCACGATCCACTGGCTGGAAAATTGGCTCCGGGGTCGGACCCAGAGGGTAGTAATTGATGGAAGTCACTCATCGTGGTGTCCTGTGACCAGTGGGATCCCCCAAGGCTCTGTCCTTGGACCCATACTGTTCAACATCTTCATTAATGATGTGGACACTGGAGTCAGAAGCAGACTGGCCAAGTTCACCGATGACACCAAACTTTGGGGCAAAGCATCCACACCAGAAGACAGGCGGGTGATCCAGGCTGACCTGGACAGGCTCAGCAAGTGGGCAGACAAGAATCTGATGGTGTTCAACACCGATAAATGCAAGGTTCTCCACCTTGGGAAGAAAAACCCGCAGCATCCTTATAAGGTTGGCAGTGCTATGTTTGCTAGCACTATGCAAGAAAGAGACTTGGGGGTCATCATTGACCACAAGATGAACATGAGCCTGCAGTGCGATGCTGTGGCTAGTAAAGCGACCAAAACGCTGGCTTGCATCCATAGATGCTTCTCAAGCAAATCCCGGGACGTCATTCTCCCCTTGTACTCGGCCTTAGTGAGGCCGCAGCTGGAGTACTGCATCCAGTTTTGGGCTCCACAATTCAAAAAGGATGTGGAGAAGCTTGAGAGAGTCCAGAGAAGAGCCACACGCATGATCAGAGGTCAGGGAAGCAGACCCTACAATGACAGGCTGAGAGCCCTGGGGCTCTTTAGCCTGGAAAAACGCAGGCTCAGAGGTGATCTGATGGCCACCTATAAGTTTATCAGGGGTGACCACCAGTATCTGGGGGAACGTTTGTTCACCAGAGCGCCCCAAGGGATGATGACTAGGTCGAACGGTCATAAACTACTACAAGACTGTTTCAGGCTGGACATAAGGAAGAATTTCTTTACTGTCTGAGTCCCCAAGTTCTGGAACAGCCTGCCACTGGAGGTGGTTCAAGCGCCTACATGGAACACATTCAAAAGCAAACTGGATGCTTATCTTGCTGGGATCCTATGACCCCAGCTGACTTCCTGCCCTTTGGGCAGGGGGCTGGCCTCGATGATCTTCCAAGGTCCCTTCCAGCCCTAATGTCTATGAAACCTATGAAACTAAGGTTTTACTTCTCAGTGGCTAAATAGAGTACAGAAGATTGTTCACTTTGTGGGTATGGATCTCTGGAGGCCTCATCCAGGGAGTGTGGATGTTTGTTTTCCCAGGGACAAGAAGCAGTGGCACACCTTGTGTCACTGTTACTTTTCCACATGGAATGCCTGTGCCATGCACAGCAGGTTACCCTGGGTGGGGTAGGGAAGGCTGGGGCCAGCACTGTGCTGACTCCAGCAGCCTTACCTGGGGTCCTGGGAGCCTTTTGGGGTTGCAGCAGTGGTGATCCTGCCACTTGGAGCCTGGCTGGCAGCTCGAGCATGGCTCTGGCCAGCCAGGCTCCAGTTTTGGGTGGGCATGCTGCCCCTGTGTACACTGCTCAGCTTTTTTTTCCAAGCAGGTTTTTTTGACCCTGGGATCTCCACCTGAATGTGTGGTATGTGGGATCACAGATGTACCGCGTACCATATGCCTGTGCTTGTCTGGACATGGCCCGGGGAGTTATTCTACTACTGGTGACATACTCTGAGTTGATTTTGGGTATGCATTCAGTATATTTTTACTACAATTATATTTAGAGATACTATAAAATAGGGGCATGACGGAAGTATTATTGGATCCAGGAGCAATCCCAGAGATGTTGCATATATAGACATTATGCTGTTGTGTCTCATAGCATTTAACATGAAGTACTCTGATAATCTCATTAGCTCAAAAGGAGTATAGGATTTTATAACAGTTTCCAGTAAATTATGAGCAAACAAGCACACCCTTTTGATAATATACTATCTATAAAAATATATATAAAGATATTAATAGTAAGTGGATTTCTATGAGTTTTTGAAACAGCCTATAAAATTTTATTTAAAAGTAACAACAACAAAAACAGAAAAAATGCCATTCTTGATATAGAAATATGTTGGGTAGTTTGCCTATATCAAAAGTATTACTGTTCATGTCCATGTAATTCTATAGATCTTGAGAGTCATTTTTGATAAAATGCAATTAAACTATAGAACTACATTGTTTTTGTGCCTACTAAATTCAACAGGAGTTTAAAGTAAGAGGTTGCTCTCTTCTATCACCTAAAACTCAGCAAAAACTATCAAAATGCCTTGAAAGTGCATCATTCAATGGTTTCAATATTTGAACTCCAGTCAATCAGTTCAGAAATACTAATGAATTTCTGGAATGTAGTTAAGAGGTAGTTCAATGTCAAGGCAATATATCAAGCAACCAATATCAGCATAAAGGAACAGTCATATTGATATACCATATTTACTTGAATATAAGATGACCCTGAATATACAGAACCCTTCCCCCTGTAATTAGATTCTACATATGGGAAATTTATAAATTTGTTATAACTTCCCAGGTATGTAATTTAGTTATTGGATGTTTAGCCTTGAATTTTTCTCTCTCCCACTGCTACATCAGGAAAAATAAATGTGGGGGTCTGGTAGCCCCCTTGCCCTCTGTCCCCTGTAATGTCTTCCTCCTGCAGCTCCTTCCTCCCACCCCACCCATTACTATCAAACCCTGCTCTCCCTGAGCACATAGAAGTGTAAATGGCATATTTGAAAACACTGATTTTTAAATAAACATGCCTGTAGTAATCAATCTCACCCAGAATTGATACATTTTACCATTTTAAAAATTCCTGTATGTTTTAACACAGGTACTCCATAAACACACTTTTAAGCAGAACTGTTGTAACTAATATATATATATATATATATATATATATATAGAGAGAGAGAGAGAGAGAGAGAGAGAGAGAGAGAGAGAGAGAGAAAGTACATACTATGGGATCAGAGGAGGGACAAACCAAGACCAGTACTGTGAAGCATTAGCTTAATACAGATACCATATTCAAAATGTACTTAGATATATCTCCATTAAAGGGAACAGCAAGTGGAAAAAACAGATATATAGTATACTTGCACATGTACACATACACCTGCTCATGCCCCCCCCTCCCCCCGGTGTTTTTAACATAATACACTTTAACAGAAGAATAAAGACTACTTACACCAGAATAGAAAGGCTCACCAGACACACAGATCACATCCTGCTCCTGGATCATCAAAATATCTTTGGCTAAGTGCAGCCGCACTTTGAAAGGCTCCTGGTTACCATCCTGCAGCAAACAAATCCCTGTCTTTGTCTTCAAAGGAAGGAACAGAGAGAAAAGTTTGCTTAGTGTCCATATTGTTTCCAGTGTCCATACTATGAAGCAAAATAATTGGTGTTTCTTAGGCCTGGTGTTAATGCTGTGTTCACCATGAATCTTTCCCCACTAGATATGAAAAAATGTTTCCTGAGATTGCTGTATATATTTGCTGTATTCAGAATAGAAGAGAACTGTGGTAACGTTGTGATAGGAGTTGATTAAGTTTGACATTTTTAAAACATTATTTATTAAGGAATCCAACCCATACAATAACAGATTTAACACCCAAAGGCATATCCATTCCCCCAAAATATACACAAAGACAGACATCAATCATTATCAGCAGTGATACCACAATCCATACAATGTGCACAGAAGTCTTGTGCTCCTTTCTCCTTCTCCCAAGTTTTGGGACCTGATTCTACTCATAATGAGTAATAAAATTCATTATTAGTTTCGTTGGGAGTAGTAACACATTCTTGTGTGCTCTTTCAATGATTAGGTACTAATTCCTCATTTGAACACGAGAGGAATTACCATTTGCTCAAAGAGGCTATGCCAAGACTAAAGGAAGGTGAATGAGTTTAATACTGCCAAAATAATGAAAGAAAAACAAACAAAAAAAAAGAATACTATATATATAAGCCTGTGCTACACAGTCATGTACTTTACCAGGCTATAAGAAGAGCATGTTACTCATGTCTTAACCTTACTTTTCAAATGAGGCATGCTAAATTAAACACAGAAGAGAAAGAGATCAAAGAACCAAACCTCCTCTGTCTCTACCAACCAAACCAAACCTTTATGCTGTGACTTGTACAATTTAAATTTAGAAATATATATATATATATATATATATATATATATATATAAAATAATAGATCAACAGTTCTGTAGCCTTGCTCAATTTACAAGCAAAGAACAATGTAATAGTGGAGTTGCGTCTTGCTCGACTTTCATTTATACAGCGTATGCTGGATGTCTGAGAAGTCAAGTGGATACAGGTGTGCGCACATATAGTACTTATTAATCTTTCTTTCAAGGTCTGTGCTGAAAATACATAGTGTACACTGTAGAAATATTAAATTTTATAAGACTTCATGCAATGTCCACAGCCAGAACCCAAGGCTTTCATGTTAGTAGGAATCTTTTTTTGTAGTGTATTAAAAAAATGACACCAATTAAGTATATTTTACAAATTTAAAAACTGTATAGAAGCCTAAAAGTACCATTTTTCTATATTTGTATTTTGCCAGCTAGTAAACATTTTTGCACAGTGTCAGCAACCAGGAAAAGGTAGGCAACCACGTACTGTGGACTCGGGTCTTGCTCAATTAATCCATGGAGTCGGAGGATAATAAAAGCAGTGTTGCAGAATGAAACTGCTCTTACCCTAGATAAGGACTATCATTGAATCTGATGTATCTGACATCAGACACCATGGCCTCTTAGTGTAAGTAACCTAAGACAATCTCAGAAGGTGAATTTAAGGATTTAAGATGGTTGAGAATTCAGCTTCCTTCTGTGGTCTATCCCCAAATTCAATATAGCTATTGCTAATAAACTATGCTGAGTAATAACTTGATTCTATTAAATGCCAATGCTAGAACTCCCAACTACATCTCTTAGAAGCAAGATTTTACCTACTGGACACTAAATGTTTCCTTTCTTCAGTGTGGTGATGAATGGGTATAAGGACATAAACAAGGCTCTCTTTGGGTTTTTCTGCCAAGGAAGACACAAATATGATAATACTTGTCATTGACAATAACAGGAAGGTGAGCTACTCATTTATAGGCAACAAACTTTGGGGAACAGAGCCCTAGAATAAGCTCTGGACACCTTACTTCAGGATTGTGCAGAAAAAAAGAATGCGTATACATTTCTGAGCGGGGTATCAGAATCTAAAGAAACTATAGAATCTACTGCTCTGCACAGGGAATACAAAAGGTTTCAGGGTCTGATAGTGTTCTGGAGATCTAAACTACTTGTACTTCTTCACACTGACGAATTCTCTTCTTTTGCTGCTATTGCACAAAGAAACTCAACTGCAGTCCTGGGATTATTTTTTTCCATGGACACCCACGATCAAACTTGTGCAATTTGCCCCTTGTATTGAAAAGCAGTTACACATGGACTTGACCTCCATCGGAGATTTTCCTTATCTATTTGGTAAATACATTAGACATAATAAAAGAGTGAGGTGTATGATCATAAAAAGCATGGTAGTAGCCCGCTGGTTCAGGTGGATGACCACCTCATTCATTGCAACGCAGTGAGTCATATTAAGTGGGAGAGGCAAAGAATAGGATGGGAGATACAGAGAATGAACTGAACACCCACAGGTGATCAGCTTTCTTACAACCCAGCTTTCATCCTAAGAACATGAATAAGTCCAAAAAAAAGAAGGCACACAAGAAGGTCCTATTTCTGAATATAGAGAGATACTGGTGCTTCATGCATTCACTCTCTCTCAAAAGGACAAGGACTCCTGGAACTAATGGCTTCTATCACTTGAGAGTGGTAAATATGAAGCTATTAACTGCTTGAAGCATGGTGCTATAGAACAAGGTTTTTACCTTTCTTCAGTATGATTTTTGGCTCTCTTTCAAACATGTAAAAAGCACTTACCGCTTGTAAGTATTCTTTAGAAAGGAACCCAGACAAAGAGGATGCCAAGAAAATTAACAAAATCAGGGCCAGTTATAAAAGAAAAACAATTTTTTTGGGCAGGAAAAATGCTGATTTGATTTTTCAAGCATTCTAATGTTTTGGTTATTTTTAAAAGGTATGCATTATTTTGTTTTCATTTATTTCAATAAACAAAATGTCTCTGCTTCATGAAAACTGGGGTTTTGTAAACAAACATTTCAGCAGTCTTCTCCAAAATGTTTTTTCATTAAAAAACTAACCGCCTCCCCCAACACAGGAACCCCCGTATGATCTTTCCCCACAAAATATGAAATATCTATAGTGATTTTATGATATGTTAAAGTATTTTTCAATTAGAAAACTTCTTGTTTTGAAAACATGTTAAACGCTATAAACAAATCTAAGATTTTTTGCTCCCTTGTATTCGAATTCACATCATTATATAATAGTATATTTTTAAAAAACAAATGAAAATATTACTTAGCCCAATGTTGTAACTGTTCTACATGCAGAACTCCCGCTAAAGTTAGGGGATGCTAGATTTAGAGAGCATTGGGGCTGCTGACCCCATACATAGCACCATAGGCAGAGCTCAGATTTTGAAAAGGGCAGTGTGGGTGATGTGGTGCATCATCCTATAATGCAACGCATATTGTTATCCAATTAAAAATAAACTAGAAACTTTACTAATATGCTAGGGGCCTAGGCTATATTATATAGTTTATGATCCAAACAAAAACAAATAACTGAGTCTGCCGGGGAGGGCTGACTGTCAGCTGTGTTGTGGGGAAGGCACCCAGTACAGGGAGGGGTCAGTTGTTACCACACAGCCTGCCTACAGACAATACTGTTCTCTGCACTTCCATAAAAGTCCCCCAGACACTTCACCATGGCCCCAAAGTGCCTCTAACCATCCTTTATGAATTGCCACTGACACCTCGAGTGTCTCCTTGCTCCATTTTGTCCCTCATTATCCCACATGCTCAACCCCACCCCATCATGACCTAAACCCAGAACACACCATCGCCCCCACATCCTGCCCCTTTGTTGCCCCCCAATTAACCCTTTGCACCCTGCATGGACATATTCTATATTCTTGAAACTTGGCAGGCTTCATGCTCTCAGCAGAGGCTACCACCCCTGCAAGTTTCATCCAAATCAGACAAAAACAACAAAGTTGTAGATATCTAATTGATCCCCCATTATACCCTATAGCCGGATATCCGAGGTGGCTCCGAAGCTTTGGAGGCACTTCGGCCAGATCAAAGCAGGAACCTAGTCTGGAGCTCTGGATCGGATCCCTGGCATCTGAAGCAGCCAGATCCGAACACGGATCAAATAGCTGCCTACTTGCACAGGCCTACTAGAGACCCCGCCACTCTCCTCAGCACTAAAACTCATGTGCTCATCACACCTCCCTGTCCCCATAATGACCCAGCCTCTCCTCAACCCACACCCCTCTACTCCACAGGCTCCCATCCCAAAAGGCTCTTGGTGCCCACGATAACCCATCCAGCCCCCTATGGTCTCTGGGAATCCTTTACCCTCAAAACCCCTCCTAAGCAATTCTCTCTACCCCTCATGGCCCCTGACCATAGGGCAGGTGGGAGCAGAGCTGTAAGTGTCTGCTGCTCCACTTTTCCCCCCATAGCATGCCCAGAGCTGGCCAACCACTGCCTTCTACTCTCAACATACAGAAACAAATGGCTGGGTCAGAGGAGGACTCGCTTCAGCTGCTGGCAGTACCCCTACTCTGGGTGACTGAGCCGTCTCCTCCAACCATGCCAAGTTTTATGCCACCCTGCTTGCACCACTAGTTTGGCCTCCATCCTCTGCTACAATGAAAAACCAAGGAAAAGGTCATTGCAGTAAGTTAACTCTTTCCCTCCCCTTTGCAACTCCCTCTTGCCTCCGACTGCTACACCACTGCACAGCTCAGTCTGCTTTTAGCCTTGTCCCTCCCTTCCCTGTCTCTGATTTGTTGTGGGTTCAAGTTCCTTAGGAACAAAGCCACTCAGTGCACATTCCTAGGTGGCAGCACACTCTTACTGGACATTTTGAGGGGTAAGCAGAGAAATATTACCAGGACTATGTAGCAAGATAACTGCAGAAGAAAGGCTAGTTTGATTAGAGGAAGATCAGGCATCGTTAATACCTCTGGAGAGAAGAGATTAGCAAAATCAAGTAGATTAGAATGTGTCATTAAGTCAATTGACTCCCTCAGCTCCACCTGAATAAAAAGGTTTTTGTCCCTGCCAAGAAGTTTCCATTCAAAGGGCAGGGGGTGGGGGTGACCCCACCCCTGCTCCAGCACAGTACTGTTGTTCTAACATTACTATATCTTTTAAAAATTGGAAGTAGTAAAATGGATTAAATGGAAGGGCCAAACATGGTGAAAAAATTGTATCAGGAGAGAATTTTAAAAGCCAAAAAAAGAGAGGAGTTAGATCCTTCAAGTGCAAGAAAATCTCTCTCCTTCTCCTTAAATAGTAGTGTCTCTATATCTATTTGATAATCTTCTCATTTATACACTATGACTATTATATTGCAGGAAGAAGACTCCTCCTGATGCCTATGTCACAAAAGCATTTGTTTGTTGCTTCCGGTTATGGGACGTATTTTGGAAGCAGCAAGTGACATCAGGTGCTGAAAAGAGCAGGGTAGTAACAACTATTGTGAGCCACAAAGGGACAATTATAAACTCCTACAGCCCCCAAACTCCCTGCAGTCATCCACTGATCAGGGCTGTAGCCAAGTTTTTACTCACCCCAAAACTATAAGAGAGCTACAGCTAGCCCTGGGATAAATACAACCTTTAATACATTGGTTTTTGTAGTTCTGATTTACTTGACTGCACATTTTTGATTCAGCCAATTACACTATAAAAACCTCCAAAAAAGCTTTCAGCACAAAGCTAAGGGGCTTCTTTGTGGGAAGTAAGTGGCACATAAGCATAGCAGACACAATTAGGCTTTACAATAAAATTAAGATTCAAGTCAGTTTTTAGATGCACGTGGGCAGAGTTTATTCAGTCTATACAAGAAAAGCAGGCATGGGAATAGTAAAACATTCTGGTTCTCTGAAAGATTGATGGCACATTCACAGATCTTATTTACATGAAGCCATCTAAAACAGAATGAAGCACTGTAACCATTGTTCTGTTGGGAGAAAACTGGTTTATGGTATATCTCTAAATTAAATCTGCAGTCACATCACCTCCCTCCCTGAGAGTTGCATTAATAGAGATAAAAACAGGAAAGCCTAAAGTACTAAAACATAGCAGATTCTAGAAGAGGAAAGTGAAGAGGTAGATTGAAATGAGTAAATCATCTCAAGCAAAGCTCTTAGGTATAGGAAAAAGTCATTGGACTGTTCTCTATTATGTTTCATTTTTGTCTAGCCCTGCACTCCAAAACACCACATAGAAATGCAATAGGTGGGATCCTTTTATGTCACTGCTACACAAAACCTTATACTTTAGGTGCGGACCAAGTAAACTTATCCAATATAGATTCATAGATGTCAGGGTCAGAAGGGACCTCAATAGATCGAGTCTGACCCCCTGCATAGGCAGGAAAGAGTGCTGGGTCTAGATGACCCCAGCTAGATGCTTATCTAACCTCCTCTTGAAGACCCCCAGGGTAGGGGAGAGCACCACCTCCCTTGGGAGCCCGTTCCAGACCGTGGCCACTCTAACTGTGAAGAAGTTCTTCCTAATGTCTAGTTTAAATCTGCTCTCCGCTAGCTTATGGCCATTATTTCTTGTGACCCCCAGGGGCACCTTGGTGAGTACAGCCTCACCAATTTCCTCTGCGCCCCCATGATGAATTGATAGGTAGCCACAAGGTTGCCTCTCAACCCTCTCTTGCGGAGGCTGAAGAGGTCCAGGAGACCCAGTCTCTCCTTGTAGGGCTTGGCCTGCAAGCCCTTAACCATAGGAATGGCCCTTCTCTGGACCCTCTCCAGGTTATCCGCATCCCTCTTGAAGTGTGGTGCCCAAAACTGCACGCAGTATTCCAACTGCGGTCTGACCAGTGCCCGATAGAGGGGAAGTATCACCTCCTTGGTTCTATTTGTCATGCACCTGCTGATGCACAATAAAGTGCAATTAACTTTGCTGATGACTTCATCACACTGACGACTCATATTCATCTTGGAGTCCACTAGGACTCCAAGATCCCTTTCTGCTTCCGTGCCTCCAAGCAGGTCATTCCCTAGGCTGTAGGTGTGCTGGACATTTTTCCTCCCTAGGTGCAGCACTTTACATTTCTCCTTGTTAAATCGCATTCTATTTTCTGCCCATTTGTCCAACCTGTCCAGGTCTGCCTGTAGTTGTTCCCTGCCCTCCAGTGTGTCCACTTCTCCCCACAGTTTTGTATCATCCACAAACTTGGACAATGTACACTTCACTCCCTCATCCAAGTCACTGATGAAGACACTGAAGAGTATTGGTCCAAGGACCGAGCCCTGCAGAACCCCACTTCTCACGTTCTTCCAGGTGGATACTGACCACCACTCTCTAAGTTCAACCCTCTAGCCAATTTGCCACCCACTGGACTGTGTAATCATCCAAGTCACAGCCTCTTAACTTGTTCACCAGTATGGTGTGGGATACTGTATTGAAGGCCTTCCTGAAGTCTAAGTAAATGACGTCAACCCCTACTCCTGTGTCCAGGTGTTTTGTAAACTGGTTGTAAAAAGAGACTAGATTAGTCAGGCATGATCTACCTGCTACGAACCCGTGCTGGTTTCCCCTCAGCATAATTTTTCCTGCTGGGCTGTCACATATATGAGCCTTAATAATCTTTTCAAAGACTTTACCAAGGATGGAGGTGAGACTGACTGACCTCTATATGAACCTATAGAGGATCACCCAGACACATGAACTCACGTAGCATTATACTTCACATCAATGTTTTTCTTTAGTCTGATCGTGAATGACAAATAAGAACAGTTAGGCCTTGTAGTCCACTCCTGCCAATGAAGGAAACCTCTCTGCTTTACTGTGCTAATATACTCTGATTTCTAATTTATGTTACTGTTATAGGTTAACAAAGTAAGATCAACCTTTGAATTTGCCTACAGTACCACCATACAGTGTACCACCAATTTGCAACCATAATCAACTGATCATCATCAGCATCAAGGCAGTGCAAAAAAGATATATAGGACATCTTTGCCCAGCAACATTCAGATTTTTGTCCTGTGCATTTTAATCTCACCCAAAGTTCCAAATCTGGTATCTTTTAAATAATATGTATAGGAATAGTTATCTAATGATAACATCTTGGTTCAACATTTACATCCTTCAAATTAATTTTGGAGGAAATAGACAAGCTCTTGTTAAAATAGGCAGCTATGCCAAAAATAAGTTGTTTCTAAAAACATATTTTTAAGCTCAAACAATGTTCTTCCATGTACGTGTGAAGTATTGTAGGCGCCAAACTAGTTTCAAATAGACCTTCAAGTATTCCTTTTCCCTAACATGCTAAGATAATAGTAGCCTTTCCACAAGGCTAAGATTTTGTTTGTTCTGGTTCTGCATTTTTCCCTGTCACTAACATTAAGCAACAATAATTATTGGATTATCTGTGACTGTTGACCATGGGAGATTTAGTTTATTGGTTTGCATGGCCTATTTTACTCTTCTGGATACTGAGATGAACTGAATCTGACCTTGAAACATTTGGAGATTTGCCCAGCCTTGTCAAGAAAGGTGAACATAAAAATAAGAAAGGTAAATAGAGTGACAGGTTTCAGGAGGCAATGAGAGCAGGTGCTAGAGATGGACACTGTACCATCATTACATGTCAGTGACACATAAAGGAAGTTTTTCATATAGTCTAGCTACTCATGCTGCTGGATTGTTGTCAGTCAGATGGACCATGTTTAAGGACCAAGGCACATTTGGAATTCATCCAATCTGTGCTTGGCTTGTCATGCAGAATGTAGAGAACATGTTTTTAGCAGATCCTTTTAGTTATATTATGTATGGACATTCTCAAATTAAAAGGACAACAGGATCTCTTTCTCTAGTACATCCCTTCTACAAGGCAACCCTAGAATTTAGGATGGAAACAGATCTTTCCTTTCATTGCCTTTGTGCCTGATACTGTTCACCCTAGGAATTCCTATGCAAAACTGTCCCCTCAAGCCCTGGGAGTGCCTATCTGACTTTCCCTGCTTACCAAGGTGCACCCCAGAGATGTGAGGGGTATGCCTCAACACCGCTTCTACTGTGCAGTAACTACAAGCTACTGTGCAGTAGATTATTTCTACTTGACAGTAGGGTCAGAAACGACCCATGCGGTACTGGGACCATGCAGTCATGGCAGTTACTGTGCAGTCATTTAGTCTATTTAGTCATTTAGCAAATGACTAAATGCAGTAACAACTGCAGGCCCATATGTAGAGGCATCTAGTATATGCCCAGACAACATGCAGGAGTTAAGGACCACCCCAGCCTCTCGCTATAGAGTCACTGGGGTTTCTCCTGGTGTTGTCATTTTAAAGCAGATGAAATGATTCATGGCCTTTCTATCCTTGCCAATAGGGCTTCTACACTCTGAATGCCCCTCAGACTTGAGCCTTTACTCCTCCACCAGTACACTATAAGGTGATAATCAGTTAAAACCTCCAGAGGTTTTTTATCAGATTAGTCCTCTTCCTTATAATAAACAAACCAAGAGAGGAAGAGTTCAGCTTTGACAGAGGGCTTCTCACATTTCTCTGTTTCCTGATCAAGCAGAGATGAAAAGGCTGTCCACCAAGGAAAAAAAGCTCCCAAAGAGACAGGAGAGTTAGTTATCCAACATATTGCATCTCTAACAATATTTGTTTAATTCTTATTGTTTCTGTTTTGAGTCCTTAAAGAATTCTATGAGTCCCGGTGGTAGGGAAGGATTTAAACGGAAGAGCCTCAGTATAACCCCAGTAAAAAAACAGTATGCTGCAAGGCCTTATGTTATTAATGCTGATCCATCTACTCATGCAATTAATTTTCTTCACAAAAAATTCAGGCTCATTAAAGCACTTCTGGGTGCACGTCTACATATGCATCGCCATCAGGAGCACATTGTACCTGACAGGAGCAGCCCGGTTCAGGGTTGCTTCTGCCCTGCTCTGCCCCCCTGCAGCAGCCAATGGGAGCTCCAGACTCCCCTGGGTGCCAGCCCTGGGGCTGGTAGGGGCCCCAGGACCAGTCCTGAACCCCACATGGCTGGGAGAGCTGTCCCAGCTTGTCAGGGATGCTGCCTGCTACATGGGGATTAGGACCCTCCTGATCCCCATTTGGCTGGGATACAGCAGTCATGGCTGCCAGGACAGCTCTCTCAGACACCTGGGGATCAGGTTGGGATCTGATCTCCATGTGGTTGGGACACAGAAGTACCAACAATTCTACGAGCCATTTGGGGATCCTCACATGGTGGGGAGACAGCTGCTTTTGCACCCAGCACAGCTCTTTCCCTGCATCGTGGCATAACCAGGCAGCAGCGGGGCCCTTGCTGCCTGAGCTGACCACTCCCAGTCAGCATCTACACCTGCACCACTGCACAATAGCTAATACGCTGTTCCTCTAGTACCTGTATTTCCTGATACTAGCAAATGGCACATTTGCCTAATTTACTGAGCAGTAAATCCTGCATACGTGTAGACAGTGGCACTTTACTGCACATTAGATTGGTCTAATGCACAGTAAAGCATCTCATCTAGATGTGCCCAGAGTGAATGAAGCAGAACTCTGTCAGATTCCTTGGTTCTGGATGACTTCTTAGCACTACTTAGCTCTTTTAGCCCCTTCATTCCTCCACACAGGAGATTTTCTCTGTTTTACTCTTAGAACTACCTGAACTAAAATTTCTAGAAATGTGTAATACAAATTGAGAAATATACATTTTATATATTACATATGTAAGCAATGGGTGCTAGGAAAAGAGAAAGTTAACTACATTACTGACAGTATCTAATGCTGAAGAACCTGATATTTTAAAAATAATTTTCACTTGCTTAGACAGAAAATGCAGAACTTTCTAGCTGTATTACAGTAAAGGGGAAAGACTCTACTCCACAAAAATGAATCAGATGCATGTGTTCAGATAGAAAGTACAAAAAAAAAAAGCTTGTGCACGACCTATGGCTGAAGAGGTGAGGAGGACATTTTGACACTTGGGAAAGATGGTAACCATATAAAATAACCCAGTCATCCCACAATTCATTTGTTTAAGAAAGTTCTTCTCACTAAGACAGATACTAAAAAAGGAACTGCATAGGTTCATTGCTTTGCAAATCATAGAGTTAGGATATGGACATAGATACATTTGAAGCCTTTTCAAAAGGGACATGTTTCAAAAGGGGAGCTATTGAGCAGAAGCATGCAACAGTTACTATATTCTAAGAGTTACATGAGGACAAACCAGGAACAATGCAAATGTAGCAAAACCATGAACTGTACCAACACTGCTTCACCCAGTGATAACATTAGAGCAGTTTTTTGTATCATTCCCATCTTGTCTGTACCTAAATGGCAGAATAAAACTGCTGCAGTATAGTTCAGAGCAAGATTTTACCTCTTTTTGAAATGGCTCCAAATGTACATGTATCCATACTCTAAGTAAAATCACCGAAGTGGAAACACCTGTCAGTCACTTGGGGGATGGGGGGAGGGAGAATGGAAACTTTTATGTATAGAGTAATAAGAATTATATAAATATGGAAAAAGGAACATTTTCTACTTCTTACTAAGGAAGAAATTTGCAGAGATGTGGCTGATGACAAAGATATGTCAACACTTGATGCATTAGCAGGGGGTGGCAGGCGTGCTTCAAAAAAAATAGCACACAATTGTGTGCATTCTATGTTCCCTGTAGGAGACAATTTCCTCAGACTGCTGTTTGATTTGTGTTTTGAATATGAGGTGTTTCACAAGAAAAATACAAAAACACTGGGCACTGAAAGTCTATGTGGATGACATTTTGATCTGGGGAAAAAAACAGTAGAAGAGTGTGACCAAAGCCTGTAACAATAGGAAGTAAAGGAAGTAAATTTGTATAAAAAAAATGACTGGCCTATGATTTTAATCACAAAATTATTTATCCCACAAATGAACAGAACTTTTACCTTCTTCTTTCATTTATTAAGTATCTCCAAAAAATAACCTAATCAGATTCCATATTTTCACATCTAAAATCAAGAACTTTTCCAAATTATACCAATAGGGGACTGATATGAACCTCATCAATTATCCAATCCCATCATCTGCTATTGCAGACAAACATATAATATAGTCCCTTCTCTTCCAGAACTTATATGGTTTTGCAAACAAAATCAGAACAGAAGTAACAAAATGCTGTCCCTGTATCACATAGCAAATCTTCAGCAGTATGGCTTGCTTGGTTTTGTATAAAGAATTGATAATGTGTGTTTGAGGGTGTTTCAAAAAGTAACTGTTACTTTGAAATAAAACCATTTTGTGTACAATGAGCGGCAAGTGGTGAGCTCCCACAGGCAGCCACGCTGCTGTTGGCGGGGGGTGGGGTGGGGGTAGGAAGGGTGGTGAGTACTGACCAGCAGTCGGCGACCACCGCAGACATCACCGGCAGTGTCAGCAGTGGCCAGCAGTAACTGGGGACTGCCTGAAGACACCACTGGTGGTGCCGGCAGTGAAGGGTGGGGTGGCTAGCGGTGACTGCCCACAGTTGCCACTGGCAGTGTCAGCAGAGCATTTTTGCAGGGGGTGCACCACCAAGCACAGGGGGGTGCACATGCACCCACGTGCACCCCCAACACATCATCACCAATGGCAGTGGGGAACACTGACAGTGGCAGGCATTGTTGAATGCTCCCATCATTTACAACTATGTAGAGAAGTGATGTAATTCAGAAAACAATCACTGCACACAAAAAGGTTTTATTTCAGAATTGCTGTTACTTCCCAAAACATCTTTGTATTTTGCTTTTGAATAACCCCATATCCAAAGTGCCTGTAACAGAAAGGAAAATAAAAGGAGGAAAAGTTTCATTTTGTTGAGCTCATTACTATTCCTTCCATAATTTTTCTTGGATTTTGCCAACAGTGGAAAGGGTATCATCCCTTCCTCTCCATTGATACTCTTCATGCATAAATTGAAGCTAGAAATGCTTGCCTAAGATGTGATCCTGAAAAGAAAACTACACAAACAGACCTCTGCCCCAATAGTGAACCCTAAATGAAAGTGGGAGTGGATTGCAGAGAATTGATTATGCAAATAGATAAACAACAGATTATGGATAAATTATAATCCATTAGAAAACAAATCCCACCACATAAAAATGTACTGAGTTGGTTGTACCTGATATAATAATTGCTTTTACTTCAGCCTTTAGAAAAAAAACAAAAGAAAAAATGCATTTGATATTCATTATACTACTATTTGAAAAGAAAAAATTCGGACCCTACCTCTTCACAGGTAGTCCTGAAATCCATGTGCTATGGCACAGCTAGTGATATTTGTCTAAAACAAAGAGAAAGATTTCATTAAAATTCAGTCCAAGAATGAACAGATATTGCAAGACATAGTTATCTAAATTAAGTAGGAAGACACTGTCTTCTACTGTACGAGCTCTGTTTATATTCATTACATAAAAAGGAGGAAAGATCAAAGTTGTAAGAGGGTAGGGATATGTGTGAAGCTGAAAAGTTGTTCCTGGTTTTTATGAAGCACACCAACTGATTTGATTAAGTGTAATTAAGGGAGATCTGATGTTTCTACCAACTTCCCCATTGCACTAAACATTCAAACTTATTCGTCTGTATGATTGACCTTTTATTGTAACCATTAGCTTATTTTCCATTTATTCTTCAAAGTAAGAGTACTTGGAAAGAAACCCTTCAGAAAGGAACAATTAAGTGTGGTTTTTCAGAAGGTTCCCTCTTGTAAAGGACTAATTTTTTCTACCCCTAATTAAAAAGTTTCATGCATGAATACTCCTCCCTTTCCCTACTGCATTCAAATTTTTATTCACAAACATTCTGTCTCCAAGAAAGTAACTGCATTTATTAGAGTGTCTACTTTTGGGAAACCTTTGAGTGCTGAAAAATGCAATGATAGAGAAGACAGGAAAGTGCTGGAGTGCTTGTAAAATGTTACATGAAAACTGCAATTAACATTATGGATCTGTATCTGTAATACTTGCATACCAATACAATACACTTAGCATTTTTTTTTTTAATCAAATAAATTGTCATCAGAGGATAGTGATATTTGGGGGATATAAAAGCAGAAAGTGTTACTGATATGAGGTACTTCTGGTTCACTTCCAGGTCCGTTGCTGAGTGTGTGGGGGACCCCACTATGTTATCCCATCTCAGTGATCAGCCGTGGGGGGACCCTGGGTGTCTTTCCAGACCCAGGAGAAGTACTTCCAGTCCACTTGCGGGTCTGCTGTAGAGCGTACGGGGGACCCCCCCCCCCGCATGTTCCCATGGGACACTCCATCCACCCCACCATCTCAGCATTCATGAGCTGTGCCTTGTACCTCAAGGTACATAGAAAAAACATATAAAGCTGTGTCTATGGCCAAATTGTCGTATCTCTCCAAATCTCTCCAAATCAGATCAGAAACTTCCAACTTGATTCGAAGAGATTAATGGGTCTCCTGAATCAATTCAGAGATTTGGCCACTGAATCGGGCCAAATCTCCTTTGAATCAAATCAGCAACTGAAGCTTTGCACAGCCCTACTCTATAGCTGTTTATACATTAAAAAATTATCTGCTGGTGAAAGGGTGAAAACCAGTGCACATAAGAAGATAGAGTTCATGTTTTGTATTTAGAGGACTCAGTCCATTTCAGCTGGTGCTCTAGAATGTCTAACAGTGCTACATTTTTCAGGTGACAAGGCCATGACTCAAAAGACATGCATCATTACTTTGTCTTGTCTGCTTTACAAGTTCACCAAGAGCTAGTGAACCCATTTTTGTAGTTTGTTCTCAAATAATTCATAAAAAGCATGACTGCTATTATAATAATAAAGATTTTTATCACTAGATCAAGGAAGTACGTTTTTTGACCATATTTATTATAAACCTTTATGAATATTAAATACGCTGATATGAAGCCCATTTCACCTTCAAAAGGTGTTGTTAAACCTTGTCTCTTGATGATAAACCTGCTGCAGCTATAGACTTGCAATGTGGTCCATCTTTGAGTCCTGTGAGTCTGTCACTTCTGTAGCTCATGAAAAGCCCAAAAGGATATCCGAAGTAAGCTGTGACTGACTAAGGGCCGTTTTCCAAACCTTGCATGATGGGTTGCATTTTTCAATACGCATTTAATGTCAGGATTTAAATTAACAATTTTTCCTATGATCACCTCTTGGTACAGTTTGACAGTGAAACTGGTATTTATTTAATCTGATTCATCTCTCTCTCGTCTGAAGATACGTTTCATAGACCATTTTCTCTGTTTTTCTCAGAAAAAACCCCCCAAATTAGAACTTTCCATGCAGATTTATAAAGGCACTTTAATTTGGATCTTGACACCTATCACATGTTTGTTGGGTAGTTTCTGTACATTTTTGGGCAGTTTGTATTTGTATCCATATCACAGATGAATATGGACATTTTAAAGTTTCTTATTTCAAGTATTTTTATTTTAATGCTATCTGTGCCTTCCTTGAAGTTTATGTCCGACTCCTACATAATATGCTGCTACCAGTTCTTTTTATTGATGTGCACCTTGTGTAAAAAAAAATTCCATTAATATTTTCTGTAGCTTCATTTGCCTTCAAAGAGAAATAGTTGCTGCGTTTTTCCTAAACACTGAAATTGTAAGTACTCAGTAAGCAACTTCATTTTGGCTTCCCAGCTCTAAGCAGGCCTATTCTTACCTTTTTGTTGTTTTTTCCACCTAGCATGTGCCTGATACTGTCTGACTGCAGGTGGTGACCCCTTTCATATATTTTTTACTGCACTCTCTTTTTTTAGACCTCCTCTATTTTCTCTCCCTTTCTGTTTTACTTTTTCTTGTATTTCCTAGCAAAGGTTCAATATCCTTGCAACTAAGTATGGTTCCCCTGCAGAAGAAAATACAGGCACATACAGGGGGTCAGAGATAATGTTCTCTCTCTTTTATGCAGAGCTCCAGTAGTCTGTCCCTCAGCATTACAGTTCATTCACTTGACTAACTTCCAGCAGTGCTAGAAGTGCAGAGTTCACAAATAACAATACAAACCAAAGACATTGCAGGTTGGCATCTTATTAGAGACAAACTGATTCAGAGAGGAATGAGTTTTTATAGGTGACAACCTACTTCATCAGATAACAATACAGTGACCTTAAGATGGCATATCATTACAAAAAGACATCTGAATAAATTACTCAATTTACATGACAAAGAGTTTGTTTACTGCACAAAGGTGTAGTGACAAGAATTTAAGTCTGCATCTCCATTAGTGCTACCGGGCATCTTTACACATGCTCTGGGGTGGGGGTGAAGGGGCACTTTAATTAGAGTGGTTCTCAGGATCTTCTCTAATTAAAGCACCAGCAGAAGCATTGCATGTATTCATCATCCTGTACTTCAAAATAGTGGTGTGGGCACCTTAACTAAAGCTCATTCAACAAGCTTTAATGAAAGTGCCCCTGCCACCATTTTGAACCATGGGGATGCTGAATACATGTGACACCAAGGCTGCTGGAGCATGCTAATTACTACAATCCAGCAAACTCAATTGAGTCTGCTCCAATGCATGCTAATCAGCATACACTGGAGCAGGTGTCACATGTATATAGGTGCATGACTGGTGACTTTATGTCTGGGCCAGGTACAGGTATAAGTGATACAGGTATACTTTACAGGTATAAGTGATCAGTAACCAGTCTATACCCTTAACAGAACAGAGGCACACAGACTAGCTACACTAGCACTCATCCCATGCTTGGCTGCTCTAGCCAAGCACCCAGTGGGCCCCATCCCTCATCTCTCCCAGAGCTGAGCCAGCAAAACTCCTCTCCCCAGCCCTGCCTCTTGCCTCCGGCCAGCTGTCCACACACCACAAGCAGGCAGCACGGGGGTGGGGAAGAGGGAGTGGATTGCTGAGCGAGAAAAGCCTCTCTCCACAAGCCTCTGGCCAGTTGTCGGCCACAGACAGGCAGCAAGGGAAGGGAACAAGGGAGAGCCAAGCCAGCAAAACCCCACTCCCCAGCCCTGCCTCCAGTCAGCTGTGAGTGGAAAATAAAGATAATTGATTCAAAATTAATTTATTCCAAGACTTACATTTATTTCTATGCTGTGCAATGCATTTATATGTTAGAAAGTAGGAAGTGATACATATTCATCTGAGTATTTTTGGACAAACTGCATTTACATTTTACTGCTGGAATGCCTTAAAATATGTTCAGTTACTACTAGGAGGAAGGATGGTTTCTGGTGGTTGCAGTGTGACCCCAGCACCTTGGCTGGTGATGGCGGAGGAGAGGGGGTGCATTGTTCCACAGAAGGAAGAATTGGGCTCCTTGGAGCTCTGGCAGCAGGCTGTGCCCAGCAGCCTTGCACTGGCTGGCAAGGAAAGGGGGGGCTCAACTGAGGGAAGGATCAGGCCCCTTGAAGCTCTGGCATGAGTGGCCCTTTCCCCGCCATGTCCCCTTTCCCCACAAGGCGCAAGCCTCCCAGGCTGCAGGATGTGTCCTGCCAACACTGCCACTCATGCCACAGCTCTGAGGGGCCCAATCCTTCCTTCTGAGGAATGACCTCTCACCCACCCCCAGTGGCTAGGCTGTCACACATGCCAAAAGTGACCTGCTCTGGGCCTCTCCTGAAAGTCAAGGGCTGGGCATGGGAGAAGGTCCATGGTGGCATGGCAGGAGGTTGAGGGTATGCTTGCTTGTGCCTGGCAGCTGATCAGGGGTAGCCCAGATGCTCATCTGTGCTCAGCATTCTGCAGCACCCCAGGGAGCCTATGAGGCATGCTGACAGGCACGTGGGAGTGGCCCCAACCTGCTGGCCTCAGTCAGTACAGGCAGCCTACATGCCCCACCACCAAAGGGTGAATGGGTGTTCTTTTTTGCTCTTGATCTAACCTACGCCACTTACAAAAACCCACATAGGTTTGATCAATTCCACCTCAGGCTTTTTGAACGTCTGTACTTAGCCCTGAAGCATTTGTAAGTTCTCCATGTCTAGAGTGATTATACATCCTAGTTTGGCTATGACACTCCAGGATCCCATAGCCTGGCCCAGGCCGGTTGGTCAAAAGTCACAGGTCAGAGTCTGGCAGGGTGGTGGAGTGGTATGGTACACCAGGATAGCAGCCGGACAGGCACTGCTGCTCCTGTGTGGGAGCAAGGTGGATGAATAGGAGCGGGTGCTACCCCACCTACACATAGTACATTCTCGTTCCCACACAGGAACAGTGGTGCCTGCCCGGCAGCCTGCCTGGCTCACCACACTGCTCCACTTCCCTGCTGGACTCTGGCCCAGGACATTTAACAAACCAGTTGAGACCAGGCTATGGAATCGTGGAGTGTCCCAGTCAAACCGGGACACACGGTTGCCTATGCATGCTGCTTGTGTTATGGACATCATCATAGCTAACAGATACTTGTTCAGAAAGATAAATAAAGTGGTTCTCGAGCCATATTCCACGGGCCATCTCAAACCGTTTGCTCATCACTTGATGCTTACTTTTCTTTCTCCCCCTCCCCACTTACACACTTACTAAGGGACAGTAAGAGAAGCTGAATATGTTACTTTCCCAGAAAATCAATTAGTGCAGGTTGTTACATAATTGCCAAGATCCTTGGCTCCTTTGAATTGTTATTTTAATGATCTCTATTAAAATATTGTTCAAAATATTGGGCAACCCCTTAGGTATTTAATTCCCAGCATAAAACTACATTGTACGAAATAGTGCACTTTGTTTTGAAATATTTTATAATGTCAGATGCAAATCTCAGATTCCTTTACAGAGCAATGGGATTAATAATGTGCAGCATTTTATCTTGGAATCCATTTATTTTCAAATAGGCACTCTTTCCCAAATGCTTTCCTTACTTTGGACACAAAGTCACCATTTAATCCTCACTATAGTATTATTTTTCATTATAATCATGCTTACAACCATTTTATTGCTGTATGTACCTGCACAAAATAGAGAGGAAGGGGTCAGGCTGGAAAGCACTCACTATTAAATTAGATGTTGCACATCTGCTGAGAAATACCTTTTCTTTAGTCCTCTGTCTAAAAAAAAACCCTTTGGGTAATTGAATTGTGGGAAAAATAGTTTTCCCATACAGGAGTCAAGAAATTACTGGTAAAATAGCTTACAATAATTCCAATTTACCTTTTCTTCTAGAAAGAAGAAAAACATGAATGACAGCACATTGAAAAATGATAATATGATTTAAAAAAAAGTAAAATGCATCTTTAAACTGTGAACTCAACACTAACAAATACCAGCCATGTAGGCACAGCAGTGGTGGAAAAGCCCCTGCTTCATGGCCCTCACCAGATCAACAGACACCAGGTTGCAGGCAAGCTGGGGCCAAGGCCAGGACTTTGCAGCTGCCAGCCAGGTGGGGTAGTAGGGAGGAAAGATGGGGGAACAGGCAGGACATGGGGCTGGGAAGCAAAGGCTTTGCTGCCTCAGCTCTGTGACAGCCTGGGGTTGGGGTTCGGGCAGGTCTGGCCTGGCTCAGCAGGAGCAGAGGAGCCCCATTAGGTGAGGTGGGGTGGGTTGGGGTGAGGTTAGCAGGGACTGCAAAGCATGAGATGCTTGGAGACAGTGACCTAATTTGAGTTGGTAGGGGATCTGACAGAGACCTAACTTGAGTTGGGAGAAGTTAGATAGACCGGTATAATCTAAACTGATTAAAGCGGATACCATCTCCATCCTGGTATATCTTAAACTGGGTTTCACCATTTTAAAACCAGTCTATGTGCACTAAACTTCTGTTCCATTACAGGTTTAGATTGGTTTCTGATCCCTTATACTGGTTTATGTATAATTTCTGTATGTAGCCATGCAAAGCAAATATCCACAGTTAAATTAGCCAGGAAAAATGCTTTGTGCATTCTCTCTCCGTAAGAGGTAAATACAGTAAGATACATATATATTTTTGAAAAGTTAGTAAGGTTTCTCTTCTTCTTCATATCTTTCTTGCAATTGGCCTATTCTCCAAAACCTAAGATACAAAACTTGTTTCACTCATCTCTGCATACAGGCAACACCCGCTTAGTGCTCTTAATTGGATGCTGAAAAACCGAGCATTAAGCAAAACCAAGTGTTAAGTGAAACCAACTTTCACTTTCTAAAGCCACCAAAATCTCTTTCTAAAGCCACCAAAATCACCAGAATCAGGCTTCCAGGATTAGTGGCAGATTCAGGGCCAGCTGCATAATGCCCATGAGTTTTATAACAAAACTTCTTGAGTGCTAAGTAAAATCAAGTATCACCATAAAAAGAGTGTTATAGTGAAACAGCGCCAAGCAAAACAATATTAATCGGGGGCTGCCTGTATATGCAAACCAAATAACATATGTCAGATGGATAGCAAATTACACAGTCAGATGGATAGCAAATTGTCTGAGGGGCAGCACTCAGAGAGTGGTGGTGGACAGGTTATATTCGACCTGGAAGGATGTGATCAGTGGAGTCCCCCAGGGCTCAGTCCTTGGGCCTGCACTGTTCAATTTCTTTATTAGCGACTTGGATGAGGGGGTGAAAAGCACCCTGTTTAAATTCATGGACAACACCAAGATTTGAGGTGAGGTGAGCACGCTAGAAGGGAGGGACAGCATACAGCTGGCCCTGGACTGGTTACAGGGGTGGGCAAATGAGTATAGGATGCGATTCAATAATGACAAGTGCAGGGTGCTGCACTTGGGCAGTAAGAACCAGCATGTGTGTCCTAAAGGGAAATCCAGGGGTAAAAAACTATTAGTTTAGTTGAAGACTATGGCAGCCTTTAGATACAAAATAAGTCTGCTCCATTTAGGAAAATACATTGAGCAGTTGGGTTTCACTTTGTTTATCCTAATAAATCAAGCCATTTTCTAGTAGAGTGAGAGATAATTGCACAAAATAGTTCTGTGATATAATTTTTAAAAAATATTTTATATTTTGTAAGTCATGGCATAAAGAGGATTCCATGTGCTTGAGCAACAGTAATAAATATATAACGTGTATAAAATTTTGAGAATACCTTGAGCTAAGTTAGAAACACCACTTATTCTTTGGGGTACAGAGTCAAATACAATATTATATGTACAATTTTTTTCTATTCATATATTGTTCCATAGAAGCAATACATTTTGGCTTATAATACCTTTTAATAATTGCATATTCTATTAACTCATGTGCCTAGGATAAATAATTTCTGTTTTCTGTGTGAGTAAAGTATTATTTCTTTTTTCCCTTATTTGCCAGAATGGGGTGGACATTTTTTTTTCTTTATTTTTGCCTCTGTGGGTAAATTTTCATGGCAATTAAGCATGGCTGACATTATTGTGAAAGCTATTATTCAGATTATATTTGGATTTTCAGCATAACCTGAATTATCATTAAAAATAGAACCTTGAATTTCAACAAACCTCTCCTCTGGAAATTAAATTTTCCATATTCAGTGCCTGATCAAGAAATTACCTCTTTATATGCTGGTTCTCTGGTTAATGCCATTTTTTAAGTCAACAGGGCTTCTTGTAAATGTTTACATGATGGAAAGAGAAAAAAAATCTTTTTGGCTGTGCAATAATTCTTGCTCAGAAATAATTCAAAGACTACTTCAAGCAAGGGAAGAGATTTTTAAGATGGAACATATAATAGTAATTATTGACCAGTGGCTTTCTTCAGATTTAGATAGTTTAAAAAATAAAAACAAAACTGGTTTTGAGATGTTGGAGAGAGAAAATAAAGTGAGTTCCTACATTTGACATTGTAAAATGAAGTGGTTTGCATAGTTTCCAGCTAGCCCAGTTGTGTGTTGATGCCAGAATAATTTGTGGGAGTTTATGTGCAGGGCTGTCAATCCAAAAGGACCATATTAAAACCTGAGGGCATTTATACATGTGCCCAACCCCTACTCTGATGTGTATTTTTCAAGCCATATATCTGTTATAGGAAATACATAATTTACATTTTCTTTTTAAATTATGCATGTTTGATATGTATTTAAGGTACTAATTAAGATCATAATATGCATAATGTATTGCACCAACTCATACATTTCAATGTACAGTTCCACATATGTAGAGTCATACACCCCCACTAGGTATTCGTACCACCTCCCAAGTGAATCCAGGAATGCTCCCAAGAAATAAACCACCCCTACTGATGTCAGTACCATATACTCAGCATTAAGGGGTCAGGGGCAAATCTGAGTGGTTTGTATCAGCCCTAAGCATGTTGCAGGAGTAAATCACTAAGAGGTGGTCATCAGCAGGCACTCCAACACTATGGTCAGAGACTTGTCATCTCTGCCTTTGGAGAACCTTAACACAGGCACACCTGGGTACAAGTGGGTAAGAGGCTTATTATTCCTTATCTAACTCTGGAGGTGATCAAGGCATACCCACAAAGACATGCTTAAGTCAGTGGAAGTGGTGTGGGGGGAGGGGGCAGGGAATGCAAGAATACAGATTTTTTCATGTCCATTATACAATTCTAAAATTAGTGAATATTAATGTCAATTAAAAGATGCTCAGGAAGTTTGAAGCTACCACTCTGCACATACTTTAAGGTATCTGGTAATAGTGCTTAAATGTAGATAGAATCTGTAAACTCACCAATCCTGTGGGCTCTTCCAGAAATGAAGAATGTAATCACCTGACAAAGCTTTTAAATGAAATGTCCAGCTCTTAGCAAAGCTCAAGCTTCAAAAGAATTAAAGCTAGCAATTAGCAGCTAACAAGGTTTTGAAATGTTTAATTCATTTGAAATTGGCTAAAACAAGAAGGATATTTACTTGCCAGTCATAATTTATTATTTTAATTGCAAGTGTTCTTAATCAGCAGGGTCAATTAAGGATTCACTGTAGAAAAATCAAGTTTGTCAAGAATCTAATGAAGCACAATGCAAAATTAAGGGGATTAATATATGCTATAGTAGCTATTAGGTTGTGTTCCTGCTTATGGCTCTATTTTCTTAAATTATTATTATTGATGGTTATACAACCTCTCTAAAACTACAAAATGTTTTATCTGGAACTCAGACTCTCTTTGACTTCACTTGGATAAAACTGAACTGATAGTGAGTAATAATAATATATTTTTTTTAAATGTTAAACAAAAGAGTATTATTTGAATAGGAGAACAATTTGAAACTTTAAAGATAACTAGCAGCGTTCAGGACCAGCCTCCCTTCTGTGAGAGGTTACAGCACATGACTGGAATTAGGAGATCTCTGGGTTCAACCTCTCACTCTGTCATTGAACTCTGGTGCATATTGGCACTTTTAAAGCCACTTTAAATCACTCAACTGCCCCTCCCCCCAGTCTTACTGTTCCAGGGGCCACATGTGTACATCTGGTGATGTAGGGAGTCCTCCCACTTTTCAGCAATCTGTTCTAAGTAGCACAGTCATACTTCCCAGTCTCCCTTATGAATTGCACCCTATTCCTAATATTTTCTTTTCACCCCCAGGCCTATCGCCAGAATGACCCACATGCTAGGACATACAAGGTGCTGACAGACGTGTAGCTCCTTGGTTTAAATCATGGCACTTCACATAAAGCACCATTAGTTAGATCTACCCCCTGACCCACCAGACATTTGTTGTTGGGTCAGGAGGCTGAGGAATTAAGCTCCATTCTGGAGCTGATCCAGCTAAGAAGATGCATGTCTGCAGCTTCTTTCCACTAGCCCACCCACCTCCCCACCTCCCAGCTTCAGTGCTGGCTGCATGATGGGAGGTGGGGAGGATATGTGAGGGGAGGGAGCTCAGGCTGGAAGTTGCCCAGCCTGTGCTGGAGTGGGGTGGGTGGATTAGAGTGTTGTCCCTCCCTGCCCCCCAGCAGGTTTCCAATTTACCCACCTCTGCCTCCAGCAAAGACTAGGCAAACCCCAGCCCGAGCTCCCTCCCTTAAATTGTCCCCCTTCCCACCACACACACAGCACCAGAGACACGGCTGGGCTGATGCACCCCAGCCCCAATGAGACAGAAGTTAAAGAAGGAGCTCTGTTTTGGAGCACCTTCTTCTAAACTCTCATGTAATGATGGTTAATTTTTCATGTGATCAGGCACTTTTAAAACACTCCGTAGCCATGCACTTCTTTCAGGGCATGGCTATGGAGCACTTTCAAGGGGCCAATTGTGGAACAAATGTAACTTCTGCCTGTGTGCACAGGGCAGTCCATGCAAAATGGCCTCAGTTCTTATGTTAGCATTCTTTCCCTTTGAGTTATATCCAGTCCCTTAATGTCTATGCGGTGTTAAACAGGCTGGAGTAAAGTTGTAAGCATCCTGGTTGGCTTGGTTCTACACCTGTAAAATAGTTTCAAACTGATTCTCATGGGTAATTTATGAAAGTAAATAAGTATTTATAAAACACTGAGTTTAGTATATGGCATGTTCTCAGAAATTGCTTAGATACCAAATATCTGGAAGTCTTAGATAAGCTAAAAAAGCTTTCCTTTCCAAATATGGATATTTTTTTCCTTTAAAACTGCTCTAATGTAAGGTCCAGGAGAAGAAATATTACTGAACTTTAATATGTGAAGAACTAGAAATGGGAGTTTCTTTGTAGGAGGAGATTTCACCTTTCTAATAACACACATGTAGTTAGGTCCAGAAAATCCAAACAATTGAATCTTGTGATTACATACAGAAATGCTTGTTTTAGAAATCTTAATGGTTTCTAAGTATGTCCTTTTCCTTTATAGTCAAGGTAGTAAACTGTGTTAATCTTCAGTCAAGTAGAAGGCAGGGTAGATTTGTACTATATAGACTAACCAAAGTATGTGCATGTGTGTGCATGTGTTTGCACATGTGTGTCTACATATACTGAACAAGCTTTCATGGGTTAAAACTCACTTCATCAAATGCTACAAAAGGACATGCACACAGCTATGTATAAGGAGATAGACAACTACAGAAAACTAAAGTGATTAACGTATAGGTTAATGGCTAGAAAAGCAGTACCCGTAGAATATTAGAACACAGTCACCAAAGCAGTTTAAATATAATATTTAAATATATATTATGTAGCATCTAAGCAATTTCTGAGAACATTCCATATACTAAACTCAGTGTTTTATAAATACTTATTTCCTCTCATAAATCCCCCATAAGAATCAGTGTTAAACTATTTTACAGGTGTAGAACCAATTTATATGTCAGAAAATATATATATATATATATATATATATATATATATATATATATATATATATATATATATATATGTGTGTGTGTGTGTGTGTGTGTGTGTGTGTAGATAATGGGGCATGATGGAATTGTTTGGGCTAAATCCAATACATTACAAGTCACCTAATCCTGTTCCCATGCAAGTCCATCACAAAATTCAACTTGGGATCATTGTTACAGGACAGAACCCTAATGTTACCACATCTGAATCACACTGATACAAACACATAGCACACCCCTCATGTGTGTGTATGTGTGTGTGTGTGTGCACACACACATGTATACATACATTCACACACACACACACACACACACACACACACACATACATACATACACTGGGCCAGAAGCTCAGCTGATGTATATTAGCGCAGTTCCATTGACATTAGTAGAATTATGCCGATCCAAACCAGCTGAAGATCTGGACCATTGTAGTATACTATACTAGCTTGGAAAAATGTATCCATCACAATAGCATACTTCTCTCTAATGGAGATTTTTGTTTTTGAGGAAAACAAGAGATTGCATTAAAACCTTGGTTGATTTTTTTTCAAGAAAGGATGGAAATTCATGTACTCTAACATTTCTGCAAATGGGTTTAGTGTGATTGCTTATTGAAAGCTTGCTTTTACTACTAGTAACAATAAGAGGTCAAATGTCATAACTTAACAACAGGTATGTGGGAAAATGATATATAAATCATAAGTTCAACGATTTCTGCCAGCTAGCCAATAATATTCTGGTACTACTAATGTTGATTATGACATCAACAAAGATTTTAAAATCTCAAAGTTGATTTCAAATAATACAAATAATACTAAGACATCTGTACTCTATTTGACAAATTATAAATAATTTTGGAAGTCTGAAAATGTATACACACACTTTTAATTGAAGAATACTAAAATCCTGCTCAGTATTTTTAGAATGAAAAGGCTGAGGGGATTATCATTCATTAGCATGTATCCAATGAAAACATTACTTGCAATTCAATACTCTCTGCATAAATCAACTCAGTCTAAGCCTTTATACCACGCTTTTAATCACAGGCATTTTTACACCATGGGTATGTTTTAAAAAGGTATAATTTAATATACATTTTCCATTAGAGTGCTGATACTGAGATAACATATGTACTGGTGAAAAAATAAAAGGTATTTTCCAGTGGCTATTACAATGCAATATTTCCTGATACACTGGAATATAAGCTAAAGAGAAATAAATATAAGCAGAACTGAAAACTTGTTTTTCCAGGAAAATCTGAAAATGTATTTGTTTGAAAAGGTAATCTGTTGTTTCAATCAGAATGAAATATATGTATAGATATATATATATATATATATATATATTGTTTTTACCTCTGTTACAATAATATTGGAATAACTTCATTAAAACATTTAATTTGCTTTAATGATATAATTTATAGGATAAAAATATCAAAGCATTTCAATTATATCATGCCATAACATAATAAAATGAACAGTAACACATTTGGCCTATTAAATTATAATTTAAAGTACATTATGATGTTATTATTTTATAACTGATAATTTGTTTTAAAATGAATAATCTAATTGGGAATTAGTATTCTAATTGGCTGGATATTCAATTAAATAGTGCTGGAGTGGTGCTGCAACTGTGATAGCTCAGGATATATGTGAACCAGGGATTTCTGTACGTGATACATTCTGTTGGACTTACTGCATGATTGGGACAGATTTAGATGCTTGGCACCATGCAGTGGATCTAATAGAAGATCTCAGTCCCCCCAAAACCTTGCTTTCTTTAATATTGTAGGTAGTCCTTCGGTATTCTTGTTATCCCTCTGTAACTGGTACTGGAAAGCCAGGAACTCACTTATATAGTGGGCAGCAGAAAGAGCACGAAGTTTGGGGAGCTTGCAACCTGGGTTCCCAGAAAGGACATGTAGAGTTGGTCTAAAAAAATATATTGGATTTACCCAAAGAACTTTGTCTGCCTATGTAGATTCCCTGCCCTTCACGTAGGCAGCCTTGAAAGTGAGAAGTCAGTAATCTGGGTAGCTACTGGCCAGGCAGAAAGTTATATGCCTGCCTAGGAGCCGGTCCTCCTAAACCATAGGTTTCAAACTCACCCTACATTTCAGGCTGGATCCAGACCATGGGGCTCCTGACAGGCTGGCTGTGAAGGTAGCACTGTTTATTTTAGAACCTAAAGGAAAATTTGCCATATACATTCCTTGAAGTAAGCATTTTAATTCCTAGCTGAGTAAACAAAAAGTCATAGCAACCTGCATACTTTTCTCAAACATCAAGTTGAGTAGCTTCTGTCTTATTAGGTTACCCCTTCATTATTAATACACAAGATGAGATGCTACTAAATATTCTGTTATGCTTCAACTGATGTACATGAATACCACCATATAGCCAAGCTTAAAAATGACCTAAACAAAGACCAGGGCTAAGTACATACAGTAAAAAATCAAGGCTGAATCAATTCACTCTTCACAGATTAACCCAAGCTAAGTGAAGAGACATTCACTTCTGACTCTGGAAATGCAGCCACATGCCTGCAACGGCCCCAGCCAGAAGCTGAGTGGTGTTCGAACACACCTGCCTGCTGGGCTTGAGCAGACAGCTTGGGCCAAGACTAGCCTGCCCAGCCTGTGTGGGGGGGATTTAGAGGTGCAAAGCATGCCGGGATGTGGAGGGACCTTGAATGTGGAGAGGATTTGGACAGAAGTTCAATAAACTGTGTTAACCTAAATTAGTTAAGTCTGCTACTACATCCATCCAGGTTTATCTTTAACTGGCTTTGGCTATTTTGAAAATGGCTTATGTGCACTGAATTTCTTTTGTGTTATAGATTTGAATCAGTTCCTGATCACTTATACCAGTTTATGTGTAGTTTCTATCCTTAGCCCAGATGTTCTTATTTACCCTGAAGCAGCTCTTGAGAAGGAACAGTGTAAGGCCAAAACCCACCCAGCTAGTGCAGATCCAGCAAAGCTAAGAATAACACCTTAATTATACAGTCAGCTAAAACCATGGATATGAAATAGCCACATACAACTAACTGTCAGGCAGGTAGAGTACGTGCCAATATTATAGGGTTTGTGTAACCAGGTACAGTGATCAGCATTACAATTTAGAATACAATTTAGTCTTTACACTGAATAAAAAAAGTATGGCATAGTGAAACCCTAAGGATTACTGTGAATACTGCCACATATCTACCTTATCTGCAAAGTTATTTCAAAAGATTATACCAGACACTAAAATATTCATTTTCCCCAGATTAAAAAAAAAATGCATGTGGCTAATGGTTTCAGAGGTCACACTACACATGAACAGCAAAGCGAGGTTCATGTTTTCATATGCTTGAACTAATGTGTCATAAGCTGCCAGAGAAATTATTTAGCATCTGCAGAATTTCAAGTAATGGACATATTACTTCCCACATTTCCCTTTAAGCCAAGATATTTTCAATAGATAAGAATTAAATAGGCAATGAAAAGACAGCCATTATATAAGGACAATGTTTAATCAGAATACTTTCATCTTTGAACCCTTGTGTGGTTGTAGCAGAAAAAACCCAAGTACTTATACATTCCAGAAACTAGCCATTTGTGGCAGGCCCGTTATACTATCATGCAGTCAAGTTTATTTTCTGTCAAATAGCTTCTCCAGTGACACCTTGTCAAAATGCATAAGTAGAGCATTTGAAATACACAAAACATGTCATATAAGGAAAACAGAGAACTTATAAATAAACAAAAAGAAATAACCAATGAGAAGCACAGAACTACATAAGAAATGATCTGTTCTCTTCAGGAACATCTTCCACTTAATATCCTTCCCCGATTTGCTTTATTCTCCTTCCCAAGTTACTGCTCTTTCATATATATTTGACAAAGCCTTGATCTAATTTAGACTGTAGCGTGAAAGGCACAAGAAACTTGTCTTCATTTGTCTGTAATGTTTCATGCATATCTATGATACTACACAAATACATTATGGATTAGGTTGGCTGCTGTGCCTCTTATTAAGGTTGCATGAAACTTCCCATAAAAGACATCTCTTATAAATTTGTGAGCATTTCACTGTTTGGACTGAAATTTTTCCATGACAGATGTTTGCATAAGGCCACAATTTTGGGGGGGAAAGAGAGAGGGGGAGAGAGAGAGAGAGAGAGAGAGAGAGAGAGAGAGAGAGAGAGAGAGAGAGAGTATGTGTGTACATGCATGCATGCATGCACACATTTTGTCTATTATTTCACACACACACAAGCGTGTGTGGAATAATAGATAAAAAATAAAACTATTAGCAGACTTTGGATTGGGTGTTGAGGCAAAACAGGAGTGTTGATATTCAGCTTAAATACTTTGTGGAAGTAGCAGAATCAGAGCTTCTTCTCTCAATCTCATGAAAACTTTTGCAGGGGGCAGCGCGGGGCAGGGAAAATTCTGTTGCTTGTTAATTGGAGGGGAATGAAAGAGGGAAGAGATAAGCTCATTCCAGATGCTCTATAGACCTTAATGCCATGTCACCCAAGACAGCACATGTAACATGCACTTAAAACCCAAGCATCCTGTGTTTAAGCAGGATAATATGTACGAAGGGAGCTCTTATTTTAGCAAACTTCAGCCTTTTCCAGAAAGGAGCATCTCCAGATGGTATTATGTAGCACTTGCTGACCCAACATCAGACTTCTCTATGAGGTAATACAATTCATTGGGGTCCTGGGGCTACAACCCACAATCTGTCAGACTGAAAGAGAGTCTGGAACTTGCCCTGGTTGAAAACTCTGGTGTGGTTACAGCCCCATGCTACATTGGGTCTTGAACCAGCTCCAGTGCAGGGGCTGGGGCCAGCAATCAGCTGATTATCAGTCCCAGGCTGGGCACTGGACTTTAATCAGCTGTTAGGCCACAGCTTTCAACTTGGGGCCTCAGCCTGGCAGCACAGCTGCTCATCCCAGCCTGCCAACCAATAAATAATAGCTAGACAATCAGGCTAGTCAAGGCCAACTTAAAGCCTAACCCTCCACAACTCCCTGTCACCAGAATGGCCAGTCAGGGGCAGATGGCACTGCTTCCTTCATATAAACCCTTGAACTGGAACAGAAAGTGTCTTGGCAACAGAACGCAATCTGACCCAAGATCACTTTGCTGGTTCCTCCTGCTTTCTCCTGGGCTTCTCTCTCTGTTTGATCTCTAGGTGTCCTGATGCAACTTGCACCTCGATCTCACTCTTAGATTGAAACCCTGCTTTGTGACCCTCTTCATCCTCTGATTCTACTCACTCAGCCTGACTCTGGTCTTTGCCTCAATCCACAAGAGACCCCAAATTGTACTGCCCATGTCTGGCATGGTACCAGCTCCACTGCAGTCCCAGGGCAGAGACTAACAGTCAGTTGATTTTTAGTCCCAACTGCAAGACCTCAATGCAGCTGGCTGGAAACTCAGGTGCAATCTTAGGGCTCGGACCAACAAAGCACCAGTCTTCAAATGACTCTTCTGTAGGAGCTGGGACTGAAAGCCAGACGACTGTCTGTTCTAACTCTGACATGGCACTGGAGTCTTAAATTTGCAGGCCCTGGGACTGAGAATCAGCTCCAGTGCAGTGCAGGGCCTAGGAATCATTGTTCATCTTAGCTCCTGCACCAGGGCTAGCTCAAGACTCTGGTGCAGTGCAGAGCTGGGACCAGCAATCAGCTGATTTTCAGTCTCAGCCTCAGCACCCACCAGAGCCAGTTGAAGACTGATGCAGTCCAGGGACCACACCAGAGTCTTATTTGACTCCAACCCTGAGGCATTCATGGGATCCAGTGACAGGGGTAGCACCCTCTCCTGGGCTCAGCTCCCTATGTCTCTCCATACACATTGCCAGTGGCAGAGACCCGGCTTGAGAGATCTTAGTAAGCATTATGGTGTGATTACTCAGAAAATATTCTAACTTATGGTAATTCTTACTATGAGCTAAATAAAACACCCTAAGTTCCCTGTGCAACAAGGCCCTAAGTAAGTATAGAATGATATCAAAGTGCAAATAACTACCTCTGTCTAAAGGCTTATGAAATCTGGAGGATACAAACTTGATCTTGTGCATGGCTACTGGGAACAAATGGTGTATTATTGGCGAGAAAGAGGAATAGATATTGAGGAAAGTTATAAAGAAAGTGACAGGAAGAACATATAAGACAGGAAAAGAAGAAAAGGAATAAGAAGATGACATTGGACTGAAAGGCAGACCCAATACTAACAAAGGAAAAAGACTACAACATGCATAAATAGCGACAGAAAAGAAAACAACAACAATAATGTAATTTGAATGAAGAAGCAGAAGACAGGAAAAAGGTTTTCCTGCCCAGAAGGAGGCAATCCCCACTGCCCCACACTGTGTGGGGGGCTCTGCATGAGCCCCCCGAAGCCCCAAAGCCGCTGCATGAGCTGGTGAGTTTGGGATTGGGGGGTGGGGGGGGGTGTCTCTTAAAGGGCCAGAGCTGGGATGGATGGACCTTTTTATTGGTCCCCTGATACGATTTGGATTCGGAGATATGGCCACCAAATCGAGCCGAATTTTCTCCGAATCAAATCAGCACCTGAAGCTTTGCACAGCCCTATCAGTCCACATTCTATCTGACATTCTGGCTTCCATGTATCATGGTGTAATCAAAAGCCTTATTATTCTTAGTGTTCATGCATTTTGGTATAATTTCAGGCATGTCCTTAAACATAAAATTCAGAACTTGAAAGAACACTAAGAAATCCACTGCTTTCCCAAGGATTTCTAATTCTTGTGTAATAACCCCTTTAGCTGGTTTTACTTTGTAAGGCATGATGCTGCCTAATTTTTAACAAAATTGTTTGAACAATCGGAAGTCATTGCTCCTTTTGTGACCAATGTAATAAACCATTCTATTGAGGGATAAGGTTCCTAATGCTATGCATATTTTTATTGCTTCAAAGGATTAGTTGTCATATCAGAAACAGCCAAATTAAAGAGCAATATCCAAGACCACACTTTGTACAGAAGGCTAGTGGCATACTGAATTAGAACAAGAAGTCAACATCCCTCAAAATGATAACACTATGTGCTGAGGCAGGAAGTGAATATGGGCATTGTGGGGCAGTACCAGCATGTTTGAGTGTCTGGGATTTGGCAAATGTGTCACAAAAGAATGATTAAAGCAGGAACTTCAGCTAAAGAATGATTGTGCAGCAGAACAAAATACAAGATTATTTTTAGGAGCGGTTGACATCCATATAGCCTAGGGAAAGGACCAGATGTATGTTCTCAGTGTAAGTGACAGCAACAGCATCAGGAAGGGCTAGAAGGACATGCTGAAAGGGTGAGATGTTAAATTTGAGGCAGATACAGGAGCGTGTTGTAAAATGATGGCCTAGCAGATGTTCTGTAAACTGAATGTCAAGGACACCATTCTTCAGAATTTTCAATGTATAAACTATTTCCTTGCATCAATCCATAGAGCATGCCACACAATATAGGTAGAAATAAGTGGTGCAAAGTCATAGTTCTGTTAAAACATGATTAACACCTGTACATCTCAGCAAAAAGTTGATTTTTTCAGCATGGTTTTAAACCTTGGTTAAAATTCCTATTACTGCTTAAGACTATATAAATATTTTTTTTCAAGAAAACTTAACAAAGAAATGCAATCCATTGTATACTCCTCCCCATCTACTTTGGGTTGTTAAAGGTACAACAAAAATAAGCAATCACTAAGAGTAGACTGTAGTATAATCTTGTAACAAAACACCTCTTTTCTGATTTGCTTTGATAAGCAGTAAAATAGTTAAAAATGTCATTGTAAAGTATCAACATTACCTTCCAAGTGAAAAACCACTGGGAAAATTCAAACTTCTGAGCTATTGTTTCAGGCTCTCTGCCAAGTCAGGCAGACAGCATTGCATCAGTTGCACTTCAGTGCATTTTCAAGGTGTTCCTCCCTTTCTCTCTCCCTCTCCCCCCCATCTACTCTAACCTATAGATATTAACAGTAAAAGAAAATTAAAGATGAGCTGCTGGAGAGCAATTGAATGCTGGTCTCTGTATCTCTACATAGTTTGTCAAGCCCCATGGGTGCATATATTTTACACACACAAATATCCCCCTGCGTAAATATTTAGGATTATTCTGCAAACTCGTGCACAAAAAAAAATTCTGGAAATACCCTATCTTTCCAGATTAACTACATTTCTTCAAAGTTTTGGCCTTATAAGATACTGACTTAAAATAAGAGTTCAAAGAATGTGTAATAAAATACTGAGGAGATAAGGATGTAACAAATCTGAAGTTTGTGTTTCTTTTTCCCCCTACATTTAATCTGTATCATATCTGTATATTAATACATACACATCAAAAATTCAACCTACAAGCTACTCTGTGGGTCTAGAAGCATTGTCATGACAATCTGTAACCTACCACTTGAAAATGAAGACGACTTGGGAAAGATCAGGTGAGATGAGAACTGGCAGCCATCCACAAAGTTTCTCAATCATGATTCTTCTTGATCCTTTACTTTCAGTTGGCAAGAGAAGCGGAAGGAACAGGACACATCTGTTAAAAATACAGGAGAAAAAAACTCCCCAGTACAATTTTCAGTTCCTTTGTGATGGCAAATTAATAGTTACAAAACTATAAAAAGTCGTATTTGTTAGTGTAGCTCCCCAGTAGTCATCTACAATCCCCTATATGCTTCCTAATTAGATGGATTTAGAAGAAAGGTTCTCATGAGAAAGTTTATTGGCAAGCATTTAAGTGTTGCATTAAAGTGATTGTAAAAGTAGAGAAAACTGTAGATATGGCAAGAATAACTGTTTTCCTATTTTTCCCCATACAAAATGACTTTACATATTGTAATTATACTGCCCCTTTTGAGTTAATAGAGTTAACATGGTCATTTTCTCAGTCCAAACTTGTCCATATCAGGGTAATCCCCATTATCAGTCCAAGGATGAAATGCAGCTCTACACTGAGTCCTCGTTTAGAAAATTCCTTCCTCCTTTTGTTTTTTTGAAACCCTGGAAAGGGTACAAATAAAATAAAAGTGATAATGATGATGATGATAATAAAAAAAAAAACAGTTCCAAATGAGCTACCTGTATCTCTCCGTTCTGGGGCCTCGGGAAAACTGCAATCCAGCACCTGGAAGTCCCTTTAAGCAATTGTTTAGCCCTCCTGGATTCTGGGAGCACACAGAGTAAGGTGGGCATATTCTGTCTTCAACCAGACATCTCTCATGATGCTGGGGATTAGGAGGTGTGTCCCTCTTTTAAAGTTGCCTTCAAATAAGCCATGCTTTTCCCTTCTGAACTCGCTCTTCAACACTTCAGAGATCAGGTGGGCTACCTGAGTCCACAGGTCGTATCTGAGAGTTAACATCCTTCATGAGTGTTCAGTCACCAATGGAGAATATGATCATTGACTCGATTAAGTGGATTCCCAAAGAGGTAGTATTCAAAAAAGTGTATAGATCACTAAATCGCTAAGGCCTTCTTTTAAATTATTAAGAGTATTTCCCTAGTTAGCAGTTTCCTTCTTGCTTAGAGGATGGTGTTCATTAATGTCTTGCAAAATAATTGTTGCCTAGATGTGGGGCATACATTTATAACAATTTTTTAATTGAAAAGTCCAGGTTAAAAATAACTAGATCCCATCATAGGCAGTATTCTAGCACTTTAAGGACTGCACCACAAGCTTTTGAATCAAACAATATTTTTGAGGTTGCTATCCGTTATGAGAATTGTGAAAGAGGATACAATAGTGGTGACCCTAGAAAATAATCAGCAATATACTAGCCAAATAAGCATCATCTCTCCTTTTCATCAGAACCTATTGTGTCAAGTTTTTGTCCAAGCTTTGAAATTCTATTAAACAGTGGGCATAGTTACTTTTTTCACACACAGTTCCCTACATGAATTTTAGCTGTGTTTGCAAATAGATCTGTATCCACTAGGAAATGGAGAACAGCTTTAGTGTGTTTCAGGGGAACAAGCAGGGAACAAGCAGGATGAACTGGCACTCCTGCTTGCACTAAACACCTATGACTTAGTGGGGCTAACAGAGACCTGGTGGGATTCATCCCATGACTGGGCGGTACATATTGAGGGCTATAGATTGTACAGAAAGGACAGGTCGGGGAAGAAAGGGGGGGGTTTGCACTTTATGTCAGTGAGCAATATACATCAACCCTCATCAAGACAGAATCCGAGGCTGAGGAAGTAGAAGGATTGTGGGTTAGGCTACATGGGGGGCAAGGAGAAAGGGATTTGGTGGTAGGGGTCTGTTACAGACCCCCACACCAAGGGGAAGAAATAGATGCGGGGCTCCTGAGGCAACTCTCGGACACCATAAAAGCTAAAGAGGCGGTAGTCATGGGGGACCTAAACTACCCGGACATCTGCTGGGAGACGCAGACAGCAAGGTCCCATCGCTCACGCAGGTTTCTAACTTGTGTACAGGACCTCCACCTGACACAGGAGGTGTATGGTCCCACTAGGGGGAATGCCATACTGGATCTGGTATTGGCAACGGGAGATGACATGATAGAGGACCTCCAAATCGGTAGCTATCTGGGAGACAGTGATCACCTTATGATAGAATTCAACATAAGACGGCGAGTGGGTAAGGTAACTAGTAGGGTGAAAGTGCTAGACTTTAGGAAAGCTGATTTCATTGCACTCAGGCGATTAGTCAAGGAAGCACTGCAGAGTAGGAGTTTTGATGGGATGGGTGCCCAAGAAGGGTGGCTGTGCCTAAAGGAAACGATCCTTTGGGCACAAAGCAAGACGATCCCCGAGCGAGGCAAAAGAGGGAAAGGGGCCAGGAGGCTTCCATGGCTGACCAGAGAAATCCAGGGCAGCCTAAGGGCCAAAAGGGGAGCACATAAAAAGTGGAAAAAGGGTGAGATCACTAAAGATGAATATACCTCCTCTGCTCGTGCTTGTAGGGAGGCAGTTAGGCGGGCCAAAGCTACCATGGAGCTGAGGATGGCAACCCAAGTAAAGGACAACAAGAAATTGTTTTTTAGATATATTGGGAGTAAAAGGAAGGCCCAGGGAGGAATAGGACCCCTGCTAAATGGGCAGAAGCAATTGGTGACAGATAGGGGGGACAAGGCTGAACTCCTCAACGAGTTCTTTGCCTCAGTGTTCCTAAGCGAGGGGCACGACAAGTCTCTCACTGGGGTTGTAGAGAGGCAGCAGCAAGGCGACAGACTTCCATGCGTAGATCCTGAGGTAGTGCAGAGTCATTTGGAAGAACTGGATGCCTTTAAGTCGGCAGGCCCGGATGGGCTCCATCCGAGGGTGCTGAAGGCACTGGCCGACGTCATTGCAGAGCCACTGGCGGGAATATTCGAATGCTCGTGGGGCACGGGCCAAGTCCCGGAGGACTGGAAAAGGGCTAACGTGGTCCCCATTTTCAAAAAGGGGAGGAAGGAGGACCCGGGCAACTATAGGCCGGTCAGTCTCACCTCCATCCTTGGTAAAGTATTTGAAAAAAATTATCAAGGCTCACATTTGTGAGAGCCCGGCAGGGCAAATTATGCTGAGGGGAAACCAGCATGGGTTTGTGGCGGGCAGATCGTGCCTGACCAACCTAGTCTCTTTCTATGACCAGGTTACAAAACGCCTGGACACAGGAGGAGGGGTGGATGTCGTATACCTGGACTTCAGGAAGGCCTTCGATACGGTATCCCACCCCATACTGGTGAACAAATTAAGAGGCTGTGATGTGGATGACTGCACAGTCCGGTGGGTGGCGAATTGGCTAGAGGGTCGCACCCAAAGAGTCGTGGTAGATGGGTCGGTCTCGACCTGGAAGGGTGTGGGTAGTGGGGTCCCGCAGGGTTCGGTCCTTGGACCGATACTCTTTAATGTCTTCATCAGCGACTTGGACGTGGGAGTGAAATGTACTCTGTCCAAGTTTGCAGATGACACAAAGCTATGGGGAGAAGTGGACACGCCGGAGGGCAGGGAACAGCTGCAGGCAGACCTGGATAGGCTGGACAAGTGGGCAGAAAACAACAGGATGCAGTTCAACAAGGAGAAATGCAAAGTGCTGCACCTAGGGAGGAAAAATGTCCAGCACACCTACAGCCTAGGGAATGACCTGCTGGGTGGCACGGAGGTGGAAAGGGATCTTGGAGTCCTAGTGGACTCCAAGATGAACATGAGCCGGCAGTGTGACAAAGCCATCAGAAAAGCCAATGGCACTTTATCGTGCATCAGCAGATGCATGACAAATAGGTCCAGGGAGGTGATACTTCCCCTCTATAGGGCGTTGGTCAGACCGCAGTTGGAGTACTGCGTGCAATTCTGGGCGCCGCACTTCAAGAAGGATGCGGATAACCTGGAGAGGGTACAGCGAAGGGCAACTCGTATGGTCAAGGGCCTGCAGACCAAGCCCTACGAGGAGAGACTAGAGAAACTGGACCTTTTCAGCCTCCGCAAGAGAAGGTTGAGAGGCGACCTTGTGGCTGCCTATAAGTTCATCACGGGGGCACAGAAGGGAATTGGTGAGGATTTATTCACCAAGGCGCCCCCGGGGGTTACAAGAAACAATGGCCACAAGCTAGCAGAGAGCAGATTTAGACTGGACATTAGGAAGAACTTCTTCACAGTTCGAGTGGCCAAGGTCTGGAACGGGCTCCCAAGGGAGGTGGTGCTCTCCCCTACCCTGGGGGTCTTCAAAAGGAGGTTAGACGAGTATCTAGCTGGGGTCATTTAGACCCAGCACTCTTTCCTGCTTATGCAGGGGGTCGGACTTGATGATCTATTGAGGTCCCTTCCGACCCTAACATCTATGAATCTATGAATCTATAAGATGGTTGTCATAGATGTGGCTGTAATTAACTTCATCATCCAAGCAGACCATAGCTTATTGGTTAGGTTTTCAAACAATCTGATACATCAGCAACTGGAAAGCCATAAATACTCAGATGGTATGGTGCAGAATTATGACTGAATCATTTGGGAAGTAAGAATATTTTTTGCCATATATTCCCTCTCAGGACTATGGAGACATGATTTTCCAAAGATGTTTTGAGCCCAACGAATGTGACATACCTGGAAGTCTCAGCTGTTCTAGTAGTCAATTTGCCCTCATCACTGGATGAGCATCATATGACATTGATCTCTTGAATAATCAGTGCCACAGTTCATCATGTCATCAAGCTCAAATCTAATGCAACTTTTCTACCCACTGTACAACTATTCCACAGCCCCCAGGTCTACTGTGGTGTGCCCCTACAAAATCTGTGCCACATTATATATGAAAGTAGTTACTGTTTCTTCTGGACATGGTGTCCTGGCACCTACACAATTTGGTGATAGGCCAGGTGGGTTTGTCTTGGTAAAGCTGAAAATACAATGGAAAAGAGACTAATCTCAAGCATCTAGCCCTAGGATATCTACCTCCCAGTATGCCCAAAGGCACTATCAGCAACAAAATATTTCTCCCTTAGACAGACCACTTTTAACAAAATACTTCAACCAGAATGAGCATTTCCTCTACCTTTGATGCCTGGGCATTCTGTGGATACCTCTCTTCACAAAAAATCTTGGCAGTGAGTTTCTTAGTAGGGCTATGTGAAACAGGCCCTATTTGATTCAGATTTGGATTCAGCCCAAATCAGGGACGGTGATTTGATCCGTTGATTCAGATCACTGTCCCTGATTCGATTCGGCCAAATCCAAATCTGAAGATTTGATGCTGATTCAGTGAATCAGCAATTCGGACAGTCACATCTTTAAAAGGTTTCTTTCTACATACCTTGAGGTAGCAGTGCAGCTTGTGATTGCCATGGTGCTTTGCGCACGGAGCATCCCACAGGAGCATGGGGGCTCTCCCGTGTGCTCAGTAGTGAACCTGGAAGTACTTCTGGTCCACTTCTGGGTCTGCCAGGGAGAGATCTGGGGGGCTCCTCGTGCCCCCCTGTATCAGCAATCAGTCACAAGAAGACCCTGGGTGCCTCCCCGCAGACCCACGAGGCACCAGTTGCCGAGCTGGGGGAGTATGGAAGGGGGCCCCTGAGCACTTCCCGATAACGAGGAAGTAGACTGGAAGTGCCTCTGGTCCACTTCCGGGTCTGCTGATAAGCACACTCAGGAGCCGTCCATGCTTCTGTGGGACACTGCATCTGCCCTAGCACTGCAGCGTTCAGAGCCCCTGTTACCTCGAGGTATGTAGAAAAAACATTTAAAGTTGTATCTACATCTGAATTGCTGAATCTGTCTGAATCTCTCCGAATCAACGTGGAGGGTTCCGAATCAGTTCGGAGAGATTAAAGGACCCTCTGATTCGATTTGGATTCAGAGATTCAGGCACCAAATTGGGCTGTATCTCTGCCAAATCAAACAGGGACTGAAGCTTTGCATAGCCCTATTTCTTAAGTGTTGTCTAAGAAATCCAGTATGCCTGCCTTCACCCAGAGGGAGTCTTGGGCAGGTATTGGGTCAAAAGTTCTTGTAGGTGCAGAGCCAGCAAAATGTTGAAGTGGCTGCTTGCTTACATATTAGAATAAATGCTTCAGGGTTTCTAGTCAGGCCCATTTTCACAAGTCTCACTAGTATTGAGAGATTCAGGAGGGTGGGAGCCCCAGTTATTGGCTTCTGTGTAAATCACAGAAGAAGAGATTTTAGGAATACCAACACAATAGAAGAGAAGTTGCTGTTTGTCTTCTTGTTGGGCATAATGGTTTACACAAACTCTTCAAGCTGTTGTTGAAGTTGATGTTGATGTTGCTGCTGCTATTGGGTTTCCTATTGCTACAATAAACTGTTTTTGTTGCAATGCAAACTATTCCTGGTGATTCTCAGTCACCCACTTCAACAGTCTCTTTCATTCCATCTCATGTCTGACTCTTCACTTAACATTGTTGGGATGATAAAAAAAAATAAACAAAAATACTATCTTCCTTTTTTTTTGGCATTCCCTTTAACACGTCTGCAGTTTTGACTGCATTCTCCATCCCTTGACAAGGACATATTCTCTCTATGATATGTCCTCAGGGCATGATATAATCATGCATGCATTCAGATTTTTATCACTGGCTTATGGACCAAATATCAGTCTTACAGCTGATAGATTTACCCTCTCCAGGATTCCAAGAAATAGAAGGACAGAGAGAAGAAAAAATCCTAACCAACTAAGGGGCCTAAATAAACCACCAGCTTCTCCTCCATCTGTGGACTTGGGTAAAATGCAATCAAGTTTAATGTTTTCCAGTTAAACCAATCTTAGACAACAGTCCAGCTCCAGCTTCCTTTTGGGGAACTCAAATAGGATGAAATATGAAGATCTGTCCTCATTCAGACTAAATGGAACAGGGGTTTAGAAGTCATTCCTCTTCTCAGAACTGCTTCCCACTAAGCCTGGCTTCTCCTCTTTTGAATTCTCTTTAAAGTCCTGGAGCATCTTGCAGATGTGGTGAGGCTTACTCAACCCCTTGGTGACTTTATAACCCTTGTCTGGTTGGTGCAGGACAAATCTCTCGAATTGGTTAAACTGAACTGATCTGAACTGTTTAATAATACATTTCAGTATGTTCAAGATTCATAAATCTCACTCAGGTGAAAAACAGAAACAATTCCATTGCAGTAAATGGAATTAAAACTGTTAAAGTGGGATGAAATTATAACAAAGTATCAAAAGTAATTCCATGTCTAAACTTGCTTATATGCAAAGCATAAAGAACTATACCATTAGATAAATTTACTCAGGTCTTTACAAGCTTCTGCACAGTATTGTTTACAATCATAACATTTAAAGCCCAACACATTTTCATAAATTCTGATATATTTAAGTCACCATAATGTAAAATGAAGAATAAGCATTTATTTTGGGGCTTGGTAAAGATGTGGATTTAACTTACAAGTAAGCATGTGTTAAAACTGCAGATTACCATTTTAATACCAGGGTCTTAAATTGCTAGATAATTAATTAGAGGGGTCTTTTTAGCACAGAATCTACATGGGACTTGGGCTGATACATTTGGAGTTAGGCACATGTTCAGAGTAACTTTACAAATCAAGGCCCACATGTACAAAGGTTGTATTTACACACACACACGCTAAAAGTTTTGCTATCCAGCACCCATGGGGAATGAGGGGTGCTGGATAACAAAATATGCTGGTTAACTGAGAGGCCACTTCTCCCGCCATGTCTAGGGTGTTGCCACCCCTCCCGTGGGCCGTGCAGGCCCTGAGGGACAAGGAGGCAGGCCCCACACAGCCTGCTTTGCCCCTGGCCATGGGGGTCAGTGAAAGCAGAAGTGTCACGGTGGGTACTTCCGTTTTCACTTTACCTTACAAGCCGGCACGCTGGTTAATAGAACATGCTGGCTTGCAAGGTGCTGGTTAACGGAGCTTTTACTATATATATATGAAAAGTCAGGATAAACAGATCATATAACTTTTAAATAATTGTGGGACTAGCTAACTTCCAAGAATAATAGGTTCAATAAAACTTGCTGATCTGTGCACAATATTTGAATTACAATGTTTGGTATAGGATAGGAAAACAATTTTTTCCCCAGTTCTTTTTTACTGTCTGTATAAACATATATAGACAAAATGAGGGGCATGTGTGCATGACACTTTAAAGTGGGCAAAATGCTTTTGCATCGCTTTAATGGTGTCATTGTTTGCACACCTTGGTGGCATACCGCGCAATAATTTCAGCCACTGTAGCAAATTTGGCGATGTAATGTGCCTTAAATTACTTGGAGCGCAGCAAACTAAAACTCCAAGGAGGAGATTTAGTTTGCTGCCCTACAGCCATGGAGCAAAACACTGGGCTGCATGCAGCTCAGGGGCTGTGAAGGAAGCCCTACAGGCAGCCTGGCAGCAGCCTGGGAAAGCAGACTTCACCCAAGAAAAGTGGCAAGCCTGATTTCCATGCCTCCCTCACCCCCCCAGAGCCTGACTGCCTGCCTGAGCTGAGCGGGGGCCCGGTGCATCCCTCTGCGGCTACAATGCCCCCCAGGACCACCCAAGGCGGGTGCCTGTGGGTGGGTGCCACCTGGGGGGGGGGGCACTACTGCTGTAGAGGGAACACCAGTCCTCCCCGCCCCACAGGCCAGGGACTGCTCCTGCCACTGGCAGCTCTCTCTCCTCTCCCCATCACTGGAGAGGCAGGTAACTGTGGGGTGTGTGCATGACACAGGGGTTTAAAGGGCCTGAGATTGAAGTGGTGGGATTAAAAACTCACCGCTTCAATTTAGAGTCCCCATTTCATCTGCATACACCCTATACTTCATCTTAAAACTGTCAGCATCTACTTTTTTTATTTTTTTTATATGTGGGTTCTGGAGTAGCTTAGAGAAGTAACATTATTTAAAAATCTGAAAGGTGCACTGGCTCTTATAGTCACTAGAGCCTCAAGGATACTTTCCTATTTACAAACTGTATATTACAGCACACATCCTGGCAGTAGAAACACAAAGAACAGATTGATTTGAATAACAATTAAACTATCTCAATTGCTTTAGCTGCTGCTCAATCCCTGTGCAACTGAAACTTGAAATAAATGATCTCAAATTTTGTTTTAAAACCTTTTAACAAAACATGAATATACATAGATCATAGAACCATAATATACCAAAAGTTGAAAGGAACATTAGGTCATCTAGTCCTTGAGCATTGGCTTGAGGAAGGGAAATAATCCCCAAGTTGTTCTATTACTACTTTAGGCTGCTTATCTCCTCCCTTATCCTGGCTTCCAACTTCACTTTTCTTTGCTACACTAGATACACTGTTATACTGGCCCCTTTACTCTTTTCAGTAGTTCAGTGTTTTATTTTAACAATTTTTTCCTCCTTGATACTGAAAATAAGCAACAGCAGAAACTGAAGTTCAAGCACTCTGGTAGTAGTATAGTGACATGTATCAATGTCAATGGATCGTAAGTAATAAGACAAAGAGCTGGAAATGGTGTAATAAACCATTGAATTTTCTGTGTTTTTTTACCCTTATGATAATACTCTGCTTCAGACAAACATTTCCATCACAATTTAACAACAGCTTAATCAAATCTTAATGTAATCTGTTGATGTTTCTTAAAAAGCCAAAGAGGACTTTTTGTACTATTACTATTTGCTATTAGTAAATTTGTGAACAGAACTCATTTGGCAGTTTGAAATATATATTGGGTTAGTATGGCACAGATGTAGTACTATTAGTGCATTTTCTTTGTGAAGAATACCATAAATGCTTAAGAGCGCTCATGTAATTTATTTAACTTTTAGGAGTTTGAATGACTTCATTCTAAGCAAAAAAAAAAAGAAGCAGCAGCAAACAAACTAGTCTAAAAGATGCCTCCCCCTCATGCAAAATCTTCAGATCAGAAGAAAATAAAATATTAGAAAAAAACAAACTGGCATATTGTGTTACAATGTTTCAGATGACTCAAGTGAGCCCTATTACACTCTTATCAGCAGGGATCCTGGTTTTCTCTGTTTAAAAATGGCAAATTCTCTGATAAAAATCACAAACTCTCTGATTAAAAAAAACAAAATCCATGATTAAAATGAAATGCCACTATATATATATAGGTATCAACTGAACACAATGCTTTTTTGATATATTTACAATTTTAAAGCAATTTGGAGGTTTACCAGTGCCTCAATTACTATAATAAAATTAATTCTAAGTAGCTATAAATTTTGGTATTTGGTTTTGGGTTTTTTGTCAGGGAAAAAATCAGAGCCATCTCTGCCCCTTTCACTTACCAGGACACAAGTCCAGGCCCCTTACTCCCAAGTCACAGCCCCTCAACCCTGCTGGTGCCCCTCACTTCCTATCCACAGCACCCCACCACACCTGCCAGTGTTCCTCACTCTCGAACCACAGCCCCCCAGCCTTGCCAGTGCCTCTCACTTACCACCCACAGTGCCCCCACCCCTGCTGGTACCCCTCATTCCCCAACTCCATCCCCCCACCCCTGCTGGTACCCTTCACTCCCCCAGTCCTGCTGGAAAGGCCCCCAGCTGCCAGGGTTATGGGGCCAGGGACACAGGTCTTCAGCCCCCTGCCTCCAGCAGCAACTCCTGAGCCCTGGCTGCCTCCTGTGGGAGGTAGTGTCTGCTATGACCCCAGCAGGAAGCAGAGCACAGAGCCCCCATGGGTGGCAGGAACAGGGGTGTGGGTGCAGGCTGCACACTGTGGACTCCGACTCTTTACCCTGCTGCCCTCCCCCCAGAGCCCCTGTAACCCAGTGGTGGGTCCTGGTGCAGCAGGACAGAGTGGGGTGGGGAGGCTCATTGCCACTGCTGGGAGACCTGAGCTGCTATAGCAAGGTGTCCTCTGCCTGCCCGGCAGTAGTGAAGGGCACAACTTCACCCCACCACACCCACTGCTTCCAGGCAGGCAGGGGGTACTTTGCTAGGGAGGCACAGGGCTTACAGTGGTGGCAATGAGCTTCTCCACCCAGACCCGCTTTGCCCTGCTGCACCAAGTCTCACCCACTGGGCTGCAGAGGCCCTGGGGGGGAAGGTGACACAGATCTCCCTGCCCCTGCTCAATGCACAGATCTGGAGGGCACATGCCCCCTCTCCACCATAGGAGTGCACACAGAAGTGGGGAGTCAGTCCCACCCACCACCTCCTGAACAAGCCACCCATGGCTCTGTCGTGCTCCCCACTGGTGCTCTACAGCTGTGCATTCTGGGCCTGGGCCCCAAGGCCCACACACTGCCCAGGTTGGGCAGCAGCCCCAGCCCTTCCCAACTCCCTCTCTCCCTACAGAGGCCTTAATCCCACTTCCCCCTGCCAGATTTACTTGCAGGAGCTGCTCTCCTTGCTGCCTGGCAACCATGTGCGTGCGTGCGTGCGTGCGTGCGTGCGTGCGTGCGTGCGTGCGTGCGTGCGTGCACACATGCATATGGCCCCCTGCCTGACAGCCCTCCTCCTACTCCCCCAGAACCTTTCAGGCTGGGACTTTGCCAGCCTGCAAGGAGAGCTCTTTGCAAAAGTGGAATATCCATTCAAATGAAAAATTTGCATTTGTCTCAGTTAAAAGGGAAAATCTGCATTTTCCCCCCATTTTTTCCACAGGAAACACAAAACTCAGATCCCTGCTTCTCAGTCTACTCTTATTTATTACCATAGAAATACATAGGACACAATAGCTATTTTCTTGACAGTGGCACTGATGAAGCCATCTCCATTTTTACAACTTATAAATTGGATGGGGACTTTAAGCCAAAATATCAAATAAGGACCTTGACCTGGGGGAAACTGTATTTGCAATCCAATTTGTACAAACTCATAAGATTCAGATGCCAAAAATCATGACATTAGTGTACAAATTGCAAGATTCAAAAACAATGTTTGGGGAATACTTCATTTTCTTTTTCTCTTTGTGATGGGGGATGAATGGGATTTAGAATAAACCAGAGCTCCTCTCTTGCTTTTTCTTAAAAAACAGAACAAGACAAAACAAACAAACAGAAAATTGAGGCTGATATACCAAAGATGGGAATCACAATGTGTGTATTGCTCACAATGTGTGTACTGCTTGGACCTTAACTTGCATTTCCCATGTTACATATAAGACTGTGATATACTTGGGGCAGCAACCTACAGCATACCTATAGGTTGGAGAGTGTCCTTCTCAGCAGTTCAGAGGCAGAGAGGGATCTTGGAGTCATAATTTGACTCCAAGATGAACATGAGCCAGCAGTGTAACGAGGCCATCAACAAGGCCAATTGCACCTTGTTGTGCATTAGCAGGTGCATGACTAATAGAACAAAGGAGATGATGCTCCCCCTCTATGCGGCACTGGTCAGGACACAGTTGGAGTACTGTGTCCAGTTTTGGGCGCCGCACTTCAAGAGAGATGTGGGGAATCTTGAGAGGGTCCAGAGGAGGGCCACTCACATGATTAGTGGCCTTCGTGATAGACCCTATGGGGGAGGTTGAGAGAGCGGAATCTCTTCAGCCTTCACAAGAAATGGCTGAGGGGAGATCTTGTGGCCGCCTATAAATTTATTAGGGGAAGTCAACGGGGAATAGGGGAAGTGCTGTTTACTAAGGCGCCCCAGGGAGTGACTAGGAATAACGTGTGTAAACTAGTTGAGAGTGGATTTAGGTTAGATATTAGGAATAAATTTTTCACAGTAAGGGTGGCCAGAATCTGGAATGGGCTTCCAAGAGAAGTGATGCTATCACCTAGCTTGGAGGTCTTCAAGAGGAGGCTAGATAGTCACCTGGCTGGGGTCATCTGACCTCGGTCCTCTTTCCTGCCAGGGGCAGGGGGTCGGACACGATGATCCATTGTGGTCCCTTCCGACTCTATAATCTATGAATCTATGAATGAAGATCACAGGAGCTGCACAGGAGAGGCTTACCACAGCAGGCCTTCGGGCAGCCCTAACATTGACCAATCAGATTATTAGTCAGGGTGAGGCTGCTGGTTAGAACCTCAGGCAGGTTTGACCAGTAAGTCAACCAGTTTTGGCCTCTGACACTATTGTGCCCAGTAATTGTATACATGAAAACCTTCAATGATAACTGTTCTAAACTAGGGAACCAATAGTTTTAAAATCCATATGGTTCTTTCAGATTCTAGTTCTCCAGGTCCTTAATAAGAATATTCTCTCTCTCTTTTTCTACCAGCTCTCTTTTTCTTCATTTCACAGAACTAAGGCCATTCTGTTGAAGCTGGATTGGAAAGCCAATGAGAAGAGCTACAAAAAAATGTTAAACATGCCAACATCATAGAACTCCGTATTTCTGTTCTAAGGCAGTAAGTAGCACAAGGTCTAAAGTCCTTTCAATTGTTCTTTCTGCCTGAGGGTCAAGGAAAGTCAGTAAAATGCATCTGGAGTATACTCAGTGTGCTCTTATCTTAGCAACCTAGCTTGAAATGAAATGCTGCAAAACTAGGCAATGACCCGAGCATATTCTGTCAGTGGCCTTATCAATGAAAATGAGAGGCTTCTATCATAGGTAGATACTGTAAAATGGAGGTTCATAAGTACTCATTGATAGAAATGCCATTTAGGAGAAGAGTGCTTTACAAAGAAAGAGTTGACCTCTGAAGTTTAACAGACAAATTGATGCATTATTTACAGCAGCAATATAGTATATGCAGTTAAATTCAATGACAGGAATTCTAACTCAAGGTAATTTGTAATAAACAACTGTCTTCCTTTTTCAATTCCTGCCACTCCCCACTCCTTCCTACATGCCAAAATGTTTTTGGCATGTTTGCTAAATGAAAAAAAACTATTAATTCTGCTGCATTGCATGCACTGCACCATATAGTGTTAAAACTAACATTTAAAATTGCAATTAAAACTGATATATCTAGATAATAAGATTTAATTAATATTGTTTTGAGAACTTTAAAACTTGCATGTGTACATACAACTGAAAGTAAAAAGTCACCAGTTCTATAACTAATAGGCACCAATGAGTAAACTATTATTCAAGATTAATAACAACCAATGCACGTGGCAGGGGCCCCGGTTAATTTAGCACTGTGGGTTTAGGACCACATTCAGTTCACACTTGTGTCCATGGAACTCATTTCAGTTCATCTGGGGTGCCAAGGCATAAGCCTAATGGCAGAATGTAGATGACATACCTAAGTATGTATACACTGGATTTCTAAGTGTGTAAGACAAGTATAGGGAATATAAAGTCTTGGCAAGTGTCTCTCCCTCCATCCCCACTCCACACCCCCTCACTGCCCCCAGTAATTGATGGCTAGAAAATGGTATTTAGAGGCTTGATTTTGGGAATTGGCTTACAGGTAAAGTAGATATGCATTAGAATAATGGTACATGGCAATGGCAAGGGTTAACTGATTCTCAAAGCCTGTTTGTGACAGCTCTTGGAAGGCCCACTGTGTCTGACACAGGCAAGTGGCAAGCAGACACACAGGCTGGGAAATTAAAGACACACTACAGTGTTGCATAAAGAGATAAGGGACTCTGCCACATTGTCCAAGTCACATTGCCCAACTGCAGGGCCCTTAAAATTTCCAGCTTTGGTGAATGAACCAAATTAGGAGGAACTGGTAAAAGCCAATGTGTACATGTGATGGGCTTGTAAAACAAATAAATATGCTGACACAACAGAACATGAACAGTATGACAACCACAGGGAGACAAAGAAATGATGCCCAGAGATGAAGAGTCATCAGATGGGAGAAAGAATACAAAAGGAGAGATTTCAGAGCAGAAAAGGGTCCCTGAGATGGGAACCTGAGGCCACCATGGATGAGGGCACACCACCAGGTTGTCTCACTGACCCCACTGGGGGAGGGTGGGCCTTGGCCTCTGACCTCTAGGCTGCTGACATCTGATATTCAATAGAGAATTTCATAACAAAGCTCACGTACTAGCCAAATGTACTTTGACTCTGTGAAGCTTTGGACTGGTACAGGCAGTCCTCGACTTAAGCCATTCAAGTTACAACAAATGGCACTTACAAACTGATGCCCTGTTTTGACTTTCTGACATCAGCTTTGACTTTACGATGCTTTATCCAACACAATGCCATGCCAGTAAACAAGTTTGTTGTCTCACCCATCTCCCTGGAGAAAATCTGCCCAAACTTCCTTGGACACTTTCTTTAAGAAAGCAGACAAGACTCAAAAAAACCTGCAGCCAAAACTCCTGAGAAGACTCCAGCCAAGAAGCCTTCAAAAAGTCCAAAAAAGAGCCCTTTAAAAAGTCCAGCAAAGTCACCTCAAAGAAGTCCTTCCAAATCAATATGACTGCTATTTACAATATAAATACATTAATGTAGCTATATGACTCATCTATAATTTATTGAGTACAAAATTCTGGGTTATTTTTGGTGAAAATAGGCTCTTGGGCCTTGGTTCAGGAACCAGCCCCCCATTTATAACATTGTTCCTATGGGAAAATCGGTTCTGAGTTATGACATTTTGACTTAAGACAAGGTTTTCAGGAACAAATTGTGTCATAAGTCTGAGGACTGCCTGTAGATATAAAATTGTTTTCATTATTATCATCTGCTACCACTGTGTATCAAGAACATTCACCTATTATCAAATAAAAAGTTTGTGGTCAGTTTGAGAGTTTGAGTCCACCCAAAACAGGGTATATGGGTCATAAATCCAGTGCCAACAGCCACAGCTGAAGCTGTTTAAACAGATTTCATTCTTTTAGGTATAAAATCAGTTTAAATCTACAAAACATTGCAAAGCTCCTTCTCCCCATACTCCCTTCAACCATACCCTTTCACATGAATGATATTAACAAGAACAGGGAAAGAGGCCAGGGTACAAAAAGACAATAGTTCAGCACAGTATGTGAGTCCTCAACAAATTCTTCTCACATTGTCAGTGTGCACTTTTAAAATTGCTCCTCACTTTGTTCAATTAAATCTAACTCTTTTCTATTCATGAATTAACATACGTCTCCGATGATGAATAAGGCGTGCAATTTTTTGTCATTCAGAATTGGGACACATTTATTTTTAATTAGGGAAAAGCATAATTTCTCCTTTGCTCACCCACAGATTTAAATAAATAATTTAATAAATTAATTAATGACAGGATTTTGTTGGAATATGCCGGTACGTTCCATCTTTACAACTACCTCAAATTTAGACAACTTCAGGTTATACACTGAATGCCCCAAGCATTGTGACTATATAAAAACAGGGTGTAAAGGGAACTGTTCTTAAAAGGTAATCATATATTATTTGCTACCTGTCTAACTGTTCTGAATCATAACTGGGGCTCTGGTTCAACTTTAGTGGGGGGAAAAACAAGGTTAAACTCCCAAATTGTTACACGGAAATTATAGCTTAGCTGAAGTTCACATTGGAAATTTCCATACAGACTGTAGTTTAGTTAAAAAATTGATTAAGTCTCAAAAAGGACATTTCTAGTTATTAAAGTAATAGAATATATTTTTGAAGCATTACAATGAGAATGTGCAGATGGGATTTTGATTGAAAATTAAACTACTGCAAAATGCATTCAGAGCAATTTAAAACCTATACAGTCCATAGGTTTCTGTGTTACCAAACCAACAGTTATAAAATCTAGACCAGGGGTTCTTAAGCCCACCAGAGTCACAAAAACTGCCCAGCTTCCCAGCCCTACCCGCATGGCCCTGGGTGCAGCAGGGGGGCTTCAATGGATGGGAGCCCCAGGGCCCCACTCACCTGAGCAGCAGCAGTGTGGAGCTTCACCTACCTACCCACACCACTGCCCACAAGATGGAGATTGTGAAACCAGGTCGGGTGGGTCTTCCCTACCATCCTGCCCCCTTCCTCGGAACTTGCTTCAGTTCGGTGCGGGGGCGGGGGGGGTGCTGATGTGACTCCTCCCTGTGCCAGACCAGGCTGGGCAGAAGCCCTGAAATCTGCTTGTGGCCCCCTAGAGGGCCACAGACCCCCAGTTGAGAACTGCTGATCTAGACTGCATTCAGCACTCATTTATATCATCATCACTCTAAATTAACTCCACTGAACCGTAGGATGTTTCCTCAGATTTTCAGCAGTAGAAGTGATAGCAGAATTTGAATAAAAGTTTTTACCTTAGAGTTTAGGAGCTTGTTTTGGTAGTAATTAATGTTTTTTTATGACACAATGGAACCAGTGAACTCCATTTTTGTTCTGTAGTTTTCATTTCCTAGTGCAAGTTCCATTTGGGAAGGACCTAGCCTATAGCAGAACTGCTATACTAAGGGTGAGATTACATGTTAGCATAAGCAGGTAGTAATTGTAAGAAACACTAAACTGTGTTAAGGTTAACATATGTTAGTGATCAATTACAAATTAAGGCTAAGCAAAGACAGTGAAAAAAAACTGAGGCTGAATACATTCAGTCTTCACAGATTAGTTTAAGCATTGTAGATTGAACTAAATAAGCGAGTGAACAGACATTTGCTTTTGATTCCAGAAATGCAGCCACATGCCTTTAGTGGCACAGGTCAGAAGTGAGGGGGCACTAGAATACACTTCCCTGCTTGGCTGGAGCAGACAGGTTGGGCCAAAGCTTTCAATAAACTGATTTAACTTAAATCAGTTAAAGCTGATACTACATCCATCCAGGGTTGTCTTAAAACTAGTTTCAGCCATTTTTGAAAGCAGTTTAAGTCCACTGAACTTCTGTTGTGTTGCAGAACTGGACCAGTTTGCAATCACTTATACTGTTTTATGTGTAATTTCTGTCCCTAAATAAGGGGTTAATACCTTCTCTAACATGCACTGCTTAGACTTGCCACAAGAGGGGCCATGAGCAGCTGTATGGCTAGGGGCTGGAAATCTGCTCCATGCCTGTCCCACTTGCCAGCAATCTAGGCACAGTACAGGTTGGGGGAGGCCTCCCACATTGCTTGGATTTCTCCCCAGATCACCCCCTCACCCCAGGATTACCACCCTTCTGTCCCAAACATCTCAAGAGTTGTGATGGCAGTGGTAGTGGGGGGAGCTGGGGGGCGGGGGAGGGGGAGAGTACCCCTTCCTAACTGCTTCCAGGCTTCCCTGCATCCCACATTGAAACGACATATTTGCATCCAACCTCCACGCAAACCCATAGCTGTCCCTTACCCTGTTCCCCTTACCCAAGTCCCTCTTCAGTCAAGGTGTCCAGCAGGAGCTGGATCTGAACATATAGGGATGGCACAGATTGCTGAGAGCCCAGGAACAGGCAGGGAGTGGGACTGGCCCACTCCTGCTGTTTTAACTATTACCTTCAAGCTGATCAGGGTGGAAGGGCAGTGATCCAGGGGTGGATGCAATAATTCTGGGGGGATGCAGAGGGGGCAACAGATCAGTGATCCAAGTGGCAGGGGGCAATCAGGGTGGAGGGCATAGCAGCCTGGCAGCTACATGCCCAGCTGCTCTTTACCTCCCTGTTCTTCCCTCCATCCTGTTCCCTTTCCCCATTTCCCATACATGTTCCCACTCTCTTCACCCTTTTCCCCTCCATCCCCTCTCCCCACTTAACTGTTTCCCAGCTATCAATCCAGGGCTATGGAGTTCTGGATGACAGCTAATCCACCTGGTAGCAGTGCCTCCTGGGATGTTTGAGTTCCACAAAGTGGTGGTTTTATTTCAGATGAATAGGCAGAAATTAGCTTAACTCAACCTAGGTAACATAGCTCAAAGATAATCTGCACACAAAGTGGCATAACTTTAAGATGCCTAGAGGGCTCTTAGCACTTGTAAATTAAACTTAACATGCCACTGTTGAAGTTTTAGGTGTTCCTAATATGAGTCTAAGTGTAATGTGAAATCTCATGCTAAGAAGCCACTATAGTGTGAGCAAGCACCACCTTCAGTTGCCCCTCACATACTTGCTCAATTCCATGAGAAAAATGAGCTCTTTATACAGAAGTTATTTGAGAGAAGGGACTGGAATTTCTGAGCTGCAATACATAGGTAAAATGCAGACACTGTATTTAAGTGCTGTGAAGGAAAGCTTCCTGAACAGACTAAAATATGATAGCAAATTCCAATCTTCACAGACATTTTTCCAATGTGCTTTTCCTTGTAAATGAAGTTATTATATACATTAAAGAATGAAAATGATTTTTAAACTCTAAACTGTCACTATATTTGTGCAGCACCTTGAACAATGGAACCCCAAAATATAAATGCTAACTGATCATATATTAAACACCATTATCATAATGACATAAAATTGAATAGTCCTTTTTCTCATATTTTAGCAGAATACTGATACTTCTGATATGATATAATACTGTTTTTTTTTTTAATTACATGGTGCTACGTGACTGCTTGAGCTAGAAAATAGGAATATCTTGTCCAAACAGGAAAAGAACAGTTGGCAATGGTAACAAAAACATGATAGGAGAGAGCACTGTTTGCTGAAGAGGTTTTTCATGAAGCAATAGATTTCATTTCCTTAATAAAAGTTGGCACAAATACAGTAGCATTACCAAGGTAATAAAACATAAGGCGGGGGCCAGGGGAAGGGGAGAGGTAATCTAAATCAAAATACTAGATATGTTTTAAAAAAAATAGAAAAAATATTATACTTAATGCCTGCAGAAGTGAGGAAAAAGAAGAAATTCATTAAAAACAAAACCTTTTGCATTGTAAAATACTGGTTTTGGTTTGTTTGAATTATAATTGTATTGCATAAATTAAACATAGGATCAAATTCCGCTCTCAGTCATAGTCACTTATATCTGTGAGCGGAGTCTGTGCTCCAGGTATCGCTGTGCCATGTATAATACTCAGTTTAAATTGGCTTCACAGCTTTTAACATAGTAATACTGTATTTCATATTGCATATCAATTTATTTAATCGCATTTTATAACGAATGCAAATTTTACCTTGAATATGAAGTAACGATTATGTATTATAGTAACATTTTCACTACAATATAAATCTAAATAGTTATGTATAGTTTGGGAATAGTGTATGTATTTTATGAAGCATGCAAACATTTCTTTGTCTTCTGATTTTTTGTTTTAATTTTTAATTTGTGGAAATTGGAGATAACAGAAATCTTTAGAAGAAAACTTGGCCCCTCCTTTGTGAACTCAGCAAAACCTTTTCTTAGGAATCAAAAAATGTTATTGTAGCTAACCTATCTTATCTTATTAGATATTATCTTATTGTAGGTATCCTTTCTTCTTTGGTTAAGTTTTACAGGTAAAACCCTGGCTCGACTGAAATTAATTACAAACCTGACATTGACACCAGTGTAATCAGGATTTTACTTTAATAGCTAGATTTGTTAATGTACATTAGCAAGAATGTTGACATTGTATCCTACAACATTATCATTAGTAAACTATAGAATTACAGACTAGATGGATATGCAACTGGTTGGATCATTGCTTTAGATAAATAGTCATCAACAGCTTAATTTCTATCTAGAAGGCGTAGGGTTTCCAAAGAGCTTGGTTTGGGCTCAGTGTTAATTAATATTTCCATTAACAGTTTGGAGGATGAGACTGAATACATACTTAACAAATTTGTTAATGACAAATGCAAAGTTCTACACTTGGGATGGAATAGATTGGGAAGGACTGGCTCTGCTACAATACTGCAAATAAGGACCTGGGGTCACAGTGCATTATAAATCGAATATGAGTGCACTCTTGTTGCCAAAAAACCCAGTAGCATACTGGGCTGTATTTACAAGTGATGCTCTTGTTAATCAAAGGAAGTGATTCTATTTGGCACTGGTGAGGCTTCCCTTCGAGTACTGTGTCCATTTTTAGGCCCTTCACTTCAGGAAAGTTGTTGACAAATTAGAAAGAGTCAAGTGGACAGAGACAAAAATTTTTAGAACTTTGGAAAACATAATTTATGAGGGTAGGCTAAAAGAACTAGGATTAGTTAGTCTGAAGAAGAGAAAATTAATGAGAGGGGATTTGATGACAATCTTTAAACACCTCAAGAGTGGCTGTATGGAAGAAAGAGACAGACTAATCTCTGCATCCACAGGGGACAAGAAAAGGAACAACGGCTTTAAATTGCAGCAAGAAAATTCAGGTTGGATATTACCAAGAACATTTTCATGATGAGGGCCATTTACATTGGAACTTGCTATACCAGAAGCTTAATAATCTCCATCCTTGGACATTTTTAAGAGCAAGTGAAACAGGTACTTGCTTGGCATGGTTTAGGTAGGGATGATCCTGCCTTGAGCCAGGAGTTGGGCGAGATGACCTCCTGAAATTATTTCCAACCCTACCGTGCTATGATTCTTTAACCGGGGGGGGGGGGGGGCGGGAGGAGTTGTGTAGGTCTCCAGCTGGCATAAATTGTAATAGTTCCAATGGCTTCTATGAAGTTACATTATTTACGCCACATGGGGAACTGTCCAAAATACTTTCTTGATCCTATTACTGATCTATAAGTATGGCCTTACTCAAACTTTCATTAAAATTATTGCCATGGGAAACGTCATCTGTACTTGTCTCACATGGACCTGAAAGTATAATATTCAGTGGGTGCATTTACACCTGTGCTTTACTGCACAGTAGACAAATTTAATGTTCAGTAAAACATTACAATCTAAATGTGAACAGCAACTGGACCAGTGCACACTAATTTACAGCACTGTCAGATAGTACCAGCATCTGATGGGACAATCCAACAGTGGAGTAAATTACTGTGCTTTAAACACACGTGTAGATGGAGATGTTAGGATTGGTGTATTCAGATTCAAATTGTATCAGTTTATTCAACTGCATTAATTGCATGTATGGACACACCCAGTTTGGCTCACCTTATTACACAAAATATAATAATGAAAATAAATGTTGTTTGGTGTGACGTCGGTGGCCTTACGTCCGGTAAAACCCTTCGTCAGGTAGCCCCTCCCCTCATCCCGCCTGCCATGACTTCGATGTTATGGGCGATTCGAAGGAGGGGTTCAGTGGAGCTCTTTTACCAGAGGGGTTTCCCCGACGCGGGTGTACTCACGGTTGAGGTTTCCGTTGTTCCACAGGGCTCCGCCACCCCTACACCCCGTCCACTTGCCAACCGATCACTTGCTGGTGAGATGGTAACTTGCTGCTATTCGCAGGCCTGCTGGCCGGTAGATGCTCCTGACCGTACGGACCCAGGCTAATGGTTGCCTTAAGTCAGCCTGCCTTAGGATCCTGCTGATCTCGCCGCTAGCTTGGGTCGTCTCCTTTTTCCTCCCCTGATCTTAGAAATAATATTCCTCCGGGATGGGGAGGCTTCCTGGAACAATGTTTTGGCCCTGGCAATCCCTGGGGACCACACCTTCCGCCCCTGCCAAGGTTCCCAGTTTTTGCTCCAGCTGTTGAGCTGAGGCAGAGCTGCCTGTCTGAGGCGTTCGCTCCAGGGGAGCTGCAGCACCACCGGCGTGCTGCCTGTCTCCTCTCTCCTTCCCTGGCTCCCCCCTGCCGTGGGGTTTGCTGGGGTTTTTAAACTTCCCCGCGGCGGCTGCTGCGGCTGCCGGGAACAGCTGTTTAAACAGCTGGCACAATGGCGGCTGCGATTGCTGCCGCGGTCCCGGCTCCGCCACCGCCGTCCCTCCCGAGGGTACGTAGCTCGGCCCGGGGTTTTCTTGAGGGGTTGTTGCTGCCCCCCAATTTTCTCTGTTCCCTGCCTGTGCCTACGATGGTGGGACACCGCCATCACAGATCTCCCCCCTTAAGTCGCCTTGTGGCATCTGGTTAGTGCGTTGTGCATCCTGTCTGCTCTGGTTTTCCCCTTATGGTAGTGGTCTGGCTCTCCCAACTGGTCCGGATCTTCCCATCTGGATAAAAAAAATAGGCTACAAAGTTATCCCTGCCTGGACGATGCACTATAGTGAATTTAAAAGGTTGAAAGGCCAGTGCCCAGTGGCTAATTCTGGCATTCGTACTTTGCTTTCTCGTTAGCCACTGTAACGGGGCATGGTCTGTTATTACCAAAAATTCCTTCCCCAGGAGGTAGTATTGGAAATACTCTATAGCCCATCATATGGCCAGGCATTCCCTTTCCATGGTAGTATATCTTGTTTCTGTGTGGCTAAGCTTCCGACTCGCAAAGGCAATTGGGCGTTCACCTTCCTTCCTCTCCTGTAATTACACGGCCCCCAACGCCCGTCCCGATGCATCCGTCTGCAAGATAAAAGGGGCGTTAAAATCTGGTGTATGCATCATGACATCTTGACACATTGCCTCCTTCGAACGGTGGAAGCTGTCTCTCATCCCTTGGGTCCACCTAAGGCGTGCAGAGGGTGCTCTGGCCAACGCATCCGTGAGGGGTCCTGCCATCCTTGCAAAGTGTGGTATAAACCAGTGGTAGTAGTTGATGAGCCCCAAGAAGGAACGTAATTGCTTACATGTCCGGGGCTCTGGAAACTGACTTATGGCCTTGATTTTATCGGACAAGGGGCGTATTGTTCCTTGTCCTACCCGAAACCCTAAATAGGCCGTTTCCCTTTCTGCCAGCTTGCACTTCCTAGGGCTGGCAGTTAGACCTGCCGCTTGGAGTTCTCCTAGGACAGCCCTCAGGGCCCCGAGATGTTGTTCCAAGCTAGAGGTGAATATGATGATGTCATCTATGTAAGCTGCAGCATAAACTGCATGTGGAGCTAGTAACGTCTTCATTAACCTCTGGAAGGTGGTGGCCTCTCCGTTAAGGCCAAAGGACATTCTTACAAATTCGAATAGGCCCCAAGGAGTTCCAAATGCAGCCTTGGCACAATCGGTGGGCCGCAAGGGAATTTGCCAATAGCCTTTAGCCAGGTCGAGGGTGGATATATACCGGGCCTCTCCAATTTTCTCGATGAGGTGGCTCACATAGGGCATTGGGAAGGCATCGAAAGTTGTTAGAGCGTCCAGCTTCCTAAAGTCTATGCACAACCTTAGGGAGCCATCGGGCTTGGCCACCGGCACGATTGGGCTACGCCATGGGCTACGAGAGGGCCGTATAATCCCCTGCTCCTGCATCTTGGAGATTTCCTGCTGTACTTCGTGTTGCCATTGCTGGGGTATCGGTCTCCACCTCTCCCTTACTAACGTACCGGGTGGCGTTCTTATCTCATGCTGGATACCTGTGACTCTCCCTGGGTTTTCTTGGAATACCTTTTGGAATTCCTCTACTAAGGCCAGTAATTCCTGTCGTTGGTGGCTACTTAACTCCTTACTCAAGTGAACGGCCTCCTCCTGGGTGGCTCATCCTAACCCTGGGCAAAGGGGCCCTAGATCCCCCTCTCCTGCCTTTTCTTGGGCCATCCAGCCTTGAGGGGTCTTCCATTCCTTCAGCCGATTTACATGGTAGACCTGTTGCTCCTGGCGGTGACCCGGTTTACACACCTCATAATTAACTGGACCTACTTGCCGAATCACTGTGAAGGGTCCTTGCCACATCGCCAATTGCTTACTCGAAGTGGTAGGTATCGAGACCAAGACCTGGTCCCCGGGTTGAAAGGTGCGGGCCTTCACCTTCTTGTTGTACTGGGTCTCCTGCCACTCTTGGGCCTCCCTCATGTTATGTCCTGCGATCCTTTGGGCATTCTGTATACGGGCCTGCAGCTCCTGGTGGTATCTCTCTGCAGACACCCCCAATCCCATCGGCCATTCCCATTCTTCTCAGACCACCTGCAATAAGCCTCTAGGACTGTGGCCATATACCAATTGGAATGGTGAATAGTGGGTTGATTCCTGGGGGGCATCCCGCAGTGCAAATAGTAAAGGTGTCAGCAGGGTATCCCACCGTCAGGGATCTTCCTGTGCACAACGTCTAAGCAGTTGTTTGATGGTACCATTCAGTCTCTCCACCAGGCCATTGGTCTGGGGATGATAAACTGAAGTTCTTAGTTGAGTGATGCCCAGGGTCTTGCAAAGGGCCCTCATTACACCCGACATAAAATTTGTCCCTTGATCTGTAAGTATGTCCTGTGGAATGCCCACCCATGCTATCCACTTGAGAAGCTCCTCAGCCACTTTTGGGGCTGTAATGGACCGCAGCGGGACTGCTTCCAGGAACCGGGTGGTGTAATCCACCAAGACCAGGATGTACTGGTAGCCATTGTGTGATTTCAGAAGGGGACCTATTATGTTTAAGGCGACCCTGGAAAATGGGGTCTCAATTATCGGCATGGGTCTCAGGGGTACTTTAGGCGGCCCCCACTTCTGGGCTCTCTGACATTCCGGGCATGCTGCCCCCCACCGATCCACATCCTTGTGCAGGTGTGGCCAAAAAAAAAAACTCTTGGGTCAATCTAGCCCGGGTTTTGGTACGCCCCAGGTGACCCCCTAGCAGAGAGGCATGGGCCAGCCTCCAAACAAGGTGCCATACAGGAGACGGGACCACCAACTGCCTCCCTTTCAACTCGCCTCCCTCTTCCCGCTGCACCCGATATAGTAACCTGCCTATTACCTCAAAGCCTTCCTGCCTCTGAGACGTTCCCTCTCCGGGTTCACTGGTTCTCAGCTGCTGGAGTTCCTGGTCCTCCCATTGAGCTTGTCGAAACTGTGCCGTGCTCACCAGGGATTCAACGCTAACGCCTTCCCCTCCTTCTCGACGGGAAGGCTCAGAGTTCTCAGCCGCCCATCCTTCCATTCGTTTATTCCGCCTCCTCTCCTCTTCAGTGGCTCGCACTCATTCTAACACCTTGTAGAAGGGTTCCCATTCGCGTCCTAAAATCATTTCGCAGGCTAAGGCGGGGGCCAAGCCCACCCGTAGTTCACCACGGAACTCCATCACCCTAATGGGTACGTAGCAGCAGCGGAATTGCATTTCCCCACCTAAAATGCAGGTCATGTTGATGACGCCCGCCTCCTTTCTTCCTTCCAGTGGGGCTAGGTCTGCCCAGAGCAAGGACTGGGAACATCCAGTGTCCAACATCGCCCGCACAGCCCTACCACCTACTCAGGCTGTAACCATAGGACGGTTCCACCCTTCTTCCAGGCTGGTGAAACCCACACTACAATCCACAGGTTCCCCCGTGCCTGTCTCCCTGCCCTTCTCTCTCGTCAGCAGGTATCCCACAGGACCACGGCTTAGTTCGCTTAGCCCTATTCCACAGTCCCGGGAGATGTGTCCCGTACGTCCGCATTTATAACAGACTACACCCTTCGGGGCACCCTTCCTTGGGGCTGACCGGCCTTCTCCCTCGCTCATCGAACTTTCCCTTGAGACCCGGAAGCCTCGTCCACTCCCTCTCTCCTTTTCTGAGTTAGAAAAGGCCTCCACCAGGCGCAAGGCCTCCTCACTGGACCGCGGTTGGTGTCTTCGCACCCATCTCTGGGTGTCTTCCTCTAAGTCCTAGAGGAATTGCTCCAATAATATTTGATCTAATACCCCTGCACGATCAAACTTGCCTGCCGGCAACCATTTCTGCAGGGCATCCCGGAGGGTTTGCAGTAAGCCCCGGGGTCGCTTACTTTCCCTTGGCTTGTGAGCCCCGAATGCCTGCCGGTAACTCTTGGGGGAAATCTCTAGCCGATACAAGATTGTGGCTTTGACGGCCTCGTAATCCTGGGCCTCCTCCCTGGATAAGGCCCAAGCAGCGTACAGGGCACTATCTATCACCAGGGCTCCTAGCTGGTGACCCCACTGGCTCCAGTCCAACCCTGTCTAAATGGCCGTCCACTCAAAGGCCTCGATGTAGGCCTCGGGGTCGTCATCTTTAGTCATACGGGGCATCCTAAACAGGGCAGCATTGCGCTGTATCCACTCCTGTTGGTCCCCCTGTAGTTGTTGGACCACCAACAACTGCCCGATAGCCTGAATTGCTTGAGTCAGCACCTCCACCTGGGCTACCCCTGATGCCTGCATCTTGTTTTATCCCTGGGTGGGGCTTTGCCCCGTGGGTATCGACGCTGTTGCCGACCGTTCCTGGCCAATGCACCACTGTGACGTCGGTGGCCTCACGTCTGGTAAAACCCTTCGTCAGGTAGCCCCTCCCCTCGTCCCACCTGCCACGACTTCGATTTTATGGGTGATTTGAAGGAGGGGTTCAGTGGAGCTCTTTTACCAGAGGGGTTTCCCCGACATGGGTGTACTCATGGTTGAGGTTTCCATTGTTCCACGGGGCTCTGCCACCCCTACACCCCGTCCACTCGCCAACTGATCACTTGCTGGTGAGATGGTAACTTGCTGCTATTCACAGGCCTGCTGGCCAGTAGATGCTCCTGACCGTACGGACCCAGGCTAATGGTTGCCTTAAGTCAGCCTGCCTTAGGATCCTGCTGATCTCGCCACTAGCTTGGGTCGTCTCCTTTTTCCTCCCCTGATCTTAGAAATAATATTCCTCCAGGATGGGGAGGCTTCCTGGAACAACGTTTTGGCTCTGGCAATCCCTGGGGACCCCACCTTCTGCCCCTGCCAAGGTTCCCGGTTTTTGCTCCAGCTGTTGAGCTGAGGCAGAGCTGCCTGTCTGAGGCGTTCGCTCCAGGGGACCGGCGTGCTGCCTGTCTCCTCTCTCCTTCCCTGGCTCCCCCCTGCCACAGGGTTTGCTGGGGTTTTTAAACTTCCTCGCGGCAGCTGCTGCGGCTGCTGCAATTGGCTCAGCTGTTCCCCTTGCCGGGAACAGCTGTTTAAACAGCCGGCGTAATGCTGGCTCACGTGGCTGTAATGGCTGCTGCTGCGGTCCCGGCTCCGCCGCCGCCATCCCTCCCGAGGGTACATAGCTCAGCCCGGGGTTTTCTTGAGGGGTTGTTGCTGCCCCCCAATCTTCTCTGTTCCCTGCCTGTGCCCACGACGGCGGCACGCCGCCGTCACATTTGGCAATAATCATAAAAGATTTAATTTTCATAGGGATCATTCAGAAAAAATTTCTTTTGGAGATATGTACAAAATCAGTTTTGTTACCAGCTATGTATTTGGCAAACGTAGCTCCATTTAGCTCTTATGTTCATTTTAAAACATCTTTCTTAGATAATAAACACGTTTAATCTTATTAAAGAACAGTACTTAATTCTGCACAATTATTTTCAAGGTAAAATGTTTTTGTGATTAACTATTATAAATGACAGATTATTGATACTATCTGAAAAGATCATCCTTCTACCTCAGTCATAGACCATACTGGTTATATCAGGAAGTACAGAGACCTTTTATTAACATTCATAATTCATATGCCATATTTCATGGTAACTTTAGCCTTTTAAGGTATTTATGGCATTATCAATTTTGACAGTTGCTTTTTTGGAAAACAGTAATTTCACATTTATAATGGAGAGTCACAGATCTCATTTATATGGATTGATATGATCTAGGAAATCATATTATGATCTATATATAATCATATATGGTTAATATGATCTAGAAAATGATCTTAGCATAACTATACCTATTTTCTACCATGGGTATTTTCCAGGCTTCTGGACTTTGCTGGCTGCTCCTGCCACCCTCCCTTTCTTTTCTGCTATACATGTCAGGGTGTTTTTAAGCCTCCCCAGAGGCACTGGGTGTTGGCTACAGCTAAAGCTGGGTATTTCAACTGCGGTATGCTGATTCTCCTGCTAGCAGCAAAGCTTGGAGTTCCTAGGTAGAGTTTTGCCCCTCTGCTCATGATAAGACCCATTGCCATATTTGGTTTCAGGGAGGAATTTTACCCCATGGTCAGATTGGTATGGCTGTAGGGGTTTTTTGCCTTCCTCTATAGTGAGGTGATATGGCCCTCTACCTCTTGAGCATATATTGACAAATTTTTCTGGAAGCAGGACATTGGCTGCCATGGTTCCACTCCTTTATCTGTAGCAGGTTTGAATGTTAGGCCTCTGTTATATCAGGGTTGACAGTAGTCATATATAGAGTTTAGGTGATAGTTATATGGGTTGGTTGGGATGATCCTGCCTCAGGCAGGGGGTTGGACTAGATGACCTCTGAGGTCCCTTCCAGCTCTACTTCTCTATGACTCTATAACTGTTTTAAAATGGTTCTATAATGTTTTAAAATGGATCAGTTCTTCATTCCCAGCACTTGACTTGATATCCAAATTAAGTTGATGACTGAGGACTATGACTCCTGAACACTCATTTCCTTTTACTACCGATTTGTTCAGTGACTGAACAATTCACTTTATTTGCTGCCTCCTTTAACATACTTGGCCTTAATTAATTAGTATTTATAGAATGCTTTCAGACAGGCAGTCTACAATGAAAGGAGAATCTCTTTCTCTTCTTAAATATCTGAAGAGTTCTAAAAATCTAATTTTAACCAACCCTATCAGCATATCAATTTGTTAAAACAAGGAGAGACATGTTTCTTCTATTTTCTGAAAACTTTCTGTTTAAAATAGTTTGGGTAATATGTTATATCAGCTACATTTTATCATCTGCACAGCACTGCATGGTTCCTACTGAGATCACAAGAAGGAATATCCCAATAATTTCTCCCTCTCACAAACACAGTGTCCTTACTCTAAAGCCATCCTGACTGTAACCACAAATCTCTATTCTCCTAGATGTTATTTTAATTCATTAGGCCTAATGTGCTAGGAGTGTTTCAACAAAATCTGAGTAAGAATCCAAGTATCTGAGAACATTTTTTAATTAACCTTCTGTATCTTTTTAGATCTGTTGCATTTTAACACTGATAGGATTCTTTCTTTAGTGATAGCTATTGATAGAACATTTCAATTTAAAAGAAGAGCAGAGTAGAAAATGGGACATGCTTGCCCCATTAGAAGTGGAATTTAAAGGCAAAAGGGAGAAAGTGAGTGAAACAAAGCTACAATTTTAGGTAGGAAGAAAAATGTATAAATCAAATGTATCATTCTAGGTTATGTTTTAGCTTTGGGAACCGGACTCAAAGCTCACGAATTCTGCACCAGTCCTTTGTTCCTTCCTAGAGAACAATCAGTTCAACTCCCAATGGATTGCCATAAAAAAAACAAACAACTTTTCCTTTGATCCAGCTCCTCTGTATACTCACTTTTCACAAATGGTTTTTCCCACTGACCAAGTTTTGAAACAGTCTGTAAACATAAAAAGATTGTATAATAGTAAGTCCCTATGGTTTTCTATATTGAATCTTCCCATTCATTGAATTGGGGGAGAAATGGTGGTATCTTGCATCTTACGCAGAAGGGTAAGACAAAAGGAAAAGAAAATCACATTCTTGTTTAGCAGGAGGACCAGATCCTCCTGTTTGTTCCCGAAGCTCCTGGCATTGATGTACAGGCATGTAAATGTCCCATTGGAGGCCCTAGTCTTCCCTACACATAGACCAGGGCTGGGGTAAGGATGGGTTCCCTTTAGTGCCTCAGCCTGCTGGATTTGCAAAAGTTGCCCAGTGGCCTTGCTGTGGTGGTAAGGGGTATACATCAGGACCTGGGGAAATGCCAGAGCACCCCACGGGACGACAAGGTCAAATGATCACAAACTACTCCTAGACTGTTTCAGGCTGGACGTAAGGAAAAACTGTTTACTGTCCAAGCCCCCAAGGCCTAGAGTAGACTGCCTCCAGTGGCGGTGCAAGAACATACTCTGAACTCTTTTAAGAAACAATGGATGTTTTTCTTGCTGGAATCCTATGACCCCAGCTGTCTTCCTGCCCCTGAGGCAGGGGCCTGGACTCCATAATCTTCCAAGGTCCCATCCAGCCCTAATGTCTATGAAATCTATGAAATGTATAACCTCTTAATTCATCTCAAACAGTGCAATTTTGTGGGGGGTTTGTTTTATCATGGTGGGACCAGGGTTTTTTGACAAAATGGTTGGTGGGATGTAGGGTGCAAAAGGTTGAGAACTGATGCCATAAGACAACAGTGGGCCAGAGAGAAGATGACAGATTTACTGTCTAACCACCCACAAAAGCCTGAACTTTTTTTTTCAAAATTGACCATGAAGGCAGACTCTGATCTTCTCAAATTAGCAGGGCCATGCATCTCATATATATTGTCCATGGATGTTTCAATGGAAAGTTCTTTACAACATCAAGTATCCTTTCTGGCAGTGCAAAGCTTTGGAGAATATTGTAAATATAAAAAAACATATCTTCTCTTGCTTTGCATGATTATGTTGGACCTGGTATAAAAATAGCAATACTGGAGATAAGCAGCCCATTGATAACTTTGAATTAATTCAAAACATTATTAATATCAATAGATTTCAGTGAAGTGTCCCATGAATAAGGCAGTAGAGTAGACTCAAAGTTTCATTCATTTTTTGCAATACACCTTGGACTTTAATTTCCTGTCAGAATATGTTTTCCTTTTTTTTATTGTTGCTACAAACACCAGTCACACTACATAAAAGCATCTGAAGAACTCGGTGGCAGCTTCTCAGGGAAATTACTCTTGGAGTCAGTCTAGTAGTACTAGTCTACACTGTCATGCATTCAACAATGCTCTGTCATTTTGAAAGCTTTGAACTAAAAACCAGAAGGAATGTGTCCTCTTGTCTCATGTCCCTGTACACTTCATTTTTTCACAAAGCTATATTTGTTGTTGGATATGCTACATTGTAGAACTGTCCCTACTGGGCAAAGAATGATGTTACAGTCTCCGCAACTACCCAGAGCTACAGCAGAGACCATTATGCATCAAGCCAGAATTGGTAGAGCATTTTTTAAGTCAGCAGTAAGAGAGATAAATGTTCTAATTTAAAAACAATTAAAGAAAATGTAAACATTTCTTCAGAGCTCAATTGAGCCAATAAAAATGTCACGGGATGGAAAACGAAAATGTTTTAGTCAATTAAAATATAAAAATTATACAAATGACATCATTAAAAAGATGGTTGTCCATTTAAACAGGCAAGTTATACAAGGCAAATGCATCAGAAAGGCTAAATAGCAATAATAATATATTTGCCAAGCCCCAAATAATATGTTCAGGCTTACACAGGCTACAAATGGGTTGGTTCCTTCCTAGAAGAGTATACAGTCATCATACACATCCTGATGTTGGTATTTGAAGCTATGTCTACATAGTAGCTTTCTGAAATCACCGAGGCTTGAAATCAGCCTGTCCATGCATAGTGAATGAGAAATGGCAGAATCAGGGCCTGAAGGGCAGACACAGAAGACACGACACATGGAGAGAACCAAAGTAGACGTAAATTTAATTTTGTTAAGCAAGGTTAAAGAATCCCACTGTAAAAGTCTGTATGTAAAGGTGCATGTCTTTCTGTATTGCCAGCTCTTGAAATGTTATAATGTTCTTTGATATTTTCTATCTTACTTAAGATCTTATGTCCTGGAGTCATGTGCAGGAGTTGCACTTTCATTTTAATAGGTAACTTTCTAGCACTGATGGTTGCAGAGAAATGCTGGTAAATGTGACCACTAAAATTCCCTCTCTCTCCCAAAAGCAAACATAAAGAGTCTCCAATTTATTATTTCATTTTTAACCCAATCACATGATGTTGGAGGTCTGGCTCATGATTCTGAACAACAGGAACTGACAGTCCCCAGTATAACACTTCCTTCAATAACTCCATCAGTTATTAGACAATACCTCATTTTTATATTGAAACCAGTGATTTCCATTCTAGCTTTACAATATACATTTTCATTCTGTCTTATTGCATCAAACTGAATACTTGTGCATACCATTCCTAGATGATAATCAACACACTACGTTTCACTCTCTCAAAAAACCAGCATCATTCTAACAAAGGGACCACGTATGCCCTCCAACCCCCTCCTTCCTCATAGCAAAGTTTGAATTAATTAGGTGTACAGGGTACTTATAATCTATTAGAGATAGCCAGCATTCAGCAGAAACAGGATCAAATGCATGAAAAAAAGCATGGTTGAGAATGTTATGAACTGTGATTCACTAAAGAACTTGTGCATCATTATAGCCTATTATGACATTTTAGATTGGTAGGAACACAGCTAATTTGGAAGTACAGACATGACAAGAAAGTTTTCAGAAACTTTGCAGAGTAGAATCAGGAAGGTAAGTACTTCAGGTTATAAGTTCAAAACAAATCAGAACTGGAGAAAACAATTCAAAATCACAACTTCAGCTTTGGAAAGGATAGCTTCATCATAATTTAAGCCTTTTCTTGACAGAAATCTTAAGCAATATATTCTTTAAAAGACATCATTTGTCTCCTGAGGCTTATGCAGGATATACCAAATATGCGATGACCCTGAGATTGCCTTAACTGGTATGTATATGTTATAGAAAAAGAAAAAGAAAAACAACCCTCTCTGACCCACCAAGGTTCAGAAGGAGTTTTTTGGGGGTAGATGTGATATCTTTCATTAGACCAACTAAATATTTGGGGGGAAATGTTCTTTGCAAGCTTTCAGGGACAAACACCCTTCTTTAGGCATAGGGAGACTCTGGGGTTATCAGATGTCCAGCAGGTTGTAATGTGTCATAAAGCCAATGTCTATATTTAGTCCATGTTTTTTTGTATCCAGTAGATTTATAAAGTGAAGTACATAGGCTCATCTATGAAAAGTGTTTTGTAAATTCCTTTTGAGGATTAGAACTGAGAGACTGGAGAGAGAGCAGTTGCCTTGTCAGAAGTGTGCACTCACAGGTAATTGGATCATTTTGTCTTTGATGGATTTTCAGAATGCATTCATTCTGGTGCACAGTTGTTTTTTGGTTTCTCCTACATATTTTCCATGAGGGCATTTGGTGCACTGGATGAAATATATTACATTTCTGGAGATGCAAGTGTAAGATCCAGGAATGATGATAGTTCTGTTGTGGGCTGTATTTATTGTGGACATGGTACAGATCTGTTGGCAAGTTTTACATTTCTTGCCCTGGCACGATCTGGATCCATTCAGCGTGGTTTGGACCATAAGTTTGCTTCTGGTGATGAGGTTAGTCAGGTTCGGTGGTTGTTTAAAGGCTAGGATGGACAGTTCTACAGCCAACAACCCTGTAGAAGGTGGTTTTGCTTTTTTAAATGCTACCAAGTTAGAAGATATGATCATTCAAGCACATCCATTAATCTAACCATCCACTTCAGCAACACAGAAGTATATGTTGTCAATGTTTTATTTCAGGTTGCAGATATATGGACAATATTACCAGTGCCAGAGGATTGAGGTTAGGCTCCAAGTAGAAACAACTAAGAGCTGAAGATTAATTTATTTTTGCATCCTTTTTTTCAAAATGCTACTGTATTTGCCATCTATTTATTTATGAGAACATAAGAAGAACAAGCATGGTCAAATTAATGTGCTAGTTTGAGAACAAAGTGATTGTACTTTGCAGAAAGACAGCTGTTCCACCTGTGCTATACTGAACTGCTGGCATTTTTCCTTTGACATTATAATCATTTGGTACTCTGTAAGCCTGATATATCTTTGACATTACTGCTAATTACTGTATAGATCCTTCTCTACTCCAGAGAAAGTAATATAATCTATTATAACATTCCTCTGTATGCAACATTTTTGCTGCTAATTTCAGAAGGTGGAATTAGTGGCTAAATACAGACATTCAAAAGCCCTGGGGCAGAAGCAGTCTAAGTATCACATTTTACTCAAATCACTCTAGATTAGGTCAGGATTGAACGGTGCACACATGCACTGTTTGATGGTGGGGAGGTGGGTTGGAGCCTGCCTGCACTAGTCAGGGCCAGCAGTTTGGGGCTGCTCTCGCACACCTCCCAGCATGTACCACAGGCTCCCCAGGCTGCCATAGACTCCACAGCACAGCTTAATGGGCAAGCCATTCCTGATCAGCTGCCTGACATGGGAGAATGCCTGCAACCCTGCCCTGTCTCCAACAGAAATCACTGAGAAGCCAGCCTTTAAGGGGCCTCTGGGCTTGGCTGGGGATGCCCAAGGGCTGGGATTGCCTGTTTGCCAAGTGCTTCCAGGGGCAGGTTGGGCACTGCCATCTCCCTGGAGCCATGATGGGAGGTGGGGGTGCTTTTCCTGCCTGGATCTGCCACAGACTGGGGGTGGGAATGGAAGGGGTACAGGGAGAGCTGGACACACACCTCTCTCTCCCTCTCTCTCTCTCTCACACACACACACACACACACACACACACACACTCACATCTCTCTCTCTTTCTCTAACACACACACACATTGTATGTCAGTGCAGCTGTACTGCCTTAACTCCTACACCAAATGGATTAAACACTAACTACCTATAAGCGGATGAGCAGGTACCTTTTTCCATTCACTATAGAAAAACATGGTTTTTTTTTTCCTTTAAAGGAGAAAAAAACATGGGAAACAGTGGGTTTCTCCTTGTAGCCTGGAAGAGTTTTGGCCTGCAAGCGGCTGGGGGGGGGGGAGCAGGAGGAGAATGATAAAGCAGGAGGCACAACATGCATGTGCACATGCACATATATGCATAGTAGCCAAGCAGCATGGAGAGCACCTCCCTCAACTCCCCACAGGTAAGTTTGGGGGGAGAGAGGGGAGATTGAGCCTCTCAAAGTGAGGGAGGCAGAGAGGGAGTTTGTCAGGGCTGAGGATGGAGTGGTGGATGAGGAGGTGTGTGGGGTCCGGGGCTTTTGGACCCAGGTGGGAATGCACAGCCACAAGACCCAGGAGGACAGTGGAATGAAGCCACAAGCAGCTAATCCAGGGGCTGCTGGATGGGTGGCTCCCACCACTGCATGAACTCCTGGCGGGGAGTATGGCAGATGCACGCCCACCAGACTTGTGCATGTATATGGACTGGCCACTGTGAGCTCAGGGCTCCCCACCCTGCTGCCCTCCCTCCAGGGCCTCTGTGCCCCAGTGGGCAGGACCCAGTGTGGCAGGGCAGAGTGGGGTAGAAAAGTTCAGTGTCACCACTGGGAGCCCCGTGCTGCCATAGTGAGGTGCTCTCTGCCTGCCTGGCAGCAGCAGGGGTGGTGGTACAGAGTTGTGCCTCCCTACTGCTACCAGGCAGGCAGCAGAGGTCTCAGTGGCTGCACTAAGCCTCCCCTCCCCACTCTGCCTTGCTGCACCAGATCTTGCCCAGTGGACCATGGAGGCCCCCAGGAAGGGTAGCCAGGTGGGAAGCCCTAAGTCCGGTTTTGCCCCTCCTGCATGGGGTCTGCTCCAGCCCTTCTGCCCACAGAGGAGAGGGAGCCAGGCTCCATGCTTTGCTCCAGCTGCAGCCATCATTTCCTATGGGTGGCAGCTGCAGCCCCGGGTCCTTGGCCCCATAGCCCTGGCAGCTGGAGGCCCCATAGCTCTGGCAGCAGGGCTGGAGCGGGTGGGGGACTGTGGGTCACTGGCAGGGCCAGAAAGCTGTGGGTGGGGAGTAAAGATCACCAGGAGGGCTAGGGAGCTGTGTGTTGGGAGTGAAGGCCAATGGCATGGGCAGGGCACTGGCCTATCAAGGCTGCTCAGCACCACAAAGCAGTGGGGAGGGGCAACTGCAGCTGAACCCATGTCCTGCTGAGTGAAGGGGGTTGAGGGTGCTCTGATTTTCCATGGTAAAAACCCCAAAATCAAATGACAAAATGTATAGGTATTTAGAATTTATTTTATTATAGTGATTGAGGCACTGGTAGGCTTCCAAATGGCTTTATAATTGTAAATTTATCAATAAAACATTGTGTTCAACTGATGCATACATACATATACACACACAGATACATACACACATTCATATATATAGTGACATTTTATTTTTATCATGGAAAATCACAGATTTTAGGGTTTTAAAATCAGCCAACTTGCAAATTTTTATCAGAGAAATTGTGATTTTTAAAACAGAGAAAAACCAGGATCCCTGGTGATAAGGAAGAAATGGGTATCCCCCCCCAAACCCCAGTCCCGTCAGAGAGCCAGTGGTAGCATTAGCATCAACTTTGCCCTCCCCCTCCCACACCAGCCTAAAGACCCTCATCTCCCTCAAAGCCTTACCCTTCTCAGAAATCCAGTGGCAGTGGCAGCACCATGCCATGGCCCTACTGGGCCCTGTGCAAACAGGGCACAGCAGCCCGTAGCTGCTGCTCACTTGCTCTGCCTGCCTTGCCCTGCTGCTGCCACCTGCTGAGGGGCCTAGTCTTTGTTTGTGGAATGCCCTTACCCTACACAGGGGTACTGTGTAATGAGAGAAAAATACAAAGCTACAGATGCTCCCTTCTCTCCTGTCTCCCTGTCTGTGGCTGACAGCTCAGAGCAGTCAAGTGAGCTGAGGTCCAGTGAACCACTGTGCAAGGGGTAGGGAGCAGGGGAACCCCATCACCTGGGATACCAGTGATGACCTATCTCGAGTCATGATGGGATGTGGTACAGACATTTAATAAAGTGCTCTAGTTTGATACCACATCCATCCAGGGTCAATTTAGAGTGGAATCCATCATTTTTCAAGCACTCTATGGGCGCATCTACACAAGATGCTTTATTACACAATATGTGGTCCAATTTGCTGCACAGCAAAGCATTACCATCTACACATGGGTGGTGATTAGGGTGCAGTAGACCAATTTACTTCACTGCTGGATTGTCCTGTCAGATACAAGTGGTATCTGGCAGCACAATAAATTACTCTGCTTAAACACATAGGTAGACAGTGATGTTGGAATTAGTTTACTCTGGTTCAAGTTGAGCCAGAGTGTATCCAGTAGGGTTGTGCAAAAGGGCTGTGTTTCAATTCGGTTTTGGATTCGGCCGTTTTGGAGGACAGTGATTTGTTTTGGTGTTTCAGATCACTCTCCTGTTTCATTTTGGCCAAATCTGCTCTGAATCTGTTTCGAATGGGCTGCAAGCAAAGTTTTGCACAGCCCTACTGACACAGCCAAGTTGAACTTGGGGCTGAGGGCTGCAGGGCCCCAGCAGGAAGCAGGATGGGGCTGCTGGGGGGAGGGTCATCTGGGGGAGGGCTACTGCCCTCTGTGCAGGTGAGGAAACCCCCATGCAGATCTCTGATCCCTGTCACACCCGGTCATGAAACAGGGAAGTATTGCAGAGCAGCAAGCAAGCCTGCTGGTCCCTGCCACGTGACTCAGCTCTGCAGGGAGCAGAGATCTGCGCTGGGGTCTCCTCACTGCCACTGCCTGCCCCATGCTGGCCCAGTGACATAGGTCTACATGGGGTGAGTAACAGTGGCAGGGAGACCCCAGTGTGGATCTCTGCTCCCTGCAGAACCAGGTCATGTGGCAGGGCAGTGCTGGTCCCTGCCGCATGACCTGGCTCTGCAGGGAGCAGAGATCCAGGGTTGCACAGGGCAGGCAGCAGCAGGGAGGAGACCCCAGCACAGATCTCTGCTCCCTGCAGAGCCAGGTCCCACGACAGGGATTCCCCAGCCCTCGGATCATTCCCCCAGCTCTTCCTGTGGGGTGTGGGCCCCTGGATATGTGTGCCAGGTTGCAGCAGGCTGCTGATACAGGCTGGGGCCAGCAGCAGCACTGCAGTCTTCCCGGCACTAGGCACGGGCTGCACTGAGCAGCTGCTGCTGGCTCCAGCCTGCTGACTGGGACTGCCTGCTGATTGGTACTGATCATGTGCAGATTGGGGCCTGCACCCCTCAGGAAGAGCTGGGGAAATGATCAGAGAGCTGGGGGAAGCAAACTGGGAGCTAGATGTCAATATCAGAGCAGTCTTCCCCCACCCTCTTTTCAGTTGTTTTTTTTCCCTACAAGCCCAGCTCCAAAACTCTGAAATTCTCCAAAACATTTCCAAAACATTTCAGAGCCTTCTGATTTGTTTCAGAGCTTTCTGTTTTGATTTGGAGTAGGTGTTTTGGGTGCTGAAACAGCCCAAAACACCTCCAAAATGAAATGGCTGCTGAAATTTCACACAGCCCTAGTATTCAGTCACATTAATTCAAGTGTAGATGCACCCTATGTGCTGTGAACATCTCTTCAATTACGGCTGTAGAACATTTTCTGCACACTTAATGCATAATAAGTGTAATGTCTGTACCTAGCCAATGGGTCAAAGATATCTGTAACTCACACCATTAAGGTTAGATATTGCATCAGGCTATTTAATTCTATGTTATGAATCATAGCATCTTTAATATAGATATTAAAAAAATTAATGTAAGGGCATGGGCAAAATACATTTATGCTGAATTAAGAAGGCAAAGAGGGGGAGGGGGTGAGGGAAGCATTTACCACAGAGCAGCTGCTTTGCAGTAATTCTGTGTATTCATTCCTATCCCATGGTAAATGCAAGTTAAACTCTGGTAATTTAGCCCTGTTTCATTCAGCTTCCCTAGATTAGGGTTTACTTACTACTTACATGGTAGAAGCAGATGTGCAAAAAGCAGAATATTTTGCTCTGCAGTATGCTCCCTTTCTCTTTTAACTCAATTTGTTTCAGATATTATACAAAACTATGAACTGCTAACTTTGTATTATTATAAAGGGAAGTGTAGAAATAAATGCATGAGTCTGGAGGCATAACAAATAAATTGTTAGCTAGTGCCTGGATGTATGCAGTTAGCCTTGCATCATGTTGTTTTGGAGATAGAAGCTTCAGCACTTCCAAACAAGCACTGTGCCAGCCAAACTGAATGACACTCTCTGTTCCAGGTGACAGGATAACTCTATTTTGATTCACACTCAAAGAGGCCTTATTTTCCACCTGGCAGAGGTCAACAGGGCAGAAACATGTTACAGTAGTCACTAGAAAATCCAGCACCATTAAATAAAGATCCGGCAGGAAGCAGCAGAGTTATATGGTAGTTTAAGATGCCACCCTCCTCTCCTCCACCAAGGTAATAATCATTGCATTGCACTGCACCTGCAGTACAGATTAAATATACCTGGGCTATATTTACTTTAGCTGGCTCACATACCAGTAAATTTATAGCCATAGCAGGCATAGGCCTCACTACTATAACTGCTATAGTGCTGAAATTAAACCTTTCATTGTACCAAACACATTTTATTAAAAGTTAGAATGGTCAAAGAAACATCATCATATACTAAAGAACATTATTATGAGAGAAAAATCATGAAAAGTGATAACAGACCAGTCAAAGGGAAAATAAACTCAATCTTTTATACCTATTAAGTATAAAACTTATCTTACACTTGAAATATTATTAGCATAAACTTGTCATAGCTCAAGAAATTAAGCGTGGTCTCACCTTCATGTTTTTTATGAATCAACTACATATTAAATCTGCCGACACTTTCTTCATGCCAACCTCTGATTTTTCAGACTTTCATAACAAAGCGCTACAATTAAAGAAGTTATGGTTGCTTCAGAGCCATTTCTGGGTTTATAAATAGTTTTGGCAGTTATCATTACCAGTGTCCCTGGCTCCCCTATCCCTTCACCGCAGATCCAACCTAGGACACTGGGCCATGTCCATGCAGGGGTGAGAGTAGAATCTCATGGGGCCAGATCCCCACAGTTTGGTTGCATCCAGACAAGTGCGGCTACGCAGTATGTAGCACCACAGACACATAGGTTTAGTGCATGACAGCCTGACAGCCGAGGGAGGGAAGGGATGTTGTTGGAGGGGAGGTGTGGAGAATGGGGAAGCAGAGTCTTTTGAAGCACCAGTCTGCTGGCCCTAAGCTATGACCTTGGGCTGCTGTCTCCCATAACCAGGCAGACAGGAGCCTGCAAAACATGATGGGATGTGTGGTTTGGGTCCCCCTGGCTAGGTCCTTTTCACATTGCAGGCTGGTCTGCAAAACATGCAGATCCCCTTTTCACTTATATGCAGTTTAAGCCATTTGGAAAAAAAAAATTCAACTGTTTGAATTTCAACTGCTGATGTTCAACTGGTTGATTTGAATGTTTGGACACAGACTTAGAAAAATCACATAGGAGTACTGCAGAGTTCACTACCAGGATCCCTATTTACAACATTTTATTAACAATCTAAATATCAGTCTATTGGAGATGTAGAAATCCCAGAAAGAAAGTACCAAGCTTGTATGCTACTTCAAAATAGGAAAGTAGATTGCACACAATGAAATGAGACTGCGTATTAGTCCATGTAAAGTCACATTGTACTATATGGATAAAGAAGGAAATACTAGTGACAGAAATTGAAAGGAAACTACTTGGAAAGTACTAAGCCCAGGAAAGAATGGGGAACAATAACAGAAAGCAAAACCTTAGTGTGTGCTACTAAAGCAAGGAAAATATAATAAGACAATAAAATCCAGCTCTGTTCTTGGATACAGATGCAGGTAATTTCATATAAAAGATGGAGATGACAGTGCTACTTTCCATAGCCCTGGGTAACAATATTTAGAATACTGTGTTGATTTCAGTTTTGGAAGAGGTACTATTGCAAGACTACAAAAATTCATCAGACAGCAATATGAATATATATGATTAGTAGTGAAGTGAGCCTGGGAGACTTTCAATGAAGCAAAAACTGGACCAAAATAAGTAAATTGAACATTTCCTGAACTAGTTTGCAAATTCAGATTCGGGGGGGAGGGGGAGGCAGGGGAGGGGGGGGGGAAGAGGGAAGAATAAAGAATAAACCAATAAAAGGCAAATGATCACTGTGTCCAAACAGATAACTCAAGTCTAACATGTGACATAACTGGGATAATTATATAAAAGAAGAAATATTTCCTCATATTTTTAGGAGATACAGCAATAGTTACAGAAGAAAAAATGCAGCATATGAATTAAGTATACTGCAAGTTACTAGTTATAATAAATAGGATGAAGGTAAAACATACTTAAAGGAGGGGGTCAGGATACCATCAGTGCAGATATTCATGAGTTGATTAGATTAAAAATGCATTAGCAGTCAAGATGAAATGTATCATTTCTTGAAAATGAAGGGGGTCAGACTGGATCACAGAGATAGCCTTTTGTGGCTTTGCATTATAAGATGCTAATTACCACCTTGATTATTTAGTGTATCGAGAAGCACACCTTCTATTCTATTCTATTTACTATGTCCAAGGCTGCCTTATTCCTTAACTGGTAAATTATTTGATTTTGGTGCAGTCTATATAAGCACGTATTATAGGTACAGTTTCCACTTAAAAACATGATCAACATGCCCAAGCATTGTTTTTAGAAATCTGAAAAAGACAAGCTGAATATTGACACAGTTTATAGAAAAGACTTTGGGGGATGGAGGGGAGAATCAGATCTCATGAATAAAGGCTGCTGTCAATTATGCATGACACAGATGCACGAGTCAGCATAGCTGTTCATGTTTTATGGAGTAGGTGCAAATTATTTCCTAAACTGCTAACTGCCACCCTCAGGTCCAGCCCTAAAGAAATCAATGGAGAGCATGAAAAGGAAGAACTCAAGTTTTACAGGGGTTTTTTCATGCAATTTCCTGTATCTACTTTTTTTTTTTAATTGACAAAATTCAAGTTGGTAGCATTCCTCTAAGGATCAAGTAAGACCTTTTAAATTAGACACAGAAATGCCACAAATGGATGAAATAGTTCTGGCATCTTCCATTACAATTTTTCTTTTCTCCACTGAGATTCAAACCCCCAAAAGCTGAAGAGCTGGAGTGTTTAGCTTAAGTGACTTCCTCCTGTTGCTTTTTATGATTCTGATACTTATGCATAACAACCTCTCCTCCCCCACTTCACTGGAGGGAGGATCAGGCAAGGGGGAGAGTTTTTAATAGCTTTTAATAGCTTATTGATTTCACAGGATATAAATATTTCTATGTGAGCACTACTGAATTACAAAATAATCTATAACTTTTTAAAGAAAAGAGAAACTCTTGGTATGGTACACAAGTATCTTAATAGACAATAGCAATAAAAATGGGAACGGAGAGTTTCATCTGACTTGAATATATGTTACAAAGTATTTTTACTGCTATCAGACAAGAAAACTAGAAATAGTGTAAGCAAGCAAAAATAATATAAGCTCCTTCACACCCCACTAGTAGCTGTACCTTATTAATGGGCTGAATGGACTGCACACTTGTGGTGAGAGGCCAGTTCATTCTTCTTGCGCTGTACCAGGAAATATGGGCAATCCATGCATGATCCATGGTTGTTGCAGTATGATACAGACATCAATCCAGTAGGAACCAGAGTGAATTAAACCATTCTTCTTCTTAGGCCCTCTCCACATGTTACTGCAATTGTGCAATTAACTGGTTAATTGGGCAATTAAACTGAGACCAGCTACACATGAAAAGTGCCTATCACACCATAAAAGGGTCCAACCAGCTATAAAGTTAGACCTAAAAAATGTGTACTAACTTTATAGCTGGTTGCTATTCAGCTTTAAATTTGCATATCTAGCAGGGTATCCCCTGCAGCCACAGGGGTGCACCATGCCCAGCTGAGGCTGATGGGACTCTCAGCCCTTGCAGTGCCCAGCAGCTGCAAGACTCTGGGTCCTGGCAGCTGCAGGGTGTGACTGTAAGCTTCCAGCCCCAAGCATCCATAGTATGCCCCCATAGCTGGGAGATCGTAGAAGCTGTGATCTCCTAGCTGTGAGAATCATATCATGCTCCCCATAACTGGGTAGTCATAGTCCCACCGCTGCTGGAACTCACAGCCTTGGCTACATCCCACACACCAGGGCTGCAAGTGCCCTACTTGCTGGTATAAAGGGATCCCAGGAACATGATCCCAGGTCCCCCTGTACAGCAATAAGGTGTGATAGGATCTTAATCTGGATCCCACAATCACGCCTCCTGTCATGCAGAAGGATCACATTTTAGATCCTATATTGTGTGGACCACAGATTAGATCCTATTGTGCTTTTACATGCATGTGTAGAGGAGGCCTTATGCCACATAAAAACTCATCAGATAAAAGCATTGAGCCATTACCAGAAGCCAAATAGAATAAGTGAAAAATTCAATTGACTAATGAAAAGCTCAGGTGCTAAATCAAAGGGCATCTCTTATCAATTCATCATCAATACTTTTTAAGTTTATGAGCTTCCAAGGCAAGCCAAATATTTATTTCTCTGTCAGAACAAAATGAAAACACAGGGCTCTAACTTGAAGAAGGTAGAGTACCAGTTCAAACTCATCATCAGTAAATGTAGTTTGTCTTTTATTACCTTTTCGTACTGTTCTACCAGACCAGGACTGTCTGATAGACCCAAACATGAACAATAAAAAGGTATTCAACCTTTTCTTAGGCATGTAAATTCTATAAAGTCTATAAGAGACTTCTGAATAAGTAGAATGAAAAGGATCTGTCTACAGCAAAATTGGTAATGAGTGAACTCAAGGTGGCTGCTGGTCAATTTTGCAGGCAGATTAGGGCTGGCAACCATTTTCATGGCCAAGTGAGGCAGCCCCCCCCCCCCTTGTGTCTTATTGACCAAGGGCCCGAGTGGTCTTCCCCCTCACCATTGATTGGCTGCAAGGGCTGTCTATCATACAGCCCTGACCCTCACCCCTCCCAAAGGGAGCCAGCTTTTTATTATTGGTAAATTCCCCCCACCCCGCTCCAGGGAGCCTGCCAAAAGCACAGAGCCTTCACTTTATCACAGAGCCTACCCAAAATCTCAGTGTCCATGAAAATTACAAAATTGCAATTTTAGTAAGTCCCTAGGAATTAGCTCTCAGAGGATATTAAATTTGTCATGGTCACAGATTTAGGACTACGTAAGCTAAAGGAATAAACTGGTTTACTATCAAACAGCAGATTCCTGTTGAACTTCCCAACACCATCAGCTATTTATTGTTGTGCCACATTAACAATAAAATGATGGATTTAAAAGGTCTTAGAATGTATTCTATTTCTAATTGGAATCAAAGCTATTAAGATCTGAGACCTCTTCAAGTCACGTTCACTGATAAGAAAGCTCATCATCCTCAAAGAACATAATGAATAAATATGTATAAGCAATTGTTGAAATATAAAGCTGTTTGCTCCAGTTTGTGACAAATAAGAGTCCTAGATATTTTTGAGTCATAAATGCTCAGTACAGTTTTCATTTGAGCATAGCTTGAGTTTAAGCAAAGTCTGGGTGAACCAGCAAATGGACAGATTGTTGTAGATCTAGAAGCTGAAATAGACTGGGATGGAGATGAATTTTTTGCATCTTTGATAAAAGTAGTTTTACTTCAGGTTTTCCTTATTCATCCTGATTTAGCCATAGTAGTGTAACAAAGGAGACATAGATAGGAAGGACAATAGGGCAGCAACCCCAGGTGCCACCTTCATGGGGGGCACAGAAATAGTCATTCCTGTAGGTAATTGCACCACTTCTATTGGCTTGGTGGCAGCTCATGCTGCCCCAGATGTCGTGGCTGACCTAGGTACAGAGCTGCCCTGCTGCACCTCTGTTCAGTCATATTTATGGATATAGAGGAAACTGATATTTATTATAATTAGTTAACCTCACATCCAGAAATAAATCTCAAGACCACAGGAAGGTAAGTATAGGTAATGACAATGTGGAAAAGGTAGAGAAATAAGGAGCAATAATCACTGAGATCAATCAAAAAACTGAAGAAAAAAAAATCAAGGGAAGAATGTACAGTGCTCATATATGCCTGTTAAGCTTGGTTAAAATAATGGTGTCTAGGACTTAGAGTAAATTAAAGGTGAAGACTCTGTAGCTGAAGGAACGTCCTGATTATAGGGCTCTGACTTAGAAGCAAATAGCAACTTACAGCCACATTGCATATTACACTTAGCATGTATTAAATGCACTTAAAAATGAGAGTAACCCCATGTTTAACCAGTAAAACATTCTAAGTGTTCTCACATTGTAGCAAAGTCCCTATTTTTTGCACAAGGAGCATCTCCAAATCATATTAAATATTATGCATTTGACCAACACTAGACTGTTCCACAGAGATAATAAGCAATCTACAGTCCTCACTAAGCCATAATATCAGCCATGGATCCCTCTGATGTACCAAGCCTCTAGATAAGACAAGGAAAGTCACATGTCAAGGGTAAGAATCCTGGATTTTTTACTTGTCAGATTCTTCCAAGATCACATGGAAAGCCAGGTGCTTTCAACTCCAGAAGGTCCCAGGGCAATCAGCTGATCATTGGTAACAGTCCTGGCACCATACCATACCACACCATAGCTGGTTCAAGACTCCAGTAAGGTACGGGGCTGGGACTAACAATCAGCAAGCTGTGCATGACACAGATCCTAGTAAACAGTACCATGTGACTGATCAGAACACAGTTTTAACACTAAGGGCATTTACAGATTTGCTCTGGGAGGCGGCGGGGTGGAGGTGCTTTAATTCGTGTGGTTCCAAGAACTTGACACCATTGCTCCTTGTTCTGTCATCTTCTGTCATGAAGAACAATCTAACTCCATTCCTTTTGAAACCCCGCTTCAGGTAGTTGAAGGCTGCTATTAAACTCCTTCTCAGTCTTCTCTTCTGCAGACTAAATAAGCCCAGTTCCCTCAGCTTCTCCTCAGAAGCCATGTGCCCCAGCCCTCTATCCATTTTCATTGGAGGTTTTTAAGGCCCAGCTTGACAAAGCCCTGGCTAGAGTCATCTAGTTGGAGATGGTCTTAATTTGATCAGGTGATTGGACTAGATGACCTCCTGAGGTTCCTTCCAACTCTAAGTTTTTCCAACTCTAAATCTTCTATATCAAGAGCCTTGCTAAAGTCAAGGTATATCATGTCTGCTGCTCTTCCGACATCCACAGAGCTAGTCATCTCATCATAGGCCATCAGGTTGGTCAGGCATGACTTGCCCTTGGTGAATCCCCTTGGGACTCGGAGCGGGGGGGCAGCAAAGGCACCAGTCGCAGGGCTCAAGTGCCTATATACTAATGCAGGATGAACTAGCGCTCCTGCTTGCACTAAACACCTATGACTTAGTGGGGCTAACAGAGACCTGGTGGGATTCATCCCATGACTGGGCGGTACATATTGAGGGCTATAGATTGTACAGAAAGGACAGGTCGGGGAAGAAAGGGGGGGGGGTTGAACTTTATGTCAGTGAGCAATATACATCAACCCTCATCAAGACAGAATCCGAGGTTGAGGAAGTAGAAGGATTGTGGGTTAGGCTACATGGGGGGCAAGGAGAAAGGGATTTGGTGGTAGGGGTCTGCTCCAGACCTCCACACCAAGGGGAAGAAATAGATGCGGGGCTCCTGAGGCAGCTCTTGGAGACCATAAAAGCTAAAGAGGCGGTAGTCATGGGGGACCTAAACTACCCGGACATCTGCTGGGAGACGCAGACAGCAAGGTCCCATCGCTCACGCAGGTTTCTAACCTGTGTACAGGACCTCCACCTGACACAGGAGGTGCATGGTCCCACTAGGGGGAATGCCATACTGGATCTGGTATTGGCAACAGGGGATGACATGATAGGGGACCTCCAGATCGGTAGCCATTTGGGAGACAGTGACTGTGGCAGAAATGCCACCGTGGGTGCCCCTCTCCAGAGACCTGTCTCAGCCAGCCTGGGAGGCTGCTGTTTCATTCCTCAGGGCGGGGATCTCCCACCTGGTCTACATGACAAAAGCCTGGCGCCTGGGAGGCGGATGCTCTGGTCACCTGGGCAGGGGGGAAAGACCCGGCCCTGCACGGGCCCAGGTAGCCAGGGATGCGGGGCAGATTGGTCAGCTTGTGGCCAGTATTGGCAGCTTCGACTGGACCGGGCTGCTGAGGTCAGAGAGGTTATTTAAGGGCTCGGTCCAAGAAGAAGGGGAGTCAGCCATTAGCCATGCGGTCATCCAGGTGAATCTGAGCCTGGCTCTCTCCTCATCACCGCATGCTCCAAGAGTGCCCTGCCTCCAGAGGAACAACAACTACCTCTGGACGATGAGAGTGAGTAAGCTACTAAAGATCCGATTAGATATTTAGTTTCAGTAACTCAGATGCGTTTAAACGGCTACCTCAGCCACCCTGGTTTGCTCAATGGGATTCCTTTGATATTCCTGTAAGATTTCTATGATACTGCTCTACCTTTTACCCTGTTTTCACCCTACCCCCTGTCATCAATAAAGTTCTCCTTTGTGACCGGTGTGGGAGACTTATTGAGGGGTGGGTCTAAATTATGCCAAGGAGGCCCCTTAGGTCTGTGGACTAAGGGAGGCTTCCTAATAAGCCCCTGACTTGGGGAAGTGCCCCGAGTGCTTGTATTGGATCTAGTACCCATTGGACGATCAGGCCTGCGTTCTCCAAGGCGCGCAGAGCCAGAAGTGAGTCCAGAGCCTTGGATGGTGGCAGCGGGACCCCAGGCTAGCGGGTGTGCTCCAGGGAAGGGGTCGGCCGGACGGGAGGCACCCTAAGGGAGGCACTCGGAGCCTGGAAGGTGGTCGGGCGCAGGGAGGTGGGCAGCTCAACTCAGGAGCGCCCCCTACTGGCCCGCCACAGTGACCACCTAATAATAGAATTCAACATAAGACGTCGAGTGGGTAAGGTAACTAGTAGGGTGAAAGTGCTAGACTTTAGGAAAGCTGATTTCAATGAACTCAGGCGATTAGTCAAGGACGCACTGTGCACTGCGTAGGAGTTTTGAAGTGAAGGGAGCCCAAGAAGGGTGGCTGTGCCTTAAGGAAACGATCCTTCGGGCACAAAGCAAGACGATCCCCGAGCGAGGCAAAAAAGGGAAAGGGGCCAGGAGGCTTCCATGGCTGACCAGAGAAATCCAGGACAGCCTAAGGGCCAAAAGGGGAGCACATAAAAAGTGGAAACAGGGTGAGATCACTAAAGATGAATATACCTCCTCTGCTCGTGCTTGTAGGGAGGCAGTTAGGCGGGCCAAAGCTACCATGGAGCTGAGGATGGCAACCCAAGTAAAAGACAACAAGAAATTGTTTTTTAGATATATTGGGAGTAAAAGGAAGGCCCAGGGAGCAATAGGACCTCTGCTAAATGGGCAGAAACAATTGGTGACAGACAGGGGAGACAAGGTTGAACTCCTCAACGAGTTCTTTGCCTCAGTGTTCCTAAGTGAGGGGCACAACAAGTCTCTCACTGAGGTTGTAGAGAGGCAGCAGCAAGGCGCCAGACTTCCATACGTAGATCCTGAGGTGGTGCAGAGTCACTTGGAAGAACTGGATGCCTTTAAGTTGGCAGGCCCGGATGAGCTCCATCTGAGGGTGCTGAAGGCACTGGCCGACATCATTGCAGAGCCACTGGCAGGAATATTCGAACGCTCGTAGCGCACAGGCCAAGTCCCAGAGGATTGGAAAAGGGCTAACGTGGTCCCCATTTTCAAGAAGGGGAGGAAGGAGGACCCAGGCAACTATAGGCCAATCAGTCTCACCTCCATCCTTGGTAAAGTCTTTGAAAAAATTATTAAGGCTCACATTTGTGAGAGCCCGGCAGGGCAAATTATGCTGAGGGGAAACCAGCACGGGTTTGTGGCAGGCAGATTGTGCCTGACCAATCTAGTCTCCTTCTATGACCAGGTTACGAAACGCCTGGACACAGGAGGGGTGGATGTTGTATACTTAGAATTCAGGAAGGCCTTCAATACGGTATCCCACCCCATAATGGTGAACATGTTAAGAGGATGTGGATGACTACACAGTCCGGTGGGTGGCGAATTGGCTAGACGGTTGCACCCAAAGAGTCGTGGTGGATGGGTCGGTCTCGACCTGGAAGGGTGTGGGCAGTGGGGTCCCGCAGGGCTCAGTCCTTGGACCGATACTCTTTAATGTCTTCATCAGTGACTTGGACGAGGGAGTCAAATGTACTCTGTCCAAGTTTGCAGATGACACAAAGCTATGGGGAGAAGTGGACATGCCGGAGGGCAGGGAACAGCTGCAGGCAGACCTGGATAGGTTGCACAAGTGGGCAGAAAACAACAGGATGCAGTTCAACAAGGAGAAATGCAAAGTGCTGCACCTAGGGAGGAAAAATGTCCAGCACACCTACAGCCTAGGGAATGACCTGCTGGGTGGCACGGAGGTGGAAAGGGATCTTGGAGTCCTAGTGGACTCCAAGATGAACATGAGCCGGCAGTGTGACGAAGCCATCAGAAAAGCCAATGGCACTTTATCGTGCATCAGCAGATGCATGACGAATAGGTCTAGGGAGGTGATACTTCCCCTCTATAGGGCGCCGGTCAGATCGCAGTTGGAGTACTGCGTGCAATTCTGGGCGCCACACTTCAAGAAGGATGTGGATAACCTGGAGAGGGTCCAGAGAAGGGCAACTCGTATGGTCAAGGGCCTGCAGACCAAGCCCTATGAGGAGAGACTAGAGAACCTGGACCTTTTCAGCCTCCGCAAGAGAAGGTTGAGAGGTGACCTTGTGGCTGCCTTTAAGTTCATCACGGGGGCACAGAAGGGAATTGGTGAGTATTTATTCACCAAGGCGCACCCGGGGTTTACAAGAAACAATGGCCACAAGCTAGCAGAGAGCAGATTTAGATTGGACATTAGGAAGAACTTCTTCACAGTTCGAGTGGCCAAGGTCTGGAATGGGCTCCCAAGGGAGGTGGTGCTCTCCCCTACCCTGGGGGTCTTCAAGAGGAGGTTAGATGAGTATCTAGCTGGGATCATCTGGACCCAGCACTCTTTCCTGCTTATGCAGGGGGTCGGACTCGATGATCTATTGAGGTCCCTTCTGACCCTAACATATATGAAAAAATCCATGCTGACTGCACCTAGTCACAGGCTGACCAGTCTGTAGTTCCCCAGATCTTCCTTCTTCCCCTCCTTAAAGATGGGCTCTATATTTGCCCTTTTCCAATTATCCAGGACCTCTCCTGATCACCACAAGTTTTCAAAGATAATGGTCACCAATTACATCATTCAGCTTCCTCGTACATCATGTCTGAAACCCCAGACCGGACTTTACTTTGATTTATTTAGCAGATGTCCTTTCCCTTTCATGTCAATAAATATCTGTGTTCTCTTGCAGTCCTTTTCAATAACCCCCTACTTATGCATTTAAATGTATGCATTTATAACCCATATGTTATTCACACTCTTCCTTTCATTCTTTCTCATTTACTACTTCTTAGGATGTCATTTTTTCTCTTTTGTCATCTTCCCTGTTTTCATTGCCATGTAATTTTGCTATGCAGCATCTTGCTATTACACCTTTTAATTAGTAGTGGTGCTTCTTTAGCCATTAGCCTTGCTCTTTTTTATACTACAAGCTGATTTGTAGTGGACTTATGAAATGTCCAGTATTTTAACTGCTCTTAATAATTATCCTCAATTTCTCATTTCTTTCTGGTCCTTTCCATGTTATGAATCTGTGTGCCTCCTTCCAAAATGTATTAGGTTTATATCCTATATTTTCTGAGTTTTTCTTGTTTACATCTCACTTTTGTGTCAGGGAGCTGGCGGTAACTGATTTTATAAGAGGCATCTCTGCCTCCAATTATGTTCTTTTCCTATGAAATAGTTGTTCAAAAATTCCCCTTTCTAGTTTATTTTCTAACATCTAGAATTAGTTTAAGGGTTTTGTATCATGGTCCATTTCTGTAGTTGTTTTGTTTATTTGTACTCCTTTTAACATTCTATTTTGGTCCATATCCACATTGTTTTACAATATAAAAAATCTTTTTTGAAATAATCATATTTATTTACTCATTATTTGGCTAATTTATAAACCTACTGTATTATGAATGCCAAATACATTTTTTCTTGATTTTTAAGCCCTAATAATTCTATTTTACTTGCATTTTCTCCAAGTTCTGTTGTCTCAATTGTTTTCAAATCTGTCTGTTATAAAATATTGTGAAATTGTTTACTTCCTAGCCTATTCTGACCTTTTCCTAAATGATCGGTACCCTTTCAGTGTTGAAATTCAGTTTTAATACTTGTTTTCATTAATTTTTCCTAGTACTGAAAATCCCTTTTATTTTCTTATAATTATTTCTCTTTTTTATGTTTTTTTCCCCCATATATTTTTCCTTTGGCTGAGAATTGTCACCGTATGCTGTAATCCTAACTTTGACTATATAACTGTGGGTATTGAAACACATATAGGTTACCAGAAGGCAGAAACACTGGGATATTATACAACACCTAGTCAATGAAAGAGCTGAGTTCACTGTACATTAGCTTTTACTTATGTGGGTAAGAGTTACAAGCAGTTACCAGATGATGCATGATAACTCTTTCACAGTAACTTGCTTATGTGCTCATGCCCTAAACATTCTCCCTGGCCATGTGGTATTTTAAACTTTTTACTTTTTTTTTTCTGCTGACACCACTGTATATATATCATTCCTAAACTTCACAACCATTCTGAGGTTTTTCTATTTCCAGCCCAGAGTAAATTGTGACTCCTGTGGTTTAACTGAACTACAAAATCCCATACTTATGAATATAGCAATAAATATCCCTTATACACTTTATTCTAATCTCTTCCAAAATTAAAGTTAGTATATTTTCTACCATGAAATATAGAGTCAACTTCATACAGCTAAAAGTGACAGTGGTCTTCTTCCATAGAGGGATAAAAGAAAGGCAAAAGAACGGAAAGTGAGAGACTGTTTCTTATATCCCAGAAAAGTGGATGAAGGATTCCCTTATCCTGTAAAACTTTTCTTCTAATCATCTTCCATTTTTCAGGACTCTGTACATTCAAACATAAATACTGTTATTTATTACAGGCGCGGTGGCACTACACTAGCTAGCACCACTTTCAGACTGGATATAAGGAAAAACTTCTTTGTGGTTCATGTGACCAGAATCTGGAATAGACTTTCAGTGGGGGTGGTGCAGGCACCTACCTTGGAGATCATCAAAAGGAGACTGGACACATCTTCCTGGGTTTATTTGAGCCCAGCAGTCCTTCCTGCCCAGACCAGGGGGCGCTGGACCTGATGATCTCATGAGGTCCTTTCCAGCCCTAAACTTCTATGAATCTGTTTCAGGATGCTGATGATGAACAACACCACAAAAGCATGGCTTCTTCCTTTTTGGCAGCCAGAATTATATGAGTGTATACTAGCATAATAGAAGAGGGATATTTGCTTCTCCATCTTCAAATGGTGCTAATGCATATTCCATGAGAAGTGCCATAAGATAGTTAGTGAAGCTTACTGATTTTTCTTTTCACCCTCTAGACCAGTGAATATTTAATTACTCCCTGTAATCCTCCCATCAACAGAAGGTGGGGTAGGACTCGAGAGAGTCTTATCCTAGAAAACCACATATCTTTGTGGTTGAAACAGTCATCTGGCAGGTGGGAAGTAAAGGTACAAATTTCCTTGGAGAGAGGAGTGATTTGAATCTAGATTCTCCACATCTTAAGGGCTATAACTGCTCAGATATAGGATTTAAAAAAATTACTCAGTATGTATAGCTAGGTTTTATGCAGGCCTTAAGTTTGAAAATGCGTATGGAATTGGATCTTATAAGCAAGAAAGGTTAATAATAGCAGAAGGACTTAGGCCTGAACCCAGTACGCCTACACATGAGCGCAGAGGTTCATGGAATACTAATGTATCAGAGCAGACTCAATTAATACAGTAATTGCCTTATTCCAGCAGCCTCCTGCATCTCATGTATCAGCATTCCTGTGCTTAAAAATGGTAGCAGTGGCATTTGAACTAAAAGCTTGTCAAACAAGCTTTAGTTCAAGCATCCCTGGTGCCACTCTAAGAAAAGTGCCTCCCCTCCCCCCCCCCCCAATTCCTGGGGCACATGTAAACAGTGGCGACATATAGGGGGTGCACAGCGATGCACATGTACCCCCTGACAGCCAGCATTCCCTGCTTAGGTGATGGGTAGGGGGTGCAGGCAGGAGTGCTGGTGCCCCTGCCCCTCCCTGAGAGCACCTGCCGGGGAGTGGGGGTGCCAGAAGAAGCACCCCTGGCACTTGCAGGTTGGCATGATCAGCCGTGGGGGAACCCCCCCCCCCACCTGGTTGGTGTGATCAGACATGGGGGGCACCCCCCAGGTCACTGACTGGCCAGTGGCAGGGCAAGTGCCTCCACTGACTCAGGAGGCACCAGTAGCCCATGCATGTAAGAGTACCTTAAGTACCTAGTTGTTTGACACCATCAACATCTAGCTAGTTCTTAATGGGTCCAGCAGCAGATGGGTGTGTTTGTCATCAAGGGATCTTTATTGGTGGACATATAAGCACATTGGATTCAGGTGTTTTCATGGTTAGATGGTACTGGGGTCAGGGTTTGAAGATCTAGCTTTGGACTTAGGGAGCAGCACAAGCTAGAGAAGTAAGGGTTTGATGAATAAATGAATTTTAAGGTGAACAGAATTTGGATGGATTATCAAGCTGAAAGGGTAGTAATCAATGGCTTGATGTCTAGTTGGCAGGTGGTATCAAGTGGTGTACCCCAGGGGTTGTTCTGGCAGCTTGTCTTGTTTAATGTTTTTATCAACAATCTGTAAGATGGGATGGAGTATGCCCTCAGCAGGTTTGCAAATGATATCAAGCTGGATGGAATAGTAGATATACTGGAGGGTAAGGGTAGGAATCAGAGAGACCTAGACTACTTTTGGCCCAATCCTCCAATTAATCTCATGAGATGCAATAAGGACAAATGCAAAGTCCTACATTTAGGATGGGACAATCCCATGGTACAGGCTGGGAACCAACTGGTTAAATGCCAGCTCTGCAGAAAAGGACATGGGGATTATAGTGGATGAGAAGCTGAATATGAGCCGAGTGGGCCCTTGTTGCAAAGAAGGCTGGGCTTCATTGGTAGGAGCATTGCCTGCAGATCAAAGGAAGTTGTTATTTCCCTCTATTCACAATTGGTGAGGCTACACCTGGAGTATTGTGTCCAGTTTTGGGCCCCCCACTACAGAAAGGATGTGGCCAAATTGGAGAGAGTCCAATGAAAATGGGTAGAGGACTGGGGCACATGACTTCTGAGGAGAGGCTGAGAGAACGGGGCTTATTTGGTCTGCAGAAGAGAAGTTGGAGTGGAGATTTAATAGCAGCCATCAAATAGATGAAGAGGATGGAGCTAGATTGTTCTTAGTCGTGGAAGATGACAGAACAAGGAGCAATGGTGTCAAGTTGCAGCAAGGGACATTTAGGTTAGGTGTTACGAAAAATTCTCACCAGGAGGGTAGCAAAGCACCGGAACAGGTTACCCACAGAGGTTGTGGAATCTCCAGCCTTACAGGTTTTTAAGAACCAGGCAGACAAAGCATTGGCTAGAAGGTTGGACTAAATGACCTACTGAGGTCACTCCCAACCCTAATCTTCTATGAAATCAATGAGAGATGGAAAAACAATGAGAAATTGTATGAAATAATGTATTGTTAATCTTGTGGTTAGTGCCTTTGGAGGTGATTCACACAAATACACATGCAGCATAAAACCAGGTAACAGGATCGGACTAATCCAGTTAACTCCAGCGCTATGACTCATCCTTGTCAGCAAGAATTTGTAGCATCATGATTTATAGTGACATTTGTAACACAATATCTACAGAAGTAGTCAGCATCTGTGTGGGAGGGGGTAGGGAAAGTAAGTGAGCCATCATAGGATCTGCAGTGTCAAGCTGCCAGCTAGACCAGACAACTTGTCAGTGATAAAGCTATGGCTGGTGAAGGGCTTATTAATCAGGATGTGGCTGGCTACCTGGCATTTGCTTGCTTCAGTCCCATGTTATTATAATTACTGTGATGCTGAAATAGGAATTGAAAATTTTTTGCAGCCTTTTTATGAGGACGGAGCCACCTATTTATAATGTGTTATTTTCCATATTTGGGCCTTATTCTGTTCTCAGTGAAGTTAATTACTTTAATAAACAAAAATGTATCCTTTCTGTATAAATATCTTAGCAGCACCATGAGATAAATAGAAAATTTCTTAGATGCAAATATAAGTGGGAAGTAGAATAATAATAAAAAAAAATATATCAAAGGCAGGTAAATGTCTTTCTACAATGTACGCAGATCAAGTTATTAGATAACAATATTATTCCACTTGCAGTAGATATATAGAAATAAGTGCTCAACAGTTACATATTATAAAAATGCTGGAAAGAGGTCTAGAAATGGTCTTAGATGAATATACCAGCTTAAGGTTCAACTAGAGTAGAAGAATTGTATTGCCAAAAAGAAGTACTGGATATCTTACATGTGAAAGAAAATTATTCCAACACCTTAAACAGGACTAGCAAGGTCATGGTTGAAATCCTACATATTTTTCTTTTTACATTATTGCTAAAAAAAGGACATTATAACATTGGAAAAGTCATGAGAAAGGATAGCTAGAGTAATGAAAAGCATTAATGGTCTTGGCTACTAAAAACATTAGAAAAAAATATCAGTGTGTATTTTCTAATAACAGGAGAGCTTACCAACATGAAAGCAACAAAGCTACAAATACATGGAGTGGTTCAGGACTTCAGATGAAAAAGGGTCAAATATTAGAAGACATAGAGGCAGAGTTCCATTAGTCTGTTCAATAAACAGCAAATGGTGCTGGGTGATTATGAATATATGAAAAAAAAATCTGTGGGATAAAAATAGATGGCGCTTTATCATGCATTGGCCTCTTTGTAGTAACTGCCTTCAACAATTTCCTTTATCCCTTGGTAAATTGTCTATGGGGCCATGCCCCATGTTTCTATTAGTTCTGAGGATAATCTGAATTTTTCTGTTATCCACCCTTTCAAACAGTCTATTTCTGCCATACCACACATTTAAAGTGCGTTTGCTAATGTAGACTGATATTTGGGAGTGAGACGGGTATTCCATTTCATTACTCTTCTGAAATTAAGAAGTCTACTAGATAGGTAGGCCATTTCCATCTCTGAGGCAACAGGTTTAGGAGAAGATGGCCCTCTTTCCTAGAGGAAACAACATGTGCATGGAAGAAACTAACTAAATCCAAGCTGGGTCTCAACTAACTACTTTTCATCACTTCCTATTAGGCACCCCCTGTTTGTGTGCTGGATTCTGCAAATTCCTTTCCTAGATACATAACTCTCTTTATTCACTGTGTATGCAACCTAGGGGTCAAATTCAGGTTTGTGAATTCTACGGAGAATCGGGCACCTAAAAGTCAGTTATGGTAATGCTCAGCATCACCACATTTAAGACCCTTTGTGGATATAGCCCTAAGCACAGAACTAAATAGTCTTTGAATGCTTTCAAAACCAGTATTGACACACTCATTTTACAATTCTATGGTCAAAACTAGAAGCTGGTAGTTGGTACATCACACATACTAAAAAGAACTTAAATGTCAGCATGTTCAGATACAGAAAGCACCTTTGGCATAACAAGTGCCACATCTTTACTTACAGAAGACCAGCATTTGTTGAAACTGACCTTAAGCTACTTATTGTCAGACCTCTTTTGGCAATGCCAGTCAAGACAAGGCTCCTTTTTTGGTACATATATATGGTTTATATGCTGAATACAAACATGACCTAGATTTGGCGGTTTTGGACATTTGGCCAAAGTAAGGTACAATAAAGTACATAGTTTGATTATGTCCATGACAGGTTGACTAAAAAAAAAAATGTTCAGAATAAAACCCTACAGCCAGGATTAGCACAGGGTGCTGGGCAAACATATTTCTGGATCCTCTATTCAGTTTAAGAGGGACCTCACATAACTAGGGAATATTTTGTTTAAAGGCATGAGGGTAGTAATTCTTAAAACATTCCTAAAAGATATGTACATAGTTTCATGTATCCTTTTTAACATTCTTTTGCAGAATCACTCCAATGTCCAAACCAGTTACTTTCAGCCAATTAGCTTAATTATCTGAAAAATGTTCACAGGTTTTAAGATTTCAACTATTTTTTGCACATGCCTTTGCAGAATTTTTCAGTGTTTGACCAACTTAAATAGTGGACTATTAGTATTTAATCAGTAGCGAAACCTGATGAAGAATACCGTGCATTCAAAAGCTTGTCTAACAATCCCAAATATATAGCTGGTCCAATAAAAGATATCAGCCTAAGAAATCCTTGTTTCTCTCACAAAAATTTTGACATTTCAAAATTTGAACCAACTTCAGTGGCTACCAAAACATATTAAAAATACCACACACTAAATGAATCAAACAAAGCCTGTATTTGACAGCACTTTTACTGAGAAATCTTTCAAGTAAGGCTATTCTATCATGTAGGCAATACATTTGTTAAATACAGGAATATGCAAATTAAATGTATGCAGAAAGAGGTAGTTAGCCACATAAGGTTCAAGTTAGGTGGCATGAGCTTTCATAGGCCAAAGCCTACTTTGTCAGATGCTATGACAAAGCATGCTATAAAACATCTGACAAAGTAGGCTGTAGCTCGTGAAAGCCCATGCCTCTGAATGAGTTAATCTATAAATTGCAATCCTGCCCTGATCCCCACTTAAATGAGTGTATAATATAAAAATAAAAAATGGAATGACTCTATTTATTTTTATTTTTCATAATATGGCAGAGGTTCCTTTGCACTGAAATTGCAGATATAAATAAAGTATAGGGCAATATGTTGAAGACAATGGTATTTGCAAAGATTCTCACTAAACTCTTCTGTGCAAACCCAGAGAGAGCACCACTGCCAGTCACCAAGGCATATGAAAACTCTACATTCTGTTCCTGCAGAACAAACATCAATTACCAAATGGTTAAAATGTACATACAGCTACTTAGCTTTCCTGCAGGGTGAGTCCCAATCCCCTCTTCTATTTATAGATTTTTATGACTATACCTAATTAGCCAGTTGAGGCAGAGGCATCATATTACTGCAATGGATAAATTACAGGGGAAAATAAAATCAGAATCCAGGTAGACAAGATAATATAGGGGGAAATGGGGCACTGAAAATGAAACAGAATAAAGTAAGCAAGTAAACAGCAAAGAAATAACAGAATGAAGCAGCAGTGGAAACAGTTAACTTTCCATATGAGACTGCATTCACAATCCAAATTAAATTTTAGCGCATTTTATTTTCCCCTAGGTATATAATTGAAATTTTAGACATATATCTACAAGCTAATGGCAGAGAGGTTCCATTTATAATTTTATTTTGCAGTCATGTTGTTGCATAAATATTGATTCTCATTTTCAGTATAAATGGTGCAGTTGACCTTTAAAAATTGGTTTTGTACAAACATATGTCTTATTTCCACCCCTCAGCAGTCTTACACTTGTGATGCTAATCGATAGAATGACAATTCAAGCCATATGTTAATTCAAGGTGCTTCAGAGATATTTTTTAAAGTACATTAATTACCCTGTTATGCAGTTGCCGCTGGAGTTTTGCCAACAAATTGTTAGCAAGAAAAGCAGAGACCCATCCTTAACTTAATTTGGAGTTTACATCTTTTTTCTACAGTCTGGGCTTCTAGGCAAAGGCAGTTTTAGAGTAATTTTATTACTAAAAAATGTAGTATAGAACATGTATTAAAGCCTCAAACAAAACACAGGAACCAATCATTACATTACATAACTACAAGGAAGTCTGTTCTGGTACATCAGGGATGTATTTAGCTCACAGTGACATTTTATTTTTTAACTCATACTGTACAGCTAAAACATGAAGAAAGGAGGTGGATCTTTTTTCAGAGTTTGGACAATAAAAGAAAGTATGGACTTCCTAATCATCATATATAAGTTCAAAAGTCATATAACTATAGTAGGGATGGGGGAAAAGAATCACAGATTCATGCTTGATTATGAAGAAAACTGAATTTGGAGTCTCTCAGACTATAGATTTATCCTGAAAATACAGTCAAGCATTCACTGTTCATAACATATACACTCCTTGACCTGAATGACACTGCTTGTACTGTAGTGTAAACTAAAGGCATGCAAATATATGTACTGTTTATAGACTGGGATTTTAGGACAGACCAGCATCAAAGCCAATAGAACCAAGAAAAATAATGCAAATCACAAATCAGAATAATGGGATACACTGTCTTAGCCAAGATTCACTCTCTTTTTATCCAAGAGTTTATACCACTCTTTAGTAATCAACATGGCACTTTATAAAGTACAGAGTACATTACCACTTTGACTGATATATAACATACCTCTGTGAGAAATGGAATACATAGGCACACAAAAAGGCTCCTAACAGCAGTTAGGAGTAAGGAAAATTACTTCTCTTGTTCCCTTTTTAAAATATATATGCTGACACTTCCCACACTGAATCCATCAGCACTACCCATCTATATCTGTGAGAGGTGGCAGACATGGAGGGATAAATTTTAGGGTTGTGCAAAATTTCACCGGCTGTTTCAATTTGACACTGTTTCAACTCATTTCGAGCTTGAAACAGAGAAATCAAATCAAAATGAAGGGCTTTGGAACAGCCTTGAAACAAAACAAGGCAAGTTGAAACATTTGGAAAGTTTCAAAATGTTTTGAGTTTCAAAGCAGGCAGCAGCCAGGTGGTGGGAGATGGAGAGAACCAGGGCTGTGCTCCCAGTGGCTCTGCAGCCCCATGTGGCTCAGCCAGGAGCTCAGCCTGGGCTCTCCTTGCCTCCCGTGGCTGAGCTGCAGGAAGCCAATCACAGTGCAGGGGAAAGGAACTGCACCCAGGCTCAGTTCCCCTCCCCAGCACTGAGATTGGGCTGGGGAGGGGAACTGAGTGATTGGGCTCAGTTCCCTTCCCCAGCTCCCTGGTCCCAGGCAACAGCACCCGACTTCCTTCCCTCATCTAGCAGGAAGATCAGGGGCCCGCAGCCCAGGGAGGACTGGCACAGCCCCCGCGGATGCCTGGGGGTTGTGGGCCCCCATCCGCCTGCCGGATAAAAGAGGCTGTTTCAAGCTTCCCCATTATAGCGAATGGGCGAAACTTCGAAACAGTGTTGATACAGGATGAAGAGAAACATAACAGCGGTTTCGAATCGAAATGAAATTCAAAATGAAACGCTGTTCCATCAAAACCTTAAAACTCAAGTCAAAACAGAATCTTGCCATTTTGCACAGCCCTAAAATTTCAAAAAGAGAAAACACAACCAAGTTGAATGCAGGTCAGATTTCTAGTTTTCAGCTTTGGATGAAACCTCTCCGTTCCCTCTTATCTATAGCTATTCCTCCCTGACCTGGCACTGAAGAAGTGCTTTAGAATATTGCCTTGGACCTGGTGTACTAGAATGACACTCCAGCCTACCAACTACTGCTTTCTGGAAAGAGGGGCCTATCATAACCTAGTGATTCATCTACAGTTTTGATTTAATTGGACTAACGGTGACGAGGACTCACTGGTTTAAGACAGAAGTCTTGTTTTCTACAACTGATCTGTGTTACAGACTATCATGGAACATGTCATCAAGGAATTTATTTCTAAACACTTGGAGGAGAACAACACGATCAAAGTTTATCAACTGTCCAACAAATCTAATTTCCTTCTATGACAAGCTTTGTGGATGTGGGGAGAACAGTGAGGAAATTATCAAAGTTTAGAACAAGAACTCAGCAACAAAACTCCTTTTGTCCCTCCTTATTGTGCTTTTCACAAGTACTCTCCTTTACATCAGCTCCTGACCCACAGGCCCTTTTTGCCAGTTACTTTTCCTGAGTTCATGGAAGGCAAAGGAGTATGTGGGGGGAACAAACAGCACAATCTTAGCCTTACGCACACTGCCTTTAGTACAGCATCTTCAGTGGGACTGCTCCTTCCAGAGAAATCATCAGTGCCCTTCCTACAGTAACTCAGGCAATGCAACTCACTCCTACTCCCTGGGGAACTGACATGGATGATTCCTACAAGCTGAGTACTACTGAAGTGAAGACTTTGGGAAATGCGACTCCTGGAGAGGGTGAATGAGAACAATTTCTCGAGTCCACGGTCTGAAGCAAATTCACATGTCTAGGTCTCCTTCTTAGTCAGGGAAGGGCATTTTTCTGCACTATTTCTTCTTTAGCTTTATTATTTAATTCCTTCAAAAACCACAGGGGACATGATATTATAACCTTCAGTCCCTTGTACTGAAGATGAAGAGATATCAGAATCATCACAGTCACCCACAGAGCTTGAAAAGCAGACTTCTGAATCTTTAAACACCAGCTGCACAAGAAGAAAAAGTGGCAACACTTCTGTCACCATGTGGCTATTCTTCTACCACAGACCAGGTCTTAAGATACAAAAGACAATACCATTATTTTCCTACTCTTTTCAAATTAAGGGTTTAGGGTTTTTCAAATTTTAGAGTTTAGGGTGTTTCACATTTACACAGAACAACTGGGAGATCACATCCAACACTAAAAGCCCTTACCCCAGCACAAAACTCTAAATTCCTCTAATAATAGAGACAGAGCATGCTTACCTTTTCTACCATACCTTTTAGTAAGATACCTTTAGTACCATACCTTTAGTAAGATATATAAAACTACCTAAAGTAGCTGAAGTAAGCTTACATTACCTTTAAAGTGTGACAAGCACATTCCTCTCCAAGGACTTGAGAAAATAAAGCAGCAGCCAGCCCTGTTCTAAGTGAAGTCCACCCACCAGTGAAAAGAATTTGCTAATAAGGGTAGGTTTCAGCTGGAAGATTTAAGATAACTCCCTAAATGGAGGGAGAGAGGGCAGGCAAGTTGTGAAGGAAATATGGATGGTAGCTAAGGCATCCTAGGGATTTTTTTGTCCTTTGGCAAGGAATAGAGTTTTGATTATTGGGTGTTTTTTCGCTTGTTTTATATTTACTTGGATTGTAGTTTTATGTTAAAGAATAAATCTGCCCAAACGGGTTGTGAACAGAACCAGGAAGTGGCTGACTTGTTCACAGGGCAGGTAAATGCGATCCCTCAACATTTCTATTTTTCATTCAAAGTTCCAAGGAATTCTTAGCTGAGACCTCTTGGGGGTGTGAGTCAGACTTTCCACATTTGGCAGTGTAGGGCGGCAAAAAAGGTCAAAACAACTGATTTCCGAACAAGAAGCTTTTTGAGCCATGCGAATATTATACTAGTGTCATTTTAATGAATGATTAAGGGCTTGCTAAAGGCAATGGATATTTTTTGAAAAGGTTAATGTACATGTGAGTTATATCACATAAAGTATATAAACCACACAGGAAGTAAAGTCCTTGTGTCCACTGTATCAAAGCAAGACCAAATTTTGTTTCAGACAGAGGAGAAAGCTCATGGGAGATTGATTGTTAACTTTAAAAATTTAGAAAGTCTGGTAAAGTTGACGACTAGATATGTACACTATGAATCTTTTGTAAGGTGCCTAAGGTTTTTATATAAATCTAAATGAAATCTATTTAATCATGTACTACCAGTTCATTTACAGCACTTGTTCAATAGTCAAGCTCTTATCACTCAGGACCATATCACTGTGTTCAATAAAATTCCCATCGGTGCTACAAAGCGTGAATACAGCCAGCACCATTTTCTAATCCTATGGAAGAACAACATTATTTGCTACTGTGTAATTTATTACTTTTGTACTAAATCATCATTCTTTTTTGTTAGAAGTTGTCAGGGCTGATAAAAATCACATTGTTGAAATAGGACAAAACTGCAACGTTAAGAAAACTGCAAACGCATCTCTTTTGATAGAATCCTGTCACTGCAATCACAGCAGTATGCAGTAAATAGCTCCTCTTTAGCTGAGTTGGACAGAAGCTAGAAAAAAAATAGTATTAAATAGCACATTTGGAAAGTAACAATTTAGGTTATGTATCTATGAATCCATTAAAAAAAATTCAAGCTATAACTTTTTAGAGTTTCTATAAAAATAGATATTTTTGTAAGTATTCTACAAATAAGATACCATTTTTTTTGCACACCACACTCCCCAAAGTAAAAGATGCATTTGTTTCTGGAAGGCAAAATGTAGAAAAAAATATATTTCCAGGGTTATGGCTGAGTTACATGACACAGCGTAAGTACTTCTGGAAAGATAGAATATGCAGAAAGTGTGGCATCAGAAGCTCTCTGGTGTGGAAGATTGTCTTCACACTTCCTGGACAATAAATGTTCCCAGGAGATCTTACACTGTCACACAAGGTTAGGCCCCAGAGCCTTGCTACAACAGTAGCAAGACTGTTAGATCTTTACCGTCATTAGTTCATTACATAAGTTCCTGGTGTTTCCATATCACAGGCTTCATCAAGATAGCACCAATAGCTCATTTGCTGCTTTGGGTACAAGCTACAGTGCTCAGCCAATAGCTACATCTGTGAAAGAGGTAACACAGGACTGCTCGTTCAGTTTGCTGAGCAGAAAGAAGTGTTGGCATGCACAGTGTCTCTAGGGCAGTTTCTTTTTCAGAGAAGAAAGCAGCTTCTTCGTGTAAAATACTCACCCCAATTTGGGGTGGGAAGGGGAGATGTTCGTTATATGTGAGAAAATATGGTAATAGTACTGCTATCTAACCCAAGAAAGGTTCCAGGGAAACAAGGCAATATATTAAAATAGTTTGAGTCCTTCCTGAAGAGATGTACTTAGCAAATAGTGATGGAAAACTGCACCTCCATCACTAGGTCCCTCCCTCACGGAGCCTTGAGGAACTATGTTTTCTCTATCCTATTCAACATCTAAGTATAGTCACTATTTAGACTGATCAAATGCCCTGGACTCATGCTAGCAATATCCAGACAATATTCTATTTATCTTTCAGTACATTACTACGTCCAAAATAGCTCATGGAGAAAGAACAGCTGGCTGAAACTGACCCCGAGCAACACAGAAACAAGGCTGGTGAGAACAGGACATTTGAAGAGTTTGCAGCTAGTATTCAGTCTCCTGTGACTGGCCATTCATACCCCTAACTGGTCAATTTCGTCTTGTCTGTGGCCTGACCATACACATGTAAAAGATTGCCTATAGCTCCAGATGGAAGGTTTTGGTCAACTGATTCTCACCTAGGCAAAATGGAATGTGAACTCATCTGTATAGTAGGTGGAATATTCTGCTGACCAAAAATGAACTCCTGTAGTAGTTAAGCACTATGGCAAACCTTGCCAACTTGTACTGAAAGAATCAAGCCCTGGGTTTTTTTGAGGGTTTTTTGTTTGTTTGTTTGTTTGGCCCTCCAACATATACAGGTTTCCCTTGCTTTATGCTCTACATGTGTTTCTGGAAAACAGCGCATAACTCAAATTCACATAAATGGAACCCACAAATAGGGATATGAGTCAAGACCTTAACTGTACTGACCCCTGGACCCATTTCTACCACTTCTACAAACAATTTTGGTACTCACCAACAGCAGACAGTACACACAAGCACAGGGCACTATCATAATGAGGATGGGAACTACAGAAACACGTCACAGACAGTGAGCGAAGAGCACAGATCCACCCAGGAGACTATACTTTGGTGTGCATCACTCCCATAATGCACTGCACAAAGCAGCTGACTGCTGGCTTCCCCCACACCAATCACATAAGAGTGAAATTTACCTCTTATATAATAAATATTGTTATAAAAGGGCTCAGCATAAGAGTGAATTCGCACATACAGAACATGTATATTTATACCTTTAAAAAGGAAGAGAAAAAAGGCCTACTGTACATACACCGTGTCCTGAGATGATGAGAAAATGATCAATATATTACAGATGTTATTCACATTGCTTAATGAAGTACTGAAAGACATCAGAGGCTACTGTGCTGAGCACAGTATAAGAACCGATGTAGAAGAGAGCAGGGTGGACTTACAGGAAAAATGAAAAGATGCTCATTCAAAAAGAATTGTAATTGGCTGGCATACTTACTTCTATGTTCTCTCTGTTATACAGTAAATATATTTTAAAACAGGCTTTCAGGCACACCCATTTTGCACTTCAACTTGAGGTGAAGTTATGCATCATATGTCAAGCAAAGACAACTAATGCTATTAATCCAACCTGAAGTCATGTTAAAAAAAAAACCCAACAGATTGTCTATCAGGACCAGATAATCTTCACCTGAGGAAAAAAAAAAAGTAAAGTGAAAAGTTTCTGTCAGAGAAATTTGTAGGAAATAATTGTGTCAAATATGAACATTTCAGAAAATTTTAGAAATGTTATACAACAGTGGGATCCTGCATGGGTCTTAATAGACATGACAATGAGGTGATGCTAAAGCATTTTAATTAGAATGCATAGCAGACTCAATCAAGCCTGCTCCAACTCATTCTAATTAAAACATGAATAAGCACATGTATAGGCAGGATCAAGGATTATTAAAAATACCACAGTGGCCAGCTATTATTCCTTCACTCTCCCTTTTAAAAACAAGGCTTACATTTTATTGCAGGGTATGTTTTATGTGAGAAAATATGGTATATAGCCAGTGTGCAAGATGCTTGAAATGCTATGTTATATGCAATGCCCTACAGATACCAGTGAATACAAGCTGAATGCGTGTCCAATGTAGTACTAGCAACAGTGATATTAAGAAAGCCAGAAGGTGGTGGAAGGTAAAATGAAGGGTTTCTAATGTTGAATTTATCCCCACTTAGTCATTATGTAAACCAGATGTGCCAACCTCACCCAGACTGTGTACTCTATTTCTTAGATTTCATAGACATTAGGGCTGGAGGGACATCGTAAAATTATTGGGTCCTGTCCCCTGCCCAAGGGGGGTCAAAGGATCCCATCAAGATAAGCATCCAACTGTTTCTTGCGCCATCTCTGGAGGGAGTCTATTCCAGGCCTTGGGGGCTCAGACAGTAAACACATTTTTCCTTAGGTCCAGCCTAAAATGGTCTTGCAGGAGTTTGTAACCGTTGGACCTTGTCATCCCCAGGGGTGCTCTGGTGAACAGGCATTCCCCCAGATCCTGATGCACACCACTTATGTATGTATAGGCTACCACCAGGTCACCCCTGAGCCTATACTTCTCCAGGCTGAAGAGTCCCATGGATCTCAGCCTCTCCTCATAAGGCCTGTTCTCTTGCTCTCTGACCATGTGCATGGCTCTCCTCTGGACTCTTTCAAGCTTCTCCACATCCTTCCTAAATTGTGGAGCCCAGAATTAGATGCAATCCTGTAGGGCTGGTCCATGGGCCAGATTGGGCATGTAGACTACCCCTGAGCATCAGATCCAGTGTGCAAGATAAGGCCTGGAAACCAGCCCCGTATGCCAGAGGTGGTGCACCAGACCGGCCCCAGGTTTGTGTTGTATGCAGCATGCCCCAGACTAACTCTGTGTGGGTACCACATGCAGAGCATGACCTGGGCCAGCCCGGCACAGGTGCTGCATGCAACATGTGGATTGGACTAGCTCTGAGTGTTGTCTGTCCAATCCAGCACACAGGACCAGTCCAGAAGGATCTGCATGCAGCATGTGGATTCAGTGCAAGACCCAAAGACAGTGCTGCGGGCCAGATGATATGGGTTTGTGGCTTGGATCCAGCCTGGAGTCCCTATTTTTGACAGCAAAATGTAAATTAAGTGGTTGGGTAGATAATGAAGGGGAAAAAAAGTTACAGGGATAAAAATACCCAGTATCAGGATAAAAACAAGTCAAGTCCTTCATTGTATCAGGAGGATAAAAGTTAAAAGTGGAGAGACCAAAATAATTGAAAAAATTCTTAAGAGGAGACCTTATCATTCAATGATCAGCTTAAGAAAAAAAGGCAAAATCCTTCACTTGTTTAAAGTTGCAAAATCATTAAATAAGTACTCATACATATGTAAAAAGGACTTTTTATGATAAGAAGAGTATTAGGATTTATGTAATGATGTTTTCATCTGGAGAAAAGTAGAACAGTATGGTTAGAGGTTCTGAGCAACTTAGAGAAGGACCAGAATTACTTAGCGAAGACTAAAACAAAAGTGTTTAACTACTGAGTAAGAATAGGTCTGTGCAGAAAATGGAGCTTCAACTTTTCTCCTCATGTACCCTTTTTCATGTACCTAAATTCATCTAGCAGTGCTGTCTTCATCCTCTTTTTCTACACAGTGGAAATTCCTGCACAGTGATATAATCTATTCTGTGTCTTCCAGCTTTGTTTCCAAATCAGTCACAAACTCATCTCTGTTTTTATGGGGGTTTTTTATAAGATACTTAAAATATTTCTGTCGTGTTTCATTTTGTTTTGGAGAGCTGTAATCACAACTTTCTGTATTATATAATTAACCTCCTCTTGAATTAATCTCCACTTGAATTAACAGAAAGATATTAAAAATATCAAATATTTCAATACTAGCTATTGTTGGAAATAAAGCTGCCTTCAGACTCTCATGCTTTTGGATGACACCCACTGCTTCAAAATACAGAGTTGTACTTTTTAAACCTTCTTGGCTTCTCTTCCATATTTCTGGAGAGTTTCAACTCTAGTGGGGCCTTAAACTGCTCCATTCTTGTATTCAGGGTTTTTCTTAACCTCTTTTCCTCTATGGCACTACCTATGGTTCATAAATCACTGAGTCAAGGACCCTACAGAGTTCTGCTTCATTCAGGGTCTGAGTTCTAGTTGATGAACTGTGCAATATGAATCTCTTCATAACAGCCAGCTTCAGCAAGTTTATATCAAGGGCTCTTAAAGGCATAATTCCCTACAGGCAGAGTTTAATGAAGAAAAATGCAGTATTAAGTGCTGATCCACTTTAATAATATTTGAGAATACATGTTTGGCATCTACAAAATTCATTAACTTCACTCTTGTAGGGTAAAACCCTGGCATTATATAAGTCAATAGAACTGGAATCCACTAAAATGTATGTATAGTTTTACTCAAGGCCTTCCACAGAATCTTAAAACAATAAAAAAAATTAAAACTGACTCTGTATTTATGATGATTTCCCCCATTTTACAGGTGAGGAAACCTGTAAAATCCATATCCTAGTTATATGCTGTGGCTACTGAGACCAAAAATATTCTGAAGAAGTTAAGAAGTTTAGGTGGAGAGCATGGGATCATTCAGTATTATTTGTTATGAAAAATGTGTGTGATCAATTCACTGTGTGTTGCCATGCTTACTTAGTCTGAAAGAACCAATGTTTTCAAGACGCCTTTGTGCTAGGGAGACAGAGAAGGCAGCCTGAATTAAAGCACTTGAAAGAGGCAACCATTTACTCTGCAAGCTCCACAAGCAGGCCCATTTTGGTTTCCTTTTTCTAAACTGGTACCTGAGTTTGGTGCCCCACTTGCTCTACCCTAGTTACGCTAGTACTTGGGTTGAAAACCCATCAATAACTCCACTTCCTTAACTCTATTGCTACCTGTGTTAACTAGCCAAATTAAAGTCAACCCAGGCTGCAGTCAGATTCCCACCTGCATTTTAGACATACCGGGCACATCTACATGCTCATTAATGCACAGTAGTTACTGCACATTTAGTTTAGTACTTGCTTAATGAAGTACTAACTAAATGTGCAGTAGTGCCAGCACTTAGTTTTTTAGTGACGCTAACTGCATAGGAGCCTAATACTACTGCTCAGTAGTGTATTAGCATGATTTTGGCCTGGCATGCTACTATGCAGTGTTATTAGACTACTGTGCATTAAACATCTCATGTAGACTCATTCACTGTTCAATGTCAAAAGACAAGAAGAAATAAAAAATAAAGTAGAAGAGGTTGTCCAGTATAAGGAAAATAGGACATGGGGGTCAAGAAGACAAAGATGCAAAGATAAAAACATTGGAGATAGGTAGCCCTTTTTCTTTATGGTAGCCCTTTATATGGCAGCCATTCAGGTATTTGAAGATGGCTATTAGGTCTGTGCGAAATGGAAGCATTCCATTTTGATCAGCATTTTGACATTTCAACAGAACACTGTTTCATTTCAACTTTTGTTTTGAGTCAAAATAGCTGTTTTGTTATTTTGACCCCTGTTTGACGTTTCGCCCATGAGATATAATGGGGAAGGTCAAACCAGGCTATAACTTTGTCATTTCTGGCCAGATTTAGATGAAACTTGGATGAAACGGTAGCCCCTCCTGAGGGCATAAAGCATGACATGTTTCAAGAAGATAGGTGCAGGGGGTTCAGAGAAACTGCACCCCACAATTTTGAGAGAAAAACTCATGTCATGTGTACATATTAAGCCACAGTGGGATAACAACTGCAGACATTATAGCCCCTGCTGAGGCCACAAAGCCTGACAAGTTTCAAGGAGATAGGTGCAGGGGGTTCAGAAAAACTGCACCCCAAAATCCTGAAAGCAAAACTTGTGTCACGTGTATGTGTTAAGAGACAGTGGGGTCAAAACTGTAGGCTTGCTAGCCCCTGTGTAGGCCACAAAGCCTGCCAAGCCTGCCACAAAGCCTACCAAGTTTCAAGGAGATAGGTGCAGGGGTTTGGGGAAACTTCACCTCAAGCTGTGGACAAGCAAAACTCGTGACATGGGTGACACTGTATGTGTTAAGGTGCAGCAGGGTGAAAGCTGCAGGCCTGCTAGCCCATGCTGAGGCCACAAAGCCTGCCAGCTGTCAGTGAGATAGGTGAAGGGGTTCTGGGTTTTGGGGCCCTGTACCTCTGGCCACAGGCAGGCAAAACTCATCTCATGTGTGCTGTGCAACTGTGTGTGCCTTGGGACAGAGGCGAGGGGGGAACCACTGCAGGCTCTCTCTCTCAATCCAGCACACCAGCCTGAACCCATGCGTCCAGATCTGGAGGCACTGTTGCCCATCTCAGCACCAATGTTCACTCTAAGGAGCAGTGGTCCGTGACCGCACCACCTCGGTCTGCCGTGGGACACTTACTGAAGGGGGCTGAGGGCCGGAGGCCGGAGGCCAGGGGCTAGGGCTGGAGGCTGGAGCTGGAAGCCAGAAGCAAGGGGCTGGGACCAGGGGCCAGGGGCTGGAGCCAAGGGGTGGTGGCTGGAGGCTAGGGCTGGGGGCCAGGGGCCGGGGGCCAGGGGCTGAAGCTGGGACCTGGGAGCCAGGGGCCAGGGGCCAGAAGCTGGAGCTGGCACCAGGGGCTGAAGCCAGGGACTAGTGGCTGGAGGCTGCAGGCTGGGGCCAAGGGCTGGGGCCAGGGGCCAGGGGCTGGAGTTCTGGGCCAGGGGCTGGAGCCACAAGCTGGGGGCCAGAGGCCAGAGGCTGGAGCTGGGAGCTGGGAGCCGGGGGCCAGGGGCTTGAGCCGGGGACCAGGGCCAGGGGCTGGAGCCTGGCGTGGGCTCCCCAGCTCCAGGAAAGTGCTCCGCTCCCCTGCATCAGGGCCAGGGAATGGAGCACTTCCCTGAAGCCTGTGCCAGCCCCCTACCCCAGCCTTCCTCCCTGCCTTGCCTCACTTCGGGGAGGAGCCGCTGCCTGCCCCGAATGAGGCTCCACCAGCTCCGGGACACTGCTCCACTCCCCAGCCCTGACGCCACGTGCCTCCTCACTTCCTGAGGCAATGCAGGGGAGCGAAGCAGTGTCCTGGAGCTGGTGGAGCCCATGCCAGGCTTCCGCCCCAGCTTCTGCTGGTGCATGGCCTTGAAAAGGCTGTGCATGGCCACACCTTTAGTTGTGCACAGCCACGCATGTGTGCACCTTAGAGGGAATCTTGCTCAGCACCCAGAGCCATGTTATCCAGACTGTAATCCAGCTTCCTATATCACCAAATTTCTGGACCACTGGGGATCCAAAGCCAGATGGTATACCTCCATGGGCTGGATCTAGACCATCAGCTGGAGGCTGAGTGCCCCTGGATTAGATGAAGATGAAGACTTTGGATTTTTATCTAAATTGAAATTCCAAGCCAGTTGAGATTCACCCATAACTATTTTTATGCATGTGTTTAAGCTTTTTTCTGACTGATATTGAAATGTATTACTGAAAAAATGACTGCAAAGAATAATTCCTAGTAAATCATAGATGGAGATTTGACTCATTCAGTAATTTCCTATAAATTGAATTTCATTAATCCTTTTCTACTTTGAGGACAAGATAAGAAGTATAAATTTGATGTGTAAGTAGGAATTGCACAAGGCTAAAAGAAATGTAACTTTTATTTTCATAGATTCATAGATTGTAAGGGGCTGGAAGAGACAGCCTTGCAAGATCATCCAGCCCCGCTGCATTAGGCAGGAAAAACAACTGGGGTCAGGTGACCCCAGTGAGGTGACTGCCTAGTCTCCTCCTGAAGATATCCAGGGTAGGTTATTGCACCACATCTGGAGGGAGTTTATTCCACAGTCTGGACGCCTAACCATGAAGAACTTTTTCCTAGTGTTAAGCCTGAAACAGTCTTCCAGGAATTTGTGGCCATTACTCCTGATTTTCTCCAAGGGTGCCCTGGTGAACAGCTGTTCATCAAGCCCTTGATGTACTCCCCTGATGTAGCAGCAAGCTGTTACCAAGTCCCCTCTTAGCCGTCTTGTTTTTAGGCTGAAGAGACCCAAGTCCCTCAGCCTTTCCTCATATGGCTTGCTTTGCAAGTCTCTGATCATATGGGCGTCTCTTCTCTGGATCTCTCAAGCTTTTCCACATCCTTGTTGAAGTGTGGTGCCCAGAAATGGACATAGTACTCCAGCTTCAGTCTCACCAATGCTGAGTAAAGTGGGAGAATCATTTTCTTGGTTTTGCTTGAGATGCATTAGATGATGCATGCCAAAGTATTGTTTGCCCTGCTGGCTACAGCATCACATTGATGGCTCATGCTCATACTATGGTCTATCATTACCCCTAGGTCCCTTTCAGTCATGGTGCTAGTCAGTTTGGCACCACTGAGCTTGTAAGTATGTTGGGGGTTGTTCATCTCCAGATGGAGCACTTTACAATTTTCAGTGTTGAACTTCATCTGGTTCCAATCTACCCAACCTGCCAGCCTGTCTAGATCCACTTGTATCTGCAGCCTATTTTCAAGCTCCCCCATAACTTGTCATCTGTGAACTTGGCCAGTGAGTTCTTCACCCCTGTTCCCTGAAATATTTCGATCTTGGGGAGCACTAGATTTGCAGCTGAATACAAGGCTTTAAGCTGTGGCCTAGCAGAGCTGCTAACCACAAGGCAGAATGATTGCTAAGCCAGCCATTTGCTTATGCTAAGTAATCATCTGTGTTAACCATTTTTCTGAAAAAGCAACAAGTGAGTCTGTGTGCTGTAAATGAGATAAAGTTTTAGGAATGTGGAAGATGGTACAACATGAGACCTAAAAATGGACTGGAATGTGAAAAACAACATGAAATTGGTAACAGAATCTGAGATGAACATATGCAAAAAGGTGAATGGTGATTGGTGAAGAAGCCTCCAGAAGCTTCCAGGTTTTGGTCAAAGTTTGCCCATTGACCAAAGAAGTAAGTTCATGGTCTTAGACATGCACTCATAGAAAAAGGGCATGTAAATGAGTAAAATGCATAGGCAATTCCATGCTAATGAAGCAAACAGTAAACAGAGGTGGAGCTTGACATGGGAGGAGAAATGGGTGGAGCAGGAGGAGGAACGAAGGTGGAATGAATATTAATGAACCTGAACTAAAGTGTATAAATATGAAAAGAACTATTGTTTGAGGCTGCTCCCCCTGTTCATAGACTGGGTGTCTGTGAGGGAGCTTGCCTGAAGCTGTCTCCATTCTAAATAAAGCTGTTGCAAGCAATGTGCGCAAGCAGCATTTGCTCCCTGTCTGCTCTGGCTAATGAGTAACAGGACCCATGAGCAATTGGATCATCATCTCCCTAGTCACTGGGCACCACATGGAGTTGGGGTCTAACAACCCCCACATTCAAATCATTGACAAAGAAGTTGAAAAGCATGGGAGCAAGCATGGACCCCTGAGGGACACCACTGGCCACTCTTCATCAGGACGACACAGATCCGTTCATTAGAACTCTCTGGGTTCTACCCCACAGCCAGCTTTCTACCCATCTGACTGTCAAGCAGTTAAGCCCACCATCCTCCAATTTTCCCATGAGAACATCATGGGATACCAGATCAAAGGCCTTTTGAAAGTCTAGGTATACAATGCCGACCTCCTCTCTCTTATCCAGGTGGCGAGTTACCTGATCGTAAAAGGAGATGAGATTGGTAAGACAACATCTGCCTACAATGAAGCCATGCTGGCTGTTATTCAGAATCCTACCTTCTGCAAGCATATTGCACATAGACTCCTTCATGAATTTTTCTAGGATTTTCCCTGGGACAGAATTTAGGCTAATTGGCCTATAGTTGTCCAGGTCCTCTCTCCTCCATGTCTTGAAGATGGGCATAACATTGACTCTTCTAGTCTTTATGGATCTCCCAAGTTCCATGCATTTTGGAAGTTTCACCAGAGGTCCCACAATGACTTTGGTCAGCTCCTTCAGAACTCTCAGATGAAGTTCATCCGGTCCTGCTGACTTATAAATATCTAACTTTTCAAACTGATCATGCACCAGATCAATGCGAACATTAGGAAGGTGGTCATTCCCGCCATGCCCGTTCTGAACTTTATCTAGTATGATTTTCCCCTTAGTTTGATAAAATACTGAAGCAAAGTAGTCATTCAGGAGTTCAGTTTTCTCCTGAGTGTTGGTAACCAGCTGTCCTCAGTTAAGTAATGGCTCCACACTTGGATTTGTTTTCCTCCTGTTCCCTACATACTTAAAGAAGGACTTCTTATTGTCCTTGATTTCTGTTGCTAGCTTAAATTCAGTTGCCACCTTAGCCTTTCTAATGTACTCCCTACAAGTGCAGGCCATTGTTGTATAGTCTTCCTTGGGGAGTTTCCCAAGCTTCCATTTTTTTTATGCCTCTTTCTTCTTTTTCAAGAGGATCATGATATCCTTATTAAGCCACGAGGGATTACCAACCCTTCTGTTGCCTTTCCTTTGCATGGGAATGGAATTTTTTTGTGCTTCGAGGACCACTCTTTATACACTCCTTTTACCTTCAGTCCCTGGTCCCATAGTGCTTCCCCTACTATTTCCCTGAGCCTGTTGAAATGTGCTTTTTTGAAGTCCAAAACTTTGACCTTACTGGCTGATTTGCCTGCCTTGTGATGGACACTGAACGTAATGATTTTGTGGTCGTTGTCGCCCAGGCTACCCTCTATATTCATGTCTCTCACCAGATCATCTCCTTTGGCCAAGACAAAGTCTAGAGAGCATTACCTCTGGTTGGCCTGTGCAATTCCTGAGTCAGGTATAGCTCTTCAATACAGGTCAGGAAGCAATGTGACCGATCCAACTTTGCCAAGTGTTCCTCCCAAGAGATGTCTGGGTAATTGAAGTCACCCGTGATGACCATGTCCCATGTGCGTGCAACCTCTGCCAGTTCGTGAGAGAACTCCGGTTGAGTTCCTCCCCCTGGTTTGGTGGTCTGTAGTACACACCAACAGTTAGGTCCAACCTCCAAGGTGGTGTCCTGCTCCCTCACATAGGGAGCTACACCACCACCTTTCTTCCCTTTCCAGTCCCTTCTATGCAGGGTGTAGCCCTCTATGGCTATGTTCCAATCATGTGAGGAGTCCCACCAGACCTCCATAATCCCTACTAGATTGCAATGCCAACTGGAGAGTAGGAGGGCTAGCTCCTCCTGCTTATTCCCCATGCTCCTGGCATTAGTGTACAGGCACCTGAGTCCTCTAATTGAGACCCTCAATTTGCTGTCACACTATGGGAAAATGATTCCCTCAGATCTTGAAAGAGTAGTTTTCCTACTGTCCCCAACTTCAGAGATTACTTATGTGCCAGTCCCCAGGCATGCTCCAGTCAGTGTTTTCCTGTCCCCTGGTGATCTTAGTTTAAAGCCCTATCTAGAAGATCGGCCATCCTGGCCACGAACAGGGACTTACCCCTCTGCATGAGGTGGATGCCATCCCTTCCCAGGAGTCCTCTCTCCCTGAAGTGCGCATTGTGGTCAAAGAAACCAAAGCCCTCTCAGTAGCACCGCTGCTGGAGTCATTGGTTCACTTCTTCAGTTCACTTATTTTGTAAAATTAAAGATGATTACATTAATGGGATTCTCTCCATTCAGAACTATTTCACAATGGGCAGTTTGTAAATTAAGCCCAATGAACTGTTTCAATTAATTAGAGAGAAATCCTGGACTGACACAAGTATTCTGGTCAGTTTATATCACTCCTATTACTTTAATTTTCCCTTTCTCAGTCTTTACTCAGGCAAAACTAATTTCTTTAAGGGGGAGATTTAACCAAGCAAAGACTGTAGGACTGAGTTTAATATTGAGAAAAGATACTGTAGTGTAGGAGATTCTGATACTTTCACTCTCATCCTTCACCTGTGATACTGCATCAATGTATGATATAATAATTTGCTCCTAGATAAAGATGTTGATATAGTTTAACTAAATAAAACAACAGCATTGATGGAGCAGGAATCTATTCATTCTTCTTTAAGGAAAAATTATGTTTATAACAAAGGATCACAAGTGATATGATTGAGGTGGCAACTCCATGCATTCTATATCCAGGTATCTGGCATTTGTATCAGATTATTTTTTACTTCATAGAATATTAGGACTATATCAATATCTTAGCTATTATATGGAGAACATGTATGGTGGAATAAAAGACCCTGATATCTCCTTCTCTCTTTGTGAAAAAGCATAATTCTTACTGACATTGTTTTATGAGTAAGATGAAAAAAAATGTAATAAGTACCTATGAGAATCTCTCTTTGTTAAAAATCCACAGTCCTTTTGATGTACAGTACATGTCTAAATTCTGAGCACATGAATAAAGATCAAAGCATCAGTTTTTATGCATAATTAAATGTTGTTGTTCATTCATCATCTGGGCTTTAAAAACATCCAAATACATACAATGAGGATATTAACTATCATAGATTATAACCTTTGACAATTAAGATTAAAAAAACTGAAGCACATAATGATGCTATTCACTGCATGGAAGGGAAATATCTACAAATATGAAAAAAATATTTTAAAAAGTGGCTTTTAGTTGTAATAAACAAGATACATTTGTTGAAATAAGGCCAGTATTTTGACAAAAACTTTTCCCTAGCCTTTAAGTATGCAAATTCTCCTTATGTTCAAATAGATAGATGTTTAATCTGGGATATTAAATATATAACATTGCATTTATACTTATGACATCCAAGGCCATGTACAGATTTTACACTTTTACCAGTATAAGTGATTGGAAACCAGTCTATACCCATAACAGAACAGAAGTTCGACATGCAAACCCAGTTTATACCTGTAACAGAACAGAATTCAGCACACACAGACTAATTTTAAAATTGTGGAACCTGGTCTAAGATTCATGTCCCCCCATGGAAGGGCAAATGTGTGTTCTGTTTGCTACTGATGCAAACACTTACAGAAAACTGCATAACTTAGATCAATTCTGCCCTGACTTTTTTTAATGACTTTTTGGGCTGTACCTAGCCCAAGAGTCATGAATTTAATGCAAAACACAAATATTAGTAAGCACGTTGGAAGTATTACTACTTGTATGTATGGAAAAGTGCTGAGACAACTTTTTGGCATAACACTGTCTAAATAACCATAGTTAGTTTTCAGATTCCAAATGGGCAATCAGTCATCCTTCTGGCACTAGAGACATTTTGTTCCAGATATTTAATTTGTAAGAAGTCAGGGATTTGTTTACCCAATTAAAATTTGTCTGAAACAATTCCAATAATATTCATAACCATTTTCAATATTCCACCTTCTCCCTCCCCCCCCCCCCCCCCCCCCCGCAGCCCCGGTCCCAAGCAGAACAACATTTATTGCACTGGTCTTTCCAATAAGACAAAAAACTATTAAACAGCCTGTGGCACCTATTTATGAGAAGGGACAAACCTCCCTGCCCAGTCTCTCTGCCCAAATTTCTGCTACCCAGAATTGTCTTTTTGTTATATAACTAATATCCTCATCATTAGAAGTCAGTGCTTTTCAGTGCTTTATTTCACATATTGAAGTTTGCATATTTAAATATCTGGAAGGTGGCTGGACTAGAAGACGTCTGAAGGTTCCTTTCAGCCCTACCTTTCTATTGTTCCATATCTTACAACTTGCCTGGGAAGTATGGAAATACTACTATTGCCATTTTGAAGATGCAGAATTGAGGCATAAAGGTCTTCCCAAACACCACAAAGGAATACTGTGATAAGGACAGGCACTTGAACCCAGATATTAGAGTTCTTAGGATAATGCCTTAATCACTGATTCATTCTTCTTCTCAAATATCAGGGTGCATGGCTTAAACTAACACCATGCACCTGCTGTTAAGTTAGCAGGGCTGTTCCAGCTGACAACCTGCCCTAAATACATAGTATATTAGATTCCAGTCCATTTAATAGAAGACTGCTGAAGAACATTAGAGTTAAGGACAGACCATCTGCACTGAAGCCTAAAAGCAATTACACTGTTTAGTATCCACTTCACCTTTGCAGAAAGATGAAGTCTACCATCTTTCCCAGCAGATGTGCAATCACATCTTTTGAACATCTGCAGACAAAACCTGCAAGGTCTGTACAAGCCTATATTTGAGTATCTGAGAATTAAATTCACCTACCCAATTTTTGGTAGAAATGTCTATAGAGGGTTACTAAAACTGAAACTACTGAATAGCATTACACATTCATGAAGTTTTATAGTAAAACCATGTATTGTATCAGATATGTCAATGTGGAGTCTAAAATAAAAATTGTAACGCTCATCTTCACAAAACATGAGACTAATGGAAGGTATTAGGGAGAAGTAGCTAAATACATTATGCTAAATTGGGAACTTAATCAGACTTCACATCTTCCCTTGAACAGTAACAAAAGTCTTTTTTATTACTGATTTAAGGGTGCAAATAACTTCCCATTATAAGTACAATTTCCAACAGAAAAGTTTCTGAAATATCATGCATTGAATGCCAGCCTATGCTATATTTTTTCCTAAGAAGTTTTCAGAAACACACACAACACAAAGACTTTTTCAGATGGAGTACTTGATTCTCCAGGGGCACCAAGAAGCATAGCTTCAGGGACTTGAATCATACCAAAATATAGCCACTTGGGTTCTGGCCTGAGGTATGTTCAAAATTACTTGTCCTTCACTTTAAAATCTCTCTGTGTTTTAGCATCTCCAGACTCCAAAATAGATTGATTCCTATACTAGGGCAAAAGGTCTCTAGGTATTTGGGATGAGAGATTAGTTGGAATCTACAAAATTAAGAAAAGCTGTTTTTACATATAAATACAATTTATGGGGAAGACCTGAACAAGAATAAGCTTAATTGAAAAGCTTGTCTATCTCAACTATGCAGCTGGTCCAGTAAAAGATATCACCCACAAAAATTCTTTCCTCTCACAATGATGGCAAAAATATTTATATAATACATGAATGTAGGACAGTTTCAGGGGGTGGGAAGGCAGCAAGCATGCATGAATCCAATGCAGGCAAATGGATAATCACATCAGATAGGGGGTAGAAACAAGAAAGAGGAAAGGAGACAGATGGAGTATGGCAATACAGCAGGGGAAGGGGGAAGCAATATTGTTCTCTAAGGCAAATGTGCATGTGGAATAGAAGGGGTTTGGGAAAACAGGGCTAGAGATGAGAAAGATTCAGGGTGCTAAAATGGTATGAGAGAAGTCAGAAAGCTAGACTACTGCTTTTCTACTATTTTAATAAGAGTAATAAAATATATGTATGAGATTTTCAAAATCTCTGCTCCTTTTGAAACCAAAAAGAGCTATACAAGTGGGAAGAGAGATGTATGTCAGAACTGATCATTTTTTAAAAGTCCATCCTTTACACTCTCTCTCTCTTTCTCTCTCTCTCACACATACACACACACTGAGACTGTAAAGCATGAATCCATGTTAGTCTCAACCCTCTCCAGCTGCCTTTCAGTCCATATGACATTCTCTGCAGTGCCACAGTGCTTAAAAGTTTATTTTTTAAATTAAATGTTCAATCCCTTATAGAACTTAGGGCATCTCTCTCTTCTCCCCCTCATTTATGTAAAAAATATACAGTAGTTAAATGTAAATTATAAAGGGTGGGGAAAGGGGAATGTAAAGACACATATTTCTGACCTCTCCCCCTTGTCTTTTTGTTCTTTTGCCTTGGCAACAAAATAAAATGTCACAGTAACCAGTAGCACACCAGTTTTAACACTATCCCTGTGGTACTGTTTGTATTCATATACTTTGTTACATAATATTTGAAAATATGACTACAGTATGCATATAATATATGGAGATATGAAAATGCTATTTACCAAATATTACTTTATATAAGTGGGTTTATATATAGGTTTCCTCTGTAAGTAAAACAGTTCATCAAAATACTAACAGTTAATATTCTCACATAAAGACCATGATCTTATGATCTTTCATAAGATTTAGTATTCAGATTTAGTAATAAACTATTTTGTGTCTCTGTGCTTTCTTTTAAAGGGGTGCCTGGAGAATTATTTTGCTCAAGGGAAAATATTATTGTTACGTGCATGATATTGATACACATTAGTCTGGAATTATTGACGTCTCTTTGTTTTTTGGATAATTTATGGTTACACTGAAGTCCAGGATTTATTCAATATTTGTAGGAACAGAAGCAACACATTTGGATTTTTATGCACTGCTATGAAACAGAATTTGGGAATGAATGGAGAGATTTAGACTGTCAATCTTTGTGCAATGATCAGTGATAAATTTTTTGCTTGTGGAGATCTGCATGGAAGTAAATGGGATATGTCTGCATGTGAATAGGATATTAAAGTTGGAGCTAGGGCTATTTATGTAACCCTAGTTTACAGTTTCATTTTTTATTCTGAAAGTGTTTTCATGTACAGTATTATGTCTTGGTTTCAGTTATAGTTTTGGCTTATTCTGTTTTTGTTAGCTATCCAAATCTCAATAGAACACTATCCCCAAAAACGTTAGTTGTACAATTATTAATTGAGTTGGAGATATCCTTTTTATTCTAAGGGAATATTAAATAATTAATACTTTATCGAATAGGGAAAGTGTTAATGACTGATAGGAAACCTCTAGGTATAATAAATATAGCAGTTTTGGAGTATTCAAACTATCAAGAATTCTACAGTACAGGACTGGAACTCTCTCCTAAGAATAGCTGTTTCTGTGAATATTTCAAGTGAAAGTGAAACTACACATGAGAATGACCCATTCCTTCCTTCTCCCCTCTGCCTCCTCCCCACTCCCCAGACACTCCCCCACCTTTTTCCCCCCAGGCATTTCTCTTTTTAATCCTGGGCCAAAACAAAAGAATGAAAAGATGTAAAAAAGAGGAGAAAAAAAAACCAGACAATAACTGGATCTTCCAACAAAAATTATCTGGAGCTTTAGCCAGAGACAATCTTAATTTTAGTTTACTTCGGTGATCTATCCACTGGTAGTTAACATGTCAATATTGAACACACTTTCAAAGCTATTAGTTAGTTTCTTAATCCTTCTTCATTAGAAGCATATTAAGCAAGATGTTTTCTTCATTGTCTGTTTTGTTTAATCTATAATGCAATTAAATTAGTTTGGAGTATGACGTAGGATGCCCAATCAGAGACCTTACAGTGAGGTCTTGTGATAGTGACTTGACTGTTGACCTTACCTAGGATTCTGTGTAGCAAATGAAACTATTGTTTTCTTGAAGAACACAAGTCTATTCTAGGCTACTGAGATGTTTCTGTGCTTTTAATTACAGACTACACAGTAAAAATGGCATTACACCCCAGAGGCTAAAGTGCCATTTTGATTTCAGTCATCCATCTTTTGTTTAATTTTCTCTTTTGACATAGGCCATAGCTTTTGTCAGAAAAAATTCTGGTTCAGATTTTAGCTTTTTATTTATTGCAAAGGAAGGTTTTCTGATGCATTCAAGTGTGATTTCTCCCTTAACTCATCTACTCAGTTAAGAGCTCTCTCAACTCTGGTGAAATGACTCAGGAAATTAGCTAGTTGGAAAGAGCTAAGATCACACTAAAGATTTTCATGAGTCCTTTTCAGATGCATTTCCCCTGGTAATCTCTTTTTCCACAGAATGTTATGGTTGGGGAGATAGTCAGCCACTTAGGAACTTCAAATTCATAAAAAGGAATATGAGATTAGACCGGTGGCCCACCCAATCCGGTATTCTCTCCTCAACAGTGGCCAGATGCCACAGATGAAACTAAACAAATAGAACATTTACAACAATTCAGAAAAAAAATTCTTCCTATGCCTTATTTTCATGGTACTTAAAATATGATAATTCACATTTTTTGATGGATTAATCTTCAAATACTCCTGTGAAATAGGGAAGTGCTATTATCAGACTATGTGACTTGTCCCAGTTACAAAGGAAGCCTAGGGAGAAAACAAGATTGAATCCAGTTCCCTTATTTTATAGTTTCATAGTTGGTAGATTTGGAAGAGACCTGAGCAAATCATCAAGTCTGCCCCCCTACCCTGGGCAGGAAAGAATTCTGGGGTCAAACGACCCTAGCTAGGTGATTATCTAGCCTCCTTTTGAAGACCCCCAGGGTAAGAGTGAGCTCCACTTCCCTTGGAAGTTGGTTCCAGATCCTAGCTGCCCTGACTGTGAAGTAGTGCCTCCTGATACCTAGCCTGAATCTACTCTAAGTCAACTTATGGCTGTTATTCCTTGTTCCTCCTAGTAGTACTCAGGGGAACAGGAACTCTTCCATTCCCTGCTGGTCCCCCTTGGCCAGTTTATAGATGGCCACCAGATCCCCTCTCAGCCTTCTCTTGTGGAGGCTGAACAAGTTCAGGTCCCATAGACTCCCCTCGTAGGGCCTGCCCTTCTGCCCCCTGATCATGCGAGTGGCCCTCCTCTGGACCCTCTTGATGCTGTCCACATCTCTCCTGAAGTGTAGCGCCCAGAACTGGATGCAGTACTCCAACTGCGGCCTGACCAGTGTCGCATAGAGCGGGAGGATCACCTCCTTGGACCTGTTCATGATGCATCTGTGGGTGCATGACAAGGTGTGGTTAGCTTTCGTGACTGCGTCCTCACATTGGCAGCCCATACTCATCTTGAAATTGATAATCCAAGATCCTTTTCTGCCTCTGTGCTGATAAGAACAGCTTGTAGGTATGCTGCTGGTTCTTCCTCCCCAGGTGCAATACCTTGCACTTGTCAGTTTTGAATCCTATCCTGTTCTCATCTGCCCACCCCTGTAACCTGTGCAGATCTAGTTGCAGCCTGTCCCTCTCCTCTAAGTGTGCCCACTTCTCCCCACATCTTAGTGTCATCCATGAATTTGAACAAGGTACTTTTCACCCCCTTGGCCAAGTTGCTGATGAAGATGTTGAACAGTGAGTGCCTGAGGACTGAGCCCTGGGGGACCCCACTGAGCACATCCCTCCAGGTAAAAAATGACCCGTCCACCACCACTCTCTGGGTGTGGTCCTACAGCCAATTTGTGACCCTTCTGACTGTGTGGGCATCGACACCACAGTCGCCTAATTTTTTAATGAGAATGGGGTAGGAGACAGTGTTGAAGGCCTTCCTGAAGTCCAGAAAGACTATGTCCACCGAGACACCTCCGTCCAAGGCTTTTGTGACCTGGTCGTAGAAGGTAACCAAGTTGGTCTGACAGGACCTGCCTCTAATGAAACCATGTTGGTTGCCCCTCCGCATGCTCCCCCCTGCTGGTCCCTCTCAGATGTGCTCCTGGATAATTTTCTCAAAGAGCTTCCCTAGGACTGAGGTAAGACTAATGGACCTGTAGTTTCCTGAGTCCTCCTTCCTCCCTTTTTTGAAAATGGGGACCACATTGGCCTTTTTCCAATCCTCCAGCACCTTGCCAGAGCACCAAGAGTGCTCATAAAGCTGTGCCAGGGGTCCTGCAACGACCTCTGCTAATTCCCTCCACACTCTGGGGTGGAGATCATCAGGACCTGCTGATTTGAACATGTCTAGTCCCACCAGAATTTCCCTGACTAGGTCCTCACTGACCCTGGGCCTGGTTGTGCCTCCCCTGGGTCCGTCTGGAATCCTGGTGGGGGGAATGATCTGGTCCCTGCTTAGAAAAATGGACACAAATAAATTGTTAAAGAACTTAGCTTTGTCATCTGGTGTGACCACCAGATTTCCTAGCATGTCCTGCAGAGGTCCCATGTTGCCCAGTACCTTCTTTTTACCCCCTATGTATTTAAAAAAGGACTTCTTTTTATCTTTGATCTGGGTTGCTAGTCCCAGTTCCATCTCTGCTTTAGCCTTCCTAACAGCTCCCCTACAATCTCAAGCAATGGAGGTATAATCCTCCTTGGTGATGGCTCCTCCCTTCCATTGGGTGTACGCCTCCTCTTTAGCTTTGAGACATTCCTGGATTCTTTTGGTGAGCCATGGGGGCTTTTGAGCACTCTTGCCCCCTTTGATCTGCATTGGGACTGTCACCCTTTGGGCTTGGAGGATCGTCTCCTTAAAGAATGACCACTCTTCCTAGACTCCCAATTCCCCTCCCCTCTGGGACCTCAGTGCCTCCCCAACTATTCTTCTTACCTCATTGAAATCAGCCCTCCTGAAGTCCAGGGCTGCTGCCTTGCTGCAGGCCTTTGACACCCTGAGCTGGATAGTGAATTCCAGTAGGTGATGATCGCTATCGCCCAAGTGGTCGAGAACCCGCTGTCCACTCACCAGGTTGTCACCAATGGCCAGGACCAGGTCCAACAAGGCATTTCCCCTGGTGGGACTATGCGCTTCCTGGGTTAGATGGAGGTCCTGTAACTCAGCTAGGAACCTACGTGAGCAGTCAGACCTGGCTGACTGCTCTTCCCAGCAGATGTCTGGGTAGTTTAGGTCACCCATGATGACCACATCCCTTGACTTAACTGCCTCCGTGAGCTGACCCAAGAATTCCCAGTCCAGCTCTTCCTCCTGGTTGGGTGGCCTGTAGTAGACCCCCACCATTAAGTCCCTTTCCCCCGACCCCCTTGTATTCTGACCCAGAGCACTTCAGTCTGCCCCTCCTCTGACCCAGTGCTGTTTGTTGAGGATGTGTATTGCTCTTTGATACAGAATGCCACACCCCCACCTTTCCTCCCTGTTCTATCCCTCCTGTACAGCCTATAGCCCTTGATGTTTACTGCCCAGTCATACATTGGATTCCAAAAAAAGCTATTACTATTCAAAGCTAGTAAAGTAACCATTGTATTTATATACTTTCCAACCCACTTTTTCATAATTATACTTCTGTTATAACCCTTCTAGAAATTCTCCTAAGATCTTGACCTCAGTAATAAGGACCACAAAGGTGCCCTACTTGATGCCTATCATAAACAACATAAAAGTGAGTCATTCTTGCACTTACCCTTCAGAACACTAGAACATTTATTCTTCTCCAGTGAGTCATCAACATATTTCTTAATACAACTTGCTATATATACTGATATAGTATTCAAGTTGTAGGTAGTACCATTCTTCTTATTATCATTAATATAGAAAAGATGTGTACTGAAAACAGAAGAGTTGTGACTGTTATAATGTCATTGGCAGTCCCTCAATAAGAGAATAACAGTACTCCAGTAAATAGAGGAGTCATTGGCACATACACAGATGACTGAGGAAGATGATCCAGGGTCCACACATTTGATTACAGACTTGGCAAATAGTTTTAGGAGGAAGGTATAGACCCTAATGATATAGATCCTGGCATTACCAGGACTGTTGTATAGATGATGATCAATCATACACTGAGTTCCTGCCCAGACCATAATCAGAATGTAAGAGAAAAGCAATCAGATGGAGACTATTGGAAGACATAGAACTAACCCCTGCTGTAAACATTTGAATTTGCCAAACAAAGGAAGTCACACCATCCAAACAGAAGCTTATGGAGGGTGGACAGTGGTCTGGCACTGTGGACATGGTACTGAATAAAAAATAAAACAAGAACGAAGACTTGAGGTGGGAAGGTATAAGGCACTCACCATCAGAGCCCAGGAACAACACCACAAAACAAAAAACAGAACCACCAAAACAGAAACAACACAACAACAATAGAATATGAATCTGCATAGACTGACATTATGATCTGGAAAAGAACATAACTGGAAGCTTGAGCAGTTTTCGAATGAGCAGGAACTGCTGAGCTAAAATTAAACCAAGAAGAATTTAAATTCACTATATTAAAACAACTAACCTGAGAGGGAAAAAAAGTCAAAATGGCACAGTGTACAGATAGGTCACAGTGTTTTTGACCATCACGAGTAGTGTTCCCAGGTAAGAATGAGGGTTTACAAAGATTCCTTGGAATGATGAGCTGCATAAGGAAATTTTTGCTAAAGCAAGCTGCTAAAATACATGAGAGCATTACTTTGCGAAGTTAGTAATTATTATTATTATTATTAAGTCACATCTGTTTAAAAAACTTAAGACACTGAAGGTGTTAAGTAGAGACCCATCATTCCTCTAATCATTCCCCTCTCCCCCCAAACACTGTCCTGATGTGTTATAATAGTAAGCTCATAACTAAATCATCTATGGATATCCTGAAATAAGTATTAGCATAGTCCTCTCACACAGTGTGGCCAAATGTGGAGACCAGTAAATTATCTAAGTTTGCTAGCAAAGACTAATTGTTATTCTATCTATTAGACAACTAACAGCAGGCTAGAATGTTGTGGAAACTAAGGTGCATGGTTGACAGCCCAGAAGCCACAAGTTCAAGTTCATAGCAGAAGTGCTCACAGTACAGCCATATCAGATTCCAACAAAGCTGCAAATTCTGCTAAATACTTTGTCACAAGGACATGAAAAGGAACAAAGACAATTAATTGATGCAGGGGCCTTCATTTGATTGTATTCCTGTCAAGGCCCCTGATCAAGCATGCCCAGCTGAGCCAAACACTTGAGCCATCACACCTCCCTGTGCTCTCAGGCCCTGCAACCCAGACCTGGCCTGATGCTTTGGTAATCTCTGCTCCCACCTTGCTGATCCCCTACCTGCTCCTACAGGCCTCCTGCAGGCTCAGTCACCTGCATCCCAGCTCAACTTTTACAAATTCACCTTGCTCAAATCTCTAAAATGCATTTATGCAAAAGGTGAATGGGTCCCTCCTCCTCACTGCTTTTTGTAATTTACTCTTGAGGCTAAGATAAAGATTTGTTGCAAAAATACTTGTGTTAAGTAATCCCCATTCATGGATTTGAACAGGGTAGAATAGGATTGTATTAAGGTACCTCATAGGTGAAGTATGATCTGATCCTAGGCATCCATATGATTAAACAGAGGGCATGGCTTTAGCTTTAATCCATAGTTATAAATAATGTCATGTCTATTTATGGGATGCCAGGCAAGCACCCTTCCCTCTAAACCCAAGAGCCTCAGAATGATTTTTCAGCGGCAAAAGTATGATGTCCAAATTGAATACAAGCCAAGTAAATATTTGGGAGTTGCAGATTTACTCTTAGGGCATTTGACAAACATGCAGTAGAGCAAAATCCAGAGCTAGATTATATACATGTCAATCTGATATAAAACAACAACTACAAATATAATCAATCAACCACAAACCACACTACTACAGACAAATGTAATTGTCAAAGTTACCTATGAGAGCTATTCCCTGAAGAAAGTAATTAAGGCCAGTAGCACAATTCGGTTGAATAAGCATATTTCTGGGCCTTATTTAGGGGGCAGCTCTTAATAGATCTCAGATTAGAGAGGATTCTGTTTAAAGGCACCAAGAAAGTGATTACAGAAAAGGTTACATGAAAGTAACAAAACACAGACCAAGTCTTCAAATTTTATAGCGCAGGAAAAGTTATCTCCATGGAGCAAATAAACATGGATTTATGCACTTTGGTGACAAGATACCGTGTGCTTGTCTTCTTAATTTCTTGGAATAACTTTACCAGAAGATACTAGACTAATTGGATGGCCATGCATATCCAATTCATATTTGCTATACACAGTATATCTGACATAGTAGTGCATGATATTGGATCACAATTAGTAGACATGTGGCAGTGATTCTCAACCAGGGTATTGGGGCTCCTTGGGATGCCACTGGATCTTTTGCAGTGTGCTGCGAGGCATGAGAAGATAAAGAGATAAGCTAAGCAGATAAATGCAGACTCAGGCTTGTTGCTGTCTGAACAATTCTCCACCACCACTTCCCAGCTCCTTTGCAAGGAAGTAAATACTGTAATATATATTAGTTTTTGAAGTTAGGTACCACTCAATTCACAAATATTATGGAGGGGTGCCTCAAGTCCAAAAAGGTTGAGAACCACTTGTTTAAGCAGACTGCATTAAAGTACAGGTTTGGCATGCCACTGCTAGTCCCAATTATTCTCAGTTGAATGAGCTGCTGGACAATTGTGTCAAAGTACCTACTGGCAAGGACTGAAGAAACAGACTCGGATCCATATTTAGCACTGTTATATTGCAGAGTGCAACAACAAACCTGCTGACAAGTTATTTTGCACAAAACAGAAAAATAAAAATGAATGCCTGTGGTACTAGAAAATGATGGCAGAATCACTTGGGACTTGCAGCTATATAAAGAAACAGATAAGATAAAAGGAAAATAACTTCAATTGTAGCAAGATTACCTCTCAGAGCTTGAGTCGAGTCCCAGGCTTGAGATTCTGCTGTTTTGATTGGTGGAGCCCATCCAGGCAGAAACAGAAATAAAGTCATGCCCCTTTCCCGAGGGGAGGGGGAGAAGAGCTCCCCCAGACCTGATTGTAAACTGCAACATTGTCAGGTCCAGAAGACTTCAGGGGCAGAGCCCAGGAGAGTGTAAAAGGAGCTGCATTCCCAGCATGAAGGAGATGCATCAGGGACAGAGAAGAGCAGGGCTTAGAAGAGCTGTTCAGCAGGGCAAAGCAGTAGCCTGGAAGAGCGCCTAAAGACTTCTATCAGCAGGGAGCTGCAGGCAGCTCCAGAGGTTAGGCTCTCCATGCGCAGCATGGTGCACAGTGTTTGGAACCTGGGAGCTGCGTGAGGTGGTTTGGGTCTGCAACCTTTGGCATGTGGCCAGAGACACAGTGCACAGGCCAGTGCACAGAGAAGGATCTTTAAAGCTGCTTGGCTGGCTCAGCTCCCCAACCTCTGCACGGGGCTGGGAGCTCGGTGCAGGAAGCACTGCATGGAGGGTGAGGGACCCTTGGAGCCACTTGAGGTGGCTTGGGTCTACAGCTGCTGGCACAGGGCAGCAGCTCAGGGCAGACAATGTTGCCCAGGTGGTCTGGGAGCAGACTGAGCCCTGGTGCTGCACAAGGCTGTCTGAACCTCCAACCCCTAGCACAAGGCAAAGCGCTCACTGCACATAGCGGTGAACGTGGCCCTAAGCCACACTGGCGGCAGCGGAGACAGGTGGCAGAAAAGTCTGGTTGGGAACAGACCTCAACCTGGAGAATGGGAGGCAACCCTCCAGGACTGTGGAGTAGCAAGTGACCCTGGAGACAAGGCCCCCACAGGGGAGGGACCCCCCAGGTTTGCAAAGGGGCACCACGTGGGCTGCTCCTGTGTGATAGTGGTGGGGAGGGGGGCTTAGGAGTCTTTGGGGTCTCCTTCTCCTTTTCTTTCCCTCCACCTCCTTTCCTGTAGTGGTACCTTGGGAGTGGGGCCCCTGCCCTGGAGGGCACCCAGGTAGTCTAAGGATTGTTTGTTATATTTATAGACTGTGACTTACAGTTTATGTGAATAAACTAAAGTAATAGTTTGTATATTTATAAAGTTATAAGGTTACCTGATCAATATCCTTTGTTCTGGGTTGCTCTATTGTTCATCTGTATTTGTGAATAATATTTGTGTGTGTGTATGTGTGTGTATATATATATATATATATATATATATATATATATATATAGTTTATTGTTTTGTAAATTTGTACACATGTATATATATCTATGTCCTTACCCTTTAATGGTTTTCTTTTAATAATAAATTTGTATATAGTTAAGTAATTGATTGACTGGGCCTGACTGTATAGGGGATGGAGGTGGCCGCTGGGCTGTTGTGTCCCTTCACAGTAAACTGCCCTGCCAATAATTCCCTCAATTTGGAGAGAGGAGTACAAACCTGTGTACACCCGGGCTACACAATATTAGCTACAGATCTGCAACCTCTTCTTGAAAAGTTGCCATGTATATCTACAACAGGATACAGCTTGCAGACAGCACTAGTTTTGCAATTGACAATTGTATGAAGTTAGAACTCCCAAATGAATGGTACTGTAAAGGAAAAAAAAAAAATCATCTCAAAATTTCAGAGTGGTGCCCTGTTGACCATCTTGTCAGAGAAGGTCTCAGTCAGCAATAGCTGCAGCAGATTGAAACAGCTGAGCACCTGGAAGTGATATAACCAGAACCAATGGATTTACTATGCTTGTTGTTGGTGTGTCAGAGGACACTCAAAAGTTCCTGCTACAGTGAATGGCACCTCTCAGAAGCTAACTGAATATTCCTAGTTAACAGACTGGTTTTAAGTTTATGAACATTTTTATTTTTGTCTGGGAAAAAAATTGTGTGGAAGCTTACAGGCATCCATTACTGAAGAAGAAAGTCTCTTGCAGGAGAGAACCTCTTAATTGAAAGAAGGAAGAACTTTCTCCCAGAATCACCATATTTTCTACAGAAGAAACTGCAGTAATACTGTACACTCCCAATTTCTAACAGGAGAGTGGAATTTCTCCTGCTAGAACAGTTAGAACAGACAATGAATGATGCTAACCTCTGTCAGACTCCATGTCTCTAAGTAATTTCTGAACAATATGCCTTGCACACACTTTGTGGTCAGTATTACACTCTAGGGAGAAATACACAGTGCCCCTGTATGAAGAGGCAGGACAGAGTACTCCAAAGGTTTCTCCATTCAGCTGTCCTGTACCATCATTATAACTTAGGTCCACCTTACAGCCAGCACAGTTCATTTCTCCTGTCATGCCTACAAGACAAAGGAAACTAAGAAAAATACTGCCCCTAGTATTTATACTTTGGTTTGTTTTATTTTAGTCATGGAAAAGATTTTGGTCCTGGTCCAAAAACCAGTACAGTCAATAGAAATATTTGTCCTAGCTTCAAAAGCCTTTGCATCCATTCCTTAAACAACAAATTAAATTAACCTTCCTAAAGGCCATCTGTCAGGATGATCTCATATCTCTGCTGAATACCTTCACTTCCCTCCCCCACTATTTCTTATAAGTGATTTGAAACTGCATATTAGTAATGCAGTTACCTCCAATCAATATATCTTAAATGGAGATGGAAAAAAACACTACGACATTAAGGGCTAAAACATGATTCAACTGAATGCAAAGTATTTTACAGTACGTGATCTAGACTGTAAATGAAGACAAAACTGTTAATAGATACAATAATGCATTTTTAAGTGCCACTCAGTGGTAGCAGACTACTAGTGTTGGTATTTTAATTTCAAAGAAATATATTAACAAGTCTGGGGAGAAGGGGTGTGGGAGGAAGGGAAAAAACTACGAAGACACAGAGGATCTGTATAATGCCTTCTATGCTCTGCGTGGTTATTAGGGCTGTACAAGACTTCAGACCGTGCTATGGATCTGGAGAAGCTTCGGACACTTCAGCATCCAAAGTAGCATGTCCAGATCAAATCATTGGCTTTGTTAGGCTTTCCAAAGTGGTTCTGAGCTTCCAAAGTGCTTCGGAAAAGCCTTGGAGCTGTTTTGGAGATCCAGCCATAGGGTATAATGGGGAATCAATGAAATATCTATAACTTTGTTGTTTTTTGTCTGATTTAGATTAAATTTGTAGGAATAGAAGCCTCTACTCAGAGCATAAAGTCTTCCAAGTTTCAAGAAGATCAGTGAAGGGGTTCAGGGGAAACTGCACCCCAAATTCTTGAAAGAAAACGTGTCATATCTTTGTGTTACAACACAGGGGAGTGAACACTGCATGGGTGGTGGCTCCTGGTGAGGCCACAAAACCTGACAAGTTTCAAGGAGATAAGTGCAGGGGTTTGGGGGGAACTGCACCCCAAATTCTTGAAAGCAAAACTCATGTCACATCTATGTATTACAACACAGGGAGGTGAAAATTACAGGACTAGTAGCCCCTGGTGAGGCCACAGTCTGCCAAGTTTCAAGAAGATCAGTGCAGGGGATTGAGGGGAACTGCACCTCAAGCTGCTGACAGGCAAAACTCATTATATATATGGCCCTGTGTGTGTTAAGACACAGTGGGCAGGGGTAGTAGCCCCTGTTCAGGCCACAAAGCCTGCCAAGTTTCAAGGAGGTAAATGCAGGGGTTTGGGAGAAACTGCACCTCAAGCTGCAGATGAGCAAAACTCATGACACGGGTGACACTGTGTGTGTTAAGGTGCAGGAGGGTGAAAGCTGCAGGGATGGTAGCCCCTGCTATGGCCATGAAGCCTGCCAGCAGCTTTAGGTGCAGTTCCTCCCAAGCCCCTGCACTGATCTTCTTGAAACTTGTCAGGCTTTGTGGCCTCTCCAGGGGCTATCACCCCTGCAGTTCCCTCCCCCCCGCCCCCCGTGGTGTAACACATAGACGTGACAGGAGTTTTGCTTTCAAGAATTTTGGGTACAGTTCCCCCTGAAACCCTCCACCGATCTTCTTGAAACTTGGCACAAAGACTTCATCCCCTCAGCAGAAGCTACTATCTCTGCAAGTTTCATCTACATCAGATACCAAACAACAAAGTTATAGCTATTTCATTGATTCCCCATTATACCTTATGGCCAGATCTCCGAGGCAGCTCTGAAGCTTTGCCCGGATGAAAGCGGGAACCCAGTCTGGAGCTCCAGATTGGATCCCTGGCATCCAAAGCAGCCAGACACGAAGCCAGATCAAATAGCTTCCTACTCGCACAGGCCTTGTGGTTAGGGTACACTGAAGTTTCTAATCTAAATCTGAGTATTCATTGGCTATAAAAATAAATAAGCATTTGATTTTCATATCTCCCTGATGCATTTACACACACATTCATCATTAATTAAACTTCAAGTTTTCAAACAACATGAATATTTGTCATGAGAATAAAAAAAGGAATAAAGTAACAGAAGTCAGAAAAAAAACACAATGAACACATGCATGCTACTATAGACATTTTAGGTTAGCTATTTTAAGTGTGCATTTGAGAGGGAAAGGGGTATATGTACGTTTATTCCCTGGGATATGGTTATTTTTTTCTGTACCATGGCTGTTTTAAGCATTTGTGTTATATTAACATGAAGGGCTGAATTAAAATAAAGTCTTTAATTACACAGGTGTATACTATTTATTCCACTGAACTCCTGTCTTCTTCCCAACACAGGACAGTCATGCTCCACAGTAAATAAGGGTCACATAGTCCAAAAGTATTCTTATGTCATTGCCATTGTTGGAAGATGTGTAATCAATAAGGCAAGAGAGTCTGGGGGAAAAGATGGTCTCATAGTTAAGGAGACTGAATGCTGTTGTAGACAGTTTGCATCATCTTTCCCTGCATTGCATTGTATCCCTGTCCTTGGCCAATAGTTCCTAAGCGAGGCTATGCATGTCTCTTGTGGTCATCAAGACCAGGGACAAACATTACATTTCTACTTGTATAAGTGATTAGAAACTAGTTTATAACCATAACAGAACACAAGTTCAGCACATATAGACTGGTTTAAAAATGGCAGGAACCAGGTTTAAGATTTGTACCTCCTACCACCACAGGGCAAATGTATGTTCTGTTCACTACCAGTCTAAACTACACCACTTACAGAAAACCATGTAATCTAGTTAAATTCCACCTTGGGCTTTTTTAATGTCTTCACTTACCATAAGTCTGTGTTTCTCATTTTTATGGGTGCATAGCTTGGTTTCTGGGGGTCTGACTTTCAGTAGTAGGAGTACTTACTTAGTGCTGCAAATGAAATCAGTGGGCATTTTTACACATGCTAAAAGGATGGTGGGGTGTGCTTTAATTAGAATGGCTGTAAGAGTTACTCTAATTAAAGTGCTTGGAGCCTCTCATGCACTCAAAAATGCTCATAAAGTGCTTGAAGCCTTTCATGCTTCAAAATGGAAGCAGATGTGCTTTATCTAAAGATCATCTAATGAGTTTTAGTTAAAGCACCCCCACTAGCATTTTGAAGTCTGGGGACACTGATATATGAGACATGGAGGCTGGCTGGAGTGTGCTGATTAATCTGGTCTGCTCCAACGAGCACCCTCCCAGCTTGTGTATAGGCACCCAGTGTGTGTAGGGAGGTATTTGTGAGCTAGTTAAATATTGTAGAATTGTTTAAAAAAGAAACACTGAAAATCAGGTTCTTCATAATTAGAAAATACTTTTTCCTTAGTCACTTTACCTCTTTGACATTGAAAAATGACACAGTGGGAAATTAATAATTCTGAGTTCAGAGCATGGTTTTAATAGCATAAAGCAAATTGGACCAGGACTTGCACATTAAACAATGACTAGAAAACAAAATATTGAATATCTGTTTGCTAAGCAAGCACATTTCATCCTGTCATTGATGAGGTAGAGGACTTGTCAATAAAAAACAGTATATGAACCAGGAAAGCAAACGGATTTTGGTATTTTCAATGCTTAATTTTAAGTCATAATATTAATAGCATACTGTTTTTGTTTTTCATTGCATAGGTTTTATATGAACATATATCTCCTATGGAATTACATATGTATACACACAAACACATCCATGCATGTGTACATAGGGATAGGAAGGTAGGTGTGTGTGTGTGTGTGTGTGTGTGTGTGTATATACATATGCACACATATACACCCAACCTTACAAACTTTTTATAGAAATTTTATTTTGATGTTGGGGCATATATATTGAAATAAAGCTAGGAATTCCCTCAGGTGTCATCTTATTATACCTACATGGGTCACCACTATGGTTGGAACCTTTCCCTGCTCCCAACCAGAGAGGTTTCTTGCTGGCTTTCCTGCCTGGCTGGCCTACAGCAGCCATTTTGGTGGATTGCTAGGAAGCCCACGGTTGCAGCATATGTGGCTTTAGGTAATCTGTCTTGGGGATGCCATAGATATAAAACACTCAAGATTTCAGGAGTTTGATGACTCTGGGCAACTTATCATATTCATATGTTATAGACCTCAGGGTTTCCTGACATTCACAGGCAGCTGAGCATAAATCCAGCTAGCCTAGAGGGTCCCAACATGCAGGCTTCCCTGGCTCTTTACTATTAGAGCTGGAGCTTCAGGTACTTTGAGGTTGCCAGCTCACTATCAACTAACCAGGCAGAATTTTGTTTTGAAAACATCAAGATGAAACATATTTCTAATATTGTTTTCAGATTTTAGTTTTGCAAAGAAATTCAATTCTTGCTTTTGTTTTAAAACTAAATAAAAACAAACTCTAGTGCCTCTAAATCCTCCACAAAACAGAATAATCTTTTTTCATCCAGTAATACCTATATGCCCCCTCTGGCTCTCCACTTCTATTTTGTTTTTCAACCAAATCCAGTTTTCCCCAATACTCTAACTCCTTGTTAGATCCATCTTCTCTCCCTCAGCCTGTTTCTCTCTGCATTGTTGTATAACCCCAGTCTTTTTGTCCAGGCATTCTAGTTTCCCTCCTACCCTCAGTGACCTATTGATTATCTCACCCCAACTGACCCCATCACCCCTTTTCCCTAATAAACTCTTAGTCCATATCTTCTTTTTGTGCCATTTCTTAGTGTCCTTAGTAAGTGAAAGCTCACCACTTCTCTTGATCTCTGTCTCTTGGCTTTCCCACTCAACTAGTCAAAACATTCCTTGGGATCATGGCAACAGTTTTCAGTGCTCCCCCGATCCTGTGATAAACATTAATGTATTGCTGAAATATAGCATACTTTTTAAAACTAATTTGTAAAGGCTCAGAAATATTTCACATAGTTAGAAATTCTTAAAGAAGTGTACATTTGAAAAACTAAGTAACTAAATATATTACTAACAAGGAATTGTAAATGTTACCCTTCTGTTTTTGTCAGAATGAAGACTAATTCTCATCCGTAGGCATATAACATACAATAATCAAAAAGAAATAAAAAGTTCTGTAGTTTTTAAATACATTCTGTAAATAAATACCAATCTTGCACCTATATCATTATATGACATAGGAAAAGGTGCTTATTATCAAATTTGGAATGAATTCATGCAGAACAATACATTTGTACCATTCTAACAAGACAGTCTGATACTAAAGTAATTAATCAGAGATCAATTATGTAATTTAGGCACTGAGATTATAATGCTATGTGAAAAACATAACACACAGAAAAAGTTGCACAAAGTGTTTTCAATGCAAGTTTCTAACTTGTAAACACTCTCCTTTCTCTCATGCAAAGACCTACTCTCTGTTTGCATCTTTCTTATCCATGCCTGACACTTAGGCTAAGTACAAACAGTCAAAAAGCCTGAGGGTGAATCGATTCAATCTTCACAAATTCATCTAAATTGTGTAGATTGAACAAATAAGCAAGTAAACAAACATTCACTTTTAATTCTGGAAACACAGCCACATGCCTGCAGTGGCCCTGGCCAGAAGCTGGAAAATGCTAGAGCTAGCCTCGCTGTTCAGCTGGAGCATACAGCTTGAATCTGGAAGGGATCTGGGGCAGAAGTTCAATAAGCTGATTTAACCTAAATCAGTTAAGTCTGATACTACTTCCAGGTTTATCTTAAACTGGTTTGGTCATTTTGAAAGTGGCTTATATGCACTGAAGTTTCATTGTGTTACAGATTTGAAACAGTTTCTGATCACTTATACCAGTTTATGTGTAATTTCTGTCCCTAGCCTTAGAGTTAAAGCACTTCCAGATTTTTTTCTTCCTTTCATCTGACCTCTATTTGAATTCTTAATCATCTTTAAATTAATTCTCATCCTTGTTTTGGCAATTTACTGTGGTATGGTGTTCTTAAAACCCAATATTTTCTGCATTATGAGAGGCTTTAGACCTTTTAGACCCATGTAATTTTGATATCAAACACGATGAATAGTGTAACAGAAAGGACTGCAGTATAATTTATTCAAACTATTACATAGCAACAGAAAATGAAAATATTTGTATTACAACTTTATGATCCTTCTGAAGTATTAGTTCTACAGCATGCCTTTTTTCAAGATTGTGTCCTACATTTGGCTGTGGCTGTCTAGGCAACATACACATCAAATTAGCAACTATTCATCCATATCATTCAAAATGGTTTCCCAAGAAATCTAAACTCAGTAAGGACTTATTTTACTCTACCTGCCTCACCTCACTCACTCTATCCATTCCTTGTGTCTTTATCTTTAATTTTGCCTTCGAATTCTCTACATAAGAAGACTGCTTCTTTTGTTGGTTTGCCCCATTTATTACTGTTAGCCTAAAAGTCACTTCCCTGTAATTTTTAAACAGACCTCTGTTTCTACTAAGCTTCTGTTAAGTAAAGTATTTGCATGTGTTCTGCATGAAGGATACTGGAATCAAGTTTTATACCCATAATATTGTTAATTGGAAAAGTGCTTACTTATTTATCAACATCAAAACATAATTTAAATTTAAAAAAATTAATATTATAATTCAATAGTATCATCCAATTTCTTAAAATAGCATGATAGGAAAAATAAGCGAAAGAAACATACTTTGATGTTCCAAAGAATTTAGACAATTTCTCAGAATATTATTAATTAGTAGTATGAGTTTTGAGATATGAAAATAGCACTGTTCCTTCCTTCACTAATCAATATGCTTGTACACCAGAACTAGGGTACAGTTACCAAGCAAAACATAATGCATTAAAAAAAAATCCATACAGGTGAATTTCCTTTATATCCATTACCCTTCCTATGGCTTCCCCACAGCTATTAATGTGAGTAAAGATTTGCTTGCAAAATGTGTGTAGAGGAAAAAGTGTTGTGAATCCCTAAGCAAGGTTATATTTGCATGACTATTCCCCAGTGTTCACGAGAACATTTTGTGACACTAATTCTTCCAATCAGAAAAAAAGAAATACCACTATATGGTTTGGCTGAAGGAATAGAATTATAAGAATAATAGACAAAAAGCAGGGAATAAAGATTTGCATCTAATTCATTGAGAAATATATATCTACATAAAACATTAAATTTCCATTCGCATATTTGAAAAAATCAAATAATTGTGTACTAGAAAAAAGGGCCTCAGTCAATTTGTCAAATAAAGTGTTTGCTGTAAATGGTTCACTGTGAAGAAATACATTAGCTGCTCTGCTTGCTGGGGCTGAAGTCACAAAACTCCAGGGGCCATACCCCATGGTTCCTTTAGTGTAGTATGCTAAGCTGCTCTATAGATTCCTTTTCAGTGCATTGTGAAAGGTCAGTGTGCAATGCATTCAGTGAAAGGTCATCTGTCCTTTATAAGTACTTGGGAGTAGGGGTGTGCAAAACGGTCCCTATTCAATTTGAATTTGGATTCCGGTCCACTTCCGGTTCCGCAGGGGGGGCACCCCCACACCCCTCTGGCTCAGCGATCAGCCACAGGGGTACCCCGAGTGCCTCCCCAGACCCAGAAGGCACTAGTCACTGAGCCAGGGGAGCACAGGGGGTGGGGCCCCCAGCGTGCTCCTCAGTGGACCCAGAAGTGGACCAGAAGTGCTTCTGGTCCACTCTTCCGGGTCTGCTGCCAAGCATGCTGGGGAGCCCCCCATACTCCTGTGGAACGCTCCATCCATCCCACCATCATAACATTGGTGAGCCACCTGGTACCTTGAGGTATGTAGAAAAAATATTTAAAGCTGTGTCTATGTCCGAATCACCGAATCTTTCCAAATCTCTCTGAATTGATTTGCAGTGTTCCAATTAGATTCACAGAGATTAAAGGGTCACCTGATTCAAGTTGGGCTCAGAGATTTGGCCACCGAATTGGGCTGAATCTGTACTGAATTGAATCAGGGACTGAAGCTTTTCACAGCCCTACTTGGGACACAGTTAATTTGGGGAAGGCATTAGAGGTGTAGCAGCACTGAAGTGCAGCTCTAGCTACACTGTAGAGTTTTACCTTGGCAACTAATGTAGTTGAGCAGTTGAACGCATCCAGTTGGAGTTAAAAGCAATACTTCAGTCAGTTTGTGCTATGAGTGTAGACAGAACTTAAATTAGGGATAACTGAGTAATAGTTTATGTTAACTTGACAAAAAGGGAAAGTCTATAGCTACCAAATTTGCAATAAAAAGTTACAGTACAGGCTAGAGGTGGGTGGTTCCCCCCTAGTAAATAATGAGGCCAATATTTATTGTTTTAATTGTCCAAACATTATTTTGGGATTCAACTTGCGTTCATCATGCAAAGTTACTTGAGGTAACTTTAAACAAGCTACATAGGGTACCATATGCAGTATGGTCATGTTAGAAAGGTATTCTGCCCATGCCTCATACCCCACTTCACAGTGAGTTTGCTCAGGTATCTGTATTTTCTGTAAAGGCAAAGCCTACACTACTTAGTATATAGTAGGGGTGTGTGAAATGGGCCATATTCAATTTAGATTCAGCCTGAATTGGGGGACAATGATTTGATTCTTTGATTCAGATCACTTTCCTAATTCAATTTGGCCAAATCTGAATCTGAAGATTTGATGATGATTCAGAGAATCAGTGATTCAGCCATAGACGGAGCCTTAAATGTTTTTTTCTACACACCTTGAGGTACCAGGTGTGGCTCATGAATGCTGTGATGGTGGGATGGATGGAGCTTCCCACAGGAGTGCAGGGGATCCCCCCCACATGCTTGGCGGTGAACCCAGAAGTGAAGCAGAAGTACTTCTGGTCCACTTCTAGGTTCACTGCCAAGCACATGGGAGACTTCCCCCTGCACCTCCCTGGCTCAGTGATCAGCCATGGGGATCACCCAGGTGCCCCCCCAGACTCAGGAGGCACCAGTCACTGAGCTGGGGGGCAGGGGCAGGGTCCCCCGTGTGCTCTGCAGCAAACCAAGAAGTAGACCGGAAGTGATTCTGGTTTGCTTCTGGGTCCACCACTGAGCATGCTGGTGACTCCCCCCACCCCCCAACCCGTGCTCCTGTGGGACACTGCATCTGCCTCAGCATTCATGAGCCACCTGGTACCTTGAGGTATGTAGAAAAAATATTTAAAGCTGTGTCTGTGTCCAAATCATTGAATCTCTCCGAATCAATTCAGAGGGTTTTGATTCGATTTGGAGAGATTAAAGGGTCTCCTGATTCAATTTGGATTCAGAGATTCAGCTACTGAATTGAGCCGAATCTCCACTAAATTGAATCAGTGACCGAAGCTTCGCACAGTCCTGGTGTATAGTAACAGCAGAGTTATAATTAAAAAACACATTTGGGTAGTAAATACAAGAACACAGGTATTTGAAAGTTTTGGCCCAGCTTAATATTTTTTCTTAACGACCATTATAAAAATCATCAGCATTTGAGCTTTCTTGATTCTGTACAACTGCTTTGACTTGACCCTTATCTTACATTGTCTAGTCATTACTGTGTGCAAATTAACCATACTACATCAATATTTTGTATATATTTTCCATTAGCTTTCTTTTTTGTGAGTGTTTACTGTGTCTAATTGAAATTAGACACAGTAATTAGCAAAATAACCAAATTTATGAAAGAAAACTCATGTCACGTCTATGTGTTACAACACAGGGAGGTGATAACTGCAGAGGTGGTAGCCCCTGGTGAGGCCACAAAGCCTGCCAAGTTTTAAGGAGATAGCTGCAGGGGCTTGGGGGAAACTGTACCTCAAGCTGCAGACAAGCAAAACTCATGACATGGGTGATATTGTGTGTGTTAAGGTGCAGCAGGGTGAAAGCTGCAAGGATAGTAGCCCCTGCTGCAGCTACAAATCCTGCCAGCTGTCAAGGAGTTAGGTGCAGGGGGGTGGGGTTCTGGGGCCATGCATCAATACACACCAATACATTAGCTAGCAACTGGTTGCTGACAGGTAAAACTCATGACATGGGTGCTTGTGCAACTGACTGTCTCTGTCTTGGGGCAGTTGATTTTATGTATTGATTCTTGCTTCTCCTTAGTCTGTGCTTTTGTAGGTATTAATTGTTGCTAAATAACTGGTTACATTAGCTAGCAACTGTGTATTGAGTTGGTCCCTGAGTAAATCATGATTGATTGGTAACTGGTAACACAGTAGCTTAGCAGCCAGGCCTGCAGTAGTATCTCCCCCCCCCCCCCCCACAGGCTCAAGACAGACACAGTTGCACATGCACTTATGTCATGAGTTTTGCCTGTCATCAGCTAGAGATGCAGGGCCCCAAAACCCCGCTTCATCTATCTCCTTGACAGCTGGCAGGCTTTGTGGTCACAGCAGGGGCTACCATCCCTGTAGTCTTCAACGCGCCCCCCCCCCCCCCCCCGTGTAATACATACACATAACATGAATTTTGCTTTCAAGAATTTGGGGTACATTTCCCCTGAAACCCCTGCACCGATCCTCTTGAAACTTGTTAGGCTTAATGTTCTCTGCAGAGGCTACCACCCCTGCAAGTTTCGTCCAAATCAGATAAAAAAAACCTAAGTTATAGATATTTTGTTGATTCCCCATTATACCCTATGGCCGGATCTCCGAGGCAGATCCGAAGCTTTGGAGCTTCTTTGGCCACAACAAAGTGGGAACCCGGTCCAGAGCTCCAGATTGGATCTCTGGCATCCGAAGTGATCGGCTCTGAAGCCAGATCGAATAGCTGCCTACTCACACAGGCCTAGTCCCTAATAATATCTCACACCAGGAAGGCACAGCTGCCTGTCTGAAATACTAGGCACCACCTATGTGCGGGACCCATGTAGTATATTCACATTTTCAACACATTGCACAAATTATCCACTTAATCTCACCTACAAGAACTTTACTTTCAACAATTGTCACTTCATTCAAATCATGGGCATAGCTGTGGGCACAAAGATGGCCCCTCAAGATTCCAAACTCTTCATGAGCCACCTAGAAGAAGAATTTCTAGAAAACTGCATCAAACCTGCACTATACCTGCATTACATAGATAATTTCTGTCACCTGGACTGAAAATTTAGATTCACTTATTGATTTTCACAATTTTAACAACAACCACCCCTTGATCAAACTTTTTCTGGAATATTCCAATTCTATTTTCTAGACATAATTTACACCCAGGATGGTACCCTGTAGTGTACCATATACAAAAAACCCCATGGACCACCATACTTATACCTACAGAGCCAGCCATTATCCCAAACATACCAAAAAGTTGTAATCTACAGTCAGACCCTCAGATACTACTACATCTGCTCACCTGGAAAACAGTTATGATGCCTATCTGGTCAGTCTAAAAACTGCTTTTCCATAACAAGGACACTGCAGTACAGAAGTAGACCAAATCTTTGAAAGAGCTTTCCACATGCCCTGCAATAACCTGCTACAATATGAGAAGAAACCCTACTATGGCTGCATACCCCTGATTGTTAACTCCCACCCCACATTAGAATTTATTAGAAGAATCATCAAACAATTACAGCCTATGTTCAACAAAGATGATACCTTGAGAGAAATATTCCCAAGACCTCTGTTCTTGCTTTCAAACAACCTCATAACACTGTCCAACTCCTCATCAGAAGCAACCTCCCCACTGCTCAACAGACATCAAATGGAACACTTGCCTTGACAATAGAGACTTAACCTGTCAACACATCTCTATTGTTCCAAGAATCAACAACATCCCCTCCTCCTGACAATGAACCCATCCAAAATTCACAGTTTCTGCAAAAAATAAACAAACAAAAAACCTTCGATGCACCAAATGCCCTCATGGTAACAAGGTGGATAAACTAAACTGAAATGATGCCCCAGAATGAACTCTCTCAGAAGAAATATAAAGGACCGAAAAAAGCAATAATCAGTGGAAGCATGTTTCTCAAAGAACCACTCCTTTTCTGACCTCACGATTGTTGACTCTGGACTAAGGACCCAGATGCCTTGTTCTTGGGGGAGGTGGGGGGAGGGAGCACCCTCAGACCGACCACAACCTTTCCATTTGATAACAGGCAAATTTATTGATACACGGTGATAACAGAAAAGAAACAATACAAACAATCAAGCAATGCCACATATCTACCAATTCTAGGGCTGTAGGGCTGTCATCATTGAAGAAACATCTGGTCAGGATGGCTGGTCTCAGGCTATAATTTTCTGCAACACCCTTTCTATTTGTTATCAAGTTCTTTTTTAGTGTGGAATATAGAAATCCTATAAATTTGACATATTAGCGTCTTTTAGGAGGCCCATTAACCAGTCATTACTATATCTGGATTTATTTGCCAGATCACTACATTTTTTTTCCCTGGTTCTTTCATTTCCTTTTTTCAAGCTGGAGTTTCTTTCGAAAAAGTCAGTCTGGTTTTCATTGTTCAAACTCCAATTTTCAGTTTTCATATTTTTTATCTTCCTTTCTTGCTCTCACTTATTTCTTCCCTCATACTGTTCATGTTCAATCATTGTTGATGGCTTTTCATATCCCTTTCTAATGGCTTTTAACAATTCAGTAAGTGGGAGTTCTGAAACAGCTTCATCCAGAGAGTCATTTCTCTCCAAGTTACTGTTCACACTTCTAAGTCTCTCCTTGGTTCCTGTCCTACAAAATTAATGTGCTCTTGCTTTTCCTTATTTACAAGAAATTTTAATTGTGTTTAATCATTTAATTTGGTGAGCTATTTCTTTCTGATTTACTGTCCTTAATTTCAAAAAGCTATTTCTTTCTGATTTACTGTCCTTGATTTCAAAAAGATTTTCAGCCTCATGCTTTGGAGCTTTTTTAGCCCTGTCCATACAATTCAGGCACTTAATATAGACTTTTCCTTTGAAATACTGATGTCTGAGTGGTCTTAAGGAGGAAACTTACAGATTTTCTACAGCAGTGGCTGCTGCCACTCTAGCTAAAACAAGGCAAGATATACTCTTGGCAGAATGGGTCTTCTATCTGCCACAATTACACCATTTCTCTGAATGGCAAAAGTGACTCTACACTGACTCTTTTCGCTGGTAACATTATATCAGCTACAGGATGTGATCTTTGCACACCCCTTTCCAATATGGTTATGCTGGCAGAAATTCGTACTATAGGGCAGAGGCCTGCTATAGACAAGAAAAAAACAAAACCCCACACTGAAGGGAATGTACTAAGTATGAAAGAAAAAAGGGATTTCGGGGGGGAGGTTTGGTGACATATTTTACTGAACCAAGTGTATTGTTGGGTGAGATGTCCAAAAGCTTGACCAACTTCTTTCCCAAGTACACATTTGATCCAATAACAGATATCACCAAAAAAACTGGCATCTTGCCCATTTCCTGGACTATCTTTGCCACAACAATGCTCCAACACTTACTAAGCATGAGAGGTAGACAAAGTAAGCATTAAGAAGATAAGGAAGAACAAAGCATGGATCTCCAAAGGACTGTAGAAGAAAACTAGGGTTGAAAAGGGAGTAGGGAGATTTTCCACTTAAACAGGTAGGAAGAACTTCATTAACTTTGTTTTATGCAACATCTTCCCTGCTGTTAGAATGATGCCTCATTCTTAATTTCAATGGGTTGATTGATTTAAAGGACATGATACTGAATAAGTGGACAGTATGTGTACTGATAATACTGTGTTTAACTTGCACACTTGGGAGGAATAAATTAAATCAAGGCAATATTCTGTTTACAACAAATGCTGGGATTCTGGACATCTGAGCCTGAAAAGTCCAAAGTTCCCCATAATTCTCCCAGCTGCACAAAAATAACCTGTATCTGGATGTTCATGTTTCAGCCTTTTGCTTTCTAATTCAACAGTATTCTACTACCATCACCCTTCCAGATTTACCTAATTAACTCTGTTATTCCTTACCTTAGTATAGCCGAAGGTTTCTAAGCTTCCCCATCATAAACTGATGCATATACTTGCTTCATCCTCTCCTCATCCCACTTTGCCTGGACACCTACAGAATGGTGCAATATTAACAACTTCAACATTTACTATCATCATTGATATGCATGGCCAATTTAAGGTCCTAGCAATTACCTGCTAAGGGCCCTTCCAGGCTGTCTGATATGAGGATTCATTGTACGTACAAATTTTTCTAAACAGAATCAGGGATTATGTGAATATAACCCAGACCCTGGGCAGCTAAAGGGGTTTGCTATGAAATGGAAAGCCTTTTCATCCAGAGCCTTACAAACAGCAGCTTTATTCTTGCAGTCCCTTAATAAATGTAAAAGATCTTTTTAAGGCCAAAGAGATCCCTTCCCCTCCCCTCTGGTGAAATTAGGGTGTACAGCTTCTGTTTAGGAAGTTGCTTTGAACTTGGATTTGGTATTTTTCCCCATCTAGTGGTATTAAGATATCAACAATGAAAGCTACAGCATGCACAATTCTCTTGTGCTTTCCTCAGTATAACATATTCCTGATAGCAGTGTTAGGCAATGGGGTAAGCACACTGAAGTCCCACCCCTTTATGACTCCTGGAAAAACTAAATTAATGAGGAATTATTATTTGTAATAAATGTCAGTAAAACCCTGAAACAAACAAATATGCGGAAAAAGGCACTGAAGTTTCTTTTCTGCCTTTGCTACTGTATTCTTTAGTTCCAATATCCTTTTTCATTTTATAAAGGACTGAGTTTCATTAAAGCCTTACAGAAAAGACAGAAGCATAAAAGCCAGCATGCCTCTTTTATACCCTCCTCTCCCCACTTTCCAAGCATATCAGGGTCTCAGCAATATTCTCCTAATGAAGACTTGTCACACTGGGATTCCTAACATATAAGACTGAAAAGCTCATGATTCCCCATAATCTTCCCAGCTGTACAAGAAGAATCTGTATCTAGTTGTTCTTGTTGCAGCCTTCTGCTTTCAGATGTAGCAGAATCCTACCACTCCACACTTTTAGGTTCACCTAATTGACTCTGTCCTTGCCTAAGTTTACTCACTAATTTTCAGTGTGGTCATTTAATTTGACCTGTCTACCTAGGTGTTCATGATCGTAATCCTTATCTTCATTCTGACAGTACTCTGCATTAACTGGCCATGTTTATGCTTTAACCTTCTGGTATATGAAAAGTAATCCATGGTAGTTTAGCTCTCTTTTACTAAGAAGCAAGCCACCATAAGTTAGCTTTCAAATATCATGAAGCAGAAGTGTGCACCTGAGGAACTACCATGCAGCAGGTCAGGGGTGGCCAACAGGCAGCACACATGCCACAAATTGCACGGGCAGATTCTGTATGTGGAACATAGCAAATCAGAGGGGGCAGGAAGTACAGTGGCAGCTAGGGTGGGGAGCAGATAGCAGAGCAGTAGATCTGGCAGGGGGCACAGAGAAGGGAGCAGCAACTAGAGTAGCAGTTTGCACAGGAGAAGGGGATTGGAATGGAACTAGGGAGGACACAGGACTTAATTGTGGCATGCCTCCCAAAAAGATTGGCTGGTAGTGGGGTAGCTGATGAATGGTATACCTCCACTACTGTTTATCCCGTGATAATATTTCCGTGCCACTACCATACACACACAGAAGAGGCAGATCGCAAAATCCAGGAAATCTTGTAAGCTGTTCATGATTCTGCAGATATAGCAAGTAGAAATTCTGAATGTAAAGAGGCTTGAAAAATCATGTCCCTTGACTGGACATCACATCTACAGTTAACAGAACTGAATTACATATGCCATGTGCATTACTAACAAATGTTGAGCATAATTCTTAAGATAGGTATCCCCAAACATTACCAGCAAGCTTTTTGTATTTGACAAGTAATACAGTATATAGTTTCACACTTGCACTGTAATATTTAAATGCATTATGCCTTTGTGACTTTTTTAAAGCATACACTGGCCTTTAATCTTAAAAGATGCTGCAACATTTTTGTCAGATATTCTTTTTTTCCAGAAGACAGTAGATTTGGCACAACAAAGGCATCACCTTTTGCTCTTATACCTGCTGCACTTTCTCTAAGTAAAGGTGTACAATTTTTTTTTTCCATACTGTATACTATCTTTCTATTGATATATGCTTTAATATGACAACCAATCAGTCCTAGGACTTGTCTGCACCATCTCCATACCATTCCTGGGAGGACCACTGAGAAGGGTATCCTGCCCACCACTCGCCAAATGAGGCAGTGTGGCCAATTTAGGACAAATTAGTCAGCACTCTCAGGAACTTTGTTTCATATATGCTACTTAGTCTGCATATGAGAAGAAGGCTGCAATCTCACAGGCAATAGAAAAACCTAGAGGCCAACTTTTGTTATCAGTATACCAAGAAACAATAATGGATGAGGAGGATCCTGAAACTGTGAATGTTAGCGGAAAAGAACGGTACACCACCCTTTACTAAAAAGGATGTGTCACATTTTCCTCCATTCCTCTAACCTATCAGCACAGTTTCAGTTTTGTTTCAGGTGGAATCTCAGCCAATATATTTGTAGCCATAGCAAACATTTTAGGTACCAAGGAGATAAAGATAGAACTAAAATACAAAATTTAGAACCATAACTAGATTTATAACTAGGTGCAAAACTTGGAGGATTTTCAAATTTTAGGCACTGGCTAAAATGTCTAATAGAAGAATCTGTATTAAATTATATTTAGTGCTGAGTGCTATTTCATACTACTGACTTTGTAGCCCAGGGCAATTTGTGCCCAAAAGCTTGTCCAACATCTCTCCCAACTATATGATTGGTCCAATAAACGATATTACAAAAAAACCCTTGCTTCATTATAGCCTATACACTCCAGAATTACATTCACTTAACAGGACAGCCGACACAATTCCAACCTAAAACATTTAATATTTGAAGACTTTCTTTGGGCAGAGGGAACAAGAAATATTGAAGACTGCCAAATAATAACACCTATATTTAAGGATGCCCAATTTTAAATTATAAGACTCTGTTTTCAGTTATTTATAACTGTGCCAAACTTAAACTATTGCGATTGACAACTGCCAAGCCAGATGTCTGCCATAGGCTGAATTTTCTGAGAAGTTTCAACTGAAATCTTTCTGTATTTTCATAGAAAAAGGTGAAGGAAAAATGCATGGATTTCTTAATGTCAAAAGTTTCTTAAAACACTTTGACTGAGAAAGTCTAGTGGTTCAGTGAACCGAAGCTGGAGTTTGCCCCTTGAAATTTAGAAGGGGGCTATCCTGTATGTCAAGAATATGTCTTTAACCATTCCTACAGAAATCTGCCCACTCCTGATGAGTTTTAACCCTCTAAACATATCAACAGGTACATGGTCACTAGAAATTTATAAGGAGTTTGGCAACTATGAAGATTTCAGCTGCACTGACTCTACTTATATTATCCCTTTGGAGCTCCTTTAGAACTTCTACATGCCATCATCCTCACACTGACTAGTCTTATTCCACCCCAAGGCTTCAAGGGATGAGTAGGCCTTCCTCTAAAGATGTATCCCAGTGAGGCAGAGAAAAAGGTTTCCTGTGCAACTTGAATGCTGCCTTCTCCTAGCTTTTCTGAGCCCAAATTTTCTACCTTTTTTTCTAAATGTACATTAAAAGAATAATAAATATCATAGAGTTATACCAGCGGCCATTGTTTTGATATGTTCAGCAGAGCACAAACTAAATACAGGAAGCCTGCCCTCAGAAAGGACACTGTAAGGGGTTGTAGAATTATGTTTGTAGTCAGAACTGAATTACTTAATGGCCATAAATCACTATCCCAAAGGTTAGGAGCAAACAGCTTCAATCTGCAAGCTAAGTGCATAAATGTTTACATCAACAATAATAATACATGTATAGAGCTCCAATTTAGAGCAAATTGTAGCTGTACCAGAGATGTGAATGTTCTTTGTTCTTGCAGATTTTAAACTGCTCATTTGGAGACTGTTTTCAGATGCAAAATGCTTCCAGCTTCACCCACTTTTTAGTCTTTATTTTTTATTTGCAAAGCTTGTTGTGCTTAGGCAAGATTATTGATTTGTTTTTAGTGCCCATTAGTGTATTCCTGCTATTTTTTTTTAATTAAAATAATGCAAAGGACCGTATGTTAGCCAACTAAGTAACTGTTGCAGAGTCCCAGATTTTTGCTGTGCATCAGTATGCATAATTTTGTTTAACTTCAGGAGTCCTTGATTATGATTCACAATATATTCAATCAGAAGGGGTTCTGAAGAGATTTTCATTTCAATTATGCATGCCTCATTATCATACTTTTAGTGAAGTGGAAAGTACATTACAAGGTGAAAGCCAAAATAATGAGATGAAAAGCGCAAAGCATAAGTATCTAAGAAGGATCTGTAAATTTGTGTGAAATATTATTAAATAATAATAATATTAATGTAACACCCATTACACAACTTGGGTTGTGAATGGCAAAGTGTGTGCTTTTGGTTGTTGTGTATTGTGGTTCTCGTGTGTGTGTGGTTTTTTATGTGGGCAAAATGGCTCCTGCTCTTCTGGCCATGTGCTCTGCACATGGAAAGCTTGGGCCTTGTATCTGGGCAAAATATGTAAAATCCTCTGGCCTGATTGGCTGGGGGAACAAAGACTTTACAGGCAGATTGGTTAAAAGAAAGACTGGAGTGTAGCACTTCCTGACTGGACAAGGCCAGGGTGATGTCATATGGAGGGATATAAGGTGACCTAGGCTAGTTTGGGGAAGAGGAGAAGCTGCTAGGGGGCTGCTGAATAGTGAATTCTCCTCCAAGGGAGAAGAAATGTGAAGACAGCAAAAGGGAAAACTCAAGCAGGAGGAGGAGATAAAGAAAGAATTGTCCATGTTTCATGTGACCCTGTCTGAGTAATCAAGAAGCAGCTCCCTACTTAATATAAACAGTGTCTTTATTATAGCAGTTTCTTAAAGAGCAGTTACAGGGCCTGCTGTTCTCCCACAGCCTCTCTAACTCTCCTCCTCTTCCGGTCTCCTCCCCCTCACTTCCTGTTCCTCCTTCAGACTCTTCCTTTCTGCTGCTGCTGGTTTTGCCTCTGAGATCTTACATATTGTTACAGTTTCAGTGTCTGAGAACTCCTCTCTCCTTTTTTTCTTCCCCTTTTCTTGAGGTTTTAAGAAACTAATACTGGGAAGGAGGGTATTGGTTCCTTGGGTTGGCTGGCGAGGAATTAGGTCTGGCAGTTTTAAACAGGATTGAAACCTGGGAGTTTCTAATCCTGCCAGCTCTGGGCCTGGGTTGAGATTTCCAACTTTCTGCTCCCAGTGGAGCTGTAGACCCAAACTACCTGCAGCCCCTTTGTTTCTTCTGATGGTCCTTTGCTCCAGTCAAGCTGTGTGGTTCGGCCAGCTATAGCCAGTAATCAACCTGACTCCCTTTTGAGTTCGTCTTGTAGTTTTCATTTCAGCACGCCATATAATTCAGCCCAGAAGTTTTGGGGTGTGTGCATGCTGGCTGGAGCCACAGTCATCCCTCACCACCTCTCCCAGCCTCTCTGTGGCAACAAGATTGGCACTCTACCACTTCTCCAAGGGCAACGGAGCCCCTTGCAATGCAGAAGGACCCATGCTCTCAAGCAGCTCCCCATAGTGCAGTGAACCCAAGGAGCAAGTCATAGGACTTTCCAGTGTGGGTCCCCCTCTCCAGCCCATTGCTGAAGGGCAGTTATAGGGGTGCAGGCCCCTGAAACTACCCACTGGGGAGCTCCAAGTCCCAGACTACCTGGGTATGGGTGAAGTCTTCCCCAAGAGGGTACCTCCTACAGACTTTGCTTTGTAGTTAATAGTGTTTTAAGATTATATTTAGTGTTTTCTTTTGTTTTGTTTTTATTCTTTGTACTAAATTTGGGTTTTTGTTTTTATACTGCTTGCAAATAGGGGGTATTGTTTATAAAGGATACCCCAACAAATTTACTGTTCCCAAATTTCTGTGTGGGGGCTCAAGCCACTGGCATGATTTATGGGGTACCTTCTTGCTACTAAATGGTGCCCAGAAGAAGGGTTACATTAATAGCAGTTTATATAGCACTGTAAATATACATGGCACTTTACAAACTTTGGTTGTAAGCTCTTCAGAAAATCTTGCCCTGAGATGAGCAAGATAAGATATGCAATGTTGATTCAATAAGGACATATAGATAGGTCATTGATGGAGAGAATAAGCCTAGAAGTTTTGCAAGTACTGGGATTTAAAAAGGGATTTCAAAAAGTGAAAAGAGGACTTTAGGAAACATCAAGTAACTCATAAGACACAAACTGCAAAACTTGTAAGAAGAGGGGCAAACTGGAGAACAAGTTAAAACTATGAACAGGGAACAAGAGAGTTAAAAGGAAGCAAAAATAAGAATACAATTTTAAAACAAGGAAGAAAGAATGAACAGTATGGGTATGGAAGGAAAGGAAAGCAGAAATGGGAGAGAAAGATTATATAAAACCTAAAAAGAAAGGGTAAGGAGTTAGATTCTGAAGGCAAAAGAGAAGAAACCAGTTTAAAGAGTTCAGTGTATGGGGACATAACTGGAGTACACTCAGGAATTGGACTCTACTAGCAGTTTTAGACTGAACTCAGCAGAGTTGAAAGGAAACTAGGTGAGGAAAGAGAGTTCATTATAAATCAGGGAAAGTACAGTCACTGCAGATTATTGTCTAGGCCAAAGGAGATTGGAGTTGGAAAGATTTTTTAACAGTAGAGACAGACTATAGGTAGGATTTGAGTAAGGGCATACAGGTACTGCTTTTCAGACATGCCTGTATATATATATACACACACATACAGGCAACCCCTGCTTAGTGCTCTTAATTGGATCCCAAAAAATCGAGTATTAAGCAGAATAGTGTTAAGCGAAAACTGCTGCCAGCTGTATGATGCCCATGAGCATTATAACAAAACTTGCTGAGTGCTAAGTGGAATCATTTATCAACATAAAATGAGCATTATAGTGAAATAGTGCTAAGAGAAACAGCATTAAACGGGGGTTGTGTGTGTGCGTGTATGTGTGTATATATATACATATAAACACAAACTATATATATGCACATACACATACAGTATATACATACACACACACAGATATACAGTGTAGATATAGATATACATACACACATACATACAGTATACACACACACACATGCTCAATCTGAACCTTCGGTCTTCACTTTTTTTCATAACCAGTATCTTGCAAACTTCTCTTGATATGTCTATACCACATCTCTGGTGATTCCCGGATCAGTAGTCCAACTTTGCTTCTGCTGTCACCCATTGCCCAAAACATGTTATCTAGTCACTTTGTGGTATCTGCTGAGGCATGTCTGCCCAAGGGTATCAGTTCAGTTTCAGATGCATTCCTGAGGACTGCATACATATATATCTACATAGCTACACATATCTCTACATATATATACACATATACATATATACTAGGGCTGTGTGAAGCTTTGGGTGCTGATTCGATTTGGAGGAGATTCAGCAGCTGAATCTCTGAATTCAAATCGAATCAAGAAACCAATGAAAAGGTCCAAACAAATTCAAAGCTCTCCAAATCAATTTGGAAAAGGTTCAGAGAGCTTCAGAGATTTGGGTAGTCCCTGCTGACTGCAGCAGGGAGCTGGACCCGGACTCCATGCTGGTAAGTAGGGTGTGGGGGAGAGAGGGGCTGGAGGAGTGTGGAGGGGACTATGAGGGGACCCCTGCCAGGCCCTGTTCTCCCAGCCCCTCTGAGTACCCCCCAGCCCCTGCCCGCTGTCCCAGCCCTCCCCCACCCCATGGCTGCCACACCAGGCCCCAGCTCCCAGCTCTTTAAAAAAAAGCCCCCACACACCAACTGCAGCCAGGTGAAGGGGAGATACTCACTGCCACACACTGTGTGGGTGGCTCTGTCATGAGCCCCCCATCCCCTGCCCACTCTCCCAGCCCCACCATGGCTGCCCCACCCACCCCAGCTCCCAGCCCTTAAAAAAACCCTAGTCACTGGCTGCTGCAGCAAGCTCAGGGCTTCTGGGAGCTTGTGGCAGAGGCCTCACCCACCACAGCATGGGTCAGCAGAGATCACACCCTGCCTGGCAGCAGCCGGTAGGTGAGGGCTATTTTTTTTTAAGAGCTGGGAGCTGGGAGAAGGGGTGGGACAGCCATTGAGAGCAGGCGGAGGATGGGGCTGATCCAGAGATTCGACCAATTCCACTCAGACTGAATATCCGATTCAGATTCAGCTGAATCAATTTGGGACAGTGTTTCGAATCACCAAATTGAATCACTGTCCCCCAAATCAGCCAAATCCAAAACCAAAATGCATACTGGCTGCTTCATACAGGCCTAATGTATACTAGGGGTGTGCAAAACGGGCCATATTCAATTCGGATTTGGATTTGGATTCAGCCTGAATTGGGGCAAGTGATTTGATTTGTTGATTTGGATCACTGTCCTAATTCGATTCAGCAGAAATCAGAATCTGAAGACTCGATGCTGATTATGAGTATCAATGATTTGGCCGTAGACACAGCTTTAAATGTTTTTTCAACATACCTCAAGGTACCAGGCGCAGCTCATGAATGCTGTTATGGTGGGGTGGATGGAGTCCCATAGGAGTGCAGGGACCCCTATGTGCTCAGCAGTGAACCCAGAAGTGGACCAAAGTACTTCTGGTCCACTTCTGAGTCTGCTGCTGAGCATGCAGGGCCCCCTCTGGCTCAGCAATCAGCCATGGAGGGACCCTGGGTGGCCCCCCAGACCCAGGAGGCACCAGTCACTGACTGGGGGTCGGGGGGCAGAGGCCCCCCACGCACTCCTCAGCAGACTTAGAAGTGTACTGGAAGTGCTTCTAGTCCACTTCTGTGTCTGCTGCTAATCACACTTTTTTACTTTACAGTTAGGGCTGCCAGGCTCTGGAATGGGCTCCCAAGTGAGGTGGTACTCTCTCTTACCTTGGGGGGGGGGGGGGGTCTTCAAGAGGAGGCTGGACAGATATTTGGCTGGGATGATATGATCCCAGCACCCATTCCTGCCTGGGGCAGGGAGATGGACCTGATTATCTATTTAGGTCCCTTCTGACCCTAAGTACTATAATACTATGACACACTATGACACCCCATGCTCCTGCGGGGCACTCCATCTGCCCCACCAGTGCAGCGTTCATGAGCCTCCTGGTACTTTGAGGTATGTAGAAAAAACATTTAAAGCTGCGTCTATGTCTGAATCACTGAATGTTTCTGAATCTCTCTGAATCAGTTCAGAGGGTTCTGATTCGATTCAGAGGTATTAAAGGGTCTCCTGATTAGAAGTGGATTAGGAGATTCGGCCACCAAATCGGGCAGAATACTGAATTGAATCAGTGGCTGAAGCTTTGCATATATATACAATATAATAATACACACACACACACACATATATGTATACATACACATACATACACACACTTCTGATTTGAAAGAAAATAATTTGAGATGATGGTATGATGTGCAAAAAGAGGTATTCTAGCATGGGAAGACAGGGTTCAGGAGGCAGATGTTGGAGTCATTCATAAATGAAAGCCATCAGATTGGATGATGCAAAGTGAGAGTGAAGACGAAAGAAGAGGACTTGAGGACAGAATTAGGAAAAACTCCAGCAGACACAAGAATAAATTAGTAGAGATGCTGAAGAACTGGACACTGACATAGAACTGAAGAGTAGGGAATTGTGTAAGCTCAGAAAAGAGAGAAAGCAGATGAGAAAAGAGTGTGACTAACTGCACCCCTGCCAATAAGCTATTTTTAGCCCCTGGTCTGTGCCCACCTACCCCCACCCCTCCTTCTCCCAACCCCTTATCCCATGAGCTGCTCTGAGTGCTGGTTTTATCAGAGTTCACTGATCCTGGGAGCCAAGAAAGTAAATATTGAAGTGGGGAAGGGGATGGGAGTGTAGGTTTACTGGGGGGTGGGGGGTGGAGGGCTGGGTGACCTAACCTCCCCCTACGCCCCCTGAATGTTTGAACTCAGCCCTGAACTGCACAGACATAAAAAGGATATTCCAAGGAAAGGTATTACTATATTTTATCCAGCATTCTTCAGAGGTCTTTAGCAGAAATAGTAAACAGTGGAGGAACTTCTGTATGATTCCAGGACAAAAGGCTTACAATTCTAATAAATTTAAATTTATTTACACAGGTTGCCATTCCAAGCTGCATTTCTGCTATGTTTGGTAATAATTAAAGTTATATCTATCTAACAGTGGTCTATATGAAGAAGCTACGTCACATTCTATAGCTCTCCAACCTGTAAGACACTGCTGATGGTGGAAGCCCCTTTTTTTTTATTTGTCAAAAAGGATATCAAATGCCAAAGACAGCTGTGGCAGAGCAAGTAAGGTGGGAGGAGGAAAATCCCCACTCACACCCTTCCCTTTACTGGCGCAGCAGTGGAAGCTTTCCCTGGTAAACATAAAGATGGTGGGAGCATCAAGTGCCACAGAGCTGGGTTTGCACTTCCAACCACTCAGCCTAAACCTGCCAGGCAGAACTGCAGGGCAATAATAGGGGAAGCCTTGGCCATGCGGGGAGTTGTTCTGGCTGGACACCATGGCCAGAGGAGTCCCCTGTTCTGTGTTGCTGGAAGCCCTCCAGCTGTGACATGCTGTGCATGGGTTCCTCATTAGGGATGCCAAGCAGCAGCTAGCAGAATAGCATTCCTGATGGGTTGGAGTCCCTGGAGGGTGGATATAAGAAGATGCCAGAACTGAAGAGAGAGGTCACCAGACAGTGAACTATAGGAGAGAAACTGGAAATGGGCGAGAGGCAGCCAAGCTGCACACATTTCTTGATTTTCATAGAAGACAGACTATCAGAGATTCCTAGCATGAAACCCAGGAACCTCAGCTAGGGACCTTTTCCCTTGTTTAGTAGCCCAATGCCCAGCCAATGGCATGGCCAGAACCAGTGTTTATATACAAACAGTTATATAGAGGCCTGAGGCAGGAATGTAGGGGTAGAGGAACTCCCAATGCAGACCCCATAAAGGTCAAGCCAGTAGGCCTTTCTTTTGGAAGCTAGGAAAACCTAGCCAAACAAACCTTTTTTTTTTTTCTCCGAGGAAGGTATTGCTTCCTATCTGAACCAATTATCCTTTCCTTTGGTACATCAAAGGTGTGGCAGGAGAGACCTTAGGCAGGAAGCAGAATCTTACTGGGGAAGAAAGTACTATAGCGTCTGCACCCTTCCAGGCCAGTGCTAGGACAATAGTCAAGCAATTTTATCAACAGAGGTGAGAGATACACTAGTAATGTTTTAATCTAGTACAGCATAGTCAAACAAGCACAACACAGAACTTGCAGGAGTAACAGAGACATCAGCCTATAAGTATATAAAGGGTATGCATCAGGAGTTGTGAGAACATCTGTTTGGCAGGGCACCCCAAGGGAGGACAAGGTCTAGCGGTCATAAACTGATGGAAGACAGTTTTAGACTGGACATAAGGAAAAACTTCTTTACTGTCCAAGTCTCCAGAGTTTGGCATAGACTCCCCACAGAAGTGGTGCAAACACCTACTCTGGATACCTTTAAGAAATGCTTGGATGTTTATCTTGCTGGGTTGATCTGACCCCAGCTGACTTCCTGCCCCTTGGGCAGGCAGTTGGACCCAATGATTTTGCAAGGTCCCTTCCAGCCCTAAGATCTATGAATCTATGAATCAAGACTAGATATAGACATTTGAAAAGCCTGAGGTGGAATAGATCTAAATTATGCAGTTTTCTGTAAGTGGTGTAGTTTAGATTGATAATGAACAGAATATATGTTCACCCTGTGGAGGGGAGTTAGGATCTGAGACTGGGTTCTGCCATTTTTAAACCAATCTATGTGTGTCAAACGTCTGTTCTGTTATAGGTATAGACCATTTTCCAATCACTTATATTGGTAAAAATGTAATGTCTGTACCTGGCCCAAATGCACTGTGTGCACTAGAATAAGGTGAAACAAACTGGGTAAACTGAACATGTGGCAGGAAATCATACCCTAGAATTATAATTTAGTATGGACATATTGCAAGTTCTTCAGCAGATTTACTTATGTATCTATCTGTGGCCTGCTGAATTCTCTCACTGAATATATTATTGGCATTAAAGTAACCAGAGTAGAGACTATTTAAATCTACATCAATCTGAAGTTAATCCCCTGAAGTTTATAACCTATGAATAACTGTAAACAGAAGTTGTACTTGAAGATCTACAAGAGTTGAAATTGCTTTTGAGAACCAGAACATAAGATCATGCTTGTCTCATTAACGCAGTAGTCAACAACATTATGCAGTGGCTGGCTGGAATTCCCCAGCTCAGGTCCTAAGAAGCCAGTGCCAGCATCCGGCCACCACCACCACTGCTTCTCTTTGCTACCTGCCTGTGATGCAACATAGGAAAGCTTTTCGACACCTAGCCGCAGTGCAGCATGCGACAAATCCTGACTTCTGAATGTTGTCAAAGCCCCAGGTCCAAAAGCCAGATCCAAAGGCTCCACAAGCTACCACCAGGCCCATCCACAGAAGAGTGGCTATTACTCTATGAATTCTGCCGCTCCCGACTGCAAAGCTACCTGAGTAGATTGTGAAAAAAATGAAGAATGCTTGGTTTACTCATTTGCATACCTATACCCACAATGTTCTTCTAGCTTATAGCTATTTTGAGCAATGCTGATGTCTGAGAACTATGAACAAATGTGCAATGAGTTCTTCGCTGTATGGTATTATGTAGGCAAGAAACTAAATTCGTTTTTACCTTGGGCAGACATGTAAAACAGATATATTATGGAAGTACATCAAAAAGGGTGTTGGACAGGAATTAGGTTTTTGCAGCTTAAACACTGGCAAGGGTACGTGCTGCAAAAACAGTGCATATGACTACTTATGCAGAAATCACTGATTTCCATAAATAAAATCTCATCTAAGAACTGTGGACAGTTAACTCATGTTTGAATTTCCAGTGAATAATAAAGTATGTGCCTATTTATGATGGAATTAATTTATAGTGGCCAGAGTTCAAAATAAGTTGTGGAAAGCTGAATTTCTAGTGAATCAACTGCATATACTTTTGACAATCATTAATTTTTTTCACAAGGGAACTATTGCCTACAGAAACCATTGTAGTGTTTACAGCATAGTATTTAAAAATAACTGGATGAGTGAGAAAATCCACCTTATTAGTATATTCACTGACATTGTGTGACCTTCATCTTACACTACTGGAAGAAGTTTAATTAGCAAGAAGTGATGACATATACTTTCTAAATCTGTTTTATTAGTTTAAGTGTTCTCTTAATTCTCCCTGATGAAATAGCAAGAATAAAGCAATATTCATTTCCCTTTTCTTATGCATTCATCCATCTTTTTGGAAACATCTCAATTCCACTGTTCTATTATCTATAAATTAGATGATCTTTGACAGTATAAGAGTGAAAATTTTCAATGTACCAAATTCTCTGGAAGAGGTTAATTTAAAGAAGTGGGACAGGAAGCTCTTTATGTTCCCTGAAAACAATTAAAAAGCAATAAACAGCAACATGAACTTCCTTTCAATTCTTTTATCAGAGCTACTGGTATATATTCTGGATCAGATAGTAGACCTCTAATAAACAGATGATGGCATTTCAATTTCTAAGCTTGCCTCTCACTCATGTAACTGGAACAGACAGAACTCATTTCAGCTGCATGGATTTCTGCAAGAGCCAGCTGGTGTGGACTATGATTGAGTCTCACCAGGAATATACATTTGCCTCAATGAGTTTGCTTTCTGATATGGTTGACAGTTCCATACTAAAACTCATGACATTTATTATAATAGAAGCCTCTATAAGAGTTATTTTTTGATAAAAGAAATAGAAAACTAACATGAGAGTCACCATTTTATGTTCTAATGTCAACGAATCAGGGTAATTAGTACTGAAAGCTAAAGTGATAAAAAAAATAAAATAATCTTACTTAACACTAGAATGTATTTTTGGGGAAGAACCAGACTTACCATATAACAATAATGTCTGTAGTTCCCAGAAAAAGGGAAGCTGGATTTCCTCTTAAATACCGCTATGAGAATGGGAAGTGTACTGACCATAACTGGGTAGTTCGGCCTTGACACACAATACATTTTCCGTTACTCATGGTAAAATTAAATGAGGACTTGTTGCCTAAGAAAACTGAGGCTCTCCTGAGCATGTTAGTCTATAAAGGTGCTACACTGCCTTGCCTTCTGCCTGCACGTATTTATATCTTAGGATAGGAATGTGTTCAACACAAACACAGCAATCACAATATGTTTTTGGCATTGCAGCATCATCATTTACCTTACTACACTTTCGTCTTGAAAGTCTTTTATTCCTACTGGTTCAAAAAATGCATTATATTAGTTATTCTTTTCCATAGATGTTTTATTAACTCATATGTTATCATCTTGATTTGCCGAACTTAATAAACTAATCCGTATGTATTGTCCCTTTCAGACAAAGGTTTTTATATCTGCCTTATGTCCTTGAGATTATAAAATGGTACTTTCTTTTTCTTTCATCTAAATAGCAATTTCTGCAAATCTTACTTAAAATCTGTTTGCTTCTGCATCCAATAAGCTAGTCAGAAGGCACAGAAGAATGGCACCTTAGGGTGCCTGTACACATGTGAGGAGGCTGCTCCAATGCACTGCAATTATAGGGCGTCAGAGCACTCAATTAATTGAGTCTACTGAAGTGTGCCAATTAGCATACTCCAACCAGCCTCTGCATCTTGCATATCAGCATCCCCGTGCTTCCAGATGTTAGTGGGGGCACTTTATCTAAAGCTCACCAAATGCACTTTTAGTTAAAGCACCCCCGCCATCATTCTGAAGTGCAGGAATGCTGATACACAAGATGCTGCTGGCACTTTAATTAGAGCAGTTCTTGGAGCTGCTCTAATTAAAGCGTGTCCACCTCCAAAGCCCATGTAAAAATGCCCTTGGGGACTAACTGATTTAGAGAGACATAAGCTTTCCTAGAGGACAGACTACTTCATCACATGTGTAGGAAATGTAGTGCAAGATATGCTTAGCTTCTGACAAAACTATTGCTTATGAAAGCCTATGAACCAATTAGTACCCATTCTGCTACTGTGCCCTACCTTGAGCCTGCCTGCAGACTAAGACAATGAATTACCTCTCTCTGTTCAATAAGTTGAAGGCATTTAGGTGTCTTTTCTTCTGCTATTTCTGCCTGCCTAACACATAAGGTATAGCCCCATTTCCATCATTCAGCAAACTGCTTTTTCCTTTACTTGACTACTTGAGTAGCACTTCCTGCTAACAGCTTGGCCAGAAGCAAGTTAGCAGCTTGGGGCATCCACTGCAGCTATAAAGTATTTTAAACTTGGAACATTATTTTGATGGTATTTTGGAGCCATGAATTTTGAAATTCATTCTTCTGAATATACATTTAAGAACCAAACTGATCCAACAGTGGACATATTTTTGTCTTCATTTAAGATTTCACTCATACTACCATGGGCTAAGATTTAGGGTGTTATTAAGTATAAGCAATGCTAGATTTCTCCGTACACTTGCCTTTGAGACAAAAGAATGGAAGTGAAACAAGAGGCCAGTCTGGCTAAACAGTAGTCACTTCAATGAGTTGAAATTCAGAAAGGAATCCTACAAAAAGTGGAAACTTGGTTATAGTAGTAAGGAAGAGTATAAGAGTGTTGCATGGGCATGCAGGGAGAAAATATGGAAGGCCATGGCACAATTTGATGTGTAACTGGCAAGAGACATAAAAGGCAATAAAAAAGGGATTCCAGAAGTATATCAAAAAGAGGAAGACCAAAGAAACCATAGGTCCCTCAGAAAGCAGAAGGCAATCTAGTTATGGATGATGCAGAGAAGGATGAAGTGTTTCATGCATTTTTTTACTTCAGTCCTCACAGAGACAGCTACCAAATGACAGCTGGCTGCAAAGATAGGGAAGGAGACAAAGGCCAGGTACAGACATTACACTTTTACCAGAATAAATGATCAGAAACTATAGAAATCTATACCTGTACCAGAACAGAAATTCAGGGCACACAGACTGGTTTAAAAATGGCAGAACCCAGTCTAAGATTACTCTTCCCGCCCCCGGCAAAGGGTGGATGTATGTTCTGTTCAATACTGAGCTAAACTAAGCTGCTTACAGAAAACCATGCAACTTAGATCAATTCTGCTTCAGTCTTTTTTTTAATTTCTGTATCTAGTCAAACAGCATAGAGTAATTGTAGAAAAGATTAGGGATTACTTAGGGAATTCAAATGCTTTCAAGTCAGCAGAGCCAAATGGGATGCCTTCTAGGGTACAGAGTGAACTGGCTCAGGTAATTTGGTAATATGAAAAATTATGGGGGTCAAATGAGGTCCCAGATGACTGAAAAAGGGTAAAGGTAGTGCCCATCTTTAAGAAAGGAAAAAGGATCTCGAGAATTACAGAGCAATCAGCATGACCTTGATACCTGGAAAAAAATCATGGGGCAGGTCCTTAAGGACTGTATTATGAAGCACCTAAGAGGAGAACCAGGGGATTAGGAAGAGCCAGCTTGAATTCACCAAGAGCAAGTTTCATAGTTTCTAGGATCAGAAGGCACCTGAACAGATGTTCAAGTCTGTCCCCCTGCCCTGGACAGGAACAAGTGCTGGGATCATAATACCCCATCTGGATATCTAACCAACCTCCTCTTAAGACCCTCAAGGTAGGGGAGAGTACCACCTCCCTTGGGAGGCCATTTCAGAGCCTGCCAGCCCTAACCATAAAGGAATGCCTCCTGATGTCAAGCCTGAACCTGCTCTCAATCAATTTTTGGCCATTATTCCTTGTTATCCCAGGTGGTGCCCAGGGGAACAGAGCCTCACCTATTTTCCACTGGTCCACCCTGGTGAGTTTATAGACAGGCATCACGCTTGACCAACCTGATTTCCTTCTAGGATAAAGTGATAGGCTTTGTGGATGTGGGAAGAGCAGTGAACCTGCCCACCTTGACTTTAGCGGGGCTTTTGACACCATCCCCCACAACATTCTTATTAACAAACTAAGGTAATAACTAGATGGAAATACTGTAGGTGGATACCTAACTGGTTGGATCATCATGCTAAATGGATCAATGTCCAGTTAAGAGAAGATATCAAGTAGGGCTCTTCAGGGGTTTGTCCTAGGTCCAGCACTGCTCAACATCCTCATTAAGTGTTCGAATGATGGGAATGAGTGATTGCTTAGCAAGTTTCAAGGTGACATCAAGTTGGATAGAGTTTGTCAGTGTCCACAGGGGCATTATGCCTAGCAGTTAGAACCAGGGGAAATTACAAGCCTTCATAGTCAGGGGACACACTAAGGTGAAACCATGGGTTGTGCACTATGCCAGAGGAGTTACCAGAAGTGGATGTCAGGAAGTGAGCCAAAGTCAAAGTGGGGTTCTGAAGTTAAGGGACAGTATACTGGAACTGGCACTAGAGAAATCACACAGGTGAGAGCTATTCACGGACTGAAGCCAGCTTGTTGCACAGCAGGGGCCAGGTGCTACAAGAGCTCCTTGAAAGTAGCCCTAGAGCTTCAGCCTAAAATGAACAGGCTGATGTTCAGCTGGCCCTGCTTAAAGTTTCAGGACTGTTGAACCTAGCTGCAGTGTGGAGGCCTTACAGAGTTGCCAGGACTCTGGGGGACAGGGCTAGGATCCAGAATGTCCTTGACAGACTGGAAAAGTGGCCTGCAATCAGTCAGATGAGATTCAATAAGAACAAGAGCAAAATCCTGCACTTGGGATAGAATAATTGCATGCCCAAAGATACATTGGGGAATGATTGGCTAGGCTGCAGCACTGCAATGAAGGACCTGGGGATTTGTGGAGCACAAGCTGCAAGTGAACCAACAGTGTGCTCTTGTTGCCAAAAAAATACAACACTACACTGGGTTGTATCAACAGGAGTGTCACTTTCAAATCAAGGTAAGTGATTCTTTTGCTGGGTTTAGTATTGGTGAGGCCTTACCTGGAATACTGTATCCATTTTTGAGCCCCAAGCTTCAAGATGGGTGTGGACAGATTAAAGTGAGTCCAGCTCAAAATGAAATATATGATTAGTGTTGCCTTAGAAACGGTATTTAAAGGTCTGTTTTGTGGGAATTGGCTTACAGGTATTGATATATGTATTATAAGGGTTCATGACGGGCAGCAGGGGTTAACTGGACTTCTAAAGAGTTTGGAAGACACACACACAGCTTCTCATGGCCCTGAAAGCAGAAGGGCTGTCTAGCACAACAAGGCCAATGGATGCACGCAGCCTGAGAATTGAGGGGGGGGCATGTTATAACATGAGATCACAGCCTTCAAGGCAGATGGGTTGTCTAAAACAACAAGGACACACAGCCTGGGAACCAAAGAAGTATGTACCATACTGTCCCATAACACAAGATAAGTGACACCAAGAACAAGACCTCAGAGAGCAGGGGGGGCCTACATCCCGGTGTTGGGGGAACAGATCAAATTAGGAGAAGGTCAGATGGCTACATGGACATGTGACAACAGTGAGACAGCCAACCAGAGATAGCCATGGATGAAGAGCCATCAGGAGTCATCAAGGGGGAAGGAGAATACAAAAGCAGAGACTTGAGGTTAACAAAGGATCAATCCGTGTTCCTTCTCGTCCCTGCCTGTCCTTCCTTCTCTTCCTTAAGAAGGGTCCCCATCCCCATCCCAGTCCCCCAGGAAGGGTCCTCAAGGCCACCATGGACTGAGGGCATACCAGCAGCCTGTCTTATGCACCCCACTGGAGGGGGGCTATGGGCCTTGGCTTCACACCTCCAGACTGCTGACACCTAAGAGAGAGGGCCTCAGAGTGGAGCATGCATCCTGACCAGATGTACTTTGACTCTGATGACAGCTTTAGGATTGGTAGATATAGAATTGTTTCATTGTTTGTATTGTTGCTTTTTTGTTATCATTCTGTATTAATACATTTGCCTATTACCAACTGGCAGGTGTTGTGGTTGGTTTAAGGACTGTGCCCACCCAGAACAAGGGTATAAGGGCTGGGTTCCTTAAAATCTAGTGTCAACAATTAGGGACCAGGGAACCAAGATTTATGAGGAAAGTCTGAAAGAACCATAGCTACTGAGCCTGGAGAAGAGAAGCCTGAGGACGGATTTAATAATAATCTTCAAATAGCTGAAGGGTGATTATAGAGAGGATGAAGATGGGATGTCCTCAGTGACCACAGGGGAGATGACTAGGAGCAATATGCTCAAGTTGAAGCACAGGAAATTTAGACTGGAGATTAGGATCAACTTTCTGATTCTGAGGGTGGTCAACCATTGGAACAAGAGAAGTTGTGTAATCTCCATCCTTCAATTTGCAAAAGTAAGTTGGACAAATCCTTGGCTGTGGTGGTTTAGTCAGGGACCATCTTGCCTTGAGCAGAAAGTTAGACTAGATGACCTTGTGAGTTCCCTTCCACTTCTACTTTCCTATGATCCTATTTTTTCATCTTAGGGATTTTTTGTTGCTTTGGATAGTAACTCTTAGAAATTGAAATGCCATTGCCAGATAAAGATATTCTTTATCTTTCATATAATAGGACCCCCCAACAAACATGAGGTGACTGAAAGTATTGCTACTTTAATCAGGGTATGTTCTTATGCTAAGTGATACTGCAGTGTACTGCAAGAGGAAACTGAACTTATCATAGCATTCTCTTTCAAATGAGACACCAGAATAGTGTTTTCTAACCCCTGAAACACATGTTCACTGGGAAACACCTAGAACATTCATTTAATTTTGGCAAAAGAGTTAGATGCAGCATCTTGGCCACATTCCATCTTGAATAATTGAATTTCTCTCCACTTTAGTGCTTCCTGAAAATTAACTTGGAAACAATATTTTAAAATTAATTTCTAGCTCTAAGGTGTTGTGTACTACTCGTCTGCACTGTTAAATAGTTGCTGGATTCCATTCTTGAGATTTCATTTAACCACTGGGTGCAGAGATATCATAATGAAATAAATAATTTCTAATTAAGAAATAATGTTATGTTACTATCAACAATAAAGATCTATTTTTTTAATTAAATAATCAGAGTGCCATCATAGTTGAACTGGTAACTAACTTTCCTTTAAGATTAATATTAAAATCCCTATCTACAATCAACGTACTCAGAAAAGAATCACCCCTGAAATTCTGAATGCATTGTAACTCAAGAGAGAAGAATGCTTCAGGAAGGTTCCAGGTTAGTTGATTCAATTCTGAAGAGTATTTAACATTTCAAGAAAAGATTAAATTCTTTCATAATTAATTTTAATGCATTACAAAAAAGAAATAGTTTTTGTTTTGTTTTGATTTAATTTTGTAGAACCTGATATTTTTATTATTCAGAAATCCTGGATGAAAAAACAAGTTTATGATAAAATGGAAGTACAAAATACTGGAATTATTCATTTTAGATTCGTTATCTCTGAGTACTCTACCAGATTTGACTAGTATTGTACAGTTTTGCTGGTGATCCATAAAACATGAATAAACATAGCTAGTTATGTGCTGGAGGATCTACTGATCTGTGGCAGCCCTGGCAGAGTTTTACCTGTTTAACATTAAAAACTCATCACTACAACCTGTGGAATATACATGCTCCAGCAGCAAAGCAACAACTGTGTAAGAAGTTCAAACTTTTTCTTGTAAGCTGCATCAGCCAAATTGCATCAGTTCATTGAAGTCACAGACTTTACATACACCTGTATAAATTCTGCACTCAATTAGTTGAACCACTTGGCTCCAAAGTGGCTTTCTGACATTATTTTTGGCTGTGTTATGGATTCATTATGAGATCAGGGTTTCATCCAGATTTTTTTTTTTTGGAGAGTATTTTCAAATAAAGCCACTTTACATCTGCTTCATATCAGTGTTCTTCTGGTTATAGAATAAAAATTTGGCTCAAATGAAGTCACTGGTAGATTTGCCATTGATTTCAGTAGGGCTAGGATTTAACTCCCCAAGTATTTAAATAAGGGTTTCATCACGCACACACACACGTGCGTGCACGCACACACACACAAACACACACACGCACACACACACACATGCACACAACTGGAAAAACCACATCAGCTATGTTGCATGGAAAGACAAAGTTAGCAAGTTTGTGGAGTACTGGGGAAGGTTAAAGAAGGTAGGTTTAATAGCAGAATATATATTTCAATTAACAATTTCAAAGTCATAAACCTTAAATTAATTATAACTTTGTTTTGTTACCTTATTGTGTTTTAGTTCCATTAACATCTTGTAATCTTATTTACATTTTTTGTTTAATTGACTTAATTAAGCCAGATGGGAAATATCACATCCTGTTAGTTTATTGGGTTGGATACTAGAGGATTATAAGAAATTTACGTGTGCAAATGTTTTTTGGAAGCTTTAACTGTAAAGAAAGCACTAAAGAAGAAAATTATAGTTTTCCCCATCTGTTTTTTCTCTTATCATTGTTTTTCCTCTTCTTATTTTATTTCTCTAATAGCTTGAAATTAAATTGTTTGCTATGTACTTGATGGGTTGGTGATGTCATTAAGCCTTGGTCCCCAATCCTTCAAGCTGCTGTGTGTAGAAACACCTTCCTGCTCTCACACAAATCCTATTTCAGTCCATTTATGGGACTGGCTTTATTTGTCAAAATATATGCATGTCTGTTGAATCACAAGCATGTACGTTATTTTTCTTCAAACTACTATCTTTTCTGAACATAAGCATATATCACTAGTTGGTTTGTGGTCTTTGTGCCTGATTGCAATGCTTTCATGAGCAGTGTAATGACTTTCTGTAAGCCCAATTTATACCATTTTTATGTGCTGTTTCCAATTAGATATATTTTTGAGGTTCTACATTTGTTTTATAGCATATATAGTGCTGGAAAAACAACCTATAAGAGTTATGGTTATTAAGTCAGAAATGGAAATTTTGCTTGGACTTCTTAGGCCTATGAAAACAAGAAGATCCTGGGAAAAGGTACACTGTAGTCATTTCTGTTGCACCATGCATTCCCCTTGCAAGAATTTAAAAGCATGTAAACATGGACACAAATTACATTATTTTTAACAAAGCATGACTTTTTCAATCTATAAAAATGTTTAGTTCAGGTTTGATTCAGTGCTGAAAGTTCAAGCCATTGGTCAAACTTAATTGGTCCAGTTACAACCTCCCTAATTTTTCCTCTATTGTTTTGGAGTTTAAGGGCAGCATCCTGAACTCTTAAATCAGTCAAAACATACACTGAAGAGCAAGATTAGGACCAATGAAAATTAGCTCTTAAAAATAAATCATAAACCTTAAACCTTTACTAATTGGTGGCACGTTGTTTCTTACTCAGCCTAAGCTCCTACTGAAATCATTGGTAATTATCCCTGAATAAGGACTTCAGTGTTGGTGTTAATACTATATTTGTTTTATTCTTGTATGATCTTTTTATTAATCTTCAAATCCATGCTTATTTCCCCCAGTATTGTATCCAACATTCAATTTTCAGATTTCCTTAAAACACCAGAAGGCAATCTACAGAATCACTATCAGGGCACCAAATTTCCTTTCTCGTGTTTTAAAAAGGGATTTTAGAAAATGTAATAGGATTGTTTCCATGAAAACAATTTTTAAAATGTCTTTTATAATATTACAACATACACTTGCAATATTGGGAACTCAAAATAAACAACAACGTGTTAGTACATAAGAAGCAAAAAATTAAAATGACTTGTTCTTTTTCAAACTAGAAAAAATACAAATGGTGATAAAAAGTTAAGAAGATTTTTTTAAGTATCCTGTTTGAATCAACTAAGATGTTAAATCCTTGTCAATACTACTAATGCATTTTTAAAAGAAATAATTTGAGTTTTATGTCAGTTGTATCCTTTTAATGGTAACCAAAATTCCATCTGTGTGGTTAAGCTCCTTGTCTAATCAGCTCTAGTGCATGTGTCCTGTGCTATTAATCTTTACCCTAAATCCAATTTTATTTATCATAAATGCCCTGTTTCCTGCCCTGGACTTTTGAGATAACAAAGCATTAGCTCTCTGTGTAGAAACTGCAGAGAAGCAAAGAAAGGCAATGTTTTACATCTCATATCTGCCACATACCAAATAGGATTTCTGAATTTCATCTTCAGAACCTTAGCTCTTTTTGGCCCCAACATCATTTATATGCATATCTACCTACAATGTAAACCAACTCCTCTCTGCAATCTGAATGACCTACCTACTTTATTTTTAACACCATTTCATTTATCTTTTGCTTAAGAAAACTGACAGCCTGCATTTAGTTCGGGTACACACCTTAGCTAACTGTTCAAGAGAAAGTTAAGCCTTATTATTATAACACTTATGCTTCCCTCTGTTGCATGGCAAGTAGAAGAATGAACATGGATGGTAAGTATGTGGAAACCAAGCAGGAGAATAGTAGTATGCACTATGTAGCATGTACTGCCTAGCATCTACCATGCAGAAATCCACCCATTTTGCACTGGACTTAGAAAGGAGGAACATGGTCATTTAGAAAGAAATACTAGCTGTTGTGTATGCTTTTTCCCATTTTAAGTTGTTTTCAGATATGGCATGTATTACAACGTAAGTTAACACTGAAAGAATCATCATTAACACATTGCTTGACCTGTAAAACTCAGTGAACGAAAACAGCAGTTGGTGAGGACCAATGGCTGCTGAAGCAGCTTTGATACCAGTGCTGAATGGGGGCTCTAAAACATGTGCTGCATTTTGTGCTACCCACATATGGCTGGCATTCAGAGACTTGGGTGTGAGGGTTCAGCCAGGACTTAGGCAACCAGGCCTGTGGATAGGCCCCTGAAGGAGAACCAGGAGGTCAGCCAGGTGGTGGCCCTGGTTACTGAGGCATCAGGTCTGTGTTAGGATCAACAGATGGAGATCTGAGAGACATAGTGAATACGAGGCTTGCTGGAACAGACTGAGGCTGAAGGTATGCTTAACCTTCATATGTTCCCATGGGGTAATTTCCTACCCCAGACACATATTTTGTGCAGTATCCTAAAATAAATTAATTCTATTTTTTTTTTCTTTTTAGGACTTTGTCACTGGCACCGCAGTACACAATATTCCCAAAGAACAGCCAGCTTATATGAATGGTTTGTTCTGTGGATGAAAAACTTCTCAGGGTAACATGTTACCCCAGGCATGAATGTGTTTTTCCATACGGGGTAACAATTTACCCCAAGCCCAGGTTAATGCATTGGGGTAACTAGTTACCCCAATGCAATTTCTGTATAAATGACGGGCCTAGACCTGTTTGGCCACTGTGGATGGATACATCTGAAAGGTCAGCATTCATCCACACCTCATTCATGTCCACTTCAGGTATCTATGGTAACTAATGGATGGCCATCCTCCACTCTGCTTTTGCAGACAATGTGGTAATCACTTTTGCTAATCACTTTGTTTGCAGCTGCAAGGTCATGAAAACACCCTGCCCTTTGCCAAAAAAACCCAAAGCAAAACCCTCTGTCACACCCAAATCCACCTCTGCTCTCTTTTCTCATGGCAAAACTCCACCTCACCTGCCCCTTTCATAACATACAAGCTAGTTTGCCCTGCCTTTGTTGGAAGTGAGGACAACGAGCAAAGGGACATCGGAGAAGAAATAAAACAATATCATACTGCAATACAGCATACACTATGGAGTCCCCTTCAACAGTAAGGGCTTGACACCCCCATCCACTTTTTACCTGCTGTCAATAAGCCCCTGCATGTGTGGTTTCCAAACAGCATCCACCCACATTTGGCTTGCCGGCAAAGGGAGGATGCTGGTCTCTGGCTTCTTTGCCCAGGAGGAGAGGGTGCTACCTGCACTGCCCTAGGGCAGGGTGGAATTGCTTTTGTGACAGCATAGGTGGATGGGCTTGTCTTTGATTGTTATTTATATGCATTCAGCAGTAATCATTTTTTTTTCCTTTTTTTTCTTCAGTCCAGGATGAGAAGGCAGCATATATTCAGTGCTGAAGCCTGTCTTGCACAGGTAACTGGGGATGACAGCAACATATACTGATGAAATCTTATCCCAAGGCAGTGAGGATGCTGACTTTGTTCCAGACATGGGAGATCCTTCAGAGCAAGAAGACCACGTTGCTATGGAAGCTTCATCTAGCTCAGTTGAGGAGGAGTTGGTTCCACAAGCAAAAGTGATGCCAACATATCCAGTGGGAAAGGGAAGAGGACCAGTCCAAGGATGCCATGAAAGACTGAGAGCTACAGCAGGACATGGAGCTGAACCACTGCCACCACCCCTAGAAAACATTGCAGATGATAACACCATTAAAGGAAGGAATGGCAGAGTGTGGGAAAAATGTCCAGAGCTAATACATCACTGGAGAACAGCCAAGGAAATAGTCCATGAAAGTACTGGACCAACAAGAGAAAGTAATAAAGACACAGTGGTGGAAACATTCCGGCTGTTTCTTTCACAAGATATCCTGACTCTTATCATAAGAGAAAATAACAGAGAGGCAGAAAGAAGATTCGGGGAGTGGAATGATAGCCAACCTGAAAATAGAAGGGAGTGGACAAAACAGAGCTGAAAGCCTACATTGGCCTCCTGCTGGTGAGTGGTCTATACCATGGTGGTCATGAGGCACTGGAGGAGTTGTGGGAACAATACACCGGATGTCCTTGCTTCAATGCCACCATGAGTTTAAAACGATTCCATCAAATCACCAACTACCTGAGATTTGACAACAAACTGGCATGTGAGGAAAGGAGAGCTGTGGACAAGTTTGATGCCTTCAGAGATATTTGGATGCAATTTGTGGACAGCTCAGGAAATGGTATATTCCAGAAATACACTTGATGGTTGATGAGCAGCTCATTGTGTTCAGGGGTTGCTGTCCCTTCAGCAAGTATATGCCCAGCAAGCCTGCCAAATATGGTTTGAAAATTTGGTGGTGCTGTGATGCAGCAACACCATTCCCCCTGTCTGGTGACATCTACCTGAGCAAGCAACCAGAAGCTCCTCACCAAGGTAATATTGGTACCCAGGTCATTGAAAAACTGATTCATCCCTGGTACAAGATGGGAAGGAATACTGTGGGTGACAACTTCTTCACAAGTACTGACCGGGCAGAAAGACTACTACAGCAAGAATTGACCTATGTGGGTACGATTCAGAAAAACAAGGCTGATATCCCAAACAAAATGCAAGGAAATTGAAGAAGGGAAACTTTTTCATCCATTTTTGCTTTTGATGGGGAACTCACCCTAGTTTCCTATGTTCCAAACAAGTCTGCAGTCAAGCATGCACCATGACCTGTCAGTGGGTGGAGAGCAAAGAAAACCAGACATCATCCATGACAACAATAAAAAACAAGGGTGGGGTGAATAGCCTTGACCACTTAGTCCATATGACCACCTGCAGATGGAAAAATCAACAGGTAGCCAATGACACTATTTTTTAATATGCTGATTGTGGCTGCCATTGCCAGCCTCATCATTTGGCCAGGCCACAATGCAAACTGGAAGCAAAGATCACATTTAAGACAGCAGGTTTTTTTGCAGGAGCTTGGAGAACATTTGAGTTGATTGATGGACAAATGAAACGAAGAATGATGGATACACATAATCTGTCTAAGTCTGTCAAGTCTGACATGTCTGCCCTAAATTACAAATTGCCACAACGCACCCCAGTAGAATCTTCTGCAAGCATGAGTGGACATTGTGCTTTTTGTCCAAGGACAGATGTCTAGAAAATCCGGAAATGATGCAAAGATTGTAAGCAATTTGTTTGTGTGCACCACAATACATTACTGCTGCTTTGTGAGGAATACAATATTTCGTTAAAACAATTAGCAAATTTTTTGGAAGTCACTGTTAGTTTGAAAACAGTGTGAACTGCAAACTTAGCAAATTGTTCGTTCACATTTTGAAACTCTAAAAAAAGTTTAAATTTTGTTCATAGTTCTAGTTAAATAATACTTTGGGTTCAAATCATCATAAATACTCTTTCAAACAATCTGTATGTTTAATAAATAGTTTTGGGTACATTTATACTGTTGTCACTGGTTCCATTTTGTTCATTCAAGTGGGGTAACAAGTTACCCAGTGAGACCAACAATGTTGAATTGCGGGGTAAGAAGTTACCCCAGAGAACAACAATGGTTATGGTTTCATGAGAATGGATGAGGGTTAAAAGGGCTGAGTGATGCTCTTAGCAGCCAGTCCAGTCACAGACAACTGGGGCAGTCACATTGGCAGGGATCAAGGTCAGGTGTGGAAGCTCAAGAGTTTGGCTGGGATGGGCCTGACTGGCTAGATGCCCTGACACAGGGTAAGAGAAAGAATGTTGAAGCCAGAAAATGAATGGAACAAGCATTTCATTGAAACTTTTGAAATGAGAAGTTTTTTTTTTCCCCAGTGTCGATCATGTCTCTACTTTGAGGATACCTGATGTTAGCACTGAACATACCAACTGTACAATGAGAGCTATAGCATAAACTGGAGGGGGAAAATGTGATAGGAGCTATTCCTCTCACCCAATAGGACTAAACACTTTAACACTGTCCTATTTTTTTTTAGACTATCTCCTTTAAACCACAAACAAAAATAAACAGAATTTGCCTGGTATCAATTGAACAAAATCCCCTTCTTTCATCCTGTCCCCCTATCATTATTTTTAAACTTTTGGATTTCGGTTTTATAATATTTTAAATTGTGAATTTTTCCTAGGCTGCTCTAAAGATTGACAGACATTGTAGAAATCATAGAAAAGTAGGCTTGAAAGAGACCTCCAGATGGCCTGAGGCAGGATCATCCCTTTCCAAACCATCTTATGCAAATGCATGGTCTAACCTATTATCAAACCTACATAGTGGACACATCTACATGCTCATTAATGTGCCATAATTATGGTGAATTAATTTAGTACCTCTCATAATAGGTACTAACTTTAATGTGCTGTAATCGGTGCTGCTGTGTATTAGTGCAAATGAATACTTTTTGTGTGATGCTTAATACGCATCGAACTAAATCTACTGCACATTAGCACAGTTTTTGCCAGCCATGCTAATGCAGAGTAGTAGTAGACCAATGTGCATTAAGTGTTTCCTACAGACCTGCCCAGTCAGTAGGAAGGGCATTGAGACCACCAGGCTACTTGAGTGCGGGAATGAAAAAAGGAAGTCAGATAGGTTTCCTGTTGAATGCTATTCCAAATTTCATGCCAATTTACAATGCAAGAGACAAGATACTTGGATACACAAAAAGCACATTATAAATGTTACACAACAAATGTGCAATTGCAGGGGCCATCTATAGCTGTCTCCATTCTTACAGCACTGGCTTTTTATGGCCCAGGGTCAACAGCCATCAGATGTTCCCTCCTTCATCTACTCCTCTACCTTAATAGTTACCATAGTCCCATGGCCAATAACCAACAAAAGCAAGAATCTAATTCTAATCTAAGGACAAGGAAAAACTCTTTCCTTTCACATGTCCTGTACCTCTCAAAGTGCTTTACAAAATAATTGTACAGTTAAGTTTTCCCTATTACAATACAGTGATTAGGGCCCAGCTCATACCAGTACTTAAGCACTTGTTGAATCTAGGACTAATATAATAAAACATCATTCTATTGTGGAAGCTAAATACAAAGGCAGAAAAAATTTCATATTTCCCATACACATGAGGCCATCCTTTGGCTGAAAGAGACTAATTACCAAACCAGTAGAGTCAACTACGTTCTAAAGAATGAAGTATATAGAATGGGCATAAGGGACTTGGTTGCACTAAAATACCCGTAATGCATTTTGTGAATTTTACCTGAGGAAAAAAAAAAATCAATTATTGCAAGTAACATGGGTAGGCTAAGTGTGAATCTTTATCATCATTTACTATATTTTTGGGTGGCAATACATGATAAGGCATATTGTATGCTTAAATTAAAAATTAATATTTATAAGCATGACACTGTAGTCTCTGAGATGTTTTGTTAATTGTTAAGGAGAAAAGGAAACAGTGTCAGAACCTTAGATACAAACGGGGGGGGGGGGGGGGAGGGAGGCTGACTAAAAATAAAAAATAACAGTTAATGGTCTGTTATCTAGATATACTGCTTGAGATGCCAATACAGCTATGAATACCATGGGCAGTTACAGATAGCTTGGCTAAGTATGGGACAGCAATTAAACTCTCTAACATACTGATATGTATTGTCATGGTTCTGATGAGGCTGTCCCACTACTCCCTTCACATCTTTTGATTGTATCCATTTCAAGTGATATGTCTGTACCTCCATTTTGCTGTGGGATGAGCTCCTTCTTCTTGAATGGCTCTTTAAATTACCATTTGTGTTACCTGGCAGGTAAATGGATTCCCTTTTGGGAACCTCTGTGCAGCAAAAGTGTGCAGTGGCCAAGAGATAGTCTTTTGTCTATGATGTATTTAAATAAAAGGTACAATGAATTTAACAGACAGCTAGATGCATGCAATCTTGATCGCACTCAGCATCTAATTCAAACCCTACACCTACATGACTTAAGACCTTATTCTGTTGGATACCAAACTATCATCTGTTGCTGCACTCTAACACTCAGTGGGTGCGTCTACACGTGAATATTAATGTGATGCAATACACTCCAGAACAGTTTGTGCTGGAGTTTATTGCTCCCAGGCACAGCATTTACAAGGAATAGGGGCTCAGGCTGGCAGGAGACCCTGGGGTTAGCCTACCAGCCTGGGGCTGCTCTGACCCAGCTCAATGTGCTGTGGAGAGGCTGGCTGGGGCACTAGGGTTTTTCAGTGTGGAGTTAGCTGGCACAGCCAGCCCACACGTACGGCAGCAGAGTAAATAACTCTGCTGTAGGATAGCACTTGTATCTGGCAAGTGAAATTAATTAGTTTACTCCATTCTAACAGGTCTGCACATGTAGACCAGTGACAATTTACTACAGTGTTAATTAGGAAACTTCAGCAAGCGTCTCGCATAGATATGCCGAGTGACTGTGTGCATTTACCATGGACAATTTTCCCATTCCCTTTCTGCCAGGAGTGCCTTAGCCATCACAAAAAAGCTATTCAGCCTGTTCAACTTTGCTAGCATGTGGAAGTAGCATGTTCTAATTTTTGGTATCCTGATTCCATTAAAACATGTACCTGAAGCTCTTTTATCTCTTAAGACTTTTTTTGTTCCTCTTTGGCCAGTTACCATGTTAAGTTAGATATGGCAAGTTTAAATTCAAGTAATCAATGATACACACTTAACAGGGAAACCAAGACATAGACGATGTTCATAATAAATACACTGACCCAAGTATGTTGCAGATTTTCAATTGCTGCCACACTGTTTAATCTCTCAAAGCCCTATACTTTCTAAAGCTTGGCAGGTAAGTGATAAATAAATGAAGGAAATTATCATCCTGAGGGTGTCATAGTCTACGGCCTCCATTTTTTTCCTACAACCAGACACAATGAAGAAGATGAGATCCATCTAGTCCTCAGGTTCCATTTTGAAGTAAATAAAATTCCAGGTTGAACAACCAGAAAAGGAGTATTAAGACAATAAATAATCTTGATTTTTTTTTTTTTTATTATTTTGATTCTCTGAATTTCTATGTTGTTTTTTGGTTTCCATACAATAGGTAGAAAAGCATAATTCCACCAGTGGGGTTCAGAGTCAGGCTATTTAACAACAATAAAAGTCTGATTTTACTTTACTGGACATAATTCTCTCCTCCATCTACTGTGGTCCAAATATCTGTATCCAGACATTGCAATAAAAAGTATCATGCTAACCATCCCATACTTTTTTGTACCATGTAAATATTTAATTCCAAAATGCCTATAAAAATACTGTGATGTCTCTAAGCACTGTTTAAGTCCATTGATTTAGTGAGCAATTGGGGACCCCCCCAAAACATATGCAGTTTTCAGTTGCCTTATCACTAGCCCATTTTGAGATACTTCTTTTCTTTTTTTTATGGCTCCAGTGTTGCATCTGCTTGTTAAATCTTATCTTACAGAAGTCTTGATTTTGGTAAGTTGAAAAAAAATCTATTCATTATTGTAAAGGCAAAATTGAAGCAAGTAATTACTATCTCCTCTGCCTTATTCAATTTCTCCTCATATAGCTTTGATCTTTGTTCAATTCCCGCATGCAATTCTTAAATGTGGCTATCCTTTTTTTAAAAAATAGGTTGTTTGAACACCCTTTTACTATAAAAGGAGTTACACTGTGCTATTTGATGTGGATTATGACTTTTGCCTCACTCACAGTACCTTTCTAGCATGCCTTTAGCTTCTTTGAATAATCCTGACAATCCTTTGATGGTATATGAAAGCATTCAAATGAACCAGTGGAAATTTAACAGTTTAGTTTGAGCAGTTGGAAATTCTATTGATAGAGCACTGTATAAGTGTTCCAGGGGCTAGCTGGGTGCTCTGCAGATAACATCCAGCCAGGAGTCCTCAGTACATGCATCCCAGCATGCTTTGCAGCCTCCCCTGTCTTCCTGGAGACAGCTGACAGCAGCTGAGAGCACAACCACCCCAACCCTCCAAACAGTATGGGGCTGGGGTAGTTGGTGAGTAGGAGTATGGGCAGGGTTGAGATGGGATAGGCCAAGCTGCATCTGGGCCAGGTGCTGGTGGGTCAGGGGTCCAGTGCTGGAAGTTGGTTTCTCCCGCATGCTCTGGATCATGGGGGTTGTAAGTCCCACAGCTGTGGAGAGGGGCTGAGCTTTTCCAGCCCTAAAGCTAACAAGGGGAAGGATTTTTCTTTGTGCTTACTCTGAGTGGCAGAGTCTGACCAAGTCACAGATTATCTCACTGGAAGGAGGGAGAAGGCAAAGCAATGTACCCTGGGATGCTGGAGGGCAGGGTGGAGGCTTTTATTTGGGAGGGTAAATGTACAGGCATTTATCTTTCCAGTAGAAACTCTACCAGTGGTCACTTGTACCTCATCAGAGGTGGTAGGAGTTTTGGTCACTCCACTACTTTTGGTCTTGTAGAAACTGTTTGAACTGTTTGAACACTTGTACAGTTAGGGTTTCTATCATTGGAACTGACATTTTATGTAAGTCACACCAGCATACAGTGTAGAACAACTTAATCCCTTAAGGGCTCCCTCCCCCCGCCCCTTACATCCCCTGCTGCCTACCTTCTTGCACTGCTTTCCCCAGTAATCTAAATACAGGGGGAACTGCAGAGTCCTCCTGCCCCACACTGCAGGAAGCAGCCTTGCTGGAAACTGACTAGGAAGTGTACAGGTTCCTCCTTCCCTGCAGCCTCCCCTTGTCCCTCCTCTGTGTTCCCAGTTGGCCAGGAGCAAGCTAGGAGGAGGAATCTGTGAGCTTCTGAGCTGGGCTCCCTGCAGTGTGGAACAGGAGCATCTCTCCCCTGTAGGACCTCCACGTGACTATTCCAGCTGGGAGCTGTGGAGAGTAGCTGTCCAGGGAACCTAGCTGGCTGAAGACCTCAGCAGCAACACAGAGTCCTCCTTCCCTGTCAGAGAGGGAGATGAGATTAGCGGAGCCATGCAAGGAGCAGATGGTAGAAGCATGCTGCTGATGCTGTCCCTGGCCTAGGCAGGCTCCTTGCACAGCTGATTATGACAACTCCCAGCTAGAGAGGACTGATATTCAGTTCTAAGATAAGGCTTTGTTTTCCCCTGATGTATGTTGTAAAAAAACCTCATCTTGGAATTGAGTAAACACAGTAATTGAATATGTTAGCTACTCCCCGGCTGTTGTGCTGGTTATAAGGAAATGACTAACCTATGTGTGTCCTTTAAGGAATCACAGCTGAACAATATCCATGACACAGCACAGGCACTATTTCTGACTTGACTGGCTTCTGTTATAGAAACCTATAGTTTACATGAGGTAAGAATAAATCCGTAGTAAACAGCTCAAGAACTAAGTCTGGATAAAATTTGCAAATCAGGAAAATATTATACAGATGATCTTTCTTCCTGGAAAATACATATTTTTGTGTGTGTTCTGGTTGTTAGCTATTACTTCACAGTCACCACGTTGGAAGCAGTATTCATTCTTGTGAGTTATGGCAAAAGGAAGCTAGATTTTCCAAATTTAAAAAGACATTTTTACATGCAATTATATGAAGCAAGCCAGGTTTCCTCCAGACACTTCTGTTCCAGATCTGAGCAGCTGTTAAAAAAAGCAGAAAAGTCTACACACCAGAATTATGAACCTGTGAAACTACTTCAAATAATGTCACTAAGGATGATATCATCTCAAGTACAGTAACATTCCTTTATAATCATATTCCAACAACTTGACCATATTGATAAAAAATGGCCATCTTGTTTAGAATAAAATGACCATGAGGCCTTGTTTGTCATCTTTCTCTAGAAAATATATCCTTTTCCATTCCTTCTGTTGTCAGTAAAGTTCTAAAAAAAGACCACATCTGGAGGAACCCTTTCCTATTTCTATATCATATATTAAATTAAAATCAGGCGTATTCAAATATTGTATTACTTTTTTCTTTTGCAGAGCTCAGCTACTTTCTTAATGAATAATGCATGTATGCACACATACAAAATATAATAATATTGAGCTAGTTACTTCTGAGGTCTGATTGAGTAAAGAAGATCATAAATAACTAATACAGCATTCTATTGAGCTCTTCTGGTAAACCCTGAAGGACTTTTGCCACTGACTTGAGTAAAGCCAAGAAGATATCACCCTATAAATCTCAGAGGAGTGGACATAAAATTCAGATTGCAATGGTCTTGATAATTGAATATAGGAATGTTCATCTCTATTATTAATTCAAATCTGGTTTAAATCAGATATGACTTTACATAGACTTTATCCTTCATCATATTATGCATGAAGGACTTATATGAAGCATTAGTTTTCACAATATCATGTAGTACTTACTGGACAATTCTTCATATAAACACACCCACACAAACAGTCAAAACCGTGAGGTCCAAGCAAAGTTAGCAAGGCTTGTAAATTCTGAACTGCCTTCTCAGTGGTAGGCAGCATGGCTATCCTAAATTAATGACAATTAAATCTATACCTATACAGCAATTGTCAAACAACAAATAAATGGCACTTATAATATCTATGTGCTAAATCTTTTATTGTTGCAGACATATGTACTGTGTTTTTTCATGTGACTGAACAACATCCAGTATTCTAAATTCCTATGCAGCTTTCACAAAGGCTTCATAATTTATAAAAAGAACCTCCCACTAAACATATTTTCTTCTGTCTTCCCATATGTTGGGTTTTCTCCCAAGACTGCTCTGGTCTAATGTCCAAAAATAAGACATTTCTGTCACAGGCTTGTCATGTAGTTAATTAAGACATTATTTCTTGGGCTATAGAATACAAATACCTTCCTTATGTCATTAGAGAGTTCCCTTGTTTCAGTGGTACATATTTGTTCTGATAAATCACACATCTTTAACAATACAATATTGTAAATTATACAAAATTTTAGACTAATGCTAGATTATTGTTAGAAAGGTTTACAATATTCAGAGGCCTGCAGAGTTGGGCTTGTGCCAGTTAAGACAACCAACTGACGCCACAAATGAAAACAAATCAGACAGTTAAATAGTGCACATACTGTACATCAACTGTAAATATAGATTAAGACACTCTGACTATAGTTAAAGTTTGCTTCATGGTCCCAAGCAGAGAAAGAAGTATATACAATGCATTTCTGTATCTATTGGAAATGGTATTTCTTTACAGAGATGTGATGTCTATCAGTGGGCTATTTCAGGACAACACTGTTAAGATATGTTACAATAGTTAATCATCTCTTTGTTTTGTGTAAGTATGTTTAGTACTTAAACTTAAGCAGGTTTTATTTTTTTTAAAGGTTGTTGGTAGGAATCCATACTGTTATCACTGAGTCTGCAGATCATTCTAATATTGATGACAGAGTTGATCTTGAAGGTAGAGCAACTCTCAGTGTGTGGACACCCTCATCAGACACCCCCTAATTGCACACCATTAGTTATGACATATCACCCTTCCCTGGAACCTGCACAGAAAATCCTCAAACAATTGCAACCCATACTAGAAGAAGACCCAATTCTTAAAAGAGAACTTCCCAGAACCCCCCATTCTAGCCCTTAAACAAGCACTGAACCTCGCTAACCTCATCACCAGAAGCAAACTCCCTATGACCCAAACCACACCAAATCAATCCAGGCCATGCCAGGACAAGCAATGCAACACCTGTCAACACATCTCCACCACCCACCACATAATAACTACATCCCACAACAGAACCATCATTATTCCTGGACCTTACACCTGCACCTCCAGAAAGTTTACACGTCTCATCCAGTGCACTAAATGTCCTAATGTAAAATATGTAGGAGAAACTAAACAACAACTGCGCATGAACAACTGTGGCATTGATACCTACACAGTCAGATGGGTGGCAAACTGATTAGATGGTCATACCCAGAGAATGGTGGTGGATGGGTTGTTTTTGACCTGGAGGAATGTGGGCAGTGGAATCCCCCAGGGCTCAGTTCTGGGGCTTGTACTGTTCAAAAGCTTTATCAGTGATCTGGATATGGGTGTGGCATGCACACTGTCCAAACTTGCTGATGACACCAAGTTGTGGGGTGAGGTGGGGATGCTGGAGGGGAGGGGCAGAATCCAGCTAGATCTAGGCAAATTACAGAGGTGGGCAAATGAGAATAGGATGGAATTCAATGCAGACAACTGCAAGGTACTGCATCCAGGGAGAAGGGACCAGCAACACACCTATAGGCTCAGGAATACCCTTCTTGTCAACACAGTGGCAGAAAGGGATCTTGGAGTCATTGCTGACTCCAGGATGAACGTGAGCCACCAATGTCAGGAAGCGGTCAGTAAGGCTAACCGCACCTTGTGCATCTACAGATGCATCACAAGCAGGTCCAGGCAGGTGATCCTTCCCCTCTATGTGGCACTGATCAGGCTGCAGTTGGAGTACTGCATCCAGTTCTGGGTGCCACACTTCAAGAGGGATGTGGCTAGCACTGAGAGGGTCCAGAGGAGGGCCACCTGGATGGTTAAGGGGCAGGCCCTACAAAGAGAGGCTAAAGGGCCTGAACTGATTCAGCCTCCACAAGAGAAGTCTCAGAGGGGATCTGGTGGCCGTTTACAAACTCACCAGTGGGGACCAGTGGGAATTGGGGGAGGCTCTGTTCCCCCAGACACCACCCAGGGTTACTAGGAATAACGATCACAGATTGTTAGAGAGAAGGTTCAGGCCAGATATCAGGAGACATTACTTTACAGTTAGGGCTGCCAGGCTCTAGAATGGATTCCCAAGTGAGGTGGTTCTCTCTCCTACTTTGGAGATAGTCAAGAGGAGGCTGGACAGATACTTGGCTGGGGTGATATGATCCTGGCTCCCATTCCTGCCCGAGGCAGGGGATCAGATCTGATGATCTGTTTAGGTTCGTTCCAACCCTAAGTACTATGATACTATGAGGATGAATGCACACTGAAAATCTATCAAAGACAAGAACAGGGGCACATTTTTCACATAACAATCACTCCCTCTCTGATCTCTCAGTTCTAATCCTCAAAGGGAACGTATAACACACTTTCATAGATGAGCGTATGAACTTCACTAAATAAATCTACTGGATAAAAAAAAATCATGGACTCAATATAGACATTGGATATATGACAGATTAAACCTGCCTGACATCTGATTCACCAGGTACTTACCAGACCTGACCTCTTACACTTTGCTTTTATCCTCCCCTTTTGTTCCCTCCCCTCCCCTACTTTTCTGCCCTTTGTCTTCCTAATGTCCAGCTATTTCCTTTTTCACAGACATCCTCTTTTGTACCTTGAATTATTACTTCTGTCAAGTCTCCCTTACTCACCTTTGCCTCCCCCCTCCCCCCCCCACTTCTTCTCCCCTTCCCTTCCTTGCTCTACCTTCTGTTTTCCTAATTTCTACCTATTTACATTCTCACTGGCATCCTGTCACACTTTTAGTTTTTCTCATTCCTTGGAGTCTCAGATCAGCAGACTCTTTATGTTTGAAGAAGGGTGACTGCACCCAAAAGCTCAGGACTTTTTTCCAGCTACTCAGTTGGTCTAATAAAAGATATCACATCTACTCAAAGAACCTTGCCTGCCTAAACCCCCTCATGACACTTGGAGAGGATTTGTACTGTCATTATTAATTGATCACATCAGATCCACTACCCAGCAACCAAGCTGGAGAGCATCACCATCATGTTGAGTTCACGGGCACTGCCTTCCAAAATAGATATTATGTAGCCACCTAACTGTGAGGCATGGGCATTAGGGCTGTGCAAAATTTAACCAATGTTTAGTTTCAAAGCTGTTTTGATGCGTTTTGAGCTTGAAATAGCAAAATTGAAACAAAACAAAATCCTTTAAAACAGCTTTGAAATGAAATGGGCACTCAAAACATTTTGAAAGTTTCAAAACATTTTGAGTTTCAAAACCAGGCTAACTGGCTTCAGAGCCAGTCCCAGCTGGCACCAGCAGCCTCCTGTCATCTGGCAGGCAGGTGGGGCCCACCTGCACCCCCAGGAGGGTTGTGGGGGCTGTGCCAGACTGCTCCTGGGGATGCAGGGCTCCAATCTGCCTCCCAGATCACAGGAAGCTGCTGCTGCTGCCTGGGGCCAGTGGTAGGCAGGCCCAGGGCAAATCAGCTCATGCGGGGACCTGCTGCCCCAATCTTGCACCGGAGCTGGCCCACTGGTGCTGCTGACTGGGCACAGCCCATGCTGGGAAGATCAGTGCTGCTGCTGGCACCAGCCAGCAGCACCAGCTTCCTGTTATCCAACAGATTGGGGCCACCCACACCCCTGGGAGGGCTGCGGAGGCTGTGTCAGAATGCTTCCAGGGGTGCAGGGGGCCCCCCAATCTGCCTCCTGGATGATAGGAGGCTGATGCTGCTGGTTGGGGCCAGTAGTAGCACCAATCTTTCCGGCAGTTGGTGGGCAAAACGTCAAAACAGCATCGAAACAGCAAAATAGTTTCAATGAAGCAAAATAGAACAGTGCTTTTGAAACAAAACAAACCTCCAAATGAAACATTGTTCCATCAAAATGTCAAAACAGAAGTTGAATCAGAATGATGTTGTTGCACAGCCCTAATGGGCATACACATGGACAAACTATTATTGCACCACGCAAAGGTGGATATATTACATCCATTTTGAGAAATAGCAAGCAGAGTAGGTATACTGTACTTCACTGAAACACTTCTTACCATGATCCTTAGGCAGTGTAGACATGTGTTGAATGTTTATAGTATCCTATTTCTATTCTGCTTTAGGTTTCTCTCTCAATTGTACCACAGATACAATTTTTTTGATAGCTGCAGAGTTTGCCCAGGAAGGGTAGAGAAGAGTTCTTATTCTTGATTTTGTGTTTAACATCAAAAAAGCTATAAAACTCAATTACTATATTTCTTCAAAAATTATGTATATTCCTCAATACTATTAAAAAAAAAAGAATGGACAAAACCTCACTCTAAGAGCAATGCACTTTTTCTGATGTCCTATAGTCAGCAAGTACACCATAAAAGTCAATACTCCGTACTTATGCATGAATACAGTCATGGTTGCCTAAAAGTGTTACTGCTTTTCAGGGCATTTTGCTTTGTGGCAGCAACTCAAGGCAATTACCCTGACCATGGCTGTAAAATATAGATAACTAGGCCAGTAAAGCAGAAAGGAAAAGCAGGTAGTTTGGTCTGAATTAATAAGCAGTGTATATAGTTTATAATTATAGATTATAATTGAATCTAAGAAGGAGGGGGGAAAAACTCATAGAAAACCTGCACGAAGAATACAGACATACTCCATGCTTGGAGGAATAGGTAGTTAGAAGTCCAGTAGGGATAGTTGCCAAAAATCATAACTAGAAAACAGAATATATTTGGCAATGTGTTTTTGTTATTGGACTTATAGAAAGAGGAATAGATTTTCATCACAATCCTATATTGTATACATGATGATTTACTGCAGATTAAACAAGAATGCTGCAAGCTAAATAAAAATGATTCCAAAGCTTTGCAACATTAGAGTTGCTGGAGTCAGAAACAAAGTTTAAAATGGGGTCAGCTGATTCAGTTTCATACTATTAAGTCATAAGAAATAATAAACCAACTGTTTTTCATCCACATTTTTAGAATTTAACATATCCTACATTCTAAAAATGTGGATGAAAAACAGTTGGTTTAATATTTCTTATGACTTAATGGTATGAAACAATATAGATATGTATAGATGTGATATGAAACTGAATATATATATATACACACACATATACACATACACACACACACACACACACATACATACATGCGCGCGCGCGTGTGTGTGTGTGTGTGTGTTACTATTGCTTCTGTGCCATCCACATTTTCCATTATCCTAAAGCAGTAAAATAAACCCATGAAAAGCTTTTTTTAAAAAGAGAAAGCTATAGAGGAAACAATTAAAAATATATATGGATCCAATAGCAATACCTGCCAATTGGCTGAATATAGAAGAAAAGACTACAAGACTTGAGACAATTTAAAGGGAGAACCCTGGTATTTTCCAGTTTTGCCAAGTAAAAGAAATAAATTTGTTTCCAGCAGAGTACACAAGAAAGATGTTCCTTCTCTTTCTATACATACAAAATACCAAAAGGTTTGTACTGTGACACATCACATTTACAAGAATAAACTAAAGCAAAAACAATGAATAGACATAAGGAGTTTCATAAGGGGTTCATAAGGGATTTTTTTTGGGGGGGGGGAGGGTACAGTATTTCTAGTAATTGAAATTATGACTAAACAGCTGACTGAACAATTGCATTTGGACCCTTTTTTTTAAAACAATAGCCTTTCATTCCCCTTTTCTTCCATTCTAGAATATGTCCTTTCCTTCATCAGAAAACAAAAGCCTCCTGTTACCTCAGCTACTGCACCACTTTCCCAGTATCTTTGTCCCAGAATCCAGTCACATATCAGTTCTGTGACGCATATAGCCTCTGATGTTTTACTGGAGAAGACTGATACTACCACTCTTTGGATAAACAGGGATTTATTTATTTTTTACCAGATTGTCCAGAAACACACAAGTTTGCAACTTAAAATGAAAAATCTCCATTTAATTTCTATCACACAATTGCTTAAAGGATAACGGTATATGACAACACCTGCCATTTACATAAGAGAAAGATTCAATACTAGTTGAAGTCCATGGAGAAACTCAGTGCAAGTTATAAAACCCCCAAAAAGTAATTAACATTCCTATCCCAAAAAATGTTATTACCTAGAAATAAAGTGTATCCCAGAAATGCAATTACCTAGAAATTAAGTGTTATGGATCCATGTGAAAATGAATATGACTAAACTGCTCTTTAGCTGAACTCCTATGCTGTCTATAAGATCTTAATACAGCCCCAAATATTTCCAGAAATGAAAATATATCTATTTAAAAAACAGATTAAGCAAACCAAAAAAAAGATGTTACACAAATCTTAAACTCCCCAACAGGATGGCAAAACATAGAAATTGGAGTTCATAGGCTCATAGATGTAGGGTCAGGAGGGACCTGAGCAGATCATCAAGCTGAACCCCCTGCTCTGGGCAGGAATGAATACTGGGCTCATATGACCCCTGGTAAGTTTAAGCTCATATGACCCCAGCTAGGTAATTATCAAGCCTCCTTTTAAAGACCCCCTAGGTAGGAGCCAGTACCACTTCCCTTGGAAGCTGGTTCCAGATCCTAGCCACCCTGACTGTGAAGTAGTGCCTCCTGATGTCTAGCCTGAACCTACTCTCAGTCAACTTGTGGCCGTTATTCCTTGTTACTCTAGGAGGCACTCGGGGGAACAGGGTCTCACCCATTCCCCTCTGGTCCCCGCTGGATCCCCACCTCAGCCTTCTCTTGTGAAGGCTGAATGGGTTCAGGTCCCGTAGCCTCTCCTTGTAGGGCCTACCTTGCTGCCCTCTGATCATGCGAGTGGCCCTCCTCTGGACCCTCTCAATGCTGTCCACATCCCTCCTGAAGTGCAGCGCCCAGAACTGGATGCAGTACTCCAACTGTGGCCTGACGAGTGTTGCATAGAGGGGGAGGATCACCTCCTTAGACCTGCTTGTGATGTATCTGTGGATACATGCCAAGGTGCGGTTAGCCCTACTGACCACATCCTCACATTGGTGGCCCATGTTCATTTTAGAATCAATAATGATTCCAAGATCTCTTTCTGCCACTGTGCCTTTGAGAACGGAGTTCCCCAGCCTATAGGTATGCTGCTGTTCTTTCTGCCCAGTGCAGCACCCTGCACTTGTCAGTATTGAATCCTATACTATTCACATTTGCCCACCCCTGTAACCTGTCCAGGTCCAGTTGTATCCTGTCCCTCCCTTCTAGCATGCCCACCTCACCCCAAATCTTTGTGTCATCAGTGAATTTGAACAGGGTGCTTTTGACCGTCTCGTCTAAGTCGCTGATAAAGAAATTGAACAGTACGGGCCTGGGGGAACTCCACTGCTCACATCCCTCCAGGTTGAATATGACCCATCCACCACCACTCTCTGGGAGCGGCCCCCTAGCCAATTTGCAACCCATCTGACTGTGTAGGCATCAATGCCACAGTCACCTAGCAGTCACTTCTTTTAACTTAGAGCAATATAATATGACACTGTCTTCATAGAGGTGTTTGTTTTGACAAGTAAAGTGTTGCAACTACCTCCAGATTTGCATCACAGATATGTCTTGTTCTGCATCAACCAGGGATCTGGGGTTTCTATTCATGATACAAAATGCAGTAAAACCCGTTTTTTCTCATTTTAAGGAGAAAAACCCAGATTTTCTCCTTTAAAGGAGAAAAACATGGGAAAGGGTAGGTTTCCCCTTGTAGGCTGCAAGGGGCTGGGGGAGAGGAAGGAGGGCAGTCAGGTAGGGGGCATGTGCACGTGCACTCATACATACGCACTTGGCCACCAGGCAGCCTGGAGAGCAGCTCCTAAAGTAAGTTGGGTGAGGGAGGATTGAGGCTTCCATAGCGAGGGAGGGAAGGAGGAAGTTGGGCAAGGCTGGGGCTGGGGGTACTGCCCAGCCTGGGAAGCACATGGGGCTTGGAGCCCAGGGCCAGAATGCATGGCCGCAGGGCCCAGGTGGGGGAGTGGGATGGGGCCACGGGCAGCTAATCCAGGGCAGTGGGTGACTGGTTCCCCGCCACTGTGCATGCTCCCAGGGAGGGGCCTGGGGGCCACATGCCCCCCAGATTTTTGCATGGGCCAGGTACGGGCTGCCTGCTGTGGGCTCAGGATCCCCACCCTGCTGCCCTCCCCACAGGCCTCCACATCCCAACAGCAAGAACCAGAGCTGCAGGGCAGTGCCGGCCGGGGAAGCTCAATGCCACCATTGCAAGCCCCACACTACCATGGCAAAGTGTCCCCTGTCCCCTCAGAAGCAGTGAGGGGCACATCGCCATGCTGCCATCCCCACTGCTGCCAGGCGGCAAAGGGTGCTTTGCTATAGCCATGTGGGGCTAACAGCAGCAGAATTGAACTTCCCTGCCCCACTCTTCCCTGCTTTGCTGGGTCACACCTGCTAGGCTATGGAGGCCCCAGGGGAAGGGCAGCAGGGCAGGGAGCCTGAGCTCACAGTAGGCAGCCTGCCCCCACCCTCCCCACCCTACATGGGCTCCGCTCAGGCCATGCTGCCTGTAAGTGAGGGGGAGCCAGGCACCACCAGGGGTGGGAGGGCTGCAGGACTGTGACTGGGGAATCAGGGGTACTGGCAGGGCCCAGGGGTCTATGGGTGGGGAGTGAGGGGCACTGGCAGGGCCAGGGGGCTTAGGTAGGAAGTAAGAAGCACAAGCAGGGGTGGAAGTGCTGTTGGTGGGGAGTAAGGGGCACAAATAGGACCTGCTCAGGGGGCTTTGGGTTGGGAGTGAGGGGCAGCAGCAGGGCCAGGGAGCTGTGGTTGGAGAGTGAGGGGCACAAGCAGGAGTGGGGGGTCTGTGGGTGGGGAGTGAGGGGCAATGGCATGGGCAGGGCACCAATATCAGATATCGGGGCTGCTCAGTTCCACAAAGTAGTGGCAGGGGGTGGAGACAGCCATAGCTGGACCCATATCCTGGTGAACAAAGGGGCAGGGGGAGCTCTGATTTTCCATGATAAAAAAACCCAAAACTAATGCCAAAATGTATAGGTATTTAGAATTTATTTTATTATAGTAATTGATGCACTGGTAAGCTTCCAAATAGATATACAGTGGCATTTCATTTTAATCATGGAAAAACATGGGTTTTTAATCAGATGATTTGTGGAGAATGTTAACCAGAGAATCCCCCCATTTTTACTTTTAGACAGTAAACTTTGGCTTCTTCATTTTCTAGTGACCTCAGACACCTTGAAATGCTAACATTCTTGGTACTTGCTATGTATAATGCAAGCTATTCCTTGCATCAAATCCACTATGCTGTAAAATGTTATGGACATGTATAATCATGGTAATCTAGGATATGTAATGCAGTGGCATGAATGACAAAGAGATGGAAGGTTAAGATACAGAAACAATACAACAGAGATTTTTAAAGGAAAAGGTATAAATCTGTATATAGAAGTTGATGCATTATTTTGATGTACATAACCCATAATGCTGAAGTGCAATCTTGTTCAGAATATGAGCCTATGCGAGTGCTTGACTGTTAATAAGGAAATGAATAATAATGCAATTTCACGTCCCTCCATAATTTGACACAAATGCTCACAGTACTAATCTTCTCCGTCCCATGATATTTTCTTTATAAAGAAGATTGGAAAACAAATAAAAAAAAATAAATAAAACATAAGAGCACATGAACATAGCATTCAAACAAAGAAATGAAGCAAAATGAAATAAAAGATGTAAAACAATAGCCTAAACTGGAGAAAAATAAAAGCTTTTCAGAGCCATGTGTAATTTCAAATACTGTATTATCCCTGGCTCTTCAATGAGAAGAGATTTCTGTTTCAGTTATCTGATTGCTAAACATGTCCAACTACATATTAACATTTCCTGACCTATGTACTCTGCTACATCATTTAGAACATTTTACGATATTTATTCAGAAAATTTTAATTCAGCTTCATTTTTCAAGTAAAAACATATTTTCAAGAATATTAAAATAATTTACATGAGACTGTTTAGGGTTTCCAGTTCCATTTGTCAATCCTTAAATGCATTTCAAGGAACACTACCACCTTTGTTTAAGTCTCTATTTTAGGATTGATGATTACATTCGGCACTGGAATCATATTAGTTCCCACAATTTTCAAAACCTAGATAAAGACCATTCCTAATCCCTAAAGATTACAATACAAAAAAGACAGTGAAAAGAAGTAGAAAAGAGCTGAAACTAGCATTTATCATAGTTGCTAGCAATACAAACAAGATAACTGGGGGTGGTGACATACATATTTGATTACATGCTGGTTTAATTCAGTTTTCATTATAAGTTAAAATAAATTGGACTCCTGGCTCCACAATCCAATCCTCTTTGCATGTTCAGTTTGTGCTTCTACATGCTTCTCTCACAACAGTTCTTTCTTTTCCACCAAAATTGAGCAAATATCTTGTAAAATTAAAAGATGAAAAAACTATGCCCTGGGTCAAAGCAGCACATATTTTAGTGCTTTGCAGGACAGGAGGTTTAAGCAGCTATAGCTCCTCATAGATTTATGGAGGTAGAAGGTCTTCAACTGGAAATTTATAACAGGACAAGAGCGGAGTTGTGGGCAGTTACTAGGAATTCACTGCTGTAAATCACTGCCCTTCTTTAGCTTCTGGTAACTTATTCATGAGCCCTGCCCATAAAGTAATCCAACCCTAGGGTAATGTGGAAAAAAAGCATGGAGCTGTTTGTGAGAAAACTAAACAGATAAAGTCTGATTGGCAGAGTAGATGGGGAGTGGCATGATAAGAAACAAGGGTAGATAGGTTGAAATAGGAGGTTATGTAACTATTCTGGGTACTTACAAAATAGAATTAACTGACGGATGCAAAGCAGGGCATCTCTGTAGCAGGACTGTTACCTGGGTCACCTCCATTCAGTCATGCTACTGTTAACTGATACATATTAATATCAGCTCTGCTTCCATGCACTTCATATTTAAAGTGTTCTCTATTTTTAATTTTGGTTTTTGTTTGTTTTGTTTAACTTTAAAAATGAAATCCTAACCACTTTCTAATTAATAAAAGTACTCCCATTGCCTTCAGGATACCTCAAGGCAGAAGTACCTGTGAAAACAAATTTGCTCTCCACTAAGGGAATTTCTGATTTTTAAGTTAATAAGAGAAAGTCAAGAAATAAGAATGAATGTGCCACCAAATTGCAAAAAACATATCTTGCCAAAAAAAGAAACACATAATTGAAATCTGCCCCCAAAATATGAATTTAAGCTGTTAAAACACTTAATAAAATAAGCATGCTTCTATGAGTGGTTGTTGCATGTCACCTTTGGTCTGTTTTCTAATAGATTCATAGATGTTAAGGTTGGAAGGGAGCTCAACAGATCGAGTCTGACCCCCTGCCTAGGCAGGAATGAGTGCTGGGGTCAGATGACCAGAGTCAGATGCCTATCCAATACTCTCCCTGATTATATTTTACTGAAGATGTTATGTTTAATTGCCAAATTGATCATAACAATAGATTCATTAGGACTAGTTAGGAGTTTAGTAGTGAAACCTTTGGAGTGATAATTAGAACATAATCAGTATTCATATTACCAGAGATCATAGTCTGATCAATCCCTTATTTAGATTGAAAGTGTGCAGCATTTCTCTTCAACTGAACCACTTACCTATCAGACAAAGTATTAAAACCCGCTTTACAGGGTATTCAAAATTATATAAGGAACCTTTCAGGTAGAAGGCTAAATGATGTTTCTCTGAGAGAACCATTGGTTATGGCTCAAATGTGTCTAGGACCGAGATCAAGATGAGATAATACATCTCTCTTTATACCCAGCATATATTAGTGTCTACCTCAAGGTGAAATGAGGATGAAATTTGTTTTAATAACAAAGTAAATTAATTTAATACAGAATTTGATCATTGCTGTGATCAAAATGTATAAGAAATATTTTGTCCATTTACTAATGCAAATGAACTTCACTTTATATAGAGCATATGATTTGAGGGATATCAAAGATGACAAGAAGAACCTAATGACTGTTAGAAAAGTTAGGAGAGCAAACTCAACTGGCAATATGAGATGAAACTTTCCATAAACTTATATTGATCAAAGTCTCATCCCTTAATTTTAATAAAAGATACCAGAACCCTTAAGCATATAGAACAGTCAAACTGTGGCAGAACTCTAGGATTCCTAAGGAAATATAGCATAGGACTAGAATTTCTCTACCAGATCCAAGAGCAAAGTACATCTACAAACCTATATTTTTACAAATTACAAAGCACCACAGTACTCCTAAGTGACTCCACAAGTTCTGTGTTTACTACTTTGCTTAGCAATATACATTTTCAGTCTTATCTCCAGAAGATATTCCTTAGAAACTGTCCCAGAGGGACAACAAGAGAGGGGCAGAATACCCCTTCTGCAGCATGGGTTGCGGTGAAGATAGCCCACTATGATGCCAAGGAAAAAAACTCCAGTAACTGGGCAAACTTGCCCCCAACAGGGCCAACCAGGCCGGCCAAGCAGCAGAGAGAAAAAAACCCCATACAGTTCATCAGCCACTTTTCTATGTGGTTGGAGGTTGTGTGGAAGAATGATGTCATTGGTGAACACCACCTGCCTAGGATAAAAGCTGGCAGCAAGGAAAGAGCTGAGGGAACACAGCAGGGAAAGAGCTGAAGGATCTCGCCCCATGCCAACCAGGGGCTCCCAACCACCACAGGGAGAGGCTAGCAGGGGACACAGCAGAAGGGTCCAGCTCAAAATAATTTGGGCCCATCACTGACCAGTGAGGCAGCCAGATCACCAGAGCATGCTGAGGGATTTCCAGATGCAGGATGCATGAGTGGGGAGGAGGCTTAGGCCCCTCTGTGGAGTTTCTGTTATTTCATTCTCTTTTGGTTTCCTTTTTTAAGCCCCAGAGGCAAGGCAAAAAGGCCACCAAACTTACGTCGGGGGCTGAGTGTCCCGGGCCCACTCCAGGACTCTCAAGGACAGGCTAAACACATCACTGGGTTCACCTTTTCACCCCACGTAACCCCATGAGACAGGGTGTCAGAACTGTAACTAAGTCACAGCCTACAGGCTGCAGGCTATAGCCCTCGAAAAGAAAGCAGTATACAGAGTTGACACGCTGACAGGACACTAAGGGCTAGAGAGAGTAGGAGATTGGGATGTGATGCTCAAGCTGGGTCGGACGCCCATCATCCAGCCATCCCAACTGACTGGCGCATGGCTGGGGTGTAGGGGAGGTGGAGCCCCAGGAGCATCCACTGGTGATGACACCCAGTGTGTTCCTGCCTGCAGAAGGGAACCCCACTATTGAACACAGCACCCAAGACGCCCGATTGGGGCATCCCTTGGGGAAAATGCAATCCAACAGTCCAGCAACTGGAGCTGCCTCTGCAGCAGACTCTGAGCTCCCAATCCAGGGCTACATGAGAGAGGCTTCATGAAGCCAGGCGAGTGCAAAGACCTATAATGGAATGGTCACATCACAATAGGTTTAAGTGAGACAAAAGGTCTTAAGATCAAGTCTTATGAGTGTAAAGCAAGTATCCAGCCCAAGTCTAGCCATTAAGTCCAGGCATTATCTATCACTGATGCACTGGGGCAAGGTGGAGAACACTAAGGAAATAATGGTTATATATGAGGACTGACTATGTTTAGATAGAAGGCAGAGTAAGGAGACACCTTAGAGATTAGCTTGTTTAGACAGTCAGGCAAGATAATCTGGAATGACAGCTGTAAAATTATTAAATGAGAGTTGATAAAGATAACTTACTTTAATAGGAACTTTCTGGTTCCGTTGAGACCAGAGTTGGAAGCAAGAATGAAAAACAATCAGCTTTACCCATGTAGTATCCTAAACTTGTTATGCCCTCAGTTAAACAGAGTTGCTAGTGATCCTAATATAAATGTCCTTTGACCTGCCATGAATCAAAGGAAATACATGAGGTCTGTTTATATAAGATTATAGTTATGTTTATAAATAAGTTTATACAAGGTGAAAAAGTATACCTTAGGTATTAGGTTTACCTATGTATGCCTTTATGCTGCACCCTTTACTGTGTTGGCACTTAACCATAGGCTGTATAAACAAAGGTATTACAAAAAGAAAGAAAATGGGGAGAAATCGAATATGGCAATTCCATAAGAAAAGTGAATGGAGTCATGCTTGAGCTACATTGTGTTTTTCTAGATCCATTAGAATAATTCATAAGACTCTGGTTGTTCATAAAGTTGCTTTTGTGTGGTTTATTCAGTACTTTAGTTCTACTCAATCAATGGTTCCTCTTATTTTCTAGCTTTGTGAACAGAAGGAACATTACATTTAAATTTTAGCTCCTCTTGCAGTTAAACATTCAGCAAGAATCCGTCTTCTTTTCAGTGTGACAATTCTATATATGAAACTGATTTCTTGAATATCTAAACCTTCCCTGAATCCATGCTTACCTAAAATTCCATCTGTTCATTATTGCTGTCTCTTGTAGAGCAAGACTCTTTCTACCTGCTCAGAAAATGCGTGCACAGTAGTAAGCAGGGAAAGAAAAGAACATGACACAAGGAATTTGGTATCAAAATTTCATAGTACAGGATAGTTTTGATGCCATTAATTCTTTCTGTGCCCTGGGTCATGATCTATGATTCTCTAGTAAATGTGAAAAAGACATTTATAAATGCCAAACAGAAAGGCCAACTACTTTATTGCTTTCTGATTTATAGGATCCTATTTCTTTTTTTATGCCATTTAATACAATCAGAGAAACTTTCAGAAAACATCATTAACTGCTGAAATTTTTTTGATGCTAGGAGTAATGAAGACTTGCACCATTTCTTATCTTTTTCTTCTCTTGTTTTATTGCCTTTCTTGCCTTGGAATGCAAATGCTGCAAACACTTGCATTTATACTAAGCTTTAAGCATGTAAAAAATTCCATGCAATTCTGTGAGATATGTTAACTGCAGCATACATGACATGGGGTGCTACATGTGCCCCCAATTTAGGGCATCATAAAATGGTCTATGTTATAGAACATTTATATAATGATACAAAATGCATACTATTTTTATCGCTGGTTTGTATGGCACTTTAAACTAGGGTGACCATATGTCCCAGATTGGCAGGTACAGTCCCAGACTTCAGAGGTTGTGTCAGTGTCCTGGCCATTGGAAAAAATGGAAACAGAAGTGCTGAACTAGTGTGAACCCAGTCGTGTGTGCCTGACTTCTGACTCAGGAGCCATGCACATGCAGACATGTTCATGCCAATTTGAGACTTTAGTTTCCATTATCTCTAGGGAGCCCTGCCAATGGGCTGCTCCCTGGGTTTGGATCCTTTTGGGCTACAAGCTGAGTCATTTTCCCAGTAGAGATGGGGGGAAGGGAGGAAAGAAGCCATGCGGTGGGGAGAGGCGGGTTGTAAGTGCACATGTGAATGCTGCACTGTCCTGCCCAGCCCTGCTTCTGGCAGCTGTTAGGGTGTGTGTGTGTGTGTGTGTGTGTGTGTGTGTGTGTGTGTGTGTGTGTGTGTGTGTGTGTGTGTGTGAGCACACGTATACACACATTCCATGCTATCCTGCCCAGCCCTGTTCCAGGGAGTCAAAGGCAGGCGGGGAGGGCACACATGCCCCCCATCTTGGATTTCCCTCAAATTATTATGGTTACCCCACTTCAGACAGAATGTGTGCTAGGTCAAACCTAAGACCAACGATCAGCTGATTGATGCCAAATGTATTCTTTTCTTCTGTCTTCACTGTGGTAGATGTTATGGAAATTCCCTCATCAGATCCACTCAGCTGTGGAGCTGACCCAAACTGAGGTTTCACTAGATACGGTCCTAGAGAAAACTGATAAACTAAGCAGTAGCAAATCACCAGGGTTTGATGTCTAGGGTTAATGAGTCCTGAAGGAGCTCAGATAGGAAATTGCTGAACTCCTAACCATGGGATGCAACCTAGAGCTAAAAGCAGTATGGTACCAGAGGATTGGAGGACTATCAGTGTGACGCCCATATTTTAAAAAGAGGCTTTAGAGGAGACTCAGGAAACTGCAGGCCAGAGAATCTAACTTCTGTTTCCAGAAAATTGGTAGAAACAACAACAATAATAATAATATAATAAAAAAAATCATTCAGCATATGGATGAACATGACTCTCTGGGGAAGAAGCAACATGGTTTTATCAAAAGAAAATAAATCATGCCTCACCAACCTACTAAAGTTCTTTAAGAGTGTCAATAAGCAGGTGAATCAGGGCAATCCAGTTGACATAGTGTATCTAGACTTCCAAAATCCTTTGACAAGATCCCCCATCAAATACTTTTAATCAAGTTAGGCAGTCATGGGATTACAGGGAAGATCCATTTACGTATTAGAAATTGGCTGAAAAATAGAAAACAATGACTGAGTATAAGTGGTCAGTTTTCAGGATGGAAAGAAGCAAACAGCAGGGTCTCTCAGGGATTTGTATTGGGACCGGTTCTGTCTATCATATTTATAAATGATCTAGAAACAGAGGTAAGTGGCCAGATTTGTGGATGACACAAAATTATTCCAAGCTGTAAAGACCAAGATGTTTTGCATGGAGCTTTGGAAGCATTTGGTACTATTAAGCAAACAGACAACTAAATGGCACGTGAAATGATAAGTATAAAATGATGCTCATGGGAAAAAATAACCTAACTATATCTACACTATGATGGGCTCTACAGTAGCTATTACAACACAGGAAAGAGATCTGGGAGTCATTGTGGACAGTTTGCTAAAAACATCAGCTCAGTGCTCAGCAGCCATCAAAAAGGTAAACCAAATACTTGGGATTATTAAGAAAGGAATTCTAAACAAAACTGAAAGTATCATCATACCTCTTTATAAATCCATGGTGCAGCCGCACCTTAAATAGTTTGCCTAGTTCTGGTCCCCAAGCCTCAAAAAGGATATAAAAGAATCTAGTGATAGCATAGTGTGAGGCATGAAAGAGTGGAAAAATATTGTGGCCCTCTATTCTGGAATTTTTATACCATGAATTTTGAAAACTAGTCAATTCTTTGTATGCAAAGAAGAGTCACTGCTGATGGGCAAACTCCTCTAGTGTTATGGGCAATCTAATTGACTCTGTCACTCAGCAGTGCCAAGTATCCCACCTGAAGAATCATGCTGATACAGCATGAGCAATTCTGGTTCATAAGGCAACCCATCCAGAGTAGCACAACCTGTTTTAAGGCACTGCTGCTGTGCACACTATGTATTGCATTCCATCTTAGATCGTCGACAGCGGCAGGCATCTCCTTCCTAAGTTATGGTAGCATGAGAAAAGGTCTCTTAATATGAAGCAAATATTTTGATTTAAAACATAAAAAGTGTACAACTAGCTAAATTGTAAATATCTACATCAGGTCACAATAAAAGAAACTAGAAAATGGTTTTCTCAGTGCTAGCAAATTTCCCTCTTAGACCATTCAATTTGTGCTGCTGTAAAATAGATCAAGCTTGCATTAAGCACACCTTTTTATAGCACAACTAATTTAATTTCCCAAGACCAAGATCCTAAAAGCATTTTAAGACTTCAACTTACTTGTAAGTAAAAGTGAAAGGGAGGGACTATCTGCTGAGGGACTTCTGAAGTAACTCCACCCCCCTCCTCTCTCCAAAAAATCCCTCTATAAATTGTTTCATCTGCTCCAGATGTGCCCAGCATACTGTACTGACAGTGCACAGCTACCAACGGAGAGCTAGAGTGGTGCAGGGATTATCTAATGCACTAAGGCATGGCAATGAAATCTAATGTAACTGATGACAAATGATAGTGATAAATAACAAGAAGGGCTAAAGGGTTTTTGTATCACCCAAGAATGAACAAGAAAACTACATACATGGTATGTATGTAAGTGTTTTGAAACAAAAAGAATTGGACTGCTAAATAAGGACATCTTCATGCCTATCCCTTGCCACAATTGTTTCATTAGAAGCATCAGGAGAAATCCTTCCTTTGTTAAGGGCAACACAAACTTTTGCCATTGGTTAAATGCCTATTCCCTTCTGAAATGCAAGTCAGCTGTGAGTTTTTCATGCCTAGGATCATCCACAGGGCATGATGAAAAGCATGTGAACAAATATCAGTAAATAGTGTTTCAGACATTAATCACAGGTCATATTTGCTTCTACTTATTTTTATTCAAATACTGGTATCTGTTAGAAGAGTTGAAGGAAATTACGAGATATTATTATCACCAGTTTCCATCAGTGACCTACCAAAAAACATTGCTTTTAAATCCAAAATAGTCTAAGATGTTTGTCTATGTATCTATGTATGTGTATGTACACATTCATGCATTTTGTTTTGACAGGGAAAAAAATAAAGTGACGATTCAAACCTGCTGTAAAAAGAGGCAACTTCCAGAGTTAAATAAAATGTTAAGAAACCTTCATTTACTTACCTTTGTTATACTAAGCCCCTATGCAAACAGAAACCTTTGTCAGTGCTAATAAATGAATTGCTGATTTCATCCTTATAATGATTAACATTTTTTTTGGCCACAGAAATGAAAAGTGACAAAACAATATCCCGAGGCAGCCCTGTTCCACTGATTTTTTTTTTTTTAATCCTCCCAAGCATGCCACTCTTTTGTTCTTTCTCTTGTGTTACACATTGTGTCACAGAGTACTTACCTTTTGTATATTCCCCTACAATAATTTTGGAGTTAAAGTACATACAATTAGTTTAGCAAAGTTTGATAATAATGAAATTACTTTAAGTTGAACCATTTAACCTTAAGTGCAAGTGCATGTATGTGCATGTGTCGCTGCATGTAGAAAGAGGAGCCAGTGTGTTTTTGCCCTTATTTTCCACCCCTTTTAATATAAACAAATTAAAATTATATTTAAATAAAATCATTAAATAGCTAGTAGCAGTAGAAGAAATGGAAACTGGGTAAATATCAGAATATCTAGAGAGATATCCACTTGAGGAAAATGTAAGTGCTGCATCTTTTTAATGGAGTAATCACTGGTTGCAGTATTGAATTTCTAACTGACAAATGAGCCATATTGTTTGTCAAAGTCTTTCATTTTTCTTTTAGCCTCTCTTTTTATAAGGAATTTAAAGAATTTACTTTTTTGCAGCCTTTGAAGCTACAATCACTGGTGTGTCATGTGACTGAAATAACAGAGACTTGGTGGGTTAGGTCATGTGAATGGAGTACTGTCATGGATGGGTATAAACCCGGGGCGTGCAGGCAGCAGATCACAACTCTGCCCTGGTTCCAGACCACGCTGTCACCACTGTAAGATCCAAGCCCTGGAGCAGCTCCCTGCCCACGTGCACGCCCTGCCAGCGCTGCTGGGGCTGGTCTCCATGGAAACCCTGGCCCAGTGCTTTCATGACGTGGGGTGTCCGTGAAAACCAGCCACAGTGATGTGGGCAAGAGCTGCTCAAAAACGGAGTCTGCTATGGACCCAATCCAGCCCACGGGCCGGCCTTTGCCCACCGGTATAAACTGTTCAGGAAAGGCAGGCAGGAGAGAAGAGGAGGAGTAAAAGAGGGGTGTGATTTGTCAGAGCTCTTTGAAATCTGTAATAAAACTGGAGACAGGCTTGTTGAAAGCCAGTTGAAAGGTTAGGGTCAGAGGGGAAAGCAATAAGGGTAATGTTGTGGTGGGAGTCTGCTATAGACCACCAAACCAGGAGGATGAGGTGAATGACGCTTTCTTCAAATGGCTAGCGAAAATTTCTTGATCACAGGCACTTGGTTCTCATGTGGGGACTTCAATCACTCCAGCATCTTTTGGGAAGGAAATATAGCAGTGCGCAGGCTATCTAGGAAGTTTTTGGAAAGTGCTGGAGACAACTTCCTGGTGCAAGTTTTGGAGAGGCCAACTAGGGGCTGTGCTGTTCTTGACCTGCTGCCCACAAACAAGGAGAAATTGGTGAGGAATGTAGAAATGATGGCAACTTGAGCAGCAGCAACTATGAGACGATTACATATCCTGAAGAAAGGAAGGAAGGAGAGCAGTACAGTAAGAACCCTGGACTTCAAAAAAGCTGGCTTTGACTCACCCAGGGAACTGATGGCCAAGATCCCCTGGGAAGTCCGAGTAGAGGAGTCCAGGATTGCTTGCTGTATTTTTTAAAGAAATCTTACTGAGGAAGCAGGAACAAACCATCCCAATGCACAGGAAAATTAGCAAGTACGGCAGAAGACCAGTTTGGCTTAGCAGGGAACTCTTCCCAAAAACACAAAAAGGAAACTTACAAGAAGTCAAAACTTGGACAGATGACTAGGGAGGAGTATGAAAGTATTGCTCAGGCATGCAGGGATGAAATCAGAAAGGCCAAAGTGCAATCAGAGTTGCAGTTAGCAAGGGACAAGAAAGGTAACAAGAAGGCTTTCTACAAGTATGTTAGAAACAAGAGGAAAGTCAGGGAAAATGTGTTCTTGCTGTAAAGAAGGCTAATGGCATATGGGGATGCATTGGTAGGAGCATTGCCAGCAGATCAAGGGAAGTGATTATTCCCCTGTATTTGGCACTGATGAGGCCACATCTGAAGTACTGTGTTCAAGTTTTGGGTCCCCCACTACAGAAAGGATGTACCCAAATTGGAGAGAGTCCAGCAGAAGGCAATGAAAATGGTTAGGGGGCTGGGGCACATGGCTTCTGAGGAGAGGCTGAGGAAACTGGGCATATTTAGTTTGGAGAAGAGAAGACTGAGAGGGGATTGAATAGCAGCCTTCAACTACCTAAAGGGAGATTCAAAAGAGGATGGAGCTAGACTGTTCTCAGTGGTGTTAGATGACAGAGCAAGGAACAATAGGCTCAAGTTGCAGCAAGAGAAGTTTAGGTTAGATATTGGAAAGAATTTTCTTGCTAGGAGGGTAGTAAAGCACTGGGACAGGTTAGGTAGAGAGGCTGTGGAGTCTCAGTCCTTGGAGGTTTAAGATCTGGCTAAAGAACACCTTGGCCAGGATGATACAGTTGGGGATGGCCCTGTTTTGAGCAGGGGCTTGGACTAGATGACCTCCTGAGGTCCCTTGTAAATCTAACTTTTTATGATTCTATGATTTCAACAAGCATTTCACTACTTTTAATTGACTATCTAATTTTGCATATATATTTTTTTCTAAAGTTATATTACCTTAAAGTCACCACTTATTATTGGTGTAGGCATGTTTCAAAGTACATTACAAGTTGGTTAGGGAATGTAATATGTTGTTATCCTTTATACTTTGATCCTTTATTTGTTTGCTTGTCACATAGGTGTACATGGAAATATATTTAAACAACTGATATTCTGCAAAGAGACCTAAGAGACCATAACAAATAGAAATGTTAAGAACAAATATTATGAGGTGCCAAAACAGAGCTTCTTGCTGAAAATGATAGGTAGTTTATAAGCAGATAGTTTGAGAGTGTGTCTCTCAAACTTAACATTTGTATCTATACTATTCCCTCTCAGTTGTTTAAATGATAGTGTCATAACCAAGGTATTTTAGGTGAATAGCCTTGCCCAGCTTGTCAGTAAGAAGCAGTATATCTGCACTGGGGAAATACTATTAGAAGATATTTTTCATGATTATGCATGTCTCAGTTTTCGGCAGCTTGAAACATCAGAAGTAAAAATGTGCAGTGAGCTTTATGCTGTGTGTTGTCTATATAGAAATGACACAATGCTAGGGAGAGTTTCCAGCACACAAATTATTAAAAAGGGCCAAAGCACAGTTTGCTAAATGTGCTCAGAAGATTCTGCAATATTCTTTTATTGTGGGGTTTATCTTCTATGATCATCATTCCCTGTAAAAGCTAATGCTTTTCTGTAGTTTCAAATTTTGGTCTGTTATATCCAGTAACTGTAATGCAGACTACACACAATAAAAATCAATGTTTTATTTCAACCTCCCATCACAAACCTATATCTGAAGTCTGAAACTTATGTCTGAGTATTGTACTGCAAATGGCATACTGATCTTGCCTCCTGGCATGTAAGCTATTACAAACTTTTGTATACATTTCAGATTTGAAATATTGATCCCTGTCAGCTAAACCTGGAAGGCCATAAATTTTCCTTTCATGCAGGCACTTAGAAAATTAAGCTTTTAATCCTCTTTGATATTTTAGCCAGCTCCCAAGTGGCATGAACATGCCAAATATAAGTAAACATACACTAGTTTGCAAAACTTAGACAACTTTGTTCATAGCAATCTGCAATGTGACAATTAAAGTGTACAACACATAATCCTTGCAAAGCTCACCAACACAGTTGTACATGGATTTACCAGTAATTTTACCCTTGCTTTTACATGAGCTTAAATAGAATTTCTTGTAAGAGGTTTATGCTTTGCAATGGATACATCATTACAAACAAAAGGAAGCATGGCCTACATTTTAATAAAGGAATTTAAACAGAAGTACGAGAGTCTGAATGTCAGATTTCCAACATGGCGTTTTACAGACCCTTGATTGAGGACCCCATAACACAGTACCAGAAAAAGTAAACTCTTAAAGATGCTATGTCTGGAAACACATGAGAGGAGTAATGCTTTAATCTCCCTGGGGCCCAAGCCAGGCAACTTTTACTTACTATTCAAGATCTTCAAACCTGGCAACCCAGAACACACCACTGTCTCTAGCAGTGGCAGCATTATGGAGGGAATTTGTAGCTATGATGACTCTCTCCTATTCCCATATGCCACAGGAACTTCCAGCTCTTTGAGGGATACCACAGATTTCCTAAAGAAACTAGCTTCCGTTGACAAACTTCCAGCTACCATGTCACATCTCTGTACACCAACATATCCCATGAGGCTTCTATTTATATTACACTCTCCCACTCTGTCCTCTCACACAGCTATTTCATATTTTGGGACTCCCTTATACCTGCAATGTAATGGTATTGCCATGGGGTTTGATGTCTGCATCTTCCACAGCTATCCTTTCAACCCCCAGGTTGCACCTAAGGTACATTGATGACATCTTTACCATATGGACCTTGGGCAGGAACCTTTAAAGAAATTTTACCAGGACTTGAACAATTTCTACCTCTCCATCAGACTGACTCTCGGATAGTCCACCGAGAAAATTCAGTTCTTGGATACCACCATAAAAGTCTGCAATAGCCATATCACCACCACACTGTAAAATAAATCAACTGCTACAGCATCCTCCAGGCCAGCAACTCTCATTGTATCACACCATCAGATCAATAGTCTACAGCTAAATTCTACATTATAGCTGTATCTGCTCTGATCCCACTGACTGGGGCGCCCGTCTTAAGGATCTGAAGCAGGGATTCCTACACTTAAAATAATCCTAAATCCCATCACTCAAATCAACAGAGCCAGTCTCAGACCCAGCTCCAACTTGCTACAATACCAACCCTGAGATAAGGAGAACAGAATCCCTTTGGTTGTCACCAATAGTCCTCAGCTCAAACTCCTTAGACACATTGTTAATGACCTCCAACCCCTCCTGGAAAATGACAACCATCTCAGCTTGTCCTGGCTAGCAGGCAGCTCCCCAACATCAAACAACATCTCTATATCAGCAGACAACCTAAATCCTCTGCTCACTAGGCCTGTGTGAAGCTGCTAGTATTTGCTTCGGATTCGGCCGATTAGGGGGACAGTGATTCAATTTGGTGATTCAAATCACTGTCCTGAATCGATTTGGCCAAATCAGATTTGGGGATTTGGCTGCTGCCAAATCTCTGAATCACATGGACCCATCCCCACTCTCCCAGCCCCGGCAATGACTGACCTGCCCACCTCAGCTCCTGGCACTTTGAAAAACAAAGCCCCAACTCACTGGGTGCTGCCAGGCAGGGGGGTGATCCCCACTGCACCCCAATGTCCCATGCTATGTGGAGGGCTCTACACAAGCCCCCTGCCCCTGTTCTCTGAGCCCCCCATGGCCGCCCCAGCTCCAGCCCTTTCAGAAAAAAAAACAAAAATACAAAAACCCCCTGGACTCATCGGTTCCTATCTGGCGGGGGGGGGGGGGTGATTCCCGCTGCCCCCCCACTGCCCTGCACCATGTGCAGGGCTCTTCCATGGGCCCCCTGAAGCCCTGAGGCCATTGCAGGAGCTGGTGATTTCAGGAGGTTTTTTGGTTTTATTTTTCTTAAATGGCTGGAGCTGGGACTGGTGGGGCAGCAGGCAGGGGGTCAGGGGGCTCATGGCAGAGCCTCCCCCATGCAGTATGGGTCAGTGAGGGGCAGCAGGAATTGCCCCCCCCTCCCCCACCCAGCAGCACCCAGTGAGTAAGGGCTTTTTTTTAAAGCACCGGAAGCTGGGGCAGGCAGGGAAGCCATGGAGGGCACTGAGGGATTAGGCAAGGGTTGGGGGGTGGGGGGAGCAGGCAGATGATGGGGCCTGGAAGGGGTCCCCCCATGGTCCTCTTCCCCATCCTCCAGCCTCCCCTCCCCTGCCCCCTACTTACCAGCTCAGAGTCCAGCTCCAGCTCCCTGCTCCAGTGGGCAGGGACTGCCTGAATCTTCAAAGCTCTCCAAATCATTTCTGAATTGATTCAGACCTTTTTATTGGTCCCCTGATTCGATTAAAATTTGGGGATTTGGCCACCAAAATCAACCGGATCTCCTCCAAATCAAATCAGCATCCAAAGCTTTGTATAGCTTTAATGTTCACCAGACCTTGCTGTGAACCCAGCTACCACTTGTGCTCATCACCACAGACCACATCATTACAGGACCAAACAACGCAGATTATAAATAACATCTGACATTCATTTACCTGAGGCTCTACCAACATCATATACACCAGGAGTGCCAACAATATGGCCTGTGGGCCATATCCAGGCCAGAGGGCCCTTTAATCCTGTCCATAAACAGAATGCATCTGGGCCACATTCTGCATACAGCACCAATGCCAAATTGGTCCTGCGTGATGGCTCCAGCATACAGTAGTTGTCTGTAGACCTGATATGGCCCATGGGTTGGTCCCAAGCCCCTCATTCAACCCACAGGACTGGATGAGTTTGATACCCCTGATACATGTCACTGTTTGCTTAGTCTGCCCCTCTGCTTCCTACGTTGGATAGGCAAGGTGATCTCTGCATGAAAGAATGAACAAATACCAATTCCAGAAAGGCATAAACCTGAGGCAGAACATTTTAACCTCCATTGCTGACCTCAGAGTCGCTGTTCTTAGACAACAAAACTTTAAAAACAACTTGAAAAAGAAATTATTTTACGGCCCAGACTGTGTTAAGTATCGTCTGAACCCAGATTACAAATTCTCATCCAATTACCTGGATTAGTTTTTATAACCTCTTTGTCCCTCACTGGATTAACAGCTTTGTTTTTCTCTCTCCTACCTACTGCTTCTCCCAGCACTGCCCACACCTTTTTCCTCCTCTGTCCCTACTCTTTGTGTTCCAACCAGTGCTTTCTATTACAAATTCCTGATCTGATTAAATAAGCTACTGCTTACAAATGTTTATGCATCTCTGATTTAGTCAGTCTAAGGTACAAATCTGCCCTGCCTATCACTTAATGTTAACAAATTCTGGGGTATTTTCTGGATATACCAAATACACACAACTTTGCATATTGCAATAACATTTCATACTCAAACAATAAAAGTTTTCATTGTGCAAATAAATCATTTTGTGGTATAAGAAGCTAAAATAAATAAACAAACATAAAAAGGTGATTGTTCTGAAGATTGAATTGGTATAGAGCTGATTTGCCTAGAAAACATAAATATTAGTTCAATCATATGTTTTTTGTTTGCTTCCAGTGAGGAAATGTGGCCTGTAAGACAAAGACATGTGTAGTCTGTCCAATTTATGAGGGCTATTTATACCAAAGCAATTTACATTTTTTGTATGCTGATGTAAATTTGGGATCCTATGCAAACAGACAAGCAATTACACTGGGGTAGCTGACTTTAGTAGGTGTTATTACCTCTCATAACTAGAAAGCAGAAATCTAGGTAATGATCTGTTTACATTTAACCCACAGCAACCCCTAGACAAGCTGCAGACAGATGACACCCAATTTTATCAGGGGAAATCTATATGGATTTAGGTAACATGCATTGGTATAGAAGTGAAAATCTTTTTTTCCCCCCTCTCCTTTTTTATGTCTACAAAGGCTCATTACAACCATTTAAGCATATTATGTCAAAGTCCTGAGAAACTCAAATTAGATGCTGTGGCATGTACTATACTTTACTTTGTGTACCACAGATTCAAACCGTGAAAGTCTGCGTTGTCTAAAGAAAGAAACTTGCCGTTTTGTGCTGAGTTCAATATAGGCTGTCAGAGGAGAAACACAAATTTTCTCTATGCAATTCACCATGTCTCTGTGCCTGTGTGAACATTTATATGTCAGAGTTCAAAATGGGGGCAAAAAACCATACTATGATGTTTTTGCTCAGTTTGCACAAAATCTCTGAAAAAATTAAGCAATTAAGATGACACAGGGCTGGGCAGAATCAGATGTTCTAAAAAGAAATAAAGGGAAAAATAGTGTTTAAGCAACAAATACAAAACACTTTTGGCGTTGTCAGATGGTAACTTAAATATATATTAAGGGTCCTTAAAACAGGAGTGTCCACACATTAGGGCAGGTAAACACATTCAAAGGGCTCTCTGAGCAGCTCAGAGATAAACTTCTTCCATCAAGGATTATCTCCACCTAGTTTTGGGGCAGCTCGTGTTGCAGTCATGTGTGACTGTTCCATTGGCACAAAACCAGTTGAGAGAGGTCCTCCAGCATCCCAGAGGGTACCAGTCCCAGGTGCTCTACCTCTCCCCCTACAATCATGGGGGGGGGGGGAAGCCTGGGGAGAACCTAAATGTCAGAATCTCCTCTCCCCTCCCCTCTGCTCCCATTCTAAACTCCCCCTCCCACCCTTGGGAATCCCTACTAACCCTTGGCCTCTCCCCAGCCCCAGGGCTGCCCCCTGCCCTTCAGTACTCCTCCCTTTTCCCCTTGCCTCTGAGGCTTCCCTCTTGCCCCTCAGGGCTCCCCCCTCTCCCCACCCCCCCACCCCAGCTCTCATGGATCATATTGCTGGCCCCCAATATCCACTGGCTCACCTGTGGCTGTTAGTCCCAGGAGAGTAAGCAGATAAGGGGAACCTACCTGCTCAATGGCTCCTGCCACTGGGTCACTGCTGCTCTTCAGACTAAGCCCAGCCCAGAGAGCAGTGGTGGTGGGCAGGGTCCCCTTCTCTGCTTGCTCTCCTGGCACAGCATTGGCAGCCACAGGTGAACCAGGAGCTGCTATGGGAGGGGGAACAGCAAGCAGGGATCTGGGGTGCCAGACCAAATCCAGAGGTGTGGGGGTGGTGGGATAGTTGGCTGGCCCAACCCAGGTTGTCAGGGAAGGGTGGCACTCAGCACAGTGGGCTCAATCTGGGGATTGGAGGGAGAAGAGGGATGGTGCATGGCACAGCGGGCTTCCCCACCAGCACAGATTGAACTCACCGTGCCATGCACCACCATCCTTCCTCTCTGACAGCCAGGATCAGGCCCAATGTGCTTCCAGCCCCCTTCTCCCTCCCCACCTCCCACACACACCTCCCGACCAAGACAGGTGACATACGCAAGGAGTACCCAGGTACGTAACAGGGGTCCAGATAGTCTTGAAAATCGGGGGGGGGGGGGGGGCGGGCGGAGGCGTACAAGGTAATCCAAGACCTTAAATGCCTCTATACAAATGCTCATAGTATGGGGAATAAGCAGGAAGAACTCACCCTCCGAATAGCCTGTTCAAACCCAGACATAGTAGGGCTCACAGAAACCTGGTGGGATTTATCCCATGACTGGGAGGTTAACATTAGGGGCTATAGGCTTTACAGGAGAGATAGAACAGGAAGGAAAGGCTGGGGTGTGGTGCTCTACATCAAAGAGCAATGCATATCCTCTACCAGCAGGATGGGGTCAGAAGAGGGGTAGGCTGAAGTGCTCTGGGTCAGAATACAGGGGGGTTATGGGGAAAGGGACTTAACAGTGGGGGTCTACCACAGACCTCCCAACCAAGGGGAAGAGTTGGACCGTGAATTCTCGGGTCAGCTTGCAGAGGCACTTAAAGCAAGGGATGTAGTTGTCATGGGTGATCTAAACTACCCAGACATCTGCTGGGAGGAACAGTCAGCCAGGTCGGACTGCTCATGGAGGTTCCTGGCTGAGATAAAGGACCTCCACTTAACTCAGGAAGAATGCCCTGCTGGACCTGGTTGGTCCTGGCCACAGGCGATGACCTGGTAAGAGGGCTCCAGGTCCTCGACCACCTGGGTGACAGCGATCATTGCTTGCTGGAATTCACCATCCAGTGCAGGTTGCCAAGGGCCTGAAGCAAGGCAGTAGCCCTAGACTTTAAGAGCGCCAGCTTCAATGAGTTGAGGAGATTAATGGGAGAGGTGCTGGGGTCCTCGAGAATAGGGGAACTCAGTGCCCTAGATGAGCTGTCATTCCTTAAGGAGACAATATTCAGAACCCAAGGGGTGACAATCCCAACAAGAAGCAAGGGGGGCAAGAGTGCCCAAAAGCCCCCATGGCTCACCAAGGGCATTTGTGAATGCCTGATTGCCAAAAAGGAGGTGTACACCCAGTGGAAGGGAGGGGCTATCACCAAAGAGGAGTATACCTCCACCGCTCAGGTCTGTAGGGGGACTGTTAGAAAAGCTAAGGCAGATATGGAGCTAGGGCTAGTGTCAAGGATCAAAGATAATAAGTCCTTTTTTTTTAATATATAGGGAAAATGAAGAAGGCACCAGGTACTGTGAGGCCCCTGCAGGATATGCTTGGCAATCTGGTGGTTGCACCAGAGGAGAAAGCAGACCTCTTTAGCATATTCTTCACCTCCATTTTCTTGTGCAGGGACCAGGACTCCCTGACCAAAATTCCAAATGGACTCGGGAGAAATACTGCCAGGCCTAAGGTCAGGGAGGACCGGGTTAGAGAACTTCTGGAGGGGCTGGACATGTTCAAATCAGCAGGTTCAGATGCTCTCCACCCCAGGGTGTTGAGGGAATTGGCAGGGGATATTCTGGGGCCCCTGGCATGGCTTTATGAGCACTCGTGGTGCTCTGGCCAGGTGGGAAATTACTGGAAGAAAGCCAATGTGGTCCCTATCTTCAAAAAATGGAAGAGGGAGGACCCAGGCAAAAATAGGCCCATTAGTCTTAATTCAATCCTGGGGAAACTCTTCAAGAAGATCATCAAGGAGTACATCTGTGATGGGCCAGCAGCAGGGATGATGCTCAAGGGCAACCAGCACAGGTGCATTAGGGGCAAGTCCTGTCAGACCAAACTGATTGCCTTCTATGATCGGTCACAAAAGCACTGGACGCAGGTGTCGCAGTGGATGTAATCTTTCTGGACTTCAGCAAGGCCTTTGACACTGTCTCCCACCACATTCTCATCAAAAAACTAGGTGGCTGTGGCATTGATGCCTATACAATCAGATGGATTGCAAATTGGCTGAAGGGTCATACCCAGAGAGTAGTGATGGACGGGTCTTTTTCGACCTGGAGGGAAGTGGGCAGTGGAGTCACTCAGGGCTTGGTCCTTGGGCCCGCACTGTTCAATTTCTTTATTAGTGACTTGGACAATGGAGTAAAAAGCACCCTGTTTAAATTTGCTGATGATACCAAGATCTGGGGTGAGGTGGGCATGTTAGTAGGGAAGGACAGATTACAGCAGGAACTGGACAGGTTACAGGGATGGGCTAATGAAAATAGGATGGGTTTCAATACTGAAAAGTGCAGGGTGCTGCACTTGGGCAGTAGGAACTAGCAGCACACTTATAACCTGGGAAACTCCCTTCTCGAGAGCACAGTGGCAGAAAGAGATCTAGGAGTCATTATTGACTCCAAGATGAACATGGACCGACAATGCGAGGTCATGGTCAGTAGGGCTAACTGTACCTTGTCGTGCATTCACAGATGCATCTCAAGCAGGGCTAAGGAGGTGATCCTTCCCATTTATGCAACACTGGTCAGGCCGCAGCTGGAGTACTGCATCCAGTTCTGGGCGCCGCACTTCAGGAGGGATGTGGACAGCATTGAGAGGGTCCAGAGGAGGGCCACCCGCATGATCCAGGGACAGCAGGACAGACCCTATGAAGAGAGGCTACGGGACCTGAACCTGTTCAGCCTTCACAAGAGAAGGCTGAGGTGGGACCTGGTGGCCATCTATAAACTCATCAGGGGGGACCAGCAGGGTTTGGGAGAGACCCTGTTCCCCCAGCACCCCAGGGGTAACAAGGAATAATGGTCACAAATTGTTAGAGAGTAGGTTTAGACTCAACATCCAAAGGCACTACTTCACAGTTAGGGTGGCTAGGATCTGGAACCAACTTCCAAGGGAAGTGGTGATGGCTCCTACCCTGGGGGTCTTTAAGAGGAGGCTTGACATCTACCTGGCTGGGGTCATTTGAGCCTGGTTTTCTCTCCTGCCCAGGGCAGGGGGTCGGACTTGATGATCTACAAGGTCCCTTCCAACCCCACTTCTATGAATCTATGAATCACACACAACCTTGGCTTGGGCCTGGCACCCTAGGTCCACTCACCACAGCAGGCACATCTAGTCAGTGGGGGGCAGTCCTATCAGGGCAGGCAGAGACCGATGGGCCTGATGGGAACCTGACAGCCCCTGGCTGCCCACAGTCTGACCCACCTAATCTGCCCTTGAGAGCAAATAATTTGGGCAGGCACAGAGCCAATATGACCCCTAGCCACACCCCTGCTTGCTTGCTCTCTAAGAGCAGGTCAGAGGAATGCATGCAACAGGAGGGGCTATTGACCCTTAATGTACAACTGCTCAAAACACATGCTAACTTTATCACCAACTAAAATTATCAAGTGCTAATTGTAATGTGCAACTACACTTTTTATTTGGAAGTTTGCATATTGTACGTGTGCTATCATAATACTGACACTAGACCAATGATTTTCCCTTCTAGGGTGCTGCAAGAACCTTTGAAGGGTGCCAAGAGGTGTGAGCAGATAAGTGAGCTGTCAGGAAAAACACGTAAGCTAAGCAGGTAAACCAGGCTCTGGTTTATCCCTGCCTGGACAATCTCCCACCCCTAAGCTAAGTACAAACCATCAAAAAACCCAAGAATGTATTGATCTAGTCTTTGCAGATTGGTCTAAGACCCAAGCTGGAGTTTGCTGGGTGTAGGGGGAGGTAGGCAGTGAGCCAACCAATGAGGCAAGTGAGACAGCCCTCACTCCTCTAGCCTAGTGCCTAGTTTGCCTATGCATTAACCAAGCCCTGTAGGGAGCAGAGGGGTGGGGTCATCCCTGCTCTCTGCTTAGTCCAGGGCTGCAAAATGCTGGGATGATGAGGGACTCTGATTTAACTTGAACCAGGAAGAGGTCTGGGACAGAAGTTTCATAAAGCTTTTTAACCTAAATCAGTTAAGTCTCATACTACATTCAACCAAATTTATCTTAAACCAGTTTTAGCCATTTTGAAATTGGTTTATGTGTACTGAACTTATGTTCTGTTACAGGTTTAAATGAGGTTCTGATCACTTAAACTGGTTTGTGCGTAACTTCTGTCCCTAGCCCTAGTGTCCAGTCCACATGTAAGGAGGTAAGCACTGTAATACATAAATTAGTTTTTGAAACTGGGTGTCATTCAATTCACAGAAGAGTCATGGAGGAACGCCTTAAGTCCAATAAAGGATGCCTTGAGTCCTGTGAGGGGTACCTCAAATCCAAAAATGGTTGAGAACCACTGCACTAGATAATTGAGAGCCAGCTGTGTGCATTATGATGTAAAGCAAGCACAGAGACAACTGTGGACTATGGTTGTATTCCCCTGAGATATTTTAAGCCTTCCTTATAGCCATGTCATTGTATGATCCCATATCTCAGTCTCCATCTTCCCAGCCTTGGCCCAAAATGTTGCTGCTGGTGGTCCTCACAGCCCCAAAACACCACATTCAGACACATGCACACGTGCATATTATCTATACAAAGTTTGAATTTAAAACTATTACTGTTGGATTTGCTCACAACATGCACAAGAAAACTTGGGATCTATCTGTGTATATTAGCTATACCTAGAAACACTTAAAATAAGATAAAAGCTCACAATCCACTGACAAACGTATATGAAAGCATAGCAGTCTGCTCATATCTTAGTTTATTCCTAGCACACCTTTTAGATCTAGGCTTAAATATCTGACCCTGACATCTTATTCTAATTGCTATTGTTCAGAAATTTGTGCTATTTTATAAGGTAATGTGACCCATATTTTGTAGTTACATCGAACATTAACTTTTGATGGAAATGCATTACAAAGCCAATTAAAAATAATGTAACAACAAAATAAACATCAGAGCAAGACTAGAAATATGGCAGATTCATATTCCTGATGCACAGAAATGATCGCAAAAATCGGATATAAAAGACTATAAATTAAACAAATATCAAAGCCCTGCATGGTAACTTGGAATTGTTCCATATTGTAATCCTCCTTTATAGCACTGATGAATTTTTAATATGCCCATTAATTTGTACATAATTATGAACTACAATTATTGCTCTTTTATGTTGAGTTACCAGTGTTGATGGGAAAAAAATGTAAAAAAATTTTTAAAAAATTTCAGACTCAGTGTTTGAAACATGCATAGTGATTAGAAGGGTTTGAAAACAATGAAGGGTTTTAGGTTAATTTTAGCACCCCTTAGGGCTTTTGAACTAAAAACACTCTCACACATATAAGAGCATAAGACTAAAAGAACTGACTGGATCATCAAGACCAGTCCCCTTCAGTTACAGGCAGTACATCATAACATTGACTTCAAACTCGTAGAACTCCATGTGGGGTGCATCCAGAGGAGTTGCAGTAACTTGGCTGCATGGCCCTTTGGGTTCGCACTACACCACAGGAGCCTCAGGTATCCTTTTTAAGGTTCCTAAAAGCAGGTGAAAATGTCCCTTCCCTCCCTCTTCCTGCTCAAAGGCATGCCTTCTCCCTACCCCTTTCTTCACCTCTCCCTCCTGCCTTTCACTACTGTCCCCAGGAATGGGGAAGCACCAGAGCCATTCCTGCCTACTGCCTGGGGGCAGGCCTTACCTAGGGATAGGGACAGTGAGCCCTTCCCTGCCCTTGCTCCAGCCATGCTATTGCCTCTGTCACCTTCTCAGATGACCCCAGTCCCCACTCAGCCTGGTAGATCTGGAGCATCCTCAGCCTCCAGGGTATGTGGAGGAGGCTGTGAGCAGGGGGTGCAACCAGCCCTGAAGTATGGGCTGCTGCTCCTGCATCTCTTTTGGGAAAACCTGCATCCACCACTGGTCCCATATCGGAAATATTTCTGGTCTTACCCCCCACAATACTTTGAAGGGGAAGTTGTTATAGAAGCTTGTAGCTGTGATGGTTTGGATCCTTCTAATTTCCAGGCCATTTTTTTTTCCATTGATAATTTATACACATTTGTTCTTCTAATAAAACTGTGCTTACCAGAGATAGCTGTTCTCCCTCCCAAGAGGGCACTAGATATACATAAAAGACATGTATTTTTAAATATCAGTCAACACTCCCTTAGCCTTTGGTTGCTATCCTAAACAAACCAAGCTTTTCTACTTTCTCCGCTGGAGAGCTTTGAAATTGCTTTTACCATATCAGTAGCCCGTCTCCATACTTTTCCAGTCTGAGTTTGTCTTTCTTGAACATGGGTGATGAGAATTATATTAATTCTTCCATATCACTGGTGGAAATACATATCCTGAAACACCCATGTTCACATTTACACTTTTCATAGCTGCATAGCTTTGGGGCTCATCTTGATATCAACTAGTATACGAATCCTGCTCAGTCTATTCCAATTCTGAACTCTTAACTTACAGCTGTAGCTTTATTTAGTAATCCCCAAGTGCCTGACCTCGGAGTTTCTACCACTGAATTTAATTCCATTTCTATTCAAGTTCCAAAGGTTGTTTAATTTCCTTCTGCATGATATTCCAATCCTCCTCTGTATTAACAATGCCTCCCAACATAATGGAATCAACAAATTTAATTAGTGCATTCACAACTTCTGTGCTAAATTCATGAATGAAAATATTAATCAGTAAGATTTATCCCCCTTTCATCAACTGTGCCACAACCTTCTTTCCCCAGCTACTCAACTGGAATCCAGCCTTCATTATTTTCTCATGCCTCTACTCTGCTTATATTTGGCTGTTGATCAGCTGAGCCTTCACTTTGAGCATCATTATCAAATATTAATTTCTCAATTCTCCCAAAGTGATATATTAAAAAAAAGAGATTTAAAATATAAAATAGGGTGTCTTGCCACAAATATTCATAAATCCAAGTGCAGATTTTATCCTTTTCTCTATAGAATCATTAAATGCCCAGGATCATTTCCAGGAAATATCCATATAACACAGGAAACCAAAGCTTCAGTAGTTTTTCTTTCTTTTGTTTACAGCAGTTAGGCTGATTAAAAACACTTGATGAAAAAAATTTATTACAACTGATAGATTACTGAACACGGAACGTAGTAAGGAACCCGTAACTTTAAAATTCTAAATATAGGTCCTTATTTAGCCACCTAAATATGATCTTATTTTAATCAGTCAATGTTTTTACTGGACTTGAGGAACAGAGAACTCAAAGGGACCTCCTGTGCCTCAGAAACCAATCCTCCTCCCCACATGCAACTACATTATATATCACATAATCCCACATTAAAATTAATTGAGATATCTCTTTAAACAAGGTAGATTTCTTGTCCCTATTTCTCCTGTATATCTTCCTAAAATATGAAAATCTGCAGCCACATTTTCAAAATTTTCATATACCAAAAATACCAAATAACCCCTTGCATTTCATTAATATGAATAAATATCAGAGGTTTTTTAGGCTATGAAACAAATATTTCCACCCGATTTTTCCCCCCATAATAATTCAAGAAGTATGTACAACTACTAAACACAGTGTGTATTATCAATAGGTTAATTATTTGTCTTATAACCACAATAATTGCTAACTTTGCACAGGCAATATTACAACAGCATTCTGTTAACTTTTATTATTTTTTTTTTTTATCAGCGGACTTCTCATTGTTATAAGGAGGAATGTAAAATCAATAAAAATTTAACTAATTCCAGCAATTGTGGTAGAGAATAAATTATTTTGTATCAGAATATCATAATCCCAGAGCTTTATAAGGCAACTGCCTCACTAAATGTTTGCTATGATACAACACAATGACATGGTTTTCTAAAATAGTACATTCTACAGCTAAATCTCAAAGTTTAAACTTAAATCACAATTAGGTATTTCTTGATGTGTAATGTAGTAAAGGCTGGACTGGATCCTAGCACCAAGCTCTTCTGCAACCAACATAGCTTACCACCAAACTAATCTCTTCAATTTCATGATTTTGAGATGTAAAGCACTAGTGTCAAAGAGCAAAATGGAACAGTTTTAGTGGTCCCCATTTTTCTTATTAGGAATCATTAAATCCTTCAACAATATCTTCATTCCCTCTATATATGAGTGTTAGCATAAAATAGACTCCTAGCTTTGTGAAATTTCAGAAATCACCCATGGCTCTGGACCTGTTCCTCTAATATTATGGACCATCATAAACATGGTGGAACTAAGCCAAGATAAAGCCATTTTTGTGTAACTAATTTATCTTCAATCTGAAAAGGGGAATTCATTCACCAATGCTAGAAGTACACTGAAAAACATTTATACTAAGTACAGACTGTCAAAAGCCCAAGGCTGAATAGATTCAGTCTTCGTAGGTTAGTTTAAGCTACACAGATTTAACTGATGAGCAAGTGAACCGACATTCACTTTTGATTCTGGAAATGCAGCCATATACCTGCAGTGGGCAAAGCCAGAAGCTGGGGAGCACAAGACCATGTCTCCATGCTGGGCTGGAGCAGACAGCTTGGGCCAAAGCTAGCCTGATCACCCTGCAAGGTGGCAGGTGGGGTTTGCTGGGGAGGTGCAAAGCATCCTGGGATGCTGGGGGACTATGAGTTAACTTGAATCTGGAGGGCATCTGGGACAGAATTTCAATAAACTGATTTAACCTAAATCAATTAGGCTGATACTACATCCATCCAGGTTTCTCATAAACTGGTTTTGGACAGTTTAAAAATGGTTTATGTGTACTAAACTTTGGTTGTATTACATATTTTAACTGGTTTCTGATGGCTTATACCCATTTATGTGTAATTTCTGTCCCTTGCCCTACTAAAATTATGCTTACAATGCTAGTATGGTCATTATTCAATAAACAGCTATCATCTCTCAGGGTCACCCTTGCTTATAGTCTTCAAATTTCTTAGTCCAGCCAATGATTTGCTGTGACTAAAATGACAGATTCAATTACTTTAACAGCAAAATTGAAGAAAGAATCTTGAAATATTGAGCTGAAAGTTAAGGATGCTTTTCCTGTGTGTAAGTGGCATAAAATCATGTGGGACCAGTTCTTTGTCAATTGTATAAATGTATGGTTCACAAGTAGGTGTTATATACAAGATTACAGTAGTATCATGTATCAGTTTCCCTGTGCTTCTAATTAGCATACTCCAGCAGACTCAATTAATCAACTCTGCTATGATGTGTTGTAATTATAGCACATCCGAGGAGCCTCCCCACAGGTCTACAGGCACCTGTTATGTTTAAGAGACTCTGAGGCCCCTTTATACCAGTCTGGCAGCTTAAAAGGCCTCAAGAAAATCCAGTTCTGTTGCTATTCATAATCATTAAAGGTGTCTATACACATGCTCTGGGTTGGAGGGTACTTTAACTAGAGTGTCTCATTCAATTAGTTTTAGTTAAAGTGCCTCCATTGCTATTTTGACATGCAGGGATGCTGAATACACATCATGTAGAGGTTGCTGGAGGGTACTTATTAACACACTCCAGCAGACTCAATTAACTCTGCTCCGAATGCTAACTAGCATGCATCAGAGCAGAAGTCCATCACATCTATAAATGCCTTATGATTCTTAAATATTTCTTCCTTAGAAAACAACATACATAAACTGACTGATTCCTGAGAATGAGAGGAAATCCACCTTTTAATCTGGTGTTTGGTGCTCCATAATGTACTTATCCCAAGATCATAAGTCCCCAAATCTTAAACTTCTGGGGAAAATGGAAGCTACGCATTATTTGTTACTGAAAGTTTAACCTCTTTGACATGACACTCACCATGGTTTCAGAAAGAATCTGTTTTGTACCTAACGTACAAACAAACAATATTATGAACCAATGCTAGCTTATTGGCATCATCCACCAAAGAATGGAAACATTTTGGTGTTTTTGTCATTGTCTAGCAATGAGAGAGGTGTGGGATGGAAACCCCAAACTCCACACAGATAACCTGTATTCAGGAGAAGTATCCAAAATGAGAAGACTCCAACCCTCGCTCTTCCTTACTACTCCACAGTGAATGCCAGAAACCAGGATCATATCGGGGCCACTACCCCATGTCACAGGTAAATAGAGCCTGTAGGTAGTGTAACATTTGAATTAGAACGGAACACAAATAATAATTCAAAATGTAAAACCTCAGCTTTTAAAGCTCTTTGATATAATATTCAAAGGAAGATTTGTAAGCTTCTTAGTGAAAAAAAAAATCAATTTATTTTGATTTTGTTGCTGATTAGCTAAAATCTGTTCCTCTGTGAGACTGAGTCACATAGCTTGAAAGGCCACAATCACTTGCAAGTTGAGACTTGCTATCAGTCAAACTTATCAACCATAGAAATCACCTAGCACATGATGTTCATAGATACAAGGTTGAAAAAAAAAAAAAAAAAAAACTACACCAAAATGAATGGAAATTTTGGCCAGGCAAAGAAACTAGGAAACTGCTAGTTTCTTCCTTGTAGAAGAAAAGAATAGCAGACTTTCACCTAAAATTATTTTCCCAGAAGAAGGGAAGAGAGTATATAGGTGCCACTAGTTGCTTACCTAGTTATTTATATAGACTCCTGTGATATTTTAATAGAGGAATTGAGGAGGAACAGGAAGGCCCAAAAGTCCTAGGCACAAGTACAAAGGACAGAGACTTGCAGAAGCAACCGTTTCTGTTGCTTTCTGCAAAGGAGAAAACAGCATACTTCCCCTGTCTTCGTTATTCCACAGCATCCCCTACTTCTTTGGCTCATAAGCTTATTTATCACTATTTTTCCTAGCTTAGAGTATTATCTGCCTGATACAGTAACTTTTGCTAGATTTATTTTAAAATTAAATGTAGCATATCAGTTTACTAAATAGAGGGTCACTACTCAATGCAATGCAAGACACAGTTTGGATACTGATTTAATTATAACTGTATGATAAAGCAAAAGCACATACCTAACTAGTTAGCTTTAATGGTCTGTGTTTTAGTGGGAGTTGTGTTCTACTAAATAAAACAAGTTTAAAGGAGAAATACTTCATAAAGGTGATGAAGCTGCAGAAGCTGCACTGTAAGACTGTTCCAAGTGCTCTCACAACAAACAATTCATACTGCTGTCCAACATCAAACACCACAAAACAGGGGAAAGATTTTTGCTTGTCCCTTTATGGCTATGAGGGTGTCACTTGCAATCTGTGTTTGAGATTTGAGTACCTTGAATATTTATCAGCAACTCTTCTATTCCTAAGTACTGTCACTTAACATTTCTTGCATCTAAATGAATTTTTAGAATCAATATTAAAGACAGAAGCATCTAGGGAAACAAAACGTGGTTTAACATTGATGAGATGTCAGACACAGCCTAAGAAAATTTCCTGATACAGTATGTGCTTCTCCTGGCACGGCACTGAACAAACATTTCTTTGCAACACTACCAGCAATAGACCTTTCTTAAATCCATGATAAGCAGTTGACAATATTTTGCCTACATATGTGAAAAGGGAAAATCCCAAATAGTCCTACACTCAGTAGGCCACCATTTAACAAAAAGAGAACATTTTCTAAAAGGTATGATAGCATAAGAGTGATGTTGTAGAAAAGACTGAGCAGGGATAGGATAACAGACTTCAAAATGGAAAAAAGTTACTGCAAAGGAGAAGATTATAAAAGGGACTTGGAGGAAGCACAGTAAGTTTAAACTGAACAACATGGAGATTCATATTAGATATTGAGAGTTGAGGAAGACACTTCTTAAATGTAAAAAAAGTTAGGCAAAGGAAAGATACCTAAGGAGGTTGTCAAATTTTAGTCATAAAAAACCTCTTAACAGCAGGTTAGACAAACATCAGACAGAAATGGTTAAGGTATAGTTGTTGCTGCTAATGTCAAGGGGTGGTCTTAACCTCCCAAAGTATCTTCCATCCTAATTTTCTGTATTTCATTATGAAATGTCAATTTTGCATCTTCCAGTTTACAAATCTGTGTTTATCAAAGTGCAAAACTTTTTCAAATATTAGGGTTGGTGATAGACCAAAAAAACCCCCAAAAGATAATAATACATTAGTTTTCTTTGAAGCTGCTTATGATTCTACATAATGTTAAATTTACTTTTCTCTTTCATTCCAGACTTTCAACAGCATGAGAAAAAAAAGCCAGGAAGAAGTTTCTTCTTTCCAGCTTTTAAGACTCAACTAGTCTGACTACAAGCATCTGGCACCATACAAGTAACATATGCAAGTTGTTTACAAGCTTTGAGGCCTCCTAGGAATAAAAAGCCTAAAGGCTCTTGTCTTAAAGCTTAATCTGTTCTGAAATGCCTTTCTTAGAAAATACTAAAATCTAACCTCATTCCTTTTGATCAACAACATTCTTCAAGCAATTATGACATCACTAACAAATGTGGTTGGGTTCTGACGAGAAGATCTTATAGAGAAGCCTGAAGTTTGAACACCTAATTCCTTTAAAGTTATTTGAAAATTCCAGTATGCAGTTAGAACGCTACACATGAGTCACCAATCTTTTCTAAGCTTACTCTTCTATTATTGTACCTCCCATGTTCTGTATTTTTGGCAAGGGGAAATAAGAGCAGCTCTGCAATATCATATAACAAATTGTCTACCTCAGCTGGTAATTTCATAGGACAGCAAGCTCAAGTGACCTTCAGGCACATTCCCAAATTTTACATGCTTATACATGTTAAGAAACTTTGTTTTCCCTAACTGTATCGCTTGATTTAAGGTGAAATGCATTGCATTGGCCACATACAAAACTCTTAGATAATTAAAAAAATATACTAAAATATACTTGTAAAGCACAAATACCTTCTTTGTTATAGATAATAAGATGTTGTACTGGAAACTGAAAGATGTTTCATATTGAGAGCTATGTCTGTAGCTATCAAACCAGAAACAGAGGAGAATTAATCTTCTTTTTCTGGGCTAGCACAATGTTATTTTGGACCACCCACAAAGATTCATTGGTTTGCATGCTGCTTTTTTTTTTTTTTTAGCAAATCAAATAATTGACTTTAATAGATGATATAGCAATCTATTGTCAGTGCTCTGATGATATGGCTTGTGGTAGTTATTACTGAAGTTACAGTTCAACCTTTTTCTAGAGTGTTCTGATTGGACTACTTTTTCTTTTCCCCACTTTTCCTCATTAATTTCTCACTTTCAGTCAATCCAACATATCCAGATAAAAATCAAATAAAATCAAAGGTAGCTGAAAGTATTTTTTTTAAGTACACCACCTTTAAGCATTTTGAGATTCGCTCATTACTAAAAATTAATATAAATTGTTCCTAAAAACAGATGGACATTTCTTTTGTTGTTATTAAACCTGGGCAAAGCTTCTTTTTTTTAATTTTTGGTGTCCTGAAAACTACACAGCATTAGATATGGCAAGCATCAAGAAATAATGAACTTATGTCCTCCAGCAATAACATCAATGTATAGTTGGAATGGTTAATTCCACAGTGACATATAAAAGAATATATCTTCTTTCCTTTTAAAAATGAAGTAGTCAATGCACACTAAGATAGCAATCACAGTATGCGGTGAAGTGCCATCTCTAATTACTCCTATCTTGTCTTTCATGTATTTTCCAATGGCTTGTTAATTTTTTAATTTTAAAAGTCTGTCTTTACAGAAATAATTTGAGATTATTTTTAGGGGACTCTTTTTTTTTTTTTTTTTAAGAGTGTTTCAGTCTTCATTTCTAGAGCAAGTGATTTGAAAAATGTGAGGTAAGTTGAGTTACTGCTGCAGGGCTGCCAGATGTCCATAATGGACATTCAATAATAAAAATGGGGCTAAATATGCCTGTCCATAAAATCAATTAAAAATTGATCCATCCATAAAAGCACTACACAATCAGATCTTGATTGAAGTTCCATGGTTGAAAAGAAGCTGGAGCCAAGCTGACAGAGACAGAGCACAGCAGCACTACCTGTTGTCTGAAAAAGAGCAGTGCACCCCACAGGGAGCATTCTCTCAGGGCTTTGTAGACTCCTGCCTTCCACACTTTGTGCTACTGCTGCTGTGAGTTCTGTCAGCTGTCTGTAATACTGCTGGGTTGCAGGTAGACTTATTTGAGGGTCCCTGCTGGGGAAAAAAAAAAGTGTGCCTAGTGGGACTTAGTGCTGGGTGGGACAGCATGGTGTGGGATATGGTTGAGGGTATCGAGGTATGGAAATGATTAGAGGACCACTAGGATGGGGGCAGCATGGTATTAAACCATTGCTGACATCAAGCAGGGTTGTCAGCTCAATCTATTTTTACTTCAGACTTTCTTACTGAAAATCAAACTTTTTTTCCTTTTTTTTTTTTTACTATGGTCAGGGTTAAACCCCTAAATTTGAACCAGTCCTTTAAATTGGGGCCTGGCAGCAGGGCTGGGACTGGAAGAAGTTCTACATTTACATTGTGTAAAACATATATCAGAAAGTGTCAGTTAAAAAAATATCTATCAGTAAAAAGTTGGCAGATTATCAGTAAAAATAATATATATTCTTGGGTTGACAACCATGCAGTGATAGTCTATATATACATAAAACAAAGTGAAAATGGCACTGTAGGCAGAAAAGGCTCTCTCTAATTCAAGCCTAGCATTCAGTTGAATTCAGTCTAATCCAAGATAAATAATAATAGTTAAAAAATACATTTAACAGTCATGTTTATTTACTTTGATTTCTGGAAGTTAGTTCTCTGGTTAAATGGGTGGTAATATCAGTACATAGAGTATCACAAGTACATCCATTACTGTACCATGTTCTAATGGAAAGTCACTCTTCATTATGATTCCCTACCACTATATCAGTGATTCTCAGCCAGAGTTCTGTGAGATCCTTTAGAGAATTCTGTGGGATAGTACACACTATGAACACTGTTATGCGATGTGATATGGAAGATATGTACTGTAGAGAGGCCCATCCTAATAAAAAAAGGGGTCTATTCACATTGTCCATGGACTATGTTAAGGTATCATAGGATAAACACAAGAAAAGAATCAGAAGTGAATGGACTTAAAATGCCATGTTGTAAATGAAGCCTACCAACATAGTTAAAATAATGAGAGGATGAGCTACCCCAATCATCACTTGTTTTGGGTCCCTTAAAATAAAACTGGGACCCAAGAGGACAGAATAATTCAAACACAACAGTTAGTCTGAAAAAAAATCAAGTTTACTAACTTCTACTCTTAGGCTGGAAACAGATGTCCTCTTTGGAGCATGATTGGCTGTGCTGCAATATGTTGCAGCATAGCAGATATATGTCACAGATATTTAACAGATGTCACTAGGGCTGTTGTCCATGAGGGCAGTCCCCTGCCCCTCCATGGGCTTTAGGGGACCAGTCCTTAGAGGAAAGGGACCAGGTGCCCTGCCCCAAGTTGGGGCACATGCCTGCAAATGAGGAAATCACCACTTGCTGATGCACACCTGTGATGACTGGGGTAACCCATCCCCTTGTTAATTTAACTACCATTCCTTCTTCTCTTTCCTTTATCTGTATTCACCTGTTCTTTAATAAGAATCCAAGTTAGGTAGCCAAAACTCTCTTCTTCATATTTCTTCTTTGACCCTGTTTTGAAATGCCTCTTTTGGCTATAATATCTTTAATATCTTTTCACCAGTACAGGTTGTCAGGTCTCAGTGTGATTGATTAAATTTTGTACTATGCCTGGTCCTCCACCATCTACTCTCCTCTTTCTTGTCTTTTTTCCCAGACAAGTGGTCCCCAACATAGCCAACAGCAATCATAAGTAAGAATCAGGACCAAAAAGAGAAACTACATTCTCTCTCTTTGTTGGACTTCCATCTTTGTTTTGTATCTCTTGCTTTATTTCAAGGTACAATATTTTTTCTTTAAATAGATCCAGTGCATTTTAGCTAAATGTTTAATTTTCACCAATAGACAAAAACATCTTTACAACCATCTAAAAGTCTCTCAAGCATGTGGTTTCCTCGGCAAAGATCCTTTACAACTAGAACTAGGTGAAATGCTTTCAGTGAATGGAAAATTCACTGAAAAATACAATTTCAGGGGGAGTAAAGAAAAACACACAGGGTCATCCCTGGATTATTTTTTTAGGTTTTTCATTTTGCAATCAAACAAAAAACATATAGCATTTGATTTTGGGTGGCCTACCAAACTGAAAAATGCATTATATTTACCGTTTTATTAGCAACGGGCAGGGATGGGGGTTGCACTGATGCAGTTGCATTCCCCTTTGATTTCTACTCTGCCAAAATGTTAAAACCAACTGCCTGCAAGGGGCAACAGCATTTCTATTCAGGCTAGTGAGACCATCACTGGAATTTATGGACCATTATAGTCTGATTCCATCTAAACTCTTCATTCCATAGGTGTTAATGGCTCTGTCTTCTTTTTAATTATCTTCATAGATTTAATGGATTTCTAAAGTCAGAAGGGACCTGGTAGATCATCGTGTCTGACCCCCTGCTCCAGGCAGGAAAGAGTGATGAAGTTAAGTAACCCCAGCCAAATGCCTGTCTAATCTCCTCTTGAACACCTCCAGGGTAGGGGAAAATACCACCTCCCTTGGAAGCGCATTCCATATTTTGGCAACCTTTACCATAAAGAATTTCTTCCTGATGAACAATCTAAATCTGTTTTCCATCAGTTTGTGGCCATTATTTCTGGTAACCCAGAGGGGTGCACAGGTAAACAGAGTGTCCCCTATTCCCTGCCCCCCCAATGAGTTTGTAGGCAGCCACAAGATCGCCTCTCAGCCTTCTCTTATGGAGACTGAAGAGAGTCAGATCTCTCAGTCTGTCTTCATAGGGTCTTACCTGCAGGCCCTCAACCATACGAGTAGCCCTTCTCTGAACCCTCTCAAGGTTATCCACATCCCTTCTGAAGTGTGGCAACCAAAACTGGATGCAGTACTCCGTCAACCAAGACTCCAAGATCTCTCTCCTCTGTTGTGGTGCTCAGAATGGTACCCCCAATCTATAGGTATGTTGGAGATTCTTTCTGTCCAGGTGCAACACCTTGCATTTATCCTTGTTGAATTGCATCCTATTCTGATCCGCCCACTTCCCCAGTCTATCCAAATCCACCTGAATTCGCTCCCTGCCCTCCAGTGTGTTTACTATGCCCCATAGTTTAGTGTCATCTGTGAATTTGGACAAGGTGCTTTCAACACCTTCATCCAAATCGCTGATGAATAAATTAAACAGTACTGGTCCAAGGACAGAGCCTTGGGAGACACCACTGTCCACAAACCTGCAGGGAGAAACCACCCCATCTACCACCACTCTCTGGGTGCATCTCATAAGCCAGTTTTTCACCCACCTTACTGTTAAAAAAATCCACATCACAGCTATTCAGTTTATGAATAAGAATTGGATATGACACTGTGCCAAAAGCCTTTTTAAAATCCAGGTAAATAATATCTACTTCCTCCCCTGCATCTAAGCACTTTGTGACCAGGTCATAAAAAGAGACCAGGTTAGCCAGGAAGGATCTGCCTGCTATAAACCCATGCTGGTTGCCCCTCACCATTGTGCTACCCACTGGCCCCCTGCAAATGTGATCCTTAATGATTTTTTCTAAGGTCTTGCTGAGAATAGAAGTGAGGCTAACTGGCCTATAATTACCCGGGTCCTGCTTCCTCCCCTTCTTGAAGATAGGGACCACATTGGCCCTTTTCCAGTCCTCTGGGACCTGTCCCAAGTGCCATGAGGGCTCAAACAGCTGTGCCAGCGAATTCCTTTAGTACCCTTGGATGAAGATCTTCAGGGCCCACCAACTTAAATATGTCCAACCCTTCCAAGTGCCATTTCACTAGGTCAGTGCTAACCATTGGTGGAATGGTACTACTCTCATGCCAGACTAAAGACACATTGGGACGTGCATTTGTATCTGTGTCCAGGAAAACAGAAGCAAAGAAATTATTTAAGAGCTCCGCTTTTTCCAGCCTATCAGTTACAAGTTGCCCTAATCCATTCTGTAGCAGCCCTATGTTACCCTGCACCATCTTCATGCTCCCTATGTACTTAAAGAAGGATTTCTTGTTATCCTTAATCTTTGTTGCCAACTTGAGTTCTGTATCTGCTTTGGCCTTTCTCACTGCTTCCCTGCAAGCATGAGCCAAGTAGGTATACTTCTTCTTGATGGCTGCCCCCTGCTTCCACTGCCTGTAGGCCTCTTTTTTCCTCTGAAGGCTCCCCTGGATTTTCCTGCTCAGCCAAGAAGGCTATTTGGCTCTTTTGCCACCCTTTGCGTGTACTGGGATGGTGTGTCTCTGTGCCTGTAGGATCAGTCCCTTGAGGAACTCCCACCCATCTTGATGTTTGACTAATCAAGCTATCCTTTCTTCTGCAATTCTGCTTTCTGTTCATTGCTCCTGGTAACTTATCTCCTATTTCACATGCCTGAAGATGGTTTTTAACTGATTCCAACAAAGTTATATTTGTTTATGCTCTGTTCTTTAACTGAATGATATATCCTTAGACCCCTAGCCTACTAGTAAACCTTCTAATTTATTTTACCTGGTGAAAAATGTGAGTTTTATTATACAGGATCATACACCACACCGTCTGCACACCACTTTTCAAAACCTGGATCTGCCTGTGGTAATAAGAAATACTGTTAAAAAATTCTCTCTATAGATCTATCTATATCTATATAGATATAGATTTATAGATACAGATCTACAGATCTCTACAGATCTCTATCTGTATGTCTTATCTTCATAACTTATATTTCAAATAAACTTTTTACCTTCTTTTTGATTTTTTTTTAATTAAATGTGTTAATGGCAAGCAAACCAAGTATTTTGGGATTGCTTGAAATTCCTAACCTTGTTGAAATAGTTAATGTTTTATAGTAGCATGATAACATTTTTGATTCCTTGGGTCCATTTTCCCATTTAAAGTTACACAATAGATAGTCCCTCATCACCTCCACCCCTTTTGCTGGTAACAACATCTATAAAAGTGGTTCCTAACCCTTAGCTTATAAACAACATGTTGGTTACAAGAGCAGAGCAGATGAAATTTAAAAAAATAGAATAGTCCCCTCTTATTTAGAGCAGGTAATCATCAATGGAAATTCCAGGGGAAGTTTGCCTGTATACTGCATATAAAACGATTTAGTAGGAAGACACTGTATTCAAGTACACAGTTTTTAAAATATTTATAGACTCCTATTAATGTTGAAAAACTGCTTTAGGGTTAGCAATCTAACTGGCATGTATTTTTTAACTATATGCTACAGTCTGGTACTAAAGGGGAAGTTGGTTTTGACAAGTATCAAATAACAAAAATTACAAAAGACTTGAACATAGCTCATTAGTTTGACTCTGCATTTAAAAACATTCGAAATGAGGCTGATATTTTTCTCCTCTTCAAACAAAACTTAAGCCTTAAGCCTGCCTTATCCTTGTATAGTCTCTACCGAACTACTATGTAAACGGATGCTTACTTTTTTCATTCTAAACATGCCCGCTTAAAATTATGCTGCCAGAAAGTACTATTACAATGAAAAAAATATTTCTGAACACTGCCTTTTTTTTAAACAAAAAAAATACTTTTTTTATTATTAATGTACATGGTTCTAATTGCCTGGAAAGTACAATATTTTTAGGTAGTGGAGTGAAATCATCTTCAAATTGTAAGATCTGCCCTCTTAGGGTCTTTCAAAATAAGTTCATAGAAAGATGTTACATGGCTCCAGAGAGAGAGAAAAAAAAGGGAAGTCTAACAATGGGGAAAAAAAATGAACTTGTTCTCTGCAGAGAGAAGCTCCTAAATTACTACACATCGTATTCTACTGTCCCAATCTTTGTTCTTTAGCTCACTATTTTTTTTTGTTCTTCAGTTGATGTCTCAATTCATACCCCTTATCCCAAATTATTTTACTGATTAAATTTTGAATCCTTCATTTTTCTCAGTGTTTAGAGTGCTATCCTAGGATAGATATTGGCTCAGTTCTCTGCTTTACTGTACACATCCTGGATTCTTCTATGCTAAACACCAAAGGCATAATTCTCTGCCACTGCTGTGTAGTATACCCTTAATCTCACTGTACTTCAGTTTTCCTTCAGTAAAATCAAGCTTTTTCAACATTTCAGAGATGAGAGTGTCTCAGATACTATTATAATAGTAATTATGAGCAATTAAAAAATGGATTTGTTCATCTTTGTTTCAAATTGGATATTTCAAATTGTTTGTTGGTAGAAATCAGGATCTAGTAACTAATCTGGTAGATACCACAAAGTTTAATATCTGCTTTTAAAGTAATAGAGAAAGTGAAAAAATCTTGTTCAACCACTAACGGCAGTTCCTTAAAATGCTGCATCTTCAACTGGAGGAGTCGAAGCATGATGCAAGAAATATTTTTCTTTATCCTTATCAGTGTTCAGTTGATTTTATCATCAGTTCAATTTTAAGTGTCATTTTGTACTTAATTTTTCCTAGTGCATTGTTTGGTTTAGTTTATTTTCAGGTTCTCAATAAATTAAAAATAAACCTTCAAAAATAGTAAGATGTCGCTAGTTTCAGAAATACAATGTTACTTTAGAAAATGATTTATTTTCCAATTCTAGCTAGTTTTTGAAGTTTTCGAATACAAGATAAAATAACTATATATTTCAAAAGATCCTTGCATATACTTCTTCTGGATGCTATGCATTTAAGTGAAGAGGGAAAACAATCTATGACCTTTATGAAAAGACATTAACTTCCTGCCATTAGGATCTTACAATGCTTGAGATTTTCTGTCAAATGGATATGGAGATCCACTGGTCTTTTCCATTACGTTGTTTCACAAATTGATATTCAAGAAAAATATGTAAGACTAAATCCAGAAAAAAAGTTCCGTATGGCAATGCTTATCTTTTTAGACACCCTGCTACTTAGTGCTGGTAGCACATGGTTAGGTTCATGTAGAGCCCAAACACCTAAAAATGCAAGCCACAGATATCATTAGACTGAGCTAAGAATCACTTAAATTAGGTTATAGGAAATGTCAAAGAAAGGAACCCATATGTATTATGGGACCTTAAAACTAGGGCCAGAGTATTATCCTCTGAAAATCTTTTTATTAAGAACTTTAGAACATTTAACAGTTCCAACATGAAGTAAAATTTCCTTTAAATTATAAGACTAGTAATTTTTTTTTTTCTGTTGCATCTAATATTCCTTATTGGACTTAAGTTTTGTTTATGAAAGCGGAGATCTGCATTACTAAAACATGTCTTGTCTGAGACCTTATTTAAAATAAAATACTGTAGTCCCCCAAGTAGCTCACCAGGTGCATATCAAAGCCAAGGTTTTAACTTGAAACATATTGGGATAGTGTACTATTTATGGTTAAGAGTTGTTTATTAAACTTCCTATTGTATAGATTATCAAGGATTGTTTAGATTATCGAGGGCTGCAACTGTATTTGAAAAAAAAGACTAGGTAAGTATTTGGTGAAAGGCTGGGAATAAATGGGTTATGGTTAATAATTATGCTCTGTTGTTGCCAAGTACAGCAGTTGTTCTTTTAGCAACACTTATTACCAGTCTTCAGCTGTCTGCTACACTAAGCATTATTTTGGCAAAGAACAAAAGGAAAGAAAAAAAAAACCATGAACAAACTTTGGTAATCTCCTAGCTAAAGTCTACCATATATTCATTTAAAGCATAAGTTAGGAGTTATGGCCAAAACGATATTTGGCTATTATCATAACTTGTTTTATAAGATTAAATACAGTCTCAAAAATATAACTTGTAAATAAAACCAGTATTTAAATGATGCATTTTGAATACAATTTGCATTGTAAATCAGCATGTCAATGTAACATGCAACAGCAAGAAGCATCTATAAATAAACACCAAATGCAGCATGAAAGTTATTTTGATAAAATAGAAGTCTACATTTTTAAAACTATTAGAGAATTCTGAACTATAGTACAGTAACCTGATATCATGTTTCTACTGACTCTCTAAAGCATAGCTTATAATGTAATCTCAAGAGAAGCATTTATGAAAACATTTACTGCCTCCTAATAGAATCTAAAATGCCAAAGTATTCATAAGTTGTGGTGTTGAATAGAAGTTGTTCTTTTTAGATTCCCCCCCGATACAATGCTGATGTGTCTACATCCCGGCTGAGTCCCTGAAGAGCTCTTATTTTTCATTTCTTCAATTCCCCATCATTCTGAGGGCCCTTATAAAAACTTTGTAAAGGAATGCATGCAACTCCCCAAACCTGAAAATTTCAGTAAATTCAACATTGTGTGTGGTACTAAGCATGTCTGAAATTGCAGCCATGTGTATTGTACCACCTAGCTGTGTATTTACATATCTAAATTTAATTAACCAAATTTTAAATTTGGCATTTGTCTTTAAAGAACAGAATATGGCACATTTCCTTTGTGATTCTTCTGGGCAGTTAAGAAGTATTATTGAAGGATTACAGAAAATCCTACTTAGTTTGTTGCTTCTTATATCAGTCTTTGGTAGCCCATCAGACAGAGGATAAACAAGAAATACTTCTGCTTAATGATGGTAGTCTGTGGCCTGTGTTATGCAGAAGGTTAGATTCAATGATCATAACAATCTTGTTGGTGTACAGTCTGTGGGCCTAACCACACCTCTGATGAGGCAAAGGAATTGGAGACCAAAGACAGAAATCAAACCTGGATATAGAATTCAAGCTACCAAACAGTTTAAAGATTTTAGCTTTAAAAATTAATGTATATACTGAAAAAAGTAAACATTCTTCCAATAGCCAATACCCACCAGCATTGATTCTCTATTGCATGATTAATTCTCTATGGTGTCACATTAGAAAAAATGAATATGGAACACAATTCAGTAAAGATTTTCTCCATTTATTCATAGAATAACATAATTTTAAAGCTTTTTTCTAGCCCAGTAATCAGTTGATCATGAAAACATGTGGAAACAAATTGAGAGCTAACTACTGTATAAGCAAACACCATTATAAGGCTCTTAAAATGCATTTGCCTCCTTGAAGAGTAAGAGAAAGCATCATATTTATTCATGGCCATGTGTCTGGGGGTACAGCACAGAACAATAAACAGTAAGTCAATGATTGGTTTATACACTATTGTATACAACATTTATACAAAATGAAAAAAAAAAGGAAATCTAACAACACTTAAAATGAAAAAAATATTTAAAATGCTGAGAGTTAAATGCATAAAACATTTACCTGTCTATAATGGAAGATAAAAACAGCTGAATATAAAGCATCTCATCCTGAATTTACTCTGAATATCACAGTTTTATATCCAATATGCTTTCAAGATTTTTTTTCTTGTGCAGTAAAAATTAAAGAGAAAAACTGATGCTACTGGTTAGAAAAAAGGCATTCTACAGTATGATGAAATGAAGTGCAAGCTCCCCTATCTAACTCAGCTAATGGAACTCAGTTTGGGCATGCAATAAACCCTGTTACCCTAGTCCTGAAAATATACCAGCAGAGTTTGCTGATTCTTTTAGATTTAATCTGTGGGATAATTCAGAATAAAATCATTCTTATTGGATTAGATTAGCATCATTAGAACAAACTTTCTGACTAGGAGGGCAGTAAAACAGTGGAACAGATTATTCAGAGAGGTGGTGGAACCTCCGTCCTTGGAGGTTTTGAAGACTCAGCTAGACAAAGCCTTGACTGGGATGACCTAGTTAGGAATGGTTCTGCTTTGAGGAAGGGGTTGGACTAGATGACTCCTAAGGTCCCTTCCAACCCCCTAAGTTTCCATCCAACCCTAATTTTCTATGATTCTATCACAAATTAATTTCATTTTCTGACCCAAGGAAGTAAGTTTCATAAAGTACAGAGTAGAAAGATAGCTTTCCCATGATACCATAACAAAAATAGAAGTTTGAAACTGGACTTTAAAAAGTACCTCAGAGAAGTCCATGTAACAAAGATATTTCTGCCATCAAAATAATGTTTCACCTTTAAATTCTTCAAATATTAAAGAGAGTTCACAGAGACTTCCCATGCTATTTTTCAATGTTGATATTAATATTTCTACTCTGCAAAACCTAATAACCTATACAAGATATATTTGTGATCTAGATTCAAGTGATCTGATTTTTAAAATTACATATACAAAATGAATCTTTTCCATACAATTTACATGAAAGTGGTACAAATAAACAAGAAAAGAGGAAAAGTGTTGATTTTCCATTACCCTTTATTCTCATTTTACAAAAACATATCAAAACCCTTACCAAGGAAGCACTATATGACCATGTTGAGTTCTTACAATGGTACATATAAAGGGAAGCAAAAACAAAAATAAAAATTGACTGACCAAAGAAGCAACCCCTGTACCACATGGATTTTCCAAAAGCTGAAGGTTTTGTGATAAGAGCATAATAGCCCATGGAGACACTGAAGAGGGTTGGGTAGAAATGAATTTCAGGAGTGAAGGATCTTAAAGAGAAATGAGAGGAAGAATGTAACATGAATGAAAAGAAAATAAGTGGAATGAGAAATGAGGACCTGCAAAAAAAAGAGAAATGCATGATCCTTCAGTAAATGCAAGCACTGGGGCAGTATAAAGGGCCTGGTGTGCAGGTGTTCACAGGGTTTTGGTCACCCTAAAAATGTTGTGCTCAATCTAAACTCACTTCATTAATTTTAGATCAATAAAGGGTTAGCTCAGTCTAGCAAGGGTTAATCTGGCCCACGGAATACTTGCATGCACTCACAGCACAGCTCTAAGGCTGCAAAAACCCAGCCAAATGCCACAACCCCAGGGCTATGCTTTTCTTAGCCCTCACCTCCAACCCTGACCAGCCTATTTCCCCCCTGCACAAAATGCCCCCCACCTTTCCCAAGACCAGGCAGTCCCCCACCCATTCCCCTGTGGACCCTCCAACCTCCTTTAGGCCTGCCAGCCCTCCCATGACCCAGCAGATCACCTCCATGGACTTGCCAGACCCTTCTCCCAGCTGCCTACACCTCTCCTGGCAAGCAGCAGATGCCTGGATATGCAAGACTCAGCTCAGGATTAGACAGCTTAAATTAAGTTGCCTAAACCTGAGTCAGGTTCTGCAAATGCTTGTTTGCATCCCTTGTGAGCACTCTGGTTCAGTTTCTCTATATAATGGTGCATGCTAGTTGAAGCAGGCAGACATACTTTTTGCATGGGATTTCTAAAATACAGCCAGACTCTGTTCTACCTACTGGGTATCTAAGTGGACTTAGGTGCCTAAGTGCAATTCCATTTCTCCCTCTTCAAATCCCTGAAAAATCAATATTGCAACTGTTTTTTGTAGCATATCCAACCTTTAATCACAAAAAAGCAGCAGAGGAGGACCCTTGCATGAACTGTTTCTCAGAGACCTGACCAGGATGGAACAGACTTGCACTTAGGCACTTAAGTCTGCTTATATGCTTAATAGGCAGAATAAAAGCTGACCCTAAGTCTCTCTATGGCACCTCCAGAGAACTTTCAACTTTTGCTAGTTCCACAAGCAATAAGCCCCATCACTGCTATAAAAATCTGTCTCCATGTTCCTCACGTGTCCCATCCTCTCATCCATTCAATCTCTATGGACTTGTTTCCCCAACAGTAACTTTGCTTGCTGGCTAGGCCTTTCCTGAGTATGCCTCTCCCCTCCCCCAGCTCCACATATACTCTTAACGCCAGAAATATGCTAGCAAGGATGCTTTGGGCTGTCTCCAACATGCCTCAGACATGTTGGACACTGAGGCCAGAGAACAGCCACAGAATGCTCTAAAGCAGCCTCACCACCACATTTCTGGTTTCTGGAAAGGAAGCTGTTAGAAGCAGGTCAGCCAGGGTATGCTGCCATTGTGGTATACTTTTAAAAAAAGTAATTGCAATATCTCATACTCTTTGTTTCTTTTCTAGAAAAGTTATATTGCTCTCCTTTGCCCCTCAAAGCTGCCTGGAATAATTAGATTCCTTTCAGGTCAGGTACTCTCAAAGAGAAGTCATTTAAATGTTATGTGATTGGGTCATAAGAAGACAGGACTGGAAAGAACATCCTGGGCACCACCCTGCATGCAGGGAGTGCATTTGCCATGGCATAAATAGCAGCAGCACAAATTTGTGCCACTGTTTTTTGCTGCTACACATGCCCCTGCATGTGGGTTTTGGTGTGGGTCAAATTGTCCTGGGTGGGGTAGGGGAGGTTGGGGCCAGCAGCTTTATCTGGCTTATCTGAGGTCCCAGGGCAGCAGCAACATCAATCTGGCTGCTTGGAACCTGCATGGCTCTGGGTGGCCATGCACGGTTCCTGGCAGCACACGTTACTGTCATGTGTGCTATGCCACCTTTTATTCCACCTGGCGTTTCTGACACCGGGATCTCCTGGTGTCAAATTTTGTCACTGTGCTGCAAATTAGCAGTGCAGCAAATGCTTGCACGTGATCTGCATGTGATTTTCTTTGCCTTAAACAGCTTTGAGGTACTGAAAAACACATGTGCATGCTCATCCACACACACCCCCTGAGCTATCAAATTGAGTCCCTTGGTATTGTGGGCAACTACATCCCATTACCTCCTTCATAAACTAAGCAAAATCCATTTTATAATAAGCTCCTTTTTTGCTTCTTTTTCCACTAGTAGGGTCAGGGTTTCACTTCAGAGCCATCAATTTGAGTCCTCATTCCATTCTCACGCTGGAAGCTGCTAATGATTCCTGCTGAAAATGGGTTCTTGGTTATTTGGGTTGGTGAGTAAAAACTGGGTGGGTGTGATGCCAGCTGCATTATTCTCTAGTGTGACACTAGGCACAAGGGCTGTGCGAAGCTTCGGTCCCCGATTCGATTCGACAGAGATTCAGCCTGATTTGGTGGCCAAATCTCCGAATCCAAATTGAATCACAGGAGCCTTTAATGTCTCCGAATCAATTTGGAACCCCCGATTCAGACAGATTTGGTGTTTCAGATGTAGATACAGCTTTAAATATTTTTTCTACATACCTCTAAGTAGCAAGGACTCATGATTGCTGCAGTGCTGAGGCAGATGCAGTGTCCCACAGGAGTGCAGGGGGCTTCCCAGCATGCTTCGCAGCAGATGCAGAAGTGAAGCAGAAGCACTTCCAGTCCACTTCCTGGTCCACCAGAGAGCATGGGGGGGCACGCACTCCCCAGCAGACCCAGAAGTAGATCAGAAGTACTTCTGTTCCACTTCTGGGTTTGCTGCTGAGCATGCTGGGGAGCTCCCCATGCTTCTGTGGGATGTTCCATCCACCCCAGCACCACAGCGATCAAGCTGTACTGCTACCTCAAGATGTAGAAAAAACTTCTAAAGCTGTGCCTGTGTCTGAATCACTGATTCACCGAATCAGCATTGAATCTCTGGATCCAGATTCAGCTGAATCAAATCAGGGGCAGTGATCTAAATCAAAGGATCAAATCACTGTCCCTGATTCGGACCAAATCCCAACTGAATAGGGCCCATTTCGCACAGCCCTACTAGGTACCCATGGCAACTTGATAGGCCATGTATACTCAGCCAGAGCATAGATTTCTACTGAGAGCTTGTTTCAGAACCTAATTTTTTGATGGTTAGAAAGCTCCTCCTAAGTTCCAGCCTATTTTTTTTAATGTTTTTCTGCCAAATCTTTCCTATATCATAAATATCTTATTGCCTTTACCGGTGTTTCACTCCTAGTTTATTTGTAGCATCTCATTTTTTCTTAGCATTCATTTTACCAGCCTAAATAAGCCAAGTTTAGTCTTTCCATTTCTTTGAGATCCCAAAGTCCTTTTCTGCACCTGTTCCTTGTCAGCCTATATCTAGTTTGCTGATTGTTGAAATTAAGAGCCAGTCTAGAGATCATAAAATCAGAACACATAGGTTATAAGTTTAAAAAAATCAGCCAAACTGTCATAACCTCTTACACAAGGGAAAATCTGGAGGAGGAAACCTGCTGACTGTGTTATGCTGCTTCTACAATTATCCACAAAATGTCTACTTCCACCACTTCTGGGCTATTTGAGTTACTTCTCCCATCTCAGCATTTGTGAAGGTCATAAAGCCACAATAACCCTTCATCTCTAATATGATGAACGCAGATAAAGCTTAGTCTCATACAAATGTGCTGTGTTAGTTGTCTCCATTCTGATTTGCAGATAAATCTAGTTTTTCAGATAATCTTAAAAAAAAATGCAAAACCTCTTTGCATCTTTTCACTCTCAATACACATAATCAGAAACTGAAGCTGAATTTAGAATCAGGTTTAATTTCCAGAGTCTCAAATAATAAGTACTAACTGCCTCCCCATCCCCACCACTCCACCCATCCTCCTTCCCTATTTACTCATGCTCCTTTAAAAAAAACCTCTCACAATGGTCCATTAACCCATTTTCAGAAAGATTTTTTTCCCTTCTAAGTTTACTTTTCATCCAATGAAGGCGATACAATGCACTCTATTCTCAAAGAATTATTGCATTAACATAAATTTATGTTTAGGAGTACAGCCCAAAATCTACTAGACCTCTAAAACGTGGCAAGCACTCTCCCAGAGAATACATCTCATCTCTTTCTCAAGAAGTGGGAGGCCTGGGTTCTAGGCTTCCTAACCCTGAGGAGGTTTTAATTCACATCTCCTACATTCCAAAAAAGTTTGGTAATACCATACTACCGGTTATGGAAGACTAAGATTATCTTCTAAACTCCCTGTTGAAGCTGAGCTACTGAATTGAAAGGGAACAGAAGGAGAGTAAATAGGATAAACTCTGAGTTTGTAGCCTAGTGAGGAAGGCAGTCTCCTGGAATGAAGGAACCCTGAATGGCATTAGACATTTAGATGGTGATTTGCCCTGCTGCTTAGCATGTTCACTAGTTGAAGTCAAGTCACCTATGGATCTTTTCAGAACAAAATGGACACTCATAAAAAAAATCAAGGGCCCAATTCCTTTCAGGCCTGTTAGTATATTCCTGTGCCACCCAGCTGAAAAATTCATATTTGGTTAACTTTTGTAACATGTTTTCACTCATGATTTAAGATTGTTACCAAAAAACCCAGTGAGGAGAAGGTAGACCCTCCCAGTTTCTGCATTAATGTTTTTTCAAGACTCAAGCAAAGTAGAATAGGATTGAATCTTGGTGTCTTAAAGGTGACAGAAATTTGGGGCTCTGGGTGTCATGTGGCTGTGTGCTACTTGGATGGAATAGAAGTGCTTAGTGTCTTGAGCATCTAGAAGGTATGTAAATGCCACTTAGACACCACAGAGGTGGAATAGGATCTGGGCCACATATCTTGCATAGAGTTGTAGTATTTCAGCTACATGTATTTATTTACTGGCACCTTTGTTATGTTATAACTTATATAGCATATGTTTTTAGTAATTTTTAAATGTTTTCTAGATTCTACTTTTTGTAAAGAGACTATAAGCAGTAATAAGTGGGCTATATGACTATTAATGTACATGTAGGTGTTTCCATTGCTATCCTAGAGATTATTCTCTTTTGTCATTAATATTTGAAAACATCTGCTTTCTTCCTGAGAGGTAAAAGGCTATATGTCAGAAGATATATCTCAGAAGTATTCCTAAAACTAACTTTAAGAATCTGATCACAAATCCATTATCCATAAAAAGCCAAACTGTCGTTTGATGCCCAAAATCTACCCCCGAGATGGAAGGCCAGTGCTTTTGAGTAACTCTCAGCTCATTTTATTCAGAAGTGGTATGCAGCTTAAAAATATAGTTTCTGGAAGACACAATGGGAGAATATGCAGCAAGTTTTTACTATAATGGAATATAAGTTATCAGGTCCCAAATGAAACATGTTTGATACTATATGTCCTTTATGGCAAACAGATGACTGAACTAACTGTAAAACTTTTGTTGCTGTTTCATATATTTGTACTTGTGTGTGCAAAGTATATGATCACATAATAATATATTATATACATATAATTACATATATTACTTGCAAGTATTAATTACATAGAACAAAAATTGCTGTATTATATAATGCAAAACATCCATCAAACCCTATCTCTGATAGTAACAAGCAGTAGATGCTTTAGAAGGAAGGTATATGAACAGGACATATCTAGAGGGATCCATATCCTTTCTGGCCTCCTTTCTGAACAGTGGAAGATGCATCCCTGATTTTTTTTTTAACTATTATTTTTTATTTATTTATTTAATAGCACCCAATAGACCTGTCCTTTATGAATTTGTCCAATTCATTTTTTAACCTGATTACACTATTTGCCACTACCACATCCTGTGGAAACAAGTTCCATAAGTTAACCATGCTGCGCAAAAAAGTACTGCACCCAACATGTTTTAACTCGTGTTATACTTCATATTAATGAAGTCCCTATAAATGGTTTAACTCCTATGGGAGATAAGATTGACTTGAAGATCACAAACATACTTCCCTACAAATAGGATAGCCTACAAATGCCATACTTTATCAATTGGGGTACACAGTTTTCCTCTTTGCCCTTCTTTTTGGTGTGGCCAAGATGGCACAATCAAGTCTTAATCACTTCATCATTGGTGTTGCAGTTCTTGAACTTGGCTCTTCTTGCAAACATGTAGAGGAGGCAGCTGGGGATAGATTATTCAGGAAGTATAGGCCAGCAAGTCTAAACTCTGGGGCAAGTAAGGAAGAGGAGATAAAACAATCAAATGTTCCACATTAAGGATGTTTCCCTGAAGATACCTTGAAACTGGACTTTGTCTTGAATATAAGAATTGGTCCTGCATCAACACCAGACAACATTCTATTCAGAGAATGCAGCTCAACACTGCTTGGTATCATGTGAACTATAAGCAGAGCTAATTTGCCAGTGTGAATCTATTGAACGGATATGCCTATACTAATTAGCTCTGCTGAGAGGCAGAGATAATCAGCCTATCTTCTGCACCAGTCAAAACCTTAATGTGCCCCAGATTTCGCTCCCCTGAGGGAGATATACCAGTAGTAGATATATGCAGCTGGTAGGAGATGTCTAAGGCTTGGGAGTGCAAGGGGTTCACCAGCAGAGATATAACTGTTATACAGCTGAGACCTAGAAAATTGGCTTTTGGCTGATAAAAGGCTTTCAAGGTACTCTCTATTTCACTCCCTGTGAATCCTCTATAGCCTCATGATGCTCTCTATTTCACTCTCTATGAATCCTCTATAGTCTTCGGATGCACTTGGTCCACACAGTACTCTTCACTTCCTAGAAGTATAAGAGGAAGTACACACAGATGAGTAGTAGTTTCTTACTTACAAGTCCCTCTATAGAAAATAGGAGAATCCAGGACACTGCCCGATAGTATTTCTGTCCACATGTGTAGAGTGTGATTTTGCTACCTGCAAGTCATTTGGATGGTTTGGGTTAGAGTTCTACCCATAGACATTCTGAGATCTTCATGAAGATCTCATTTTTTATCATCATTAGAAGACTGAAACACATGAAAAGGGGAAGACATGCCAACATACTCATCTGAGCTGTGTTTCGCTCTCGTATGGCAATATAGCTTCTTTCACCATGGACTTCCCACCACCCTCCTCTGCAACCATGGGGTTTGAATGTACAGAATGGATTTCACATGGAGACAGTGTCTCATGCAAAACTGTACTGTTGCCAATGCTAGAATGAATACAGCAAGAATGCACACAAACATAGTACTCTTATGTAGGAAATAAACACTACCTTGCCCATTGGAAACTAAGGTGGGTTTCTGACTTATGTATATAGAATCTGAATATTTTTTAAAATTTGGTGAAACCAGGGTTCATACCCATAGAAATGAGTCATTTAATTATCAGAAAACAATGGGTTCATCTCTCATTCAAATTATATCCCCTCCAATAGTGCTGTGATTGTTGGCACTAGTTCAGAATACAGTGACTCATAGGGATGAATGCCATATACTGAATCATCACTTGCTTTAATGGCATTACATAATAATTTCTGATAAAGAAATTATGTGTGTTGACACATTAATAAAGACACTCAGTAGTATGACTGTATGCATAGTTTATGTGGTCACACCAATTTCCTTTAAAAATTGAAGAACAGTAATACTGATAATACACGATGACAAATGGAGTTTCTTACTATGTCATTCATGCTTATATTTAACGATGATAAAAATGTTAAGCTCTGTTTCTGGGGGCCTGATTCATTGTTGCCCTAAGCATATACATCAGCACTAAGTAGGTGCAAAATCCTAGAAAAATTATAATGGCAGTGTTTTACAATAATTTTGTACAAGCAGAAATAACTATTTGAAGGGACAGGGCAATAGAGTCAAAGATAAAAATAGCATATTTTTTAATCATTTGTGGTTGTTGAAGAGTCAACTAATGGGGTTTATTTTGCTTGTCAAATTTAAATTAAATTAGCTACCTTTAAAAAGTGATAATACATAATGCTATAAGTGTATGTAGTATCTAACTTCTAACTTACTTTTGTTTACAGACATGACACAATCATCATGACAGAGGAATAATCCAACAGTTGTTTAAATATTACTATCACCAGAGAATATTTGCTATTTTCCCTTGTGTGTATAAGCATTGTGGTATATTCAGAGACTGTTTGAAAAAGCCTACTTGACTTAATATACTTTGAACGCATGTCACAAATTAAGCATATTGGTGTGGTGCATACACTTTTATTACATTGTCTCATTCTGTATATTGCACATGATAAATACAAAGGTCTGACTGTGTTATTCTAAAGGTAGTTTGTACATATTGCTGATCTTCTCAATTCCAGCAGACAGATAACTAATGACAAAAAAGCTTCTTCTGGAGCAACTAATTTTCTCACAATGCCTCTGTTCCCCATCTGCAAATATAATATAGTGCCCCTACTTAAGGGGGGCAATCTAAGGTTAAATAAATATTACAGATTTTGAGAGATACTAGATACTACAGTAATGAGAACCAAATGCATGTACCTTAGACAAACATCAAATATAGTCATTTAATTAATGAAGTTTTTCTTCTTCACTAATGCCCCAACTATCATAGTTAGTCTCAACAACTGACAACTTATTTTATAAGTAATAGTCCATGCAATGTTGGTAAATACTTTTGACCTCTTAACGAAAAAGTAAATTGTCTTGAATAGAAAGAATTAAATGTCCTGTCAGTTATTAAAGACAGGATATTTACTTATTTTTCAAATAAATATCAGAGAAACAAACTTCTTTTCTTGTAAAGACATCAGCCCTTTTTTTCCCATTTTTTTTTAAGTAAATCAAAAAAGAAAGGAAAAGGAAAAATAATATTTTCTCACAAGTCATGTAGCTGTTTGAAAACAATTTGTCAAGATGAAAAATGGAACATTTAGCTTCTGCAGTTTTTTAAGTCAACACTATGTACTCTGATAAGACTTATAAAATGCTGTATTCATTTTATATATATACATTTTCATGCATGGGCCTCCATTGAGAAAATGAACCCTTAGATAATGAAATTGAAAATATGTGAATTAATTACAGTCTTTGTCTGAGTGCAATAAACACATTACTTGTTCAGTCAATGTGAAATGCAATCTTTGTTTTGAGATTTTCTTTCATATGCTTGATAAAATTATTACACTGTCCTTGTTGTTTTTGAAATTGCATATACTGCATGCAACACTCATGGGAGCTGCAGTTTAGTAAGAAATTAATACACATAAAGGACTGAGGAAGGTCATTCATTTATACTGCAGATACTTATGAGGAGTTGCATAATACTATAGTATATATATTTAAGAAGCATTTATCAATAGATAGTTCTAGTGGATATTATTTAGTAGCAATTTTAAAAGCAATGACAAATGAAAAAGTCTCTTGTTCCATTTTGAAAAGGACTCCTGGTAGTTATAGTACAAGGAGCTTGCAAACACTCCAGACTAGACAGCAACTCTAACAAAAATGAGTACCTTGATATTTAAATTACAACTGTGTATCAAATACAGAGCATAAAGCAAAACCAGAATTTCTGCGATTCTGAGGGAGGGAAAAAAATCATGCACTTTGTTTTAATTTCAGCATAGCTTTTACATTTTGCTCTACAAGCTTGAATAGAAAATTGGTGATGGCAAATGGATCTTCTCCCCACTAAGATATTAATATAAAACCCAGGTTAAGTAAAAACAAATGATCCTTGCTATCTGCTGACTCTTTGTTGACCCATGTGAGAACAAGAGTTGTAATATTACTTCAGCATCTATCACATACATTTCCACTTCAAAGCACCGCCACCGTTACCCCCATAAGTATGGTACATTATGTGCTTATGCAGGTTCTGTAAAGTGCCAAGGATTGCACAGACAAAGAAACTGAACTGAACTATCTTCTAGAACTGGTAAGAAAAGGAAAATATTTCCAGAGAAAAGTTTCAGAATGAAAAATGTCAGTTTTGCATGAGAAATTATGAAACGTAGCAAAAAATTGCAGATTCACAAAACCAAAACAAAATGACATACAGAAATGAAAGGAAATATTGGAAAAAAGTTCTAAAACTTCCTTTTGTTTCAATAAAAATAAGATGTAAATTTGTTTCACAAACTGAAATTTTTCATCTACACACATTTTCTAACCTGGCAAATAATTACACTTAAAATTCCATTCCGTCATAGACTTAGAGGTTGGGAAAGAAGTGACACTGACATTGATAGCAGATGACAGATGATGCTGAAAGGGGAAAGAAAAATCCTTCATATTTTTTTTTGTGTATTTTTCTGTATATATGAGCACCTACATGGAAGATTCAAGATATAGTTGGACAGAATGGGTGCATCCCCATGAGTGAGAACTTGAGTTTCCCCAGGGACAATAGCAGCAGCACAATACGTGCTGCTGCAATTTGTCCACAGGGAATGCCCATGCATGTGTACTCTGGCATGTGGCACATTACCCCAGATGAGGTAAGGGAGGCTGGGACCAACACCTGGGCTGGCCCCAGCAGCCTCATCTGGGGTCCTGGGGACCTCTGGGAGCTGCAGCCATGATGATCTGGAAGCAGGGAGTCTGGTTGGCAGCTGGAGCATGGCTCCAGCTGGCCAAGCTCTGATTTTGGGTAGCATGAGCTGCTGTCACATGCACTGGCCTGCTTTTTTTAGGCACAAATTAGCAGTATGGGGAACCCCTCCCTGTGCGGCGTGTGTGTGCATACTATACACGTGTGCTCACCTGGATGTACCCAAGGGTTTCACCCCAAACCTTGGGCTTCCACAGTGGGAAGAGCTTCTAAAACCCTTTGCCCAAACCAAGGATGCTATTCTGTACTGAGAAGAAAAATAAATAGTCACAGGTACAGAACTGAAGACTAATCTCTAAAAAATGTGGATGCTATAGTTGACAAACTTACAAAACTGTAGTAGGTGATTAGTTAGAGCAGGCCTTTCACTTCTGAGATCCAATTTTTTTAAGGCATCAGTAAAATATATTTTGGTGATCTCTTCCATACCCAAGAGATTTTGCACCTCTCTGTATGAGCTACCAAGGTAGCATCAAACTTGGATAATTAATGCCACAAAAATCAAGCCAAAATGTATACACTGGGGATAAAACACACTTATCTGAAAGGAACCAGCTGCAGAATGGAGTTCTAACAGAGATTCCAGTTAACTTCCATTGACCAACACCGCATCACCAGAATAATGTTCACACAGCACCAGCCATCCCCTTACTATTTTTATTGCCTGAAAAGGAAGGACAGACAGAGTCTAGGCTTCTCACTATGGAGTAGAACTATGACAGTCAAATGTTTTTCATAGGAAGTACATATGGCAGGGATGGGTGCATCACAAAACCCTTTGACAGACAGATGAGCTCTCATGCCAAAGCTGCCACTCAGTTATATGGGCCGGTTGTCCCTCCTGATGCAAACAGCATCAATTTAATTACAGCCTTTAAAAAGTTAGAATTGATGCGTAAGAATTAAACCAAGGTTTGCACAGTGGAAGGAGTGTTTCTAAGCACAGCATCTGAATCTGACAATCTGATTTTTGTTTCCCAGACTTTCATAATGAGATTCAGTCGAATCATTTTTCTTATGTGATAAAAATGGGGGGAGGGGGGGAGAGGACTACAGACTTTTGGACCTTTTCTTTAGGTTCTGGAGCTAATCTTGCAAAATCTTAATATTAAACATCTCTGATATTTCACAGTAATGCAATTTACTTCATTCAACTATTATATCTTCTCAAGGCCAAATCTAAAAAAAAAAAACACAACACAACAACCCCCCCCCCATAAAATAATTATAAAGCTGACAGACAAAATAAAACACCAACAGAACCAATGCAATGAGATGTCTGAAAAAATAAACATTGGCTAGTCTGCATGTAACATGACTAATATGGTAACTCCTCAAAGCTGAGTAGCCTTCAGGACAAACAAACAAACTGCAGTTCACATTTACATTTTGCTTCTTTGGGGAAAAGATACTAAGTCAGGCTAGTGAAAAGTGGGACATGCTTTTCCTCTTAGGCCAGAAAGAATTAGATTCGGATTTTGAGCAAAAAACAGATTGAGACATTTTTTTAAAGGGAGGTGGGGATAGAAGGTGGAGAGGGTACAAATTCTACCTGATACTGGATCCCCACAACCAAAGCAAGAAGAATAAAGTAGATTTCATAAAGTCCACTAACAGCTGTAATTAAAGGGATGGTGCACAGGTTCGTTGAAGATGTTTGGTACACCTGTTGGAATAACTGGGTTTTTAAAAATATGGTAATTAAACCAATAAAAGGAATTTTAAAAATGTGAAATTACATTTAGATTATTTATTGCTTGTTCTTTTCTTGATGAAATGAAAATCAGAAAACTTTAAACTTCATAGCATATAATTAGTTCAGGCCCTTGTAAGAAAGCAAAAACACTATAGGGCCAAATTAAAAAAAATAATGCTGGAGAAGAAGCACCTGGTGCCCCATTGATAACTACAGCCTAGTAGTTAGAGTGGTACCATGGTGCGTAAAACACATGAATGCTTTGAGAGCAAGCACTGATACCCAAATATCCTATATTCCATATCAGTGCATAAGCACTGGACTGGATGATTCTCACTGTCTTGCAGTTGGTATAAATGACAGATTTTATACAAACTTGAAGTAATGGCTACATAGAGACATTCAGATTCTCCTGGAAGAGTATCTGCTCTCCTAGTAGAAACCATGGGAATACAAATGTTCAAGATTTTTCTACTAGAGCAAAAGTTACCACTCCATGAGAAAAATAACCTGGGAACAATCAGGGTTAAATAGCTCCTGGGACAGTTTCTCCTAAGGGAATGAAAATCTATATGCATTTCCTTCTGTGAGAAGCCATAGCATGGTCCTTCAGCATCCTAGGTGCTTTGCCCCCCATTCTCCTCCCCTCTGCAAGAGACAGTTTCTTTACTCAGGCTGGATTCTACTGCTCCAGCTGAGCAAAGAGCAGAACATGTTCCCTTCACAATCTCTATATTGTGCTGCAGAGAGATATAGATATAATGAAAGAAGTGGAAGTTGAACAAGAGGAAAAACACCTGCAGTCCTGATTAGGAAAAAAAAATGACAATGCCAGTGGATATACTGATGGAAAGTCCTTTGGTAATACTGTATTAAACAAAAGAATGACTGCACTTAATGGTAGTTAAACTGAAGTAAAGATTTTAGATTGCATTTAGCCACCTGTTCCTGCCCTCATAGACTCTTTTTAAGCTCCTTTTATCTCTGCTTGAGTTGAGCAACAGAAAATACCTCTTGTGAAGGTCAAATAGGTTTCTGGAAAGCATGGCTTTATATCTCAAACAGTACTGGAATTCTTGGAGCTTTTGTGAGTTATACCAGCTTTACAGGGGAGCCCCAAAGGATCCTTGTTTCATTTCAATGTGCATCAACAGGGGGTGTAAAAACCTAACATCTAGGATCCACTAGCTTGCTTATCTAATTTCTGTAAGGCACAGCAAGAGTATGAGTTTATTTATCACCATGGTTACTAGATGCCTCATTAGAAGAGCTACTTCCTTTAATAAATACAAGTTTAAAATAGTTGTGGTGGCTCAGAGACTACTGAGCAAAAATTAGTAAAACCTGTCTTTTACCTGTCACCTAGAGAAAGTTTAATCTTCAGCTACGCAAAGCAAGCTGCAATTTATACTACTGAGATAAGCTTTTGAGATATGTACCATTGCAAAGTTTAAGGCTTTATTCCTTTCTCATTCCTTTATTAGGACCACAAGAATTTACTGATGGTACTCCCTGCCTATTGGAAATGGAATGGTACAACCAAAAACATCTTAAAAGGTGTTTTCTTTTTCAGCTAACCACCTGATTTGAAAAAAAAGGCAGGGAAGGAAGGGGGTCTGAAGAATTTTGAAATTGTTCAAATGTTCCATTTTGAATTTTTTCAAATAAATCAGCCTTAATTCTTTGAAATACATTTTATTAAGGAGTCTTAGTTTACATGGAGATGTTTAAAAATAAAGTAGTAGAAATACAAATACTGTAGAAACATTTTGGCTTGCCCTGTTTGATTTTTGGAAACCATTTTTTTAAATATTTTTGGTTTGACTTTGTAATGGGGGTTAGGAGTAATTAAGTGCCTTCCTCATCTAGGTAGTTAGGAACATAATGGAGAAATGCTTTCCACTTGGTTCTGTCTGTTGTCATCCTACCATTGGATTTAAATGTAACCCAGTCCAGTCCTATGTCTCTGTAGCATCTCCTTAATCAATCATTTTCTCCCTCCCTTGGCACACACTTTTCTATTATATCCTTTTGCAGGCTGTTTGCTTCTGTTCTTAGAATGAGCCCATCATACTTCAGTTCCTTCTTTTTGACTTATTGCATCAATTTAGGTATGATGCAGTCTTACTGAGAGCCCATTTATTGCATCTTTTTTGGACCCAGGAAACATTCAGTATTTTTCTGTAGCATATCATCTCAAATTATTGTAATTTTGTCTCTGAATTCTTCCTAAGCAACCAACTTTCCAGCTGTATGTTGTTATCTGCTCTGTCAATGAGTTTAACTGTGTTTTTGGTTAGTGATCTGCTTATTTGTCCCATACCACATTGAAATTCTTCCCTAGTGTTCAAGCTTTGCCTAGCCCAGGGCCAGCCTACAATTTTGGGGGCCCCCTGCATGCAAGAAATAATTTTGAGGTCCTCTGATGCAAAGAAGCTTCCAGTGGTGGCGGGGGTGGTGGTGTGACAAGTGGCCAAAGAAGCTGGCAGCAGCAGCAACAGCAGTGGGGTGTGAAGAAGGGGGGCAAGCGGCTAGATGTGAAGCCGGTGGCAACGTGGGAGGGGGGTGGCGAATGGCCAGATGTAGGGGGCCCCTTGGCTGCAGGGCCCCCTGCAGCCAGATTTCACAGGATAGGATAGGCAGGCCCTAGCCTAGCCTGTCTTACTTCACTTATGCATTTATTTGCTTCTATTAAAACTGCCTTCTCTAACACCAATGCAGAAATCAGAATGTGGAAAGCATTAGCAGGATTTGAAGGGAGTCTGATAATTGGAGGTAGAAATTGTACTAAGTTTAGGTATGCAGAGGGCATTGGTTTTGATTACCACTACCCTAGAAGAACTGAAATGCATAATACAAATATCAGTTGTGGATAGGAAAGAGACACAGCATCATGGTTAATGTTTCAAAGATTAAAACAATGACCAGAACTAGGAAAAGATATCAAATATGACACAGATAAAGATGCCTTAGAGAAAATCTTAAGTTTTATGTAATTGAGTACAATTTTTGAATGAAAAAATAAAAGTCCTGAAAATGCTTGTGGAATGGGGAAACCATTTCTCACCCAGCTGTCAAATGAATCTCTACAGACTCAAGTGGATAAACCTTGAAAAGCAAAGGACAGTATAGTCCTTCAATGTACATGTTAAAGAGCAAGTCTGCTTAGATAACAGGTTCAGAACACCCATTTTTTCCTGACAATCTAAATAACATATACACATACATGTGTTAAGCATTTTCCTATAAAACAAAATAGTGAAAGTGAGGCAACAGAGACTTGCTGAATATACAGCAATAAATTATACTAAAAAGAACAAATACATTCACAAGCATTCATGTATTTTGCAGTTAATGTTTTTGAGAGAAAAAATGTATCTTGGATGAGTGCAAACAGAATAAGATGATTTCAATCCAATATATTTGTAGAGGGACAATATGGGCAACATAGCTTTAACCATACAAGTATACTTACATTTTGTAGGTTTAGGTAAAAAAATATATTGGAACAAAGCAGAATTTTGTTTTCTTAATGGAAAAAAAAATATTTGTTGATGGTTTTATCAGTTTTATTTAATTACAGCACCCTTTGTCCAAGGTGCCAAAAGTTTGATAAATGTTTAGATTTAGCATCAATGAATAACCGATTTGGTTTGACAGGTATTGGCAGTCAAATAAAAACAAAACTATGGCAGAATCTGTTTCACTGGATTAAAACCACTACAAATTCAGTGAAGCAGAACTAGAGAAAAGACCAAAAAAGATTTGAATTTGGACTCATTTACAGTGGAAAATTATTTCAAAATAAAACTGAAAAAGACTTCACAAAATCCCACAACCAAACCATTCAAAAATATCCACAATTGATTTTAAATTATTTTACGCTTGTAAAATATGCACCCAACCAACCAAATGTAAAGCTTTCACTTTACCAAAAATTGTTTCTGGACACAGTTTTCATGGAAACGCTATATAAAAAAATGTGTGTGTGTAGCCAAGATGGTTAATATAGGCTAGGTACAGATGTTATGCCCCCTCCCCTTTGCCACAACTGGGCAGTTCTCACTGCAGCCACCTGGAGCACAAACCAGGCTGCCCTGAGTCTCCACCACCATTGCCACCTTCGGGCTGCCCACCAGGGCAATGGTGGCAGCACTGAGCAGATGCAGGCCAGCCAGGGAAACCCAAGGAGGAGGGGATGCTTTTCCCACCACATGGAGCAGCAGCTTCTGTCCCACACTGCTGCTGCTGAGCCTGGGTGAGTGATCCCAGACCAGGTGTGGGGCACACAGGGTCAGGGCAGTTCCACAGGGCTGGGTCCACTGGGGAGGACAGCCAAAAGGATCCCCTGCCACCTGGGCTGCCTAGAAATGCAGTCGTGCTGCTGAACCACCCCAGCCCAGGTGTGTGCCCAAGGGGCAGCAGGATGTGCCAGAGGTGGGTGATGAAGAGCAGGTACAGGGCAGGGTGGGGCTGCAAACTGTTGGCTGTGGTGGGGAGGCACCACAAGGTGTGCAGGCTCCAGGTTGTTGTAGGGCAGGGGTGGGTGCTGACTGGTTCAGGGCACATGCAAGGGCTCCAATTCACATCCCACCATTCCCACAAACTTTCCACTGTAAACCTCACAACCACACCCTCCCACACACACAATCACACACCTCACAAACACCGCACCAACCCACACCCTCCCCCACACAAACCACACATGCATCCCCTGCACACACATCCATGAGCCTGTGGGGGGAGCCCCACTCACTGCTATGCACACATCCCACTGAATACACCCCACGACCACCTTCACACATCCCCCCACCCACCCTCCCCTTCCACACACCCCACAGCCCCCCACAAACTTCATACCCACCCATACATCCCTACACCCTCCCCTACAGTCCACATCCACACACACACCCACAAACCCCATACCCACCCTCCCACCACCCAACAAATCCCATATCCACTCATGCCCCCCACACCCCCTCCCCAAATATACAAGAGTAATGTTAAACCCCGACTTCATGTGGCACCCAACGACTAGGGAGATGATGGTCCAATTGCCCGTGGATCCTGTTACTCATTAGCCAGAGCAAGCAGGAAGCAAACACCAGCACACATTGGTCGCAACAGCTTTATTCAGAAAGGAGAAAGCTTTGGACTCCCTCCCAAAAAACCAACAAACCGGGGAGCTGCCCTGAACAATATTTTTTTCCACATTTATACACCTTGGTTCATACTCATTAATATTCACTCCACCCTTGTCCCTCCTTTGGTTCCACCCATTTCTCCTCCCATGTCAAACTCTGCCTCTGTTTAATGTTTGCCTCATTAGCATGGTATTGCCTATGCATTTCCTTCATTTACATGCTTCTCTACTAAGTGTGCATGCATAAGACTTTGACCCCCATCTTGTCCCAGTCAATTTTGGTTTCTTGCTGGTTCTTTCTAGGTTTTTGCTGACTTCAGTACCATCTCCAAGGTCTTGCTTCTGTTTTATCTCTGGTGGGCTGCATCTTGTTTTTCTTACACAATGGGCTCTAACACTACGACTTTGTTTAGAAAAATGCTTGCCTAAGCATATGCAAGGTTATTTTTAATACATCATTCTGCGTTGTGATGAGCAGCTCTGCTAAGACACAGGAAAAAGCCTTTGTATTTAGCTGCAAATCCAGTGTTCCCCAAAATCCAAATTATTGTCATCCGAACAAGTAAAACCTCATTTTATACTATTATACAATCACCTTTATATATACCACACAAACACACACAATTCAGGACAAAAATATTTTTTTAAATAAAATTTAAATATGTTATTGTCAATGTTTGATTTTTAGTATATCATTGGGGTTTTTTTTCCTTATTCAAAGATGGCAAACCCCCTTCTCAAAAAGGAGTACTTCTGGGGGCAAGGGGAAGGATTTCCAGTGGCAAAGGTTAGGGACTAGGGTGCAGGACTTCTCATCCCAAAATGACAACCAAGGAGTGGGGCTACTCTTGTGGCCCTTGACAGTTCATGAAAACTCATTAAGCGGCCCTCAACCCACAATAATTGCCCACCCCTGACCTAGATGGATGTAGTATTAGATTTAAACAATTTAAATTAGACCAACCTATTATGTCCAAAATCCCCTCCCAACTCAGGTTAGGTCACTGTTCACTGGCATCCCCACTGTCTTTGCAGCTGTGCCCCGCCCACCCACCACCTGCCCCATATGGAGGTGCAACAGAACTTGGCTCATGCTCAGGTGCTCCAAGCTGTCAGCCACAGATGGGGTGAGGGGAAGAGAGCATTTGTAGCTCAGTATTTTTCTATCCTTATACAATGTCCCTAGGCAGCAGAGGTGCTCTGCAGAAGGAAAGATCAAGCCTTTCAGAACTCCAGAGGCTAAGCATCTCTGGGGAACAGCAGGTGCCCAGCAATTCCTGCAATCACACTGGATGCCTGCTGCCTCCACCTGCAGTTTGCTGCAGTTCTGAGGGGTTCGATCCTTCTTTCTGCTAAGCTCCCCTTTCTCTGCCACATGGTGCAGGGCTGTGGGTGCTTCCTGCTGGGGCAGAGCAGGGGATAGGACTTCCCAGCTCTACTCCTGCTCCCTGGAGCTGCACCAGCTCCTACAGGACTGGAGCTGGGCATGGCCAAGCAGGGCTACAATGCCTGTGACTGATTCTGCCAGAGGATGTTGGGGAAGAGATGCTTGGCTCTGGTCCTGCTCCCTGGAGCTGCATCAGCTTGCACAGAACAGAAGCCAGGCATGGCCAAGCATGGCTTTCATGCTTGTGGATGACACTGGGGGATAGGGTGGGGTTCTTGGCCAGACTTGGCAGCTAATCAGGGGTGGCCCAGCCTGGAAGCCTGATAGGAGGTACACAGCAGTGAACCCAACCTACTAGCCTCAGCCAGTACTGGAAGCATGTAGTCCCTACCCCTACCCCACACTGAAGGGCTGTTCATTCCCAAGCTAACTTAGGGCTCTTAGTGAAACATAGGTCACTTCCACCTCAGGCTTTTTGAACACTTGTACTTAGCTGTAAAAAGCATCACTAGCTGAAATTTAAGAATATTTATTATCGGTTATAAGCCACAATAAAGTTGCTGTTATGCATAGAAAATAGCTTCCTGAGAACATGGTGTCAGATGTTAAAGTGTTTACTGCTCTTATTTTTGCTGTGGCTGACCAGAAGTAATGAGTCACTTCAGCCACTGCTGTGAGCAACATTTCACTCCTTGCTGTAATGACTAACGAGGATAGCTGTGAATAAGGAGATTTATAGGAATACCCAGACACTATGAAATAGTGGATAAAGTAGCATGTCCACAATGGATACTCTTCTGGGAATGGAACCCTCTGAAAGTCACCCTCCTGGGAATGGAATCAAATGATACTCCTGTTCTCAGCTGAGAAGAGATCAGAGATCTTAAAAAAAGACTATGAATGGACTGTGTCTAATCATCTTCCACATGGGTAACATGAATATCCAAGGTTTTTTACCTTCCTCTGCAGGGCATCTGTCTGGGTACATCTAGACTGCTTCATTGCTCAAGAAGTCACTCTGAATCATTCCTTGTGTACTTGCTCATATGCACCAAATCCCACAAACAATACAATACAGCCACCTTATGGTGACACTAAGCTCAAGCTAATAAGCAGGGGTCCTGGTTTTCTCTGATAAAACAAAATCACAAATTCTCTGATAAAACCCCTCAAAATCCATGATTAAAATGAAAGGCCACTATATACATAGGTATTAGTTGAACGCAATGTTTTACTGATACATTTACTGTTTTAAAGCAGTTTGGAAGCCTACCAGTGCTTTAATCCCTATAATAAAATCAATTCTAAATACCCCCTTTTTTTTTTTAAGCCTGTGCACAGAGTCTAGTACTCACTTCCAATTTGGATTTGGCCAATTTGGGGGAACAGTAATTCAATTTGGTGATTCGAATCATGGTCCTAAATTGATTTGGCCGAATCTGATTCAGAGATTTGGCCACCACTGAATTAGTCGAATCTCCGAATCGGACAGGACACATCCCCCACCCACTCTCCCAGCCCCGTAAATGGCTGCCCCGTCTGGCCCCAGCCTCCCAATTCTTAGGAGGAAAAAAAAGCTCCAACTCACCAGCTGCTGCCAGGTGTGTGTGGGGGGGTGATCCCTGCTGCCCCCCACTGCCCCATGCTGCATGGGGGGGCACTGCTATGAGCTCCCAGAAGCTACTGCAGTAACTGGTGAGTGTGGGGCTTTTATTTGTTTTTTGTTGGGTTGTTTTTTGTTGTTTTTTTTTAAAGAACTGGGACCTGGGGATGGGCCTGGCAGTCATGGGGTGGGCTGGGAGAGTGGGTGGGGGCTGGAGAGCTTGTGGCAGAGATCCCCATGCATCACAGGACAGTGGGGGTCAGTGGGGATCACCCCCCCCGCCCTGGCAGCAGCCGGTGAATAGAGGCTTTTATTTAAAGAGCCAGGAGCTGGGGCCAGGTGGGGCAGCCATGGGGGAGGCTGAGAGAGCGGGCAGGGGTTGGAGGGCACTCCGGGGGACTGCGGGAGCAGTTAGGGGATGGGTCTTGGCAGGGGTCTCCCCATGTTCCCCTTCCCCCTGCCCCCTACTTACCATCAGGGAGTCTGGGTCCAGCTCCCTGTGGCAGCAAGCAAGGACTGCCTGAATTTCTGAAGTTCTACAAATCTTTTTCAAACCAATTTTGAGAGCTTTAAATTGATTTGAACTTTTTAATTGGTCTCCTGATTTGATTCAGATTTGGAGATTCAGCTGCCGAATTGGGCCGAATCTCCTCCGAATCAAATCAGCACCCAAAGCTTCACACAGCCCTAATATTTTTGGCATTTGATTTGGGGTTTTTCATCATAGAAAATCAGAGTTCTTGCTGAGACCACTCTCTACATCCCAGAGAATTATGTGCAGAAAAACTCAACATTATGCAAAATTATTTACTTTTATTTATTCATTAAAAATTAAACTAACTATAACACTATTTGAACCTTCTTTAAAAATATAGGCAGGTACTTTCTTTGGTTAGGGGTGGGGGCGGCATGTGTTTGTGGGGGGATTTGTAAAGGTGTGGGGGGATGCAGGTTTGTGGGGGGGGGGTTATGGGCAGGAGTATATGGAGCTGAGGAACATCTTCCCACTCCCTCAGCCCCCATGTACACACCCCTGTCCTGCCCCCCACCCACCCTGCTGGCTTTTCCCACAGCCCCAATCCCCTTTCCCTCCCAGCCCTGGCTATCATCTGCACCCCCCCACAGGGGCCCTCCATCCCCAGCCTGCTGCCCCCAAGCTCCACTTACCTCACAAGTTCTAGGAGGGAAAGTAAACCTGAACCAAGCCCTGGCAGACAGACTCAGACCCTGCCCCTTCCCCCTCTCTCTTGGGACAGAGATCAGGGTTTGCCACTATTTTTTCAAGAAGCTCCTGCAGGCTAGAACTCTGCCAGCCTGGAAAGAACTCTTTTCAAAAGTGGAAAATTCGCAGGTATCTCTGTTAAAATGAAAAATCTGCTTTTTTCTCTGTTAAAAGGGGAAAATCTGTGGTTTTTTCCTGTTTTTCCATAGGAAATGGAAAACCTGGATCCCTGCTAATAAGTACACATGAAACAGATTATGGAAGTATGGTGCAAGTCACATGCTAAACAACACTCTACAGTGGCTACACTGCCTCATTTCTAAGTGTACATAGAGTGGTAGTGACTGAATAGGGCATATTTCATGGCAGTATGCCTGGGTATGGCTCAAAACCTAAACTGACCTGCTAGCTGTGCCAAAGGTACTCACAATTCCCTGGACAGCCCCTAGCAATCTATACACCCTCCCCTCTTTCTCTTTAGTGGGCTTTTAAAAATTTAGTATTGTTTTGATCTCCCAGTTCTCAATCTAGCAAATATAAGGCTTACATCTTGGCTGGAGACAGATATAGGTTTATAGAAGTCAACAGTTTCCCTACTTAGGGCATTGTTACATGTTATACTGTGAACCACATAAAAGTTGATTGTTCATAGTGCTAATTCAAGTTTGGAACAGTCACATGTTCAGTCCAGCTGAGACCTGAAGGACTGAAAGGTGAGAACCCCTCCCTCTCCCCATATGCTGGGCTTTCCCCCTGCCCCTCACAGTTTCTTCTCTGCTTACTTGTGGCTGCCTGTGCTGTCTATCCCAAGGAAGCAGGCAGGTAATGCTTAATTTGACATCCTGGTCCATGACTGCCAGGCTGCTGTTCTTTTCATGGCTAAGCCCAGCCCAGAAAGTAGCAACAGAGGTGGCAGCAATGGCCGAGAAGGTAAGCTAATCCTTCCCTGCTCGCTTCCCCAGGACAGACAGTGCTGGCCACCATATATAAGTGGTGTTGGGGAGGGGGGCAATGAGTGGGGTTCTATAGTACTGGGGAGGGCAGGGGGGCAGTGGGCCCAATCCAGGCCAGAGAGGATGGAGGGTGGGATAGGTGTTTACACTGAAGTGCAGCCTAGAGTGCATTAGTTTAACATGAGCCACCTTAGTGCAACTTTAAACCACACAACAAGTACTTAAAACTAGTTTCAGGTGTTAATGTGCAGACAATCCAGATATGGGTTAAGAGTAGGCCTGTGTGAAGCGTCTAGTATTAGCTTTGGATTTGGATTTGGCCAAGTTGGGGGACAGTGATTCAATTCAGTGATTTGAATCACTGTCCCAAAACAATTCAGGTGAATCTGATTCATAGATTCAGCTGACACCAAATTGGCCAAATCTCCAAATCAAACAGGTCCCATCCCCCACCCACTGTCCCAGCCAGTCAATGGTTGCCCCACCCAGCCCCAGCACCCCAGCTCTTAAAACAAACAAACAAAAAGCCCCGCATTCACTGACTGCTGCCAGGTGGGGGGGCAATCCCTGCTGCCCCCACGCTACATGGGGGGCTCTGCCATGAGCCTCCAGAAGCCCTGATGGCCACTGCTGCAGCCAGTGAGTGCAGGTAATTTTTTTTGCGGGGGGGGTTGTTGTTTTGTTTTTTTTTTTTTAAGAGCCAGGAGCTGGGGCTGGTTGGAGCAGCTTTGGGGAATGGGATGTGAGAGCAAGCAAAGGAGCTTTTTTTTTTTTTTTTTTTTATGAGCCAGGAGCTGAGGCCAGATGGGGCAGTTATGGGGGTGGGGGGCTGGGAGAGCAGGCGGGGGTTGGGGTGGTGCTCAGGTGGTCTGGGGGAGCAGGCAGGGAATGGATCTGGTGGGGGTCCCACCCCATGGTCCCTTCCTCCCTCTCTTACCGGCAGGGAACCCAGGTCCAGCTCCTTGCAGCAGCGAAGGTGGACTGCTTGAATCTCCAAAGCTCTCCGAGTCTTTTTCTAATTGATTCAGAGAGCTTTGAATTAATTCAGAACTTTTTATTGATCTCCTAATCGGAAATGAATCGGGAGACTTGGCCACTAAATCAGGCTGAATTTCCTCTGAATCAAATCATCAACCAAAGCTTTGCACAGCCCTAGTTAAGCTTTAGGAGCTGCTTAAAATTACATGTAAAAAGGCCCGTAGAGTCTTTCAAATAAATACTGTAATGTCCTTTTATGGAAAAAAAATAATAACAATTCTACTACCTTTTTATAGATTACAGTCTATTTCAACAATTAGCTTGTATTTTAACATTCTTAAATTACTACAGAACATCTTCATATACTTAACAATATAGATTTGGCAAAGATAATAAAGCCAAAGTTTTGTATTTTATTTGTGTTTTATGGAATGACAATTATCCCTCAACTGTTCTTATGAGATATTGGAAGCACTCGTAATTTCAGCCTTGTAATCCTACTAAATATGACCTTAGTGCTACTGCGCGTTGTGACATGTGATGCCAAACTACTACTTCTGTCTTCTATTAGTATAGGGCTGTGTGACATGACTATGTTTCAATTCAGTTTCAGATTTGGCCATTTGGGAGGGACAGTGATTCATTTTGGTGTTTTGGATCACTGCTCCATTTCAATTTGGCCGAATCTATTGCAGAGTTTCAACACTGTTTCAGTGATTCGGCCACAGGTTATAATGGGTAATCACTTAAATGCCTATAGCTAGCTTCGCTGGTGGGTGCGGCCACAGGGGGACACGAGGACACTTCCCAGCCAAGACAGGTGATGAGCACAAGAAGTGCCCAGGTAAGTGACAGGGGTCCGGATAATCCTAGGATCAAGGAGGTGGTGCAAGCACCCATAGGAGGCCTTAAATGCCTCTACACTAATGCTCATAGTATGGAGAACAAGCAGGAGGAACTTGCCCTCCTGCTAGCTAGCACAAACCCAGACATAGTAGAGCTCACTGAAACCTGGTGGGATTCAACCCATGATTGGGTGGTAAACTTTAGGGGCTACAGACTGTACAAGTAGGATAGAACTGGGAGTAAAGGAAGGGGTGTGGCACTGTATGTCAAAGAGCAATACACATCCTCAACAAACAGGACGGGGTCAGAGGAGTGGCAGACTGAAGTGCTCTGGGTAAGATACAAGGGGGTCACAGGGAAAGGGACTTAATGGTGGATGTCTACTACAGAGCACCCAACCAGGGGGAAGAGCTGGACCAGGAATTCTCAGGTCAGCTCATAGAGGCAGTTAAGTCAAGGAATGTGGTCATCATAGGTGACCTAAACTACCCGGACATCTGCTGGGAAGAGCAGTCAGCCAGGTCTGACCACTCATGTAAACTCCTAGCTGAGATACAGGACCTCCAACTAACCCAGGAGGTGCACAGTCCCACCAGGGGAAATGCCTTGCTGGACCTGGTCCTGGCCACAGGGGACAACCCGGTGAGGGGACTACCGGGGTCTCAACTGCCTGGGTGATAGCGATCATTGCCTACTGGAATTCACTATCCAGCACAGGGTGTCAAAGACCTGCAGCAAGGCAGTAGCCCTTGACTTCAGGAGGGCCAATTTCAATGAGTTAAGGAGATTAGTAGGAGAGGCACTGAGGTCCTAGAGGGTACGGGAGTTGAGAGTTCAAGACAAGTGGTCATTCCTTAAGTAGACAATCCTCCAGCACCAAAAGGTGACAGTCCCAACACAAACAAAAGAGGGTAAGAGTGCTCAAAATCCCTCATGGCTCACCAAAGGCATTCAGGAATGTCTGAAAGCAAAAAAGGAGGTGTACATCTGGTGGAAGAGAGGGGCTATCACCAAGGAGGATTATACCTCCATTGCTCAAGACTGTAGGGGGGCTGTTAGGAAGGCTAAGGCGGAGATGGAACTATGACTAGCGACCAGAAAAAACAAAAATTCTTTTTTTAAATACATAGAGAATAAAAAGAAGGCACCGGGTAACATGGGCCCGGGACATCTCCCCCACTGGGATTCTGGACAGACTCAGGAGAGGCACCGCCAGGCCTAGGGTCAGGGAGGACCTAGTTAGGGAACTTCTGGTGGAGATGGACATGTTCAAATCAGCAGGTCCAGATGCTCTCCACCCCAGGGTGCTGAAGGAATTGGCAGGGGTCACTGTGGGGCCCATGGCATGGCTTTACAAGCACTTGTGGTGCTCTGGCCAGGTGCCAAAGGACTGGAAAAAAGCCAATGTGGTCCCCATTTTCAAAAAAGAGAGGAAGGAGGACCCAGGAAACTATAGGCCTGTTAGTCTTACCTCGGTCCTGGGGAAGCTCTTTGAGAAAATTATCCAGGAACACATCTGGGAGGGACCAGCAGGGGACATTATGCTCAAGGGCAACCAACATGGGTTCATTAGGGTCAGGTCCTGTCAGACTAACCTGGTTGCTTTTTACAACCAGGTCACAAAATCCTTGGATGCAGGTGTCTCGGTGGACGTAGTCTTTCTGGACTTTAGGAAGGCCTTTGGCACTGTCTCTCACCTCATTCTCATTAAACAACTAGGTGACTGTGGCATTCATGCCTACACAGTCAGATAGGTCACAAATTGGCTAGAAGGCCACACCCAGAGAATGGTGGTAGACAGGTCATTTTCGACTTGGAGGGATGTGGGCAGTGGGGTCCCCCAGGGCTCAGTCTTTGGGCCCGTACTGTTCAACATCTTTATCAGCAACTTGGACGAAGGGGTGAAAAGCACTCAAATTTGCAAATGACACTAAGATGCAGGGAGAAGTGAGCACGCTAGAAGGGAGGGACAGGCTACAACTAGATCTGGACAGGTTACAGGGGTGGGTGGTACAGGGATGGGCGGATGAGAATAGGATGGGATTCATATACTGACAAGTCCAGGATACTGCACCTAGGGAGAAAGAACCAGCAGCATACCTATAGGCTGGGGAATTCCCTTCTTGTCAGTACAGAGGCAGAAAGGGATCTTGGAGTCATTTTTGATTCCAAGATGAACATGGGCCGCCAACGTGAGGACGCGGTCAGGAAGGGTAACCGCACCTTGTCACGCATCCACAGTTGCATCATAAGCAGGTCCAAGGAGGTGATCCTCTCCCTCTATGCAACACTGTTCAGGCCACAGTCAGAGTACTGTGTCCAGTTCTGGGCACCGCACTTCAGGAGGGATGTGGCCAGCAGTGAGAGGGTCCAGAGGAGGGCCACTCTCATGGTCAGGGGGCAACAGGGCAGGCCCTACGAGGAGAGGCTATAGAACCTGAACCCATTCAGCCTCCACAAGAGAAGGCTGAGAGGGGATCTGGTGGCTGTCTATAAACTTAACAGGGGGGATCAGCAGGGAATGGGAGAGTCCCTCTTCCCATGAGCATTACCCAGAGTAACAAGGAATAATGGCCACAAGTTGATTGAAAGTAGATTCCGGCTAGACATCAGGAGGCACTACTTCACAGTTAGGGTGGCTAGGATCTGGAACCAACTTCCAAGGGAAGTAGTACTTTCTCCTACCTTGGGGGTCTTCAAAAGGAGGCTAGATAATCACCTAGCAGGGAACCCAGTGACACCTAGCAGGTCACTTGATCCCAGCATTCATTCCTGCCCATGGCAGGGGCTTCAGACTTAATGATCTGCTCAGGTCCCTTCCTACTCTAACAATTATGAAACTATAACTTTGTCATATTGTGCCTGAATTGGATGAAAATTGCAGAAATGGTAGCCCCTCCTGAGGGCATGAAATCTGCCAAGTTTCATGGAGATAGGTCCAGGGTTTTCTGTGAAATGGCACCTCAAACTGTTGAAAGCAAAACTCATATCACTTGCTGACAGTGGCAGCATGCTGTCATCCCGCAAAGAGATCCAGGCGCCTGCGACCCCTGGGAGGACTGCAGAGCTGTGCCAGACTCCTCCCTGGGGGTGTGAGGCCTCAGATCTGCATGCAGAATGACAGCAGGCTGCCATCCCTCCCCCAGAGCACTGGGATTGGAAGGGACCTCAGGGACAAATCACACTTGCTGACCAGCTACAGATGTCAATATCAGAGCAGTCTTTCCCCAGCTCTTCCCCCTTCCTCTTCTTAGTTTCTGTTTCCCTGCAAGCCCAGCTCTGAAACTCTGAAATTTTCTGAAATTTTTCAAAACATTTCAGGTGGTGTCGTTTCATTTCAGAGATATTTCAGAGCCTTCCATTTTGTTTTGGATTCAGTATTTCAGGTGCCTAAATGGTTCAAAACACCTCCGAAATGAAAAGGCTGCTGAAGTTTCGCAAAGCCCTAGAATGTATCTCCTATCTAATACTGCTAACTATCGATCTTTATTTTTGGTGAGACATGTATCTTCCACTGTTTTTAATATTTTCTTGGGAACTTGCTTTTTGTCTGTTTGCTTAGGTGGAATGTACTAATACCTGATAAAATTCCAACTCTGACTCTAGCAATAGTGCTAACACTTTAGTGGCATTGTCGTAGCTCCTACTCATTTGCTGCTTGGGACTAGGAACCTGGGTCTTTGGAGAGGACCATCTTTTAATAATTCAAAGAAAAGTCTTTTGAAACAGTAAATTTGGTTTACTTATGAATAATTTTACCCTAACAGTGTGAATAGCCACTACTGCATTAATCCAATTGTAATAGCATTTCTGCTTCACTTCAGATTAACTCACAAAATACTGCTCATCTAAGCCATATTAAGGTGATCCTTTCTGGATCACTGAAGATAATGTAGCCCCAACAAGAGTTCATTTTCTCCCTCTGCACAAAGCAAATGGACATTCACAAAATACTCTATGCAACAGCCCATCAATGGCAATGTTCACACACACACTTTTTTTCCTACCCTTTTTACTCATTCTCCATCCAACCAGCAGTGATTATTGCAAGATTATTGTAAGACATTAAAAGAAAGAAATGTTAACCGAATTCAGAATAACCCCCAAATTACCTCATTTTAGCACTTATCAGCAATACTGTGGTTGAAGAGGAGCACTCAGGGCTCACAAAGAGCCTACTACTCAGCTGAAAGCCCATGCACCCTCTCTTCCAATCATTGTCTGAGGGGAGACCTGAAGAGAAATTAAGACTCAGCTTCACAAATATCCAAATTCTCTCCTACTTCTTATTCCAGAAAACATAAATATAGCCACAAGGGTCTGGTTAGTCAAGGGAAGTCAATAACCAATATGTTGAGACCCTAGATTGCTTCAGGGACAACTGGTGAGAATCTTCCTTTGATGGAAGCAAAAAAAAAACAGCTTGTAGGCTGCCAAATGGGAGCAGGTGTACAGGAGTCAGGGCTTGGCTAGGTCCCCAACCCATCTGCTTTTACTCCAGGAGCTTCAGTGGAGTGCTTCAGGCACATTGGCTAGCCCCACTGTCTAGTACTCAAAGGAACAACCTGGCTTATTTGTGCAAGTTTTGGAACTGTAGAGAAAACACTCATTTCACCCTCTACCTCCCTCAACTCATTCATCCAGAGGTGTCTGAGATATTACCAAATACATGTAAAAAGATGACTTTTGAGATAAGGCTCACTTCCTAGCTAAAACAGAAATTGCTAGGACTGGAAAGAAAACGAGCTCCATGCATCTTGAGAGACCTTTGGTAAATAATAAATCTCCTGTTGTTTACAAAGAGAAAAGGAGGCAGTACAGCTGTACTGAAAAGGCTAACTTAACAAGATAAGGCATAAGGCAGGGTAGACTTGCACCTGATAGATGAACTAAAAGATAGATGTATAGGATGAGCTTTCATGAGCCATGCTCACAGCATCTGATGAAGAAAACTCAGGCTCACAAAAGCTCATGCTAAACATATCTCCTTTAGTTTGTCTATCAGGTACAAGTATATCCTGCCCCGTGTCTGACTTCAGACTAACGTGGCTAACTACCTCTCTCTAAACAGGATAAGTTAGCTTTTAAGAGTTTATCTTGTTTAGGCACATCAGACTCTGAGATTAAAATAAACTATGAAGATGATTGCATGATTAGGGGATTTTAAGAATACATTTCAGTATCAGGTAATAATATCTATGTAAAAAGTGGGCCAAATTCTGCTGCCAGCAGAAATTAATTAATGAAAAGAGTAAAACTGATGGCAAATATCTGGCAGAGCTCTATGTTCTGATCATATTCCATTCAAGCTCCACTAGACAGGGCGCAGTCAAAGTTTAGCAACCAGGAGTTCCCAGGGTCAGCATTACATGACCCCATACTGCTTCCTCTCAAAGCCTCCAGAACAGAGATATATTGAAGATGGACATGAAAGGGGACCAAATGACTGTGAGAGGCCTAGGACCTGTTCTAACCATCTCTAAGGGATAGATCTAAATTAAGAAGGGACATACAACCAATCTCTATAGACTTAATAAACTAAGTACAATCATATTCCATCCTACTTAAGTCACTGTCATGGCGGGGTCCTCGCGGAGGGCCGTGATCTCCTTGAGGCCCTCTCACCGTGCTACTCCGGCTCGAGGGCACCCTCCATTCTCGCCAGCCACGTCTTGATGTAATACGTAATAGGGAGGCTGCCTTGTGTTTCCTCGGGCCTGTCAGCTCCTGGACCCCTCGTGGGTCTCCCCGTACAATGGGCGCTACCCAAGCGCCCTAGCCTTATGGGCTATGCGTGGCTCCTACCAGCCCCTAATACCATGCCCAAAGCCTCGCAGATGTAATAGACGTTGTCCGGTCTATACGCCCGCTTCCCGGGCCTCCTCTCTAATGTGGCCCACTCTGGGCTCCCTCTCTCGTGCCCAGCCTCTTGCTGGGACTCCCGTCTAGCCCACTCTGGGCCTCCCCTGTCGGTGTGGTTCCGCTCCGGGACTCTCTAGCGGGCCTCCGGTCCTATGGGCCAACCGCACGGATACCCTCCCTGACTCTGGCTCACTGCGCTACTACTCCCTGTCTTCTCAGGGGCAACCGCAGCGCCCTGCCTTGGTCTGAGGGGTATTGCCGCACTAGCCTGCGGCCGGGCTCACTATGCCCGTGCGCCCACACTGGGCTACTCAGCAAAGCACAATGACGTTCCCCCTCTCTGGGGCTCGCCGCGCCCACACTGGGCTACTCAATAATACACAATGGCGTTCCCCCTCTCCGGGGCTTGCCATGCCCGCACTGGGCTACTCCATAATACACAATGGCGTTCCCCCTCTCTGGGGCTCGCCATGCCCACACTGGGCTACTCAGTAATACCACCCCTTTCCTGGGGCCGGGGGCTACGTTCCCCCACACGCAATCCGGGGTCTAGGTCCCCGTCCGCAACCTACGGGTTGCTCCCGCGACCCACTGGCCGCGCTCCTCGCCGCCAGTTGCTCATACACTGGCGTGCGAGTAATTGAGGCCTCCTCCAACCCCTACAGCCTCACCCAAGCCTCCGGGTGTAATATACAGAGCCAAACGTAAACTAGAGCCTCCTGGCTATAACACAAATGCAAGCTGCATGGCTAAACTCTAGTGCCCATCCTCTCCAGGCTATCATGAGCTGTACTTGCCACATCCTCACTCTCACAGCTCCTGCCTCCCAGGCTGCTGGCAGAGAACTGCCAGCCTGGCCTCAGCCCTGAGCTTTATAAGGGCCAGGCCTTGCCCCCTACAGGCAGCTGGCTCCGCTTGGTTGCTCCGGCAACCCGCAGCTGTGCTCACTTGGTTCCGCCAGGGCTGTCTCCCTGGCAGTTTCTCCTCTCTTAGGAGCAGGCACTAAGGTGCCCTGCGACAGTCAATAAAAACTGTTACTAGAAAAAATTGGGTGGGCCCACCTCCTCCTTGTTGCTTTTTTGTGGGCAATATTAAGGGTCATATGATAGTGTGTTGCAAAAGTAGACCTATTAATGGATTTTAAAGTACTTGAATGGGGTGGGAAAAAATGTGCTTCAGCATCTGAAATCATGTTGGGATCTGTCCCATAGCTTCTACAAAAATGACAAAAAGGACTCAACTAGGGTTTTTTTTATTATTATAAAATTATATCCCCCCCCCCTTGAAGAATAATTTTAGAATGATGCAGAGATTTTGAACAAAACTAATCTTTCAAACCACTGCTGCTTTTGTCAACATTTAAAAAATCAATTAGATAATTACTTTAATTGGTCCAATTTTAAAACTGAATCTCTAATAATATGATAGCCAGATGTTTTTGTAATCTTTCACTCAATAGAAATTGAACTGGTTACAAACAGCTGTTCTCAGAGAGAAGTAACACAGCATAACTGTACATTTTGAGTCTGTAGTACAGAAACTATGGAATTGTCATTCATGGAATTTAATCTTTAACTACTCTTTATAATGCAATGCTGAACCATCTGGGGACAGGATTAGTTACATCCAATAATTATGTAGAAAGGTATTACTTTCTGAAAGTAAAATATTGTACTTTATAGCCAATAAAGATATAACAAAATCCAACCGCTAATAGTTGAAGCTAGGCCATATATAGACCAAAAAGGGGTGTGTGTACATGACACTTTAAAGTTGGCTAAATGTTTTTGCACTGATTTAATGGTGCTGGTGTTTGCATGCCTCAGTGGTATATTTGCATTAATTCCAGCCACTGCAGGGAATTCGATGGTGTAGTATGCCCAAGCCAGGTGCCTGCAGGTGGGTGCCACTTGGGGGAGGGGGCTGCTGCTGCCATGGAGGGAAACACCAACCCCCACCCCCCAGCCCAGGGACTGCTCCACCTGCCTGCAGCTCGCCCTCCCTTCCCTGCTGGAGAGGCAGGTAAGTCAGCGGGGTGTGTACACAACATGGGGGTTTAATTGGCCCTAAATTGAAGCAGTGTTTTTTAAAACCCACCACTTCAATTTAGGGCCCCTGTTTCATCTACATACACCCTAAGGTTGCATATTTTAACTTGCATGAGTAATAAACCATTAGAACAATTTACCAAGGAATGTGGCAAATTTTGCATCCCAGGATGTCTTTTGAACAAGATTGGATTTTTTTTTCTAAAATGTAAGCTCTCTCTGAGCCAGAAGTTATGAACTTTATAAAGTAATTGTTGGATGAAATAATGTATCTTGTTTAATGCAGGACAAATTGAATCATTATCTAGGTCTCTTCTGACCTTAAAATCTATGAGTATTTAATGTGTTAATATGTTGAAATACTTTAGCTTTAAAATACCTCGTATTATTATTTTGCAAACGTATACCTCAATCCAATAACTGAAGCATATTTATAGCATTATTCCGGTGAATAAAAATTAAATAGTTTAAATTAAGCTAGTAAGTTCAGATCCCATTGTTTGTACCTCTGTTTTGCAACCTAACAGCTAACAGCTGTTCAACATGTGGAACTTCCATTAAAGCAATCAAAATCTGGAATGCAATAGGAAGGCAGCAGCAGAAGAAAAAAAGAAAGTGATTGGCCAGATATTAGGTCTGAGTTTTGATAATATAGTCTTGAACAATAAACTCTTTCTATCAATTTTATTTTCTCCAAAATAAAATTAGAGGCATGAAATTAGTATTTAGATATCTACTTTCTATAGAATCAGATATATGATTATTACTAATTTATCTGTACTTGATTATGACAGTGAAAAGGAAGCATAGGTGAGAATTTGTTTTCATATCAAGGAATAAATTCATGTAGTCATTCCTATATTCAATAATTATGACACAGTCCTATGAAGATTTAACCACAAGTCTTCTCATATGAAAAGCTCTATTGGTTATTAATTCACATGTTTAGATGCTGGCAGAATAAGGCCCTATGTGTATGTAAAATGTCTTTATCATAATTTTGAAGATACAGTATCTATACATTTTTTTAAATACTCTTTAATATTAATAAAGCCTGCTAATGAAGAATGTATTAAAGAAACAGGAGAACATAAAAGAAGGGAAATCATACAGCAAAACTTAATTTCGTAAGAGCTCAGTGCTGAAGGTATGGCAAAGCTTAGTCGGGTCCAGATTCTCAGTGTTTATCTTAGGCATCATTTATTTTTGCGTATACCCTAGGTAAATGTTACTGGGTTTTTGAGTCATAAAATCCCAACATTAAATCAAAATCACTGAGTTTCTCCAAATGTTGCCTCAAAGCCATGTATCAGATTCGCAAACCTTGGCTAAGCTTGCCTTTGTAACAAACCATAGTAAGTTTCTTTTTCTTACAATTAGTTTCTCACTGTTCATCTAATAAGCAAAAGCTGAGGGGAAAGAAAGAAACTACAAAACCACAAATATAACTTACTGACAGTTTACTGACTGCCACATATCTGCCAATTTGCAAGTTTACTCACTGTGAATGCCAATGTACTGTACTGGAATTGGAAGACCCACTTAGAACCATTTAAAACAGTATTTGTAGCTCTCTCAAGTCATGCCTACACTAGATCCTGCTGGTCAAATATTGGGAGGAATTTAAAATCTAAGATTCTGTGCTAACCTCTATCAGCTGTCAGAGAGAGCAACTTTGGGTAGGGTCATCCTGACACACTTCAGCAGCAGAGAGGAGAACACTGAGGTCTATGGGAGAGGAGTGGTAGGGCATGCTGAGGCGGGGAGCAGGTGGTAGCTGTGGCTCTGGCTTCAGCTTTGGCTCCAGCTTCAGCCCTACTGCCTTGTGCTCAAATGGAACGAGAGGGGGAAAAAACCCTCATCTTCTAATCAAGTAAATATAGCAAATTTAATGTGTAGACATGGCTTCAGAATGATGTCGTAGCAGTGGTGGTTCAGAAACTGTGAGAGAGGGAAGAATTTTTTAGAGTGCTATCCCTTTTTTGACCAGCTATATAGTTGGAGTAGAGTTAGAGAAGCTGGAGAATGCAGTTTGAAAGCAATATCTTTCACCCCCTCCTCCAACAGTTTTCTTTTCTGTGCTATGCTTGACTTGTCCTGGTCAGCCCTGAAGAACAGCATCTTGAGTTTGAAAGGTTGTCCAGCTCTTTACAATACAATCTTTTGAATTTAAAAGATTGTACCCTAAGAAATCTTTGCCTACACTAACAAATATAAATATCCCATTCAACATTACCATTAAAAAAAGTGTAGTAGGTTTTCTTGATAAATATACAAGAGCCAAATAGTGACATGATATTGATTTAAAATAAAACAATTTCTTCCACAGATATACACTTTCCTCGATCAGAAAACTTGAAGAGAGTTCACTTATTGCAATCTATACTGTAGTTTAACTGGATCCAGATTTTAAACCTTTTGCAAAGGGACTAAGGTAATATGTAGCAAAGGGACTAAGGTAATATATTGTTGTGAGTAAAGCTTTCCTAAGAGAGTACTTTCTGTTTCTGAAGTCTCATGACACAATGAAGGAACTAAAATAAACACCCTTGTAGGCCATAATTGAATTTGCCTTTCACTGCCAAGAAAACAAGGCTTTACTTTCGCATCTAAAAAAGTGACTATTTGCTGACAGTAGGTACAGCTACAGGTGCTACTAGCATGGAGCAATAAACTTCAGTGCATATTATACCAAAATGTATTGCTCCTTGGTGCTGTGTTTAAACATGTACCTGGGACTGCAGCACATTGAGCCAGGTCAGAGTAGCCCTGGCTAGCAGGTGGTCTCGGGGTGGTGCTGGTGCTGTGGGGGGGGGGGGTTAGCCTCCTATCCTGGGGCTATGACCCAACTCAACATGCTGCAGAGGAGCTGGTTGGGGCACAAGCATTGGCAACACATAGGGGGTGCATGTGGGTGCATGTGCACCCCCTGAGATCAGCTGTGCACCCTCTGGAAGTCCAGCCACAAAACTGGAAGTGCTGATGGAAGTGCAATTCTGTTTTTTCCACTGTCTTGGCAATCAGCTTCTGCCTTCCTCTCCCTCCCCCCCCAGTTGGTGATCAGTGGTTGGGGACCCCCCCCCCCCATCAGTGATTTGGTGACCCCCAGACTTGGGAGGCACCAGTCACCCATGGGCACAAAGGTGCTACAGTGTGGGGCTAGCCAGTAGACAACCCCCACACTGAAGCACTCTTGAGCCCCAATTAGCCCTGTCAGCATCTACACATGTGATGCTGCATGCTAACGAACCCTGCTGCAGGATAGTACTTGTATTTACAAGTACTAACCTGCGGTGGAGTTAATTAGTTTCTTGCAGCCTAACAGGGCCACGTGTAGACACTGAGACAGTATGGCAGAGCTAATTAGGCAGCTGTCCAGTAAACCTCTCGTGTAGACGCATCTAGTAATAGATGAGTCATACACCCTATAGATCAGTCGCTACTCAGCACATGTTGGGCAGAAAAATGTGTGAGAGCTTGTCCTAAGTACTTGGTAAAGCCCATGTAAATAACTATTTGTAACAGCTGCCATAATAGATCATCACTTGCACTTGGAAATATTTTTTGGATGGAAGTTTTGTAGTAAAATAGGTCCAGTTAGACAACTTATACACAAAATAGCCAACATGTTGCATTTTAATAATAACAAGTGTTTTAACTTCAGTATATTACACTTCTATACAAGAAAAGGGAAAAAAATCATAATGAGCTTAAAAGACAATATTTAATTGTATACAAATATTCCAAAATTTTGAAATCTTAGAATTTACCATGCAAGTGATATTCCACTTCTTATTGAGTTATAGATATCAATAGCAAAAGAACAAAGCATCATCCATTTTGGAACATAATGCGCTATTGCCTGAGGAAAAGAGGTTCTTATGTTAGCTGATAAATGTATTATATTCTATATAGTAGACCCATCATGTGGTAGAGTACAACCTAGACTGAGCACCAGGTTACATTAGCAGTCTTTGTATTTTTGTACAAAGACTTTGTATTTTGAACATTCACATAAATTTTACCCATATTATAATGCATCACATAGGGCACATCTACAAGAAATTTACTGTGGAATTTCCCAATTAGCTCCATAGTAAATGCCTCATCATTTGCATGTGCGGCCCTTTGAGAGCGCCCAAAACTAATAAACTCTGCAGCAGGTTAGTACTTGTAAATACAAGTAATATCCTGCCATGGAGTTTTTTCATGCTCAGCAATGCACATGTAGTTGCTGACTTAGCAATATGGGGCATGAACATTCTTCAGTGTGGGGGCTGCCTGCCAGCTAGCCCCCACACTGAAGCACCCTCATACCCTAGCTAGCCCCTCCACAGCACATTGAGCCAAGCTGGAACAGCTCCAGGCTGGCAGGCTGGCCGCAACATGTTGCAGTCCTGGGTTCACATGTAAAAAAAAAAAAAGCACCCAGGAGCAATAAACTCTGGCATAATATGCACCAGAGTTTATTGCTGCACATTAATATGCACATGTAGATGCACCCATAAAGCCTACATAAACTGTTGGTATTTACTGCTGTGATAACCTTTGTTAATGATTTGTGTGATGGGATTGAGTGTATGATTAGCAAATTTGCAAATGACATCAAGTTGGATGGAGTTGCTGATACTCTGGAGGGGAGGGCTAGGATCCAGAGTGACCTGGATAGACTGGATAAATGGCCTGCAATCAATCAAATGAGATTCAGTGAGGACAAGAGTGAAGTCCTGTCCTTGGGATGGAATAAATGCATACAATAAATACAGACTAGGGAATGACTGCTTAGTCTGTAGTACTGCAGAGAAGTATCCGGGTATTACAGTAGAGTATAAGCAGAATATGAATCAACAGTATACTCTTGTTTCAAAAAAGCCAACTGCATCTTGGGCTGTATTTATAGGCATGCCACTTGCAAATCAAGAGAAGTAATTCTTCCACTCTGTTCAGCACTGGTGAGGCCTTACCTGGAGTACCATATCAAGGTTTGGGTTCCGCACTTCAAAAAGAATGTGGACAGTTTGGAAAGAGTCCAGCGCAGAACAACAAAAATTATTAGGGGCCTCATAGACAAGACTTACAAGATAAGGCTGAAACAACCAAGATTATTTAGTTTGGAGAAGAGAGGACTAAAGAGAGATTTGATAACAATCTTCAAATATTTGCAGGATGATTACATAGAGCAGGGGTGTCAAACTTATTTGGCTGAGTGTAGGGCCAGTGTGGGACCTGGATTGAATTTCCTTTCCTCTTTTCCCCAGCATACCTGATCCAGTGGCCACTCTATTGGCCTGGGACCTGTGCTTAGTTCAGGGCAGATCACAGAGCAGCTAGAATAGGCACCACATGTAGCACAGTCTGGCCAGAGAGGCAGCCACACCACATGTGGTGTTCACCCCAGGCACTTTGGGACTGTAATGCATGTGGAGCCCATACCAGCTGCTCTGAGATCTGTGCTGCACATGGCATGTACAAATATCACACGCAGAGTGGGTCCTGGCCTGGCTGCAGCAATCTCTGTGTGTGGTGCACATCCCAGAGTTGGTGCCATGTATGGCACAGTCTGTCCAGGGTGGTCACAGCATGCAGTGCACTGGTCACTGGCTGGACAGCATGTATATGATGTGCATTCTAGTCACTCCAGGATCTGTACCATATGCAGAGCTCATTTCAGACCAGCTGGAGCACCCAACAGATCAGGTACCTTGGGGAGGGAAGGGGAGGGTCCATAGCCTGGATTCAGCCCATGGCCTGGCCCCCACTTAGGTATTTACCATGCCCAATGTGGGTTTCATGGGCTTTCCTCCATGACCAAATGGGACAAGACTAGGAGCAATGGCCTCAAGCTGCATAGGGAAATTGGTTAGAGATTAGGAGGAACTTTCTGACATTCTGAAGGTGGTCAAGCATTGAAATAGGCTACCTAGAGAAGTTACATAATCTCCATCCTTGGAGGTTTTCAAAAGTAGGTTAGACAGACACTTTGCTAAGGTGGTTAGTCAGGAACAATCCTGCCTTCAGCGGAGGGCTGGACTTGATGACCTTGTAAGATCCCTTCCATCCCTACTTTCCCATGATTGTGAGGCAAAACTTGTTAATATATACTTTTCAATAGACTATTTAATAAATTGTAAAATCATCTATTACCTGGTAAAAGGGAATGATATGCTTTTTTACTCCACTTAAATTAAAAATATATAAATTCCTGGAAATAGGTTGCATATGAATATTTTATGTGTTGAAGCTGCAATAGTGTACAATTCACAGTTGAGAAAAACATTTTGATATATCTATAGATATCTATATCGATCTATCCATCTAGATAGATATCTATATATAGATATATAGATATATCACATAGCAACCACTCACATCTCTACAGTACCTAGTGCTCATTTGACACTGAATAAATTCTAACCAATAAGTACTGCTGCCTTTAATTGATTCAGGAATGATTGGTCATATATATATGACCAATTGTTCTTGAATGGATTCATGACAGCAGTAATTACTGGTTAGAATTTATTCAGTGTCGAATGAGCACTAGACACTGTACAGACACGAGTGGTTGCTATGTGATCTAAACATTGGCAATCTAGTTTACAATAATAGAGAGGTCAACAGATTTATTTATATGCATTGTATCTGCAGTTTAAGACAAATGTCTGCATAACTTTACATTTTCAGTTAGCTTTCTGACTGTAGACTAGGTGCATTAGCATTGTTTATGTGGGCTAAATCCAGGGACTGAATCTTTGTACTGATTTACTAAAGCTTTGAAGTCAACAGAAGCTTTGCATGCCTTTAAAAGCCACATTTTCCTCCACAATATTTTATGGGGAAAATCTTGCTAATGTAAGCAGTTCTAGTAGCATGCATATCAGCTGTTTTCAGTTGAGTTATAAGATACATACACTTATATGTTTCCTGTAATGTTGCCAATGTCTTCATGACTCAGCAGTCACTTAAGGGTATGTGCAGACATTACATTTAGATCAACCTAATTAGGGTTAGGTTAACCTAAGTGCCAATTTCTGCAGACATTCAGGTAAGTTAAATTGGGGGAAAATGGTGGGCCTGATCTGAATTAGTTCATCTGAGGAGGTGAACTAACTTAGACTAGGAACAAGTGAGCTGAATTTATCAGATGTCTATCCCTATTTGAAGTATAGTCCCAGGGCTGGGAAAGACCAGCTGCTCACTCCAGACCTCTTTTCAGCTCCTCCTCCAACCCTGACTGGGCTATTTGTAGCCCCTCCCCCGCCGCCAACTGCCTGACCCCCAGATAGACAACCTCCACCCTGCAGACCTGCCAGTCCCCCTGATCCCGCCACTCCTCCCATAGACCCACTAGCCCGCACCCACATCCCAAGTTGCTTTCACAGTGATGTTCCTAGCACAGCTCCTGGCACTGGCAAATGTGTATACACACTGTTCCTAATCCACAATCACACAGCTTAATGCAAGTCATGTGACTGTAGCAGTGAACATCAGTACATACCCTATGTCTAAAGCAATTTGCAACTCTTTGAAAAAAAGGATTTGGTCCTTCAAATATTGCAGAGCAATATTTCAGAAGGACTAGACATATAAATATGTGTCCCTTTGTAGAGAAAACCTTCTCTAAAGCTATATTTTGGAGACTTATCCCTTCACAAAGATGTTTCTTTGTGGTAAAAGTACACGTGATTTCTACCTAATTTATTATGCAATATGGGGGAACATGTTAAGACCCCAACTGAAGCAAAGAGTTGCTTCAGAAGAAGGTGAAGAAAGAGTTTTAAAGTGGCTTTAAGTCACTAATCACTTCTGATGTTGAGCTGTTTGTTCAAGGGACTGCTCTATCTGCTCTAATGAGGAGTCAGACATACCCATTTCTCCTGGCTCTACACTGCTACAGGGAATGAACGTTATTACAATGACTAGACAACTATGGGGGGCGGGGTGCTCCACTGCTGCAGGACTGCAAAGTTGCCCTAATAAAACTGAGGACTAGGGTATACTTTTTGAAAGGCCAACACAACACTGAGGATTCTGTGTGAGAGCAATAACTAAAACTGTTAGTGAGAATGTTGGCATAAGTGAAGGAAATGATTTCTGAACTGCACTTTGATATGCACATATGAAGGTAAACATAAGAAAGAAAACTTCCCTAAAAGCTGAAAGAGATGGCTTCCAAATACTTGTGAAATAAATGTCTAATGAGCAAAGAACTTCCCACTGTGTGAATAATATTGGGTCATGCCATCTATGTTTAATATTTTCAACTGAGACCAGAGTCAGCATGCTTTCACACCTGGGGGCCAAAGTTGGTAAGAAATGATTGGTAGTATAAGCAAACCTTATACTACCAATAGAGAGAAAAGTGAGCTACCTATAGTGAAAAAAAAAAAAAAATTAACATACATAGTCTGTTCAAAGAAATAAAGTCTGCACACCAAATTAATTAAAAATGTTGACAGTTTTGAATTGGCAAAAAAAAAAAAATCACTTTGCATAAATGTATTAAGAATTGTATATTTTGTCATGACAGAAAGCAATAAAGCTATTTTCTTGTGGTGAAAATGAAACGGCATCAGAAAATAGAGGGGTAAAAAAAGGATACATTCCACTTCTATCCGTTGTTACAAGTTGTCTTATTAAATTGGAAGATAGCATATTCAAAAGCAGGGCTGTGATGGGTGCAGACATGGAAAAAATGACCAGAAAATGAACCTGAATGGCTGACAAATGCCTTCTAGTTTTAAAAGATTCCTGGAACTCTTCGAGGGGCTTGCTCTCAGGACCAATACAATATGACTTGATAGTGCTACATTCTTGGAAGGAAGCGGATATTTAGAGGTAAGGACAGCAATGTAGGAGGGTAGTAATGTTTTTCAATTCTAGTCAATCTGCCTTAGTTCACTGTTATCTTTTATTTATTCCAGAGACACAGGCAAAATCCTAGAAATAGGATTCATATCCAGTGAGAAAAATGTTTTAAATTGACATTTTTATAGTAATTGATGACTTTGATCACAAAGTTAACTACCATAAAACCAGATTTAATGCACAACTTGGAAAACATAGCTATGCTATCATTTATTATTATTATCGTTCAGTGTTTGTTTAAACTTACTTTATTAATAATGCACTCTTGGCAAAGTATGATAAATGCAGCAAATTTGAAAATTGCAGAATTGGAATTATGGTATATTAAAAATCATGAACAAACAAAGCACAATCCAAAACACACAGATAAGAACTATTAAAGAAACCACTGCCATTGTGTGTGTGAAGGATGAAGCAGAAGGTGTGGATACAGGTACATTTGGAGGCCTTTCAAAAGGGGTATATTTCAAACAAGACATTCCACAAGAATTTTGTTTCTGTGTGATTAAATTTCTAGTATGTCCCAGAATGAACTCTAAAAGTTGTTTGAGAGGTACCATAAAAAAGCATAAAAGTTTCATAGTACATGTATACTAGGTGACTAGAATCAATTGCATACAATTAACAAGTTTTCTATTAATATAACATTTGGGTATTTTTCTTATATTTAATAAATTATTATGAATGTCTGTTGATTGAAACATGATTATTACACTTCCCCACTGCCTTCTAGGAAGTTTATTTTTGTGACAAGCCTTTCTTTATAAGAGATCTAATAGTAATGTTAAATCTCTCCTTATTCTCTGAATATGCTATGTAAAAAACAATGTAGCTGAGAGACTAAATTAATTTTAGCCAAATCCAAAAAAACAACATGGATGGGGCTGGAGAATGTCTGTCTCAATAGAGACAGACAACTCACTCCAAGAAAAATAGGATAATAACTATGCAAGACAAGCATTCTTATCTTCATAAAGGTAAACTTCACTTCCTAACAAATAATGTGACATGGAAGCAACAAACTACCATAAAAGATATCAGATTCACCCAAAGAACCTTGACAAACTACCATATTCACTCAAATATATAATGCGCCACCTCCCCCCCCCCCAAAAATAATTAGATTCTATATATGGAAAAATTATAACTGTGATATAATTTTCCAGGTATAGAATGTAATTAGTAGATTTGCCTTGAATTTGTCCCCCTGGCACTGCTACGGGAGGGAAAATAAATCTGAGGACCAGGTAGCCCCTTTGTCCTCTGCCTCCCCTCTAACTTCTTCCCAATCTAGCTCTGTCCCCTCCTTGCTATTGTCAGCCCCTGCTCTCCCTGAGCACACTGAAGTGCAGAGCAAATTTGAAAACACCTTGAAATAAACACAGCTATAGTAATTTGCATATAATACCAACACATTTAGTTCACCTAGTATTGATGCATTTAACTTTTTCAAACTGTTGCAAGTTTTAGAACAGGTACTACCTAAACACACTTTTAAGTAATACTTTGGCACCTACATGTATATAGTATAAACTATGCATGATGTTAATCCAAAGCCAAAAGGCTTATGGTTTACCATATTGCTCATTGGGCTGGACCCTAGTAGGCAACAGCATTTCAAGCCATGCTGACCCCACAACTCAACATTGCTCAGTATGAGTATGTATTCTAGATACCACCCCCCCCCCAACAAAGGATCCATGTGCTAATTAGCCCCCCTCACTCATCGCTGAAATTGTATATTATTTTCATGATTCCTGGGATCCACACACAATTTATATGCAGATGAGGCACAGGGCAACTTGGTCCAGCTCCACCTGATGGAAGGCAGCACCACACTAATCATATACAACAGGCTGAGGGGGTGACAGAGGGATTCTGGGGGAACTGCTTGGGGTCCCAGTTGGTGATGTTTGCCAGACATTTAAGGCTAGTAAAGAAACACAAATAATTGGAAATGGAAAAGAAAGGTGCAGCTCAGCAGTGGGAATAGAAAGCAAGTCAAAATGGGAAGCCACCCTGGTGGCTGCCTTTGTTGGATGGGGGGGGTGTGCAGGACAAAAATAGACACCATCACAATAGTGGCTGAATGTGCCATTTCAATCCACACCTCAGTACCTGGTACTATGCCAGGTATCACAGTTGCTTCAGGTACAAAGCAGCCTTGCTGTGCCTCTGTAGTTGTTATGGATCCGACCGCTTCCCTTCTCAAGAGCAGAACATGGGACAGATCTTGTTGTATCTGGATACCAGGAGATCCACCTGAGAAATTCTCCACTCTTGAAATATCTGATCCATTCTGTAGTCCTTCAGGGATCATTCATGGGACTGCTTTTTCTGCTTAACTAGTATTCCAGTTCATTAATTTCTCCTACTCAGTTAAGAACTTCTAGATTTACCTGAATATTAATGCTGCACTCCCACAGAAGTCTCACTTCCTTCTATAGGGGATTTGGCGTTGCCCCTCTCTGTCTGTTTATGAATATGTCTCTTAGAAGCTGGGTTGTAACAATTTATGATTGGAGGAAAGCCTCTGTATGACAAATATATTGCCTTCAGTTTAGGAATATATATAAGACTTTGGATACTTGTTGGATAGCAGAGTCATGCATGAGAAAGACTTAAATGAACCTGAAGCTTCTTCTGCAAATTATATGATCAAAGTCTTCACTGCTCAGGTGGACAGGAATAGCAAGTAGCATATTTCTGACAAACCCTGTGGAGATATAACATATCCAATAAATGGAAGATAAGATCTGCTGACCCAATCCTATAAGAAGATTCATATTGTTTACTATACACTGGTCTACATAGTGACATGAGGCACATTTGGAAAGGTATAAGGCAAAACCTGACATGTGGTACTGCAAATGTGCATGCCCAATAATCTGAGCTATATCATCATCAAGCAGCAAAGATGGCTCTGTAGGACTCATATCACACATTTTGAAATCTGTTCCTTGAAAAGAAAGCTTTCATAGCCCTTGACTTTATAACTTCTCTGATGAATTCAGTGAACTGTGAAAGGCCTATGTTTGATTTGTTCAGGTTCATTTTTAGACCCTATGATGGAAAAAGTTGAAGAACTCGCTTCTGATACCTGACCTGCTGGTTTTCCCCACAGTAACCTACTGTCTAGTTAAAGGCAGATTTATATTCCCCATCTAAATGTACTGAGGAACTACAAATGACGAGCATTTTGAAATATCCTGGAAGAATTGAGAAGCAAAAGGGAAATAATGATTCATTTGTGCTGGTTCTATTGACACATCAATATGTATCTTGTAGGTTCATGCTAGTGAAGCAATTCATGGAATCTTGTAAATGTATGATCAATGTAAGAGGTACTTTGTAAAACTGGGAGTAACATAAAAATGTATTTACTTGCCTGAGATCTACTACGCCAAATTTCCTTCTTTTTCAAAATAAGAAATGAAATGGGGTAAAACAACTATTTTTCTATGATTCTATTATAATGAGCTGGAGAACTGCTCTCCTATGGAATGTGGCTCTTGTAAAAGCAGACAGGGGCCGCATCTACATAACACGTTTGCTGCATCATAGACTAACTAGCTGTGCGGTAACTGTCTCGACATATACATGTTTGCCCCTATTAGGTTTCAGTAAACTAATTTATTCTGCAGCAGGATAGTATTTGTAAAGAAGTACTAAAAACATAAAAAAACTCTGCAGCAGCACATGTGAAGATACTGCCCTTGCTGGCTGGGGCACAAGAGTGCTTCAGTGTTGGGGCTGCTTGATGGCTATCTCCATGCTGAAGAAGGCTCGTTCCCCAGGCAGCTCCCCCCTGCCCCTGCAGCACATTGATCTGGGGGGAGCAGCCCCAGGCTGGCAGGCTAACTCCTGGGACCCCTGCCAGCTGAGGCTGCTCTCTCCCAGCTCAATATGCTGCAATCCTGGGTGCATGTGCAAATGTGTACCCAGCAGCAATAAGTTTCACAGCAATAAGATCCAGAGCTTATTGCTGCACATTAATAGGCATGTGTAGACATATCCAGGGAAAAGGAGAGCAGGGGCAGAGGAGGAACATATTGGAATGGCATGACGTAGCCCTCTCAAATAATTTGCCGGAGCCAATGATTCACCTGAATTCCAAACCATAGCTCCTGGAAAAAGAAGAGAGGGGAGCAAAGAAGTGCAGGGTTCTGTACATCAGCCACAAATCCCTAATAAGCAATATCTTTGTCATTGGGTAGACTGAAAAGTAGCAGCAAAGGAAGTGATCGGTTTTCTTTTCTGGAATATGAGCTGCTCCTTGGATTATTCTGAAGTCCTGCAGTGGTAAGAGTGAACCAAAGATTATTTAGGAAACTTTTTTCTAGTAGAGGGCTGAGGCTTAAAATACTCTCTCTTAGGTAAGGCAGTTTACAGACCCAAGGAACCAGATAAAAACATAGCCTCAACTACCCAGTTTATTAGCCATAGACAGAGTTTTAGGCAATCCCTCACAATTTAGGACTATTGTCATTCATGACTATTATGTTTGGGTCCAAAGATGGCTGACAAGACCAATCCAGGATCAGCAGACTCTTCTGCAACTCAAGAGGTAGAGGTAGAAGTAGAGGTCACTCACTTGAGTAGGATTTGATTATCCACTGACCTATAGAGGCACTTGATATGACCATTACACTCCTGAGATGAAGAAATTACAGACCAGGTGATGTAGACAGATGTCATGAAGATGAACATTCAGTTCTAGTTAACCTATATACACCACACCACTAATGTTAATATTTTCTTTTTTCCAGGACTTAAGCAGAAGTTCAAAATAGAAGAGTTACAGTAAGGAACAGCAGTTTCTTCCATGGAGACACTAAAATTCTTCCATCTCTGCCAAGAGCAGTCAAAAGGAACTGAGTTGAGATCACTCTACCCTTTATACTCTCAGGAAGCGAAGCAGAAGAGCCTGAAAGGAATATGTATGACCCCAATGGATACTATTAATATAAAAACATTCCAGACTTGCCTCTAGCAGGTACATGCTTATCATGAGGTGTAGTCCAATGTGAAAATACTTGAAGAAGAATCTTAATTTTCATGCATTTTAGAATCTAAAAAACATGTGGCCAATACACTAATTTGGCTTTGTAGATGCACAGTGAAGACAAACTGTAGTATTTTTTTGTAGCTCCTTAGAAGTATTTTGTAATCTTAATTTGCTAGGATGGAAAGTCCCTCCTGCAGAGATAGCTAGCACTAGGTTACCCTGTAATTAGAGTGACGTTTTTGGAAAGTGTTGGGGACAATATCGTGGTGCAATTGTTGGAGAGGGGTTATGCTATTTTTGACCTGCTGCTCACAAACTGGGAAGAATTGGTGGGGAAAGTAGAAGTGGATGGCAACTTGGGCAGCAGCAACCACAAGATAATTGACTTCAGGATCCTGAGGAAAGGAAGAAAGAACAACAGTAGAGTAAGGACCCTGGACTTCAGAAAAGTAGACTTTGATTCATTCAGGGAACTGGTGGGAAAGATCCATTGGGAGGCCAATCTGAAGAGGGAGAGGAATCCAGGAGAGCTGACTGTATTTTTAAAAAATCTTGCTGAGGGATCAGGAATGAACCATCCCAATGCACAGGAAACTAGAAAACCTGATTGCCTTCTGTGATGAGATGCCTTGCTTTGTGGATGTGAAAAGAGCAGTGGACATAATATATCTTGACTTTAGCAAGGCTTACGCTCTCCCACAACATTATTGCAAGTATGCTAAGGAAGTATAGGTTGGAGTAGTAGATGGCGGGAGTAGTAGATATACTGGAGAGAAGAACTAGAATTCAGAGACCTAGAAAAATTACACTTAAGGATGGAACAATACCTTGGAGGTTTTAAGACCTAACTATATAAATCTTTGACTGGGATAATGGAGTTGAGGATGGTCCTGCTTTGAGCAGGACCTTCTACTAGATGACCTCCTAAGGTCCCTTCCAATCCTAATTTTCCATTATTCTATGAATTTCACTTTAATGGGGTACAAGATAGAGCCTAATTCTTTTCATAACGCAGTTCTAAAGGACTGAGAATTATACTTTGAAAAGGATAGTTTAAAGTGAACTGAAAATGTTGTCATTTTTTTCACATTTCTCAGGTATCCTTGACAGAATTTCTTAATATTGAACTGTCAGGATCACTAATGCTGCTCTCAAGTTTCTAGATGCTATCACATATAGCCTAAGAAACAGGGAAAAGAAGACTGATTTATAAAGGTTTTTCCAGAGTTCCATAAGCAAATGTATTCTTTTAAAGAATTTTGAGATACTTTTGTATTTATTCATTTAAAACAAAAGTTCAGTTCATTTTCAAATCTTCTTAAGGGGCAGTGGAAATATAGTTCATATATGCTTAATATCTGCATAATGCAGATTTAAAATCAGAGCTAGATTTATCTGCATTACACAATTAGTTTTCCTATATATAAAAGTACTGCTCTGAAAAAAGCGAATCAGGGTAGTAAATTACTTTAACCAAGTCTGATGTTAATGAGACTGTAGTAGGACTTGGTTCCATAAATCTCCATTAATACCTTGGGTTATATTGATCTGTAATTAGATAATGTACTGTCAGATCTTAAGGAGATTTGGCAGCCTTGTTCATTCTTTGTCAATAAACTGAGAAATGTCTATTTATATCTGAGAGATATATAAAAAGAAATATATATATATATATTTCAAAACTAAATGATTCATAGGATACTTACTCAAACCATCCCATCTATTTTGAGCTCAAGGGAAGATGTAGTGAGGGCAAGTAGATGGCAGAAGCAGATAAATAACATGTCTATATTTCCCAGGCCCTATAATGTAATAGCTAGGCTGCATTTGGTTTTTTGCCTATTCTGCTAGGAAAAAAATATTATTGATTTTGCAAAGCTCAAAGCAGAAGTAAATCAGGTATGGCTATGACATTCATTTTATCCTACCCAAAGTTCCCATAACTGATTTTGATTTGACTGGTAAACATTGAACTTTCATTCCTCTATTGTTAAAAGCTAGGGTGCCTATCATACAATCTGAGTCTTAAGAAAATATAAGACTTTGCACAGAGTCATAGTGAATGGATCGATGTCATCCTCATGAGAAGTGGGCAGCGGTGTCCCACAGGCATTGGTGCTTGGTCCAGTACTTTTCAACACGCTTATTAAAGATTTGGATGTTGGGTGAAGAGCTCACTGGTCAAGTTCATGGATAACACCAAGTTATGGGGAAATGTGGTCATGCTTGAAGGTAGGTTACAGTTACAGGCAGACCTAGAGAGACCAGTAAGTTGGTCAGATCAGAATCTGATGAAGTTCAATGCCAAGAAAAGTAAAAGAGCTTGGGGAGCAGGCTTCGGCAGCACCGGATCCCCCCAGCGGGGCAGTGTAGGGGGTGGGACGGCCGGCAGGCACTTCCGGGTAGACCAGGGTGCCCGATTGGCTGTTGGGGCAGGAAATTCAAACCCCGGGTTTTAAAAGCCACAGGGTGATGTAGTTCCCAGTACTCGGGAACCAGCAGCGGGAAGGAGAGGATCCAGGCACACGTGTGTCCCGCACACACGTGTGTCCCCTTACTAATTTGCTGACTGGAGGTGGAGGCGGCAGCAGCAGCAGCAGAGCAGCAACAGCTGATCCCCTGAAGGTAAGTGGGGCGGAGGGACCCGGCACAGCTGAGCCGGATCCAGAGGGGAAGCCCCCCGGGTCCCATATGGCTGAGCCGGTAGGGAGCTGCGCTCCCGAGCTGCGTAGCGTGAACAGAGCATGCAAACAGGGTGGGCTAGGGAGGGGACTGTCCCCCCAGGCCAGGGAGTACCCCCGGGGCTAACCCTTGGGGAGCTGCCTTCAGCGGCACCGGATCCCCCCAGCGGGGGAGCGTAGGGGGCAGGACTGCCGGCAGGCACTTCCGGGTAGACCGGGGTGCCTGATTGGCTGTTGGGGCAGGAAATTAAAACCCCGGGCTTTAAAAGCCACAGGGTGACGTAGTTCCCAGCACTCAGGAACCAGCAGCGGGAAGGAGAGGATCCAGGCACACGTGTGTCCCGCACGCACGCGTGCCCCCTAACTAACTTGCTGACCAGAGGCGGCAGCAGCAGCGGAATCAGCAGCGGGGGCAGTGACAGCTGATCCCCCGAAGGTAAGTGGGGTGGAGGGACCCGGCACAGCTGAGCTGGATCTGGAGGGGAAGCCCCTGGGTCCCATATAGCTGAGCCAGTAGGGAGCCGCGCTCCCAAGCCGCGCAGTGTGAACAGAGCGCTCCGGCGTTTGCGCCGGCAGGTGGGCAGGAAGGGCCAGGAGAGAGACTCCCGTATGGGTAGGGCGTAGACACCACTCAGATCTACAAACAGCATCTTACAGAATGGTGTCAACAAGGAGTGCTGCTAGGGCCTCTGCCCAGGGGGCCAAGCCCACCTGGGGCTGGTCTGAGGCCTCCACCCAGACCAAGCCCATGGGGGAGCTGATGTCCCCCTACCTCCTGGCCTGCAGGGGATCCCTAGCAGGGCTGGGGGGGGGCAGAGATTGGGGGCTCCCACACCTGTCCGGCAGGAGCCCATCTTAGGGCTCTGGAGGCACAGGTGAGGGAGCTCCGGGATGAGGTTAGCAGGCTGAGGGGTATCAGGGAGGCGGAGGATGAAATTGACGGCTATTTCTTTTCCCTGCAGGACCAGGCACCCAAGGAAGAAGCATCCCGGGGAGTGACCTCCACAGCAGAGTGGCAGACGGTCACATCCAGGACCGGAGCTGCTTGCAGCAAACAGGTACCAGTTCCTCCAGTCTGACTGGAGAACAGGTACGAGGCCCTGGTGACCCTGCAGGAGATGGAAGGAGAGGAGGAAACCCTTGGGCAGGAAGCAACACCACATTCTCCATGCTCCAAACAGGTCAAAAGATCCAAGCGGACCCAGAGGAGAAGGCGACGAGTGCTCGTCATAGGCAACTCAATCCTGAGAGGTACGGAAGGGCCCATCTGTCGCCAGGACCCCTCAACACGAGAGGTCTACTGCCTGCCCAGAGCAAAGATTCGGGATGTGACGGAAGTAATCCAGGCCAGGATCAAGCCCACCGATTACTACCCCATGGTCCTAGTCCATGCGGGTACTAATAATGTGGCCAGGAGAACCCCTGATCACCGGATGGCGGACTACAGTGCTCTGGGTGGCGTGCTGAGGGACTTCGGTGCACAGGTGGTATTCTCTTCCATCCTACCAGTGAACGGACGCGGAAGACAGCATGAGAACTGCATTAGAGAGACCAACTGGCAGCTTCGACAGTGGTGTCTCGAGGCAGGCTTCGGCTTCCTGGACAGCAACCCGCACATTACGACGAGGGACATGCTCAGTTGGGATGGGCTTCACCTGTCCCCCAAAGGTAAGTGTGTGTTTTCTTCTAGGTTGGCGGATCTCCTCCGGCAGGCTTTAAACTAGGCTCGTCGGGAGGAGGGGAAGATGAGGGCGGGGGAAGCTGTGGACCACCAAACCATGTGGCACCCACAAGGACAGCCCAGCCTGAAGAAGTAAAACTTTGGGAACCTGCAAGCCATGGGGCGGCCAGCACTATGGCACAGGTAAGAAACGAGAAGGTAAGAAATAAGGGGCCCCTTGGGATTCAGAGCGGGGGGGCAGCAAAGGCACCAGTCGCAGGGCTCAAGTGCCTATATATTAATGCTAGGAGCATGGGGAACAAGCAGGATGAATTAGCGCTCCTGCTTGCACTAAACACCTATGACTTAGTAGGGCTAACGGAAACCTGGTGGGATTCACCCCACGACTGGGCAGTACATATTGAGGGTTATAGATTGTACAGAAAGGACAGGGTAGGGAAAAAAGGGGGAGGGGTTGCGCTCTATGTCAATGAGCAATATACATCAACCCTCATCAAGACAGAATCGAAGGATGAGGAAGTAGAAGGATTGTGGGTTAGGCTACATGAGGGGCAAGGAGAAAGGGATTTGGTGGTAGGGGTCTGCTACAGACCCCCACACCAAGGGGAAGAAATAGATTTGGGGCTCCTGAGGCAGCTCTCGGAAACCATAAAAGCTGAGGAGGTGGTAGTCTTGGGGGACCTAAACTACCCAGACATCTGCTGGGAAACGCAGACAGCCAAGTCCCACCATTCACGCAGGTTTCTAACTTGTGTACAGGACCTCCACCTGACACAGGAGGTACACGGTCCCACTAGGGGGAATGCCTTACTGGATCTGGTATTGGCAATGGGGGATGACATGGTAGGGGACATGCAGATCGGTAGCCATCTGGGGGACAGTGATCACCTAATAATAGAATTCACCATAAGACGTTGAGTGGGTAAGGTAACTAGTAGGGTTAAAGTGCTAGACTTTAGGAAAGCTGATTTCAATGAACTCAGGCGATTAGTCAAGGACGCACTGCGCACTGCGTAGGAGTTTTGAAGTGAAGGGAGCCCAAGAAGGGTGGCTGTGCCTTAAGGAAATTATCCTTCGGTCACAAAGCGAGACAATCCCAATGCGAGGAAAAAGAGAGAAAGGGGCCAGGAGGCTTCCTTGGCTGACCAGAGAAATCTAGGGCAGCCTAAGGGCCAAAAGGGGAGCACATAAAAAGTGGAAACAGGGAGAGATCACCAAAGACGAATATACTTCCTCTGCTCGCGCTTGTAGGGAGGCAGTTAGACGGGCCAAAGCTACCTTGGAGCTGAGGATGGCATCCCAAGTAAAGGACAACAAGAAATTGTTTTTTAGATATATAGGGAGTAAAAGGAAGGCCCAGGGAGGAATAGGACCCCTGCTAAATGGGCAGAAACAATTGGTGACGGGCAGGGGGGTCAAGGCTGAACTCCTCAACGAGTTCTTTGCCTCAGTGTTCCTAAGTGAGGGGCACGACAAGTCTCTCACTGGGGTTGTAGAGAGGCAGCAGCAAGGTGCCAGACTACCATGCGTAGACCCTAAGATGGTGCAGAGTCACTTGGAAGAACTGGATGCCTAAGTCGGCAGGCCCGGATGAGCTCCATCCGAGGGTGCTGAAGACACTGGCCGACATCACTGCAGAGCCACTGGTGGGAATATTTGAAAGCTCATGGTGCACAGGCCAAGTCCCGGAGGACTGAAAACGGGCCAATGTGGTCCCCATTTTCAAGAAGGGGAGGAAGGAGGACCCGGGCAACTATAGGCCAGTCAGTCTCACCTCCATCCTTGGCAAAATCTTTGAAAAAATTATCAAGGCTCACATTTGCAAGAGCCTGGCAGGACAAATTATGCTGAGGGGAAACCAGCACGCGTTCGTAGCAGGCAGATCATGCCTGGCTAATCTAGTCTCTTTTTATGACCAGGTTACGAAACGCCTGGACACAGGAGGAGGGGTGGATGTCGTATACTTAGACTTCAGGAAGGCCTTTGATACGGTATCCCACCCCATACTGGTGAACAAGTTAAGAGGCTGTGACTTGGATGACTGCACAGTCCGGTGGGTGGTGAATTGGCTAGAGGGTCGCACCCAGAGAGTCGTGGTGGATGGGTCGGTTTCGACCTGGAAGGGTGTGGGCAGTGGGGTCCTGCAGGGTTCGGTCCTTGGACCGATACTCTTTAACGTCTTCATCAGCGACTTGGACGAGGGATTGAAAAGTACTCTGTCCAAGTTTGCAGATGACACAAAGCTATGGGGAGATGTGGACATGCCGGAGGGCAGGAAACAGCTGCAAGCAGACCTGGACAGGTTGGACAAGTGGGCAGAAAACAACAGAATGCAGTTCAACAAGGAGAAATGCAAAGTGGTGCACTTAGGGAGGAAAAATGTCCAGTGTACCTACTGCCTAGGAAATGATCTGCTTGGTGGAATGGAAGTGGAAAGGGATCTTGGAGTCCTAGTGGACTCCAAGATGAACATGAGTCGGCAGTGTGCCGAAGCCATCAGAAAAGCGAATGGCACTTTATCGTGCATCAGCAGATGCATGACGAATAGATCCAAGGAGGTGATACTTCCCCTTTAATCGGGCGCTGGTCAGACCGCAGTTGGAGTACTGCGTGCAATTCTGGGCGCCGCACTTCAAGAGGGATGCGGATAACCTGGAGAGGGTCCACAGAAGGGCCACTTGTAAGGTTAAGGGCTTGCAGACCAAGCCCTACGAGGAGAGACTAGAGAACCTGGACCTTTTCAGCCTCCGCAAGAGAAGGTTGAGAGGCAACCTTGTGGCTGCCTATAAGTTCATCATGGGGGCACAGAAGGGAATTGGTGAGGCTGTACTCACCAAGGTGCCCTGGGGGTCACAAGAAATAATGGCCACAAGCTAGCAGAGAGAAGATTTAGATTGGACATTAGGAAGAACTTCTTCATAGTTCGAGTGGCCAAGGTCTGGAACGGGCTCCCAAGGGAGGTGGTGCTCTCCCCTACCCTGGGAGTCTTCAAGAAGAGGTTAGATAAGCATCTAGCTGGGGTCATCTAGACCCAGCACTCTTTCTTGCCTATGCAGGGGGTTGGACTTGATGATGTATTGAGGTCCCTTCCGACCCTAACATCTATGAATCTATGAACCTTGGGATGAGCAACCCCCAACACACCTACAGGCTTGGTGGCACCAAACTGACTAGCACCACGAATGAAAGGGAGCTGGGGGTAATAATAGACCACAGTATGAACATGAGCCGTCAGTGTGATGCTGTCACCAGTAGGGCAAATTCTACTCAGGAATGCATCGACCGATACATCTTCAGCAAAGCCAAGGAGGTGATTCTTCTGCTGGTGACACTGCAGCTGGAATACTGCGCCCAGGTCTGAGCACCACATTTTAACAAGGACATGTACAAGCTTGAGAGAGTCCAAAGTCAAGCCACCCATATGATCAGAGTCTTACATGGCAAACCATACGAGGAAGGACTGAGGGATCTGGGACTATTCAGCCTGAAGAAAACAAGATTGAGAGATCTGGTAGCAGCTTACCACTACACTAGGGGAGTACTTCAAGGGCTCAGTGAGCAACTGTTCACCAGGGCATCTGAGGGGAAAACTAGGAGTAATGGCCACAAACCCATGGAAGACCGATTCAGACTCAACATTAGGAAAAACATCTTCATAGTCAGGGTGTCCACACTGTGGAATAAGACCTCTCCAGAGATGGTGCAATTACGTACCCTGGAAATCTTCAAGAGGAGACTAGACAGTCACCTTGCTGGGCTCACCTGACTCCTAGTTATCTTTCCTGCTTGCTGCAAGGGGCTGGACCCAATGATCTTCCAAGGTCCCTTCCAGCCTTACAATCTATGAATCTATGAATATGCAAAGAAATAGCTCAGCTAGGCTAGGTACACATATCTGGGAAGGTTAGATCATGTTAAAAATGGCCACTCAATAAACTTATTTCACCCAGGTACAGAGCTTACACTTAGATTGACCTAACTAAGTATCTAAGTGCAAACTATACAGAACTTTAGGAAGGTTAGATCCGATCTAAGTTAACCCTACCTCTGAGGTAGCATAACTTAGTGAGACCAATCTAACTGAACTTCTATACAGTTCCCAGAACAGCCCCAGGGCTGGTAAAGCCCAGCCCCAGCCCTTTCCTAACCCCATCTCCTCTGCTTTGGGCTATTTTTATGCCCCTAGCCCCTCCCCGGGTTGGAAAACACTTCCCCACAGACTAGCCAGCCCCCATGAGCCTGCCATACCCCTATCCCGGAAGCTGTTCCTGGTGCCAGTTTTACCTGAGTTTGCCAGTGCTGTGAGCTGAAGAATTAAGTTGGGGTGGGGGGCAGGGGCAACCAGGATGGGAGGGAGGGGCTATTCATCTGGAGGTGCGGAGGGTTGGGAGGCTTAAAATAGCCAATCTTCCCAAGCACCGCCACAGACAGTGTTTCCTCTAAGCTGTGCACATGCATGGCTGTGCACAAGTAAAAATCTCGCTGCAGACAAAATTTTAAGGCTGCGCACCCACCCGGGGAGAAGCTGGGAGCAGAGTGTGATGGAAGTACTGGGGCCGGCGTGGGACACTTACCGAAGGTAAACTCCTCACTCCTCATGCAGGGCAGGCAGCGGTTGCTCCCTGAGGTGAGGTGGGGATGGGGATGGGGACGGGACAGGGACGGGGGTGGGGGCTGGGGCTGGTTGGGGCTCTGCCAGCTTCAAGGAACTACTCTGTGGGCTCCGCCAGCTCCAGGGAACTGCACCTCACCCCCATACCATCTCAGGGAGTGAGGAGGCACATAGTGTCAGGGCTGGGGAGTGGAGCAGTTCCCAGGAGCTGGCAGAAACCGCACCAGCCCTAGCACTGCCTTACCTCACCTTGTGGAGCAAATTTGGATAGAGTGCTTTTGCCAAAACTTTAAAAAGAACAAAACCATTGAACTGGTAAACTTTTGTTGATAAAAATATGGAACCAGAGTTGTATGAAGTTCTCAAGCAACTTTTGGCAATATTAACCTCTTTTGCAGGTGCAGAGAGAAATTTTCTGTATTTTACTTGATTCGGATAGTTCTGATCAATTATTACTTCACTTAAAGTTTAAACACAATGGGATTAGAAAAGTTGTTTTTTCCTCTTCCAACCTAGAAATAAAAACTAGATACATGAGGATGAGATGCATTAATTCCAAAATCTTGAAGAGTACAGTAATAACAAACAATTAATTGATTAATTATGGATAATACTTTTTAATAAAGCATTTAGTTTTGAAAGCAAAACATAACTCTTTTTTTCCTTTCATATCCAGAATTTATAAGACATTTTCTTTAAGGAAAAAAATAAAATATTTTTGTGCATTTAAATAGCTTTGAATTTTCATTCAAAATCACCTTGACAAAACTATGGTAAGATATTCAGCATCTAGTAAATCAGAAATAGGTTTCTCAGTCATGACCTTTATAGATTCTTATATTTTAAGTTTTTAGGTGTTAAGCTACAATTGATTGAGTCCAGCCCATGGCTGCCCCATAGCACTCCACTGTGCTGCTCTGGGCAGCAGTTAGCATGGAGAAAGGTGGTGTCTGAACCCTGCCTGCTCCCACCAGGACACTTACTTTGGGACACTTACCAGCGGACTGTGCCGGAAGGGGGATGCGGGACCAAAGTGGCGCGCTCACGGACCAAAGCGGTGCGCTCACGGACCACTACTCCTTAGAGGGGACATTGCCCACAGACCCTGCCTAGCACCTCTTGTCCCTTCAAGGCCTCACAGACCTCACTTGCCCCTTCCAAACCCACAAAACCTTCCTGGCCCCTACCAACCCCACCACAGACTCCACTAGCCTCTCCATCCCCCCAGGGATTCCACTTGCCCCCTCAATCCTCCCTGTGTACCCCACTTGCCCCCTTCATCCCCCTGATCTCCCTGTGGATGCTGTTTGCCCCTAGATCTCCCCAACCCCCTGCTGTGGATGCTGCTTGCCCCCCAACTCCCCAGTCACCCATGCAGATCCCACTTGTCCACCTGAACTCACCTGTAAACCCTGTTTTCCCCCCGTGATTTCCCCAAACCCACCATGGACCCTGCTCCCCCCCACCAAATTTTCCCATGCCAACACACCCTAGATCAGATGGCCATTTTTAATTCAATCTAACCTCTCCTGAACCTCCCTGAATGTCTGCACATACCATTAGTTGGGTTTTTATAGTTAGATTCCAGGGGGCCCACTAAACTTTTCTTGAGTTGTTTAGAACCGGAACATAGGATTCCATAGGCAGGAACAGTTTAAAAGCAGTCTATAAATGAAATCTCTTTGCCACATCTGTAGTTTGAATTGGTTGCTAATAACTGCTAACTCAGAAGAGCCAAAGAATTATCTGGTAATTTCCTCCAAAAATCAGCAGGCAGTGGCCTTGCAGCTGAACATGCCAGAACAGTCCCCAATAGGGATAGCGTCTGTCCTGGATTAAATACTAGAAAACTAACGCCATAATTATCTCCTTGAAGGAAAAGGATGAAAAAAGGCAGTCACTAAAAAGAAAACATATATATGATATGCCACTCCTTCCATCTCCCACACCTCAAGATGTATTATATAAAAGGTGAAAGGTGAACCTTTTAGCCAGGTAAGCAAGAATTTCTGAAGAGATCCCTAAAGAGTTCAGGGAAATGGTCAGTAGGTCTCTACTGCTTAAATATCAATTCATCTCTAGACTTTAATTCTTATACCACTATTTTTAACCAGAGAAAATTAAATTAGGAAGATTAAATAATAATAACTACTGAGATTTGTCACACTGCTATTCACTGAAGTCTTGAATAGGCTAAAAAGTTGTTATGCAATGCAGTTAAAAATACAAGACAATGTAAAAAATACTAACAATACAATAAAGACTCAAACAAAGCATCATAACAAAGAAGAGAGAAAGATGCATTGCTTATCTCTTCCCACTTAAGCTAATAGTGGGTCATGGTCTTGTTTCAGAATTAGAGTAGCCAATGTAGACTTTTCTTCTGAGAGCTTTATATTAATTTTTGTCAGTTCTACAGATTCTTCTCCTCCATGGAGACATTTTAAATGTCTTAAATATTGGTAAGTTGTAAGCTAAATAAAAAAGATTAAAATAAAACAGATATTAAAAGAATAGAGACAACTTTAAGATATAAAATGGCAAGCTAACACATGAGAGAAAAGAGTCATTTAATTAGATATCTGTTGTATGTGCAATGTGGTACCAATTGGTACTACAGAGTCATCACTAGACAGATCTAAGGATGGTGAAAATCCATTATATTAGCCCAATAATAAATACATTATTGGTATAGAGGAGATTGGTATATTGAAAGGTATTTAGAGAAAAGTAACAAAATTAAATTAAAGGTCTGAAAGTGTTGACTTCCTGCTTTTCAGGAGCCACAGTTATACTAGGTAGAATAAAGGGAAAGTATAAATTTTAATTTCTACAAGACTTGAGTCAATATCTGATAGGTTTAAATTAAAATATCCCATCTCAGTGGTTTATGTTACAGCAGTCCACTACAAAGTTTCTTACAGTCCCCACTTCGAAGAATGGGATAGGAAATACCAAAAGGATCACTTATTACTTTGTCCTTTCAACTAACATATATAATAGGTTTTTATGTTCAGTGAAAGCCTCACTATAGATCTAATCATGAAAAAGACTGTACACACGTGGCCTCAGGGTCTACAGAAATCTAGTTGAGTTTTTTCCTGTAATCATAAATGTTGTGGTAAACTGTATTTTCAATCTTTGATTTAATAAACCTTGAACCCTTAAGAGCAGAGCATTCTTTGCACTGCATTTCTGAAGGTTTATATGAATTACAAAAGATTCAATTTATCAAGTTGCACAACTGTACTACAAAAACAGAGTTATGAGAAGTTCTGCATGGGACAATGCATGCTGATCCAGTTACATAGCAAAGGATTTGTAGCTATACAAACCAATTACATCTGGGAGCAATACCTTCTTTTGCATACTGACAAGGGGTCATAGTTCCAAGAAGCACCAAAAACACTGAGGGGCCGGTTGTTGGTCTTAGTTTTGACCAACACAGCTCTGCTCAGTTCGACCATATGGGCATATGACACTAATTTATACCAGCTAAGCATCTGATCTTAACTCTTTATTCTGCACTACTGTGAAAAAAATATTGCTATCATTATGTTTGATATTGCTTTCTGGTGAGCTGTGATGTTAGTTATAGTAACTCTGTTGATTCATTTCATGACTTTGAGATGGAACCAATGAGTCTGAATCCTTTATATCCTGCACATGTTTGAAATGATTTACTTTCCAGGATCAGAGTTTGTATAAACATGACTTATTACGCATTTGTTTTACATATCTGTCACAAGTATTCCTTGTGAGATTCAATATTTCTGGAAAAGATGGAACAAAATACTGCTCAATACAGAGATAAAAGGGCAAACATTTTGCAAACAAGCACAGGAAGAAAAATGTGGTGGGTTTTTAAATAATTCTATGTTTTATTCAAGATATCACCTGTGGCTCATATTAAAGTTCAATGGTGGTATTAAGCAATTTGAGTTATTTTCCATCATTGATCTCAGTCAACCCTTTCCCATACTTTTAGCCTATGGTAAAATAAATAAGAGACCCCAGTATATTATACTCAGTGAGAAAAGGTTCCTCACTGTGGACCACAATCATAACTAAAATACTATCCACAATATTATAAATAACTCAAGAAATGAAACAATTGAATTGTGAAAACACCGTAAGTAAATTAACAAACTCCATAAAATAAATAGGCTATTAGTGCAGCCCAAATGCCATGTGAATATAATTGGGAAAGCAACCTCAAATGAACTTAACATCCCTGAAGTGAATGGAAGTTAGGTAATAACTGACTACCCAGTGTATAAACTAGGAACTTACCAACACATTCAAAACATATTCACTTGCATTATTGAAATCAACATGAGTCTTATTAACTTTTTTCAAGTAACTACAGAAGCAGAGATCACTCTTGGTAACAGCAGGAAATTCAAGATGAGGTTAATACTTTTGTTCTGGGTGGATAATTTTTAGTCCTTCCAACCAACTATAATATATGTATACATATAGTAAAGGAAAGATTAAATTAAATTATTTTTTTCAGTATCTGGATTATGGCAGCTACTAGAGATTCTTTTCATCATTATGGCACATTGGCTAAGCTCTGCACAAACACAGAAATGTTGAGAAGCAGGGCTGGAAGGGACTTCCAGAGGTCATCTAGTCCAACTCCCTGCCTGAGGCAAAATGATTGCTATCCATGATCCATTGTCTAACCTATTAGCAAAACTTCACAGTCAACCCTGATGTCTACACTGATATTTAGAACTGACCTTCAGGTCAACCTCAGACAGCTAAGTCACATGACTTGTCTGTCCATCCCTCCAAACCCCCATACATTATATCTTGTAATCTGTGCCAAATCTATCTGCACTATTCTTCTTATTTTTTTAAACGCAGGCCCTTTAAGCAGACTGGTCTGCCAGCTATTTGTCTCTTCTTTTGGATTGTCTCTGCTAACAGATGGTAGAAAGAGAATATAGGGCATAGAGGGGCCAAAAGCCAGGAACAGGGAATTACAGGATTTCCACTGACAAACTTCCAGTGCTCTACAACTGCAGCATTCAGGTAAGTTCCAAGTCTACTGCGTGGCTGTGCAGTATGTGGTGCTGCAGACCCTTTTGCAATACCACATAATGCACATTCAGGCATTTCCCACACTGGACCTTGCAGCGTGGGGAGGAGGGGTGGGGTTTCACCCCAGGAGATCCCAGGGTCACAAAAACCACTGTGGAAGAAAAGCAAGGTGGTACACATGGTGGGCAGTACAGACTGCCCAAAACCAGAGCCTGGCCTTCCAGACTTATGTTTCGGCTGCCAGCCAGGCTCCAAGCTGCAGGAATGCCATGGCTGTAATTTCTTCAGCCCCCAGGACCCTGCTGGGGTCAGCACAGTTACTGGCCTCAGCCTTCTCTATCCCACCCAAGGTAATCTGCTTTGCACCAGAGGGTGCATGGCACAGGCATTCCCAGGGACAAGTAGCAGCGGCAGGGTACACCGGATTGGATAGGGGAACCAAACATCTGCACTCATCTGGATGTGATCAGGGTGCGCAGACAAATGCTCCATAATTTAGAGCACTGCAATTTAGAGCATTTTTATAGCACTATAAATTACAGTGCTCTTAAACATGACAGAAGTGCAGCATTTGGTGAGGGGCCCTCTGAGCCTCCCTGCACTTTCTGGGCTAAGCGGCACAGGGTGCTCTATAGCCTCCTAGGGCTTCTCCACTCGTCAGAAATTTGACCAGAGTACAGAAGTTACTTGAGTTGCTAACAAGCTGTAAAATACAGTGTTTCAATTCTTAATACCTCATTTACCAAGTGATAATTTAAAGCACTATCCATTTTTAAAGTGCTGTAAAGCTGTGCACTTCTGTTAAGTCATGCCAATGAAGTGCATTAAATGATGAAAAAAGCAAATTCTGTACATACCCTAGAGGTGGTTCTCTGCTCACATGTGGGTTTCCCAGATTGCCATTCAAAGGTGTCTATAGAGTAAATCTCTCCTAATAAACTCTATAGGGAGTCCAGGCATCCAGTTCTTTGTTTCCAATTGCATTCTAATTGTTCCAATTGGGACTAGAAACCTAAAAGTTAGGAATCTCCAAATAATATAACCATAAAACCTAAATCTTTTATTGAAGATGGTCTTTTGTTAGCTAGTTGTGTGTTAGCTTTTCTTATTCTTTTCTGAAACAGACTACAAGAAAAGATGCATATCTCACTTGGGTGGCATATTTCATGTCCTTTACATAAACAATAAGGTTTTCAAGTAGTGCTGTGTGAGGTGAAAGGTTTTAGTTAAAAAAATAAAAGAAAAAGATCAAGACTCTAGAAGCATCCTTGCTTTTACTTAAATGGTTAACCTTTACAACTGTATAATTTACTACTGCCATTTTGCTAGAAAATAGTATTATTTTCGAACTCCCCATGTGCAATTTATTTAGTTGTTACAAAATATCTGGGATTAATTAAAGACCGTCTTTTAAAATAATGGTGATTTGGAGAAACTACATACATTGCATCCAGTTAGAAATTCATTACTTTGCCCCCGCCCCAGACATAATTATTTCCAATGAGGGAGAAAAAGCAGCTTTCAGGATCTCAAGGTCAGACCCTCAAATGGTATAAATTGGCATTGAGTTCAAAGTGGAATTGCCAGTTTATCTGAGCTGGAGGCCTGACTCCAATTATTAGTATAACACTACCACCACCACCACAATACATTGACTCAGGATTTCTCAGCATGGAATTATGTATGGCCTTCATTGCATTCATCATAGCAAAAACAATTCTACCTCATATTTTGCAGGACTCTCATCAAGAGATCCCAAACAACTTTACAACAGACGTAAGAAACATCATTCCCATTTTACAGATGGGGATTCTGAAGCACATGGTGATGAAGTGATTTTCCAACATCACACAGAAGGCCAGGGACAACATGGGGTATAGAAACTAATTTTTCTAAGGCTGAGGCTGATGCCCTGGGAAACACCGTCTCCGATGCAATATGTAGTTTTTATTCTAAAGGTTTTCCATTTCTAAGAAATGTTCAAGATTCATATTTATTTCTCAACTATAATTCTGGTACCCCTGAAAGGTTTAGGAATCCTGTGTGTCCAGTTACTTTCAGCTGTCACTTATGCCTGAAGGGCGAGTTGTAAACACTGAGGATATCTGTACACATATGCTAATCATGTTCTAATTAGAACATGTAGAAGCAGGCCCAATTAATCAACAAATGAGCTTTAGTTAAAGTATCCTGCGATCGTTTTTAATGTGTGGGGGTTTAATACACATAACACCAGTGTTTTAGAGTATCTGCCTGAAAATCACTTTATTTAAAATGACCCCTTCCTCCCCCCAGGCACATCTATAGGCACCCTGGGTCTCTACAGAGTTGAAATTTTGGGACAGGGCACATGTAAACCACTGAAGAGTTTGTCAAACTTAGGTTTTTTTGTTTGTGAATGTAAAACAATCATTTTCTGATGTAAAATACAAGTATTCCAACCACACCGGTCCTATTCTTTCTGTGTATTTTGTCTCATATCTCTCATTAGAACAACCTGGAGAGTCTACCTAATTAGAGCTTGTGAATTCTTATGATTGGGACTCTGACCATGCCAAACCAACTGCAAACTCCAATTGGCAGGTTGAGCTGTTTGCTTTTTGTATTGTCCTTTTACGGCCATGTTCAACCTAAAATTCCAACAACACAGGTCATCCAATGGAAAAGGACCACCCTTAATGGCTCTCATTCAAATTGAGGCACCTTAAAATAATGGGATAGTGAAAGCCAATAGAATACCATTTCTCTCCAAATTTCTCTGAGGAGGACTAGGTGTAGATCAATGGATTTTCCCCATGTCAAGAAAAATGTAATAGATCTTTGTACAACCTCTTAAAAACACAGTGTACCATAGGGTAAAATTCCTTCCTGATCTCACGTATGGTGAGCAGTCTGACCTTGAGCAGAGGAACCTCTGTCTTTACTCTTGTGTCTATTACTTTGTCTGAGCCCTTATTATTTTGTTCGGGGTTCAAGTAACGAATAACTGTATTTATGGACCCTGTGTATCCGCATACTTTCAACTATTGCTTCTGATAACAGAGCAGTAAACCCACCATTTCCATAAGGCTAAGATTTTGGAAGAGTGAGTGTAAGCCACTGCAAAGTTTGGCAATCAGTAGTGGTCTTGGATTGCTAAAGCAACTGGGATGTGAGTCTCCTTTTCTGAAGGGGTAACAGACAAAGAGCCTGTGCCCATAAAGCATGTCATAGCCAATGTTGCAGACTATTCAGGTTAGAGGGAGCTTAAGAGCGCACATGTGTTTGTGTTCTATCACACTGGACAGCTGTCTAGGAAATCTTCCAGGTCTATGATGTTCACAAAATGAATGCAGTTTTCACCTTGACTCCACTGTCTTATTGGACTATAATGGGTAAAGGAACTATGAAGGAAGATGAACTGAGTCTTAGCCTAGGTCACTCATTGGACTATATCTAGTTTTTACTGGTGTCAAATTAGAATTACTCTGCCTTGTAAAAGATGACCTCTTTCCTTTCTGAATCTGAATTCTTCCTGCGCCATAATATGTTGCCTAAAGCACAAACAAGGTTCTACCATCCCTGTCTGCCCTATGGCATCCATTACTTTGGTACACTGCTTCCTAAAATGACTAGTCGTGTTTCTATAATTTAATATTTTGTCAAAGACAGGACGTTAGCCTATTGCTTATTATTCCCAACCTGGGGAGATCAGTGTACTGATACCTCTCTGAACCATATCCCTTTTACCTCTTCTCCTTGAATAGTTAAACATTCACCAACATAGCTCAGATGGTCACACTGGAACACACATGTTTTTCCAGCATATCTAGGTGCAGTCCCCTTTACTATTTAAACGCTGTTAACCTATATGAGTGAGTATATCCTACCAACAGGCACTAACTGTGTTAGGCCTAGGAACATACTGCTGCCTACTTCATGTATGAATGTCAAACATGAGGAAAATCTGAAAAGAAAATTTTGGGTCTTGATCAAACTGCTGCTGGAATTCAAATTCATTATTTCCTCACAAAATGAGGTTTAATATTAACCAGGAAGGACATATTTAGTTCTTTTATATATATATTCCATACAGAATAAGGAGTATGTGAGTGTGTGAATGTATATATATACATTTACATACACATATATACTATATATATATACACACATACACACACACACACACACACACATATATATATAATAACAGGTAATGTGGTATGATGGATTTCCACTCAGCTACATGTTCAATATGTATTATAAAGGTGTATTATAAGTATGATAAAGGTGTTCACTGAGTTAATCCAATAGAGGAATGTACAAACATGTGCTACAGGAAGGTGGACCTGTAAGGCTGAAGACCTAGTTGACCTTTAGGTGATCCTGTGGTCGGCAAGTACTGGACAGTAGAGGGCCATGTGGCCAAAATAGGGTGGCAGGTGCAGAAATAGTGTGACATGTGAAAAAAATACCTGGTGCTGTGTGGAGTTACCTGTATGAGCATCGTGTGCAAGGGAAAGTGTGGTGCACAGCAGGTGTATAAAAGAAAATGTCCCCCAACTGTGACTGAGAGTCAGAATGAACGTTTGATTGGGTGCATCAGGATGCATCTAAGAGCGTGCCTGGAGTACCTGGGAAGTGGTTGAGAGTGCCAGTGAGCTTGGAGTGCCTGGGAGGTGGTAGATGGAGGGGGTTTCTATTTGGGAGAGTGCTTGGAAGCTTGGCTCGAGTGAGTTTGTGCCTGACAGGTGGAGCCTGCTGTGAGGCAGAGAAATGAAAGATACTTACCTGAAGCCAGTCTCCCACTACTGATACAGAATAGATCAACAATACTAGTTTACATCCAGAGTACAGAGAGGGATACTGCATGTTCTAGTCTGTCTGTCCCTATTCCCCCAGTAGCATGACCTCACAGTCCCTACAGGTAAATATCACACCTGCTTCCCTGTGTTTTATGTTTGTATGTACCCGTTTGTTATATAGTGTTGTAAATAAACAACACTATATGCCAGAGCCCGGTCCACTCCACCAGCTCTTCCCTGCCTACTATCTGTGGGGTGGCTAACCTTGGATTAAAAGTTAAATTAAATTGATTTTTGCCCCCTAATAATTACCTTTCTACAGCATCTGAGAGACAATGAGTTGGCTCAGCCTTCTTTTGCGCTTCACAGAAGATTTTTCTGTGCAAGGGGGCCTAAAAACTGCTAATTTATGAAACAAAAGTCTTCACATCTTTTTAAAGAGAGCAATTCCTGAAACAGGCACGATGGACATTTTAAATGGAATGAACACAGTCTTGGATAGAAGAAGAACATGGAAATTGAGATCCTAAAGGCTGCTACCATGCCTGAAGGTGGGCCTTCCTTGGTTACCCACATAAAAAGGACTTGAATAGTTCCACATCTACTGCATCTTCCATTTTTCAGTTCTTATAGGGTGCGTCTACACAAGATGCTTACTGTGCAGTAGTGTAATAACACTGCGCAGTAGCGCACTGGTCAAAAACTATGTTAAAAACTGCTACTGTACAGTGTTATTAGGCTATTGTGCTGTAAACATCACCAAAAAACCCCCCATGCAGTAGTGCTACTAGTGAGTAACTAAATGTGCAGTAACTATGGTGAATTAATGAATGTGTAGATACACCCACAGAGTCATACAGTAACAGAGAAGTAGGGCTAGAAGGGACCTCAGAGGTCATCTATTCTAATCCCTGCCTGAGGCAGGATCATCCCTTTCCTAACCATCCCATACAAACCATAATCAAAATTCTACATAGAACTGACATCAACACTGACACAATGGGTAGAACATAGGGATAACTACACCTATATCATCCCTGACCAGAGGTTTTCCAACCTCTTCTTGAGCACCTCCTGTAATGGAGAGTACACAACTTCCCTGGCCAGTCTATTCCAGTGCCTCACTGTTCTAACAGTGAAGCAGTTTTTCCAGATATCCAATATCCAAACTTACCTTGCTGCAACTTCCAGTCATTGGTCCACATCCTCCTCTCTGCAGCAAGACAGAAAAGGTGATTTCCCCCTTCTTTATGATAGCACTTCAAATATTTGAACAATGCTATCATGTCCCCTGTTAAGCGCCCTTTCTGCAAGCTGAACATGCCTAGCTCCTTCAGCCTCTCCTCATATGACTTGCCTTCCAAACCTTTGAACATCTATGTTGTCCAGGCTCTGAGCAACAGGATCACTGTAGATGCAGCCCCAGGAGGATCCCAGGAAAGGCTGCTGGGACCAGCCCAGTGCTGGCCCCAGCCTCCCCTACCCCATCTGCGGTAACCTGCTGCATGCCAGAGGGCACATGGCACAGGTACTCCCCAGGGACAAGTACCAGTGGCACAAGGTGTGACACTGCTTCTGTCCCCAAGGAAACAATCTTCCACGCTCATGTGGACATGGCCCTGGGGATGGAGAGGGGTGTATTCTGACACACCATCAGTTAGGGGCCATAGTTACACTACTGGAACCAAACATCCAAGCTGGCAGAAGACACAATCGCCTATGACTGAGGGGAGTAAGTTGTAGTTGCTGGTAACTTCGTGTGTTATAGGCACAACAAAAGTTAGAGACTCACCTCAGCTGGAATCTTTCAATGACAGTGAAAAGAAACAAAACCTTCAATACAACATCCCCAAATACAATGCTATCTATAGTTATGCTATTTGCTTGGGAAATATTGGTGGGGGTTTCATTTATCAGTTGTTATGTTTGTTTCTATTGAATATAATTTTATTTCTGTTTATATATAATTACTTGTTTCTGTAACTCAGTGACATACTTTTACTCTGACTATAATACACAGATAAATTATAAACATTTCTATAAAAAATGTGTCAGATGGATAACCAAAATACCTCACCAATATGAATCCCGAAGGGAATGAAGAACACAAATTATATATTAGCTGAGGACTCTGGTATTGTATGTAAAATATCTACAGGAGAAAGGACAAGTCATTTTATTTTCTTAGCATGAAGTAAGTTGGGAGAATAGATAGGAAACTCTGATCAGTTTAGTTATAAATAAGATCATTCTGAGACATTCTGCTGTCCTGTGGGTGCACATTCATTAACAGTCTACACATTCATTAACATGCTTTTGCTACTGCACATTAAATTTAGTACCTCTAATGTGAGATATTAACTAAATGTGCATTAAGCTACCCTAACGCACAGTAGCAAAAAAATACAACCTTTTTTTTAGTGATGCTTAATGTGCAGTAGCTTAATTTTATTGTGTATTAGCATATTAGCATTGTTTTTGCCATGACACACTAATACACAGTAAAATAGGCTACTGTGCATTAAAGCTTGCATGTAGACACACCTTGTGAGTAGAAAAGGTATGTCAGTAAGTGCAAAGTTTGAGGGAATGGGGGCAAAAAAGCAATGCAAAAATCAAAAGTAAAAAACCCAAGGTGCCAATGATTTTAAAAGGACAGTTTGCTTGCAACACAAGTAAAATGTTTCCCAGTTGATGACTTACCACTACCCAGTTGTAGTAATGAATCAGTCCTTTGAAGCAAATAAATCTAAACTATTGATGAACTGTTATATTTGGCTGTGTTTACATACACACAAGGTTCATTTTCTACAATGCTTTCTAAATTTGTCCTTAAGAAAAAAAGAGCTTACTCCAACCTTCAATACATGGCACATATCACTCTGCATAGGTCCTAATATTGCCTCAATACAAAGTACATAAGCAGTCCCAGGATAAGGGAAAACCAAGGCTTTCCCCCTCCCAGAGCAATGTTCTTATCACTGTGCTATAATCAGGCTTTTGACACCATAGGGCCTTTGAAGTGCAGATCTCAGCTGGCATCCTTAAGCATTATTATAATACAAATGTTGCATATATTCTACTGTATTAATCTTACATTTGGATTTTGAAATGGTTGTCAATAATTTATTCAAGAATTTCAGTAAAGAATTTCATGTTACACATTGTTCTGATAATTTTCATTCTTTACTTAATAGGTTCTTTTAAACTTGTAGATTTCCATGAATTCCAGTGGTTAGGAATTATATAGAGACAGCCTACATTCAGAAGTGACACATAGCAATGTAAGGTTTGAAGGTTGAGGCTATTTGGGGAAAAATTATGGCCCTTGCTGTTCACATGCATCACACATTGACTCTCATGCATTGGTCTCTGCAGCTGCCAATCTCATTCAGTTCCTCTGTGCTGCCATGGATACTCATGCTGGGGAACCCCCAGTGAACGCAGAGCCAGTAAAGCAGGCAAGTACAAGTCCCTGGTATTGTTGAGGAGGCTGTTTCCTAATCAATTAATTATGCAAGTCAACTGTTTTGACAGCACTGCCTTGGTGGATGGCTTATCTGTCATTGGACTATTGGCCTGAAGCCTGGCTCCAATCCGATGCTTACCCAGTTAATTTGTAACAACCAGATGACGCAGAGAGAAGGGGTAACGATCAAATATTTAACAACAATGACAATCAACAACAACGTGACCAATGAAGCTAATTAAATCACCAAAATATTCAATCGAACCATGAGATATATATAAATATATTACCAGAGAGGGCTCCAAAGAGCAACCTCTATCTCTGACTTGCTAATAGCTCTGCTGCAGCTACACCTCTCACCACACACTCACAACCCTGACTGCTCTTCCAGTCAGCACTCAAACCACACCAGGATGTCAGTCACCTTGCACACACAAATCCACAAATGGGATATTGGCCTCCTGGGGCCCTCGTCCACTCTCAACACAAAGAGAACATTAAGTGGATATTAGCCTCCTAGGCTCACACCCACTCTGCATTCACTCACTTATGTTTTGTCAGCCTCCAATCTCCCATCACCACAGTCAAACGCTGAATCACACTGGCCTTTGGCCTCCGAGGCCCTCAAGCCTTGCTTTAGTTGTTTGCACAGCTGCGGAAGACATTCACCAGACACTGCTTGGCCTTCACATACACAGACAGGAGACAACACTCCCTTCGATCTGCTTCCTTTTTATGCACATGATTGACAGACAGTATACAAGTTGTTAAGAACACATGAACAAAGAACATAAGAACTGGCATTTGCTAGGTCAGACATTTAGTCCATCTTGCCCAGTATCCTGTGTCACACATTGGCACAGAGTGGATGCTAATAGGGAGAGTAAATAGGATATGTTTGAATCTAGTTAAACTGTCAGCTTCTACAACATCCTGTGGCAATGAATTCTACATTTCAATTACACTCTGTGTGAAAAATAACTTCCTTTCATTAGTTTTAAACATATTGCTTACTAGTTTCATTTTATGTCCCCTAGTTATTTTATTGTGAGATGCGTTAAATGATAAATTCCTATTTACTTTCTCTTTAGTATTTTGTAAACCCTTATCTGATGGCCACCTATAAGTTTATCAGGGGTGACCACCAGTATCTGGGGGAACGTTTGTTCACCAGAGCACCCCAAGGCATGACGAGGTCAAACGGTTATAAACTACTGCAAGACCGTTTCAGGCTGGACATAAGGAAGAATTTCTTTACTGTCTGAAAGGTCCAGAACAGCCTGCCACTGGAGGTGGTTCAAGCACCTACATTGAACACCTTCAAAAAAAAATTGGATGCTTATCTTGCTGGGATCCTATGTCCCCAGCTGACTTCCTGCCTTTGGGCGGGGGGGTGGACTCGATCTTCTGAGGTCCCTTCCAGCCCTAATGTCTATGAAATCTTATCACATCTCCCTTCAAGCCTCTCTTGTCTAAACTGAATAGGCCCAGCCTCTTTAGTCTATCCTCATATGGAAGCCCCTCCATACCACTAATCATCCTTATTCATAAATGTTAGATGTTAGGGTCAGAAGAGACCTCAATAGATCATCAAGTCCGACCCCCAAGTCCTTGTTGCTCGAATCCTTGTTGCTCTTCTCTGTACCTTCTTCTCTAGTTCTGCTATATCCTTTTTGAGGTGGGGCCCAAAACTGAGCATGGTATTCAAAGTGTGGATGCACCATTGTTTTTATAGTGGGGCATGATGATACTTTCAGTTTTGTTCAGAATTCCCTTCTTAATAAACCCCAACATTTTGTTTGCCTTGGTGGCAGCTCCTGAGCACTGAGCTGATATTTTCAGAAAAATATCGCAGTGCTTTGCAGATCTTTCCCATGCAGTAACAGCTAACGTAGAGCCCATCATAATATAGGTATAGTTTGGGTTAATTTTACCCATGGGCATCATTTTACACTTACCTATGCCGAATTTCATTTGCAAGATACTGCAAGATCCTTCTGTGGTTCCTCACAGTCTACCTTGGCCTTTACCACTTTGAATAATTGTGTCATCACAAATTTGGCCACCTCACTACTCACCATCTTTTCCACATCAAATTCCAGAGTACTCATAAAACTTGCTAGGTCATCAATATAAAACACTTCAGTTCATTGGAGAGCATGCAGTTGCAATGAAAGGGAACATTTTAAATTTAAAACTGGCAAAGAAAAAAAAAATTGCAATCAGGTTTTAAACAAAACAACCAACCCCGAGCAACTCACTGGTTTTACTGAGACCAAGTGCTTAGAAGAAATCTAAAAAATATTCCAAATGTATATGGATAACAACAACATTCACAGTTATATTAAATACAATAAAAATCTACAAGAGTACTAAGCCCTCAGGGCATGAGCTATCCTTTAACTGCCTGGAGTTTAGCAGCTTCCCTTGGGGTAACTTAAAGCATACTGGTCTATTATGCAGTGTCTAGCACTCTCTATATGCTCTTAAGGCAGGATACTGGACTACACAGATGAATGGTTTGATCCAATAAGGCACTTGCTATACACCAGACTCTCTCTTAAGCATTAAGAAACCCATTTGCTCTGATCCAAAAGGCTGTATAGCCTGTAGAGGCAAAAAGTGAAAGGCAAGCCTTTCCCTACCTTTTTCCATTAACACACAGACACAAATCATATGTCAACAGTCTAAAAGTGCAGGTGAAAAAAAACACTCCTCTTTCAATAGTAGGAACAGAATTTGCAGTCCTTATCACTATTTTGATACACTTTACAAAGCTTATCTCTACAAAGACAGCACCTGTACATAAAGAAATCTGAGACTACTTATGTGATTATCAACATCTGCAGCTCAATAAAAGATGTACACACACCCTCCAGAAAGAGAGATGCAAGACAAGCCTGTTGAAAAACATATCACAGAGGAAATGGATTTACAGTGGAGATAATGAATTAGGTACTAATTAACGCAAGGGAAAAAACACATGGAAATTAAAACATTTTTAAGTTCAAATGGAATTGAATATAAAGTGCATTATTAAAAATGGAATGTAAATTTACATCTTTACAGTGTATTAGCCAAAAAGAAAAAGAAAAAACATTAAAAAGTTATGCTGTAAACAGACAAATGCTTTAGAGATATGGCAAGATGTTCTGAGATGAGATGGATATAAACAATGTGGATCTTTTGGTCATTATTATATTCATCTTAAAAGCTACAGGGGTACTATATGGTGTATTTGTGTGCACTCTTTTGAAACTGGTTTGCTTCTGTAACAGATTATCATTTAAATTTACAATCTATGCAAAACTACTTAATTTTCATGGACATGCATATACATCCAAAGTCAATATAAAACAGTAAATATATGCTCCTTCTCTATCAAATCTGGATACTTATTTACAAGCACAGAATAATGCAATTGCAACTCTTCACACACACACACACACACACACACACACACATATAATATACACACATCCATAAACACAGACAAACAGACAGACAGACAGACACACACACACACACACACTATATATATTGTACTAAAGAAGCTGTCATCGGGAATCTCAGAGTCTTTCACAATTATTTTTAGCTACCTGTGAGAGTTGGGTGAGGCACCAGAGGACTGGAAAAGGGCTAACATAGTGTCCCTCTTCAGAAAGAGGCTCTTGACAAAGTCCCACTTGACCTTCTCATAAGCAAACTGGAAAAGGGCAGGCTAGACAAAATTACTACAAGGTAGAAAGACAAATGCCTCTATGGCTGCAACCAAAGGGTAATTATAATCCATGTCAGAAATGCAAGTTTTAAGTGGAATCTTTACAGGGGGTCTCTGTGCTCTGACCCAGTGCTGTTCAACATTTTTTTCAGTACTGGACTAGAGAGATTCCTGAACAAATTGGCAGATGACATAAAACTGGGAAAGACTGCAGACATGCTGGAAGACAGGAGCACAATTTAGAAGAAGCTTAATAGATTGGAAAGTTGGGTTACAGCCAACAGGATGAAGTTCAATACTGTCAAATTCAAGGCCCTACACCTGGGGAAGTCTAATCAAAGATGAATACAAAACAGGTGACAACAGGCTGGCCGGGAGCACTGTAGAGAAACAGCTTGGGGTCTTGGTAGATTGAAGACTCAACATGAATCTGCAGTATGATGCAGCTGTGAAAAAGGCAAGTGCAGATGTTGTCTACATCAACAGGAGCATTAGATATAACACACAGGTGGTGATAGTGACTCTTTACCTGGAACTTGTTAGACCTCAGCTAAACTATTATGTGAGTTTGGGACTCTGCATTTTTAAAAAGGACCTGGACAACTTATTGAGAGTCCAAAGGCAGGCAAAAAACCCCAAACCCAAAATGATAAAGGCTTGTAAGAAAAGCCATATGAGAAGATGTTGAACAATTAGGCATGTTTGGTTTGTGGGAAAAGCACTTTATAAGAGGGAATATGATAGCAATCTTCAAATGTCTGAAAGGGTGGTCATAAAGAAGAGGGAACCACCTTTTCTTCATTGCTGCAGAGAGTAGGACACATACTTGCAGAGAGTAGCAGCAAAATAGGCTCACATTGGATATCAGGAAAAATGTTCTCACTGTTAGAAGAAAACAGTGTGGAATAGATTAGCATAGGACTGAGTGGCTGTAACTGGGATCCCTGGCATATGGGTCTGATCACCAATCCCAACAGTCATATCTTATGGTTTGCTATATGTGAATGGCAAGGCAAGTGATTTTGGGATCAGGGATCAGATCCCAAAAGAACCATAACCACTTGGCCAGTGCAGGTGGTTCCCCCTGCACCAGCAAGTTGAAAGCTGGGTGCCCACAGCCTGGCAGTCCTAGGAAGGGCACTGATCATTTTCAGTCCCAGCCATGTGAATACACCAGAGCCAGTTCCAGATGTCCATGAGGTCCTAGGGCTGGGACAATGAGCTTGACTGCAGTACAGTCCCAAACCTGAGACTGCACCAGGACCATTTCCAGATTCTTTTGCAGGTCCCAACCCCGGGACCTAGAATTAGCTGATTGTGGGCTCCAGCCCCAGGACCATACTTGAATGGGTTTGAGACAGTCAGTTGATTATGGGAATCAGCTCTGAGACCTCACTGGGCCCAGTTTAAGACTCCACACTAGAGTCTCGAGTCTGCTTTGATTGCCCTCACACAAATTCAATTTCAGTTGTAAAGGAAACCAACCACAATAATAGTTTACATCTTTCATAGGAATATTTTTATAGCTCATTTCCTGTTTCATTGTGCCATTATTTTCTTGAACATGTGGGAGGGTTACTATTTATGGAATGATTATCAGGTTAATCATGTGTTAATTGTAACATCTGCCAGAGGCTACTATAGTCAAGTCACAGGACAGGTTTTTTTATTGTGAAAGAAAGCAAACTTTTGCCTGTGAAAATCATCTTGTGAGTTTTTCAGGAAAAGAATTAAAAGGAATAAAAATAAACACTTGTCCAGGTCTTTGCAGTACTGAGTTCAGATTTTCCCTTTCATATAATCAATTAGGAGACATCTCCCTCTGTCTCTTAAGAAATACTAAGGGAGGCAATTAGAGCTCTGCATTTTTTTCTCTCTGCAAAAAAGAAAAGGTTTTGGAAAAAAAAAATAAAATCCAAATGTTGGTCTGAAAACCAAAGAATTTATCTAAAGACTTACAGAAGAAAAAGAAAATTTCTATTTTGCATTGCTACTATGTTAGGAGATGCACTTAGGCTGCCTAATGCCAGCATTCTTCTTTATGGGATGGATTCCCCAAACAGATTGTGGTGTATCATGAGAGGCTGATAGCCACATACCACCACACATGCAATCCAGGCCTGGGGAATTCAGGCCAAGAAGGGGGATGTAGTCCATAAAGGAACACAGAGATAAGACACATCCAAATTACACCACAGGGTATACCATACGACCCCACAATAGCATTTTTTAATAAAAATGTTTTATATTTAGATGTTCATTTTGAATTAAAAATTGAAATTTTCTGCAGAAAGCAAACACTGAATATCGTCCTGAAATACAGTTTCCATTACGTTTCAATAGGGATAAAAAACTAAATAGCCTTACATACAATATGAATACCTTGAAACTGAAAGAAGTATTTGTATGGACTCCTACAAAAGGGAACCATGATACTTTGACACAGATCTTGTTACGGAGGCAAAAATCTAATATAAACAAGTCTAGTCATATCTCAAAGTCAGAATTTTCTAATATAATACAATGCTCCCTATTTCCATTTATGAATAGACTTCCTAATTATCATTTACTCCTACACATATATTATCACTGTGTAGAACATCAAATCCCTTTGTCAGGCTGTCTCATTCTCTAATGGAGCTTGACACTTGCTGGGCTGTGCATTGTCCACTAATTAATCACTTATTAGCAATTATGTTCCAGTAGTTCTTTCACTATCTTTTTTTTTTTTGGTAAGTTATGCTCCTCTAAATTTCTAATTGTATTTGTTAAACTGTATTTCCCTTTGTTCTTTAATTTTATTCCTGCATGACAAATAGGCATTAATTCATCTCTTCTTCCTGTTTCAGAACAAAGTGCAATCTTGAATAAGGACTTGATTTCTTTTCCCAAAATGTATTCTTAAACCCCCTAGTCTTAAAAAAGCTAAGGCTGTAATGCACATTCTATGCATTTCAAACTGAGACTCTTTTTGTTGTATTTTTTAAAAAGGAACGGCTCACTGATAGGGTATCTTCTATTCTAAAAGTGGTTGTGGAAGAATATTTATATCCTGATTGAATCCCTGGAAGAACATTTGAATTCAATGATCTAATTACATGTGGTGGTCTGACATGTAAATCTTCAATAGGGCTCTACTTTAAAAGTGGGGGTTTGGAACAATAAAAACTGGTTTTTAAGGTAAAGCAACATATTGTTCTCCTTGTAAATCTTTACAAAGCATCACTGACTGCTTTGTAGCTTATTAAACTCTTTGGCCAGATCCTCAGCCAGAAGTCAATGGAGAGTAGCTGAATCTCACTGGCTAAGAGCAGGCTGCTAATTAATTATTCATTATTATTTATATCCATTTTATTTCTGCATGTCAACTTCAGTATTCAGATCCCTAAAATACAACATATTCTTCTACCAGTCTACTGAAATTAAGGATCACTATACTGTGTACATGAGTTACTCTGATCTCTGCTAAATCCATAGGGCTAACATTCTGGTTAAATGGTCATTACATTTCATTTGTCAACAGTTTTCTATTTTGAAGTCCAGAAGTCTGAATTTTACTAAACTCTGAAAGTGTCTTCACAATAGTTTATTAATATAAATATTAGAATAACTATGCAAAGTACATTAAAACATCTGTTGTTTTTTTTTTAATTCTACTGGTTTGTATAATAATAATTGATTCAGAACAGTACATGATGGAGCTTCTTGTTCAGTTGTTCCCAAAACAGTTAATGTAGTATATGTACCTAGGCATTCTGAAAAATCCATGTAGTTTATTATTTCAGAGGCACTGGCCACACTATTTATGCTCTTGAAGCTGATTATAGAATAAAGACAAAAAATGCAAGTTGAGGAAGCAATCTGTTGTTGTCGTAGAGGTTGCAGAAAATCCATTGAAATGCAGAGGCCAGTAAAAGCCAAGAGAAAGCCATGGAAGTGTATTTTAAAGACCTTTCTTACATACAAATTAAGAACAGGGCATCTTAGGGTGCCTTGCATTGGAATTACTTACATATTATTTTTAAGTTAAGAATTATACAAAAGAAGTTAAGCTGAATCAGGACCTTAATACGGAAATTATTATTATTAATCCCACCATTAGACCAGCTGGCTTTGATCTCCCTAGATCTCTCTGGTCTTCTCTAAACTGAATTAGGATAGGACACGGAAGACATGGATTTCTGTTACATCGATGGGGCTGGACTAGTTCACCAAACTGTAACAGCGGTGCCCCTTTTCAAACTTTGAATCACATCATCTCTGAATGTCCTATCTGTGCATTTAATGGAGCGCTGTTGGATCTGCACAATATTACACCAGAGGCAATCAGCCGGCTGCAGAATTTGAACATAACATTGTGAATATGCTTCTTCTTGCTTTGTGATCACCATATCATCATATGCTAAATAAAAATAAAGGGCCCAAAAAAACTATAGTAACATCCAACACACTATAACACCTCTACTGAAAGCCTATTTGACTATAGAATACTTTAGTACAATGTGTGTAAGAGATTACTGATTAATAGCTAAATGAAATCCGTTCCAACCCGTTAGCTGGCTCATTATTCATGACACCCTCTCATCACCAGGCAATATTATGAAATAACTTTCAAGTACTCCATTTTTGCCCCCAGTGGATGGATATAATTGAGTGAAAATGTGTTGATGTTTCCTAAACAACAAAATACTTTCCAAGTGTTAGTGTCTGTGCTGTTAAATTTCACACAGAATTTATATTAAAATTGATATTGCTATTGAAGATACAGTACACTAAGGTACAGTCTCACATTACTTGGCATATACAATGTTAAACCCGTGTTAAGTTAAATTGCTTCTAATTCACTCCACTAATGACAATAGATTCAGGTGAATTATGTTTACTTTTAGGGTGATGCACTTATATTCTGAATTATTTATATATTCAAGAAAGAAATATTCTGATTTTTGTTTTAAATTAATGCATTCCTTACTAACATATACCCAGTTTAGATTAATAAAATGCATTCCTAGCGTGTGAGAATATATTCAAATCATTCAGCAACATTATGAATTGAAAAAAACCCTCTGGGAACAGAGAATGATATAATCAAGTGTTTTTAATCAGTGTGCTATGACAGCCTTTCAGGTATGTCATGGTGCAGGTAATACCACCACCACTGCTGCTGCTGCATCCAAGTGAAAGCGCTCTGTGTTCTTGCCATAGCCCTTCCCAGTTCAACCCTGCATGTTTCTCCCAGAAAGAGAGGTACACAGGACAGGTGGAATCGTCTACCTCTGTCTGCCTACCTCTATGTCCAGGAGGAACATGGGGGATAGGGCTGGGAAAGGCTGTGGTAAGAATGGGTGCTCCAGCCTGCTTTAGGGTGATCAGATAACACTAATACAGGTGGGATCACACACTCCAGCCCCAGACCTTCCTTATCTGACTTAACATGAGGTTCGCAGGGAAGCTTCAACTGGCCAAAGCAGCAACAGCAGCTGAAGCTTATTTGAGAATCTCTGAGAAACTGGGGCAGAACAACAGTGATTCTCAACCAGGGCCCTGAAAACTTATGGAGAGGTGCCCTGAATCAAAGAAGCCTGAGGACCACTGATACAATCTGTGTAAAAATGAGAGAACTATTGTTCAGTGTTCCACTCATCATTAGATTGCTCTGTACTACTCATTTAATAAACCACCTTTCTTACCTAAAACTTCTCCTTTGGAGTTACCTTGTCAGAACGTTTATAAGAATCAAACACAGAAGTTATAAACAGAAGATGTGTCCCAGACTTACTAGAGCACTATATGGGAATTTATCCATTTAGCTCATTTACATCAAGAAAGATGATAAGTATCCAAGTGAAACCAAAAAGAATAATTGGATGATTAGTACATTGCCCTTAGATTATTATTTATATTGAAATAACAACTCTGGACACCTGTCTTGAATCAAGACATGAGTCTGCTAGGCACTATACAGACACAAAAACTAGAAAGATACTTCCCACTGCAAATTATTTCATTCTAGGGTGGACGGGCATGTTTCTTTGATTCCTGGTCCACCCAAAGTTTGACACTAACTGCCTGGCAGTGGCAGCAGGATTTCTACTCAGGTAGTGCTAAGGGAGTTAAATGCCTTCATGGCTCATAATTTAACTGATCCCTTCTAAACTCTTTATTCCAGAGGTGTTAATGACCATCTCTTATTTTACTGGTCGTGATGTTCAACCAATCAAGCTAACCTTTGTTTAGAAATTCTGCTGTCTGATAGCTGCTTCTGGTAAGGAAGCTCCTATTTCACAGACCTGCAGATTGTTTTTGATTCGTTCCAATGAAGTTATATTTGTTTTTGCTTCAGTATTAAACTTCATAATATAGCCCTTGGTCAAGGATGGGCAAAATGGTTGATCCACCCCATTTCTCAGCAGCACCTGCCCATGTTGCTGGGGCTGGTTTCCATAGATGCCCCAGCAACAGCGGGTCCATGACAATATGGGGCCAGGGTTTCTATGAGCTGGGACAGAGGCACAATCTGCTGCCTGCACACCCCTGCCCAGTCCACGCTGCTACCACCACCAGATCCCGGTCCTAGCCCTAGAGTAGCTCCCGACCCAGCTGTACCACCAATGCTGCTTGGGCTAGTTTCCATGGAAAACTTGGCCTTGTGCTTTCACAACCTCGCCACTTCAGGGGTCTCCATGAAAACCAGCCGCAGTGACACAGGCAGGGACTGTGGGGCAATGGAGTCTGCCATAGGCCCAATTCTACCCATGGGCTGGACTTTGCCTGGCTCTGCCCTATGCGCCTAGCATATTAGTAAAACGTCTAGCTTAGTTTTAATGGGAGCAAAAACTGTGTTGTTTCATATGCACTTCACCATCTGCAACCCCGTTTTCAAAATTCTAGATCTGTGCATGGGACCATCCCATTCATACTACAGTCACTAATAACAATACGCTCTCATAACTAAGGTTAAACATGATTTCAAGACAAATCACTAACTAAATCTGGTTAAAACTCAGGGAAATATATTTAAATATACTCCTGTTTCACATAATTTGAAACAAAGTCAATTCATTTTTTTAATGTTTTCACTTTTTAAATAGAAATGTTAACATTTTTATCAACGTTCTTTTAAAAGCTTACTTTTCAGTTAGGAGATATATATATATATAGTCTAAAATAAAGATTCTTATAATGATTTCAAAAGCAATGTGAAAAATGTCTAATAAAATTTAAGTTAAAACATTGATTTTTTAGATATCCTAGAGGGGTTTTTTGGTAATTTATTTTGAAAATAGCCACTTCCCAATGGAAAAAAAAAAGTTTCACATAATGGATGCTTACTAGGTTGATTATTTATGGCAAATCTTGTGCTACAGAAATTCCGTTTAGTTCATAAACAAATGCAATTATAGAAAACACCAAATTAAAAATTTAAGAAAGGGCTGTATTAGTAAAATTATTATTCAACCAATCTAGTACCTACATTTACTAAATAATTGCTGAAAAAAGTATAGCCTTTCTTCTAGTCAGGAGTGTGAAGAGAATGGGAACTCAAATTCAGAAATTTGGTTGGCACCATAAAAGCCTTGCATATGAATGGCGTATTTTTTATATAGATTTCACTAACATAAAAATGGAAGCCAGAAATGAGATAATTTAATAACTACTATAAAATGCTAACTGTCCAACAGAAAGATTCTAAAGAGAGGTTACTAATATGGAGTAACTATGCAAATGTATATTTAATGTTATTACAAACTGACTATATACCAACATCTGTTATGATTCTGAATCTGCATAATGAAAACTATGCTTCCAGTGGCCAGTGCAAATTCTGTGTGATGTCAGTGTGCAGGTAACATTAACATCTTAATTTTAGACTACTAAATTTAACCTTACATATACAATCATTTCCCTAATTACATCTGTGTGGTACTTTGATGGACTCCATTAGTATGCTAACTGAACACCTCATAGGAATTGCTGAACTTATCCTCAGAGCCTCCATGTTTGATAAATGAAAATAACAGTGCTTCTTACCTTTTAGAATATGGTAAAAATCTGAACATGAACCTCTTGGGTTTTATTCAAACATACAAATATGTAACTGACAGGACAATGAGGTTTCTGGGTGCTTATTAAGTGCAGGAAGCCAAAGAAAGATATGAAAGCAATATGCCAAATAGTCTTTTCTAGGGGAGAGTACTTTAGAGTCAAGAGAACAGGGAGAATAAACTGCTGAAATTCACTGGCCAAATTCAGTAGGAAATTAGACTATTCTATGCTTGGCATATTTTGCTTGATTCCCAGAAAAAAAAAAAATGTAAAAATAAAGCTAATGTTGAGCATATGTATCCGTATAACTTCAGGGTAAAACATTCTAGAAGGAATATTGTAACCTCATACACTACAAACTCTGGTTATCTATAAAAGAAATCCAACATGTTAAGGTATAAAAATGAAGCGTTAAAGTACCTGAAGAACCTTAGTTTTACCACTATTGTTAGAATGCAATAACAATACTAGAATCATTTTAGAGATTTTAGTTGTTATGGTTGGATTAAACTTGATTTTAAAAATACTTGTTCCCTATTCTTCCTCTTTGTGGTATTCTCCTGCTCTCCTTGGTCAGATTCCCTGGGACTTCTCTGACAGCGTGCAATGAGATTTGTAGCTCCCATATTACAGAGGAGCCTTTCAAGCTAGACTGCAGGAATGAAACATTAAAAAAAGGAGTGACAAACAATCAAGCCAAATCCTTCACCAATAATAAACACCTCAAATATGTGCACAGTCTTTATCATTCTGCTAGCAGATTCATAGCAGTGACTGTAGAGGAAGGGTGTTGCTGCAAGGTGATCTGGACGTCTAAGAAGCTAAGGTCCCATTCTCTGCTTATCAGTCACACAACAGCAGTTGAAAAGGACTGACAACTATAAAGCTAGAAAGTTGGCCGCCTGTTAAGACACAGTGGAACTGAACTTTATAGAAGAGGGAGGTTGTCCACCACAAGCTAACAGGAAGGTTATTGGAGAACTAGGAAGCCCCAGGTTTCAAAATATGGCAGGGTTTGGGTGGGGCTGAGCCCTTCTATAAGAGATGAGAGCCCCCAGCCTGCCCATTACCTTTCTAAGCAGTTCAGGCAGCAGTGACAGCCATGGCAGCTCCTTCCAGCTTCTGGCTGCCACTGCCACAGACCCCTCCCACCCCCGAGTCAGAGTTTAATTCGTAAACCTGGGAAGTCCTCAGCTGAAGCTCCAACACCAGCAACCAAACCCTAAACCAGGGAAGGCCTCAGAGTTCTCCCAGAGATAAGCCAATGATATGAGGAAGACTGAAACAATTTCTAGGTTCTTTTTTCCCCTGACCCATCCCATAATTCAGCACAAGACCATCAGCAATATCTTCATTCACTAATAATAATGATAATAATAATAATAATAATAATAATACACTTCCAAGGCTTTATACTGTTAATGTAATTGGGGGTGTGGGGATGGTCAAGGAAGGGGTAGGAGAAAACCCCCGAAGTATTTTACCTTAATTTAAGAACAGAGCGTGATTCAAGATTTCAAACTAGGACAGGAAGCTTGTTCCACAGTGATTGTATGTAATTGCCTAAAGAACATGGCTCAATGGATTTAAACGATCACATTTACTACCCCATATAAAGTAAGTACCAGGAAAACAAAATGATAAATACAAGACAATGATAAGCAATGGACCATAGTTCTAAACAGCAAGTGTACTGTGGGACTGTACTGGAAAAATATATGCTAATTAAATGTATTAGCTTATTCTAAAGTCATACTGCTCTATACATAAAATATTGTTTTTATATCTATTCACATATACAATGGATACATATTTATTAAGAAGATGTAGGGCAGTCCTCCCAGGGGTGCGTGCCCCCAGATCTGCAGGCCAAATGATAGCAGGCTGCCAGCAAGTGTCATGGGTTTTGCTTTGAACAGTTTGAGGTGCAGTTTCCCAGAAACCTCTGTACCTGCAGAGCTGTGCCAGACTCCACACAGGGGTGTGGGCCCTGGATCTGTTCGCCAGATGACAGGAGGCTGCTGTTGCTGCCTGGCTAGGAAGATTGGTGCTGCCGCTGGCCCCTGCTGGCAGGACCAGCCTTCTGTCATCCCACACACAGATCTGGGGGCCTGCAGGGCTGTGCCAGACTCCTCCCGGGGGGCACAGGCCCCCAGATCTGCATGTGGGATGACAGGAGGCTGCCATTGCTGCCTTGGGCTATCAGCAGCAATCTTCCCAGTGCTGGGTGCGGGCTCTGCCCAGCACCAGTCCCAGGTGGCAGCACTAGCCTCCTGTCATCCAGCACGCAGATCGGGGCCCCGTATCCTTGGGAGGGCTGCAGGGTTGTGATGGACTCCTCCTGGGGTGTGGGCCCCTGATCTGCATGCTGGATGACAGGAGGCTGCCGCTGCTGTCTGGGGCCAGTGGGCAGCACCAATCTTCCTGGTGCTGGGCATGGGCTGCACCCAGCACTGGTCCCAGGTGACAGCAGCAGCCTCCTGTCAGCCGGCATGCAGATCGGGGGCCCCCATCTCCGGGAGGAGTCCAGCACAACCTTGCAGCCCTCCCAGGGGTGTGGGTGGGCCCCTGATCTGCATGCCAGATGACAGGAGGCTGCTGCTACCAGCTGAGACCGGCACTGGGTGCAGCCTGTGCAGAGTGCCGGGGAGACTGCTGTGGCCGCTTGTCCCAGACAGCAACAACAATATGCTGTCATCCCACGCACAGATCTGGGGGCCCACACTGAAGCCAAGTAAACCTGATTTGGAAACTTAACATGTTTTGAAACTTTGGAAACACTTCTAGTGCCCTTGTTTCATTTCGAAGCTGTTTTGAAGGCTTTCATTTCATTTCGATTTTGCTGTTTTGAGCTTGAAATGCATTGAAACAGCTTCAAAACAAAACACCAGTGTATCACTGCCTTTCTTCTCTCCAATTGTGTATGTAAATTAGACTTTTCCAAGCAAATGCAGTACTGAGCACTAGACAAACTTTTATTGTATGTGTTGGTATCAAAGGTTCCCAAACTGTGACCTGTGGACCCACTCATGGCTCACAGAGAGGTAATAGCATCATCTGCATTGGCTCTTACTACTTATTTCCAGCTGCTAAACTGCATTAAAAAAACCTCATAAAATAGATTAAATGATTCTGGCTTGGAATCAGTTGGTCTATTTCCCACTGGAACAGATTTACAAATGGGAGGGCAGGTGGTCTGCAAGACAGTCTGTATCAAAATACAATCAAGAGTATGAAGCATTTGAGAACCCTGTGTTTTAGCACACAAAATTGAATAGGAGTTGAGAGGTATTGGAAGGCACATTATGTATCTTAGTCTTATAAATTGGTAGCACTTAGCACTGATTAGTTCTCAGATGCAAACACTTAAAAGGGACTTGGCACTCACAATCTTTGCCAGAATAATATTTTTTATTGCCCTGGAGAGTAAGATTGAATTTGCTTAGCTAGTCTAGGCTCACTCTGCCAAGCTATTCATATGTTCTGAGTACTAAGGAATAGTGCATGTGTACTAATACAATGTTTCTGCTATTAGATCTCAGAATGTTCTTTTTTTTTTTTTTTTTTTTGTTACTTCTTCATTTAGTATTGCCAGATGTTTCTAAAATATTCTGTCATCTAAATTGGAAGCAGAACACTAAGGGGGAAATATAGCAAATGTTGTGTCCTTCAGTATTTTGTCTGAGACGATATCCTTCCAGCTATCTGTACATGCAGGAGATAAATGGTTTTCATGTTGCCTTTGAGCTACTCTGCAAGAAATGTAACTAACGTATTTTTGTATCTAGCAAATGAAGTTCACAAATGTTAGGTCTGCAAATGTTAGAGAAAGTTAATTTCCTCCTATACCAAATAAGAACCATTAATAATTTGGTAGGGTAAGGGAGGCAGGAGGAGAAGGTATGCGGATGGGATACTGAGAGGGGAAAGCATTACTAGGACAGGTAAATAATCAGCAGTTCAGCCTTATTATACTATTATTACTAATAGTATATTAATATTACTAAAGTGATCCTTAATGGGCACAGCTACATGAGACACTACATCACCATAGTAACAAGCTATGGTGATGTAGCTCATTGTTACGGAGACGTAGCATCAGCAGGCAAAAACCATGATGCCAACCCGTAGCGTCTAAAAATAACTGCATCAGTAGGACTGTGCAGTACCAAATGTGCAGTTAGGGGCACATGTAGATGTGCCCATTAAAATTATTTTTAACAAATAAGAAAAGCAAACAGGGCTACATCCTATGCATTCTTACTGCACTGATGGGATTTACTATTTGTCCTGAGTAAATCCAGATGCTGCTCATATACACTTGACATGTGGCCACCCTCCTAAAAAAAAAAAAAATCACAGTTGTAACTATTGTGGGAAGTTGATTCCAGTGTGGTATTTCCCAAATCCATACTGCCCTGCATACTTCTTGCTGCCACCCCATTTAGAAATTGGTTGACTAGAATGTCAGCCTTTGATAGACATCACTTTTGATAGACATGACAATATCCAGTATTTGGTTATTCCTTCAGGATCTATTTTCCCTCTTCTCCCCTGGATCTCTGTTCTATCTTTCATTCTGCCTCAAATTTCTTATCACTGCTGCTATTGTAAATCAATGAAGATAAGCTAGTGGCATTTTGACAATTAGTAATCTAAACCCACTGAAACCAAGGTGAGTTGATTACAGTTGTACTTCCTCCATTGCTATCACTAGCACAGCAAAGCTGGGAAATTTGAAATAAAAAAAAAAAAATCACTAATGTAGTCACTGGGTATTAAATATATTAAAGTATTGGAAAAATGAAGATGTTGTAGGATCAATGAGGAAAAACACTTAGGTGATTTCTTCATTTTCTATTAAAGCTGAGTCTTATTCTTTTGGTCCTTAATTTTTCTGTGTGGCCTTTGTCAATACTGCTATTATATCCCCACATTTGTAATGTTGCCCATAGTACTGTATATACTTTGTTTTATCCTAATAAAAAGTGTCTGAACTGCTGTGACACATAGACTCAGGATGCTCTTTAAAACAAGAGGTATTTATTATAGTACTCTTCAGCATCCTCAAACACTTCAGTGATATTTTCAGATGCAAATCTTTATTACTACTCCTCCCATTACACTCATTGAATTAACCTTTACTTGATCTTTCCTCCTCATTTCATCACTTTATGTTATGTTCATTAGATAGACATGGTTATTAGAGAGACATGCGTAACAACTGCACACTGTTTATTCTTTGTTAATTTGACATCAGGTTTTGAATTTTCCCAGATTTATTCACCTGTTTCCAGTGACTCCAGCTTAGAAATACATCCTAGAAATAATGCTGCCTTTCAAATAATTAGAGAAGAAGTTGCATGATTAAATGTGCCAAGGAGTTATACTATACACACATGATGGGATGCAGGAAAAGCTTTTTAAGCAGTTTCTTCTTTCCTCCTTAGAGATATGCCGCTTACATTGAGTTTCCTATTAGTTACCTCTAGTTAACTCAAACAACAAACTAGAACTCTTGGTTCCAAAACGATACCTTTTATTAGACCAACTGGAAAATGGCAAGAAAATTGTCCTTTCCTGCAAGCTTTTGGGATCAAAGTCCCTTCATCAGGCTCTGGGAAAAATGTAGATGGTACAAGATGGTAAAAAGTCCCCATAGGTAAGAAATAAACTTCATTTTTGCAGAGGGAGCTGAAGATGGAAGGCTGTCCCTCTGGGCCCATGACAGTGTCTTTGTGAGCTGTGTTGAGTAGCAATTTGATGTGTTGATCAGGTAGAATTCCTTCCCTGAAGGTGTCAGATGGCAGGCAGGGAAGTAAAAAAAACTTCCTTGTTGTTCTGCAATGAAGTTTAAAATCCAAAATTGGCTAAAATTCAGCATCTTCCATGTTTCAGGGGTGTACTTGGTAGCCATGTTGGTCTGAGACAAAAAGACATAGTTAACTCTTCACTTAGACAGTGAGGTTGGCCCTTCAAACATACCCAGCTCTCCTCATAGATGGGATACATTTTAAATCCTATTTGGACTGCCCTTTTTTTTTTTTTTTTTTTTTTTAAAGATGTTTTGAAGCCTAAATAGACCTACACAGGCAGCATCTTTTACTCTGCCTCTGACTAATCTAACCAATTTCATCAGGTAGGGGAGCACCAATAGTCCAAAACAAATTTTAAAAAGAAATAGGTTGTTACTTACACAAAACATGCAAGTATGAGCAAATACTATGATATAATTTTCTTATGTATTGTTAGCAGATTTGCCCGTCACTTTGGGGTGTGCTCATTTATTAAAGTTATGTTTCTGGGGTCTCTAATTCTATCAGTGTGTTGCTCGTGTCACTTGTGTTTCTATATGGAGCTTTCTCTCTCCCTTCTGCAAGTCCTCATTGCCAGTGGAGCTACCTTGCATGCCTAGTTTCAATGGGGCTGGGTTCCTCCAGCTACCGAATCAGTTGAACACACACACAGGTTAACAGAGCACATCTGAGTGAGGCCAGGTTATTCAGCACTTCCAGCTGACACCCTCATATGGCACAGACTCAGTTCAGCAGGCCAACAATAAAATAGTCAGACACAGGCACACAGGTTAACAGGGCACGTCTGAGTAGGCTGGGTCTGATCAGCACTTTCAGCTGATACCCTTATGTATCTCAAACTCAGCACGTCCCAATCTCTTGTCACAAGTGTCCTGGTAGTAACTCCCTTGATGAGCAGATCCCACAGGATTTTTGGGCTTTACAGGGATCTTTGGTTTAGGTAAAAGAAGCAGAGCAAATGGGGAGGTTGAGGAAGAGTAAATAAGGGTCAGAGAGAGTATGGCAACAAGCTTGACCATAACAGTTATTTTATTGCCAGGTACATGAAATTTATAATGACACTTGTAGTAATAGCCATACAAGAAGAGACAAACAAACAAAGCAGTTACAATATTACACAGTTTCAATTGGGTATTTGGGGAAGTCTAGCTAATTTGAACAACAAAAGTCAGGTTTAGAAAGCTGTGCTTAGAGTAGGAGAGAGAGAGAGAGAGAGAGAGAGAGACATTAAACCAAGTCTGAAGTTTAGAAAGTAGGTGAGAAGGGGAGGCGGGAGGTGGGGAGAGTTAGGGCCTCACTCAATGAAGCTAGAACCAGTCAAGGTTCCCAGGTGTTTGTTGGAGCTTGCAGACAGGCAGAGTCCTCAGCACAAATCAGTGAAGGTGTTCCAGGCAGGGAAGAGGAACTGGTGCAGTGTTTGGATCCAAGCACCAGGACAGAAACTTGAGCTTGGGTAGGGGTTTTTGTACGGAATGAACAATGGCTCAAGGCAGAACACCAGGTTTGTTTCTGGGTAAACAATGGCTCATATGCTGGATGATAGGAACTGATCACTCCTGGCTATGGGTGGCATTGCTCTGAGGAAGCTCACAATGCAGACAGACAGGATTCAGTGTTTTGAGTACCAATAAAGGAGTCACTACTAGAATTGGTCTGATACATGCTGAGCTGGGTGTGTGCAGACATGGGTTGATTAGCATTTGGAGCAGGGATTCCCCATCATGAAGAAGTGCTCCCCTGCTTCTCTGGTCCCAGATTTCAGTGTGGTCCCTGCCTTGGAATCTTTGTTCTCCATCCTGAATACTAATGGAGGTGCCTCCCTTTCCCATCTCTGATGCAAATGAGACTGGGGAAGTTGTCTTAATCCTGTCACCCTTATCTGGAGGAATTTAGGTGCGTCTTTCACTGCATCTTCGTTGCCTTTTGTAAGTTCTTCTGATCAGTTCTGGTTCAGACAGGGGAGAGGAAGAGTCCTTAGTGAGTTAGACAGACTATGTACTGTGTGTCAAGGTCCCCCAGGAACACAGAAATGACAGTTAACAGTATGCAAAACTGGTAATTGTACATGCAATCACCTGCTTCCATATATAGCTAATATTCAGCTAGTGTAACAGACTGGGGCTCTACACAACTTTTCCAGTTTTCATGATACTGTTTCAGAGCCACCCAGGTTTTGCCAGAATAAACTGAGATAGAAAACCTCTCTTAGATCTGAAATTAGCTGCAGCTATAATTGGAACTTATTATATACACTTCAGGAGGACTCTACTTCCATCCATTGGAAGGCAGCAGGAAACACAATATAGTCACTATATTATAAGCCCTGTTCATCTATATTTCATGAAGCAAATTAAGCTGCAATATGCAAAAACCAGGCCAGTCTCTATAGTTATATTTATTGTAAAGTGAGATCTTTATTACCTGATTAAACATGCAAAATGTACTTGGGATGGTTCCATATCCTAAGGAGCTTTTATTGAGAGATTTTTACTGCATAATATTCAATGTATCACCAGTTCAGTGAAAGAACTAGGCAACTAGGCAAGCCAAGACTGTCAGATTTTTAGGGGATAAAAAGACAGAAGCACAGGTGCTGAGTTTAGTCTTAGATAAATACTCACTGATCATTTCCTTTTCAATCTCTTTATTGATTATCTCTTCCTCTGAAGTTTTCTATGATTATTACTGTGTCAAGTAGACAGTTATTGCTTAAGCTGCAGAAACTGGTGAACAATTTTCTTTCCTTGAACAACAGAAAGGTTTGACAAAGGAAAAATCACAAAATGATTCTCAAGAATATATACTGTATAATAAATAACTGTATACGTCACATACGTTCTTGCCAATAAAAGTGACAAAATAATTGACTCCACAAGTTCAATGTATTTGTTTTAGTCCTGCTTTTACTTGCTGAGTATTTTTGCTCACAATGTTTGAAGTTTCTCAGAATTAAAAGCATTTATTCCAAAAAACAATAATTTCAATGGAAATATGGTAACTATGACAATGAGTGATGAGTGGGTTTACACACATGGCAGGCAAATGGAAGTTTGCAATTCATTTCAGATAGGAATTTTGCTTCCCCTTAAAAAAAAAAAAGAACCATACAGCCATTTCTCAGCAAAATAGGGAATTTAGAACCTGATTGCATTGAGCATTTGTACATTTCAGTAGTCAAGCAAGTATACCTCTTCCAGACATCTATCTATACATGCCACAGTGCCATCCTACCACACTGCTGAACCAGAACACAGAAAATAAAGGGGCATTTTTTCCATACATCTAAGCTAAAAAAAATTCATATATCAGTTTTTAAAAATCATAGTTGCTTGTTCATTATGACTCAAAAAACCCATACTGAAAAAATAAAAACAACATCTCTCTACTGTCCACTAGCATTGGTTTATCTTCATCTCTGTGCTGTTGAAAAAAAAAAAAAAAAGCTGTAAAGTTCTTGTCTTTTCCTCTTTTTTTGTTTGTTTTTGTTTAAAGAAGAAACCCTCTCTCACAAGCCACTGGATGTCACAAGATAATACGGTTAAAAACCGATTGTGTTACAAAGTATCTCCTTCACAGTGTACTCTCATCAAAGGCTTCATGTGCATTTCATCATATTTGAATCCAAATGTTGGTGGATTTCAGCTACGTGCTAAATAATGTAAAATGCCCCTTTGTAATCTTGTTCTCTGATGGATGCTTCTTGCATTCTGTTGTAGTCAGAGCATCTCTCTGAAGACTTTGCAGACTGCCTATATTACAAACAGACTTTTAATGTGTTGTTGGTGATGAGATATTGCATTCCAAAGCTTGTTAAATAAGTAAGGAACATTATGTGTTTCTATTTCCCAATGCATATTTCAAAAAGTATTTTGTTCTTTTGAACTGTGAAGTATTTCTACAATAAGCTGTGTGACATGGCACTAAAGCTTAGTTTTAAAAGCAACATCAGCATTACCTTTTTAATAAATTCTGCTGTGTTGAGGGCAGAATGTCCCCCCGATGTTTATGCCATATAAATATTAGACAGTTCATATACATATATTCAACAGTTTATCTGTTAAATCTTTAAAATGAAACTTTCATAGTATCTGAGTCTTTTAAATGGCATAATGTAGTACAGAATTCTCAGCTAGCAGACAGAAAAACAAAGATGTTATTATGCCCCTTGGCTGTTCCTCACCTTCCTCATGGATGGTAAGGAGTGGGAAAGAGAAGACATGGAATTATCTCCTTACTTGCCTAGACCACTTAAGGATGGACAAAGCAAAATTACAGTTCCTGTATTCAGAAGTGTATAGGCACCGATCACTCTTTATTTGCCTGGAGGCTCTGTAAAATAAGTGGGGAAAAGCAAGTAGTCGTAACATAACTCCGCCCTTCTCCTTTCATGCCAGTTTGGTGCAATCAGGGAAATATGTGGCAAATAATGAAAGTATGGATGAAGCAACATGAGTCCCCTGAACACAAGGCAGGACACATCTCTGCAAAACCTCAGTGTGTAGCTATACCTAAATGGCACAGCTGACACCTACACAGCAAAGATAAAAGTTATTTGTAGGGGTGTGCCAAGTGAGCAGTATTCAATTCAGATTTGGCCCGATTTGGGGGACAGAGATTCAATTCACTGATTCAGATCACTGTCCCGATTTGATTTGGCTGAATTTGAAGATTCAATTCGGATTTGGAGAATCAGAGGTTTGGCAATAGACACAGATTTATATGTTTTTTCTATGTACCTCAAGATACCAGGCATGGCTCATGAACACCGAGATGGTGGGGTGGATAGAGAGTCCCATGGGAGTGCGGGGGGGGGTGGTCTCCCACATGCTTAGTGGAGGATTCCCCCCCCCCACCCCTCCTACTCAGCAATTGGCTGTGGGGGGACCCCGGGTGTCCCTCCAGACCCAGGAGGAACCAGTCACTGAGCTGGTGGGGGGGGGGTACCCCATGTGCTCAGCAGTAGACCTGGAAGGTCCAATTCTGGGTCCACCACCAAGCACGTGAGGGATCCCCCCTGTGCTCCCATGGGATGCTCTATCTGCCCCACCACCTCAGCATTCATGAGCTGGTACCTTGAGGTACATAGAAAAAACAAAGCTGTGTCTATGGCCAAATTATCAAATCTCTCCAAATCGAATTGGAGGTTTCTGATTCAATTCAGAGAGGTTAATGGATCTCCTGATTCAATTTGGATTCAGATATTTGGCCACCAAATCAGGCCAAATCACCTTCAAATGAAATCAGTGACCTAAGCTTCACACAGCCCTAGTTATTTGTATAACAAAAATGCATCCATCTCAACATGCACAAAAGAATTTTCAGGTCTAAAGAAAGAAATCCTCACTGAGGTTTTGGATTTTCCTATTAATTTTTCAATTTTAAAAAAAAATTAATCAGTCTGAAAATGCAAAATATTTACAGCTACTGTATTTATTCAAATAGGACAATTTCCCCCCCTCAAAAAGAATGGGGTAAAATGCTGCTACTCTTATATTCACATACAAGGAAACCTCATTAAATATTTTACCTATCAGTAAACTGCTGCCAAAAGTGCCATACGCTCAGTAATGGAAATCAACTAGAGAAGTTGATTAAATGCAGCCAGCACTGAACATGATTATACAACACATAGCCCATACTATGCAAACATACTGATAAGAATCTACCACAAGAATAGCTTAGTGCAGCTCATCAGAATAAAATACATGGAAGGGTACACTGCAGCTATCTCCCACAACTCCCCCAGCACCAACTCAGTGGTGAGTCACTATACTGAATACATTTTAACTTCCTCTTCATTCCCAAAGCTAGGCTTTGCCTTTCTTTCCCCTTTTCAATGATTCCTATTTCTTCACCAGCCTTAAATACCTGGCATATATATCACAGGGTCCCAAACAGCTCCCAAATAGTTCACACAGAATCCCTGTGCCATAGTCCTCCTGACTGTTACATAACATTAGTGTTGTCCCACCCTCCATGAGGTGGAGCTGGACCAGGTTGCATGTACATTTTTGGAGGATCCCAGGTTTGTGATAAGAACACCCAGTTCCAGTCATGAGTGGGGACTAATTAGCACATGAATCTTTTGTGGATGGGGCGGGGGGTGTATCTAGAGTACATACATATACTGAGCAGTGCTGAGCTGTGGGGTCACCATGGATTGCAATGCTGTTGAGTCTGCTGGGACCCAGCCCAATGAACTACAAGATAAATCATGAGTCTTTTGGCTTTAGAAGGTAGTAAAGGCCAAATCCACACCAGTTTGCTTCTCAGACAACTGCCTCCTAACAGTGAAAGCAGAAATGGGAGAGCATCCCAAGAGAGGCAAGGTTGTGTGGAAACTAAATGTGACCTTCCGGTAGATGAGAAGATACAGTGGGATTTCAGGTAGCACTATGCAGGATGGAAAACCTTCTGACCTGGATGCCAGAACTACACAGAATGGTGGTCCAGCATGAAAGAGAGAATGAGGGACTTCTTCTGGAAGGCTGGAAGGAGGTGAGCCTGGTTCCAGAGAAGATGACAGGAACACCTCAACTGCAAATTGCAGACCCTGCACAAGCAGGCGATTGGGGGTTGGGATGTGCGGGAGGCCGTGAGGTAGGTGAAGACCCAGATCATGGCCTGATACAAGGAACAGATCTGGAAGAAGGTCTTCCTGGCCCAGGCTCCCTGGGTGGAGGGGGAGGTGGGGAAGAGTGGTCTGCTTTTTTTTAGCAAGATAAAGGAAACGAAGAAAGAGGCAATGTCCAGCCTGGTAGAGAGAACGGGGCCAGAACACCGGTCAAATGAGGAGATGCTGGAGACGGTGGTAGCATTCTACCAGGAGCTCTACATCACGACCAGAGAGCCTTGGGGCAATGCAGCACTGCCTGCAAAGACTTATGTGGGTCCCTTGGGGAGGACGAGGGACAGAGGCTGGTGGAGGAGTGGACACTGGAGGAGGTCAACATGATGCTCTGCAGCTTCTGGAATAGTAAGACTCCTGGGGGAGATGGTTTGCCCAAGGAGATTTATATTACTTTCTGGGACCAGGTGGGACTGGACCTGCTAGAGGTCTTTAGAGAGCACCTACAAGAGGGCCACCTGGGAGTGGGGATGAAGGAAGGCTTCATTACCCTTCTTTACAAGAAGGGGAGAGGTGGGACTTGAGAAACCGGTGCCCAGTTACACTCATGAACTTTGACTACAAACTAATGGCCAAAGTCTTGGCTGAGCATTTTAAGTCTGTTATAGGTGTAGTGATCCACGAGGAGCAGGCATGCACAGTGGTGGGGTGATACATACACAGTGCCCTTATGCAGCTGTGCAATGCACTACAGTACCAATGGGAGAGGGGACAGAACATTGCCATGCTGAACCTTGACTTGGAAAAAGTCTACAACCAGGTATCTTATCACTAGAGACACTGAAAAATATGGGAGTCCCACAACCTTTGTCACCTGGATAAAAGGAGGCTCCCTGACTTTCCTGTAGCAGTGGGAGGAGGATAAATTCAAGGCAAACCTCCGATAATTTGATTTTATACCTGGAAATTATAACAAATGTATAAATTCTCCATATATAAAATATTATTATTGTCGGGTTATCTTGCGTTCAATAAAATATGGTATGTACATGTTAAAATCTATGTTTTTAAGGAAGTTACAAGACTGCTAGAAAGCCTGAAAAATGAACTAAATATACATTATAGAAAACCAAACTTTTTCTCTTCATGGGAGCTTTTTCCTACTTTTTTTCCTGAAGGCTAATCTTCAGAAACTCCTTTGTATGCCATTCCACAAGATATAGCATACAGAGAGAAAACTAAGGACATCAGGAATGTGATATCTTTAATAACCATTGTTTGAACATCAGGGCCATAATTCAAAAGGCATAAACTTCCTAACAATTAGGCTGTTTTAGCATGGGATCAAATGAGGCTATTGTACAGAAAGAGGGGGTTGAAGAGAGAGATAAATCCCATGTACAAAAGTAAAGGATTGTGGGTTAAGTTAATTAACCCAGTGTCCCGATAAGGCTAAGTGGGAGTTGGTTTGGGGTGTTTTTTTTGAGAAGTCAAAGTCTTTGAACTTTTGCAAAGTATTTGGCAAGACAAAAAATGGGTTAAAATTATCTCTCACTTTTCTCTCCTTACAATGCATTTATAGTTCCTGTGCATGCTATAAGCTAGAAGATTAAACCATGAAAGCTGCAGTAAAACCCACACACAAAAAAACAAAAACAAACCAGCAGAAGGTACTTTCAGTTCTGGTAAGTTCTCTAAGCAAGTTGTAACCAGAATTTTCCCCACACACAAACCAATTCCCAACTGTCATGCAAAATCTGGGAAAACCTGTCCTTTATCTGCATTGGCTCATTTTTCTCCCAGAAGAAAAAAAAAAAAAGTGAAGCTGATCCAACCATCCAAGGATTTCTAGTCATTATCAAGAGATGGAATACATTTTGAAACAGCTGGAAACGGGTTTACAGCCGATGAACAAGATGTGTTACCCACTTGAATTCTAGAAGGAAAAAAAGACATCACTACTGAATAGAGATGAAGCAAATTCTACCTGAAAATGACTCAATCTGATAAAGAATTGAGTCTGACATTAAAATCAATTCAGGGTCATGAAGGAATTCTTCAATGTATATAAGTATTGGATTTCTATTTCATGAACTGAATGTTACCTTCCATTAGCTCACTGAACTTTTTCTCAGTGCAAGTGCTTTCCATCTACTGACCTGAATTGATTAAAGTGCCAACTCAGGCACTCTTCCTACATCAAAATATTTCCACCGATGCGGCACCACTATTCTTTCTGAGTAAGTATAATTCTGTACAAATCCTAAATTACTGTAGCATTTCATTTTGACACAAAGATGATATTATAGTTATCCAGTTTATTTTAGGTATAAAGCCACTCCTAAATTTGCACTTTCCTCATTATATAAAAATGTACTTAACATATTAGCAGAGTTTCTGGTTGTAGCTGCATTGGTCTAAGGACCAATGTGTTAAAACAAGGTTCTTTGGGTAGATGTGCTATCTTTTATGAGACCAGCTGAGTAGCTGGAACAAAACTATTTGCACGCTTTTGGGTATAAGTTTCCCGAAGAAGGAAACTTGTGCTCAAAAGCTTGCAAAGAACTTTGTTCTAACTACTCGGTTGGTCTAATGTTGCTGGCAGCTTTGAAGCAGAACTACTTGCAAGATTTAAAAAATAAATAAATAAAAATTAAAAAAACAGAAACAAAAAAAGGAAATAAAGGAAATAAGAGAAGAAATGAATGTCTGGACTAAATTTTGTCTCCTTCAATCCAAAAGCCACATACAAGGCACTATGCAATGTAAAGGGTGTAACAGTACAAAACCCACGTAAAGAAACTTCACCTGAGGTAATGTAGAGCCAAACTTCATGTAAACAGGAGTGCAGAAGTACAGGGAAGATTTTATGTATGGACACAAATGACAGGGCCTGATGTGGATCCATGTGTAGCATGGGCAAAAGTTCCATGTTACACTTAGACCATAACTAAAGGAAATGAGTAGAAATGGTTTATTGTAAGAATCACATGAGTCACAAGCAACTGGTAAGTTTAACAGTTCAAAATACACTCTCACATTTTAAATATTTATAGCAAATTCTGCTATAAATAATCATATTCTTATCTAACTAATAACTCTTATGCGATCTAACAACTTTTATTATTAACATTATAATCCAGACTCAGGCAAAAGGGAGGGGAATTTTATTAAAGGGAAGAGGTTCATTGTACTCCAGCCGCTGATCACTGACTCCGGTTTCTATCCTTGCAGCACCTGAGCTGCTGCAGCTAGTGGCTTACCTTCCACTCCTTTAAGAAAAGGGGTGCCCCACCACCAGAACCAAAAAAGGATAGAAAAATGGAGAAGGTGGGATGGGGTAATACAAAGAGGCAGAGGGCTGCTATCTTATGTACAAAACACACCTGGTAAAGAAAGAAAGCCACACATCCAACTAGGGTGGCCATCATAGAGGACAGTCCAGTTGTCCTCTGCACTCAAAGGCATCAGGTTTTGTATCAATAATGTCCTCTATTTTTCTCTTGAAGAAAAAAAAATAGAGGACATAAAGGCACCGGTTTCGTATCAATAGAGGACAGAGAACAGAGTAGCAGAAAACCAGAATGTCCTCTATTATGGCCAACCTAGATCCAACCCTTTCTACCTCTGTGAGGGTTATAATTTGAAGGACTGGAACCTCACAGAATACCAAAGTCTCGAGTGACATACACCTCCATGGCACACCAACAACTCTGCTTCGTCGCCTCCCTCACACTCTCTGAATCACCATCGGTCACACTTCGAAACACCCATCCACCACTCCTTAAATACCTTAAGCACCTCCTATCACTCCTCACTCTCCTCAAACAATCTAAATCACCTCAGACCCCTGAGCCACACCTGACACTTCTCTCCCTCTCCTAAGACCACCACAATCCATCACCATTCCAATCACACCCAGCCCCATACTGAGCTATCAATCATGAGCGCTTATATATGTGCTCTGTATCCCATTTGCTACTCCACTGAGAATGGCTCTCTGATGTGCATATGGCACTTTAATGTGATACCTTCACAGGTGGTTTATATCACTCAGTATCAGTGGGGTCAGGTAAAGTTCCCAGCTTGACCTACTTAACATAGAACTCCATGGCTCCAGGCCTGAATTTCCTCCTCAACAAGGGCACTTAAAATGTGAGCTCATTTACTCATGCTAAGTGCTCTGTGAGCATCTCAAAGTTACATCACTTCAGGCAGGCTCAACTCTGGGTCATGCTACAAGAGCTCACAGTGTAACTTCGGTCTGCTCCATAGAGATAAAGCAAGCAATGTGAAGTCCTTTAGCATCCCAGGTTGCATTGCTTCCAACTGTGCCTCTGCCCCCAGCCAGAGCAAGGATAGAGGCAGGTCCCCTAGCTCCCAGCCACACATCTTTGCTTGCCAGCCCTCTGTCAGAGCTGTTCAGACCAAAAAAAAAAAAATTTATAAACTTAATGTGCAACTACTCACAACACATTCTAACTTGAACACCATTTAACATTTCACAGATTTAGTAGTCTAAGTGTAATGTGCAACTTCACCGACTTTTTTTTTTTTTTACATTATTTTTTTCTACCAAAAATGACAGTGTAAAATTAAATGCAAGAATAATACCATATAGTTACAAGAGGAACAATGAGTTAACTTTTCAGCAAATTGCCCTTTTCTGGTAGATTATTTAATTATCTTCCTAACAGAAAACTAAAAATGGCCATCTTTTTCATATCACATGAGTAAATGTGGGGTCATGTCAAGATCTTTCTAGATCTTGCATTCTTTTTTTTTTTTTTGGTAGCGAATATTATTTTCTTCCCACCAGTAGTGCAGAAAGAATGTCTTGCTGGAGAGTTTCATTTCAGCCATGTCAGACCCTTTTCAATACTATTCCAAATTTTATGATCATTATTAGCCTTTCATTGAAAACAGAAGCAAAAATACCTACTTTTAAAAGCTATTTTGACTATGGAGTTAAAAAAGGCAAACGTGATTGTTTCATATGCAGTTAGATGTGTAAATTTAATTCATCCTCCCTTAATGAGGCAAAAGTTCTGGAAAGCACATTGTGTGAATATGTAACTAACAGTGACAACAGATACCCTTAAAGAGACCAAATTGAAAATGAAACTGCAAACAAATCTAGCATTTTCTAATTGCATAATCCTGCAAATTTACCTTCTTATAACCTTTTTATTTGTAATTTACAATTTTATTTTCCTTAAGAAAAACAAAAATAGATATACATTTTGTTGCAGACAAATATAACAAACTTTCCCTGAGGTTTCCTAACAGGTGACTGGAGAAGTCCTTTGCTTCTCCCATTTGCTATGTTCAGTGGAGGGAGTTGCAAGGGAAATCCTAGCATGGCGCTCTCTGCTGTTCTGGCACACCCCAGGCATTTACTATGGGGACTACACTGTAGCAGCATTTGTCAGGCCTTGGAAATATTAAATAATTTCTGCAAGCTGCTGTTCTTGATTATTTTGTGCTCAAGTAAATATTAGGGATGGCACTGCTCTGTTCTGACTTCAGTTTCTAGGTCTGGATGGAACAGTGTTTTGTATCGAATATAATTTTGAGTCAAAACAGTCTCACTGTTTTGCTTTGTTGAAACAGTGAGGCTGTTTTGACCCCATTTCAACAGTTTTGCTGGACCATGGGACTGGGGAAAGGAACTCAGCCCAGTTGGGCTGCCATCCCAGATCATGCTGTGGGGCGAGAGAGCAGCCCAGCTGGGCTGCCTCACCATCCCCTGCACTAGATCACACAGCCCTGGTAATTACGACTAGAATTTCACGAGACAAAAACCCCAAAACTTCTCTAGTCTCTAGGCTTTCTCCCTGAAGAATATTAAGACTTCCTGCCAGCAATGGGAAGTGCTAGTTCATCTCAGAGAAAGGCACAACAGTATTTTACAAAGGAAATTGTTAGGCAACCCAATAAGGGTGTGGCAGCTATGCCATCCCAGCATGCTCCTTCCTGGGTCATCATGGTAATATAGCTGCTCTGTCTTCATTTCCTCATATACATGTCAGCCCAGGTTCATATAAACCTAGGTTTGGCTTTCCAGTCATGCACAGCCTTCAGCTCAGGCCCCTGATTATCAATAACATAACACAAAGTGGGAATACTGGGGTGTTGACCCTCAGAAGGGAAAGAGGGGACATAAAAATAGCAACAACTGTGCTGCCAGCCCAGCTACCATGTCACTGCCACCCCATTCTCATTGCCAACCAGGGTGCTGAAGCCTCCAGTCATGCCTTGGCTACCAGTTATTAAATCCTCTAACCAAAATGCAAAATGCATTTAAAAAAAAAAAGGGGGGGGGGGCGGGCACAAATCTAAAGCCATTCAGGGCTCAGCATCCCTAAGAAAAAGGAATGTTTTCTCTGTGTGAAAATGCCTCTAGCTCTGGGATTAGCTCTAGGTTGGGATTAGCTTGGCATTTGTTTTCTGAGTAAAATTCACCCCTATGCAGAGCATCAACACAAGAACTAAGCACTGCTTAAATCCTATTTAAACCTTTATTGGCCCTTTTCAAAGGAGTGACTATCACCCATTGCAAATCATCTATCAAAGCAAATAACAGAGGCCTTCTAGATCCAAGTCCTTTATATACAAGGAAAACTAATTTCCTAGGAATACAGTAATAAATGATTCCTTGGCACGGTTGTGCTTCAATTTTAGTTCCTTAACTGCTCTGGTCAAGTGTTTGTATTCATTCTTATATCTGTATGCTGAGAATGAAATAGAATTTCTTGGGATCTTGAGTGACACTTGAGTTTTCATAGCACATTAAAACATGCTCCAGTTTGCAACTTCTTTCTGCTTATGAGCAGCTATGATTCCCTATGTTCATGTTCTGATATCATTTCTGTGTAATTCAAGACATGTTTAATATGCCCTTAGTCTCCTTTGGGATGGTCAGCATTTACTAAACTAGGTCAGTGGCATAAGTAGAGGGTCAATATGGGCAACCACTCCAGGCACTGAGTTGTGCTGGGAGGGTAGGGAGCTGGCAGTCACACTCACACATCACAAACATGGTGGCAACTAAAAGTCACCACTTTCACATTGCTCTGGGCATCCAGGAACATCCCTACACTGCTCCTAGGAATCTTCACATACTAAAAAACTTACCATACAAAATAGTTTTACTTTAAATAAAAAGGTACTGGTAACAAGACTATAAAAAACATATGTAAAAGGGCAGTGTTTGTGCTTTACACATTTAATCTTTTGGTTGTTTTACAGTAAGTCATATCTCCACTTTTTTTTCTATAGATCTAGTCAATTTCCCAGTAGCAGCTATTATCAGGAACTTTCTAATTATATTGAAGAGTTGGGGTGGTAGGGGGGAGAACCTTTTTGCTCACCGTGAAAAACTGGCTATAAGCCAGTCAAAATAAAGACAGATTAGCAAAATTGTCCATCTGTTGATTGTGGCTTGGCATAGAGATTAAAAAAATCCAAGGCAGATTTGCAGTAACTTTCATGGCTTTTCTAAGCACCCTAAATTAGTTCAGGAGCAACAGAACTTACATTTGCCCTTGGTGGAGAGTACATGGAGGTAACCTACACTAGCTGAGGCCTGCAGGCTGCCAGAGATTTCCAAGCCCAGCCAAGCAATCAGTCACTCCTAATTGTCTAGCACTGTCCGAGCCCCACACCCCTCACCAGTTGTCAGCAGCAGCTGGGGGGTGAAGTGAGAGATGAAGCCTGTCACTGCTTGGGCCAACCCAGCTATGCTGGCTTAGGTCTGGAGGGGAACTGGTAGGATTTTTGTGCTTGTCTGGCACACTTTGAATTGGGGGCAGTGAGGGTGAGCAAAAGAGCTCCCTACCATGTGGCCCCAGCCCCAAACCAGCACAGTGGGAAGAACCATGCAACAGGGGGCTCCATTCCCCCCACCCTCCCTGCCATTCCCAGCCTGGCAGACACCTGCAGCCAGAGGCCAGTTTTTGGAGCCTCCATCCCCTGCCTGAGTGGCTAGATGGGAGGGAGGGGGCCTGGAGGGTTGTGGGAATGGAGTAGCAGCTCAGAGCTATATGTCTCTCTATCACATTGGGAACTGGGGAAAGGGGTGGGGGCCAGGTTCCCTCCCCCCTCAGCTTGCTGGTTCAGGTCTGGAGGGCATCAGGTTGGGTGCCTGCAATTGGGGGCTCCATTCCCCCTCTCTCCCCAGTTCCCAGCATGGCATGTAGGTCTAAGCCACAGCTCTATTCTCCCATCCTCCTCCTATCCTGTTCCCAACCAGTGGGCATGCAGGCAGAAAAGAGAGGCTCCAAGCACTGGCTCCTGACTGCAGCTATCTGCTCAGGCAGGACCTGGGGGTGGGGAAGGGGAAAGTGGAACACCACACTGTGTGGACATGGTCCAGCCCTCTTCCCACTCCCGCCCCCCACCCCGTGACCTGAACCAGCAGGCCATAGGTGACCTATATGTTAGGGGCTCTGCTCCTCCCCTTCCCCACTCCCAGTTCCCAGCGTGGTGGATGCCCCAGCTCAGAGCCAACTCCTGGCTGCAGGTGTCCTCCAGGCTGGGTGGGGGTGAGTGGAGGGCTCCTTTCCTCCCATGTGGGCCTGCCCCCACTGTGGTGTCTCAGGGCCAACCTGTTCACAAGAGAACTGCATTCTCCTACCTCCAAACCCCCTCCCCTCTGCCTGGCCAGCCATGCAGGCAGAAGACAGAGGCTTTTCTGGCTCTTGCCTGTGATAGCCTGGGGCTGGCCCTGGCCCACTGCTTACCCAGACCAGGTCAATACCAGCTGAGGCTAGCAGGCCACCCTGCAATGGGCACTTGGGATACTGGAGGACAACAAACTAAGGTGATTTGTTATGGGATCTGGGTTTGAAGTTTGATATACTGCTCTAACCTCAACCAATTAAGTCTAATACTACATCCATCCAGATCTATCTTACACCAGGTTCCTCCATTTGGAAACCAGTCTGCGTGTGGTAAACTTCTGCTCTATTACAGGTTTAAACTAGCTTTCAGTCACTTATACTGGTTCATGTGCAATGTCTGTACCTAGCTTACAGGTTTAAAACAGCATGCTACAACTCTTAGTCAGGTTAATGCATGAAAAACAGGCATTTTTAGATTTAGGATATTAACACTATGCCTATTTGGTGAAAGGCAGCATTGGGAATTTTAAACAGGGATTCAGTTGAGTCTGCTTTAATTGTTTCATCTTCCTATTCTATCCACAGTAAATGGAAGCTTAAAAAAAATAAAAAAATAAAAAAAAAAAATCACAAAATCGAGATGAATTATTGCTCTATCCAACAATAAGTGAATGCCAAACTGCAAACTAATGAAACAATTACAGCAGGTTCATCTGACCCCTTCTTACCCTTTAAATTGCTATAATTGTTTTCTCTGTCCACACTGAAGATATGGCACTATATGCTGGCTGACACATTCTGTTAATAGTAAGAGCTAATAGCACAAATGCACTGCCATACTAATGCAGCTACTCTTCTTCAGGTATGAAAGCTACCATGAAGTATTTCTGCATGGTGCTGTCTTGAGCTGTATTGACATATCCTAAGAAGTTCAAAAAAATGCAACAGGAAAATTCCTTCTATTTTTTAAACGTAAAAGTGAACATCTGAATTACTGAAGTTTCTTACAACATGTATCATGCAAAGAATTTACAAATATCCACTTCAGTGCACCTATGGAAAAAAGCTTTTCTCTTGGGTTATAAATAATATATATACACACACATGTTACACGTAAAATTAGAATAGCTATCCTAAAATTACATTATGTTAGAATAGCTATCCTAAAATAATGGGAAGAATGCAAAGGCAGACACATGCAAAATTAGGAAATGTCAGAAACAAGGTTGTATTTTCATCACAGAACCCTTACAGTCAGTGCACAAGATGTGCTGTGGTCAGAGAATGAAATTAAATGTTCAATATTTTTTTTCATCCTGTTCATTCAATGCATAACCCCACACTTTTTTTTTTTTTAATTTGTATATATCTATATCTATTTTTACACATTATCCAACCCCTTCATGGAATACAGCAATCACAAGCCTTTCAGTACTGTTCATTCATGATATTGCCTGGGAGTGCTTCATACTTCTTGCAGAAAGAGTCAAAAGTATTATCGTAATCCTAAATTTACAGGTGGGTAACTGAGGCACATGGAGAATAAGGCCAACAAGAACTAGTTTAGGGTGCCTCGGTGGCTGGGTACCCAGGTGAAAAATTCAGACAGTCTGATTTTTTCCAAGCGCTACTGAACCACGACTTGTACTGATTTCTGTTGCCATGGTAATTATCACCTTACCCCTTAATGGCAGATGTTTCAAAACAGGAAAGGAATATACAGTGCCCACTTCATAAATGCGGTGTAAGCAATTTTCCAGGAATCAAGAAATTTAAGAGAGCTAAAGATAAAACTAAGGATTTCATATTCAGCTCAGCAATCCTCAATTCTCCTTCTGGAGTCCCTATTCTTCCTTCAATTACATAGCAGTAAAATGGCAATCCTAACAGGTAACAACCTCTAGACTTGAGAATCCCAATTCATTCACTGAGAACCCTCCATACGTCATCCTAAATGTAGAAATGATCTTGTAGGACAACTAGTATACAATCATACTATTAAAGAATATTTGTTTTGGCGTATGCATAGAAAGAATTGATGTTGCATAGATATCTTTTTAGATTTTATTTTTTAATACTTTATTATCCAAAAATATCATATACAGCTGTCATTCCAACCAAATGAAAACACACACACTAAAAATAAAAAAATAAAAATGGAAAAAATAGATCTCCTTGCCAGGCATAACAGTCCTCACTTATACTGTTCAACACTGGCAGGGTGAACAGGTAAACTATTCCCTATGGACATTCATCTTGCTGGGAGAAATTTGTGAGTTGGGATTTTGAGAACTAGACTTTTATATTTTCCGCCGTCCACAAAACCACATCCACTGCATAAGTAGCTGAGCTCCTGCTAATTATGCCCATCTTAGTCAGAGAAATACAAAACCGTATAACACAAAGGGAAAAATAAAGGATGGAATTCTCACTGGCTTCAGTGGAACCATAATTTCACTCGAAATACAGCCGTAAAATGTACTCTTTGAAATGTACTCTGTATCCAACCTCAAAAAGGCCAACAATTGTTGCTTAGCCATTTTTCAGTTACATTCTCAATCCATTGCTTGTTTGTTCTTAAATAACTTTTGATTAGGCAAGACATGGAAAACTTCTAAAGAATGTCAGCAGCTGTGAGAAAGGCATCCTGAGGTTTTACGTATAAAAGATATTCCAATTTAATTTATGAAAAGGTATTTGAGAGCTGTGTGTGAATGGTGGGTTTGTGTTTTTTTTTGTTGAAAAAATAAATATTTCTGAAAGATGTATGATGACAAAAAGGATCTTACAAAGAATAATTCCTCTCTCCCTCTCCAGTGCTAAGGTCAGGTGCATACTCAAGTTATTCATTTGTGACCGAAGAAACAGAAATTGAGGAAATGAATTGAAAGAACTCAGAAGGTGCAAATAAATCACATCCTACACTTTTTCCCAAGGCAACACTATTAGAATCAGAAATGAAAATATAATTTCAGGGTTTATTTTCTATGTATGGATGCTTTCTATATGTTAAAAGAAATGCTGAAGGAACATCAGGTATGCCCTGATACTGTTATTAAGAGAGCTCTCTTTTCAAACTGAGAAGTAATAGTTATTTTCTTGTTGAACACACATAATTTATGTGCATGGAGAATCTGTCTCTTATGATTATTGGGATGCCATCTCACAAGTCCCTTGGATGCCAGAATTGCTTAGATTTGCTTCATGAGTCTGTTATCTAAAGAGATACTGAGGTACTAGTGACACAACAAATAGTTTTGGTGTACGCTGCACAAATATGTATATTTGTACAAAAACAGGTGGAAGTTTTTGGGTATTTTGGAAGCTTTGGGCATATACAAGCCAACCATAAGGAAATCCCAGAAATCCAGGACTTCAAGAACATCAAATCAGGATTGCCCCCACCCCCAGGTTCTCAGAAGTGGGCAGGGAAGGGGGCAGTGTGCTGGGCAGGCAACAGAGCTTGCCAGTCCACTCTGCCTGGAGCTCTGTGCCACTTTACCTGATCACAAGACTGCTTCCCGTGCCCCTGAGTTTTTGGGACAACCTATATAAATTCTCCCAGCTAAACTGGTACACCCTAGGTATATAAGTTTTGGGGTATATATTCTCTCAAGTCATGAACATGAATTTTATGTTGGAGGACAATAATCCAAGAGAAAACCATCAGGCTAATAGGTTAATTCCCCCAGTAGGAAAACCACTGAGTTTTGGGAAAGAAAAAATAAACCAAGTAGAGATAGAAATTTGTGGTACTTTGTTAATCTAAATTTCAGATGTGTTTTACTAAGTTAGAATGCATCTCTTGCTGCAGTTTTTGACCCTCAATTGCTTAGAGGAGAGATTTATGAATAGCTTCCCTAATGCACCACTAGGATTTCCCATAGAACTACTTTTGATAGCAGCTTCTGTATCTTCTTCTGTGTTATTAATACCATTTATATAGCTATTACACAATTATATAATGTTTTCTATTATTTATAAGCCATTAATTCTGCACAGGTGGCCATCAAAGCCTGTGTAGAGCTCCAGTGAGGCCAGTGGACAATGTGTGCCAAGCTCATTGCAAGACTGGTTTGCACTGAAAGAAGCAGAAGGAGATCCTAAGGATGACCAAGCCAAAGTTGCCTGGGCAAAACTGGTAAGGGTATATGTGGTTCACATATACTGGTATGTAAGTGTGGATTATGAATGTTATTAAGGGTTTTATTTGTTATTTGCCGCACCGGTTATTTGTCACACCTGGTCTATGTTCACATGGCTCCCTTTAAGCTGCATAACCTCAGACTGGAAGTGGCGTGTACAGGCATTTGCCAATCCTAGGATCTGCATGGGGAAACTGGAATAAGTACCTCAGGGTGAGGGGAAAGGGTGGGTGTTAGAAAAATGCAGTCCCAGGGCTGGAGCAAGTGCCTGGGATTTCCCAGCCTTGGTGCTATGTTGCAAGCATGTACAGGTGTTCAAGAGATTAGGCTAAACTGTTCTTGATCCAAGTTAGTTCACCTAAGAAGGTGAACCAACTTAGATCAGGCCTGCCATGATTTGCCCAATTTAAGCCTCCCTGAGTGCCTATACAATTAAACATTTAAAATTGACTTACCCCTAGCTAGGTCGATCTAAACGTAGGTTCTGCACATACCCTAAGAAATCAAAACTATGCTGTGATTACATTTTCATAGTGTATCTTAAATGTTCCATACACCATAAGTATTTGAGCAAGTTTTGCAATTTTAAGATCTGCCATAGTAGTTTTTACAATTGCTGGAGCAAAATTCAGTAAGCAGAGGTGGAGGCGGGTGTTGGAAGCATCCTAAGCAGCACAGAAAAGGAAAGACAAAATTTCTTGACTATCTTCATGTCAGGGCCTCATTACACTTTACACATGCTAACTTCACTTACAGTGCTAGCATCCAAGCAGCAAAGCATGCACAAGTCCCATCATCGCATAGTAAAGTTAGCCCTAAAGTGAAGAGTATCTCCAGCTCCTAACATCTCTTGAGCTAATAATGTTGGATTGTTCCACAGAGGTAACATGATCAGGAGACTCTGGTGCAGTGGAGGATGATGGAAGCCTGACAAACAGCTGTCAGGCTCCCAGCCTCCTTAGTGCATTGGAGCCTTGAACCAGCAAGGCTCTGGTGCAGTGGGGGAAGGTGGGAACCTAAAAGCCAGCTATTTGTTAGGCACTCTCCCCACCACAGAAGTCTCTTGATTGTATTACTTCTGTGAAGCAGCAGTTTATTGAGCTCTTCTCTTCTCCTTGCCCTCCACCCACTGCACCAAAGCCTAGCCAATTGAGGGCCCCAGAGCAGTGTGGGGAATGGGAGTGGGACCAGCACCCAGCCCTCGCATCACATGGGAGCCAGTTCAATGCTCTGGAGTGGTACAAGGGCTAGGAGTGATACCGGAATGGCATGGGAACTCTGAAAAAGTCAGCCCCTGTGCAAACCTATGACCAAGACTGAAAATCAGCTGACTTTTGGTCTCAGCATTGGGATTGCACTAGGGGCTGGTTCAAGACTAGTGCAGTCTATATTTAGATCATAGTAAGCATTAATGTGCAACTGCTCAGAATACTTTCTAAGTTTTATTAATGCTTACTACTATCTAAATATAACGTGTTGTGTAACATATAACAGTGAGAAGAACAAGTAACTTTAACTGTTTATCTATGCCATAGACATACAGTACTATTGCTATAACTAAAACTCATCTCTGCTGTCTGGGCCTTGTTTAAGCTAGAATGAAAGATGATTTTATTAAATATATAGGTCTGCATTTGTGTTAATAAATACATTTTTTAAATGGGTGCATAGCCCCAACCTACCCTCAGTTTCTTTTCCTCATCTAGATAATATACCTGATATATGACAAAACCCAATACCCCAATGTTTTGCCCTCTCTCTTTCCTATGTTCCCTTTCTTCTTTGATGCAAAAGGACGTGCCAGTCTCATCAGTTGTAGGCTGCAGCAACACAGAATGCAAAGTTTTTTTCTGGGAGGCCCAACAACAAGAAACCTATTATACTAGATTTTTTTTATACTTAATAAAAAAGCTTTACATTATCATTCATAAATTATGATCCATTTGAATATCTTATGGAGCTTTATAAGGATGAATGGTATCTTAAGCTGTTTTAGTTGTTCAAGGTGAATTGTGGGATATCATTCAGAATGCTTTTGCCTCCCCTGGGCATGAATGATTCCATGTAACATAAGAAGAGCTGTCCAGCTTCTGAGCAGCTGAAGGCTATGGATGGTACCACATGCCCCACTGTCCCCAGGGACATCAGGAGGAAGTGGAAGTTGGAGGAAGAAAAGTGAGCCCAAAGACCCTGGCAATTCAGGTTTGGAGAAGCAACAACAGAACCAGGAAATGGACAAAGGAGTTGAGGAGAGGTGGAAACACTGCCCATAGTCCTGGAGGAAGTGCAAAGAGCTGAGGAGTTAAAGGAGGCAGGAGACTATGGGCCGTGAGTTAACTACTTGTGGGCTGAATGTGGTCTATCTGGGCAACCCTGAGTAAATGGTCCTTTGTCTACGTATGTAACAATATAGATCAAAGCTATGCTTCCTGATTAAACAAGCAATTTAATCTGGTACAGCAAGATGAACCTTGACATCTGGACAAAATTAGAATCATAGAGAATTAGGGTTGGTAGGGACCTCAGGAGGTCAGCTAATCCAACCTGCTGCTCAAAGCAGGACCATCCCAGCCAAGGTTTTGACTAGCTGGGATTTAAAAATATCTAAGGATGGAAATTCCATGATGTCTCTGCATAACCTGTTCCAGTGTTTTACCACCCTCCTAGTGAGAGTTTTTTTCCCCCAATACCTAAACCTAAACTTTCCTTGCTGCAACTTAAGACCATTGCTCATTGTTCTGTCATCTGTCACCACTGAGAGCAGTCTAGCTCCATCATCTTTTGAACCCCACTTCAGGTAGTTAAAGGCTGCTATTAAATCCCCTCTCAGGCTCCCCTTCTCTAGACTAAATAAATAAATAAATAAATATATATATATTTTTTCAATGGGTGCATAGCCTCAATGGTGGAGCAGTGGACTTTCCTCAGCCTCACCTCAGAAGTCATGTGCCCCAGTCCCCTCATTATTTTGTTGGCCTCTGTTGGACTCTCTCCAATTTGGCAACATCCTTTCTGTAGTGGGGGACCACATCTGGACACAGTACTCTAGATGTGGCCTCATGTGCTGAATAGAGGGGAATAATCACTTCCCTTGTTTTGCTGGCAACACTCCTATCAATTCAGCCCAGTATGCTGTTAACCTTCTTGGCAACAAGGGCATACTGTTGGCTCATATTCAGGTTCTTGTCCACTGTAGCCCTCAGGTCCTTCTCTGTAGAGATGCTGCCTAGTCAGTCAGCCCCCAGCTTGTACTGGTGCATGGGATTCTTCTATCCTAAGTGCAGGACTTTGCATTTGTCCTTATTGGAGAAGCAGCAACCCAGCTTGGTGTCATTTGCAAGTTGCTTGTCTCCCACACTTGCCATCACCTTCAAATTTGCTGAGGGTGAACTCTATGCCATCTTCCAGGTCATTCATGAAGATGTGGAACAAATCCAGCCCAAAGAACTGACCCTTGGGACACTCCACTTGATACTGGTTTCCAACTACACGTGGAACCATTGACTACTACCCTCTGAGCCTGATTATCTAGCCAGTTTTCTATCCACCTTACAGACCATTCATCCAATCCATACTTCCTTAGCTTGCCTGTGAGAATATTGTGGGAGAACTATCAAAAGACTTGCTAAACTTCCACAGAGCTGTTCATCTCATCATAGAAGGCAATCAGGTTGTTCAGGCATGACTTGCCCTTGAGGAATAGTCAGCATGGATTCATAACCGGCTTCTTGTCCAAGTGCTTAGAAATGGATTCCTCAAGGATGTGCTCCTTGATTTTTCCAGGGACTGAGGTGAGGCTGACAGGTCTCTAGTTCCCCGGATCTTCCTTTTTCCCCTTTCTTAAAATATGGGCACTATATTTGCCCTTTTCCAGTTGTCCAAGACCTCTCCTGATAGCCATGAGGTTTCAAAGATGATAGCCAATGACTCTGCAATCACATCAATTGCACTCTGTCCAAATTCACAGACAACACCAAACTATAGGGTATAGTAAACACACTGGAAGGCAAGGAGTGAATTCAGATGGATTTGGACAGACGGGGAAGTGGGCAGATCAGAATAGGATGAAATTTAGCAAGGATAAGTGTAAGGTGCTGCACCTGGGGAGAATGAATCTCTAAAACACCTATAGACTGGGAAGTACCACTCTGAATACTATGGAAGTGGAAAGGGACATCCGAGTCATAGTTGATGCAAAAATGAACATGAGTCACCAATGTGATGAAGTACTAAGTGAGGCTAACCGCACTCTTTCTTGCATTAGTAGGTGCATCACGAGCAGGTCTAGTGATGCGATACTTCCTCTCTATGCAGCATTGGTGAGACCGCAGCTGGACTACTGCACCGCACTTCAAGAAGGATGTGGATTACCTTGAGAAGGTTCAGAGGAGGGCTACTCGTATGGTTGAGGGCCTGCAGGTAAGACCCTATGAAGACAGAGTGAGGGACCTGAATCTCTTCAGCCTCCACAACAGAAGGCTGAGAGGTGATCTTGTGGCTATCTACAAACTCATCGGCCGGGGGGGGGGGGGGTGGTCAGCAGGGAATAGGGGATACTCAGTTTACCAGGGCACCCTGTGGGGTTACTAGAAATAATGGGCACAAACTGAAGAAGAGTAGATTTAGACTGGACATCAGAAAGAAATTATTTACAGTGAGGGTTGCCAAAATATGGAATGGGCTTCCAAGGGAGGTAGCACTCTCCCCTACCTTGGAGGTTTTCAAGAAGAGATTGGACAAGCACCTGTCTGGGGTTACTTAATCCCAGTGCTTTTTTCTGCCTGGGGCAGAGGGTTGGACTTGATGATCTCCTAGGTCCCTTTCGACCCAAGAAATTGATGAAATCAACCAACTCCCTTAGCACCCTTGGGTGCATCCCATCTAGCATCATTCTAATATGATAAAATGCTTAGTCTGTCTATCTGTAACACTTTTGGGCAACTACACATGCACTGCCAAGAAGGCAGACAGCAATTGGCTGCATGGTCCAGGAAGACTGGGGCTGGACCCAGAGCAGCTGGGGCTAGTGGTGGTGGTGGTGGTGGTGGGGTGGGGGTGGGAGGGGGTGGTGTATATAACAATTTTCTCTATAGAGATATTTCGGAGTATGTCAGATAAGTCTCTTTATGTATAAAGTTTATCTTTGTCTTCTAAATGTTAGCTAACTTTTCTTAACATTCTAATCCCTTAGCATGATCAACCGAATTATAATTTAACATATGGTAGCTGGCTTAGGTGAACCCTTGGTTTCTTTATCACAGTCACCCCGTCAGCACCAGAGCAGAATTAATGATTTTTTAATGGTTTTGAATGGTTTGTTTGCATTCAGTTTGTGTTCAGGTTTAAAAATTACCATATTTAGTATGGAGAATCAAGACTTCTCTGTCCACTAAAAACTGCCTCAAATCTTACTTAGGCAAACTGATGCAACCCCATATGTAAACATTCTTGTATTGATTTAAAACAGATCATAACAGTTTGCCATCTGCCTATACATTTACTGCTAAACTGAAAAAAGTGCCAGGGTGCACTGCAGTGCTTTGCACCATTTTCATCTGTTTGTCTTTAAAAATGTACCTTTAAACCAAAGCAGATGTGTGTGAAGACTTTGGCATATACATTTTTGTGTACTTCATAATTAATGAAGTCTACTTTATCATTTACTGAAAGAGAAGATTTTAAGTTCACACTTAGATTATAACAAAGCTGGTATGATACAAAAGAAAGAAGAAATCAAGGGTAGACTAAATCTCTGTACAAATGTCTGAGTCTCACTGAAGAATCAGTGGGGAAGACTAAGTGATATGCATTACATCCAGTTGTAAAAAGACAAGTATTGAGGGACTATGGGTAAGATTTAAATACTGCTGAGGTTAGTTACCAGGACAGCAGACTGTTCATGCAGTCTTGCAAAACTGTAAGAGAGATGTGGCAATAAATAAATTGTACATCTATTATTAACTAAGCACACGAAATAAAAAGCTTTTGCCATATGTATAGGAATCTAAGACAGCCAGTAATTAAATTACTAATTATTACTTTCCTTAAACTATATTATCAGTCAAAGGAATATGAAAATCCATCTTCAAAGCACTGCATCCAAATGAAGATCAAACATTAACCCTTAAGCCCATTATACCAAAATATCTTGCAAGGTAATCAGAGTGGCATTATAACTTGAATACTGGTGTATGTTATCTTATGATAAAATAGAACAAGGCTCACATCCTCCATAGGAGCTGATAAAAAGGGATGAAGCATTTAAACTAAGTTTATAGACGTCTGATCACCAAGGTAAAATAACAGTGAAAAAAATCTGCCACAACAGGCCCTTATAATGTCTTTTCAAGAATAATTTTGTAAGATTAGTTTCCTGCAGTCTTCTGCAATCAGTGTGACAACTTAAAACGGAGTCTAAACTCTCAGATAACTGTTATGTAATCTATTAAAAAAGGTAAGGACTTCTAACATTTCATCTGACATAAATGGACTGTAGACGGACAGGATTAGATTCTTAGTTATGGCACTGTAAAGCTGTGGTAACTTCTGGGAAGTTAATGGAGTTATTTCAAAATTTCCAATTTTATTTAATCAAAATATTGCCCTGCATACATTTTTGTGCATGGAGGTAAAATAAATATTTTGTAGAAAGTCATAAATTCCCATGATGAATGTTACAAAAAACCCTGACTTACACTTTCATTGCGATTTCCCTACTTAGTAAATTACTTGGACGAACATGTGGTTTGAGTCCCTGTGTTTCATGCCCAGAACCTGCGAGTTTCTCTCAAGCTCTTTTTAGCTCAAGTTAAAGACTCATACTTTGATCTCTGAAGATCCCTTGTTCAGTCCCCAGGATGTAAATGAAAAACTATGTTCACCATACAAAACTAGGAGCCATCAATTTGCCTATTCTACATAAGCCACGTTTAATATAGAAGCATGTTTTAAAATATTTATTAGTATATTTATTTTTCTCTCTACTTTATATTTAGGTGCCTTAAATCCATTGGTTAATATGATGATGAGTAAAAAAATCTGTAAGAATGTATTAATAAATAAATTCTATTTTTAGGTCTGATACTGACCTGAAATGTGACCTTGAACAAGTTACCACAACTTCCTAGGCCCTTCCTTAGTAGAAAATCACCAGGGCCACTGTAACCAGCCAGATAGCACAGGAGGCTGCAGCAAATTGAAGGGGATGGCAAAAATGGTGTACATACACACTGCAAATGCTCATTGGTAGCTGCCTCAGGAGTCTCAGCATGCACATAAACAAACAGGTCAGCTGTGATGCTACTGAACTGCCACTCTAGGGCTCTGTCTAGTGCCCACCCTCACTAGGTCCCAGGTATATTACAAGGGAGGGTGCATAGTTTTGTTTGCCTACATTGGCAATAATCTTTGCGCCACTCCTGGAAATAACTTCAATTTCCTAAGGGCAGTTGTTGATGAGAAGCTTTGAATATACCCTGGCAATTATAGATTGTATGGGAAAATACAAGAGAGTTAATGTAAGGTACACAAGAAAGGAATTATTTCAAAAGGATTTACCCCTTGTCTGATATTTGCAAAAGTATATTTTATGTATATATTATGCATAAAAAAGGATAATGACAGAGATATAAAACAGCAATACTACTTTAAAAGAATCTGAACCCAGGATTCAGAATCCAGGTCATATAAAAGAGTTTTAATTAATAGAGAAAAGTCAACAGCCAAATGTACATTATTCCCTTTCCATTATTAGTTTAAGTTCCACAGCCTTTACTATAATTAATATACTTAAATAATATGGAGAGGTCAAAAAAAAAAAAATATCTGGCAGATTAGTAACCTTAGCCTGTGCATCTCAGGGTATAAATCTAGAGGTCTCGGAAGGATATAATTACAGCAAGCAAATGGAAATGAAAGCCTATAGAAAATTTTCTTGGTAGAAAATAAAAACAAAACAAGATCTAGAAATAGATATAGATGTAGTAAATCTTTGGAGGGACTAATGTACAAGACCTATGAGCCCACGAGGTCAGTATGAAAACACTATTTTGACTTAACATTAGTAAGTAACCTTGCATCAGTAATGTGCCCCAATTGAAGTTCTATGTGCCCCTCTTCCAGACTTGCCAAAGAGAGATTTATCAGTCCATTGGCAAAAGTGTGGATAAACTTAGTGAGGCTGTACAAGATAAAAGTATTTCCTAGATGGAAATATTTTTCAGCACACTAAAATAAAAGTTAAATAGCTTCTAAATGATAATTGCAAGTTCATAAAAGCAAGCAAGTTAGAAAAAAAGAACACTGTCAAGGCTGGAAGCCCATACTTGACCTTTATACATATATATTAGTTCTTGTTGTTCATTGATTTAATTTTAATGACAAATGCAATATCTGTCTAACTGAACCTAAGGGCGTGTACAAAATATTCACTGCACCTGGTACATGTGATCATGTGGCTTACTTTAAGCTGCATGATCGTTGACTGGGAGATTTGTATGCAGACATTTACTGGTGCTGGGGAGGGTGGAGGATTGGTTGGTCTGTGAGGTGGAGGGAAGTGGTTTTCTGGATGGGAAGGTGTCCATCTGGGAGGTTTGAAGGGTCAGGAGGCTAAAAATAACTCTGAGAAGATGGTGGGGCAAGGGTGGGAAAGTGCAGCCCCAGGGTTGGGACAAGTGGTTGGGCTTTCCCAGCCATGGGGCTACACTTCAAAATGTGCGCAGACACTCTCTGCATCAGATTAACCTGTTCCCAATTAAGTTAGTTCAACTACTCAGGTGAAAGATGAATAGGTGAACTAACTTAGATTGGGCCTGACATTTTTTGGCTTGATATAATCCCAATGAACATCTCCATCTCAATACACCCTGGATTACATCTCCATAGAGTGGTATTTAGGTTGACCTAACTCTACTATTGATATTGGCCTAGTATTAGTATTGGCCTAACATCTGCATGTACCCTAAATTAGTACTGGGTGACTTGCCTGGGTTAGAAATGATTAACTGAAAAAAGTAATCTGCTTAATATTCTTGGTCTTTCACACTGTAAATCAGAGTTTTACTTGTGAAAAATACACTCAAAAAAAATAAATAAATAAAGCATCATTCCTTGGAATACAGAATAATCTTCTTTGAATCATAACCTTTTATATAATAATTGACTGCATTTTTTGAGAAATAGCTAGATGAAGGTAGAAAGAAGAAAGATGACTTGCAAAGAAATGACAAAAGGAAGGGGAAAATAGAAAGAAAAAAGTGATGGTGGTTCTTAGTTTTTCTCTACAAAATAATCATATAGCTTGGATAATGAAGGAATACAAAAAGAGAAAAGGATGACTAAAACCATTAAAAAACAGGATGTAGAAATAAAAGCCTAGAAAGTTAATATATTATTCATATAGGAGAAAAAGAGATTACAAAGAGATAGGCAGGGTTGAAAAATGCTCATTTTTAAAAGCACCACTAAGAAAAAAAAGCAATGTTATGGTTTCTTTAACAAGTGCAGCTTCCTCCTTTGCTAAATGTCATAGAACATCTAAAAATAAGCACAAGGTCTCTTAAAAAGGTTTATCTTCAGGAAGTAAAGCTGAGGCAGCAATGACTGAGGGTTACCCTGCCTGCCTGTCTGTCTGAGGGGAAAGTTTAAAACATTCACTTTGACCAGAAAAATCACCCACAGTTCTTTGATCTTCTTGGATCAGTAATAGCAGTGCTAGAAATTTCATGCAAACAGCCCATAGGGATATTTGTGTAGCTTAGCTTCTCAGACGTGCTCAATCACAAAAATGCTAAGGCTCAGCCAAATCCATGCATTAACTGTGAGGTCAATGAGATTACAGTGATCTGTCAGAAGAAAAATCAACACTAGGAATATAACAGATTTTGACTTCTTTGATTTTGGGTGCATTCACATTCTTCTGAAGCATGTTTCATAGATTCTAAATACAAAGGCCTTAATTATTGAGTGCCTTGCACTGTGTAGTATGTAAAAGGTGAGTACAAAGTGCTTCCAAGTAGTTCTTTACGTTGGCTTTATACAGATATACTCCGACACCTGCTCCAACATGCTTCAATTAGAAAACACCAGCAGCTTCAGCATCACGTGTATTCAGCATGCCCATGCTTCAAAACAGCAGCGTGGATGCTTTAACTAAAACTCATTGAACAAAGTGTGGGATGCTGAATACATGAAACTCTGTGGGCATTTTAATTAGAGAGGCCCTTGAAAGCCACTCTAATTAAAGCTCCCTCCCTCCACCCTGCCCCAGAGCATGTGTAAAGACACCTAAGAGAAACCCAAGTGACTTCCCACAACTCACAGTAGTGGCCAATGAGGCTTAAAACATTCCTGGTTTTTAAATCAAACTCATTATTTCAGTTAATCACTGTACAGTAACTATTGTGTATTGCAATATTATCAAAGAAAAGATCTCAGATTAAAAATGCTATTATATTCCTCTTGGAAAGTTATAATAAAGATATCTGCATTACCCCTTTAATTAAACTTCGTTTCTTTCAGTGCAGATATCTAAAAATAATCCATTCCATTATTGTAGGGCAGGCACTGTGTTTGTATTGGGCAAGTTGCCACTGTTTTGGTAGAAACTATGAGATAAAACCATTCATTCAATTTTTTCCTGGAGAATCTCCCTTGTGGAAAAGAAAAACACCCATCAAAAATGAATACTTATACACTCCCGTGCCCACCAGTGTCCAGCAGGGGAGCAAAGCAGATCAGGAATCGCCCATCTGGGGAGAAGGCAGAGATCTTTCAGGGCTTTGCTAGTTGCCTCCCAGGCCAGTCTTGGGAGCTGGGGGAGGGTCGCTTCCCAGGCCAGTCTTGGGAGATGATGTTCCTGGAAACTGAGAGAAGCAGAGCAGTCACTGCTCCCCACACCTTCCCCAGACCAGATTCACACCAGTTTGGTAAAGGCTCAGGAAGCAGGAGAAAGGGGACAGCTGCAGGCTGAAAGACTGTACAATTCCCTCTCCTGGGAAGATTTCTATCAGTGGACATTTCAGAGAAACTTTCCATCAGTGGGAACAAATGCCTCTTCATGGCCTTAGAGACTGATTCAGAGAGGCATGAAATTTTATAAGTGATAGTCTATTTCATTAGAAATCCTACAAAAAACTCATTCCTCTTGGTACCAATTAGTCTAAGATGCCAGCCTCCCTTACCTTGTGACTTAAAAACTAAGCATCTCAGTGTCATTATTATAAACTAAAAATGTGCTGTTTGCTCATAGTAGGCCTTAGGCCAGGTATCTTTGAATGTATCTATTTTTGAAGGAAATAATAGTACACGTCCCAGACAATATTTGAAGCATTCATTGTATGCAAAGATAAATCATGTTTGCATAGCATTTTGTTTGTTTGTTTATGAAAACTCTTTGTTATAATTGAAGAAGAAGGGAACAGAGTAAACTGCAAGCACAGTTAATGCAGTTTTAATTAAATTTGATCCTAGCAATAGACATGTTCAAAAATTTGTTCTAACCACTTGTTGGTTGAAAAATATCACAAAAATATTCCCCTTAATAGCATCTGTGAATTCTAAGTCATATTAATCTACTTTATTTTATGCTGATAAACTAGTGGTTTATTACCTGTCACTCACTAGACTTATTTGTGAAGCAACCGAAACTTAGCAGCAAGGTTCGTTTTCCAGCTTTCAGAAAGGAGCAGCTGGTTGACTGTAATACTCTTTCATTAAACAAAAAAGTCACCTTACCACTAAATTAAAAACACTATTTGTTCTTTTTGTGCAGACTTGCTGTTGATATTGTATCTGGAAAAGGCCAACTGTCTGCTTTTCCCAGCTACATATAAAGCAACAGTGAGGGGGTCTAAAAGTGAAGGGAAGGATAAAAGGCATGAAAAAGGAAACTATCATAACACGTAGATTACTATAGATGTTTTAAACCTCACCTATAGATATGCTCTGAGGCATTGTGATTAGAACGCATTGGAGCAGACTCAATTAAATCAACCCAGCTGGAACGTCTCATGTATTCAGCATCCCTGTGTTTCAAAATGGTGGTGGGGCAATTTAACTAAAGCTCATTCAACAAGCTTTATTGAAAGTGCCCCACCACCATTTTGAAATGCAGGATGCTGAATACATGAGACGCTGTGGGCGTTTTAATTAGAGCGGCTCCTGGGAGCCACTCTAATTAATGCCCCCAGCTCCTCACCCCAGACCATGTGTAAAAATGCCCCCAAAACAACTAACTGCATATGGTCAGGCATTGCATATTTAGAAAAACAAAACCCTCCAGTTTGTAAATTGTATGATTGTGCTTTAGGAGATTTGCTCAGTGATGATCCTGTTATTTTCACAGCATTAACCTTTTACTTTGGGGTCTCCAGGCTTTTGCTGTGCAAAGACTTGCGTGAGATCATGTTTACCTTTAACAGCCTATTTTCAGCTACCCACTAGTGTTCTGGTTGTATATAATATAGAATTATCTTTACATTACCTTTTAAATCCCTGCCATGTATGTTCTCCCAGATTTCATTTTGCTCCTTGCACTGAACTCCAACTCAAAATTGAGGATATACTAACATAGGTATATAACATCACTAAAAATAGCCTTGGTACCAGAGGACTAGAAGGTAGCCAATGTAAAGCCAAAAAGACTCCAGAAATGATCCAAGGAACTACAGACCAGCGGGTCCAAGTTCTGTTCTCTGGAATTCAAAACAAGCTGAAAAATATATATAGTACAAGTCTGTCATAGATCAAAAGAAAGTAGGGCTGGAAGGGACCTCACAAGGTTATCTGTCCAATCCCCTGCTCAATGCAGGATCATCCTGGACTAAACCATTGTAGCCAAGCATCCATCTAATCTGCCCTTGAAAGTTTCCAAAGATTCCACAGCTTCTTTAGGTAGCCTGTTCATTGGAACACTGTTAGAGTCAGAAAGTTTTTCCTGATCTCCAACCTAAATTCCTCCTGCCTTATCTTGAGGCCATTGCTCATAGCCCTGCCTCTTCAATCACAAAGAAAAGCTCATCTCCAACCTCTCTATAATGACCCTTCAGGTATTTGAAAACTTATCAAATCCCCACTCAGTTGTATCTTCTCCAAGTTAAATAACTGTAGTTCTTTCAGCCTTTCCTCATAAGACCTGCTTCTAAAACCCCTGATCATTTTTGTTGCCATGTGCTGGACTCTTTCCAAACTATCCACATCCTTCTTGAACTGTGGGTCCCAAACCTGGATGCAAGTACTCCAGGTAAGGCCTCACCAGTGCTCAGAGCAGAAGAATCACTTCCCTTGCATTTGCAAGTGACACCTCTGTTAATATAACCTGATGCTATTGGCTTTTTTGCAACAAGAGCACGCTCTTGGCACATATATTTAGATTATGGTCCACCATAACCACCAAAGTCTTTCTCTGTAGTACTGCTGCCTAGTCAGTCATTCCCTAGTCTGTATTTGTGAGTGCACGGATGCCATCCAAAAAGTGTAATATTTTTAACTTATGCTTGTTGAATCTTATCTCATTGATTGCAGGCAATTTTTGCAGTCTATCCAGGTATTTGTTTATCCTAGACCTGCCCTTTACAGTATCTGCAATTCCACCCAACCTGGTATAATCCACAAATTTGCTAAGTGTGCACTCATTCCCATCATCCAAAATATTAATGATGTTGAAAAATACAGGACCCAGGGAATTCCACTTAATACCTTTTCCCCAACTAAACATTGAGTCATTGAAGGTTACCCACTGAGTATGATGATTCAACTAGTTATGTACAGTGATGGGAGTCCAGTGTCCAAATCCTTGCTAAAGTCAAGGTATACCATGTCCACTGCTCTCCCCTCATCCTCACCACCTGTCACTTTATTATAGAAAGAAAAAAGGTTGGGTAGGCATGACTTGCTCTTGGTGTATCCCTGTTGACTGTTCCTGATCACCTTGTTCTTCTCTACGTGCTGAGCTGGGATATATTAGAGGTCTACAAAATAATGAATGATGTAGAGAAAATAAATTGGGATATACTATTTACCTTCTTTTACCATACTAGTGGACACTTAAGGGACTTACTATGAAGCTGGCTTAAAGGAAGTTCTTTTTCACATAGCATGCAGTTAATTTCGTGAACTCATTGTGACAAGAAATGTCATGGGTGACTACAGGGCTCTGGGGGCCAGGCTTAGGGAGACGGGGGCTCAGGTAGTCTTCTCATCCATCCTCCCGGTCAGAGGTCACAGTAGGCATCACAGCACCTGCATAAGAGAGGTCAACCTGCAGCTCAGGAGTTGGTGCCATCATGCAGGATTTGGCTTCCTGGACCACAACCCACACTTCCTGGCAAGGGACTTCCTGGGACATGATGGACTTCACCTCTCAGCAAAAGGTAAAAGTCTTTTTTCCAACAGGTTGGCTGATCTCCTACATCAGGCTTTAAACTAGCTCAGATGGGGGATGGGGAGGCAGAAGGAGAACATCAGAAACCTGCAATCCATGGGACGTCTAGCAGTACAGCACAGGTAAGCAATAAGCAGGTAAGCAATAAGAAGCCCATTGGGCATCAGAGCTGGGGGGCAACAAAGAGGCCAGTCACAGGGCTCAAGTGCCTATACACTAATGCTAGGAGCATGGGGAACAAGCAGGATGAACTAGCACTCCTGCTTGCAGAAAACACTTACAACTTAGTGGGGTTAACAGAAACCTGGTGGGACTCTACCCACGACTGGGCGGTACACATTGAGAGCTATAAGCTGTACAGAAAGGATAGAACAGGGAGGAGGGGGGGAGGGGTTGTGCTCTATGTCAAGGAGCATTATACATTGACCCTTATCAAAATGGAATTGGAGGAGGATAAAGTAGAAGGATTGTGGGTTAGGATACATGGAGGACATGGGGAAAGGGATTTGGTGGTAGGGGTCTCCTACAGACCCCCACACCAAGGGGAAGAACTAGATTTGGAACTCCTGAGGCAGCTCTCGGAGACCATAAAGACTAGGGAAGCGGTAGTCATGGGGGACCTAAACTACCCAGACATCTGCTGGGAGACACAGACAGTAAATTCCCACTGTTCACACAGGTTCCTATCCTATGTGCAGGACCTCCACCTGATGCAGGAGGTACATGGTCCCACTAGGGGGAATGTGTTACTGGCAAAGGGGGATGACATGGTAGGGGACCTACAGATCACTGGTCACCTGGGGGACAGTGACCACTAAATAATAGAATTCACCATAAGGCATAGAGTGGGAAAGGTAACTAGTAGGGTGGAAGTGCTAGACTTTAGGAAGGCTGACTTCAGTGAGCTCAGGCATTTAGTCAATGACACATGGCAGGGTAAGAGATTTGGTGGAACGGGAGCTCAGGAAGTGTGGCTGCGCCTTAAGGAAGTGATCCTTTGGGCACAGAGGGAAATGATCTCGATGTGGGGAAAAAGGGGTCAAGAGGCTTCCTTGGCTAGCCAGAGAAATTCAGAGCAGCCTAAGGGCAAAAAGGGGGGCATATAAGCAGTGGAAACAAGGAGAAATTACTAAAGAGGAGTATGCCTCCTCAGCTCTCAGTTGTAGGGAGGCAGTTAGAAAGGCCAAAGCTACCATGGAGCTGAGGATGGCATCCCAAGTTAAGGATAACAAAAAATGTTTTTTCAGATATATAGGGAGTAAAAGGAAGGCCCAGGGCAAAATAGGACCAGTACTGAATGGGCAAAAGCAATTGGTGACAGACAGGGGGGACAAGGCTGAATTCCTCAATGAGTTCTTTGCCTCAGTGTTCCTAAACAAGGGGCAAGACAAGTCTCACAATGGGATCGTAGAGAGACAACAGCAGGGCACCAGACCACCAAGCGCTGACCCTGAGAGAGTGCAGTGTCACTTGGCAAAGTCTTTGAAAAGATTATTAAGGCTCATTTATGTGATAGTCCATCAGGAAAAATTATGCTGAGGGGAAACCAGCATGGGTTCGTAGCAGGTAGATCATACCTGATTAATCTAGTCTCTTTTTATGACCAGGTTACAGAACACCTGGACACAGGAGTAGGGGTAGATATCATTTACTTAGACTTCAAGAAGACTTTCGATATGGTATCCCACCCCATTACTGGTGAACAAATTAAGAGGCTGTGACTTGAATGATTACACAGTCCAGTGGGTGGCAAACTAGCTAGAGGGTCATACCCAGAGAGTGGTGGTGGACGGGTTGGTATCGACCTGGAAGGGTGTGGGCAGTGGGGTCCTGCAGGGCTCAGTCCTTGGACTGATACTCCTCAATGTCTTCATCAGCGACTTGGACGAGGGAGTGAAGTGGATGCAAACTCTATCCAAGTTTGTGGATGATACAAAACTGGGGAGAAGTGGACACACTGGAGGGCAGAGAACAACTACAGGCAGACCTGGATGTGTTGGACAAGTGGGCAGAAAACAATAGAATGCGATTTAACAAGGAGAAATGCAAAGTGCTGCACCTAGGGAGCAAAAATGTCCAGCACACCTATTGCCTAGGAAATGACCTGCACAGCAGTACAGAAGCGAAGAGGGATCTCGGAGTCCTAGTGGACTCCAAGATGAACTTGAGTCAGTGTGATGAAGTCATCAGCAAAGCTAACTGTACTTTATCATGCATCAGGAGATGCATAACAAACAGAACCAAGGAGGTGATGCTTCCCCTCTATCCACATACCTCTTGAAGTGTGGTGCCCAAAACTGGACACAGTATTCCAGCTGCAGTCTGACCAGTGCCCGATAACCTGGAGAGGGTCCAGAGAAGGGCCACTCGTATGGTTAAGGGCTTGCAGGCCAAGCCCTACAAGGAGAGACTAGGGCACCTAGACTTCTTCAGCCTCCTCAGGAGAAGGTTGAGAGGTGACCTTGTGGCTGCCTATCAATTCATCATGGGGGCACAGAAGGGAATTGGTGAGGCTGTACTCACTAAGGTGCCCTGGGGGTCACAAGAAATAATGGCCACAAGCTAGCAGAGAGCAGATTTAGACTGGACATTAGGAGGAACTTCTTCACAGAGTGGCCAAAATCTGGAATGGGCTCCCAAGGGAGGTGGTGCTCTCCCCTACCCTGAGGGTCTTCAAGAGGAGGTTAGATAGGCATCCAGCTGGGGTCATCTGAACCCAGCACTCTTTCCTGCCTATGCAGGGGGTCAGACTTGAAGATCTATTGAGGTCCCTTCCGACCCTAACATCTAAGAGTTTTAGCAGTTGACTGTATTCTAAAGAGGATTAGACAAATTCATGTAGAATTGGTCCATCATTACATATTAAACATTATGGCTAAGGACAGAAGTTATGCATCACCTAGTTTACGTGATCAGAAACTGGTTTAAACCTGTAACAAAATAGAATTTTAGTGCTCATAAGCCAGTTTGAAAATGGCCAAAACTGGTTTAAGATAAACCTGGTTGAATGTAGTATCAGACTTGACCGATTTGGCTCAAACCGATTTACGGAACTTCTGTCCCAGACCCCTTCCTGGTTTAAGTTAAACCTGAATCCCCCAGCATCACAGCACACTTTTCAGACCCAGGCTGAGCTGTGCTCTCTGCTCAAGACAGCAGGGCTAGCTCCACCCCTCTGCTCTCTTTGCTGGAGAAAGGGCAGGAACATGGCCAGATATCAGCCTGGCATGGACCCCTAAGGCTAAAGGGGCAGGTCGGGGGCTTATTCCCCTCTTCCCTCCCCTCTCCCCCTGGGGACTGCAGCCAGGGTCTCCCTGGCAGGACAGAGCAGCCCCCATCAGGGTGAGAGCTTGCCAGCCAGCATGGCCCCGCTATCTGATGGGTGTCTTGCTGCAGCTGAGGCTGTAGGGAAGAGCTAGAATGTCCCATGGGCACTGCTGAGGATGGTCATGGAGGGATTGGCCTGGGCAGGGTTGGTCTGCAGAAGCAGGGCCCTTCCCAGTCAACTGGAGCTTGGATTGGGGTTGCAGGAGCTGTGCGGCTGGATTTCTCCCAGGTCCCCATGCCAAAGCTAGGCTGGGCTATCATAGAGCCCAGTGGGGCTGGCGCAGGCTGGGCCATGGGGGCCAGGCCCTTCCCAGATGGCTGTGGTTCTGACAGCCCAGCCCAGCATCATGGGTGGCAGCTGGCCAGGCAATGGTATGGAGGTGATGCTGCTGCAGCTGCGGGCGGGTGTCTTGGTAACAGGACTGGCCACGTGGAACGTGTTAATTGTGCCTGCGGCTGCCCAGGCCAGCTCAGAGGCACTGGTGGGCCTGGACCCCAGTAGCCATCCACTGTGAGCGCTCATGTGCCTACAGCTGCTGCTGTGCCCCCTGTCCTTCACTATGCAGCACCCATACCAGAATCTGTGCACTGGTGGGGGCTGTTCTACCCCCCCCACTTCCAGCTGCTGCTACTGCCACACCACTCTGCGTGGGCAGTACAAAAGCTTCAGCTCAGCAGCTTCTGCCCAGCATATGGAGCTCTGACCAGCTCCTGACCATCTTCCATCTGCTCCACCCACCTGGCATGATGAGCAGCCTGTGTGTGTGGAAGGCAGCTGGGAGCTGAAGCCAGCCAGAGAGCTCCATGCACTAGGCAGAAACCACTAGGCTGAAGCTTCCTCCTTCCCCCCTGCCATGCATATGCCTGCATTTCTGGAATCAAAAGTGAATGTCTATACACTTGCAAATCAGTTTAAATCTTCTCACGTTAGACTAATCTGCAAAGATTGAATCAATTTAAACTAGGGGTTTTTGAAAATCTGTCTTTACTATATAGGAACAAGTGTGTCATATTAGGACTTCCTAGGCCTCCAAATGCTGGAAGCTCTAAAGGAAGAGGGGTAGGGAATGGTTCAGCCTGGATAATCCCTGCATAAATACTCTTCTTCTTCACACCCATCCTGTGCCAGTATGAAGTACTGAATACAAGGCTAGATGGACCCATGGTTTGATGCAGCATTACATTTCTCAGATTCTTATGAACATCTTTGCAATGCTCTTGGGGATTTCCCTTCCTTGGAGATTCATTACAAAAAGTGTAAAGAACAGGGAGCACACCTGGTACAACTTTTATTGCTTCCCTAGTATTTATGTGCACAATTCTTTAGCAGTTCCTAATCAGAATATTGCCATTTTCCCTGTGAATAAATAATATGGGCACATTATGCCAGGAGCATAATTATGAATATTACCAGTATGAAATTTTGGCCTTTTCTGCAGCAAGCACATGCAAATTTGACAAGGAAAAAACTTTACACCTGCAGAAATTACACTGTCTTCCATTTGCACAGTAACCAGCAGAAGGTGTGAAGCCAATTTACAAAACATGCCAGCTTTGCTGGCAGCAAAAAAAATCTTTCCCCACAGTCCCAACAGTAAATTGTTAGCATGGTTTAAAAATGCAAGTAAATTCGGAATGCTACATTTAATTTTCAAAAGTACTGTATGAATATTTGAAGACCTGAGGAATGCTACAAAAGTCCCTTTTCCCCAGAATGCAGAAGAAATAAAACCTTGCAACCTGTCTGAAACTAATCCTAGTGCTTTGGGTAGCAGCAAGACAAGAGGAACGCTTACAACGCTTTCATGTTTCCAATCAGCAAAGCAAAACATCTCATTATATAATTCTGCATATCCTTGACATGAGACCAAAACTGTATAAAATGGTACATGTACTTTTCATGAGTATGATATCTGTTATAACTGTTTTTCAAGGACTGGAAATCTGGCACAGAAGAGGGACACGTCAATTAAAGGATAGCAAGAAAGTAAAAATGGTATGAAATGCTTAATTGTAAGTAGGAGTTCTAGAATATTATTGAATCAGGTTTGAGGACTCCTCAGTGCCTTTGGGCATTTTGTTGGACAGTGCTGGTATAAAGCTTCTAAGCTCTAAATTGCTTTAATCTTTTTGATGGGATAATGATGAACTGTGGAGCCCAGACTTATGAGGCAAAAAGCTTTTTCAGCCTTTCGTGCAATTGGTTTCTTTGCAAAATGTCTAGGACCATGGATCATGAATTTTCTTATCCATTTGCTGAAAAATAAAAACAATCTTCTGTCTCTGGAACAGTTTTAAAAGAATATCCACTCAAATAAGCGGAATACTGTATTGTAGCCATTATGCCCAACTGTACAAATACAGTGAACTCCAAGACTGCAGTACAGTCTCCACACTGATCACAACAAGATCTAACCAGAACACTTCAGTAAGATGCTTGAAATTCATAGTTATTTATCTTATATACCCTAGTATAAAATACAGTTATAAAAACTTTCCTGAGCCACAAAAAACAAAGTAATTTTGATGCAGATTTGAAGTTGTATCACAGTTTCTGTTATTTTATTCTGTTTAATTACTTGGAAAGAACAGAGGTACTACAAAGATGAATACTTAGATCAGCAATTCTCAACTAGGTTGCCATGGCAGGCTACTGACTTGAGAGCTTTTCCAGGGTGTTACAGGGTGTCCCATAATGTTAGTATGGTTAAGTGCGCAAGCATGATTCACAAGATAAGCCCAGAGATTTCAAATAGGAAACTATAGTATTAAAAACATTCTGACCTGTTTTGGTCTTCCCAAGTTCTTTGCAATGAAACAATTACTGTATTATTTTTCTGTAGTCAAAAACCGAGTAAAAATTAAGAGCTAGCATTTTCTGTGGGATGCCTTGAGCCTAGTGAGAAGTGAGCCTAGTAAAAAGGTTGAGAATTACTGTCCGAGATAAATAACATTTTGAATGTATACATGCAAGATTAGATCTTCACTAGCAGGATTTTTTAAACATATAAAATATAAAATGTTTCAAATGAAACACTGAAACCTTATGGAATCAAATGTTCATGGATTATGCAATGCTAAAATTATGGTATTGCAAACAGCAAGCTCTCCTTCTGAACAAAATTTAGCCCTCCAAATATGGTAAAAGTAGTTACATTTTGGCTTATCTGGTACAGGTGAGAATAACCAGCTTGAATATCCAATAATAAAATGTAAAGGGACAAACATAACAATTCAGGGCATCCATTTGCTGGTTAAGTCTAGGAGAGTGTCTGTCCTCTTATCAGCTCAATGTATAACATGAGAAAATGGCATATCCTATAGATTCATAGATGTTAGGGTCGGAAGGGACCTCAATAGATCATCGAGTCCGACCCCCTGCATAAGCAGGAAAGAGTGCTGGGTCTAGATGACCCCAGCTAGATGCCTATCTAACCTCCTCTTGAAGACCCCCAGGGTAGGGGAGAGCACCACCTCCCTTGGGAGCCCGTTCCAGACCTTGGCCACTCGAACTGTGAAGAAGTTCTTCCTAATGTCCAATCTAAATCTGCTCTCTGCTAGCTTGTGGCCATTGTTTCTTGTAACCCCCAGGGGTGCCTTGGTGAATAAATACTCACCAATTCCCTTCTGTGCCCCCGTGATGAACTTATAGGCAGCCACAAGGTCGCCTCTCAACCTTCTCTTGCGGAGGCTGAAAAGGTCCAGTTTCTCTAGTCTCTCCTCGTAGGGCTTGGTCTGCAGGCCCTTGACCATACGAGTTGCCCTTCTCTGGACCCTCTCCAGGTTATCCGCATCCTTCTTGAAGTGTGGCGCCCAGAATTGCACGCAGTACTCCAACTGCGGTCTGACCAGCGCCCTACAGAGGGGAGGTATCACCTCCTTGGACCTATTCTATCGTGCATCAGCAGATGCATGATAAAGTGCCATTGGCTTTTCTGATGGCTTCGTCACACTGCCGGCTCATGTTCATCTTGGAGTCCATTAGGACTCCAAGATCCCTTTCCACCTCTGTGCCACCCAGCAGGTCATTCCCTAGGCTGTAGGTGTGCTGGACATTTTTCCTCCCTAAGTGCAGCACTTTGCATTTCTCCTTGTTGAATTGCATCCTGTTGTTTTCTGCCCACTTGTCCAACTTATCCAGGTCTGCCTGCAGCTGTTCCCTGCCCTCCGGCGTGTCCACTTCTCCCCATAGCTTTGTGTCATCTGCAAACTTGGACAGAGTACATTTGACTCCCTCGTCCAAGTCACTGATGAAGACATTGAAGAGTATCGGTCCAAGGACCAAGCCCTGTGGGACCCCACTGCCCACACCCTTCCAGGTCAAGACCGACCCATCCACCATGACTCTTTGGCTGCGACCCTCTAGCCAATTCGCCACCCACCAGACTGTGTAGTCATCCACATCACAGCCTCTTAACTTATTCACCAGTATGGGGTGGGATACCGTATTGAAGGCCTTCCTGAAGTCTAAGTATACGACATCCACCCCTCCTCCTATGTCCAGGCATCTCTATGCATCTATCTCTATCTATCTCTATGCATAAGTCACTTTTGATACATTAGTATTTTAAAACTCCTCAGCAGGAGTATTATGAAACTGAATATTTATTCTTATGATATGATATCACTTTTAAATGAAATAAGTTTATAATTGCATAATATTTTAGTAAGAAGAAAAATATTGCTCAAACTTGCATCAAAATGGGAGGGGTGGTACATGGAGTACCAGCCCCAAATGCCAGCACCAGCATTACCATCCCCCTCTCCTCTCATCCCAGGAATCCTTGCCACATCAGCAATAGCCTGGTGCTGCTTGGCCATAGGAGCCAGGCAGGCACAGCTCCTCACCCAGTAGCGCATCTGAGGGGCAAGAGGATGAATGGAATGGTTCTTCCCCCTACCCCTGGGGAAACTGTGTCACAGCAGGCTCAGCCCTGTGCCCAGCAGCACATATGGGTGGCAAGGGAGAGCAAATAGGGAACAGAGGCAGCTCCATGGAAGGACTGCTACAACTGCTGCACAGAGAGTCTTTATCCCAGTGGCAGCAGGGCAAGCCCATGCCTATGCTGCTATAGCAATAGCAGCTGCCACTTGAGTGCAGAGAGCAGGCACAGATAATACTCCATCTTGCATCCCCTTTCTCCCCTCACCTTCCCCAGTGGTCTACATGGTCCCTTCACTCCATCCGCCAGGGAGGTGAAGGAGCTTACTATGCCCCTGCACTGAATCCTCTTAGTAAAGCACTTTGAAACATCACACATTCAAGCTACCTTAAAAAGAAAAAAAAAAAAGGCTATTATATTGTATACTTTTCTGAATATGCTAACACTTTATTTTCTTGATGGATGGAAATTTAATTTTTAATGAGCATGATCCACATAACTCGGGCTTCTAGAAAGATATATTTCTCCATGAACTGCATGTCTTTGTCTAATTTTAACTCAGGATCAAAGTATTTTATAAGTATTGAGTTAGCCTTGAGCATTATATCTTTCCATAATCATTAGCATGAAAATGTTTAAGAGCTGCTGTTAAACGTATAATGTATATGCAATGCATTCTAATGTACTCTATTCACAAAGATACCAGAAGCTCATATCTTGCAAAATTATGTAAATTGTTCTGTGACAGTTAATGCAATTACTCATGTATGTATTTGCACGATCAGATTCATATTAGTTTATACATGTAGTTGACTCCAACAAATATATTAAGTCTTCTCATTTGTTTTGAGTTTTAATCTAACATGGAGGAGTAGTTAATTCAAGTTCCTTTTAATAATAAACAAAATTGAGAATAGGTCAATTTGATGGCTCAGCCAGTGCAATGTACTTTTTAACAGTCAACTAGAAAACAACATAAAATCTTATCTTATTTCACCTTAAACTCTTAATGTCAGGTGTAGTTAATTTGGGGAACTCACTGCCACCTGAGGTTGTAGAGGGAGACAGTACAGAAAGGCTCAAAAAATGGGACTAGATAAATTCATGGTCAGTAGATTAAATAATAGCCATTATACAGAAAAGGCAGAGATATTTCCTCAAGTATCTTCAAACCAGAAGTGCTCATTCCCTGACCTGCAAGCCACATCCAGCCTCTAGTGCCAGTTCACTGCTTTCCTACTGCCAAATTTCTGGACCCATGCTGAGCCCTGGGTCCTATGCAATAGATCAAGCATGCAGACAAGCATGTACTTCAGTCCTGAAGTGCAGGTAGCACCAACCCCTATGACCTGATCCCAGTGCATGCAGCTCTATCTTGGCATGATAGGCTGAACAGGGGTGGCATAGGGCCCAATCATGTTGCATAGACCTCCAGGGCTTGATCCCAGCACATGGAGTCAGGCAGGAGCAGTACAGGCTCCCAGGACCCAGTCCTGGCATTTGGGAGCTGGGTAGAGTCAGTGCTGTGCCCCAGGGCCTGATCCTGATGTGAGGTGCCAGTGAAGGGCCTTTTCTCAGCACATAGGAGCCAGCCAAAGCCACATGGAGAATTCTCCAGGCACATGGGGTTGGGTGGAGGCAGTGTGGGGCCCAGTTCTGGTGGGCAGGACTCAATCCAGCCTACAAACCAGCCCTGTGCCATTCATCTGGCCCACAAGGTCAAAAGCTCTAAATCAAGCTCTGTGTTGATTATGGATGTCAGGGAGGGTAATGAATAGGGGATAGATCACTCTAGATATACCCAGTATAATGTTCTCCCTCTAAAGTATTCACTCCTGCAGTGTCAGAGACAGGATGCTTGGCTAGATGGACCAGTTGTTCAAGCCAGTATGGAACTTCTTATTATCTCATGTTCTCTGCACTCAGGATTTGAAGTAAGGCAGAAAATGTACTTTACATGAATTTACTTGGAGTTCCTAGTGGAAGACCATGACATGGTATTGCCACAAAAAGGCTAAATTCTTATTACTCTAAAAGCCTGTGTAGTTCTTTTTGCATCAAATTCTTTACCCAGGGTGAAAAAATGTAAGCTACCAGATCCAGATTATTACATGGATTTCTACTAAAGCACACTGGAAATTATAGTCTGTTTTGTAGCTACCCTCAGAGTTTACCATGGCAGGAAAAGGATATTCTTGAAGATAAAATAACTCTAGTGTATAAAAAGTACTCTCAGCTGTTTCTTTAAATATAAACTAAGTATAAATTTCCTAACATGACTTTTAGTTCTTTGAACGAAAGATCTTTTTTTTTCCTTTTACAGAAAAACATTGGAAACACTGGGATCAAATTATTATTCTCTATTCAAAATTCTCATTGAAGTTAACATTCGTCCTTCAAGCACTTATTATAGTGTATGGATCCTGAGACCTCCAAATGGTCCTCTTTAGAAAAAAGTTAAATTAAAATGGAAACTAGAAAATGAGGAAATGACTTTATCCCAATGGGATTTACAGCAAAGACAAAGTTAAGTAATTCCTTTAAAAATGTTCTTGTAAAAAGGGATTTCTATAGAGGGAAAGCACTGTCTTTTGGTTTACAATCTGTTCCTAGATCAATTAAAAGTGTTTTGCCAAGGCAAAAATGTGGAAAACTCTGTGTAAGGAAACAGTTTAATTGTTATACAAAGTACTTAAATTGTGAAAATGTTTGCATTGCATTGAAGGATATCAAAATTCCATACAATGATTAATTAGTTAAGCCTCCAAATAATAACAATGTACTGTGAAGTCTGCATTTAATGTAATTTTATAATTGGGACAAATGACAACCCAGCCCAGCTCCATAGTGCTCCCACCCTAGTCCCTGGCTGCATGTGGTGGCAGGGTGTAGGGTCAGCCCCACAGCACACAATTCTTGAGCTCCTGGTCCCTGACTGCACATAGTAACAGCACATGGGGTCAGCCCAACCCAAGCTCCCTGTGCCCTCAACCCTTTCCCCCAGTGGGAGTCCCTGGTCCTGGCCTGGTGGGACCTTTACCTAAATTCCCACCTCACAGGCAGGAAGGCTGGAAATAGCCATGGGGTAGCTGGTAAAAGCCTCTGCCAGACAGAGGCTTCTCATCTCTAGCACCCCCTGGCTCAGGGTTAGGAGTAATCAAGCCAGAGTGGGGTAGTCATCAACCAGAGCTGCACCCTTCTTGCAGAGGGACAGCCCCAGGCCAGGGCAAGCAGACAGGCCACACGGGCCAGGTGGAATTGCCTGGAGAACTGAAATTTGGCCTATGGGCCTGCCCCTGATCTAGGTATTAGGCAAGAGGCATTAGGCTAACAGAACAATCAAACAGTCAAAAGTGGGAAGGAAGAAAAGTTTGTTTGTTTTTTTACAAACACACTAAAAAACAACTGAACACCTGCAAGATAGCAGAGGAAGGTTACAGGAGGCATTTAAAAAAGAAAAGGTAGCACTTTCAAATTTTAATAGGTGGGATCCCCCTTAAAGGCCCCCCTCCCCCCCTTTTGTATGTGGTAGCAAAAATGTAAAACATGGTCAGGTTAGAGGAAGAAATGGACATCTGAATAATCAAGGCTGCCATCAGTGGAGAAAAAAAATCAGGTATAAAGCCAATAAAATGCAAGACAAAGAACCTATTAGAAAGCTAAATGAAAACAGACCTTAGGACCCAAGGACATGCTCAAATTAAAGCAGGATAGAAACCAGCTATAGAGTTGTTACACATTTTCAAGCACTAACTTTGCAGCTGGCTTCCTCTTTAAAATAGCTGGATATTCATTGTTATGGTATAATAATTACTTTGCACCTGTGCCTGGTCTAAATGTATTGAGTGATTGACTAGACAATTGAATAATATATGTAATGTGTAGCAGGGGCCTTAAAGGCACACAAAAAAAAGCTTATGTCTGATATAAAGGAAGAAGGGTACCAGCAAGCTGATGGAAAGAAGGAAATGTCGGGAGAAGCCAGGAAGATGATCTTGGCTCTAGAGTTTTCAATAGGAAATCACATGATCTTTTCCAAAGTCAGAAAAGAATTGGTTAACAATTTACAAGCTCTTTTGCTTTGAAGTTGACAGTTAAAGTACGTAGCATGCCTTAACCCAAAACATGTCTAAAGCAATGAAACGGTACCTGCTCCAAGAGTTTACAATATGTTGTTCTGGTTCCAGATATTTTTTGTGGTTACACCAATGCTATTGCAGGTTCATTAATGCTGGAAGGTGTTAATGGTCATCATGAAGCCAGTCCTTTCTCTATAGACTCTATTACAATTCATGGGTGCACTAAGCCCCTTTCTTTCAGACTACATCAAAACAAAATTATATGAACCTTTATGCAAAGTCATCTGGAATCAAGGCAATGGGACACAAAGCATAGTCAATAAGATGATAAACTCTGTCTCTCCCTGGGAAGCAGGATATTCATGGGCTACAGATATAGGTAAGGAAGGCAAACTCAGGAGGAAGGAGGAGAATCAGCAGTGAGCTTGACCCAGGAAGAACAGACCTTTTGGGCACCAGTGTAATTAAGTGAGGGTGGTGACCAGGACAGTAGCCCCAGGCACTGCTCTTCTGGAGGGGAGGGGCAAAAATAGCCACTGGTGCAATCAGCATGGTAGCAGCCTGCTCTGACCCATGGGGCATTGCTGACCCTGGACTTAATTAGGACTAATTAAGCACCCAATCAGCAGCTGTCAGTGAGCCTAGGCCAACAAGGGGTGGTTTTTGACCCTGGGTCAGTTAACAGGATAATCTGGTGTTACTTCTCAGCTCTGTGTTCTTGGGAACCCTAGCACAGGATGCAGTCTGACTCGCAAAGAATTCCCCCTCCCCTCCTCTACCTAAACGAAACTGATTAAGATGCAGTGAGAGACGCACCTAAGACCCTCCAGATAAGGGTGATAAGAGGGAAACAACTGCCCTAGGTCTCATTTGCATCTGAGATGGAACCAGATGACCATTCATTTACATGAGAGATGGAGAACAGAAAGCCTGAAGCAGAGACTGCAGTGAATTCTGGGACCAGAGAAGCAGGGGAGCACTGCATGATGGGGAATCTGTGCCCCAAATGCTAATCAACCCACATTTACACACACCCAGCTCAGCATTTATCAGACCAGTTCTAATCTGGATTTACAAAAGACTCCACCCCCCACCCACACATCTCTAAGCATGTGTAAAGTTTAATAGGCATCTCAGGCTGTACCTTCCCCTGTCCCACTATGGGAGGCCTATTTAAAGTTGATTAACTAAAACTCAGTTGCCAGGTTAGGGAATGCTGAGGCAAGAGACCGAGTCAGAGGGGGTATGGGCAACATTTGAACAATGGTAAAGGCGTTCATCACAGTATCCAGCCCGTTGGAGCCCTAACCACAGGTGTTGTCATGCTTTTCCCAGGACAACTGGTGGAAGTCCTCCTGACCAAAGGTTATAAACACTCCAATAATTGCCTTAAGTCTGTTAAAAAACTATAGTAAGATCTGCAAAAGTCATGCTAAGCTGAGGCTTGTTCACAATAAGTAAAAATCCAAAATCCTGATGCTACAAGCTATCTATTGTTTCTGAAGAAACCATGAGATATCCCATCAGTATATGTGCTATCCATAGGAATTTCAAGCTGGCTCCCAAGTGTCTGGGTACTCCCTAACCTTATGTGTTTCCTGATTATCAATCAATTTCTTGAGATGTTCCAAACCAGATAACCCCTTGTCAAGAGAAAAGACAATGATTTACACTATTAAGAATGCTTTGAAGCAGCTGAACTGAGGGTATAAAAATCTGTAAAAAGCAGCAGTGTGTGTGCTTCAAGAAGAAAAATCATGTGCTGACACCACCCGTTGTTGTTCTTGGGACACTGGAAGAACAGATCGTCTCCCTTCAAGGATAGTGCTAGGAACTTTACCTGTCAGCTTTGATACCAAAGTGCCTTGGACTGGTGAGATCTCAGAGCATTCTCTCTCTCTCTTTTCTCTCTAGGCATAAATTTCTGAACCTGAACTGTATTAGTTAGGCTTGAGCTAAGTTTCCCCAAATACTTAGTGAAACCAGGGTAATACTGTAATTGTTTGTGTTTGTTTTTCTTTTGCATGTCTATTACTACTAGTACCATTATATATTTCATATACTTAGCAATAAATAACTTTTATAGTCAAACTGGTAGTAACTGGGTATATTTTTCCTTCTCTACCTCTCCTTCCTCATGTGCTCTGCAGCAACGCTTCTTTTACCTAAGCTAAAGATCCCTGTGAAGCCCAAAAAATACTGTGGGGTCTGCTCATCAAGAAGCCAAAGATTGGGACATGCTGAGTTTGAAACACATAAGGGGATCAGCTTGTACAGGCTGATTGACCCAGTTTGACTCAGATGTGTCCTCATGAACTGAATGCTGACCCATGAGGGTGTCAGCTGGACACCCAGCCGGATTCAGAGGTATTCTGTTTACATGTATGCTTGTGTCTGACTGCAGTTTATTGTTGCTCTGATGAACTGATTCTTGGCACACGAGGGTGTCAGCCTGTCCATGCTGATCAACCTGGCTGGGTCAGGCGTGTCACATTAATGTGTGTGTGTGTGTGTGTGTGTGTGTGTGTGTGTGTGTGTGTGTGTGTGTGTGTGTGTGTGTGTGTGAGAGAGAGAGAGAGAGACTGATTTGGTGACTGGAGGAACCCAGCCCCATTGAAACTAAGTCCTGCAAGATAGCTCCATTGGGGGTGAGGACTTGCAGAAGGGAGATATACAGCTCCGTATAGAAACACAAGTAACACAAGCAGCAGACTGACAGAATTACCAAGACCCTAGAAACGTATCCCTAATATATGAGCACACCCCAAAGTAATGGGCAAATCTGGTAACACAGGGCATTTCTGATCACCACCTAGTTAACACAGCAATTAGTGAGCTATGGCTAATTAGAAACTCACAAAGGATGCAAACTGACACAAATAGAATGGTTTATTAAAATCACAACAAACAACAGGTAAATAAATAACATACACACCTGGTCCCCACAATGACCCTTACCAATACAACCCTTATCTTATACTTATCCCATCTAAACTTTAATAACTCTAATCAACAACAATATAAGATTCCCTCAAGGATGGGGTAGATTTTGAGGGAGAGGGGGAACTTTATTTGGCTCGTGTCCCTGTCTCTGGTCTTCCAAGCGTGGTCCGTTCCTCAGGCAACTGCTTGGTAGGGCTTACCTTCCCCTCACAGACAAGAAGGGACCAGGACAAAAAGTAAGGGAGAAAAGGAATGGGTGATGCTTACAGTGGGAAGTAGAAGGCCACTGCTTTATGTGACACACACACACACACACACACACACACACACACACACACACACACACACACACACACACACACACAGAAAGAAACTTGGGAATCCGACCCCATCTACCTCCGGTTAAGATTCACCACAATGGAGGGAGGAGATAGATGGAGCCTCACAGGTTACTGGAATCTAGCATGGCATGCCTCCATGGTGCACCAACCAGAAAAACTCTATTCTAACTCTCACCCTAGTAATCCAATCACCAATTCCCTCACCAAGCACCCTTCTCCAATCTCTCAGAGCCTCTCCATACCCCAAAACAAATATAGACCTCTCAGTCCAGTCACACTACAGACCCACAGTCCCACACATGCGCCAACATGTCAATCAGAGCCCTCTTGTATATGGGTACCCCATACACTCAGGCTCTGCACCCAGCACATGGGTGTGTGCATGGCACTATTTCAGGGCCTTTGCAGGTAGCTTACATCGCTCTGCAGAGGGTGGGCCAGGTAGAGGTCATCTACTGACCTACTTAGCCTAGGGTTTCATGATCCAAGCCTGAATTTGCTCTCAATAGCATAGCTGCCCTGCTATGCCTCTGGATGTTACTAGGAAAGCAAACTTGGGTGTCTACTGTATTCTCTTTCGATTGTAACAAGGGTCTGTATATGCTGTTTGTGAACAAACAAGATTATACAAAACAAATACCTGATCATCATTAAATTTCTCTTTCTAATGGAGGCAGCCAAACAAGGCCTGAAATATTGTCTAATCACTCTGGCTCAGAGGGAAAAGAGGATACAGTAAGTTACTGTGTTATGAGGAGAGGACAGGCAAGAAAATGCTATTATATTTAGAGATTATCCTTTGAACTCTGCTTAGATAGTCAAAGACTCTTATCCTTCCAAACTAATGAAAACTAATGTTGCTGCAGAAAGAGAGAGTTTGTTTGGGGAAGACGAAAGCCGCATCATTGGACAGAGTTGGGCAAGTCGTATGTCAAGCCTAGTGTACTGTGAAAAAGCATTTGCATTCTTTTTCCAGCCAAATATACACAGACTGGTATAGAGGCGTACAGTGAGACAGGAATGAATACTGCCTACAAAGTGAGAGCACTGACAGAATCATGGGGAGGCAAACACAACAAACACAGATTCCAGCAGGCTCTAACAATTTTGGTTTCTTTTTCTGGCTCTGATACACAGACTACTGCCATTTCTTTCCCATGTAAAATGCATTAACAATTCAACAAAAATGCGGTAGAAAGATTAAAACGATCACTGGCTTCGGATGTGCATGTCCAAGACTGACATGCTCCTGAATGCTCAGAAGACAGTCTACATATCATGAATCAACCTGTAGGGATAGCAGGACAACTCCAGCTCTGAGACGCTTATTTGTTTAAAGAAATAGGATTTGGAGTTGAGGAGAAAACTTCACTGAGCAATCTTTCTTCAATCTACTACACACTTGTTCAGAACTAATCAGCACTCTATTTGAGGAAGAATGTAATGTTGGAAATTCTCAGGATATTATTATAAATCTGAAGATATTTGGTAATTTTCATAAACATCCAACTCCAGCAGTCATGCATGAGAATCCTAGGGGTTTTTTTTTTAAATGAAAAAGTCATGTGCACACAGAAATTTGTATACTCATGGTTGAGGAGAAAAGCTTAGAAGTGTTACCCAAAGTTTCAAAAACTGAAGGTTAAGAAAGAAAATCCAAAATAAATACATTTGTATAAAAACACATTATTTTAAAGGTCCTCATAATTTTAGGAAGCATGAGTCTTTGAATGCTTGACCTTCTTGATACTGAAGAAGGCATCTATCATTAATATCAAAAGAATCAGAATGCTGAACCTGAAAGAGTATCTTTAGTTTAGGGGTTTAAGTTTTCTATGACTTCCTAGCATAACATACACATGGCAATATATATATGTGACAGTAACAAATCAAATGTGCAATGCAACCAAATGAAAAAACAACAACAACAAAAAAACAACCCCCCCCCAAAACAAAAACAAAAAAACCCCAGGCTTTTTGTTTTGTATTCCTTTATTTTTGCAACTCTCCTACATCACTTCAGAAGACTGACTTGCAAACTAGAAAGGGACCTTCACTGCAAGTCATGTATTGGTTAGATGGAAGCATTTAGCATATAAAATTATTTTCGTTCTATAACATCTTGAAGTGTATGCTCATTGTCCTAAATTTGTACAGTCAAAAAAATCTGAGGTCATATATTGTCATTCATCTTCATCAAGAACATGTTCCTACATGGGGAAAACAGGAATTTAGATATCTATAGATTCTTTGAAGTGTTTACTAAACAAATTTTCAGGTTGTCTGCTATAATTTCCAAATAAGACAGTTTATTTTTCATGGTTGATTTTAGAAATCCTTACACAGCAGAACACAGCATTTTAAATCACTTATTTAATAATAATTAAATGTATTCCCTTGTTTATTTTGGTTAAAACCATGGAAGTTAGAATGTATAGAAGAAGAAGATCAATTCAGCTCTATCCCATTCTATTCAGCATTAGTGACACCTCATTTGAAGTAATGCAGGGTAGTGTTTGGTCTGAAGTACACTGGACTACTATGTCTAGTTTTGGTCCCCACAATTCAAGAAGGATGTGGACAGATTGGAAAGAGTCCAGTGGAGTGCACAAAAAACGTTTAGAGGCCTGGACAGGAAGACTTATGAGGAAAGGCTGAAACAACTAGGGTTATTTAGTTTGGAGAAGACAGACAGAGAGGATTTGATAATAGTCTTCAAATACCTGAAGGGCGATAATAAAAAGGATGAAGATGGGCTTTACTCTGTGGCAGTAGGGAGAGAATTAGAAGCAATCAACTCAGATTGTAGCAGAGGAAATGTAGGCTGGATATTAGGAGGAAGTTTCTGACTATGAGGGTGGTCATAGCATTGGAACAGGCTACCTAGAGAGCCTGGAATCTCCACCCCTGGAAATTTTCAAGAGCAAGTGGGACAGGCTCTTGGCTGGGGTGGTTTAATCAGGGTTGAACCTGCATTGCACAAGGGCTGGACTAGGTGAGCTCATGAGGTTCCTTCCAGTCCTACTTTCCTAAATTGCTTAGGATCAACACTTGATTTAAAGTTATAACCGTATATTTCATTTTCCCTTGGAAATAGCATCTCTATTAACACTGCATTCAGATAGCCTGTTAGTAAAGTTTACATTAAAATGGAATTTTTTCCATTACAAAATAAAACATGATTTAAAACATGATGTTGAGATTTTAAATGACTACAGAGGTCCAAAATAAGTTTTAATGTATATTTATCTACAATAAATTTCTATTTTCCAAATTAATTAAAAGGATTTGTTGCTCTGTTCTTCTATATTCATTTATAAATTCTATTCCTGATCCTTGGAAGCAGCCTCCTTTTCAATCTCATGTCTGAAAAGTAGAAATGAGTGCCTAGAGATATCTTTACAGTACATTCACACTTTTGAAGTTATTTTTAGAGGGGGTTTTCCTCCAAGCTTTTCAAATGGAAAATAAGGTGTCCAGAAAATTTTTCTAGAAAAATTAGAGTAACCTTAGAAGATGCATTGCTCTACCGTCTTCCATATACTTTTGAACATTACAAAGCATGCTATAGAAAACTGGTGTGCATATCAGGTCCAATTAAACTAGTCCAATTAAACTAAATTACACTTAAATTATCCAAGAGGAGGTTGGATATGCATCTAGCTGGGGTCATCTAGACCCAGCACACTTTCCTGCCTATGCAGGGGGTTGGACTTGATGATCTATTGAGGTCCCTTCCGACCCTAACATCTATGAATCTATAAACCCTGTGCCAAATCTTAGCTTGGGGTAAAGATCCTAAGTTATGTGTTTTGGGGTGGAGGAAAGAGAGGTGGGGAGAAAGAGAGGAGATGCTGATTTTTCACTAGTTTTGTACCTTATTTTAACCTAAACCAGCCTAAGGGCTTTCCAAATTTCTATCAGGCTGGCTGTTCCAAGGGGCTAATCTTGCAGTCAGTACAGGTCATAGCATTTCAACTACATCAAATGTCCCTGCTACTAGAAAAAAACAGAGGAGTTATGATTGCAAAACAGGAGTAATCAGAATTCCCAATGTCAGTGAAATTTCCTACAAAATTAAAGATGTACAGTATTAGTATATGAACAAAGGGAAGCAAAAAGGTGGTCTAAGAAATGTACTAGTTCCACTTACATCCCTATCTTTTTGTAAATGGTGAAGAGAAGACAAACAAGAATGTTAACAGTTTTATTTTTCTAGCTAAAAGACTCGCCATTTACAGAGTAACTATTTTTGTAGGCATCATACATTATTTAGAAAACTCAGAAATTTTGCAGCAGACGTGTTCCAGACTACACAGTATTGTCAGGTTCTTTTGGTCCTATTGTGTACCTGAAGAAATTTAATAGGACAGGTGCAATCGGACCTAACAGTGTGATGCAGCAGTTGGATGGGCTCATAGAACTAGAGCTAATTAAATTCATTAAAAAACGACACTGACAGCTGCTATCATTTAATATTGCAGAATATCTCAGAAGGCTGAACAACAAAATTTATCTCCATTTGTTGTTTCCCCTTGCATGTTTACTAAAACTACATTTGTTTAATATTCATCATCCACTGTCATATCCTCTTTTTCTCCTCACAATATATGCCCCATATCTTGTTCCAAAAACACCAGCTGTGCCCTCCCTGGTCTAACAGTATGCTGCTGCCTTTCTGATAGTTCTCTATCCACCTCCCCAGAAAATGAACCTTCACTTCTTTTTCTGGTCTTTCATCTCCTCCTTGTATCATAACACAAAGAATGCAAAACCAAACATATTCCATTCTCTCCTTTCTCCCACATAGCCTATTTAAATGTCTCAACCCCAGTCATGAAAAGACCAAGGCTAAAAGTCCTGTTGTTGTCATCACAGAACTGTAAAGAATGTATTTTCCTGTTGTATGGTTTCAGGTAAGGCTTCTATTTTATTAGCAGGAAGCGTCAATGTTTTTTTTTTTTTCCTGGTAGTAAGAGAGAAAAATAGATATAGCAATGGACGTGCCATTAATAGCTATTACACTCATATAACTACACCATTTTTTCTACTTGGTAACTAAACTTCAGTTATTATTCATGAACATATATCAGCTTAACAAAACAATCAATATAACACTTTCTAAGACCTTGTCTGCATGTCATCTGTTAAATGTTCATTAATCAGCCATTAAAGGTTGTAGCTGTATCTATACAAGAATCCCTTTGAAAGGCTTTGTTATTTAAAATATTGTTACTTTAGAGTGCCATTGTTAAGACTAATCTGTTTTCCCCTTTTAAGCTTCCTGTAGGATGTACAATTGAGGTTATGCATACTAGTTACAATATATTTCTGTCTACATAGGATGGCTCATGGTGGCAGCTGGACCCAAAATGGGACCCTCACTGTTGCTTATTTGCAGGGGTACCAGTATGCACTCATTTACAAGACAAGGTGCTGATGGGAATAGGCACATTATCCTTGGGGCTTGGCTTTGGTCTTTTAAAAATCAGGACTGTTCTCCTCCCCCCCAGCATCATGGAGCATCAGTAGGTTTGGGGATATTCCTCACGTGTATCCCCAGTACCAGGTTCCAATAATTCCTGGAAGAAGGCTCAATATTTATGAGCAACAGTTATGAGTAGATAAGGACTCCTACAAAACACTTCAAGGCATGTTCCCAGTAGAACTGGACCACTTCATTTATTCTACCTATACATTTGGGCTCACACATTATTTTACTAACTTAATTGTGAACGTATGTAAAAGTATTTAAAAATCACTTCATATCTTTTTTTACATAATTATGATATCCTTATCATTGTAAAATACTACAAACTATTTTGTAAATACCAACAAAATTGTAATTGTAAGTGTTATTTTAAGAGGTACATTAAAAATTTGCTTACCCAGGTCTAGACTAGTACTGCACAATATTGTGCTGTAAATACTTTGGACCTGGCCCAACATTCACTAAAGGCAGCAAGAATCCCAATAGAAAGACAACGTAGAAAACTCGTTACTGAGTCTTGCTTCATCCTAACAGAAAGGCTTCTATTAATGTTAAGGGACAATTCATTATATGCCAGGAACATGCCAGTGACAAACTTGCCTCAAAAGATTTACTCTGATTTTATTCCCTCCCATTTTATAAGAGGCCTTTCTCTTTCTCACAAACCTAAGCTCTTTGCCAAACAATTTTCAAAATTGTAACAGGCATCCTGTAAACAAGAATAATTACAATTCCAAAATCAAAAATTGAGGAAAAATACTAAATGTAGTATCAAAATAGATCTGCAATGGACTCAGTCCTATCTACATACATACAGCTTATACATTAATTTTAACAGCAGTGGTAGAAAGGGTTGCATATATAAGCAGTTGCAGAAAGCGGGCAAGGTTTCCAGAAACTGGGACAGGAAAAAAAAAAAAAATATCAATGGAATGAAATGTTATTACTATAAGTATGTACAATGATGAAGGAGAGAAATAATACTATACAGCAAACTAGAGATTCCATTTTAGAAAACAACAACATATCAATAATTTGGCAACTCAAAAAGCAACATAGCAATAAAAACCAAATACAATGTCACCAGTAAGAAAGCTATCCCAATAAGTACATTTAAGAGGTCACAATCAGTAGAAACACACAGATAAATAGGAATACTTAATTTCTAGTGCTAAGAGCAGGGTTCACCACTATTCAGAAATAAAAAATAGAAAAGATAGAAATTAGTTTCCAAAATGTTAAAGAGACTAAAAGGATATTACAATATATGAAAATACTATTTAGACCTTAAATGCAATACAGAAGGAATGCAATCACTTAAAAACATCACAAGAGAAACAGAGATATTTAATGGGACTAAAGTGAGGAAGTTGCCCTAAGAGGGGGATCACTGGCCTAAAATTAAAACAAACAACCCGCCCCCTGCATGTACACATGTAAGATCAATGTTGGCAGTGGGGGGGTGGGGTGGGGGGAGGGAGTAACAAGTATACAATCTCCAAAGAGAAGCAACTGAAGTATCTTTACTAAAGATATTTAAAAATATATTTGCTAAAAAACCAAAACATTGATGTGGAAGCAATCCTGTATTTGCAAGAAGCAATGAACTAGATAAGCCAGGAGCATCTACCCACCCCAGTGATTCAATGGAAAATGACAGGCACTAACGCTTGACATAAGGTTGTGACTTTCATACCACTTGCCTACAAATGTCCAGCAGTGTTAAAGCAAGCCTTCCCCAATAAGGTCACATCGTGAATGTCACTGTTTTTGAATGAAAACCTGTTTCTGCTGAAGAACCGACCAAATAGATATTTTCACAGCTACACTAGAAGTGTGGCTTAGTTTGCAAACAGAGAGAGCTGCTGGACTGTCCCTCTGATAGCAGCTGAACAGGTCACATTAAATGTATGTGGCATGTTGTTGCAGGGTTCACAGCCACATCTATTAGCCAAATTTTAAAGAGCCAGGTAGCAATAGCTGCTTATATTTCCATTTCAATTTCCTCTGGTAATTAAGAGCAAGTGAATTTGCCAGGAAGTAAGGCTTATTTTCAACTCTGAAGTCCATTTCATTAAATGTATTACACACTTACCATTTACACTATCTAGAGGCCTACTTAATTGAAAAGAAAGCTTGCTTGTGAAAGAATCTAGTTAGGGTTATATGGTTCTAGGCTATAATAAAGGTTTATATGGTTAAATTGTTCTAAGAACCAAAGGTATGACTCAAATTTGCTTTGAAATCCACTGCTCCACATTATGATGTTCATAGTTGGTTTTGAAAAGCATGTTTCATATTTAATATACTGACCTCCATGTTCTCAAAACCATTCTATATAAAACAGTATGATGTACCATCCAAAGCATTAGAATATAGAGAGACTATAACATTTATTCAGGATTGACAGACTTGTAAGGGAGACATTCTGCCATTCATTTTATATAAAGTCACCAGATGTTTCAATGGAGAGTTTCATGCATAGAATGCTGTAAATTTTAACCCTGGAAAACAGCTGATTAACAGTACAGAAATTCCAGAAATTATGTAGCTTTGTTGCAACACTAGACAACTAAAACAGCAATATGTGAAGAAAATGTTATGACTCTGATCTCTTGAGATACACGTATAAAATCCACATCTGTGATCTGGGCTAAGGAAGAAAGAGCTGGGTGATAAAAATGGGAACTTACACCAATTTTCCATTGGATTTCCCAACCCTTTTCACCTCAACAAAACCTGACTTTTCCAAAGCAGCTCCTGAAGAAAGCCCTCGTTCGCTGATTACTTGTAAAATCATATGAAGAGTTAGAAGTGAATTCTCTTATGGGCATAATTCTAATTGCTTTACTTCTTTAAGGTCAAAAGCAAATCAGAGGGGGGAAAAAATACACCCCCCCCCAAAAAAAAATGCTTATTTGTGTTGCAGAAGCTTAAACCATCCAGTTCATTATTCAAAATTTCTACAGTAGTCCATCAAAACACTGCACTATATAAAGAAACTAGAAAAAAGTGATCTTGCATAACTTTTGTTAGGGTACATAATCACATTGCACACAACCTTTTGATGCTAATTATTTCTGAATATAAAAGAAAAAACAAAAATGTTGATTTTGTAATTAAGTTGAAGGCCATGCTGGTTGTGCTTTATTGTTGCATATGAACATTAAACTTCTGGAAGTATATTTCTGAGAGAATAATACTATTCCTGTTACAAACTGGGAGTTTTGCCATTGACTTCAACAGAAACAGAATAAAGTCCTGGAAAAAAACATGAAAGGAATCAAAGTCAATGGATTATTATTGCCTTGTCGGGAATCTGTCATTTGCACAGGATGATCCAAGAATCATTTTGGTTGTGGAAGGAAAGATGAAACAAACTATAAAGATATGTTTTCCTGCTTCTTTCCCTCCCACCAGTTTATGAAAGGCTATCTTCTATTAAACAAATTTTATATTGCTGCTGGAGGAAAGAACGATTAAAAGGACAGTCTCTCTGCTCTCAAGACAACAGTAATTTTGCATTTACATGGTCTGTACACAAATTTCTGTGGGTGTTTACTTAATTTTATTAACAGTGACATGAGATTTCCTTACAGTGGAAGGAAATTGTATCGGCCACCAAATAAAAATAGCTCGAACAAACTAGATTGTCCAGCACTGGAAACAAAGCATCATAATAAACCTAACTAATAGGGCCTATCAGAGGAGCAAGAGTCTTCCTCATAAGCTTCTGTCAGAATATTTCAAAGTGAACAAGGTTGATCAGCTTCTGAAGACACCCTCAAAACAAGCATCCCAACCCATCAAGAAAAAATGTACAACTGCCTCATGTCTAAGCTGCATATGTTGAGCCAACAACCCATGGTGATTGGGGAAAATATGAAATCCTGGACTATTTTAGAGAATCACTGACCACCATTAGATTCACTGCTAACAATCACAACTCAGTGAGGATTTCAACAGCCTTTTTTTTCCCCTAGGGGTTGGATACCGCAGTGGATTAACTGGCATATTAAGCATAAATTGCATCTAATCTCATACAACAAAGCAAATATATTCATTTGTCTCTATAGAAGACCTCCTGCATTTCAAGTTACTTGCAAAGAGCCAGCAAACACACAACCTACCAATTCACTCTTCTATGATATGTTAAATACTTGTTTGCAGAGACTTCTTTTGCCTGAAGGGTGATTGCTCCCAGAAGCTTGCAAAAAACTTTTTTTCAACTACTCAGCTAGTCTAATAAAAGATATCACATCTACCCAAAGAACCTGCCTGCTTGCAGTCAGCCATTCTAAAAATATTTACAGAAGTATAATTTGACCAGGTTTTGGAAACAGATGTGAAATCAAGTCTCATCTTTGAGAAAATGAGATTACTGACTCATACCAACTGCCACCATGCAGTATGAAATCAGAACTCAGTACCACTGTGTACAAATTAGACTAAATCCAAAAATGGAATTAAAAAAAAAATCATCTTGGTTCCAAATTATGTACTACTGCAAATCCTTTCTTGTTCCATCTCCCTCTGTTCATTACTAGGGATTCAGCCCCTTAACTACAAGATAACACCTAGCCACTTGCTCTTTTCAGCATGCAATGAATGATCCTTTTCAACCTTTTGGTCACACTGCTTATTATGGGAAATGACACAGCTGCAATGGCCCTTGCTGTAGACCCTAAACACCATCTCATGAATATCACCCAAGACCAAAAATAGGCCATAAAGTTTCAACATGATAGGATATCTAATATATAAGCAAAGACACACAAGGAGCTAAAACTATCCCCTAGAATAAAAACATTGAATAACCAAAGGAACATCTTGATTCCCATCCTCCTGTCCAATGCGATTATCATCCTCTTTTGTATGTATAACACCCAGAAAGGATTTATAAAGTTGGCATTATATTATTAATATATTATATAATTTAGTTTCCATCAAATACCTACATTTGGTGTGGAAATGCTCTAAGATTTCTTTTTTTTTTTTTTAATTTATTTTGAAAATATTGTAAATAACTATAGCTTTTTCTCTCCCCTTATTTCACCAGGAATGGGAAGGCAGCAAACATAGGCTAGTGCCAGCAGTGCTTGCCGACTCTGCCTACTCATGTAAAGAAATTCAGGGCAGAGTTAGACAATTAGTGGTGTTGCTATGGTGTGACTAGATACTGTGTGGGAAGTTCAGCACAGGAGTCTTAAATTAGTACTCCACCTACCAACTCCTTCAGTTGGCAATCTGAAGTGAGGACCTTTACTTGCAAATGAAGAAACTTCCAGATATATTTAGTATTACCATTTCTTCCCCTTTTTAAAATGTAAACAAGCAAACCTGGCCACGACTGACTAAGTGGCATTATAAACAGAACAGCTTACAGCTTTCCTAGTAGCTGAGGCAATAGGAGCAGTGCTAAGTTGTTAGCATCAGGAAATTGTGCATACTCAGTGCAGCATAGTGAAGGAAAATTGAGAACAGCCCATAAACCAATACTTTTTATGTTCAGCATGACATAGAAATATAAGATGTTATGAGCGGGCTTGACTTAGAGAACTTTTCTTGATGGGTAATATTTCAGCTTCACTGATGGATTTTATTTATCTATGAATGTTATATCTGATGAGAAATATTCTGTTTGAGGCAGCATAGCACAATTAGGAAATAATTTTTGTGTGCGTTTTCCCTGGCTCCCTGAATCAAATCAACTTCTTTATTAAAGAGGCTTGGGCTGTTGAAGAAGTATTAAAATCAAAACGTACACTTTAAACCTGAACTTACTATGCATTACATCTTGGAACCATGTAATTTAAAAAGACATAAATAGGATATAGAACCAACCCATAAAACTGTTGGAAAAATATATGAGTCACACTTGGTACTTTGGAATTAAATATTATAAATATGCAGAATCAAAAGTGAATGTGCAGAAATATATTCAAGTGACTACTAAGTCAGTCAAGGATAAAAGAACATAGAATGGTAAGAAGGTCTGTAATCATCTCTGTATAAGTGGTTGTTACACTAATTATATTCTTGAATGGTTTAGTTCCCCAATATTCCTGTTTTCTTTGTTTTCAGTTGTATAGGTGAAAAATAAACTAAGAAAGTAGATGTATCACTTTTAGTGAAAGGCCATGCAGCTAAGGGATTGGTCAGACTAAAGTGTCTGGGAAAGTGAGAGGATAAGCAGGAATACTTTCTTTACTTCAGTGAAGGGGACATCTCATTAAACTCCCTCATAGCAATGGTACAGAGTACTGAAAAAAAAGCTGAATGATCCATCATTAGATGATGCTTTTCTTTTTTCTCCAGGCAAAGAAAATGATTTTAAATTAAACTGCAGAATTAAAAGGAACAGAAACAAAGGACTGAGTAAGTTACAGCTAACATGGCAGAACTGACGTGATTTCTCAAAATCAGTCATTAATACATTCAGCTATTAGCAGTCATTTATGTTCCATGTGGAAGGGACCACAGTAAAATACACTAAATGAATTCCAGCTCAGTGCATGCTTCGTTGTTTTACAATCTCTTTTGCACACACTTAATGAAAGCCTGCCACTCTGCAACAGAAGAGGGAATTACTACACTAAACCCATAGGTGCACTTTCCTAGAAATATACTTTTTTTTTGATACACTGCAGAGGAATTGACTGCTTTAATTAATAGAAAAGCTAGCCAGTCACAGCAACAATTATATTTTGCAATTCTTAGTGCACTTCACAGTGTCTTGGAATATTCAGAAATACACACTATAGAAAAGCTTTTTTGAAACAGTATTCAAATAGCTACTGTTCATCTCAGACCAGCTGTAGACAAATCATCTACTCTGGTGGAAAAGATTTATTCTTCATTTTGCTAGTCACATGTTCAGCGTATTGTCAGCTTTATCCTGTTTATCTTATTATGTTATTTTGCTTGCATACATAGATTCATAAAATATCCCTCTCCTATAGCCTCAGAGTTGTCAAGTACTAACAAATCAAAGTCCATTAACCTGAAAGGTTTGAGATATTATTATGATGACTATTATTATTAGTCACCATTTACCAGAGACCTCTTGGATTAGAAGATAAGGCAAAACATGAAAAATCAACAACTATTTTGAACCTTTTCCTTTTCCCTAGAAGCAAATCCTTCCATGGTGTTCACTTGGTACATAGTATCACCTACATCATAATGGGGAGGAAAGTTCATTTCCGTAAATAAATGTGTCATCCCAACACCCACTACCATTACTGAAATGAATGTGTTCATAGGAACTGACAACCTTTAGTGAAACATCAGTGCTTGACTATAAATCTGGGCAACTGCTTTTACTCTGTGAAGCTTTCAAGTTAAAGCAGAATTGTTATCAAGGTCACTATAAATGATTGTAGCTTTCAGACTCAGAGAAGATGCTAGGAAAATCAATAAAAGGAAACTTGAATAGGGTTTGAAGTTTGCTGTTTTCTGAAAACCTGTCCAGAATCCACATCTTCATCCCCTGAATTCAGAAACTGTAGATGTGGCAAGGCAGATTGGCTAACTGATACAGTACTGAAAGGTGAACAGGAGAACCTGCTTTTCGCAATGTAACAGATTTGCTCTGAGCTAACCACTTCCAGGTGAGTTTTTAGAAAGAGATGCCAGCCCACCAGGCCTGATCTTTACAAATGGAGTTTTGCCTCCAATTGTTCTAGGACTCAGCCCCCTACCAGTAAAACGATTTATTATTATTATTGTTTTTTAATCTGTTAAATTGTCCCCACATTGGCCTCCACTTCCTGCCCTGGTAAACATCCATCTCCTGAAGTAGAGCAGTACCACACATGAGGGTTTAGGGATAGTTTTTTTGTTTTGTTTTTTAAGTGAAAACAAAGCATCAGAAGAAAAAAAAAAATCCCAAATGACACAGAGAAGAGTTAAAAGGCATGTAAATCCAAACTCTCTGGGCTTCAGTGAGTGCTGTAAGTTATTAGCATATGCATTCATATACACACAGCATCAGTAGCTTATCACACCGGAGCTATTGCTAGAACGCACTCTGTTGTCACTCCTATAATTTAGTTGTATTCAGACAGAGAAGGAGACTGCATTTCATGGCAAGAGGTATATAATGCATCATTCCTTAGAGCTGCACATGCGGGCAGCAGCCTCTGGCTTTAACACGGTGCTTGCAAAGCAAGAAGTACTATAAGAAGCACTGTACTGTAATGCACTTCACCAAAGTTGGAGCAATATTGCAGTCCTTCTCATGATCCCAGAGCTAGCAATCAATAATAAGAATAAAAAGACCCCACCTAGAGATCTGATCAGGCATTTGAAACCAAGAGCTGCAAAAGTCACGGGAGAGAGAGCCTGAAGTAAGGATGAGAAGCAGATGTTTGTGCCCGAAAGCTTGCAAAGAAAAATTTTCCCCCAACTGTTTAGTTGGTCTAAACAGTTATCACATTTACCCGAAGAATATATTTACACAAAAGAGATCACATTTATCCAAAGAGCCTTGTCAAGTGATGATAATAACCACAAGCACTTACTTGCCTATTACGCTGGTGTTGGGCGACCTGCTCTCAGTCGCTGGAATGATGCACAGCTCCGACTCCTCTCCCAGCTATTCCCCAGATATTTTCCAGCCCCCTGGTGAACATCCCCGGGCTCATTCGCAGTACTTGGGCAAATGGGTCACCTTGCCTCCGACCGCAGGACCCATGATGGCAACCCCAAGCCTACAGCAGGTGACACTTGTTATGGCCAAAGCAAGCTGATGGGAGTCACCTGCTAAGATCTCAAACTCCAGAGCGAAAGGACTTCACGGCCACTGCTAGTACTTGCATGGAGAGGAGAGGGGAGGGGTTACTTTTCATCCATCCGACAGGCGAGGGAGCGAGCAGGGAGCGGGGAGCGCCGCCTTTCAGCAGCCGAGACGAGCGAGCCGGAGCACGGGCGGCGGCGGCAGCTCCCGGTCCCGGCGGCTGCAGAGTCCGGCGGCGCTGTCCATCCCCGTGGTGCTGAACGGGAAAGCCCCAGCTCCCCCGCAAGCAGCCAACTTGCTGCCTGCCTGCCTGCCTGCCTGGCTCGCAGTGGCTCCGGCTAGGATGAGCAGTGCGGGGTAGCTGGGTTTCGCCTGTAACGCCGCCTCTGCTGCTGGAGAGAAAATCCAATGACGCGCAGGTCCCTGGCCAAAGCCTCCTTTCGAAAGCAGACCCTTGGGAGCGGGGGGGATAGAAAGGGGGGAGAGTGAGGCTGAGTAGATGCAATCAACGCTCGGAGCAGGAAAGTTGCAGCGCCTTGGGGCAGTGGCGGGTGTAAGTGCCCAGGCTCCGAGCTCCCCTCGGTGCACGGGGGACGCGGCTCTGAATGAAGGGGAGGGGATCACCTTCCTGGAGAAGGAGCAGCGGCTTCTTACTTGCATCCGAGCCACCAGCGGATGTTACAGCCGATGACCTGGTGCTGCTTGGCTGCAAAGGCAAAGGGCAGGGTCCTGCCACGTAGGGGCTTTGCCCCAGACAAAGATTCCAAATTCAGCTGCTCTTACGGTTCTGAGCAGCCCAGACCCCACGTCTCCCAGTGCAACAGCGCCGCAAAACCCAGGGCAGCAAAAACCTGGATCTTGGAAGGAATCTTTACAGAGGCTAGGAGGTTGGGGGGGGGGGGGTGTTGGGGGGTTTTGGCCTCGAATCTTAAACTCTCATGGAGCCCATGCAACCCCTAAAGCCAGATGACCTAGAAACCAGGGGCATGTGAAGCCTGCCAGAATTTCACCGGCAATTCAGAAATCGTACCATGAAAGCAATGATAGTACATGCAACAGCCTCCCTTAGTCACTAGAGTAGTCTGAATTCCAAGGCATTATAATTCAGCTCGGGTATCTGGTCCACCTGCATGTTGGCAACGGAGAGCCATATCAGGCTGTACCTCAGAACCAAAGCCTTCCTTTGCAGCCTGGATTCATCTCCCAGATCCTGAAACATGAAACCTTCTTGCTAATCTTACATGCCACGAAGTCCAGTAAAAAAGGGATTTTTTTTCTCATTGTAAGGCTAGTTCCTTATTCCTAAACAGATAGAAAGAATAGTGTATGGAGTTTCTTATTTAGTAATGAGGCTAAAGCCAGGAACTGGGAATAAAGAACTGGGAATAAGGAATCAACGTCAGGCTCACTATTTAGTAAAAGTTATGTAGAGGTTTTGATAGGCCCATTTAAAGCTCCAGCGATTATTCCTTTAAATTTTAAAATAAAAGGAACTGTCCTCATCCACTCCCTAGTCAATTCAATCCCATAATCTGGGGCTCTGGCACTTCAAATCTGGTGCTGTTCCATCTGCATAAGGAAATAATGTCCTGATTATTATTCATGACAGGAAAAAGAGAGAAAGAGAGAGACTCTCTTTGTTGGGGATAGTCCTGCTGTGAGCAGGGGGTTGGACTAGATGACCTCCTGAAGTCCCTTCCAACCCTAACCCTAATTTTCTATGTTTCTATGCCCCCCCCCCCCCACTTCACAATTTACATGCCAGATCATTTGTGGAACTTCTCAGCTCAGAAAATGATCCCCAGAAACTAACAAGCAGCCTTCATAATACACAGCATTACTAATTCTGTTGTTGTAGCATTCCACATAGTTGAAATGTGCTTCTCTGTCTCTGTTGGCAGGACTATTGCATCAGGCTAGTTTGGGATCTGGCTGTTCTTAGCTAAGTACAGACCATCAAAAATCCCGAGGCTGAATCCAGTTGATCTTTACAGGTTAGTCTAGGCTGCATAGATTGAACCAATAAGCAAGTGAACAGACATTCTCTTTTGATTGTGGAAATGCCAGAATGCCTGGAGTGGATCAGCCACAATACTTGGGTGGAGCAGCCAGTTTGAGCCAAGGCTAGCCCACTCATCCAGAGGGGAGGGATGTTGCAGGGAAAGTGCAAAGCCTGGGATGCTGGGAGACTGTGAGTTATTTTGAATCTGGTGGGGATATGGGACAGAAGTTCAAAAACCTGATTTAAAGTAAATCAGTTTGGTCTGATACTACATACATCCACGTTGATCTTAAACCAGTTTCAGCCATTTCAAAGGTGGTGTATGTGCACTGAACTTCTGTCGTGTTATATATTTGAACTGGTTTCCGATCACTTATATCGGTTTATGTATAACTTCTGTCCCTAGCCCTAGAGAAGAGGGGATTCATTGTGGATTCATTATACTTCATATAGTAAAAGCACAGGGTGTGACTTGGCCAGGGATGTGACTTGTGGTGTGCACTGTGGGTCATGGGGATAACAGCAACAACAGAATGCTGTCTCCCTTGAATGTTAAGTTTAGAGGAGCCAATATGTGTGGCATGACCCAACAGGGTCCAGGAGGCAGACAAGGGTCTCTTTTGAGCTGGGCTGCATCTCAGTTAGGACTTCAGGGTATTCCAAGAAGAATGCCAGCACTTGCTTTCTATCTGGGGGGCAGAATGGCATGGCCAGAGGCTGGATCCATTGGGATCCACTGAGATCTCCTGAGGTCCAGAATGCTGCAACGCTGCTCTGCTTCTTGGAGGCAGGGAGAGTCCAGTGCAAATGAGAGCCACCGCTCACTGAAGCAGAAGCACGCAGGGGTCTGAAGCCTATACCAGACATAAGGCAGGAGCAGGCAGACTCTGCCTTCCCTAGGCTCACACCCACCACTAAAGAGTTCTAACCATATTAGGCCCAGATCCCAGGATCTCCAGTTCCCAGCTGCACGATGATCACCTGATAGTATGGGCCAGAATGGAGTGGTGGGGTAGACCGCATGTCTGGGGAGGAGGGTGATCAGGAGCCCCCCTCCCCCCCAACATAGACACACAAGAGCAGCGATAGTGGGACTCTCTCACCAGCCATGGCCCAGGGGGAAGCTGCCTCTTCCATGTTGCATCTGCTGTTGCGCCTCCCCCTGCTTGATCACTGCTTCCTCCTGGGCTCAGATGGTGGATCAGAAGTTGAACATCTGTGCAGAAGTCTTGGACCTGCTCCCTCACCAGCCACCCACCATTGACCCACCACCAGCAATCTACTGCAGGGAGGGGAGGGGCACCATGCACAGCCTAGGTTTGGCGGCCTAAGGTGTAAATAGCTCCCGATTGCCCTTGGAGCCCAGACAGGCTCTTGCTGCCCTAGTCCATTAGCTTGGGGCTGTGGGAGAGGCTAAGAAGCAGCCACAAACACCGTAAGGGGATGCAGCCAAGGCAGGCAGCACTGCAATCCTCCCTCCCCCGGAAGCAGGCACTGTGAACACGGACAGATGAGCTGGGGCCACAGCCCCATGACAGGCAGCCCCTGCCAGCTGCAGGACGTGTGTGTGTGTGTGTGTGTGTGTGTAGGGGATGATAAGCTGCTTCTGGGGGGAGGTATATTTGTGCATATGTAAACAGACTGCTTCTTGGAGAGGAAGCGGGGAGTGTGTGTGTGGGGGGGGGAGGGGGTACTAGGGTCAGGATTTCAGACCCTTCAGCCTCTCAGAGCCACACACTTAAGGCAGAAGTGGGCATTGGGAATGCAATCAAATTGACTCACTGTTCACCACCCTCAGGCCCTACTAAACCTTCACTCTCCCACTTCCTCCCTACCCCAGTCTGCTACCACTGAACTGTCTCCCAATCCAAAATTGCCCTCTCCACTGAAAGCCCCTAGTACAGTGGTTCTTAACATTATTTGTACTGGGACCCATTTGCAAACATCAATGGCCAGTCCTGACCCAGTGTCCCTCACTCCCAACCCACTGCCTCCCACCCCAGGCCACAGTCCCCCAGTGTGTGGGGCAGGGGGTGCAAAACAGCCCCAAGCAGCTCCTTGCATGCTAGAACTCTGACAACATGCAAGGGAAAAGCCACAGTTTCCTACACTTTTATCCTGTAAAAGGAGAATAGATTTGTTTGTTCATGACCCTTTCATATATTCTTGAGACACACTTTTGGGGTCACAAGACCCCAACCCACAGGTTGAGAAATGCTGCCCTAGTGCACATGTGAAGCAGAGCTGCTCTATTTGTAACATTTCTAGGTTGCTGCTCTCACCTTTGTGATGTTTCTAGTTAGTCACCAAAAACATGTAGCCACCAAGAACACCCCCCCAAATCCACCCCCCCCCCCCAATTAAACCAGGTAACTTCATGCTGTTTAAAGGGAAAGGTAATAGAATAACTCCAAATAGCCTTCTGTTACATTGTAATGGGGAAGGAGAGGGAGTGGGGGTAGTAAAGTAAGATCTACAATAAAAGCTCTGTTATCTGGCATCCACTGGGAATAGGGGATGCCGGTTAATCAAACATTCTGCTTAATCAAATGTGCACCATGTGGTGCACTCCAGGGAGGGGGGCCCTGTGCAGGCTGCTTTGCCCTGGGCCACGGGCCAAAGAAGTGACAAAGAAAACTCTGCTCGTGGCAGTGAAACCTGGAAGTGGTACTTCCGGTTTCGCTTTTGCTGCATCCCTTGGATGCCGGTTAACACAGCTTTTGCTGTAATACCACAGAATCACAGCATTGGAAGAAATGCAGGGTTTTCTAGTTCCAAGCTCTGCCCAGATGAAGGATTCATCAGATTAGATCTGCTAAGATTCCAGCACTGTAACTGCAACTCTTAATGTACTAAAATCAAGACCCGTGAGAGTTTGAAAATGCTTCCTTGCCTTGAAAATTCAACAAACCAGAACCATATATTGATCATACTAAGCTCAGGAAGGACTTTAATTTTAAGTGCATTTTTCACTAAATGAAATGGATACAAATGGTTCTTAGGAAAACAATCCTAAAAACAAATCTGTTACATTTGCAGTTTGGTTTTGAACTGAAGTGGAAAAATGTCTGTTGCAGAGAGACTATATTTTAGTAAGCATATTTTTTCTGCTTTAGCAGTTGAAGCCACCTTCACAGGCAGTTCATTAAAACCAATATAAGTTCTCTGAGTTTTATATAAGTTCACCTCAAGATGAAAGTTTAGATAAGCAAAAAGCAAAGAGGTTTTTAAGACCTCGATGGACAAAGCCTTAGCTGGGATCGATCTAGTTGCAGATCATCCTGCCTTGAGTAGGGGTTGGACTCCTGAGGTCCCTTCCAACCCTAATTTTCTATGATTCTAAGAATGTTTTCAGAAACAGTAACTTATTTTAATTTCCATCACAAGATCATGGAAATTGGTCCAATGCCAGTTCAAATAGGCTGGATTAGTTACAGGCCCTTTTTTTCTGCTGCTAGACTTGCCAAAACCAAGTAAAAGACATCATGTTTTTTAGTATTATTACTGTACCAATGCCACATGATCCTATGATATATTTTGGCAGTCAGTCTTCCTAGATTAGGGAAGCAAAAAAAATAATGCAGTATTGCATCTCTTGCTCTAGGCAACATAAACAATGCAGGGATTTTTACAGAGACTGAAATCACATTACAGGTAATACTAGAATGCAGCAAACAATGTGTAACAACATTTCAAATCAGATTATCCATTCCTGTTTGGTTTGGTTTTGTTTTGTGTTTCCCTGTGAAGAATTGATAATCCTCTTTAACTGATGACACACAAGATGCTGGCTACTGTTAATTTAGCTTGAGTTGTGTTTCTGCAGCTGCATCAACATGACAAGATTCCAAGGAAGAGAATTAGATGAAACAGAAAAAAAAAAAAGTAAGAAAATTTTCAATTGGCTATCAAACTACATTAAAGATCCATGTCACCTCAAGAAGAAATATCAGATATACTTTGTAGAATTGTACAGACTGCTTTTCTACAACCAGTCCTTTTCCTGGCTTGATTACCAGAGGACACATTCTATTTTCTAGTTAAATGACTGCTCATACCAAATGTGGGAAGTGATTTTGACATTGTGCTGTCAGGCATTTGCACACAAATCTGCTGACTACTCTTTTCTGTGAACAAGCTGGGTATTCTGTATGTTAAAGGTCACTAACCAGAAAACACATGGGGAATGAGGAGAAGCAGTATAAAAATAAACTATCTGTAGCGTTGGACAATGAAGATGGACAAATTAGGGAGAAATTACAAAATCTATTCAGTTGGGAACCAAGATTCTGTAGGAATTGTAGGAAACAAACACAATGGCCCTGCTCCAAAACTCATAAAAGACAAGGAGTGGCTTTCCATTGACTTAAAAAAGGCATGAGATCAACCTATTAAAAGGAGCCCTTACAGCACTAATGCTCATTTTTAGTTATTGCCTCCTCCCCCAAGGGGTATCCACTATTCTTCCATGACAGGACTTAACCAAAGTCCTTGTTTATCAGTTTAAAGCAATCAACACCACCCCATTTGAACAAGACAATGCATTTATTTCTGTTGGGCATGAGAAACTAGCTGAAGTCAATAGCTGAAGTCGCTTTAAGTGATGGTCACTGACAAATAACTATTTGCTTATAGCAATCAAACATTTTAAGATATCCTTGAATGCATTTCTTTTAATTCCTAGACAATGTGAGTCTTATTTCTTCATTTAAAAATAAATAGTCAGTGTGAAACATGATCACTCTATTGACAAAATTGTCTTCATGAACTGACTATGAAGAGAGACATGGAAATGAAAAGATGGCACTGGTGTGTTTTCAATAATCTCTAATGGAAATGATTAATTTTGATTTAATATTCAGTTCTGGCAAAGAGCATAAGCAAATGCCAGATGTAACTCCTTCAACCACCAGCATACTTCCCCATAACACAGTTTATCAATAAGTGTTAAGCTAGTGGTAATGCCTATTTTGAGCATAGAAAGAGAATTCCCAAATTCTTCAGTGCTTGCATTGTTTCTAAGTCCTATCTATAATGTCTGCTCTAGTAGGAAGGGAAAGTGTTTTACATGAGAAAGGTTTCTAGCCACTCTGTAGATTGAATAAAACAATTACAAAATATAGTGCAAAATGTATCTGCTACTATAAAGGGTGTGGGCATCATTTGCCAGTAAGGTTTGCAATCTGTAGATTTGCTTAGATAGATATTTTACCCACCATTATATTTCCCAATCTTTGTTTGGGCCTGGGGTCTGCAGCCATCATTTGCATCGGTATGCCTTGCCACAATAATTTACACTTTTGTTACTTTTTGATTACCCTACTGTAGTGTGCTGTGCACAGGACTCCATTTTACATTCATTTAGAAATTCATGCTAACATAGAACTGAAACAGACAGAGCTGAACATGTGTGAACCTGACCTGAGCCCAGTGTTTACATTTTTTTCAGGTGGAAGTTGGGTGTCTGAAATTGACTTAGAGATTTTGTACATAAACTAAGTGCATATATACTGAAACTATTGCAAAACAAGAAAGAGTTCTACAAACCTGTAAAAAACAAAACTGTTAAGAATAATCTTGGGACTTGGTTCATCCTTCCAGATCTTATAAACAGTCTCTTACAACACACAGTCTCAGTAACTATTATTGGTCCCTTTTTATATTAAGTTTATGCCAATCTGATTAATGCATAATTTTAATCCATAAGAGAGTTTTGCATAAGGGTATAACAAAGGACTTCAACTAGTCTCCAGAAAATTATCTGCTTTATCTGCCTTTGCAATTAATTATGAAGAAAAGTTTTAATTATCACAAATAACAAGACAGAGCAACTGAACAATTCAGCCTATAAATAGCAGAACATTACGAAAATTAACAACCACATTTTTTCCCCTAAATTATCTTCAGTACCAAAATTTATAATTATTTTCATGGTCATCTTCCTTCTTCATCATAAGAAATGAGATGACTTCTTGGACTTAAAAAAAATCTTAAATACTGCACAGTTTGAAATTGCCTTATAACTTTACTAAACATGTATGTGAAAAAAAGACTTTTGGGATTTTAAATCGCTGATTTGTAAGTAAGCTATAAACTAGTGTATGTAAGGGAACCAAAGACTGCAAAGTGGAAACAGCTTGTTTCTAGTTGTTTCACAGCTTGCAAAGTGGTAGTTAAAAGATGGGATATAGGAATTTAAATACAGGGAGTCATTTGAAATAGCATAGCAGATGATAGTATTTTGACATGGACATTGATATAATTGCCATGTCAAAAATGATTACCATTCTTTTAGCATTACAGACCTTTGATATACAGTTTATAAATATAGAATCACTTCAGTGGACTTACTTGAGTGTCACAAACAGCTTTGCCCAAGGGTAGGAAATATCCATCACCTTCTAACATGGTATACTTCAGTAGTGCATACTACAGAAATGGTTATCATAGACAAACTAAGACAGATGTGTGAGCTTTGTAATGCCTCATCCCACCACCACAGAAAAGCCTCATCTGGACAGTATATGCCACCAATGCGGTGCACAGTAGTTGGCACTTGGGAAGAAATTTGGTGCCCACAGTCTGTGGCTATGTTAAATTCTTTAAGAAGGTGCCTCGTTTTCAGAAACACTGTAACATGTGGCTCCTTATGTGCCTATTTTACTTGAAAGTTGGAAAGTGATTGAATAAAGTCTGAGTTAGCTTGAGCATAAACTTGCATAGCTTTGTGGAAGTTGAAGTTGATCTGTGCTAAATGAGGATTGGGCACAGAATACATGAGGATGCAAACAGAAGTTACATTTGTCATGTGATCAGCCCCCTGAAAGCATTCTACACCCATGCTGTGACATGTGCACAGCTGCAAAGCACTTTTAAAGTGGCCAATCACATGACAAATTAACCCACATCAAGTGAGGGAACAGATGAAGGCACTCCATCTTGGAGCACCTTAGGGAACTTCTGTTCCCTTCAGTCAATCTGTCATGCAATTGGGGCTGGGCTGATGCAGCCCAGCCCTGCTTCCAGTGCTGTCTGCAGGAAGGGTGGGATGGGGAGCAAGTTGTGGCTGAGCTTTGTCTGGCCTGAGCTGGAGGTGGGGCAGGTAGATTGGAGCCCTGCACCCCTCGCCTCCAGCTCAGGCCAGGCAAACCCCAGCCAGCAATGTGCTCCCCCTTCCTCGTCCCTGCTCCTTTCCTGTGGTTAGCCATGGACCTGGGAGGGGGGCAGGGCTAGGGGAGAGAGGCTGTGGGCAGACTCCTCAGGATTGATCTGCTCTGAAGTGGATCTTCCCTCCCTGACCCAACAGGCAAATGTCTATTGGGTCAGGGAAGGTGCTCATGGTACTTTATATACAGTTTGATGAGTTAGAGTGGGGGCCTGCACATCTGTCAGTGCCCTGAATGTAAGCATCATCTCTCATTTTCATACTCCTTCCACCAGAGGCCATAACGTACCCGTGAATTTCTACTCACAATTGCAAAACTTCCCATAAAAGGATTTAACATTTCCTTTCTAATGCCCTAATTATTTTATTATGTGTTGAAAAATATCCACTCCAAGTCATGTTACCCTGTCTTTAATTCACTCCTCCAAAACACAGTGGTTCTGACTCTTTCTTCACTTCCCATGTTATCTTTAGTGACTCATACTCCCTCTTCAATACTACCCTCTTCACAACCTGTCTTTTTCTGGCCTACTTCTCCTAGATGTTTGGGTATTTTCCAATGGGTACAGCTACTCATGGCCAGGGAAAGGTGCTTGAAATACATTTTAATGGACTGGATGACTTGAGATTTTTTTTTCCCCACTCGGTTCCCATGCCAATCTGCTCTCCATCCACATGCAACCCAATAGTCACTACTACTTCTCTGTGTCTTTTAAGTATGTATATGGACCCAACACAAGTATCCTGAGGTTGTTACAAGAGAAAATGCATGGAACATGACCCTCCCCTGTTTGGTAGCAGCAAAGTCATCAAGGTCCAACAGACTAATGAGCCCTTCTCATGAGACTGATGGCAAGGACATCTTTTGGAAGGGCAGCTTCTTGGATATGTTAATAGAAGATGTTTAGTATTCCATCCCCCTCAGTATGCCTAATTGGAATAACTACAGGAGAGTAACTTCTATCTGAAATAAGCAGAATCTAACTGATTCCTGCTGTAAGGAAAATTTTGCTGAGTATGTGGATAACAGAAGATTATCACTCATTACAAAAACATGAAGCTACTGAGCTGAAGCCCCAGCTCTGATAAGGCATTTCCCAACAGCTACAGACTCCAGGGCAAACTAAGCCCTAATACAATTCCAACAATGGACTGCTTAAAGTTATAAAAAAGCCACCCACAGCAATTTATTCAGAAAACATGAAAGCCTTATATTTTTATTAGGCTAAGTAAGACTTACATAAAAATGTGCTCATTTTTGTTTAGGGAAAAATGTATCAGCATCGATCTTCTGAAGTTTCTCTTTTCAGTTGTAATCAGTGGTCCTATAAGTTGGGAAAGGGACATATATAATACTACTGACCTCCTTATATATCCCCTACATCAATAATACATTTGTGTGCGTCAAATATTAGGTCAATTTATTCCTATAAAATCCCAGTACATTGAAGAAATTAAACATTTTTTTCAAGTCAAAATGGAAATCTGTAGCAAATCTAAGCTTGCTCTCCTTCCTGAGTCTTAATTTAATTCATTAACACTATAGTTCAATCTTCACATCATCTCTTTTTATTTTTGGAAGTATAAGTCACACTGGAAATGATGCAAGAACACTTAAAAATAATTACTTACAATTCTTAACATAGCAGGTCACCAAGCCAAACAGTAGTCATAGGAGCATTATTAAGGGACTTCAAATATGGAAGATATCTGGAAATGCATGCATCAGGAAATATTATATGTACAAGGGAAAAGTAGCCATAAAACATTCGATGCATCTAGTATTAGGAATACCAGCCCTGACAATATACTTAGAATTCCATATTCTTTACAAGTAACATCTACTCCATACTGGGTTCGTCTACATGAGACGTTTACTCTGGAGTTGCCTAATTAGCATCACAGTAAACATCTTGCCATCTAGATGTGCAGCCCTATTTGGCCACAGGAAACTAATAAAGTCCACAGCAGGTTAGTACTTGATAATTCCAAGTACTATCCTGTTGTAGAGTGTCACGGCAGGGTCCTTCAGGAGGGCCGTGATCTCCTCAAGGCCCTCTCTCCGCGCTAATTAGGTCCAAGGGCACCCTCCATACTCGCCCGCCACGTCTTTGCTCTTAAGGAAAGTGTAATAGGGAGGCTGCCTTGCGTCTCCTCGGGCACGTAAACTCCTGGACCCCTCGTAGGTTTCCCCGTACAATGGGTGCTACTCAAGCACCCTAGCCTTGTGGGCTACGCGTGGCTCCTACCAGCCCCTAACACCATGCCCCAAGCCTCGCAGATATACCTGACGTTGGTGTGTCCTTCTCTATATAGTCTGCTCCCTCTCTGGGGTCTTCTCTCACAAGGCACTCCCCTCTTTGGGGCTCGCCGTGCCCTCCCTGGGCTTCCTAAAATGCTGCCCCCCCTTCTCTGGGGCCTTCTCTAACACTGCCCCTCTTCTCTGGGGCCTCTTCTAAAAGTGTTGTCCCACTCAGGGACCCTTGTCCACTTTGGGACTCTTACCTCAAGCCTCCGGTCTTTCAGGCCCACCGCGCTGCTTCCCCTCTTGCAGGACGCTGTGCTGCTATCCCCTTTCTTTGGGGACTACTGCAACACCCTGTCCTTCTCTTGGGGCGCTGTGCTGCTAACCCTTTCTGTCTGGGTCCACCGCAGCACCGTGCCCCTGTCCTGGGTTTTTCCCTGCAGCGCTAGCTGATTACTGGGCTCGCTACGCCCGTTCCGGGCTTCTCAATCTGGCCCCTCTTGGGCCTCTAGCATATTGCCCCTCTCGGGCTCCTTGTGCCCACCTTGGGCTTCCTAGTAGTGCCACCCCCTCTTTGGGGCTCACTGTGCCCACGCTGGGCTCCCTAATAAAAAATCGTCCCCCTCTCTGGGACCTGTTGTGCCCACACTGGGCCTTTTCAAGATGCCCCTCTCTGGGGCTGGGGTCTATGCACCCCGCACACAACCTGGGGTCTCAGTTCCCCACCCGCAACCCACTGGTTGCACTCAACTGCGCCTCCACTGGTGCACAAGCTGCGCCTTCCCTGGCGCTAGGGCACCCCACCCCTATAGGGTCCCTATGAGGCCTCCTCCAACCCCTACAGCCTCACCCAAGCCTCCAGTCGTAAAATACACAAAAGCAAACTCAAGCTGCCTGGCTATAACTAAACTCAAAGCTCTATGGCTCCAACAACATTGCTCCATATCCGCGGTACTTGCTGCTAGGCTCCTCTCTGCATCCTCACTCCCGGAGCTCCTGCCTCCCTGGCTGCTGGCAGGCAACCAACAGCCTGGCCTTGACTCTTAGCTTTATAGGAGCCAGGCCCTGCCCCCTACAGGCAGCTGATTCTTATTAGTCGCCCTGGCAACCCGCAGCTGTACTCATTATGGCTGCTGGGGCTTTTCCCCAGCAGCTTTCCCCTCTCTAGGAGCGGGGCAGCGAGGTGCACCACGACATACCTCCCCCCTTAAGATCCTGACTCACCGAGGCAGATCTTCCCTTTTCCTCAGGTGTTGCCGGATTCGGGGTCTCTTCTTGGCCTGTCTTCTGGCACCTACGGGTAATTCCTACAAGCGGCGGAGGTTTTAAGGCGCCTCCTCCTCACCTTTTACCCAGGGGCGCATCACATGGGATTTTTTGGGAGTTACCCTGCCAAAGGTAGCCCCGCCCACATTAGCCAACCCTGGTAGGGTGCACTTCAGGCCCACCTTTTTTTTTTCTCCTTCTACAGCCCCCTCATTTTAACAAGCCGGCTTCTTCTCTCTTCATCAGGGAGTTACTCCCTATTGCTTGGGATGGATTTTCCTCTCAATCCTCCTATGTCCCGAACTTCCTCTTCTTTGGGGCCCTTGTAATGAGTCCCTTCTTCCTAAGGCTTCCTCCCAGTCCATAAGCCTTCCCCACAGCTCCCACTGTTTTCTCAAAGCCTTCTGGGCACACTTCTCTCCCCAAAACTCTACCTTCCCTCGGTTGGTAGGTCTTCCGTTAGGCCCTTTATATATCTTCATGTAAGCTACCCCTCCAATTCTTGTATCTAAAAGTTTCTTAAAGTCCACCACAGGACTTGTCCTGGGAGGTGGCTAACATACACACATGGCCTCTTCTTTCCCTTTTGATCTTCTCTCGACCGAATTACCTTCGGTGAAGATGGCCCTTCTGCCTCCTTAACTTGGTCTGCCATCCGCACACGGTCCGGTCTCTGCCGTTGTACTGGGCTAGATATTTCTTCTTTAAGGTGGAGCTTGAGACGTCCATCTCCTCCCCCCTTAAGTTCCCTGGGGTTCTGGCCCCTTCTTTCCAATTTGGGCCCCTGTACTTTTCCTTTACTCTGGGCTTCTGCCACTCTCTCCCCTCTGGGAGCTCTATCTGCTCTATCACCCATCAGAGCCTTTGCCATTTCTGGACTCTGGTCCTTTTGCCTTAGCTGTCCTCCTTTCTGAGTATGTCTAGGGTAGCTTAGGTCACTGTTTTTGCTGTCCCTACTGTCCGGCTCACCGCCTTGAACAGCTATTGTATCCCCCTTATCTACCTTCATCCGTTTCCCCTCTTTAGGTACTGTTAGTACCCCAGCATCGTGCTTGCAGGCCAGTTTCTCTACTTTTTCTCCTCAAGCCATTTAATTCCTCTGTATGCTGGCTTGCCCAGCGACTCCATTCTTGTTTGAGGTACTTGATCACAATGGGGATACTTTCTTCCCCCATTCTTGCCCCATCTGTCTCAGGAGATCCCTCCATCATCATGCCCTTTTCTAATTTCTCTATTTCCGTCTCCTCCTTGGAGCTTCCTCTCCCAACATTCTTATGGAGCTCTTGGTCTTCTTGGACCTTCAAATGTATGGTCTGTGCCATCTCTACCCATTTCTCAGTCTCTGACAAGATTTTTTTCAAGGCTTCCAGCTCTTGTAGCTGCTCCTGGTGCTCAGTGCTAATCCTAGATGTATACTCCTCCAACTGCAAACTTACTGCAGTCAATCTTTCTCTTTGTGCCTGAGCAACCTGTGTCAGTTGCTGCTCAAAGTCCGCTTGTACTATCCTCTCTGTGACTGTGCGCTCTTCTACACAGGTCCTCAGGGACTGCACCTCTTTCTCTAGGTGGTCCTTTTCTCTTTCCACCTTTTGCCTTTGAGCCCGCAACTCTGCACACTCCTTTGTTTTATCTCTCAGCTCTGTTTCGAGGGACTGCTTCTGCTCTTGCAAGGCCTCATGATTGGCCATATACTCCTTTACTTTTTCCATTTCTTTCTTTATCACCCTACTGGTCTCCTGTCCCTGGGTATGGCTCTCTGTAAGTCTTTCCCTTAGCTCTCCCACCAGGTGTTCCGCCTGGTCACATCTCTCTTGCCATGTTCCCAGACTCTCCTGCAGGCTCTCTATCTGTTCAGCCTGGCTATGTATTTCTTTCTGGAGGGTTGCTATAAGGCTCTTAGATACCTCCAGCCTCTGCACCATCTCTTTTTGTTCCCCTGTTTGGCCCTTGTCAGGCTCTGGGGACTTCCTCTTCCATACCGCTATCTCGTCTACCAGCTCTCGCAGCTTCTCCTCTCGCCGTTTACTTCCCTTAGTCTCCTCCGCTATGAGCTGTTCTATTGCTCGGGTCCTCTCTGCCTCTGCTGCCAATAGGCGCCTAATCTCCTTGGAGCCTTCCTTCTTTCCAGGTTGTACCCGCAGCTCTAAAGTGGCTACTCTTGCCTCAGCACGATCCCAAAAGGAACAAGCTATCTCTAACTCCCACTCTGATCGAGCAATGTTTTCTTTGAGCTCACTTACTCGTAACAGCCAGGTAAAATTCTCCTGCCTGAGGCTCTCTATCGTCTGTTCCTGCCATCATTCCACACTTTTTTTTTTTCCCTCTCTGGACCTAACTCAACGTCTTTTCTTATCTAAAATTCCGACTGGCAGTCTTATATTTGGTCTGGGCTTATCTACTCAAGCCCCACTCTTACTGCATTGTGATTCTTCACCTCTGTCTAGCCCTCAGGTTCATTCCCCTTCTAGGGAACACGGGTTCCTTCCCCGTGCACAGCCTCTCTTCCCGGCCAATGCATCAGTTGTCATGGCGGGGTCCTTCAGGAGGGCCGTGATCTCCTCAAGGCCCTCTCTCCGCGCTAATTCGGCCCAAGGGCACCCTCCATACTCACCCGCCACGTCTTTGCTCTTAAGGAAAATGTAATAGGGAGGCTGCCTTGTGTCTCCTCGGGCACGTAAACTCCTGGACCCCTCGTAGGTCTCCCCGTACGATGGGTGCTACTCAAGCACCCTAGCCTTGTGGGCTACGCGTGGCTCCTACCACCCCTAATACCATGTCCCAAGCTTCGCTGATGTATCTGATGTTGGTGTGTCCTTTTCTATATAGTCTGCCCCCTCTCTGGGGTCTTCCCTCACAAGGCACTCCCCTCTTCGGGGCTCACCATGCCCTCCCTGGGCTTCCTAAAATGCTGCCCCCCCTTCTCTGGGGCCTTCTCTAACACTGCCCCTCTTCTCTGGGGTCTCTTCTAAAAGTGTTGTCCCACTCAGGGACCCTTGTCCACTTCGGGACTCTTACCTCGAGCCTCCGGTCTTTCAGGCCCACTGCGCTGCTTCGCCTCTTAGAGGACACTGTGCTGCTATCCCCTTTCCTTGGGGACTACTGCAACACCCTGTCCTTCTTTTGGGGCGCTGTGCTGCTAACCCTTTCTGTCTGGGTCCACCGCAGCACCCTGCCCCTGTCCTGGGTTTTTCCCTGCAGCACTAGCCGATTACTGGGCTCGCTACGCCCGTCCTGGGCTCTTCACATATTGCCCCTCTCGGGCTCCTCACATATTGCCCCTCTCGGGCTCCTCACATATTGCCCACCTTGGGCTTCCTAGTAGTGCCACCCCCTCTTTGGGGCTCACTGTGCCCACGCTGGGCTCCCTAATAACGTCGTCCCTCTCTGGGACCTGTTGTGCCCACACTGGGCCTTTTCAAGATGCCCCTCTCTGGGGCTGGGGTCTATGCACCCCGCACACAACCTGGGGTCTCAGTTCCCCGCCTGCAACCCACTGGTTGCACTCAATTGCGCCTCCACTGGCGCGCGCAAGCTGCGCCTTCCCTGGCACTAGGGCACCCCGCCCCTATGGGGTCCCTATGAGGCCTCCTTCAACCCCTACAGCCTCACCCAAGCCTCCGGTCATAAAATACACAAACGCAAACTCAAGCTGCCTAGCTATAACTAAACTCAAAGCTCTATGGCTCCAACAACATTGCTCCATATCAGCAGTACTTGCTGCTAGGCTCCTCTCCACATCCTCACTCCCGAAGCTCCTGCCTCCCTGGCTGCTGGCAAGCAACTAACAGCCTGGCCTTGACTCTTAGCTTTATAGGAGCCAGGCCCTGCCCCCTACAGGCAGCTGATTCTTATTAGTCGCCCTGGCAATCCACAGCTGTACTCATTATGGCTGCTGGGGCTTTTCCCCAGCAGCTTTCCCCTCTCTAGGAGCGGGGCAGCGAGGTGCGCTGTGACATAGAGTTTTTTCACGCACAGCAACACATGTGTAGATGCTGATCTAGCTGGCTGGAGCACGAGGGTATTTCAGTTCAGGGGCTGCCTGCTAGCTAACTCCGCACTGGAGCACCCTCATGCTCCAGCCAGTCCCACTGCAGCATGTTGAGCCAGGTCAGAGCAGTCCCAGGTTGGCAGGCTGACCCCCTAGATCCTCTGCCAGCTGTGGCTGCTCCAACCAAGCTCAGAGTGCTGTAATCCTAGGCACGCGTATAAATGCACTGCCCAGAAACAATAAACTCTGGTGCAATAAGCATCTAGTAAGCTGACTTCCGACATTTGCTTTGAGTTCCCTCAGAACTTCATGGCAATGTTTACTATTTCTACAGCTAATACTTTAAATAATAAAGATACTTCTTTTTTCCTTGTCATAAGAAGCATATCTATATTGAAAAGTAGTTCATTCATATTCTTTTATAGATTTTTAATTATCTGAGCAGACCGTGATATAGGAGGAAAAGGTTGATTGGGACAATATTTTAAATAAAATAAAATTAAGATGTTTATTTTGCTTTTCAGAAGATTGCATTGATTAATTTTGCTTTATTATAATAAATGACTACTAGGTATATTTTGAATGTATTTATCCCTTTAGTTGTATATCTTATTTACTGATCTGATATTGTAGTTTGTCAATGTGATTTAGAGTTAATACAACATAAACATACCAGCTCTCAGAACTTATTCCTGATGGATCAAATAACTGTGTCAGTATGAGGTATGTGCCCATTTTGTTTTGTAAGGTTAACTAGTTTTGTGGCTTGGCCTCATCAGTTTGAAAAAAGTATGAATACACATACAAAAATAGCCTCACCTTGAATATTGTGTGTGAATTGGAGAAGTCTTGGAATAAATAGATATAAAGTCCCAACAGGCCCCAGCTGTATTTCAGTGAATATCACAAGCTTATGGAATCACTAACAGATGTGCCTACTGTTAGAGTTGCCTTATGAAATGGGATTAAAATGGAACATCAATTCCTGTTTTTCTCTAACACTGCTGAAATTTCCCATAGGGCATTTTCTGTGCACTCTGAATTGTCTATGAAGTTTTGTTTGGTTTCTCTTCATAAATTTTTAGTAGGAAGTCTTTGAAATTGTGTTTTAGTTGAATTTTTTTTCCCTGGGAGTCCTACTTTTCATTGCTGATCAACAGATCTTAAAGAAACAAAACATGAAAAGACTAAGCTTATCTATCATCCATGTTCCCATGGAAAGATGGATTTTGAATAGGTTTAATGCAAGAAATAGATTTTCTTTAAAATATCAGATTTTGGATTATTGTTATTTATTATTCAAATTGCAACTAGAGCTGAATATGACACCCTTTTCATGTTAAAGGGAAATTTGGGCTGCTGGCTTTTTTTTACTAAAGTGGAACAAGAAAAAATATATTTCAGAATTTCCTAAAAAATGAAATTACAAGCAAAATTTCTTTCAGACTGGTTAAATTGTCTCTCCTAGACAAATCAAGCAATTTTACCCTGATTTAGGTTTTTAAAAATATATATGATATATCATCATTTGAAAAAAAAATGAAATGAAAAGTCATGAATTTTCTCATTTGGAATAACGTTCTATCCTGAAAAAATTCATGAAGCTTTTAAAATGTTTCTTTCCAAATTAAATTTGTTGAAATTGATGTTTTGTTTGAAAATATTTCATTTTTGATAAACTGGCATTTTCCAATGGAGAAATGTTTTACGAGAAAGTTTATTATTAGCTCCTGTAATAACTAAAACATTATGCACTATACATACAAAATGGATTAACTAAAGGAAAGGGAAGATCTGAGCCCAAGCCTAATGGAATTTGGAGCACATAAACTGTATGTCAGTAGGTAAGTCTTTCCATCAAGCTCTATCCTGAATTGATGGAAGAACGGGAAGTGAAATAGGAGACCAGCCTAGCTTGACAGCAATTTCTTGAATACGCAGAAACTCAAAATGGAATCCTTTAAAAAGTAGAAACTTGGTCGTAATACCAGGGAAGAGTATAAGAGTATCACATAGGCATGCAGGGAGAAAAATGGGAAGGCCAAGGTACAACTTGAGATGCATCTGGCAAGGGACATAAAACACAGTAAACAGGGATTCTATAGATACGTCAAAAGTAAGATGAAGTTCAGAGATTTCATAGGTTTCTTTCAGAATGCAGAAAGCAATCTTGCAACAGATCCAGTGAAGGTTGAAATATTCAATAATTTTCTTCCTTCAGGTTTCATGAATAGGGGCAGGTGTCAGCTGATGAGTGCAGTTGGCAACAAAGGTAGACAAGGAGGCAAACAGCCTAGAATAATGACAGAACAGGTTAGGGCTTACTTAGAGAAACTAGATGCTTTCATGTTGGTATATGATGCCAGATGGGATGCATCCAAGAGTACTGAAGGTATTGCCTGAGGTAAATTTGGAGCCATTTGCTATCCTTTGTGAGAGTTCCTGGAAGTTGGATTTTGTCCTTGATGACTGGTAAAGGGCAAACACAGTGCCCATCTTTAAGAGGGGAAAGAAAGAGAATCTGGGGAACCACAGACCAGTCAGCCTGACCTCTATACCTGGAAAGATCATGGAGCACATCCTCAAGGAATCCGTTGTGAAGCACCCAGGGGAGAACAAGGTGATCAGGAACAGTCAGCCTGGATTCACCAAAAGCAGGTCTTACCTCACCAGCCTGTTTTATGTAATGATAAAGTGAGAGAAATCAGTAGGCATGATATACCTTGATTTTAGCATGTCTTTTGACACTGGTCTCCCATGACATTCTCATTTACAAGCTAAGGATATACAGAGTAGACAAAAGTACTGTAAGGTGGATACATAACTGGTTGGGTCATTGTACTCAGCAAGTAGTCCTCAATGCTTTAGTGTGTAGTTGGGAGGAGGTATTAAGTCAGGTTCACAAGAGGTCTGTCCTGGGTTCAGCATTGTTTAATATCTTCACTAATGATTTGGATGATAGGATCAAGTGCATGTTTAGCAAATTTGCAGATGACACCAAGTTGAATGGGACTGCAGACACCCCATTGGGCAGGGCTAGGATCCAAGATGAGATTTAACAAGAAAAGTACAAAGTCCTGCATTTGCAATGAAATAACTGCATGTGCAAATACAGATAGGGGAATGACTGGCCTAAGGTGCAGTAATGCAGAGAAGGATCGGAGGGGAGGGGAGGGGCTGTCACAGTGTACCATAATCTGAATATGACCCAACAGCGTGCTCTTGTTGCAAGCAAGCAAACAAACAAATAAACAAAAAAAATCAATAGCATCCTGGGTTATATTAACAGGAGTGGCACTAGCAAAACAAGGAAAGTGATTCTTTTGCTCTATTGATCACTGGTGTGGCCTTACCTGGAGTACAGTGTCCAGTTTTAGGCCCAACAGTTCACAAAGAGTGTGGAGAGATTGAAAAGTCCGGCATATAGGGCAACAAAAATGATCAGGACTCTGGGAGACCTGACTAATGAGAAAAGGCTGAAAGAGCTAGGATTATTTACCTCAGAGAAGAGAAGACTGTGGGAGGATTTCATAAGAGGCTTCAAATACCTGAAAGGTCATTATAGAGAGGAAATGTAGACTGGACCTTCTGATTATGATGATGTTCAGGCATTGGAACAGGCTACCTAGAGAAGTTGTAGAATTTCCGTCCTTGGAAACTTTCAAGAGCAGCTGAAGGTTTAGTTGAGGATGCCCCTGAACTGAGCAAGGGGCTGGAATAGATGATCTTGTGAGGCCCCTTCCAGCCATACTTTCCCATGATTCTATGATCTTATAGCAACAGAGATGAGTTAATGAAAAACTGCCAATTCATGAACTTTTATATATAGCTGATTGTCGCAGGACACCTCGGTGCCTGCTCCTAGAGAGGTGAAACTGCCAGGGAGAGAGCCCTGGCAGAGCCTAATGAGCGCAGCTGCGGGTTGCCGGAGCAACTAAGGGGAGCCAGCTGCCTGTAGGAGGCAGGGCCTGGCCCTTATAAAGCCCAGGGCTGAGGCCAGGCTGGCAGTTCTCTGCCAGCAGCTAGAAAGGCAGGAGCTCATGGGGCTAACAGCAAGTACTGCTTGAGTGGAGTTAAGCCATGATGTTAAGTTATAGCCAGGCAGCTTTGGGTTGTGTTTTGAGTTACAGCCAGGAGGCTTGTGTTGTGTTCGGTTAATGTTTGTATTACAACCGGAGGTTTGGGTGAGGCTGTAGGGGTTGGAGGAGGCCTCAGCGGGGACTCACAAGGGAGTGTGAGGCCCCAGCGCCAGTGAGGGCACGGTCTAGCGCCAGGAGGGTGCATCATTCTTATAGCGCCAGTGAAGGTGCAGTTTACGTGCCAGTGCAGGAGCAACTGGCGGCAAGGAGTGCAACCAGTGGGTTGCAGGCGCAACCAGTGGGTTGCGGACGGGGAATAGAGACCCTGGGTTATGTGCGGGGCACGTAGACCCCAGCCCCAGAGAGAGGGGCGATTCTATCAGGGAGCCCAAGGTGGGCACGGTGAGCCCCAAAGAGGGGGAGCGCCATATTGAACTATTGGGAAGCCCAGTGTGGGCACGGCGAGCCCCAAAAAGGGGGAGGGGCCATACTGAGGAGCCCTAGAGCGGGGCGATATTGAGGAGCCCGGTAGCAAGCTAGCACTGTGGAAAACCCAGGGAAGGGCAAGGTGCTGCGGTGGCCCCCGAGGGGACGGGGAGTAACAGCGTGGTGAGCCCATATCAGAAAGGGTGGTAGTGCGGTGGGCCTAAAAGACCGGAGGCTCGAGAGGACGTCCCAGAGGGGACTAGCTTAGTGTAGAGAAGGCCCAAGAGTGGGCTGGGTTATAGAAGAAGGGCCCGGGAAGCGGGCGTGCAGACACAACAACGTCTTTCCCATCTGCGAGGCCTGGGGTATGGTATCAGGGGAAGTTGGAGCCACGCATAGCCCATAAGGCTAGGGTGTCCGGGGAACACCCACCATAGTGGGAGACCCCCAGGGGGTCCAGGAACACACGGGGACAGAGGTCCCGAGTAGCCGTGCCCAGGGAGTCATAGGCAGCCTCCCTACTACATTTTCCAACAAGATGTGGCGGGCGAGAATAAGAGGGTGCCTTGGGCCGGCCTTGACACGGAGCGAGGGACCTCGAGGAGATCACGGCCCTCCGAGGGGACTCCCGCCGTGACACTGATAAAGTCCTTTGCATCAGTACCTTTACTTCTGCTTTCCTAAACACCCTCATCGGTTATGCCTTCCCTACTGAATGCAGGCCAATAATCCAAAGCCACTTGGAAAGGGGAGACAGCAAGAGATAGAGACTAACAAAACAAATATATTTAGACAAAATTTCCCAACCAAAAAGTACAAGTATTAGAACTTCATTTGTGGCTCCCCCTTGCAACTAGTAATTTCTTTCTCCTGGGTCCTTTTCATGTACTGACCCAGGAAGTACTCCATCCATTTCTAACTGTTAAATATTCCACCAAAAACAATACACCAGGAACAGAACTCCTCTCTGTTGGCCCCAGTTTCTGGCCCCGACTCCCCTTAGTGGTATTTGTGAATGAGAGACTGCTTGTAGGTGTGAGGCTTGCTTTGAGACTTGGAGTCAGGAGGGAGAGTCCTAGACCCAGTAAACTCTTAACTCCGATGATGTCATGACCTACTTTCACTGACTGGAAAATTCTTAACTGATAAAACCACTTTTCTCTCTTAGTACACAGTTACTGCTCCTATTTGCATTTTAAATTCTAATCAGTGTTTATATTTGATTAAATTGTATGAGGAGATTCACAGCTTTTCACTCTCTGACTTTCAGACCCTTAAGATTTATAGTCTGCATTTCTTGGGGCTTAGCTGGTACGGAAATTCTCTGTTGCTCAACCACAAATTCTGGTTCACTCCTGACTCCTCCCTGGAAAGTTTTTTATTCTGTTCTGGGTACAGTCCAAAACCTCCAGTACAGCTGAGTCCCTGACTGAACTTATTTAAACAATGCCATTTCTTACAGAGTGGAAGGTCTAGTCTTGATAGGCCCCAAAATTCTTGTACATTTCACCCCTCCCCGGGTATTCCTACTACTAGAAGTCCTACTACTGTGTTCTTCTGGCAGTGGCAATTTCAGTTCCACTTCTTGCTTTCCTGACTTCCTTATCTAAATACCACAGATAATTTTCCTTACTCATCTCTGTGCAAAGATTGAGATTCTAAGTCAAAGGAAATAAAAGCAGCATTCTAGAGAGCTCTGCATACTCCCTGAGAGAAAATCTGATTTTTTTAAAATGACAGACAGGGTAGGTCACAGGAAGAGTCAAATGTGCACATGCACAGTAGAAACAATTACAAATCAGCATTTCAGACTCCACTGTAGAAGTGCTAGAATGTATTTGCAATATGAGAAGATCCCGTTGTTACCACAGAAAAGCTTGGAGCAGAGAACACCATTATTCTTTCTGGGTGTGTTTAATTTATGTGTTCATAACACATAATTACTTTAAAAAATTGCTGCCTCATAAAATATATTAGAGATGGCAGCCATCTGAAGAAATAATGTAAGAATACTCAAATGATCATAGCATAAGGGTCACATTTGACACATTACTCTCTATGGACAATTACATTTCAAATGAAACAGAAATTGAAGGTCAAGGCACCAGTCTAGTTGGACTTTGCATCAAACCATTCACATTTTTGGTATTAGAGAATGCCATAAGTTATCATACAGAGATAAGATTAAAAAAAAGAACCAACTTGTTCAAAACAAGGCTTTCAGGGATAATTTCGTAGCAGAATTGGCAGTCCTGCAACTAGACCCATATGGGTCGATCCACTGCATCTGTACACCAGTTATTTCAGTAGACAATTGAGATCTCTTTGATTTAGCAGTGAGCTAATTTAATAAATAAATAATTCTAATATAATAAAAGCCTTACCACTTCTGTCTGTCTATCCATAATGCTCTGGGACAACTGCGCATGCGGGCCTGGAGCCTTAGGATAGACAGATGGACAGGCAGAGGTGGAGGTGGCAGCAGAGGTAGGTGGGGCAAGGCTGTGCTCCCCGCTGCAGGGATCGGCCATGTGGGGGCATGGCTTGCCATCACGGGGGCGTGGCACATGGCCATATGAGGGGGTTACGACATGCTGCCGCAGGTGCCATGAGGGTGACATGCCACACATACCCCTGTGCTGGAAGCACCCAAACACAGGAAAGGCGCATCGTGTGGCCAGAGGGTGCAACATAAGGAGTGGGCATGAGGGGCATGCCCCACCCTGCAGTCATGTGCTGCAGCTGGTGGGTGCTGCCCACGTCCCCATGCCCGCCCCCCTTGGGGCTGCCTGCGACCGTGCTCCCCCCCGCCCATGGCCTGCAGCCAGCGGGCGCTCCCACCCTGTGTGCTATAGGCATCTGGGTGGGTTTGGCTGGGTGGGTGCAGCATGTGGCTGGATCTGTGTGTGGCTGGGGTTGTGTGTGTGGCATCTGGTGGGTGTCGCATGTGGCTAGGTGTGTGTGGCACTGGGTGGGTAGGTAGATGGGTAGGTGGGTATGTGGGTGGCGGGTGGCTGGGTTGGTGGGTGTGGCACAGTGGCACGTGGCTGGGTGGGTTGCTGTGGCACGTGGGTGGGTGGATGTGGCTGGGTAGGTGGGCGGGTTTGTGCGTGTGACCTATGCCTGGGTAGGTGTGGTGTGTGGCTAGGTGTGTGTGTGGCACATGGCTCTGTGTGGTGTGTGGCATGTGGCTGGGTGGGTGGGCCTGACCTTTGTGGGGGAGGAGAGTGGTGGCAGTGCAGGGCAGTGGGTGGTGGCTCCCTGTCCCCGCTGCCTGTCCGTCATTCTTGAGGGACACTTTGCTAGTAATATAATAATTTTAAACAGTCACTCCATACATAGCCTTCAAATGTCAAATAGTTGTGAAACGTTTCTCCCATAATTTTTAGAATGAGCTTATATTAGCAAGAGGGCTTTTTGAATACAATATGTATCTTCAAGTACTAAAAATATTTAATGGTAATTTACACTGTAAGTGTCAGTGTCTTAATTGAGACAGTCTTTTCAAATGACAAAAGTGAACATTTATTTTGGGTGTTCAATGTATGCAGTTACAGTAATGTAGCTTGTACTTCAAAGACATTCTGTCTAGGTAAGAAAAAACAAACATGCAAATATTATTGCTTAATCAGTTCTAAGAGAGAAAAGTGGTTTTATCAGTTAGCAATTTTACAGAAAAATAAATCAGGTTTATAAGGCAGTCACTGGATAAAGGAGTACCAACAAAAGGAAAAAATGTGTGCACAATGCTGCATTAGTTCTACACCAGTCAGAGATCAAAAAACTTAAGTTCCAACCCCGTTGTTAATTTCTCAGATGGTTGCTGAATTAAGAATGAATTGTCCAGTGCCTGTTGTTGCTTTTACTTCAAAAGGCCCCACTTCTCCCATCAGCTGGAACACAGTTGCAGTTCCACACAGCCAACTGGATGGTGTCCTTTGAAATAAAAATTGCTGCAGATAGCTGTTATGTTTCTGTGATCCCAGCTAGTTTGCAAATTCTCAGCTTCACAGGGTGGTTAAAAACTTAATTCTGTAAACCCATTCTGGGTTTTGCTGTATAAGGAACTGTCTCAACTATTTTCTTCCATATATGAAAAGCCAGACCCATATTAGTCTTTAGAGCCATGTCTATAAATCACCTTTACACTGAACTAAGAAATGTCTTAGCAAAATAGAGCACCCCTGGGCACATCTAGATGAGATGCTATGGCACAGTAGCAACAAGCTACTGTGTGGTAGCTTATTGCTATGGTGGCATAGCATCTCTAAACATGAACTTTGATGACTACACTACTGTGCAGTAGCACTTAAAAATAACTGTGTGGGGATGGTACTGCACAGTAACACTGGTTTCTGTGCAGTCATTTAGTACTTGGTTAAGCAAGTACTAAATGACTGTGGAGTAACAACTGCACTGTCCACTGCTCATATAGACGTGGCGCCTATGAGCTATTCTGCCAGCTGTTTGAGCAAGTCCCTGCCACAAGTTGTTCAGGGTTCAGACAAACCAGTTTTTTTAACACAAAAAGTCTAGGTCCCTCTGCCCACTACCCTCAGAAAGGAAATCAAAAGAAAATACCATTGCCTCCATCTGCTGCACCCTAAAATAGATGCAATATAGACACCTCTGTGTGCCTTAGGTGCTTGTTCCCATGCATCCATTTTGGCATATGCCTAGATCTCATAATAGTGATAAAATTTTTATGTGCACCAATATCTAACAGGCTTGCACTCAGGCTTTCCTCACCCTCCCCCCCCCCCCCCGCCCCTTTGCCTCTTTGGTGAATCTAGCTTGCAACCACCCTCAGATAAGTGAATCAAATGAAAACGTCAATGCCCCTTTCAGTTCATGCTATAAAGGTCCTCCATCTTATTCCAGCAGCAACAACCTCTGTCAGCCTCCTTTTCTCTCTCAGCTAGGGACCCTTTTTAAACAATCCCAGCTGGAAATCCATTCTCAAATCAGATCATCCACCATAGATTCACTGCCAGGCATGGCTAGCAGCCCCTCCTGGATCCTTAAATGGTCTCTGCATCCTGTCATAGTCCCCTTTGTGGCTGTGTTATACCTTAAAATGGAACATCTTGGAGCAGATCTGGGAAAATGCCAAAAAGCTGCTTTCTGCCACACATCCAAAATCATGCTGAGGTGGCTATATTGCATCTATTTTGTGGTGTAGTAGATGGAATGATTGTACCAGGTTTCACTAAAGTGTTTCTTAGTATGATCCTCTGATGGTGTAGACATGCCAAAGTACTGATCTAAAGCCCAGTAGAATTAAGAGAGAGGGACTCTTTTTTATAATATTGTATGGCCTGAAATTAAAGAAATGCAGATTTAAGTGCCCACTTTGCCTTATTCCAAGTTCTGGATGAAAACTGCATGTAAAAGACCACAGAACAGGAATATATCCAAGGTCAGGGTCCTAACCAGTAGGCTGTATCAATACACTCCTCCACATGAATCAAATTGTTCAGGTGTTAGATAGACAAAAATCAAAACCAGAACATGTCAATGCAATTTTATTTTTTTAGCAAAAACATTTAAAGATTTGATTCAGTTCCGGTATGAAACAAAAAAAAAAAATGCCAAATCCTAATACTTGACATGAAACTGAATTCTTGCCAGCTTAATTATTGACATTAATGGCCTTTAAATCAAACCCTGAACATTATCCCTTTAGTCTTGTTATCTCACTCCCATGAACAAGAGGCAAAAATGAATGACGGAAAACCATTTGCATCAGGGACTGAGAGTGGACTGCTAACTTCGTAGCTGGAACAGTCAGAAACGTATTATTGCTAAAATTCTATTTCTACCAATGTCTTTCCAGTTTGTAATCAGCAAATATCAGGGAACTAAGAATGAAAAGGGAAAATAAAGGGAAATAGTATACAAGATTGATTTCTCCTTGAGAGACATACATAAATAGAGGGAGGCTTTAGGAAGAGGTGTTTTGCCAACAGCTCTGCCACCCGCATTCCAACTCCTACATCGTTTGTTAAAAATCTGCTAAAATAATTTCCACTGAAAACAAATCAGATATATTTTGGAAGCTTTATGGAGAGACGGAATGTTATTTGTCCTTCAAAATGCTGCAACACTGATTATGTTGCCGTCAGGTTAATAGTTAGTAAAGCTGTTAATAACATGGAATCATCAATAGCTCTAGCTCTGAATTTATTGCTCTGCTGAATAAAAGCAGAGGAAGGTTTGTGCAATTGACTGGGCAAATCAATTGGCTTCTTCTATAGTAAATACTGAAATGTGTCTAACATTTTGGACCACCTTTCATTCAGAAGGGTCTTGCAGCAGTTTACATGTCTATATTTCTACAAACATGCTCCTAAAATGCCTGTGTTTAAGACCATGTGATAAGAAGCAGTATCAGAGATAGTGCAGAAGTTTTCTATAGTTAAAATAGGATGTATTATAACTACCAGCTCATATAATGATGTATGCAAGTTGGGTTTTTTTTGGCAGGGGGGCATTGTTATGAACAATATTCATCTACTTGTATGTTTGCTATTAAAAGTTGACCCGGCATATAAATGAACCATACATTTTATGGCTGAACTTCAGGCAATGCAACTTTTCCCCCTGAACATAAAGTGATAACTACAGGGGAAAAAAAGACCTTGAACTCCATTGCCATTGCAGAATCCTACAGGAGAATCAAATAATAGAAGAAAATACTCAAAGAGTGCATCCCCACAAATGTGCACGTCATTTGCGGTGCTGCAAACCCATATGTGGTGCAGTAAACTGCATGCGTCCCACATGCATGCATTTGCCACACTGCAAATTTACAGTGCAGTGGGTTTTTTTGAAGTCAGGAGATCCTGATGTCGGGGGGGAAAAAAATGCACCAAAGAAGAGCAGCATGGTGCATGTGGCTGCAGTGAAAACTGCCTGAAACCAGAGCCTGGATAGCCAGAGCCATGCTCTGGCTGCTGGCCAGAAGCCACATGCCCAGGTTGCCACCACTGCAGCCCCAGACGATCCGCAGGACCCCAGATAAAGCTGCAAGCTAACCCAGGTGATGGTCCAGCCCTTCTACCCCACTCCAGGCAATCTGCCACACACCAAAGCACATGTGCTGGGGCATGCCCCAGGACAACTAGCAGTGGCACAAATTCATCCCACCCTTACTTCTCCCCAAGGAAATGCACATTCCTGATCATAGGACACACCCAAAAGGGTTAAACTAGATAAAAAATACTACAATAAAAACTACAATGAAAAAGATATGGTTTGGTATTTTTTGTTGTGTACACAAAAACACTGCAACTACAGAAATCAAGGCTACCGGGGGGGGGGGGGGAGGGGGTGATTATAGGCTGTATTTTAGTTTAGTGAGAATTTTATGTTTCTTTTGAAAGAAAAAAGGTAGAGTTATAATCAGGACAAATACAGCATTTATATACCTAGAATCACAGAGAAGGTGATGTAATGCTGAAAGCAGGAAACCAGGGCTGCTTTTGAATTTGTACCAAAATGCACAGCAAACAGGAAGGCAATGACCTTGTGTCATTTTGTTTCACCACTTGTAAATTACTGATTTGCAGTTTTATCCTCAGATGCAATGTATTACACATGCAGAATACTATGTATATATATACTGTATGTGAATAACATCTTGATAAGAGGTTCTTTTATTGCTTCATTCAGCTTGGTTAAAAGTACCACATGGCCAAAACGTTTCCACTGCTAGCGTTTAAAGAGGGCAATCTTCTTTTTCTAATTATTTCCTGATTAAAAAAGTAACCGAGAGTTTGACTTTCTCTTCCTTTTCTAGGGGAAGTGATCCATTTTAACATCATGAAATCTCTCTAAAGATGAAGATTTTGCTCCTTAAAAATCTAAAGGGAATACAAAAGCAAAAACAAAATACTTACTGCCTCAGTATCAGTAAAAACAGAAAAAAAAACCCAATACCAATAGGAAAAATCATTTGTAAATGACAGAAGTTATCTGTTGGGCACTGTTTACATTGTTCTTACTGTCAGAGTCAGTCAGTATTTTATTCTTATAAATATTTAGTTAAAAATCTTTAAGCCACATTAAGGTAGCACCATTAAAATAGATGAATCACAAATTGCAAAATCATGGTTCCTTCAACAATCCTGGCACAAACAAAATACTTTTTCCATTAGTTAAGGGAAAAGCATGAAGAGAATACCGAATAACATGGAGTATTTGACAAGTATGTGCAAGATGATTGATTTAACACGGAATGATACTGATATAGAACTGAAATAGCACTATGAATCATGCCCCTTGGCCTTTGGTTTTACTGACTTCGGGTTTTAACTTTACAACTAGAATTTTGCATGAGTGCCTTATTTAAAACTCAGTTTTCCTGATGTTCTTTATAATACGAAAAGGGCTGTGAGTCTCCACCAGCTGCTGTAAGAAATTAAGGTAGCAGTGGTCTATAGTGTATTTGGGCCCTGTAGCAGGATACCCCAGCACTGCCCTGTTCTGCCCACAGAGAAGTTATCCCTGATGGTTGTTTCCCAAGCTTGATCCCAGGTTGTGGCAGGTGAGGCTTGGATAAGGAGAAACTCCTCAGGGAGGACTGTAACTCCAGGTCCCCTGAGTCACGTACTCTTGGGTTGGAACTTCATTGGTCCAAGAAGCTTCCAAGGAAACAGAAAAGTGAGGGGAAGGTTGCTCTTGAGGGAATGAAAGTAGGGAAGGACTAGGGGAACAGGCCATTCTGAGTGAGGAGAGGCTGCAAAGAGTTACACAGAAGCAGGGGAGAGAAGGTTCTGAGGTCCAAGCCAAGATGCATGGTGCAGGGCACAAACAAAGGCAAACCTAGAGCTGAAAGCAAGCTGATACTGCTAGACAATGTAACAAGATTGACTCCCAACACTTCTGGAGGAAAGGGACAGGGTGGAGGGGTGAAGGAGTCCTGTGAAATCACCTCTCTGTGTTGAAAATAGCCCACCATCTTCTGCATGAGATTCACCCTCCCTTTTCTACAGTTACATCAAGACATGGCTGGTGAGATTGGGGGAGAGGGCAGAAGGTAAAACCTTATGCCAGGAAGTGGATGCAAATGAATAGCACCCTCTCACAAGCCCGAATTCCATTCCAGGATTCAGAACCCAGCTTCTCTTTGCCTCATGCCTGTGCACAACCTAATGTCAAGTTTAAGTCTTCTTCATGGACCCTCTCAGAAGGAACATAACTTCTTTTGGGGTTGTGACCTCAGGTTGGAAACTGCTGACTCAGGGCCCTGCAACATGTTCAAATTAAAGCTGGATAGAAACCAGTTATAGAGTTATTGCACATTTTCAAGCACCAAATTTATAGTTGGTTGGCTCTTTTTTATAGCTAGAAGTTCATTTTTACCATGTGATAATTACGCTGCACATGTGGCTAGTCAAAATGTATTGTGTAATATAGGTAATGTGTGGCAGGGGCTGTAAAGACTGATCCTATGCACACTTAATTAAATGGGAATTTTTCCATCAACTTTTTTGAGCACCGATCAGGCCATAACTCACCTTTAATTCCCTCATACATTCCTCCAGTGGTACAAGGAAAAGCCCTAACATTGCCCATTGATAAGAACATGTTATTGGATATCAGTAATGCGAACTACAAACACTTAGAGTATATGAATCATGTTTACCAAAATGAAGAGATTGGCTTAAGAAAAATCAAAGTATTTTTACATACATTATACTACATTCTGAGTTATTTTTATAGACCTTATAGATTTTGAACATTCATGGTATAATTGGATCAAATGTTCAAATTTTTACCTGTAACACCAAAGACTAGATACTTGTAAAAACTAAGATTTTGATTCAAAACTCACTTTATTCCAGGACTTAAAACTTTAAGAAATGCACCAAATATAGCAAGACTTTAAATAACAGTGCAAGAGTCTGCAGCTCAGACATAGGTTCATAGATTGTAAGGCACTGGAAGGGACCTCACAAGATCATAGGGTCCAGCCCCCTGCACCAGGCAAGAAAGTCAACTGGGGTTAGGTAACCCTAGCAAGAGGATCATCCACTCTCCTCTTGAAGATTTCCAGGGTAGGTGATTGCACCACCTCTAGAGGGAGTTTATTCCATAGTCTGGACACCCTAACTGTGAAGAAGTTTTTCCTAGTGTTAAGCCTGAAAAGGTCTTCCTGGAGTTTGTGGCCATTACTCCTGGTTTTCCCCAAGGGTGCTTTGGTGAACAGTTGTTCACTGAGCCCTTGATGTATTCCACTGATGTAGTGGTAAGCTGCTACCAACTCCCCTCTCAGCCTTCTCTTTTTTAGGCTGAAGAGGGCCAAGTCCCTCAGCCTTTCCTCTTTTGGCTTGCCTTACAAGTCTCTGATCATACAGGTGGCTTTTCTCTGGACTCTATCAAGTTTTTGCACATCCTTGTTGAAGTGTAGTGCCCAGAACTGGATGCAAAACTTCAGCTGCATTCTCACCAATGCTGAGTAAAGCAGGAGAATCATTGCCTTGATTTGCTTGAGATGCATTGTAGGGCTATGAAAAGCTTTGGTTGCTGATTCAGTTTGGAGGAGATTCAACCTGATTCAGTGGACAAATCTCCAAATTGAATTGGAAGACCAATACAAAGGTCTGAATCAATTTGAAGCCTCCGAATCAATTCAGAAAAGATTCAGAGAAAGATTCTGAGATTCAGGCAGTCCCCGCTCACCACCACAGGGAGCTGGACCCAGACTCCATGCTGGTAAGTAAGGGATGGAGGAGGTGGGGGGGGGCGAATGAGGGGGGAGGGTCCATGGAGGGACCCCCAACAGACCCCATCCCCTGCCTGCTACCCCAGCCCCCCTGAGTGCCCCCCAATCCCCACCCACTCTCTCAGCCCCATCAGTGGCTAACTGGCCTGGCCCCAGCATCTTGGAACTTAAAAAATGCCCTGCACCCACTAGCTGCTGCAGCAGCCATCGGGGCCTCTGGGGGGGCTCATGGCAGAGCCCCTCCATGCAGCACAGGACAGTGGGGGGGCAACAGGTATCACCCCCCTCCACATGGCAGGAGCCAGTGAGTGTGGGACTTTATATTTTTTTTTAAGTGCTAGGATGCTGGGGCTAGGTGGGGCAGCCATTGACTGGGCTGGGAGAGCGGGCAGGGGATGGGGCCTGTTAGATTCAGAGATTCGGCTGATTCAGCAGTGGCTGAATTGATTCGGGAGAGTGAGTCGAGTCACTGATTTAGATCATTTTCCCCTGAATCGGCCAAATCTGAATCCAAAGCGAATACTAGCTGTTTCACGTGGGCCTAATGCATTGTTTGATGCATGCCAGAGTATTGTTTGCCCTGTTGGCTACAGCATTACACTGATGGCTCATGTTCATACTATGGTCTATTTTTACCCCAGGTCCATTTCAGTCATGGTGCTAGTCAGTTTGGCTCCATCGAGCCTGTAAGTATGTTGGGGATTGTTCATCCCCAGGGAGCACACTTTACACTTCTCAGTGTTGAACTTCATCTGGTTCCGGTCCACCCAACTTGCCAGCCTGTCTAAGTCTGCTTGTATCTGTAGCCTATCTTCAAAAGTGACCACGTTCCCCCATAACTTGGAGTCATTCACCAACTTGACTAGTAAGCTCTTCACCACCACATCCAAATCATTGATAAAAATATTGAAAAGTACCTGGACCAAGCACAGACCCCTGAGGGGCACCACTGGCCACTTCTTACCAGGACAGCACAGATCCATTCATTAGAACTCTCTGGGTCCTACCCCACAGTGAACTTCCTACCCACCTGACTGTCAAGCAGTTAAGTCCACAACCCTCCAATTTTCCCATGAGAATATCATGGGATACCAGATCAAAGGCCTTTTGGAAGTCTAGATATACAATGTCAACCTCCTTTTTCTTTTCCAGGTGGAGAGTTACCTGGTCATAAAAGGAGATGAGATTGGTAAGACAAGGCCTGCCCATGACAAAGCCATGCTGGCTGTCATTCAGAATCCTATCTTCTGCAAGCATATCACACACAGACTCCTTGATTAATTTTTCCAGGATTTTCCCTAGGATTGAAGTTAGGCTAATTGGTCTATAGTTGCCTGGGTCTTCTCTCCTCCCCTTCTCGAAGATGGGCATAACATTGGCTCTCTTCCAGTCTCCAGGGATCTCCCCCAAGCACCACAAGTTTTGGAAGAGGTCCCGCAATGACTTCAGCCAGCTCCTTCAGCACATTCAGATGAAGTTCATCTGGTCCTGCTGACTTATGTCTAACTTTTCTAACTGATCATTCACCAGCTGAACATCAATAGTAGGAAGGCGGTAATTCCCACCATGCCCAGTCTGAACCATATCAAGTATGATTCTCCCCTTAGTCCAGTGAAATGCTGAAGCAAAGTAGTAATTAAGGAGCTCAGTTTTCTCCTGTGTGTCAGTAACTAGCTGTCCCAAGTTGTAAAGCAATGGCCCCATGCTTCCACTTGTTTTTCTCCTGTTCCCTACATAACTAAAGAAAGACTTATTGTCCTTGATTTCTGTTGCTTATTTAAATTCAGTTGCCACCTTAGCCTTTCTAATCTGCTCCCTACAAATGCAGGCTGTTGTTGCACAGTCCTCCTTGGGGACTGTCCCAAGCTTCCATTGTTTGTATGCCTCTTCTGTTTTAAGAGGACCATGATATCCCTATTAAGCCAAGAGGGCTTACCAGCCCTTGTGCTACATTTCTTCTGAATGGGAATGGACTTCTTTTGGGCTTTGAGGATTGTGTCCTTTAGGAACAACCAGTTTTCATGCACTCCTTTCACCTTCGGTCCCTGGCCCTGTAGTGTTTCCCCTACTATTGCCCTGAGCCTGTCGAAATTCACTTTTTTTTCAAATCCAAAACTTCAACCCTGATAGCTGATTTTCCTGCCTTGCAGCAGACAGTGAACATGATGGTTTCATGGTCGCTGTTTCTCTCTCTCTCTCTCTCTCTCGCTCTCTCTATCTATATATACACACACCCGCTATACTCACCAAATCATCTCCTTTGGCCAAGACCAAGTCTAAGGAAGTGTTACTTCTGGCTGACCCATGCACTTCCTGGGTGAGGTAGAAATCTTCAATACAGGTCAGGAAGCAATGTGACCAATCCAACTTAGCCAAGTGTTTCTCCCAAGAGATGAACTCCAGACGGAGCTCCTCCCCTTGGTTTGGTGGTCTGTAGTATACACCTACAGTTAGGTCTTTCTCACTGCACCTTCTCCCCCCTGTCCCCCCCCCCCATAGTTTGACCCAGAGGGTTTCGAGCCGCTCTTCTTTGGAGCTGATGTGACATATGTGAATATGTCACATATGTGAATATGGCCTTGTAACTATGAACATTTCACTCCATATTAAAGTTATTAGACCTGTGTAAAAGTCAGAATTTCAGCCCCTTGGAAAAATTTGTATTTCCAAGAAAAAAAAACCCTTTACTTGTAGACAAAAGTGAAATTTTCTGTAGGATAAGCATTTCCTGGCCCAAATGTTAGGGTTCATTAGGCTTTTTTTCTGGGAGGCTGTTGGGATGTTAAAAAAAAACGAGGAGCAAGGCAGCCAGGGATGGTAAGAAACCATGTAGACAGAAACTATTCATAGAACATTTCATTTTAATCAGTTCAGAATTTTCTAGTGGAAAGTTATTCATTCAAAATATCTTCTACCAATTCTCATTTTTATTTGTTGTATATCCAAATCTATAAGAACCAGGTCTAAGTTTTTAAGTTTAAAGTTTAATTAGTTTAGCTGTGTTTAAAGAGACAGTTTTTATTTATATATATCTTAATTTTATTCATTCAAAATGAGAAGAGGGTTTAATTTTCTTAATTTGCAGAGCCTAGTAATCCTTAAAGGATTTCACTCTGACTTTTTACAACATGGGGGGAAAAGTCACTTCAGGCCAGTGCAATCACTGAAATTTTAGAAGCCAGGGGAGCTCCCAAATAGTACTAAAAAAATCTGGACATGCCTCAAATTGTTTATAAATTGATGCCCAATATTTAATACATTTAGTTTATTTATGTGATGGGATATTGCAACTGATGTACAGATGCCTTAAGCTCCTGGGTGGCTATTTTATTTTATTTTATTTTTTCATTAGAATATAAGCTTGCTTGAAGTCCAGCTATGCCAAACCAGTGGGTTTAGCTGGCCAATAACCATGCATCAGGTTCTGTCATGTAAACATTCTGCAACACCTTTTAACTTTTAATGAAATAAAACTTTAAGACTTAAACCTCAGGATGTAAAGCCTAGATTTTCTAAAGGGGGCTATATCAGTAGTGAGAATCCCTTAAGCAGAAAGAAGTAGCCAAAATTGACTATAAGCTACCTTGTACCAAGATATAAGGGGAGCACAGAATACCAGACAAGATAAAAAAGGGAAAAAACAGCAGGGAAAGAATGGTGATCAATGTAACCAGGGTATGTGCTGTCTTCTCACATCTCCCTCTTTTGAATTCTTTAGTATTCCAACAAGAATTAAAAGCCTCAGTCCCATAAATATTTAGGCATATGCTTAACTTTAAATTCTTAAGTGATTGCACTGAAGTCAATCAGACTCTTCACACACATGCATTTAAGCACATGCATAAGTGTTTTCAAGAGTCTGGACTAAAATTGCTTCTATCCTTCTTGGCAAAATGCCAACTTACCAAGAGAAAATTGCAAACCACTGTTATATTGAATCCTTTTTGGCAAGCAAGGTACCTCACTGTCACAGAGAAATATAGGGCACAAATAGGCATTCAGAAGCCTCCTCTAACACATGAAGCTTTGCATAAAGTGCCATGAGTTAGAGCACCCTCCGAACCAACAAACATTCATCTGTTGGGCAATGGGTGGGATTGAGCCTTCCTGCACTGCCTTCCTCCCAGCCCTGCCCCACTCCCAGCCCCAGGGTTGTCAGTGAGGAAAGGGGGAGAAGGAGGGAGGGAGGGAGCAGCTCCAAGCTTCTGTCTGAAGTTTCCTGCCTGGCTGGAGCTGGGGTGGTGGGGGAAGGGGGTGGAACCCCCCCCCCCCAACCCCCTCACTATGTAAAGCAGAGAACCTTCATTTAATACCTCATTTGAGGAGGGTTATTTTCCACACAATCAGCCACTTTAAAAGTGCTCTGCAGATGTGCACGTGTGTCATGGCATGGCTGTAGAGCACTCTCAGGGGCCTATTGCATGAAAAATGTAACTTGTGTAAGTACTCATAATTGACAAGTTTAAGCAATGTGGTCCAAATCTCATTTTTCATTTGGATTTTTAGCTGGTGGTTAAACCAGAAGTACTAATAACAAAACATATATATATACAGGCTATGGCTTGAAAAATCATTCCTTCAACCAAAGCGTCTTAAGAGACATGTTTTCAAATGTCTTCTCATGTCAGCCAGCAGAGCACACCAAAATTAGATATTAAAGTAAATAAGAAACATTTTTGAAAGGTAGAGGAGAAAAAAATTAATTGCACTTGGAATTCTGGTGGCAGGGGGTGGAAAATGAGTCCCCCTACTATAGGGAGGCTTAGCCCAGCCCCAAGCAAGACTTGAGGTGAAAAGCTAGAGGGTTGCCTAGCCGGGGTCTCTTTTTCCACCCTCCCCGCCAGTGCAGCAAAAAGCAGCACAGGGAACTTGTGCTACCACTGCTGATACCCGTGCCACATGACCCCCGCCCCAGCTTCCCAGCTTGGGTCTTGCTGAAGGCTGGGTTGGCCCCTCTGTGGCCTGGAGGCTTCCTTACTGTAGTTGCACCAGGAGCAGTGGCACTGTAAGTTCCCTGAGATGCTTTTCACCACTGCAGGAATTCCACAGGGGGGTGGAAAAGGAACCCTCTTGTGTTATAGGCCCAGCCCTGTGCCCATCAAGACCCAAGCCAGGAAGCTGGGTGGGGCACTCTATAAGGGGGCTCCTGTTCCACCCCCCCCCCCCCCCGAATTTCCAGCACAGTGAAAAGCAGCACAGGGAATTAATGGGATGTTGTATGGAAGAAAATATGGTTTTCCCCACCCTCATCCTCTGTCCTGGGTTTACCCTAAAGGAAAAATGCATATAAACATAATAACCTCTGAAATCTAACAGTTATATACTGTTTATTTGGAAATCTAAAGGCCATCTTTGCAGAGACGAGTTAATATTCTTAAAGCTGGGAAATAAAAATTGAGTTTTTTTTCTTTCCATACTGAGAAGAAAACAAGTTTCATAAAAGTTTACTTCAACACCGCAGGATCAGGGCTTCATTTGTCTGATCCAGATCAAAGTTTTCAATTTCAGTCTCTTACACCCTAGACAAGTATCCTATGGGATATTGGCTTTTTTGTCCAGTGCCTCTGGACAATAAAGTATACCTTTGGCCTAAGAAATCTTTCAAGCTGAAAGATTTATTAAATGTATATTCTTGGTGTTTTTTAATACACTGACATTTTGTGATTAAAAATCATTTAATCTGAAAATTCTCTGCCAGATCTAACAATCATTTTGCTATTACACCTGTGAAAAATGATAACTATTGAAAGTATAGTCATGTGCCAATTTAAGCAGCAAAGTAGCTGAAGTGGTGAAATATAGTACTATCACAGTTGTGTGATAGCTATACAAAACAAAGGTCAACAAATTATGGCCTGTGGGCCAGATTCAGCTCCTGAAGAGACTGAACTTGGCCCATAACAACTCATGGACTTGGCAGTGCACTCCAGCCATAGTGGCAGAGGAGATACTCCTAGGGTCCTGGAACCTGCCATGTTCAATATATTTTCTTTGCTGCAGCAGAAGAAACATTCCCAGGGTCCTCTTTGCCTTACTTGCCTTTTAAAATATATTTCCCTTGCAGCATTAGCTGTTCACTGGGAGTGCAGGGCTGTGGCCCATGGTGGCGGTGGGTCATAAGCTGCAACCCATGGTGGCAAAATGGTTGCTAACTTCAGATGCAGAAAAAGAGAAGAGTGGAACTAACAACTGTGGATGTGTTTAGCAGTCTGTGAAAGGGAATTTTACTGTTTGTCAAATAAAACTCTAGATGGGCTTCCAAGCATATTTGTATAACTCTATGCATCTTGTTTGTTGTGCCCAGAAAGCTGCAATTAAGACTACAAAAAGCATAATTGAGTATCTAGCCACACCTGTCTGAACTTTATATTCTGACGACAATGCACATTCAGCATGGAGATGATGGCTGCAGTTGTGCAATTCATATACAGAGGATGCAGGTGTTCTCATCTCAATTTTACTTAGGTGCCATCTGTATTGCTGAGTCTATAAATTCACTGAATAGACAGGAAGTAGTGCATCTCAAGCAAGTGTTGGTTTTTCCTAACAATTAATTGAAAAAAAGCAACAAGGCAGGATATAAAGTTTAATCCAAACACACCCTGGATATCAGCATGGTCCATGCATTATTTAGCAATTTTCCAAGTAAATATAACCTGTCCAGATAACATCTTAGTGCAAAAAACAGTGTTTATCATTACTATGCAAGTATTTTGCAAAAATTATAACATAGTAGCATGGGAAATACCATAGCTATTTTCTTTATCTAGACTGCGAAATAATTGTAGTAATTGACACTTCTCTGTGGCAATGGTTGATAAATGGGAGCTGTAGTAGCAATCATGATGCAGAAGTCATTAAAAAAACCAACATTTGCCAGCTGTCGTCATAATGATATCATACATGTAATTTCCTATGTAGGCACAAAGAAATACTGTGATAATTTTAAATGTAACTGTGTGGTAACTGTTGTCAAACTAGATTTTGTTGTGATCACTGTGTAATAATTCATGTCACTGTCTGCTAACCACGCAAATATAGCTTGTGTCTATCATAGCATTCCCACAGAAATACAAATGAACGAAAGCTCCTGTCACAAGTGGATTTTGAAATTATGTTGGCAAAATCCTGGTGCTAAAAAAAAGGATTTGATCTATTTCTGTGTATAGGTGCTTTGTTAAAAGAGTTAAATATGAGGGTTATAAATGTTCTTACACACATAAATAGACTTATTAAAACAGTTGGATCCTGCAGGCAAGCAAACAGGAGAGAAATTGAGTCAAAGATCTTAACTTTACTTGTATTACAAAGTTATGGAAACTAAGGCTACATACATATGTTCAAATAATTTAGGAGAATTCTCCCAGGTTTGTTCTCCTGGTAGAAAAGCTTACTCAAGGATGTCTGAACAGACATTTGAGTGCTGAGCCCCTGAATAGTAGATAGCTAGCAGTGCTGACACTGAGTATCCAAGTGACTCTGTGCACTGGCTCCTTTAGTCTGCCTGGATACAGAAGGGCAGCAGTGCACAAGACAGTCCTGACTGGGTGAACCAGATTGCGCAGAGAGAGCCTGTATCTTCTTGCAGCACTGTGGAATTGTAAAGGGAACATGTTCTGCTCCTAGTTCAACTGAAGCAGCAAGTCTAGCAAGTGACATACTGTCCCTCTAGGGAGTGGGGGAGAAAAGCACCCTGGGATACCAGAGACCTGTGCTGTGGTCCTCTCAGAAGAGATCATGTATAGACATTTGATCTTCCAGGAGAAACTCTCTTGGGAGTGATTTAAACCTTGCTGTTATTTTTCTCCTAGAGCAGCCATTTTTATTTGGGGAGAAAAATCCTGAATATCTGTAAATTTGTGGTTTCTCCTGGGAGAGCAAATACTCTCAGGAGAAACTGAATTTCTATATATGGCCTATGCAAGCAACAAAAGAGCATGTATATATAAAAATAAACCAAAGAAAGTTAAAAGCAAAGGGAGAAACAGCAAGAAATGCATGTACTGTATATACCAACCATATGTATCAAGGATCAGAGACCATCTGGATGAGAGGATGATACAAGAAAACATACTGTTGTAAAAGTGAGCAAAGGAAAGGAAATAATGATCGGTCAATGTCAGTGTAGCAGGACACTTAGTAAGCCTGCCACTTTAAGAGAAGAATCTGCCTGAGAGGCAGCTTGCAGGTAGTGTTGAGGGGCTGATGAGAGACTCACCCAACCAGAAGAGGCTTGGACTTGAGTTATGTAAGCCTAGAGCCTGAAACGGTCAGACAGTCTAGCTCCACGAGCCACAAGGAGAGGAGCAGCTTCTGGCAGCAAGGCTACTGAAAGAACTAGGAACAAGTATAAGACACTCTGCAGGGCTGGGAACAAGGGAATATCACCTGGGGGACAGAGGGGATGGTTTCATGCAGGCAACTAACCTATATTTTATGTTAGTACTCTTGTTTGAGTTACAAGCCTTGATTCCTCCTGGATGCAGGCTTAAGGCATACTAGTAGAGTCCCTCCATCCCAGAGAGAGGCTGAGGGTGTGGACTGAGGGTACAGGAACCTAGAGAAGGACTGAGAGGGGAACCAGAGGATCCAGGAACCTAGAAAGAGATTGGGAGGGGGACAAGGGGTCCAAGAGCTCAGACAGAGGGCTGAGCAATCCAGAGGATCTAACAGTGAAGGGACGAGCTAGGTGACAGGAAAAACAGAAGTGATAATGCCTGTGAGTCTTGGGTCATGATGTAGGGGAAGACAGCTGTACATTTGCCTTTAAGGCAACAGTGACCTGGAGGAGTACAGACTCGGGCTGAGTGGGCCCATATATCTTGAGTACTTATTGGAGACTAGTGGGGTCCAGGAGGGACCAGCTTGTGATTCAAATGGATTAAGGGTCACTCTAAGGCCCATGGGCAGCCTACCTTCCTTAATCTTTATTAAGAACAAGGAGTGGTAGACCTCGGGAGGGCTATCTTAGAGCTTGAATCAGGCAGGAACCATATAGCCATCAGGGGCATTATGGCTGCTCTGGGGGCCCAGTCCTGCCACAGCCACAGAGCAGCTGTCCATGTGAGGAGGAATATGTGCTGTCCACTGGTGGCTTTTAACAATGGCCCACTTGTCCTATTTTTCCTTCCTTTTGTGAAGATGTGCAAGATGAGAAGAACTGTTGGGTAATCTTTATAAGGAAAATAAAATTCAGAATTCATTTTGTCCTAAAGTATAAGCAATACAACTTTGTAAAAAGAATGGTAATGATTAGGTTCCTAGTAACAAGAATCAGAGTAGAGGTATTCCTGAGACCTGATCCACAATCATGGGACTTTAAGAGGTATGATTGTAGATCAGGTCCCTGCTTGAGCACATATTCACAGATGCTGACAGCTGCACTGGAAATACTATCTAAGTGTGTGTGGGGGGTGAGGATCAAGGGGTTGGCTGGTCTATGGGAGGGAGGTGTCTGGGGGATAGGCTGGATGGTAGGGGCAGCAAGCTTGGGAGAGTTGGTGGGTGTGCAGAGGGGTTGTCTATCGAAGGGTTATGGGGGTCAGAAGGCTAAAGATAGCCTGGTCATAGTTGAGGGGATAGGAAAAGTGCAGCCCCAGGGCTGGGGTTAGGGGCTGAGTTTTCTCAGACCTGGGTGGGCACTCTAAATGTGTACATATATTCAGTGGCCACGTGCAGGCATTCCTAAGACCTGGTATACAATTACATGACTTGCTTTAAGCCATGTGATGGTAAATTGGGTCTTGTCTGTGAAAACATTTGCCGGTGCAAAAAGCTGTACCAGGAATGTGATCTAAGTAAGCTGAGGTTGGGGGTAGGAAGTCTTGGGGGGGGGGGGGGGGGGAGTTGGCAGGATTGGGGAGGGCTATGTCCACAGGGGTTGTAGGGGGAGTTGGGGAAGCTAAAAAGGCCCAGTCACAGTGTGTGTATGGGGAGGGGGGAAGTTGTTTCCAGCCTTGGCCATTTTCAAGGAGCCAAGGCCAACCAGCAGAAACATAGCCAAGTAGAAGTCCACAAAGCCTGTTTCTGAGTGACTGTAGCATGTACCTTTGCAGCTGTAACAAAGTAAAGGAAGTCATTGAGATGTCTAACTAAACCAGTAATGCATTTAAAACAAAGCACAAGACCTGAAAGGAGACATTATAAGAGAAGACTATACATTAAATAATCCAAATGCCATAATCCATTATGTCATAATTTTATCAAAAATATTAATAGTAATGGATGATGTAACCATATGTATTAAATGCTATTTTGCTGTAATATATTTATATGTATTTTTAAGATGCTTAGATAAGTTGTAAAAAAACCAAAACCAGCCTTGTAAGAGAAGACGATAAAGTGAAGTAAAGAAAAAACAGAACAATGTTGGGCAACATTCCAAAATGGAGTAGAAAAGAGATAGGAAACTATCCCTTTTACTTTCCCAAGGATATCAATCCCAATTAATGAAACCATCCAAGTCCACAAAAGAATTGGTTCAATCCACTCCCCAAAATTTCAGTGAAACAAACAAATGTAAATTAAACAAATCAAAGAACGTTTATTAGAATATTTAGAATTAGCCATCTACAAATATAGGGCATAGGCTGGAGGTAAGTTTAGAGAATTTAGCAATTCAAGAAGACCTGCTGCCAATCCAGCATGCCACCCTCCTTCCATGGTGCTGTCTGAAAGGGATGAGGGGCAGGGGGTGCAACCACGCTGCTGCACCCTCTCCAAATCTGCCCCTGACTAAATAAACTCTACAAATCATCTTCCCTGAGATATGAGATGACAACATTCTGGAAGATTGACACTTGCCTAAGAAAAGCCTGTAATAGGAGACTGAATGTGAAATATGATTTCAGTCAATGTGTAGAACTAACTGTGGGACAGAAGAGTCTAACACTTTGCCTCAGTATTTTTCAGATCTCCAGTTCATCTGCAGTCTCAGTGTAGACCATGATTTTGCATCTGTCTCTGTATTGAATAATGTCATATTAAAAATAAAGGCATAATTGTGATCTGAAATGAATTTTTCAAAAAGCCTAGTAACAAAATAATCAAGATACCCTTGCCTTTCATGCTTCAGAAAAGTCTCCTATTTTCACTGCAAAGCAAATATAGAATTGCCTATTTATTTTCCTGCTATGCTTCAATAATTTTTACCTCTCTCTAGTTAGCAGTACCAGTACCAGAACAGTACTAGGCATATTTCCTTAACTCTCAGGAAAAAAAAAAAAAACCAAAACCTTACAAAGTTTAAGAACAATATGAAAAATAGAACATGCTACCTAAAGAAGTTGTGGAATCTCTTTCATTCAAAAATAAGCTGGATAGGCATTTTTCTGGGACAGTATAAGCCTAACAAATTCTGCATATGTACAAAGGTCTGGGTTAGATGACCCTCATGGGTCCACTGAAACCCTAAAAGTCTTTTTTTTTAAATATATATATTTGTGTGTGTGTGTGTGTGTGTGTGTGTGTGTGTGTGTGTGTACACTGCAAGATGTAGGTGGAGATTTTCAATGCAAGCAGAGCGTTGGATTCCCGACTCCCACGGAAAGTCAATTAATACCTAACATGCTCTTGTGCCTCTGAAAAAACCTCCCTTGTAATTTTTTATTCATGGATAAAAGAAAGTCTTTAGTACATTATTATGCATGTTACTTAAGAAACAAAAACAAAATCAGAACACATTCAATAGTATCTTTTAGAGAGACTTAGAATAGCAGCCCATTCTATTGTTCACAGATTAGTTTAACTAAACTATCTTAGAAAATAAACACAACAAAGTCTCCCAAACCAGGAAAAGTTTTTTCTAAGTGCTTTTAAATTTACTTCCCTATGATTTTAGCAACCAGACTGCAATCTTTTACTTCTCATTAGCAGCTTCTTATGAAAAAAAATATAGGATTAAACATGTTAAAGCACTTACAAATGGATATTCTACCACAGAGTGTCAATCACCCAGTATAAGGAGCAACACCATCACCCTCTCAGTCTCAGTTTCCCAACAGGTTATTTACCTCTTGCAATACAAACTCACTAATATATCAACCTGACTATCCAATGCTTTAGACAATGGGAAGACAGGGCAGAGTCACAGCTCCTCTCCATCTGGAAGAGCTGCATGAAAAAGTGAAAGAGTAGTAGCTTTGCAGAACCTGCATATCTCTGGGCCCAGAGCACACTGATTTGCATCCATGTGCTGGAGAAACAAGGTGAAACTATAACTTTCACTAATTTAAAGCAGCTTGGAAGACTGCCTGAAATATCGCCTGTTGCTTAGTTAGTCTGTACTGAGGCTAGAGCTTTGGATGAAAAATTATTTGATGATCTAGGCAGTAAGTATATCAAATATAAAGCTAAAAGTATTCTTTTCTTTTCTTTGCATTCAATGCATTTCTTTACATTGAAAATGTCCATCTTGAAGTCATGAACGCTGTGTGCCCCCAGAGGCTGTGGAGGGCATGGTGAGTTCCCGCAGGTGGCGGCGGCGCTGTTGGCAGTGGGAGTGTGGTGGTGGTAAGTGGGGAGCTCCCGCAAGCAGTCGTGGTGCTGCCGGTGGTGGGAAGGAGAACGGCGAGTGCTGACCAGTGGTTGGAGACCACCCCCAGACACCACCAGCAGTGATCACGGACCACCCGCAGCTTCCACCGGCAGTGTCGGTGGTGAAGGGGGTGGTGAGTGACGACCGCCTGCAGGCACCACTGGCAGTGTCAGCAGTGCCTTTTCACAGGGGGTGCACTGCCACTCTTGGGTATCAAGATTATTACAGGATTATACATACACATTAATACACATCATTCTATAATGAAGAATTTTGCATGGACTTAGTCCAGATCCCCAAAGGTATCAGATGCTTGATACCCACTGATCTCACTGGTAGTTAGGTGCCTAGATATTACTGAGGATCTGGGTCTTGATGACTAAACTTATGTAGAAATACATGATAGCCTTTTAAGTAACTAGATGAAGGGACCCTAACACATGCCTAATTTACCTTCCTGAATAAGGGCCTTTATTAAAGCAATTATATGAGCAACAAAAAGATAATATGAAGTTCTAGGGACATATTTTATACATGACCTTCTATTCCCCCCAAATGAGTGGTCCCTTATACAGATTTCACTAGATGCTATTTTAGGCTCCAGTCTTTATATGTGGCATATGACTAGATGACTAAGCCTGTGTGGAGCCCCTCTGAAATTAGTAGTGGGAGGGTCTGGTAGTCCATCTGAATGCTATGTAATGTGGGACTTGGGCTAAAGTTTCTAAACCTTTTCTGAGCAATAGATTTAAATTTATACTATATATTTTAACTTACCACCCTCCTCCCCTTTTTCTATTAAATAGGCCCAGATTTATGAGGCTGGCTTCAGATTTTGGATGTCTAATTTGCAAATGGTTTGGTTTGATTTTCAGTTGAGCTGAAGAGTTACAACTCTAGCTGAACTCCATCAGAGCTGGGAGTTCTCTTCACTTCCAAATGTTTAACCTCATATGCTCCTTAAGTCAGTCATACAAAATCAAAGGCTACACTTCAAAATTTATCCTTTATCCTTGAAGTGATTTTTATCAAATAAATTAGAGTTGTACTATGTAGCATACATCAACAATTCCTTTTAACCATAAATTATTGAAAGCTCCAGGTGAATCAGGGTAATTCATCCTTTCAACAAAGGCACAGTCAACTTTTCAGTGTGCTGAACATATTTCAATTGTACTAACTGACTATGGCAACGCCTCAGGCATCAATAAAAATTCAAGACTACATGACATTAGTGACACTGATGAATTCACTTCATGACAGCTTGAAATGAGCAACACAAGTGAAATTTCAAAATACAAGAAGCTTCTAGCATTATTTTGTGTCCACTTAAAAGAGAATACTCTTTACTATACCATAAAAATATCTAATGGTCTTTCCAAGAATGATTCAAAGACTGGGTACTTTGGAAAAAGATACTCATATAATATTCAAAAACTCAAAAATGGAAATCATGCTATGTATTCCAGACTCTACTGGATATGCTGGGTGAGAAAGAAAGGAAAAAAAGTTTTCTATCTATTCAGAACTTCCTGTTAGACCAACTGAATAGACAGGGTTTAAATCTTATTATGTACATTTTGCATGGCTTTAACTCCACTGAAATAAATTATTGAAAGAATTTAGAATGAAATAATTTATTCCATATGCCTGCAATTGCCCTTAGAGGAAAGACTATAGACCATAGAGCCCTTTATAGGGAATAAGATATCTTAGGAGCAGTGGCCAGCATTTTGAACTTAAATGTTACCCATACTGCAAGAGTGAGTAAAAAAGCTGCACATGGAAAATAGCATTTGTGACTTGTAAATGATTGTCATGTAGGAAAAGGTGTAGTTGTGGACTATATTTAGGAAATAAGATTTCAAAAGGTTATGGTCTCTTGGTTATGACAGATAAGTGAGGTAAGAAAAGGATTTTTCCTAATTAAACAACTGAATAGTCCTATGATGATAAAATGGTTATATATTTTACTTGACTTGTAAACTATTGAAAAGGAGTAGACCTAAAACTTTACAATGTTCCTAACAATCCTTCAATTATGGTAATTACATTGGTTGCATTACCTCAGGAGCAAACACTGTTTCTGCCAAAGACAATATTGTTTCCTTTGGAGTTTACTTCTATGCTGATTTTAATTTAAGGACATTATGGCTAGATTAAAAAGCAACCCAATAAAGATCTCTATTTAGTATTCAGTCAGTGAGGTTTGATGAAAAGCTCTAATGTCAGCAAATTCACATCACCTAGACATTTGTTAAAAGTCTTTAGCAACTATCAGATTTTCATATATACAATTAATGTCATTAAACTAATTTCATTTTATTATTTTAATATTCTCTATTGATTTACAAAATCTTTATTTCTAAATACTTGTATTTATTTATGCCTCTGAGTTTTTATTGCTATAAATCCTATTATACAGTTAGTATGAAGATCCAAAGATTACTGGATTAATTGGATTTCTGACATCACTGGGTTTTGGATTAGAGCCTCAGGCTATGTACAGACATTCAAAAACCTGAAGCAGAATCAATCCAAGTTACACAGCTTGCTGTAAAGCGATGCAGTTTAGATCAGTAGCAAACAGAACACACATTTGCCCTTTGGTGACAGAGGGGCAAACTTTAGACAAGGTTCACCATTTTTAAACCAGCCTATGTGTGCTGAACTTCTGCTCTGCTACAGGTATAGACCGGTTTCCGACCAGTTACGCTGGTAAAAGTGTAATGTCCTTACTTGGCTTAAGAGGGTTGTCATTGAAATTTTGACAAAAATAAGGTTATTTTTTTCCTTAGCTATGAGTCAGGAAAACAATTTATTCCAGCACATGTTAAAGATCTGTCCCACATGCTTAACAACCACTCTGAATAACCAGAATGTAAGTCTTAACCATATGTATTGCATGAAACAGTAAGGGAAGTTTCAGATTTGACATAAAAACTGATCCAGTTTAAAGTAGGAGGCTTTGTGTACATAAGACATGGTCACAACAACTCTTCCTCATGAGGCAGGGATGAGCAATTATTGTTGATGGAGGGTCACTTAATGAGTTTTGGTGAGCTGTTGAGGGCCATGTGCACAAAAACTTACAGAAGACTTTTTTTTTCTCTCAAAAGTATAGCTAAAAAACAGATCATATACTAAAAATAAAACATGTTGTAACATATTTTAATTTTATTTCAAAAAATATTTTTGTCCTGAATTATGTTTTTTTAGTAGTGTATATAGATACATTTACATTATAGCTCAAAATAAAGTCTTACTCTTGTATGTTGTACATATATTGTGTGTGTGTATATGTGTGTGGGGTGTGGCATGTGGGAGGCTGCCTGAATGCTAGATCCTCTGAGCTGGTGGGTGTGTGGAGGGACTGGGGGGTGAATTGGAGCAGGAAGCACATACAGTGCAGTTCACCCATCCAGTAAAGGTATAAGTGCAGCCTATGTCCTCCCTCCCCCAGCCTGTGGCTCCAGCTGCCTCTGTGGCACTCCATATGGGGCTGAGCCCTTCCTGTTTCCACCCAGGGCAAGCCCTGAAGTACCCATCTGGTGATGGCTGTAGCCAATGTGAACAGTTTCCTTGCAGAGCTGCTCTCACTGCTGCTGCTGCCACCCTAGTGCTGCTTGGCTCCCCCCACCCCTGCCTCTATTACCTCCTCTTTCTCATAGAATCATAGAAAATTAGGGTTGGAAGGTCCCTCTGGGGGTCATCTAGTCCAAGCCCCAGCTCAAAGCAGGAACATCCCCGACTAGATCCTCTTGCCTTGCTGCACCACTTCAAGTGGAGGGGAAGCTGCAGCCAGGCAGCTTCTACCCCAGTGCACAGGGCTCCAGCTCCAGCTCCCAGCCACCTTCCACCCACCAGGCCACCCGCAGGTGGCTGCTCATTGCACTGGGTAGATGGAATGGGTGGAAAGCAGCCAGGAACTGGAGCTAGAGCCCTATGAACTAGGGCAGGAACTGCTTGGCTGGAGTGGCACAACAGGGGCAGGAGGAGGAGGTAGAAGTGCTGGAGGCAGGGGGAGCTGAGGGACAGCTGCACTGGGAGCAATCTCAGGGGAAAGCTGTGCCTGATGCCTGTGCCTGACATAGGTGGGAGCTGCTTCGGGTGGGAGCAGGCAGAGCTTGGCCCCATGCAGAGAGCCACAGAGGCAACTGTGAGATGGATCCAATCAATTGGAGGTCACCTGCCCACAGGCCAGATCTAATCAGTTGGTGGTCCAGATCCAGCCTGCAGGTTGTATTGTGCCCACCCTTGCTGTAAGGTCAATGTCAGTCCTTCCAGTGTCTCCCTTAAATGATACATTTTTTAAATTTTACCTGAAGAGTTAGCTTTCAGAGTTTAATTTATTTTTTTTAAGAGATTTAAACTAAATTCTTTTTTCAGTATGGTTCAGAACTTCAGTATGTAGCAGAAAGCCCCCTTTTCCTCTTGTCTACATTTGCTCTCCCCTCTTTGAATATGTTTTTCCTCTTCTACCTTTTTTTCCTTCCTCTTTCTTTCACTTTAAGATAAGGAATTGTGTTTTAAAATTTGTGTGTGTGCATTTTGTATCTCCCTGTGTATTTTGGTATTTTTATCTATTTGTGTGCCATTACATTTGTAGCTTATATTTTATACTCCTCACCTTTCAACTAAATGTGTTTAGTTTCATAAGTAAGTTATACATTGTAACAATGTTAACAAGGGCAGGAATCAAACTGCCATTCCCTGTATCAGGCTGGCCCCTGAAAGAGCGAGTGAATCAGCAATTGAATGCGTAACACAGTAGCAGGCAGCAATTAACACCTAAGAAACCTGCAGATCAACCAACGGAAGAACTCAATAGAAGACAATGTAACAACCGGGACATCTCTAAACCTCACTGATCAAGGACTAGAAGCCCTGGCCTGAGTTAATCAACTCCGGGGACCAACTTTTGGACTGAATATCTCCAAATCGACCACTCCCAGAGCCCTATTCAAAATTCATTAACGGACTCCCAAACCTGCACGTACATGCGGACGACCCCTGGGGCTGACAGATGCCACAGAGGGGGGAAGTCCCATGAGGGTCAATGACCCCTGGATTGGGCAAACCTGAAAACTGGGGAGTCACCAAAGTCTGCTAAGGACAGATAAAAAGCAGTGAAAAGTGACCCTCAGTGGTGCCCTCTTGATCTCCAACTTGACCAGCACCCGACCTGTCCAGCCAGAAGGACCAGCCAGCAAACCCCTTCTGGAAGATAACACCATGGTGAAAGAAGCCTCAACAGCAGACTCCAGTGCCTGTGGGATAGATATACCTGACTCTTGTAGCTTGCTACTGTGTGTGTATATGTGTGTGTGTGTGTGTGTGTAGGGACCAGCCCCAAGGTTTATGATTTAACTTCATTACAGTGATTCAATCCGCCTAATAAACCAGAATTTTAAGGATCCCAAGTTGGACATTTGTAGCCAACAAGTATGCTTCTCTCACTACATGTTCAGATCTCCTGTTGACATCAATAGACATTTATTGATAGCCTGGTATGTTATATCCATACAGAATGCAAGGCAAGGAACACACTGAAATGGTGTAGTATCAGGGCCTTCTCAGATCTGAGAGGGGTGGTGTTTTCCTTTGGCTTTACCCCCAAGAGGTAAGAGTACAATAATAATCATATTCTTTTAGAAGTTTCTTTTATATTTTACCTAGCAACATTCAATCAGTAACTGTGTTTCTTTGTTTTCAGCTCTGTCCAGGTTCTGTAGATTAGGAAGCATCTTCTGAAGTACTTGTTTCAATGAGGAACAGTGCAAAGCAAAATCCCTCTTTAGGAATACAGCAGATGAAATACATCTTATGTCTTCCTTTACTTCTCAGCCCATGCATTGTGGTGGGTATTCAGCATTGCAGGTGATACCTGGGGAGTCAGATATCTGGCAGGCTGTACTGTGTCAGAATTCCAAAGTCTATATTGAGTCCATGAGTTTCTGTACCTAGGAAGTTGATGAAGTGCAGTTCATAGGCTCATCTGTGAAAAATCTCTCCACTTTTACCTGTTACATCCCCTTTGCCCTCTACCCCAGCCTGTCTCCTTCACCCCCTGATGCCTCCATTTCCATTTTCACTGACTGGCTTTCTTGCTTGCATATCATGCCAGCCTCTGGCTTCTTTACTATCCCTTCCAACCAGGAACAGCACACACACAAAGTACAGGTGCTTCCTCAGCCTGATGAAGGGTTTTTCAACCTGAAACCTTGCTAAGATATATTTCTCTAACTATTCAGTTGGTTTACTAAAAGATACTAGATTGACCCAAAGAACCTTGTTTGCCAGTGCTATGTCCTTAGATCAACACCCCTAGCACCTGTCCCCCGGTCAGCTGACTGGAAGGACACAGGGCCCTGGGCACATCTGAGCCCCAGGGCTGGGGCTGTCTCCTGCAGGAAAGAAAAGAAAGGCTCTGTGACAGTTTGGCTGCCTAAGATGCTAGTGCTAGTGTGTTGCTTACTAAGTTATTACTAGGGCTGTGCAAAGCTTCGGGTGGCAATTCAATTCAGAGGAGATTCAGCCTGATTCAGTGGCCCCTCCAGCCATTCCCTACTCCCCCATCCCCCCAGCCACTCCCCACTCCCCCATCCCCCCAACCCCTGCCCGCTCCCCCCCACCCCTGGCCCCAGCTTGGTACTTTAAAGAAAAGCCCCAGTGCTCACCAGGTGCTGCTGGGCAGGGGGGGGTGCGATCCCCACTGTCCCCCACTGCCCCCCACTGCATGAGCCCCCATGACTCCCCCTGGTCCCCCACCCCCCATGGGTGTGCCACCCAGGCCAGCTCTGGCCCTTTAAGAAAAAAAAAAAAAACAAGGAAAACCCTGGGACTCACCACTCCTGCAGCAGCCTTGGGGCTTTGGGGGATCATGCAGAGCCCATGTGCCCCAGGGCAGTGGGGGTTAGCGGGGATCATTTCCCACTGGCAGGAGTGGTGAGTCCTGGGGTTTTTTCTTTTTTTTTTCTTTAAAGGGCCAGAGCTGGCCCATGCAGGGCACCCATGGGAGGGCTGGGGGAGTGTGTGGGGGGGGAGCTCATGCAGAGCCCTCCATGCAGCGTGGGGCAGTGGCGGGGCAGCATGGATTACCCCTGCCCGGCAGCACTCAGTAAGCCACGGCTTTATTTTTTTTAACAAGTGCCTGGAGCTGGGTCAGCCATTGCTGGGTTGAGAGAGGGGTTGGGCATGGGCCTGGCCTGCCTGATTTAGAGATTTGGAGATTTGGCTGAATTGAATCGGGACAGTGATTCAAATCACTGAATCAAATCACTGTCCCCTGGATCGCCCAAATCCGAAGTGAATACTTGCCACTTTGCACAGGCCTAGTTATTACCTGTTGTTATTTAAAGTGGCAGACTGGGCTGAGGCTGTAGGGGAGGATGCCTCATTGGGGCACACTACCGTGTCATGTAGAGGCCCCAGCGTCAGTTAGGGCATGCCTTAATACACATACAGTTCATCATGAGTTTTGCTTGTCAGCATGTTGAGGTGGAGTTTCCCAGAACCCCCTGCACCTATCTCCTTGAAACTTGGCAGGCTTTGTGGCCTCAGCAGGGGCTACCATCTCTTCTGTTTTCATTCAAGTTAGGCAAGAAATGAGAAAGGTATAGGCAGTTTTTTGATTCCCCATTATAGCCTATGGGTAAAACGTCAAAACGTGTCGAAACAGCAAAAGTTTTGATGAAACAAAATGGAACAGTGCTTCAAAACAAAACATTGAAACAAAACACTGTCCCTTCAAAATGGCAAAATGGAAGTCAAACTGAAATGGTGCTGTTTTGCACAGCCCTGCTGCTTACTAGCCCTCTAGTTGCAAGTCCAAGCTGTGCAGATCAGAAGCAATATTAACTTTAAATATGTTACTGCTCATAGCATATTTTAACTTTAATATCACATAATATTCCATAGAATAAGTGCACCTGAATTTTACCACGTAACAACACCCTCACATTGTTACCTAATTCAATAATGGAATGCAATTCTAAGCAGCAGCCAGTACAATAAGGTGTTAATCCAAAGACCACTGAATTCAATAGAAAGACTTGTATTGCCTACAATGAGCTTCAGATCAGATCTTAAGTCTCTAAAATAATAAGCTCCAAAGTTTTTGGGATGGTTGAAAACTGTATGAATATGTGGCCAAAATCTGACATTTTCCCATTAATAACAGAAAGGTTTGTTTTTTTCCCTTCATAATTCTAATTAAAAATAATCTTTATATAACCTATCCATTCTGTTGCTCAGAAAGCTGTAGCTTTTATTTTATTCAGCCACACAACTAAGCAAATAAGATCTGTCAAAACACCATGGAAACGAAGAAATGAAAAAAAAAATCCCTTCTTAACAAAGAAAGTACTTCTGTTGCACTTTCAATCACAGAAGAATTGAAGGAGCTTTCTGTAGAACAGTAATGCTTAAAGTGCTACAGAAAAGATTATCTGCCCATGTCTAAGTCAAACTGACCTGTAATTAGATGAAAGCTAAAATTGCTTTAAAAATGCTTATAATGTTAGTCCATTTGAAAATTCCACACATGGTCAAAATCTGGGTAATGTTGACTGAGAGCACTCATTATCCTTCTGTGAAATTTTATCACACACTGTAAAAATAGCATTATGAATAAATCCTTGACAAATGTCCTTTTCGTTTCTTATTGTACAGGCTAGCTAACTGCCTATAGTTTTCCTATATTATTACATTTCTATATGTGATCTATTCTGTTCCTACATAATTATTAGCTTGTTTGTTCTCTAACATAAGATTTAGAATGACAAACAATGCAAATTTTTGCAGCTTTGTAAAAACCATACTTAACAAGGGCAAAGCTGAGAAAATAGACTAAAGTCCATCAATTTCTCAAAGATTTTTCCCCATTCTCTGTTAAATATAGGCTACTTTAGATAAAGATAGGGGAATTTTAATTTCTTTATGAAGATCCACCTAGAGATTTATATATTAAATCTGTGGGTGAGAATGTAAGCAGTTGAATCTAAAAGGTATGAAGTGGAAGGATTTTTTAGGGAAACAAAGTCAAATGGTAAGACTTCTCCAACCACTTTAGTGTTTAGAGGGAAAGATGAATACGAAACATGGGAATACATTACACAAACCATAGGTTAACACAGAGGTGAGCAAAATACAGGCCCAGAGCCCCAGGCAATTTCATCTGGCCCAATGGTGCCCACCAATTATTTGTACCCTGCCCAGCCTGCTTGTCTTGATCCCACCCTCATGTGCAGAAGGGCCCAGCCCAGCCAGCATGCACACCTTCTGCCTTCAGCAGCTTGTCCTCCTGTACTTTTTTAAAAATAAAATTAAAATATGTTATAGTAGATGTTTGACTTTTAGTATATGATTTGATTTTTTTTCTGATTCTAATATGGCACCTCCCCCCTCTCCCCCCCCCACCCCAAAAGGAGTACTTCTGGGAGCAAGGGGAAGAACTTCCAGTGGAAAAGATCAGGGGTTAGGGGCAGGACTTCCAGTCCCAAGAGAGCACTCAAAGGGCGGGGCTACCCTTGCAACATTCAAGAGCTCAGCCAAATTCATTAAGTGGCCCTTCAGCCGAAATAACTACCCACCCCTGGATTAACACCTACTGGCCCTATGTACAAGCAATGAGGCCTCAGCCAAGTTATTTTCTGGTGCCTCCTGGTGACAGGTGCCTAGTGTAGGTAGTCTTTCTGTTGGAGGCTGGTTCCCTGATAAATGAGAACTAGAACTAGACTTAGAGAAGACATGAAGGAGGTAAACATGGCTTTAGCATCTAGGGTCTGGTACAATGTGGAGACAAGCCCTTAACACTTATATATAGTGAAAGCAAAGAGAGGTTCCTAGCTGAGGACCAGCTGTAGAGGGAAATGGGTACTGATGGCAACCCTTTCACTATAGGGAGACAAATATGGAACGAGGAATCATGACTTCACCACGCTACGCTGGCTGGGGAATTGGCTCCACAGTAGGACCCAGAGGGTGGTGGTTGATGGAAGTCAATCATCTTGATGTGCGGTCACCAGTGGGGTCCCTCAAGGCTCTGTCCTAGAGCCTATACTGTTAAACATCTTCATCAATGATATGGATATTGGTGTCAGACATGGGCTGGCCAAGTTTGCGGATGACACCAAACTCTAGGGTAAAGCATCCACACCTTTAGGAGGGTGATCCAGGCAGATCTTGACAGGCTCATGAAATAGGCAGATGAGAACCTGATGGTGTTCAACACCGAAAAATGCAAGGTTCTCCACCTTGGGAGGAAAAATCTGCGGCATACTTATAGGCTCAGCAGTGCTATGCTGGTTAGCACTACAGATGAAAGGGACTTGGGGGTCATGATTGACTACAAGATGAACATAAGCCTTCAGTGTGATGCTTCAGCTAGTAAAGCGAGCAAAATGCTGGCTTGCATCCATAAATGTTTCTCAAGCAAATCCCAGGATGTCATTCTCTCCTTGTACTTGACCTTGGTGAGGCCGCAGCTGGAGTACTGCGTCCAGTTTTGGGCTCCACAATTCAAAAAGGGTGTGGAGAAGCTTGAGAGAGTACAGAGGAGAGCCACATGCATGAAAAGAGGTCAGGAAAACAGACCTTATGATGAGAGGCTGAGAGCCATGGGACTCTTCAGCTTAGAAAAGCGCAGGCTCAGGGGTGATCTGGAGGCCATCTATACATTTATCAGGGGTGCTCATCTCCCTGATAAACGTATAGGTGGCCACCAGATACGTCCCTGGGGGAATGTCTGTTCACCAGAGTGCCCCAAGGGATGATAAGATCAAACAGTCACAAACTCCACCGCAACTGATTCAGGCTGGACATAAGGAAGAACTTTACTGTCCCAGCCCTGAAGGTTTGGAATAGACTGCTGCCAGAGGCAGTTCAAGCAGCCACTTTGAACACCTTCAAGACACATTTGGATGCGTATCTTGCTGGGATCCTATGATCTCTGCTGACTTCCTGCCCCTGGGCAGGGGCTGGACTAGATTATCCTCCAGGGTCCCTTCCAGCCCGAATGTCTATGAAATCTATGAAATGACCTGTAGTTCCAAGATTAATTACAATAATAAAATTATTAATAGTTATTAAACATATTAATAAAATAGCAGCATAATTAGAGCATATCTCTAGTACCTTGTCTTTCTTCCTGCTTTCCCAATGAGAAAAAAGATCTGGATTTCATCCTAAACCCACTGTAATGAATGGGAAGACCAGCCATTGACTTCAATGAGATTTAGATGAAACTTGTTATGGTGCAGAATCATTAAGGGTGCAGACAGAAGTGCAACTCCTCACAGTAACTGAGAACACTTTTCAGGAAGCATTTTGAGTTACAGGAAGCATTTTGAGTTCACTTTTCCTTCCAGGGGAGAGGAGAATCTAGCCCGTTTCCCCAAGCAATGGCTCCTGGGCCCTGTGAGGCTGCAAATTTTTCAGAATGGGAGGGGGAAAGGGAGTGGAGGATCTCATTCTAGGGGTTCCTTAGCCAGCACTGGAGGTTGGGTGGGTGGGTGAACTGGAAGCCCACACCTTGTGGGGTGGGGGCAATATACGCAGCCCCACCCTCCCATTGGGGGCTGAACCCCACCCCCCCCAGACCTAACTTCCTCTAATCCCTTTCCTCCCTCCCATTCAAGTGACAGGCTAGTAGGCAGTGCAGACAGAAGTCACAGAAGATGCTCCTTATCTGACTCCTCATGCATTTTTGAGGTTGTCTGCAGCCATGTACTTGTGTTTGCTCATGGCTATAAACTGTTTTCTGTGGCCAGAATGGGTGAAAATTGTCACTTCTGTCTGCACCCTTAGTCTTCTAGGAAAGACTTTTCCCCTTTGTAATGAACATGACAGATCTCAATGAAGGTTTCCCTGAAGAGTTAAAAGCATTTCTCATAAGTAATCAACTGCTTTTCTTTCTCAGTGAAAGAGACATCATTCAGAAAATGTTCAGTAAAGAGAGATAGTACATGCAGCATATACACAGTTTGCACCACTTGTGGAGAAACATTTTCTAACCCAGGATGCAGGACATTTGAAGCAGACTGTAAAACCAGAGAAAATTTCTCTTCAACAAAATGTGCATATCCAGGAATATCATGACCAATTCAACAGCTTACATTGGTAGCCAATAATTTAGTTATTTGTCTCTAAAAAAGCCAAGTGTACTAATAGATATTAGACATCAGAACAAATAAAGCTGGCATTTTTAGAGCTGGTAACAACAGGAAAACATTTTTCTAAATTTTATCAAGAACTATTTCACTCATTTAACATAGTAAAAATGTCAAAACCTTTGGATGGACTTAATTGATGTAGTGCAATATTTACCAGAATAAAATTATCTTTAAACAGGCACACCCATTTTTCCAAAATTCAGGTCATGTTCTGAACCCAAATTTGGTAATTTAAGTATTCTCTTTAAAATATTACTGTGCTTCTTTTAACACTGTATTAAGATTGTTGAAATTGAAGAACCGCAGCCAGCAAGGCCAGCCATACCTTGTCATGCATCCAAAGGTGCATCTCAAGCCGGTCCAGAGAAGTGATACTCCCCCTCTATGCGACTTTGGTCAGGCCGCAGTTGGAGTACTGTGTCTAGTACTGGGCACTGCACTTCAAAAGGGATGTGGCCACCCTGGAGAGGGTTCATAGGAGGGCCACCCGCTTGGTGAGAGGGCAGCAGGGCAGGCCCTATGAGGAGAGACTGAAGGACCTGAACCTGTTCAGCCTCAGCAAGAGGAGGCTGAGGGGGGACCTGGTGGCTGCCTACAAGCTCATCAGGGGAGATCAATAGCAAATAGGCAGAGCCCTTTTCTCCCCAGCACCACCTGGAACAGGTGAGCAATGGTCATAAGCTGATGGACAATAGGTTTAGGTTAGAGATCAGAAGGCAATATTTTACAGTTAGGGAGGCCAAAATCTGGAACCAACTTCCCAAGGAAGTGGTCCTCACCCCTACCTTGGGCAAATTCAAGAGAAGGTTGGATGATCACCTGTCTGGGGTCTTGTGAACCCAGCATTCATTCCTGCCTATGGCAGGGGGTCAGGCTAGATGATCTGTTCAGGTCCCTCCTGACCCTAGCCACTATGAAACAACAAGAAGATAATTTCTCTGTCACTTAGAACTCCAAACCACATCATGGACTTCCTGTTCAAATGGTAACTGAATGCATAGCAAGCTAAAAAAGCAACTGACTGAATTATATTTTGGACTTTTCTCTAATGCCTGTCTTCAGATGTTCTCAAAGTACCTCACAATGCCCTCCTGTAAATCCACTTTACAGATAGATAACTTGAGTTATGGAGAAATTAGAATACTTTTACACTGAAGAGTGTGAAGCAGTATAAAGGTATCTGTGATAGCTCTAAACTAGCTACATGAGGTACTGAAGTAGTCCAGCTGTGGCAGCTCCACATCTGCATGTTGCCTGCTGAAAATATATCTTAAATACATTTAATATATATCTGAAATATATATCTTAATTGAGAAATGTAATGCCACTTAGCAAACCTGGCCATAGCACAGTCTCTTGCTTTATACAGGAGATTCTAACTTATTTATTTATTTAGCATTACAGTAGTTTACATCAATCAACAACAGTTTAAATGAATTGTGTATGGATAGATATCAATCTCTCTCTTGCACAGACATGCAAGCACAATTACTTGCAGGTAGTGAATTTAATGTTAGCAGTGCAGTCAATGACAGCCAAGTTTTTAAGGAACTCTCCAAAGTTCTTACAGAAGAAAGCAAGAGAGAAAGATAGTACAATAAGCCTTCTCCAGCCCTTCCTCTCTCTGCATTTTGAGTTGTTTTCTATAATATTTTTTTTACATTGGAGAACAGATTAAAATGCAACAAACCTTTGTACAAAATCAGGATACTCCGTGTCTTCTGATGAAATTTCCTATGGAGACTTCAACCTACTCCTTCATGGGAGGACTTTTGGTCTATTATGTTTACCAGCATGCATGCTACAGAATAACAATATGAGTAGCAAACATTAATTTTTTTAGGCTGGCCATCAGTTCCGATACAGGTTAGTTACATCATGCTATTTTTTAAAGCAGGCATTATGGTTTTTCACGATATTAGAAGGACACAGACCAAACTACCGCAGCAAAAGATCCAGAAGTGGCAGGACCAGCATCAAGATATACTTCTAATGAATTGTACTAAAAACACTCTGTTTTTGCACTGTCAGTCATTTGTTATAGCTTTTAAAATATCATCAAGCTTCCTGAATTCTAAAGGCTTGGAGTTTAAACTGAAGCACAGCTCTTAGAGCATGTTTTGTTCTGTCCTTGTACTCCTTGGGTGTGTCCAGATGAGCATGCACATGCCTGTTGCAGCATCTCAAAGCAGTTTGAGATGCTGCACAAGGCACGCTGGGAACAGAAAAATGTTCTTTATGCTGCATATTTGCAGCACAGGCTCTAAATGTGATACCTGGAAATCCAGGTATTAAAAAAAAAAAAAAATGCTCTGAAGAAAAGTAGTGCAGGGCATTCTCCCTGAGCATGCCCTGAAGCATCCAGAGACTGTATAAACAAGGAGATGGTCTGGCACCCAGCCAGAGTGTCTCTATGGTTGCCCCATGCCCCAGAACACTTCATCATGCTGGGGTAAATAGAAGTGGGGCAAAGCTGCAGCAGGGTTTTGGACCCAGGCTCTGTCCCAAGGAAGTAGGGACGTGGAGGTGGGGCCTGTAGGTGGAGGCACGGGGGGGGACTTTCGGGATGGGGGTATTGTGTATGTGGGTGTGGAGGGGACTGTGGGTGGGGGGCACTTCTCAGGAGGGGTGGCCCTCTCACCACTCAGTTTGGCCCACAGCCCCTCGACTCAGTACACACCCTTCCCACACAGGGCACATGGGGGCAGGACCTGGCTGGGCCCAAGGGTGTGTGGCCCCTGCTTGGGGTGTCAATCTGGCACCAGGTGGCCGGGGTCATGCTGTGCTGCTGAGAGACTTTGCCAATTTGTGTGTGCCTTGTATACCCTGATGGCCACTGCTGCTTCTGCAAGGGGGCTGTAGGCTGAGTGGCGGGCTGTGCACTATCCAAGGGGGGCAGGCAGGGGACCCACCCCTCCTGAGCAATCCTGCCTGCCAACAGTCCCCACCACATCCATAATCCCCCAGTTCCCCCCAGACCCGCAACCCCCCCCGCACTCCAACCACTACCCCCCTACCCACATACCCAGCCACAAACCCCACCCCCAAAAACCATACAACCACCCCCAAACTCCACCCCCCACACTCCTTTCCCTGCCTCAAACTCCACCCTGCCCCAAATCACACCCTGCATGCCCAGTCATGAAACGGGATGGGTTGGGAACTGATGGCAAGAGCTGTAGCTACAGGGGCAACTGCTGCACTACAGCCCTGTCCCGTGCCCACACCAGTACTGGGAGATTGGGCTGCAGTCTGTGGGGGCTCCTGGTCCCAGGAACCACCTACATGTGTGATGAGCTGGGGGGAGGGATGGAGGTGGCAGCAGGTGTGTGTGCAAGAGAGAGAGAGATGAGGGTTGGGGGAGGAGCGCTCCAGGTAGGAGAGGACCCCAAAGCCAGGTTTAGAACCTCCTTTTCCCCCTAAAGCCTCCTGTGCAGAGGGAGGTTGGCTTAGGAGGGGGCTTGCCCAGCTCAGTCCCTGAACCCCAGTCAAGGGCTTCCCTGGAGTGGCATGGGGATCCTGGGGCCTGGGCACAGGCACAGGGAGCAGAACAGCAAGGGCTGGTACTGCTCAAAGCCAAAAAGCAGTGGGTAGGACTGCTGCATCTGGACTCATGTCCAGGTGCTGGGACAGAGCTGCTGCCAGGAGGCAGGCAGGGGATGTGGGTCAAGAGTGAGGGGCACTTGGGGGGGAGGGGGGGGGCTGTGGTTTAGGAGTGAGAGGCAAAGGCAGGGGCAGGGCACTGGCATACCGGTGCTGCTCAGTGCCCAACATCCTGAGCAAAGGGGGCAGAGGCAGCTCTGATTTTTCTATGATAAAAAACCAAAAAGAAAATGTATAGATATTTAGAATTCATCTTATTATGGTGATAGTAGCACTGGTAATCCACTGATTTGGACTACTTCGCTTCTTAGATAACAAACTGGTACCACCCTGTTTTGGATGCAGTAAATTCAGTTCAATTGACATTATTATATTGGTGCTTGCCTTTTTTTTCCAATTGAATTGTCATTCTTATATTGATGCGTGCCTTTTTTTTTGTTCCATGCTAAATGTTAAATATGTTGTACTATGTTCTTTAAAAATAAATGCTATTATTTACTTAAATATGTGGTACTAAATTCTTTGAAAGAAAATAAACACTGCAATTACAAAAATAACAACCAGGCCAAAGAACAGGTACTTTAGCTAGTATATCAGTAAAACATTGCCCAGTTGATCTCTCTCTATATAGAGGCGTTTCATTTTAATCATGGAAGAACATGGATTTTAGGCATTTTAATGAGAGAATGTGGGTTCTTATCTGAGAATTTGCAGTTTTTTAAACAGGGAGCACCAGGATATTTGCTGGTGAGGCAAGTTGTGAGAGCCAGGCAGAGAATCCTACCCAGGGCCAGAACTGGGGACCCAGCTGGAAGGCAGATGAGGTGGCTGACCTCCTGGCTATTTGAGGCCACAAGGACATGCTTTGACACTTTGAAGTGGGCCACCACAAGGAGCATATTTTCTGGAGTATAGATACCCAGATGGCAGAGTGAGGGCACCACATGTCAGCACATATCAGGAGACATGTCAGCACTGCCATCCAAAGGCAAACTTTACAGACATGGCCCACTGGCAGCTGGCCCAGAGGTGCAGGGGGCTCTGCTACAGTGCCCATACCACAGCCCAGGCAGGTGTGAAGCCATGGGGCTGCAGGTCCAAGGGGGAGGGTGCTGTTGCAGGTGGCAACAGTCATATCCAGGCAGCAGCCCCCACTCCCAGACTGTTGCAGTGGGTAGAAGGTGCAGGGACCACTCTAGGTTAAAGATGCTTCAGCAGTCCAGCTGGCCCAAGGGGATAGTGTCCCCAGATGTCAACTGGCTAGGCCTCAAAAGTTCTCTGAGCTGCTTCCCAAGGAAGCTCCTTATACTGCTGAGGCCAGCACAGGTGCTGGCCCCAGCCTCTAGCTCCCCCTTGCTTAAGATCTGGGAGAAGCTGAGCAGGACCAATTTGTCCTAAGTGGCACAATTTGTCCCACACCAATGTGCATATTCAAGCATGTGCTAAGACACAAATCTCCAGTACAAATTTGTACCAGTGCAATTTGAGCTGCTGCAGCTGCATGTGCCTGTATGTATGAATGCACCCGTTGATACTAACCCAATATAAACAACAACAGTTTGAGTGAGAGGCAGTACTGAAAAAGGAACACCTTGGGAAGAGCTCCAGGAGGTACTGTAAGCCCTACATCTCTCTGAGAGAACCCATATTTACTTGAATATAAGACAACCCTGATTATAAGATGACCCCTCAATTATTAGATTCTATATATGGAAAATTTATAATTTTGGTATAATTTTCCAAATATAGAATCTAATTATTGGAGGTTTGCCTTGGATTTGTCCCACTCCCACTGCTACAGCAGGGAAAATAAATCTGGGCGGGAGGGAGATCATATTTATTGCCGTCTGCCCCCACAGCTTCTTCCTCCTGCAGTACCTTCCCTGTCCCCCACTTACTGCCAGACCCTGCTGTCCCTGAGCATACGTGAGGGCAGTGCAAATTTGAAAACGCTGACTTTGAAATAAACATGCCTGTAATAATTTAGTTAATTCAGAATTGATGTTTTTTACCTTTTTTGAAACTGCTGCAAGTTTTAATACATGTATTCCATTAAACACACTTTTAAGCAGCACTTTTATAACTCCTTATATATAGTACAAACTATTTTTTTAAGTCTGGCTCAAGGCTAATTCAGGTCCAAATTCAATTGGTCAAAGCCCAAGAGCTAAATTCCAAAAATTTGACTGAGCAAATCTGAATTGCCTAGTCTATGTAGCTCTACCACCAGGTAAGAAGTGGCCCATTGGTCTGGGACTTCAGATACTTCCCAGATCCAGGCAGGCATCTGACATACAAACCCCAGGGCCAGAGACCTTGGGGTTCAAATGCCCCCAGTTTGGCTTGATCTTAGCCAAAAGGCTGAGAATGTCCAACATTAGCCCAAAGTCAAAGGCATGATATTAATCAAAAGATAAAAGATTCATGATTTACTGTAAAGCTTATTGGACTAAACCCCACCAAGAAGAGTCAACAGATTTTCAAGCCATGGTTACTAGGCCTGTGCAAAGCAGCTAGTATTCATTTCAGATTCAGCCAACTCAGGGAACAGTGCTTCAATTCGGTGATTTGAATCACTGCCCCAAATTGATTTGGTCGATTCGGAGAGGTTTTTTTCTTAAAGGACCAGATCTGGAGTGGGCAGGGCAGCCATGGGGGTGTGGTGGCTGAGACAGTGGGAGGAGCTGGGGGGCTCACAGCAGAACCCCCTATGCAGCGTGGGGCAGTGGGGTGCAGCAGGGATCACTCTCCTGCTGGGCACCACCCAGGGAGCCGAGGCTTTTTTTTAAAGGTCTGGGAGATGGGGCAGGCGGGGCAGCCATGGCGGGATGGACTGGTGGAGCAGGCAGGAGATGGGGTCTGGCAGGGGTCCCCCCATGGTCCCCTTGCTGCTCCTCCAGCCTCCCCTCCCCCAGCCCTTACTTACCAGCTTCAAGTCTGGCTCCAGCTCCCTGCCCCAGTGGGTGAGGACTGCCCAAATTGTCAAAGCTCACCGAATTGATTCAGACCTTTTTTTGGTCCCCTGATTCAATTTGGATTTTGAGATTTGGCCACCAAATTGGGCCGCATCTCCTCCAAATAGAATCAGCACCCGAAGCTTCTCACAGCCCTAATATTTACCCCAGTGCTGAGCAAATCTCGGTATATATGTGTATTCCAGATACTTCCCAGAAAGGACCTGCATGCTAATTAGCCCCCATTGGGTGCATCTACATATGAGATCTGGGCAAAGAAATAAACTCTGGCGCAGTTCATGCCAGAGTTTATTTCTCCCAGGCTTAGCATATACATGTGCGCCTGGGACTGCAGCACATTGAGGAAGGATGGAGCAACCCCAGGCTGGCAGGAGGACTGCAGCAGGACAGGACAGTCTGATAGCCAGGGGCTACTCCAACCTAGCTCAATATGTTGCAGAGGGGCTGGCTCCAGAGCACAAGGTTGCTCCACTGTTAGGCTAGCCAGCAGGCAGCCCCTGCAATGTAGCACCTCTTGTGCCCCAGTCACTATCTACATATGTTTTGGCACATGGAACTAATTGTAGGATAGTACTTGTCCTGGACAGTATTATCCAACAGCACCCTAATACGGGCACATGTGTAGATGGTGATACTTTACTGCAGAGCTAATTAGTCACTTCTGCAGTAAAACACATGTATACATTCACCCACTTCTCACTGGAACTGGGGGTTCTTGTCAAGAGTCCTGGGATCCTGCAAAAATGTATATGCAGATGAGGCACAGGGCAACCTGAGTTGGCTCCTTGTCCTAGAGTATAGAGCCACATTCATTATATGTGGCAGGCTGAGAGAGGGGATGACAGATAGATTCCTGGTGAGCTATTTGGGGCCCCATTTGGTGATGTATGCCAGACATTTAAGGCTGGTGATGAAACAGCAATCATTGGAAATGGGAAAGAAAGATGCAGCTCAGCTATGGGAGTGAAGAGGAAATCAAAATGTATTCAGAGTAGCACAATAAGCACTACCATATATCTTATTCAGCTAGGCTGCACTAACCTATTGTTGTGCGAGGATTCCCATCAGCATATCAAATGTAGCAATATTGGCACTAAGGGGAGGGTGTCAGGACTGACTCTGGCCCTCCTGGTGCTGGTCTGGTGTTGCTATACCACCAGACCAGTGCCAGTTCCCTGCAGAGAAAACACCCATGCATTATTTTTAAGCCCTCCTCCAGCCCACCCCCAAAGTTCCCATCAACATTTTTGGTACCAGGGGAGGGTGTCAGAGCTAGCTCTGGCTTCTCCAAGTGCTGGCCTGGTATTGCAATACATCTGGGCCTGGTGCTCATTACCTCTTGGGAGAGCAAGTGGGCTACACGCACAAAAACTAAGGTTCCCACAGTATGTTTACCCGATGTGGGCTATATATTTCATATTCATGCTCAATGTTGGCTGCACTTAATCAACTTTGTAGCTAGTTTCTACTACTGAGCACATATTGCTTTTGGAAGCCGTTTAATGGTAGATAATGTTTTCAATGAGGTTTCTTGTACGCATATGTAAGCCCTCATCTTGTACATGAATAAATAGAGTACGTCTCTGCCTCTTTTCAACTGTGTCTTAATATTTTGGCTTAAACCTATGAGGAAACTGATTTTTTTCTGATACTGGTTTAGCTATGTTGTCATTAAAGGGCAGAGCAAAGCTTCTGTGCAGTCCAAAATCTTTTCTACACAGTTCCCACTAACCATTTTGGAAAGCAGTAACTGGGCATCTGCTTACACCAGTGTGCTCAGACATGTTGCCCAAATATACTATGCAGGAATATAAAAACATTGTTATGCACCTTCATTCTTCTGTACAGGTTTATCATGCACAGAGGAATTATGGGAAAGTAGGACTGGAAGGAATCTTCAGAGGTCATCTCTTCTAGTCCCCTCCCTATCCAAACCATCCTATGCAAATCCATTGTTTAACCTATTAGTAAAATTACAGTCAACCCTGACAATTACAAAACCTAACACCTAACCTGCTCCAAGCAGCCCATGGCAGCCCACATCCTGCTGCTGCAAAGTTTATTAGAAAATACTTTAGAGGTCCAAGGAAGAGGACCATGGCTCTCCCTCTTTCCCCCACCAATCTGACCATGGTGTAAAATTCCTCCCTGACCCCAGCTTTGGTGATCAATCTGACCCTGACCTCTGTAGTCTGAGTCAAGGGGATGTAGACTCTAAAGATAAGGTATGGGATCAACAGTCTTTCCAGTTCTTCATCTACTTGTGGGCTACATCTAGGCTTAGAAAACTTCCTTTTTTTAAGTAACTAAAGGATAAAAAGAGATTAAAGCAATGAAAGAAAAAAATAGCTGAAACAATACAAAGGAAGAAGATCAGCCAGGTGCAACATCCCATGTTGATCTTGTAAAATCAGTTACAAATAGGTCTAGTAAGTAGAAAATATATTCTTATTCTTAATCTTAAGGGGCAAAATGTTGCTCTCACCATCTGACACACCATTAGTATAAATTAACATCTTTCATGCACTTAAGCCTTAATTCTAAGATGTAGATCATTTTAATTCATCTAAGGGAAAAGCCGGGAGTAGAACAATAAGAAAGGCAGTTTACTTCATGTTGTAAGAAGCTTCGAGAGCTTGTTTAAACACCAGTTCTTTAACTTTTATAGTTAATCATCACTTCTGCCGCTTGTGGTACAGCCCCACATCTGAAAATAAGAATGGGCCTACCAAACAAATGCACTGGTAAGGGTGTGATCTGATTCCCACTTACTTCAAAGGGCTTTCAGATCAGGCCTTACCTGAATACCAAACAAATTAACAATGATTTGCCATTTGCTATAATATTGCCAAGAACATATAGTATCTCTTTTATTGCATAATTATGAGTTAAACCCTTATTAATGCCACCTTACCTTTCAAGTTTCCTTGGCACCTTTATGAGTTTCTAAATGACCCTATTTCATTTAAAAAGCATTTATCTATTAATACCCAATATTCTCCCTCTCATGTTAAGAAATAAATCTTTTCTATTGTAGTTTGCACTGATACCATTTAAAACTTATGGGTTTAGACTGGCCTGGCCTTAGATGGAAGAACAATAGGCTTAAAAGCTTTCTTTCCATTTTTAATTAAGAATGTTAAATGAGAAAAGCTAGTGAGAAACTATGGCTTTGCAAAAGGATTTTATAAAGCCTTTGTTATGTTTCACTAAAGCACAAAAAAAATATAAAGTAATAGAATAAAAATATTTGATGGTTTCTTGAACTGTTTTGTACAGCTGAGGCACAGACTCAATCAAGTGATACGTCCGAGGAAATCTAGGAATCTTCATTGGCATGCAGAGAACACCCATATCTAGCTTCAATGTGCTTTAAAACATGGGAGCTTACACAAATTAAAAGGTCAGGATGAGTATTTGCACCACAGGTGCAAATTTAATTTAACTAGGGTGAGATGAAAAAGAAGGCTAAGAAGGAAGCACATTGTCAAATGTTCTTTTAAAGTGAAATCTGGTTTGAAGCGGTTCAGGGTGTTAAGAATATCAGAAATGGCCCAAGCAGAGACAAATTAATGGGTACAACATAAGTAAAACAATAAAAAAGTGCCTGATAAAAATATGTAGTGATCCCACTACAATGTTGTCAGAATTCAGCACTAAAAAAAATGGACCACTGGGGTTAAATGTTTTGGGTTAGGAGCCACTGGAATTTCCCAATTCTCAGTCTCACCTTACATGCAGTGAAAGTTCTTAGGAACCTAAGTAACTGCCAGAAAAGTCCTTAAATGCTCAGTTTTTCATTGAATGGCACATGCAAACCACTTAATCAAAGCTGTTTAGTCATGCTCAAGTTTTGGTGAGGTTCCAAGACTAGGCATTCATGCACTTACCTTATTTGCAGGGCCCAGTCTAGTACTTGTTTTCAGAATATATCTACTAGCCCCACACAGACACAAATTGGTGATACATTTTTCAAGTGAGATTATATTTTCAAGAGTCTAATGGTTACAGCACTCACCTAAGATGCCAAAGACCTGTTTTCAGTCCTCATGGACTTGCAGCAGGGACTAGAATTAATATTAGGAGACTGTTTTAACCAGCATGCTACTTGTTTTATGTGGCAGCTTTTCCACTTCTGATAAATATATTTAATATTTATGGGAGCAGAGATCAGAACCCAAGACTCCTGGCAACCATTATGGTGCAATTAATGTGTTAATCACACCATAAATAGTAACAGTGCTAGGTGTTTGGCCAATTTATCATGCCATAAATGTGGCAAACCAGCCACAGAGTATTTCCACAAAAAATGTGGAACATTTGTACGGCATGGAAAATTTGTATGGTGCCATAAATTGAAATATAGCACCCTCATGCTGATGGTGACAAGCAGCTGACTGCCAGCATTGGCATGGGAATGGAGGTCAGCACCAAGACCAAGACAGCCGTTGTCTCAGTGCCAAAAATTGACTGCCAGGAGAGAAGGATACAAAGCTTCCTGGCAGGGGGAGTCAAGGAGTCCAGCCACTGGGAACCTGGCAACCCCTGAGCCTGGCAGCCTTTCCTGCCTTGGGGCCAGGACACAACAGCTCTGGGTCTCAAACCAACCTGGAACTGTTGGGCCCAAAGCTGGTGAGCCGAGGTGAGTTTGAGACCTGGATCTATCTTGGCCAGATCTGATAATCAGCTGATTGGTCAATTAAAACTCCAAGCTGCCTGGGGGTCAGACAGGACTGTTGGACCCAGCCCTGACAGTTTTGGATCTAGTTCAAGACCTGGGGATACTGGAGTCAGGTCTCAAAATCAGCTGATTGTCAGGATCCACCCTGACAGCTGGGGGGTGTTCTGGGTGACCCTGATGATTTTCAGACCTGGGTCTGGAACCTGCAGGGGACTGGGTGCAAGCCTGGGTCTAGGATAGACCCACTCCTGGACTGATCAGCAGAATTGGGTTGGGAGCAGCTCAGCAGTGATGCAACTGAGATTGGAGGAATAGGAATTATATGCACTATCTAGCATGATAAGAGCCATGGTGTTTGGAATGCATCCAATCATACCATTGTTTGTATATCTGTCAGGGTCCAAGTCTCCCATATCTGCAGAAGCTCCCCTACTGTTAGGCTATCAAGTCAATCCCACACTCACTTTCTCTTTAACTAATCCAGATGATTTAAAAGTGGCAAAGAAGTCACTGAAAGTATTTTGTAACAAAACGTGGTGGTGATGTTACTGTGCCAGGCTATGGGTTTTATTGTAGCATTTCTGTGTTAAATGTGCTCATATTGTTATAATGCTGCATGTCTCAGTTTCCCTCAAAGCCAGTACATGGAAAAAGTATGGCTTAAAAAGAGAGTGAAGTAAGAGATCTGTCTTTGTGAGGGGCAAAAGAAGATGAACTTCTAGCAGCCAGAGAACCTGGAATAGTTTTGTTGAAACATCAACAAAGGTAAGGTGGTAGACATATAAGCAAAAGTAAGATGGAAGAGGACTGAGATAAATGTAACAGTGGAAAGAACAGGCTGAATAAAGATAATGGCTTCTAGAGAGAGAAGAGTCTGGAGCAAGAAGGGAATTTTGAGGGCTTTGGGGACTATGGCTTGGAAAAGACTGAAAAGGCAACAGTTAAGTATGTTTGGGGCTACTGAGGGCTGTGTGGACTGGATTGAGGACTACTGCTTAACCTATTTGGAGGGGAAACAGAACCTGTGTCTGTGTGGCTTTTGCCCCAGTAAAGGCCCTTACTAAACAGACTGTCTGCTTTGTTGCTTAGAACTTTATATTGGGCTAGGTCTTTCCAACAAGAGGCAAAATCCCTCTCTTAGGACCAGAATTGGATGGTAGCTTTTTGGCACAGGGCCACAGAGAAAGGGGGAGCGAGGGATCAAAAGGCCAGGTTTTGAGAGTGGGGAGCAGCCTTAGCTGTCTTTAGGGGAACACCCTCAGAGTCCAGACAAAGCTGCAGTGGTCCCAAACAAGCAAGCAACCCCTCCTCACAGAGGATACTCCATGACCGTTACAAAACCCAGATTTATTTCTTAATGTGCTATTTAAGACAGCAGTTCTCATTAATTACATTTTAAGTAACCCATGAATAATCTTCTAGCTTAGAAAGTATTTTTTACCTATTTCCTAATTAACTAAATAGTAAACAATTAGCCCCTTTCTTCATGAATGCAGATTTTTTTTTTTTTTTTACATTGAAGTTCAACGTGCTAAACCACCTGTCTGGAAACCAATATTTCTTGATATTTTAGTTCTACCAGAAGAGACATGTCACCTTTGTAGAACTCTTATGTCCAATACTGAAATGGTTCAGATTTAAATTATTCTAGACATGGTTGCTCAGGTATAATTCACTTGCACCAATATTTGCTCCCAGAAAAAGAACCAAATCTCAAATGCAAAGGTGTTTTAGAACTTTGCTCCTATTTCAAAATGGTCATTTAGAACCATTGGATGGATTGAATGGAACCTCAAACTGCACCACTGGATAAATTTAATATGAAATTCAATATCTTTCATGTGTCAGGTATTTTTTTGCAAAAATCTTGTTGGTTTAATAAAAGATATCTTTACCATGAGCCCAAATTGCTTTTTCCTCTTGACCAATTTTCTTTTTCCTCTAGATCCAATACAGTGGATACCTGACACATGGAAGATATCAAATTTTAGCCATTTTTTAAAAATGAAATCCTCATATGTTCCCAACAAGGAAGCAACTACGACCACCTGAAACCAGAAATACTGTTCCTGCCTTTGTTAAGCTAATTTTCATCATCATAGAACCTTACAAAAGAGGTGAGAGACTTTTCAACAGATAAGACCTGCCTACACAGAGGAATTTTCCATCTATTGACTCCTCTGTGAAATCCTATGAAATATGAACTTTCATTTCAACTCAGGAGAACTTTTACAATCTTTTGTCCAATGCCTCATGAAGGGTCTTTGTACCCCAAAGCTTGCAATTAAAGAACATTTTTGCAAAAATCTTGTTGGTCTAATAAAAAAAAATATCACCTCTACCATGATCCCAGATTGCTTTTTCCTCTAGACCAATATAGCTATAACCTGGATACTTGATTTTAGCAAAGCTTTTAGTACAGTCTCCCAGAACATTCTTGCTGACAAGCTAAGAAAGTATGGGCTGGATGGGTGGACCATAAGGTGGATAGAAAACTGGCTAGAGCATCAGGCTGAGAGAGTAGTAGTCAATGGCTCTATGTCTAGTTGGCAGCTGGTATCAAGTGGAGTGCCCCAGGGGTCAGTCCTGGGGCTGGTTTTGTTCAATGTCTTCATCAGTGACCTGGAAGATGGCATAGAGTGCACACTCAGCAAGTTTGCAGATGACACCAAGCTGTGGAGAGTAGTAGATAGGCTGGAGGGTAGGGCTAGGATTTAAAGTGACTTAGACAAATTGGAGGATTGGGCCAAAAGGAATCTTATGAGGTTCAACAAGGACAAGTGCAATATCTTGCGCTTAGGATGAAACAACCCCATACACCAGTACAGGCTGGGGGCTGACTGTCTGGGCAGCAGCTGTGCAGAAAAGGACCTGGGGGTTACAAAGGACAAGAAGCAGAATGTAAGCCAGGAGGTGCCCTTGTTGTCAAGAAGGCTAATGGCATACTAGGCTGCATTGGTAGGTATGTTGCCAGTAGGTGAAGGGAAGTGATTATTCCCCTCTATTCAGCACTGGTGAGGCCACATCTGGAGTACTGTATTCAGTTTTGGGTCCCCCACTATAGAAAGGATGAAGACAAATTGGAGAGAGTCCAACAGAGGGCAACAAAAATGGTGAGGAGGCTGGGGAACATGACTTGTGAGGAGAGGCTGAGGAAACTGGGCTTATTTAGTTAAGGGAAGAGAAGACAGAGGGGATTTAATAGCAACCTTCAAGTAGCTGAAGCATTTAAAAGAGAATGGAACTAGACTGTTCTCAGTGGTGGCAGATGACAGAACAAAGAGCAATAGATTCATAGATTCATAGATGTTAGGGTTGGAAGGGACCTCAATAGATCATCGAGTCCGACCCCCTGCATAAGCAGGAAAGAGTGCTGGGTCTAGATGACCCCAGCTAGATGCTCATCTAACCTCCTCTTGAAGACCCCCAGGGTAGGGGAGAGCACCACCTCCCTTGGGAGCCCGTTCCAGACCCAGGCCACTCGAACTGTGAAGAAGTTCTTCCTAATGTCCAATCTATATCTGCTTTCTGCCAGCTTGTGGCCATTATTTCTTGTAACCCCCAGGGGTGCCTTGGTGAATAAATACTCACCAATACCCTTCTGTGCCCCCGTGATTAATTTGTAGGCGGCCACAAGGTTGCCTCTCAACCTTCTCTTGCGGAGGCTGAAAAGATCCAGTTTCTCTAGTCTCTCCTCGTAGGGCTTGGTCTGCAGGCCCTTAACCATACGAGTGGCCCTTCTCTGGACCCTCTCCAGGTTATCCGCATTCCTCTTGAATTGCGGCGCCCAGGATTGCACGCAGTACTCCAACTGCGGTCTGACCAGCACCCGATAGAGGGGAAGTATCACCTCCTTGGACCTATTCGTCATGCATCTGCTGATGCACGATAAAGTGCCATTGGCTTCTTTGATGGCTTCGTCACACTGCCGGCTCATGTTCATCTTGGAGTCCATTAGGACTCCAAGATCCCTTTCCACCTCTGTGCCACCCAGCAGGTCATTCCCTAGGCTGTAGGTATGTTGGACATTTTTCCTCCCTAGGTGCAGCACTTTGCATTTCTCCTTATTGAACTGCATCTTGTTGTTTTCTGCCAATGGTCTCAAGTTGCAGCAAGAGAAATTTAGGTTAGATATTAGGAAAAATTTTCTCACTAAAAGGGTAGTAAAGCACTGAAACAGGTTACCCAGAGGGGTTGTGGAATCTCCATCCTTGGAGATTTTTAAGACCCAGCTAAACAAAGCTTTGGCAGGGATGATCTAGTTGGAGATGGTCCTGCTTTGAGCAGGGGGTTGGACTACATGATCTCCTGAGGTCCTTCCAACCCTCATTTTCTATGATTCTATGAGTGTACTAATGAAGAAAGAGCTTCTACCACAAGTAGTAGTCTGTGCTTAGTAATTAAATAGTAACTTATTTTGTACACTGACCAACAATACATTTTAACAGTGGGATATACACTTAAATCAGGACTGGGTCCTAGGAGTAGTGGTCAGCTGAGGTAAGAATTGAGGCTCCATCCCAAAAAAGCCTTCTAAAATGAGACTTAGTTGGACTTTCAGTGTTTACATCCATAACTGCAGTCTTAAAAATGTTCAGCTGTTACCTAACCCTAGAGGCACCTAAACTTCACAGACATCTCCGTTCCCCAAGCACCTGAAATTCTGCTTCTTTGCATGTCCTCAGTGAACAGCTCTGCACCTCTAATTCTAAGCCTCATTGGGATACAGAAACAATGTGCTCTGCCTAGCTTTCCTGAGGAGTTCAATGTGGTGGCCTTATTTCAGAATTTACCTAACAGATCAGGCTGCACAAAAATGCACTGGTAGCCACTACAAAAAAAAAAAAAAACCCAACAAAAACAAACAAACAAACAAACAAAAAACAAACAAAAAAGGATCTTCATTGCCATGGTGCCTTTGTTAGAAAAGGATTTACACAAACACTATTGGACACCCAGGTTTAAATTCCCTCCCATGTCTGAGGGCACTCAAACCTACGTCTCCCTACTCCCTGGAGAAGGCTATATCATACAGATCTCTTTTTCTTTCCCTTCCTAAACCTGTTCCAGAGCCCCATGCAAAAGAAAGTACTATCTCAGAATGGCTACTGCACCAAAGCAAGATAGGACTTTTCAGGGGAAGAGGTGGACAAGATTAAAGGGAATCCATGATCATAATATTCTAGTTAACTTATCTTGTACTGAGGAAGCATCTTTAAGTATCCATGAGTATTCATCAGAATTAAAACCCCTGATCTGCTTAGCTGAGTCTTGTTTTACATATTTGTGAACAGTCAAGCAAGGCTTTTATTCCTTGAAATGAATGATTATAGGAAGTAAAAACTGCTACAAATTCTGGTTGGTTTGTTTATAACTGGTACCATGGTCATTTTACAAGTGTCTGTTATATCTATAGTATGTCATCAGTAATGCATGGAGTACAATTAAGAACAATCAGAAAAGATCCATGACATGATTTCAGGAGACAGCAAAGTGACTATACTTATGGCACTGGGCAACCAGCACATACCTTCCGTGCAGAAGTTCAAGTACCTGGGGTCCACTGTGCAAGACCATACTGAAGAAAAAAGAATCATTGATTCTATTTCTAGATCTAGCCGTGGAGAATTTAGTTGAGGTAAGATTTGAGTTATGGTCAACCAATGCTGGATCCAAAAAAAAATTCCCTTAAGGAGAACTGAGTACAATATAATGTGACTAAATCTGGTCAGAAATTTTTCAACAAAACATATGTTGTGAGAAAGATCAATCCATCAGAACATTTTACTTTTAGTAAAACTTTAACTGAAGTTTTAAAAAATATTTTTGTTTCAGTAAAACTTCTCTTGAGATTGATTCTGAGATTGAGAATTAAATTTGTGATTGAGAATTAAATTTGTGATTAAAACAAAAGGGAGTGATAACACAAAATGTTGGAAACCCAGGGTCTGCAGTGAAACGACATTTTCTGTGAAACAAATTGCTTGTTTTCCAGTAACCATTACTTAGGGCATCAAGAAACAAAGATGAATGCAGTAGAGACTACAATGTGTTTGCAAAAAAAATGCTTTTGAATAAGGGGATCTAGCAAAATAATAGGCAAATTTTTTGGTCTAGTCACAAATCATTTACAGATAGAAAAAAAGGTACAGATGTGCTGTAAAATAATTCACAGAGTGTTTTGTTCCACTTAAGTGCCAAGCATGCTCTTATCTGTACACTTTTATTTGCTCAAAACTGATAAATAGTAGGAACAGCAAAAATAAATGCACTAGCCAAAGCATATGTGGAAAACAGGTTATCTAAGAAATAATTGGCATTATTCTTTATTGTGTCCTAGAATGAGAAGAATTTTAGATTTGTATGAAGAGTAGCCAGTTTTAATCTTTGTTGCTTAAGACTGACATATTGCCAATCAGAAATTTGGGTTGCTAATTAGTAATAACAAGAGCAAAGCAAAGTTAATCCTTTCACATCCTGTCTCTTCTGTGACTGAATGCTATTTATGATTTATTCTGCTATTAATCCAAATTAAAAAAAAAGAAGCATGTATTTGCTGCTTCATGAAGAAAAAGCAACCACAACTGGGAGAATGTGAAACAAATAATTTGGTCCAGAAGGGGCATTTATTTCAAAAATATTAATTAAAACTATTGACAAAGAAAAAAAAAAGCTGAGCAAATTCTAATGATTTCAGAGTGGGAAAAATAAAGTTTGAATGAGTTTTATAGGTCAGGTGATATTTTGAACTTAAGAATTTTATAGAAGTTTGAAAAATATTTTTTGTCCATATAAAAGAAAATATACAGGAAAAAAGGAGGAAGCAGGGCTTGCAATAATAAGATTGCAAGTTTTCTTTTTCTTTTTAGAATAGTAGCTTATTTCAAAAGATAACCCAAGGTCTATACTAATCCAAATAAATCATTTTGTTTTGTTTTGTTTCCTTGTTTTGTGTTGCTTTAGGAAAGGAACTGTAGAATTCAAGGCCAGAAGCAGCACTGTGTTCTGAATTCCTTATTTTAATAACATTAGACTCAGTTTCTCAGCTGTTATGCAGCTACACAGGCACTATGAAGCACCGCTTCATAAATCCCTCCTAATCCTAGCTAGCAAACTGGTCAATCACTGGGGAGAAGTCTGAGGTCAGCTGCCAAAACCTCTAAAGGCAGTTCTCGTGGATGGTATTAGCCTTTCTCCCAGAAGCATCCCTTCAAAGAAAAGGAAGTATAAGAGCCAGCACTCTCCAAACACAGAGACTCCTCAAGACCAGATCTGCAGGCTTTCTTGCTGCCGTGTGCCTAGAGTGGGCCAAGCAGGCACTGGCAGAGCCTGAAATCAGTTTATGACAATGCACAGGAATATGTGTGGCTGAAACATGGACCTGGTCCTACTCCAAGAGGAAGAAACCAGAATGGTTCTCTCTGCTAAGCTGTGATTGGAGTTAATATTTTGACTCTTTTTTTTTTTTTTTTTTTTTTACAATTTATTTAAAGAAATATTTATTTCCATTTTAGCTGTGTGTTTAGTACAACTACTGGTCATGAAAATAATCAGTTTAACGGTACTAGAGATTTCTTCTATTTTTTCAGTGCTATTTGAAAGGCAGATAATACTTCAGACTTACAATGTTTGCAGAAAGTTGGATTTTACCGCAAGTGGAACAGAAGTTCTTCAGAGTATAATTATTTTGGTAGACCTAGAGGCTAACAAAGAATATGACCCCTCCTTTCTTAAGCACCGCACAAAGGATAGAATACAGACCCTGCCAGAGAAAGATTTCAGTGTAAATAGACAAGATTAACATAAGGTAAGAGAAAGGTTACAGAACATAAGCTGTATGATGAGTAAAACAAGACGTTTATTCACACTTAGGAGGAAGAGAGAAGCAAGGCCTTGGAAGCATTAACACTTCAAACACTATACCTATATGTGTCAAACAATATGAACACATGGAATATATTTTTTGAAAGAGTTCCCTGCTACAAATATTATGTATCATTGGGCTTATTTCTGATGAAAGCTAAATTCTTAATGCCTACCTAACAGGAGGCTAGGATTAACACCTCTGTTTTTCCCTTAACTTCATTAGCAGTAGGCTTGGACCCTAAATTTACAAGGGAAACCTAAAGATTTAAGTCAGACAGAGCATCTTGCTACTACATAGCACTCTATAAACAAGTTTCTATTCACTAACTGCTATGCAAATATCTAGCAATGTTCTTAATACTTATGCAGTATATAGGAACTTCACTTAACAGACAGCATCCCTTTCTTCTATTCACTTAGTCATGTTATGAGCCCACCTATCTAGGGAGAGGGGAGTTGGTTAAAATATGGTCTCACAGTGGTCATGGACATGCACCTTTACAGAAAACACACAATGTGGCCATATATCCAGCAATGTAATACTCTATAGCAAAAGCAAGTTTGGCCAGAAGGTTTTCCCTTACTGAGAAATTAGTTGAGCACATAACAGTCAAGTCCATTCTGTTCAGACATTTTGGCTTTGCGCGAACAGTGGCCCTATTATGTAACCAATGTTAGCCTGCTATGTAACCATTCAGTACAGATCTGTCACTTTCATCATGGATAGCAACATTTACTTTAGCAACATTTTAATAACAAAGAACTACTTGAAACTGGCATGAACAAAGATAAGTACATCTTCCTAACATGCTGGTAATTTTCCAATAGGTACCTGTTCAAAGGCACCTCACCATCATGTTACAGGAACATCTATTGAGTGCTATCCACTCAGGGCCTTTTGGCCCTGTCACGGCAGGTGAGAAGTAGAGCTGGGATCAGCACTCATGATGAGTTCCTGATTGTCTCATCCCTCTATGTCTTCCAGCTTCTGGTACATATCCTTTCTAAAAACAGGCATTTATGAATGACCGCTCCTGGGATCCAACCTTCAGTTCTAGAACAACATAATTGACAAAGTGTAAGGCACTAGTAACTCAGCAGCACAAGTTGTGTCTGTCATCCTCCACTGTTGCTTTCTTAAATTAATATTTTAAATTAACATACACATTCATTTAGCTGTGGTCAAGTGAATAATATACATTCCTATTTTGGCAATCATTTCTGAGAGAAACAAATATAACATTTTCTCTTAAGCAGGAAGATCTATTATATATTAGCATCTGGCAATGATAAAAATGCAGAATCCATACCTTTGACCTTACTTACGAACTCATCCACTAGTAATATACAGATCCATGAATTGTGCTGTTCATAATCACTTACACAGATTATGTACAGGGATATTTTTTGGACCATCCCAAGTGAAAGCGGTACCTTTTCTTTCTTTGTTTTATCTGAATGACCCAAGAAGCCTTAAAATTAAAGGACAGGGGATGCCTGTCATACTTTCCTAACAGAAAAACATGCACTTGGGATTTTCAAGTTTTCAGTGCCTGAAGCTTACTATGCAAATCCAGTAAAGTGTCAGTGTGACTCACTGAATCTATAGTCAGTGTTATGATTGTATATGAATTAAGAAAAATATATGTTGCTGGACTCCCAGGTTGCAGGCAGGTAATTGGTATCAAATGAGCTGAACTTGTCAACTTTACAGTTCTTTTTCAGTGGTGTTAAAGTTTAGAAATTTCAGAATATTCTATACAGATGTATTCTATATAGCTGAATGCAAGTGAGTTGGGTTAAGGGTGTTTAACCACAAAAATGCTATAGAGTATGGTAGCATGTAGGTGGCCCTTTGTTGCCTATATCTTTAGACACAATTTTCACACAGGCCTCTGATAGATGTTACACTTACGAGATGATTAACTGGTTAATCATGTCTTTAGTGACCTGTCGACAAGTTCAATCAATTAACGGTATAATCAAATGAGGAATAAGCCACAAAGTTATTGCAATAAAGCATGTGTAACAACTTTGTGGCTGCTTCCTATCATGCCTTTAATTAAATGCGTGGCCAGTGCCCTGCTGCTGGAACACACAGGAGCCTTTCAAGATTCCTGTATGCTCCAGAGACCGGGCTTCTGGAGCAGAAGGGAGTCTTCAGGACACACTACTCTGCCTGGGAACTTCAGCCACCCAATGGGACTCCCAGCCACAGGAGCGCGGGTGCATTCCTCTGGTTGGGAGCAAAGGTTATTACTTGCTGGTGTAGGTGAAACCTGGGCTCCCCTTGCACTGTCAATATGGCACAATTCGAATCTAATGCATGTGTAACATGACAGGAAACATGATTGTTGGGATCCCACATCAGATCCCATCATACCTTTATTTTCACATTTGTCAGGGGCCATACTTCCACAAAAATCCCCCTGCCCCTCTCTTTTTAATGATGATAAGAAATTAGTATTGTTTAAGTGCTTAACAAGATATACTTTATGGAACAACTGAACAGAACTTTCTGTACCATTAGTAAGAAAATAATAGATTCCATGGTCCCATATGGACAGTTCTCCCAACTTCTGCTCTATATCAGTTCTATTATACTAGTGGCTTCCAACCTATATGCAGAATGCTACGGATATGCAGACTATGTCTAAGGGGTCTGGAAAACATGACTATGATCAATCAAAAGTATGTGGATATTACATTTTCAATTCAAAGGGGTTCACATCTCCATTTGAAATTTTCAAAGGGGGCCAGCACCTCTATTAGAAATTTTGAGGGGTCTGAAAATGAAAAAAAGGTTGAAAGCTGTGTTATACCAATAGAGTTAGTCAAAATATTTGTATTTATTATGATTTTTATTAACTACTGTCATCTTTTTTTGTTGTTGTTGTTAGTGAACTCGGTCCTTTTTCCTATAAATTCGGTCATTATCTCTAAGCTCACCAAATACTTTGTATCAATGATAACGAGTCATTTTTAATAGTCCACTTTCACTTAAAATTAAGAATCTATGGTTCACAATTCTGAATCACATTAAAAAAATTATGACATAGCCAACTAAGACATTGTAGGACTTTAACTATTCAGATCTGAATCCAAGTTATCAGGGAACTCAATTAATTCAGTTGCAACTTATTTTCAGCTGCAGTTCACTCTTTAAAATAATCGTATTGGATAAAGAATGCATAGGAGCCAATATTCAGAAGTTATTAAAAATAAACAAATAAACAAGTCATATACAGAGTAGTACCACAATGATCCTGTCTCCAAGTTTCCTGGGACCCACTATGTAGCCCAGTGATAAAATATATAGATACTTTGAAAACATTTAATGTTCTTTGTTTAAGCCTGATTACAGAAAGTGAAGGAAAGAGCGTACACAAACATTTCTTAGTAGAGATAATTGGTCACTTTGGTTGCTACTTTAAAATATTCCACTGCCATCTTTTAAAGGAAAAATAAATTAACTCAGCATATCAACTATACGACCCAACAACTGTATGGTTCCTTCATGCATTTAAAGACCCAAATTTCCTTGTATTCCAGGAATGATTGCTTCCATATAAGACTGAGGTTTATAACCCTATTTCTCTTGGCAGCTACCTGGATCCTTTTGTTTCTGCATTTCCAAAGCCAATCCTACCAGACACATACACTTGAATTTTGTCATACTCGGCATGTTCGTATGCATTGACTCTGCAGTGGATTAGGTAGGAAATTCCCTATTGGATACCCAGTGCCACATATAATTTGTTTCCATTGTCAAATATCTTCCCCAGTCCCTGAAGAAGCATTCCATGGAGCTGGAAGGCCTGTGACATCTAAGAGGTAATCTGGTCCATAGACTTTCATATTTTCTACCCCCACATGCTTATAAGAATAACTGCAAATTTTAGAGTTCATATCTAAAAAGACCTGAAAGTCAACCAAATTCTACTGTGAATTCAGCAATCTCTGTGAATGGGTTAACACTGACTCCACCTCTAATGATTGCTGGGTCAGAGAAAAATGGCAGATATTCTGGCAGCCATTAGAACATAATGTCTCTCTGTGCTTCTATTCCAGTGAAGAAAAATCAACTCCTCCACTTAAGACATGCATCCCAATTTTAGAGGGCTGATTTTTAGGAAAAAAGGTATGTGTTATGTGAGTAAATACAGTATTAACAATCAGGGGAAACTCTCTAGTTAAGTTTGATATGCCTAGGAATGGGTTCTGCATTTGCTTACATTTGACATTTCTATTCTTCCAATATTATCATAATTCTACATCTGTCTTCGGGTCCTTCCACCTCACCTACCAAATGGTGACCCCTGACTATTTCCCTGGCTTCCCCTGGAATGCTCCCAGTCATCAGCACTTTAAGTCAGGTTCTGAAAGGATCAAAATGAATGTCCCCCAAGAAGAGATAACACTTTCAAAAATTGTAATCATCACTTTCTTTAGATCATTAAATCTTGTTAATATTTAAGTAATTGTCCCTTGAAATGTGAAATTTTCAATATCCATTTCTGGAAACAAATTTCATAATCAACTTGCTTCAAAACTCCACAAACTTATTTTTTGGGGAACATGTTTATCTTTGGGCTACACCTGTGATAAAGCAAATTAATCAAAAGCATTCATGACACAGACTGATGTGTGATTCTTCACATTGTTCATTAGTCTACTTTAGGAGACTTTTTTTTGTCCCCAAGAAAAAATGCACAATTGTTGTTCATTAGATAATGTGTAAACTTGTGATAGTGTCCTTGCACATGCTTATTGGGTAAACAGTTTCAATGCCCAAAGCATGTCTCTTGTAGAAATAATACCAGGCAGTGACTTTGGAAGGAAAGGAGGTTATTCAGTAAGATTACTTCATGATGATAGTCTCCCTGTATTTTGAACTGCAACACATTGTAGTTCAAACCCATTTTACAACATCGGCTAGCGTGGGCAAATTCCAGCCTCTGTTATGACTGCTTTGTACTACTCTGATAGTACAGCCCACCTAACCAATGACCTGGAATTCCCCCTGGGTTTCAAAGAATAAGCACAAAACAAGTGACTAAAAATTGGGGAGAGAGAACAAGTCATAGCCAGAAAAGTGATGTGGAAAAAATGTTTTTGTTACTTCCAACTGCTAAAATGGCCTCTAGGAAAGTGAGAGTAGACAATTGAGCACCGCTAAATCCACAGAGTTTGCAAAGTGATTATGTCCAGATTAGCTTTAGACTAAGCAGGTTCAGTACAATTTTTATAACCCTTATATTATTTCATTCACTGTATTATATCTCATTGCAACATTTTGAACTGCAACACAAAAAGGTAAATAATGTTGCTACCTGGAGATCCAGGATCTGTGGACTATCTTGCACTAATCTAAGGGGTTTTGTTGTCAATCCTGTAAGTTAATTACCTGGAAGTACTATAGGAAGTGAAGGAGACAAATATTAGGTTGATATTTTGATAACACTTTCTCTGTAGAAAAGGAAAGACCCATAGATAGGAATTATTTAACAACATATTTGTGGGTAGGATTCATAGGAAGGCCTGGAAGAAGAAACATAGGGAAAAGTCATCCCCTGTAGAGCCATGAGTAGGGATTGTATATTTTGTACAATTAGAAAAAAAAAAGTGGTATGTATGAGCCCAGTCTTTCCTTTTATAATTTTATTATGGGTTTAGAGAGATGATTTCATGGAACTTTTCCTTCCTTTCTTCTTTTATAATGAAGATTCCCTGAGGCATTTGAACATATGTTACTATTTTAAGTTACCCCTTTTCCAGCAATAAAGTTCCTCAGTATCCCAGGCCCCACTAATGTATGGCATTAGAGTTATAACTAAGAGAAGTGTTATGCCATTTATTCTACCTTATTTTACTGGAAGCATGGGGGAAAAAAAATAACAACTATATATGACTGGAGCTAGTCAAGAATTTTTTTGACAAAATGAATTTTCTGTTGGAAAACAAAGGCAGTTTCAAATCAGAATAGCCAGTATCCTGGGAAAGTAAGTACTCACCTATTATTTAGGAACTCACAGGTTCAAATCCCTGCTCTACATAATTCAGCAATACATGTAATATGAGAGAGAAGGGTTTTTTGCATGGTATTTTTTACTGGACCAACTGCATAGCTGGGATAAAGTTAGACAAGCTTGCAAATGCAAGACATTCTTCTTCAGGTGTGTCCAAAAGCTTGTCTGATGTTATCCCAATGATGTAGTTGGTTCAGTAAAAGATATCACCCAAAAAAATCCTTGCCTCCTACATCATTCTGGACCATAATGACTAAGACATCACCCAGACTACTACATGTAATACTCACACCACAAAGAGTGAGAAATCATCTTTGGAAGAATATCAAAGAGGCACGTGCTTGTAAGTTTGCATTCATAGTTTCATAGTTGGTAGGGTCAGAAGGGACCTGACCATCAAGTCCGACCCCCTGCCATGGGCAGGAAAGAATGCTGGGGTCAGACAACCCCGGCAAGGTGTCTATCTAGCCTCCTTTTGAAGACCCCCAGGGTAGGAGCGAGCACCACTTCCCTTGGAAGTTGGTTCCAGATCCTAGCCACCCTGACTGTGAAGTAGTGCCTCCTGGTATCTAGCCTGAATCTACTGTCCCTCAACTAATGGCCGTTATTCCTTTTTACTCCTAGTAATGCTCAGGGGAACAGGGACTCTCCTATTGCCTGCTGGTCTCTCTTGGCCAGTTTATAGATGGCCACCCGATCTCCTCTCAGCCTTCTCTTGTGGAGGCTGAATAGGTCTCGTAGCATCTCTTTGTAGGGCCTGCCCTGCTGCCCCCTGATCATGCGAGTGGCCCTCCTCTGGACCCTCTCCATGTTGTCCACATCCCTCCTGAAGTGCGGCGCCCAGAACTGGATGCAGTACTCCAACTGTGGCCTGACCAATGTCATACAGAGCGGGAGGATCACCTCCTTGGACCTACTCGTGATGCATCTGTAGATGTAAGACAAGGTGTGGTTAGCCTTCCTGACTGTGTCCCCACATTGGTGGCCCATGTTCATCTTGGAATAGATAATGACACCAAGATCCTTTTCTGCTTCTGCGCTGATGAGAAGGGAGTTTCCCAGCCTGTAGGCATGCTGCTGGTTCTCTCTCCCTAGGTGCATCACCCTGCACTTGTCAGTATTGAATCCCATTCTATTCTCATCCACCCACCCCTGTAACCTGTCCAGATCCAATTGCAGCCTGTACCTCCCTCCTAGTATGCCTACCTCTCCCCACATCTTAGTGTCATCTGCGAATTTGAACAAGGTACTTTTCACCCCCTTGTCCAAGTCGCTGATGAAGATGTTGAACAGTTCAGGCCTGAGGACCGAGCCCTGGGGGACCCCACTGTCCATTAATGTACGGATGTTGAAATCTTATTCAAATAAATATAATGACAGAAAACGAGGAAGCTTGTGTAAAGAATATTAGTAAAATTTACTATGAGCTTGTGTTTAAAAGCTATTCATATTATTCCACAAAGTATTATCTTGGTTTATATTATTTAACATGATTTAGTACACTCAGTATTTGTTCTTCCAAGGTACCATATGATGCTTATCTTGGAAAACTGACGGAGAGCCACTAACACACAACATGGTTTTACCTACAATAGCCAAAGGTTCAACCCCATCCAATGTTTTTTAAAAATCCTTTAAGATACAGAAGTGTGGCCTATGCTTTAGCACAGGGTTTGGCTCAGGTACAAGAAAAGGGGAGTATAATAAAGTTGTGTTTGATATTGCCTCAGCATTCCCTTGAGCAATTAAACAGACCCTTAATGTCAAGGTGTGACAATTGTTATGAATATATTAATATAAATGCAGTGGCCAAACTGTACTAAGATCATACATTCCTTATGCAGATGCTACAGTCATGTTAGAATATATATATATATGGAGTAAGTAACATCAGTAGGTTACATATTTCAAATTTATGTAACAGAAGTGGTTACATATCAAGCTGAAATGAACAGCAATACTTGCTGAACCAATAAAATGCTAACAATGATTCAGGCATACTATCATGTGATAGATTAATTAAACCTTCAAACAATTGGGAAATTATTTACAGCAAGATTATTCAAAGAGACAAAGCAATTTAAAAATAAGTGTATTGAAATAATCATCCTTGTCATTAGCTACAGGTGTTTGTTGTACAAATGATTCAGCTTCATGGAAGTTCATTTCATGCAAAACACACTGATGTTTGTCTCAACATAAATTTGAAGCAACGAATGCAAAGTGTTCTGAATTGATATTGTGTTTTGTACTAAAGTTAATAATTGGACAGCTGCCAAGAATGAAATCAAAATCAGACCATTTGTCAAAAAGGAAGCAATGTTATTTTATTGTGAGCGCTATTGTATTTCTATAATTGGCAGAACAAATTACAGCATTGTACCTATGGTACATTAATAACAACCAAAGGCTGAGGTTTAATTGTCTGAAAAAAAGGTAATACTGACTAAAATGACACAAGTAGAATTGGGCACAAAAGAGTTTCCGACACATTAATACTTAGGGGTTTTTTGTTTGTGGTTTTTTTTTGGGGGGGGGGGGGGGCGTGAAGGAGGGGAAATTGCAATCCTGACTCAAAAGGGGGAAAAAGATTCAGGAAAAGAAATCCTGAACTTATTCTTTCCAAATATTCATGCATATTTTCAATTGGAATTGAATTATTTCATTTTGCTTTCTTTGATTATTTTATTTTGTATTTTACCATTTACTATATTTTACCATGTTTACTATAAAACCAGCCGGACAGCCTGAGAGAAACTGGGGAGGGAGAAAGTATTGTGAAAATCACTAACTGTTTTGATTTGACAATTAAATGTAACATCTCTCAAGTCTCTTTTGTCACTGGGTGCATGTAGATGAAATGGGGGCCCTAAATTGAAGTGGTGGGTTTTAAAAAACAGTGCTTCAATTTACAGCTGATTAAAACCCTGTGTCATGTACAAACCCCTCTGACTTACCTGCCCCTCCGGCGAGGAGGGAAGGGCAAGCTGCCAGCAGGCAGAGAGGTCCCTAGGCTGCAGGGGTCAGTGGTACTTTCCTCCATGGCAGCAGCTGCCCCTCCCCTGGCAGCACTCAGCTTGGATGGTCCCAGGGGGCACCACAACTGTGGAGGGAAGCATGGGCCTCTGCACAGCTCAGGCAGGCAGGCTCTGGGGGTGGGGAGGGCATTAGATAGGCATGAAGTGTCTTTAGTATATTTTATGAAGGTGTGGCATTGAGGTCCAAATAAAGAAAATTGCTAGGAAAATCAGCAGCATAGAAAGGTGAAGAAGTGGCTATGCCAAGCAAGGTGAGGACAAGAACATGACTCAATCTATCATTGAGGGATTTTTATTTTTTGTACTTCACAGTGATAACAGAAGAGAAATTAAAAGGACAGATACAAGATGGAAATTGGGTTTTTAAATGTTTTGCTTAGCTTGGGGATGAAAATGAGAGGAAGCAGCAGCATTGTAGATAAATATGATGAGGAACTGGTTGCTAAAAGCTAGGTTCTCTTGTCCAGCTGACTTGAGCTTGTTGCAAGATAAATGTCCAGTTGATAAGCAAAGGGGATTTTAAACCCATTTTGCAACAGCAGCTAGAGTGGTCAAATTCCAGCCTTTGTTATGATTGCCTTGTACTATTCTGGTAGTAAAGCCCACTTAACCAATGACCTGGAGTTTCCCCTGGGAGACAAGAGAAGTCATGGCCAGAAAAGAGATGTGGAAAAAATGATTTTCTTATTTCCAACTGCTAGAATGGCCTCTAGGAAAGTGAGAGTAGATTGATCACTGCTAAATCCATGGAGTTTACAAGGTGACTATGTCCAGATTAGCTATAGATTAATCAGGTTCTGTACAACTTTTATAACCCTTCTATTATTTCATTCACAATATTATATATAATTGTTAAACCCCTAATCGTTTTTACCATTTTCTTTTGCACTAACCATCACCCCATGTGTCAGTATCCTTACAATGCTGTTCATCCAACTCATAGTTCCTTAGCATTTGCTCTAAAAAAATGTCTTTTAAAACTGTTGTTTTAAATATAAGTGATTCAGATTCTATATCAAATAATGAAGTATGATCAAAAACATGCCACGACTCATTGTGGAACTATCCTAGAGATGCACAAGTTTTAGATTACAGGCTTAGTGATAGGTCAAATACCTATCAGTAGTATCTGCCTAATGCCAGATGAAGTCAACAGACAAGAAAGAGGTTAGACTAAAAAGTATCTGAAAGAATTGGTGAGCAGAGACTATGATACTTCACTGCCTTCTTAAATTATATTCCTGTTCCTAGTGATGCTCTGATATTGCCTACCATTGAAAAACCTGATATAGGAATGCTTGCTATTGCAGTCTGTTTCCCACTAGATAGATAAGACATCAACCAATAAAAATCATGCCCATGAGTGCCCTGCAGTGTCAGTTTATTTGACAGTATCATGTGTGTCACAGTATTACAGGCACTTTCAAACAGACAAATGGACACAGCTGTTGTTCTACATTTAATGCGCTTGCTAATTTCAAAAGTTTTTGTTAGTCAAATTGATCTACGCTGTTTAAGGACTATGCCCTTGGCCTGGGGCACATCTGATTCAGAAGAAAACATCACTTGTTAAAATGTAGTGTTTAAGTTCTTTGTATCTATCCTGTTCAAACCTAGATTGTTAGGAGTATTACATGTCTTTCTGTGGGCTCTGATACAGACTTGCATTTTATTCAGTGAAATACGGCCACACTAAAGTCAGAAGTATACTGAAAATGAAATAATCAGTTGTTTCTCCACTGAAGAGCTCAAGCGCTCTAGGAATTCCGGTCTAACACTCTCTGTCTACAAGCCCACAGAATTCAGTATTGGTTGTAAAATTCAAGAAGCTCTCTTTGTACCTGCAGCTTGTGGATACAAAAGCTTGCAAGTGAAATTTTGCACCTGCGGTTTTATAGGTGATATTAATATCATACGAATATCAAGCTATGTTACTGAAGTAATGCATCTTTGAAATAACCTACCTTACTTCCAAAATTGCTTATCTACACAATTCAAGGATGCAATAAAGTGAAGTGGCATTTGAGGGATTGACTTCTTTCATTTTTTGAGATGTTTAACAATATACAATGCCCTTCTCCATAATGCTTTTCTCAAATAAACCATTTATGCTCACTTTCAAGTCTATCCCAATCCCTACCTATGACTCTGGAGTAATCACAGAGTCCTGATGCTCCACACCAACTGGAGAGGACTAGCAGGCTCTATTGGGGGACAGTAATAAAGGTTGGACAGCCCCTGCAGTGGGGCCAGATTACAGCCTACACTATGACTCTGCGGGTGTATCTACATGTGATGCTACATTGCCATAGCAACACGCTACGGCGATGTAGCATTGGCAGTCCCAAACCGTGAAGCTGCAGCTACATTGCCATAGTAACGTGCTATAATGGAGGAAGCACATTGTTACAGCACCGTAACAGATAAAAATAACTGTGTAGAAGGAAGTACTAAAAGATGGCACAGCAACAAAGATGCCAGGTGTGTGTGCATGCGTGCATGTAACACTACAGTCATCTCGGTTTCATGATCAAGGTGTTGGCTCTTACTTCCAAATTTGCCCATGACTGCCTTTTTAATTCTCAGACAAGAAGCTTCATGTTTTATTCCTGGCTGTGTGTTAGGAAGAAGCTCCTCACAAATACCTACAAGGTCTCCTCATTATCATTTTTCCATATAATGAATGATGATATGTAGTTCCGTTAAATATATGTACGTCTCCAACAACCATGCTTAGCTTCCATCCGGGAACAAAACTCGTCAGTAGGGAAAGGAAAGCTTCTGTTAAAGAAACACTGTACAATATTGCACTGTATGATATTACCCGCAATATGATGTTCTAATCACACTGTAGGAGATGAGCAGCAGCAGAGTTAGCCTGATACAGAAGTTCAGCAGAGCTTCTTGTCACAACCCAATGATTTTAGTGCCTTGGCACAATGGAATTTTCCCGCCACATGAGAGTCTCTGTGCACAGCAAAAGTTTTCTGCTGCAATAGAAAACTCCGGTGCAAGAGAGTTCCCACCATTCGTATGCAAATTTGTGTCCCACTATTGGCCAGTTCTAAATTATTCCTATGTGGCGGCTAGCGATTGGCTTGTTAGCCGTATAAAATTCTGCGCGATTTCTGCCCAAGTCGGAGAAATTTGAGCACGCTGCAGAGTGACTTTGAAGATTCCTGACTCGTGGCTGAGCTGATCGATAGCCTGATCAACTGTCGATTTGTCTCCCCGTCGCCGAGCGCCATCCCTCGACGTACCCTTTCCCTGCCGGCCTGATTCGTATACAGATTCGCTGGCCTGAGCCTTGCCAGCTGGAGCAACTAGTGTAGTTGTTTAAGCGACCGGACCACCTGTGTCACGGCTACTAGCGGCGTAAGTAAAGCTTTTTTGCAACCAATACGCTTTGTCTGCCTCTCCATTCACCAGCCTGCCCAACAACCGAGTAATTTCTAGATCACCTCAAGTCGGCTCCAGCCGTCTGAGACATGGCGACGAGGATGGGATCTAAGGGCACAGTGATAGAGATGAACCTAATCTGGTGCTGCCCTTGGCGCACCGGGATTCGCCGCATAGAGAATGCAAACGATCTATGGGCGCATATTGCCTGCCACCAGGCGGTAGAAGGGGATGAACGAAATATTGATGGCTACTTCTCCGTAAAAAAAGAAGAAGCGGTCATAAAAGAGTGGAGAACAAAGCTATCCCTTGGGGAGTTCGGGTGTATAATGAGGAGTGACCGGGTCTACTATCGACCCCTGAAGGAAACATCGACCATATCCCTAGCTGGGGTGAAGGTGCGGAAGGCAGAAAAGCTGACCCCCGCTCAGGAGTTTGCTCAATGCACCCGATACCTGAGGGAAGCAGGGGAACCCACCCCAACGGACTGATTCAACTGTCTGGATCTGGTGCCCGGGTCACGGGGTCATGAGCTTCTCGTTCAGCTCTGGGAGGACCTGGAGACCAAGGGCCGTCACGTGCCCAGATGGGGTTTAACTAAATGGAAGAAGGGAAAAATGATGAATGTGTTGTTCCGTACAGTAGTGGGTCTACTAAGGGAATATGCAAATTTAGAGGTTCAACTGCATACGGCGGGCAAGGAGTCGCTGGAGCAGACGGCAAAGAACTCCAGGGCAATGCTTATCAATAGGGCTGGCCGCATGATGCCGCTGATAGAAAATGGCACCAAAAGAAACGCAAGCCATCCGGAGAACCTGGAAGAGGGGCGGAGTTTCAGGAGAACCGGCGGGGATCCGCCTAGCGACCCCGCCCCCTTAGGTGACATCATTCCCAACGGCCCCGCCTCCTTGCCACAGGGAGGCGGCAATGGGAGGAGGGATGTATCCAATGCTCCCGCCTGCGCCTGAAGAATTTAACTCTCTCTCCGCCGCAGCTCACCCGATAGCTGTTTTGAAGCGTGTTGCAGATGAAGAAGGTACCACGCGTACCACTGTTACTTCTCGCACATACACCCGACCAGAAATTCAAGAACTTTGCAGAGAATCTAAAATAAAACCAGAAGAAACTTTGGCCGTGTGGTTGGGGCGACTAATAGTAGAATTCGGATCTGACATTTTAGACAGGAAAGAAGCGAGTGCCCTCACCCGACAAGTGGCGTGGAGCGGAGGGTGTGCTACTGACTTGAACGTGGTCATGGACAGTGCACACTGGCCCATCCCTCTCGCGGCGCTTGTAGTGGGACAGGTAACCCACAAATTCCATGCCTGGCATGAGGGTCGCCCTCAGAAGACCACTGCAGAGCAACTCCTTTTGGCCATAATTGGAGTATCATATCTCTCCTGGAGCCCAAGAGCGAATCCAATGGGGCTAACAGCAGCCCAGCGCAAGGAAAGATGGGCTCATCACCACCTATCAGACCCTGGAGCAATTCCAACGCCCCTGGAAGCTATAGACGCCTGTGTAAAGGTATATGGAGGAACAAATGCTGTTACGCTCCGACTCTTTTTGAACCCTAAGGCGGGTCAGCCAGTGAGAAATCTCTTAGGCCATCTCCCACAACTGCAGGCGCTCATGAAACAAAGTGAAGGAACTTCTGATGATATAAGAGACCGATCTTCGGCGTACCCAGTCGAAGTACCGAGACCAAGATGTCAAGAATTTAATCCCCGGTGAGAGCTATGGTGGTCACCTCAAAGAACCTTGAAGGAAAGAAATATGTTCGGATTCCTCCTCGCCCACTCCAGACTTACAAAACAGCAGGTGCGTATTTTGGGAGAAAGAAGTCACCATTGTCTAGCCGACGCACTGGGATTCAAATTCGAGGACCCACCAAAAAATGAGTAATGGCTGTCGGCTCCACCGGCGGCCTTCTCCAACTCGAACCTGACCCCACTGACCCTCGTCCTTATGCTGAACTCACTGTTTACAACTCTACTGATCCAGATGACCAACAACAAGTACTCTTCCTCCTCGATACTGGAGCTCAGGTTAACGTAATTACCTCAACGATACCCCACCAGAAGACCACCAAAACGATCAAGGTACAAGGGCTTAACACTATTGCAGTTACCACAAAGGTCAAATTCTTAGTCCAAGGTTATCGATACGCTCTAGAGGCCGTGTTAGGGGGCATCAACATTTTAGGAATCCCGGGGATAAAAGCGCTTGACCTTAAGGAACAAGTGCTACAAGCATTACCCATTATTATCCCAGAACAGGATTGACATCGACCAACACTTCATAACACATCTACCTGGTGGTATCGACCAATCCCAACCAAGAGTCCACTAAAAAAGTCCCTTACTGACCTCCTGCGGCGACTTGAGCAACGAGGTTGTATCGAAACCGTAACTGCTAGCACCTACCTGTCACCAGGATGGGGATTCGCAAAACCTGGAAAACCCAACGAAGCCTGGCTAGTCGTCAATTATAGGGAGGTCAACAAAAGATGTCAAGTACTTCAACAACCTAACCCTTCTACTCTACCACAATGCATGTTCGAGATGGCTCAATTCCAGCAAAGTAAGTGGGTCAGGGTCACACTGGATTTGAAAAACATGTTCTTTTCCATTCCAATAACTGACCCTGAAGGAATACTAAATATGTGCATTGATGGCACTATGTACAGATGGATGGTTTGCCCGCAAGGATATCGTAACGCTCCGTCGCTGGCTACTGGTGCCATGAACAATACCCTGAAAGATTTTCAAGCCTCGCATTCTCTTCCCCCAGAGGAGGAATTAAGAATCTGGAGTTATGTTGACGACATTGCTATCATGGGTCGTGATAGTTCCGTAGTTACTAGTATAGTCAACCAACTAGTCGCTCACCTTCAAAGTGAGGGATGGACGATCAACGAGGAAAAGTCATGCCTACATCCTGTAGATGACATCACGTTCCTCGGCACCCGATATATCGGTTCCATCCGCCACGGAATCTCACATGATGGTCCTAACATCAATCCATTAAAAACATTCCTCCCTGTTACTAAGAGACACTTCCAACAGCTTTTGGGTCATTTGAATTGGTACCAGCATTATGTTGAACTCAGTCATTTGGCGCTCCTCACTAAGTTGCAGCGACAGATCCGTGACAAATCCCGAAAATCCACGCCTTGGACGAAAGGAGATCAGCGGAACCTGCTTCGCCTGCTAGCCACAGTTAAAAACACACAATCATTAACAATTGTAACTGTACTTGTTAAGCCCACTGTAAGTTTCACCAAGGAGCCAAATTCTCTAATAGATGATGGAAAGTGGACAGTGGCAGCTATCTGTACAGCAGCCACTGGAAAACCCGCTGCTAATATAAGTTGGGAAGGAGACTTTGGTAAAATAGAAAATAATTCAATTTCTTTTCCAAATAGAACAGTAACAGTTATAAGCCGATATAAGATCATTCCCACTAAATTTGCGAGGGGAAGGCATATAACTTGTATTGTGAAACACCCAGCTTTGGACAGGGAAATAAGGTATTCTCACGCACTAGACATCCAATATGCTCCTGAAGTGTCAATAACTGGCTATGATAAAAATTGGTTTGTTGGATAAAGAACTGTTCAACTTAAGTGTAATGCTAATTCTAACCCGCCACCTATAAAGTTTACCTGGGCCAGATTAGATGGACAATGGCCTAAAGGCTTACTGTCTGTAAACAATACTCTGCATTTCAATAGCCCATTAACTCACAATCATGGTGGGACTTACATTTGTAGGGTGATAAATTCCCTTGGTCAAAGAAGCGATCAAAAGACTATTCAAGTATTAGATCTTTCTACCATCACTACCACACGATCACCCACGGTTTCATGGTACCTTCAACTAATAGCATTACGGGTTTAGCATCAGCATTAACCTCAACAGTAATTCAGGGATGCAGTTGGGGTACCATCATCGGTAGTGCAGTAAGTGTAAGTCTCTTTCTAGTACTGGGAAGTATTTTAATTGGCATTGTCTGCTATGGGAGAAGACGGACGTCTCGCAGTAACTATTTTGTTATGAACCGCATTTCACTGACTGATAAAAGAGGGGAGTCCCAAACAGATGTTCTCCAATCAGATGATGACCAATAGTTGTTGTTATATGTTTAAGTTATTGTATTTTATAGTTTGTTTAAAAGACCGGTCTGTAAAACTGTTTGTTTGTATATATATATATTTGTTGGTTGCTTAAGCTTTGTAAGGCCAGTGAGTCCTTAGACCAGAGCTTTCCAAACTGTGTGCCGTGACACATTAGTGTGTCGGCAGCAGTGTGTAGGTGTGTCGCGCGAAATGCAGAAAATTTTGCGGAAGGGTACCGCGAAGCTCCCTTACTTGCGTCTGCTTCCCTTGGCCCCTCCCCCGGAACTGAATTACTGTGTCGCAAAATGATGCATGTCTAAAAAGTGTGTCACCAACATGAAAAGTTTGGAAAGCTCTGCCTTAGACGAACATTCCTTATAACATGCTCATGTGTCTAAAATTCCAGTTGTGCCGTCGGCAAGGGGGCATGTCACAACCCAATGATTTTAGTGCCTCGGCATGATGGAATTTTCCCGCCACATGAGAGTCTCTGTGCACAGCAAAAGTTTTCTGCTGCAATAGAAAACCCCGGTGCAAGAGAGTTCCCGCCATTCGTATGCAAATTTGTGTCCCACTATTGGCCAGTTCTAAATTATTCCTACGTGGCGGCTAGCAATTGGCTTGTTAGGCGTATAGAATTCTGTGCGACTTCCGCCCAAGTCGGAGAACTTTGAGCACGCTGCAGAGTGACTTTGAAGATTCCTGACTCGTGGCTGAGCTGATCGATAGCTTGATCAACTATCGATTTGTCTCCCTGTCGCCGAGCGCCATCCCTCGACATACCGTTTCCCTGCTGGCCTGATTCGTGTACGGATTCGCTGGCCTGAGCCTTGCCAGCTGGAGCAACTCGTGTAGTTGTTTAAGTGACCAGACCACCTGTGTCACGGCTACTAGCGGCATAAGTAAAGCTTTTTTGCAACCAATACGCTTTGTCTGCCTCTCCATTCACCAGCCTGCCCAACAACCGAGTAATTTCTAGATCACCTCAAGTCGGCTCCGGCCATCTGAGACACTTCTGAGACCAAACTAGATTGATGCCAGGAGTTAAGATTAGGAGCAATACATGTAAATAACTGCCAGGTATGCGTTTGAAGGCTGTCCCAACAACCAGTATAGACATACTTCTCATAACATACGCTGTTCAATCCTGCTGTACCTCTTTTTTGCAAATTTCCCATTTGAATTCACCTTACCTGAATGTGGGATATTAGATAAGAGACACAGTATTCCAGACCAGGTAGTTTGGGTAAATGTGATATCTTTTATTAGACAAACTAAACAGCTGGAAAAAAATTGTTCTTTGCAAGCTTTCAGGCACAAACACCCTTCTTCAGGCACAGGGAATCTGCTGCCCCTGACCAGGACAGTTCTCAGCCAGCCATGGGCTTCACAAGAAAGTCTGTATTTGCAGCCCAGAGTTATCTGAGGATTGCCCAAAGCAGGACAGTCCCCAGCCACCTCCAGACTACACATACATCCCTGAGCAGCCTAGGGCTGGCTGGGAACTGTTCTGGTCAGGGTCAGGTCCCAGCCAGCTCCAGGCTAGGCAGGGAACTCTCCCTATGCAGGGAGCTCCCAGCTCTTGCTCCATTGCAGTCACAGAGTCAGGGCTGGGAACAAGCTCCCAGCCTGTCCCCAGCCCCAGGTCTGCAATTGCAGTGTGGGGGCTGGGAACAAGCTCCCAGACAGTGCTCTGCAATCACAATCAGGGAGCAGGGGCTGGAAGCTCCCTGCTGTTGGGGCAGGGGGACATTGTCCCCACCCAGGTATGTAGGGTTGGGGATGGGGAGCTTGTTCCCCCCAGCTCCATAAGCAGGGTGGAAACAAGCTCTCCAGCCTGCCCTCCCCCCCCCCTCCACCCCCAGCTCCATGCTTGCGGACCTGGGCAGGTAACAGGCTAGCCCCACCCAGCAGGCAGCTTCCAAGAAGCGCCCAGTCCACAGTCATGGGGCTCAGGATTGGAGACCCTTATCTCCCAGGAGTGACTCTGCAATGGTGGGGCCCCTGCTGGGAGACCCTGCTGTAAGATATGGGTCTCCCAGCCCCCCACTCCCTGAACATGATGGCAGAGTGGGGGTTGGGAAATAAGATCTCCCAGCCCCCATTCCATGATTATGATCTTGGGACACAGGGCTTGGCAGGGAGACATAGTCCCTGCCCAGGCTCCTATGACAGAGCCCGCCCTGGCAACATGCAGCTCCCAGGGGCATGAAGCTATCTCCTGCCCCCTGGTGGACAGCTGACCGGGAACAGATTTTGCTCCTGGACAGGCATCTGCATGAGCACTATGGCACCATAGAAAATGTACATGGGATTAGGGAGATTTACTGTGAAGTAAGCATGTACATTTGTCGACGCACAAGCTTTCTTTGTAGTAAACTATGCTAATGAGAGATGACACCAAGCTGCAGGGAGTAGTAGATATGCTGGAAGGTAGGGCTAGGATTCAGAGTGACCTAGACAAACTGGAGGATTGGGCCAAAAGAAATCTCATGAGGTTCAACAGACATATATATATAGCTAGTTATGATAAGAAGCTCAGAAGGAGGTAGTTCTTTAAAAAAATAACAACAATAAAATAAATAATAACCCCCTTCCCCTGAAGTTTCCATTAATCCTTTGAGTCTTATGGAGCTTAGGCCATGTACTTCGCTAAATTTCACACACTTTTTGAGTTTAGTACTGAGCAGTGCACTGCAAGTGCTGTTTCTAAGTAGTTCTAATTTTGCTAAATCCAAACCAATTTCCACCAGAATACACAAAAGGCACTTCTCAGTTTTAGAGCACTCGCTTCATAATGCAAAGAGTAGATCATATTCATTATCTTCATACTGCAGATTGTCAATGTTTCTTGTAAAATGCTTAGCACCTTCAGGCAAAACCTGAAAACTAAAAAAATTCTGCCCCAACAGAATTTTTTTTCAGAGAAGCATGAGCAACTGGAAACAGGGCTAGATTAAGAGTGCTCATGAAATCTTAATTACACTGACTGATTCTATTCCTTCTTTAATAGCACCAAGAGTGCTATTCCAGTTGTGATTACAAGTTAAAAAAAGAAAGCCTCTCTTCATCTAAACATCTAAAATGGGCCTTTTAACTAGTTCTACTCTTGGAAAACAGGACTTAAAGAAGTTAGGAATATGTAAGAAAGTGTGCTGATCAACTTGATCCTTATAGAACCAAAGCCTGGCATGCCAGGGCTAGGGACAGACATTACACATAAACTGGTTTAAGTGATCAGAAATGGGTTTAAATCTGCAACAGAACAGATGTTCACTGTGCACATAAATCAGTTTGAAAATGGCTAAAACCAATTTGAGATAAACCTGTTTGAATGTAGTATCAGATTTAACTGATTTGGGTCAAACTGGTTTATGCAATGTCTGTCCCAGACTCCTTGCTGATTTTAGTTAAATCAGAACCCCCCCCCCAGCATCCCAGCATGCTCTCTGGGCTGGGCAGAGCTCTCTGCTCCACAGCAGGGCTGGCCAATCCACTCTGCTCCCGGTCCAGAGCTCCAGCAGAGACTTGCAGGCACAGGAGGGTCTGCTGGCTTCCTTGTATCCCCTTCTCCCTGTCCCTTCACCACTCACTCAAGCAGAGATCCCTTCCTCCTCTTTGCCACAACACAGGCCATAGCCAGCATATGGAATTTTAGCTAACGCTGTGTAAGTCTCCAGCAGAGACTGCAGACACAGCAGGATCTGCCTGGCTGCCCCCTGCTCTACCCCTCCCCTCGCTTCTTAAGCAAGAAATTCCTCCCCTCTCTCCCTCCCATCTTCCATAGCATGTACCCCAGCCCCATGGACTCTAGGCATGTGGTATGCTAGCTAATGCTGAGAGAGGTGTGTGTGTGTCTCTCTCTGTCTCCAATTTCACAGAGGCAGGCAGGCAGTGACTGCTTAGGGCTGTTTGGAGCTAGTTAACAGGTCAGCTAGTAAACTGTTTAAGAAGTTTGAAGTAATGGAGAGAGGCCATTGCTTTGCTAATTGGGTGATAAAGACTTATCACCAGCAGGCCCCAGCTGGCTTGCTTGCCTATTACTTTGCTGAAGACAGTATGACAGAGCAGGGAGGGACATTGAAAAGCTCTGTATAATCAACAGATGCATGCACTGCACCCTCCTCCCCTTGCCCCAGAGTGCTAGCCTGGGTCTGGGCTCTGGCAACACTCCCACCCCTTGAGCAGCCAGCAGGGAAAAGCCTGGGACCATGCAGGAAGACCTCCCTAATGAGACTGTCCTGCCAGGGCCGGGCTATGCTCCACTCAGCTCAGCTCACTGCAGAAGAGAAGGGAGGGCTGCTCTAGCACTCCCTGGCTTCTAGCCTGAGCCACTGTAGGCATGTGCCCAAATGTCATTGGTCCAGAGAGAATGTCTGTTCAGCCTAGCCAGGTTTAACTAACCTGCAAAGATTGAATCAATTCAAGCTCAGGCTTTTTGAATGTCTGTCCTTAGCCCAGAATGGCTATTTAGCACTGCAGAGTGATACGTCCAATTAGTACACCTGCAGCATTGGCCATTTGCCAATGACTTTAACTTGCCAGTAGCATAATGAAATGGGGTGATTGTGGGGGAAGGGGTAGAGGAAAATGTACAAAAATAGTAACAGCTATGCTGCTAGCTCAGCCACCACTGTCACCGGCAGCATAGTCACTGACTCTACGCTGTGTGCTGCTGCTGTCCAGGGTACAGAAGCATCCAGTTATATCTGTCCCACTTGCAATTTAGAAAGCAGCCTACAAAAAATTCTTGAGGTTACCACTCCTTAGCATAGTAAGTCTATAGTGTATATAGAGCCTTACAGAATATCCTGTGTTTCCTCCTACAAAGAGGTATCTGAGAAAAAAAAAAGATAGCCCTTAAAAGTCGCTTTAAAACGTGTTACAACTCTGTATGTGCAGCTCTTTTAATTTTAAGAGGTTTTTCTGCCTTCCTGTATATTCATTGACACATGATGTTACATGATAATTGCACTAAAAAGAATCTAGCACCTAGGTATACAATCCTTCCATCTATCAATATGTTTGGTGCAGAAAGATTTTCCTCTGATGTTTTTACATACAGAATTTTCAACAAGTGATTCCATGGTAGTTAGCATTTATTAAATAGTATTTCTCATAAAACTCCATCAGAACGAGGAACCACACTGTGCTTGAAATTTTAGCTAAATATCTATGTCTATTTGAACTCTAATCTACTATAAAAAGCCATCTATTTTAATATTTAAATATGCAGTCTTTTCTATATGAAAAAAATCACTAGATTCTAAAAACCAAACTGAAAAATTTTACTTGTGGAATAACATGGTCAACACATTACATATTACATATGTGAAATACATTTTTAAAGTAAAGATACTACAAATATTTAAAAATGATCCATTGTTTATATCCTGCCTCAGGCACTGTTACTACTGGCAGAATTTCAAAAAGTATAGACCTTCCTAGTAAGGCGATTAAGAGACCATCACTGAAAGGCATTCAAAAGGCAAAAAAAAAACAAAAACCCCAGACAAAACAAAATAGTGTTTGAACACTGAGTAATCAACTACATGGCCAGAAAAATTAGAAGCTACATAACCTGTTGTTCTATACCTAAACACTGATTTCTTCAGAATAACAGATATCAGGTGCATGTTATCCTTCTACACCAATGCCACAATATTTCTGAAATCTTCAGCACATTTCTCTTACCAGTTTGCCTTAGGAGTAAGATATATTTTTTTTGGATATAATTATGTTAATACAGCTCTAAAATTAATTATGTACCTAGGGAGGGGCAAGAAGAGCACAGCACTTCCACAGAAACAGAGAGAAGTTGAGAGCAAATCCCTCTTCTTTTACCTCTGCATGACATTTTGAATAAATGGGGCGGGGGGGAGAGGAAGATGTTTGAAAGGTCGTCATCCCTGCTTTGTCTGAAAAGGTACAGAGTTCACTACTGCACAGGGGTCAGGCTGCTGAATGCAGTTTAAATTTCACTTATAAGATTCTAGTGGCAGAAAATATGTCCCTAAGGATATTTCTTGTTTTCTTACAGCTTTATGAGTCATCACCTTTCTTGATCCATTCCACTTCTGAAAAGGTTTGTAGCTGTAGGGGATGTCTACAGCTGACCTTGACTTAGTATGATTTTGGACCATTGTTTTTCTGATAGAATACTCACGTCATCATTAGACATTTCAGTTTATAGGCCCATTTCTGGTTTATATTATATATAGTTTTTTTTCAAAAAACAAACATTACTGTTGATGTCACAGAAATGATTCAATATAAAAACTAATTCATCTACCAACCAATTCACAAAACAATCCACATGGCAAATGCTTTACCAGTCCTCCTGCTCAGTGTTTTGATCTGCCTGGCTGTACTTTAGATCATACACTTTCAAACAATAGGCATCTAATCCAAATACATCATATTTCCCTTTGAAGTTCTACCTTGCAAGCTTCCATAAGTGTTACCAAGTCAGGACTATGATAGATGTTAATGCAATATCTAAAAAACAGTTCATGTGTTGATGAAATGCCCACTTGTCCCTTATATGTAACAATTTTTATGGGATTAAAGGATTAGAACACAATGTTGTTTGTTTAGATAGGTATATCTGTGTTCATCCTTAAAGCACCTTACAATTAAATTTCTTTTGCTAAACAAAATTTTAGGCCTTTAGGTTTACAGGCTTAATAACATAACAACTGCTAACAATAAGGGCTTCATATTCATGCCAAGGTCCTCTGTTTACCGCTCTTGTAATGTCCAAAGAACCAGGCTCCACTAGTCATGGCAAACAATTCACATTCACAAAGTCCATGCCTGCAGTACTAAGAGCATGCATGTCTTCTTCAAAAAGAGTTAACCTGGGTTCTTACTTGGGTTTTGTCCTGAAGTCCTCCAATCATCCACAACAAAGATTCAGAAATTCCCTAAACCTGGATTAGTTTACCAGCTAGAACATTGTTAATAAACTGGGTTTGATATTAACTTGAATCTAACTTCCCATTTTGCAATGTGGATGGATGCAGTCTTCTTAATTTGCATCTCAAGAATCTTTCATTGCCTTCCTACAATTATCTTGGAGCCATTTTTTCTGTCCTCTTTTTTTCTCATTAATTAGGGATAGCACAAAGTATCATAATCTATTTATAAAACTAAAGCCCTGACCAAGAAATTTATCATTGCAGATTTAAAGAATGATATATAATCTATTTATTTATTTTTATTTGAAGACTATATAAAACTCCCCTTGTATTGTTATCAAGACATGCAAAACACATTTTACTTTGGAAAAGAGCACAAGAAACCACTTATTTCTTTCCAGTCTAAAAATTGAGATCAGTGAATAAGATGTTAGGCACAAGGCAATCCCTCCAGGGCTTACATATGAAAACCAAAGACACAGTCTATGAACTATTCATGACTAAAGTACAATCCAGGAGTGTGTAATCACTTGTGCATAAGGATTTTACACCTATGAATAGGAATATGCTGTTGTTAATCTGGTTGATAGAACAAATAAAGAATATTCCACATAGCTTCCCCCCCAAATCAAATTAAGACAGTGTGGGAGGGTTATCCCTGACTGAGATTACGTATTCTGCAACCTGGAGCCTTCTTGGGCTGATCCATTCCTCCTGCTGTTACTTGCCTGTAATTCACTGCAGTGAGGTCCAACTTTCTCCTGCCACGTCTTGATTTTTTCTTGATGTTACTAGTCAGGAGGTGTTGCTTATTGTCTACCACAGACAGCTAAAGACAACCTGTGCAGGGATTTCTTCTGGGGCTCCAACTTCCCTTACCCTGCATCCTAGTGCCACCCTGGTGTTAGACTGCTGATTACAATCATTGCCTTTCTTGAATGGTATAACTTTCTTTATCTTCTTTTGTTCTAGGTTTTATCTTTTTAAATCTCAACAACACAGAAGAGACTGGATTACCTGGCTTCCTTCAGCATCAGGTAAGTTTTGCATATAGTTGCAGGAGGACCTTAATTGCCCTTGGGATGACTTGCCTTCTACTGTCATGCTTTTAAATAGCTCAAATCAGAAGGGAAGGGAAAACCCCTATCTGGGACCTTTCTTCCTGGGGCTTGATATGCCTCCAGTCTCTCAATCTGTGCCTCTCTTGCCAGGTCATCTTACCTGTGGCCAGATTCTGGCCCCAGGCTGTGGTTCTGGCCAATCCAGCCTTTTCCTGGGTTTTGGGTGGGTTTGCTGCCACACTGGCACCTTCACCCCATGGACCCACTTTCAGTTTGAGGAACACAAGTATAGTCAAAGTAAAAAAAAATACCAAACCCAGCTTCAGGTGGAACCTGTCTGCCATAGCCACTTCTCCCATAGCATGCCCCTCTCCATCAGAGCTCTCGCACCACTTGCACCACTTCTCCCCATGGCACTTCTTCAGCCACAGTCCCATGGAGCAGTAGAGCCCAACTGGGTACCTCTCCCCGCTCGGAGCCAGCTCTTGTGCTTTCCCCAGCTCTCACCCATTGTCCCGGACTTCTGAGTGTACCTCCCTGCTGCTCCTCTCCTCCTTCACCCCACCCCCCGCTTCCTGGGGCCACTCTATTCTCACAGAGCAGCTACTCTGGAAACACTGATCACATGGCTGTCTTTTGTCTTCTTGTGCTGCCATCTCTGTTTTGACAGCCTCATCTTTCCCTGCGGGGAGTTTTTTCCTGTTTTCTAGTTCTCTTGCCTGTGTCTCTGCACACCCAGCTTCTGTTTCCAGGTTCATACATGAAGCGTGTAGTAAGTATTATGCTTGAGAAGGTGACTCCTTGCACTGTTAATTTTCAAATATGCTATTCTGATTCTATGCCCACCCCATCAATCCAAGGAGTGAAAAGCCATGTTTCTACTCTCAGTGTGTAAGAGTCAAGTATCGTTGACTTTGAATAGGAGTAAAATAGTGGGAGAGAACTGAAATACAACAGTTTCCCATGCCATCTTCCTCTCAGAAGCCCCAAAACAAACACCTAAGTAGATACCTGACCAAAAATATTGCCACATTTGAAAGGGAAAAATGCAGTTTTCTAATAAGAAGCCAATAGCTGAAAAATTCTTAAGAAGGTGTCGCGGCGCAACTCGCTGCTCTGTTCCTAGAGAGGGGAAAGCTGCTGGGGAAAAGCCCCAGCAGCCATAATGAGTACAGCTGCGGGTTGCCAGGGTGACTAATAAGAGTCAGCTGCCTGTAGGGGGCAGGGCCTGGCTCCTATAAAGCTAAGAGTCAAGGCCAGGCTTTTGGTTGCCTGCCAGCAGCCAGGGAGGCAGGAGCTCCGGGAGTGAGGATGCAGAGAGGAGCCTAGCAGCAAGTACCGCTGATATGGAGCAATGTTGTTGGAGCCATAGGGCTTTGAGTTTAGTTATAGCCAGGCGGCTTGAGTTTGTGTTTGTGTATTTTACGACCGGAGGCTTGGGTAGGGCTGTAGGGGTTGGAGGAGGCCTCATAGGGACCCCATAGGGGTGGGGTGCCCTAGAGCCAGGGAAGGTGCAGCTTGCGCTCCAGTGGAGGCATAATTGAGTGCAACCAGTGGGTTGCGGGTGGGGAACTGAGACCCCGGCAGCCTCCCTATTACATTTTCCTTAAGAGCAAAGCCGTGGCGGGCGAGTATGGAGGGTGCCCTTGGGCCGAATTAGTGCGGAGAGAGGGCCTTGAGGAGATCACGGCCCTCCTGAAGGACCCCGCCGTGACAGAAGGCCATACCTCTAGGTTTTCAATAGCAGTTGGCAGGGGTTGGATGTTTCCTTCTGTTGATGAGTAGCAGTACATGAGAAGCTTGAAGGCCTGAAACATTTTTGGCTCCTTTTTCCATATCACTATGTCCTATCTACCAATCGGAGCATCCTGTGGGCTCTGAAAGTGCCTCTCCAATACATAATGGATCTCCGCTACATGATGCAGCTGTTTAGTTTGAGTGCTCTTGAACACATACATATTACATATTTTTACTTATGCTTTGTGAAAAAACCTGGGGAAAAATTGATGTCATTGATCTATGGGTAATTGTGCACCTGTTTTACACACACACACACACACACACACACACACACATGCACAGTTACCTATAGATCAGTGACAACAATTTTTCCCAGTTTTGTTCACAAAGTACAAGTAAGAAACCATCTTCAATATGACCAAGATGGTTAAAATTGAGTGTCTGGCAAAGATTCATTGACCAATCATGTCTTACCTTTTCATGTCTTACCTTTGCTTCTCCATATCTGTCATAGATTTTTTTTAACAAAAGAAACAGAGATTGCCCACACTGGTTAAAACCAACAATCCATTTAATCTGGTATCACATATGTGACATTTGCTAGGACCAGACTGATGCAGGTCAGAAACTATATTAAACAGTATTTTTGGCTATAATATGCTGATTTCTCAAATCAGAAACTTTTGAAAAATAGTCAAGGAAACTAGCAAACTTATTGTGAAGGGCTTTTCGGGCCCACTGTAGAATTTCTGTTTCTTTACATGGAAAGAAAGAGAGGCCTCTTTCTCTGAGTTAATATACTCACCCAGGATGTAAGACACATTAGGTAGAATTAGGTAGAACAAACTTGAAGACACGCTCCCAAAATCATTGGGAAATAGCTATTCTGTGACTAGGTTTCTTTTAAAAAGATTGTTGTTTTGGCTTTATCTTAATTGAGAACAGGAGAAAAAGGTCTAAAACCTTGGTAAATGTTGGTGGGATGGAAAAAAAAAACCATTTCCCACCCAGCTATACACCAGATGTTTAAGTGGAACCCACAGTAGGCAGATGTGGGTTAATCAACCCCCCTAGACGGGTCTCATTTTGTTCTCTAATAGTTAGAGATTGACTTAAGCCCCAAAGCATAAGGTTTAATGTCTCTTCTGAGGTTTTTGTTAATGTTAATTATGTTGTCTCTGGAAATTCCTATAAATATCCAATCCCTTTTTAAATCTTGTTAAATTCTTGATCCTAATAGCTCCCTGTGGTAACAAGTTCTACAGTTTAATCACCTGTGTTAAAAGTATCTTGTTTTTCTAAACTCAACAAGTACAACTATACAAAATAAAGAAAAGTTAAGATGAACTAAAATAATGTTTATACTGTGGGTAAGTCAGCCATCATGCTTTGATATGTAAAAAAATGTTGCATGATACTTTAAAGCAGGCTAGATGCTTTTGCACCACTTTAATGGTGTCAGTTTTTCATGCCTCAGTGGTGTATTGCACATTAATTACAGTTGCAGTAGCAAATTCAGCGGCATAATGCACCTAAAATGGCTCAGGGCGCAGCAAACTAAAAATCCTTTGAGGAGTTTTAGTTTGCTCTCCCTACAGCTGCAGAGCAAAGCATCAGGCTCCGTGCAGCTCCCTAGCGCTGCAGGAAGCCCTGCAGGCAGCCTGGCAGCAGCCCAGGAAAGCAGTCTCCTCCCAAGAAAAGCTGTGAGCCTGATCTCCCCCCCCCCCATCCCCGCCAGAGCTTGCCTGCCTGAGCTGCATGAGGGCCCAGTGCTTCCCTCCATGGCTGCGGTGTCCCCCAGGACCACCCAAGCCACCAAGGTGTCTGTAGGTGAGTGCCGCCTGTGGGAGGCTGTCTCTGCCGTGGCAGGAAGCACCAGCCCTCCCTGCCACCCTGGGACCACTCCATCTGCCAGCAGGTCCCCACTGGAGAGGCAGGTAAAGTGTGTACACAGTACAGAGGTTTAATCCGCTCTAAATTGAAGCGGTGCTTTTTATCACCTACCACTTCAATTTAGGAGCCCTGTTTTAGCTACACACACCCTAAAACATCAGTTTGAGGCCTGTAAAAGTAGTTTTTCCTGTAGCTGAACTTGTCATGGTGATTTGCACAAGTGTCTCCCCCCTCACAGGACTTTCCACTTAGCTGCAACTCTTAACATTTTTGAAAGGCAGAATGTAACTGCCAGACACACAAAAGCAGCCACTATTTTCTAAGCAGTAGTCTAGAAAGCAAGTTATAAAAATAAAATGCAGACATATATTGTCCCCTTTGGTTATCTCCCACCCCAAAATGTATTTTTAAGGCTGAGGTAGATCCTGCACCAATCTATCTTTATGTTCTCATTTCTTGCTAGACCTCTGCTTGTTTTCTTGACTATGTCATTTTTGGACTCTTCCCCTCCTAACACATTCCTTTCTTCTGCCACAGCGTTATTCTTTGATGCTGTTTGCATCAGCTACTTGGAACAGTCTTCCCACTTCACTCCATCCTACTGGCTGCCCAGCCTTATTTTAAGACACAGCTCAAATCCTACATCTTCATCACTGCCTACAACCAGCAAACTGTCAATCAGTTCCCCACAGTGCCTTATGTTATTTACAAATTGTACTCAAGTCCAGAATTCTTCCCTCTTCAAGGTAAAAGCAAAATAATGGCTTTTTACTGTTTATTTAACTAGCAAGGCAAATCAGAATCCTTTTGTGGGAGCAGAGCATCTGGGCTAACTTCTCCAATATTCAGAACAGACAAAAAGATGCATATGATATTTGAGTCTTTAACATTCACTTGGCTGTTTCTCAAGCCACCAGAAAATAGAGAAGAATCTCCTTATAAAAGCCACCATTCATCAAGAGCTACCAAACATCCCACTTAGGCTTCAGTAGTCTTGACAACCCTAATCCATTAAAAAAAAAATGATTTTGACCCAGTTTAATGTTTGTCCCACAAAAACACTCAGTAAGTTACAGTTTCCCAGTACCTAGGCAAGCAGCACTACACAGAGAAGGTGTACAAACTCTACAAACACTACTTCCAGAGGTGGGAATACTGTAAACTGCCTTGTGGCAATGTAGGCAGAGTCTTTTAGTGGGTGTGCAGCAGCACGCTAAGGGTGCTACTGAACAGTTCAGATCAACCAGCTGAAATTTAACTGTTTAGTTTAAGCTGTCTGAAGCTCAACTGGTTGAAACCTGTAAAAACATGCAAAGGGCTATCTGTGTGCTCTACAGCCAGCCAGCCACAAAAAAAGCAGGGTGCCTCAAGCATGCATCTTAGCATGAGATCCCCTGTCTGCCAGGAAACAGGTAAGAATGTGACAGTCCCATGGCACAGATCAGGGCTGACTGGCTGCTGCCCCAGGCAATCACATCTCTCCCCACAAAACGCCTTCTCTTTCCATCACAGCTGTCAAGCCATCAGAGAGCAGGCCACATGGATCTGTTCTCTTTTGAAGCTGGAGATCTGGCTGCATTAGGTGGCCTTTGTCTGTGACACCTTGGGCTGCACCTCCTCCACAGCAGCCAGAACCCCTGCCCCCTGCATGGGGTGCGACACTTTCCCATTAGGCAGTTGGTATCTGGTGCAGGAGGGGCTTTCCCTTGCCAGCTAAGGGTAGCAGGGCTGACAACAACTTCATAACCTCAGGGATGTGTATAGGTGTAGTAAAAAGACGTTAGTCCCCATAAGTTTGCAGTAATGCTTGAGCAACAACCATATGATAGAAGTGTCTTATGACCATCTTATGACCCTTTTGTGTAAAGATCAGGAGGTCTAATGTCCAAGCTGTGGTCTGTGGTTCTTACTGCTTGCCTTGCATTTTGAAATCATCTCTGTCCAGTGCCTTAAGTTTACGTTAAGATAAGAAGTTACTAAAGTTTAACTAACTTTGTTGAAATTGCTCTTTTCTTCTGAGCATGCTGCAATTCTACCTTTGAGTGCGCACGTACTAACCCTGATAAGTCACATTAACCAATAACTAGTTAAGTACAGCCTACAAGATAAGACGTCACAATTAGGAACTGGTACTGCAGCCAATAAACTTCTAGTACGTCAAGACTCTGTTGAATGTAAGCTATAAAAATGTGATTCCAGGCCGGACTCATCGTCGGCCCTGATTTGAGCTCTCTGCTCCCCAGTCGAACTGTTTGCAAACAATAAACCTAGATGGACCCAGCCTGTATGTGTGACTCTTTCCTTGAGGGTAATTGAGCAAGCCTCCAGGGGAACGAAACTAGCCGTTTTGGCAACATAGGGACTGGGCTTTCCTAGCCCCTCAGATGTCATAAAAAGGGGTTTGCTATGCCTCAGAGTACAGCAGTAGACTTCAGTCCAAGTCACAGAACAGTTGCCTAGGAAATGTGGCTATAGGGCATGCTGGGGTGCTAGAGGGTATCCCTGCAGCTCAAGTCAACTGGGGTGGTTAATTCAACTCTTGAACCTGAATTGATTAATACTTCAACTTGTCTGATATGTTAGAGATTTCAACTGTATTGACAAGTTTTAACTGGTTAAAGTACTGGGGATACTTGTACACAAGACATTTTAACAGGTGGAACTGCAATTCCACCAACTGAAGTGTAATGTTTGTAGGTACCTTACAGTTGCTACACTACTTCTGGTTTGAAAGCAAGATGTGTGCAGACAGTGCAATAAGTCTAAAATGTAGCACTATACCAAAACATCTTCTCTCTGGCCAGAAAAGGGTGCTTTCACCCTGTTCAGAAAGGAAGGAGGCAGCTAGGTCACTGTCTTCTTCCAGCAAAGGACCCTTCTCTGGTCCAGTGTTATACAGGTTGGGAGAAAGTGGCCTATGCAAACCCACCAGCATTGTGAGTCCCAACCATTTACAAGCCTTCTTTTAAATCCTTCTAAATTCACAGTGAATGCAATTTTATTTCAACAGCTCTAAAATTTCTAAACCAAGAATTTGTTTTACGTTCTCTGACATGGATTATTTATTTAAGCAGGAAGAGGTTTTCAAAGACATAAAGAACAGTTAGGTGTCCAATTCTCACTTGTGCCTCTTATGTTTTGTCTATAATCACAGAAAGCAAAGCTATTTTATTTGCTAAATGAAATTCAAACTCCTTCTTCCTCTGATAAGTAATGAAAGCTCTGAAAGTCTTTGTACATGGGAATTGCTCCCTGGAAAAAAGTCTGAAAAATGACTTGTCTTCCTTGCAGGGGTAGGCAATGTTTTTTGGTTAGAGTGCCAAAACCCCCACACTCTTTACCTTGGAAGGTGCCAGAGTGCTGGCACACCAGATAAAAAAAAAAAAGATAGTTAATAAATGTTGCTGGTTTTTTGTTTGTTTGTTTTTTTACAGTAAGTACCAGATTTTCTAAAAATTGTAAACCTAGTGACAATAAATAAAACTCCTGATACTCCCTTTGATCTTGTATATTTGTTTTGTGTGGGTCCCCAGACAACAGCCCCTAGCGCCCCCCAGGCCAGGCTCTGCGGCTATCAGCAGCTACCCAGAACCTGGGCCACCTGCAGCTGGGAGGCTGCAAACAGCTTCTGCCTCTGTGACCCTGGACCCAGTTGCCTCCCAGCCTCAGGCCCGGGCTCTGGGGAGGCAACACACGCCAGTGATGCTCCCTGCTGTGCTGCACTCTGCTGCTTCTGCAAAGCAGGGTCTAGGGGAGTGTAGCAGGGCCAAGAGTGCAGCATATGCAACCCAGAATGGCAGCACACAGAGGAGCCACACAGGGAAGCTCCATGCTGCTGCAAGCTCTGCGCTGCCCGGATCACTCTTCCTCTGTGTGCATAGGAGCAGCATGGACAGCATGCAAGGTTGTGCCCCTCGCTGCTGCCCCTGCCTTCAGGGGAAGTGTGGCCAAGGCAGCGGGGAGCTTGGAGTGGCAGGAAGCTTTCTGCACCCGCCACTGTGCCCCACCATGCTGGGTTCCACACGCTACTCTGCAGAAGCAGTGGGGAGGGCAGCACAGCAGGGAACAGCTGGGGATGGGAGGCAGCTGGGGCTGGGGCCAGGGCTGGGGCCCTGGCAGGGAGGCAGCAGCTGTTTGCAGTCTCCTGGCTGCATCTGGCCCAGGCTCTGGGCAGCCTGGGCTCCATGGCTATCAGCAGTTACCCAGAACCAGGACCGGCTGCAGCCGGGAGGCAGCAGGTGCCAGCACTGTGCCCGTTGGGGGCACCTAGAGCTGTGGCCAGCTGCAGCCAGGAGGCTGTAAACAGCTGCTGCCTCCCAGCCCTGCCCCCGGCCCCAACATGTGCTGGGGAAAATGGCCTCACATGCCATGCTCAGCATACATGCCAGGGGTTGCTGACCCCTGCTTTAGTGCATCCTCAAAATGCATCCCTGTCATAATGTACAGAACAACTGATAATGATGGGAACTTGTTCTGCTACTTCTACCAAATATAACAGTTTACTATTATAACTATTAGTTGTCCTTACAATTTTGTTTATTTGCAGTTAATTCCACCTATCTTTTGACTCTAGTACATTCAAAAAGTAAGCTTTTCATGACACAACATATTTATGCATATATATAAATAAATACATAAAGTCCCTGTGCCCAAAATGTAGAATACTGGGTTTTATCTCCCGATTTAAACTGCCATGTGCTAGCACAATTAAGTTATTAAACACATTTAACTGGCAATGCCCCCCTCCCTTTTTTTGATCAGCCAAAGATAAACTTTGTACATCTGAGGTTATTGGAAAATGTATCCTCCATCATACATCTTCCATGCATCTTAATTGTTAGTTAGACTGTAAGTCCAGGAATAACCTAATTAAAAGAGCATTTGTTTTATGCCAAAAGATTTGCCTTTGGGACGTCAATTCTCTGTGCTGACCCTTGTTTCTCTGCTAAGCTACTTTGTACAGATAATTTCATACAGAAGTCTTCCTTAATGTTTCGCATGTCTCAAGGAAACGTAGGAAAATACTGTTAATGCAGCCCAATTCCTATACCTATTATAAACTCTCTCATTTCCTTCATCCTCTCAGTTTCTCACCTTGCCCATTTTTTTTTTCTCCAGGTCAGTTCAATTGTTTGTATGCCTCAGAGGAAAAAGTCCTACACACAAATATGCTTTACCTTAGGAGATGAAAGTTGTTCTTTCTCAAGCATCTTTTAACCTTGGTGGCATCAAACTCACTAGTAGCAACATCAAAAATAAATAAAGAATAATATTAGAGTTTAATTAATGAACAATCAAAAAAGTTATGTAAAAATGCATATCATGAGATGAGAAAAGGAGAGCTGTTTGAGTAAGATGGATGTAAATGCAATACAGGGATTTGTGCCTGACTTTATGCCCATATCAACATAATTATGGAATGGATTCTGTCACTTCTGAAGTTGGATTAATAAAAATATTTTCAGAGTAAGAAACTGCTGAACCCGAGTAAGAGTGGGTTCATCTGCTCCTAATGTAGTTGACATGGTTAGAACCCGACTCCATGCGGTGCCCTGTGACTAGGGAGACAAAGATCCAATCGCTCTTGGATCCCATTATTCATTAGCCGGAGCAAGCAGGGAGCAAACACCAGCACACATTGGTTGCAACAGCTTTATTCAAAATGGAGATAGCTTCGGGCCAGGTCCCCCAAAAACCAACAAACCGGGGACCTGCAGTGAACATTAGTTCTTTTCACATTTTATATACCTTGGTTAATGCTCATTACCATTCATTCCACCTTCACCCCTCCTTCTGTTCCACCCATTTCTCCTCCCATCTCAAGGCCTGCCTCTGTGTTCTGTTTGTTTCATTAGCATGGAATTGCCTATGCATTTCATTAATTTACATGCCTCTCTGCTAAGAGCGCATGCCTAAGACTTTGACCTTTGCTTCCTCCGGTCATTTTCTGGTTCTTTCTGGTTTCTTGCTGACTCCTTCATCCCCCAGGTCTTGTTTGTGCCTTATCTCCTGATGATAGCTGGTGGACTGCATCTTGTTCTTCTTACACAAGGAATCATATATCCTACACACTATCCTATTGTTAGGAAACTGCTTGCCTAACCATTTGCAAGGTTATTTTTAATATATCATTGTGCCTAGTGACCAGCAGCTTTTTCTGAGACAGAGTAAAGCCCTGTATTTAGCTGCAAATCCAGTGTTGCCCAAGATCCAAATACAGTCACCTTAATAGACATGCTACTGCTTTTCTATTTTAATAAATATTTCAGGAATTACAGAATTGTCCAGTTGGTAGCACATGATGAGGAACAGGTTGAAAAGCCTAGTATGTCATGACATAATAGTGCTATATGCCTTCTATAGAAATTCCTTTTGAAAAATCGCCATGAAATGCAAAATGTGTAAACAAAACATAATTACTTTATTTTCCCTTTTTAATTTAATTTCATTGCCCTTAGGACTCAGTATTTAGGGATAAACACACATGATTGCAATATTAACTTTACAGAAACAATGCGTTATGTTCATTCCCTTTCCCATTTCCATTAAAACTGTTGTCATGAAAACAAATTAATTCTGCACCATTTTCCATTTATTTCATTTTTCTTGAAAGAATGGGCCTCAGAGTTCCAATACCCAGAACAACCTGTGAAAGACATCAGTTTGGTGGACACTTTAAAGTTTTAAATCATCTCTATTCTTGTTTCCTATTCACTCAAATTCTTGTCACAGTTGTGGGGAGTAATGCAACTGATACTCAACTCTGTCTCTCTCAACTCCATATTCCAACTTTTTCTTATTATGTACTTTCTTCCAGATTTCCCAGCTGCCTGCATACCCCTACCCGCATATATTTTATATTTTAACCTCTTAAATGCCAATTATTATTATTATTATAATGAAAATTAAATCCACCCTTACACAATTTCTACTGCATACCCCCTAGAGATGCCTTGCATATCCCCCAAGGGTATGCATGCTATAGTTCAGGAACCCTTGCTCTATTTGACTAAAACCAACAGTGGCATAGCTTTAGTTTAACTAGTGCCTGGCCAACATTGTTGTCAAACCTTATTGTGAAATCAAATTTCACAATTCCTATTGACTGGAATCAGGACAGGATTTCACTTCAAGTGAATTTACAAATAGAATTAGTAACAAAAGAGTGAGGTTCAGATGCCACCTTTGCTGCAGACTAGATTAATACAATTTCTTCAGAGAACTTACATAAACCTTAAAATATACTTAAAGTTCATACAAATGTCAGCTGACTGTACAAACCTTAGCAGTCAAAGCAAGGAATAAAGCCTGCTAGGACACTTGTTGTCAAATATTTTGGCTTCCAATAAGTTTCTGGATTCTTTTCAATGACTTGCTTTGAATGTATAACACAATAAACATTTTAGGCCCTCACAACTCAGGCACTACTCTCCTCATGAAATATTCAGCAGTCAAGAACACCACAGACATTTTGGTTATACAAGAGACACCCCGCCCCACAACATATAAATAGGATGAGTTGATGGGAAAGAATCATTTGAGGAAACTGATTCTTCATTGCCACCCAAACTGCTTTATGTTATCTGGTGGCAAAAAGAATGTAGCATTCATAATACACAAATTATATGAAAGAAAAACATCATGATATAAACATAAATATTAAAATACTAAACAGATGCTAAACCAGGAGTTTCTGACAAAGGCCATGTTATTCATATATTGGAGTTCATCATGTGCATTCATGGATTTTTAAGACTCAGTGTTATTGTTATGATTATATACCATCACCTCCTGCATCATACAGATGACAAATTTATTTATCTGGGGATAATTCTGCATTTCATATTTCTGGAATAATTCCTGTATTATTTATTACAGCATAAATCAAAAATATTATCAATGGGACAACCATTATGTCCTGGGAGCCAGGCCAGCTGGGCCAGAAAGCGTGGGTTTCGTTAAGTAAAGCGGGATCGGTTGGGCAGGTGGGTGGATGGAGAGGCAGAGACAGCGTATTGGTTTCAAAACAAGAAGTTTTACTTAGGCCTTTGGTGATTCAGGCGCAGGTGAGGCACACTTGGTTAGTTACAATAACGTAGCAGGTAACACGTCAACTGCAACAGGTGACCGATGACCGGTAACAAGTAACTAGTAATGCAACACAATGAGTCGAGCATGCAACAGGAACGGGGTACATCTGGTAAGTACAGCAATGGGGAGATGTGGAGGGTGATCAGTCCCCCAGCGAGCCCCTGAGGTGATCCCTGAGCGTGCTCAGAGAGCTCCTAGGCATTGTCAGGGCACTCTGCCTTGGGCGGAAACTGCTTAACCCTATATATGGCTAGCAAGCCAATAGTTGATCATCTTTTCGGACTAATTTGCATCCAGCCAATAAAATTGCGCAAATTTACATAATGGAACATAATCTTTCCTTACTATCACAGAAACTTAACATAAAATACTAACTTCTGGAATCTTCTACAAAAATACTCGGATATATGACATGGGGTGCGCCCATATAAGGTAGCCATGATAAAACAGGAAAAAAGAAGAGGGGGGTGAAACTGCTCGCTTGGCCCATTGTGACAGGAGCATTTAACCCCATCAGGGACTCATTTATGACACATTACTACAATGCTATTATAAAATGATAATTATGAGATTCGGACCCGTACATTATTATTCAGAAAAAAATAATCACATCCATTTTAATAGTAATTTTCCAAGGTAAAGAGCATTCAAAGTTTCAAAGATCGGCCTCTAATTTCTATCAGATGTTCAGACATCAGTATGATTTATATACATATTGTTTCTTGTTGCCTAATACTTAGGGAACACCTTAGTATCCATCCTTTAAAAGGAATAATTCCATAGGTAAACTAAAAGAAGGTAAAAAATTCATTTAGGTACAGCTGAATTCCCCTATCCTTTGACTTAATGCAGAAAGAATCCTTAGAAAATGTATATTTTTATGGTCCAATAAATTAGGCATCTTAATGATGACAGCAGCTGAAACAATTAAATAGGAACATGATATTAACTATTAGATAGATATGATCCCTCACTACTACAGATTTTATTAATTTATTCCTACTTATTTAAGTTTTAAAAACTTGCTTTGAGATAAGATATGCTTTACTTCATGTAGCACATTTATTTAATATAATATGGGGATTTCCATCAAGGCTAGATACAGACATTTGGGAAGGTTACTCGAAGGTTAGATCAAGTTAAAAATAGCCACCCAATCTAAGGTAAGTTGTGGGGGCGGGCTAGCTGGTGGGGTTGGGGGGATTGGGGGACAAGAAGACTTGGGGGAGGGTTCTGGGAGTCTGCAGGAGGATTGGGGGAGCAGACAGAGTCCACAAGGGGGAAGATCAGGAGCAAAGGGATCTGTGTGAGAGATGGGCGGGGGGGAAGGGGCAGGTGGTGTCTGCAGGGAGATTAAGAGAGCAGGTGGTATCCACAGGGGGTTGGTGAGTTCTAGGAGGATGTGGTGGAATCAGGGAAGTTCATGGAGTCATTTGGGTTTGGGGAAGGGCATGTGCAATTTTTAGCCCCCTGGCTCCCCCCCCCCCCCCCCAGGAAACCTACCTCCTATCTCTCCCACCCCTCCCCTGTTCAGGACTTATTTCTGATAAACTCTGATGAAAATGGCACCAGGACCTGCTTGCAGGATGGGAGGCTTGGGGAGGTGGGCTGGCTGGTCTGTGGGGAGGGGGAGGGGCAAGAGGTCAGGGGGCTCTTAAAATAGCCTAGTGCCAGGGAGTGGGTAGGAAAACCTCAGGCCTGGGGCCAGCAGCTGGGCTTTACCAGTCCAGGGGCTGTGCAGGGAACTGTACAGAAGTTTAAGAAAGTTAGATTGGTTTACAAATGCCCAGAAAAAATCCCCTCACCTTATATTTACATATGAAGCAGAAAGAGGGGAGCAGGTAGCTGGCTGTCCCAGGTTGGGGCCAGAGTCAGATCCACATCAGCCTCCTGCCCCCGACTTCTCTTCCCCTCTGCAGCTTCTGAAAACAACCACTATCCTGGGGTAATTTGAATAACTCTAGCAACAATATTTCCTGATACGTATATATTTTGCAAGTCAGAAAAGCTTCTGATTCTCTTTTTTCTTTTGTCCTGTTCCCTTTTCTATGTCATCCTGTTCTCTGTTCCATATGGACATAGCAAACTTACAGCTGTAAAAGTATTGTGCCATAATTAACATCTATCACTCTTGCTACTTCTAAGGCCTGACCCAAAACTCAATCTCAACACACAAAGCTGAAGTAAAATGAAAGTTATACATAAACCGGGGCTGGAACTTTTCCTCCTGGGTCCCAGAGTTGCTAGATTTGCATTTCACATACTCCAGTGCTATATACCTTTGAGCATATTGTGTGCTTTAAAGCATGTACTGCCCTAATGAAGCAACATCAGAGATAACAGACAGACTGACAGAGCTGCTGGACCCTGAAACGAGAAAAGAAAACTGGGTAGAAGGGACTGGTGGGACAAATAAGAAATAGTGGTAGGTCATTGGGGTGGAAGAAAATTAGAAAGGCCCACTGAGGGTGTTCAAGCTGACAAGGAGAATAAAAGTCCATGTTAGGGTATTCCTCCTGTCATTGTTTTGGGAGAAAGAGGATAGGGTCAACCAGGCAAGAACAAGGAGCTGCCAAAGTAAACTAGTATACAAACCTTATTTTATATTTTTTTCAGTAAAGAAAACAGAAGATTAAAAGTTTTCATACTTGCACCAATTGTAAGCCCCAGTAGAATGGAAGGGATGCCCCTTTCTTTTCCCTCCCCAAAATTTTGAAACAAATGCAGAATTTATAAATAGAAGGCAAAACATAGAAATAGAGTGCATACACAGAGGTGAAAATACTTGCCAACTTAAAAAGCTAAACCAGGAGGTTTATTATTATGATTTTTTTTAAAAAAACAAAGAATAAAGTATTTTCTTTTACTTGCCTCAACAAAATAATCACATTTGAAATACAAACTCATTATTTCCCTCTAGCTTTAGTGGAAGGAAGAAAGAGAGGGAGGAGTGAAATATCTCCGATTAAATATTGTTTGTTTGTTTTTCCACTTGGATTTACACCTATTTTTCTTTTCACATTTCTATTTTGCACTTTTTTCTTTTCTGTTTATCTACAGTAATTCAGAAGTAAAATTGAGGTGACAGATCAGAAGTAGAAAAATGGCACTAAGGATTTATGGAACTGGGAAGGCCTTTTGCAGGAGCAGTTTCACAGAATTCAAAATAAGAGCAGCAGAATGCAATCTGTAGGGATCTTGGCATTTCCCATTTATTGGAAGTGTTACAGCTAATGTAAAGAATAAGCTTCAAGACTACTAGATATAAAACACAGTCTGCAAACACGTGAACATAAACACAAAACTGAAGGCAAAATACTTTGCTATCAACAAATTGAAGACATTATAAGCAAGAAATAGCATTTAATGTATATGTTAAAAACTGTGCAATAAATGCAAAGAGCAAGATATTTTGGATTTTTACCACCATTCAATAGATTCAGTAGAAAAGAAGAAATTCCCAGGCTCACCTACAGTTAAATCCACCAGGGAAGCTAACTTTCAAGGCTAAAATTCTGAAATGAAGAAAAGGTGCCTTAAATTATAGGACCAATAAACACCACAGCTCAAAAATGGTTTTCTATAAATACAAATGTCTCCTTATTTCTGCTTTGAAACTACTATAGACCTTTGCATTATTGTGTTTCCAACTGTAAACAAACAAGATCAAGAATTTCTGTTTTCTACTCTTCACAGCAATTCTAATCAATATAAGAAATATTATAAAACAAAATGACTTCTTAGGACAATAAACTAGCTTCACTGTTTCCTCTATTTTCTACCACCACCTTTACGTTAGGTAGAAGGGACTTGGGGTTTGATTTATTTTGGGGTTTGATTTATTTTGGTAAGCAAGGCCCATTTTGCCTTCCTAAAAAAAGTGATCCATTTCAGATCTTAGGCATCAGTGTAGGTCATCTCTGGTGTTTTAGACTAATTTAGCTGTTAATGGACATAACATTAACTAGCAACATGATAATAACCTACTGGGAGACGAAGTGGTATTGCTTTCTGTTATAATTAAAGTGATTTTGTCCCATCTACACTAGCAGTTAAGTGTGATTCACCAGATCCACTCCTCTCTAGGAACAAGTCAGTGGAGCAGACACAAATGGAGGTTTTAGTAGATGAGGTCATAGGGGACATTGATAAACTAAACAGCAGCATGTTACCAGGACCTTATGGAATTAACCCTACAGTCCTGAAAGAGCTCAGATCATAAATTGCTGAGCTCTTAACTGTAGTATGCAACCTATCACTAAAAACAGCCTTGGTACCAGATGACTGGAGAGTTGTTGTGGTGACTCCCATATTTTAAAATGTCACTAGGGGGGATTCACAGAACTACAGGCCAGTGAGCCTAACTTCTGTTCCTGGAAAACTGGTAGAAAAAAAATAATAATAATTTTTAAAAAATGTTCAGCACATGAATAAACATGATTTGCTGGGGATGAATTAACATGGCTTTGTCAAAGAGAAATCATGCCTCACAAAATTACAAGAGTTCTTTGAGGATGTCAGTAAGCAGGTGGATACTGGGCAATCCAGTCAATATAGTATATTTGAACTTTCAAAAAACCTTTGACAAGGTCGCCCATTAGGGGCTATTAACTAAATTAGGTAGTCATGGGATTATACAAAATGTCCATTTGTGGATTAAAAATTGGCTCAAGGATAGAAAGCAAACAGTGAGTATAAATGGATAGTTTTCAGGATGGATAGAAGTGAACAGTGGGATTCCCCAGGGATCTATGTTAGGACCAGGGCTATTTAACATGTTTCATAAATGATCTGGAAAAAAGGGTGAGTAGCAAGGTGGCCAAATTTGCAAATCACAGAATTATTCAAAAGGTAAAGAGCAAGGTGGACTGTGAGGAAATACAGAAGGATCTGGCACAACTGAGAAACAAACAACTAAATGTCAGATGAAACTCAACATAGATAAGTGTAAAGTGATGCACTTGGGCAAAAATAACCACAACTAAACCTACACTATCATGGACTCTACATCACCTCTTACCATGCAGGAAAGAGATCTGAGGGTCATTGAGGACAAGTGACTAAATTTGACTAAAACATTAGCTCAGTGCCCAGCAGCCATCAAAAAGCAAACATAAGTTTAGAGATTATTAAGAAGGGAATTTTGAACAAAATGGAAAGTGTCATGATGGCCTGTTATAAATCTACTAGCAAACTGCCTGTCAAGAATGATGGGTGGGGGGGGGGGGGGAAGGCAGGGATGGAGCCCCATGTCCACCCCCACCCATCTGGACCCACTCCCCCCACCGCCGCTTTGGGGTCTGGCTCCGCTCCCTCCTCCCCTGTCATATTGGGCCTGGGCCCATTTCTCCCCACTTTAAATGCTGGAGGCTACAAGTGAAAGAGAACAGCGGGGGGGGGGGGGGGGAACCTGATCATACCCAGTTCACTCTCCCTTTCAGCTTCCACTATCTGCCAGTGTGTGACACAAACCTGTTTGCTATGCCATAGGGTCATGGGCTTAGGCCCATCACAAATTGCTATAAGGTTCCTGTAATACCCACAGGGATATACCCTGCTTGCTGGTTCCTTCCTAATCCTGCCTTGCCTCCCATCACGCGCCTGCCATGCCATTGATTTTTTTATTGCTGATGGAAGGGGTCCTTTAGAGTCAGTAGTCACCCTGTAGGGTAAGCTGATCTGTCTACCCTGACTGGCCATACCTGGGCCTTTGCCTTCTCACAGTACTTCGTATTTAAGGGCACATGACCCATAGGTTTCTGGGGCACTTGTTAGGATCTCAGCTATGATAGCTTCAGTCCTCTTTTCCTCTCTGTCTACATCCTTCACTTGGGCCTACTGTTCAAGAACTGAGCCTCCAGGGTTCAGCTTTACCTGAATACCAATCCCCCTACCTGGAGTCCACCTGCACCTCGACTGTCTCTGCCCCTCTATCACAGGGTTTGACCTCTGGTGTGTATTGCAGAGGAGCACCCTCAAGCACACCCATCTGTGGCCTCCTCTTTATCCTTTAAAGCCATTTCTGGTCCACTGGTAGATCTAAGCAAATGCCAGCCTCACAGCTGTAAAACAAAAACCACCCAAACCTTGGTTAATAATTCACTGCAGCCTAGGAATTCCCCTTGGCTGCTGCTTTTCAGCTCTCTGGCACTGTCTGGGAACTGGTAAGACTGCCTCCTGCAGCTGCCTTAAGGAGAAGCTCCTTATCCTGCAGCCTGCAGGGTTAGACTGCCCTTCTCCAGCTCAGAGAATGGGCTTATATTCCTCAGCCCAGCCCCTTCCAGGCAACTTATTGGTCCTTTTGTCTCTCTTTTCCCAGTGCCAGGTGCAGTTAATTGCTTCATTAGCTGCCTGACCGCAAGCTCTTTGCTCACTTAAACCCTCCTAGTAACAAAGGCAGGGGTTCTCTGTTACACCTCCCTTAATAAGGGAAGCCAATGGGGACATACCAACTGATTACTTGGGACAAATAATAATAATAAAAACCAGGAAAGGAAGTGAAGTCATAAGTTAATAACAAAGGAACCAGAAGGAAAATGGCAGAGCACATTAGCCAGCCAGGGTCAACTGCCCCCTAAATAAGTGGAGGGAACCTATGGATACCAACCAAGGAAACTCTTCCCAGAGACATGGGTAGAGGAGCGACAGGAAGATGGCTTCCCATGCACCTATGTTCCTCCTGGCCAGAGACTCCTTCCTGGTCTTTTAGATGGCCAATTTGGCCAGGGCCTGTGTCACGGCGGGGTCCTCACAGAGGACCGTGATCTCCTTGAGGCCCTCTCACCGTGCTACTTCAGCCCGAGGGCACCCTCCATTCTCGCCCGCCACGTCTTGATGGAATATATGTAATAGGGAGGCTGCCTTGTGTTTCCTCAGGCCTGTCAGCTCCTGGACCCCTTGTGGGTCTCCCCGTACAATGGGCGCTACCCAAGCGCCCTAGCCTTATGGGCTATGCGTGGCTCCTACCTCCCCTGATACCACGCCCCAAGCCTCGCAGATGTAAAGGACGTTGTCCGGTCTGTCTCTCTACTGTGGCCCACCCTGGGCTCCCTCTCTCATGCCCAGCCTCTTGCTGGGACTCTCGTCTGGCCCACTCTGGGCCTCCCCTGCCGGTGTGGTTCCACTCCGGGACTCTCTAGCGGGCCTCCTGTCCTATGGGCCAACCGCACGGATACCCTCCCTGACTCTGGCTCCCCGCGCTGCTACTCCCTGTCTTCTCAGGGGCAACCGCAGCGCCCTGCCTCAGTCTGAGGGGGATTGCCGCACTAGCCTGTGGCCGGGCTTGCTAAGCCCGTGCACCCACACTGGGCTATTCAATAAAACACAATGGCGTTCCCCCTCTCTGGGGCTCGCCGCGCCCACACTGGGCTACTCAATAACGTACAAGGGCGTTCCCCCTCTCTGGGGGCTCGCCGCGCCCACACTGGGCTCCTTAGTAATACCGCCCCTTTCCTGGGGCTGGGGGCTATGTTCCCCCACACGTAATCCAGGGTCTCGGTCCCCGTCCACAACCTACAGGTTGCGCCAGCGACCCACTGGCCACGCTCCTCGCCGCCAGCTGCTCGCGCAGTGGCATGCGAGCTGCGCCTTCGGGGTCTATGTTCCCCCACACGCAATCCGGGGTCTAGATCCCCGTCTGCAACCTACGGGTTGCTCCCGCGACCCACTGGCCGCGCCCCTCGCTGCCAGCTGCTTACGCACTGGCGTGCAAGTAATTGAGGCCTCCTCCAACCCCTACAGCCTTGCCCAAGCCTCCGGGTGTAATAATACAAACACAAAGCAAAACCACAAGCCCCTAGGCTGTAACACAAATGCAAGCCACCTGGCCATAACTCCTCATCATAGCTCAAGCCTCCAGGGCTATCATGAGCTGTACTTGCGACTTAGGCTCCTTCCCATATCTCGGCCGAGGGAGCTCCTGCCTCTCCGGCTGCTGGCAGAGAACTGCCAGCCTGGCTTTGGCCCTGGGCTTTATAAGGGCCAGGCCCTGCGCCCTACAGGCAGCTGGCTCCCCTTAGTTGCTCCGGCAACCCACAGCTGTGCTCACTTGGTTCTGCCAGGGCTCTCTCCCTGGCAGTTTCTCCTCTCTTAGGAGCAGGCATTAAGGTGCCCTGCGACAGCCTGGAGTCGATTAACCAGGAGGTCCCAAGACTTGTTGGGAACACCGATGGGGAATGCATAACAAAAAAGGTGTAGGGAAAAATACAGCCAGAACCTCAGCAGGAGGTTCTGGAGGAGGCAAAAGAGGGGCTGCAACCTGATGCGCTCGAGGTAAGCGTTCACCAGGATGTCCCTCTCCTGGCAAAAGGTTATCACTTTGGGGGCACATCTACATGTGCCATTAACATGCAGCAATAAACTTGAGTTTATTGCTCTGGAGTTTATTGCTCCAAGGAAGCTCCTGGGTGCACCACTTACACATGTGCCTAGACCGCAGCACACTGAACTGGGTCAGAGCAGCCTCACTTGGCAAGGATCCCGGGGGCAGAGGGAGGACGGACAGACTACCAGCCCAGGGCTGCTCCAACCAGACTCAATGTGCTGCAGAGGGCCTGCCTGCAGCACAAGACTGCTTCCGTGTGGGACTAGCTGACAGGCAGCCCCCACACTGAAGCACCCTCATGTCCCAGACCCCAGCCAGCCAAGTCAGCATCTACATGTGCATTACTGCCCACAAAAGTACTCCATAGATGGGCAGTACTTGTATTTAGAAGTTCTAGGCTCAGTGTATTTAGAAATATTACCCTGCTGCAGAGCTTACTAGTTTTTTCTACTCTACTAAGGGGTGCATGTGTAGACACTGAGGGCACATCTACATGTTCATTAATGCACTTTTGCTACTATAAATTAAATTTAGTACCTCTATGAAATAAATGCACATTAGTCTGCCCTCATGTGCAGTAGTGAAACCACATAGTTTTTAGTGGCGTTGAATGTACAGTAGACTATTTTTACTGCACATTAAAGTATTAGCATAGTTTTTGATGTGATGTTTTAATGTGCAGTAAAATAGGCCACTGCACATTAAAGCGCACATGTAGACAGGCCCTGAGATGTTTACCGTGGAGCTAATTAGTCAGCTCTGCAGTAGACATTTCATATAGATGGAGTAGATCCACCGTCGGAGTACTTCATATTTTAATTACTGAAACTGTATGGGAAAATTATAACCAAAAAAGCACACATACGCACATAAATTTGCACACACAATATCTAGTGTGCGAAAGAAGTGAAGAACCCTTTTCAAATTGAAATAGCAATTCTGTGGAACACAATGTATACATCTTACCACCTACCATTTTTTCTTTATATGTTCTGTCCTCAAAAAAAACCAGCCCTGCTTTGACTAATTTGCACTAATTCACCACCAAACCACATCAATTAAATCGAATCTTGACTGAGAATGGAGGGTATGCCATATTCCATAAATCTTTTCTACAGTTACAGAGAATTGTAGATGGACTCAATCTCTAACCACAGATGCCACAGAAAACAATATTCTTTTAATTACTCGTGTCTGTTATCATACTGAACATCATTTAGGACACCACAAAATAGTACTTAAAGCAAATGCATTCCAACTAAAAATAGTGTTTGACTTTCTCAGTTTTTTTCCAAAACCTCTGAATTTTTTGACTCCTTTTGTTATGGCCACATGTCTGTGTAAATTTATAACATTCACTAGATGAGGACATTTCTCATGAAAGGAGCACATGCTTACAAATATCAAAGGAAATTCCTTTTTATCAGTCGTGTCTCCAATTTTAGTAACTGATTTTATTAAGTTGGGAAATCTCCTTACCTTCAACAAAAGCACATTTTTTTAACCTATTTGTTTTCATCTTCTTCAGATTCTAGTCTACTATACGGTTTAAGATACCAGTTGTCATAGTACAAGGAAATGCAGACCAGTAAACACCTGCAAGCTTTGCTTTTAAATTAAAGCTATTTCCCAGAACTATCTTGAGCACAGCATAATCTCTGACAGTAGATGCAAATTAAATATGAAAATAAATTGTGGCTTCTTTTCAAATAACAAGAAGGTACCACCTGACTAGGGACTTTGAAACTAAAAGTGTGAAAGTTATGCAGTTATTAAAATTAAAGTTCAAAAAGCATGAAAAAAGTGATCTCTGAACATGCAATAAAATTGAACTTGTCGTTAAAAAACAGCCAAATGTAAACTCTTCATTGAAGGGAGCATAGTGAAAAAACAGCCAGTCAGGAAGGAAGGTGAATCAATAAATTTTGTTTATTCAATAAAGTACAGAAAAAGAAAAGCAGAGGAACCTATACACATGCTGTAGGGTAGTTGAGGGGGAGGGGAAGGAGAAGGGGAGGTGTTTTAATTAGAATGGCTCTTGGGAGGCTCTCTAATTAAAATACCCATAGTGTCTCACGAATTCAGCATCCCACTTTTCAAAATGGTGGCAGGGATGCTTTAACTAAAGCATGTTTGATGAGCTCATTTGATGAGCTTTAGTTAAAACTTCCCTCCTGCCATTTTGAAACATGGGGATGATGAATAACAGGTGTAAAAGTGCCCCAGGAGTTGTTGCTTGATGTTGAATGGACAAAAGTTGTAACAGACCTGATTCTTCTCTTCACCTGAGTAATTTTACTTCAAGTAATTTATTCTTTCTCCACATTCCTCACACTGAAAGAGGTGTTCAACATTTTCCCCACCCTCACATTAAAACATCAAAACAACAACAAATTATTGGGATAAAAAAGGCCTTTAAAAACAGATATGCATGCTTACCTATCATACATAAACCTATGTACACCAATCATTATAACAATGTAGCCTTGTGTGCAAGAATTGTACATTGTTCATATAGCACTGGTTAGGCACTGAGTTAATTGATTCTGCATGGCTGTATCCAAGACAGGAATTTTTACCATGATGAAACATATAGGGCCAGAATCTATTTCATTTATTAGGCACTTGAGTATATGGACAAACATACATTTTAGGGGCTTCAAAAGTGGATGGGGAGCTGCTACTTGGGACCATATGTCAGCTGTTAAGTTGCAACTGTTATGTGTCCATTAGTCTGTAGCCATATAAACACAGCAAAAGTAGCCTAGTTTTATGCCTCCAGGCTCAAACTTTGGCAGGACTGGGAGAAAGAGGCATTTTAGCTTTCTTGTATCTCTATAGGATCATGCATATGTATCGCACCTTCATTTTAACGTTAGAGGTAGATTACAAAATGTGGAAAGAAGAAGGACCCACCCATCTTTTGTATTAGTGATTTGATAGGGATGGGGGCACTGTGGAATAGGATTTGCACATATGCCTAATAGGTGAAACAGGATCTGGCCCATAATGTTTACTTAGTATGCTTTCTTTCTGTGCTACAGGGTAATAAGACTGTTCCATAGACTATAGTGAAAAGTTCTGATTGGTTCCTTATCCAAATACAAGTCTTTCATCATCTATTTATTTATTTCAAAAAGTAATTTTGCCCAGTCTGATCTCTAATTTGGATATACTTGTTGTGGCATAATATACAGCTAATAATGTGAATGATTTGCCAACCTCTCCATCATGAAACCTGTTTTTTGTGGTTATAAATTAGCTATAGAATGCACTCTGGAGAAAACTTGGCAGTCAGACTTTCAACCCAAGGTCAATTTAAATTTTGTTTTTAACAAACTCTGAAATAAAATTTGATTTTTCCATTTGTAACTGCTTAATTTCTGAGCTAGTAAGGCTGCATTCTATTGTTGATTCCTTAAAATTTCATACCTTGTACTTTGGGAGGGATTTAAACAAAGAACTTTTTTTTTTCTTTTTTTTTTTTTTAACTTTGCCGGTGTTGGTACCTAGAGTTGGCTAGGTATCACAGCAAACCATTGAGTAATCAAACGACAAGTTATTTGCATCTACGTAATTCTATTGACTTATAAGGAGATAGATGGTTGTAAATAAGGGCATGATTTAGTACTGAATATCCATGTTGTCAGGAGTGGCAAAGATTAAGCAGTCTACTGGATGAGTGAAGGGACAAGGAGGAAACATCATAGAGAAAAATGACACGGGGACTGTAAATTGGTTAATATTTTGCTCCTTTAAACATTCTGGTTTAGACCATTAACTCTTTTAAGAAGGAATTTTAAAAATTATTATGTTTTTATTATATATACATTTATTGCATACTGCAATGTGGGGTCCTGATCCCTATTTAGGACTATCGCAATTTAAATATGCCTACTAGGCATATTAAATGATTAAAAAGTATTAAGCATCTGATACACTTTAGCTCATACAATTTGTAAATACTAATGAGATACGATGGGTTTTAAATTAGGGTTAGCAAGCCAGTCAATTGAGCAGTCAAATATTGGCCGCATTTTTTCTGACCAGTCAAAAATTGTAGCAATTTTATGGGGAGTGAATATTTTTTTTTTTGCAGTTTTCTTGACAGAAATATATATTTTCATTTGTTTTTGACACATTTCTTTATAGAAAGTGTGTGCTTTTTCTGTGTATTATTTGACTTTGTCAGCAATTTGTTTTACAATTTTTGACTGAACTTTGACTGATCAATTGACCAAACTTTGACTGGTCAAATACCAAACCCTAGTTTAAACTGATAGTAATTGTTCATTTCAAGCATACAGACATCTTTCAGTTATTATCTATATCAGGGGTTACCAATATTTCCTGGGGATGGGGACCAGAATGACCCAGATTGGGCTAGAGACCAGTGGACATTAGGACCCAGCTGTGCCACCATTTCTGCCCACTGCATGGCTGCAGGGAGTGTGTTCCTACCACCAAATGCCACCAAAGGCAGGGGTTTCAGCCCCTGATCTACATGATAATAAATTGTTTACAGTCTGGTGTCAATCACCTTTGTCTCTAAGCATCTCACAACCATTAACAATTTTCCCTAAGACAAACCAGAGGTATACAAGAGTCTATGAACCAAGGAGAGAATAACAGCTCTGTTCTGAAGGCTGCCAATGAGTTTTTGTAGTACAATTTTTGGCACCTAAATTGCTTCCCCAATTGGTCATCCAGTAACAGGCACACCCCAAATAATGCTACTTCCTAAAATGTTGGCATAAACAGTATCAATAAGAAAACCCAGATTTCTGAACAAGTGGTTTAACAACTAGGCAAACATAAATGAATAAGTTCAGTTCTAATTCTCAAAGGAAACTTGTATAACACTTCTCACATATGAGCCTATGAACTTCACTTCATCAACCTCCTGGATACAAAAAATCATGGACTAAATATAAACATTGGATTTATGACACATTATAATCAGCCTGACATCTGACTCCCCAGGTATCTCTCCACTATTCAACTGCTATGTTCATCCCCCTTTTCTCTCCGTCTGTACCCAGCCTGTCTCTTACCCACTGGCTCCTCAGTTTACATCTTTACTGACTGCCTGTCTTGCATGCAGTCCAGCCCAGCCCAGCCTCTGACTGTTTTACCATTCATTCCAGAGCAGACACCAACTGCAGAGACTTCCTCAGCCTGGCAAAGGGTTTTTAAACCCGAAAGCTTGCTTAAATTTTTTTTCCAACTATTTAAGCTGGTCTAATAAAAGATATCAGATTCACCCAAACAACCTTGTCTGACTATGTCCTTAGATCAACACGGCTACAACCTACACCCAGGTTATCATAACAAGTTATTCACTCTGAATAGGAGCACAGATACGACAACACCAAAGAAAGCTATTGGAAACCAATCCAATTTTTTTTTTGGATGAGCATTATGCATAATCAAAGCAAGAACCTCATGGCCACTTCAAGCCCTGAGGGGTGCTAAGTGCCTTCTGGGATATGCTGAATGCTGTCAACTTCTATTTCAACAACAGATGAAGGCAGACTGGGCTTTGTGCTTGGACAATTGTATTCTCTTTCAAATATCTGTTGGTCAACTCAGATGCCAACATTTCATTAAACAGTTGCTGTTGAATTGTATCCAATGCAATTTCAGATGGGATGTGAGCCGACCACCCTCCATTCACTTCTAAATTGTTAGAAATTATGGAACGAGGGTATTATTATTTTTAATTATACGATACAGCATAACTAGCCTCAGTGAAATAACATGTCTGTTACATTCACTGATTGCTGTAAGTGCAAGTATATATGCAGGCACCAGAACCACTGCCATTCAGTTTGCTTGGTACTTTCTATATAAAAATGCTTATTTGAAGCATGTTCATTCTGTTCAACATGCAAAGATATTAGTACATGCAACAGCATCTTTGAATTTGTATATGTAGTTCAAATAGGCTCTTTATGACTCCATGCATTTCTAAATTGCTAATAGGCACTCCTTACATTCTGTTTTTACTTCCACTTTGAGTACTCAAATCAATGTAGCATGCAAGCAAATAGTACTTTTTAATGTGACAATCTATGTATTTCTAATGAATATTATTAATGCTAGCTCTTAAGCATTGTTTTGTAAATAGATGTAATGTTTAATGAAAGATTTGGAGACACAAATTTAAAAGCTAATGAACTGAGAATTAATTCTGATTTTTAAATACACTTCTATTTTTATATTCTCATCCATTATTTTATTATTGTTTTGCTAAGGTAGTAACATTTTATGATTATGCCACTAGAAGAACATAAATGTTCATCTATAACTGCAAAATTGTTTTGGAACAGCATGGTCTGGAATTATAATTAGGGTTGACATGACCTTCTGAAAAAAACCACTGCTGATTTTTTGTATTTCACCAGATGAGAGCAATAACATTTTTCCAAAAAAAAGAAAAAAAAGAAACAAAACATCTATTTACAGGACATTTTTAAAAACTGCACAGACTTTGATTACGACTTCGACTGCACAAATATGTAGGGTAGTAAGAAAGATCTGAATCATGATGATGGTCTGTTTTTTTTTTCCCCAAGAGTATTATGAATATTCTGGGTAGCTAGCTTGTTTGTGTTTGTAAAAAAGGAGAAATTAAGAATAAGAAAATTTAGTCTTAGCTATGCATTTGTCCTGAATATCTTTTCTGCTTTGTGCATTCCTCTCATTTTTGCTGCTCTTTGTTCTTCCTTCCTCTTTGCCTTGAAAATATTCTCTTGAGTTGTGCGTGCTACCTAAAGGGTTATTGAAAGTAACAATAGAAGGATTTAATCCATTTTGTAAGTGCATTTTCAAATTCAGATATTTCATAACTGGCATATTTGTTTATTGGGGAACAAATGATAATTCATAACAAATTACACAGTAAAAAAAAAAAGTATTTGTAAATGATAGATACAGTCTGTCAGTGTGTGAGCGCACATGAGAGATACTATTTTCATTCCTCCTTTCTAGAATCAGTGGTCTAAATTAAAAAAAGAAAGAAGTGCAAGAGATCTCCAACATATGCCAAGGTGGACACTTTAGACTTAGTTACATAAATATAACAAATATGCAACTCCAAGTTTCAAATTACAGTGGTCTCCTCAGCATGAAAGCTTGGGGACCCTTTCACTATTTTATAGGTGTGCATCTCCAATGTAGACTGAAACTGGTAAATTTACTAGGTTAACTGTGGAGTACAATGATAACAGTATTCTTCCAAGTCTTCTCTCATTTTCACTACAGCCCTGACACCATCAGTTAGTTAGCATGTGCATAATTGCTGAGCCCTGTCACAAGCCTCCTTAACATTCAGCTACCTGGATAAATGCTGTGAGGGATGCTGTTTTGTAGAACCACAACTCCTAAGGCTTTGCAAGTATTTTCAGGCCTCTATTGCTAGGGGTGCTACTCCAATTCATTATTCAGAAGAGAAAGGAATGCATAGTCTAAGATGTACAAGCAAGTTTTGTTTTTCTCTGTTTTGTATTTTGTCAGTGTACCAGGATTTGTATTGGTGTCTTGCATTTGCAGGCTGTCTCAGATTCACAGGGTGTGCTGTTATGCTCCAGACATTTTCACAGCCTGTCTTGAAATGCACCCTTCTTTGTGACAGGTGTAAACTTGTCTAACTTTTCTAAAGAAAGAGCCCTATGGATTTGCTGTGCTGAGATTGAGTCTCTGGAATCAGCACCTGTTTCTCACCATGTTTTGTTCAGCCTGTCCAAATAAACTTAGACCCCATGTCTACAGCAACATGGGATGCCCTGTTCAAACCAAACTATTTTCAATCACTACAGAATTTGGGGACATTCGGTTACTAAGGTTATCACAGAGTGGTCTGTCCATCTAAGAGCTTGGGAGAAGCCAGACTGGTTCTGAGCAAAGCTGGTCAGCAGATGAGTGGGATCAGTTAATTAGGGCTAGGTTCCAATCGGGAGATTTAAGAGCATTCCTAAGAAGGAAAAGCAGAGAGAAAGGGCAGAAAGACTGTGGAAGAACAGCTTTGATGCTGACAGCAACCAGTGACAGTCTGGCCCTAGGGATTCACTTCCTCCCCTCCCATGACCCACTTCCTGGGATCAGGAAGGGACTTTTGGTTGCTTTAGTTCTTCTTTATTTAAGAATTAATATAGTCAAGGAGATATGAGCAGAACCAGAGTGACATCTCTCACATAACTTGCAATCTTCTTAGTCAGGTGAGTCTTACTATTTCATGGCCTCAAAATCAGACAGCAGGTCTCACTCACCAGACAATTACTTCATAGAATCATAGAAAATGAGGGTTGGAAGGGACCTCAAGAGGTCATTTACTCCAACCCCCTGCTCAAAGCAGGACCATCCCCAACTAGATCATCCCAGCCACAGCTTTGTCTAGCTGGGTCTTAAAAACTTCCAAGGATGGAGATTGCACTACTTCTCTGGGTAACCTGTTCCACTGTTTTACTACCCACCTAGTGAGAAAATTCTTCCTAACATCTAACCTAAATTTCCCTTGTTGCAACTTGAGACCATTGCTCCTTGTTCTGTCATCTGCAACCACTGAGAACAGTATAGCTCCATCCTCTTCTGAACCCCTCTTCATGTAGTTGAAGGCTACTATTAAATCCCTTCAGTTTTATGTTCTCTAGAATAAATGAGCACAGTTCCCCCTGCCTCTCTTCATAAGTCACATGCCTCAGCCCCTCCCCCCCCACCATTTTCATTGCCTTCCACTGGATTCTTTCCAATTTATCCACATCCTTCAGTATGAATATTATTAAAATTAGTTTAATTAATTCCTAAAGGGAGCAGTCCTACAGGTGCAGAAGATGACAATCCCTTGTGCAGGAAAGGGGGCAAAGGGGCCAAGAACAGGGATATCCAGGAAAGCCTTGGGGCAAAAAAAAGAGGCATATATGCTCTGAAAGCTGGGGGTAGCTACCAAGATAGGGTATACCTACTTGGCCTGCATTTGCAGGGAGGCAGTCAGAAAGGCCAAAGCAGAAATGGAACTGAGGCTGGCAACAAAAATTAAAGACAACAAAAAGTCCTTCTTCAGGTGTATAGGGAGTAAAAAGAAGGTGCAGGGTAGCATAGGCCCCCTACAAGACAAACTTGGGCAAGTAGTGACAGATGGGGGGACAAAGCTGAGCTCTGCAATGAGTTTTTTGCCTCTGTATTCCTGAACTCAGATCAGGACAAATCTCCCAATTAGATCATATACAGGCATAAATGGGGAACAAGCTCACTAAGTGCTAGCTCCAACTTACTAAAGAGACACTTGGAGGGGCTGGATGTGTTTAAATCAGCAGGCCTGGATGACCTTCAACTAAGGGTGCTGAAGGAACTGGCCAGTGTCATAGCAGAGCTACTGGCATGGCTGTTCGAGCACTCTTGGTGCTCTAAGTCAGGTCCCAGAAAACTGGAAAAGAGCCAATGTGGTCCCTTATTTTCAAGGAGAGAAAGGAGGGTCACCAGTTAGTCTCACCTCTATCCTCAGGGAAACCTTTGAAAAAAATAATAAGGATCATATTTGTGGGAATACAGCAGGGAAAGCAACACTAAAGGGCAACCAGCACAGATTCACAGCAAGTAGATCCTGCCTGACTAATGTTGTTTCTTTTTAGCCCAGGTCACAAAATGCTTAGATGCAGAAATCAAGGTGGATGTCACTTACTTGGAACTTAAGAAGGCCTTTGGTATAGTATCTCATTATATTCTTATAGATAAACTCAATGACTGTGATATAGATGATTACACGGTCAGGTGGGTGGCAAATTGGCTTAGGGGTCACACCCAGAGAGTGGTTGTGGGTGGGTCAGTATCAGCCTGAAAAGAAGTGGGAAGTGGAGTCCCACAAAGCTCGGTCCTTGGACCAGTGCTGTTCAACGTCTTCATCAGTGACTTGGATGAGGGCGTGGAAAGCACTCTGTCCAAATTTGCAGATAATATCAAATTATGTGGTAAAGTTAACACACTAGGGGGTAGGGAATGAATTCAGGTGGATCTAAACAGGTTGGAAAAGTGGGCAGAACAGAACAGGATGCAGTTCAATAAGGACAAATGCAAGGTGCTGCACCTAGGAAGAAGGAATCACCAACACATGTACAAGCTTCTGGAGGACCTTCTCAGCAGCACAGAAGCAGAAAGGGATCTTGGAGTCACTGCTGACTCCAAGATGAAGATGAGATGAGTCATCAATGTGATGAAGTGATCAGTAAAACTAACTGCACTTGATCATGCATTAGCAGGTGCATGACAAACAGGTTCAAGGAGGTGATACTTCCCCTTTATGTGGCATTGGTCAGGCCACAGTTGGAGTACTGTGTCCAGTTTTGGGCACCACACTTCAAGAGGGATGTGGACAAACTTGAGAGGGTTCAGAGGAGGGCAACTTGTATGGTTAGGGGCCTGCAGGCAAAGCCCTATGAGGAGAGATTGAGGGCCATGGATCTCTTTAGCCTCTGCAAGAAATGGCTGAGAGGTGATCTTGTGGCCACCTACAAATTCATCATGGGGTGGACAGCAAGAAATAGGAGATGCTCTGTTTACCAGGGCACTGCTTGGAGTAACTAGGGACAACAGCCACAAGCTGACAGAGAGCAGATTTAGGTTAGACATCAGGAAGAACTTGTTTATGGTAAGGGTTGTCAAAATCTGAAATGTGCTTCCAAGGGAGATTGTGCTCTCCCCTACCGCCAACCGCAAGAGAAGGTTGAGAGGCGACCTTGTGGCTGCCTATAAGTTCATCATGGGGGCACAGAAGGGAACTGGTGAGGTTTTATTCACCAAGGCACCCCCGGGGGTTACAAGAAATAATGGTCACAAGCTAGCAGAGAGCAGATTTAGACTGGACATTAGGAAGAACTTCTTCATAGTTAGAGTGGCCAAGGTCTGGAATGGGCTCCCAAGGGAGGTGGTGCTCTCCCCTACCCTGGGGGTCTTCGAGAGGAGGTTGGATATGCATCTAGCTGGGGTCATCTAGACCCAGCACTCTTTCCTGCCTATGCAGGGGGTCGGACTCGATGATCTATTGAGGTCCCTTCCGACCCTAACATCTATGAATCTATGAATCTACTCTGGGGGACTTTAAGAGGAGGCTAGACATACATATGGTTGGGGTTGTCTGACCCCAGTGCTCGCCCAAGGCAGAGGGTCGAACCTGATAATCTGCCAAACATCTATGAATCTAGTTAATGATGGTGCACCTGAAGTTTGCTAAGCACTTCAATGAATCTAGATGAGAAAGAAGCCATGTTTTCACTCTAAGGCCTTTACTGGAGTGAATTACAAACAAGCTGCTAGAGAGTTATGGCTCAAGTTTATCGATGATATAAAAAATAGAGCTGGGTAAATGTAGCATTAGGGGTTCAGTGGTTAAACAAAAATAAAACCTAAAGAAAAAGGGAGAAATTGGTTTGGATCAAAATGATATGTTTTGTCAAGTGGAAAAACAAACAAACTAGGCCCAGTCTGCCTTCAGAAGCTCAGTACACGTAAACCACTTGCAAAACAGCCAAAACTGGTTTAAGGTAAACCTGGATGGATGCAGTATCAAACTGAACTGATTTACGTTAAATCAGTTTATTGAACTTCTATCCCAGATGCCCTCCACATTCAAGTTAACTCACAGTCCCCCAGCATCCCCAGATGCTTGGCACCTCCCCAGAAAACCCCCTTTGCAGGGTGGGTGGGATAGCCTTGGCCTGAGCTGTCTGCTCCAACCAAGCAGGGAGGCATGCCCGGCACCCCCTGCTTCTGGCCTGAGCCACTGTTATATTTCTCACATCTCTTTTAATGTTCTAATGTCATGGTAAATTATGAGGGAGAAAAAAACGTATAGGCCAGTAATGGAAAGAGTAGATAAAGTCATACGTTCAAGATAAAAAAAATACCAACTGTCAATGGCTGCATTATGAAGAATTTCCTTAGTTTCCAACAAAAACAATATTTGATACAGCCACTTAAAAATCACCATCCTAGTGCCTTCCTTTTCAGCCCCACAGTAGGAGAGCAGGAAAGTAGATTGAAAGATCAGTATTTCCTGCATATTCTTCAGCACTGCTTTCTTGCCTCAGCCACTTTCAGAGCAGCAGGAGCAACTGCGTTTTGCAGACTCCTCACTGCGTGACAAACCACCAGCTCTAATTATGAGAGTCCCTGCTTTCATAGCTTTCCATGTATTGAGGTTTTAACTTGGCAGTGCTCAACATTCTCCCTGAAAGACAGTCCTTAGCTTGCTATAAAATCCACTACTCAAAAAAAAAGGTCAGATATTACTGATACTTTTTTTTAAATGGGATAATCACAAAATTTCTGATTTCAGGACAGATATGACAAAAATGCAGCCAAAATTATGGTCATACTCTGGTAGCCTTTCCATAGCTGGAATTGCCACTGCCAGGCCTGCAAGTATAGAGTCTGGAGATCTGATTTATATGAATTTGTGGGCAAGAAAAGAAAACTACTGCTATATTTCTCACATCTTATATCCCAGGTCATTTGAGGCAGTCTCAGTTTCATCTCCTTAGTCACACATAGGACTAGTAGTCTGTTTGCAGAATGCAGCATCAATACAATACAGTTTTCTTTTATTCCCAAGAAAACATTGCTGAGACTATTTCTGAATCATCCTTATAGGCCTGCATAGGCCACCTTCTGCTTCAAAAAGAATCTGAATGCAGTAAATGTTTTATCCATATGTTTTCTTTATGATTAATTTCTAAGCAGTGTTGCATGTCAGAATCAAGCAAGCAATTTGTAATGCTGAAGAAAAGTCCAAAGGGCAGAATCAGTGCCCAGCACAGCAGTGCAACAAATGTACCTATTCTCCAATAGAGTTACAGAATAGCCAGAAGATGGCCACCACAGAAAACATCTAACGGATTAAGAGAATCACACTCAATCTTAGTTTTTTTAGAGCCAGAAAGGGCTCTAAAAAAGAGCACTTCTCAGTCCACTTCCTTCTTATATGTTGCCTCACTACCTTATGACTTAGTGGATACACCTAGGCTAGGTACAGAAATTACATACAAAGTGGTATAAGTGATTGGAAACTGATCTAAACCAGTAACAGAAAAGAAGTTCAATGCACATAGACTGGTTTTTAAATGGTGGAACTTGGTCTAAGATAGATCTGGATGGATGTAGTATCATTCTTAATCAGTTTAGGTTGAACCAGTCTGTTGAACTTCTGTACCAGATCCCCTCCCAACTCAAGTTACATTATTGTCCTTTGGCATCCCAGGACCCTTTGTGGGTCCCTGCTAACTTCCCTTCAAAGGGCAGGTGGGCTAGCCTCCCCCTCTGCTCCAGCTGAGAGCAGGGCCGGCCCTACCCCCAGACTGTCATAGAGCAGGAGGCAGAAAAGCCTCCACTCCCCAGCACTTAGTCCTGCCTGCACCTGTCAGCTGGGCAGGGCAGGCGAAGGTGGGAAAAAGGAGTTCCCCCCCAATCCAGCCCTGGCTCCCCCACAGCTGGAGTCTCTACAGCTCCCATGTGGCAGGGGCTTTCCTCTTCACTACTGGGCTTGGATGGCCACCTGGGCCAATCTCCACATCTCTGCCCCTCTGTAATCCACTACCTGGGAGGTGGGCAAGGGGGGAGGGGAATGGAGCCCAACCCCCTGGCTGAGGTTTTCACAGCTGGGGGGCCCAATGCAGTGGGAGCTTTCCCCCTCACTGTGTCTGCCCAGCTGACCAACTTGGCTGGCCAGCTGGGCCAATCTCTACAGGCCTGCCCCTCCCCTTTGGACGTTGCTGCCTCTTAGTGGTAGAGGAGGGGAGGCACGTGAAGGGGGAATGGAGCTGCAAGGGCATGGCTGCCCCCTGCTTCCCCAAACTCTATGCTGACTCTGAGTTGGGGGGGGAGTCCTGTAAACCTTTCCTGGAGCTGCTGCACTGCACAGTCCAAGGGCTCAGACAGACCTGGGACAAGGGAGGGACAATCTGTGCCCCCCGATCTAGGCCAAGAATGCGGAGTACACCACTGGCACTGTCTCCCCCAGCAGCTGATAAGTCCCACTGTCCTCCCACAGTATAGAGAGTACACAGTATAGGTTAAGCTCTACTACAACCCTGTTCAGCCTCCACTTGTTAAACAGAGACCTGGGTTTCACATGAAAAGGAAAAACAGCTGCCCCCTATATCACACAACGTTTTTACACCATAAGGTAGCACTGCGCACAAATGAAGAAAAAGCTACTTGCAGCTCCCAGCATGGCATTGATTCCTATACATTACTCCCCATATGGTGGCAAGGCTTAATGCCATGATCATAGCTAAAAGGTGTTGCTTACTGTTTCATAAGCACAATCATTGCATCCATAAAAACATTCATGAACATATTGCAAACAAAACATGCCACAATGGCAGGCATAACCATTTCTTTTGGGAGCTTCATTAAATAAGGATGATTGATCTGAGGCCTGATTCAGGAAGCCTGATGAAGAGCTCTTTGAAGCAATGACAAGGTACCATTTAAGAAAATAATCTAATTATAAAGCGTGAAAGAGAAAGCATGCGAGAGAGAACGCGTGCGCAAGAAACAAAAGAAACCTAACAATAAAATGGCTATTTCCCAAATACGTTTTTTTGCTGAACATAAAGTTATATTGCCAGCATGTCTTTTCCAAGTTTTAGAAAAAAGCACAGATGACCTAAAATCTTGGCACATCATTCACAAACAACCAGATGACAAATGAATAAACACCAGAGTAGGCCAGATGTATTTTTTAGCAGTTTTAGGAGACACTGATAACCAAAAAATACAGATACTGGTTATTTTTTACTTATCTATTGAGTTGGACAATCAACACTGAAGTTATATAATGAATGTTTGAATCACTGTGTCAAATTTACTAATGGAAAAGTAACAGCAACAGAAAGTATTCCTCACAACTAATTTCTGAGTACTAATTCTATTGAAAGAAAAAACAACCCTGTGGTGTAGAACTCATGGTTTGTTTTGTATGCAAACAGTGACTCAGTGACTACAATGACTGAGAAGGAGATGATTTTCTTGAGGTTGGCCGCCTCACATCATATAGCTTGCAGCGTAGCCTGAAGGCAAAAGCAATTAAAAGTGAAATAGATCCTCAAGTGGGAGACCACATTCAGTTGCATATTTTTGCTTCTAGTTGGAACTTGGTAAAGACTGAATAGGCCAGCTAGTTCTCATAGCACCCCCTGTTTGGCTAAACATCTTCTTAAAGATAATAAATTAAATAGTACAGGAGTTCCATCTGATGCATTTTTGCTCAGGTAAGTTATCATCTTGACACTCGTGGGGAAACGCGGGTTATAGGGATTGTGAAGAAAGGTGGAAGAAGGAAAAAAAGTGAAAATATAAACATATATTAGACAAAGATACAAACTTGAAACCTGATCTTGCAAATACTTATGCACATGCACTTATGCACATGAGATTACTTGCACACTGCAAGTAATCTCATTGACTTTGATTTAACAGCCTTTATCATATATAAAAACTACTCAGATAAAATTGTGATGGGTGGTAGCATAGCACCCTAAAGTAAAATAAGCTTACTTGCCCATCATTTAGAATATTTAAGTTACAGCTGATACTGAAGGTATGTTATATCTGAGCATATATGTTAGCAAGGGTTTGGGATTTCCCAGTTACAGCCAATATCAAGAAAAATTCAGACATTTTATTTTTTAATACAAGTACTACCAGAATGGTGCTAGACAAAATATTCATATTGGACTATGGAAAGACCAAATTTTTTTTTTTTTTTTTTATAAAACAACATCTTAATAATAATCTGTGATGTATTATGAACACCAGGGAACTTTCCCTAAGACACAGTATTCATTCTTCCATTGAAATGCAGATCCTTGAGCCTTTATATTAGTACACATGATGCTTTAGTCATTGATGAGGAATACTTTTATTATAATCATAATTTACAAAGTCCAAATACAGCTTGGCATCTTTGCTTCCAAACCCGTCATCCTGGCATGACCATTAAATTCCCATTAGGAAAAGCTGGCTTCTCCAGGGGAGCTTTGCAGAACAGGTTACATGTAAAAATGTGACCACAAACTTTGGGGTAGAGAATAAAACATTAAGGAACACAAACACATTTTCCCACAAAATATACAGTTTCTAGCTATGAAATTAGCAGATGCAAATGAGTGGATCCATGTCTAACTACAAGGAAAAAGATATAAAAAAATCATATACATTTCCTCATGGCTAACATAAATGTTAAATGATAATGTATAACTAATAATACAGTATTAGATATTTACAAGATGAGATATATTCACCACATTCTGTCACTATGAGAGAACAGGGGTCTACTTGTCAGTAGCCAACAGCTGGTTTTACATAAGGGAGTAAAACTGTTTTATGTTGTGTCTAGTGCAATTTGTGTAATGCTTTGTGTTTCATCATTGTGACAAGGTAGACATGCAGGCACTCTATATTTAAAGACATAACCAAGAAAAGAACAGATTGTTGCTTAATGGCAAAAGGAGTTAGGATGGACTAGTATTATGTCACAAGATCATTTCAATGTCACTGCGACCCCACACTGAAGGAAAGTCTAAACAAGTAAAGTTTGAAATGCATAGTTGGTAACCACCTTTAAACTACCAGTTCCTATCACTGCTAATTCAGCCCAACATCACTCCAAGATAGAAATATAAATCCAGGGGAGTTTCACACTTTTCACCCTCTTTGTGTTATTTGCAAGATAGGCATAAAAAACAAACAAACCCTATATCTTCTCTGTTATATAGAGGTAAAGTCTAGGATCGTTAAAGGAAAAGTCAAGGAATTAGGTGATCAATCTCTCCAAGAATATCACTGAAGGTTGTCTATTTCCAAAGCTCAGTAGATATCACAAAAAATCTTCTATGTACATTTATATCCCATGGTAATAATCTTTTAGTGGAAACTACTTTTTTGGTAACATTGTTTTAAATGGATTAAAAAAAATAAATCAGAAAAACTATCATTCTAAAAGAACCCAAATGATGACTTCCCACATACCTGCCTAGAAGACATGTATTTGTTTCACTTCTTGCCTTCAGGTGATAAACTGACAGAGTCTTCCAGACAGGCAACAACAGAGTTGGAACCAAGAAAAGATGTAGGAGACAGAAAAGCCAAGTTTTCTTTTAAGTGAGTATCCAAGGCCATTCCTGAAAGAATAAATTTTACATGTGGATACCTTGAGTTTTTATGCCAGAACCTTGAACCTACAAATGAGAGGTGCCTGTGTAACAACCAATGTGTTCCTGCAGGTTGGAACACAAGAGCTAGGGACAAAATTTCCACATAACCAGTATAAAGGATTGGAAACAAGTTCAAATCTGTAAGACAACAGAAGTTCACTGCACATAAGCTACAGGTCAGTCGCATCATACGTGCATTTAACTTGTGTGAATTCAACTATACGCAGAGTGGGAGGGGGATGGGGCTTGTGCTTGCACGTGGCGCTGCCACTTACCTGGAGGCCCATTATGGTGGTAATGGCCACTGCCTCCAAAAACCTACTACTGTCGCCATGGAGCCATGCCTGGAGCTGTGTGGCCGGCCGCCGGGCAGCAGCGGCAGCATGGTGGTGGCCGTGCAGCATGTAGCCATCCCTATCACCACCCTGTGCTACGCCACTGCTACCAGCCGCACAGCTCTAAGCACGACACTGCGTGCAAACTGAAGCCCCACCCCCTCTCCCACCCTGCGTATAGTCACCGATTTTCACCTTACGTGATTTTTGCTTTACGCGCTGACTTCAGCACCTAACCCCCACATAAGATGTGACTGACCTGTACTTTCAAAATGGCTGAAATCAGTTTAAGATAAAATTGGATGGAGATAGTATCAGACTCAACCGATTTAGGTTAAATCAATTTACTGACCTTCTGTCCTACATCGCCTCCAGATTCAAGTTAACTCACAGTCCCCCAGTATCTCAGGATACTTTGCACTTCACCCACAAACCTCCTCTTGCAGGGTGGTTGGGCTAGTCTTGATCAAAGCTGTTTGTTCCAGCCAAGCAGGGAGGAGTACTTTAGTGACCCCCTGGCTTACAGTCTGAGCCACTGCAGGCATGTGGCTGCATTTCCAGAATCAAAAGCGAGTGTCTGCTCACTTGTTTATCAATTCAATCTATGCAGCTTAGACTAACCTGAGAACATGGAATCGATTCAGCCTTGGACTTTTTGACTGTCTGTACTTTGCCAAGTTGTAATGGGAATGATTTGTAGGGTGACAAAAGGAGGCGCAATGTCCTTAGAGAAATTTGCATTAGCACCAAGCATACAATGCACCTCATGACTGCAAACAGCAGTATGGAGCACATGGCACTTAAAATAAAGATCTAACTTGTTGCAGTTCAAATGGAGTCCTTTTATTATTGCACAGAACACTGAACAAGAAGCAGTAAGTCAAGGAAAAGAGAGATACTATGACCCCTAACTGACTAAACACAGTTTTGGTTTCTAACATCAAATACAATACACTGTTCAGTAAAGTGTTCTTAGGTTGTCATTTTTGTTCCATTAGTCTATAAAAATTTGGACCTTTAACTTAGGATCAGCCTGTTTGATTTCTTTCTTGTCTGCTCACTCTAGCTGCTCAGTGTGGTAACATTCAGCCTCCTTCATTGTGCTAATTGCGTAGTAGATATCTTCCAGTCCAAAAGCAACTTCATTTCACTAGTGCTCTCTGTATAGGTAGTAAAGCATTTTGTTATAAAAATTAAAAGGAATTTCATCATGAACTACATAACAATGAAAGGAACTGGCATTGCCAACAATATCGCTATTAGTTTTGTAACTAGAATTGTGAAGAAGCAAGCCACATATTCCCCGATTTTTAAAAATTAAAAATATCAAAATATAAGAGACAAATTAACTCAGTGGGTGCATCTACACATGAGCAGTTACTGCACAGTAACTGAAATTACTGTGCAGTATGGGCACATGTCTATCCGTACACACCCGTATTGCATAGTAAATATGGTGACTTATGCATATGGTGACTTTAACGTAAATTTGATACCTGCATCATGCCCAATTAGTTATTGCACAGTAATGCACATGTAGACACCTTATTGTGCAGTAACACTGTGTCTTTGGACTCACTTGAGACTAACTTTAATCCCAAATTAGTCCACACACAAGCATTAATACAATTTATTACCTGCATGTGCAGGTGCCAGCCTATTCCTGCTTACTGTGCAGTAACTTACTGTGCATTAAATTTAAGCTGGTGTAAATGCATGTGTAGACACACCCAGTAGAGTCAAATGTCCCAAATCTGCAAAGCATTTTAAAAGCTTGAAGTTAAAAACATACTTGAATGTTTTGCTAGGACATTAGTTTAGTAGGTAATATTATACAATGAATAGACAAATTCTGCTTAATGCTCACCTGTACATCCCTATAATACATTCATTAAAATCAGTGTCTAATTCTAAATTTATGCCAGTATATGGACAGAAACAGGCTTCTCAGTATCGGCTCAGTTTGACTTAATGAAAAAAAACAACAAATTATGTTTGGTCAAGAAATTAAACTAATAATATTTTCATCCACGGAAACCCTGGTACAGGTATTCCCCTCTTCAAATATCAAGTCTGTGGAAAAAAATATATGACTAATGTTCTGAGTTAAGCATAAAGTAAATTGCTGGAGCAAGAGTCTTAAAATCTGAAACTTGATGCCTATACTAGAAATGCTGAACAAGCTTATCTATAATGATACAATTCCTGTCAATAAAAATTACCCAGACAGTGTGATTTATGTGCATGTGTAATGTGTTTTACTAGAACTAATGGTGATTTATTTTTTTGAAGGAAAAAGAATTAAATTCTTGTGAAGAATACAAGATTGACATTCCTGAAGTTCCATTTTATGCCACAGTTAATTCAATTGTTGGCTTCCCTGTGAAATTTAGAAGACTGCTAATTCATATTCAATTCACCCATATTTTAGGTATGCTGTCAACACCTGACCCCTAACAGAGACTGCCCTATCATTTCACAAACAGTGAGGAGCAAGGTTTTCTTGTAATTAAGTTACAGAAATAGACAGTGTAGCTTCTATACTGGATCAGAATCTGCCAAAGTTCCCCATACTGAATATTCAACAGACATTTCGCAGGGTACCCAATGACTAGATCTCCCATACCTTGTGAGCCTAAAGAATTTGAACAGAGGGCTAGAGGCAGGGACTAGCAGTGCAGGGCTGCTGCTGCTGCTACAATACAAACTACTCAAGGGGACACCCTCCAAGTCATGCCTGGGACTGGTTCCCTGTTTGCCCACTGTGCACTACTGGCACAGATCCCTTTCTCCATCAGGCCCCAACAAAGAGCTAAGATCTCATAGTCCAAAAAATCTAGTCCTAGGTCACATTCTAACTCCTCAGGGAGAACTTACTTGCTACAATTACCATGTACTAACTGCAAAGAATGTTAAAGCTGTGTTAAAGTTATCATATGCTATGAGTAGTCACATGTTCAGGGTTAATGCCCTCTCTAACATGAACTGCTTAGACCTGCCACTAGAGAGCTGGTGAGTGGCTAGGAACTGCCAAGTCTACTCCATGTCTGACCTACTTGCCAGCTGTCTAGCTGCAGTATAGGTCAGGGAGGTGGTGTTCCCACCATGCTGTTTGGATTTTCCTCTGCTTCCTGATAGCCCCATTCAGCCCCTGAAATACTCCTTCACCCCTGAATTTCCCCCATAAGTCCCAAATCACTTTCCCACCCCATGATCAGCCCATATATGCCCAGCTTGCCATTCTGCCCCACCCCCAACCATCTAGATAACCCCTGCATTGGCCCCTCCATCCCCAGATTCCCACCCTGCCACTCGGGTCTGCCTGATAGGACAGGAGCAGCAGCAGCAGCAGCCACTGATGGGATGCCCCTCCCTTCCTCTACCATCCCCTGTATATCCAGATCCAGCCAAGCACTGAAGAAAGGGAAGGGGAGAGGGGGGGAGGAAATAAAAAAAAGAAATAGAAGACACATTAAAAATAATAGAATTGGACAAAATCTTAAACATTCTGTGTTTTATTATATCCTAACAAAATATAAAATAAGTGGGTAGCCAGGGAAATAAAAACATGATATTTAAGATTTATTTTTATGAAAATTTTTCTTTATTTTTATTTTTAAAGTGAAAGCAATTTTGAAATTCTACCTCTAGCATTATATTTTGAGAGTTCTGTGTGTGAGTCTGAGAAAATTGGAAAGTGTGGGTAATATGCCAGTTGGGCACTTTATTATTAATGTTAGACTTACTAGGTAGGGCTTTCAAATTAATCTAAGTGATTTAAAAGTGTATAAATTTAAAAAATGACCAAGTGACAGACCACAAAAAAGGATTTAATGGGGAATCATCACCAAGTAGGGACTTTATTTTTTTTTTTTTGATACTAGACCAAACACATGATTCAACAATTTCAGTAAATATCACTTCAGATAAAATATGCAGATGATAGAATAATTGGATTACCCAGAAGCTGAGTTTATTCAAACAAAATACAGGTTAATATTGCCAAATGCAAAGTTTTATATTTAAGCGATGCACGCCTTACCTATAGAATGATGAGCTGTAATCCTAGACAACAGAGACTTAGAAAAGAATTTACATTGAAGGAGTTAACATGAACTCTGTGTGATGATATGGCAAAGAGAGTTATACATCCAAGGATTGCATTAAGTAGTGAGTAGGATAAAGGGGTACTTTTCATCAGTATGATATTGATTAGACAAATACTTGGGGGGTGGGTATTGCAAATTGGAAACAGTATACAAGAAACATAAACATGATTTAAAGTTTGGAGAAAATGTCTACAGTAAAGGGCATAGAAATAGTGCAGTACATTTAACTTATCAAAAAGAAGAGTGAAAGGTGATTTGATTACAGTGTATAAGTATATTCACTGTCAGAAAATACCAGATACTAAAAGATTTAAATCTAAAAGAGAAAGACATAACAAAAACCAATGTATGGAAGCTGAAACCAGTTCAAAGCATAGATAAGGCATACATTTTAAACAGTGAAGGTCATTAACCATTGGAAGAAACTCCCAAGGGAAGTGATTAATTCTTCATTTCTTGATATTTTCAAATCTGGACTGGAGGCATATCTATACCTCAAATGTCTGTGCTAATGTGTTCAGATAATACTAACTTTGTATGCCTCAGTTTCCCTAACTAGCTTTAACAAGAGGGGGAAAGGGGTTAACTGTGGTTGGAACCAGAGATGTGGGAGTAGGTAGTGCCCAAGTACATAGTGAGTAATGTGCCACTTAGCAACGAAGAGCTAATTTGCTTATGTTGACACATTTATATTGACACCTCCCACCTAAAGTGACTCCCTGCTGTTAAGGTGCCTTCTTAGCACTTGGCAAAAGATAGTTTTGACAAAAGAGAAGCCCAGATACAAGGGGAATAGAGGGGGAGGGTAAAGAAAGGCGAGATGGAGGAGCCACTTGGGAGAGAATAGCTAGGGTTATTTTTCTTGGCAGAAACTGCTTTGGCTTCAGAGTCCAATGATTCATATCTGCTGTCCTGCTGTTGACCAAATACAGCTTGTTTTTGTTTTAAGAAGAGCTGCCTGCTTTGCTACATGTGACTTTGAATAAATTCCATTCCCTTGAAGAAGTCCCACCCCAGGAAATAAGACAGAAGTTCTTGGGGGGGGGGTGGAAAGGGGTCATAAATATTCAGGGACAAGGGCCAAAGGTTCAGGTCTCAAAATCTAAAGATCCAGGAGCCCTTGCTTTGTCACTAGAAAATCAGTGTAAGAGTAAGGAAATGAGGACTGTAGCTTTAGGTGAATTGCTGGGAGGCCAGAAACAGTGGGCCCCAGCTCCAGAGGCAAAGGGGAGCAGTCTGACCCAGGCAGGAGCTCCCTGTTGGGGACTGGTTGCTGTGAGTAGGCATAAGTGGGCTCTGGTAGGGACCTATTGAATTAGCAATTTTGCAGATTCTTCAAAATCCAAGCAATGTCTGCAAAATCAAGAGAATCTGTGAAATCTTAAGGAGAAAAAAATTACCAAGTGCTGCAGCAGCTTGCTGGGGGGGAGAAAATGGGGGGGGGAGGGGTGCCAGTAAGATGACTGCCATCCTTGCCTCTCATGCTGATTTATTGCCTCTCATGCCTGCCATGTGTCCCCACCCCTCTTCACCAATCAATGGCAAAGGGCAGGGCTGCATGATGCAAAGCCCACCAAGCCAATTAGTGGTGAGGGATGGGGCCATTGAGGCCCCTCAGTGATTCAGAGGTGGGGAGGCACTGTACTCTGCCTGTAAAATGACTACTCAGGCTTGCATTCTGCCCATGAAATTGGGAGGCAGCCCCTTGCAAATTAGTTAGGTTCCTAGCTATAGCAGTTTTGGGGTAGAAGCCAAGAGAGCTGGGGAAAGGGCCCTGGCTGGAAGTGACTGCTGGGCAGCCAAGCCAAGCAGAACTGGTGGCAAGAGTGGGAGGTCGCAGGTTTCCAGCAGGTTTCACAGCAGGTTTCCAGTAGGTTGTGAGGGACAGGCAATATGAAAATAGGCTGGGATAAGTACCCAGCCTTGATTCAAACTGTCTGATTGTGGCCTATTCAGGGAACTAAATTGAGGGAGTCAAGCCCTCTGGTTGGCTGGTTGGGGCTAGAGAACCTGTGGGACCATAGGGGACAGGGCAAAGGAGCTGGGGGTGGGAATATATAGAGAGAGGCACTTAAAGCTGCTTCTCTCCTGCAGAACTGAGGGCCTATTACCTTATTTAAATACTGTGTTTTCCCAAATCCAAGACATCTTTTAATTTAAGATGCTATACATGGTAAATTTCCATGTATATTGCTATGAATTTCCATGTATAAAATCTAATTTTTGGTGATTGGTCTGGAGGGACTGGAGTCAGAGCTGAAGATAATGGGGGAGGGAAGTTGCATGAAGGATTGAGAACAGGCAGTGGGGGGGAAGCAGGGGTGGAAGAGTCAAGGACAGGGGGAAGGATAAAGGTTCTCCCCTCTCTCTGCAGTCTCCCCTGTGTTCCCCCCAACCACGCACCCCCTTTCTCGCCAAACAAGCCATTACTGCCAAGGGCTGGTGGCAGCTGATCTTCAGCTTAAGCACCTAGCCCAGAGCTGCCGCCTACCTTAGCATGTACTTGAATCCAAGACAGGGCTTTTTTCCCCTTGTGCTGATTGAGTGATAAATCTTTGTCTTGGATTTGAGTAAGCAAGGTACCATCAAGTCATGGCAGGTGAGAGGCAGATATATACTTCAGGAGTTGGGGAGGGTCAGCAACATTGAGTGCCAGCATTGAGTGCCAGCTGTCTCAAGGCACCCTGGGGCAACTACTCTCGCCTGCTCTAAAAACTACACCTGGGCTGATTTGAAGTGGCACCCCAAGAGACTAAACAAAGATGGGGGTACCAATCAAGTGCATCCATGACATGAGGTGCTTTATCATTTTTAGACAGTCTTTATTTAGTAAAACCAATGACTTCACAATAGAAGATTTTCCTGATGAATCACTGAGTGAAAACAGGTAGGACTTTTAAGTTCTATCTTCTTATATTAGACTATCTCTACATGCTTAAGAGCACAGGAAAAAATAATAAATGAACACCATAACCATTAGAAAACCAGTTCAATTTAGATAATGAGCATTTGAAATCTTAACTTCCGGATATTGTCTGTCTATTTACAATCAAAAGAAGAGAATTCCTAGGAAGAGTTAGTTCAGAAAGTGTGGAATGCGCTAACCCATTTAATATATGTTTTAAAATAGCACCCTACGCTATTGTATAATAGTTGGAAACATATTCTTCTCTAATCAATAATGCCAAATGCTGTATTCAAATCCAGATGTATAAATGCTACCAAATAATAGAATATGAATCATCTGTCACTCCAAAATACTACTACAGCGTTGAACTATAATCAAAATTCTGGTTGAAAAATGTCTTTTAAAGCCACATGCTTGCCTTTATATATAGCGATTAAAGTGTAAGTATGTGCTAAAAGCAACTTTTCTAATAGACTTCTGTTACAGATCTGTTTGATCTCCCCATGTTTGCTGTGCTGAGTTCCAGTCCCTTGCCCCACATGCTCTAAGCCTCTTTAAGTGTTGGAACAATGAAGCAGTGTTGCTTCCATTGTCCTATCTGGTGCATTTCCTGGACACAGGCTCTTCTTGGAAATGACACACCACAGCCCAACTGTCTTACCTTTCCAGGATTAAAAACAAACTTTGCACTCCCCAGAAGACTGCAGTGGTTTAAATATACACTATTCCTTTAGCCACATGGATCTTCTGGAACTACATTTTAGTTCTTCAGAGGTGTATGAGGCATGAAGCACAACATACAATTAAGCTCCATATAGGATTCTGAATCCTATTGCTCTTTACTTGATCTGCAAGTCCCTTCTATTTTTGCCACTACACTTAGTACAGTCTAGAGCCTTTAACAGTAAAGTAGATAGATAGAAACATTTCTTGATAGATCGGAATTTATAATCACAACTTCACAATACAACCAGAATGTAAACTGTAGATCAAATGACCACATCCCTGATTTAAAAGCTCTGAAATATGGAAGATATTTCTTTCTATTTGGTACTGTTATACTATTAGGTCTAAGGTGTTAGGTCTAAGACACCAATGTTAGTGGAGTCTTTCCAGGGATTTCAGTGGTAGTTGACACCAGGGATTCAAAACAATACTTAAATGAACGGTGACTGAATTATTATAGTCTTTCACCAAATATATATGTAGAATTGGGTGCCAGTCTTGCAAGCACTGAAATACCTCACATGTAGACAGACGTATATAAATAAATAAATAAATTATTAGAATCAGAGACCTAAATAAAAATGAAGGGCCCAGATAAACAAATTGGTCAAATCTTGTCAAACTCTAGCTTTGATTGAACAAGTAAGAAGTTCTGTGGTCAGAACTGTTGACAAGGAGCATATTTTATAGGGACCACTTCACTCATCAATGAACCTGCCTGTGGGGTTGGGACAGTACAAACAATTGAACAAGGAAATGGATAAAATGGTTAACACATTTTAAGCAACTGAACCTTAAATTTAATCTGGGTGATAAATAATAGATTACTTAATAATAAAGTAAGAATTTTGAGATGATTCACAATGCTTCATTAATACCTTCTGAATTGTCTGTGAATAAGTTAATTTAAGTGAGAAATGTTATAAAAAAGATAATGTATCATTGGATGCATGATCTCTCTTGGAGACTTTCATAAATACCTTGGACTAATGTGATTATGTACACCCACTGCACAGTCATACAGGGATAAGGGGGAGGAGAGAGAAAAATTATTTTACCACATCCCCAGGGTGACATATCAGAGCTACTCCCAATACTGTGATCTGGAGAGTATTCACCTTTGTTTCTTCTAAGATACAGCATCCCAAAAGGGTGCAGGGAAATATGGAAGTAGTTATACTTCTTCCTCTACAGAAGCACAAGAAGCAACACAGAAACCTATTTAGGAAAGTGTTAGGGTGACTATACTTGGATCTTGGGGAGCACTGGATTTGCAGTTGAATACAAAGGCTTTAATCTGTGGCCTAGCAAAGCTGCTGACCACAAAGCAGAATGACATCTAAGCCAACCATTTGCTCATGTGAGGGAACCATCTTAACTGTGTCAACCACTTTCTGAGGAAAAAGTAGCAAGTGAACCTTTGTGAGTCTGTGCTGTGAATGAGGTGATGTTTTAGAAATGTGGAAGATGGTACAACCTGAGACAGAAAAATAGACTGGAACATGAAAAACAACACGTAATTGGTAACAGAATCTGAGATGAACATATGCAAAAAGGTGAATGGTGATTGGTGAAGAAGCATCCAGAAACTTCCAGGTTTTGGTCAAAATCTGCCCATTGACCGAAGAAAAAGGAGTCAAGATCTTAGACATGCGCTCATAGCAAAAAAACTTGTAAATGAATTAAATGCATAGGAAATTCCATGCTAATGAAGCAAACAGTAAACAGAGGTGGAACTTGAGATGGGAGGAGAAATGGGTGGAGCAAAAGGAGGGACAGAGGTGGAATAAATGTTAATGAGTATAAATCAAGGTGTATAAATGTGGGGAAAAAAAACTATTGTTCACTGCGTCTCCCTTGTTTGTTGTTTTTTTGGGAGCTAGTCTGAAGCTGTTTCCATTCTGAATAAAGCTGTTGTGAGCAATGTGTGCTGGTGTTTGCTCCTGGCTTGCTCTGGCTAATGAGTAACAGGATCCATGGGCAATTGGATTGTCGTCTCCCTAGTTGTTGGGTGCCGCATGGAGTCGAGGTGTAACAGAAAGCACTTATACACCTGCTTAAATCTAGCACCATTAAAAAAAAACAACCAAAAACAACTGGACCTTAAGGGCACTCTTACATGTGTCGGGGGGGGGGGGGGAGAGCAGGAGAACTTTAATTAAAGTGGCTCTAAGAGCTGCTCTAATTAAACTGCTACTATATCTCATGTATCACATGGGCATTTTGTTGGGTTACTTTTCATTGGTGCTTAATAGTTTTCTGCTCTCTTCTTAGAGCCAAAAACTTAAAGAATAATAGCTCAACTTATCAACAGGAGGCAAGGGGAGCAGGGTGTAGGGGAGGCAGAGATCTGCAGAAGAACCCTGTCAGAAGACCCCTGATGACTATCTGATCACAGCCACATAAAAAAATCAGGTGCAGCCTCCTGTCTCATAAAATTATACCAAAGTTGTGGTGGTCGAAGAGTAATGAGCAAGTACAAATTGTGGCTGACTAGTGCTCAGAAGATGCTGATGCGGGTATATTATATCACCCTTGGACAAAGTGGTGCATTGGCCAGGAAGAGGTGAGGAAGAGGTGAGGGACATTGAACCCGATGAGGTGAGGGACATGGAGTCAAGACACATAAGTGAAGTTCCAGAAGGATAGAAACAAGCAGAGGAGCTGCTGATACAATTAATCTGGGGATAGCAGGAGCAATTAGCAGAATTGACCAGAGCTAGGGCCACAGAGACAGAAGCTAACTCCATTTTGTTCAATAAACAACTGAATTTAAGTGAAGGAAAAAAGAGGATCAATGCCAGGGGATGAGATACCACTTGGAAGAATTGCAGGTGCCCTATATGGCAGGGAAAGAACACCCAGAAGCATATATCGAGAATTTTGAGAGACTGGCCTTTTCAGCCAGGTGGGATCAGGTGGGCACCCTGGCAACGATTCTGGTGGCATGGGCCCAAAACACATACAGAAGCCTCCCATGCACAGACATTTAGGATTCTAACAAGATTAAAGAGACTAGTCTGTATCAATTGGAGATATTGCCTGAGAACTATCAGCCAAGATTTTGAATCCATAAGCAAAGGGAAGGACGAAGACCAAGAATTCTGGCTCAAATGCTAAGGGACTTAGTAGAAAAGTGGATAAGAATGGAAGGGAAAATGGTGGAAGAAGTCCTTGATCTTATTATGTTGGAGCAATTTTTATGGGCTCTTGAAGAAACCCAACAACAGGTATGGCGGCACCAGCCCTGCAACATGAAGAAGGCTGTGAAAATCGCAGAAAACTTTGCAAATGCTAAAGCTGAACCATGAAGGGAAAAGGAACTACAGACACTACTCATGGTTAGAAAAGAGGAGATGAACCAAAGAAAATCACTGTGTGAAGTAAGGAGAATGACCTTTAAAGAAATAGCATGCTACAAATGTGGGATACCCAGCCACACAATACAAACTTTCCCCACAAACAACTACAAGAGCATTGGAGGCATAGGAAACCAGAAGGGGCCAAGTAAAGGGTGAAATTAGATCCCCATGCCTAAAGCCATGGACTGCAGTTTCAGGAAGAAAAGTCCAAATCAGCGGGTTTCCCGCACCATAGCAGCAGTGAAGATAAGAGAACAGGTGATAAGCACCATATTGATACTGGGTGTGCACAGGCTACGGTCTATACAGCATAGGCATGCAAGACACTCCCATAAATATTACCTGCATGTACGGTGAGACTAATATCTATGAGTGTTGGCAGTTAGTTTTGACCATCATGGGATGCATGAGTGACATTCCAGTGGGTATCACACCTAACCTCCAGTGCACCAAAATATTGGACAGGGACTGGTCTTATTTGCACAAGGTCTTACAAGCAGTATGTAAAGTACTTCAAGCCCAGGAAGTAAAAGATCCCAGAAAAGCAATCCTCACCAGAAGTCATGCTCAAAAATAATCAGAGCCTCTAGAAGCCAAAGCCAATAAGAAGATAATTGACTTGGGTGAAGTGATCGGCCCAGGACAGTTCCAATAAAACCAAGAAAAAGAAAGAGCATTCAGGACCATCTGTGAGTGGCCTGGATAAGATCAATGAAGAGGTTTTCCATCCCAAGTTAACTAATAAGTATCCTCAATTTGGGGTAAGGAAAAGTTTGCTATATAGGGTGGAATGAGGGGAGTTAGAGGAGTCAGAGTTAGCTCAATTATTAGTGCCTCAAGTTCACCATAAAGCCGTATTATAACTGTGCCATAAGTCCCCAGTGGGAGGCCATTCAGGCCGTGATAAAACAGTTGCACATCTTACCTGACAGTTTTACTGGCCTGGCATCCATAAAGATGTAAAACTGTTCTGCATACTTGCCCATAATGTTAAAGAGTGTCACCCATGCAACCCAAGTAGTTACCTCTAGTACCTATAGTAGCCTAGTAGCCTAGGAAATGACCTGCCACTAAGGGCCACTAGTATGGTTAAAGGCCTACAGACCAAGCCCTACGAGGAGAGACTAGAGAAACTGGACCTTTTCAGCCTCCGCAAGAGAAGGTTGAGAGGCCACCTTGTGGCTGCCTATAAGTTCATCACGGGGGCACAGAAGGGAATTGGTGAGGATTTATTCACCAAGGCACCCCTGGGGGTTACAAGAAATAATGGCCACAAGCTAGCAGACAGCAGATTTAGATTGGACATTAGGAAGAACTTCTTCACAGTTCGAGTGGCCAAGGTCTGGAACGGGCTCCCAAGGGAGGTGGTGCTCTCCCCTACCCTGGGGGTCTTCAAGAGGAGGTTAGATGAGTATCTAGCTGGGGTCATCTAGACCCAGCACTCTTTGCTGCTTATGCAGGGGGTCGGACTCGATGATCTATTGAGGTCCCTTCCGACCCTAACATCTATGAATCTATGAATCTATGCCAGTAGTGGAAGAGCTGTTTGTCCATAAAGCTTTGGATGAAATAGGGCTGGAGTTTGATGGATACTACTTTGCGTTAGTTATTATTGTGTGACAGTTTCTAGATGCCATTCCCCTCTGCTCAATTATAGCACCTAGAATTCCTGCAGAATTGATAAAGTGAGCCTTCAGAGTAGGCCTCCCCACTGAAATTTTGACGGACCAAGGGGAGAATTTTATGTCTGGTCTATTGAAGGGAGGATGCGAGAGACTATGTATCAGACAACTCAGAACCTCTATTTATCATCCTCAAACTGATAGCCTAGTAGAACATTTCAATTAGATGCTCAAAGGGATGTTGAGGTCATGTATATAAGGGGACCACAAGAAGCGGAGCCAACTGATCCCACTCCTTCTCTTTGCTAAAAGAGAGGTGCCCCAAGTATCCACTGGCTGTTCCCCTTTCAAGTTACTCTATGGGCATCAGCCTATAATCCTATTAGACATAGTAAGGGAAGGGTGGAAGAAAGGGAGTTCTGCCCCAACAAGGATCCCAAAACACCTGAAGGACTTAAGAGTGAGGCTGGAGATGGCATAGCAAAAACTTGGCGGCAGCACAAAGGAAGCAAAAGGAGAAATATGACAAGAAGACCCACAATCAGGACTTGAAGGTTGGCAACAAGGTACTTGTAATACTACTGAACCACTCCAGCAAGCTACTAGCCTGATGGAAGGGGCCATTTGAGGTTCTTAGAATGGGATCCATAAATTATATTGCGACCCAGACACTGGCTCCATATATGTCTGCATAGAAGTGTCCTAAAGAAATGGAGGGAAGTGGAGGCTGGATTCTGGCCCCATACCCTGAACCAGGGGAACTAGAACCTCAGATGGCTGGACAAAATCCTAGAACCAAATACCGCACCAAAGATAAGTACCTAGTTGACCAGTGACCAGGAATGACAATTAGGGCAGGTAGCTCAACAGTGTTTCCTGAAGAACCAGGGTAGACTAAGGTGATTGAACATTGAACTAAAACCCCAGAAGAGTAGGTGGTTCGAGAATCATGGAGGAGGTTACCTCATTACCTACATGGGCCAGTATGGGAAAAATTGGAGCAGATACTCTGGAGGTGAATAATAAAGGAGTCAAAGGTGCTATGACTCTGTGTTGACTACCAATTGTTGAATTCCATCACAGCCTTCAATACATTTCCTATGCCTCTGGTTGAGGAAATGCTCAAGAAAATAGGACAAACCCAGTTTAGATCAATCCTGGATTTAACAAAGGGCTATTGGCAGATCCCCATGGTGCCCACAGATAAGGGGAAGACTGCTTTTGGCACAATTCAGGGTTTGTTTAAATTTCAATACATGCCCTTTTAATTACACAGGGCAACTGCAACATTTCAGTGTTTGATGACACCACACCAAGCATATGCAAACGCATACATCAATGACATAGTTTTCACCAAAGGCTGAGAGCAACATTTATTAGCCACAAGAGTGGTCTTACAGTAACTTTGTATTGCAGGGCTGACAGCCAATCCAAAAAAGTGTGCCCTCGGACGAGAGGAAATGTCATACCTCAGATTCCCAAGTAATGGTCTGAACTTTGATGGATAAAATTGTGGCACTCAGGAAGTATGGACTGCCATCAACTAAGGGACAGCTTTCATCATTCATGGGCTTAACCAATTACTATTGCTTGTTTATGCTGCACTTTTCAGAATTAACAGCTCCTCTGACTTAACCTCACCAAAGGGAGATTGCCTGGACCAGTGAAATGGACCAAGGATGCTAAAGAGGCCTCCAAGAAGGTGAAAGAGGCTTTGTCTCATAAGCTGCTATTATTCACTCCTGACTTCAAATGTGTTTACATTGCAAACTGGTGCTTCTGGAATAGCCCCTGGGCAGTACTCACCCAGGACCAAAATGGGGAAGAAGCCCCTATCACATACACCAGTAGAAAACTCCAGGAAGCTGAAACAAAGTATTCCACTATAAAAGGGAACGTTTAGCCATAAAGTAAAGCATTGAACTGTTCCTCTACTATCTACTGGGCCAGCGATTTACTTCGGTTACTGATCATGCTGCTTTAATATGGCTACAGAGGTCTGACAGATAATCCCCAAATTATGTGATGGTCTTACCTTACAACCTTTTTATTTTACCATAGAACATCAACTGGGTAAGAGACATGTAGCAGCCTTCTTTTCCCACCAATAAAAAAAACAAAAAGACAACAGTGACATGACCAAGAACATTCAGCATATGTAAGAGACTGAAGAGTGGAGGAAATGGGGGTAGTGATGAAATCACCCACCTATCTAAAGGGGGATAGGGCGCGGCTGTGAAAGGAACTTTCCTGGGAGCAAACAGGGAATGCAGCTACCCTTGCCATGAGGCAAACCCCTCCTGGAGACAGAACAGCAGCTCCACAGGTGGGCCTAAGCTTGTTGGACAACCTCTAGCCACAGGAGGCTGTTGCCTCAGGTACAAAAAATCTGATGAGCCAAGAAAGGGCTGGAGCCAGAAATAAAAAGCTGGTGGGCAGAGGGAGAGCCCATGTGGAGGAACATGGGGCTGTGTTTACAGGCTACCAGAGACAGTAGTGATAGAGGAAGCTAAAAGCCACAGGAGAGATGCTGGCTGCAGCTACCCAGCCCATGTGGAACCCTGCAGAAGAACCTTGTCAGAAGACCTCTGATGAAGATCTGATCACAGCCAAATAAAATAAAATCAGGTGCAGCTTCCTATCTTGTACAATTACACCATAGTCATGGTGGGCAAAGAGTAGTGAGTGACTATAAATGATGGCTGACCGGTGCCCGGAGGATATAGCTATGGGTACACTGCATCACCCATGGACACAGGGATATATATATAAACACAGGCCCAGAGCCAGAAGAGGGCAGTGTAGCCCTGGAGGCAGAAGGGAAGGGACCCATCAGCGGACTGCTTGCTGAGAAAACCCTGAGAAACATCCAGCTATCCCAGAGAGAGGCCAGCAAAGAGCTGAGAGCAGACAGAGGATAACACTCGATACAGATGGGGAATTTTAGATAGTTAGTATGCTGGAGGATAAAGTTGGAGCTAGCAGGCTGATCTTTTAGTTTGCATTTTGTCTGGTGGTTTGTGGAAGGGGCTAAGGGGAGGCTTGGAGGTCCCATTAGCACCTGGGGAGCATGTGATCACCTAGAGCCGTACCAGGGGTTAAGCTGGGAAGAGGGCCCAGAGTCAAGCAGAGGTGGGCGCCAGAGGACTCAAAACCCAGATCTGGGCAGATGTTGGAGCTAAGGGGCCCAGAGCAGAGTGAAGACCTAGAAGTCAGATCCAGTACAGTGGGCCTAGGCTATGGGAACCAGCAAGAGAAAAAGGGGGCTGAAGCCAGGAAGGCTGAGGCCCCAAGAAAGATATAGAGGCCTGAGGTGCCCCAGTGTTGGCTTGGGACCAAGTGCCCACCAAAGCCATATAACTAGCCCATAAGGCAACACTGGTACCATGGAAGAACCAACTGCCACCCAAAGGAACCTAAGACATAATAGGCAGCCTCCCTTCCAACTAAATAGTCACATCTAAGGTGTGGCAGTTGAGTAAGGAGGGGAGGGCAGCCTAGGGCTAGAGCAGGGTGGAGGGTCATAGGACCCCCAGGAGGTGCAATAGCCCCCTCCAAAGGAGCACGAGATCAGCTACAGTCTTAAATATTCCAGTGTACCCCTGGATACAGTTACCTTTCTCCATGTACTCCCTTTTGTAGTAAAACAATAAGAACCAGCTCTAACATTTATGAAGAACTATTTAATCCTAAGGCAATTAAAGCAAACTAGACAGTTTTGACATCCAACAGCCTGTCTATAAAAATCCATGTGATAGCTCCTTATTTGATAATGTATCTTTTATTCACAATTTCTCTGCTTCAATTATAATGATCAACTATCATGGGACTTTCAGACTCTGAGACTGAATATCAAGGAGACAAAAAAGGAGAGATCTTGTTAGGAGGAGGGAAGCCTAATTAACTGAACTAGGGAAGGAACAATGAATTTTAGCTGCATGCTGCATTTTAAAAGGAACCAAAAAACAGTAAAATTTTTAATGTAGTTAGTGAGAGTAGCAAGGGCCAAAGCCTTACCGTCGGCAACTGCTGTGTGAAACTCAAGAAGGAAAACGAAAGGGGAGCTATGACAAAACACAGAAAGTACACAGTGTGACCAGTTTCTGCCCTAGAACTGTATTCCTGCACTCAAAACATTCAGGGTCTGAAGCCCATCCAATGGACTACAGCAAGGAGGAAGAGACACACTAGAAGATCAAGGTCCACCAGCCTCAAACAAGGTTGGGACCAGGTGGAGGGAACTAATACAGACTAAGCAAGTCTATCTGCAGGAGATGGTGGGATTTCTTACATTTTAAATAGGAAGTAATAATAATAATAGGCACCAATGCAATCACAGAGCATCTCCACAGAATATAGACTCAAATAGTAGGCAAGGTTATTTGGGTAGAGGTGATATCTTTTATTAGACCTACTGAAAAGTTGGAAGAAAAGGTTCTTTGCAAGCTTTCAGAACAAACACCCTGCTTCAGGCATAGAAAGATTCTGCTCTTATGCCTGACGAAGGGTGCTTGTGCCCAAAAGCTTGCAAAGAACTTTTTTCCCAATTTTTTAGTTGGTCTAATAAAAGATATTACATATACCCAAAGAACTTTGACTGCCTATGTCCTTAGACCAACACGGCTTCAACCATGACACTCAAATAGTAGGCATTTTTGGTCACTTTTCTCTCCCCAGGAATTCATGTATTATAGGAAGTTATATCCAAGAAGAAAATTGTTCAAAAGCAAATGAGGGCTTTTGGAATCCAAGTGATATTAAAAGCACCCTTAAACAAAAGTAAGGGGGAGAATTTATATTGATGAACTTTTGCATATGAACCAACCCATATAGCTATGCCATTCTCCTACTCTGACACATGGCCTTCCTCTTGTTGTTTGTCAGACTTCCTTTAAATAAACAGTGATCTCTTTTGGGGGAGGGCAGTCTTCCTGTATATTTGTACTGCCTAGAACAATAGGAACCTGAATATGACTGAAAGGGATTAGAGCACTTTCATAATACAGGCTGAGATTGTCAAACAAACCTAAAAAGAATTAAGTCTCTATGTGCTGGTGAATTACAGTTCCCTTAAGTTCCATTATCATTCCTAGCCATAAATATAATGCACCATCTCTATTTGCTTGTACTTATTCATTATTATCCTGTTTTAAATGTTTTGATCATTAATTCAGTGAGTAGAAATAGTAGTATTGGCAATTATACATCACAAACAGCAAGTTGTGAATACTCAAAGTGAACAATTTGTAAATACCCCAACGGGCTTCTAGTTATCTATACAAGCTATTCAGGAAATGTTCATGAACAAAAGCATATTCATAGATGTTAGAATCAGCAATATGAAAGCAGATAAGAGGTCTTTGTCATTCATTGGCTAATTCATTTCCAATGAATAATCTGGCCAGTTCTGAAGACGTAAAATATCGATGCACAATATCTGAATACTGAAGACTGATAGATGACACTGGGGTAATATTTTTTAATTTATAACAAGGGCTTTTTTTCTGGACTGGCAAATAATGTATTCTCTTTTCTATCGATATCCATTAAAAATAACATGTTTTAACAGAACCAAAAGAATCATAAGCAGCCAAATCCCCAAATTATGTAAATTATTATAGCTTTGCTGAAGTGAATGGAGATACAGTAATTTATGCCTGCTGGATATCTGGCCCAAGGTATTCAGACCCTGAAAAATCTATTTTGGTGTTTGAATTGCATATTTCTTTGACAAAGAATACAAAGTCAAAGATTTATTTTTATTATGATCCATACTAAAATCAATCAATCATGCAGTAATGTTCACAGCATTTTTTCTGTGCTGTCTGAGGTTAGCCTGAAGGCATCAAGAAAACCAGAACTGTCCATAAGTATAGGATTTAGTGGAGGAGAGGTTATAATGAGATGTGATGTCCATCAGAATAGGTGAGTAAAGATAAGTATTCAAAGAAGTGTATTCTGTACGAACAGTGTTCAGTTCCAGGCACAGAATATCAGGTAAATAACAGCACTACAGTCAACATGCTTGAATAATCCAGATACCATAAAAGAGAAAACTGCAAGAAAGAGAGGTTTTTGAAAACACATAAGCCTGAGGGCTCCAATTTTTCTATGGATAAAATAAAAATCTTGGAGTTTTTTTTGCTCAAGAAAGAAAAGATACAATATAAATAGTAGGGAATGTAACTGCAACCTGAAAGTAAACACACACACACAAAAACTGTTTAGAATTAAATGAATTCAAGAATTTTCAATCATTTTTCCATTTATTGATTTTTTTTCAGCTTTCCAGCTGCTTCATGCTTCTTAATGCCTTGTGTAAAAGTTAGTTAGAGGACAAAAAGTTCCCATAAGGTAGCTAAAACTTTCCCTCCCCTGATTTACAAGTGATTAAAGTCATAGGCCTAATCCTAGTCTGAATCCAGACATTTTGGATCAACCAGCCCACATCTTTTTTGTAAAGGACATCCTCCAGGAAACAGCCCTCATAGCATGATTCTTACAGAGGCATAGCTGGTATTTATCTATGTTGTACCCATCCTCATCTGCCACAGTATGGCTATAAGAAACCACTGGCCATTAACCCATCCACAGTTCCATACTTTGGGAACACAAGCTATACACCCTTTGAAAATAGTCAAGGAGTAAAATATTTGTGTAGATTCAAGTGTAAATGAGGTGGTTTAGTTGTCTTAATAAATGTACAAGCATTCATTCAAACAGTAGAAACTCTACTGGAGGCCACTTCTACCTTATGGGTTGCAGTAGAACCTGCGTGAACACTTGTGCACTTAGAATTTTTACCAGTGAAATTGCAAATCTACCCATAGAAATGTAAGACTTGTATAAGAGCCTTAGCCTCTCAACCACATAATAAGCAGCTCTGAAACAGCAAATGCACTTCTCAGTTCTAGTGGTTGTTGTCATTGAATCTTTGCTTTCATAAGTGGCTAACTCTCCAATAGATGCGCTGAAGATTTATTTTCTTATAATGATGCATTGAAATAATAAGAATGGTACAAGTGGAGTCTACATGGAAAAATATGAGTGAGGTATAAAATAAGCAAAAGAAAGGAAGAGAGGAATAAAGCTGAGGTATCTCAAAGCAAGACATGCTGAAATATGACTATGTATTGGCAATACACCTACAGAGAAACTGAAGGTATTTCTTAAGCAAACAAATGCTGGATGATAAAAATTAAAAATAGGATTTTTTTCAAAGAGTGTTAATGGAATTAAGCATCACATTTCTAATGATACTCTTGTTCCATTGAAAATCCCAGCCATAATAGGTATCAGTGGATCAAAGAAAGTTAAGGATACATCAGCCTTGCGGGGGGGGGGGGGGGGGAAACAAGCATCCTCCCCCCAAAAATATGACATTAAGAATAAGGGAAGCCTTCATGAAGAAAACAATAACCTGGCCCAGAAAATTCCCCTGGTACCAAGGGCTCCATTCACCACTATAGTCAAAACTTTTATCATTGTTCCCAGCTCACTGGTAGGAACCCTTAAAAGAGACAGTTAGGAGACGCTGAGATACTCAGTTGAAAAATTTTAGACAGGTCTACAGGTCTATTTGTTAGAGACAGGGCACATATAAATTGCTAGCCCCCTCTGTTGTTAGAAGGAGGCATTACATGTGTAACAACTGAATAGTTGGGGCAACTAAAATGAATCAGGGACAGGAGTGTGGGTCAAAAGTTAATGAGTGTTCCAAGGGGGATACCAAACAGAGCACACCAACTAGTGCTCACTGGCCCTCAAACAAGGTCAAGGAGACAAAGGGCACCACCCAGTGATATTCTGTCCAGAAATGTGAGCAGACGAGGGACTGGAAGATGGCTCTGTGGTCACCGCCTCCTCCCCTCCCTCCCACCCCCTCCCCCCAAAGCCAAAGTCTCCTTCCTGATCAGATAGCTTGTGAGTTTGGCTACAGCCAGGAGGAGGTTGACCAAGAGGTCCTCAGACTTGGAGTGGCCATGAATGGGGAGTGCATATACAAAAAGGTACAGGGAGTAGTGAAGCCAGAACTTCAGCAGGAGGTTCTTGTGGAGGCAGTGAAGGCGGGCTGCAACCTGACACACTCAACATGTGTGCACCAGGGTCTCCCTCTGCTGACAGAAGGAGAGAAATTTCAAACAGGAAAAGGAATCATCTTCCAGGGGAAAAAATATTTATAATATATTTCAATATAAAATACTGGAGCTATGCCCTGCCAAGACTGGAAGAGACTTCTTTTCTAGCTTGTTCTATAACTCGGTGGTTCACAAACTTTTTTTGTACCAGGACCCATTTGTAAACACTGATGGCCAGTCCCAACCCCATAAATAGTTTAAGTGGAAAACACAAGTATTTTGTGCAATACTTATTACACACTACAAGTTAGTAGTTAGTAATTTTGTTCCATACTTATTACAATTATTTTGTGCCCCAACATACTTATTACACGCTACAAGTTAAAGAAGCTCAACACTCCTAATTTTAAAGACAGAACTCAACATCAATAGGAAAACATTAACAGCAATATCAACATGTGGCCCTCCATTATTCCTAAGTGACATTCATCATTGTGCAATATGCACAATTCAAATTGCCAGTACGCCTCATTCCACTCCCAACTCGTAGCCCCCCAGCCCTGCCGGTGCCCTTTATTGCTGACTTGTAGCCCCCTGGCCCTGCCAGTTCCCCTCATTTCCAATCCACAGGCTCCCCCAACCCTGCTGGTGCCCCTCACTCTTGACACACAGACCCCTGCCCCCCCACCACTGCCAGAGGGGACCCCCAGCTGCCCCCATCCTGCCTGGGCTGGAGTGTGGAGGCTACAGTGGCTATGGATCATGCAGGTGGCAATAGAGAGAGTCCAGCTCAGGCACAGACTGGAGGGATAAGGAAGGAAGGCCTGTGGCATCCCCCGCCCTGGGCTGAGGCTCCCACACTGCACCTCCCGATCCCCCCCTGCTCAGGCAACATTTCCTGGCCACTCTGCTCCTGAGACCACAGGCACTAGTCCTGGTGCCACCAGCCTGGCCACAGAGCTCTCCACCACCCTCAACCCATCCCCGCCCCTTCCCCGACCCCAGAAGCACCTCCTCCAGCTCTACTGCAGCCCCAGTGCCCTCCAGCACTGACAGGCACCCACCCACCTCACACATCCATCCCCTCCACACACACACACACACACACACACACTTACTTCTCCTCCCCTTCACATTCCCCCAGACAATACCTAGGCCTTGGTCCTCCAATCCATGCTTCTCATAGACTTACCTGCATCCTGCTCCCACCTTCCTGCCTGGCTATATGCCGGCCACATGTGTGTGAGTGCGCCGACACGTGTTGCCCCCTGCCTCCAATCTCCCCAAGCAGCTCCTTGCAGGCTGGAAGCCTGCCAGCCTGCAAAGTGAAACCCACACTTTCTCGTGTTTTTCTGTGACTGTTTGTGACCCTTCTAAATATTTGTGTGACTCACTTTTGCATCACAATTCATAGGCTGAGAAACTCTGCTTTAGCTACTATGCATCTGAAAAAAGGTCCCTTATATCCACATTTGTGATCTGGATAGAATTGTGCTAAATGGATTGGTAAGTCTGAAGCTCTTCCAAGAAACAGTATAAAGAACATGAATGGGAAGGTTGTAAAATTCTCTAACTTCACTGACTCAGGTTCATTCCTGATGTGACTGCACTGCTGCAAAATGATCACATTGCTTTGAAGATCATTAGATTAAACATTACTGGAGATTTCTGAGCTAAATTCTACCTTGTGTTAAGCATTCACAGAGTGTTATATATTTCAACTGAACTGAAATTCTACAATCAAATATGGTCAGAATCTTACCCTTGAAAGACTTGAAATAAGAACCAACAGCATCACATCTATTTTAATGGCTTTTAGACTTCAAAATGATAAGTTAGAAGAAAAAAGAAAGGTCACTTTAAAGAACTGATCATCTTATTTGTATGCTGACCTTTCTCTAGTGCAGTTATAAACATTTCCAACAGAAATCTATTCTATCTCATTCAGTTAAAATGCTTGGCCAGAAGATGTTAGTCACCCACATAAACGTGAGTCACATTGAAACATTCAGAGTTAATTTCAGAGCACAAGCCTTGAAAACATGTTATTCCATTCCTAAACATACACATACAATGAAAGAGAAAACTGGCAAAGCTGAATTAGCAAAAGGATATTTTATGAAGCATAACGCCCTCCTCCCTCACCCTTTGCATGTACATACTACTATTATCTTCAAACCATAGAAATAAATAAATGGTTAGGGCAAAAGTTTTGTACTAGTGTGTTATTAGCTCACCTAACCATAAATAAATGTTGCCCACTACTTCAACAACAGAACAAAGAAAATAAGTGACCTAGGTTAAGAGAATCATAGAAAAACTTTGCAAGCCTACTGTGTCATACATTTCACTCAAACCATATCTTGTTCATCAGGTCCACGGAAGCCAGTGGTAGATTTAGAAGTGCATATACATCCTTATCACCCAGTAGCAAAGGATGTTTCTAACCAGGTAAAATGGAGTCCTAGAACATCATGTTAAAGCTGCCCTTTTTCTCCTGTAAAATCTCTGAAGAGGGACGGTGATAGAAACAGCTGATCCAGCTCTCTTCCTAAAAGCTGCATGCCTCATTCATACAGTATCTAGTGAAGGTGTATGATAATTTCCAACACTTCCCATGGCTTCTGGCCAAACATTCACTAAAACAAAGGTCATAACTAGTTTTCATGGGTTATAAAGTGATCTGAACCTTTGAATATAAATATATATACTCATGAATAAATCAACTCTCACATTTAATAAAAATAAGTTAAAGGAAGGGAGACAACTTGAACTTTTGTTCCATCTCTCATTCTTTTACTCCTCCTTACTAGTAAAAATGCATATCTCCATTTAATCCCAGTATTCTACACAGATAAAAACCAAGATAGAACCTATATACAAGTATAATCCAACTACTAGGTGCTGTCAGCTTCAACAAAGGCAAACAGCACAAACTAGAAGGTCCTTCTTTAAAAAAGCATACATCACCTGCTCCAAACCCACCCCAGAAATTCTCACATTTCTAAATACTTTCCTTAAGTGCCATTAATAAGCCATGTTTCCATGCTTGCAAGTCCTTAGTCTGTGTATTAAACAAGGAAAAATTATTAAGGGTTAGAGAGAACTGACTTGAAAGAACAATAACAACAATCTATATGAATGAAACAATCACTTATAGTAAGTCACCTTGGCTAGCAGTGCATTAGGTTATTTTTTATCAGTACAAATAAATATCCAAAAAGCTAATATGCTTTCACAATTCACATCCCCTTTCCCTTGCACTTAATCACACTGTTTATTGTTGTGATCCCAGAGTCCTGAGACACAGTTGAGAGGACTAGTATCCAGTTTGTTGGGAAGTGCTACCCAGCATAGTCTTGAAGCTTATCTAATCCTCTAGTTATGTCAGCTTTCTTCAGAGTATGGGTAGAAACGGTTGTACCAACAAGCATTATTTTGTAATTGCTGCTATCCTTGGTAGTTCACAGAAAAGTCTTTACATCACCTCAATAATACAAGGTCTTTAGTAACGAAGAATCACAGCCACAACAGGATCCTTAAGCAGAATCACACTTGATCTGAACCCATCACCTACTCAAAGCTACACATTCTTTACTACTATTCGCAGTTTGTGTCCAGTTATGATGACTACTAAACTATTCCATGAAGAATTTTGGGAAGAAAATGAAGTTCTCTCTCTAATTACACTTTCACCTGTTTATCTATAAGTAAAATAGAGAGCTCCTTCCCTTAGACGTACTACGGGACTGCCATCTGGAATTCTGAGTAAAATCTTCATGAAGATGAGATAGCTCTGAGTTCTTCCTCCAGTTAATCAACATTAACTTGGAGTTTTTACCTTCCAGAGCTTCATGTCACAGGCATGTCACAAGAATTGTCTGTTATTAAAAAGCTACAAAACTAAATATTTATCCAATGAGCCATAGCAGCTGTTTGGCAGTACAGCATCATACTGTGCAACTATACAGTAAGTGAAGGCTGTCTTTTGAAATTTAAATGGCCAAGACTGTCTAGAGGCAGAACATGAGTTTTAGAAGATGGTTAAGAGATGAAAGCTAAATAACCTCTCTCTCACATAGAATACCAAGTGATTAGGACATTGATCTTATGTTTCAAACAGAAAAACAGAAAAAAAGGCATCAAAACAGTTTGATATGATAAGTTTAGGGAAGGAATTGTAAGACGTGATAGGGAGTTACTTGCAAGCAAGTGTTTGCAATCTTTATCCAAGGGTGCAAGGGTATCCAATACAAAGTACCTTCACAAAGTACTTGCATCAGGATTTGCTGGTCACCTGCAGGGCCCAGAAACAATGCTACTGGCTTCTGTGAGCTGAGTTGGGATTCTTTGCTTTTTAGTCATGATGGTGCTGGTGGTGGTAATGGGAGGTTCCATCTTCCTCTGAAGCACTGACTGTTAGCCACAGACAAGGCTTAAGTGATCTGTGGTCCACCTAGAACATTGGATAGGTTCCAGACAAGGTGGTGCTTCTCTACCACTCAAGTACAAACCAGTTACCAAATTTTTGCTCCAGGTCAGATGGCAAAGTCTGTAGGTGTTTGGTCTTTCTCTCTAGAAAAGGACATGATCTTTTTCTGAAGCTCCTTTGAGCCTGTATTAGCCAAGTACCCCTTGATCATTGCAGCAGCAGGTGCCCTCATCTCATCAGCTTTAACAGAGACAAGAAGCAGGGTGTTCCTGTTTTCTGGTTTTGTCCCTTGTACTTGTGTATTAGGGTTCAGAGCAGATAATTTTTAAGAATCTTTGGGTGGATTGTCATCAGTGAACACAAAGCAATGTTTTTCATATGATCTCCCCACACCATTCTTGCAAACAAGCTAAGGAAATACAAGTTAGATGAACGGACTGTAAAATGGATTTAAAAAAATGGCTAGATCATTGGGCTCAGAGAGTAGTAAATTAATGGATTGAGGTCTAGTTAGCAGCTGGTATCAAGTAGAATGCCCCAGGTGTTGGTCCTGGGGCCAGTTTTGTTCAATATTTTCATCAATGACTTGGAAGATGGGATGGAGTACACTCTCTGCAAGTTTGAAGATGACACCAGGCTTGGAGGAATAGTAGATATGCTGGAGAGTAGGCCTAGGATTCAGAGAGACCTAGAAATTGAAGGATTGGACCAAAAGAAATTGCATGAGATTCAGTAAGGAAAAGTGCAAAGTCTTGCACTTGGGACAGAACAATTCCATATACATGTACTGGCTGGGGACCATCTGGCTAAGCAGCAGCTCCGCAGAAAAGGACCAGGGGGTTACAGAGAAGAAGCAGCTGAAAATGAGTCAACAGTGCACCCTTGTTGTGAAAAAGGCTAATAGCATAATGGGCTGAATTTATAGGTGTGTTGCCAGCAGCTTAAGAGAAGTGATTAGTCCCCTTTATTTGGTATAGGTGAGACTACTTTTAGAGAAATAATGTATACAAATTGGAGAGAGTCTAGCAGAGGGCAACAAAAATGGTTAGGGGGCTGGGACACACAACTTCTGAAGAGAGGCTGAGGGAACTTGGCTTATTTAGTCTAGAGAAGAGAAGACTGAGGGGATTGAATAGCAGCTTTCAACTACCTGAAGGGTGGTTCAAAAGAGGATGGAGCTAGGCTGCTCTCAGTGGTGGCAGATGATAGAACAAGGAGCAATGGTCTGAAGTTGCAAAAAGGAAAGTTCAGGTTAGATATGAAGAAGAATTTTCTCACTAGGGGGGTAGTAAAACACTGGAACAGGTTACCCAGAGAGGTTATAGATTCTCCATCCTTGGAGGTTTAAGACCTGGCTAGATGAAGGGACCTTTGGCTGGGATGATCTAGTTGGGGATGGTCTTGTTTTGAGCAGGGAGTTGAACTAGATGACCTCTCGAGGTCCCTTCCAACACTAATTTTCTATGATTCTATAACTGGACTTGATGGCCAACAAGGTTGCTTCCAGTACTATATTCCTATGTGGGGTTTAGTATGACTTACTACTAACGCCAAGAAAGAAGCACCACCTAGTGAACTGCTAATACTGGGTACAGTAGCACTGGTAGAACCCTCCCACCCCTTGAAGATGTTCCAGTCAATTACTAAGTTACTTCTGGTTTTGGCTTGTGATATCTGAGCATATTGTAGCCTGAGACTGTGTTTCCATTCATCTCACTTTACCCAGTGTTTTGCTTTTTATATTCTATTGTACGTCTTTCTTTGCTACCCCTAAATCCCACAAGAAGTCTCATCATTTCTTTAAATTTATTTTATCATGTTTCCAGATGCATAGGGGTTTCCTGAGAGGTCAGATGTTTAATAGTCTCATCTATGTCCAAACATTGTGTCACTGAAGAATTGCTACCAGGAAAACTGTAATGATGACACAGAAACAGTTGACACTGATTGGGCTGATTTAATGCCCTGCCTGGAAATAAGCTTGTCAGGTGAGGAACAGAACAAAACAGAAGCTTCAGCACAACCATTAGGAGATTAAATATTTGAGGAACATTGGCATTCATCTATGTACATTTAGCATTATTTCCTAAGTAAGCAATAGAGAGGGGAAAACAGTAAACAAAACAAAACAAAAAAAGAAAACAAACAAAAAGAAGGAAAGAAAGAAAGAAAGATTTTGTGTTTTATATGCTTTCAAATATTTCTTGCCAGGTATTTTTGTCAGTGGTTATTCATAGTCTACTAAAAGACAAAGCATGTCAAATGTGAAAAAACTCCTCCAGTATAACAATCTTTGTCATGTGAAAACTGACTTCAGGTATCCATAGCTGTTATTGTTATCCATGCGTGTTGTACCCATGATAACTTATAGCTTCCTTGTTTCCTGAGACACAAGAATGCATCTGAATCCCAAGTATTCTGATGCTGGTCCTGTGCTGCACTTGCCATCAGCCCATTTGTTTTGGCCTGTAATTGCATCCCTAAATCAATGACTAACTGGCAAATGCTGGCATTACCATGGACATGTCATCTGTTTTTTAGATTTATGAGCTACTGTACACTTATAAGAAAATCTGCTTTATGCTTTCTGCCATTACAGAAGAATCCTCCAGAACAAAACTATCAAATCATCTCCTTTGACACTGAAACTGAATTTTGTTAAATACATTAAAACAGAGGTCAACTTGACATTGAATTTGGCCTGTTTTAATTCTGAATTGATACTCCATTTGCAGCTGCAATTTGTTTCTTATAACAAAATATTTAGCATGGAGGTACAGAGAAAGGATCACATAATATAAACGGTGTGAAAATTAGTGATTATTGATCAATCACAATTAAAAGGCAAACACTGAAACTTTTAGTTGTGGCAGCATATATATTAAAAAAAGGAAAATTATTCCCTCACAACACTGACAATTTTAAAAAATTTAAATGCAACATAACTATATTTTATGTCTATTGTCTTGAATATGCTGTCAAATTTCATTGTTATCTATCATTTGACTTCAGTGCATTCAAACGTGAAGCTAGTCACTCGGCCAGCCCATATCATCAGTCATAAGTCTATGACAACTAAAGTAGTAATGCACATACCCATAAAAGTTCACTTTATTTGCACTGTAAAGTAAGTCATCTAATAACTCTACTGGTCTTCTTACTGCTGCCTGATGGAATCTAACTATTAAATCAAATTCAGCTAGATTTACTTGAACAGCTTCCCTAACGTTGGCATACATACATACATATTTGAAGAACACTTCATCCTATGTTTGTACTGTAGATTGAGAATTTAATTTTGGAGTAAGCTAGTAACACACTCTTTAAATTAAAACCAAATATCCATGCAAGCAATATATCATCTTACCCTTCAATATTAAAATAAATATATGTTCATTGACAAGTAAAAACTGAAAATGAGACAAACCAGGTAGAGTTCTAGATTAAAATTGTCATGATCTACCTTCAGTGTTGACCTTTTCTTTATATAGATTAAGGCCACTCATTGACACATGTGAGGCCACATTCTCTGCAAGCGTAAATCAGTGTACCTTCACTACAATAAAAAAACTATATTGCTATACACCAGCTTAGGTTTTGGCCCAGAGATTTTTAAACGAGCATATGGTGAAGGATCAATCCACTGAAGCCACATCAAGACAAATGCACCAAAAGTGTTCCCATTTTTAGTATCCTCAGTAGTCAGAGGGATACCATGGGTAGTATGACATGACAAGTACAGCAAGTCAGGATGCAAGGTCAAGGAGGGCAAGGCTGTGCTATCCTGGAGCAGGAGGAATATACCCATATTTGTGGGGCACAGTGCTACAAAAATTCAGCTACATAACTTTTGGTTCTGGAACTCATGTGTCCCACAAGCAAGCCTAAAAGGAGAGGGTACCTTCTAGGATCCTCATGTAGCATGGGAATATGTCACAGTACAGTTTTGTCAGTGATATTTTTTTACTCTAACACAGGGGTGTCAAACTCATTCTAGGCTCCAACCTGGATCCAGACTGCAGGGGCTCCTCCCAGGCCGGATCTGTGGAGCCAATAGCATCTGCAATGGTGTCTTGTTCTGGCATCAGAATGGGTCTGGGGCTGAACAGCCGCGCAGGTCTGGGCAGTGCAGACAGCAAAGGGGACCATATTTGGGCAACAGCATGGGGCTTTGGTGGGGAAACCATGTGGAGCCAGGGGCATACTGTGATGTGAGGCTTTTCCTGGGCAATAGGTGGAGCCAGGGTATAATGTCATATGGGGCTTGGGTTGGATGGCAGCACTGGGTAGGAAACATGCAATGGTGTGGGACAGGAGCCAGGCATCAGCACAGGTCTGGAGATATGCAACAGCAGCAGGTTGTGTTTAGGTGGTGGCACAGAGCTTGAAGGGGAGGAAGGAAAGGGAGCAGCCTGATGGCCATGTCCACCAGGGTCCAGGGACCTCGAATTCTGCAATAGGCCATTCCCCCGCAACTTCCAGTCAAGGACTTTGACTTTGCAAGGGCAAGGATTTCTGTGGAGGATACCTTTTACTGGACCAACTGCATGATTGGTATAACCTGAGACAAGACTTTGGGTACCACATTACCCTTCCCCAGGTCTCTGGGAAAGAAGCAGAGACCTAAGGAAAGGTTCTATGGTACCCAACAGTTTTTCAAAGCCCTTCCCAATGTAGTTGGTCCAATAAAAAATATCACTCGTAACACTCCTTGTATCTTGCATATTTCCTGGACCATCATGACTACATCACTTCAGTACTATCATAACAGGACTTTGTAAGTCAAAGTAATCAACTACTACAAAAGTCTCTTGAAATTTTCTTGAAGACCTGCCTTTGCCACAAGGGAGAGCTAACAACTTAACAGTTCAGGTTTTATTTTCTTTTAATACTAGGAAAAAGCTTTATGTAATGTTAAAGTTTTCAGACTAACAAAATTATTTTCCAGACTAAACACATCTTGCAGTACACTATTTCACACATTTTCTGATAATTATAAATTTTCAGAAATGACTTACAAAGTTACCTCTACTGGAATTGGCAACCAGTTTTACCTCTAGTATGAGACTGTTACAAGATGTGTCAGATATTTTCCTAGACTCAGGTAATTGGCCATTATGAATACCTGTATATATCAATATTCTCTCCTGTTTAATGCTCTTTACCTCTCTTAAGTTCTGGTACATTTTTAATTTTAAACTGAATGGAGTCTACTACATCCTTACATATATGCATACCCTCACTTCTCTAACCACACTAAGGGTTTGAAGTGTTCTGTATAATTTTTATCAGTTTTGCTTGGTCTCTCTCGTTGACTTAAACAAAATATTCATCTTTTCCTTAAGGAAGCTTAAATAAGTCACAAATATTAGCTTAAATCTGCTTTCGGTTTTCTTGGTACAAATCTGTGGTAACTCTTGAAATTGATGGAATTCCATCAGCAAAAACGTGGGATAAATGACAAGAAATGAAGCCTTTCCAAAACCAGTCAATAAAGGGTCTGAAAAGAAACCATTGAGTTAATTCATTTTTTTTTCTTTCGTTCTCCTTTCCCTCTTTCTAGAATTCCATATTTCCTTATAATGAGCTTTTATTTTGTTTAGCAAAACTTATGCTGCAGAAAAATTGAGAAAAAATATGGTAAAAGCAAAACTAATTTTGAGCAATTGTGTGTTTTCTTTAAAACATTTCAGCTTCAGTTTCGTTACTATATATGACAGCCTGTTCTTCTTAGGTCACTTTCAGTAGCCCCCTGACAAAATAAGCAAGGTGACCAAGCCAAAGATATCAAACAAAACACGAAGTTATTTTAAATCAAAATATTTCACATTGAAAATGTCAAAGTAAATTGTTACAATTTATTATTTGTCCCTGATACCTGATACAAACAGTTTGGTCAAACCAAGATGAGTTCACAAAACTTTCTTGGCTTGCTGAAGCTGCCTATTTGTTTTTGTAAAAAAAAAATAATAATAAAAATGAAAAAAAAAAGAAAGAAAAGAAAAAATATATTTTGTCTGAAAAAAAATTGTCTTTATTCGTGTCCCTCACTTCTTTGCAATAGATTTACCAGTAACACAACTTCTTGCCCCAGTGTAGGTAAAAGTTACTAGTTTTTATTTACCAGGGGGCAAGAACATAGTCAACTGTTTTGCAACTTTTTGATCTCCCTTGCTTCCTAGTAACTTGTTAATGTGCCCATTCCCTGAAATAAAAGTAATGTAATGTGAGTGTGTTGACTTGACCTTGCTGTAAAGTTGACTCACTGTGCCCAATTCTCTTGATACTTGAGCTGTTTTTTACACTTTTCATTTCAGTAGCTTACTTCTAATTGATACCCATGCAAAAGAGATGAGAATCGTCTTTCCCCTCACAGACATATACCCATTATTAAATAATAAAATCCAGAAACATTAACTGAAATGGCATTGCTTTTCTTCTACATACTGGGGCAGAATTACAAAGAACATCTTTGCATTTTCTCTTCATTCACAATTCACACATATTCATTGGATTATTTACAAAGACTCCCTAGATGAGCCCATGAAAGGTTTCTCTCATAGTGTACCAAGTGGGCTAAAAAATAAATTGACTATGTCAATGGACTATGTCTTTTTCAGCTTTCTTTTACATAACCAAATCCTATAACTACTTCATGCACCTGATCTAATCAAGCTATGGAGGGGTAAATGCGAGGAGAAGAATATAGTGCCCTGTGTACATTCACATATATTTCAATAGATCCATATACTGGAACAGAGGAGAATGTATGCCACCAATTAACTAAGCAGCCGAATCTCTGCCTGTACCCACCTGTCCCCTTTATATTTTCTTCATTCCCCACCCCTGCTGTTCAGTCTGGAGTTCACTAGCAACAGAGTGAATTTGAGAGGGTAAAAAAGACTGCAGTCAATATCATCTTGATTCTAATCAATCTCTGACACAGAATGGATCAGAGAATTAGGAAAGCATCAAGTGGGAACTCCAAAAATTGGAACAAGCAAGTCACATTTAGAGAAGAAAGCAAAAAAGATGACAAACTATTTTTGTGGGGAAGGACAGATAATAACACCTCATAGAAAGCAACAGAGAGGTCAGTTTTATTTTTGCTTGATAGCTTTATTTCCAAGCATTGCTTTTGAATGACAATCTGACCTGAAGCATCCCCCACCCCACAAGTTTATTTTCTGCAGAAAGGTCCTTTTTAATTTTGAAATGTCATTCAGTTGTAGCAGAGACATAAATATTGTTTTAAATATATTGTTATAAAGATAGTGGACAGGACTGTATTTCAATAGCGCTGTAGTGGACTTCAACCCTTAGTGAGCAGGATGATGCCTGTATGAGTAGATCAATGTTCTACAAAACCGGGTCTGACTGAGACAGAAATTAAAATGGAATCAATGCAGTTATAATTTTGACTTATTAGGCTCAGTAAATCTAATGGAGTTTCAGGTTCATTAACTTTTCTGCATTTATTTAATGCATCCATACAATATGAGAATATTCTAAACATTTCCCCAGCACAACCACATAGATGTGCATGCATGCACACCCAGACACGCTCACACTTTTGGTGATAAAAGGACTTCTGTCATTTTATGATAGTGGCACACTGAGGCCCTAATCAAAATCACATTGTGCTAGGTACTGTACATATCAATAGCAAGAGACTCTTCTTAACCTGAAGAGATTACAATTTAAATAGATAAGAGAAAGTCTTATTATCCCCATTTTTTGATGCACAGAGAAGTTAAGGGACTTACTCAGGAAAAACAAAGAGTATGCAGCAGGGCAACAATTTCACCCTAATCTCTCAAATCTCATTTGAATGTCTTGGTTATAAGACCATCTTTTTAATTTAACGATGGCACCACTTCAAAACATGAAGGCTTGCATGATTAGGGACTTGCCATGGAATATATGCAATATATGATTTTTCTTGATATTCATCCACCTTCTCTTCACTTCTTGGAAGAGGTCCGCAGGGAGAGTGGAGCAGCAGGGAAAGATTTTCCACACCTGCCCCAGGCCAGGGCCTAGGGAACAGGGAAGCAGCCTCCTGCAGTCCATTCCTGAAGGGAGCACTAGAACAGAGCCCTCAACCCCTTACCCGAAGCCAAGCACTGCTTAGGGTACTGCCCAGTTTGAGGAAGAGGCAAGAAGCAGCAGTGGTCTGTTTACTGTGGGGGAGCATTGGGCCCTTTTCTCCTCCGAACTTGTAATCCATCTTGGGATAGCAGGGATCCTTTTTCCCAGCTTCATTCCTGGTCCCCAAGAGTCAATAAGGCATGGGAAAGTGCAAAACTCTCCCAGGAGCCATTTAACCCTGGTTGTTCTTGGGTTATTTTTCTCCCACAGCAGCCATTTTTGCTCCAAGAGGAAAAGTTTGGATGTCTGCACACTTGTGATTTCTACCAGAGAACGGTGATTCTTTCAGCAGGGTATGTACAGATGTTCATATTCCAAGTCAGGGGTGTCAAGCCCACCATCCAGCCCTACTCAGCATGCAGACCCTCTCCTTTTCCCTTCCCCTTTCCCAGCATACTTAATCTGGTACCTGCTCCAGCTGGTCAGGGACATTCACTGCAAAGAACACAAACCCTGAAGCAGCCAGAATGGGTGCCATGTGTGGTGCAGTCCAGCCAGAGTGGCAGTCATTCTTCATATGGTGGCTGCTCCAGCTGGCTTGCCATCAAGCATTTTACCCACTTTGGGATACACATGTGCCCACTCCAGCCAGTCTAGGGCCCATGCTGCATGCAGTGCTGGGTGGTGCCATGTTCAGCAAGGGTTCTGGCCTGGTGGAGCAGGTGCTGTGTGTACACAGTCCTGGAGCTGCTGGGGCACGCACTGTGTGTGCAGTTCTGACTAAGCAGCAGGTGCACTGCACACAGCACAGCATGAGTGACTAGTGCCTCCTGAATCGGGGGGGCACCTGCAGAAGCCACTGATGGTGGTGGCCTTGTCAGAGGTTGTACCAGCCCTGGCAACAGCATTGGTGTCAGGAATTGGGGGGGGGGGGGGGCACCGACCCCATCAGGGGGGCCATGTGCACCCCCATGCACCCCCTACTAGTTGCCTATGCAACACAGGTCCCAGACTGGGTGAATCAGCTGCCAGATCACCTATGATGGGGAGGGAAGAGGGGGAGATGGACCAGCTTCCCATTACTCACCCGACCTGCAGGAGTGGATGAGCTTTACACTCCTGCCCTAACTCTTAGAAGATCCAAACACAGAGAAACTCAAAGAACTGAAAGTGATACTCAGGTCCAAGAAGCTACTTTTTGTCCAACCAGAACAGTGAATAACAAGCACTTCTTAGAAAATTAATAGTATAATGGGGTAGGAGGAGAAGAACAATATTAGTATCTACTTTTCAATAAGTACGGTTTCATTCTCTCAAGAAAATTCTTTATGGAACCTAATAAGAAAAATTCAAGCTTTTACTGTGCATGAAAAATAACACTAGAGCTGGTGGTGGAACCGTTTCCTATTAACTTCTGAGTAAGGGGCTTACTGGATATCTTGTATAGACAGCTTAGTCTACACATCTTGGATAATACACACGTTACTCAATCAAAGTGAGATTGAATAAATAGAGTGGAATAAGAGTCTGCACAAAGAAAAGGCTGCAGTAAATAATACTGCTGTGTAATACAGGTGCTTTGGTGGTACTGGGCACATTAATAACCTTGGCCATGCTTTTTGTCACACCGCACTTAGAAAGTTTCAAGACATGATTTTCAGAGTATGGCATGCATGTGAAGCAGGTATTGTATAATTCACTGTGGCACTCCTTCACATGGTGGACCACTAGTCAATTTTACAAAAAGGTCAACTCTAGAGGTGATCCTAAGCCCAAACCAAAGCTCCAAATCTCTCCTCCAAAAAACTGTAGGATAGAATTTAACTCTCTCAACCCAAATATTGCAATTGGTCATATGCACAAACTATTTATCTTTGCCCATTTGTGAGATGCAAAGCATAGCTAAATCTTGTTTATACCTTTCTTTTTATATTTTCCCTCTGAGTTTGATTCTTTATGCAGTTCCTAGAACTGATAATATCCCAAACATATTTTATCTTGTTTCAATGTGCTAATATAAATGCAGAAACCCATCTTTATGCACTAATAAGGCTGGGAACATGCGAGTACTCTGACAGAATATATACATATGTATTCTTTCAGGGGTCCCTCCTGTTGTGCATCTAATCATTGGAGAATCACAGGTAATAAAAAGGTTTGTATGCTTTAAATCTTGGCTCTTTTCAGTAATGAACACTACATTGTTATTTAGTAGAATTGCTTATTTAATAGTGAAGTGATAGAGAAATTTGAAAAGCTGTTTTTATTTCTGTCTAAGTAAGGTGCTCAATTATTTCACCCTTTTGTATCTAAGGCTACTAAGAGATGTGCAATTAAAGGTGCTATGGGATCTGATATGTGATTCCAAAAATGCAGACTCCTACCATGCCACATATTTATGGCAGGATGCATGATTGTGGGATCATGGATCAGATCCCAGTGGTGCCATTACTACTTGCCAATGCAGAGGGAGCCCAGGGTCATGATCTAAGTCTCCCCCTGCACCAAGTAGCAAGCCACATGATGGGTACACCCATGACAGGGGATACCATTCAGATGATTGGCACTCCCCTCATTAGGAGCACATCAAAGTCTTGAAGGGCTCCTGTGCACCCCCATGGCTGGGAGAACCAATCAGCAGATTGGCACTCCCAAGGCTGGAAGGCCACTAGTCCCACATTCAATTTATGTAGTGATAGCAGCCAGCCACAAAATTATTACTTATATTTTGTGACTTACTCCATGTTTTATCACACTATTAATTGTATGAACATGTAGCCAGGTTGAGATGAGATTAATCACGTCTGAAGTGTAACATTTTCCAGGGGCGTAAGTGTACTTACATACTTGGATAAGGGCATTTTTGGCACTTCTAAAATTCTGGTCTCAGCTGGGCTTGCTGTAGGTGGCACTTATTCAGGGGGTGATCTCTTGAGTGGGCCAGCTAGTTCCAGGGTTTTGGCTTGACCTCATTACATACTGGAAGACAGACCATCCTCAGAATTCAAAAAGACTTTTGCAAAATGTACTCCAAATTCTCTAAATATTCCTTGCCAAACAACATAACCCCAGTAACTCAGCATCAAAATCTCTACAAAGTCAGTTTTGTTCCTGTTTGAGCTATCCCGATTATCATTTTAAGTTACCCTCTTACTAATTGGATGAGACGGATGTTTACCCAACATCTGTCTGGAGCATTCTTTTGATGCATGTGGTAGTTGTAGTCACCTCTCAGTGGCAGGACACTGGATAGATGGCCTAGTGAACCGATCCCGCATAGCAACTCACAATTTATTCCTTCAAAATGAGTCCCACCTTCTGCATAGACACTTCCACGCAAAAAATCATTAAACTGGCAAGTGCTGCACTCACAGACCAGAAAACCTATTTAAATTTGTTAAATTTTTAGAAGTGTTTTAGCTAAAACAATGGAACACAAAACAGTAACATATCATTTTAAACAAGTGGTCAACAACAATATCTGGACAAAGCACAGGCCTTACCATGGTTATGCCCAAATCATATGTATTATAGTGAAACTATAATGTTTCCGATTTCCCCTAATGACCTACAAACTGACCCTCAAAGTAACTGATCTGAGTCACCAAGGGGATGCATGATCTATTTTGACTACAGATTTCTTCCCATACAAATACTGTTGAAAATGTTTTATAGATTTAAATCACTGCCAAGGCTGCCTTCTGGGTGGTGCAAGAAATTCTCACCAGAAAACTTAGACCTTTTCTATAATAAGCCACCGACCTGTAAAGTCTTTCACATCCTTGAGTCAATACTGCTTTAATTCTGTATGAACTATCTTTCACATATGAGAGGGATTCTGGAATATGGGAGGGTTAAGACAGGAGTCAAAAGAGCCTGTTTCAACTCTGATAAGCAGCATCTAGTTGACCACAGTAATGTCTTCCTCTTCATGCCTATGCAATGATTTTACAAGACTGTTAAATCCCAACTAAACCTTCTATATAATAGGAGCAAAGCCCTTCAAAACTCTTCACATCTCTGTCTTTGAGTGAGCAAATTCTTTTCAGCAGTGAAAATTTCTCCCTTATGTGCTCAAGTTGCACTGTTTTTTATATTATCATGCAGCAGGCTATCACATAAAATAACAAACAGATTGAGAATAGCATAAATTGAGATGGGTACAGGGCATAATTTAAAGCCATCAATTACTACATCATTTGCCACAGACTTTCCTGTCAAGACTGACTTTTCTTTGTCTTTTGCATCCGCTTCTATTTGCCATTATCCATTATGAAGATGCTGTGTGAAAAACCAGATCAAATACCTGACAGGATGTAGAGTATCCTCTTATTAGTGGCAGTGGATAGGAATCCCTTGAAGTGACCTCACTTAGATTAATACTTTGTACAGAATCTTGTACAAAATCTAGTGCCACCAACTCTTCTCTTAACTCTGAGTGAGGTCCAATGAAGGCTCAGCTGTCTTCCTGATGCATGTTCTCAGTGCATCTTACACGTCTTCCTTTTTACTATAGATAAATGACAGTGGCTGATTAACAGGCTGAGTTCATCCCCTCGCCTCCCAAGTTTCAATCACAGGCCATCCCAAAGAAGAACCATCTATACCATCTATGTTGATTCAAGAGTTAATTAGAAAGCCTTTTAGACTGTTTTGCTGCTCCACATTTTAAAAAGTGCATCACTGAACTGGAAGAAGTCCAATAGAAACTTTGGGAGATCACTTTCACCTTTCCTCCTTGTAGTTTTCTTTTATAACATTTATTAAATTCACCAATTCATATTTTAGAACTGTTGTTCCCTTTTTCCCACTTGTCAAACATTGAGCAAATGATCCAGAATGAGATCTTGCTTCAGAGCTTTAGCAGATATGAGTCCTCTGAGGCCCTGGGTTTCAAAACAGGTTTCAACCACTCTTCCACCTTTTTTTATTGAAAGCTATCAACAGAATGCAGCCGTTACAATGGTTTCTGGCCAAGAGGCAGGACAACTGCAAATCAATTACCAACAAATAACTGTATTTACCTGACTACAAGACAAGTCCCTCTGCCCCCCCCCCCCCCCCTTGTTGGCATGGAGGAAAAAAGCCCCATATCTTATAATCACATACAAGGAAATCTCGCTAGATTTGCTGTCTGTCATTAAACTATTGCCAAAAGCAGCATGTGCTCAGCAATAGAAACCAACTATGAAGTTGATTAATCGCAGCCAACACTAAGTATGAATATAAAACACATGGCCTGCATTGAGCAAACGTGCTGCTGGGAGCTATGTGCATGAATGTGACCTTTAAAAAAAAAAAAGAGGCAGTTATTCCCCCAGAAGGGAACAAGTAGCAGGCCTGGAAGTGCTACAAAACCAGGCTGGTGCATGGAAAGGCTAAAGCAAGATCTGACACCTTCCACTGGTGACCAAAAGACTACATAAGAACAGTCTATCTAAATAAGATGTATAGTAGTGCCCATTAATTGCACTTCCAAATTCTTAATCCCAACTAAACATTCCCCAATCATTTTCTCTATTTGAGACCATTTAGACCATAAGGGTTCTCTTGTTTGGTACCTTATTCCCTATGCACTGTCTAGAAGAAAGTTTATTTGAGTTAGAGCATACTATTCTTATGCAGTTCATGCATCCTATTAAACACCCAATAGCTAAATTATGTTATCATGTCTTTCATTCTGGGTAGTTAAACAATATTTCCCAGTTGGTTAGCAGCATTTACTAGACACTTATGACATTCTGTCACTTTTCATTTTAGGTCTTAGTTTTAATATCATTTGGAAATCTGAGTTCTATCAGACATCTAATTACTGTTGAACTAAGAGAGAACAAATACCTATTCAGGATATTTCCTTTCAGAAAGGTCCATGCTCCTCAACACCGGCATTTTCTGTTCTGAACTGAGTAGTAGGCCTGTGCAAAGTGGCTAGGTATTCACTTTGGATTCGTATTTGGACAGTTCAGAGACAGTGATTCGATTCAGTGATTTGAATCACTGTCTAGAATCAATTCAGCGAAATCTGATTCACAGATTCAACTACTGCCAAATTGGCTGAATCTCTGAATCTGACAGGACCCATCCCCCACCCACTCTTCCATGGCTGCCCCACCTAGTCCCAGCTTTTTTTTTTTTTTTTTAAAGCACCAGACTCACTAGCTCCTGTCAGGTGGTAGGTGGGGGGGCATCCCCACTGCCCCCAACTGCCCCGCACTGTGTGGGGGGCTCTGCCACGAGCCCCCAGAATCCCTGACGGCCACTGTAGCAGCTGGTGAGTGCAGGGCTTTATTTATTTATTTAAAGAACTGGGAACTGGGGCCAGGTGGGGCAGCCATGGGGGGCTGGGAGAGTGGGCAGGGGCTGGGGGGGTTGGGGGAGCAGGTAGGGAATGGGGCCTGGTGGGGATCCCCCATGGCCCCCTTCCCCCAACCTCCAGGTCCCCCTCTCTCACCCCCTCCTTAACATCATGAAGTCTGGGTCCTGCTCTATGCAGCAGTGAGTGGAGACTGCCCAAATCTCCAAAGCTCTCCAAATCTTTTCCAAATCAATTTGGAGAGCCTCGAATCAATTTGGACCTTTTTGTTGGTCTCCTGATTTGGTTCAGATTCAGAGATGTGACCACCCAATCGGGTTGAATCTACTTCCAAACTGAAACAGCACCCAAAGCTTCGCATAGCCCTACTGAGCAGTTAACCAATAGTTGATATTTAGTAGGGTGCTTGTGTTAAAATGAGAAATTAATGAATGGGAGGTATATACTCCTCCTTTGAGGCACCGCTGTTTACTCATAATAAAAATATGTGATGTCCTATTGTTAAGGTAGTTTGTCATATTTTATGCTTTAAAGTTGCACCTCTTTACAGAGTGGTGAAGTATAGCATTGTTTAAACTTTTCTTTTATATTCAGCCTTATTTTTTTGCTTAAGTTCTGTATAACCCTATAATTATCCAAAGTTTTTCATTTCTTTTATCAGCTGTCCTAGAGTTGTTTTTGTAGAGCTCATAGCGCTCATTATATTATGTCTTTTCTTTTTTTTTTTTTTTTTTTAATCACTGTGAGAAGTTCTCCCAACATAACAAAGCAATGGTCTTGTTACCAGCTCAGTTTGACTGAACTTGGCACTAACCAGCTAAATCAGAGACAAAATGATTGGATATGTTAATGAAAGGTGATAAGGGAGACCAATGGATAATGCCCAAGGTAAAAAATTGGAAAAAGGCCGAATTATGAAGCGTGCTCATGAGTCTGTTGAACAAAGAAACATGCTGATAAAATAAGGACAGAATGCAGACTACAGAAAGACCAATCCAAAAGCAAAGAGTCAAAGGAGTGAAGTTAAAGAAAAGCATAAAAGGGGGCAGCAAAAAAGTTAAGTTATCATTGTCATAAATCCAGCTTTCAACACCTGCCTGGACTGTCCCAGTCAAAGATGTACCCTTTGCTTTCAGGATCTGAGGGCATTTATACACATACATTTTTGTGCCTGGGTGCACTGGAGATCCATCGATTAATCAAGTCTGCTCTGACCACGAGCTGATGCATGGCACTGCATCATTTGCAGGTGTACAACTGGTGAAATGCATGTCAGCATGCAGAAAATGGTGGCAATGCCCTTTTGAACTAAAACACCTATGCATTGTAGATCAAAAGTGGACCACCACTATTTTCTGCACGCTGACGTGCATTTCCTCTCTTATACAACTGCAAGTGATACAGCACTGGGCAATTTTCAAAGTGCCCAGCGTGGTGTCACTTGCATGTATAAAAATGCCCTGAGTGGCCATCTTTTTTGTTGAGCAAAGTAACATCTGGGATTGAATGAGATCATCGTGCTAAATGTTTTGTTTTTTTCTCAGTGTGTATATAGAAAATGCTAAGATAACATTTGCTGTACTAATAAAGTTAGACTTTCATTTTAAGACACTGAGTTGTTGGTGTTCGTATGCCATGTTCCATTTAAGGGTTAATTGTGCCTTAACAAGCCCTAATCACCATCTGTGAGGAGTGGTGCTACACTATTTCCCTGAATAAAGTACATATCAAACAGATTCAGGCAGCCTCTCTACAGCCAGTACTTTGTCTCTAAAGTCCTATCCCGACTTTCTCTCAAAGACATGCTGCAAATGCTATTCCTGTTGTCATCTTTGCTTTCCCAGCAAACTATGGTCGATTTGGTCAGACACATGCACCTCCCCACTAGTCCGCTGTGCTCATCTTACTCCTAATTCACATATCTCAGATTCGGATTGGTTTTGCTTTGGCCTGTTTTTCAGTGTTGTTTCATCTTGCTTCAAAGGGCAACTGCTTTGCTGTTTATCCTGAATGAGGTTCAGGAACCCAACAGCTCCGCTAGTGTTTCAACCCAATTTACAGCGTAAGAATTTCAAAGATCTACTCTTATCCAAGAATGTTTCTGAATAAATCTAGTGCACTTACTATACTCCTTGCTATTATGATTTTGTCAGCCATGTTTTACATTTTCTTCTCAAAATCACTGTGATCCTGTTATTAAATTAGGAATAACAAATTATGAGTTAATGGTATTACATTTCTCCTCACAAGCAAAATTTAAATTGCATACAAGATGACAATGATTGAAATGGAAGAATGCATGTGGAAAATAAGAGTACAAGTTTGTTTTATAAGACCAGTGCTTTCTCTTATTCTTCTTGTAATAAATGCTGAATCCTTATAAATAATTACATTCATTTTTTTCTTCATTTTAAAAGAAAGATATATTTACAAAAAAAAAATTTACAGAGAACTGAATTAAACAAAGAACCACAAAATAAAGAGTTTATGTAGCTGAATATACCAGTTGTAGCAAGAAGAGTGGTTTATAAAGACTTGCAAGACCATTTGTAATGTATTGATAAGGTGAACCTTGTGGCAATGACAGAATTTTTATCTAAAAGTACATTGCAATGTAGTAATACTGTCAGAACAGAGAGACATTTGCCTGATCTGTGATTTAATAGGCACTAAATATTAAAGGAGAGTCATTGCACAGACTGTCAATGTGATATGACTAAATAGTAAGTAATCTAGTGACCATTAATAATCAGAATTATATCTAAGCCTCTGTGTTAGAGTGAGCAACAACCTGATCTGCACTAGCCAACCTAATGATATTATTTATGCAATAATTTGGCATTATGTGTTGAATAATGATATTGAGTGTCTGCTATACATTATATAAATATTCTTCAACAAAACCTTCTCCATTCTGATTAAACAGAACCCATAAAATATCAGTGAAAAAGTAATAAGCTTTCTACATCCTGAAATGTGGCCTTAAATTTCTGTACATTATTCAAGCTGTTAAGCTATGTCCATGTAATAAACTACACTGAAAATAATAATAAAGATTCAATTCGATCTTCTCAACATGATTATTATTTAATTGAAGGAACTTACATCTCATAAAGTATGATGTCTTTCTAAACATACTTTCAGGATCATATTTCAAGAGAAGCTGTATTTGAAAGACAGCATGCACTGAACGGATGCACTAATTTGCTTGCTGTATAATTGCTGTGTACTAATATTAGGAAAGTAAAAATGATCTTAGATGAAGCCTTGTGGAGCTGGTCAAATATACTTAACAACAATGCCATTTGTAATACATATGCATTATGCAGAGGTGTTGTATCCCTTTTCTGTTGCAGATACTTAGACTCAATAAATGCTTTGAGTTGTTCATCTCCACTCCGTACACAGGTTGCATCTTCTGGTGTCTGGTGCCTCTATTCAAACCACTCCTTGGTACCACCACAAAGGGATGTTGTCTTTTAAGAAATGAGTGATACCCCTACTACCTGAAAAGGAGTGTAAAGTCCTAATATACAAAGAGATATCAATTAAAGTAAGGAATCCTAGCAAAAAGTGACACCAAAAGTAATGGGGAATTTGCAAAAGGAAGAGAGGGGAGGGGAGAACAGGAAAATACAGTCTGGGAAAATAAGACAAATTCAACTTCTTCTCTAACTTACACATTCTTCCACAATTGACCTTTCCACCAACCAAGAGAGTCAACCAGGACCCAGGGTAATTACAGACCAGGGAAACCAACTGGTCTCTAATTGCTGTAATTTGATGTAGTTGGAAAGAGAATACTACTCTGTTTGGGGATGAACAAAAGTCAGATCACATTTCTAAGATGGTGAAGTCCACAAAGGTACCATTCACACATTTAAGCTGCAGGTATCCTGGAGCTCCAGTGCTACAGCAAATGATACCCAAAAGAGAGACCGTGGGAGATGCCATTTATGCCAGCCGCTAAGAATTATCATTGACAGAGGAGCTGGAATTAGGAACAGGAAAACAGGATCCGGGGAAGTAAAGGTTCATAGACTATAACAACTAAAGTGAAATTAAAGTGCTTTATGTTTAAAATGGCCTTTGCTTCCTGAGCTGCTCTGTGCCTTTCATCATTTCCAAAACAGTTTTCTCTTGTACTTTCTCCTCAAAAACAGACACTCCTTCCCTAGATAACTTGCTGGGGCATATACAGCTGTGGTTTATCGTTATTTCAGTGAGTTGCTTATCCAAGTGACATCATGCAGAAGACTCCCTAATGAGGGTTTCTGGCTTCTCTCTACTAATCCCTAATATTAGACATGTTGTAGATGGAGTAAGATGACTGATAGTCATCTTACTTGTACTACTTTTGATAGGGCTCCCTAGAGCCTCCAGCTGGATCTGGGAAATCCCAAAGAGGGCTTCAGGAGGCTGAATAATCACAGATCTTGTCACATTTAGCTTCTCAAAGAGGAACAGGGAAAATGGAAACTCAGAAAAAATTTAAAAACTCTTCTTTTATTTACTTAGCAACTGAACTAAAGAAGTCCCTATTTAGCTCAATGAAAAATAAAGATTTTACGTTCTCACTTTCCACATTCCCTCTTCAAAACCATTTGAGGTTGTAAGAAGGCTTAGGTTGAATAAAGAATTTCAATTTCATTCTGAGCATATGCAATAAATGCAAAGGAACATTCATAGATACTCTTGAAATGACAAAAACTTTACACTTAAGGAAAAAAAATCTTCCAATAAAAGGAGAAAAAATCCACCTCTATTTAGAATCACAGAAAGTTAGGGTTGGAAGGGACCTTAGGAGGTCATCTAGTCTAACCGTGCATGCACGTGTGTGTTAGCACATTTTCTGAGAAGGTAGGAAACCTATGTTCAAATCCCACTTCTACTTGAGAGGATTTGAACCACATCATGCAAATCCTGGAACATGCCCTAACAACCATAGTAATGCATATTCTGGGGTGGACTTTAACTCCTATTGATCTCATTTCACTCTGCATAAAACTATTATTTAGAGACCAGAATTCCAAGAATCCCCTCCCTCTCATGACTGTGCTAAACAACAGTTTATAGCATTTTTGAGATGCATCTTTTTCCTGCTGGAGCTGTTTGAAATGTGTTACTATTAATTGAGAGAACAAGTGAGAGTAAGATTATAGTGAGGTGGTTAGGGCACTCATCTAAGATATGGAAAGCAGAGTTCCATACCCATGAATATTTAGGGTTTTTATATAGAACAGGACAGGATCAGCAAAAGGCACTGAAGCTGTCCCCAAAACAAAAGCCAGACCCAGGATATCCCACAGCATGGTGGCTAGGTGGTTAGGCATGGCCTGAGGCAGAATTAGGAATTGAAGTGCTGTCTCTCCATTTTTGGATCTAGTCAGAAGTCAATATAAACATAGACATTGCTGTTGCTGTGATCTCCTCCTTTGAAAGTAGTCCAGAAAAAAAATTCCTAGTGAAAACATTTTTCTGAATTCTAGAAAAATTCACAAATACTCTTGAAATGACAAAACCTTTACATTTAAGCAAAAAAAGTCTTCCAACAAAAGAAGAGGAGAAAAAAAATCCACCTCTATTTAGAATCACAGAAAGTTAGGGTTGGAAGGGACCTCAGGAGGTCATCTAGTGTAACCGTGCATGTGCGTGTATGCATTAGATATCTCGTATATGCATTTCTAATGCACTATGCTTATGCATTAGAAAGCAGTGTTGCCCTGGTCTGTGAAAGCAGAGAAAGAGAAGGTGGAAACCAAAAAAAAAGGAAAGGATAACACATAAAATAGTTGTAAATGAGGAAGGAAAATATTAGGAGCATTAATGCATGAAGGGATCAAAATATTGTATGTATGGCATTTCCATAGCATATAGATTAGTGGATTTATTCTTTTTCTTTAAATTAGTATTGTAATAATTAAATAGGGGTGGGGGTTGTTTTAGGTTTTTTGTTTTGTTTTTTTTTTATGTTGAATTGCCTATTTAAAGAATTGTGTGGTCATTTATTTTGCAGTGAATTTTTTTTCCAGTAAGGTAGTTTTGGATGTGGCTTTTTTTGTGCAAGTGATAAGCACATAGAAAGTTAATCTCAAACATATATATGGCTGTAAATAAATTGTTGTTAGGTCCAGAGATGTTGCCATTTTGAAAATCACAAAAGGACAAAACACTTGATACTCATCTGTGGCCTATGGAAATCAAGAGAAACTTCAAGGATGTAAATGGAGTTATCTTACTGAAAGACCAATATTAGAAGTGGGAAAAAAGACCCTCATTTACTGGGGACTTCTTGACATTACCAGCTTAGCAGATTTTGACCTATGACTATCTGCAGTCTATAGTTCTCACTTCCCAGAAAGCTTAAATTAACCACTGAAATAGCCTATCTGATCACTGATGCTTCAGCAAAGCAGGTCAGCAGCCTGTCATCTTTCTCATGTAACCTTGCCTTGTTACAACTCTATTCTGTCAAGGTACTTTCAAGGATAGTCCCAAATTATTTTTCCCCAAGGTAGCATTAGGTTGACATTTACAACAGAGCCCAACACTCTCAAATTTCGCCTGTCCCTACTTATGAACAGATGGAACAATAAATAGGAAGTTATTTCCTTACTTTCAAAATGTAGAAAAAGATTAAATTGTTAGGAAAAAAAAATTACACTTAAAAGAAAATTTTAACTTTTAAAAAAGTTATTATCATGTTAGTGCAGCAACATACTAATCCCTTTCTTTGTTTCTGACAGGATTCTCACCAACTACAGAGATCATAGCTGAAAGACTAGAAGCAAGGTCTAGAAATGCAGAAACAAAGTTTTAAAATATGAAATATATAGGGAGAGAAACCAGATCCTTAATCCCTTCTTTTGCAATGCCTGGGAAGCTGTTCACAGAGGTAAGCAGTGCATTTTTTTTCTGTATGAGAGGCCATGTATTGGTTCAGAACCAATGCCTATAGATCCAAGTGACACCATTTGCCTTTTGCAACAAAGTACTAGGCATATTGACTATTAAAAAGGACCCGGTTGAAGCACCTGGCAAAAAAGTCTTACAACTGCATTGCATCTACTGTATCTTTGATCATTTTAATAATTTCTATAATCTACTCCAAAAGCCAAACCAAACAACTAGCTTCCTCCAAGGCAGGATGATCAGGCTGCTGGGTCTGAGTTGCATGTTTGTTCCTCATTTTACATCCTGTGGATCTATGAACACAACGCATATTCTTGAACCAGTTGTAGTAAAACACAGATAGCAGAAATATCTAACACAAAAGGTTCCCATATATTTTCATGGTTCTCTGTTAGTTTATTTTTAAAGGGTACAAATAGTTTTGTGTAGCACAGATTGTACTTCTCAGTGAATGATAAGACATTTTGAATTTGCACAGTACAATGCTGCCATACAAGTTGCCTGTTTACATAAACTCATCCAAAATTATGGAAGCAGGGGCACTCTACCTTTATGAAGAGTCAATTTCTTAACATGTTTTAATATAACCTGCTTTACCTGAACAATCATCCAAAAAAGGTCTTAACAGAGCAAAATGATATAACTTTATATTTATGCAAGATTATTACACAAAAGGACTTCTCAAGATTTTGGAGAAATTAAAATTAACACAAAGCCACATACTTATGTCAGCCATTCTGGATTAACTCCAAGGTACTGAGAATGTGGCCTCTCTCTCCAGCATAGGCATTTCTGCTCGGCTACATGGTCTCTTGATTATGATTTAACTTCACAAGTTGTATTAAAGATGCACAGGACTGAAGACCTATCATCAAGTATCACTGGAAGAGAGAGACAGAGACAGACAAAGAAACAAAGAGAAAGACAAAATATAGTTAAAAACAAAATTCCTAATTCTTTTCCAAAACAATACACTCTACAGAAAAGGTTTTTTTTCTCTGGGAAAGAGTATGAGATAAAACATGGCAGATGTGGGGTCACACTCCTAGCACATTCAAAACACTTAGGAGATGGACAAACATACAAATTACAGTGCATTAAAAGACGGGACTTCAAGTCCCCAAAATCCAGTAATTCTCTTCTTCTGGAAAGCAAATATTTATGAGGGTAACAAGAAATAACTCAGGTGGTATAACTGTCAACTTCAATATGTTGAGTGTAACAGTGGGGCGAGCTGGACAAGTCAGTCCTGGCAAGGGAAGACCCCTGGAGGCATGGCAAGCCACTTGTGGAGGGCAGCTGAATGCCTGGTAAGGGCAGGAGATGGCCAGTATTTAACTGCAGGTGCAGAGCTGACAGTGATGTCACAAACCAGCGACCTGCCACAGCTAGAAAAGAGGAAGCAGGGCTGTACAGGGAGAATGTACAGAGCACTTTGGATGCAAAAGACACTGAAGCAGGGGGGGAACAGAACTGGATCCACAGCCTGAAAACTGGGAGGGATTTCCTGCCAGCCTGGGACCACTCAGAGAGAGACTCCCCATGGACCACGGCACCCAGAGAGAGAAGCACAGGAGTTGGGCAGCTGGAAACATGGGTATGGTGAAGATGCTGCTGCCTTTAGTTTCTTTTTTTCCCTTAATAAATAATTGACATTAACTTAGGAGACTCAGCAAGGGGGGTACAGACTTAAAAGCCCTGAATTGATAAGTGGCTCACAATTTGATGTTTTGATTTTGTAGCTCATGGACTGATGTTTTGATTTTGAAGCCCACAAATTGATTATGGGCTGAGTTAATTTAAGGAAGACCACAAATTAATTGGGGCCTCTATTAAACTTAAGGGGACCCGGGAGTTAATTGATTGTGGCCAACTAGGAATTGGATATGGACTTTGTTAATTTAAGAAAACCCATGAATTAATTTATTGCTGAAGTTTGATTAAAACGCTGTGACTCAAGTGAGGATGATAGTGAAGGCCAATGGACCAGAATTAATTGCATCATTGGAGCGCAGGTCTGGACTTGAGGCATGAGCCCTGGGTAGCCTGAGAGCAGGGTTGCTGACACCGTCACAATCTCAGTAGGTGTGTTGGGGAGGAGGAGCCCCAGGAACTTCCACAGCACGAGCATGCTCATGAAGGTGCCAATAACATTCTCGGACCCTCCTTTTCTTCTCAAGATCAAGGCTTGGCAGGTGAGTAGAGGGAGGTACCCCACATGCAAATCGTATTGCCACTCTCGTGTACAGGTGAGCACTCTACAATGAGACTTAACACCTCTGAAGAAAATATTTTGAAATATTGGAAATGTGTTACCTACTGTTTGATGGAATAGTAGATATTACTGCTCTACCCATGTCTTTTGAGAAGTAAATAGTTCCTTTTAAGCAAAAAACAAAAAAAAATCCTTCCATTTCAAATGTGAAATTACCTTCTCAACAAAATTCCACATAAGCAGTTAGAGCATTCTGTTCAAGTTACATTATCATGCATAAGATTTAGCTTATGCTTTAAGTTTTCTTTTGTCATGAAAGGTTCTTTATAGCAAATAAAAGGGAAACACACCCCTAGAATACAAGGAAACATATTATGGATAAGGCAAGAACACCTCTTAATTTCTCTATCAACAGGATCTAAAGATAAATTTTCTTCCTTTCCACCCCCAAAATTCATACAATGTACAGATTGTATTGCATTCCTTTAGATGCAAAATTGAAATGGAAATTAGATTTTTTTAAAAATCAGCTTGATTATGAAGCAACGCACTGCTATAAAAACTCTCAAAGTCATAGTTCTTAGGAAAAAAATACTCCATGTTAATTAAGCATATTTTCAAACCTTTAATTTAAAAGAAAGATTACAACATATTTTATATTGATGTTCTCAAGAAAAAGATTCTTCCATGGAGAATTACTGCTGTATTAATATTTATGATATGCATATTAGTTGTTTCAGCTGGCTACAATTTGCTGTCCTACAAAATACTTCAGAAATGCTACATATTCTCTATAATTCCACCAACAATATTTAAAAGAGCTTGAAGGGTTAGTTCAAATCTTAATGGCTGCAGGGCATGCTTTGATTTTCTTAAACATGCCTATGCAAAGAGCTACTTTCTGGTTTCATTACAAGTAGGTCAGACTAAACTAGGGCATTTCTTCTGTGGGCCAAATCACATAGCGAAAAAGTAAAGCTCAAGTGAAAGTGCTTTGCTCTGAATGCCAATCAGTCAAGTGTCACAGGACTAAGCAACTGAATCTGAGCCAGCCTACAGCTCCTAGTGCACAGGAAAACAGCAGTTACAATTATGAGGTGTGGTACAAGGCACTATTCCAAGGAGAACCACTGGGATCTCTGCTATGCAGCATGTAATGTACCCTTATTAGGGAAACCTTCCCCAACTCTCTTGTATAAATTCAAAAAGGAAAGTGTTTTAGCTCCACTTCTTTTGGTCCCCCATGGATGCCTATACATGTGCAGCAAGGCTGCTCTGACATGCTGTAATTAATCAAGTCTGCTGGAGGCTCTTGGAGCATGGTAATTACTGCACTCCAACAGACTGCAGCGTCTTGTGTATTAACATCCCTGCATTAAAAAATGGCAATGGGGATGCTTTAACTAAAACTCATTTGATGAGCTTTAGTTAAAGCACTCCTTCTGCCATTTTTCCATGTGGGAACACATGCGTGAGACACTCCAGGTGCTTTAATTAGAGCAGCTCTTGGAGCCTTTTTAATTAAAGTGCCCTCCCCATCTCCCACTCCTGCATCATGTGTATAAATGCCTCACGTATAGGGCCCTACCCAAATTGAGGAGTCAGGCAACCAATTTCACAGGCAGATCATGGGGCCGGACACCATTTTCATGGGCTTATCATGGTGCCCCTCCCCCACCATGCCTCTGATTGCCTATGGGGCCCAGGTGGCCCCACCCCTCACCACTGACTGGACAAGAGGGCTGTCCCTCATGTGGCCTCACTCCTTGCTGATGATTGAGGGAGAGGGGTGGGGCTGCATGCCAGGCAGCCTTCTTAGCCAATCAGTAGTAAGGAACAGGGGCAGCCACCATTTTGGCTGCTCTCCTTTGTACTGGCAGTTTCCCTCTCCTTTCTACCCCACCTCGGCAGGCTGCACAGCCAGGCTACCACAGCCATAAAGAATTCTGGCTCCCATTGAGGGGCCAGTATTTTTTTTTTCCCATGAATTTTGTGGACATTGCCCAATTTCACAATTTCCATGACATTGAGAATGGAGTAGGTCCCTACCTATATGTACATGGCAGCAAGGGCAGGATATGGACCTATGTGCTTTCTTGTCTGTCTGAACTGTATAACAGAGGAAGAAAAACATGCATGTTATGATTTGCTGTATGCATTCTGCTTCTTACCATTGCTGTCATGTGGTTATGTCCATCTTCACCATTAAGAGTCAAAGGAGAAAGGCCTAATTGTAGCCAGTCCTGATTAGAAAAAGCAAGGATACATACAGAGTCTTTTTTTTATCTAGTGAACCTTCCCTCCTAACATCCTTAGGGGCTAAACACAAGAGAGGGAGAAGAATACATAGATGTGATCATAGTTTCAGTCTTCTATATATGATTCAGTACAGATGCCTTGCCATAGGCATCTCTGCAGAGGTGTAAAAGTGAGCCTGTTCTCCAGACATGCATGGGAAATCTAGGGGTATGATAAGTTCCTGAAGTACACAACTTTTTCATGGGAATTTCACATTTGGATGGTTAAAGCCATGAATCTAATGTGACAGCAATGCCCAGATCCAACATTACCCTCAAACATTTAAATGGCATTACTTTCATTCATATGCAAATCAGAAGACAGATTGTGACAATAAATGTGCAAGATAAGCTATCAGCTGGCCGTTATCCATTAATATTTGTATGTGCATGCACAGTGAAAAAATATCCATGAAAAAAAATAATCTCCTTCTATGGGCTTTAGGTTTGTGGTGCACATTTCATTTTGGAAGCTCCACATAAGCAAAAGAAAGTCATTTTCTCAAATCTCAGTACAGTAATATTGAAACTAGATAAGAGCAATCCCTTCAGGATCCCATGTCTTTGGCTAAAGTTTATAACTTATTACTTAGTCATGTGTCTTACATTTTACTTTCATGTGAAAACAAATCAATTGTTTTAAAGGACTATTATCATAGGAGCCGTAAGACCCAGCATAAATTTTAATTAAGCTCACAACTTGATTCCTATCAAATATTTATTGAAACAGCTTGTTCTTGGAAAATTTTTATAAAATATATATATATATATATATATTGTAAAACTTGGTCTGATATTTTTAGAAACATTTTTTTTTCCCATTCTGGAAAAGGTTGTTTCATGATGTTTCAAATTTTCATTTTGGAATTTTGATTTTTTTATGTTCTTTTATGGCTTTTCAAATCTTCTTCTATTTTTTTCATTCTTATTCTTATTTTTATTACTTGTGAATTATCTTATGACACAAGCATTATACTGAAGCACCCATTTATTTTTAAAGTTTGTAGTAAAAAGAATAAAGCTGATCTAGAAAAGATAAGATATTTCAATATGCACTAGACCTATCCTTGATTAATTAAAAATAATATTTTTAATTTTATTATATTCAATCACGTTAAGATGTATCAATAACACTCATGTACTGAGCCGTTATATGACGTGAAAATAATAAAAATTAAAAAAAATGAAATGAAATTCTAAAACTAAAAATCTTAATGTTCTAAAACAAGAATTGGAAACTATGGGAAGTTTCTTATGTCTGTTCAGGAAACAGATCCCTCTCCTGCATTGAAATAATAAGTTTCCTCTGAAAGGAAACTTTGTAGTTCCAAACAGCTCTGCCCACAACACCCTTCATGATGGTAAATATTCACATTTTACAAAAAAGAAAGACAAAACATAAACATAAAATGAGTAGAATCACTTACTGCATCGGGGGTGCATGTACACATAACAATAAGGTGATGTAGAAATGCACTATGGCAATGTAGCTCATTGCTATGTAGCATCGGTGGGCACAAACCATGATACCAGTGCTACATTGCAGTAGGAATGAGCTACTTCACTACAGCACATCACAACAGCAATATAGCTACTAAAAATAATCATGTGCCACCAGGATCGCACAGTAACAGCTGTTACTGCACTATCATTTAATACTTTCTAAAGCAAGTACTAAATGATGGCATGGTAACAACTGTGCCATGGGGGACGTGTGTAGGCATGCCCAGTGGGTCAGTGAAAGAGCCATAAATAAGCCAATTATGTCTGACCCTGAATTTAGTGCCCTCCAAAACTGAACATCTTGTTTCTTTCTTAATAGTCAGTACATCATCAGATGCTATTACACCCATTCTAAAACCTTGACTAGTAAGGATGATCTCTTCATGAACATAGCTCTCACACATGCAAAAGAAAGAGAAGCTGAATGATAACTATGTTTGACAAGACTCCAGGCTATGTCCCAATCAATCAAAAAGAAATATAAAAGCAATTCTAACAACTTGCATTTACCCATTAGGAATTCATAGGGCCATATGCTCTCATGTAGACAAGGCCCAAAGCAAACTCAAATTAGTCAGAGTTTGCCAAGGACACATGGTGAGGGAGAAGGAGACTGAAAGAAGCCATTTTACGAAGTCTAGCCCCACTCGTGTTGTAACTGCAACTTCTCAGTCCTAAGCGAGTATATATCACAAGTTCAGAGGACCATAGCAGAGAAAGGCCATATGCTGCTCTCTTTTTCGGGGGGATAAGTTTACTGATAGATCTTAACTCAATGAGAGAAGTAAAATTTGCACCCCTGGAGCTTTAGATCACTCTGGGATAGATGGCTAAGAATCATGGATATGAGCTCTTCTCCGGCTCAGAAACAAATCAAGCATACTATCTATGACTGAATCAGACAACCTTGACAATCCACTCATGGGAACTGTTAGGTTTATAATCTGACAAGGCAGTCTGAGATAAGCAAAAACTTAACTTTGCACCAGAAGGTATCTGAAATTGCTGTTTTTCCAGTTTTACAAATTGGTAAAAATAGGATTGAAAGAGCCTCTTCTGGTATCATTGTGTGACATTACATGAAAAGCAAGGAATGAAAAGCTGCCAGTCAAAAGGAGAATCAAACTGCTTTGGAACCTCACAGAAGTGTTTACAAGAACCACAGGGAGATTTTGGAGGAGACAAGGCAACTCTAAAAATGACTGAAAAATAGACAGCTTTGCTAGTAAAGTTGTCCAATCTGCTGTTTTTTTCTGATATCCAAAGGATCTAGGTTCCTAGGACTGGAAGGACTAAGAAATCTGGCTCCCTAACACCCATAGAAACTCACTAACTGAAAGGGCCCCTATAATTGCCACTGTAAGCCCTCACACACTGTAGGCCCCATATTTGAAACACCAAGAACAACTTATCATAAAAGCAGGGTACACAAGGTCATTGCCAATGGGGCAACAAGGAAATTGTTTGTTAAGAAATGCTCATAGGATGCTAAGAAAATGACAACTGCCACTTCATAGCTGGGATCCCTAGACCAGGTTCCACCATTTTTAAACCAGTCTATATGTGCTGAACTTCTGTTCTGTCTCTCTCTTTCATATGACATTTTAGGATTACAACGTTCATAGATTAGTATCTAAATTTGATAGCCATTTGACTGTTTCAGGGGTAGCTGCATGGTTTCATTTTAGATCACCATTAAATGATCTAATTGGGCAATCATTTACAATGTGTTGCACCGTCTGAAAAATCGCACCACAATCGCAACCCGGATTCTCTGATTGCCCATTTATGGAGTAGGTGTCCGCATTTTCCACGAAACGTCCAGATGCAATTCAGCAAGGACCAAATCTTTCTTGGAAGGTCAAGTCCTGGCTGGGGGACTGTATGTCATTAACAATGTATTTCTGTAGCAGGTTAGTATTTGTCTAGGCTTCCCTCCATTTTTCTTCAATGCTCGTGTTATCATCATAGGGTGTCTTGGTGCATTTCCAGAGGGGTTTTCTAGATTTAAGTGGTAGGGTAGTGATGTTCTTATTGATTGGGAGGTTTGGGTGACTGATGGCCTTATAGTATTCCCTTTCGCTTGTGGCATCGCAGTGGGGCTATGGGAAAGCACTGTTCGCTAGCACTGGAAGCCATAGTAATGGCAGACTTTTTAGCATTCCTGATATTAGCCACATAGCTGCACTTAACTGTGTATCACCAATCTTTGTGTGTATGCTTTTTTTCCGAACTGGGGAGCAATATTCTGCTGCAGAAGAAACAAGTGCTAGAATGGCTGTAAGAAGCATGGTTGCATTTGTTCCCCATGCTGTTCTGGCCAGTTTATGCACAGGGTTAACTCATGCTTTTTATTTTTTAAAGCAACATTCTGTAGATGTTCACGAAAGGTGAGGTTCCAATCGAGAGTTACGCCAAAGTATTTTGGGAACTTCTCATACTTAACCTCTTCTCTGCAGAAAGCAATGGTGAGTTTCTGGTCAGTGTGGGCATTGTTTAAATGAAATTACATGAGAACAGATTTCCTTGGATTTGGACGGAGTCTCCAACATGCAAAATATTCTTCAAGTAACTTGAGATCTTTGCATTGATTGACGAAGTTCAGCCCTTACTTATTGTGTAGTTTGGTGATCCATAAGGGTCTTTCCATCCAGCACCATTTTTTGAGGTAATGGAGTTTATGATTTTATGCTGACAGTCTTATTCAGTAGTGGAAGTGCTGCTCCTAGGTGTCTCCGAAGGTGCCAAGCTTTACGGCTTGAGTGTATACAATCTAATGACTCCATTGCTTCAGTCTGTTCTGTTACTGGTGTAGACCAGTTTTGTGCACTGAGATTCTGTTCTTTTATGAGTATACACCAGTTTCTGACCACTTTTACCAGTGAAAGTTTAATGTCATAAACATTAAACTATACATTTACTAATAAAAATATTAAATAGGATAGGTCCCAAGACTGATCCCTGAAGAATACTGCTCTCCAGTTATCTTCCCACATAATCTATTGTAGTATCCTTTTGGGACAATCCCTTATTGTTTATTTCTTTATTTATTAAGTTTACAGGCTGCCCTTCCAGGCTCAAGGTGGCTTACAAGGAAGACAACATATCTTTAAAAGATATCACATCTACCCAAAGAACCATGCCCACCTTTATAAAATAAGATCGTATAACAAAAGCAGCCCTCCCTGCCCCTACTTACTCCCACTTCTCTGCTTTTCACCTAGGAGAGTATGGTGTACCCCTTCCCCTCCTGCTCCTTGTATACCTCGTTATTGTAGTATGGAACACTATCCACTCTATTTTGGCCAATAATTTCCCATGAGACATGGTATCAAAAGCTTTGATTATATGAAGATAAATTAAGTCCAATGCCTTACTCTTATCCAAGAACTCTATTATTTAGTTAGGAAAGCCTATGAAATTAGTCTGACACAGTCATCCATTGATAAATCCATGTTACATTTTGTCTCATTTTCCATTTCCTCTCGTACCTTCATCCATTTCTTTCTTTCAGTATCGGTTCTAAGATCTTACTGACTATTGAAGTCAAGCAAAAATGACTGTAATTGCCTGGATCAACAACAGATTTAATGATAAATCAGTGCTAGACAAGCTGCTATTTTGTGCACTGATATTTTCAATATTCTCAGATGTAGATTTTCTGGGTCCCCAGATATTGGGACAGAAAAGAGCTTAAATTTGGCTTCTAACTCAGATATGGTAATTTTTATATTCTTGTCTTCATTGCTGAGTGACATGCCACCAATATCCTTGGTTGACTCTTCATCCTGATTGAACATTGAAGCAAGATATTTATTTGGTTCTTGGGCTGTACCTAGGTTATCCTTCATCTTCTCAAGCTCTCAAAAATGTATGTGTGTACATAGTCTTAAGGAGTCTGTGTTACCAAATTTGCCCATTACTTTGGGGTGTGCTCATTTATTAGGGATAGTTTCTAGGGTCTTGGTGATTCTGTCAATGTGCTGCTTGTGTTACTATACGGAGCTGTATTTCTCCCTTCTGCAAGCCCTCACCCCCAGCGGAGCTATCTTGCAGGACTCAATCTCAATGGGACTGGGTTCCTCCAGTCACCAAATCAGTCATACACACAAACACACACAAATTAACGTGACACGCCTGACCTGGCCGGGCTGATCAGCATGGACAGGCTGACACCCTCATATGCCAAGAATCAGTTCATAAGAGCAACAATAAAATGCAGTCAAACACAAGCACACAGGTAAACAGAATCCCTCTGAATCCAGCTGGGTGTCCAGCTGACACCCTCATGGGCCAGCATTCAGTTCATAAGGGCACGTCTGAGTCAAACTGGGTCAATCAGCCTGTACAAGCTGATCCCCTTATGTGTTTCAAACTCAGCATGTCCCAATCTTTGGCCTCTTGATGAGCAAACCCCACAATAATTTAGGCTTCACAGGGATCTTTAGCATAGGTAAAAGAAGCGTTGCTGCAGAGCACAGGAGGAAAAAGAAGCAGAGAAGGAAAAATATACCCAATTACTACCAGTTTGCCTATAAAAGTTATTTATTGCTAAGCATATGAAATATATAATAGTACTAGTAGTAATAGACATGCAAAAGAAAAACAAACACAAACAATGACAATACTACCCTGGTTTCACTAAGTATTTGGGGAAACTTAGCTCAAGCTTAACTGATACAGTTCAGGTTCAGAAGTTTATGCCTAGAAAGAAGAGAGAACGCTGGGAATCTCACCGAGTCCACGGTACCCAGGCTGCAAAGCTGACAGGCACAGTCCGTAGCACAATCGTTGAAGAGAGAGACGATCTGTTCTTCCAGCGACCCAAGAACGACAGGGGATGGTGTCAGCACAGGAGTTTTCTTCTTCTTCTTTCTTTCTCCCTCTTTCCTCCTGCTTCTTCTTTTTCTTTCTTCTCTTTCTTCTTTTTAAGCACACACACTTACAGATTTTTATACCCTCAGTTCAGCTGCTTTGAAGCACCCTCAGTAGTGTAAATCATTGTCTTTTCTATTGACAAGGGGTTATCTGGTTTGGACCATCTCAGGAAACTGATTGATAATCAGGAAACACTTAAGATTAGGGAGTAACCCAAATACTTGGGAGCCAGCTTGAGATTCCTATGGATGGCAGATATCCTGATGGGATATCTCATGGTTTCTTCAGGAACAATAGATAGCTTGCAGCATCAGGATTTTGGATTTTTACTTGTTGTGCACAAGCCTCAGCTTAGCATGACTTTTCCAGATTTTACTATAGTCTTTTAACAGACTTAAAGCAATTATTGGGGTGCTCATAACCTTTTGTGGAGAGGACTCCCACCAGTCGTCTCGGCAAAGATACAACAACACCTGGGATTAGGGCTCCATCAGGCTGGATGCTGTGATGAACCCTTAACCATTGTTCAAATTTTGCCCATACCCCCTCGGACTTGGTCTCTTGCCTCAGCATTCCCTAACCCGGCAACCGAGTTTTAGTCAATCAAGTTTAAATAGGCCTCCCATAGTGGGACCGGGGAATGTACGGCCCGAGATGCCTATTAAACTTAGAGCTGTGTGTGTGTGTCTGGGGGGAGAAAAGTCCTTAGCAAATCCAGATTAGAACTGGTCTGATAAATGCTGAGCTGGGTGTGTGTGAACATGGGTTAATTAACATTGGAAGCACAGATTCCCCATCATGCAGCGCTCCCCTGCTTCTCCGGTCCCAGAATTCACTGCAGTCTCTGCTTCAGGCTTTCTGTTTTCCATCTCTCATGTAAATGAATGGTCATCTGGTTCCTTCTCGGATGTAAATGAGACCTAGGGCAGTTGTTTCACTCTTATCACCCTTATCTGGAGAGTTTTAGGTGCGTCTCTCACTGCATCTTAATCAGTTTCATTTATGTAGAGGAGGGGAGGGAGGGGGGGGGGGTGAGTCCTTTGTGAGTCAGACAGACTGCATCCTGTGCCAGGGTTGCCCAAGAATACAGAGCTGAGGCGTGACATCTGGCAGTGCAGAGTTGAAATGTTTATAAGATACTCCTGCTTTTGCTGTATGGGAAAATATCCACAGGTTAGAAGCTAATGGTCTTTTCTGGCTCTTTTCCTGCAAACAGGGGAGCTTGTATAGAGCTTGTAGAATATGATAGAAGGGGCCAATTTTCCTCTCCTCAGTTTGTTCCAGTTTCCCTTTCACCAACTAGATTTTGACTCATGGCCTAGATTTTCCACTTCTTTCATCCTGCCACAACAGAATATGAAGAACTATAGTAATGTAGATGCAGCAAGTCACTATCCTCTAGAATAGTGAACTGCTACAAGACTGAATATAAAAGATAAAAAGAAGCAAAGGTCCTATGTTCCTTAGGGCCGTCATTTCTCCTAGTAGAGAGGAAGTGTAAGAGATCCAACCGCCCACCAGCAAAGAGCCAGTTTTTTTTTAATTATAGGTACAAGAAAAAAAATGTAGTCAAAGGATCAGTTTCAAGCTATGAATAAATAGGAGTGTCAAAGCATACATCTGACAATTGCTCAAAAGCCTTTAGAAAAGCCTTAAGACTTGGGAGTTTGTGAAAAGGGGGCAGGACCGAAAACTTGTGGGAAATAGTTCATAAAAAGTAAAATGAAAATATTTCAATTCAAATGGACAAAATGAGAGAGAAAAACAGAGCACAAGCAAGTATCTGTAGAGAACTTTGCCTATACTTTTCTTCTCAGCAAGAAAGATGGCTCCTTCTCACTAAATTGCCAGAATAGTCCACAATAAACATGGAAACTTGAATATATGCATGTATTCCATAGTATATTATATAAAATTATTTTACTTCATTTTTCTAAGTTCTTAGAAAAAATTGCAGCTGCATCTGATACATAACAGGTTGCTAGTAGATGAATGTCAACAAATTATATTACATATCATTTTCTCAAACAGTACTTGCAATTTGTTTGAATGAATACTTGTACACACTCCCACCGTGCTGCCCTGTTCAATCCCATCAAAAATTGCTTGAAACCTCCTTCCCAGGGGAAATTCTGCAACTTAGGCTGCACTCTAGAGGTACAGCCTGAGACCCAGCAAGCCCTTCCCCTGACAGCTAAGGGACTGGGAAAATTCAGTCCCTCTCCACAAACCAGGGCTGTCGGATCTTGAGCAGACAGGGAAAAGCCATCTGTCAGCACCTCCAGGACTTGGATTCTGAAGACTCCAGGCCTAGCACAACCTCTCTCCACCAGTCCTTAGCCCCCGAACACCCTCCTCCATAGACCCCTGATCCATACCAGTCCTTGAGCCTTCTGATCCTCTACCCACATATCCACAAATCCCAGACTATGCACCATTCCCAGCCTTATCCCCACCAACCACTCAGACCCTGCAGACTTCAACCCATCAGTCCCTAAATCTCCAGACCCCACCCCCACAAAGACCCTAGACTGTACCCCAGTCCTCAGCCCTCTGATTCACCCTTGACAGCCAATCAAATCCTGCAGACCCCATCCCCAGTGGCTCCCGATCCCCAACCCCCTTTCCACAGCCTACTCCATGCCAGTCCCCAAGACCCCTGATCTCCCCCCACTCTTATCATATCAGACCCCATGCCATTCCCCAGCTGGATCCACTCCCCACCCACCACCCCCGTAAACTGATCTGCCCCTTGCCTCTCCCTGCCCCTCCACCTCTGGAGACCCCATCCCCATCCCCATGGCTCTGATGTTGATTGGCCCATCCCCACCCCCATGGTTCCTGGACCCCCAGATTTCCCTGCCATGGACCCTACCTGGAACCTAGATCATGTCTGCACAGAAGGCAAAGGCATGGGGGTCACAATCTGCTAGATATGGGTCTTGCTTGACTGGACACAAGCCTATCTCCTCTCCTATACCCATTCTGCATGGATCCCAGTCTTACTAGGACTGGGCCCTCTGTCCTTCTCCCTTGCCTCTCCAATATATACAGGGCATGGCCCAACTCAGGCTCCTGTTCCCAGACTCCCCCGCCATGCTTCCCTCAACCCACACCAGAAGGGCTAGAGAGCCAGTAAGGGATGATTTTTAGACCCGGGAGTTTGCATTTTTCATCTCATTAAAAAGGGGCAAATGCAACAAGCAAATCTTGGATAACCTATTTTGTCACAGTATCACATTCTTATTCTTTTTAAAAGCTGTAGCATTTTACAGCAGTGTAAATACCCTCTTTTTGTTTTAAAATCCATGGATTCTGGCAAATTCAGCATAGGTCCACTGATCTCTCTTTAGGTGCTGCATCGTTTTTTTTCTAACATGAGAGTCATTTAATCTATTTTTGCAAGGTTCACATGATCAAGTATCTGACTCTACTTGGCATTTAAAACATAAAACAAACAGCGTTGCTGTATAAACAGTTTGCTAAATGAATTTCAAGATAAATTATGCCATGCCCTAAAAATAGAATGATTTCTGTAATGGTTTTGTCCAGTTTTTCATTTAATTTAATTACAGCATGATAGTTTTTTAATGAATTGTTTAACCCTGAGGAAGGATTGCTAAATAAGCTAATGTGTAGTGTATACAATGAATTCTGGAATAAAAACACAAATGTAGTACAGCCTATTAATAAACTGGCAAGTTCCTCTTAAAATTAAAATCCAATCTACTAGGTTTGTGTGTTATGTATTGCAGTCCTTCCTTTTAAAAAAATGACAACACCAGATTATTTGTGACGGAATTTTCTTGCACAAAGAACTAATCAGTCCCAGGAAAGAAATTACCAATCAATGAGGGAGAAAAAAAAGTTATGGAAATGTCAAGAGTCTACAGAATGACAACCCCTACAGTTTATTCAGTCCTCCCCTTTATGCAAGTGCATATTATAATTCCATATAGCAAATACGATCTTGCTATTCCACTAGAAGATAGCAAATACAGATTTCAAACTACAGAAGTAATTATGTTAATGACAGGATTGGTGGGTTATGGTAGAAGGAGGGATAAACTACAAGTTCTCAGCAATATATACATTTCAGGTTGGTGGAATTGGAAAGCAGGGGGAGGGTAGGATAAAATGGTTTTCCACTGATATTCAGTGTGAAGTTTCAGGCAGGACTGAATTTTCACATCAGAGCAGCAAAGACTCTAGAGACCATGTGGCAGTCTGATGTAAATTTACACTGCCACAAATCCTGAGTAAGAAAGTAGTTATTATGAATTCTCATTGATCAGTTAGTGGAACCTTTAGGGGTTCCAATGAAAACACTATAAAAAGGGGGAAAAAAATCTAATGACCCAGACTGAGCACCTGTTCTAGCCTACATATGTACACATTAGGCATTCACCCTATCCTAGCTAGTCCCTGTTCTTAAAGGGATTCAGATTATGAAGAGGCCTCACTGATTCCAAGTTCCCTGGCCCTTTGAAGGGACAAACCACACCATTTTCCATAAATCTTAACTCTAAGGATGCGGTAAGATATCCCCTTTAATAAACATTTATTCAACACTTAAAAAAAAATTAATACTCTTTTTACAAGGTCATTTCTCTGATTAATTGAGCTTTATTTTTCCATCCTGCTACAATTCTGTATTTCCAACTTCCCTTTCAGAATGGAAGCTTGGGAAGTCAAATACCACATCCTCTCACAGGCAGACAAGGTTCTTTGGGTAAATCCAATATCTTTTATTAGATGAACTCAAATAGCTGGAAAAATTCTTCTTAGTAAGCTTTCAGCCACAAACACCTTCATCAGGCTGAAGTATGTTTGTGCCCAAAAGCTTGCAAAGAAGAATTTTCCCAACTATTTGAGTTGGTCTAATAAAAGATATTGGATTTACCCAAAGAACCTTGTCTCCCTATGTCCTTAGACCAACATGGCTACAACCTACACCACTGAAACATGGAACATATTCTCTCATACACACACTCCAAAATAAACACGTACCTTGTTTTTGAAAGGCAGAATAAATAAATAAATAAATAAAAAAGATCGCTCTTTGTAGCGAGTAGAAGGAGATAGGGAACTGAGTTTGCACATTGTTCTATTCCCTGTGAGTCATATGCCAATTTATCTGTTGCCTGTTAAAGCAGAAACATAAAATGTACATCAGAATTTTCAGCAGCTGTTTTTGATGGGAGTAACAGGGAGTGAAGTGTGTATCATATGCAAGAAAATACAATAGTTAGGGGAAAATACTATAGCAAAGTAAAAAAATCAGGAATTCTCAGGGAAAGGCATGGAATTTCACAACAAGCTAAGTTGGAGGAGGCTCAGAGAACTAAGAGAACTAAAGATGCTTATTAAAATGGAACCAAAACATTGTAAATGTTTGCAAATAACTAAAAAGGAGAGACACCGCACAATATCAGTACCTGTGGATGCTACCACAGCACTCACTGCCAATCTCTGCTGATAGCTATGCCCAGTGACAAAGGTGAGAGCTTGTTTGTTCAATATCAATCAGTAGTATTTTTAAGAGATCATATGACACCTGTTTTCTCCCAGAGTGAAGTATATTTTTGTACTGAAATTTATTTGAGCTAGTCAAACTTCCAGAAGTAGGAAGAAAGAATATAAGCACATGGATACGTATTTTTTTTCTTTTAACTCTATTTTTAAGTCTTCAAAATCCAACCATTCCCCCTCCCTTCCTAACCACATAGATGGATTTTTCACTGATTTTCCTTAAATCTCAGAAAATAAGAAGCCTGTCATTATTTCCGCTGAGATGTAATGACAAGCAGGTACTATTTAAAGCTGGCTTGAAAGCCTCTGATGGAATATTTATTTCCATTGTAGAATGGCAATTTGTGAATAACAAAAGATTTTATGGAGATGTGTCACTTTGAACAGAAATGTACATGGAACACAAAGAGGTTTCTGAACTTGCCTGCCCGTTTCTTCTGCCAGAATGTCATATGGGCTGCCCCCAGCTGTCCCAAGGCTCCAACATCCCCACACTAGCTCAAATTAAAAAAATAGTATGCCTTTTAGAGAAGAGAATTGTACAAGGAACAACCAATCAAACACAGGAGGAAACTTATGTGGTAACTTATATTTCATTGCTATTTCAAATCACCAATATATGTACCTTCCCTAACTTTATACTAGATAAATCATTGTACTCTGGGAATAGTGGGAAACAGGAATTCCATATCCTCAAAGTTTGCCATTATAGACTCTGCTATAAGCAAAGGACTCCTCCTTGTTCATCCTCATTTCTCTCTTGTAAGAATTTTCCCCAGCTTTCTCCTGCTATACTTTTAAATTATAAATCTCCAGAACTGACTTCCTTTTCTTCTTTCAGGCTTTCCCACTTACAATCCTTCAGAGATTGCATTGGTAGCTTATGCAATCCAAAATAGGGGAAATAGTCCCCATACTATTGCCTTCTTTCCAAAAAACTTTTCTTGGCTGTGGTTCAGAGAGATAGAAAAAGCTGGTCAATAAGAACTTTAGTTTATTTTTGATAGCTATGCATAGTGGAGAGATAGATTTATTGATAGGAAAAAGGATTGGCTTTCAATATTTATCACTTCTGAAGAATTCAGACACCATCTATCAAAACGCCTTATTGTAAAATCTTATTTTAGAAGTGCCAGATATAAAATAATGTGTAGATTCAGTCAAACTGACTAGTTACACTAGATATAACCTTAATTTTGTGAGCAAATAACAACATATAATTTTCAGCAACAATAGACTGGTTATCTATTAAATTTGTAAGATTTGCAATCTGTTGATTTACAAGAAGTAGGCCAAATCCAAGAAACCAAGGTCCAAATCCTATTACACTTCTAGCTGTTTAAGGAGGCAAACAAGTATTCACAGGACCCAGTTCAGATCTAGGTAGCTTAGTTTAAGACCAGTGCATGAAAGTGTTTGCCATTTGCTGCGAGTGGTGCGGGCAGCCAGAGCTAAATCAGGGGGAGGGGAGGGGCCATGTTAACCCTTTATTGATCTAAATCAAGCTCACCTTGGAAGTGAACCAACTTCAGATCAAACATACTATTTTGGGGGTGACCTAAGCCCTCTGAATGGTTTCATGCCAAGGAATTTAGATCACCCTAACATTGGTTAGGGTGATCTAAACATAAACCTCATATGTACACTAAGTGGTACTTAGCTGTCTAAAAGTACCTGTATAAGAGGCGCACACTACTACTTGCATGGATTTTAGACCTAATTTCCACTTACTGCTTCTGCACTTTACATCAAATATTCATTGTGTAAAATATACAGAGAGTAAAATGGACAAGATCAGGGGACCAGCTCCTGAGGAACAAAGCAAGGATCCCTTTACTCTACTTCTGCCCCTGCCTATACCTTCTCATCTTAACTGCCTAGTGGGACAGATTAATGGGAGGGGAGAAGGGTAGCCTTAGTCATGCTTTGCCCACACTTTTAGCTCCTCTGGTCATAAGTGAGAATTTAGAACCTGGCTTCTTAATTCCTGGGCAAGTGGGATAACTACTAGCTTTTGAGGCTAAAAGACCTTTTCTACTTCCCTGTCAGAATTCTGAGCTTCCCACGCAGAACAGAATTATAGGAGAGAGCAAGAATCTCTTCTAAACATATTCTGGATCATGCAGGTTGAAATAGTGTTGCAGGGCAATTAGCCAATTGCTTAATTAGCTAATTGACAAACAGTAAATGAAAGGAAAGTGGGCAGGCCTGCTCTCATCCAGGTGGTCACCTGATGCTAAAAATAATTAATTACCAATAATCGAAGACACCAGACATAGAGGGAATAAAACCAACTATATTGTACAACAACATATGATAACAATATTTACAACAATACAAATCCAAGAACTCTCCCCTATTAATAACAAGAAGAAACAATGCAATTACCCACACAGGAGTGTCCACCAGGGGTGCTAGAGAGTAGCACTCTCATTCACTTCTAACAACCTGTCAGCAAGACAACATACCAGTCACTCTTCACCCTGACTGTACATTCACTCACCCACAGGACATTGGCCACTCTAAGCCCTCTCCTGTGCCAACAGTCCCAAGACAGTATGGGATATTGTCCTGCTAGGACCTCACCCAAAGCACACTCGACCACGCAGACCATAGACTGGATCGGTCCCCTAGACTCTCAGCCTCTGTCCACGCTCCAGACTTATGACTTTCTGTCAGTCTCTCACTGCCAGAGACTCACGCTGCTCCAAGTACACAGGTATCATGGAAGAGACTGACCTCCTAGGTTCACACTTATTCACCTGCATCAACCTGTCAATCCCATACACACAGAGAGCACAGATTCACATGATCGGGCCCCTGTTATACTCAACAGATCACTGGCACCTGTCAATCGTTATCACTCATCCCTCAGACAATCCAGTACTTGTGCACCTGGCTAATGTGTAGGCACTCACACACTTCTTCACACACAACACTCTTGTGCATTCAGCACCTGGCTGGGTATGTAACTTTTACCTCAGGTCTTTCCCACCAAGGAATCATCCTGAAGTGAGCATGCACTCATACAAAAGTGGGTCAACGAGTCAAAAGTTCATCATAATTAAGTGAACCACCCAAGGCCAGGGAACATGCCACCATCTGGCTGAACAACGGGATCTAAAATCCACCTAAGCAACAATGGGCACATCTACACATCACCCTCTGGTGACATAGCAACTTGTTACATTGCTTTATGGCATGCTATAGTGATGTAGCAATCACATGGACCCACACATGATTGCAAGCTATGTTGCTGTAGTGGCGTGCTCCCCCATTGTAGAACTCCACTACAGTGACGTAGTGACGAAAACTAACCATGCACTTTGCACATGGCACAGAAGGGGCGGTTACTGCATCATGATTTAGTACTTCCAAAAGTACTAGAAGTACTAAGGCATGGTGCCATATCAACGTCACCATACAGCAACATGTAGACATCCCAATGAGTGCCACTTTTGAATCTAGATGACTAAGTAACATTTACAATTTAAGCCCAAGTCTAAGTTATTTTTATTTCACAAGCAACAATTTTTGTAGAGTAGGTATTAAAAGCCCCCAAAAATCATTTCTTGCATGAATGAGACACAGGAGGAAGACGACAGAAATTCACCACTGTCAGCAATATTAAAAACCTAAAACATGACTAGAGTGGATACCCTTGTTCAAAGATGAACATGAGCCTGCAATGCAATGCTGCGGCTAGTAAAGCGAGCAAAATGCTGGCTTGCATCCATAGATGCTTATCAAGCAAATCCCAGGACGTCATTCTCCCATTGTACTCAGCCTTGGTGAGGCTGCAGCTGGAGTACTGCATCCAGTTTTGGGCTCCACAATTCAAAGAGGATGTGAAGAAGCTTGAGAGAGTCCAAAGGAGAGCCACACACATGATCAGAGGTCAGAAAACAGACCTTACGAAAACAGGATGAGAGCTATGGGACTCTTTAGCCTGGAAAAGCGCAGGCTCAGGGGCTATCTGATGGCCACCTATAAGTTTATAAGGGGTGTTCACCAGGATCTGGAGGAACGTTTGTTTACCAGAGCACCCCAAGGGATGAAAAGGTTGAATGGTTATAAACTCCTGCAAGACCGTTTCAGGCTGGACATAAGGAAGAATTTCTTTACTGTCCGAGTCCCCAAGGTCTGGAATAGCTTGCCATCGGAGGTGGTTCAAGCACCTACTTTGAATGCCTTCAAGAGAAATTTGAATTTTTATCTTGCTGGGATCCTATGACCCCAGCTGACTTCCTGTTCCTGGGGCAGGGGGCTGGACTCGATGATCTTCCAAGGTCCCTTCCAGCCCTAATGTCTATGAAATCTATGAAAGTCCTTTGCTGTAACTAATGTTGGCTCCCTGTGCCACTAGTTTAGAGAAGGGTCAGATTTTTTGCCACATTTTGGTCAGAATCTGAATTGCCTTATGTGAGACATGATGACACAGCATCCTGCCTCTAATAATTTTTTGAATGAATGAAAGACTCCATGAGCCAGATTCTGTTCCATCTACAAAATGTCAATGTGGGCACCTCAGTTCACCTTAGGTGCCTCAGTGAAATTCTATTTCATCCAGTTCAAGACCATGAAAATCCAATAATGAATATACTTTTGTAACACACAGTCATCTTACCACTAAGACTGAATATAAACAAACAAAAAAGCAGGAGGAGGATGACCCATCCACATTTGTATTAGCAGTCTGCTGCTTAGCGCACTACGGACTCCCCCATGCTCCTGTGGGATGCTCCATCTGCCTTAGCATCTCAGCATTCATGAGCAGCCTGGTACCTTGAGGTATGTAGAAAAAATATTTAAAAAAATATTTAAAGCTGTGTCTATGTGCGAATCATCAAATCTCTCCAAATCGATTTACCATAGTGGAATCCAAAATGGCTGCCATGAATTTACATTTTGATCAATATTTCAGCTCACAGTAAGGTTAGAATAGTAATTACAAAGATGAAGCTAACATTGTCTGACCTGAGGAGATCAATTGTAACACTTCTGTCATGGTAGCCATATTGGATTCAAAGATGGTTGACACATTAGTGTGTATGCATTGACTCAGTGTAATTTAAAAACCTAGTAAGTAAACAACACTTTAATAATAAAACCTCACAAGATCTATTGCTATTAATTTCATACCAGGCCTACAGTACTGAAAACATTTTAACTCAGGCTAGACTACTTGTTCAAGCTATATTGAAAAAGGCAATACGTTTTTAAACATTTCATAATGCAGATAAGTCAGATATTAATAATACATAACTTGAGGGGAATTAAACAAACAGACATATGTTTGGCTCAAAGCAATGGGAAAATGTAATAGTCTAATCCAGTGGTAATATAATGACAATGCAATGGTATATACAACAACAATACAACAGGTAATTGCAGTTTTTCATATCTCTTCATCACTTGAGTCCATTTCTGAATCCCTGTAGTTATTATATGGATTCTAACATACCCTCTCATAGTACTCACACCCAGGACTGTATGGCACATTAACCTGATTCTACAAACAGACTGGTCCCTGGCATTCTACCTTGCACTTGCAACTTGGTATCTCTGAAGGTATTCTGCTGGTAATGGGTTCAAGTGCATTTATGATAGGAACATAACTGTCATTTTCAGTTGGCCAACCACTCTGGTCAGGTGATGGCAATCATGGATTAGTTTCAAGCACACTTTGCCAATTGATAATTGGCTCAAAGTGCACAAGGGAGTGATATGTAGGCAGACGTTTATCCAAAACTTTTCCTTGATGGAATAAATTTTATCTTAACATCCAGAAGGGTCAAAGATGTTGACGACTATCAACATTTTTTTCTACACAACTGTAGACATCCTTATCAACACCAGGCCTACTTCCTAGACCTGCCAAGAGATGTGGATGTTGAATGAAGACTTTCGAAGCAATTTTCTTAGCATGACCACTGAACGGGCTGGTGCCATCACAACAAGTGATACTTTGGTAGCCAATTAGAGATTCACAGACTGTCTCAGGCAATTCTGACACAATATCATGAACTGAAATTAATCTTACTGGGTCACTTCTCTTCATCCAATTTTTAGGCCCTATATTATGCTATAGAAGAAGGACCAGAGAATACTAGAGAAGAGTATCCCTGATTGACTGCATGTTTGCCATGTAAGAGCATTCTTGCGTCCTCCTCTTCTTGCTGCAAATACAGTTGTGAAATGTCACACGAACTGGCGTGGTCTGCTTCTCCATCAGCAAAATCACCAATAATGAACACTCATTCACTTCAAAAACATCAGTGTGATTCCTTAAGAAGAATTAAGTAGGTTTTCTTTGTTTGCTGGTAAAGATATGAAACTACTTCATGATGCTGGTAATGGAAAAGACCATCTGCTAATGATTCTATGGATTGGCCTAGTATTTTAAATCTGTAATATTCTTGTGCATGCCTTTATGGATATTAATATGTATTGATCGAAGACAACAACTGCACATGTTGGAACATTGGCAAATGCTTTTTGCACAAAGGAATCAGCCAAAACTCCAAATGTTTGTTCAGTGTTTGGCTTTCCTATTCCCTGTGGAAGAGCCGCACCATTGATAGTAATAGCTGATTTCTTGGAAGCAGTATCTGGCAGAACAGTTACTGCTTTAATCTCCAGTCAAGATCCATGACAATGCTGCTTTGTTGGCTACACTAAGCAGTCAGCTTTAGAAAGGGACGGAGGGTATCCAGACAGTTTGTGCTGTAGGAAACCGTGCACACTGAACCTTCTACCTGCTGCAACTGCTGCGAGTAGCCTTTGATGGATCTCCTTCGCATTCTGCATCAGTTTCATTTTGCTGTGCTGTCCCATAGTGAACATTACAGCCTTGAAGCTTTTCAGTTTTGATTTAGGTATATTTGCATAGACACTCTTAGTAGCATTTGCAGTAAGACATTTCTGGATAATGGTGTTGATGATTTCTCTTCCTTTGCCATGTGCATTTAGACTGTCTAATGCAATATCTTCTGGCACAACAGAAGATATTGCCATCAAAACACAATGTTATTGTATTGATCCCAAATATTTTATTTAGTATTTTGCTTAGGTGACCAGTCGCACTGTAGTTGAGTTCCCATCACTGTCTAACTGATACATCATGTGTAATATTTACTATGCCACTGGCAATTCTGCAAATCCTGCTAGCATGCTCCATTGTCTGGTTGGTCGAAAAGTTTACAAATGGAAGATTAGGTTTCTTGACCCCTAATCCTTCTTCCAAAAAAATCTCAACATATACCGTAGGTGCAAAGTTTGCTAAATGCTTCATATATTCAAGATATACTGGACCCCATACCATGTAATTGGTATGATCAGACACAGCTATTAGCAGAAGCATTTCTTCTAAATACATCATATTACTTGGAATGTTATCATGTATGTTCTGATAGCACAGTTGTACAATTTTCCTTTTGCTATGTTTGTGGCAGTATTTTCTGAAAATAATCCACTTTGTCCAACAATCTTCAACTCATGAAGTGGTACAATGTTGACCAACTACTGTTAGGTAAACCATGATGATATGGAAGCCTCCCATTCAAATGATTACTCCTTCAGTCTTTTCCGGCCAAGCCCACATAAGTTCATTCACTTCACAGTACGATGCTTGATCAAACATGATGACTGTGTACCCAGGTATCCTGCAGTTGTCATTGCACAATGACAGTTCAAATGTGTCATATTCAGATGCTGGTGCAGGCAGTATGGGACAAAATCTAATCAATGGTGGTGAAGAACAAACTGGTTAAATGCTGTCCACTTCAGTGCAGCAATGTTATCCTGGTTTTTGGCTAATATTCAACCTAGTATCCATGGTAGCTCTGCTGACATCTGTTGAACAGCTGTGCTGTCAAGCTTTTCCTTCATGTTAATATCTGTACTGTGGATGGGTGGTTTCAGTGACTTGTTACTGGTCATCATCACTGGAATGACTTAGTTAAATTAATGTGGTAAATCTTTCAAGATTCCTTGGGGTAATAAAGGAATTTCAGGAAAATTGAATTAAGTTTTTCTCAGCAATGGTGGTCTTGATGTGACAAACTGTGTCATATCGTATGCTGCATCCAGCAGCGTGGAGATTTTGTACCAGCTTCTTAGATCTGGTTGTGTAAGGTATCAGCAAACTGAATCCAACATGTTTTGGTGTTAACTCTTTGTCCCTTGATTTCAGGTAAACCAAACCCTGACATATACTTAGTATATCTCTGTCTAGATTCTTACCTTGCACCTGACTTTCAACTTCTAAGGCATCCTTGTCATCTTCCGAAAATCCATGGATTAATGTGTAGAGGCTATCAGAAATACACTTTTAGGTTTATTTTTCATTCAAGTTACTGTATCATTTCATGCTGGTTATAACTTTTAAGTGTCCTTTGATCTTGAAAGCAGCATAGTATAAATTTCTTGTGTCCAAAAACTCTCCTCTGAACTTCAGGCAACAGCTTCCTCATCATTTATATATGATGTTATGAATGCTTGTACAGCTTTACCAGTTGCCATGGTTTGGAAGACAAGTGGAAGATTTACATTTCTTTGGTGCTGAAACTGTATGGTTGTCTTGCAGTAAGTCTGAAGCTCTTGCTTCATTTGCTTCAGCGTGGTCAGAAGACATTCACCACCATCTTCTACTAAATTGCAATATCTTTCAAGTATATCTTTCAGACTACACATTTTTCCACACAAAACTGGCATCTTCTTCATCAATCAATTGATGCCATGCTCCCACTTCAGGAGAAAGAAGAATATCTTCTTGCGCAATCTCCACATGAAAATGGGAAAGAGAGACTTGTTGCTTCCATTGTTTCTCCACTTGCATTCAGAATGGTAACTTGCCTCAGCAGCTATTAGATCTTTGACACCAATATGGCAACACAGCACTTCATTCTTCTCTGCAAGGGTGTGTATTGCATCGGCCAGTTCAAATGACAACATATGACTCAGTCTCTTCTTATTAAAGTATTTGGGTAGAATACATGCATCCTCTAGTGAACTAATGAATTAAATGATCTTCTTGGTGTCCTAGTGTGTTCTTGACTTGATGATGTTGGTAGGGTTACCTTTTCATCTTCTATTTTACATGACTCCCTTAACAGTCTCTCATTATGTCCTCTGTGCCTGAAAGAACCATAACAAGAATGGTGCCAGCTGAGGCTTTTGGAATGTTACAGCGCTGGATGGACACAATGTGGTAGTCTGTTAAGAATAGTGCCTTATCAAGTATCACATTCAGCAACTGCCCTATGTTGAACGAGTGCCTCATGTATTCATAGGCAGATAAGGTTCCCTGGGTGAATTTGATATCTTTTATTAGACCAACTAATAAAAGATATCAAATTCACCCAAGGAACCTTGTCTGCCTATGTCCTTAGACCAACACAGCTACCTAACGGTAGGAGTGTACCAACCTACACTTATTTATTCATGCAATTCCAGGAGTACTTTGGCTAATAGTTGACTGTGAACTTACTTTGAGACATATGGTGCATCTTGTAGATTCTGAATCATACCTCCGCCTTGCTTTGTTAGATTCATTGATGCTATCAACTCCATTGTAACATCTGCTTGAGGGCAATAAAGATGAGTCTTGGGGTATCTAATAATGAACACAACTGTAAATTCATGGCTGCCATCTGGAATTTATTATGGCTACCAGGACAGAAATGTTATGATTGATCTCCTTGCCTCATACAACTTTGGTTTCATCAATGGAATTATTTTTCTAACCCCAGCAGGGGCTGAAATGTTGACCAAAATGTGAATTCACAGTAGCCATCTTGGATTCCAATATGGCAGCTATTTGCACAACTTGCCAGATTCATAACATTATTTTTCTGACATGGGTAAGCCATCTCTACCTGGAACACATTGTGGCTGTGGTATGTGGAATGTACTTTTAAGGGGCCTGCAGTGGAACGTTCCAGTCTTTCCCCCGATGCCCTGTGGGGGTCATTCGTTGGTGGTGGGTTGTTGTTCTCCCTGCAGGCTGTGAGTGTGTGTGTTCTTGAATCCTGTTTCCCAATAAAGATAAAGCTGTTTATCGCCCCATTAGTCTCTGCTGAATGGTGACTCGAGGACAGAACCCCAGGGGCACGGAGGTCTGAGTAAGTAACCCATCCCAGGAACCCAGTGGCCAAGGGCAAACAGTGCAGTGGCTGCTTGTGGACATGAGTTGCCTGTAGGGTGACACTCAGAGCCTGGAAGCTGGTTAGGTGCAGTGAGATGGGTGACCCAGCACAGGAGCAGCCCGTACTGGCCCGCCACACACACACCACCCCCCTCACCAAGATCTCATACACTCCACAGGCTCTCACTTGGTCTTTTGCATGCTGCCTTTCCAGGCCACATTCATACCACCCTGCTCTCAGAGATCCTTGGGCTTTACTCTCCACCCCTCGGTCAGCCTTGGAACAGTCTTTTAAACCTCTCCCGTGACCCTCACTTGAACGGGACTGAGCAATTGCTCAACTATGGGCTTGCTTTGCCCCTGGCCCCTCACTGGACCACTATGCCTCTTTCTCAAGCTACAACTCTATCCCTTACACTGGGGTCTGGGGTTTTCCACCCCCTTGGGACTCACCTGCTCCTCCCTGAGCTTAACTGGCCCCACAACTCCACCCTGCCACTCTCAGCAACTGGTGTCTTGCACCCCCTTGGACTCAGGTGCTTCTCTTTGAGAGTTCCTGGCTGACCTCCAGAGTCCAACACCCCATGGGACTCAGGCAGTTCTCCTAAGCTTACCTGCCCCCCACCCACTCTCTCTGTAACCCATCAGAAGGTGGGGACAGGGGTTTAGGTGCCCTGACCTGCTTTACACTGGGTAGGTTCTGTCCTGGGTGGTCCTACCCCACCACAAGCGGGCCCACCAGGCCTCCCTATCCTGTCAGGGTGCAGTTTTAGGCCATGGTCAGGACCACTGAGACCTCCTCCTTCCCCATAGCCTCACCCTTACCTCCAAGATATTCCTGGAGCAGGAGCTCCACTGGGCAATGTTACTCCCCAGGCAGCTGAACACAAACTGTTCTGCTCTTATAACAGAGCTCTCCAAAATGGCTGCTCTCATCAGCCACCTGGCAGCTTCCTACTCTGGCCCTTAAAGTGATGGTCACCCAAAGGGGTGTTCTGTCACAATGGGCACTTTTATCCAGTGTATATAGTTAACTACTTTATACACTGAAAAATACTCATTAAAAGATACAAAGGTCTGTGCCTCTTTAACTACAAATCTTTTCCATCTGCAAAAGGCCTGCATATTCAGGACATAAAAGAGTAGAAGGCAGGGGACATGAGAATCTCCCTTCTCAAGGGCCAGGTTTTAACTTGTGTAGTAGCAATGAAGTTTACTGCTGCTAGGAGAAAATGGATACTCAATTTTTGCCTCCAAAATCAGCATTTTTTTTGCCCTGTAGAGATGGGCTTTAGTGGCAAAAAAGTAAGGTGCAAATTCCTTCCAGCAGCAAATTCCATTTCTATTCTAGAGTACTACAATTCCCACCATGCTCTCACTGCCAGGCTGCTGCCTACTGCCTCATCAGTAAGCCAGAAGGTACAGGCCTGGGGTAAGAGAGAGGGGAACATAGGAGAACCACCCCAGGTGCATTCTTCAGATGATATGCCTCTGATACAAAAAGATCAGCAACTAACTGGTAAAGGGATAACTATGCCTCTTGGAATCAGTCTCCAAGGTGTGATGCTGCCCTACCTTCTGCCTAACTTTAGACTAGCATAACTAACCACATTGATGCATCTAAAAAGAATCACTCTGTAAACAGCATTATATTTTAATTTATTAAAAAAAAACAACTTACAATATGAGCCAAAAGCACACAAATATTGGAAAAATACTTGAGAACATACAAAATCATTGTTAATTTATTATTAGAAGAATAAACCTTAAACATTTATAATACAAATTGCCCTTTATTGCTTTTAAGAATGCCTAGTATATTTCTGTGGAAATGGCCAGGCTATTTTCTGCTACATGTTACTGTGTTATGAATCAAAACAATGAAAATAATGGAACATAAGCCATTAGTAAGTATTCATCAGCATTTGTGAAAATATTTCATGTTGTATTTTATACTTTTGAAAAGACATAAGGGATTTAAGAGGTGGTTTTTATATCTACATCAAGAATATGATGACATCTCAGTCAACTTCTGTCAACTGTCAACTATATTTTTAAAATATCAATTGAATTAATGAGCTATTGAACTTTTAAAAACAGCAGTAAGACTGGCATTTACAACTCTGTGACTCTACAAAGGCAAAAAGGGAAGGTCAGAGAGATTTATTTTGCACTTATACATACAGTTTCTTATACACAATATGAGACCAGAAATGGGCATTCCATAAGTAGGAAGGGATATGAAGGAAAGTTTGAAGATGATTGTAGGAAACTTGGATAAACATGGCACTGAAGGTGGCATAACAGGTTTGGGGGGGGGAGGGGGGAATTGAAACTCATTTGTTAAGAATGAAAACTGTATATAGGTAGGAGGATAACCAGGAAACCAAGCTTATATGGCCCTGAAGGCATGTATAAGAAGCTTAAACTTAATAGGGTGGCAGTACTGAAGACCACTGTCAGAGAGATTTACATTAGGACTTCAAATAGTCAGAATCACAGGCAAAGAAGATTATTTTAATGACTGTACTTTGTGAGTACTGCCAGGAGCAATATAGATGTTAGTGATGCCAGTTAGGGAGGGTTTGCAGTGATCAAGACAGAGCTGGTGAGGCTATTGAAGGAAAGAACATTTTGTATCATGGACAGGGAAAAGAAAAAAAAGATCACAGAAATTTGTGTTGTAAAAAAATTGTAACTCTCAGTATTTTTCCATGTGCCCCATATCTTTGACCTGTTTCATGAAGGACATGTACGATCCCTAAGGAATGTGTTGGAATATATATCAGTTGGGAAGCAGGATGTGTTTTGGAAACAAAGAAATGAACCCCAGGAGTTCCTACATTGTATTGTTGCTTATTAAGAGCATATTAAAGGAAGGAGCTGTACATTATTGGTCAAGAAAATGCTTATGGTAAATATAACTTTACTCCAAAATAAAGTGACAGAACCTGACAGAAACCTTCAAAAGTCTTCTTTAACCACGACAGCACTATACAGGGATTATTAAAATAGGTATTTAACCACGACAGCACTATACCGGGATTATTAAAATACGTATTGCTGATAATGATCTTCACAGTATAGAATACTAAGCAAGACCTTTCCTAGAGCTAGACACCTATCTTTTGCTATCACGCAAACATTTAAATCCCAAGGATAAATTCAAAAGCAGAAGCTTTACACTCCCAACACATATGGAGAGACCTATTTATATGACATTAAGATATTAAAATAAAACCTTAATTAATTTGAGATCATGCAGCCTTTCTGTGCACGCACCAAGATTGCACAATCAGAAATTTAAATGGTAAAATTTATGAGGAATTTCACATGCTGCAACAAGCTGTGCAAGATTAAATTGTAGAGTAGATCTGTTGATTATATTAAGTCATGAGCAAAGGGATAACTTACTTTCTGTTCTTCACGACCTTCTAGCTTGGGACTTCAGAGTCAGCAGTAGTTTGTTGCTTATCAACCCATTCATCACAGTACTACTGGCACCAACCTGCAATGTCTGACAATGTGCAAAGTAATTTATTAAGGAAACCAAGGCAGAGGAGCTACCAGGTTGCTTCTTTACTGAACTCTCTAAAACCAGAAAAAGAAAAAAAAAAAATCTCTATTTCTTTTCATTCTACAAATTACCAAATTTATTCAGTTCTAAGATAACGTGTCATTCCCATCCTTCTGCCCTCATTCACCAAGGGATGGGGAATGGGGAAGGGAAGAAAAAGAAAAACAGGCCTCATCTTAGAAATGAGCGAGACTGATCTGAAATAAGAAGATGCACAAGGGACAATGAGTTAAGAGAAGAGGTGGCATGGCCAGGTTCCCAGCACATAGCCAGACAGCAGAGGATGACTGGGCTCACCCAGTGTGCAGGGTTTGTGGCTGGGCAGTGCAGGGTCACTGAGCTGCTGCCTGGTAGCACATGCCAAGTTGCTCTGGTACCTTCCACCTGAAAACCTCACATGGAGCTTGAAATGACCCAGCAGGTGCCAGCCAAGCACTGTTCCTGCAGCACGCAGAGTTTCCAGCTGGTGGGTGTCAAGTCACTCTGTGCTACTGCCTGAGCAGCAGGTACTGGCCCAACTTGGGACATGGCCAGCACCCTGGCCTGGTCCCTTGCTGCATGCCAGGTTGTTCCAGCATCATCTGCTTCTTGAGCAGCAGTTCAGAGTGATTCAGCATGTGCTGGCCAGACACCCTATATGCTGTGGGGAGGGTGTCTGGCTACTGCCTGTTGGCACATTTCAAGTCGCATGCAAGGAGCCTCACTACCACATATTGAGCTGCCCTGGCACCGAGGGACCCAGCATAAGGCAAGGCACCCAGCATGTGGTGGCAAAGGACTCAGCATGTGCATGCCAATGAGGGATTCAGTACATGACAAGGAACCTGGCAGCAGCAATGAGGGATCCAGGCGGCAGCAGCAGCAAGGGAACCAACATACAAGGCACCCATCAGCGGTGAGGCAAGTAGCAGCAAGGCACCCAACAAGGGTGTAGGGGAGCTTCAGGTGGAGTAACAGGGAAAGCAGTGTATTACAGGCCTGATCACTGTTGACTGGCCAAAATTTAAAACCATAGGAACCGCTGGTAGATTTTGTGGGGTAAGCAGTGGCAGGGAAAACTCCATGAGAGACCACATAGAAAAAAGAGGAAGTAGTGGTACACATGTGAAGATACCAAAAGAAATGAGATGCACTTTAAAATGCAGGTTGTAAATTATCCTGAAAAGAAGTAATAATTGGGAGGTGGGAAGGAAGTATAGTGTTACTGAAGCAAATGTGCAACAAAGAAGACAATTAAAAGGAAACTCAGGAATGCTAAGTCCGCACAGAAATCATTCAAGGGTCCAAAATGAGGCCACTTTCCTGAAACTGATAAGGAAGTTCTCAAGTACGTTCAAGAAAAAGGGAAAAACAGAAATGTCAATCACCTACAAAGTGCTTCGACTCAAAGCGTTAGAAATAGGGAAGCAACTGAACATTTCCCATAAAAAATTCAAAGCAAGTATTGGGTGATGTATCTGAATGCTGTAACATAGTGGCTTGCAAAAAACATCACTTTCAAAAAAGTTACCCTCAGACTGCGGCAAAAATTGCTGAATTCTAGCAGTACATTATTGGGCTAAACAAAACTCATGCTTTCCTTCTGGGCCAGATAGGTAATGTTAATGAGACTCCAGTCTATTTTGACATGCTAAGCAATGTCACTCCATGAGAAAGATGTAACACCCATAATTATGAGAGATACAGGAAATGAAAACTTACATATTACAGTGATGACTTTATTGGCAGGTGGTACAAATTTCCAACCTATGTGAGGCTGGTATGACATCTCAGCTCCAAGTACTGCATGTTGTAGTGAATAAGCCTATTTAGGGCCATTTATGGCATCAGTACTCAGACTGGCTCATGGCAGGGAACCACGTGCTTACCTGGTGGAAAGATTTAGAAACCAACCATAGCATGGTGTTGCCAATGGATTCTGACTACTTGGGGAAGGATATCTTCAGAATCTATTATTAAAAGCTTCAAGAAATGCTGTATATCAAATGCCATGGATGGAACTGAAGATGATGTTATATGGGAAGATGAGGCAAAAGATGAGAAGAAGAGTGAAAAAAGTAAAAATTGTGAGAGTGAGAATGGATGTGAAAGTGATCAGCCCTAAGTTGTAGGATCTAACAAAGCAGTAGTACTCACCAGGTTCAGTCCAAAACCTAATATAAAGTTAAATTTATGTTTGAATCAAACTGAAGTTAACGTTAAATTTATGACTTACTTGTATTGCTTTATTTTTTGTCAGTGGGTCTGTTTTAAAAAATAATACCAATTTTTTTTTTCCTTGTGTGCAATCTAATTATTGAGGGAACAGGTCATTTTAAATTCAGGGTTATCTTGGATTGAAGTAAATAAGGTATTTCATGAAAAAAAAGTTCTTATACAGTGACTTGCCTTTTCAACACTCTTCAGTCCCTTGTTGCTGGGTTCTCAAAATGTGTTGTTCTTTAGGGCACCAGGAACACGTGTGCGGAGTTTGGTGAACTAGAGAACAAGCTTTGAGAACTCCTCCTATAGAAAGGATGAACATATTTTACATTTTGGACTGATCACACAAAATTCAATACAGAAGGGAATCATAGGGTCTTAGAGGACTCTGTGGTATTTGCAAACAGATCCACAAAGATAATTCCTAATTTGTAGTGAATTGGTAATGTGTTATTATATAATAATGACAATTTCACAATTCATATCATGAATATGATGTTTCCTTGAAAATAGCAGTGGCCCTAAATTCTGTGGAAGACTTCAGCCAGACTTCATCAAATAGCATATTGAAGACAGACTACTTCACTGGCTTGTGAGATGCAAGATATTGTCATCACTCATCACTAACTTGCTAAACTGATATTTCTAGATACAATGAAATAATTAATTTTTAAGAATGAATTCAACTCCCCTTTCATTGCTCTCATTTTCTTGTTATTAAAGCCCCCTCAAACAGAAAACTTCTGAGAAGTCCCAATACTTTGTTTACCAATGAGGTGCTACGTGCAGTTAGTACTGTACCCGTATGCAGCCATTTGTGGTTGTTAACCTGGTAACTGCATAGTTGGAATATGCATAAACACAAATAATAAGTGAATATCAAATATTATAAATATTCCATTCTGTGGGCTCTGATTTGGAATATTAAGGGCAGTCAGGCAACATCAGAAAGAAACATGCATTTATCATCTTAGAAAATGAAAAAAACAGACCAACTTCTCTGATGTAGAAGTGTGTATGAAGTGATCATGAATGGCTTGCCAGAGGAAAAGAGAAGGATCAAGTAGTACTATCAAGAAGTTCTAGTAGCTAATGGGTGCTAGAACTAACATGGGAAGATCAATTACGAACACTTAAGAAGCATCTATAGTTAGCTTGGACAGAAAGTTTTATAAGAAGCTTCAGACTATTGGAGAGCTTAGCTCACAGAGAGGTCTTATTGTCAAAATGTTAACAGTCCAGGTCCTAAATGCATATAAACAAGTTAACACCCAAAATCTCCAAACCAAGAGAAAATCTAGTAATTACACATACCTACTCCCCACACAGTAATAATTATAGGTAGATACTGAGACTTATAAAAATACCACTATTCTCAAAGTTCTGATACTTCAAAAAGTAACATCTTTAAAAAGTTTACATCTCCTGTTACAAAGACACTAACCAAATACTCAACAATATTTGAGTATTTTCTCCTTGGTATTCAGTAAACTACCATGGAAAAAGAGAGTTTGCCCCTTTCAAGTGGTCAGATCAACTGAATTATTTTTACCTGTGCTTAGCTTGAATTATAATTGCCTTTCTCCCTAGACCTGAAGTTTGAAAGTCTGTCTCCTATCTATCAAAACTGTGCAAGCTGGTCTAATCAAAGATATTACTTTACCTCACAAATCTTGCTTCTCTTGCATCATGCACAAATCACAGCTACCCCATTACCACTACTAAAAATATCAAATAGCAATGTAACTAGGGGTGGGTGAACGGGGCAGTAGCTCTACATGCAGATTTAGAGTGGGTATAAAAACGGCAGCCCTTACAGCTGCAGGACTAGTCACAACTGCTGACTCAGCCACTGCTCTGCTCTGACTGCTGATTCTGCCCTGTTCTTTATCGCCCTAAAGAATGAAAATTTTAAGTAGAGACATTTCAGAAACTTCTTCAGTGCTAGCTAAGACCATGCTACTTATGTAAGGAAGTGAACTTCAGTCACCAGCAGGCTGAATAACTCCCTCTGTTTTTCCCCCATTTAAGAATAACAATACATACATCTTCTACAGCAGGGCCTGGCAGGGTTATACCTGACATTGTACCAGTTGATATCCTCTTTCTCCCTTTGTATGACTACTTTGTCTTTACAGTAGGAGATAGGTAAATCCAAGCTATTTAATCCACATAGTAACAAGAAATACTCTTCGCAGTAGAACTCAATTCTTTTAAAGAGTTACTACATCCTGGATTAGCTACACTAGTCATGGACATACAGTTACCTAGTCTATGCATCAAGGATACATTTTGCACAGTTACATCTGCATATTTATGCAGATTTTGCAGACTCAGTGAATGATTGTAAATTTTTAAGTGCCAGGGGTGACAAAAGGACAACATTAAGGTATGTGAATAAGCAATAATTAAGTTTGTTTATAAAAGTTTACTTATAAAAAATAGGAAGCCTGACAAAAATGAGAACATAAGATTAATAAGATTCTTACTATTCAATAAGAATCACAGTGCATTATTTTCTACTCGGGTTCTATTCAACTTTTCTGGAAACACCATTGGCACACATACTCAGTAGATTGGTTACTTTTCTAATATTTATTTTCAGTTCAAAATCCTCTCTCTCAAAGTTTCTTGAAAATTAAGTAGGGTGACCATATGGGAAAATGTCCCACATGCCCAGGCCTCTCAAATCAGTGGCACTACTGCAGACAGAGATGGTGGCAGGGCAGGGCAGGGTGGGATGGGCTGGTGAGGTGCAGGCTCTGGTATTATTATTCAGTCAACTAAGGAAGTCAGTAGTCTGTTAATCACCCATTATTCTTCACTTTACAGGTGTGAACAATCATCTCCCCTTTTTAATGGCCATTTCACTAATCAAGCTAGCCTATTTTACGGCAATTTTCCTGTCTGCTAGGGCTTTCTATTTCACATCCCCTGCTGCTTTACCTTCCCACCCTACACCCAGGATGCTCATTTGAATTTTCACCTACTGGCAAGGACCAGTCCCCAAAATTCAGACCTGCCCCAGCCAAACGAGGATGTATGGTCACCCAAAGGTTAAGAAGGGCCACACTATTTTCACTGAATCCACATATTCAGTTTTCTAGCATCATATATCTTGAATAGCATTGATTTATAGCAAATTATTAACAATATGCTAATTTAACATGTGTGTAACAGAATCATGGACTATCTTTCTTTACACAATTCAAAATGTAAAAATTACAATGGCTGTACTTAAAAGGCCAAGGTGTACACAGGGAGGGAAAACCTGTATAACATGGTGAAAATAAATAAAAATCCATTTAAAAAAAATATATATTTCACTTTATCAACTGCGTTACAGAACTATATCACCTTAGGAAATATAAAAGTTAGTCACTTTGGGATGAGTCATCCATTGTAATATTGTTAGGAATAATTTCCTTTAAAAAACAAAAAAAAAAAGGAAGCAATCATTTTGATGATAGCAACACAAAATGGATTTGGGGAAGACATGCTCTTTTGCTTGCTATAAATAAATCATAGTCAGTTGTTAAAAATGTAATTCATTACATACAGAAAAGGAACACTCTGAGTGGTGTCATTTGAAGTCTACCTACTTTCAAGTAGGCATGCTAATGATTTTTTCCTACAGCTAAACAGTTTGGAGGGCAGGGGTTGGTTGGTTGGTTATTTTTTTCTTCTCTAGCGCTCTCTATTTCTTTTTGCATTTTATATTATCAGTTATTTAGAAAAACAGAATAGATCTAGCTAATACAGCAGCATTAACATCCACATTTTACTTCACCCAGGACAATTATGTTTAAAAATCCACAATCAAATCCACTATTTGTATAAAATATTTTGTTCACTGATGGCCACTGCTAAAAGTCAAGATTAATCATATAAATTATGGCTATTTAAACTTTGTATAAGTAATAAAATGCTACCATTTAACATGAAAAATAATTTCATGCAGAAGTGCAAATATATTTGTTGAAACTATTAAAATATACCAGTATCTTGAAATTTGTTTATTACTCTTGGCATAGTTTCAGCAGAAGTTGCTTAGATGAAGAAGCAGATAGAAAAATGTATGATAATAACTTTGAGCTTACAATAAAGAGGAAGATAAAGCACAGAGACTGTCAGAGCAGCCAAAATTTGAAATATTATTTTTTTCCAGCAGCAATTAACTATGCCTAATTTACTTTATAACCATAAATCTTATAATATTTGAAGGGGAGGAAGGTGTAACTACAATTATCTCTATTCAAGGAACAGAAAGGCAAATATAAATACTCTGAGATAACAGATAGAGCTTGGTCTTCCCTAATCCTCTAGGAGTTGTACTGATCTAACACAGTCACATGTCTTTATAGACATCTCATATTTTCGATTAGAATCTCTAACTGGAAAGCAAGTCCTTCCTTCAATGTATTCACAGAACTCTGAACTTTAGGACCTTAGATTTAAAAAAGCAAGGTCCTTCTAAACATCTAAGCATAGAAACATCTGGGATTGTTGTCTTAGTCTTCCATTTTTCATGACTGCAGCTTAAAGTGGGGGTTGGACCATTAAAATAATTGATTGCTCTCAACCAGATACGACATGCATGCAAGTAGTCTTGAAGATCTTGGCTTACCTGGTTTGCTTAAGGTTACACAGAAGCCTTAGATGATGATGGAGGGGAGGTTGAATACAAATCAAAGACTGGCACTCTCACCACTCTCTTCAGGAATCCCTCAATTGAGGATGATTGTCTTCAATGATTGTGTTATATGTGTATCCGAAACGGCTTCTGAGGCTGGCCCAGGATCAACAGACTCTACTGCAGCTTGGATATGTTTCTGTGTTGGGTAGGTGAGAATGGATATTTTTATTTGGTCTGTGACACGCTGTTTCTGCTGCTCCTGCTTTTCATAATTTCATAGTTCATAGTTGGTAGGGTTGGTAGGGACCTGAGCAGGTTTCCATCTCCTGTTGTTGTCATGAGGTTTCCAAGTACCATTTGGGGCAGTCCTGGACAATAGTCTCCCACAAGTTGACATTGATGTTGCATTTTTTTTAAGTTGGCCTTGAGGACATCCCCAAAGTGCTTACTCTGCCCTTCTCTTGAGTGTAACCCTTGGCTGATCTGGGAGAATAAAACTTGCTTCAGGAGTTTGGAGTCCTACATCTGGATAATATGGCCAGCCCAACAAAGTTGATGATGGATGATTATTGCCACAATACTTACCACTACCCACTATGCAAAAGGTGAGAGAGAGCATAGGGAGCTCTTTAACAATTCCCTCCCTGCTTCTGTGTTGGAAACTAATATTTAACTGTAATAAAAACAAAATTCTCTAAAATCCTCTGGCAAAAAACCGCATCACAGATATTCAGCTCTATGACAGCTTTTAAATCTGCGCTCTTAGCATGTTAAAAAGCTTATAAAACACTGACAGTCTGAGGGAGGGGTTGAGAAAAGGAAAGATAGTTTATAGAAGTTCAGATCTCAAGGCACCCTGTAATATTTCACCTAATTTATTTCCCCACAGAAGAAACTCAATGAATGATTGTAAATTTCTTTTTTACAAGCTTAAACACACATTTAGCATGTTTCAGGTGAACGTGAGTGTCACAACTGGAGATGGTTAGAATTTTTTTCAAAGAAACAGTTTCATTAGAAAGTATGAATTAATTAAACCTCAAAGGCTTCCTCTGAAAGCTCTCAAATTTGATGTACTTTCCATAAGTCCAAAACAAGGTTTCTACGCAGTCCTGCCTGGGTTCCTGTAAGTTGGTCAAGCAACAGAAACTCAAGCTTTCCAGGACATTCAACTTGGTGATTGTTCTACTAGGCAAGACTGACACTGGGTTGGGAACTTGGTGTTTCTGACTCAAAGGCGTCCATCAATGCCAAGATTTCCAGGCAGTGGAGCATGAAAGCCTGTTACGCCGGGCAGCTGCTCAACAAAAGTGGCAAGAATGTTGATTTCACTGAGCAGCACCAGTGTCTGGGCAGCTATTTCATTTTGGGAATAATGTGCATCACTGTTTCTGAAAAGAATTTGCTCAGATCATGGGAAATTTTGGAAATGTTCAGCTGGGTTCCAAATGGAGATAGAAAGCAAATTTCAAAATTAACAGAGAAAAACAATTTTCCCGGAACCAGAAATCCTGCTTTTCAACCAGCTTTAGTCACAATAACTAGCTTATGACTTTTTAACTAAGTGTAATCAAACTATAAAGACTCTCATTTGGACCAATAAAAGAGAAAAAATATTAGATACAAGTGTCAATGTATAGTATTTGCATAAGTTGTGTATTAGCAATTGATGCCGGTTGCCAAAAATTGCTGTATAAGGAAAGATTTGATGGATTATATCACAGATGTTACAATTTTATGATGCTAAATGTAGCAAAGTGATTGAAGCATCGTGTGCATTATTATCACGTGCCCACCTAATTGGTAAAATCTTGTTTATCTCATTTTAACAATTTATATCGCCTTTATATGATGTCTTATTATAGTAATAACATAATCATTTAAGTATGCCTTTAGAGACACACTATCAGGATAAAATATTTTTATATATCTTAAATCTGAGAATTTAAGATAACTAGAGTTGGCGCTTTCACTACATTGCCACTTTCGGTAATAGACGTCACCCAGTTTGATTCATAGAATTAAATTAAGATCTGCTCTGGTTTAAGATCAGTTTTACTTGGTAGTTCCCCTCAAGTGACTCTTTGAACACTAAACTGACTGATTTTTTTTGAAGGGTCAGAATAGTAAGTTTGCTGAAAAATGTAATGCAGTCATTCTGATATTAGATGAATTTAGGTGAAATTCTGCAGGTGGTTCATTGTTAGAGCACTCATTTAAAAAGAAACCCAATTTCCATTTCCCCTTTTGGCTGAGTTTATTTGAATTTACTCCCATGCCCTAATCACCTCACATTCTGGGGCAGGAGCTGGTGCTCTCTCTCAGCATTAGGACATTGGCATCATTGTTTTCCTGCGGCAGGTTAGGGTGTCGTCTTGTGATTGTGTCAAGGGTTCCCCTTTAATTTTACTAATATGTTAGATAATGGATTTGTATGGGGTGGTTTGGATAGGGATGAACCTGCCACAGGCAGGGAGTTGGAGTAGATGACCTCTGGCGATCCCTTTTCTATAACTATGATTTTGTATTTCTAGTTGATATTTACCCACTTTGTAAAAAAAAAAGTAAACATTCAAAGAGTGAATCTGGAATGAAGGTGAATTAGAACTAACCAAAAGATTAGAGAGACATTTGCACTCTTTTGTGCTCTGCTTCAATGACTATGCAAGTATTTTATACCAACTAGAACAGCTGCAATGGAGTAAATTTTGCCTCAGTTACAGGACACTGTTCTGAAAGATGAGAAACCTTGGCTCAAGTTCATGACCTAAACCAGACAAATAGTTGACTTTAATTTGAGTCTTCTCCTTGCAGATAGGTGCTCTGGTCACCAGGCTAGAAGTATTATGAAGTCAAAGTCTTTCAAGCTCTCATTTCCAGAGTCCATGCTTAGTTCAGTGTTTTTTAATATCTTTATCAATAATTTGGATGTGGGGGTGAAAAACTCAGTGGCCAAGTTCGTGGACGACACCAAGTTATGGGGTAACGTGGTCACGCCTGAAGATAGGCTGCAGATTAAGACAGACCTGGACAGGCTGGTGAGTTGGGCACATCAGAACCAGATGAAATTCAGCGCTGAGAAGTATAAAGTACTCCATCTGGGGGCAAACAATCCCTAACATACCTACAGCCCAGGTGGCACCAATTTGACTAGCACCTTGACTGAAATGGACGTAGGGGTAATAATCGACCATCGCATGAACATGAGCCATCAATGCAACCCTGTAGTCAGTTGGGCAAACAATACTCTGGCATGCATCAACTGCTGCTTCTCATGTAAAACCAAGGAAGTGAATCTTCCACTGTACTCTGCACTCGTGAGACCACAGCAGGAGTACTGTAACCAGTTCTGGACGCTGCACTTCAACAAGGACATGGGAAAATTTGAGAGTCCAGATAATAGCCACCTGTGTGATCAGAGACTTGCAAGGTAGACCATACAAGGAGAGATTAGGGACTTGGGCTTCTTTAGCCTAAAAAAAAGAAGGCTGAGAATGGACTTGGTAGCAGCTTACCACTACATCAGGGAAATACATCAAGGGCTCAGAGAACAGCTGTACACCTGGGCACCCTTGGGGAATACCAGGAGTAATGGATGCATACTCCTGGAAGACCGCTTCAGGCTCAACTCTAGGAAAAACTTCTTCACAGTCAGGGTTTCTAGACTGTGGAATAAATTCCCTCAAGAGGTGGTGTAATTGCCTACCATGGAAATGTTCAAGAGGAGACCGGACAGTCACCTCACTGGGGTGACCCCATTTGTCTTCCCTGCCTAGTACAGGGGGACTGGACCCAATGATCTTGTGAGGTCCCTTCCAGCCCCTATGGATCTATGAATATATGAATTGTACAGGCCAGTTAACAATTCCTACAGCCAGGAAAGGGATGTAAAGCTCCAAATATCATCACCATGAGGTCCTGTCCTCTAGGTTTCCTTTATTACCTGCCAAACAATTACAGAAAATAAACTGACTAAAAAAAAATATATTTCCCATTATGTTTTTCCCATATTAGCTTGCTAGAAAGCAAAAAGCCACATTTTTTTTATTCAAACAAACTACCTCTTCCTTTTATACTTTTCTTCAAGTAACCATGTGATCAGCAGAGGCCTATTAAGAGGCTGCAATACATTCACTTTCTCATAAGTCCTTGTTAACTAATGTAAATATTTGTATAAATAAAAGTATTGTCCTTTAAAAAACAATTATGGGTTTAAATCAAGTAAGAACCTTAATCCTGTGTGTGAAGTTACTTTTGAGCAATGCATATGATCATGTTTTAAGGTACAAGAAGATATAATCTATATATTGAGCATAAAATTTTGGTGTGTTTAAGTGTTATGTCACTTTGTTTTTGCTGTTGAGGTCTCATATGTATTATGCTAAAGATGAAAATAGAAGAGGATATACAAGGCCTGCTTTATATAAGTACCATATATTTCTGTTTTTTCTGTCCTGTTCTACAAAATAAAAATAAGTATTTGTAAAAATCAAAGAAGTTTCCTAGCACAGGCCATTAGATAGAAGATTCCTGCCATGCACAGATTCTGCTGATCAACTTTCATCAAGCACAGGCCTAGAAAATTGTGACACTTCAACTGTAAGATGTTTCCAGTATGACAGCTACTAATGAGGAGCCTATACACTCTCTGAATTCATTTTTTGAAAAAAAGAATAATTTTAAAGTTTTCTTTAAAAGTTTTAATATGCTTAACAGCTGACTTACTGTTTCCTGCTTCTTCCATTTTCTCTTCAGTATCAAGCTACTAATAAAAAAACCCAAAAAACAAAAACCACTCCCTCATCTGTCTCTCTACCTGTATCTGTTGTCTTTTGCCTTAGATGGTCAGGTCTTTGGAGAAGAGACTACCTTTTATTTAGTGTTCATATAGCTCCAAACACAATGGTCTATGACCAGGATAGCTGAGTACTAAAGTAGTCCATATAAAATAACAAAAGGAAGAATGATGCAAGAATATTAAAAGATGTGAGATGCTAAGGTACCTGTCAGCACCCCCAAAATGTACTCCTAAGTAGGTAACCTAACCTGACCCCTGACCCCAAATAAATGCTACAAGTCAAATGTAGACCACTTTCCAAAATTAACCTGTCAGTTTTTGATGGAAGTATTTTCCACATCAACATTTGACATCGTTGCCAAAACATAAATGAAAACTGCTATGCCCCACCCTCCGGGCTTAACTTCTGAAAATACAAGGTAGGAAATAAAACCTGCTTTAAAATTATTCTAATTTTTCCCAACTCCCCTTATGCTCATGAAAGCATTCTGATCAGTAGTTGCACAAAACTTTAAAAGCCAGAATCACATTTTTGATTCTTGAAGTTAGAAGCTGAAGTTACTCAAAATTATTTTTGTTCATCCACCACATCTCCCATGAGTTCTAATAGCCCAGAAGATAGTCACTACTAATCCTTCTCACTTTGTGTCAGCGGTCCAGCTCATTTTTTAAGGCTTGTTATTATTGAAGTCAGAAAAAAGTTAAAAAAAATCAAAATCTATTTTGAAGGAACTGTTTAGCCCTTGTTATCCTATGATACTATCTTATAAGCACATAAAGTTTTTAGGAGCTCATTACTGTAACATCTATTAATTCAACCCTTTTAATGCATTTTCAGAACACACCAATGTATTCAGTGGATGTTTCATGCAGTAATAATGGTCCGAGTCTACCCTAACTTGAGGCAACATTTGATAGAACTAGCTGTAGCCGACGCTCAGTAATATGGTCAGTCTTTTCTGATTTAGAACCTACATTGGTCATATTTAAACTTCTTTAGGGGATACATTTAACATGGATGAATAACTCCTCAAATGCATCATTCCTGGCATCTGAAAAAGCATGTTATTGCCTAGGAAAGCTTGTGTCTTTATGAACCAGTTAGTCTCAAAAGATGCCACCCTGCCTTATGCTCTGCCATTGAAACTAGTGTTCTGATCATGAACCGTTTAATGTTCAGTACCATTCTTCCACTCCTTTTACATACAGCTGACACTTCTGTGACATCTCGCTCTGCACTGAAGAGGATTACTGTATCCACCTGCTTCAATGCATTTCAAAATAATGCCTTATCTTCAGCTATTAAAGATCTTAATATGACTGCTTCTGTGGGCTTCAACAAAAAAAATCCTTTAGATGTTGCAAAAATGTATACATATTCTCTGTCTAGCTTTACAATTGTTCCTGGTTCTTGTGTTGAGTGTGGAGTAACTGAAGAGGGGCAGAACTACATTACACACAATTCAGTAGTTCAAGAAGTGCCCATTAAAAAGTTCTATTGCTTTCTTTTGCCTGTTTCACAAATTCTGTTCCAAATAATTCAAAAAGTTTTTGCTTGGCCAAATCCATATAAGACTTCATGCTGTTTAAAAATATAATAAATTTCAAGACATGATCCAATTCAAAGTTTATTCAAAATTTATGCAAGTCAGTCCTTGAAGCCTTGTGTGCTTTGAATTTGTAATGAGTCATGAGTTGTGATGTGTGCACTGTTCTAATTTTGATGTGGCTTTTAGAACTTCACTTTTGAAATTATCCTTCCAGTGAGCATACCTAGAGATCAACAGTAGGTGGGAGTTTCTGCCTTTGCACAAATGATTACCACTTCACCATTTCTGGTTGATTTTATTTTTGAAGAGTACAAGTGCGCCAAATTGGTGAGCAACTTGCCATCTCCCTTACCTGTCAGCGGAGCTGGGCTCAAATATCACAAGGTTTTAGGCTATTCAGAATTGGATCAAGATTATTTTTTTAACACCTCTCTATTTCTCACTAACATTTCCTCCAACCTACTCTATAAGAGACTTTACTGAGAACATTTGTAAATCCTGGTCACCGGGGCTCTGAAAAGCATAATTTATGCAGAACATGGTCATTTTGTTTTCCATGAGAGCAATTAAGTTAAAGAATGTAACAAAGCTAATGACGCAAAGCAAAAAAGAGCAGACCAAAAGAAAGCCAGCACAGTTTAATGGCAGAGTTGCAGAGCCAATAAGTAGAAAAAAGGCTTCTTTCAAAAAGTGGAGGTTAAATCCTAATGAGAAAAATAAAGAGCATAAATACTGGCAAATCACATGTAAAACTATACTAAGACAAACTAAGAGAAAATTTGAGGAGACATCTGCTAGGAACACAAAAAGTAACAATAAACATTGCTTTAAGTACATTAGAAGATGAAGACCTGCCAGGGAGTCAGCTGGGCCTTTGGATGACCAGGGTGTAAAAGGGGTGCTAAAGGATGACAGGACCAGTGCTAAAACTACATGCATTCTCTACATCTGTCTTAGGGAAATTCCATCTCCAAATCCACTTCTGTCTAAGGACAAGTCAGTGGAGCTGACCCAAATTGAGGTTTCAGTAGATAAGGTCATAGAAGAAACTGATAAACTAAAGAGTAGCACATCACCAGGACCCGATGGTATTCACCCTAGGGTCCTGAAGGAGCTCAGATCAGAAACTGCGGAGCTCTTAACTGTGGTATGCAACCTATCGCTAAAAGCAGTCTAGGTACCAGAGAACTGGAGGGTTGCCAATAGGTCTCCCATATTTTAAAACGGCTCTAGAGGGGACACTGGAAACTACAGACCAGTAAGCCTAACTCCTGCTCCTGGAAAACTAGTAGCAACAATAATAAAAAATATATATATTTTATTCAGCACATGGTTGAACGTGACTTGCTGGGGATAAATCAACATGGCTTTGTTAAAGGGAAATGGTGCCTCACCAACTTAGAAGAATTCTTGAGGATGTCAGTAAGCAGGAGGATGGGGGTAATCAAGTTGATGCAGTATACCAGAACTTACAAATAGCTTTTGCCAGCATCCCCTATCAGGCTCTTAACCAAATTAGGTAGTCATGGGATTACAGGGAATGTCCACTCATAGATTAGAAACTGGATCAAAGATAGAAAGCAAAGAGGGATTATAAATACAGGTTTCCCTCACTTTATGCTGTACCTGTGTTCCTGGAAAACAGTGCATAACTTGAATTTACATAAAGGGAACCCACTTTACAATGTAAGAAATAGGGATACATTCCAAGACCTCAACTGTACTGACCCCCAGACCTATTTCTACCACTTTTACAACACAGTTTTGGTACTCACCAACAGCAGACACTGCACACAAGCACGGTGGTGGTGATGAATGTTTAGTTGGTGGGGATGGCAACAACAGAAATACGTTTCACACACAATGAGCGAGGAGCACAGACCACACAGAAGACTATATTTTGGTGCTCATCACTCGCACAATGCACCACACAAAGGAGCTGACTGTGGGCTTCCACCACACCGATCTCATAAGAATTAATTTACCTCACATATAATGAATTTTTGGCATAAAAATGGCCATTGCATAAGAGCAAATTTGCACATACAGAACCCACATAAAGCAAGGGAAACCTGTAGACAGTTTTCAGGATGGAAGGAAGTAAACAGCAGGGTCCCCCAGGGATCTGTGTTAGGACCAGTACCATTTAATATATTCATAAATGATCTAAAAAAGGGGATGAGCAGTAAAGTGGCCAAATTCATGGATGACACAAAATTATTCAAAGTGGTATAGACCAAAGCAGACTGGGAAAAACTACAGAAGGGTGTGGCATGATTGACCAAATGGGCACATAAATACCAGATGAAATTCAACGTAGATGACTGATTACAGATGTTAAAAAAAAAAGTATTTTATTTTAAACTTTGCACGGTCCTGCACTGAGCCCAGCGCATGCCCAAAAGAGGCACCACATTAACTGGATTCAGCTCACCCAGTGTCTGTACAGACTGGGTGCTTTAGTGTGTTTTTTTGGTCCTTTAATCTAACAGCTGATTGAATCAGCTTCAGATAAAAGCACCAAAAAGCCCCACTGAAACACCCCATCTATACAGTGTTACCTCTCAACTCCGTGTTCTTGGGGAACCCTGACACAGGATGCAGCCTGTCTGACTCACCAGGGACTCTCCCTCTCCCCACCTCTGCCTAAATGAGAACTGATCAGAGGAAGGACTTACAAAAGACAAGGAAGATGCAGTGGGAGATGCACCTAAAGCCCTCCAGACAAGGGTAACAACTTACCCTTGTGAAGCAACTCCCCTGGTCTCATTTGCATCTGAGATGGAACCAGATGACAACCCATTTAAATGGGAAATGGGACAGGCTTGCACCTTTGTTAGCATTCAGGAAGGAGAACAGAGATTCCAAAGCAAGGACTGCACTGAATTCTGGGATCAGAAAAGCAGGGAAGCACTGCATGATGGGGAATCCTTGCTTCAAATGCTAATCAGCCCACATCCACACACACCCAGCTCAGCATTTAAGTCAGACTAATTCTAGTAATGACTCCTCTACTGGTATCCAAAACACTGAATCTGCCTGTCCGCATTGTGAGCTCCCTCAGCGTAATGCCACCTATAGCCAGCAGTGATCAATTCTTATCATCCAACACATGAACCATTGTTTACCCCTGAACAAACCTAGTGTTCTTCCTTGAGCCACTGTTAGTTCTCTACAAAAACCCCTACCCAAGCTCAAGTTTCTGTCCTGGTGCTTGGATCCAAAAGCTGCATCAGTTCCACTCCTCTTCTGCCTAGAATCTCTCCACTGATCGTGCTGAGGGCTCTGCCTGTCTGCCAGATCCAACAACACCTGGGAACCTTGACTGGTTCAAGCTTCGCTGAGTGGTGAGACCCCAACTCTCTCTCTCTCTCTCTCTCTCCCTCCCTCCCTCCAGAAACATAACTTTTATTCTCTTACTCCAGGCACAGCTTTCTAAACCTGACTTTTGCTAAATCAAACTCAAGCTAGACTTCTCCAAAAATCTAATTGAAACTATGTAATACTTTAACTGTTTATTTGTCTTTCTCTTGTATGGCTATTATTACTGGTATCATCATAAGTTCATGTACGTGGCAATAAATAACTTTTATGGTCAAACTGGTTGCTATACTTTCTCTCTGAACCTCACCTGCTCCTTCTTCCCCTTGATCTCCCCATTTGTTCTGCAGCAACGCTTCTTTTACCTAAGCCAAAGAGCCCTGTAATGCCCAAAACCACAGTGGGGTCCGCTCATCAAGGGGGTTACTACTAGGACCATTGTGACACGAGATTGTGACATGCTGAGTTTTGAAGCACATGAGGGTATCAGCTGAAAGTGCTGATCAGACCCAGCCTGCTCAGACATACTCTGTTAGCATATGTGCATGTTTCACTGCATTTATTATTGTCCTAATGAACTGAATTCAAGGCACATGAGGGTGTCAGCCTATGAATGCTGAAGAGTCTGGCCTGACTCAGATGCAGTCTGTTAACTTGTGTGCTTGTGTCTGACTACATTTTATTGTTGCCCTGATGAACTGAGTTCAAGGCACATGAGGGTGTCAATACTAAATAACCCAGCCTGTCTCAGGTGTATCCTGTTGATCTGTGTGTGTATGTGCGTACATGTTTGACTGATTTGGTGGCTGAACCTGAGTCCTGCAAGATGGCTCCATTGAGGGTGGGGACTTGCAGAAGGGAGAGATACAGCTCCATATAGAAACACAAGTAACACAAGTAGCACATTGGAAGAATTACAGAGACCCCCCAGAAACATACCCCTAATAAATGAGCACTCCCCAAAGTGACGGGCAAATCTGGTAACAACAGACACTGCAGAGCCGGGTTCAAACAAACACACTGCTTCTTCCAGTAAAATGCTTTATTTCTTTTTCTAACATCTGTAAGTAGCCAATAAGTATAACGAGATGCACCTGAACAAAAATAACCCAAACTCTACTTATACTATAACGGGCTATGCATTAACTATTACCACACAGAAAAGAGATCTGGAAGCCATTGTGGACACTTCACTACAAACATCAGCACAGTGCTTAGATGCCATCAGAAAGGCAAACAATGTTAGGGATTATTAAGAAGCAAATTGTAAACAAAACAGAAAGTAACACCCTGTCCTTTTATAAATTCCCTAGCGAATTGCCTGTCAAGAATGATGGGGGTGGGTGGGAAAGGACAGAGCACCACCACCCACCCTGTGCCACCACTGCCACTTGCTCCTCCCAGGAGCAGGGGGCTGGGAAAGAGGGGGAGAAGCTAGCATATGGTGGCCACCACCCACCACCCCATGCAACCAGGCATGGGGGGGGGGAGGGAGGGAGGGGTCAGAGTTTTCACACAGCAGCCACTACCGCAATCACATGCAAGTCCCCTGCTCCGCATCCTGCCACTGCTATCTCCCCCAGCCACCACCTGCCTGCAGCCCACCTCCAGCAAGCTGCCCTGAGCTCACAGATGCTGTGGGACATTGCCTCTGATGCACAACTGCCAGTCCCATGCTGGGCACTGCAGGCAGTTGTCCAGGCCCAGCAGCACAGGGGCAGCTATGCAGGGGCCCAGAGACCCAGTGCAGGACCCACAATGGTGTCCTCCTTATCTGCAACCATGCTCATGCCTGTGTCTACCACCCAGGGTTCCAACTGGTCCATGGAGGAGACAGGTGAAGTTATGGCACCATGGGACAAGGCAGGGGTGGAGTACAAGTTCAAGCAGGGTGAGAGCTCCAGCACCTGGATCTAGGAGATGTAATCTTGGCTGCAGGAGTGTGGGATGAGTGGTTGACATGGCACTGCCACATGAAGTACTGTGTGCAATTCTGGGCGCCGCAATTCAAGAGGGATGTGGATAACCTGGAGAGGGTCCAGAGAAGGGCCACTCGTATGGTTAAGGGCCTGCAGACCAAGCCCTATGAGGAGAGACTAGAGAAACTGGACCTTTTCAGCCTCCGCAAGAGAAGGCTGAGAGGCGACCTTGTGGCTGCCTATAAGTTCATCACGGGGGCACAGAAGGGAATTGGTGAGTATTTATTCACCAAGGCGCCCCCCGGGGGTTACAAGAAATAATGGCCACAAGCTAGCAGACAGCAGATTTAGATTGGACATTAGGAAGAACTTCTTCACAGTTCGAGTGGCCAAGGTCTGGAACGGGCTCCCAAGGGAGGTGGTGCTCTCCCCTAACCTGGGGGTCTTCAAGAGGAGGTTAGATAAGCATCTAGCTGGGGTCATCTAGACCCAGCACTCTTTCCTGCCTATGCAGGGAGTCAGACTCGATGATCTATTGAGGTCCCTTCCGACCCTAACATCTAACATCTATGAAAGTTGAAGCCTCACAGGCACAGTGAGTTTCTATCACCAACCAGAATTGCTGCTCAGGGAGTGCCTGGAAGTCTATGCCCTTTATGCAGCAACTGACAGGCATACTGGCTTCCCAGGAACCAGGCCAAAGCTGTGTGTATATAGCAGCATGGGTGGCCTGCCCAAGCCCCCACACTGTTGCAGTTTAGGTGCACCTGCACACCTGGCATGGGACCCTGGGACACCATGGGCTTCAGCAGCAGCAGCAGGGCATAATGGGTTAGACACCCTTCAGTCCTCATGTACTTCCCAAGGCATGGTCAGGGTGCAGCAGTAGTGTGGGGGATGTGGTTGGCCCTTGGGTGCATACCTGGAGAAGATCCCCGAGGAGAGGGTGGGAGTGCAGGCAACTCCTCATCCCAGTCATCTGAGCCCCATACCCCCTGAGCCCAGGCACCATCAGCTAGGCAGCAGCACAACAGAGCAGCTAACCTACAGGAAAGGACGGGAAGCAGGGTCGAGAGCTGCAGCAACAGGCTGCCAGAAGCCTGGCCTGTCCCCCCACAGTGGTCAATGACAGCCTGGAGCACCACACAGTGAAAGCTCTTCCAGCTGTAGTAGGCGTGGTCTCACTGGGGCAGGCTCAAGGGCCCTGATGCACTAAGGGAACCCCAGGGCATGGTACCCTGCCACCACCATGGGTGGTCATGTACCCAGAACATGGCAACTCCTAATGGTTCCACACAACACCAGGATGGCCTCCCCCGTAGTGGCCTTGCCCACACTAAACAGGTGGCCATTGTACCACAGGCTGGTAGTCATGGCCAGCTTTAACAAGGTGAGGGCCAGTTGGGTGCCTGCAGAGGGGCAGCCATATGCTGGTGTTGCTGCTCCTGGAGGTCCCGGAAGATGGTCCGAAATATTTGGAAGACCTCCAGCCACTACTCATTATCCTAGGTATGATAAGATGATATGCTGCCACCAGTCCTGGCTGGACTAGCAGACCCAGACGCAGTGGGGCAGGAGACCCAGAAGGGTGATGGCAACCCCTACAGCGGGATCCTGGAGCCCATTATCAGTGTCCCTGCCCAGGCCCAGCCAGGTGGACACAGCAGGTGCATGGCAGTGGCCCTGGGACAGCACATGGTGGGGGGGGGGGGGGGGGTGCTGCACATGGGAGGAGTCGGGAGGGGCGAGACTGCTTTATATCAGACAGCATTCAGTGTAACACACTAGTGCAGCAGCCAGCGGAAAGATAGGGCACTGGTCATTGATGCTAGGCACAGGGACTGGAGCAACCATAGCATGGGGAACAGAGTGCTGGTGCAGAGACATCATGCATTAGGGGTGCTGCTCCTGGCCAGAGAACAGCTAGCAGGGCTGCCTTTTGAAGTTGGCTGTTGACTTCCAGCAGCTGCACACAGAGCTTAGAGGGGCCCCTGGTGGTGACAGAGGCCCATTGCAGGGCCCCAGGCAGCAGAAGCAGATTTGCTCCTGCTTCTCTGTGTGTGTAGATGCCTACCCGGACCCATTCACTTGCACGTAAACTCGCGTTGCATCAAATGCATGTGTAGGCAAGCCTGTTGGACTAGTGCAGTATAACCACCACTGGATTTCTGAAGTGCTGTAAGGACAAGCTTTCCCAAAAAATGATTAAGTTGGCTTTAAATATGGAATCAGAGTGCTTAATTTTAAATTACTTAAACTTGAAAAATACTAGGCATAGCTTTCAAGTCTTTGAACTGCCTAGATTTAAAAAAAGAAAAAGAAAAATCTCTTCCCACATACTTTATGGCAATGTTTAAAGTCAGTAATGTTTATTTTCCACATTTCTGCAAATTAATTCAGCACTATATAAAACGCAGTTACAATTTGAATCTCATTTTGTACAATGAAATAAACATTGGATGTTTTCTATTGGTGAGAAAGAATCATATACAGAAAATAATGGTGTAATTTTCATGATAACTGGTTAGAGAGTAGAGTCATGTCTGAATGTAAGATTTTTAAACAACCTTCCAATTAAAGAATATAAAGACACAACACTGTGGAAGCATTTCCTAATTGTTTTGGTAAGCAATATTTTCCTATCTTGTAATGAGTGTGGTATCACAAATAGACATTTATTTCATATTGTTCAATGAAATGTTTTATTTGGTGCTTTTGTATATAAAGTAAATCCTTAAGTTTTAAGCAATGACAAGAGTTATTGAGCTTCCTTTATGCCGTGACAGAAAATCAGTACTGCATAATGAGATAACAGTGTTGATAATATAACAAATCCTTTAATACAAACAAAGGAGTGGAACTGTGTGGCTTGAAGATAAGGAATTCAATGCATTTCTGTCCAATAGAATTAAAGGTGGGGAAGATTGTTGTGAGGAAATGATGTAGTTTAATTCCCTTGCAGTCAGGCTACAAACAGATTAAAATAGTTTCTCCTGGGACAAATGTATCCCAGGCCAAAGTGCAGAGGGTTCAGACATTCATGCCCATCATTCCAAAAAGGTTTACAGGAAAAGGAGTACTAATGTTTTGTCCCAGGGTATCATGAAGCAAGTGTGAAGTGATGTCCTAAGATTGCATCATTGAATCAATGGCAGAAAAGTGGCACAGAAGAGTCCATGGTAATATGTATTCATACAAATCCTAGCCAGCGATTCCCAAGCTTCCATGCATTGTACTCTGACAGTATGTTGATATAGCCCATCCTGAGAGGAGCTGTACTGTGGGATGTATCACCCTAAAGAATGGGGTGGGAAGAAACCTCTTGTAGTAGTCTTCTGTGTAACTACACCTACAGAAGTTACTGCATTAAGTCACAAAAATCGCCCACTGGAGAAGAAAAGTGTGGCTTGGAGAAGGCTTTGTTTTCAACCTTGATAGAACTTTAAAAATCAAAGAATGGAATCATGGCTATTTAGATCAAATTAGAGAAAACAAGGATTTTAGTCCTAGGCCAAAAGCAGAAATTAGTAGTTCTAGAAGGCTGATGTGGCTTTGGAAGAAGTCAAATGACCTCCTTAGGCTATGTGCATGGCTCAGCCACACACAAAACACAGGACACCATAACAAGGCCATTTACTAAGACAACTAGTGGGACTGAGCCAGCAGCAATTATTTTCTCAAAGTATGTAATTTACCATAGTTGCAGCATTAGTTTAATGGTGCATACTATTTGTGATGTCTCCAAAGATGCATTAAAAATTCTATGATATCACATAATCAAGTATGAAAAATATCTTTGTGAACTGGCTGAACTACATCATGCTACTGTTTCTAAAAACTTTACAATTTATGTTTTCCAACCTATAGTAGAACAACCTCATATGGTTGCACCCATGTAGAAATGAGCGATCGTCTTCGCTTGCATCTCTTCAACCCCTCATAGATAGCCAAGATAAAGTATGCTGCTTATAATTAACATTGATCTGTGAATGAAAGTTGCAATTGCTGCCTGTATACACAGCTTGCCACAAAAGGAAGATTGTAGTTTTGAAATTAGTGGGTCAGCATATCCCTACAGAGATTCAAGAGGATAGGAAAATTCCTTTCAGGAGGTAGATAGGTGTGTAGAGGGGTGGGGGGAGGCACTCTTTAACCTTGGAGTTACCAAGATAAGTTGTCCCAGTCTTACTAACTGCTGAAGTAGACCAATAAAAATAATGTAATCTACTGTATGCAGCTAAATTGATATGCTACAGCCACAGCATCACTTGGAACACTATTCTTAAGAGAATGAATTCTTATAAGGAAAGAGGGCCACCAACTTAATAGCTGACTGCAGGGTGTTCAAGTAAGCAGCTAGAAATATTATTGGAGCCCCACTGTGTTATTGGAGCTTTTCTAAAAATCTTATACTAGCTTTTTTATTATTGGAGCCCCCAGGTCCTGTTGCAGCAAAACTCCATGCACTGTGAGGAGCTGCAGCTGTCAGGAGGCTGGGATTTGCATGGGGGGGGGGAGGGGGAAGAAATGGAGCCCATCTGCCATACAGGCCTGGCTTGCCCCACCAGGCTTGCTGGATCAGATCTGGGAGGGAAAGCCAGGCCTGTATGGCGGGGAGGGGAGGGGGGGGAGCCTCTATTCCCCCCCCCCCCCCCCATCCCAGCCTCCTGACAGCTGCAGCTCCGCACAGTACATGGAGTTCCACTGCAACAGGACCTGGAGGCTCCAATAATAAAATGTTAGCATAGATTTTTACAGGAGCTCCAATAATGCAGCAGGGCTGGCGCAGCAGTGGGTCCCCTTCCCCCCCTCCCACCCCCTATTTCCTGGTACAGTGAAAAGCCAGGCAGTTCCAAACTGCAGGGGTCATGCAAGCCTGGCCCATCCTGCTCCCCTGACCCGAGCCAGGGGGCCTGCTGCCCACCCCCCACACTTGGCCATGCAGAGTAGAGACAGAGTTTTTTATCTCCTCTCTGTGACAGCCCAGGGCAGGGCTCTGCCAGTGCTTTGCTGGAGCAGATGAGCACCAGTTGAGGCAAGCATACCATCCAGGGAGGAGTCACTGGGATGGTGGGGGACTGCAACCTAATTTGAGTTGCAAGGGGATCTGGTGCAGAGTTTTGATAGCATGCTCAAGCCTAAAACACTTTACTCTGATATTACACATCCATCCATGTCCATCTTAGTCCTGGATCTTCTATTTTTAAACAAGCCTGTGTGTAGTGAACATGTGTTTGGTTACAGGTGTAGAGTGTTTTGAGAGCTTATCACACATTTGTACCTGGCCAGAGTAAATAGGGATTTATCATTTACTCTCTCCTACAATACAAGAAGTAAGCATCATAAAATGAAACTGGTAGATAGTAAGTTTAAAACTAACAAAAGGAATTTTTATCCATATTGACTGTAATTAAGAAGTGTGGAATTCATTGCCACCAGATACTGCAGAAACTAACTTCATCCTTGCATGCCTGAGCAATATTTTTATCCTCCTCCCAAATTGTTGGTCCAAGCTTCTACTTCTTGTAAAACTTTCTTTTTGTGTTTAAGCTCACCAAAGAGTTCTCTGCTAAGGCATATCAGGCGAGTGGATTTTAGAAATTATACAAGCAAAGTTTAGTAATTACAATACTTATAGGAAAAAAGGACATTACAATGGCCATCATAACAGCCTTTGTGATCATTCTGGAGAGGAGAATTCAAGTCTTCACTACTTCCTATGTTACTTCAGACAATTTGATTAACCTCTTTGCTCCACTGGCTCAGTTCCCCTCCTGTGAAATAGCGATAATAGTCTTGTCCATTTAAAATGGTACTCTGTAAGGGAAGCAACTCTCCCTCATAATGTGTTTGTATAGTGTATAACACAATGGGGTTCCAATTAATGCTAACAGATATTTTCTGATTAATCACAAAAATGTCAGATTGTAAGGGAAGGGTTTCATGTTTTTATAATTCTGCCTGGTTTCCTGGCAGACTGTTGGAATCTTGGAAGCAGGCCTGTCATAGCCAAAGAAAATTTCCAGTCTTTGTTAGCTCTCAGCTATATGAATTATCCCAAGTGTGTTTAGGCTTTTTATTGTTATTGTTTGGAGGGGTTTTGGCTCTTGTTTCTTTGATATTTTGCAATTTCCCCACAAATATTAATCTGGAAGGCCCAGGGTTTAGCCAAATCTAATAAGCTGCGTTGGTATCTCTAGGTAACTTCATATTAGAAATAAACCCAAATTTAAATTAATTGAATTCATTTTTTTTTTTAAAAACGGAAAGAAATATTTTAATTTATTTTTAGATACTTCAAATAAAGTACAGTGATAAAATTCTCATTGACAGTTTTCCAGCTACAATAGCAAGGAAAGTATTTTCCTTGACTGAGCTGATAAATCAGGGAAATTTTTGCAGTGCAGTTCTGTAAAACCAACGTGCAAGACCTTCAGATCTGTGCGTAAACTACTTTTGCACCAACATTAAATGGTTCACCACCAATGTTTTGCAAACTTAAGTGTAATTAGCACACACAAATTTAAGTTTGTGAATAGAAAAGTTTTGAGCCTGCAGTTTTGGAGTCAGAGGTCTCTCAGCCCTGCACTGACTCAGTCTTACTCTGGAATTTTCAAAGCAGCCCTACTCAGTAAAACACTTAAGCTCATAGATTCATAGATGTTAGGGTCGGAAGGGACCTCAATAGATCATCGAGTCCAACCCCCTGCATAGGCAGGAAAGAGTGCTGGGTCTAGATGACCCCAGCTAGATGCCTATCTAACCTCCTCTTGAAGACCCCAGGGTAGGGGAGAGCACCACCTCCCTTGGGAGCCCGTTCCAGACCTTGGCCACTCGAACTGTGAAGAAGTTCTTCCTAATGTCCAGTCTAAATCTGCTCTCTGCTAGCTTGTGGCCATTGTTTCTTGTAACCCCCTTGAATTGAATCCACTGCCTCTTCCAAAATGCAGGCATCCATTAAAATGGAAAATGGAGTTAACAGATGCTGAAAGTCTCCAAATGCTGTGATATTTCCAACAGAAGATAAGCCTGTAGTAGACAATTTTCCTTTTAAAGGATCCATTTAAGTGACATCCATTTACATGGTATAATGTACCATCTTCCAAAAACTGAATTTAGAAAGGTCCAAGTAGCAGCACTATGTCTGTCAGCACAGAACAATGAAAACTGGGGGCCAATGCTGTCTAATCAACATTTCTCAACTCAGCCAGCAAGTGAAGTGTGCTTGGCCATTATTTTAGAACTGCTAAGAGTGGGCCCAGTCCAATTCCTATTGAAGTCAGCTGTCATTAAGGCCTGAAAACTGTTATACATGAAAGGTCAATTTACTGATGCAACAGCTGTCACTCTGATCCACCCTGCCTAGGCAAAGAACATTTTATCCTAGAAAACTGTACATGGACAAGGAGAAATTGAAACACCAAAGGCATGTTTGTTATCAAAAGTATTTAAAAAAAAATATTAAAACTGACTGAACCTACTTGTGGGGAAAGTAAGCCAAATGGGTGGACCTGGGTGGGTCCCCTATGGAATATATGATCTATAGGCAACTGTAGACTTGGATGAAGTTGAAAGGTATGACACCCACTGCTCTTTTTTTTTTTCTTTTTTTTTTTTAATACTGAAAAAGAGAAAATTGACAACACAGCAGCACTGGACTAGAGCCAAGACAGCAGAACCCACCACTGAGCTGCAGATCACCACGGCAAAACTAAAGTAAAATGCAGGGAAGATTTTCCCTGGAGACTGCAAAAGCAAGAGAGTATAGATTGGTAGCGTTATTTAAAGCAGAAACCTTCAGAGCAAGAGGAGGACTGATAGTATGATATACAAAGAAAGCCAAGAGAAGAACTGTGGGCAGAGACCCGACTGGAAAGAAAGGCAAAGAACCGAGAGCAAAGATATCAACCCCTACTGAGCTCCAGAAAACAGGGTTTTGCATACTTCTTTGTAGACAGACAAGATTGCACCAGAGATATACTTGAAACCATCATCAATTTCTTCTCCTAATGGAAACAAATCTATAAGCTCCCAGGTATTGCCTGACCACTTTGATGAATTGGTAATTAAAGGGAACATAATTAAGAGGATGTAAAGCATTATGGATAGGTAGGAATCAAGGATGCAAATAATTACTGCATTACTTTCATCTATAAGAGGGGTGCCAGCAATAGGCATTTGTCTGAAAGGTGAGAATCATTCGATCTTCACTAGGGTAAATAAGGCACTTTCATCTGTCCCACTTCCCAGGAATTTGGCTCTCAGACAAGGAGATTCTAAAACCCAGACCTCTCGATTACTGGAGAAATAATATGCATCAGTAGCACAGCTGTATATTAAAGATACAGATGCTAGCCAAGTACCTCCCCCCAAAAGATGGTTCATTGCTCTAGCTCCCAAGTACACTAATATGCAAGTGTCCACGTATAAGCTTAGCCCTGTGCCAGGCATTAAAAATAGGGACAGAAGTTGCATGTAAACCAGTTTAAGCAATCAGCAAATGGTTTAAACGTATAACAGAACAAAAGTTCAGTGCACATAATCCAGTGTCAAACTGGCTGAAACTGGTTTAAAATATCATATTCAGCCAGGTGCATCAGACTGAACTGATTGAGCTCAAACCAGTTTATTCAATGTCTGTTCCAGACCCCTTCCTGATTTAAGTTAAATCTGAGTCCCTCAGCATCCAACCATGCTTTTCAGCCCTGGGCTGGGCAGTGGTCCTTGCTCCAGACAGTAGAGCTGACCTCACCCTTCTGCTCTCTACCCAGAGCTGGGATGGAGGCATGGCCAGACATCAGGCCAGCATGGCCCAACAACAGTTTAGCATGGCCCCCAAGGCAAAGGGGCAGGGAGTGGGTTTGTTACCCCCTACCTCCCTGGGACCCCTGGCTAGGGCTTAGCAGCCCCCATCAGGGTTCCTCCCCACTTGCCACTCCAGGGGCAGGGTTGGGGTCAGATGCCCACCTGGCATGGTCCCCTGAAGCAAAAGGCAGCAGGGAGAGGGGTTATTTCCCCCTCCCTCTGAGGACTCTAGCCATGGTCTGCCTAGCCAAGTAACAGCAGCCCCTCTCAGGGTCCCTCCCCTCATGCCACAAAAGAGGTGGGGGCATGGCCGGATGCCACCCCAGCATGGTCCCCTATGGCAAAGGGAACAGGGAAGGGGTTCATTACCCCCTCCCCTACTAGGGGACTGCAGCCCAGGTCTGCCAGCCCCATCCACCACAGGCCAGGTAGACCCTCTCCCCTAGTGGGAAAGAGAATGGAGGAAACCCCCTCCCTGCCCCTTCACCTTAGGAGGCCATGCCAGCTGGCATCTGGCCATGCCCTCACCCTTGGAGCAGCAAGGGGGGGGGCATGGTAGGGGCTGCTCCACCCCAGCCAAGCACACTCCAGCTGGGGCCCCCCCAGAGGGGGAAGAGGGAGAAATACATCCCCTCCCTTCCCCCTTTGCTTCAGGGGGCCATGCCTCTGTCCCTGGAGCAGTGAGAGGGGAGGGACCCCAATGGGCTAGGGTTCCAGGGGAAAGGGAAATGAACCCCCTCCCTACCCCCTTCACCTTAGGGGGCCTGCATTTGGCTGGGGTCTGGCCACTGTCCTTTCCCTCCCACAAAACCTGGCAAGGACTGCTTCCCACCTCACTTTTCAGGCACACCTTGGCTGGGGTCCCTGAAGACCAGGGTCGGGGTTTAGACCCTCCTCAATCACACTCAGGCCTGCCCACACCCCCTCCGTCAGTTCAGCTTCTATCTGTTTCTGTGGAAGAGAAGAGAGGGCATGCTCCAGTGTCCCCACCAGCTTCTAGCCTGAGCTACTACAGGCATGAAGCTGCATTTCTGGAATCAAGAGTGAATGTATGTTCACTTGCTTGCCAGTTCAATTTATGCTTGCGGGGTCAATCTGCAAAAATAGAATCAATTCAGGGTCAGGCTTTTTGAATGTTTGTACTTAGCCTAAAGGTATATCTAGAAAGCAAGCAGTGCTTTGAGTTTTCTCTCTGCACAGATATTGTCTAAGAGGTACATCTACAAAGGGAAATCTTGATCTGAATTGGATCAGGAGTTCAGGCATACCAGAAGCTTAGAAGGACCCTGTAGCAGGGTCTGCACTAGTCTAGTTCCCCTAGACACAAGGTCAGTGCTTGAACCCTATACCCTACTCCTTTAATCCCAGCAACACAGAAACTCACTCACTCTCACTCTCTCTGGGTTCAGCAGCCCAGGCCCCAATGCTCAGGGTTCTTCTACTCCATGTGACTCAGCTGAAGATGGAAGTAATCCAAAATAAACATGCTTATAACTTGGTCCCAGAAACAGTCCCTCTTTGGGCCCAGGAACACAAGTTTCTGCGATACAGATTACCCAGAGATTGGAACTGAGAAAATAACATAAAACAACCCAGAACAAACACCCACCACAGCCAGGTATAGGCTAGACCTTACCTCAAAGTCTTCTTGGAAGAATCCTCACTCTCCCCACAACCATCACCTCTCCATATCCTCCACCCCTCAATTTTTCTTCCTGCCACTTTATTTCCAGCCACTCAGTGAGTTTTGCTTCATTCTAGGAAGATTGCCTAAGCCAGCTGAGGCCCCTTAGGCAGGTGGCTTGTTACCTGGTGGCTAATTGATCCAATCCTTCCATTAACTAATTTTGTTTGCATGTTTTCCTTTACACCCTTCCTAGCCCCACTGAAGTCAATGGCAAGACCAATATTTGTTTTATTATTACATTTTTAAGAGTAAATGAACAATACCCATACTTATGATTTCTTTTAATGGAAATAGTTGTTTGAATTATTTATATTTCTTGTCAGTAAATATTTTTCCTCTAAAAGCTTCAGAACTAAGGCATTTCCAAACCTGAAAGGACATTTTAATATGGAAAGGGTGCAAAGTCACAGAAAGAGATCACCACAGTAGAACCCAGATCATTCAGTTCTGGATGGTTCACTTAATTTGCAATGGGGTGCCAAATTAAAAATGAACAGCTCAGCTGGTTGCTGTGGCTTTGACTTCAAAGGGTAGTATTTCTCTGATAAGCTAGAGCATCTCAGTGGCATTGTACAGCTGTCAGCTCCTGCTCTGTTAACCCTCAGATACTGGAAACCCTCATTATTTCAGGAGATAAGGAAACTAACCCTACAAAGTACCTGGATTCTACAGGAGCTATTAAAATGGAAGGAAGTGATAGATTTTTCTGTGTATCATATATACACCCAGCATGGGAGGCTGATTAGGAAAACCTGGACACTTGATCTACCTTCTTGATTCTAAAGGCTGACCTCTATATCATTTAGAAGTGTTTCTGGGTAGCTTTAGGTTGCCTTTTTGGTATAGGGTTTTTAAAGACTTTTGTATCAGGTCCTCCACAGAAACAGAGCAAAGCTCCACCATGCTCCTTTTGACAGTAAGGGTGGCAGGCAGCAAGTCCAGGAAGCACCAACAATTCCTTCTCTGCTGATGATTGATAGCTGGATCACAACTGCTTCATACTGTCCAAGAGGCACAAAGAGACTATATAATTAGACTAGGCAATCTGGCTCACAATGCTTTAACAGCAGGCTAGATTGTAAACTGGTCCTATTTGGAACAGGTCCAATGAAGCTAAGTTACACCAGCCAAGAATTTCAGACAATATATTTTGAGTTACTTACTGGTTTCAGGATGATCCATAAAATAGCTTACACCTGCTAAATGTGTAAAGGAATTAAAGAATCACAGCATTTAAAATAATTTTGAGCAGCCTTCTTTGAAAGCCTGACCTTGCATCAGTGTTTCTGCAGTCAGGCTACCATTAAAATCAACATAGCCTTTTTTGAATCTAATATTTATGGCACAGTAGCCATTCACTTTTAGATTGAGATTAGAGATATATGACAGCTTCTAACTGCATGCCACATGTAACCTGGGAGTTTCTGAAGAGATGTGTGGAGATTATATTACTTAAATTAATTTAATTACAATTAATTATATTACTTAAAGTTCAACTGAGATGCTCCACAAGGGGAAAAAGTCATACTACAAACTTCTTAAAATAATATGGTATTTTTTAATTGAAAATCACAATTCACAAATCAAGGCCATAATTTACAACAGCGCTCCCTCTGTGCTCCCTCATCTACTCCTTAGAGCCTCTTTGCTTTATTCAATGGAGTAATAAAATAAAGAACAGAGAAATTTTGGGAAAAGGAAGGATATAAATTTATCAGTTTTCAAATGCAGGCATTTTGGGAAAATAAAATAGCTAGGTTATAAATGCTAGGTTACAGCAGGTATTGCAGAATTTTTAAACACAAAATAAACTAATCTCTGCATATATCAAAAAGGAAATGGATCACAACTTAACATGCATTCAATTAGCCATCAGTGTTGATATAAAAACACAACCACCAATTAAAACCACGAAGAAGAAATCTGTCTTCCTTCCTTAAGATTTAAAATTACCTTCCCATGATTCATGGAGCATGTCTACTTACAACTAGAATTAAAATTATGATCCCTATGGTAGATCAGGTTTTAATTGTCTTTTCAATAATCAGTTTATCAAATTAGGTGTGGCATTTCTTTCTTTGTGTAGCAGAACCCTATGTCAGAGCTGGCTGACTAAGGCACTGTGACCATCTAAAATCTTATCACCCAATAAGATATGATGTTATTAAGGAAAGGTAGTAAGATTCAGATTATGAATCTAAAGGATCTATATTCTGTCTTGCTTTTCAGGCACAGATAGCAAGGAGTCCCCAGAATAGGAGTAGAAGCAAGCAAAAGCACATGTAGTCTTAGAAGGCTAATAGGGGTTCAGCTGTCTGTATGCTAAATAGCAAGTGTAAGTTCATTAAACATGACCCTTGTGCAGGTTCTTGTGCTACTATCATCCTTTGAGTGTAGCAAAGGATAACTGCTGCTTAAGAATGTATTCTGTATCAAGGGTCTTAGAGAATTACTAGTGGAAGACAGCTTTCTACAACTTGGCCACAACAGCTATAAGTAGCCCAGACTAAATGAAGAGGATTTAGGAGTAGAAGGCCTGATTTTGCTCCTAATGATAAAAGGAATTATTATAACTGCATGTAAAAAAATGAAAGGACTTGGGAAGGGTAGGGAAAAAAGGAAAGGTTTCTACAATGCTATTGAAGAAAGAAGCAGGGAGTTTTTGGTGGTATCTTTTACTGTACTTACCATGTAGTTGCAAGAGATGTCAGACAAGCTTTCAGTCACAAATAATGATTTTGCTGATTTATTTGTAGATGTTCTATAATTCGCTAAATATGCCCAGATGTTCTAAGTACTTATTTCTAGCCAGTGCTTATTCAAATATTCAGGGGTATAGGTTGTTGCCATGTTGGTCTAGGGGCAGAAGCCAAATAGAAACACTTGGCTTGTTTTAGCTCAGGAAAAAACTGGGGGAGGGAAGATGTATGAACACTCTATATAGCAATACATATACCTGGAAGTAAACACCAGGGAGAGGAAAGAACCACTATGTTAAATGGCAATATTGGCAGAAGATTAACTGGGAAGTTAGGTTCCACTGATTTTGTTTAAGGAATTGTTTCTGTTCATAAGAGTTAAAATCGAAATGATTTGTTATACGACTCGGTGACCAACCACAGAATCTGATTAATGTATTCCAAATAATGAATATTTGAGAACATAAGCAGACAAAATTCTTTAGGTATATCTGAAATATTTTATTAGACCAACTCTCAAATAGTTGGAAAAATTCTTCTTGGCAAGCTTTCAGGTACAAATAACCTTCATCAGGCAAAGGAAGCATCTGCAGTTGCTCTGTGCTCTTCTTGTATGGAGTAGTACAATAGCCAGAGGCCAGTACATATGAAAGAAAGCCAGTCAGTTAAAATGTAAATTGACATAGTCAATAGGTGAGAGACAGGTGGGCAGAGGGGGAGAATGAATGTAGCTGTAGTCAATGGATTGGGGGGAGGGGGGATTAAATATAGCTGGTAAAGTGGAGAGGTTACTTGGGGAGTCAGATGTTAAATCTCTGGGTTCTAATCCTCAAAGGGAATTTACAAAACACCTCTCACAGACAAGCCTACAAACGTCACTTCATCAATCTACTGGACACAAAAACTCATGGACTAAATACAGACCTTTGATTTATAACACATTATAACCTGACTAACGTCCGACTCCTCAGGTAAGCTCTCTACTTTTTACCAGCTATATTTATTCCCTCCCCTTCCATCTCTCATCCATTGACTACAGCCATTCATTCCCTCCCCCCCCCACCCCCCTGCAGCCTGTCTCCCCCCCCCAAAATTAACTACATCAATTTACATTTGAACTGACTAGATTTCTTGCATATGTACTGGCTTCTGGTGGTTTTACTATTTCATCCAGGAAGAATACAAACCAACTGCAGATGCTTCCTCTGCCTGACTAAAGGTTCCTGAAAGCTAGCAAAGAAGACTTTTTCCAACTATCTGAGTTGGTCAATTAAAAGATAGCAGATTTACCCAAAGAACCTTTTCTGCCTATGTACTAAAGGCTCTTCATTTCCCTGGTCATCTCTGACATCTGTTCCAGTCTGGAATCCAACTCTGTTCTAGTACTTCAGATGAGGTCTCCCAAGACCTTGTAAAAAGTTACAGGGCTTTTCTACTGGCAATACATGTCCTGATGTTTGTTAGGATTTTGGCTACATCAGACAGGAAATTCAGTCATTCCATGATCAACTAGATCATCCACATCTTTTTGCTCAGTTGCTTTCAAATGTAAGCTGCTAGTAGGGTTACCATATTTACAGCGTCAAAAAAGAGGACACCTGGTGGGGAGAGGAGCATAATTGTGGGGGGAGGGCAGTGATATGCCCATGCCCTGCCTCTACCCCTAACTCTTAAGCCCCTGGACACCCAAGTGCCCCTCACTCTTGACCTGCAGATTCCTGCCTCTCCCCGCCTTGCTTTCCAAGCAGCTCCCACATTGCTCATGCATGCACTCATGTGCACATATGCATACACACAGTGTCTCTTTACTTGGCTTACCAGGGTCCACATGGGGAGCATGTGACCCCCTGACAGCTAATAACCTTGCCCACTGCTCCCAGCCTGAAGCACCCAGCTTGGGAGAGCAGAGGAAGAGCAAAAAACCCAGACATCTACTCTTATTTTAAAAACCCACCCGGATGCAGCCAAAAAAGAAGACATATCCAGGAAAACCCAGACATATGGTAAACCACAGCTGCCAGCTTATAGCTGAAATATTCTTGTTATTAATCTATACAAGTCACTAATACCCTCACCTCTCAAATCTACCTCTTTTCATCTCCCCTTAAGCTAGCTCTTTACCCACAAGGTTATTCCATAGTCAATCTCCATATTCTCCAACTTAATTTCCTCTTTTAGCAGACAAACCTGCAGATTCCCCGCTTTTGCAAAGAGCTCTGCAGGCTGGTTGAGCTCTAGCCTGCAAGAGCTCTTTGCAAAAAAGGTGGGAAACCCCAAGCCCTGCCTGGAGGGGGAGAGAGAGAGGGAGGGAGAGGGGAAGAGCAGGGCCTGAATCTCTCAGTCAGCCACAACTGGGCTCAGCTCAGCCTCACTCCTTGCTCCTGGAGCCTGTGTGGTAAGTGGGGCTTGCAGGGGTCTGTGTGCCCCTCTGACAGGGCTGGGGGGTTGTAGGTCATCGCTGGGAGGGAGCCAGAAGCCAGCTCCAGCCCTGCCTGAGCAGATAGCAGCAGTGGGGGAGCTGGCTCCATGCTGCTTCTGCGCAACTGCTTGCTGTTGGGGGCAGGGAGCTGCAGACATAGGTTCCTGGACCCATAGCACTTAGAGCTGGGGGCCCCCTCCAGCAGGGCAGGGGAGCAGGAGCCGTGGGTGGGGGGCAAGAGGCATGGTAGGGTAGGGGGTCTGTTGTGGGGGCAGTGATGGGGCACCAGCAGGGCTAGGGATGGTGGTGTGAGGTGCATCAGCAGGGCTGGAGGACTGCAGGGTCTTTTAATTTTAATAACAGATTTTGGGGGTTTTATCAGAGAATTTGTGATTTATTTATTTTTTTTAATCAGAGAAAACCAGGATCCCTGGTTATTAATACTTTTTTCTCCTTTGTCTATCACATGGCATTATTCAACTTGGGCATATTGATAAGAGCATGACATCTCACTGGCAAAACTCAGGTGTTCCATTCAAAGACCATCTTTGTATTGAAAAAATTAATTGGGAGGCCAAACCAGTGCATGTTTAATCCTGTTCAAACTAAGCACTATAAAGTTTATAGCTCAAACTGTGTTTCTGGTCTTCTTTCTCCAGAGTCTAGAAGGAACATGCTGAAGATATGTTCCTCCTCTTTTTTAGGAGTTCCTTCCCCAGCCCAAATGTAATTTTCCTTAGGATCATACAAAACTATGGCTAGAAGGAAGCTCTCAAGGTCATTTAATCCAGGCCCCTGCTCAAGGCAGGATCATCCCTGACTAAACCATCCCATCCAAGTGTCTGTTCAGGCTAGTCATGAAAAGTTTCCAAGGATAGAAATTCCACAGCTGTTGACCATCTATTCCACAAAAGTTAATTTAGGAGAAATACTCAAAATAAAACTGATTTTGAGGTAGTAAACAACAACAAAAATGGATCTTTGTTTCCTATTTATATTACTTATACATACATACATTCCTAACACTAAAAGGAATTACTAGCAGGAAACAATCAAAAGAAAGGCATCTTGCAATGTTTCTATGGTATTTATTTGAATCATGACAATAAAGTTACTGTAGTCTACCTTAAAAAGGCTAGATCATATGCATCTGGATACAGGAGTCTCAGAAGTGAAGAAGTCACTAGTTGATTGACAGTCAGCTTGTTAACCATCAAACAGGAAAAACGAAAGTAAGGATCACTAATGCCTTTGCAAAAGCATCATAAAATCTAGTTTCAAACATCTTCGATGAACTATTGCTGTCATAGTCCAGGCTGCAATGTGTTATATAATAATCTAAAATCTAATATTTTAATTCAAACTTCTAACCGCTGCAAAACTAGTCTAGAAATCTTGCAAGAGCAGCTTTCTGCATTGGCTACCAGAATTGATAGGATAAGGTCAGGTTCTATCCCAACCAAGGCCTTACTTCAGAGTGTAAAGGCATAAACAGGAATGTAAATAGGCTCTAGAGAATATCCTCAATAGAGGACAGAAGTCCCAAATGCGGGGAACTCTGCAATAGTATCTGGTATTGAAAAGGAAGGGGGAAGAACACTCAGCAGTTCTTCTATTTGGCTTGTGAAGTAGCACAATGACAGATGTGGAGAAGCAATCGTAGAATAAAAATCCCTCAGGGAATGCTCCGAATTACACAGGTGCTGGCAATATTCTTTAACGCAGCCTAGTATCCAGAAGAAGCCTTGGTAACTTAAAACTACCCACATCATTTACCTCCTGTTGTGCTGCATCTTGCATATAATACAGAATTGGTGAAGTTTTCCAGGTTATGGACTAACTGAATGCATTCAACTAAAAACAGCTTGAGTTACTTTTGAGCAAGAAAATATTCAGGAGAGAAAGCAAATATTTCTTCAGCAATGTGGCTCATAAATCATCTGTAAAGAAGACTGTTATCCAAAAAAAATTTTAAACCAACCCCCCCCCCCCCCCGAACCAAAACAGGAGAATAAACTAATAACATTTCTATAGACATGTACCAATACAATATTACCAGCATTAATAAAAGTGTTTAAATAAATTGTTTAGGGATAACTTGAAAATAAATTTAAAAATATTCTGGAAGCAGATTACAACCCCCTTCTTCCTTCCGTTACCTACAAAACAGTCCACTCAAATATGGAAAATGACATTGGTGGGTATAAGAATAATATAGATAAGATAGATATTGCTAAACCACCCATGGCTCCCTCCTTCCTTCCCCCTGCCTCCCTCCACACAATACTGGAATTTAGATACGAAGTCAAAATAGAAATCATTTCCTTCATTGAAGCTACAGATTGAAGTTGTAAAAATTCATTGTTGAAAGAATAAAACTGTGACTCACAATGCAACAATTCACAAAAAGCTTTAAGAAAATGACAGACTTGTTTTTATTACCAGCAATTCAAATAAGTGCCTTCAAATGAGAAGCTTAACTTCCCTACTCCACTGATTTAGGACCACCGACTACCCTGAGGGGTGTAGTCTTTCCTCAATATATGCGTAACTCTCATTCAACATAATAGGAGTTATTCACATGTATTGAGGGTAGAATAGATTTTCCTGCTCTTATGTTCATCCATTCCCATTAGGGAAACTGTAAAACTAGCTAAATAATAAACACCACCAGTTTCATAGTTTGTTATCCCTGCTCTTAAATTTGGCAAGTGGATAGAGACTGGAACACCAATTAGAGACCACAGATAAAGTGAAATCTGTGTTCAAAGGCTCATTATTGAGTTTGTAACTGATATTTCAGCATATTGGCAAAAACAGCCCTTCTTTTCGGTTTTATATGCTTAACTTGAAATTAGAAAGTTAGTAGTTTCAGAATGTTGTTTTGAACTAAAACAATTGAAGGATTTTATTTTTGTTTTACTCTTCTACATTTTCAGTCAAAACCTATTTCCAAAATTTTCAATAGTTCAGCTGACTAAAGTAATTGGTATTCATAATCTTGCAACATTCTGGTTACAGGTTAAAGATCATGCTAGAGGATCTGACCTTTTCTTATTCATCCTATATACCTCTGCTATGTTCTTAATGGGATTCCTGTATTCATGCCCTGAATCTAGCCTGTACCTTCTGCATCTGATCATTTTGTCTAGATACTCAATATACATGTCTTGCAAGTGAGTCATAGTGAGTCCCTAAATTTTGCCTATGTTAATTTAAAAACAATGATTCTACATTATTTACAATACAAACAAAAATTAAAATAATATCCATCACATCTTGCCTGGACTCTGCTGTGAAATAAATAGCCTACATATAGCAGTCAGATATTATGATCATTATCCTTATCCAACCTTTGTCTTCCTCTATTGTGTGTGTCTCGCATGTCTTGTTTCAACACTGAATGTAATCTGATGGAGACAGTGACCACATCTGGACCTTATAACATGCAGCAGAATATGAAAGCACATTGTTTTCAGTAATTTATGTACAATGGATTTTCTCAGAAAATGGGTTCTCTGAGAGGAAAATTAAATAGTTTTGTCAAAACTTTCCATAGAAGATTTTGACTTTAATCTAGAGGAAAACTTTGATACAGATTATATTTTTTAACAAATATTTTAATGGAAATCAAACACATTCTGAATAAAAGTTAATTTAGTAAAAAAATTAGTTTAATGCTAAACAAAATAAATAGAAACCCTTCTAATCTGTTTTTAACCAGAGTTTGTCATGAAGGCCTGATGGCACAATACCCTCCCCACTTCAGATTCCATTTGAATTTTGTCTTTTGGTATATTTAGTATACGGTTTAAAATTTAGAACAATCTTTACAACCCCTGGTTAAGAAGATAATCTGCTACTGCCTTCTTCCTGTAGAACTGAATAATGCCTCCTGCCCCCAAGTGTCTGTGCATTCCTCTTTGTTGGTCTGTTCAATCACAGGAATCTATCATTCCTATTCTGCATTTTTGCTTCATGTAATCTATTTTAAAGGACCACATTTCTAGAAATTATTTCTAAAAGATAAGCTTTATGTTATTTTGCCATTTCACATAGATGGAAGAGTGTACGAGAGCATGAGACCTTATCAAGAAAGCTTTTATGCTATAGTACTGAGAGACTATTAGGAATAAATTCTTATTATACTGTAGAAACAGTGTTACGGCTGGCGGGGTGCTATAGGACAGTATACTGTTCCTCTACCTGTAGATCTGCCAAAGAAGTTGTATGAATAGTTTAAAAGTAGAGAACTTACCCTCATTTTAGGATTAACGAGAATGAACGTATTGTTTGAAGGGGCTTAATTATATTTACCAAATGATGAGTGCAATTGACAACAAAGATGGGGAAGAAGACAAACAGCCTAGAATAATGGCAGAACAGGTTAGGGATTACTTAGAGAAGCTAGAATCTTTCAAATCATCAGGGCCAGGCAGGATAACACCCTAGGGCACTGAAGGAATTGGCTGAGGTAATTTTGGATCTACTAGCTATCCTGTTTGAGAGCTCATGGAGGTCAGGTGAAGTTCTAGACTACTGGAAAAGGGTAAACATAGTGCCGTCTTTAAGAAAGGGAATATGGATGTGGGAAATTACAAGCCAGTTGGGCTAACCTTAATACCTGGAAAGATCATGGAGCAGGTCCTCAAGAAATCTATTGTGAAGCACCTAGAGCAGAACAAGGTGATCAGGAACAGCCAGCAAGGATTCACCAAGAGCAAGGTTATGTCTGACCAACCCAATTTCCTTCTATGATAAGGTGACAGGCTCCTCAAATGGGGAGAGAAGAGTGGATGTGATATGCCTTGACTTTAGCAAGGCTTCTGACAGTCTCCCACAATATTCTTATTAACACTTCATAGTTAATTATGGACATTAAAACTGTATTAAAACTATTAATCTATGTAGACTCAGCCTAGAAAGTACTTGTAACTTCTGCTAATTTTCAGAGATATATATTTAAATTGTAAATCTGCCAAGCATTTACAGGTAAATAATATTGGGGCAGAAAACCTTTTTCTTCATCAAACTCTTAGCACAATAGAGCCTTTAGCTAGATCTCTTCTTTTGTATGACAAAACCAGTGTCTGTATCTTTATCTTTGTGCACTTTGGTGTTGTTGTTAGTTTGGGAGCTCTTGGCCGAGACATTACCAGGGTTTGCTGCATGGAAGTGGCTCTCATTGATCCCCTGTAGACCTCTGAGGTGCTGTGATAATATAAACTATGGCAGGTGAAACAAGGCAAACAAGCAGACAATTCTGGGGTGGAAGAGTGTGTATGGTCAAGTGTCATAAGAGATTTCACAAATCAAACAGGTTATCTAAAACTATATATAGAATCCAACACAACAAAAGAACAAAATAATGATTGTTTGTTGTCTTGTCTCTGGGTGGCTAGGTTTCCTAATTTAATTTCACATTTCACCTGCTGTAGTTTTAGTGTAGCAGAAGCATTATGCTGAGAGAAAAAAACAATCTCCACTCCACCCCCAAATAAGACATGAAGCCAAATAATATTCAATTTTCTTCACAGAGAATGTTGGGCAAATGCACAGATGGAACAGAACACACCAAGTCATTTAGCAGCAACTGGCCACCATAGCCCAACAATATTAATCACAAAATCATAATGCAATTTCAGACTATGTGGCAAAATCTTGTAAAATGGGAACATATTGCTACATTGGTATGAAAAAAAGAATAAGCAAATTATAATAAAAACTTGGGGATCTCTCTCAGTTAAGGCTACATATAGCTTAGAAATATATCATAACAAAATAGTATCTTCTAAAAACAGCTAAAAAGCTAATTCAATGCCCCTTTTTATTAGTAGATGGAAAATAAGGCTGTTTTCCACCCTCCGATCCCCTTTCTTGTCCAATTTCACTTTTTAATCCTTAATCTTTTTACCAAGATGCCTGTCACATTTCTAAGGGGAATCTCAACTTCCAATTTTCCTTCCTTAGAAATGGATAAATTATTTTATATCCTTCAGGGAAGTGGACAAGAAGATGGAGGAGGAGGAGAAACTCAAATAAGTCTTTATAGATACTGCTTACACTTCACTTTAAGGCTCTATATTTTCACTTGGAAAAAGAATTAAGTGGCATTAAAGCTAGGTTAGGATACTTAGAGGATAGAGTTGTTGTCCTCTGACTACTGAGAAATTGATAAATTGACTGACTGTGAGAGAGAGAGAGAGAGAGAGAGAGAGAGCATAAGCTACACCCATGCCAATTTATATTTTTAAGCCAAGGTGGAAATGCCACTATTCCTCTATAAAGGGGAGGGGGGAAAGAGGGAGTAGGGGGTACAAAAGAAAGGGGGAAAAATTATAAAAGACCAAGTGTCATGAGGAGAATTACAATAGGCAATATCTTCAAAGCAATCAGAAGGATGAAGTGTAGGAAAAGGAAGTGACAAACACACAACAAACAGAATTTCAAGAAGGCTATTTAAAAGTCAGATTAGTACTAAGAAGAGACAGTCAGTCTCTTTTTTTATAGGCTTCCAGAATTCCTACATAGGAATCTAGGCTCACTTTTTATTGATTTCTAGTTCACATAGCAGAATAGAGTAAGACTGGCAGAGCTCCACTTTTTTTGATCTGGCTCCTAAGTGAAGTAGTATCTTTCAAGCATATCAATTTTGCATAAGAGCTTTTCAGATGGGGCCACCATTTGAAAGCAAAGATGAGTAATAGTTTTATTAAGCCAGAGCTAAGTCCTTGTTCTCACGGTAGGAAGTAGGAAGTCCTGAGTAGATTTTCTGATGCTAAAAGTTACCTCTTTTTTTTCCTTTTATCTTCTTCCTCAGGGTAGAGTAATGTTGTGTCTATTCATTCTAATGACTACCAATGGCTTTGGATATAAAAAAAAAAAAAAAATTGAACCCAAGGCAGCTAAATTGTTCAGTAGTGGTTTCTTGGAAGACAAGGTTAGATTTCTGGTGAAACAGCTGGGGGTTAGGGGGGAGGGGGGAATAGAGAAAAAAAATCTGCCAGAATATTTCAGTAATTTACATGGTCACCAAACTCAGTGGCAATGTGTAGGGGGTGCACAGGGTTGCACATGCACCCCCTGAGAGTGCCGGTGCACCCTCTGTCAGACTGCACTCCCTGTTCAGTCAGCGGGCAGGGGGGCAGGTAGGAACAACAGTGCCCGCCCCCTATGAGCACCAGCCTGGAAGCGGGACCATCAGCAAAAGCTTTTTGGTGACTGATATCAGCCATGGGGGGACTCCCCCCCCGGCCAGTGGGATCAGCTGCTGGGGGATCTGCACCCCCATTTAGTGGGATTGGCCACCGGGGATCTCCCCCTGGTTGCTGACTGGTGTCAGGGGGGGCACATGCCCCCCTGACTCAAGAGGCACTAGTCACCCATGACCAAACTCCTACCACCATGGCCATGTACCAGAGAAAGCAGAGTAGGGAAGAATTCAGAAGTATTTATCTTACTAATAACTAAGAAAGGAGTTAGCCTAATATTCTTTTTAAAGTCTTTCCTTTTTTAGATTCCCATCAGGCACAGCAAATATTCATCTATGAACACAGATAAGTATCTTATCATGTGACACTTCAAAACATTTCCTGACAAAGCTTTCACTACTAACTAAAGAACAGGTGGAAAAGAAAATCAGAAACAATGAACTGTTCAGAATAGCATCTAAAAGATGCATTAGGAGCACTAATATTATGTATTATTGCAAATCTTTACTGTGTTTCTTTCATAGGTTAATAGTTTTCTTTGTGACATTTCATACCAGTTTTGGGGGAGAGACAGCTCCTTCATGGTATCTTCCAGGAGCGTGCAAAACGAGCCCTATTCAATTTGGATTTGGATTCAGCTCGAATCAGGGACAATGTTTCGATTCATTGATTCGGATCACCGTCCCCAATGCGATTTGGCCGAACCGAATCTGAAGATTTGATATTGATTCAGAGAATCAATGATTCAGACATAGACACAGTTTCAAATGTTTTTTCTACATACCGCAAGGTACCAGGTGCAGCTCGTGAATGCTGCAATGATGGGGCGAATGGAGCATTCCACAAAACTGTGGTGATGCCCCCCCCCCACATACTTGGTAGCGAACCCGGTAGTTGACTGGAAGTACTTCCTGTCCACTTCTGGGTCCTCTGGGGGACGTGCCGCCCTTCCCCCATACCCTCCCAGCTTGGCTATCAGCAATGGGGGGACTCCGGGTGCCCCCCTACACACAGGAGGCACCAGTCACCAAGCCAGAGGGGCATTGGGTGGGGGGGGGGGGGACCTGCATGGTCCACTTCCAGGTCTGCCGAAGAGCAAAAGTGTTTCTGGTCCATTTCTGGGTCTGCTGCTGAGCATGCTGGGGAGCCCCCTGCACTTCTGTGGGGCACTCCATGCGCCCCAGCATCACAGCATTCATGAGTTGCCTGCTACCTAGAGGTATATATAAAAAACATTTAAAGTTAATCTATGTCCAAATCACCAAATCTCTCTGAATTCATTTGGAGGCTTCCAATTAGATTCAGAGAGATTAAAGGGTTCTCAGGTTCAATTCGAATTTGCAGATTCAGCAACTGAATTGGACTGAATCTCCGCCAAATCAAATCAGGGACTGAAGCTTTGCACAGTGCTAGTATCTTCTGCTTACAGCTGAGATCACCAGATATTAGTTATGCATAATTCCATAAGCTTTTTTTTGTAAGTAAGCTTTTAGTCTTAGAAGAAAATAGTATCGCATCACAGGGCTTCTGCTGCAGTCATTAAGGAAGATTGGAAATGTGGCAAAAAATGAGTTGTTTGGGGGGGGGTTTCTGCACTTAACCTGTACCTAAAGAAAATTTCTGAGGCAGAGTTACACCTTGAGAATTGGGATACTGGTGTTTTCAAGGGAAATTGATTCTCTGTTCTTTGTGGCCAACTTGGTTCCAGGACCGGAGCATATACTGTAAAAAAAAAAAAAAATGTTGCACTACAGAAGAATCCACTTTTCCCCCCGAGACAAAACAGAACAGCAATTTCCTGAGCCTTCATACCATGGAGCAAAGAGAAACAAGTATTCTTAATTTCTGCAATAATATTTTAGCTTGCATAAGATTTCAGCTACATGTTTACTGTACAACAAATGGAAATACTGTTTCTTCTTGAAAATGTTTTCATACTCTATATCCAATTTCAGGTTTGTGCCCCTGAAACTATTTTGCAAACTTTCATGATGACAGTAATAGGGACACAAAATTCATCTGAAATCACACGTGTCACGTGGCTTTAAAGTAAAAGCAGAATTGTGTGAAAATAGACCCATTTCCTCTCAATGGTTGCAATTTAATCCAGACACTTTCAAGAATACAATAAAATTCAATCTTGTAAAAAAGTGCAAAATGGTGCTTTCATATTTGGCCTTTGGCTGCTGTTGCAAAGTCTTGACTACATCTGCCTTTGGCATTTTTCTTTTTTTTTCCCCCAGAGCTTGCTCATAATACAATGACAGGTAAGAGTTTCCAATTACTGACCATCTCATTTCTATCTTATTTAATTAAAACATGGCCACAATAGGAGAGTTGAAAAATCATCTCCTTCAGGATCTTTATTCAGTGCTATTTTATCTTCAGGCATTGGTACAGATTAATTAACAAGAGAGAAAGGTGTTGATGTGCTATTTTACAGCAGTAGACTCGTAAGGTAGCCTATCAATTTAATATAAAGAGCACAGATTAGAAGACAACCATAACAGTAGTAAAGATCACACCCCATGTCATCTCTTCAAATTGGTAGCAGAAAGAGAAGTGAATACACACATTTTCCTCATGCCAACAATTGTGTATAAAAATAACTAATCATAAATCCTTTTCAGATGATGATATCTGAAATGGATTGATAGCTTGCACAGAGCTGTGAAAACCATCTCCATTAAAAAACTACTGGTGTTTGTCATAAATTACAACACCACAGATGTTCTACTTCAGGGCTTAGAAGGATTTAAGGAGCTAAAAGGAAATGGCAAAGAAAGAAAATTTTAATTAGAAAAAATTTACAGCATAAAAATGATGGGTGGAACTAACACCTAAAATGATTCAGCCTTCACTGAAATGTGCTACTGTTTTTTTCAGTTAGCTGTTAGTATTAAAGGAAGTATTCATCTAGGAGTTAAGCAGTTGGGGAAACATGGGCAATATTTCTGCAATGTGGTTAGTGTGTGTGCTATTCACATGACCATTTTGGTGTCTTGCCTGGATAGTGTAAGTAAAGGAGAAGTACCAATGAATCCAGAAGGGAGGAACCAAAACGTCCATGTGCTGACTAGGATTGAGGTTAGAATTTAAAGTATTTGTGGAAATATTTTATAAAAATAATGCAATATGTTTTGAATCAGAAGCCATATTTTACTTGGCTCCAACGTTTTAAAGGTATGTTTACGTATAAGAGCAAATGTATGTGTGAGCACATGCACGTTTGATTGGGTATTTTTAAACATGTGTGTGCACATGTGCAAACACACACACATGCAAAACTGATTATACTCATGATACATTTGCTGAAGAAATCACAGAAGTCATATTTGTTACAGGTTAATTTAACTGACCTCATCAGGTCATAGGCAAGGTAGGAAGACCTGTTCTGATCAATGGAACTGCTTTTAAAGAAACAGTAAAAAAAAATGTAATGTCTATGAAAATGAAATTGAAGTTAGTATCCTCTCTGGAACTCATGCAACTTAAAAGGGGAGGGTGTTGTTGGAACTGTAATGAGATAGTGGGACTCATAGCAGAAATGTTGGACTGATTTTATACATAAAAGGGAATGCACTAAGAGCTATTAAAAAAAGCTGTAAGTCATTTCTTGAAAGTACAAGACCGTTAAAGTTTCTCAAATAAACTGGCAAAATTAGTAATTAACTTTTCAGATAACCAGAATCTATTATTTTGATTCAATATTGGAAGCTAAGGGAAGGTAGAATTAGATACATGGATTTTAAACATTCTACTAGAGTCAAAGAAAGAAAAAGTGATTTAACTATAATACAATTATAATTGTTTCAGCTTATTATATAGGATGCAATATATGAGAAGGTGATACTACCAAGACTGCTTCCAAAGGATAGGATATTGACTGCTAGTCTGTGGATGGCTCCTGTGTAGGTGAACAAGGGGGATGGGGGCAAGGGAAAGCTGCACAGGCAGTCTTCCTCTAAACTTAGTATCATTTTCCTCTCCAAATGAGGGTAAAGCACAGAAATATGACCCCTGTTTGCACCTGACTGCATGGACAGCTCAAAGATCTCATTAGCAATCTTAATGAGATAGGACACATTTATTGTAAGAAAGAAGCACTTTATAAAAGCGTGTTATTTTAACTAAGAACAAAAAAAAACCACTCTGATTCACAAAGGATAACTACAACTTAAATAATCTGTTATAAGCCTGGTTTTGCTATGTAGAGCCATTTCCAATTAATTATATTGAAACCTCAAGGTGATGATGGTTTCTTAAGGCCTATTGCTTTCTGACCATATAGGTAGTTGGGAAGGTTTAGAGATTCCACATGGCCAAAGGAAGATCCTTTCTGTTCCACCTGTGAGACATGATACCCATATCATACAGGAAAAAGGATCCAGTGTCCAACCTTTTATAAAGCAGAACTTACTATGTATAAAAAGCAGAAGTAACATTATAGAGGAATGTAACAGAAGTGTAACACTAACATCCTCCCCCTATAGTGATGCAGATATTTGTTCCTTGAAGGTATTAGTGAACCCAGGTTAGTAATACAATCCATTTATGGTTCCTGTTCTTAGAGACATCTCGGTTTTTACTTTCTGTAGTAGGGCTGTTCAATTGGTGGTCTGTAGGCCACATGCAGTCCATATCTGATTTAATTGTAGCTCCTGGGCTCCTTCCTGGCTACTGCCCCATTCCATTGTTCTAGCCACAATAGCAGCCAAGGGCTCCAGGTTCCCCTCCCTCCACCTGCTTTTTATCCCTCCAATTTAGGGGTCAGGAAAGTGTGGTCCATCATATCTTGGGGAGCTAAATGTAAACCTGGGGTGTTGGACACAAGATACAGGGTGTGGTGGCAAGGACCGCACACAAATCAGGAATCAGGGGAGCCATGCCCAACACTGAGGGGTGTAGGTAGGGAGCTCTGGGGAAAAGGGATTACTCACTGGAGAGGCGGAGGAAGCCAGACCTGGTGCAACACGTGGCGTCTCCACACTGCTTTTCAAGCTGTCTCTCAAACAAGCTCAGCAGTGCCCAGCTGATGATATCAGCTGCAGGTGCTGCCTCGGGAAATGTCAAAGTCATGAACAGTTTTGCAGGGAAGGAGGAGAGACCCAGCACCAGGCAGGCTGAGCCTGGGGGGTGGGGGGAAGCCTCAGGATGCCAAGGCTGGTAGCAGACACCAGGCACTCTAGGTCCCCATTGGATTTAACAGAAGGAAGACTCAGGGAGCTCCTACCTGGCTCCCTATCTCAGGGGTAGTTCCCTCAGAGTCTTCCTAGCAGGGAGGCAGAGTAGGTGTCTAGCTACAGGGAGCTGGCCAAGACATTTTTATAGCCAGCCCCTTCTTATTTGCTTTATTGTTTTTGCTTTATTTGCTATTTGTTTGTTTGTTTGTTTGTTTGTTTTTACAATGGTCAGTGTGTTAGGACCAGTGGGTCAACTAGGAAGGATGCCTCCAGGGAAGGTATGAAACAGGATGTGAGACCCTCAGAGTAGACTAAAGTCAGGTGATGGGAAGGATGCCAAGTACACCACAGGATGCTGAGAAAAAGCCCACCAGATAATCTAATCATCAAATTCTGGGTAGTAATGGATGAACAGGTCCAGAGCGTGGAAGCAGTTTCAGTTGGCTATAAGTATCAATGCACATGAATGGGAAGTGGATGGGGTATAGGGGAGGCAAAGACCCAAGTTGACCGCATCCAACCCTTGAGTAACCCCAGCTGAGGCATTCAGATCACACCACTGAATCCCTCCTTTAATTGGTTATTCCATCAAGATGTTGCAGGTGAGTTTGGGAAAGAGCTCTGCATTGAGGGAACTCACAAGATTGGGTATTAGGTGAGCAGAGACTTGACACAGGGGTTGGGGAAAGTAAGTGTGTAGTCAGAGGGGGTGAGGAAAGGTCATTGTTCACCCTGATGTGGCCCACAGGGTGTTCAGATCTCAGTCACTTTGAGCAATTAAATAAAAGTCTAGTATTTATGCCAAATCAGATGAGTTTATTCTTTGTGATAATATGCAGAGGAAAAAAAAGATAAAGGTCTGTAACAAGCTATTTCACATCCTAGAAGTCTCTCTTCTCCTGAGTCTTACAGACAAGGGGGAGCTGAAAATATTACATGCATGCTTACTAGGGGTGTGCAAAGTGGGCCCTATTTGATTTGGATTCAGATTCAGCCAAATCAGGGACAATGATCGATTCATTGATTCGGATCACTGTCCCTGATTCAATTCAGTGGAATCCAAATCTGAAGATTCAATGCCGATTCAGAGAATCAGTGATTCGAACATAGACACAGTTTTAAATGTTTTTTCTACATACTTCGAGGTACCAGTGCGGCTCATGCTGCGATGCTGGGGCAGATGGAGCATCTCACAGGAGCGTGGGGGGGCCCTCCACGTGCTCAACAGTGAACTTGGAAGTGGACCAGAAGTACCTCCGGTCCACTTCCAAGTCCACCAGGAAGTGCAAAGGGGGGCTCCCCCAGCTCATTAATTGCCCACAGGGGGACCCCAGTTGCCCCCCCAGGCCCAGGAGGCGCCAGTCGCTGAGCCAGGGACTGTGGGGGCCCCGCCCTGTGCGCTCTCCAGCAGACCCAGAAGTGGACCAGAAGTGCTTCTAGTCCACTTCCGGGTCTGCTGTTGAGTGCACTGGGGAGCCTCCCGCACTCCTGTGGGACACTCCTTGTGTCCCAGCATCTCAGCATTCACAAGCCACCTGCTACCAAGAGGTATGTAGAAAAAAACATTTAGATCTGTGTCTATGTCTGAATTACCAAATCTCTCCAAAATGAATTCAGAGGGTTCTGATTAGATTCAGAAAGATTAAAGGATTCCCCGATTCAATTTGGATTCAGAGATTTGGCCATCAAATCAGACACCAAAGACTGCACAGCCCTAAAGCTTACTAAACAGGAAGCCTAAAAGGTTGGTAGTTTTCTCTTTCCCAGGAGCAAAGCAAAGTATGACCCACGGGTTACTCACGTATCAGGCTACAAGGAAGTCCACTACATGGTGGGAAATAAAATAGGAAATTAAACATCTAGCCAGGCACAATAAGATTTTGCTGTAAGCATTCTAGAATCTTAGACTGTCTGAAGAATCAGGAATCAATGTAACTTACAAGCAGTGTTATGTGAACATCCTCATGTGTTGGTGACAGTACCAAATTTTTATGTATATTTAATAGCTGCTATTTCTGGTTTTCAGACTCCAAGCAAAGAATTCAGTTAGGAACAGCAGTATTTGTTATGAGTCAGCATTCTCTTCTTGCTTACATCAAAGAAAAAATTCATTCATGCAGCTTCTAACCCCGAAAATATATCTGATTAGATATGTGTTGGCAGAATGCCTCGGTCTGGAGGTGAACAAACTCTTTGCTTGCATTAAATATGTATAACCCAATTTTAAAACTTTGTTTCATGCTTAATTTTGCATAAGTTACAGGCCAATATAAAAGAATGGTCATGAGAGTTTTGTTTTACCTTCATTTCTGATCTAGGGAAAGATTTTACTTTTTCTTCAGGGTTGGACTATGAAAATTTAAGCAGAAGTGTTCAAAAATGCGTGCCTAAATCAAAGATTCTAACCCCATATTATGTATCCAGAAATGGGTCTTTTATATGCAGAGTGCTACACATACAGAAATTCTCATAACTCTCAATGGGAATAGCCATATGGTCATTAGAGTACCTAGAAATTTTAATTTCATTTCTCGACAGAGATTGAAGCTCTCAGGGAATGTCAAATTGTGTCCTGATTTTTGCAAATGCTTACCCTTACTCAAGGTTAAAAGTACATTATGATTTGATCTAATCTTGGGGGGGGGGGGGGGGGCGGGAAAGTACTTTATCTAGTTCATCATGTGTAGTACAAGGATGCAGTTACCAAAAACAAAGTTTAAGACAAACTTTTTAGCTATGAATAAATTAATTGACTGTTTTGTAGAGAATCTAAATGAGATTAATTAATACTGAAATTAGTTAAAGGAAGACTTAACTAGTTAGTCACTATCACTGCCTATACATGTGCTCAGAGGTGGGGGTGTTAATTAGAGTGGTTCCTGGGCAGCTGCTCTAATTAAAATGCCACAGTGTCATGTATATGAAGCCCTCACATGTTTAAAAATGTCTGTGGGATGCTTTACCTAAACCTCATTTGACAAGGTTTACTTAAAGTGCTGCATTGCCATTTAAAAATGCACAGGGGCTTAATACATGTGACACTCCAGCAACACTCCAGCATTCTAATTAGAACATGGAGCAGACTCAATTAATCGATCCTGCTCTGACGCGTTCTAATTAGAATGCCAATGAGCACATATATAGGCAACCTATGGTTCCTCCTGTCCTAACTTCTGCCTGATTTCAGCCTAACATAGCTAAACACCTCAGAAATGACCTGAAGTTATTTTGGAGTAATAAGATGCATCTTTTAATCTTCAATAAACTGTATTGGTTTTCATTATTTTAAAACATCTTAATTTACTGATCATGAAACAGTCATTAATCAGACTGATTCTAATCCTGTTTAGTTCAGAATTAACCCAAGATAAATTTCACCAAAACATTCAGAAAATCTGCCATATTTCAGATATTTAAAATAAATACATATTTTAAAATATATAATTCCATAAACAAATATCAGAGAATTTGTAGAACATTCATTTCCAATTATAGTTCTTTAGTGACTAGCATTACTACAATAGGAGGTGGCCTGTAACAGACCAAAGTCCCTCCTCTTCCTTTAATTAGGAGTGAAAAAGCAATTATAAGAGCAAGAATACCTTGATCCAAGTGTGCATATTTAACCAGATTTGTAGCATTTCACCATCCCAGGTAATTTACAATCCAACCTATGTTCAGAGAATACTCAGGTTATGAAATTATGCACTTGCATTTCTGCAGCCTTAATTTGGCTGCCCTGTTCCTAAGCATTAAGGAAGCAGTCTTAGTATGATCCCACACTACCTTTTTAGAAGATGCCTGCTTGGTTCAATGGAAAGGATGGACAGCACTCAGTTAATAAGGAGAAAAATAATATTGAATAGTGGCTTATTTTTTCAATGGGAGACCTTATGCCCTATTTTGTGCATGGCATTCAAACTATGGCCTGAAGACGGAACTAATTTCCTCATGGGCTTTTCTGAGGCACTGATCACTGTCATATCAAAGTGCTTCACAAAGCAGGCTATGATCTTGACACAACTTCTGGGCAGTATAATTTATCCCCATTTTTCAGATGGGATCTGACACACAGGATGAGATTCTCTGAAGATATTTAGGCACTTGCTCCTGTTAATTTTAATGGAAAGTAATCATCAAAATACCTGTGATGCTTTGGGCTTGAAGAATTAATTCTGAAATCTAGGTCCTGATTTTTTTTTTTAGAGTACTTAGCACTGTCTAGTACTCTGTGCATTCAAAGCACAGCTCCCATCGACTTCAGCTGCAGCTGTGAAAGCTTAGAATTTCTGCACCTGGAGAATGAAGGAACACCTATAACATGCTGCCAGGCATCACACGTGCCTTCTATGGCACAGGCAAGGATAGACTCCAAATCACAAATGTGGTATTCAGCTTCTTTTACCATCTTTTCTGTCTAGTTTTATCTAGCATCCTTTCAACTTGGGTTGAATTCTTATCCCTCTCCATTGTAGTCTCCCTCTCCATTGTAGTCTCACTCTCCATAAAGGAATCCCTTTTATCCCTTTATGCCATTATGCTGCCAGAACAGTAGCAAGGGGGAGGGAATAATGAATTTACATTTAATCTCCTGCTTGGGGCAATCAGTGCAACAATTCAAGGGAGTTCTGCTCCCTTTGAATCCTTGAACTACAGCATGCTTTGTACAGATGAAATCTTTTGAGATTTAGGCTGCAAACAGGCATCCTCTTCGGAGTGTGAACATCTGTGTCACGATAACATTGCCACACAGCTGATCCACTTTATGGATGTCTACCAGACATCACTCAGGCTGTCATCCCCCAGAGTTGGTTCCCTGGACCTCCCAGGGCTCCAGGGACCCAATCCTAAGGGTAAAGGCACTTGGTGTCTCACCCTCACTTGGGGCATGTGTCTGTTATACCCCCAGTAGGCAACTCCCCCATTGCATGGAGGGGGTAACTCCCACAGGGATTCCCTCCTCTGTTTGTATGTGGCACACCGATATGGAGGCAGCAGCAAGCAAAGGAGCTAGAGTGCCTTTCATATGGTTGGGTCAGGGACCATGTGCAAGTACAAAGGGGAACTCCTCTAGGAGTCCCCCCCTTTGTGCTTTGCAGGTGTGCACCCCAAGCCAGGGTGGAGCTCCTGGGGCCCTTTTCCCCCAGGATCAGGCCCCTGAGGCCAGGGGAGTTTCTTCTTGGGGAAGCAAGAGGTATAGGCTACCACCAGCAGCCCACAGTCTGCCACTATAAGTGGAAAGACTCAGTGGCAAAAAGATGGCACAAATTGTTCCTACATTTATAGGAACCAAAAAACATAAAGAGCTTGTGGCACAACAAAGGGCTATGATGTTTGTCCACTCAGCTTTTAAGCCACCATAAAAATGTTTACTGCAGCATAAAGTTGATGCGTTTGCAGCCTCTGCTCCCAAACTAATGAATCTCCCTTTACCACGTACAAGATGGGGTTTTTGAGGTCTCAGCCAAATTTTGCCTGTTCCCATAAAGACAATGCCAGGATACATCTCTAGTACTAAGGTTAATCCCACTGTCAGATATCAAAACATGGGAATTCTCAACCTGCATGACTAAGTTTAATGAAGTTACAAGCAACTGAAAAGAAACTTGCATGGGACATTCCAGGCAAAGTGTAAGACATGGTAGAATTGGTAACTCTGTCTAGAGATTTCAAAGAGAGGAAGAGAACACTTTGATACTGTTGTGATTCTTGTAACAGAGCAATGTAAATTTACACTGAGGATCTGACCTCTTCCTCCCACCCCCAAATAAAGAGTCTTAGGAAGGTTTTCTCAAATAAGTGTTCTTCCTCTTTGCTGTGTTCAGAGGCAGAACAGCTGATGGAAGAAGAAATGCCCCATATAGAACTTCTCCCAGAAGATGGCAGGAAAAAAAAAGATCAGAATAATGGGGCCACTTACAAAATGAACATTAAAGTATTAGGAATTATTCAGTACATATATAAATCCCACCCACATGCACCACTCAACAAGCAAAGCTACTTCTCATTCCATTTTTAAATAAACCATATCTTCCACCATTACTTGGCAGGAAGGGAATACATGTTTACAGAACCATGAACAGTTAATGGGGCTGACAAAACAGTCAGAAAGGGTTAGCCCTGAAATTTAAGTCATATACTGGAATACAGAGGTATAACTGCCCAGTACTTTCCCTGAGTGACAGTGATGCAAGATACAGGAACACGAGCTGGATGTTTGCTGCTGCTGGGGGAGATGTCACCTCCTCTTTTCAGTTGAACAGCCATTTAAACATCAATTTTAAGCAAAAAGAGAGATGACGTATCCCTCATCAGCAGTCAACCGTAAGGCTGCAGTCAAAGCTAAAGCCTCTGTTGGGAAGATGCAGGATGCAGTGGGAAAGAGGGACATGGGGCTTCCAGGTGAAGGTCCCATCTTAATCCCCCTCCCCCCCAACCCTCTGCAGCATCCAGGGCTTCTGTCCTGCTTACTAACCTATTATTACACTACTGCTGCAGCAAAAATAACAAAACACTGGCTACATTTCAACATCTAAATAAACAACAGGTTTTCAAACTTGGGTGTGCAAAGATAGACAACTAAAATCATATTTAGACACTGGAGTCATCCATTTTACAAGTCCTGTGTATCTGAAACTTTAGATTTCAGAAAGAGCAGAAAGAATTTACCGTCTTGATAGGACAGAGGAGGAAAGGGATGCAAGATACTTATTTACAATCTAATTATGGATTAAATGTTTTAGGAGCCCAAGTGTGAAAGGATCAGTCTTTTTTAATTGAAAATACACATATGCATATATACACCAGTGGAATGGATCTCCCAGACCACTAAATCCAGCTTACTGCTATTTGCAGGCTATAATAATATATAATCCTTTTCCTAAGCTTATCAAGATGCATCTTAAAGCTGGTATGGTTTCTTGCCCCCATTATCCCTATTGTTCCAGAGCTTGCTGCTCGGATGATGGCAAACCGTTAGTTCAGTTTCTAGCTTAAATGTATTCATTCATGGCCAGTTCACATCACAATTACTCTTGTGTGATTATAGCCCTTTAACTTAAGTAGCTCGTTTATCTCCATAGAATTTACTTCCCCAATATATTTGGACAGCAATCCTATCCCTTATCACCCATTGTTTTGATAGGCTAAATTGGCCAACCCCTTTTTTCCATGATAGATAAAATCAAGCTAGAACTGGTATAGAGGGTCTATTAAGATAATTAAGGGAATGAAAAATCCATCTAGAGTATTCATGGCCAGAAAACTATGCAGTATTTCAATACAATCCCAGCAGCACTGTATAAAATAGCAATCAGATTTCACTACCTCTACTGGAAATACCTTGCCTTCTACTCAGGTATATACTGATGAATCCTCATACAATTCATTTACACAGTCTTTGTCCTCCTACCAAATTGAATACATTTTACTATTACATTTTATCCCATTTCTATTCCTCCAGTCCTCCTTTAGTTGATGCCTCCCAAATTTGATTCACCAGCACATCTAACACATTCCTGCGTTGTATGCCAGAATCGGTAGTTAAAATGTTAAATAAGATCAGTTTCAAGACTAGGTCTTTAGAAATCCCATTAGTTCCCTTCCTCAACACCTTTTCTTGCAGAACCACCCATTGTCATTTTATATTTGGTCCATAGAAAGCTTTAAGATAAAGAGTTTCAAGAAATATACAGTAAAATTATTAAGTTTAATTGAGGAATAGTAAAAAGCATGTCTTTATGAAGATAGATAGATAGATAGATAGATAGATAGATAGATAGATAGATAGATAGATAGATAGATAGATAGATAGATAGATAGATATCAGTACTGTGAGCTGAAGCAGGGCCTCTAGGGAATAAGTGCTATACAGCAGTGAAATCTAATGCAGACAGTCAACCAAGTCATTCCTAGATTACTATTAACTTCTACATTCAAGGAATAGGAATGTGAGCATGAAGCATGGCATTAATTTCATCTAGGGAAAATGATCAGGTTACTGAGATTCTTTGGCTCTCATTTATTTCCTCCTTCTTAAACCCAAGGTTTCCTACACCAGGAATCCTTTGTCTCTTTCCACTTCAAATGAAATAAAATTCAGCACAAGATGCACTGTGTAGACTGCCTTAGTTGGCCCACATTGTTCACTACTACAGATACATTCTTCATGCTTGCATCCTCTTTCTTATCACAGCCACCCACTCATATATTCACTAGAAAGTTAGTACACCCTGTGGTTGCATTAGCTTCTCAGCATTATCCACATTGCACCAATAAGTCCTCCCCGAGGCACACCCTGGTGGCAGGGGTCATTGAAATGGCCATAAAGCAGAGCTCTATTTCACAGAGGCAGCAGGGCTAGGGGCAGACATTCAGAAAGCCTGAGCCTGAATTGATTCAATCTTTGCAGGTTAGTCTAATCTAGCTAGGCTAAATTGGTTTGTAACTGTACAGACAGCCCCTCTGGACTGAAGAACTGTAAGCACATCCCTGCAGTGGCTCAGGCTAGAAGCTGGGGGAGTGGGGGGGAGGGCAATAGAGCAGCCCTCCCTTCCCTTCAACACTTCTGAGCTGAGTGGGCAGGGGGTGGCCAGGCCCCTGCAGGATGCTCTGATTAGGGAAGTGTCCCCCCCCCCCCCACTTCTGAGCAGCCCAGAAGGGAGTTGATGGCACAGTGTTTATCACCCCTAACTCAGTGTTTATCAACTCATTAAGAAAGCAACAGCCTTTCTCCATTAGTTCAAGTTCTTCTTAAACTGTGTTTTCAAGGAAGAAATGGAGGGACATTACTAGCTACCTGTTGATGAGCTCCAAAAAGCCCTAAGCCAACACAGTCCTGTCTGCCTTTGTCCCATCTCCCACATCATGGACCATAGCCAGCATATGGTATGCTAGCTAATGCTGAGACGTATCTGTGTAAGGCTAGGGTGAGTGGGGAGAAATCCCCGCTTCAGCAGGGAGTGGTGAGGGGTGGGTGGGGTGGGGATCAGGAAGAAGCCAGGCAGACCCTGCTATACATGCAGTCTCTACCAGAACTGCAGCCAGAGTGCAGAGAGGAGGGGCCAGCCCAGCTCTCTGATGTGGAGAGCCGCACCAAGCCCAGAGAGCATGGGGATGCTGGGGGACTCTGATTTAACTTAAACCAGCAAAGGGTCTGGGACAGACATTGCATAAACTGGGTTTACTCAAATCAGTCTAATACTACATTCCACCAGGTTCATCTCAAACCAGTTTCAGCCATTCTCAAACTGGTTTATGTGCACTGAATGTCTGTTCTATTACAGGTTTACACCAGTTTCTGATCACTTAAACCAGTTTATGTGTGATGTCTGTCCCTAGCCCAGAGGACCAAGAACAATTTGGTATGCAGAATTACTGTCTCTTTACAGTGTGGACACAGGGAAACATTTCAAAGTGGAACTTTTTTTTTGTGCATGGAAGTGGGCAGAGGAAGACATTCCAACAGCATAAAAGGAGGCTTCTTTGTCTGTGGAAGACGCATTGTATCAGGTAGGCTGAAAAGGAATCAGGCTGAACAGGAAGGCTTACATTTTCACATATTCTTTGTTAGAGCTACTGTCATTTGATAGGAATATCTGAAGAAACTGAGCAAAGTAGACATTATTAAGTCCACAGAGAGTTCTGAAAAGCTGAACAGAGATGCAGCCACTTACTTGGGTAAGCTGCCATTAATAGTATTGGAAAGTCTCTATACAAAACATTAAAGTGCAGGCCTATTAAGATCCCCACCCAAAAGGGCCTCCTTCCCTTATGTGGAACAATTAGAGAAACATTATAAAGAGAATTTTTTTACAGACCTGATTTCCAGCCACTTTTTACTTTTGTAGTAATTTTCATCTGCACAAATTGGGCGAAGAACCCCATCAAGTTAGATCAATATCCTTTTATATCCACTATGCATCAGTATAAGTGACTGCAAAGTACAGGGTAGACATGATTTAACTCATTCTAAATGGAAATCATGTTCCCCTTCAAAACAAAGTCACAAGCTAATGGAAATGCATGCATGGCACCACTTAATGACATAGTGTCTTATTTATGCCGTTAAATAAATAAGGAAAAACTGAAGCAAAATTTTAGATCCTCTGCCGGTGATTATTTCTGTCTCAGTCCCTTAACTAGTGATTTTTTTGCACCCTAAAGACTAAATCACAGATGTATAGCATAAGCTTTCATAAGAAGTGGCTTACTATATCAGATAGTGTGAAGGACCTCCATGAAGCTCGGCTTCTAAATAAAAGCAGCAAATAGAATACAAAGGGTAGGGAAGGGGGAAGAAAAAGGAGAGAACACTGCTGAGAGAGACAGTGGGTAAGAGAGAAAAACAAAGTTACCTCTCAGTGAACCTTTAGCATACATAAGTAGGACTACATTATAAAAATGAACAAAACAGACAAAACAGCCACCTTATAGCATACTTATCCTTCTCAATTTTCCTGGCCCCCCCAAACAAACAAGCCTGTGGCCTCTGTGGCCAAACTTCTAGTGCAGGGTCAAAGGGCTAGTTAGTTCCAACGTAACAGATTAACAAAGTTCACTTGCTAAAAAGAAAAAAAAAAGTTTAGTTACACTTGCTAGCTCTGGATCAAACACAGCTGTAGAGGTTGGAAGAATAAAGTCCTTGTCCCACACTCACTTGCAACAACTTGTAAATCATTGCAATGTAGTGCCCTTCTAAAAGTGAGGACATGCTGCTTCCTCAGTGCTCTGAGCTGTGCTGCTCTAAATCCAATTCTACCCACCTACTCCTGTTCCCTGCATGTCAGACCTAGAAATGAGGAACAGAAGCTGTTCCAAGGATGCCTCTCAAGATCATTGCCTGGAGGTGCACCCTCTCTTTCCTGGTCAGCTTAATTATTTCATTTCCAGATATGGTGCATGCAGAGTGGGAGCAGAGAAGCAGTATACATATAACCTTCAGCCCCACCAGGCAAAAATGTTAAAGACCACAAGGGTGCGTTTGATCTCCAATTACGCGGGCTTGACAAACTTGACCATGCAACCAGGCTCATTTTATGACAAATTAACTCAACGTGTTAATCTCACTTTTGCTCAGACATGAACTCTTGCATTCATTTTGCTTACCTTTAGCAGAAGCATTATTCTTCAAGAACTATTCTATGGATGCACCTGTGTGACAGCTGAAATTATGTCTGTGTGATAAAGGTGTTTGCTGAAGGCTCTATGAAAAATATACCAAGTGTTTTTCTGTATTTGTTTAGATATTAAGCTATATGTTGTTGCTAAAAGCCTAATTAAAGTCTAAGATGTAGTGAGGCCTTGTATAAAGTAAGGCCTAGTAAATTTAGCAAAGCCTTAAAGTAGTAAGGCTCTGTAGTCTAGTTAAAATTACCTTATCAAAGGAATGCAAGGCTTGTACTGCTATTGGTCAGTCTAAAGACAGTTGAAGTAAAAGAAATCTAAGTAGCTGTACGTTATCAAAACTTTTCAGAAGCTTTAAATTGGCTGAACTATCTAGAAACCATTCAGAAGGAAGATACAGCTCTGTGAAAAAGATTAGTTAGCTGTTGCCTAGATCAGTAAGCCCGTGGACCTTGAGGAGCCCAAGGACTGCATTCCAGGGTCCTTCCTGGTACCCCTCGGACAGCGCTATTCAGGGGCACCTGACTTCGCTGAACTTTTTGGAAAGAGAAGCTTGCTGTGTATTAGGCATCAGAGGGGACTGCCAATAAGTTGCCGATGTGAATTGCTTTTGTCTGTCATTGTTTGTTTTGTTATTACGCATAGTTGTGTTTTTGTTAAGTCAATAAATCTTTCTTACCTTTCTACCCCCAACCACACTCTCAATCCCTGAACCCTCCGCAGGCAGCTGAGACACACTTGCATCAGGATGAGAGTTAACTAAGCCTTCGATTTGGAGGCTGTTCAAATTTACTATAATATATATATATATATATATATATATATATATATATATATATATATAAAAACAGAAAACCTGAGTCACTGCAAACATTTGCTTAAAGGATGCCTGGAGGGATTCAACTTATCTTCATAGCTGCAGCTGTCTCATGCAGTTAGCTGCAATAAAAACTTAATTCAACTCATTTTTATACTTTGATATACTCATTATGGTCCACTTTGGTCTCCATACATTTTTCTTTCTAGAGATCAGGTCAGAGGGCTCCACATGGCATCACTTCTATATAGTAACTTTTTTTGGTGCATGTTTAAAGTCTTTTTTTTTTTCTGATACAGCCTTGGATTGATGGAATAAAATCATTCCAGTATCTCCATCAGGCTTCCAAAATTTTAAATGTAGTGTGGAGTGTTTGGTGCAGAATAAGCCTGTTAATCCCTGGCCTGTGTAGCTTTCGCTTGTCAAAGGGTTAGGCAGCGGGTGTACATGGCTGTTTTTCTGCCCTGCCTTCCCCACCCTTTCCCCTGCCTCCACACCCCATTCCATCCTCTATTTCTCTTTTGTCTAATCCTTAAATGTTTGGCTCTTCAGAGGTGAGACTATATTTATGGCATTTATGCAGCATCTAACACAAAAGAGCACTGAACCTCAACTGGCCTCTAGGCAGATGCATGTGGTATTTAAATAACCAATGACTTTTAAAGGTTTCTCTTTCTTTTTTTCACTAATACAGAATGTACTTGATATCTATATTACATTGATTTAGATGAAGTTATTTTGTGGAAGAAATCAAACAAAACCTCCTTAACAATACAATAAAATGAATCCCTTGGTTTCTGAGCTAACTCAAACAAAGACAATATCAAGCAACTGTGTCAGCTACAGACATATACTATTGATCTACCTCCAGAGTCCTCCACTTACTGTTTCATAACAAGTGATCCAGATAGTGCCCTCTTATTCTGCAAGTGGAAGGACCTCTCTTAATTGTTTCCTACTTGACTATACTAAAAAAAATATACATGGAGTGGAGGAGAGGTTATCTGCTTCCACTGGCCCCTTTACCCTGTATGGCACTACAGTTGTGAGGGCAAGGATTTAGCTAGACCAGTAGAGAAAAACTTTTATCCCTAAAGCGTTGCACCCCTATCTTTTCTGCTTTGAGGGTCAGAGCTCTGTGACTGATTTGCTGGACAGAATGGTACCAACTGTTGGCTTATGAATGGTATTTAAAGGTTTGTTTTTTGTGGAATATATATAATATTTATTAGAAGGGTTCAAGATGAGCAGTAGGGGTTAATTGATTTCTAAAGAGCTTGGGTTTCACACACAAACTGCCTCTCATCCCTGGAAGCAGATAGGTTGTCTAACACAACAAAGCCTATGGATCAATACATAGCCTGAGAACTGAGGGAATATGTACTAAGTGACACCAGCTAACAAGGTCCTAGAGCAGGGTGGGCTGAGTCCTGGTTTTGGGGGAACAGACCAAATTAGAAGGCCCAGAAGGCTAGGTGGACATGTGACAACAGAGAGACAACCAACCAGAGATAGCAATGGATGAATACCATCAGGAGTCATCAGGAGAATACAAAAACAGAGACTTGAGAGTAACAAAGGGTCGTCCCCCCCATCCCTCCCGGTCTCTTCTCCTTCTCCCCAAGAGGGGTCCCCATCCCCAACCCCTGGGAAGGGTCTCCAAGGCCACCTTGGACAGAGGGCACATGACCAGCCCATCTCATGCACACTACTGGAGGGTGGGTGTTGGCCTTGGCATGTCACCTCCAGGCTGCTGACATGCTGACATCTGACATCTAAGGAAGTGTCAGAGTGAAGCCTGCATCCTGGCCGGATGTACGTTGACCCTGATGACAGCCCTAGGCCTTGCTACAATTGATTAATTGTTTGTATTGCTTTTTCTGTTATTACTGTGTATCAATAAATGTGCCTATTATGGAATGAAAAGATTGTGGTTGGTCTAAGGGTGCTCCCTCCCTCTGGAACTATGTACCTGGATCCTAAAGCCATAGCCAACACCAACTGGCTCCTGTACACCTTAAGTAGAGAGTTTCTTAGTCTGTCTCCAGGCACAGAGACAACATTATGCACTAGGAAGAAAACTCACCTTTTTCAGCACTATCTTAGGTCGGTTTAGGGGTCTGGCTATAGCCATCATGATAGATGTCCTTTTGGCATTGAGAAGGATTTTCTCCCATAATGCTTGACAGGCCCAGAGCAAGGTACTTATCCATTTTCCTCTCAGCAACCTAAAAGCCAGACTGATAGGCGAGGTTATAAAAATCACTTTTGTCATAGCTTGGCAGTGCAAGTACTCATTCAACATAGGGTCCAGATCCCTGAAAAATTGGAATAGAAGTAAATTAGAAATAATCTCCCAAAAGAAAGCAGAGAATGAGGTCCTACTATCAGGTACAGTAATGAAGAAATACTTATTCCCCCACCAGCTTACCTGTCATAGGAGGGGATGATGATAGAATCTCAGCTGTTATTCACAGGGGAAAAAAAATAATTTTTATTCTATCAATAAAAGCTATTATGGTTCATTAATGGTGACTCTCTGACAGTTTATTATGATTTTTTTTTTCCTACAGATAAATCATGGAAGGTAGAGATAGAAAATGAAAACTAGGGCCATCTCCCAACAGATTTCATAGATTTCAAACAGTTCCCAGTTTAGTAGATGGATTAAATAGTAACTGAAAAGACACTGTATAGTATGTGACACCACTTTGAACATATAGGGTATTAGTGGATGATACGGTGGTTTAAATTGAAGCGGTGTGTTTTTTTTAAAACACTGCTTCAATTTAGGACAAAGTAAACCCCTGTGTCATGTACATAAGTGTCCATACCTGCTTCTGCAGTGGCGGGGAGGGGAGAATGAGCTGCCAGAGGGCCAAGCAGTCCCTGAGCTGGATGGGGAGTTGGTGCTTCTCTCTGCGGCAGCAGTGCTCACCCTCACTCCCCACCCCCAGCAACACCCACCCACAGGCACATGGTTTTGGTAGTCTTGGGGGCACCACAGCTGTGGAGGGAAGCCCTGGGTCCCCATGCAGCTCAGGCAGACTCCAGGGAAGAAAAAAAAGAAAAAGATCAGGCTCACTCCTTCAGTGCAGTCTACCTTCCCAGGGTGCTACCAGGCTGCCTGTACGGTCTGCCTGCACACGGAGCCCAGTAATTCCCTCCATGGCTGTAAGGTAGCAAACTAAAACTCCTCAGAGGTGTTTTAGTTTGCTGCACCCCAAAGTCATTTGCTGCACCCCAAAATTATTTCAGGCACATTACGCTGCCAAATTTTCTACAGTGCCTGGAATTAAGAGGCTTTTTTCCCCTTTGTGATCCTTAATAGACCAGATGCATGTCCTATCCCTTTGGGCAACATGGCCAAGGGTGCACTCAACGCACTCTGGCTACAACATCCTTTAAAGATAGATTTTGGAATGACAGTTGAAAACCCATCATTTGTAGCTATGTGAAATGTCTGGCTATGAGTAAGACCAAGTAAACGCACATAGTTGGCCTCATTTTTGGAGAACTCTGGCTGAACTGCTCAAGAAACATGGACAGATGTTTCTCAGAAGATTCTGCTCTTTTCAGTTTAAAGCTGCAGAACAAAACTTCCAAAATGTATCTAAAGATAGTCTCCCATAGCTTATTAACCTGCATCTCTTCTCACTCATTTCACTCTGAACAAGGAAATAGCCCAAAGTTAGAGTCCAAAAATGGCTGAATACTATGAAGTCATGGCTAATTTGTTTTTATAGATAAGCACACCTTACTACTAAAATGTATTGGCAGTAGGAAGGCTTGGCTGCAGTGTATAAAATAGGCTATTATAACACTCGTTTCATCCATCAACCAAATCAGAATGCTAGTTGTTGCTTAATACTGTTGTGACAGTTTAATGTCATTTTCAGCTGTGGCCTATCTGCCTCTCTGTGTAGATATACACAGAGGGGTGTGTGTGTGTTTTCATGTCTGTGTCAGAGAGGGACAGAGAGAGGCAGGTAGCAAGAAAAGATTTTTTATTTTCTTTACAGCTCAGTAGATTTTCCTTTGGGTTTGCTTTAGATGCACAGAATCTAACTCTGTGTCATATCATGAAACAGTTTCTCTCTCTGTACTAGGGTTTTTTTCTTCAAACCCCTGATCAGAAGAAATTTCTAACAGAATCTCAGTAGCTGTCTTAGCTCTGGCATCAGACATACCAGGAAGCCTTTAGGTCAGGATTACCTAAGGGAAGCAATGGTATTATATCAGTAGGAGGTTTGTGTGTGTCACAATTTCTTGACATGGACAAGCGAGTGTTTTTTGTCTTTTGGTCAGGAAAAATATTCCCAGATGGAAAGACATAATTTGTACTGATTTCTATATTTTTATATTGCACAAAGATTATGTCAAGCCTACTTATATATTGTGAGAGAGATCTGAAATCATTTTCTTTGTATTTCTCCACTCACAGATTCCTTCTTAATCTTCTGATACTATAATGCCTATATTTATTTTGTCTAAAACGGCATATAGAATAGTCTCACTTATGGGGTATACAGATCTTTTACGAAGACCTCAACTGCCATAACATGATGAACCATGAAAGGCCATCTTGCTTGTGAAGGTCTAAGAGAGTATGGCATGACACAATATTTACCCAAACACTACTATCTAAGGGGGAAGAAGAAAAGGAGGAGGAAGCAATAAAAATATTCCTTCTGGACACCTTTGCCACATACAGTTTTATTAATTTACTTCCAGAAGTAACATTAAAGCTAAATATATACATATGGGAGCTATCCACTGAAGTCAAGAGGATTAATTCCCTTGATTTTGGGGGTCATTTTGTTTGGCCTATGGCAAACTAATAACATCATAAGGAAACTGCAATATAAAACTATGCAGTAAGCAAAAAAAGACATTTATAAAAATCATAAAACACTTGATGTTGAAAAATACCATATGCATATTTTCTGCTTCAATATATATATTTGTATATATTTATTTCCTTGACTTTAAATAACATTAAATTTAAAAAACTGGGGCAAATTACCAAATATGGTTTGGGCTGCTTCATTTGATTAGAAATATGAGGGTCAAGAGACAAAGACAAAAATGTGGAAATAAATAAGAACATTTTGTTTTCCAAGTACAATTAAAAATTTAGATCTGAAGCAAAATGCTTCTTTTTGTTAACTTACTGCACTGTGTGCAGAGAAAACACAAATCTATATTGCTGTGAAATCTTTTTGGACTCGAAAGGATTTATCTTTTGTGAATTATTTTTCTTCTGAAGCTGAAAAACTATTTTCAGATAGACTATTTCCAAAATTAGTTTTGACCTCAGATTATAATGAAAAGTGTTAATTGAAGAATATTAAAAAAAAATTATAATAATAAAAAATTTTAAAAAATTATAATAATACAATCTTTATGTCAGGTGATTTGTTTTAAGCCATGTAAAACTTTAATACCTTTATTTATACCACATGGATTGAAAGTATCAGCTCATTGGCTTTAAAAGGTAGGCTGCACCTTCTGTCCTGCTAGAGATGACTGTATCTATATATATCTATATGTATGTATCTATCTATCTATAACTAGGGCAGAGTTTTCCAAATTCGAAGTATGCTAGCATCTCTGTTTACTGCCATAATGGAGGTGGTAAAAACAGTGCAACTTATTTTTGTTATCAACTGAAAGGACTGTGCTCTCAAAAAAATAGATTCCAGGAACTGAACCAGCTCATAAAAGTCTACAAAAACATTTGTAAGTTCAAACTGATTATTGGTTTAGTAAGTACAGATTGTTATCTGATGGTGGCGGATTAATTAGAAGTAACATTTTCAATATTTGGTTTTAAGAAAAAGATATACATGACACAGCTGGGTGCATTTTAATAGGCATAAATGCAAATGTCATTTAAACTTTAAAAACCAGAACTATCTTCACCATAACTACTGGTTTCAGTTTTAACTGCCAGTTACCATCTAGTTTATTGCTAAATCCTTTACCATTCCTTCAAAAAGGAGAAACAGAGGGTTCAGGAATAACTGGTGCACTTGCTAAAATGTATTTCACATTATCCTGTTGCTTTGCAGCACAGATGAAGTGACAGCAATAGAAGGTAATCAAGTCCACTCAGGATTAGAGATAAGGAGAAATGGAGTTTCTATCTCAAAAAAGGCTGAGGTTTCTCTCTCTCTCTTTCCTTCCTTCTTTCTGGTTTGTTTGTACAAAGAATATTGGCTTAATCAAAAAGGTATTCCCCAACAGATATGTTGACAAATATTTTCTGATCATTTCACACACACACACACACACACACACACACACACACACACAGAGTTGCACTTCACTGTAAGGTTTTGTAATGGAATTATTATTTTTTAAGAATGCATTCTTTTATACTTTCTGCTCTTCTTGTAGACATGAAATCATAGATTAAATTAACACCTGCCCAGTGACTCCTGATCCCTACACAATTAGCCATGCAATGCAATTTCAGGGAACATTTTTATTAGAAGCTGGGGGAAAGGAGTCGAGCAATGAAGAAACTCAGTCTCACCAAAGTGTCCCTTATTTTAAGTGCTCAAAATGCTCCAGGACCTAAAGAAGTCTCTCAATCCTAAAGGGAAACTACATTGAAGTCTTTCTTTCTGTACCATGATACTTCAGGTTTTCAATCTGGAAAAGCTTTCATTTACTGAATGTAACATTAAGAATAGTGTTATGACAAACACAACCAGATGGTGCTGTCATATATTAAATCTTCCCCATTCTTTTTCATAACATGTGAAAAAGCCTTGACTCTTGGGAAGACATGTTGTGTTGTGTTTAGTGTTATGTAACATTTAGTGTTGAAGCAGATCTGGGAAAAAGGGACCTGTACAAGCAGCAAGATAATTTGATGTCTATCTCACGCTCTGATTAGATGCAATTTTCATGAAGTTGCTCCCTGGGAACTAACAGTTTACTCTTCCTGGAAAATAAGGACTGCCCTGTATGTTGCCTGCTCATCTCGTTTCAGAACTGGTGTACATTGCACACAGAATATACCTATAATCTATACAATGGACTTGTACTCAGCACAAAAAGGCACAGTTCATTTAAACAGTCAAAGATTTTTTTTTTTATATGCCCAGGTCCTATTCCAAGAAATTCCCCCAAATACAGTTTACTTATACCCAAAATCTTCCCTTTTAGATTTTGACTCATAGTGTTTGGAGGTCATAGAGCTATAAAAGAACAAGGCATAAAATAAATAGCAATCAAATTCTAGATGCTTATCTTGAGACATCTTCAAAAATGTTAAACACTAGTTCTCCATGGAGAAATTAATAAATATATTAATAATGCAGTATAAGATTTTCTCAGGATGTCATTTAGGTTGACCTGTACTACTTAATTTAGGCATTCCTATGGGACAGGAAGGGCTTCTTGTATATTCTAATGTTCACACAAAGATAGATCCTATGATTAGGACCATGTGTCCTCACCATGTCCTTCTGCAATATTACTTTTGGGTATCTGTGAGTGGGTCAGGGGTTGGTACAAGTAACTTGTTTCCCCCTGATCTGTTTTGGCCCACAGGTGATCTCCGCCTCTTGCTTTCTCACCTGTCATGACTTGTTACATCTTGTTAATACAAAAGGAGGTTATTCACCTTTTCATACTTTGTAATCACTAGGATTACACTTTACAGATTCAGTACTGGTGCTTCATACCATCCCCTTTAAGGGAATGCTTAGGGTTATATTATACATTTGCTCTGCCTCCCTGTCACTGAGCAATGTCAGATGGGAGCTCCTCCTTTCCCTACACTCCCACAATAACCATCACGCACAGTTAATATAAGTTCAATAACAAAAGTAAATTATAACAGAAATTCCAGGAGCCATATGCTCCACTCACCCTCTTTTGGGACTGCTGTTGTTACAAGCCTCTGTCTCTGCTCCAACCCCACTTCCAGTAGGTAACACCTGGTTTATTCTTCCATGGGTCCTCCAGGCTGCCAATCAGTAGGTCTGTATGAAATTTTGCTGGCTGTTTCGTTTCAACACTGTTTGACTCGTTTTGAGCTTGAAACAGCGAAATTGAAATGAAACAAAGGATTTCAAAACAGCCTCAAAATGAAATGAGGGCAGTGAAAATGTTTCAAGTTTCAAAGGAGCCTACCTGAGTTCCCTTCCCCAGCACTACGTTTGGGCCGAGTTCCCTTCCCCAGCCTGATCTCTTCCCCAACCCGATAGTATCTCTGGGGAGGGGAACTCAGCTGGGCTCGGCTGAGTTCCCTTCCCCAGCCCGATCGAAACAGCAAAACAGTGAAACCATTTCGACAAACTGGAACGGAACAGTGTTTTCAAATTGAAATAAAACTCTAAATGAAACATTGTTCCGTCAAAATGGATGTTGAAGTGGAACACTGCTGTTACACACAGCCCTACCAATCAGCATACTTGCCTGCTAGTTGTTGGTTATCAGGAGTCACAGGTAAGTCTCACCCTGTTGGGTGGTTTCTTATTGCTCTCCTGGGTTTGCTGTAGCTGGGGGATCCTCCCTGTGCCTTTAAACTGCAGACAGCAGGTCCCAGGCCACGCCAATCATTCCCCGCTGGTGGCTAAGGGGAAGGACATATATCAGGAGAGGGTGAGTGGGGGTTTCCTTCTTATGATTTCCCTCTGCCCTGCAATGGTGTCACCCAAGACAATAACCTCCTGAACTATTCAAGTCATTCCATATTATCACTGCTGAACCTATGCATGTCTTGTCATCATTATAAGTCACACACAAATGAACAAAAAACTACTTTTAAGAATAGTGTAGCAGTGGTATTTTTAACATTATTTGAACAATTTTTCATGCTTTTTTGAATTTAAAAAGTTACAAGCCCAATTCCACAAAGCTCAGAGAGAACATTAGAACTCTGTGAAAAAGGCCTAAAATTTATTTTCCACACCTAAAGATGTCATGACTTCAAAGCCTAATATGTAGGGTACACACTAGAACCCTTGTGAAGCTTCCTTTATTAGTGATATAAAGGTCTGCTGGGCTGAGACAACCTCTGCTCTGTCACCAGTGCACTAAATACTATTTAGCCTGGACTTTGGGCAAACATGTTACTGCTAGAAACAATTAACTTTTTGTGGGAAAGATGGATATTCAGAAAAAGATGGCTATAAAAAAGCAGTTGAATCTATTTTCACAAAATTGTTGAATGAAAATGTAAGTCTCAGCTAAACACATTATAGGTAAAGGGCAGAACATGAGATCAAAAATTCAATGCATATTACTTTGTCTCAGGAAAATCACCTTCACATCTGTTGTTTAATGTCTGGCAGAATTACTGTCTGCTCAATCTGGGCATAAGGACAGTTTCTTCACTCTCTTCTGGGAGTGCATATAGAATTCCAAAAGGGACTGAGAGAAGAGTAGGTAAAATGATTGCAATACACACAAATTAGAAATTGTAGGAGCACAATACATCCTATAGAGGAATGCAGGAGTGCGCATGTAGGCCTGCACCAGGCACTGCTCTTCCCCAAGGTAAACTACCTCTAAGTTTTCCCTCTGGAGTAGCCAGATAGATGCTGCAATGCAGCCTACTTTCACAGACATAATAGTATTCTTTGTATTCATCTTTAGTTCCATTCTGTTATGAACAGAATTATATGACTAGTTTTATGCCAAGAAAATAAATACAAACACATTGCTAAATAACTCCACTGCTTTCAGTTTAATTCCAAGCAGAAAATGGGGTGGCTGTCCCTGCATACTTCCTGCACTGACAGACATGTCAATATGATTAGTTTTGTACAGTTTGATTGCCATGCTGCGTAAATACAGTCCAAGCCTCTTCTGTATTCAGAACTAATAGGAATGGGTGAACCAGGGCACTGACAGGTTTATGACTATTTCAGGAAATAGTGAGTTAATTAGAGTTGGGATTAGTGTGTGAGCAGCAACAATTTGGCCAGTTAAGTCAATAAGAAAGGGTAAATGTCCATTCCATCCTTATTGGATCATAAAAGGATTACATAGAACTTGGTTTCTGATATCATGCAGAGTGAAGGAGTTGACATCTGGATATTTCCTTGAGAGAGTGAATGGGCAGAGAAAAAGGGAGTGAGCAAAGGTTTGGACCCACTGTTCCCTCCATCCCCTAAGGCATTCCTCAGGGCTTGCTGGGCAGAAAGAATGTAAACTGCAACTCAAAGGCTGCAGTAAATTATTCCTCTTCTTCCCTTACTCCTCACCATCCAAAGCAAGAAAAGATCATGAGAGCAGCTGAGTCTGCAAATCCAAATTTTCTCTACTCTTCCAGCAACATGGTTGTATACCAACCTTCAGAGCCAGGCAGAACAGGCATCATCTAGCCCTCAGGTAATTAGGCAAACTTGGGCCTCACTGTTCTTCAAGTTACTGAAATGACAGTTGTGTAGACATGAAAGACATTTTACATTTCATCAATAAAATATTGCAACAATGTAGTAGTACCCACTGCTACACAGATAGCTATGACACAATAGAAAAAAAGTACCAGAAAGAGAGAATACAGAGAACTGCAGACTGAAGTAAGAGGATTAAGAGTGCAGGCAGGGAGTTTGATTTGATTGATTTGGGAATTTTCTTTTACATCTGGATTTACACTCTGCTATAAAGTAGGGCTGCATGAAGCTTCGGTCCCTGATTCAATTTGGCAGAGATTCTGCCTGGTTGGGTGGCCAAATCTCCAAATCTGAATTGAATCAGGAGACCCTTTAATCTCTCCAAATTGAATTGGAACCCTCTGAATTGAGGGAACCCTCTGAATTGAATTGGAACCCTCTGAATACAGAAAGATTCCGAAAGATTCGGCAATTCATACATAGACACAGCTTTAAATGTTTTTTCTACATGCCTCAAGGTACCAGGCGGCTAATGAGTGCTGTGATGCTGGGGTGGATGGAGCATCCCATAGTAGCGAGGTGAGCTCTCCAGCTTGCTTGGCAACAAACCCAGAGGTGGACCAGAAGCACTTCCAGTCCATTTCCGGGTCCACCAGGAAGCATGCTGCCCCCCCCATGCCTCCTGGATTTGGGGGAGCACCTGGGGTCCCCCCATGACCGATCACTGAGCCAGAGGTATGCAGGGAGCTCCCATATGTGCTCCCCAGTGGACCCAGAAGTGGACCAGAAGTACTTCTGGTCCACTTCTGGGTTCATTGCTGAGCATATGGGGGAGGGCCCCCATGCTCCTGTGGGATGCTCCATCCACCCCAACATCACAGCATTCACAAGCCATGCCTGGTACCTCAAGGTATGTAGAAAAATCTTCAGATTCAGATTAAGCCAAATTGAATCGGAGACAGCAATCCAAATCAACGAATCAAAGCACTGTTCCCAAGTCAGGCCAAATCTGAATCAAACACAGCCCGTTTTGCACACCCCTACTATAAAGCACAGTTTAGAGAAGTTTTAGAATATTAAAGCTCCATTAAACAGTTTTTAATGTCGTTGTTATTTCATAAAATCATAAAGCAATGGGAAGGGGACTCAGGTGGTCACCTAGGCCAACCCCCTGCTCAAGGCAGAATCAACCCTGATCAAGCCATCTCAGTAGGTCAAGTGTCTATCACACCTGTTCTTAAAGAAGTCCAGGGATGAGATGCCACAGCTCTTTTTGGTAGCCTTCTCTTCCCAATACTTATTACCCTCATAATGAGAAAATTCTTTCAACTTAAATTTCCCATGCTGCAATTTAAGATCACTGTTCATCATCCTGGCCCCTGTGGCCATAGATAATGCCTATCTCTGTACTCTTTATTCTAGCCCTTCAGGTATTTAAAGACTATAATCAAAATCATCCCTCAATTACTTCTCAAAAGTAAATAATCCTAGTTCTCTCAGGCTCTCCTCATAAACCATGTTACCCAAGCCGCTAATAATTGTGTTGATCTCTGGTGGACTTTTTCTAATTGCTTTCTAAGCATATGTGGAAGAAGCCTTTCTTTCAAAAGGATCCTGATGAACTCAAAAAGTTGTCTGGTTTCTAATGTCTATGAAAGGGGTGTTGTAGTTTTAGTTACAGAAAAATGTAAGTCAATAAATCATAAATGCCTAACTGAATAACACAGGCATAGTTTGTATCCAGAATTGGCTTTTCCTAATAGGAAGCATTTTTATTTTTATAAGAGGCATTAAATAAATGAATGATCTCATTCTGTAGATGCAATTCTGAATCCTGTTGACTTAATTTATTTGGACTGTTCACTTGCTTCAAAAACAAAAACAAGTTGTTTTGGGCTTCAATCCTTATAAATATTGGATGGTGCCCTTTTCATGTAAAGAACAGTAGTATAACTACTAGATAATTATTGTTATTAAAAAACCCATTATGCTAATTGTAATATTAATAATGAGCTACTTTTAACTGTATCCCTCAGTGCCAATTATAGACATTGGCATGGTGTAATACATAGCTCAAAAGCCCCCATGGCTCACCAAAGGCATTCAGGTATGTCTGAAAGCTAAAAAGGAGGTGTACATCTGGTGGAAGGGAGGGGCCATCACCAAGGAGGATTATACCTCCATTGCTCGAGACTTAAGGGGGGCTGTTAGGAAGGCTAAGGCACAGACAGAACTAGGACTAGTGACCAGGATCAAAGATAATGAGAAGTCCTTTTATAAATATATAGGGAGTAAAAAGAAAGCACCGAGTAATGTGGGACCCCTGCAGAACACACTTGGCAATCTGGTGGTTGCACCAGACAATAAAGCTGACCTCTTTAACAAATTCTTTGCCTCCATTTTTCTGAGCAGGGACCAGGACATCCCCTACACTGGGATTCCGGATAGACTTAGGAGAGGCACAGCCAGGCCTAGGGTCAGACAGGACCTAGTTAGGGAACTTCTGGTGAGGCTAGACATGTTCAAATCAACAGGTCCAGATGCTCTCCATCCCAGGGTGCTGAGGGAATTGGCAGAGGTCATTGCGGGACCCCTGGCATGGCTTTACAAGCACTTGTGGTGCTCTGTCCAGGTGCCAGAGGACTAGAAAAGGGCCAATGTGGTCCCCATTTTCAAAAAGGGGAGGAAGGAGGACCCAGAAAATTATAGGTCCATTAGTCTTACCTCAGTCCTGGGGAAGCTCTTGGAGAAAATTATCCAGGAGCACATCTGCAAGGGACCAGCAGGGGAGATTATGCTTAGGAACAACCAACATGGGCTCATTAGGGGCAGGTCCTGTCAGACCAACCTGGTTGCCTTCTACAACCAGGTCACAAAATTCTTAGATTCAGGAGTTGTGGTGAATGTAGTATTTCTTGACTTTAGGAAGACCTTTGACACTGTCTCTCACCCCATTCTTATTTAAAAAAATTTGGTGACTGTGGCATTGATGCCTACACAGTCAGATGGGTTGCACATTGGCTGGAGGGCAGCACCTAGAGATTGGTGGTAGACGGATCTTTTTTGACCTGGAGGGATGCGGGCAGTGGGGTTCCCCAGGGATCAGTCCTCAGGCCTGCACTGTTAAACATCTTCATCAGCGACTTGGACGAGGGGGTGAAAAGCACCTTGTTCAAATCTGTGGATGACACTAAGATGTGGGGAGAGGTGGGAATGCTAGAAGGGAGGGACAGGCTAGAACTAGCTCTGGACAGGTTACAGGGGTGGGTGGATGAGACTAGGATGAGATTCAATACTGACAAGTGCAAGGTACTGCACCTGGGGAGGAAGAACCAGCAGTATACTGGGGAACTCCCTTCTTATCAGCACAGAGGCAGAAAAAGATCTTGGAGTCATTATTGATTCCAAGATGAACATGGGAAACTGTTACGCCTCAGCTCTGTATTCTTGGGCAACCCTGGCACAGGATGCAGTCTGTCTGACTCACAAAGGACTCACCCCCCCCTCCCTCCCCTCCTCTACATAAACGAAACTGATTAAGATGCAGTGAGAGACGCACCTAAAACTCTCCAGATAAGGGAGATAAGAGTGAAACAACTGCCCTAGGTCTCATTTGCATCTGAGATGGAACCAGATGACCATTCATTTACATGAGAGATGGAAAACAGAAAGCCTGAAGCAAAGACTGCAGTGAATTCTGGGACCAGAGAAGCAGGAGAGCGCTGCATGATGGGGAATCTGTGCTTCCAATGTTAATTAACGCATGTTCACACACACCCAGCTCAGCATTTATCAGACCAGTTCTAATCTGGATTTGCTAAGGACTTTTCCCCCCCAGACACACACACACAGCTCTAAGTTTAATAGGCATCTCGGGCCGTACATTCCCCGGTCCCACTATGGGAGGCCTATTTAAACTTGATTGACTAAAACTCGGTTGCCGGGTTAGGGAATGCTGAGGCAAGAGACCGAGTCCGAGGGGGTATGGGCAACATTTGAACAATGGTTAAGGGTTCATCACAGCATCCAGCCTGCTGGAGCCCTAATCCCAGCTGTTGTCGTATCTTTCCCGAGACGACTGGTGGAAGTCCTCTCCACAAAAGGTTATGAGCACCCCAATAATTGCTTTAAATCTGGAAAAGTCATGCTAAGCTGAGGCTTGTGCACAACAAGTACAAATCCAAAATCCTGATGCTGCAAGCTATCTATTGTTCCTGAAGAAACCATGAGATATCCCATCAGTATATCTGCCATCCATAGGAATCTCAAGCTGGCTCCCAAGTATTTGGGTTACTCCCTAATCTTAAGTGTTTCCTGATTATCAATCAGTTTCCTGAGATGGTCCAAACCAGATAACCCCTTGTCAATAGAAAAGACAATGATTTACACTACTGAGGGTGCTTCAAAGCAGCTGAACTGAGGGTATAAAAATCTGTAAGTGTGTGTGCTTAAAAAAAAAAAAAAGAAAGAAAGAAGAAGAAGAAGCAGGAGGAAAGAGGGAGAAAAGGAAAGAAGAAGAAAACTCCTGTGCTGACACCATCCCCTGTCGTTCTTGGGACGCTGGAAGAACAGATCATCTCTCTCTTCAAGGACTGTGCTACGGACTGTGCCTGTCAGCTTTTCAGCCTGAGTACCGTGGACTCGGTGAGATTCCCAGCGTTCTCTCTCTCCTCTCTAGGAATAAACTTCTGAACCTGAAATGTATCAGTTAAACTTGAGCTAAGTTTCCCCAAATACTTAGTGAAACCAGGGTAGTATTGTCATTGTTTGTGTTTGTTTTTCTTTTGCATGTCTATTACTACTAGTACTATTATATATTTCATATGCTTAGCAATAAATAACTTTTATAGGCAAACTGGTAGTAATTGGGTGTATTTTTCCTTCTCTGCTTCTTTTTCCTCCCGTGCTCTGCAGCAACGCTTCTTTTACCTATGCTAAAGATCCCTGTGAAGCCTAAATTATTGTGGGGTCTGCTCATCAAGAGGCCAAAGATTGGGACGTGCTGAGTTTGAAACACATAAGGGGATCAGCTTGTACAGGCTGATTGACCCAGTTTGACTCAGACGTGCCCTTATGCACTGAATGCTGACCCATGAGGGTGTCAGCTGGACACCCAGATGGATTCAGAGGGATTCTGTTTACCTGTGTGCTTGTGTTTGACTGCATTTTATTGTTGCTCTTATGAACTGATTCTTGGCATATGAGGGTGTCAGCCTGTCCATGCTGATCAGCCCGGCCAGGTCAGGCGTGTCATGTTAATGTGTGTGTGTTTGTGTGTATGACTGATTTGGTGACTGGAGGAACCCAGTCCCATTGAGATTGAGTCCTGCAAGATAGCTCCACTGGGGGTGAGGGCTTGCAGAAGGGAGAAATACAGCTCCGTATAGTAACACAAGCAGCACATTGACAGAATCACCAAGACCCTAGAAACTATCCCTAATAAATGAGCACACCCCAAAGTAATGGGCAAATTTGGTAACAAAACCAATGTGAAGACATGGTCAGTAAGTCTAACTGCGCCTTGTCATGCATCCACAGATGCATCACGAGCAGGTCCAAGGAGGTGATCCTCCCCCTCTATGTGACACTGGTCAGGCCACAGTTGGAGTACTGTGCCCAGTTCTGTGCGTCACACTTGTGGAGGGATGTGGACAGCATTGAGAGGGTCCAAAGGAGGGCCACTTGCATAGTCGGGGGAAGCAGGCAGGTATGAGTAGAGGCTATGGGACCTGAACCTGTTCAACCTCCACAAGAGAAGGCTGAGAGGGGATTCTGGTGGCCATCTATAAACTTAACAGGGGGGACCAGCAGGGAATGGGAGAGTCCCTGTTCCCCCTGAACACTACCAGGAGTAACTAGGAATAATGGCCACAAGTTGACTGAGAGTAGGTTCAGGCTAGACATCAGGAAGCACTACTTCACAGTCAGAGTGGCTAGGATCTGGAACCAACTTCCAAGGTAAGTGGTGCTCGCTCTTACCCTGGGGGGTCTTCAAAAGAAGGCTAGACAATCACCTAGCTGGGGTCATTTGATCCCAGGATTCTTTCCTGCCCTTGGCAGGGGGTTGGACTTGATGATCTGCATACCAACTATGACACTGTGGACAGGTGTGCCTGGTAGGCTTCTGTCCACTTCAGTCCCCATCCCTGTCCTCCTTTTTACTCTCCTGCCATGCCTTGATGTTAAAGAAAAAGAAACAAGAATGGGGAGGTCAGTAGTCAGTCTGTTCCATGCAGGAATGTAGCTTTGGTAGGCATTTCTTCCACAGGGCTCCACCTCCCCTATGCCCTGCCCTCACCACACCTGGTTGGATTGGTGTCTATCTCCCTCATCAAGAGAACCATGCTCTCTGAGTCCAGCCTGTTCAGACTTACACAACACATGGGCAGCAACATCTCTGGCAGTTAATTACTCCATGGGTATATTTCTTCCTCAGAGGGCTTATCTATCCTCAATCAGTCTTTATGTCCCTCACTCTCCTTTGTGGGTGGAAATTCTCAATTGTCTATCAGTCCTTGTTCAACTCACTCCATCCTTGGAGGAATCCCTAATCTTACATAACTCACTCCACTCCTGGAGAAATTACCTGTCATGCATCAGGTCTCACCTACTTCATTCCAAGAGGCAGGTTTCTTCTCAATCAATCCCAGCTCAACCGTCTGTAGAGCTTGGGCTTTTCCTGACATCAACCATTCTTGGTTGCAGTTACTCTGACCTGCAGTGTTTCTTTACTCAGTTAACCCTATATTTATTTCCTGCCCATTCCGCATCCTCAGCAGGTAATCCAATCCTAACTTTGGGCAATCATCCCATTTTAGCAGGTTTCCCAATCAGCCCTGACTTCTCTGATCCCAGTATCAGCTCCTGTTTCAGCCTTCTGTAGCTAGCCCACCATCAGAACTCACCATGCAGACTCTCTGCCAAGCTTTTCTGATATCTAGTCCTGATCTGGGCTCCCTATGTTCCTGACTGCTTCCTACCTCTGCACGAGCTGTGCTGCAGCTTACGTCTGCCTGTACCCTTCTCCCTCTCCAAGGGAAGGGATTGTGGATGGGACAGTTTTTCTACCTGCCTTCTGGGACCCTGAACCAATCAACAATGGCTGTTGATTGGCTCAGGATCCCAGAAGCCTGGGAGTGTGTGGCCACATGTGCCAGGGAGTTGCCTTCTTTCCCTGGCAGAGTCCACTTTGCCACTCTCAGCTGGGATGGCTATCTGATTCAGTGTCCAGTTAGATTTGTTCCCTCCAGCATCAGCATATTCCCCTTTGGAACAGGGGCTAAGACAGTCCCCTGTTACAGACATATATTAAATTGAAGGACGTAATACCTGTATTCTAAACAGCAAAGTTAAGTACAGACAGTCAAAAAGCCTGAAGCTGAATCAATTCAATTTTCACAGGTTAGTTTAAACTGCATAGATTGAACTGATAAGCAAGTGAAAAGACTTTGACTTTGATTCTGGAAATGCAGGCACATGAATGGAGTGGCCCAACCAAGAAGCTGGGAGGCACTAAAATAGGCCTTCATGTTTGGCTGGAGCAGACAGCTTGGGCCATGGCTAAACTGCCCACCATGTGAGAGGCGGGTTTTCAGGGAGGTGCAAAGCATTGTGGGATGCTGGAGACTTCCTGTGAGTTAACTTGAATTTGGAGGATTTTATTAGATCTGGAACAATAGTTCAATAAACTGATTTGACCTAAATCAATTAAGTTTAATACTGCATCTATCCAGATTAATCTTAAACTGGTTTTGGACATTTTGTAAGCAGTTTATGTGCACCAACTTCTGTTGTGTAACAGATTTGAAGCAGTTCCCTATCACTTACATTGGTTTATGTGTCATTTCTGTCCCTAGCATGTACCTGCCAGCAATGACTAAATCAGTAATGGCAGAAGCCTCTGCACTCCATGATAACTGATGTCTGCAGTGAGTTCCAGTAGCTTTGTTGTAGAAAGCCTGTACTTTCACCTTGGTGTACTGCAAGCAACAGTGAAATTAGCATCCTTACCTTTGCCTTTCTTGCTTGTTCTAAACCTTTGATAAAACACCTACTAAAATACCAACTGTTATATGATAGATACCACCAACATGTAAATAATTTTCCATTTGTTTGTTCTCATGACTGTAAACCAAATGCTGAGTTCGTCAAATATATCAAAAAATGCCTTATACCCTCTCACTGAACCCTTGCAATTGCACTTTTCATGCCTATGGATATAGTCAGTGTACTTTAACTCATGAGAGGCCATAATGACCTCTTATTTTATACGTCAAAACCATAAATTCCTTTTGTGTGGAAATCTCTTGAAAGGCCTTATTTTTTTGTTTGGCTGCAGAAGCATGTCTGAGCCACTGTTATCTGACTTTTTAGTTTAGCTAACCATGGTATGATAGATTTCTCTGTATAGTTGAAGTTCTCATCCCTTAATTAATGATACACCTTCCATTGCTTTCCACAGGTGTAGAGTTGAGTATATCCAACAAGCTTTTGACTGCTAGTCACCATAATTCATAATGCCAGGCACAGAAGCAGGGGTCTCCATCCTTAAATTTCACTAGCATTCCCACTACTCTAAGAAGTCCTCAATGTACATGTTGTATAGAGTCAGACAAACCTGTGGAAGGGTGTCTGAATCCTTCAAAATAACAACCTTTTCTAACTCACAGCTCCAAAGAGAGGAGGGAAAGAGGATTCCCAATGTTACTGAAGAAGAAGCCGAATCATTTCTCTCTGCCTGTCCAGCAACAGAATGTTGTTTCAAGACTAATGCATTTATAGTCATTTCAAAGCTGTAATTAGCAATATGTTTTTGGATGCTCACTGTCTTAAAGAATATGCAAATTGGGAGGCTGATCAAGAACAGGGAATAAACAAAGCCACAAACTTTACAGAAAAAAACAGAAGTTCCAATGTGGACTCTTGTTTCCCTTCATGCTACAAAGGAAAACCAGTGAGAATTAAAAATGGTTGGGAGCAAGAAACTATGGGTGCCTATATACGTGCTCCAACTTGTTCTAATGAGAATGCATTGAAGCAGACTCAATTAATTGAGTCCAGAGCAAGTTGATCAAGTCTGTGCCATGTTCCAATTAGAATGCTCGACAATTGCCACAGCATCACTCATATAAGCAGCGTTAGTTAAAGCTTTAGTTAATAGCTCAAATATACGCTATTTTAAAATGTGCAGGGGCTTAATACACATGATGCAGCATTTTAATAGAGCAGCTCTCTGAAAACCACTATAATTAAAATGCACTCTCCCCTTCAGCCCTCACTGCCAAGCTTGTGTGTAGGCCCCAAAGAGCAAGAAACTGGCAACTGTTCCAGCAGCCTTTACTACAATACATCTTCAATAGAAGAACTCATACCTGAACATTGGAAGGGCCAAACATAAGAAGAAATTGGAAAAGCCACTATCTTATATTCTTTTGGTACAGTACAAGTCCAAATTTAAAGGTTACAGAAAAGAAGCTGTTTCCTACATAGCTGAATCCTCCTTTTCTTACTCAAGAAAGGGAACTACCCAATTAGTAGAAGCCCAGGTGCTGGCAGGCCAGAAGTTGAAGATTGGTTCCCACTGGATCTCCATGAAATTGGGGAAGGAAAGTTAAACAGGGGATGCAAATAAACAAACATACATAAGAAGTGGTCCTAGTCCTGCAGATGTTGGTCATCTGTGTTGACATCTGTCAAAGGTTAATCTGCTCTTACATTAGTCCTCTGTTCAGCAGGGTTGAGCGGCAGAGTAGCAGCTAAAAATGCAGCAAAAATGTAAGGAATCATTGCCTTCACACACAGAGAAGTATATGCCCCTCTGCTTCTTTTTGTTCTGCATATTGAAATTCATCATTTTGCATGATCTCAACTCTGCAAGGCATTCTGATACTCCAGAATGACTTCTCATAGGATAAGCATTGCTTACTAGTCTCTCATAAATCCACCCAAAACTGAGTTTAAGCATTTGCACAATATCAGGCAAACACAAGAATTCAACACGGCATTATTTCCTTTATCTCCATATTGTTAATATGCAGTTTTCCAATGTAGGAGTCACTTTTCTAAAAGAGGATAAATAATATTTGTCTGAGGTATTTGTATTGAATATTGTTTGTCACTGAGCCATTTTGGACCTAATACCCCTAAGCTTTATGGGTTCTAAAAAAGTTTTCTAATGATTATACAGCTAGATTATCCAGAGTTTTCTAAGTCCTTTGGCACTTGAGAAGCTGCCACTTTAATCAATCATGATCTAAAAAAAAATCTTTCGCTTCAAATATTCATAAAGTTATTATTAGTTGAACTTAGAAACTGACCATAAGCAGTAAAGGAACGGTGGGGCTCCACACTTATTTTCCTCATATGACTTTCTTCCTAATGGTGTTCTCTTTACAATTCAAAATGCTCTTTCTTCAGTTCCTTACTGAAAACATATCCTGAGCTGTGAAAAAAAAATCAAGCTGAAAAAAAAATAGTTTATCCCCTTCACCATTAACAGATGTATGAGACCTAGCTGGTAATTGTGCTGAGCATGCAAGAAGAGGAATAAAGGCGGAATCTTCAAAAGCTTCATAGAGTGGCTCAACAAAGTGGCGGACAGTAAGAAAAAAAAGCTGTATCAATAAATTAAGCTGATGACTTGGAGAGAAAAAAATTGGACTAGATATGTGTTGTAACAATTACCTTTATAAGCATAATATTAGTTTACCCTAAGGACTCTTGAGCTCTTATCACGTTTACATGCACTGTTGTACATGTTCTTGTGGCAAATTCTACTGTTACAGGCCCTGGTTTTGCAGTCCAAATTTTGCTTGGGACACATTTAAAGCTGTGGTTTTGCGGTGCTTATCATTAATTCATACTCTAATGTGTTTAAAAGCCTTCACTTCCTATGGATTCTAAACTTCACTCTCACATTTCTTTTTGTGTGTGTGTGTATATGTAAAGGGTGCAGATATTTTACTACTCGTGTTAGCCAGTTCAGATGCTACACCATCTAAACTGTCTCAGTCACTAGCAGGGGAAAATGTTTTGCCTATATTCTGCATTAAGTGTCAGATTGTATTTACCCTTCTCAAATTATTTGCACACTTGGCTTTTCAATCTCTTGATTTCCAATTTCTTCTGGAACTTTCTCCCATTTTGCTAATGTTGTATTACATGCTCAGCCTGCTCCTTCACATGCTCCCCACGCTGCTACTTTCTCTTAGGATATGTTTCTCCATGTATACTCCAGCAGAATATACTTTCTGCAGCAGAAGTTTCCCACTCCATGTTCCAGTTGTTTCCAGACTACCCACTGCTCTCATTGGAGTTATCTTCCTGTCACTGAGAGCACTTTATTTATCCTTACTGGGGGTGTCTACATGAGATGTTTATTGTGCAACTGACTAATTAGCTGCACAGTAAACATTTCAGCATCTACACATACACCCCTATGAAGCTGGAGTAAACTAATTTACACTGCAACAAGAACTATCCTGCTGCAGAGTAAAAAACTCTGCAGCAGCGCACTTGTAGATGTGCCCCAGCTAGCTAGGGCACAAGGGTGCTTCATTGCAGGGGCTGCCTGCTGGCTAGCCCCACACTGAATCACTCTCATGCCTCAGCCAACCAACACTTTGAGCCGGGGGGGAGCAGCCTCAGGCTGGCAGGCTGAATCCATTCTGTGCCAGCTGGGGCTGTCCCAACCCAGATCAATGTACTTTGCTCCTGGGCACACCTTCAAATGACAATAAACTCCAAGTTTATTGCTCCAGAGTTTATTGCTCCCAGGCACACATTCAAATTGCTCAGCATGCCCAGGAGCAATTAACTCCAGAGTTTATTGCTTTGCATTAATTGCATGTGTAGATGCACCCATTTTCTTCCAGAGCGCACCACTCAAGCCCACCAATCTCTTCCCAGTTGCTTTGGGAAGAATTTCCCATTCCCTCCTATTGCTAAACACCTCACTGAGCTCACCATGCCCACTTTGCTCCTACTGAGCTCACTACTTGCTCCTCTGGTGAAAGATGATGGAGGGATCTGCATTGTCTGCATCAGGCCTGATCATCCTCATGGGCAGTGAGATTTTTATGGAGCATGCCTGTAGACAGAGTTGGCTCCCCATTGGACACTACATGTAAAAGGCTGAGCATTAGGACTGTGCAAGGCTTCAGGCTGTGCTGCAGATCCAGAGAAGCTTCAGATGCTTTAGCATCTGAAGCAGCATGTCCAGATTGAAGTGCTGTCTTTGTTAGGCTTTCTGAAGCGGTTTAGAGCTTCCAAAGCACTTCAGAAAAGCTTCGGAGCTGCTTCGGAGATCTGGCCATAGGGTATATTGGGGAATTAATTAAATATCTATACCTTTGTTGTTTTTTGTCTGATTTGGATGCAATTTTTAGAGGTTGTAGCTTATGCTTGCTTAAAGCATGAAGTCTGCCAAGCTTCAAGAAGATAGGTTCAAGGGTTTGGAAGGAACTGCACCCCAAATTCTTGAAAGCAAAACTCATGTCACATCTATGCGTTACAACACAGGGGGGTGAAAACTACAGGGGTGGTGGCCCCTGAGGAGGCCACAAAGCCATCTATGTTTCAGTAAGATTGGTGCAGGGGTTCAAAGGGAACTGCACCCCAAATTCGTGAAAGCAAAACTCACGTCATGCCCATGGATTACAACACAAGGGGTGAAAACCACACATGTGGTGACCCCTGGTGACGTCACAAAGTCTGCCAAGTTTCAAGAAGATTGGTGCAGGGGTTTGTGGGGAACTGCACCTCAAGCTGCTGACAGGCAAAACTCGTGACATAGATGACCCTGTGTGTGCTAAGTTGCAGTGGGCTGAAAACTGCACGGGTCATAGCACCTACTCAGGCCACAAAGCCTGCCAACTTTCATGGAGATAAGTGCAGGGGTTTGGGGGGAACTGCACCTCAAGCTGCGGACAAGAAAAACTCATGACATGGGTGACACTGTGCGTGTTAAAACACAGCATGGTGAAAGCTGCAGGTTTGGTAGCCCCTACTGTGGCCATGAAGCCTGCCAGCTGTCATGGAGATCGGTGCAGGGCTTCTGGGGCCCTGCACCCCTAGCTGCTGACAGGCAAAACTCATGACATGGGTGCTTGTGCAACTGTGTGTGTCTTGGGGCGCGGGGTGTGGAACTACTGCAGGCCTGGCTGCTGAGCTGCTGTGTTACCAGTTACCAATCAATCATATTCAATCAGGGACCAGCTCAATACACAGTTGCTAACTAATGTAGCCAGTTAATTAGCATCAATTAACACCTGCAAAACCAGAGACTAAGGAAAGGAAGGAATCAATACAGACAACCAACTGCCCCAAGACAGACACAGTCAGTTGCACAATCACCCATGTCATGAGTTTTGCCTGTCAGCAGCTAGGGGTGCAGGGCCCCAGAACCCAGAAGCCCTGCACCTATCTCCTCGACAGTTGGCAGGTTTCATGGCCGCAGCAGGGGCTACCATCCCTACAGCTTTCACCCTGCTGTGCCTTAACACACACAGTGTCACCCATGTCACAAGTTTTGCTTGTTTGCAGCTTGAGGTGCAGTTCCCCCCAATCCTCTGCACTTACCACCCTGAAACTTGGTAGGGTTTGTGGCCACTATCCCTGCAGTTTTCACCCCACTCTGTTGTAACACATAGATGTGACGTGAGTTTTGCTTTCAGAAATTTGGGGTGCGGTTTCCCCCAAACCCCTATACTGATCTTCTTGAAACTTGGCACACTTCATGCCCTCAGCAGAGGCTACTGCTTCTCCAAGTGTAATCCAAATCGGACAAAAAACAACAAAGTTATAGCTACATCATTGATTCCCCATTATACCCTATGGCTGGATCTCCAAGGTAGCTCCGAAGCTTCAGAGCTGCTTCGGCCGGATCGAAGATGAAACCCGGTCCAGCACTCTGGATTGGATCCCTGGTATCTGAAGTGGCTGGATCCAAAGCCGGATTGAATAGCTGCCTACTCGCACAGGCCTACTGAGCATATCTTCTATTCTTGAGTGTTCTCAAATTCTACTGGGCTCAGTCCCCAGCAGTGTCTTTCTGTTAAAGTGGATTGCAAAAAAATAATTAGAACACTTAATTGCCAATCTAAGCCTTGGAGTAGTTTTGAATTGTACTACTGATAGCAGCCTACAAGGATATGTTGAGATGTCTCCAGATTGTTAAAAGATAGCAGTACCTAAGACATTTCTTATGTTGAAGTTTATGAAGAAGTGTCATGGTGGTCAGAATGCAGAAACCAAGTACAGAAACTCCCATTGTCGGGCAGATCCACAACTGTGACAATGCCCTGGTTTCTTAGCTTTGTACCAATGTGACTGTATTGTTTAACACCACGGATATCCTCATGTCTGATATCCTGAAAGTTTTGTTGCTTGTTTTTCCGAATTTATTTTATTTTAAAAAAGCCCTCCATTTAATGCTAAGAGAAGCTTTTCATAGCCTTCAAGAATTTTTTTTTAAACCCAACAAAGACAATTAGAGACTAACAGTGGTGATCAAAAAACCCAAATCTTTCAATTTGGGTGTTTTTATTATGAAAACTAGTATGGATCTATTCATATATACCCCCTACCATAACCTCATGAAAAAGAGCTCTTTTCTTAATAATAATGTTTGCCAGAACCTAACTGTCAGCATATGTTTTGAGACTCAATCTGAACTGTGTACCTAAAGAAAATGGAAAGAAACATCTGAAGTGAGTAAGTACTAGGTCCATTTGATTACTTTAACCATACATAGTAAAATTAAAATTACCTGGTGAAGAGGATCAACAATGCTGTGGAGCAAGAGCATGATGTACTATTTCTTGTGTTCATCATGTTGTTACTTTTCAGCATAGCAAGAATATAGTATATTTGAGTGGGGTCTTGCTTTTAGAGGTTTCTATGGCTACTGCATTTAAATTTGCAGAATCTGTCATAAATTGTGGTTTTGAGATCAGATATAAAAGATCCATCATGTGACTTTTGGTATGAAAGGACCACATGTGCCACTAAATATTTCACTAGAAACTTCCCATTGCGAGTTATGGGAAATTTGCTCATATTTTTTAAGGAATGGTACTTTTATTATTGTTTCTTTTTCTGGCAGTGTTTCAGAAAGTCATAATTTGGTCAAGATTTCTCATGTCATACATTGTTTCTTGCCAGTAAAAACAGTATTTTAAACTTTACTATCCTCATTGCATGAGGGTTCATATGAAGATGTTTCAAGACACAACAGCTTCAGTAACTTGTGTCTGTGCAGCCTCTCAGCATTGGAGCTGTTTTCAGACTGGGAAGGGGGAAAGAGAGCAGAGGGAGTTCAGTCTGGGTTTTTTTCAGCAGATGCTAGGGGGTGGAGCAGGTTGATTGGAGCCTCTTGAGGTGTGGAAAACTACAATCCACCCACTCCACCCTCCAGCATTTGCTAGGAAACCCCTAGAATGAGCTCCCTCTAATTCCTTTCCACATCTAACCCCCTTCTGAAAACAGTACCCAGCTGGCAGGAAAAAGGGGCCATCATTAGGGGAAACTGGTTGCAGGCCTGAAGCCAGCAGCTAGAATACCCTCCCCCTGGAACCAATAGTGAACTTGTGTTTGGTTGGGGGGATCGTTGTATCTCAGAACACTTCTTGCAATGTGTTATGAGTTACAGCAGGGAGCTGCACTTCTGTTTCTGCCCTCAGTTGCAAAGTGGTGACTGACAAGCATCTCAGCTTTGTCAGAGTGGTTTACTGCCTACACATAATTTAAATAATATGAGTTGTTTCTTTTATGAAACATAGTACAACTTCCTTTTTTGATGGGTTAGTTTTGTGAGGGATCTTGCAGTTTCAAAACAATCATTAGACATTTATCCAATGGAAATACTTTGTTCTTTTCATTACACTAAATATTCAAGCCCAAAGTGCTTAATTAGTTTCCCAAAATGTTTTTTTTCTGAAAGCTAATTCCTAGTAATAAAATACCCAAATGCATGATGAGAACTTTTATCTAGCTAATTATTAGTGTAAGGGTTTGCAACATGATCCTTGATGAAATGTACACACTTTCCTCTCAAACTAGCGCACAGTGTTTGAGGATCCAGTTTTGAAGATGATTGAAGCTGTTACTGGTTTCATGCCATTGAGTTTTAGCATATAAGGCTGATGCTTTTAGTGGTTAAAATTAATTTTGCTAATACATCTTTGCTCTTGTGAGAAGCATCTCCTTTGCAGTGCTTTAAAGGGATATATTGGCTCTTTATTACTCTGACTTCAATATCCTTGCTACATTATAGTGTCTCTATTTTGTTCTGGTCATACCATTTCAGAATCATGCTCATTCTCCCAGCTAGTCACCCTCCTGTGGGTTACCTCTTTCCCCCTCACATATCAAACATAAGCTGCTTGTCTTCACTTTCAAGACACACCATGTTTTTATCCCTATCCTACCTGTTTATCCTTCATTTGTCGTCATGATGCTGGCCACTGCCTCTGTTTGTCCGGTACCATCTGTTAGGATAATGATATGGATTTGGGGGAGTACTGGATGTGCAGCTGAATGAAGACTTTTTCCTGTGTCTCAGCAAAAGCGTCTGTTCACAAGGCTGGATAATATATTAAAAGTAACTAACTTTGCTAATGGTTAAGTAAGAGGATTTCGAACAAAAGGATAGGGTGCAAAGTGCATGATATGTTGTGTAAAAATAGGATACAGACCAATGGCTATCATTAGGGGACAAAGCAGAAGTACAGTCTTGGAGATGGTGCTGAAGTCTGCAAAAGAACCAAAAAGAGCCACTGAGAAACCACAAGTGACTGAAAGAGGCAGAGATCAAAATCTGACTCATGCGCTCTTAGCAGAGAGGCATATAAATGAAAGAAGTGCATATGCAATACCGTGCTAATGAAGCAAACAGTAAACAGAGGTAGAGTTTGAGATGGGAGGAGAAATGGGTGGAACCAAAGGAGGGATGAGGGCAGAGTGAATGTTAATGAGTATGAACCAAGGTGTATAAAATGTGAAAAGAAATAATGTTCAGGGCAGGTCCCCTGGTTCACGGGCTGTGTGTCTGTAAGGGACCCTTGTCCAAAGCTGTCTCCATTCTGAATAAAGCTGTTGCGAGCAATGTGTGCTGGTGTTTGTTCCATGCTTGCTCTGGCTAATGAGTAACAGGATCCATGAGCGATTGGACCATTGTCTCCCTAGTTGTTGGACGTCGCGTGGAGTCAGGGCCAAACACTATCCTTCATCACACACATTTAATTTTCAAACAAACACCTTCAGTTTTTGTTCCTCACTGCCTTCCACAGTTGGGAGGAGGTCCCTATAAATGTCCATATTAATGCTTTATCCTCTTGAAAATCTTCATTAAAATTACTTTTCTGTGATACCTACCAAAAAAAGTTAACAACAGGAAGGCCACTGGTGAGTCAAGAATACTGCCATCACCTTAACCAGTGTTATTTGTGGTCTGAATATCCATTTATCGCTTGCAGTCTCTGCTGGCTAGAACCTTTTTGTCTGCCTGTACTCTACTTCTCACCAGGCTAAGTGATTGGGCAAAAAAAGGGAGATAAACTTCACTGTCAACAAGTGCAAGGTAACAAACTTATGGAACCCCCCCCCTCAATTATACATATACAGCTTCTGAATTAGCTGTTATGACTCAGGGAATCCTGAGACTTCGGAGTCCCTGTAGATAGTTCTTTTAAATATCTACTCACTGTGCAGCAGCAACCAAAAAGCCAATAAAATATTGGGCATCATTATGAATGGAATTGAAAACAAAATCTACAACATCATCATATCTTGTACAATGGCATTCTACAAATCCATTGTTCATCAACATCTTGAATACTGTGTGCAGTTCTGGTCTTCACATCTCAAAAAGAATGTAGTAAAATTATAAAAGGTACAGGGAAAGGCAACCAAAATGATCAGGGGCCTGGAGTAGTTGCCATGCCACAAGAGTGTAAAAAGGCAAGGACTCTTCAGTTTGGAAAGGAGAAGTCTGAAGAGGGAAATGTGATAAAGGTCTATAAAATCAAGAGGTATCTATACATGAGCAGCAAGGCTCCTCCAGCGCACTGTAATTACAGTGTATTGGAGCAGCTTCAATTAATCGAGTCAACTGGAGTGTGGTAATTACCATGCTTCAGCAGACTCCAATGTCTCATGTATCAGCATTCCTATGTTTAAAAATAGAGGGGTGGGGGGCACTTTAACTAAAGCTTGTCAAGTGGCCTTTAGTTAACGTGCCCCCGCCGCCATTTTTAAGTGTGGGGACACCAATACCTGACACGCTCTCGGTGCTTTAATTAGAGCAGCTCTCAGAGCACATGTATAAACACCCATGAAGACTAGGAACTAAGTGAATAGGAAACAGTTGTTCACCAAGTCCCAGAACACAAGAACTAGGAGGTACCCACTGAAATTAGTGGATGACAGGTTTAAAATAACAAGAGAAAGTGTTTTTTTATGCATCATGTAGTTAACTGATGGGATTCATTGCCACAGGAGGTGGTGGAAGTAGATAGCACAACCAGTTTCAAAAAGGGGCTGAATAAATTATTGGATAATAGATATATTATCTAATAGATATATTAATGGCTATTGAACAAAATGGTTGGAGACGGCTCTTCTGGGATCTCTAGGCCAATAATGGTAGATACTAGCAAGGTTACTGGATAGGGTGTGGATTAATCTACAGCAGAGGTTCCCAAACTCTTTCTTACTGCATAACCCTTCCAGATTTGCCAGCTGACCACGTACTCCTACCGGTATATATTTTATATTTTAAGCCCTAAAATGCCAATTATTATGATGAAAATTAAATCCACCATTACACAATTTCTTCTGCATATTCCCCTAGAGATGTCTTGTGTACCCCCAGGGGTATGTGTATGACATTTAGGGAACCCCTGCTCTAGAAACATTTGGTTTGATGCTCTCCCTGTATAACATCCACTCCTGCCAGTATAGGACTCAATAGCATCCTGCATGTATGAAATTTATGCCCAATTAGTTACTGCATAGTAACCCGTATGTAGACACTTTACTGTACAGTAATGACTTTAACTTTGTATGTGAACTGACTTGGGACTAATGTGCTTTAATGCCTGCATGTGTAGACACCGGCCTATTCCAGCTTCCTGCTCAGTAATTTACTGTGCAGTAAATTTAAGATAGTGTAAATGCATGTGTAGACACACCCTTTATGTTCTTAGAGTGAGGTCCTTGTCCAGGGCTCCTATGCCCCATAGTAATGTAAATTCAAGGTATGAGTCTTAAGACAGGGGTAAAGAGAATGCTGGGAATAAACCCCAGGTACCACTGTTCACTTGTGTTGCTTTATTTATTTTATTTTATCAACAGTGGGTGCATCTACATGAAACTCTTTACTCAAGATTAGAGCTAATTACTGTGCAGTAAACATCACAGTGTACATGTGCAGACACTTACTGCACAGTAATTGGTTCTAATCATATTTACAGGTAGCAAATTTACTCACAAAGTAGCAAATTTCCTTTTGATTACTTAGTGCACAGTAGTGCACAGGTAGATGCTTGACCAGGAGCAAATTTGTTCCCAGTCAGCTGGAGGTGGGAGATTGCTCCTTGCCCCTGGGAGCTACCTACTGCTAGGATGGGCTCCACCACTGGAACCTGGGTGGGGACAATGTCCCCCTGCCCTTGCAGCAGAGGGCAACCCCACTTCATGATTGCAATAGTGGGGCTTGGATATCTTTATCTTTCAGTCTGAGCTTTGCAGTTTGGGGCCAAAGATGGGAGAGCCTCATCTCCCAGCCTGAGCTCCATGGCCATGGGGCCTGGGTTGGGAAATCTTTATAAGGTAATAAGCAGCAAATATACTCCCGTGCCCCTGTACATTTAGATGTCTGCCCAGGGTGGGTTTACTCTAGAGTAAATTACTCTACAGTAAAGCCAGCATGGAGCATTTGCACATGTAGACAAACCCAGTAGATACTATTATGTCACCAACCTTGCACATAAAACAAATATCTGCAAAATTATATTTTCCTTTGGAAAATGTGTTTCTTATGGGGAAAAAAGGGAGACTTTTGCCCATGTTTTCTCTCCACCCTCTCATTTTTCAATGCACAGCAACAGTAAATGAAAGCTGAAAGAATCAAGAATGTATCATAGCTTTGATTTATGGATCATCCTTGCTTTTTGGAAGCATAGTATATGTAACAAATGTAAGAGAGCCTCAGGCTCCCAGAAAGATGTTTAATGTTCAAAGTCTTAGTAAGCATGAGACCTCAAATGCTTTTTCAGGGAAGTAGACATGACATGTGTATGACTCATATTATTTAGAGCAAGGCATTTTATTAAAACTAAGATTATTCCCCAAGAGTTGGGGGTTTTTCTTTTATGGGTTTAGTGTGCTATGTTGTTTTAAATAGTACTTAAACAAGAACTTTGGAACAGTTCAACAGTTCTTGTGCTACCAAGTAGACAAAGAAAGCCCTCCATAATGTCAGAGTTGGCTGGGTTTTTTGGTTTTTGTTTTTCTTTTTAGGTGAGTGAGAATATGGTAGAGAACTTTTCAAATCTTGAGTGAGCTAGGGGAAAAATAGCAAATGCGGGGAAAAACCATGAGATTCCTGTTTTTAGTGTGCAATGTAGTATTACCCTAAGTTACCACCACAATAATTAACATTTTATTGATTTAAAGTCTTCTCATTTTTTGTCCTAGAAATTATAAAAAATTAATTAAAAATGACCCTCAGCTTGCAAAGAAAGAATATCATGTCAACAAGAGTGTGGACTTGAGAGATATTATCATGACAGAGATAAGCTCGGCATTTGTAAATCCAATAAAGCGTGTCTTCAGGCATTTTATAAAGTCAGAATGCATTTATGATGCTACTGATTGATGTCCCTCTCATATTTTGCCTGTACAAATGCACATTCAATCAGTTGTGTATCACATAGGTTGTTTGTGGGCATCCCCAGTTTTACAAACTCTCATAGCTTTGAAATCATTCTGTCTTGTGTTCTTATGATTGATAGCCTCTTCTGTTTTTATGAGGTTTTCTCAAATGTACACAGCGATTGTACACTAGGCAAAGAAAAACACTTTCAGTATTGTAGATAATTCCTATGGTGCATGGATGGGAAACTCTAAATGCTTTGCTTCAAAACTTGGCAACTTAGGGTACCTACAAGTATTACATTTTTGCTAGTAGAATTGCAATTCCCCCAGTAGAAACCCTAAGTATAAAAGCATTCACACAGTTTCTGGTGAACCAAAAGTGGCATGCACAGTTAAAAATCTACCACTTCCAATGAGGCAGAAGTGGCCTTCATTAGGATTTGACCAGAATCCTTCTTGGGATTTGAAGAAAGTATTGTCTCTTTTTCTATAGTATTTGTCTGCCTGAGAAAACAACCTCAAAAAACTGTAAGGTTACACTACTGGTTTTTACAGCCACAAGTTCTTATCATACATATGCATAACATAACTGTACATGAAATGGTGGTAATTCCCAAGATGGGAGTCAGTATTTTTTTTGCTTTATATGGTTGTATATTTTCAGGTTCCGAGTGATTCAGACACCAGCTTGCTAAATTTCAGGCATTCCTGCTATAGTTTTGTATTAGGGGAAAATATGTCAACTGGCAACTAGGGCTGTGCAAGCTTTGGGTGCTGATTCAATTCAGAGAAGACTTGGCCCAGTTTGGTGGCCAAATCTTGGAATCCAAATCGAATCAGGAAACCAATAAAAAGGTCTGAATCAAATTTTGAAGCTCGGACAGCAGAAGCAGGGATGGGGGCTGGAGGAGGGGGGAGGGGACCATGGGGGGACCCCTGCCAAGCCCCATCCCCTGCCTGCTCTCCCAGCCCCCCTGAGCACCCCCTGGTCCCTACCCACTCTTCCACACCCCTCCCCCCACCATGGCTGCCCTGTCTGGCCCCAGCTCCTGGTTCTTAAAAAAAAAAAAAAAAAAAAAAAAAAAAGCCCTCACTCAACGGCTGCTGCCCAGTGGGGGGTGAGGGGGGCGGGCAATCCCTGCTGCACCCTGCTGCCCCACACTGCATGGAGTGGCTCTGCCATGAGCTCAGATCCCCCATCCACTCTCCCAGTCCACACCCGCCATGGCTGCCCCACCTGGCCCCAGTGTCTCTGCTCTTAAAAAAAAAATAAAAAAAAAATAATACCAGCCACTTCACACAGGCCTACTGGCAACAATCCACACTTAATTGACAATGGTCATTAATTTGACAATGCTAAATAGGGATGTGCCTGATTTTGCAAACATTTTTGGTAGGCACTTTATTATTTTAACATTTTTCTTTACTAAGATATTGGATTAGGGATAGTGATATTTTCTAAATCTGTGGGCATATCCACACATGTACTTTACTTTGCTGTCAACTAATTCACTGCACAGTAAAGCATCACCATCTACACATATGTGGCAAAATTAGGCAGGTGTAGATTAATTTTCTGTGCCTTTGGATAGTCCTGTCAGGTACAAGTGCTATCTGACAGTAGAGTAAATTACTACACTTAAACACATGTGTAGACAATGATTCCGGATTAGTATACTCTGGCTCAAATTGTGCTGGAGTTTATTCAGTCACATTAATTGCATGTGTAGACACACCCAGTATTTCACTGTTTAAGTTCATGATTACTATGAAGTGGCCCACTGTCAGTCCCCACTAAATCAGATATGTCTTGCCAAAATTAAATTTTAAATGCACAGTCAACTATCTTCTCAGAAGGTTGTGTCACAGAAACAAGAATAGTAGTGCAGTACACATTTTCTCCTAGGCAACATAGTCATAGATTTGGTTAGCATTTTTCAGTTCATATGAATGTTCACCCACCATGACAAACTTGGCAGTCATGGGCCCTCAATTTCCCCTTCTTATACTAATTCATATTTCCCATCTTGAGGGATATTTACAATGCCAGTCTTCTGACCGTGTCTCTAGCAATCTTTCCCCCCTATCCAATAGCCTGCTGTGTAACCCATACGTAGCCTGTCTTCTAGGTATCAAATCAGGGACCAGCTAGAGAAGGGGTAGGCAATTGTTTTGGCTGGAGGACTGCTTAAAGAGTTTTTGTGAGCTGTTGAGGGCTTCAATGATAGTTTTGCCCCTTGCCAGGTGCCCCGCCCCTAGTCACCATCTTGGGACTGGAAGTCCTGCCTCTTGCCCCTGACCTCTTCCAGTGAAGTTCCTCCCCCTGCTTCTGGAAGTATTCCTTTTGGAAGGGTTTTTTTGCCATTTTGGAAACAGAAGGGGAAAAAAAAAGAAATGATATGGTAAAAGTCAGACATCTACTATAACATATTTTAATTTTGTTTCAAAAATTATTTTCATCATAATTTATTTTTACCTAGTGTATATACCTAGTGTATATAGAAATGATTGCATAATATCCCAAATATAATGTCTTATTTTTATATATTGTGTGCGCGCGTGTGTGTACATGTATATGTGTGGGGGGGGGGCATTGTGAGGGAGTGTGGCTGTGTGTGGGGAGGTGTATGGTATGTTGTGGGGTCGGTATATATAAGGAGGGGTTGTGGAGACAGGATGTTGGTGTGTGGGGTGTAAGAGGTGGTGCAGGGGATCTGGGGATCCCCCCCCACACACACTCCCTCTCATAGTGCGCAGCTCCCACCACCAGCTCCTGCAACAGGGATTGGGCCCTTTGAGCACTCATGGCCTACACAGGTGCTGCCACCCAGCAGCAGACAGCTCCAGCCAGTTCCAGGACTTGTGCACTACCATGGGAAGCCCTGTGAAATGGAGCTGGCACCCTTCACTACTCTCTGCCTCCATGTGCAGCTACTGGGACTCTACCAGGAAGCAGGGGGTGGGGCACCTCATCACTTCCAGCAGAGTTCCAGCAGTTACATGTGGTGGCAGGGAGTTGGGAAGTCAGCTGGCTCCATTGTGCAGGGCTCCCCCTGGTGGTACACAAGTGCTGGGAACTGCAGGGAGCCCCATGATAGAGGTAGGCTGGCCTGGTTGCACTCATTGCAGCCACATGCAGCTCCCAGAACTGGCTGGAGCCATCAGGCAGCAGCACCTGCACAGGCCCCAGCCACCCCAAAGACTCACCAACTGCTGCTGCTGCTGCTCCCACCAGTGGTGGGAGCTGTGTACCATAGGGGGTGCATGTGGGGAAGTCCACTCACCTTCCCTCACACCCCACAAATCCACACACATGCACCCTGCCCACCCAAGCTATGCACTCCTGCTGCCCCACTGAGCACAGGCTCTATGTTCCTATCAACCCCACCCCCTGCCCCTAACCCTGCCCTCCACTCCTGCCAAAGGTTTGCTAGGTTGCATCAATGGAAAGAGGGACCCAGGTTAAGACACAGGCAACATTCAACAGGTTTTCTTTATTAAAAATAAGAAAAATGGCAACTGTAACATTGTAAACAGAGGTATGTCTTCCTTGTACCCCATTTCTCCACATCCTGTCATATGCCCTTCAGAGGAATGAGTGAGGGGGAGGAGAACAGTTTCCAGGCATCCAGGGTTGTTCGGCCTGGGATGCAGGGCCAGAGGAGCCTGGGGAAGATGATGCAGTACCTGGTGCCAGGGTGTGGGCACTCAGGGACTCAAAGATCTGTCCTGGTCTCCAAGGGCCAGATAGTAGTTGGCCAGGGCTTCGCAGACATGAATTCTTTGGTGCTGTTTGGGGCCAGTTCCCCCAACATCAGTGTGGAAGTGGGGGCCTTACTCTCTCCAACCTCCCTGCATTGCTTATGCACAGTGCATCATGCCCAGCTTGTGCATTGTGCCTCTCCTGCCCAGGCTTCAAGGAAGACCTCCCTGCTGGTCTTGCAGATGTAGTGGAGGATGCCTGCAGTAACAATGAGGTGCCACAAGTTCTCTTCCACCTCACGGCACACACTGAAAGCCCACCAGTGGGCTCCAAGGCAGCCAAAGATACACTTTACAGTCAAGCAGCACCTGCTCAGGCAGTCGTTGAAGTACTCCTGCTCCTTTCAGCAGTCCAGCTGCCTCATGTAGGGCTTTAAAAGCCAGGACAAAAACTGGGTCCTCAATAATGAAGCAAGGAATAACAATGGCACTGATAACAAAATTGGGAACTCCTGAAGCATAGTGCCTGTTCTGCATCATCTGAGGGGGTGGGGAGTTGCAGAAGATGTGGGCATTGTGGGAACTGCCTGACCAGCCAGCAAAGATGTGGGTATTTAATAGCAGCCTTACACTACCTGCAGGGAGGTTTGAAAGATGATGGAACTATATTGTTCTCAGTGGGCCAGAACAAGGAGCAAACGTCTCAAGTTGCAGCAAAGAAAGTTTAGGTTAGATATTAGGAATAATTTTCTCACTAGGAGGGTAGTAAAATACTGGAACAGATTACTCAGAGAGGTTGTGGAATTGCTATCCTTAGAGGTTTTTAAGACCCATCTAGACAAAGCTTTGTCTGTGATGGTCTAGTTGAGGATGGTGCTACTTCGAGCAGGGCCTTGGACTAGATGACCTCCTGAGGTCCCTTCCAACCCTAATCTTCTATGATTCTAAGCAGCCTTCATGGTTGATGTCACTCTTTAGGGTGATGGAGAATTCTCCCTTACAGTTGATGAACACCTTAGAGAAGGCACAAGATGGGAGTGTATTGCAATAACGAAGAAGTTATTTTGTGAAGTTTGGTGTAAAGTTCAACTATATTTGTCACTGCACATTTTAAAAGAGGTTGGGCAGTCCACACATTAGAGCAGGGGTGGGCAAAATGGTGGATCCAGCTGGCAGCCAGACTCCACTTCCCAGCAGCCCTTGCCTGCGTGGCTGGGGCTGGTTTTCATGGAGACCCTAGCAGCAGCCACACTGTGATGGTGCAGGGCTGGGGTTTTCATGGACAATAGGCCACCAAGGCATGCAAAGACTGACAGTGTTAAAGCACTGCAAAATCTTTTAGCCTGCCTTAAAATCTTGTGCACACATGCCTCTCATTTTGTCTACACACAGCCTAATGTATCATCATGTGGCTTAAAGTAAGATTGTAGATTGGGTGCATGCTTGCCAGTGCTGACAGCCACACTGGGAATCCAATCTAAGTAAGATGGGATGGGGGAAGGGCAGGCAGGGTCAGTGGTCTGTGGCATGGAGAATTGGCAATATTGTGGGGAGAGGCTGGTGGATCCATGGGCTAGGGATTGTCCATCTGGGAGTGGAGGGACTGCAGGTCTAAAAATACCCTGGTTAGGTTGAGGGAGTAGGAAAAGTACAGCCCTGGGGCTGGAATGACCAGCTGGGCTTTCCTAGCCCTGGGGCTGTGCTCCAAATATGTACAGAAATTTGGTAGATAGGTCTAACCCATTCCAGATGTAACTTAGCTTACTTTCCCAGATGAACTAAATTAGATTGGGAAAGCCATTTTTTGCCCAATCTAGCCTCCCCAAACTTCTGTACAGATCAGTACTGAGATTGATGGACCTAACCGTAGTTTGGTTGATCTAAGTTTAACATCTGTACATACCCCTGATCTCAAGAAGGCAAATATCATTTGATCTGTCATACAGACCTATAATTCTTATAATGGTTAGATTTAGATGCCTCTGAAAACACCTGGAGTTAGTCACTAGGAAATGTTAAGTCTAGGGATATGTATCAACAATCTTATCTGGTGCTCAACTCAGGCATTTCCATTCATTCTGATCCTGAACCCCTAGTACCACTACTGAGTTAGGTGTTTATCTCATTCCTATCCATCTTTGCATAACAATATAGTGCTTACAGCACTTCCCCACAAATTAGAAAACTTGGATTCTAAGTCCTCCTCAGCTTGAGAGAATTAAACCTGCAACTGCCATTTCCTTAGCCACTAGTTGACTAATTAGACTTACTGGGAAGATTGATCTCTACCATACTTGTTGGAGCTGGGCCATTGTGCTTCATAGAATTCAAAAGATTCACACTTCTGAATGGGAGGAGACCTGGGTTCTTTCTATTTATATTAGATTCTCCAATATAAAACATATAGTCTTGAGAACAGGGACCCAAACCCACATATTACTCTATTGCACATCTAAATCACTAGGTCAGGAGTAGCCAACCCACAGTATCTGTGCCACTTGTAGCACACAAAGCTGCCATGTGTGGCTCTGGGTACCTTCATTCCAATGCCCCAGTGTGCAAATTTTATCAGGTATACCTGTGTGGGGGCAGGGGGTGGAGATCAGGGTGGCATTTGAGGAGTGAGATGGTACTTAACTTGTGGCACACCTGCCAAAAAGATTGGCTACCACTGCACTAGGGGAAGTGATATGCTCCCTCTTGTTGGTTCTCCTTTTGTTCCTATGATTCTTTCATTCTTGGATACTAATAAATCAATAGCCCTAATTACCATAATCTCTAACTTCATGTTTAGGGACATCTCCTGGGAAATATGGGTTTCACCTCAGGCTGAAGAAGACCAAGAACCTAGGCCTCCTAGATGCCTGCTCAACCCATAGGCTAGTATGTAAAAGGCATGCATCTGTGCCATGGTTACCACCACAATTCTTGAGCTGAACTAGTAAGGTCAATGAATTCCATAAACAGCTCCTGGTGGTGCTATCTGTACTTCCCCTGGATCTGTCATGCAAAAAAAAATTACATCAGTTGTACCACCCCAAGATGGTCTAAAGCCATACTAAGATTCTGGAAGGACATCTTTGGCAAGAGGGAGAAGATGATTCAGAAGGATGAGAGCAAGAATTTTCCAGGCAATGGAGAGGATGGCAATGCCTTGGTCATTCCCACACACTGATTTGTCCCCTTTCTTGAAGATGGTCACAATGTTGGTATTCTTTAAGTCAGGTAGAACTCCCTCATTAACCCATATTTGGATGAGAAGCTGGTGACATTTTTATGCTAGTCCTGTTCCACCGCTTTGAAGACCTCTGCGGGGATGCCATCTTGGCCTGACACCTTATTGTTCCTGGTCTGAGTGATGTTACAACAGACTTCCTTGAAGGATGGGGGGGATCAGCAAGAGGTTCTATTACTGGCTGCTGAGGGATGGACTAACCCCAAGGCCTTTGACACCAGCAATTACGAAGCCTTATGGAAGGTGTTGGCTAGGTTTGGTTGTCTACTGAAGTTCAGTGTCTTCAGGCTACTCCATGATGGGATGAACACCACAGTCCTTTGTAATGGATCAGAGACAGACCCATTTACTATCCATACTGTTGTCAAGCAGGACCGTGTCATTGTGCCAACTCCTTTTTTCCCATCTGTCTTGCTTATATTTTGATTCTCATCCATGACTGCCTTCCTCCCAGAATCAAGGTTGAGTATCGAATGGGCAGTCAGCTTTTCAACCTGTGGTACCTTCACAGCAAAATGAAAGTTACCAAGACTGGCATCACCGACCTTCAGTACGCTGACAACTGTGTTATCTTTGTGCACACTGAGATCGATCTGCAGTCCACCTCTGACCTTTCCTTAGGTGCCTATCATAGCCTGGGACTGTCCTTAATATGGGGAAGACCAAGGTGCTCCATCAGCCTGCCCCAGCACAAGCTTCCCCATTACCCTCTCAAATTACCATTGGTGGAGAACCCCTGGAAAACATTGAGCATTTCCCATCCCAGTCAGTTTTGATGTAGAAATCGAACATAGGATCTGCTGTACCAGCATATCCTTTGCTGACTATGATCTGCAGATGGAACCTAAGATCCTGGTCTACAATTTATTGGTTATCCCCTTGCTCTTCCATGGGTGTGAGACCTGGGTGACATATCAAAGCTATCTTAAGTACCTGGAATGGTTCCATCAGTTTTGTCTCAGGAAGATCCTCTTCATTAGATGGGAAGATCACTGTACCAATTCCAGCATCCTTTCTGCAGCTAACATAACCAGCATTGAGGCAAAGATCATGAAACATCAACTCCGATGGGCTGGCCACCATGTGTGGATGGCTGACACTCATCTCCTGAAGCAAGTCCTCTTCTCTCAACTTAGTCATGGTAAGAGAACCCACAGAAGACAGAGGAAGCACTACAAGGAGACCCTAAAAGCATGCCTTAAGAAGGGTGGCATCAACCCTACAAATTGGAAATTGCTGGCTGGTAGCAGGCCTTAATGGTGCTGCACCATACGTCAAGCCACAGCCCACTTTGAAAAGGGGATATGCAAGAAGCCCACTATAAAGAGAACCCATATCCCCTTCCATATCAGTGGAAAAACTTGCAAAGCACAGATTGGACTCCCCAGCAGTCTTAAAACTCACCAGTAATCCCATCCCTGGCAGACATCATCCTTTTATTGGCTGATGATGATGAGCTGAACTCAACCCTAATGATACTAGTTAGGGATGAAGTCAGGAAGTAGGGTTGAAGTCCATAAGGCCAAAGCACAATTGGAGTTGCAGCTAGCAAGGGACATGAAGAGTAACAAGAAGGGTTTCTACAAATATGTTAGCAACAAGAGGAAGGTCAGGGAAAGTATGAGTCCCTTACTGAATGGGGGAGACAGCCTAGTGACAGATGAGGAGGAAGAGGCTGGAGTACTCAATGCCAGTTTTACCTCGGTCTTCACTGGCAAGGCCAGCTCCCAGGCTACTGCACCGGACAGCACAGTTTGAGAAGGTGAGCATCCCTCAGTCGTGAAATAACAGATGGGACTATTTAGAAAAGCTGGATGCATACAAATCCATGGGGCTGGATGGAATGCACCCGAGGGTGCTGAGGGAGTTGGCTGATGTGATTGCAGAGCCACTGGCTATTGTCTTTGAAAACTTGGGGCAACTGGAGGAGGGTTCAGATCACTGGAAAAGGGCAAATATAGTTTCCATCTATAAGAAATGGAAGAAGGAGGATCCAGGGAACTACAGACCAGTCTGCTTCACCTCAGTCCCTGAAAAAATCATTGACCTGGTCATCAAAGAATCCATTTCTAAGCACTTGGAGGAGAAGAAAGTGATTAAGAACTATCAGCATGGATTCACCAAGGGCAAATCATGCCTAACCAACCTAATTGCCTTCTATGATGAGATTACTGGCTCTGTGAATGTGGACATAATATACCTTAATTTTAACAAGGCTTTTGATACCGTATCCCACAGCATTCTAGCAAGAAAGCTAAGGAAGTATGGTTTAGATGAAAGGACTGTAAGGTGGTCAGAGAACTGCCTGGATTGTTGGGCTCAATGGGGAGTAATCAATGACTTAGTGTCTAGTTGGCAGCTGGTATCAAGTGGAGTGCCCCAGGGGTCTTGGGGCCAGTGTTATTCAATATCTTCATTAACAATGTGGAAGATGTGATAGATAGCACCCTCAGCAAGTTTGTAGATGACACCAAGCTGGGGGTATAGTAGATGTTGGAGGGTAGAGCTAGGATTCAGAGACATCTATAGAAATTGGAGGATTGGGCCAAAAGAAATATCATGAGGTTCAATAAGGACAAGTGCAAAGTCCTGCACTTAGGATGGAAGAATCCCATGCACTGCTACAGCCTGGGGACTCACTGGCTGGGCAGCCGCTCTAGAGAAAATGGCATTACAGTGGACAATAAGATGGATGAGCCAGCAGTGTACCCTTGTTGCGAAGAAGGCTAACAGCATACTGGGGTGAATTAGTAGCAGCATTGCCAGAAGATTGAGGGAAGTAATTATTCCGCTCTATTGTGCACTGGTGAGGCCACATCTGAAGTACTGTGTTCAGTTTTGGGTTCCTCACTATGGAAAGGATGTGGACAAGTTGGAGAGAGTCCAGTGGACAGCAACAAAAATGGTTCTAGGACTGGGGCACATGACTTCTGAGGAGAGGCTGAAAGAACTGGGTTTATTTAGTCTGCAGAAGAGAAGACTAGAGGGGATTTGATAGCAGCTTTTAACTACCTGAAAGGTGGTTCCAAGGAGGATGGAGGTAGACTATTCTCAGTGGTGACAGATGACAAAACAAGGAGCAATGGTCTCAAGTTGCAGCAAGGGAGGTTTAGGTTGGATGTTGAAAAAAACTCTCTCACTAGGAAGGTGGTGAAGACTGGACCAGGTTACCTAGAGAGGTGGTAGAATCTCCATCATTGGAGGTTTTTAAGGCCTGGCTCAACAAAGCCTTGGATGGAATTATCTAGTTTGGGATGGTCCTGCTTTGAACAGGGGGTTGGATTAGATGACCTCCTGAGTGTCGGGACTGAGGGCGGTCTAAGGCTATGGCCAGTAGCCCGGACCGTCAGGTGGGGTTTTTCCATGATGGAGTAGAGTTAGGCATGGAAGCATATTGGTTTTACAAAGAAAGCTTTACCTACACTGCCGACGGTCACAGTGCAGGAAGGAAACTTGCTCGAGTTGCAGTTGCACACAGACAAACACAAGTGAGATCTCTTCCGAACCGAACCGAGATGAGTCATCAATGCACGACTCCACGAGCGCTTCACACGGGAGTATGTCAAATTTACATTATGACGGGGAGTGGCTAAGAGCTGATCAGGCCCCTATGTCCTCCTCCAAGACACACGCGGAGTTTGCTAGGCTCCACAGCGCGCTCAGAGTTCCCCACAAGATGGTTGTGGAGTCCTCCAACTTGGGTGGAAACTGCTCTAACCTTTTATACAGCTAGCAAGCCAATTGCTAGTCGCCACGTAGGAATAATTTTGAATTGAACAATAGTGGGACACTGATTTGCATGCGTGTGGCGGGAACTCTTTTGCACCGGGGTTTTCTCTCTGCAGCTGAGAAATCCACCGTGCAAAGAAAGCTCCATGTGGCGGGAAAATTCCAATGTGCTGAGGCACTAAAAATCATTGGGTTATGACGCTGAGGTCCATTCCAACCCTAATTTTCTATGATTCTATAATTCTATGAATGCTCAGAACACAGCTCAGAAATTGGGTCTCAGGGAATTAATCCACCTTCTCAGCACCAAAATATTGGAAAAACAGACAGGATTTAGGTGCCTAGAAGATCAAAGTGGTTTGTTTCTGAGCATGCTCAGTGTCACGGCGGGGTCCTCGCGGAGGGCCGTGATCTCCTTGAGGCCCTCTCGCCGCGCTAATCCGGCCCGAGGGCACCCTCCATTCTCGCCCGCCACGTCTTGATCGAATATGTAATAGGGAGGCTGCCCTGTGTTTCCTCGGGCCTGTCAGCTCCTGGACCCCTCGTGGGTCTCCCCGTACAATGGGCGCTACCCAAGCGCCCTAGCCTTATGGGCTATGCGTGGCTCCTACCTCCCCTGATACCACGCCCCAAGCCTCGCAGATGTAATGGACGTTGTCCGGTCTATACGCCTGCTTTCCGGGCCTCCTCTCTAATGTGGCCCACTCTGGGCTCCCTCTCTCGTGCCCTGCCGGTGTGGTTCCGCTCAGGGACTCTCTAGCGGGCCTCCGGTCCTATGGGCCAACCGCACGGATACCCTCCCTGACTCTGGCTCCCCGCGCTGCTACTCCCTGTCTTCTCAGGGCCAACTGCAGCGCCCTGCCTTGGTCTGAGGGGTATTGCCGCACTAGCCTGCAGCCGGGCTCGCTATGCCCATGCGCCCACGCTGGGCTACTCAATAAAACACAATGGCGTTCCCCCTCTCTGGGGCTCGCCGCGCCCACACTGGGCTACTCAATAACATACAAGGGCGTTCCCCCTCTCTGGGGCTTGCCGCGCCCACACTGGGCTCCTCAGTAATACCGCCCCTTTCCTGGGGCCGGGGGGGCTATGTTCCCCCACACGCAATCCGGGGTCTCGGTCCCCGTCCGCAACCTACGGGTTGCGCCCACGACCTACTGGCCGCGCTCCTCGCCGCCAGCTGCCCGCGCAGTGGCGTGCGAGCTGCGCCTTCCCTGGCGCTATACAGGGGGCTATGTTCCCCCACACGCGTTCCGGGGTCTAGATCCCCGTCTGCAACCTACGGGTTGCGCCCGCGACCCACTGGCCGCGCCCCTCGCCGCCAGCTGCTTATACACTGGCGTGCGAGCTGCGCCTTCCCTGGCGCTATGAACAATAATGTGCCCTCCTGGCGCTAGGGCACCCCACACTCTCTGGGGTCCCTGTGATTGAGGCCTCCTCCAACCCCTACAGCCTCACCCAAGCCTCCGGGTGTAATAACACAAACACAAAGTAAAACCACAAGCCCCTAGGCTGTAACACAAATGCAAGCCACCTGGCCATAACTCCTCATCATAGCTCAAGCCTCCAGGGCTATCATGAGCTGTACTTGCAACTTAGGCTCCTTCCCATATCTCGGCCAAGGGAGCTCCCGCCTCTCCGGCTACTGGCAGAGAACTGCCAGCCTGGCCTCAGCCCTGAGCTTTATAAGGGCCAGGCCCTGCCCCCTACAGGCAGCTGGCTCCGCTTGGTTGCTCCGGCAACCCGCAGCTGCGCTCATTACCTGAGCAAGCCTCAGCTGGGCTCGTTATGTCAGGCCAGGGCGCGCTCACTCACTCCCTGGCAGTTTCTCCTCTATAGGAGCAGGGGCATCGAGGTGCCCTGTGACACTCAGAAAAAAAGTTTTTGTATCTAGGGAACTTTCCAGCGAGCATAGAGGTGTTGAATGAATCTGGGCACCTCCTGAGTTCTGTGGCTTGTAAAGCAGAGCCAACCTGAATTTTTGTTTGGAACTTAGGGCATCTATACACATGCTCCAAGGTGGAGGGTTGGCGGGGTGGGGGCTGGAGGAATGCTTTAATTAGAGAAGCACTGAAAGCCACTCTAAAGCACCCACAGCATCACGTGTATTCAACATCCCAGACTTCAAAATGACAGCAGTAGTGTTTTAACTAAGGCTTGTTCAATGAGCTTTAATTAAAGCACCCCTGCTGACATTCTGAAATCTGAGGATGCTGAATACATGTGATGCAGAGGCTGCTGGAGCATGCTAATTAGCCTGCTCCAGCAGCTTAGCAGCAGACTCAGTTGAGTCTCCTCTGATGCATGCTAATTAGCACATGTCAGAGCAGAGGTCCATCACATGTATAGGTACCCTTAAATACTTAAAATCTAAGTCACATGAAAGTATTATATGACCAAAGCAGCTCAGGCCCTTTGTGTTCCTGTCCCAAGACCAACAAATACAGGAACTGAACCAAAGAAAGAATGACGACAGGTAATTTTGAATGTAGGCAAGCATGAAAGAGGTGCGTTTTCCTCCTCCTCTGCGGTTATGGAAAGAGGGAAGTATAAAAACTCCTTAATTATAAAAATAGCTCTCTCTGTGCTATCCTAAATTTTAAATCACTCATCATAGCTCATCCTATGATGGCTTTAGGCAAATAGCAATGAAAGCACTAAGAAGAGAATAAGGAAAAGAAAGTAACGCAGCATAAGAATGAAGCACCTTCCAGTACAAATGACAGCTTCACTAGAACTTAAACATTTGTTCTTTAGACAAACTTATAAAGCACTGCCAAGGGATAAGATTTGTCTTCGTTGTTGTAATGACTTTAAAAGGATATTTAAAATGCTATTTGTATTTTATAATGCTAACAGCTTCTCTTAAGCATGACGCTATAAAGAACATGTATTTCTTGGAGAAGAGACATGAGCTCATCTTTGGTTAGCCAAAACAGAAATGGAGGGATTTATATTAAATTTCAGAATCTTGATATTTATCCATTTGCCTGCTTCAGAAGTTCCTTGAACACTCTTTCAGGTAACTAACTAACATACTTTGGTTTCAGAAGGCTCATTTAAGATTATTTGCATTGCACATTTATAGACTTATTAAATTATCCATTATATATTAAATAGGATTCACCAGTTCTTACTTGAAATTGTTGTCCATACTTTTGCATTTACTCATTTTTTTTCCTACAGTGACAAGTAAGTATACTCACTTGGCTGGTTATTCTATTCACTTGAAGATTTCCTGAGCAATGAGTATCCAGCTCTTCTTTTGGCTTTTGCCTGAGTTAAATGGAAAATACTAAAAACATGAAATAGTTCAAAACCAGATATTGTCACGGGAAAAAAAAGCTGCTTTCTGACTGTTCGCTTTCTTCTGACTCGTTGAAAATAGGAGTGCTATTTAAACTTTCTACAATTGTCCTCCATATTTTAAAAGAGTTTCAATCAGGGCTTTTGACTGCTCTATACTTTCATGTATGGTATTTTATTAATTCATCCTGCTTGTGTGTTCTTCGTTAAATCACTCAGAGCTAGACATCCACTGCATACACTCACTCAGTAGCTTGAGTTCTAAAGCTTGTAAAAGCCTCTTAAAGGTACAGGTCTCTGAAGAAGGCAGCGGATCAGAAGCAGCTACCTGGGTTGGCTCAAGGTAGTTACTGATTTAAGACAGAAGAAAGAAAATACTTGTATATGCTTCCTCCACTATTGTGCTTAAACCATGAGTAGACAAATGTTATCACCCAGTTTACTGTGTTATATTTGGCTATGTAGACATTAAATAAGCAACAACAAAAATTTATGAAACACATGTAACAGAGACAGGTGCTAATAATAAAAGAAATTTTGATGTCAATAAACCTATTCAGAAACAAACCAAGATAAATCTTAAGACAGATAGTAAATCAAATAAGGCATCCTATGATATAGTCCACCTCTCAATGTTGCTTGGGCATGGATGGATCCTTAGAGGAAGCAAATTCCACAGGAAAAGAAAGACTTTGCACGTCAATGGGTCCCTGAAAAATTTATTGGTAGAAACTTACAGAAAAAGCCTGCTCAATGATTTTCACTGTCCTACTAGTAAAAGACCTTTTCTCAGACACGGTAACTGTGTCCTACACCATTTGCTCTTTTGGGACTGGAAGTTAATGAAAAGATTTGGGCAAAGATATTGTTTATTCACAGCAGCTTTCCCCACTCACACAGTAGACAATTTCATACAGGAACTTTCAGCTTGCTTCAAAAGATTTCCTAAAAACAGATACTTATCCATCTGGTAGTGATAGAGAAGCAGATGACCACTACAAGGTGCTCAATGGACACAGCCTTTTGGCCACCTGGAGAAGACAAACTTGCTGCAAGCCACAAATTCAGGATTGCAAAAACTCTAAAGTTGTGATAACTTTTGCTAAAAGATTTTGCATTGTTCTAGTCACCCTCAATACACATCATACTACCCATTCTCTTATGTTATGTACGTTACTAATGAGATATTATAAGACTTTCCTGGCATTTCCTATTTTGGATTAGGCCATAAAACCAGATATACAGAAGAACTTAAGCATCCAAATTTCTGCCAATCATGTTTCCTCTGAGCCAAATTTCTCCTACTAAGCATGCTCAGAAGTGCAACCATTATAGCAGGGCAAAACAATGAGGTGCCTATTTCACAATGAAGCACATCTGGGATCCACAAATTAAGTGTCTCTTCACCTATCTCCTCTGAGGGGGCCTGATACAGAATTCATGCTCTGAAGACACCCAATACATGCTGACAGAACTGAGTTCAGCACAAAATATGGCAACCACAAACACCCTCATTTGAAAACAAAGCAGGTGAGGGTGGAAGTGTCCATCATTTATATAATTGCCTAGTGGTTACAGTACCTTCCCAAGAAGTGGAGATTTAAGTGAAATAAAACTGCTGCACCTGTGGAGTTTCAAACCCACGTCTCTCACCTGTGAAGAGAGAGTTCCCTAATTATTGGGCTAGGCTAGCAGGAAGCATATTACATCTGTCCTGTTAAAGTCATGTAAGAGTTAATTGTGAATATGTGTAGTCCAGTGATTAGGATACTCCCACTGAATGTATGGTTGGGAGGTGAAATTGTGGGTTCCAGTCCCAGATCCCCAAACCATTTACACATTTTTACATTAAACAGCTACTAGGTAAAAGTATCTGTTTCTGATAACCAACAACTATCTGGTTTGGCATAGGAAATAAAGAAAGATATACTTTGCCAATTGTACAATGATGCAATAAATTATAGGCCACAGATGATCACTTTATTCCCTGAAGCATGTGCTTTAATTGATCATATCATTAGCTTGCTGTAGGAAGGTCCTTATGTATGTTATTTATGGTAATGCAACTATCACTAAAATCCAGACACTGTGGGCTTGAATTCCTTGTGCCTTATGCTTCTGTAAACTGGGGGGAAGGAACTAACTGTATGGAAGTCAATGGAGTTCTTCTCCATTAAGTTTTTTCACTGTAGGATGCACATGAATAAGCAGAGGTTCAGGCCCTACATCTGTCAAATGCTGTTACAGTTATATAGTTAGCTATTGTCATCAAGAGAGATCTATCCATGGAGAAAGGATCTGACTGTATCCTCTGCACTGTGTACTATGTGTTTTACCATCATCTCTAATAGGCAGAGTGTCAAAAGGCATTAAAGTGTTGCCGTGGCACTTGGGAACCCCAGCTCCATCCCTTTCTTGTTTCCACAGTTCCTATCCATCTAGCTGGGTTAGTGGCATATAAGTAATGCCGCTGGAGCATCGCTCTTAAATTGGGATGAATCCAGTTTTCCAACCAGATTAGTCCAACGTTGTGTGAAGAACTGCTATAGAACACCTCTCTCTCATGCTGGGACAGTATCTACTCAAGAAGAGGAAAAAATGCAAAAACACATGAGATGTGAAAAATCTATTTTGAGAATGACATGAGAATCTTTTACAGGCAAATACATTATGTATATTGTCCTGGATTCACCCCAAAACCAAGTTGCGTTTGAGGTTCACAGTGTGGCATGCATGGATAGGTCTCCAAATTAGATTTATTCCTGTGGTGCTTGGTCTCTATTTGTAGCTAGTATTAAGCTGTGTTCCATTTTATCATTTTTATATCTGCCTGTATTATAGTATTTGATATAAAATGCAGTTCTGTAATGCCATGATGGAACTGGAAGATAATCAAGTAAGGTATTTTAGCACACACCCAAAGGATATCCAATTGGTATATCTCTTGGGCCAAACACAAAAGTGACCATGTGTGGCTGAAAAACACCAGCTGCTATCACTGCAAATGGTCAGGTAGAGTAGTTAGCTCTTCTTACACCCAAGAGGAACTCAAATGTAGACCAGACAGGGTGAAGATGGGCGTTCATGAAACAGTACAAGTGCCCATTCATGTAATTCATGGGAATTCCCATTCCATTCCCATGTTTGCTCCTTATTCAGATTGAAATAATGGCTAAGTAAATTGCCCCAAAGCTTTTGTACAAAAAAGGTGAGCGAAACAAGGGTGGAAGCACCTCTTAAAGACACCCGGTAAAGAGGGAAAGCTCATCCACATCATAGCCTTTCTTCCTATAAAGTACAGGGAGAAGGGAAAGGTTTAAAAGGATGTTCCTTAGAACAGAGATAGATTCAGCAAATCCCTAGGGAAAGGAGACATTTTCTCGCCATAGCTTCTGAGCTGATAAAGAGACTAGAAGCTCTTGTACTTGGGGAATCCATTGAGGGCTCAGCAGGAACAAGCTGAAGGAGACTGAGGTGGAAGGATGCTAGCCAAGAGAAGCCATCTGCAGGGAAATTGCTGGCCACTAGGGTTACTTTGGAGTTGTTTCTGGTTACAGAAGCAGGGTGAAAATTTGTATTTTTGACCTTTTATGTTTTCTCTTATCTGTCTCTCAAACTACAGTTGCTTTTGTTTGTATGTTTTATTCATTTATAATAACTTATATTTCCTGTTTTACCTTGCTGATTGTCTGGGCCAACCATAATCCCAAAGCGATTGGTGCTTCAGGTATTCCTTTTCTTCAGAAGGAGAATCTGTTTTCTTTCTTTCAAGCCCAGACTGTCATGAGGGAACCTACAGTTGGCAAGAGATGAGAAGTCACTCTAGGAGCAAGATCTGGTTCATCCCATAAGATATGCAGCAGACCAGAAGGGAGAAACTTCGGCCCCAGGCTCACACCAACATCTTATCAGCCCAAGATTTTGTCACATATATACTTGTAAACAATTATTTGTGTTATTATTTGTATTTTTGATTTGCCTCTCTTTTTTGTGATGATGTGAATTCTTGTGGATGCCAATAAGAGTTGTAACAATTTACTCTACATTTCACTGGGGATAATGGGTGGAACTGAGAAAGGGGTATGTCAGTAGTTTACCATTAGGGATAGCTGAGGAAAAAATTTACCACAACCTCATTACAGAAACTGAAGCTTTGTCTTTACCATGAAAAAAGACTTCACAAGGGAAAAAAAAATATTTACTTCACTTGAGTATGTAATTCCAGGTAAAATCCTAGTGCAGACATGGCAACCTGAATTTCAGAAGTGATTTATTTAGCATTCAAGCCCCTAGTCTCCATCAGAGGTGTAGCTGATCAGGCTTCTTCCTCTCCTCCCTCTCCATGTACTTTCTCTGAGCAGATTCTGAGGGATGCTCCTGAGGGATGTTACTTAGTTTTGTTGTTACAGACACCCATGTTGCACACCCAAAATCCCTTCTGTTTTCAGCATCACAAGGATATGGTCACATCTTCCCAAACCTACAGCATATTCCAGCCTCCATGGCTCCACAGGTCTACTTTACCCAGAGTACCCTTCTCTCATTGATGCACATGCTGCTGCTTGCCACTGGGATTGGAGGCAGAAAGTGCAAGGGAAGCAGGGGACTGTGGCACCTCCACCCCTTAGGCAAGTCCTGAGGCTTGTGCTTTGATTGACAACCTATCCTTTTGCTACAGTTCTCCATAATTTATCATCTTAAGTTAAAGACTATGTCAAACTACAAGCTCCTTGTCTTCCCTAGGATTTCACCTGGAGTGAGATAATCCGAGTCAAAAGTACATGTATTTTTCCAACTAAAAACAAGACATGTGTACTAAGATATCAGTAATACCTTACCTTCTAGGCTATAAAACTTTATAACTCCATGAAGAAAGGCAAAGGAAGAAAGCTGCCTCTTTGGGACACTGCAGCAGTGCCTAGCATGAGATTTCTGTCAAAGAGGGTTCTGTTTGCCATTTCTAATCATCCCTGCAATAGAAAACAAACCATAGGTATCCCCCCCCCCCAAGAAAACCAACATAATGTGGTTCTGTATCACTAATTTCTGCTCAAATCAGAAACTAAAGCCCCCAAAATAACACTCAGAAGAGATGAAACATTAGTTTTACCCACAGAATAGATTTCCAAGGAGAGGAGAGAAGTTGTGAGCTAGAATTCGAGTCAGACTGAGAAAAACCAGGTAACTGAGTTATTAGCAGAAATCATAGGGGGCCAGATGGAATTAGAACAGAACCTAAATCAAGATCTGGAAGATTTTCAGAAGCAATTAAAATAGAATCTGGAAGTTTCTCAGGTTAGGCCTATACTATTAAGTTTCACCTCTTCTCGGGTACTCTGCCAGCATAGCTACATCAGTATAATTACAGCAGCAGAGTCTATGTAGCACAGGCAAGCCTTCAAATGGCCTAAAGCAAGATCTGGAAGATTCTTAGGGGGAAAAAAAAGATCTAATGAAGAGATCAAGTCTGATCATCTAGAAATTAAATCTTTGCTGGATCAGCAAATACAAAGTGTCCAGACAGATGCTGAAACTATAGAATGCCTCATCCAAGCTGGCAAAGAAGATCAAAGTTGGCCAACTAACTGTTGTAAATCAAAAGATATTCTGAAAAAAATAGAAACCTCTGGCAATTTTTAACTTGCTAATAAGTGATATATATTTTCTTTTCAAATATAATTTGGCCAACATAGAAGGGTACTTTTCTTGCCCAAAATTAAAGTTTTATTAATCTCTGAATGGTTTAAGTAATGAATATCACATAAAGAATACAAATTAACAGGCTATCACTGAACTACTTTCTTGATATTTAGGTTAATGTAGGTCAGAAAATTAGTTAGTCTGACAATTCTTAATTGATTGTGGTTCAAATTTTCAAGTTACTAGTATAACCCAAGTACACCCAAGGGTGTGCCCTGTCCTCAATCAGATGGGATGGGCAGGCAGGAGGGGATGCTGTGGGAGGGATGCCAGGATTTAGGGTGGATCCCTCTTTCCTCTATAGAGTTAGCCCAGGTCAAAGTTCTTAACTATATACAATTTATTGAGTTGCAAAACATGTATATATAAAACTCCTTAAAATATATAAAAATATAGATAGAAATGTCCATCAGCATGAGGAAGTATGCCCTAGGGAGGGCATTCAGATAAGTACCCGTGCCCCAAACCCAGAAGAGGAGTGGATCCCGGGACAGCCAACCAAGTAAGTCTATACCACAAGTGGGTTAATCAATAAAGTCACCTTTAAAGATCCCATTATACAAAATTAACATACCCAACTATATATATAACACATTCATGCCCATAACCAAACCAACAATAGCAGTAGATACAAAATACAAAGCGTAACTGTACAAGATTTAAGTGTACCTTATCTGGGTTCCAGCCAGCTTGGTCCCTCAAGTAAGCCAGGGTCTTCCCCTCCTATGCACCCTTGGATGTCCCACAGAACCCTTCTCAGTGTGTGTTTGGGGTACCTTCCCTTTTACCCTCTGGAGCAGGGGTGGGGGTGGGGATGGAGCCATCAGCCTCGAGCTGGGGCCCTCCCCTCAGGCCCTATGCCCTGCTCGGGGCACCCAGGGAGCTCCTATGGGAACCAAGCCCTTGATGGCTCAGGTTCCCCTGCCTTACACTAGGGGGTCTTTCCCCTTCCCAGACCCTGCTTTGGGTACCAGCGCTCTTTTAGTTTATTGGCTGAGCCACACTGAGGGGCTTCAACTACCCAGCCTTAAGCCAGGGGCTAACTTGAGCAGCCTCAACCTGTTCTCAAGGTAAGCTCTCTGTGTGCCCATCTGAGCACCATATGGGACCTGACCAACCTCGAGCTGCTCTCCATGCACCAATCCAAACACCATCCCACCTGTCCACTTGCTGGGTTTGGAGGCTCAAGCCGCCTCAAGTGGCTCCCAAAGCCTGGAGCGCCATGTGCCAATCTGCACACCATCAAGGGTCAGGCGAGGTCCCGCTGAAGGTCTTCCCTGGAGCTTCTCTCTCCTTACTGTCCCTCACTGCATCTGCCTCAAGTGGCTAATGCCACTCCTTTTATTCCCTCAGGGGGCTCCATCCCCTGAAATCCAGTGGACGTGTAGTTTGCAGGTCCCAGTTAGGTCTGGGCGCTCCTCGCCACCTCCCTTTGGGAAAGGGGTGGCACCTGCTCCTCCCACCTCTTTCCTGATTTGTCAGTGGGCTCCACCAATTAGAATTAAGAATTCTCAAGCCCAGGATGCAGCGGGGACTCTAGCAGGTAAGTTTGCCCCACTAGTCATCTTAGGAATTTAAATCCTTTCTTCAAATAGGAACTCAAGTTGTTTAAATTGTTTTTTAAATGTTCTTCTATACTTAGAGGTGTGCATGAGAAAAGAGTGGCTGTTTAAGAGAATCAGTAGCCTCCAGTGCAGGGGCTGGCAACCCATGGCCTGCAGATCCAGGGGGCTTCTGTGGCATTAAAGCAGCGGGGCTTTGTCTGCACTGTGATTAGGCAGCAGAGAGAAGCAGCAGTAGCAAGCAGTGCAACAGTGACTGCAGAGGTGGCATGACCACCTTGGAAACAGACTGCTTTTGGAGCTAAGCTCTGTTAAAGTGGCCCCTTGCTCCAAAATGTTATTGACCTTGCTACCAGTGTACTAGCAGTGAATTCATTCAGAAGAAAGAAAACCTCCCCAACTCCTCCTGTTCCTCTTTCTCTTCCACTCTACCCCCACCAGCTTTTTGAGGTTCTAGCCAGCAGAAACTTCAGCAAAACCTCCCTGACAACACACCACCAGTCCTCAGATAATAGAGAGGAGTGCCTAACATCAATAAAACAATCCCTTTGATTCTCCCAGCACATACACAACGCTCCTGGCTGTAGTTATAGTGATAAGCAAGAAGTTATGTGTATTGTTGTGCAGACTCATTCCTCCAGATAAAACCTTTTTTGCTCCATAACTTTTTGAAGACACAAAACAAACAATAAAACACAATGAAATGTGTTCAGACCAGGCTATAGGAAACAAAATAATAGAGGAACATCATCACCACTATCATGAGGAAGAAAAGACATGACTAGACTAGACTTTTTTTTTTCTTAGATCTATAGAGGGAAAAACATAGTCTGACCTAGGATGATCTGAGGGCTGTCACACTGAAACAACATCCTAATTGCCCAAAGCCTGAGATTAAACAAAACATAATCAGCAATTTGTCAACCGAGAGGTAAAGAAAACCACCCCCCATAGTAACAGCTGCTGCATATTCAAGGTTTTCAGATGTAAATATTGAGATTCCAAGCAGAAAGGCAGTTATAGAGGCAAATATACTGGGTCTGATTTCCTTTTTGATGACTCATCTTACTTTCTATTAGCAAGAGAAGACAAAAACTTACTACATGTCACACAAGGCATACCTCAACTAGATAACTGGAAAGCTTAATAGTTTCATTCAAAATGTGAAGAAATAGAATAACCTAACATGAAGGAAATATTAGATGTGAAAATGCTATGTGGTCCCATTGCCTTGATATAAAAATTGCACGTCACCACCAAAATAGAAGCAAACAAAAGAAACCTCCAAAAGACAGGACATATTTGCTATTCTCACCATGCCGATTCAAGAGCAGTAGATATTTTTATTCACTAAACCATAACTCTCCAATAATCAATTAAGTGCTTTTGGCAGAGTATCTAGCATAATGTAAACATGTACAAATCTTGCAACTTCTAAACACATAACATAAATCAGCAAGTTGTTGCTTCTGGAAGTAGAAGTCTGGTCCACTGGTCTAGTATTTCTGTTGACTTCAAATACCTTCAAGTCTACCTCTAACATCTAAACAAATTCACAGAAAAAATCAACTCCAGAACAGGATTTTTAGGAAATATTTATGTACCACAAAAAGCAAAAAAAAATGATTATGAGCTATTGACTCACTTAATTTGTAGTTTACATTTCTGGAAGGGCATTTAAACTATGGGGTGGGGGGGGGAGCAGTACAAATCATTGTCAGTAAACTTGCTGTCTCACTGGGCGCATCTACATGAGATGCTACATCACCATAGCAGCAAGCTACAGTGAAGTAGCTCATTGCTATGGCAACGTAGCATCAGCAGGCACAAACCATGATGCTGCCACTACTGCACAGCAGCAACGAGCTACTGCACAGCAGCTTGTTGCTACTGTGCAGTAGGGTTGGGAACAACCCATATGGCATCAAGACTGCACAGTAACTGGGCCTTGCTTTAGCAGGTACTAAATGACTGTGCAGTAACTGCTGTGCAGTCAGGCACATATGTAGACACACCCACTATCTCCCAGATTTATTTTATACATGATTTAGCTATAGAAGGACTTTAGAGTTAGGATTAACACCGTCATTTTATTCTTATATTCTCAGAGTTAATCAAAGTTAATTAAAAAAAAACAAACAACCTTTTATAAAACCTACAGTAAACAGTTTTTATTGGAGGATGAAATACAAACTGAATAAAAATAAAACCTTGATGTTTTTAAAGTGTTGTCTAAAATTCCACAGCCAGTCCATCATCAGGCTTATTTGGATGTGGGTTTTTAATTCTGTCTTCAGTTTTCTGACAGACAGATCATCCCCAGGTACTTAGAAAATAATGGCTTGAAAAACATTTAACACATTGAAAGAACTAGACCTGACAGGCATCTGATGACACAGCAGAGCCAGAAGCAGAGAGCTTAACTATTTCTCTCTTTTACACTAGGGATAGACTTCTTTCTCATCTTTTAAAACACGCCAACTGGCAATTCAAGAACATAAAATCCCTCATTGCTTCCACGTCACATCAAGCAGCCTTATCTCATATACTACATAGCAGTAGTTTAACAGTTGACTGCAAAAGCTGAGTATTGAAATATTCTATAGAGGTGAAAATAAAATATTGATTGAAAGATATTTATAATTGTGAGAGACAGTGGTCATGCTTATATTTGTGTTTATGTAAGCACTGAAAATTAAAGAAAACTCTCGTTTAAATAAGATTAAGTATTTTTAACTACTTGGCGCATCTACATGAGACACTTACTGTGCAGTTGACTAATTAACTACGCAGTAAACAACTCAGCATCTACACATCTATCCCTATTAGGGTGCACAAAACAAATACACTCTGCATCAGGGTAGGACTTATAAGTACAAGTCCTACCCTGCTGCGGAGTTTCTTTGTGCCCAGCAGCACACACGTAGATGCCGACCTGGCTGCCTGGGGCACAAGGGTGTTTCAGTGAAGGGGGTTGCCACCTAGCCTCATACCACAGCCAGCCCCTCCGCAGCACATTGAGCCCAGTTGGAGCAGCCCTAGGCTGGCAGGCTGACCCCCCAGGGCCTCCTGCCAGCCTGGGTTGCTGCAACACATGTACAATCCAGGTAATGTTTTCCTGCTGCTGAGTGAAGACAGTGCATTGTATGGGACTGTAAGTTTTCCTTGTGCATTGGAATTAGTATGTGAAAATATGTGACAGAAAGGGAGACAAAAATGGATTTTGAAATTTCATGCTGGAGTTCACTCTGATGCTGTTGACAGCAGAAGTAAAAATTAAAGTTTTTATTATAAAACAATTAGTTAATTGATAGTGTTTCTGTGTTCTGCTGTTTTCCATAACAAGAACTGCTCCAATTAACTCTGAATTCAATAAGCCATCTGAATAAGGTATTGCAAAAAAAGCCAACAGAAAAAACTCACTCTGCCACCCCCCGCCCCCACACACACACAAAACATGTATATTTTAGCCACACTTTGAATTATGTAAGAGGCAAGAATTCTTAATGGATTATTTTTTTTATTAGACCAACTGCATATTTGGGATAAAGTTAGATAACCTTTTGAATGCAAGGTATTATTCATCAAGTCTTCACCAGTAACCTCATAAAGAATATCTTGTATTCTAAAATTTGTCTAACTATTCTGACAATGCAGTTTTTTCTAATAAAAGATGTTACCTATAAACATCCTTGCCTCTCATAATTCCTGAACGATCCTGGCTATCAATTAAACACTAGCAACATATATAAATAAGGGAGCCAGCTTATGTCAATCCTTTACATGCTATCAGGAATTTCTTTTTGATTTGACTAAGCAGAATTAAAATAGCTGCTCATTTCTATGCAGACTGTTACATATAAACTTTGATATTATCTTCAGGTTTCTTTTTTTCTGATAATCCAGATGTGAGCTTTAACAAACAAGGTTTTCAGGTCGTCATAAGCTACAGAAATGTGTTTTCTAAAAGCAACTGTTGGGAAGTTGAGAAGAAACTGAATGAGGAATGATTGCCTGAGAGGCATACTGAATCAGGTGAGTTGGAGAATGCAGGTAGCAAGATGGAGGATAAAAAGGAAGGGCAAAAACATGGAACAGTGAGGATGTGAATTGAGGGCAAGAAGCCTAGGGGAAGACCACAAAGAAGATGGAATGATGAAGTGCACAAGGTAGTTATTATTAGAGGTGATTCCTGTAGAGAAATTACAGCCAAAGGATAGCTAAAATATAGGTAGAGATGCTGAAACCAGTGATCAAGGATGATAGTGATGAACTTGTGTAGTATTATTGACATCAGTCTCATAAGAATTAGTGGAGCTCTTCTGATATGTGCGGCTTTTCCTTATACAGAACTATAGGGGCATTTCAAGCCACTGACCTACTGCTTCATCACAAATAGTATGGAAATGTTTCATGCTGTGTTAATTATGTAAAGCTTAGCCTAAATAATTAATCATAATGAGCATCACCTCAAAATGCAAATTAAAAAATTTGAGTTTTCACCTTTAGGAAACTTCAGCTTTAACTAAAGCTCCCTTCCTCTCAATGTTCTCATCATGTAGTCTTTTCATTAGTGTTTTATGCTTTTCCTCTACTTTCAAATCCTGCATATTACCAAAGAATTTCTACCAACTATTTTTTTTTGGGGGGGGGGGAGGGGAAGGAGGAGGGGAAGGGACAAAAAAAATTAAGTTGATATCTGTCAATGACACAAGTATTCCTTTTCAGTAATCACAGAACAGTGAAGGACAAGGAACCTTTACTGAAAACTTTCCTACTTCAACATTGCAATGTGAGGAAGGACCTTGAGGAGTGACCTAACCCTTCTGATTTATAGAAGCATCTTCTAAGGGTGACAAGAAGAATTGTCTAGCCTGTTCTGTCTCACACTGGAAGATGGCAGAAAGGAAGCCAATTACTTCCTTGGTAGATTTTGTGGATCACAAGTTTCTTCAACTTTTCTCATTTTAAAAAATACATAGACCTCATCTAGCAGGTGCTTTACCTCTCATAACAAGTATAATTATGCATTATTTTGATATCAAAACATTTTGGCTAGGAACGGAAGTTACACATAAACCAGTTTAAGTGATCAGAAACTGGCTTAACCAGTAACAGAATAGAAGTTCAGTGCACATTAACCAGTTTCAAAATGGCTGAAACTACTTTAAGATAAACCTAGATGAATGTAGTATCAGACTTAAGTGATTTAGGTCAAACTGGTTTATGAAACTTCTGTCCCAAACCCCTTCCTGGTTCAAGTTGTATCACAGCCCCCAGCATCTCAGCATTTTGCAGCCCTGGGCTGGGCTGTGCTGTCTTCTCCAGAGAGTAGGGCTGGCCTCACCCCTCTTCTCCTAGCTGGAGCAGTGAGGGCTGGCTCACTGGCTAGCTCACTGCCTACCCCCCTCCCACACCAAGGCAAACCCCTGCTGGGGTTTGGGTCCAGGGAGGGGCATTAAAATTCCCTGCCCCTCAAGTACAGAGCTCCCCTGCCCTGCTTATTTAGTGCAACTATGGACTACAAATCCCAGAGGCACCTGAAAGCAGAAAGAGGGAGTGATGAGCAACCCTGCAGAGTCCTGCTGCTGTGATTGTGGACTGAAAATCCCAGAGACCTCAGGGGCTGCATGTAGAGAAAGAGAACACATAGCCTATGTGCCAGAGAGCCATGCTCTAGCTCCCTCTGGCTTCTGGCTTTAGCCACTGCAGACATGTGGATGCATTTCCTGAATCAAAAGTGAATGTCTGTTCATTTGCTTATTGATTCAATCTTTGCAGCTTAGACTAACCTGCAAAAACTGCATCAATGCCGCCTCAGGCTTTTTTGACAGTCTGTATTCAGATTTAATTTGATAATGTTAGCTGAGCTATGTAAAAACAGTACATTATTATTATTATTTATTTATAACTCATATTTTCCCTTTATTTCTTTGTTTCTACAAATCAATTAATCTGCTTCCTACTTCCAAATCCTACTTATTAATACTTAGTGAGACATATAATTTTATCACATCCCCATCATACTGTTGTTGGCCATACATTTAAGTGGCTAGTTTTTACACTGTAAAACTTGCATTTTGACAGCAGCACATTCTTCTCTGTGATGATTTTATAGTCTAATTTATTTCTTCCTGTTATAGTGCAGGGAATGAAGTTTATTAATTAAGGCAACAAAATTTAGTTACTTTGGAATATAAACTATTTTAATAATAAACTGGCATAAAAAGTAGTGTAACTTTTTGTCTTTATTTTCTCCAACTGTAACAAAATACTATCATGTTTATAAATTACTCCCACTAACTTTCCCACACTTTTCTTCTTAAGGTATAAACATTTGTATTTCAAAAGTCTACCAATCTTAATTTGAGGATTAAGAGCAGCTGCAAAGCTACCATTTAGAACTCCTATTATTAGACAAACCACCTTTCTGGGGGAGCCTTAATAAGTTCCTCAATCCCTACCCCACCCCTTAGTAACTGACATTACCCTTTCCTTTACTGTTGATAATTCAATATATACATCTAAAAATGAGCAAGGCCTATGAATTCTGAGCATCTCAAAAGTCCAGTTTTACAAGTTTCAAAACAGTGAAAAATATCAGTAGTTACCCAATACAGATAAACCCCTGCCATTATGTACCAAAAACATTTTCTTTCTAGTTGAGGGAGATATCTTCCCTAAAGACCAGGCGTATCAGAGAATACAACATTGATTGAGGAAAATCTGAAGTCTCAAAAGCAGCCACGCAAGCATCAGTAAGTGCTACATCTTTTGTGAAGGGCAACCTTTGCCTGTTCTGAAGACTACTAGTCGATTAAAGACAAAAAGATTGTCAAAGTTAAGGAAGATTTAGTTTGTTGCTGACTGTTTCAGATGCATCCCTTGACACCATCGAGTTATCTGCAAGAACTATTGCTTCAGAGATAGCGTAGACAATTATAGCTACCAATACTGACACAGAAGACAGAACAATTAAGCTAAACAACTGCTCCTGTCAGCAAGTTCATAGGAGGTAAACATTTTTGAGAGCTTCTGTCCAACAGTGGAGAAGCAGTATCTCCATCTAATGAAATCACTTATAGTCCCTAGCTCCCAACTATCAAATGTACCTAGGAAAGAGAGAAAAAGATTTTTTCTCCTGTAAAGTAGTGGTTGGAAAAATGGACAAATGAATAACAGAAGTTATGAGCACATACACTCTCAAGGTCATTTAAATATTAGTCAGCAAGTCTGTATCTCTCTCACCATATTATCCAGTCTAGCAGAAAAGCTGTCCTGTACTAGTTGGGTGATGGTGCAGAACAATGTGATAGCCTATCACGTGGTCCTTAACACCATAGGAAATGTTACAATGGCTGAACAGTTTAGAGATGTCTGTTTAGTACGTTAAAGAAATAAGGAAAGTTGAAGTAAAAGATGCTAGTGTCTTATGGTATTTATACACATACCTTTTCATCCCACAATGTGCTGGAGATCCAGCGGGCCAGAGCAGACTCAATTAATCATGCAGAAAATGGCAGCAGTGCACATTTGACTTAAAACACCTCAAAGGTGTTTTAGTTCAAAAGCATGCCGCCGCCACTTTCTCAATGCTGATGTGCATTTTGCCACTTATACAACTACATGTATTGTAGTACTGCAGCATCAGGCACAAGTATGTGTACACATTCCCTTAGGGCCTAGTTACATGATAAATTTAGGTGGCTTCTGCAGCTCTTAACCCTTGGATTGGCTGCATGTTAACACCCTTAAATCATTTAAAGCACTTATTCATTTTAAAATTATGCCACTCCAGGGCATAATCTGTCTAATCTATCTAATTTTGCTCCTGTTCAATTAAGATGTGGCCACTCTTCCATCCAAACTGAAGTCTTCTGGCATCCCAGGATGCAGTGACCCCTCTTGAATCAGGGTTAGTGAAGACACTGAGGTGCAGCAGGAGACATCAGGCTGAATAAGTGACACAGTTCCAGAACACCCAGCGGTCCCAGTGCCTCCTGCCACCACCCAGACTGGCTCACTGCTCCTGTGAGCAGTGGAGCAGAGCGGGATCAAACTCTGGAGAAAAAAAGGATAAGGTCCCTCAAAGATCAAGCAGTGAGCTGATCAGGTGGTAGTGGGCAGCACTGTGGCTGCCAAGTGCTCCAGGGCTGTGGCTCTTGCTCTGCTCAGCAAGAGCAGTGAGCCAGTCCTGCCCCTAGTGTGCATTTATTGGCATTGCAGACATTTATTGGCATGCATACATAAGCCAAACACTAGCTGTTTCATGGCTTTGAAATTTTAACTATAATTAAGCGGGTATATGCCTTGTGAGGCCAGCTATATGATTTCAGCAATGAGCTTACTGTGAATGGGTTACAAGATGTACTGCTTATTATTTAAATCTAAAAAGGAGTTCTTTAAAAATGTGCAACAGTTGTTAATTCTACAGTCACCAAACATCAGTGTTTCCAGGTAGCCTCTTTCAGTGGGAGATGTCTTAGGGTAGGTTGTGTTTTTTTGAGTGAAGACCTGATGAACTCTAAAAATCTTTGCACCGATGCATGGTTGAATGCCCCCCAATGACTGTGTGGACATAAAGGGCATTTTCACACATGCTCCAGGGGTAGGGAGGGCAGTGCTTTAATTAGAGCAGTTCCAAGAGCTGGTTTAATTAAAGTGCCACCACATCTCTTGTATCAACATCCCCACACTTAAAAACTGGGCTCTTGAAATAAAGATTGTTTTATTGTTTGATGAGCTTTTGTTCAAGTGTCCCTACTGCCATTTTTAAGCACAGAGACACTGATATGCAAGACGCAGGAGGCTGCTGGAGTGCAGTAATTGTGATGCTCCAGCAGACTTGATTAATAGGGTCTGGAATTCCAGTGTGTCAAAGAAGCCTCCATGCTCACGTATGGGGGCTGTAAGAGGAAGAGTATACAGGAAACTCTCGCTATCCAAGGGTTCGGCATTCATGGTTTCAAATATTCACGAATGCTAAACCCACATTTTAAATACATGTTATACAATTATGGGAGCTCCTTGGAAGCTCCACAAGTGCTGGCACTGGGTTCTTGCTGCCAGGCTCCCACCACCACTGCTGGGCTCCCACTGCCACTGCACTCCCACCACTGCAGCCAGGTTCCCACTGCTGCCATGCTCCTGCTGCCACTGCTATGCTCCAACTGCTGCTGCTGGAGCCATGCCCCTCCTCCCCCAGCCACTGGGGGCATTGCATTCATGAACACAGTCTGTGTGTTGGCTGGGCTGCCTTACAGTCCTACCTGCTGCCATAAATTTGGGGGGGCTGATCCCCTTTAAGCCTAGCCTTCTGCCACCTGTATTTGCTGTTACACTGTGTTTTCCTACCCGCTAAAAAATTTTCATTAGCCTGAAATGGCACCTCTTTTTTTTCCCCAATAAGGAACTCCCAATATATTTGTTTGTTTCAGGGGGGTTTAAAAGTGAAAATGTATTGTTTATGGCATCATCCACTCCGTGCCACTGTCAGATGCAGGATACTGGGCAAGATGGACCTATGTCAGGGATGAGCAAAATGATGGATACAGCTAGACTCCATTTTCCAGCATCCTGGCTCCTGTCTGGTCTCCAGGAGCATGTGGGCTTGACAGCATGATACCATGACAGTATAGGCTGCAAAACCTGACCTCTGCCCAAGCCCATCCCGACTCTGTGCTATCATGGTCTCATGCTCCCAGGGTCTCCATGGCCAGGGGCCATGCAGGTAGGGCACACAGCCAGGTGGGGAGTTGCTCCAGGGCTGGGGCTGGGATCTTGTGACTGTGACAGCACAGGGAGGAGTCAGCATAGAACCATGATCTGAATGCCCCTGGTGCAGAACCTATGCTCCAATCACTGTCCATAACCCCCTGCACAGATTCTGTAGGCAGAGGGAGGGAATGGATTGTGGCTCTGCCCTGGCTCCACCCCATGCAGTCACTACCACAAGATCCCAGTACCAGCCACAACCCCAGAGCAGCTCCCTGCCTTGCCATGTGCCCAACCCACATGGCTCCTTGATGATGCCCATGGAGACCCTGAGAGTGTAGGGCCATGAGCATGAGAACAAGCTGGGCCAGGGCAGATCCCCAGTTCTGCAGCCCTGAACTGTCATAGTCCCATGCTCATATGCCCATGCACTCCTGGGTTCTCCATGGAAACTGGCTGGAAGCTGGGACTGCTGAGAAATGGAGTCTACCATGGGCTGGCCTTTGCCCACCCCTGATTATGTTCTAATCAGTAAATCACAGTTTTTATAACCTTATGTACTCTCTCTCTCTCATTTATCCTCCCATTCTTTGTAGGTACTTTGATATTTCAGGCCCAGCTCTCCTGCTCAGTGGTGAGGAGCAGTAAACAAAACTGGGACACAGATGGCATAGTCACAGAGATGCACGAAATACAAGGAGATACAGCAGGTACTGGAGGAGAAGTAAAAGACTGTTGGGGAGATAACTGGAACAGCAGAATGAAAACAATGGGGATTATGCTCTTCCAGAGCTTTCAAATTATGCTAGCCACCACAAATTCCTGAACAAAAAGAAGAAACTCTTGCAAGGCTGGGCTATCTTGCAAACTATCAGAACCCTGCTAACTGTTCAGGAATTGGTAGCATGTGTTATTTTTTGGCAATTGACAATTCCAGGTAATTATGGCAGAAACAATGTACATAAACTCACCCTTATGCATCCCTTCACAACATACTAGACAGTGGCAGGGGAAAGAAAAACAAGAGAAACTCAAGAGACAATGGATGACAATACTGCTAAGGTTACTTGTAGTTTTTATTTTCTGTTGAACTTCAGTTTCACACCTTATCCCTTAGCTTTGCATCTTCTGTTACATTTGGAAAAGGAAACTTGCTAACTCTTAACTAGTCTGATTGCATTGGTCTTTTGTTTCCCCTGGAGGTATTTGTTAGTTTAATAAACTTCTATTTTTATAAGTGGCACTGGTTGTTGTGAAGTCCCTTGCAAGGTTCTATATAGCCATATTTATGCAAAAAGGTTTATTAAAGTACCAAAGAACACAAATCAATTTGAAAATTAAATTACATGGTACCCCTTGAGTCAAAATTTACAGGTACAGAAATTTACACTCAAATTGATAACAGGCAAAAAATAGTATGCATGTAGAAATCAAAATAAAAGCCTTCAGCCATAAAATTAATCAGGTACACTATCCTCCCTAAAAATTAACATTGTCCCCTCTTCCCAGACATTCTGTGCTATTTCAAAACTAAATAACACACAAAGTAATTGAAAAAAATGAATACAGCAGGACCTATAATCAGACATAATCAAGAAGGCAACACATGTATTTGCAATCAATTACTCGTTAGCATTACCCTGCATGGCCAGGATGTGAGAGCATATGGTATTCCTAATTTCCCTTACCTTTCTTGAACCTGCATAGTGCTCCTGTGTGCACTTAATGATTGTACAAGCTGGTACAGCAAACAATCAGGTTTCTGGGTCTAATATCTGTGGAATACTTGAAGCTGGCCTTGTACAGTTTTTTTCCCCAGTACTTATGATTGGGGTAGGCTTCATAAAACATGCCAAGAAAGGAAATAAATTAACCTTGGGTATTGTAATTGACTGTGTTGATCTCTGGCCAATCTCTTGCCCTTCTCTGATTGACTACCCATTTCTGTACACTTCCAGAGTGATAGTTTGACTTCCTATGCTGGCTAACCAAGGTGCTGACTGCTCTCACCTGCCATGACTTCGGCGTTAAAACTTTGTTAAGGGAGGGAGTTCTTACACCCTGCTTTGTCTCCTGTCAGCTACACAGGCATTATCGGTTGGGGCTCTGCCTCCCCTACACCCCATCTAGCTCCAACCCAATGTCTGTATCTCTTCTGGAACATGTAAGCAAAATAGCTCTGATCAAAGTCCTTAAGAACTAATACAATTATCAGTACAATGTATCTATTGCCTGCAAATGCTGGGCTGTGGCACTCCTCAATAATTAAGTCCAGTAGCCCAGACATGAGCACGGCTATTCAAAACAGTCACAAAAGGGAATTAGAGCATGTACTGAATAGTGCTTGTTGCTCCCTTACTCACAGTTTTGCAATCCTCCTTTTTCCTACTCTCTTACAGGGCTCTCCGTGTTCTAGGTCCGGTTGTGCGGCTCCAGCAACATTGATTCTCTGGGTAAGTATTTTGGCTCCTCCAAGCCAGGCTCAGTAGGAAGACCTTTCTGTGATGTCTCCCACCTATCACCCATCTGGACAAGCCATCACTGTTCATGGCTCTTCACAGTCCGGGGAGCTCACTTCCAGTTCCCGAGCTGTTTCACTCCAGGACATTTTTATGCCAGTGCACCCATTCCACTCACTCAATCAGTGCCAGCACATGCTCATAAAGTGCTCCTACACCAGTACCATTTGTTCCTTTTTCCAGTCTCACTGCCAAGGATGCTGACTGAATCTGTGATGGCTCTGGCACTCTAGGTAAGTTTCTACTAGCAGCAGGAGCTTCCTCCCTGCCACAGGTATCAATATCCCACCAATAACAGCATCCTGGGTTCTTCTACATGTCACTTATAGCAATGTAGCACATCACTACATCTCAATATGGAGTGCTACGGCAACATAGTAATCATTTGTGTCTACACGTGATCACCAGTTATGTTACCATAGTGGGACGCTCCCTGGGTATAGTGTGTTGCTTTGGTGACATAGAGGTGAAATTTACACATGCACTGCATGCACAGTGCAGTAAGTGCCCATACTGTGCTGTGCTTTGGTATTATCAAAAGGAAATACTAAAGCAGAGTGCCATAGCAATTCATACAGTGATGTGTAGACGCGACCCATAAATCAGAAATAAGGTTCAATTTCTTCCAAGAATGTAAGTGCCAGTGTGACAGGGGGGCCTCCTGGGGCCGAGCTCTGTGGCCCGCCCACCTGTCACCATGACAGGGGGCCTACTCAGGGCCGAGCTCTTCGTGGCCCGCCCGCCTGTCTCGCCCACCACGCCTTTGATGATAATTGATTCAATCAGATGTCAATTAAGCGGGAGGCTGCCCATTAGTGCCCCGATGCCAGGGGGCGCTCTGCGGCTCCGACCTCCCCTAATACCGCAGCCCAAGCCTCGCAGATGGCATCATGGTGTTCACATAATCACCAGCCCCACACTGGGCCCCAGAATCATCCGTACAGGACCCCACTATGATCCTCTCCTATAAGGCGGCCTCTCCGCTGTCATCCAGGCTACCTAGCCCCCCCTGAAGCTATCTTCCCCTCTCGGGTGTGGTCCCCCTGGGACCTTTGGCCATTTGCCCTGGCCCACCTCCAGGCCAGTCAGGACCCCAGGCCCCCGGCTCTTGGGCATCCCTCACAGTGGGCCCCTGGCCCTTTTGACTCTCATAGTCCTGGCCCCAGCTTGGGCCAGTCGAGGGTACTCTCCCTTCAGGCTGGGTCTCTCTAGCCCCTCACTCATATCCTCGGGCCTCACCGTGCCACAACTCCCTTTCTCCTAGGGGCAACCACAGCACCACGCCCTGTACTCATTCACGCTCTCGGGGTCCACCCACTCTGGGCCCCTCACAACACTGGCCCACTGGGCCCCCCCAACAAACACATGGGTAACCCACCCGGTGGCAGTGGGAGCTAGGGGTTAAGGCGCCCTGACCCGCCTTTCACCGGGGTGATAACTGGCCTGGCATTTCCTGGGGGCTCCCGCACCACTGAGAGCCCCACCAGGCCACCCACTCCCGGCAGGGTGCAGTTTCAGGTCATGCCCAGGACCAGGAGCCTCCTTACCAACCCCTTGCAGCTCCTCCTTACCTCCGGGTTGTTCTCAGCAGCCCTCCGGTCAGGCAATGTTGCTGCCTGGCCTCCTACAGCCAAACTGCCCTGTTTAAATAAGCAGCCGCTGTCTCCAAAATGGCTGCCCTAATCAGGCACCTGGAGGCTGCCAGCTCCAGGCTCTTAAAGTGGCAGACACACCCTGTGCTCTGCCTCACACCTCCCCGCTTTAATCATCACTGCCCGATCATACTAGGGTTTCTCGTCACTGCCCCCTCACACTGGGGCTCCGCACCCGCACTGGGGCTCCTCGTCGCTGCTCCCTCACACTGGGGCTCTGCCTGCTCACACTGGGATTCTACATCGCTTGGGGCTCTACGTCGCTGCCCCCCCCCAAAGCCATCTTCCCCTCTCGGGCGTGGTCCCCCCGGGACCTTCGGCACCTAGCCCTGGCCCACCTCCAGGCCAGTCGGGACCCCAGGCCCCCGGCTCTTGGGCGTCCCTCGCGGTGGGCCCCTGGTCCTTTTGACTCTCCAAGTCCTGGCCCCAGCTTGGGCCAGTCGAGGGTACTCTCTTCTTCGGGCTGGGTCTCTAGCCCCTCATTCTATCCCCTTGGGCTTCCCCGCACTGCTATCCCCTCTCCACCGGGACAACCGCAGCGCCACACCCCCGTCACTCTCCGCGGGCTCATCACATCCTAACTGGGGGGGTTCTCACCAGTGCCCCACCTCTGGGTCCTCATCACCGCCCCCTTCCTGGGGCCAGGGTCCCTGCACCCCACACACAACCCACCGGTTGCACCTCATCACCGCCCCCCTCACACTGGGGCTCCCCATGTTCTCGAGCCTCCGGTCTTTTAGGCCCCACGCACTGATATCCTATCTTAACTGGGCTCACCGTCCTGCTATCCCCTTTCCCGAAGCTATCTTCCCATCTTGGGTGTGGTTCCCCCAGAACCTTCAGCCTCTTGCCCTGGCCCACTTCAAGGCCAGTCAGGACCCCAGGCCCCCGGCTCTTGGGCGTCCCTCGTGGTGGGCCCCCGGCTCTTTTGACCCTCGTGGTCCTGGCCCCAGCTTGGGCCAGTCGAGGGCACTCTCCCCTTGGGGCTGACCACCACAGGACCCTGCCCCCTCGAGGCCTATTGCTGTGCTGGCCTTCTACTGGGCTCGATGTACGGCCCCTCTCGGGCTCCTCGTCACTGGCCCCCTCAATAGGGCTCTTGTCGCTGCCCCCCTCACACTGGGGCCTCTCACACTACCGCCCCCTCACACCGGGGCTACGCAACCCACTGGTTGCACCTATCACCACCCCCTTCCTGGGGCCTCTCACCACTGCCCCCTCTCTTGGGGCGTCTCACCTCTGCCCCCTCTCTTGGGGCCGCCCCCTCACTGGGGCCAGGGTCTATACCCCCTGTATGCAACCTACTGGTTGCAAGTGGCAGGCACACACAGTGCACTGCCACACACCTGCCCCCTTAATGGGGCTCGGGGTCTACGTACCCCGCACGCAACCCACTGGTTGCACCCATGCATGGCCATCGGATCGCTGTTTCCCGGCCAATGCACCACTGTGACAGGGGGCCTCCTGGGGCAAAGCTCCGTGGCCCGCCCGCCTGTCACCGTGACAGGGGGCCTACTCAGGGCCGAGCTCGTCGTGGCCCGCTCACCTGTCTCGCCTGCCACGCCTTTGATGATAATTGATTCAATCAGATGTCAATTAAGCAGGAGACTGCCCATTAGTGCCCCGATGCCAGGGGGCGCTCTGCGGCTCCGACCTCCCCTAATACCACAGCCCAAGCCTTGCAGATGGCATCATGGTGTTCACATAATCACCAGCCCCACACTGGGCCCCAGAATCATCCATACAGGACCCCACTATGATCCTCTCCTATCAGGCAGCCTCTCCGCTGTCATCCAGGCTACCTAGCCCTCCCCGAAGCTATCTTCCCCTCTCAGGTGTGGTCCCCCTGGGACCTTCGGCCATTTGCCCTGGCCCACCTCCAGGCCAGATGGGACCCCAGGCCCCCGGCTCTTGGGCGTCCGTCGCGGTGGGCCCCTGGCCCTTTTGACTCTCATAGTCCTGGCCCCAGCTTGGGCCAGTCGAGGGTACTCTCCCTTCGGGCTCGGTCTCTCTAGCCCCTCACTCGTATCCTCGGGCCTCACCGTGCCACTACTCCCTTTCTCCTAGGGACAACCGCAGCACCAGCCCTATACTCATTCATGCTCTCGGGGTCTGCCCTCTGTGGGCCCCTCACAACACTGGCCCACTGGGCCCCCCCAACAAACACATGGGTAACCCACCCGGTGGCAGTGGGAGCTAGGGGTTAAGGTGCCCCGACCCACCTTTCACCGGGGTGATAACTGGCCTGGCATTTCCTGGGGGCTCCCGCACCACTGAGAGCCCCACCAGGCCACCCACTCCCAGCAGGGTGCAGTTTCAGGTCATGCCTAGGACCAGGAGCCTCCTTTCCAACCCCTTGCAGCTCCCCCTTACCTCTGGGTTGTTTTCAGCAGCCCTCCGGCCAGGCGATGTTGCTGCCTGGCCTCCTGCAGCCAAACTGCCCTGTTTAAATAGGCAGCCACTGTCTCCAAAATGGCTGCCCTAATCAGGCACCTGGAGGCTGCCAGCTCCAGGCCCTTAAAGTGGCAGACACACCCTGTGCTCTGCCACAGCCAGATTCTTCAGTACCCTCCTGCTCTACTCCTTGCCAAAACATCCCAATTTAGTGATCATTAACTTGAGCCTATAATCCAATATCTGTATCACAGGGTGGGATTCCTAAAGATGTCTGTGGTGCCCCTGATGGCTCCACAAACATGCCAGCTCCGCCCTGAGGGTGCCCTCTTGTCTCGCCTGCCACATCCTGCTTGTAAAATAAATTGGGAGGCAGCTGATAGGCCTTCACATGGCTCTGGTCTGCTGGACCTCACCAGAACTCGCTGGTCCTTTAGCCCTTCACTGGACCTCTCTTCAGTACTTTGCCATACAGAGCACCTCAAGCCTTATGGGCTGATTGCATGGGTCCAAACCTCCACTTTATTATGCCCTATGCCTCACAAGTCTTCTGTGTATATTGTTGCCTCTGTTGGGGTCTTATCCCACTTAGCCACTGCTTCTTATGTAGGTAGGCCTTCTAGCCTACATGCACTGTGTCAGGTCCAGCTTTGAGACACTACCACCAACCAATCTCCCTCATCACTGTGTTCTCCAGCCCCTGTAGCTGCACCCCTCTCGTGCTGGGCTCTACACAATTGTGGCCCCATTCTTGACGCTAATGAGGCCTCCACCTCCCCTTAAGGCCTCATCCCAAATCACCAGCTCAAACAATACTACAAATATAAGCCCCTGGGCTGTAACATCATCATAATCAAAAGAGACCATGCTCTGCCCCTTTAAGAAGGCAAAGATCTCCTCTTGTATAGTATGCCTCCTACTCCTAGCAGGGTACCTTATGGGCTCCTGGAGCCTTACTGCACTTGTAGGTATCAAGCCAGCAGAAGAATTTCTCAGGTAGCTCTCTTGTACAGGAGCTCTGTCTCCTGGCAGCTGCCAGAGACAGCAAATCCTGCCAGCCCCAGCCCTGGGCTTATATATACTCAGGGCCCTGCTTCCTTCTGGTCAGCTGACAGTCTGCAGGTGCCAACTAATTAGCTCATTAGCAGGATGCTCATCCTAGCCTGCAGGGCTCCTCTGGCTAGGCTGTCTCCACCCTTAAAGGAGCAGGCATGCCTTAGTGCCCTGCTACAATCTGCATAATCAGGGAGTATTACTCCTTGAGATTTATATATTCATTCTTTTTAAAAGGCAAACTATGGGCTATTCGTTCTTCCATCCTAATGCAATTTGCATCATTTTTTTGAAAGCCAGTTGTTCTTAAAATATTTGAAATCACTGTAACGGAGATGTATCATAAACCTTCACCCCCCAATAACCCCTAGTTGAGTTGCCCTCACCAAAATGAGTATTCATTTTCCAGATAGCAATGGCAATCCATTTCTTCTCTAAGGCTTCCTCAGTCCAGTGCTCTGGAAAAAGGAGAGGGTCAGAACAAGGTCTTTGGACAACTTCCTGAAAGCCTATTTCTTAACAAAAGTTCTGTTCCCACTGCTGGTCATCCCAGGATTGCAAGGTGATATGATCCCACCACATTATGCTAATTTTTTGGCTCCAAAAGTGCTGATCTATACACAGGTGCTAGGTGGCAACCGAAGAATCCACTGTGTTTCCTCAATCTAACCTGAATGCATTGTCTTGTCCTTCAAGGTCAGCACACTTCTATATTTCAGGAATGCCATCAAGTGTCCCATAGAGCAATTTTTCCATATAATTAATAGTTTTTCCACTGAGAGACCTACTTGGCAAACTGGAATGAGCAGACAACTAGCTCAAATTTTATTAAAGAGCTAGATATAGTAAACTAAAATATTTTCCACCTTTGTTCTGAAGGAAAATATATTTTTCCACAGTGCACTGGAAGCCAAAGACTTCACCTTTGGTGGTGCTAAAGATCTGCCCCCACAAATCTGTAGTGAAAGAAGTTATAATTTAGAAACACTCCCCTACTTAGAAGACAAAAGAAGTTGGCAATTAAGACATGGTCCCTCATGTAGGCTGGTTAGTTAGAGACAGGCAAAGGGCCTGCAGAAGTTACCTACTACTCCACAATGAAGTTTGTTTGTTTTTTAATTCTTTTCATTCATTGCATTTATTGAACCTGGTGTTCACTATGAAATCCTAGTGCTAGACATTTTTACTAAGTGTGACAATGTGGACACAAATGCAACAGGAGCAGGTAGTTTGCCCAGCTCAGGCTCACACTGGCAGAAGCTAGGAACTTGCATATACTTATAAAAGTAGATGTTGCCAAAACGGTTCTTCCTGAAGGAACAGTAGGTGGAAGGATTATTCAATTAAAAAAGCTGAAACCACTGGTAACGTTGGCCATTGTAAACCAAAACATGTCTGCACTGAGAAATATTTAAACACGATTGAATATGCTTGTGCAATAAACATTTGTTAAATGCTATGATGAAATATGATGACCTTCCTCAATAGGCAATGTAGATACCACCTCCATGATAAAGAATATGGTATTATTCAGGATAATGTTTCATGACATTCTGAAGTGAATGTTGATATTTTTTGGGGGGGGTGGTAACTTAGAAAATGTTTGTTATTCAGTCATTTTGGACCTAAATGGTTAAATATTTTATATTATAGTACATAAATATTTTTATATTAAATATATGTATTAATCTTCAGACATCCACTGTTATTTATCTGATGGCTTGGCTTGTTAATATGTCACTGGGGGATATGCTTACAATGAGTAGCTAGTAAGTCTCTCCAGTTGGATTTTGTCAACCTAACTGCCTTTCCAGAATGCCTGCTTCTTTACCTTCTCCCAAGAAAGGAGTGGGGTCAGAAGTGTCTGTTAATTTAGTCTCTTCACTAGAGCCAAATAACTTTACCCTGTGTGTGAAAAATGCCTTGTGTATATTTATGTTACTGCAAAAGGTTGCAAAAAGTTGTCACCCAAGTCATCTTAGGGAACCAACTTCAAGCTAAATGCTGGCCCTTATATCATGTCAATGACAAGAGGAGAACTTGGCTGAAACTCTTACAAAATGTATTAAAAGGAAAACAACATAGTAAAGAATAGGAGGAGCCCTATGCTATAGCATTTTTGTAAATGCTTTTCCCCTATCCCTTATTCTGAGAAAGAATTCAAGCCTTTAATTGGTTTCCCCCAAAGACTGTAACACAATGATATAGAGGAGGAAATATGTGCATACAGAACCTGTACTCTCTCCTTTTTACACCTTGGAATAACTCTAGCTCTCCCTAATCTGCAAGGAGTTTCTTTTGTAGAAAAATTCTGTGGGTCAACACCATGACATTCATCCAGGGGCAGATCCAGGCGAGGCGAAGTGGTGCAGTTGCACCCCACTGATTCCTGGGCCACCAAGTGCCAGTACCCCCGGGCTTAGTTGGCTAACATTGTATGTCCTGTAACCTAGTTGTGTTCCCCTCCTCACCCCCATCCTTCTATTGTTAGTCTCTCGCTCAGGCACTATGTATTTTCCTACTGGCTTAGTCAGCTTTTTTGGATTCACAATCCTAAAAATATACTAATAAGAGTCATTCTATTCAGGCATCAGTGAGGGATTCCACTAATTTCATGGTCATGGAATCTACCAGATTCCTTCTAAACTCTTAATTGCACAGGCGTTAATGACCCTCTCTCCTCTTTAAAGATCTTGACATTCAGCTAATCAAGCTAACCTTTCTTCTGCAATTCTGCTGTTTGGTAGCTGCTCCTGGTAATGTAGCTCCTATTTCATAGCCTTAAAGATTTTTTTTTTCCACTCTATCCAAAAACGTTAACTCAGGTGTGGAAATAACGTTCAGTGCAGCATTGAATGAAAACAAGGTTCTTGAGGTACATGTGGTATCTTTTATTAGGCCAACTAAATATTTGGAAAAATTGTTCTTTGCAAGCTTTCAGGCACAAACACCCTTCTTCAGACATATAGAGAGTCTGCTGGTAAATTTGTGCTTCTATTCTACCCAAGAGAGCACACAAAGAGCACACAATTCACCAGCAGACTCTCAATATGCCTGAAGCATGGTGTTTGTGCCTGAAAGCTTGCAAAGAACAATTTTTCCAACTTTTAGTTGATCTAATAAAAGATCTCATATCTACCCCAAGAACCTGCCTATGTCCTTAGACCAACATGGCTACAAGGAACAACCCTTAAGCACTGAATGCAACATGCTCAAGAAGACTAGACTTTACTTTCTTAATCTGAAAGAAAGATGTCCAGGTAATTCTAATGACTCTGTACTAATGAAACAACATATTTTGCCTAGTTTGTGTTTTCATAGCAATTCCAATAAAGTTACATTTACTTTTGTTTCCATCTTAAACTGACAATATAGCTCTAGGCCCTTAGCATATTAGTAAAGCTGTTGATTTCTTTTTACCTGGTGAAATATAAGTGTTGTGCTATATGTGATGGTGCACCATGCCATCTGCACCCTACTTATCCTAGCTCTTCCTCCCATACACCCATCCACAGATTCCACAGATTTTCACCTCAGTCCAGATGACTCCCATGAGTGTGGGAGAAAGGGGAGGGGTGGCGCAGGACTGCTTTTATTCTCTGTATGCTTCAACAAGAATTTTACCAGAAAACAATATCAGAATTTTGTTTTTTACTTTTTTGCATGCTGTTCAAATTTGCTTACCTATGATCTCATGTATAACTCAGTATAATGGAAAGCAACAGAAAACACTTCCATCATCATATCTGCTATATACTTTACTTACTTAGATGGAATAACCTACCCTGAATACTTCAAGTAAGCAAGCAGGTCTTGGAAGTAATACATTACTTTGCTCTCCCAATGAACTGTGTACCCATTCCCCCAACTTTCCCAGTGGTGTACATTTCTACATTCCTAAGGCATGAAACATGATATAGTTTTCAAAAAACAAGTATATGAAAAATAAGCTATATTATTACTTTATAAACTCATGCAACATAATTTTCAATCAGATTTTACTCGTGAATTTGCTCTCAAAAGATGCAAAACTCTTTAATTGGTTCCAGGTTTTTGTGATCTTCTGATTTCTCAGTGTGCACTGAGAAATAAGAAATAAAACAGTCTTTCTATTAGCAAATTGTTTTTTGTTTTTTTTCCTCAGGCTTCTCTCTTACAAAATAGAATCTATTTAACCTTATTTTGCATGAAAAAGCAATTTTGTACCTGCAAGCCAATGTCTCTCTTGTCTGAATTCTGGTCTAATAACAAAAGCTTCAATATTATGCTTCTAATGTTGTATGCAACCTTGTAATTGCCCTATATCTTTGGAATCAATGTACTCACTTTCAGGTTAATGTATTATACCCATTTACTACTTTGATTATAAACTGTAAGGTAATGGATGTTAATATTACTGTAAGCAGCTGAAAATAGCTCTCAGATATGCTGATGTATAGAACTCTTTGAAAAGCAGTCCAAATGTCTTGATTTGTTTCTACAAAAAATTATTGAAATTTTGGTGATGAATCCATCCTCCATTTTTCCACATTTTTTCTTTGGATTAGTTTCTTTTCTATTTCCTCATTGCTTTTTACAACTGCACTTTTTACTAATTCTAATCAGAGAAAATTTATTTTCTCTTCAAACCTATTTTTCATTTAATTCTATTTTAAAAACTGTTTTCCCTCTTACATTTTGTTTCAGTTGTAACCACATTTATTTTTGTAACAGCAAAAGGGTACCAAATACAGGAAGTTTCTGTAATATAATATAATTGATATACACTTAATTTCAATGGGAAAACACTGGACTAGCAGCTAAAAGACCCAAATTTTCCACACAGCTCCGGGAATATGGAAATGTAAAGCAATATAGCATCAAAAGAGACTTCATGTCAGATAACATGGTTCACGTGTTCAGAAATGTATTGAGCTCCATCTTAAAAACACTTAGATTTTTTTACCCAATTATTTTTACAGGAAGGTTGTTCCAGAACCTCACTCCTTGGCTGATTAGAAGCCTTATTCTCATTCCATCTTAAATGTATTCATGAAAATATATCAATTTGGCATTTGCCATGGTTGCCCCTTACCCTAAATAGCTCTTCTCCATCTCTTCCCATGGTTACTTAGCTAGCAATTGTATCCTCTCTGTCTTCATTGTCCTTGTCTAACAAATCACTGATTTGCTGACCTTGACCATGCTACGCCACTTTTTTGTGCCTTGGTTTTCACATATGTAAAATGAGCAGAGTTAGGCATATAAGGATTCCTGATAACTTCACTCTGTGCCACAAATGCAAAAGTTTCCCACTTCCTTTTCAAGTGATCCATTTCATTAACATAATCAGATTAAACAAAAGTAATTATCCTAATTCATTAATCTTCAGTTGTATCCTAAGGTCAGGGAACTTCTTTCCCAGACCTCAAGAAGGGCATTGTGTGCCCAAAAGTTAGTTTAACAGCCAACATCTCTTCCAATTGCAAAGTTGGTCTAGTAAAAGATATTATTAGACAAATTATGCTTCATACAAATTGTTATGTTTTAAGTTGCTTTTTGATGGAAACAACTTCAGCATCTTTTCAGTTTGTTTTTGTCATGAACATCTTTCAGGAACTGTTGTTAGTAGGAACATCTTGAGAAGGGTCATGTGTTTGTGTGAATACAAATTTTTGTTAGCAAAATGCATTGAAGAACATATCCATTCTTCCATTAAAGAACAAATCAGCTTATCAAAAGCACCAGGTAGCAATATGAAATACTGTAAAGCATACTTAATTATTCTTAATCTGAAGACGGCACATGTAGTTCTAGAAACCTCAGGTCCCAGGCCCAACATTTACACATGGTTAAAAAAAAAAAATGAACAATGATTAGTGAACACCTAGTTATTTGCTCCCAGTCAACCTAGGCAGCAGGAGGACTGCTGCTGCTGCCTGGCTAAGCCCCAATCTACTGGGGAACTACGTCAACTGCAGGGGCAGCTGTCTCCCCACCAAGTGGGGACTGGGTCCTGGCCTGATCACCCCAAATGGCTGGTAGAGCTGTCCCAGAAGCCAGGACTGCTGCATCCCAGCCATGGGGAGATTGGGTTGGAACCTAATCCAGGAGAGCTGTCCCTGCTTAGGTGGGGACACTGCCTGCCAGCCATGTAGAGTAGGGCTGTGCAAAGCTTCAGTCCCTGATTCGACTCAGCGAAGATTCAGCCCAATTTGGCGGCCAAATCTCCAAATCTGAAATGAATCAGAGGACCCTTTAATCTCTCCAAATCAAATCGGAACCCTCCAAATCTTTTCAGAGAGATTCAGAAAGATTCAGAGAGTCAGACATAGAGACAGCTTTAAATGTTTTTTCTACATACCTCTAGGTAGCAGGGGCTCATGACTGCTGTGATGCTGGGGTGCATGGAGTGTCCCACAGAAGGATGGGGGGATCCCCAGTGCGCTCGGCAGCAGACCCAGAAGTGGACCAGAAATACTTCCAGTCCACTTCCGGGTCTGCTGGGGAGCGTACAGGAGGCCTATTATGCCCCCTGCTTGGTGACTGGTGCCTCCTGGGTCTTGGGGGGCATCCAGGGTCCCCCTGCAGCTGATCACTGAGCCAGGGAGGCGTGGGGGGTCCCCCAGCATGCTCCCTAGCAGATCCCAAAGTGCATCAGAAGTACTTCTGGTCCAGGTCCGGCTTCACCACTGAGCACGTGGGGGGGCCCCCGCACTCCTGTGGGATGCTCCATGCGCCTCACCATTGCAGCGTTCACAAGCCATGCTGGTACCTCAAGTACGTAGAAAAAAACATTTAAATCTGTCTATGTCTGAATCAGCATAGAATCTTCAGATTCAGGCAAATTGAATCAGGGACAGTGATCCAAATCAACTAGTCAAATCACTGTCCCTGACTTGGGCTGAATCTAAATCCAAATCCAATAGGCCCACTTTGCACACCCCTAATGTGGAGGCCCACTTCACATACCTCTAATGTGGAGGCCCACTTCACATACCCCTAATGTGGAGATTGCCAAGCATGGTTGGCTCTCTCAGCTACATGGGGATTGGAACCGGCCCCTGAGCCCCTGCCAGCCCCAGGGCTGGCACCTAGGGAAGCCTGGAACTCTCCCTGGCTGCTGCAGGGGCTCAGAGAAGCCTTGGACTGGGCTACCCCTGTGAGGTGCAATTTACCCCTGACTGGAGCAGGGGCCCCATAACACTTTAATGAGCTGCAACTTTCTGTGAAGAAAATTCAGGATCATTAACTGCCCATGTAGACGTGCCTGCAGATACATAATTACTTGATGGGACTGTGATACAGGGAAATTTATTCAGAAGTTCACTGTCAATGTAACCTGCTTGTCATGTTGTGGGCAGCTCACAGCTTAAGACTTTGGCTCTTTCTGAATCTGCTAGATTCATTTTTAACTCTGGCAATTCTAATTCAGTCTCCAGTGCATCATCTATGTTAGCAGCATCATACAAATGACCAATAAATCCTGCTTTTGATGGAACCCATATATATGTAGTGTATACAACCTAATTATATGGAAGGTCATTCTGTCAAAGTAATAAATAACATATGGCAGGTTGTAATTTATTTAATCTCATCAGATGGTATACCAGTGGGAATTCAACAGCAGTAACAACAACAACAACAAAATCTAAGGTCTGTTTCAAGCCAGGGTGTCATGTTGGGGACTATTATGGTCAAGGCACACCCATTTCTATAACCAGTACTACAAAATTAAGTGCTTCCCTCAACTCACCAGACCAAATAATCAAGCACACAGTTGGCTCAACTGGGAGTTGCATCTGGTGAGAGCCTAGAGCAAATTGCAAACTCCAGAGCCATAGTAAGAAACCTTGAACACTTCTATTATGCCCCACATGAAGAAAAATAGAATGAGATGACCTAGTTAATATTTTACAAGGTCTCTGTTCAACAAATGAATTCTATGCAGAAGTCATTTCAGTTTTGGCATTAAAGATGTTGGAGACAGTAATAAGAGGAGAAATTGAAGAGAGGTTAAAATTGTCTGAGAGAGAGGAAGAAGAAAGAAAATAGAAGAGCCCTATATATGGCCCTAGAGAACATCAAGTCCTCTTAGAAAGAGAACCTAGGAAATGAGAGGTTTCACAAGTAAATAGATTGAACAAAGAAGAGTTTGTAATCATGAATTATGGGGCCCTGTTAACATTTAACAGTCCTTTTTTTTCCCAGTGAGTAAGGAACCTCTCCCCTCTTAGTGGAGAGGAAAAGAATCTACCCTCTGGGTTTTCAAACTGGAGTGATATATAGCTATTTCATTATCAATGGGATAAAAACTAAGCTAGCAATTTATTTTCCTTTCTTTACTCTTCCTCTCTTTATAGAAAAACCTCTCTCTGTTTTAAACCAAAAAAATCTCATCCCATTTGTATTCAAGGTAATTGTTTTTAAAAGAATTCTGATATCTGCATTCATTTACCTTTAACAAACCCACGTGTAATCAGGAAGTGCTTTAGATAGTGCAACCTCCATGTTTCCAGATAAAGGTAAAAACTTTTGTTTATTCCTTAAATACCCAATACAACATGCACCCTTTAGTTGTATTTATTTGCAAATGTATTTTAACTAAATGCAAAACCCAATGTAATAAATTCTCAAGTCATCACTACAAAAAAAAAAATGAAATATTTTATGTACAACGCAGGCTCTAGCCTACTTAGCTTCAAGTTGCCTATGCCTTGCACCCCTGCCCCAGTAGAGCTCAAACCTTAGCATGTCCATCAACCACCCCTGTGGTCTCCTCCTTTTTCACCCCTCTAGCCACATCCAGTCCTCTGGTATAAACTAGAACAAAAGACAAGCAACTGCTTTAAAGTCAATGTCTCCCCCTCTGGGTCACCATACCATTGCCAAACCACCTCCCCACACTCCGGCTCTCTCAGCCTTAGGAGTACCTGCCATGCCTTGCAGCTCAAAATCCACATCAGCCTAAGTTGACAGAAGCTCCTCTTCCAGCACAGTTCAGGGCTGCACTACAACCCCCTGCATTGGGCACCTAGGCTTATATGCCCTGGGCTCCACCCCTTCTGGTCAGGTGTTCTCCTGGCCAGCTGTAGGTCTGTCTCTTCACCTTAATGGACAGCTTGCTTTGCCTAAGCTGTAGTTGCTCCCTTGCTGCCTTCCATCCTGCAGCTCACCCCTGTTCAACTGCTTGGGGCTCTTTTTCCTGCAGTCTCCCTCCAAGAAACAGGAGCTCCTGACCCCCTGTTACAATGGCCACGAAGTTGAAGATTTGCAGTGTACTGTGTTTCCCTTAGCAAACTGCATACTCACAACATAAAGATACTACCAGTACCCTCTCATTAAGGTTGAACCATTGAAATTGTGTGACACTAGGTATTTGAATTGGCATTAGAGGGACAATTATTATTTTGGATGCTATTCTTTGTTTTCTCTTATTTCTTGTTTTTCTATCTATCCCATGAAATTAGTTATTTGGGGGAAAGAATTACTTGTGCTCAATACCTTGAAACAACATTCTTGAAAATAAATGGCCAGAGAGTTTATCTAATAGAAGTAAGTTGGGGCACAAGACATCAAGGCAGCATTTGTGAGTAGAAACAATCAACAATCAGGCAAAAGCATGTGGTTTTTCATTATTCCCCTTCCCTCCTGCCTTCCCAAAAAGCCAATAATTTTTTTCTGTCTAGCTTTAATTATTTCTGTTCCTTTGTAAGGCTGTATCCATTCCAGACCCTGGTGAACTAACTGGATCCTCAATACCAAATTCCTACTAATTTCAGTCTCAATAAGAGCAATGTTAGACTTTGTTCCATTGGAAGGGCTTGCCTCTGTAGATGTGATTGTAGACTCAGGGCCTTTTTATATTTATTGCTTATTTTATTTATTTTTATTTTTTATATCCTGCCCCATCAAATGGGCTCAGAGCAGCTTGTAGTGAACAAACAGGATCTCTCAAACACTCCAAATCTTGAGAATTCCAGCCTCCCCACTCCCATGAACTACCACCTCCCTGGCTAAACCCCACACAAGCAAACTCTCCAGTCAATCCCAAATGTGCTTTCCAACTGCAACAGATGTTACACACACACACACACACTAGGGCCGTGCAAAGCTTCAGTCACCGATTTGATTATCAGGAGATTCGGGCCGATTCGGTGGCCAAATCTCCAAATCCAAATTCATAGATTCATAGATGTTAGGGTTGGAAGGGACCTCAATAGATCATCGAGTCCGACCCCCTGCATAGGCAGGAAAGAGTGCTGGGTTTAGATGATCCCAGCTAGATGCCTATCTAACCTCCTCTTGAAAACCCCCAGGGTAGGGGAGAGCACCACCTCCCTTGCGAGCCCATTCCAGACTTTGGCCACTCGAACTGTGAAGAAGTTCTTCCTAATGTCCAGTCTAAATCTGCTGTCTGCTAGCTTATGGCCATTATTTCTTGTAACCCCTGGGGGCGCCTTGGCGAGTAAAACCTCACCAATTCCCTTCTGTGCCCCCATGATGAACTTATAGGCAGCCACAAGGTCGCCTCTCAAACTTCTCTTGTGGAGGCTAAAGAGGTCCAGGTGCCCTAGTCTCTCCTCATAGGGCTTGGCTTGCAAGCCCTTAATCATACGAGTGGCCCTTCTCTGGACCCTCTCCAGGTTATCCACATTCCTCTTGAAGTGCGGCGCCCAAAACTGCATGCAGTACTCCAACGGCAGTCTGACCAGCACCTGATACAGGGGAAGTATCACCTCCTTGGTTCTGTTCATCATGCATCTGCTGATGCACGCTAAAGTGCCATTAGGTTTTCTGATGACTTCGTCACACTGACAACTCATGTTCATCTTGGAGTCCACTAGTGCCCCCCCAGCGCATGGGAGGGGGGCACTTACCTGTCCCATTCTTTTGTGGGACAGAAACCCCCAGCCCCCAAGAGCAGAGCGGCACCATTAGCGAGCCCTTCTGTGCATACACACAGTTTAAAAGGGCCTGCCAATGGCAAAGCCACAGTTTGTCCCTAGCTCCAGCATGAGATGCATGGGAAGAATCCTGTTGAACCCCCGTTGAATCCCAGGACCCCCAGGAACACACAGCAGGAACCCTGCTGACCCCCAACCCATAGCTGGTGGTAGATGGGATCTGCAGCAAGGGAGGGATCTAGTCAGCTGCAGAGCAACTGAGAGGAGCTGAGGACGGTCACGCTTCCCCCCGCCCCCAGCTCCTATTTGGCCCAGTCCCCCAGGTAGCCATACGACTGGAGCCTCATGAACAAGACATGCAAACAGACGTGCTTCTGTGCCTAGTGCACGACTTAGCACGGAAGTTTGCTTAGGACGGTGAGCAGGAGGACACAAGGCTTGGCCACTGATCCCCAAGGGAAGGCTGTCACAGCAGTAGTAGTCTGCAATGAGGATGGGCACAGGCTGCACCCTGAGGATCCCCTCAGAGACTGAGACCTCACCCTCTGATAGTTCTGACGTCTCCACCCAGACAGAACCTATGGTTTGAGGGTCGGGGAGCCCCACTTTGCCACAGTGCTAGTTTCCCCACTTGCCTTTGGGCACGCCACTCACCTGACTCACCTGCCATGCCTTGGTATTAATCAATTAAGTTGTTAATTAAGGCAGGAGGCTGCCCATTCTTGCCCCAAGGCCAGGGGGGTGCTATCTGCAGCTCCGTTCCTCCCCTACACTGCAGCCCAAGCCTCACAGATTGCATCCTGATGACACAATGCTTTTGGCCTACAGCCAGACCAAGCTTAGGCCTTGTTGTTAGGCACACTCACATTCATACCACCCTCCTCTCACTAGGGTCTCTCACACTCCACCCTCTTTCACAGGGTCTCTTTCATGCATCAACAACTTATACTGCCTTACTCCCACTTGGAGCATGCCCCTTAGGCCATAGGCTTTAGCTAGCTCATACCTTGGGTGGCAGATGTACCATCTTTTTGGCTTCTCCCACGACCCTCACTGAGGTAGTGGCCAGCCAAATACCTGACTGAGTCTATGCTTGCCTTGACCCCTCCCAGGGCAACTCTATACATTCAGACATGCTGTCTAGTTTCCCCATCAATGGGGTTCCACACCCGCCCCCTCACTGGGGCCCCTCCTCTCTACCCCCTTTTCTGGGGCCACCCCTCACTGGGGGGATTCTTAACCCACACCATGACTGGTGCTCCAGGGTCTCACAGGAACTCTCACTCCCCCCCTGAAGCAGCAGGTCATTGTGCTCTATTACTTGTCTTACTTTTGACCCACACTCAGTCTCCCAGTGGTGGAGGACTTACCAGGGTCAGAACTCACCCCTGTCTCTCCGACTGATCCCCCTTACTTGGCCTCCAGCCCAAACTACAGCATCAAGTGTCTGGAGACATGCCTTGGCCTACTCCCCTCACCTATGGTTCCTCCTCATTTCTGCCCCCTCACTGGGGCTCCATACTGCCCCCTCACTGGGACCATGGGGCTTCCCTCCCCAGTGGGCTCAGGTGGCCGCAGCTGTGCCAGGCCACGACTCTCACTCCTTGGGGTCTTGTACCCCACAGGGCTCAGGCGGCCACAGCCATGCCTGGCCTCAACTACCTCCTATGTTAGATGACCCACCTGAAGGTGAGGGCTGGGGTTAAGGCACCCCTACCCACCTTTCACCGGGGTGGTTACTGGCCTGGCTTTTCCTGGGGGCTCCCGTGTCAATGGGAGCCCCACCAAGGCACCCACTCCCAGTAAGGTGCAGTTTTAGGTCATGCCTAGGACCAGGAGCCTACAAGCCCTCCCCTACAGCTCCTCCCTTACCTCCACAATGTTGCATGCAGCCTTGCAGCCAGGCAATGTTACTGCCTGGCCTGCCAGCAGTGAACTGCTCTATTTATATAGGTGGCCAGAGGTCTAAAATGGCCATCGCAATCAAGCACCTGCTGGCTGCTTGGCTCCACTCTTAAAGTACCAGGTACCAACAGTGTCCTGCCACATGCTGATTGTCCAAATTAGAATCAAAACTTCAGATTCAGATTTGGCTGAATCAATTTGGGACAGTAATCCAAATTAGTGAATCGAATCGGTGTCCCCCAAACTGGGCCAAATCTGAATTGAATACTGCCCACTTTGCACACCCCTAACACACACACACACACACACACACACACACACACACACACACACACACACACACAACTTCTTCCTACTTCCTCTATCCCCTGTCTATCTATTCCCCTGCTTCAACCCCAACGGGAGATCCTGCAATCCTCCCAATGTCCCTTCTAAGCCCTCTCCCACAGAAGAACTGTGGTCATCTAGTAAAATGTATGAAATCTTTGGAAATGTAGTAATTTAATGTTCATGTTGCTAAAAGCTGCACAATATCATTTCCATTTTTTGGTGCAATCTTTCTCTGAAGAGCTCAATTCCAGGTCTTTTTCATTACCCCTTTTCTAAAAGTCAGTAATTAAATGCCAACTCTTCTACAGCTGATACTTTAACAAATAAGTCAGTGCTTGAATTATAGAAGAAAAACTGTTTATAGAGAAAAAAGTTTTTTTTTTTTTTACTTTCATGGAAAAGCTTTCCTCACTTCCAATTTTATCCCTTTTTTAAAAGTCATCCATTCTCCAGATTAAAACATATTAGCAAAGGACATCATATGCATTCAGGATGCTACTACAATAGATGTTTATTCTGGATGCAGGCAATTTTCTAAAATGAATCCTCCTTATGAAGGAAAGGAAAGTCTTTATAACATTATATATATATCATGTATGCATGTAAATATTAGAAATCTAATTTGAAAACTTAGTTGTATTACTCAATGGTTTTTCTATATTAACTCAGGATGGATTTTCTAAGTGGAATGAAACCACTCCACATTATGAAAAAGTTTGTGTTCTTCTCATTTGCAATTCATCCTCCCTGTCTCTATTCAAAAGCAGACACCAGTAAATTGCTGTATATGTAAAACTGTTGTAATTAATATCCAAATGCCAGCTTTTCTCTCACCCTCTCAGGCATAACATATTTTGTACTAAAATAAAAAGTCGTTTATATCTTACTGGCAGAAGCAAACATTTTGCATAAAAAGAATCAGTTCTAAATTAAAATAATTCTCTAATACTTCTATTTCAAGTAAACTACAAAGGTATTGTTATGAGAGACTTTAAAAGCTTGGTGAATTTTAGGCCAGAATAATTTAAAGGGCTGTAGGATCTTGAAGGCAGCTGTGATTGAGTGCATTATTCAGGGAAGACAAACTCAAAGTAATTATACAGAACACTGAGTTAAAAAGAATAGAATTCTATTTTTCAACTTCATGTACAGTTAAATGCTAAAGCTTAGTTGGCTGGGTGGATCTGTGGGAATTATTTGTGCAAAGAGTACTTATGCAAGTCATGCCTTTCCACTTGCTAACAACACAGAATTTGTCCTGTGCTTCAGACTCTCTTAGTTTTTACTACCACATGGAGGAAAAACCAACCTAAGAGTCACAGGCCTTTACACTGTTTGCATAATACATTTGAGTTTAGGAGCTAGAAATACTTTTGTAGGGTACAAACCACCATTTTTGTTCTGGTTTTGTAAGGTGCCTGGAACAATGGGGAACTGAGTCAAAGGCTACTATAATACAAGCAAGAAAAAAAACTGTTTTGACTAGGCTAGACAGCATCCTTTTGTCAAATAGGCAATTCTCATTTAGTATTTATGCAGAACTCACCTACTGATGTGAATACAGTACTGCCAACCTCAAGTAATCAAAAACAGGATGTTTGGCCACAAAAAAAATCATAAAATGGTCTGAAAACGTGGTCTATAAAATAAGGTATTGGGAGCTCTTTTTATTTCCTTTCATGTTTTCAAGGGGAGGGCTAGAAAGGGTTCTGGCCAATACCCAGCTTGTAGCCTGGGCAGTTTGCTGTGCAACAGGAGATACAACTTCAAATCCCTCTGCGTGTGGAGAGAGGGGCCTCGAACTTGGATCACCTGTCTGTAGACAAAAGATCTAAATCACTAGGCTGTTGGGCCAGGACCATCTGGTCCTTCTTCTTATCCTTTTTTTAATTTGGGTAGGGACATGTCTAGGATGATTCCGTTTCACCGCAAATGGAAATGAATCCCAAACTGGGTGCTTCTACACACGCCATAAATTCAAAGCAACAAACTTTGTTTGAATGTGTGCCTGGGACCACAGCTTGTTGAGCCAAGTCGGAGCAGTCCCAGCTGCCAGACAGCCTGGGGGGTCAGCCTGCCAGCCCGGGGCTGCTCCAATCCAGCTCAACGTTCTGTGCAGGGGTTGGCTGGGGCATGAGGGTGCTCCAGTGTGGGGCTAGCTATCAGGCAGCCCCACACTGAAGCACCCTCATGACCCAGCCAGCCCTGTCAGTGTCTACACGTAAATTGCTATGCACTAAAAAACTCCACTGCAGGCTAGTGCTTGTATTTACCAATACCAGCCTGTGGCAGAGTCTATTAATTCACTGTAGGCTAATAGGGTGGCATGCATAGATGCTGTGACATTTACTGTGGAGCTAATTAGGCAACGGTGCAGTAAATGTCTTGTATAGATGTGCCCACTGTGTGTTAACTGCAAAAACTGCATTTATACAGGACATATGTGATGTGCACCAGTTAGGTATGTAAAGTAAAATAGGATTTATTGCCAGGTAGCAAGAGACACAGTAAAATTCCAATGGTTACCAACAATGTTAATAAGGGTATTCCTGAATAAACTTCAGAAAACTCACAATTTTCTCCTCTGCTACTGAGTTAAGCAGTGGTCTATAGTACTAATTCATAAAAATGATTATTAATATACGTTTTGAAATGACATAATTCTATTACTGGTCACAACATTTCGATTGCATCTAGGCAGTGGGGAGGGGGCATTTCTAATGGAACACTGGATTTTCAATTAATAAAACTTTTCATGAGAAATTTCTGTAGGCCATAGAAAATTGTTACTTTAATTGAACAAGCAGGCCACTGAAAGCCCAGAATTGGTTTTAGTTTTCAAAAAACGAACTCTGCAGCAAAAGTGTTTTTTAATTTGAATTTAAATCTGAAATGCTGCTTCAGAAGACTTCGCTTGTTGCCTCTGATTCCTGTCCTCCTCATTGGAATGGGCTTCCCAGACAGAATGTGCTTCTTGTCTCAGCAGGGGAAATAGTACTCTGCAATATATAGCATAAGGCACCTAAATTACAAATCCAACATGGCTCTGCGGTAGCATTCCTGAATCAAAATTTTGCTTTGGAATTATCTTTTCACTGAAAAGTCCACATTTTTTGCAAGAAAAAAAAATTATGATCTGTTCTACTCTAATTCATTCTGTCTATACAAAGCCCCCAGGTATTACTGACCCACAAGAAGTGCAAATTTTCCACAGCTGCTCTTTATTTTCCTAATGGTTGCCTGGTAAAAACACAAGAGATCTATATTTTTTTATTCAAGTAAACACAACTAATGTTAAACAAACAAACTAGCAAACTGCTTCTGCCTCTCCCCACACATTTCCTACACATTTTTATACATTCTAGAAAAATAAAAAATGCCATATATCCAAATTATTTTTCTTTGCAGGTCACTTCTAAAGCAGGTTTTGCTACTGCTGAATTAGAAGAATAAATGGTCTAAAAAACATGGAGGGATAAAAATCAATTCACAGCTAAAATATATGCTTTCATTTTCTGTGTCCATAAGGAAACAGAATTATTTCAGAACAAAGTAGCTTTAACAAAAAACATCCTGAGAAGCAGGAGCTGGAGCTAAATTAACACATTGGGGAACAGATTTCCCATTGAGATCTGGCTCCAGTGGTAAAAAATAGTCATTATGTTGGCACATCCAGTTATTATTACATGATACAAATGGAACCAAGATGTTATGAGGTTGCTATAGTAGCTCTATACTATCCCTCTCCCAGCCCTGGGAAAGAAGTAAAAACAAAGTTATCCAAGTTTACTTTCTTTGGCAGTAGTGTAACTGAATGGGGATGACTAAGGATGCATTCAAATAATCTGGAAGAATTGCCCTGGGTTTACTCCCTGATAGGAAAATTTACGCAGAGAATCCTGAACAGATATTTGAATTCTGAGCCTTTAAAGATGTTTGAATGCTGAGCTTGCAATGATCATGCTGCACAGCCATGGGGTTCATGTGCACACATCTCAGCATGCTCTGCCCTCAGTGGGCCCATCTACAGGAGATGCTTAGCAGCAAATTAGCATAGTTTATAGTGAAGGAAGCATATGGGTCTACAACACATGCACATGCTTACTTCACAGTAAATCGCATTATCCCTAGTTAATGTGCTACCTGAAAATGCATGTAGCAAATGTACTTGGCATTAATAATGGTGCCATAGTACTCGTGTAGATGCCTGGCTGGGAGCCAAATCTGCTTCTGGTCAGCCATCCATGAGATAATTACCTGCACTTGAGAGCTGCCTGCTGCTGAGGCAGGCTCTGCCACAGGATGCCAGGTGGGGACTATGTTGACCCGCTCTAGTGGCAGTGAGCTCCAAGCCCCCTGCTCCCAGGTCACAATCACAGAGCAGGGGCTGGGAGATAAGGGTCTCCCAGCAGCAGCTCAACGGCTGTGGAGCCAGCACTGGGAACTCCCTGAAGATGGGGGCTGGGAAGCTTGTTCCCCACCCAGGTCCACCAATGCGGAGCTGGTGGGGGGACAGACTGGGGAGCTTGTTCCCCACCCAGCTCTGCGAGTTTGGAGCTGGGGGGGGGAGGGGGGACAAGCTGGGGAGCTTGTTCCTTGCTCATATCTACCAGTGTGGAGCTGAGGGGGGCAACAGGCTGGGTAGCTTGTTCCCCACCCAGCTCTGCAAGCACAGAGCTGGTAGGGGGAACAGGCCTGGGAACTTTTTCCTCACCCAGCTCCAAAAACATGGAGCTGGAGGGGGAACAAGGTCCCCAGCACCCACTCTGCAATTGCAATTGCCATCACAGACCAGGGGCAGGAATATCTCTGCATGGGGACAGTCCCACACCCAGCCTCGAGCTGGTTGGGACCTGCCCCTGACTGGGACAGTTCCCAGCCAGCCCCAGGCTGCGTGGGGAAACACAAGCAGCCTGGAGATGGCTGGGGACTGTTCTGTTTTGGGCAGTCCCCAGCCAGCTCTCGGCTGCACATGCAGACTTCCCCAGGCAGCTCAGGGCTGGCTGAGACCTGATGCAGTCAGGGGCAGGTCCCAGCCCCAGGACCCAATTGAGTGATTGAACCACAAGGCTGAGAAAGAGCTGCAGGGGTGGGGCAGTTCCCAGCCCCCTGCCCTAATCTGCCGGAGCTGCTAGCTGCCCCACCAGAGGATTGGGGAATGGGCTGGGACCTGCCCCTCCAATGCAGCTCTTTCCAAGCACCGTGCCCCTGATTGGGGAGTCAGGGCCAGGACCTCCCAGCTGCCAGGGCAGGGGGGCATTGTCCCCATCCCAGTAGTAGGCAACCCCCTGGGCCAGTAGATAGCTGTCTCCTTGCCCAGTGCTCCCTGCCAGAATCTGGGCTAGCACCCAAGAGGAGTCTGGAGTGCCCACCAGTGGTTGCAGGGAGCTGGGGCAAATCCTCTCCCTAATAACCGCTTATGTAGACACCTACTCAAAAACTCTTACTGTGCAGTAGTTTATTGCACAGTAAATCTAGGCTGGAGCAAATGCATGTGTAGATGTGGCCATTCTGCCTGGAGACAGAATGGCAAAGGTGCACAGGGCATGCCTGATTGGCTGGCCCAGACTACCCAGGATCTGTCTGTGTATCCCTGCAGCATAATATGGGCATTGTGAAGGGAGCAGGGGTTCTTTTCCCTGCTTGGCTGAACAGTAGAGTCCAGTGAGTGGCACAATGTCTCCCTAGGGGGAGAGGGGGGAAGACAGGAGCAGATCATCCTGAGATGCTGGAGAACTCTACTGTGGCTTCTCTCAGAAAAAAATCTGTACAGACATACACTCTCCCAGGAGAAAGTCTCCCAGGATCAACTTAATCCTGGTTGTTCCCAGGTTATTTTTATTCCAGAAAGCCATTTTTAATCTGGGATAAAAATCCTAAGCACCTGAACATTCATGATTTCTCCAAGAAAGGCAGCAACTCTTTCAAGAGAAAACTAAATGTCTGCACATGGCCTAAGGCAGGAGCCCCAGGTGTTGCATTTGGGGGACCAAGGGGCACAAAAATAGCCACCTCCACAGTAGCAACTACCCATCAGCACTATCACATCAGTACTATGGCAGCTGGCATTGCTGTATGCATCATAGCTCCCCTGGGCACAAAGCTGCCCTATTATGACTCTGCATCTTGGAATTATGAATGGTTTAATGTAAGTTATATCTGTCTTTCCTCTATGCAAGTCCCAAGATCTTATCATAAAATCATAAAAACATAGAAAATTAGGGTTGGAAGAAACCTCAGGACCACAGAATCCCTTCTACTCAAAGCAGAACCATCCCCAACTATGTCATCCCAGCCTGTGCTTTGTCTAGCCACGTCTTAACAACCTCCAAAGATGGAGAGTCCACCACCTCTCCAGGTAACCTGTTCCAGTGCTTTACTACCCTCCTAGTGAAAAAGGCTTTCCTAATATCTAACCTAAACTTCCCTTGCTGTACCTTGAGACCTTTGCTCCTTGTTCTGTCATCTACCACCACTAAAAAGTCTAGCTCCACCCCCCCCTTGTAACCACCCTTCAGATAGTTGAAGGCTGAAATTAAATCTCCCTTAGTCTTCTCTTCTCCACACTAAATAAGCCCATTTCCTCAGCCTCTCCTCAGAAGGCATGAGCCACAGTCCCCTAACCATTTTCATTGCCCTCCACTGGACTATCTCCAATCTGTCCATATCCTTTCTGTAGTGAGGGGGGCGGGGGGCAAAACAGGATGCAGTACTCCAGATGTAGCCTTATCAGTGCCAATACAGGGGAATAATTACTTCCCTCTATCTGCTGGCAATGCTCCTACCAATGTAGCCCAGTATATTGTTAGATTATTTTGCAACAAGGGCATACTGTTGACTCGTATCCAGCTTGCTGTCCACTGTAACCACCAGGTCTTTTTCTGCAGACTTGTTGTTTAGCCAGTCAGTCCCCATCCTGTACCTGTGTGTGACAGGGGGCACATACAGGGCCAGGTCTCAACCTCAGTCTGCCCACCTGTCTATATGGGGCAGTCTGCCCAGTCTCACCTGCCATGACTTTGCTGGTATAATAAACTGGTGGTAAAGGTTGGAGGCTGCCCATTATATGCTCTGATGCCATGGAGTGCTATACAGGGCTCTGTACCTCCCCTGATGGCTCTGGGAGTGCTATACATAGCTCTGTACCTCCCCTACATGGTGGCCCATGCCTTGCTGATGGCATCCAGAAGTTTATTACATCCTAGCTTAAAGCCAGAACAAACTTAGTCCTCTGTCAGGACTCTTGCACACATGCACTCATACTACCCCCCTCTCACTGGGGCCTCTTGCACTCTGCCTTCTCTCACCAGGTCTGTTGCTCACTAAACAATACTGTGCCTGCTTCACTCTGCCTTGCTCCCTTTAGTGACCCTGTGGGCCATCAGGCTTATCTGAATCACCCCTTGGCTGGTAACATGCAATATTTTGGGCTGCTCCTGTGACCCTTATCTGAGTAGTGGCCCCATAGCTCCTGCCCCTACCTCCAGGGTTTTCCAAGTAGCTTCTCAGCCAGGTGGTGTTGCTCCCAGAACACTGCTGTCTCTACCAGGTTTACCTTTTTTTGAAAATGGCTGCCTTAATCAGGCATCTGCCAGCTGCCTGCTCCAGCCCTTAAAGTAGCAGGCACCAAAGGTGCACTGCCATACTGTGCATTGGTTTGTTCCATTGTAAGTTCAGGACTTTGCACTTCTTCTTATTGAACCTCATGAGATTTATTTCAGTCCAATCATCCAATTTGTCTAGACCTCTCTGAATCCTAGACTTACCCTCCAACATATCTACTACTCCCCACAGCTTGGTGTCATCTGTGGATGGTGCACTCTATGCCATCTTCCAGGTTGTCAATGAAGATATTGAACAAAATTGGCCCCAGGACCGACCCCTGGGGCTCTCCACTTAATACCAGCTGCCAACGAGAAACTGTGCCATTGATTACTACATGTTGAGCCTGACAATCCAGCCATTTTTCTATACACCTTAAAGTCCTTTCATCCAACCTATACTTCCTTAGCTCACTTGCAAGAATGTTGTGGGAGACTATCAAAAGCCTTGCTAAGGTTAAGGTACATCGCATTCACTGGTCTCCCTTCATCCACAGAACTAGTCACCTCAACAAAGAAGGAAATCAGGTTGTTCAGGCATGACTTGCCCTTGGTGAATCCATGCTGACTGTTCCTAATTACCCTCTACTCCAAGTGCTTAGAAATGGATTCTTTGAGAACTTGCTCCATGATTTTTCTGGGGACTGAGGCAAGGTTGACTGGTCTGTAGTTCTCCAGATCCTCCTCCTTCCCTTTCTTAAAGATGGAAAGAATTTGCCCTTTTCTAATCATCCAGGATCTTTTCCAATCACCACTTTTCAAAGATAATGGTCAGTGACTCTTCAATAACATTGGCCAACTCCCTCAGTACCCTTCAGTGCATTATGACTGACCTCATGGACTTGTACACACCCAGCTTTTCTAAATAGTCCCTAACTTGTTTTGGCTGCTTACCTTCTCCTGAAACTGCTGCCAGGTACAGTAGTCTGGGAGCTGACCTTGCCTGTGAAGACTGAGGTGAAAAATGTATTGAGTACTTCAGCCTTTTCTTCATCAACTGTCACAAGGTTGCCTTCCCCATTCAGTAAGGGACCCACACTTTCCCTGATCTTCCTCTTGTTGTTGCCATACTTGTAGCAACCCTTCTTATTACCTTTCATATCCCTTGCTAGCTGAAACTCCAATTGCACTTTGGCCTTCCTGATTTCATCCCCACATGCTCAAGCAATTCTCTTATATTCTCCCCTAGTCATTTATCCACATTTCTACTTCTTGTATCTTCCTCAGCCTCAATGCCATCTTTGCCAGCCTTTTGCATCCCAGACTGAGCCAGATTATACCTTTCAGTCTCAGGGCTAAATTCTGCTCCAATTTGTATGCCATGCACTCTGTTATACTTATGCAAAACTAGGTGTAAAATGCTATTCTGATTTAGCAACATTTTCTATACAGTAAATTATTTTTGTAAATGACTACAAAAGCCTCACAGCTGTGAAGAATCAGGCCCAGGTCAGAATGTTAGTAAATATTATGCTGCCCACAGTTGCAGCCAACTTCTAATGAAATATAAAGCAGGTTATCCATGCTGAAAAGAGGATTTTTTTTCCTTTGCTTACTGCCCTGAAGCTAGTTGTTTCCATTTTCAGTCACAATATTTAGAAACCACATTGCTGTGCAGTTTTGTTAGCAAGAAGGAATAACATTAACTGAATGGTCAGTTTTAGATATTCTAAATGGGCTCCATTTTCAAAGGGTAGTCATTTCTGTGTTAATATTTCCCTACATCATTCTAAATGTGCTATCATCTTCTGGTTCCTGGGGTTGATACAATAAACCCCCACGTAAGACTTTTGTTGAAGACAACTTCTGACTATAAATTTGTTCATGGGAACATGCAATCTACAGAAATGCTTACTGTCCTCTTTGCTCATAGTCTATCACCTCTGCTACCTTACCTACATTCTTTAGCTCACTAAAATCAACTCAGTAACTCCAGCTCTGATTCAAGAAGAAACTTAAGCACATGTTTAATTCAGATGCCTCAGAAGAGTGCTTAAATTCTTGGATAGGACTTAATCACATGTTGAAAGTGCTATTCTAAAGAGGAATGCAGCTCTAAATCCTCCATCATCATAACTCAGAGAAGATTTGTTTGCATGTGTCTAACGTAAGTCAGCAGGATCTAGAAGGTTCATTAAAATGTCAATGATATGAAAATCTATGCGTTTTGGTGGTTAACTTTTGCATGCTGCTATTTAATATTTTATGCCTTTAATTAGCATAAGGGCATCTATTTACACAACATGCTGGATTATTAATGCTGTATTTGCATCATAGCTGTTTTCACTCTGAAGCAATTGAAAATCACAAAGGAATTAGTTGTAGATTTAATAAATAACTGTCCATTTACCTTGGTTTGCCATAGGAATGAAACTGACATCTTACAAGAAGTGTAGTCCTAAAACATACAAGTTTGTATTGGTAACCAAAAGATATGACTTCTTAAGAAATGTGATACTGTTTAACATAAGAAAAACAACGTCTGACTTTGGTTTCTGGCACTATGAATATCAATACTGAACAAGAGTCTGTTGGTTAAATAACCTTCAGATGATCACAATGAAATGAAAGAAAGGAGAAATCTTTATGGATTACCCTGATAAGCAGTATTCCACTGCAGAACACTATGTATTTATTCATAGGAACATACAATTTATATAATTCCAACATCCCAGTTATACCCTGTGCAAGGGAGATTATACTACTGCTAAGACTTTTATAGCTCTGTTTAGACACTGGAAACCCTTGTATATCCAGTTCTATATGTATGTACAAGGAAGGGATGGAGAAGAAGACTGTCCCAGCCCCTGCCACGCTATCATAGAAACAGTCCTACAGGCAGGGGAATTCACCCAGGGGTGTTCAGGGAAACACAGCTGCCAGCAATTCTGGGAGTGCAGGAACCTGTACTCTGGAGCAGCAGTTCTCAACCTTTTGCACCTTATGTCCCACCAACCATTTTGTCAAAAAACCCTGGTCCCACCATGATAACAACAAAACCCCACAAAATTTCACTGTTCAAGGTATCTATTGATTCATCTATTTGAAGTGGAAACAACTGATTTTTTCAATTGAAGCAATGAGGAGACAACCTTCAAGTCCCACCAGTGGGATACGTCCCGCTGCTTGAGAAACACTGCTCTGGACAACCAGCTCTGATTGGCCTGTGGGAAGCAGTGGGCCATTTAAAGGGTGAATGCTAAGGGAAATGTGGCATTCGGCATTCCCAGGAGAAAGATACCAAAGCCTGCAGGAGAAGAGAAAGACCCACAGAAGCGAAGACCTCAGAAGAGAAACACTTCCCTAGACACTGGACCCTTGGGATCTGTGAGGAACAGGATAAGCCTGAGTGAGGATCATCCTCCCAGAGAGATAAGTACACCTGGATTGTGCAAGAGTGATGTGGAGAGTCATTCCCATAGAAACCCAAATTAGGATCCTGGGGAGAGAAAACCCTGTAAGCTATGACCAGCATAAGTCAGCTGAGTGGAGGCAGATAAGGAGAGAGAAAGAAAGAAAGCTAGCTACAGGGAGGAGAGAGAGAAGCAAGAGGGAAACTGAAACAACCAACCCAAGGAAGAAGGTTAACCTGCACTGCTGGTGAGAGGAACCAAGCAGAGGCATGGAGGCTAGGGCAGAGCATGCCTGGGAGAAGGTAGAAGGACTCAAGATAGAACCAACTCCTGGGAGCAGAACACAGAGAGAGAAAGACCCAGGCAAATTCCACCCAAGACCCACGAAGCACAGTGACCATCCACCCGAGATGAAAGGGACAGTGTAACAGAGAGGTTGGAGCCCTGAAGAAGATCCGCAAGGAGACTAGATGGACTGCCAAGCCAGAACATCCAACTTCCTGAATATATTTACCATCAAAGTGTGGCAGAAGAGCGTGGGGGATATATGCAGTGCAGTCCCAGTAACTCAACATGGCTCTGAAGCGAGAAACTATGGCTCACTCACAAAGACTCTTTCAGCTTTTGGGCATGTGTAAACAAAACAGGGGCCCTAAATTGAAGTGGTTTTAAAAACACTGCTTCAATTTAAGGCTGATTAAAACCCTGTGTCGTGCGCACACCCCACTGACTTACCTGCCTCTTTGGCAGGGAAGGAAGGGCGAGTTGCCAGCAGGCAGAGCAGTCCATAGGCTGCGGGGGGGGGGGGGGAGGACTGGTGTTTCCCTCTGCAGCAGTGGTACCCCCCCCCCAGTGGGACCTGCCCACAGGCACCCAGCTTAGGTGGTCCTGGGAGGCACCGCAGCTACAGAGGGAAGCACCGGGCCCCCGTGCAGCTCAGGCAGGCAGGCTCCGGGGGGGGGGGGGGGGGGGGAGATCAGCCTCGGTGCTTTTCTTGGGCACAGCCTGCTTTCCTGGGCTGCTGCCAGGCTGCCTGCAGGGCTTCCTCCTAGTGCTCCTGCCCAGTGTTTCACTCTGTGGCTTTAGGGGCAACAAACTAAAACTCTTCAAAGGAGTTTTAGTTTGCTGCACCCCAAGTCATTTAAGACACATACACAGCCAAATTTCCTACAGCACCTGGAATTAATGCGCAATACACTTCTGATGCGTGCAAACACCAACATCATTAAGGCGGCGCAAAAGCATTTAGCCTGCCTTCACGTGTCATGCACACATGCCTCTCATTTCCTCTACACACGGCTTTTGATAAGGTAAGATGGAGTACGTTTTGCTACTTTCATTTTCCAGTGTGTTGATTTATTTCATAGGGATTAAACTTCATATGGTGGGTGGTTTGTAGATTCCAACTCTAATGAATAGACAGTCTCTGATGTTTCTGAACAAGTACTGGAGATTTTTATATCCTAAATATGAAGAGATATTATGAATGTTCTCCCATTACTTGGTTCCTGTGCACAACCTATACACAATCACAATCCTTGCAATTATTAAAAGCCCGCTTTCCGCTGTACTGTTATCCCTAGTTGTTCTGTCCTTCTGTTTCCATGCAATTGCTTGTTAGGACTTCCAGTTCCCCAATGCCCTACTTGCTTTGAAGTGTTACCTACTATATCACTGATTTAAAGTTTATTTACTAATACAATGTTCATTTTCCTGTAAAATGGCAATTTGAAAGCTATGTGACTTCCATACAAGAAGCTTTGTTAAATTTATTTTAAAATTACTCCTCCTAAAGCATCTGTGAAAAGAATGTCAAATATTTAGAAACTCTCAATTAATGACTACTAATTTTCATTAATTTGCAGTTAATTTGCATGTTAGGTAACATTTTAACACAGTCTTTGTGCATTGTAATATTATACTATAGTGAAGCATTATGAATATTACAGTATTACATGGACTATAATTCAAAGAATGTTATGATCTTCTTAATGGCAACTTCTCCACACCTCCTTGCATTTGAAGAGTTCTCTCATGTATCTTTATTTGTCTGAAATATACGGACAACTCTTCAAAGAATGTAGCTTGTCTTTCTACATATTTTGCAATTTGCTATTTATACCTACACCTATTTATACATACAATTACTACTTTTCATATAAAACTATATTGTGCTGTGCATTTTTAACAGAACCCTTCACTGAAACCAGAATATATCCCATGGACTGTACACCTTAGAGTTTCTAACAATTGCACCTGTATCTGAATTAGTCCTTGTTACTGGTACTCATCCTGGTGCAGAAGTTATGAAAGATATAGGACTATTTAATTAGTTAATGATCTCTTTTGATTCATCTGAACTCTTCCAGATCTTTTTATGATCAAATTCCCTTAGCCAATGGCTTATAAGATTCATTATTCTAGAAAGACAGAGCTATCTATTCAAGTCATTGCTCTTGTTGTCAAATGATGATGACTTTGAAGACTGGGAACAAGACTCTAAATTGACAACAAAAGATCATGCTGCTAGCAGCCGGCTCACCTTTACAGACAAAACAGAGCAATACAAGGCTTGTTTTAAAGTAGTCTCTTGAGAATGGTTATCCTTAGGGCTTTCTTTGCAGAAGAGTACACCACAAACTTAGTTCACCACAAACAGTTCTGCCTTAAACACTCCAAACATTCTTATCATCCCAAAATGGAAGGAAAATGGAAGCAACCTAACTGGACATCTAAGTGAATCCACAAAATTGTCATGGCCCTTGGCAAAATAAGAGTCAGCTAAAAATGCCATCTATATTATCCTACATAATTAAATAAAAACAATACTATATTTTATTGGAAATATGGTTTTCATGAAATAAAAAACAAAATGAAACAAAAAACTTAATACATGAAAATGAACCAAAAAAATTAATACAAATGATATCAAGACACTGCCTCCTCAAAAATGACAAAAATAAAAAACAACCCAGCACATCTACCCTCATCCAAATATTTGATAAACATGAATGTTAATAAGACCACCAATAGCTGTAATCAACATGCCTTCATTTTTCCTCTATGGCAAGGTAAATTGTAGGATAATATAAAAAAAAAAGAATGATTTAGCAAACTTCAGTTCATAAAAAATTGTCCCCTTCTCCACTCACCCCACAAAAAAAAAAGTTGTTGACCTATCACATGCAGTATCACTAAGTAAAGTTATTTACAATATATCATTGGAATTTAATCACTTGAAGTGCATATTTGATGTGATATACCTTGACTTTAGCAAGGCTTTTGATATGGTCTCTCACAACATTTTCACAAGCAAGCTAAGGGAGTGTGGGTTGGATAAATGGACTGTAAGGTAGATAGAAAACTGGTTGGATTGTCAGGCTCAGAGGGTAATAATTAGGGCTGTGCAAAGCTTCGGATTGTGATTCAGATTCGGAGATGATTTGGACAATTTGAAGGCCAAATCTACAAATCCAAATCAAATCACTAGAAGCTTTAGGCTTTCCAAATTGATTTGGAGCTTCCAGATTGATTCAGAAAAGATTGGGCGATTCAGAGATTCAGCCATAGGGTATAATGGGAAATCAGTAAAATATCTATAACTTTGTTGTTTTTTTGGTTGATTCAGATAAAACTTGCAGGGGTGGTAGCTGCTTCTGGGGGCATGAAGTCTGCTAAGTTTCAAGGCGATAGGTGCAGGTGTTTCTGGGAAACTGCACCTCAAGCTGCTGACAAGCAAAACTCATGTCACGTGTGTGTGTTAAGCCACAGTGGGGTGAAACTTGCAGGGGTGGCAGCTCTTGCTGAGGCCACAAAGCCTGCCAAGCTAAGCCTGAAAAACCCTTTGTCAGGCTGAGAAAATACCTGCAGTTGGGGTGTTTCCTGGTCCTGTGTGGAAGGCAGGCAAGAAAGCCAGTCAGTGAAAATGGAAATGGAGGCATCATGGGGTGAGGGACAGGCTGGGGTGGGGAAGGGGGATGTAGCAGCACAGGTAAAAGTGCAGAGGTACCTGCAGAGTCAGATGTCCAGGTTTTGCCTACCTGCAGCCAGAGGTGCAGGGCCCCAGAACCCAGACCCCACCTGCAGTTTTCACCCCCACCCGCCCCGTGCCTTAACACACACACAGTATCACTCATGTCATGAGCTTTGCTTGTCAGCAGTTTGAGGTGCAGTTTCCGAGAACCCCCTGCACCTATCTCCTTGAAACTTGGCAGGCTTTGTGGCCTCAGCGAGAATTAGCATCCCTATTATTTTCACCCTGCTGTGGCTTAACACACACATGTGACATGAGTTTTGCTTTCAGGATTTGAGGTGCAGTTTCCCAGAAACCCATGCACCTATAACCTTGAAACTTGGCAGACTTCATTCCCTCAGCAGTGGCTACCACTCCTACAAGTTTTATCTGAATCAGCCAAAAAAACAAGAAAGTTATAGACATTTCATTGATTCCCCATTATACCCTATGGCCGAATCTCCAAATCACTGAATCATTATTCAGTCGATTCGGCCGAATCAAATCAGAAAAGTGATTCAGATCTCTAAATCGAATTGCACAAATCTGAATCAGCCAAATATGAATCCAAATTGAATAGTTGCCTATATGCACAGGCCTAATAATAACCAATGGCTTGAGGTCTATTGGGCAGCTGGTACCAAGTGAAGTGTCTCGGGGTAGATCCTGTGCCCATTTTTTTTCAATATCTTCATCAACAATCTGAAAGATAGGATGGAGTGTACCCTCACCAAATCTGCAGATGATACCAAGCTGGGGGGAGTAGTAGATAAACTAGAAGGCAGTGATAGGATTCAGAGAGACCTTGACAAATCAGAGGACTGGACTAAAAGAAACCTCATGAGGTTCAATAAGAAGTGAAAAGTTCTTCACTTAAGATTGAACAATCTCTCTATTCAGCACTGGTGAAGCCATATCTGGAGTACTGTGTCCAGTTTTGGACCTCCCCCCCCAACACACAAACAATATAGTAAGTATGTAGACAAATCGGACAGAGTTCTGTGGAAGGCAATAAAAATGGTTAGGGGACTAGGGCACAAAACTTCTAAGGAGAGACTGAAAGCACTGACTTTATTTAGTCTGGAAAAGAGAAGACCGAGAGGGGATTTAATTGCAGCTTTCAACTACCTGAAGAGGATGAAACGAGACTCTTCTCAGTTGTGGCAGGCAACAGAACAATGAAGCAATGGTCTGAAGTTGCAGCAAAGGGAGTTTAGATTAGATATTAAAAAAAAAAAAATGTCATTAAGAGGTTAGTAAAGCACTGCAATGGGTTACCCAGATAGGCTGTAGAATCTCCATCCTTGGAGGTTTCTAAGACATGGTTAGACAAAGCCTTGGCTGGGATGATACAATTGGGGATGATCCTGGTTTAAGCAGGGGGTTGGATGAGATAGCGTCCTGAGGTCCCTTCGAACCATAATTTTCTAAGATTCTATACTATGACTGAATCTTTGGAGCGGAGATCCATCTGATCAAATGTAAAATAGTGTGTTTTGTCAAGATCTTTGTAACATTTCTGGGAAACTTTTACAACTGTGTAATATTTCCTCTCAATTTCATCATTCAAAATTACAACACTGTGTGGGTAGGCTGCTTAGGAGGGGTGGGTCCCCCATCCCCCGCACAGTGCAGCCCCTCTGCACAGCTCACAGACTCCCCCTACAGTGGCCAGAGCCCCCCAACAGGGGTTACAGCCCTCCCAACCAGGGCCACATGGCCCCCACATGCCCAATATGCCCCACCCCCACATCCTCCCCTAACCTCCTGGATTGCTGTTCAGCCTGACCCCATCCCCTGCTGGCTCCTGCAGTCCCCGACTGGCTCCCCATCCCCTTGGGCTGAGTGGTGCTGGGCCCTGGGTGACAACCACAATGGACCCAGCTCCCCGACAGCACAAGGAGCCATACGGCACCCTGATGGCCTGGGTCACACCCATGTGATGGGACAGTGGCAGCATGGGTGCCAGATGGCTGGGGCCAATCCCTACTGCCCCCCACTGCTTTGTGCTGTATGTGGGAGCTATACCATGAAGCCCCAGTGGCACCAACAGCAGCTGTTACTACTGGTGAGTGCGGGGCTTTTTTATTTAATTTTATTTTTTTATTGCCATGATACTGGGGCCAGGTGGGGCAGCGATGGTGGGGGCTCGAGGGGCAGGCAGGGGATGGGGCTTGTGGGGGTTTCCTCATGTTCCCTTCCCACCTCCTTCAGACTCCCAACCCCCCTACTTATCAGCCAGGAGTCCCCAGTGACCCTGATGGCTGCTGCTACTGCTGGTGAGTGAAGGGCTTTTTTTTTTTAATTGCTAGGATGCTGAAGTCAGGCAGGGCAGTGATCATGGGGCTCAGGGTGCAAGCAGGGGATGGGGCCAGGTGGGGCAGCAATGTGAGGGGCACCCCCTACTTACTGGCATGGAAATTGGGTCCAGCTCCCAAGCACACAGTGTGCTTCAGCACCAGGGTGAGGGCCAGTCATAGAGACACTCTGGCTGCCTATCAGAGGGTCTCTGTGGAGGACCAAGATTTTTTTTTGCCCAGCGTCTTTTTTGATCCCTGGATATCCAGGGGTCTAATTTTGCCCCTGCACTGCAAATTTGCAGCACGGTGAATGTTTTTATGTTCCTGCATGTGCCACTTGCAGCATCTCAAAGGGCTTTGAGATGCTCCAAGTGGCATGTGAATGCTCATCTGGACATGCCCAAAGGGTGCAAAAAAAAGAGTTTGTAGGACCTGACTCAGGTTTAGGTGGATTAGCTCAGGCACAGGCAGCCAGAGGTAAGTAAACAGGTGGGGGAGGGAAGGGATGGTGGAATTAGGATAGAATGGGTCCATGGGAGGTGGGAGGATTGGTTGGTCCACAGGTAGGGGCTGCCTTGTCAGAAGGAAGTGAGGCAAGGGGGAAATAGCCCCAGTGTCAAGTGGGAAGGGTAAAGAGCTATGGTAAGTGGTTGGCTGGGCTTTCCCAGTCCCAGGACTGTGCTATGAATGTGTGCAAGCATTCAACAGATCTTGTTAACCCTTGCTAGATTAACCCCTTATTGATCTAAAGTTAGTTAATCTCCGAGGTTCTGAAGTTCACCTACAGATCAGACACACCATTTTTAGAGTGACCTAAGTCCTGTGAATGCGTGCATTAAACACCAGACATACCATTGGTTAGGGCAATCTAAATAGCCAGCATGCAAGCATTCACATGGCTTAAGAGAGGGTGATCTAAATGTAATGCTTGTACATATCCATAGATGTTAAAGTTAGTAGTTAAGCAGCTGCTTTCTCCTGCAGGATTCATGGCTTCAGAGAAGAGGGCAAACATTATGCATGTGGATGAGTTCTCTAAGTATCCAGTTTTATACACAGCCGACTTAATTGAGGGGATGGATTTCTATAAAAAGCAATCAAGCAAATAATCGGCCACTGCTGTTTCATCTGGAATTTCAGAACCACATTGACCAAAAAAAAGCCCCCAAAAATACAAAAAAACCTTTCCTCTCATAAATTTGCATAAATGACTTCTGCCTTGAAAATTTTTGAAAAAGGAAAATCTGAGGGTGTGGAAATGTTTATGAAAGAAGAGGGCAAAGGAATCACAAATAATTTGTTACTGATTTTGTACACTCTTCCTTCAAACCAGAGAAGTATTGTAATACTCAGACAAACTAGAAATTAAAATTCCTTTCTCAGCCTGTGCTCACATCTGTAGCAGGGCTTGCCATACAGATAGAATAAAAGCATTCTTGGGACTGTTCTTCACCTTCCCACAAAGGTACAGAAGCTGAGAGCTTAGACTATAGTAGCAAGCTACAGAGGGGGTGCATCTACATGTGCATTAACGCGCCTTTTCTAATATTCATTAAATTTAATACCTCCAATGCAAGGTACTAAATGCAAATTAGCGTAATGTCATGGTTTTTATGTGATGCTTTAATGCACAATAGTCTACTGAGCATTAAAGCACATGTGTAGATGTGCCCAGGAGGAAGCAACCTGTGACATGTATAAACTGTGGGTCTATATTCACTGGATTGGGGGGGGCGGAACTCAGATATTACAGAGTTAAGTCACTCTAAATGCCAATCTAAGCAGACTTTTGGGGAGGTTAAATCAGGCAAAAAAAAAATGGCAAGCATGGTTTAAATTAGTTTACCTGAGAAGGTCAACAAACTTAAATTGGGAATGGGTTAGCCCATCTAGTGAATGTTTCTTAGCTCAGCTGCTCACCCCAGCCCTGGGGTTGTGCTGTTCCTACCCACTGACCCTAATGAGGCTATTTTTAGCCCCCTAATTCCCACACACCTGGATGGACATGCCCCCACCCCCAAGAACTGCACCCTTGGAGACCCACCAGCCCCTGCTGATGCCATCAACCCCTCCCCAAGATGCACCAGCCCCTCCTGAAGACCCACTAACTCCTTACAATCCTGACAGCTCCTTCCCCACCCTGAGTTATTGACACCCATTTCCCAGTGTAGCAGCAGTGAAAGTTTGCACGGCTTAAAGTAAATTGTGTGATCATGTACCAGGTGTGGTAAACATCTGTATCCCACTTTTGCACGGATTAACGTAGGAGGCAATGACCAGACTGTGACTCAGACTTGCCATTTTGTACTTGATTTGCTCCTGGGAACGAGTTGCTATGCACTGCCTCATATACAGAGTCTCCGGTAACAACTGAGCCTGTTCTGTCCATGTACATATATTTATATAAAGATATCATACAGATTCTTATATATTTAGATCTGAAAGATGGGGAGGCATTTATTGAAATTTACAACTGATGAGAACTTGTAATTCTTAGATACACTTTCAAAGGATTATTGTATCCTTCAGTATCTGATCAGGTTATCACTCTTACTGAAAGACAATCCCTCAGCTAAGGCATTATTAATTCCCACAAGCAGTTCTTAAATATATATTTTTTTAGAAATAAATGCATTAATTATGATGCCACCTTCACACTCATAATCTTTTACAAACTAAAAATGAATACAAACCAAAATCTCCAAGTTAGTCTGAATGGCAGTAGGTTGTCATCCTAGTAACAGTTGGGGCCAGGATCAGTAATCACTGGCTAAGTAAAGAGGATCAAAAAGCCTGAGGCAGATTTGCACTAACTTTTTCAGTTTTTTTTATAAGCACCCTAGATTAGTTTGGGAGCAAACAAAACTCATATTCACCTATGGGGACATGGAGGTCAAGGTCAGCAGTTGGGGGGGGAGGGGTGTTCCACCAGGCTGGCAGAACATGCCAACCTGAGTCAAATAGTCAGCCACCCCGATTGGCCAGTGTGGACCCAGCCACACCCCCACCCCCACCACCTGTTGGCTGTCAGTGGCAGCTGGAGCAGGGGGAGGAACAGAGCATTCTGGCACAAAGACCTCCCCAACTATGCTGGCTCAGGTCTGGTGAGGTCAGATCTGGGGCCAGGGCTACATGGCTATCTACTGCGCCTGGAACTGGGAAGAGCAGGGGAAGCAGAGACCCCCACCATATGTCCTCCCCCAGATTGCTGTTTTGGGGCTGGAGGGTGCTGGACTGGGACCACACAGGATAAGGCTCCATTCCCTTCTCCCTACCCCTATTTCCCAGTGCCACAGACAGCATGCAACTCTGACCCATGACTCCTGGCTGCAGCTGTCAGAAGGGATGGGGGGTGGCAGAAATGGGGGAACAGCCCCCAACCACACAGTCCAGCCTTGAGCCAGCACAGCTGGGGGGACCCACACAGTGGGGGTGTCATTTCTTACTCACCTCCCCCCACACACTGTAGAGGGTGTCATTTCTTACTGAGCTACAACTCCTGGCTGTGGGTGGACAGCCACAGGGGGTGGAGAATGGAGCCCCCCCTGCCACATGACCCCCCCCCAGCTGTGTTGGTTTGGGTCCAGGTCCAGGTCCAGGGCTGGGACCAGGGTCAGGAGGCTCTTTTTCCCCACCTGACCTCCCTGACAGCTGCAGCCAGGAGTTGTGCCTCAAAGCCACAAGCTTTCTGGAGCACCAGAAACTGGGAGCAGGGTGGAAGGAACAGATCACCCTAGCATGCAGGCCCTCCCAACTTGCTGGCTCTGGGCTCGGGGGTCAGGCCAGGTCTACATGGCAGGAGGCTCCAGTCCCCCTTCCCCAATCCCCAGTTCCCAGCACCATGGACAGCATGCAGCTCTTAGTTGTGACTCCTCGCTGCAGCTATCAGGAGGATCGTGCATGGGAGACAGGTGGGAAAATGGAGCTTCCTACCATTTGGGCCCCCCTCATGCACTGGCTTGGGGCTGAGGCAGCATGGCCCAGGGGCTCCACCTCTCCCCTGCCCTTTGCCTCATCCACCACTGGGGCAAGTAGGCAGGAAACAGAGGCTTTTCTGTCTCCTGTCTGTGACGGCCTGGGTGTAGGCTTGGCCTGGTGTTCACCCAGAGCAGAAGAGCACTGGCTGAGGCTAGCACACAGCCCTGAGTGGGGTGCAAGGACAGCAAACTAAGGTAATTCAGAGGACAGCAAACTAAGGTAATTCACTTTGGGATTTAGGACAGAAATTTGATATACTGCTGTAATCTAAACCAGTTAAGTTTCATACTACATCCATTCAAGTCTATCTTAGACTGATTTCTATGATTTTGAAACCAGTCTGTGTGCTGAATTTTTGTTCTGTTACAATTTTCCAGTAATTTGCACAGGTTTATGGTCAATGTCTGTAGCTATAAAGTCTCTTATTCTATCTAAGAGTGAAGGAAGGAGTGAAAATGGAGGAAGTTTCATGTGGAAGAGGGTGTGTATGTTAGGAATCAACTGGTGAGTTATGAGATGAAGAAAACTAATCTCTAAATTATTTTTGTACCCTCCTTAAAAATGCCTCTAAATCTTGGACTCTGTTTTCTATTGTTTATGGACACTGAAAGGCATTTTTTTTAGAATAAATCCAGCTTTTAAGCATGGAAAAACAATCTTTTCCTCTTATTTCTCATTGGTCCTAGTATCCATAAATGACTCACTAATGATGATATAGATCCTGCTGTCTCAGCACAGGTAATATAATTTGGTTAAGCTGTATACTTTGGGGCAAACTGACTTGTAGCTCATTCTCCCTAATGTGAAGACGATGCTTTGTGACACCTTGTCACAAGATTACTAAAAGATAAATTGTGTGGTGATAAAACTCAGACAGCATTCAAAGTCTCAGTGCAGTTGCATCCTCTTTTATATACTGTAGTCATCACATCAGTATTCAATTTCACTTAACATAAGCACCTCCTAAAGCACTGCAACATATTAATAATGTGAGCAAGAATCCACCTCCTAACAGATTAATGATTATTATTTCACTGGCAAAAAAAGAGAAAAAGAAATAGACATACGCATTAATATTACCTTATTAAGTCAATACTTTAATTCTTAATGAGGTCATTTGAAATTAAATACTAAGACCCATTGGCTCTAAAATATTAAACAAATGCTTACCTATTGACATAGCCCAATTCTACAGGCCTGATTCTATTCAGTTGAATATGATTTGATTCAGCGTCTTTCACTCTATCCATCTCTTTCACTCTATCCATCACTGAGTTTTCTGAGTGTGTTCCCAAAAAATGAAATTACACAGGCATACTAATAGCTATTCAATGATGTGGGTTCCATTCATTCCTCCCATCTCCATCTCCACTAGCAGAATGGAGTATTTTTTATCAATAACAATTTTACTTGTGCAAGGATTACAGTCTCTAAACATCTGTCTTTGGACCTAGGTACTGCAATAAGTAAAGAATTAAAGTAAACAAGCAACAGCATGACAAGCCAATCAAGCTAAGCATATGGCAAAGGTAACTAGCACATGGGAGCAAGATAAGAAAAATGGAAACCCAACATCAGGAAGGGGATTTTTTGATACACACATTTTAAGCATGAGGGAGATGCCTTCAGATGTTATCTCAGATTTACTAATGGGGAAATATCTGTTTCTACAAACAAACAAAAAATTCTATCCTGGAACAAATGGCAAATTTTCATTCATTTGACTCAATTTTCACATATAAATGTCAAACTTTGGCAGGTAAAATGCCAGCATTTTGCTAGAAAAAGTATTTCTTATGAAGAAAATTAGTCTCCACTAGCTCAAATTATTTTTCTAAAGGTCAGAAGGACAAATTCAGAAGTTAGCTAAGTCCAGACTGACTAAGTTTTTGTAACTGATGCTTTTCCTTTCCCCAACATTCCTTTTGCCTGAGTGCTTTATTTAGGCCCCTGCTACACATTACAAATAGTACGCAATTAACTGGTTAATCACGCAATAAATTTAAAGCAGCCACACATGCAAAGTAATTATCACAGGAAAAAATTATTCTCCAGCTATAAAAAGAGCCAACCCACTATAAAGTGAGTGCTTGAAAATGTGTAACAGCTCTAGAGCTGGTTTCTATCCAGCTTTAATTTGAATGTAAGGCACGGTCCATAGACATTGGACACCACTACCTAACATCTCATTTTCCCTGGTCCTTTAAAAAAGAAACAAACACTCCTCTGAATCCCATCCAACGAATCAGAGTGTAAAACAGTTTAACTGGTGTAATACATACTCAGGGATGAAGGAGAAAGGAATTTGGCAAATAAAGCTATTATGAGAAAGATGTAAAAAGATTTAAACATCCCTACAACCATTTAAAACACACATTGATGTTTTCTTTTCTCCATCTGTACTTCAATCATGAATAGAAACAGTTGCTGAGATCCTGGCCCCAATGGCTTCAGTGGCGACAATTTCATCTTGTGCATCATGAAAGGAGTGTGATGAAAGAAGGGTCATGGGCCTTTTTAATGCAATTTACTAAAGCCTATACTTTTAAAAGTTGGTTTGATTAAGCTGAACATGTAAAAGATTCCCATGTCTGTTTATAAAGAGTTGCAAAGGTGAAGAATCTTCTGTGAATCATGATATGCAATCAAGTTATCAGGCTCTTTACTAAAGAACTCAAAAGGAAAAAAGTAATGAAAAAAACTTTTCATTTTCCATTAGGAATGCATGCCCATATATGTATACATGTATGTGTGCATGTTAAGGCTGACAAACAATGAAAAAAAACTCATCGCAATTAATTACAGGATCTTTAAAAAGTTGCGATTAATCACAATTTTAATCACACAGTTAAACAATAGTCAGCACCCCCCGCCCCAACAACCCAGAGCCCATGTACCCTGTGGCTCCTCCTTGCCACCACCAACAGTGCACAGCCCCATCCCTTACCCTGGTCCACCCCATACCCGTTCCAGATGCACCCTTGCCACAGCTGACCAACCGTAACCCATGTGAACAGCGCTGCCCCGGCCCACCCCACGCCTGCTCCAGATTCATCTGCCCATGCTGATCAGCGGCATCAGCCAGGCAGAAACTGCTGCTCAGTGCAGAGGAAAAGTGGCCTCTCCCCCTCACTGCAGCTGGGCCCTTCTTGCTGCAGCCCCCTGGACCCCACACCGGGGCTGCCCTGAAGCTCCTCTGTACTGCCAGTGCTGCCCTACTGGATGCCCTGGAGGCAACAGTGATGGCAGTGGAGAGGAGCTGTAGGACAACCCAGGAGCAGGCTCTGGGTCACTGCAGCAAGAAGGGCCCAGCAGTGGTGAGGGTGAGGGTTTCCTCTATGCCAAGTAGCAGCTTTTGCCCAGCCACTGTCACTGCTCTGTATGGATGAGTGAGTCTGGAGCAGGTGTGGGGCAGGCCCGGGTAGGGGCTGTGTGCATGGGTTCTGGCTGTTCTGGATCTGGTCTGCTCCACTGGTCAAAATGATATGTGGTATTAAGGTAATTAAAAAATTGATAAATTAATGTAGTTTTGTGTTAATCACATAAGTTGACTGTGATTAACTGACAGTCTCTCTCAACAGACAGACAGACAAATATTGCAGAGCTAAAATTCTACGATGCTTATTATTTTTTAACATGCTGTATCCTAGTGAGTCTAAAAAATATTTTATTATTTTCTCCAACATAGAAAACTCTAGTCACAATTGGCTTTAGGTTTCCATTTTCTGGACAATACAATTCCAAGACTGCCATCTTGGCTATAAAAATTAACCCTTATCGCTCCATACAATGTTTTTCTTGTTGTCTCAAAGATATTTCCAAACTCCATCATTTCTTGTAAGATACTGCTCACACCTAGGCATGCTAGTCTTATAAGCCTTTTATCAAACAACAGAACTCCTTCTAACTGAGGTTTAAGATCCTTATTTATGTAACGAACTACTGTTTCACCTCCAGGTTATAGAAATGAATAAAAAGTTGATTCATTCTCTCTAATAGAAAGATGTAAAATCCTTGACCTATATACATCCATCCTGAAAATAAGTTTAAAAGATTATTCTAAATTTTCAAACCTAAATAATGTTTCATTTTGAGTTACAAGTAAAAACCAGCTTCTGTTATTATTTTATCATGTATAAGCTTTTGATCCCTTTTGATAATCCAGGGGGGAAAAAAAATGGACCAAACTAGCTTCCTGCTTTGGAAACTGTGCATAAGCAATTTCTAGTTTGTCCTCAAAATTCATACATTTTGAACACTATTGGAGAAATACTTTCCACCTATAATACTTGGTTTGGAAAAGTTCCTAAGAATCTGGATTATCAGAATTCAATATACCTTATAATTTTTCATTCCTGTATTTCAGATTTTATCAGGAATTCACAATATTATTCCAGCTTATTACCTGAGCGATGGACTTAACTCTGAAGACTTGTGGCTGAAGACTAAAAAATGTACTTAGTATGAATATTCAGTAGTATTCACTTAAATCCTTTCAGCAAGAATTCCTTTTAGTAAAATAATTTTTTTTTCTTTTTTACAGAAAATGTTAACAGAAAACAAAATTAGAAAAATGAAATTAATTTACATTTTTAATATGAGCAAATAATATTTGCTCAATGTCACGGCGGGGTCCTTCAGGAGAGCCGTGATCTCCTCGAGGTCCCTCGCTCTGTGTCAAGGCCGGCCCAAGGCACCCTCTTATTCTCGCCCACCACGTCTTGTTGGAAAATGTAATAGGGAGGCTGCCTATGACTCCCTGGGCACGGCTACTCGGGACCTCTGTCCCCGTGTGTTCCTGGACCCCCTGGGGGTCTCCCGCTATGGTGGGTGTTCCCTGGACACCCTAGCCTTATGGGCTATGCGTGGCTCCTACCACCCCTAATACCAACCCCCTAGCCTCGCTGATGTGAAAGACTTTGTTGTGTCTGCACGCCCACTTCCCGGGCCCTTCTTCTAAAACCTAGCCCACTCTTTGGCCTTCTCTATACTAGGCTAGTCCCCTCTGGGACATCATCTCTGGCCACCGGTCTTTTGGGCCCACTGCACTACCACCCTTCCTGATACGGGCTCACCGCGCTGCTACTCCCCGTCCTCTCGGAGGCAACCGTAGCACCTTGCCCTTCTCTGGGTTTTCCGCGGTGCTAGCCTGTTACCGGGCTCCTCAATATGGACCCTCTCGGGCTCCTCAGTAATCACCCCTCCCTGGGGCTGAGGTCTATGCACCCCGCAAGTGACGCCCTTGCTGGCGCCTGCTGCGCCCGTCCTGGGCTTCCTAATATGGAGCTCCCCCTCTTTGGGGCTCGCCGTGCCCACCTCGGGCTCCCTGATAAAATAGCCCCTCTCTCTGGGGCTGGTGTCTATGTACCCCACACATAACCCAAGGTCTGTGTTCCCCGTCCGTAACCCACTGGTTGCGCTCCTTGCCACCAGTTGCTCCTGCACTGGCGTGTAAACTGCGCCCTCACTGGTGCTGTAAGAATGATGCGCCTTCCTGGTGCTAGACCGCGCCCTCACTGGTGCTGTAAGAACGATGCACCCTCCTGGCGCTAGACCGCGCCCTCACTGGTGCTGTAAGAACGATGCACCCTCCTGGCGCTAGACCGCGCCCTCACTGGTGCTGTAAGAACGATGCACCCTCCTGGCGCTAGACCGCGCCCTCACTGGTGCTGTAAGAATGATGCGCCCTCCTGGCGCTAGACCGCGCCCTCACTGGCACTGGGGCACCCCACCCCTGTGGGGTCCCTATGAGGACACTGCGCCCTCTTGGCGCTAGGGCATCCCACACTCTCTGGGGTCCCTCTGAGGCTCAGCCACTCCTCTCCTAGCTAACTGACCTCACGATTCTGCCCTATAACTCTCAGGGCCTAGCGCACTCTCACTGGCGCCGGGGCCTCACACTCCCTTGTGAGTCCCCGATGAGGCCTCCTCCAACCCCTACAGCCTCACCCAAACCTCCAGTGTAACATTAAAGCCAAACATAAACTAGAGCCTCCTGGCTGTAAGTCAAACATAAAGCCCCCTGGCTAAACCATAGTGCCCAATCCTCTCAGGGCTATCATGAGCTGTACTTGCAAATCAGGCTTCTTCCCATATCTTGGCTGAGGGAGCTCCTGCCTCTCCGGCTGCTGGCAGGGAACTGCCAGCCTGGCCTCAGCCCTGGGCTCCATAAGGGCCAGGCCCTGCCCCCTACAGGCAGCTGGCTCCCCTTAGTTGCTCCGGCAACCCGCAGCTGCGCTTGTTACCCTGGCAACCCTCAGCTGGGCTCATTATGACATGCCAGGACTCTGTCTCTCTCTCTCCCTGGCAGTTTCTCCTCTCTAGGAGCAGAGTACCGGGGTGCCCTGTGACACTCAAGTCTAACTGTTAAAGCTTTAGAATACCAGTATTTTACATGCTCCCTGCACATGAGGGTCTTGTGGGTAACACTTTCAAAGGCACTTGAGTGACTGAGAACTTAGGACTCCTAAGTCACTTAGGGCACTTATACACATGCCCAACACTTGCTCTGATGCATTCTAATTAGAACATGTTAAAATCAAGTCTGCTGTAGCATTTTAATAAGAATGCTTGAACACCCTCAATGCCACATTTAGTCACTGCTCCTGCATTTCAAAATGGTAGCAGGGGCACCTTAACTAAAGCTTGTCAAACCATTGAAATAATGTGCCAGTTCCAGAGGGTTCATCTATGATACAAGCCATGCCCAACATATGATGGAGTTTGGAAAATATTTTACCTTTATTATAGCAATTTCCTAAATCTTAACACTCTTTGTAGTCAATTCTTGCTCTGGTAATGCTCCCATTTGTTTAGCTGAGAATTAGCTTTGAATAAGAGGGCATTAAAAAATAAAAAGCAGGGGCTAAAGGACTTGTCCCATTAATTCTTCTTAGCATATTTCTCTATTTTTATATAGCGAAGCTAGTTAACAATGATCTATGGGCAAAATTTTAAAGATTTCCTATAAGCAAAGAAAGACGAATGTACTTTATGAGATGGTTTCTACACCATCTGCTACAATACTTTAAATTAAATGATAGTAGGAAAAAGGTTCAAGAGAAACTATATAAACAGATGGCCCTGGGATAAAATGGTGACATGACATTTAAGCAATTTTTTTTTCATTACATATTACTGGTTTAGAACAAGGGCAAAGCCCAGAATACCACTAAAATGGCAAAACTATTTGGAACTCTAAATTTTACCAAATGGAACGTCTCAAAGCTACATAATCTTTTAGCTCTTTATTAGTCTCTGTGACTTATAAGAATAGAAAGGTAATCTTCTCTTTGAACTTACTCTACTTGACCTTTGCTCTGTTCATCTAACACTAGCCTCCTATTTGTTGTGCTCTTTTGGCTCAAACGTCCTCTCCTCTGTCTCCTGTTGCCTGTTGATAACATATGAAGGACTCTCATTCTCATTATGCAACTGGACACACACTTGACCTAGAGAACAAACAGAAAGGAGGAGTGGTATTTTGAGATTATTCACATGCCATGGGCCAATTATTGTTGTCTTTCAATTTATTTCTGGTTCACCTTTCCCACTGGAAACATGTTTTGATTTTCCACTGTCAAAAAGCCTATAGAACTCATTTAGTCCCAGAATGGTTTAAAGGACAAAAAAATGTGTCTCTCCTCAGCCATTAAAGGTGTGGCCTGTGGAATTCTCTTCATGAGCTTCCACCTCACAGGTCTTGTCAATACAGACAGAATAGCTGACAGGTGTGATCATGGCTACACACGTTTCTGGAAGTTTAAAGCAGACTGATTGCAACATAAAGACTATTTGACATTTATCCAATGGCTTTAAAGAAAGCATATAAATAATTTAGGATTTTGTGAACAGGGTCATATAATAGATGGAAATAATGATGGGAAAATGGGACTTTATTTGTAAGTTTGTGACAAATGTGTAGAATACACACTAGGGGAAAGTGAACCAGTAAGTATATCCATTTTTAATCATTATTTGGCTGAGCAATAAAGATAATACTTCAAATATTTACTCCAGCTCCTGACATATGATTGGTAGGTGCTAAGCTAAATTACAAGGCTGGAAGGCCTCCCTGGGTTGAAGACTGTGATTATTCCTCCTTCTCTCAAGCTCCTCCCCTCTGGAGGGGAGTTCCCTTCCAATCACAGTGCTCTAGGGGAGGGACGCAGAAACAACATATGAGGCTGTGTGTGAACTGATCTGTACGCCTTTTGTTAGCTCTCTGTCTCTGTTGCAGCAGCAGCATCTGAAGGACTCTGACTTGGTAGTAAGTAGTCTCGTGCCATCAAGTTCTATACAATCTTTTTCTGTTTACCCTTGCCTACAATCCCTATTGTTATCTATTCCTTTCAGCTTATTCTTCCCCCCAAGTCCTCTTATTTGTTCTTGTTAGCCTGTCTTCCTCTCCCCACACCAAAAGAAATCTGTATTTTCCCTGACTGTCATCACTGTGCAGGAAAGTACAACATATATTACATGTATTACATAGAGACACACACATTTTGCAGCACACTTTGGTGAAACATCATGAAGTGTGCTGGAAAGGCAGGTGCTAGATCTGCCAAAGGAGGGAGAGGGGGCAGAGGGAGAGCTGCAAGTGCCCCCACACCCCAAACATAGACACAGCCTCTTTCCTGGCAGTGAGAAGTCTTCTGCTGCTAGTGGGAACAAAGAGGTAGGAACTGTGTCTGCACCTGCAGCACCACCAGTAACCACAGTCAGCAGCAGCATGACATTCTCCACTCCAATTTCAGTTGCCAGCATGAACCTGCCAGTGCCAGAGGAGGAGCTGGATCTGGAAGCAGGGGCACTCAGTGCCATAGTCAAGGAAATTCTGGGTAAGGAGGAGGAATCTGAGTTTGTGCTCCACACCCCTCAAAGTTCCCTTAGAGGCAGGTCTCCTTCTGCAGAAGGCACCTTGGAGAAGGCTGTGGGAGAAGGTGGTTCAGCTTTTCCTGTTGTTGTGCCTCTACCTGCTGAGGAGGGGGATAAGGCAGGATCTCCTGCCTCAAGCCACAACCCAATGGGTTGTGTAGTATGGGATCATTTTGAGGTGGCATATGATCCCATGTATGCTATCTGCCACCATTTCCAAAAGCAGGGCAAGGATGTGAAACACTTCACCACCACGGCAATGCTGCTGCATCTCAGGAGGCAGCACCTCCTTGCCCTTGTTCTTCCTCAGCCTAGCACCAGTGGGAGCATGCCCAAAAAGAAGTTCCCCTCTCACTCCAAAGCCCCTGTCCCCAAGAAGCAGAGGCAGGCCACCTTGGACCAGTGGGAGAAAGGTGGGGACAAAGGGGGTACATTCCCAGTATGAGCGAGGTCACCCAGAGCATTGGGGAGATGCTTGCTCTGGATGGCTAGCCCTTCTCCTTTGTTGAGTGTCAAGGGTTCAGGTGGCTCATAGCACTCATGGCCCCATCCTAGCAAGTGCCCGCATGCACCACCTTTAGAAGGACAGTGGTGCCCTCCCTGTATGAGGCATGTAGAGAGTACTTGAGGGAGGAGCTGTGGAAGGCAGGGCCACAGGTAGCCTCGCCCTTGACCTTGGACATCTGGAGTAGCCAGGGTAGAGATCGTGCCTACCTTTCCCTCACAGGGCACTTATGCAATGAGTCAGGGAATTGGTGGGCTCTCCTTCAAGAAGAGGTGATGGATGAGTTCCACATGGCAAGAGAGATCATGGTGGCCATGAACCGCATAATGCAGGAGTATCTCTTTGGGCAGGCCAAGCTCACCCGCAGGTTCATTGTCACCGACAACAGGGTCAATATGGTCAAAGCGGTGTGTGATGCCAACTTTGTTGGCATCCGCTGTGTGGCACACAAGTTCCACCTCATGATCAGGTATGCCTTGGAGGGTTACAGGGCTCCCAGTGACAACACCATCACTACCATAACCAGCTAAGCTAATTTCAAAATGAAGGAAGGTGGCAAACTGCTTCCACCAGATCATCAAGGGGGCAAGATGCTGCAGGACAAACAGGCAGAGCTGAGCATCCTGAAGCATAAAATCACACAGGATGTGGAGACTCAGTGGAACTCCACATGCCTGATGCTCAAAAGTCTGGTTGAGCACCAGAGGGCCATCCATGAGATGGTGTTGCTTGGGTAGATTGGGATCAGTGGCCCCCTTAACAGAGCTGAGTGAGATACCGTCTCCCAAATCTTGGTAGTCTTCAAGCCATTCCTTGAGACCACTGAGAGCCTCAGCACTGGCGATGCCCTCCTTAGCCAGGTGATCTCCATAGTGAAGGAGCTTGAGAATCAAATGGAGAAGGTCCAGGGGAACAATGTTCCTGGCTGGGCAAGTTGCTTTCACCAGAGGTGCAGGCACTGGTGAAGCAACTGAAGGAGGGCATCAAAGAACAGCTCGATCCATTGCGGTCCAATACAGTCCATGTGCTGGCAGCCATGTGCAACCTGAGGGTGAAGGGGAGCATCTGCATCAGCAAAACTCTTGATAACTGGGCAGAGGTGCTGGTGAACAGAGTCAGGGAGGCAGAAGGGCAGAGGCAGGGGTATGTGGAAGAGGGGGATCCACTGTCCCATGCCAGCACTCCAAGCACCAGTCAGTCAATCTCCTCCACCACAGCTGCTGCCAGTGTGGGCCAAGGGCATGGCTTCAATGTTGGGGTCCAGAGGCACTAGACACCACCATCCAGCAGGTAGCATGGAGGCCTCAGTGGCTACCTATCTCATCAGGGACATGGAGCCGCTGCAATGCAACCCCTTAACCTATTGGGCAACCCACATCCAGATGTAGCAGGATCTGGCCACAGTTGTCCAGGAACACTTGTCCTGTCCCCCAACCAGTGTTCCAAGTAAGAGGCTGTTCAGGATTGTTGGGAATGTTGTGACACCCCACACATCTCCTTCAATCCTGGTTTAGTGGAGCAGCTGGTTTTCCACAAGGTGAACCTCCTGCTGCTGGGGTTCCCCAAGTTCCACATGCAGATGGAGTGAGTGTCACCTTCCTCACTCCACACCTATTTCCTTCATTTAGTTGCTTTCACAACCATTAATGCCCCATTCTCAGAGCTGGAGGCAGCAGTTTAGTTTATCACCAGTCAGCAGGGGAAGAAGATATCCCTGCTGAGCTTCCATGCCAAGACAAACTTGGAGGTATGGGCTGGGGGTATGGAGAAGAAGGAGTCCCCACGTCCTGGGCATGACCTAAAACTGCAACTTGCCAGGGTAGGGAGGCTTAGTGGGACTGACGGTGGCATGGCAGCTCCAGGAAATGCTAGGACTGTGAACCTCCCTGGTGAAAGGTGGGTAGGAGGTGCCTGATAACCTCCAGCCACTGCATGTACAGTCCTAGCTGGGGAAAGCCCAGACCTGTAAGATCTTTGAGAGGCCTGAGGCTTACTTGTGGCAGTGGAGTTGTGACAGTGAGAACAGGAAGGTAGCTCAGACCTGAGGTACTCTCAACTGGTCCATGCTGGGGCCATGACCTAAAGGAGGGTCAAAGGGCCAGGGGCACACCATGAGGAATGCCCAGAGCAAGAGGTTCAGGATTCCAACTGGCCTGATGATGGGGCCAGGGCCTAAGGGGGATAAAAGGACCTAGAGAGGGGGCCGCAGCAGGAGTGTGTGGAGGATAAAATCTGTGAGGCATGGGCCACAGCGTAGAGGAAGTATAGAGCTGCAGAATGTATGTCACTCCTAGATATCAGGGGCTTAAATGGGCAGCCTCCTGCCCGGATAACATCTGAATCAGTTTTCCATCAAGGTGTGGCAGATGAAAGAGGGGCAGGCAGTTGACCCAGAAATAGGTGTGCAGGCTGAGATCTAACTGGCACTGGGAAGGCACCCTGGTACAGGCTACTATCCCTACTTTATTCATCCTGCTGTACCTTAACACACACAAGGCAGACAAGGTTCTTTGGGTCAAGCTGATAGATAAACTAAATAGTTGGAGAAATATATCTTAGCAAGCTTTCAGGTTTAAAAACCCTTCATCAGGCTGAGGAAACAACTGCAGTTGGCATGTGCTCTTCCTGCATGGAATGAATAGTAAAGAAGCCAGAGGTTGGTACGCATGCAAGAAAGCCAGTCAGTGAAAATGTAAAATGAGGCATCAGGGGGTGAGAGAGAGGCTGCGAGGGAGAGGGAAAGGGGGATGTAGTAAGTAAAAGTGGAGAGGTACCTAGGGCGTCAGGTAGGTTACAGTGTGTCATAAATCCAATGTCTTTATTGAGTCCATGAATTTTTGTAATGAGGAGGTTGATGACATGAACTGTATAGGCTTATCTTTGAAAAGTGTTTTGTAAACTCACTTTGAGGATCAGGACTGAGAGACTGGAGAGAGAGTGGTTTTCTTGTGAGAAATGTGCCCCCACCAGATTTCTGGTGTGCAGTTATTGTTTTGTCTCTCCTACATATTTTCCATCAGGGCATTTGGTGCACTGGATGAGATATATAATGTTTCTAGAGGTGCAGCTGTAAGATGCAGGAATGTTGATGATTCTGTTGTGGGGTGTAGTAATTGTGGGGGTACTAGAAATATTGTTGGCATATTTTGCATTTCTTATCATGGCATGGTCTGGATCCATACGGTGCGTTTTGGGGTATGGTAAGTTGGCTTCTAGTGATGAGGTTAGTGAGGTTCAATGTTTGTTTAAATTTACAAAACACTTTTCACAGACAAGACTGAACTTCATCACTTCATCAACTTCCTCGATACAAAAACTCATGGACTCAATATAAACCTTGGATTTCTGACACACTACAACCTGCCTGACATCTGACTCCAAAGGTACACCTCCAATATTACCTGCTATATCCCCCTTCCCCTCTCCCTCCCAGCCTCTCTCTCACCACCTGCCACCTCCATTTCCATTTCCACTGACTGGCTTTCTTGCCTACATTGCATGCCAGCCTCTGGCTTCTTTACTATTCCTTCCATCCAGGAATAGCACACTCACCAACTACAGGTGTTTCCTCAGCTTAATGAAGGGTTTTTCAAACCAAAAGCTTTTCAAGATACAATTTCTCCTAGTATTCAGTTGTTCTAATAAAAGATATCAAATCTGCTCAAAGAACCTTGCTTGCCTGTTTGTTAGACCAACACGGCTACAACCAGAAACCCAGTTAACATACACAAGTGACACGAGTTTTGCTTTCAACAGTTTGAGGTGCACTTTCACAGAAGCTGCTGCACCTATCTCCTTGAAACTTGGCAGGCTTCATGCCTTCAAAAGGGGCTACCATACATGCAAAAGAAAAAATTACCAACTTATAAGTATTTCAGTGATTCCCTGATTCAGCGGCCAAATATCCAAATCTGATTCGACCAAACCAAATTGGGACAGTGATTCAAATCACTGTCCCACTGAATCTGGATCAAATAATTGCCACTTTGCACTGGCCTATCAGCTATGCTCTAGGAATATGGGTCACTTTCACCAATTAGCAATAGCGAAACAGCTCAAGCAGTTTGACTTTTTATCTGCATGGATGGCGAGGTGGCAAGACTCAGGTAAAGGAATCTTGAATGCTTGTTCCACATCTCAAAGAATCAGCTCTTCTGAGATATGGACTAGGTGAGATGGAAAGTATGGTATGAAGGGGTAATTTTCTACAACAGTTCATTTAACAACATCTGTATATTCATATTATTTTATAGATTATTTCACAGAATCATAGAAACGTAGGGCTGGAAGGAATCTCATGAGGTCATTTAATCCAAGCTCCTGCTCCAGGCAGGATCATCCCTGAGAGAGACAGAGAGTGAGAGCGAGGTTATATAATTTGTTTCAACTAGGAACAGAACTACTGTACTAAACACAAATATAATAAATTCCTCTACACTGCTTTTTAGTGATGCATGCATGCGTAGTCAGTATGTTACTTAAAATTGCCAATAGCTCAAATTAAGAGCAAGACCTTAAAAAGGGGGATAGAGCAAAATGCCATGTTTATTGGTTACATGAAGCAAACACATAAGCTTGGACACACCTGTCATACAAACAGACCTACACAAGCATACATACAAACAGACATAGACAGACACACAGACAAAACCACTCCAGTAAGGTGTTATAGTTACCAGCAGATGTTACTCAATATTAGCACTGGATGGCCAGGTCCAGGCTTATTGAGGATATGAGCCGGGGTATACAGACATGCATGCCTGTCCTCCATGAATGGAGTGGGTTGCAGGGAGTGGATTCCCCATTTTGGCTTGTCTGCATCTCACTTTTATAGGGATTTCAAGTCTTTGTTTAGCATTGGGGTTTGTTCATGCTCAGTCTTTAATTAGAGGTTGTTTCTTTTTATCTCAACCTGAGGTCATTCCAGTAAAGTTAGTTATCTCCACTGAAGCATTATGTCCTTGATCTTGAAGCATTGTGTAGTTCAAATGGCAGGATGTACAAAATTCCTTCTTCTTTGCACCTGATCACAGATGAGTTCTTCGGCCATCCATTAATTAGCTTAATTATTTATTGTCTGGTAACGTATACAATGGCGCCTTGTTCCTTACACAATCAATTAAATCTTCTGTTTTAATGCAAATTGTTACCATTCTTTCAACATTCACCCTCTCACACAGACACTCACGTACACAGGGCATAAGAAGTTAATCTACTCATGTCAAGCAAGCACAAAATGGACTTTTAGTTGTTCATAAAATTATAGAGGTTTATCAATTCAATACTATTATCATTTAAGCATAATAACTAATATGCAAAAATCCATACTTCAAGTATAGCTACAGAACAGTGATAGTCCATGTAGACCCAAGAAGGTACTTACTTGATCAAGGCCGGTGGAGTCCTGAAAGGTAAAATCCTCATTCATAACAGAATCTCTCTGGATAGTTTAAGCTAAGATTTTATCCTGTGTTGTTAATCAAAGTAGACAAGTTGTTTGATACTCAGCATTTGTACTTTTTCAAAGTGTGCATGAGGATTCGTCCCACATTGAAGATCAGTTCAGAACTCTGGTAAAAACAAGGAAGGATCAGAAAGACTGATACATTATGTGACAAGTCCACAAGTTGACTGTTTGATATATGGTCAGAAAATTAATTACAGGATAGTGTGAAAGTGGTACTGCTTCTAAAATTAACTGAAAGAAAAGAAAGTGGCACTGGCAAGGGAATGGAATAAATTAGCGTCTTTACATATTTTAAAGTCAGAAAGACCATCCTGATTATCTTAGTCTGACTTTCTGCATAAGACAAGGAATACATGTGACTTCATCCAGCAGTTCCTACACTGAATCCAGTAACTTGTATTGAGTTTTGAGTTTCAAGATAAATTCAAATGTATTTCCTAATATTATTTTACAAATCACATATATATACTCTTATTAAAATCCAGTGATTTTTTTTCAGTCTATAAAATGTAAATACATGAGTATTTCTTAGGTAAGGAAAAAGATGATCTGATACAGCAGAGTCTCTGCAATTCAGGAACATTTAGGCTGAGAAATGAAGGATTCAACTAGATAAATATATCAGACAGAAAAAGGAATAATGGAAACAGGACAATTTCTTTTATAAAGTTAAATGGCCTTCCTTCCTTGAATAGTTATGAGATCAAAACATTGGCTCATGTGAGCTGATCTTCTGTACAAGGATGACTCTTTAGTTGATAATATAAGGAGGCCAGGAAATAAAGCAAGCCATAAAACATGAAAGAAACATCTTCAAGGATCCTTCCAGTAGAAGTAGAATAATAAACAGAGGAAAGAGAAGCAATAAAACATATAGGAATATAAAAGGCTACAGGATTGTCATACATCTAACTAAAATTTTCTGGTGCATAGAAATGTTAAACGGAGACAGATGATCTGAAAGAACTAATTTAAAAGATAAAATAGACACAATTTAAAAATGTAGAAGTAAAACACTGAGATGTTATGAGATGCACATTATCAGTGAAATATATTAATAAGCTATCAGTGGAAATAAGGAAAATACCTGTGTCAATGTTTGTCAGGCCACAGAATTACTATCACTGTCAATCTTATTTTTGTTTTTAAAAATTACCTTATTTTCAAGATGCAAAATTGTTCATTCAATCTGTTACTCAAGCACTTGACTGCTCTCAATATTCAGATGCAGGAAGAAAAACACCCACAGTATTCTTCAGTGAATTTCAATGGAATGTTAATATGCCATGAGTACATTTAAACATATAAAAACAATACAGAACCCTCCTTGTTATTTTTGTAAAATGTGGTACAGTAATATCTACATCAAATTCACACTCTTCTCTTTTTTCTTTACTGGATATTGACGACCATAAAGGGAAAAAATGTAAACATCTTTTAAGCTTTGTTAAATATTAATGATTTTCTCTTTCCTTGCCTAAGATTTCAGGACAGATGAAACTCATCTACACAGACTGTTTCAAAGGCTGAACCTAAGAGACATTAAGAGTGGTACAGACACTTAAAATCCTGCTAACTAAAGGGAAATGCTACCTCAGGGGAGAAGAAATAAGAAGCAATTAATATGGAGAATGGGTCAGTGACAAAAAGAAGAAAATTAAATCTGAGCCCCAGAGGCAGACAGAGATGACAGAAAATGGGAAAACGGCATTTTAAAGTTTCTGGTAATAGTTTTATAAAGTTCCTAAATATCACCTGGTTCTTTATTTTTTAAACATATATTACAATGTTGTTCTGTTTACCTCCAAATTCATAGTCACCTGCAAGTAATTCGATGAAAATTAATAGATGTGTTCAGAAAATGGGTAATTTTAAATCCTAATGGTACACGTCAATTAATAAAATGCTGGGTTTTTTTCCCACTGAATACTAAATGTATTTAAACTTAAAATGTTGGACAATTTTCTTATAGAGAATAAGGGAAGTAAATCTTGTGCCTCAGTTTGAGTGAATTCTTCACACACGCTACTGTTTTAATATATGTCCACATTTTTTTAAGTAGGCACATGCTTGTACACTATTGTGAGTCACAATGTGTCCATAGTGAGTGGTCAAAACAAGGAAAGTACTGGAAATATTCAGGTATTTGAAATACAGACTGAAAGCCTTAATTAAAAATAAGAAGGCTCCTCTGAAAATGCCAATTCTTCGTTTTTACTTGTTTTTTTTACTACAGAAAAATAAAGTAATTCTGTTATAAAGAACTCAGAAAGACCAGATTATTTTTAACTCTGTAAATTTTCCTTTAAAAGTGCTGAGTTCATCTTGTGAATCATGTTTGCACACCTAAGAGTGCCTAGGCTTACAGTCAGTGAAGATCTAGTCAGGGAACTTCTGGAGGGACTGGACGTATTTAAATCAGCTGGTCCTGATGACCTCCACCCCAGAGTGCTGAGAGAATTAGCAGAGGTCATTGTGGGACACCTGGCAAGGCTTTATGAGCACTCGTGGTGCTCTGGTGTGGTGACGGAGGACTGGAAAAGGACCAATGTGGTTCCCATTTTCAAAAAAGGGAGGAAAGAGTACCCAGGAAACTATAGGCCAGCTAGTCTTACCTCAATACTGGGTAAGCTTTTTGAGAGAATTATCCTGTCACATGTCCACGAGGGGCCAGCGGGGGGGGCGGGGGTTATGCTTAGGGGCAACCAACATGGGTTCATCAGAGGCAGGTCCTGTCAGACCAACCTGGTGGCCTTCTACAACCAGGTCACAAAATCCTGAGACACAAGGGTACCAGTGGACATAGTCTTTCTGGACTTCAGGAAGGCCTTCAACACCATCTCTCACCCCATTCTCATTAAAAAACTAGGGGACTGTGGCATCGACATCTAAACAGTCAAATGGGTCACTAACTGGCTGGAGGGTTGCACCCAGAGAGTGGTGGTGGATGGGTCATTTTCAACCCGGAGGGATGTGGGCAGTCCCCCAGGGCTTGGTCCCCCAGGGCTTGGTCCTTGGACCTGCGCCTTTCAACATCTTCAGCAGTGACTTGGACGAGGGGTAAAAAGCACCCTATTCAAATTTGCTGATGACACAAAGATGTGGCGGGGTGTGAGCACACTAGAAAGGAGCAGTAGGCTGCAATTGGACCTGGACAGGTTACAGGGGTGGGTGGATGAGAACAGGATGGGTTTCAACACTGAAAAGTGCAAGGTGCTGCACCCGGGGAGGAAGAACCAGCAGCATACCTACAGGTTGGGGAACTCCCTTCTTGTCAGTGCAGAGGCAGAAAAGGTTCTTGGAATCATTATTGATGCCACAATTAACATGGGCCGACAGAGTGGGGACGAGGTCAGGAAGGCCAACTACACCTTGTCATGCATCCACAGATGCATCTCAAGCAGGTCCAAAAAAGTGATCCTCCCCCTCTATGCGGCATTGGTCAGGCTGCAGTTGGAGTACTGCATCCAGTTCTGGGCGCCACACTTCAGGAGGGATGTGGACAGCATTGAGAGGGTCCAGAGGAGGGCCACTCGCATGATCAGGAGGCAGCAGGGCAGGCCCTATGAGGAGAAGCTAAGGGATCTGAACCTGTTCAGCCTCCACAAGAGAAGGCTGAGGGGGGATCTGGTGGCCTGTTGCAAACTAGTCAGAGGGGACCAGCAGGCATTGGGGGAGTCCCTGTTCCCCCAAGCACTACCAGGAGTTACTAGAAATAATGGCCACAAGCTGGCAGAGGGTAGATTCAGACTAGACATCAGGAGGCACTACTTCACTGTCAGAGTGGTTAGGATCTGGAACCAACTTCCAAGCGAAGTGGTGCTGGCTCCTACCCTGGGGGTCTTGAGGAGGAGTTTAGAAAAACACCTTGCTCGGGTTGTGTGACCCCAGTACTTTTTCCTGCCATGGCAGCGGGTTGGACTTGATGATCTGCTCAGGTCCCTTCCAACCCTACCAACTGTGAAACTATGAAACCATATACAATTGGCAGTCTCACTCCCCATCTTATTTTGTAGGAGTCTTCTGGGATCAATTTGGGAGAAAGGAAGAGATTAAAGGGTCCTTAATAGACTACAAAAAATAGAAAACATGTATTTTTTAATGTATTTTAGGTGTCAAAAAAGCATTATAAATTATGATTATTATATTACTATTGTTTGCACTAGCCCAATTTCACACTTCGCAGAAACAGGTCTGCCATTTAAATAAGATACCTTTGATTGATTATATGAATTTATGGGAATAAGTTAAATAACAAAAAAGTTATCTTCTCTCAAATCACAAACAATGGCATAGTTGCAATTCAAATGAAATATGAAGCAACATAAAAATAACAACAACAACCACCCTGCAAAACACATGAGCTAGGCCCAAACCCTACTGAATGACAATTTCTGACATTTCTGATTTGGCTAAGCCTGTGATAGCTAAAATTAAGGAAAAGAAAGGGAGCAAGTGATGGGCAGGCGGTGATGGCCAAGGGGAGTAGCATCTGGCACCTTGATGGATTAGGGAAAAGCACAAGGAGCCAAGGAGATAAAGGCAGTGGGAGCCTATGGGCTATGATTTATCCGTGTGGCCTGTGAGATACCAGTTGGACAGCCCTGATACAACTTCAAGCAATCTGAGAGCCCAAGGAATATGGGCTCTCCTGTGACTTTAATGCTGGCCTGTTTTTCCCTTGATGTGTCTCTTGACACTAATGGGAATAACATATCTACCATCAAGGAAGAATAGACAGAATTGTGTGGAAATGTTAAACAGTCTAAACCTTCTCTCCAGAAAAAAATCATCGATTTTCCTATTAGATCATTTGTCCTAACATTCAAAGTAAATACTTCAAATGAGTTTAATAGAGAGATCTTCCTTTAAAAGGTACTGGAAGTGCTGCAGTTTATAATAACAAATTGTCTTAGCTTAGCATATAGAAACAATTTATCAGGAATAGTGGTTTTACCAATGGATATAAATTTAATGACAGACAGGTAAAACAGGTAAACTGTCATACCAGTTTTAATCACTTTATTAGAGACACTCCCTTCCATAACAGTTTGATGGTATGATTTCCAAAGGCAAAAAAAATTTCATTTTTTACCATTTACAGAGGTGTTTAAAAGGAAGCTAAAATGACAGATTTATACAGTGAACTTTTCAATATTTTCAAAAGAAGATTTTACCCAAACTGGGCAGGGTCTACAAGTTATTTGTTTTCTCTTTAATGTTTACATCGAGAGAGAGAGAGACAGAGAGAGAGAGATCAAGAACATATTAGTCACAAAGTATCTGTAATGATGTTTCCCTTGCAGACACATTATCAACTACAGAACTGCAGTTTACTCTGTAATCAAATCTACCTTCTTTTATACTTCTTTAATAAAAATGGCAATATCAAATATCCAATACATCTATGTATGGCAATGGGATTAGAAAAAGAAACAAATAAAAATATGCTTCAGCCTTCTCAAATTCGTCTTCCCTTATTTCTAAAATAACTCACTTTAATTTTCTTAAAACTCTTTGTCACGGCAGGGTCCTCTAGGAGGGCCATGATCTCCTCGAGGTCCCTCGCTCCGTGTCAAGGCCGGCCCAAGGCACCCTATTATTCTCGCCCACCACGTCTTGCTGGTAAATATAAGGTTGGGAGGCTGCCTATGACTCCCTGGGCACGGCTACTTGGGACCTCTGTCCCCGCAGTTCTTCCGGACTCTTGTGGTTTCCCGGTATGACAGGTGCTCCCCAGGCACCCTAGCCTTATGGGCTATGCGTGGCTCCTACCAACCCCTAATACCACACCCCAAGCCTCGCAGATGTAATAGACGTTGGTGTGTCTGCACGCCCACTTCCTGGGCCCTTCTTCTATAATCTAGCCCACTCTTGGGCCTTCCCTACAATAGGCTAGTCCCCTCTGGGACATCCTCTCGATCCACCAGTCTTTTAGGCCCACCGCACCACCACCCTCTCTGGTACAGGCTCACCGCGCTGCCACTCCCCGTCCTCTTGGGGCAACCACAGCACCTTGCCCTTCTCTGGGTTTTCTGCGGTGCTAGCCTGTTACCGGGCTCCTCAATATTGCCCCTCTCAGGCTCCTCAGTACCGCCCCACTCTAGGGCTCCTCCATATGGCCCCTCCCTGGGGCTGGGGTCTATGCACCCTGCAAGTGACGCCCTTGCTGGCGTCTGCTGCGCCCGTCCTGGGCTTCCTAATATGGCGCTCCCCCTCTTCAGAGCTCGCCGTGCCCACCTTGGGCTTCTCAATAGTTCAATATGGTGCTCCCCCTCTTTGGGGCTCGCCGTGCCCACCTTGGGCTCCTCAATAGTTCAATATGGTGCTCCCCCTCTTTGGGGCTCGCCGTGCCCACCTTGGGCTCCTCAATCAACCAATATGGCGCTCCCCCTCTTTGGGGCTCGCTGTGCCCACCTTGGGCTTCCCAATAAAATCGCCCCTCTCTCTGGAGCTGGGGTCTACGTACCCCACACACAACCCGGGGTCTGTGTTCCCCGTCCGCAACCCACTGGTTGCGCTCCCCACTGCCAGCTGAGCCTGCACTGGCGCGTAAGCTGCGCCTTCACTGGTGCTGTGAGAATAATGCGCCTTCCTGGCGCTAGACTGCGCCCTCACTGGCACTGGGGCACCCCACCCCTATGGGGTCAATGCGCCCTCTTGGCGCTAGGGCACCCCACACTCTCTGGGGTCCCTCTGAGGCTCAGCCGCTCCTCTCTGAGGTTTACTGACCTCACAACTCTGCTCTGTAACTCTCAGGGCCTAACGCGCCCTCCCTGGTGCCGTGGCCTCACACTCCCTTGTGAGTCCCCAATGAGGCCTCCTCCAACCCCTACAGCCTCACCCAAACCTCCGGTTGTAATATCACAGAGCCAAACAAACTCAAAGTACAAGCCTCTAGGCTATAACATAACTACAAGCTGCATGGCCATAACTTAGTATCGTGGCTCGAGCCTCCAGGGCTATCACGCGCTATACTTGCCAATCAGGCTTCTTCCTATATCTTGGCTGAGGGAGCGCCTGCCTCTCCAGCTGCTGACAGAGAACTGCCAGCCTGGCCTCAGCCCTGGGCTTTATAAGGGATAGGCCCTGCCTCCTACAGGCAGCTGGCCCTCCTTAGCTGCCCTGGCAACCTGCAGCTGTGCTCGTTACCCTGGCAACCCTCAGCTGGGCTTGTTATGACCTGCCAAGGCTTTCTCTCTCTCTCCCTGGCAGTTTCTCCTCTGTAGGAGCAGGCACCAAGGTGCCCTGTGACACTCTTTTATTCAATATTTAATTTGCATGCAAATTAAAATGTTTCACAACCCAATACATTTGGGTCTTCATTTCTATAATTTCCCATTCCCCTCTTTCCTTTCATGTCTATGAAGCTTCTCTTTCTAATGAGATTATTTTAACAATGTTATAAAGCAGTTTGTTTTAATTTGCTTCTTTTGTAAATAATTATGTAGCTTCTTTTTTAAATGAGTATCTATCATTATGTTGTAAAGAATCCAGCTCCTTCTCTTTGCTGTTCAACAGACAACAATGAAGTAGCATGGTTCTACAAACTGACTAAACAAACCTTAGAAAGTTTTGGAACTACTTTTCTAAATGAATGTAGCCTGAATGGCTGGCAGCTATTTTTCTTTATGCATTAGGTCAGCAGTGACCACATTTTTCACCAGCCTCCAACCTTGCACTTAATGAACTTTCAGCAAAAAAAAAAAAAAAAATAGCTACTTAATGTTTGGGGTGCGAAGCTTCAGTAGCTGATTTGATTCAAAGGAGATTTGGCCCAATTTGGGAACTGAATCTCCAAATCCGAATCGAATCAGGAAACCAAGTAAAAGCTGCAAATCTATTCGAAGCATCCCAATCAATTTGGAAAAGATTTGGCCGTAAACTAAACAGACTGCCTCCAGCTGGTAAATCTGTTGGGGTTGGGGGAGGTAGGGAGGGATTGGGACTAGGAACAGCTGCCCAGCTGAGACGGGAAGCACATTACTCAGGGAGCAGGGCTGGGGGGGGGGGCACAGGATGCAGGCATGGCTTGCTCCAGGTGGAAGGGGGCAAGCAGCAGCAGGGCATAGCCCCTGCTCCCAGTGCTGCCACGTCCACATCTTGTGCATCCCATGTTAGCTGGCAAGCAGCAGCAAGGCAGAGCCCCTGGTCCCAGTGCTGATGCAGGCACAGCAGCACTGGGAGTAGGGGCTAGGCCCTGTTGCTGCCCAGAGAGAGCTGCACCTGCATCGTGCCCCCACCCTGTGCCAGCTGGGCAAGTGGCAGCAGGGCATAGGCTCCATGGCTCTCCCTGCCAGGGCAGAGGTAGGCACAGCTGGAGGAGCCACAGGAGAAGCCGCAATGGCTGCCCCACCCAGCCCCAGCCTCCTGGCACTTTAAAAAAGCCCCAAAGTTACCAACTCCAGTAATGGCAATTGGGGCCTCTGGGAACTTGTGGCAGAGCCCCCCCCACCATGCAGTGTAGGGCAGTTGGGATTCTCCCCTCCCCTGCTTGCCACCTACCTCATGGAGATTGTGCAGAGTAGCTATGTATGGTGCTGCATGCTGCCTGGGAGCTGGTGAGGGTGGCAGCACTCAATCCCAGCAGCTCCAGCTCCCAGACAGCATGCAGTACCCTACTGAGCCACTCTGCACCTGTGCCATGGGGCAGCTGCCATGAGGATGCCAGGTTGGGAGGCCATCCCTGCTGCCCCCCACTGCCCTGTGCTGTACAGGGGGGCTCTGCCACAAATGCCTAGAGGCTCCAATTGCCACTGCCAGAGCCAGTAAGTGCAGGGCTTCATTTTTTTTTTTTAAATTTCCAGGATGCTGGGGCCAGGCAGAACAGCCATTGGGGGCAGGGCTGGGGGAGTGGGAGGGGGGGGAAAGATGAGGGAGCAGGGGCTGAACAGGGGGACTCTACCATGTGGCCCCAGAGCTGTGGGAGAACCTGCAGCTTCCCAGCTGTGGCTGCCTCTCCCTGGCCAATCCGAATCATTGAATCAACACCGAATCTTCCGAAGCTGAACTGACTGTTTTGTTACCTTCTGAAATTAAAATACATTCCAAGATATTGACATTTTTCATATTTTTTTTTCCAGCTGTTCAGCCAGATCTAATAAAAATACTGGTCAGGTGTTTTTATCAAGAACCCCAAGAAGAAGGCATATGCAGAATAGTAAATTATTCACTTGAAATTAAGATCTTCAGGTACAAGAACTCAAGTAAGCAAGAACAGTTGAATTCCCTACTGGTAAAGCATTACAAAAGGAATTCCTACCCTCCTGAGAGAACGCATCAACAATATGGTAGAGGCATAATGTGGAATAGAAAAGAAAATTAGAGTAACTTGAAAGACCAGTTTGGGAATGCAGTGTGACCTGAGGGAGAATGTACTGCATTCAAAAGCTAATCTAAGTCCACCCCAACCATGCAACTCATCCAATAACAGATACCATCCATAAAAAAATCCTTTCTTTATACATATTTCTTGGTCCATTGTGGCTGCCAAATCACTCCAACACTGAAGTAACTTGAACATTTTCAAATTAAACATAATTCTCATTGTTACTGAGATCTTCAGTAATTAAAGTTTCCTAGTTTCTTTTTCAATTTCTAGATAAGATAGAAATCAGATGCGATTAACATAAGAAACATTGCTCTTAGATTTTTTAATAACTGACTGTGATGAAGGAACCATAACTTGAGGTGTACTGATGGAAAGCTGTGAAGTGTGAAGATTCTAACAGTTTTCTGACATTACTAGAAGTAGAAGACCAACATATAGTTATAAAACCCACTACTTACTCAATACTTTTACATCCAATTTCCTAACATTAAGAAATGCATTTTGATACAACTTGCTCCTAAGTCTTAGCTTATTCACATATGAAATGCCTCCCATGAGAATGCCCTTAACCATCCTCTTGCATTGGCTTTCTGAGCCACTAAAATGTGATTTTTTTTTTTCCTTGCACAGTGATCCAGCTTCAACAAGGAATGTGAGACAATCCAAACCAAAGTAACTTATAGTCTGGCACTACCTGGGAACTAGGAGATGCAAGTTTGTATCCCCTAAAATTGAGAAGGAAATTAATCCCATGTCTCTTCTTTCCCTGGCAATGTTTGAATCATTAATGCATTTTTTAAAAGATAGGCATCAGCAACACATGATGAGCCCTTTGAAATAAGAGTATTAGATATGTATCCTCAGAACTTTGGATTTCAAGTAGCTAGATAAGCCTTCCTGAAGTCCTGAGTGAAGCACCTAAATATCAGTGATATTTAGAGGTTTGCTTTTAAAAATTGGCTTGTAGGTAAAGTAGATATTCTGTTAGAATAATGGTCCAGGAGAATGGCAATGGCCAATTGGTTTCTAAAAGGCTGTTTGTGATAAAGTTTCCTTCAAGACCTACTGTGTCTGAAGCCAGCAGACACATAGGCTGGGAAATTGAAGGCATGTACCACACTGTTCCATAACATGAACTGTGTACCCAAATAGAGATAAGGGACTCTGAAGCATTGGCACCAGGTCACATTGCCCATCTAAGGCCTTGGGATTTCCTGTTTTCATGAACAGACCAAATTAGGAGGCCCAGTAAATAACCAGACTAATGTATGTATGTGATGGATTTGTGGGAAACAAAGGAATATACTGACAGAACAGAACATGAACATATGATGGCCACAAGGAAACCAATCTACAATGCCTGGAAATGAAAAGTCAGAGAAGGGAGAAAAAATGCATAAAGGAGGAATTTCAGAGCAGCAAAGGGTCTGTGAGAGGAGAACTCAAGGCGACCATGGACAGAGGGCACACCACCAGCCCTTCTCACCCACCCCACTGTGAGGGGTGGGCCTCAGCCTTCAACCTCCATGCTACTGACATATGACATTCAAGAACGAACCTCAGGGTGAAGGTCAAGTACTGGCCAGATGTACCTTCCATCTGTGACAGCTCTAGGACTGGTAGATATAGAATCAGGGAGCAGGGGGGTTATTTTTGTGACAGGGGGCCTCCTTGGGGCCAAGCTCTGTGGCCCACCCACATGTCTCTGGGCAACCGCCCGCTTATCTCGCCTGCCATGCCTTTGATGATAATTGATTCATATATCGATGTCAATTAAGCGGGAGGCTGCCCATTATAATGCCCCGATGCCAGGGGGCGCTCTGCGGCTCCGACCTCCCCTAATACCGCAGCCCAAGCCTCGCAGATGGCATCTCGCTGTTCTCCTAGTCACCAGCCCCACACTGGGCCCCAGGATCATCCTAACAGGACCCCTCTCTGATCCTTCCTATCAGGCAGCCATTCCGCCTTCATCCGGGCTACCTATCCCCCCCGAAGCTATCTTCCCCTCTCGGGTGTGGTCCCCCCAGGACCTTTGGCCATTTGCTCTGGCCCACCTCCAGGCCAGTCGGGACCCCAGGCCCCTGGCTCTTGGGCGTCCCTCGCGGTGGGCCCCTGGCCCTTTTGACTACCATAGTCCTGGCCCCAGCTTGGGCCAGTCGAGGGTACTCTCCCCTTTGGGCTGGGTCTCTCTAGCCACTCACTCTGTCACTGGGCCTCACCGTGCCACTACTCCCCGTCCTCTCGGGGGCAACCGCAGCACCACGCCCACATCACTCCCACTCTCGAGGTCTGCCCTCTCTGGGCCCCTCACAACACTGGCCCATCTGGGCCCCCCAACAAACACATGGGTAACCCACCCGGTGGTGGTGGGAGCTAGGGGTTAAGGCGCCCCGACCCGCCTTTCACTGGGGTGATCACTGGCCTGGCATTTCCTGGGGGCTCCCGTGCCACTGAGAGCCCCACCAGACCACCCACTCCCAGCAGGGTGCAGTTTCAGGTCATGTCCAGGACCAGGAGCCTCCTGCCAACCCCTTGCAGCTCCCCCTTACCTCCGAGTCATTCACAGCAGCCCTACGACCAGGCGATGTTGCTGCCTGGCCCTCCTGCAGCCAAACTGCCTTGTTTATATAAGCAGCCTAAGCCTGAAAATGGCTGCCCTAATCAGGCACCTGGAGGCTGCCAACTCCAGGCCCTTAAAGTGGCAGAGACACCCTGTGCTCTGCCACAATTTTATTTGCCTTTCCTGCATTATTCTTATCTGCTATCACTTTGTATCAATAAAATTTGCCTATTATTGAATGAAGAGGTCGTGGTCGATCTGAGGGTTTGGGTCCACCTGGAACAAGGTATCTGGGTCATAAATCCAGTGACAAAATCCATATCGGTAAAGCATATCCCAGGTCCTCAGCTTATCTATAGAAAAAGGTTGTAACCAGCTTCCCCCCCCCCCTACTATTACTTTATCTGCAAAATGTTCATTTCTTTTCCTATTTGTAATTCATTTACATATTTTTAATGGATTCTTTCCCCCTTTAGAAAAGAGCAGTCACATAGGAGGTCTCTCACAAAAGCCAATTACATTTTCTTGGATATATAATGGATATTGGTCAGAGGTTATAAACCATCTCTTAATGCTAAATATGCCTATTACATTAGTCATTAAGGTTGCTGAACTTTGCGACTTTCTCCACTGAAACACAGTTTCACATTATTATGAAATGCTCTTTGTCTCCTCAGCTGTAAACTTGAAAACATGACCCTCACATACCTCGACACACACTACAGAGGCTGCTTCAAAGAGATGCCCACGTTGGAAGCATACAGACACATTTACTATCAAGGGTACATGCACACATTCACCATACCCAATCTAAGATCACATGGCTCATTTTAATGTGTGCACATGTTCACTGATGCCAGAGCCCATGCAAAGAATCTAATCTAAGTAAATCAGGTGGGAAGATGGAGAGACAGAAGGGTGAGATCAGGGGTTCAGGGACAGCTGACAGGTCAGTGAGGGAAAGGGGTCATCTGACAGGTACAAGCAATGGCGATGCAGTGGGTGTGCATGGGGGTGCATGTCCACCCCCTGCCAGCAGCGTTCCCTGCTTAGGTGATGGGCAGAGGTGGCAGGCGAGAATGCCAGTGTCTACAGAAAAAAAAAAAAAAAACTTTAAAACTTTTTTTTGTCAGTACTAGACAAGGGCTATGAAAAAGCAAACTTGCTAAATGGGTACTTTGCACCAGTTTTTCCATCAGTCCCATGGGACGCCCCTGCCAACTGTGGGTCAGGGGGGCCTGGCTGAGGGAGATTCCTTACCCACCATCAAAGCTGACCTCGTGAAGGAACACCTTGACAGGCTGAATACCTTCAAGTCAGCCGGCCCTGACGGTTTACACTCAAGGGTACTCAAGGAGCTGGCAAGCATCATAACTCAGCCCCTGGCATGGATCTTTGAGAACTCCTGGTGCTCTGGTGAAGTGCCTGAAGATTGGAAGAAGACCAATGTCATGCAAATCTTCAAGAAATGGAGGAAAGTAGATCCAGCAAACTATAGGCCCATCAGCCTGACCTCTATTCTAGGGAAGATCTTGGAAAAGATTATCAAAGAGGCCATCCTTAACAGACTAGCTGAAGGCAATATCCTGAGGGATACCCAGCATGGGTTTGTTGCGGGTAGGTCTTGCTTGACCAATCTCATTTCCTTTTACAACCAGGTGACCTATCACCTGAACAAGGAGGAAGAGATTGATGTCATATATCTTAACTTTAAAAAAGCCTTTGATTTGGTATCCCATGATCACCTCTTGGCAAAACTGAATAACTGCAGCCTCGACCTCACCACTATCCACTAGCTGGGTAATAACTGGCTCCACGGTAGGACCCATAGGGTGGTGGTTGATGGAAGCCAATAGTTTTGGTGCGCGGTCACCAGTGGGGTCCCTCAAGGCTCTGTCCTAGGGCCTATACTGTTTAACATCTTCATCAATGATGTGGACATTGGTGTCAGAAGTGGACTGGCCAAGTTTAATGATTACACCAAACTCTGGGGTAAAGCATCCAAATCTGAGGACAAAAGGGTGATCCAGGAAGATCTTGACAGGCTCATGAAATGGGTGGATGAGAATCTGAAGGTGTTCGACACCAAAAAATGCCAGGTTCTCCACCTTGGGAGGAAAAACTTGCAGAATGCTTATAGGCCCGGTAGTGCTACGCTGGTTAGCACTAGAGATGAAAGGGATTTGGGGGTCATGATTGACCACAAGATGACCATGAGCCTTCAATGTGATGCTGTGGCTAGTAAAAGTGAGTAAAACACTGGCTTGCATCCATAGATGCTTCTCAAGCAAATCCTGGGGCAACATTCTCCCATTGTACTCAGACTTGGTGAGGCCACAGCTGGAGTACTGCGTCCAGTTTTGGGATCCACAATTCAAAAAGGATGTGGAGAAGCTTAAGAGAGTGCAGAGGAGAGCCACATGCATGATCAGAGGTCAGGAAAACAGACCTTATGATGAGGGGCTGAGAGTCATGGGACTCTTCATCCTAGAAAAGCACAAGCTCAGGGGTGATCTGGTAGCCACATATAAGTTTAACAGGGGTGACCATCAGGATCTGGGGGAATGTCTGTTCACCAGAGCGCCCCAAAGGATGACAAGATTGAATGGTCACGAACTCTGCTGCGACTGATTCAGGCTGGACATAAGGAAGAACTTTACCATCCCAACCCGCAAGGTTTAGAATAGACTGCCACCGGAGACAGCTCAAGCACCCACTTTGAACGTCTTCAAGACACATTTGGATACTTATCTTGCTGGGATCCTATGATCCCTGCTGACTTCCTGCCCCTGGGGCAGGGGGCTGGACTTGATGATCCTCTGGGGTCCCTTCCAGTTCAAATGTCTATGAAATATATGAAGGGCTATGCTCAGAGTATCTTGATTTCTGCAGAAGTGGCTGAATCACCAGGATGATGCCTGTGTTCTCACAAAGGAAAACTTACAGGCTGGCAGAGGAGTCTGAAGGGGCTCCCAAATGAAGGGAATAAACCTTAAAAGAAAAGCTAGATGTGTATGTGGCCTGTTTAACTTTAGGATATGCTTCCTTTGAAGTAATGGTTTCAAGTAACCATTAAGCTCCCAATAATTTTTTTTTTTTTTTTTTTTTTTTTTTTTTTTTTTTTTTATGAAACTGTTTGTCCATTAATTGCCACTGCCATTGAAATGGAACTACCAGAATCTGAGCCTAAATTAGACTGGTTATAGGACTACCAAATCTATGAATAGCTTGAGAGCTGGAGATCTCACAGCAAGACCTGGATGTCAGTAACTGCTAAGGATGACAAAACAAGTCTAAAGCAAGTTTTCTAAAGGTATTTAGGTTCCTGAGATGCACTATTTTCAATCTAGTACTTAATACTACGCAAGGGGTTTCTGTTATGAGCTTGAATCCATAATCTTCCTAACATCCTTTTTCACCCAGCACATGGAGAAGGTGGACAGGTTCCCGCCCTTCATGGGTGACTGGTGCTTCCCAAGTCTGGGGGGTCACCAGATCATTGGTGCAGGGCCCCCCCCCCCCCCCCCAGCAGCTGATCGCTGAACCCAGAACCACCACTGGCAAAACCATAAGTGCACTTCCACTGGCACTTCTGGTTTCGTAGGTGGTGCTTCCCGGGGGTGCACGTGCACCCCCTACACATTGCCAATGCTTCCCTTCAAAGTACTGATTATATTCTGACTTTGAAAGCACAACTCATTTATCCCTTAATTCATCAGCGACCAGCGTCCTTTTCTATTCCTTTCTTTCACCAGAGCCATCACAAACCTCCTATATTGCAGGAAGAGAAACACCTCCTCATTCAACCACTTTCTAATCTAGTGACTGCTTCCTACCTCCGTATCTTTGTCCCTTTCATGTTATTCATCAGTCATTTGATTTATAGTGGTTCTTTCCCAGGCACTCATCTATCATTTCTATTGTAATAGGACAGCTATTCTTATGTTCCTCCTCCTCCCCAATATCCTGTCTAAAATCTGGATTTCCTTAGCAACATTCTAGACAATATGCTTACCTCTTTGATCATCTTTTCTAACATACTCTTCTTTTGCTTTCACTATTATTGATCCATTATAAAGTAAACTCGTACATTTTTGATAACCTATTCCTTTCTTCTAATTAAAAAATCATATTCAACTTAATAGAAATACAGCTTTAAATAGTGTGGATCATCCTAACCCTCTACAGTAGGGTGGGTTACTTGAACACACTTTTTTGGTTTGTATCATGCGTCTATAGTCAATCACTTTTTAATTCTTATGAAAACCTAACAATTTTCTGTGTAGTGCAGGTTCATACTGTTCTGCTAATAAGAGTTACACTGTATGTGAGTGGGCTATGTACCCCAGATTACAATGTATTGGCCAAATTCAGGGGCGAAGTATAAATTTAGTATTAGATGCCACTAAACTCTGGACTAAATCTGCAAAAGGATTAAAGTACCTGAATGCAGCCTAAATCTGAAAGTTAAATCCTCATAGGCTACTCAATTGTTACATAACCCTGTACATGTTTAAAGTTCCTAGGAAGATAATTTTCTGCTAATAAAGTGCCCTATATGTCTAAATGCCTGTCCTTGGGTGTATTAAGAACTACCTAAGTATTGACAGTGCAGGCCACCTAGGTGTCTCATTGAACTGGTGTTCACCGCCTTGTCTGCTGATTCTGTCCACCATCAACTGTCTCCTGAAATTGCACTTCTTTCCACATATTCACCTGATACAGAAGGATGGAGTGAGAATATTTAATACTAGTGATACATTTATCACTAAAATTTACCCTGTATACTGAAAGTCAGATGCTCCCTACACTTGCACTGATACAAAACCAGACCCATTGGGCCAGATCTTTCCTGTTGTTACTAAACTGTAATCCAGAACAGTGCCAGTATTTCCAATGGCATGATTCCAGATATGTTATCAAAACTGATGTATTTGGCATTAAATAGTCATTGGTTAAAATGCATAAACAGGCTTGGGAACAGGGGCCCAAAGCCAGACTTCTCTCCCTGAGCTATGCCAAATTTCCTAGGCCACAGTTAGACTGTCACTTGCTTTCTTCTTGTCCCTTGACTCTTTACCTCTAGCAACCAGTGGCTGCCAAAAAAAGTGAAAATGCCCTGCTGAGGGGAATGGAGGGCTATAAGACTTCTGGATGACAACTTATAATCTAACTCTGGAGTCACCTAAATGCTATCCATTGAAAGTAAAGAAAAAGAGCCCTGTGATTCTGCAGAGTGAAGTTAAAAGTGCCTCCAAATATATCTCATTCCTCATTGAATAAAGAAGAATCTACACAAACTGAAGCAGAATCCCTCCCTCTACCTACATGAATTATCTTAGAAGAAACAGACTAAGTCAGAGATGTCTTATGATTGAAACTGTATTTGGTCAAAGAATATGAAAGCAGATAGCTCAAAACCTGAGGGGAGGTGGAAGAGTGAAGATTGTGGCAGACTACAAGATGAGTGTTATAACAACTTGAACCTGAAGCTGCCTAATTCAGCTGGAGTATTCATATTTGTTAAGCTCAAGAACTCTGTGATTGGGAAGAGTAAAGGTATAGTCCTTATGACTTACAAGGGTGCTTTGAAAGAAATAGAAAATGCAGCTGATTATCCTAGGTGCATTGTGTTTTAATAGGTTATCGTAATCTAATTAGAGATAAGCCTGAGAAATAACAAATTTGGTCCACAGCCAAAAGTATTTTTTCTCTTCTCCCATAACAGTTAAACATGATTTAGATTTGGGGTTTCAATTTATTTGAAGCCCCACATTTATTCAACTTTGAAGATAAGGCCATCAGGCAATCTGAGTCCAGATTCCACCTCCCCAAATGTGAATGTTCTGAGGCTTCCTGGTTCCTTTCAATCCATCTCAAAATTTGGTACAATAAATGAAACAGAAGTTGAAGTAGCAGTAGAATCAGTTGTGGTAATTTCATTTTAAATGAACCGTGAATAAAAAAAATATCTAAAAAGCATCCCCCAAAATGTTAGTCTGCTATGCAAATGGCCCAAAAGCTTGTGCTGTCTTAATTTTTTTCCTGGACTTGTCTCGGTTACTTCCAGGAGTGTCCTAGTCATTTGGTCCTGCAAAACAGATCCCAACTGCTGGGTTTCTCAAGGGCAGGACATGGGCCTCCCACGTCCAATGATAGGCAAAAACTTGTCAGTATAGTTGCTGGAGTACCCTGGGGTGAATGCCATTGCTGCTTTCCCCTCTTTTGCCCTGCTGCCAAATTTTAGTCAACCATGGAAACAGCAGACCCCAAGTTCAGCAACAGGCATGGGGTTGATGAGGTAAGAGTCTGAGATATTCACCCCCTGGATTTTGGAGCCATGCAGCAGCGCCAGAAGACACACTAGCAGTCCCTATGGGATACAATTTGACCACTTGTGGGTTGCAAGAAGCCTGTAGCCCACCAGTGAAACAATTGTGACTTAAGACATTGTGACCTGTTTAGGTTTGGGAACTAGAAAGAAAAAAAAACAAACATACTGATCTTTTTTGTGTAGTGGAGAATTCAAATCTTGCATACACAATACTAAAAATTTCATCCCAACCTTAAATATCAAATGCTGTCTAGTTTCTATAGGGTTCTAGAGTTTGCAGGCATTCTGAAAGATCCTTTCCTACAAATTAAAAGTCTAATATACTCCACGTAGTCATAATTCACCTTAACTACAGAGTATAATGCCAGTCTCCATTTCTGCAGTGCAAGCAATATAACAAACATAATTTATCTCCATACCAGTTAAATTAATAAACTGGTTACGTACATAGTAATTTTGGTTCCATTGTCTACTTTGTAATTTAACTGTACTCCTTTAAATGCATAATTGACTAAATTGACTAAATGCCATCAATGTTAAGGCTTCTAAAGGGGTCTAGTCATTTGAAGGTCCTGTCAATTTCAAAGCTGCTATTAGAGGAATAAGGTTCCCTGAAAAGCAAGGTAACAAGCCTTAATGATGTGCTTAAAGCTTAGGCAGGCTGTTTCTTGCCATTAATGAACATTGTTTACATTGAGTCTAGGTAATTGAATAGCCTAGGGCCTGAAAAAAACTTTATGCACTTAAACAGATTATACTGTGCTCATTGCGTGCAAGCTATTGTAAGACTTTTTTTTTTATATGATGTACAGTACACCTGACAGTGACTAGTTACTTTCCTGTAAACTAAAAGTGTACTTTCTAAAATTTCTTTCATTATGTAAACTGACATATAGGCCACATACAGCATTGGAGGGGAGGGAGGGAGGAGGGTTGCTACAGAATAGTAAAAAACAAGATTTCTTTGTGTATTGCTAATTCCAGGCCCATTACTACATTTGTATAGATACCTTTAAGAGTGTTATGTATAAGCTGTCATGTTTGCTTGGGGATTGCAGGAGGGAACAGCAGAACTATAGGTAATGAACTGCTCTCTGAATAAACACGCTTTACCATTCTATAAGCTTAATTCCTTGCTGTTTTGAGAACAACATATGATACCATGAGTGGGGCATGAAGAAAAATGGAGCTTCTCAGAATTCCAGGGGAATGAAAGCTGTCTATCAAGGCAGCAGAAAACTGAAAGAAATGTAAGCAGAGCTTCACTATAGATATGATGGCCAGTGTAGCTACAGAGAAGGAAGATTCACCCAGGTAGCTATTTTTTTTTAAAGTATAGCAGGCCCAGAAGCTCTGTCTATTTATAGTAGCCTATGACTGTCAAAAGCAGAACAGCAAAGCGATGGCATAGTAATAACAAAGTTTGAGGTATATTCTATACCCAAACAAAATGAAATCTTTGAACTATAAAATTTCCACACGAGACGGCAGAAAAAAATGTGAGACAACAGAGGAGTTTGTCAAAGACCTCACTCATACTGCTGAACCAGACATGCAACTTTGGAGATCTAAAAGAGTCCATGACCAGAGTCTGAATAGTATTGGGTATAAGGGATACAAGCCTCAGGAAAAGACTGGTAGAAGATCCTGAGCTTAATTTGGAAAAGGTAGTTCGAATGTGCCAAGCAACTGAGATCATAAATTCCATGCTGCAGAAGCTGGAGGAAAAAAGCAGAACAAGCTGAACTAGACCACATTACAAGACTGCAAAAACCTAAGGCAACACGCAAACAGTACAGAAAGAAAGACCTTGCTGTGAAGCAGGCAAGCAGAGGCCAAAGAGAATTGTTGAAGAAACAACTGTCAGCTGCAGATGCTGTGGGGGTTACCATAAACACATGCAATTACCTGCATCTGGTAAGCACTGAAGCACATGCAAAAAGATTCAATCACTTTGCAAGAGAGTTTGCAGAGAAGGAAAAGAATGCAATACACAAAAAACAGCAGATGCATGCTCTATGCAACAAGGAAAAGGAAGAAGTTCTCAGTGCCACACTGCAAGAAGAAGTTAATTCTCTTGAGGACTGAACAATCACCCTGGACATAAAAGGACTAATGATAATTTTTAAATTAATACAGGGGCACAGGTCAATGTAACACTAGAATACATTATTAAAAAAATGAAAACTAAACTTGTGTACTATATAAGAATAAGAAAGTGAAACTTAGAGCATATAATGGGAACACGATTGCAACCAAGGTTGTCTGCACACTGTGTGTTAGACAGAATTTCATAGATTTCATAGACATTAGGGCTGGAAGGGACCTTAGAGATCATCAATTCCAGCCCCCTGCCCAAGGGGCAGGAAGTCAGCTGGGGTCAAAAGATCCCAGCAAGATAAGCATCCAAACACTTCTTGAATGAGTCCAGAGTAGGTGCCTGCACCACCTCTGGAGGGAGTCTATTCCAGGTCTTGGGGGCTTGGACAGTAAAGAAATGTTTCCTTATGTCCAGCCTAAAATGGTCTTGGAGGAGTTGATGACCATTGGTCCTTGTTTTTCCTTGGGACATGGTGAACAGACGTTCTCTCAGATCTTGATGTACAACCCTTATATACTTATACCAGGTCCTCCCTGAGCCTGCGTTTTTCCAGGCTGAAGAGTCCCATGGCCCTCAGCCTCTCTCCATAAGGCCTCTCTCTTGCCCTCTGATCATGCACATGGCTCTCCTCTGGACTCTCTCAAGCTTCTCAACATCCTTCTTGAATTGCTGAGCCCAAAATTGGATGCAGTACTCCGGCTGTGGCCTCACCAAGGCCGAGTACAGCATGAGGATGACATCCTGTGATTTACCTGAGAAGCATCTATGGATGCTAGCCAGCTGCAACATCGCATTGGTGCATTTATACACATACTATATACATACTTTTTTCCAGTAATGTTCTGGAGATCCACCACTTCAGAGAAGTCTCAATTAATTGAGTCTGGTCTGCATGGAATCTGAGGCCAACTTCACTGCACCGTGTGCAGTTATATCAAAATGCACATCAGCATGCAGAAAATGGTGGCGGTGCACTTTTGAACTAAAGCACCTCTAAGGTATTTTAGTTCAAAAGCATGCTGCTGCCATTTTCTCAGCACTGATGCACATTTTGCCACTTATACAACTTCACACATTGCAGCACCAGACACTTTTCAAAGTGCCCAGCACTGTGACGCATACATGTGTAAAAATGTCCAAGGGTAATATAGTAAAAATTCAGCTTGTAACAGTCCCAGGAAAGCTAGTGCCAATTCTTGGGTTGCAAATATGTAAAACTCTATATTTGATTAAAAGAAAGAATGCCATTGAGGGACTAGAAAGCAAGAATATTGAACAAGAGCTTTATGATGTGTTTCAAGGCATAGCAGAACTGTCAACTGAGTACAAAATAAAATTAAGAGAACCAACTACTCCTACCCTACACGCTCCAAGAAATGTTCCCATTGTACTAAGGAGGAAACTGAAAGAGGAATTAGATTAGTTAAGATGGACATAGTAGAAAAAGTAGAGCAACCAACTGCTTGGGTCTACATTCACTGGTCATAATAGAGAAAAAAAGATGGATCCTTGAAATTGCATCTGGAACCTAAGCAAATGAACAGGTACATCAAAAGGGAGCATTTTCCCATTCTCACCAGGGAAGAGGCTTTTAGCAACATGACAGAACCTAAATATTTCTCCACTTTGGATGCCTCTTCCAGGTTTTGGCAAGAAAAGAAAAGAATAGTGCTAGATTATGTATCTTCAATATGTCCTTAAGAAGGTATTAACCTTTGTCGGGTTCCTTTTGGACTGTGTTCTGCGTCTGAAGTATTTCACAGAAAGGTGCAACAAATTTTTGAATGTCTTGATGGAACTATGGTTTATGTTGATGAATTAGTTTGGGGAAATACTATGAAAGAACGTGACAATGCTAAGAAAGGGACTAGAAAGCTCTCAGAGCACATTTGAAACTGAACAAAAAAATGCAAATTCAGGGTCAAATAAATAACATATTTGGAAGAAAGCTTTCTGAGAAAAGAGTTTAAATCTATTCTTCAAGTGTTAAAGTCATTACAAACATGCCATTTCCTTCCTACAAATAAGGAAAGAGTGCAAAGATTAGTGGGAATGATCAATTTTGTAGGGAAATATTTACCTAATTTAGCAGAGCAGACCAAATACCTTAGATAACTCCTACAAGAGAATGCTCAGTTGATATTGGAACATGAAAATTAAGTTAAATTTAAAAACTTGAAGGAAAAAATAATGAAAGTTCTGGTACTAAAATACCATGACCCTAAAACACCCATTAAAATATCAACAGATGCTTCTAAATAAGACATCAGAGCAGCTTTGCTTGAAAAACATGGCAATAGCTGGAGATCAGTAGCATATGCATCTAGGGCACTCTCTAAGTCAGAGTGTCTATATGAAAAAATTGAGAAAGAAAGTTTAGCTCTGGTATATGGCTGTAAGAAATTTCATACATTCATCTGTGGGAAGCACGCAATAACTGAAACTGATCATACACCTTTGGTAACTATAGCAAAGAAAGGGTTATCAGACATGCCACCCAGATTACAGAAACTTTTCTTTCAATTTCAAGATGTATGATCTAGATATACAGCGCACGCCAGGAAAACATCTACTTATAACAGACCCAATTCTTAAAGATATCTTCCCAGAACGACCCATCCTAGCCTTCAAACAAGCACCGAACCTCACTAACCTCATCACCAGAAGCAAACTTTCTACGGTCCAAAACACACTGAATGGATCCAGACCATGCCATGACAAGGAATGTAAAACCTGCAAACATATCTCCACCACCTCCACAATTACTGCTACCCCACAACAGAACCATCAGCATTCCTGGATCTTACAGCTGCACCTCCAGAAATGTAATATTTCATCCAGTGAACCAAATGCCCTGATGGAAAATATGTTAGAGACACCAAACAACTGTGCACCAGAATGAATGCACACCAGAAATCTATTAAAGACAAGAATACCCAATTACCTGTGGGGGCAGATTTCTCACAAGAAAACCATTCTTTTTCCAATTTTCCAGTTCTAATGTTCAAAGGGAATTTACAAAACACTATCACAGATGAGTCTATGAACTTCACTTCTTCAACCTTCTGGATACAAAAAATCATGGACTAAATATAGACATTGGATTTATGACACATTATAACTTGTCTTATATCTAACTGTTCAGGTACCTCTCCAGTATTTACCAGCTACATTCATTTCCCTCTCCCCAACCCAACTGTTTCTCACTCACTGACTCCTCAGTTTACATCTTCACTACCTTTCTTGCATGCATACCAGCCTTTGGCTTCTTTACTACTCATTCCATCTAGGAAGAGCACACACCAACTGCAGATGCTTCCTCAGCCTGAAAGTGTATTTAAACCCAAAAGCTTGCTAAGAAGAAATTTTCCAACTATTTGAGTTGGTCTAATAAAAGATATCAGATTTACCCAAAGAACCTTGTTTGCTTATTGCTGATACATTGTCCAGAGCATATGACAAACAGAAAATGACAGAATTCCAGACTAAGGCATAATACATGTTAATCTAATTAAAAGAATCATTCCCATCACAGATAAAATGTGGGCACTAATTGCAGAAAGCTACTGCTCAGGACACCGCATTGCAAAAAGTGATAACAGCTATTTGTTGTGACTGGCCTGGAAAACATATACCTACTCTCCATTCAAGGAAGAGCTGTCTGTACTGGATGGCATTTTGTTCAAAGGCTCCTGACTTCTTGTTCCAGCAGTGCTAAAGAAAGACACATTAAACAGAATACATGAGGGGCATCTAAGTACTGAAAAATGCAAAAGGAGAGCAAGGGGTGCTCTATATTGGCCCACCATAAATAATTATATAGAAGATGCTGTAAAGGCTTGTACAACATGCCTAAAGTACATAGAAAAGTGCAAAGAAAAGGGCCCATGATGGTCATGGAGGAGCTCCATGTTATTAAGTGGGCATTGACTTACTCATACATGCAGGAAAAAAATATCTATTGGTGCTGAATTATTATTCTCACTATCCTGAAAAGGCATTGGTTGAAAGCACAACAGCAAACGATGTCGTAACTCACATTAAATAGATTTTTGATGGACATGGGATTCCATAAATTGTAATAACAGACAACAGACCTCAGTTCAACTGTCTTGAGTTTAAAGAGCTTTAGATTGCCCCCAGCAGAAATGCTGCTTAATGGGAAAATCAAAACCAGACTGCCAAATCTTGTGGATGATGCTCATCAGAAGGGAAAGCAAGACGTAAAAACATTTAAAAATTCAACAAACTCATGCAAAAATGGTACTGTGACAAGAGTTACAGGGAGTTACCACAATCGCACGACAAAGATATGGTGCTTATTTCAGATGGACAAATGTGCAAACAAAAAGTACTAGTTTCCCATCAAATAGCTCCCAGATCCTATAAAGTAGTCACACCAGAAGGGCAGGTGTTAAGAAGGAACAGATGACACTTACAGCATGTAAAGTGGAGAAAAGAGGCAGCATTACAACATTCACTAAAGGAATAAGAGCTATCATCAAAGCAACAAGAAACAACAGAGATTAAAAATGACACAGAAGTAGAAACATCTGAATAAGGAAACCAAACAAGAACAGAACCAATACGGACTGAAAATGCAGAGAAAATTAAAACATCATTTAGAGCTAAAAAGCCAACACAAAGACTAATAAAGACCTGGTAAAATGTGCTTTAACTATGTGTTGAACTAAACTGCCAATGTCAGTATTCAATTGGGATATGCTACATATGAAGGGGGAAGATGTGTAGATACCTTTAAGAGAGTTATGTATAAGTTGTTACATTTGCCTGGGGTGTGATGGAGGGAACAGCAGAACTGCAGGCAAAGCACTGCTCTCTGAATAAACAAGCTTTACTGTTCTGTAAGCTTAATTCTTTGGTCTTTTGAGAACACCACAAATTATCCCCTTTGAGGTGCCAATTCATATCTTCTTCTAATCCCATGGTGTAATCAATGTTTATGAATCAGAAACAAGTACTATGTGTGTCTTAATATTTAAAAAAAATTATAAAAATAATTTAAAATATATTTATATATTCAGATGAGAAATATAGTTGCCATATCTTTTTAAATATTCCTCATATTTTTAACTTGAGAATATCTTAACCTTTTTGGTTGGTCTGTGATTAACTATTTTAAAAGTATCTGTATGTCAGTGGTCACAGCCTTTTGCACTCATAACATTTGTATTTATGATTTCATACATATATATTTGAACCATGAACCTGACCTATGAAAAAGACCAAGGTTGAAAATCCATTTCAACTGTATTCAATAGCAAAACTTCCAATGGCTATCGCACTCACCAGGATTTCACCCCAGGATTTTACCACTTTTTTTTTTTTACTCTGAAAAAGAGACCTTGAACATTCATAAGGCATGGTCTCTCCTCTGTTTGACTTTTCCATTTCACTATTCAGGCTTCTGTACTAATTTAACCTTGGGAGCAGAAAAAAGAATATTGTATTGTTCAAAATTTCCTAGCTATTCAAGTGTTTCAAAAGGAGAAAAGAACTTCTGAGTAAAGAACATAACTAAATAGAAATCATATAGAGCTCTTCTTGGGCAAACTCACTACAGGAGTTGAAGTGCTTCAAACTCTCTAAAGCTACCTTTCATTTATATAACAGTTTTCATCCCTGAGGAAACTAAAGTGCTTTAAAAGCTCCCTCCACAAACCCTTTCTCCTACAAAAATACTTTGAGTCATCATAGAGATATGGGTGTATATATATAAGACACTGAGGAGTCTAACTTCTCACCAATAAAATGGAAGTGTATGGACAGAACTCTGTGGTCAGTTTACTTAGTAATGCAATACAACAGATTAGAAAAGAAAAGAAATTTATAATTTAAACTAACTTTAGACAGAAGATAATTGCCTAGAATGAAATTTGTTCAGGATACTAAGACTTATTGTCTGACAATTTTTAAAACTGCTGTTTGATTAATAACCACAGCATCTAAAACATATTTCACACAAAATCTCTTAACAATATCTTCAAAACTATATCCCCCTAACACCAAAATGAGTTTTTGTCTGAGGGCTATCCTAGTGCAGTAAAATACCACTCAGTCTGTTTCCTCCATTTTGATATTGTATATCATAAAATTATTAGGGTTGACAAATTATTAAAAAATGTAATTATAATTAATTGTGAGATTTAAAAAATAGTTGCAATTAATCACAATATTAATTGCACAGTTAAGCAACACTCAGCATCAACACTCCTCCCCAACCCAAAAGCCTGGAGCCTGTGCACCCTGCGGCTCCTACCCACCACCACCAATAGTGCACAGCCCCAGCCCCAAACTGCCCTATACCCACTCCAGATTTGCCCCAAGCAGAACCCGTGCAAACAGCCCCAACCCTGGTCTGCCCCATGCCTGCTCCAGACTCACCTGCCCATGTTGCGCAGTGTCAGCGGCCAGGCAGAAGCTGCTGCTCAGCACAGAGGAAAAGCAGCCCCTCCCCCTCACTGCTGCTGGGCCCTTCTTGTTGCAACCCATGCCTGGGCTGCCCTGTGAATACCCTGCACTGCCACTGATGCCCCACTGGGTGGCCCACAGGAAGTGGTAATGCCAGTGGAGAGGAGATGTAGGCCAACCCAGGCATGGGCTCTGGGTGGCTGCAGCAAGAAGGGACCAGCAGCAGTGAGGCAGAGGGACCACTTTTACCCTGTGCCAAGTAGCAGCTTCTGCCCAGCTGGCAGAGCTGCCTCTTGGAAGGAGGGCGGGGGGAGGAATTGGGGTGACTGCCCTGGGCCCTGCGCTTTGGAGAGCCCCATGGACAGTGCTGTACAGGCCCTGCTGGCCACCGCTCACCACCAGCTCTGTGCTCTGGCCGCTCACCACTCCCCTTCCCCCCTCCCCGCATGGCCTGATATGCCCCAGGCCCCACACATCCCTAGGGTCAACTCTGCTGGCTGGTATCACTGCTCAGCATGGGCAGGTAAGTCTGGAGTGGGTGTGGGGAAGGATTGGGGCTCTGCACATGGCTTTCAACTGGTCTAGAGCTGGTCTGCCCCACTGGTCAAAATGATGTCCATGATTAACTCAATTCAAAAAATTAATGCATTAATTTGTTTTTGTGTCAATCACCTAAGTTAACTGTGTAACTATTTTATAGAATGGGTGTTTCAAATCAACTTGTTTTCCTTTTCAAATAAATGTTTTCCAATTACACTCTATAACAAATCATACCAAAAGTTTGATGACATCTAGATATGTTAGATAAAAATCATATAAGTATAATTTTGAGAAGGGAAGAGAAACACTAAATGAATTTCGTCCAATGGCTCATTACATCCATTTTTCCAACAAAACTGTTAATAATATTTACTACATATATAAAATATTGTATTACAGATATACATAGTGCTATACCTTTAATACTGTCAAAAGCTATCAGAAAAAATAAATGTAATGAACTATTGACCAAAATCATTTCATATTTATCTCCCCTTCCCAAAATTATACTCAGATTATTTTATACTCTTCTACTTCTATTTAACATATATACTTACATATGCATAATATTTCATATTCTATGTCTGGCAGTAGAACAATTTCTCTAAATATTTCCATTGAGTTTTTCTTCCCACTTAATATTATAATTTGTTTCTATGGCCCCTGCTACACATTACATATATTATGCAATTAACTAGTTAATCACACAATACATTTAGACTGTCTGTATGTGCAAAGTAAGACCAGACACAAGTGCAAAGTATTACCACACAATGTAATTGTCACACAATTAACTGGTTAATTGTAGTTTAGACCAGTCACATGTACAAACTAATTATCACATAATAAAAATAACTATCCAGCTATAAAGTTAGTGCTTGAAAACGTGTAAGAATTCTATAGTTTGTTTCTGGCCAGCTTTAATTTAAATATGCAGCAGGGTACAATTATTTGAATAAGTATTTTCTAGAATGCAGTGGTTTTATTTTTGCCTATAATGCTTCAATTTAAACATATTAGCAGTCCCTGTGTTTCATTTTAAAACACACTTGTACATTAGATGTCTGAATAAGAGAACTGCCCAAGGAAGGACATTTAATATACTAAAATAGCAAAATGTCATTGTCTCACTAAGCAAACATATGGCAATGATGAGGTTCAACAGTAGTACAACAAATGCCAGGGGAATTTTCAGTATGAGATTTGACAGCATGTGGTTATGCAGTAAGGAAAGTAATTGTGACACTTTTGGTCTGTATCACTTAGAATCCTTTCCTCAACAGAAGAAACAGCAGGACTGTATTTGATTAAAACATTTGTTAAAAGAAATTATAAAAAACCAAAGATAAAGAGATATGTGTAATACAAGAAAATAGTTTATCTAGATACATGAAAGACAAGGATATTTTTAGGTGATATATTTTATTGGAACAACTGCATGATTGGGATAGACTTAGACAAGGTTTTGAATGCAGTGCATTCTTCTTCAGTTGATCCAAATAAAAATATCATCTATAAGAATCCTTGCCTCTCACATATTTCCTGGATCATCATGGTCACCACATCACTCCAACCTTAGATATAAAAAGAACACCTGTAGAAAAATACAGAATACCTGAAAAAGATATTCTAGTGAGAATAAATAAGTGAGGTTTTGTATCTCCACATGCAGTGTGTGTTGTAGGGGTCTCTCAGACCCCAGCTTCCCACAGTCCTCGCTGTTCCTCTCCCACTTCAAGGGGATGAGCTGTCAAGAAGTTGAGGCTTTATGTAGTGCCTCAGCACTTTGTATCACTACAAATAGATACATGCCCATATCCTTAATTCCATAGGAAATTTCAATATTTCAGCATTTGCATCATGATCATAAGATTCAAACAGTGTAATATTGAACCAGTGGATTGAAGATTGGATAAAATTGAAACAGAGGAAGACTACTTTCAGAGGGAGACTACTATGCATTCTGGGAATATCCACCCCAAACAAAAGAAGAGATTGGGACATGAAGCACTTCGCTTCCAATACTATAGGGAAATGTCACAGATGAGGCAAACACAGGCCTCATACAGACATTCGGTTTCTCATAGGAGAGTTACTACTCTCCCAGAAGAAACCACAAGTGTACAGATGTTCAAGATTTTTTTTCCATTTGCTAAATATGGCCACTCCAGGAGAAAAATAACCTGGGAAGAACCAGGGTTAAATCACTCCCAGGAGAGTTTCTCCTGGAAGAAAGAATGTCTGCATATACTGTGGTTTCTTTCAGAAGAGAACATGGTCCTCCAGTTGCTCTCTCTTCCTCTCTCGCTTCCCACCCTGGGAGATTGTGTCACTTGCTAGACTGCTGCTCCAAAATACTTCCTGGTCACAATGTGCACATTGTGCTTCAGGAAAACACAAGCTGACCATGAGCAGTCTGGGTTAGCCAGTCAGGGTTGCACTGATGTGATCTGCTGCCAGGCAGACTAAGAAAGCCAGCAGAACTTGCTGAGATGTGTGCACAACAACCCCTCCACATCCCCGTCCAGCTGCACAGTGCAAGCTCTTCACCCTTAAGGGCCTCAGCATATGAATGCCTGTAAATGGGACTCAGTAAGTTTTTTTCCCAGGATAACAAACCTGGAAGAATTCTCCCAGGTTATTTGAATGTATGTATACAGCCCTACTTATGATGATAAATGCCAATTTTCAATAGTATTACAAGTTACAGTACATAAGTAACCAAGTAACCCAGCTAAAGTTTATACAAAAAATCCTATGAAAAAGATCTGTTTTGCATACAGCTTATTTTCAACAAAAAATAAAGAGAAAAAAAAGCTTTTTTATATATAAAATTCCTGATCAGCATTACTAAATGGCTCAACGTATAATAAAATTAGAACATAAAATCACTGCCAAACAAGAGATCAATACATGCACTGAAGAAATAATGTGTGGTAGATTGCAGGCCACAATGAATTGAATGATTAATAGTTTGATAAGCAAGATACTTAGGTCTAGTTTACACTGCTAAAGATTTCCCAGTATAAATACAGATAAGAAAAGCAAGCCTTCTCGAAGTTGTGTAACTTTTAACAACAAATGTGTATTTTCCATAGTATAACTTATAATGGTTCTCTGAATCAAATGAACAATACTTGCAAAAGCACATTTTAATAGAACTTCCTGTACACTTGGGACATTTGCTGATATAAACATTGCAATGAAGTAAACAAAAAAGCCTACCCCTGATGTTAGAAGACCATGTAAAGTTGCAAGAGTAGACCTGTCTTCAGATGGTAAGGACATCTTTGTACAATACTTTACTCTGTTCTAAAAGGGCTTTTTCTTACGTGTGAATAATATATAATATGACAAAAGCTCTATTCCCAGACAAAGAACTTCAGACAATATTCCAACCCAACAAATAATATGACATAAAAGTTGTTTTATTTCTGGTAGAACCAGTTAGGAATTTGCCTTTAATCAGAAAATGCTGATTTATTGAAAGCTAAGTTATTCACAGGAAAGGGTCCGTTTTGATGCACTTTTCATTTATAGAAATGGAAAAATTGAACTTCTTAAAACATTTTAATTTTTGTATAAAATCATTGTAGATAAATTTCAAATAGTCATTTCAAGTAAAAAATGTAAAAAAACAAAACAAAACAAATATCAAGACCAAAACAAAACCCAGATCTGGAAAATATTTGGATTCTGTTTAATGAAATTTTGACTTTGTTCCAGGTCATACAAGAAATGTTCAATTTGAACTGCTTATATGATAAAAAAATAATTTGCTGAGAAGATGTACTTTTTAATATAGCAAACATTTACATAAATAATTCTACCTTGATAGACAAGGAAAATACCTTCTTTCACAGGTCAAAATTTGGCCATACTTTAAAAGCTTAAGCAGTGCACAGATCTTGATCTGGGCCCCTGAACTGATGCCAACAACAACCTCAATATGAATTAAGAGGGATTCAGAGTTTTGGGCAGTTTGATACTGTTATCTTACTAATAGTCTTGATCTAATGAGTAGATCAGGTATTTGACTCCAGTTACTTTAGACAAGAAAACTGGTAAAGAAAACTAGTAAAGAAAACCCCTGCATACAAAGAATTTGATGCATGCTGAAAACTCTTTAGGCAGACAAGGTTCTTTGGGTGAATCTGATATCTTTTATTAGACCAACTTAAATAGTTGGAAAACAATTATTAAGCAAGCTTTTGGGTTCAAAAACCCTTCGTCAGGCTGTGGAAGTTTCTGCAGTTGGTGTGTGCTCTTCCTGGGTGGAATGAAGAGCACGCACCAACTGCAGAAACTTCCGCAGCCTGACGAAGGGTTTTTGAACCCAAAAGCTTGCTTAATAATTGTTTTCCAACTATTTAAGTTGGTCTAATAAAAGATATCAGATTCACCCAAAAAACCTTGTCTGACTATGTCCTTAGACCAGCATGGCTGCAACCTACACCCCTGAAAACTCTTTAATAACACTTATATGAAAAGGTTGAATACTTTGGTCTCTCTTGATCTGAGGCAGGGACATTATCTTCTAATCTTGAAAGTTCAACTGTGTTAACAACTGACCTACAGCAGGCTCATGAAATTGAGTCTTAAAGATATGTTCCCTCACTGTAAGTGTCACAGAAATTATTTTTCTTCAACAGTCACTAAATCCCTCTATCAATTGCCTGACAAGTACTAAACATTTAAATCAGCTTCTGAATGTCAACAAGGTTATAATGGAAAGGCTTCAGATCTTGTTTTGACTTGTTTCATTGGAGCTGTCAGCCATCCTTTCTGAATACACAAGTAAGTGGGGTAGATACTGGCACTTCGCATTTTCAGTAAATTAGAAATGTGAAGTACAAAAGGGCTAAGCCTAAATATTAAAATATGTATTAAAATTACAAAACCTGACAGCTGAATTCTTTACCGAATAGGATTTAAATGCTAACAAACAATGTTTTGGGTGCAGAAAAATGTCCTTCAACAAAGTAAACATTTCCTTTTTATGAGCAATGATCTTCCAAGCAATTTTTCAGTTAAAAACAAAAGAGCAAAAAAGAGCAAGGGAACCAGGGTATTCATATTTAATATTTCAAATCTCTAAACTTTAAAAATGTGTCAGAAAGAATGATACTTAATTCACTGCAGCCCTAGGACAGAAGTACCTTCACCTTTTATGCCACATGGTTACTCTAGTTTTAGGATTCCATTTACTCTGCAGATATACATAAAAATAGAAATAATGACACCACCTGCATCACTGAAGAAAAGCAAAGGAATCCAAATTAAATTTATTGCATTCAAATATGAAATAGATATCCATTCAAAAAGTCTACTTATGCATTATGTATAGTCATTGTTACTTTCCTCCTCCTCCTCCTCTTCAGTGCTCATTGTTTTGAGACCAGGAGATCACCATGTTTCAATTTACCCAAAGTCAACAAAATGCTATCAACCCCCAGCCAGTATTTTTTTTTTTTTAAATGGCCATGCTTGTTTAGTTAAACCCAGCCATCCAGAATACAGTAGAGGACAGACCTTAGTAATGGGGTTAGAAGTTTGAACATCAGCTCAGCATTAATGCAATGCTGAGTTAAGTATGCTCCAGAGAAACAAGCAACCCTGCCCCCCACAAAAATAATCACTACCAATATGCAGCCTATTTATAATGCACCGTTCTCTGTGGGGTAGATAAAGTCCATCAAGATTCAAACCTAAAGGTCAGTTTTCTCAGGCTTCCTCTTGTCCTCCAATGATGCACCATGATATCTGTCAATGGCTGTACATATAACATGGGCAAAGGCAACAGAACTGCCTTAGCCAAGAGAAACATTCCATTGACCAACTCTCCTGTGCAACATAACAACATCTTACCAAGGAAGAAGAAAATTCAACATCCTGCTTGCCATCAGATACCTCTGAAGTAAACAGACTGCTCCCAACTTTTATTTGAACCCAATTTGCATAAAATGAACTTTTCCGCCTAAGGGAATGTATAACAGCCTTCAATTCTCCTGTGCAATATGAAGTTTCAATTCTACCTGGGAGAAACCTTTGCATTCCTCCCCGAGGAAGGGTGCATGAGCCTGAAAGCTTGCAAAAAAAAGAAAAGAAAAAGAAAAGCAACTAACTAATTGGTTTCATAAAAAATATTGCCTCTACCAAGAGTTCTGACTATTGACGAATTGAATATGTCCAAGTGCACTGGCAGCGTAGGCTTATCATGGAATCTAACTAGGAAATTTACTGTAGCATTTGTCCAGCGGAGATGAGGGGAAGCAATGTTACTGATGACTGGTAATCATGGGAGTGGAATGTGGCACGTTGCACCCCAGCAAAGTGATATGCAACTCAGTAACTGTTCTCTATTTTGATAGTGTACATTTATATAAATTATTATATAATTCTGGGCCCATCAGCTTCACTTCAATATCTTGGAAATTACTAGAGCAAATTATAAAATAGTCAATTTGTAAATATCTGCAGATAGAAGATGTGATTATTAATAGCTGGCACAGATTTGTTAAAACAAATCAGGCCAACCCAACTTGAGTCACTTCTTTGACTCATTTGGGTAAGTAAGGGAAATGTGGTTTGCATAACTTACTGCATTTTAGTAAGGCTTTTAACACAGTCCCACGTGACATTCTCATAAGTGATCTATAGAAGTGTAGGCTAGATTGAATGACTATTAGGTGGGTACATAAATGGTTGAATAATCACAACCAATTAAATGAACAGATGTCAGATTGGTGAGAAGTCTCAAGTGGCACAGAACAGTCTGGGTTCTGGTTCCAATGATGTTTAAAGTCTTTTTTATTATTATAAACTTGGGTACAAGGGTATACTTATTAAATTTGCAGAAGGCACACAAATGGGTAGGGCGGCAGACACAGGAGAGCAAGACTAAAATCCAAGGAGACTGTGATAAATTGGAAAACTGACCTCTAAATCACAACATGAAATTTAGCAGACAAATGAAAAGTGCTGCACATAAGGGCACAATACACAAATAGCAGACGACACTAATAACGCTAAGAAGGATATGGGGGTTATGATAGAAGATGAATTCCAGATGAGTCATAAATACACTGAGCAAAGGCAATTTTGAGTTGCATTACCAAGTAACACTATTCTATTTGGTGTTAGTTAGGCTTCAACTAGAGCCCTGTGTACAATATTGGGTAACACATTTTACAAAGGATGTAGAAAAACAAGAAAGGCTCAAAGGATGGCTCAAAGGATGGGTGACAGACATGATAAAAGAGTTGGAATGCAGGCCTCTAAGGACATAGGTATGTATATTTGGGGGAAAGGAGATTAAAGGAATACGTGACAGCAGTTTTAACTGCCTTACTATATATATATAACTATATTGCTAATATCTTAAGACTCTCTTTTTTTTCCCTAGGATACCTCTGCTTTTCCCCAAATTTTCCTTTTCCCATTCTTTTTATATTGTGGTCTGACTCTGGTCCTTAGAATGTACCACTTCCAGTACCTCCTCTTTTCAAACACTATGCAGCCCCTCTATATTTGTCATATCCCTTCTCACAGGTTTTTTCTTCTCAATATTTAGACATGATCTCTATGGTCCAGATGAGCCCACATGTGCCTCTTGCCACGTCTCAAAGCAGTTTGAGACGTGGCAAGAGGCATGCTGGGAACAAAAAAATGTTCCCCATATATTTGCAGTGGGGGCTCAAAATTTGATACCTGGATATCCAAGTATCAAAATAAAACATGGGGGAAAAAAGCAGGCAACTGGAGGCTCAGGTCCTCCAAAGAGATGCTCTGGTAGCCAGCCAGAATGTCTCTACAGCTGCCCTTTGCCCCGGTGCTGAAGCACAGTGCCTACCCATGCAGGACAAACAGCAGTGCAGGCTGCAGGGATCTGGCCCCAGGCTCTGTTCCAGGTAAGTGGGCGGGGGGGGGACTATATGGGTCAGGGGGACTATAGGAGGGGCAGCTCAGGAGGGGTGGGTCCTCCTTCCATCCCCCACAGGGCCTATATGCCCCTGTGCATGGGCCGGGCCTTGCCCCCTCTCATGGCATGCAGCTCACCAGAACCAGCAGTGGCCATTGGGGCACTTGAGGCCTCATGCACAGCCCCCCATGCAGCACGGAGCAGCACAGCTTGGCCCCAGACACCTGGCAACCGGCACTGCCTCTGCCAAATGGCATGGGTGAGGCCTAGCTTGGCGCCACACCACACGGGACCGTGCACCTTTGGGCAGCTCTGGGCCACTCAGGCTGTCACCCAGGGCCCTGCATCTCTCACGGGGAACACCTGTCACATCAATGCGGGTCCTGCATTTACAGAACCCGCCTGGCCCGACAGCACGTGGGGCTGTGCACACAGGACCTGGCGTGGCACATCGCACAGTCCCCATGGCAGAACAGGTGCTGGCCCCAGGCTCTATCTCCCCCTAGCTGCAGATCCGGAAGGAGCCAGGCAGGGTTATTTTGCCCCAAGTGGCACAACTTGCCCCACACTAAAGTGCATGTCCAGCCACGTGCACTGAGGCAAAAATCCCTGGCTCAAATTTGTGCCGCTCCTATTTAAGGTGATGCAAGTGCACATGTCTACATGTGTAGATGCACCCTATGATATTCCTGCACTATTTTGTTCCATACTCCAACATGGATTACATCCTAAAAGACTATCAAGGTTACCAAGGCAGGCACTTCAAAATTAAGATATGTCAGAATTACGGTTAGTGTGCTACTCTAGCTCTGGCTCCTTATGCTTATGCATCATGAATGTTCTAATTACACAATTACACTCTTTAGATAAGATTCCTACCTAAACCCTTTTTTTAATGACACCTATAAAGAAAGTGTCACCCACAGGCAAGAGAACAAGCATGGAACAAATTGTCTGAAAAATTATAGGAATTAGTACCATTAGCATTTAGAAAAAAGTTATAATAGAAGATGGTAGGCAACCTTAACAGAGGGAGCATTACCATTGCCCTTAAAATATGTCTGTAGTCCAGACTAGGATTCATGGAGAAAGGATTATGGTTTGTTTTTCCAGTGCCAATCATGTTGACTATGCTCGGTTAATTAACAGCAAATGGGGGGAGATTAGTGATACAGAAGGAAAGCAGTGTTGCCTTTTCTAAGGCTCCTGTGATGTTATTAGAGTATTTGCCTCAGAGCTCAATAAGGAAACCTGGGGATTGATCACACCTGACTAAGGGAAAAGCATCATAAGAAAATTTTCTTTTACAAAAGACAGTAGGAAAAAAAAACCACTGACAGTTCTGTAGGAAACTTGGAGGCAGCTGACTTACAGTAAGAGAAAATTGCCCTCTTTCCCTCCCACTATGATTACATAGTAGGACCAGAATGAGCAATTTTCCCTTTCCTTTCTCTATGATTATATAGCAGAAGTAGCATCTCAACTTCCTGCTTTGCCTGCTTTGATTATATAGTAGGAACACAGCAACTCTAGAAGCCATTGTTGTTTGGCCTGATTTTGTTAATCTGAAGTTACTAAACTAGTTTAACATCACTTTTGTTCAGCTTGCAATAGTAACTAATTGATATTTTATTTAAAGTTTACCACTGAGATAACACTTCCTTTAAGATATCACAAAGAAGCCCTCATGAAATATATCCTGCATACAGCAAAAGGTTTCATACCTGTTATTTGAACATCCATCTGAGGTGCTAGTTACATTTATTATTCAGCTATCTGAAAAGGGGAAAAGCCTGTCCTTTAAAAAAAATATTGAATTCTAACTTATAAATTGTAGTGTGTTTGAATTGTTTGTTTCAGCATGAGGCACAGGTTTTCCCATTCTGTTTACCTGACTGACCTGTCTACTCTGTCATTTTCTCTTACTCAGAGAATGTAAGACAAAGTTGTCTGTACACTGGTTTGATTCAAAGACCAATGAAGCCAGAGGAAAGACTCCCTTACTTCAGCGGGATTTGGATTCACTCTCAATTGCAATGGCTGTTTTTTCCAGCTATTGAACATCTACTCTTGCAGTGAAACAACCGGTTCTTACTGAGATCAATATTAGTTCATTAAGTCTTGGCTCTAGAATTTTTTTTCCAGATCATAATTAGACTACCACTCTGATCTGTATTTACTTTCAATAAGCTTCAAGTCAAAGTCATGCTGTTCCTTTTAATTTATAAAATGCTGAAAGTGGCTTTAGACCACTGTGACTTACTGCCATAATTGAGATCAGTAGAAGCACATGAGCTCAGTTAGTTTAAGTAAAACAAAAGTGTTGGCAATGTATTTTCTGTGATAGGCCCTTAGTTTTTAGAACCCACTTCCCACATTGTCTGCTGGAACTTGTTAAAAATTCCAAGCATGCTGCAAAACTATCTTCTCTCAGGCTGTTACAGAAGTGAGGGGTTAACTCAGGGGTCAGCAGCCCCCGGCATGAGTGCCATTAGTGGATACATTTTTCCCAACAGGCTGGGAGGCATGCAAGAAAATTGTTTTTTGGTTTTTTTTAAGTTACTACTAGTCCCAGCGCTACAGCAGGCCCCAGGGCAGAGCCAGAGGTACACAGGCAGGGACACAGTCTGTGTTCTATTGTCCCCGTCCCTTGCTCCTAGGTTGTGCACTTCAGCCTGGCTGGCCCCTGGAGGGAGCTGCAGGTGGACAGGGCTGGGGCCGGAGCAGGTGCTGCTGGGCCCCCCGTTGTGGCTCGAGTCTGAAGAGCCCTGGGGCAGCCCCTGCTCCCTGCCTGACCTCAGCTCTCCCCCAGCTGCAGCCTTCCCAAGGACCTGGGCAGGCCAGCATGCCCACAGTGATTCCCCAGCACCTGCTGCTCCCTGCTCCTCTCTCCCTCCTCTTATCACAACAAGCTTAACAAGAAAAAAAGACAAATACAGTTCATGAAGTTTTATTTATTGTCATCAGGTTTTGAATTTTTAGAAAGCCTGGTAATTACTGTAAAAAAGAAAAAAAGAAAAAAAAGCAACATTTATGATGAGTAACTGTATTAAATATGCAGTGCATCCTCCCAGGTACCCCTACTCATTTTATTTTTGTGGCGTGCCAGCACTCCAGCACCTTACAAGGTAGACATTGTGGGGTTTTTGGCACTTCAGCCACAAAATGTTGCCCACCCCTGGGTTAACATATTAAAATTCCAGATCTGCATGTAGATGACAAAATCAAGTCTCTGTGCATTCTTTGTAAATGAATAAGATTGAATCAAGTCCTATTTCCTGGAACACAACAAGAACCAAAGAGCAGGAGAATGCTTCTTTACTCATTGCTTCATTAACTTACCAATCAGCAACAGGCCCACAAGCTCTTTTAACTTTTTCATAGAGCCTTACAAACAATCCATTTACAGCTGTCCCTTATGCTTACTTGTTAGCTTCTCCATTTCTAGAGACTTCTTGCTGCTGGTATGCTCTCACACATGCCTTCTTATGGAAACAAAATATCCCCCTCCCCCAAACACTTTCATTTGCATGGGTCTGTTTGGGTGGTACTATATGCCTGCATATAGGCTGCTAATTTTTTCAACCATTTGGTTCTGTAAAAAACCAACACGGAACCAAATGAAAGGCAGCTGCTCCATCCACCAATCTCAATTAGACCTGGTCCAGAGATTATTAAGTATATTAAAAAAAACCCAAGTCATTTGAGACAACCCCCCAGGGTACTTTGCACTTTATGAACAGGAATAAAAAGTCAGTTTGCGACTTTTTAAAAAACAAAATCCAGAAATTTCACGTGTTCCTACAGCTTAACGATGTTCGTCAAATTAACAAAGCAGTCAGAAAACATGTCTCCAGAACTTATATAAAGCATTACCCCCTTATGAATAATCATGTCCTGTTTCATATGAGAAGGCTTGCACTATCATTCTGCATCAGTTATTACAGAGCTATCTACCTAATAGATACTACAACCTTCTGTCTAGTGTAGTAGTGAACATTCCACTTCCAGTTGCATACATCATTCTGCTGAGATAATCCTAAACATTTTTCATGTGTGCTTCTAAAGCAAAAGTTCCCCCTAAAAAATAATTGCTAGCAATATGTTAAATTCATTAATTAACAGTTTATGCTAATATGCATCTACTTATTCAGTAGTTCCTATAGTATTGTCTCAATATTAGCCGGTTGACCACATATTTTCACCATTAAAACTGCAGTTATGGTAAGCAAATCCTCAGCAATTAATGACTGATAATCAGGGCCTTAGAAAGCTATGTTACATTTCCAGGGACTTGCACATGCGTACAAATACACGTGTGCACTCACATTCATACCACCCCCCTGTGGAAAGATTTTAAGATGACTTGTTATTGCATAAAGGAAGAAAATAAAAGACGGCTATAATGACTTGGCTCCCTCTACTTGTAGATTAAAGTACCTTACAAAATAGTTTCTGAAGTTATGAACAATGTAATATTTGATTAGATATTACTTAGCATGCTATAAAAAAGAGGAGACAAGTATGATTTGTATTAAATCCCTCTTGAACGTTCATCATAACTTAGTCTTTTTACCTCTTTCTTCAAAATTTTCAATGCTGCTATAATTCTGTAATGAGATAAGTGTATTTCATTGCATTTCTAATTCTAAAACTGTGTTTAAACTAGATAAAAGAATGATGGAGAAAGCACTGAGTAAGCCAGATAGAAAATGGACATATCCTTTTTTCAAGCTTAGAACTTTTGATGTCAAGGGAAGACAGAATACAGTTTGTTTCTTTATAACTAGAAGGCATTACCATGCCCGTAATACACTAATATTCAGTACTATTAGTATTAGATAAGGGAGGGCTTGGTTTGTAGGTGATAAAGATGTTTGTTGCAATGTCTCCTTAACATGCAATGTTTTGTCTGACATGTAAATGTAAAGGATAAACACTTCTTCTGCCATTACCATACCAGTGTATACTCCTATAAGATTTTGTTTGCACTTAACTATATTTGAATGTAAATAGACAAAAGCCTTGTAAAGACATTGAATATCTTTTGGGAGAGTTTCTACTTTCCCAGTAGAAGTCACAAGTGTACAGATGTTCAGGCTTTTTCTCTCAAAGTAAAAATGGCCACTTCAGGAGAAAAATAACATGAGAGCAACCAGAGTTAAATCTTTACCAGAAGATTTTCTTCTTGGAGAGCAAATCTTTGTTCATACTGTGGCTTTTCGCAGAAGAGATCATAATCCTTTAGCACCTTCCCCCCCACAGGAACAGTGTGTCACTTGGTGGACTCTGCTGCTCCAGCAGGGAGCAAAATATGTCCCATTCACAATTTTGGTTTTTTTTAAATTAACATGGAATTGGAATAGAAGTATCTTAAGTCCTTACCATTCACTCCTAAACAAGTGTCTAAGGCTGAAAACAGAACATTTCATTTGAGGCTGTTCTTATTATTCTAAGTTTTGACACTGATGAAAACAGAAGCAGCAGAGTCCTTTATATATGTAGACCTTCCAAGCTGCAGTGTGGCTACTCTGCCAGTAGGTGGCCAGGAAAACCACAGAGCCCCATAATCCATCCTGAAATAACTACAGTTAAGTTCAGTGAGCCTCAGCTAACCTATAGGTGCACCAAGATGTTGCGTATGGGGGGAGGAGGGGAAAAAGGGGACATACTGCACAGAAATCTGAAACAGGACAATGGGCATAAATATCTGTAGGATCCAGGGACAAAAGTTTTTATCTGGAAACAAATACACTATCCATTTACAGCATATCTAAACTAAAGGTAGATATTAGTCCAGGTTCTATATGAGATTTGGCCCCTGCTTTGGGAATATACCAAAGACTATACTATAGTAGACTTTCCAGTTGGCGTTGCTAAGAGATTTTAACTAGAGGGGTCATGAAAGAAAATTTTCTTATCAACTTAGGTAAATTTTAATACTATACTGATGCTGCATGGAATGTCAGTTGCATTGCACTATTTGGAGTGCACTAATGGTAATTTTCATTCCTCTTAACTAGCAGATACCAAAAATCCCAAGATCTCTCTACATTAAAGGCCACTGGTAAAAAACATTTAATTCACATCAATTCTTTTAAAATGGTCTCATTTCCCAGGCTGAATTCAATTTCTCTACATATTGGGTACATGTTCACATGCAATTAATGCAACGTGATACACTTCAGACTACTTTGAGTGGAGTGAACTGCTCCTGGTCATAGCATCTATACATATGCCCAGGACAGCAGCACTTTGAGCCAGCTCAGACCTGGCCTGGGCTGGTAGCAGGCTTTGGGGGTCATCCCCAGGCTTTGGGTGATGGCGCTAGGTGGTGGAGGGCTGATTGGGGTGTCGAACATGTAGAGCCGTGTGGCTAGACAACAGCCAGGAGTCTGGCCCTGGCCCAGTCAACATCTACACGTGTGTTTCAGCACAGTTTATTACTCCATCATAAGATAGTATGTCCCCAACAGTGCTATCCTATGGCCTATGGCAGAGTTAATTAGTTTACTGCACTTTAATACTAGTGCACATGTAGAGTAGACAGTGATGATTTACTATGGAGTTAATTGGTGAACTTTGCAGATAAGCACACATGTAGATGCACCCATTAAGTCATCAGCTGTGACATAACCAGAATGTCATCTAATTCTGTCAGTCTTAGAATACGTACGATATTGCTAATATCCTGTTGGTGATATCCACATAGAAGTAATTTATACTCCAAATAAAGTGGTGCATCATGATGTTACATTGGCAGTGGAGTGAATGATTTTGCTGTTACCAACAGAAGACCTTTGCAACTTACACTCTCTCTATCTTTTTTTCTCATGAATGGCTCCAGATGATGGAGTATTGATCCTGCAGCTAAAGCAATCTAGATAAATTGTAGAATTTTTAACTGGTGGGGCAGAGGGAGAAAAACACTAGCCCTTTTTGCACTATAATCCCTATAAAGAATTTTCACTACCTGGTTGTAGAATAAAGAACACTGGGCACATCTACAAGAGACAATGCACAGTAGGGTAATGAACTGCGCATTACAGCAACACAGCAAAAACCATGCTATTACACTAATATGCAGTAGTATTAGTCTACTGCATATTAACCATCACGAAAAAGCATGTAATCATGTTTATGTGCAGTAGGACAGCCTATTTCACATGCATTTAATACTTCAAGAGTACTAAATCTAATACACAGTAGGCAGTCACATTAATGAATGTGTAAACATGCCCACTGTGCATGTTATGGCTTTATGAACCATTAAAAAGGCACAGGTAATACAACTCATCCCTTAAACTCCAAAACAGACAAATGAGCCTTGTGCCAATTTTGATCCTACTCTGCCTTGCCTATGTTTATATTACTTTGTTCTGATTTAATTTCATGTTCTGATGCTGCCACATACAAGCATAAAATAGGTCCTATTTTCTGTGCTACCTTTATAACTCCATAGATTCCTCTCCTTCCAACCTCTAAATGAAGTGTCTTCATTTTCTCAACAAAATAATTACAAAAAATATGTATTAGAAAGGCTATGCAAGCTGCAGTCAGTTGTGATAATGATGGCCAAGGAGCTCCAGAGAATTTGATTTGATAAATGATTTATTTTATTTAGGTATATTCCAATAGCAATAGATATTTCCACCCGTCCCACTCACTTCTCCCCCCACAAATTCCTGAGGAAACTGGTGCTAAACGTGAAACTTCTTGGTTTTGCTGGCAACACTTGGAATTCAGGTATCAGAGCAATGGACAGCAGTTGGGAAAGCAAGCAAAATTTATTAGCCTGAATTTCCATTATAAAACAGATGCCAAGCTCAAGGCTAGAGGTGCTCCCACTGCAATAGTTGCTGGCTGGCCAGGCAGGGGCTGAAGCCACCATGTGGTCTGTGCCTCAGACTGCAACAGAACAAGAGCCATGACTTAGGGTAAGCAGCAGAAGATAGGAGAGGAAGAAGGCAGTGGTAGGGAGGCAGGAGAGAAGAGGTGAGAGGGGGAGGGAGGAAGCAGCTACAGCTCCAACTCCAGCCCTTAGGCTAGGTCAGGTTTAGATCCAGAGTCACAGCAGCCACATGCCCCCCTACCTTGTACATAAATCCAAGAGAAGGGGCTTCCCCTTTGACCCCTCACCATGCTGATTAGGAAAAAAAACCCCAATCTTGGATCCAAATAAATGTGGTGTGCTTTGGGGCACTTATTTTAACCAATTTTAGTACATTTTGTTCATTAAATGTGTGAAAGTACAAGTCTTAACTAGATTAGACCAGGAAGCAAAAGTCTATCAATACTATTGAAAAATCCTGTAATGGTGCCATAGTCAATGAAATGTGTGTCAGGCTCTCTCACCAGAGATGTTTAGCGGAGTGTTTGGTTACACAGCTTGCAAACAAAACAAAAAAACAAAAAAACCCTTCCCCCCCCACCCAAAAGCCAAAGACTCCTTGTGCAATAACCATAAAATAAGGGACTAAACAAACAAAAAAATATTTCAAATATGTATATTCTGTTAGCTTTCAAGGAGTGTATTTCAGCCCTTAAATTAAACCATTGCTGGAGCCTTCTTGAAATGTTGTGCAATTCACTGCTTGCTTACATGACAAAACTAATTAGTTTCTAAATCTAACTGAACAGGACAATAATATGGAAATGGAAAACACAAAGATTGAGATCAATCCCACTCCTTGTGGAGAGAATCATTATCCACACAGTCAGTAAAATACATTATTTAGTTTATTAAACCACTAAATTTTCTTCAAAGCTAATTGACTTTTAGAGTTGATGTATTGAAGCTAAAGAAGATACAACCCTGAAAAAGCATATCTTTTCATTAACAGAAAGTCAGTAGTGTTTCCAGAAAGAAATATTTTTCTGAATGTAATTATATGTGTGTGTGTATGTGTGTGCGTGTGTATAAGCGTGTGTATATACACACACACACACACTCACACGCACACACACAAAAGAACATTTTTTCCTAAATACTTGCATGTCACCTACAACCACATAACTATGAGGTGCCAAATAGATATAACATATGTGAATGAACAATAAAATGAAACACAAAACACTCAAAATCTTATTACATTACATGAATATATAGGAACTTTTTAAACCCAAGAAGTTAAAAACTATCTGTCCAGCTCACTATTCTGTATCTCACAGTGGCAGATAGTTCATGTAAGGGGGAAAATATATATGCAGAGCCTGTCCAGACTGATCTGTCCCCTGCCCCTATTTCTTTACAGCGGCCACGTATACACAAGATGCTGAGTGCACAGTAGCTTGTTACTATGTAGCAATAGCATCATGTAGCATGAATTGTGATGTGATGCCACTGTGCAGCAGTAACAAGCTACTGCACAGTCTGCATCACCTGAAAGCCATTCAGTGATGGTACTGCACTGTAACTCCAGCTGCTACACAGTCATTTAGTACTTGTGTATAGAAGTACTAAATGATTTGCAGTAATGACTGTGCAGTCAGTCTCTCATATAAATGCAGCCAGTGTTCAGCAGTCAGAGGCCTAAGTCCTAATATGTAGGTTGCATACTAAACTATAATGATTTTATCTAATCCTCTTTTGAAACTTGTTAAATTATCAGCCTCCTCTTTTGGCAAGGTAGAAAACTGCTAGCTTGAGTATGAACATCACCCAGCTTTTAACTCTATACAAAAATCAATTTAAGGCTAAATTCATGAGAGGGATTTGAACTTTGGAACTCCTAGGAGACCAAGAATCGTTTAGCACTGAGATGCCTCTGGCATTCACAATAATCCTGCCTACCTACCAACCCACCTTTGTAGGTACCTAACGTATTCTGAAGCTCAAGTTTCTACTAGTGAAGTCTACTAACTGCCTATATTTCTGTCTCTGGGGATTTATACAACTTGCCTAAATCCTACGAACGCTGAGCAGCTCCTGTGTACATCCTGTCACTATTGACAAAATAGACATTCTCCTGCCTGTCTCATCTGTGAGGCCATATAGCTATAAGAATAATATATCTAACAAATGTTGGCAGCAGGAGGAAGTCTCCACACACTTTTATCCCAACACATTCACCTAGCATATGGGAGACCTGAGTTTTCATTCCTCTTCTGTTTGATGGGACCTAACCCACATCTCTAGATTGAGTGCTCTCACCTCCCAGATATATACATGATTCAGACGAGTGTGTTGAAAGTGTTGTGCTTAGTATACCATAATAAAATATTCATTTGATCAGAGATAGAAAAATTATTGTATAGCCCTCTGGTTAAGGCTACCCCTGGAAAGGGGAGACCCTGAATCCTACTTCCTGCGCCAGTGACCATTTTAAGCAAAATAAGAGGTGAAATGGTTTCCAGGAGAGAAACAGAGTAGTTCCCAAACTCTGACAGACTGTGCACCACCAATTTAAAACAATACAACCTTAAGTACCACCAGCAATTTTGTCATATAAAGTAATTATAATAAAGCTGTTAATGCATACCACTGACAGATTGTCTGTATACCACTGGTAGTACACGTACCACAGATTGGGAACCACTGGAGTATGTCATCTTAGACTATGCATGAGTTGATATTTAGGTCATGTTCCTGGCAGATGAGAGAGAAAAATTCTTGTCCCTCCAGCACAGGAGAGTTTTAAACTTGGGTCTTCCACATGCCACGTAAGTGCCCTACCATTGGGATATTCAGCAAAAGAGTTAAAGGGGCACCTTTTCCTTTTGCCTTTTAATGGGAGACAACGGAGAACAGGAAAGAAGTCTGATCCAACTCCAAGAGAGAGTTCCCAGTTCTCAATCCCAAGCAGAGGGAAGTGCCTCCCTCTTGTCCATAGTTGTTTACCAAAACACTTTTGAGAGGCAGAGTTTACTTCCTCTCCATGACTTGCCTACAGCCAGCAGCTTTGATTATCAGTTTCTATAGGTCTCTTTTTAGGTGCCTAACTCTCACCACACTCGGGATTGTGAATCCTACTAGTAGGGAATCCAATATTAAAATGAGTTTTAGCACCCAAGTTTTCCTTGTAAAGCCCGCCCTGAAAACCCTTCAAAGTTTTTTCAGGCAATCTCTGTCTGGAATCAATAGGAGTTCAATCTGCACAAGGACTAGATAGAAAAAAAAATTGGAATTTAGAGTATTCACTAACTGAACAACAAAATATTGCAGAATGATTATGGAACAGACCGTTTAATACACAATCAATTTAAAGCTCCCAATAATAGAGAAAGAACTCTTTTCTCTTTAATTTAAAAAGGGAAGTTTAGAAGTCATTTAAAAGTTTCTTAGAGTTTCAGGGGAAAATAGCATTTATGCAATGTTTCTGAATCTGTTGCATTCAGGGTTTGATTTCTGTTTTGGGTGAAGTTATAAATTAAGAAGTACATTCAGGTCAGATATTACAATACACTTTTGCACTGTTTTTGCTATTGCTTCTTGCACACAAATTTTCTTCAATTAAACTAACATGTGGCTCAAACTGTTGGGCAGAGTAACCTACTGTTCTTGATGTTCTCAAACTGAAAAAATGGTGCCAAAAAATTGTACATAACTATTTAACCCACTCCCCCAAACTCTTAGTGAAAGGGCTGTTTTAGTTTTTAAAGTAATATCTTCTCCTTTGGGTACATGATCGATGAATTCTACTTATGCAATTACAGGTCAGCTAGTGTAAGTCAAACACAGATCTGATTATCTGTTCAGTGAGTTTAGAGACTAAAAACAACATATTTGGGCTCAAAATTTTAAGCAGTCTATACACTAAACAGATTTAAGTTATCATCTGACCATTTAAAAACAGCATTTTCATTCCAGTGCTCTCCGAGGACCAGCTCCTATTGCAAACAGATTCTATAAATGGCTAACCTGACTGACAGGGGGCACATCTACATGTGCACTTTAATGCATATTAGCCTATTTTAATGTGTATTAAAACATCACAAAGAAGTGCACTTTTGCTACTGTGCATTAAAATAAGCTAATGTGCCTTTTTCTAGTACCTCACAATTGATGTACTAAATTTAATGCGTGTTACCAAAAGCACATTAATAAACATGTAGACGCTCTCAACACCTATGAAGAGCCAGTAGGGTGGTAATTTTCATATCCACAAAATAACAACAGAATTACTACGGCATGACCTGTGGACTGAAGAAAATTTCACAATTTTTATGTACAGTGCATTTAGAGAGGAAGGGGGCAAGGATGAGTTAGGGAAGGTATGGCCCCAGGCAGTTATAAATTCAGTATCCCATCACTGTAACAAACTGCACAAGTAACCCCAGCAGAGATGGTTCAGCATATCCCCTGAGCAACCTCTGAAGCAAGGATTCAGAGCAGCTCTGTTTACAAAACCAACATGCTTCCCCTTGGTGGCACCCGCCAGCAAGTAGAAATACAAACTGTTCTCCTTTGGGGTTAATCTTTCAGCACAACACGCTGGTAGAGGAGCATAAGTTACACACCCTTCCCACTGGAGAGGATTCAAGCACAAAAAATGAAAACAAAACTGAGCGTATACTTACAGTGATACTCTAGTGTAGGCAAACCAGAAGGTACAGGAATGCATTGCTAAATCATGCCTGCTCCTTGTACACCTGTTCTAGCATAAAGGATAGTATTAATAAACTCAGGCCATGTACAGACTTCAAGAAGCAGGGGGAGGAATCAAAGTTATGTGGTTGCCTCTGACTGATCTAGTTTAGATCAGGAGCAAGCAGTACACATTTACCCTTGCTGGTAAGCACTGGCAATGCATAGGGGGTACATGGGGGTGCACATACACCCCCTGAGAGCGCTGGTGACCCTCTGATGGCCACACTCGCTGGTTAGGCAAGGGGCAGAGGGGGCAGGCAGGAGAACCAGCGCTCCCCCTGTGAGTGCCAGCTGAAGAGCACCAGGTGAAGTGGCCATGTTCCCAGGTGGTGCACGAGTGCTGGCTGGGGAGCTGGGCCGCTAGCGAAAACAGCCATAACCACTTCTGGAAGCACTGTGGCCGCTTTTTGGTGAGCGAGATCAGCTGCGGGGAATCCCCCCCACTCCCCCCCAGGTCAGTGTGATCAGCCATGTGCGATTGGCTGTGGGGATCCCCTTCCCCCGGCTGCTAACTGGCCACTGTGGGAGCACATGCCCCGCCTGACTTAAGAGACACCAGTCACCCATGCTGGCAGGGAGGGGCAAGGGAAGGGACTGCAGGTGGGAAACACTCCTGCACACATCTCAGCATACCTTATGGGCTCCCTATGCTGCCAGAACTGGTCTGTAGAACTGCCTACAGGGTCTTGGCATCTGTAGGTGAATGAGGATTGAACTGCAACGAGGTAGATAGATGGAATGACGGGTGTATGTAGGTGCAGGTCCCAGCATGTGGCACTAGCTGGGTGTGACCCATGCTCCAGAGTGACTAGAGCTCCAATAACCAGGCCACCCCACAACCTTAAACTTTCCAGGGGCTTCCAGCAAACACCCTGTGATTCTGCTGACACCCCACACCATGGCCTGGAAATTTTTAGTGACCTCTACCTGCAACACCAAAGTGGCTGGCCATGCCTCACCTGCTCCTGAAGTTTCCAGGAGTGTTTGCCTGCTTGCCCTAGCTCAGATGCTCAGTGCCCTCCCACCCCCAGCCATAGTACTCCAGGAACCTGTACCTATAGGCCAAAAAATCCTTCTGGCACCTCCAGTGGCCAAACCACAGAGGTCACAGGTGTCACCTCTGTGCAGACCCAGTCCCAATGTTCTGCCCCCCCCCCCCCCCAAAACCCACCAGAAAAAGCTGCCCTTGTTGGCTCCTGCTCGGGAGGGGGCATGTCTATGCTGGTGCCCATGTTGCAGAGTACCTGGGTCTGGCATTTTAGTTGTAGGTACAGGTGCTAGGGTCAGGGTCCATGGTGGTGTGGAGGAATGGGGGAAGTGTGGGGAAATGGGGTTCCTTGGCTGGGTGTCCATGCCCAAGGTTTGGCATCATGACTCTGTGCCCAAGTACATGGGTTCTCCTGGGCTCAGTGTTGGGTTCTGCATGTATGCCATGGGGTGCTTTTTGACAGGGTGTTAAGGGTGCAAGTGCATGGCCCAGGGACATGGGTGCCCAGGTCCCAGGGCTCATGTGAGGGACACAGAGCCTCACTTCCCACTGCTGCCTGTCTGGGGACGGGAGACTGGGGAGAAGGGCTGTGCTTGCTCAGTGTTAGGACAGCCTGGGGGCCAAGCTTACTGGATGCTCAGTCACTGCAGTGGAGCATGGGCCAAATGCTAGCACACCTCCCTGGAACAGAGGTATCAGGGGTGGGAGGATGGGATCCCAGAGGACAGTGATCCAACTTGAATCTGTAAGAGAACTGTACACAAGTTCAATACATTGGTCTAACCTGGATCAATCTCAAGGGAATACACCTTGGATGAAGTCTATTCCAAGTTACTTGTGCCATTTTTAGCTGGTCTATGTGCATCACATTTGCTTAGACCTGCCAAAGTGTAATGTCTATATGTGGCATCAGGAATGGTTCCTGATCAAAGATTCAAGGACTTAACCTAGGAAAATTTCTAAATGTGACTACCAGAAGGAGGACAGTGACAAGAGCTACTAAAGAACCTAAGAAAAGTGCATGGTTTTCAAATCCCAGTGCCAAAATGTATTTGTTTTAGCCTGGCTACAGTAAGCTAAAAATGAATTAGTAAATGAAGATATAGTGAAGATTATAGTCTAGGCCATTATTGTTTTTCATACTGAGATGTGTCACAAACATATCTGAATTGAGAAATTATGACTGCCATTCATTTCTTTATGAGTAATTGGAACTCTTTTCTGTGGCAATATGGGGTAAAGACAAAATTGAGAGCCTCTGCTTTAGATGAACTTGCCTGACACAAACAAAGACAGCAACCATCAAGACAGAGACACACGTATATAAGGGAGCAAATCCTTACTAAAAAACATTAAAAAGGAAAGGACAAGGATGAGGAGGTTGATGAGGGATTTTATAAATGAAAAGGGCAGCTGATTGGTGCATACAATCAGGGAGGATATTCCAGGTTTTAGAAGCAACAGGGGAGAAAATGTAGAGATGTAAAGGAAAAGGGGTAATAAGGAAGATTCATAGAGGTGCCAAACTTTATTCAACATTTCAGTGTGTAAAGATTTTTAAAGGTTTCTGAAATATGCTTGTGATAAGAGATGTGATGCTTAAGAGTCATTTACTGGGTGATATAGAATGGGCAAAATTCAAGCCTGAATCAGTTGGTATGTTTCCAGTTATTTTGATCCACAGATTCCCATCCCTTATGTTTTCTCTACAAGAATGTAAGGATTTAATAGGCAAGAGTACACAGTTATTTGTATCAGGCTTCTCACTAAGTCATTATCATTTGTTGACTCTTCACTGACCTAGGCAAAATACATCCATGGGCTCAAATCAAGCCCTAGTGAACAGATGCTGGCATCACAAACTATGCCTCTTCAATTACTGTCATTCTTGCCTGTCTCAGTGAACTTTCTTTGGTCCCTTACAGGTGGTCTCTTTTGACAGTTTTAATAAGCTCATTAACAATACTATTTGAAAGAGCTCGCAACACCATTTCTCATAACACTCTATATTCTGTGGACATAGAACTTCATTTCCCAAGGCTGTCATTCTAGTACCTTTCAAAAGCCGTGCATTCATTTTAATGAAAAACAGTGAGAGTTATTGTTTGAAATGACAAAAGCGGGAGTGAAGGGGGAGGGAGAAAGAAATAAATCTATATGCCAATAGGTAAAATAATTTCACATCACATGGTGTGTTTGAGACAGGCTAAAGACTACTTTTCACAACACTATAGCATATAGTAAGTCACAAGCAGCCAAAGAACTGATAGAGGAATGTAGGTAAGTGCCAAAGAAGTGTACAACGTACACGATATAAGAAGAGAAGAACCACAGATGAAAAAAAAAAAACTTTGAAGTTTGACTAAAGGATATTCCCTTTCAGAAGTTTTTATTATTGGGAGGTCTTTTAATCATCTAAGAGGTTTCTATTGCTCTTTGCCCTCTTGAGATCCTCGAATGTGAGCCTGAAGTAGTGCTGCAGCAAATTGCTAACTAGAGATTCACACTGTTTTAGAGGAAGCCCTCCAGTTTCCATTCAAAAAGTCCTTAAATGTACAGCCATTCATCTCTTGGACTTGAGAGAAATAAAAATTTGAAAGCTGCTGAAGGCCATGTGCCAAGCCAGTCAATCTCCAGTATTCAAATAGATGCTGGGATGAGAAGTAACACAGTTTTTCCTGCCTTGGGGTAATTCAATAAGACCATGTTCAGCATAAGCTCCATCCACTTCATCATTCAGTGAATGAACATTAAACAGCTAGTGGAAGGAGAAAATAGGTGTAATTGTAGGTGGTGCATTAGCTGGTTTAGGGCACTGTATATATATAAAATGATCTCACATTCTTGTAACTAAAATATAAAAACCTGTGGCCTGATTTTCAAAGTTGCTAATTGCCTTAAGTTCACATTGGCTTCTCTGGCAGCTATAAGCACTGGCTGCACTTAATAATCAAGCCGTTTTCATGTACAGGTATATCCTATTTCTTCTGCTCTAAAAAAGGGTACTCTAAGTTAGTACCTAAGTATTTCTGTAGCAATAGGCATGTTCAGAGGAAGGTCTAGCACATGATGCATTGTGATGATCCTGGCCAGCAGAGGATCATTTCTGGATCTTAGTGCATGTCTGTGTCTCTTTAAGCACTGTTATCCTTCACTCTACCTTGAAGGAGTCTGAAGGCTGCTAATACTTACTAGTGCTGGAGTCAGTTTTGCCTTTGGCAGCCTCTGAGGCTGCAGGGAATAATGGTAGAAGGACAATTAAATAAAAAACAGCAAACATTTTTTTTCATTTGTGCACCAAAAGATTCAGTGGCACAGCATGTAAAAGCTCACTTTCCATTTTCATTCCCATTTTGTTATATAATATTTATAAGCTTCCAGTTTCAGCGCTGCCCTTTAAAATGAGTAATTTTGGGCACATCTACATGTGCCAATTTAAGGAATTCTAGCCCGATTTACGGCACATTAAGGGCACACATCTACACGTGCATGCCCTTAATGCACCTTAAAAATGGCAATTTTAGGCTACTCAAATAGCTAAAGCACATTAATGCACATGTAGCCATGTTAAGGCACATTAATACTGTGTATGGACTGACTTGGCACTGACTTTAGCCCCATGTCAGTCGGCACACGTGGAGTTAACGCGCTTTAACGTGTGCACATATAGACGAGAGCTAAAGCACCTTAATGTGCATTAAGCTAATACACATCAAATTTAGGCATGCCTAAACGCACGTGTAGACACAGCCTTTGTGTCCTAAATTTGACAGGTTAATATGAAGTGAACAAAAATAAATAAATAAAAATCCACACTTTATCTGAAAACATACAAATTGGAAAACATTCTACAGTTCCATCTGAATTTGAAATACCATAACTTGCTGTATCACAAGTCTTTTTCTTTCTAACTTTGACTATCTTTATTATTCAGTATAATCGGTATTGTTATGATGCTTAACCAGCACTTTTCTTGTCCAAGGGCATTGCTAAAGTTCATTAATCAAGCTTAATTTTAAGATGGAAACATAACAGTTTCCTTCATCTGTACGGTTTTATTCCTGTGGCCTTATTAATATAAAATACTACATTTATTTTCCAGCCAACATTTAAGTGAAGCAAATTTTAATGGTTGGTTTAACAGTTTACTATGAAATAAAGGTCTCAGAAGCTTTCTGAGATCTTTACCAAGTTTTGTCTAAGATATGCAAGGAACTGTTATCTCATTTGAGCCTACCCTTTTCTCCCATTCTTTGATGCATGATCCACGAAAGAACAAGGCCAGTGAATTTTGATTCCCAGATTGTTGTACACAACTGGAAGGTTATCATTAGCAGAGAATAACACCACTGATTTCAGAGCCTCCATAATGAAACTTTGCTTAGCTTCTTTAAAATCCTTCCTTTAAGGCCTGCAATGCTTTCTCATAAGCTTAGTTCATTTCTGTGTTTAGGCCCTGCCAGCAAGTCATTCAGTCTTGTACATCTCAAAATGAAAGATAAACTATTGTACTTGAGTTTCTCATAATATTCTACCTCCTTTTTTAAATTCAATAGCTCTTTCTTACAAAGCATATCGTCATGAATGTTAATATCCACTGGCAAAAGGGCTATACATTTCTCTGCCTTGCAGAATGCATTCACTGGCAGTATCTAAATTATAAGAACTGGACTGCATTTGATTTTTAGCATTTGTCAATGTTTCTATACACAAACATACATTTTATCAGCAGTTTAACTTGAGGAGCAGTGCCCTCTGAGTGCAGAGTCAGAGCTACTACTTTTAAATCAGTTCAGTGGAGTCACTGTTCTCTGAATTACATTCTCTCCTTCTCTCATATAGATAATCCATTATTGTAAGAGACAGAAGAGATGTCTATTCCAAAGAAAGTTATGAACTGTCTTACCTCACCAGTAATTGTTCAGGCATGTTTCAGTTTCCCCTTAGCCCACTGCTCTCCAGGGGATTTTAGAACCAGACAGTTTAAAGGGCTAAATTGCATACAGATGTCACATTTGTCTTGAAGGGGGGGGAAACATTTATCCCAGGACAAAGTGAGATCATTCAGCTGTCTATATCTGGTGTCCCAGGGCAAAGCCTAAAAAGATTCCCAGGATAAAAAGTGCAAGCAGTTTGTCTTGGGACATCATGAACCATTTATCTGAATGGTTGTCCCATGGTATCATTGAATCAATGGCAGAAAAGTGGCAGTGCATTCAGCCACTCACTAAACCCTGACTGGAAGGGTGATGTACATTTATGCCAATGCTAAGACTTTTCTGTTCTGGAACAAACATGAGCATAATTTATCCCAGGAAAATGTAACACCTGCCCCAGTCACGGAAATAACTGTGAGCACTACACCAGGTTTGTTACAGAATGGTAGGCTGGGCTGAATAGGTTTCCTTGTCTTTATATTTTGCCAGCTCTAGACATAAAGTGGTCAGTCTGCTTGACAAATGGACTGAATGGGCTTAGAAGGAAATGCAAAAAAAGTATTTCTGACTTAAGATAGGTGGATAATTATTTACTTAAATCTAAGTTTGGGGTCAGTTTAAGACATCTTCCTCCAATAATTTAAGTCTACACATGGAAAATTATAACAAATGTATAATTTTCCATGTATAGAATCTAATTATTGGAGGGCCATCTTAATTCATCCCTCCCAGCACTGCAGTGGGGCAGACAGTGGAGATGGTGTGGGGAGGTTAAATAGCATGTGCCTGCCTGCCACCACCTCTGCCCTCTGCCTGCTCCCACAGCCTTGGGTCCCCCTCCCTCCTAGCCTTTGCTCTCCTTCTTCGCCCCCACCCTATGCTTCCCACTCTCTTGCTCCCCCCCAGCCTCCACTCTCACTCTCTCCCTCCCCCCCCTCTGCAAGTCTCTGCTCTGCACCAGCAGGCTCCCTCCTCATTGTAGCCTGGGGTATTTAGCACAGCCCCAGCCCAGTTCTTGTAGCAGTTATGTAGGCTGTGCGCCACTGCTGTGGCCAAGCTGGGACTGTGCTTGGTGTCCAGTGCTGTAGTGTGCATGGAGTCCGACAGTACAGAGCAAAGGTAAGGGTGGGAGGGAGAGGAGCAGGAAGGGGAATCTTCTTGCTGGGGGGAGGGAGATAGGAGGAAGAGGCTGCAGGAGGGAGATAGCAGGGTGCAGAAGTGGCAGGAAGAGGTAGAGAAGCAGGCAACAGCTGTGGCTGTGGCCCCGAGCCTGAGCCACAGCAGTCACCTGCCTGCCCCCCACTGCCCATGTACACAATTCTAAGATGAGGGGATTTTTTTCCCTGCCCCATCTTCAATGGGGAAAAAAACCCTCATCTTAGAATCAAGTAAATATAGTAGGTACTTGCTTTCCCCTCTCTCACATACATAGAAATAAAACATCTTTCACTATTAATTTTATTCCTGCTGTGCGGGCCGGGAGCGGTCCGAGGCTTTCGGGGGCGCGCAGCGGGCTGTGGCCAGCAGCCCTGGCATGTGGGTCAGGGAATTCGGCACGGCGGACTAGAATTAGGCACGGACTCATAGCGGTTGATTAAAGATTATTTTACTTACACCGTAGATGGTCGCGGTGCAGGCAGGAAAACTTGCTTGCGTTGCAGTTACAAACGAAAAGAAAACTCACACGAACAAGACCCGTAGAAAACTCGAGCCTCTTAAACCCGGACAGAGCTCTGGATACCACGATGAGAGTCCAAAAGGTGACTCTCCACGAGCGCGCAGGGAAGGGTACATCGAGGGATCAGGCGGCAACGGGGAGAGGCTAGAGGTTGATCAGGCCCCTGTATCCTTCTTAAGGCACACGCGGGGTTTGTTAGGCCCCACAGCGCTTAGAGTTCTTCACGAGATGGATGTGAAGTTCTCTTTCTCCTACTCCAACTTGGGCGGAAACTGCTCAAGCCTCTTATACGGCTAGCAAGCCAATCGCTAGCCGCCACATGGGAATAATTTAGAAACAGCCAATAGTGGGACACAAATTTACATACGGGTGGCGGGAACTCCTTTGCACCAGGGTTTTCTCTATGCAACTGAGAATTGCACCGTGCAAAGAAAGCTCCTTGTGGCGGGAAATAATTCTGCAGTGCCAAAGCATACACAAAATCATACCCTTTGGGTCATGACACCTGCATGTGGAGAAAATCCTTCCTCCATCTTTATGGGATTTCAGCCACAGAAACAGAAAGGGAAAAAAAATCCAGTAGGGCTGAAAACAGTCCCTCCTTGGACACTTCCTAACCACTGGGCTAGAGAGCATTTTGGAACTGAGGGTACATGCACACTTTCATGATATCCACCTTATGCATAAGCAACTTACTTCAAGATTCATGATCAAATCCCTGTTGCACAGACATTTGCTGGTGCCAGGAGAAACTCTAGAAACCAGATCAAAGTAAGTCATGGTGGAGAAGGGGTAGGCAGGGGGGAAAGTGTTGCCTGGCCAGGAGCAAAGGTGTTCAGGGGGCTAAAAATATCCCAGTTATGGTAGAGGGGGTTGGAAGAGTGTAGTTCTGGAGCTAGGGCAAGAAGCTGGTCAGGGCTGTGCTCCAAACATGTGCAGGCATTTAGTAGATCAGGTTAACCAGTTCCTGATCTAACTTATTTCTCCTTCTTAGGAGAATTAAGTTAGATCAAAGAGTCATTTCTTGCCCTGTCTAAACTCCCCAAATGTTTTTACAGATCAGCACTTCGATAAATATAACTAGGATTGAGTTAATTTAAATGTAATGTATGCATGTACCCTGAGGTACTATCAATGGTTCTTGTTTGTATGCTTTGTACAAACCCTTAAATATTCACTGAAACAAGGACTTTTCAGGTACTTGTCCAAACCACTAGGCTATGAGGAATAGGAAATGAAAAGATGTCAATAGGAAAGACTGGATGGCACCTTACCCTAGAATACCCCATAGCCTACTCGTTAGTACATTCCCCTTAGAAGTTAGAGGAAGTTTTAATCTCATCAGGCAGAAGAAAAACATTAACTGGATCTCTCCCATCCCTCTTCTGTACTCTGCCCCAGGATCTACTGAGCAACAGTGCCGGTAGCAGAATAAAATTAAGGTCTCGGAAATTCTCCAAGATCTTGATTCAGTTTTGTCTCAGGTCTCCAAGACAGTCATCTCATTTGAACCCAACCTTTGCTCACTTTCTGCATCCTCTTACTTAGAGATTCCAAGTGACAGTGTTAGAATTTTGATTCATCAGAAGAAGGATTATTGTTTCAAGCCACTCAGGAGTGCTTCCTGTTTACTGAGCCTTCTTAATTATTTCCTTTGCAACACACATTTAGTTTGGGGTCACATGGAACTTGTTTTGAAATGGGGGGGGCAAAAATCAGTGTTGATTTGGGGGTTTTGCCTGCCAAAGCAAAACTGTATCAGTTGTTGCAGCACTGCAAGAAGGAACAGAGGAAGAGAGCACTTATAAGGAATTCTTACCTTTGATGTGGAAAAGATCAAGGGACTGTATGCCACTCACACTGGAAAAATGATGGAAATTCCACAAAGCATAAATTTGTATAATTTGTCCTTTAAATAATAAGGAATGATCATTTGCCCCTTGTAACGTTGCTTATGCAGTGACTGACATCTTGGACATGCCTGGAAATAGAACTGTAGAATCCTGGACTTAAAACCATGAGTGCCCATAGTTCAAATTCAAGGAATAAGGTCCAAAACCTCAAAAAGTGTTGGAAATGAGGTGCATGTACATATCTTTGTGGATCTGTTGTGCCTTGTTCCTTATAGCTTTAAAAGCTGTGGATCAGACATACAGGGGAAGTGTAAAGTAGTAAACAACTGTACTATAAGAGGTTGCTCTATGAGAAGTGTAAAACAGAGGTAAGAACAAAAGAATCTAAATTACAAACTGCCAATTATGGCCCAAGGAATGACTGACTGGTGTCTTAACTCTACTTACACTGGAAAGATGAGTATATTATCAGGGTATTTTTGTTAAAGCCTGCATAAGTGCTGTCCATGCAGTTCCTCAAATAAAGGGATTTCAATCCCCAGGGATGTCAGTCAGGTGCTTCCTTCATGGACTGATTTTATACACACACAAGAGTGTAAGAGACATTTTATTTAGTGTAGTCTAAATTAACAGCTAGATTTAATTGGATCCCAAAATATTAAATCTAGATAGAGATTATAGGTTATAATACATTATATATATTACCCAAAAGCTTGCAAAGAACAATTTTTCCAATTATTTAGTTGGTCTAATAAAAGATACCATATTTATCCAAAGAACCTTGTCTGCCTATAATACATTACATACATTGAGGAAAAATAAATTGGAAGAGTAACAGAATATTTGCTTTAAAGAGTTTTGTAGTCTAATGGAATAACTTGATCATGCTGAGCACTGTCCAAATTACCATACTCAGGGCATCTCAAACATTTATTCAACTTTGTCAAGAAGAGTAAATGAAACTAGTGACCTTTCCGGATACTTGGCTGACACTGGTAGAAAACAAACCATCCAGTCTTAGGATAGCTTTTCTTTGTTCCTTTCTTTTCTTTAAGATAATTAAACTCGTTTTTTTTTAATAGTTCTCCAGCCTCTCTCAACCAATTAAGTATTGTTTTAAAAAGTGTACATGCCTAAGGACAGACAATACTAGCAAGCAATTGACACACATAGGGCACCCCATCTGCAGATAGTTATATATCCATTAGATCTGCTGGGTGGGTGTCAATATACTACAGAAGTCTGTGTAGTTTGCCATCTGTACATGAAGCATAAATTGCTACTCTTTCATTCAGCTACAGCCTTTGATTAATTCTTGCTGAGATGATCTTTTGAGAAGTTCTGCCCCCTCAGGTACAGCTACTGTAATAATACGGATCAATTTGCTCTAAGTTCAAACTTTGAATTTGACTTTTAGCTTTAGATATATTGCCTCTTGGCAAATCATGCTGCTGTTTCTTGAATTTAAAAAAGAAAATGCTACTACAGGAAAGAGGAGATCTATTTTCAGTTAAGACTATGATAAAAAATAACCCTCCTTGTTGCAAATATGCTACATACAAATAGGTTTCAATTATACAGTTTAATTTCATTAATGGTTTGCATACATTTATTTCACTTGCTGTGTTACTCAAAATACTCACTGTCACAATTGCTTCTCTCTCATGAAACTAGTCACTAAGTCCTATGGCATTGTTTCTACTTCCTGACTCAAATACATATAGTGAACTCTGAAGATAATTGTGCAAATATATATGATAGGAATATTTCTGTTTCTCTGTTTTTTCCAGTTTATTCATGACACTTTCTGCAGACAAAAATGCACTTGAATTAGGATACCCAAATGAGTTTGTGGTTTTTTTCAATGACCATTTGTGAATATTTTAGAGTATACCTTCAGTACTGGTTTCTACTTGAAGTCCATCTCATTAGAACGATGTAATACCTCTAGTCTCTTCCAACTGTAGTTCTGTTCAATATGACCTGACTATGAACCTGTCATTTGTAAAAGTGTTTTTTTTAGTAAACAATGGTCATTAACATATGAAATTTGGCTCTGTTACCCTGCATATAGAGACATTTAAAAGGGAAAATTTGAGAACAAGTGTTGCCATACTAGGAAACACAACAGTCGCATACTTTTGAAAACACGTTTGAGGATTTCATGCAGGATGCTGCTGAACAATCTGTCTACTGAATTCAATGATAATTGAGAGCGCTCAGGACCTTGATTCAGGACTTAATGATTTCATTGTGCAAGACAGAGGTCTTCTAGAGAAACCAAATAATTAATATACCAAAGCTACTAAAATTCAGACCAGACCAGAAGTCTGATACCACCTAGATTAAAACACAGTTTGGGCCTGCTTGCATAGATGTTAACAAACTATGATTTGCGTGGGGGTATAAAAGTTCTTGCATTCATTGTCCCTTTGAATATGATCAGATGAATATCCTGCTGTCATTAAAATCAACACCAGTTTTGCCATTGATCATGCAGGAAATGTAATTATATCCCTTTTTCCCAAATGATGCCAATTCTTTGGATATGGGCCTGTCCAAAAATTTGCTATACTTGTAATATACTAAAGCTCCCTGCTAAGGGAATATTTTTTCCATCATTTGCTTACAATTCCCTTCAGTTCCCAGAACAAAACAAAGGATAAGGAACGTACTTAACAGAGCATCCAGAATCCACTAGGGCTAAGAAGCTTGTTTCCCTTGTTTTAGCTGTATAAGCACCTATCCCCAAAGGCAGCTGTGGTAACCTCTGGTGCCCATACTGATCCAGCTCCACTCCATTCCTTTCTGCTTCTCCTTCTTTTATGCTTTTCCATCTCCTTTCTACCATGCCTTGATGTAAACTTTTTCTTATTTTGGGAGGCTAGTCTCCAAAGTCCTAGAGTAAGCCTAATGGCTCTGCACTTGCCTAACTTCCCTCACTTAGTTGGACCTTCCCTGATTCTACTTGTGTCACCAAACTCTGAGTTTAGTAAGTAAAAACCACTCCGTGAGCGTCACTGGCCTCCGAATTACTGGTTCTAATCATGGCCTGAAGCTTCCCACATGGCCTCATAGGTCTTACTCCAACTCCATTCATTGGTCCCTATATCCACCCCCCTTCCCCCAGATCCCTGACCCTCGCAGAGCTTAAATCACTGAGTGCCTCCAAGGCATCTACTTTGACCTCCAATTCACCACCTGCCCCCCCCCCCCCCCCCCCGCCACCTGTGGCTACTCCCAAGCCTCCAGTTTAAATAAACACAAAACACACCAGTCTGTAACCCAAACCTTAAATCTCACCTTTGGTCTTTACAAAGGCCGTGCGAAATGGCAGCATTCCATTTCGAACAGCGTTTCAATGGAACACCGTTCTGTTTCAAATTTGTTTCGATTCAAAACCACTGTTCCGTTCCGTCGAAACCGTTTCACCATTTCAAAACTGTTTCGACGTTTCGCCCATACGCTATAATGGGGACGCTCAAAACAGCCTATAACATTGTCATTTCTGGCCTGATTTAGATGAAACTTGTAATATTGGTAGCCCCTTCTGAGGGCATGAAGTCTATCAAGTGTCAAGGAGATAGGTACAGGGGGTTCAGGGAAACCGCACCCCAAATTTGTAAAAGCAAAACTCATGTCACGTGTATGTGTTAAGCCACAGGGGGGTCAAAACTACAGGCATGCTATCCCCTGCGAAGGCCACAAAGCCTGCCAAGTTTCAATGAGATAGGCACAGGGATTTGGGAGAAACTGTACATCAAGCTGCAGACAAGCAAAACTCATGCCATGGGCGACACTGTGTGTGAAGGTGCACCATGGTGAAAGCTGCAGGCATGCTAGCCCCTGCTGCAGCCATGAAGCCTGCCAGCTGTCAAGGAGATTGGTGCACAGGGGTTCTGGGGCCCTGCGCCCCTAGCTGCTGACAGGCAAAACTCGTGACATTGGTGCTTGCGCCTATTAGATAGATAGATAGATAGATAGATAGATAGATAGATATACACACACACACTAACTACGGACACTAGTATATGGTTATATGCAAAGAGGATACATGAATATCTATATCACTATCCCCATGTATAGAGACAGAGAGAGAGATAGTAACAGGATCACTGTGTTAATGACGGTGTATATTATATACACACACTATCTGCATAGGTATATACACACATCCTTCTTGGATACATCTTTGTACAGTTTCAGGGTATTTAAAGTAAGTACACAATGAATAACACTGTCAGGTCAATCCCCTGTTCTCAATATTACATTATTTTACACCAAAGATCCCATAATCTCCCCTAGAACTGAACTGATGTTTTGTAGTGCTTCCTGAACCACAACCTGCTGTAGGGGAGAAGGAGGCCTCACAGGGGCACACTGCCATGTTGTGCAGAGGCCCCAGCACCAAGAAGGGTGCACCTGAACACACACAGTATCACTCACCCATGTCATGAGTTTTGCCTGTCAGCAGCCAGAGGTGCAAGGCCCCAGAACCCAGAAGCCCTACACCAATCTCCTTGACAGCTGGCAGGCTTCGTGGCCATAGCAGGGGCTAGCATGCCTGCAGCTTTCAACCTGCTGCACCTTAACACACATAGTGTCACCCATGCCATGAGTTTTGCTTGTCCGCAGCTTGAGGTGCAGTTTCCCAGAAACCCCTGCACCTATCTCCTTGAAACTTGGCAGGCTTCATGCCCTCAGAAGGGGCTACCATTCCAAATCAGGCCAGAAATGACAAAAGTTACAGGCTGCTTGGAGCTTCCCCATTATAGCTGATGGGCGAAATGTTTCAACCTGCCTTGTTTTGTTACGAGGCCGTTAAAACAATATCTGTTTTATTTCAGTTTAGCTGTTTCAATCTTGAAACAAGTCAAAACAGCATCAAAACAAAACCGGCGGCAAAATTTTGCACAGCCCTAGTCTTTACACTGTCACAAAACCCTATCCCTAGTCAGCTGGCTTCCTCCCAGCTTGCAGGGTGTCTTTCTGGGTCTGCAATTTTCCCTCTACCACAGCTTATTGCTGGCAGGAGCACCTTTCTTTCAAAGGTCAGGGCCAGACTACCTGCACTAGCTCAGGAACTGTTCCCCTGAGCACTGCCCATTCTGGTTTCCTAAACATGCACAAGTTAGCATCATAATTAGCCTGCTCCCACTGTACTGCAGTCACTAACTAATTACCTATCTGGAGTTCTGCCCTTTGTTACCAACTGCGGTGCAGCTTGCTCCCAAGTAGTTTTCTGTAGCCTTGTGGCTCCTACCTTTATGTCCCTTCAGCTGCTTACTTTCTGGCAGCTAGTTCTGCTTCAGCTACTTACTGACTGCAGCCCTATTATGCTGCTCCCTTAAAGTAGCAGGGGCTAGAAGTCCCCAGTTACAGGACCCTGACCCACATGAAAATTATTACAGCTTCAGGGCTTAGCCAGGCAGGCTTGGAATAAATATTAGTATCCAAGTTATGAACTTGCTTCCCCACAGTTTTAATGCTTATGATGGGATCTTTGGGCTTATCTGCATGTGGACAAGTAAGCTAGGAAGATAATATACAGTGCACTAACTTCTCTGAGCTAACTCCCCGTATGTGCACTTATGACATGCCTACACTGTCAAAAGACTGAACAAGGGAGAGGCACAGCTAAGCACAGCTTGCCTATTCTGCAGATCCCAAGATAAATGTAATACAGCACGGTTAATGGCACCCATTCAGCACCACTCTGATGTATACATTTCAGGATGCAGCATGCTGCACTTCACTGCAGTGCTCCTGGCACTATTCAGAGGTTGTGCACATCTCTGTACATAATAAAAAGTACAAAGAAAAGCTTACTCAACTTCACTGCAGAGACAAGTCCAAAAAGCATTCGGAGGGCAGATTTTGACCCTTATTCTATTATTTCAGTCGAGGGAAAAATCTTGCCTAAAATTATTTATTTTTGTTAAAATGGCTTCCATTATAGTAATTTATAAAAGAATATGGGCTCTTTTTTATCAGATAATTACCAGAATACGCCTAAAGATAAGTATGTATCATAATTAATATATAAATATTGATATTATTCATGGCTCACCAATTTTACCTTTATCTCCTACCATCAGTTGAACTACTGCTGGTCAGACATAAACGGTTCTGTGTGCAGCTGATACCTAAAGATACATTTTTCACTGGTTTTGGCCTAATTCTGTCCTGGGGCAGAGGGGGGGAGGTGGAGAAATCTTACCTTTTTTGGAGAAAAATCAATTATTTGGGAAATAGCTAAAGGAAATACGATGAACTGACAAAAATAGTTTAGACTCTGGCCTGAATCTCAGCTAGGATAGGTGCCAAGAACTTCAGCAAGTCATTTGCCAGGAAAATCTAGCTCTGGTAGACAAGACTTCAGAAGTTTCTTTGGCAAAGCTCACATATTTCGCACTATCCATTAGCCACAGTGTGAACTGTTGAAGATACCAATATTTTATCTCATAATGAGGCCAGTTGAGCAGAATAAAAACACTGAATACCTTGACTATAAATATATTCAGCAACACTTGCCTATGGATCTGCTATTTAAAGAGCACGTCAGAGTGATCAGAAAGGAAAAAAAACACATACTCTCTTTTAAAAACATAGAATGGATTTTTCTGTGGTCATTTCTCTTTCTATGGGGAACATGAACCACTGCCCTATTACTCTTGTTCTAAGTGCTGGAAATCTCAGTGAAGTCACATTGGTGTGAAACTAAAGGAATGCAATAATGAATCTGACTCAAACAAATAAAACTCACTCTGAAAATTCAAGGCCTTCCTTTGTTTTTTGCACTCATATACTCCAAGATTTGTTTCATAAGGTGAATTTCATAACATTTGGAGTCTGAAACTGGGTTAAACAAGACATTTCAAAATGTTCTCTAAAAGTCTTTTGATAGAATGAAAATAAATAAATATAAAACTATTTTTGCAACCTCAGAAGATGATCTGAAAAGCAGTGTGGAGTGTGAATTTTAAATTCTGACTATTCTTGAAGAGTTGCTGACTGACTTACAATCTCCCTTTCAACTCTTCAGTATTCAAAAATTCCACAAGAGCAGTGAAGGGCAAAAAAGAAGTATTGTTTTTAGCATTTTAGAAGTGTAGGCAGGAACATCAAGATGACTTGAGGGTTTCTCTCTTCCTGTCTTTCTTGCTCCTCCTCCTCTTGCTCTCCTCTAGAGTCACCTAGAAAGGTGAGGGTGGAACTTTGTACTTTAATTTCCTTGTCTACCATGTACTTTGCAGAGTCCAAACTATTGCTTTCATTTGACCACATACAACTACATACAGTACCAAAAACCTACTAAAGAACAGAAACATAAGAAATTCTGAACCATTATATATTGGGCCCTCTTGCACTAGGCCATTCACAATGTGAACCTGAAGGCCTTGGTTAGCGTTTCAAGACGGCAGAGAGAGAGGTTCTTTTCCTGTTTCTGCCCAAGTACCCCACCAGTTATGACCTATCCCATATAGCAAAACTTGACAGATTTTAACAAATAAGATAACACAACAGAGCAGAAGACCAAACAATCCATTTAAATATGGTCTTCTCCCTTCAGAAAAGCATCAGACATAAATACCTTTCAAAACAGAATTTCAAGCACACTTAGAGAGAAACATTATGATACAGCTCAAATTAATAAGTCGATATATGCTTCTTCCTTTCTACAAAAACATCTCAATTCTGGTATAAATTGTTTATTTTAGTATAAGACCGCTAAAAAATGGAATTGCTTTGGTGTGACCGACATCACAATCTGGCAATACAAGGTAAATATGGGTTCCATCTCATACCAGATCCTTTTGTAAGGAGTGACCTAGAAAACACTACCCAAGACAAAGCAAACAGAATGTTATGTGACGAATGCCCATCTGCAATGATAAGGAGGAGACAGTCTGAGATAAAGGGGGCTTGAAAACAAAAAGGAAAAAACAGGGAACTGGGTTAAAAGGGCTCATTAAAATACTAAAAATCACGCCCCTAGGTGGGGAAAAAGTATGCTAATGAAACATACATGTATGTAAATGAGATACATAGCTAAAACACAGGTATAGAGACATGCTCAGTAAAGAACTTCTTGCGTCACTCCTTACAACCAATCAGCAAACAAATACGCTGGTGAGAACTTGAAAACTCTTGTATAAAAGATGCTTAGTGGTAGTGATCTGGTGTGCTTGTTACGTGAAATTATTCCGCTCGCACCTTTTATTGCTAGCAATAAACCTTCTTTATACTTTCACCCCTGGTATCTTTATTGGCCTTTGCATACCGGGCATGATCCCAGACTTGAGCTAGGGCTCAACAGTTTTTGGCACCCCAGATGGGACTGCCTTAGATAAGCTTTGCCCGGACTAACTGATGACCAGCTGATTACTCCTCCGGAACGAATGTCAGGCGCTCCCCAGGATCTCTTTTCCCGGTGAGACTTTTGCTTCAGGGGGAGCTGGATCGCTGAGGCAGCAGTAGCCTAACGGTGCAACACCATAGAGTGAAAGTACCAGTAACAGGCACCTGGTTGAGAGGGTAGAAAGGGCTTAAGGCCTCCCGTCAGTACACCTGCCTGGGATTATCTCTGTAAGTATTCTGTCTGGCCCGAGTCCAAGACCAGTGATTTTTCCCCTGTGAGGACGAGGACTAAGAACAGATCCCTGGATCCCAGGTAAGTCGGACGGTCAGAACCGGGAAGGCAGCCCTGAGATGGGTACTATTAAATGTACCCCCCTCTCTTGTGTATTGGGACATTGGGCAGAGTTCGGTGGGGATCCTATGACAAAGAAGAAAGCTAAATTCTTCTGTGAAACTGCGTGGCCACGCTATAAGCTAGATGATCAAGAACATTGGCCTCTGGAGGGAAGTGTTAATTATAATACCATCTTACAATTGATTTTGTTCTGCCGGCAGAATGGTAAATGGGAGGAATTGATGTATGCGCAAGCGTGTCTGTAGAGATAGAAAGGTTTTGGAGGAATGTGGATTGGGGGAGGGGGTTGGGATCTGTGAGATGGCAGTGGCTTGACCAACTGCAAATCCTGTCCTGGAATGTCCGGAGCCGGAGGCTCCCCTCCCTTTGCTGCTTCCACCTTAACCTCCTCCTCTCCTCCCTCCTCCTCCTCATTCGTCTGATTCCTCGTTGGCATCTGCTCTTCCTGCTTCTTCTCCCCCTCCCCCCCGAGGCGGAGGTTGAGAACACTCCCCAACCCAGGGATCTGGAACAACACCGACCATGGCCGTCAGGTGCTTGGCAATCTCCAGAATCCCCAACTTCTCCTGATATAACCCCAGGAGGTGGGTGGAGAGTACAGTTAGGAGCAGACTCCGGGTTTAAGGAAAAACATCGCAGGGAATCTGATCCTGGCTGTGGGAAGGGAAATGGGGTATTTCCCCTAAGAGAACAAGTGGTACCCGGGCTTCTCGAAGATGACGGTGAGCCAACCTACCGTCGAACCTTTGTGCACATTCCTTTCACTACCTCAGATTTGTACAACTGGCGGAACAATACTCCCAGCTTGAGAGAGAATCCTGAAAAGGTACGAAACCTGTTTGAAACGAATTTCAAAACCCATAACCCAACCTGGGCAGATGTTCAGTCTCTTTTAGATGTCCTGTTGACACCAGAGGAAAGGAGGATGGTAGTAAACAAAGCCCGTAAGTACGTGGAAAAGGAAATTACTGCAGGGCACCTGCAAGGAAATAGGGACGATCATGTCCCCACCCAGGAGCCAGATTGGAAACCAGACCAAGATTGACCTCCAACCATGCCTATCGAGAATATATCCTCCGAGGATTGAGAGATGCTGTGAAAAAACCTCAGAATCTCATTAAGATGTATGAGGTTCGACAGGAGACGAATGAGACCCCGAGCGCTTTCTTGGAAAGAATTTACACTACTTTCAGACAATACACTCGCGAGGACCCGGAGGATGCATCAAATGCTCGCATGGTAAATATGATCTTCATAGGTCAGAGTGCACCGGACATTAGAAAGAAATTGCAGAAGACAGACGGAGCAACAGGTATGCCTATTTCCCAACTAGTAGACATTGCTTACCAAGTATTTACTAACTGAGAAAGTGTTCAGGAAAAGCAACAGGACAAGAAAGAGGAGAGAAAGATGAAAATGCAGGCAGCCCTAGTGGCAGCTGCAATCATGGGAAAACCCAGAAATGAGGGATCCCAGAGACAGCCTCAGAGGCGAGGTCCATTAGAGAAAGATCAGTGTGCCTATTGCAAACAAAAGGGACACTGGAAGCGGGAATGCCCCTATCGGAAAGTAGGTGAAGGTGAAAAGAAAAAAGAGGAGAGCAGTGGACTGTTTGCTTTTGGAAGGGATTCAGATTGGAGGGGACCGGAGGCCCGGGAGGGAAAGATAACCCAGATCCCAGTGTCCCCTGATGAGCCTCTGGTTAAAATGCAACTAGGGGACAGAGATGAATTGGTAGAATTTTTCGTCGATACAGGTGCTGCCCATTCTGTCTTAACTCAAAAACTGAAACCTTTAAGTAAAAAGACTGTGCCGGTGGTAGGGGTCACAGGGAAGGCAGTAACACGACCCTTCCTACAGCCAATGACCTGTAATCTTGGGCAGGCCGAAGTCACCCATCAATTTTTGTATATGCCAGACTGCTCCATTCCCCTTTTAGGAAGAGACTTCCTCTGTAAACTGCAAGCTACATTGTCATTTCAGGATGGGCAAATGTTCCTGACTGTGCCTCCTGAAAAGGGGTGGTACCTGCAGGCTTGCCTTCTCGGCCTTCTCTGAGAGGAAAGTACACCGGATATTCCTCAAACCCTGCTCGATGCTGTTGTTCCATGGGTATGGGCAGGTCACCGACCCGGGAAGGCTAAAAATGCTGACCCTGTAAAGATTCAACTTTTGCCAGAGGCCCAGCCTCCATGTGTGAAACAATATCCAATGCGGATGGAAGCCAGGAAAGGACTGAAGAGTGTGAGCAAGCATTCTGCCAGTTAAAGCAGGCTCTCATTGAAGCACCTGCCTTAGGACTACCGGACATGAGTAAGCCTTTTTCCCTTTTTGTGCATGACCGAAGGGGGGTAGCCGTGGGAGCATTAACACAGAAATTGGGTAGCTGGCAATGACCAGTGGCATATCTTTCTAAAAAAATTAGACTTTGTGTCATCCGGATGGCCTGCTTGTCTCCGGGCTGTTGCTGCCACCTGTCTGCTAATACAAGAAGCTGAAAAGCTAGGCCATTAAATGACTGTATATGTGCCTCACGCAGTGCTTACAGTCCTGGAGCAGAAAGGAGGGAACTGGTTAACCCCGGGACGAATGGCTCGATATCAGGCCATCCTCCTAGATAAGCCTGAAATAAAATTGGCCATTTCTCGCACTGTAAATAAAGCAACACTGTTGCCACCTATGGCTGACACACCAGATCTTGTACATGATTGCCTGCAAACATTGGAAGCTGTTTACCTGAGAGATCGACCCCTTGAAAATGCTGAACTGGAATTCGAAATTCGCTATCGTGACTACACAGAATGTGATAGAAGCAGGACCTTTAAACCCATCTGTTTCAGCTCAAAAGGCTGAACTCATTGCTATGACTCGGGCTTTGCAATTGGCGGCCAACAAAACTGTCAATATTTATACTGACTCTAAATATGTTTTCCTTGTTTTACATGCTCACGGAGCGCTGTGGAAAGACTGGGGTCTACTTGATGCTAAAGGAGCAAGCATTAAGCATAGCAAGCAAATAAAAGCTCTCCTCAAGGCAGTCTGGGAACCAAAGGAGGTAGCAGTAATGCATTGTAAGGCACATCAGAAAGGGAACGACCCCTCCACAAAAGGTAATCGATTTGCTGATGCTACAGCAAATAGAGCAGCTAAAAGACCTCAGACAGACTTGCTGCCCGAAGTAAGTAATCTGTTACCTCTCCTCCCAGACCTATACCAGCCTGTGACACCACAGTATGGGGAAAGAGACAAACAATTGATAAAAGAGTTTCAAGCAAAGAAGGGGGAGCACAGGTGGTTAGTAGCAAAGGATGGCCGCATTATCATCCCAGCTGCCTGGGTTCATGCGGTAGTAAAGAGCGCTCATCATGGCACCCACTACGAACCCAGGGCCCTGGTAAGATGGATCAGTAACTATGTAACTGGAGTGGGATTAAAAGAGGCTGCCAAGAAGGTATCAGAGACATGTGAGGTCTGCCAGAGAAATAACCCAAAAGGAGGGAAAAAAGAAACTTCAGGACATCAGAGAATAGGCAATGGGCCAGAAGAAGAATGGCAGGTGGATTTTACCGAGTTGCCCCGGCAACAAGGGATGAGATATCTCCTTGTCTTTGTGGACACTTTCTCTAATTGGGTTGAGTGCTTCCCATGTCGGACTGCCCAAGCCTGAGAGGTGGTCAAGGCACTCCTACGAGAAATCATACCTCGCTTCGGACTTCCAAAAGGAATAGGGTCAGGCAATGGCCCACATTTCATTGCACAAATTACTCAGAAGGTTTCTGAGTTCCAGGGAATCAGCTGGCATTTACACACCCCTTGGGGACCCCAGTCCAGTGGAAAGGTGGAACATATGAATCAGACCTTAAAAAGACACCTTGTAAAGATTTGCCAAGAAGCTCGACTCAAATGGCCAGAGGCCCTACCCTTGGCCCTGTTATGAGTAAGGGTCGCACCACATTCTAAATTGGGATTAAGCCCATTTGAGATAATGTATGGTAAGCCTTACCCTCTGAGTCTGCCTATGGGTACTGAACAACAGTTACATGTTTTAGGAGAGGGAACGATTAGAGAATATGTATGGTCCTTGGTTTCTGTTTTGTCTTCCATCCATCAGCAGGTACGGGACGTGCTGCAGACACAGGAGCAGTCTCCTGCCCCTGAAAATCGACTATTACCTGGGAGTTACGCCCTTGTGAAAGACTGGAATGAGGAACCACTTCGAGCCAGATGGAAGGGCCCATATAGGGTACTTTTGATGACCCTGACGGCAGCAAAGCTCGAAGGAATCAAGACTTGGATACATTCCAGTTGTCTAAAGCCGGTGGCTGGACCAGAACAAGAAGGAACCCCTGCAGACTCCGGGACTGGAGACAGAGAACAGTGGAAGGTGGAGCCAATAAGAGACTTAAAATTCCTATTCAAAAGAAAGGAACTTTAAATAATTTGTCAATCTTTGATCAAGTTTTACAGGCCTTATCATGAAATTGTTCAAGGTTTTATTGTGGGGCGCCCTGATCTGTCCACTCCTTCTCATAGGAGGGGAAAAACTTTTACAACAAAAATTTGACCCTCAGGAAAATGTCTGGATTTATCTGGCCCGGGAAATTTTAAATAGAACGGACTTCTGCTTAGCGGGACGGATCAATGCTCACCTGGTTTTTACCACATGCTTAATCGAAGTACCAACCCCTTTGAAAATTTTACAAAATTATACTATGCTGGAAGATGTAGAGAAGGAAAGTACATATTAGGATATATATATAAGTGGGGGACTATTGTAAAAGAGAAAAGCAGAAACATGTTCTCCTTACGGGTTCAGGCAACAGCTAATGCTTCTGAATGTTTCCTAATGGTTAATTGTACTGGTAATTGCTTTAAAATTGAACCAAGGTAAATCAAATTATTTTACAAACAAAGAAAGCTGATGATACTAGATTTTTGTTAAGCCAAATTGAATGGAGCAATCATAATAATAATTAAAAACGCTCCATAGGGGGGAATGTAAGGAGTGACCTAGAAAACACTACCCAAGACAAAGCAAACAGAATGTTATGTGATGAATGCCCATCTGCAATGATAAGGAGGAGACAGTCTGAGATAAAGGGGGCTTGAAAACAAAAAGGAAAAAACAGGGAACTGGGTTAAAAGAGCTCATTAAAATACTAAAAATCACGACCCTAGGTGGGGAAAAAGTATGCTAATGAAACACACATGTATGTAAATGAGATACATAGCTTAAACACAGGTATATAGACATGCTCGGTAAAGAACTTCTTGCGTCACTCCTTACAACCAATCAGCAAACAAATACACTGCTGAGAACTTGAAAACTCCTGTATAAAAGATGCTTAGTGGTAGTGATCTGGTGTGCTTGTTATGTGAAATTATTCCGCTCGCACCTTTTATTGCTAGCAATAAACCTTCTTTATACTTTCACCCCTGGTATCTTTATTGGCCTTTGCATACCGGGCACGATCCCAGACTTGAGCTGGGACTCAACACTTTCATGATTGCCAAGGACTTCATGTGTTTGTCAGTACTGCAAAGATGCAATTTTTCTACTTTTTATGGATATAGACAAGTAGAACATTTGTAGGGATGTCAAAGGATGCTGGTACAAGGTCTTAAAATGCAACTTTTACACCTGCCTGATTCTGTAGCAACACAAGTGTAACTAAATCACTCCAACTTGAACTCTGTTTCTTTCAGGAACAAAGTAAGGCAATTTAGGTTACTTGAACCACTACATATCATGAAGATGCAACAGTTAGATTATAACAGCAGATGCACACTCCCAAACAGTAGCTTTCCTTTAAAAGGTGAAGCCCTTGTAAAGCATCTAAAATATGTTTGTCTGTGTACTATACCTAATACCCCTTTCTGTCAATAAGGATCCATCTAGTGATTCAGAACTGAATGCTGAATATTATAATACAGAACTAAATTCTTAGTATGGCACCTTTCCTTGTGGATTTGAGGAGGGAGATTAACATTGTTTTAAACATAACACCATTATTGTTTAAGTGATCCTGCTGATACTTTTGACTTGGTTATCCCTATATGTTCATAATATGTTTTGTAGGAAAAAAACAGCTGTTTTGGCAACTACCAATTTCCCATTTAGTATCTTCAAGTCTGCCAGTATATTAAAGCCTGTTCTTTTCAAGTACTTTTTAGATGCTCAGTTTTGGGAGATTTGTTAGTGTTATTATTATTGTTTTTGTTATTGTTAAAATTCCAAGTAAGATTGTAGAAATACAACAAGCTCAGGAATGTATTACATTTCTCTCTGGAGAGGCTTGAAGGGATTTTCAGTGTCTTGGCTCTGTTAATTAAAACAATAGATGTTTCACTATCATTGAAATATGATAACTACATACTGCAACTCAGAGGAAGTATTTCAAAAGGGAAAATGTCAGCAGTATGAAGCTTTGAAGGATATGAGGTGAAGCCTGGCAGCATAGCTTCACCCCAAATTCAGATTTTCCTATAAGAGTACTGTGATATGATCAACTAACAAACAGTATATACAGCTACTGTCTCCCCTCAGTTCCTGGTAATGGATATTAAGTATCATAATGCATGTTCACTGTATCTGGTAGGCCTGTATGAGAGAACACCGTTTTGTTTAGACTTCCGTTTCACAGTTTCAAGGGTGAAGGTTGTACCTTAGCCTGACAAAGGGTTTTTGAACCTGAAAGCTTGCTTAATAATTGTTTTCCAACTATTTAAGTTGGTCTAATAAAAGATATCAGATTCACCCAAAGAATCTCATTTAGTTTCAAAGCACTTTTCTATTTTGTTTCATGAAAACTGTTGTTTTGCTGTTTCAACGCAGTTTTGATGTTTGGCTCATAGGCTATAATGGGGGGAAAAAAATCACAAAACTGTCTATAAATTTGTCATTTCTTGACTGATTCATGAAACATGAAAACAGCAAACCATGTAGAACCTGCTAAAACCACAAAGTCTGTCATGTTTCAAGGAGATAGGTGCAGGGGTTTCTGGGAAACTCCATCTCAAAATCTTGAAAGCAAAACTCATGTCACTTGTAAGTGTGAAGGCACAGGTGGGGGTGAAAACAGCAGGCATGGTAACTCCTGCTGAGGCCATGAAGCCTGCCAGGTTTTAAGAAGATAGGTGCACGGGTTTCTGGGAAACTGCACCTCAAGCTGCTGACAAGCAAAACTCGTGAGCTGTGTGTATGCATGCATGTGCATGTTAAGGCACATCCTCACTAATGCTGGGACCTCTATATAACACAATAGTGTTCCCCAATGAGGTCCCCTCCTCCCCTACAGCCTCAGCTGTTCTATCACTTTAAATAACAACATAGGCAGCCCCTAGGGCCTGAGTGCTACCTGCCTGATGGTGGGGTCTGGTGCCGCTGGAAGCCATTCCCTTGGCCCATATTAGCAGCACCTGTGGTGGAGGAGGAGACTGGTTGGTGGATGGTGTGCTGGCACAGGGCAGTAGATCCCCCTCTTCCATGTCCCCCCCATCTCCACTGTTCTGACAGCTGGTGACAGTGTCTTACCCCAGCCAGGAACAAATCCCGTGGAAGTTTGATATTTGGTTCTGAAGTTCCCTCACTATAGGGATCACCTGGCTAAGGAGGGCATTGCCAGTGCTGAGCGTCTCAGTGGCCTTGAGGGAGGGCTTGAGGACCACCAAGATCTGGGATATGGTATCCCATTCAGCTCTTAGGAGGGGCTGCTGATCCCAATATCCCCAAGCAAGGCCATCTCATGGATAGCCTTCTGTTGCTCCACCAGCCTCTCGACCATCAGGTATGTGGTGTTCCACCAAGTCTCCACGTACTGCATGATTTTGTGCTGTGGGATGTTCAGCTCTGCCCATTTGTCCAACAGCATCTTATCACCCCCCGATACTCCAGTAGAAGAAGCCTGCCATCTTCCTGCACTTGGAAATGACCTTGCTGGTGGTGCTGGCACCATCACCAGCAGCCCTGTCCCACCCCAAGGCATCCCTGACAATGAGTTGCAACTTCTGTGCCACTGTCCTGCTGAAAGTGGTGTGTGCAGGCACTTGGTAGGATAGGGCCACAAGCACCATGAACCACCTGAACCCTGGCCACTCAACTAAGGAGAAGGGCTGGCCATCCACAGCAAGCCTCTCCCCAGTGCTCTAGGTGATCCTGTTTGCCTTTGCAACATACTCCCCTTGCTGTCTGCCTTTCCCTCACTGTTCCAAGGTGGTCTGCCTCTGCTTTGCGGGAATGGGGGCCTTGGAATGAGAGGGGGGACTTCCCTTTGGGCATGCTCCTGCTGGTGCCAGGCTTAGGAGGAGCAAGGGCAAGGGGGTGGTGCCTGCAGAGATGCATCAGTATCCCTGTGGTGTTCATGTCTTTTGTTCCCTTGCCCCAGTTAGTTTTGGCTTGGTAGTGTGGGCAGATAGCATATATAGGATCATCTGCCAGCTCAAAAACAATCCCAGACCACACTACCCACTTGCTTCTAGGGTGCAGGTGCATGTGCAGATGCTGCCTTTCCCCCCTTCTGAGCAGGCAGAGGTACAGTAACAGGAGGAGTGAACGCAGCTGACCCACTTGCCTCCACACTGCCTACCTCAGCCTCTTCCAAAGTACCTTCTGGGAAAGGAGACCTGGCTCTAGGGGAAACTTGAGAGGTGTGGAACACAACATCAGATGATTCTCCCTCGTTCCCCAGATTTTCCCTTACTATGGCACTTGGATCCAGCTCCAGCTCTTCTTCTCGCAATGGAAGGCTCAGCATGGGAAGTGAAGTGGGGGTGGAGGAGACTGTCATGCTAGTGCTGCTGCTTGTTGTCGTGGTGGTAGTGGGAGGTGGGAAGGTTATGGCTGGATGCAGACTCAGGCACAGGCAGTGGCACTGCTCCCCTCTCCTTGCTGCCTGTAGAACATATAGAAGCCCCATGCCTGCTTGTTGTAGCAAAGAAGCTGCATCTCAGGTGGGAGAGGTGGGACTTACATCTCTCCCTCTATCCCCTCTCCTGGCCTTCCCTGAAAGCTTGCCAGCTGCCTTTCCAGTACGCTTCATGGTATGTTTCATAGTGTCTTGCCTCGGTGTGCTGGAAAATCTGTGTGTTCTTCTATAATGTTATCCGATGTATGTATGTATGTAATAAATATATATAAAAATGTATATATGTGTTCCTGTAAAAATTCTATGTTATAATATGCAATCTAGGCTGTGCTTTTCTGCACAGTGAAGGGAATGCATACAGTGAGAGAAAGCACAGATTTGAAAAGAATTGTCCCTTTTATGCATCTTCTTAGGCTAAAAGAGCCAGCTAGGTAGGGAAGGCAGCACTGTGAGATGCTCGGAAAAAATCCCATCAATCCCTAAAGCCATTTATGGGAAAGACTACAGGTCTTGTTACATGTTAAATCTGGGTGGCTCCTGGAGCTCTTAACCCCTGAATTGTCACACATTAACACCTTTAAGTGGCTTAAAACATTTGTTATGCCACTCCAGGGCAGGATTCCTTCTTGATCCGTATAAAACCCAGCTCCTGTTCCACATAACCCAGCCACTCCCCACAGATGTACAACTCAAGTTGATGGCGTGACTGCAAGCTAGAATTAAGCCAATCAACATTTATGCAGCTCACAGTGTAACATGTAACAAGACCCTAATTGGTGTCAATTTGGGATTCCATTTTTGGCTGTTCCAGTTGGTCTTTTTCCACTAGGAACTAAATACTAGGAGAGACCTCTTTGAATAGGAAATGCATCTCACAGCCTTCAAATATACAGAAAGGACTGGATATCTGTGTAAGAGTGTGTCACTAAACACATTATCAATACTTAAAAATGAAAATCACCAATATCTGCTCTCTCTTCTTTGCTTGGGTCACTTATTTTTTCAATGCAAGTATGTAAAAGTTGATTCAGTTGAACAAGTTTATTCTTTTATATGGTATAATTGCACATATAAGGTATTTCTTTGTTATTAGATCATTTGGCTTTCCAGATACTTCCCTTTACTTCTGTTTATTTTGAGACACACACACACACACACACACACACACACACACACACTAAGCTTCCCTCTATTATGTGCACTACTTATCAGAATACATTGCAAGGTACAATATCATTTCTGATGTGTTTTAGATACTGCAATATGAGCCTAACAACCTATTCTGTCCTTGAAGTTAGGAAATATTGAAAAAAAAAAAATTGGGGGGAAAAGAAAACAAAAACAAAAAAACCCAGAAAAATGCATTCAGAATATTTAAGGGTTCCAAGGCATTGTTGTAGTGAGAAACCTGCCACAGAGGAGCCCACACAAATAGATGATTTCTAATTGCTCTTGAAGAATGGAAACTGTAGCAAATGTGCGCTGAACTACGGTTCAAATGTACTGCCATTTGTTAATATCTTTCCTGGATAATAGTATGTGATGTTCCATAATCTTAAACTGAAGCAGTTGTCAATTAATATAACTAGGGGAATGCTTTTCTCCTCTATTTAAAAATAAAAACACCTCTTGACATCGTATAATACTGCAGCATAATATATTTTTTGGCTAAGAAAATCTTGTAGTAAATTACAACTCAACATCTATTGATCTCAAATAATATTTTATGTCCAAATAGAAAAAAAAGTATTACAGGATTACATCTGTAGTTGAGACATTTCGCTCTTCTCATTTAAAAAAAAAAAAAAACAAACAACAAAACAAAACAAAAAAAACCTAGTTTTAAAGTTGGACTTATTGAAATGAGACTTAAAATTTTGCAGCACCAAATTATATTTTGCCATAAGAAGGAGGCCAAAGGCTTGATGCATTTTCCTATACCAGGCCTGTGCTTTGCAAAGGAAAGAAGTGATGAACATGTGACCTTCTGGGTCTTCAAATCTAGTTCCCCAATACTGTAGGCAGCCATGCTATATACAATTAATGAACCAGAAGAAATAATTTCTACCAGATGGGAGATGGGTTATTTTTCTCCCAGAACAGCCATTTTTGTTCCAGAAGAAATTATGGAACATTTTTATACTCATGAGCACTGCACTAATTAAAAGTGCCTGGAGCATCACGTGTATCAGCACCCCCACTGTGAAAAATGGCAGCAGGGTGCTTTGAACTAAAACTCAAAACAAGCTTTAAAAGCACCCTGCCGCCACTTAGCAGTGTGGAGATGCTGAAACATGTGATGCTGGAAGCTGCTGGAGTACATTAATTTTCACGCTCCAGCACACTTAATTAAATCGAGTCTGCTCCAATGCACAGGAATTACACCATGCCAGAGCAGGCTCCCTGCACGTGTATAGGAACTTCTGCTTTCTAGTGGAAGAGCTTCAAATCTTCTGGTAAAAATGTGATGCCTGTATGTGGCCATAGAGTCTAAACTTCAGAGGTGCACCTGCTCCAAAAAATGAGTTAACAGTTGCTGGGCTACTGTAAAGTTGTGTCAGTTATAAGGAACATATAATTCCTGATAGTGTTAGAAGATAAGGACAGCACCATCTTGGAATTGCACTGCAACAGGGGGCTTCAGAATTTTGTACTACGAGTTTGTACAAATTATACCATCTTTAAACAGCCCAAGTAGCTTAAGTGGATCATAATGTAGTACAAAATAGAGCTGGCTGGCCAGAGCTCCATAGTCACTGACTGATGTGAAAGTGAAAGATAGATATTCCTAGAGGGTTACAGTTTTAAAATTCAGTTAATTCATTGGTCTCAAAGAGACCGAGCAAATTCACCTTTATGAGCATTGCAAAACCTATCTATTCATTTGGAAAACTGTAATCGAGGGCAAAGCAAATATGTAATTACTTAAACTGAATTTGGGTTGTGCCATGGACAGCATACTTTAACTTGGTATTTCAGTGGTTTAATTGTAATACCTGTGTACATGGTATATGGCGCACAAGATCTTGGTGGTGATAAACTGTTAAGTTCTAGAAAATACGCACACCATTCAGTGGCAAGTATGATTCTTCAGGAAACTTAGCAAATAAAAATTAAAAAAAAAAATGCATGAAGGAATTGATTTCATTTTTTTTTTTTAAGGATATTTATAGCAAAAGGAAAATAGTACAGTAAGCAAGCAAATATGTACTGAAAATGTGTGTGTACTCATTTTGACAGGAGCAGAATAGATAAAGCATCACAAAAAGTGATTCAAGAGATAAGAAGAAAAAAAAAAAAAAAACACAAAGAAAACCACCAAACACCAAAAAACGGTATTTCCATCCTGAATCAGGACAAAACATCAAGTCTCAGTTTTTCCAAGAACCAAGGCTCTTTAAAAAGAAATCTATTCAGTCAAACACTTGTTTCACTTTTTAATCTTTTAAAAATTCTAGTAAACAGAGGACATTTATTTTACTCCAAAGTATCAGAACAAGATATCTTGACAATGTCAGAAGATTTTTCCAAAGATTCTTCAAGGAGGACATTAACTAAAACTGACCATGTTTCATTAAAATTTCAGTTCAGAGTTTTTTTCTTGGTAAAATATACTTTCAAGTGACACAAAATAAAGAGGATATTCTAAATAACCATGACTGTTCCAATTATAAAGCATAACTGAAAAATTCCATTTTATATATATATATATATATATATATATATATATATATATATTTATTTATTTTAGTAGATAATTGGGAACAATAAGAGGTTATATTACTTGAAAAAGGAGCCTCTTGGGCTTACAAAGCTTTAGTTCTTAAGAATGATTGAAACAGTGAATCTTATTCATATGTATGAATGCATACATGCATATGAATGAATATACCAATTCAATTCATTGCAGCCAACTTATTCTGTGGGAATATGTTGATTAGAATAAAGTTTTCTATAGATCATAGAAAGGTTTCTAGTGGAAACCTTCCTGGTTTTCACCAGCTTGCCTCATCAGTCCCCCAGCACTTTGTTGTTTCTAAAACAAAATATTGCAGAATTTCAGCTTCCTTCCAAAAAAAATCTTGAGGTTTCACTTTTGGTTTTCATTAGAGATTAAAATATTTTTTTTTAAAACCCCAATATTGCAAAGGAGGTGAACAAGGAGCAGTGATATTTAGTTTCCCAGCCAGCTTTATGTAGAACAGGTAGGAAATTATTTCAGCTGAAGGGCTGCTTAATGAGTTTTGGCAAGCTGTTGAGGGCCACAAGGGTAGCCACACTCTTTGACAGGTGCCCTGCCCCTGGTCACCATCCTGGGACCAGAAGTCCTGCACCTAACCCCTGATATTTGCCACCCAAATTCCTTCCCCTTACCACCAAAAGTACAACTTTTGGGAAGGGAATTTGCCATCTTAGAACCAGATATAAAAATTATGTTCTAAAAACTCAAACATCTACAACAGGGGTAGGCAAGGTTTTTTGGCCAGTGTTGAAGAACCCCACAATGACTACCTTGGAAGGTGCCTGAGTGCCAGCGTGCCAAAAAAACCACAAAGTGAGGGCAGGGGGTACACGGCAGGATGCCCTGTTCATGACCCTTGCCCCTTACCCAAAGCCACTGCCCCCAGTCTTGCTCATAACCCTTGCCCCCCACCCAAAGCTCCTGCCCGGCTCTGTGGCTGTCAGCAGCTACCCAGAACCTGGGCCAGCTGCAAACATCTGCTGCCTCTCGGCCCCAGCCCCGACCCCAGTTGTCTCCCAGACCCGGCCCCGGGCTCCAGGGAAGCAGCACATACCAGCAGTGCTCCCCACTGTGCTACCCTTGCCAATTCTGCAAAGCAGCATTGGAACCTGGCATGGCAGGCCACAGCAGGGGCGCAGACAGCTGCCTGCTCCCAGCTGTCCTGCCACACTTCCCCTGTGTGCATGGGAGCATCAGCACAGGGTTATGCCCCTTGCCGCTGCCCCGCCTGCAGGGGAAGTATGGCAGGCCAGCGGGGAGCAGGCAGCTGTCTGCGTTCCCTGCTGTACCCTGCTACACCAGGTTCCAACGCTGCTTTGCAGAAGCAGTGGGGGCAGCACTGCAGGGAGCATTGCCAATATGTGCTGCCTCCCCAGAGCAGAGAGGCAGCAGATGGTTCCAGCTGGCCCAGGTTTTGAGTAGCTGTTGATAGCCACAGAGCCTGGGCTGCTTGCAGCAGGGCTTCCATTAGAGCAGCCCTGGGCTCTGTGGCTATCAACAGCTACCCAGAGCCAGGAATGGCTGCAGCTGGGAGGCTGCAAACAACTGCTGCCCTCCTGCTTTAGCCCAGGCTCTGGGAAGGCAGCAGGTGCCAGCACTGCACCTGTTGGGGCCAGGGTCAGGGATGCAACAGCTGTTTGTAACCTCCTAGCTGCAGCTGGCCCTGGCTCTGGGAAGCTGCTGATAGCCATGGAACCCAGGCTGTTCCCAGCAGGACTTGCAGCATCCCAGCTGCCTGCTGGGAGCAGCCCAGGCTCCTGGCTGGCAGCAGCTACTCAAAGCTGGGGCTGACTGCAGCCGGGAAGCTGCAAACAGCTGCTGCCTCCCTGGCCCCAACATGTGCCAAGGAAAATGGCCTCCCGTGCCATGCAAATGGCACGCATACTGGGGGTTGCCAACCCCTGATCTACAACAACATATTTTAATGTTATTACAAAAAAATATTGTTGTTCTGATTTATATGCATTTGTGTTATGTACATAGAAGAGACTAAGATTTCATTTTGATCTATTATGTACTCTTGTACTCTTCATGGAGGGGGGCATGGATGTGTGTAGGTATATGTAAGAATGTGTGTGGGGGGGATGGAAGCATGCATTAGCAATGCATAGGGGGTACACATGGGTGCACATGCACCCCAAGATTGGCAGTGCACCCACTGTGGTCATTACTTGCCACCCTCCCCCTCCCGCACCACTGACATATTGCCGGTGGTGTCTGCAGGTGGTCCCCGATTGCTGCTGGCTGCTGCCAATGCTGCTGGTGGCATCTATGGGTGGTCACCACCCCTCCCCCCACTGACAGTGCCATGGCCTCCTGCAGGAGCTCCCCACTCACCACCACCATGCCCCCACTGCCAACAGCACCACCGCCACCTACAGAAGCTTGTGTACCCCTCCAGCCTCCAGGGGCATACGGCATTCCTGGGACATGTGGATGCATGTGTGTGTGTGGGGGGGGGGGCGCTGCCTACGAACATGCCCCCCTTGTGCACAGCCCCTGCAGCTAGTTTCAGCAAAGCCCCCCTCCCTACCCCCAGCCCCAGGACGGCATGTGGCCAGGCTGCAAGCACCGTCACATGAGGCTTGCATGCTCAAGCCCCATGTGATGAAGCTGGTAGCACAGATCATGGGGCTCAGCCAGGGTGGCAGGGAGGGGGCAGAGCCAGCCCAGCTCCATAGCACAGAGCTCCCCACAGTTCCCTGGGCCACTGTCTCCATTGCATGGGTCTCCCCACAGGAGGCACGTGGCTCAGGCAGAGAAACTGGGAATTGCATGCAAGCCCTGCACAATGGAGCCAGATGGACCCCATGCCCCCACCAGCTCAGACTCTGCACTCCTGCTATCCTATTCTGGGTCCCTGTCAGCTCTGGCCCCAGCCCCAGTGCTGAGTCATGGGCCCTGTGCTCTTGTCTAGCTGCCACTTCACTCCCACTTGCCACTGCCGCCACTCCCCCACACCTGCCCATTGTCACCATGGCCACCACCACCACTTTCCCCACCCCAGTTGCCGCCTTTCCCTGCCATTTCCCTACCTTCTTGCCCACCCACTGTCTCCCTTCCCCTCTCTTCCTTCTGCCCACTTACCAGCACCGCCACACCACCCTGCTTCCCACCACTATCACCACCACCACTTTCCCCACTCACCCCCACTTCCTTACCAGTGGGGCTGGGGTCAGGGCCTCCCCAGTGGTGAGGGTGGGAGTTCAGCATCCACTGCCCCTGCAAGAGTAAGAGTGGGGTTTGACCTCATGCGAGTACAGCAGAGGCAGCCCACAGCCAGACCAGATACAATGAACAGGTAGGCACCCTCCCACAGGCTGAACAAACAAAAAACAAAACAACAACAAAAAGACACCTGGTGGACTGGTGTTGGGCTGTATTTTGCTCACCCCCTATCTAGAAGGTCACTGCAATACATAGGAACTTGCATGGCATATAGTAGTGCTAAAAGTTAATAAGCGTGGGCCCATTTACTAAGGTACTTAAACACCCTAAGTCACTGACTGGCCTGTAGTGAGATGAAGGTATGGCTAGACAAAATTAAAAGTAGCTAATGCCTTTGTAAATGCACCCCCAAATTTCTCATCATAGTTTTCCTTGATTCTCTCTCATTTAAAAAAAAAAAAAAAAAAAAAACAAACCCCCCCAAAAAAACAAAAAACCCCCCCAAAAAACAAAAAACACACACATATGCTTAGTAATCTATATTACTATTTTTATTTAGGGGGGTGGGGAGGATTATTTAAACTAGCCATTACTGTGTCCACTATCCATAACACCTTTTTAAGCCTAAAGGAATGATCCCCTTTCCTCTGCACTAGACATAATGTGCATTTTCACTGCATTCTTTACAGTTCAATTAAGTTAGCTCTGAATGCACAGTATGGTCCCACTGAGCTAGAATATTTTACAAGAACAAAGAGAAAGACTATGGAAAAATATTCTTCATGCAAAGAGAGCATGTTTTAATAGATTATAACTTGGTTGACTGAGGAAAAAAACACCAGATCAGTCAGGGATTCTACAACCTTAACTACTGTTGCTATCTATAATCAGACATATCTTCATACTAGAGGATAAGTTTATCTTTAGAAATGAAAATATTTTAATAGTAGAAGAGTTCTAATAGAAACTGCCATAAAAACCAGAGTTAACTACTCCAGAAGTAACATACATTAAAATGTATGGGTCCTTTCATAGTATTTATATTCCCCACCTGACTTAACAATGAGGATATCCAATAACTTTAAATATAATCACTACTGAAACGGGTCATCTTTTAAGACGCACTGCCTGAGAATGCCTAATTTTCATGATAGATCATACCAATGTATCAGAATATGAATATTTCAATGATGTACAAAAATGGAGAACAGGGTTCTGATGATAAATTAATGAGCATTTATTCTAATGTTCTTCATTGCGATTCATTTACCTCATACTATTCTTCCAAGATCCATTTTGGAGATTCAGCAAGCTGTAACATTTAATCTATGCAGCAAATGTAGTTTGTTCCTATTTTTTTCCTTCTATTGAGTATAGCTAGTCTCTTCAGATTAGAGCTGTGCCCATAATTGATTTTTCATTTTACTGGCCAAACCAGGGAGAAAGAGGGAGAGGTTTGTTTTAAGTCAATGCAAAAAGCAAGGTTTTTTGAATTACTGATACTATGAAAGTCCCCCAAAACTGTTTTGGGTTAAAGCATTTCAAATTGCAAATATCAACATAAAGTGTTGCAGTTATTTTCAGTTGGTAACAAGCCAACTGATGACCAATTTTTATTTTTGGTTTCACTGAATCATTGCAGGGAAGAAACAGTAGGCCTGTATCAAAGTATTTTCCAAACTAAATAGAAACTGAAGTCACAAGGGAAAGGGTTTATGGCCAAATACATATTGCAGGAAAGTAGCAGTACCAGAAGAGCCCTTACCACTCTAGTACTCAGTGCTCTTCTGTTGGAGAAGGCTTTGTAATGGTGGTAAGCAGGTAGATGTGGATGCCTTTCAGTACTGTGAAGGTAAATTCCATGTGAACAGAGACAATGGAAGTACTACTCTCCGATACAAAATATGGAAACTGAATCCAGGAATGCCGAGGAACCCTGAACTCTATTATTCCCTCCCCACACAATCCAGCTGACTCCACAGTCAGGGAAGAGCTAAACAAAATAGCTGCATCTGCATCTTGCAAAAGGAGTAGGCAATTGACCTCTCTTCAGTGGAAGAGAGTAGGAATAGGCTGGTAACACAGGGTAGGTATGTTATTTCAAATGATGAATGAACTGTGGAGGCATTCCTGGGCCATTGTTAGAAAGAGAAATGTTCCTGAAGTGGCATGCTGAGACTACAACTGATCTCCCAAGGCAGAATCTAGTCCCAGGGGACAACCACCCATAAAACAAAAAACACACAACACACACATTTTTTGGGTGGGTTTTTTTAATAATTCTTGAAGGTGTTATTGTTTAGTAATCAACCAATATTATTATTTGTTAGTGAAGTTAGTTCTCTCTGCTCCTTTTTAGAGGACTTTTCCTTAATGGAAGGCTTGTTTCCCACCCACCCCCATGACCCTGAGGTCTAGGCTAGATGCAGTTTTTAAACTCCTAGCTGAGTCACCCAAGCTGAAAAGATCCAAAGAGTAGGAACCTGATAAAATCCCATGTGTTTCACTGTGTTGTGATTCAGTAAGAAGTCAACCACCTACCTACCTTAACACACATTAATAGCATAAGCACTGCAAAGCAACCTCTCCCTCTCTTGTAAACACCAAGAAAAAACAGGGATGGAAAAACTGTGTCTAAGGGTGCATAAAAAAAAAAGAGTGCTCATTTGGACTGGTGGAAGTTAAAACAGTTCAGTTAAAGTGACTGAAAAGAGTTTCTAGGTCATACAAGCATTCACCCAACTGGCTGCTTGCTCTACAGACAAATTGCAAGGCTAAGGGCATCCAACCAAGGAGCCTCAGAATACACATCCCAGCATGCTTTACAGGTTCTGTAGTCTACCTGGAGACAGGTGATAGCAGAGAAACAATAAGTCATGGCTGACCAGCTGGTGGCCACAAGGGATAATACCTCACTTTCTCTCAACACTCCCATTCCCCACCCCCCCTTACAGTGATCAGTCCCACAGTGCTGCTTTTTGAAGCTCAGACTCTGGCTGTTGTGGGTGGGTTTTGCATCACCATAAATTGGCATATTTACTGTGCAGTATGGCTTGCCACATTTAATGCTTTAAAGTTGCACCTGTTTATAGAGTGGTGAATTACAGTATTGTTTAAAGTGTTCTTTTCTGTTCAGCCTTATTTAATCACTGCTTAAGGTCTGTATAGCCCCACTGTTATCTGAACTTTTCATTTTGCTGGTGTCTGCAATATCAGATGCCTTGCCTTTTGCAAGCAAGCTTATGGCTTTGAGTTTGCTCACAGCATTTCTTTCCTTTTCTCTCACTGCGAGTAGTTTTTCTAATAAAACATAATAAGTTTTGTTAATTGGCTCAAATTAACTGAACTTCGCACTAACTAGCTGAGTCAGAGGAATGAAACAAATTAGATATGTTAACGAAAGGTGATGTAGGAGACTAATGGACAATGCCCAAAGTAAGAACCTGGAAAAAAGGCCAAATTAAGAGCTGTGCTCGTGATGGGTCTGTTGAACAAAAGAATATGCTAGCAGGATAAAACAAACAGTATGCTGACCACAGGAAGACCAGTTCAAAAGCATAGAGCCAAAGGAGTGACGTTAAAGAAAAGCAGAAAAGGAAGAAGCAGCAGCAAGAAAGTTAAGTGTGTCATCATCATCAATCCAGCCTTCAACACCTGTCTGGACCATTCCAGCCAGTGATTCACCCTTTGCTTTCCAGAACTGAGTGGCCATCTTTTCTGTTGAGCAAAGTAACATTTGGGATAGGGCGAGATCATTGTGCTGAATGTTTTTCTCTCTGAATATAGAAACTGTTAAGATAATGTGTTATACTAATAAAGTTAAACTTTGATTTTAGAACACTGAGTTATCTGCATTCGTATTTCACATTCCATTTAAGGGTCAGTAGTGCTAAGAGATCATTAAAGCACAGTCTGGGAAACAGTGGTGCTAACAGTATGGATGTGCATGTGCAGATGTGCATGTGTACTGCACATTAATTTTGGTTACTGTGCAATAAATGTGCATGTATAGATGTACCCAGCAGCTTCCAAAAAAAGGATCTCTGGTAGTAGCAACCCCTAGTCAAAGGTTCTATGCTTGCTGCTATTTCCAATAGAGGAATGGAAATAAGAACCCACTACCAAGAAAACACCCATGAGGCTGCCATCAACTATTTTATAATAGCACAGCTGCTCAACCCCCCCCCCCCCCCACACACACAGATAGACATGAGTGAGCTACATAGAATCCAGCAGGACTAATTTCATGAGTGCATCTCACCAGTAAAAAAAGACTGTCTGAAACCTTGAAGAGAAGCAAGAAATACAAGAGAAGCCAGAGTCAATGAAAAGAAAAATAAGTACCAGGGGATACTTTTTAAATTTAACTTGATTTTTAAGAGCTTGTAGCTGTATACTTTTGTTCTGAAGTCAGAGATATTTTGATTGTAATATCTAGTTGACCTTGTATAACTTCAGTATGTACTATAGCTGGCACATAGATGATATGAGATCATGAATGGGGAAGTCTTCCATGACATGATTTTTCACATGGTCCACAGCATGGAAAAGATCTTGATGGTACTCAACATGGGGAAGCAGGAAGAAACAAAACAAACAAACAACACACAACACTTGGCAGTGACAAGGCAATATGTCTCCATTCACTGACAACCTAAGGGAGGTGCTAAATTATAGAAGTCAAATGAAAGTCAACATCCAAAGCACCTGTGATGGTTTAGAACTGCTTTGATAAAACTGGGAATGCGAGATAATCTGTGGTAGGCCAAGCACAAAATTACATTTGGGACCACATTTCAAAACAGCAATTTGAATATAAAAGCAGAACAAACTGAAAAAGAATCTCAAAGTAACCTGGAAACGTTCTGTAAAAGAGCAGAAGGACACATTTAGCTATTTTGTTTGCATTTTTGATTTAGATCATTCATGAGTATGACTATACACTTTCCCCTGTTTCTGCAGTATATAGTGCAGCAATTTGCTCCAAAGTATTCAGAATTTGCCACCTATTAGACTTGACTTATACTTGAATGCTTCGGTGTTTAACTTGGACTATTTTCTTTCTTCAGGAAATATCTACAATAGCTAAAATACAAAGTAGCCTCAGTATGGCGATTCTTCTTTCTTGTTAAGTTATGATAAACATATTGGGAGAATAGGGTGACTAAATTCAGTCGAAATCCTGATGGGGGGGGGGGGTTGGAGAAGAGAAATAATAATCAGACGATTCAGTTCTGCTACTGTCAGTTCTATAGATTCTTACTACTCAAGAAGTCAGTCCCATTCATTTCAGTGAAGTGAGTCGCGGAATAAAATGCTATTCAGGGAATCGTTCCACTGTCATTTAGTGCTAGATGGCGTTACACATTACACTGTGAGTTGCACAAATGTTGATCAGCTTAGTGCCATCTTGCAGTCACACCTTCAGTTTGAGTGGCACATTTGTTGGCAGTGGCCACACTTTAAGAGAATCCTGCCCTGGAGTGTCATAACTATAAACTGCATAACAAGTGTTTTAAGCCATGTAAAGGTGTTAACATGCAGATAATCCATAGGTAAAAAGCTCCAGGAAATGCCTATATTAACATGTAAATAGGCCCCCAAGATTCTTTTATAAATCCATGCAAATATATAGAGATAGAGGGATTATTGGGACTAGATTATGTGGCTCTATTTTGACAGCCACATGTGACCCAAAATGTGTTTCAAAGAATGCTACTAAAATGTTTATCCCATGAACACTAAAATTAGGTGGGATAAAAGTAAACCCACATTTTGGGACATGAGTAAAGACATATTTTGCCCTGAAGCAGACTGACAAGTAAGTTTCCTCCAATAAAGATTTTAGAAGAGGTTTTATAAAATTTTAGGAGGAAGTGTCAGAATACCAAAAATAACTTTAAAAAAGTTTGGTTTGCATTTTTGTTCAATGATATGGTTTTGTTTTGCTTTTGAAAACAAGCCCCCAAAAATCCAAGTACAAAATAAGGTAAATTTATTGTTTTGGTTGAAAGTCATCATTTGTTGAAAATGGGAAAAAAAAAAACAACCCAAAAGTAGTGTTCTGTACAATCCTGTTTTCAGCAGAAAAATTTCGATCAGTTCAATTCCCAGCTCTACTCCTGGCTGAGATTCAGGACTAGCCAATGTAGGTTGTTGCTTAATGCCCTTACCTATCCCTAGAGACTGAACACAATTGTGAATCCTTTCTGGCTCAGCTAGTGTGATATGCAATATCTTAAAAGGAACTATTGTTATATCAGCTACACTTACTTATGCTCTTTTCTTTGTTATATATATTGTTCAAATACCTTTTTTTAAAGCATTTTCTTAATTGGTATGCTAGGAGTGCCTGCCCTTTTTTGCTGAAGATGGTCGGGAGGGAGGGGAGAAAAGACTGTGCTATAAAACACTTTGAGAATGAAAGGAAGAGGTAGCAAAAAGGAAAGCATATTACTAGTTTGACTGCTCCCCTGCTGCCATTATGCATCCCATCCTGCTGATTCTGTCAAGATCTTATTAGATTAGGCCTAGCTATGACAGAGTTAAAGCCAAGATACTTAAAAAGTCTACTACATTTAGCAGAATTAGGAGAGGAGAGGGGAGGGGAGGGAAGCACACCCAGAGGGTCATGATCAAAGGAAAGGCAAAAAGAACAAATTGCTATTATTGATAGAAGGCACTTGTACATGCTGATCTGCCACCCTGTAGTTCCCAGGAAGAAGGGGTCTACATGGTGGGAGAGAGTGAAAGCTTTAATAGCCCAGAGGCCGAATGAATTCAGAAGAATAATAATCTAGTTTTATCTCTTCTTCATGTGATTAAAGGTAAGTGATAGAGAAAGAAAGTCAATGCTGAGGATTAAGTCATTTAGGAAGCTGAAAGAAAAAGGGAGCTAATCTAAAGAGAGAGATTTTAGAAAGGTATTAATTGTTTTTCCATGTTATACCAGGAAAAAATATGCATCTTCATCAACCTGACTAATTTCCAATTAAGGTTGATAACCTCCCACCTATACTTCCATCAATAGAGAAAGAAAGAAGAGATATAAAGTCTGAGATTCTGAAATGTATTGCTCAAAACCCTTAATCCAAAATTAAAATGCCAAACTGCAATTCGTTCCTTGATCAGCTCCCCCAGGGGTAGAGACACTTGGCAAAAAACAGTTAGCTGTAAGGCTGCATATACATGTTCAACTAATCTTGGAGAGTTCTCTCAGGTTTGTTCACTTGGTACAAAAAAAATTTACTCAGAGACACCTAAACAGACATGCATGTGCTGAGCCTCTGAAGAGCAGAGAGCTTGCAGTGTAGATGCTGCACATCCAGGGGACCCTGTACATGCATCCCAGCATGTGCTGCAGGCTCCCAAGTCTACCTGGTGACAGGTGGCAGTAGTACACAGGGCAGATGGGATTAGCTGAACCAGAATCATCAGTTTCCCTGCAGCGCAATGTGGGATGATTTTCTGCCATGGAGCAACACAGTCCAGCAAGTCTCCCAGCTAGAGGAGAACTTAGATGGCAGAGGGAGGATATAGGAGAAAAGCACCCCGAGATGCCAGAGAACTGTTCTGTGCTTCTCTTAAGAGAGAATATGTAAAGAAGTTGACTCTCCCAGGAGAAATTCAGTTGGAAGTAATTTAACCCTGCTTGTTTCCAAGTTATTTTTCTCCTTAAGTAGCCATTTTTACTCTGGCAGAAAAATCCTGAATAGCTGTACACTTGTGTTTTTTCTTGGGACAGCAGAGACTCTTCCAGGAGAAAGTAAATAGCTATACATGACCTAAATCAGAACATCTCCTTTTGGGTGCCTTGTGCCCTGCAATACTACCTAGTCTCCACAGTACTTTCATTCTGGTTTGTTCCCTATACTAAGACTTCTGAGGAAGTAGCCTTATGATTTTATCTTAGTGCCAGTGTGAGAAATTCTCCTGTGGCTCAGTTCAGGAGATGCAAAATCTGTTTATACATAAAAATGTCAAGAATTGTAAAGAAACTAGACTAAGAACAAGGTTCTCACTCCAGCTCTCCCTGAGTGGGAAAGAATTTGCACGGAATGCCTCAACTCTACAAAAACTGCATTTTAAGTGATTCACGAAATGGTAGTTGCCCTTCCAGCAGGCAGTCAGGGAATCATGTACAACATGCACAGAAAACAGTATCTGCTTTCCACTCCTTATACCCCATGAAAAATTGCCAGTGACTGTTAGACAAGTTCAGAGATTAAAGACAAGAGAAAAGATCTAAGAAGTCAACATTTCCAATTTAGACATGGAAGATCCTTTAAGTTATCTGTGCGTCATTCAGAAGTGACTCGGAGACAGGGAGTCTGTTTCATTCAGTTTCTGAGTTCTTACTGATCAACATAGCTTAGCACAGGTTTCTTCACAACCAACAATTGATTCCGAGTGACTCTTGCTAATGCCTCCTAAAAAAAATTATGGTTCCCTACAGTCCAGTCCATCTAACTCTGGATATTTACTAGGATTTTGTCCTGTTTAAAAATCACATTTACAGAGTGATTAATTAGAATCCACTACTTACAAATAATTAGGCAACTATGTATTATTATTATTATCATCATCATCAGGAAGTAGTTCAGCCGGAATATTCTTTCATAGGCCCTCTCTACACATTATTTTTATATTGGGATTAACATGTTAATAACAGCATAAATAGGAAGGGCAATACATATGAACTGAATTTAAGGCATCATAAAAAGGTGGAATGAGCCATAAAGATGTTCCATAAATAATTTAGAACATTTTTATGGCACCTTAAATTTAACATGTGGATGGTGACCAAGAATCAGCTGATTGTTGGCCCAGCCAAAGGCTGGGAGCAGGAGAAGTTTGAAGGGCTTGCCCTGCCAGGGACTTTAAACCCATGTGCTAAACAGCCATAGCTGGTGGTTCCTGGGGACCACATCAGGAACTGAAACCGATTACCAGCTCAGTGCGACTTCATTAAGGCTGGTCCAGGCCCTTGTGCAGTCCCTGGACACAACCAATACTCAGCTGATTGCTGGCCCAGTGGGGACCACACCTGGGTCAGTTACAGACCCCAGTGTAGTCCCCTGGCCAAGCTGACAATCAGCTTATTGTCAGGCACCTGACTTCCTCCTGTACCAGCAAGAGAAACTAGAGATCATGATCCTAGGCTTCCCTTACACTGGCTAGTATGAGGTGATTGAGATCCAATCCTCAATCCCAAAAAAACCCACATGTCCTACCATGTATGTTATGGCAAGAGGTGTGATGTATGTTTGTCACAGCAGGAGGTTTTGGGATTGGAGATCAGATCCAATTGTGCCTTTAAATGAACCTTTGCCAGAAGCCCTACTTCAATTATTTTCCCTTGTATGAGGCTAAGTGATTCTCCTATATCACTGTATGCACCTCTTAGATATGTGGGCTCCCAGTATGTCCTGTTTTCACTTGGGTAGCCCCTTCCCTCCAAAAAGGAATAGATTGGAAGGAGACTAATTCTGAGGTTCTCACTGCAATATATTTTCCAGGTCCATCTGTCAGGATTTGCCCACCTGCAAAGCCAGTAGCATGTTCTGTTCCCAATATCCAGGGATCTTGTCCGTCTGTGTGTGAGAGAACCAGAAACAATGGGTCATTTTCCTCAGAGAACTCTTTTGTCTATATTAAACTACAGTGCCCTCTGATACTTCTAGAGGAGGTGAACAAAGATCTTTACAGAATACTGTAAGTCAATACATTTCTATTCCTCAACAATCCTTGTGGTTTTTCCTCCTAATTCCCTCCAATTTTTTCAGTCTTCTTGGAATGAAGTAGAGACCTGAATGCATCATTTTTCCATGTAGGTGCAGTCATGTTATGCAAAATAGGAGTACTACTTTCTAGCTAAGTAGAATCATATCCCTATATACCAAAACTGAAGGTCCTTCCCTCTCTCCCCTGTCCACTGCCATATGGTATTTCGAGATCACATATAATAGTCAGAAAATAACCACTGCTAAAAATCACAGTATTATGAGCTTATGAGACTCAAGCCTGTAGGAAGTTATTCATATCTAGTCTCCAAACTGAGTTATACTGTCAATACAGTTAATACCTAGTTTTTAATAGCAGAAGTGCTTCAGTATGGCTGCAGAGAAACACCTCTTATGAGTTTAGCTTCTCAACTGTTACTTTAATGGAAGCAGATTCAAGCAGACACATACTACAGAACAGTGTTTTTACTCAAGTCCATAGCAAAGGTCTCATGTCCTCCATTAATACAAAATGAGTGGATGTGTCTACATGCACAATTAATGAGACACAATTAACTCCAGGGCAGTTTGAACTGAAGTCAACTGCAGTCAGGTGCACCACCTACATGTGCAGCTGGGACAGTAGCAATTTGAGCTGGAGAAGAGTAGGCTCCTGGCTGGCTGGATTGACCAGTCACAATTTGTGGCCCTGGTCTCCATCTACACACTTGTTTTGGTACAGTAAAAGTACTTTGCCATAAGATAGTACTGTTTCACTAAACTAATTAGTTTAGTTTAATGTACTGTAATACTGTCACACATGTAGACAGTAGGGCTGTCCGAGGCTTCTGTCCCCAATTAGATTTGGCAGAGATTCGGCCCAATTTGGTAGCCAAATCTCCTAATCTGAATCAAATCAAAGAAACCTTTAATCTCTCGGAGTCAAATTCATAGTTTTTGACAGAGACAGTTTTAAATGTTTTTTCTACATACCTCTAAGTAGCAGGGGCTCATGAATGCTGCAATGCTGGGGCACATGTTGCACAGAAGCACAGGGTCTCCCCAGTGTGCTCAGCAGCACACCCAGAAGTGGACCAGAAGCACATCCAGGTCCACCAGGAAGCTTGCATGGGGGACCCTGTACCTCCCCCAGCTCAGTGACTGGTGCCTCCTGGGTCTAAGGGGGCACCCAGGGTCCTGCTGCAGCTGATCACCAAGCCAGGAGGGTGCAGGGGGGGCCCCCCTAGTGTGCTCCCCAGAAGAGGACTGGAAGTACTTCTAGTCCACTTCCGGGTTTGCCACTGAGCATGTGGAGGGACACCCCCACCCTGTACTCCCGTGGGATGCTGCATGCACCCCAGCATTCACAAGCCATGCCTGCTACCTCAAGGTATGTAGAAAAAAAAAACATAAAACAAAAAACCACTTAAAGCTGTGCCTGTATCCCTGATTCTCTAAGTCAGCATCGAATCATCAGATTCAGCGGAATCAAATCGGGGACACTGATCCAAATCAATGAATTGAATCACTGTCCCCGATTCGGGCCGAATCCAAATCGGAATCGAGTAGGGCCCACTTTGCACACCCCTAGTTGACAGTGACTCTTTATTGCAAAGCTAATTAGTCTACTCCACAGTAAAGTGCACATGTAAATGTGCCCAGTAAGTGGTAAATAGAAATAATGTGCCATTTTTCCTGCTCATCTTAAGATTTTTGTCTAGTTATTCACATACTCATTCCCCTCCTGATACTTTTCTTTAGTTTCGGAAGATTAGATGGAAAGCATTTAAAACCAATGAAAATACTCCCTGGAAAACTGTCATACAAATGAAAATTTCTCAATCTTCTTTAACAAAGATAGAAAATTGCAATATTATGTGAAATCTATAGAGCAGGATTATAATTACTTTCGGAAGGATCTACAATACCTTGCTCAGTATGTGTTCCTATTCACTCTTCAGCACTGCAGTCAATTTGTATTCAGTCACAGGCCTGGAAATTTAAAAACCATGCATACTAATGTTGGTTTCACGGGCAGCAGAAATTGAAATATCATAATTAGTAGTACCCAAATTGTTAACTTCCTTTTATAATGTTAGTTTTGGTCTAGGGAAAAACACTCTGTAAAATGTTTGTATCTACTGTTTCACAAATATGAAACATCTTGGAATGAATTTTTCCCTACTCAGTCCCAAGTTCACCCTTCCCCAAGGAGATGAAACTTTCTGTTTGTAAATTTGTTTCTTTTATTTTTGGCAGAAAGATGGAAAGTAATTGCTGGGTGCGGCTACACATCCCCCTATGGCAATGTAGCAATCACATGGATCTGCACATGATTAGCAGCTATGTCCCTCTAGCAGTGTGCTCCCAGATATAGCACGCCGTTATGGTGACATGGCAGCAAAGTCTAACTGTGCATCATGTGCATGGTACAGTAACCACCCACACTATGACATGCTTTAGTACATCCAAAAGGAATTACTAGAGCATGGTGCCATAGCAACATCATCGTACAGAAACGTGTAGACACTCCCGTTGTCCATTAAAGCCTACCTTAAAAGATGATTTTACAACATGCCCCCATCCTGAAATCCAAGTTAAAAAAAAAAAAAAAAGTGTTAGCATTATACTGGTAATAATTTAATCTACACCACCTAGAGGCATTAGGGTCTGGATACAGATTTAACTGAGCTAGTTTGAGCTTTACTGAACAGGATTAGGATTATTTAAACAAAAAATAAAAGAGCTTGACAGGTTTGAATTGGAAGGCTACTTTGGACATATTGTATATAGACTAAGTCAAGGTTCATATTAAAAAGAAACTTTACTTTAAGGACTTCCTTTCTTGTACAATTCCTTTTAAATGTTGATGTTCTGTGTTGAGTTTTCTATAGCCCATTTTTCCATAGCCCACATAATTTCTAGTTCAGAAGGAACACTGTGATCATCTACCCTGATGTAATAGTGTGTAAATCATCAGTCAGCATGGGTGGATCCAGGATTTTGAAAAGGAGTGTTGGAGCAGGGACTGGAGTTGCAGGGGTGACTGCACATCCACTCCAGCCTCCCCTTCCTACCAAGACAGGCAGATCCCCAGCAGCAGGAAACTTTTTTAGGTTCATCAATCAGGTAAGAACCTTCTCTGCTTTCCCCTCCATACACAGTGGCATGTCTCTTCTTTCCCTGCCATTCTCAGTGCTACTGCTGTCTCCACTATCTGCAGCTGGGCTATATAGGCTCAGCTAGAGCCAGCAGTGATAGTGGTGGTAGCATCAGATGGGGTCTCTTCCCCTGCACTTGCTTCCAGACTGGCAGAGAATAACTAGATGGTCCAGGCCAGGAGGAACCCCCTTGCCTTTAATACTGTTCATAGCTGAGCCTAGCTCCCCTCAGTGCCCAGCTGGAGTGGGCAGGAGAGACTCTGGAGCCTCCCCCCAACCCCTTAGGCAGCCAGGGAGAGCAGCAGTGGTGGGCAGGGGCAGGAAGGGGAAGAGAAGTGCTTCTGAGCAAGAAGAAAAGGAAGTAGTATTTTTACCCAATGTGGGGACCAAAAAAAAAAGTTCCTAGTTGCTGCTTCCATGGCACTTGACTGAAAAAAGGGGGGTGTCCATACCACTGTACCTCTTCTGGATCTGTCCCTAACACTCAGTGATTCCTAGGGAAAGAAATTATCATCCCCCGATATATGTATCAGCTAGTGTTATTGAACATAAGCTTCATGATAGCAAAGATTCTCTTAAGTGTTACAGAATTCATTTACATTTTTCCCCACAATTACTAGTTAAATATCATGTATATGTACCTTACCAAATGATTTGCTGAAGTGGGCATTAATTGTAGATTTGCTTTCAAATCCATTGCTAAGAAAATCTAAACCTTAAATGGGCAGGTCAAATTGGTCCATAAGTATAGACAGGAGTGAAAACAAACAAACAAACAAACAAACATTCCACATGAGGGGATCTATTCGGTAGATAGTCTCAAAGCACACCTCCTAACCGACACCTGCAAGTACAAAGCTCAGCGTTGCAACCTTTCCATTCCATTTTGAACATTTACATCCATGTCTCCCAAACATTTTTAAGCTAAAGGCATCCTTCAGAAAGTGCCAGCTCTTGGTTTTCACTGGGTGTTTTGTTACAAAAAAACAATAAGAGTTATTCTTTTGTTGCTGCAGAAAACTCAGAAACATGGCATGTCAGAATGTTTTTAACACTATAGATTCCTGTTTGAAATCTCTGCATTTATCTTGTGAATCATGTTTGCACATTTAACAGTACCAAACATTTGTGGCACCTTTGAAAGACTCAGCTTTCATGAGAATTTGTGAGTTCATGAGAAACATTTGTGGGACCCTGGTTGGGGAGGGGAAAAACACTGATCTACATGGTTATAAGTTATATTCTTCAAGCTCCTTCAACAGCCTAAGAAAAAACCATGCTGTCTCCAGAATTGCCCTTCCCTCAGTATACACCTTATTCATTCAAACACAATAACTTGCAAAGTAACACAAAACAAAACAAGTTCTCTAGCTAAAACAGACAGCTTACCTGTCTCTGCTTCAGAGCCTGCCATGGAAGCAAACCTCCTACTACAGCTTCTTTACCTGTTGTTTTCCAGATCATTTATAGAAAACACCTGATCTGTTCTCATCTGGGTTTGATGATTAAACAGAACTGACAGATTGGGCCCTTAAAGCAGGAGGCTATTCTGATATATTGTCCAAGGATTCTCTCTGGGATTCAATATTATTGCCAACTCATCTGAAACTTCCCCACCCCTTTGATTGCAAGTGCTTATGAATTTTTATTCAGTAATACAATTTTTATTTCAAGTTTCCTTCTGTTGCAGGGAAATATAAAGAGCAATGAGGATTTTTTTTTTCACTTTTTGAACTTTCACCTTTCCTCCTCCATAGTTTCCTCAACCATTTTTTCTCTGTTTTTTGAACCCCCTGGTTTTATACTATTTTAAAGGCTGAAATGGGACATCTCCATAACCAGAATACATTTAAGCATTTACCTTGGTTAGTTCAATACTGGCAGGTTTCATACACATGATTCTTAGTGAAAGAGTGTATGTGACTAACATCACAACAGACTGGGAATAGTTGTAACTTTACCTATCCAAAGGGAAAAGAAAATAAATTGCATGGCATGAATGCTATCTAATTTTGAAATATGAAGCTAATAGGTACAATATTGAAAGGGACTTTAATTAAATATGTTGGGTACTACATAGTGAAGAGGATTGACATGGGTATCCTGCAAATCAAGAAACAAGAGTTCAAGCCTTGCCTCTTAATCATGCCAAAGACTGCTTCTAGTCAACCCAGCTGTAAACGAGTCCCTGGCCCTTTGGACTGGGGAGTCATAGCAGACCAGGCATGATGCTTACTACATCATTTCCTTGTGTGCTGCAGAAATGGGTTTGTCTTAAACAACCTAGCTTGATGTGCATCTAGTCTCAGGTGAACTTTTGGCCTTAATGCAGTGAAGACCAAATTATTTTGTATTTCATTATAAATCAATGTCTTTTACTCTAAATACTTCAATAACAATGTATATTTTTAAATTATTTTCTGGGTCATTGTCCTGTATTTAGGCTAGCACTATAGATCAGGCCATGGTACATATTTTTAAAATTTCTTTTGCTATAATCTTAAAGAAATATATAAGAAATGTCAACGCATTTAACTGCATTATGACATAAGTACATTAATATCACAATGTGTTCCATTATTCATAACAAAAGAACAACAATTTAAAAAAAAAAACAAATGTGTTTTTTTTTTGGAAGCAGCAGAGATGAACATCTTTTCTTTGAAACATTTCCAAAGTAGCTCTATTACAGCAGTAAGAGCACTTAGTAGCAGTAACTGGAGGCTCAGATTTGCAATATCTCTTCTGTATGCCATCCTGCCTTCCCCTTAGGAGAAGAATTAAAAGTAGTTATGGGAACAGCATAGAGAGAAAAAAAAAATATATAATCAACATTTTTCCAAGAAGTTCTGTACTAGTAAAGTGGAACATTTTATTTTATAGTCTGGTCACATAGGGCAATTACAATCTGGCACCACTGATATTCAGTGAGTTGGAAGCCCCAAAAAAGCAACTATAGTAATTCTAAAGTATTTTGTTTAGTGTACTGCTGACAGAGGAAGGAGATGAAATATTGTAATTGTATGTGCTTTTCATGCCAAAGAGAAGCATCACATTGACAGCCTTGGACACTGAAATCCAGTGCAGAACTATAGAACCAATAGTATTAGCAATACTTGTGCAAATTTCCAACCTGATCTTGTTCAATTTTGAACCAGAAGAAAGGGATGTTTCACTTTATATTCTAGTCTTATCTGTTTTAGGGTGAGGTTAAAACCACCAAATCATAAAATCACTAAACTATTGTGAACTAAAAAGTGATAATGCAAGCAGATGAACTGACATTGAACTAGCAAACTAGAAGTAGGACTTGAGTGGCCATGACCTGAACACAGGTTACTTACACTCTATCATCATTAATTCTTATTTGTATTGCAATCACATTAAAGGCAAAAATCAGAGATCAGAGCTATGCAATGGTGACATAGCATAGACTAGCCTCCACCTCAGAGAACTCTCAGTCTACATCCTGACAAAATGCGTTTTGTGGATGACAAGAAATGTAGCCATGAGAAGAGACTGCAGAAACATAACAGATAGAGCAAATTATTGGTAAAGGTCACCAGCTCAATCGCTACCACTAACTGATAATGTTTTATATATATTAAGGAAGTGTTGAAGCTAAAGAAGAAATGTAAATGGAGGATAAAATAATTCCTTTATAGAGTTTTATGTAGGATTTTCTCCATGCATAAATGACAGTCTTGAAAACACATCTCAAGGGTGTATATTTAATGAGGCATGCCAGATAACACAATATGACGGTTAATTGAGCAGCCCGGGCTGCCGCTTCTCCCACCACCTCACCACCCCTCCCACCGCATCACCACCCCTGTAGGCCCCGTGGGACCGGAAGGCAGGCCCCACACAGCCTGTTATACCCACGGGCCATGGGGGTTCAGCAGCGCAGGCTGCTTTGCCCCAGGCCGTGGGGGCTCAGAGAAACCGGAAGTGCCACGGTGGGCACTTACACTTTCACTTTATTTTACAAGCTGGCATGCAGGTTAATTGAGCATGCCAGCTTGTAAGATGTTGGTTAACAGAACTTTTACTGTATTTGTATATATAGATTTAACCATGTTGTAGCAACAAAGTGATAGAAAAACAAAATCAAAGCACTAAGACAAAGGCTAGGTATAGATGTTATACTAGCTTTGGGCCTATCCAGAGAGGGGGGCTGCAGGGGAAGGAGTCTTGGGTCTCTCCCTTGGCAGCTGCCCTGATCAAGCTGTGGTGCACCACTGGTTAGACAAGAAGGAAAGACTGTGGGGGATGGATTCCAGGTTCTGAGTCCCTGCAGCAGCCCAGGCTGGGTAGTGCTATGGCACTGCCCATCCAGGACTGCTGCGGGGACACAGAACTCAATGCCCTTCCCCTGCAGCAGCCCCAGCTGGACTGCACCACAATGCTGCTGCTGGCTGCAGCTGTCAAGAGGCTGGGGAGGAGGGAACAGAGCCCCTCATATGGACTTGGCCTGCCCCTTCCCCCAAGACCCCAGCTAGCAATGTGGCGGGGGGGCTCATGACAGGGGGCTTCTGTTCCTCCCTTCTTCCCTCTCAGCCACTGTCAACAGTTGCCAGCTGGGAGATGTGTGGGGCTGGGAAGAGAGGCCACTCTAGCAAACTCCTGGGAGGTATGATGGAGTACCCCAGTAGCCAGGGTGGCCAGGCTGTAAGCCCCCCACACAGAACAGCAAACTTATGTTCAGTTGGCTCTCACTATAACTTACTGAACTTGAGTAAAGCACGATAAGTTAGGACACTTCTGCAAGGAGCTTTTTGCTCACTCCTAGCAGGCCTGTGTAGACTCATGTTTAAAACTCATTTTTAACTTCACTAACAGTTGCATAAATACATATTTTTGGTCGCCTCAAGAAAAAACACTTTACTGAATTTTTTGACAAATTAAAAAGTAAAAAAAAAAAGTTTTGGATCCTATGGGATCTTTCATTTCACCTGAAAAACACTATTTAAATAAAAAAAAAGTTAAGCATTAAAAAAAATAAATAAATAAAAAAGAAAAAAAGAACAACATTGAAACAAATTTTGAAATTTGGTAGACATAAAAATCACAACAAATAATATTTAAATCCCAATTACATTTTTTTAAATAAAATATTTTGACTATTTGGGATTTTTTAACTATTGTGTGTATGTGTACACACACATATACACACATGTACACATATATGTGTGTATATGTGTGTGTGTATTTATACGTATAAATTCATGTTTGTTTTAGTGAACTGTTCAAGTTTTTTCATATATATATTAACAGTTCACTAAAACAAACATGAATTTGTGAAATGTTTTGGTATCACCCAATCTTCATTTTTCACCAAGTATATTTAATCAAGAAATGGTCTTTTCTATAAAGTAAATAATAGAAAGTTATATATTACAAATCCCACTTCTTTATTTTCATATCTGTTTAAGAAGCCCCAACAGCTCAAAATAGGAACAATGTGTTTCTCTCTCTGTTTATTTGTCCCTTGAACACACTCATCTTTTGAGATAAATTCCCTGAAAATCATGCAGTAAATTGCTATGGAAAAAAAGAGAATAGTATCATAAAACTTTTATTTTCCAGGGAAACATTGTTTGAGATCTGCCAACTATGTTTCCTGCAAAACAGAAATCATTAGTCATCTTTAATTATGACAAATTTTCAGAACAATATCCCAATTTATCATAAAAAATCATAGAAAATCAGGGTTGGAAGGGTCCTCAGGAGGTCATCTAGTCCAGCCTCCTGCTCAAAGCAAGACCATCCCCAACTAGATCATCCCAGCCGAAGTTCTGTCTATCAAGGTCTTTAAAACCTCCAGGGATGGAGCTTCCACCACCTCTCTGGGTAACCTGTTCTAATGTTCTACTACCCTCCTAATGAGAAAATTCTTCCTAATATCTAATGTAAACTTCCCTTGTTGCAACTTCAGACAGTTGCTCCTTGTTCTGTCATCTGCCACCAATGAAAACAGTCTAGCTTCATCCTCTTTTGAACCCCCGCTTCAGGTAGTTGAAGGCTGATATTATTCCCCCTCTCCATCTTCTCTTCTCTAAACTAAAAGAACATTTTTACACATGTAAGCACCGCAGCGCCGGGCGCTTTGGAAAGCACCTGGTGCTGCATTGCTTGCAGTTTATATATGCAGTGAAATGCACGTCAATGCTGATAAAATGGCACCAGAATGCTTTTGAACTAAAACACATAGAAGGTTCTTTAGTTCAAAAGTGCACTGCCACCATTTTCTGTGTGCTGACGAGCATTTCACCACTTTTAGAACTGGACACAGTGCAGCACAATTAATCAAGTTTGCTCAAAAGTGGCAGATCTCTGGCGCGTTGTCAGATGACAAGATTTGTGTATAAATGCCTAATAACCCCAGTTCTCAGCCTCTCCTCATAAGTCATGTTTCCCAGTCCCCTCACCATTTTCGTTGCCATCCGCTGGACTCTCCAATTTGTCTACATCCTTTCTGTAGTCGGAGGCCCAAAACTGAACACAGAACTCCAGATGTGGCCTCACTCGTGCTGAATAGAGGGGAATAGTCACTTCCCTTGACCTACTGGCAACACTCCTACCAATGCAGCCCAAGATGCCATTAGCCTCCTTGACAACAAGGGCACCTCCTCGATTCCTTTTGTCCCAATCCTCCAATTTGTTTAAGTCTCTTTGAATCCTAGCTCTACTCTCCAGCATATCTACTACTCCCCATAGCTTGGTGTTATCTGCAAACTTGCTGAGGGTGTACTTTAAGCCATCTTCTTGATGAAGACATGGAACAAAACCGGCCCCAGTATTGACCCCTGGGGCACTCCACTTGATACTGGCTGCCAGCTAGACATCAAGCCATCGATTACTGCTCTCCAACTCCAGTGCTCCAGCCAGTTTTCTATCTATCATACAGACCCTCTGTCAGTGCAGTATAGGGTAGGCCATGGTGCCCAGCAGCCCTGTGCACTGTAAGACTGTTGTGGGGGAGCAGACCCACAAAGTTCATACAGTCAGCAGAAGTTACCTGATTCTCATCTGCCACGTCTTGTTGTTGGAATTGTTTGGGAGGTGACCTACTTCTGCTGTGTACGATCTCAAGTGAATCAGGTTCAGTTCTTCTTTGGGGCTCCAACCTCCCCTGCACCCCATCCTATGGACACCCAGTTGTTATTGCATCTGTTGCTCCAGGTCTCTCAAGGGGAGCTCCTCTTCTATTTGTTACTCTGCAGACATGTGTCCACCTCGATTCTGGTTTACCAGGGCCATGACTGAGCCAGTCCTTTGGTCGCTTAGTTACGGCTTGCATCATGGAGAAGACACAAAGGACAACTCAACTTTGAAGGAAACTCAGGAAAGTCATGCCCTAAAGCAGCTGTTGCCACCAAGTACATCCCTGGGCCTCAAGCTCCAAGCACCCCTAGAGTGTTGGGCTAATCATGGGCCAGTGGCCTCACAAAGGAAAATAAAGAGGCAAAGAAAAGAACTAGGTGATCCTACCCCTCCCCCTTCACTCCACTGGGCTATTGTTTCTCCTGGAACACTTCAACATCCAGTAATCAAAACGTCCGTGGCATCTACTGCTTCCCCCAGCATGGTGGGTTCACCTGCCCACTCCCCACACTCAACTCCAGCTGGTCCTTTAAAGCCAGTTCCCCTGCCACCAGGTCCCAGCTGGCATCAGCTTCTTCCTTTCCCCCTTTATCAGGTTGACAGACCTGTTTCCTGGGCTTGTCATTGTAAAATAAATAAATAAAAGGAAAGTAACTTTGCTCAATAGAGCAGTGCATTGCCAGCTCCCCTGATTGCTCCTTCCCTTGGCACATCTCCTGGCTGGTGTCTCCTGGAAATTCCTGACTGGTTTTAAATATTTATCAGACTAGATCATGCCTCTTTCCAGGAATTACCACAATAATTGAAAGTTTATAAGAGGACTTTCAGAGAGGACTTGCTTCCCACAGGGCTTCTAAAAACCTGGATCCCATTGCTGTTGTGATCTACTAAGACTCCCAGATCCTTCTCTGTAGTGTTGCCATCCAGCCAGATGTCATCCCTTTTGTATTTGTATCTTTGATTATTCCTCCTAAGGTATAGCACTTTGCATTTGTCAGCATTGAATTTTATCTTGTTAGCTCTAGTCCAGCTTTCCATTCTTCTTGCCCAAAATTGCTGACATGCTTGATAGGGCTTTAAACTAAGATTGCCAGGGGATGGGCAGACAATCACTAGTACAAGCCCTGGAAATGACAACCACAGAATCAGCAGGTCAGGTAACACAAAGGAACTCACTCCTACCCCAGCCCAAGGACAGGACTTTTCTAAGAGGACAGGGAAGTCCAGTGCTTCTGATGGCAGGCTTAGCTGCCTGTACAGAAATGCCAAAAGCATGGGGAACAAATAAGGGGAACTGGCCCTTCTGCTAAGCAAAAATTAATACAATATCATATGGATAACAGGGACCTGGTGGGACTTCCCCTATGACTAGACCATATGTATTGATGGATATATCTTGCACAGGAGAGATAGTGTTGCAAGGAAGGGCAGGGGTGTAGCTCTCTATGTGAAGGATCAGTACACTTCCCTACAAGCAGAGATTGGCACCCAAGGAGGGCGACTTGAGAACCTCTGGGTTAGAATACAGGGAGAATGTGGTGAAGGGGATATAACTGTAAGAGTCAATTATAGACCTCCTAACCAGGAGGAAGAGCTTGGCCATGAATTTACTAGGGAACTGGCCAGAGGCTGCACAATCTCAGTGTATGGTTATCATGGGAGACTTCAACCACCCTGACATCTCATGGGAAGAGCATTCAGCTGAATCTGATCAGTTGCAAAGCTTTCTCACTTGCATTGATGAGTTCTATTTGCCTCAAGAAGTCTATGGGCCGACAAGAGGTAAGGCATTGTTGGATCTGGTACTGGCCAAAGTGGATGATCTAGTCAGAGACCTGAGGATTGGAGGGAAGCTTGGTGACAATGACCACAAGTTGGTCAGTTTCTCTATCAATCACAAAGCTGGCAAATCATTCAGCAATGCAGAAATCCTCAACTTTAGGAAAGCTGACTTTCACAAGCTCAGGAGGTTGGCTGTTTAGGCTTTGAGAGACCATGATCTGACAGAGAGGGGAGTACATGGTGAGTGGTTGCTCCTTAAGCAAGTGATCCTAAAAGCACAAGGGAAGTCCATTCTGGTCCATAGGAAAGGTAGCAAAAGGGCTTGGAGACCTCCCTTGCCTCAATAGGGAACTCATGGACCTCCTGAATCTGAAAAGAGAAGTTTATAAACAATGGAAGTTGGGAACTACCACTAAGGACGATTATGCAGCACCTGTAGGGAGTGGACCAGAAAAGCCAAGGCTGAAATTGAACTCAAACTGGCTATGGGAATCAAGGACAGTAAAAAGTCCTTCTTCAAATATGTGGAAGTCAGAAAAAAGCAAGGGCAACATTGGACCCTTGCTGAACCCAATGGGGCAGCTGACAACTGACACACAGAAAAAAGCTAATCTCCTTAGTGATTACTTTGTGTTGGGTTTTCCACCAACCCAAGGGGATCACCCTGCCTGAGAGAATGCAGGACTACCAGAGTAAGGGCAATCATATGCCTATAATTGGTGAAGATCTTGTCAGGGAACAACTTGAGTGTCTGGACATCCACAAGTAAGCTGGCCCAGACGGAAGAAACCCAAGACTGCGAAAAGAGTTGGCTGACATCATAGCATGAGCAATACCGAGGATATTTGAGAACTTGTGGCACTTGAGAGGGGTTCCTGAAGATTAAAAGAGGGCCAATATGTTGCCTATCTTTAAGGAAGGAAGGAAGAAAAATACAGGGAACTACAGGACAATCAGTTTGACATCAATCCCTGGAAAGATCATGGAAAAAATCATCAAAGAAACCACCAGCAACAGGCTAATGGAAGGCAACATTCTGAGACAGAGCCAACATGGCTTCATTGCAGGTAGGTCTTGCTTGACTAACTTCATTTTCTTTTATGACCAGGTGATACATCACCTGAACAAAGGAGAAGAGGTTGATGTCATACATTTAGATTTAAAAAAAAGCCTTTGACTGAGTCTCCCATGATGTCCGCATAGTAAAATTGGGGAACTGAAGCCTCAATAACCTTATGATCTGATGGGGAACTGGCTCCATGGTAGGACCCAGAGAGTGGCAGTTGATGGAGCCAAGTCAAAATGGCGAATGGTGAACAGTGGTGTTCCGCAGGGCTCACTACTCGGATTCATACTTTTTAAATATTCATAAATGATCTGGATTTGGGTGCCAGAAGCACACTGGCTATGGGGAAGTGTGGTCACTTTAGAGGATAGGCTAACAATGTAGTCTGACCTGGACAGGCTCACAAGGTGGGCAGATCAAAACCTGATGACATTCAACAAGGAGAAATGCAAGGTGCTCCACCTTGGGCAAAAGAACTCACGTCGTACTTATAGGTTTAGCAGTGCTACACTTACTAGCACCACGACTGAAAGAGATTTGGGGGTCATGATTGACCACAAGATGAACATGAGTTACCAATGTGATGCCGCAGCCAAAAAAGCAAATAAAACTCTGGCTTGCATCTACTGATGCATCTCAAGCAAGACCCTAGAAGACATCCTCCTGCTTTACTCAACCTTGGTGAGGCTGCAGCTCGAATACTGCATCCAATTCTGGGCTCTACACTTTAGAAAGGATGTGGAGAAGCTTGAGAGAGTCCAGAGGAGAGCCACATGCATGATTAGAGGTCAAGAAAACAGGCCTTATGAGGAGAGGCTGAGAGGAATGGGACTCCTTAGTCTGAAGTAGTGAAGGCTCAGGGGTCACTTGGTGGCAGCCTGTAAGTATATAAGGGGTGTGCATCAGGAACTGGGAGAACATCTGTTCATCAGGGCAGCACAAGGGAAGTCAAGGTCTAACAATCACAAACTGCTAGAAGACCATTTTAGACTGGACTTCAGAAAAAAGCTTCTTTAGTGTCTGAGTCTCCAGAGTCTGGAATAGATTCCCCCTCACAAGTGGTGTAAGAACCTACTCTAGATACCTTTAAAAATGCTTGTATGCTTATCTTGCTGAGGTGATGTGACCCCAGATGATTTTCTGCTCCTTGGGCAGAGGGATGGACCTGATAATTTTGCGAGGTCCCTTTGAGCCCTAATGTCTATGAAATCTATTAAATCAATGTACTGAGATCTTTTTGAATTCCATTCCTGTCCTCCAACATGTTCACAATTCTTCCCAGTTTCATGTCATCTGCAAATTGTTGAACAGCACTGGACCCAGGACAGACATTTTTGCAGGGGCGGGCGATTATTTTGAGTAGAGGGCCACTAGCCCAATTTTGGCAGGCTGTTGAGGGCTGCATGGGTAGCCCCACCCCTTGACAGGTGCCCCACCCCCTGGTCACCATCTTGGGACCAATGTCCCAGGGCCAGCACCAGTGGGGCCCAAAGTGGGGCACAGACTGGCAGGGATCTGTGGAGCTAGGCTGGGCTGCACCAGCAGGGAGGGGGGAGCTGGCCTGGCTCCATAGAGCCCCTGCCAGCTGGGACCCTGTGCTCCTGACACCCTGCTCTGGGCCCCACTGGCACTGGCCCTGGGACACTGGTGCAGGCCCCGTACTCCCACTGGCTCCCTGCCCAGTCGCACCCAGTGCCCCCCAGCCCATGGTACAGGCAGGGAGCAGCGCACAGCCCCGACCCCCTGCTCGCCAGCAGGGAAGAAGCTGGTGCTGAGCATGGGGAAACGTTGCCCCTCACCTGCCCCATGGCCACCGCCCCATGTTGCATGCACTCGCAGCCCACACGGGGCTGTCCAGAGCATAGATTCATAGATGTTAGGGTCGGAAGGGACCTCAATAGATCATTGAGTCTGACCCCCTGCATAGGCAGGAAAGAGTGCTGGGTCTAGATGACCCCAGCTAGATGCCTATCTAACCTCCTCTTGAAGACCCCCAGGGTAGGGGAGAGCACCACCTCCCTTGGGAGCCCGTTCCAGACCTTGGCCACTCGAACTGTGAAGAAGTTCTTCCTAATGTCCAATCTAAATCTGCGCTCTGCTAGCTTGTGGCCATTATTTCTTGTAACCCCCGGGGGCGCCTTGGTGAATAAATACTCACCAATTTCCTTCTGTGCCCCCGTGATGAACTTAGGTTAAATTTTGTTTTGCAAATCTGAATGAGATGTACATTTAACTATAATAACTCCAGGACTAATGAAAGACTATCTTTTGACTATTTTTGCCTAGTTCATTGCATCTTTAGACTTTATATAAAATCTAGGAAATTAGTTTACATTCTAGTAAATGTATATTTATTTTTGCTTTAAATTATTTAAAAAAATAATTTATCATGGAAATTCCAGCTTTAACATAAAATCTATTTTCATCAAAAATTCAAAACTTGAAACAAAACATTCTAATCAGCACTAAATATGTGCTGTGTGTTCCCCCAGCCCACAAAGCAGCAGTCCAGCTAGCTTTGTAAAGGAAAAGAACTGAATGGGAGAATGGCAGGATATTGGGATAAGGTAAGTAAATGCACAGTGCTTCCTTTTGAGAGGAAAAATGGACCTGGTACTGGAATTATATCTCTGTACTACAGAATCAAAGAGAATCAAGAGTATTAGGAGGGGAGATATTTTCTTCTTACATGGGAGAAATATTTTAAAGTTAACTGGTGCTATTGCTAATTGGGATGCCTTGTAATATTATGAAAATGGTATTGAGTTAAGGTATTATTCTAAGATCTACAAATGTATCTTTTATTAGCCACTAGTACATTAAGGAAACAACTAGCCAGTCAAACATCTTGTGGAGAAATCCTGACACTATTGAAATCAATAGCAAAAATCCTATAGACTTCAATAGGGCCAGGGTTTTGCCTGTTAGACTTGAGTAGCAATCATCTAAGAAATTCCACAGTCCTTTGCCCTGGCTAAAGGGAAATTGTAATATATGAAAAACTTGAACATCCTGCACCTCAGTCATGCCCTAGTGATTTCACTGAATGCTACTACTTAATTTAAGGAGGCAGTCTCTCTTTCTTTCTCTCCCCCCCCCATTCAAAACTAGCCTTGGGATTTTCTTTTTCTTATTATTATGTACTTGAATTTCTCTATTTTTTAGATTGATTATAAACTCTGACACAGTTTATTTTTCTCACCGTGGATGGTAACGCATTCAACTTGTTATTTTCACTTGAATTAGAGCCAGCCCAGGACATATGCTTGGCATTAACTCTGCAATCCTGTGTCAATGGAAATCATGAATTCTATTAAACTGAGAGTAGTCCATGGCTGAGATTAGATTGCATCTTATTCAGTTGGCTTCATTGGTTATTTATAACTTGGCAGAGAATGAGCTGCTGTACTTGCTTGTTGACTGTAGGAGTCTTATTTAAACATAGGACCCTGAAATGGTATGAAGGCATACTCTCCACATGTCTTTTTAAACTGAAGTTACTATTGATGGTATCTTTTCTCTCATACTTTTATTTCCTAACAACGCCACAGTCATTCTGATTTCAAGTGCTTAGTTTAATCTGTTTCCAGTCTCAATTCTTTCCTATGTGGGACTTCAGATTTCCTTGAGCAGACTTTTAAGTTAAGATGTTCCCATATGTGACTCAAAGCCAATATTAGCTACACTCAAAGCTTGTTTTATTTTCTCTATTTTTCTCCAAAAAAAGACAATTCCTTTCTTATTCTCAGTTATTTTTGCTCCCATTGTATCAATCTCACTGTCATTCTCAGCTGTCATCATCATCTTTTTCATGTTTATATAAAAATATATCTTTACAATCTCATCCAGTTATGATTTTTCTCTTCTGTGTTTCTTTACTTACCTTCAAGACTTCCAGCTAGCAAAAGACATTTTTATTTGAAGTGATTTACAACTAGAAAGTGATGGTAAGAAAAGCAAAAACTTCAATGTGTTGCACTGGGGAAGTGGGGGGAGGGAAGAGAAGGTGGCCCTTTAGTGCTAAGTACAGACAGTCAAAAAGTCAGAGGTTGAATTGATTCAATCTTTTCAGGTTAGTCTAAACTGCATAGATTGAACTGAGAAGCAAGTGAACACACATTCACTTTTGATTCTGGAAATCTAGCCACATGTCTGCAGTGGCTCAGGCCAGCAGCTAGGGGATACTAGAGTATGTCTCCCAGCCACTACCAGAGAGAAGGGAGGAGAGAAGCCCTTCAGGGCTTTCTCCCTCTTCCTGGTTGAGCAGAGGCAGCATGCCCAGGCATCAGAGGGGGATTTAAACCTCCTCCCTGCCTCAGCATGCCAACCCTAGGCTGGGACATGGCCATGGTCCCCATTGTCTGCTTGAGTGAGGGAGAAAACCCCAGGAATGTTTGTCTTCTCCCACCCTTGAGTAGGGAGTGAGGTGGGGCAGAATTATGCAAGAGGTTTGATCTCCAGGGCAAACCCCAGCTGGGGTCCAGAACCAGGGAGTGGGGTTTAAACCCCCAACCTGAATGGGACCCCAGCTGGGGTCTGTCTGGAAGGGGCAGAGCAGCTCCTACCTAGCATTTCCCTTGCTCCCTGCTTGATTGGAGGGGCAGAGGGCATGGCCAGGTGCTGATCATGCCGGCAGACTGAGGCAGAGGGGAGGGAGGGGGGTTTAAACCCACTCACCCCCGTCCGCCTCAGCATGCTGGGCAGGCCGGCATATCGTCATACCTCCTGCCCTTGCACTCAAGCTGAGAGCAGGGGAAAAGCCAGGCAGGAGCTGCTTCACCCCTGCTAGGCAGACCCTGGCTGCAGTCCTGTGCAGGTGTGGGGGAGAGGTTAAACCCCCTCCCCCCCACCTCATTGTGCTGGCCTGGCTGGCATCTGGCCATGCCCCTTCCCCCTTCACTTCAGTGGGGAGTAGTGGAAAAGCCAGGCAGGAGCTGCTTCACTCCTGCCTGGAAGACCCCAGCTGGGGTCCCTTGCAGGTGTGGGAGGGAGTTTCTTCCAGCTCAGCCTGCTAGCCTGGATGACATCTTGCTATGTCCCCAACCCTTCCTCCACCCCACTTTTTCAGCCAGCTGCAGCAGTGATACTGCTTTGGCTAGGGAGCAGAGGGGCAGGGCATCCCTAGTCTGCTGGAGCAGATGGCAGAGCCCAGGGCTGCAAAGCACCCTGAGATGCTAGGGGATTTTGAGTTAACTTAAACCGGGAAGGGGTCTTAGACAAAAGTTCCAAAAAATGGTTTTACCAATCAGTTCAGTCTGATATTACATTCAGTCAGATTTATCTTAATCTGGTTACAGCCATTTAAGTGATTTAATTGCACTGACCTTCTGTTCTGTTACAGGTTTAAACTAGTTTCTGATCACTTAAACTGGTCTATGCATAACTTCTGTCCCTAGCCCATAAGAACTTTGAGGCCTTGAATTTTAGCAGATGAATAGGTTTTTAGCCACACTGATGATAGAAATACAGTAAATACTATGCAACCAATTCCTTTTGTTGCTCTGTCTGTAGTTGGTTCAGTAGATAAAGTACAAAGTTTGAATCAGGAGAGACGTTCTAGTGTTGACATAGCCACTGACCTTGGGCAAGTCTATAAAACTCTTAGTGGTATACAAAGTGGCACAACTAATACTTGGAGAATTTTTTCAGCAAAATATGCATTCCTTGTAACTTATCTCTTGAGAATTGTCCACACAGAACAAGTTCTCTAAAGATTTTGTTCATGTTCAAAATTATATGATGTCTATGGTTTTTTGCAAACTTAATTGAGGTGATTGATGGCTAACAAATTAACTGCAAGTATTGAATATTCACAGTGCAAAATGTGAACTGTTTCATTGGAAAAGTAGGTCACTTGGGATGTTCTTATTACTTAATGGAAAATACAGTAAATAGCCTGCAGTCTGTTCCTGAGTTTACTTCACAGAATCGGGTTTTCAGTGCAGACCCTCACAAAAATATTGGAAACTTGTTTCTGCAATATTTGCCTAAAACAGCTATTTTCTAGATTATTTCCTGCTGGAAAACTTGTTTTTTGCTGGCAAACTTCTGAGAGTTAGGCCACTCACAGAAAAGGAACACAGATTATAGAAGCAAATTTGTTGGAAAAAATTGAGCAGATGTTTGAAAATAATTCTTCTCAATATTTTGCCACCTGCCTACACACTATTTTAGTTATGAAAAGTGCAAGTATGTTCACTGAATAACAGTGTAAATAATAATAAGTGGGGAATGTGGGGGAAAAAGGGGGAATGTCTAGAAAAGATACAACTCAGTTGTTAATTCCCATTCAGCAAATTATTTAAAACATATGCTTAGCTTTTACCACAATATTGGAGTGTGTGCTTACCTGCTTGCTAAATAATTCTAGATTTAAATGCAACTTGCATTCCTTGATAGCTAGCACCAAAATGATCATGGGACTCAGTTGGGAGAAACCCTCCACCTCCCCCCCTCCCCCCAAAAAAACAAAAAACAACTATGGGATAATGGACCCATAGACAAGGAAACATTAATAGATCCCTAAACAGAACAAAACAAAAACAAAAACAAAGAAACGGAAAAAAAAACTCTATACAACCTTGGAAAAAGCTTGGTTATACTGGAGAAGTCATGTTTTCTTTGGTGATGTAGATGATTATTAAAGTAGATCACTACTATTAGTAGTGGTATTTATTATTTGCAGTACTTTAGTTCTAGTAATGGACCAGAGTCATGTTTTGTTAGGCCCTCACAGACCTCAAAAACCTCTTCCCCAAATAATTTATAATCTATGCATTAGACAGGAGGCAGCAGGTAGATTCATAATGTGGAGGGAATTACACTCAGGGTACATACACACATTCACAGGACTCAGTTTATGATCACACAGCTTACTTCAAGCTGCATGATTGTAGATCAGGTTTCACTTGTGCAGATGTTTGCCAGTGACAGGAGCTGTGCAAGGAACCCAGTCTAAGTCAAGCTGGGGGGAGTGGTGGGGAGATGTAAAAGTGTGAAGGAAAACTCTCCTGACATGATAGCAAGGGGGGGGGGGGGGGGGGGACTTAGCTGTCCCACCGGAGCCAACATCTAAGAAAGAACAGCAGATGAGATGTTGTCAGCAGCTGCTCAATCAGGATCAGCCCTGTTTACAGCAGCACAGGTATTTCTGGCCCACTGCCAGGGCCAGGGAGGGAGTGAAACAAACACAGACAAAGGAGGAGAGTTGGTAACACTGGGACACTGGAGTATAAGCCTCCGATCCTGGGGAGCCAGTGGAGATGGTCCTTGAGAGTCCAGAGGGGCTCTGCTACTGAAGCCTGCCATGACAGAGGTTACAGGGGTGGTCAGATTGGTATGTGCTGTGGGCATTTAACAGACCTTGTAGCAGCAGGACACTGTCAGCCATTGTCCTCCGTCTTTACCTGTTAAAGGGTGTAATGCTTTTGGTGCCTTTGGGCAATAAGCCTTGTAGTTGTGACTGTTATTAACAAGCATATTCTCAACTCCATCTCATAACACCCCATCCAGGCCTTGATGAGGCTAGGAAAGCCATCAAGCAGATGAAGAATGATAAGGCACCTGGAGCTGATGAAATCACTGCTGAAATCTTCAAGAAGGGCAGAGAGGAGCTCGCATTACAGCTTCACGCCCTCATCTTAAGGCTATGGAATGATAAGAAAATCCCAGATGACCTCAGGGACTCCATGACTGTGACAATCTTCAAGAAAGGTGACAAGCCTGGTCATTACAGAGGGATTGCTTTGCTGTCCACCACAGGGAAGAACATTGCAAAAACCCTCCTGAACATTATCCTTTCACTTGCTGAATACTTGCTTCCAGAATCTCAGTGTGGGTTTAGGGCATCAAGAGGTGCAACTGACATGATCTTCACTGCTTGCCAGCTGCAGAAAAGATGTCAGGAACAACATAAATCTCTCTACATGGCCTTCTTTAACCTAATGAAAGCCTTTGACTCTGTCAACTGAGAAATGCTGTGGAGTATGGCTTCTGAAGTATGGATGCCCACTGATCACCATTTTTTGCCTGCTCCATAATGGTATGTGAGCAGTGGTTCTCAATAATGGCTCTATCACAGATCCCTTTGAGGTTAAGATAAGTTAAGCAAGGCTGTGTTATCACCCCAGCACTCTTCAATATTCATTGCTGTGACCTGACCACCAACAAGCTTCCAATCAGTGGAGCTAAACTATAAAATGGACAGTAAGTTGTTTAATTCCCACTAACTTTGAGCCAAAACCAAGACTACCCTGACGTCAATCACCAAGCTCCCGTATGCTGATGATGCTGTAAATGTGTACTCACTCAGAAGCAGACCTTCAGGCAAACGTCAACATCTTCATAAGGTATGAAAGGAAGTGGGACTGATGTTTAACATTCAGAAGACAAAGATCCTCCATCAACAAGCTCTTAATGAGCAGTCCCAGCTCTGGTAATTCAGATTCATGGGGAGACTCTGGACAACGTTGAGTATTTCTGTTCCTCAGAAGCCATCTCTCACATAAGGCTGACATAGATGCAGAAATCCAGCACTACCTCAAAGGTGCAAGTACAGCCTTTGGACACCTGAGAAAATGTGTCTGAAGATCGCAACATCAGCTCCAAAACAAAGCTCATGGTTTATCAAGCAGTCATGATCCACACCTTACTGTTCAGAGCTGAGTCAAGGACAGCATGCAGGAGACATCTTAAGCCACTAGAGGAGTACTATCAACACTGACTGCAGAAAATCCTTCAAAAGCAGTGACAAGACAGACAGACAGACCAACATTACAGTTCTCTTGCAAGAAAATACCATAAGCATCAAGGTGATGATCACCCAACATCAACTTAGCTGAGCCAACCACATCATCCAGATGTTTGACTCCAGACTCCTGAAGCAAGTTTTTTTCTCCCAGCTCAGTCAAGGCATATGCTCAAGGGGAGGGCAGAGAAAGCACTCCAAGGATGTCTGTAACACGTCAGGGTCCCAGGAATGGCCAAAATGCCCCCTGGTGACTCCATGACTGTGCCCCACTCATCCCCTAGGGCACTTTCCCATCTCGCCTGTCATGCCTTGATGAAATAATGATAAATAGGGAGGCTGCCTACAGACCTTTGCATAGCCCTGGTTCCACTGAACCCCTGCTAGGGTCCAGCACCCTGCTGGTCCTCACTGATCCCCTAGGCCCTTGGCTGGGCCTCTATAATCCCAGAGGCCCCAGGCTCCTGTGTGGCTCTATAATCCCAGGTCTGCCACATCCCAGGCTCCTGTGTGGCTGCTTCTTCTCTGGCACTAGGCCCCTGGCCTCTGTGTGTCTGTGCCCCTCTCTGGTAGCCAATACTCAGCACAGCATAAACACAGCCCCTAGGCTATAACATAAATAATATTGGGAATTGCCCCCTGCCCCTTTAAGAGTGTAGGCCTTTACTTACTATTACAGCATCCTGGGATTCACTGTTCCTGCAGGTAGCAAAGCAGGCAGCAAACATCCTTGAGTGGCTCTCTTGGACAGGAGCTCCTTCCCCTATGGCTGCCAGGGAGAAAAGCCCCCAAGCCTGCCTCAGCCTTGTGCTTATGATCTCCCAGGATCCTGCCTATATCCGGTCAACAGACTGCTGGAAGATGACTGCTGATTGCTCCATTAGCCTGTTATCCCAGTGACTCATAGATTCATAGATGTTAGGGTCGGAAGGGACCTCAATAGATCATCGAGTCCGACCCCCTGCATAAGCAGGAAAGAGTGCTGGGTCTAGATGACCCCAGCTAGATACTAGCTGCAGCTAGTGGTGACCTGCAGCTGTGGTGTCCTGCCTGGCCTGCAGTGCTCCCTGGGTAGACTGCTGCTTCCCTTAAAGTAACAGAAAGCCCCAGGCTCTCTGTTTCAATGTCCCCAAGGCCAACTTGAAAACAAATGCAACATTGGCATAAGCCAATGGGAGACTATTGCCCAGCAGCACCACAAATGAAGGAAGAATATGCTGGAAGGATCTCAGAACTCTGAAACCTTACAATGATAACAGGAGATCAAAAAGCAGGAGCACAGCATGTTGCAGAAAGAATCAAGAACCCAGAGCTACTCAGCTCACACAGAAACATATCCCTGCAAAAAAAGCTGCAACAGAATCCATTGATACTGGATAAGCCTCATCAGCCATCTTCAGACTCATGGATAAGATAGTCAAGGAAGACAATCATCCTCAACTGCAAAAGATTGCTGATGATGAGTTGTGCAATGGGATTGATTGTGTAGTTTTAAAAACAGGTTAGACTAGGACATGTATGGGACAGTTTGGATAGGGATGATCCTGCTTTCAGTGAGGGTTTGGACTAGATGACCTCCAGAGGTCCCATCCAGCCCTACTTGTCTATGATTCTGTGATTTTTTCAAAGTAGAGTGTGGTTTTTTTTTTGTTGTTGTTTTTTGTTTTACACAGTCTGTGGTATTCAACTTGTCTTAAACATCTAATGATTTGACCTTTAACATTTGTGTGTTGCCATCTCTCTAATATGAAGTGAGAAATGTGATCCCTTTAACTGTAAAAACATGATTATATATACTTATTGCATTCAGTTCAATAGCTGGACTTGGCTTTTCATATTGTACCATTAGAAGCAACAAAAAAAAGCCAGGGCATCTCTTGGTCCTCTCAAACATTTAGCAAAAATGAGAATGGGCTAGATTCAATCCTTATATAAGTACAGGAAACCCTTGCTATTTACAGGTTTGGCATTCATGGTTTCAAATATTCATGAATGCCAAACCTACATTTTAAATACACTTTATACACTTATAGGAGCTCATTAGGAGCTCTGTGCTTGCTGCTGCTGGGTTCCCACTGCCGCTGCCAGGCTCCCACCACTGCGCTTCCGCCATTGACGCCAGAGCTGTGCCTCCCCCCTCCCCCCAATCCATCAGGGGCACTGCTTTCATGAACACAGACTGCGTTCATGAATGCAGTGCCTTATTCCCAGATTTTTGCCATTCATGGGGGATACGAGAATGTATCCCCCATGAATGGCGAAGGTCACCTGTACATGAAACTTCTTTCAGGTGATATCTTTTCCTGTCATTACATTAGAAATAACAATAACAAAACAAAAACAAAAAACTAGTAGAATAGACCTGCCATTCTGTTCCAAAACACGTTTTTCAGCAGAAAAACAGTAGAGGCCATCTCAAAAAATTGAGCTACAATTTTGAATAGGGGGTGTTTAAATTGGAATTTACATCCATTTATGCTGAATTGAAGAGCTGAGTTTAAATGTCCAAAATATCCCCGCTTCTTCAAATAAAAAAGAAAACTATTACAATTATACATGAGACTTAATAGTTATGTCTGTGTTTATACAATACTGTAGGGAGCTTGACTTGTCTATTTTATGCTTTATTTTCTGATATTTATTGTTATTACTTAATTTCTCCCAGTGACTAATTAGTATGTGTGGTTGAACCTTATAATTTACTGAAGTAAATATTTATTTGATGCTGTAATACTTTTCAGCAAAATGAACAGGAGTAGAGTACCTTATAAGACTGGTATAGTGCTTTGAGATCCACATATCACCAGTAACACAGGACAAAGATGTGGAAACCAACCACCCAAAAAATGGCTAGTCCAAAGTTCATTTCAAATGGCTCAAGGCAGATTCATTCTTAGAACTTGTACAAGAAGAATGAAATATATAAAATTGTTTTAAAATATCACAATTTGTTATCTTAGTGAAATATGTGGTTTTATATTGCTAGTACCTTTGTTGTTTTTAAATATGAAATGTTAAATATTAAAATATTTTTCATTTATATAAAAGTGTTTTTAAACGTGCTACCTTTAAAAGAAAAATTTAGACAGTTAAATTTCTATTAAATCTAAACCAAAAATATAATAATTCCTCCAAATATAATGTTTAAGGAAAAATGCTGATGTTGAGGAAAGGGTGTTCTTCAATTAAAAAATAAATTTCTGTGGAAAAAAAACGAATTTACTGTACTAATTTCAAATTCTTGCCATTAAATAGTCTGGTGGGAAATAAAACTTTCTTCTAAAGGGAAAAAAATCCATTGTTATTTTCTTGGAAGCAACGAGAGGAATGGAAGATAGCTTTTACTCAGATTATTAGCTTTGGGTCTTATCCAAAGTCCACTGAGGCAAAGACAGCCATTGACTCCCGTGAGTTTTTAAATCATGCCCTACAGCAGCCACAGAAATGCAACAGTCTGGGAAGCTCAGGACAAGCTGGTAATGAGGCTGTAGACTGCAGATGGCCAAGCAGTCAATTTATACAAATTGTGTCAGAGATATTGTTACTATCCATATTTTAATTTCAGGTTCTTATTTTCACCATAAAAAAGATAGTTCCACTGCCCTCAACATTCTATACAACTCTGCCACATCTGCTAAAACATTGTAATCAAAAGCAATACAGTGAACTCTGGATAATTCAGCAGCCCAAAGGGAAGGCAGATAAAGTAATAATTATCCAGTGGTGACCAATTATCAGGAGTTGATAATGAGGAGGCAGGGGGCATACCCAAGGGAATCAGAACAATGGCACATTAAACCAGGCAAATTATCCCAAAGGCAAATTGCCAGAGATTACTCAATATTAAAATGAACAGCCTGCAGTTTCACACTATAAAATGGAGACAATTTCAGTCTTACAAACTTTGCCTCTAAAAACAGAGGCATGTTATTGGAAATTAAAGAAGCATTTCCATAAATTTATTTAGCAGATGGTTCTGTTAGTTCTAAGTATTAGCTCTTTCATAAAAAAAAGTAGTGTTATAGAATTATATATCAATAACATTTGTTACAACTTGCATCCTTGTGTTCTGAGTATATAAAATATACATTACTGCCTTACTGCAGGAAGAAGGTTGTGCTCTAGATAGCCCATCCCTGAATTTTAGCAAGATCTTTGGAGAGCGTGTAAGCTTTACAAACATGTTGTCACATGCTTCTCACAATATTTTTTTCCCCAGACTCTTCCCACTTAGACTTACTTACATAGGTAGATTGTCAAGACATGTGATATCTAGTTTGATTGGTAATACAGGAAGGGAGTATAGATTGCTGTCTTGGATATGTTAACAGAAGCTAATGGATTATGAAAATTGTTTTTTCTTCAAACAATATTGATAGGATTTCAACCACAATCTACTGAACTATTGATAGTATATCTAAAGATTCCTCTTTGGATAAAATATATAACTAAACCCCTGTACAAACACTTTATTTTGACACTTCTGTCATTCTGGGCCTGGATCTTGAACAAAAACACTTTAAAATGATGAGCCAGATGATCAATTCATGTACATCAGCACTGTATGGTTGGTTTGATATTACTTTTTATTTATGTTTTCTGACCCTTTTTAGTTGTGAAGGATGTTAGGTAGTCTCTCAGGATCCAGGCTACCAAGAGGAAGTAATGAGTGGTCATGGTTGGGGACTCCCCCTGAAGAGTACAGAGGCATTCATCTTCTGGCATAACCTGCTGGCTCAGGTGATGTGCTGCCTGCCAGAATCCCACATCCAAGACATCATGGAGAGGTTGTCAAGACTCAGCTGGCCCTCTGACCACTATTCCATGCTGACCACTGATGATACTTCCAGGGGTGACCTCAAGCAGATAAAAAGTGACTATATGGCTCTGGGCACAAGGATGAAGGGGATGGAGGCCCAGGTGGTGTTGTTATCAATCCTTCCAATTTATGAACAAGCCCCAGCTCGGAGCAGGTACATTCTGGAGATCAGCAAACGGTTGTGTAGATGGTATCACTAGCAGCGCTTTGCCTTCTTCAACTATAGGGTGGTATTTCAAGAAAAAAGATTGCTAGGAAGAGCTATGGGGTATACCTGATGAAGGAATGGAAAGTATCTTAACATACAATCTTGCTAACTTAGTAAGGTAGGTTTTAAACTAGGTTCACCAGAGGATGGGGACAAAAGTCCATAGGTAATTAAAAAGCGTGGGGACCTGGATAAAAACTTAGTAAGGAAAAATAATAGCATAAGCCTTAGCAATTTTTTCAGGGAAAAGACAGGGCAACCAGATACCTGAAGTGTTTATAGTTTATATATGTGACAGGTACACGATCTGGGCTGACCTAAATGGGGCCCGCACACCTGTTCCTGGGGCAACCTTCTGCCACACCTTGTTATTAATTGGTGTTAATTAGCGGGAGGCTGCCCTTATACTGCCCTGCTGCCAGGAGGCGCTATCTGCGGCTCCGTCTCCTCCCCTACACCACAGTCCACACTTCGCCGATGGAATGGGTGTTATGTCTCAACCTAATTATTCACAGGCCCCCTTTTGTTCTGTCTGGGCCTCCCCAGTCGCTGCCCCCTCTCTGGGCTCCCCAATAATGCCCCCTCCTCTAGGGCTCCTCAGCAACTGCCCCCCTCTCTCTGGGGCTCCCCAGCAACTGCCCCCCCCTCTCTCTGGGGCTCCCCCAGTAGTGCTGCCCCCTTTCTGGGGCTCACCACACCCGCACTAGGGCTTCTCTGTAACTGCCCCCTTCTCTGGGGCTTTTGCCTCCTCTCAGGGCACTCTGCCCTCTCTCAGGGCCTTCTCTGTCAAGCCACCCTCTCACTGGGGCTTTTACCCCCCTCTTGGGCACTCCTCAATACTATCGCCCTCTCTCTGGGGCCTTCTCTATCACGTTGCCCCCCCCTCAGGCTCACCATGCCCTCACTGGGGCTCCTCAGTAATGCCCCCTTCTCTGGGTCTTCTCAACTGCCCCCCCCCCTCTCTGGGGCTGAGGTCTATGCACCACAAATGCTGCGCCCTCATTGGTGCTGGGGTCCTCACACTCCACTGAGAGTCCCCTATGAGGTCTCCTCCAACCCCTAATAGCCTCACCCAAACCACCAGATTAACAAACAGCAATATAAACACAAGCCCTCTGGCTATAACTTAAAATGGAAGCCGCTTGGCCATAAGAACATTTAAGCGTACCTAGGGATTACTCCATCCCTCAGCAGTGCCCAACGCTGCTCCTGCCTTCAGGCCTCCCCTCTCTTCCATGACAGAGCTCTTTCCTCTTGGGCTACTGGCAGGGAACTGCCTCTGGCCCCAGCACCCTAGGGTTTATAAAGGGAGCCAGGCCCTGCCCCTAGTGGTCAGCTGACCTTCTCTGGTTGCCCTGGCAACCCACAGCTGGGCTCCTTATTCCCTGCCAGGGCTGCCTCCCTAGCAGTTTTCCCTCTTTGGGAGCAGGGCACCTCAGTGCTCTGTGACAATATACTATGGCAGGAAGCATAGGAACAAACAGGAAAAAAATGGATGTCCTAGTACAATCAAAGAACTATGATATAATTGGGATTATGGAGATGGGATGCAAAAATTCACACAACTGGAGTACAGCCATGGATACATATAGCTTGTTCAAGGAGCATAGGAAGCAGGAAAAAGAAAAAGACTCTACTATATATATATATACTCCATCCCTCAGCGTTGGGCACTGCTGAGGGATGGAGTAATCCCTATATATATATATAGGGATTATATATAATCCCTATATATATATAGGGATTATATATAATCCCTATATATATATATAGGGATTATATATATATATATATATATATATATATATATATATATATATATGTTAGAGCCTACTTTATATTGATCAATAGATAGATTAGGAGTGCACCGATAAAAGATTTCCTTGGCTGATTGCCATATCAACTGATACCAATCCAATAGCCAATTTACAGGAATGCCCCCATGTTGAGGCAGGGAGTGGGGTAGGAGCAGGTGCTGCCCAGCCAAGGCAATGAATGCAACCGCAGGAGTGGGATGAGGTAACAGGTGGCTCATCCAGGGGGCACAGGAGGGTGGAGAAGGGAGCAGCTCCCTGCTACAGCACACACCATGAGGTATGATGGGCATGTGCCCCCACCCTGGATTTCTGCATGGGATGAGGCCGGGCTACCCACTGTAGGCTTGGGACCAGGGTTGCACCGGCCTCTTCCCAGTGGGTTGGTTGAGCCAGGTCTGCACTTGGGTTGGGTGGGGGTGGGGCAGGGTGGGCTGCGGTACTGGGAAGGGTGGCTAGGAGGAATTTTGGGGTGGCCATAGCCCACCCCATAGCCTCCCCTCCCAGTACCACTGCCACACACCCCCAGCCCAGCCCAGCCCCTCCACAGGGAAGAAGCCAGCATAGCCCCGGCCCTGATATATAAATATATGATAGAGCCTCCTCCTTTTCCCCCCCTTCCTATCCTCCTTGAACAAGCTATATCCACCTATGGCTATACTTAAGTTGTGTGAATTATTGCATCCCAGCTCTATAATTCCAATTACATAATTCTTTGATTGTACTAGGACATCAATTTTTTCCTATTTGTTCCCCATGCTTCCTGCCATAGTATATAAATGTCTATATATGGAAAGAGACATGTTCTGAGGTGTAATACAAAGTGGGAAGTAGGCCTCTTGAAAGTCTCTACATAAAGGTCATAGGCGACAGCAGTGGGGGATGTCATGGTGGGTGTCTGCTACAGGCCACCAAACCAGGAGGAGGAAATGGTTAAAGCCTTCTTTAAACAATTGATAGAAGCTTCCAAATTGCAGAAACTGGTTCTCATGGGCCTTCACAATTTTAAGTTCTGTAATATTTTGTGTACAACGTGAAATACAATGTTTTTGTTTGGTTTCCATTGGAATGAAAGGAAAACTATGGGTGTTTATATACGTGCTCTGGGAGGCGGGGACTAATCAATTTGAAAAATTCAACTTCAGTAATTTATAACCATGTATGCTGAACAAGACAGCTGAATGTTTGAAATAGTTATTCCTAGTGAGTTTGGTAAAAATCTTAACATTTGCTCTCCTAGCTACATGCAATGTATTCTTAGGCTGAGAAAGAAGATTTACTGCATTTCCATCCCTCTGGGTGCATCTACACATGCATATTAATGAGATGCAATAAACTCACATTTGTTGCTCCTGGGCATCACACCTACACATGAACCCAGGACTGTAGCACATCTAGCTGGGCCAGAGTAGCCCCAGCCAGCAGGAGACTAGGGGACAGCGGGAGGGTCAGCCTGTCAGCCTGGGGCTGTTCCAAACCTGCTCAATGTGTTGTGGAGGGGCTGGCTACAGCACAAGGGTGCTCCAATGTGGGGCTAGCTTACAGGCACCCCTCATACTGAAGCCTCCTCATGCCCCAGCCAGCCACATCAGCATCAACACATACACTGCTATGGAGTAAAAAACTCCACAGCGGGGTAGCACTTGTTCTTACAAGTGCTACCCCGCTGTGGAGTTTATTAGTTTACTCCAGCCTAATAGCTCTGAATGTATAGACGCCGACACATTTACTGTGGAGCTAATGAGTCTACTCCACAGTAAACATCTTGTGTAGATGCACCCACTGTTGTGTGGCAAATGAGGTTTTCCACTGAAAACACTAAGCCCACATCAAAACTAACAGTTAAAGATTTGGCATGATTCCAGAAGTATTTAGAAAACATATTGCAGCCCTTCAGTTAAATCACTTTAGTGTTGAAAGAAGAAAAAGAAAGAAAGAACTGTATATATATATAATTCTAAGAAACAGTTAACCAAAATGTTTAATGGACACTGTTTAATTGCTACCTGGAGCACTGCTATAGGTCAGTGTTTTTAAAATGTCAGTTATAGATCCTGGTAGATATAATCTTTTGAGATTTGCTGATTTGAAGCTGCAGGGAAAGTGAATTACAGAGCCTGTAACTGTAATCCAAGGCAACACTATACATGCTGATACAGTTGTCAATAGTATGACGTATAGAAAACTTTATAAGACAAGAATGAAGGAAAGTGGACTTTGGCAGAAGGAAACAGTTTTAACATTAAGACTAAATACCTGTAATTCAAGAGCCCTATTCTGATCCTTCCTTACTCTAAATTGGTGCAGCAGGACTGAAGATGAGGAATGTGGCCGTCTGACTGCAACACCTTTAGTTTTGGATGTTGCTGATTGGTTAGAAAAATATTTAGAAAATTAACCCTTGAGATATAAGTGAAACCCTCTGAAGAAAAAGTAAAAATTCACTTTCTCCTTCCTTCCATGTCTTTCATGATTTTTTATAAATGAAGTGAAGTGAATGTTCTGAAAGGATCAGAAGCTTCCCCCATTTATCCACTCAGTTGTATTTGGGCTATTCTGATTCCATTTTCACTCAGATGCTGAATCACCATGAGAAACGCTGATCTTAGAGCCTTTGCAGCTAGATTGAAGGCAGAGGCACTAGATCACTTATAAGAAAGATTGTTCTCTGAAAACATTTCCTCTTCTAAAATATTTGGATACATAATTGTTTTCAAGACCACATGTAAATCTAGACAAGGGTGGCACTACATCTAATAATTAGAGAGTGTTTTGTATATGCTATTTATCTTGAAATAATTGTCTTTGGCTTCCTGTTGCCTTTCTAACTTATTAATTTTCTGCATGTTCTTGCTGAAATCTTCTATGCTACAAGATTGACTTTCATTAAGGTGTCAATTTCAGTTCTTTATTACTTAGCGTTTCTCTATATTTAAACGTTCATTCTCCATGTAGCATTAAGGCTGGTATTTCTGCTGGCTGTGTAAAGTAATGAATATATAAAGCAAATGCATAGCCAAATATGGCTGCCCTATTCTACCCAAAACACATTACATGTAATGGGACAAAATAAAGTATTAGAGCGCTCCAGGTTTTGGTCTTGCTGATGTAACTTACCAGAGAAACTCATAACTAGCAATCACAGTACTACTCAGAGCAATCAGAGTAGTTTAGCAGTACAAAAGTAGGCTCTAGTGTCATCTATTTACCACATAATATTTTCTGTGCTTGTTGGAAGAAATTAATCATAAGCCCGAGTGAGTTCAAGGGCTTATCTCTGCCATAGATAATATATTTGATTTATGGTTAAAAATTAAGCATGTTCTTCAATAGGTAAAATAAAGGAAATAAGCTTTTGTTTAATCTCATCAAATTATTATGGAATCAAATCAGCTCATACAACATACAATTTCTGGAGTTAATGAGGAAGCAAGTTTAGACCCAAACCTCCTCTTTACTACTCTGAATTGATCTGAATATCCTACCCACAGACAACTGTCATGGCACTGCAGGCTACCTTAAGGAAATGGCTTGGAGGATATTGTTGCTGAAGGAGATAGTGTCATTAGATATTGTTGTGCTGAATTATTTTAGCTGTCCACAAAACAAGAAATTATTTTTTATTAAATAATATTACAGTTCCTGTCCTGGCTTCATGTAGGCCATGAGATGAGAAAGTCTTATCTGATACCCTACAAGGTCAGTTGGAGCAAGTTCTGTCTTGCTATAGAAACATACCTTTATTTAAGAAAATCAGGTTGACACAATAGTAGTTTTGAAACCAGATGAGCTATGAGGCAAGTTGGAAAGGAAAACCTATTTTTGGGCCTGAAGGTGGTAGAATTTGTGCTACATTTATTTTGAATATGACATTTCTTGAATTGACTTGGATATTGATTCACGTACAAGATACTAGAACTCATTAATTTCTCAGGATAGAGTTTGACTCATTTTGATAACTTATCCATATTTGTTACACTGCTTACAAGATGACTTTGAAATATAACCTGAATGGTTGCAAACTGCTGTCTCAATATCTAAAGCGAATATCCTTCTTTTCTTCTTTTGAAAAATGACATCAACCCTTGTATTTTAAAGGTGATTTTAAAATGTTCAATTTTGATCTACAGTTATTACATTGCCTTTCAACCCCCTTTTTTACTTGTTCCCTTTCTTTAAAAAATGGATATCCTTGTTTGCTCATATCTGCTTAATGTTAAGGTTATGTTTTACAGTGCCTTGATGAATAAATAGTGCTTTATGAATAAAACTATTGCTACTGATACTATAATACTGACTGAGGATCAATTTCATTCACAATGAGGAAATTGAATACCTGGGGTTGATGGTGTGACAGTGAAGTACATAATCAATAACAGGAAACTATTTTATAGGGTAATTCTCTCAGAAAAAAACCCTACATTCTCCCAAAGTTTCTGAGCAATTTTAGCTTAAGTAAGGTAACTGATTAGCCAGATTCAAGAGATCATGAGCAGCAGCTCATTTCACTGGAAAATGCACATGTTAAGCCAAGAATAGGGCAAAGGATTGTAGAAAGTCAGTACCAGATTAGAGACTTAGGACTCACCCAGAGAGTGGTGGTGGATAGGTCATTTTCGACCTGGAGGGATGTGGGCAGTGGGGTCCCCCAGGACTCAGTCCTCGGACCCGCACTGTTCAACATCTTCATCAGCGACTTGGACAAGGGGGCAAAAAGCACCCTGTTCAAATTTGCTGATGACAATAAGATGTGGGGGGAAGTGGGCACAATAGAAGGGAGAAATAGGTTGCAATCAGACCTAGACAGGTTACAGGGGTGGGTGGATGATAATAGGATGGGTTTCAACACTGACAAGTGCAAGGTGCTGCACCTGGGGAGGAAGAACCAGCAGAATACCCACAGCCTGGGGAACTCTCTTCTCATCAGTGCAGAGGCAGAAAAGGATCTTGGAGTCATTATTGATGCCAAAAGGAACATGGGCCGGCAGTGTGGGGACACAGTCAGGAAGGCCAACCACACCTTGTCATGCATCCACAGATGCATCTCTAGCAGGTCTAAGGAGGTGATCCTCCCCCTCTATGCGGCACGGGTCAGGCTGCAGTTGGAGTACTGCATCCAGTTCTGGGTGCCGCACTTGAGGAGGGATGTGGACAACTTGGAGCGGGTCCACAGGAGGGCCACTCACATGATCAGGGGGCAGCAGGGCAGGCCCTATGAGGAGAGGCTAAGGGACATAAACCTGTTCAGCCTCCACGAGAGAAGGCTGAGGGGGGAATCTAGTGGCCTGTTACAAACTAGTCAGAGGGGACCAGCAGGCATTGGGGGAGTCCCTGTTCCAATGAGCACTACCAGGAGTGACTAGAAATAACGGTCACAAGCTGGCAGAGGGTAGATTCAGACTAGACATCAGGAGGCATTACTTTACTGTCAGGGCGGCTAGGATCTGGAACCAACTTCCAAGCGAAGTGGTGCTGGCTCCTACCCTGGAGGTCTTTAAGAGGAGGTTAGACGAACACCTTGCCGGGGTCGTTTGACCCCAGTACTTTTTCCTGCCATGGCAGGGGGTTGGACTTGATGATCTGCTCAGGTCCCTTCTGACCCTACCAACTATGAAACTATGACTCTTGTGAGTCTTAGAACCTTACAGGATCCAATCCTGACAATTTAAGAAACTTAGACTTGATTTCGCTCTCACTTATACCAGTGAAAATGAGAAACAACTCCAATGTTGCCAATACAATTAAACTAGTGTAAAATAGTACAAGAAACTTGTCCACGTATATGCAGGCTACAGCTAATTGTCAAATATGAGCCAGCTGTAGGTCTGTCTTCCTGGGTAACTTTTTTTTAATCTGATCTTTTTGGCTTAAAAACAAATTTCTTAAGACTTCATCATTTTTTATTGTCATTCATTGTCATATTATCATTTAACATTTAATATGTTTTATTTTAATTTAATCCAGAGAAGGAAAGGGGAATATCTAGATCACAGGGCAGAAGTGGCACATGGAAAAACCATTTGGTAGCTGCATGGTTTTAATATTAAGATACAGAACTCTCAGAGAGCTGTGTACTGACAGAGGGCATGTCCATATATGTAGGCATGTATACTTGCAGCAGCTCAAATAGGAGCGGCACAAATTTGTGCCAGAGATTTTTGCCTCAGTGCACATGCCCAGACATGCACCTTGGCATGGGGCAAGTTGTGCCACTTAGGGCAAAATGACCCTGCCCAGCTGCTCCCAGATCTGCAGCCAGGGGAACTAGAACCTGGGGGCAACACCTGTGCTGGCCCCAGAAGTATAAAAACCTGTCCTGTGCAGTATAAAAATCCTCCCTGTGCTGGCCCCAGAAGTATAAAAATCCTCCCTGTGCTGGCCCCAGCAGTATAAAAAGCTGCCCTGGCAAGCAGCTCAGCGCTACTTACTCTTAGGAGTGTCTGGGGCTTGTGTGCTGCATGATCCATCATGACACCCTCAGGTCCCACCCAGACACCAAGTGGCGGGACCTGCTCAGTGAGGGCATGGCTGCGGCACCCCAGTGGCTGAGTCTGTACGCCACCCTCATCCCATGAGCCACTGGGGAACCTCAGCTGGTGCCTTCTCCATGGAGCCATCACCACGGGCATATATGTGGTGGGTTCTACAGACCCCCAGTCTCCTGCCCCTTCTGCAGGCAGAGGGAGACCCTGGCACACATGACACTTGAGTGCACGAGGCTGCAGCCCCTCCACCTCCACCTCCAGAACCTCCTCCTGATATTCTGATTGAATTTTACTCCCCACCTTTTTGTTTTAGGTCACCCCATCCATGGCCCCACCAAATCCTGGGACCTCCTGGGCAACCTCCTCCTGCTCCTGGCCAAGTGGGTGACCAGGAAGGAGGCTCTGGCCAGGAAGGTTCCTGGAGACTGTGGAGCCACTTTCCTCTCACTTGTCCAAGCACATTTACGGGCAGAACACCAGTGGGCAGCATCCACTTGCTCCTTGGATGCCTTTGAGGATTGGTGGGTGCGGCCTAGGGGCCTCTGCTCGGTGTTCACCTCTGGAGAACTTGTTTTCACATTTTGACCCTTTTACCCCTATGTCACTCCTATCCTGTTTTTGCTTTTGTTGTCCCAAGAAATTAGTTGTATCTTTGGCCCCACAAAGGGGCTATTAGTTAGCTGGATTGGCCTTAAGGCCCATATTAATATGGAAGATACAAATAGACAGGAGCTTCTGGGGGCTGACCAATTAGTATTTGGGGACACTAGCTGAACCAGCCCTAACTGAGAGTTCCCTGCACCCTCTACCCACCCCAGCAGCCTAGAAGTGGGGGCTGCTGCCTGGATATGACCTGCTGCCACCTGCAACAGTATGTGGCTCCAAGCTTGCACACCTGCCAGACCTGGATGAGGACTGCACAGCTGCAGCAGAGGCATCAGGTGTGGCTGGTGAACTCAGACTGGTAGGGCACTGGAGGGTCCTACAGGAGTGGGGGGAGGGGGTGTTGCAGCTGTTTGGGTACTCCGGCTGGTAGCAAGGAGGCTGCAACCCCCCCCACCCCAGCTGGTTGCAAACTGCCCCCCCAGCCAGCTGCAAACCTCCCCCCACAACACACTTCTGTTGGATGCTCCACTGCCCCACCAGTCTGATCTCACCAGCTGCACCTGAGAGGCATCTGCACCTCTGAGCTAGCTGCCAGTGGGCTGTGGCTACACAGTTGGCCTTTCTACAGCACTACTGCTATGTTTGCTGCCACCCTGCCATCTGGGCAGCTATCGCCCAGAAGATGTTCTCAGTTTGGTGGCCTGCTTTGAAAAAACATGTCCTCCTGGCCCCAAGTGGCCAGGAGTTCAGCTAGCTCCAGCTGGGTCCTGGGTGCCAACCCTGAGCAGGCTCCTGTTCCTGTGTCCTGCCACTTGCCTCACTAGCAGAAATTCTGGTGTTCACTATTTAAAAACTAAAACATCTCTGATAAAAAATTCCAAATTCACTCTTTAAAATACCCCCAAATCCATGTTCTTCCACAATTAGAGTTCCCCGTAACCCCTTCACTAACTAGGATGTAAGGACAGCTGCCACTGCAGCCACAGCTCCTGCCAGTAGGTCTCATCCTGTCTGGCAGCTGGGCATGATGGGTGTGTGATGGAGGGATGTAGAGTTTCCAGGAGGAGGCTGGGAAAGGGTGTGGGGGGATGTGGGTGGGTGTGTGGGTGGGTGTAGAGGGATGTGGGGGACATGGAGTGTTTGGGTAAGTGTGGGGGATTGTGGGGAGACTGTGGGGGGGGCTTCTCAAGAGGGGTAGGTCCCCTGCCTCCCACAGAGAGCAGCTCCCCCACACAGCACATGGACTGCACCCCACCACAGGGCCACAGCTCCCCCCTCAGCAGGGCCCCAGACCATCCCCCCATGGCCCCAGCCTCCAGAGCCAGAAACCAAAGTGTCTCTCCGGAGGACCAGCTTCAGGGTTACCTCAGGGCATGGTTGGGACCATGGCCTACCCCACTATTTTCCTCTGTGGTTTTTGGTTTTTTTTGGGGGGGGGGGGTTTATATATATATATATTTTTTTTTTTTTAATCAAATTTTGATCCCGCATTGCAAATATGCAGGGAACATTTTTTTCCATTTGCAGCGTGCCTCTTGCAGCATCTCAAACAAGAGCACTTGCCTGGATGCACCCAGAGAGTCTAATGAAAGAGAAGTCCAGTAAATGATCCATCTGACTTGAGGAGGGGTTGAATCATTAAACAACATTGGTTCATCTTAAAGAAATCCTGGCCTGGATTTCTGTGTCTTTTTAGAATAGATTGTGGCTATACTTCTGTATATTCGGTATTGATTTCAGTAAAGTATGGTATAACAAATGTGAGATAAAAGTCTGACCTTCCTTCCGTCACTTTCCACTCCATGCATTGTCTACTGTATTTTACAACTGCTAAAGGGACATTTCAAAATGCACAGGTCAAAACACTAACCTGAACTGCAATTTAATCTATTTTAACTTGCTAATTGAAAAATATCCAATAAAGAATTTTCATAGATTACAAATGGATTATTATCCTCAGCATCCAAAAAATGAGAAAAAAAAATAGCCCAACTCTTTGCTGCCATAGAAAGCTTGCCGTATTATGAACAGCATGGACGAATATTATTTTGGTGTCAAAAATGTCCATGTAGTAAAATTCTAGAGATACAACCAGGATTGTAACATACTGTAATTAGGCTCAGGATTTTAGGAAAGTAAGTCATTATTTCCAATGCTCTCAGTCTCCATTTATGTGATAAACTCATAGAGAATTCTAGGTTCAGTTTTCCATATCAGCCAATATGAATGTCACCAATCTAGGAAATTCAGAATGAACCTAAAAGAACAGAGCACAAGAGCCTTTCTAGAATATCATTCTAGTGGTAGATAATCATTTTCTTTCAGTTATTCCATCTGGAGTCCAGCAAATATGAAATACCCATCATGTGATGGCATCCAGTGAAAAAGACAATAAACAAAATGAATCCTGACTTAATTGTTCACCCAGATCTTCCAATGACACCATAGGAATTTTTAATTCCTATTAGACCTGAGTTTGCTGAGTATCCTCCAAGGCAAAAGGTGGGGAATCCACAGAATATGCATTTTTTCAGGTGGCTTATGTTCAATAGTCAGATATTCCATTCCATATGAATATACCAAATACACTAATGCTTTTGTTGCAAGGCAAAATTCAAAATAATTGCTGCAGGAAATTGTTGAGATCAACAGTTTAACAGGAATAATAATAATATGATTAGATGTTTAATTGGATATCAAGAGCACCTAGAGTTTGTAGACTAAACACTAAAATAATAAACTAAGAGGAGCATTTTTTGAGTTATAAACTCAGCTTTCAGGGTATAAGCCAATCTCAAACTCAGGGAGTTGAGAAAATATGTTCTAGAAAAAGTTTCTCTCTTAATTTGAGCAGGTTATTGCACCTTGTTCAAAAGCAGGTAGCACTAGTCATTGCTAAAAATAAGACAATGGATGAGATGGACAACTTAATCTGATCCAGCACGAGTTCCTACTTTTCTGTGTAAAAAAAGTTCTGTCAAGAGTCTGAATGTCAGTACCTTTATTCCATCAAGAAAATAATATTTCAAATGCTGCAGTAGCAAACAGGTGCTGCCTATCCTATATAATAACTACTTCCATCAAATCCCTCATTCTTTCAAGCATTTTTCAAGAATCCTATTTCTTGCTGAAGCTCTGATGTGGAAAGGATCCTTAAGCTCAGAGATGTTTTTCTATTTCTTCAGTGTAGCAGTGCCTGGTGATTATAAATCATCAGCACTGAAACTTTGTAGGAAAGCGCACAAATAAAAACATAGCTTTTGGTGACATCAAACTATAAAATATTAGTTTCCTTGATAACTAGAGTTGCATTTTTATATCTAGCTTGATCCAAAACTTTTTACACCTTAAAAAAGGGGAGAACAGTTCCTAATCTATCTACCATATTTCACAGTGTAGAAGACAGTATTTGAAGTCTAAATATTGACCCTTTCATTTCCACCTCAACTTATATACAACATCTAGGGTCTGGCTCAGCCATCACACAGCTTCCAGGCAGGGCTGCAGCTGCCACTGCTGCAGCTGCCGTAGTACTCAGCTTCCTTGGTGTCCAGCAGCTCCTTGTCTCCCTGCTACAGTACTTGGGACATCAGGTAGGGAAGCAGCGGGAATGAAGGAAATGCAGCACAGAGCGTGGGGCTGAAGCTGGCAGGAATGTGAAGCCTGTGTTCAGGGTGGGTGGTAAGAGCATGGAGCTTAGGTGAGCAGGATATGGGTGTGGGGGAGGGTATGGGTGTGTGGGCTGTAAGGACTCCCCACACACTTCCTCCACGGTGCAAAGCTGCCAGCAGGTAGTGGGTGCTTGTGGCCCATGCAGGCAATGCCGCCTTGTGGTGCACAGCTCTGTTGGCACTCGCACATCACTGGAGCTGGCTGCCTTCCCTGCCCCCTGCCTGCATATGGTGGTGATGAATCCAGCCTGTCCAGCCTGTCTCTACCGTGCTGCTCAGAGGGGCTGGGGCTGGGCTCAGTGCTTGCCTGGCACGGCCCAGGCAGCCCCAGCCCTAGCCCCTGTAAACTCTGCTGCCTAAGCCATGCCAGCACAACGCTGAGCCGAGCCTGATCTGCTGCAAGTGGCGCTGCAGAGTGCTGAGCCTGGTGCCGCTCGCAGGGGACGGGAACTGGGATGGGGCTGAGCTTTGCACTCAGCTGGCACAGCCCACATAGTGTCACTCAGGGGATAGGGCTGTGCTAGCCAAGTGCCGAGCCCGGCCATGATTTATACACCATGCCTATCCTAATCCTAACTTTTCACACTGGAAAACGGGTTGACGTATACACTATGAAAGAAATATGGTACTTACATTGGCCTAATGGTATCTGACCACATCCAAGAATACAAATATAGTCCTTATTGTGTTTGATTTAGTTTGTATATCATGGTACACAACTCTAGTCAGCATCCCTCTTTTTCTTTTAGATACATATCATATCTTTCTGTGGTTAATGTGTTTTCCCATTGCAGTCAAAAGCCCTCCAGGCTCTTCATTATGTGAGTTTCTGAATCCCAGGGACAGAGTCATGGTTTAGTGTATATTAAACAAACATATTCTGAAGTGGAATTACAATTTCAATATTAGATTTGGGTGAAAATTCAATTTACTTGGGCTTTGCTCTCATTGACAGCCATATATTAAAGTTGCTTGCTCTATGTGATCATAATTCAGGAAAGACTTAAGTGATTGCTTAACTTGATGCAAATAAAGCAGACATTTTCCAGGGCTGACAATCTGGCATTTATTAAAAACCTGAATTTCATTTAAAGGAGTCCAATGATAGATTGTTTAATAGTACAGTTAAATCTTAGTAAGTCATTTTTTTACAAATGGTCTTACACACACACACACACACACACACACACACACACACACATATATTTAATCATTTCATTTAATCCTTACTTTAGTAAAGTGAAAATTTCAGGCTATGTTTTGCACTAAGTTTAATGTTCATTTTATTTTGCTCCTAGTACTTTGCAAAGGATTTTACTCATTTCAAGACCAAATGGAATTAAAAGGGATACCAGAAAGTTATATGAAATAATACACAATGTTCTTCTTGTATAAAAGCAAAGGAATACAGCTGTGTAAACAGAAGAAAAAAGAAAACTTCAGGCTCATGGCTGTTTGTCTACCCAATCTACTTACTGATGTTCTTTTCTTTGAAGATAATCAAGACTATTTTTAGTTTTGCTCTTATTTTTAAAAAGTTTGGTTTATTGCTACTATGCAAACAGCAATTATACATATGTAATTAAGCAACCAACCCTGTGGTCAATTAATCTTGGAGGGGAATAAGTCTTTCAGGGTGTTACCTTCTTCTGTAACTTTGGCTGCCACAGTCTCAGTTCCCAAAACTGTACTGTGAAACGAGTAGTTCAGGAATCCCCTAAATGAGTCAGGTTGCACAGTAAAGATTTAAAATCCAGTACTCAAGTTGCCATATTACTAAATGGAATACAATTTGTGGAGGGATATGTTTCCCATTATAGTTTTTCCTTTTTAATCTGTTATAATAATTTAAGTCTAATTCCAAGGGAAAGTGTACAAGGTGTAAGATGGAAAGATCACACTTGTTTAGCCAACAGATTTTAAAAACTTAAATCACTTTGGTTACTTTGAGTTTATACACATGTGCAGTTATAATGGGAATTTAGGAAGACCCCTAATTAAATTTGAGTTTGATGTCTGGTGGTAGTACTGTAGTTTACAATATATCTTGTAAGAACTGAGAAGGGATCTAGTTCCAAAGTATTTTGATGCCCCTTCTCATGTGTTACCTTATGGCTAAGTACAGACAGTCAAAAAGCCCAAGGCTGAATTAATCCAATCTTCACAGGTCAGTCTTAGCTATGTAGATGAATTAATAAGCAAGTGAACAGACATTCACTTTTGATTCCAGAAATGCAGCCACATGCCTGCAGTGGCCCAGACCAGAAGCTGGTGAGGGGCTAGAGGTTGGGCCAAGGCTAGCCCACCCACCCTGTGAGGTGGGGTTTACTACGGAGGTGCAAAGCATCCTGGGATTCTGGGAGACTGTGAATTAATTTGAATCAGGATGGGATCTGGTACAGAAGTTCCAAAAACCAATCTAACCTAAATCAGTTGAGCCTGATACAGTACTACACCCATCCAGATTTATCTTAAGCCAGCTTCAGCCATTTTGAAAGCAGTTTATGTGCAGTAAACTTCTGTTGTGTTATAGATTTGAGCAAGTTTCTGATTGCTTAAACTAGTTTATGTGTAATTTCTGTCCCTAGCCTATTAAACCATTTATGTAAAAGATTTTCCAATATTGGCCATTCTTTTCTTCTACCACTGCATTTGTTGTTCATCCCTTTGTTCTCAGGCTGAGCCCCAGACACTCTTACCTCATGCACTAATAAGATAAAACTTAAATGGAACCACCAACACAATTTTATAAATGGGAACAAACTAAAAATCTGGATCTAGAATTTGGCATTTGAAATCAATGTCTGTTCATTTCAAATGTTGATTTCAAATGCCTGAAACAAAATGTCTGTTGTCCAGTGGTTTGATGTTTTGGTTGTTTTTAATAAATCAAATTATTTTGTTTCTGTGAGCATTCCCAAACTTTGTGATATTCAAAATTTATATTCAAAACTGAATTTTATAGCTTTAATGCATCTCTGCACATTTTATATGGGACACTTACTGATAAGCCTGCATCAGATAATGATCAGAATCAGTCTTAGGCTAGGTACAGACATTGAAAAACCCCAAAGCAGAATCAATTTAACCTACATAGGTTTCTGTAAACAGTTTAAGTTAGATAAGTCACGAATAAAACATGTTTGCCCTTTGGTGGAGGAGCATGCAAGCTGCCTGCAATAGCCAAGGCCAACAGGTTTGAGGTACTCCAGTGCCCTGTGGGCTCACCAGGCTGCTGGAGACTGCCAAGCTCAACTGAACACCCAGGCCACCCCTGTTTGGCTGTTGGGCATGGACAAGCATACCCCTACCCCTCTGCCACATCAGCTGCCAGCCACAGGCATCTTTCAGCCACTGGCAGGCTGTAGAATGGGGGAAGGGAGACATCTGTGTCCCCCACATGAGCCCTAAGACCAGAAGACTCACATCCCTGGGCTGTGCCCCCCCAACCCCATCATGAAGCACCCCACAGTATACACACAGACTGACACAGAGCTCAGGAGAACCCCTACGAGTGGGTTCAGCCCCATGGAGCCCAACTGGGCTGCCGGGCATGCATGAGCAGGATTTCTACTGCTACTGCATCCTCTCTCAGCCACAGGCATCGGTCAGCTACAATCAGGCAATGGTAGGAAGCCTGTTCACACCTGCAGAGCAGGCCAGCTGGGCTCCATGGGGCTGTGCCTGTAGACCCCAGACGCTGGCCTGTGTGGTGTAATTATATCATAACATCCTATGTGCATGCGTGCATGACTAGAGGGTCTAAAGATTCCAGAAAGGCTGAACTTCTACCCTTGATGATATCATGACCCAGATACATGCATTAATTTGCCTTGAGCAAGTGCAGTCCACTACAGTTATGCGACTGCGGTGGCAGGAGAATTAAGTTAACGAAGTGTGAGGTGATAATAATTTTGAGTGGTCCAGCAGTGATGAACAAGTGACTGACAGAGTGATTCAGCTGACGATTGGTTGAAAGACATGATTGACAGGTGGCGTGATGTAACTAGTATAAAACCTGTGTAAGTCCTTACCTCCGTGCAGAAGTGTGCATGTGTCTGGGATTGCATGCGAGTGGGATTTGGTGCCACCAGGAGTGTCTGTATTGTGAGTGTGAGTGAGACTGCAATCTCACGTGTTTAGGAGTTTGGGGAAAGAGTTGGTGGTGTGAGTCCTTGAGAAGGTGATCAGTGCTTGACTTGTAGTGGAGGTGCCTGTGTGAGTGAGGGACCTAATTCCCAGTGGATTATTTACCTGTGGAATGAGTCCTGCCAACCTGCCTAGCACACCTGCTGTTCCTTAAGAGGGTAATGTATCACCCACCCTTGGCTTTGAGGTGTTCAGTACCTGTTTGGGAACAGCAAAGTGTGGTGGGGGCTGGAGGATCAGTCTCATATTCCACACTAGGCCTGAATGCTATCTAGTGATAGTATGGTGGTGTTGTTGGATCCTTCTTTGTAAATACTGTATATACTGGTTTGTTTTGTGATTCTGGTTTGTTATTGTTGCTGTTATTGGTGTTGGTTTGTGAATTTCTTATAATATACACTTTTCCATTTAACCTTTATCCTGGTGTCTTGTGGTTATTGATTCATTGCCATCTGGGTGGGACCAGGCTGCTGGCAAATACCCAAAGCAGACATCCATTTTGGCCTGCCAAAATAATATCAGACTGAGAGGTTAAGAGGCCTAATGACCCTCTGTGTTTGTTTAATATAGAGACCCTGCTGTCTCCTGTCATGCCCACTCATGGGGTTCTCCTGGGCTCCATGTCAGGTCTTTGTCTACATTGTGGTATGCTGCATGGTAGAGTGTAGGGGCACAGCCTGGGGACATGGATGCCCAGGATCTAGGGATCAGGCAGAGGACAGATATCTCCCTTTCCCACTCTCCCAAACCTGCCTTCAGCTACTACTTTTACAGTTAGGAAGTTTCTCCTCAGATTTAATCTAAATTGAAATTGCTATTACCTAAACTAAATTAGTGACTTTGAGGGGAAAGGCTTCATAACTCTATAGCAGCATTTAGATCAATCATTGCATTTATCTTGGGAAACTATTTGTATATGCTTATGAGGCTGAAATGTGCAAAGGAAGTGAGAGCAGAGTACTGAACTCCTGCCAGTGACTTGTATAGGAAACAGTATGAGGCAGATTCCTCTGCTTAACAAGTTTAATAGACATGAAGAGAATGTTTTGGGAGTGAGGGAGAGATAATGGGCACTAGGTGAAGGAATAGAGACTGGAGAAATAGCGTGGAGACAGATAAGCGTTAATACCTGCAATCAGAGTTACTTCTTCCTTTACTTTCCAGCAGAAGTAATTTTCAGGATCCTAGCTCTGCTGTAGGCATTTTTGGAGCTTCCAAACTGCCTCATGAAGAGCCAGTACTGTAGACCCTGAACACTTAAGCTAAAATATGGGCAGCATCCACAGCTACCTGCTGAGGAGAATGGAGCCAAGCCCCTGTTGGAAGTACAGTTTTCAGGTTTGTGACTCCATGAAAGGGCTAGCCCACAGCTGCACATCCTCAAAGCCCTGGGTTCAGGGTAGTCTACATGGCTGGCCCTGCCCCAGAGCTGCAGAGGCTGGAAGTGCAGGCTCCATAGGAGCCTGCTAAAAGCAGACAAGGAATGAAACTCTACCTATCTCATGGGGGTTGTGAAAATAAACTCATTAATGTCCAAAACACTTGGATATGATAGTGATGAAACCTTAAAAATGAATTTCCTGGAGAAATTAATATTTCTTTCTCCAGGAAAGGGTTTAATTGATTGCAATAAAAAGGTACAGAGCCAGGGACTGAATGAGGGGGAAACACAAGTACCATGAATTAACAGTGTTCATTCTGAATGAAGCAGGGGCACCATGAAAAAAAAAATATGATTAAGATTGCATAGACAACCTTAATTCAAGCATTTTCTAACTTTTGCTTTTTCACTGTCACTCAACGTTGTAACCTTAGTAATGCTGTTTTAACACGGGTATGTGTCTGCTTAATAAGTGTGGGTTTATATGCATGATACATCTATAGATATAAACTTAGATTTAAAGGATGATGAGGTGATGTTCCAACAGAGAGTGCTAAAAAATCTTATTTAAATCATTGAATGCAACTTTAAAGGAAACTGAAGGTAAAGTATTGTAAATGAAAACAGTTAAAGAAATGTCACAATCAAATTAGGAAGTGAAGTGAGACTGCTAAAGAAAACAGGTGTGACTAGTAGGCCTGTGGGAAGTGGCTAGTATTTGCTTTGGATTTGGAATTGGCTGATTTGGGGGACAGTGATTTGATTCAGGGATTGGAATCACTGTCCCGAATTGATTTGGCTGAATCTGATTCAGAGATTCGTCTGCCACTGAATCGGCCAAATCTCCGAATCAGCCCCATCCCCTCCCACTCTCCCAGCCCATCTCCTGGCTGTTAAAAAAAAAAAAATTGCCCCGAATCACCAGCTCCTGCCCCATGCTGCATGGGGGCTCTGCCACAAGCCCCAAGAAGCCCTGAGACCACTGCAGCAGCTGGTGAGTGGTGGCTTTTTTGTTTTTTTAAAAGCTAGGAGCTGGGGTGGGCAGGGCAGCCATGCGGGGGCTGGGAGAATGGGCAGGGATCAGAGGGCTCATGGCAGAGCTTCCCCATGTGGCATGGGGCAGTGGAGATCACCCCCCTCTTTGGCAGCAGCCAGTGATTTGGGGCTTTTTTTTTCCTTTTTCTTTTTTAAGGGGCCAGGAGCTGGGGTCAGGTGGGGCAGCCATGGGAAGGGGGCTGGGAGAGAGGGTGGGGGGCTCATGGCAGAGCCCCCTACACAGTGTGGGGCAGTGGGGGGCAGCAAGGATCACCCCCCCACACCTGGCAGCAGCAAGTGAGTAGGGGCTTTTTATTAAAGAGCCAGGAGCTGGGGTGGGCGGGGCAACCATTGGGGGGGCTAGGACAGCAGGCGGAGGTCAGGGGGCACTCAGGGGGCCTGGGGGAGGACGCAGGGGATGAGGGCTGGCAGGGGTCCCCCCGTGGTCCCCTCTCCCCTCCTCTAGTGCCTCCCTGCCCCGCACCTCCTACTTACCAGCATGGAGTCTGGGTCCAGCTCCCTGAAGCAGCCAGTGGGGCTGTCTGAATAGCTGAAGCTCTACCAATCTTTTCTGAATTGATTCAGAGAGCTTCAAATCAATTTGGACCTTTTAATTGGTCTCCTGATTTGATTTAGATTCAGAGATAAGGTCACCGAATCAGGCCGAATCTCCTCTGAATTGAATCAGCATCTGAAGCTTCACACAGTCCTAGTGACTAGTAGAACTAGTGAGAAGTAGACTAAAGGCTACTTTCTTATGAGGAAAAGACATGTTAGGAGAAACTGAAAATAGACAGAATGCTGACTAGTAAGGCTGTGCAAAGCTTTGGGTGCTTCATTCGATTTGGAGGAGATTCAGCCTGATTTGCTGGCTGAATCTCCATATCCAAATCAAATCAAATCAAGAGACCAATAGAAAGGTTCAAATTGATTTGAAGCTCTCCAAATCTTCAAAAAAGATTCGGAGAGCTTCAGTGATTTGGGAACTCCCCACCCTCTGCAGCAGGGAGCTGGAGCCAGACTCCATGATGGCAAGTAGGGAGTGGGGGAGGGGGAACTGGGGGATGGAGGAGGGGACCATGGGGGGACCCCTGCCAGGCCCTATCCCCTGCCTGATCCCCCAGCCCCCCCTGACCCCCACCCTCTCCCTCAGCCTCCCCCTCATGGCTCCTGCCTGCCCCAGCTCCTGGTGCTTTAAAAGGAAGCCCCAACTCACCAGGTACTGCCCAGCGGGGGTGTGATCCCCACTTCCCCATGCTGCATGGCTCTCCCACAACCCCTCCAACCCCTCCACTCCCCTACCCCCCCCAAGACAACTCCACCCACCCCAACTCTGGCCCTTTAAAAAAAAAAAACCCTGAAAAACCCTGGAACTCACCAGATACTGCAGCAGCCTCAGGGCTTTGGGGGGCTTATGGAAGAGCCCTCCATGTGATGTGGGGCAGTGGGGGGCAGCAGGGATCGCCCCCCACTGGGCAGGAACTGGTGAGTCTGGGGTTTGGGGGGGTTCTTAAAGGGCCAGAGCTGGGATAGATCTGGCAGCCATGGGGAGGGCTGGGGGAGTGGGCAAGGGGTCAGGGAGCTCATGCAGAGCCCCCTATGCAGTGTGGGGCAGTGGGGGATAGAGGGAATCACCCCCCTATCCAGCAGCTCCCAGTGAGTTAGGGCTTTTTTTTCCCCAAAGTGCTGGCAGCTGGGGCAGGTGGGTTAGCCATTGCCAGGGCTAGGAGAGTGGGCAGGGAATGGTCCTGGGTGATTTGGACTTTTGGAGATTCGACAGCAGCCGAATCTCCCAATCAGATTCAGCCAAAACGATTTGGGACAGTGTTTCGAATCACCAAATCGAATCACTGTCCCCCGAATCAGCCAAATGTGAATCTGAAGCGAATACTAGCCACTTCACACAGGCCTACTGACTAGTTGACCTGTTGCGATCTAGAAAAGAAAAACATAAATAAACTTCCTGATCAAATATTTGCCTCATTTGACAAAATGGGAGAATAAGGATAAAAATTACTCCAACAGAGAACAATTTAATTACACTTAAAAATAGGCCTCCTGGAGAATAATTGTGGAAACAACAAATGGAGAAACCTGTAATGGAAAAAAGGATCCCTGGGGAAAACAGCTTCCTATATAAAGAATAAATTAAAATAAAAAGACAAGAATAAATTAAATGGAACCCAAGACAGAATTTCTACAGTTTTGGAAGAATTATTCATATATATATTTAGGGACAGACAAGAGATTTAATTTACATCTGTGCTATATGTACATTTTTATGGCAATTTACATTGCCATGCAAAAATACCAGGAAGGTCCTGCTAAAATACTACCAGGGTTTCAACTGCACCCCATATCCCAGTGATTACACTCTGTAATCTTCTGCTTCTTGGGGAAAGAAGAAAGAATAGACTCTGCTACCTTTTGATTGGTCTTCCTCTCATTCTCTGACAAATATGAGTAGAAATCAGCAGACTATAACATCAATAAGTTAAATGACATTATCATGAAAAGAATATGGCCTATATCCTGCTAAAAGTGGGTTTTGAGTGAATGGGCAATCGAATTATTTGGAAGCAGGTAAAAAAGAATTGCATTTTGCTGGAACATATGAACAGGATAAAGCAAGCAAAAACTATTCAGAGCAGAAAAACTACAAATTGTGAGTCCAACATTTTGTCTTCCATCTCACTCTGAGGCACAAAATCGCACCTGAGATACCCTAATCTCCTTCTCTGGGACGTGCTAGTATGAACAAATATTACTCCATTCTAGTCCATCCACAGCTCTGCTGCCAAAGTCTCTCTAATCTTTCATTTCAACCATTCCTATTTTGTAGGCATCTCACTCTCCTTTCCACTGCACATCAAGTTCAAACTCCTTGTCATCCTGAGAGTGCTCTACCACCAGGACACTGATACATCCTCCACAGTCTTGCAAAAATAGTGGACCCTATCCATATTGCTACTTCTGATACTATAGCAAGGTAAGCTGTCAGTCTCACTTTAGTAGATGCTGTTGCCTCCTTACAAAATGGCCAGTTCCCCTTCTTTATTTCACATCTACACAAAGAGTGTTTATTTAGAGTGTACAAAAGGAAAACTTATCCATGTTAAAATAGAAACTTTTTGTTCTTTTTTAATAACTTTCCATGTGAGAGAGAACATACAAACTTTTATCTCTTTCATTCCTTATTAAACAAAATAGAGTAGGTATATGAGAAACATAAGCCTTAATGCTTTTCAGCTAATAAAATTTCAAACCCATTAGGATTCACCTTCTCATAAAATCGAGATACTTTAATCAAAATCAGTGCTGAACTAGAGAGCAACATACTAAATTCAATATATCAGTCAGTTCAACCTAACACACACAGAAGCTTATCAGTCTCACAAGTTTATATACTTTGGATCTACTGGTACCCATAGGTTGTAGTCTGTTATTGGCACAGTTGTCCACGCTGTTTAAAAATGACGTATCAAAGCTAAAGTTGAGCCTTCAGGTTTAATCATTGAATGAGGATTTTCTTCTTCCTTATCAGCCAGAAAATCTAAAAGTGCAATAAATAAGTGTCCATATCTTGAACAGATCTTTATTTCATGCTCTATTTGTGAACTTTTTTCAAACAATGGTTTTAGCTTCTAAGCAACAGTTTTTCTGGAAGAATTTGTGTGACATTTTCCTGAGAGAACATGCAATTATTAGAATGTCTTTCACTGATGTATTGCTTTTTTCTGCATCTGCCACATCTGAATATACAGAGATACATAAGCTTTCGCAAGCCCAAGTAATAACAAGCCTAAAGAACTATTTAAATCCCAACATAAAGAAATCCATAGGCCCTTTACTTCTATCTCAACCTGAAATGTAAAACATTAGATGGCTTTACATCATTATTGATTGAGATTCTAAAATCACTTGACAGCCTGTTTGGAAAAGCAAGTCTCTATCCTGAGGGAAATTCTGATATTTTAACTTCTATTTTCATCCTGAATCAGGATGATAAATGAAAATAATGGGGGTGGGTGGGGGGCTTCGAAACAAGAAGTTTTGAAAATGTACTGTTCTTGTTTGGATTCTGTGGCATTTTGAATTTTCTCACAGAACAAATCAGTAAGCTTCATTAAAATAATCCATTAAAAAAATACTTTTCCTAACTTCTGTGTGGAGGAGGTTTTATGAGATGCTTCCAAGAACTCTAGCTACTGGTTTGATTTTTTGGATCCCCTGCCTCTTAAGAGGATCTCAACTTGTTAATTTCCCTAAGGAATATATTTTGTAATACACTATGTACTTCATGCTGAATGTGGAAAATATTTTTTTTTTACTTGGAAATGTACCAGAATATTAAAATATATATATATATTTAGGGTCAACCTCTATGTGGGTCCTAAATGGAGTTTGAAGTGGAGCTAAAATAAGAAAAAGATACATATTCTGATATAAGAATGCCCACATAGAGATTTTATGCTGTTGTTTCAATCAATAAATACTTCATAATAGCTATTTCAGTCAATTTCCAAGTGCAAACAAGTCCAGATTTATAGTAGTTATAATAAATTTACCTATAGCCAATTGTGCTTTTTTGGTACCGATGCTTAAACTTTCTTGTTAAATTTGGTACCATATAGATCCTTCTATTTTCTACATAGTTCCACTTAGGAAATGTATAAACTGGGAGCCACACTTGTATTAAGCGGGACAGATCTCATTCTCACCAATAGTATAATCAGCGGTGTAAAGCACCACTACCTACAATAAGATAACATGTGGATATTATCATGGATATTATGTCTTATATAATCCAACCCGAATATTGTGGCTAAAAGAATTAGCAGCATTTATAAAGTTGGTCAATGTACTTTGGGTCAGATCCCATTAGACATTGTATTAGGTATATATATGGTACTTAGATGTTAGTGAAAACCTGTTCCACCTTGCTTCACACCTGAAAACAATTGTGTCTAGTTTCATAATATGCTTTCATTTTAGCTTTAAGACTAAGTAAAAAAAAGAGTGAGAAGGATGATGACCCATGGATATACTCACAGAGAAGTAGGAAGTCATCTAGTACAACTCTGCCTGAAGCAGCATCATCCCTATCTAAACCACCATCTACAAATCCATTATTTAAATTCTTCATAAAACTACCATCGACCATCTTATACATAAATGCTTTTTCAAAACTCAGGAAGAGTGGAGTCAGATCACACTTGGATGCATGCTTAAGTACAATTTAGAGATCAAATAGGTCAAATAGAATCTGGTCCTTCATATTTTGATATTGAATGTGTGATGAGCTAAAGCAAGTCATCCTCTGAAATGATCAAAGTGTAAAGGCATTTCAGAGCAATCTCTGTACAATGTTCAGTACATTATACTGTACCACTGTTGTACACTGTTCAGTACAATATGCTGTAGGCAAACACAATGGTTTGAAGTCATTATACCTACCAATGTCAACCAGTCACTAAAACACCAGTGTTGATGGGACAACACCTATAATGCTAATTCAGTCCAGATTACTAGACCCACATTTTGGAGGTACTCCACTCCAGAAATTTTGGGCTAAGTAGATCACTATGGGTATTTCAGAATGAATGTTCTGTCAGATTCAGAGACACAATCCCAAAGCAAATTAAATTATTACTAATGAAAAGGAAGCTTTTACTGTGTTTGTGTAACTGAAAAGTGTTATGATTACCTTTGGTGATGAGTCTAAAAGGTAAATTTACGTATCGGGTGCATCCACACATGCAAGCACATGTGCTTGCAGCAGCTCAAAAAGAAACAGTGCAAATTTGAACCGGGGCTTTTTGCCTCAGCATATGTGCCTGGACATGCACTTTGGTGTGGGGCAAATTGTGTCACCTGGGGCAAAATAACCCTCCCTGGCTCCTCCCAGATTTGCAGCCAGGGGAGACTAGAGCCTAGGGCCAGCACCTGTGCTGTCCCCAGCAGTATAAAAAGCTGCTCTTTGCTGGACCCAGCAGTATAAAAACTTGCCTTGTGCTGGTTCCAGCAATATAAAAACCTGTCCTAGCAAGCAGCTCAGGGCTACTCCTTCTCAGGAGTTTCTGGGGCCCAGCCAATTGGTATCTGGGGGCTCTAACCCTTTGTGTCAGCTGGAGTGCTGCAGCAGCATCTCAAATCCAGTTTTTAAAATACCCCAAAATCCATGTTCTTCCACAATTAGAACAAAAGGCCACTATACATTCTCTCCCTCTCTCTCTCTCTATATATATAAATAAATAAATAAATAAGAGAGAGAGAGAGAGAGAGAGAGAGATTTTTATACATCTCTCTCTCTATATATATCTCTATAGATATATATATATATATAAGCAGAGAGAGAGAGAGAGAGATCAGTTGGGCAATGCTTTATTGATATATTTACAATGTTATAAGCAGTTTGGAAGCCTAGCAGTGTCTCCTAGCAGTGTCACAGGAGGGGTGTGTCCCCTGGCCCCCACAGGGTGCAGACTCCTGACACAGCATATGGACTGCCCCCCCCCCGCAGGGCCCCAGCTCCACCCTGGAGGACCCCAGACCCCCCTGTGGGATCCCAGGCTCTCTGCAGGGCCACAGCCCACTGTGCAGGGCCCATAACTTACCCCTGAAGCAGCAGCTGGAGTGGGGTGCTCAGAGCTTGCTTGTGCCACCCCACACCCACCATGGCATGGTGTGACCCTGAGCAGCTCAGAGCCGACACTGCCTGTGCCACTCATCGGGGATCAGCGCCACTCACAGGTGTCACCCAGGGGCCAGCGCCACTCAAGGACAGTGTGTCACACCAAGCCAGGCCCTGCTGGCCCTGGGGCAGCTTGCACTGCCAGACCAGGCCAGTTCCAAGGCAGCAGGACCTGGCGCAGCACATAGGGAAAGTGCACCAAGCTGAGCTGGGCCCTGCCGGGACTGGGGCCACTTGCACCACCAGGACCAGCTGGTTCCATAGCGGCAGGACCCAGCTTGGTGTGACACATGATCCCTGTGTGCCATGCAGGGTCCTGCCATCATGAAACCAGCCCAGCCTGGCAGCATGAGCTGCCCCAATGATGGCAGGGCCCAGTTTGGCTGAATACATTGTCACTATGTACTTCACCAGGTCCTGCCTCCAGTGGCAGCGCTGCTTGCCCCATGGTGCCTGCGGAGAAAAGACATGTGGCGGGATTCGGCCAGTTGTAGTTCGCTAGCCTGGCTTTGCACCAGTGAGGGATGCATGGCTCCGGGAGGCATGGCTCCAGTGCAAACACACACTAGCTGAACTGCTTGGGCCACATTGGGTTGCAAACTGGCAGGGCGCATTTTCCATGAGGCTCAGATGCACCTGAGCCTCATGGAAAATGTGCCCCACCAGCCCAATTCAGGCCAGGCTGCACAGTTAGCATGAGTTTGCACAGGAGCTGCACCTCATGGAGCCGTGTGTCCCACTCCGGTGCAAAGCCTGGCTAGCAGGCTGGGCTGGGTCGGGTCCTGCCACACATTGCCAGCTCCACCGCAGCTGCCATGCACCACTGGCTCCCCACTCTGGCTGCTCACCACCCCCGCCCCCTCACTCACCACCCCCCAGTCCCACACACCCCTGGGAATGGCTCTGGGGCTGCCACATGCCTGCACCCCAACTTGGCAGCTGCAGTGCCAACAGCAGCAGGCAAGCGTTGCTGTGTGGGGCTGTGGCTCTACTGCAGACACAGCGGGCAGTAACGCAGCACTGTGTGACCTGGGCTTCATAAATGCTGAATGGATACAGCCTGGCACGTCCAAGGCTGTGTACTAGTGGGCCAGGCCAGGTCTGTTTAGCATGTATGGAGCCCAGGACTCACAGCACCACATCACTGCCCGGTGTGCCTGCAGCAGAGCCACAGCCATGCTACCTGCTGCCACCAGGGACACAGGGGCCGGGTGCGAGGGCAGGCATGTGGCAGCACCCCTTGAGCTCCTTCATGTACCCACCCACTAGGACATCCCCCCCCCCCGCTTCTTCCAACACCCCCAAAATCCCACTCCACTCCCCAAAGCCCCCGACAACCCCCTCCACTCCTGACACCCCCGTCATCCCCCTGCCACTCCTCACACCCACCCACACCCATAAACCCCACTACCCCAGATCCCTAATTTACCTTTGGCAGTGCCAGGGGCAACAGGAGCAACACAGAGATGCTCTGGCCTAAAGCCAAAGTGTCTCTCCTGGAGGATCAGCTCCTGAGTTGCCTCCAGGCATGGTCTGGGACCATGCCTTGCCCTGCTGTTCTGTGGTACAGATGTTTTTGACCCCTAGATATCCAGGGGTCTAATTTTTCCCCTGCACTACAAATATGCAGTGCAAGGAAGGTTTTTTTTGTTTCTGCACATGCATCTTGCAGCGTCTCAAATGAAAGCAGTGGTCCTGCATGTGGAATTTAGTTAACAGTCAATTGATGCACAAGAAGAAACACACTGTAGCTTCTTGTTCCAAAGACATAAAAGTTACTTGGGGCTAACAAAAGTTAAAAGACGGGGGGTGGGTAGGGAGGGGGAGGTTAGGCCCCTAAAGTCAGCAGATATGACTGAATACAACACTAGCACTGAGTCTGCTGAATAATAAGCTGCTACTTTTTCAAGGCACTTTCTTGAGTAGAACTATATTTAAAGTGACTTGTCTAAGATCACACAGGTAACCTGTGGCTGAGCTGAGAATAAATCAGATTTCCCAGTACTGTGCTTTAATCACAAGAACATCTTTCTTCCCTTGGAATATCTCCCAAATGTGTAACTCTCAAATAGTTAGGCAATGTAATTCAGTCAGTAAGGTTCACAGTTACAATCCACATTGGAAAAGAATACCTAACAGTTAATCAACTCTTTCATTTCTTCAACTGACTTCTGAAATATGGCCATGAAATGGATATAATTGCAGAATTAGTTAACAGTGTTTGTGAAGGAGGGAGGGAGGGAGGGAGGGAGGGAGGGAGGTGAAATTCAAAGCTTCTGGTGAGACTTTGTGTACCATAGAAGAGCCAAGGCATTTCTGAGAATGAAGACTGCAGGCAGCACACTTGATGTGGAGCTTTCTGTGGAAGCATCTAGATGTAATGCTACATCACTGTAGTAACATGCTATGGCAACGTAGCATCCATGAGTAAAAACTGTGATGCCACCACTATATCACTGTAGCAACATCATGCATACAGCATACATACAGGCTGGGGAGTTCCCTTCTTGAAAGCACAGAGGTGGAAAGGGATCTTGGAGTCATTATTGACTCGAAGATGAACATGAGCCATCAATGCTAGACCGCAGCCAGCAAGGCCAGCCATACCTTGTAATGCATCCAAAGGTGCATCCTAAGCCAGTCCAGAGAGGTGATACTCCCCCTCTATGCGACTTTGGTCAGGCCGCAGCTGGAGTACTGCATCCAGTACTGGGTGCCGCACTTCAAAAGGGATGTGGCCAGCCTGGAGAGGGTTCAGAGGAGGGCCACCCGCTTGGTGAGAGGGCAGCAGGACAGGCCCTACGAGGAGAGACTGAAGGACCTGAACCTGTTCAGCCTCAGCAAGAGGAAGCTGAGGGGGGACCTAGTGGCTGCCTACAAGCTCATCAGGGGGGGATCAACAGCAAATAGGCAGAGCCCTTTTCTCCCCAGCACCACCTGGGGTGACAAGGAACAATGGTAATAAGCTGATGGAGAATAGGTTTAGGTTAGAGATCAGAAGGCAGTATTTTACAGTTAGGGTGGCCAAAATCTGGAACCAGCTTCCCAGGGAAGTGGTCCTTGTCCCTACCTTAAGCAAATTCAAGAGGAGGCTGGATGATCACCTGTCTGGGGTCTTGTGAACCCAGCATTCATTCCTGCCTGTGGCAGGGGGTCAGGCTAGATGATCTGTTCAGGTCCCTCCTGACCCTAGCTACTATGAAACATGCTCCCTCAGTACAATGTGTTGCTACAGTGACATAGCGGGTAAAAATAACCAAGTGCCGCCAGTTCCTTCCAAAAAGAAATATTAAATGATGGCACAGTAACAACAGTGCCATAGGGGCACATGTAGACATATCCTACATGTCCTAGATGGCCTCCACACAAGCTAAAAGGGTCGAGGAAGAGCCTTCCATCCATATATAACTCCAATGACCATAAACCTTTAAGCAGGTGGCCCAATAAAGGAAGGGTCACTCACTGTATCAGCCCATAGTCTGGAGAACAAGTTGACCAGAAGTACTTCAGCTCACTACCATTCCTCAGATTGAAGGAATAGATTTTTGCCCCTTCTACTACCACACAGGATAGCAGAACACAGCCCATTTACTGAGGTTTTTTTGCTAGCTTCCAGAATTTTACACTACATTAAGAAAATAAGCAGCATGGCATAAAGGATTCTGTTCAGTCCTTCTGCATCACTCCCACTTCGTAAATCAGAATGGTAATATTTTGCACCCACGTTGTACACTCTTTGTAAAGCTATTATGGGTACATACAAAGGTTCACTGCACCTGGTCTATGTTCACATGGCTTGTGAATGTAGACCTAAAGCAGCGTATACAGTCATTTGCTGGTGCCAGGAACTACACAGAGAACCCAGTGTACAAAACTTGGGGTAGGGGAATAGGAAGGCAGGATTGGGGATAGCTAGTGGGTTCATTGGGGAGACGGGGCATTGGTGGGTCTGGGGGAAGGGCTTGGAGGGATTGGGAGGCTGGTGGGTCTGTTGGGAGGGTTGGGGGTCTGTGGGAGAGGGGGTTGTTCTTCTGGGGTGGAGGGCTTTGGGGCTAAAAATAACCCAGTCAGGGTCAGTATGGATATAGGAAGAGCATAGCCCTGTAGTGGGGCTTGTGGCTTGACTTTTCCAACCCCTAGGGCTGTGCTTTGAATATATACAGGCATTTAATAGATCAGGCTAAACTGTTCCAGGTGTAAGTTAGTTCACCTCCTCAAGTGAACTAACTTAGATTGGGCCCACCATTTTTGGCCTTATTTAACCACTCTGAATGCCTGCAGAGACAGACAGGCATTTAGATAAACCTAACCCTGGTTAGGTAGATCTAAATATAACAGTTGTACATACTCTACATCCATACAAAGGGCAAACCCATGGAGATTCAGTTTTCCAATCCTTAGTGGATTAAGTTGAACCAGCTGTCTTTCATTCAGTTTCCAATTTTGTTCATGTACTGAGTAGATAGGAAACAGCCCTGTCTGCAAGGACTAAGAAAGAATCAGAACTGTGTAACATCATTATGATGCAGAGATTATAGTTTTGCTTGTCTGTTCATCTCCTGTGGTGGTTTCACCAGGTGTTGAGAATGAGCAAGGATACAATTGAACAGTGTAGGACTCCACAGATGAAAACCTTTAGTATAGAAGAGTAGCTAGGCATCATTAAATGGCCTCAAGAATTTATCAACCCCATCAAATTCGACCAGGTCTTATAATAAGGGTTTCAATTACACATTGACTCTCAGGTGGGTCTACAAAAAAAATTGGGCTGCCCATCACAATGCCATAATAAAATCGGAGATCCCCCAGGTTATGATTTTCAAATCTTACAAGGGGGCTCTTGTCGCATATGAGGAGGCTCAGCTCCCCCGAGGTCCACCACAATTCAAACCCTGCTTACAATCAAATCATCAAAATCTTATGAATAGGGTGGAGAAAAACAAGTTAATATATCAGAAGAAAGTAGGTACTCAGAGGTAGAATAACTTTTGTCCAGCAGCAAGTCTAAAATCTCTCCCAACTATGCAGTTGATCCAACAAAAGATATCATCCATAATAAATTATGACTATACAGATCTGCACCAGCTGAGAGTTGACTCCTATATTCAGAAAGGCTCTTTAAAGTATTAGTTGATTGGAGAAACAGTAACATTTCTTCCAGGTCTAGCACCAGTCTGAAGATGATGCCATTAGTTGGAATAACATAGAGTACACAGTAACTACAAGCTCCCCAAACAAGCTTCTTTGACAGCATGATTCAGGTGGGAGACACTTCTATAACATACCTCAGAAATGGGCAATACTGCAATGTTATCTTATTTGTCATTATTATTATTTAAGGAAAAACAGGTAATCCTCCAGAAAAGCATACTTTGTTAGACCATTATTTTTGCATTAACTATTCTAATGAACACAAGGAGGGCATTAGAAACACTGAAGATCTAAAATCATTAGATTTTAGCGCAGATTAAACATTTGCATAAATTCCACTTGGTTCCGTATAAGCAACTGTCTATTGATGCCAGCCTCTAGGGGATGAGTGGATGCAGATAAATTGCTTCACTATGTGAAATCATCAGGAGGAGCATCTTGAAATGGCTAAGTACGTCTTGAAAAAAGGCTGATAAAACATTAATGAGGCCGCATAACTGTACACTTCAGGGTTGTGGGATTTACAAATGCAGAATATGTGCATTGCCCGTAGTCCTTCATTAGCAAACTAGAAAAATCAGAGACAATTTTAGAGAGAAAAGTGAATCCAAAACTTTATGAAACCCTTATGCTTGGGAGTGGTGTAAACAGATCATTTAATAGGTAAAAGTTCAGCTCTAGGTCTCCTTGCTAACAAAAGTTTGCATGCTCTGCAGCAAAATGTAGTGAATTACATGCAGAGCTCCAAGAACTCATTCAAGATTTTAGCACACACAGTACTCATTATTGCTCTCATTTCTTTCTAATGAACACATTCAGATGGCTTCTGGCATGAGAGTCCTGTACATTATTTTTCAATCTTATTAGCTTAGAGACCATTATTATTTATTTTCTTTCATCTTTTGAGACTGTTTAAAATACTATTCTCTACTAACACGGCATTAAAGAAATTACCTAAACACTCAAAACAAGAAGTGGCAAAAGTTAGGGTTGCTCATCCAAATTTAACAGCAGCAATTTCCACAGAAACTGGAAATAAGAGGGAAGTACACAGTCTACCTTCTTCCACCACACCAATGACTCAGCTGAAGTTATTCCATGGCAAAAGAGTCCTGCCATTCATTTACAAGACCTGTGGGGATGTACCTTAGCAGCTGGCCTAAAGAAGCCCCAAAATCTACACCCTCATACATTAACCTTTAGACAATCATGCCTTCTGATTGTATGCCATAAATCCTTACTTGGACTTTTCTCTGTCCCCTTGCATCATTCATGATCCCTCTCCTTCCTCATGCCAACATTTCTGTTCTCCCCCTTCATTGACCTGCTCCCACCTCTCTCTTGACCCTTCACCCTTTTCTCTGTATCCACATTACAGTGGCCTGGGAGAATTCTCCCAGGTTTGTTTTCCTGGTAGAAAACTTACTCGGAGGCCCTGGAACAGGCATTCAAATGCTGAGCCTCTGAAGAGCAGAGACCTTGCAGTACTGATGCCGCACAGTCAAGACTATTCCTGTACACACATCTTGGCATGCTCTGCCCTCAGTCTCTCTGGAGACAGATGGCAGTAGTGCACAGGGAAGGTGTGGAAGGCTTACCCAGACTGCTCAAGGTCAGCCAGTATCTCCCTACAACATAATATAGGGATAGTGGAGGGGGTATATTCTGCTCCCTACTCAGCTGCAACAGGAGAGTCCAACCTGAGTGACACACTATCTTCTGGGGAAGAAGAAAAGTACCCTGAGATGCTGGAGGACTGTCCTGTGGCTTTTCTCAGAAAGAAAGATGTCCAGACATTCATTCTCCCAAAAGAAACTCTTCCAGGAGTGATTTAACCCTGGTTGTTCCAGTGCTATTTTTTCTATATCAGCCATTTTTTGCTTTGGAAGATCATCTGTACACTTGTGGTTTCTACTGGGAGAGCAGCAACTAATAGAGTCTAAATTAATGTATGCATGCTAATTAGCACACTCCAGCAGCCTTGACATCATATGTATCCAGTGTCTCCGCCCTTCAAAATGGCAGCCAGGGAGCTTTAACTAAATCTTGTCAAATGATCTTTAGTTAAAGTGCTCCCACTGCCATTTTAATGCACAGGATTCTAAATACACGAGACACTGCAGGTGCTTTAATTACAGTGGCTCCTGAGAGCCACTGTAGTTAAAGCACCCCCTCCCCCCTCCCCCTGAAGCATGTAAAGATGTCCTGAATATCTATTCATGTATTGCATCACTCTTGTTCTCTCCTTCCCTGTCCCACTTAATCCACTTTCACACTAATTTTCCCACCAGTCCCCAAAAAAACAACTAATCCAAGTCATCTTTGCTTCTTCACTGCTTGGCCATCTATTAAATTGGGCTCTGGATTATCCTAAACCCTACTACACTATAAATAGTCATAATACAGATGCATTATCATAGTATTCTATGAAGTGATCACCTACTATTTATTAAACAATAAGATATTATTTTATTTTATATTCTTACCATCTCATCATGCAGCAGCTTACAAATTCCTTTCTAATTCTGTGCATCCAATACAGACTATAAACATCAACATAATAAGTATTACCTTCAATTTCGAAAAGTACTGCATTCATGTTGTATTGCGATCTCATCTTCTATATGTTTTTAGCAATTCCCACCATTTTACACCAGATAAGTATTTATCCACTTTAAGTACCTAAACTGTTCCTTCTTTTAACCTTTTTCAACTGCCTCCTTGTGGAAGACAGAGCTACACAATTTAAAAGCAAGCATAATGTGGTGGTGAGACACCCCCACAGGCTTCCGAAGGAGAGAGGGCAGTCCCCGTGGGCCCCAAACCCCACAAACAGCCTCCCCATGGAGGGGAAACTTACCTCCAGGGGTGCAGCCAGAGCCAGAGCCGAAGACAGAGTAGGAACCATGCCCGCATGAGCCGGCGTTACGCTGGTTGTTTAATCAGTTGTTCCCCGAGCAGGGAAAAGCCAAGCCAATCACAGCAGCTAGAAGATTTAAAACCCCTACTGGAACCTGGGAGAGCAAGGGAGCATGTTGGCATGGAGCACGCCAGACATGCTGAGGCTCCTGCAGCAGACAGGAGCAGTGCAGGCAGCTTGACGCCAACAGGCAGAGCAGGGGAGTCATTTGAGCCCCCTGTAGCAGGCTGGGAGGAAGGAGGGAACTCCACACCCCTCTCCTCCCCAGGGGTCTATTTCTTTTGACAAAAAAAAAAAAAGAAAAAAGAAAATAGGTGCAAAACCAGAAGCACCCTACTCAGAGGTACTGAAGCAGGTGCCAGCCAACTCAAGTCCAGCTTGCCAGTCTACACAACAGGAAGGCTACTCATCGGGGCAGTCTGACAAGTTCCAACAGAACCCACACTGATGTGGGTCCCCCCTCTAGGTAAGCAGGGGTCGATTGAGCACAACCAAACCACACCGTTGGTACCCATCTGGTTGGTGAGTGGACGGGGTGTAGGGAAGGCAGAGCCCCATGGAACATCGCACCCGAACTGTGAGTACTGCCATCCCCGGAGGGCCCCCAGAAAGAAGATCTCCACTGAACCCTCCCTTTATCTAATAACACCAAGTCATGGCAGGTGAGTTGAGGGGCAGAGCCCCGTGCCAGATGGAAACTCGGGGAACCCCCACTTAAGGCACCTTTTATCACAGTGGTGCATTGGCTGGGATTTTTTCCTGTGTTAGCAGGACAGAAATCCCAACCTGGGGCAGGCAGAAATACAGCCACCAGCGATAGTCCATGCGGAGCTGCTAACACAGGCCATTCAGGCTATAGGGCAAGTGCTGCAGGTGCAAAAGCTACAGGGGGCACACCAGCAAGAATGGATGCAGTGTAATGCCGCCCTATTCAAGATGCTGTGTATGACACAGGAAGATGATCCCAAAGCATATATAGAAGCATTTGAGAGGACTGCTATCCAGACAGGGTTGGATCGCAGTCAGTGGGGCCACCAGCTAGGTGCCTTAGTGGTAGATCAGGCCCAAGCCACCTACCAGGACCTGTCAAGGAAGGATGCCTGGCATTATGATGCTGTGAAGGCGGTGATCCTCTACAGGCTATAGATTTCCCTGGACAGTTACAGACAGACATTTTGAACACAGAAGCCAAAAGAAGCTAAGTGGCCCCATGGCTTGTTACAGTCTCTCCAGGATGTGCTTAATAAATGGCTACTGGCTGGCCGGTTCAACCAAGACGGGATGATTGACCAGGTCTTATTAGAACAATTTCTCTGGAAGCTGGAAGAAGACATCCAGAGGTGGGTATGGAGACACCAACCTCGGACCAACGAGGAGGCCCTCCGCCTGGCTGAGGGCTTCGCAAGCTCAGAAAATGAAAGGGGGTATGGGCAAGGCCCTGGGCCCCAAAGAAGAGCCTGGCCAGTGAAGGGGAAAGGCAGACCAATCCACAAAAAGGGGCATCGAGAGGTGTCATGTGCTATCGGTTTGACAAACTGGACACATCACCCAGGAATGTAGTCTGGGCCTGAGCGAGCTGGGCCATGGGCCAGCTGCATACACAAGAGGGGAAAAGAGACGGAGAGAGGAGAGCCCATGGAGTGTAGTTTTGGGTTTGTCACATAGGAGGGAGGATGGGACCGCCCCATGGTGACCACCTGGATCGGGGGCAAGGTGGTCAGAGCAACCCTGGATATTGGATGGTCCCAGTTCCTACTCTGAGCAGATCTCACCCCATGGAGTGAAGGAGGCTGGCCCCTTAATGATACTGGGCAGCGAGATGCATTTCCAGAGTTGTTATCTGCCTTTGAGGGTGATGGAGTTCTGTGGCAAATTGCGGGTTGGACTGGCACCTGCCTTAGCCTGTGAAATGATCCTTGGACAAGAATGGGAACCATTCTACATGGTGTTCAAACAGGTATGAGCAATGGAGGAAGAAAGGAAGCAGCTCTGAAGGGGAGAAGGCTGGGCTGGCGAGAGCCCACCTCACCAGAGGGAAGCGACACTGGGCAGTATCAACCTGAAGCAGGTGGTTAGTGCAGCACAGTTCCACCAGGCCCAATGAGAAGATCCGGAACTCCAGTGGCTATGGACCAAAGACCCCAGGAAAGGAACATTGCGAAGTCACTCCGACTTTGAGGTAATTGGGGGGTTATTATATTGGGTCCAACAGGGCGAGGAGGGCACATCGAAAGGGATACAGTTAGTGGTCCCGTCCTCACTCCGCCACTTCATTTGGAGATTGGCCCATGAATCCCCAATGGGAGGCCATTTAGGATGTACCAAGACCTGGGCAAGGCTGGTCCAAGAATTCTTTTGGCCACGTCTACAAGAAGACGTGGGAAGATGGGGAGCCGTTTGCCCAGAGTGCCAGAGGGGCCAGGAGTGAAGACCACAGAGGGCACTGTTGCACCCCATGCCGATAATAGAGACACCGTTCTCCAGTTGTGCTGGACATAGTGGGTCCCCTCCCAAAGTCGCACAGCGGCTATCAGTATATATTGGTTTTAGTGGACTACGCCACTAGGTTCCCAGAGGCAGTCCCCCTCAGGTCCATAACAGCAATGTGGGTAGCGGTAGAATTACTTAAATGGAAAGTGCGGGTCGGCATACTGTGCAAAATACTCACCGACTAGGGAGCGAATTTCATGTCTGGTATGATGCAAGCTCTGTGCAAGACCCTCGGCATCACCCAGTTGAAGACATCAGTTTACCAAGGGGAGCATGGCAAAAGGGACCTTACGGTGGGTGTCTACTACAGACCACCCAAACAGGGGGAAGAGATAGACCAGGACTTCTCCAGTCAGCTTATGCAGGCGGTTAGGTCAAGGGATGTTATTGTCATGGGTGACCTAAACTACTCAGACATTTGCCGGGAGGAGCAGACAGCCAGGTCTGACCGTTCGCGTAGGTTTCTGGCTGTATTACAGGACCTTCACCTTATCAGGAAGTGCACAGCCCCACTAGGGGTAACGCCTTGCTGGACCTGGTCCCAGCCACGGGGGATGACCTGGTGAGGGGACTGCAGGTCCTTGACCACCTAGGCAATAGCAATCATCACCTGCTGGATTTCACTATCCAACACAGGGCATCTAGGGCTCACACCAAGGCTAAAGCCCTTGACTTCAGAAGGGCCAACTTCAATGAGCTTAGGAGACAAGTGGGGGAGACACTAAGGGCCCAGAAGGTAGAGGAGATGGGAGCCCACGAGGGATGGTCGTACCTTAAGGGGGCGATCCTCCAGGCCCAAAAGATAACAGTCCCTGAGAGAAGCAAGGGGGCTAAGAGTGCTCAGAAACCCCCTTGGCTCAGCAAGGGCATTCAGCAATGTCTGAGGACTAAAAGGGAGGTGTACAACCAGTGGAAGGGAGGAGCTATCACCAAGGAGGAGTACTCCTCCGCAGCCTGGGAGTGTAGGAGGGCTATTAGGAAGGCCAAGGCAGAGATGGAACTCAGACTAGCATCCAGGATTAAGGACAACAAAAAGTCCTTTTTCAAGTACATTGGGAGCAAGAAGAGGGCACCAGGCAATGTAGGGCGCCTGCAAGACACAAACAGTAATCTGGTGGCCATGCCAGACAAGAAAGCTGATATTTTTAACAGTTTTTTTTGCCTCTGTTTTCCTGAACAAGGACTGGGATATCCCACCTACCAGAGGTAGGGACAATCTTGGGGATAGCTCTATCAAGCCTTCAGTCAGCACAGATGTAGTTAGGGATCTTCTGGAAGGGCTAGACATTTTTAAATCTGCAGGTCCAGATGCCCTCCACCCAAGGGTGTTAAGGGAGCTGGCAGGGGTCATCGCAGAGCTTTTGGCCTGGGTGTATAAGCAATTGTGGTCATCTGGCCAGGTGCCGGGGTATTAGAAACTGGCTAATTTGGTCCCTATTTTCAAGAAGGGGAGGAAGGAGGCCAAGTAACTATAGGTCTATAAGCCTCATCTCAGTGCTCAGGAAGCTCTTGGAGAGGATCATCAAGGAGCACATCTGTGGGGGACCTGCAGGGGAGATCATGCTCAGGGGCAATCAGCATGGGTTCTTCAAAGGCAGGTCCTGCCAGACCAACCTGATTTCCTTTTACGACCAAGTAACTAAATCCTTGGATGATGGTGTCGCTGTGGACATAGTCTTTCTAGACTTTAAGAAGGCCTTTGACACTGTCTCTCACCCCATCCTCATCAATAAATTAAGTGACTGTAGCACTGATGCCTGCACAGTTGGATGGGTAAAAAACTGGCTGATGGGGCGCACCCAGAGAGTAGTGGTGGACGGGTTGTTCTCAACCTGGTGAGATGTGAGCAGTGGGGTACCCCAGGGCTCAGTCGTCAGGCCCGCATTGTTTAACATCTTCATCAGTGACTTGGACGAGGGGGTGGAAAGCACGCTGTCCAAGTTTGCTGATGACACTAAGATGTGGGGTGAGGTGGACACACTTGAAGGGAGAGAGAGGCTGCAACTAGATTTAGACAAACTACAAAAGTGGGCAGATGAGAATAGGATGGGGTTCAACGTAGACAAATGCAGGGTGCTGCACCTTGGGAGAAGGAATCCACAGCATACATCCAGGCTGGGGAGTTCCCTTCTTGAAAGCACAGAGGCAGAAAGGGATCTTGGAGTTGTTATTGACTCCAAGATGAACATGAGCCACCAATGCCAGACCGCAGCCAGCAAGGCCAGCCATACCTTGTCATGCATCCAAAGGTGCATCTCAAACCAGTCCAGAGAGGTGATACTCCCCCTCTATGCAACTTTGGTCAGGCTGCAGTTGGAGTACTGCGTCCAGTACTGGGCGCTGCACTTCAAAAGGGATGTGGCCAGCCTGGAGAGGGTTCAGAGGAGAGCCACGCACTTGGTGAGAGGGCAGCAGGACAGGCCCTATGAGGAGAGACTGAAGGACCTGACCCTGTTCAGCCTCGGCAAGAGGAGGCTGAGGGGGGACCTAGTGGCTGCCTACAAGCTCATCAGGGGGGATCAACAGCAAATAGGCAGAGTCCTTTTCTCCCCAGCACCACCTGGGGTGATGAGGAATAATGGTAATAAGGTGATGGAGAATAGGTTTAGGTTAGAGATCAGAAGGCAATATTTTACAGTTAGGGTGGCCAAAATCTAGAACCAACTTCCCAGGGAGGTTCTCCTTTCCCCTACCTTGACAAATTCAAGAGGAGGTTGGATGATCACCTGTCTGGGGTCTTGTGAACCCAGCATTCATTGCTGCCTGTGGCAGGGGGTCAGGCTAGATGATTTGTTCAGGTCCCTCCTGACCCTAGCTACTATGAAACAACTATGAAACCATCCCCAGATGAATGGTCTAGTTGAAAGACTAAATGGAACAATCAAGCGGTTGCTCAGGCGGTGCTCGCAGGAAGACCCCCGGAGGTTGGATACCATTTTAATGCCGTTGCTGTTTGTCTTGAGGGACGCCCCCCCAAGAGTTGATGCAGTATTCCCCATTCCAGCTAGTATATGGCCACAACCCTAGGGGACTGTTACAGGTTGTCAGGGAAGAATGGGAATGACTGTTAGGGTTAGGAACAGCCACAGAAAGATACCAGCAAGAACTGCTGGACTGAATCAACAAGGCATAGCGGATCGCCAGCCAAAATTTGAGGACCGCCCAAGAACAACAAGAGGCCCAATATAATAGGAGGACAAGAACACGGACATTCCATCCAGGAGATATGGTTTTGGTTGAGCTCCCAGCATCCTCAAGCAAGTATCTCACAGTGTGGCAAGGCCCATTTAGAGTTGTCCATCAAGTGAGGCCAGTGGATTATGAATTGCTCAAGCCGGGACACCACTGGGAACGTCAAATTTATGTGAATCACCTTAAGGAGTGGAAGATCCCACAGGGCTGGCTGGCACAAGAAGAGGCGGGGGAAGAACTGGGACCACTCTATCCCGAGTTAAGTGAATCCACAAGGAAGGATTCAGTGCAAATGGCAGAGGATCTCAATAGCAAGCAACAACAGGAGCTGTTGGACTTAATAGAGGCCTTCCAGGCAGTATTCCAGGAAACCCCGGGATGAGCGAGGGGAATTGAACATTAAATTAGAACTCCTCCTGGTGTGCTGGTTAGGGAAAGGTGGAGGCCGATACCCTAGCATTGGCAGCAGGAAATACAACAGGAGATGGAGAAAATGCAAAGACAGGGAATTTTACGGCCCTTGGCGTAGCTCCATTGTGCCAGTGGCCAAACCCAACGGGTCACTGCACCTGTGCATAGACTTCAGGAAGCTAAATGCTTTGATGACCTTCAATGACTTCTCAATGAGGTGGGTAATGTGCGGCATAGGGAGGATCAGCGAAGCCCTGTACATATCTACCCTCGACCTTGCTAAAGAGTACTGGCAAATCCCGATGGGCCCTGTGGATAGTGTCAAGACTGCTTTTGGGACCCCTTGGGGTTTATTCAAGTTTATACAGATGCCCTTTGGGCTGAACAGCACAGCAGCCACCTTCCAGAGGCTGATGGACACCATGCTTGCTCTGCACACATCGTACACAGCAGCATATATAGAAGACATCATCATCTTCACTCCCAGTTGGCACCAATACCTTAAGGCCCTGAGGGCAGTCCTGAGAGAACTTCAAGCAGCAGATTTGACTGCCAATCCCAAGAAATGCAAGTTAGCAGGACGAGAGATGGCATACCTAGAGTTTCAGGTAGGCCAGGGAACAATACGCCCCCTGGTAGATGAGGTCGAGGCCATACGACGATTCCAGGAGCCACGTACCTGTAAACAGCTATGCTCCTTCTTGGGACTCATTAATTATTACCAATGGTTCATATCACATTTTGAAGGCTTCTCTGCACCCCTCATGAATGTGCTTGGAGGGGGACCAACAGCAGTGCTGAAATGGATGCCAGAAATGAGAGAGAGCTTCAAGGAACTGAACGAGCTGATACACTGTGATGTCATAATACACACCCCTGATTTTGATGTCCCTTTTATATTGTAGATGGATGCATCAGGCAGCACCCTAGGGGCAGTATTACTACAAAGGTGTGGGGGAGAGGAGTGGCCGGTTGCCTTTTCCAGGCAGCTCAGCTGTGCCGAGACCAGGTATGCCACAGTCGAGAGGGAGTGCCTGGCAATACGCTGGGCAATAGAGTATTTTAAGTATTACCTGATGGGATGAGAATTCTTGGTGGTTACAGATCATACCCCACTGCAATGGCTAACCTGGAAACAAAGTGTAAATGCCCATATTACTTGCTGGGCTTTGGTGGTGCAACCCTTTAAGTTTATGATTGTGCACCGCCCTGGCAAAGATAATTTCATAGATGATTTTCTCTCCAGATGTGGTAGCCCAGACAAGTTGGTGGAGAAAGCACGCCACACTCATGAAGAGGAGCATTAGGCTCTGCAAGAAGCCGCACAAGGGGTCCAGACGCCACAAGGCAACTTATGGTGGGGGAAGTCTGTGGCAGTGAGATGCCCCCACAGGCTCCCGAAGGGGAGAGGTCAGTCCTCATGGGCCCCAAACCACACAAACAGCCCCCCGCCATGGGGGAAAACTTACCTCTAGGGGAGCAGCTGGATCCAGAGGCAGGAACCGCAGCCGCAAGAGCCAGCATTACGCTGGTTGTTTAATCAGCTCTTCCCTGGGCAGAGAAAAACCAAGCCAATCACAGCGGCCACAATGGCCACTGTGAGAAGATTTAAAAGCCCTACCGGAACCCAGGGAGGGGAGAGCAAGGGAGCATGCTGATGTGGTGTGTGCCAGACATTCTGAGGCTCCTGCAGCAGACAGGAGCAGCACAGCTGGCTCAACGCCAGCAGGCAGAGCAGGGGAGTCATCTGAGTCCCCTGTATGAGGATGGGAGGAAGGAGGGTACTCCACACCCCTCTCCTCCCCAGGGGTCTATTTCTTTTGACAAAAAAACAAAACAAAAGAGAATAGGCGCAAAACCAGAAGTGCCCTACTTGGAGGTGTTGAAGTAGGCGCCAGCCAACTCAAGTCCAGCTTGCCAGTCTCCACAATGGGAAGGCTACTCATTGGGGCAGGCTGACAAGTTCCAACAGAACCCACACTGATGCATGTTCCCTCTCTAGGCAAGCAGAGGTCGATCAAGCACAACCAAATCACACCGTTGGCACCCATCCAGTTGGCGAGTGGACAGGGTGTAGGGAAGGTGGAGCCCTGTGGTACATTGCACCTGAACTGTGAGTACTGCTATCCCTGGGGGTCCCCCCAGGAAGAAGATCTCCACTGAACCCTCCCTTTATCTAATAACACCAAGTCGTGGCAGGAGAGTTGAGGGGAGGAGCCCTGTGTTGGACAGATAGTGCGTCACTCGGGGAACCCCCACTTAGGGCACTTTTTATCACACATAGAAATAACATTTTTAACTAAGTGAAATTTTACCAATGCATGGTCTCAACAACAGCTTCCTCTCCCCTTTTTGAAGACAGCTGTACCTGGGTCCACAATCAGAAAGAGCCACCAATGTGATGCTGCAGCTGGCAAAGCAAATAAAATGCTGGCTTGCATCTACCAATGCATCTCAAGCACGACTCAAGAAGTCATCCTTCTGCTTTACTTGACCTTTATGAGACAGCAGCTGGAGTACTGTATCCAATTCTGAGCTCCACACTTTAGAAAAGATGTGGTGAAGCTAGAGAGAGTCCAGAGGAGAGCCACACACATGATTAGAGGTCAAGAGAATAGGCCTTATGAGGAGAGGCATGGGACTCTTCAGCCTGGACAAGTGAAGGCTCAGGGGTGACTTGGTGGCAGGCTATAAGTATATAAGGGATGTGCATCAGGAACTGGGAGAACATCTATTCACCAGGACACCACAAGGGAAGACAAGGTCTAATGGTTGCAAACTGCTGGAAGACCATTTTAGATTGGACATAAGGAAAAACTTCTTTATTGTCCGAGTCTCCAGAGTCTGGAATAAGCTCCCCCCAGAAGTAGTACAAGCACCTACTCTGGAGAAATGCTTGGATGTTTATCTTGCTGGGGCAATCTGACCTCAGCTGATTTCCTGCCCCTTGAGCAGGGGGCTGGACCCGATGATCCTGTGAGGTCCATTCCATGTCTAATGTCTATGAAATCTATGATATTCTCAAATTCTATACCTTGTTGTTAGGGCACTGGCCTGGAAGACTCCAGTTTAAATCTCTACTCTTCATTTTTTCATCCCAGATTAATTCAAATCAAGCAAATCAGGCCTTCAGTTTCCCATACCCTAGGTCAATACCTAACCACTAGGTAATACAGTGAGTGTTTTTCTTTCTGTGAGCAAAAAGCCATCTTACACAAAAAAGTCTGGGTTTGATCTGAAAACTGACATTTCAACACAAATCTGATTTATGAAAACATTAAACAGCTGTTTGTTTTTATTTTTGTTTTCCCCCAATGTAAAATGAAAGCAGATTTTGAAAACTCAAAGACTGCTGTGCAATGAAATTGTCATACTCCAGACAGTTTTATTATGGAGTACTTTTATTATGATCCCTAGCAGGCTCTTGGGCAAAGGTTGGGAAAGAAGCTTTGGAAAATTCCAAAACCCTTTGGCTGAGCCAGAGTGAAAGGAGAGCTATGTAATGCTGGGAGGCTGTTGAGAGAGATTTATAAAATAGAGGCTTAATTCAAAGCCCACTGAAACCAAGGAAAAGTTGTATGGAGAGATTTATAGCTATATGTTGTGGCAACTCATGAGGAGAGGCCCTCAGAAGGATGTTGTGTTCATCCTTCATGGGCAAAAAACAACCACATCCAGTGGAGGGAGGGGAGGGAAGAAGAGAGAAAAGAAGTGGGAAAGAAAAAGGGAAGGAGAAAAGAGAAAAGGAGAAAGAAGGAAAAGGAGGAAAAAGGGAAAGGGAAGACAATGAAGGGGGGTAGAGGCTAGGTCATGTGAGTAAGTAGGTGACATAAGTCTGATCTTTGCTTTGAACAATCTGCTGTAGCAGGGACAAGAGAATGATGAGAAATGGATACGGAAGGTGTTTGTTTTCCTGGCCGCACGTTTCTTCATTGCTTCTGCCATGCATTGCTGTTCAAAGGCCAATGCTCTGCTCTGGATTTGGGACTTCCAGGATGGATGGTTGTGAGCAATTTGTTTCCATAACTCTGGGTCAATGCCAAAACTCTTTAGGGACACCTTTAAGGTATCCTTGTACTGCTTCTTTGATACAAGGATCTTAGGTACTATCTCAGAAGGATTATGCTTTGCAAAAGTGTTTAATTACATTGGGTGAATAGTCTGCATTCTGAAGGTATTTTTAAAAAGCATTAGTCACAGCAAGAAATGAAGGAATAGATATGAGATGTCTGGAGACAGAAGCATTCCAATTCTCCTTGATTATACAGGAACAGTTCCTAGCAATGCTCTCAAAGTTTCAAATTTAATGTCTTTAGAACACATTCTCACTTTATCACCAAACCCCCAAAATATACAATTGGATTCTACACATATTTAAAGCTGTTATGCCATGGTGCTAAATTTTAAGGACATAATTAAACAAATTTCCCAAAAGCATATAGATTTTTAATTTAGAATTTTAGTCTCAATTAACATAGGTATTGTAAATGCATTTGCCTTTGGTTTTGAGTATCTGAACTATGTCAGTGTCTTAGAAAAGTAGGCATTCCTGGCCTCAGAGCTAGATTCAAGTCCTATGCAGCAGTAATACTTTAGTTCCTGTTTCTTTTGATTCCACTCTTCAGTAAGAATCTCAAATTTCAAGCTCTCTCTGAGGTTGTTAGCAATAACCTTCTCTTTTACTAAAGCTTTTTCTCCTTGAGTATCACTTAAATTCCCTGACATTGGAATGATGTGCAAGAAATGAGGATTATCAAACAACCAGCAAGAAAGGCCTATATAAAAGTTGTTTTAAAATGTAGGAAATGTAGTCCTTTAATCAGTTTAATTTAATCTCTCCCCTGTGGCTAATTCATGAACAAAAAGTAATTAAAAACTTATCTTCTTTTTTATAAGTGGTGGGGAAAAAAGTCTTAATCCTCTAATTCTTCATTAAAAGTTAGTGTGGCCAACAGAATTAAAAGGGGAAAAACAGATCACTTTAAAATTCAAAATTATGTTTTTTTTAAGATGGTAAATGCTATTCTTTTATGTTATGTGCACTACACTAAACAGTAGCCAGATGGTACAACTGGTAGCACAACATTGTAAAAATTGTAATGAAAGCCACTTTTAGCATCAGGTACTGGAAAATGGCCCTGCCTAAAGCACCTTCCATCTGTGAATTTCAGCTATGGTACTTCTGCCAACATACTTATCCTACAAATGAATTTTAAGACATTTTCATTTTGAACTGACTTTATAAAAAAGTATATGTAGGGTTAAATTTCTTTAAGTGTTATTAAAAGTAAAGGATGGCACAAGATCAAAATCATATAGAAGTTTCACTTTTAGTTTCCCTAGGAGCTGCTTGACACAGTTTAAAAATAAACTTGTAAAAATAGGCTGTCCTCTTTTTTTTCTATTTGGTCAACCCAGCAATTGAAAACTTAACATATTAAAGGTCAAAATGGTCTCCCATTGGAGCCTGCCCATTCTCTCACAGAGAAGCAAGACAAATGAGTTTTGCAGTATGCCCTGAAAGTCAATACACATGGACCAGTTTGAGGAAATGATTTTGGAGCACGGTGGGCAGGCACAGGCACAGGCATGGTAATGTGTCTTCTTTTTGAGGTTATCCAAATGAAATGTTACTTTCAGCTCTCCACCACAAAATGAGCGATTATTTGGACAAGGAAATTGCTCTAAAACTGCTCTATTCTGAATGATAAAAATACTCATTCACTGTCCCTCACCTGCTCTCCATTTATTCTCAACTATTTCTGAGCATCCCCTGAGGCATGACAGGTTGTCTTAGCTATCAACAGCTTCACTTCTGAAAGGAAAATAACATATCTGAATATAATTAAATTAGAAGTAAAAGTATTTGCTGACTGCATGGCTTTCTTCATTTCTTCTTCACATTCATCTGCATCCATTTTTTTGTTTCTGCTTCCTTTCTTTCACCCTATATATTGTCTCTGTTAAGGAACAACTTTCATTAATTTGTTTTCCTCTTCTTGTCTTCCTTAATAGTTAATAGTCTTCCTCAATCTTTAATAGTTTTATGCCTCAAAACTGCTTTATTCCTTTTCTCCATTAGTAACTTTGGATAAGAAGGGTCCAAAAGAACACTTTGGCTTATTTCCTGAAGGCTTGTTGATCTCTCCTGAAGTACGCATCATGGTCTCTCATCATGTTCTGGACCCTTTCCAGCTCTCCATGATAGCTTGATAGCCATGTGTAACAGGTGGCCGCTCGGGGCTGGGCTAAAATGTGGCCCACACACCTGTTCCTGGGGCAACCGCCCACCTACTCGCCTGCCATGCCTTGTTGATAATTGATTAATCAGTGTTAATTAGCGGGAGGCTGCTCTTGTACTGCCCCGCTGCTAGGGGGCGCTATCTGCGGCTCCATTTCCTCCCCTACACCGCAGTCCACACCTCACCGATGGAATAGTCGTTGACTCAGGTCTATCACTATCTGGCCCCTTCCTGTTCTCTCTGGGCCTTCCTTCCTTGGATGCACTCCCTCCAGTGCTAGGGCTCTCCCCAACCCTATCTCACTCTGTGCCCTCTTCTCTGGGGCCTTATCTACAATGCTGCCCCCGCTCTGGGGCCTTCTCAGTGATGCTACACCCTCTCCTGGGGCTTCCCAATAATGAGGCCCTCTCCTGGGGCTCTCCTTGCCCACACTGGGGCTTCTCAATAATGAATGCAGCCCTCTCCTGGGGCTCTCTGTGCCCACACTGGGGCTCCTTAATAATGCTGCCCCCTATCTGGGGCTCACCATGCCCACACTGGGCTTCTCCGTAAGGCTGCCCCCTATCTGGGGCTCTCTGTGCCCACACTGGGGCTCCTTAATAATGCTGCCCCCTATCTGGGGCTCACCGTGCCCACACTGGGCTTCTCCGTAAGGCTGCCCCCTATCTGGGGCTCTCTGTGCCCACACTGGGGCTCCTTAATAATGCTGCCCCCTATCCGGGGCTCACCGTGCCCAACTTGGGTTTCTCAGCAAGACAGCCCCCTCTCTGGGGCTCACCGTGTCCACACTGGGGCTCCTTAATAATGCCCCCTCTCTGGGGCTCTCCGGAAACTGCCCTCTCTCTGGGGCTGGGGTCTATGTACCCCATACGCTGCACCCTTACTGGCGCTGGGGTTCCCATGCTACTGTGGGTTCCTTATGAGGCCTCCTCCAACCCCTAACAGCCTCACCCAAACCACCAGTGTAACAACAAAACAAAACAGAAACTCAAGCCTCTTGGCTATAACCTAAACATAAGCCACCTGTCTATAACAGCATTGCTCAAGCATCTTAGAGATGTCATAAGCTGTACCTGTGGTCAGGCTTCTTCCCACATCCTGGCTTAGGGAGCTCCTGCCTCTCTGGCTGCTGCCAGGGAACTGACTCTGGCCCCAGCCCCTAACATTTATAAGGGAGCCAGGCCCTGCCCCCCTCTGGTCAGCTGACCTTCTTTGTTTGCCCTAGCAACCCACAGCTGGGCTCCTTAGTCACTGCTAGGGCTCCCTCCCTAGCAGTTTCCCCTCTTCAGGAGCAGGGCACCTCAGTGCTCTGTGACAGCATGATTTGCAAAAAAACCACACACAAAAAACAACAACAACAACAAAAAACCACCCTAATGAATCCAGAAAGAAGTGATGCATTTGATTTTTAGAAATATTTTACCTTTTGGGATAAAAGCATCTGGAAAGGCTGGGAGCTTCTACAGTGCACACTATTGGACGCCCAACAAGAAATTGTTCTGACACAATAGAAGAACAAGAGAGAAGGGCAAGAAACTAATATGGCTGCACAAGGAGCTTCTGAGATGTGTCAAATGCAAAAAAAGAAAAAACATAGGCACTGGAAAAATGGACAGGTCACCAAGGAAATTGCAAGAACCTGCATGGGAAAAATCAGGAAGACAAAGATAAAGAATGCCCTGCACCTTGCAAAGGAGGTTAAAGACCACAAAGAGAGGTTCTATAAGCATATTGGCTAGAAAAGAAAGACCAAGGAAGCTGTAGGCCCACTGGTAACTAGCTGGGGGAGAGGAAGAGGGGAGGGACTCTTAATAAAAGATGCAAAAAAGAAGGTGGAGTTACTCAACAGCTACTTTACCTTAGTCTTCACAAAAATATTAAGACACCTAATAAGAATTATTTGGTAATGGATGGACATAAGCTAAAGAATGAGATAAGAAAGGAGAAAGTCAGAGAACTTTTGACAGGTTTGAATAAATTCCAGTCAAAAGGGCCTGATGAATTTCATCCCAGAGTATTAAAAGAACTGACAGAAAAGACCTTTGAGCCCTTGGCAATAATATTCATAAAGTCATAGGAGACGGGGAACTGGACAGTGCCCCTCTTTAAACAAGGCAAAAAAGAAATCTGGAGAACTACACACTGCCTAGACTAATCTCAATACCCAAAGTTACTAGAGCATATCCTCAGAAAGTTCATCTATAAGCATTTGGAGAAGGAAAGGCTGATCACAAGCAGCCAATATTGATTTATTAAGTACAAATTGTGCCAAACAAACTTGATCTCCTTCTTTGACAAAGTAACTACTTAGGGAGATGAAGGTTTTTTACAAGGTCCCATATGACCTTTTCATAAACAAATTGGAGAAATGCAGGCTAGACAAAACTACTATCTGGTGGATAGACAATTAGCTCAACAGTCACAAGCACAGGTTAATTATAAATGGATCCATACCAGAGTGGAAGGAAGTTTTGGGTCGAGTCTTAAAGGGGTCTGTTCTGGGCCCAGCACTGTTCTGGGTCCCACTGTTCTGGGTTTATTAATGATTTTGATGCTGTCATAGAAAGCTTCTTTAGCAGATTTGAAGACAATATGAAAGTGGGAAGGATTATAAACATGTTGGATAATAGGAGTGCAATACAGAAGGATACTGACAGATTGGAAAGCTGGGATGAAGCTAATAGGGTGAAGTTCAATGCTGACAAATACAAGGCACTATGCCTCCATAAAAATAAACAAAAATGCAAATACAAAATGGGTGACACCTGGCTGGATGGCAGCACCATGGAAAAGGGTCTGGGAGTCTTGGTAGATCACAGGCTCAATATGCATCTTCAGTGTGATAAAGCTGTACAAAAGTTAAATGCAGTTTTGTGATGCACCAATAGAAGCATTACATGCAAGGCATGGGAGGTGATAGTACCTCTCTACTTGGCACTGCTTAGACCTCATTTGGAATAATGTGTTCAGTTTTGGGCTCCATATTTTTAAAAGGTGTAGAGAATTTAGAGAGGGTCCAGGGTGGCAACAAAAATGTTCAAGGGTTTGGAAGGCAAGTCATACAAGGAAAAGTTGAAGGGGCTAATTATACTTAGCTTGCAGAAAAGGCACTTAAGAGGAGACATGATAGCAGTCTTCAAACACTTGAACAGTTCCCATAAAGAAGAGGGAAAACATCTGTTTTTTTCTTGTTGCAAAGAGTAGGATGTGGAACAATGGCTTAAAGTTTCAGCAAAGAAGATTTAGATTGGATATCTTCACTGTTAGAACAGTGAGATAGTGGAATAGACTGCTTAGGAAATTGTGGACTCTACATCACTGGAAGTATTCAGAAAAAGGCTGGATAGCCACTGGTCAGGGACGATATAGACATATGGTCTGTTATGGGTATTTCCTATGCTTCTGGGATTTACTGGTTGCCATATGGGGCTGGAAGGGAATTTCCACCCCCATTCCACTGCTACATGATATGTTTTTTCTTAAGCCTTCTTCAGAGGTAGTGAGTGTTGGCTGCAGTCAAATCTGGGGATCCTGATGGACTTAAACTTAGAGTTTCCTGACTAGAGGTTCTTGCCCTTTTGCTCAGGGTCAAAATAATTATTATATCTGGGGTCAGGAAGGAATTTTACTCCATGATCAGATTAGTATGGCTTGTGGATGTTGGTACTGGATTTATGACCCAGATACCTTGTTCTGAGTGGACCCAAACTCTCAGACTGGTCATGACCTCTCCGTTCAATAACAGGCAAATGTTATCAATGCACAGTGATAGCAGCTAAAAATAATACAAACAATTTTGTATCTACCAGTCCTAGAGCCATCATCAGAGTCAAGATACCTCTGGGCAGTACGCAAGTTTCACTCTCAGATTCTTTCCTGAATGTTAGATGTCAGCACCCTGGAGGTCAAAGGCCAAGGTCCCCTCCCTTCTCCGTCCCAGTGGGGTGGGTGAGATGGGTGGTGGTGTGCCCTCTGTCCATAGTGGCCTCAGGTTTGCAGTCAGGGACCATTTGTTACTCTTGTAGCAAAACCCCCAGTCTTTCTTTTTTTTTTTTTTTTTTAATTTTAAAATGCATTGCCTCGCCTTCCCCAACCATTTCTGACTTTTTCTCTTCCTCTCTATTCCCTATAGATAAGTATAAGTGAGCTCAGACTTAGGATAAGCTTTAAACATTTTTATTTTACTGGCAAGTTTTTGGTTTTGGATATCCACTGTTTTATATTGTATTACTATTAGGTTTGTACTGATTCTTACTGTTGTATATTGTATTATTATCATTTTTGTATTGATTTTTATTGTTTCATATGGATATTGTATGGTTAGGGCCTGTGTTTGTAAGTGAACCAAAGTCATGTCAAGTTTCTATTTTATATGTCAAGCCTCCATCTTCTGTCCTCTGCCTGGGTATCCCACGTTGCAACAATATAATTCATTGTACCCCTGCCATGTAAATTGGTTCCCTGATGAATGAGAATGATTGGGAATGATTGAAATGCAATGGTAGCACGCCTCTACTGAACGGCCTGTAATGACTGGGCCATCAACGTGCATTGATTCACCCAGGAACCACAGACCTCACCCAGGAACAGAGACAAGACCAGCGTTCGAAAAACAAAAAACCCTGCAGAACCAGCAACTCTCACCATTACAGACACCCAAAACTGTACATCCCTGCATGGAGCACACATGTTCAGTACGCCAGGGGCTGACCCTTGCCTGGGCATGCCTCCTGTCACTAGGGTCACACAAGGTCTGCCCCTATAAAAAGGGGCAGTGAAAACAGACCGAGTGGAACGCTTTTTCCATCTGGACCAGCACCATGCCACACCACCTATCTACCCAGAGGCCCTGCCGGCGACCCCCCTCTGGACAACATCTACTGGACAAGGACCCCTTTCCAGCCTGGATAGGTAGATATTACCTGCACACCTCCTCCTACAATTTGGACTCTCTCTCTCTCTCCTCCTGGACTTCAGTGGACTTCAGCCCCTGCACCAAGCCTCTTTAACCCCTGCTGCCATTTTGTGTGTGTGTGTGGGTGGGTGGATAGGTGCAAGGGAACCAATAAGATATTGTGTCACCATCTCCCCTGTTCAATCAAACCACTGTCATTTGCAACCCCAGGTTGGGTCATGTTTTACTGAATCCCAGTCCCTTCCTTATCTTAAATTCCAGCCTCATTCTCTCTCTCTCTCTCTCAATTCCAGCCCCGACCCCTCTCCACTCGTTTCCTGATCTCCTCTCAATTCCTACTGCCTTTTCCCTGTGACTTTCTGCTGCCTTTCTCTGCTTCCCTGTTGCCCCTGTTGCATTGCAGTCTCTCCTGACACTTTCCTGTGATTTTCTGCTGTCCCCCTGCCTCCCATGCTCCTACTGCCTTTTCCCTGTGACTTTCTGCCGCCTTTCTCTGCTTTGCCACTTCCCCTGCCACCTTTCAGTCTCTCCTGCTGCTTTTCCTGTGATTTTCTGCTGTCCGTCTCTCTGTTTTCAGGCTTCCTCTGCACCTTCTGTAGTCACCCCCCTCCCCCCTGCTGCAGCTTCTCAGCTCCTCATGGCTGTCCTGCAGTTTCCTCCAGCAGCTGGAGCCTTTCTCCAGCTCCCAGCACCTACTGATGCTCCCTGCAACTTCTCTATCTGCCCCAGAGCCATCCTCTGGCTCCCTGCATCCACAGCCCCTCTTTAACACCCACACTTCCCCTTAGTCCTATTTTCCCTCTCCCCACCTACCTTTTCAGCTCCCCCGTAGCTCTGGCTCCAGTCCCAGCCTCTGTGCTGGCATCGCTTCCCTCTTCTGCAGGCTTTGGGCATTGGGTTTTAATCAATTAAGATCAATTAACCTAAAGTTACCCCCAAGCCTCAATTCTTCAGCCCAGGCCCCTGTAGTCTACCGGTTCTAACCCCGGTCATGATAACCTTAACTCCCTACACTTCTACTTTCTTACCTTAACCTTTCCCCAGGTATCCCAAGTACACCAAGCACATACATACATACACATCACAACACCCAACTTAGGAACTCACCTGTGTGTATGTGTAGGTGGGCGGTATGTCTGTAAATTAGTAAATACACACACACATATATATATATATACATATATAGATATCATTTTGTGTGGGGGGGGTATATAAATTAATATTCCATGTATCTGTATTGAATGTGCAGGTGTTGGTAATTGGTAACTGATTCTGTCTAAATTTGGTGTGTGTAGCGTGTATGGGCTTAAACTGGTGATAGGTGTACATGAACCTAGACTAGTTATTTTGAATGTGTGTGTATCTGAGTTGCTAGCGTGAGAGTTTGTGTGTGTGTGTGTGTGTGTGTGTGTGTGTGTGTATGGCATTGTCTGCATGATATATGAATTAGTAATCTGTGTCTTACTTTTGGGGTGTATAGTGTATGTGTTTAAATTGGTGATAGATATGCATGTGCCTAGGCTGGTTTGAATGTGTGTGCACCTAAGCTGGTGGTGTGCATGTGTATGCACCTAACTGATTTGTGTGTTTGTATTTGTGCAATTGTGTCACACCCTCCTGTCTAACAGTGCAAAATTGAAATCCTGAGAGTTGGCCTGACCCCCCAGGGCAACACTCTGACATCCCTTCATTTGTATCCTTTCTATCGCTCTGACGGCTCTTCACCACCAGGCATCACTGATTGGTTTCCCTGTAGTCATCATGCTGTTCATATTCTGTCCTGTCAGCATATTCCTTTGTTTGACAAATCCATCACATGCATACATTTTCATTTGGGATTTTACTGGCCTTCTCTTAATTTGGACTGTTCACCAAAGCCAGAAATCCCAAGAGCTGTGCAGTTTGGCATTGTAACCTGCAGAGTCCTTTATCTTTGTTTGGGTATGCTGTTCATGTTATGAAATGGTTTGGTATGTCTTCAATTTCCCAGCTTATGTGTCTGCTGGCTTCAGATTCTGTGGCCCTTGAAGGAAACTTTGTCACAAACAGGCTTTTAGAAATCAATTAACCCTTGCTGTTGCCCTGGACCATTATTCTAATACAATATCTACATTATCCACAAGCCAATTCCCAAAAAGAAAACCTATAAATATCATTTTCTAGCTATCAGTGGGGGATTTTGCCTTTTTCTATAGTGGGGAGAGAGAGAGAGGGTGGCTCTCTTCCTGGTATCTCATGCATATTTTAACAACCATTGCAACAGCAGGACATAGGTAGCCCATGTCCCCCTGCTATACCCATGGCAGGTTAGGTTGTTATGTCTCGTGTATCAGCCTGACCTCTATCCTGGGGACAGCCTTAGAAAAGTTTATTAAAGAGGCCATTCTTAATGGAGTGGACAATGCCAACATCCTGAGGGATAGCCAGCACGGGTTTGTTATAAGTAGGTCTTGCTTGACCAATCTCATTTCCTTTTACGACCAAGTGACCTATCACCTGGACAAGGAAGAAGAGATTGATGTCATATATCTTGACTTTAAAAAGCTTTCAATCTGGTATCCCATGATCACCTCTTGGCAAAACTGGCCAATTGTGGCCTTGGGTCCACCACGATCCACTGGCTGGGAAATTGGCTCTGTGGTTGGGCCCAGACAGTGGTAGTTGACGGAAGTCAATCATCATGGTGCTCTGTGACCAGTGGGGTCACCCAAGACTCTGTCCTTGGACCCATATTGTTCAACATCTTCATTAATGATGTGGACACTGGAGTCAGAAGCAGACTGGCCAAGTTTGCCAACGACACCAAACTTTGGGGCAAAGCATCCACAACTGAAGACAGGAGGGCAATCCAGGCTGACTTGGACAGGCTCAGCAAATGGGCAGACAAGGACCTGATGGTGTTTAACACCGAAAAATGCAAGGTTCTCCACCTTGGGAGGAAAAACCTGCAGCATCCTTATAGGCTCGGCAGTGCTACGCTGACTAGTACTATGGAAGAAAGAGACTTGGGGGTCATGATTGACCACAAGATGAACATGAGCCTTCAATGCAATTCTGCAGCTAGTAAAGTGACCAAAATGCTGGCTTGCATCCATAGATGCTGTCACAGCTGGAGTACTGCGTCCAGTTTTGGGCTCCACAATTCAAAAAGGATGTGGAGAAGCTCAAGAGAGTCTAGAGAAGAGCCACATGCATGACCAGAGGTCAGGAAAACAGACCTTATGAAGACAGGCTGAGAGTCATGGGGCTCTTTATCCTGGAAAGGTGCAGGCTTAGGGATGATCTGATGGCCACCTATAAGTTTATCAGGGGTGACCACCAGTATCTGGGGGAATATTTGTTCACCAGAGCACCCCAAGGGATGATGAGGTCGAATGGTTATAAGCTACTGCAAGACTGTTTCAGGCTGGACATAAGGAAGAATTTCTTTACTGTCCAAGCCCCCAAGGTCTGGAATAGCCTGCCATTGGAGGTGGTTCAAGCACCTTCATTGAACACCTTCAAGAGAAAATTGGATGCTTACCTTCCTGGGATCCTATGAACCCATCTGACTTCCTGCCCTTCGGGCAGGCAGCTGGACTTGATGATCTTCCGAGGTCCCTTCCAGCCCTAATGTCTATGAAAGTCTATGAAAGTGTTGACCATGTGGTTTTGCCAATAAGCTAGACAATGAATATACATAGGATGTTTTGGATAGGGATGATCCTGCCTCAGGTAGAGGGTTGAACTAGATGACCTATGGAAGTCTCTTTCCACCCTACTTCTTGATGATTAAAGCCTTTGATGTACAATCTGTTTTGTAACTCAAATGGGAGCCACAATTACAGTCTAAACTATAATCTTGACTTGTCTCTCAGCATCTCCCATGCATGCTCTTAGTTCAAGTTTAACATGGCTATAACAAAGCTTTTAATCTTCTGCAAAGTGTTCTTTCCCTCCACCTCTTTTCTCCTTCACTATCATTAGCACTGACAGCTTGCCTTTCATATAGATCAACAATTACATCATTTTTTACTTGGACCCTTTGTTAGGTTCTGATATTCAGTTTATTTAAGGCTTGTTTATTCTTTCTGCATAACATACCTAAGAAAAAACCTTTCCTCCCTTATTTCTTTGCAAAGCTAAATCACTCATCTAGACGCACATCATTTTTCATATTGATTACTGCAACATCTTTTCCTCTGGCTTTGACAAATTCAGCTTTGGTCTGCTCATATTCATTCAGACTACTACTGTAGGCCTCACTGGGACACTGATAAATATATACTGCTCACACAAAGGCTTTGCTAAAACAATGACCAGAGTAGGCCTGACCAACCTACCTGGCCAATGCATGAATTCCTTAGATAAGCAAAACTTGGCACATGGGCCAAATGTGCACTCCTGCCAGAAGATGAGAGGGGAAGATGGATGTACAAGATATAGGATAGTCCAGTTTCAGAATGATAAGGCTGGAACAGGAACACCCAGATTAGGATATGGAACAAGCCCACGGTACAGGACAGGGTAAGATATTCAAAACACTGGTGGAATGTAACATGGACTTTGTTTTGACAACTGTATAAAAGAATTGGAAAGTATGATAAATTTGTATTGGCCTAAGTGAGCCTAGGTGGTGCTGTGTCAGTACGTTGTCACAGGCACACATGTATTAACACCTTGTCTGTCAGATCACAAGTATATTAGGGCCATGCCTTGCACACAATAAATCTGACCAAGCCTTTGGCACCAAACCAAGCCTGTCTTGTCTTTAAAGCATTGGGATCTCCTGGATATAACTTTTACCAGCACTGCAGTTCCTAGGACTTTAACACTGACAACACATTAATAACCCTTAACAGAACAGAAACAATGACAACTACTAGCCCATAGTTTTGACCATGGTACCCATTTTTTAATCTCTCCATTGGTTCCCCCTTCTCATACTTTCTTTGTTAGCACTTTCAAAGCCAACATGGCCTATCCCAAGACTGTCTATCATTTCCCATATGCAACAGCACTGCTAAATCCTACTGCCACTTGCCCCATGGTGTCAGCCTCCCTTGCTCATTTGTTAAATTCTAGAATAAACACCTTTATACTTTGTCTAAAGCTGCCCTTCATGGTTAGGAGGAGGTCACTCTAAGCTTCCACAATATAACCTCATAATCCTCTTCATATCTATACATTAAATTCTCTTTTGCCATAACCCCTTCAAAAAAATACTTGAACTTTCAAAACATTTTGACCAGCCTCGTTTCATTTCAAGGCTGTTTCAAAGCCCTCTGTTCTGTTTTGATTTTGCTGTTTCGAGCTGAAAATGAGTTGAAATAGCATCAAAATGAAACAGCCAGCAAACCTTCACATGGCCCTTCTGTCTGACATGCTGATCAACAAGGTCAGGATTTCATCCAGTAACTTCACTGGGGTTGTGTCGATTTATGTAAGATAATGTCCCAGACTTTGGAAACCAGAGGCAAACTTTTTTTTTCTTGGACTTGAGTATAAGGCAGTGGGGGGTAGACAGCTGCTGCAGATATACAACCTGGCATCTGCCTTCCTCCCGGCTGACCTCACTTCAGGCATGGGAGAGCAAGTAGCATGGAAGGCAGGGGGCACAGGCACCAGGGGAGGTAGGCAGCAAGGCAGGAAAGTGGTGATGGGGACAGGTGGCAAGATGTGGGGCAACAAGAGGCAGGAGTCAAGCTGCTTGACCCCCTACTGCCCCTCCTGCCTTACCTCATTACTGCCTTCCATCCCACCACCTCCCAACTACTGCTTCCCCAACAGCCTGCCCCCCACCACTCCTTTCCCCACTGCAGTGGTGGGAAGAGGTACGAATTTAAGACAACTCCTCAATAATTAGCTTCTATACATGGAAAATTATAATGTATACATTTTCCATGTATAGAATCTAATTATTGGGAGGTCATTTTAAAATTAGAGTAATCTTGGATTCAGGTAAATGCGGTAAGAAAATGTAATGGTGCATAAATCACTTAACAAAATGTTAGGAATCATTGTTTACATAAATATAAAAATAAATAGATAAAATGCATAACAGTAATAATACAATTAGCATTTTTATAAATAAAATAAATGCAACAGAAATCATATGCAGCTGTTTATATTAATAAACATGAGTCTCTAATCTAGGATTCCATTTTTCAGCTCTTTTTAAGTAACTTCCACATCAAATGTGCTCAGTTTACACTGTGAGAACCTTAGTTTTTCACTATTAGAACTGCAAACTCAACTTGGGTTCTGAAAGCCAAGCAACCTACTTCCTTTCTGTGTGTCACATCATCAGCCATAAAAATGATCCGGCAGTTGAGATCAGTCAACTTCTCTGTCAGTGGCTCATAAACCACTATAGAATCCAACTCACTCTCTCATAGCTTCGTGGGCTTGTAGAGTGACACAGATTAAAAGCAATACAAACATATCTCTGCCAGTAAAACAGATGTCTCTCAGGGAGTGATTTGTCTATGAAGAAGATTACAGTTTCTGAACACAACCCACATTGGCTCCTTTTAAATCTCCTGTTGCTTGGAAATGGGGAACCTAAGATTCAGAGTCTGGGTCCAATTCAGATACACATATAAATGTGGATTTAAAACAAACAAGCAAAAAACCCAGTGATGATTTAATTTCTCCTACAGAAGTCAGTGACACCTTAATGAAATATTTTCATGCAAAGGTTCCCAGTTGACCTGGACTATCTAAACTCTCCTAAATGAGCAGAATTGGGCTAAACATCTTACAAGCAGAGGCTCCATTTTAAAACTCCTTGACATACACTATGCAGAAAATAAGACAAACGTTTCCTTAGACTAGGGGCCCCTCTACACATACAGGTAAGGATTCAATGGGATCTAATGCACAGTCCACACAATTGCACCTACTGCCATACCACACGTGCATTGTAGGAGGTGTGCTTGTGACATTGCACGTTAGATCTAATCATACCTTGTTGCTGGGACAGGGGGAAACTGATCCTGGTCTCTTCCTAGACCAGCAAGAAGCAAGCTCCAGTGGCTGGGAGCCCCCTCAGCTGAAACTCCCGGGGGTGGAAGATCACAGCCACACCCTATGGCTCCTAGGACCCAGCTGGGTCCCAGCACAAGGAAGCATATCACCAGAACCCAGCATCAACCTTTCAGTTGCAGGTCTCCTAGACTTGGCTGGATATAGTGTGCCTCTGTGGCTGGGACCCCAGTCAGCTAACAAGACTCCCACAGAGGAGGCCATGCTACACATGCAAATGCAAGCTGGATACCAACCATATATCCACATTGTCAAGGTCTAACTTTATAGCTGATTGGACCTTTTCATGGAAGAACAGGTAATTTGCACATATACCTGGCTTTAGTTAAGTCCACAATTAACCTGTTAATTCTGCAAAACCTGTAATGTGTAGAGGAGGCCTGTGTCATCACTCATCTTCCTCCTCTTTTTTTGAAAATGTGCCTGGTTTCAGAAGTCCAGAGATCAATAACAGAGCTATCATGGAGGGTATTTAAGCTATAGGAGTGTCATTTATCCCATATATTGGAATGATTATGTTTAATTTCACAGTTTATACTTTCTAACAATTCTGCAGTTAAATCTGAAATTTAGATAATGATTACATTGAGGGAATGAGCTTAGCTGCCTCAGAAGTTGTTCTTGGCACATATGGGTATATCTGCACAACTCAACGCTGAACAACCAAGCTCAGGCATCTTTGCATAGCACCTGTACCTTGTTGTCATGTCCTATAGTACAGCAAAGCAATGTGGAGATACCTGTAATATATAAGATTCTGCTCGTCTTTTTATAAAAAAAAATCTCATGCAGAGCAGCTTACAGTAACAGAGCACACCTGGACTTTTTTACAATTCCCTAGATGAGTTGCAAATCTATGAATCATCATCCAGTGTGCACTCCACTTGTCCATCTTTAAAAAAATCCTCTCAGTATTACTGTAGATAATGGAATATAGTTTTGTAGACCAGTAATCTCTCTCTATTTTTTCTGAAGGGCACTTTGTTATGTCAAATCTTTCTGCTCAAGTCATTCTTCAAAAATGCCCTTTCTTCTACATGAAAAACACCAGCAGTGAGTAAGAAGACACTTATCAACAGTGTGAAGCAGGCAGGCACTGAGGTTTCATCAAAAACTGATGTATGTAGTAATGCTACTTTTATCTTTTACTATTGCAGCAGCCTTAGAACAAAGAATAAAGGACTTCATAAATGTCAGAATTCTACAGTAAACAGTCCTAGAGGTTGTAAAGTTGGAGCTAAATAAGAATGATCTTTATTATTGGCTCTGAGGCTCAAACTCAGATTATTGAGGAGACAATTCTGTTCGTGTAGATTTACTGTTCACTGACCGAGTTGGGATCCAAAGCTGTTTCTAATAACATTCAGGGAGTAGCAAGGGAATATACACCTTAGAACATCACCTGTAAGCTATTCACTCTTTGTATTCAATTATGTACAGTATATTTATGAAAGATAAGGGAAGTAGTGAGTGGTTTGCCCTTGGAGAAAACATCCTGGAAAAAATAAATGGCATGCATTATAATTCTGTTCCAGCTTCTAGACAGTTATTTCTATTAATAATAAAAAGTCTTGCACAGGTGGTTCCAAATAAATGTTTTCATCAAGCTCTCACAAGAGCATTCCTGCTATAATAATGAATGGAAACAAGTGAGAGTACACTGGGGGTATCATCATTGTTATATTTGCATTATATCTTGCCATTCTACTGAACACGGTTTACATTGGCAACATAAAGAGATGTATTAGGTTTGTAGTATTTGACTACATGAATATGATACTGAACTGTTAAGGGAGTTAGTGTGCTACTGGCAATTATAAGCCTCTGAGTAAGACTGGGATAAAGTACGTGTATCCCCCCCTTAGTCAATTCAGACTGTTATGTACTTGTGCAGTTAATAATAAAGTTCCAGCCAACCCAATGGTTAAGTGCTTATTAAACATTAGATGGTGCCAGAAATTATATTGAAACAAAAATGGAGCTGTCACTTCCCCCAAGTCCTATGAATACAGTTAATGTACAGAAAAATAAATACTAATAACTTATGCAGTAGCTTCAGTGTAAAGCAAGTATCAACTTTGCACCTAAAAATCTTCTTAACCAAACATTCATATGAATAAAATTTTGCACACTTGAATATTCATGAAAAGCCAGTCCAAAGTATTGCAAAAATATCAAATGGAAAGTTGATTGTTAATTCAAAAAAAAAAAAATGCACATGACATTTTACATAGCTCGGCTGTTCAAAAAGCCCCTGTAGGTAATCTTTTTTCCTCCAGGTCCTGATATCCTCTCCCACTATACATAGCCATGTAGAACATCATGTAGGCTACATCTAATAGGCTGGGTTCAATTGTTTCTTTATTTCATGAAGAACAGTCTCCCTACATTATCTGTCTTGGTGATATAATTAAAAACTTGAATAGCAACATCTTAAGCATTGAAAAGCTATGGGAAGTAATGCCAATTACATGTTCCCCTTGAGACGTTATAATGAAAGCTGTTTAATGGCATATATCACAGTATTTTGAAGACCTCTAAGTAACCATTAGTAGAGCCCTAGCTCAAATGAATTCCCCTTTCACCAGGGGATTGGTGACAATGGTCAACATTCTCCTAGTACCCTACAGTTGTTCCTTTTCTTCTTTTGGTGAGTGATGATGACTATTCCTGGGATTTGAATCAGGGCCTAGCTTAATTCACTGTAATGAGTAATACGTGTAAATCTAATAAGTAGCATGTGTAACAGCAGATGAAATCAGGGTGTATTCTGCAGACCTGTGATGACTGTTAGTTTGGACTACAACTCCCAGAAACACCCAGAGGCTGCCAAGAGAGGAAACAAGCAGGGCCACTTGTAGATGTTCTCAGCATTTTCTAAGCCATGTTAACTGATTGGCATCACACAGTTTGAATCAAATTTCCATTTGAATGAAGGGTTAATAGATGACCATTGGCCATCATGGCAGAGGGCACTGGCTATAGAAAGTCTTTACACTTGACAGCCATCTCTATACACTTGACAGCCCCTTAAAGTGGTTGAAAGTAAATAGGAGGTGATAATAAGCCTGGTTAAGTACTGCTACATTGTTGCAGTTACCTAAAGTGCAGTTCCAGAAGCTGTAATTGACCTGATACTTAGTCACTTAAGTTAGGGACAGACATTCAAAAAGCCTGAGTTTAAATCGATTCAATCTTTGCAGGTTAGTCTAAACTGCAAATATTGAAGCAAATTGAAAAGTGGACAGACATCTATTTTCATTCCAGAAATGCAGGAACATGCCTGCAGTGGCTCAGGCCAGAAGCCCAGGGGCGCTAAAACAGCCCTCCCTTCCCTTCCACAGGGTAGCTGAGCTGAGCGAGGTGGCACGACCAGGCTCCAGCAGGCCTGAGTATAACTGGGGAGGGGTTTAAACCCCCACATTGGCCTGCAGGGTTCAAAGGGTGGGGAAAAAAGGAGCCTGATCAGATTGGGGTCTGGCCAGATGCCCGTGGTGGGGGAGAAGGAGAAGGGGGAGAGCCTCCACAGACTGCCCACCACACCAGCTCCCGGACAGCCAGGAGCAATCCGGGCACACAGCTTCACTGCCCAGCCCTAGACTCTTTCCCTTCCTCCTCCTGCCTCTCCCCCACTGCCCCAGGGTGAGGAGGAGAACTCTGTGCAGTGCTACCTGGCCCTAGATGGGGACTCTTTCCCCTCCTCCCCCCTGCCACTGCCACGGGATGGGGAGGGGGGCTCTGTGGGGTGCTGGAGGGCGACTCTTCCCCCTCCCCCTTCCCCTCTCCCACCCTGCCACTGCAGGGAGAGGAGGTGGGCTCTGTGCAGTGCTGCTCAGCCCTGGAAGGGGACTCTTCCCCCTGTTCCTTTCTCATACTCTGGGGCAGGGAGGGGGCTGTGCTTAGTGCTGGAGAAGGACTCTCCCCTTTCCATCCCCCTCATACTCCCACCACCATGGGGGTGGGGAGTGGGGCTCTGTGCGGCACTGCCCAGCTCAATCCAACCCAGCCTGGGTAAAGGGAGCAGCTGTCACTGAGGTGTAGCCACTGAGGAGGGTCCCGGGACACCTCTACAGCCTGGGATGGCCCTGCTCAGCCCCAGCTGAGGCAGCTGCACAGCAGGGTCAGCCTGGGCCACAGGGACAGGGCCTTCCTTAATGCCTGCATCTCAGTAACAGGCAACCTGAGGGCTACCTGGGCAGACTTGGAGGCGCTATGGGGGTTCATGTGTCTGCAGCGAGCATCTATGGTGGGTGGCTGCTGGGCTCCAGGCTTGCAGGTGCCTCCAAGCTGGCCTGGGTAGCCTGTTGCCTAGCCAGTCACCACCCATGCACACTGGGCCAGCCTGCTGTTACTGACAGGGCTTAGCTTCCTTGTCACTGAGCTCTACCCACTGAGAAGGGCCCTGATCCTGCAGCTCAGGCTGGTCACACCATGTGCCTGCCTTGGCTGGGGCCAAGCAAAGACAGCCTGGACTGCAGGGGCAGGACCTTCCTTGGCAGCTACAGCTCAGTGACAACCGCTCCCCACACCCAGGCTGGGCTGGACTGGGCCAGGCAGTGCTGTACAGAGCCTGCCTCCATGCCATGCAGCAGTGTAGGGAGGGGGAAGGAGAAAAGGGAAGAGTCCCCATCCCCACCCCATGGTATGTGGGGGAGGAGGAGGGGGAAGAGTTTAGGTCTGGGCAGTAAGGTCGGACAATGTCACACAGAGCCTCCCTCTACATCCCATGGTGGTGGGGTGGGCAGGGAGGAAGAGGGAGGGGGAAGAGCCCCCCTCCCTACCACATGGTGGCAGTGGGGGAGGTGAGGAGCTGCTCTGGTCTGGCTGTGTTCCCCCAGTGTGTGTGTGGGGTTGGAGATTAACCCCATTCTTGGCCCCTTAGCCTTAATGGGGCCAAGTTTGGATGGCTGCAGTCCCTGCCAGTGGGACAGGGAAGGGGGGCAGGAATAAACCCCCTCTTGTGCACCTGACAGAGGCTGCTGTCCCTCCCTGTACCTTCACTGCTCCAGTGGCAAGGGCAGGGGGCATGGCCCTATTTGGGTGAAGGGAGCAGGGAGAGGGTTAGTTCTTCCCTGTGTCCCTTCTGCCCCCGGGGCCCACAGCTGGGATTTGCCAGCCCCAGCCTGCTACTGCCTCTGCTGCTTGCTCTCCTGCAGACAGGCAGACCCTGGCTGTGATGGCAGGGAGGGGAAGGAGGACGAATCAGCCCCCTCCCTGCCCACTTTGCCTTACCGGGGCCATGCCCCCACCTCTGCTCAGGCTAGAAAGCAGAGGGGCGAGACCAGCCCTGCTCTCTGATACAAAGACTACAGCCCAGCCTAGGGCTGCAGAGAATTCTGGGATGCTGGAGGACTCTGGTTTAACTTAAACCAGGAAGGGATCTGGGACAGAAGTTGCATAAACTGCTTTGACCCAAATCAGCTAAGTCTGATACTACATTCAACTGGGTTTATCTTAAACCCATTTCAGCCATTTTGAAACTGTTTTATGTGCACTGAATTTATGTTCTGTTACAGGTTTAAGCCAGTTTCTGATCATTAAAACCAGTTTGTGTGTAACTTCTGTCCCTAGCCTTAGTTGTTGGCACATTTGACTTTATAAAGATGTTACTTTGTGCCTGATAGCCTTTCTTGTGTTCCAAAAACCCAAATGAGTTTTCCTTGCAGGGACTGATATTTGCAATGCTTATTTGAGTTCCTATGGACTGTTTTTCTTAAAAGCAACACCTTATATATGTGTTAATTAAGTTTTAATTGCCTAATTCAGACTGCCCTAATCTGCATTAACTTTAATCTGTATTCAGTGAGGATTAATTCGTTCAGACTGGAGCCAATTTTAATTCGGACTACAAACATCCACATGTATATAGTGGCAGCTGTAGTCTGGATTAAAACTAGAAAAACCTAATGTTTATAAATAGCCCCAAGAGCCAGAATGAGAAGAAAGAGAAATTACAGCCTGTACACAGAACCCCGTCAGGCCTACATAGGAGTGCATAGTGGAGCTTGGGATCTCATTGGTTTAGTCAGCCAGGCCTGTGTGGATTGAAGGAGTTGGATTCAGGCTTGGGGGCAGCTATACACTGCTGCTATTTGAGTGCTTGGGGACTAAAGGCTTATTTGAGGACACCTCTGGAGGTGTTGAGGAAGGGGAATAAAGGTACAGAGTGTACGTTACTATAATAGTTGTGTTCCTTTAACTTTTACCTTTCCTCCCTTTGGCCTGCTGGCTTGTGATCCTAATCCCTATGATTTTCCTATATTAAAGTGGAAACTCAGCACTGTTTCATTTACCACTTACTGGGATTGTGGTATTGGCCCTTCATTCAACTACCAAGCAAATTACCTTCCCCTCTTCTGCAGGAAGGAAGAAACACACTTTATTTTAAAACAAGGGCATATGTAGTCATGAAAGAGTACTAGCATACACATATTTCTCTCACATGATAGTTTCCTACCGAACACAGTCTACCAGTAATAGATCTGACTTATATATATATATATATATTTTTTTTTTTTTATTTCACTGCTCAGTAATACAAAAAGTATGTGAAAACCTGGACCATATGAGTGCAGGTCATTGTCTTCCAGAGTGTGAAAATGAATCCAGAGAAGTCTTGGAAGATGCCACATTGCTCATGAAGTTGGGCTGGGTTCAGTTTCATCATGCTGTCATCCATTAATGGCCTGAAAAATCATGGAGATTGTGGAACAGAGTGTGCAATTGGTTGAAATAGGCACAGATCTGAGAATACAGTCCACTTTCACATTGTTCCTAAAGATTCCTGTACCATGAAAAGGAGGCAATGAAAGAAGCAAGTTATAAATGGATGTACACTGGAAAATTGTCTCACCAGTCCTGAAAAGAACCAAGGTAACACTTATAGATGATCAGGTAATTTCTGTCAAAATAATTTTCTGACAGAAAAATTTCTATTAGGCAAAACTGCATATAAAAATATTAAGTCTTCTGGAAAATTCTAAACTTTTATTGGGACAGCTGAGATGGGTAGTCCTCTGCTGTCCATTTGGAAGACTCTTTGCCAATTTCATTTCCACTTTCAGAGAGAAAGCCAAAATGACAACTCCAGGTAAACTGCTGAGGAGCTACCAAAGGACTAGGATGGAAGCAGGGAGGTGGAGAGCTCCATATTCTTAGCCAAATTGCCTGGGGAAGCAGAAAGCCTGGGTTCTTAAACTCCAGCAATCTACCTGTTCAATTTCACTTCCTATCTGTAGGAAGAAACTTTGTTGCAGGCAGTCATCAAGCTAAACACCCATTTTGCTTCTCCTTAACTGAAATATGTCTGACAATCCTTTCTTGTGAAACATGTCCCATTTTTAATATTTTGTCTTGATTTGTGATGACAAAAAAAGTCAAAATAACTTTTTCTTTCCCCTGGGAAGAGACTTCTATTTTTCAGCCAGTTGTAGCCTTAACTAACTTTCAATCAGGCCCTTGCTGAAGGACATAATTTATTGTTTAAACAGAAAAGTTATTAGTTAGACCAAAAACAATTCCTGAATAACATGGGCTTAGTCTCTGAGGATGTTCCCCTTGTCTCTCTCAGCCAAGGGAAGCTCAATACACGTTGTGCCTTAAACCCCCAGTAGGATTATATGATAGCCTGATAGTCTGTTGAGGTACTTCTATTGAACAGAAATGAAGTTGTTCAGTGCCTCCCAAGAGATTCTTAGACCCTAGGGGGTAGCCTTTCTTCAACACTACTGAAGTTGGCTGTTAATTAATGTATTTGAAGAGGTTTGTGCTTCCATTTAACTCAGCATCTCTGGAGAGTTCATAGGGAAACTTGAATATATGATTCCATGTCTTCTCTGAAAATGTTATATTTAAGTTTTCTTCCTATTTAACTTTTCAACTATTCAACTCTCATTTGTTGTTAAGGTCTAATTAGCTCTTTTCTTTCTTTCCGCCAATGAAGCCAGAAAGAGACAAGTGTCTTCCAGCAGAGGACAAGTGGTAGGCAAATAATGGAAGATTTAAGGCAAATATAGGGAGTATGGATCACCAAAAAGAAGAAAGAAAAAAAATGGTTAAAATATCATGGTGAATGATATTTGGTCAGAATTTTTTTTTTTTTTTTTTTTGTCTGAATGACTTTCTGAGGAAAAATGCAGTGTTCACAAAATTGATATTTTGAATTTTTTCACCAAATGAGTTCATCTTGTCAAACACTTTTCTCCTGCGTGGAAGGGGGGCAGGGTGGAAATTATATATCTAATCACAGGTCAATGTAATTCATTTTACTGAGCTGACTTAAAATGTCCTTGCCCTCTTCCTCCCACTCCTGCCAGTCAGTCAAACAAAACATTAAGCTATGCAACTGAATCAGTGCACTGGTTTATGGGAATTGAAGTTCACATCTCCATTATCGCTTACAGATTTCCTGAAAAACTCTATCTCCCATAATGCAATACATCTATCCCTCAAATGAACTGTATGATGCTTCATGGGAGTCGCATGCCTATTGTTGCACCATCAGAAATGTAGGCTGTGCAGGGAGCTTGCCAAAAGGGGAGGTTGGGTTCATCACAAACCTCAACTGCAACTTGATGAGGCAATGTGCCACAATAGGAAAATGAAGTTTAACATTGAGCTGACTCAAAATAGAGTGCTTAGGTTTGTTCAACAAAACCAAAATGAAAACGAAATGATTGAAGAAATGGAAATATATGTAGTTTTGACAAATATTGTTGAAATGAAACACTGACACTTCAAAGTCAAATACTATATCATTTTTTTTCTGTGAAAATGTTTAAATTTCAACACTTTATCCTGCTTTAGGAAGATAATTGTTGAAATGCCACAAGGGAAGGAAGGAAGGAAGATTCTAAATGTAATTAAGCTCTAATTTTGAAGGGATATGACTGGCAGACTACAGAAAACGTAGGACCAGTTTTAGGGATAAATAGGACTGTTTTGTGAAATTGATGGTAGACACTAACAATACACGAGAAGGAAATTCAAATATCATATTATGCAGAAAAAGAAATAACAATTAGTAGCTTGGCCAGAAACCAACAAAATTTGATTCTACTTAGAAAAATGTAAATAAAATGGAGTAAAAATATTGAACACACAGTATATGATCAGTATTCTTCAATATCCAGAGAAAAATGTTTCCCCTATATCAACAAAATAACTGCAAAACCATTGGGATTGATGGTAGAAGAACTACCTAATAGGATTAGCATTATAGATGTAGCTTGGTCTCCTCTAATATGGCTTTCTTTTAAGAAAAGGGAGAAAGGCTTGTAGGGGATCCATTTCTATTCTTCCCTGAAGCATCCTATACCTAAATACAACTTCTGTGCATTGTCTTGCAGGGTCATTTAAATCCAGGTTCCCTTATACACAAAGATTATACATCATCATAACCTGTTCCTAATCGCCTATCCTAGGAAGTCCAGCCGGCCTGACCCCCAAGGGAAGGAGCCACCATGGGGGCAGTAGCGGGCCGGGGACTGGCATCTAATATTGGCTCCTTAATTCAGATACCCATACAGATTCAATTAGATAAAAGTGAGAAGTCAATCAACATGCTATTAGACACAAGTACCCAGATTTGTATTTTAGATTCCATGGATTGGAAAGGAGAAAAAGGAACCCCTTATCAAGTAATTAGAGTTGGAGGCACTAGACGACCAGGACATCTGGTTTGAGCAACCTTTGCATTACCTAATGGTTTTAAGGTAACAGAGGTGGCAGTAATTCTTAAAGTGGAGCCAAACTTACTGGGATTAAATGTACTAAGAGGACAGAAGTTTGCCCTTGAGTGAGAAAATTGGCAGTTTTGGTGTGCACTGTCTCACCAAGAACCAAAAGAAATGGCTATGATGCCTGTAGCCCAATGTAGCATAACCCCATTGACCCTGCCTCCCATGAAAGGAGTATCGAACTAAGCCTGAGGCCACACAACCTATCCAGTATTATAAGTCAGCACAGATTTCATAGATTTCATAGACATTAGGGCTGGAAGGGACCTTGGAAGATCATCGAGTCCAGCCCCCTGCCCAAAGGGCAGGAAGTCAGCTGGGGTCATAGGATCCCAGCAAGATAAGCATCCAGTTTCATCTTGAAGGTGTTCAATGAAGGCGCTTGAACCACCTCCGGTGGCAGGCTGTTCCAGACCTTGGGGGCTCGGACAGTAAAGAAATTCTTCCTTATGTCCAGCTTGAAACGATCTTGAAGTAGTTTGTGACCATTCGACCTCGTCATCCCTTGGGGCGCTCTGGTGAACAAACGTTCCCCAGATATTGGTGGTCACCCCTGATAAACTTGCACGTGGCCATCAGATCGCCCCTGAGCCTGCGCTTTTTCAGGCTAAAGAGCCCCAGGGCTCTCAGCCTGTCATCATAGGGTCTGCTTCCCTGACCTCTGATCATGCGCGTGGCTCTTCTCTGGACTCTCTCAAGCTTCTCCACATCCTTTTTGAATTGTGGAGCCCAAAACTGGACACGGTACTCCACCTGCGGCCTCACTAAGGCCGAGTACAGGGGGAGAATGATGTCCCGGGATTTGCTTGAGAAGCATCTATGGATGCAAGCCAGCGTTTTGGTCGCTTTACTAGCCGCCGCATCGCATTGCAGGCTCATGTTCATCTTGTGGTCAGTGATGACCCCCAAGTCTCTTTCTTCCATAGTGCTAGCCAATATAGCACTGCTGAGCCTATAAGGATGCTGCGGGTTTTTCTTCCCAAGGTGGAGAACCTTGCATTTATCGGCGTTGAACACCATCAGATTCTTGTCTGCCCACTTGCTGAGCCTGTCCAGGTCAGCCTGGATCACTCACCTGTCTTCTGGTGTGGATGCTTTGCCCCAAAGTTTGGTGTCATCGGTGAACTTGGCCAGTCCACTTCTGACTCCAGTGTCCACATCATTAATGAAGATGTTGAACAGTATGGGTCCAAGGACAGAACCTTGGGGGACCCCACTGGTCACAGGACACCATGATGAGTGACTTCCATCAATTACTACCCTCTGGGTCCAACCCCGGAGCCAATTTTCCAGGCAGTGGATCGTGGAGGACCCAAGGCGACAATTGGCCAGTTTCTCCAAGAGGCGATCATGGGACACCAGATCGAAGGCTTTTTTGAAGTCGAGATATATGACATCAATCTCTTCTCCCTTGTCCAGGTGATAGGTCACCTGGTCGTAGAAGGAAATGAGATTGGTCAAGCAAGACCTACCCGCAACAAACCCATGCTGGCTATCCCTTAAGATGTTGACGTCGGCCAGTCCATTAAGGATGGCCTCTTTAATAAACTTTTCTAAGATCTTCCCCGGGATAGAAGTCAGGCTGATGGGCCTATAGTTAGCCGGATCCACTTTCCTCCCGTTCTTGAAGATAGGCACCACATTGGCCTTCTTCCAGTCTTTGGGCACTACACCAGAGCGCCAAGAGTTTTCAAAGATCTGTGCTAGAGGCTGGGCTATGATGCTCACCAGCTCCTTGAGTACCCTGGAGTGAAGATTGTCAGGGCCGGCTGACTTGAAGGTATCCAGCTTCTCAAGATGTTCCTTCATGAAGTCAGCATTAATGGAGGGCAGGGGATCACCCTCACCCGGACTTCCCGGCCCTGTAGCGGGCATGGGCATCCCATGGGGCTGATGAAAGACTGACGCAAAGTACCTATTTAATAGGTTGGCTTTTTCCTGAGCGTCAGTTGTCAGTTGCCCCATCTGGTTCAGCAGGGGTCCAATGTTGCCCCTGCTTTTTCTCCGGCTCCCCACATATCTGAAAAAGGACTTTTTATTGTCCTTGATGCTCAAAGCTAGCTGGAGTTCCGTTGCAGCCTTGGCTTTCCTGGTCTGCTCCCTACAGGACCGGACCAGTGCAGAATAATCCTCCTTTGAAGTCACTCCCATCCTCCGTTAGAAGATGAAACTATTATCCGAACCCACTCTCCATATAACAATCCAGTGTGGCCAGTGCATAAGCCAGACAGGGGGTGGCAGCTGACTATTAGCTTTCGAGCTTTGAATGCTAATACCAACCCCCTGATGGCTGCTGTCCCATCTCTACCTGCCTTAACAGAAAACATCCAGTGTTATGGGCCTGCATGGATAAGATCTGTTGATATTAAGGACATGTTTTTTGCTATTCCCATCTATGAAAGCCATTGGCCAGTGTTTGCTTTCATGTGAATAGAGCAACAGTACACTTACACTGTGTTGCCCCAGGGGTAGATACACAGGCTCACCCTAACTCACAGGGTTCTAGCTACAGTAGTGCATGAGGTCCAAAAGAAGTGCCTCAAAGTATGTATGTGGCAGTATATAGATGACATCATAGTGGGCAGTCAAGACAAAGAAGCTGCCATCAAAGCCTTTAAATTATTAAAGGAGAACGTGCATGCTTTTGGATTCACATTGTCTGACCAGAAAGTCCAAGAGGTAGGACCCCAGTGTGAATTCCTAGGGATAAAATGGCAAAATGTGGGGCCCACGATACCAACTGGAAGGCTGCAGAGTATAGTGGAGACCTCAACTCCCACCAATGTAAAAGAATTGCAGGCCCAATTGAGAGTGCTCAACTTCTGGCGTATGCACATTCCTGAGTTTAGTGTATTAGCGCATCCCTCGTATAACCTGTGTAAAAAGAAGGCTAAATAGAAATGGGGTCCTGAACATGATAATGCCTTACAGGCCCTTAAGGAAGCAGTAACTATCCATGCCTCCCTAGCAGCACAACATCCAGAAAGAGAGCTTTAGCTTCATGTAAGTGTCTCAGAAGGAGGACCACACTGGAGCCTGTGGCAGAAGGAGTCCTTGGAAGCAGAAGGAAAACCCCTTGGATTCTAAAGCCAAGGCTGGAGAAAGGCGGAAGCAAGGTATACTCTCTTAGAACAATGGTGGCCCTAGAAGCCATGGAAGCGTTAAGGGGAGAATTACCCACAGTTATCACTACTCCAATACCTATCCTGAAATGGCTATGTCAGACCACCAACTGCCACCTGGGGGAAGAGCCCAAGACACCACAGTCCAAAAGTGGATCTACTACATCTTAAGTCAGGTCCAATGGGTAACTCCAAAGAGATGCCCTGCATTAGTTGAAAGAGTCACAGAAAGTACAATTAATGTTTATCTTGACCAAACAAGCTGCAGTGAACCTTCATCTGTCAAGGAAGCACCTCCTTTCTTGCCTGAAATAGAGGTCTCTACCAATGTTGAAGTCTGGTTTCCAGATGGGTCTGCTCAAGGTCGTGCCTGGAGGGCAGCCACCTGAGAATTCAAATTGGCAAACAAGTAGTATTACAGGGCCTCGGAAAGAGTGCACAATATGCCGAGCTCCAAGCAGTACTCACCGTGGCTGAATGGGAATTAGTAGAAGGTCCACATCCTAAAAAGCTCATTTATATTTATAGTGACTCCTGGATGGTGGTGGAAAGATGTACAAAATGGCTACCCCTATGGAATAAGGAAAAACTTAAAACACAAGAACAAGACATTTGGAACCACGAAGAATGGGAGACCTTATAGAAGTTAGCCCAAGATGAGCTTCCTTTACATATCCGACACATTAGTGCAGCGCACAAGAATAAAACAAAAGAAGGCCCGGAAGCAAAGTGGAATAGACGAGTTGATCAGCTAACAAGAAAAGAGGGTGCTGAAACCTTGTATGTTAAAGAAGAAAATAAAGCAGCCCATCTTTGCCCAACTCCTCCTCCCATTGTAGACCTGGAGAACAAGCTGCAGAATAGCTACATTGAGAACATGGACACTCCGGGTGTGATGGAACCGCCCACCTAGCTGCATCCTGAGGCATTCATGTAACTAGAAAACAAGCACAAGAGATAGTTGATGCATGCATTATTAGCCGCGAGGTCAAGATGCAATTAAACCCTTCCCCAACTGTTCCGTTGTCATTATGTAAAAGGAAGGTGGGATGGCAAGTATGGCAATGCGATTCCACAGGCCCCCTCCCTCAAACCTCCCACAAGAAACAGTACGTGTTTATAGCTGTAGAAGTTATCACGGAAATTACATTTGCCTGCGCCTCAGCAAAAGCTACTTACCAGGACACTTGTGTAACACTGAAAACTTTGCTACCCGTATATCCACCACCCATTGAATTACAGAGTGATAATAGCCCTCATTTCCACAATCATCTTGTATATGACTAGACTGCGAAACATAGTATGTTATAAACGTATCACATCCCTTACCATCCACAGTCTAACAGATTAGTAAAGTGAGCCAATGGCATCCTCAAATGCAACTTGCGGTTGGCCGCTGGCCCAGCTCTCAAAAACTGAGACTTGCACCTAGATCAAGCTATCAATTAAGCCAATAACTGACCTCATCCGAGAGGTAGCCCTATGCAACAGGCCTTTAAATTAGGTGGTCCCCGGGAGCCAGCAGTAGAGATACCTAGAAGTAGTGATCTGGGAAAGCTCCAGGCAGGGGATTAAGTAGTCGTGAAACATCCTCAGAAAAATAAATGAGAGAAAACATTACTGACAAAAAAGTGTGCATAATACTTAGTAATTGAACCTGCTACTGAAGACGAGTCCTATCCTATCACCTGTCTAAATCAGCTGGCACCATGAAGAAGTAAATTGTTATAATTGTGTTCTTCTTACTAATGCCTTATTGTGTTTCTTAGGTAGGGCATGTCTACTACACTTCCATTTACCCAGATATTAATGAACTTACTCCTGAAGATTTAAAAGAGTAGCCTGACCCTGAAAAGTATCCCCCAGAAATGTGCTCCGATGACCTTCACGTAGTCCAGCCACAATATCCATATTGAAAAAAACCTGCCACTCCAGAACAGGTAAAATCCTAGCTGCTGAGCAAAAAAAACAGAATAGTTGATTGACAAGGTAATAACTGTCAGTGCTCCTGTGGCATCAGTTATTATCTTGGGTTCATTCCCTACCTGAAAGTTGAAATGGCTAACTGCAAGAGGAGAAGTAATTGTAGTTCCACTCATCTATAAATTTGTTGCTACATACTTCCTGAGGGAAACCCCACTGAACTTAATGTCCCTGAGTCTTTGCCTCCACCAAAGCATTCCACATCTGTTCAGTCTCTTGAGCCACTACGTTCGTAGAAAAATCTACCCCCTCCCATTCCTATGGCCGACAACACTCTCCAGCAGTAGTGTAAAACCCACCAGGTGGGAGGGCGTGCTACAAGTTAAACAAAGTTATTACATAGTTTATAAATCATACCTACACAAAGGCATAGTAAAATAGTACCTACTTTAATACAACTAAAAGAAAGCTGTATCCACAAGTCTCCCCCAATTATCCCCATCCTTTTATACCAGTAAAATTTCTAAAGCAAATTAGTGCTATAATTTTGCCAGGGCAATGTAGTTTTACCAACCCAGTATTATATTGTCCTCATGAGCAACAGTGGGAGCTTTTCCACACCTTGGAAGGTAAGACATAGTTGCAGGCTCCCACGGAAAAAAATAAATAAATGTAAGCTATAAGGGGATGGGGTGCTCACTGTTGTTTTTGGCTATTCCCCCTTGAGAGGCCCCGACACCACGCCCTAGTGGCAGTCACAGATTAAAGCCCCGACCCTCCTAAACACTTCATTGTTCACTGCTTGGGTATTATTCAGACCAGAACAATAGTATGTCCGAGCTGCCTTTTCAAACTGTTCAGCAGGAGCTCATGTAGCTAAGGAGTTACTTAAGTAAGAATAGCTAACCATCTTCCATTCCACAGATACAGTTAAGTCCCGCAAATGAAGAAAGGCTCCAGGTTATCTTTGGAATAAACTTAACTCAGCTATAAATGTATAAAACTTAGACAAATCCCAGAAAATTGCTGAAGAAGTAACCAACCTCTGACAAGCAGTGTGGCTGCTCACCAGGGGAGGCATGCTTGAGGGGAAAACCTTAGAGCATACTGATGAATTAATAACAGATATAAAATTAGAAACGGCCTGTCTTGCCCAAGCCATAATAGACACTGCTTTTAAAGCCGATACAAATCAAACTTAAAGTACTGCCTGTGCACAAGTTCAGTTATCATTAAACATGCATTTTTCCCAAGTAATAAACAACATTAAAAACAAAGAATGGCCCCCTGGCTTAGAACATCATGAAATGCTGGCAACATTTAAAAAGAGATACCCCTATCAAAGCACCTAAATCACCACTTGAAAAAGTTGTAATAAAGAGAAGTGTTCATTCCTAGTGAATAAAATAAAAAATAGAAGTTAGACCACTGCTTATTTGCTTAGCACAGAGCTAGGAGGAGAATGCCTTTGAGACTAGATTCTGCATCGCCCCATGTGAGAGATAGTTACCCCTGATAGCCCTCGATATGTAGCACAATCCCCCCTAGTTCAAATCAATAACATCTTAATTAAATTAAGAACCCTATTAAAAAATAGCCTCTTAGTCCGCCCAATATGACCTGTGTACATAAGCTACTTAATATGTCATATGTAACAATAAGGCAACGTGTTTGTTAAAAAAGACCAAGTCACTTACTGTATTAAAATGGTACCACCTAAACCTTGTGTAGTTTGTGGTGCTTAAGAGCTAAGAATAAAGCTGTTGCTCTGCTGCAACTAAGTAACCAGACTATTACCCTAAAATAGCCAAAAATCTCTTCTAAAACCATAAACCTCAACTTTACGATACCCATGTCATGGGTAACAGATGTAGACATGCAACAATTATAAAACTGAACTAAAATAAAAAATAAGCTGCAAAGCCTTGAAGCAAAAGCTCAGCAAGGCACTCAATTAGCCCTCCTTGCTTGGGAGGGTGAGAAAATCATCAGTTTGGCTGTCAATGTGCCTGAGCCATGTAAATAGTACAATGTAATTTGTGCTGTTCAAATGTCACCGTATATCACATCAACCACATGGCTGAGCACCTTAAGTGTTATAGTACTCTGTATTGCCTTAGTAGCAGTAGCTAAATAGTATTTTAACAGTTGTTGTCGCAAATCTGCCCATGCTATGCAAGTTAAACTCAAAAATCCCTTCCCATTCCCTAATGAAGTTTATGTAGCTTTAGCATCTCAGCTATAAATGTCCCAGAATGCTTCAACAAGCAAGAAGTAAAATGTGGCAGTGACTTAGTCATGTCTCCTGACAGCAAAATAGTGTCTGCTTAAAGAAGTGCTTCCTAAGGCATCCTGTGACAGCTAAACTGGCTTTCTAAGGATTAAACCTGGTTTTCTGCTGCTTATCTATATATTGTGGAATGCTTATAGCTAGAAGAAAGAGTGTAAAAGGAAGCCATTGTAGTTAAGCATTTCCTGTATTTTGTTAATGTATTTTGCTATAGCTTAAAGCCAGCTTCATTAGCTATAGCGCAGCTAAAATTAATCATATAAAGAAAACACAAAGGCTTGTACTGTTATTAGTTAGTCATATAAAAAAAGTTTGTAGTATAAAACTATAATTAGCTGCACGCCAACAGCTAGCTCAAAAAAATCTATAAATTTGCTGGAGCATCCGGAAATCAGCAGAAAAAAAGCGGCGTAATAAAGAAAGCTATCATTATAAAAGAAAAGCTGCAGACCTGAAATTCGGCGGAGCAGTGAGTCCTGAGAAGCCCAAAAACTGAATACCAGGGTTCTTCCCGGTACCCCTTTGGACAGCGTAAATTGGGGACTCCTGACTTCGCTGGATTTCAAGATGCTTGTTATATACAAGACATAAAAAGAGACTGCCGATAAGTTGCTGACTCAGAGATTTACTATCTGTCTTTGTTGTGTTATTAAGCTTTGCGTAATTACATGTTTGTTAGATCAATAAACCTTTCTTACCTTTTCACCCTGACCACTCTCTCAATCCCAAACCAACCCACTATAGGCAGCTGGGACAGTCCTATGGAATATACTTGTACTTGTCATGGAGAAAGAAATGTCTGGTGTCTAGCCATCCAAGTGATTTTTTGAAGCCTGTGTGGGTTATTGTTCAGTGCTGCAGCTCTTTCTTTGAATCAAACCAGAAGTCTTATAATTTTTCTTCCATTTAATGCATTGAAAAATACTGTTTTCTTATCTTTTATACTTCACTATAAATTTACTGATTGAGAGGAGCTAGATTAGAAGAAATAGATTCTGAAATTCTTCATCTATCCATTCACTGAATGTTCGATATCTGCTGATCAGAGCTAGCCAGGACCAACAACATATAGTTTCAAATTCTGGTTTTGTCCCACACTAGAATGAATTTGAAGCCTCTTGAACGTTTCCATAAAACATAATTTTATGTTAAAATGTGCATTTTTTAATAGAAAACCTGATAGAAGACACCTGCAAAGAAACTCTCTCTCTCTCTCTCAAAAGATGAGTTCACCAGGGAACTGAGAAACCTTCACATCCAAAGTGATACATCTCTGTGACAGCCTGTGTTATAAATATACCCCAACCAGCTCTCCTGCTGATATTGCCAACAAGAGCAATGTGATGGTGGTATATTTGCATGCATTTGCTTACATGCAAAGCTTTTTTAATTTATTTCTACCACCAGCATTTTCCACATAGAATAATATGAATTTTTCCTTAATTTTGTTATTAAAAATATGTGGCTTGCAAACATTTGGCTTATCACTACACAGCAGCAGTCAACAGCTAGAAAACAAAGAAATTGAATGTACATCAATATAAATCCCCAGTGATGTGGAGCCTGATGAGTAACTTTGACCTTTGTCTGAAAGGAGGCTTTTATTTTAGGTTAAATTACAACTTTATAATGACTCGTGTCCAACAGTCATCTTTATAAAAAGCAACATTGTGTGGTTTAATTTTGTGGACATGTTTTAGAAGAGATTCTCTTCTGAGCATATTTTCAATATCTTTTAATTTGGTGTCTCTGAAGAAAGGTTTAGACGAATAAGAAATAAAGATGAAATAGCTTCAACTGTCAGTTTAGTAAAATGATAGTGCATCATTTTAATTTATGTAACTTTATATGATTAACTGTTATTTGTATTGTTCCCCTGAGACAAGTACATGTAGGATCTTCCCCACATGGAGATCTCCCGTACATACGGCAGAAGGTCTCAGTTGTTTACAAAGCACTGTTTAGGGCTGTGCAAAGCTTCAGATGGTGATTCAATTCGGAGGAGGTTCGGCCCGATTCAGGGGCCAAATCTCCAAATCCGAATCAAATCAGGGAAGCAATTTAAAGGTCCGAATCAATTCAAGGCTCTCCCGATCTTCGGCAAAGACCCCCACTTGCTCCCCTAGCCCTGCCATGGCTTCCCCCACCTGCCTCAGCTGCCAGTACTTAAAAAAAACAAACCATGATGCTCACTGGGTGCTGCTGGGTGGAGGGCAATCCCCACTGCCCCCCACTGCATGGGGGGGCTCTACATGAGCCCCCTCGAGTTGTCCCTGCTCCCCTGCCCCCCCCCAACGACTACCCCACCTGCCGGGGCTCCGGCCCTTTAAGAAAAAAAGAAAAGCTGAGAAAAGTCCCAGGACTCCTTGCTCCTGGTGCAGCCTTGGGGCCTCAGGGGCTCATGCAGAGTACCCCACATGGTGTGGGGCAGCAGGGAATCACCCCCGCCGGCAAGAGCAGTGAGTCCCAGGGTTTCTTAAGGTTTTTTTTTTAAAGGGCCAGAGCTGACCCATGCGGGGCATCTATGAGGGGGCTGAGGGAGCACTTTGGGGGCTTGTGGAGAGGCCCCCATTCAGTGGGGGGCAGGGGGAATTGACCCCGCCTGGCAGCACCTGCTGAGCCAGGGCTTTTTTTCCCCCCAAGTGCTGGGAGCTGAGATGAGCAGGGCATCCATTGCTAGGCTCAGAGAGAGACAACAGATGGGCCTGGCCTGGCTGATTTGGAGATTCAGCTGAATTGAATCAGGACAGTAATTGGAATCAGTGAATCGAATCACTGTCCCCTGACTTGGCCGAATCCGAATCCAAAGTGAATACTAGTCACTTCGCACAGGCCTAGCACTGTTCACTTTCCTAAGCTACCTGGGAGAATATTCATCTGGTACAAGGCTCACCACAAGTAGTCTGGGCTCCACAGAAAAGGAAGGATGTGTAGACTAGGGAGTTTAAATGAAGGAAGGGAGACAGGGGCAGGAGGCCGGTGATGTACATCATCTTGCCTCTAGACCTGTTGAGACTCAGTAGAGATGTTAACCAAGAAGAGTCCATGCTAATGAAATTTTCAGATAGCTCTCCTGCCATGTAGCTTGAAAATCAGGTGATAGAACCCAGATGGTAAGAAGATTTAGCATTCACTGTGAATTGCTGTGGTCTTCGTTAGAGTCACTACCCATCCTGGATGCTGACAATGTGGTCTTTTCCACAAGAAACCAAACACCACCGAGGTAGTATGGGGAGATTACAAATATTCCCTCACCTCTACTTTAGGTTTTACTGCAAAAGGAGACAATCAAGGACCAAACATAGAGCAAACTTTACTTAGTTATTCAGATGTAAAATTGAAATAACTCAAGATCAATAAAGTTACTCCAGGTTTACACTTATGTATTTGAGATTTTAATTCAATCCTATAATTTATAAAAGAGGGTCAAGTCTTTGCCACTATATAAATATGAACATTTGCCTACAAAGAATTCAAGATGTTACCCCTGCAATGTAATGTTATTCCTGAGAAACATTTCCATCTGCCAGATTAGGAATAGCTATTTTGCTATATGACTATGCTACTGAAATATACTGTAGCAGAAGCAGAATTAGTGGAAGATTGAATGAAAATGATTTTTGAAGGAAATGAGATTTTTGGAATTCTTTCTGAAAAAAGATTAACTTTAGGATAAGTACATTTTTTGTGGAATATTTTTCTGTATCACCTAATCCGACCATGGTTCTGCAATTATAAATCATTTGAAATTATGCATTCTTTTTCTGGCAAAAGACCAACCTTTAAACTGCACTAGCATGGATTCTCCTTGGCTAACTATGATGTGTAGAGATGCTCATCATCCTAAAGATATGTCTACATTTATATCATCAATATGATTGCAGTATAACAAGATATGCCCACATAACCCCTAATTATCTATTACAAATTTTATACTAAATGATACTATAAAAAAAGGATCCTGCCAGAATGCATGGAACACAACATAATGAAAAAACTCATGCCGGGGGGTCTGACAGGGCAAAATATTAACCAAAAAAGGAATTATTTGGACCACACAGTAACCTTGAACAGATATTCCCAGTGAATATCTTAACACCCAACCTATTTTCATGATGTGAAATGTCTCACCAAACCCTACTTTGGGGTTAAACTAGTAAAATCCATTAAAAGCTAATCATCCAGGAAGAATATATAGAAACATTGGGACTATCTTGATACTGTCAAAGAGTGTGACTGGTGTAATTGGGAGAATATGGTTTTGCATTTATATTTTATGTTTCATCAATAACAGTACCCATCAATTATATTATGCCTCACTATTTGATGCCGACACTGTAATTATTTTTCCAATATAAAACAAGGATTTGCAGTAATGTGTCCAAAGAACTCTTGCAAAAACCTATAATGGAATCTAGAGTCTAGAAACAACTTCAGCAAATGATTTCAGTATATGCTTTATACATTCACTTTAGTGCCCTTCTTTAGAGAAGCTACTTATATTCTAAAAGGTGGCACATGCTCAAGCTATTGAAGCCCAAATGCTTTTATCAGAGAGGAACAAAGTAGTAAAAGGAGGAGGGGAAAGGAAACAGTCTTTTCAGAATCATTTTACTTTATTTGTACCCTTAGAAGTATATAAATCATGTTGTATAATGTTATAACAAAACACCAAGCCTAATTCTCCACTGTCTTTTACCTAACTTGTTCATTTACCCATGAAAAGATATTGCAACTTGTAAAGAACAGCAGCATTTTACAACTGTTTAATTTCCCAATATGTATGACAGCACCAAGGGCAAACCCATGAAGACTCAAGCACATGGTCATTTTTGTTCAGGGATTTGCAAAGTTGGGCTAGAGGTTGACATATATGGAGAGCAGTAGTAGATTTTTTCCAATATAAAAATGTTATTTTTGAAAAGTGACAATAAATATTATCCTTTTTTCATTTACAATTTTGATTATACTTGCCCTTCTAAGTATTTGTCATTCTACAAAGTCCTTTATACACATTAACCTTGCAGCATTTTTGCTGATCACTTCATTAAGCACTCGAGTTTATTTGTGTGGGAGATGATAGTGGGGGTCAACAAAGAAGCTGGTTTTCTGGCATAAAAGAACAGCTTTATTAATGTGAAGTGAAGAAGAACCTCCTTTCTTACGTAATTTGGAGATCTATACCATTAGCAAACTAGCTAACCCTTACTTAAGTGAACAACACATTAACGTCTATCTGCCTACTTCAGGTACAGTTGGTAATGGCTCCAATTCAGCTCCATTCCACCTCCAAACATTTTCTTTTTCCATGTGTCATTTCTCCTCCACCCCTTTCCATCAGTTCAGAGAAAGAAAGTGAATCAGCAGAAGAAATTAAAGGCAGCTACAAATAGATCAGAACTGGGCCTATTGATCTTTTATAGTTACAAATTATAATAAAGAAAAAAAAAAATCTGGGTCTCCTCCCATGCTGGTAGGTATTTAATCAGATATGTTTGAAAGTTCCATGAATAGGAAAGTCTTTCTCTAGCAGTGTGTGGCGCATAGGAAACAATGTCACCCTATCTACTGGAGAGAGGGATCAAAGTTTTCCCTGCAGAAGAATATGACAGTTTTTGCTGTTAATTTTCTTCATATATATATATATATATATTTTTTTTTTTTTATAATTTGTACTTGTCAGCTAAAAGAGAAATAATTGGGGTAGGAAGTAAAGCGATATAATTCATCCACACTGCAAGCAAGAAGGATCCAAGAACTTGGAATTAATAAGAAAGCAATCGGTGTCATAAAGAAGCTGCAGTTTCTCAGATAAAGTGTACGAGTCTTCTATTTAAATGTCCCTGGAGATCTCAGAACAGCAGAGACTCCCTATGCCTGAAGAAGGGTGATTGCTTTATAGGGGAAGAGTTGGAGCATGTACCTCTGAGCTGGAGCAGCACCCAGCCCACTAGCAGCTTGCCCAGCACCACCACTGCAGATGGAAGGACTGGGCTCAAGGACTGCTTGGCCCACCACCAGCTCAACCCCCCGCTGCAGGAGAGGCAGGCAGGCTCTGCCAAAAAAAAAAAAAAAAAGGATCAGACCCCTAGCCACTTCTGCCTTCAGCAGGCACCTCAGGTTGCCAGGAAAATGACATGTATACAGTGACAGAAAACTAAAGCCCACTGTCTTAATTACAAACTCATCATTTCAATTTAGAAGGCACAGAATGCTACCCTGAAGGACTAAACCCCTATCATGTGTACAAGAACCCCATAAGTGCAATGACGAAACAGAGAGCATGAATTTCAGGACAGAACTGCAAAGACCTGCCATGGGAAACCAGTTTCTGATTAAGGCTGCTCTCTGCATTAATTTAGGATTCATGCAGATTTTCCCAGGACCTGATCTATGATATCACAGTTTACTTTAAGCTGCATCATTATGGATTGGGTCTCACTTGTGCAGAGGTTTGCCAATGCCAGGGACTGGGCTGAGAATGAGATCTAAGTTTCATAGACATTTCATAGACATTAGGGCTGGAAGGGACCTTGGAAGATCATCGAGTCCAGCCCCCTGCCCCAGGGGCAGGAAGTCAGATGGGCTCATAGGATCCCAGCAAGAAAAACATCCAAGATTCTCTTGAAGGTGTTCAAAGTAGGTGTTTGAACCACCTCCAGCAGCAGGCTATTCCAGACCTTGGGGGCTTGGACAGTAAAGAAGTTCTTCCTTATGTCCAGCCTGAAACGGTCTTGCAGAAGTTTATAACCGTTCTACCTTGTCATCCCTTGGGGCACTCTGGTGAACAAATGTTTCCCCAGGTCCTGGTGAACACCCCTTATAAACTTATAGGTGGCCATCATATTGCCCCTGAGCCTGTGCTTTTCCAGGCTGAACAGTCCCATAGCTCTCAGCCTGTCATCATAAGGCGTGTTTTCCTGACCTCTGATCATGCGCGTGGCTCTTCTCTGGACTCTCTCAAGCTTCTCCAAATCCTTTTTGAATTGCGGATCCCAAAACTGGATGCAGTACTCCACCTGCGGCCTCACCAAGGCCAAGTACAACGGGAGAATGACGTCCTGGGATTTGCTTGAGAAGCATCTATGGATGCAAGCCAGTGTTTTGCTCACTTTACTAGCTGCAGCATCACATTGAAGGCTCATGGTCATCTTGTGGTCCATCCTGACCCCCAAATCTCTCACGTCCGTAGTGCTAGTCAGCATAGCACAGCCGAGCTTATAGACATGCTGCAGTTTTTTCCTCCCAAGGTAGAGAACCTCTCATTTTTCAGTGTTAAAAACCATCAGGTTCTCATCCACCCATTTCCTGAGCCTGGCAAGGTCATCCTGGATTACCCCCCTGTCCTCAGGTGTGGAAGCTTTACCCCAAATTTTGGTATCATCTGCAAACTTGGCCAGTCTGCTTCTGACTCCAATGTCCACATCCTTAATGAAGAGGTTAAACAATATAGGTCTAAGGACAGAGTCTTGGGGGACCCCACTGGTCACAGGGCACCATGACGATTGACTTCCATCAACCACCACCCTCAGGGTCCGACCACAGAGCCAAATCCCCAGCCAGAAGATTGTGGTGGACCTGAGGCCACAGTTGGCCAGTTTTGCCAAGAGATGGTCATGAGATACCAGATTGAAGGCTTTTTTAAAGTCAAGATATATGACATCAATCTCTTCCCCCTTGTCCAGGTGATAGGTCACCTGGTCGTAAAAGGAAATGAGATTGGTCAAGCACGACCTACCTGCAACAAACCCGTGCTGGCTATCCCTCAGGGTATTGCCATCAGCCAGTCCATTAAGAATGGCTTCTTTGATAATATTTTCTAAGACCTTCCCCAGGATACAGGTCAGGCTGATGGTCCTGTAGTTTGCCGAATCCAATTTCCTCCTTTTCTTGAAGGTGGGGGAAGCTGGCAAGTCCACAAGGGTGTTGGTGGTCCATGGGAGGGAAAGCAAGTGGCAGACTAAATATAGTCTGGTCAGGGTTGGGGGTGTGTAGAAACACACAGCCCTGAGGCTGGAGCAAGCAGTTGGACTTTTCCAGCACTAGGACTGCACACCAAATGTGTATGGAGATGCAGTAGATTGAACTAACCTGTGCCTGATCTAAATTAGTCCACCCCCCAAGTGAACTAAGTTAGATCAGGCCAGCCATTTTTTGCTTGATCTAACCTCCCTGACCATATGTACAGATCAGCACTTAGATCAACCTAACCCTAATATGATCTCATGTACTCTTAGACTGCAAGCTGTGTGGCTCAGAGAATTTTTATTTTTTGGTAGTGTGTTTGCATAGCAAGTGTCATAACACTGGGATTGCTAGGCAATGCAAGCAAAAGAAGACTACTATGGCAATCCTTGAATTGTGCAGACCCTCTTTAGTGGTTTCTTGTTTTTCTCTGAACACCAGTACAGGGATACTGGCCAGGGAAAGTCAGGTATAACTGAGGCTTACTTATGCCTAGGGAATTCCTAGATACCTGGCAGCAGATTTGGATGCTCTAATTTATTCTAAGGATCCAAACTATCACCTGGATAGCCCCAGAATTGGGAGAAGCCTAAAAAAGGCTTAAAATCACCTTTGTCTCATGCATCTCAATAAGAGACACTCCAGAATCTGATGCTTATAACCTGTGAAGTTATTCCCGCCCCAGAATTACACTTATTGTCAATCTATGCTGTGGCATTGAAAGGTAGTATTGTGCTCTGTGCCATGATACAGTCCCTATCGAGCATTTAGAAAAATAGCTTGATGGGCAGGATAAAGGATTACAGTATGGGATAAATCTTGTACTTAAAGAAACAGCAAGGAAGATGCACAGGGATTAAATGAACAAATTTCTTTTATAAGAATATTACACTGCACTGAAACATGGCCCATAAATAATCAATAGCTTAGTTACAGTCTCTTTTTGAGAACTTGAGCAAGGAACACTATTAATTTTTTTGAAATTTCTTCTACCAATTCCCTCTTTGCTAGAATAGCTATTGCCTTTGAAATTTTTCTTGATATACTGTCTAGAAAATAGAAAGTCAAAGATATTGCTTAGGTTGCACCTCAGAACTGGGGAAATTAAAGCTTCTCAAGGGTCAAGTTCCTACCAGACTGCCAACATTTCAAACAATCCAAACAAATTAAATAGAAAAAATGATCAGCTCATCTTCCACCAGCTCTGTGCCTCAGTGGAGCATATTGAGCTTTAGAAAGATAAGAGAAATGGAAGAGTGAAGGTTCTTTTAGGTATGTTAACCCAGAAATGTTTGCACACAGCATATATTAATGTTTATATTGCTAGATGTATCAAACTACACCAAATGGTTCAAATTAAACAGATGTCTTCTGCCCAAGTTAATGATGCTCCAGAAATCTCAGTGCTTGCATTTCTTGACATTTTAATTGAAATAAGCAGCCTTAATATTACACCAATGTAGCACTTTGAATGAAATTGAAAATACTACTAGACAGAGGATGCTGCTACATAAGATAATGCCCAAGATAATTGTGAAAACTAAACCAAGCAAAAGAAAATGAAACAAAGATAACTGAAAAAACAGGTGGCCCTCTTCCACTCTATTGTATTTGTCCTTTAATCCTCTATTTTTCTTTGACAGTTAAGCTCTTTGATATCCTGGAAAACCAGGGATCCTCCATTTATCCAGGCCACTGAAAACCAGGGATCCTCCCTGATGATTTCCACTTATCATCCTGGCCTTTTACACTTGACATCTGCTAAGGCACCTATTAAACTACTCTAATTTATACCCAGAGAGTAAGCAAGCACTCAGTGTTGTGCTTTCAGCCATTTTTGCACACCACCTCAACCTGAAATTTCTTATATGTGCTTAAGGTTCCCAATCCAAGAGTATTATATGGCACATTTGAGGCTGCTTGTGGAGTTTTCAGGTCAGCTGGTTGGGTTTTCTTTATATAAAAAGTCAGGTGTTTATCTAAATGATACCAATAGATGTGAAATTAAATCCTTCTGTGTTCTCTCAAGTGGAACTGACCTTCCAGGAGATAACCCTAATTACCCTAGCAATGTCCTTCCAGCAGGAATTTCCTAAATTTTCTTAGTCCCAGAAGAGCTATACAAGTTTCTTTTAAAAAGACAGGAGGATGTTTCACTTTTGCTAGAAAAGCAACAATAGAAGGTTAGTGATATTCAGAGATGGTGGCAGTAGGAAAAATGAAACATTTTAAGCATCATCACATAGTCATGTGGCTCTTCTCCAGGACAGAAGCCAATCCAATGTATCAGAATGCCATAATCTGGAAGATAATCAGACTGTTAAACTGGATATGCCTGAAGAATATGCCTGGCTTTGTTTTACACTTCACAAATGCCTATTATTGGTAACTATGGTGCCCATGGAGAGTTTAAATGTGACCTAGTAAATAAGCGCTCCCCAAAGTCGTAACATTTTGTTTTAAATCCCTTGAAAAGCTGTAGGTTTGGGGCTATTGCAGTTTAAAATTCGGAATAATGTTCACTTAGTTGTCCATAGCAAAGCTAATTCCATCAAAGAGATGCGTATAAACTGGAAAATGAAAACAAACTATGTTAATATTGCCCTATCTTCAATACTGAATAACAAATTTTACTTTGAAGATTAAGCAACGACTTTTTGTTGCATGTTGTTTTTCAACCATATGTTTAAAAGTGGGGAGCTGTAAGTTGCACACTGTGATTAAATTAATACTTGTAACGTATAGAGGGGGCCTAATATGAAGGCATGGGAGGGAGGCATAAGCTTTTATAGGCAACAGCCTATTTCATCATATGCTATGAAAGATGCTTCTAATATGCAATATTTTTTAAGAAATAAAGATTGAGACACTATGGATGGCTATTAATACCACTTAGTCCTATACCTCCAGGGCATAATTCACAGCAAGATCCTTTTAGTATAAGATACTATTGATTATATTTATAATCCTTAAATATTTAAAATATGGGCAAGTGCAATGCAGTTTATACTGTAGAGAGAATTTGCCTATTGAGTACATAACTGGTACATTAGCCAACTGAGTATTTAAAAATGTTTCTGAATATTGCATTCATCTTATAAATACTTAAAATAAATAATAAAGTATTGTTACACTAGAAAATCAATATGAACCCAAGATTTTATGTCTTTTATTCAATAGTTAAAATTACAGCAATTCTACTGAAGTCATTAGAGTTACAACAGATTAAATCTTGTGTAAAACCAGAATCAAGATGAGAATATTTTTCGCAATAGGAGTACTCTGTAATTTTCTTATATTAAGAGATGTCTACTTGAACATTTGCTGGCTTCTGCCAGCCCTGAAAAATATTTTACCTTTTTCCCTTCAGAATGAATTGACCAGTTATTAAACTGGAGACTTTTATGACTTCAAATTCGGGCAACTTTGTTGGATAAATATTATGATCAAACATTTATAAAACATTTTGTTCTGAGTCCTTTATTTCTGTCTAAATTTAGTCAGGATTAGAGTTTGAACCATGAGGTCCAAATCCAGATTTTATTTATACCAGCATAAATCCAAAGGACCTCCGTGGATTTTGCTAGACTAGAAAGACTTCCATAGACAAATCCTCCAGATTTGTCATTGTTTAAAGACAGGTTGCCATCAATCTCAGCCTGCCCACACTGTAAATACCAAATCTCAAAAATGAGGCAAGATTGTTGCTGCAGAGAGTCCTGAACCCAAGCCAGCAAAGGATCCCCTGAAACAAAGAACCTCTAAGCACCTCTCAGTCACTCACCACATTGCTGTATTTGAGAGAGAGGCCAAAGCATGTCCCAAAATCACATTCCCAAGTATAACAGAGAAAGCATGTACAAGTGCCCTACATATTTAATAGGAGCATCCACTCCCTACATATGCTCTCTACAAGTGCGTCCACATGAGTGTGCATGTGTGTCTTGCAGTGTCTCAGGCCCCTTTGAGATGCTGCAAGAGGCACATGAGGAAATCAGACCCCTGGATATCCAGGGGTCAAAAAAAAAATTGCAGGGGAAAAACGTGGGGCAGGCCAGAGTCCTGAATCATACCCTGAGCTAACCGGAGGCTCGGTCCTCCACAAAGGCACTCTGGTAGCCAGGCAGAGCATCTCTATGGCTGGCCCTCTCCCTGGTGCTGAAGCAAGCTGCCTGCCAGCGCTACCCGCAGTGTGCCAGCCACAGGAACCTGGACTCTGGCTCCTGCTGGTAAATAGGGGGAGGGAGGCTGGAGGAGATGGGAGGGGGCCATAGGGGGACCCCCTCTGGCCCTGTCTACTCCCCCAGCGCCCATGATCACTGCCCCACATGTTCATATCCCCTGCCCACTCCTGCAGCCCCCCCCAATAGCTGCCATGCCTAGTCCCAGCCCCCACCTGCCCCCAAACTCCCTCGATAGCTGCCCTGCCCAGCCCCAGCCCCTGCCTGCCCCTGAAGCCCCCCATATCCCTGCTCCACCTGGCCCCATCCACCACCTGCCCCCCCCCCAGCCTCCCCAATCACTGTCCTACCCGGCCCCATTCCCTGTCTGCCCCTGGAGCCCCCCCAATCATTGCCCCACCTGGCCCAACCCCCATCTGCCCCCTAAGACCCCAATAACTGCTCCACCCAGCCTCATCCCCTGCCTGCCCTTCAACCCCACTCCCTGATCGCTGCCCCACCCAGCCCAGCATCCCAGCAGTTAAAAAAAAAACAAAACAAACCCCAGGCTCATTGGCAGTAGCAGCTGCCATCAGAGTCACTGGGGCCTCATGGCAGAGCCCCCCTTCACAGTGCAGGGCCCAGGTGCCAGCTGCAGCAGCCCCAGGTACCCAACAGTGCATGGAGCCATGCAGCATTCTGCCAACCCTGGCCACACCCACACAATGTGGCACTGGCAGTGTGGGTGCCAGGAAGCCAGGGCTGTGCCCCGCTGTCCCCTGCTGTGCCATGCTGTGCGTGTGGGGGGGTGGAGGGGGGCTCTCTGCCATGAAGCCCCAGTGACCTGGCCAGCAGCTGCTACTGCTGGTGAGTGTGAGGCATTTTTTTTTAAGTGCCAGGAGGCTGGGGATGGAGTCAGGTAGAGCAGCCATTGGGAGGCCTGGGGGAGTGGGTGGGGGGTGGGGCCAGGTAAGACAGCCATCGGGGGGGGGCAGCAGGAGCCAGCAGGGAATGGGGCCAGGCAGGGCAGCAATCTGGGGGGCTGGGGGAGCAAGCACAGGTGGGGCCCATGCACAGTCCCCCCACAATCCACCCACACCTACCCATATACCCCATGTCCCCCCACATCCCTCCACAGTCATCCACATTCCCCCATTTCCTTTTCCACCCCCCTCCTGCAAATCCCACATCCCCCTAGCACACACCCTGCATGCCCAGGTGCCAAACAGATTGAGACCTGCTTGCAGGAGCTGTGGCTACAGGGGCAGCTGTCCCCACATCCTGGTTAGTGAAGGGCTCAGGGGAAACTCTAACTGCTCTATGGTAAGACAACCAAAGGCAAACAGCAAAATATATTGGTATTTAGAATTAATTTTATTATAATGATAGAGACACTGGTAGGCTTCCAAATTGCTTTAACACTGTAGATATATCAACAAAACATTGTCCAAATGATCACTGTCTCTCTCTCTCTCTGTGTAGATATATGTATATATAGTGGTTTTTTGTTTTAATTGTGAAGGAACATGGATTTTGGGGTATTTTACAGAGTGACTTTGAGATTTCTTTTACCAGGGATTTTTCAGTTTTCAAATAGGGACCATCAGAATCCCTGCTAGGGAGGCCCGTGGCAGGACCCTGCCTGATCAGAGCTGGCACTTTGGACCCAGCTGGAGGTGGCTGACCTCCTGGACAATTGGGGCCAGGAGGACTTGCTTTGACAGTTCAAAGCAGGCCACTACACCCAGAACGTCTTCTGGGCAATAGCTGCCCAGATGGCCGGGCAGGGGGCACACATGGCAGTAGTGCCACACAAAGGCCAGCTCTGCAGCCACAGCCCACTGGCAGCTGGCCCAGAGTGGCAGATGCCTCTACTGGCTGTGCAGTCCCCATCTGGGTCTGGCAGGTACACAGCAGGTCACAGCCAGGTAGCAGCCCCCACTGCCAGACTGCTGCAGTGGGTAGAGGGTGCAGGGAACTCTCAGGGCTGCTTCAGTAGTCCCGCTAGCCCAAGGGGTAGTGTCCCCAGGTACCTATTGGCTGGACCCCAGAAGCTCCTGAGAGCAAGTAGCCCTGAGCTACTTCACAGCTTTTTGTACTGATAGGGCCAGGACAGGGCAGCTTTTTATACTGCTGGGAACAGCCCTGGGCTCTAGCTCCCCCTGGCTGCAGATCCAGGAGGAGCCAGGCAGGGTTATTTTGCCCTAAGTGGCACAATTTGCCCCACACCAAAGTGCATGTCTGGGCACATGCAGTGAGGCAAAGCCCCACCTGAAATTTCTACTGCTTCTATTTGAGCTCCTGTAAGTGCACATGCTTGTATGTGTGGACACGCCCTATATGTTTATTAAATTATTACAATATTTTAAGAAAGAGGTAAGATTTCTGGGTTTGGTTTGGTTTTTTTACTTCTCTCTCCCATATCCACTTATCTTAATTAAACCCCCCAAAAGATCTATCTATTGAATCTTGTAGATCCAGCTGTATATGTAAATTGCATTCTTGGCATGGAAGCACAAAAAGGACTTGATAATACAAAACTACTGTCAGAGATTTTCTAATAAATGATGCTCAAGTCTGTTTTATATGCAAGCTAAATCCTGAGCCCTTGATAAGTATCCACAATGCTACATTAAATCAGGGATTCAGATTTTGATTACCTCACTCAGTTTTTACTTATTTCTTACTTAAGAAAACTTCCTAATGAAGTCAATAGAAAAATAGAATTTTAAAAGAAATTAATTCGAGATCCTCAGCATTTTTCAGAATCCAATACTATCGTGTTTTTACTTATGTTTTAACTTATGCTACTATGCTATAAGTAGCATAACATTATATTATGTTATATTATACATAACATTATATGTATGTATATATAATAATATATTATATATATTGTTAATATATTATATTAATATAATATATATTATATTATAATTATATAATTATTATTATAATTATATTATAATAATATAATAATATTATATTTGAATATATATATTCAAATATATAATATTTGAATATATATATTCATATATAATTTAATGTTTAAATTAATGTTTAATTATTTAAACATTAATATGTTTTAATATTATAATTGTTATAATTATATAATTAATAATAATTATATAATAAATGAATATGTTATATTTATTATTATACATAACATTATATGTATAATATAAATATTATAACATTATTGCTATGTTTTAACAATGTAGAGGATTGGGCACCAAGAGAAGTACTGGAATCATTTCTTAGTTATACTAGCTGAGTTTTCTCTGCTAGAAGATGTTACACATTCCAGTATTTAGGTATTCCATTAAACTTTTCTGTCACAGGTAAGACTGCCTTACACATTCATCTGAATCTGTCAGTCCTTTTCAGTTTTGATTCCCTACTTGTTTAATAATTCTTCAAATGGATTTGCATGGCATATTTGTTATGAGTGTCTGCATTACCCTTTTAATGCATGTTTTAAAATGAGTGGCAAAGAGTTTGTTCTGTTGCCTCTTGAAAAATAAAACAGATATTATTATAGGGATACTTTGCATGCACTTACTCAGAACTCCCTGAAGCTGCTGAAGTACAGATATTCCCTTATTAAGGGGGCACAGAACCAGTCCCTCCTCCATTCTAATTGATTTCTCTAGCAAAGACCCTGGGCTCAATTTCTTCATAACAATTCCTTCTTCTCTGTATGACTTTTATCATAGACATGTTTTTGCCTACCTTTTGACATCTTGGAAGCTATTTGGTAGCTTTTAATTCATCTCAGTTTAACCCGTGTTTACTGGATGCCCCTACATGAGACGTTTTACTATGCATTAGACTAATCTAAAGCTCAGTAAGGCATCACCATCTACACATGCATGGCAATTAATGCACAGTAAATTAGTCTAATGTGCCATTTGCTAGTGCCAATACATACAGGTACTAGAAAAACAGTGTATTAACTAATGCACAGTATCACATGGGTAGATGATGACAGGGAGCAAATTGCAGCAGGGGGATATACTGGCTGCCTGGCTAAGCCCCAAGCTCCAGGGGGAGGTGGGGGAGGCAGGGGGAGCTATCCCAGCTCTAGGAGCAGCTCCCTCCCAGCTGAAGGGAGAGTGGGGCTGGCCCTGGGGTGTGGGGGGCAAGGGAAGCTGTCTTGGTTCCAGGGGCATCTCCTAGCTATGTGGATCTTGGGATCACAGCCTGGCTCAGTGGCAATGGCTTTCCCCAAGCCCTGTGCCCCCTGCCAGCCCAGGACTGGCACCCAGGTGGGGCCTGGAGCTCCCCCTGGCTCCTAGAAGGGGGCAGAGATGGGCAGGAGAAGCCCTGGTCTAGGCTGCTCCCATCAAATACAAATTTCTCCCAACACAGGCACAGTTGTAGACATGAAGCTGGGAGTGCTTTAATAAGCCTGAAGTTTCTGTGCAGAAAATTCAGGGTCATTAATTGAACTCTGTAGATGCACCCACTAGGTGTGTCCACACACGCAAGCATGTGCGCTTGCAGCAGCTCAAATAGAAGTTGTGCAAATTTGAGCCGGGGCTTTTTGCCTCAGTGCACATGCTCGGACATGCACTTCGGTGTGGAGTAAATTGTGCCACTTGGGGCAAAATAACCCTGCCTGGCTCCTTCCGGATCTGCAGCCAGGGGGAGATAGAGCCTGCAGCCAGCACCTGTGCTGTTCCCAACAGTATAAAAAGCTGCCCTGTCCTGGCCCCATCCATACAAAGAGCTGCCCTGGCAAGCAGCTCGGGGCTACTCGCTCTCTGGAGCTTCTGGGGCCCAGCCAGTTGGCACCTAGGGACACTACCCCTTGTGCCAGCTGGACTGCTGCAGCAACATCCCAAAACCATTTTTTTAAATACCCCCAAATCCATGTTCTTCCACATTTAAAACAAAAAACCACTCCACACACATATACCTAGAGAGAGAGAGGAGAGAGAGAAAGAGAAAGAGAGAGAGAGAGAGAGATAAGTTGGGTAATGCTTTATTGGTATATTTACAATGTTAAAGCAAGTTGGAAGCCTATCATCATGAAAATATAAATTCTAAATACCTGTGTTGATCTATGCTTTTGGTTTTCTCCATAGATGATGGGTGTGTGATGGGGGGATGTGGTGTTTGTAGAAAGGGGATGTGAGGGAAGATGGGTGGGTGGATGTGAAGGAAAGTGTGTTGGTCTGTGGGTAGGAGTGGGGCAATTGCTGGGGGCACTGTGGGTGTGGGGGCCCTTCTGTGGGGGCTGCTCAGGAGGGGTAGGTCCTCTGGCCCCCACAGGGTGCAGCCCCCCCACATAGCACATGGAATGCCCCCCCTGCCCAGGGTCCCAGCTCCCCCCTAGAGGGCCACAGCCTCTATTCCCCACAGGGCCCCAGCCCCCCTGCCCAGGGTCCTAGGTACCCTGCCCCCCCCCCACCCAGGGTCCCAGCTCCACCCTGGAGGGCCACAGCCCCTACCCCCACAGGGCCCTAGCCCTCCTGCCCAGGGCCCATAACTAACCTTTAACAGCAGCAGTGGGGGGACCATGCACTGAGCCCAGCCTGGTTCTGCCAGCCCTGGGGCTGATCTTGTCACCCAGCTGGGCTGGTCTTGTGGCAGCAGGACCCGGTGTGGCACGTGGAGACCAGCTGGGTCCTGGGGCCCTGTGACCCACTCTGGTGCAAGGCCAGACTAGTGAGCCACATGGGGCTGGGACCAGGTCCTCACCCCCCTGCCCCTGCAGCTACAGGGGGCAGAGGCAGGAGCCAGCCCTGGGACATAGACCATGCTGACAGGAGCCAGTGCATCATACAGTTCCCATGTACCACACTGGGTCCTGCCGTGGCCGGGCCCTTCCTATAGCTGCAGGACCTGGCCCAGTGCGTGGTGACCATGCGAAGCTGAGCCAGGTTCTGCTGGCCCTGAAGCGGCTCGTGCTGCCTGGCAGCCAGGCAGCATGAGCAGCCCCAAGGCTGGCAGGACCTGACTTGGATCCACACAGTCTCTGCACACTGGGCCAGGCCAGGGAACATGAGCTGCCTGGTGCCAGCAGGATGCAGCTGGGCTCCCAGGGTCCCCACGTGCTGGGCTGGGCTGGGCCAGGGAGCATGACCTGCCTAGGGACCACGCAGCTCATGCTCGGGAACTGCATGCCACACTGGCTCCTGTCAGCATGGGCTGGGCCCCAGGGCCGGCTCCCGCCTCTACCCCGTGCCTGCGGGTTGGGGGGTGAGGACCTGGACCAGCCCCATGTGGCTCGCTAGTCTGGCCTTGCACTGGAGTGGGTCACAGGGCTCCAGGAGGCGCAGCTCCTGTGCACACCTCCCGAAGCCATGTGACCTGCTCCAGTGCAAAACCAGACTAGCAAGCCTCAGGGATCTGGGCCAGGTCCTCACCTCCTTCCCCCCCTGCAGCCCCAGGGACATTCCCCCCCTCCTGCCACACTCTAATGCCCCCACATACCCCTGCCACCCCTCACACCCCAACACCCATGAACCCCCTCCCCCCCCCCAACTTACCTTGGACAGCGCTGGGGACAGCAGGAACACAAAAGAGATGCTCTGACCAAAACCAGAGCGCCTCTTTTGGAGGACTGGCTCCAGGCATGGTCTTGAACCATGCCTTGCTCTGCTCTATTGCGAAGCAGTTTTTTAGACCCCAGAATATCCAGGGGTATAATTTTCTCCCCGCACTGCAAGTTTAAACATTTTTTCATTCCCACATGTGCTTGTTGTCCTGCCTCAAAGGGGTTTGAGGCGGGGCAACAGGCATGTGCATGCTCATCTGAATGTGCCCACTGTGTCTATATGTGTCTCCATACCCGGGATGTTTTTAATACATTTAATTTTAAGAAATACAGTCATGGTATGATCCTCAAGATCTCACCTCGCTGCTAGTTATACACTGGTCATTATGTCTACATCTCAGGGAGATGAATGAATGCCAGTAATACGGCTTGGGTTTTGTACATTTCCATTGCATTTTAATCCTAGCATATTTTTGTCCATAACAGGATCTAATTATTAGGATATAATTGGGTCAGTGATAATGGGAGCATCCTACTAAGAGAAAAATGATTCAGACACTTTTTTCCCCCTCTAATTTAGAAGCAAGGGAGTTTGCCAATTTAGTTTCCAACTTGGTTTCATTTTTGGCTGGAAATTATCTTTGAAAAACAAAGATGGATAAGATGTTTTAATTAGAGTAGGGGCTCTACTAGGGACTTTGGGTCTACAAATGTACTATTCAATGTAATGCTCTTTAATTTTCTTTAAATGATCTTTCCCCCCAAAATAACATTGAAAACAAAGAAATAATTGACTTACAACCGGCATTACAATTGTTCTCTTTATTCATTGGAAGACTGTCCTTAGACATTTCCCAGAATGATTCAATATTATAGGGCCTGATTTTTTGAGATACCAGGTTCTTTCTTCTCCTTTCATGGTTAAATGTGCTAATCATCTACTCATCCTCTAAGAACACACATTTTATAACTGAGCATATACTTATATATAGTTTTTAATATTGATCTAGGGTGAATATATTGAGGAAAGTATCTGGGGTAATATTGATATTGGGCTAATTATATGGTTTAATTGTTTATCAATTGGGATGATTCATACAGAAAACGGAATGCAGAGCTTTAATAGGTCTGCTTGAAGATCCTGAGATGCGGGAGATAATAAAGAATGAGTCCATTTGATGTATTATGATACTCAGTAATGGGGAAAGTAAATAGTAAAATGGTCTGGAAAGCCTTTAAGGCTACAATGAAGGGAAAAAGTATTAGCATTCATTTGCATAAAAAAACAAAACAATTTGATGGAGTTAACAGCTTTGAAAGCTAAGCATTCCAAAATCAATTTTAAAAGTAGCTAGTGTATAAAATTATAGAGGTAAGAGGCCTATGAAATGCTTTTACTGTGTAAGAAGACTGAGAGTTCCCATTGATACTTACACTGGATATTTTATGAGAAAGGGAGTAGCTAACAGGTTCTAGCCTATAAACTTAAGGCCAAATGGAAATTTTGGATAAAGATCATAAAAGATAAAATGATCTTAACACTCATTTTTTCTTTAGGAATTAGACGAGTGTGGATGTGTCTACATATGCCTATTAATGTGCAGCAATAAACTCTGGGGCTTATTGCTCTGGACTTTATTGCTGCCAGGCATCTACATGTATGCCTGGGATCACAGCATGGTGAGCCAGGGTGGAATAGCCCTGGGTGACAGGGAGTCAGTCTGCCAGCCTGGGACCTCCAGCTCAACATGCTGCAGAGGGGCTGGCCAGGCCCCGAGGGTGCTTCAACCCAGCAGACAGCCCCTGCACTGAAGCACTTTCATGCTCCGCTGGCTGGTCAGCATCTTCCCATTGCCTGCTTCAGATTTTTTTTTACTGTACAGCAAGATAGTACTTATATTTACAAGAATTACCCTACTGCAGAGTAAGTTACTTTATTCCAGCCTAATGGGGTGTTCTTGTAGACACTGAGATATTTACTGTGCAGTCAATTAGTCAACTGCACAGTAAGTCTCTCTTGTAGCTGTGCCCTTTTTGTAAAATTTTACCAAGATTTACCATCATCTCCCCTCTCTGATTTGTGGTGAAGATAAATGTCTAAGTTTGATAGTCTGGTTTGAAAACTTTGGGTAAAGAATGATCTGATTGTTAAACCAACCGCTAAGGTTGAAGTACTAAGTGCACTTGTTACTGAGAACACCTCTTGGCTCCCAACAGGAATTACTAGTCTTTTCCTCACAGAAAAACATATTAAAGAACTTAGCAACTTATTTAAAGCAGGTATATGGGAAAAATAGGTTTCAAGAGAACTTAACAGTTCAAGAATTTCCTTGCAATAAGCAAAATTGGGTTAAATTTCTGTTTCAATTTCTCTTTTTCTAAATAACTGTACACTAATCTTGAAAAAAAATATTAGAAGTAGGGCCCTACCAAATTCACAGTGGAAGTGGCGTGCACTGTGGCTCCATTAATCTTGTAGGTCCCTCCGCACGTGCCCCTGCCACTGCTTGGCAGAGGGGCCCCAATTGTGGCTTTCTCCTGATCAGTGGTGTTACGTCTCAGCTCTGTATTCTTGGGCAACCCTGGCACAGGATGCAGTCTGTCTGACTCACAAAGGACTCACCCCCCCCTCCCCTCCTCTACATAAACGAAACTGATTAAGATGCAGTGAGAGACGCACCTAAAACTCTCCAGATAAGGGTGATAAGAGTGAAACAACTGCCCTAGGTCTCATTTACATCCGAGATGGAACCAGATGACCATTCATTTACATGAGAGATGGAAAACAGAAAGCCTGAAGCAGAGACTGCAGTGAATTCTGGGACCAGAGAAGCAGGAGAGCGCTGCATGATGGGGAATCTGTGCTTCCAATGTTAATTAACCCATGTTCACACACACCCAGCTCAGCATTTATCAGACCAGTTCTAATCTGGATTTGCTAAGGACTCCCCCCCCCCCGACACACACACACAGCTCTAAGTTTAATAGGCATCTCGGGCCGTACATTCCCCGGTCCCACTATGGGAGGCCTATTTAAACTTGATTGACTAAAACTCGGTTGCCGGGTTAGGGAATGCTGAGGCAAGAGACCGAGTCCGAGGGGGTACGGGCAACATTTGAACAATGGTTAAGGGTTCATCACAGCATCCAGCCTGCTGGAGCCCTAATCCCAGGTGTTGTCGTATCTTTCCCGAGACGACTGGTGGGAGTCCTCTCCACAAAAGGTTATGAGCACCCCAATAATTGCTTTAAGTCTGTTAAAAGACTATAGTAAAATCTAGAAAAGTCATGCTAAGCTGAGGCTTGTGCACAACAAGTAAAAATCCAAAATCCTGATGCTGCAAGCTATCTATCGTTCCTGAAGAAACCATGAGATATCCCATCAGGATATCTGCCATCCATAGGAATCCCAAGCTGGCTCCCAAGTATTTGGGTTACTCCCTAATCTTAAGTTTTCCTGATTATCAATCAGTTTCCTGAGATGGTCCAAACCAGATAACCCCTTGTCAATAGAAAAGACAATGATTTACACTACTGAGGGTGCTTCAAAGCAACTGAACTGAGGGTATAAAAATCTGTAAGTGTGTGTGCTAAAGAGAAGAAAGAGAAAGAAAAAGAAGAAGCAGGAGGAAAAAGAAGAGAAAGAAAGAAGAAGAAGAAGCAGGAGGAAAGAGGGAGAAAGAAAGAAGAAGAAAACTCCTGTGCTGACACCATCCCCTGTCGTTCTTGGGACGCTGGAAGAACAGATCGTCTCTCTTTTCAAGGATTGTGCTACGGACTGTGCCTGTCAGCTTTGCAGCCTGGGTACCGTGGACTAGGTGAGATTTCCAGCGTTCTCTCTTCTTTCTAGGCATAAACTTCTGAACCTGAACTGTATCAGTTAAACTTGAGCTAAGTTTCCCCAAATACTTAGTGAAACCAGGGTAGTATTGTCATTGTTTGTGTTTGTTTTTCTTTTGCATGTCTATTACTACTAGTACTATTATATATTTCATATGCTTAGCAATAAATAACTTTTATAGGCAAACTGGTAGTAATTGGGTATATTTTTCCTTCTCTGCTTCTTTTTCCTCCTGTGCTCTGCAGCAACGCTTCTTTTACCTATGCTAAAGATCCCTGTGAAGCCTAAATTATTGTGGGGTCTGCTCATCAAGAGGCCAAAGATTGGGACGTGCTGAGTTTGAAACACATAAGGGGATCAGCTTGTACAGGCTGATTGACCCAGTTTGACTCAGACGTGCCCTTATGAACTGAATGCTGGCCCATGAGGGTGTCAGCTGGACACCCAGATGGATTCAGAGGGATTCTGTTTACCTGTGTGCTTGTGTCTGACTGCATTTTATTGTTGCTCTTATGAACTGATTCTTGGCATATGAGGGTGTCAGCCTGTCCATGCTGATCAGCCCGGCCAGATCAGGCGTGTCACGTTAATTTGTGTGTGTTTGTGTGTATGACTGATTTGGTGACTGGAGGAACCCAGTCCCATTGAGATTGAGTCCTGCAAGATAGTTCCACTGGGGGTGAGGGCTTGCAGAAGGGAGAAATACAGCTCCGTATAGTAACACAAGCAGCACATTGACAGAATCACTAAGACCCTAGAAACTATCCCTAATAAATGAGCACACCCCAAAGTAATGGGCAAATTTGGTAACAGTGGGGAGGTTGAAAATTGTAGTTTTAAATATGGCACCATTTTGCCTCCTGCTGCTGATTGGTCAAAGGGCCCCACTGCTTGCTGCTGACCAGCAGGGAGGCAAATATGACACTACATTTAAAACTGCAGTTTTTGCTTCCCTGACAATCAGGAGCGAGCCACAAGTAGGCCCCCCCCCACCAATACTTTATTTTTTAAACCTATCTGATGTGCTTACATTTTTTAAAAGATACCTATATATTCCACCTGATCACTGTACATTTCAGATGCATTTTCACTTACCTTTCAGTAGAGAAGTTTTATGCATCACTCCAGTAAAATTACTGAATATTTTGCGCAATGTATTCAGAAGTTTCTCAGAACTGAACAGCAAAAATGGGCTGTAAAAATATGGGGCTGCCCTTTGAGGTGCCTTTCATACAAAAGAGCAGGTAACTGAAACACAAAAATATAATAGCATGCCCATGCCACAGAAGTTTACTGTCATTAATTCTTAGTTTACAGTTAAGCACTGTACAATAGCATGCACCTGATACAGCAGCACCCACTTTAGAAAGTCAATGTGCAAATACAATTATACAAGCACACTTCTACTGCAATTTTTCTGTTGACACTAGACTAAAATTTTAATTAGGATGCTTAAATTTAGGACATAAATACCTATTATGACACTGACTTGAAAATGCAGATTTCAAAAGACAACAACCAGCAACAATTCCCATTTAAGTCATCTTTAAAAATAAGCCAGTCCACTAGGTTTAGAGGCATATCATTAGGCACCCAATATGAGATTTTAAAGGCCATTGTAGCTACTTTACATCTTTACAAGCCCTTATTCTGGCCAGTAAAGGATATTCTTTGTGTAGAAATTGAGGACGACTACCATAAGGCCATGGTGGAGAAAGCATATTTAGGATAGGTCTAGGCATGACATGCTAGGGGAAAAAACTGCAGCACATCATGCTGCTGAGATTACAGCAGTACACTTGGGAAGCAGAGGGACAGTCTGTCTTAATTTGGACAACTTTTGCTGTCCAAATAAACCTAGGAACCACAAAACAGCTTGGAAGCAGGAGAACATAAAAGAGAGTTCCAGATACAGCACAGAAATTAAACCCTGCAAACCTTTCAACAGTTGAAATGTTCACATCTATGTCTAATACCCTATGAGGGGAATTTTCAAAGGTACAAAAAGAATTAGGCATCCAGTTTATATTGCAAAGGCAATCAGGCACCTGTCAAGCACTTGTGCACATTTGAAAAAAATCCTGTATACACTAGTGGCAAAGCAAAATTGTAGGGTAAGCAACCACCTCCCCTGGAAAGGAAATCTGGTACAAACTATTATTTATGTGCCAATCATATGTCTCTTTTTCCTTATTCTTCCTTTTTTTTTTTTTTTTTTTTGCATTTTCAGCCTACTTTTATCTTCCTAAAATAATAGAAAAGGAACTGTTTAAGCTTTTGCATAAGGAGTAATTTTCTACAATGTGTCCATATTCCCCCTGGTTTAAACATTTCAACCCTGCATTTATACTTTTATTTTTCTAGTAGATTGGTTGATTAAGTGCCTCATTCCCTGACTTTCTTTCACTGAGCCCAACTGAAATGGTCACTTTTGAAACTAGATTTTTCAAAGAAATTGTGTTTAGTTTACTGCTTGGGGGGGGGGGGCGGGGGGGGGCAATCCATTGATTAGTGTACTACCTAAATTCCAGTCGTACCATTAGCCTGAAAAAGCCTTTCATGGTTTTCCCTCTATGTCTGTTCAAATAGTAATATCCCTGAAATATCAGTTCATTATAGGACAATGCAGCACAAAAAATGTTCAATAAGTCAACATAATGTTCACAGTTTGTATAAGAATCATCATATGTTAGAGAGGTCATTAGGCAATACTGTAATGAGGCTTAGGAGGCTTCTAATGGGTTCCCCAAATTAACAGATTTCAGAGGCAAAACTAGATCTACAAGAAAAACTAAATGCCATTTAGTAAATGACACAAATCATAAGGAAACTCAGCATGTGTAAAGTCTCAAGACTTTTCATCTTCTCCATATGTCTAGTCAGTATGGAAGACTATGTGATGTATGGACTTAGGGTATCTACAAGTGCACTTTAATGCACAATAGCCTTTTCTACTGAGCATTAAAGCCTCACATCAAAATAGTGCTAATACACTAATGAACAGTAGAATTAGTCTATTGCACACTAAGCATCACTTTAAACGGCATTCATTTTTGCTACTGCTCACTAGGGCAGCCTAATGCACCATATAGTACCTTATATTAGAGGTACAGATGGATTGATGCAGTAGCAAAAGAGCATTAATAAATGTGTAGATGTGCCCTTATGATGTTAAGCAGAGTGAGCCATGATAGCCTGAAGTCAGACAAAAGGCACAGTAGATTAGTCAGAGATGTATAGTATGAGCCCTCCCATACTCAAAAGTTCATACTATATATCTCAGACTTAGTTAGTCTACAAGGTACAAATCTATCCTTCCTTTATAAAGTTTATATTCTTAGCCATAGCTAAGAACAAAAGTAGAAGGGTAAGAGTAAAAGTAAAAGTAAGTAAAAGTAGAATTTACCATTCTTAAATGTATTATATTCTTTCTTTCTGGTATCAATAAGTATTCAACAGAGCAACTTAAATGTACATTATGGCTTTGCACTACACAGTGAATGTTTCTAAACTGTAACAACAATCTTGTGCCAAACTGCAATTCTCTTGTTAGAACATTTTTATCTCCGGATCAGTTCTTTCTAAATTTACATTCTCATCAGTTAATTATAACTGTGTATATATATCCTCTGACCTGGCATAAATTAAAGTCAAAACACTTGAGCATCAATTCTACCTTTTTTGCATATAGTTTGACATCTGTGCATACATTAAATATGCTATCAATGATCTGCGTTTACGGAGTTTCTGATCTTGTGGATAATATCCTGGCTTCATTGAAATCAACAGCAAAAGTTCTGTTGGGATTTCAGTAGGATGGAAATGACACCCTGTATGCCGCCTATTATGAATTTAGTTCTTGTCATACCCTTAATAAAACCCTTTAAATCACAAGGTACTTCTTAATTATGCAATTTCATTCATTTCTTCATTTGCATTAGGAAGTTGGGAGAGGATTACCTTTGCAAGGAGCTAGCAAGCTAAATTTTTGTTATATCAAAAATAATGCTGTCTCTCTCCCTAACAAAATGCTCTATTATTTGTCCTCAGTCATGCACATTGTTAAATGCCCTCATCCCCCGCTGGGATTAGATCAATAGGAACTAAAGGTGAAACTGCTTTCAGATATTGAAGGTAGAAATGTGTGTCAAGACTTTTTAGCAAATAATTAATAATATTGCTATGAATTTTTCCTTATCGGTATAGTGTAAGTCACTCCGCTTCATTTGGGGTCAATGCATCTTAAATGTATCTTGGATTATTTTTGTCTTTTTAAAATCGCTTCTTTTCTCTCCCTAATTTGAACACTAATTCTTTACCCATTCAGAGTAATAGACAAAAGTTTAATCTATTCTTTTTTCCTTTTCTTTAATGGATAATGTTTATTGCAATTGTCTCAAGCTCCAATAAACACACAGTATTATTAAAATCTGCTTCCAAATATACCAAGGCTTTTTTTGTAAAATCAATATATAATCTCTGGAAATGAGCTAAATTAATTGCATTTGCCTGGTAAGTGAAAAAATGACAGAGTGCACACATAAAAGTCAGTATGTGTATGATACTAAATTTCAGATTTAATATTCTATTTTATGCTCTTTAACTCTTCTGACAAGATCATTTGGTTATTTAAAACTTATTTGAAATTGCAAATTAGTCAAAATCACAAAATTTTGTTATAATAATCCAGTTTTTCAATATCAGCTTTTTATACCATAATGATGTAGTTGTAATCATACATGACATGAATGTTGATAAACAGAAGATCTTTTTTTTTTTTTTTTTTACATTCCATATTACTGAAAACTTGACACCAGCATTTATTGACATGGTAAAGAAACAACGTAGGTTTGAGACAATCAAAATGCTAGCTTTTTGGCAAATCTAAATGGGCAAACCCTGAATCCATTGTTGCTTTTTCTATACTCTCTGACAAAATGCCTGAATTGGGGGCGGGGCAGAAGGAGCTTATTAAATTTATGAAACATTCTTGTAAAAAATGGGCACGAACCTAACCCTGGATTACACCATGACAGACTGCGATTAGTTACATAAAATACAAAATATTCCAGTGGTCAGGTTTTCCTTTCCTTTCTCTAACATTCTATGTGGTGCTGTTTTGGCTGTGCCATTCAGATCCATTTCATTGGAATCAGAGCTAAAATCATAGGTATGAGGAGAGTGAGAGACTCCATAAAATGAGTGATGGAATATTTCAAGTAGAGTAGTAGATATGTTAAATGACTTGTAAATGTCAGTGTTTTACTCACCAGACTGTCACCCTGAATCTTATAACTACCTTGTAAACTTAGAGATGAGAAATTGCCTTATGCAAAGCTGTAGATCATAATGCACCAAAATTAAATATTCCTCAGATCATCTTCCTTTGATGAAAATGGAGAATGCACTGGTTACATTATAACTCTAGGCAGGCTCTCAGGTTTGCTTACCATTATCCTTGTGATGTATCACTTCACATGCCTACTGTGCGCTAGGCATTTTCTGAACACAGCTGGAAGTCCCTGCTCTGAAGACTGTATTTTGAATATATTGCTGTGGAAGCAAACAAACTACTTTGTTACCGCTGCTTTCTTGTTTGTTTGTTGTCCATCTTGAATTCTGGAATATTGTGGTTATAGGGTAAATACTCATTTCTATAGATAATAATTCTTAAATTTGCTACCAACCTACAGTTTACTGCCAAAGGAATCTTACACCAACACCTAGAATAAGGCAGATAAGAAACTGCTCTCCCAGGTGGAAACTCTTGAGGGAAAAGGAATGGAAGAAGGCTAATCCTGAAATATCTCTTTATTGGAGGTCTGTGGTTACTGCACAAAAGAGGTATAGAACGCATGATGAGATTAGGACCTTAACCTCGATATCTGCATGAGATTCAGATGTTAGAAGTAAAGTTTTCTGAGTTTCCAGTAGCTATTACATATATCTCTAAGGGTACGTGGTAATTTTGGGTGGCTCCTAGAGCTCTTAACACCTGAATTGTCCACACACTGACACCTGAAACTCATTACATGGCTCAAAATTATGCCACTGCAGGACAGGATTTTCTCTGGTCCGTATAACACTAAGATGTAACCACTCTAGGCTCTACCTCCCCTAGCCTCCCCAGCACCCCAGATCTCCATGCACTGTTCCCCCCTGCTTACTTGTGGCTACCTGTGCTGTCTGTCCCAGGGGAGCAGGCAGGGAAGGGTTAACCTGCCTGCCTGTCCTCTGTCACTGCCCCCACTACTGCTGCTCACTTGGCAGGCTCATGTGGGGAGCTTTGGTTGAGGAGGGGTGCCTGGAATAGGAAGAGGGGATTCCTACCTATCAGGCCTCAGCCTATATTGGCTTGAATTGCGAATGCTCCAAACACAAACTAGCATTAACACTGATAAACATTTGTGCAGCTCACAGCATAACATTGTTTTTCTGTGTCACTAGAGCCCATGTGTATGAGTAGAAGAACACTGGCAGGACCCATTTTAGAGCAGAAAAAAAGGTTACTTGTAAGAAATGCTATAGTTGTTGCACATTTCAAATATGTCATAGATTCAAAGAGATCGCTGGGAAGAACTGTTTCATCTATTGCAGAGGTTCAACAAATGAGAGAAATGGCCTTTAGGGCAAGGTTGCTAAGCCTTTCTACAAACTCATTTGACCAGGTGTTTTCATTTGTCTTCTTTCAGATTTGTTTCTGGTTCAGTCACATAGTAAAGATGTTAGTCACAGTCTTGAGCATACTATGTTTTATTTCAGAAAAATGAAAATGAAAGAGATTGGAAATAGAACTATTATACCCAGGGGGAAAAATATTGTCAGTTGACCCGGACAAACGTAGAATTGCTTAAGAGTGACAAAGTGCAGTGTTTTAAGCTCTCTCAAAGTTCAGAATGTTTTGCTGGGCATTTGCAACAACAGGAGCTGGTTTTCAGTAGATATAAGGATGATCTCTTACCACCAAACATCAACAACAGTCTCTGGGATCACTAGAAAACTTGGGTATTTAACATGAGTATTTTTCATTTGCTTTCAGTGCATGATACTTTCACTCTTGCATATACTGAGTCTATGTATCAAGGAAGAAAAATATTGGGGATGAACCTTTGGAAAAAACAACGATAATATTTTTATAAGAATCATAAATGAAACATTACCTTATGGCAAGTCTATTTAATAAAGTTCTGAGTCACAGGTATGACTATCTAATAGATAATTTACCCTTCCCCCATCTGTAAGGTTTACTCACCAGTTGGCATCAGCTTGTTGCATAGTCCCAAAGTCTTGAGGTACATTCAAGTATGCCTGTCTCTACCATCTTGAGAAAGGCTATATCACTATTTAAAAAGGGTGTCTCAGATTTTCTCTTCTCCTTTGTAGTTTTAGCAGAGACCTCTTTTTGTTTCACTGCCTCTCCATCATCTTACACCAGAAGTCCTCTGCTTCTCCATCATTTTATGCCAAATGTTTCAGCCACCACTGCTCTTGCAGCAAAATTCTCATTTGAATAATAATAATCTCTCAGTCCAAAATTCTTCCAACATTATAGGAACCCCACAGAAACAAAAAAGACAATTGCATATGACATTTATACTCAACTACCTTGTCACTAGACACAAACACTTTATTCTTAAGAACTTTTCTAGCACTTACTTCAGGTTCCTTACCCAACTAATTTTAAGCTTCTTCGTTATGGTGGTTCCCAACCTGCCACTGGAATTCTGGGTAGAAGTTTCATGCAAATGTGCTCACTCTCTGTGCCTTTCTGTCAATGGAAAAAGCTTTATCTTCCTAACTCTTGAGGGTTAGCACTTTGCTATTCACCTATTGTAATGAAAAATACTATCCACAATATGCTGACTCAGCTATAATAAGCATGGGAGCAACAAGGTAGGGGGGAATGGAAGAAGTGTTAGGGTAGCTTGTCTTATTTTATGCCTTAAAGTTGCACCTGTTGTGGGAAACTACAGTATTGATTAAAGTTTTCTTTTATATTCAGCCATATTTAATCATTGCTTAAGTTCTGTATAGCCTCATTATTATCTGAACTTTTCATTTTGCTGATGTTTACAATACCAGCTGGCCTTGCCTCTTGCAAGCAGCTTATGGCCTTATGTTTGCTAGCATGATGTTTCTTTCCTTTTCTATCACTGTGAGACGTTTTTCTAACACAATATAATAATAATTTCGTTACCCGCTCAAATTAACTAAACTTGGCACTAACCAACTGAATCAGAGGGATGAAATGACTAGATATGTTAATGAAAGGTGGCAAGGGAGACCAATGAACAATGCCCAAAGTAAGACAGCAAAAAAAGACCAAATTAAAAGGTGCACTCATGATTGGTCTGTTGAACAAAAAAATATGCTGACAGGATAAAATATGGAGATCACAGAGACCAATCTGAAATCAAAGAGTAATTAAGGAGTGAAGCTGAAGAAAAGCATAGAAAGTTATGTGTGTCATCATCATCATCATAAATCCAGCCTTCATAGACATTATGGCTGGAAGGAACCTCGGAAGATCATCGGGTCCAGCCCCCTGTCCAACTGGCAGGAAGTCAGGTAGAGTCAAAGGATCCCAGCAAGACAGGCATCCAAATGTTTCTTGAAAGTGTCCAGAGTAAATGCTTGCACCACCTCTGGAAGGAGTCTATTCCAGGCTCTGGGAACATGGACGGCATCACTGGATGGGGTCCCCAGGGATGGCCGTAGTACCCCTAGGGCTCCTTGACCATGCCAATCCTGCCCAACAGGCACCCTCTTCCTCACCCGCCATGTCTCGCTCTTAATTATAATATAGGGAGGCTGCCCTTGATTTTATTGCCTGGACACGGTCCTGCTGGACCCCACTGAACCACGTGGGTTCTTGGACCCCTTTTCAGATCCTGCTCAAAATGAATGCCTCATGGGACACCCTTAGCCTTATGGGATAGATGCGTGGCTCCAAAACCACCCCTTTACCATGCCCCAAGCCTCGCAGATGGTATTGACGTTGTCTCTCCTGGGCCTTGCTATAACTCAGCCCCTTGTCCTCACTGGGTTCTCCACAGCCCTGTTCCTGTGCTCCACACTGGTGCTGGGCTCTCCGCAGCCCTGTTCCTGTGCTCCACACTGGCGCTGGGCTCTCTGCAGCCCTGTCTCTGGCGCTGGGCTCTGCTCACCCGCACCCTTCTCTGGCACTGGGGTCCCCACACTGTCATGGGCCCCCAATGAGGCCTCCTCCTTTCCCAATAGCTTCCAACCAATCCACCAGTCAAACAGCAACTGAAACCTGAGCCCCTCTGCTATAATATAATATAAGCGGTTCAGGGTGTGCTCTGTCCCTTTAAAACATCAAACTTCTCCCAGCACTAAGTGCCTTATAAGCCATGGTCTCTGGTGACCTCCTGGAGCCCGTTAATCCTACCCAGAGTAGAACAGGCAGCCAAGCCTCTCTGGTGAGCTTCTTCTACCTTGGCAGCCTAGGGGTTTATATTTGCCCAGGGCCCTGCCTCTTCCAGTCAGCTGACCGGGTGCAGGTGCAAGCTAATTGACTTGTTAGCCTGTTGCCATAGTAACCTGTACCAGTGGGCTTCTGCCTGTCTCTTAGGGCCCTCTCCCTAGGAAGTTTCTGCATTTATAGAAGCAGGCACCTTAGAAGTTTTTTCTCATGTCCAGCCTAAAACAGTCTTCCAGGAGTTTGCAACCACTGGACATTGTCTTCCCTTGAGGTTCCCTGGTGAACAGGTGTTTCCCCAGATCCTGATGCACAACCCTTATACACTTATAGGGTGGCACCAAGTCACCTATAAGTCTATGCTTCTCCAGGCTGAAGAGTCCCATGGCTCTCAGCCTCTCTTTATAAGGCCTGCACTCTTTCCCTCTGATCATGCACCTGGCTCCCCTCTGGACTCTCTCATAGATTCATAGTTTGATAGACACTAGGGCTGGAAGGGCTATCAGAAGATCATCGAGTCCAGCCCCCTGCCCCAGGGGCAGGAAGTCAGCATAGTCATCATAGGATCCCAGCAAGATAAACATCCAAATGTCTCTTGAAGGCATTCAAAGTAGGTGCTTGAACCACCTCCAGCAGCAGTCTATTCCAAACCTTGGGGGCTTGGACAGTAAAGAAGTTCTTCCTTATGTCCAGCCTGAAACGGTCATGGAGGAGTTTGTGACCATTCGACCTTGTCATCCTTTGGGGTGCTCTGGTGAACATACATTCCCCCAGATCTTGGTGAGCACCCCTGATAAACTTATAGGTGGCCACCAGATCACCCCCGAGCCTGCGCTTTTCCAGGCTGAAGAGTCCCATAGCTCTCAGCCTCTCATCATAAGGCGTGTTTTCCTGACCTCTGATCATGCGCGTGGTTCTCCTCTGCACTCTCTCAAGCTTCTCTACATCCTTTTTGAATTGTGGAGCCCAAAACTGAACACAGTACTCCAGTTGCGGCCTCACCAAGGCCAAGTGTGATGGGAGAATGACGTCCTGGGATTTGCTTGATAAGCATCTATGGATGCAAGCCGGTGTTTTGCTCACTTTACTAGCTGCAGCATCACATTGAAGGCTCATGTTCATCTTGTGGTCAGTCATGACCCCCCAACTCTTTCGATTGTGGTGCTAGCAAATTTAGCACTGCCAAGCCTATAAGTGTGATATGGGTTTCCCCCCTCTCCCCCCACCGCCAAGGTGAAGCACCTTGCATTTTTCCAAGTTGAGCACCATCCAATTTTCATCAGCCCACCTCGGGAGCCTATCAAAGTTGGCCTGGATCACCAGCCTATCCTCAAGCGTGGACACTCTTCCCCATAGTTTAGTGTCATCAGCAAACTTAGCCAGTCCACTTCTGACACCAGAGTCCAGAAAATTTATACAGACATTAAAGAGTACAGGCCCAAGAATGGAGCCTTCAGGGATACCACTGGTCACTACATGACATGATGATTCATTTCTGTTAACTACCACTCTCTCCATCCAACCTCAGAGCCAGTTCCCCAGCCATTGGACTGTAGGGTAGTCAAGGCTGCAGTTTCCCAATTTCACCATGAGGACATCATGGGACATGAGGTCATAGGCTTTATTAAAGTCCAAAAATTTGATATCCACCTCTTCTCCTTTGTCCAGGTGATGTGTCACCTGGTCATAGAAGGAAATGAAATTGGTCAGGCAAGACCTACCCACAACAAATCCATGCTGGCTATCCCTCAGAATGTTTCCATTCGTTAGCCTGTAGATAATGATTTCTTTGATAAATTTTTCCAAGATCTTTCCAGGGATTGAGGTCAAACTGATTGGTATGTAGTTTCCCGGATCTTCCTTCCTCCCTTTCTTGAAGACAGGCACCACATTGGCCCTCTTCCAATCTTCAGGTACTTTGCCCAAGCACCATGACTTTTTGAATATCCTTCCCAGTTGCCACGCTATGATGTCTGCCAGTTCCTTAGCACTCTTGGGTGTAGTCTATCCAGACCAGCTGATTTGTGGCTGTTCAGCCTCTCAAGGTGTTCTTTCACAAGATCTACACAAATAGTGGGTATACAGTCACCTTCACACTGGCCATCCCATATCTTGTCAGGCAAGGTGGTCCCTTTGGGCTGGTGAAAGACTGCCGCAAAGTAATCATTAAGCAGATTGACTTTTTCCTGAGTGTCAGTTGTTAGCTGCCCCATTTTGTTTAGCAGGGTCCAATGTTGCCTATGGTTTGTTTTTTTTTCAGGTTCCCACATATCTGAAGGACTTTTTGTTGTCCTTGATTCATGTAACCAGTTGGAGTTTGATTACAGCCTTGGCTTTCCTAGTTCACTCCCTACAGGTGCAGACCAGTGCAGAATACTCCTCCTTAGTGGTGTTTCCTGTCTTCCATTCTTTATAAGCTTCTCTTTTTAGATACAGGAGGTCCATGAGCTCCCTGTTAAGCCAAGGGGGCCATTGAGCCTTTTTACCACCTTTTCTATGGGTTGGGATGGATTTCCCTTGTGCTTCAGGGATCACTTCCTTAAGGAATGATCACTTCTCATAAACCCCCTTCCCTGTCTGATCACGGCCTCTCAGGGCCTTGACAACAAACCTCCTGAGCTTAAGAAAGTTGGCTTTCCTAAAGTCAAGGACTTCTGCATTGCTTACTGACTTGCCAGATTTGTGATGGATAGTGAAAGTGATCAACTTGTGGTCACTGTCTCCCAGTTTTCCTTCAATTCTTAGTTTGCTGACTAGATCATCCCCTTTGGTCAGTACCAGGTCCAGCAACCCCTGACCTCTTGTTGGCCCATAAACCTGTCAACACCTGTCTGGACAGTCCCAGGCAATGAAACACTCTTGGCTTTCTGGAATGGCATGACTTCCTTTTTTGTTGAGCAAAGTAGCATCTGGGATTGGGTTAGATCATTGTAATAAGTGTTTTTCTCTCTGTATATAGAAACTGCTAAGATAACATTTGTTATATTAATAAAGTTAAACTGATTTTAGGACACTGAGTTGTCTGTGTTTGTATTTCATGCTCCATTTAAGGGTTAATTATGCTTTAACAATCCCTAAGCACTATCTGGTGGATTGTAGTGCTAACAGAAGGATGGGGGAGAGGTGTCATACTCATGCTGTTTTAATTCAACTACCCTGGATAATCCTTGGCACACAGAGCAAGAGCTTGTGTTTTCAGCAGAGATCTCAGGTTTATTCTGGAAGCAGTGTAGAAAATCCCTGAGATCAGTCCAGCTCAATGTAATTCACCAGGTCCTAAGAACACAAACCACGCAGTTAATTTTCTGAAATGGAGGAGCTTCAGCTACTTTAAAAGTTAATACACCATGTAAGGTTAATATTCCAGATGGGTTGAGGAATCCCTTGCAAGAGTTCTGCTGTTATTGATGGCCTATTTCCACATGTACTATTTTGAAAATATAGCCAAGAGTTCTAACAGAGAATCGGACTGCCACATATTTGCCTGCATATTTTTCATGTATCAATGCTGTAATACTGATGCTGATGGTCAAAGATGAATTGCTGTCAGCATTTACATTTAACAGCAGTTGGTTTTTATTCACATTACCTCCACTGATGAGAAACCTACGCTCATTCTTAGTAGGGAGTGTTCACATTTTGGGAATGCTCACTGCTGGCAATTCAATTAATAATAATACAGCTGTAAGTGAGTCTTTGACATTCAGCACGCATCATTTCTTGAAGTTCCTGATGTGGTTCTGTAATATTAGGGAACTATCTTCGGTCTACATAACTGCTTTGGAAGGAGACATCAGGGGGTGCTTATAGACATGCAGGGAGGCTATTCCAATGTGCTGTAATTATAGCGCATTGGAGCAGACTTCTGGAGCGTGCTAACTAGCACTCTCCAGCAGCCTCCTCATCTCACGTATCAGAATCCTTGCACTTCAAAAAGGAGGCAGGGGTGCTTTAACTAAAGCTCATTTGACAAACGTTAGTTAAAGCACCCCCACTGCCATTTTGAAGTGTGGGGAAACTGATACATGAGACACTGTGGGTGCTTTAATTAGATCACCTCTCGGAACTACCTCTTAAAACACCCTGCCACCACCTTCAGAGCACATGTAAAAATGCCAAGCAGCCTAAAATGGTGGTACCTGTTTGCTAAAGAAAAAACAGTCATGCAGTTTATTTCCAGAGGAAATCCACTAAAGCACTACATGGGGACATAGCTTAATTTTAACATTCTAGAGAAAAATTGTAAATAAAATTATTGCTATTCATTAACTTATCCAAATCCCTTTATATTTCACATACATTTAGACTCAGTTATGTCTGATTAAAATGAATAGGGTTTCTGTTCCTTACAGTTTGGCAATAGACATGCTATCTATTTAATTGGGGTAGTATTTTGAGAACTTTTGTGAAGGCATGTCCCACTGACTGAGCATGGCATGGCAAACACCGTATTAGCTGTTGTCACATAAGCCTTATGCCAGCTTTCCCACTAGGTCAAGTATCTCTTCTGGCATGGAAACCTAAATTAAATTATAGTGTTTCTCACACCTTTAGACCTTCTTTCATAGGTTTGTGACCCCTGCAGAAATCTCCCCCGAGGTATCTCAATATTTCTAATATGAATAGCCCAAAATAGGTTCCTGTTACCTGCACCAAGTAAGTATAAAACCCTAGTTCATTCTAACTTCCTATCTTATACTTAGCTACTCTCTAGGAGTGCCTGTAGATGTGTGGCACTCCTGATCTGAGGCACTGTAATTGCAGCACATTGGAGCAGGCTCAATTAATTGAGTTTGCTGGAACATGCTAGTTATCACACTCCAGCAGCCTTGGCACCTTGTGTACTCAGCATCCTCATGCTTCAAAATGGTGTCAGGGATGCTTTAACTAAAGCTCATTGAATGTTATGGGTGCTTCAATTAGAGCAGCAGCCAATAGGTGCTCTACTTAAAGCACCCCTGCCCCCATGCCCAAAGCACATGCCCTAGGGACCTACTGGAGTGGAAGAGTGAGAGACAGGGACTATCTTACATCCTGCAACTACTGGTACCCCTTTCTAAGGCACCCTTCTCAGCTATTTTGCCTCCCAGTTCATTAAACATTCCTCAGAGGCCACGGTTTCTAAATCTTTTGCTTTTTTTTTTCTTGCTCTCTGAATTCTTACCAGTATGTCTTCATCATTCTTAAAGTACAGTGTCCCAAAATGGAGACAAGTTTTCAGTGGAGGCAAGTAGAGCAGAATATTTGTTCAATCTTATCTTATATATAACACTTCTGTTAATATGTCCCCAAACAAGATTTGCCCTTTTGGAATAGCATCATAGTTATGTGTATACATTGTCATGTGCAACAGTAATTCAGAGTTTATCACATCCATATAATCTTTGGCATTTTAATTATAAACATTCTTATTTTTTAACACAAATCCCTGAGATGTCTAGTTTAAACTAATTGTAGATTGTCAAGACAAAGGAGTGTTATAAGTAATGGGGTTTTTTTGCTTACTTGTAACCTGACTTATTATCAGATACAAATTTCTGCCATAAGAACCGTAAAATGTTAATATTTATAATGTTTAAGTCTGACCCGTACGATTTCATGGGCTTTAAATCAAGTTGTTAATGATGGAACAGTGTGCACCTTCAAGCCACACTTTTGTTTATGTCTTTACTTAGAAGATAGCATCAAAAATTATATCCATTACATTTATAATTATTAATATTGAGTCAACATCTGAAATGTTGAATAGCCCACTGAGATAAATCAGCATAAAAAGAAACACAAAGGCACTTAATTAATAATAAGCAAGTCTCATGCACAAGGCAATACTTCATACTATACAAGTGAAGATTAATATAGAAAAAAGGGGACCATTTTTTTCCCCTCCTCTGTTCTGCACACAATCTGAAATAATATAATTCTCAACCCATTAGTACCGCATTTCCATGTTGCAATAGGAAAAAAATGGGTGACCCTGTCCCATCTAGACATTTAAAAAGGAAGGTGCTCATTATTAGGGCTGTGCAAAGCAGCACCATTCCACTTCAACTTTCGTTTTCACATTTCAGCGGAACAGTGTTTCATTTCAAGTTTAGTTTCATTTCGAAAGCACTGTTCCATTTTGTTTCATTAAAACTGTTTTGCTGTTTTGACGCCGTTTCACCCGTAGGTTGTAATGGAGAATCATAAAATGCAGCAGGCAGATTGGGGGCTAGTCCACACCCCCAGGAGGGCTGCAGGGGCTGTGCTGGACTCCTTCTGGGGGTGCAAGCCCCCAGTCTGCCTGCCAGATGACAGACTGGCACTGGAAACAGCTCGCACCCAGCTCCAGGAAGACAGGTGCTGCCGCTGGCCCCAGGCAGCAGCACCCTCCTCCTGTCATCTGGCAGGCAGATCGGGGTCCCGCACCCCCAGGAGGAGTCTGGCACAGCCCCTGCAGTCCTCCTGGGTGTGCAGGCGGGTCCCCGATCTGCACGCAGGATTACAGGAGGCAGGTCCTGCGACTTGGGGCCAGCAGTAGCACTGATCTTCCTGGTGCCAATCCCAGCGGGCAACACCCGCTTCCTCTCATCTGGCAGGCAGATCAGGGGCTCACCTACACCCCCAGGAAGGCTGCGGGGCTGTGCCAGACTCCTCCTGGGGGTGCGGGGCCCCAATCTGCCTGCCGGACGACAGACTGGCACTGGGCGCAACCTGCACTCAGCGCCAGGAAGATTGGTGCTGCTGCTGGTCTCAGGCAGCAGCACCCACCTCCTGCCATCTGGCAGGGAGATCAAGGGCCTGCACTCCCGGGAGGACTCCGGCATAGCCCCCACCACCTTCCCAGGGATGCAGGCAAGCCCCCGATCTGCCTGCCAGATGAGAGGAGGTGGGTGCTGCCAGCTGGGACTGGCAACATAAAGATCAGTGCTACCGCTGGCCCCAAGCAGCAGCATCCATCTCCTATCATCCCAAGTTCAGATTGGAGACCGCCTGCACCACCGGGAGGCCTGCAGTGGCTGTGCTGGACTTCACCCAGGGGTGCGAGCCCCTGATCTGCCTGCTGGATGACAGGAGGCAGGTGCTGCTGCCTGGGGCCAGTGGCAGCACCCATCTTCCCAGAGCTGGGTACAGGCTGTGCCCAGCACTGGTCTGTCATCTGGCAGGCAGATTGGGGGCCCACACTCCCAGGAGGAGTCCGGCACAGCCCCTGCAGTCCTCCCAGGGGTATGGGCAAGCCCATGATCTGCCTGCCAGATGAGAGGAGGCAGGTGCTGCTGGCTGGGACCAGCGCTGAGAAGATCAGTGCTGCCACTGGCCCCAGGCAGCTGCACCCACCTCCTGTAATCCTGTGTGCAGATCAGGGGCTCACTCACCCCCAGTAGGACTGTGAGGGCTGTGCCAGACTCCTTCCCGGGGTGCAGGCCCCCAATCTGCCTGCCAAATGACAGGAGGTGAGTGCTGCCAGCTGAGACCAGCACTGAAGCCAATAAGCCTGGTTTCAAAGCTTGAAACATTTCAAAACTTTCAAAGCGTTTTGAGTTCCCTTGTTTCATTTCGAAGCTGCTTCGAATGCTTTTGCTTCATTTTGATTTTGCTATTTCAAGCTCAAAACACATTGAAACACCTTTAAAACAAAACATGGGCAAAATTTCACACAACCCCACTCATCATCCCATAAAATATGATTGTCACACATCTACAGGTATGACTTCGAAGTAATAATTCAACATGTAGTTCTTTATAGCTGTGCATTGAACTCTCTTCTTAAGTTTAATGAAAGACACACAACTTTCTGGCCATCAGAATGAATGTGCGATTGAAAGTGAACACTGTTCTACCATTAACAGCTTGATTAGAAGCCAATCTGGAGAAAATGGCAATACAAAATAAGTATATAGACAAACACACACACATGCATATGTACTTCCACTATATTTGTACTGATAGTCGACGATGTAAAATTCCCCTTTGTTTCATCACAGAGAAAGGTATTTTAATGGATGATGATTCTTTTATGTGAAGTTAGGAATGAAAGTATGGTAACTGAAAATTGTTGTGGCTGGTATTTGAAAGATGTTGGCATTCTGCTGTTGCTCAGCATTACTGCTAGTTTTAGGTAGTTACAACAAACAGGCTTATAGCAAATTTCAGAATTTTTCTGCACAGCTTTAGTTGCTATTATCTCATAGTAATCAGTGTTTCTTTGCAAAATGATGCAAATGAGATGTTAACTATTTTTTTTTATTTAATGTCTTACCTTTACTTGATTATCTTAAATATTTGCAACTCTTCTGTGACTCTCTGTTTGACAATAAAGTGGCGTTTGGATTGATACTGCTCAGGGATATCAAACATTTTTCAATGTCAGTTGCATGTTTGCTTCATAGCAATCTGTCAGTTTTACTTATGTCTTGAAGATATAATAATTCAACAGTTTCTCCATCTGCAGTGCATTTCCTTCCAGGACGATTTTTGTTCACATGTATTCCTATAGTGCGTTCAGTGGCATATTTTTTTGCTGAATACAAAGTACCAAAGTACATACACTGTTGAGATAGGAACCACAGGTTGTTTATCTTGCTACATAGCCTCCAAGAAAAGAAGAAAAACTTTTCACATCTTCCTTTACATGTATGCCATCAGGTATGGATTCTGTTTCTACTCAGATTCTTAACCAGGCCTGTTGCCATGGTATCTAAATGATTTCCAATGATGCATTCATGGAAACTACCAGAACCCATAGAGAGTTTCTCTATTTCTCTCTTCAGGAGGATTGGCAAATGACAAGGGAGGGTGGGAGGGGGAAGGGGAAGAACCAGAAAAGTAGGGAAAAGTCTGAAGATTTTTTTCCTCTAATGATTTGCTACGTGTTGCTATTTAAAATGGCTAATCTAAAGAAACAGTGCTTGGTACCTGTGACAAAAAAATGAGATTTGAGGTATTTTTATTATCTCTGTGAATTAATTAGTTCTGGAAACACTTGATGTGTTGTTCCGAGGGGAGCCAGAGGAGGAAAAGAGGCTTAGTGGAATTGTAGCAACTCTTGTTGCTAAGGGGCCATTCAGATAATTAATTTTGTACTATTTGCTTGTTTCTTAGGACTGTAGCCTTTATATCTACATAGAGTGTATTGTAGTCCAGCCAAGAGGTAACAAAGGTGTGTATTGTTGAGTCCAGATCATCATCTTCCAGGATAGAATGGAGCTTCCTGGCCCATTAGAAGTGAGAGAACATGTTTCTTGAAGGTGGTACTATAGGAAAGCTTAGTGTCGAGCAGGAGTTCGAAGAAATCCTAAACTGTGGATTGACTGTTTTAGCTGTGAGCATATCTCCAACTGGCATGGTTTCCACAATGGTTGCATACAGATGTTCATTTTCACCAAAAGAATTGCTTCCAAAAGAAAAATAGCCTGGAAGCTACACTATACAGACATTTCTCAAGTTCCATGGCTGGAGAGCATCACAGGCAGTCTCTCCAGCCAGGAGGCAGTAGGGGTGCAGACAGAAGTCCAGCTCCCCGCTGTACCTGAGAAGACTCTGCAGGAAGCGTCTGAGTTACAACAACCTCCTGGAACAAACAGAAGTTCACTGTTGGTCCCAGAGGAGAGGGAAATCTAGCTGCTGGCTGCCAACCTGCAGCCAGTTTCCTCTGGCGATGGCCCCTCCTCCCTGCAGGGTTGCAAAGTTTTCAGAATGGGAGGAAGGAGAGAGAGCAGAGGAAGCTTGTTCTAGGGGTTCCCCAGCTGGCGCTGGAAGGTACGGTGGGTGAATTGGAACCCCCCCACACACACACACCATGCAATGAGAGGTCAGATTTTCACCCGATTGCCCATTTTTGAAGCTGTCTGCAGCCATGCATTTGTGTTTGGTCATGGCTGTAGACTGCTTTCTATGGCCAGATCAAGTGAAAATTGTCACTTTTGTTGGTGCCCAATGGAGCTGCTCCCTGGGCCATCACCACTTTTGTGGGAGCCCATTAATGGACAGACTGTGCCATCTCCTGCCTCAGAACACAGCAGGCTGTCAAGTGGCAGTTGGCAGATGTTGAAAAGTAGAAGCTGCCTCAGATAGCCAGAGAAAGTTCCTGCCCAAGGAGAATACACCCCCATCCTGCCAATCAGCTAATTGGCAGGAGAGGGAAATTCTTCCATGGTGGGATTGCTCTCCGTTCCCCCCTGCATGAAAATAGCCTCACTTCTTGCAGCCCCCCAGGTCAGCCTGGAGGAGTACAGGGAGATGTGTAGAGCACTCAGCTGCTGCAGCAAGGCTTTGGGAGTGTGACAGGGGCACAGCAGTCTCCCTCACACTGTACTGCTCTTGATCCTTGCTGCTGTAGCACAGCAGCCTGCCTCACCCCATTGTGCTCTGGATCAGCTGGGCAATAAGGGGAAGCTGGAAGGGCTGGAAGCCGGGCTGGGGAAAACCTCTGCATACCCAGCTCCCCATGCTTCTGGCTTCCCCTTGCCCAATGCTAGCCAGCTGAGCTTCATAGATACTGATTTAAAAGCCAGGGGGGTTGGGAACCAGGCATGTGGAGGCTTTCTCCAGCCCAGCGCCCAGCTCCCATTTCTTGCTCAGTCACCCAGTTGGGCGGTGGCATGGCAATTTCAAAGTCAGCAACTGGGAGCAACAGTCTCTGCCCATGACAGTGACTGCTACTCTCATCTCCCCAGTCTAAACAAGGCACAAGAACCTTCCATTGGCTCAACTCCTGGTCCCCAAGAGAAATTTAGCCAAGAGAAAGTGTAAAGAAGATCAGTCACCCTGGAAAAACTCTCCAGGGAGCAATTTAGCACTGCTGGTTGCTAAGTTGTTTTTTTTCCCTGGAGCACCCATTTTTGCTCTGGGAGAAAAAAACAAATATCTGCACATGTTTGGTTTCTATGGGGACAATGACAATTCTCCGAGTAGAAACTGAATGTCTGTATCTGATCTATGACTGAAATCTCTTATTTTCCATCAACAAAAGTGGGTAGCTGATCATCTGGATCACACATGAGGCAAGCCATCTTATTCTCTTGTATGCCATTGGCAACAAAAGGTAGTATGCCTTACCCACATTAGCCTAATCAGCCACTGGGCTCAGGTGGATCTTTGGCCTTTAACCAATACTATCTCCCTCGTGCTACTTAGCTAGCTCTTCAGCTATTTTCATGTACTTATTAATTCACTTTACACAACAAAATCACAGTAGAATGGAACAGATCTATTGTGAAGTAAAAGTGACAGATTGCTATGAAGCAAACATGTGTGTAGCTCTATTTTTTTTTACAATAGTCAGTTGGTGACTAGCATGTAGGGCAAGGATGGTAACTTATTGATATTTTTAAGGATTTTTTTTTATTCTTATCTATCTGTGCAAATCCAAGGTAAATTAAAAAAAAAAGATGTGTAACAATCTGGCTATTTCCTACTCTGTAAATCAAAAAACTGTGTTTTGATTAGGTTGTAGAACATGGTCTAGCCTTTCTTAGGTGATAACTAATACATGATGAATCAATGGTCAAGACAAAATCTTTACTTGGTTCATGCAAAATGTAAAAGCAATGAATTACATCATATCTGTTATTACAGGTGGCAGCATCAAGAAAAGCCTTTATAGGGCCGGAGAGTCTTAAAAAGCATTTATCTTTAAACAGTATGTGAAGGCCTCCTGGAGAACAAGGGGTCACAGAGTTTTCTTGTGAAACACATAAAAAGTAATATCCTCAATCTGAATCAAATTGCAGGTTAAAAAAACCACAGGCATAGAAACTATATATGTGCCTGCAACCAATATCAAAGCTGGGTCATAATATAACATGTATTTGGTGGTGACACAACAAATTACAGCCATGCCTGTAGCAGTAACAGATGCTGTTTACAAGAGAAGGAACAAGTATTCTTAATTGAGGTTCAAACAGTAAAAATCTGATTGTCAAGGTAACAGACAGCTGGAGCACCTGCAGAAACATGTGTGAAGCTAAAATTCAATTATGATCACTCTTACAAGCATTCCAAGCATTCCATATGTGTATTTTACCTCAAGCTGTACTTAATAATCAACAAATGTAAATTCAGTGTTAGATTATTGTTTTAAATCAGAATTCACTCTTCCAATGAAAAACGCTAAAATATGAAGAGATGCAAAACACCCTGAGCCAAAATAGAAAACAATAATGTTCTAGGAATGTAAAAGTAATAGAAAGTATGCTACATTAATATCTTCATAGTTATATAAGATTTTCTCATAATTTAACAAACTAATTATAGAGTTACATTCTAGCTTTAGGCACTTTCATCAGCAGGGGCTGGTGTATAAACATCTTTCCTTCAGTGCAATTGTTCTATATGGGGTACAGTAACACTTCATCACTCTATTCAGGCCAATGAAAATATTTCATATCGGTCCTTCAGCTTGATTGTAAAATGATTTGGTTGTTTAGAGTTATTTGTCTGCATTTATTATCATAACAAAATTTGATTGTACCTTTTTTTCCATAACAAGAATTTGACTATGTGCTCTATTTCTTTTATGATCGTATCCATCTTTCCAACTCTTGTATAAGAATAAAGTGAAGTATCTTCTTTGCTTTCTGTAATAGATTTAAGAAGGGGGCAGTCATGATAGTTATCAATGGAAAACAAAGCAATAACATAATAGAAAGACATATTTGAACAAATGCCATTGTGGAATATTCTTATATGAACACAGAAATATGAAAAGCAAAACACTATCCTACTTCAGGAACATAGGACTGAAAGGAGCCATCTGAGATGCTGAGAGCAGTGCCCTTTATTTATAGGCCAACACCCCAGGACTCCCCAAAACGATCACTTCAAATCTTCACACACAACTGCATGCCATAATACCAGAAATACCAAGAACACCCTATAACATGCTCTAAAACATAAGTAAAAATAAGGAAAATGAGGGTACTGCTAATGCCTTGTCATTGCAATACCACTAAAGGTATAAGGAGGTCAGAAGATCCTTGGAAAAGAACCCTGTAACAGAGTGGGGCAGAAACCTCCACTCTGCATGTCATTCTGACCAAGGGGGAAAATTCCTTCCTGAAATCAGATTTAGTGCCCCTTAGCAGAGAATCATGGGTTTCCTAAGTACGAGCAGGAGCATCAGCACACCCCAGTCAAAAATCCCCCAGAGTTAGCTTTGGCCAACGTCTCAAAACTTCAGAAGACAATGAGGGGAAAAAAAGCAAAACAGAAGCCAGTAGAATTCATCAAGGGGAAAATATTCTTTTTTGGCTTCCACTGGCAACCAGCAAAATACATTGAACCATTCTGGGTGCATCTACACATTCATTAATGTGCCATAGTTACTGCACATTAAGTTTAGTACTTGTATAACCAAGTATTAAATCAATGTGCAGTAACTGGCACTACTGCACAGTAGCATCAGCGCACAGCTTTTTACTGATGCTAACTGCGGAGTAGCCCAATACTACTGTGCAGTAGTGTATTAGCACAATTTTTGCCCTGCACACTACTGCACAGTGTTATTAGGCTACTGGGCAGTAAGCGTCTCATGTGGACGCAACCTCTGTGTCCCAAGTGAACCACTGAGTTCACAACATTTTTTAATGAGTACTTAAGTGTTTTCAATGAAATATTTAACATTTCATCATTAGTCACTCATAAGTCAATAAAAGTAAAAAAATAAGGTTCTATATAACCTTTGCTCACCCACATCTTGCATATATTGGGCCTGGGTTTGCTCTTATACATAGGATTTGGAAAACTTTGTATTCAGGAAGGTAGGATTGTGCATCCTGACTATTAAACTATCTGGCTAGTGCTAAATTATGTTTGATCCTGCATGAGTCTAAATTAGAAGTCAGGAAGGCAAGGGCTGTCAGGGTTGCAGGACTGGTGGGAGGTCACTTTCCCTGATACTGTGCTTGCACAGAACAATGTTTTTGTTTTTGCTCTAAAGACTGGCAAAGCAATTACAGCCAACAGCAGAAAGCCTGAAAGTGGATGTTTGGTTGGGGAAGAATTGTGGCTATAGACGCAGGGTAGGTACAAAATTACACTTAAATCACTCTAACCAAAGTCAAGGTGATTTCAACGCCCTGGTGTTCAAGTATCCACATTTAAGTCATTCTAAAAATGGTGCTCCCAATTTAATGTTAGTTCACCTGAGAGGTGAACTAACTTTAAATTGGCCTTGGACCTTGGATTAACCCTATCTAGCAAGAGTTAACCTAGCTTAGTGAATGCCTGCGCATGTTCACAGTAGAGCTCCAGTACTGGGAAAGCCCAGCCACTCATAGCCTTGGGGCTGTGCTGTTTTAACCCCCTGAGCCTGACCAGAATAATCACCCACTGCATCTACCCTCTCCCTAGACAGGACAGCCCCACCTATGGACCCACAAACCCTCCTCCAAAGACCTACCAGTCCCTTCCCACCCCAGATCCCCAACTCCAAATTACTTACCTCTGGCTGCCTGCACCTCCTCCCAATGAGCAACAAATGCTTGCGCACACAAGAACCTGACTCAGATCCCAGCTCAGGTCTAGGTGGCTTTTTAGTAAGCCACCTAAATTTGAATCAGGACCTGTGAATAGGCTTTTGCACCCTTACAGTTCCCAGACAGTTCTAGGATGTCTGTTCCGGAAGTTACCTAGAAAGGGCTATGCATTTTTTAAATGTGTGGTAGCAAGGGATATCAATAAGCAGACTGTCCTTATTGATCAATGAGCAGACTGTCCTAACTCACCTCCCAACAGGAGGTGAGTTAGGAGATTTTGTGTGACTTATGAAGTGCAGCTGGGAGAAGCAAGCCTGTATCCCCTGGCTACCCTCACATTTTTACTTTTCACATTATGACTAGATACAGACATTCAAAAAGCCCAAGGAGGAATTGATCCAAGTTACTCAGTTTTCTATGTAGCGAACATAACACATTCGCCTTTTGGTGATGGGGGGCAAATCTTAGACTGGGTTCTGCCATTTTTAAGCCAGTCTATGTGTGCTGAACTTCTGTTCTGTTATGGGTATAGACCAGTTTCCAATCACTTATACTGGTAAAAAAATAATTTCTGTACCTGGCCCAGGGGCGTATATGGAATGGGTGACAACTAGTTTTTAAGGTAAATTCAATTCCTAATAGCTAATATTCCAATGTTCCCAAAACTCATTTAACAGTTAATCATCCCATCTCTATAGTTCATTGTAGTGCCTGCATACTCCAAGGAACCAATTTATCCATCTATTGAATGAGATGTTACTGATACTGCTTTTATTTAACCTGAAATATCAGCCAAAAGGAGACACACCTCCTCTCTTAAAAGGAAGGAACCTAAAAATCTTTTAGGAACACTTAAATTGAACTGAAATTGTACTGAGGCACCCCAGTAGGTGATATTTAATATACATTTAGACATTTAGTCTTAGGTATCTGAATCTGAAAGCGGTTCATTTAAGTGTTATGCCTCTACTCCATAATCACTGGTTATGTCTAAAATTAGGCTTAATTATTCCAGGAGTGATAATAATTTATATTCAATAAGGACATGGTTATTTTTGTATAACTCATCCACTTCTATAAGACTCATGATTTATATAAGATTACTTGTAACGTTTGCTTTTCTGGCAAAAACAATCCCTAAAACTAAAATTGTTAATTGTTACTATCCATTTGCCCAAAATCTTTTTCTTTTTTTTTTTTTATGCACTTATAAAGCCATATTGTGGTACTTCGTTACACGAGACTTTGTAATGTAAATGTATTACTGACTATTCAAATTGTACTTAATCTGTTAAGAGTTCTGTATAAAGACATGAATAAATCTCAGAATTTATTTAAACCTCCTCTGTTGTATATATTTTAGAAATTATTTAAGGAGAGATAATGTAAATACTTTAATCATTCATCTTTATTTGATCAATTTCCTTCAAAATTCCACCTTAAAAAACATATTCAGATGTATTAGCCAAAATAGTTACTTACATATTGTCTTCCATGTCTATATAACATCTGAAATAAGCATACATAAATTATATTTTAGTTAGTTTTTTTTCATAAGTTTCTGTAAGAATTAAATAGTATTGAACAGGACTGTTACTTGAAAATATTTGGAAATATTTTGCATGCTTTTTATGCCATTGTTTCGAAACACATGTTGATGTCCCCTGAAACACTTTGAGGATGGAAATGAGCATAGTCCTAGATTTTATCATAACTTGTTAGCAACTTTACAGAGATGGATCTTGTAATGGAGGTGAACAAATACAAAAAACAAAAAAACAAAAAAACCCCAAAAATCTACTCAAAAACAAACATGAGAGAAGGACTGGTTAATTTTAGAGCATACTATAAATAAATATTTATTTACAGATAATTTTACCCTATGGTTCTGTTTGTGGTTTACAATTCTCTGAGTTTATTTCCTATTCAAAAAGACTTGTTTACAAGAAAATTATGACTTGAACTGATGACAAGATATTCTGCTAACATTTATCTGTCTACAAAGACATATCACCCACAATTTGGGATGCCTCCAATAACTTTTAGAATATTTAACTTATAGAAAATGAAATTACTTCATTTAATTTGCCTATAATAATTACTTTTAGCTTGAACTGATGCTGGCAGCCTCTGATAAAACAACAGATGGTAGAAATTTTTAGAATTAGACATTTCAGTCAGAGATGCGTATGAAGTTTCAGTTTCATATATAGACCTGTAGAAAACAAACTTTAAAGGAAGAAGCAGGGGAAGAAGTTTCTTCCTGCAAATTGGAAGTTAAGGTGAGAGGGGGAAAGGTATTTTGAATTAAAATCCTGGTCCAAAGCTAATGATGTAAAAGGAGTTTTATCCATTGCCTCCAGTAAGAATTGGATTGGGTCTGAAGCACTTACTGCAATTAACAAAACCAAATAAATAAACCTAACTGGAATTTGGGTTCATTCCTTTAGCTCTTGCAAAGCCAATAAGTACTACTAGTATGAATAAGCACTACACATGGACCAAACCCTTACACTGTATATGAAGGGCTTATCCATTTTTTTTTTTAAGTATTCCTAGGAGCAAAAAAAAAAAGAATAAATTTAAGTACATTGGATCTGAACCAATGTATATCCTCAGTCTCCATTTCTTAGAACAAAATCATCACTCAATTTTACTAGGTAGCCAGTTTTTACAATGGACATTCTTTATGACCACTATCTCTTTATCTCATGAAAAACCACCAGATTATGATAAATCCTTTATTTAATCTTTGGATGGATTGTTTTTCCAAAAAAATCTGATGTTTTGGAATTTGTTTCTGTTCCATATCAGAAGTAATGAGGCCTTTCAAAAATATGAAAAGGGATATAAGGCAGGAATAACAGAACTCCAGGATATCAGGAATAGCCTGATGGTTATACATTGAAAAAATATCTTTGTTATAGTGTTGAGCAGCAGTTTTTCACCAGAGGCAGTCCATATTATCTACAGATGGGCCTGATCTATTAGCTCACCTCTTTACCAGGGCAGTCTTGCCCCTATTTGTTAGCATTTGTGCCATCCAATTTTACATATGCAAAGCCAGTAATAGGTCCACAGACTAATAGCTCTCATATCAGGAGTTCCTCCTGATATTTACCCACATTTTTTCATGTCATCCACCATGACATCTTTTGTTTTGTTCAATAATTCCTTTGTCTCCTTTGCCTTCATATCCTCAAATGTATGGACATACTGGTATTCACATATAGAACATACATTTATATACTGCTATTTATTTACCAAAGCTACATATATCAACACTTACTTATTTAGTCCTTCCTCATAAATCAGTCTTTTCAACCCTGTAATAGTTTTTCTGCTCTTTTCTAAACTCTGTCCTCCTCGTGCAGTGAAGTGGCTCAGCTTAGACACAGTATTCTAAGCAAAGGCTTGCCGGATATACATGGAGAAGAGCTTTCACCTTCTCCTCTTATGATGTGATCTCTCTGAAGTCAGCCCAAGATTGGACTGTAATGCAATATAGCAGCACAGAAGGTCAAACTTTCCACTATTCCTAAATCTCTTTCTGCATTATTGCTTCCAGTTTGCTTCCAGCAGCTGGAGATAAATTGTTCAGCTATTCCAAAATGATTCGTTATGGGGCCAACACCAAAGCATGTAACATTTCAGAGTGAAAGGTATTTTCTGACTGTTATAAGCACGTGGGGTAAAACAAGGAGTTAGTATAGAAACTGTTTCACAACCTTGAGCTGACATGAACGCAATTTTATGAAGGATTCTCTCTGAGCAATTTCCATCAGAAGGCCTCTGGCAGTTAGTAAATCACAACAAAGGTTTATAACAGTGTAAGTGACCACAATTCCTCCTCTCTCTGAAGGGGCTAGACAAGTAGGGGTTGTGGACTGGGATGGCTGAGGATGTATTTATCTATACTGCATGGTTTCACTAAGCAGAATTCTTAAGAAGCCTGCTGCAGATAGAAAAACCTACCATCACTGGGGAACCAATCAGAGAGGCCAGGGTAGCAGTAACAACTGCTGCTCTTTCTACATGTGAATCTTTCTAAGGTTAAATGGAACAGACTGGTGTACAAACAGGGAATCTGGAGCCTTAACAATATTGGTTGTGACAAGCACAACTGCTATCATAAATGATTTTGGCAATACATTGTGCTTATTGACATGAAAAAGGGAAGCGAACTGCTCTGTCCTTGTCTGAGAAACTAACAGAGCAGCTCATAAAAATCCTGGGAATGTTTTCCATTCCGTACCCATAATATAATAGGTCTTAGTTGGTCAGTGGCTGTTAGGTCTTGTGGGCAGGAGAGGCTAGGTGAAGGCCCTTATTCAAACCATATATAAAGATTCAGTTGTGAGCTGTGTTGCTGCATATCTAAAAAGTCTGGCACAGAACTCAAAATCAAAGAGCAGAGCCACCCTAATATAACTTTAAGCTACTGCTTCTGTATACTCCAACCTTGAGGTACTCCATAGATTATATATAGGTCCTTTGCAAAACAGACACCCCTGTATTAACCAACTCCCCAGGCTGCCCTGTGGGCCACAGCACTACCTGGGTGCTCTTCAGTAGTCATTCCAAGCCAGCAGGTCTCACAGAGGTCCGTTATCTGTCATACAGAGAAGCCTTGTATAACACAAAACTTTCCTTTACACAACACAGCATGATTCTCAAAAGAGCCTTCAACATGATTCTCAAAAGAGCATCTTAAACTTACATGAATGTCCAAAATGCTGTATTCTGAATCCTCACACCCAAAATACCCCTGCCACCCCAGTCCTGGCTTGCCACCACTCTTGAATCTAGTGAGGTGATCTTTGGTAGACAGCCCTACCACTATTCTCTATACTGACTGGTAACAATGTGTTCTCCCAGCTGGGTGTAAAGCTTTTAAGGCAACTTTTTTCTCTGATCCAGCTGTTTTGCTTGGTGTAAGGGAGCCATTATGGAGGGTAACTATTTCACCTTCAAAGTCTCTTTTTGGAATGAAGAGTATTAACAGTTTAGGACCAGAGATCCTCTCACCCTAGCTGTTCTAGATTTAGGGCCTGTCTACAGGGAAAGTTAATCCGAATGAACTTGATGCAGCACTGGCAGCGATCCTTCACAGTCAAGGATGATCACTCCCACAGGCAAAGTAAAGGATTATAGATGATGTCTGAAAGGACTTTAAAGATTATTTAAACAACATTCAAACCCATATTTATCCACTTCACTTTGAAAATGTTGGAAACTAAATCAAATCATGGGCTCTTTAATTTTGGATTAAAATCTCCATACAGGGCCTAGTGCAATTTAGCAAATCCACTTCTAAAGTAAATGCATATTATATTCCCTTAGTTGGCAGAAAGTTGGGAGATATAAATTAACAGAAGTTGACAACAGGTGATGGACAGAGCCAAGTCACAAGCATTACTGGTGACTCAAGTAAGTGAGACATGTTGTGTCATTTTTATAGAGAAGGGAAAAAATGAAAGCAACCAGATTCAATTAGCATATGCTTATTTAATTATTATTATATTTTACATTAAATGAAAAATAGTTTGAGTGCCTTTTTGATGCTGTTTTTTATTTCTATATCTTCCCCTTGACCGATTTTATGTGGTATTTTTTTTTAGATTGTAAATTATTGAGAAAGGAACCATGTGTTCTGTGTTCATATGAAGTGTAGCACTTTGCACATACTACTGCTCGATCAAGTGATGCACCTCCCCCATACACACACATTAGGTTTCAAAATGCTAGTTCATGAAAGTTTTTATTCTTCAAGAGAAAAGAACAAGAACAAGACCAAGCGCAAGAACAAGTATGTTGACTGTGTATCACAAAAATGATTGCCCAGAATGTTCAATCCTACCTGCAGCTGTGGTGGATGTCTTAGCATAATGACATTTACACTCAGCAGCAATATAAAGAACTCATATATATGTCTCAATGTTATTGACGCACCATTTTCGTGATTGAAAATACCACCTTTCCATAAATCCTGTAGATTGGTGTGGCATTGAAGTTGTCTTTAAGTCCTGTGGCTATTTAGTTAAATTTGGTGCTGTGTGCAGTCAAAATAAATGGTTCTGAAAAGCAATAAAATACCTTTCTGACTGATTGCCTGTAGGCCTGATTAAAAGGAAAGAAATTTATATGGACCTCAGGCATATTGTCTAAAAAATAATTTGCCAGGAGAATAAATTCTGTTTGGGTTTGATTTTTATCTGAAGTAAATAGGTATGCTGCTCCTGAGTCTGATTCTCCTGTCAGATGTCCTATTTTATAACTGTAAACCCCAGAAATCTCTGGTAGCAATGAGAGGTGAATTAGGTGTCATAAGCAGACTCCTTTCTGAAGTCAGTAGTAATTTTGACACTCATTTAAATACGGCTAGGATTTTGCCAAAAGTGTTAAGGTGATTTTAGTCTCCAGACACCTCTATATTATATTGATTAGTCATGTCTTGATAACTAGATTTCAGTCATGAAAGAAATGTTTACTTCAAAAGAGTTTAGATTTCTAGTTGCAATGTGTTTAGCCATTATGGATCAAACTATCAACCATGAATGAAACTAACTAAGAACGTAGTCCAAGAAGAAAGGGCTTCCATAGAAGCAACTGTGCACACAGCAAATATAGCTGTTTGAACACAAGATACAGAATTAAAGGTTATATTTTATCATGGATCCATGATTTTCTGAGGAGAAAAGTATATGGAAGCATATTAACTTTGCATTAGATCGTTTAGGGCTGCTTTATAAAGGCGGTACTGAATTTTCTCACCATTTTGAAAAGCTTGTACCTCCACTGGAAAAGGCAGAAGGTGTGTACATTCTTTTAGATTCAGTCACCACACCTGGTCTACATTTATGTGTCTCTCCTTAAGCCATGTACACATAAGAGTGGGAATGGAGCATGCAGCTTCTGGTCCCAGAAGCCATACAGGGAAACCAGAGTAAGTAACTTGGGAAACCAGGGAAGCTAGCAGGTCCATTGTGGGGTGGTGAGTCAGGATGGGGAGGGTTGGTGGGATTGAGGGGTGTAGTGGGTCTGCAGGCAGAGGGTTGCTCCATCAGAGGTGGGATCTGGCAAATAAAAATAACCCAGTTTGTGTTAGAAGGGTAGGAATAGCACAACCCTAGGGCTGGGGTAAGCAGTTGGGTTTTTCCAGCCCAAATTCAGACAGGCATTCATGAGATCAAGTTAACTCTTTCTAAACTTAGGTTAACCTGCTCTCAGTCTAAGTTAGTATACCTGCCGTGTTGGGGTGACTTAAGCCCTCTGCATGCCTGTACAATTGGGAATTTAGATTTACCTGCTGCTGCTTAGGTTGATCTAAATAAGCCCTGTATTTACCAAGAAGATTTGGTCCAGTAAATACTCAAGGTACTGAGATCTATATGGATGTTGACTCATTTGCAGAAGTCATCACTATGCTAAGTAGCTCAGTCCAGTGCAGCTCTCAGATGCATTAGAGTATCATTTCAAAGTCCTCACATCAGCAAGGTTATAACTGTGGCAAAAATGATGATTGACTCTCTATACTTTGGTGTGGGAAAATGCTCCTCAAATATGACGCTTTGCAAAGCAGTCACTTGCATTGGCTAAATGCCTCATATTTGGAGATGGTCAGAAGTTGTACTTTCCAGGGCAAAAAAATAAAACAAAACTATTTTGTTTAAAATGTCATTAAGTTTTCAAGTTCAGGAGGACAGGGAGGGTAAAATTAACTATTTTTTATTCAAAGTGAAATGAAAATAAAAGAGTTCAGTCCTTGGTTTTCATTTCCTGCCTTCAACCACACTTTTACTTTCCAGCCTCATGTTTTTCCTCCACAAGGAATGAAAAAGGAAAAGAAAAACAGATGGAAAAGGGGCAGGGGGAGAGGGAAAAAAGCATTTATTTTGTAAAATAAGGACATTTTTCAGATGTTTGGGGGATTTTTTTATTGAAAAGCAAAAAACAATCAACTCAAAAAAATTTGTTGGAAAAAAGTGGCTTTATCATTTTTCCCCTATCTAATCAAGTTCCTGACTGCTTGAGCATAAATATTATACTGAGTATGTACTTCCTAGGATCCTTTTAAGGACCAGAGGAAAGCCAGAGAAAACTGCTCATTTCTTTAGTAACTTCCAATTTTTTCAAGGAAAGAAAGGAATACATCATTTTCTTATGAGGTTAACTTCTTTGATACATAGATATCTTAGTGAAAAACATACTTAAAGCCTCTCAAAATGGAGTGAATCAGAAGCAGCTCCACTTAAATCAAAAAGTACACCAGTAAGTAACTGGAGTCAGAAGGGAACCTTGCTCACTATACCTACCAGCATATTGAGCATTCATATTGAGCAATCATAGAAGGTCTGATTCTTCTAAGTTCCCTAATGTAAAATTAGTACTTAGCAATGCTATGCATAATTTAAAAATTAAAATACAAACAAAAGTAAGTTTGACTTGCCCTTTTTCAATCCCTTTGCACCTGATTTGGGACTACTGAATACTAATTAATGCAGGAGCTACCTTATGATCTAATATAAACAACACTGAACTGATTTTTGTTAATAGGTTGAACCTTTTGCTTTGCTAGTACTAATAATTCATGATCACAGATTTCCCTTCCAGATGTGCCTTGGCTAATCTAACCATTTTAGTCTTCATAATTTTAGATGTGTGATTTTATAGCTGTTTGACTTTCACAGTTTATCCTTTCATTAATGGTTTTTGCATAATTGCTTATTACATTCTTAAAGACAGATAACTTATTGGATGTTAATTTTTGTGGAAATGGACTAACAAATTTCTCACAGACATGGGACTGGTGCATTGCTCGACCATGTCCAAATCAAATATACTGCTCAACTTAATTTTGTGATAAAATGTATACCATAAATCAGATTGGGAAGGGATTAACTCCCTCCAAAGAACCCCTCCAAAGAAGCAGAGGATTGGACCCGAAAGAGAGGAATCTTAACTGACTTATTGGGACAGATATACAGGCCAAAAGGAGACCTTCTAATGCACTTTCTTAAAAAGAAGAAATTATTTGTAGATCAGTGGTTTTCAACCTGTGGTCTGTGGACCCCTCAGGGTCTTCTATGCCTAAAGTGTCCACAAAAAATTACTATGATCAATCAACAGTATGTAAATCCCACACTTACAATTCAAAGGGGTCCACACCTCCATTCAAATATTTTCAGGGGTCCACAAATGAAAAAGGTTGAAAACCACTGTTGTAGATGAAATCCTAGTTGTATTAAAGTTACTAGAAGTCTTTGCCATTGATTAGCATGGCCAGAATTTTACTCCCCCTTCTCTTCATTAAGTGTTAGGGAAGAAACAGACCCAAGATAACCTTAAAATAGTCAAGAGATGCATCTGTATGTGCAATTAATGTGACTAAATAAACTCCAGTGCAATTTCAGCTGGTAATAGACTAATCTCAACATTATCATCTACATATGCCCAGAGAGTGGTGGTGGACAGGTTGTTTTTGACCTGGAGGGATGTGGGCAGAGGAGTTCCCCAGGGCTCGGTCCTCGGGCCTGTGTTATTCAACTTCTTTATCAGCAGCTTGGAGGTGGGCATGGAAATCATGCTGTCCACATTCGCTGATGACACAAAGATATGGGGAGAAATGGGCACACTGGAGGGGAGGGAAAGAATCCAGGTAGATCTGGACAGGTTACAGAGGTGGGAGGATGAGACTAGAATGGAATTCAGCACAGACAAGCGCAAGGTGCTGCATCCAGGGAGAAGGAACCAGCAACACACCTATAGGCTGGGGAACACCCTTCTCATCAACACAGTGGCTGAAAGGGATCTTAGAGTCATTGTTGACTCCAGGATGGACATGAGCTGCCAATGTGAGGAAGTGGTCAGTAAGGCTAACCGCACCCTGTCGTGCATCTACAGATGCATCACAAGCAGGTCCAGGGAGGTGATCCTCCCCCTCTATGCGACACTGGTCAGGCCGCAGTTGAAGTACTGCATCCAGTTCTGGGCACCGCACTTCAAGAGGGATGTGGCTAGCACTGAGAGTGTCCAGAAGAGGGCCACTCACATGGTCTGGGGCAGCAGGACAGGCCCTATGAAGATAGACTAAAGGGCCTGAATCTATTCAACTTCCACAAGAGAAGACTGAGAGGGGATCTGGTGGCCATCTATAAACTCACCAGGAGGGACCAGTGGAAAATAGGTGAGGCTCTGTTCCCCCAGGCACCACCAGGGATAACAAGGAATAACAGCCACAAATTGATTGAAAGTAGGTTCAGGCTTGATATCAGGAGGCATTACTTTACAGTTAGGGCTGCCAGGCTCTGAAATGGACTCCCAAGGGAGGTAGTGCTCTCTCCTACCTTGGGGGTCTTCAAGAAGAGGTTGGATAGATATCTGGCTGGGTATTATGATCCCAGCATTCGTTCCTGCCCAGGGCAGGGGTTTGGACTTAATGATCTCTTCAGGTCCTTCCTGACCCTAGAAACTGTGAAACGATATGCATTTAAGCACAATAATTTACTCCACTCTCAGATATTACCTGTGTCTGATGGGGCTATGTGACGGCACTGTAAATTAGTTTATGCCAGCCCAATTGCCGCACACGTGTAGATGGTGATGCTTTACTGTACAGTAAATTAGTCTGCTTCACAGTAAAGTGCACATGTAGACACACCCAAGAAGACCTAAACAGATTAATCACTATGAAGGACTGTACTTGTTTATTTCTTCCAATTCCAGGGGAGTAAAAAAATGGCAGAAGAGTCACACACCATGCCCCAGGAAAAAGATCTGGAGCACCTGGAACATTAGTTACCTTATTCTTACCAATGGTCCATACTTACTTGCAGAGATGGTTCATGTTGTTTATCTGCTCACCCTGTGTTTTGGTTTCTTTTGGCTGAGGTGGGCCTGTTTCAGTCTCATGGAGTCTTTCGTTTAGCCAGATTTAGGGGATCATAAGTCCGTTCTGCAAGAATACTGAAGCAAAGTCTTCAACCAAATTGCCTCTCTTGTTTCCCTTTTATTGTATTTTCCTTTCCTTTGATGGTTTCCAGTGCTACAATATATGGCCAGACTCCTTGGGTCACACTTTCAAATCTAAATGTGCAAATTCCCATCATACATTTACATCTCTAAATTAGAGGCATACTCCATTTGTGTACATACCTGTTGGTATGCCCATGCACAATAAAATGGTAGCTGTTAAAGTCAATGTAATTTGCATTTACAAATTAGGCAATTGCTTACATAAATTAGATGCAAAAAAATGCATGTAGGAAATAGTGGATATCTCTAATATTTTTTATGTTAGAAGTTAAAATGGACACTAGAGGGCACAATGCACTCAGAGGTGCTATCTTTCAGAAGGAATATTACATCAAGCCTCAGAGAATTTTGACTCATTTAAAGCTCCAGTTCTATTTTTCACTGGAGTAATAAGTGAATCAATAACAATTCACAGAGAGCATCAGCCCTCATTATTCTCTCTGTTCTGAGCTTTCCTGTGTATCCAGTACTCTCTATTTCTCTCTTGTTTGTATTCTAAGTCTTTGAAGTAGTTAATGACTGCATTTTGCACTTTATACAATTCAGAGTTTATTGTTGGAACTTAACAAACAGTAAATAAAACAATTAAAAAGTAATGATAAAGTATTTAACCCTGACACTTAGGATATTAATATTCTGCTTCCATATACTCTCTCTCTGTGGTTTAAATTAGAGAAGCCATTTGTCACTTTTCATCCCAAAAGAAAACTGCTGTATAGTTTTTCTAGGGCAGAGTGTGCTTTATAATCCCTTAGGATGAAGATGGCTTAGAAATGTGACTTTATTATTATTTAAATTCACTGCTTTCTTCACTTGCAGTTATAGCACCTTGAGTGCTCAAAACTGACATCTGGGTCTTAAGCAATATATTTTCTGAAAGGAAAATCAACCCTGAAACATCTGTAAAACAACCAACAAACAAAAACCATATACAAAGAATTTCATGGCCTTTATAAACAAAAGATCTGCTTCCTATTCTCCTTGATTCCAATGGGGAAAAGATAGGGCCCATAAATAAAGAGGTAACAGTAATAAAGCACTCCTCCAGTAAAAATCATTATACTGTAACAGCAGTGTTCTTCCTTTCTCCACTGTGCAGCTGCATTAAGGCCCAACATAATCTGGACCCTTCTAAGTATGTAATCATTATATTAACTATTATTATTGAGGATGATGAATTTATGCAAGCACTGAGCATTTTGTCTACCCAGTAAAGACAAAACAGAAGTAACAGAACTGAAGCTATAAACATTAAAATTTCCAGCTTCAAGAAGTTGCCACATTTAGCAAATGTTTTGAAAAGTCCATGGCATCAAATATAATAATACAATTGATTTGCTCACACTAAATCTTAGAGCAGAAAATGTTTTCAAGAATGAATGTCGTTAAGTTACAGAAAGGCTAGTTGAATCTATTTCAATGAATGATCAAATCATGAAAATTTGCCCTACTTGTCTTCTTGCAAAACAGTTCTTTATACAGCTGACTCTCTGAAATGGACTGGAGTTATGCCATTGATTTTAATGGAAAGAATACCAGATCCTTAAACAAGAATACAGATGAGCTACACTAATTGGCTCTAATGATTGATGCTTATAGTACTGAATAATGGGCCAGAAACCTAAACTGTAGAACTGAATTATAATTTGGGACAGCAGAATTGATGGCAACAAATTTCTAGCATATATATTAATTCAATCATGGCATCAGTGTAATGGCTCACATAGTTTCTCCTATCCTGGTGTGATGTTTGGTGCTGAATACAAAGCTTAGAATTCAAAGGCTTGGCAGCATGTAATGATGCAAATATTGGAAATGTAATTTTGTGGGTTTGGCCACTGCACCTGATATGTTTAGAGACGTGTGTGATCCCATGGCCATTTTAAGATATGCACAGAAAGGAGAGTGTATTAAGGAATACATTACCATGCTTTATCAATGGAATGACTCTTTAACAGAACTGTGCCTCTGATGAAACAGTCCAGTTAGTCCATAACCTCATGGCTCCATAGATTTTAAAGTTAGAAGAATTCATTAGGACCTCCTGTATAATACAGGCCAAAGAATAATTGTGGATACAGGTTTTAATCTACCATTATCACAAAAAAGAGCACAGAAGAAATTTTGTTTCCTAGCTGAGCAATAACCATTAACTCAAAAAAATGGTGACATCAGTATTTATGCTATTCTATGGATAAAGATGATATGATATACAAAATTGCACATAAACCAAAGTATTATTTAAATTTGAAGTTCAGCTGAAACCAAGGGAAAACAATATTCTCCAGTAAAAAGATCCAATGAGAATAACCTATTTCAAAGTATTATTATATAAATGTGAGAAAATTAAAAGTAGTCTCTAAAATTAGTTTTACATCCATAACAAACAAAAATGGAGACCATTCACTGACAAATAACATTGTCTCCTGCTAAAAGACTTCTCTTATAATAACAACATACATAGAATATGCAAACCATTTTCCCTGAAGAAGTACAAGCACCATTACGCACCATTTTTTATTACAAACTTATTCTAGTCCAATCCCCTCTAATTAGGTGAAGGATCATTAATGGTGCTTTCAAGTTTTAATATGAGACTGAAGCTGGGAAGGAAACAGATTGCATTATGAAATACATATCACATTATCAGTCTTAAAAAAAAAAGATTACTATAATTTCAATATCATTTTTAAAGTGAACAGCAAAAATGTAAAAAGCATGTTTAAATTATGGTTCCTACCAAGATGATGTCTTGACTATGTTTCACATAAACAGTGTAATATTATTTTTCTGTTTTGCTATATATTTTGGTGGATAGCTGCTTCAATTGTTTAATAGAAACAATAAAATACAGAGAATTGAGTAAAATTGCTAAGCAAGCACTATTCAGAAATGCTTTATTTTCACATTTCATTCAAATTTAAATATATAACTTTATCCATATATATAATGTTCACATTTATTATTCCATGGTGTACTTTAAAGAAAATTCTTGTGCTTAATATTGTCAGCATTTTGCCAATCTCAATTAAACTTTGCATTTCACAGATCATTGAGGATAAGAGGTAGAGGAAGGGTGCTATTGCTGTGTAGCTAGTATCAGCAAGGCCTGTTAAATTACAACTTTACAAGAGTTACAGCCAATAAATTTACTGTTTAAACAGTTATTTTAGAATTTACAGAATATTGCAAAATTGACGAAATAAATCAAAACCATAGGATCTGCATTTCATTGTTCTTCTCTTGCTCTAGGAAGGATAAAGACCTTATTCATGCATGCTGGAGAGGAGTAACCCTCTGTGTCTGTACTCTGTTTTGTCATATAGTCATGTACTTTGTGATGTCATGTGGGCAGGAGTGCCAATTTCGACAATACTAAAAGAATGCTTTGCAGATCCCAGATTTGAGCAGACCCAAGTCTGTAATTTACAATGTTCAGTAACGTATACTATTACTATTAAAATTCATACTGCTTCTTTTTCTCCTCACAAAAATTCATACAGGATCCACCCTTCAGTAAAAATTACTTTATGGATTGCCCAACAAAGATGTAGAAAGATCTCTTCCTGCCAACAAGTGCATTTTCAGACACTAAAGCTAGGTACAGATATTCAAAAAGCCCAAAGTGGAATCGATCTAAGTTACACGGTTTTCTGTAATTGGCATAGCAAACAGAAGACACTTCACCTCTTGGTGAGGATGTTGTCCTTTGGGGTCAGGCCAACTCTCAGGATCTCAATATTGCAAAGTTAAACAGGAGGGTGTGACACAATTGCACATACACACACACACACACACACACTACGAGCTCAGGCACATACACATCCAAACCAGCCTAGGCACATGCATACCTATCACCAATTCAAGCACATACACCCCAAAAGTTAGATACAGATCACTAATTCGTATATCATGCACACACCACACACACACACCAGTTCACACACATACAACCCACCTACACATGGGTAATTTCCAAACTTGGATGGTAGAGTGTGTATGTGTATGTGTGTGCTTGGAGTACCTGGGATACTTGGGGGAAAGTTAAGGTGAGAGAGAGGGAGAGAGTTAAAGTGTAGGGAGTGAAAGCTGCCAGAACTGGGATTAGAACCAGTGGACTACAAAGAAGCTGGCAGAAAAACTGAGGCTTGGGTTTACTTAAGGCAGACAGGGGCTGGAAACTGAGACAGACAGCTGAAATATTGGGGGGGGGGGCAGATAAGTGGTAGCAAGGAAGAGACAGCCAGGAAAGAAACTGAGGCAGAAACCTGGTTGCTCAGGGGGAAAGGAAAAGGCAGTGGGGTAAGACAGTGGCAAAGAAAGGGGGTTTGGAGGCAGAGAGGAGCTCAGGAGAGGTGTTGGAGATGACAGAGAGCCAGAAGCAGGAGAAGGAGAAATGAGACAGAAGTTAGAGGGGCGAGGAGCAGAGATTGGAGCAGGGCCAAACCATAGTAAAGCAAAACCCAACTTAGGGGTCCAAATAACAGTTTTATTAAACAGGCAACACACTATGCAGCCCCATGAAGTTATTGGTTCACAAACACACACAAGCACTCACAATGGTAGCAGGAAAAAGAGACTCAGTGGAAGGGCTGGAGTCCAGGTAGGGAAGAGAAGCAGAGTCCAAGTCTTTGGTTGAAGAAGGGGTGGGGCTGATAGCTACCTATCCAGGCTGGAAAGGGGTCCTTGTCCAGTAGGTGTTGTCCAGAGGGGGATCGCTGGCACGGCCTCTAGGTGGATAGGTGGTGTGGCACAGTGCTAGTTCAGCTGGAGAGGGCGTCCCACTGGGTCTGTCTTCGCTGCCCCTTTCTATAGGGACAGACCTTGTGTGACCCTAGTGAAAGGAGGCATGCCCAGGCAAGGGTCAGACCCTGGCATACTGAGCATGTGTGCTCCATGCAGGGATGTGCAGTTTCAGGTGTCTGTAATGGTGGGGTACAACGGTAGAGATGCTGGTTCTGCAGTGTCTTTTGTCTTTCAAATGCTGAGTTCTTGTCCCTGTTCCTGGGTGAGGTCCATGGTCCCTGGATGAATCAATGCAAGGTGATGGCCTGGTCATTACAGGCCATACTGCAGAGGCCTGCTACCATTGTATTTCAATCATTCTCAATCACTCTCATTTATCCGGGAACCAATTTGCATGGGAGGGATACGTGAATCATACAGTTGCAACACAGGGGATGCCCAGGCAGAGAACACAAGATGGAGGCTTGACATACAAAATGGAAACTTGACATTACTTTGGTTCACTTACAAACACAGGCCTAAACCATACAATATCCATATGAAACAATAAAAATCAATACGAAAATGATAATAATACAATATACAACAGTAAAAATCAATACAAACCTAATAATAATATAAAACAGTGGATATCCAAAACCAAAAACTTGCTACCAAAATAAAAATGTTAAAGCTTATCCTATGTCTGAGCTCTCTTATGCTTGTCTATAGGGAGAGGGAAAGAAAGAAAAGCCAGAAATAATTGGGGAAGGGAAGGAAATGCATATCTATCGTGTGTGTGTGTGTGTGTGTGTGTGTGTGTGTGTGTGTGTGTGTGTGTGTGTGTGTGTTTAAAAAGAAAAACAGGGGGGTTTGCTACAAGGAGGCCAAGTCTTAGACCAGGTTCTGCCATTTTAAAACCAGTTTGTGTACCAAACTTCTGTTCTGTCATATATATAGACTGGTTTTGTGAGCTAAACCTTTGCTCTGGAACGTATATAGACTGGTTTCCAATCAATCACTTATACCAGTAAAAGTGTAATGTCTGTACCTGGACAATGATACAGTATCATAAATGCAAATCTTGGGGATAATTTGAGAAGATTTATTTAAGAAAACAGGTTAAATAAATGTTAATCTGTGCAATATTATGCTAGTGTTTATTGCTCCTGGGCACCAGATTTGAACGTGCACCTGGGACTGTAGGTCATTGAGCTGAGTCACAGCAGCTCCAGCTAGCAGAGGGCACTGGGGACTAGCCTGTCAGCCCAGGGCTGTACCCCCTGATTCAACATGCTGCAGAGGGGTTGGCTGAGGCACAAGAATAGTTCAGCATGGGGCTAGCCAGCAAGGAGACCCCCATACTGAAGCATCCTCTTACCCAATCCAGCAGAGGCAGCACCTACACATGTGCTTCTGTGGAGTTCTTTACTCTGCAGCAGGATAGTACCTGTATTTATAGGTAAATACCTTGTAAATACAGGTACTATCCTGCTACGGAGTAAATTAGTTTATTCCAGCGTAATAGGGGCACACACGTAGACACTAAGACATTTACTACACAGCTAATTAGTTTACTGTGCAGTTAACATCTCATGTAGCTGCGCCCTCAAAATATTTAAAATATACTGTTGAGACCGCAAAGCTGTCTCTTTCAGACAACACTGATGGCACATTCACTGTAGAGAAACAGATAGAGAACAAACAACTCCCCCACCAAATGCATTAACCAACAATGAAAACCAAGGAATGTAGAAGAATAATTATGACAAATGGGGAAATAAGTAGAGAAAATAACAATCTGTTTATGTAACACATTTCAGCTTGTTGTCCTTTTCTGGTTAAATTAGTATGAAATATGAAACAAATGAAGCTTCACCTGAAAAAATATGTTTCTGAAAAAGCACATAATGTAAAAAGTTTTTCTTGTTGAATTGATTTTATATTTTGGGGCTAGCACTTAATTTTGACAGCATATAAGAGAGCTGCCAAGTAAAACTTATATTTAGTTTGCCATGTATGTTCAGTGCTTCAGTTGAACTGCTACATTGGTAAGATTGCATAAGAGGCATTACAGCTCCAGAAACAGATCCAGTTGGTAGCAATTCAAACAGTAATTCTAGATTTCACCTAAACTTAAATGTGCTGCAGACTCAAGATAGCATTAAATTAGCCTGGTTAAAATATAATGGAAAAATACCTCTTCAGAACATCTTCTTTCAATGGGTATCCTGCCACTAATATTATTCTTTCATTTTTCCACTCTTATGAAACACTGAATCACTTGCAATTAATGTAATTTAAAAGTGTCAGACTAGATAGATTACATCTGAGAGCTATCCCAGAAGCCTAGCTGAGAAACCTGTGGGATCAGTGAGCTTATTTCCTCAGCAGAGTGAATGCTGTGTTAAGAAGTAACTCTTAATCTTATGGGAGAAAACGTCAAAAGGTTCTCAGAGAAGTCATGCAGAATCCTTGGCGTTGGCAGGACCAATGAGATGAGACTTGTCAAGGGTGTAAACTTAATTAATTTATTGAAATTAATCTTTAATGCAGCTTTCTCATGTTCATAATTCAAACATGTCCTTAGTATTATTTTTATTTTCAATTCCTGCCTTTAATTGAAACAAGCAGCAGGCAAGAGTTTCAGGACCCATGTTTGAGCCTGTCTATCTTATTTGTTCCTTTAGATTACAATATTGCAACCTTTAATTATTTTTGCCTGCAGCTGGCTATATAAGTACCTAATGTTTGTTTCTGAGTTAGATAATATTTCATAGGTTTTGGACTTTGAAAAATGAGGTATAATTTTCTTTTGGAAAATCTAATGCTTCTAAAGTGGAATCTCAAAAGCAGTTTGTCTTAGAAACCTGTAACTTATTTTATTCTTGTCTATGCTTAGAGCTAATGGATCTCAGATCTAAGATTAGATGTCCAAGTACTCTAAATTGGAGATTTAAATATAAATCCCAGACTTTGAAAACCTATACCTTAGTTTCAGTGCACAGGAGCAAAAAATGAATCTATAGCATTGTGTTGCATAACACATCTATGCACTATGGAAATATTTGTAAGAATGAACAAGTTATGCCCAGACTAAGTGCCCTCACTGGCATCCGCACATTTGACATTTAGCCATACTGCTATTGTTCCAACTATCATCATAATGATAGCTTCTGGGTCTGCAAACAAGTAAGCTTATTCCCACTTTGAGCTTTTAGGCAAAAATCAGGCCCCAGTTAGCATACACAAACACAAATCTAGAGTCACCCCATTGGCTTCAGCATAATTACTATATTGCTCCACTTGTATAGCTGACACCAGGATCTCACTTGGGCTGTCTTTCAGGTGCAAGGTGAAAACGTTTGCTTGTGTGCTGCTAGAGCTGTAGATTTCGCAAGGGCAACCTGAAGATTTATATAGTCTGTGTTCTAAAAGGAGGAGGAGGTCAGAAGAGCCATGTAAGATATATAGGTGCTGGAAATTATTTTCAAAAAGTGTTTGCTAAAACTCTTTTTGCTGGTCCTTGACAGAAACTGAAATAAACAGTCTGTTAGGGTTTATGTGACTGTTCAGCAGTACAGTAGGTATGTTCTATGTAGATATAGTTTGTCATTATTGATTTAGTTTGACCTCTTCTATAACACAGGCAAAAGGACTTCCTCGAATGAATGCATTTCTTTTAGAAAAAGTATTTAATCTCAATTTTAAAATCGCCACTGATGGAGGATCCACCGCAATCCTTCATAAATTGTTTCAATGGTTAATTGCTCTCACTGTTAAAAAATCTACATCTTATTTGCGGTTTGAATTTGTCCTTGAATAGTGGACAAGGATTTAAACAGGAATGTGTGATTCCTATAACACAGTGACTTTCAAACTGTGCTCCATGGAGCCCTGGGATTCCACACTAGGTCACTAACATTAATGTTAGGCAGATCCTGGGGGGAAGCACAGTAGGGCACTGGATCTGGTCCCCATGAGCTGGTGTTTCCTTCCCGGGGTGGTGGCAGTAGCTCCTCCAAAAGCACCTTCCTTCACCACCCCTACCTCCTAGCCACCCTAGGAAACACAACCAGCACCCCCCACACTCCAATCCCAAATACCAAATTATTAAAACATGAGCGTTTCTTTGATTTCCTTCCTCTTTATTTTTAAGTTCTTTTTTTCCTTGTTTTTATTTTATTCTTCAGTGGCTGACTTCCTTCATTTCACCAAACTTCCCCCACCCCCATTTCCTGTCCACCTCCCATTTCATTATGCACCCCCAACCCTTTAAGCCTCTGCCTCCCAGTTTCATGTTTTCCCCATCCCTAATCCCTCTCTCATACCCTCACCTAAAGCAGCAGCCTGTCCTGGCTCACTAGCTCTGTTGGGTTGGTCTAATAAAAGATATCAAATTCACCCAAGAAACCTTGTCTAGCTCTGTAGTGGCAACTCACAGCTGTCTCTCCTAGTCAAGCTTCTGGTCACCAGCCCTCTAGTGGCAAGTCACAGCTGTGCAGGTAGGGAGCTAGTCAGAAAAGCCTTAAGGTGCAACTGCTCTAAACTTGAGCTAGCACTAACACTGACCAACATTTGAGCAGCTCAAAGTGCAACATGTAACAAGGCCATAACACAGTCTTTTGCAGAAAAGTATGCAAAGCTGCAAACCAAAACAGCCCCTTGGTTTTTTTCAAAGGAATTCTGTCTCCACAGGTATGTATTTTCTTATAGACAATCTATCATGCTGCACATTGTTACAGATATTGTTGTTGGATGTACTTTCACAGATTCTGTTTTACTGAATGTTTAGACGGTTAGATCATGGAAAATACTGAGTATTACCAGTAGTAGCACAGTATTTCCTCCAAGCTCTGGTTTCTAATACATGTATTTAAACAAAATGTCTGTTATACTGCCATCCAGTGATTATCACTATTATGTGATAGTATTTTACAGTTTGTGGTACTGGAGTTCAAGCTTCTGAAATAAAAAGAGTATTGAAAAAAAATCTTTGCTTATCCAGGAAGAATGATGTAGTGTTACTGGGGGCTCAACCATTATAATTAAGATAGTAATATATTTCACAGAAAAAGTATAGACATTAATAAATTACAACAGGCACAGCACAGACTCTCCCTCTTATTTCAGTGCAAAAGAAGCCCTCTAAGGCATGTAATGAGCCTTATGTCATTGAGGAACCTATCCAGAAACTGGATAGTAACATGAATGCAAAAATGGTCATACCATTGTTATATATCCTAGAAAATATTGTATGGTTACAGATTTTGCTTCTCAGAACTACCAGATGAAGTATACAAATTGAACCTCATCCTTCTCATTGAAATAAATGGCCAAAGCCCTCAAAAGGCATTGTATTTTTTTCCATTAAGTATGAATGGGATGACTAGCCTCATCTCTTTCTTTGGGGAGGGAAATGGAACACCATTATTATATATCATTTGTTTGATATGTTAGGCCAAAGTCAAGTCCTTTTTCAAGTCCTATTTATTGTTTTAGATGAATGACAATAATATTTGATTAAGGTAAATCTGTCAAAACTTGGGGAATTTATGTGGAAAATGTCCAATTAGCTATAAGTAGGCAGTTTGGTACAGACCTGGACTAAACTGCAAAATAATGTAAGGTGGGCTTCTAACTAGCAGAGAAGGCCCAAAGAGAACTGTCCTAGTACATGAGAATTTTCTATTGACATATTGGTAATAGCTGTTACCAATACAACGTCAGAATTGGTTCTCAGTTACACCAGGGAGATAATACTCAAACTGAAGATTGCTAAAATGCAAGAAAAATCTTTTTTATAATGATTTCCAGCCATTGTATCAGCCCCTCTAATCTGATTACAACTGACTGGGGCCAAATGAGGAAATGAAAAGATGGTTTAATGGCTCCTTTCAGGCCCTAGTCCTGAATTATGTTGGGGACTTCTATTGTCAGAACAGGAGTGAAAGGCCACTTTTTCCCCCTTCTATTTATTCTACATATCTGTGAAAAGAAAGAGAGGCCTGTGAAACTTGAAGTTATAGATCCATATTTTTTAACTACTATACATTCATCGACACATTAAAGAAAATATTTCCTGGCTTTTCCTTTTAGTTCAAATTTTTCCTCTCCTTTTCAAGTGTTTAAACAGCCATAACAGAAAAAGTGATGGCCTCAACTTTCGTTCATTTTCCCCAGAAGTTCTTGTGAACAGTACCATTAGAAAAGAAATAGTCTCAAAACTATGGAATAATGAAACATTTATTCATACAAAACCTTCTGAGTATAAAAATAGAGTAGCTCATTCCATATACTTAAATAAAGACAATTCTAAGATCAAGACTTACATTAATTTTAAACAAAAAAGAGGTATAAACTATACAAAGACAGTTACAGAGTTCTAACACAGTATTTTCACAGTTGTCTTTGCATTCTTCTCACCCTCCTTGCATTTATCTTGACATACATTGTAAGCTTTCTGAGGCTGGAACTCTTTTTTTTTTTAATCTAAATCATTATGCACATGTATGGCACTGTTACTGTAATATAGAACACACAATTTTAAAACATTTTATATTAAAAGGATATATTGGTACTTACTCACTTTCTGGATTAAATGTGTCGGATATATTGAGTAAGCAAATAGACTTGGTACCTCATAAGTTCAATAAAACAGTCCTAAAACATGAAATGAAGCAGCGAGCCAAATACTTTTAACTTTCTTTTCCATCTAAGGGCTTTCAACTGTCACTTCTACCAAAAACTACAATGCTGGGTTGTACTGCTGTATAATTTGTACTGCTGCTAGACTGCACACCACAGGAAGTGAAACGATTATTATTAATATAGTTTTAAGCAGCTTGGGAGCTTCTAAAAAGAGAAACAAAATATAAATGAAAAATACTAAATGAGAAATATAAGTGTAAAGGTATTATTATTGTATGAGCACAAAAATTGGTTAATATCAGAATTGTGGCTATACAAGGTGTTCAATCTGCTGTGCAGTTGACAGGCAGCCATGAATCTTTGGAAAAACTAGTCATGAGCAAACAAGTGTCTCTTTAATCTATAGCAGACTAGCTAAGAGTATAAATGAAATGAAACATGGCTGCCCTCATACTTATAAAATATCAGCCTATGAAGTTTACATATTTTGGCAGGCCTTCATAACCACAGTACAGAGATGTGGCATGAGAACTGCACCTTCACAGATGAGCTCAAAATCCACCAAACAGCACAAAAGGATAGATCTAGTGACTGTTGTATAAGGTGACTTTGTTAAATGGGACTTTTTACAAGTAAAGCTATTAACACAACTGCTTTGTAAGCTTTGCTCCACGTTATATGTAACTGCTATATCTGGCTCTTGGAAACACATCAGATGTAGTATATGAAGGAATCCATTCGTTTTAACCTAGCTTGCATCAATTTGATGTCCACACAATTGATCTATTAAACTTTAAACCTACAAAACAAGATAGCTGGCTGCATAGTTATCTGCAACACAAAGTTTTCTGGTTTTAGTCACCTCTTACTTGTTCTGTCACTTCTTCCAATAATCTGAGCAAATCATTAGGATATCATATCCAGTTATCTTCCATTTGAAAACATACAAGGTGCTTCTCAAACACTAACAATGCTGTAGCAGACAGGGTAGATACAAATAACTCCTGCCTTAAGCAAAACCATTTAAGCTATTGGAAAAATCTTTCTGTAATTGTACTTTTCCTCTTGTAAAAGTAGTTTCAAGCAGTTTATTTTCTTCGAACAGCTGAATGCAGACATCTGGAAGACCCTGAGCCTTTAGAAAAATGAGTCTGTGTATGCAATATCACTGCAGGTAAAGTCAGCTTGCAGTCACAATCAACTGTTAGCACTGTAAAAAGACAAAGACAAATTATGAACATAGTGATGATTATGTTAAGAAGAAACAAAAACTTTAAAAATAAATCTACCTATGTCAACTCAACTGGCATTTATCTTACAAGCATAGCATTAAATACAATATTGTTTTATCACTAAAAGCATTCACAAAAATTCTGGCCACTATTCACGGCTTGCTGCAAATTTCTATATGAAGAAACCATTGGGAATATACAGTCCTCAGCCATGCGCTTTCATTACATTTTTCCTTAAATCAAGATATTGTATCTTGACAATGTTTTAAGTGTTGTTAGTAGTTGGTAATATTTAGTATTTGCTAGTATTGAAGTAAAGCAGAAAAGTAAAACCCACAATTTATATCCACCATGCAAGAAGCAAGTCTCACCTGCTGGCTGATAATGTTTTTCTGCCCACATTTGGAGGAGCTGGCTCACAGGGGAAGAAGTTTTTTATCCACCAACATTTATCAAATAATTCAGGTAACCCTAGAAAAGGAAATGCACCATTAGGGATTGACTGAATAACGAAATGTCAAAACTATATATATAAAAAAGTTTGTTTTAGGGGATGAGGTAATACCATGAAGAACTTTATCTTGGTCTGAGAAGTTCACAGGGTCAGAACAACAGGACGAACTGCTTGATGAAACACTGGATTCTGAATTCAGCCGAGCTGTGTATGGAGTACAAAAGCAAAACTCTGATGTTTAACTGTGTTAAAAAATTCCATGCTAAATATCCATTGAAGTCCTTTTTGACTAACACCTCATAGAAAACATCTAGATAAAAGTTTTCTTAAATAGAAACCATATTTTGTTATTATTATACCTACTACCTTTATCACTAGTAATATTGGTGTAACAGTAGGATAACTCTTTCATGAGATAATCTACAATTGATTCCTCCCTTGAAACCACACATTGCTATGTAATTTGCTTGGGTAACTTTCCCAAAAGCCAATGGAAGTCCAGTGTGCTAAATGTATCAGAGCACGCAACGCTATCAGAACAGAGGCCTGACGTCTTAAATAATGAACTCTGATATCCTAAACCAGGCACAGAGTCCTTACATGACCTGCCCACAGCCATATAATAAGTCCAGGGCAGACAAGAGACAAATCACTCGACCTTTAAGTCCAGTGCTTTATGTACCAGAAACACTTTGTAAAGTTTATCAGGGACAAAGAGAAATTATACACTCCTAATAACAAGACAAAATCCTTCCAGGAGGAAGAAGAAATGGATGAATAGCGGAGGCACCTGAACTCCTTAATGGAAAAAAAGAAAAGAAATCCCACAGGAGAAAGATGGGGAATTGTCATAAAGCAGAAAGCTTATGATCTTGCTCCGTATCTCCAATTAACTGGGAATGGACCTCACCACTTCCTAAGCTAATTTTAAGACATTCCCTGGTCCGGAGTGACTGTGAATGCTCACCCCTGGAAAGCTGTCTCAAAGCAGAGGTCCCCCCAGCCCTACTTTTCGATGCTTCTCTGACGCTAAGTCCACCTCCCCCTCAAATATGAACTACCCGCTACCCTGGGAGCTGTGGCAAAGGCAGCGCTTACTTCTGTAGTACTGGTTTTTGGCCATGAGGCAGCCGGCGGAGGGCACGGATGCCATGGCTGTGGCGCGGGCACAAGGCGAGGCTGCCAGGAGAACCAGCTGCGGGAGGGAGGAAACAAAAAGAAATTGGTAAGAGATGGGTAAAAGACTCTCCGCCCCTCCTCAGCCCCCAAAACGCGCACACACACATATGCACACATACATACGCACACAGACATGCAAACAAACACACACACACAACTTCAGCAAACAGCACGGCCGTTTTCTCAGGGATCATCCGTAGCTGGCAAAGCGGCGGGGAGGCCCGGGCCGTGCAGCGTGCGCCCCCGCCCCCGCCACGGAGCTCGGCCAACCTGCGGCGCTGGAGGGGCCGGGGCGGCGAGCGACGCCGGCAGGTGCGGGGCTGCCCGCCGCGGCGGCGAGATATAGCCGAGCCCCGGGGCGGGGGCTGACACCTGAGCCGCGGGCTCCTCCCTACCGCCGGCCGCCTCCTGCCCTCGGCCCAGCCCGGCTCGGGGTCAGGTCCCCGGCGCCGACGACGAGGGCTGAGGCATGTGCACGCGCCTCCCGGCTGCCCGGCGGGCGCTCGGCTCTGGGAAGCGCCCCCTCCCGCCGCTTCCCGCCGGACTTTGGCGGGACACGCTGTCCTCCAGGGTCAGGGACTGACTGGACTCCCCGCTCCCACCCTCCTCCTTCCTCCCCTCCAGCCCTGGGAGTTTCCCCAAGCTCTTTTGCCCAGAGTGGAGCTCGCAGGCAGCCTCACGGCCGAATACCGGGACTGGATAGAAGAAGCTGTTCCGTACTGAGTGTACCCAGATCCCTTCTGTCTCGCTTTTGTCTGGAGAGGTTGAGAAATGACACTACTAGCTTACTGGAAAAGTTTCGCAAGAATACCAGCGGGGTGTAGGTTGTAGCCGTGTTGCTCTAAGGACATAGGCAGTGGTACTGCATAAGGGGTGCTCGTGCACCCCCAGAGAGCACTGGTGCAGCCTGACAGCCACCGCTCCTGGGGGGGGGGGGGGGGGGGGGCACGCGAGAGTGCTGGTGACCCCCTTGAGAACGCTGGCACCAGAAGCAGCAGTCTCCCCGTGGATTACTGCGCTCACCTGCAAGTACCAGCAGCCCACTGCTGCCACTTACGGGTTGGCGGGATCAGCTGCCCCCCATCCCGGTCGCTGACTGTCCACCAAGGGTGCAAGTGCCCCCCACCCCCCAGACTCGGGAGGCACCAGTCACCCAAGGACATAGGCAGACAAGGTTCTTTGGGTGAACCTGATCTCTTTTATTCGACCAACTTAAATAGTTGGGGGGAAAAATTCCTTAGCAAGCTATCGGGTTTCAAAACCCTTCGTCAGGCTGAGGAAGCCTCTGCAGTTGATGTGCACTTCATGAGCAGCTATCAAAACTATAAATAAAAGCAAACCCATGACTTAATAAATAAATAAATGCATCTCCTATCCAATACAGAATTATAACTAAAATAAATCAGATTACCATACTGCTTGCTATGACTCATCCTTAGATGTACAAAGTAAACCTTTACAACAACAACAAATCCATTAAGAGTTTCACCTTGAAATACAGCTAAGTTAATTATTTGCCAAAATAGTTTATCTAATAAAACTTAACTGCTTTTTAATGTCCCTGGAATGAACAGAAAAACAGATCACATTGTGGTCTTCTTGAGTTTGTTGTTATTTTACCTATTATGGACCATGAAGATGTATCTGATGATTTAACATTTTTATCTCAACAGTTGTTTATGGTTAATATGCTTTTTGAATAAAGGTATAAGTATTCCAAAATTAGCATTTAGTATGAGCTTTAAAAAGTAGCAAAATAATGGCCTAAATGGCATTCTATCGTCTCAGGCCTTTGGCAGGGCAGTCTTTATCCTGCTTTCTACCCTCAGATACTCTGGAAGATAGGATTTTGGATCAGAATTCAAAATGCCCTTGATAAATTGGAGAAACAGTCTGAAATAAATTGGAAGAAATTAAGTAAAGACAAGTGCAAAGTACTGGATTTAGGATGGAATAATCAAATGAATAAGTACAAATTGGGAAATGACTGACTAGGTCGCAGTGCTGCAGAATATCTACAGATTATAGTGAATATGACTCAACAGTGTGCTATTGTTGCAAAAAAAGTCAATAGCATACTGGATTACATTAAAATGAGTACAGAATGCAGGAAGCCAGCACTGGTGAAACTTTACCTGGAGTTCAGTTTTGGGCACTGCACTTTAAGAAAGATGTGCAAGCATTGGAAAGAGACCAGAAGAAACTGACAAAAATAATCAGAGGCCTGAAAAACATGGCAAAGAAGAAATGGTTAGAAGAGCCAGGATTATTTAGTCTGGAGCAGAGAAGACATGTGGAAATGTGATAACAATCGTCAAATACAGAAAGGGTTGTTATAAAGAAGATAGCAATCAACTATTCTCTATGTCTACAAGGGAATATGACAAGCAGGGGTTGTTTTAAATTGTAACACGAGAGAGTTAGCTTGGATATTAGAACATTTTTAAATGAGACTGATTAAGTACTCATTACCTAGCAAGAGTGTGGCATCTCCATCATTAGAATTTTTTAAAATGCAGGATAGACCAAATAGGTATCTGGGATGGTTAAGACACAGATGTTCCCATGTTGACCAGAGGGCTAGACTGTATCAACTCCTGCAATTTTTCCAGCCCTATTTTAATATAAGTCAAAGGAAGGTCAAACATTCTCTTTTTTTTTTTTATCATGATTTTTTTACTAAAAAAGATTGCCATAATTTTTGCTGAAGAAATATTTTAAACTACTTCATTTTTAAATCAGTCCTTTTTCCTCACTTTTGGGGGGTTCCTCCACCTAAACAATCCCAAAACACACAAGCTGCATTTTTATATACTCATTCTGATTCTTTCTTACACACAAACTACTTTCAGAGTTTAACAGTAAACTACATTAAAACTCATTTCCATTATTCAGGGTAATCGTTCTGAGCTAAGCAAAGAGTGGCTCTCTTGCCATGCTTTTCAGAAATTCCTCACAATTCATTCAGTCCAAAATATGGGATTGCACACTGCAGTAAAATGATAGGCTTTGGGAACCTTTGAGGGGATGCGTGGACTGACAGTGAGCAGGACTGTTCAAAACTATGCCAACTTGAAAGATTTCATCACCCTGGGAGACATCAGCTGAGTAAAGCACAGTATGGGTGGGACATGCCTTTAGTACAGCTGTTAGTTCTGTCTGCTTTTGGCTCTTTTTCTCAAGCACCACAATGGGACCCAGAGTGCACTATCTGTTGTATTAGATGGAGAATAAAAATCAAAATAGATGATTTTGTAATGTTCCTTGCAGTTTTTTCTCTTGTTCTGACTTTAAGTATAGTTGTTATTTTTTTCCCCTCCTGCAAAAACAAATACTTCTAATCATCTTGGCAAGCAATTCAGACCGGGTGACACCAGAAGCACAAAGTAACTTTTGAACTTTGTTCTCACTGAGCATGTCTCAGAGCCATGGGTATTAATGTCAACAGCTGAGGAAAAACACAGCTTTTCAACATTATGTTGTATTACTAAAATGGTTTGCACAATTCTACTAATATTGACAAATAAATACATCAAAGAGTCAGGATTAATTGCTCAAAGCTTTGTTGCTTTCACCATGCATACATCCCATGTACCTCTCTTGTACTTTGGTCATGATCAGGGATCCAGGTTTTCCGCTCGCCATGGAAAAACATGATAAAACCTGGATTTTCTCTTTTTAAGAAGAAAACCCCAGATTTTCTCCTTTAAAGGAGAAAAATGGGGAAACAGTGAGTTTCCTCTTGCATGCTGGCAGAGTTCCAGTCTGAAAAGGGCTGGGGGAGTGAGAGAAGGGTAATCAGCGGGGGGCACAGTGTGCATGTGCGCATGTACACATACATATGGCTGCCAGGCAGCCTGGAGAGCAGCTCTCACAGGTAAGTCTGGCAGCAGGAGGAAAGAGGGGTGGGGATTGAGGCCCCCATAGGGAGGGAGGGAAGGAGTGGGCAGGACTGGGGCTGCTGCCCAGCCAGGGTGGTGTGTGGGACTTGGGGCCCAAGACCAGAATATACAGGCACAGGGCCCCGACAGGGAGTGCGATGGAGCCACAGGGGCTCATCCATGGGGGCAGAGGAGGTAGGGCTGACTCCCTGCCACTGTGCACCCTCTCAGAGGGACATAGGGGGCATGTGCCCTCGCAGATTTGTGGGTGGGGCAGGGATGGGAGCAGGCTGCCCACTGCAGGCTCAGGCTCCATGCCCTGCAGCTCTTCTCCTGGGGCCTCTGGGGCCCAATGGGTGGGAACCAGTGCGGCAGAGCAGGGTGGGGAAGCTCAGTGATGCTGCTGAGAGCTCCATCCCACCATGGCAAGGTGCCCCCTGCCCACCCAGCAGCAACAGGGGTAGCAGTGTGGAGTTGTGCCCTTCACTGCTGCTGGGCGGGCAGGGAGTACCTCAACATGCCAGCATGGAGCTCTTAGCAGCAGCACCGAGCTTTCTCATCCAGCCCCACTCTGCCCTGCTGCATTGGGTACCACCCACTGGGTTGTGGAGGCCCCGGAGAGAGGTCAGCAGGACAGAGAGCCCAAGTCTGCAGTGGGTAACTCACATCTGCGCCCCACTGGTGGCAACTGGGGCTCAGGCACTGCTGAGGGGTCAGAGGGCTGTAGGGGGCTGACCCCATAGCCCTGGAAGCTGGGGGCTCCCTCTAGCAGGGCAGAGGGGGCTGTGGGTCAAGAGTGAAGGGCACCAGCAGGGCTGGGGAAGGGCTGTGGGTGGGGCATGAGAGTCACTGGCAGGGTCAGAGAGCTGTGGGTGGGGACTGAGGGGCACCAGCAGGGGTCGGGGGCTGTGGCTTTGGAGTGAGGGGCAATGGCATGGGCAGGGCACCAAGATATCAGGGCTGCTCAGCACCACAAGGTAAAGCGGTTTGGGGGAGCTGGGGGACAGGTGCAGCTAGACCCACATCCTGGTGAGCAAAGAGGACAGGTGCAGATCTGATTTCTCATGATAAAAAACCCAAAATCAAATACCAAATTTTATATGTATTTAGAATTTATTATTCTAATTGAGGCACTGTTAGGCTTCCAAATTGCTTTAAAATTATAAATGTATCAATAAAATATTGTGTTCAACTAATCCCTACATATGTAGTAGCATTTCATTTTAATCAAGGAAAAACATGGATTTGGGAGGTTTTAATCAGAATTTGCAATTTTTATCTGAGAATTTGTGATTTTTTAAACAGAGAACCAGGATTCCCAGTCATGATGGTATAGGTTTGCCAGAATAATACCCAGACTAGCATTAATAATGCATGTTAGCATTAATTACAGCACAGTTCTCTTTGGGGGTCCATATTAAATGCTCAGGAAGATTGATTAAATACCTCCAGCAAACTGTATTGAAAAGCAACAAAATATAAGTTTCAGTTTATATTTTGTCGCTTTTCAAAACAGCACACACAGTTTTCAGCTATCATTTGGGATTGTTTCATTGTCTTCATCGCCCAAGTATTCCAAACAGGAAGCCTCAAGCAATATACAAGATGTCCAAATAAGGACTAGAAATAAATCACAGTCTTACCAAGTACAACATATACTGCATAAAATGAAATTTAATCAGAGGCATGTTTATATCCCTTGGATATGTCAGTTGATACAGATTGGTTCACAAAGATGAAAATACTGGCTAGCTAACTCAGATTAATGTCCAGTTTAGAGATGCAAAATACAGAAGGGGTATTTTAATACTCATTTCTATTGGTTCCAAATAAACAATTTATTATGTAATCTCACTTTTCTTAATTATTCTGAGTAACATTAAACAACTAAACTAATTAACCAAGATTTTCTTTGTTTCTGCTTATTTTTGCTTTAAAATATGTATGCACATGAAAAATAGTGTGCACACCAAATACCCCATGCTAAAATGATGCTAAGAAAAACATTTTAATTATGCTGACAGGACATTTTAACACATGCATCTGAAGATCAAATACTGATGAGAGGTTCTTGGTCAGCCTTTTAAGTCAACTGCCTGATATCCCTCACCACAAAAGAAACTCCTGCCCAGAAGAGCTTTCCATCTTTTCAATCTTCTGTGAAATATTTAACATCATAACCTGAAGGAAATATGCCTCAACATCCAGCTTGCTACCAGACAACTTTGAGGTAAAAAATACTGTTTCAATTTTTCTCTGTACCTACCTTGGACACTATGAACTATTCCAAACAAGAGATTTTACCACACCTTAAGCTCTCCTGTAAAATACAAATTTTCATTTCTAGCTAAGAGAACTTTTACAATCTCTGCTCTCTCCTATGCTTGATGAAGGGTGTGTGTGCCTGAAAGCTTGCAGAGAATGCAATAATTTTTTTGCATATATCTAGTTGCTCTAATAAAAGATCACCTCTTCCATGAGTTTTGATTCCTGATATCTACCTATGTCTTTTCAGTTTGTGGCGCTACATAAATAGTTATAAATAAATTAATAAAAAAAATACTTTCTAAGACAAAATTCATTTATAAGACAAAAATAAAACTAAGAAAATGTATTATCAAAGCTACATTAATATTAAAGTTTAACTAAACTAGATATAGAGCAATCTTTATCAAATTATGACACTATTAATCCAATTATGAAATCAAGATCAAATAATAACATTAGATTGTAGTTAAATCATTAAACTAGTTTAACCTTAGAACATAGGTCGCCAGCTATTTGATTAAAAATCTCAATCAAAGAATTTTACCAAAATCAAGAAACTTGGAGCTGGTAAAATATCTCAATATTAAAAATAAATCATTATGCAATGTCTGAACCACAAGCTCTGAGTCAATTATAGAGTCTTGCTGTTAAAACACAGCTTTCTGCTGTAGTTGGCTAATCCTTTCCTCTTCCACTCCATGCCCTCCAACATTACCAACCTGGATGTTAGAAGAGCAGTTTTGATAGGTAAACCTTGATGACTCCTTTTACTAGAAATTAGAGATGACAATCTCAAATTTCATGTGACTTTTAAATATGGACCACAGAATAATATACTTTGATGAGTAATTTTATGAGACAATAGATTTGGCTGTTAAAATCTGGTTATCTTTCTTCCTGGCACCTGTCCCAAGTGAACATTATAGGTGTTCACATAAACGTACAAGGCATGACACTTTCAATTTCACGTTCTAAGTTTAAAGTACATAAAAATGGGCATCTTCCATCTACAAAGATATAAAAAAGGAAATATAAGATACTTAATAAGAAGGTGCAAATTCTTTAGGACTCTTGTGGAAATGGAACTGGAATTGAAGTAAAGGAGCTAGATTGATTTTCTGCAGGTACAGTGCCCCTTGCTAATGTACTTTCATCTGGTGCAGGAAGACTTGTCAAAGGCTACTGTTGTCTGTTGGTTGATCTCATGTCTCCCTGTCTCTAAGGTAACTGGTTGTGGAAGTCAGTCTAATAACTTCTTGACCTGAAATGAAGTCTTCTTTGCTTTACCCTTAACTCTTAGTTTACAAACTTGCTTACTCAGCTTTGCAACACTTCAAGATTTTTGGACAAATCAAGTGAGAGGCCCATGCTCGAGTTGTGCAGCTTGATTCAATCAGGTGTAAGTTAGTCCATCTTTAGACAGGAGCAATTTAGAAATGTTCCACTTAAATAAGATTTTTTTAAAATTACCACTGCACCCATGCCATTGTCACAGGTTGGAGCTTAGCTTGATCTTTCCTGTACTTCTTATTTATTGTGATGGGCTTTACCCCCACAATGTATGTGGTGCAGTAAAAGTAAAGCAACAAGGTCCTTGCTCTATGCATAGTTTAAGACCCTTTACAAAATCTCTGTCTTACATGAAAATTAAGAAGTTCATTTAGAAGAGAATTAGTAACTATATAATGAAAGATTGGACCACCAATTTTTGCAAATGAAATTATTGGACATATAGAAATCAATTTTTCTCAATATTTCTTGAAAGTAAAACCTACTCCCTCCCAACAGCTTTGTTACAGAAACCAAAAGATAATAGTTGATAAAGGTTTGTGAAAATACTAATAGAATACTATATGACAAAGCCAAATATTATATAGCTCACCTTGAGTTTCATAGTAGGATCAGAAAACAAACGAAATGGAGATTAACTGAATAATAGAAGTGTCTTAGAGGATATAGTGTGGAGCAGAATAAATTGTAACTAGTAATAGGAGAATTCAACGATAATCATTGGTGCAAAAGAACTTAACCTGATGTAAGGCAGTAGACCAAGCAACAATAATGGAAGCAGCAGAAAAGCACTTATAAGGTCTGCACTTGGATTGCAGTGGCTCAAACCAAGTGCAAAACCAGCTGGATGGGTGTCAGGCATCCAAGGGATATTCCTGCTGTGGAGGATTCAATTCTACATCAAATAGCCCAGAGTAAAAAATGTCTCAATACTAGATACTTAATTATCTTTGCATTTTCTGGCTATCAAATATTGTCTAAGAGGAAAGTAAAAAAAAAAGCAAAGGATAGTTTAATGCTGCATGCTGGATAAAAGTAGGACCTTACATGTAATAGAAAGCACAGCTACCAGTCAGTACCAGTGGAAATAGATAAAGGTGCCTATGCTGTGATCAAGAAACACACATATCAGCACTGCAAATCTAGAATGAGCCTACTGTTGAATGTACAAGACCTAATAGTCTGGGGACAAAGAAAAAATTATACAGAGATGGGTTACAAAAACTAAAAATACAACTAAATGGGTAGGTAGGTAGTGTTCTAATCCAGGGGTGGGCAAAATACAGCCCGCAAGGCCATTCTATCCGGCCCACATGGCCCCTAAAAAAAATTTAGAAAATGAATATTCATCTGCCCTTGGTTCCTGTCAAAAATGACAGGAACCAAGGGCAGTAGCACCCAGAGGAAGCCCAGTGGGTTCCCACAACAGCAGGGCCCACCCGGCAGGGAGCGGGTGAGAGGCCACTTTTCCCCTCCTGTGCTCAGCACCACCTTGTGACCCAGCCCCACTACCTGCCTGGGCCCCACACCGGCTCTGGGTTCACCCATCGGGGTTGTGCATGGAGACAGCAGCTGCAGCCCCCCCACTTGCTGCGCTGGGCAGCATTTGCCACTGTCGCCTCTGAGCTGCCCAGCACGCAAGCTCCAGGCAGGCACCAACAGCCAGCACTGTCCAGTGTGGCAAGCAGGGGGGCTGCAGACGGGCGAGCCCAGAGCCAGCGCAGAGCCCAGGCTGGCAGTGGGGCCGGGTTACAAGCTGGTGCTGAGCACAGGGAAAAGCAGCCCCTCGTTTGCCCCATGGCCAGCGCCCTGCGCTATAGCCGCTTGCAGCCTGCATGGGGCTGCCTGTGCCTGCTCCAGACAGCCCCACGTGGGCTGCGAGCACCTGCAGCAGGGAGCGCCAGCCATGGGGCAGGCAACGGGCTGCTTTTCCCTGCACTCAGCACTAGCTCCTTCCCTGCTGTAAGCAGGGGTTCGGAGCTGTGTACTGGGAATGTGTGGGTAGGGAGCCAATGGGAATGGGGCCCACACTGGTGCCCCAGAGCAAGTGTCAGCAGAGCCCAGAGCAGGGTGGCAGGAGCGCGGGGTCCCAGCTGGCAGGGGCTCTATGGAGCCAGGCCAGCTCCCCCCTCTCCCTGCTGGTGCTGCCCAGCCCAGCTCCACAGACCCCTGCCAGCCTGTGCCCTGCTTTGGGCCCCACCGGTGCTGGCCCTGGGACATTGGTCCCAAGACATTGGGACATTGGTACCAAGATGGTGACCAAGGGGGGGGCACATGTCAAGGATGCAGGGCAACCCATGTGGCCCTCAACAGCCTACCAAAACTGGGTAAGCGGCCCTCCACCCAAAATAATTGCCCACCCCTGTTCTAATCAAACTCCAGGCTCTTATGTTCCTAAAAGTCCAGGTCTCCAGAAAGACCAGGATGCTGATCCAGCCATTTTCAAAGAAGAATTTAGAGTGTAAAAGGAGTAAACGCTCCAAATATTTATCTGAGAGCTGGTGTACCAGGATACTCTGTCCCCTTAAGGGGCACCCAGCCCGTTTAAGGATATTCAGCTGCAGAGCCTTTTGCTAATGAAGGAGTCTCTCACTGGGAGCTAAAATCTCAGCAGATAGAGCTAGTAGGAGGCAAACTGTGAGGGAACAATCGCAAGGAGAAAGGAAGCAGGCTGTGAGCTAAACACCCTGCGGCATGGAGGGGGCAGGCTATTGTGGTGGGGCCAGAGATTAAGCAGTCCCCTCCTAGTGCTCAGGACAGGGCAGAAGTGCTTGGTTTTGTTTGTTTGTTTGCTATTTTGGCACTTAAAGACTAAACTTATTTGGAAGGATTGGCTGAGGAGCTCGTCAAGAAGCAAAGCCCACCTGCAGAAGCCAGCAAGTTAGGCAACCTGCTTAAAAACAAAACAAACGAACGAACAAAACACCTAAAAGAAAAGACAATGCTTTCTTCCCTCAGAGAAAAAAATTAAGATATCCTGGAGTGCAGTATTTCAACAGTGCAATTTACTGACTGTGCCATATTTATGGTGCTCGTGGTTCAATTAGCCAAAACCACATCCCAGGACTATAAAGCCACAGTGAATCAAGTGTCCAAGGAACACACTTTTCTAATTACATTGATAAATGACGACTGGCAGTGCAGGGTGTGAACAAATGTATAGTTGGATGCCATGTCACAAGCATACCAATAAATTAACCTGGAAGAGGATTGTATGAAATTTACCTCTATAAAAACTACCAGGAGCTTATCCCACTATGATGGGTATGTCTACATGGCCCCAATCCCCACCTGGCAGGGAGGCAGCTGTACCTGCAGCTGGCACAGCTCCTCCCACATTGGGGTTTAGCCAAGCAGCAGCATGCCTCCTGCTGCCTGGGCTGCCTGGGAGCAACTAGTGTGCCATTAATCTAGTTCCTGTATTTCCTGGTACTAGTTAATGGCACATTAGCCTAATTTGCTGCACTATTGCCATGTCTACATGAGCAGCAGACTGCGCAGTTGTTACTGAGCAGTTGTTTAGTACTTGCATATGCAAGTACTAAATGACTGAGCAATCGCAGGCATTACTGAACAGTACCATCCCTGTGCAGTTTTTTTCCAATACTTCTGCATGGTAGTAACAAGCTACCACACAGGAGCTTGTTACTACTGTGCAGCAGCGTCAGAGTTAGTGCCCAGCAGCACTACTGCATGGTAACAATGAGCTACTTGCGCAGTAGCGTCTCATGTAGATGCACCCAGTAAGTCCTGCACATGTATAGATGGTGACACTTTCCTGCACATTAGATTAGTCTAATGTACAGTAAGACATCTCGTGTAGACAAACCGTCACCAGAAATGTAGTCAGCATCTGAAAAAAAAAAACATTAATACAAAAGGTGGATAGGTCCTGCTCCTGTTCACTGTTACTTGTGACTTACCTTTAATGTTAAAGGGATGACATATTACAAAAGCAGATGTGTAAACTATTTTTGAGGGACTTCTGCAGTGTGTAATAGAATCACACATTGGTGTCAAATAAGTGGAATAGGATCTACCATATCATTAAGAGAAAGGAATTGCTTTCCTCTCCCAAACTGACAGGCAGCACAGTAGACATTTGAGAAACTGGTCTTCTTGTATTCTAGTCCACCAACGGCCATCATCTACATCACACTTTTCCAGGGTCTGAGACTAAAAAGACGATCACTAGTCAAGCAATAAGGTGCAGCTAGAAAAGTAGCTGTTCTGTCCATTAAAAGTCTGCTGCTTCCCAGGGGCCCGCATCCGGGACATTGCAGAGAGGATCCCCAAGCTCCTCAAACCCGCAGACCACTATCCCATGCTCCTTATTCATGTGGGCACCAATGATACGGCTCGGAGCACTCCCAGCCAGGTCATGAGGCGCTACAGGGATTTGGGAGCGGGGCTTAAGGGTCTGGGGGCACAGGTGGTGTTCTCGTCGATCCTCCCAGTCTCAGGCTATGGGCTGAGAAGGGACAGGAGAATCTATGTGGTCAACCAAAGACTGCGGTGCTGGTGTTGTCAGGAAGGCTTTGGCTTTCATGACCACAGCCTGCTCTTTGGCGAGAGAGGCAGCGAGCTGCTGGGAAGAGATGGTCTCCACCTCTCTCCCCTAGGGAGGAGGCTCTTCTCAGCCAGACTGGCTGACCTGCTCCACCGGGCTTTAAACTAAGCCCGCTGGGGGACGGGGGGACTACCGCCACTGCTGGCCCGCTGAACAATCCTTGCAAAGCCAGCGGATCACGGCACTCAAGGGAGCCCACCCCAGCCCCAGCCCTGGTAAAATCTGTGGGCAAGGAAGGAGCCCCCCAGGGGGCACTTGTCTGCCTGTACACAAATGCCAGGAGCTTGGGGAATAAGCAGGAGGAGCTCATCCTCCTGCTCAGTGCAAACAATTACGATGTCATAGGGATCACGGAGACCTGGTGGGACTCCACCCATGACTGGACCACGGGGATAGATGGCTATACCCTGTACAGGAGGGATCGTGTATTGAAAAGGGGTGGGGGTGTAGCTCTCTATGTTAAGGAAAGCTACGCGTCCCTGCAAGCCGATATTGGCGACCAGGGTGGACGGCTGGAGACCCTCTGGGTTAAAATCCGTGGGGAACATGGCACAGGGGACACAATGGTGGGAGTCTATTACAGACCTCCCACCCAAAGTCCTGAGCTAGACCAGGAGTTTGCCCAGGAACTGGCTGAGGCAGCTTGCTCCAGGACCATGGTTGTCATGGGTGACTTCAATTACCCAGACATCTCGTGGGAGGATCGCTCAGCAAAATCTGAGCGGTCGCAAAGCTTCCTCTCGTGCATGGATGACCTCTACCTGACTCAAGAAGTCTATGGGCCAACGAGAGGCAAAGCGCTGCTCGACCTGGTGCTGGCTACTGGGGAGGACCTAGTCGGCGACCTAGTGATCGATGGGAAGCTGGGTGACAGCGACCACGAGCTGATCACCTTCACCATCCGCCGAAAAGCTGGCAAGTCAGTCAGCAACAAGCAAGTCCTTGACTTCAGGAAAGCCAACTTTGAAAAGCTCAGGAGGCTTGTCAGTGAGGCCCTAAGGGACTGTGACCACAGGGAGAGGGGAGTTCAAGAAGAGTAGTTGCTCCTCAAGGGAGCGATCCTCAATGCACAAACTAAGTCTATTCCATCTCGGAGGAAAGGCAGCAAGAGGGCACAGCAGCCCCCCTGGCTCTCCAGGGACCTAGCAGACCTCCTGAGGCTAAAAAGAAAGGCCTACAAAGGATGGAGGATGGGAGCCACCTCCAAGGAGGATTATTCTGCACTGGTCCGGTCCTGTAGGGAGCAGACCAGGAAAGCCAAGGCTGCAACTGAACTCCAGCTAGCTTTGAGCATCAAGGACAATAAAAAGTCCTTTTTCAGATACGTGGGGAGCCGGAGGAAAAGCAGGGGCAACGTTGGACCCCTGCTGAACCAGATGGAGCAACTGACAACTGACGCCCAGGAAAAAGCCAACCTATTAAATAGGTACTTTGCGTCAGTCTTTCATCAGCCCCATGGGACGCCCGTGCCCGCTACAGGGCCAGGAAGTCCGGGTGAGGGTGATCCCCTGCCCTCCATTAATGCTGACTTTGTGAAGGAACATCTTGAGAAGCTGGATACCTTCAAGTCAGCCGGCCCTGACAGTCTTCACCCCAGGGTACTCAAGGAGCTGGCGAGCATCATAGCCCAGCCTCTAGCGCGGATCTTTGAAAACTCTTGGCGCTCTGGTGTAGTGCCCGAAGACTGGAAGAAGGCCAACGTGGTGCCTATCTTCAAGAAAGGGAGGAAAGTGGATCCGGCTAACTATTAGCCCATCAGCCTGACTTCTATCCCGGGGAAGATCTTAGAAAAGTTTATTAAAGAGGCCATCCTTAATGGACTGGCCGACGCCAACATCTTAAGGGATAGCCAGCACGGGTTTGTTGCGGGTAGGTCTTGCTTGACCAATCTCATTTCCTTCTACGACCAGGTGACCTATCACCTGGACAAGGGAGATGAGATTGATGTCATATATCTTGACTTCAAAAAAGCCTTCGATCTGGTGTCCCATGATCGTCTCTTGGAGAAACTGGCCAATTGTTGCCTTGGGTCCCCCACGATCCACTGGCTGGAAAATTGGCTCCGGGGTCAGACCCAGAGGGTAGTAATTGATGGGAGTCACTCATCGTGGTGTCCTGTGACCAGTGGGGTCCCCCAGGGCTCTGTCCTTGGACCCATACTGTTCAACATCTTCATTAATGATGTGGACACTGGAGTCAGAAGCAGACTGGCCAAGTTCGCCGATGACACCAAACTTTGGGGCAAAGCATCCACACCAGGAGACAGGCGGATGATCCAGGCTGACCTGGACAGGCTCAGCAAGTGGGCGGATGAGAATCTGATGGTGTTCAACGCCGATAAATGCAAGGTTCTCCGCCTTGGGAAAAAAAACCCGCAGCATCCTTATAGGCTCGGCAGTGCTATGTTGGTTAGCACTATGGAAGAAAGAGACTTGGGGGTCATCATTGACCACAAGATGAACATGAGCCTGCAATGCGATGCTGCGGCTAGTAAAGCGACCAAAACGCTGGCTTGCATCCATAGATGCTTCTCAAGCAAATCCCGGGACATCATTCTCCCCCTGTACTCGGCCTTAGTGAGGCCGCAGCTGGAGTAGTGCGTCCAGTTTTGGGCTCCACAATTCAAAAAGGATGTGGAGAAGCTTGAGAGAGTCCAGAGAAGAGCCACACGCATGATCAGAGGTCAGGGAAGCAGACCCTACGATGACAGGCTGAGAGCCCTGGGGCTCTTTAGCCTGGAAAAGCGCAGGCTCAGGGGTGATCTGATGGCCACCTACAAGTTTATCAGGGGTGACCACCAGTATCTAGGGGAACGTTTGTTCACCAGAGCGCCCCAAGGGATGACGAGGACGAATGGTCACAAACTACTACAAGATCGTTTCAGGCTGGACATAAGGAAGAATTTCTTTACTGTCCGAGCCCCCAAGGTCTGGAACAGCCTGCCACCGGAGGTTGTTCAAGCGCCTTCATTGAACACCTTCAAGATGAAACTGGATGCTTATCTTGCTGGGATCCTATGACCCCAGCTGACGTCCTGCCCTTTGGGCGGGGGGCTGGACTCGATGATCTTCCGTGGTCCCTTCCAGCCCTAATGTCTATGAAATCTATGAAAACTTCAGTGACTATCATGGAAAAGTTATATATATCCCAACCCCCTCATATATGGGAACAATGTTTTAATAATGATGGATAAACTCTTGAAATGCTTAAAAATGCATTGATCACCTCAATGCCCTCCACTGCCATCTGTGAAATTTCAAAGAAGGTTCTGCAGTTTACAGATTACTGGTAGTACTTGTCACAGACTATGGACCAAATTTAACAATCATGGAGTTTAAACACTTTTTAAAGCAATAAAATCTAGCTTCAAATGTTCCAAAAGCCTAAAAGTTCTCTAGCTTTTAGAACCTTAAAGAAGGAATTGAAAACCACAATTAATAGGAATTTAGAAAGAAAACTGGCACATTTTCATTAGAAAAACAACACTGCCTCTCAACTGTAATGGGCATAGTCTAGGTTTTAATGAAAAGGAAGCAAAATAATTCATTAATTAATTCCAGTTTGGAGGGGACATGTTAAAAAAGGGCAAAATGACAATCATGCCAAAAGACAGAAACAACCTCTACTAAAAATCTATACCTACAGTTTCAGTATCTACCAGACAACATGGATTCCTGGTAATATCATTATCCATGTCTGTTAAAGTCAATTTAATAATACCCAAGTCATAAAATGACACCAGAATCATGTCCACTTCTAGGCCAGGTATAGACATTACACTTTTACCTGCAAAAGTGATCAGAAACCAGTCTATAACCATAACAGAACAAAAGTTTGGCACAAATAGACTGGTTTAAAAATGGTGGAACTGGTTTAAGACTCCCTCCACCCCCCCACACCAAAGGGCAAATGTGTGTTCTGTTCATTACCAATCTAAACCACTTACAAAAAATGGCATAACTTAAATTGACTCCACCTTGGGTATAAGACCCATTATAGCATCATAGGGACTCAACAGTACATAGCCATAGAGTCGAAGCCCCTGTGTTCTTGGGCAATAACCATTTGAAAAAGCTGAGGCCAGGTGAAGTCACAGGTTACAGGGAGTACCCAAGGTGCAAGTAAATACAGCATTAGTGGCCCAGAAGACTCTTGAAGCGAATCTTTGGCCCTAGAAGCAGCCTACACTGCTAGAAAAGGGACCACATAAGGAAAAGAAGAGGGCCCAATTATTTAAAATATAACAGTCATACTGTAAATGAATAAGGAAGGGATGTAATAGAGTGGTTATCATGGGACTGACTAGGTTATTCAGAGTATTATAGGATGGAGCATGGCTCTATTGCTCTCTACCTCCTATTTATCCAGTAACAGCTTTTCCCTTACTCTGCCTGTGATATGTTTAAAATGAAGGAGAAAGTTCCCTGCTGACATTTGAGTACAGTTTGTTGTCAACGAATGGAGTGGTTCCTTTACAAAAAACAGAAACTGGCTTCTTTAGTCCACATCAAAATATAAAAGTCCAGATATACAAGATCATTTTTGGAGAAACTGGAATGACATTGTTTGCATGAAAGGTTTTATGATGACATTGTGTCATCAGTATGCTGACAATTCAATATAAAAATCTTGTAAAAATAGCTGATTGAAAGGAATTCTAACAATAACTAATCACTCAACATTCATCCATCAGCAAAATTCAAAATAAGTTCAGACTTATGATCAGTTTCATCAACTCTGGTTTCTTCTCAGAAACAAGATGTTTATAATAATCTTTCTATTTTGGAACTGGGCTGTAAATCAAACAGCTTATTTTCTGAAATTTTCATCTTGTGAGGGGAATGTTATTTTAAAGCCTATCAAGAGAAATAATACATTTTTTAAATATCATTTCTTAAATTTTATAAAATCTGTATTATTGCTAAATAAGGTACTCCTTTCACACTCATTTTCCTAAAATTTGACCTACGTTCAGATGGAATGCACAAAGTGAAGAGAAACTCTAGCTTGAACTCATTATGTGTAGGAGGTCCTTCGCTGACAAGTATACCTTCCAAAAGGAATATGGATAGAGTTGAACCTTAACTCTGTGTTTTTACACGTGCATAACCCTCTATTTGATATTAATTTGACATTTCATAAATTTGGCTGCCAATATAGTAGCTGAGGGTGGCATCTGATAGCGTAAAATAATTGTGATGGAAACTTTTATCTCTAGATCACCAGTCTCAGGTACAAGTCAGTGGATTTGTTCCAGGCCAAAAGATGCTAAAAGTTGCCTTCTGCCATCATTGTCATTGTCATGGCTAATAACTGCTTGTTGACCTATATAAAAGGAGTTGGTAGCATTAGTTCTTTCTTAAATAGATGTTCAATTCACATCACAAAGTCCACATTTTATATTGTCTAATCCCAAAACTGGCTGAAATTCTTGTGCATACTCTCCCTGTTCTGAATTGAAATATAGGATTGATCTGACAGTTTTCAGGAGAATAGAAAATGTACTCATAAAACCAGAATATCAGATACTCATTTATGTTTTGCTGCCTACACTTGCCTCTGAATACCCTTCAGGTACTATGAAGTGTCATTATATTGACCCATCAGTAGTATACAGTCTTGAGGTAAACTGTGCCTATAAAATTGGAATTCTGGCTAAGACTGAACTGAAAACTTGAAGCAAATCAAAACTCAGTAATCTATTTTTATCTCTTCTAAATTTGACATTCCCTAAACTATCTAAAATATAGCTAACTGTAAATTGTAAAATGATATGGTCAGCGGTCAGGAGAACAGGCCTTATGATGAGAGGCTGAGAGCCATGGGACTCTTCAGCCTAGAAAAGCGCAGGCTCAGGGGGGACCTGGGGGTTGCCTATAAGTACATCAGGATCTGGGGGAATGCCTATTCACCAGAGCACCCCAAGGGATGACAAGGTCAAACAGTCACAAACTCCTCCAAGACCGTTTCAGACTGGAACGTCTTTATTGTCTGAGCCCCCAAGGCCTAGAACAGACTGCCACCAGAGGTGGTGCAAGCACCAACTCTGGACTCCTTTAAGAGTCAATTGGACATTTATCTTGCTGGGATCCTTTGACCCCAGCTGACTTCCTGCCCCTGGAGCAGGGGGCTGGATTCAATGATTTCCTGAGGTCCCTTCCAGCCCTAATGTCTATGAAATCTGTGTAATCTATGATATAAACAAGGGTCTAGGACTGTTAAGGCCTGTTTCTTGATCATTACTGCCTTTTTGGTACCTTATAGTTTTTTATTTACTTTAACCGTTTGTTTTTGTGTCTAAAGAAAAAAGAATAGAGTAGTGACAACGGAAAAGAGGATTTTTTGTTATTGTTTGTTCATCTACCTAAGTATAGAAAGTAGAGTATGGGAACTTTGCAGGAAGAGGCCAGAAGCATGTCAATGGTTGGATATGTTCTAATTTCTGGGTTTTCTGAAGAAAGCCATCAACATGATCAGCAGTTCACATATTTTACAACGCCTGATTTAATCATGGACAGGGCAAGTTAAAAATGTAAGAATTGGTGAATGCTCAGGTGGACTTGAAATAAGGTCAGAAGAAGTGCTTGTTGTTGGATTATTTCAAACCTATAACACTTTGGCTACTAATAAGAATATCTACCTAATTACACAAGCTAAAAAGACAGGGTCCTTACTAACAATGTGTTTGTCCTGTGTCCCTACTGCTTCAGAAAATCCTGGAGCCCTTTTAAGAATTACACCATCAGGGACTGTTGCAACATGAGTTTAGCGGGAAGGATTGACACCAGAAGGGACGCTCCCTAGCCGGATGTCTAAATTTAAGGCAGCAGCTGGTAAAGATTACTAGTAGGTTGATCTACATGGATGAGCATTGTTGGATGGTCTCCCAAACATATTAATAAAATTACACCCTAGTTAACCTGTAGTCCTGTTGTATTTTATTCCTGGTATTTGGGACTAAAGGTTAAATACTAGGGGGAGCCAGGCCTTGTTTGTTAACAAGACAGAAACACTTTCATTTTGGATGGAGATAGCGTAGTGCTTTTTAAGCCCTGAAGAAAGCAGAAGAAACATGCTAAATTTAGGGCATACTATAGACTGAAAAACTGATCATAGACAGAAGGCAAAAATGAAAAGATCATGTTTATACTTAGCTGTGTTAAAATACAAAAATGAAGCTTAGCTACAAATCTTACCTTGTAGCATAGGTATTACAAACCAAACTGTTATTATGTATATAAATATACATAATATACAAATATACAAATGAGGAGGAACAGAAAGGTAATTTGAAAATCTATAGAGGCAGAAGTATTATAGTACTTGATAAATTTTATAAGAGTATTTTAAGTAGAATTTACAATGTTTTTGTTTGCATAAATATAAATGTTTAACCTACTAAATAATTATTTGTTACCTTGGGGGGGAGATTCCAAGCTGTTCTTAATATCTACACATAAGGTTTTCAATAGGCCAGTATTTGACTCTATAATACTTTTCTGGAAAGACAAAACTCTAACGTGTTTGCTGGATTATTCTAATATTATAAAAACCTAAGTTCGTCTGCCTGTCATTCTGTCCGTCCATCTGTCTGTCCATAATGCTTTATTCACACTCCGATTGGCTGATGGAAACAGCCTATCAGAGTGCTCCAAGCATGGGGGAACCCCCCCCCCCCAAGATTCCAAAGCTGAGCCAAGGCCAGCAACACCGAGGACCAGACAGGGGGTGGGGGCATGCTGGTCTTGGCTCCCCCATCCCACTCTATGCAAGAGGCAAAACAGTGGCAGCATGGGACATTAGGTGGAGGCACTCCATCCCAGCCCCCTCCCCCCCATCATTCTTGATGGACAATTGGCTAGTATATACATATAAAAGGACAACAGAAATATAGGTTAACTATGATGCTCTTCTATTATAATTCTATATGCATTGTTATAATTTTATATAACTATTTCATTCATTTACTAGGCCTGTGCAAGTCTACAGCAATCCAATCCAGCTTTGGATCTGGCCAGTTTGGATGGCAGTGATCCGATCTGGAGCTCCAGACCGGGTTTCTGCCTTGAGCCGGCCAAAGTGGCTCCGAAGCTTCAGAGCCACATCAGAGATCTGGCCAGAGAGTATAATGGGGGAATTAATGAAATATCTATAACTTTGTTGTTTTTTGTATGATTTGGATGAAACGTGCAGGGATGGTAGCCCCTGCAGAGAGCATGAAACCTGCCAAGCTTCCAGAGGATCACTACAGGGGTTTGGGGGGAACTGTACCCCCAATTCTTGAAAGCAAAACTCCTGACACGTCTATGTGTTACAACACAGGGGGGTCAAAACTGAAGGGGTGGTAGCACTTACTGAGGCCACAAAGCCTGCCAAGTTTCAAGAATATTGGTGAAGTGGTTTGGGGGGAGCTGCACCTCAAGCTGCGGACAAGCAAAACTCATGACATGGGTGACCCTGTGTGTGTTAAGGCACAGTGGGGTGAAAGCTGCAGGGATGGTGGCCCCTGCTGTGGCCAGGAAGTCTGTCAGCTATCAAGGAGATTGGTGCAGGGGCCTCTGGGGCCCTGCACCCCTAGCTGCTGACAGGCAAAACTTGTGCCATGGGTGCTTGTGGGACTGTATCTGTCTTGGGACAGCTGATAGTCTGTATTGATTCTTTCCTCTCCTTAGCCTGGTTTTGTAGGTGCCAATTGATGGCAATTAACTGGCTACATTAGCTAAATCCTGTGCATTGAGCTGGTCCCTGAGTGAATAATAATTGTTTGGTAACTGGTAACACAGTAGCTTAGCAGCCAGGCCTGCAGTAGTGTCTCCCATGCCCCAAGACAGAGATAGTCAATCCCTCAAGCACCCATGGCACGAGTTTTTTCTGTCAGCAGCTAGGGGTGCAGGGCCCCAGAACCCCCTTGCACCTGTCTACTTGACAGCTGGCAGGCATTGTGGCCACAGCAGGGGCCACCATCCCTGCAGCTGTCACCCCGCTGTGCCTTAACACACACAGTGTCACCCATGTCGCGAGTTTTGCTTGTCCACAGCTTGAGGGGAAGTTCCCCCCAAATACTTGCACTGATCTTCTTGAAACTGGGCAGGATTTGTGGCCTCAGCAAAAACTACCAGCCCTGCAGTTTTCACCTCCCCCGCCATGTTGTAATGCCTAGATGTGACATGAGTTTTTCTTTCAGGAATTTGGGGTGCAGTTCCCCCCAAACCCCTGCACCGATCTTCTTGAAACTTGGCAGGCTTCATGCTCTCTGCAGATTCTACCACTTCTGAAAATTTCATCAAAATCAGGCAACAAAACAAAGTTATAGATATTTTATTGTTTCCCCATTATACCCTATAAGCTCTGAACCGCTTCAGGAAGCCTAACGAGGCCAGTGCTTTGACCTGGACATGCTGCTTCGGACGCCAAAGCGTCCGAAGCTTCTCCAGATCTGAAGCTCTGTCCAAAGCCTCACACAGCCCTCTCATTTACACTCAAATAAATATTATACATTATTAAATCCATAAGATTGAACATTGTTCATTATCCTATTCACCATAAAATTCAAAGGAAAAACTCTGAGTTCTGTGAAAGTTACATTTTATGGTAGGTTCATCCAAATGATAAAAATGCAGGATTATTTGCAGAGTACAATAAAGAATAAATCTGAGCCAAAACATAAGATAGGGAATTTACTTGTAAACATTTCTTGTCTATCAGTACTTATCCACTCTCTCAGTAATTTTAAGGTTTAAAATTAAATAGTCTAATCATCCATCCTTCATTTTATTTCCTATGACTAATCACTGGGATGTCTATTAACTTTATCATCTTCCTTATCTTCTTAGTTCCTTCACAATCATTTATCTCTGCTTATATGCCTGTGACATACTAGCCTCATCTGAATCCCAGAAGATACAGATTTTATTACCCCTAATCTTCGCACACTATAAAATTGCTGTTTGTATATTAATCTTTTAAAAGCAACATTTTTGCTTCTTGTTGAATAATGTTGTTAGGCACAAGCTAGAGAATGAAATACAAATTTCTTGCTCTGAACCTATTTTGAAATTTCTCTTTATAAATAACTAAAACAGAACTTTCTACATGTTTCTATATCCATATGATATTCTGAAACTACACCGTGCTTTTTTAAAACTGGATGGGTTGAAGTCATTCTTGGTAAGAGCTGGAATATCACTGACTTCAGTGGAGAGGTGCACACACATCCTTGTGGGCAGATCAGCACTTAGGTAAGCGTCATAAAAGTGTTGCTTCCTACCACTCTGCTGTAATGGGATATTACATGTTTGCTTACTACTCACTAACAACATTTTCTGGGTTACCAATGAAGCATGTAAACTTGTGCCACGCCAAAGAAAGCTTCAGACCTCTTGTCTCAGGACATAATTTATTATGGTGAAAGAGAAACAGACAAATTACCAATATAAAGCCAGTCTTCTGCTCAACATTGGCTACATTTCCTGTACATCCATTTTGCAATTCTCTATCTCTGCAGCTGGGGGCTAACATTAATTATAAACCTGTATAAGTGATCAGATACCAGTTTAAGTCTGCAACAGAACAGAAGTTCAGTGCATATAGACTGGTTTTAAAATGGCCAAAACTGGTTTAAGATAATTCTGATGCTACATCCATCCAGTAACTGATTTATATTAAACTGGGCTATCCCCTTCTGACACATTGCAGCTGCCACTAAATGACCCCCCACAAGTCTAGCAGACAAACCTCCACCCCAGCTTGTCACTCCAGCCCCAGTCCCCCAGCCAGGGTCTGCACAGGAGATGGGGAGGAAAGCCCCAAAGGCAGGGGCTTTCACCCCCACAGTGCAGCTCTGCCAAGCTGCAAGTGCCCCAGCCCCACCCCCTTGCCATCCCACCATCTCTCATCCACAAGAGGGCAAGTTGGGGGGGAAAAAGGAACCCCACTCCTTGGGGGGGGGGAAAGGAACCCCACTACTGGCCTCCCAACCATGGTCTGCATGGTGGGTGGGGAAAGGAAGGCCCTGAGATGTGCGCTTTCCCAGCTGCTGTATATCTGTCATGCTGCAAACATCCAAGCCCTGCTCACTCTCCAGCCCCACCACATCAGCCTCAGGGGATCCCCCCACCACCATGCAGACCGTAGCTAGGGGGCTGGACCAGGGGCCTATTCCCCCACATCACTTCCCCCTAGAGCTGATGAGGCAGGGGCTGGCAAAGGAGTGGGGCTGGGGCATTCTCAGCCTGGTAGAGCTGAGCTGCCAGGGGTTCCCCCCATCCACTGTGCAGACTCCAGCTGGGGGGCCAGAGCAGGGGTCTATTCCCTTCCAGCCTCCTCCCCATGGCTGACAGGCAGCGGGGGGGGGGGGGGGCGGGGAAGAGGGTAGTGCTGGGATGTTTGCAGTCTGGCAGAGCTGGAAGGTGTGCATGAGCACCCCCAATCTTCTGGCCTTGGCCAACTGATGAGTGAATGTGCATTCTGTTCATTAATAGTCCACCTACACAGCTTAGATAAAGCTGCATAGATTGAATCAATTCTGTGCTGGGCTTTTTGACTGCCTGCACGTAACTATAGAGATCATGCTGGTCTTTAAAGAAGCGGAACACATAATCTAGATGTTTAAGTATGTAAGTAAAGTGTTTAAGCAAATAAATCAGAGTCAGTTCCTCAGTCTCTTCAGAGATTCTTTTTCCATAGAATTAGGGTGGTTTCACTGTGCAGACAAAAGAGTCCATATGTGGAACCAGGAAGAGAAGAAACTGGAAAGTTTATGGCTCATTGAGATGTCTGATGCACTGGAAGGGAGTAGATATTGGGTGTTAGGGTGGGGTCTTGCTCCCAGTAAGGCAGAGACTCCCCCCATTTCAGGTACAGTGGGTTAGCTGTAAGGGATGGGCTGGAGAGGGCACTGGATGTACCTCCTTACTCTTCAGGGATCAAATTCCTCATGTGATAAGACATTCCCTTGTAAGGGACTGTCTCCAAAGTCTAACCCTTATCACTACATCTTCCCTTTTTTTAAAAAATAAAAATAACCATCACAATATAAACAAAAGCTCAACAACAATACAACAATGCAAGACAAAACCACCACCACACCAAACAATCCATAACCTACAGAGGAGAGGTTACCAGCACTTCACTCTAGAGTGAGTCTTTGTCACTCACTTCCCTATTCTTCAGGTCCCTATAACTTATTCACAGACCTCTATGAGCCTCTCTGGCCATTTCACCAGTTTCCTGGATCTCCAGAGTATCAGCTCCTCACTGGAGGTTTGGGGGCTATCTGTTGGATTATTAGTATCTTCACCTTCTGAGGAGGAGGAGGAGGAGAAACTAGGAACCGTTAACTGAGGCTGATCCAAGTCTGTATCTCCTGCCAATGTCCAAAAGCTAAGTGGATGCACAAGTAGGTCTTGTTGATTGCGTCAAAGCATTTCCCCTTGAGTGCGCTAGCTGTTTCACCATACCCTGCTGGTCCCGTGTTCTCAACAAGTAATTCCTCAGACCAGCTCTGTCACCTGGCTTTAGTAGTGAAAGCTCATGAGCTCTTGTATCAAAGTAGTATTTCTGTTTCTTCTTCTGATCTTCTTTCATTCTCCTTATGGCTACCATGTTAGGACTTTCCAATAAGGTGTTAGTAATGGGCAGATTCAACTGTATCTGCTGGCCCATTAACAACTGTGCTGGAGACCAGCCATTGTCCAGAGGTGTGCTACAATAAGCCAGCAGTGCTTTATATAACTCCTCTCCACTGTCCAATGCTTTTTTCATTAGGTTTTTCATTGTCTGAAGGGATTGCTCTGCAAGGCCATTCAATTGGGGATATTTGGGACTTGACATGGTATAATGAAAATCCTAGTCCATGGCAAATTGCCTAAACTCTGCACTGGAGAACTGTGGCCCATTAGCACTGAATTCTTCATCTGGTATTCCATGCCTTGCAAATATGGCCTTCAAGCAAGCTATCACTGAATGACTGCTGGTACACTTAAGTGTACAGATTTCTGGATGCAAAGAGCAATAATCAGTAACTATTAAATACACCCTGGAGTTCCACATAAAGAGATCGGTGCCCACCTTCTCATAGGCCTGGTGTGGAACAGGGTGAGGCTTTAGTGGTTCTGCCTGCTGGCAGGGTCTGAATTTCAAGTAGGTGGAACAGTTTTCAACTGTATTAGCAATGTCCTGATTGATTCTTGGCCAATACATCACCTCTCTTGCTCATTTCTTGCATTTCTCAATACCTAAGTGTCCTTCATGGATCTTCTGTAGCATTCCTTTTTGAAGGGTCCATGGTATTATGACTTTTCCTGTCCTTGAAAATAATTCCTTCAATGACTGAAAGTTTATATCAGCAATTCCAGTAGTCCCACACGCACAAGTCACAGTTACTCCTGTCCTGTGGCCAACCTGAAATTATCATTTCTTTTCAGGATCCCTAATGAGTACTCCTTCTCAATTTCTTCTTTTATTTGTTGTAGCCTCCTGTCCATGATTAGAAGTGAACTAACAATCAAGTTGACATAAACTTGCATCTCTGTCTCGGAGGTCTTTTCTACTTGTCCAGTGGAGGCTATTGCCCTGGATGGCACATCTGCTGTAAAGAAAATCTTGCCCAGTGTGTAGTTCACAGCTAAGTCATACTTCAGCACTTAATCATCATTCTTTGAATCCTTAAGATGAAGTCATTCTGAGGCTTACGAAACAGTGCTATCAAGGGCTTGTGGTCGGTTTCTACATTCACTTTCTGCCCATAAATATATTGATTGAATCTCTGGCATGCAAGCAAAATTCCTAACAACACTTTCTCAATTTGTGCATACCTGATTTCTGCCTCAGTTAGTGATTTAGATGCATACACAACAGGTTGCCATCAGTTGTCAAAATTCTGCAGTAGCACAGCACCTAATCCCAACTGTAAAATATCTGTTGATATCTGTATTGGTTTCCCAGGGGTATCAAATTTTAATACAGGTTCTTGTATTAATTGTTGCTTCAATACCTTCCATGTTTCCTCCTGTTCTGGATTCCAGCACCATTCATTTTTACTCTCAAGAAGGATCCTTAGAGGTGCTGCTGTTGTAGACAGGTCTTCCAAGATAATTTACCATTCCCAGGAAGTGTTGCAAGTCTTTTTATGACTGGGGGAGTGGCATCATTTCAATAGCCTGAATTATTTTTTTCTTGTCCAGTTTCACCCCTTCTCTAGAAATAATGTCTCCCACAAATGCCAATTCTGTAGCTCCAAAAACACATTTCTGTCTATTGAGTTTCAAATTGGCAGCCCTAATTGCTTATAACACCGCTCAGAGCCTATGATCATGGACTTCCTTGGTGGAGCCCCAGATGATGATATCATCCATAGAGGTGTCTACACCTGGAATATGCTCATAAATCATATGTACAGTTTTGTGATACACCTCTGGAGCTGAAGCTATACTGAAAGGTAAATGCAGAAATCAATACCTTCCAAATGGAGTTTTGAATGTGCATAACTTAGAACATTCCTCTGTTAACTTCAGCTGCCAGAATCCCGAAGAAGCATCCAATTTACTGAAGAACTGCACATTTGCAAACTGAGCCATAGTTTGGCTATGACATAAGTTGCTCTGATGGGTAACTTAAAATGTTCTCTTTATGGCCTTATTGAGATCCCTTGGATCCAAGCATATCTGCAGCTGTCCATTATTCTTCTCCATAATAACTAGGGAGTTCACCTACTCTGTTGGCTCCTCAATTTTCTGAATTACCTGGGCTTCCTCCATCCTTTTTAGCTCTGCCTTTAGTTTATCACAGAGGGCAAAAGGCACCATTCTGCACGGGTGTATAACTGGGGGGACCTGTTTATTTATATGAATTTTATGTTCCCCTGGTAAGCAGCCAAGGCCTTAAAACAAATCTTAGTATTCCAAGATAAGGTCCTCATAACCCGAGCCAGAGTATTCTAATGCAAGCACTCATTTAACCAAATTGAGCTTTTCACAAGCTGCTAGGCCCAAAATAGGTGTCACCTCCTTAGTACTACAATGAATGCAAGATTGCACACTACATGTTTATGTTTGATGCAGGCAAGGTACTTTCTCTTGACCAGTATCTTCACTCTTGAATAGGCAGTTATGGTTACTTGTGTAGGCCTCAGTTTTGGCTTACTTTTCAGCCTTTTATAATCTTGCTCCAGTAAAATGTTCACCTGAGACCCTGTATCCAGTTTGAATGGAATCATGATCCCATGCACTTCCAGTGGCAGGATCGAGTCCTTCTCAGTAGCTCTGCTTGATTCTACTGCATCTATAATACTCTCTCTCTGGAGTATCTTTAGTCCTATGTACCTGGACTTTATGGACATGCACTTTGCAACATTTGGCAAAATGATTATTCTTATCACAATTAAAACAGTGCTTTCCTAACACAGCACATCATTCGGAGCCATGCTGCATTCCACACCAACTGCATGCTTGCCTGTAATCCATCTACCCCTTAGTAGTAGTTATGGTAGCTGGGGTGACTTCCATTTAAAGTGGTCTTTTCTGTCTGTCTTTACTACATATTGCACAGACAACACCCTCAGCTGCATTCAGCTCTTTGGCCTGAGCCTTCACAGTTTCAGCTGCTCTACAAATCGGTATTGTTTTTTCTAGAGATAGGTCTCCTTCCCGTAGCAGCTTCTCTCTCAATCCATTGTCTATAATGCCACAAATGATTCTATCCCTGATCAAAGAATCTGTTACATCCCCAAAAACACAGGTCTTGCTGAGCCTTTTTAACTCTGATATAGTTCTCTATGCTTTCATCTGGTTTTTGCATGCACATAAAAAAATTGTGTCTTTCAAAAATCTTACTGCATTTTGGCACACAATATTCTTCAAGTTTATTCAATATCTCATTTAACTTCATGTTTTGGCCTGGAGCAAAAGTATAGTTGCTGTGCACCTCAAGCACTTCTTCCCCTACCACATGCAAAAAAATGGATGATTTAGCTTTATCAGTTTTCTCTTCTGCTCCTATAGCAGCTAAATACAACTCAAACCTTTGTCTAAATGTTCTCCAATTCTCAGCTATATTGCCTGACAATGAAAGGCAAAAAGGGGCTTGTAACATGTTTAACTGTGTCTCTAAGCTGGTTACACTTTTGCCTTGCAGAGAGGGTACTGTACTCGCAGAGGTCTTTATTCCTTGCTAAGTGCAGCTTCCAGGCCCTGAATTACCAGCTTTCTGCTAGGGATAGCGCTGCAGATCCATTCAAGCTTCCCCATTCACCATTCCTGACACCATGATTTAGGTCCCCCAGTGAATAACGACAACTATAAATAAGGAAGAGAAGAGACCTTTAATAATATTGCAGTAAGGGGTTCCTCTAACACAGACCATGTGACTGCCTCCATCTTGATTTCTCCTTACTTTTCAGGGATCATGTTCAAATTCCTCACGTGATAAGACATTCCCTTGTAAGGGACTGTCTCCAAAGTCTAATCCTTATCAATACATCTTCCCTTTAAAAAAAAAAATAGCCAATATAACAAAAACTCCACAATAACAATGCACTACACCTAGCCCATGGTCTAATGGTTAACACACTGTGGTAGGAAGCTAGAAGATATAGGCTCAAACACAGTCTGGGATAGGGCAGCCTAGAACCTGAGGTTTTTACTTCCTGGGTGAATGCCACGGGGGTATTAAGTTCAGACATAGAAGGGTGGTGCTCCTATGCAGGGTGATTCTATTTTGCTATGTGTATAATTTGTGTAAGTGCCAAAAATGGTACTTAAATGGCTTGGTAACTGACACAGAGGCACGTAAAGTGAAATAGGATTCTTCCCTAAGTGTCTGCATAGGTCATACCCACCTCCTGCATCTTATGAAATACAGCTCTCAGGGGTCTCTTGTTACACTGCTACATAAAGAAGGAGGTATGGGCAGTCTGATAGAGAGGTAGGGCTGAAGGAGTCCTTGCTGCATGGATGCTCCATCTGTGTATTCTGGGGGCAACTGATTGGATGAGAACAGTCTGTGTGGAGTAGTTCCTTAGCCACTCTCTGGTCCACAGGGAATGATTTCCTTTCTCCTCCTTCTAATGTATGTGTCCATCATCCCATCTGTCCTTTTAGGCCACATAGTTGCATCGTATTTTCTTTTTAATATGTATTATTTTATTTTCCAATATTTCTGCTGTTTTGTTCAGTGGGAAAACACGGAAGCAGTTGTCACCAATCATCTGTTACTGCTTGGACATTTTATCCATTACTACAGCCAAAACAAACCAGAGTAGCTTGCCCACCTGAATTTTCAAGCTGGCCCATTATAACCCCCAGTTCTGGGCAAGTCTCCACGACTACAAATGAAGCCTTCAACTTTAAAGAAGAGGTTTTTGCAAGATTCCGATCTGATGACACTGATAACAGTCAAGATGGAGCTCACAAGCAAGAGATCAGTATTATATACTGTGTTCCTTTTTTAGTTCTTAATTATGCAGAAAAAAGTGAGTCTTTGGTAGCTCACACTGTTTAATTCCTTGACCATATCATCAACTGTTAAAGAAAGGGTAGCATATTTCATGCTTTTTTAATAAGTAAGGCTATGAAAACTGTAGTTCATTATTTTATACTTATGAACAAGGTTGAAGTCCCATAATATCCTGTCCTAATGTGATCTATTGTAGTACTCTTATTTCCTGCTTCTGTTATCTGCCTTCTGCTGGAAATTTTACCCAGGCTAATGTTGCTAATGTTGTCGCTTTTGAATATAGTTATGTATTGTAGACTATTCCCTCAGTTTGATTTATTTTTTGATGATGAATAGACATCTTGAGGCAGTCATCACACTTTAATTTGACTGAACTGATTATATCTGAAAATCACGATTTTCCTACTGCATAGATGAAGAGTAAGCAATACTTTTACATCTCTGCATGTATTCAAACTATTTATTGGTTCTCTGCAATATACACTGCAAGGTTTGTTTGTTTTTTGCCTTGCATTTATTCCTCTGTTCACAAATATTATCAACAGTATTTTTACATTTTATTAAGAATGGCTTGTTAAATGGAAAAAAAAATGTTATGTTTACCCGCGGATCATTTAATACCAGGAAAAAAAGTAGAAGTTCATCCAGTAAAATACTATATCCACTTAATATGCTAAGAAGTAATTTTACACCTATTAAAAAGTTTAAAAAGTAAGTGTTCTGAATGCACATTCCCAGGTTCCTTTTCTAAAAAGCCCCTTCATGGATTTTTTTTCCCTTGAAAGCCTTGTCAACCAACATACATGCTGAGCCTGATTCTCCTGTTACATTGAGGTCTTTAGTAATATCTCTGGAATTACTCCTGATAAACAACAGTGTAAGTATTCTCTCTGCCCTCTTCCTAGTTTTGTCACCCATCTTGCACTGACCTTCCTTCTAATATTTCACACCATTCTAACATCTCTCACCATTTTCTGGACCAGGCAGAAGTCTTCTGTTTTTCACAGACCGTTAGAGCTTAAGGCAGAGGGGTCCATTAATCAGGGGTTGGCAACCTATGGCCCAGAGACCTGCAGAACTGGAAGGCTTTTGTGATGTTTGCTGATGTAGGACTTCACCCGGGTAATGGGAAGAAGTGGCAATGGGAAAAAGTGGTGGCCTCTGTACTGCCAGTGGGAATCGGTGACTGTTGATGCTGCTTTGGCTCCAGCTGCAGTGATGGCGGTGTAGGCCAGGTTGGAAGCAGCCAACACTCAAAGCTAAGATCTATTAAAGCAGCCCCCCCACTGCAAACTATTGCCAAGCCCTGTATTAGATTATCTAGTTTGATCTCCTGTAAAACTTGTCATAGGATTTCACACTATCTATCTATTACCAAGACCAATAATCTAGGTTTGATTAAAGCATATATTTATGAAAAGTATCCATTGCTACATCCAGATTGGCAAACTAGATGACCAGGGTTTAGGCAGAATTCAGGTCACAAAAAGAATTCAGGTCACAAAAAGCAACCACAAACCCCTATGCACACCTGAAGTCATCTGGTGGCTGCAGTATAATGGCCTGCAAAGGTTGTAGGCATCCATAATTAAGCTATATGGCAGAACTTCAATCTGAGCAGGTAGGTGCCTAGCTTTAACCTAAGTCCCTCAAAGGGCCTGATCTGGTAGTTATGCTCACCAGTGAGTTGAGAACAGATTGCTGCAGTCATGCAGCATATTTACATGTGCTCTGGTGTGGAGAGGGGGGCACTTTAATTAGAGTGGCTAATTAAAGCACCTGCAGCATCATGTGTATTCAGCATCCCATCCTTTAAAATGGTGGCAGGGGCACTTTAACTAAAGCTCATTTGACAAGTTTCAGTTAAAACACCCCCGCTGCCATTCTGAAGCATGGGGACACTGAATACACGTGACACAGAGGCTCCTGGAGCATACTAATCAGCATACTCCAGCAGACTCAATTAATCAAGTCTGGTCCGATGCATGCTAATTAGCATACATCGGAGCAGATGTCTGGTACGTGTATAGGTGCCCCATGGTTACTTTCATTCAAAAGCAATAGCAGTATTAGTGCTCTCCACCTTCTGCATAATATCTTGGTGGTTAGACCACTGACCTAGGAATGGGGGAACCTGAGATTTAGGCACTGCTTGGACTAAGGGAATTTGAATTTGTTATTTATGGATTCAACAGAGAAGCCATAGTCAATATGGAATAAAGGGAGGTAGTTAGCCATGTTATCTGAAGTCAAGCCAAGGGCCAGGCAGGGTGACAGGTGGCACTTTATAAACTAACTCATTGAGAGATGCATGAGCTTTCATAGACTGTAGCCTATGAAATAGCAATAAGTTTGATTTTAGTGATACAATAAAATAAAGGAGAAGGCTATAAGTGGGACGACTCCATCATACAACTACTTGGAGCCCTCATTCCTAACGCATACAACCAGGCCTATATAGTCATCATGACTACATTAGCAAAAGTGTTTGAAAGGGACAGTATCCTTACAAAACCCATATCTTCCACATACCTGAAGAGAGTGTCTTAATCAACTGACAATGAAAACAAAGAATGCAAGATATGGGACGTGAGAAAGAAAGTAAGCAAGAGTGAGTCTAACTCTATAGTACAGTGGTTGGGGGCAAGAGGAGCCCTGGTTCTGGTCCCTAGTTTAATTATGCATTTTAGAATAGGGCAGTTTAACTGGAGGCTCACAGGCTGTATGCAGTCCATAAGAAGTTAGTGTGGCTTCCACCTGGTCACTGCTCCCTACAATGCCTCCCCACATCCTCCACCACTTAGAAGTTAAAGACTCATACATTAGACAATAATTTGATGAAAAATAGAAATAGTCCTAAAAACAGGAACCTGCAACCAGGTCCCCCTCTCCCAGTTTAGTGCCCTAACCAGTAGGCAGCATTTGTCTCTTGCTTTGCTTCTTTGGGCTCTCTGCCCTTTATGCTCTTGGCTGCACAATGCCCAGCTTCCACAATAGGGCTAGAAGAGCCCAGTTGGTAGTTAAGGAACACACCAAAGAGGTAGGAGATATGGGTTTGAGTCCCCTCAGGCTGAAGACAGCTAAGGACTTACATTATGTAAAAGTTCTTTGTAGGCCTCTATGGAGTATGGATTAATGCAACCTTTGATTAGTGTTTATACAAATCTCACAGCAGCTTAGCGAACAGCATGAACCAAAGTAGGCCTCAATGGACAAAACAGGCATACCATATTTGACTTGCATGGAAGTGCTGGGAAAGTAACTCATTAGGTGCATAACAAGACCAGCAGATATAAAGTGAATTAATAAGACTGGTACAGGACACCACAACAAAGAGCAGAGTGACCTGGCAAATGGGTTTCCCTATCTGGTTGATAGGGCTGTGTGAAGCTCCGGTTCCAGATTCAATGTGGTGGAGATTTGGCCCAATCTCTGAATCCGAATCGAATCAGGAGACCTTTCAATCTCTCCAAATTGAATCAGAACCCTCCAAATCGACTCAGAGAGATTCAGAAAGATTCAGAGATTTGGACATAGACACAGCTTTAAATGTTTTTCCTACTTACCTCTAGGTACCAGGCATGGCTCATGAATGCTGCGATGCTGGGGCACATGACACATCTCACAGGAGTGCAGGGGGCTCCCCAGTGTGCTTGGCAGCAGACCCGGAAGTGGACCAGAACCACTTCTGGTCCATTTCTGGGTTCATCACTGAGCATGTGGAGGGCCTCCCCGTGTTCCTGTGGGACACTCCATCCACCCCACCATCACAGCATTCATGAACCAGACCTGGTACCTGGAGGTATGCAGATAAAACATTTAAAGCTGTGTCTATGGCCAAATCGCTGATTCTCTGAATCAGCATTGAATCTTCAGATTCGGATTCAGCTGAATTGAATCTGGGACAGTGGTCCGAATCAACTAATTGAATTACTGTCCCTGATTCAGGCCAAATCCAAATAGGGCCCACTTTGAATAGGGCCCACTTTGCACACCCCTACTGGTTAGAAGGTTTCATTAGTCAGTGACAGTTAGGATGTGGATGATGTCACCTAAAGATGTTTTAGTAATTGGTAAGATCTAGGAAGTGTATGCTGTAAATATAAACTTGTTTTGATTAGTGTATAAAAAGGGGGCTGGGAGCCCTTAATACTTTATATTGGATTCAGGGGCTGCCTACAATGTAACGTATTAAGGGCTCCCAGCCCCCTTTTTATATACCAATCAAAACAAGTTTATGTTTACACCACTGTGGATGGTATCTTGACAGCTCATGCATAGACCATTCAAACTGAGGACATCACTGCTTTAATGGTAACATCTAACAAAGGTGTCAGATAACAACACTGATGGAGTCTGCCCTGACAACACTGGTGACTTCCCAGAGTCCTAAATGCTCTATCCTCTAAGATAATTATATAAAGGATTGGTTGGTGGTACAGCACCAGCACCATGTCAGTTATTCCTCTTCTGAGAGTAGGTAATTATGACATCTGGAAGGATCCAAGTAGATAGAGGTACCTACTATACAGTCCTGACTCAGGAACCTCAGCTCCTTCATTTGCTGCTCTCCAATCAGCAGAGATGGAGGAACAAGGGACCCTTTATGACAAGGGAGTGTAATAGCTGATTCAATGCCTGCGTGTACTGTTCCCTCCAGTTTGCAACTCTAGCTCCCTCACTATTATCTACATGCAATTGGACAATTCTGATCAAATTTTTGTCCTAAAATTGAACTTTCTTAAAAAGCTTTACCATGTTACATTTTATAACTCTGTGCATTTAATGGCAAAACCTTGTTGTCATCTAAAATTAGAAGAAAAAATATAATTCACACCTTACCAATACCTACAGGAAGATAAAATGTTTATCCACTTGTTTACTACCATATTTAGTTATGTTGTGAACTTAGAGGTTATTTTATGTGTGTGTGGCAGGGCACTGTTCGTGCCTGCCACTTTAAGACCTGGGGCCAAGCAGCCAGCAGGTCCTTAATTGCGGTGACCATTTTAGAACTCTGGCCACCCATATAAACAGGGCATTTTGCTGCTGGCTGGAGGCACAGCAACATCACCTGGCTGCGAGGCTTCATGGAACACTCTGGAGGTAAGGGAGGAGCTGTAGGGGATGATCAGGAGGCTCCTGGTCCTGGGCATGACCTAAAACTGCACCCTGCCTGGAGTGGGTGGCCTGGTGGGGCTCTCAGTGGTGTGGGAGCCCCCAGGAAATGCCAGGCCAGTTACCACCCTGGTGCAAGGCGAGTCAGGGTGCCTTAAACCCAGCTCCCGCAACCCGGTGGGTTACCCCTTGTAGGGTCTGGAAGGTGGACCCCAGCAAGAGAGTGGGGCCATAGGCTCGGAAACCTGTCTTGACATCCCCTGACTGGTCAATGCTAGGGCCAGGACTGGAAGGGTTGAAGGGCCAGAGGCCCACCGCGAGGGACACCCAGAGCTGAGGGCCTGGGTTTCTGACTGGCCTGGAGGTGGGGCCAGGGCCAGTGTAGCCAAAGGTCCTGGGGGGATCACACCCGTAAGGGGGAAGCAGCTCAGGGAGCTATGCAGCCTGGAATGAAGGCGGAATAGGCCGCCTGAATGAAGGCATCCAGGTGGGGTCAAACAGTAGGATTCTGGGGCCCAGAGTGGGGCCAGTGATGTTGACAATAGAGGATGCCATCTGCAAGGCATGGGCTGCAGTGTAGGGGAGGTACAGAGCTGTAGATAGCACCCCCTGGCATCGGGGCAAGAAATGGGCAGCCTCCCACTTATTAAGATCATTAATTAATTAACATCAAGGCATGGCAGGAGAGAAGGTGGGCGGTGTGCCCAGAACAGGCGGGCAGGCCAAAGGTAAAATCAGTCCCAAGAAGGCCCCCTGTTATAGTGTGTTATAGCAAACTATTTCCAGTACATATCACTCTGGGTAAGTATGCCTTTTTGTTTATGCAACACTTGCTTTTGGGGAAAATAACTTTATTTTCCAAGGTTTTCAAGCCATCATCTTTTAGAAAACTAAAAGTGCTTAAAACAATATACAAAGGAAGCTGCATGGCCACAAGCAGAGGCTTTAAAGTCAGAGCATTTTTTACTGTGATCTCATCTGAGATGCATACAAAGTTATATCAGAGAATTCACTTCCATCATCTTTCCTTATTAGCCAGGGAAACTAGAAAACAGGGAGGCAGCAAGATGATACTAAAATAGATGCTGTATCTGTGGTGAGCCCTTCTAGGTAAATACTTTTCAAAAAAATATGTGAGGAACCATTTCATGCTTGAAAATATGCTTCACAGTGCAATATTAAAGCTGCCTGATGAACTGTAATATTACATATGATTATAGACTGTTCAATCTATATAATCTAAAAGCAGAAATTGTCTGTTCTCTTTAGTAACTTGCCAAGACAGGGTTCCATAAAGCCACCCTATGGATGACAGGCACAGTCATAAATTTTAAACTGCTCAGAAATAAAAAGGAACTGGCCTGGGCAATACTTACTTTTTCTCTGAGGCACAGGCCTCATACACTGCACCACGGCTTGGAAAACTGTGCCATCTTCTGTATCTGGAATTTCTTCAGTCAAATAGAATTTGGACGTTTAAGAAAGTTCTGAAACATGATTCTATCTTCCAAAAATATTTTGTTTAAACAACACCATGTACTTTACACCCACCTAATACACAGAGAGAGGCAAATGCAGAAGGCTGTGGTAGAAATTTGTGCAAATAGACAGTCACTTGACAACGCTATAAGCCAAATTACACAAAGCTCAAGCAAAAGTCCTTTGACAGTCTGAGAAATGTGGAAACAGCATTAATTTACACTGATAATCTTTACTGCTAGGAGGTGTACAGAGATTAGTAACCTACACAGGCTTCCGCAACAAATCCATCCAGTCTTTAAGGCCAACTAACCTATGGCCAACTGTAGACAAGAATATGCCTTCCATTAATAAGTATAAAAAATTGTATTACTGCTTTCTTTGGATGATATCTCCCCATCCCAATGGTCTTAGCTTCTTAAGATCAGCCCTGCCTACAGAATGAGCTATGCATGGCATAAGAACCCCTTTGCCCCTGCCAACCCAGTAAGACATTCATGACTCATCCTGTATTTACTGGAGTCTTGGTTGAAGCGCAACCCCCATCCATACACAAAATCTTTACTAAACTTGACCTAGTTCTGCTGTCAAGGGTGCAAGGAGCATGGACTGAAGCTCAAGAGCTGATAACACTGGAGCTAACAGCATATCAGGAGTGCCACAGCTTGAATTACAACAGCTCAGCTGCTAATCCATTCACCATGTATACTCTACAGCTGTTTTACAATGTTATCATTGCCACTGTACTCTGTACTAACTTGAGCTGGGTTGATTCAGCTGGTTGATTCAACTTCAGCATACTAATTCAATCTACCAGTTGCAGTGAAGGCAAGCCAAACCTCTCGTCTGCTAAAAACAATTCTGTAATGGTTATGTATAGTCCAACAATGGGATAAACTGGTTCATGCTGGCTTACATTCCTAGCTGAGTTTTTCATTTATTCTAATACATATAACTAAAAAGTACATTCCTTTCAATGACATGCAATGTTGCAGCTGTCTTAAAAATCCACTGTCAGCAGCATCTTGTTTTTAAAACTTCTTAATCATGCTATGAATGCTGCTTCATGCCTTTACATTTAGGACAAGGCATTTTATGGTTTTTAAAAATTAATATATTTTGAAAAGCTTTTGATAATGCAGAGCTCAACATTTTCTGTGTGCACTACCAAGAAATTTGATAACCAGCTGCGACCTTTATCCTAGTTTTTAGTGGTACTAAAAATAGTCTGTTGTGCTGCAGACATATTTCTCCGCTTTTAATTTGTTGTTCGCATATACGACAGCATTAGTAACCAATAGCTTTTTTGTAGAGCAAAGGTAACCTGTCAGCTGAAGTGAAAAACAGCCTAAAGAAAAAGTTGAAAGTTGAAACCTACTTATAAACAGTATTACCCTGACATTTAGCTAAGCTTAGGTTCAGTTTTCTAAACACAACACTTATGTGCATGAATCATGAAAACAGTATTTTCTGTCAAGTCTAAGGTGTTTTTTTCCTTGTCATCCTAGATATTCTCCATTGTCCAACTTAATGAATCAACATGGCATTTAATGTGGATTTGGCTAAAAATTCATTTGATTTGTCTAGGTTCAGGTTGCCAGAACATGCACAGGTATGCCTTGTTTACATCAGCCAAGACCACTTTAAAGTTTTTTGGCTAGGTTCAGACATCCAAAAAGCCCAAGGAGGAATTGATCTAAGTCATGTGATTTTCTGTAAGGGGCGTAATTTAGATCAGTAGCAAAACAGAACATACATTTGCCCTTTGGTATGGGCAGGGAAGCAAATCTTCAACTGGGTTCTGCCATTTCTAAATCAGTCTATAGGTGTGCCAAACTTCAGTTCTGTTAGGGTATACACCAGTTTCTGATCACTTGTACTGGTAAAAGTGTAATGTCTGTACCTGGCCTTTTGAAAATAAACAAAGCACACCAGCATAAATGTTATAATAAAAAGGTATTATTAATAATAGGCTAAATCTTGATAGCCCATTGACAAAAAATAAAGACTGAGTAAGGACCTGAGGCCTTTGTCCTATAAGAATAACATTTTGCAATATACAGCACTTTCCATCCAAGGATTTCAATCTGCTTTACAAATATAAAGAACCAGACTGAAACAGATTCTTATGCAGGGTACTGGAATAAAGGAGCACATGAGTCAAAAGAGCATTTCCTCTGATGTAGATGAACAGGACCATTTCATAATGGCAAATTCCTAGCTTTGGCCCTTGGGGTACTTCAGAGATGGTTCCTTTATTCAAACCCGGTACCCAAAGGACCTGAGACCGAGTGGGATCATTACGTCATGGGTCACAGGCTGTGCCATAACAGGGAATAGGAATCTTCTACCATTCTCCCTGCCCTGGCAAGGATCATGCCCAGTTGCACTAAAAAGTCCGGTCTTTGAAATTCTCAGAGGAGGAACACATGTTTGCAATGCTCCTTGGCATGGCTACAATTTAGCCCTTTGTTGTCATGGAGAAAGAAGATGGAAAATGCTGTGAAAACCAGTGCTGATTTTAAAATGCGTAAATCATGAGGATTCTAGTTATAAAAATAAATAAATAAAATAAAATCAGACCCCTGAGGATTTAATGGCTTAACTAATTCTATCATTATTGGATGTTAATGTGAAAAAGAACCCTTCTATGTTAACAGAAGCTGTAAAAAGCAGCCATTAATACATTTCCTAATGCAATTAAAAGTGCACCATTTACCATTATGTCTGTGTGCAGGTACAGGTCTTGAAAACCTACAACACTGGTTAATGAATGTTCTCTCTCCGGGTGTGTGTGTGTACATGTGTGGGAACATATATACATACCACTCCAAAAATAAATTATGAAAAGTCATTGAAAGCAGCTTTAAGACACTGTCATATAACACTGAACATTTTCAAATACAATGTTAAAAAAGTACTCTCCAAGGTGTCACAAAAAAGCAAAATATATCATGTAAATAAAATCCTCTTCTCCAGCCTTGAGTCCAGATGACATTGGGAAAAAAGGATGGTTTTCAAGCAAAATTTCATTAGATAATGCTTTCCTAGGAGATTATATTCCAATAATCTGTTAGTATAATATACATATCTTCTAGGAAAAAGACTCTGGCCCTAGATAATTACTTAAAGTCTATGTTTAAAATTTGGAGGTACTGTATACAAGTACAACAAATTAGTCCATTGAATGTAAATTGTATATCAGTAAAAAAGATCATTTTTTCTTACTACATGGCATAGCCTTGGAATATTAGTGGAACCCACTAGTTCTATTTTCATTATCATGTGATATGTTCATAATACTAGTATTAGCAATAAAATGAACAGAACTACTGGAAACTCTTCTGACTGAAGTTGTATCTATACACCAACAGTCCTTTTACAACAATCCAATTAGTTAAGTAACTTTCATTCAGTTAGTTATGGGGAGGGAGCATCATTGTCTGTTTAGACTGGTTTGAGTGAACACAAAATTAGAGGCATAACAAAGCAGTTGGCTGTCTGGAGCAGCAGGATGTCTGGGGGTAGTGATGACTTCTAGCTGCAGCCAGAATTCCACCGGAGCCAGCGGAATTTCTCTGCATGGCCGCAGCAGCAGCTGATAGTTTTTTGCCCTCCCTCAACCAGATGCCTGGGGTACTGGTCACCCTGCCGTACTTATACTACTCATATAAATAGAAGAAACCCCAGAACATTCACTGGTAAGACTAAAACTGATGCAACACATTCCAGTGTTTCTTGTTATTAAAGGGTTTTAAATCAGCTCATAATTTTATGCACAATATGTGATGTGATATGTACATATGCTTTAAAAGGATGAATTAAGGATAAAACAGGTCTCAAAACTAGCTTTCTGTGCTTTTTTAAGCTTGTACTTTACCCTCAATATTAGGACAGGGTGAAATAATTTTGGGCATTTCCTAACCTATAGTGTATCCATAGTGGGCTTGAAAGTTCGAGTAATGTGTCAAAGTTACTAGATTCATCTCCTGCATTGAGAAAACCAGTAAGTGCAGAAAGAAAAGTCCTATTTAAAAACAGGGAGAAATAACTGAAAATAGGGAATGGGGAAAAACCAAGTTAAAAAAAATACATTGAATTAAATTCTACACTTGCTTAAAAGGACTTGGCTACCAAGGGAAAGTACTGAACCCTAAGCTAGGGTATGAATTTACAACTTAGTAGCTAATGGATATTTATTCTCAAACTGGCTATTCCCAGTGCACATTAATAAAAATCAGTTTATTTTCAAAGTGGATTAAGCTACCTCATGCAAAGGCACTCTTACAAGTTGTCTGAATGGGAGAAGCTGCTGTACAGTGGCCACATTTACAGAAGACACTGCCTGTGTAGTCATTACTGCACAGTCATTTAGTACATGTAGTACTTGTTTATACAAAACTGGACTTTCCCATGTAATCAAGCCCTTACCCATGTGTAAACCCTGAATAGCTTCACTGACTGGTCGTGGTAATCAAGATGTACACTTCTACAGCTGTAACAAGAATTTAGCTTAGAATATATTTCTTAAATATAAGGCAATTTCTGCAGATCCTACTTTATTTTTTTTTTGGCAAGTGTCTTATTTCTTTAATCCCTGACAATGACTTTTTGTTAGATAGAGAGGTACAATATTTAATTACTAAATTTTCTTAGATGAAAAGGTAGGTTTAAATAAACTTGGCACAGCCCCGAACCCTTACTGTTTATCTTATTCTGCAAGTCTATTTTGCTCCATCGAGTGGAACAGCAGTCTAATACATGTTTCTCAGAAATACCTTTTTCTCAGCGTATGCCAGCTATAACTCTGCTGCACCAGAACACAGAGGCACCAGTCGCTGTCCTATTAATCGGTAGTTCAAAGCCTTACCATACACCAGTGTCAAGGCCCTGCTGATATCTGTCAATACAGTAAAGGTGAAAGGTAGAACAGCTCACTTAACACTGACGTTTCCATGTGTGTCTGCCTGCTGCAGTTGACTCTAAATGTTAGTGTGGCTGGAACATGAATAGAAAGCCATAACACTGCCAGCTGGGATAAAAGCAAGAATACCATGAATGTAATGATGTATAGAGGGCAAGATGATGTGGGCGTAGTGAAGAACAACTGCAAAATAGATCAAGAGACAAAAAAGGGGATCTGGATAATGCCTGACATGCCTGATGATTAGAACACCATGCTATGAATCAGGAGATGCAGCTTCACAACTCCATTTATGTAAGAGGGGTCCTAAAACCTGGATCTTCCACTTCCTGGGCAATGTTTTAACTACTAAGTTGTTGAGCTAAAACAATACTATGCAACTGGTGGCCTGTGGGCTACATGTAGCATGCAAGGGGTCAGGGGCAACATGTAGGGGGTGCACACAGATGCATGTGCACCCCCCGAGCGTGGTGGTGCACCCCCTACAAAAAGGCGCAGCTGATACTGTCAGTGGCACCTGCAGGTGATTGCTGATCACCACCCCACCATCGCCATCACTGGCGGCATCTGTGGGTGGTCCATGATTGCCACTGGCCATTGTCACCGCTGCCAGCAGCATCTGCAGGTGGTAACTGACCCCTGGTTAACAGCGCCAGCAGTGTCTGCAGAAGCTCCTGCTTACCACCGCTGTGCTCCCACTGCCACACTCCCGCCGTTGCCGTGCCCCGCCAGCCACTGGAGGCATGCGTCATTTATGCACGGGGTTAAATTGCAGCCTCTAGGCTTCTGCCCAGATCCCTTCCCCCCGTTCCACCTCATTGCTTCAGCTCCACCTCCGTACTCTGGCTGACATTTCCTGCCCCTGCCCCTGCGACACTGCAGCACAGCGCAGCCGACTAAGGAAGAGACTGCACATGTGCATGATGCAACAGTGGGACACCTATGTGAGCACACAGAAGCAGTAGGGGGTGCCCACTCAGTGTGTGGCCTTCAGCCACTTAGAAGTTAAACAGCCCTGAACTAAAACATAGGAAGTTTCACCTCATTTGCCTCTTCCCTCCACCTTGCTTCCAGAAGTTGAATGTCAATATGTAAGACAATTCTTTGTTGCCAGGTGGTGCCTTGCAGTGTCCTGTTCCTTCCTTCCCCCTATAATATTGTCAGTGGTGATTACTCACTCTGACCAATGAAAACTCTGCAGAATAATCAGGACTGTAGTTTGATCCCCAGGGCAGTACAAAAAGGTTGATAGCATGGGTCAACCTTAAGAAATTTTATATCTCAAAGTACCCATTGCTCAACTAACTTCAAAGTTAGGGTCACTGGACCTACCCTGGACACATATGAGGAACAGTGCATTTGAAGGCCAGCCTTATGATTTTATTTACAAACATCCACTTTTAAACAACTTATTCATCCTAACTATAGCAACACTACTGCCCTATTAAAATGTATAAATGCATGGAAAAATACTTATGGCTATGTCATTGAAGTAAATCTCAATAAATAAACAGACACCTTGTTAAAAACTGACTCAGTAGCTAGGAGTCTAAGAATCCAGGTAGTCTCTCTCTTTGAAGCATCATCATACCCATATCCTATTTTTCCATATTTGGGTAGGAAGGTGAAGAGAGTGTTTCAGAATAACCACTGCATCCTAGCAGTATCTGGTATAGAAAAAAGATGTTTTTGCTTCTGCTTTTCAGGGTCCAGAAATAGCTCTTAGTCTTAAAATCTTGTCTCATTCAATTTCCTCACCTACAAAACTGTGCCTAAGTGTGATCATGGACTCATTGAAGAATCTCTAGCATAAATTCCTACTGCTCTTCAGATTTCTAACTCAGCCACACTACTTATCTCTTTCCTGCTCTTTCTTTCTCACTCTGCAGCAGTAAGTTCTCTCTATGGCAGGCAGCACAGGAAAAGAAGGTTAGATAGTTGCCTATGAGAATTTTTGATCTCCCATGGTCCTGTTCTATATGATCTATGCAATAGAATAATTTGGGTATGTTTGTTTTCATGAATGCTGCAGCAGAGCCACTTACTTTGAATCAGATATTCAGGCTCCAGCCGAGGACTGTAAGCTATACACAGCTTGAACTATCAGCCTCTTCATTTTTCATGGTCCCAGCCATAAATATATCACGTTATCGTCACTTAGAATATTTCGCCTCTCTACATCTTAGTTTCTCAGAAGTTTAGAATCCAGTGCCTTCTATTAAAAAAAAAAAAAAAGATGGGAAAGGTGATGATATGCAGGCTGGGATTTTGAGTCTGTGCTACATAAATTAATGAAGTGGACTGGTAATTTGATGGCACTTGGGCCAACATTATTTGCATACTTTCTTTTCTGCCAGCCCAGCTAAAAATACCTTTTATTCAATAGAAGTGTTTGAAGGTTGCTGGGAACCAAACCAACTTTAGTGCTATAGTAGTTGCCTCTGTGCCCTTGATTTAAATTGCACTGATAATTGTGACTGATAAAGGCTGCTGTCCCACATAACTCAGTAACAACTTGCAATTAAGTTAATCAAACCTATAATTAATGATAGAAGAATAAATAAAAGTATTTGAATTCAATTAATGTGGCTCTATCTGTTTAGGAATTGATCATAAGCCATTTTTCCTTCTCATATTTGTGATTCTGAATTAATCCCCAACTAACTTCAGAATACTTTTTGCTCTATAGGTTGCTCACCAGCCATATTCAATATTCTGAATTTGTGTTAGTTACTTATGAATAGATTCATATCTTACAGCAATTGATGTGCTTCTATACCTCAAACATAAAGAGTGCCATAAAGTTTACAGTGTAAATATTGATGGTGACACATTTAAAATTGATTTTCACTTAATATTCTCTTGAAATTTAACCTTTTTAACCAATTTAACCTCTTTAACAATTTCTTTGCTTCCATTTTTTTGAGCAGGGACTGGGGCAACCCGCCAGTGGGATCCCTGATGGACCCAGGGGAGGCGCTGCCAGGCCCAGGGTCAGTGAGGACCTAGTCAGGGAGCTTCTGGTGGGACTAGACATGTTCAAATCAGTAGGTCCTGATGATCTCCATCCCAGAACGCTGAGGGAATTAGCAGAGGTCATTGCAAGACCCCTGGCACAACTTTACGAGCATTCATGGTGCTCTGGTGAGGTGCCGGAGGACTGGAAAAGGGCCAGTGTGGTCCCCATTTTCAAAAAAGGGAGGAAGGAGGACCCAGGAAACTACAGGCCTGTTAGCCTTACCTTGATCCTAGGGAAGCTCTTTGAGAAAACTATCCAGGAGCACATCTGCAAAGGACCAGCAGGGGGGATCATGGTTAGGGGCAACCAATATGGATTCATTTGAGGCAGGTCCTGTCAGACCAACCTGGTGGCCTTCTACGACCAAGTCACAAAATCCTTGGATGCAGGTGTCACGGCAGATGTAGTCTTTCTGGACTTTAAGATGACCTTCGACACTGTCTCTCACCCCATTCTCATTAAGAAATCAGGCAACTGTGGCATCAATGCCTACACAGTCAGATCGGTCGCAAATTGGCTGGAGGGCCACACCCAGAGAGTGGTGGTGGATGGGTCTTCTTTGACCTGGACGGATGTGGGCAGTGGGGTCCCCCAGGGCTCGGTCCTTGGGCCTGCACTGTTCAACATCTTCATCAACAACTTGGACGAGGGGATGAAAAGCACCTTGTTCAAATTCACAGATGACACTAAGATTTAGGGAGAAGTGGGCACGCTAGAGGAGAGGGACAGGCTACAACTAGATCTGGACAGGTTACAGGGGTGGGTGGATGGGAACAGGATAGGTTTCAATACGGACAAGTGCAAGGTACCGCACCTAGGAAGGAAGAACCAGCAGCATATCTACAGGCTGGGGAACTCTCTTCTCATCAGCACAGAGGCAGAAAAGGATCTTGGAGTCAATATTGATTCCAAAATGAACAGGGGCCGCCAGTGTGGGGATGCGGTCAGAAAGACTAACTGCACCTTGTCATGCATCCAGAGATGCATCACGAGCAGGTCCAAGAAGGTGATCTTTCCCCTCTATGTGACACTGGTCAGGCCGCAGTTGGAGTACTGCATCCAGTTCTGGGCACCGCACTTCAGGAGAGATGTGGACAGCATCAAGAGGGTCCAGAGGAGGGCCACTTGCCTGATCAGGGGGCAGCAAGGCAGGCCCTACAAGGGGAGGCTATGGGACCTGAACCTGTTCAGCCTCCACAAGAGAAGGCTGAGAGGGGATCTGGTGGCTGTCTACAAACTGGCCAAGGGGGACCAGCAGGTTATGGGAGAATCCCTGTTCCCCTGAGCACTACTAGGAGTAACAAGGAATAATGGCCATAAGTTGACTGAGAGTAGGTTCAGGCTAGGTATCAGGAGGCACTACTTCACAGTCAGAGCAGCTAGGATCTGGAACCAACTTCCAAGGGAAGTGGTGCTTGCTCCTACTCTGGGGGTCTTCAAAAGGAGGCTAGACAATCACCTAGCTGGGGTCGTTTGACCCCAGCATTCTTTCCAGTATGGCAGAGGGTCGGACTTGATGATCTACTTAGGTCCCTTCCAACACTATCAACTATTAAACTGAAACTATGCAATTATTGTTAAATGTAGCATTCTGTTTTGGTGGACAAATTAATTCACTCATGAGAATGCCCTCCACATTTGGACATAAGGGCCATGTCCACATGGGTGTGGGCATTTGGTTTCCTGGGGACAACTAGCAGTGGTATACCTTGTTCTGCCGCTATTTGTCCCTGGGGAACATGTTTGCCACATGCCCTCTGGCATGCAACAGATTACCCAGGGTGGGGTAGGGAAGGCTGGTGCAAGCACTGGACTGGCCTCAGCAGCCTTACCTGGGGTCCTAGGGTCCTCCTGGGGCTACAGCAGCAGTGATCCTGCTGCTTGGAGCCTGGCTGACATCAGGAGTGTAGCTCCGGCCAACCAGGCTCTGGTTTTGAGCAGCACATGCTGCCCCCATGTGTGCTACTCTGCTTTTTTGTATGTCGGGGGGGGGAGGGGTCAACCCCACACTGCCCCCTCCCCCGCCCCGCACTGCTCTTTTGCAGTGTGGAGAACACCTGAATGTCTAGTATGTGGCACTGCAGACATGTCTACGACATCACATACCACATGGCCACATTTGTCTGGACGTGGCCAAGATGAGCATTGCATTTGGTGCAAATTACTTTTAAAATTCTAAAAAGTTCATAAGAAATGTATTTTCCATTGTATTCTATATTTCTATTCTATTATCTTCTATTTAGTAATCATCAGCCTCACTTAAATATGATTTTTTTTTATTTCAATGTGGTTTCTAAGGGAACTTAGTTGTCTTTAAAAAGCTAAGGTGGGCTTAGTCTTTGACCTCAGTTGTCATTAAGAGTACTTAGATGTTATGAGGCTGTTCCAGTGGTCATTTAAGTCAATGAGAATATTTCTATTATTTTCACTGTACGTTGCATTGCACATTAGTAGTAGCTTCTAAACAAAGAAATAAATTCAGCATGTTGTACACACATATAAAAGCATGGATTTCTTTGTGTACAGTATGCTGTAGCCAATATGTGATGGCAACTGGGTAAGAACCCCTTGCAACAACAATAAGTTATGCCTTTTGACTTAATGGCAACCTACTGTGTAGGTTACTCCAGTTTGGATAAATTTGTAATGGGGTCTTTAATGCAATTTTCTTTACAAGACTTTTCAAAGTCCTGATTTCTTGAATGGAAAAGGGATGAAATAAGGAGTGGAAGTCTCCTTACTCAGAGCCTTAAGACTCTTTCAGCCATCATTACAACACAAAAGCCCACTCTCTAGTCTTCTCCCAAGGTCACACACTAGTGGTCTTCAGGCTATGTTGAAACTTCCTTCTTCATCTGTTTCTGTGTGTCATCTCATTCCTCTCCCTAAAAAGTCTTAACTCCTACACACAATTTCCTTCTCGAACCATACCTAGTCAAATCCCCTTCACCCAGAGAAATCAGATTTCTTAAGAAGCCCTGCATGTATCATTAAGGGTAAAACCATGTTCTTAACTGTCTTACAGCTTTCTTAAATGAAGAATGGCAGATAAAAGTATGAGGTCCAAAACTGTAACTGGGGATGCATCTACATGAGATGCTAACTGTGCAGTCACCTGATTCTACTGTGCAGTAGTGTGCAGGGCAAAAACAGTGTTAATACACTAACAAACAGTAGTATTAGGCTACTGCGCAGTTAGCACCACTACAAAGCCATACACTGGTGCTAATGCGCAGTAGCGCCAGTTACTGCGCATTGATTTAGTACTTGGTTATACAAATATTAAACTTAATGCACAGTAACTATGGTGCCCAGTGTCTTTTCCCTTAGATGCTTCATATTAATGCAGCTGTTTCTGGATTTTCATTCTCTACGGGTGTCATAATATATTGTTCATGTCTTTTCAGTTATGAATGGATGAGCAAATTATATAAAGTTAGAAAAGGAAAGGAGGGAGTAAAACATAAGCACATCAGTTGTTCCATAGCAATGTTTCATGTGTCCCCTTCTATCCCTGAATAAAATAAAGCAAAGCATCCATTTTCAACCTTGAATAAAAGGGATAAACAGCTATGCTTTTGCTTCCACTTGCTTTATGATACTAACACACAAAAGTTAGAGTGGAACAGTGAAGGTCATCATCAGCAGGGTAATCCCTTGATTTAAGAATGACCTACCACAGCTCATTGATGGGTCTTAACATGATTTAAGAGTCCAACCTTGATCCACAGACCCATCCACAGAAGTTGTAGGTCTTTTTACAGGGAAATCTAAGTTACCATCTGGGGTTCTTCTCCTTTTCCTTCCTTCACTCTCTTCTCTGCTTTAAGGGTAAGACACTGTATCTCAAAACAGGGAACTCCTTGGTTGAGGCTGCAGCACTATTGGAGCCAGTGGGCAGCCAGTTCCTCTCAGCTCTTGGTGTCAGCATCCGTCACCTTGAGGTATGCCTTCAAAATGTCCTTATAGCATTTTGCGAGCTCTCAGACTGTTGCTAAGCTGGAAGTAGAGCACTTGTTTCGGGAGTCAAGAGTCAGACATCCACACACAATGTCCAATCCAGGGAAGCTGATTTTGGAGGATCACCAACTCAATGCGAATAACACTGGCTTCAGTAAGGATTTTGGTGTTTGTGCAGCAATCTTCTCATTTTATGTGGATGATTTTCCAGAGGCACTGTTGGTGATAACTCTCCAGGATCTTGAGATGATGACAATAGGTCACCCACAGCTCACATCCATAGAGACGAGTGGGGATGATGACGGCATTGTGGACCTGGATCTTGGTGTTTTTTCAGAGATTGCAATGAATAAAGACACACCAAAGCAATTCTCAATGGAGGCACTTGCGCACTGGATCCTGTGCTGGATCTCTTCAGCAGTGTGCACTGTTTGAGAGATGTGGCTACTGAGGTAGGGGAAGTGCTCAACTACATGCAGGGTCTTTTCTTTGATGGAAGTTTGGGACAAAGGGATTACATTCATGGCATGGGGCAGATTGATAGAGCACTAGACTTCTCAATGTTGAGAGAGAGGCTCAAATTTCAGTAGGCTTCTCTAAACAGATCCAGCATAGTCTGGAGGTTTTCCTCAGTGTGTGCAAGGATGGCAAAAGTCATCAATGTATCGAAGGTCAAGGATGGTTGTTTTGAGTACTTTGGTCTTGGGGCAAAAACATCCCAAATAGGAGGACTTTCACATGCCTCCATCCCTCTCTTAACACAGTATAATTTGCTTGTCCATACCACATTTTTTCACAATAATTTTTTTTATTCCCAGAGGTAGGGTAACACTCATTTGAGACCTAGGCACAGGCTAAGACATTAGCCTCTTTCTCCTCCCACTTGCATATTGGTTGACTTGCATCAACAGGCTTAATAGAGTAATTTTATAACTGTCCTGGTTGCCCAGCCCTAAAACCAATTCTTATATATTTCCTAATAATTTTTCTGAAAGGAACAATCACTCTAATGCAGAGATATTAAAGACCTATTTTGTGCAGAAGGAACCTCATGCAGAGCATCTGTGCAAGGGTGAATTACACCATTAATACAGGAAGAAAGCAAGTGCAGAAAATGGTTTTACATTGGAGCACTGCTACTTTCCTTTTGCTTTGTGCACCTACAGTGAACAACATTTCTATTCAGTAATTTCTGTTGTTGCCATAAAGCTATTAAAAGTGCAAATATATTTTATTTTAGTATGTAATTTTATAGCCCACACTGCCATTTATTATAGGTGTCAGATTATTATGGTGTTCCCAGACTATCAAGCATTTTCAAATAGTATATTGATTTGTCAGTCAAGTATTTAGTGATTTAGTTTACTTAACGTGTCTAATGCTTTTAACACATTCTTAATAGATTCTGCTGTTTACACAACACAGCAGAACAATTCATGAAAACCAATGACAATTAGATTTGGTGGTTATGCAGTAGCCATCTTATAAATGTGACTATCCAGATAGATTTTAAAAAATAATTAAAACATTTCCAAGGCTCTGACAAATTAATTGATGCCACTCTAAATAAAATACTACCACTGCAAAGTCTGTTATTTCTGTCATACATGTATTATGTTTGTATAGTTTCTGTTATGAAACGTAAATGAGTAAATGCCCCTTAAGTGTATGCCACTTGTACTGTCCCCTTTAAAAAACATATGGCTGATCAGGATGTTCTTTATAAACCTGCAAGACTAGAAACAGTTTTTTAGATACAGGGATGGACCATAGTCTGAACACTTGGTTGTAGATTGCTCTTACTTATTTTGAAGTGAAAACCACTTTTTGTTTTCTGTAGAACTCAGCAGCATACTTTGTAGCACAATGGGAAGGTGAGATCTCAGCTTTTACTTACCAAAAATATAGAAAAAGGGACAGTTACACTGCTTTGTGTCTGACAAATCAGAGCATTATCTGATTTACAAACTCTATTGCACATCAGACTAGAATTTTTGTTCATACATTGAATTTCCATTATCATCTTATGGGGACCTGGTGGGGTACAGAGGCTATAATTCTTTCCCTCCTGCCTTTCCCGTCTACATTTTTTTTCTAGTACCTTGTATAGTGTATGTAAGGACAAGGCAGAATTTTTGCCACTGTAGTGCTAGGGGAGCTGATAGTATCACAGCTCATAGGAACTGCTCTGTTAGCTACATGGCACTCCAAATCAGATTAGAAGCCCAGAAATCCACTTCTCCTGGATGCCAGCTATGCAAGTAAAATAAATGGCACTCCACAAATGGAATCCGATAGGTGCACAGTAGCAGCAAATTTTGGAATGAAGCAAGGCGATGCAGTTCCCCCCACTTTGGCTGCTCTGCAGTGGGCACTGATTTCATAGATGTTAGGGCTGGAAGGGACTTCGCGAGATCATCAGGTCCAGCCCCCTGCCCAAATGGCAGGAAGTCAGCTGGGGTCAGTTGACCCCAGCAAGGTAAGCATCCAGGCATTTCTTGAGCATATCCAGAGTAGGCTCTTGCACCACTTCTGGGGGGAGTCTATTCCAGACTCTGGAAACTCAGACGGTACAGAAGTTTTTCCATATGTCCAGTCTAAAACAGTCTTCCAGCAGTTTGTGATTATTAGACCTTGTCTTCCCTTGGGGTGCCCTGGTGGAAGAGACGTTCTCCCAGTTCCTGATGTACACCCTTATATACTTATAGGCTCCCACCAATTCCCTCCTGAGCCTTCACTTGTCCAGGCTGAAGAGTCCCATGCCTCTCAACCTCTCCTCATAAGGCTGCTCTCCTGACCTCTAATCATGGCTGTCCTCTAGACTCTCTCAAGCTTCTCCACATCCTTTCTAACATGTGGAGCCCAGATCGGATACTCCAGCTCCAGCCTCACCAAAGCTGAGTGTGAAGGACCGAGACAGAACTTACATCATGGAGGGCTGGCAGGGCTGCAGCTGCAGCCTGGAAAGGAAGGAAAATACCCACCCAATTTCCAGAGCAGCATCTTGTTCAGGATTGGTGGAGGGAAGCCGCTCGAAGGTATTTCTGGCCCCAGAGAGGGGCAGAGCAGGGTCAGTTCCCTACAGGCCACAGGGCAAGAGGAGCAGCTAGTGTCTGGGCAGGCAAAAACTGTGGAAGGTGCCTGAGGAAAGCTGGGGAGTGACCCTGAGGCAGGCAGAGGCCTGCAAACACGCGGCAAGGGGTAATCTCCAGAGTGGAGCTACAGCTCGGGATCTGGAGCAAGGAAGTCCATGAGGCTTGAGAGAATCTCCAGAGTGGAGTTTTCTAACAGAGGATCTGGAGAAGGGCCTGAAGGGAAAAATCTACAGCCACAGGTAGAGCCTTCCTGCACAGGGGGGAAACCCAAAGAGACCGTGAATGTTCATAGGGGTGCCGGGCAGGCTAGCACACAGCAAAGAATGGACTAAGGGATTACTTTGTCTGGATTATGGTGATTGGGAGGTTTGATCATGAGAAAAAGGGACATTGCCAGAACCACACAAGAAGGCCGAGAAGCAGCCGGGTTTTTCTGTGATTTTTTTGTTGCTGTTTATTTTGATTTTTTTTGAGCACAGGCCAAGATTGCCCCTGGAAGGGTGTACCCAAAAGAGGCACTAGGACACCCTGGGGTAGGGGCAAAATAAGATTACAACAGGCAGCACTGCAACCTGGCTGCAGAAGAATATCATAAACACCATCTGGAGAGGCTAGGCTGGGAGGTTTGGAGCCCCACAGAAGACACACAGATTAAGACCAGGCAGGATCACCGTTGGCAGTGCCTCCTGGGAACAGATAGGTCATCAAAGTCATGGCAGGTGAGAAAATGTCAGATCCACTTCCTGGAAGACCTGGTGATCCAGAGGCAAGGTCTACCCTGTCACCTCCTGTAGGCAGACGAGCTCAGGGCAGTACTAGCAAGCCCTATAATACCAACTGGCGTCACACTGAGTAAAGAAAGCAGAAGGATGATTTCTTGGGTCTTGTTTGAGATGCACCAGTAGATGCAAGCCAGAGTTTTAATGATGCCACTGGTCACCATACACCATGTTGACTCGGTTTCATCAACTATCACTCTCTTGGTCCAACCACGGAGTCAGTTCCCTAGCCGTTGAACCATAAGGTTGTCGAGGTTGCAGTTCCTCAATTTTACCATGAGGACATCATGGGAGACCAAGTCAAAGGCTTTTTTGAAATCCAAGTATATGACATCAACCTCTTTTCCCTTGTCCAGGTGATACATCACCTGGTCATAGAAGGAAATGAGGTTGGTCAGGCAAGACCTACCTGCAATGAAGCCATGTTTGTTCTCTCTCAGAATGTTGCCTTCTGTTAGCCTGTTGTTGATGGATCATTTGATAATTTTTTCCAAGATCTTTCCAGGGACTGAGGTCATAATGATTGGCCTGTAGTTCCCTGGATCTTCCTTCCTTCCTTTCTTGAAGATAGGCACCACATTAGCCCTCTTCCAATCTTCAGAAACCTCTCCTGTGTGCCATGAGTTCTCAAATACCCTCACCATTGGTTGTGTTTTGATGTCAGCCAACTCTTTTAGCATCTTGGGTGCATTCCATCCAGGCCAGCTGACTTGTGGATGTCCAGCCTCTCAAGGTGTTCCCTCACAAGATCTCTGCCAATTATAGGTGTATGATTGCCCTTACCCTGGTAATCCTGCATCCTGTCAGGCAGGGTGATATCCTTGGGCTGGTGGAAAATAAATGCAAAGCAATCAACACAAAGTAATCTCACTGCCTGGTCACCCTGGGCTTTTGCCAGATCTCCACCTGAGCTCACCACCTCATATAGGTGGGGTCTAGCCTAAGGCCCTGCTTTTGCATGGCTCTAGATCCCAGGGGGTGAATGCTGCTGCTGTTTTCCTTTCCCTCACCAGTTAATTCAGCAGCATGGGAAAAGAGAAGATGAGTGGCAGTAGAAATGCTCACCTTTTGGGCTCTGGAGCCATGTCAAAGCAGGGGATATGGGCAAACCCAGCACCAGGAGCTCATGTGTGACACAGCCTAAACGGCCATGTAACCGTGCCACTGCACCCCTTCCCCCCCCCCCCTTCAAATCTGCTGTGGTTTAAAGCCTCTGCGTACTAGAGAACCCTGGGGAGACAGTCTAGCTTCACAAGAAAGTATATCACCCAAGAAAGTCTGTCATCTGCTATCTGACACCTACATTCCCTACTTCACATAACTGCTATTTGACACCTACATTCCCTACTTCACATAACTGCTACTTTACATAACTGTTGTGCCTAAGTCACCAAGTTTATTAGGCTTAATAGAAGCCTGGATACAGATATTTCAAATAGATGGTATAATATTTTTTATTTAACATAGAACATTTTGTGTTATCTGTTATTGATTTGTGGCTATCACTGGGGCCATTGGTGTATCAATATAAAGAAATAGGCCAGAAGGCCACAGGGACCTAACAAAAGATGTACTAAAGGCTGTTTGTTCAGTGATATTTTTCCTACATATAAATTGGTCATAGTGTAATAAACATGAAATGGAAGCATATAAAGTTTGGCTATACTTTGTTCTATCAGCATGATGCAAGAAATGATTTAATTATGTACCATGATTTGCCAAGTGCAAGTCATGACAACAAACAATTCTCTGTTCAAGAAAGGCAACAGTAGCTTAGACTTACATGGGCTCTACATCCAGTCAGAGATGAGGGCATCTGTAATTTGTTTTGGGCAAATTTGCTGTACGTTTAGCTAGTCGCCTACCTACTTTACAGTCTGACCCTCATGGGTGTGTCCAGACAAGCACGGCCATGTGGTATGTGGCACCACAGATCCATCTGCACCACCACACGTTGCAGCACAGGGGTGTTTTTTGACCCTGGGAGATCTGTAAGAAACTTATGGTCAGCTGTTGAGGGCAATAACGAATCTAATGCACTCATCTTCATCTAAAACATGTTTGTTTTTAATAATATGCCATTTTCATTTTTGATAGTTACAGTATCTCAAAGCATTGTTACAGTTTATTTGCTTTTCATTTAAAAAAAGGAAGCTGAATTAATAAGCTAGTGACAGCAGTGAACGCTGATCCCTGCGATGTGACTAGGTATTACCTTACATAATCTTGGCTGGTGTCATTTGAGACAACAATTAACAATTTGGTTTTGTTTAAAAGTGGCCAAACATTTGACATTAGGCATTTCCATTGGAAAATGCATTTTTGTCAACCTAAATGGGTCCTGCAGAAATGTGTCCACTTGAATGACATTTCTTTTGGAAACATTCCAAACTAATTAAAAAAAACAGAGCTTTTTATTTTCCTTCTGCTTTATTTTGACTTTTATAGTAAATGTAACCTGATGTGTTTCACACTTTCAGGATGTATCATCGTCATGTGGTTATTGTGATGTTTCCAGATCAAAATTCTTTGGAACTTTTGATTTTGAGAAAAAAAGACCACTCTAATTAGCTACTGCTGTGGTAACTCCTTTTTATTCAAGAACATTTAATAAATGGAAAATTTACAATAGAAGAGAAATACTAATTGTAAATAAAATGCATTTAACCATGAAAAGTATATACAGGCCAGCAAACTCCTTAAGTTATAAGCAGAGAAATTAACGATAGTAGAATAAACCATTTAGAAATTCCTCTCTCAATACAGAGCAGCTGAACTGCTTATCTGAGATACGCCCTTATACTATGCCTTTGAGCTATCATGTCTGAGCTTTCAAGCTTAAACAATATCCTTCCCTGGGTATCCACAGCCAAGTTCTCTTTGAACTCATTTGACATTCACCAGTGTTAGATCCTTTTCATTAATTCAATTCACTATCCATATTGATTTTATATTATGAACAAGTCATCCTTTTACACAAGTCATCAGCTTGCAAACAAGTTAAAATTACTCCATACAAGGAAATATTGCCCAAGTTTAGTAATAAGCAAACACAGACAATTGATTTAAAAGTAAATGCTAACCTATTGACCTTTATTCCCTCATAAACAGGAATCTTCCTTGATTATTTTGGCCTTTGATTCTTCTCATTTGATTCTCATGTGAAGAAAATGAAACATTGTCTGGTCTCATTTATTTAAATATTGTCTGAACCTCCAAGCTAGGAAATGGATTTTTCACACCTTACTGGTTACCTAAGACATACTGACAACCTTAGAGACTAAGTTCCATTTACATGCAAATATGGTACATTTAGCAAAAGTTAACAATTGTTAGAGAATAATTTATATAAAATAGCACTTCTAGTTCTCAGATCCTGGAACATGAAATAATTATGAATATAAGAAGATATATAAACACATACATACACCCTTCTCTCCCTGGGAGGTTGAGATTAAACAAGCAAGAATGTTATGTAGAGCAGCAGTCCCCAAGCACCAGCCCATGGGCCATATCTACTCCACAAGGTTGTGTCATTTGGCCCATAAGGCTCTGACAGATATGGAAATTTGGGGTAGTGTTAATTGCCATGGCTCTGAAAGCTGCCATTGCTCCCCTGCCACCAAATTTCTCGATCTGTGGGGAGATTCACAGGCCTAATGGCATAGCCCCATGCACTGGATCATGCTAGCACATGGGCATTGTTCTGTAGCTAGATCCAGCACATGGGCCTGGGTTGGAATATCAGGTCAGTCCACAAGCTGACCTCAGGCCCCAGTGTCACGATGGATCAGGCCCACAAAGTGACCCTGCCCATGAGATCCAACCCATGGACCAGCCAAATGCCACTAATTCAGCCTGTGAGGCCAGAATGTTGAGGTCTTCTGTTATAGAGTATAGGACCAGAAGTGGCCATTAAAATATACATGGATGCCACATTTATCCTGGGATAAACCATTTCATCCTGGGACAGAGTGCATTTGTATAAACATCTGTCTGCCGTCCTAAAAAAGTTTCCTGGATAAGAGATAGTAACGATTTATCCCATGATATTGCCAAGTACAGCTACACAGTTGTCCCAAGATTGATCATTGAATGAATGGCAAAAAAGCCACATTGCATTCAGCTGCTCACTAAAACCTAATTAGAAGGGCAATGTGAGTACACATTGTTCTGAAGCAAACACAGGCAGAACTTATCCAGGGACAAATGCAACATCTGTTCCTAGCCATAGATCAAGTTTGATCTCCTATTTAATGCAGGCCACAGAATTTCACCCAGTTACCCTTCTACTGGCACTAACAACATGCTTACGATGCTATTTCCCATGATGAATAGCTATGGACAAATATGGGAGAACTTACTTTCAAGAAAATATACACCCTAGCAGCTATTCCATAGCAGCCATTTTCAGAGATCAGATGCATTGCCTTATGACTCTCAACAGGAATTGTTAAATCCTTTGATTGAAATATTGTTGTTCACATTATTCAAGGGGCTGTTGAGGCATGTGCCAGTATGAAGAATTTGGCTTGCATTACAGTGGCCAGCCAATCACAAAATCAGATTCATAGTTTAATAGATGTTAGGGTCAGAAGGGACCTCAATAGATCATCGAGTCCGACCCCCTACATAAGCAGGAAAGAGTGCTGGGTCTAGATGACCCCAGCTAGATACTCATCTAACCTCCTCTTGAAGACCCCCAGGGTAGGGGAGAGCACCACCTCCCTTAGGAGCCCGTTCCAGACCTTGGCCACTCGAACTGTGAAGAAGTTCTTCCTAATGTCCAATCTAAATCTGTTCTCTGCTAGCTTGTGGCCATTGTTTCTTGTAACCCCTGGGGGTGCCTTGGTGAATAAATACTCACCAATTCCCTTCTGTGCCCCCGTGATGAACTTAAAGGCAGCCACAAGGTCGCCTCTCAACCTTCTCTTGCGGAGGCTGAAAAGGTCCAGTTTCTCTAGTCTCTCCTCGTAGGGCTTGGTCTGCAGGCCCTTGACCATACGAGTTGCCCTTCTCTGGACCCTCTCCAGGTTATCCGCATCCTTCTTGAAGTGTGGCGCCCAGAATTGCACGCAGTACTCCAACTGTGGTCTGACCAGCGCCTGATAGAGGGGAAGTATCACCTCCCTGGACCTATTCATCATGTATCTGCTGATGCACGATAAAGTGCCATTGGCTTTTCTGATGGCTTCGTCACACTGCCGGCTCATGTTCATCTTGGAGTTCACTAGGACTCCAAGATCCCTTTCCACCTCTGTGCCACCCAGCAGGTCATTCCCTAGGCTGTAGGTGTGCTGGACATTTTTCCTCCCTAGGTGCAGCACTTTGCATTTCTCTTTGTTGAACTGCATCCTGTTGTTTTCTGCCCACTTGTCCAACCTATCCAGGTCTGCCTGCAGCTGTTCCCTGCCCTCCGGCGTGTCCACTTCTCCCCATAGCTTTGTGTCATCTGCAAACTTGGACAGAGTACATTTGACTCCCTCGTCCAAGTCACTGATGAAGACATTAAAGAGTATCGGTCCAAGGACCGAGCCCTGCGGGACCCCACTGCCCACACCCTTCCAGGTCGAGACCGACCCATCCACCACGACTCTTTGGGTGCGACCCTCTAGCCAATTCGCCACCCACCAGACTGTGCAGTCATCCACATCACAGCCTCTTAGCTTGTTCACCAGTATGGGGTGGGATACCGTATCGAAGGCCTTCCTGAAGTCTAAGTATACGACATCCACCCCTCCTCCTGTGTCCAGGCGTTTCGTAACCTGGTCATAGAAAGAGATTAGTTTGGTCAGGCATGATCTGCCCGCCACAAACCCGTGCTGGTTTACCCTCAGCATAATTTGCCCTGCTGGGCTCTCACAAATGTGAGCCTTGATAATTTTTTCAAAGACTTTACCAAGGATGCAGGTGAGACTGACTGGCCTATAGTTGCCCGGGTCCTCCTTCCTCCCCTTTTTGAAAATGGGGACCACGTTAGCCCTTTTCCAGTCCTCTGGGACTTGGCCCGTGCGCCACGAGCGTTCGAATATTCCTGCCAGTGGCTCTGCAATGATGTCGGCCAGTGCCTTCAGCACCCTCGGATGGATCCTATCCGGGCCTGCTGATTTAAAGGCATCCAGTTCTTCCAAATGACTCTGCACCACCTCAGGATCTACGTATGGAAGTCTGGCGCCTTGCTGCTGCCTCTCCACAACCCCAGTGAGAGACTTGTCGTGCCCCTCACTTAGGAACACTGAGGCAAAGAACTTGTTGAGGAGTTCAGCCTTGTTCCCCCTATCTGTCACCAATGGTTGAAGTTTGGGTTTTGGATTTTATTTGGGGGGCCAAAGGGGTTTTAATCCCTTACACAGCTACAAAAGAATAAAAGAAAACAAAAACAGAATAGGCAAATTTAGCTCTAACAAAAACAATGCTAGATGTGTTGCTGAGTAGGAGAAAATTAAACTGAAGTTTTGGAAATTTGGTCTTGGACCACAGAGAGAGGTGGAGAACAGCCCAGTTTTATGTTGGTCTTTCTTATGACATGCATGGATTTAAATGTTATTTGAGTGAGAAAGTCATAGGCCAAATTGTTCCTGTTTACAGACAATTTGAATTTGGCCCATGCTTTATCTTATAAATTTTAACATGTGCCAAATCACTATTCTGCTAATGAAAGTTATCCTTAAAATAGTAATTTAGAAGCTCCATAGATCCTAACATGTTGTGGGGAGCTCAAGAGCTGGTGGAATTCCATCTTGTTCCTAATGCAGTACATTCATATAGGCTAGGGGCAGACATTCAAAAAGCTTAAGCCTGAATTGATTCAAGCTTTGCAGGTTAGTCTAGCCTGGCAAGGCTGAACCAGTTTGTAACTGTAAAGACATCCCAGAAAAGCAGGCATAGGCCTGCAGTGGCTTAGGCTAGAAGCCGGGGGACACTAGAGCAGTCCTCCCTTCCCTTCCACTGTAATGAGCTGAGGTGGGGCATGGCCAGGCCCCAGCAGGACTCTCCAATTAGAGAGGGGTTTCCCTCTACTCCCCAGGCAGCCCTGTAGGGTTCTGTTAACATAGTGTTTATCATCCCTAAGTCAGTGTTTTCACCCCATCAGAAAACAACGCCTCTCTCCATTAGTTCAAGCTCTTCTTAAACAGCTTTTCTAAGGAAGGAACACAGCACAAACCATAGCCAGCATGTGGAATGCTAGTTAATGCTGAGAGGTGTCTGTGCAAGGCAGGGGGAAAGGGGGGAATCCCTGCTTAGCAGGGAGTGGTGAGGGGTTGGGGGGAGCAGGGGAAGCCAGGCAGATACCTGCAGTCTCTGCTGGAGCTCCAACCAGGGAACAGAGAGGAGGGGTCAGTTCTGCTGTGGAGCAGAGAGCCCCACCCAGAGAGCATGCTAAGATGCTGGGGGAGTCCAATTTAACTTAAACCAAAAAGGGGTCTGGGACAGACATTGCACAAACTGGTTTGACCCAGATCAGTTAAGTCTGATGCTACATTCAAACAGGTTTATCTCAAACCAGTTTCAGCCATTTTCAAATTGGTTTATGTGCACTGAACATCTGTTCTGTTACAGGCTTAAACCAATTTCTGATCACTTTATCAGTTCTAATCATTCTAATCAGTTTGTGTGTAATGTCTGTCCCTAGCCATAGTAGAACTGGTCAAAACTTCTAACAGTTATGGCATTCATTATTAACTAAGGAAAAAAACATTTCTCCTTAAATATCACAGACAATAATGACCCTTAAGCTCTTAACAACAAAATATAGGCCCATGAGTGTCTCCTGAACCTGGCTATTCTTGCCATTTTGTTCTGTGTAAAGCCAAAATTCTCTTTGTCTTAGAGCAGGACTAAATACCTTTTTAATCATGAGCTGCAGCTAGTAGGACCAACTGTTTCAATCTGTTAGCATGAGTAAGCAAAACTAACTGCAGATCAATGCCAAATCTTATCATTTGACATAATGATGGTTCTGTAGACAAACTCTGTGTCCTAAGAAATGTTCTTGAACTATATTTTGTTAAAATGTCTTTTTTGCATCATACCTGCATATAGGATACTTTGACTTTCTAATCATGAGACATTTTTGAAGACTCAGCATTTGACTTTTCTCATTTTTATATATAAGATAAATAAACCCCATAAATAAAAAGTTAAAAATAGTCCCCTTCACTTCAAAAAGAGATTATATGCAGTTTAGCCATAAGTTAAGAGACCAGTTTGGAAGAAGGAGAGGAAATTCCATTTACAACCTTTATTTTGTTTCCAAAGGACTGAAATGGCTCACGTACTTTCATCAATACATTTTCCATTACGTTACAGTGTGTGTGTATATATATATTTTTTTTATTTTATTTTTTCTTTATAGGACAATTTCTCTCTTCCATCAGTGAAGAGCCAAATTATTTACTACTTTAAAAATTTGGGTGAAATTTATGTTTAGTGTTATTTCACTGAAATCAAGAATTAAAGTCTGAATGAACTTGACCATATTGTGCCTTTCTAAAACTTCCTTTTCAATACAGCAAAACCAACAGCACTATTTAAAACTTTCAAATACTGTACTGCTAAAATGATGCCTTTGGTTTGTATCATTTTATATTCATTTCCCTCAAGCTATGTTTTATTTATGATCATAGTTTGTAAGTTCTTTGGGTCAAAGGCAGTCTAGTCCCTTGTATGTATAGCACTTGTCACAATGGGGCCCAAACTGAGACTGCTGTATGTCACAACCCAAGGGTGTGATTTTTGTTTTGTGAGTGCTTCAGCACTGCTAAATTGTTCCCGCTAAATTGCAGCTTCTTTGCACAGTGGAGTTTTCTGCTGCAGAGGAGAACCCCGGTGCAAAAGAATTCCTGCCACCAGTAGCTTTCTTTGCAGGGTATTTTTCTTTGTTGCAACACAGAAATGCATGTTGCAAGGAGTTCCCGCCATTCGTATTCAAATTTGTGCCATTGGCCAGTTCTAAATTATCCACACGTGGTGGCTAGTGATTGGCTTGCTAGCCATATAAAAAGCTTGAGTGGTTTCTGCCCAAGTTGGAGGACTCCACGAACACCAGGAGGAGGAGACTTCACACTGTGTGAAGATCTCTAAGCGCTGCGGAGCCTATCGGACCCAGCGTATTTCAAGCAGGCAACAGGGGTCTGATCAGCCTCTAGCCTCTCCCCGTCGCCGAGTGCAATCCTCGACGTATCCCTCTTCCCTGCGCGCACAAGTTCCACGGAGCCTAGCAAACTTCGTGTGAGTCTATTCAGAGCTCTTTTCTTCGAGTACTTTCTTTGGTTGGCATGACAGGCTCATGGTTTAGAGCCTCCAACCGGATGGGCTAGAAGAATGTTCATGGGAAGGAACTCTAGTCCGCCTCTCTTCTTTTCTGTCTGTAACTGCAACTCAAGCAAGTTTTCCTGCCTGCACCGCAACCATCTTCGGTGTAAGTAAAATAATCTTAAATCAACCATTAAGCATCCGTGCCTAATTCTAGCGTGTCGCCTGCTTTCTCCAACCCAGCTTGCCCGGGCTGCTGGCCACAGCCCGCGTGGTGCGAAAGAGGGCCCGGATCACTCCCGGCCCGCACACTGTAAACTATCTTAAAGTAGGTTACTAATGAAAATGAGAGCTAAGGAGTAGCTGACTATAGCTAGTCAGTGTGGTAAAACATCATTCAGTTTTTCCTACACACTTCATAGTGTACATCAATTCTGAAAACTGTCTTCACTTATCCAAATGTTGGCATTTCTCTTTAGATGCACCACCAGCCATGCACCAATGAGAATTAGGATAAAAGTCACTAAACTTATTTCCTGTGTTATCAAAATGGTTCTTGAGCCTGGGATAAGAAACAGTAACAAAGTCAATGCATGGTACACACTAGGCCTCAATGTCTTATATTTTGTGATACAGACGTTCAAAACTGAGATGTTTTCCAAGGAATAACAAATGCAGAAAAGCAAATGAAAAAAAAAATCTAGAGAATCTGCCTTATTTTCTGTATCCTGTATCTTCATATAATACAAATCAAAGCCTGGAGGCTCACTCTTCACTACATCAAACCTTAGAAATCATTTAAACCTGGAGAAGGTGACTTCTGAATAAGTATAACATGTAATCAAATCAAGAGTGCTTTCTGCACCTATATTTATAACTATTGGAGAAAGAAACAGTGGAGAAATAGCTCACCAGGTTTGAACTACAGTAGCGCAACAGCAGTATATATGTAGCTATTTATTTGTTATGCTTATTTCTGTACCATACCTCTACAATTTTCAAGTCACCTGGGACCAACAGATCACCAACAAGATCCTTGAGAGGAGTGGCCTAAAGTCTATATGCAGACTATGCTGGACACTCGCAGGCTTCACTGGCTGGGACACATGGAGCACATGCCTCAAAATGATCTGCCAAAGGGTGCGCTTTATGGCCAACTCAAGAACCGCCCATGATGCAGAGGAAAGCCAAAGCTCCAATACAATGACAAGGTCAAGTGAGCTCTCAAGAAACTCAGGATTCCCACTGACAACTGGGAGAACCCTACCCACAAGCACTCAGTCTGGAGAAGCTGGGTCAAGGCTGGTACGGTCCCCGCACAGAGCCACTAGAGAGCCCAGGCTGAAGTCCACAAGTGAGCCAGGAAACAGAGTACTCTCCAACCTTCATCTGACAAGTAGTATAATTACTGTGGGAAGGCTTGCTACTTGCACATCGGGCTCTTCTCCCACACCACTGCCAAGCACCACTGACTGACTGACTTTATTGCATCTCCTTTCATCTGTCAAGATGTTGGAAAGTCACAACTATCTCAACAATTTTCAAGTCTGTCTGCATGAGCAAAGGCCATTTTGTAAGGCCCAGTCTTACAGTATGTTACAGCAATGTACTTTGCTCCTTCAGAGACTTTACTTTTATTTTTTTCCCTAAGCCAAAAATGTATGTAATTTAGCCTGAAAATCCATTATTGCTCTTTGTATCTATTGAAAAACATTCCCCAAACATATTTACGTCAGTAAGATATTATTAGAATCACTGAGTGCAGAATTTTACTCACTGGCTTTAGTTTCAATTTTCGGGTTAACTGTAACAGTCAGTCAATAAACACTACCAAGAATACACTGTCCTGGCTTCCAGTAACAAGAGATCACTTAACACATTTCCTCTACCCTCCCACTTCCTGTCTTTTAAAAGAGCTACAACAAGACTTTTGCACTTTTATCTCCACTGACCTGTGGACACAGTCTTCCTGGCTTACACAGGCGCCTTTCTGTAAGGGGTGTTCGGTGCACCCCAGCCTTATGGGCTATGCGTGGCTCCAACCACCCCTGTACCACGTCCCAAGCCTCACAGGTGTAACTGACATTGTTCAGTCTCTCTCCGTGGCCCCCTCTCTGGCACTCGGGCTCTCCGCGGCCCCCACTCTCCAGGGCTTCTCGCTGCCTCTGGGGCTGGGATTCCCACACTGCTGTGGGTCCCCTATAAGGCCTCCTCCATCCCTTCTTAGCCTCACCCAAACTGCCGGTTACAAACAGCAAACAAAACACAAGCCCCCTGGTCTACAACACAAACTCCAGCCGTCTGGCTATTACATTAATCCAGCCACCCCTAGGGTGCTTCATCCTTTACCAGTCTCAAACAGCTGATACATTCAGGCCTCTTCCCTCCACTCACTCCAGCAGATCTCCTTTCCCCTTGGCTGCCAGCAGGGAACCACCTCCTGGCCTCCAGCCTGTGATTTATATAGGAGCCAGGCCCTGCCCCTTCTGGTCAGCTGACTAGGCAGGTGTGGGTCACTAGTTCCCTCTAGTTGCCTCAGCAACTGGCACCTGAGGAGTTATCCCAGCTCTCCAAGTAGCAGGCACCTTAGTGCCCTGCTACAAGCTGCATACAACTGCATAAGCCAATGGGCAGTGTCTTTCATGTCATTCCACTGTCTTATCAGGGCATGATCTGTGATCAGCATCAATAGATTTCCAAAATCCATCAATAGCTTATTTCTCTGCCAGACATTTTTCATTTCCAAGGGGATTAACTTCCAAATAAGTTGTTCTTTCCAGTTGACTTCCTGTGGAAATAGTCCCCTATGTTACTTATGAAGCATTGATTTTCAGAAAAAAACATTTATTTTAATCCTGGCTCTACAGAATAGACAATTTACATGAACCGTGTTTTAAACTCTGGGAGTCCTTTTCACATGCTTTGAATTAGCAATCTTAGAGCTGCTGTTCTCGATCAAGATCATGGAGGCTGGGGGGAAGAGGGCTGTCTCAATGAGGAATGCTAGCATAAATCTGTAGAAATAGCCTTCAAGTCTCAGGAAATTCCAAATAGGTTTTCTCTTCATTAGTTTGGCAGGTTTTTAATGCTTGAAACTTGCTGGGCATTGGTGGGAGGCCAGATGTTGCCTTTCCCCAGCATATAACTTTTGTAAGTGATCCCCTTCTAAAATGTCATATTTATCTAGGTCCACCACTGACTCACCCCCTAGGAGAGATTGGAAGATGGCAGGTACCTGTTCATGATATGCCTCCCATCATGCATATAGATGGATATATCCAAATAAGTGGCAGCATATAAGCTAGGAAACTCAGCATTCAAGGGTGTTCAACCCCTGGCCTGCAGGCCAGGTCTGGCCCACAGCACCATGTCATCTGGCCTGTGGGGCTTCTCATGGGCTTGGAAATTTGGCAGCAGGGAAGCAGTGGGGTGCCCTGGACCCTGCATACTAGATGAGGCTCCTGATCCTGGTACACGAGTATAAACCATAGGAGGAGGGAGGGAGTGAGTCCAGGCCCTTGGTACCCAATCCCAGTACATGTGCATGGCAGGTGGTGATACCAGACCCCAGAGTCTGATCCTGGCAAGTGGAGCTTGATTCAGTCTGTGGATTGGCCCCATACTACTCATCTGGCCTGAGAGCCAAAAGGTTGAGCACCACTGTACTAGCCTCTGGGAAGTTGGGACCCCAGTGCTTCCTTCCACAGTGGCAGTGTCCCCCCAGGCACCCCACCCATTGGCACCATGCCCAGGTAGTCCCAGGGAGCCCTACCACCACAGAGGGAAGCACCAGGACCTCCCTCAGCTCAAGGTCCACTTGCAGCTCACCTTCCCCACCGCCGAGGAAGAGGCGAGCAGGGACTGGGGAGAACAAAAAGGATTGAGCCCCTCTGATTGGTTGTTTCAATAAGTACTGTGATTGGCTGCTGAGACAGCCAATCAGAGTTCTCTGGACAGACAGACTAAGCCTATTACTATTATAGATTTAGTGGCAAAGGTTCTGCAGTACATTGAGATCCAACATGGCAACATACTAAACTTCACCCAGCAGTTCATCTACCCACCACATGCATTAAACCTGGGGTGGGCAAAATACAGAACCATGGGCCAGATCTGGGATTCTATCTGGTCCCTTGGCCCCACCTGTGGGGGGCCCCATTTGCAGCAGCAGCCCTCAAAGCGGCAGCCCTCAAAGCAGCAGCCCTGACAGCCACTGCCACTGCCTGTGTTGCTGCCACCACCAGATCTGGCCCCATTACTCAGGCTCATCTGCCCTGCACCCACTGCCCACGATACCAGATGGAGTGGGCAGGCAGGAAGGGAGGCAGGGTCTTTATGGAGACCAGCCTGGGACCCCCATAGGCAGGGTGTGCTCAGCTGGGTGGATGGGATTGGGGCTGCAGGTGAAAGAGAAGTGGCAGCCAGGAGCGAGACATGTAGGCAGGAGCCAGGGCTGGAATTACAAGGCAGTGACAGTGTAGGACCAGGTCCTGGGGCAGAGCCATGATCCATTCCCCACACGTCCATGTCTGTGGAACCAGCATCCATCATAGGGATGTGCAGGGAGTAGATGTATTGTCATTACTCTATGATCTCGGCCCTACCCACCCATCTCACAGCCTGATACCACTTCCTGCCTGCCTGCAGCCCCTTCCCATCCATGCAGCCAAGCATGCCCTGACCACAGGAATTCTGGGCCAGTCTCCATAGACACCCTGCCCACCCTATCTGGCTCCGACTCCATCTGGTGCCCCAGAGATGGGTGCAAAGCAGCTGGGCCCATGGCCAGATAGAAACAATTACCCTTCCCCCCACCCCGCTCCCAGCCTGCACTGATCCCCGGCCTGCAACAACTCATCAAAACCCTTTAAGTGGCCCTCTAGCCCAAATAATTGCTCACCCCCAGGTTAAACTTAAAGTCTCAATATTTCTGAAGTTTGTGCAGATCCATGTTGTCCATCCACCTGTGCTATTCAAGGTTGATTCAGCTTTGCCAGAATGAAGAACTTCTCCAGAATGTTTAAGTTCTTGTTTTACTACCTCACACATTTTTCAGGGAAGTGGGCAGTGATATTCCTAACTTTAGCTGCTCTGGCTTGACTGCTGTCATTAGGGCCAGATCTAAAAGCCTAGAAGGCCCCAGAGGCTGCAGGGAGCTTATGATATGATGAAAAGCAGCTATTGCTGCTGTTTGTACTATTGTGCCTCTAAGTTGCAAACCACCTGTTGCTGGTCCTGCTTTTCAGTCATCTACTTTAGCAGGCATCCCAAAAATCACCCTATGCCCTTAACCTTAGATCAAAGGTCACTCAGGTCTCCTCACTCCCTGAGAGTAGAAATGCAGGCACAAATTCTTATGGCATTCTTCTCCTAAGGTACTCTCAAGATACATAATTGGATCCAGCACTCACTCAGGGTCTGCATCCATGCAGTCCACCATGAGTCTAGTTGTAAGAGATCCACTCTCCAGCTAGGTCTATGAAGGTCCATGTCCTTTAGAGATAGCTGTCATCTTATGAAACCAAAACAAGTGAGGCTCATTGGCAAGTAATAAATAGAAAACTAGTTCAGTGTGCGGTCTCTCCATCCCTCAGAGCAGGGACCAACAAATAGCAGTTGTCCAAGAAATTTCTTCCCAGTGAGAAGCTGTACCTTTAAAAAGTTCAGGATGAGTCAATTGGATTAGTATGCTATGCTTTTCAGTTAGAACTCAGAAACTGAACAAAGCAGATTTTTATGAGGTTCCTTGGACACCATATAATAACAGGAGTAAAATAAATAATATAAATTCAGTGAATAGCAGAATAGAACAGTTAAGAACCCCACCAGGATTGAAACTTTTTGGCAATGTGCAGGACAACTGGAGGTGGAGATTTCTTACAAGCACTGTGGATCTTCAGGCTATGGGTGCCAACAAAAAAATGATAACATACCAGCTTTTGACAATAGCTGGTATGAAATGCTTGATGTTTTTGATAGATTTCATTCAGCTCAGGAGAAGCACCCAACCATGACACAGTATTACAGAAATTTTAGATGTACTGCACTCACTCCATGTAAAAATGAAACAGGCAATATATGATCTTTATCAGCAGGTACAGAAACCAGATGAAATATAGAAGAGTGTGTGACATCTAAAGTTGATGAGCCAATGTAGCAATTTATTTTTAAAAGGAGTTAACTAAGTCCTAAAAAACCTTATTATTATTAAATAGACAAAATACTCAGAGAGAAAGAGAAGAGGCTACTGGAAGACCAAGAATCAGTGCTTAGTTAGAATTTTGCCAAGCAGTTGCCCCAGAAGTGCCCTGAAAATGCCTCTAGTGGGGAGAGGCAACAAGCAGCTGCATCCCAGCTGCCGTGAGAAAAGCGTGGCGACAGTGCATGGGTCAGTGCATGGACGGTCCAGATGGTGGACAGGATCTCAGTGGCTGCACAAGGCAGTGCGGGTCCCCAACCCTGCACGAGGCAGGGGTCCAGCCCCTTCCGTGCACAGAGCAGTGCACAGCGCTGGTGGAGAGCTGAAGGAACCGCACGGCTGCATGAGGCTGTGCAGGTCCCCAACCCTGCACGAGGCAGGATTCCAGCCCCTTCAATGGACAGAGCAGTGCACAGGGCCAGAGGAGACTTGAAGGGACCTTGGCAGCTGCATGAGGCAGTACGGGTCCCCAACCCTGCATGAGGCAAGAGTCCAGGCCCTTGGTGCACAGAAAGGTGCACGGGGGCTGGTGGAGAGCAGCTGGGACCTCATCAGCTGCATGAGGCAGCACAGGTCCCCCAGCCTGTATGGGGTAGGAGCTGGGTCCTTGATCGGTGCACAGGGCCATAGAGCTGATGAGTTGCCAGGGCTGCATGAGGAGGCGCGGATCCATGTTCCTGCTCTAGGTAGGTACCCCTTCAGTGCATAGGGCAGTACACCGGGAGCTGAGAGAGACCTGATAGGCCTCAGTGGCTGCATGAGGCAGCTGGGGCCTTCCTGCTGCAGGCAACAACCAGACAAGTTAACTACCCCTGTGAGGGAGGACGCTGGGAGTCATGAGTCACCCAGGGAAAAGGATTCCCACATGGGAGGAGGGGCCTTCCTCCCTGCCCCTGATCAATGGGACGCCCTTGAGGAGAGGGGATGATTCACCCTTGGGCACAGAGGGGAGTCTAGGGCCCCTGTTTGTTAAGGGTGGCCCCAGGGCTACGGGCCCTTTCTAGTTGAGTGACCGGGGAGAGGGTATCAGTGTTCTGTTAGGTGGCAGGATCCTTCCATGGATTGTCATTTCTTCTTTGGCCACAGCTGCTGGGCTATTGTTATGTTCTGGTCCCTCATGTCATTAGGATTCTTACTGCAACTCTGTGTCCTTGTGGCTGTATAAAAAGAAGGGTTGTAAGCTGTTTTATATTTGAATCTAGTGTGTTGTTTATTTATATGTGTTGGTGACTGTACTGATATGACCTGTTTGTATATGTTTGATTATTGTCCCATCACTGCTAGCTATACCTTTCATTGATTTGTTAATTGACCTGTGTTTTATCCTTAAGTGCTCCTTTGCCTGCTGCTAGAGAGCCTGGTCCAGGGGCAGGGGCTGCAGGCTAATTAGAAGGCCACAGGGGATAGGCCTGTGCCTGAGTTTAGGGTTGAAAAGAGCTATTGCCTGTGTAATTCTGTGTAAATCTGTGTACAAATACTAAAGGTACAGCTGTCCACATCATCCTCTGCCAGCCAAACAAAATAAAAATCAACACAGCAGCTTGTGTATGCTTATAGATATGTATATGAAAGTTTATGGCTATAAGTTTTATATCATCATTAAACCTGTACATAGTTAAATATCACTGGGTGCCCTGAGTCCCTGTGCTGCTCTGTAGGCAAAGAAGGTGAGCTGGCCTACAGCTAAGTAGCCATGCTCCCCACAGAATACATGCACCCGCTGACATCCCTTCAATTGGAGAGGGGGTACCTTTCCACATACAACCTGGGTTACAGTAGTCTAAATAAACACTGTTAATTTCTTTTGTTAATATATTGGTTAGAAATATTTTAAATTCTCCATTATGTTAATATTAACTTAATTTATATTTTGTTTGGCTGGCAGAGGATGATGTGGACAGCTGTACCTTTAGTATTTGGGATTGTTTTTATTATGCAGTAGATCACTTTGAGCTCAGAATCTTAATGAAGCAAACCTCTGTCAGATTCCTTGGCTTTGAGTGGTTTTTGAACACACAGGTCCCTCCAGAATGGAAAGGACCCTTACTTTTTCACAAATAAAAAATCATTCTGCTATACTTGCTACAAATCCACAAGAGTCTACCCATTTTACATAAATATATCCTTTACTTTAACCTACATTCATTAAAAATAATGGACCTTTTTTCCATTCTTTCTTACACAGCAGAGGTCTTCCTAAGCCACTATAATTTGAGTCTCCTGTGACTTACAACAGTCTCATACTGAGGTAAAGTTTATTTATTTTAACAGACCTACCCCCTGATTTAAAACTAGTGAGAAATAGACTTACCAAGTTTCCCTCAAGTGACATGATGTGAAATTGGCATCAGTGAAAGAAGAATTCAGACCCAATGCATTTATTGGAAAAAAGTAACACTTAATATAGAATAAAAAAATGCTGACCATTTTTTAAAGAAAGTTTAAAACATACAGTCATCACCCTGGGGCAAGGACAACTACAATACTTAAGGCTGGTATTTTCTGACATTCAAAAAACTAACTTAGGAAAGTAACAGGAACCAAAGGAATTGAGATTAATTCCATCAATGCAATAAGATGATGGTCGGCACATACAGCAACACGAGGTGCTGCTCTCTAAGAGCTAGGTATTAATTATTTTTATGAATGGGAGGCTTGTAAAACAACAACATCTGAAAAATTATTGCTGTCTGCTTTTTACTTTTCAAATAAATATTGCACTAAATCAGCCTGAGTTATTGCCTGATTAATTCTACTTCAACATGCATTTACCATATCTTCCACTTTCATCCTAAGTAGTGAAGCACTGAAAGTTCAGCTGAACACACCAACCTTTTTTTTTCCTCACCCCACCTAAAATTAATGAAAACATGCCAAGGGCAACAGCTTTTTAACTTCAGTCTAGTTTCTCATTATTATTCTCCTTCTCATCTTCTTCACTTGAATCCTTGGATCAGAGACTTGCTCAAAGTGTACTTCATAGGTAACAGGCATTTTGTTCATTTTAATGAATGTCACTCTCTCAACATGCAGGCAAGAAAGACGCTCTTATTTTCAGTGATAATGGCCACAGTATTATGAAAATAAGTCTCATATAAAAGCATTTCATGCTGGGCAAGTAATGAACTCTGTAGCAAACATTCTCAGAATTAGTCATAATTTCCTCTGATTCTTTTATTGCAGCAGGACAGTCATAGAATTATCCTTTGCAGCATTATCTCCATTGTCATCCAGTGTAAGGTGATGGTGAAGATTCAGGATGTCAGGACTGAACTGAACCAAAACCTTTTTTCTTTTTTAATTCCTGTGAACTACAGGCTTCTTGGACATTGCAGGTGCTCATTGAAATGGACATTATTGTCAGTTTCATAGCTAATAATGATTCTAGGATCTTCCAGTTTAGGGCAAACTCTCCAGAGAACCCCATACTTTTAAAGTCCCAGCCCCTGGATAAAAACTGCTGATGGATTGTATCAGGGTTGGGGACCTGGGGCTTCATCTTTGTTTCACTGAATAAATAAATGCATAAATATAGTTTCTAATCCCCTTACATTACTTACATTTTCTCTAAATATCCTAAATTTGTACTAGCTTCTAATAAGATTTCACTTATCTGGAATACAAGTTTAGAAATGGGGATACAAAGGTTTTTTGTAAATCACAAGCATGCACCAAAGACTTCACACAGAGCATCTTCTATTCTACTAATATGGCTCATTCCTCTACCACCTCTGACCTCTTATGGACCACCTGATAATGCACTGACCTAAAGAACTGAGCCACACTGCCAAAGATTATGAATCTGGCAGACAAAGACAGGTAAGAAAAGCAACCCTGACTTTCTGAAGGACACTCCAGGAAAAAATCCTGTAGCAGCTGAGCATGAAACACCATGGTTTGAACTTGATGAGGTCCTGAACTATTAGCTTAGTACTTTACTTGAATAAGTTTGGCAACCCTTTCCACTTGCTCTGGATCACTGAGTTCTTATTTAAGGTCTCAAGTCAACAACGTACTGGTTCAATGAGTCAGTCTATACAGCACAAGCCAAATACATATGTAAACACTTTGAGTCCCCACCCTGTCCTCAAGAGTACACTGATCTTTCCTGGAGTTTGGCCTTCATTGCAATGCAAGAAACAACAAAATAGCATAAGCCTAAATTTCCCCTCCAAGCTTAATTGTTCCTCACTAGACCTCTTCTTAACAAACAACTTGCTTCCTTTTGCTAAGATAATTATTAAATATTTTATCATCCTTTAATCCAGGATAAGGTTACCAAACCAGTTTTCCAACATTAAGCAAAAATTCAGCAGTATTTTTCAGGTTTCCAACATATGTTGGTGTAGTAGAGTAAATGAGAGAGGCCTAGCACAGCCAACATTCCATAAGAAATACAGGATTAAAGGAGATACAATAGCAATTTTATATTTCTCCAGATTTACAAGGAAGCAGAAGTGTCCACACTAAAAAAACTTTGCAAACCTCTATGAGGGTTAGTAATTTTTATCTCCTATGTAAGCCATGTCAGGTGTTCTTTTTGTTGACCCTGAAGAAAAATCCAAAAGGCCTATCCCAGTTGAAGTATGTGTGAGGTGCTTCCTCTGCTCACCCACACACCAGTTTGCATACCATACAGGCAATTTCATTGCCTGGATTAACTGTGCTGCCCCATTTTGGACAGGGTGACATTTTTGGACTGACAGCAAAGAGATGGAGGCTGTGTCACAATGGCTGCACAATAAAACAAAGGCTTTTTCCACATCAATGTACATGTTCTTGTTCACCAATGAAAAAAAGGCCATTAGAGAAGACTATGTTGAAAAATAGCTGGGTGTTCAGGGATTATACACAAATCCTCTGTGCAAGTTAAATATTTGTTCAATAATGTCTGGCTGAGAACAAACTCGGAAGTATTACTTTCACATGCAGGGACATGGACAGACAAAAGTTTGATCTTCTATTCATGCACAGGGCTCTCCAAAAGCCCATGGGCTTTCTTTAACTTTGAGCCAACTGTCAACATAATACAAGGATCCTTTATATTATTGCAACATATTCTTCAACATCCAGACAGCACCTCCAACAAATTAGCCAAGTACTCGTTAGCTATCATGTATGCCAGAGGCTTCTCTCAGTATTCTTGGAGCTACTGTCAGACACACATTGCACCTGATCTTTACTCCCAGAAAACAATTAAAATAACAAATATTCTCCTCTTGCTGTCCTGTTCTTTAAGGATACTCATGGTCTTTCCACCATTGCATAGAAGTGGAAAATGAACAAAACTATTTCCTTCCCAAGCTACATAATTCTACCTAGCTTCCCAAGAAGGGAAATAAATCCACTTGAAGGAATAAAGTTCCAAGAATCTCATGAAATAATATAACCACCTGCTGACATCACGTATCTATACCTCAGCTGCAAACTACTCTCTCCCCTTACGACAACCACAAAGTTTCTTTCTGAAAGCTCCTTCTATCCCATCACTAAGATCAGGACTATACTGCACAATTTTGCTGGCACAGCTGTGTTGGCTAGAAAAAAAGCAGGCACACGTTTCTACATTGATTTGGAAAATTTTGCAGCAAGTGGTAGACTATCACAAATTTGACAGACAAAATCTCAGAGTACATAGTGTCCTCCCTTTACATACCTAAAATAGATTGGAAAATACTTAATTTTGATAGATATCGAGTGTCTCCTTCTCCTATCTGTCACTTCTCCGGAATTGCAAAGTCAGGCGTAGCTTTGCATTTTTAAATGTATGATTCAAGTCCAATAGAGGATGAAATGGTCTTTTGCCAATGTAGCTTTTCAAGGGGTTGTTGGACTGTAAAGGAATGGCTAAAGCAGTTACAGACACTACTTGCATTGGCCAGTGTGTTTCTTGTTAATGTCTGCTTCAGAAATTACAGAAAATCAAATTAAGACATTTGCTAACCATCCTGCACACAAACACACTCCTTGTCCTTTATGAGGATACAAACACACGCAACAAACCCAGGGGAGGATGAGACAGAAAACAAGAGGAAACCTCCTCAGCAACCCTGTCATGCTATTTCAACAATGCATAGAAAGCAATGTGTGGGAATTCAGCAAACACTTTTTTAGCAGTAGACTCTGATGTGTAGGCATGACATTTGACTGTTCCTTGCTAAAGAGGTTTGAAACAAAACATACTCAATGAGCAGTCATCTACCTAAAGGATGAGCTGGTTATATAACTGGAAAATAAAACACATCTGCTGCCCTCTATCCCCCCCTTCCTTCCTTTTTTCCTGGGGAAATCAGTAAAGGATCTCTTTCCCATGTTTTTTTTTTTCCTTGCTTTCCATATTTTTCATTGTTCAGATTCATTTTTCTGGGCTTCATCTCCTTCTAGATATTTAAGAAAAAGTCTGTTAAGCAACATTTTCCCGTCTACCTTTCTCCTTAACAGCAGGCAAGAAATCATGCTTCGGTTATTTCGAGGTGGAGCGGGGGGAGGTTAGCTATTTTTGCTTAAAATGATGGTGCCTAATTTGTAACAGTCTCGAGGCTGAAAGGTGAGATAAATTAAATGTGTTGACTCAAAAAAATCCAGGAACAGCTTGCTTTTTAAAATTTCAGGCTCAGCAACTTTATTGATATCCTCATCCCCTCACCCCCAAAGAACTGTGTTTGCCTAAAAAGTATTTTCATTGCCCTTCTCAGAAGCATTAAAAAATTAATTACTGCCTACCATTAAATCTGACACTAATAATCCCAATCTTCTCTTGAGCTACTTTCTTACAGCACAATCCATATCAGGTTTACAGCAACACAGTTAGGCCTTGTGGGCTTGAGTAGCTGAAATCAACTTATTCTGGATTTGCAATGCTCTCTTGTGGCCAAATCATGATGATACAAAAGCAAAATAAAATTTCTGATATTCCCAGGAACAATTAGGAGTCTCTGTGGGCATTACAATCATTTTTTAAAAGTCAGAGTTAATTATGGCCAGTGAAAAGAGACAATTTTAGAACAATCATTTACATTTTGGACTAAGTAGGTAATTCAAAAAAAATTTTAAATGTATATTTAATGACTGGTAAATAGTGTGAAGACCAAATAGTATGAAGACTTTTCTCCCTAAAGGAGAGTCTTTATCTATATATAAAATGATATGATAATTTTGGTATGGATTTTAAATAAATTATTCATAGATTTTTAGAAGAATCACACATATCCCTGTCAAAGTATATGAATGGTGGACCCAGCACAAAGAACTGGGGTGGGGCTGACGTGGAAATCTATGTAGGGTCCCTTGGTATATGTTCAATTCAGTAAACAATATTCTTTAACACCTTTTAGGGAATTAATGGTAGTAGTTCTGGGGAGATTTCTGGGAGAGCACCATAAATATCAGTTCCAGCATATTGCCTTTTATCAATGACATTAGACCTTTGTCAGCAGTGCAAACAATTTGTTTGATACAGCCCAAAAGAGTCAAGAGAGAATAAAGACACATAAAGAATTTTAGAAAGCTTTAAACCTTTTGTATATTGTGGTTATCTACATTAGGTGTAAATACACTTATCTAGGCAACGTGAATAAAGCAGAGCTTTGTACTTGCATTCATGACAAGTGTGTGTAAACCCAACACAATTTAGTATCTGTCTGAGTCTTTATAAGTTATTATAATACACAAAATAGTAAGAAGAAAATCTATTCATTCACTTCTAGCCATCAATAAGTTGATCATAATCATCTTAAAATTTTTAATCAAACCCAGATTCTAAAGTTTTATTATATTTCAATTATTTCAGTATAGACAATGAGTAACTCAAGGTGATACATGTATTGCATTGGTCAGATTAAGTATAAGCATCATACTTATAGGCTTGGCAGTGCACTCACTAGCACCACAACTGAAAGAGATTTGGGGGTCTTGATTGACCGCAAGATGAACATGAGCTACCAATGCAATGCCATAGCTGGCAAAGCAAACCAAACTCTGGCATGCATCCACCAATGCATCTCAAGCAAAACCAGGGATGTCATCCTCCCACTCTACTCAACCCCAGTGAAGCCGCAGCTAGAGTACTGCATCCAGTTTTGGGCCCCCCACATCAGGAGGGACATGGTTACGCTTGATAGAGTCCAAAGAAGAGCCACCCACATGATCAAAGGCCAAGAGAGCAAACCTTATGAGAAGAGGCTGAGGGACACAGGACTCTTCAGCTTGGAGAAGAGAAGCCTCAGGGGGGACTTGGTGGAAGCCTATAAGTATATAAGGCGGGTACACCAGGATCTGGAGGAACAGTTGTTCACCAGGGCTCCCCAAGGAATAACTACATCTAATGGCCACAAACTTCTAGAAGGCCGATTTCGACTGGACATAAGGGAAAACTCCTTTACAGTCCAACTGTCCAGGGTCTGGAATAGACTCCCCCCAGAGAGGGTGCAAGCACCTTCTCTGGACTCACTCAAAAGGTGTTTGGATACATATCTTTCTCAGATCATTTGACCCCAGCAGACTTCCTGCCTATGGCAGGGGGACTGGACTTGATGATCTTACAAGATCCCTTCCTGCCCCTAATGTATATGTATCCATTAATCTATTAATCTAAGTGACTATATTCTAGCAATAAGAAATGTAAACCATAATTTAGTGGTTACTCCACATAATTTTCTAGTATGGTACTAGCTTCAGCCAGATAAATACCTAAAGCTGCAGTTGAATGTTAACTTCCTTGACATCTTCATTTAAATCCAATAAACTACACCCTATACATTATGAAGTATTTATATAATAACAGCAATGATTCCTTGGGTTCCTATACTCCACCAGTATCAACTTTGAAATGGAACAAATCGAGACAGAGGAATAAAATTTACTTCATATTTTGGTAATTTCCAAATTATAATTTCAGAGTCAAAATATTTACAAAATACATAGACATCATTTAAGAGTAAAGTTGAAACCACAGTGCTGTAATTATTTATGGTTGGTCTTTTGCTTCTCTGCTTCAATACAAGCATGTAGATTTTCCTGTTTTATGGTATTCTTACAGTTAGTGTCATCTGCCTTGAGACAGGAAAGACAAAACTGTGTCACTGAGGCATGGGCTGGTTGTTAAGGTTATAAGTCACACTGAATCAGAGAAGGAACTCAGGGAATTGCAAACCCTGCTTCAACAGCCCATTACACCATAGATATGAGGATGTATCATAGTTCAGGTCAATGTTTCCTGCTCCCCCATGTGTTCGAGGCTTGCTTTGCCCTAGACTCACCTTTCCCAGCTCCCTTTATATCTCTCAGAGATGCATAAGGTAAACCACCTTTGCATTTCTCAAATGCAGGAACTGCCACTGTGACGTTTATCTTATGGAGCAGAAAATCTTTACACATTCCATGCAAGTGTCAGTCAGTTTGCTTGTAACGTGTACTTACTTATCCCTAAGTACAACAGCAGTGCTCTCACTTTTAAAGATTTGGAACTCATTTCAAATAGTTATTTGGTTGTTGTATACTCCACCTGGGAAACATGAAAGCTGGCATACACATCCATACACACAGACATACAGGCAGACTTGCTAGCAATTTGTGAAGACTTCATTTTGAATGTGGAACTATTTACATAAAGTTTACCAAAGGGAATATGCATTTTGTTTTACTGCCTTTTCCTGGAGGGAAGAAACACACACACACAACTGAAGGACAAGGAAAGGTAAACATAAGAAAAAGAATGAGTTCTTGTAGATTGTATTTAGTAATTTATAATCATTAATTGTGGCAAGGAAAAAGACAAATGTGAAATATATCTATGTGCCAGCATTAGTCCCACAAATCTGTTATAACTCCAGTTTTCCAAAGTGTTTTGGTATATGTTGTAATGTTCTATACTTTAATATCTCCAGTAAATTGTGGAGGGTTTCAGCAGAATTTTCTGAGGCGAATAAGACATTATTCAGTCTCTGAGTGAAGATTACCACCAGAGAATATTGTACCTTGGGAAGCGCTGATTTAAAAACGTGCAAAGGCCTAGATCCACAGAGGGACATTAAACAGTCAATGGATAAAATGAAAAAACAGTCCCGGTTTCCCCACTCCCAAGTGAGTGCCCTAATAACTCACATGCTCCCATGGTTCAACTCTCTAGCCCAGTGAAGCCTGAATCCTTTTTTTACAAAACAAGCTTCAGCAAAAAGAAGAACACTCTTTCTATATCAGGGAGGGGGAAACGTAGTGGGGGAAGAGGCGGGGACTGTAGAGAGCAGGGAGGGAGGGGCAAAAATTGTAGGGAGCAGGGGGAAAGGGGCAGAGACTGTGGGGAGTGGGATGGTACAGATAGTGGGAAATTGTGGGTAGGGGATGTAGGTGACAGGGGGGCAGGAAGTCTGCAGGTGAGAAAAGTGCGGGGGGGGGGAGGGAGGAGGGCAAACAGGCCATCTGACCCCACCCACAGCCACTGCTTTCTCTGCTGTAGTAGTCAGAGTGGGATGAATTTAAGACAACCCTCTGATAGTTAGATTCTATACCTGAAAAATTGTAACAAATTTATGAATTTTCCATATATAGAATCTAATTATTAGGCAGTCATTTTAAATACAGGGTCAACTTAGATTCAAGTAAATATGGTACTACATATTTTAGTTCACTATATATTTTACTTTTGAAAGACACAGAATTATGTGGGAGTAAGAGCTTCTCTTTTGCTAACTTCTATTATTAGGTTCGAACCGTCCTTCAAATGGTAACAGATTTTAAGTTTCAATGCAGTGTATAAATATCTTTGTCTTATTTTAATTTTTTTAAAGTATTACATATGTAATTTTAGCATCTCTGTGTGATTGCCAATAAAACGGCAAAAAAGGGAAATGTAATGGGGCATGGGGGAAGGAAAAGGGTTCTATAATGAAAAATAAAACCTTCTCACATTTGAAGCTGATGTTTCTTTATTTGGAAAAAAAACAGATACTAAGTAATTTTTTGTAGAAATTACTGACCAGCTCTTTAGCCAATGTAAATTCTAGTGTCACTATGTTTTTACATGTGCTCCAGAGTGGGGGAGGGGCACTTTAATTAGAGCCACTCAAGAGAGCCATTCTAATTAAAGCACCAATGTGGAGGCTGGTTAGAGCATGCTAATTAGCACACTCCAGCAGACACAGTAAATTGAGTCTGTTCCAATACACTGTTATGTACTCTATGTGTATATTGTGTGAAGTATGTATGGCATTAGGAGGAACCTTCAAGATGAGAGGTGATATTTAAATGTTATGCACTAATTACTCTTATTTTGTCTGGATTACATTCATCAGAACTGGTTAAAAACCTTTAATACCCTCTGCATATTTCCTTGTCTCAATTGCTTTTTGTGTTCTTCTACATTTTACTTTTCTTGGATATTCTAGCAAATTAATTCACTAGCAGAAATGTTTACAGGAGCAGGTATGTTTAGTTTTAATGAATAGTTATTGAAACTACAAATATTCACACCAACAGTGTGATTCTAAGTGTTATGTTCAGTCAACAACAGAAGAGAAGTATACCATATGACCTATATGTCCGGTGACATGCACAGTAGGGGGTGCTACTACACAGAGCCACCCTTATCTCTGTGCCAGGCCCAAAACCTTGCTACAGAAGTCTCCCTCAGGAAGCCTACAGTCAGCTGTCCTGCTTCCTGGAGAACACCCATAAGCCTGGCATAATGCTGCCACCACCCAGGCACTGGTCTCTGGCAGGGCTCTGTGCAGCCTGCGGCACACTGATCCTGCAAACCTTGGGGGTGCTTTCCCACAGTAATATTTCTCTCAGCCAAGCACCCCTAGATAGCATCAGGAAAAACTCTAGGAGAATAGAAAGAAGAAAAAAAAAACGCCACTGGCCGAGCAAGGGGCAGAAGACCTTCGCCTTCAGCAGCACAACAATGCAAGTTATAACCTGACACCTTTATTGATGGAGGGCGGGGAGGAGTAGAATGAGGAAGTCAGAATACAACTTGAGCAAACAAAAGCAACATGAGTCTTTTCAGAGATTGGATACAGTGATCCTTTTAGACACAATTGGCCTACACATAATTCCTAACTCCTGGCTGGTTTCCAGGCTTTTACTTACAGAAAATCACTAGGCAGCAGAAGTTTTCAAAATGCCCACCAGAAGGAAAAGAGAGCCCCCCCCCCCCCCCCCCGCTTGCATTCCCCGCCTCCCCCCCCCCCAACCCCAGGAATTTTATCTGGTCAGGTCAGCTGATTGACCAGCCTGAACCAAGAAAAAAGCAAGGAGAGAGAGGGGTCCCCTGAACTGACCCAAGTGAGGGATAGAGAGAAGGGGAGGGGATTTCTTCACATATCCAACCAAAACAACTGCAGACCAAGCCCTACAAGGGGAGACTAGAGAACCTGGACCTTTTCAGCCTCCGCAAGAGAAGGTTGAGAGGCGACCTTGTGGCTGCCTATAAGTTTATCACGGGGGCACAGAAGAGAATTGGTGAGTTTTTATTCACCAAGGCGCCCCCAGGGGTCACAAGAAATAATGGCCATAAGCTAGCAGAGAGCAGATTTAGATTGGACATTAGGAAGAACTTCTTCACAGTTAGAGTGGCCAAGGTCTGGAATGGGTTCCCAAGGAAGGTGGTGCTCTCCCCTACGCTGGGGGTCTTCAAGAGGAGGTTGGATATGCATCTAGCTGGGGTCATCTAGACCCAGCACTCTTTCCTGCCTATGCAGGGGGTCGGACTCGATGATCTATTGAGGTCCCTTCCGACCCTAACATCTATGAATCTATGAATCTATGAACTCATATTTTTTCATAGTATAGTGGTTTGTGGACAAGTTACAGGTAGGCCAGGGTCTGCTTATGTCAGATAGATAAAATGTGTCATTCATGTGACTCATTTTTCTGGTTGTATCATAGACTAGAGTCTTTCAAGGATTTCAGAAGGTTTTTGATCCCCTTGACCAAAACAATCACAGCTTTGCATGGTGTTCAGTAATTCTGTGTCTTTCTTCCTTTTCTTTTCTTTCTTTCTTTCTTTCTTTCTTTCTTTCTTTCTTTCTTTCTTTCTTTCTTTCTTTGTAATGCTCAAATCCATGCTTGATTTCAAAACTGGAAGATCATACTACAAAAAAGCTATCTATACAGGAAAAGTACCATGTGAGATTGGTATCCATAAAGAAAACACATAAGAGATTGTCTGTCTCAAGAACCTTGCAGATAAATTACAATTAGTTTCTCAGCTAATTCTGAACCAGATGGTACAACCACTCCTGCAGTCTGAATCTAGTGAATACACAGACCACTCAGAAAGAAACCAGTGTTGTTAGGATGTATGAGGTAGTAAAGAACCAACTCCCATAAAGACAAGTGAATCATCCTCTCAATTAAGAGAATGTATCACTGAACTGATGAATGGTGTGCTCCTTAGGTACCTGTTACACAAAACTAAAGGGCAGGTCCATATCTTCAAAGTGGAAGCTCAATAAAACAGTAAGGAGAGAGCAGTACATTCTTCCTGCCATAAAAACTAGATTCTAGCCTACAACCTAATTGGGAATACAAAATGGCCTATGGTTGGTTTAACCCTTAAATGCATTCCCTTTGGAGGAAGAGGCAGCTGTCTTAAATTAAAGCAGACTGCAGGTGATTCACAGATTCATAGATGTTAGGGTCGGAAGGGACCTCAATAGATCATCAAGTCCGACCCCCTGCACAGGCAGGAAAGAGTGCTGGGTTCAGATGACCCCAGGTAGATGCCTATCTAACCTCCTCTTGAAGACCCCCAGGGTAGGGGAGAGCACCACCTCCCTTGGGAACCCATTCCAGACTTTGGCCACTCTAACTGTGAAGTTCTTCCTAATGTCTAGTCTAAATCTGCTCTCTGCTAGCTTATGGCCATTATTTCTTGTAACCCCCAGGGGCGCCTCGGTGAGTAAAACCTCACCGATTCCCTTCTGTGTCCCCGTGATGAACTTATAGGCAGCCACAAGGTCGCCTCTCAACCTTCTCTTGCGGAGGCTGAAGAGGTCCAGGTGCCCTAGTCTCTCCTCATAGGGCTTGGCCTGCAAGCCCTTAACCATACGAGTGGCCCTTCTCTGGACCCTCTCCAGGTTATCCACATCCCTCTTGAAGTCCGGCACCTGAAATTGCACGCAGTATTCCAACGGCAGTCTGACCAGCGCCCAATAGAGGAGAAGTATCACCTCCTTGGTTCTGTTTGTCATGCATCTGCTGATGCACGATAAAGTGCCATTAGCTTTTCTGATGACTTCATCACACTGACGACTCATGTTCATCTTGGAGTCCACTAGGACTCCAAGATCTCTTTCTGCTTCCATGCCACCAAGCAGGTCATTTCCTAGGCAGTAGGTGTGCTGGACATTTTTCCTCCCTAGGTGCAGCACTTTGCATTTCTCCTTGTTGAATTACATTCTGTTGTTTTCTGCCCATTTGTCCAACCTGTCCAGGTCTGCTTGAAGTTGTTCCCTGCCCTCCAGTGTGTCCACTTCTCCCCACAGTTTTGTGTCATCCGCAAACTTGGACAGAATACACTTCACTCCCTCATCCAAGTCACTGATGAAGACATTGAAGAGTATCAGTCCAAGGACTGAGCCCTGCTGGACCCCACTGCCCACACCCTTCCAGGTCGATACCGACCCATCCACTATGATTCTCTGGGTATGACCCTCTAGCCAATTCGCCACCCACCGACTGTGTAGTCATTCAAGTCACAGCCTCTTAACTTGTTCACCAGTATGGTGTGGGATACCGTATCGAAGGCCTTCCTGAAGTCTAAGTAAACAATGTCAACCCCTACTCCTGCATCCAGGTGTTTTGTAACCTGGTCATAAAAAGAGACTAGATTAGTCAGGCACGATCTACCTGCGGTGATATTTGGAATGCAATTAGAACGTGTTCAGTCACTAGTGCCCATACAGAACTGTTAATGGATCCAAGTTTATAAAGTAAGTTTGGTCCCATTTAATCTTATGTTCTTGGTAACAAAGTTCTGTGTGCTCTATGTAGTGTAGATTAGGTGTACTATGCACAATATTACTGAGATCTGGGGCGAGCTGTGGCTGACAGTGAATGCATTGCTATGGCTCTCACCTGTGTTTCAGGCTTCTTCATTTGTTTTTATCATTTGCTAGAAAATAAATTATAAGTTATAGAATAAGTTCTTGCCAACCAAAATTACAGACAAACAGACAGTGGTGCAATATAGATACCACTTAGCCCCTGCATTCCTGCCTCGTCAGGCTATTTATCATGGGGGTGAAGAGAGACAGACAGAGATCAATATTTTTACCATATGAACATTTTAGACTTGTGTGGCTCAGAAAGCTAATATTCATTCACATTCTTTTACGTTATATATGGAACAAGGCATTTGTTGTATGTGCATTTGTGTAGCTCTTAGGTTCTTTTGCTGTGAACTACATGGTCTTCATGCAGAAAATCAGTTTGAAGGGCTACATGTCAGTTCAAAATGGTTGCTACTACAGGTAGAAGCATAGACATTGTGCTCTCTCTGTAAAATTTTACATTTGTTCTATTTTTGTTATTCCTGTAATATAATCATAGCTATCCAAACTTGAAATATATTTTTTTGATTTTTGTAGAAACTATAAAATACAGAATCCATAAGAGTATCTAATGGAAAAATAAAGGATATCACAGCTTTCATTTCTATGGTAACGCACTGATGTATTTCCTGACATGAGACTGTTCAGGCACATAAACCAAATGTTTTTTAAGGTTGAGACAGAAGTCATGGGATATCAGAATCATAAGATAGTCATATGCTGGCAAGTGTAGTCATATCTGAGTTTCATAATGCTGAATGCAAGAGCCAATCATTCTACATTAATAGGAAAACTGTAGTTGACTAAGATAAAGTAGACTTTGTTTCATGGTCAGTTTGTTAATAAGACTAAACATCTTAATTTTCTGCATAACATCTCTTTCTTCCATTTTGCATAGTACTAGAGTTGTTCCTTCGTACAATAAAGCTGCATATGCTTTCATTTTATTTTTAGTGAATCATTTTCGTTTTTAGTGCTCAAAAAAAGAAGTCCCTGGAGAATACCAAGTGACACATACAGTGTGACTATAGCTTGTAAAAACCACCCACCAATTTGCTATGCCAAAGCACCAAAGACTCACATTTCTAAAACTTTTCTCTTGGGGCAGAATCTACCAACTGTGATAAATTGTGCCAGTTAAATAAAGATTATGCAGTCAGGAAATTCATCCATAGGTGACTACTTGGAAAGTGGAAATGTTATTTCACACACAGTCTAAAGCCTTTGCTGACTGATGTCAAATAATTGACAGAACCTTATACTTTATATTACTTTTCTCTTTCTTTAAATTTCCACCTTTTTCATGATTTAATAAAAGAAATGTGTATTATTCTGCCAGTGTAAAGTATAAGCCTATCATAACTTTCCTGTGACTATGGAGAGGGAAACTTCAGCTTTCTTTGCTCCTTTAAATTGATTTCCCTTTCTCCTCTTCCCTCTTTAGGTACAAGTGAATTAAATCACCCCTACTTATGCTTAAAGCTATTCTTCTTTTATTTCAACATTCCCTTTACACCTTCCTTAGCATCAGACCAACAAATTTATTTATTTGTTACTTTAGTTTATAATGTATATGTCAGTTCCATGAGATCTCAGGCTGCTAACATTTCCTTCCCATCCCTTCAATTTTGTATGCCTGACTTCCATTTTTGCCCTTCCTCATTCCCTCTTTGATATTATTATCCTTCTTTCTTCCTCAGTGCTTCATTTTCATCCATCTCCCCATTATTTTCTTCTAAGACTTTTGGGTATCTCTGTATACTGATTTTATTAGACATTATTTCCTCTTTCATATTTGTTTTCATATCCTTTCTTTTGGTCCCTTTTGCTCTCTGGTTGTCACTTTACTTAGCCTTATATTGGATTTGAAAGGCAAGGTCAAAAAGTGTAATTAAGTTTCAAACCAGTATATACCAGTATAATCTAAATGGTGCTAGGTTTAAAAGTTGCCTGCATAGAAACAGGATAGGCCTATCACATTTATTATAGGATGACAGTGTATGCAGTGCTCTCCAAACAAAAAAGATACACTTACTGCTCCTGCTTAAGGGATAACCTTAATAAAGAAACAGAGAACACATGCAAGGCAAATCCAAAGTGTGTAGACACTCTCAATAGACTGAGAGGCTATTGAGAATGAGGGAGCTTGTTTATGTTTTAGATTTATATCCCACCCCATCCATTGTAAATATAGGGCAGTGGTTCTTGACTGTTTTGGACTTGAGGTACCCTGCACTGGACGTGAGGCACCCCTCCATAACTTCTGTGAAATGAATGACACACAGTTTGAAAAACTAATTTATATATTAAAGTGCTTGCTTCTTTGCCAAGGGGCCAGCAGTAGGGATGGGGGATCATCCAGGCAGGGACAAGCCTGAGCCTGCATATATCTGCTTAGTTTATCTGCTTATCTCCTAACACCTCATAGCATCTTTCCAAAGATCTGGCAGCACCCCATCCACCCTGGTTGAGGATCAGTATAAGAGACCGAGAGTGAGAGAGAGAAAGAAAGAGAGAGAGAGAGAGAATGTGCCTTTGTCTGCCTTCTTTCTCCACATTTCACCTGGACTTATACTGTGCTCTTTGCTGATGTTTTTATACAGTTCTTCCTACAGTATCTGTACAGAGGGTTCTGAAAAATAAAACAAATTTAGAGTCTGCTAGTGGGGCAGCTCAGGGTAAAAGGGAAAGTCCTCTCTATTGCTTGAGTCTAGAACAGGTTCCTCCCCATGAAAAAGAAAATCCCCTTTAGGGCTTTATTACACATTATACTATGAGCTGCACAAATGTGGATCAGTGTTAGTGCTACTTGACTTCGGAGCAGTCACACTTCAGGCCAGCAGGGCCTGGAGGACTAAAAGGTAAGAATCTTCCCCCTCCCATTTCAGTGTTCCCACTGCCCTGTGCTCCCCCCAGGTCCTCCCACCCCTGGGGGCTCCTCCCTGCCCCCAACTTACTTGTGGTTGCCTGTGTTGTCTGTCCCAAGGGAGCAGGCAGAGTAGGGTTAATCTGCAGGCTGAGGGCACACCACTGTCACAGGGCTGCTGCTCTTCTCTGAGCTGAGCCCTGCCCAGAGAGTAGCAGCAGGGACCAGTGACCAGGCAGCCAAGTTAAGTCTTCTCTGCCTGCTCCCCCAGGACAGACAGTGTGGGCAACAACAAGTAAGTGGGGAGAGGAGTAGGCAGGGAGGTCAGCTGGTGGGGTATTTACATTAAGATGTAGCCTAGAGTGGCTACACCTTCACATAACATGAGCTGGATAATAGCGGTGTGCAAAACGGGCCGTATTCAATTTGGATTTGGCCCAAATTGGGGGCTGTGATTCGATTTGTTGATTGAGATCACTGTCCCTGATTCAATTCTGATTCAGAGAATCAGCAATTTGGCTATAGATACAGCTTTAAATGTTTTTTCTACATACCTTGAGGTATCAGGTGTGGCTTATGAATGCTGCAATGGTGGAGCAGACGGAGCCCCCCCCCCCCCCCCCCCCCCCCGTGCTCGAGGGAGAACCTGGAAGTGGACCAGAAGTACTTCTAGTCAACTTCCAGGTCCACTGCTGCTAAGCACACTGCCCCCCCCCCCGCACCTTCCTGGCTTGGCGATTAGCCATGGGGGGACCCTGGGTGCTCCCCCAGACCCAGGAGGCACCAGTCACTGAGCTGGGGAGGCCCCAGCCCCCCCCCCCCCCCGTGAGCTCCCCGGCAGACCTGGAAGTGGACCAGAAATGCTTCCAGTCCACTTCCGGGTCTGCTACTGAGTGCACTGAGGTGCCCCCCACACTCCTGTGTGATGCTACATCTGCCTCAGTATCACAGCATTCATAAACCACCTGGTACCTTGAGGTATGTAGAAAAAACATTTAAAACTGTCTATGTCTGAATTGCCAAATCTTTCCAACTCAATTCAGAGGGTTCCAGTTCGATTCGGAGAGATTAAAGGATCTCTTGGTTTGATTCAGATTTGGAGATTCGGCCACTAAATCAGGCCAAATCTCTGCTAAATTGAATCAAGGACCAAAGCTTCACACAGCCCTACTAGGTAAGAAAAATCAGAGATAATCTGTTCTGGAGCAATATTAACTGTAAACCACCTAACAAATACTTAAAGCTAGTTCCAGGTGTTAATGTGCGGAAAATCCAGATGTTAAGAGCTTCAGGAGCCACCCAAAATTACTATGTAATGAGGCCCTTAGATTTATAATTGATCTTTTTCTTTTCCTCAGCCAAGGAATTGTAGCTCTTCTGCAAGGTTATATTTCCTCTCTTAATTTGTGCCCTCTTTCCCTCATAGCCTACCTTGCTGGTTCTGCAGTGTGCATGGATCTAACTGTAAATACTTTTAGCAAATAGTTTTAAAGAGTATAGATTTTCATCTTCAGGAAGCTCTTCAAAGATAATTTGAGATTTTTCACATCAGGGTGTGATTTAGCAGGCTATATATCCATGAGCTAGAAATAGCAGCTGGTTTCATGTAGGGTGAGGTTAGTTTCTCTTCAGCTCTTGTATGTTGAAAGTTCATACCATTTCAAAGGAGAGAGACCTTAGGGGACTTGATTGAAATTATCTGAATTATTTCCTCCTTTTTTTCTTGTTTTCACATAATCATCCACCCTTCACCAAAACTATTCTGCTCTGAGAAGGTAACTTAACCATAATTCAAAGTCCTAACTAAATTGAAAGCGGAATCCTGTTTCAGTTTGCACTCGAAATGAAATATCTGATTCCTTAGGAAAGGACTAAATCAAGCCTGGGTCTCTTCCTTCAAAGAGGAGATACTCCTTCAGTGCATTCAATTTACCCTACTTTGAAAAGCAACAAAGAGAATAATTCTGCCCTGACAAGAGAATGGATCTTCCTGATCTTTATTCTCTATTATTATCATTTATTAATCAACTAAGCTTTGGAGAAAGTTGGAACCAGGTTTGACTGTTATGCCAATCCCCATATGCCCAAAACATATTCCCTGCACAGGCCCAGGCTAACAATTTCTGTGTGCGATTAGACTATTACAGTAAACAATCATGATTATTACCAAAAGACAGTTTTCTCTCAGCTCAAATAGGCAACTCTCCTTTCTATGTTAGCTTAATATTCAGAGTGATAGGGAATCACGGTGTCAAACAGAATGATGCATTAGTTGAAGCAAATTAATGAATCAAACACACTTACTACTTTCAGAGCTTGTGATCTAAAATTTTGATCACAGACTCCTCAGGACAAGGACCTATCACTTGTCACTCAGCTGAAAAGCACTTTACACATTCAGGACTCCGTATTAATAATAGGTGTCTTTTTTTTTCTTTTTTTTTTACAGAACACTCTATTAGACTTCTGAAACCACCTCAATCTACAAGCCTTACAAAGTATGTATTAGTACCTAGAACCTATTTAATTGGTTTCTGTTGAGCAAAGAGACAAGTAGGGAAACTACCACCAAACCAGGATTTAAAAAGTCTGAGCAAAATAAACAAAAGCAAAAAAACTTGCATTCAGATTTTCCAAAATTCCCTACCATCTCAGGAAAAGTCTGGTTCCTAGCTAAATCTAATGCAATGAAAAGCAAATAAGTCATGCCCTTCCTTTTTATAAGATGTGTTTGTTTCTTCCTAATTGGACAATTTGCACCAGCTGAGCCAAAGCACATTTCTCCCTGATTGTTTTATCAGTCTTTAAATTGAGGGCAAGCAGCTGTGGTGGCTCCAGTGCTCAGCACATACTATTATGTGCATTTCCTTACCATTCTCCAGGAATGGTGTTGTACATTATAAAATAAAATTAAAGAGCAACTTCCTGGTGCTGTGCTAGATATGGGGAGAAAGAAAGAACAGTTCCTGCGTGACCACGAGAGATGGCAAAGCAAATAAAATGTTTCCCATTATTTCAGTTCCACTGCCATCCTTTAGCATAGGGTATGAATAGAGAGAAGGGCATATAGTATTAATTTCCCTTTCCCCTCTTCTACAATGGAAATTATTTGGCAAGGTGACCCCAAAGCTGGGACAATCTATTAATCTGATGGGATATAAGTGGCCGACCACTGACCCCTCAGGACCCAGGGGAGGATCTTCCAAGTCTATTGTTCCCACAGTAGCAGGGACCAACCCCACTCTACCCTCCCTCCACTAGAACAGAACAATTGGAGAGAAAACTCCAGTTTCACACTAGGTTTCCTCCAGTTTAGCCCCCTTGTGGTTTTCTTCCAGGTGGGGGGCGGGGGCGGAAGAGCTCTTCTCCTTTTTGTAAGTGGGGGTATCTTTTTGCTGGATAATCCTCTTTAAACATTCAACCTCCACATTAATGTTTTAGCGGCACTATGGATTCACTTCAAAATTAGATCTTTACAACTGACTGACTAGTACATTTAATTTACCTACTGCACCAAACAGCTGTTCAGCTTCTGTTCAATCTGAGAGCAAATGTAATTAGTGCATGTTCACTACTACGTTCTTGTTATGTTACCAAGACATATCGTCTGAACAGTTAATTACTGTAGAGACAATGGCTAGACTTACCTGATATTGTACATTATTATTCATCATTGATTCATTTTTTTCTTCTTCACTGGTAATTTCATTAACATTGCTGACAGCATGTAACAGGGAGCCCTTTTGATCTTTAGCACTGTTATGTCTCCTCCAATGTTGCTTAAATTCTTCTAGTATACTGCATCTCTAAATTGAAACCAAACTTATGTATAACTTCAACTGATGTCCATTCCATAGAGCTAGAAAAAAGTGACACATAATCATGAAATCCCCTGATTTAACATATGTAAAGACACTGTGCATCTCAAGGCTTCATTTATCATTTTACTTTAATTCCCTTTTCTCTGCCACTGAGCTGTAGCAAAACCCCCAGCTTTTTTTTTAATTTATTTTAAAATGCATTGCCTCACCTTCCCCAACCATTTCTGACTTTTTCTCTCCCTCTCTATTCCCTATAGATAAGTATAAGTGAGCTCAGACTTAGGATAAGCTTTAAACATTTTTATTTTGGTAGCAAGTTTTTGGTTTTGAATATCCACTGTTTTATATTGTATTATTATTAGGTTTGTATTGATTCTTAATGTTGTATATTGTATTATTATCATTTTCAGATTGATTTTTATTATTTCATATGGATATTGTATGGTTTAGGCCTGTGTTTGTAAGTGAACCAAAGTCTTGTTAAGTTTCCATTTTATATGTCAAGCCTCCATTGTCTGTCCTCTGCCTGGGCATCCCATGTTGCAACAATATGATTCATTGTACCCCTCCCATGTAAATTGGTTCCCTGATGAATGAGAATGATTGGGAATGATTGAAATACAATGGTAGCACGCCTCTACTGAATGGTCTGTAATGACTGGGACATCACCTCTCATTGATTCATCCAGGAACCACGTCTCTGTTTCTGGGTGAGGTCCAAGACCAGCATTTGAAAAACAAAAGACCCTGCAGAACCGGCAACTCTCACCATTACAGACACCCAAAACTGTACATCCGTGCATGGAGCACACATGCTCAGTACACCAGGGTCTGACCCTTGCCTGGGTATGCCTCCTGTCACTAGGGTCACATAAGGTCTACCCCTATAAAAAGGGGCAGTGAAGACAGACCCAGTGGGATGCCCTCTCCATCTGGACCAGCACCATGCCACACCACCTATCCACCCAGAGGCCCTGCCAGCGACCCCACTCTGGACAACATCTACTGGACAAGGACCTCTTTCGAGCCTGAATAAGTAGATATTACCTGCACACCTCCTCCCACAATTGGGATTCATTCTCTCTCTCTGTCTCTCTCTCTCCTCCTGGACTTCAGTGGACTTCAGCCCCCACACCAAACCTCTCTAACCCCTGCTGCCATTTTCTGTGCATGGGTGTGGGTGTGGGTGCAAGGGAACCAATAAGACATTGTGTCACCATCTCTCCTTTGCCTTTCAGTCTCTCCTGCTGCTTTTCCTGTGATTTTCTGCTGTCCCCCTGCTTCCCATGCCCCTACTGCCTTTTCCCTGTGACTTTCTTCTGCTTTTCTCTGCTTTCCCACTGCTCCTGCCACCTTTCAATCTCTCCTGCTGCTTTTCCTGTGATTTTCTGCTGTCTTTCTCTCTGTTTTCAGGCTTCCCCCACACCTTCTATAGTCACCCCCCCCCCCCACAGCTTCCCAGCTCCTTGTGGCTGTCCTGCAGTTTCCTCCAGCAGCTGGAGCCTTTCTCTAGCTCCCATCACCTACTGCTGCTCCCTGCAACTTCTTTAGCTGCCCCAGAGCCATCCTCTGGCTCCCCACATCCAGAGCCCCTCTTTAACACCCACACTTTTCCTTAGTCCTATTTTCCCTCTCCCCACCTACCTTTTCAGCTCCCCCATAGCCCTGGCTCCAGTCCCAGCTTCTGTGCCGGCATCGCGTCCCTGTTCTGCAGGCTTTGGGCATTGTCTTTTAATCAATTAAGATCAAAAACCTAAAGTTACCCCTGAGCCTCAGTTCTTCAGCCCAGGCCCCTCTAGTCTACTGGTTCTAATCCCGGTCCCAGTAACTTTAACTCCCTACACTTCTACTTTCTTACCTTAACCTTTCCCCAGGTATCCCAAGTACACCAAGCACATACATACATACACATCACAACACCCAACTTAGGAACTCACTTGTGTGTATGTGTAGGTGGGTGGTATGTGTGTAAATTAATGAATATACATATATATACACATATATAGATATCATTGTGTGTGTGTGTGGTATATGAATTAGTAATCCACATATGTGTATGGGATGTGCAGGTGTTGGTAATTGGTAACTGATTCTGTCTAAATTTGATGTGTGTAGTGTGTATGGGCTTAAACTGGTGATAGGTGTGCATGAGCCTATACTAGTTATTTTGAACATGTGTGTATCTGAGTTGCGAGTGTGTGTGTGTGTGTGTGTGTATGTGTGTGTGTGTGTATATATATATATATATACATACACATATATATACACATGGCATTGTGTACATGATATACGAATTAGTGATCTGTGTCTAACTTTTGAGGTGTATAGTATGTCCTTGAATTGGTAAGAGGTATGCATGTGCCTAGGCTGGTCTGAATGTGTATGTGCCTGGGCTGGTAATATGTATGCACCTAATTGATTTGTGTGTTTGTATATATGCAATTGTATACCACGACCTCCTGTCTAACAGTGCAATATTGAGATCCTGAGCATTGGCCTGACCCCTCAGGGCAACAGAGCAACTGATCAAGCTCAATGATTCTCTGCTCCAGTTCCTACCTCATTCACTTCAGAAATGGGATTAAAAATTATAATGACAAGAGGAGAGCTGGGCAGGGATCAGAGCACTAGCCTGGGTCTCAGGAGACCCAAATTAATTTATCTGTTCTGTCACTGACCTTCTGTGTGACCTTGAGATCTCTGTGCCTCAGTTCTCCATCAGTAAAATGGGATCAATACCAGAGTCCTATGTCAGATAATATGACGATGGGAAGGCTGACAAGTATACCTGACAGCTCATCTAATTCTATCCCTGTCATGCTGATGTCCAGTAAAAGATATCAGCCACAAAACCGCTTACCTCATCAATATTTCCTGGACCATCATGGTTTCAACATAACTTTAATGCTACCAATGAGTTTTAGTTACTTGTATGGGAAAAGAGAAAGTAAGGAACACTATTGAAAAAAACAGATAAAAAGGTATGCGTGAAGAAATGGAATGTTAAGGCTTTTAAAGGAATGGAACCTCCAACATCGCAATACTTTAAGTGGGTAAACAGTCATGATGACATGATGACTATTAATCATGGCTGCTTGCAGATATTAAAAAAAACCCTGGCGCTTTACTTTAAATTCTGTGTACTCCTGTGCTGAGCCCAGCACATGCCCAGAAGAGACAGCGCTTTAGTTGGACCCAGCTCACCTGACGTCTGTATAGATGGTAGGTTTATTAGGTACTTTAGTGGGGCTTAAGTATTAAGTACTGTAGGTATTTTAGTAGAGCTTTTTGGGTGCTTTTATCTACTAGCTGATTGAATCAGGTTTAGATATAAGTGCCAAAAACCTCACTGAAGTGCCCAATCTATATGGACACTGCAGAGCTAGTCCCACTAGGGGGAATGCCTTACTGGATCTGGTATTGGCAACGGGGGATGATATGGTAGGGGACCTACAGATCGATGGCCATCTGGGGGACAGTGATCACCTAATAATAGAATTCACCATAAGACGTCGAGTGGGTAAGGTAACCAGTAGGGTGAAAGTGCTAGACTTTAGGAAAGCTGATTTCAATGAACTCAGGCAATTAGTCAAGGACACACTGCAGAGTAGGAGTTTTGAAGCGATGGGAGCCCAAGAAGGGTGGCTGTGCCTTAAGGAAATGATCCTTCCGGCGTAAAGGGAGACGATCCCGATGTGAGGAAAAAGAGGGAAAGGGTCCAGGAGGCTTCCTTGGCTGACCAGAGAAATCCAGGGCAGCCTACGGGCCAAAAGGGGGGCACATAAAAAGTGGAAACAGGGAGAGATCACCAAAGAGGAGTATACCTCCTCTGCTCATGCTTGTAGGGAGGCAGTTAGACGGGCCAAAGCTACCATGGAGCTGAGGATGGCATCCCAAGTACAGGATAAGAAATTGTTTTTTAGATATATAGGGAGTAAAAGGAAGGCCCAGGGAGGAATAGGACCCCTACTAAATGGGCAGAAGCAATTGGTGACGGACAGGGGGGACAAGGCTGAACTCCTCAACGAGTTCTTTGCCTCAGTGTTCCTAAGAGAGGGGCAAGACAAGTCTCTCATTGGGATTGTGGAGAGGCAGCAGCAAGGCACCAGACTACCATGCGTAGACCCTGAGATGGTGCAGAGTCACTTGGAAGAACTGGATGCCTTTAAGTCGGCAGGCCCAGATGAGCTCCTTCCAAGGGTACTGAAGGCACTGGCCGACGTCATTACACAGCCACTGGCGGGAATATTTGAACGCTCGTGGAGCACAGGCCAAGTCCTGGAGGACTGGAAAAGGTCCAATGTGGTCCCCATTTTCAAGAAAGGGAGGAAGGAGGACCCGGGCAACTATAGGCCAGTCAGTATCACCTCCATCCTTGGCAAAGTCTGAAAAAATTATCAAGGCTCACATTTGCGAGAGCCTGGCAGGACAAATTATGCTGAGGGGAAACCAGCACGCGTTCGTAGCAGGCAGATCATGCCTGACTAATCTAGTCTCTTTTTATGACCAGGTTATGAAACGCCTGGACACAGGAGGAGGGGTGGATGTCATATACTTAGATTTCAGGAAGGCCTTTGATACGGTATCCCACCCCATACTGGTGAACAAGTTAAGAGGCTGTGACTTGGATGACTACACAGTCCGGTGGGTGGCGAATTGACTAGAGGGTCGCACCCAGAGAGTCGTGGTGGATGGATCAGTATCGACCTGGAAGGGTGTGGGCAGTGGGGTCCCGCAGGGCTCGGTCCTTGGACCGATACTCTTTAATGTCTTCATCAGCGACTTGGACGAGGGAGTGAAGTGTACTCTGTCCAAGTTTGCTGATGACACAAAGCTATGGGGAGAAGTGGACACACCGGAGGGCAGGGAACATCTGCAAGCAGACCTGGACAGGTTGGACATATGGGCAGAAAACAACAGAATGCAGTTCAACAAGGAGAAATGCAAAGTGCTGCACTTAGGGAGGAAAAATGTCCCGCATACCTACTGCCTAGGAAATGACCTGCTTGGTGGAACAGAAGGGGAAAGGGATCTTGGAGTCCTAGTGGACTCCAAGATGAACATGAGTCGTCAGTGTGACGAAGCCATCAGAAAAGCCAATGGCATTTTATCGTGCATCAGCAGATGCATGACGAATAGATCCAAAGAGGTGATATTTCCCCTCTATCGGGCACTGGTCAGACCGCAGTTGGAGTACTGCGTGCAATTCTGGGCACCACACTTCAAAAGGGATGCGGATAACCTGGAGAGGGTCCAGAGAAGGGCCACTCATATGGTTAAGGGCTTGCAGACCAAGCCCTACAAGGAGAGACTAGAGAACCTGGACCTTTTCAGCATCTGCAAGAGAAAGTTGAGAGGTGACCTTGTTGCTGCCTATAAGTTCATCATGGAGGCACAGAAGGGAATTGGTGAGGTTTTATTCACCAAGGCACCCCCGGGGGTTACAAGAAATAATGGCCACAAGCTAGCAGATTTAGATTGGACATTAGGAAGAACTTCTTCACAGTTCGAGTGGTCAAGGTCTGGAATGGGTTCCCAAGGAAGGTGGTGCTCTCCCCTACCCTGGGGGTCTTCAAGAGGAGGTTGAATATGCATCTAGCTGGGGTCATCTAGACCCAGCACTCTTTCCTGCTTATGCAGGGGGTCGGACTCAATGATCTATTGAGGTCCCTTCCGACCCTAACATCTATGAATCTATGAGCTGGGTCAAAGTAATGTGCTGCTTCTTCTTGTAAAGAAGATTTTTTGTTTTGTTTTTGTTTTAAATGTCTGCAAGGAGCCCATATGCCTAAAAATAAGCATGTCTTTAAGGGACAATGAATTTAGTCAGAATTACTTGGACTGATTGATCTAGTCCAGGGGTGGGCAATTATTGGGGCCTGCAGGCCACACAGGGAGTTTTGCTAAGCTGTTGCAGGCTGAGTCATCACCTCCCCCTTTCCCCCTCCCCCATGCAACAGCTCACCAAAACTTCCTACATAGGATGGGGCTGCAGGCAGGCAAGGAGTAGTGTTCAGCACAGGGACGGGAAAGCAAGGGGCAGGGTCACGGGGCAGGGTCATGAGGTGGTGACAGGGCTGGGCCAAGGCAGAGCTGTGATCTGGTACCCACATGCCCCTGCACTGGGCAGCAGTTCCACGGGCAGGGACATGCAGGGACTAGATCTTGGCTCTGGCCCCAGGCTTGCACTGTCATCACCCCAAGATCCCAGGTCTTCCTGGTGGCAGCGGCCATCATTCCAGCTGCCACAGCTGGACCCAGTCCATGGACGCACTCACCACTAGGGGCAAGATCCATGTAGGTAGGGCAGGGTGCTTGTCTGGGCAGATGTGATGGGGCTATGGGTGGGCAAGGAGCTGCATCCAGGATTTTGGGGCAGTGATAGCACAAGGCCAGGGCCAAGGTTGGGCCAGAGCTGCAGTCTGCTCCCTGCATGCCCCTGCCTGCGGAACTAGTGCCTATCGCAGGGGCGTGTGGGCAGCAGATCATAGCTCTGCCATGGGGCCCACCCTTGGGCTGTCACCACTCCAAGATCCTGAGGTCTCTCTGGCCCTGCCCATCTTGCTCCTGGATGCTGCTCCCAGCCATCCTGTGTCCCCGTCCCAGTCACCCAACTGCATGCCTGTTCAGGTCCCGCCCCCAGTGGTGGATGTGGGGCAGATGGTCCAGAATGCCCAGGAAGTGGGGCCAGATCCAACAGTGGCAACCAGAAGAAGCCACTGCCTTCAGGACTTCCGGGATTATAGAATCTAGCTGCCACACTGCCCCAACCCCACTGTGCTCCCAGGGGAGGCAGGACACATCTGCCTGGGCTGGGCAGGATCAAGGGACCCACTGGGGGCTGGGAAAAAAATCCCTCAGTGGGCCGGATGTGGCCCACAGGCCATATTTTGCCCACTCCTGATCTAGTCCTTGCCCTGTAAAAGTATTTCCAATTTTTTAATGGGTCTAGTGCTCTTGAACACCCTGTTCTTTCTTTGCTTTTCCCATATATATTCTTTGTTTTTCCTGAATATCTTTTCCTCAACTCCTCTTTACAGAGCCTTCTCAACATTATGTATTTCTATAGTGTTCTTAACAGAAAAATAGGTTGCTCAGTGGCCCAAACAATCAAGCAGTCACAAACAATGCATCTCTGGAATATATATCAAACCTACGTGTTGTATAGGAGTTGAAGAGAATGATGGATATATACTTTATATGGTACCACTCATTCTGCTTTTCAGAATTCATTTGTGTATATATTGAAAGTGTAGTAAACTTTACGGGTATGTTTGGGCAGCTCTGATCACTTCTTAAGGGATAAGTGGTCCAATGAAAAAATCACCACGCAGAATTTATGTAACTGGCAGTCATTCCTGGAACAGGCACAGAACCAAGTTAAACTTAAGCCCGACTTACCTTTCACCTCCCTAGAGAGCATTCCCTTCAATCCACTGATGTCACTGGCAGAGCCATGTGGCTGGACCTCACGTCAACACAGTCTGCCCTGAGTAAAGATAAATAAACTAAGAATAAATAGAGGACTTCAAACTACTAGCACCATCAGTACCTTACACCACTTGAACAAATATTTACTCACTAATTAAACAGGTATTAAAGAGGCAAACAAAAATGTGATAAACATGAAAAATAACTGAGAATTGGGTTTCTTAAAAAAATCTTATCTTGTCTCTAGTTCTTTCTTGCAAATGCTTTAAACTATATCTTGGCATACACATTTCTTCTGCTGATCCTTATGGGGGTAATAAAACATTCCATTTTTATTTCAACACATGAATTTAGCAATAAACACATGACAGGGATGGTACTTGCTAGGAGAGTTACTGTATATCTTAGGTCCACTGCGATGCACAAAACCAAAGTCCAGGTGCTAAGTTTCAACACCCAGGACTGGCCTTGCCACACCTTCTCAGGTAGTACCTGCATATCCTGGAAATATATGAGCAGGACATGTGCCCTGCAAGAGGGTGAAAGTGAAGTGTGCAGCGATGCTATGCCACTTTTTCTTCAGTGTTTGGAAAAAGATGCTAAACTCCCGAACCTTGGTCTGATTGCATCTATTCCAGCATCAAGATAATTGTGAGCTTACTCCACATTTAAAATTTGACCTTGTAAATCCCATGTAGCTAATGAGTACCTCTGAGCACCTCACAAGCTCAGTGCAATGGATCTCAGTGCAACAGATCTCGGCCTTTTTAGACTCAAGGCAACCCCTGCTAGACTCAAGACACACCTCATAAAATGCCAGCTCTTAGCTTTCACCCATTTTTTGACTATGGAAAAAATAATAGAGCAATCCTTCTGTTACAAAGAACTCCACCGACACCATTATAGGTCAGAATGCTTTTGAAACTATAAATTCCTCTTTGAAATATCTGAGTTTATTTTGTAAATTGTGTGCAGGTGTTTGCATACCTAACAGTTGAAAATCACTGCTCTAATATATACATCCTTTCTGGCAAGGTAGGAAAGCTCTTTTATCCCTGTTTTTCAAATGGAGAACAGAGGCATAGACATGTCAAGTGATTTGCCCAAAGTCACACAGTAAATCTGTGGGAGAGCAATGTGATGAATGCAGATCTGGACAAGGCTAATATTTAAACCACAAGATTACCTTCTTCTGTAATGCCAGCTACTCTGACAAACCTATGTTAAAGCAAAGGCTCAGCTCATCTGAAATTAAGGACGCAACTCTATAGGGGGCTGCATGTCACTGATTCTCTCATCTCACTGCGTGGGGATTTCTCACCGTGTAAAGATGCATTATATGATAGTGCAAGACACAACTGCAAATTTGTTTCAGACAATGCAGGATCAGATACAGGATGGAACAGCAGTTCTGCTTATGATTGAAAACTTGCTCCTAGCCATGTATATAAGTAATAGGGCTGTGTGAAATGGCACTGTTCCATTTTGATTTGCATTTTGACGTTTCAACAGAACAGCATTTCATTTCGAGTGGTTGCTTTGATTTGAAACCACTGTTCCGCTTTGTTTTGATGAAACAGTTTTGCTGTTTCGATGCTGTTTCAATGGTATGTCAATGTTTCACCCATAGGCTATAATGGGGAAGCTCGAAACAGCCTATAACTTTGTCATTTCTAGCCTGATTTAGATGACACTTGCAGGAATGGTAGCCTGAGGGCATGAAGCCTGCCCAGTTTCAAGGAAATAGGTACAGGGGGTTCAGGGAAACTGGACCTCAGAGTCTTGAAAATAAAACTCGTGTCATGTGTATGTGTTACGCCACAGTGGGGTCAAAGCTGCAGGCATACTACCCCTCCTGAGGCTGCAAAACCTGCCAAGTTTCAAGGAGATAGGTGCAGGGGCTTGGGGGAAACTGTACCTCAAGATGCTGACAAGCAGAACTTGTGACATAGGTGACACTGTGTGTGTTAAGGCGCAGCAGGGTGAAAACTGCAGGCATGCTAGCCCCTGCTGAGGCCACGAAGCCTGCCAGCTGTCAAGGAGATAGGTGCAGGGCTTTTGGGTTCTGGGGCCCTGCACCTCTAGCTGCTGACAGGCAAAACTCGTGACATGGGTGGGTGACACTGTGTGTGTCTGTCAAGGTGTACCCTCACTCAACTGACACCAAGGCAGAAAGCAGGGCAGTTCAAACAATGCTGCCTTTTATGCTGTTTTTCCATCCCTCCCCCAGAGCGCTGAGATTGGAAGGGACCTCAGGGGAGGGTGACAGTCACTGGCCAGCTACACAGTCAATAATAAGAGCACTCCTTCCCCCTCCCTCTCCTTACTTTAGTTTCTGTTTCCCTGCAGGCAAGCCCAGCTTGAGCTTTGAAACTCAAAACATTTCGAAATTTTCAAAATGGTTTGACTTGCCTTGTTTCATTTCGATGCTGTTTCAAAGTTCTGTTTCATTTTGATTTCGCTGTTTTGAGCTAAAATTAGTTGAAAGAACGTTGAAACAAAACTGCAGGTGAAATTTTGCACAGCCCTAATAAGTAATACTTTATGTAAACACCATGGTTTTGTTTTATGGTTTTTTTTCATTTAGGTCAGCCAGAGGCTGCTCAACTGCAATGTTGTGTTCAGCTATCTACCATCTTTTTGTAGTGGATATTCTTCAGATTTGTTACTTTTGCCTCATGGGGATCCCAGAAGCTCATACTAAGCATTTACTTTCCTCCCTGGGGTTGTTCAGGAATGCGGGACTTTATACATTTACATCTCATCTCCCTGCCTGCCCTACACATTACCCTGTCCACCAAGGGAGACAGAGAAATGCTGGGTTTCTAGTTGCCTCGTCATGTGAAGGACATATGTTTACACATCTCATTTGTAGAAATCCAAATTTTTTGCACTTTCACATTCACTGACAAATGTGGAAAAGAGAATGGGGGCAAACTGGCACAAAAGAAATTGGAGTTCTGTGAAAGCGATGCTAGCGAGGAACATTTAGAGGCATAAGTGAAAGTTGTGCGTGTCCCTTTTATTGAGGGGAAACATCAGCAGAGATGACTGACCCTTCTGAATTTTGGAATATAATTGAAATGACAAATTTTGAAACATCGGGAAGTTAAATCAGGGGAGCATAAATTTCCCAGCCTCTTTTTATCCAGCTTCATATGACTGGGTATGAACCAGATATTTATATAACAACATCCCTATAACTTGGGAGCAGAAGCACTGGATAGAGAAGAGAAGATTATGCACTGGACACAAGAAACTCTCTTTGTGCAAGGTTCCCTCTAAGCTGCGCGCGTGCGCAGCCATGCACAAGAAAAAATCTTGCCGTGCAGTAACTTTTTAATGCCACGCACCCGCCCCAACCCGGCCACAGTCTGCTGCAGAAGTGGGGAGGGGTGGGCACACTGAGATACCCATGTACTCCCAGTCAGGATTGCTGGCTTGAAGGTGCCTGATCTTTTGTGGGGGGGTTAGGGGTGATGGTTATGGGTTTCTGACAGCCCCTGTTGGGAGGTGTGAGCTCTCTTGGTGGGGTTTGGCTCGGGGGACTGCCCAGATGCTCTAGATGGAGCAAGACAGGAGCCCAGGCAGCCTGTGCTGAGCAGAACATGATGGTAGAGGCACAGCCACGTGCAGCTGGTCCCGTGGAGGTGGGAGGCAGCTCTCTGGGGATGGAGTCGTGTTTTACCAAGGCTCACATGAGCACTGCCTCAGAGGTGCGCTTAGCCCACCAGCTGACCTGCCAGGTCCTGTAATGTTCATCATTGGCTCCAGGCTCTCTCTGGGAGGGGATGGCAGGGGGATGTTTGCAGCCACTTTCTCTCTGATGCCGTGCTGGAGAGCAAGAAACCTGCCTAAGCATGGGCAGTTGCCAGACAAAAGGTTCCCCGGCTTCCCAAGCTGCTGCACATTTTCCTCCTCCTTCTCCCTGTGCCTGATCCTGAGAGCCCAGGAAAACAGCCACAAGGTGACTGGAAGGCAGCAATGGTGCATGCAGCCAGGCTCCTGAGCTGTAAGTCCCATCCCTTAGGAGGAGAAGCCCAGTAGCTGGCTTCCCAGACAGCCTTTCTTCCTGGACATGCCTAGCTCTGGGACCTCCAGCAAACACAGCAAGCATCAGTGTTCCCTCTAAGCTGCTCATGGACCAAAGCAGCACGCTCATGGACCACCAGACCTTAGAGGGAACATTATCTGTGTGTACATGGTTTGAATGCTAGTCACAGTTGCAGTGCCCCTGTAAACAGTTCCCTTAATAAAGAGTTATGATATAGCACATAGTGGACAAAATATAGCGGTAGTGGTTGGTCTGATGAATAAAGAGGGTATCATGAAATTCAGGAAAACAAAAAAGCACATAAAAACAGAACAAAAAAGACAGCATAGAGATACTCAGACCACCAGGAATGCTGGGATTCCAGACCAATAAAATCTTCTCCAAGCAGGGAAGCAATGGAAACCAGAACTCATAAGAATAATAGGAATATAGGGCTGAAAGGGACTTCACAAGGTCATCTAGTCCAGCCCCCTGCTCAAGATAGGATCATCCCTGTCTAAACCACCCCAGGCAAGTGTCTGTCTAACCTACTTAAAAGTTTCTAAGCGTGAAGAACTTCTCTAGGTAGCCTGTTCCAATGCCTGACCACCTAATAGTCAGAAAATGCCTCCTAATCTCCAGCCTAAATTTCCCCTGCTGCACCTTGAGGCTGTTGCTCCTAGTCCTGTCCCCTACAGCCACAGAGAAAAGCCCTTCTCCATCCTATTTATAATTATCCTTCAGTATTTAAAGACTGTTATCAAATCCCCCCATCAGTTTTCTCTTCTTCAAGCTAACCCAGGCCCCTAATCATTCTTAAATCTTTGCAAAGAGTTGCATGTGGGGAAAAAAAGCTGAATAAATGAAGCTCTTTACAGTCTCATTAGAAAAACTGCTTGAGGATTGAGGCAGACAAGTTTCTTTGGGTAAATCACATATCTTTTATTTGAGGAGTGAGACACTTTTGCAAGGTCTACTGATTGAGGTACTGGAACAGCTTACTACTACTACTTGTATGGCAGTGTTCATCTGTGTGTCAACGTGATAGGTGTGAGGGTTTTGGCACCAGATGGAAGCACAGTATTAAGCTGGAAGAAGATGACAACCTGCCCATGGTCTTCCCTGCTAAGTGCGAAAGCACAACGAATGTCATTACTCCAGCAGCCAAACTTCAATCTTTGAGCTCACAGACACAAAAGCAACAGCAATGTAAACAGCTCTTTTCAGGGCCAAAAATTCAGTACTGGAATAGCTAATAGTCTCCAATGCTATTATGAGCATACTGTGGCCCAAGCAGTATAATACTATAGAGAAATTCTGTTTTTCTTTTGTTGTTGTAGTTATAGTTACTTATGTTGAAGATTTGAGAACTCTGGCATCTACATGTAACTTTGGAAACATTAAAGATTCCCTAATTAGAGGCAAGAGAAACTGATGAGAGACAAGGATCTAACCCTATACAAATACCATCAAGTAGCAAAGCCAGCTGATCTTTCCAAGAAAAGGATCAAATAAAGAGAGTGACTATTGCAGAAGAAATACCTAGGACCAATCTACAGGAAGCAGGGAAGAAGCAGACAAGCCAAGCATTGATGCACTGGATGCACTAGACCTTTTGTACTGTGGAAAGTAACACAAAAGGCCTTCCTAGGGACACCAAAGCAGGACATAAGGGAAACAGAACTATGTTCTGTCCCAGTGCTGCAGCTAATCCAAGAAGAAAAACATACATGCAATGATAGAAGATGTAGAGACTTCCAGTGAGGAGGACGACGTCTGCTGTGTGATTCTGGTCAATCCATTGTTTCTCAGTCTACATGCCCTTGCAGGAGAAAGTGTCTAGTCAATCAACTATTATATTTTCATCTTTGCCATTAGATTAACAACCAGTTCAACTCATAAAGCTGACTCATAGATTCATAGATTGCAAGGCTGGAAGGGACCTCAGGGGATCATCGGGTCCAGCCCCACCTCCCCACCCCCCCCACCCGCACCAGTCAGGAAAGACAACTGGGAGCTAGGTGACCCCAGCAAGGTGAATGTCCAGTCTCCTTTTGAAGATTTCCAGGGTAGGCAATTGCACCACCTCTGGAGGGAGCTTATTCCACAGTCTGGACACTCTAACTGTGAAGAAGTTTTTCCTAACGTTGAGCCTGAAACAGTCTTCCAGGAGTTTGTGGCCATTACTCCTGGTTTTACCCAAGGATGTTTACAGTTGTTCACTGAGCCCTTGATGTAAGGCCCAGATGTAGCGGTAAGCTGCTATGAGGTCCCCCCTCAGACTCCTCTTTTTCAGGCTGAAGAATCCCAGGTCCCTCAGCCTTTCCTCAGATGGCTTGTCATGCAAGTCTCTGATCATATGGGTGGCTCTTCTCTGGACTCTCTCAAGCTTTACCACATCCTTGTTAAAGTGTGGCACTCAGAACTGGACACAGTACTCCAGCTGCGGTCTCACCAATCCTGGGTACAGTGCAAGAATTGCTTCCCTAGTTTTGCTGGAGATGCATCAATTGATCATGGAATCAACTGCACTGTAATCTCAGCAACCCTTTTAAATGCCCTGCAGAAATATGACCAGGTGCTGTTGACTCCCAGTAAAACAATTCTGAGACCAGCAAGCAAATACAGGCTGTTGATAAGAAACCCACGAAAGAAGCGACATTATTGCTTGAAGTTTACAGGAGGTGACATGCAGGAGCACCACACATTACAGGGCAAGCCAAAAATTTGATTGAATTCTGATCTTGAATATGAGAGAAGAAGGAGAACAGTGACTGTTGGTCCTGCCCAGCATCTTAACCAAGTATTAGGACATAATTTGAAGAGGTGCACAGCTGGAGGATAAGCTAAAATTAGAAATGGATCCCCACATGCAGTTTGTAAGACTGTTGAAATGCAGAGTTCCATTGTCCATTATACTTATTGCAGCATAGCTGTGCTAAGAACAACTCAAGGCAAACTATGCTGAACCGTAAAACACAACATAGAGCATTGAAAAGTCATCCCTTTTTACCAGTGACTAGGGACATACTACTTGATTTGTCCAGGACAAAAAAAGTCCATTGTTTGCAAAGTCAGAATGGGTTCTAATATATTGAGCTAGATGACCCATCCTTACAATCTTTGCCAAACTTTTTGCTGGCATTGTTAGTTAAAAATACCTAGGAGCATCAGACTGGCCTCATACAAAGAATCATAGAAAATTAGGGTTGGAAGGAACCTCAGGAGGTCATCTAGTCAAAGCAGGACCATCCCCTACTACATCATCCAACAGTGATCTGGAGAATGCAGGCGTTTGTTCCACTACCTCTCACACACTAAGCAAATGCTCTACCATTTGAATTAATTCCCCTTAAGCATATCCTATTGAAAACTGATTCAAGTTCTAGCAGGTCTTTCAGCCATCAAAACTGTAATTAGTGACACACTTATTATGGGAGGTGATAACAAGGAACAAGCAATCCAGGACTAAGACCCAACCTGTGACAACTCCCAAGCCAGAAGCTGAAGGAGAGTATTAGGCTGAATACAAAAAAGCTGAAGGTGAGGAGAATTAAAGTTCATTACATCTGTCATCTCTTGACATCTGAGGAGCTCCAACCAGACATTAAGAAAATGCTTGGACAAAGGAATAGCCAATTATCTTTCCAGATTCTGTGCACACATATCAGAAGCCTGTAAACATATCATGATGCAGTGTCTGTTTCTAATTTTTCTAATTTCCATTTTTAGCTTGCCCTCCAGCTGGGACATCTTTTAAAAAAAACTCTAGAAAAGATAGAAAGTAAAGAAAACCATGAGTGATGATTCAGTCCTAAAGCACTACAATTCAGCAGAGCTAGATCAGCAATGTGATGCCTCAAAAGGATGTTGGGTGCTACAATGACGTAAAGTCAACAGCCCACAGAATTTTTTAGTCGGCACAAGCAGATGAAGGACATGTTCATTTAAAAGAAACAAGTCCATCAATTCACCATTGGGCACAAGGTCTGACCACAAGTCATTTGAAAGCCTCACAATGGAAAAACTGCTGTGTATACCTAACTACATACAACACATGATATTGGATAAGGTATTGCTTAGGAAAATCAGTAGTCATGGCAGATAGGTAGTAGGTTACCAAAAGCCTGATGAACTGAAGAACCAAGACATTGCTTCTTATTGTTGGTGTAGTCTACAGAATCAGTTAAGACAACTCCAGGTAAGGCAAGTAGCTTTTAATCTGTCTTAAAGATTAGGAGCCAAGGACCTGAGGCCGCTGCACACAGGTGAAGAGGTCTGGATGTAATTATCAGATACCCACACAAAGAACTGGCAAAAGGCAACAGTTCAAGCTGCAGTGGAACACAATTCATATAAGGTAGTGTGGAGTCACTTCAGCATCTTGACACTTAACAGGACTGAAGTGGTCCCTTAGGCCTGCAAGGCCTAGAGCAGCCTTGACATGAGTAAGCTAAGAGTGGATTCATGAAGTTACAGGGGTGTAGGTTGTAGCCGTGTTGGTCTAAGGACATAGGCAGACAAGTTCCTTGGGTGAATTTGATATCTTTTAATAGACCAACCCAAATAGTTGGAGAATAGTTATTAAAAGTTATTAAATTATTAATATTAAGTTATTAAGTTATTCATGAAGTTATGTAGTTTTATGACCTGCTCTCTACAGAGAAGAGGGTTTGATGCAGCTTGTTTTGCTGCAAGAGTCTGATGCTAAAAACACTTGTTATGGATAAAAGGGCTTGTTATGGTGCATTCCACCCATACCTGAAGCAAATGGCTCCCAGCACCAAGAAGAAGAGAAAAACAATGATGAAGCGAAGACAAACCCCAAGTTTTTGATGAAAGATATAAAAGTGACCTAACTGGTAGCTACGTGATTAAAGGACTATAAATATTACCCCCCACCACTTTTCCCTTCCTCTCTCTCTCTATCCTTCTCCTTCCTTTTTCTTTCCCATCCCCTTGCCCCAACAATGCCTGAGAACTGAAGATATCTCCTCTCCTTTCAAGAAACTTTGCCCACTCTGGAAGCCTGGCCAGCTCCCAAGTTGTATCTTATTAGGACTGGTAATATAAAATTACTTGCTTGTAATTGTAAAATTACTTGTCTCTTGCTAAGATTACTGAAACTGCTAAAATTATATCTATATGTATGCTTATAGTTAATGTGTTATAATGCTCAATAAAACTGATTTATTAAAAAAGATAACTGGGTTCTCATTTGGAACATACTGAAGCATACTTTAAGGCAATATTGATCCTGCTGTTTGCTCTCTCTGTTTGGGAGGAGAAACAGATACCCCCTGGTTTTTAGGGCAAAATTGCTACAGACTCTTGACAACAATAGAAAAATCTGAAGACAACATGAAGAGTACCAGAAGATAACATGTACATCCGGACAGATAGGGCCCAGGCTATGACCAGAATAACAAAGAGGTTCAGTCTTTAGTTACCCCAAGATAGAAGAACAAGGAGAAGTGAAGTACATGAATGGCACAAAGGACTAAGAGGATGCTATCTAGTGCAGTGAAAGGAGCAAAACAGTAGAAATAAACCTCCAACAACTATAACATAAACAAGAGAAGGAATATTGGTTCAAAGTTTTGTGAGGGGTAATAGGCCACTTTGAGCTGGTGATTAAAGTCATGGGCCAAGTTCTATTGTAACTATTAGATGCATAAGTGGATAAAGATGCCAAAGTGAGATTCTGGGCATAGACGCACATAATTCTTGGAATGGTTTAAATAAAGTTTCAACCAAACATGGACAGAAATAGAAGCCTGTTGAACTGGTTTAAATCTACCTGGAAAAGTGTACCTGGAAAAGTTCAAAAGTGTACCTGAAAAGTAAAGTACTATTTTGAACTGGTTCACTGTGAACTAATTCATTGTTATATGTAGATGCCAAGAGTTGTGTAATACAGATCTGGTCAGTCCTCCAGGCGTCCCACACTGTATTGCTGCTCACCCCAACACACACATCATTGCAACTAGCTGCTCTGGTATATAGCCAGAAGTCTACTGTGCCATTTTCCCCTTTTGTTGGCACTTTTTATCAATGAGCTCCATTGCACTGCTTTTTCAATAGAAGCTATCTTTCCAACAGCCAGCTGCATCCTGACTCCCTACTCTACTAGAGTCTCTCACCATATCCCTGCACCACCAGGAACCAAAAAGCATAGGTCCCAGAATTTCTGTCCCCATCCACTCCCCACTTAGGCAAGCACACTGCAGACAGTCAATTACATGCTGTTGAAGCTTACTGAACTCATGTCTAGGAGAGGAGTGAAAGTGGAATAGTAAAAATGCCCCCAGGCACTAGTCACCTACCCTCTGGGACTCTTAAAGCATGGGTGCAACCACTTCTCTCCACCCCCCCCACCCTCCCACCACTCACTCATTGTGAAGCATGCTGGAATGGGTGCTCACTCCTACCCCCTGGTGTTGGAGCCACAAAACTTCACAAAATTGTGAATAAGTTCCCAATCGGTGACATTTGGGAATGGTTCAATTGCTGTGCATGTCCTCATCCTTTATTTCAAGTCCCTGAAAAATGGTTAATGCAAAAGGTGGGTAGGTCCTATTCTTCCTTGTTTCTTTTTTGTGACTCAGTTTTAAGAATAAGATGATGGCATGTTATAAACATAAATGCATTAAAGGATTTTCAGGACTTGAAGAGGGTTGGAACAGAATCACACTTAGCCATCTACATCTACTTACTCATTTAATAGGTGGAATAAAATCTTCCCCGATGTCCACAGCATGTCAGCTCTGGCACCAGCTAGGCAGAAAATATTTGCACACAACACACAGTGGGCATATCTACATGTGCATTAAGATGCACATTAAATATAGTACCTCCAATGTGAGAGCACTTTTACATATGCTCTGGGGGTGGGGGAGGGCAGTGCTTTAATTAGAGCAGCTCTGAGAGCCACTCTAATTAAAGCACCACTGCAACTCCTGTATCAGCATCCCTATGTCTGAGGGCATTTGAACTAAAGCTTGTTCAATGGGATTTAGTTCAAGTGCCCCTGCCACCATTTTTAAGCATGGGGACACTGATACACAAGATGCAGGAGGCAATTGCCACACTCGATTCATCGAGTCTGCTGCGACATGCTAAAATTTCAGTGCATTGGAGCAGCCTCCACGCTCATGTATAGGTGCCCTGGGGTACTAAAGAAACGCACATAAGGCTGTCTTAATGCACAGTAATGAATACGCACAGTTTTTGAGTAACATTTCATGCACAGTAGCCTATTTTACTGCACATTAGCAAAATAACATTGTTTTTAAGTGATGTTTTAATGCACAGTAAAATAGGCTTACTGCATATTAAAGCACACATGTAGACATACCCAGTGAGAATGAATGAAGGGAAAGATACAGCAACCTGCTTGGATCTTGGCACAGGGAACACAGGCTGCAAGAGGAAAGAGTTTAGAGGAGGCATCTTTAAAAATCTGGACCTTAATCTCATTAAAATTTAACTCCTGAACTTTTGAATCTGTTTTTAATTTGTAAAATAGAGAGGAAGGTATTTCCCTGCTTAGGCATATATCTGTCTGATCTGTTTAAACTGTGGGGGAACCCTCTGTCACTGGCTATATACACACCATTGTCTAGCACTATGGGAAATTATGAATGAGGCTGACTTTGCAATAGCAGCTGGAATTACTGCGCAATACGCTGCCGATAGAACTCCAACACTATTAAAGTGGTGCAAAAGCATTTAACCCATTTTAAAGTGTTGTACACACATGCCCCTTCTTTCATCTACACACGGCCTTAGATGCTACTATAGTCTAAATAATAAACAATTAATGATCCTCACCAGCAGCACAATTTTTAATTTTCTGAATGTTTTCTTTTTTCAAAGACTTTTCCTCAACAGGTTGATTGTGTGGACAGGGCAGAGGAAGGGATTAAACTCTGCTGGGTTTGGTGCCTGGTAAATCAGATGACAAAGCCTAATGCACTGTAGAAAGACCTTCTCAAACAGCCCACATTGGGCATTTAGTTTATTTGATTTAAATTACCACAGGTTTATTGTGTAGCCAAGAGAGAAATATAATTCAGTGATTCTTGTTTGAAAGCAATTCTCAGCAGACAACAAAAGGTAGCACAAGGCAGCTCAGAAGTCACATTTTTCCAAAGTCAAGCAGACTTTTAATCTCCAGCACTGAGTTGTGTTCTATTTCTTAAATTAATAATGAGTGAATGGATTCTACATTTCACAAAACAGGTTCTCTTATCTATCAAGTTAGACCCCAGATAATAATTGAATTCTCTATATGTGTGATGCTACACAAATGTGATTCATTCATTAACCACTGGGTGGTGGGACTGGCACAGAGGTTGCCTGTGAGACAGAGTAGGTGGTTGTTATAATTATGTCCAGCAGATGTCTCTTTCCAACCACGAAATATATACTGTATTTCAGTGTTTGCTTTATTCTGTGAAACAATGTCAGCATTTTCAAACCTTTTGTTCCTCTTATTAAACAATACCAATTAAAAATTAGGACATCATTAAAAATCAAGTGTTGCTTTTCCCTAGTGTAATTTAATTGTGAGGTAGTACACTTTGTTTAATGAATACTTGTTACAGTTTTACAGGTATGGACTGCATTTGAAGTTATTGGGCTAGCATTTGATCTCAGTTGCATCTGAGTACACCTGAAATTAGTCCGTTACAGCCAGTGGAGTTCCTGCAGGTTTGCATGAATGGGAATAAAAGCAGAATCTGGTCAATTGCTAGATGTATCTTTATGTAAAAACAACAGTTTAGGATAACTGAACTCTTGCTAGCTTATTCATTAAGGATTAAATTGTGCTCTAATTTATACCATCTAAAGTCAGTAATGTCGATCAGGTATAAATGAACAAATGCAGCGGTCCCTTTTGAACTACTTGTTACAAATTGAATAAATAGAGTGCTAACAACACATCTTATTAAGAAAGATAGGTGTCTTTTAAGAAATCACTGGGGGGGGGGGGGGAGTGTATAAAATTGGAGGCTTGAAACAAAACCCCAGATTCAAAGCCTCTTGAAGCTTTTGAAAGCTGAGACTTGGATCTGAGTTTTATAGTTCAGCCCCTATCTTTGGAAGAGCCCTCATCAGAAAGCACAAATCTGAACTGCTCTAAACAAGGGAATCCTAGATTGAAAGTTTGCAGTATAGTCTTATTTCTATAATGGGAAGTTTCTAAACACTTTTGAACATTTGGGTCATGTTGTGGAACAGAACTTGACAGCTCAGATCCATTTGTAATAGAAAACATTGCCTAAGAGTTTCAGCTAGTGATAAGCCATCTTCAAGAGGTTGGGAGTCAGTTTAGAATAGCATCCATCCTCAATTTCTACAGTTCAAACTGACTTTCACATTCTTCACTGACATGCTGCTTTGCATGCTGCTAAGTTTCTGCCTACAGACCAGGCCAGAACTTGGAAATATAATGTAACACACAAATGAAAAATAAAGTTATCTTTACAATGTGTTTCTAAAAATGTCTTGAGGTGTTGGAGCCTTTTTAAAACTATTTTCTTTAGCTATAAATATAGCTCTACTAATCTTAGAATTATTTCTCACAGTCTGGTAACAGCTGGGCACTCCTCACATTTATTACTTCCAAGACCACTTTTCTTTCCCAGAATATAAATGCTGTGTCTACAGGAGAAGTATGAAGGAACAGTTTACGTATGAAGTTCCATGGATATGTTCTCTAGTTCAACTGGCTTTTGAAAACTGATCATATTTTCAGCTAACAGAAGACTCATCAGCTACACAATGTTGTATATTTTTTCATATCAGTTTCAGAGTTTTCATAAGAATTTGAAAAGGTTTATAAAATGCAATCAAAACAAATTTACCAGTTAGTTACTGTTACTTTTAACCTTCTTTGTGATGGAGGATAGCACCTGCATCAGTAAAGCTACAGTACTATCACACTGCTAGGCCTGATCCTAGGAACTGTTGAGTGCTTCTGGGAAGTTGCTTAATACCATGAAATATTGACTTTTGCCAAATTTGAGGATCCTGGAGAAGAATTCAGCACTTTGCAGTACTGGGTCTGTTATCAGAGAAAAAATAATTTGCTTCAGAAGCTCTGAACTGACATGCAACAGTTTATTTTGAAGATTTAACGGTTAGTTTTGTTGCTGCTGTCATATTTCACACAGCTAATTGTTATTTTCCAATCCATACTCTTGCTAATAATTGATGCTTAGAAAGAAAATAAACTCTTTCTAAGGAGTTGTGCTATAGGTTGCTTTTTCCCCCAGGCTTCTTTCATATGGTAGTGCTAGTAACTTACTTGCAAAAATTAAGTATACAAAGTTGCATTGGTTCCCAGAAAGCTTGACATCCATGCATGAATCCCAGAATTCCTCAAGCTGCTAAGTATGAAAATGTTTTGCATGTCTGCTTCATGTGTTCATAGTGGATAAAAGGACTCTGATCAAGATTTTCAAGAACTAAGGTAAGGCTCCTAAAGCCTTATTTAGACACACAGCAGGCGCATCCACATGGCAACATTGTGTTGGCAGGCAGGAGCCATGATGCTGAAGCTACTGTGCAGTAGGGTCAGAAACAGCCTATGTGCCACAGTAACTCCCATTACTGCACAGTAATTTAATACTTGCTTTAGCAATAACAACTACAGTCAGGCGCATGTGTAGATGTGCCCAGTTATGCCTAAACATGGATGTAAGAACAGACATAGGCTCCTATTTTTTAAATGCTTGGCCAAAATCTTTTGTTTGTGCAAAGAATATACAAAGCTGCAAGCAATGGAACATTAGCACAGTGATAATGACAATACATTAATCATATAACTTCATTCAGGCCTCCAAAAACTACAATTTTTAACAATGAAACAGAATTAAGGCAATCATTAACTCTGAAATGTTAAAGGGAAGTTCTAACCCTAATTTCATGGAAGTGGGCATTATGTTTTTCTTCCCATTGAAAAGCCAATCAGTGTGACCCATAGAAACCACTTATCTCACTCCAGAAGACTGGAGCCTCCAGCTTCCAGAAGAAAAGGATATTTTCTGTCTTAGCTGTGACTTTTACTCAGACTTTGTATTTCCTTTAGCTCCTTTAGCTTCCTTGCATAGCCATGCTGGCTGTCTACAAGTGCCCTATCATCATCCATATTGGCTATAAATATACAGGACACCTGTTTACTCTGACTCACCCCATCCTCATGCAGACTCTCCCTTTTTTTGACAGCAGACCTCACTCAGGTAGTACATGGGCTATTATCTTTTCAGAACCATGTAATAACATGCCTTACCCCCAATCAAAGTGTCATTCAAGCAGTCCAGTTACTGAGCTCTCTTGTCAACATTTTGTGATTTATATTAATGTGCTCTTTTTATACTGCTTTAAACCTTTGTTAAACCGATGCATCTCCACTAAAAATTAGAATAATTCAGTGGTAAATCAAGTCCCTGGTTCTTTAAACTATATTAGATCAGATTCTGAGTTGGTGAAAACTTGCATCACTCCATTCACTCTGATACCACTATACCAATTTAAACCAGCTGAGGATCTGGACCATAGTTTCTATAAAGGGCCAGATATACTTAAAATAATATTTTGTATCAGCTAAACCAGATTTTCTTGCAGTATTCTTACAAGGCAAGCAAATGTCTCAGACAGAACACAGCTGAAAATATTTTCCGAGAGCTTTTCCATTGTATTCATGGTCTCTGTAAAAAAAAAAAAAAAAAAAAAAAAAAAAAAAAAAATCTAAAAAAAAAAGGAATTTTTCTTTTTCTACAAAATCAAAGGAAGAAATGTGATGGCTTTTCTATATTATGGGGTGTTGTACCTCATCTAAATACAAGATCTTAACCTATACCTACACTCCTGCCTTGAACTAGTCACAGAAACCTTTTCCAACCACATTAGATAAGTTATGTGAAGTTCTAGGGAAACCTGAAAATTTCTCCTTGTTTTTTGGTGTCATTCTTTTCCTTTTCTCTTTAGAGTAGATGTGTTCCCTACAGGTTCAGAATACATGTGTTCTCTCTCCCTGATAGACGCTGGAATTGAACTCTGTTAACAGCTGAATCTTTTAAATCAGTTCTTGAAAATAGCTAACTTTTTCTCTGCACTTGTTTTGGCATCTCCGAGATTAAGAAGTCTTGCAGCTTGACAAAGCACTTTACTCTTACAAGTCTTAACAGAACCACAGGGATTTTTTTCATGTCTCCACTCCAACACCTGTTGCAAAAAAGGCTGGGGTGGTCTCTATATAACTTCCTTGTACCCCTCCTCCCTTTTAAAACTAAGTGTTGGCATCTACATAAGTATATGCATATGTGTGTATAGGCATATATGCATATGCACATACACATAAATATACATATATGATGTGTGAAGCTAGCCACTAAGCCGGATGTGTGTAAATGTGTATATTGCATTCTCTAGCAAAATTATAGAGGATAGATTTCAAATTAACCATAAAATTTATAAAGCAATCCAGTTTGGAAGGGTTTTCAACTCTTCAATTGTCTAGAAAGTCTAGGCTTTTTTCCAGGTTTTTTTTTTCCACATAGTTATTTTATATTTTAAACATATATGTAACTCAGTGGATTTTCTAAACCTATTTGTCAAGTAATTGACAAATTCTGAGACGTTTAGAAGACTTAGAATCTTTTATCTGGAACAAAATGCACAGCAAAGATTATATCTTTACATGAAGCTACTGAAAAATCCAAATGAGGAAATATTCCTAATAGGGATGGATATTAACTATCATTTTTGTTACTGCTTGTTATATATGCATCTTTTCTTTGGATAATTAGTAGGATTTTGCTGGTAACAGTTAAAGGATTTTGTTGGGATAGTTAAAGGAGTGACATGATATCAGTCTCCACAAGGAAGGAAATGTCCAGTTCTTTCAATCTGAAGATGCTGAAAATTTAAAAAAGGTATTCCTATCATTAAGAATATGATGCAGAATCTATTGGTTTTTTAAAACTCAAGAGTTCTGTTTTGAAATACTGTGTTTCCATTTGCTGCTGCTGCTGCTGCTTCTATATACTATCCATTCCTGGCAGCTATTACTCACAAGGTGGAGGTCAAATACTCTGTTAGTTTACAGCATTTCCCAACTAAAACTTTTCAAAGTGCAGTTTCCAAACATAGCAGGCACAAGTTATCCAAAGTCTCTCATTATCGTTGCAAGCTAACTTGTTATCTTGTATCGTCCCCCCTCCTTCTGCCCTTAATGAACAGTTTGTTCCATTGTATTTGCTTTATCAAACATCTGGGAACCAGACATTTTTCAGAGAAGTTTCAGTGCACAAGACTTCTCTAGCTCCCTGTTCGAAAAGAAAAAACGCAGCTGAATTGACCCCCTTATTTAAAGTCCTTTAACCAACGCATTTTTCTAGACAGAAATTCTAAAGAACAACATACACCCACTTTGTACCAGAATAATTCGCTTTGACAACAGTGTCTTCCTCTGTTCACAGCTGTCCCAGTGGGAGGAGCTGAAACCTGAACCAAATCTAGCAGGGATTGGAGCTTTCCTGCAGAGAGCACAAAAACCCTCCCAGCAAAACAGGCTGAGTTTGTAAAAGTGCTCTAGCAAATTCATAAGTGATTGGATGAAAGGAAAACCAAGGCCCTTCCCACCTGCACCTGACTAGTGGGTATTTACAGCACTTTTCAAGGAGCCTCTGCACTGCCACTACACAATTTCACTGCATGGACTGAGCAGAGTAGACAATGCTATAGGGACCAATGTGCTAGCAGTGATTCTGTGTGCTGCACACGATCTGGGGACCGTTATTCCAAAGTAAAGGCGATTCTGAAAGAAGGAGAAATCCTGCATTCAAAATGCCACGATCTTTCCTGGTCAAGAAACATTTCAATTCATCCAAGAAGCCCAATTACAGTGAACTGGACACACATACAGGTAATACAATTAAATTGTATATGACTTAAAATTAAAGCTGAAGTGGTTCTTAGTCCCTGACAGTGGAGTAGAGTGATTTTCATACTTCATCTGGTTCATTCCTAGCTTTTTCTCTTTGGCTAGAATGACTGATTTTTAGGAAAGAGGTCAGACTAAAACAAGAAAAACTTTAAAAATTTGCTCACCAATTTTTATTTAGTTATCTTCTTTGGATTTATGTTTTTCCTGTTCTGTGTATGTTTCAAATGGGGATTTATACTATTCTAATGATCAGTTTGAAAGTTTCACTGCTGAATGTGTTAGGCTACATTAATTTAAAAAAAAGCATATTGCCCTGAATAGACCATATTTCCATATTAAACCATATTTCTGTTTAAATGCCCTTTATGCACATATACATGCATGCAACTTTGCAGACATATATGATGTATATGTTGTATAATTTATATGTATAATTTGCATATTAATATATATTTATAAATAACCCATATATATGTATAGGTATATTTTTACTAATACAATCCTGTCTACGCATGATTGAACTGTGTTCATATTTTTAGACTTACGCACTTTTTAACCCATTTTTTTTATTGCCTTTTATTATATTTTTCCAGGTATTTTAATACTTTTTTCTTTCTTTTTCTTCAGTGATAATCTCCCCATACTTATATGAGAGCTATCCAGTGCCTATAATACCACAACCAGAGATCCTGAGCTCAGTATCTTACAATCCCATTACTGTCTGGACTACAACTGGGCTTCTACCATCCCCATTACCCAATGACCTCTCTCCTCTCTCTGGATACCCCTCATCCTTGGGAAGAGTTAGCCCACCTCCACCCTCTGACACCTCATCCAAGGATCACAGTGGTTCAGAAAGTCCCATTAGCGATGAAGAAGAGAGAATCCAGTCAAAGCTTTCAGATCCACATGCAATTGAAGCTGAAAAGTTTCAGTGCAGTTTATGCAACAAGACCTATTCAACTTTCTCGGGGTTGGCCAAACACAAGCAGCTGCACTGTGATGCCCAGTCTAGGAAATCATTCAGCTGTAAGTACTGTGACAAGGAGTACGTCAGCTTGGGAGCCCTTAAGATGCACATCAGGACCCACACACTACCTTGTGTCTGCAAGATCTGTGGCAAGGCTTTCTCTAGACCCTGGCTACTTCAAGGACACATTAGAACTCACACTGGTAAGAAAAACTATGAGAAATATAGCATTTTTTTTAACTTGCGAATGCGGCTTGGTATTATTTTTTTTACTTTTGTCTTAAGTAAATATTGGTATCCCTAAATGTGATCAGGATTCATACAGTCATTTCCTGGTTCTTGGAAAAGCATAGTTAAAGGACAAAACTCATCCATTTTTGTCACAGGATCTTGCCTTTGTGGGCCAGATCTTCGGCTAGTGTAAATCCAGTAAGCACCAGTGACATCAATTTTGCTGATTTACACCAGCTGAAAGTTCCGTCTACATGATTTTAGTATCATGCTCAGGCTTTGGAGAAGCCAAAGTCCTGTCTGTGGGAAAGGCTTACTTTAACTCTAGAATCAGGTAGAAAAAACAAACTTTTACATGTGAGTGTCAGTTCTTGGAAACTGCTCCCAGCAGTCAGTAAATACCAATGTTGCTGTCTTCATAAATTCCTTAAACAGACAGGGTCAGATCATTACCAGAGTTTTTCTGTTAAGATAAAACATGTCTTAGGTGTAACGCTGGGCAGTGTTGTGTCTGAAAAGTTGCTTGCTGCCTTTCCTCTCCTAGCCCCTATCCTAAGTAATTTATGCAGCTCTGGGCGTAACATAGGATAAGTTACATGAACAGAGGGAACGTTTGAAAATATTGGGAGGAGCCCAACCTAAAGGCACTAGCTGCACCTGTTGAAAGAGAAAGCATCAGCAGCTTGCCTTTCATGACAGCACCAAGCCACATTTGCTGGAAAGTTTGAAATCTTTAAGGACGGGCAGCAATTACATGACTGTAATAGTTGCAGTCTGCTCAGCTTATTGAGACATTTTTCATTTCTTGAAATAAATCAGTTTTGCTTCCTAAGGTAAAATTCAATTGTACCTCTACCCAATGGCATTTCTTCCTATTAATGTTTATATTTTTTAAATATCTTTTTCTAGGAGAGAAGCCTTTTTCCTGTCCACACTGCAACAGAGCATTCGCAGACCGATCCAATCTGAGGGCTCATCTGCAGACCCATTCAGATGTGAAGAAATACCAGTGCAAAAATTGCTCCAAAACTTTCTCTAGGATGTCTCTTCTGCACAAACATGAGGAATCTGGCTGCTGTGTAGCACACTGAGTCATGCAGTCAATGTTTACCTGGACTCAATGAGTTTCTCCACTCCTGTTCCAAATGATAAATGGAAATCCAAAGCATTTTCTCTTCAACTTCCCAACCAAAAGCAAACAAAAAAATAGTGGAAGAACTTAAAATGTCAGTACAAATGAGCTTAAGTATTTCTTTTCAGTCACGTATGAATTTTGAAATGCTAATAACCATGCATGACATTTCAAACAGATCATAAGGAAGAAGCACTGTCTACTTTCTTTAAACATGAAGCCAAATGCATGTAGTCTTACTACAAAGAGTTAACAGTACATTCCTGCCAACCTATTTCAACCAAAGAACAGTATTTGAAAAGAAACTGTAATAATAACTAAGAAACCTATCCCAACTACATTTTGCCAGACACCATTTATCTCAGGTGCCTTAAAAAGTATTCCAAGTTTACTTTAGTAAATGTCTAATATTACTGGTTGTTGTTCTTTTATCATTATTATTAAAAACCAAGGGCTTTACTGATGACCTGAAATGCTTTAAAAGTGAATAATTAAAAGAAGAGGCAAGAGAACACAAAAAAGAATGTATGAAAAATCGACTGTCATGATCAAACCGCATGTGCCTTTAAAAACAGACTGTAGCTTCAAACATTCCTGGTGCATGCTTGACCCAGCATTTAATATGGAAAAGTTCCTCTAAACTTTATCCTTTTTTTTAAACGGGAATAAGTGCAAAAGACGGGGTACATGGGAGTTTGACAATGAATTTTAATTTTTTTTTTAATGCACAAAGGAAATGCAATATGTTCAGCAATTCCCCTCCAAGTGCCTTTTTTATTAATGATTTTGTAAAGTATGTGGACATAATGTAAATATTTTTATTTTTATATGATTGAATGTGTTATGAATGAAAGCAAAATGTTACCTATGGCTGCATCTATAGATAACTTGAAGATAGCGTGAAGTGAAATTTGTTACGTTGTTTTCTAGCCACTTTTTTTACAATAAACATTTTTGAGTAAGATCTCTGTTGTTTGTTCTAATCTCCATTTAGTTTATCAAAATCGCTATCTAGGTTAGCAACAGCATGGAATATACAAAGACAGGGAGTGTTTCTTCATTAAAAAAGAAAATGGAAATCAATATTCAAACATGAATTACTAGCTAAGAAGTGCTGGTGTTAATAATAAAAACAATCCTGGTATTTTTTTCACAAAACATTTAAAAAATTCTACTTTACAAATGCAATTAGACAATTTTCATCCTCACATGACAATATTTTCCAATACTGCTTTGCAGAATCATTGTGTTAAAAGAAATATTTTGCTTTATTGCATTCTAAAGGTGAAAATGCTCCTTTTACAATAGGATTACTACATGCTTTTTTGACTTTCCATTTCATCATACGCTGAGGAAGCCATTCTTCAGGCTTTTATACCAAATCCATTTAAGTCAACTGAAGTATTTCATGAGTTCAGTTGAGTTTGGAGGATGTCCTTTGCAAGAGTAATCACACGTGTGATGTAGTCATCACACACAAATTTCTATTCACAAATAGAAATCAAATCAAAGCAATGTTTTAATAATTAAGTGAGTGTATAGTAAATGCCAAAAATATCATCTTAATTTTTTACATCTATAGCTATATCCAATGTATGTTTGTTGGGAATAAATTCAAAGAGGCAGAGTCAAAGAAGTCCTGAACTACTATATTTGAAATAATTATTCAGACCAGCCAACAGCTAGTTCCAGATAGTAGTGATTTTTTTCTTAGTTTGACAGAGATTTCCAGAATTTTCCTTCGTGAAAGTGACATAAGACATGACACAAGCAAGTCTCATTTCTTCTCAGCTAAAAAACATGAAATAACACTAAACAGCATTTGATAAAATAAATAGGCAAAACAAATACTAGCTGAGATCTAATTTAAAAAGTTATGACACCTATTCTGCAATGCTAAGAAAAATGAAAAGAAGTAAAATTATGCTGTCAGACCAAGCAGAGAAGATTTGGGATGTAGGTAAGAGGCAGATGACTTGAGCAAGAAAGTGCCAATTGATCAAACCTACATTTGTCACCTTATCCATATCATAAGCAGCTTCTCCAGTACAAAATTTAAATGAATATTTGACTATTACATTTGAATTTTATTTCCAAATACATACTCCATAAAAGATATTTAATTCCCCCACCCCTGAGGCAGCCAGCTGTCATTTAAACAAGACTGATTTGGATGAAGTTTTTCATAGTCTACAAACTGCTCTTTTGCAAAAGTCTTAGTGTTAAAAGCACTATGCCATCTCCATTCAGTATCACTAGTCACTATTTATTTATACAGGTAAATAACTATATAATGTACAAAGGATAAGCATCAAGGTACACACATTCAAAAATTAATTGCAACAAGGATGAGTGAGAATTTGTAAGGTAGCTTTCTGAATTGAATCTGCAAAGGCATCAAATACCCTTGAAAAGTATCATGTCATTACTCTATTGATTTACACTTATACGTTATTCACTTTGAAGTGCTTAGGGTTTCCAAAAGCAACTTGATCGAGTCAGCTTTCCCTTTTAGAGTAAAGTTCACCTGTGTGAAAATAAAGTATTGGCAGTAAACAATGATTCTGTGCAGCTTCATTTTCTATTTGCACAGGTGAAGTGTTTGATTCTGTTTTTCATTTCCAGTTACCTGACTTCAGAAAGGATTTTTGCATTGTTTTAATTCTCACACACAATTCTTTAGGCCCACAGAAACACCAAATTGTATAAGGACCTGCTTCTGCTGAATTAAGTGAAAATGTCACCATACCCTCCAGTGGGAACAAGGACTCTGTCTTAATTAAAACTCTGTCTTCATTAAAATAACCTATGTTAAACTGTGCACAAATAGTCCTAGACTGATGCAAGTAAAGACTATCTTTGAATACATGAAACATCTGTAGTCACAGACACAGAAATGAAGAAGTCCAGGTGGATCATCTACATCATCATTGTATCTGAGATATAGTTCCTTGTAATACATTTTTAAGATTCTATCCTACCCAAGCAATAGAGATTCGCTTCTTTTCGGAAGATTATTCTACATCTCAGTGTTATTTGTTTCATAACACACTTATCTAAAATATACTTTTAAAATTTTACTTTATTACCCAAATTATGACCTTTTGTACTAGCATAAATAAATCATAGCTCTGTGAACTAAATTCTACTTTGAAGTGCTTTCACTCAACCTATTGGCCTCACTGAGCTGGACAGAAAAAATAGCTGAAATATTGTTGCTTTAATCACTTAATACTTTTTGAAAATAATCCCATATCCTACAAAACATCCTGATCCCAGATGTGAATAATTAGCATTTAGTCCTCTTTAGAAGGACAGTCTCCTAGCTTTCATAGTGTATTAGTTGCTCTTTTCTCAACTGTCCTAGTTTGTTAATATCTTTCTACACTGGAGGGGGCCACACCTGAACATAATGCATTTTGAGTGAGAGCTGAGGCTGACAATACATTGCTCACTACTTTAAAGCAGACTGCATGAACTGTGGATATCTTATGAACATATGTAGGATTTCTGGGAGCTGTGAACTCTTTCCCAATGTGAATAGTTCATGATGTATATTCCCTGGAGGATCAAGATACCATGAGGTCTTAAAAGCCATCCTTTGCAATCCCTTTATATGAGGATGACAGTCTTCCAGTAAATAGAGAGGTCATCAGTGAATCCATAGATGACTGTGGAGGCTAATCCAAGATCTGCATGTTTGACTGCACACATGGTAAATAATTTGAGGAGAAAGAAGTAGATGCTGGTTATGTCAGGTCACAGCTCTTTCCCTTTTTCTCTCTTGACTATCCACCTCCATAGTGAAGTAAGTTTGCTCAAAATGATTGCTGATCACAGTGTCATTAGGGATGATTCAGTGCTTGTGTCTCCCAAGTACTGATGTTAATACTGCATTTTGGCAGAATGGCCTTCAAGGTATCCTTTAATCTTTCCTTTAAGTCCACTGCTAGAGCAGTGAGTATCAGTGAGTTGGGAGTATAGGACCTATTTGGGGAGCTGGTTGTCAAGTATCCTTATGACATGCCCTGTCCAAGAGGGCTGGTACCATATGAACATGGATTCAATGCTGGAAGTGGTGTCTTGTTTTTCATCTGCTTAATGGGTTTCAATGCTTCTTGATAAATCGATGGATCTTCAAAGTAGTCCTTAATGAGATGTTATAGAATGGCTTTGATGGTATTGTCTTGACTCAGGAGTTTATGAGAGTGCTCCTTCCACCATGCATTGATGGTGGAGCTATCTTTAAAGAGTGTTTTTCCACCCTTGGAACTCAGAGGGACATGTGTGTACTTGGCCCATAAATAGCTTCGGCTGCACTGATGAAACAATGCATGTTAAAGCTGCCAGCAAGCTCTTGAATCTGTTTTGCTTTGTACTGCCACCACTTTTTCTTTCTCTCCTGAATTTTCCTTTGGGTCTTACCTTTAGTGTGGAGATAAATGTTTCGTATGCAGGTTGTAGCCGTATTGCTCTAGAGGAAAAAGCAATCAGGGCTCATAGTAGAGATGATATCTTTTATTAGACCAACAATTAAAGAATTTTTTTTTTTTGCAAAAATCTTGTTGGTCTAATAAAAGATATCATCCCTACTACAAGCCCTGATTGAGGTAAATGTCTTGCTTCCATTTGGAGCTGATGTAATTCTGCCAAGTTTTGAAGGCTCTCCTTCAATGAAAGCTTGAATTTCCCTTTCATTCTCATCAAACCAGCCTTGGTGTTTCTTGCTGGAGAAGCCTAGAGATTCTTGATACACCTCATGAAAACCTTCCTTGAAGCTCTCCCAGTGATTGGTAGTGTCAAAATCATCATGGAGGTCAAAGAGTTTCTCACTGAGGCACTGCTAGAGATGATTGATTTTATCAGTCTTTTAAGCACTTGACATTGAATCTCTTCTTTGGTTTCTTCTTTTAAATATGGGAATCACAGCCAATGAGCCAGGGACACTGGAAGTGAAAGATGAGAAACTTTTCACCTTGCATATGTATTTTAAATGATGGCTTCAAGAAAAGTAAGTATATTGTTATAAAAACAACAATCTATTAATGTTATGATTTTTACATACCAAATATAACCTTTCTCCTGACATGAACTGATGACTGAGTTAAAATTAATGGATCAGGTGACTGTAGTTCACTTCAAATAGTATATATATCAAATGAAAAGAAGATCTTATTAAAGAACAACAAAACATTTTTATGTTAAGATCATGACAATCATCCTGATTACCAACTAAACTGGTATTTACAAAGGCATCTTGCTACACTCTTCCTAGGATTAAATTCAATAGCTGTCTGAGAAAAGCACCATTAAATCTTTGTGCTTTTATACTATTATTATTTGTACTATGGCAGTACTTATAATTCTCAACCAAGCTCAGACTACTACATGTATTGTACAAAAACAGAATAAAGGAATAGTACATATCTCAAAGAAATTATAGTCTCAGCAGATAAAAGATAAGGGAGAAACTGCAAATTTAATCCCAATTTCTTGTGGTCCAGTTTGCTGCTTTAAGCATAAATTCAAACAGCATTAGTATTTCATACTGAAGTATACATATCCATTCTTTCAGAATTGTTGCCTATATTAAAAGATGGCTCTTTGGAAACTGTAGAATTGTTTGTATTTTTCCAATGGTACTATGACTCTATCTTTTTACCCTTCAGAAATGCTTTTTATAGTTAAATATGTGAATTATAACTTATAAGGCAGGGACACTCGAAGTGGAATGTGAGAAACCTTCCAACTTGTATATGTATTTTAAATGATGGCTTCAAGAAATAAGAATAGATCAAGTGCAAGCAAAATGATGTGATACTATTCATTACTGGTGCAATATGTCAAGGTCAAGGAAACCATAATGAGGTAATATGAAATGAGACAGACACACGCTGTCTGTATAATAGCAGAGCACAACTAGCATAAGACAATGATTGTCTGCTTCATCCCTTATGAGAAAAATTAGTTTCCTCATTTTCCTTCTCAAAACAACTGGTAATCTCTGAATTGTAACAGGAGCTTTGAAAAGTAAAAATGACAAGTGCCTGTGTGAAGTGGTGCAGTCATGCTGTCTGACAACGGAGCACAGTGATGACTATCTTTAGCATTATTCCTCCCTATACTTCCCAGTATGCAGCATTCACTTTTCTATGGTAGCTGACTTCCCCTGCCAAGGCCTGCATCCTCTCTGTTACCTTCAAATAATTTATGAAGTACAAGGAGGGAAAAGTACAAGTGTGAACCATTTTTTCCCTGTCCCCTCCCTGGGCACCCATACAAGATCAGCTGCAACTGAAAAAAAGCTTTAATTATTAGTGTTCTTGCTTGATGGTTCTGTCACCTCTTTTTTCTTGCCTTTTTGCCTCATTATGCCAGGTACAAACCTTACACTTTTAATGGTCTAAGTGATCAAAACCAGTCTATACCCACAACAGAAGTTCAACCCACATAGACTGGTTTAAAAATGGCAGAACCTGGTCTGTGACTTACACCCCAACCAAAGAGTGAACATGTGTCCTGCTCACTATCTATCTAAACTACGCTGCTTACAGAAAACCATGTAATTTAGATGGATTCTGCCTTGGGCTCTTTGAAGGTTTGGACCTAGCCCTAGTGCTTCAGGAACATTCATTTCATCAACCTACAGGCTACAACAAATCATGAACTAAATATAGACATTGGATTTATGACACATTATAACCTACCTAACATCTGATTTCCCAGGTACCTCTCCACTATTTACCAGCTACATTCATCACCCCACCCTTCCCCCGGCCCCCTAAACTTATCTCTCACCCACTGACTCCTATTTACATTGTCACTGACTGGCTTTCTTGCATGCATACCAGCCTTTGGCTTCTTTATTACTCATTCCATTCAGGAAGAGCACACACCAGCTGCAGATGCTTCCTCAGCCTGACGTAGGGTGTTTGTGCCCAAAAGCTTGCAACAAAGAATTTTTTCCAACTATTTAAGTTGGTCAAATAAAAGATATAGGATTTATCCAAAGAACCTTGTCTGCCTCAGGAACATTTCACACACTAACATACCTTTGTAGCTTTTTCCTCTTTCTTTTTCATTCTCGCTTACTTTTGGAAACAAAAAATAAATAAGTGTTTTGTGGCTTTTTCTTTTTCCCAATTTCTCTTTCCTCAGGTCTCAATAAGACAAGAAGCACTGTAAAACGTAGCTTTGTACTCCAGCTTCATGCTAATACCTTTGCCCTCTCTCTCAGTTATTGGGACACAAATGCATCCTTCCTTCCTTACCTTTTATTCTATGGACATCATCAGGAATTTTGCCTGTGTACAGTTTACTATGTAAAAGGTGCTGGTTAAATCTCTTAAGCTGTTTGGCAGTTTTCACAAAAAAGGGCATTTATTCCCTTTCATTTTTTAAAAGAAGATGTATTCTTTGTATTCAAGTCCTATTACACACTGAAATCATTTTACATTAAAATTGTTTATACTAAAATCACTGGTGAAAAGTCCATTAAAACTCCTTTACATGACTAGCTTTTACATGACTAGCTTTTACGTGTGAATAAGTCACTTTGTCACCCTGCTCCCAATAGAGCATTTTGAAAACTAATTATTGGCTGGAAGTCCAGTGGCTACCAACTCTGGTTGGACTTTGAAGTTTGGGAACAAAAGTAATTTTAACAGGATTTGTTAGTCTGGAAGTTCAGCTGGGAAGGGAACAGAAGAACCAAGAATAATAAATTATCAAAATGTATAATGCATTCATATATTACCAGTACTCAATTTTGGATTTGGATTCAAAATGTTGAACGCAAATAACTTTGTGTTAGCAAATGGGCTTCTGTGCATTTGCATGTGGTAGGCCATCAAAATATAATTTATCTTTTCATGCTGTCTTCAAAGCAGTGGTCTTAAAAAAGATAGGATACATGTCCAAGCACCACTGAATCACTATTCCCCCCCCCCCGCCCCATCCCCTGCCCTTCAGAAATGTTTACTTCTCAGTAATAAAAGTGGACTCAGAATAAAAGTAAAATATAAAATAATATAAAAATTAAATATTAAATAAAACAGACACATTACAGATCAAAATCCGAGTGAAATATCACAATGGAAACGAGGGGTGAGAAGATTAACAGCATTTACCCATTAAAATAATATCTAATAAGCTTGCATTTGGAAGACAATAATAAACCTTCTCATCTTCTCTTTAAAAGCCACAGTGTGGTTTGGATGACACTATTGTCTTTTTGTATTTTGAAATATTATCAAAATCTGCTTTCGAACACTCCGGCTGTGACCACAGAGATTCTGCAAGTGGTCTTCAGTCAATCTTCCTGCTCCCCAGAAAGATCTTGGCAACACAATGCTGTTTGCATACTAGTTCCAGCATGGGAAGCAGTAAAGCTGCCTTAGGCAGCTAATAACATATCACGGTTCATAACAGTACTGTCACCATCCATGTTACTGTTATGAATCTGGCCTAGGTTTTTATTGTCTGTCATTTAGCTGTAAACAACACATATCTGAGCTTGATGGATGAAATAATTTGTCAGACTTGGCTCATTTCCTAGTTAGCCTCATCCATTCCTATTGGGCATTGGCCACATTCAAAGATTATCATAGTTTTCTACCAAACCTTTTATTCTTTTCATTAGAAAATGACTTTTTGGTTACTGACAAGTTCTGGCTTTCAGTTGTGTAAAACTGTTTTAAACTTTAGGTTTTCTTTTTGTTTGATGAAATAAACCCTGTCCCCTCTAAAAAGAAAAGTTTTCACTTCTTTTTTTCTTTTTCTTTTTTCCTTTTTTTTGAAGGAAAAAAATATTTCCTGATCAAGTCTGCACACAGATCACAAAATCACCACCATAGATAGAGCTATTAGGCTTTGTTTTCAGCAGTGAGAGGAGGAAGGCCAATGGTTGAATGAAGATACAATATAAAATATCTTCTAAGAAGAGATGTCAACATATTAGAGATGAAGCACACTGGCAGACCAACATGTGTTTCCATTGCCTGTATATGTTCAGTGAAAAAAGATAGGACATCAGTTTTTAGGGATGTCAAACTTAACTTTCCCACAAGCAGTAACAACCTGTTAAAAAGCACCATTCTGTCAGACTTCTACCTAAAGAGAGATCCAAAAGATCAGTACTGGTTAGATTTGAGAAGAGATGAATAGGAAGAGAGTGAGACATGATACAAGTAGTTACAAATATGAATGTTAAGGGACAGCATACCTCTCCTATTTCTTCTCCAACAGGATATTTAATGAAAATGAAGGCAACACATTTAAAAATTAGAAATAAAATATTTGTTAATACTGGGCGCATCTACACAAGACACTAAATGTGCAGTAGACTAATTCTACTGCACATTAACATATCACGGCAAAAGTTGTGCTTTTGTGCTAATGCACTGTAGAATTAATCTACTGTGCATTAGCATCACTAAAAGGCCATGTGCTGGCACTACTGTGCAGTAGAGCAAGTTACTACGCATTCAGTTAGTACCTCTTATTACAGGTACTAAACTTAATAGACAGTAACTATGGTGATTTAATGCACATGCCTAACATCTACAATTAACTCACGTTATGTAGACATTATCTGGTCTACAACCATTATCTGGTCTATAACCATAATCATAACATATTGATGATGCTAAGAAATACATATATTTTACAAAAAGTTAAGAGGTATTCAACAAAGATTATATGGAAATAATAAGGATGTCTGCAATCATGGTACATAGAATAAAATTAAATAGGGACCAATTTGAAAAACAGCTGAACTCTAGCATTGCTTGAAAATTTTAAGAGATTTTTTTTTTTTAACTAAAAGAATCAAAACCTTTTTGGCTGGTTGGTAAAACGTGAGAATATCAACATTTTTCAATCAAATGAAAGTAATTCCTATTTTTCTTGGAATTTTTTTTCTATGATGTTCGTATTTTCTGACCAACACAACTCATAACAAGTGTTTCAGAAAGCTGAGGTGTTGCTTTTGTTGCACGTATTTGGTTTGTTTTTAAACCCCCGCAAATAAATTCGTATTCTTTAGAACAATGCCAGGCTTTTAGGATGATTATACCACTACTGTCCAGTACAGTGATTTTACACCTCCCACTATATCATATGTTATTCACGAATGTCAAAAATACAACTCTGGAGTAGACAGATAAATCTTTATGGTCATATGTTACAGTGCAAAGCCAGCATACAATTTCACTTCTACTATTTACTTAGGTTTGAAATGGTAAGACGCAAGTAAAGCCAAAATGATATAAGGATGGGAAGCTTGTCTCCCTAAAACATTGCCCTATTTGGAGCTGCATGGGTCCTTTTATTAGTCGTTTTGTGTTGAATTAATTGCACAAACTGGATGGGAGTCATGCACAAATTAATGGAAGATCACTGTACCTCATACTTACTTTCTATATTACCTGACAGTGGCATTAATAACATTCCAATTATAGAAACAAAAAAAGGGGGAAAAAAACCTCTCACAATGCTGAAAGGCTGAGAATATAAAAATACAATCTACTTGGAAGATTTGGAATAAATTCTGCATTCAGGAGTGGAAATATAAGAAACAAGTTTACAAAAAAATTGATGGCAATTGTTTGCCTTCATTATAGGCAAATTACCACAGTTGTAAGAGAAAATTGGGTTATTTACTCTCATAAATGATTAGTTGGTTGGGTAATTATCTATTTGTGTGACCAAATACCACATTTTTGTGTACCATCATAATTACTGGATGCAGAATACATGTTTGCACAGGGCCTTATATTCATAAAACTTTTGAAATTCATGTTTTTAATTGCCTTATTTTGATACATCTAAGTTATCTCCTCCAGAATACTTTAAATCTTTTGGATCCAATTATAATGGAAACTTTTTCAGATAGATTATACTTCCCTTAATCCCACTTAGTAATACTTTTTCACACATGTACCATTAAGGAGGTTGCCTTTTCTCAACATGACAATGGGGACAGAATTAGGCCTTATTATTTAGGGCTCAGTATTTCAGGTCTCAATATACAAGTTACAGACATGGAAGGCATGTCTACATGTGCTTTTACATGTGCCTAAACTTAATGTGCATTAGCCTAATGTGCATTAAGGCAACTTATGCACGTGTCCACATGTGCACACGCTAGTGCGCATTAACACAATTGTGTGGACTGAGTTGGGACTAACATTAGTCCCTCATCAGTGGACACACATCGCATTAATACACATTAGTGCATCTACATGTTCACTACTGTGATTTAACTATTCATTTAACTGCCTGATGCAGGTATCATATTTGGGCTCAAATAGCCTGAAATCACCATTTTTAAGGTGCATTAAGGGTGCGCATGTGTAGACACGTGTCTTTAATGCACCTAAAATTGGGCTAATGTGCATTAAATGTGTATGTGTAGACATGCCCAGATAAGCACTATTGAACATTGTCTATCTTAAAGGGGGACCGTATAAATACAGGCTATTCAGTTTATCAGTCCTGCTTGACAGATGCATCTGGCTAGCCAACAGTGGGGACAGTCTGTGTCAAAAATATATAGTTTCAAAGAACAGAATCACCCCCTCCATGGACTTCAGTGGCTAACTAATGCCTTGATAATTTCACTGTATTTCTTAATTTACAATTTATTTTTAATGCCCTTTTCCTTTTTTATAGAGTTGCGTGGTGATTTGCACTATGCACTGATGTGGGGAAAAGAATGTGCATGCATTTGTATGTGTACCAAGACCTTACATCCAGAAAGGCAGAGGAGCTGGTCAGGGAAGAGCATGGAGTTTTGGCATGGCTGCCCTGTGTACTCACTAGCTCCATGAGCTGATCAGGGATGCATCCTAATTTTAAAGGTAGTCTGAGGCCTAGGCTACACTAAAAGAGTTTTGCTGATATGGCTAAATTGGCAAACCCTCCTAGTACACACAGATTATACAAGCAAAAGTGCTTTAGCTAACATAATTTATTCCAGTTCCCGGAGAAAATAAGCCATACCAGCAAATGTTGATATAACTGCCTCCAGATCAGGGCTTTTGCTGGTATAGAAATGTCATAACGAGTCCCAGCATTACTATTCTGACAGAAGTTTCTGTTATAGAGCTGGCCTAAGTTGCAATGCTTCCTGGGACAATGCAGCATAACACCAAACTTCTCTCAGGATAGTGCCTCAGGCACAGTCCTACCCTTAATGCTGAAATAGTAGGATTATAAGGTGAAGCATGACAGAGGAAGGGATGGTGGACAGTTCCTGATAGAAGACTAGCTGAAAAGAATCTCTCTCACTGAAAGACTAAGGAAATATGATAAAGTTAAAATATTTACTTTTGTCTTATTTTCTCCTTTCCTGAGTTTAGTGTCCATGTGTCTTAACACCTCTGTAATAACTCAGCATGATTACTGTGACCTTTACTAGTTGGACCAGGACTAATTAGCTGCAGATTTCTCTGTACTAAACTTACCTGACAAGCCAAATTCAGATTCCAGGTTTGTGCTGTTTTAATTAAAGGTAAACTGATCACTTGTGTTGCTCTTTGCATGGAGTAACTAAAATGCATGTGGAGATAGAATCTTCCAAAGAAACACATTAAAATAATCTTGCAGAACTAATGTTTATAGATATTAGTACAGAGGCTAGTCCCTGGCCAGTGCTGGGCTGAATAGGTTGCAATTTGGTAAAATGTCAGCTGTCTCAAACTTTTCTATTTGCTTATGCCAAAGCTGAAACCTTCCAGGTGATTTTCCATGTAGACTTAATCAATGTGAATGGCAGCCTTCCTGTTTTTAAATTCCACGTTGTAAAAAGAGGGTTGTATTGCCAGTCAACTAGCAAATGGTGCTGCTCTGGTCTGTTTAGAAAAACAAACAATGGGTAATAAATGCATTTATGGTAGGGGTTAGATTTAAAACAAAACAAAAAATCCTTATCAGTATAACAGTCCCCAAAGCTTTTGATTTAATCTATTGCAGACCCGTTACATTTTGATCTTTGACTTTATAAAAAGTTTTAAAAGTGCTTTTTTACACTGAAGCTTATTCTGCAGTTATGGTACAGACAAAATTAGAGCTGAATGTTCCCATATTCCTTTGAGCAGTTCTTTGAATACGTGGCACACACCCATCCTCTCATGTATTCTACAATTTCAATTTTCCTTTTAAACAACAAATGCAAACTTATGTTTACCAAGAAAAAACAGCCTTAAAAATGAACCATGTGTAACCGATGCTGTGATGTCTTCTCTTAATGGCAAACAGTTCTGTGGCATGTAAATTGTCACTGTTCCTCTCAGCAAGATGTTAACTCAAATACTACATGATAAATTGATAAATGTCAGCATAGATGCCATTCCAAGGTAGATCAAAGCAATGAAAAAAATGAGTGGGAGGACACTGTTGTGAAGATCTTCACCATCTATTCTGAGTAACATCTAATTTTGATATCACAAGTGAGAAGCCAAGTCAAGAAGCTGTCAAACCAAATGAGCCTGGCAGGTTGTAAGTGTTTCACTGAGGGGGCACCTAGTCTAAGGGCCCTTGCAAAGCTAATGTGTGTATCTAAAATGCAGCCAAGTTCAGAGAAAATTTGGAGCCTTCAAGACCATTCATATTTTGACTGTGTGCTCTGAGTGGCATCTTCTTTAGGCATTTCAGGAGAGATGCTCTGGGACTGGAATATAACCACTTTTTATATACAAATTTGACCCCTTTGGGGGATATGCCTAACTCACCCACAAGGTGCTGAGCAGCAAGGCCCACAGAGGAGGTTGCAGGTCCTGCATAACCACTGTTTAGCAGGATGCCTAAGGAGCAGATGTTGTGTTCATTTATATGGAAGAAGCATACATGCCTGCAGCTGCTGGAACATTTGCAAAGGGGATTTGGAAGCTGTAGCCCTTCAGTTCCTTTTAGGTTGGTGGAACATTACCGGGCAAGTTTGCCAATCCCTTCATGAAAGCACTTATCTAGAATTCTGCTTGCTCCTATGTGAGTGCCCTAAGGACAAGAGACATTCTCTTCCAAGCAACACAGTGGAGGATTTTGCCTTTTGAGACCATCCTCCCATCAAGGGTACCCTTCTGCCTGAATATACATAAGATAGTAGAGCACACATCAAATCCTTCTGCCTGTTATGCAATTCCAGCAATATTGCATATGGTTAGTGTTAGGTCCCATATCTGGATAATGGCCAAATTCAATTCTACCTGTTAGGTATGTTAGTGGACATAAGCATCCGAGTATGATTCTATTCCACACTGAAAAACTTTTAACCCAAAAGGTGAGTGAGTCCTCCTCCTTCTTGCAGGCAATAACTGTGAGTGCTGACTTGAGCTGGGTAAAAACATTTTTTGTAAAATATTTCTTAGTCAAAAAATGCAATTTCAGGAAGGTCAAAACTATTAATAAATTTGGGTAGATTCCACCAAATAATTTCTTCTGAAACCAAAGTGACAAAAAGTCTCAGAAATGTCAAAGCAGTTCATTTAGGCATTTCTGAAAGGTTTTGACATTTCCACAATGCACTATTTCAACATTTCCAACATGCTTTGGTTTGGGGGATTTGTAATAAAAAGAAAGGGATGGAGAAGACTATATTTTTTATACAGTGCTAGAGTACTGATCCAGATTTCTGGATGCCTCCTCTATGGCACAGCCTCAGCAAGAAGGATGGATAGTAATCCTCTGCTGAATACTCTGTAGATGCTGGTAAAATTACAGGGAAATAGTTCCTCCCCAGCGATCATGTTCTGAACCCTTTGAGCCTCTTCACAAGGGTCTTCATTTGTCAGACTTTATGTATTTCTGAATGTCTTCATGTTCAAAAGTAGGCCCTGCTCATTTCTTGCGCCAGTTGAAGTATGGTTCAGTTTGCATGAGACTTGTAAAAGCTGGATTAATTGTGTGTGCCATAAACCTGGTTTCTTGGAACCTTAAGAAAAAAATGTCTCTCAGATCCCACATTTTCTGAATGTTCTTAATGTTCTGAATTGTTTGCCTTCGAAGCATTTCACATCAATAGATCTATATCTAGCTATACCTGTACATACATGAAGATCCATATGCAAGGACACATGTTTACAACAATTTGCTTAGAGTCTCCACATCTGACATTGTTTCTTCATATTAATAATGCCACCTCAGGGCTCAAATATCTTTTCTTCTTGACAGATACTGCTCAACTAATTTATACAGTATATAATTTTAAAAAGCAAAGATACCTGAACAGCTTGTTTTACAGCCTAGTTTTAAGGCTTGCCTTGAATATTCCTGATACTCTGCATTCCAACAATACCTTTTTTTTTTTTAATTTGACAAGCTACAAAAACTATATTGTTAATAAAATGATGGGCAATCCCACCATATTCTCCACGCTCCCCTATTCTTTTCTTTCCAGTTTGCAACATGATTCCAACAACTTGTACAATGTGGCGGTTCTCACTGTGGATCACTTCTACATTTCTAAGGTCTGGATGTAGGAAACTCATGAAATTAGATGAAGGTTGTTAAAGGAGCATTCGAAACCTCCAGCCTCTTGGGAACGGGCAGAGAATAAAATGTTGAACTAAACGGCCCGGTTCATTAAAAATAGATACCTATTTTGTTTATGTAAGATTCATGATTCATTTATGGCCAAACCCCCAAAATGCTAAGTGCAGTTTACCACTTAGTGGAGCCAATTTTTTTTTTTTTTTTTGGGGGGGGGGGGGGCACTAGTGCTGTTTGTGCCCCCCTACCAGCCAGAGCGCTCGCTGTCAGGGGGGACACCAGTGCTCTCAAGGGAGGCACGTGCCCTCACCATGCCCCTCCTACACGTCGCCTGTTTCCTCCCTTACTCCTTTTCAAACAGGTGTGGGATTTTTCTATATTAGCATGTCAAGCTGAAGCAGAACCCCAGCACATATCACCCTGTGCAAACAGACATACTTTGCGATTACTGCATTCATTTATGTAATAGTGATGGTTATAAGTGATGAGGAAAGTGCTACTACCCATGTCGCCTGACTTCCCAGTGAGTGTTCTGCCTTAGTCTTCTGGAGTTTTACTAGCCCATAGGCCACACAGTGGCTCTTACTTGTTTCTTAAACTCCCTAACAAGTTGACACCACGTTTGGACAGTTATCTTGCTGGGATCCTTTGCCCCTAGCTGACTTCCTGCCTCTGGGCCAGGGGACTGGACTCAATGATCTTCCGGGGTCCCTTCCAGCCTTAATGTCTATGAAATCTATGAAATCACCCCTGCTTCACACAACACAAAGGTCAACCACAGCAAAATACACAAGGGATGGAAAAAATCCAAGACCAGGAATATTTGTGTACCTGTACATCAGACATACATATTCAAAACCACTGTTTATCTGCAAGTGTTAACTGACAAAGTTGTACTGAAATGAATGGATCTGTACCATGTTGAGAGTCAGCTTCCATATTATTTTATTATTATGATAAATTATATTCCCATCTTTGGCACAGAATCTCTCACCATAGATCTACACATAGTCCAGTACCCAATATTGTATTTCCAAACATATGAACATATAAGAACCATGTGAATATTAGAGTAATCTAATTATTTATGTATCTCTTGGAAGTGCCACCTCCTCTCACTAACATAATTAAGGATTCAGTCTCTTACAAGACACCAACAATTGAAGAGGACCCATTCACAAAGACCATGGCTCACCAAAGTAACTAAACATATGCTTAAATTAAGGAGATGCTGAAGTCATGAGATTTAAAATGGTTTAATTTAAGCATGTATTTATGTGCTTCTGCTAAGCTGGGACCAAAGTCTTTTGGAATCCAAGAAAGCAACACTTAACTCTTTGATTTGAAAAAACAAAAACAAAAAAAAAAGAGCTGCTATTCCTTGACAAAAATGTCTGGTTGCTCCTAGCAAATTTAATTACTATTTCTTGGCCTAACAACCATAACATAATTTACAATGAATAATCAAAGACCTATATATGCCAATGGATGTCAATGTATTTTACAGACTTAAAAATCCCAACGTACATATTATACACAGGGGTTATTTGATCCACTTCTAAAATGCCATCTATAAGAGTACTGAGTGCTACTGATCACTTCTGTCTCTAAACACATGATCTGGATGAATTAGCACTCCAATTACTCATAATGATTCATCTATATCCTTGCAATTCTTGAGACATTTTCCAGAAACTAAAAACTGGCACAATATAGGCCAAAAACATTAAAGCATAGGTTTTAGCTCTTCTGAAATGGAATAGGTCTCACAGCATAATATTTCTGACAGGAAATGTACACTTGAGATCTTTTAGGCTTGAAGCATCATATACCCAACTAAGTTTAAAAATGAGGCGCAAGACAATCTCCTGTGTTCCCAAGACAATGATATTGTATTATAATTAAGGGAGTAAAATGCCATTTCCTTTGCTTCCTCTGCCTGAGTCCAACTGAAATGCGACTCTTTTTGTGAATTTCATCTGTGGAAAAGCCTAAAGGAATCATTTCAGCCTTCTCCTGCCTGGCCTCCCTCACTTGTTATTTCTAGTAGCTTGGATTTCATATCCATCTCTGCCCAATCGCTTGTGGCAGCTCTAGTGCTAAAGCAAATGCATTTCTGCTGTTTTTCCCCTTAGAATTGCAGATCACAGAAGAAGTAGCTTAAACATTTCCACTTGACAAAAAATGTGATGATATTGTTAAGAGTTCAGCAGTTTTGAAACACGAGTAGGTTGCTGGCATGAGGACTATTCCCAGACATGATCTTTCCTATGGAACTAACACTCAAATTTGCAGTATTGGTACATTTCATGTCTCTGCTGTGTAGTCTATCGCTCTGCCTCCTTTTCTTCCTTTATTTATCTCAAGTTGGCATTTTTTCCACTCTCAGCAATTAAGTTGTCTAGATGCTACAGACATGCCTATTCTATCACATGTACGTCTTGTATATAGATGAAAAAGGAGATCTCCAAGGGAGAAAAAGGCTGGCGTCTCTGATGTTGAAACGGTTTCAATATGGCCTGAATACCTTGCCTGCAGTGCTGCAAACCACAAGGGGGGTCTTAACCTCTGAAACCTGCTGACTCAAGAGTAATTGACCAGCATGATGCCACTGTGACCATCAAGTGGAACAAATAAAATTACCCACCATTTCAGTGCTGTGATTGTCCTCTTCCACTGCGTGATTCCATGAGTCCCCTGGAGGACTGACCTGCTTATAATATACAAATTGTTTTCTGGGCTCCTTTTCCATTGCCTCTAGGGTAGTTACCAGAAGACAGAACCAAGCTGTGTTGACTATATTTAGTGCTTTTTTTCAATTACATCAGATGGTTCAGATGACTAGATACGGTATGATCTTTTCAATCTATATCCTCAAGAGACAAACAAATTAAAGGGAGCTGGATCTAGATTACAGAAACTGAAGTTTATGCAGCAATAGAAATTTATACATTTAAAAACTCACAGAGATTATACATATCCAGTCAGGATGACTTAATTCCTTTTCCTGAGCAAGACAGCTTAAAAGCAGAGATTCTCTTGCTATGTACACAATTTTGTAATTTGTTTGCATAAAAGCAGGTTGTTTATGCTTCAGGACTCAGTCGTACAGTGCCATATAAATATTCTGACCAAATGCTGCTCTTTGCTACAACTGTATAAATCCAGAATAGCCACAGTGATTGCAGTGGAGTTTCTTCAGATACACTCCAATACAGAAAAGAACAGAATTTGGCTCAGTATCATTATGTAAAAGCAGCTTACTAATGTGTTTAGGGGAAAAGGAAAAAAAAGAAGCAGTTCCTTAATTCATGTGCTTCTTTCTTAATGGGTAAATCAATACGTTTCCAAATCGCTGCATAAGAGATCCTACAATCTGGTAAATTCATCAGGAACAGAAGTGGTGTGAAACTTTAAGTTTTCCAGTAACTGCCTAAGTTGATAATGTTGCCTCAATGGACTGCAGACATGTGCACAGTCAATCCCAGGCCTGTAAAGGTTTGTGCTTAAAGTGAGACTACCAATCTATGCAAACTAAAAGATCTGGGGGCTAAAGAAGTGGGAGGGTGGAGACTCAGATAAGAGATGTCTGAGTTTTGTAGAACTATAATATTTAAAGTTAATATAATGAACATATTAGAATAGCTGTACCAAACTACCATAAATCAGGTCACTGTCTAAGGTACCTGATGCTATTTCTCTAAGAATACATAGTTCACTGCTTGTAGTTGACTGTTATCATTTAGCCCCAGTTGAGCAAAGTAGTTAAGCACATTCCTACCTTTAAGCATTTTTAGGCTAATCGTTAAGTGCTTTGCTGAAATACTGATTGTATTTATTTTTTAATGTGCATTGTTATTTAATGTCATCATGTGGTCACCCTATACTAGTCTTGGATTTTTTTAAACCTATCTTTCTTTGGCATTTGTAAAGGACTGTCTTCATATAGTTTTGGTACCACTTGTATTATATCATTTGGAAACCAATAGTACTAAAACCATACAGATAGTGCAGGTACATTTATGCTAGTGTAGAGGTACTGACTCTGTGAAAGCTCATCAGTAATCTATCACAATATAATACACCTGCCTAAATGCATCTTCCCATACAGTTGAACTGATATATAAAATCACTCCCACCCTGAATCAGTTAAACTGGTACACAAAGTTTTGTGCAGAATAATCCTGAAATGTTGTCACCTTGGTATCAAAGACTAGATAGTTGTTTAAAGTATGTGATATGATGATTCTCTTAGAAGATGACATGCACAAGAGAGATGGTGGTAAGTAGATATACACACACTGATAGTTTAACTGCTTTGAGCTGCTTTTATTTTCCTTCCCAGTTTTCCTCAATCAGATCAGCAATCTATTATTTAGCACAGGGCAAACCTTTTCTGGCTGCGAGCCTGAATGATCCACCCCAGGTTCAAGGTGGGCAGACAGGCAGGAGCTGGGACCCTGCCACTACTGCTTGTTTCCCGGCTGCACAGGGAAAGCATTCACAGCTGGCACTTTTCCTGGCAGCCCAATGGGTCAGCACCCACATAATGCGCCCCCACTGCCAAATGCTGCCGAAGACCCACATCTGTGCACTGGATCCAGTTTCCACCAGCTAGATGTGGCCTGTGGGCTGTAAATTGCAGACCCCTGATTTAGCTGGTTTCTTCCATCACAAATTGAATCTTGTGGGCCTCACCTCCATGAGATGATATAATCCAGGCACATTTATAAATTATGAAAGTCAGATTTTCATTCCAGGTGAGTTTAGCACATCCCTGTTCTGCACCGACCAAAGGTAAGCTCCCTTGTGGTTGTCTTTGTCACAACCCAGTGGTTTTGGTGCCTCAGCACAGTGGAATTTTCCCGCCCCATGAGAGCCTCTTGCAAAGGTAAAGGCTTTCTGTTGCTGCAGAAAACCCCCGGTGCAAGAGTGTTCCCGCCATTCGGATGTAAATTTGTGTCCCGCTATTGGCCAGCTCTAAATTATGCACACATGGCGGCTAGTAATTGGCTTGCTGGCTGTTTAAAAATTAGCGCGACTTCCACCCAAGTCGGAGAACTTTGAGCACGCTGCAGAGTGCTTTTTGAAGAGATCTGACTCATGGCTGAGCTAATCGATAGCCTGATCACCTATCGATTCGTCTCCCCATCGCCGAGTGCAATCCCAGATGTATCCCTTTCCCTGCCGGCCCGATTTGTAGACAGACGTGCTGGCTTGAGCCCTGCCAGCTGGAACAACTAACGTGGTTGTTCAGACGACCGGACCATTTTTCGTCGCAACAGCAAGCGACATAAGTAAAGTTTTACAACCATAAAGCTTTCTCGGCCTCTCTATTCACCAGCCCGCCCCGACGAACGAGTAATTATTGAATCACCTCGAGTCGGCTTTAGCCGTCCGAGACAGTCTTGCATTACTTTAATTCTCAGTAGTGTATAGCAAGAACACACAGATGGTACGTTTCCACCAGACTTCCTCTTGTGCCTAGATACTAGTAGGTGCACACATTGTCCCCTACCCATTTTGCCATTAGATCCTGCTGAACTCCTTTGCTTCCCAAGAAAAGTGAAACAAAGAAAGGCAGCTGGATTTGCAACTTGATCTCTGTCAAAGTAAGAAGCATACAGTAACTAATTAGGGAAAAATTATGCCCTAAAGGCAAAGCTCATGACAGAGTCTTGAGTGAAGGCTGATTGCCTAAGTAGGACCTCCTGGAAAGCAAGGCAATTGAAATCACTGTAGCAGCCTTAAGGAGAAGACAGCCTGTGACCCCCTCTTTCTCCCTGCAAGGGACTAGCTCTACTGGCTGGTGCAGAAGCAGCACAGGGACGTGTAGGCTCTAAGAGGACATACATGTGGCGGAATCGAGAACTCTGGGACAGGGACTGCTTCAGTTTTCTCTTGGAGAATGAAGCCCCTTACAACCTCCACTACCTCTATAAAGCTGAACATTGTTTAGCCTTTATTATTCTGTATGCAACATATAAATATTTTTCTCTTTTCATAAGTTACCATCCAAAGCTGCTTAATCACTTATCAAATGATCTTTTTGCTAAATGTATTTTATGGTTGCTATTCAGAACCAATAACTACGGGTCTGCAGCAAGGGAATCAAAAATATATTCAAAATGGCAGCCCTCATTGCCAGCAGTAAAGTGTACTTAGCTGTCCTCCATAACAGGTAGAGAAACCATGATATACACACTTTCCGATCAATACGGAGGGCTCCATGGAGTTTAGCAATATGTGTTGCCACATGAAAAAGGGTTGAGTACTTAGGAAATACATCAAGTTTCGCATCAGCTACAAAAATAAGTCCAATTTTCAGAGTGAAAATCATTCATTCCCTAGGCAGATCTAGCCCGTAATATGATCATGCCTGTCCCAACATCTGAGGAATTTCTTTTCAGGTACTTGACCTGATTTTATGTATCTTCTGTGTAAATGAATCCCCTTTTCATAGTATCACACACCTGACTTATGATTCCTTCATTGTTTTCCTTAAGCATACACTGTTGTGTTATAAGCCTTTGAATAAATTTCTGCTCCAGGAAGCGCACACAGATTCCATTCATTGCACATCAGGATCCTGATAAGATGCCCATGGTAAACTCAACGTGCATCACAGTGAAACATGAAATGCCCACTTCATGTTCAACAACATGAAAAATGTAATGTAGCTGTTAGGCATGTTCCCAGCACTGGTCTGCATTGCATTTTGGGGAAATGGGAAGGAGCTATATAGTCTGTAGTCTATTTGGAGTGACCACGCTGTGTTTTACTGCAATGCCCCCTGGTCCATAGATAGTGTAGATATGCCCTTATAGTGTCTGATTCTTATTGTTTTGACCTTGTACTGTCAGTTGTACTGATGGCAAAGGAGTGCAACATAAGTGCTGAATGCAAGCACTGGATGGCTAGATGGTATATGGAGAGACTGTTCAGAGTAATGACAGGTCAATAATAGCAGAGTATACCTGAGCAAGTTTTCTCTTGACTCTGAATACAGTAAGTCAGTCTTTCTGTGCAGTACCCTGATCACAAGGTGATCAGGTCCTAGAGCTGGTAAAGAAGTGAGAGGTAACTAGGGCATAAGGACATTAGTCACGGTCCCTCTAAACCAATGCCTTCACCAACCCTAGGTTGGGCTGGATATCCAGGGACTCCCAAAATCCTAATAGCAAGCTACTGTAGTACTGCTGTCGGGCTGAGCTGGGACTACTCTGAGCTAAGCAGAGATCAGAAACAGAGGACATTCAAGCTGATGGCCCTGAACACTTATGGAGGTGCAGAAGGCTTCCAAGTTTTATTAAGAAAAAAAGATTTTGGTATAGGAACACAGACTTAAGCAACAATTCCTGTAAAATACTATATTTACACTTCTATAATACAATTATTACACCATAATGAAGGGCATCATAATTGGTTTTTAGTGTCTTGCAGACACCAAGTTTTAATAGAAAATCATAAAGGCAGGGCCTTTAAAATTGCCGACTGTCAGACCTTAGAAATCCATGCATGTCATCTTGTACTGTGCCCATTTTTCACCTGTGTGAATGACTGCTTGTGGTACAAAAAGAAATCAAGATCCAAGGTCTACCTGAGCCTAGCCTAACAAACCATTGCACTAGCATGGTTAAGAAGTTGTAGCTTCTAGAGCCAATAGCATATAAAGGAATAATGTGGCTAGCATCATGTCTGGCCAGCCAGCCTGAATAACCAGGTAAAATTACAGCAGGTTCAATTGAAGGGAAATTTTCAGGATGGTCCAGAGTAGGGCTTGAACTCCTGTCACTGGTGCAATAGAAAGACTCTTTAACTGAAAGATGGGAGAATTAGATTGCATTTTGCAATCAATTAAATAGGTATAATATAAAACCAGGGGTTGTCAATCAGGGGTATGCGTACCCCTGGGAGTACTTTAAAAGGTCCCAGAAGATACACGGGGGTGGGCAGGGATGGAGCACTGCCACCTTGTGCCACTGCCTCATGGAAGCAGGGCTGGGGCAGGTTGAAAGCAGGGTTGCACAGATGGTGTGCTGCTGGCACTCCGCCATTTACCACCCCTCCACTGCATGTCTGACCGTTTGCCTCATCCCCCCCCACCCCCTTCCGGCTCTGCGTCTAGCCACTCACCACCCCCACCCCACCCCAGCTCCGTGTCTGGCCGCTCACCACCCCGTGCTACTCACCACCCCTCCCCGCCAGGATACACTTATTAAAAACGGGGCCACCAGGAGTACACTTATTAAAAAAGGTTGAAAACTCCTGATATAAACTACTGTGAAGGAAATCCTTTCCTGGTCAGCTTGATGTCCTTCTTAATCTTTAATTAAAAATCTCCACTTCTATTTTTGTTTTAACTGAATTTTATTTTCCTTTAGAAAAAAAGTGTACGCATTAACTCATGCATGTTTAAAGAGTTATGATGATAACCTAATAGCAAATGACCACAGAAATTCCCTAGATGTAAGTTTGTAACTGCACAGACATAAACTCAAAAAGGGTTTGAATAACCCTTCCTGATAAATATATCCTTAATGTAATTATGGGATTAAACTGGAGGAAGTGAAGTTTTTTGGTTAAAGGAGACAAATGGAAGCTGAAAGCTCTGGATTCTGTTTGTGGCTGTGCTACAGGATAAAAGAACTTGGGTAAGTTAAGCTTTCTGTGCCTCTGGGTTCCCTCTCTGAAATCATGATAGTACTTACCTCCATAGATTCATAGATTCATAGATGTTAGGGTCGGAAGGGACCTCAATAGATCATCGAGTCCGACCCCCTGCATAAGCAGGAAAGAGTGCTGGGTCTAGATGACCCCAGCTAGATACTCATCTAACCTCCTCTTGAAGACCCCCAGGGTAGGGGAGAGCACCACCACCCTTGGGAGCCCGTTCCAGACCTTGGCCACTCGAACTGTGAAGAAGTTCTTCCTAATGTCCAATCTAAATCTGCTCTCTGCTAGCTTGTGGCCATTGTTTCTTGTAACCCCCGGGGGCGCCTTGGTGAATAAATACTCACCAATTCCCTTCTGTGCCCCCGTGATGAACTTAAAGGCAGCCACAAGGTCGCCTCTCAACCTTCTCTTGCGGAGGCTGAAAAGGTCCAGTTTCTCTAGTCTCTCCTCGTAGGGCTTGGTCTGCAGGCCCTTGACCATACGAGTCGCCCTTCTCTGGACCCTCTCCAGGTTATCCGCATCCTTCTTGAAGTGTGGCGCCCAGAATTGCACGCAGTACTCCAACTGCGGTCTGACCAGCGCCCGATAGAGGGGAAGTATCACCTCCCTGGACCTATTCGTCATGCATCTGCTGATGCACGATAAAGTGCCATTGGCTTTTCTGATGGCTTCGTCACACTGCCGGCTCATGTTCATCTTGGAGTCCACTAGGACTCCAAGATCCCTTTCCACCTCTGTGCCACCCAGCAGGTCATTCCCTAGGCTGTAGGTGTGCTGGACATTTTTCCTCCCTAGGTGCAGCACTTTGCATTTCTCCTTGTTGAATTGCATTCTGTTGTTTTCTGCCCACTTGTCCAACCTGTCCAGGTCTGCCTGCAGCTGTTCCCTGCCCTCCGGCGTGTCCACTTCTCCCCATAGCTTTGTGTCATCTGCAAACTTGGACAGAGTACATTTGACTCCCTCGTCCAAGTCACTGATGAAGACATTAAAGAGTATCGGTCCAAGGACCGAGCCCTGCGGGACCCCACTGCCCACACCCTTCCAGGTCGAGACCGACCCATCCACCACGACTCTTTGGGTGCAACCCTCTAGCCAATTTGCCACCCACCAGACCGTGTAGTCATCCACATCACAGCCTCTTAACTTGTTCACCAGTATGGGGTGGGATACCGTATCGAAGGCCTTCCTGAAGTCTAAGTATATGACATCCACCCCTCCTCCTGTGTCCAGGCGTTTCGTAACCTGGTCATAGAAAGAGACTAGCTTGGTCAGGCACGATCTGCCCGCCACAAACCCGTGCTGGTTTCCCCTCAGCATAATTTGCCCTGCCGGGCTCTCACAAATGTGAGCCTTGATAATTTTTTCAAAGACTTTACCAAGGATGCAGGTGAGACTGACTGGCCTATAGTTGCCCGGGTCCTCCTTCCTCCCCTTTTTGAAAATGGGGACCACGTTAGCCCTTTTCCAGTCCTCCGGGACTTGGCCCGTGCACCACGAGCGTTTGAATATTCCCACCAGTGGCTCTGCAATGATGTCGGCCAGTGCCTTCAGCACCCTCGGATGGAGCTCATCCGGGCCTGCCGACTTAAAGGCATCCAGTTCTTCCAAGTGACTCTGCACCACCTCAAGATCTACGTATGGAAGTCTGGCGCCTTGCTGCTGCCTCTCTATAACCCCAGTGAGAGACTTGTCGTGCCCAACACTTAGGAACACTGAGGCAAAGAACTTGTTGAGGAGTTCAGCCTTGTCCCCCCTGTCTGTCACCAATTGCTTCTGCCCATTTAGTAGGGGTCCTATTCCTCCCTGGGCCTTCCTTTTACTCCCAATATATCTAAAAAACAATTTCTTGTTGTCTTTTACTTGGGTTGCCATCCTCAGCTCCATGGTAGCTTTGGCCCGCCTAACTGCCTCCCTACAAGCACGAGCAGAGGAGGTATATTCATCTTTAGTGATCTCACCCTGTTTCCACTTTTTATGTGCTCCCCTTTTGGCCCTTAGGCTGCCCTGGATTTCTCTGCTCAGCCATGGAAGCCTCCTGGCCCCTTTCCCTTTTTTGCCTCGCTCGGGGATCATCTTGCTTTGTGCCCAAAGGATTGTTTCCTTAAGGCACAGCCACCCTTCTTGGGCTCCCATCCCTTCAAAACTCCTACTCTGCAGTGTGTCCTTGACTAATCGCCTGAGTGCATTGAGATCAGCTTTCCTAAAGTCTAGCACTTTCACCCTACTAGTTACCTTACCCACTCGACGTCTTATGTTGAATTCTATTATTAGGTGATCACTGTCTCCCAAATGGCTACCAATCTGGAGGTCCCCTATCATCTCATCCCCTGTTGCCAATACCAGATCCAGTATGGCATTCCCCCTAGTGGGACCATGCACCTCCTGTGTCAGGTGGAGGTCCTGTACACAGGTTAGAAACCTGCGTGAGCGATGGGACCTTGCTGTCTGCGTCTCCCAGCAGATGTCCGGGTAGTTTAGGTCCCCCATGACTACCACCTCTTTAGCTTTTATGGTCTCCGAGAGTTGCCTCAGGAGCCCCGCATCTATTTCTTCCCCTTGGTGTGGGGGTCTGTAGCAGACCCCTACCACCAAATCCCTTTCTCCTTGCCCCCCATGTAGCCTAACCCACAATCCTTCTACTTCCTCAACCTTGGATTCTGTCTTGATGAGGGTTGATGTATATTGCTCACTGACATAAAGTGCAACCCCCGCCCTTTCTTCCCCGACCTGTCCTTTCTGTACAATCTATAGCCCTCAATATGAACCGCCCAGTCATGGGATGAATCCCACGAGGTCTCTGTTAGCCCCACTAAGTCATAGGTGTTTAGTGCAAGCAGGAGCTCTAGTTCATCCTGCTTGTTTCCCATGCTCCTAGAATTAGTATATAGGCACTTGAGCCCTGCGACTTGTGCCTTTGCTGCCCCTCCACTCCGAGTCCCAAGGGGCCCATTGTTTCTTACCTGTTCTGTAGTGCTGGTCTCCCCATGGCTTTCAGGTTTCCAATGTTCTCCTTCTTCAGGCTGGGCTGTCCTTGTGGGTGCCACATGGTTTGGTGGTCCACAGCTTCCCCTGCCCTCATACTCCCCTTCCCCCGACGAGCCTAGTTTAAAGCCCGCCGGAGGAGATCCGCCAACCTAGTAGAAAACACACGCTTACCTTTGGGGGACAGGTGAAGCCCATCCCAGCTGAGCATGTCCCTCGTCGCGATGTGCGGGTCATTGTCCAGGAAGCCGAAGCCTGCCTCAAGACACCACTGCTGAAGCCACCAGTTGGTTTCTCAGATGCAGTTCTCCTGCCGTCTTCCTCGTCCGGTCACTGGTAGGATGGAAGAGAAAATCACCTGTGCATCGAACTCCTTCAGCACGCCACCCAGAGCACAGTAGTCCGCCATCAGGTGATCGGGGGTTCTCCTGGCCGCATCATTAGTACCCACATGGACTAGGACCATGGGGTAGTAATCGGTGGGCTTGATCCTGGCCTGGATTACCTCCGTCACATCCCGAATCTTTGCTTCAGGGAGGCAGCATACCTCTCGTGCCGAGGGGTCCTGGCGACAGATGGGTCCTTCCGTACCTCTCAGGATGGAGTCGCCTATGATGAGCACTCGTCGCCTCCTCCTCTGGGTCCTCGTGGATCTCTTGATCTGTTTGGAGTGTGAAGAACATGGTGTTTCTTCTTGCCCAAGGTTTTCCTCCTCCCCTTCCATTTCCTGCAGGGTCGCCAGGGCCTCGTACCTGTTCACCAGTCAGACTGGAGAAGCTGGTACCGGTTCGCTGCGAGCTGCTCTGGTCCTGGCTGTGACCGTCTGCCACTCTGCTGCGGAGGGCACTTCCCGGGCTGCTTCTTCCTTGGGTGCCTGGGCCTGCAGGGAAAGGAAATAACTGTCAATTTCATCCTCCACCTCCCTGATCCCCATCAGCCTGCTAACCTCCTCCCAGAGCTCCCTCACCTGCGCCTCCAGAGCCCTAAGACGGGCACCTGCCGGACAGGTGTGGGGGCCCCCAATCTCTGCCCCCCCCAGCCCTGCTGGGGATCCCCCACAGGCCAGGAGGTAGAGGGACATCAGCTCCCCCATGGGCTCGGTCTGGGTGGAGGCCTCAGACCTGCCCCAGGTAGCCTTGCCCCCCTGGGCAGAGGCCCTAGCAGCACTCCTCGTAGACACCATTCTATAAGCTGCTGTTTGTAGACCTGTGCGGTGTCTACACCCTACCCCTACAGGAGTCCCACTCCTGGCCCTCCCAGCCCGCCCGCCGGCACGAATGCCTGCGCAAACGCCGGCGTGCTCTTACAGAGCGCGCCTGTTTGCGCGCTCTGTTCGCGCCACATGGCTCGGGAGCGCGGCTCCCTACCGGCTCAGCTATATGGGACCCGGGGGGCTTCCCCTCCGGATCCGGCTCAGCTGCGCCGGGTCCCTCCGCCCCACTTACCTTCGGGGGATCAGCTGCTGCTGCCCCCGCTGCTGATTCCTCTGCTGCTGCTGCTGCCGCCGCCTCCAGTCAGTCAGTTGGTAAAAGGGGCACACGTGCGTGCGGGACACACGTGTGCTGACTCCTCTCCTTCCCGCTGCTGGTTCCCGAGTGCTGGGAACTACGTCACCCCGCGGCTTTAAAGCCCGTGGTTTGAATTACCCGCCCCGCTCCAATGGCCAATCAGGCGCCCCGGTCTACCCGGAAGTGCCTGCCGGCAGTTCCGCCCCTACGCTCCCCCGCTGGGGGGATCCGCTGCCGCGGGAGCCTGCTCCCCCAAGGGTTAGCCCCGGGGGTGCTCCCTGGCCTGGGGGGACAGTCCCTTCCCTAGCCCTCCCTGTTTGCACGGTCTGTTCCATCCCTGTCCACCCACACACTTTTTCAACAGGGTATTATCATCCATAAATGTTTATAGAGACTTCTGTGATTCCCAGATGAAAGATGCAAGGACAAGCCTTTGACCTCATTAACCTAATGCTTACAGCATATATCTCAAGCATTGACATGGTACTTTGGATTTATACATGACCTACTGAATATCATAGAAACCTTGTGGGACCATGATGAGCAGAACTGGAACCCACTGTATGTCCTAGCGGTTTAAAGCAATTTGTATGAAAAAACACTACAAATGTACTAGAACAAACCAAAAGAGACATTTAGACCCATAGTTATATTTAAAGGTTCCACATTTATGTGAAGTCTCCAGCTTCTCAAAGCTGGAAGAGTATAGTGATGCTTAGCAAAGTGCATGAGGAAATGGATACTTTCATGTTCTCCCACCCCCAGAAAAGACCCAGCACCAATACATTAATTTCTGCCAATTTTTTTATTACACTCATCAGCATCAGTGATATATATTCCCATTCTGCTTCTGTCTTTTCATATATAAATTCTCCTAGCCAAGGATCTTTTGTACAGTGCCCAGCAAAATGTGACCGTAATATCTTTCAAGGTCCTTTGGGTGCTGCTGAAATACAAAGCTTTATTACTGTCAAGAATAAAAAAGAGTAAAAACCTATCATACAATTATGATTTTTTCCCCAACTTTAAATATATATGTTTAAGTTCCATGTGCCATATAAAGCAATGACATGTCGTGATATAAGCCATATAAACATTAAGCAGTGTTCTCCCCCAGACTCTCACCTCCCCCAGCTCAGACAGGCAGATAAGCCATCTTGATCTCCAGACACCTCATCATGAGCTTCCTGCACTCAAAAATAAAATGGTCAGTGTAAGATGCATTGAAATTGTAAGAGGATCAACAATATACTCCTCTCACAACTGTGCAATTTTTCTTGCTGGGCTCTCATTTCTCAGGTTTTTTTTATGTTTCTCCTGTTCATTTAATACTGGGTTAATGTGTATAACCCAGCTATAGTAAAACAGCTTCTGTTATCACATTGTTTTGGTTATAGCAGCAGTTCTATACTAACAGCACTTAAATGGAATATTATCATAGAACCATTATGATTTCAGGCCCTGGGATAGTACAAGTGCTATAATTCTGAAAGCTATCATTATAGAAACAATAATAACACAGAGAGGTGATTAACAGGGCATTTTTATCATGCTTTCATCAAATAAAAAAATTCTTGGAGCAATTCTGTATGGCTAAAACACCATTAAACAATTTAGCCAATATAATTATATAAGGTAAAACACAATACATAGAATAAATCAAGTGTCCCTACTGCAATATGAATAAGATGCTTTCTATCATGTGGAAGCTTTATATGAGCCCAAGTTAATGTCTATCTGGGATACTTTTATGTCTATCTGGGATATTTTACATCAGGGCCACCACAGGTCAAGTAATGAATGAGGTTACTACGCTGAATACAGAGGTGGACCAGACATGGCCAGTGGCCACCATTCAAAAGAGTTTACCATTTAATTTTAGTCATAAAATCAAGTAGAAATCAAGAGAAAGGAATGAGGGATAAGGGAAGAGCAGGGAAAATCTAGTGAGATTAAGTCACTTTGTAGTATGAATTCTGTCACTTGGTTTTGCCTGTTTTGGTTTATTTGGTAATGCTAGTTCACATCATTTGAAATGGATTCTTATCCCCACTACTATCATGGCTGTGCTCCTGAACAGTTTAAATGTGAATGCACCAATGCCCTTTTACATAAGGCATGAATCCAAACAAACATGAAGTTTAGGAGGCCTGCTCTGGTCATTTTAGCTGCTGTCAAAAGTGCTTCACAACACTGAGTAATTGCAGTCAAATTAAAAGCCCTGCTAGAATCTGATCCATTCACTCTGCTGCATTTGTTTCAATTCATAAATCCTTTTCACTAACTGAAAGACAACCTACTCTTAATCACCCTTCCCAGATAATAAAGTAATAAACCCAAATAAAGCCTGATCCTACAGTATGATGAGAGACCTCTGTGAGTCTAAATGCCCTGGCTTCCTTTGTCTTCAGCCTTGCAGGACTGGACACTTAATATGGCAGCAAAGATGGATGAAGACAATGTCACTGAAGGGCAATTCTCACCTTTTGTCAGTGAAGAAAATGAAACTTGTTATTTAGTTTCACAAGGCTGATTTGGAAGCACAGGAAAATTTAGTAGACCTGTCTCATGCAAAATATAAATTACAAGGACAAAGTTAAGCTGCTTGTGCTATTTGTGGGCATTCTCCTCTAAGAAATCAACCTATTTTTTAATTCACCAGTAACACAGAAAAAAAATAATAGTCTTATTCTGTCATTTCCAATTGATTTTTCAATGCATTATCTTGACTACGCTGGAAAGCTCTAACTGGATTTGCATTGGATTTTAATCCAATCTGTTCTGCTGCTGTCCCAGAAGTGACACAGTAGTAACACATTACCCTGCCACAGTCAAACAATTTAGATATGGAACATTCATCTAGTCCCTCTCCCTTAGAGTGCAAATTTGCCCTCTCCAGAGTATTCCACTGTGCTTAACCCAGTGTATTTTGAAATGACCTAAATGATGAGAATTTTAGCAGAACTAAGTTCATGGGCAAGCTCATCTCCTGAAGCAAGTCTTCAAAAAGGTAATAAATAGTAATAATATTACTGATAAACCACCAGCAAAAGTCCTCTGGATGCTGAACAATACTCATAAAAATGTCTCTTTAACTAGAAATATTCCAATAGCACTATAATTGCAAAATTATGAGTAAGCCTAAACAATGGTAACAGACAATAAAACAAACAACATGCTAGGAGTCCTTACAGATATACTACTCAGGGGGTGCATCTACATGTGCCATTAAGGCGACATGATAAATTCTGGCACAGTTTGCACTGCAGTCAGCTGCTCCCGGGCACAGCATCTGCATGTGTGCCTAGGACTGCAGCAGTTTGAGCCAGGGCAGAACAGCCCAGGGATGGCAGGTGACCTGGGGGGTCAGCCCCAGGCTCCAGTTAGTGGCATCAGGTGGCAGAGGGGTTGGCTGGGGCATGAGGGTGCTAAAGATTGGGCCTAGGTGGCAGGCAGCCCCCACACTTTAGCACCCTTGTGCACCAGCCAGCACCTGTTGCTGGCAACATATGCACATAATTACTCCCCGACAGTACTATCTTATGGCAGAGTTGGTTAATATACTGCACCCTAATACTGGCACACGTGTAGATAGTGATACTTTATTGAGGAACTTATAAGTCTACTCTGCAGTAAAGCACGTGTGTAGATGCATCCAGGAAGTGGTGAACATGACTAACGTAATCATCCTTGCAGTAAACTATCAGTCACATTCAACCTTACAATTGCCAGAGATTTAAGGAACAGTGCAGGAGCCCAATTCGGAGAATGCTGACCATCCTCAACCCCTACTGATTTACATCAGAATTGAGGTCAACATTTCACAATGCAGGCCTTACCTTAGAGGGAAAAAAATGTGCTAAGTGATCTGAGTGAAGCTATGGAGGCAGCAGGAAGAGAAAAGTGTCATTCTGCTTTTCCTATTGGCAACAAACATTTTTAGTAGGCAGTTATAATTTGGATCATATTGAAAAGCTGCTAAACCCTTAATTACTGCAGGCTGCTATAATCTGTTTGGTAGAATTAAGTCTGAAGGGCAGGGCAGAAGTCTTTCCTACCATTCAACCCAGCCCAATTTAATTTAGCTCAAATCAGCACATAAAATCAAATTCAAGTTCCTATAATGTCTATCTGTCCGTATCAAAGCTAAAGTTTTACTGCCTGCTACTTGTACTAAGACTCTATTGCAACTTTGTAGAAAAAAATGTGGCATATTTCTCTTTGACAGAACCATTAAGGAACTTTATAATGTTTCAGCCTGTGGTCAGTGCTCTGTTTTGTTTGGCTCACTAAACCCTCAGCCTCAGTTGGCATTTCCTAAATTAACAGCACGTTCACTCCCCACATAAGACAGTCGGACAAATGGTCCACTCTAACCTGAGCAGTTTGACACTCATCTTCTCTGGCAAAGCTGAGCGGCATCTCATGACGCTTACATGATTGGATGATATCATAAGCATGTGCTAGAAAGCCATTAGGCCAGGACTGAAAAGTAAAACAGGATCCATTATGTTGAATGCAAAAAATGTACCCATTTAATAGAATTAAAGAAACAAAAACGATTCAGACACCAGAGAACATCTGGCCAGTATTTACATCTCCTGTTTAATTTGGATGCTTCAGTTTAGTTTTCAAGATGGCAGTGTATAGAAACAAATTAAGCCAATCACTCTGTTGCAGTTTAGAAAACCAAGTTTTGTTTATAGTTTCTCATATTAATACCTCATCCACTTGGCCAAAATGCCTCAGGAAAAATATACCTCAAACACACAGCTCCCCTTTAGTAACAAAGCTGTAATTCAGCATAATTCTTTGTTGACGGGATGAGAAAGGGAGTCATGTAAACTTAAAGTTTTGAGATGATGAGATAAAATTGGGCTGTAGGAAATTTAACATTAGGTTGTTCAATGCTTTTGGGTTAGGCTGAAAGATAGTAAGAAAACCAGTGCAAAGCATTATATGCCCAAACTTTGTTTTCCTGAAATGACTGAGATGTCGCCACTAGTATCAACAGGAGCAAGACTGTGCTTAAAGACACTTAAAATAATGGGAATTAGATGCCAGAATATTAAGCACTCTACAGCAAACTCTTGCAAGTTTCTCTTCTGTGATCATTTTTGTACAATGTTCCCTTCACGAAGCATTGAAAATACAAAGTAATGAAATAATGCACATACAGAACTTCATTAAACATTATCAGTAAAAGGAAAGTTGGCCAGATGACAATGTAATAAGCTAAGAGTCAGGACACTTGTGTTTATATACAGAGGTACTAATGTCAAAAAACTATCAAGGACTCATATCATAAAGCTAAAACCCTAGCTAAGAAGATAGAAGGACAGAAACATCACCCTTGATCAGGTTCGTTACTTTGAAAAACACACGTGGACCAGTTCAATATCCTGTTGGGTGGTATTGACTGACAATGATAACACAGTAAGCACTGATGGGGAACAGCACCATAGTGATCACCAGGTTTACAGGCATATCTGAATAAGAAGAACTAAATTACAAACTTTATCTGTGGAATAGTAGGCAACTTCTGCAGACCTTTTGTCTCCCTCTAACTAGATACTTAACTGAGAAGATCATCTCCCAATTACCACCTTCATTAGTTAGGGAGTATCTCTAAACTATAAGTTCCATCAACACAAGCACCAGAAACAACTGATAGCTCAGTTCTGCCAAACACCTAGAAACATGGAAATTCAGCTGATTTAAAATATGTAATCTCCTGAACTGGAAATGTCATATGAACAGTTCCGGTGTTTTCATGCCTGATTTTGGCTGTTTCTTGTCCTTTGCTTCTAGGTATGAAAAGTACAAATGTGCAAGCTCTTTGAAAGCTTTCTACGTGTGCCTATGCTGAAGTCACTGTTGGAACTAAATTCTGGATAGCTTTAACCAGGTGACTTGGGAACTGGAACAGTGGAGCTATGGCAGCACAAAGATCAGTGCAGGCTTTAAAACCCACATACAACGCTGGGTAATACTTGGCCACGCTAAAAATTCCATTATCAGTGCCAAATATTCTAATATTGCTAAATGTCCCAATGCTAAATATTTTGAAATCTATGCTAAATAATGTGCTGTTCTGGGTACACTGTTATAAGTGTCAAAGCTAACTAGTTAAAGTTAGTTCGTATGTGTCTATATTACAAGAGAGCCACAACAGTGACTTCAGAGTACATAGATATACATGGTTTTACTTAACCAGACTTTCCAAAGAACAAAATAATTAAACTACCACGCAAACTCTGTATGATGGCTCAGGCAGCTAGTGGTCTCTCCCTGCCTAGTCATTTGTTTTTCATCTATGTAGACAACCTGGGTACTCTGCAGGAGTGATCACTTCCATTTCTGACAGAGTTTTAGCTGCCATGCCGTATGCAGTTGTTTCTTGTAAGAATATGTGGGACAGTAGAGAACATGAAACCTAATGCATGAGAAGGTGGTACCCCAAAATAAGGGAATCTGCAAAAGCTTTCTGGCCATCCGTAGACATGTCTGTTTTCCTAAGTCTCTGTCAGGGATATAAGGTTCCCCTTGGCATGCCAAGAAGAGAGTGAAGCAGGAGGAACAGATCACATGGGTCCTTTACCATTCTACTCCTCCTGCTGTAGCGATAGCATTTTTAAAATACTATTTCTGTTAAAAGTGGATGACATGCTTTAAATTGAATGAAAACTGAGCTGGAGTTCTCAGAATTCAGCCCAATATTTTAAGGTCATACTCCTCAGGTTATTTTACAAATGATTTTTAATTTCCATTTATCTCCAATTGAATTTGACAGAAGAGGCATTTCTCCCCAGATTTCTAACTCTCAGACTTCAGATTCTATAGCTTCATTCAGGTGGGGTGAAGTATGAATAAATACCCAAAGGTTTTAGATGCTTATTTGAACTGAGCCAACCCTGAGAATTTTTGGAGGCTCATTCATCACTAAGTCCTGGGACAGTTTCCAGCCTGTACTTATGTTTGTTTCTTTTTATGTGTAAAATACTTCGTTTTATGCATAAAATTGCAATGTGCAGTTATTTATAGTGTTTAGAAGAAGGAACATGGAATTAGGAATTTGGAAATAGAGTTCTGATCCTACCTCAAGCTAGTTCATTTCAACCAACTTCTGCAAATATTTATATAGAGGGCTTAATCTTTGGAGTTACTAACTTAAGGTAGATGGACCTTGATTTTTGCACCTCAGCCATAACAAGTGAAGATGATGAGAGCCACATGGATTCAATACATCAGGCGCTTGCTGAGTTGACCCCTGACAATTGAGGCACTCAAACTTACCAGTTGCTGGCTATGCTGAGGAAGCTCACTAACAAGCCTTCCTAGAAAGTGGGATGCTGAAGAGAAAATATGGAAGTTATACAGTCCAAAGTGTGCATGCCTGCCTTACCTCTTCAGCAACCCCAAAAGCTGGGTCAATGCCTCATTGAGAGGCTTTGAACGAAGTAATGGATAAACGCATTCTTTCCCATGCTTTATTTTTAATTTAAAAATGGATTTTTCTACAAAATGTCCAGTTCCCATATTTTTCAGCCAGAGAATGGCAGAAATAGAAAACTTAGGCAGTGTTGCTCTTCAAAATTTCCCAGGCTATTCTTTCAACAACTTCCTGCCAAAGTAGGATAGAAATGTGGATACCTGTTATAAAACCATTTAGCCATCATGCAGTAATTGAAAAGAAATATATGAAAAATATTTATTTCTCCACCAAAAATAACCCTCAACAGAATACATTTATCTGTTTGCTTGTTTCTTCCCCTTTCTAGGTATGCTTGAAAAAAAATATTAACAAAAAATGGCTAATAATTTTGCTCCTCGTTGGTTTCACTATTATTTAATAACAACAGTAGATTTCTCTCTCTAATTTCATTATTGAGTCCAAGGAGATAATATGAAGGACAGACATTGACTTTTAACAGAAAAAGGTGGCAGTGACTTTTAACAGAAAAAGGTGTGTTCACTTTTCAAAATCAACAGAAGGAATGTTCTGTCTTTAATTAAAGGAACTTGGATTTCTGACAAAATTAGGATCGTGAAAAGGGCAGTTTGACAACCAATAATATTTCCATAAAAAAACTAATTTGCAAAGGATCCTTAGTTACATAGAGAGAGTGTTTCATTCCATTTAGATCTCATAAAATTCAGGAGAGTACAGATGTCCTTTCCAAGAATTTTGCATCAAGTGCTTACTTGAAGTGGGGAAAATCATTAATAGCAAACCTGCTGAATTATTTGTTTTAGAAACGGACTTATACATAACCACTCTGAGGTAAAGCACACTGAGACAGTGGGTCTCTTTATTTACCTGTTGCTCTCTCTAACAAAGAGGCAAGGTGCTGCACGTTTTGTGTTAAAATGACTAACTAGACCTTTGTCTAGGCTTGAATTCTCATACCTGTTTTCAGTTCCTGACATACTTTTGATCCCTCACCCTCTCCCCCCCACACCAAACCTATAGTAGAGCATTCTGATAGAGAGACTCTGGAAATAGGATGCCAATTGGATAAGCAGGAGGAAACAAAGCCCCTTCAGAAAGGATAGCAGCCTCAGGCCAGTCTAATTACAAGTCCCTGCACTGCTTGAAGTTACTCAGCTGACATGCCTGAACTGTGCAAAGACCTTCAAGTGAACTATTATACAAAGCTCAATGTATCACATGGTTGCAGAGCAGCTGCTAAGTCTCACTGTAAAGGAGGCACAGAGATGATAAGTCACATACTCTCATATACAGCATGTTTAAGGAAACCCCCCTGCAGATTTTACTGCCTTAGGCTAGGAAGAAATTTGGGTGTGGGGAGGAGGATGTGGGAAAAGTCTTAAGTGAAGATGTTCTAGTCTGCATTAAGGATGTGTTTACTTCGAGTAGCTTTGGCAAGTGAGTCATAACATGCATTTGAGCTCTTCTGCTGACATCCCACAACTGGATTTTTAAATGATACATCCCTATTTTATCTAGCACACATTTATAGATAAAGGGAAGCCTTTTGTGTGAAAACTTATGGACACAAACATGACAAAACTGAACATTTTCCTTCTTTTTTCCCCACTTCATTTCATAAATGAAACCCTAAGAACTGTGTGTGGAATTCAAATGGGACAAGGGCAAAATGGATGTATTCACTTGCAGAGATTTGATAAATTGAAACAAAAAGTTGTAATTAGTAAAGAACTCCTTGTTGAATAGATGCTTACAACTGACTCTGTTCACTAGAAAAAATATAATGTTTTCAGTGCTTTTGTGGAAAATCAAGACAATCTAGTGTCCTAGGTGCGCTCCACATAGGGCATCTCATGGCCTTGCCCTACACTGAGATCATTGTTATCTTTGGAGTGGTATCAGTGTCCTGAATGAAGCAAAATGGAGCCATTCACACCCCTTAGGGCTATGTTCAATGCTGTCTACAGATTGAGGCAGCTATCAATTATGGGTGCTCATATATATTTGCCAAATCACTGAATGCCTTTTACAACGTTTTAAATAAAAACTAGCACAAATAATGTAAAAGGGGTGTGCACTGAAGACTGTTACCTATCTAAGAATATTATAAGCATGGCTCATAATATGAAAATCATTAACTTTCTGGGGGCTGATCCAAAGCTCATTGAAATAAGTAGACAGACTTCCATCTTGAAATAGTAGTGTGGCTATGTGGTAGGGAGAAATTTCTTAGTGGGCACTAGAATGAGATTGTAAGGAAGAGAACAAGGCCCTGGAACTAAGGATTGGATAAGCCTAATTTGGCTTGTTCTATATTGTGCAAATTACAATTTTAGTTTTTTTAACTCTTTTGAAGCAGAGGAAGACCAATAAATACAGCTAAAATGAAACTATGGAGCACATACGGTGGTTATCATAGAGGACAGTCCGGTTGTACTCTGGTCTCTATTGATATGAACGCAGACACCTTTATGTTCTCTATTTTTTGTCTTGAAGAAAAAAATAGAGGACATAAAATCATTGGGTTTCATATCAATAGACGATAGAGGATAGAGTAGCAGAAAACCAGAATGCCCTCTATGATGGCCACCCTAGGAGCACATGAGTAAAGGTGAGATTCATGTTCACTTTCTCTTATCGTAGTAGAGGTAAAGCAAACATGTATCAAAGTTAGTATCAGAGTTTGGTCTGCTTGACATAAGACATCAAACAACATTCAATCTGGTTGACATAAGTGAAGTGGGATGCTTAGCACCATACAGTATCAAAGCCAAATGACTCAACCTAATCAAAGGCAAAACTCCTATGCCTTCAAAAAGAGCACAATGACACCTTTACACCTAATTGTGTTTCAGTTTGACTAACGTAGGGACATCTATACATGTGTTCTAGGGTGGGGGTGGGGGTGCTTTAATTAGAGCGGCTCTGAGAGTACACTAATTAGTATACTCTGACAGACTCAGAGCAGAGGTCCATCATGTGTATAAGTGCCTCTAGAGATCCAGTTAAAACAGTTTCTATCACAGTTACTCCTGAGAGCAAGATAAGTACAAGCCAGGTTAGTAATTTGTTTGAAAAAGATAATTTCTACCTTATATTAAATTTGGCCAAATAGATTTAAAATCAGTGTAGAGGAGGCCAAAGTGACTTCTACTCCTTTATCAGAGAGATTATTTATACAGTACATCATTTATGCAGTACATCAAAATATCATACATTACAGTGGTAGCCAATATTAGTACACTCTGTCTGGGTCATTCAGATTCATCTGAATGCAATGCAAAACTAAACGTATTTTCTCCTGGAGTGGGTCACTGTTCTCCTCAATCATCTCACGGTTTTGTTGTGTTTATTTTCAGCACACAGCTTAATCTTAAGGATGCCATTTAACAAAGAATTTGTCCTGATAGTAGCAGCATATGGAAGCAGCTGTTTGTGGTTAGATGGAGTTCTGTTCATGAAATGAGTTACATCTTCCTTTAAAAGAGACAGATTTTTACTTTACTTTGAAAACTTAAATTGAGTCAGTACAAAATTATAATAAACATGTCTAGAGAGATGTCTCCAACTCAGAGCAAGAGTAACTGTCCATGAACTCTGCTCCTCTTGGTTTTTATTTCCTAGCAGATGACATTTGTGTGTTCCAAACTATAGTTTTAATCCACAGTGAATGAGTCACATTTTGACACCCTTTATTTTTCACTTTCTGAGAAAGTCTGGTAACTTATAATATCTTTAAACAAATAAAAGAAAGAATCTGATATGGTGCATATTGCCTCACTACATTACAGCAAAAATAAAAGATAATGCTTTACACAGAATTGAAACATAGGGTATAAACATTCATAGCAGTTCTGCCAGGAGAAAGCCTTTTGCCCTGGGATCCTACCAGTTGATTGCCATTGTCTCACCTGTGACCTATGATAGATAAAATGTGCTAAACTTCCCTCTATCCAACCCCTCAATGCTGTGTGCATCTATTAAATAATCTCAGCTCATTCAAATTAATTAACAAGCATTCCAGGGATGCTCCTGTCAGGCTGTGTGATCTCCCTGGCTACCTACTTGCAGAGAAGTGGCATTGCAGCTTGTAAGGGCTACATTTGTAAAGAGCTGTGCTGCTCCTCTTCTGTCCTGGGTTTTGATTTGGTTCATTCAGGATCACTTCAAATAAAATGCCTATTTAAAGGGCCTAAAAGACTTTCAGCCACTATGGGGTACATTCTGTTGGGAGAAAAGGGAAATTGTGAAAGTATGCCAAGAAGGGTAACATAATCATTTAAAGATATAAAAAGCTATAGAAATGCTGTAAAAGAGCAACAGGTTGGGTACATCTACACATGCACCCAACTGTGCAGTTGTTACTGTGCAGTCATTTAGTACTTGCTTAGCTTTAGCAAGTACTGAATGACTGCGCAGTAACCACCATTACTGCACAGTCCCAGCAGCACATGGGTCATTTCTGAACCTAGTTCACAGTAGCAATGAGCTACTCAGCAGTAGCTCATTGCTGCTATGCAGTAGTGTTGGTGTGATGTTTTGTACCCACTGATGCTGCATTGCCATAGCATCTTGTATAGATGTGCCCCTTAAGCAACAATTTACTAAGGAACATTGCTTTCCCTCCACTCAGGTGCTGCTGCCTGGGTCTATATAGTAGCAGCCAGTCTTTATGGGAGAATTATTTGTTTCACATGGAAGCAGAAGAGATGATTAAGAAAGTTTACAGAGGACACAAAACTGGGAAGGATTGCCAACATATTGGAAGTCATGAGCGCAATTCAGAAGGATCTCAACAAATTGGAAAGTTAAGCTAGAGGTAACAGGATGAAGATCAACATGGATAAATATAATGTGATACACCTTGAGAGGAATAATCAAAAACACAAATATAAAATGGGTGACACCTGGCTGGATGGCAGCACTATGGAAAAGGACTTGGGAGTCCTAGTAGATCACAGACTCAATATGAGTCTGCAGTGTGATGCAGATGCACAAAAGATGAATGTGGTTTTGGGATGCATCAACAGAAGCATTAGATACAAGACATGGGCTCTGGTTAGGCCTCTTCTAGAGTAGTGTGTGTAGTTCTGGGCTCCACATTTTAAAAAAGGACATGGAGAAGTCAGAGAGGGTCCAGAGGTAGGCAACGATGATAAAGGGTTTGGAAAACAAGATAGGAGGAGTGGCTGAAGGAGCTAGGCATGTTCAGTCTATGGAAAAGGTGCTTACAAGGGAACATGATATAAGTCTTCAAATACTTGAAGGGCTGCCATAAAGAAGATGGAAATCACCTTTTCTCTCCTGCTGTTGAAATATGAATAAAGAGAGTCTCGGGTGTGAAGGATCACAGCTACATGGGGAGCAAGGAGTCAGAATTTGAAGAACAAAAAATGTGTAAGGTTGTTCAAACATGAAGAAACAGGACACAAATATAAGATGCTGTCTGGGCACTTATTCTTATCAGATGGCTAATGTATCTTTAGTGACCACCAGTGGTGGGTTGCCCCCACCCCCATCCCCCTTTCTGTTATGTGTCAGGTTGTTTTTAAGTACCCAGTTATGTATTAGTGGAAAGAAAACAACTCCAGCAATACAATTTCCTTTCCACCATGCTGGAGCAGAAAAAAAATACTGAGTCTATGGGGTCACCTTGAGCTGCCACCATCTTATTTCTGGAAGATCTTCTGATCAAATAAGCTGCCAGTTTACTCTGCAAGATCTAACAGACTCACAGAATACAGAAATTGCCTTAATATGTCACTTGCATATTTCACAGCATATGTAGACTGTGTTCTACACACAAAAAATATCTGTCTTACAGAGTTTACAGTCTAAGATAATGGAGAAAAGAATATGGTGAAGATGGATATTATAAAATGTTTATATGATTTGTTTTTATTAATAAATATCAACTATCTGCAATTAGCCATTTTAATTGGCTGATTGTGGCACAATAACAAAAGTAGATCTTGAGGAGAAATTGTAATAGAAGAGACATTATTATTAGGAGGTGTTATTATTATTAGTATCATCATCATCACCAGCATCTTTTCCCATTATCATCTCCCTGAGCTTTAAGGTCTCCTAATTTTCCATAGTATTAAATTTATCACTGGGATCTATAACACCTGGATTCATAATAGGGTATCAGGCTGGTGTAGACACGTTAAAATATGTCTTAAAGTAAAATAGATGAATGGGGGGAGAAAAATAGACCATGGGTTTATTAATACATTTAGAAGATTTATTTATAAATTATAAATAGAAATGTAATCTTTATTGCTTGTATCTATTTTCATGTTTTATCTTCCTTTAGGATTCCACTGTAATTTGTTGACTTTTATAATAGCGTCAATGATCTTTTAGCTGGCAACCAAAAACACTTTCCTTCTCAACCTCGTAACTTCCCCAGTCCCACCCCTTTATTTGATGAATAGATACATAAATGAATAGATTTAATTTGACCTTATCAGGAAAAAACAGAGGAAGGAAGGATGGTCTTTGTTTAATGCATTAAAGTAGAATTCAGGAAATCCAAGTTCAGTATCAAGCTCCATGACAGACTTCCCAGATGACCTTAGGCAAATTGCTTATGTCAAGATTTTCAAAAGTGGCCTGTGATGTTAAGTGATTAAGTTTTTAGCTGTTCAACTAGAGATTTAACAGGGCCTGGCTTTTGAAAAAGGCAACCATTGAGAAAAATTAGGCTCCTCTAAGGTATCTTAGGTCAGGCAACTTAATCATTAAACATTTTGAAAATCTTGAGCTTAACCAAACTTGTCCTCATCTGTAAGATGCTCCCTCACATCACAGTGGTGCCAGAGGGATAAGATCATTAATATATTAGATGAAAAATAGAATGGTTTCAACCACCACAAAATTACCTTGTTTTTTGTGTCACTTTACTAGCATTCCTAAAAATATTTTTTTAAACCCTAAATGAATATAATTTATGCCTCTTCTGGTGACATATCCACTTAAAACATTTTTGCAATAATTATATTAAAATCAGCTCACCTGCAATACTGGAATCTGGCTGTGATTAGTTCTAAAAACCCTATTTCCTTTATTCAGAGAGGTCACATCAGACAATCATCCATCCTATGGTTTCTTTTTTATTTTGCCCTACCCTGTTTGTATCAGCATGCCTAAATGAAGAGGGCTAGATGTAGTTCCCTCCAAGCTTCTTGATGCTGTTCCTAATTCAGTTAATATTTTCAAATGGATCTTAATAAATCCGTGAGTAGGATGATATGGCTTGGCTGCCTGCTGCACTCAGTGAACCTGGAAGTCACTTCCAGTTTTCTCCTTGTGGTCAGCAAGAGGGAAACTACAAGGAAGTTCAAGCTTCACTCTTGGGTAGCTGATCCAAATTGAAATGAATTTCCAGGATAACTTCAGAATAACTGCCCTGAATGATCTGAAATAGGGAGCGGGGGGGGATCAGACACCATATTCCCACATGGTATTAAACCTATTAGTCCTCTAGCAAGCAAGCAAGCCTTAGTTTCAAATTTACCTCTGCCTTGTCTAGCACACTGTATTACATGTTTACATACAAAGACACAACTAACAATATTTTCCACACCACAGTACAAGACTGAAATATGCATACTGTGTTATATTCATAATCCTATAAAAACATTGTTGTAAAATAGACTGTTCTAGGAAATAAATATTGATTAACGCTATATGACTAGGTCATTTTTTTTGTAATTAAACAAACCAACCAGAATACCCAGGGTATTAAAGTGTAGTACAACACTTAATAATAATCATGAATTTTTACTATTTGTAGAACATGTACTGTAAACCCTAGCTGCCTTTGCAACCCTTATAAAAGATTTGCCACTCTTTTTTTCAAAACAATAAATAAACATGTAAGGAATGTTTAAACCATGTGAAACGTTTTGATCCCAACACAAGGGCAAAGTAAATCAACACTGAAGGTTTTTGTAAAATGAGTCAAATGCAACTAATATAAATATTACAGAAAAATCGTAAAAATATAGAGTTGGAAGGGACTGTAAGAGGTCATTTCGAAGGAAGAATGAAATACAACTAGACTGTCCATGCCCAATGTTTGTCTATTCTGGTCTTAAATCCAACAACAAGGGGGATTCTAAAACATCCTTAGGAAAGCTATTCCAGTGGTTAACTCCCCTTATATTTAGCAAGTTTGCTTTCTGGTATCAAACCTAAATCTCTTTTGTTGCAAACTTAGCCAGTCATCTTGTTCTGCATTCAGTGGACAGCAAGCATAATTGATAAGTGTCTACTTTAACGAACTTTTACATATCTGAAGACTGCTATCATGTCACCCCCTCAGTCTTCTCTTCTCTAGACTAAACAAACACAATTCTTTAAACCTTTCCTCATAGGTCATGTTTTCTGAACTGCTTATCATTCTTGTTGCACTCCCCTGGATTCTCTCCAATCTGTCTATATCTTTCCCTTATTGTGGTCTCAAAACTTGATATAGTGTTCTGAGAACTTATCAGTGCCAAGTAGAGTGGAATAATTACCTCCTGTGTCTTACATAGGACACTTCTGTTAATATATCCCAGCATGACATTTCCTTTTTTTTTTCTTTTTTTTGGGGGGGGCGGGGAGGGGGGATTATCATATTGCTGACTTACAGCAGTCTGTGATCTGCTACAGTACTCTCCCCATCCCCTTCTCCCACCCCAGCTCCGTTTCAGTATTACTGCTGCTCAGGAAACTATTCCCATTTTTGTGTTTGGCACTTGATTCTTCCATTCTAAGTATAGCACTTTGCATATTGCTTTTATTTAATTTTGTCTCCAGTTTATCATTTTGAATTCTAATTCTACTCTCTAAAGTGTTTGCAGTCCTTCTAAGCTTTATGTCATCTGTAAATTCCATACATGCACTCTCCATTGGATCATCCAAAATAGCTAGGAGACCCATAGGAGAACTCAACTGATGCACCATTCTACTTTGACAGTGAACCATCAGTAAGTACTCTTGGAGTATTGCTTTTTCAATCAGCTGTGCACTAGGCCTATGCGAAGCAGCAAGTATTTGATTCGGATTCAGATTCAGCCGATTCAGAGGGACAGTGATTTGATTTGATGATTCGGATCACTGTCCTGATTCGATTTGGCCGATTCAGAGATTCAGCCATAAACTATAATGGGGAAGCACTAAAATACTCACATCTTTGTCATTTGTTTGCAGATTTGGATGAAAGCATCAGGAATGATAACCCCTTCTGAGGTTATCATTCCTGCCAAGTTTCAAGGAGATAGGTGCAGGGGTTTCTGTGAAAGTGCACCTCAAACTGTTGAAAGCAAAATTCGTATCACTTGTATGTGCTAAGGCAGAGTGGGATGAATGCAGCAGGGATGGTAGCCCCTCATGCGGGCATGAGGCCTGCCAGGTTTCAGGCAGAGTGGCGCAGGGGTTTCTGTTAAAGTACACCTCAAAGTTCTAAAAGCAAAAAAAAAAAGGAAAAAGGTGTGGAGTGAGGAGGGTCTGCATGTGGAGCTTGGGGAACCCCACCAGTGGAAGGTTCCCCTTCAGGAACACCAGCTTCTCCACCAAACCAGGATCCAAGGAGGTGAGGTGGGGAGTCACAACATCACCAGCAATTCTGAACACCCTCTTGCTTGGAACACTGGTCGGTGGACAGGACAGGTGCTCCTGGGCAACCATGACCAGGTCCTGCCACGCCTGGCTGTGGGTTGCCCAATAGGCCAACGGCTTGCAGTGCAGTGGCTCCACATCCTCAGTGAGATAAGTAGCCACCGATTCCTCTGCGCTACCTGCCTGATGGTGGGGTCTGGTGCCTGTGGACCCCAACATTGAAGCCGTGCCCTTGGCCCACTTTGGCAGTGGCTGTGGTGGAGGAGATTGGCTTGTGGAAAGTGGAACCCCCTCTTGCACACCCCCCTGCCTCTGCCCTTCTGCCTCCCTGACACTGTTCAGCAGCACCTCCATCCAGTGATTGAGGGTTTTACTGCTGCAGATGCTCCTCTTCACCCTTGGGTTGCACAGGCCCGCCAGCAGGTGGACCGTACTGGACCACAACAGATTCAGCTGTTTTTTTTAAGTCCTCCTTCAGCTGCTTCACCAGTGCCTGCACATCTGGTGAAAGTGGCTTGCCCCAGTCAGGAACATTGGTCCCCTGGATCTTCTCTATTTCATTCTCAAGCTCCTTCACTATGGGGATCACCTGGCTAGGGAGGGCATCACCAGCACTGAGGCTCTCAGTGACCGCAAAGAATGGCTTGACGACCACCAAGATCTGGGAGATGGTATCCTACTCCATTTTGTTAAGGGGGCCGCTGATCCCAATATCCCCAACCAAGGCCATCTCATGGATGGCCTTCTGTTGTTCCACCAGACTCTTGAGCATCAGGCATGTGGAGTTCCACTGAGTCTCCACATCCTGCATGATTTTGTGCTGCAGGATGCTCAGCTCTGCCTGTTTGTCCCACAGCATCTTGCCCCCCTTGATGCTGCAGTAGAAGTAGCCAGCCACCTTTCTGCATTTTGAAATTAGCTGGCTAGTAGTGATGGCACCATCACCAGGAGCCCTGTCCCCCTCCAAGGCATCCCTGACTACAAGGTGGAAATTGTGTGCCACACAGTGGATACCAATGATGTTGGCATCACGCACCATCTTGACCATACTGGCCTTGTTTTTGGTGACCAGGAATCCATGGATAAGCTTGCCTTGCCCAACGAGCCACCCCTGCACCATACGGTTCATGGCCACCATGAACTCCCTTGCCATGTGGGACCCATCCATCACCTCAGCTTGAAGGATAGCCCACCGATGCCCTGATTGATCACACCAGTGCCCTATGAGGGAGAGGTAGGCATGATCTCCACCCCAGCTGTTCCAGATGTCCAAGATGGAGTGCAAGGTTATCTGCAGCCCTGCCTTCTGCAGCTCCTCCCTCAAGTACTCCCTGCATGCTTCATACAGGGAGGGCACCACCATCCTGCTAAAGATGGTGTATGCAGGCACTTGGTAGAATGGGGCCACAAGTGCCATGAGCTGCCTGAACCCTGGGTGCTCAGCAAAGGAGAAGGGCTGGCCATCAAGAGCAAGCATCTCCCCAGTGCTATGGGTGACCTCACTCACCTTCGGAACGCACCCCCCTTTGTCTCCACCTTTTCCCCACTGGTCCAGGGTGGCCTGCTGTGGCTTCTTGGGCAGGGGAGCTTTGGAATGAGAGGCTGACTTATTTTTGGGCATGCTCCCACTGGTGCCAGACTGAGGACAAACAAGGGCAAGGGGGTGCTACTGCCTGAGATGCGACAGCATCGCCATGGTGGTGAAGTGTTTCATGTCCTTGCTCCAGCTGATCTGCCTTTGGAAGTGCTGGGATCATCTGCCACCTCAAAATAATTACACACTACATTACACACCTGCTTCTGGGTTGAGGGTGTGGATCCTGCCTTATCCCCCTCCTCACCAGGCAGAGGCAGAACAACAGGAGGAGCTGAGCCACCTGGTCCCACAACCTCCTCTGAGGTACCTTCTCAAGAAGGAGACCTGCCTCTAAGGGAACTTTGAGGGGTGTGAAGCACAAACTCAGATTCCCCCTCCTTCCCCAGAATTTCCTTGGCTATGGCACTCAGCTCCCCTGCTTCCAGATCCAGCTCCTTCTCTGGCACTGGAGGGCTCATGCTGGGAGCTAAAATTGGGATGGAGAATGTCATGCTGATGGTGGTTAGTGGTGGTGGTGCAGGTGCAGGCACTGCTACCACCTCCTTGCTCCCACTAGCAGCAAAAGACTCATGGCTGCCAGGAAAGAGGGTGCATCTATGCTCGGGGTGGAGAGAACTTGCAGCATTCCCTCTGCTACCTCACCCTACCCTTCCAGAAGACCTAGCACCTGCCTTTCCAGCACACTTCATAATGTTTGGTGTGCTGCAAAGTGTGCATGCATGTGTGCATGCGTGTAAAATATACGTTGTGCTTTTCTGCACAATGATGACACGTCAGGGAAAACGCAGATTTCTTTTTGTGGGGGAAAGGAATCAAGACAGACTAACAAGAACAAAGAGGAATTTGGAGGAAGAATAAGTTGAAAGGAATGGATAGGGATGGATTGTAGGGAAGGGTAAATAGGAAAGGATTGGATACAACTTACAAGAAGAGAGACTAGCTAGCAAGAGACTAAGCCTTTCAGAGGCTGCTGCTCCAAGAGAGAGACAGCTCACAAAAGGCACAGATCACTTCAGACACAGGTTTATATGTTGTTTCTACATCCCTCCGCCAGAGCACTGTGATTGGAAGGGAACTTAGAGAAAGATCACAGTCACTGGCCAGCTAGAGATGTCAATATCAGAGCAGTCTTCTCCTCTCTCAGCCTTTTCCAAATATGGAAGATCACCCCATCCCCCTCCCTCTTCTCAGTTTCTGTTCCCTGCAAGGCTTCTGAATCTCCAAATCTCTCTGAACCTCTCTAAATCAATTCAGAGGCTTCTGAATTGATTTGTACCTTTTAATGGGCCTCCTGATTCAATTTGGATTCAGAGATTCAGCTGCCAAATTAGGCCGAATCTCCTCCACACTGAAGTAACCGAAGCTTCGCACAGCCCTACTGCTCACCTATATCACATTGCTTGCTTCTTCCTATCCATGTTCAGTTATCCTGTCAAAAAATGAAATCAGGTTGACTTGGCATGATTTGTTCTTCTCAGATCCATGTAGGTAGTTTCCTAGCACCTTATTATTCTTTACGTGCTTGTGAAAAGATTCGTAATAAGTTGTTCAAGTGTATTATCAAGAATCTAAGCTGACTGGTCTAAAAGTTCTAAGACACTCCCTTTCTCCTTTTTCAGAGGATGAGTACTACCATTTCCCATTCTTCAGTACTCTGAAATCATATCGATCCTTCATAAGTTCTCAAAGCTCTCAGAATACACTGAATTAAACCCCACCAAAATGAACACATCTAGTTTACCTAAATATTCTTTAACCTTTTCTTTCTGTATTTCAACCTATGTTCTCATTCCTTTATCATTCATTTTACCTGCCCTAAGTATCTGATCATAACGAACATTTTTGAAGGAAAATGAAGAAAAGGAGGGCAGTGAGTATTTCAGCTTTCTCTGTCTCAGCCTTTATTGGCACACATTCCTCATTACGTTATTGACCTATGTGTCCTCCATCTTTTCTCTACTTCTAATGTATTTGTAGGACTTTTTCTTATTTCATTTCCCTTTCTAGTTGTTACTTATTTTGTGTGTTAGCCTTTCAGATTTTGTCCCTGTAGACTTCTGTTGTACTACAGTTTGTCTATGAGGCACAATGCAGTGTTATACAGAGATACACAAGCCACCTTGAGCACAGTGCTCTGACCTGGGCTAATTTATCCTGCTAAAAAACTGTGAAGTGTTTCATTAATACAGATAGACTGCTTCCAGGACCTAAGTTATTTCAGTTATGGCCAGAAGCATAACTGATGGGCTGGAGTTGGGTATCCATGGCAGCAGCAGTCCAGGGGGGTGGCAGTGATTTCCAGCTGCTGGTGCTACCAGCACAGATGCATGGATGACATGGCAGATGTTATTTTTACACACACACCCCCCTTCTAAAGTTGGCATCCAGAGCTGCTGCCCCATCACCCAACCTTAGTTACACTCTTGGTTAGGTCTGTTTCAGGTATTTCTAATGACATTGCATTAAGTGGTAGTTAGCCTTTAGGGCTTTGTGAAGCTTCAGTCCCTGATTGAATTTAGAGGAGATTTGGCCTGATTCAGTGGTCAAATCTCTGAATCTGAATTAAATCAGAAGACCCTTTAATCTCTCTGAATTGAATCAGAACCCTCTGAATTGATTCGGAAAGATTTGGAGATTCAGACATAAAGACAGCTTTAAATGTTTTTTCTACATACCCCTAGGTAGTAGCGGCTCATGAATGCTGCAATGCTGGGGCATATGGAGTGTCCCTCAGAAGAACAGGGGACTCCCCAGCACTCTCGGCAGCCAACCTAGAAGTGGATCAGAAGCACTTCTGGTCCATTTCCAAGTCTACCAAGGAGCATGCTGGGCCCACCCCCCTTAAACCCCTCAGCTCAGTGACTGGTGCCTCCTGGGTCTAGGAGGGCAGCCGGGGTCCCCCTGAAGCCAATCACTGAGCTGGGGCATGGGGGAGGGGGGTACACCAGCATGCTCCCTGGCAGAAAGTACTTCTGGTCCACTTCCCGGTTTGCCACTGAGCACATGGAGGGTCGTCCCCCCCCACACTCCTGTGGGATGCTCCATGCACCCCAGCATCACAGCGTTCACAAGCCACACCTGCTACCTCAAGGTATGTAGAAAAAACTTTTAAAGCTGCATCAATGTCCGAATTGCTGATTCTCCAAATCTGCATTGAATCTTCAGATTCAGATTTGGCTGAATCGAATCAGGGACAGTGATCCAAATCACCTAATCGAATCACTGTCCCTAATTTGAGCCAAATCCAAATCCGAATCAAATAGGGCCCACTTTGCACACCTCTATTAGCCATGATAGTCTGGAGTCAGGCAGAAAGCAAGGTAGAGATGCATCTTATAGACTAACTGAATCAGACACATGAACTTTAGTGAGCCACAGCTCACTGCAATGAACATTGTAAGATCATATTGATCTGTTCTTATAACTCCTATCTTTCCTCTTCACTGGGATTCTGCCACTGTTAACTTCTTTTTCTCTTCATTCTTCACTCTACTGAGACCTAACCTACCAATTCCCTAAGCTTGTTGATGTCCATTGTTATTTTCTGAAGTGCATTGTCATTATTCTGCTGTCCTAACCCCTTTCTTTCCTTAAATGATGAACCCTATCACTTTATGACTACTTTTCACCTTCCATCTGTCAAATAATTCTTCTTTATTAGTCAGAATAAAATCTCAAATAGTACCCTCAATTTACTTCCTCTTCCCCTGAAACAAAAAGTGGTCTTCAACACATTCCAAGAATTCATTGGGTAGTGTGGGTCCTGCCATACTGCTCTTCCAACAAGTATCTGGGCAGATGAAATGCCCTATTACCAGCAGGTCAAGTACTTTGTTAATTGTGTTTTTTTTTATCATATTGTCTAATCTGTTCTGCCTGATGGACAAACAGAAAGCCAGTATATAGAAACCAAGCCAAAGGGAACCTAGAAATCAATTTGTGACATTATCAGTTTTGTTTGACTCAGAATGTCCCTTTCACACTTATGGAGCCTGGCCCTTCCCTCTCAGAACCCCTTTAGCCTTTTGAGGCCAAATCTTCTCATCAGTACACACTTGAGTGCAAATATAGCCAGCCATAGTTGATTCTTGTGGACTTGCTCAAAAGGCAAATGCAAGGTAAGCATTGCTACACAGTTGGCAGTAGAACCTAAAATCTGTAATGGATGTGTAGGTATCAAACAGGTGCAAGCAAAAATAGATTTGGCCGTAGGAGTGTAGGTATTTAGATAGGCAAAGAAAGGTCTACATTGCATTTTCCCAAAACAAGTTCACTGATTCTCTGCAAGCTGCTAAAATATCTGGAGATACTGGGCCAAATTCTATTCCCCTGTTGGGCATCTAAGTGAACTAAGCACAGTTCTGTTCTACCCTGTTCAAGTTCTGAAAACTGTTAATGTAGTTACTTTGTAACTCAGTTATCTTACTCTTAAGATTGAGTCACAAAAAAGCAGTGAGGAGAAAGATGTTTTTGTATTAATATTTTTTCACAGACTCAAGCAGACTGCTATAGGATTGCACTTAGACACCTAAATCCTTTTATATGCTAGATAGGTGGAATGAATCTCCCCCACAATGTGTACAGTTAACAGATTTCTGCTTACGTGCAGAAACTTATTTAACAGAAGAAAAGATTCGTCAGAGGTAGTGGGCAAAAGTATTTTCAATGTGCTTTCTACCAGTAAGTGGCCCATTTATATTCATTCTATAAATACGTTATGTTGATGAAAGGAAAATTGCTTGTTGTGTCAAAAATATCAGTTCATCTTTCATATTCTTGGGCTTCAATTTTCAAAATAATGTTTTTTGTTAAATCTGCACCTATAAAATTTAGCATTCATTGTTTTGTCATTTGCAAGTCAACTAGGAACACAAATCCCCTGGTTACCCTAAACAGGTACCACAAACACCATACGATCCTTCCTCAATACTTTCATATCACAAGAGTGGAAATAATATGCTAGCCTTGGTTCATCCAAGTGATCTCATAGTGATTAGTAGCAAGGGCTATTAAACATTTCAGTTTCCTAGGATGAAAGCTGGGACTATTTAACTGGTTTTTAGTATTTGTATTACTAAACCTTACTATCTATAGTGTGATAGTGCCAGTGGCATCAGTCAGGATTTGGGCCCCATTGTACTATATGCTGCTGAGTTTTGTTGCATTTTTTCTTTTCTTAAACTTGTCTGTGTAGCCTCTGTATGAACCTAAACTTGGCTTAATTTTGCCATTTTCTCCCTCAATTACTCCTTGAGTAAACCGTTATACTGGTAAAAATATCAAATGCTGGGGTTTTTGGCAAACACAAACCCTTTGAAAAGAAAAAGAAAAATTTTCTGCCACCCTCTTGAACACTGAAAGGAGATATTTTGAAGGTTAAAAAAGGTATTGTTTCATTTGCACATTTATTCCCAACATGCAATAATTTAAATTCAACAGAAATCAGACTCCTAAACCTTGCTATGGATACTGAACCCTGTCAGCATTTAGACAGGAGCATCTAAATACCTATAACCCTGTTCCATGTCATTCAGATTGGACCAGGAACTATTAGACCCAAGAAAGGCCAAGGAAGTAAGTATGTACCCCTGTGTATCAAACTTTCATTATCCAAGGCAATCTGCATGTCTTCAGCTGGTTGGCATAGGTATCACCACTATTAGAATTATTCTGTGAATGAAGCAGAAGTAGGAGCAAGAAGCCACCTCAATCTCTTTCAGGCTGTATTATTTTAAAACTTGTAATGAGTAAAAAAATCTAGCAAAATTTCATCTTAAGTGAAGTAATTGGATAGGGTGGAGCAAATGGAGAATGCTAAAATATCTGGAGATACTGGGCCAATGCAACCTTAGCAGCAAATGGAGATGCTACTCAGTCAGAGTTGGTTTTGAAACATAGTTAAAAACCATGCTCTCTTCTAAAATTACCTCCAAAACCATATATGCCAACATGTTGCCCACAAGACCTAATACAAATTTTATTCATAGGAAATTAAAAAGTTAAAACTGAGGTGGGCAGAGCAAAGTTACCCTAAGCAGGTTGGATATCATTAATATATACAAGTTTAAAAGCCAAACCATAACCCTGCTTGGAAGACTTGACAGAGGAGAAAGGCAACAAAACCTACATTATTATGGCACTTTTTTCTTAGGAGAAGGCCACATTTTAGCTCTAACTTGCTAAGGCTCGGGTCCTCAAAGATGCTTAAACACCTAAATACTTTTGAAGATCCATGCCTGAATATCTAAGCATGCATACAGGTAAATAAGCAGCCTAATTGTATTTTCTATAGCATCAACACCTATTTAAGTTATGATCTGTATACATTGTATAAAGTACAGCTATAAGTCTATATATTAGTGCTGTTATGTGGAAATTTGCCATACATCCATATACCACAATATACTGTACAGTAGTTCTTCTTTTAAACTAGAGTATATTTGCCACAAGTTGCCAAAGGGTATACATTGCTCTGGTTCTTTAGTTAACGTTGACTGTTCATGTGGCTCCCAAGTTGGTCAGGACTGAGAGTTACTGATGTAAACAGAGAGTACAAAACTATGAGAGCATTAATGCTGACCTTTTCTCAGAAATTCCACTACAAATCATGTGGGAAAAGCTTCAATTTGTTTCACAGAGAAAAAGAGTCTCTCTATCATGTAGATGTCATACTTGATACGATATCATTCACACAACTGTCTCCATGAAAGACTCAGAAGTCAGGTGTCAAAGCTTCTTGATTATTTTTTACATCATAACAAAATGGTCCCTTTTAAGGCCAGATATCACTACATGGGACAAAACTATGATGCTATTATGATGATTGTTCACATTTAGTATTATTTTGGGTCTGAATTTAAGAGTCAATTTCATTAGATTTTAAGTTTCATACAAGTAATAGAGTCTAGAATCTCACTTTAGATATCAGCTGCATACATATCTGATCTCTGAATGACATGCTGCTTAACTAGGCCTAGAAGATTAATTGGTACCATATTGTGCAAGCCTATGCTTTCCTTTTACTACTCTCAAAGACATTTTCTGTACAGTACTTGACATAAATGGAGACAACAAATATTCTACACTATATTGAGAGATTGAACAGAAATGTAGTTAGATCTTTTTTAAGCCTCATTTACATGATTATCTTTCCATTTCAGAAATGCATGGCAGAGTGCATTATGGAATAATAATTCATAGGTGGTTCATCTACTAGTGCTTAATGTTTGTATTGGTGTCTAACAACCCCACTAACCTTGCAGTGCTGTATGGTACCGTGCATGTTATTGTGTCTTCTTGCTTAATGTCCCTTAGACACCTTTGGATTGGCAAGTGTCTGAGGCTGTTGTTATTTCCATAACCTGATTTGGAAAATATTTACTATACAGACTTCATCATTCTGAATACTGATTTTTCTATTCACGTGGAGCAATTTCTTTCTGCACATACAACCAGGGGCTTTCACTCCCTGGTGCCAGTGTGCCGGGGGACAGGGAGCGGGGGGCCCACACAGGCTGCTTTGCCCCAGGCCATGGTCCAAAGTCGGCAAAGTGGGACTCGGTGAAACCAGAAGTGCCATGGTGGGACTTGAGGTTTCACTTTTGCCACGTTGATCGGCATGCCGGTTAATAGAACATGCCAGTTAATAAAGTGCCAGATAACACAGCTTTTACTCTATGTGTAAAAAGATCTGTTGAAACTGCTGGTAACAGAAATCTCTGTACAGTAGAGCTTGAAAGATTTTGCTGGAAGACAAATCTACACCAAATAGCATACCACAAAAGGAGGCCAACAAAGTATGCCAACAAAGAAAGCATTTTCAAAAAATAACACTAATAATTTTAAATGACAAACCATAGGCAGAGAGAATTATTCCTATAGAATATTAGTCCTGTCAGCCCCCCAACATACACATTTAACATTGTTTTCATGCTGACATTTAAGTCTCCTTTAGGGATCTCTCAGAAATATTCCTTTATTTGAAGTGACCGTGAACACAGTATACTCACTTACATTGGCATGCATCAGGAGGAACTATGCTGGTAATTCCTTAATCTTGATTCTCCATTTACATGGTGATTGCACTTCATACACAGTTTAAAGCGACTTTGCATTTACTATACAAGGGATTTGGCAGACAGGCCTACAAAGGAAGTCAGTGGTAGGTATGAACTGCTTGGTGAGTCCCTAAGACAAGGGTTGTCAACTGGGAGCACGTGTACCCCTGGGGATATTTGGAAAGGTGCTAGGAGGTATGTGTGGACAGGTGGGGATAAAGTGCCACCACTCACCACCCTGCGCTGCCACCTCCCAGGAGGGAGGTGGTGAGGGCAGCAGCTCTCCTCTGCAGGCCTCACAGGTAGTGACTGGCCAGCAGGCAGGGGCAGGGGGAGGAGCTCACATGCAGTGGCCATCATTGCCATCCACCACTCTGCGCTGCTCCTACATGTCACATTATGTGGCTCTGCGGGCTGCTGACGGGCAGCATGCGATTGGCTGCATGCAAGGCCCATCAGCAGCCTGCGGAGCCGCACATGTGACCAGTCGCCATCCACCGCTCCGCTCCGCTCAGCATCCAGCTGCCACCACCAGAAGGAAAACACTCCTTAAAAATGGTTAAAAACCCCTGCCCTAAGGCATTTAGAAAGTCTCAGGAGAGTCCAGTGGCACACTCTTAATAGCCACTTTCTAATGTATGCTGCTGACAAAAATGATGCAAAGGGCCTTACTGTTTTCTCCAGCAATCAGCTCATACTTCTTTGAGGCCAAGATGTACTGGATGTATTTGAATGACACCCCACCCTGAAACAATTTTCAAGAGAGCAGGGAGCCTTGACTTAATAGTGCTCACATGTTTCTCATCCTGGTTTCCCCGCTTCCTTTTTTCCCTGCCCTGAAACTCCCTGGCATGTTTTAGCCCTAAGGTTTCCATAATACAGTATGCTCATCACTTTATTTTTTAGATCTCTCTCTCTCTCTCTCTCTCTCTTCAGCAGTGAGACACATCATGCCTGTCTGGTAGTCATGCACTATCCGGCATAAGATTTCATTAGAACAAATGTCAGTTAATTCATTTTCTATCTCGTGGCTCAGATAATTAGAAGGTTTTGGCATGCTTTAGAGCTTGGCAAAAAACAGAACTAGGTATTTATTAGATTAGTCAATTCTGGAAATGCCCCTTCTTGTACAGGAGACTCACTTTCTTTGTGGCCCTTAGCAAATAGACTTTCTTCCTAATAAGCCTAGATATGTCCCAATAGCCAGTCCTTCCTTGAGGAAGGTTTCTAACCTATCTGTCATCAATAGTGTTCACCGAGTTCTTCCCAATATACTTCATTTGCTAATTTAATGTGTTTTTCATTAGCCTCTCTACTACACCATTAGCAAAGCCACAAACTAAAACCAGACTTAAAGCTGATCTGTAACAACATTAGAAACTTCATCACAGCTATATTTTCTGTCTTTAAGCCAGTTTTCAGTTCATGTGATAGTTTTCTTATGAAAGCTAATATGAATTAATTCTGGAAGGAAGATCTCATGACACACTGTATCAAATGTTTTCACTGAAGTACAGTTAAATCTCAGGCAATCTTTTTGTTTATCTAGTACATGGCTCCACTGCCTCTATGCAATGCCCAGGAGCATTACTATGAAGCATTCTTTACCCACTTGCTCTCCCTCCCCATCACCAAATCCTGAAGCCATGTAGCCACCTTAAAACAGCCCTATGCACTGACTGTGTTCTGCTCTTAGGGTCTTCAGCTTGGGCTTCATTTGCATGCTCTCAGAAGCACTCTAAGGCTAGGAACAGACATTACACATAAACCAGTTTAAACCTGTAATAGAACAGATGTTCGGAGCACATAAACCAGTTTGAAAATGGCAGAAACCAGTTTGAGATGAACCTGGTTGAAGGCAGTATCAGACTTAATTGATTTGGGTCAAACTGGTTTATGCAATGTCTGTCCCAGATCCTTTGCTGATTTAAGTTAAATCAGACTCCCGCAGTATCCTGGCATGCTCTCTGGGTTGGACAGAGCTCTCTGCTCCACAGCAGAGCTGGCCCAACCCTCTGCTCCCTGGTTGCAACTCCAGCAGATACTGCAGGCATTTGCCTGACTTCTGCTCCCCCCCACCCCCCCCAACAAGCAGGGATTCCCCTCTCCCCTCTGCCTTACGCAGATGCACAGCCTTACCTAGCAGACCACATGCTGGTGATGGTCCATGCTGTGGAAAATGGGACAAAAGCAGAATCAACAGTTAGCTGGTAATGTCCCTCTGTTGTGTTCTTAACAGGGTGATAAACACTGAGTTAGGGGTGAAACTGCGTTATCAGGGGTGATAAACACTGAACCCCTCCCTAATCAAAGTGTCCTGCCAGGGCCTGGCCACTCTCCCCTCAGCTCAGCACTATTGAAGGGAATGGAAGGCTGCTCTAATGCCCCCCAGCTTCTAACCTGAGCCACTGCAGGCATGTGCCTGCATGTCTGGGATGTCTGTGCATTTACAAACTGATTTAGCCTAGCCAGGTTAGACTAACTCGCAAAGATTGAATCAATTCAGGCTCAGGGTTTTTGAATGTCTGTCCCTAACTTAAGGCAGTGACATTACCTCTTTGCAAGGACTCGGTGATTGTGGAGCAGGAAGCAGGTAAACCAGGGCATGTATCACAGCAGAGTTTCAGGGCAGGGGATAGAGGCAGTGTAGACATGCCATTTAGGGACCGTTTTCCCATGAACAAAGGCAACAGAAAACTCAGGCTACAAGATGCATTCCACTACAGCCTATCTTTCAGTGGGGTGTATTTATCTTCTGGCCCTTGAAAGAAACAAAGCAATCCTATGGATTTCCTGAGATACACAGAAGAATGAATCATATCTCAAGACACCTGTATTAGCAGGGCCAAAAGACTGAGGTGATATTAGCTCTTTTCAGTCCCTGAAAAAAACCCAACATCATTCTTACCTGGAAATCAATCCATCATTCTCATTTTTTCTCCACCCACCTTCTCTTATTCCTCTTTCACACATCTACACATACACATTTTCCAGTGGAAGATGCTATTTTGAATTAAGAGAATAAAAACCATTATTCCTTTTTCAAATGTTTCTTTTTCTGCTTCTAACAGCTATATAAGGTCCAATGCTTTCCAAATATCCATCCAAAGCCTCTCTCACATTTGAGAGGCTATTTTTTTAACAAAAAGCATTTTAATTAGTCAAATATTTTTAGACTCACCATAGATTTAATCTCTCATCATATGTTAAAAATTAACAGTGGATCTCACACTCAGCAAAAATGATATAGCAGATAGAATTAATAGAATTGTTCTGGCCACAAAAATGTACCATATTGAGCATGCCTGTGCATCCCAGTCAATAAATGAACAATATTTCCACCTCTGTTAGGAGGGCTGAATATTATTATTCTTTACAGTCAGCAAGAGCTACTGCACCCAAGTCACTCTGCTCCGGAGGCAGCTGCCTGCTGTGCTTATCTTACAACCACCAATATGCACTTGAACCCTGGCCAAAGGACTACAGGATTTTGAATACAGTTGGGCATGGCAGATATTGTACAGAATTGATCGGTTATATTCTTTATCTGTTCCATTATAAAGATATGTCATAATGATAAAAATCAATTAATTAATCACTTGGTGGGGAAGGGAGGGGAAATCAGCCACTAAAGTGATCACATTTCTTTATTTTTAGTTGGATCACATTTATATTATTTTGAGATAGTAAGTTCTCTCCTTTGTGCGGGCCGGGAGCGGTCCAAGGCTTTCGGGGGCGCGCGGCAGGCTGTGGCTGGGAGCCCGCAACGGTAGGGTGGGTACTTTTGCACGACGGACTAGAATTAGGCATGGACTCGTAGCGGTTAATTAAAGATTGTTTTACTTACACCATAGGAGGTCGCAGTGCAGGCAGGAAAAACTTTCTTGAGTTGCAGTTACAGACAAACACAAGTGGAGTTTGCTAGGCTCTAGCAGTTTCTATTACTCTGCTGCGTGCTCAGAGTCCCCACGAGATGGTTGAGGAGTCCTCTATCACTTGGGCGGAAACTGCTTAAACCTCTTATATGACTAGCAAGCCAATCACTAGCCGCCACGTGGGAATAATTTAGAAACAGCCAATAGTGGGAAACAAATTTACATACGGGTGGCGGGAACTCCTTTGCACCGGGGTTTTCTCTCTGCAGCTGAGAATTGCACCGTGCAAAGAAAGCTCCATGTGGCGGGAAATAATTCTGCAGTGCCGAAGCGCACACACAATCATTGGGTCATGACATCCTTCCTTGCTGAAGGCACAGCTGAATTATACTACGTGCTCGTCACTCGGGTCGCCAGTAGCTCTTACAACGGGTTGTTGAACTAAATGGGTAAACACAAAATCAGATAACATAATAAATTCGTCCTCCAGGGATCGAATCAAATAATAGCCGGCACAAATACATACACACATAATTATATTCATAACAAAGAATTGAACTATTAGGGCTTCAGTGGGCGTCATGGCGAAGTCGCGCGTGAAGCCCTCACTTCTTCGATGATGTTGTCCTTCTTGGGGCTTCTCTCCACCACGCACTCTGAATTCCGGATCTGTGAAAAGAATTCTCTTAAAACAGTTATTTCACTAATATTACAAAATTCACATGGAACCACACGACAAGGCAGTCAATTAAACTCACTATCACTCCCAAAACATATAATACAGGTGTTTGAACACGACTCTACTCTGGACAACCCTATCTTGTACACTCAACAAGATGAAAGCATTGAGGATTCGTCATCCAGTTCTTCTAAATAATGAAAATCTAACTCATACGCCAGTTGCCATTGGCCTGCATCCCCTAAAATCCGAAGTTGTCGCTTATTGAGTCCAGAACGCTGTAGGAGAAATCCAAACATGAATCGCTCCTCTGATGTTCTCTGTGGCAACGGTGGGAGATCGGATTCACGATGACTTGCACTTTGAGCCTCGGTCAGGTATCGATGTTCCCGATTGCTGGATATTCTTGGCTCCATCAGGATATGCAGTCGTGACAACTGACGAAGAAGATTACTCAAACTCCATGGACATGAGTCCTAGCCATGAGGCTAGAGCCTCGTCGGATTTCATCCCAGATTTTCCGTAAAGCTCTTGTAGCTCCGCCCAAACATGAGTGCAACAGGTGGCAGCGCAAACTGCACCCTGTGCATCAGTCACTGGGTTGATCGTGGCTACAGGACGAGCTGTTACTTCGGGAGTCAGTGCTGTTATTGTTTCAGGCAGGAGGGGAGGATGCACTCCTCCGCTCGATTCTCCCTTCCGTCGGCAAGAAAGCGTGGTCGCCGGAAGTGACGCTGTGTCGGTGGGCGGGGTCGCCGGCCGAACTCTCGTGAGTTCCTCCGAAGCTCCACCCTTCTCTTCCGGTTCTTCCATGCGGTCTCCCTCTTGCTCGGCGCCATATTGGAGTGGCGTCTCAAGATCTTCTTTTGCAGCCGCCTCTTTGACTGCTTGAACGGCCATACGCAGCTGGGCTCTTAAACTTGCATTTTGCTGCATTAGATCAGTTACAGTACGGAAAGTTGCAACCAACATTTTCCCCTTGTCCTACCTCGGGGCTACCCTCTCATCTGTGGCGCGTTCCTCCATCTCCAGATCTTCGTGGAGCTCGGATACACGCTCGCAACCCCTCAATTTAGACGCCACCATAAAGGGGGCGAACCGGTCGATCGGCACCGGTTCTTCACTCTCCTGAGCACATCGCGAGCAAAGGGCACACTCCTGGGTGAGGGTCGGGTTTACTGCGCCTGCCGGGTTGACTCTGGCGAGGGACACAGTCTCGAGGGGCCTAAACAGGACCCGCTCATCATTCATTATACACCCGAATGCCGTGGGGTGAAGATACACTTCCCTCTCTCTTGGGGCTCCGTCTTTGGAAGCTCCCTCTTCTCCCTTCAGCAAAAGATGTCCGCTGATAAACCTTTCACCCGTTCCGCCCGCCTGGTGGTAAGCGATATGCACCTCCAGTTCCATGATGTTTTCTACTTGGCGTTTTCCACTGCGCCAAGGGCAGTCCTTAACTAATTCTAGTTCCATCGTGCCTTCCCCGGATCCCATCCTTGTAGCCATGTGCAGGGCGGGAGCGGTCCAAGGCTTTCGGGGGGCGTGCGGCGGGCTGTGGCCGGGCGCCCGCAACGGTAGGGCGGGTACTTTTGCATGACAGACTAGAATTAGGCACGGACTCGTAGCGGTTAATTAAAGATTGTTTTACTTACACCGTAGGTGGTCGCGGTGCAGGCAGGAAAAACTTTCTTGAGTTGCAGTTACAGACAAACACAAGTGGAGTTTGCTAGGCTCCACTGAAGACACACGCACGGAGTTTGCTAGGCTCCGCAAAAACAAACACGACAGAGCTCTGGATACCCTTGATGAGCGCGCAAAACGGTAGATACGTCTTAAGAATTTAACAAACGAGATGGGAAGAGGTTGGTGGTTGATCAGGCCGCCGAACTCCTCTGAGACACACACAAAGTTTCTATTACTCTGCTGCATGCTCAGAGTCCCCACAAGATGGTTGTGGAGTCCTCTATCACTTGGGCGGAAACTGCTTAAACCTGTTATACGACTAGCAAGCCAATCGCTAGCCGCACGTGGGAATAATTTAGAAACAGCCAACAGTGGGAAACAAATTTACATATGGGTGGCGGGAACTCCTTTGCACTGGGGTTTTCTCTCTGCAGCTGAGAATTGCACCGTGCAAAGAAAGCTCCATGTGCCAGGAAATAGTTCTGCAGTGCCGAAGCGCACACACAATCACTGGGTCATGACATCCTTTAGAAAACAAAATCACTCAAAATATATTTTCATTCATTGATTGTTATATATCCTGTAAAATATTTAAAATATATTTAGAAACATATAACATTCCAGATAATTCTGCTCTGTCACTGTTATCCCCAAATTGATGGTGTTCTTTCAATACTGGAATTCAGTGTGTAAATTCAGTTTGTAAATGTCTAACCATCGGTCTGGAATCCTCCATCATAGAACCATGGACTTCATGCTTGTAATGCTGCTGAGGCGGAAGTGGAAAATCAATTTTGTTTTATGCTTTAGAGAATAGGGCACTCACAAGGTCATGTGGCATGAGCAATTTAAGAACTAAAAAAATACCACTACAGAAAATATCTGGTATTTCCACAGCCCTTAAATGTACAACTCTGCAGAAAAATCAGTAGTACAGGCAACCTCCACTTAACACAGTTTCAGTTAGCACTATTTTGCTATGGTGCTCATTTAGAATTGATACCTCACTCCGCTGAGTGCTCAGCCAGTTTCGCTATAGCGCTCAGTGGACTCGGAGTTCTGGCAGGCAGGCGGGCAGGGAGAAGCACTGGCAGCGGCAGCAGCAGGAAGTGGGAGGTGAATGAGTGTCAGTGAGTGGGCAGGCAGGCATCAGGGCCCAGGGCAGGATGGCAGAAGTGCAGGCCCAGGCTGATACATGTTGCCAGAGTGGGTGGGGGGTTGAGACAAGCAGCTGCAAAAGAGGGGAGAAGCACGGGTCCCAAGCCGCTGCCTGGGGCCAGGGCCAGCAGGGGCCTGCACCCAGGATTGGGGGCAGGAGCACGGGGCCTACGCTGGTGTTTGGGGCCCATGCCAGGGCCAGTGGAAGCCCGCACCCACAGCAGGGTGGCAGGAGCACCGGTGCCCAGGCTGGAGCAAGCACGGGGGGTGTGGAGAAGTAGTAGCGACAGAGGCGAGTAGAAAGAGCCCACACCAGTGCCTGGGACCAGGGCCAGAGGGGGGCTGTGCCCAGAGTGAGGTGGCAGGAGCACGGGGCCTGCATTGGTACCCGGCAGCAGGGGCCAGTGCCCAGAGTGGGGCAGCAGTAGTGCCAGTGCTCGGGCTGGCAAGTGGGGCCAAAGAGGCCAGCAGGCAGGCAAGGGGGGTGGGGAGAGGTGGCTGCAGGGCAGGCAGTAACCAATTAATCTCTATTTGCATTAATTTCTATGGGGGAATGAGTTTCGCTTAGCGCGGTTTCACTTAGTGCTTGGTTTTTCTGGAACCAATTAAGAGTGCTAAGCGGGGGTTGCCTGTATATTAAGGTCCTGTCAGACATCCATGCATTAGCAATATTTCTCTAATTAAATTTTCTAATATGTGACAATCATGCATATTCTAGCTGATTTTAAAAGGGGATTATTTTGTGACCAAAAATAAGATTGAACTTGTAATTATGATTGCTTAGAGTAACCAAGAAGAAATATCATCTCCTATGTTCAGAGGTTGCACAATTGGTCAGATGCCTAGAAGGGTATTTTCACCTTCTGAAGTATCAGGTTTGGCATACATAGATGTGAAAACTTTTCTGTGACATTTGCTTCTTGTTCTTCTCTGAACCTTTCATTAGATCACTGGGTAAAAGATTGTTTCTTGTAGTGACTGCCTTGGGAGACTGTGGTATACTGTAGGTCCAGGCAATACATTTTCAGTGAACTTTCCATTATCCTTTCCAATTTCTCATTGCATTCCTGGGAAATTATCAGGGTAGCAAGCAGTCTTCATAAAAGAAGTGGCTTTTTGAAGGAGAAGAAAAGGTGCTTGGTACATGTGAAATGAGAGACAATTCCAAACATATAACCAAACCAGTCACATTTTTCAAACCAATGGCATCAATGGGCCTAATCTCACAGATAAGGCAACCATAATTTGGCCTACAAAGTGTAGAATTGAACAAATACAAAGCCAAGAGTGACAGAAAGACAAAGGAAGTAATACAAGACAGTGAGTAAAATGAGTACAGATGTGTAATTAAAATGTATATGGGATAAAGTATGTCAGTGAGTCTTAAGATCTTGAACATGTGAAGGGAAAGATGGAGCCAGTGAAGAAGCTACGAATTAAGGGATACCTTTAGAATAAAGATAACCTGGGGAAGATAACCTTTAGGACAGAATTTTGTATAGACTCTTAGTGAGTGGAGATGGAGGAAAGATGCTAAAAGTAAGAGATAACCAAGGAATGGACAGGTAATGACCTATTTTAGCATGCTATCACAAGCTTGCAAAACAGTGGATGCATCAGAGAAGAAAGAAGAAAGAAAGAAATATAACAACCAGAATATTATCTTGGGTAAATTAGGATTGGTAAAATATTGCAATAGCAATGAAAAAAGAGGAAGGAAAGATCAAAACTTCAGTAACAGGCAAGAGATACCATGAGCCTGAGGTACACCAAGGAAATGCATAAGAGGGTATGCAAGACAACAAGGGAGAGAGAGAATAGTCAGTGAGAAATCAGGATTGTCAAGGAAAATTTGAGCATCATCACCAGAAAAGTAACAGCTAAACTGACTGGATCCACAGAGGTTCTCTGGATGAGACAATAGAGAAAGTACAAAATAAGACTTTTTGTGCCACTGTGAGACTATGAGCGTTTAAAGTGATGCGAAAGAGAAACTCTCAGGTGACTAAGGAATGTTCAGATCCATTGTTAGACCTTAGAGTACTGATAATACAATGTTAGCCTCGTCTCCTTCTGAAGTATCCTTCTGAATTAGCATTTCCTGGCACATAAGCACATGGTAGGGGTCTATTTGTAAAGAATAAGATACATGGTAGAAAACATACTGTGATTGTACAGGCATGCTTTTGCCAGTGATCTGGTATGGAACTAAAAGAATGCCCCTTCTGTAAGAGCTAGGATTTCCACATTTGCTAAATTAGCATCCCCTGAATTTTAATCCTCACATACAGCAGGGGTTAGACTTCTGAAGGGGCTGGAGGGCTCACACATTCCTGCGAAGCATCCAGCATTGACCATTGTTGAAGACAGCATAACATGCAAGACTAGAGTATTGGTCTGTTCCAGTATGGCAGTTCCAATTATTCTGATCCAGTCTAAATAGCCCTGGAAATAATTAAACTACTCAATACAATCGAAATAATCCTGTGTTGTTATGAAAGGGATTGAAGCTCCCTTCTCACAATGATGCTGAAGACAGAATACTGATCCGTGTTGCAGCATGATGCATAAAAATGCACTTAAAAAGGGAAGGCCCCTTACGGAAAGAAGAGTTTTATAATTGCATCCTTAAAGTTTGCAAATGGAGCATAACTGTAAAATAAAGTACTGACTCAGCAGTTGACAGCATTGCAGGACATGCACAATATAAATTATTAAAAATTTGGCAGATTAAGGGTTAAACACATTCTCTGATATAGGTTGTCTTCTCCAACCTATAGATATTGCCCAACTTGTCTGTTAAGGCAAAGCTTTCAAGTGAGACCAATTAGAGTATCCAATCAGAGCATGAAGAGGGTGGCAGTAATCAATGGGGAAGCTTGTTTTCAATATGAAGAAAGGCAATTGTCTAGTTAATCCCTTTCCTAAAGGGTCGAATAATAACCTATCCCCAGTAACCCTAAACTCCTGTGTGACACTTGGTTCTGTAGGTTGAGAGTCAGCCAAATACTTCATAAATCTCAGCTCTCCATTGAACTATGTAAAAATTTCCTCATCCATGGAAATCTTTTGGATAACTCATTATAGGTGCCCACTTAAAACCTACTCAGTGGAAGGACAGGACCATATTCTTCATAGTTCCTCCAACACTGCCAGAGACACCAACATGCTGCCATTGATACAGGAACTTTCCTTCTATTTGTATCATGTAAGCAGTGGGTACAGGAGATGCTTTATTTTGTTATGGGGTAATAAACATTAACAATAAATCACAGAGGTAGCTGAAACTTGTACTGAATTTTGGAGCTCTCTGCAGTATTCGTAGTTCTTTTGACAGTTTCCTTCATTTCACAGTTAGTCATTCATGCCACTGTGTTTAAAGAATATGAATTAAAAATGATTTGGCAAGGTTCCATTTTCTGAGACTATGGCAGGGCGTAGTTTTAAAAGCTTACATTCGGACCAATGCCACAAGAGGCAGACATGCCTGACAGCTGAATTCAAGCTTTTTCATGTTGTAGCTTATAGTTTAATTACTTTGAAGAGTGTCGTACTCAAAAGGAAATGCCAGATAGACTGTATCATGGAAGCCAGCGGGATATTCCAAATCTTCAGAACCTTCTGAGGAAAAAAAGGCAAGTATTGTGGGGAATGCTGGGTGAAGGAAAGTTTCAAGGATTATAATAAATTTGGTAATAATAAAGAACAATAAACAGCCCCTATTGTGTGATCACTGCCTCTGGGACTGTTGTATCAGCAACCCTAAGGCAAAAATATCTTCCATATTTGTTTCCTATGCAGTTAGTTGGCAGACTGATAGGAGTTCCTTGGAAACCCAAAATTAAAAAATCCCTTATAACAGATGCAAAAATCTATGACAATAATTCTAGATTTTACTTGAGCTTTAACATGCTAGGAATTCAATAAAATGGGTTCATCAATCTCTTGTAGTTTTAAATTATGCCACTTTACAGCTACGTTGAAAAGTAGGGGGAAATTCACTTGAAAATATATGATTTGTTTGTAAATTGAAAAAATCAAAATGTAGAAATTTTCAAGAAGGATTTTCAGTTACATTAGAAAGCATGAGCAAGTACATGAAACCACTGCACTGTGAAGACAGATGATACACACAACAAGCCCCATGGGTCTAGAAAGCTGAAGGCACATAGAACTAATTATTATGTCCCTCCCTTTCTATCTCTCCAGCTAATACCTGCAGAAATAAATCATGTCTCACCCTCGAGCAGACTCTTTGCTCTGTGCTTTATGAGAAGAATACTCAATTAATTCCACCATTTATACCACTTAAGAACATGCTTGCATGATTTTTACAAGTTATGAGCCATACATGCTCCTTGATCTGGATGAGGAACTCCCACTGGTCTCAGTAGAAATGTGAGCACTAGAAAACCCTAGAAAATAAACTGCAGAGCGTCCTGAAGTGGCAGGAAATGGACTAGATGAATGAATGGGCCAGTTCCATCTCTAATTTCTATGATTAAAGTCTATGATCAAAGGCAGCATAAGGCTCTTAAGTATTACCACATTCAAAGAAGGAGCCATACTCAAGGACTAACTCATTTTAGGAACTAAGAGGCAAATGTCTTTAGGAATTCCTGCAGCCAATAGTTTCATTGCCCTTGATTTTTTTTCCACATTATTCCATATAACTACAGCAAATCAAACACTGATGCTGGATATAAATACTTCATAATACTAAGCAAAGACTACATGAGACATTTTTATGGAGCTGGGGAATGCAGCTTCTATCCCTTTGAAAACAGTTCCACACAAGCAGTGTTTATAAAAGAAGGGGAATAGAGTACAGTAGTGCCAGGGCCCCAAGCTTAGAGGGCACCCCCTGAACCGTATAATTTTTTATTTCTTGTTTCCAAATAAAAGGCAAGGAGCTTTGCTATCAAAATGTACTGGGCCCACAATGTCTCTCACAGGCCCCTCACACAACCTAAATCCAGACACAGGTATTTACTGTTACAACAGCCAGGTAAAATTTGCTCCTAAAGATGCGTTCTACATGGCTTACCTGCAACACCATCTTCCATATTGATTGTAAAGCAGCTTGTAGAATCAAGACCTAACATTTTACAACCTAGACCTTTAGACTACACATTTATTAAGCAGAATTCTCAGAAGCTCTGGTTTTCTAATAGCTTGTCAAGTTGTTACAGACTAACCTATATAGAAAAAAATAATTATGAGAAGGAAAGGAAGTGACAGCAATAAAGAAAAGCTATCAAGAGTCAGATATTGCCATTCTCTTTCCATATGCCACCATGAAGTTTTTATCTCCCTCAGAACACATCAGATACTTGCTATTTCTTGTCTAGTTAAGGAGTCTATTCAAATTGAACAGTTTTTGTCAATGCATGGTAGGGTGTAGAATTACATGCATGAAAAATCCCACACACATTCAGATGTGAATAAATTCCTGAGAGGATGTACCTTTTTTCCATGCCTATAATTTTTTACTGTGTTTTCAGTTGTGTATTACTTCTCCTCCCTACCACTCTCATGCACATTTTGTACTTCACTTACATATAGCACAGTCTATCCAGCTTCTATGGTGAGGAGACTGCAATACATGCAACACGCTCATTAACTAAAGGACTGTCTGTCACTTAAGTAACTCCTCACACATCCTCCTTCAAGCACTCTCAAAAATCCACCTGTTGAATGAATTATTCCATCAAGGATGCCCCATCCATAATGTTTATTCCATACTGCACCTCTCTGCACTGTTGTGCCTAGCTGTGATTTGAGGCCCCATTCAAAAAAGCATGTAAAGTTGGACCTGTATTTAGACATATAATGTTACTTGTGTGCCCAATGGCTAAAATGGAGCATTTAGGTGGATGTTTGAGAATGAACATTTACATGGTTATATAAATAAAACAAAACCAGGTAGAAGAAGAAATTTCCCTCTTCTTTCAATCAGCCACAAATAATGGGGTTTTTTTGTTGGGTTATTGTTATTCAGGCCACTGGGTCTTTCATTATTCATGTTAATGTGTGTGCCATAGCATATAGAAAAGTAACTTTCATTTATTGTGAAGAGCTAGAGATGATTACTGAATAGGCTAGCCTGAGAAATAATATGCAATTTCAATAAGAGCACATTTCAACTAAGTTTAATAGAAGAAAACTTTTATAAGGAAACTACAGGGCTGTGTCCACTAGTTTTCCTTCCAGCATAAATTTTATTATGCTATCTTGACATCTAATGTTTGAGTAGATATAGAGACCCAGAAGAAAAACACTGATAATTAGCCAGCCCTTAAAGATGTAACTGGGCCCAATGCATTTCCCCCCCCCGTATACGTTGTAATAGCTGCTTCATTTGATATATTCTTGGCTCCAAAAAGGCACCAGAAAAGAGCTCCTACACTGAGGAGAGAGTACACATTGTAGCATAATGCAGTGTACTTCAGTGAGCGAACAAGTTCTAACAACAGAACTGCAAAATGAAAGCTGTTAAAAAACAGCTTCTAAATTTACCCATCTGGAACAATACTGTTCAGATCTTTATTTGTAGCCTTCTTTACTCTGGGGATAAGGTGTTAACTCATGCAAATGGTACAGTTTCTCAAGCCAACACACCACAGAATAACCACAAGACAATTGTCCCTTATCTTTCCTTCTCTTTACCATAAGTTACTCTAATCTTCAATTAACAAAGCAGAGGTATAATAATGTCACTGTGAAACACTGGAGACTTGCAATCACTGATCCTGAAAAGCATTCATATAATTATGATCCCAGTATCCCAACTGTATAAATTATAAAGGATTACATACAGTTTTCCTATCGGATATCTTATTTTCTCCAAGATGCTGAACCCCAATACACTTAGGCTTCAATTTGGCATTGAAGGGTGCTTCTACACATAATGGGGGTTTAGTCCTCAGGGTTTTATTCTATGCCCCCTACATTGAAACCTGGGGCCACCTGGGAATGGGCTGGCTTGCCCCTGGGGCGGTGTGAGAAGATGGCAGGAGGGTGGCTGGGTTTGCTGGTGGCCAGAGAAGGCAGAAGGGACGGTGCATGGGGCACTGGAAGCCCAGGTGGGCTTGGGGAAGCTCAGGCTTGGAGGGCTTCCAGCACCCCATGAACTGTCCCTGCCATCTTCTCCAACCACCAGTAAACCCAGCCACCCTTCTGATGCCTTTCTGCACTGCCCCAGGGGCAAGCCAGTCCATTCCCAGGTGGTCCCAAGCTGTGTCAAGGTGGTGGGGACAGTGCACAGGGCCCTGGAAGCCTTGGCAGGCTCTGGGAAAAATTGGATCCAGCTGGGTGCTGCCTCTAAGTGGAGCAGCACCAAGCCCACTAGCAGCCCAGCCAGGTGGCAGCAGGGGGCACCACTGCCGTGGAGGAGAGGACTAGATCCCGCCTGCAGCTCAGGGGCCACTCTGCCCACCAGCAGCTCATCCCCCAGCCACAAGAGAGGTGGGCAGTAGTGCTGTGTGAAACTTCAGTCACTTATTTGACTTGGAGGAGATTCAGCCCAATTCGGCAGCCAAATCTCCAAATCCAAATCAAATCAGGAGACCCATTAATCTCTCTGAACCGAATTGGAAGGCTCCGATTTGATTCAGAGAGATTGGGTGAGATTTGACGATTCAGACATAGACACAGCTTTAAATGTTTTTTCTACATACCTCAAGTTACCAGGTGCAGTTCATGAATGCTGAGATGGTGGGTGGATGGAGTGTCCCATAAGAGCATGGCGGGGGGGTCCCCAACGACCTCAGCAGTGGACCCAAAAGTGGACCAGAAGCACTTCTGGCCCACTTCTGGGTCCACTACAGAGTGCGCAGGGGAACCCCTCCAGCCCCTCTGCTCAGTGACTGCACCTCCTGGATCTGGGGGGGGCACCCGGGATCCCCCAATGGCCAATCGCAGAGCTAGGGATCCACGGGGGGGGGGGAGGGAAGTCCCCCGCGCACTCAGCAGTGGGCCCAGAAATGAACCAGAACTACTTCCGGTCCACTTCTGAGTCCACCACTGAGCATGTGGGGGTGGCCCCCACGCTCCCATGGGACTCTTCATCCGCCCCGTCATCTCAGCACTCACAAGCTGTGCCTGGTACCTCAAGGTAGGTAGTAAAAACATTTAAAGCTGTGTCTATGGCCAAATCGCTGATTCTGTGAACCAGAATTGAATATTGAGATTTAGATTTGGCTGAATCGAATTGGGACAGTGATCCAAATCAGCGAATTGAATCACTGTCCCCTGAATCGGGCCGAATCTGAATCCGAATCAAATATGGCATGCTTCACACACCCTTAGTGGGCAGGCACCACAAAAAAATAAAAATAAAAGGATCAGGCCCCTCACTGCTCCTGCCTTCAGCAGGTGCCTGTGACTACAAGGCATCTGCTGAAGGGAGAAGCGGTGACAGGCCTGATCCTTTTTTTTTTGGTGGAGCCTGGCCACTTCTTCTGCAGCTGGGGGCCAAGCTGACAGCTGCATCATTGCAATTTACAATGTTGCCAATTAAACTACATGGGGATGGATGTGGTTTAGTATGCAACATTTCAAACTCATTTGAAATCTCCAGACCTCATGCATGTGTATTGTGTGATGCTATTAAGACATACAATGGAAATTTTTGTCATGTGTACATGGTGACAGCCATCACTTGTACAAGTGACCAAAGTTTCTTTCAGAATTCATAGACTGATCCACCACGTGAAGTTCAGCGTGTTCTTTGTACTTTGCTTTTTTCAAGAATATGAAATAAAATCTTGTCATAATTTACTTTATGATATATGAGCTGAAACCCTGGTTTACAGTTTCTTCAATTAAGCAGTTTATATTTAATAAATAAAGAAGGATCCTGTTAAATAGGATTGTGAAAAGGGCTACCTAAATGAAAGTGAAGCTGATACAGGACTATGAAGTAAAGAAAGTGATGATCCTTGCTATGAAATAAGAACTCCAATGAATCTGTAACTATTGTTTTTTTAAATGTTTCAACAATAAAAGTAATGTGTGCCACAGAACAATTTAAGTAACCACTTAAACTGTAAGGATTTTTTATTTTGTTTAAACTAACTTTTACTGATTTTCTCCACTTCTGCTTGAATTTGATTCAATGTCTACAGTCAGAGTCCACGTACCATTGTGTAGACATGGAAATGATAAATCTAGTGGCATGAATATGACAGATTAAGGAAGAGACAGATGGTAATTGTATGCTCAAAATATAGAATATGCTAGTGGAACTTCTTAATTTCTTCATGTGCCTTTTATATTTGTTAATAATAAAGCTGGTCAGGAACTATTCATTCTTTTCCACTGGCATGAAAATGAATGTCTTTATAGGTAGATCTCTATGAATTTTTCATTTCAAAATAGTTTAGTAAAAAGTTCCAAAAGTTTGAAACATTCATACTTTAGCTAATTATCTTTTTAATACTGTGTGTCAAAACAGGATGTTCTTGGCTTTTTACAAAAATTCTTGACTGATTAGGTTGGGGAAAAAATGTTTCAAGGGATTTCATAGTAATAATTTTTAATTTGTATATTTTCTATTGCCACCTATGTACCTAAGATCAGTGTGATATGCAGCCTGTGCTTTTACCTTTATCAAAACTTACCATTTTTAGGCAAGGCAAGATCTTTTGAAGAAAGTGCTGCCTGTCTTTCACATACATGAAAGAGCATCGAATAACAGCTAAGGATGGTTCACATGCTTTCTGTAGTCTTAAGGCAAATCAACTTGTGTTTTATGCTCCATCATTTTGACTTCCTTGTGCTTGAACTGTTTCTCTGCCTCTCCCCCTCCCCCCACCCATCCTCCAGCTTTGAGCTTGCCTGAAAACCTATGCCTATAGGCAATATTTTATGCAATGTTTGGTATGTTTTGTGTTAGTCTAGTCATGATCTCTTCCAGGTGTTCCCCATAACCTAGCCTTTTATCAGCCAGAAAGGCCCATTAGCTGTCTTCTCTTCCTTCATGACTCAGAAAGCCTATTTTGACCAACGATTGAAAATAGATTTGAAAAGAATCACATAGTGCCACCAGAAATGACTTCCAAGTTTCTTAAGCTTACCCAAATTTGGTTGTTATGTCTACCTGTTCTGAAAGGTATCTGGAAAACCATGAAATGACTGAGCAGATTCCTAACTTTTTAGGACTCCCACATAAAGTGGAATGAGAGCAGCATTTAGCTATTTCTTTTACCAAGCTCTGCTAGCCTCTGTAATCTCCAAACAGCTCCCCAGTACCAAGAGAAATATATTTTTGCCAGTCTCTACTCATTCACTTATAAAATGTAGGGCTGGAACAGCATCTCTGAACACAGGCTTTTTCCCCTCTTTTTTAAACATTTCTTTAATTTCCCTGACTAGCGTTTTCTCTCTTCTTTGTCAATTTATACTTATTTAAATCTACTGAAGTAGAGGAGTGAGTGAACAACCTATAAATGTTTGTTATTTACCTTATGTGGTATATTATGTCATGTTTCATGGATGACTGATGCCATCTGAGTCAGGGGGGCATGTGGTCCCCCAGTGACCAGTGAGTGACTAGGGGGGAGGTCTCCCCATGGCCAATCTCACCAACTGGGGAAGGGAGTCCCCCCGTGGCCAACCACACTAACTTGAAAGCAGCCATGGAGCTCCTGGAACAGCCACTTCATCCACTGCTTCATTCCGGCTGGTGCTCACAGGGCGGGCACCAGCGCTTCTGCCTGCCCCCCCCCCCCCCACCGTCACCTAAGCAGGGAGCGTGGCCTGACAGGGGGTGCACTGGTGCTCTCAGGGGTTGAACATGCACCCCCATGCACCCCCTATGCATTGTCATGTTTTAATTTTGTGTAAATTGGTAGAATGGGTAGTTTTACTGTATGTTTTTAGCAAAAATTATAAATTATATAAGGGTTGCTATTTTATTGTATTTAATTGTTGTTTATTTTACTGTATTGTTTTGGTGAATGCTGTATATAAACTACTACTACTATTCACCTTATGTGAGTGGGATGAGAAACACAGGAAGGGAATGGCTTGAGAATACCAAATTCAGAGTGTTAATGAATAAAAATAAGCGGAAGTATGATGGTTTAGAATGAGTTAAGGAAGCAAAGTAGGAAATAAATGACAAATTATTTTTATGGTCTTCTCCAGACTTCTTCCAGCAACTTGGAAATTTCCCATGAGTTTATGACTGGACCTTGGCAACCCTAACATTTTAGTATAGGAAGCCAAAAGACAATAGGATAAATTTTACTCTTAACTGCAACCTCATTATGATTCAGTGAATTTGCATTTAGTCAAATATGCTATTATCCCTTTCTGAGCCTCTCAGTCTAATTTATTTTCCTCCTCTTTCAAAAGGTCTAAGAAAATGTGACCTTACAATTCAGGTTGAAAAAAGGCTGAAATCTAAAACTGACATCTTCAGTCATAGCAGCAAAGGTGGCAACAGAAAGAGAGTGTTTTTGGTCCTTAGACATACAAAAAACTAGAACTGATTCCAAAATGATACCTTTTATTAGACCAGCTGGAAAATGGCAAGAAAACTGTCCTTTTCTGCAAGCTTTTGGGATCAAAGTGCCTTCGTCAGGCTCTGGGAAAAGTGTAGATGGTACAAGATGGTAAAAAGTCCCCATAGGTACTTTTAAACTTCATTTTTGCACAAAGGGAGCTGAAGATGGAAGGCTGTCCCTCTGGGTCCTATGACAGTGTTTCTTTGGTCCTTAGAGAGTATGTCTTTGGTCCTTAGAAGTTTCCTTCTGATGAATTAGGAATAATGGAAGTAGTGGTGTAACTTGTACCACTACAATTTATGCCCTTTTTGTTTTCCAATTGAAAGTATTAAATCTGAAGATCTGTCAGCCAGCACCTTTCACAAATACTAAGCTGAAAGGAAAAATACTTTTTGTTGTGTTGTTTTGCTTTGTTTTGTGGGGAAGGGAAGGTACTTAACACCTATGCTGCAAAAAAACAAAAAAAAATGTAGAATATTCCCATATAGGTAGTGACAAAATTTTGTAAGAACTTAAAATTGGCACCTACCTATTGAACTGCAAGGTTCCATAGGTGCTTTAACTTGAATTTCATTTCTGCTCATGTTAGAAGCAAACCACTCTGAGCAGTTAAGTGCCTAATCCTTGCCCAAATTCCACTGTAACTCATAGAATTCTAGGACTACAAAGGGTCTCAGGAGTCATCTAATCCAATCCCCTTTATAGATACAAAGTTTGCTCCTAAATAACCCAGAACATATGCCTATCCAATGCCTAAATCAGGGGTGTCCAACCTTTTTGAATGTGGGGCCAGATTACGAACATTTTATCACCTAGTGGGCCAGCAGGAGCAGGCGTTCACGTGGCTGGTCCAGTCTGGCATGGCCTGGGGGCGCAGGGGTCAAGGGGTGCCACCTGACCCCACCATGTCTTCCCTGCCACCTGGGCAGCCTTGAGGACGCTCCCACACCTGCGCGCCTCAGCTCAGCAGCCAGGGGGACATGCAGGGACCCTACAGGGGGGTGCAGGACATGCAGGGACAGCCCCTGTTCCCTCTACCCCGGGGCAGTCTGAGCCCAAGCCCAACTGGCAGGGCTCCTTCCCTCCCCAGGGCTCACGACTCACCACCCCAGCACGATGTCTGCAGGCGTGGGGAGATGTGGGGAGGCGGGAGTGGTGCCAGCTTCCCACCCCAATAGCCACAGCCATAGCAGCAGCAGCATCTCCCATGGGCCAAGATGCAGCATCCCTCTAAGCCAGCATCCATGCCCGCTGCACCCACCTGCCTACTGCACCGTGACCTGCTCCAGCCCACGTGGCCGGCGGGGACCGGCACAGGGTGGGGCTGGCATGCAAATGACAAAGGGAGGGGCAGGCAGGGCAGGGCTAGGAAGGGACACCGTGAAATGAGGGGGGAGCTGCATTGCATCGGCAACACACGGTGCGTGTGGGAACCTTGTCCCTTCCCCAACCCTTCAGCAGCCATTAGAAAGCTGCTGAGGGGCTGGGGGAGGGACAAGGGGTGGGAACGAAATTAAACAGTGTTTGCTTTTGTTTCCCATTGCAGCACCACGGGCCGTATGTTGGACAAGCCTGGCCTATATCATCTTTTCTCACCTGTTGGGATGACTGGTGAAAGAGGAACATTCTACACACATAAGTGGTTCTGCTTATAGATAGTAGCCGCATACTTCATTATCTGTCAGTCAGGCCTCTCACCTGGAAGCAGCAGACCTTTCTTTAAGGTACCCCCCCCCCATCTAAATAATTTCTGTTTTTTTGCAGACACACAATGCCCATCAATATAAAATGCATAAATAGTTAGAGGAGCAGAGACTGAAATTCAGGTTTCCCTCATATTGAGAACTCCCCCAGTTGCTTTAAAAGAGTCAGGGCCCCTCTTGAGTTTTTTCTTCTCTCTACCCCATAAATTTTGCATTCTTTTCTGTCTGTCATCCACTCCTGTGGAGGGAGTCCTCTCACACCAGCCTGTTCCATAGAAATGACATTGACCTAAAATCAGCATAAGTGAAAGGAGAGCCAAACCTTAGGGTACATTCAGCTGTTTGCTGCACCCAGTCTAGGTTCATGTGGTTTACTTTAAGCTGCCTAAATGTAGACTGGGAGAAGTGTGTACAGCTGTTCACCACTGCCTGAAACCATATGAGGAACCTGATGTAAGTAACTCAGGGTGTGGGGAGAGGATGGTGGGTTGGAGGGGCTAGTGAATCTGGGTGGGGGAGGTTGGCAAGATGGCGGGGCTGGCAGGCTGTAAGTGGGTTGGTGGGCCCACAGGGTGAGAGGGCATTGTACAGCATAGCCAATCAGGGCTGGGGCGGGAGGGTGGGGAGGGCATGTACAGTATAGCCCTGGGACTGGGGCAAGTAGCTGGACTTTCCTAGCCCCATAGCTATGCTGTTTGTAGGCAATTCATAAGACTGGATCAACCCTTTTTCAATCTAAGTTAGTGCACCTCCTGAGGTGAACTTTTGGGGCAATTGAAACCTCCTGAATGCTTGCACAATTGGGCATTTAGATCAACCTAACCCTGGTTAGGTCAGTCTAGCTGTAATGGCTATCCATTAGGGGTGTGAGAAGCAGGCCCTATTCTATTCAGATTCAGCCCAAATTGGGAACAGTGATTCAATTTGTTGATTCGAATCACTGTCCCTGATTCAATTTGGCTGGATCTGAATCTGAAGATTCAATGCTGATTTGGAGAATCAGCGATTCAGACATAGACACAGCTTTATATGTTTTTTCTACATACCTTAAGGTACCAGGCATGGCTCATGAATGCTGCAATGCTGGGGTGGATGGAGCATCCCACAGGAGCATGGGGGCGGGCCCCATGTGCTTGGTGGCAAACTCAGAAGTGGACCAAAATTACTTCCAGTCCACTTCCAGGTCCAACAGGAAGCATGCTGGGGGGGCCCCCCATGGCTGCCTGGCTCGGTGATCAGCCACAAGGGAACCCTGGGTGCCCCCCCAGACCCAGGAGGCACCAGTCGCCAACCTGGGAGAGCACAGGGGGCCCCCCATGTGCTCTCTGGCAGACCCGGAAGTGGACTGGAAGTGCTTCTGGTCCACTTCTGGGTCTTCTGCCAAGCACTCTGGGGAGCCCTCTGCACTTCTGTGAGACACTCCATGCGCCCCAGCATCACAGCATTCATGAGCTGCCTGCTACCTAGGGGTATGTAGAAAAAACATTTAAAGCTGTGTCTATGTCCAAAAGTCTGAATCTTTCTGAATCTCTCCAAATTGATTCAGAGGGTTCTGATTCAATTTGGAGAGATTAAAAGATCCTCTGATTCAATTCAGATTTGGAGATTGGGCCACTGAATCGGGCCAAATCTCTGCTGAATCTAATTAGGGACTGAAGCTTCACACAGACGTACTATACATACCCTATGACTTCAACACTAAGTCCAAAAAGCCATTTCTAAAGATGGGAAATGGTGAGAGCTGCCAGGACTTATGCTTTACAGAGACATAGCCAGCCACCAACATGACACAGTAGTATAGAGCTGCTCCGCAAAAGAAACAGTGAGTAATTTATCTGGACCTTGAAAAAAAATGAGCATTCATATCTCTGGACATCCAAAACAGATCTTTTCCACTAGATTGCTTTTATATTTGTTTGCTCACTCACAAGACATACATTTCCACATCCTTACTTTTCTTTCAGGTTGTAGAGGAAAATGGAAATCCAATATATTGACACCTTGTGTGAAAAAGTGGGAAAGCATTCAACCTTTAAGAGGTTGAAGCACACAGCTCTGTTTTTTCTTGCATTGTGCAAGAAAAATAAAATCATGGATGCTTAATTCCAGTAAGTGAATCAGGAGTAACTTAATTTGTTTCTTGGATGGCCTAGGTTTAAGAATGTTTATTAACTGGATTCACTGTTTTTTAGAAAGGAAGAGATGGAATCCCTGGAGAAACCTAATGCAAACAGAGCTATCAGAGAAAAAGCAAACAGAATGCTAAATAGCAGGAAACTTTCAGGGCTGTTGGTGACTCAAAAAATATGGGCCTGTAACCTTAGCAGGCAGGGTCCTCCCACTGACCACACTGGAATTACCTGCATGAACAAGGGTGTTCAGCAACGCTTGGGTTCATCATGGTATAAAAGTAGAGAACGGGCAGAGGTTGCCATGGCCCCGATCCAGCAGTGGACTTAAACATGTAAGTTGTATTTTTGACTTCTGTAGTGCAATTCACATGCTTAATGTAAAGGACTTGCTAAAGTATTTTTCTGGATCAGAGCCCAAGAATGCATAAGAACTAAACAATTTCCAAGGTCCTTGCTCCTGATGTTTTTAGGGCTAACTACACTGGCAAGTTAAGCCCATATTTTCCTCACAGACAGTATCAAGGCTGTTGCTGTTGTTTCAAGAAAAATGGTTATACCTCAGAAAACCTTTTACCTCAGCAGTTGTTGTAAATCCATGAAGTAAGATTAACACAAATGTAATATAAAAGAGAAGCAAAGAAAAGGTTTGGTTCTAAAATTATAGTATAATACACTATCAATCAAAATGTGGTCAATGCCAACATGACAAGCACACCATCCCAGAAAATGCTTGGGCAAGCATTCAAGGAAGCCAAACTGAATGCTGAAACCTAAAGTGATTTAGCTTTGCACACAGATTTTAAGACTAATCACTGAGTTAAATGTTTAAAAAGTAGACAGCTAGTTGTGCAGATGCAAAACACACCAGTTTGCATGTGTCTCCAAATGCACAATTGCTGCAGTTATAGGTACAAACCACGTAGTATACCAATGGACAAGCAAGTGGTCACTTATAAATATAAACGCTCAATTTACACTGTCTTGGCAGTTATATATACAGCTGAGATCATTACAACATGCATTTTAATGAATGAACCTTTGGGCTTCCCTTAAATATTTAACAACGCAAGATTAGAAAGTTCTTTCACTCCAGTCCTCTGCTACCTCCGGCAGCTATCTTATAATCCTTTTCATAAACTGATTGAGTTCCCTCTTAAAACTAGTTAGGGTTTTTTGCCTGTTAAAAGACTGTTCCAAAATTTCAGTCCTCTGACTGTTGGAAGCCTTCTTTAATTTCCAGCTATATTTATTCACAGCCAGTTTATATCCACATTGTCCCTCAGATTAAGTAACTTTTTTCCTTCCACAGGGTGTTTATCTCCCTCATGTATTAGACATGTATAATCATGTACCATATCTCCTCTCAACCCTTTGTTATAAGAAATTAGTAAATTTATGCACCATATTGACTTTCTGATACTACAGGCTAGAATAAATCTTCAGGGATAGCCCCAAGCAAGGGGCAGTGTACAGACTGCATCACCCAGAAATAATCCTGCACGAGTCAAAGATGTACCTTTGAGTCAAAATTCCACACTGCTTTCTCCATGCTCCAAGAACATAAGTCATCATCCCTTTCTTTACATTCCTTGTGGTAGTCATAGGCTTCTGACATTACAATAGGTCTGCTAGAGAGACAATTGCAGAAATCCTCCTCTTCATGGGAAGTCTCACTCACCACATGCTCTGATGCTTTTTTAATTCCTGGGGTAGCTGCAGCATTAGACATAAATGAGTGGCTTGTTCAATTGACCATAGGCTGAGCATTTTCTTTCTGTTTTTCTTGTTGCTTTCTACAATATTTAGATGATGTGTTCTTCAGACATCACCCAGGACCAAGGAGTCTGTCAGAGGTATGCTTTTGTCATTGTCTCAGTTCTAACTAATCAACACCACATAATAGAAATCTCTACATAACACAACAGTTGATTCCACTGCCTCATGCAAACACCTCTTAAAAGTCTAGCTCCTGGAACATAATATCTAGATACTAGGCCCAATCTGTCTGTCTCTCCTGTTTTGTGCGTTACTTTAGCTGAAACAGTGGCTGTTCTTGTCTGGATCTTTTTCCTGGACAGTTTTCCTGCCCTTGTTAAATGGAGGCATTTCTCTAGAGATGGAAGTATTAGATGCCCCGCAAATTATATTGTCTTTAAATAGGTAATCTTTAATCATTCTGAAGTTCTGAGCTTGGCACTATAAGTATCTATTGTCTCTTACGCTTCCTAGTTTTGTGTAAAAACAGTATCTCTTTATGCCTCAACACTGACCAACTGTGTACCATGAAGTGACTTGGTAACTGGTGCTATGGCTGCACATTACATTTACTATTAGCAGCACACTATGCTCCTGAGCCAAAAGCTGTGGATTTGCCTTTGCATGACACTTGGGAAGAGAACTAACTAGCTTTCCCCAAGTAACTGAGCCAGTTGGGCCACCCCAAACTAATTAGCTCACCCATATGAATATGGTTACATTACTTGTAATGTAAGAGGCATCCTGTCTGTCTCAAGCAACACAGCATACTGAAGGGTACTGCTAATGAGAATAGTAAATTTACAATAGCAATATGTAGCCTGAGACTGTCTACTGGTGGGCAATCTACCAGTTGGCCAGCTTGTTTCTGAAATCACTGAGAGCTTCACTTCTGTGAGTGAGGCATCATCTTTCAGCTCTAGTGATAGTGAAACCATCATTGGACCCTGAATCTCCTGCTCAAGAAAATCTCCTACAAACCTCTCTCTTGCCAGCCTAACTACTTGTATAAGAGGAAAGGAAGGAGTTTGTGAAAAATAACCACCTCAGAATTTGGCCTTCTGACCTTCCCCCCTGTGAAATGTGGAAACTCAATCATATAGAAGGCTCATAAGGAAATAAGGCAAAAGTCTACAAAGAAGAAAGTAAATGTATTATGAGTATCAGCTTAATTAATGATGCCAACAAAACGAGAATGATGTTTGGTTTGAGCACATTAAGTCAAATGTAGGGACTAAGCTGCTTGGCAGTGTGCTTAGTAGCGGATGGAAATTAGTTTTGTTTATTACACAAGGCAACCCATGATTTTTTTGGTGCAAAGTTTGCCTTCTAAGATCAAAATCACATGATCAACAGCAACAACAGCACAAGAAGCCCTGTGGATCATTGCCAAATCAATGGGCCTTGCATTATGTGCACAATACAAAATATATGCACAAACCTGGCAGCTGTTAAACTCATCAAAATATAACCCCAGTCCCTAAATAGTGATATTTCACTTTCTGAGTTTTATAAATTGTTAAAGAAATGAAATCTGCCTTTGGGAAATAATGTTTCTTTATGTATTGTCATATCACATTCCCCCCCTCCCCACTCCCGAAGATTAAAACAACTAGTGCTGAAGCTGTATATAATACCCACTGGCTTTGAAAAGCCCTCAGAGATCTTCTTTTTATGCCCTTTCAGTAGACAGAAAGTCTAAAAATCAGTGAGGTTCAATCACTCTTTTTTTCTAATAAAGGGCCAAGAAAGGAACTTGTTATAATATAGTAATCACCCTCATCAGATCATTCCAATTTGTATACATACTTTTCCAGTTGTTTTACAAAACCATTGCACATACTCTGATAGCAGTTGGAAGAAGTCATGCTGGGAGTTTATGTATTTCTGGGTATTACAGTCCCTCAATCACAATCTCAAGGACATCCTGAAACATGATTTACACACAGCAGGGAAGTCTGTAATGAAACTAGAGGAATCATTCCATCCTGAAATTTGTTGCTATTGGAAATGATTTAGAGAAATTCAACTTCTCTTAATTAATTTTGATTTGACATGCAAGGCACATAACCTTTTTAAATTCTTCAACTGAATAAGTGGAACCCTATGTAACAGGTTTGTATTTTGAAAAATCATGTTTAAAGGTTTCATATTTACTCTCAAAAACTTCATTAATATTTATTTTAAATGATCTGTTTCCACAAACATTCCTGGTAATGAACTCTTTTGCTAGAAAAGAATGTTGTTTTTGAGCAAACATTTGTGACTATTTTCTGAGGTATTCATTAGGGCTGTGCAAAGCTTCAGGTGTTGCTTCGATTCAGAGGAGATTGGGCCCAATTTGGCGTCTGAATCTCTGAATTCAAATTGAATTAGGAGACCAATAAAAAGGTCTGAATTGATTCGAAGGTCTCTGAATCAATTCAGAAAAGATTCAGAGCGCTTCAGAGATTTGGGCAGTCCCTGCTCACTGCTGCAGGGAGCTGTACCCAGACTCCGTGCTGGTAAATATGGGGCGGGGGAGGGGGGGTTGGAGGAGGGAGGAGAGGATCATGGGGGGACCCCCCACCAGGCCCCATCCCCTGCCTGCTCTCCCAGTCCCCCTGAGCGCCCGCAGCCCACCCCCACCCATGGCTGCCCCGTCCAGCCCCAGCTCCTGGCTCTTTAAAAAAAACCCTCCCACTCACCAGCTCCTGCCAGGTCGGGGGGGGGGGCCATCTCCACTGCCCCCTACTGCCCCATGCTGTGTGGGGCTCTGCCATGAGTCCCCCAACCCCCGCCCACTCTTCCAGCCCTACTCCTATGGCTGTCCCACTCTCCTGAGCTCCTGGTGCTTAAAAAAAAGACCCCTCTCACCGACTGCTGCAGTAGCCTCAGGGCTTCTGAGGACTTGTGGCAGAGCCCCACACACAGCACAGGGCAGTTGAGGGCTGCAGGGATTGGTCCCCCACGTGGGAGAGAGTTCGGGGTATTTTTTTTTTTTAAGAGTTGGAAGCTGGGGCCAGGCGGGGCAGCCATGAGGGGTTGGGAGAGAGGGCAGGGGTTGGGGGTGGGGGGGTTGTGGCAGAGTCCCCAACACAGAGTGGGGCAGTAGGGATTAGCGGGGATCACCCCCCCTGTCTGGCAGCAGCCTGTGAGTGGGGGCTTTTTTTTTGCTTTTTTTTAAAAAGCCAGGAGGCTAGAGCCAGGCAGGGCAGGGGATGGGGCCTGCTGGAGCCAGGCTGGAGCCAGGTAGGACAACCGTTGACAGTGCTGGGAAAGTGGGCAGGGGATGGGGCCTTTCCAATTCAGAGATTCAGCCAATTCAGCAGCAGCCAAATCTCCGAATCAGATTTGGCCGAATTGATTTGGGACAGTGATGAGAATCACCAAATTGAATCACTGTCCCCCAGATCGACCAAATCTGAATATGAAGCAAATACTAGCCACTTCACACAGGCCTAGCATTCATTAGTTCTACTACTCTTTAACAGTAAAACTCTCTTTTGTTTCTTTTTACATTATCTGATAGCATTTCTCCCCTTTCACTTTCCCACCAAGACATTTAACTATAATTTCCATGAGTTTCTGTACCTACTACCCAGGAGGCTGATGAAGTGCAGTTCATAGGCTCATTTGTGAAAAGTGGTTTGTAAATTCAAACAAGAACTGAACCTCGCTAACCTCATCACCAAAAGACAACTTCCTACTGACCAAAACACACCGAATGGATCCAGGTCATGCCATGACAAGACATGCGAAACCTTCCAATGATATCTCCAGTATGGAGATATCTTTACAATACAATACATATATCCATGAGGGCACCAAGTGCCCTGACAAAAAATATGTAGGAGACACTAAGCAACAACCATGCACCAGAATGAGCACACACCAAATCTATCAAAAACAAGAACAGAACACTACCTGTCTCCAATCACTCAGGCCTGATCCTCAAAGGGAATTTACAAACCACTTTTCACAGATGAGCCTATGAACTCCACTTCCTCAGCCTCCTAGATACAGAAACTCATGGACTCAATATAGACATTGGAATTCTGACACACTACAACCTGCCGGACATCTGACTCCCCAGGTACCTCTCCACTTTTACCTGCACTGCTACATCCCCCTCCCCCCACCCCCACCCCAGCCTATCCCTCACCCCCTGATGCCTCCATTTCCATTTTCACTGACTGGCTTTCTTGCCTGCATTGCATACCAGCCTCTGGCTTCTTTACTATTCCTTCTATCCAGGAACAGCTCACACCAACTGCAGGTGCTTCCTCAGCCTGACAAAGGGTTTTTCAACCCAAAAGCTAGCATCCCAGGAAGCTAAGCTGAGCTCACCTGCAGCCTCACAATTCCACTGAAACCAGCAAGCCCCAGGCCTGTCAAAGACGTGAAGGAGACTGTTGTGCTGGTGCTGCTGCTTGTTGTCATGGTGGTAGTATGGGTGAGGTTATGGCTGGTGCTCTTGGAGGGGATGCAGACTCAGGCACAGGCAGTGTCACTGGCACTGCTCCCCTCTCCTTGCTGCCTGCAAAACTAGTGGAAGCCTCATGCCTGCTTGTTGTAACAGAGAAGTTGTGTCTCTGTTGTGGGGGGTGGGAACTTAGAGCTCTCTGTCTATCTGCTCTTCTGCCCCTCCTTGAAGCCTTGCCAGCTGCCTTTCCAGCATGCTTCATGGTGTGTTTCATAGTGTCTTCGCTTTGCCTTGGTGTGCTGGAAAATCTCTCTCTTCTTCTGTAATGTTATCTATCTGGTTTATGTAATATACAACAAAAGCTCTGTTATCCAGCATCCATGGGTAATGGGGAGTGCTGGGTAACCAAATATGCTGGTTACCCGAGAGGAGTCTTTGCCTGTTCAGGCTGCCACCCCTCCTCCTGCGTCTGGCACGCCAGGCTTTTACTCCCTGGCGTCAGTGTGGTGGGGGACAGGGAGCGGGGCCCTGAGTAAGCTGCTTTACCCCGGGCCGTGGCCCGAAGCTGGCAAAGTGGGACTCAGCAAAACCAGAAGTGGGACTTCAGGTTTCACTTTTTGCCATGTCGACTAGCATGCCAGTTAATACAGCGTACCAGTTAATAAAGTGATAGTTAACATGGCTTTTACTGTTTGTAGATAAGAAAATAGTATGTATATGTATTTATGTAATGTGTGTATATATGTATTTATGTAATAAATACACTAAAAATATATAAATGTATGTATGTATGTGTTTTCCTATATAAATTCTATATTATAATATGCAATATAATTATGCTGTGCTTCCCTCTACAGTGAATGGAATGCACACTGTGAGAGAAAGCACAGATTTAAAAAGAATCAAAACAGACTAAACAAAAAGAGGATTTTGGGGGAGGAATACATTGAAGGAAATCAAATGAATATAATAATAAAATAAAAGGGTATAGAAACTAAAGCAAAAGCTATTGCTGAATCCCACTTGCTAGGCTAGCAAGTAGGAAATGAATGGTAGTTTTTGTTGTCTAACGCTGCTGAGCTTCTGGAAGACAGCTCAGTAAATGACCCCAGGGCAGAAAGCAGCTCAGTTCAAACAATGCCGGTTTTTATGCTGTTTTTCCATCCTTCCCCCAGAGCACTGGGATTGGAAGGGACCTCAGGGAAGGATCATAGTCATTGGCCAGAAACACAGTCAAAATAAGAGCAGTCCTTCCCCCCTCTTCCACCTCCCTCTCCTTACTTCCTGTTTCCCTGCAAGCAAGCCCAGCTTCAGCTTCAAAACTTGAAATGTTTCAAAATTTCGAAATGTTTCAACTGCCTTCATTTCATTTCGAGGCTGTTTCAAAGCCTTTCGTTTTATTTTGATTTCATTGTTTTAAGCTCAAAACAAGTTGAAGCAGCATCAAAATGAAAAAAATGGCAAAATTTCACACAGCCCTACTTTCCTCCATTGGGTCAATTTTCTCTTGATACAATATTTATAATTTATATCTTCACACAGTCATTTCAGGCACCTAAGTGTATAAGATGCACCATCTGAAAGGCCTGCAGACTGCTTTGACATAAGCTTGTACAAGTCTCAGCTCTACAAGCACTTAACTGGTCATGTTTAACTATGTAGTTGAGTAAGTCCTACCAATTTCAGCAGTAATACTCAAAAGTTTAAAGTGAAGCATGTGCATACATTTTTGTAGGATTAGGCCTAAGTGAATAAAAGGAGATGCAGATTAATATCTAAATTAAATGGGTCTAAACTATATAATCTCACTCATCACTTACATATTTATGATCCTTTAAAAATTCCAACCTAAACTGGCATGTCATCTGAATTGCTTTTTCAGCCCTGGATCTGGCCCCTTCAGGTCAGAAAAGGGATGTTTTCAAGGGGGCACAAATGTGAAACCTGGCTGCCCAGGCTGCATGTGTTTTGTCCAGAAACAGGGAACTTCACTAGCACATTTTTTTAAAGTATACCAAAATGAACCAAATAAATTACGTTGAGCAAATACCTGGTGCAATGATTAGAAATTGGAGCATCCTTCCTGATGCTGCATGCATATAACTCTAAGTGTTTCTGCCGAGATGCATGGGCTCCAGTTTACCCAGCACCTGCGTCCATATTGAATCAGCATCTGCTGCCATCATCTAATACAGGTATAAACCTCATCCAAAAAAGGCTGATCATATCACATCATCTGGCCTGGCATTTGTCTGTCATGCTGTGGCAGGGAATGTGATACCAAGCTGACAAAAAGCAGCACACAGCAGGGCCTGGAGAGACCCTTTGTTCTTCAAGGGCTCCCCTGCTGCTCTTGTAACTCCAAATGGATTACTGATTCTCTATCTCTTCAGTCCTTTCAAGCCAAATGGCCCCGTCAGATCACAAACCAGCAGGTGCTGGCTCAGCATAGAATTTGCACCTTCTAATCCAAACACACCTCTCTTTACCAGCCCTTGAAATCAATCAAGGAGACATATCAGTTTGTTTTGAGCTTTGATATTTGTCTGGGTTTTGTTTATTTGTGGGTCCATTCCTAGGAGTATGTTCTTGACATCCTGGAGTAGGTGGCAATTAGCAACATGGAGGAATGGTTCAAGATAAGGGAATAGAGGAATGGTAGCTGCACCATATCCAATTTCTTTCTTAGTTATTAAGATGCATTATGGACTGAAAAGAGAATATCACAGAGGAGTAAGAGCAGCCATTGTTCTGAGAGCCTATTACTAAAGTGTTGCATTTAGTGCTGCTCTCCAAGTAGTTTTCTACAAAACTACTGTGTACTCCCTGGGAGCCCAGTCCTTCAAGTCTGCACACCTCCTGAGAAAAAATGAATGTCTCCAATTTCAGTGGCAGATAGCACAATTAGAATTTGGAAAATCAAAAGGCCTGATCCAACAGGAAAGATTTCCCATGTATTGACTTCACTAGAAGAGAGATTTGCCTACATGATCACATCCAAAGGGTATAATGTCAAAATCTTGGGCTAATCTCTCTCTCACTCTCTCTGTGCTTATCTATTATAATCACTTTAGGAAAAACATCAATTCTTTCTATAAAGGAAATAATGCAAAGAGGATGTAATTTTCTTCATAATGCAAACAATAGTTAATACTTATACATTTGTATGTATTACATATATACTTTATGTAGATCTATCTGAATATTTATATTACTGCATTATCTGCATACGTTTCTATATCATATGTATTAGAATAGGGATAAGCCAAAATCTTGGACCCAAACAACCCTGAAACTAATCTGATCAGAATAAGGTGTCTGGTGTGAACCTTAATTTTTAAATGAACTCCTAATTGACTCTGCAAAATTTAATATAATGATATAGGCCCTACTTAAGTCTCTGGGTGCGCAGCCTGGAGGAGGAGCACACAAAGCTATGCCTCACATTACACAGCCTGATAGAGGAGCAGACACAACTTTAGTCCATATGGTCAGTGGGCATATCTACAAGTACAATTAATCCTGTTTGGCTTTACACATGAAGATAGTAAATTTACTGAACAGTACACTAATTTGCTGCACAGTAAGTACCTGTGATGCTTTACTGTGCAGAGGATAAATCTACTGAGCAGTAAAGCATCTTGTGTAGATACAGCCAGTGAGTACTAAAATTGCTTCCTCCATGAACCTTTAAGAGGAAGGAAAATATTTCCTGGTTTAATTATACAATAAACTGATTTCTCAATCCAATCACAAAACCAAAATGTTGGTGGTATAAGCTTATATGCAGTAAGGGACCCTCTGCTTTTATTATGAATTACTTCACTTGTCTTGCATCATAATCTTCTTCCCCTACATAAAACCATATACTGCATGTGTTAGGGTGAAGTTACATGTTACACTTAGACTATACTAAGGGCACATAAAACACACGTGTCTGCATATTAAATAAAGCTTGTTAACTTGTGCTAAGTGTCCTCTGAGCATCTCAAAGTTAGGCCACTTCAGAAGAGGGTTAGCCTGGGCCATGCTACCTAGCTCATACTAGGGCAACTTCAGTCTGCTTTACAGAGCTAAAATGAGCAATTTGCAGTTCTCCAGCATCCCAGGATACACTGGTCCCTGTCCCTCCCTCCCCCCACCCAGGACAGAGATTAGAGCCTGGGTATCCTGGCTACTAGCCACGCCCCTGCTTGCCAGCCCTCTAATAGCAAATCAGATCTGGGCAAGCAGGAAATAGTATTAACCCTTAACATGTGACTGCTCACAACACATTCTAATTTTAACACCACTTAACATGCCACAGATTTAACATGGTCTAAGTGTAACATGTAACTTCACCCTTAAGCTTCTAAGTGCACTATTGTATAATGATCAAAGGGTGCATCTATGCGAGACGCTTAACGTGCAGAAGACTAATTCTACCGGGCATTAGCATGGTGGGCAAAACGCGCTAATGCACTGATGTTCATTAACACCACTAAAAAAGCATACATCTGCACTACTGCGCAGTAGCTCCAACTACAGCACATTTAGTTAGTACCTGTCATAGGTACTAAACTTTATGGGCCGTAATTACAACATAACAATTGAACTACGTTCTAAGACATTTCCTCTATTAGGGCAGGTGTGGCTCATTGGAGAAGCAGCACATTGCTGCTGTTTTGTTTGTGGGTATGCTGTAGAGAGGCCTTCAAACATTAGGGCTGTCAAGTACATTATATATCTTACAAATTCTCAGAAATCTGAAAAAAGGATAAATCTGCAAAGTCAAAGTATAAATCTGCAAAGTCAAATTTTGCCAGGTGCCTGAAGGTTCACTCAGAAATAAAAGCTGCTGGAAATCCTAAATCAATTGATATTCTTCTGACATTTGGGGATCTGTGAGTGGCATGACTCTATAGGATATGATACTTCTCGATAAAGAATGATGATACATAACTGATTCAACTCTTCATATCAAAACTAAAAGTTAAAGCAAATCACCACTAGGTTCATGCATGTATTTATTCATTGTTAATGTTCCATATTCTTTGTTTAGCAACTTTGGTGCCTCAGTAACATTGTTGAAGTACAGATTATCTGTCTTTGACCCTACTTCCCAGATTTTTGAGGTACTGGGGTCCCTGCTGAAATATGTATAGGTCATCTCCTGTCAGTATACCAATGTTCATCCACCTCCCTTATTATGGAGCTTCTATGCACAAACAGGATTATAGTCAAACAGGAGGATACAGTGATTCAGTCTTAGTTGAAACCTGACTAAAGGAGGAAATTGCATGGTTTGAGATGATTTAGCTTACTGTAACCTATTGTGACCATGACTGCCTGTCATACCATACAGTGCCTTTCCTTGGAAATCAGACAAGCAAACATGCCAGGCACGCTTCAGCTGCAAACCACTACAAAGACATTAAGATGCCTAATTCTTTGCCATGCCTTTCACAGCTGACAATTCTCACAGTTTGCCACAGTGGTCCAACTCACTGTCACTAGAAATACCTGATGAAAACTGACTCAATTAAGAAGCTGTGTGAGAAACAGGAATAAAAATCACATAAGATTACAGGCAGATCAACCAAGACTTTAAAAAGAAAAGCTAAAATGAATTATTTCTTCCTGTGCATTCATAACTCCCTATAAATGTTAATGAATGACCTACCAGGAAGGTTTGCAATTATTGATTTTGGCTGCAGAATTTAAATACAAAGCTATATGTGCCTGCTCAAATTGTAATAGAAAAATGAAAGAAATGGAGTGCATCTACACATGCACTTTACAGCACAGTAGACTAATTTGCTGCACAGTAAAGCATCACCATCTACACATATGCAACAATTAGGCCAGTGTAGACTAATTTATTGTACCATTGGATAGTCCCATCAGACACAAACACTATTGGATGGTGGAGTAAATTACTGAGCCTAAAAACACATGTAGACCAGTGGTCTCCAAACTTTTTAAGGTGAAGATCACTTTTTGAAGGAATGGGCAACCCAGGATCTACTGTGCCCATCCAGCCCAGCAGTTGGGGGGGGGGGGGGGGGGGGGAACACATAGGCAGATTAAGGTGTACTGGGGCCCTGGGCAAGTACAAAATTAGAGGCCCCCCTCATGGGAACTGGGCTGCAGGGGAGGAGAGGGGCCCCTTCTCAGGGCAGGCTGGGTGGACCCCACCGGGCTGGGGGGCACATGCCTGCCTCGTCTCCCTGCTTCCTGTCCCCACTACAGCCAAATATACGCACACATATGCACACACACAGGCACGCACAGACACAGTTGCGCGCACTTTACTCTCACTCTCTGCACATGGACACAGACACACACAAACACAGACAGACAGAAAGACACACACACACACACACACACACACACATACACTTTCCCCTCACAGGACCTCCCCCTTCCCCCACTGTCAATCACACAGAGGTAGCCCTCCCCCTTCACCAGCTGCCCACAGCTCAGTCTTGCTCCTTGCCTGGCCCCTGTTACACTTACCTACAGGGAGTTGCTACCCAGCTGTCCCATGCAGCCATGCAGATGCAGAGGGCTGGGATGCACTGAGAGTGCCACACTGGGAGCACTCCACTGTGAGCACTGCATTGGGAGCACTGCGCTGCATCTCTGCAGGTGGGCAACAGAACTGGGAGGGGTGGCTGCGTGGGGGGCTAAGATGAATTTGCAGGGGTTACACCCCCCGATGCCCTCCCAGCACCACCACCTGCAAAGGCACAGTGTGACACGGTGCTCCTGACCCGGCCCCAACTGCCCTCCCCTCCCACCAGGTGGGGCATGGCTCACCCAGCCCAGCTAGGCCACCTCCTCCCCAGACACAGCACCACCTGGCCCTCCCCACTACCCCAGGTGCAGTGCAGCTATTCTGACCCTACCGCAGCCCTGCCCCTCCTTCCCTTAGCCCCATTTGGTGGAGGGGTCCCGTTTCCAGCTCCCAGGGAAGCAAATGTGAAAGCTGCAGTTTTAAACTTGGTGCCAAAAATGGGCATCAAGTTTAAAACTGGGGCTTTCACTTTCTTGCTGATGAGGATCCTGGGAGAGTCACCTCACCCCACACAGATCAGGGGGGCACGTGTCCACTGGGCCTCTGCTGGGGTGCATGCAGTAGAGGGAGCCCCCTTCCCCCCGCATGCCTGGACAAGCCACCCAGGGTCTGACCCTGCCCCAGCACAACTGGGGCCCCATTCATCCAATGGTAGGGGGTGCAGAGGGTGATTGTCCCACTCCCCTGGCCCAGCTCCAGAAGCAGGGAATGTGGCTCAGTCAAGCCATATGCATCCCGCTGCTCTCCATGTGAATCCGGCTGCTCCACATCATGGAGCCTCTGACAATCAAGAGGCTCAGCCCCCCCAGACTGAGATCAATTGTCAGAGGCTCCCCGATCAACCAGTTGATTTTGATTGACCGGTTGGTGGCCACTAATGTAGACTGTGACATCCAGATTAGTTTACTCTGATTCAAATTGCACCAGAGTTTATTCAGTCACATTAATTGTATGTGTAAACACACTCAGGATGTACTTGCAGTTTAGCAGTTCAGTTCTCAGGCCTCTACTGTGTATTTCTGGCATGACCTAGTTTAAGTCCCTTTCCTCTCTATGTTTTAGGTTTCTACCATGGAGATAATTATATTTACTTCAGAAAGGCTTTGAAATTAAGTTAATTAAAATTTTTCATTTTCTGCATTGGAAGAGGGCGAGCCTTTCCATGTACAAGGGGCTTCAAGACTCTTGCACTGAAAACTGCACTTGTATGTTACCCATAATTCCATTTTTCTTTGTTCCTTACTCTGTCCTATAGGAGGAAATTAATTAGGTCAATCCACTGGTGACATAAGTGAATTTGATGCCATTGTAGTCTTAGAGTGATGTTGTAGCTCTCATGGTCTGGGAATCATGAGAGAGGCAAGGAACTATTTAGGTCAGGCATGCTCAACCTCTAGCCTGTGTATCTGTCCTGTAGGACTCCCCATGAAGTAGGAAATTTGGTGGCCATTAATATGGTGACCCTTCCCATGCCGAATTCCCAAACCCTGAGCCCCGCACTGCCAGTCAAAGCCAGGCCATGACACCTTCTCCACATCTAGATTGGAGTCAGACCACACCCCTTTCACCATAGGGCCAGGTTGGGGTCAAGCCACATCTCTTTGCCCACTGCTGGGCCAAGCCACACCCTCTTTTTCCTCATGGAATCAAGTCACACTCCCTTTCGCCCCACAAAGCCAGGCTGAGGTGGGGCCATGCCCCTTTGATCCCCACAGGACCAAGCTACACTGCCTTTTCCTCCATGGGCTGCATTGCAGCTGGGCTGCCCCACATCCCCCTCCACATGGCTGGATGGTGCCCACCATGCCCCAGTGCCACATCAGGACCATGAACATGATCCGGCCCAGGGATGGATGGGGCACTGCCCATCTTGCCCACTGGGAAAGAGGTTGAGCACCACTGCTTTGGGCAATACCTTCTTTGGACCAACAATCCCTGGCTTTCATTCACTGACTTTCATGAGTTCTTGCTTTTTTGCACTAACAATTTTGACCCCTAATGCTCAGCAAGGCTCATTATAATTTTTGTGATAAGATTAACAGAATGCTTAGAATTTTAGTCAAGGTTATATTCAGACTTCTACTGTAAACATGATTTCCAAATACCTCTAAATTTCTCAAAAATTTATAGAGGATGAAACTTTTCCTGCTTTGTCTCACACCATAGGGAAATAATTTTAGAAGATTTGAGGAAAATTAGGTAATTGTTTTACATTCAACTTCCCCATCTATAAAATGATAAATCCTTTCCCCACCTCTCTTTCATACTTTATATTTAAATTACAAATTCTTTCATGTAGGGGCTATGTTTACAAAATGGCTAATGGGATGCAGGTGTGTGAAGGGTCTCCACATGCTTCTGTAATTTTGAAAAGTTATCCTTTTTTAGCTTTTTTTCTTTTTGGTCAGCAATAAATGGCCCAAAGGGCCAGATTCTGTGACACCTGTGAGGTGCATACATGGACGTAGCTGTCTAAATCTGATTCTGTTCCACCCTGCCTGAGTCCCTGAAAAGCTATTAAAACAGAAGGTGGGGGCATTCTTCTCCTCCTTGCTGCTTTTTTATGACTCAGTCTTAAGGGTCAGACGATGGTTTGTTACAAAAGTTGATGAAATACAGATTTTCAGGAATACCTAATACGTGGAACAGAATCTGACCCAAAGTCTTCTAATGCTGTAATGGTTTCTTACTCTTTGAGTAGTACTCCCCTTTCCCACCCCTCCTTCTACACTGGTAAGTTTTGGGGAAAGCAATGAGTGACTGAAAAATCAACACTCTGCATGGACAGCAAGCACTATTTATGGATTCATCGTGGTGTAATTAAACTATAAACATCTTCTTCTCTATAAAATCATTAGGAGTCTGGACCTTGCCTGCATGAGGGTGTCCTAGCATAAACTAGAACTGTGAATATTTGAATGGGGAAAATTGCAAATGACTTCTGAAGCACACATAACAAAACCCTCCCAGTAATAAGTGTCTTCAAGAACAGAAGATAATCATGGGTGTGAAGGAGATTTTAAGTGCTTTTAAGTTCGCTCCATAATTCTTGCTGTACTTTGTGATTTTGCAGTTCAAATATAGTGACATTTGGCTTCCCTGGGGCATTTCATTTCCCAGATGGTGAAACTACTACAAGGGTGCTAGATGACTGTTACATGGCAACGTAAATTGCTCCCGGGGGCATTAAAAAAGTCAATGAAAATCATAAGGCAAATAGTACTCGCTATTATTCTAGTTCATCCAAATGACTCTCCCTACAGACACCTTTTGGCTTTATTATAGTTCTTCTTGAACCCATATACAGAGACCTAATATGAATTTACTAAAAATGGCATTTATACAATCACACACTTAGAAAATTTTGGTTTGGGATCAATATCAGGAAGTGGCTGGTAACAACATACTAATGCCCTTTTTTGCTGTAAGAGCAATGAGAGATAAGATAACTAGTCTGTGCTGCCATCTTCCATTATCACTCTTCATCTGTCACTAGATCCTTAGACCTCACAAGATCAGAATTTTTCCTATTAACAATAGGCATTACATAGTATAATATAAACAGCAGATAACCCTAATATTAGGTAACTAATGCTCCTTTGGGTTGGAGGGTTGCATGGTTCTTGTTATCTACCAGCCTGAAGGTAAAGTTAATTTAACCTGTTAAATGAATATTTCATCCAGTGGCAGGACTTGCCATTGCATCTTCAGTTGCTTGACACATACTAGAAATTTTCCTTGCATAAAAACAGAGGGCTTGTGCAGAGATAGCCAAAAACTGTTCACCTAAACTGCTTTTGGTGGAAAGTTATCTGCTTCCCTCAAGGAATTTCAACTTCCCAATGAAAAAGCCAAAAACCTAGCAATTTTCAGTTTCCAGTCATTTCACACCACGACTAGAGATTCCTGCAGCATGTTATGGTACCTTAACAAGACAGAACATGTGGGTGCAATATGAAGGGGTGTAGTCCAGCTTGGCTAGTTCATAGCCAAGGGGAGCATAAAGCACTTCTGAATCACAGTGTTTAAATTTCAGCCAAACATTTAAGCTTTTCACCAAAAAGTTAAACATTTCCCGTGGAGAACTTAAAAATAAAGCATATTCTAACTAGCTATGGCTTCGGACTTAAATTAGAAACAGGTTAATACTGATGGGCCAATATTAGAGACATCCAAAATTTTTCACTAAATCCAAAAATGAGCTTTGGCACTGAAAACTCAGGCCATTTGTGCTTAAGTAACTGTGCACCTAGGTGCCTAACTTTAAGTACCTACGTTTGCGGGGGTGGGGGTGAGGGGGTTGTTTTTTATTTTTTAACTCAGAGCTCCAGATAAGCAGACAGATCATCTAGAAGAAAAGTATTGATGCTTGTTTGAAATACACCCCTTTTTCTTCTAGTACACCAAAACACTGTTTTTATTTGACTAGCAGAGCTGTCAGAATTTTTGTAACACCAATAGGTTTCTTAAGGAAGTTTGATTTCTCTGCTGTGTAGAGCATTTAGAAATAAAATTGGAGCTCTTGTACAGAAGTTCAGCAAAATGAAGTTTCATGAGATACTGCATAATTTCTTTCCCTAACTATGTATTCAGCATAAGGCCAATAATGTCTTAAGGTCAAATTATTTGCACTGACATTCGTTAATGGGTGGAACTTCATACACTCCATTAAAACTGTTAATAAGGGAAAAAATTAGATGGGAATCACACATGTAAGTCAGTCATAGAGCATGCTGGCAGGCATACTGAGCCCTGCATTGAATATGGAACAAAACGGAACTTCATGAGTCACATTCTGAAATCACCTCTAAATGCAAGGAACACAAATCTGTCAGTGAGAACAGCAGATAATGGCATGAGTTTTCACTCTTTTCTTCTCTAAAACTAGAGGAAATCCTATACATGGTACCTCTCTGCTGAAGATGCATTATTATGGTTACAAATTAGAACACTTACTCCACATAAAAGAGTATATTTAAAGACTTGATTTCTCAATTCTCCCTTCCAACAACCTTCCTTCTTGTTGCTATTTGCCAAACACACTCTTAAACCTACCTGGCACGTGATTTTATATAATTCTCAAATGTAGAGCATTCCAGCATCTCTTTCTCCTACTGGGTGCCACTTCAGCTCTTACTTCATGTCTCAGGAAAGCAAGCACCCATTACTTGGCATAGTTGGAACATGGAAAATTGCTTTGACTGCTTCGTAACTTACAACACAGCCAATTGACACGTTTCATTAAAGTGGAAACTCAGCAGTGTACACAGAATTCAGATTTTTCATCCAATTTTATGCAGTTTTTGTTTTTAACCAAGCCTCTGTGGCTCTGAAATTGGTAACTATTCAGAAGTGTTCTTACCTCAGGTACCCTAGCTTCTACATAGTTTATTCATATGCCTCCCTTCTAAGACAATCAGAACAAGAACATGACTTCCTAAGAGGGCTGTCTGATTTGATTTCCACACTAGCCACATTCTGTTATACATCCCACCCCCCAAAAAAATAAAAATAAGAATATAATCCAATACATGGCTACAGCAGCAAAGATTTGGAGGAAAAACTCGATTTAGAAAGAAAGCAGGGCTTGTAATGTTTTTTTTCTGCAGTACTTAATAGCTGATGCTAAGCCTTTGCATCATCCCTGGACATAGAGTGCACAGTGCCCTTAGTAAAACAGAAGTCATGTGGCTGTGGCAGTCTAATAAAAGTACAAGTCTGTACTCAAAATATCTGTGTGGACCTCTGGGCATTCCAGGTTCATGGTACTTCAGCGTGGAGCTAGTTGGCAAACTGTCTACTATACCCTTTTTCTCTTCTAATAATGCTGATGCCTTGAAATCAAAACTAATTACAAAATCATGCCAACATTCATCAGGAATGGTTTCTCGGGGTCTAAGCTAGACTTTCTGGTTAGAATAAGCTAGAGCAAATTTCCCAAAATAGCTAATAATCCAGCAGTTAGAAACTGTATTGAAAGACCTACTCCAAAATTCCTAATAGCCCCACAGTTAGAATGCCCCAGGAAAATTGAGCTTACATCCCTTTCCTTTCCAGTTCCAGGCTATCTGGATATCTACATCTCAGCCAGATCTTATCTATTCAGGCCTGTGCTTAGGTTCATTTCTCTCAATTTGTCAAGTTGAAGCCAGACTTGAACCTGATGATATAGACACATGAACAGCTTATTATACAGTAAACTAGGAAGGGAACTTACAGCTCCCCCACGAAGTAACTGCCATTGTGCATGCTCTTATCTTATGGTAAATTGCTCTCTTACTGCAGGATAAGAAAGTACACATGGGAACTTACTGCCCTGTACTAATGTACATTAAGTACACACCATAAGTTATTTGCAGTAGCTTTTTTGTGTACCTGTGCTGTTTCCCCCACATCTCAGATGAGTGTCCTAACTACTGGACCATTGGTTATTGATATAAGGCTCTCTTTTTCTCCTCACCTCATGAAAATCTTTCAGAGGAACTGATTGCAGAATAGGAAAGACTGTGATATCTCAAAAATGTTCACAGGACTAGAAAATAAATTTCCTATCCAGCTGTACTCCATCATTTCAGCTTTTAATTCATAGGTGTAGGTAATACTACAGATCAGGCAATGACTAGAGCATGGGAGACTGAACACAAAGCTGAAAGCCAAGACAGAATTTCTAGTTCCAGCTGTCTATTGTGTATCCCTGGGAAAGCCAGTTATGACCAGAAGAGCTTTGATCTCCGGTGAGAGCATGACTATATGATAGTAGGATTTGCAGGGAGAGTCCTAGCTGACTTCTGCTTGAAATACTGAAAATAGCAGCAACATTGATCTACAAATGATGTTTTGGCTTTCCAGGTGGATTGTGCCTGGTTCCAAGCAGGGATGCAAACATTGTTTTTAAAAAATATCTGTTTAACCTCCTCTAATATTTGTTAATCAATTAACTGATAACACAGTAGCTCAGATACAGCTGCTGCTAGGAGTCACTCCAGTTCCTGGAGGCCTTTGACTGGGGGGACCAAGGGAGGAGGCAAACCCATCCAAATAACGCATTCCACATGAAGCCCTGCACTGGGAGGGTGGGAGCACCAGTGAAGGAGCAGCTAATTGCTAATCAACGAGTCATTAGGCTGCTAGCTGTTTTCCTCTCAGGCTATGGACACTAGTCCCCCATGCAACCCCACCTCTAATTCCTGCTGGTGCACCAAGTGGCTTCCCTTCCCTGCCAGACTGCACCCACCCGGAGCTAAAGGTTAACCAGTAAGCTAACCAGTTATCACTGCACTTATTAATTAAATGATTAGCTGTTTAACCTTTCACATCCCTAGTTTCAAGCAGGGCAAAAAGGTGGGAGGAGGTCCTTGTATTCCACCCTGGCCCTCTAGTATTCCCAAGGCCTGGTTCCATGCTAGGTTACCACCCCTCTGTGCACCTCTTTCCCCATTTCTCAAAACTGGAGACAGAAACAAGTCTCACTTATCTTATAAAATGCCCTCAGAGTTATGGAGGAAAAGGGCTAAGAGCGACATACTATGATAAGAACAAAGGGCCAACCACATCAAATAACTGTCTTGCTCCTGTACCATGCAAATATTCACCATGAAGATTATTAGCACTGAGAAATGCACTTACCACAGCAAGTAAGACAATAGAAACATCTTATTTAAATACAAGTTTCCCCTCTCTGACTAGCACAGTGACATTTAGAACTATTTACTGAGAGAAAAGTAAGGTGTCACCAACAGGAAAGCACCAGACTTGTGGTTTCCACCGCTATCAAGTGGGCTACAAATGATCTTTGACGGGGAATTTTACTGTAGAAAGGGACTCAAAAGTGATCCCTTCACATGCAGAATTCTCCACCACTTTTTCTTTATTATTTTCAACAAAGTATGTTCTCCTCTAAGTCGGCCTGATTTTTCTCTTTGTAGTCACGCTATTCCCTTTTTAAAAAGGAATTTTATTTTTATTTTCTAAGTCTGTCAGGGTTATTGGGAAGGGACTGTCAAATGTAGGGCTTGTCTACAGCACTTCTAGGCTATGCTTAGGGCCACCATTGTGAAGACAGTTCACTCCCTTTCAATGTCTGTGAAACCCAGAAGGAGGCCCTCAATGCATACCACAGGTCCACTCCATCTCTTTGTCTTGGACATGCTTATTGGTGCATGTTCAGGACTATGGTAAACTAGATATGCTGCCTGATTTATGGGATTTGTCATGATGGAGCAGGAGCAATTGGGCAGGGCATGTTCCTCAGTGGCATGACATAAAGGCAGTGAAGACAAGTCCATAAAGATATTGAGATCTGCATAATAGTTCTATCTGGACATTGTATAATATAGAAGAAATTCAGGAAAATTTGGAATGAGATAAGTGAATGCCTACAGAAAATGTGGCAGCCCAAGCACTGCTGGATGACAGTCATTCATACATTTTTACTACAGTGAGATGTAATCCTATGGAATTTACTCAGTGTCCAGCACAGCAGAACATATGAAATAAATTTAATAATATTAATGCCTAGTTTGTCACAATAGGCATGAGCAGATGGTACATTACAGCAACAAGTACCAGCCACAGAAGAGCCATAGCAGTAAGTGCAATTGTCTAAATGACAAGAAAGGCACAAGGCGTATCTGCCTAGAACAGTGGTTCTCAATTTTTTTAAACTCAAGTCACCTGTTGGAAAATGCCAGCTCTTGGTTCTCATTCATTTTTTAAAGCAGAAAAATAATAGAACAATTCTTCTGTTGCAAATAACTCACCAAGATCACTGCAGGTCAGAATGTTTTTGACACTATGGATTCTTATTTGAAATTTCTGGGTTTATGGTGTGAATCATGTGGAGGTATTTGAACACCCAACAATGACAATATTGCATGGCACCCTGCAACATCCTTAAAAGGATCTACCACACCCTGACTGAGAATCACTGATCTAGACTGTAGACTTTTGGGGGAGGGATGGTCTTATTAGGCATTTGGGTTCTTATTTCACTTGGAGTCTCTGGATTTTAATATAATAAAAAATATAACAACATTAACAACAATAACATTAGGGCTGCTTAAAGCTTTTTGGATGCCTGTCGGAGAAGGTTATTATGGAGACACTCCAAGAAATATTTTGGTGAAAAACGACAAAACATTGTTTTCATTAATATTTATATCACAACTAGCTCCCTTAACAACCCCATATTAGGGACCTCATATCCATGGACTTTGCAGAGCACTCAAGCTAGAAACAGAAACATTAGTTGCTATCTCTGTGTAGGTTCCAGTCTGACTCAGTGACTTCAACCCTTTCCTAGCACCTTGTATACAGCCAGACTTTTGATCTGAGTTCATCATGTATGCTGTTCCTTGCTGAAAACCAAAGCTCATCTCAGGTGCTACATGTAATTGTAAAATATTGTTTTGCTCCAAAGGGTCTTAGTTTTGGGGTTTTTTTAAGAATTTCACAGACAGATATTCTGGTCCAGATATAAATAGTTCAGTAAAGGATCTTTGACCATTTAGAAACTGTTATTTGATTCTTCCAATATAGCAGGCAGGCCCTGCTCTCAAAAAGTCATGCTCTTAGGTTAGGGACGAGTCTAATATCCTGAGAATGCAATAAGATGATGTTTTACAGGCAAGATGGAAGTACACCTGAATCCAGTTTTGATAGAAATGACTCAGAAAAGTGAGGAATGGAGAGCTGCAAGAAGAGCAAGTGCTGTGTTGGTAGAGAAGTAGATTGAACGTGAACCATCCATGAACTGGGTGATACTGGGGCTGGGACTGACAATCTGCTGATTGTTGGGCTCGGCCCTGGGACTGCACTAACAGAAGTTTGAGACTCCAGTGTGGTCTTGGGAATGAGGCTGACAATCAGCTGGCCTAGGACCACATGCAAGGCTCCAACTGGCTCCGGTACTGCCCCAGGGCTAAGACCAACCACCAGCTAAATCAATTCAATTTTGTGGAATATTTTTGTGGTTGGTTTTCCATTTTGTCTGGCCTTTAATTGTCTGAATGTGTGACTGAGTTACCATTTATGGCAATTAACAAGTTAATTGCATCTTAAGTTTAATGTCCACCAAGGGCTTTGGTCAGTTGAATCCTAAGGTTAAAAGGCTGTTATACAACATGTTACAACCCTACTGTGTGTCACAAATGTGAGGAATGTACAAAAAAACCAGAGCTTGCATATAATTCCTAGGTCACAGAACTCAAAAACTGAAATGATCAACATTTCCAGGATCTGCTTAGCTCACCTACAGAGAGAGCTTGCAGTGCGTGTGTTTAAAGAGGACATCAAGTCATTAAAACTCAAGCAGTTCTTGGGCAGGATCCAGTGAGCTTGTAATATATACATACATAGCTAAGTTGGAATTGTTTCCAAGAGTGCAAACGTAAATGAAGCCTGCTGGAGCAAGCCTAAGGTATGTCATCTACGTGTCTGACTGCCTTGAGTTCAGAGCTAAACATATGACCAACAGGAAAACGAGACTTACATCAAGACAGTAGGTTAGATATAATTATTGAGTATTTAAAAGGGCATGTCAGTGTTAAGGTATTTTACATCATTTAAAAAATAATAATTCCCTTGGCATCTTGTAACATAAATGTCTCTTCTATTTCATTCGTTTCCCTCCTTTGTGTACACCTTAGTTTGTTATAATATTCCTCAGAAAGGCGTAGCCAGTGGCACTAATTTCACATTGTTTATTTTGATTCTGTGCACCATATTTCATTGCATATATACACACCTGCAATTACTCTTTTTAAAAGCAAATAAGTCATCATTAAACTATTCTAATTTTCTATTTAAAAACCTTTCCTGTTTGTTTCCTCTTCCCAGCTACCATTGCTTGTCTTCTCATACCCAAACTATCCCTTGAGCCAGGCCTTACAGACCTCACAGACAGGCAGAACTTCAGGCAATCATCGGCATCTTTACCGAAGCATACAAGAAAATGGGACTGACGCTTAATATTCAGAAGACTAAGGTCCTCCATCAACAAGCTCTTAATAAGCAGTCCCTAGCTCTGGTAATTCAGATTCACAGTGAAACTCTGGAGAATATTCAGTATATCCCATACCTCGGAAGCCATCTCTTGCAGAATGCTGACATTAATAAAGAAATCCAACATTGCCTCAAATATGTAAGTGCAGCTTTTGTACACCTAAGGAATGAGTGTTTAAAGAGTGCAACATCAGATCCAAAACCAAGCTCATGGTTTATCAAGCAGTCATGATCCCCATCTTACTGTATGGAGATGAGATTTGGACAACGTACAAGAGACACCTCAAGTCACTGGAGAAGTCCTTTACTAAATGGGAGAAGCAACATAATGACAGATGATGTGGAAAAGCCTGAAGTGCTTAATGATTTTTTCACTTCAGTCTTCACAGGCAAGGTCAACTCCTAGACTACTGCACCTGGCAGCACAGTTTGGGGAGGAGGTGAACAGCCACCTGTGGAAAAAGAACAGATTAGGGACTATTACAAAACATGTAACAAGTCCATGGGGCTGGATGCGCTGCACCCAAGGGTGCTGAGGCAGTTGGCCAGTGTAAGTGCAGAACCACTCACCATCATTTTTTAAAACTCATGGCAATTGGGAGAGGTCCTGAACAATTGGAAAAGGGCAAATATAGTGCACATCTTTATAAAAGGGAAGGAGGTGGATCCAGGGAATTACATACCGGTCAGCCTCACCTTGGTCCCTGGAAAAATCATGGAGCAGGTCCTTGAGGAATCCATTTCCAAAGACTTGGAGAAGAAGATGATTAGGAACAGTCAGCATGGATTCACCAAGGGCAAGTCATGCCTGACCAATCTAATTGCCTTCTATGATAAGATGACTGGCTCTGTGGCTGCAGCAAGAGCAGTGGATGTGATATAGCTTGACTTTAGCAAAGCTTTTGATACGGTCTCCCACAACATTCTTGCAAGCAAGCTAAAGAAGTACAGGTTGGATGAAGGGACTGGTGGATAGAAACTGGCTGGAGTGTCAGACTCAGAAGACAGTAGTCAATGGCTCAATGTCTAGTTGACAGCCAGTATTAAGTGGAGTACCCCAGGGGTCAGTAATGAAGCTGGTTTTGTTGAATATCTTCATCAGTGACCTACTAGATGGAATGGACAGATGACACCAAGCTGGGGGGAGTAGTAGATACACTGGAGGGTAGTCTTAGGATTCAGAGAGACCTAGAAAAGTTGAAGGATTGGACCAAAATAAATCTCATTAGGTTCAATAAAGACAAGTGAAAAGTCCTGCACTTAGGACAGAACAATTCCATGCACCAGTGCAGGCTAGGGACTGACTGGCTAAGCAGCAGCTCTGTAGAAAGGGACTTGGGGGTTATCGTGGAAAATAAGCTGAATATGGTCTCAAGTTGTAGTAAGGGAAGTTTAGGTTACATATCAGGAAAAACTCTCACTAGAAGAGTAAGCACTGGAACAGGTTACCCAGACAGATGATAAAATGTCCATCCTTGAAGGTTTTTAAGACCTGACTAAATGAAGCCTTGGGTGGGTTGATATAGTTGGGAACGGTCCTGCTTTGAGCAGGGGGTTTGACTAGAGGACCTCCTGAGGTTCCTTCCAACCCTAATTTTCTATGATTCTAAGTACCATTAATGCTGCCTGCAGAAAATCCTTCGAATTCAGTGGGAAGACAGACACACCAATATTAGCGTCCTCTCACAAGCAAACACCACAAGCATTGAGGCAATGTCATGTAACATCAACTTTGCTGGGTCAGGCACATCATCCAGATGTCTGACCCAATTCCCAAAGCAATTCTCCCAGCTTAGTCAAGGAGTAAGTGTGAAGGAGTGAAAGAAAGCTCTTCCAAGCTTGTAGCAGGAAGAAACTTACTGACCCAATCAGAGCTGACAGCAATGAGCAACCAGCAGTGACTTCGAGAGCCCCACTTTTTCACCAGCTGCTTCATCAAGATTGGCCGCACCTGTGTCAGGACTAGTATTTCTGGCCCACTGCCAGTGACGGTGGAGGAGAGAGACGGATGCTGGATGAGTGTGAAGAACTGGGAACATTGAGATGATGATGAAGAGGCTCAAGACTGCAGAGAGCCAATGGAGCTACCCCTCAGAAGCCCCGAGGGATTCCAGTAATTTAAAACACTGCTGTGGGCTGTGCACACAGATGTCAAGGAGTGCCAGTGAGAAGATGCACCAAGAGAAAGGGCCATCAGGGGAGTCAGCAGTGCTCTGAACAGGTTTTTGGTTTTGGTTGTCCTTTGCTTTCACTTTACTTTACCAGGGGGTCCATGAGGCTGGGCTATAGCCCCAGGAAAAAGGGAACAGCCCAACGTCAGCTCAGGCACACTGGTAAGGGAACCATATTCAATGCTCACAAGGAGAAGAGTTGATGAGGGCAGGCTGACAGACCTGGCAAACCTAGGAAGGCGGCAGATGCTGCTGAAGTCTTGATGACAAACGCCAAAGTGTCTAAGGCTGGGAAACACCCCAGTTAGGGGCAAAGAGGGCCAAGAAGGCCTGCATATTTTTTTTTTGATTCCTTCTATTTCATGAGGACCGAGTACCTAGGAAGGACCCAGAGCCCCAAGGACTGAATTATCTTGTGGGCAGTGGCCACAGCCCACAGTTACAGTGATCCTATGGGCTGAGGCTTACTTGAGTTCCATTTCACCATTTTGTGTTGTCTTCCACTTCCCCTGTGTGTATCAAGCCATGTCCAACTGATCAGAGGGCCGGCTTAGTCACAGTCTCCGCAAGTCAACCTCAAGATGAATGGGGAGCTGCAGAAGCAAAGAACAGAAGATTACCCATTGACAGCCAAGGTCACAGCAGACATTGTAACAACAGGGTGGTGCTTGGGTGGGGTGTAGGGGAGGTTGGAGCCCCAAAGAAGAACCAGACACAGTTAATCTAGGACTACACACAGCAGAAGCAGACCATCTCCTGACTAAGACCAATTCAACACAAAGACATGGCAGGCAAGAAGCAAGTGATCTCTGCTGAGGGCTAGAACTGGGTGAGCTTGCATCCCCATGCCCCAATCTCACCAGGCACAGGGCCGTCAGGCCCTGTGGCCCTATCCTATACTGCACTGACAGTATGCTCAAGAGGAAGGCAGAGAAAGTGCTTCAAGAATGTCCTCAAGGCCAACTTGAAAAAATGCAACATCGACATCAACTTGCAAGAAACTATCACCTAGGGCTGCCACAAATGGAGAAAGAGTCTGCTGTAAGTATCTCAGTACTTTGAAACCTCACAATGACAAAAGATGGAAAAAGTGGGAGTGGTATAAGCAGTGTGTTGATGACCAAATCAAGAACCCAGAGCCACCCACTCTGCATGGAAACACATGCCCAAGTTGCAACAGAGTCTACCCATCCTGGAATAGCCTCATCAACCATTTTTGGACCCACAGATAAGGTAATCATGGAAGACAATCATCCTTGACTGCAAGAAATTGCTGATGATGATGTTCCTTTTAGCAGCCTGGAAAGAAGAGGTCTCAGCTGTCCTTTGCATCCGAGTGGATCTGCTGCCTCCCATTCCTGCTTCTTCCCATGACTGGCACAACTTCCCTTTATTTACTGCTTATCAGCTTCTATACCGGCTGAGGAAACCTACCTCCTTTCTACTAATTCCTTCTTCAGTGTTGAGCTACATTAACTTTTGTCAGATTTATTCAACTAATCTTAGATCATTTCTTCGTTTCTAAATCATTCACAAGGAGATCTCAATTGCTACATATCTGTATGCTATTTTCAGTTATACATTAGGTAGTTTATTGCCAGTGTATTTCAACCCATAGGTTATCCTCAGACTTGCACCATAATTAATACCTTGCTATGTATAAATTACTCGTCATGCTATTTGATATTTTATGTCAAATAATTTGCTTTCTAGTTAGATAATATGCCTAAGAAGTGTTTCCAATATGGTACTGCAACCCCATCCTCACCAAACCCCCTAGCAACCTAGAGCTTCCTTGAAACTACATCTTTCAGTAATTAGTGATGCCATTGTCTTCCCTCCTTCACTTTTTTATGAATAACAATTTGTTTACCCCAATATTTATAGAAAACATAAAATAACCAGTAACCAGTCCATAGAATGTAGGGGGGTTTCTAGGAGACAGGGAAGCTGGGTGGAGAAAAACTTGGCTTACCAATTCAGATCTGTGAAACCCTTCCTTAGCCCCCTGGTTGTGCTGCCTAATGATCACTGTCAAGAAACAGCTATTGACTATGTGCTGTCCACTTGGCAATTAAAAATGTTCCTGAGGATTAAAGAGAAGGAACATAGGCATATATATTTTGACAAATACCTTCCTATAAATCTTGTAATTTCATGAATTTTGTAAACATTATACAGGAATTGCTAAAAGGAATACTGCTAAAAGAAATTTTGGATCTACCTGGGTTTCCATGTTGATGGTATTTATTTAAATGAAATGGGAGAGTACCGTTTCTTCTTACTAATGCTGAATACTGGCATCTGTACTTTCCTACTGAAGTCACAAAGAGTTCATTCACCTGTACATCTTCCAGCTTACTCATTAGTTATTCTGTACACAATATATAGAGACAATTAATGGGATAAATTAAAACAGGCCTCTCACTGCCTTTTTTTGGGGGGGTGCCAGTGGGGGGAGCAGGGAAGGAGTGGTAAACTGACCTAAAAAATAATTCCATTCCATGAATTAACAGATATCTCAGTTCAGCCCTGAGCCCTATCCAGTAATACTTTAATAGAAATACTAGCAAAGATGCATACAAATAACATACATAGCTTACAGATTACATAATTTATTTGGAAATGTTTTCATACAGTAAAATAAACTGCAGAACACAACAGTAGAGCCTTCTTATAAATTAGCTCTAATGCTTAAAATCCCATGAGTTATGAAAAGTGAAAAGAAATTAAATACATAATGTTGCTGAGCAACATTGCTCACACTTAAATAACGTAGCCTTGTATAAAGCCTTTCAGAAAGCGACTACTGTGGAGACTGGGTAAGTAGTCACCTGATGGGTAGTGCTATTTTATTACATCCCTTTAAGAAATGGTTACACAGACTTGACTAAATTCAGTTATAAGGAGTCTCCAGGGTTATTTCATTACCCTTTACTCTCTCTGCCCCAACCCCCACTAACTATAATCATTCTATAAAGGTTAACCAATGAAAAATTATAGAGTTGAAAAATGCAAGTATTACACAAGTTTAATATAAGATCGTCCTTAATAGATTTAGGAATAAATCCAAACTTCAGTCTTTATTTTTGCTTTATTAAAAACTGCAATATGGCTTTTAAAATGTGATTTTTTAAGGCAGGTAGAAATCTTCTGACAAGACAAAGTTTTGTCAAATACCATTCTTTTGAGTGAAAAACATTTATACCCAGAGTATCTTGGGAGTGATGAACTTTTACTGAACCCAAGGCAAGGTTCCCATGGAAATGCAGGGACCCTGCCCCTAGGGCAGTCCCTTAGCAGGTCTGCCCCAGAGCCTCACATTCTGAAATCACTGAGCTACTGTCCTTAGGTCAATGTCCTCAGAAACATCAACTCTGGAAGCAGAGGGTCCCTAGCTCTGGGGCATTGTCTTTGCAGGAGTCTAAGGTATATCATCCAAAGGCAGAGAGAGACATACCAGGGCTTCCATACACTCTGAGAAGCTGTGAGCCTGGAAGAGTAGACACTACTTTAATCAAAATGAAAAGCATTTGAAAAAAGTTTCCACAGATTAGAAATCCTGCTTTTTAGCTTGGTCCAGTTGGTGCCAGTCAATGTAGAATTGTTGTGCTGTATTGAGCACCCATCATATTTCAACTCCTTTTCCTTTAAGTATGAGTTCCAATGCAACAACATGCTAAGACCCCTCAACTCCTATGGGAATCTACAGTATGGATGGTTTCGCTGGTTTAGCTACATTAAGAAAAGCATCACAATGTGTGTTAGGGACCCAAATACTTTTAAAGAATCTGTACCCCAGTAAAATCCTGCCCCGAATTCAAGTCAAGGAAACCTAAACCTTTTGCACAGCTTTGGGACACTATAAATGAACCTTTCTTATTATAGCCTTGTGTTTTCAATTTCAGACACCTCCTCGCTACCTTGCCACAAACCATCATAATGAAGAAATACCCCACAAAATGCTTCTCTCTCAAAGAAAGAACAGTTTTGCAGTTTGGCCATGGCACTAAGAGATAGTAATTATGGGTTCTGTTCCCAGATCTGTCACTGACTCATTGTGTGGCCTTGAGCAGTTCATTAAGGGGCTGAGCCAACTCTCAATAAGCTCATTGGGAATCTTGCCATAGATTTCAATGGGAGTTGGATCAGGCCACCTAACACTCTTAAGAGTCCCTTTGTTGCTCTTCCTGTAAATCTGGGACAATAATATTTCTGGGATATTAAGAAGATTCATTTATTCATGTCCATGATGATGTTTCAGACCCACAGATGGAAGGCATTATGTCAGTGCAAATTATTATTATTTATTGTAATTCTTATGGTATTTCCAATAGTCTCTACTCACTAAAGCCAAGAAGTTCTGAAAATCTTGTGAGAAAGTTCCTTCTTCTGGGATCTCAGATCCCATTTCTGTTCTGGACCCAAGATGTCTGGAATGGATATATTCAGATACTATTGTAATGTGGGAAAGTTTACTGAAACCAAGCCTCTGGAACTTCTGGGCTTTCATATCAATACTCCAAACACAGAAGCTCAGAATGCTGCAGGACAGAAACTCCATAGTATATTTTAAAAAGCCCCTGATTCATTAGTGCAGCAGCTAATATGCCGAGGCCAAACTATTCAGACTTGATTACTTGACACTAATGCCAATGGGAGTCGCATTCATGACAGCTTTGCACCTCTCAGCATCAGGCCAGTTATTAAGGACAGGATGGATTCTTACTTGTGCTCCATGCCTAGGCAACAAAGGAGGATTCCTCCATCCCCTGTTACATCCTTCAAGGGCTACTCACACTTTGGGTCTAGATACAAAAAAGTAAGCCCAGCTTTGTGCTTGTTTACTCCCTCTTCAGATTAGGTAGATGGGCATAGTTATGAACTATCCAGGAATATGGAAGAAGCAGCATAGGTATTGGGAATCTGAGGTATAGCCCTGAATCATGACATCTTGTGCTCCCACTGGTTTGCCCTGGTTTGGGTTCTAAGTATGAAGTTAGGCACCTGACTTGGGCATCCTGGGCATTTAAGGAAATCTACAGCAGTGTTTTCAAAATAAGATGTATGATAACACGAGGAGAGAGAGCGAGAATGAGCTTTCCGGGCGTCTGATATAGTCAAAAGCATCAAAAGGAAGAGTCAGAACTGGATTGTGACCTTCACAGAAAGTCGGTTTCTCTCCTCCTCTAGTAGATGCAGTTACTGTTCTGTATGCACGTCTCTAAATTACTTAAAGACAGAAAATTACCATCTTCAGAAACACATACACATGCATAGACACAAGCATGTACATCTGCAGCCAAGGCCTTCGGCAAGCCATCTGATTGCAATCACTGTTTTGAGGAAAGATTGCTCATCTGTAGAGTCAGCACTATTTCGTGGCAGAAGGTATTATGCACACTAGCTACATTTAAAAAAGCAAAAATAAAAGTGGAACATCCTCCCATGTTTCCTAAGAAACAATGCATAAACTACATGGCAACTTACATAGGAAAAGCAACTAAAAAACGGCCATGGTCTTAACAGCAAATATGCTTCCCTACTAACTAACACAGACAAGAATAAAATGGCTTATTCTCCTGTACAAAGTAGGCTTACCACTGGACTGCCCCTGACAAAGTAGTCCGCTAGTGTAGCTAAGCTAGCATGGACAGGGGAAGTAAGCTATGCGTTTCAAAAGGGCTGATGGAATTTATTTCCCCCAAGCCAGTGGGAAACAAAGCAGTGCAGCACTGTAGCCTCTTCCACCAGCTGCAATGCAAGGTATCACTCCAGCTCTTAAAAAAAAAAAAAAAAAGAATAAGAGAAGTATACCTAGGAATACAATTATCTGGCTTAAAAGTGCAACTTTCAAAAGCTGTGCATTAGGGGTGTGTGAAGAGGGCTGTATTTGATTCAGATTCAGATTTGGCTGAATTCAGGGGACAGTGATTCAATTCATTGATTCGGATCACTGTCCCAATTTGATTCGGCCAAATCTGAATCTGAATATTTGATGCTGATTCAGAGAACCAGTGATTCGGCCACAGATGCAGCTTTAATGTTTTTTCTATATACCTCGAGGTAACAGGCGCAGCTTGTGAATGCTAAAATGATGGGGCAGATGAAGCATCCTGCAGGAGTGCAGGGGGAGCACCCTGCATGCTCAGCAGTGGACCCCCCCACACACACCTCCCTGGTTTGGCGATTGGCTGCGGGGGAGCCCCAGGTGGCCCCCCAGACCCAAGAGGCACCAGTCACTGAGCATGCTCCATGGCAGACCCAGAAGTGGACCAGAAGTGCGTCTGGTCCACTTCCAGGTCTGCTGCCAAGCATGCTGGGGACCCCCCCCACAGTTCTGTAGGATGCTCCATCCGCCTCACCATCTCATTGTTTATAAGCCAGCTGATACCTTGAGGTATGTAGAAAAAAACATTTAAACCTGTGTCTAGGTCCAAATCATTGAATCTTTCTGAATCCATTAAGAGGGTTCCGATTCAATTCAGAAAGATTAATGGGTATCCTGATTCAATTCGGATTCGGAGATTCGGCCGCTGAATCGGGTTGAATCTCCACCGAATCGAATCAGCAACCAAAGCTTCACACAGCCCCACTGTGCATGGCTTCGTGACCATAAATAGCCATGAGGTAGCCTCCTCGAGTCCCCTGACTGAAGTCTAAGCAGAAAAAGCTCTTTGTAGACAGCCTTGTCTTCAGCAGTGGATGCTACTGCAGCTCAGTACCACTAGCAAAATAATATCAAAGGGGAGAATAGAAGGCATGAAATGAAACTTGGAATTCAGTTCTGTCACACTGTGGGTTTCAGAGCTGGTAAAATAACGCAGTATTTCCTCATACACCAGCTCTCCCCCATTCATTTACTATCAAGGCTTCTAAAAAAATAGAGAATGAATTTGCCATAAGAAAGAAATTCCAGTTGAACTTCCCAGACAGAGGTGTAAGTGCTTCTTTATTTTTGTCTTTCAAAGTCGTTTTCTCCAGAGCACAGATCAGCTATCACAGTAAGAGAAAAAGACTGTGAGATGGCCGACCTTGTCCTTCAGTGCCGAAGGCCTGTGGGTTTGGGCCAGGAACAGGAATTCCCTGTACAGACACTGAGTCTGCTGAAGGAGACAGGAGAGCCTACTCCACAGAAGAGCACTTTGTTCACTGCCACCAAGGAAAACTTACACAACAGACACACACAACCATGGAAAAATGAATATATTAAAAGTGTGTTTTTTTCCTAGAATACACAGTGCTCTTATTTCCTTAGGGGTACAGTAAAAATTGGCCAAGAGCATATTGCCAAATGCATCTGAGACTTAGCTGGGATATTAATCTCTGCATGCTCTAGTTACAGACAGCAGGTCACTGAAGCAAGCTTTGAACAGATCAACAATTCATAATGAATCGTTAAAAATTAAAATGTTCACCGATCACATCCATCAGGCGGTTTTATGCTTCTTTTTTTTAAATGTCCTTCTTCAATCCATCACTAGTTAAAAACTAAAATAGTATTAATTGTAGTAATTCAAATACTTACTTATTATGCACAGAGACAGGAGGAGCAATAGGGAGTGGGAGAGAGAGTTCAGGAAAAAGAAAAATGTAAGGTAGTTTATGCTGCAGTGCAATTGCTTTCAGTTGCACCACTGATACAGTGTAGCCTTTAAGTGAGCTCAATTATAGTAATGCAGAGAATTGAGTGGCTAGGGCACTAGTCTTGGATTCAGGAACCTAGTCTGATTCCTACCTTGTCGCAGGCTTCTGGTATCACTTTGACATGTCTACACCACCTCAGGATTGCGTTAGGGAGCAGCACAATGGTGTCCACCATGTCCATTTTATTCCTCCTACCTCCTGAAACAGGTAATCTGGACATGTCAGTGTGGCAGTGTAAATGAGCTTCCCCAAGAGAGGGCATGTAAGTGCTTGGGCATAATAAGAAATGTGTATAGTTACTGTGATCTGCAAGAGAACTGTTGAGGAGGTAAGTCATGGGACTAAAAACATTTTGCTCTCCATGCTACCTAATGGGGGGCGGGAAGTGCTGTTTGCTAAACTGAGGCCTTTTGACTCAGAACAAAGTGACATGCCTCTACAGAACTGGTGATATAACACACTTAAGAGCTCAAAACCTTAGGCCTGATTCTGCTTACACTCTAACAACTCAGAGTGGCACTCCTATGCTGTAGCACCTGTATCTATGCTGCATTGATAGAAATAACTCTACGATATACAATCAGCTCACCTGTGCTTGAAATATTTCAGCCTGTTCCATACTTAGCACCAAATGATATCTGTCCTACTATAAGTACAAAAGGGAGCCAATTTTCCCTCAGCTCCTAAGCAAATGTTGGCTTTAACATATTAGAATCAGATAAAAGCTGGTTACCTTCTGCTGGTCACCCCATTGAAGGTTCTTGCAAGGTTTAAAAAGTTTGGTTTGCTACATTTCTATCCCACTCAGAAAGATGATACACATCCACGTATACTCAGGGACTTCCCAATCAATGGTATGCAATACACATTACAATATATGATTGACCTGGGGTGAAACACAGGGTCTCAGAAAGCACACAGGCCGTCTTTCAGAGTCTGTGAGGTCCTCCAAAGGTAACAGAGTCTGAGGAGGGTTGCAGAAAAGGCAGGAACTGGAGAAGCATTTTAATCACGTGGAAAAGCCTACTGAAGGAGTATGAAACCAAGGAGAACCTACTGGACATCACGCAAGGTAAAACTGAAGCCAGTACATAGCTAAAGGTTGTGAAAACAGTGCATGCTTGGGGTCAGGAAGACTAGGTAAAAAGGCTTGAAGAAACAGATTGTGGATTTCATATCCAAACTTTTTTTAAACTAACAAATATTAATTTTGGTTCAAAGACAAGGTTGAGGCTCAAGTTGGTTCCTATTTTAATTGGACCATTTCACTTCTCCATGTTTATAATTTCAATAATTTGAAGATATGTGATTTATAAATGTCTAACTCTATGAAATATAACATGCTTTACATGCTTTAAGCCTTTACAAAATTAGCCAAGTTTACGAGCCATTGGATATGTGCTGTATTGTGGGTATAAAGATAAAATTGCACTGTGTCATTAGATTAATATAACCCCCAAAAGTAATACACTAATAGTGATTTCATGTAACTATAAAATGAATATATTATTACTATCAAAATATTTTGTTATATTCACATACTTAGCAATTAAGGGACATGAAAATATTTTTACTGAAATTAGACAAATTCCATAAAACCAAGTACAGCCCCCATGCCCTTAGGTAGGTTGGCATTGAATATAATTTATAGTTATTGGAGACTGGGAGAGTGTTTAATGTATATAAACATAAAATTTGCTTGCAGCTTTTCATACCTGCATTTCTCCATATTCAAAAGCTCAAAACATACAAGATTCATGAGTAAGACAGAGTTAATAAGCTACCTGTTTTGCCCTTGCAAATATTTTTTGCACATGCCCATAATACAGATTGTGCACACACATGCAAACACAAGCTTAGATTTTTAAAATGTTTTTTGCACATTTAGAAACCAGTTTGAGGTTTATTTGCAAATACAAGTACTGGGTAAGAACAGTATATTCTTATATGGTACATGTAGGCTTATAAATTATTTCAATAAAATGCACTTTATTTCTGACATTCTAATGGCAGGTTGCTGCTAAATAGCACTTCCCCAAGATGTTGAATTAACCCTGCCTGCTGGCACCCTCCCTTTGATTTTGGATAGCAAACAGGACCCTAATGTGCAGTTGTGGGCAATATCCTTCCAGTATTTTTCCTTTGGACTTCTTGGCACACAAACAGCAAGTTCAACTGGTGGCTCTGAAAGAATCCCTAGGTTTGCCACATAGGTGGTCCTCTGCCTGCTGGGTGAATCCGGTTTACTTTATATTTGAGACATAATTTTCTTGTCACACTAGCCTTGTTGTGCAGAAATTCAAAAAAAAACACTATTTGAATCAAGTCTAATGAAAATCATTGATGAAGAAATTTCATCGAATCTCACTTGCTAAACTTTTGGCATTAACTTAAGCCTCTTCCAAGAGAGGAGAACATCTCTATAGTGATGAGGTTTCCCCTGTGTCTAAAATCATCACATGCCCATATCATCACTGCCTTTATCCTGCTTACAGACCAAAGTCTGCTTCAGAAACCCAGGGTTGAATTCTATGCCTCTTCCAAGAAATAAAAACCAGTGAGTGAGATCCGTTTTTAGACTGAGATGCTCAAATTACAGCATGCACGTCTGTTGAAAACAAACATAGTGTTTGGGTGTGCAAAATCATAACATTGCCTTTCACCTGAAAAATGTACATTTGTCTCATGTAAGGAGTCATTTCTACAGGACTGAATTCTTCATAGACTTAAAAGAGGAAGAGGGAGATGGAAAAAAAAAAACACATGCTTAATAGTCATTGAATTTGCTGAAATAAAATAAAACTACATCAGAATAATCATGTAGCCCAGGAGCAGTCTGATCTGGGAGCATTAGCTGTGTGGCTACACTCATCCTGGCCACAAATAAATGAATAAATAGAGGGAAAGAAGGAAAGCCTTTGGTATTGGCTCCTAGAAAAAGTTAAACCAGACCTGAGTATCTGTGTCCCTGAGTCTTATACCAGTGACTTAGTGCTCACAGATCAACAACCACAGGCGTCTACATTGCCTGCTGTAATCTTCAGGCAAATACCAATGTGCTTCTGAGATGTTTCAGTTTTGTAAATACATAAGCAATGCCAAAGCGCCAACAGTCCTTTGGTCATATGTGCAAGGGAATCTGGAGCCTCTAAATAGTTGAGCTAAGAAAGCTGTTCCCAGCTTCTATGCCCCTGGATTCAATAAATAAATCATAGGAGATGATAAATAAATACATTTCACAATGTCTTGGGTACCCAGTTCAGTTATTTAATGTTATTGAAATTTTTTGGAGACAAAGCTCAAGGTTTTTAAATTTCCTCCACTTTCCAGAGACTTCTCACCATTTTAAAGGTCTCGGACCTGAATAAACCAATCATTCAATACTCTTATTATGATGCAGACGTTGTTCCTAATAGGAATCTCAAGTGATTGAGCAGTTCTGTCTGGATAAGCACTGAAAAATGGGATGCTTAGTCCAACTGGATAGTTTGTAAAATCAGAATATTAGGTTCATATTTCCACAGTTTCTGTTTAACTCAGAAATACAATTAATCTGGTAGTATTTCAAGCTACTCCAAACCCAAGTGGAATCCAGAAGTGCAGAGGAACACAAATCAAAACTGCTTCCAGAGTACATGAGAACTAATCTTTCTTTTAATATTAAACAGTTATGCTTTACTTGTGGTGGATGTTCACACAGATACTATTTTAGTTGACAAGGCTCGCCCATCCCTAGTCATCATGCTAAGGATGGCAGAAAATTTCCAGGCCCAAACAAAACCACTAGTCCAAAAGAACTGTTCTTTCCAACATCCCTAACCGGAGAAGCAAAATCAGCCAGAGAAAAACCTACAACCCATCTAGAACCCATACCTGGACCTTCAAATCGCTGATAAAATGTGATACGCAAAACCAAAATTCTTTGGTTGCTTCTTGAAGCTTTAAGCCCAAGAGCAATTTAATAAAGCAGAAGAACAGAGCATTCTGAATATGCCCCAAGGAAGTGAGGATCCAATCCATTCACTCATGCCATACATCTGTGTGTGTTATGGGAGCGGGTACGCAAATTAGAAGCAATTAGAAACCCCTTACCTGGGAAAGCAGCATTGCAGGTAGGAAGTGAACATCCAAACATAAGCACAAATTGTGCTTATATCATCTAGTGCAAGGCTCTTGCAAATGCAGAACACAAGAAAACAACAGCATATTTTTAAGAACGTTATCTAGCCTAGGGATAGTTTCAGGTAATCAAGAGCATACAACTATGTGCAAGGGAATGGAACTGAGCAAATGAAGATAAGGACCATTTTAAGAAAAGATTTCTTTCCCATGATCACTGTTAGACATTGGAATGGTCTTCTGAGGAACAGTGCAGTAGCTCATTTTTTATTCATTTGAAGCTCAACCAATATTACCAGGAATAAGCGACTGTCACTGGATATAAACAAATGAATTACTGAACCAAACATTCAAATTTGGTGCAAAATGTATGTTTATAAAAATTAATTACAATTGACCCAAACATCAAGTTGCATACTCAGACCCAGCAACTAATAAACAAACAGATATATATATTTACAGATCAATAAATGGGAAAAAAAAAAGCTATGTATTGCCTCCAGTAGTTAAATTTACTATGTCATGCATCATATTTTCCAAAACACATTTGGAAAATAGAGTTCCTATACTCTGCACAGTCCATTTTTCAGGCCCCCAAGTCCGTGGTAAAGAGAAGGACAGTGATGTAGTAAATAAGTATGTGACTCCCAACAGGTGGGTGTCTGTGTGCATCAGGTGCTCATGTATTTTTGGTTATGCTATTACAGTAAAAGCTCCATTAACCGGCACCTTACAAACCAGCATATTCTATTAACCGGTATGCCAGCTTGTACGGTAAAGTGAAACCGGAAGTGCCCACTGTGGCACTTCCAGTTTCACTGAGCCCTCCACGGCCTGGGGTAAAGCAGCCTGTGCTGCCGAGTCCCCATAGCCCGGGGCATAGCAGGCTGTGAGGGGCCCACCTCCCTGTCCCTCAGGGCCCACAGGAGGGTCAGCAATGTGGCGGGAGGGGCGGCGATGCCCCAGACATGGTAGGAGAAGCAGTGGCCCGAACAGGCAAGGACGCCTGTTCGGGCCTCTCAATTAACCAGCATATTTTGTTATCCGGTACCCCCTATTCCCCGTGGGTGCCGGTTAACAAAACTTTTACTATAATCCCATTCTTCTTTGAATATTTGGTCATTAACATAGCATATACATTAAAGCTGATATAGATAGGTGTCTACGTTAATTTATCCAGCTAGTATCTCTTTAATAAGAGTTCTGATACAGACAAACACATGATCTTAAAGCATTCTGAAGCTCATTTCCCTCTAGTAAGTCAGTGGAACTTAAGCACATGTTTCATGTTATGCATATGCATTAATGCCCTGCAGACTCAAAGCCATGAAGAAAAATCCATTTAAGCTCTTGAAAGAGTAATTTCATTTAAAACAATCAAATATACATGCTTGTAAATTTGCCTTGTTTTTACATCTAAGTGTTTGTTCCTGAAAGGTGCTGAGTATTACCCAACATGCAGTATTAAGTGTCAGTTACTAAGGGATAAGAGTTATTACAGACCTCAGATACTGAGGCTTGATCCTTAGCTCAATTTAGGTCATGCTTTCAACTCTGGAAGCCCCCAATGTATCAACCAAATGACAACAACAGTGAGTCTCAGAGGGCACATCTACATGTGTGCATTTACTGTGCAGTAACCAAAGCTACTTCACAATACGGGTGCATATCTATATGTGCATGGCCATACTGAGCAGTAAATATGGCAATTTATGCTGATTCGAGCATAAATTTAATACCTGCATTATGCGGGTATCAAATTTACGACTGATTAGTTATTGAGCAGTAACACACATGTAGTGGCCTTACTACGCAGTAACACTGTGTATGTGGACAGACTTGGGCTTAACTTTAGTCCCAAATCTGTCTGCACTTAATGCACTTTAATGCCTGCTTGTGTAGATGCCAGCCTGTTCCCACTTACTGTGCTGTAATTTACTGTGCATTAAATTTAAGCTGGCGTAAATGCATATATAGATGCACCCAGATTTTTAGGAGAAGCTTCCTATAAGCAGAAGTCTGTAACTATCTGGTGAGCAAACATAAGTGTACATCTCTACCTAGGTGACAGACAACGTGCATTGTCACAGCAGCCGGCTGGAAAGTCTTGATTTAAAGTGTACCAAGTTGTGTCTTTTAGTTTGGAGGTCCCTGGTACAAATGTTTGTGTGCAAGCAAAGAAATGGCCACCGCAACGGGTAGCCTTAAATTCTGTCAACACCAGGAAAAGTTGAGTGTACTCTAGAGCATACAGGATCAGGCACTAATCCATATAATCTAAAAACTGGTCTAAAGCACTTTACACTTCAATTCCACTAGTGCATGGACATAAAAGTGTTCTAGTTCAATTTAGCTTAAGTCACTTATAAAATTAAAACCATTTAGTTATTAGAATGCAAATCTGAGTGTATATTAATACTAAGGGAAGCACTTATCATAGAAAAAAATTATGCTATCCATTTACCCACCACTTAAAGATTTTTTCCCCCAATGATTGACATCTCTCCCATGCTTCATGTGCTATGTTAGAACCAATTCACTGACATGAGCATGTGCTTTCTTATAACTATAATTTGTTTCAAAACCATTTTGACAAAAAATTTGTGGAGGGAATCTGCAGGGCTGTGTTTCCACTTGAAATAATAGAGTTTCTTGGCTAGCAATACAGTAACACTTGGATTATTCTATTAGTGACATACTGCTGGACTCCTCAGGTTTGAATGAAGGAACAGAGCTGCTGTATTGCTCTCAAAAGTCTGAGCAAATCTACCATCCTCAAAAATATTGGGTCTGTAAAAGACAGTAGGCAGGAACTTTATCCAGGCAAAAGATACCCCTGCGAATAAGAAAAAGTTAGAGGAACTATTCCTGCCAATGGTTCTCCTTCCTAAGTTAAAATAAAGCCCCACTACTTTTGCTTTTTTTCTTAAAAAACGGCAGTGGTCTTCAAGAAGCCAACTGGAATAGATATTTCCTTTATGGAAAAATTGTGGTTTAGAATTCCCCTTGGAGTCTTCTCATTAAATGACAATTTTCAAGAACTGCTAAGAGAACATACTCAAAAAAGGTACTTTGAAATGCATTTCTGTTCAGCCTGAATCACATTTATGATTACAAAAGTTGGCATTCCTATTTGATACAATGCCTAAGAAAGCCCCCAAAGAAGGAAATGGTGTTTCTGTAATGGCTTTTTTTTTCCTGGCACCTAGAGGTTTTTTAAGTATATTGCTGTTATTCTATGCCTTGAGTTTGTCAGTTCTCCAGAATACTGCTATGGAGTATATTATTCCATCTCCTCAAAAAAATGAAAACATATTCAATGAACTATTTCCATCTGAAAAGAGAATAGACTTTACTTAAGCAATAAATATTATCTGGTTACAATTATGCTTCTACCGAATATGTTAAAATATAAGTTCCTTGTTCATCCATAACTAGAACAAGGTGGAGGATTATTTTTAAACTCATGCAGCCCTGAACACTGGAAATTCCATAGACAGAGGAACCAGTTGGATTTGGTTTTATTTAAATTATATTCCAATAGAAGGACCAGTTGTATTTATATTTATTTATTCTTTCATTTATTCCTTATTCACAATTTTTTATCCAGTATTACGCACTTCCTCCAACTAGTCCTTACTCGCATAAGTGGCCCTACATAAAACTACTTACATGAGTAGTGGCTGCATTATCAGGTCCTTTAAAATGAACTAGTAAGTTCTTTGGTTATCACAGATTCAATATTAAGTCTCCTCAGTGACTACATCATATATCAGGTACATCTTGATATTGAAATTTAAATAACATAGTGGGAAACATTCACATTCAACTTGCTTTTCTTCCCTTTCCCTTCAGCTATAGAAGCTTCAGTCCCAAAATACCTACTAAGTCTGTCAACACCTTTTCTTTCTAGTAATAGGAGCTAGTTTCTAAATTGCATCATTTGCAGCAGTTACACATATTTCAGATATAGAGATGTACTGTGAGTGTCCGTAGTGTATAGCATGATGCTACTGAGTTGTTTAACTTTTCTGAGCCAATTTACCAACAGCAGCCAATTTGTTGGCCAGGCCCTTTAAAAAGCAATATTAATCACACCTCATTTCACGCAGGCCTCAATCTAAATTGAATAGGATTCTTCAGGCATCTAAAAGGAACACCAAGAATGAAGCCTTAGTGACATATAGAGAAGGTTGATAAATAATTTTACATATGCTAGATGCACTGGGGACAAGAAGAAAAAGCAACACCATCCTTTGTACCCATTACCCATTGCCTATTGTGCCTCTTAAGCAATCATATGCAGGCAATCAGATCCTAAAGGGAGCCTGTGTGATTTGCCAAAGCAAAAACTTAACCTCAGTCAGGAGCATATTTCAGTGCAGATGAAGGAGAATTAAGAAAAATGTATTTTGATTTTTCATAAGGCCTACAAAAAGTTGAGGGCTGTTGAATCAATATTTTATCAAAGCCTCCTTTTGCTGTAATTCTAATTGTGCAACTGTGTTTTCTTGCAAATAAACTTTTAGTCACATATATTCATGACTCTTAATGCTTGCATGTGTTAATAAGGGACTTTACAGTTGGTCACATGTAACTTAAACAAAAGTCATAGCTTTTCTTTGATCCAATCATAAGAGATTTAACACTTGTAACGATTAAACAGTTAGAAAAGGGTTTTTTTAAATGATTATTCATGGATTCAGCCCATCATTTACACCGATTCAAATCTCTCAGGCACATCAAAAGATGCAGAGGCAACTCAAAGCTCCAGCAGTCATCTTATTTTTTTAGTTGATACAACTTTAATACACGCATAAATCCCTATGATACACAATTCAATGAACTCCCTCTTTAAGCATTTAATAGCAGACACAGTTACCATTTAGCCCAGCACCATAGACATGTAAACAAGAAGAACCTGCCTACTACCGGCCTGTTTTTAAGTTTTAAAGAAACTGCAGAAATAGATAATGAACAAATAGTAACATTCGCGCTCACAGAACTACCAATGCTAATATTGGCCTGACATAGCTTCAGTTTTGTCACTAAAAATAAACTCTTGTGATATGCATAGTTCTGTGCATTATGTGTTGTACTTCTACCAGTCTAGAATAGTGGTGCTCATCTTCTGACCCATGAGGCAATGTCATCAGGCTCGTGGGTCTCCCATGGGCAGGGGAGATATAGCAGCCAGATCAGGCACACAAGGTCGAGCCAGCGTGCCAACCCAATGAACCAACCCTACAATGAGATCCGCCTTGCAAACCTGGAAGGTTGAATACCACTGGTCTACATTACTAACCTGCCCCGACTTGAAACAAAACACTCATGGCATGAACTCAGTTAATTTTTTCGGTGCTGGGTCATAGTATACATTCAGATACTACTAATTTTAATTAAAGGCTTGGGTGCACATACACAAGTTTTTTATAGATGATCTCTTAATGTGTACTTCCATAGTTTCTTAGGACTTTGCATTGTTAAAATGGGAAGACCACACCCTTCTTCTATAGATAGGGCAGGGTGACACCTTATAGACCAACTGGTTCAGAGGCATAGGTGCCACCCTGCCCTGCCTTCTGCCTAACTAACACAGCTCTCTACAATATAATATTTATAAATATATAATATTACGGATATTATAGTATATGTTAGATATTATACCATACATAAGTTTATAATATGTTTATATGTACAATATTATTTATTTATAATATTATTTGAGTAAATATCTTTGGAATGGAAGAAATCAAAAAGATCTAGAGCACTTAAAGTGAAATCAGGAAAACCTAAGTATAATCCATGCTTATTACTCTATACATGAAACCTTATATTTGGGGTTTGGTTTTTTTGTTTTGTTTTGGTTTTTTACTGTATAAAAAGCCCAGAGAAACCAGAATTAAAGACAAAAAGGAAACAATTTATAGAAAATGAGCACAAGATAATGCTCAAGATAGACCAAAAAAATACTATGCATTTTCACAGTATGCACATCCAGTCATGCAAGCATGACCCTCATTAAGCAAGTGCCTACCTAGAAGCATACAAGCACTCCCACTGCTCAAAGCATTTCAATACTCTGCTGAACTAGCCAATGTGCAAGAACCTGAATTTCCTAAATGTAGAATTTATGCGAACTGACCCTCTTCTTTCTAACCCTAGTGTCTCAATCTGAACCTAGCTACAATAGTTGTCTCAGTCAGGGGACACATTTAAGATAAAAATAATTTATTTTTTTTCTTAACTAAAATGATGCTCTTTGAATTTAAAAGGCAGTGAAGTTAGTGGACTTGCTTTATTTTTAATGTGTTAATCCTACAGAATATAGAATCTAATCATTGCTTGCTCATTCAAGGCTATTTCTTTCAGCCTTCATTAGATGGATTTTTTATTATGTCTAGCAACATTGACCGACCCACAACGTTATTGTATTTCTTTGGAAATTCATTTCATATTTACTTCTCTTTTTTCTTTTTAGGCAGTGCTCATCATCAATGCAAGTTTCATAGTAGTTAAAGACTGAATAAGAGTTGAGGAAGGATTTCACCCTTCAGTCTAATATTTGCTGTGCAAGGGCTTAATTTCAGAGGTAAGAGAATTTCAATTAGTATCTAAAGTCACCTCCTTTCTGGGATCTGACTCTAGCACTAGCTTTAACATAGTAAATCACAGCAAAACTGCTTCTACTAAACCTTAAATGATTTCTTTATAAGATTTCCTCCTCTTGGTAACCCATGGCCCAAAAAAGATCCATTGCCTCACCTTTCCTTATATCCTCCTTGGAGTTAATTAGGCCCACCTGCCAGCATGACTCAGGAATAACTACCATGTTCTTAATGCAGGGTGTTAGCACATAAACCTACAATGACTCAACTTGTCTTTCTATGCAAGATAGAATCTGTCCCTTCATTACTTTTCTTATATACTACTAAGACTGTTAAATAGCAATCTCATTGCAAATATGATGCTATGCAAAAAAAAGCGGTATGTAACATTTTAGACAGGTTACCGATAACGTCTCTTTGGATTCATTCAAATAAATCCCTTAAGATTACACCATAGATTTATCTCATCTCCTTTTCAATGGAACACATGTAAAGCCAAAACTGTATTTCTCTTAATTTTAAAATTGATTTTGCATCAATAGTCTCCAAATGGAAAAATAATATCTTCTCATTTGGCAAAATAATGCTACTGTAACATTATTAGTAGTATTAAAAAAAACAATGCTTGTATTCTAAAGCCAAAACCCTGGTTCGGAAAACAAGGGAACAGAGTAGCTAAAAAGCAGCTTGAAACAGTTGATAACAGACTTTGTTCCATGTTGCATACTTAACTAAATTTTGGCATTAATGTCCGCTGTAAGAGCTGTGCTTTCTAATGCAAGGGTGAATGAAGGCTCATATTCCTTATATGTCATGCCTGTATTGTGAGAAATATGCTCTGTGTTTGCTAACTAATTAGTATTATGGTAAACAGCCGTCATTTTAAAATAATGAATTGCCTATGCTGTTGACAAGATTAGGTATTCATATACTTGAACTAGTGTTCATTTATACATTGTATTGGATTGAAGTCAGTGATGTTTGACCTTTTTGGCCCTGTACACCACGTGAGTAGCACAGGGTTGATCTGTGGGCCAGATTGGCAGGATTGGGTCCTGCGCTGCACAGCCTCTGCCCAGCCCACTCACTGAAATCAGGTTCCAAGCAGACTCAGCTGGCCCCCACATGCATAGATCCGGCCCCAGAGCTCCCCCAGTTAACCTCACCCTAGGGTCCCCCACTCCTCAGTCCTCTTGGTCCCCCCTTCCTCCTCCCCACTTACTTATGGCTGCCTGTACCTTCTGTCCCAGGGGAGCAGGCCAGGTAGGGTTAACCTGCCTGCCTAGCCACTGCTGCCAGGCTGCTGCTCTTTTTCAGCCTGAATCCACCCAAAGAGCAGCAGCTATGGTGGGACCAGGACAGACAGGTTAATCCTTCCCTGCCTGCTCCCCTGGACAGGGAGTGCTAGCAGCCACAAGCAAGCAGGAGGGTAGGGCAGGGAGGCAGTGAGCGGGGATCGGGGCACTGGGCCCGATTTGAGCCAGCAGGATTGGGATTTATACTCACTGCTCCTAACTGACTAGAAATTTCACATGATCTATTACTGTTGTTACCTTAGCTCCTGTGCTCTGAACCCACCTGTCTGGGCACTCCTTTAGACTGTAAATTCTGTGGGATGAAGAATCACATTTTTGTTTGCCCAGTACTTAGCAGAAGAAAGGGCTTTAGACACTACATCTAAACAAGTGTTAAATAAATTATAGCATTATATGAAGGTTCATTATACAATAACAGAAATTAGCAATGTGTCAAGACATTTAGGGTGCTAATATACAATAGAAAAAATTATCTGCAGCAACATGCTATTGTCAGTGCCAAAGATCACCATGTTGAGATAAGGTCTGAAGACTTAGAGATTAACATACAGGGAAATATTCTGTTAGCTTTCTAAAATGCTATCAGTCAGGTCAGAGTTTAATCTCTGTTATCCAAGGAGATTTCTCAACAAGTGAATTTATTATTGTTTGGCGTCAGACTTAAAAGCCTTAGCTTCTCTGTCACAAATCTCCCATCTATATCATTTTTTCCATTGCATTGCAGCACAGTGGATTGGTCCTCAACCTGTAGCTTGTAAAATAAGAACATATTACATCACATTATGCATGTGCTCCTTAGCAAACTTCCAACAAGATACCTACCAACTGTGTTTGTAGAGAATTGTTGACACTTCCCATAAATGTGCTAGCTGCTAGTGTGGGCTTGCATACCTATCTGCTTAAAACGGAGGTTTGACAGCAGCATGTATACAGCATGTCAGAGAAGGTGGTACTTAGAAGTACTGGCACGAGCAAGGCAGGTGGAGCCTGGAAGGCTTTTCCATCAGCAGGAACAGCTGTCCTTTTTACACAGTGTTGTTTGTGGTGAACTGAAGATTTTCTTTATTATGAACACTGCTAGGAAAGTAACACTTTTGTCTGCAATCCAAGAAAGATGGCTAAGAACTGGCCATTGGCACTTCAAATCTAATTGCAATTCTAATTGGGATATTTCTGTCTAAGCAAACCAGACAATTTGGTGGGCTTGCTAATACCCATTATGAAGCTATTTCTTTAGCAAAAGGGATTACAGTGAAGTTGGACACCAATGCCGATGGAGATCTTTCATCCAAGATTGCCTCATATACTATTAAAATGCAGCTGAAACAAACACAAACAGTACTAACATACTTAATTTATCTTTGTATTAAAACAAAAATAATTTTACTTTCAGGCTTCCTATCACTGACAGATATGATGGATCATCTGGCCAAAGCAAGAACTAATCCTGGCACTAAACTTCTGTATAAAATAACTATTCTTTTTTGGACTCTTCTCTATGAGTAAATACAACAAAGCAAGTGATATTAATCCATTTCCTGATCCGATTTGTTATGTACTCATGGCAAAGAGACATGAAGGTTCAGTGATTAAGAAAAGGAAAAACCTTCAAATCCAACAATGCCTCCAGTTATTAATTCACCCAGATCATGATTTATCCTGCCAGGCATTGTAGCATCAGGCTTTCTTTACTGTGGTGGGGGTGGGTTTAATTTTTTTTCTTGTTTTCTACTGCTGTCTACAGATTTCCACCCTGAATACATTCAATTTTAAGATAAGTCCTGAAATGAAAAGGGGCTCTCAAAAAAACTGGCCCAAAATAACAGAGTGCATTTTAGTTAAATTACTTATTTTATAATGTTTGTTAATGTTAAAACTCCCATTTATTTCTAATATAACTCTACTTCCCATTTGTTCCCACTTTGACCCTCAGACCCACCCTTATTTTGATGCTCATAAAACTAACCCATTGCTTTACCCATGCTGTCTTTTACTTTATTAAACTAGATCTATACTTGAAGTAATGTTCTGTTTGGGGTATCTGGAGCAATGAGCAGCCTTAGCATTGTGCCCTATTACAAATGTTCATTTATGCTGAACAACACTCAGAGATTTGTTTGGCTTTCTGTGCCCAAACAGCACTTAGAGGTATGGTGTCTTTGATATGTGTGGTCCTGTTGGGTCCAAAGATGTCCAACACTACTGTTTATTAGTGTTCATGGATTATCTCTTAACTTAGATCATCTTTCCTCAAGGAAAGGACTATGGGGGCACATTCTGTGTAGGGTGCCTAAGGCAACGGGATACTGGCCTACAACTGGGCTCCTGGGCACTACTGCAATACAAATAGATAATAATAATCTTTCTGTCTGTGTTTCTCACATGCATACGCACTCTTAAGCATACTCTTGTGTATTTCGTACAAGAAATGATTCACAATTTACGTATAAGAGAAGACCTTTGTAAAAACTAGGTAGTTCCATGGCAGACAAATCATACCAACAAGCACAATACTTTCCATTATACACTAATCAACACATTTAAAAATGGTTATCATCAGATTATATAGCAGCATGACTCACAGCCCACTCACTGTCTCCAAAGAATCAGTTTTTAAGCAGGCTGCCACGCGCCTACTGCACCTGATTGTCTCATCGGCACATTCCAGCTAACAAAAGAAGACGAGCCGAGGCAAAGCCTGGGACACTGATACACTTGTTCTATCCCCACAGGTGTAGCAGCCTTCTGTTTTGAAAGCTTCTGGGTGTAGGCGTCAGAGCTGCATTCTTTCTTTAATTTGTACTCGCTTCTTTTAAAGGCAGATGGAACAGCAGTCAACTGAAGAGCCCACAGAAGAAACAAAAACTTGTGTTTGAAGAGACATGCTGGAGTTCAGACCATTACAACAGACCCAGGTCACTTAATCTTCAGGGGAGAACAAAGGGGGGGGGGGGGGGGGAGAAACCATTGTTTATCACTAAAGAGGATTTTTTTGGCAGCCTGATGGGTTTCAGTTGGGTCCAAGAGTTTTGCAAAAAATGAAGCCTGCCTAGAATACAATTGCATATGAACATACATTTTATGCATGATTATTACTATGAGTTATTATTTCTATGTTAGCATAGATGTATGTGGTATTTTACAGCCAAATAAACAAAGAAGGGACCATATTCTTCTCCGAGTTCCTAGAATTTAAAGTGTGAAGGGACTATTATGATCATTTGGTTTGGCCTTCTGGACTCTCACTCAGCAATTTCTTCAGTTACACTACTATAACTCCAAAGTCCTCCGGTGCTTTAAAAAACGGTGCTTGTGTAAAGTGTTAGATTGCCAGCCCTGCAAACTAAAAATCACCCACTCATTTAGAGAACAGCTATGCCACAGACAATGGGTCACCTTATGTAGAGAAGGAGATAGATCATACATCCAGTACCCCAGGAGAATACTTTAAGTATTCAAAATTTATCACAACTCTAGTTAAAAAGTGAGAACTACATGTCTAATTATCTGCATACTCAACTAAAAATATATTTCCAGATATATTTCAGAAACTGTTCACAGTAGGTACCTTCCCTACAGGTTTACCTCTCTTAAAGGCAATTTTTAAGAAACACAGACTTCTCCAGTTTAAGAAAAAAGGACATAAACATATTATTCCTTTTTCTGCAGGCCCACAGTGCTCTTATCTTATACTCATTTCGATGAGTTCCATTCAACTTTTCTGCCTGCACACGCAAAGAGATAAATCCAACCCCACTTCCAATGCAAGTTTAGACAGCATGGCTAAATTAACAGCTTGAACATTAGAAAAGAGATTAGGATAATTAATGCCAAGATGATAGAAGTAGGAGTGTTTTGTACTATAGGTAGGGCCACTATTTGGGAGGCCAAAAGAGAAGTTATACCACCAATTCACAACAGGTTCTAACAGCAAAGCTTGAAAAATACATTCCTATTCCCCTGATATAATAAAGATTTATTTTTTTAAAAACTTTAAAAAAACCAGATGCCAAAAGCTGGTCCTCAAAATTCAGATTTAATCTCCTAAATAGATCGCCCAATTTTCTAACTGCTAAGCACTACTGAAAGCTTGCAATACTTTTGAAAATCAGACTATTTATTTGAAAAGCTATGTATGCTTTAGACCAGATATGGCCAAAGAATAATATGACTGAAACTATAAAGTACATTTCAGACCTGCCCCTTTAGGTGGAAATACGATAAAAACAGTGGCAGAAATAAATTGTTGACCAAAACCATTTTTTTTTTTTAAATCCCAGCCAATATCAGTAATAGATGCAGAAAACCCATATTTAACCCCAAATATAAATGGCCTAATTTTCTAGAGTACTAAACACCCAGTGGCTCATAATGAAGCTGTTGTAGACTCAGTCTACCTGTTAGACCTGAACTTTATTGGCACCCAATTAGCACTGCCCAATTAGCGGCTGTCTCCTAGTCCAGTTCCAAATGAGGTAATTTTTGGCCCCCACTGGCTAACGAGCTGCCTGAGCATATCTATCACCACTCCGACAACCCAGCAATTGACTTATACTTTAACTAAGTAAAAAGATCCCACACAGAATTAAAGTTAATGAATCCAATGGTTTATTAATTAAAACAGGTAAGTTACAATTAAAGACAGGCAATGCAAATAACGGCTTCAAGTATTAACCTTCTTTGGAAAACCTAATAACTTTTATTACACTAAGAGTAAAACTTCATTAAACCCAGGCACTCTGCTGCTTCAGATCAGAACATGCACGGATCACCCCAAGAACTATATATTGGAGGTTCACCTTCCGCTTTTAGAGAAGGGAGGAGTAAGAGAACGGCGGATGAGGGTATACGTACCCTAGAGAGCAGAGGGCTGTTGCTTACGTGCGATGCACACCTGGGGACAGAATCCGGGGAGCCAACCCTGTACGCTCTCACAGGAGACCAACAGTGGTGGGAGCAAGCGGAGCCCCAGGAGTTACCGGTCGCTGCGGATGACAGCCAGTTATACAGAGACCAAACTGTCGTGGGTATGCTGTGCCCGCTGAACCTCCATGGCCACAGCGTAGCCTAATATGCAACACCACACAATGATCACCCACGCCAACACACCACAAGACTACTTCCACTTGATTCATTAAACACACTGACAGTCTCAGTCTCTCTCTCTCTCGATCCTCTCATCAAATACACATAAACAGGTCCACACTCCCGCTTCCCCTTACACCCAAGTCACATGCTCACACCAGACAGACCCACTCACGCCCCGAGCCCCACCCACACACACCCTGGTATAATAAAGGTGTGCACAGCACCCTTGGGCTCTGCACATGGTACCTCTTTTTGCGCTGGGCACTCTCTTCAGAGTCCTGTAGATGTTCTGGGCATGCTCTGCAGACAATAGGTCAGACAAACTTTACCTTCTGACCTACTTAGAGGCCAAGGAATATTACCATGGGCTTGGATCCAATTTCTAGCCTAACATACCTATTCAGGGGGCTTAGATCTGGAATGCCTGCTCTGCCACTGCCTGTGTTATGCTTGTTCTGTGGATAAACAAAGGATTACCGACACAAAGGCCAGGTACAGACATTACTTTTTTACCAGTAAAAGTGATTGGAAACCAGTCTATATCTGTTACAGAACAAAGTTTGACATACACAGACTGGTTTAAAAATGGTTCAGTCTGGTCTAAGATTTGGTGTCCCATCCCCCACAAAGGGTGAATATGTGTTCTGTTTGCCACCGATCTAAATTAAGCTGCTTGCAGAAAACTGCATAACTTAGATGAATTCCACCTCAGGCTTTTTTGAATGTCTGTGCCTAGCCCAAGACTCAATTAATCAATTTTCTTGTGCATTAAAGTGAATTAATTTAGGTTATTAAACAATAAAACCCAGGTTTTTTTTCCTGACTTCCACATCCATTCAAAGCCTTCCCCTAATCATCATTACAGAAAAGGTAAGAACCCACATTTTTGGGACTAGAATTATTAAACTCAGACTGTCAGGCTCTTTACACAAAATGTACTGCAGATAACTTTGCACTATATTGGGCCTTGTGTCTGACTTTAGGCTAGCATGGCTAAATACCTCTCTACATCTATTCTGTGCAATGCTGAATCAAGTTTATCAACTCAGTGCACACTGCCTTTAGTATCCTTTCCATGCTACTCTATTAAACAATGCATGATGTACATACATCAGTTCCCTAATACACTGTGCTCTGTTCCTTCCTCTTAATGTCTAGTGTAAATACCCTCTGGTGTATCTTTGTAGCACAATACATTTGTGCTGTGGTAGAACTGGACCCCAAGTGGAACATCTGTTCTACACGTAATGATAATAAAGAAGATCAGGCCAGAACATAATGTTGTGAGCAGAATACACATAAGAGTTAATTTACAGAATGGATACTTTAACAATTATAAAGAACAGTGGAGTGTAGGTGTTCAACTCATTTAGACCTCAGAAAAAATCTTCCCCCAAATATATTACCATGTTACTGTTGGTCTAAATATTGTAGGGGGCTATAGGTATGCACACTTCTGTCTTTTCTATATAGTCCTAGACTCAAATTAAGACCTAACTGACTTCATTTTGTGATGTTTGACTTTGCTAGAATGTCTTGCTATATGCAATTGTCCTGTTAATCTACTTAAAAAAAAAAGCTTTTGTAAAAAATAAATTTACTATACATAAACTAGTATATACATATTTTAAATGATCTGGAAATAAAGCACCCATCTGAATTGATCCACTGACGACTACTACTGTCTCTATTTCTGGAAGCAGCTTTAAGGGGTACTACTAGAAAACTTATTTGCTTTCTCAAATCCAAGTGATATATTTCCCAATACCACAAAACATATGTTTGTACCCATGATATATGTCTAGCTTTGAACTGAGAGATCCTCATCATTCTCACCTGTTGTAAAGGAGGGTTCAGCAAAGTATTCCTGCATGTGAACAATCATCACTTTACGTAGCACTAAAGTAAAAAGCATGTTTGGAGACACGCGTATGCTGGGTACAGACCTAAGCCAATCAGCACCGAGCGTACTCAGCACCTTGCAGGCAGTTCCATGGGATCAGGCCTTATGCCAACTCAGGTGAAACCTGATGATTTTTAATATTTTCATAATAACCATATTTTTTGCAAGTGCTAAATATCAATTTATTCAAGTTCCATTCAAAGCTCTTTAGTCCTCAGGGAGTATGTGAAACTGGCAAGTTTACAGGCATACTTCATGCAAACTAATGGAAAAAAATTCTGGGCCTAGTTTCTCAAGTTGTGGTGCTCCTCCATGACAACCAATCTAAACTATGCCACTTACAGAAAATCATGCAACTTAGATCACTTCTGCCTTGGGGTTTTTGAATGTCTGTACTTAGCCCTGATGGTCAGCATTTCAGTAAATCAGACTTTATGGTATGTCCCAGTAACATTTATATCCAGTGTTTTAAGACTGTTTTTAATGCACATAAGAGTCACTGTTACAGATGCAAGAGAACTATGAATGAAGAACTGAAAGATACAAATAGAAATTTTAAACTATGAGGTTGAAACTTTCATTTTCTTTAGATGCAGTGTAAGTTCCAAATTGAAACACATAAAGGAAAGGGACTTGAGGGTTTGCAATCCGCTGACAATCCCAGTGTTCAGCACATTTGAACTTCACATAGATAGAAGAACACAAATTGTCAGCATAAACTAGTCATCTGTGAGCCCCTTACGTTATGTTGAAATAGACCAGAGAGGGACCCATTGTTCAGAGGGCTGGGGCTCAGGCTCCCACTAAAGCAGTGGAAGCCAAACTTTTTGGCAGGTGACTTAGCCCTGCACCCTGAATGCCAGTCCAATTCCCTTCCCCTGCCCAATCTGCTGTTCTGCACATGCCCTACCCAATCTGCTGCTCTGCTTTCTGCTTCCTATCCCATGCTCCCTGCCTCCCTTATCTGCCATGTGCCGCACAAAGAAGCTGCCTGTACATGTGCATTGATGGGCCACCCCTACACTAAGCATCTGAGCCTGCACACCAAAGAAGTCAGGGACCCAAATCTGTTAGTTGTTTTTGAAGGCCTTAGTTTTCAGTTCCTTAACTTTGGGCACCCAGATTTGATGAACATTTTTGTCTGGGGAAGAATCTGTGTTTGGTGAGTCGTCAGGACAGGAGCAATCAGAAAGTCATTCAGAATCATTCTGCTGTTTCTGCTCTGGAGAAGGTGCTAGAAATCTCTTCATCAGGGTGTCATTACAACCCAAGGCAATGTTAGCTTTGTTTGATCTCTAAACTGCTCTGTCCTCAGTAATTTGTGGCTTGCTGTGTACCTTTACAATTCCAACATGAAACCATCAAAAAAATATTCTTCCCCCAAAACACACACACTTCTGTTTATTTTCACCTACCTCATGCCTGTTTAGCTCTACACTGCCCCTATTATGTGGTCCTTTTTTTTTTTTGGACAGTTCTTGCCTCATCTAAGAGTTCTGTCAAATTGAAGAATATTTTAATAATGAATATAATATAGCCCACCCACCTGAAGCTCCCAACCGACTGCACTGCACCAGAACCTAAAGCATGTCTTTGGACTGTTCAAGATTTTACAGGATTCATTTTCGAAGCCAAGAGCACAAATTGGAGAGCTCTGCAAAATAAAAAACTTAATGTATTTAAATAAAACAGATACCTGATTGAAAATGCTGGATTTTTTTGTTTGTTTGTTTTGTTGAGGACTCTTCTATCCCAGTTACTTAACACATACCTCCCTTTTGCTACAGAAACATTTTTTATGATCCTAAGATATAGGTCCATGAAGCCTCAAATGCCACAAGGTTCACCCTGCATCTAATTAGAACACTATGATACTTGTAGAGGGATGTCTTTTTCCTCCTAGTTGCATTTCCCAAACTGCCTGCCACTCTGTGGTGCACTAGCAACTAAAGCAAAGCAAAACCTTACTGGATAGTGGAATTTAATTTCTGTACAAAGATCTCCCTTATCACCAATGCAAGGTATAACCTTGCATCTGAGATCAGGTTGCTGTTTGAAGAGCCATATTAAGGAAAGGGTTTACATACTAGTATTGTGAACAGAAACAAGCAGGATCATGCCAAATGGTGTTTGAGGAAAGCGGGGGGGGGAGGGGGGGGGGCTTTCTGTTTGTGCTAGGAGCCTTACAGAATATCAAATGGCAGATATTAGAGCGACAGCTTTTGTTTTCATAGTCTATTGAAAAGTTAACCCAGTAAAGAAGATATAATCATTCGGGTAAGGCAGGATATGAAGCAGGCCAGGGCTTGTACTAAAAATGCATAAAGTTATTTCACTAAAAGACAGAGAGACACTTGCCCATGGCAGGTGCAAAACTCAGGCAGTGCTCTGATTGCCTCAAGAAAGGAAAAACCTGCAGAAAATGTTGGGACATGTTCTAAGCCTCCTCAACAGCCACACTCCCCCCCGCCCCCCCCCCCTTTTTTTAAATACTTTAAGTTGTATCTTTATTGTCTGCCAGCAAAGGTTCAGAGTGAGTGAGTGAGTGAGTGAGTGAGTGAGTGAGTGAGTGAGTGAGTGAGTGTGTGTGTGTGTGTGTGTGTGTGTGTGTGTGTGTGTGTGGTGAGGGGAACAAAAAAACATCTGAGTGGTATGATGGAATCTCTGAATCAGGAGATTTTTGATAACGCGGATGATATGGCAGAGTTTTAAAAAAAACAAGATGCGAGCACAGCATTCTGGTGTAAACCAAACAAGGGCAACATTCGGGGTTGATTCACATGTCTGTCTGACTCTGCAAGCTTATTTAAGAAAATATGTCATCCTCTCCCCAGCATCTTGGTTCCTGCTTAAAACCCCTTACAGTGCTTGTTTCACTGGTTTTCTAAGCATTGATATGTGTACTTGAAATGGCACTTCTATGATTGGTAGTCAAAAGGTAAGTCTACACTATAGCAATGACTAACTCTAAACTAGACAGTTTGGGTACTGATAGAAGTGTAGCAAGAAGCTCAGAGCTAGCTAATTTGCCCTGCACTATGTGTAAATACATAGCTTCCTCTCCCTACGTTAGAATTAACTTGCAGCATATCACCACTTCATTGTATGGTTGACAGGACAGTCAGATCACCTCAGGGAAGCATTCTCCTACACAAAGCCACCCACCAAGACTTTCCAATTTGGGTGCCAAAAGTAAGGAAACTAACTCTATATTGAGGCTCCTTCATTCATGACCTAATTTTCAGATACCGGAATCTTGTTTTTTTCTTTAATGTTGGCCAAAAATGTCATCTGGGATCCAACTGAAGATCAACAGAAATGCATCTTAAAGGGCTGTGGTATATATTTCCTATGTGACTAGCCAGCTTCAGTGTCTGGAGTGTGCTGGTGCCTTGTCTCTAACTGATCCTCATCCCTGCAGCCTAACCTCTAACCAGCTAGCTTCTTCCAGGAACAAACAAGTTGGTAGCAATTACTCTCACTTACCTAAGCACTGTATCTTGTGAGTTTGGACAGGCCTAACAAGCCATATGTTTGCATCTTACTCCCCCAACAGCAATGTCACAGAGGACAGTTGAAGCATGGTTTCATAATGAATAGTGCCAGAAATCTTAGGGAAATTCTGCTAAATTCTGCAGAATTCCTCTCTTAAATATGTAGGGGCTGGTGAGTTATCAGTAATTATGTCCAGAAACCTGTTAATCACAAAGGCTCAGATTCATTCCTTGAAGTGAAGCATTCCTCACTCTGAAAGTATGACTTAATGATTTTAAAGTGAATATGGGACTGATCAAAATCCCACAAACAACAACAGAAAGGCTTCCATTTATCAGGCCTGGAGACACAAACTGCTTGGGTAAGCTTGACTAAATCTACACAAGCTTTAATGAGACCATTTTTGTACACTTTCTATCATAATCTATTATAATCTATTATACACTGTCCCTTATACTTGAACAGCTGCATTTCAATTCTGAGTCAAGTGTTTGCAATAGAGGTATATAGAATTGGCCTGTGTACTATATATAAACACATCATTAAATGTCTTAGTAGCACAATGGAGTCCTTTTGGTCCTTCATTATGACCTATACCTGTGCTCTTGTACTGAACAAATGCAACTGCCTCTCATGCTCACCAGAAATGCTGACAGATACTGTAAAGATATCATCATTCACCCAACAGTATATAAGGCAATGCCACAAGGACACTTTGAAAGCTCTAAAAGCTCCTGTCAGAAGCAATTCTTTAGCTGTACTGAAACATCAGGTAACAAATGTTACAAAGTTCCTCGATAAATAGGCAGACAATAAAGACCCTTATATTATTAACAGACAGACTGACAGATGCCTGCTGGTTAAATCAAAGCATATCAGCCTGCAACAGTGGTACTCTCTGCCCTGCTGGCAACCGGTAGTTAAAGAACTCCCATTGAAAACTTGGCCAGTCATGTGCAGCACTATCCAGTCTGAAAGGAAATCATTCACTTTACTGGAAACACATGCAACTTCTTGATACAACCAAAAAAAAGATGGAAGTAGTCAAATTTATAGTACGCGTTATTGCTCAAGCTCTTCAGTGCCTGGAAGACTCAGAAGCAGGCACTGACCTGCATACATTTTTCCAATCCCAGCCCCTGCTGATATGAGTAACTGTCAGGAAAACAGAAAGGTAGCGTTTTGGTTGGGTTTTTTTTAGATTCAAAGGACATAGCAAATTAAGTGCCTGAATCATTATCATCAGAAAATTGCTGAACATGTAAAATTTTCCAACCTGATAAACTCCATTAAGAAAGTGGAAGCAGAGCTTATTTGACCAATATTCTTACCTGAAACAAAATTCCCTTATGGGCTCTTTTTTTCTTGTTTCCTACCCATACACACCTGTTTTCCTCCCTCACTCTCATTCACAAACTGAGAATGCAACGTTTCTTGAAGACAGAATCCCTTGGTAAAACAGCTCTTTCTGTCACAATGGTCTGGAGCTGTCATTACCCATTATCATTTACCAACTGGAACAAAACTAAGTGACTCGGTTTTAAGAGAAATGAAAACTATCATGTCTCCTGTCGACTGAGGAATCAGAGGAATTTTGGTGCTTAGAAGTAGGCAGGATTTAAGGAAGAGAGATGGTTTCTGAGAACACTTCCTGTGTCTATAATCTACTACTCAACAGCCTACTACTCAGGCTACACCAGCTCAGCACATTTGGTCTATCTACATCAGAACTGCTACAACTTTTCTATCTATTTCTCCCAGTTGCCAGCCTGAGTTTCTCACAGCTTCTGGTATTTGTGCCTGTCAACCTGACTGGGACAAGAACTTGAAAGTAAGAGAGTCTCAGAAAGTAGGCGCATGTGAGTATCTTCACATCAGTTGATCAGTCATACGTAGGATAACCATATGGAAACATGGGAGATTCAGGACACTCCACACCCTCCTAAGTCAGCAGTGCTGCTGCAGGTGCACTGTGCAGACAGGCCAGCTGCCTGGTGCACCATGCTGCTCCAACTCCCTGCCGGACTGCAACCCACACCTTTATAATTCCAGGACTCTCATTTTAATTTTCACCAACTGGCTGGGACCAGTCTATGAAATTTGGGACTATCCCAGCCAGTCCCAAACTGGCTGAGATTGGACTGTATGGTCACCCTATGAGCTATGAAGCTATGATATACTGCAAAAACAAATAAATACATTATAAATATGGATATAAAAGAAATCAGTGGCAATAGTATATGGAAAAACAAACTAAACAGCCATCAAAATTATGGTGTTAAGAACAGGAAATCAATAGATACATCATCAACAGCCTACAAGGGGAATGTGTGTCTAACTTGAAAAGGGTGAGACCATCTCAACACATAATTGAAACAGCTTTCCAAACAATCCCAATCCATAGCCAGAACAGGAAGATTGAATCAATGAGGTTGAACTCTAACCAGAGAGCTGTCTATGGAGTCTTATTGTCCCAAAAGGCATTCATTAGAGTACAAAGGACACTAGAGAAATTCCTCAGTGGAGGAGAAATAGTTGATCCTAGAGGATTTCCCCAAAAGAAAAAGAAATATTTTGGGCATATGCCTGTGGTGATCTTTACACCTTCAAGAGATGCAGTGGAGTAGATGTGACGCATTATGGAATAATGCACTTAAGATGATTCAGCTTGTTCCCTCTGGTTTGTCTAAGTTTCAATACAAGGACAAGGATGCAGTGTTTTTATTTAATCTGCCTTCCTGATCCAGAGCCTTATCCAATGCTCTTTGAAGTTAATGGAGAGATTCTTTGATTTCATACCAGTCATACTGGCATACTGTGATACTACATGAAGTAGTCTGGATGCTCAGTTTGATACCTGACTCACTTTCTGGTAGAAGCACGGAAAGTTCAGTGACAACAAAATCAAGGGAGTGGAAAGGTCTTCTTGAGCAATTCCCATTACTTAATATATAGATGAAAAAGCTCCAGGAATCAGGTTCAGAAGGCCTGAGCCAGAGGGAGATAATGCAATACAGGGTATTTGAAAATGAAGCAATCAAAGAAGGAAAAATAGGTGAACCCAGAGTTTGTCCCCAAAAGAAATGTTTAGCATGAATGTGGTTGTTCTGCTCTTTACACCTCCAAGAGACAGAGGAGTAGATGTGATGCATTGTGAAATAATACATTTGTCTCCTTACTCTAGGATAAAAGGCACACCAGACATCAGTCTCTTCCTGCTGTCTGGCAACGAACTGACATTTGTAGAGACTGTAAATTCCACTCAAGTATATGTAAGGAAGTAGCATGTGATAATTGTCAACAGAAACAAAGCTTCAGGTGGAAGAGTGGACTTTGTACACAAAGGTGGCTATTGCTACTGTAGTAAAAAGGAGACACCAGAAAAAAAAATTAAACAAATTAAAATGACCATTTAAAAAAATATAATTAATGTATACCTCAAACTGTTGTCAACTGGCATTGGGATGGATCCAAAACCAGAAAGAGTCTAATTTTGAGTCCTGGTTCAGATGGAGCCCAGCAAGGCAGAATTCTGGCAAGAACAGCACATCTGATAAGATTTTCATAAAACTTGAGCAAAGTAGCAAAATGATAGATACCTTGCAAGATAAGGTTCTCTCAAGATTTCCACTGTACTAAAAGCTGATGTTGCAGGCTGTTAGCACTATAGCTAAGAATATCTTAGTTTTAGTTTGGACTTGAACATAAATTTGAAGCACAGGCCCAAAACTAATCATAACCTGAAAAGTGTCTCCCTTCATTCCTCACTAAATTTTATACTGCAGGGCTGAAATGCCACTGAATGGACTAAAAAGCATATCAGAAGTGTTTTGTAATTATCTTGGCAGCACATTAGCTGCAATTATGAGGAAATTGCGCTTAACCACACGTTTTATAGGTTTAATTTTCTTTTCAATTAATGCAATTGTTTTGCAATTGTTAATTCTCAGCTTCAGCTCCAATATTTAAAGCAAAGGAAACCAACAAATCACATTAAGCAGGCTGTTGATAACAACAAGATCAGGTTATCTGAAAATGAAGGAGTTCTTTATTAAATAGTCTACTCAACTGATCTTAATTGCAAGCTGTATCCCCTGCATGGCACCTGTACATTCTGGTGTGTTGTCATAACCCTCAGAGCTATGTAAACAAGCAAGTCCTGTCCTGTTTCTGGCTGACTCCAGTAATAGACACAGACAAAGTGATCTCTTGAGGAGTCAGATATACAAAAAAAAAAAGCAAAAGGTTAAGCAAGCAGGATGATTATTTTTAAAATATTTAATAAAGGTGAAGGCCAAATGCTTTGACTCTGAATGCATAAATGTAATCGTTTGGACCCCTAATAACTGGATTCTCATGGGTATTCAGCTCTTGCAGTTGCAGATGAAGTCAGTGAAGCCTTATTTATAAACCTATAGCTACTTACTCAGACCCCTGAGTTTTAAGACCATGCTTTTAATGTGGCCTTGGAAAAGATACAGCTCCCCAGATGCCTCCTCTGATTTGGCTTGATTCAAAAAGCAAAGTGTGTATGTAGAATCTTTTTAAAGTGACAACGGTATGGTACAGTATTGAAAGGTACCCAGCTGACTACTAGAAAACATAAGGAGTGGGGAAAATATTATTTGGGGGGGGGGCGCGGCAGGGGTAAGACCCACCTAGCCCCTGCCCCTCCCTCCCACAGGGCTGTTGCAGGGCCGGTGTATGCTGGTGCTATACTATACATGGAGGCAGAGGAGCAGCTGCACAAAAGTGGCACTGGGTGCTGCAGGACAGCAGCACTGTGGTGCTGCTGGTGTCACCCGCTGCTGTGAAAAGTTTCAGAGGGATAAGCCCCGTTAGCCCCAGCCTTCCACCGCCTATGACAGAAACCAGATCTTATTTGGTATAAATCAGTATGGAGCTATGATGATTTACATCAGCCAAAAATCTGCCCCAGAATTCTCCACTCTCTGAAAGTACAGGCAGCACAAGGATATTTCCAAAGTGTCCTAACATTTATCTACCTTGATCAGCAAAGCCACATCAGCAATGAAAGGTAATTTTGTCTCCAGTACATATTAGTCATCATCACATTTCTCTGTGTCTCTGTGCTGCCGTTGGACTACAATAGTGGCATAGAGCTGGACCAAAACTGAGAGTTTTAACTTTTTTTAATCCCACCACAGATTTTTGTTCATACCTGGTTTACAATTTAAAGAATAAAAAAAAAAAAATACAAGGGATACAACTGTTTAAAGTTCTGTGCAATGCAATTGGGAGAACTGTGGTATTAGCAAGAAGAATGATCCAAATGCTGATTTGATAAAGGCATAGCTGAAAACAAAATAAACATACCCAGCTTAGTGATCTCTTCATAGTCCCATTTTCCCATAATTTGCAGATATGAAGCTCTTGTATCTGTAGCATTCACTTCAACATTGCCTTGTGAAAGGAATAAGAATATGGGAGGCATTCTACATTTTAGATAAAGGTAATGTGCAAAGTTCAATAATCCAAATCTACCTCTCCAATAAAACATATTGCTCATATAAATGTGAAAGCCTTGATGCTACCAATATTTTTCATTTCAGTTAATATTTCATTTGATGAGAGTATCTGCAGGTACCATGAGTGGAACCTTTATCTCAAGTATAGACTTTGCTCTGTAATAATGCAAGGATTTGCCAGAAAACAGTTCCTCTAAATAAGCCTGATGATCCAAAACACCTTGAGAACTGCATGGAAGATAAAGTCTTACAAAACACTGACCATTCAACCTTAGCAAGTAGCCTCTGGTTGCTATACACTTTCATTTGCAATGTCTTGATCAGAGAAGTAATTGATGAGTAGCAGGAAAGAGGCATACAAAAGTTTGCCTTCACCATCCTTCCCTCAAACCTAAGAATGCCTTTCTCTAGTTCAAATACCTTCAACAACAGAAGCCTGATACTGAAATATATAGATTTCTACACAGAGGTTTCAGCTTTTCATTTGATTTTTTGCTTAAAAGCCCAATGGTCTGCTGAACCTACAAGCAAATTATAAAGCGTGGTTTCATCCTGGAGTCTATTCTGTTTCCAAATTGCCTGTTCCTCCACAATTTCTCTTTTTCCTCTAGGAATACATTTAGTTGCAATCAAAGTATTGTTGATCAACTGAACACACCTGAAAGGTGTTCTGCAGTGCTCCAGGAGGTCCAGGTTAATGTTAGTGCCCCCCAGTGGTTCTCTACTGTCATTTAAGGTTAGGGAAAAAATATCCACTTCTTACACTGCAATAACCTGTTTCTGTAGAAGGCATCGGATTTCACATCAAGTTAGCCTTACTGTACTGTACATACAAAGCAATTAAAATAAGCTGATGGAATCACCCTTGGTAGCACAAGTCAGGAAATCCCTCCAGTACCATGGGAACTAAGTAAAGAAGCTCTTCACAGTGCTTGAAGCTTGAGTTTTAATAGTCATTAAGGGCTGGGTTCAGCAGCTAAATCTGTGTTTTGCTTGTTGTTAGTACTGTCTGGCCATGACTTTCAGGTGCATGAACTTAGCAGAGCTTTGGCAGCACCTGAAAAGTAGCCACTCCTGTTTAGCTCTGGCTTGGCTAAGGTTGCAATCTTACCCTTTGCACAACCTACTCCATTCTTCAGGAATAATAAACCCAAAAGAAAAAAATTAACCTGGCTTAAAACCTCCCCAAATACTGTCTCAGACTAGGAGCAAACTGTCTCCCCAAATCTGCAGTCACAAATTCAGTTTATGAAGGATAACAGTGAGGGACAGACACTCAAAAAGCCTGAGGCTTAGTTGATTCAATCTTTGCAGGTTAGTCTAACCAGGCAAGGCTGAACCGATTTGTAACTGGATAGACATTCTCTCTGGACTGAGGAAAATTAGGCACATGCCTGCAGTGGCTTAGGCTACAAGCCGGGGGGCACTAGAGCAGCCCTCCATCCCTTCCACAGGACTGATCGGGGGGGGGGGGGGACATGTGACCAGGCCCCTCCCGGTCCTCTGATTAGGGAGGTCTGCCTGCACCATCCCAAGCTTTTCCCCACTGGCTGCTCAAGGGCTGGGAGTGTTGCCAGACCCCAGACCCCTGCTAGTACTCTGAGGCAAGGGGGGGAGGGGGGTGCAATGCATGCATCTGTTGCTGATACAGAGCTTTTCAATCTCCCTCCCTGCTTCTTTATACTGTCTGCAGCAAACTGACAGGTAAGCAAGCCAGCAGGGGGATGGTAACAGTGTTTATCACCTCATCAGCAAAGCAATAGCTCCAAAAGGCCCTAAGCAATCACTGTTCGGTCTGCTTGTCCCAATGAAATTGAAGATACTCACACACAGAGACACCTCTCAGCATTAGCTAGCATACCACATGCCTAGGATCTGTAGGGCTGGGGTCCATGCTGTTGGAAATAGGAGGGAGAAAGAGGGTGGTCCCTGCTTGTCCAGCAAGCAGCAAGGGGGGAGAAGGTAGGGCAGGGGGAAGCCAGGCAGACCCTGCTGTACCTGCAGTCTCTGCTGGAATTGCAGCCAGGGAGCAGAGGGGAGGGACCAGCCCTGCTGTGGAGCAGAGAGCCCAGCCCAGCCCAGAGAGCATGCGGGGATGCTGGGGGAGTCTGGTTTATCTTAAACCAGCAAGGGGTCTGGGACAGACATTGCATAAACTGGTTTGACCTAAATCAGTTAAGTCTGATACTACATTCAACCAGGTTTAGCTCAAACCAGTTTCAGCCGTTTTCAAACTGATTTATGTGCACTGAACATCTATTCTGTTACAGGTTTAAACCAGTTTCTGATCACTTAAACTGGTTTATGTGTAATGTCTGTCCCTAGCCAGAATGGAATGATGCTGTAGAGAAGCTGATTTAACTTGAGGTTGGGAATCCATAGGAATCACTTATTTAGAGGCTAGATGAAACTGGGAGAAGGGGAGCTGAATTAGCACATACCCTGCATACACTCTTCTCACATCTGTACCATCCACTTTGGAGACTCTGCTGCCTTAGCAGAGTTTGGGGTGCTTCTCCAACTAAACAGTACAGTACCAGAGTCTAACAGAGGCTCTTGGTCTTGGTTTAGATAGGAGGAGGCTTTAGCTGAACCAAATCTTGCAAATGTTCTTTTCCTTTTGGTTGCAGACACCAGTCAATAACACTCCTTCTATAGTCATCTGTGTAGCTGCTGACACCTTTCTCCCTACAATGTAAGGACTTTCCCATAAGTATGTTTTCTCTATACCATATATTACATGTCCATCAACCACTATGGAAAGCAGTGTACATATAAACAGGTGATGGTGTGACATATATTGGAAATATTTTTATGTTTTCCAATAAATTCTGTTACTTGATCTTTTTTGAGGATGGACAGAGGATAACCCCTCTTTTTATTGTTTCCATACAGGTGCTAAATTTCTAAAATGACAAATTTACCTAAAATACAAATAAACAAATAGTTTCCTTTTACCTGCTTCCCAATTGTTTGTTTTCAGCACTTATCTGCTAACCAGTATTTTCAGAGGTCTTATCCTATGTTCATTTCTCAGATAACACCCATTCCCATAAGGAACAGGATTAGACCCTTCATGCTAGCTGACTGGAAAGCTAATACTTTCCTTCTTTATTGATAATTATTTGGTTTTATTCTTTTGAAGTTGTGTAATCTTTATTTCGTGACAACATTTGAGCAACTAATTTCAAAAGCCATTTCAAACGTCCAGATAACTGCCTTAATTTTCAGAGATCTTTTGCGCCAAGCTATTTTCAACAACTGCACCTGTGAAATCTCACTATTTAGTGCCTTCCTTTGGATTTACTAACTTTCAGCACCAAAGTTTAAATGCTGCCCTTAACTATTTACTCATCCTTGTAATTAGATAACAGTAACAGGAGGAGTTGTTCTTTCTTAAAACATGACTCAAGTAAAGGCATGTCCGCTACGTCTCTGGAAATTACTCAACAGTCTAATAGGCCTCACTGTTCTAACATTCTGGCTAAAACACAGATAGCTTCAAAAGCTTTCTCCTCCTTTCAATTCAAAATACATTTTCTCTTCCTTTCAAAGTTTGAAATAAATCTATTTTGAAAATGAGCTCCTCAATTTACCCACAAAGCAGCAACCAAGTGCAGGTTTCTTCACATGGCTCTGCCAACAAAACTCACATATGATCATGAGAAACTGTTTTAGAGCTGTGGCAATAGTCCTACCTCCATGTCTATTCAAAACTCTCTCTACTGGGTCTGCCAGAGAGGGAGCCAATTAGTGCCAATTCTAGTGGCTTTGCTGTGATGGGGATGCTTCACTAAGAACCGGACTGAAACCACTAACCCATTTCACTTATATCACTAAAAAGTTTGCAGATGGTGATACAGTTTCAGTAGCTACCATAATGGATTGATTTGAACAACTGACCTAGAAAGGTATCCCATCATCAGTCCACTGAGCCATCCAGTCCCCATAAATACAGTTTCATTTAACAAAATTCTATTTGACAAGGGCTTAATCCAGTTTATGATTTAATCCCTTTTGGTATTTGAGAGAAAAAAAATCAAAGCAACCAAATATTGAGTTCAAATTAGCTACGAAGCACAAAGTATTATTCATAATCTACAGATTGCATAAGAATTTTAACACATAGAGAGATCTGGTACAACTTACTCTTCTTTCCTCATATATAATTCTTTATACTCAGACCATCCACATGCCAGATACTATTTTTGTTTTTGTTAGCTACTATGTAACTCCCATAATAATATCAGGATATTTCCCAATTTGCATGTATTTCTCCTTAGAATACCATTTTGGAGTAGGGAAGTGCAGTGAATTCCACTTTATCACATATCAGTTATTCATATATTTCAGTTATTTGTATACTTTTCTGTAGAACCAAAGCATTTATTATTCAATTAAATTTGACCTGGTTATTTGCATATCAACTTTTAGTATATTTTGGTTTATTCGATAAGCTAAACCTTGTAAAAGAAAGTCAACAGTTGGTTAATTCAATAATGTAAAAAACTGAGCTGTGCATGGAAAGAGATTTTCTCTTGCAATGGCTATTTATCATAATGATTTAAATTTTAAAATATTTTTGTAATCTGTCTAATGATTATTTCATAGATTTCATAGACATTAGGGCTGGAAGGGACCTCAGAAGATCATCGAGTCCAGCCCCCTGCCCAAAGGGCAGGAAGTCAGCCAGGTTCATAGGATCCCAGCAAGATGAGCATCCAGTTTGCTCTTGAAGGTGTTCAATGAAGGCGCTTGAACCACCTCTGGTGGCAGGCTGTTCCAGACCTTGGGGGCTCGGACAGTAGAGAAATTCTTCCTTATGTCCAGCCTGAAACGGTCTTGTAGTGGTTTATGACCATTCGACCTAGTCGTCATCCCTTGGGGCGCTCTGGTGAACAAACGTTCCCCCAGATACTGGTGGTCACCCCTGATAAACTTATAGGTGGCCATCAGATCACCCCTGAGCCTGCGCTTTTCCAGGCTAAAGAGCCCCAGGGCTCTCAGCCTGTCATCGTAGGGTCTGCTTCTCTGACCTCTGATCATATGCGTGGCTCTTCTCTGGACTCTCTCAAGCTTCTCCACATCCTTTTTGAATTGTGGGGCCCAAAACTGGACGCAGTACTCCAGCTGCGGCCTCACTAAAGCCGAGTACAAGGGGAGAATGACATCCTGGGATTTGCTTGAGAAGCATCTATGGATGCAAGCCAGCGTTTTGGTCACTTTACTAGCTGCAGCATCGCACTGCAGGCTCATGTTCATCTTGTGGTCAATGATGACCCCCAAGTCTCTTTCTTGCAAAGTGTTGGCCAACATAGCACCGCCGAGCCTATAAGGATGCTGCGGGTTTTTCTTCCCAAGGTGGAGAACCTTGCATTTATCGGCATTGAACACCATCAGATTCTCGTCCGCCCACTTGCTGAGCCTGTCCAGGTCAGCCTGGATCACCCGCCTGTCTTCTGGTGTGGATGCTTTTCCCCAAAGTTTGGTGTCATCAGCGAACTTGGCCAGTCCACTTCTGACTCCAGTGTCCACATCGTTAATGAAGATGTTGAACAGTATGGGTCCAAGGACAGAGCCTTGGGGGACCCCACTGGTCACAGGACACCACAATGAGTGACTTCCATCAATTACTACCCTCTGGGTCTGACCCCGGAACCAGTTTTCCAGCCAGTGGATCATGGAGGACCCAAGGCGACAATTGGCCAGATTCTCTAAGAGGTGATTATGGGAAACCAGGTCAAAAGCTTTTCTGAAGTCAAGATATATGACATCAATCTCTTCTCCCTTGTCCAAGTGATAGGTCACCTGGTCGTAGAAGGAAATGAGATTGGTCAAGCAAGACCTACCCACAACAAACCCGTGCTGGCTATCCCTTAAGATGTTGGCGTCGGCCAGTCCATTAAGGATGGCCTCTTTAATAAACTTTTCTAAGATCTTCCCCGGGATAGAAGTCAGGCTAATGGGCCTATAGTTAGCCGGATCCACTTTCCTCCCTTTCTTGAAGATAGGCACCACGTTGGCCTTCTTCCAGTCTTTGGGCACTACAGCAGAGCGCCAAGAGTTTTCAAAGATCCGCGCTAGAGGCTGGGCTATGATGCTCGCCAGCTCCTTGAGTACCCTGGGGTGAAGATTGTCAGGGCCGGCTGACTTGAAGGTATCCAGCTTCTCGAGATGTTCCTTCACGAAGTCAGCATCAATGGAGGGCAGGGGATCACCCTCACCCGGACTTCCCTGTCCCGTAGAGGGCATGGGCGTCCCATGGGACTGATGAAAGACTGACGCAAAGTACCTATTTAATAAGTTGGCTTTTTCCTGGGCGTCAGTTGTCAGTTGCCCCATCTGGTTCAGCAGGGGTCCAACGTTGTCCCTGCTTTTCCTCCGGCTCCCCACATATCTGAAAAAGGACTTTTTATTGTCCTTGATGCTCAAAGCTAGCTGGAGTTCAGTTGCAGCCTTGGCTTTCCTGGTCTGCTCCCTACAGGACCGGACCAGTGCAGAATAATCCTCCTTGGAGGTGACTCCCATCCTCCATCCTTTGTAGGCCTTTCTTTTTAGCCTCAGGAGGTCTGCTAGGTCCCTGGAGAGCCAGGGGGGCTGCTGTGCCCTCTTGCTGCCTTTCCTCCGAGATGGAATAGACTTAGTTTGTGCATTGAGGATTACTCCTTTGAGGAGCAACCACTCTTCTTGAACTCCCCTCTCCCCGTGGTCAAGGTCCCTTAGGGCCTCACTGACAAGCCTCCTGAGCTTGTCAAAGTCGGCTTTCCTGAAGTCAAGGACTTCCGTGTTGCTGACTTACTTACCAGCTTTTCGGCGGATGGTGAAGGTGATCAGCTCGTGGTCGTTGTCACCCAGCTTCCCATCGATCACTAGGTCGCCGACTAGGTCATCCCCAGTAGCCAGCACCAGGTTGAGCAGCGCTTTGCCTCTAGTTGGCCCATAGACTTCTTGAGTCAGGTAGAGGTCATCCACGCACGAGAGGAAGCTTTGCGACTGCTCAGATTTTGCTGAGCGATCCTCCCACGAGATGTCCGGGTAATCAAAGTCACCCATGACAACCATGGTCCTGGAGCAAGCTGCCTCAGCCAGTTCCTGGGCAAACTCCTGGTCAAGCTCAGGACTTTGAGTGGGAGGTCTGTAATAGACTCCCACCATTGTGTCCCCTGTGCCGTGTTCCCCACGGATTTTAACCCAGAGGGTCTCCAGCCGTCCACCCTGGTCGCCAATATCGGCTTGCAGGGACGTGTAGCTTTCCTTAACATAGAGAGCTACACCCCCACCCCTTTTCGCTACACGATCCCTCCTGTACAGGGTATAGCCATCTATACCCGTGGTCCAGTCATGGGAGGAGTCCCACCAGGTCTCCGTTATCCCTATGACATCATAATTGTTTGCATTGAGCAGGAGGATGAGTTCCTCCTGCTTATTCCCCAAGCTCCTGGCATTTGTGTACAGGCAAGCAAGTGCCCCCTGGGGGGCTCCTTCCTTGCCCACAGATTTTGCCAGGGCTGGGGCAGGGGTGGGTTCCCTTAAGTGCCTTGACCTGCTGGCTTTGCAAGGATTGCTCAGCGGACCAGCAGTGGCAGTAGTGCCCCCGTCCCCCAGCGAGCTTAGTTTAAAGCCCGGTGGAGCAGGTCAGCCAGTCTGGCTGAGAAGAGCCTCCTCCCTAGGGGAGAGAGGTGGAGGCCATCTCTTCCCAGCAGCTCGCTGCCTCTCTCGCCAAAGAGCGGGCTGTGGTCATGAAAGCCGGGTCATGATTATATATGACTTTTTTGTTGTTTAAATTAATAAGAACTTTTTTTTTGAGGTACACTGAACATGTTTCCTGTCATTAACTGCATATTGAATACAGTAGATCATTCATTCAGCAGCACATCTAAAAGAAAGAACCAAATTCCTATGTGGGAGACTAAGGTTTAATCTACACCACAAAGTGTTGCCATTATAGCTATGCAAGCTAGGGATAGGAAAAGATCATAGAAGAAGCCTTCAGTTGGATTTACTATCATTGTTCAGGCAGTAGCATAGCTACCCTAGCAGAAAAACCCTTTCTGACAGTATACCCCATGCCTCCACAATAAGGTTTTGCCAATGTATTTGTCAGCATACCTATAGTGGCAGCAGTTCCCTAAGGCTCATTGACTCCAGCAGGAATTAGAAACCTAAATACCTTCAAGGATCTGCACTTGCCTAAGACTACTAAGCCAGAGCACAGAATTGAGCTCAGGTCTCCTTTGTCCTGGACTAGTGTCTCATCCTTCTGCTTGTATTGGTTTGTTAGGTTGTAAACAGATATTGCCTTGTCCCATCAGAAAATGTGTTTCTGTTTGCTCATTACAAAACCTGAGCAAACAGTTGTCTTTGCCCCTTGTCATGCCGCAAATGCCCCAAATTGTGAGTGTAACAACTGCTATTAATATTTTGTGCCGCCTTTTTGTGGCACCTGTCTGTTTACATATGGCACAAGAACACAGGCAGCCTGGGGCTGCCCATGTTCTCCAGCCACCCCACACAGATGCTTCCAGGGCTTCAGGGGCCGAGTCCCTGTTTGGCCCTGACCTAGGGCATGCATCTGCAAGCACAGAGCAAGGTCCACGCTTGCAGACACACATGAACATGTGTATATTAACGTGTTGTATATTGAAGGATGAGATAGAAAACTTCAAGCTCTCAGACACCACACAAGCAATGCTTGTTTACTCAAAGGAAAAATTTTCAAAAGCACAAAGATCAATGGGAATTGAACCTCTAGATCCTCTTTGGAGTTTTGAAAGCATTCTCCCTGGTCTTTGTGCTTTTGTGCTGGGGATGGGTCACACTATACATTGTCCAGCCAAAACAAGTCTCAATTCTGGCCATATTCTCTATCTACCAACGAAAATGATTCATGTCAACTCCAATTAATTGTTCTAGGTTTTCAACAAAAACATAAAACAATTAACTGTGTTAGTCCCCTGAAATTCTGTATGATGAAAGTTAAGTAAGTAACTGAAACTTGGAAAAAAAGAACAGGGATTTTTTCCTGCTCACAAAATAATATATTTCTTTGAAAAAAAAAGAAAAAGAAAAACAAAGAGAAAAGATGACAGGCCTGCTTGACTGGGAAGGAAAGTTTGTTTGCCCCTCAGATGCTGAAAAAATTGTTCAAGGACAGTTCATGAATATAAAATATGACCTTTGTATCATAGCCAAGGTCAATGAGACCCAGAGCAACCTGCCACAAAATTGTATTTTTGTCTGCTTTTTGGGCCAGTTTAACCTTTTTTTTCTGTTTTCTTCACAATATTTTGGAAATGCATACCACTCCTCCACTTCCGGTGAACTTGGCAGTTTCCCCAAGATGCATACAAATGTCTAGGAAGCAGAATACAGACAGTACTGAGGTGACCAACTCTTCCTTTTTTACAGAGTTGCTGATTTCATTGCATTTTTTAAGACTTTTTTTTTTTAAGCTCTCAGTGCAGTTAGGTCAGATGTACATTGATGTAATCTCAAAGTCTCAGGTCCAAAACATGCTGCTGGGTGGATGGTTTATTTCTTTTACCTGTTTATTTCCCAGCTTTTACTTATTCATCCCAAGTGGTGAAATTACAGCTTTTGACCCCCTCTCTATCATTCTTCTTAACATTTTGGGAGAGTCTATTTTCCACATATGCTTATGGAAGTCTGCTCCTCACCACACAGATATATGGCATTAAACAGTGCAAAATTTTCACTGAGAATATTCCAACTCATGTTAAAAGTTACTGTCAGTTATCTATGTATGTATACAATCATGTTCTATTGGTCTTTATTTTCTACATAATTTAAGGAGATGAAATTATTCATATGGGAATAAGACACACTAAGGGCTAATGAAACCCACAACAGACTTCAATAGGGGTCAATAAATTATTAAATGATTATGGCTCACACATTGTAATGTTTCCTTTTATTTGAAAATTAATTGCATATTCCTCAACACTTGCATTTTTGTATTTGTATTGTATTAAATATAACAAAAATGAAAGGCATCTCCTCAAAGTAAGCATCACAAAGTAAGGTCATCCCACATAACCCAATAAAACTAGGCCACAAAATCATTCAGAATTGTTTATGGTACCATAATACTCAGTACTGGATTGAGTACTTAAAATTCATTGGACTCTATTATGGCTAGTTGACAATAGTGTCTTCTATTCTTAAAATCCATAACCCTAAGGATATGTACAAACATTTAGGGAGGTTAAAAGGAAGTTAGATTCAGTTAAAAATGGCCACCCAATCTAAGGTAGTCAGGATGGGAGGTTAGCAGGAGGTTTTGGGGGGAATCAGGAGGTCAGACAGGCGTGGGGAGGGGATCAAGGAGATTGGGGGCAGGTAGAGTCCATGGGAGGGAATCAGGAGGACAAGTGGGGTCTGCAGGGGGTGATCAGCTAGATTGTGAGGGGGCAACTAGGGTCCATGAAGAAGATCAGGGGTGCAAGTTGGGTCCACAGGTGGGATCAGGGAATGGAGGAGGGCAAGTGAGATCTGTGGGGGAATGGTCAGGAGGCACGCAGGGTTCACAAGGGGAATGGAGGGGCAGGCAGGATCTGTGGAGGAAAATCTGCGGGTAAGCAGAGTCTACAGAGGGGATCACGGGGGTTGAGGGGGCAGGCAGGATCTATATGGGCTTTGTAGGGTCTGGAATGGTTTAGCAAGATCAGAGGGACTCACTGAATCCATGGCAGGGTGGGGGTTGAAGGGATGAGAGGGTTCTCCCCAACTCCCTGGGAGCAGAAGCTATTTTTAGTTCTCCGATTCCCCCAACACCAGATGAACAACCCCCCACACTGAACCACTTCCCCCACTCTGCCCACCTCTCCCCCCACCCCATCTTACTTCCTTAGCTTCCAGGACTAATGAATGCCAGCAAAACCAGCACCAGGAGTTGCTTGTACGATGGTGGTTTGGTTGGCTTGTGGGGAGGGGGGAGCCTGGCTTGTATGGAGGGGTGTTTTCCATCTGGGCTTAGGGACATGCTAAAAATGGACTGGTTTGGGGGAGAGACAGAAAAAGTATAGCCCTGGAGCTGGGGGCAGCAATTGGATTTTCCCACCCCTGTACTGGGAAACTGTACAAAAATTCAGGACAGTTAGATCAGTCTAAAAATGGTCAACCTAATCTAAGTTAAATTACCTTGGAGGTAGGGTTAAATTAGATCAGGATAGCCATTTTAAACAAATCTAACTGTCCTGAACTTCTATACAGTTTGCACTTAGATCAACCTAACTAGGAATCTATGGGTGCAGATAGAAATGCAGCTTCCCACTGTAATTGCTTTGCAGGAAACTTTCTAACTTACAACAATCCCCTAGAAGAAGCAGACCCTTAGAAGAAACAGAACTTCACCATTGGTTCCAGGAAAGAGAGGAATCTAGCTGCTGGCTGCAACTGGTTTCCCCTAGTGATATCCCCTCCTCCCTGTCAGGCTGCAAAGTTTTCAGAATAAGAGGGGGGAAAGGCAGCAGAGGGAGCTCATTCTAGGGCAGGGGTAGGCAACATTTTTTGGCTGGAGTGCCAAAAAAGCCACAATGTCTACCTTGGAAGGTGCCGGAGTGCCGACATTCCAGAGCCCAGAACAGCTGTTTGCAGTCTCCCAGCTGCAGCAGGCCCATGGAGCCCAGTCTGCTTGCAGCAGGGCTTGTAGCCTCCCAGCCACCTGCTGGGAGCAGCCTGGGCTCTGTGGCTGGCAGCAGCTGATTAAAGCCCAGGCTGGTGGTGGTGTGCCAAGCAAAATGGCCTTGCATGCCATGCTCGACATGCATGCTGGGGGTTGCTGGCCCCTGTTCTAGGGGTTTCCCAGCCAGTGCTGGAGGGTGGGGTAGGTGAATTGGAGCTCCCTCACCTTAAGGGGGGGTGGGGGGGCTCTAATACATGCACTCCAACCTCCAGCAAGGACTGAAAAACCCACAGACCAAATTCCCTCTGCTCCATTTCCACCTCCCACCCCCATTCTGAAAGCAGCTCAAGGCTGGAAGGCAGTGCAAATGCAAGTTACAGAAGAAGCTGTTTTGAAACATCTTTATCTGACCCCTCATGCAATGAGGGTTCAGTTTTTTCACTGGATCAGCCATTTTTGAAGCTGTCTGCAGCCATGCACTTGTGTTTGGTCATGGCTATAAACTGCTTTCTGCAGCCAGATTGGGCAACAGTTATCACTTCTATCTGTGCCTTATCTGTAAGGTCCCTGGGTAAACTAAGTTAGATCAGGTGGCCATTCTTAATGTGATCTAATCTTCCCCTAACCTCCCTGAATGTATCCTAAATCTATTAAACTGAGATTTCAACCATATGGAATCTGTCCAATATACAAAAATGTCTCTCTACAAAGTTCTATTTGCTCAATGTTACTTTTTCTATTCACTGACCATAGCCCCGCTCCAGGGAATATTTAGTTAAAAACGTTGGGTTTCACAGGGAAAGGAAGTGATGACAAACTATTGTGGAAGGATTGCAGGCATTTTCTATTATACTGACATAGAGAGGTGGTCCCCAAAAATGTCTTTTGTTGTAATGTGAAGTCATAGGAACCAGTATGAAACGGGCACTGAAGACTCCTCAAATGAAGCTCTTATATCAAAACTCTGTGTGTGTGTGTGTGTGTGTGTGTGTGTGTAAACATACAGTAGTAATACAAACGTATACGTGCCTATATTATATGCTTATATACAGTCTACTTGCCAGACCTTCATGGATCAACTTTAAAAAAACAGTATGTTGTAAAGAGAAAATACATGGTGAGAAGGTTGCTCGGTGCACAAGAGGGAGTCTGTGCCAGGTATAAGGAGTAGAATAGAAAGGCTTTCATGGCTGTAACATTTAGAAACCTTACCCGGCTTCCTTGACTAAATACTCCTTCCTCTTATGCCCTTGGCAAGAAAAGTTCACCTACTTGACCCCCTAAGGACATGATGTTTTGACAATCTCATTAATTTTTTTCCATTGAGATTTTTGGCTGTCTGCTTACATTTATTTATTATGCATAGTGTTTTGAATGTTCCATAGCAAATTCAGTCAAAACCATTTCTTGTAGTTGCTGCATTAAACTAAGAAAGTGCTTGACATAATCTGGACTGAAGTTCATTGAAAGTACCAGAAAAATGTAAATTATTTCACACTCTGTATGAGGATTTATACTTATTGCATAGTCTCAGATTTTTACAAGCACTTAAAATTTGAATGTGATCAGATTCTGGGCCCACACCAACCAATTATGAATTATTAGAAAGTCTACCTTTTAAACTGAAATAAAATCCTACAAAACTGGGTCCAAAAATAGGGGGAAGAAATATAGGTATTTTGGTACTATTAGAAGGTAGGTTAAAAATTGAACTCCAATAAAATTTCTGGAACATATGATCCATGAATTGTCATTATGTCAAATGCCATTGTATACTCTAATTCATATCAAATACCTTTTGTTTTTAATGCTACTACTCTACCAAGGAATTATCCTTCAGAATAATTAAACAAAGTAATAGTGAGACCACCAGAAATCTACAGAATATTATACATTCATAGAGTTTTTAAATGATCACTTGCAAATAATAAAAAGTTCAATAGCTAACCCTGTAATTTTTTTTAGTAAGTTTTATTCCTTTTTTAAATCTCTCTGGGGAGAATTTGGTAGTACTTCAGGCTGGTTTCTTTTCTAACTTAAATCAGAATCCACACAATTGTGGTCAGTGGACAGAATCAAAGGGAAATCAGTATAGTCGGTGTGTGTGTGTACACACACAGATGCATACACACATGAATGCATATACATACATACATACACACACACACACACACACACATGCATATACATACACACACATACACCTTTTGGGCATAAGAGTGAAGTGTGCTACCAATTTTAATCCAGAAAAAAGTGTGCCAAATGACACCAGAAGTTTGGGAAACACTGGCATACATATAGGGTTTGACTATTTGGGGAAATTAGTAAGATAGGCTGTGAAGTTACAGTGTACTAGGTACAGCATACTAACTCACTATGTGAACATTCTTAGTACACACCTCACCATGGTACCGCTGTACACAAATTTCTCCATTTCAAAGTCTACTCTTAAAGTGATGTAAATTGCAGCACTCATAATACTCATTAAACATGCCCACAAGGGAAATTAGTACAAAGTAGCTAGTGAGCTGTAAATTCACAATCATGTACTATTTTCCCCATGTAGACAAGTCAGAAAAAAGATTTAGAAGCTATTTGCTATTTTTAGGAGAATCTCAGATGAGGTTGTGCAGATTACCAATTTATGATCATGCCCTTTGTGTTTGCAAAAGATATATTGAAATTTTAATTCTAAGCTTTTGTTTTTTCAAAGGCAGTTCTGACAAGCTGAGGATATTTCCACAGGAGAAAAAGAAGAGACAGAAGCAGGTGCCTTCTCAGGAAGCAAGAAAAGCCTATTACCCAGGCCTCCCACTTCCATGGTGGCTCTCACTTCCATAAAGGTACCACTCCAACCACTAAACTACTGGGCAAAACACGGGCACAATTGCCACCATGATAGGTACATATACTCAGAGGAGGTCTCAAGGCCCTGGATGCTAAGAGAATAGAGGTACCTAATGTGCAGCTCTGTGTCAGGCATCTAAGTTGCAGAAACAGTAACAGGGCTGGAAGTTCAGACATATTTCCTCTATACTATTGGCTAGCTCTAGGTAGTTCCCTGATGAGTGTCCAAATCACCCTTTCTCTAAATCATCCTCTCTAAATCACCCTTTCAAGACACCTAACTCTCCCCATTGATTTTAGAGTGAGCTTATACATCTAACCTTGGTCCTCTAAGACATCCTCCTGGGACCACTTGGTGAATTCTTTGGCACTATTACCTAGCTAGAGGTTAATTTAATCTCATTGCCTCGTATCCTCTGGTTTTCTTTTCTGATGATTACATCTCTGAAGGTGCTACTACAACGTTAACATTTCGCTCACCTGCTGTCTTCAGGAGCTTCCTCTGTGCTACCTTCCTCCCTGTCCTGGATGCTTATGGTACCTAAATAAGTGGCTCAACTCTTCCCTCTACCTTTAGTGGCACATTGCCGCCCCCCTCCCCCCCGCTATGTAGTACTCATGGACCTCATCCACACCCATCCTGTTATTAAATACTGCATTTCCTTGAAATTTTTCTTCCCGCTGCCCCTCTGCCTCTTTCCAGTCTGTCTCATGCAACCCCTTCTTGTTTCCACACACCAACCTGTCCTTGCAGATGGATAATTTTGTGTACAATATAGAATTTTAGCTATAAGCATGAGAGGGATGACAGTGTGCTGGTGATATTGCAGAACAGGGGAAGCAAACTATTATACAGGAAAAGATGCAAATGGACTTGCTCCACAGTTAGGACCTGAATCAACCCTGCCTCCTTTAATTCACAACTTATTGCTGTAAGTGACCCCTTCTGAAAGGTATGCAAGTTCCATAGTAATCTCTGACCCCTATGGAAACAGAGTCCCATAGTACTACAGGCCAGAACTGAATCTCATTCCAGCTGTTCCTTGCTGTTCCTCTGTGTTTCATAAATTTATTTTTAAATGTCAAACCCTTCATTTTTGCCAGAGTTAACTTTTCAAAACAAATCCAAGCATATCTAGACTATTTACTTGCTATATATAGAACAAAACAAAAAGCCCTAGCTACAGTGTGAACTAATGACAGCATGTGGAACACTTCACAAACCTCAGACAGAAATACAGCAAGCAGTGGAAAAGAAGAGTACTTAACTCACAAAAGCACTAACATAAAAGTGAAGCACCATCTCTTATTAGGTTCTGCTACTGGGTTGCACTGGGCCATGAAGATAATTCCCCTACATGTGGGGAATTAAGAAACTTGGAAGTCTTTCAGTGAGTGTAGATAACATGCGAGAGAAAGAAAGTTGGCAACTCTGTCATTTTGAATCATGCCAAAGAACGTTTTTTGCAACACACTTTTTTTTGACAGCAAACTTAAAAAAGACAAAGACAACATGTCTACCCAAAACATGTAGGCTGATGGCTTGATAATGACTTAGAAAACAGCTACAAATCAAATAAAAAACAAATCTTTGGTTTGATTATTCGGTTGGCCTTTTTGTTTGTTTTTTATTTTTATTTTTATTTTTTTTCTTTTTTTTGCTACTGATTTATTTTCTGACAAAATCTTCTACATTTCATCCAAATGAAGTTAACAAATATTAAGAGGTCATCCTGTCTTCATAGAGGGTGCCCTCTGAAGTTAATACGAGGAAAGTTTAAAACTAACAAGAGGAAGTACTTTTAATGCACAAAGTTAATTGGTGGAACTCATTGTCCCAGAAGATTATAGAGGGAGATAGCACAGCCAGATTAAAAAAGGAACTAGACAAATTCAAGGATGACAAATCTATTAATAGCTATTAAACAGAACTGTCAGAGATGTTTCCTCTGACATCTGTAAACCAATGATGGTAGATGCGAGGGAGGGTAATAAACAGCAGACAAAACACTCCAAGTATACCCTGTTCATATGTTCTGTCTCTAAACCATCCATTTTTGCCACTGTTGGAGATATGATATGGGGCTGGACAGACTACTGGTCTGGCCCAATACGGTACTTATGTTCTTAGAAATATCCTTATTTGGTCATGGGCTGAAACCACACTAAAACAGTCATAAGACCCAGAACAGTATAGAACTGAATAGAGCAACTCCTGGAAACTCTAGGATGGATGGTTCATAGATCATGTTCTTGCCCAAAATGCTTATGATCAAACTGTTGATACAGAAACTGCAAAGGTATATACCAAATTGACAGAGAAACCCTATATATGGTGGGTATCATTGCAGTAGCACAGACACACACACAAGCTTTGAGAAATGTTACTGATGTCCTGTCCTAGGTAGCACACCAGTATACCTGCTCAATGCAAAAAATAAAAAATTCCTTAACCATGCATCAGCCATCTATGTAAATGTTACAGGCAACCTAAAAGAAATCTGAATAAAAACAAGTGCGACTCAAACATTCTCTCTCCTCCCTGCCCCCATGATATATGGACACAGCACATAGGTATGAAATGTCAAATACTACAACATAAAAAGTGAGGAAACATAAGGGTATAATCATTTTATTCATTTCTCTAGTGCCCCAAATCATTTTGGGGTAGATCCTCAGGTAATTTACGCAGCTGAGATTCTGACCCAAATTTTTCCATATAGGGCATTTCTGAACAATATTTTTTTAAATTTTGCTTCCTATTTTATTCTCAATAACCAACCACAACCCATTTGGCCAATAGCCACTGAAAGGTGAAAAGTCAACATACATTGCATTATGTTTGTCCTGTTTTAGGTGAACACTTGCAGGTGACACTGCGTAGGAACGGTATTATGGGAATTATTAAAATCTATTTCTGTTGAAAACAATGCAAATGGAAGGAAGCAAGCCTGCTAAGAGACTTATTTCCTATTCCAGCCGACAGGTAGTTGGAGAATGGCCATCTGGAGTTTAAAAATTGCCAGTCAACGGCCTCAGTTTTGTCCCTTCCTGGTTTAACACGCTCGTTCTGGCGGGTGCAATGATGTTGTCATTGGTTAACAAACAAGAAGTGACTTTCTGGTGGAAGGGCTTAAAGGAAGTTAGCTATGAGAAAACTTGTTTACTATTCCAGTGCTAATAGCCAAGAGGCAAACACTTGGACACTATTCATTCATCTGGAAACACTTTTGTATCATGGGGTTGTTGAAGGAGATAGTTTAAGAAACTAAGGGATACAGACTCAAGAGAACCAACCAATATAGGTTCCCTAACTTGTCCAATGAGTTGAGTCCCTGACTGCCTACCTAGAGAGGTAGGAGGCTGCATGACTTATTGACCCCCTACTGATAAGCTGGTTGGCTGCCCAGTGGTCATTTCCTCACTTCCCCATGTACTCAGCTCCCCTAAGGCTCACAGCTGCCCAGCTCACTGATTTTTCTGCGGTGGGAAGGCATGATACCTATATTCCTGGCTGCCCAGCTAATCAGACTTCTTAGTTTTTTTGATTGAAAAGAAGACAATAACTTAGAAGTTTCTGCAAAACTGTATTTTTCTTTTTTCAATCAGCACTAGCCTTAAACCTTGTTGCTAGCCATTAATAAGTCACATGCTGCCTCATGTCTTAAGTCAAGTGAATCTAATAGTTAAGGGTCTAGAAAGTAAAGTCACTACAGAAATAAGATGTAACAATTCCCGTCCACACCAAACATCCAACCACCACTTTTTCTGTATGATGTTAACGGGATTACTGTACACCTTAGGTATAATACTGTACTATTAAGGCTCATCCTCCTTCTTTGCCAAGTATGAAATGGCTGCTGCCTCTGTGCAAGTGCTAGATAGTATCTGTGGAAGGTTCAGGAAAAGTTAATATTTAATAAACACATCATAACAACTTTTGACTCAACTGAGCACACCACTACCCATCAAAGATCTAATACCACATGGCCAGAAAAATGTGTGCCAAGTCCCCCAATAGAAGATCTGAGTTCATCTAACACAATGCCTTGCATACTGCATATTATTTGATGTAATATGTAGTCTTCAATTAGGTTCCGTATTTTACAGCTTTATCTCTATATTATGCAAACCTGCACTCCAGTGCAACATATAATGAACTGCAGCATCTGTAGTAGCGTAATACATCATTCATAGCATAAGACGTCAAGTAACTTGAATTATATAAAGTCCAAGGCAGAAGCAGCAACTAGAAAAAGATGAAGTGGGGGAGGGACAGGAAATCACAAAAAGGTGTAAATCTTCTAGTTGTTTCTTTTTTTACAGAGTTAAAAATGAGTGAGCATTTAGCTTGGGTTTATTTTTTTACGTAAATTTTAATTCAATTTCTTTATTGAAAATGTTGAAACTCTGTTTACCCATATCAGGGATTTTTTTAAAGAAAAACATTACCACTGAACAATTCTAACCATCTCTACCATTTTACTACTTTGCTTACTTGGGGCCCTATATGCTAAGCAAGGGTGGTTAACATTGCCGAATACAAATGTGGTAAGGTAATCCCTCTGCGTTCCATGACACTTATGTTTTCAGTTTTACATAAGTTGTAATTTTCAGAACTGGGCAAGCTTGGGGGGAAAAACCACCTGGCAAGTAAACTCCCTTTAAAAATTAAAGTCATTTTCCAAGTTCACTAGATTTGCAAGCCCAGACATACTGCAGTTTAATGACTAGTCAGTGAAAAAAAAAGATATTTACATGCCAAAAAGTAACATTTGACAGCTTACAAAAATTGCTGTAACATGTTTTAATTCACGTGCATGTGTATGCACACATGTGCACATGTATGTATTAAGTGAAGCATCCAGCTGTTATTGAAACTAGTATATAAAAAGAATAATTGTAAGAAGTATTCTTCAAATTGTACTTGTGAAACTAGTGAATACTGAAGTAAATAACATGTTCTATTTTAATTTCCTCCATCTACTCTCTTTAATTTACCCAGTAGAAAGAAAATAGTCTCAAAATAGCACCTTTGACTAGTTTCAATGTACATCATTAATAATAGTTATTGATCCAGGATAAAATCTTGATCCTGCTGAAGTCAGTGGAAAAATTGTTGTTGAGTACACTGAGAGTCAAGATTGCATCCCTGATGTCAGAAATATGCCTGGGGAGAGACACGTAAAACATGGTGTCCATCCAAGTGTTTCAAATCTGCTTGTTGGTGTGCTCAAACTTACAGCTACTCATGTGCTACTTAAAAAAAAAAAGCAGCTTTCAAAATTCTGCTTCAAAACACATGCTCTTTGCTTCCTTTCCTTAATCAATTAGTGATGCACATCATCAGTCTAGCCTCAAGCTTGCCCTGTAGTCACACAAACAAACAATTACTTTCAGGCTGTACTTATGACGCGCATTTTAAATGTTCTTGCTCATGTCAATGGCTCCATTGGATCCTACATGTAGAGATGTGTATCTGGGTTATTTCAGGGAATTTTCCCTCCTTGCTTTTCATCACCACTATACTGCTCATATTAATTATTTGAATAGTTTACCACTTAATCTGACAGTTTAAGATCTAGAAAAAAATATCCTTTCCTGGGATATAATGAATTCTCATAGATCTTTTCTGAAGAAATAGATACTGAGCCTGATTACTTACTTAAATCACACCTGTTATGCCATTTGCACTTCAATTTTGAATGGTGAATTTATTATGTTTAATCATTATTAAGAACATGTACATGGCCTGCCAAAATTGTCATATAAAAACATTGGAGGTTTACGAGAAAAATACAGGACTCCAGGGCACACTGAACTGTCCTGAGAGTGTGAAGCAAAACAAAATTGATGCGCAGACTGACTGTTCAGGAATTCTGCCGAACTGGATTTGATATTCCATGTTTCTTTTACAATCTCTTTTTTAGTGATATTATAAAATACACACAAGCACACCCACACACATACAATGGCTTCTATATATCAATATAGATGATGTTACACATGATCAGGCAGCAGCTTAATTGAAAGTGAAAACTAGATTTCCATGAATTCATATATATTTTTGTAAGTGCCATTTTTGCTTTAGCAGCAGTGCTATAGCTATTCGCAGTTGAAATACGACATATGGCCAATATACCCTCCAAAGCAAACTAGGTAAAAGGAACGGACTGCTACCACTGGAATTCTAATTGCTCCTAGAGCAAAAGGGCCAAGTTATACAGTTCAAAGGAGATTCTTTGGTAAAAGTCAGCTCATGTATTCATCTTCATTGTTATCTCATGGAAAGTATAGACTGAAGGCCATGGATATTTTTCTAGCAATGTTTTAAAAAATGTTGGGAATTTAACTGGACAAAGGCATTTCTAAGGAAAGACAAACAGATTCTGAAAGTTTATCTTTTATTTTTGAAGGTCTGAAATGGAAGCTGAGGCATATCTGATTATAGAAAAAATATAAATAACAGAGCTATCTCTACTTCCTCTAGATGCATAGACCTTTAAGGCGAAACTACTAAACCCATCCAGTCTGACCTCCCATGTACCAACAGCCATAAAATTTTACTTACTAATTCCTACAATTTCGTAACTTCTTGTTTAACTACAGCATAATTTTATAAAATTATCCAGCCCTAATTTAAAGATTTGAAAATCTGGGGAATCCACAACATCCCCAGAGAATTTGTTCCGATAGTTAATTACCCTCACTATTAACCGTTTGTTCCCATCTGAATTTGTCTAGCTTCAACTAAAAGCCTTTAAATCTTGTTATGCCCTTACCTGCTAAACTGCTGAGCTCTCAGAAAATGACTCCTCATATAGATGCTAACAGACAGTGATCAAATCTTTTTCATTTGTCAACAATTTGTACTTGTGTTAGCCTCAAGGATCAACCATCTAATTCTTGTCTCACTTACACTGGTGTAAACCAGAGTAATTCCTTTGAACTCAAAAGAGTAGGTGTGACTAGACTCCAGCTAAGTGTGCCTACCTCCCAAGAATATCATTTGAGGTTGCATGTATTGTGAGTGAAGGTTACTTGACCCCAATATTATTATAGGAAATTCTAAATTAAGATGGACAGTAGTTGTATCTTGTGTACATTGTACTGTTTCTTCCTACCCCTCCAATGATTTTCCACAGTAATTTTGGAATGGACTGTAGCCTCCATTCCATTTTATTTCATTTGTTTTTTGTGGGCCTTGCATAAAATCCAAGTTTTTGTGCCTGCATGTAATACCTGATAATACTCTTGACTTCATTTTCACTTCATTTTTGATTGAGTCTTCTTGCTAAAGCACAACTGTGCTAAAAGTTAGCGCTTACTCCAGTAGATACAGTAGTTTCTCAGAGTGACAGTCTTAGGGACAATATGCAGTGCTTATTTATGGCCTGCTTGACTCCTTTTGTTTTTTTGTTTTTTACCTGGTACAAGATGTAAATTGAAGTTAAGCTTGGTCCCTCGGCATAGAAATTATGCATAGAAAGAGTGGGAAACGAAGCGAGAAAGACAGCCTTTAACAAATTAGATTTTTACCTGACTAACCATTTAAGGTAAATTATGGTTAAATAACTTTCCATATTTCAACCTTTAAATTCTCTCTGCACCTATCATGGTAAAAACACATGTTCTGCAATGCAGAGTTTTTTTGGCCTGGCTGTTAGACTTCCCTTAGCTTACTGATTTATTGTCTTCGTGATCCTTTCTTTTGTGTTAGCAGTTCAAGATGTCTCTGGTGACACTGCTCTTGTCAGTATGATACCTGAGTAGAATTCATTCTTTTTGCAGTCACTATCAAAATGTAACAATACCAATGATAATTTAATGGTTGGTAATACATACATAAGCCATGAAGACTGGATCAGGTGACATTCACATGAAATGTTAGTCCCCAAACCAGGTCCCTAAATCCCCGTGTAATTACAGCTATCAATATGCTACTTAGTGTGTAATGTATCCACCATCTCTTATGTAACCGCTGTAAGTGTTCAATTTGATCCTCCGCATGTAGACCTGAAGCTGGTATATGGTAAAAAGAGATTTCCTGAAGTCATAATTTAAGATTGTCTTTAGTGGTAGCACTCTAGACTGCTTTTTCTTTTTTTTTTTTAATTTTTCAATTCAACTTGTACATACATTGACCAATTTCAAAATTACTATTTTTCTCACTGGTTGTTTTGATAGGCTAAATTTCTTGAAGCTGAATTCCAGTTATTTCTAGTTAAGTTTCCCATTTTCCTTGCCAGATTTGCTGGCTAATACACTACAGCACTGCAGCCTTCTACTTTGTGGATCAAGACCAGATTGCAATGCTTCTTTTTGACATTACATTCTACTGGTTTGCTCAGTATTAACACGATCTGATGAGTAAACCATTAATACACATAAAAGAGTCTTCCCAGAGAAATGTTCAGTTCTATGGTTACTAACTGGTGAGATTTATAGTAGATCTTTCAGTCCCTGTTTGATGTACGCTAATGAAAGTCACTTCCTAAAATGCTACCAGATATTTACACAGTGAAACTGGCTGCTTATTTACCAACTGGATGTAAAAAAGAAAAACTACCAACTTTTCTTATTTGGTCTGGGTGGTTGTTTTTTTTAAATTTACTGTACCTGAATACACTGGTTTTGTAGTAGTGACTGATGACCCACAAAGTTTTCAGTGTTTTAGCTCCTTTGGAGCAACAGGAATACAAACCATCTGTTTTTTTGGAGAGGAAGGCTGGTGAACTGCCTAACATCACTCCCCAATGGACAATCAGGTTTGTGCCAAGTTTCTTGTAAAGGGTAGGATAGAAGGGAGCCTTTGCTCTTGGGGTAAGTCGTCACATGCCAAGTTGCAGCCTGGAATTTTTACAACTAAGTTCTGAACCTTTGACAACAAGAGTTTACAATGGAAACATTGCCAGACCCTTAACTATAGCGACGCCACTATAATATTTATAAGTGCATTATACTTCTTCCAAACATATGTGCTTATTACTTATGTCTCTGCTTTTGCCTCTCTTCTGAGGGACTTCTTTGTGTAAACAAAACAGATTAGCTTGCTTATACTCAGAAAGTCTAATTGCTCGATGTCTCTGTCTGTTATGCAAAAGCCCGTACAAATAGCCAAAAGAAGATTCCTTTACTGCTTTTTACGCAGCAGCAACTCTCTACGATACATAAACTTCCTTTTCCACTTTGCTCTTCTTTGCTATAGTAAATCTGCCTAACTTATTAGTATTTGTAAAGGATTCTTGTTTAACAAAAAATGTACATTTAAGGTGCATGGGCCTTTGGCTTCTAGACAACTCGCTTACCCTATCCTTACAGGATCTGACAATTTGGTCCCTCTGAGTAAACAACGGGGCAGAAAAGATACATAAACAAAAAGGCCACTTGCATCACTGACAGCTTGTCCTGTCCAGAAAAATCCAGTTCCCAGGGAAAGTGATTGCCTAATAGTGATGGAGAATGACAGGGATTTCCTAACTACTCCTTACAGGTTTCAAAGCAACTTGATGCTGGGCACAAATATAATCAGAGCTGTTGAACAATTAGGGAGAGAAGGCCTGCAGGTGAAAGAGTGTTTGAAAGTAAACAGAAAAATTAAGAACTCAAAGCATTCTTCTGGACTAGGTTTTGGGTGGATTCAGAGCCATACAACCTGCAGTTGGTGCTTTGTACTTGAAGCACCACACTGATAGCTGAGAAACCAACATCTGCACTTGGTTTGGGTAAGGTTTTGGTTAGGGTTCAGGTTCAAGGCTAACTTGAGAAATATTATCAAGGGCCACATCCAGGTGAGTGTGGCCATGCAGTATGAGTATGAGTGCGGCATACACTTCACATTCGGGCATTTCCCATGGTGCTACCTTGCAAGGTGGGGTGTAGTCCATCTGCACTCATCTGGATGCAGCCAAGGAGTCCAAAAGACAAAACATACTGTGATAATCTAACATCTAGATTTTCTGATGTGATTTTATAGTCATGTACTAACTAACACACACTTAAAATATGCTCCTTCCAACTTTGAAACCAATACGAAATAAATACGTAGGTATCCAAATCTGGTCCCTACCAACTTTCAAAGGGGCACAGGTTAAAGGTTTGGCTTTTGTTCTGCTTTTAGTGGTTTAATTTTTTTTATTATTATTATTTATTTTTTGTGCTTGGGTGATTCAGAAATAAAGCCATAGCCTGTCTATAATCCCTAATGAGGGCATGGTTGAAATTGCTTTGTAGAACAAAGTGATAGCTGGGGCACCATAAATCCTTGCTTTTAAAATATGGTAAAACTGGCTCCTGCATAACCTTTTGTGGAAAGTAGCTTCTCTGTTCTTGTTTGATGTAGAGGGGGCTCCTCATACTAGGAGACAAGTCACTGATCAGAATTTCCCTGCCTAGCATGACCAACAAAAAGATCAGACCTAAGGTGAAATGGTGTTACATAACAAAGGTTGTGTGGGAATCCACTTAATTTCCACATTGTATTCTTATCTTTCCCATGTTTTAAAGTTCTCAAAAAATATTCCAATTTGATGAAGTGAGCTTTCCTGTTTACAAGACCTAACAGAAAGATTATTGCCATGGATGGATTAGGGAACTGGTATGATCAGGCCAGCTCAAGATCATGTGATGAGCTGTTTCTAAAAGTGGAATAATTAGAACAGTAAGAGAATGACAGGATGTTGAATGAAAGTATATCCATGCAAAATATGGGTCTGGGGACAAGTATACCATCCTGCTTGTGTGAGATGTTAGCCTCTACTTAGTTACTGTCCATAAAATTACGAACAAACCAAATACAATCCACATATACAAGGATGCAAAATTAAGATTCATCTGGAAATGTTAAGATGAAGACCAGCATGGAGGCACTTGCATATGCATTAAAATCCCAGCACTGGACTCAAATGGAATCTTGATTAAAAAAAAACCTCAAACTTTCAGACAATGGTACTGAAATCTGGTATTTGCTACAGATCTGAATTGCATTATTAGACTCTCTCTCACTCTAATAGCCCAAAGTAGCATTCTGTTTCCCTTTGAACTTGAAGGCCCTGAATGAGAACCTCAAAGCTGATTCTGAATGGTGTAGCCTAATGCATATCTAATTAATTCTGCTATTCTTCCATTGCTGATGACATGGTTTCTGTCAATCAGCTCCAGCTGTGGACAAACTGTACGCTGAAATCTGTAATAGGGAATGTCAAAAAACTCAGAAATTATTAAGAAAATAAGAGACCAAGAGGAAAAATGCATACAAATAGGTTTGATGACAAGGAAAATCACATTAAAAGGAAACCCACATGAGGAAAACCAGTTTTTACTTTGCTGTTTTAATGGATAGAGTCAGCAATATAAACCCACCAGGTCATCCATCTATTCCTGCAGGAAAACCACTGGAGCCTTCAATATCATAGTGTCAGCTGCTTTTCTATAGCCTGACCTCATGAGCTCAGATGCATGAACTCTGCCGAAAGAGATTCCTTTGGGTTCAGTAAGATTGCCTCCTGTTTTGCAGAGTGTGCCTGCGTAAGTGCTGTATGTGTGTGTGTTGTGACACCTGCAGTGTGATCTAGTTGTTATTGCCCTAAGTATGCAGACTAATTTAAGCACCCTGTTTTGTAAGTCTATGTTTGAGTGCCTGATTTTAGATAGCCTTTGAAAACAGGAAGCAAGTGCTATAATTTTAAAGAAATAATCTGGCAATCGACCCATTAAGAAAAAGAATTCCAGACTTTTTTTTTTTTTTTTTTTTTTATCAGCAGCTTAAAATTGGAAGCATTCAAACAAACTTTCCTTAGCTAACCCCTCATTCTACTTTTTGCAGTGAGGAAGTGGGGGAGGAGCATGATTTAAATTAACTGAACTAGAAAATACAGAAAAAAACCAATGGTCTTCTCTGAAGAAAATCCTATAGCATGATGAAAAATCAGCTTATCTTCAGTTACAATAATTTTCTAAAGAAAGAAAACAGGAGAAAATTTTGTTTCCCCAAAACAATTACCCTCATGAAAGTTAATACATGCATCATTCTGGATTGTTTGGGGTTTTTTGGGGGGGTGGGGGTGTGGAAGACAAAGACTATAATTTAAGCATAGTTCCCTTTCCCAAAATGTTTCTCCAGAATAGACAATATATTAGTCAACTGTAAAGATGTTTTAAAAGAGAACAGAATTAAATCAAAATACTGTTATTTGAAGACTTCTGTTCAAATTCTGAACTCAGAAGTGCCTGAAATTGCCAAATCCATGTGAATAGTATAGGCATATCTCAAGGATGAGCTTCCTAGATGGTATTAGGATGAGGCACATGGATCAGGTGATTCTCTCCTGAATAGGATACTAACTTTTGAGGGCATGGGAACTGGCAGGCATGCAGGGACTGGTAAATTCTGGCCAGTTTCCTGACAATGACACGTGACAATCTTTTTACCTGAGTTCTTGACAGAATTATTACCACCTGCTGACTCTGGATGGGAAGAGTGCTGTTTTCTAGACTCTCATCATTGGGACAAGTGTGAAATCAGGGTTCAGTTTAGTGTTTGGTTTGCCAAAACCTGCCCCATTCTCCAATATTGTTCTGGATTTGATCACCCCATAGTATGCATAGTTGCAAAAAATGGTCTTCTCAGAATCATATAAGAGGCATTTCCTCTCATGCCAGTGCTACGAGAACAGACTACATGAAAATTGAATTAGTCTTAAGAAAATGAACATTTCCCCTCACTACCCCAATGTTTACAAGCATTCTTGCTGTCAAAACAATATTCCTACAGTCCAGTGACTGTGCTGAGGTATTTTTGTCTAAGCATGTGGCTAGATATATAGAGAAGCACTCAGAAAACAACTTTCTTAAACAAATAAACAGCACAGCTCTTGAACTTTACACTCCTAGTAATCTCTGCCATCATTAATCATACTCAGTCTTTGACTTAAAAGCCTAAACAAGGGAGAAAAGGGGAGAAAAGGAAAGAATGTGAACCCCTCTGTTCAGAATAATTGGGAACTGTTTACTTAAACTTGAAACACACCTACTCATCCAGCCCAACCGGGGGCCTCATCCAACTTCCATGGGCCATTGATTTCAATGGATCAGGTCCCTGAAGGCAGCAGTGCTTTAGTACATGAATAACAAAGACAAAAGGCAGGGCAGGGTAGCACCTGAGAGTCAAACTGAGTCAGGAAGGCATCATCTCTTCTACAGGCTTCTAAGGCCGCGTCCAAATGAGTGCAGCCATGCAGGATGCGGTGCCGCAGACATGTCTGCAGCGCCACATACTGCACATTCAGCTGTGCTCCACGCTGCAAGGGAGCTGCATAGCAGGGAGGGTGGAGTGACCCCAGGCTATCTAGGGATCAAAAAGACCCACGCAAAAAAAAAGCAGAGAGGTGCATGCAATGTGTGCCACTCAAAGCTGGAGCCTGGCTGGCCAGAGCAACACTTCAGCTGCTGGCTAGGCTCTGAGTGGCAGGATTGCCACTGCTCAACCCCAGGAGGCCCCCAGATCCCCAGGTAAGGCTGCTGGGGTCAGTCCAGTGCTGGCCCAAGCCTCCCCTACTCCACCCGGGGTAACCTGCTGCATACCAGAGGGTATATGTCACAGGTGCTCCCCGGGGATAACTAGCAGTGGCACAAGGTGTACCACTGCTAGTTGTCCCTGGAGAACCAAATGTCTACACTCATGTGAACATGTCCTAAAAGTGCTACCATGTTTTTAATGAAATAATCTCACAGAGGAGTGTGACTGTGCTGAAGGCTGCATCCTAATACTGCTGCCCAAAGTCCATTCTACCTTGTCCTTAACTTGTGATATTACTGCTAGTAGTTTAGCACACAAGTCAAGGCAATCTCTTCTCTGGAGAGATAACAACTGAGAGGAAACAGAAAGGGAAGATATTCTGAAAGGCTCAGAAGGGCCAAGTTAAATTATTATTATTATTATTTTTATCATTTTTGTGAGCCTAGCTAAGAAGGTGGATCTTAAAGAGGGATTGAACTCAGAGAAAAAAGAATAATTAATTACTCATTCAAACAGTGTGCCCACTTCTCCTACAAAAAGCCTATCTATTGACATCCTTCTTTCATGAACAGAGTATAGCTAAAAAAAAACAAACAACCCCTTTGGCTATCCATATTGTATACATATGGATATGCCCACAGTTTTCCTGCCATGACACTAGAAGATTCCTGATTTGTATAAAAGTTGATGAAATCAGAGGCTTTTTCCTCCCTCTCTTTTTTGGTAAGGAAAACTTATGACTGCTCCTAGCAAAAGTAGCTGTTCCTGGTTGTTGAAGAGTACTGCTTGGTTGATGAAACCCAGCTGGGCTGTTGCATGTTTGATGAGGCAATAAGATCTGCATGCTAAGGGCTAACATGAAGCAAAGGTGTTAATCACCAACTTCTGGTTAAAAAGAAGGGATCCACCTGCACATCATAACTTGTGAACCCTTACTTTCCAGAAAATAAGAAAACTGCAATTTAAACAACCTGCCCCATTCATTGTTCTTTTATGAGGGAAATTTTTAATTTGAAGGCAAAGTATGACCCTAAGTGACAGAAGGAGCTATATAAATAGGTTTGCATATTGAATTGATTTAAGAATCAAATAGATCCTAGACTCAGAGATTAATGGAGGTATAGTATGGAATTGGATCTGTCCATCATCATCATAGCATCATTTTGGGGCAAAACCAGGTTCTAAAAATCACTGGCATGACAAAAGCAAATCCCCTTCAACTCTATAGTGACTATATGGGCCTGATCCTCAGCTGCTACTAACTAGCAATGGAGTACACCAACTGACAACAGATAAGATATACATCAATTTATGTCACTTCTCCACCAAATGAGTAAGTTGCTGCTGCTGGTCCTGCTTTTACTACCAAGTCCAGTGATGCATAGGATCAACACGTTTGCTGTAACAGCATAGTGCCTGCCTGTCACCTAAAGGTAACAAAGGATAGCACTAGAATAAACACTAGTTACCTTTTTTACTCTTATTTCTTTGTGACTTTTCATCTACCATTTCCAATCCTGCCCACATAGCACATCTATATCACATGTCATACAGTGGGTTATCTGCCATCCTTTTTTCCATACTCTCAACTATGTGCCTTTAGTCATGCTGGTCTTTACATCTAGAAAAGTATCCCACTTCCTTGCCTTTAACCCCTCTGCTCTTTCCTTCCTGAAATCTTGACTTTCCCCAGGAATCTTTATGTTGTCTTCCTTATTAGTAATCTTCACACCCTCTAATATATGATCCCTGCCTTAATTTTTACACATCTGTATTTTCTCTTGCCCAATGTCATGATCACATGCCTGTGTGCAAACCATTCCAGCCAAGGAAGATGTTACTCTATATTTATAAAGCACTGTTTCAATCTGTGATAATATTTGGTTTTTAATAAGCCATAAAACCATGGTATAACCAGAAGCAGTTTCCCTATTTGTCCCTACTCTGAGACACTATTATTTTGCCCCTTCTCCTGTTTTCTGCCACCTTTTTACAAAAGCCAAGTGCCTGTCACAAGAAGACAGCGGAAAAGGTATATTCCTCTTCAAAATCAGGAGCAAAGCACAACCTCTCGGTCAGTTTATATCCACCTTTTGGCCTTCATGCATGATTCCCAGAGTGCTATACAACCCAAGCATGGTTTTAAAAGTTATAGATACATTTCTTGACAGCATGTCTGTTGGGGATTTTTCAGGCAACCTTATTTTTTTGTGGGTGGGGGGAGTGAGAGGGGAGGGGAGGGGAGGGGAAGATGCCCAATTTTAAGGAAGCTGACAAGCTTTATTCTTTTCCTACCTATGATTACTACTGCAAGCATGGTTTTTTCTTTACAGGAATCTCTGCTGTTAGAAACAATGTGATATGACAAGAAGCTAATGTTGACTAATAAAGCAGTCCCAAGAAGTAATAATGAATGGTACTAAGAACTACCAATCTAAGAAGCCTCTTCCAAGATTAGACACCAGACCTGAGGTGACACAACAGATTCCTAAATCTTTTTTCAGGGAATTATTCCCTCTTAATACTGAAACTAGAATAGTGTAGGACTTGCAACCTCAAAAGCACCACAGATAAAATTTCCCAGTCAAGTATAACTGAGGAAATTCCAAAAGTTAATAATGAAAGCTTGGGGAAATACGTAGACCAGACTTCTTTGGAAACTGGAATACATAATAAGGAGGTCTCTGAATTTCTCTGTGAAGTCATGGCACATTTTGAGGAACTAGAAAAGTCAACGGTTAAACTATCAAAATCATTATTATGACACTAAGTTAGGGAATATAAGAATACTAAAGATAAATGATTACAGCAGCAGCTCACAATGTCAGGAAGGGAATAAGAGTTTTATTTTTCTTCTTTAGGCTGGAGAGTACAGAGTACATTCAGTGGAACATCTCCATAGGAGACATTTAAAGTCACCTCCTCTAATTTTCATGAGCACACAGGATTAGATAAACCTATTATATGACTGGAAGAAAGAGAATGGAATATATCTTGGACCCAAAATACTATCTAATTGGGCATATGCACACTTAAAGATTTGAAAGGGGCCAAAAGGAAAAGACCATACTATGATCATTTAGGTGTAGAGAATATATTACTTTGTGTGTTTAGAAAGTGAGTTGCACATAATTATTACTATGTGCAGTTACAGGGCTTGAAAGGATTTATCACGGGAATAGCATTGATGAGCCAAAAGGCACTTCAGAACTCAATTCACTCCACTATAAATTTACGATAGCTAAGGTCTGGGTCCAATAGCTAAGGTCAAATGGTCTACAATACCGACCAGGATTTTGGACATCTGCTAAGTGAAATCTGAATAAATCCCATTCTGCCTAATGGAACTAAGTTGAAAAGAAATGCTAAGTGGGCCATATATATTAATGGCCTACACTCCTTCCAAATAGCCTGTATTAGAATAAAACATTCTCACAGATCAGTCATAAGAGAGGTAGGGTAGCATAATAAATCCCCTTTGTTAAGGATATTCTACCTGATTCTCTTCAGTATAGGCCAGATCCTGAGGGCCACATTCAGTTTTTATTCAGCCAGACTTTTGCTAAAATATGGTTAAAAAAAAAAAGCACCTCACCCCACATAAAACCATGGAAGCTAGGAATTGTTAGTATTTTTTTGCCACAGATGCAATTTTGTTTTCCATACAGATAAGGTTGAGTAACTTTAGCTACCCAAGAAGAAGAATTATCACTATGAAATGCATTGCCTGAAATGTCTGACTGCTATCATGAAATGGAATTTATACATAATAAGAAAACAGCCCCATGGATTTATTGGACATCACTAGTATAGGTATGACATCAAGGATAGACAATCAGAAAATTCCAACTGAGTCCAGGATTCTTAAGCCATTTCATACTTTGGATACTTATTATCAATAAAACACATGTTATGACTGTGTATTTTTAGTCTTCCAAGTGATTTACCAGCCAATACTTTGTACACTAAGGAGTTAGTTCTGCACACTATAATGAGGCTAATGCAGAGAGTTCAAAGTCAAGACATTTGCTTGGATACTGTAATTCAGGAGTCATTTTAAAACACTGTAGATGAAGCAAAAATAAAATTGCAATACAATAAAAAACATTCAAATGCTTATTTTAGCTGAAGGATAATGAATTATTAGATTCCTTTGACATCTGAATGTCAAAGTGCAGCCATATCCAGTAAATGGATAAACTACTGTTCAACTCAGCTAACAACACAAGAAAAATGCAAGACTTATAGCAAGTCCCTATACGTATACTATGGCAATAAGTGTTTTTGTTATATTTGTACTGCTCCAGCACAGATACCAGAACATAGGTGTAGGACAATAACTTGGGAAGATTTCAGCACACCATCAGCAATCAGCCCTCACCACAAATTAAGCCCACTGTAAGTTTTAGAGCCATGAAATGTTCTGGCAAGTTGGCATCTGGCAGTTCAAATGCACCTGTTTACAATTACTTAAAAGAGATTCCATACAAAATAACTCATTGCCAGGGCCAGGGTACCTCACAAGATACTTATATTTTTAACCTTTTCCTGTATTAGTATTACTGGTTACACTAGCAAGCTTTTCTTTCCTACTTCTCCTTGGCCTATTTTTCTTTAGACTTCGTTCACACACACACACACACACACACACACACACACACACACACACACTTCTCCACTTAAGGACCTAATCTAAAGCTCACTGAATTCAATAAGGACTCACAGGCTAGGGACAGAAGTTATACATAAACCAATTTAAGTGATCAGAAACTGGTTAAAAACCTGTAACAGAACAGAAGTTCAGTGCACATAAACCGGTTTCAAAATGGCTGAAACTGGTATAAGATAAACCTGGTTGAATGTAGTATCAGACTTAACTGATTGAGGTCAAACCGGTTTATGGAACTTCTGTCCCAGACCCCTTCCTGGTTTAAGTTAAATCAGAGACCCCAGCATCACAGCATGCTCTGCAGCCCTGGGCTGGGCTGTGCTGTGCTGTCTGTTCCAGAAACCAGGGCTGGCCCCATCCCTCTGCTCTTTAGCTGGCACAGGGGCAGAGACATGGCCAGACACCGGCCAGCATGGCCTCCTGAGATGAAAGGGGTAGGGAGAGGATGTATTCTCCCTCCTTCCCCTCTCCCGCTGGGGGACCGCAGCCAGGGTCTGCCAGCCCTGGCTGCCACCTCCACTTGGCCCCAACCAGGCAGACCCCAGCTGGGCTTCCCCAAGGGAAGAGGGGAGGGGGGGAATAAACCCCCTCCCTGCTCCTTTTGCCTCAGGGGGCCATGCCAGCTGACATCTAGCCATTCCCCAGCCCCTGCCACTGGAGCAGCAAGGGGGGAAGGGGGGCGGGCTGCACTGCAGGCAGGAGCGGGGAGGGGATTGCTGCCACAGCTTGTGCAGGGTGGGAAGCAGCCCCCCCCCATAGGCAACTGGTAGGGGGTGCACATGCCTCCCCTGATCGGGCCGAGGCCCCCCTGACAGCTGACACTGATGCTGTCGGCAGGGCTGGTGCCACTCCTGACAGGGCCACTGCTGTTGGCAGCTTCTGCCGGTGCCCCCCCCCCCCCCCGTCCCGCAGCTTCAGGATGCACCAGTCACTTATGCCGCCCCCCTCAGCTCAGCTTCCTCAGCCACTGCAGAAGGGAAGGGAAAGCTTGCTCTAGCACCCCCTGGCTTCTGGCCTGAGCCCCTGCATGTGCTTGCATTTCCAGAATCAAAAGTGAATGTCTACTCACTTGCTTGGCAGTTCAATCTACACAAGTTAAACTAACCTGCAAAGATTGAATCAATTCAGGCTCCGGCTTTTTGAATGTCTGTATTTAGCCACAGTAAATCCAAGGCATCAGGTTCTGAATGAGATTGTTTTAGAACCAGTGAAAGAACTGTGTCACTCTTCAGAGTTCTCCATGGTTCTGAGAGCAGAAATGCTTCTTAAAATGGATTTACTTTTCCAAGTTGTAAGTTCTAGGTATCATTTGAAATATGAAGCAAAATATACATGTAATGCTGCTCCAAGTACCTCCACAATTCTATAACCACTGTCACATTGTACCACCACCACAGTGACAGCAGTGAAAAATAACCACAAAGCAGTCACTTTTATGAACAAGATCAATGAAGATGGCCCACAACATAGCTTATGAGAAGGCAGTCTGTTTTAAGTCGCTAATGTTGGGGATGCCAGCACCTTGACAGTGACAGAACATAATATGCAGATGAGTTCTTAAAATTGTTGTTAATGATTATTCATAAAACCCATCAGTCCCAGATGCTTAGCACAGAACTATTCTTCTTCAGCAAAACTGATGTCTAAATCAAGAGGTCAGAAAGTTTTGTTCCAGTTATGGACCCACATTCCATGTCTTGCACCTCTCTTTATAGTTATATACAGACCAAGTCAGTAGCTGAAATTCATCACTAGATGATATCTAGCTTAAGTTTATTATGGTCCAGCAAAATGGTTAAACTTCAATGAACCTTTATTCTTATCATCTGTTCCTTTGTCTTTCCAAATCCTTAGTCCCCCAGTAAGACCAGGATAATATATACAGTACTGCAGCCCTTTCAGGTGAATGGCCACCTCAGAAGGTACCCTAAGCAATGCAAGGATTGCTTCAGATAAATCAAGAAGCAGAAAAAACAAGATATACATGAAGAGCATGAAGTGGAAAGCACCCATTCACTCTAAGATAAAATGACTAGATTATTTCAGAAGCATTTGGGTTACTGGTCTCAAGCTTTTTTACTCCTTGTTAATTAAGGTTTGCAACAACAAAAATGCAAAATTAAATTCAATACATTAACAATGCAATATATTGGCAATGAAATTGACCTTTCTTGTAAAATGCATGGATGAAGCCCACAGAATATTACATTCATTAGATTACATCTATCTTTAGGATCAAAATAATGTGAAATGTTTATCCTCTTCTCTAGCAGGCAGCTCTCCTGCTTCCTTTCCCCAGTTGGAAGGGAAGATGACAGGCTGTTTTCATTGTCTACAAGGAGATGCTTATCCCATGGGACAGAAAATGCCTTCCTACAGACTAGGGGGGGAAAGAGTCTCTCGGCAGACCGGATGTACAGTATACTCTATGATGATGTCATTTTGATATAATTAAGCAGGAAAACTCACAAAGCACATAACTTTATGCAACACTGAGTTTGCTGTGGTATACTCTAGCCCTGACAACAAAGCTAGGTTGTAGCAGCCAGAGGGCAAGAAGTAGACAAAAGAATCCTTGCATAGGTAACAAACACAGTGCAAAAAATGAATGCAAAACCCATCATATTGGGTGCTTAAAGCTAAGGCTCATATAAAGGAAAGGGTTGCTTGGTATAGGCTGATTGACATTATAGGAGCTAGATGATACAATCAAGGAGATGTTGACAGAATTAGTGTCCTCACTACAGAAAGTCAAGGAACCTTGTCTGCAAACTGTTTTTAAAGAATTTTATCAGTGTAATAAAGCCAAAACTATCATTTCATATCCAGACTCCTAATTAACGACAGAACAAACAGATATGACTTCCACTGCAATCAGTGGGAGTTACCCCACTTTACATCAGAGTTTCAGTCTTCTGATTTGAAGTACTTTAATTGAGGACAATGCAAGAAAAGTTTCATGTTGCTATCCTTTTTGAGTTCCTCCCTGTCCCCCAAACAATAGCCCAAGTAAAATATTTTAAAAAGAGAAAAAGCCTTCAAAGTTTGCTGAAACCCCAAAAATAAACCCTGGTTTACCAAGCTATTTACTGGGCATGTCTACATGTGAATTTACACGTGCCTAAACCTAGGCATGCGTCTACACATGAACGTCCTAATGCACATTAAGGTGCATTAAATTTAGGCACAAGTAGCTAAGTCACATTAGCACACATGAAGGTATGCTAATGCACACTGACATGGTGTGTGTTCATTGACATACACAGCATAAATGCACATGAGCATGTCTACACGTGCACTAATGCAATTTAGCCATTTACACCTAAATTTGATCAATGGTCAAAAAACCCATGGGGGAAAAAAAAAGCAGAGCAGCACATTCATTACTACTCTATGAGCCCGATGCTCATGCCTGTTTTCTATCCAACCTGCAGCCCATTCATCCAGCCCATACTTCCTTAGCTTGCCTGCAAGAATGTTGTGGGAGACCATATCAAAAGCCTTGCTAAAATCAAGATACACCACATCCACTGGTCTCCCTGCATCCACAGAGCCAGTCACCTTATCATAGAAGGCAATCAGGTTGGTCAGGCATGACTTGCCTTTGGTGAATCCATGCTGATTGTTCCTGATCACCCTTTTCTCCTCCAAGTACTTACAAATGGCAGAACCCATTCTAAGACTTGCACTGCACCCACCACCGAAGGGTGAATGCTTGTTCTGTTTGCTGCTGATCTAAACTCCTGATCTAAACTTTACCGCTTATAGAAAACCATGTAATTTAGATTGTTTCCTCCTCAGCCTTTTTGAACGTCTGTACCTAACTTTAGTTTCCTAAGGTTTCGGTAGAGAAATAGATAGATCACTAGGCATGATTTCATGCATGGGAGGAGCCTGTCTATGCTTATTCCTATTGACCAAAAAGGTTCAATGGTATCAGAAGCAGATGTGGCCACAACATGTTTTACAGCGTTGGAAGTCAGAGGAGAACTGAGGAAAAACTGAGGCATAGGCAGATGAAATATCTTACCCGAGATCACCCAACTAGTCATAGAAACAGAAATAGAATCACAGTCTCGTAAGTCTCAGTGAGATACCTATCCACATTACAGTATACTGCTTCCTAATTTGGTTTTTCATGTGTCTAAGTTACTCATTCTAGTCTTTCAAACATAGGGACACACATTTTATAAGTAGCCTTTCCTGACAAGACTTTTTATTATTATTATTCCTCTTAAAATAATCCTACCATTAAAACACAAGTGAATTCCCAGGCCTAAAACTCTGTTTAAATAATGTTATATTGACAGAAACTGACACAAAGCCTGGAAATTCAGAGTTATGGTTGGCATTCCATGCTGAACTCAAGTCACTGTGCCTTTTAATTTTCCATATGAGCATTAGTGTCAGCCTTAAGTGTGGATTTCCTGAAGTTTTTTTCAGTTTGTGTCACAACCTTTACATAAGTTAAACATAGATTTTTGCTTACAAATATCTACCGAACAGGACTATACCATTACATTTTTATTATAATTTGTCATTTTGCAGCTTCACATGTAAGAACTGGAAAATAAAAAGCAACCCAAGCCCTCATACAACACTTTACAGAAATCCAGCACAATTTTTTTGATCTATGGAGGAAAAACACAGTTGGGGGGTTTGCCTTTAAAAAAAAAAAAAAAAATTTTGATTTCTCTGCACTTTATTCTTCTGGAGGAGTGTAATGGAGGCCTGCTCAGGGCTGATCTCTGTGGCCCGCCCACCTGTTCTTAGGCCAACCACCTGCATTCTCTCCTGCCATGCCTTGATGTTAATTAGTTAATTAGATGTTAACAAGAGGGAGGCTGCCCATTTACTCCCCCAATGCCAGGGGGTGCTATCTGCAGCTCCATTCCTCCCCTACACCGCAGCCCAAGCCTCGCAGATGGCATCTAGATGTTCTCATTAATCACCATCCCCCACACTGGGCCCCAGAATCCACCTATCAGGACCCCTCCAAGATCCCTCCATTCAGGCGGCCTACCCCGCCAAGAATGGGGGCCATTCTATACAGTCCTCGAGCGAGTGAGGGCTACGCAAGAGGAGAGGAACCGGCTCAAGAGGAGAGACGGATGGGCCGGCGAGGGCCCAGCCCGTCGCAACGAAACAATGGCAGACGACATCGACCTAGAACAGTTCGTGAGTGCGGCCCAATTTTGTAGGGCACAACATGAGGACCCGGAACTGCAGCGGATGTGGGACGCCGACTCCGGGGAAGGACCCTCACATAGGCGTCCCGGCTTCGAGGTAACAGAGGGGCTATTATATCGGGTCCAACGGGGTGAGGAGGGTACCATATGGGGGAGACAGTTAATGGTCCCGACCTCACTTCGCCAAGTGGTGTGGAGATTAGCCCATGACTCGCCCCTGGGTGGCCATCTGGGATGTAACAAGACCCGGGCGAGGCTGGCCCAAGAATTCTTTTGGCCTCGTCTCCAAGAGGACGTGGAAAGGTTGGGGGCCACATGCCTAGAGTGTCAGAGGGCCCAGGAATGGAAGCCCCCAAGGGCACCCCTGAAGCCCATGCCAATAGTAGAGACACCGTTTTCGCGGGTCGCCCTGGATATAGTAGGACCCCTCCCCAGGTCTCATAACGGATACCAATATATCCTGGTGATGGTAGATTATGCCACCCGTTTCCCAGACGCCGTGCCCCTAAGGTCCATAACCGCCACTCGAGTAGCGGAAGAACTTCTTAAGTGGATAGCACGGGTGGGCATACCTCGGGAGATACTCACAGACCAGGGAACAAACTTTATGTCTGGGGTAATGAAAGCTTTATGTAAAACCCTCGGCATCACCCAGCTAAAGACCTCGGTCTACCATCCCCAAACTAACGGTTTGGTAGAAAGGTTAAATGGGACCATCAAGCGGATGCTCAGGCGGTGTGCCCAGGAAGACCCGCGGAGGTGGGATACTATCTTGACACCCTTGTTGTTCGCCATAAGGGACGCTCCGCAAGAGTCAACCCAGTACTCTCCGTTTCAATTGGTGTATGGCCATAGCCCTCAGGGACTGCTACAAATCGTAAGGGAAGAATGGGAGAGGCCAATAGGCTTGGGGGTGTCGGCGGAGAGGTACCGGGAAGAGCTACAAGACCAAATCTCCGCGGCCCAACGGATCACCAGGCAAAACCTGAGGGACACCCAAGGCATACAGGAAAGGCGTTACTATTAGAAGGCGAAAACACGGATGTTCCAGTTGGGGGACAAAGTTTTGGTATCGCTGCCAGCTTCCTCCAGCAAACAGCTGGCCATGTGGCAGGGGCCATTTACCGTGGTGAGACAAGTAGGGCCCGTGGATTACGAATTACTTAAACCAGGCCACCGCCGAGAACGACAGATTTACCACGTGAATCTGCTCAAGGAGTGGAAAACTCCTCAGGGCTGTTTGGACCTAGACGACGATACAAAGGAGGACCTAGGACCGCTGTGTCCCGGGTTAGGGAGACCCGGGAAGAAGGGGTCAGTACAAATGGGCAAGGAGTTGGGCAGTCACCAACAGCAAGAATTATTAGCTCTGATAGAGGAATTTAGGGCAGTGTCCCAAGAGATCCCGGGACGAGTAACGGGAGTAGAACATGAAATCAGGACACCTCAGGGAGCACTGGTGAGGGAGAGATGGAGGCCGATACCTCAGCGGTGGCAACAGGAAATACGGCAAGAGATCATGAGAATGCAAGAACAAGGGATTATACGACCGTCCCGCAGTCCATGGCGGAGCCCCATAGTCCCCGTCGTCAAACTGGATGGGTCATTGCGCATATGTATAGACTACAGGAAGCTCAATGCCCTGACTACGTTTGATGCCTTTCCGATGCCCCATGTCACTCACCTCGTTGAGAAAATCGGTGAAGCACAGTATATAACCACGCTTGATTTGGCAAAGGGATATTGGCAGATCCCGATGCGCCCCATGGATTGTGCCAAAACAGCCTTCGGGACCCCGTGGGGCCTATTCGAATTCACGCGGATGCCCTTTGGCCTCAGCGGAGCAGCTGCGACGTTTCAGAGGTTGATGGACAACCTATTGGCACCCCACGCAGCATACGCGGCGGCATACATTGATGACATCATTATATTTTCCACCAGCTGGCATCAACACCTCCGAGACCTCAGAGCAGTCCTGGGAGAACTCCGAGCAGCAGGGCTGACTGCCAACCCAAAGAAATGTAAACTAGCAGGGAAAGAAACAGCATACCTAGGATTTCGAGTAGGCCGAGGGACAGTTCGGCCGCTCACAGATTAGATTGAGGCTATAAGGCAGTTCCAGGAACCGCGAACCTGGAAACAACTGCGTTCCTTCTTGGGACTCGTTAACTATTATCGGCGATTTATACCCTGCTTCGCGACGCTCGCCACACCACTTACAGACACGTTAGCTGGGAAATCCGTGACGCCACTGAAATGGACACAGGGGATGCGAAAGAGCTTCCAGAATTTGAAAGAAGCAATGCGCCATGACGTTGTCGTGCACACGCCTAACTTTAACGTCCCTTTCGTTTTACAGACGGATGCATCAGGACAGGCGCTGGGAGCAGTGTTACTCCAGAAACACGGGCAGGAGGAGCGCCCAATTGCCTTTGCCAGCAGGAAACTCAGCCAGGCAGAAACCAGGTATGCCACCATTGAGAGGGAGTGCCTGGCAATACGCTGGGCAATAGAATACTTTAAGTACTACCTGATGGGGAGGGAATTCGTGGTAGTAACAGACCACGCACCACTACAGTGGTTGACACAGAAACAGAGCATGAACACCAGGATCACCCACTGGGCTTTGGCTTTACAGCCATTCAAATTCACAGTGATACACCGTCCGGGCTGAGATAACTTTGTGGCTGACTTCTTGTCCAGGTGGGGAGGCGCAGATGACGCAGAGGAAGGTGCGGGCCACATCCATAGGGAGGAGCAGCAGGTGACACATGCCGTCACGAGAGAAAATCAGCCGCCACAAGGCAACTTAAGGGGGGAGGTCTGTGGTAGCGAAATGCCCCCACAGGCTAGTGAGGGAGAGAAGGGAGGACCCACAGACCCCAGACCCCGAGAGCAAGCCCCCAGAGGGGCATACGTACCAGCTGAAGAGCAGCGGGAGGAGGAGCTGCATCCACGGCTGCATCCGCGCGAACCGCCATTACGCCGGTTCTGGCAACAGTTGTTCCCGGCGCGGCGAACAGCTGAGCCAATCCCCGCGGCCGTAGCGGCCGCTGCGGAAAGGTTTAAAAACGCCGGCAGGACAGGGAGAGAGCGGGAGCCAGGGAGAGACAGTACGGGCGGGCAGCCCGTGCTGCGGGCTCACGCACAGAGCGGAGAGCACCCAGCCTGCAGGTCTCAAGCAGGCAGCTTATCCAAGAGCTGTAAGCCTTTCGCGAACAGCAGAGTGAAAGGTGGTCAGAGAGTGCAGGCCGAGGCACTCTCTCAGTATCCTGAAGCAGCTGACTCTCAGGAGGCAGGGGAGCGCTCTGCTGACGGTAGGAGAGGGGAGACAGCGGAGGCTCCAGGAGGGAGCTGGAACCAGGGGGAGCATCCACCAGCTCCTCCTGATTCGGAGGAGTATTTTCTGTAAGAAGGGAGAAAGGAGGAATCACTCCCAGCAGGAGGGAGAACGACCGGGAACCGGGGAACCGGTCTGAGGCCGTCATACAGGGCCTGGAAACATCTAGAACGCATCACCCAGAGGTTGGCGTGTGGACGGGGTGTAGGGGAGGAGAAGCCCCGTGGACCACCATGTCAAACAACCGTGAGTAACACCGTCTATCGGGAGGCCCCACCCAGGATAAAGATCTCCACTGTAGACCCCTCTAAAGGTAATTGATTACATCCAAGTCATGGCAGGTGAGTTGAGGGGAGGGGCAACACCCCGATAGGCCAGGCGGAGCTAGACACAGGCTCCACATGGGGTCTGCCCTCTGGGCCCTATAAACACAGGGGTTACTCACCCGGTGGTGGGGGCTAGGGGTTAAGGTGCCCCGACCCGCCTTTCACTGGCATTTCCTGGGGGCTCCCGTGCCACTGAGAGCCCCACCAGGCCACCCACTCCTGGCAGGGTGCAGTTTTAGGTCATGCCCAGGACCAGGAGCCTCCTTACCATCCCTTACAGCTCCTCCCTTACCTCCAGATGATATCAGCACCCCTCCAACCAGGCAATGTTTTTGCCTGGCCTCCAGCAGCTGAACTGCCCTGTTTATATAGACAGCCCCTGATTCAAAATGGCTGCCCTCATCAGGCACCTGGTGGCTGCCAGCTCCAGGCCCTTAAAGTGGCAGTCACCAACAGTGCCCTGCCACAAGGAGAAAACTGAGAGGAGAAGTTCTGATATATATGGAGGAACTGTCTACATTGCCTCAGGTCTGCTTTGTCAAACACAGGTCATTCAGACAAAATCATAGAAAAACAGGGCCAAAAGCGTCCTCAAGAAGTCATCTTGTCCGACCCACTTCTCAAGATAAAATGGTCCAAGTCTAAATTATTCCAGACAAAAGCTTGTCTAACCTGCTCTTGAAAACTTCCAAAGATGCAGATTCCAATGTCTGGCTGAGTAACCTGTTCCAATGCTTAACCACCCTCATCATTAAGAAGCTCTTCTTAACATCCAACCTAAATGTCCCTAGTTGTAATTTTATACCATTACTTCCTGTTCAGTCCTCTGTGGCCACAAAGAATATCCTATCATCATCTTCCTTATAATCATCCTTGGTATTTGAAGACTCTTATCAAAACTCCTCTCAGTCTTGTCTTCTCTTCTCTAGATTAAATAATCCTAGTTCCTCTAACCTGTTCTCATACATCTCATTTTCTAGCCTCTAATCATTTTCAATCCCATTATACATCCAAGTGCGTATCAGATGCAAACTGCTGAACATTTTTCAGGATTCCCATTGCTCTCCTGACTGCCAAGCTTTCCCAAATCAATTATATATAATGTCTATATTATCTGTAATAATGACTATAGAATACAAAAGAAAGATATAAGGTAAGCCAAAAAAAAACAAAAAAAAGCATTGGTGTAGGCTGTCCCCTCCTGAATAAATGTCTGGTAATGAGAGAGAGAGATGGATTTCATTCTCACCGATTGGTATGAAACCAAGATGCACTATTAGTTCATTATTTGTATCACTGAATGCATTATACATCTTCTATCATTCTGACCAAAGAAAGAAGGAAAGAAAATTCCTAACCTTGACATTTGTTTTAACTTTTTTCTTTAAAAAAACCTGGACCTGGAATTGCCTTGGATTCAATACAGCCCCTAAGACCACTTTCATGGTGACAGCTGTAAGATTAGGAATTCAATCAGTGAAAAAAGAAACAAATGGAATGAGTGACTGCTGTACATTGAAGTCACTTGTTCTAGGAAGTTTTACTGTCTTCCAGAAGTGTTTGTCTGATCCTTTTTTCTGAGTCCAAGTTCTGCTCTCCATTCCACTTGTGTAAAGTCAGAGGAATTCTGCATGTATTCAGCATATCCAGGAACAAACCTATTCTGCAAACACTTAAGCATGTGTGTAGCTTTTCCCACAAGTTTTTGACACTGATGTGGCTCATTCACATGAATGCTTATGCCCATTTGTAAGTATTTGCAGAAGTATGGCCTTCTTACCATAGATTTAGTTCTTACTTATTCGCATAAATGAAGCTACTCTATGCATTTTTATGATGATTCTATACCATGATTGCTGATTCCCTATGCATTTCTGTCCTTTCTAATAGTCCTAATAACTGATTTCTTTCTATAATGTAGTCATGCCTATATTATAATCCTTTCATATAGCTATGAGACAGCGAATTGCTATTTCTACGGTTTTTTTTAAGTTCCCATTAAGTTTTTTTTTTGTTTCCTAATTCCCAGCAACTCTGAAAACATGACACACTGAAGTAGCCCAGCAATGGGAGTCTTGAAAGATTATATCTTTATTTCTCTCAAACATAGCCTGGTATTTTAAAACAAGATACAAGATAAAAACCATTCAAATTATTTACACCACTTAAAAAGTCTGTATGAGAAACTACATGATAGAGGCCAGTTCATCTAATTCTCCTTTAGATGGAAAATAAGACAAGTTCTAATTACATATTTTAACTATGAGATCACCATATATTGCGGCTCATGTAGGAGTTGGTAGTGAAGCTGTAGTGCTGAGATGGAAGCTATATCTAAAAATACATAACAGAGGGTGCCTACAGACATTTAGGGCCCCAGTCTAACTCATGGCACTTTTTATGCAAAATGCCACTAGTTAGAGCACGCCACTTCCCCCGCCCCCCCCAACCCAACAGACTTTTGCCTGTTGGGTTGTGGTGGGGAGGGGAAGAGGGCTGGAGCCTGCCTGTATCAGCCCTGGTCAGCAGGTAGGGGTGCTTCAATCAGCTGCAGTACTAGGGGGGAGCTAGGGCAGGTCCACAAGGTGAGGGGGCTCCATTCCACCCCATGCCCCCTTCCAGCTCTGGCCAGGCAAAGCAGCTGGCAGCTCCTTGCTGCTCCCTTCCCCTTCCCCTCCATCCCCCACTGATAGCCTTGGAAGCAGGGCTGGGCTGGTGCTCACCAACATGTGCAGCAGCCTGGCCCCAGAAAGTGGGAAAAATTAACCCTGGAAAGAACACAAGTTCCCTAAGGTACTTGGCTTTAGAGCACCTTCGTCTATAACCTGATTGGACCAGGGTTAATTTTTTGTGTGATTGGCCATTTTAAAAGCACTCTGCAGCTGCACACATATGTTATCTCATGGATGTAGTGCCCTTTCAAGGAGCCGATTGCTTGAAAAATGTAACTTGTATAAGCACCTATAATTTCATCCATTTAAGAAGGACTTTCAGATTACACACAAAGCTTGTATGTGTGCATGATTGACTAGTAGGAGTTATCCCAAGCTGCATAACAGTTTGAGGACCATGCCACTTTCTTCTCATAAAATAGACATGGGAAATTTCTGTACCAAAGCAAAAAGTTAAGTATATGCATCTTAGTGCTTAAACTTGCAAACAGTAATTTCTGAATTTAGAACCAGTTTCTAGGTCTCATGTGGCATCCCTGCAGCATGAAAAAGCCAGAACTATTCACTGTAGTAAAAGCAGCCTAGGGCTGTTTATGTAATCCAACATCATGCCCCAAGTATAGGGCTATATGTGTGCTAACACCTTAAGGATGTGATTGGACTCTATATCCCAGCTCTTCTAGTTTCTGGAGCAGCTCTCAGAGAGGCATGCAAGACTGCTAAAATGAGAGTTGCCATGCAAGATAGGCATGCAAGACTGCTAAATTGAGAGCTTGAAGCCATACTTAAGTGCCCACTGCTGGAAATATGCAGCAGAGATCCTGGGTCATGCTACCTTTAAAACTGTAAAAAGAATGGTTGACTTAAATGGGATTAGCAACCATAGTAAAAGCTGTTTTGGTTCTTAGATGTTGTAGTTCTTGGTACTATGTGTATGCAGGATCATGCCTTAGGGCCACATGCAGCTAGGCATCTATGGGCTTAAACAGAACAAGATGGAATTTAGGCACCCACATCTCAAAAAATTGATCAACCCCACAAAACTGCTTAGGTTGTCTCCATTTTGACCAGGAAAAAATCACTTGACACCCACACTTAGGTTTCTGAGCATACTTATAAATGACCAGTTCAAGCAGCTAAGCAGCAAAGCTCAGAGAGGATCAGTCTATTAGTCATCCTTTGACCATGCATCTTTCCATACTAACCTATAGGTTAGAGCATTCCCCAGGATGTGGGAGGCTGGGGGTCAAGGCCCTCTTTAGCCTATGGAGGGCTATAACCAATAGACTATTATGTACCATCACTAATGGCTGCACTTTCAAGTGAAAGGGTACCAGGCTTTGTGGTGAACTCAATGCTGTCTGCGTGAGTTAGGCATCCTTGTCAACTGGTCACCTCTCTTCCAAGCATTCTGGACACTGAAATGATGGAGCGCCTAAAATGTAGTTTCTGAGTCAAGTATCGAAACTCTGTGAAGACCATAGGGTGTGCAGAGAAGTTACATTTTTCATGCAATGGTGGCCCCAAAAGCATTCTGTAGCTGTAACAACAAATGCACATGACTGAAGAGAGCTTTTAAAATAGCCAATCATCTGAAAATTTAACCTTGTCTGATGTAGTATCAGACACGGATGTGCTAGGACAGAGTGCCTTAGGGACTAAAGGTTTCCTGTGAGGATTAATTTCAGGTGATTCCACCCACAACCGATGTAGCTTTGCAGGGCTTGGCTGGTGCTCACTTCCCACTTCTCCCTCCTCTCCCTCCCCCACTCCTGCCCCCCGTGTAAGCATCTTTACAGCAGCATCCTAATGGCTGTGCACCCAAAGCTGGGGCAGGAGAGAGAAAGAGCCCCTTCAACTTGTGAACCTGGTCCAGCTCCCCCCAAGACCCCAGCAGGGGTAGCCTTGCACAGCAGGGGGGCTCCATTCCTTCCCCCACCTGAGGCTCTTGAAAATGGTAGCCTTGTGGCTGGGGCACCTGGTGCTGGGGCATGGGAGGGGAAATGGAGGCCCTTACCTTATGGGCCCAGCCCAGCTGCCCCTGCTGGGGGCTTGGGGGGAGCCAGACCAGGCCGAGGCAGGGGATCTCCATTCCCCCCACACCTCAGCTCCAGATGTGGCAACCATGAGGCTGCTGCTATCAAGACACTCAGGCAGGGAGTTCTCCCCCCTCTGCCCCCCCATACAAGCCCAGCCAGACTCCCCCCAAAAAGACCCCAGCAGGGATAATTGAGGTAAGGGGGCCACTCAGTGTGCGGCTCCATCCCCTCCCTCCCCCCAGCCACTGTTGACAGTTGGCAGCCAGCAGGAGTGCAGAGCTGGGGAGATAGGGGGTCTGGCATCCTCCTGGGAGGCTGCTGGGCTGGGCCAGTGCAGGCAGGCTCCAAGGCCCCCTCCAAGCAAGTGCCTGTTAGGTTCATCGGCACTCTAACTCCTGATGCTTTTTGTAAACTGTCATAGTTAATGCACCTCCCTGACAAACTATCTAAACTTTTGTACAAAGCCATGGGTGATTTGTAACTGTCGGGGGGGGCACAATTTAAAGTTTCAGTGATATGTAACGGGGTTCAGAGCAGGCACTCAAGAAACAAAGGAGTTTTGATTTCTAGAGCTAATTTTGATGTTATATTTTACGATACTATGTAATAGCAGATGGAGACTGTTTTAAGAGAAAGCCATGCATGAAGAAAACTGTGATTGTATGATTCATACGTGCATTAACAATCCTAACAAGAAAGTTGTCTTAATATATGGTTAAGTTCACAGTGGGACTGTTCTCCTGATTTTCTCCTGTACATAAACATGCTTTTGTGACATCTAACTGTTAAGCAAAGCAAATGTAAATGCTTTAAAATGTAATGACCTTACCTTGTCAAAAGAACTATAGGTGTCAGTCCTTTCTACTTGTGAACCTTGTAATAATGTCCAGTAGGTTAACAGCTTGTCCTCTTTCAACCTGTCATACTACCAGCTTAGAAACATAAGCATCTTTCATTGTAGTCCACAGGTAAGTTTTCAGTTGCCGCTAGGAAGAAAAGCTTCTCTCAGCTGATGCTGTAGTCACTGGGGGAGTTAAGTAAAGCACAAAGAGTTTTGACAGATTTGGAAGGGTGGCAGGCAGTGCCATTTCAAGAAAGAATTGTAGTCTTTTCAAGCTAGGTGGGCTCCTCTTCCTCATTACTCTTGTCAGCACTGCCATCTTTGAACATCCAGGTAAAAAAATTGATTTCAGAGTTCAGATCATCTTGATCGATATTGTAAGTGGTGGAAATAGCACATACACTTTGATCCGATGGGGTCTCAGAAGAGAGGGCTTGAAAATGAACAGGTCAGTCTCAGAAAAGCAGTCTTCTACCTCCTTAATAAGGGTATCCAGAATACTGTACCAGCATCTATCCAGCATGTTGCACTCCTATAATAGAACTTGGGTTTCTCAAAAGATGACTTTTCCTCTCCTCCCAGTTTTGTGGGAATAACCCATTTGTGAGGCATACAAGGGCCAGGAATACTGTTTTTCTGACAGCTATTAACGTGATTAAAGGTTTGGGATGCAAAATCATCAGCTCTCTTTTCCTTTAGTATAGCCACTGTGGATTTAGCCATCACCATTGCTGTATGATATGTAAAGTCTTTTGATTGAAGCAGCTTGGACAGGTGGTTTATTGCATTAGCACTCTCTGCATAAGAAACATTTAACACAAAAAGTTGAAGTCTTGCACATTTCTGAGAGGTGCATAATTTTCAGCTCCAGCTTTCCAACTCCCATGTGTGATTTCATGCGGAGCTCAAACCATTTCATCAAAATTTTCCCAAACAGCTCTGATAGCCTCAACTTGACAGTTCCAACAAGCGTCACTGATTGATTTGAGTAGGTGCCCCCCCAGAAAAAAAAAGTTCTGATGTCATTTTTTCAAAGACAGAATGTCTCTTCGGGCTTACTTCAATGAAAGTTCATAGAGCCTGGAGAAGTCCAAAAGTATTTTGAACAACTGGATTGCAGGAAACCATGTCCAATACGCAGATTTAATATATAAGCATAGCAATGAACAGAGTAAGCAAGGATTTTCACTAAGTATCCATGTGGCCACACCTTTATCGGGTCGTCTCATGCTGGCAGCTCCATCATAGCATTGACCTCTTAGAGCTGAAATATCAAGTCCCAAGGCTGATAACGTACTCTTGATCAGCATGGCAAGTGAAGCACCGTCCATCTGCAGTGTCTTGTAAAAGCCAATAAACCGCTCTTGTGTTTCAAATGACTGATTATGTAACATACTATGAGACCAACTTGTTCGTGTTTTAACAGATCCATTGTTTTGTCTGTAATGGTGGAAAACACTCCAGCTTCTTTGACTTCAGATATGATTGAACCTAGCACTCATGAAGCCACAATCTCAATTATTTCCTTTCTGATATGAGCTGTGTAGGTAGGTGAAATATTTCTCTGGGTTAACCATAAATCATTGAATCAGGTCATTGTCTGTATTATAAAGTTTCATCAATTCCCCTAAATTGCCTTGATTTGTGGAATCCATTCCCTCGTCATGTCTCCTCAAAGTTATACCCTGGCAAGCGCAACAAAGTACTCTGTATTACAGTTTCTAAATAGGCTTGGTTATCCTCCACTGTTTTGTTTTTTGACTGACTAGTTGGGATCCAACACTCCCTGTTTTACAGGACTGCAGCCTACCCTTCCATTTAGCAACAGCTTCTAGATAGGATTCATACTTTCAATGTTTGCAAAATCTTTTAGTTGCTTTCTTCCATGTTTTAAAAGCAGTCATCAAAGTACTGCTTCCCCATTTGGTACATTGCCAAACGCTTGACAATAAAAGCAGAAAGTTTTGTCATCACGGACACTGTATTCAAGCCATTTATACTCATTATATCACACTTGCCTAAATTTTCTGGGTTTGTTCCTATGGGCACTAGCTGAAAAATCCATTACTGGCTGATATGGACCTTCTTCAATATTTTCTAAAGCTATGTCCAATCCAAAGCAAGGGGCTCTTTTATCAAAAGCTTCACTGACCTCTGTATGAGTGTGTGAATTGGAATCTGGTGTATTGTTGTCACTCTCTTTGCTGTTAACATAATTCTGAACTCCAGAAGAGTCAAGTTCAGTTCCTGATGTGCTTGGCATTGGCGATGCTTTCTTCATGTAGAAAAAGTCCAAACTTAATTGTCTTTTCACCACTGCACAAAGCAAATTATAGGTACATTATTAAATAACTCAGTTTAAACAGACAGTCCTCGACCTGCAATTCAGAAAAATAAGTAAAAAGCAAAATAAAATTCCAAGGCCTAACGAACACATTTGCAAGTGCTGCATTGACTAAAAAAGTGAAAGTCATATGAGAACACTTAATAAGGTGAAATGTCAAAGACACCCATTGGTTATATTATTAAGGTTTGAAAGTTTAGAAATAAACCAGTGGTCGTCAACTTTTTTTCAGTCATGGACCTCTAAAAAGGGGAAAATGGAGGTGGGATCCCCTTTGGATCTCTCTTTCAGCAACACTGGATCCCACCTGAGGTAGTGGCAGGGACAGGATGAGGTGCTGCTACCCATCCATGCTCTGGTGCTGGCACTTGGGTGACCTCCAGCTTCAGGGGGAGCTGCAACTAGCTGCTGTTGGGCTGTCGGCTGCTGCTGCTGCTTGTCTCACCTCTGATTCCAGGGAAAGCAGGAGCAGCAGCAGCACAGCCACCTTTTACTTACCCCCTAGGTGTGCTCCACAGACCCCCAGAAATCGGGGGATGGGGGGAAGGCATGTGCCCCCACCTTGCCCCTCCCCACCCAAATATACCCCTGGGCCCAGTGTTTCCTTTCAGTTGCTGGATACATAGGGGTTCCACAGGCAAGGGGAGTTGAATTATCCTCTTGAGGCACCCAACTCTCCATCTCAATTTTATAGGGATCCTATGAGCACAATTTGTTGATTTGGATCACTCTTCTGAACAAAAGCACCTATTTTTTAAGTGTGCTGAAGCCTAAATGCATGCAGTTATGTGAACATTTGGACCTGGCTCTTAGTTATTCTTTCCAATTCAATTAATATAGTTCCAGTGTACATTATTAACCGTGTGCCTTGGTATTTTCTAGTTGCCATGCCCTCCTGTCTATTGTTTTAAGCACTAACATTTTTTCTTAACTTTTTCTTCAAGGTTGTTTAAATAGAATAAAAATATACACATACAAAAGGTAAATTTCATTTATCTACATTCTCTGACTCCGGAATGAATGTGCCTGAACTCAGGCTCCCTTTCAAATGCCAAGACTCAGGATATTGAGCAAGCAAAAGAGAGTAGCCAAAACAAATCTACTTATTCTACAAGTACAATGTAAGGTGCCAAGCTAGCAGCTTCAATATTGAGTAATTAAGGCCATAACTAGCATTATGGTGGGAATTATCATTCAGGTTGTGACAAATAAATCTACTTGCCTTTAAAACATTGCCTTAAAAAGACATATTTTAGTTCCAGTGTTTGTGCAAGGGGTAGAAAGCTGCTGTCCTTGACACAGGAAGTAGATAACACCTGTCAGTAGAATTCAAACCACCTGCTCAAGCTTCCATTGGGAATTAGGCATGCAGCTGGCTACATGTTCACTGGTTTATAGACTCCACCTTCTTCACAGAAAAGGGTTTTCCTTTCCTTTTTGAATCCTTGGACAATTGATTGATACTTAGGAAGGAAGACACAAAAAAATAGACCAGAAAAATACCGGTGATGGGTTTTCAAAAACTGGGGTCCTGTTTCACTAAATGTATAATATTACAAGATGCAATATGATATTTGCACAATTAGTAATTTACACACAGTATTTATTCCTAAAATGAAAAGTTACACACAGAACACATAAACATGAGTGCTGGAGCACAGTTTCTGTTCCCATAAAGGTAAAAAATAAAATTTTTAAATCAATCTTTTTTTTTTAAATCCTGAATCTTTGACATCAGATGTATGCATAAGAGATTAAGCAAAAAGCCAAAAGTAACAGTTTCAATTGGATTTCATTACTCTACAATGAGGTTGCTCTGTGTTATTTTTGGTATAGCCATTAATGAGCAGCACAACCACACCAGCCTAATAAGCATTTGCTTCAGATTTTCTTTTATTAAAAATAAAGTCACAATTCATTCGGAGAAGGGTTTACCAAAAAAGACTGGGTTATGGAGTGGAATGTTTCCCTTTGTGTGCATTTTTTATGGCTAACGGAGGATTTTGTAGGTGACCTCCCTAGTGTTTCTTTTTCGTTTCTTTTTTCTTTATTTTTCCAATTTTTTCCCTTAGATTTCTGTGAAGCATGAACTGTTCTTTTAATGGTCTGGAACCAGAGATTTCAGGGGGTGGAGGTGAAGAAAATGGAAGAGAGGAAAAAGAATCTCACACTTAATACCTGATAGGGTGGGACATTTCTGTAGAATGGAATATTTTTTTTTATTTCATTCCTGAGTAAAATACAGTTGCCCCATGTTCCCTGCACCTCATTCAGAACGGAATGTCTCCTTTCTTAACATATACCGGAGAAAGATTTTCTGAAATGAGCTAAGTCAGACAAATAAGAAAAGATGCTCCAAGCATGAAACTGCTTAACAAAAATGGTATATTTCATAACACAAATGAAAATAAAAAAGAACTTCTTATGTCTGTACTTGAATCCTTTGTCTAAATGAGCACCACATGTCAGGGCTTCTCATAGAGAAAGGGGAATTTTTCCTTTTTGAATCTCACATATGGTACACACTGCAGCTCAGATTGAGGAAAGAATGCAACCAAACTACGCAGTTTCATTGTTTGGGTTGCTGGGTCACAAACTTCTACTCATTTATTGGAAAGGGTAGCTTTGAAAAGTTGGAACAAATACAGCCCATTTACAGCCACTACAGCTGGCTTCTTGCACACAAACAAAGATTGTCAGTGGCCCATTAGCAGATACAAGGAATCTCTCATTCACATCCTGATCTATTTTCCATGGAAATCAATGGGTATCTTTCTGTTTACTTTAATAGAAAATACATTGTTTCCTAAATGATGGTACTAATAAGAATTTAGGATCTATTAAGACTTTGTTTTAAATTGCCTATTTCAAATCTAAATATTTTGCAATGTATCAAAAACCCAGTCCGATTTTACAGCTCTGGCACTTCAGTGAGTCTTTTGAGCCTATAATAATTTCATAGATTTCATAGACATTAGGGCTGGAAGGGACCTCGGAAGATCATCGAGTCCAGCCCCCTGCCCAAAGGGCAGGAAGTCAGCTGGGGTCATAGGATCCCAGCAAGATAAGCATCCAGTTTGCTTTTGAAGGTGTTCAATGTAGGCACTTGAACCACCTCTGGCGGCAGGCTGTTCCAGACCTTGAGGGCTCGGACAGTAAAGAAATTCTTCCTTATGTCCAGACTGAAACGGTCTTGTAGTAGTTTATAACCATTTGACCTAGTCATCCCTTGGGACGCTCTGGTGAACAAACGTTCCCCCAGATACTGGTGGTCACCCCTGATAAACTTATAGGTGGACATCAGATCACCCCTGAGCCTGCACTTTTCCAGGCTAAAGAGCCCCAGGGCTCTCAGCCTGTCATCGTAGGGTCTGCTTCCCTGACCTCTGATCATGCGCTTGGCTCTTCTCTGGACTCTCTCAAGCTTCTCCACATCCTTTTTGAATTGTGGAGCCCAAAATTGAATGCAGTACTCCAGCTGCGGCCTCACCAAGGCTGAGTACAAGGGGAGAATGACGTCCCGGGATTTGCTTGAGAAGCATCTATGGATGCAAGCCAGTGTTTTGGTCGCTTTACTAGCCGCTGCATTGCACTGCAGGCTCATGTTCATCTTGTGGTCAGTGATGACCCCCAAGTCTCTTTCTTCCGTAGTGCTAGCCAGCATAGCACTGCCGAGCCTATAAGGATGCTGCAGGTTTTTCTTCCTAAGGTGGAGAACCTTGCATTTATCAGCGTTGAACACCATCAGATTCTCATCCACCTATTTGCTGAGCCTGTCCAGGTCAGCCTGGATCACCCTCCTGTCTTCTGGTGTGGATGCTTTGCCCCAAAGTTTGGTGTCATCGGCGAACTTGGCCAGTCCACTTCTGACTCCATTGTCAACATCATTAATGAAGATGTTGAACAGTACAGAGCCTTGGGGGACCCCACTGGTCACAGTACACCACAATGAGTGACTTCCATCAATTACTACCCTCTGGGTCTGACCACAGAGCCAATTTTCCAGCCAGTGGATCGTGGTGGACCCAAGGCGACAATTGGCCAGTCTCACCAAGAGGTGATCATGGGATACCAGATCGAAGGCTTTTTTGAAGTCTAGATATATGACATCAATCTCTTCTCCCTTGTCCAGGTGATAGGTCACCTGGTCGTAGAAGGAAATGAGATTGGTCAAGCAAGACCTACCCACAACAAACCCGTGCTGGCTATCCCTTAAGATGTTGGCGTCGGCCAGTCCATTAAGGATGGCCTCTTTAATAAACTTTTCTAAGATCTTCCCTGGGATAGAAGTCAGGTTAATGGGCCTATAGTTAGCCGGATCCACTTTCCTCCCTTTCTTGAAGATAGGCACCACATTGGCCTTCTTCCAGTCTTTGGGCACTACACCAGAGCGCCAAGAGTTTTCAATGATCCGTGCTAGAGGCTGGGCTATGATGCTCACCAGCTCCTTTCCTAATGGAAAGGCCGGGTACCAAGCCCTGCATAGTTCATTGAAGCACTCAGGCCTAGATCCTGAAAGGTATTTAGGAACCTAAGACCCAGGGTGTTACCCATAGAAAATGATGGTAGAAAGTCAATTTCTCTTGTGTACCAGTATTCAAAAAGCATGACCAGGCATATTTTCCAAAGAACCTCAAGAACAAAATAACATGAGGATTTAGCTCTCTCAAATAAAATTTGTTCTGATATTTTTAAGACGGAACAAAAGAACAAGTATAGCTTACCAAAAATGTCATGATTAGTTCGTATTTAATAAATTACTTGTTCTGCTTACGCTGCCTTTTTGTCTTCCAAGAATTGTCTGGCATATGCTTGAGTATCTGTTATAAATGGAGAATAATAAAACGTATGTTTTAAAAGAGTTTAATGAAGTCCAGAACAAATTAAACCAGAAGTAGCACAACAAAAAGCTTATTAATATTGCTACACTGGGGACCTCTTAAAGGCATATAACTTTCAGAGTATTCCAAGTTCCATCTTGCACAGTACCTGGAGCAAGAAGTGGGTTGAATGCGTTTCACAATGTGTCTTATTCTCAGTAAATCAGCTGTTAACTTTTGAACTATTTTTCATTGAAACAGTCAAATAATCATTGTTCCCAGGGGACTTTATTCCTTTTTTAGATGCGTGCTTTAGAGCATAAATTGACTCATACCAGGTTTAGATTAATCTATCTCTACAGAGTCAGTTAATAATTTAAATTTCCTAATAATAGACCTCCCATTAAGAATTTTCTTTGCCCTACTGAACTACCTATACTCACTTGGACCACCCTCACTAATTCCTTTTACCATCTTCTTGAAGTTTTCACACTATATTGCAGAGACTGAGTCAGCTGAGAAAAGTGCAGTTTTACCTCTCCATTTTTTTCTTACCTTAGGAGAGTTTACCCTAATCAATGTGAAGAGTTTGATGTAAAATGTGTTCCCAACTTGTGAGGCACAAGAAGTAAAGGAATGAATTGGCCAAATTCATTTAAATTCTTTATTAATATTTAATGATGCATATAGGGACTTCATTGGATTTGAAAAAAAAATAACTCAGCTTCTACATAGTTTTAAAAATTCAACAAAAAGCTCAGAGTGTGCCAGGGGTGTTTTTTAAATAAACTACTCAAATCACAGAAATCCAAATGTTAAGCTATCTAATTGGCTGATTAGTTTGTGTTTTCAAATAATTAAGCATATACTTTTACAACTTAATCGCATTTTAAAACCATATGTCATCAATCATTACAAATAGAAATCATATAAAACATTTGCCAAAAAAAGTCAATTCTTGTGCAGTTACTATCAGACATTTACCATTTTAATGAAAAGATGCACCATGTCTGATTAATCCCATTTGGTCTACAAGAGTAAGCTCTGCTGCTTGGCGTTAGGTATCTAAAGGTATGGGCCTATTAAAAGAAAGTGTGAGTATGGGATTGGAGATTAGATCTCAATCAAGTCTTGCTTGCTAGTACAGGGGGAGCCCAGGATCCTGCAAGTTCCTGCACCAGCAAGTTGAAACCCAGGTGCCGACAATCATCTGATTATCAGTTTGGGCCATGGACTAAACTGGATCTGGAACCAACCCCAGTTCAGTCCCTGTTCCCAGATGACAATCAGCTGATCATCAGAATCTCAGATGGGGGTGTTACAGGTCCCCAAGAGCCAGGACATATAAAAATAGCATATGCCTTCCAGCTAATTGAGACACAGGGTTTTTACTCATTCCTGAGGTCCCCATCCACCAGGACCTATAACACCCTGTTTGCTGCCCAGCTGAGTGGTGTGCACAGGTTTTATTCATCCCCAGAACCTACAGCAGCCCAATCCTGGGGTACCCATGCTCCAGAATCATTAAAACCATGTGTGCTGCCCAGCTGGATGGGAGACATGGTTTTTTCAGGTCCTCATAAAAACTGGAAAAAGGCTTCTTGACCCTGGGATCCCCAGGTCCTGGGGATGTCAGAATATCATGTGTGCAGCCCAGCTGCACATGCAGTTTTTAGAAGTTTGGGGTGCAGTGAGAACAAGATCTGGGAGTTGCTCTCTGATGTCAGGGTCACCGCATGCCCAACTAGCTCTGGGGATTAGGGACTGATTCTCTCCCAAGCCCGACTGGGTAGGGAACAGCTGTGTCCTGGACCCTGGGGAGGCCCCATACTAGATCCTGACAGCATAAGGATCTGTCATGGGCCAGCTCCAGCTGACCACACATTTCATTTAAGGCATGATACAAACAAAACACAGTTAATTCCTCATTATATGCCTTAAATTCACTTGAATGTATGACTGGGATACTGTTTAAGGTGTGATTAACCTTTTAATAATGTCTTAAATGTATGTAATCAGGGGGTGGCACACGCACCAATTCAAGGAATTGGGAATTGGGGGGTGGCACATGCACCAATTCAAGGCCTTAAATGCCTCTACACCAATGCTCATAGTATGGGGAATAAGCAGGCGGAACTCGCCCTCCAGATAGCTAGTTCAAACCCAGACATAGTCACATAATCACAGAACCCTGGTGGGATTCATCCCATGACTGAGCGGTTAACGTTAGGGGATATAGACCATACAGGCGGGATAGAACGAGTAGGAAAGGCGGGGGTGTGGCGCTCTAGGTCAAAGAGATCCTCAACTAGCAGGATGGGGTCAGAGGAGGGGCAGGCTGAAGTTCTCTGGGTCAGAATACAGGGGGTTGTGGGGAAAGGGACTTAATGGTGGGGGTCTACTACAGACCTCCCAACCAAGAGGAAGAGCTGGACCATGAATTCTCGGGTCAGCTTGCAGAGGCACTTAAGGCAAGGGATGTAGTCGTCATGGGTGATCTAAATTACCTGGACATCTGCTGGAAGGAGCAGTCAGCCTGGTCGGAGTGCTCACAAAGTTTCCTTGCCAAGATACAGGACCTCCACTTAACCCAGGAGGTGCACAGTTCCACCAGGGGAAATGCCCTGCTGGACCTGGTCCTGGCCACAGGCAATGACCTGGTGAGGGGACTCCAGGTTCTTGACCACCTGGGCAACAGTGATCATTGCCTGCTGGAATTCACCATCCAGAGCAAGGTGTCAAGGGCCTGTAGGAAGGCAGTAGCCCTTCACTTCAGGAGGGCCAACTTCAATGAGTTGAGGAGATTGGTAGGAGAGGCACTGGGGTCCTGGAGAGTAGGGATGCCCAAAATGAGTGGTCGTTCCTTAAGGAGATGATACTCAGGGCCCAAGGGGTGACAATCCCAATGAGAATCAAAGGAGGTTTGACAATTACCTAGCTGGGGTCATTTGAGCCTAGTTTTCTCTCCTGGCCAGGGCAGGGGGTCAGACTAGATCTGCAAGGTCCCTTCCAACCCTACATTTATGAATCTATGTAACAGACTTCAATCCTTTTCAAGGCATAAGGCCACAAAAAATCCTAAACAGGGATTAGCTTCGCTTTACATGATCTACAAGTTCACAAAAAAATGGAGCTGAATATAAGCTCCTTGTCCCAGGATATCATGACAAGCACAAAACAGCATGGCTCAGCCAGTATTAAATTAAATGAGGGGTGTTAAATTTATAGCCCACAGAGCTGTGTCACTGGGGTCAACAGGTGGCCAGGGTCCATCTGGCATTCCCACCTTGCTGCTGCAGCAGCAGGGTAGGGTGTGTAGCCAGAGGCCACCTGGTATGGCCCACTGAGGCAAAGGGCACAAGAAGGGGATTTATTCCACCCTCTGTCCCCTCATGCAAGTAACTGGGGTCTGCCATCCCTGACTGCCACTTCCACCGATCATTCCTAGCACAGGTCAAACAGTGGAATAAGCACCCTCCCTGCCCCCTCTGCCATACACCAGACAAAGAGGGAAAATAACTTTCCTCTGTGCCCCCCTTGCCTAAGGGTGCCATGCTGACCAGCTTCTGGCCATGCCGCCACCCTGCCACTGGAGTGGCAAGGGGACAGGGACCCGGATGGGGCAGTAGCCCCTGTCATGGTTTCCTGGAAGGAAAAGCCTCTTTCCAGTGGGGGAGCTATAGTGCTGGCAGGGTGGGAACAAGGCAAGGCTTATTCTGCCTCTCACCCCACACAAGGAGCAATCAGCGGAGGTGGCGGTCAGGGCTGGTAGACCCCAGCTGCGGTCCCCTGGGGGCAGAGGGGGAGGAGTGCGGAATAAACCCTCTTCCTGCCCCCTTTGCCTCAAGGGGCTATGCCAGCTGGTGTCTCCCAACTGCTTGGTTGCTCAGAAATCAGTAACTGACTCAGTCAGTTGCTGGCCTCAGATCTCCTGCAAGACACCACAGCTAGGGACAGACTTTACACATAAAGAGGTTTAAGTGATTAGAAACCAATTTAAACCTGTAAAAGAACAGAAAGTCAGTGCACATAAAACGGTTTAAAAATGGATGCAACTGGTTTAAGATAGACCTGGATGGATGTAGTATCAGATTTAACTGATTTAGGTTAAAACAGTCTATTGAACTTCTGTCCCAAATGCCCTCCCAACTCAAGTTACCTCACTGTCCTCCAGAATCCCATGCTCCTTTGCATACCCATAGTGTCTGCTCCATGGATGTTGGCCGGCCCCACACCCCTGGCCTGTCACATCACTGAAGCCTATGCTCCCCAGCCCTGTGTGCTGCCTGTGCCTACCAGTGACAATGTGGGGGCCCCCAGCTGTGCTTGTTTGGGGCTGGGGGGCTGGTGCTGGGGGGCTGGTGTTGGGCCACAGGGCAGGGTCCTCTCAACCCTGCTCCTGCCTGCCCATATAAGCTAAGCCTGACAGACCAAAGGGAAGGGTGGGGGAGTGCAGGCTCCCCTGAATTGTGATTGTGGGGGCTCTCTTCCTCCCTGCCCCCCACCACTGCCAGGCTCAGTTGACATGTGCAAGGAGGAGCTGGAGCTGAGATCCATGACAGGACTGTCAGCCAAGCTGCTCAGTCCCAGGAGTGGGGGCAAGCAGAAGCTGCTGACCTACAGGCCCAGCCCCTGCACTCCCCAACCCTACCCCCTGCACTGCCCAGCTCAGCTGATATGGGCAGGCAGGAGCAGGGCTGAGAGCCACATGGGCTGTTAGCTAAGCCAGACAGCACAGACAGCACCAGGGAAGGAGGGAGAGCAGAGTCCCCCTCCCTGTGCAGTGCTTGCTTGGTTGGGGGAAGGGGGGGGGGGCTAGGGATGGACCACTTCTGGACCCCAATCCCCCTACTGAGTGGCTCACCCAACAACCCTGGCATGGCTCTCAGCCCTGCTCCTGCCTGCCTATGTCAGCAGAGCTTGGAAAGGCAGGGGGAAGGATGTGTGAGTGTGGGCACCCCCCAAGGTGTGCTTGCTCAGGTCTGCAGGGGCTGGAGCTAGGCCTGCAGGGTGCAGGTTCTGTTTCCCCCCAGCCTCCACTGCTGCCCAGCTCAGCTCACATGGACAGGCAGGAGTAGGGCTATGAGCCATGCCAGGACTGTCAGTCAAGCCACTCAACTCTGAGAGTGGGGCTGGGATAGCAGAAGCCACTGCCTCGCAGGTCCAGCCCCTCTACACCTAAGCCAGCACAGTTGTGGTGGGGGCTATGCTCCCCTTCATCACCTGGCTCTGCCCAGCTCAGGTGACAGCCCACCTGGGTCTCAGTCCTGCTCCTGCCTGCCTGTGTCAGCTGAGCCTGGCAGGGTTGGGGGGAAGGTTCATAGACGCTAGGGTCAGAAGGGACCTCAATAGATCATCAAGGCCGACCCCCTGGTCGGGGGAGGTTGGAGGAGCACGTGCATTCTGTCTATTCCCGGTTCAATCTGTGCAGTTTAGAGAAACCTGGGTAGATTGAATTGGCTGCACCTCGGGCTTCTTGAATGTCTGTACTTATCCCATGTTACACAGCTTCAGACATATACTTCACCTATGGTGTGTCTACACCCCTCAGGAGCAAGCCAGGACCACTGCTGAGAAATAACCCTCACTCCCTCACTCCTGCTCTGCATGCTCCTGAGTGCATTAATTTCAGACCAGGCCTGAGAGCATCTCCCATCACAATCCTCCATGTTTCTGTCTTAGCAGAGACGGAGCACATGCACTTAAGTCTATTCTAAGCCACCCACACTGCCTACTTTGTGGGCTTGGGTGCAGACACAGCAGGAATGAATGAGCAAGGCTTATTGCTCAGCATGCTCTGAGGTTGCTCTGGAGGCAGCATGCCTTTAGTTGCCTATGTTTATTATGTTTCTAAAGTCCTTCCTGCCCTTATGGTCAAATGTTTATCCAAATACATCTTCCAGCAAAAAAACATGTGCTTCTGGATATTTTCCTTCAAATAACAATAAGGCCCCAATTTTTCCATACTTCTATTAAGTAGTTCCTTACATTAAAAGAGCCCACACTGAAATGAATAAGACTACAGTTGTAGAGTGAGATCTCACTTCCTAGAAGTGAGGTTGACATAATAAGGTTAACAAATTAAGGGAATGATTTTCAGATGCACTTAACAGTGGCCCAACTCTGCTCTGTTAATGACAATTGCAGTTGATCTTCAATAGGAGAAGAATTAGGCCACTGCTGAGCACTTTTGTAAGCCACAACTTTCAAGTGTTTTTAATTCCCAGTAGAATCGAGCTGATATTTCTGAATGATACCATTCAGTCTGTCTGCTTTGACTGAACTCTGATGTCAGAATTTGTGACTGCCAATGATAATCTTCCAATATTCCTTTTTAATTTAAGTCTTTAGTATAAAATATATTCTCGGTCCTTCACGAGGCTCTGTACTAACTAAGCCCCTCTTATACCCATTGTTAAGAACAACCCTCTGCACTGAGCTGTATTTCATTCTGCTAGGCAGTCAAACAACTTTATAAAAGGGAGGGAGAAACAGAAGCAGTCTGGGGTTTCCCAGAAACTATGGAAAGCTTTTGACTTTGTTCATTTTTTTAACCAAAAATAGTTCTCAAAGGAAAAATATTCGCTCTTTTTGTCTAACACTTTCCAAAATGGAACAAAACCTTTAAATGCTCTAAAAGATTTTTTAATGCTAAAAAACCATGCTATTCTACAAGGCTTTAAATTATAGGTTCCTGGTTCTTCCATCTCTACACACTAGCCAAATATAATAATGCAGGAAACATAATGCCAGTTTAGCAGGTTTGGAAATAATGTTGTTGTGTTTCTTAATACAGAGCACTTTCCCATGATCTCCTCTCTGTCACTTCCAACAATGGTGATGTGGCAAGATGTAGTCAATGACAACAGTGAATCAATGAATAAATGATACCATTCTTCTTTCTACTGGCTGCTTAAATTCCTGGGTGATTAATTATGAAGTGTGATAAATCACATTTTATTTTACCTTGATCCTGTATATTCTTTCTTCGCACCCCATTATATGTCTACAATGAGCGGATTGAGCCATCATTTATAATTTATAAATTTTCTATTTAAAGAAGACTAGCATTGGATAGTCATTGGATTTTATAAACTAAAACAACACTATTCCCAAACCATTCTGCATTATGCCTCTACAAATACTAACAAAACCTGTAAGGAAGATAAAATAGTCCATGTCTTATTAAATTAGTTCAGAGTGGCTGACGTTGTTTGTCAACAATTGGTAGATAGCTATAGTTATGAAGCTGTTCTTCCTTTGACAACAGGTTTGACACATGGGAAACAGTTAAGCAGTCTTTCTGGTGGTCTTTAAATAATGCTTGCAACTCTCCTCAGTCAAATTCCCTCTTCATTATTACACATATGATATAACTTTTTATTTTATTAGCTTATGAAAGTGGGAATGGAAAACAGGAAACTTTTTTTAAGTAATGGGCATACTACCTAAGTTAAACAAAAACTTTTCTAAATCCATCACACCTATTTTGTCGCAACCTATTTTACACACCCACATATAAACAAACACCAATAAAAGAAAAAAGAAGAGACGGATAAAGGAAATAAAAGCAATAAGTATTAGCTTCTTCTGATGATCGTGTGATTGGTAAATACAATTATCAGATTCAAGCTTCAAGATGTTATCTAACTCACTTCTCTGAAAAACTGGACTAGGAAATGGAACCCAACACTTCCTGATTCTTAGATGGCATGAAAATCCTGAGTCCAAACCTACTTCCAGCTCTGGGTGATTCTGTAATTTATACATGATACTTCCTGGCATACTATTTAGTAGGGGGGTGTGAAATGGACCGTATTCGATTCAGATTCGGATTCAGCCTGAATTGGGGACAGTGATTCGATTTGCTGATTTGGATCACTGTCCCCAATAAGATTTGGCTGAATCCGAATCTGCAGATTCGATGCTGATTCAGAGAATCAGCATTCAGCCATAAACACAGCTTTAAATGTATTTTCTACATACCTAAAGGTACCAGGCATGGCTTGTGAATGCTGCAATGCTGGGGTGGATGGGGCGTCCCACAGGAGCACGAGCAGAGGACAGTTTGGCAGTGAACCCAGAAGTGGACCGGAAGTACTTCCAGTCAACTTCCGGGTGCACCAGAGAATACACAGGGAGCCCCCCTGCCCCCGCACTCCCTGGAATCGATTCAGAGGGTTCCAGTTTCATTAAGAGAGATTAAAGGGTCTCCTGATTCAATTCGGATTCGGAGATTCAGCCACCAAATTGGGTCAAATCTCCACTGAATTGAATCAGGAACTGAAGCTTCCCACAGCCCTACTGTTTAAGCTATTGTAATCATTCTTTTCATTTTCATTCATTCTTTCATGATGATGGTTTATATGGCTGTAGAGCCCAAAGGCTCCAATCAGGACCAGGATTCACTCTTGCTATGAAGATAAGTTAACATAATGAGCAACTGGAGTCAATAAAGAAGAACTAATTTTTACCCTTAGAAAATTTGGCCCCATAAAACATGGTTTCCATCTTTAGAAACTTTTTGCGTCAAATCCTCAGACCTTTTATTTCAAGTTAAAGGGATAGAGCGCCATAGTAGATATGCAAAATGCCTGGGCCTACCCACAGAACAATTTCCCTGTACAGAAACTGAAGAAGATGCTATTAGGAAACTTTTCAAGGACTCCCTTCACAAATTTTTGTATAGAGGCATGGTAACAGCAGGGCTAAGGTAGAGAAATAATGTATTGGGGTGACACTGCTTTATACACAGTACTATAAAATTTCTCAGCAGCACAGATCAGGGGTCTCAGAGATATGACCTGAAGACTGAATATGGCCTGCAAAGCCATGTCATTTGGCCAACAGGGCTGAAAATTTGGCAGTGGAGCAATCAGCAGAAGCATTAAATACTGTAGCTCCCAGGGTAGGGAGCAATAAGCACCTGAGGAAAGAGAGCTATAATTCAGGGAATATATGCACTGCAATTACAACTGTTACTGAAGTTTGAATAGATATATCTGAGCTTACTTTAAACCAGTGGTGCTCAACTTTTTTCCCTGGAAGGTCAGATGGGCAGTGGCCCAATTGTCTCTGGGCCAGATTCCACCAGTGTTCTCAATCTGGTACCAAGGTGCAGTGAGCACCATCTAGCCATGTGGAGTGGGGTGCAGGGTAGCTCAGGCCTAATCCAACCCTGCAAGGGAAAAGGCAGCATGTCTTGGCCCTGGTGAGGGGAAAGAGGTATGACTTGACCCCAACCCAGCCCTGTGGTAGGAAGGGGTGTGATCCAGCCCCAATTCAGATGCAGGGGAGGGGGCATGACCTGACTGTGACCAGCAGTGTGGGGTTTGGGGGTTTGGTAGGTGGAAGATGACTGCATATGGCCATCACTCCTACCCGCAGGCCAGGTGGAGTGGCTCCATGGGCCACATTTGGCCGATGGGCCAGAGGTTGAGCATCCCTGCTTTAAATTAACTAACTTAGATACTGCTATCATGCAGCCATGGCAGAATGGAGCTTAGCACCTTCTCAAGAAACTGGGTAAATACTTAGGGCAGCTACCCCATAGAGCTCTGTGTACCACAGGTACCCTGTTAATAGTCTCTGAGCCAGATAATTTTAACCTAAATCAGGTTTATCTACACAAGTCACAGTTAATGAAGTGATAGTACTGTAGCCAGAGCCTCAGATACATCCCAAGGTCTTTCTGTGTTACTCTGGCTGCATCTATATGAGACTCTGACTGCAGTTGTTATTGCAATTATTTAGTACTTGCATAGACAAGTACCAAATGACTGCTCAGTATATGGAGTTACTAAACAGTAGCGTCCCCAAATGTGCAGTAACTCATTACTACTGAGCAGTAGCTTCTCATCATGCTTCATCAGCATTTTGTGCAGATGCAGCCACTGACCAGCAAAGTAGCCTCAGCTCAAAAAGGCGCAAAGACCCTTCAGATCTGGCATTCAGTATGGAAGGCATTCAGCCTACAAGGCGTTCAGCATGGAACCGAAAGTCTACTCCTATTCCCTGGACTTTGTGCTCTGCGAGGAACCAAATTCTCAGTCTTCATTTTTCAAATAAAATAAAATAATTTGGGACATAAAAATTGCTTAAATTTGAACAGTCTTGAAACATTTTAACAAAAATACATTTTTAAAGCTGAAGTTTTCAGTATTCATTTGGAATATTTTTAATATGATGGCACCTCAGCATAACAAGTCTTTTCAAATTCCAGAGTAACAGCATTTTGATTGATTGATTGGTTGGTTGGGGGTTTCATCTTTTTTTTTTTAATTCATAAAACTTAATCCCACTGCTATAATTCCAGTCAGGTCCACAAGGTCAGCTGTGGGCACATCTACACGTTCATTAATGCGCCTTAGTTACTGGAATCAGAACTCATGGCAGAGGTGACATCTTTTATTAAACCAACTAGATTTTGCAAAAAAATTCTTTAATTGCAAGCTTTCAGGCACAAGCACCCTTCTCCATGCATAAGAGAAAACATTGTGAATGCTCTTCCAGGTAAAAATGAAATTTCAGATTTCATAGGCAATTTAACAGTATGGTAAAATATCCTGTTTGGCACAGTTCATTTTATGAGAGAAAATTTGGAATAGTCTGTTGACCTCAAAGTTGTTTGGTGGCAAACAGGATGTAGTCATATTTCCTTCTGGTTATGATATTTTATAATTCACAGAAGACAAAAAGGATGGAATGCTCTTCTGGGCAGGAATTTCTTATGTGGTGAGATGTCTCTGGGCTCTGTAATGATGCAAATTAGCTCAAACAAATGCAGGAGCAGGGTCTCAGGTTTCAGGTGGTAAAACTTGCATCCTCCTTGTAAAATTATGAAGATTTCATTTTAAAAAACAGCTAAAATTCAATATCTTCCATGTGTCAGTTATCCAAGTTGTAGTCGTATTGGTCTAGTTACTGCACATTTAGTTTAGAACCTTTAATAAGAGGTACTAACTGAATGCGCAGTAGCACTGGTGCACAGTTTTTTGTAATGCTTACTGTGCATTAGCCTAATAACACTGTGCAGTAGGCTATTAGCACAGTTAATAACTGCAATACTACTGTGCAGTGTTATTAGGCTAATGCACAGTAAGCGTCTTGTGTAGCTGTGCCCTGTGACAACTAAACTATTCAAGTTGCTTCCTTCCTTCAACAAGATTATCATCTTTTACAATGCAATCATCTTTTATGTAACAAAGCACATAAAGACAGACAAACAAATTCTATGCTGGTGCAAACAAGCAAAACTCCACTGAACTCCACACAGCTTCATCTACTCAGCAGTTGAGAATTTTGCTCAGAGCGTACAGGTTTCAATGTGCAAGTTTGTTTAATAATAAGGCAGCTTGCAGTCATGCACAAAACTGCTCTTGATGCCAATAGAATTCTATGCACAGATCTAGGGTGGCATGTATACTATATATGCACACTTAAATACCCAGAGTTTACATGGAAAAATTATTATTTAATTTAAAACAAATAAATTCAAAGGAACAAATCCTGAGAACGTGTAAACTATCCAACTAATATTCTCTATCAGCACAAGAGTTCTGAAAGGAACCAGATCATCTCTGTCTCCAAAAGAACTACACAACTGCAATTGGATAATAAAGGTCACATCAAGTGAAGCACTCATTTTAACTTCCCCAATATATCATTATTTTTACAATTTATGTATTTTATAATAACCATACTATAGAATATTAGAAAGTCTTAAAAGATCTCATAAATAATGTGTAGCTGATGTTCTCAAGAAAACATTTGTCAAATCAAGAGGAAGAAAAATTTCTTTTGCAGTTGACAATAGAACACAAGTTTTTTTCAATACGCTTAACACAAAGCAGAAGAAAATAACTACATATTCCCACAGTCACGTTCTTATCCTTCTCTGGAGACAGCTTTTACATATTTAACAAATACTTCCCAGACAAGATTGTGTTCATATAGTAATTCTTGTCTTCTGGATGCTGCTTAGCTTACCTTGTGACTCATCTTGTCAGCTACTAGCTTTCTGGAAATTGTGCAAATAAATCAACTGCAGCAGCTTTTTCCACTACCTCTACCAATGGCTAAACTTTCTAATTCATAAATATTGCAATGATATGTTTTTCCCCATTACTACATTCAGTTAAGTGACAGGATCCAAAATTTAGTGCTCAGTAACCCACATCATCTTCTACTATATTTCAGCAGTCCAAGAGAATTTTATCTGAAACAAATAACCATCAGGAAATACAAATGTTTTTTCCAAACTTCTCTAAATTCTATTCTTTAAATTCCAAGATTACAAGCTTGCAGCTAGCATCCCCAAAATGTCCTGCTCAAAAAAATGTAAAAATTGTGAAGGTAATGTGTCTGGGAGGGGGGGATGTGGGGGACAGGGGAGCTGTTGTTATGTTAGCCAAAACAGTTTAGCCAATCCTACATTGAAAAGGTGAGAAAGGGAAGAGGAAGTTATTGAACTCTTGTAAGATTAATAGATTTTTAAGGCTGGACAGGACTTCTAAGTGTCCAGTCTGATCTCCTATATAATCCAGGCTATAGGACACCTTTGCATCAACCTCTTTTTTAAGTTCAATATCTGAGTTTGAATTAAAGCATATCATTTAGGGAAGAAAATCATCTTGACCTAGCAAACTTGTTCTAAACATTCCTAGTGGTGGAGGTTCCTCCATAATACTTGGTAAGTTCTCCCAATAATAAATTACAATGATAACTTCACTGTTAAAAGGTTGTGCATTACTTCTGGTCTATATTTATCTACATTCAACTTTCAGCCACTGGATCTTGTTATACTTTTGTCTGCTGTATTGAAGAGCTGTCTATTATAAAATTCTGTTCCCTGATGTAGGTACTTATTGGCTATGATCAAGTATTCACTTTAACCCTCTCTTTGGCAACCTAAATAGATTGATGTCCCTGAGTTCTTCACTGTAAGACAGGAGCATTGGTTATAGCCATGTTGGAATAAGGATATAGGCAGACAAGGTTCTTTGGGTAAATGTGATAACTTTTATTAGACTAACTAAAATAGTTGGAAAAATTATTCATTGCAAACTTTTGGGTACAAAAGGAAGAAGGGTGTTTGTACCTGAAAGCTTGCAAAGAAGAATTTTTCCAACAATTTTAGCTGGCCAAATAAAAGATATCACATTTACCCAAAGAATCTTGTCACTGTAAGACATGCTTTCCAATCCTTTAATCACTTTGTGGCTCCTCTCTGTATGTTCTCCAATTTTTCAAAATCCTTCTTGTAGTATGGGCAACAGAACTGGACACAGTATTTCAGTAGAAGTCACATCCATGTCAAGAACATAAATAATATATCCTCACTACTCAGTAGTCTCCTGGTTAGGCACTCAAGGATTTTCATAGTTGTTTTTGTTACAGCATCACACTTGGGCTAGGGACAGAAGTTACACATAAACCAGTCTAAGTGATCAGAAACTGGCTTAAGCCTGTAACAGAACGTAAGTTCAGTGCACATAAACCAGAATCAAAATGGCGAAAACCAGTTTCAGATAAACATGGTTGAACATAGTATCAGACCTAACTGATTGAGCTCAAACCAATTTATGCAACTTCTGCCCTGGACCCCTTCCTGGTTTAAGTTAAACCAGAGTCCCCCAACATCCCAGCATGTTCTGCAGCCCTTGGCAGAGCTGTGTTCTCTGCTCCAGAAGAGCAGGGCTGCCCCACCCCTCTGCTCCCTAGCCAGAGCATGGTTGAGCAGGGGCAGGGGGGTGGCAGACACCCCCCCACAAGGTGAAGGGGGACAGAGAAGAGGTTTATTCCCCACCCCTCCTCTGCCCCACCAGCACAGACCCCAGCAGGGTCTGACAGGCAGGGGCACAGCAGCCCCTACCAGGTATTTCTCTGATTGCAGGAGCATGGCCAGCCCCAGCAGTAGCCTCAAGTGAACAGGCCAGAGGGGGTTTAATTCCCTTTCCATGTCCCACCGGTATGGACCTGGGCCAGGATCCACCTCGCACTACCCCTCACTGCTGCAGGCCCCCTGAGGCACAGGGGGCAAAAAGGGGGTTTATTCCCCACTCTGTCCCCAGGGGACCACAGCCAAGGACTGCCAGCCCCAACTACCACCACCATAGTCAATCACTCCCTGCATGAGGCAAGCAGCAGAATAAGCCTCTTCCCAGCCCCCTCTGCCAGATGCTGGAGGGAAGGAGAGAAATAACCCTCCTCCCTGCCCCCTCACCTAAGGGGGCCATACCGGAAGGCCTCTGGCCATACCTCCACCCATGCTGCTGGAGCAGCAAGGAGGGAGGAACCCTGACAGGGGTGGCACCCTCTCTCATGATTTCCCAGGGAGTGCAAGCCTCTTCCCAACAGGGGGATGCACTGCAGGGTGGGCAGAGCTGCCACAGATTGTGTGACGTGAGCAGCAGCAGTGCTAGGGAGGGCTTGGGAAGCTGTGGCCACCCCTCCGACCCCCAGTGCCACCGCTCATCCCACACAGTATGCAGCAGCTCTACCTGCCCCACCCCCACCTGCAACACAGCACCATGCCAGGAAGAGTCTTGCACTCCAGGGAAACCATGAGAGGGTGTGCTGCCCCCATCATGGTCCCTGCCCCAACGCAACCCCAGCGGCCAGAGGCTGGTCAGCATGGCCCCTTACATGAAGGGGCAGGGAGGGGGCTTGTTTCTCCACTCCCTCAAGCATCTGGTGGAGGAAGCAGGGAGGTGGCTTATCCTACCACTCACCCCATGAAGGGAGTGATTGGTGGTGGCGGTTGGGGTAGGCAGACCACAGCTTCAATCCCCCAGGGGCAGAGGGGCCAGAGTGGGGAAATATACCGTCTTTCCCACCCCCCTCCCCCCATCTCAGGCGGCCATGCCGGCCACATCTGGCCATGCCCCCCCCACCACCACCACCACCACTGCAGCAGTCAGTGCGGAGTGCGAGGTGGACCCCAGCTTGGATCCATGTGGGTAAGACAAGGATTAGGGAATTAAATGCCCTCCTGAACAGTTCTCTTAAGGCTACTGCCAGGGCCTGGCCACGCCATCCTCTCCTCCCCCCCGCCGCAGCACAGCTTTCCTCCAGCCAAGGGCTGCTCTAGCACCCCCCAGCTTTTGGTCTGAGCCACTGCAGGCATGTGCCTGCACTTCCTGAGGTCTCTTCCAATCCTAAATTTTTATTATTCTAAATATATTACATTAACTCCATTAGTTTTATCAAGGAAACTCTGGTGTAACTTTTTTCCACAAACTCAATATTGATTGAATGAATTATACTCTCTCTTTTATTAATTGAATACTATATCAGGCAACTATACATTTCCCAAGACTGATTTCAGGCTTATAGTTATCCAGATCATCTTGTGTACCCTTTTCTAAATATGGCTACAACTTAAACTTTTTTTGGAACTTTTCTTGTGTTCTGAAACATATTAAAATCAGTAATAATGATACTTAGCAGTTCTTTAAATTCTTGAATGCAAGCTATCTGGAACCTCTGGTTTAAAGTGTTTACATTCAGGAGTTACTATTTCATATCAACCTTACTTTTACTCTGTGTATAGAAAGGATTTCATCACGATCATCATCATATCCCAAGTATAGAACAGAAATATTTACTAAGCTTGTTTGGTTTTTCAGCATTATTATTGATGATTCTGCCATTTGTATCCACTAATACCATTGTTGGAATTCCTTTTGTTCTTATCATATTTTAAAAGTCCATTTTATTGCTTCTAATTCTCCTGGGTATAGGTATTTCCTTCTGTCCTTTTACTTTCCTTACCCATTTCCTCATCTCTAGATTCTAATTCATATTAATTTTTCTCAACTTACCTTTTATTCCATTTGAAATGAGAAAGATAAATATGCATAGCTGCTTTCCCTTCCCCTTGAAGCCTGGACAATTTTTGTTGTTGTTGTTGTTGTTTTGTTTTTTAAACCACAGTAGTCTTCTTTCTTAACTGTAGGATTGTGTTTTTTAAGCATCTAGTAAAATGCTTTTAAAGAGTTCTGTTTAAGTTTTTTTTTTCTCCCAGATGATTCAACTTATAACTGCTTCTCAACTTTGTGAAACTGGTAAAAATGGTCTTTTGTAAGGCACCACCACACATATATTAGTGATTTAGCCTTAATTCTGTTTGTGCATAACAACAAATGTAATCAATTCATAATCAGTTGCACCTAAACAGCCATTATTTTTTAGTTCTGATATTAATTCCTTTTTCTCTCAAGCAGAAGAAACTAATAACACCAATAAAAAGATATACAAGGGAGGTATGGATCTGGAGACTGGTAATATATGAAATATAGGAATATATATTTCATGGATATATGAATATATGAAAATGTCCCCACACAGGCTACTTCTTGAAGCCCAGAGTCACTTATTATGGATTGAAAACTCAAACCTGTCTAGGAATTTTTTAGTCCGGAGAAGAGGAGACTAAGAGGAGACTTAAGAGCAGTCTTGAACTACCTGAAAGAGGTTCTAAAGAGGATGGAGCTAAGATATTCTCAGTGGTGGCAGATAACAGAACAAGGAGCAATGGTCACGAGTTGCAGCAAGGGAAGCTTAGGTTACATATTCAAAAGAATTTTCTCACTAGGAGGGTAGTAAAACACTGGAACAAGTTACCCGGAGAGGTAGAAGATCCATCCTTGCAGGGTTTCAAAATCCTGCTAAATAAAACTTTGGCTGGAATGATCTAGTTGGGGCTGATCCTGCTTTGAGCAGGGGGTTGGGCTAGATGACCTCCTGAGGTCCCTCCCAACCCTAATCTTGTATGATTCTATGAAAAACCATAACGAATGGCATAAAGAGGAACCTCTTGTTCATCTGACCCCAGCACTCATTCCTGCTTAGGCAGGGGATCGAACTCAATGATCTGCTGAGGTCCTTTCCAACCCTAGCATCTATGAATCTATAATTCTCACCAAGTAGGCAAAGGACTGACTAGACAGAGGAAGAAATAAGTTAGCACTCTCTAAAAAAAGCTACTCATGATTGGACTGGCAATTCTTTGCCCAGAACGAAGAAATGAAGGAGTTGCTTCCTGTCATGTCCGGTCAGTATACAACTGGAATTCATATGTGGCTTTAAGATACTCTTAAGGTAGGGCAGATGTACAGTTCCACAGCATTCTCTCAGTCAGACACAAGGACTCCTTGGGAACAATCCCTCTCTGAACTGCAATGTAATTTTGTCTGATCTCAAACTCCCCTTCCCTCCAATTACTTCCATCCAGCATATGCACAAACACATTCAAAAAGAGCAGCTAAAATAAACACAAAAGGAAGCAAGAGCTGTAGTAGTAAAATTCAAAGAGCTCAGTCTGTTAAGAAGTATTCCAGAACTGGGTTAAGATTAAATGAGGTGGGAAACATTGTTTTTAAAAAAAGGATACAGTTCTTTCATGATTTTGTCTTTTTAGCCACACAGTTCTGTGTCACCAGATTTTGAGTTTATCAAAGTTTGTGAAAAGAACAAATTACAGCAGCAGTGGATGACAGATTTCAAACTGCGTATAAACTGCAATACATCAAACAGCATGAATGAATAGAATGCTATCCTTTTCATTCCTTTTGTTACTTATGACCTGTGCATAAAGGAAACAGCAAAAGAATGAACTAAACAGAGATTATAGCAAACATTACACTTAAGACATGATTAACCAGTTTATCACATCTTAAGTAATAAATAACCCAGCCACACGTGCATACAATTAAAGGTGTGATAAAACAAGGAATAAGCCACAAAATTACTACACAAAATAAATGTAATCATTTTGTGGCTTGTTTCGATCATGACTGAAATTTAACACATGGCTGGTCCACTCCCAAGGTTTGGGAGCGCCATCAGCTAATTGGTCTCCCAGCCTCAGGAGCACACTGGAGTCCTGAAACCTTTCAAGGCTCCGGTGTGTTTCTGCAGCTTGGAGTGCCAATCTGTAGACTGGCACTCCCAGTTGCAAGAATACACCAGAACATTTCAACACCCCCCACTTCAAGGCTCCAGTGTGCTCCCATGGCTAGGATTGCTAACCCCTGTAATCAATTGACTGGCACTCTCAGCTCCACGTGCACTGGGCAACTGCCTTGTACCTTGCCAGTGCCTGGGGAGCCTGGGATCATGATCCCAGGCTTCCCCTGCCCTGGCAATTGGGCAAAATTGGGATCCGATCCCTGATCCCACAATCATGTCCCTGCCATGCATGTGTGGCATAGCAGGAGGGATGATCATTGGGATTAGGGATCAGATCCCATCTACTTTTTAACTGAGTGTCTACCAGCGGCCTTAGTGACAGATTCTCTAACCTCTGCTCCCGTTAACTGGTACCTTTTATGTACTGAATTTTGCCACTCAATTTCATGGACTCATACCTCCACTTAAACCCTCATGTATTAAAATACTTTACAGTGGTGGGTCTTAACCTTTTGCACCTTACGTCCCACCAGCCATTTTGTCAAAAAACCTTGGTCCCACCATGATAAAAACAAACCCCCACTTTTTCCAAGAAGTGTATTTTTATGTTTACATGCATTTTAGTATTACATTAATTATTAATGGAAATTTTCAACTGAGTTGAAGTTCCACCTATATGACCGTCACGTCCCATCAATGGGACGCATCCCACTGGTTGAGAAACACCATTTTACAGGAGTAATGGTAGCATAAACCAATCCTATTTATTGTCCCATAGAAATACATGGGGAAAACCATGTGGTACTTAGTAAATACAAAGGTGTCAGAACAAACATCTCAGGAAGGAGGAATCAGATAAAAACATAGTGATTTATGTCAGGTTTCTTGTGAGTCCACAAACCCAGCTAAGGTACACTACTAAGGTACTGCCTGAACAAGGTCTAATTACAGAACAAAGGTTTAGGCCAGCTTTTGTATCTATTCAATTTGTTGGATACTTTCGGAGCCCCAGAGAGAACAGGATATGAAAAGAATAGCTTGACAGACAGCAAGTTGGAAGAAAAGCAGTTTTGGTCCTTATCCAAGCAATGTGGAAGCAATTGAAACTTACCAAGACAATTTCCATAATAGTTTTGGGTGCACAACAGCAGAAGAGAGTGCCATAGGTTCCAGTTTATTGGGGTCCTGGGGTTACACTTCTTTCAGAGAGTGAAGGATGTTTCTCCTATTTCAGTCTTTTATAGAGTGTTTATTAGAGAGTTAATTGATTCTATAGCATCTATAACCAGTATTATAGCAATGTCAAAACATTTTAAATACATTTTTCATCCTCACCCCCAGTTTTAGCAATTTCTTGGTCAGATCCTAAGGGCATGGCTGCTTTCCCAGAAGATTTTGCCTATAAAACTAGCTTAAAAGAAGATTATTCCAGTGATGGCAAATCCTACAATGGTATAGAGGAAAGTTGCTGATTCCTTTGGCATTCCTTTCCCTTTTGTCAGATGAGGCATGGCCTGTTAAAGAAATATGCAGTGAGCATCATTTCTGTCTAGCCAATTTCTGGCTGCCATCTTAGCCACTGGAGTACATTGGTTAACCAGCAAGTTAGAGAAGGATGAGCTCAGCATGAAGTGATTGGATGTGCTCAGAGGTAAGATTTACATTCTTTTTTGCTATTCCACCTTTACTTCCATCTACATCACATGCTGTTCAGACAGACGCTAGACAGACAGACCCTTTATGCTCATTAACTGAATTGCCTCTTCACCTCTTGTTTTCCATTCTACCCCCATGAGACCTGTCTTTACTAAGAGGATTTGTGAAGAGTATATAGTGCCAAATCCTTTCAGCAATCCAGCTAGATTGCTGCAACAGTCAGGATTCCATGCAACACTATGACAAAATGCACAAAAAGCATTATTTCACAACCTATATTCTTAATTGCTGAACTAAACTAAGCAAAAATTTTTAAAAAAGCAAAAATTAGCAAAGAATACATGAGATTTGAACAGAGGTATAGCAAGCTGTCCCTGGGCAGAGTGCTGACCACTGGAGAGTGGGGTGGGGGAAAGTTTGGCCTGCCCCTGCTCTCTCCACACTCTGGCAGCAGCTACTTAATGGGCTCATACTACTGCAGCTGAGGAACAGGCTCGCTGAGCACTGAGTGCAGCAGGGGGCATCAGAATGCCCCCACCCCCATCCCAAGTCTTTGCTGTAGTAGGCTCAGCCTACGCCTCCCATTCATAGAAGCTAGGCAGCCCTATGCCCAGTAGTGTATGGGGAAGAGAAGTTGAATGGAATATCCCCCCCTACCCCCAGATTTTTGCTATGCCCTTGTCCAAGAGGTGAGGGGGAGCAAATAGGGTGCCACGGGCAGACCCTGGGATCCCATGCCACAGGGCTGCTGTCAATATGAAGTGAGCCTGCCCCTCAGCTGCAGCAGTCCTATGACATGGGCTCCCTACAGGCTGCCCCTCATATCCTGTCTGCTTCTCCTTCCCCCAAATACACTACTGAGCATCGAGCTGCACCTCCCATGGCAAATCTGGCAGGATACCATTCCACTTGACTCCTCCCACCACTGAGCTGTCCAACTTCTATGTCTGGGTAGTGCAGGGCTGTGCCTGCCATAGCAAAGACACCCAAGGTGGATAGTCTGGTGCCCCCTCTAAGTCAGTGCCCAGGCCTAGTGTCCCACTTGACACCCCCTGCCCACCCCACCCCAAGTTATGCTACTGGATTTGAGCTCCCTACAAAGCAAATACCCTTGATTCCTTAGGCACTTCTACTTAGGCATTTCAATAGCCAAGTATTAGGTTTCTTGTTCAGGAAGGTGATTCAGTTTGACCAGTTTATGGCCTATGGTCCCCTACTTAGTGCAACTCAGCCTGAGAGGATTTAAACCCACAACTCCCACTTCCCAGGAGAGTTTCCCAGCCACGAGGCTATAAAATATACTCTCCACCTTGCCTGTTGTTGAAGCTGGGCCACTGGGCAGCCAACGATACAAGACTTATGGGGTCAGAAGGAGAACAAGAAACAAGGAGCATGCCTCTCTGCCCCAGTCCCTGCTGCCAGGGTTATTTCTGTTGTTTAGCCCGTCTAAATGAAAAATGCATAAACGACCATAGCAGCAGGGATTGGAGCTCAGACTATTCCTGTCCCAGGAAAGTGCCATAAATGCCAAGGTGAACCTGGGCATGTCATCTGAATCACTTTGGAGCATGAGATCCTAGTGTGGATACCTAAGGAAGTCTGCTGTCCAAAAATGGAAATGCCTCAGGAACCTATTAAATTTGCTGCTGGTACAGGATCAGTTTCAATGGCCTCTTGGATGTTAAGCTTCTACACTCCATCGAAGTCGTATTTAGGCACCTATAGAATCTATTTGAATCCTAGGCAGATGGCAAGTGATTAGAAATTCCTCTAGTCTTAAGGAGGAAAAATTATTTTGTGTAATTTTGGAGTGGAGTTTGCAAAGTGAATTCACAAGCAGTACAGCACCATATTTATGTTTTCAACAGTGCATCTGAAAAGGAAGCTATCACCTACTGAAGCTTATGCCTTTCTGAATTAACTAGTCTTTTGGTTACACCCTTCCCTGCCTTCTGCCTGACATGTCTTTAGGCTGGTATGGCTAAATACCTCTCTACATCTGTTCTGTGCAATGCTGAATCAAGTTTATCAACTCAGTGTACACCGCCTTTAATATCCTTTCCATGCTGCTGTATTAAACAGTGCATGATGTACATACAGCAGTTACCTAATTCACCATGCTGTGTTCCTTCCTCTTAATGTATAGTGTAAATATCCTCTGGTGTATCTTTGTAGCACAATACATTTGTACTGTGGCAGAACTGGACCCCAAGTGGAACATCTATTACACACGTAATGATAATAAAAAAGACCAGGCCAGAACATAATGTTGTGAGCAGAATTCACATAAGTGTTAGAGTTTATGGAATGGATACTTTAACAATTATAAAGAACAGTTTCAGGGAAAGTGAGGTAGGAAACAATCTTGAATTCCAGTCAATCTATCTGTCTCACCTACCAGCCAAACAACAGAGACTACATTTTTTTCTTTGACTTCTGCCTCAAGGCAACTAGAACCTTCAACTCTTCATCCTTAGTTAAGTTGAATTAACCTAAAAGGACATTTCCAACTGTAGTTAGGATGTTCAACAAGCTTGTGCTGTGCTTCCTAGCCTGGCAGTTGATTTGTGATCCCCAGAAGCTGACATTAACATAAAAGGAAAAAGGAGAAACAAACAAAATGGTGGACGAGGCCTTCATTTTAGAAACCAGAAATTAATACCCTTTATCAGTCTTCAAGGAGTCTAAGTAGCATGTTGTCTAGACACACAGATTTAACAGGAAGGCTCCCCGCAGACTATGAACTCAGGAACCACATAAAAGAAGTGTGCACTCACTGCATCTTCTTCAGGACAGCTGCTGCCCCAAACTCTTTGAACATTGTGGGCACATCTACACAAGATGCCAACTGCACAGCAGCTAAATAATGCTGTGCAGTAGCATGTCACAGCACTAAGAGTGCTAATACACCACTGCACAGTAGTATTGGGCTACAGTGCAGTAGTGTCACTTAAAAAACTGAGCAGTAACTCCAGTTACTGTGCATTTATTTAGTACTTGATTAAGTACTAAACAAGCACTAAATATATGTGCAGTAACCACTGAGCAGTATCATCTCATGTAGACACGCCCTGTATCACATGATTCTTTCACCCAGGCTGATCCCTGAAGTTAGGGAGAGCTTTGCCCCCTGCTTTTTCACAATTCAGGCACAACTGCAGTCCCAAAACTCCCTGAATGGAGGGATCTGAATGACCCTGAACATAAAAATGATGGCAAAATAGATGGGAAGTAAGCCTGCTATAATCCTGCCTTTTCTCAATAGAGCCAAACTGATGCACAGTGGACAATAATTGTAATATATTTCATAAAGGTGCAGTGAGCAGAATCCTACAGAGCCCTAAGGGAGATTTAAGAGGAATATACCCACTCTCCGGAAAATGGAGCAGCTATACCTGTCAGAGACAACTGAACCCTTTATTAGCTGGAAAAGGCCTTTTACAAGTGCTCATCATTGACTCATTCAGTGCTTCTTCTAACCCTACTTTAGACAAGTGATTGAGATATTATGAATACTATTTTTATAGAGAACAGATTCTTTTTCCACAGTTGGCATAATACTGAGTAAGCACAGTTTCTAGAGCCCAATATATTTCATGCAGGGAGAGAACTGCACGGTAAACTCCCCTTACATGCAACGCAGACCACAGCAAGGCACGTACAGCATGCGATAGTTTGATTAAAGTGAACACCCCAGCCAATAAACTGAATTCCTAAACCCGTAAATATTACCTAAGCTAAATATATGAAGAAAGAAATGCAGAAAATGAATTTGACAAGTCCTTGAACAGTGTTTCAGCTTCTCATGCCTTGAAATCATTTTCTCATGTTGAGGCTGTTATTTGCTCTAAAATGATTCTTATGTGAGGGCAAATTCAGCGTAACCTTTCCCACACGCCTGCTCTGAAGCATGTACGTGGCTTAAAGAGGAACTTCCATGCTCTGGAAAGTTGTCTGGTTTATCTAATCTACAAAAACTAAACTACACAACCACTCACTTTTCACTAAACTACACAACCATTCACTTCTTTTCATTATTCTCCATGGAATTTGCTAATTATTCAAGCTAATTCTATTGAAAACAAGCTATTTTCCTTTTCAAGTCTATTTGTTCCTCTTATCCGGAGGTGGGCAATTATTTGGGCTGGCAGGCCACTTAATGAGTTTTGGTGACCTGTTGAGGGCCACACTTCTCACTCTCTCTGTCTACCCCACTGCCCCCCCTCTCAGGGCTGCAACCAGCGGGATACCTGAACCCATCTGGAGCTGTAGCACACCCCACTGCTGATGCCCACAGCCCTGCCCCAGCAGCTGCCAGCCATGTTTGGTCAGTTGTGGTTGTGCCTGACAAGTGCTGGGTCTGGACTCAGGAGGCAGAGGAGGGAAGAGTGCTACAGCTGCAGGTGGATTCATGCTTCCACTTCTGCATTGGTGTCAGCTCTGGTCCAGAAACAGAGACAGAGAGAGTGCCCAGCACACTGGAAGCAGCCCCAGTCATTTGGCATCATGTGGCTGCCAGAGCTGGAGCAAACACCCGCCCGCCAACATGCTGGATCCATTCACTGGGTGGGCCACATGCAGCCTATGGGCTGTATTTTGCCCACACCTGCTCTTATCTAATCTTTATCTGAGGGTTTAGTGATTAGGAGCTACATTTGACTGTCGGACACAATCCTAATCTGGGGATAGATATACCTCCCAAAGCAGTTCTCAAGCTTTTGAGTGTATAGAGGCTTTATGAGCAGCATTACCCTTTAGCACAATGAGGCCAATCCTCTGTGAGTTCATTGCTGTGAAGTATGGGCAAGCCACTCACAAATGGTTAGGTTGCACCATGTTTGCTATTCATCACTGCCCTCTGTGGGGCAATTTTCTCTCAAGGGCTGTGTCCAGATGAGCAGAGGCAGCAGCACAAATTTGTGCCACTGCTTTGTGCCACAGTGCATGCTCCTGCACGTGCCCTTTGTTGCCGGTTATGCCCAGCTCCTCCCAACTCCTGGCAGGCAGGCAGATGGGGAGCAGCACGTGGAGATAGTGGAGCAAACAGGCCAGGGCTGCCTGCTCCCCTATCTCTGTGCACTGTGGAGCCCCTGCACTGGGGCACAGTGCACCTTGATACAGGGGAGCAGGCAGCTCTGGGCTGATGCTCCCCTGTCTCTGCATGCCTCAGCATGGGGGCTCTGCTGTGGAGTACCCACTCTGAGGCAAGTGGGGACAGGGGATCAGGTACCCCAGAGTTGCCTGCTCCCCCACCTCCACATTTTTCCTAGCCCTATTTTCATGTGCTTTACACCACTTTTTTCCCGGAGGGCAGGGGGGGAGGAGCGGGGTTGTTACTGGGAAACCCCAGCAGCAAATTTTGCCCCCACGCTGCAAACTGGCAGTGCCATGCATGGTTTAATGTGCAATGCATTTGGTTTGTGGCACCACAAATCACACGTGCCTGCAGATCTGGATACATCCAAAGAGGCAAAGCAAAGGAGCATTTTTAATGCAAATTGAAGTACAAAATTGTGGTCTTCCTTTATCCTGGCACAAAGTGTGCAAAGGACAGTCCTTGTTCCATGCCATTCCCATGCACTAATATTTTGTCCTGGCACTTTATAGAGGCCCTTCATAAAGCTCCAATGCTTATATAAAGTTTTGTAAGCCTGCCTCTCAATATTCATTCTCCTTCCTAATGCAACCAGATCAGTTCTGTTCCCGCTACAAAAATGTCATTTTACTCTGGATCCCAAAAGATCCTTGGCCAAGATAAATCCTCTTGGGAGCTCTCAAGTGTTGGCACATTTTCTTCAGGATTTCCTTAGTTTATATACTCAAGCCACAGACCTTCCTTGAGCCAAAGTTACCCCAGAATGCTCTGACTCCCTCTAACCCCATAGAGGCATTGAAAAAATGTCAGATCTAAGGACAACAGTTGGATCAGCAGAGAGAGCCAAGACTTGAGAGTCCACAAGATTGATTTCAGGGAGGTTATTATCTGAACTCAGCATCTAAAAAAGAAGAATTCAAAATTTTGAGCTAAGGTTCATGTTATTTGCTATTTTTACGGAAGTGGTTTGCCCATCCCTAGTGGATTTGTGATATCACAATCATTTCCATGCTGGCAACAGTCTGCAATGTCATAAACTCAGACTTATGACTTCACTAAACACTAAGCTGGACTGTGAAGGAATAAGCACTAATTGAAGAACAAATAATTTAAGTAAGAAGAATTCAGAAATTGGATTGTGGCAAACATCTTTCTATTTTGCGTACATCTTCCTTCTCTTCAAATTTACCCCCAAGTGAGAATCTCCCCTTTAAGCCTGTAGAACCCCGACTTGCCTTACCAAAGAGAAAGGAGTATTTAGTTTAGAATCATATATTAATGTAACGGAAATAACATTCATACTCAGTCTTGAGAATATCACCACATGATCTTTTGTTTTAAATGAAGTCCTGCTATGGTCTGATCAAAAGAAAATCTGTTATCTGTGTTATCTGGTCTTGCAAAGACCAAACGATAAGGACCATTTGTGAAATCAGCACAAGTAAGCACAAAACTCACAGAAAATATCTCTCTCTCTCTTTTCCATATAAATAACCATTTTAAGGAGAATTTGTTGAAGCAGCTTACATGCTGTGGGATAAAAGGGGTGCTGTGGAAAGAAGGATTTTCTTTCAGTATTCAAGAAATTGAGTTGCACTAAAAAAATACCTCCTATGTAACCTGATGATGCTGCATAAATTATCTGTGCCCTACAGACTCTTTAAAAAACAAAAACTTTACTTTTTTGGTTGATTTCACTCTTTCTGGTGTTGCACACATAAGTAAAGTGTCACCTTACATGAAGCAGAAAAGGTATTTTGTGGTTATATTCTTTCTATTGCATAGGGAATGCAACACTTCTACAGAAACAGCCCACCAAGAAAGATTCATGATTCGTTATTCTGATATTCAAGTAAGACAAGCAGTACTTTTTGTTAATTTATTTTTAAAGCAAATTATCACTCATATTACTGCAGAAACAGATCATAATACTGTGTCCTATAGGTTACAAATAGTATTCTCCCAGGCTGAGAGGAAGATAAACCAAGAGTGCACTCATTTCTGTGTTCTTAAAAACTGTAAGAATGTGGTATGCAAAGACTATGACCCCATAATCCAAGGAAACTATTAACTAGGATGTTTTTTACCAACATTTTCTCACCACTTCTAGCATCAGGTCAGGTCCATTGGTGCTACCAACTTTTCAAGCAATGTTATAGATAGGCTTCCACCTAAATGCTATGTCATATAACACTATTCAGAACATTTTAAATCAGCCTAGAGCTCACAACAGTGATGGCGGCTGATGGCCTACTAAAGCTCCTCGTGGAAATCAACCACTGTTAGCAGTGGTTAGAAATGTTCAAAATATGCCCCAGATTTATACAGGTAGGAAAGTAGAAGTGGTAGAGTAGCAGGGAAATATCCCAACCTCAAATGAAAGGTGCAAAAACAACTAAGTTCTATTCACATCAAGCAAACAGCCTGAGTACATTTTTAACATATCACACGATTGGCCCACCATAGCCAGAAGTACGTTTATTATAATGTGTTCTCTTCCATATAGCTCGGTGTACTGAATATTTTGCAAAACAAATGTTTTGATTGGTGAAATAAGGAGGCAAAACATTTCAGATGTCCTGATACGTTTCTAAGACATGATCTGAAAGACTGGAATTGTCCCAGTAAAACTAGGATTTATTATTGCTTTATTGGTGCACCTTTCATTCCATGGACTAATATAAATTCTCTTAAACTATCTGCTGAGTGTACAAGCCTGGTGAGATAGTAGAGAATATTTTAGTTTTTGAGCTAGCTCAATGAAAAGAAACCTATTTAACTGGCCATCAACAACTGCTGTTTATCAAGTCCTAATTAAAGTTACTTGGAAGCAGGCTGTGTAATGTACTGCTGTTCAACCTTTTGATTGAATCAGGAGTAGGCAAAACATATAATAAGCCACTACTGGTAGAAAAGAGAAGACAGGCAAACTACCCAGGGCTGTATTAAAACTAAGAAAGGATAAGAGACTATAACTGAGAACAGTAAAATTTTGATTAAAATACTCCACTGAAAAAGACTAATCACTGGATGGATTCTCCTTACAGGAAAGCTAACTACACTGTGTGGGTTAACTACAGTTACAGGCTGCTCAATGACAAAAAAATTGGGAATAAGTGCACAAAAGTTGGCTGCTCTTTAAACAGCAAGGGAAGCTGCTTCGCAATCTTCAGTGATGGAGAAAGGTGGTGTTGTCTCAACTGCCTACCTACCAGAGTTGGACGCTCCAAAGAACTAATGAAGAAGTGGGGCTATACCATTGGTTCAACCACCTGTGACCGTGGCACATTGTCTCAGACTATGCAACACCTGCTGCAGTGGCCAGTGCTTGAAGGCACATGTACAATGAAAGGCAGTGGCAACGCATAGGGGGTGCATGGGGGTGCACGTGCACCCCCTGAGAGTGTTAGTGCTCCCCCTGACAGGCCACACTCCCCACTTAGGTGATGGACGGGGGAGCAGGCAGGAGCACCGGTGCCCCCCCTGCAAGCACTGACCGGGTGAAGCACTGTGGCCATTTCTAGGAGCGCCGCAGCCACTTCCAGGAGCACCCCAGCCATTTCCCAGGTGGCAACCCCTGCCCCTCCCTCCCCCCCCCCCAGTCAGTGAGATTGGCTGCAGGGGGGGACTCCCCCCCCATTAGCAAGAGTAGCCACTGGGGGGGGCATGTGCCCCCTTAACTAAGGTGACACCAGTCACCCATGATGAAAGGCCTTGCAAAGTACAATAAGCAAGCACAAGCATGTGCAACTAAATAGTCCAATGTGGTGTTGAGACACAATAAGAAGATGTGATGGAGAGAGGGTGCAGAAAGTGCTGTTCTCTTATGAACCAAAGAATCTACGTACGGGATTTTTTCCAATCTGTTCTAAGCTGTAGCAAGAGAGCCACACATCATTTCTCTGCTCTTAGCTGAACCAAGATCAGCTATTCCTTCTGTCCTGATAAAGATTTCATTTTTCTTGCATCAGTATCCAGTCCCTGGCCCTATATTTTCCCTGAAACCCTCACCAGTACTGTAGAGTGTTGCAGGCCCCCTTGTCAGCAGGAAGTGGAGCTTGCTTGGTGCTCTGTTTTCCCCTCAAGGAAAAGCCAGAGTTGTTCAAATGAATTGAACTCATTCCTAGTCCTGATTGGCCACTTTCTAAATAGGTGGTCACTCAGTGCTATGATAAATAGAGTCAGAAAGGCTATGATCTATTTAGAAAGGAGGCTCTGTTGTGAATACAGAACTTCTATTTACATCTTGAATTTATGCTTAAAAACTGGGGGTTGGCATGTGGGACTCTGTTTAACACAATCAGCTCTGCAAGATAACACTAGCATTCACCAGCAACTGGTTAAACTCCATGATAGACATAATACTATTTTTAATAATGCTGAACTCTGTAAGAAAAAAAGCTGTATACTTTTAAGAGTTTTGGTAAATAATGTGCACAGTGAACCTCCAACAAAGTATAAGGCCCTACTTTTTTTAAGGACTAAATATTTAGTCATAGTTTTATCTAGTTATCCAGTGTTTCTATAGACTCCTAATACCCTCTCCTTGTTATCTTCAGTCTTTGTCTTGGGATGGCTTCCCTTCTCTTTGTCAGCTGCCTCTCTCTTTGTTGTTTGCAAGAAATCATAGCACCAAGCATCACTCTCATCACAAAGAGATGTTCTACAGTGATATATCCAGAATAGCCTGACTTGTTCTAATTTACTGCGGGTAACTGGATTGCCACTCATGCCAATGAAAACCTACCTGATCCAAAGAGCCAAACCATAAAACAGGTTAAAAGGAGTCTGGACACAGTCTATCCCTAAGGATATGAAATATGCATGCATATGTGTGAAAACAGTTTAGTCACCAAACAGTTGACTCTGGATTTTTTAACCACAGTTGGTTTATCTAAGAGCCTTTGCAGACTCTCCAAATTAGTTGTGTTATGCAATCATGTCTACTACAACTTTATAAGGCAAGTGTAGTATTCAGAGCAAAAAAATTCTCACTTTCTGAATCACTGTGATGTTTCTGGTATACTGTTGGCTCTTTCCTCTGCCACCTGTAGACTCATCGCTTAGTCAGAAAACAGAACAGACTAGCCAACAGATAGTACAAGTTCAGAAAATCAAAGCAAGGCAGACGATGGCGTGGGAGGCTGAGCACGAATTGTAACAGGACTTCTGACTAACATGCCAGCAGGGAAGCATACAGGAAGCTATGTAGAGTCAGGAAGGACACTGCCCTGGTGCTTCCTTTCTGCCACTTCAAAAAATATCAACTAACAGAACTGTTTAAAAAATGATTTGGACAGAGCCTGACGTTGACTCTTGGCCTTTGCCTTATATTATCTTACCGAAAAATAGAAGGAAGGTACTGCAAGTGGTTAATACTTACTCTTAAACAGGATACTGTGAATAATTATTGCAAGACACTACATGTTAAAGGCTTTCTGTAACAGAAGGGCTGTTGATTCAAAATAAAGACATGAATACAGTTCATAAGAGTTTTTTTCTTCCTTGAAAAACAGTGGTTCCCTAAATTTCTTCCTTGAACTGCACCTTTCCCTTTATACTGCATTTATATATTTTAAAAGTAGAATCTCAGAAAACTACAAGTCATCATGCTGTGTACAGTGTATGCAGTAATTTACATGGCTTTTAATTGTGCAGTTCAGAGAGGCTGTGCTATCTGCTAGTAAGATCTACTCTAAACAGTCAGAGCCACCAAATTTCTGTGAGACCTTGGGCAAAGCACTTGACCTCCTGGTGCTTCAATTAGTCCCATCATAAAACAAGGTAAAAGGCAGAACCCTAATGAAAAACAGATGCTGCATTTATAGGTGAGGTATCCTGGATAAATAAATTACACAAGCACACACATCACTCTTGCACTTTCCCCCTCTATTTCTATCCTAATATTTTGGTAGCAACTCAGCCATACCTTTGCATGGCCACATGACTGAATAGGGAAGACTGAGTTTCCACAGTGCAGATATATAGTTATACAAAAGCTCTGATCTACAAATGTAATGTCTGCCTGGATAAAATTCAGTTCTGAGCACAGAATCAGCCCAGGACCTGTATACCACTTAAGTCTTACTTAAGCCCATAAAATAGGGGCTTAACTGAGATTTAAATATCTCATACATCTTCCGAACCCACTGCAGACAGGTACATTTTTATGTAACTGATTCAAATTCTGTTTTAAAATGCAATATAAAAATATTGTTTAAATATGAAACACTGATCCATTCAAGAGACACCCAGCAGAATTTAAAGAAGCATGAAGAGCTATTGACTTCTCAGGAAGTTTTAGTTATCATATGCCCCTTGTTTTGAAACTGCTGGGTTTGACCATTTACATTTAACTCCTATAGTCATTAATCATTTTGAGGACAAGGCTGAAGTTACAGTAAGCTATGTCCTTTCACAACTCATTTTTGGTTAAAATTCAAGGCTTGCACATGATTTAACATACCACTGCGGGAGAGAGGGAAACAGTCACCGGAGCTTGAAAATCCATACATAACAAATTAGGTGCCAAGCATGCATTGTTAAATTAATTAGCAAAAACTTGCACAACTGGATTTATCATATTTTAAGGCTGAATACAGATTCCACTTCTAAATTCAGGCCACCTGGGGGGAAGCTTGAGGAGATATGAATATTGTCCTAGCAACTGGATCCCTTACAAAGATTCAGACTGCAAGCTTAAAAATCTTTCTTCATAAATTCTGGAATTTGGGGATTTTTGATGTACATTGACTGCACTACACTAACTTTCTTGTAAATCCTCAGTGCCTTGGGATACACAATGTATATGTATCAAAAGGGCCACCTAAGTGGCCATATGGAACACAAATTTATCCTTGCCCACCTGCCAGTAACAATGGAAATTCATGTACCTTCTGAGAGAGATGGATACAAATTCAGGAAAGGGCTTGAGGGATTACCAGAATTTTCTCCCTAAGGTTTGAACATGGAACTGCCACTTAGATCAGCTGGGCTTTTGCTTAAAAAATGAGGATGGAAATGGATTTCCACTACTTATAAAGACTAAAGACTGACATGAGTTAAAGCTTGCATCCTGGGTACAATCAGACACCAAGCCAATTCATATTTATGTTCATATCTGTAGAGCTGGGGGTAGAAAAAATGTTAGTAGATTTTAAGTATTTCATTAGAACAGAAAGTCTTAACACATGAACTTTCTATGTATGTGTTCTTAATCAAAAGATTGCTAAAAAGTAAGAGTTTAAAAAGTTTGATGTAGATTAACCAAGTCTGAGTGTAATTACATTTATGAATACAGAGAAAAATATGAAATTTTATTAACTGTAGAAAGAATGCAGGTCCTTAACTGCCCAGCAAGTTCATAAAGACAAAGGAGATCAGTTTACAAGAGTTAAGTAAACACAATATTTTATATTACAGTTCAAATGAATCCAATTTCAACAAAGCAATGTAAGAGTCTAAAAATTGGTTTACCATATTGAACATTTTTATGAACAATTCTATTACAAAAATCTATTACATTGCTCTGAAGTACAGCTACTGAACAGCCAGAGCTACATAAAGAAATAATTTGTTTCTTAGCCCCATGGTCAAATTGCTTCTAGCCTCCTTGCTATTCACAGGTCTGGTGGGTTCTCTGCATTCATTTTTATGCTAGTACGTGTTGTGCACATTGTATTCCATACATTTCAGGGCTCTATCCAAGGTTGAATTTCATCTGTTATTGCTAATTAAACTCACTAGAAACTTCACAAGTTAAGTAAGAGATAACAGAAAATAAGTGGCTTGTTGCTGAAGCTCTGCAAATGAATGAATTTCATGATAATGTACCTCAACTTTGACTGAGAAGGACTTTCTCCAGAAAGTTTTCACAGAAATGTTCCAGGAATTGTTTACTCTTTCATCAAAAACACCAAAACGATCAAAATATTTTTAGGATTTGTCTTTTTAAAATAAATTTTACAACATTTTGACAAAATGAGAAATTATACTTGTAAAACCGTACAATTTAGTTGAAAAGCCATTTTACACTGAAAAAAAGCTATCATATATATATTCACGTATGTCTGGTCTTCATAACTATTCAGTCACTGGTAACTCTGCTGAGGATCCTAAAGCAGCTTTCAACTACTGCCAGTTCTGGTGATGGTAGCATTTAATTCCCACAGATCACCGTGCTTGATTTTAGAAAGTACTGAGTAAGAAAAACTATTAAGCATCTCTCAGAACTTCAATAACATAACAGCCTAGTCATGTAGATTTTATCTGTATATCTACAGTGATGGCTACCCATTTGAGAGAAAATAAGGGCTAGATTCCATAACCTGAGATACAAGGATGTAGCCAAGGGTGGACAGAGAGGGGGTATAGTACAATAAAGCCTCTTTCAGACCATGTAGCCAAGAACGTTAAGTCCCCAAGACAGATAAGAATCCACTCCACTGTTGGTGTCCTCTTTCTTCCCCTCCCTGCTCAGTGGTACATCCCTTCCTTTCCCATTCCTCTGCACCCCTGCCCCCCAACCCAGCACTACTGCCGTCTACATCTGACCTGGGGGCAGGGGGATCTCAAGAACCACTCCTGCCCCAAGCCAGCCAGGCTGCATGGAGAACTGGGCTCAGCCAAGAACAGTGGCAGTGGTAGCAGGTTTCCCCTCCCTGCCCAGTCCCCCCACCACCACTCCGTGTTTCCTGCTAGCCATGAAGCGGGCTGTGCCCAGCTGACCCTTGTTCCCTGCACAGCCTTCCCCACCATCCCAGCTGGAGCAAGATAGCAGTGGTTGTGGCAGCAGGTGCATCCTCCTAACCCTGTCCTCACCCAGAGGCATAAGTAGAGACAGCAAAGGAGGAATGGGAGAGGAGGTACTGCTGAGCATGGAGGAGAAGGGAGCAAGTGCTGAGCTGGGGTGGTGGGGCAGGGACAGAATTTTCTCCTGATTCAGGGACTTAAAAGTGCCTGGCTGTTTCTCCAATAGCATGGTTGGCCCACCCACCATGTGGGGGAAGGTTGGGACTCAGGGGTACTGGCACCCTGCAATGTCAGTCGCTGGTTCCTACCTGACACGGATAATATTAAAATCTACTTCCCACTCATACCTATAAATATCTATCTACCTGACTTGTCAGGGTCTCTCAGATCTAAATAATTGTACTTTATGGCTGATATTTCATCTTCTACAGGACTGTAAACATTATCAGTTGTCAAAGTTTCAAATTGCCCATGCCAATATTGCAGTCAGTAGAAAGCTGACTCAGAACTATGGCACTCCTCTAAGCTTAATTTAAAACGGTGGGCCAAATTCAGCCCTGAAATATACCGTCTGTCAGGGGTTGTCAAACTTGGCTGTGGCATGGGGCCAGTCCACAAGTGAGATGAATGGCACATGGTCGGCCACATGGACCAAATTGGGCCCATGGACACCCCTCCCTGCCCCTCCTGTCCTCCCCCACATGCTGGATCTGGTAAACATGGCATTCACTCAGCCAATCTGGGACCCATGCTGCATGTGGTGCCCACCCCAGAAGTGGTAAAGAAGACCTGCAAATGAAAGGCTGTAAGCCCTATTGTGATCTCAGATACATTTAAGTCCACTTTCTCCAATAGGAACTGTAAACCTGTGTGTCTGCGGACAGAATTTGCTCCTGTATGTGTATGCAGCATATTCAACTTCACTTTAAATTTTAAGATCCAACTAAATGCTGACTTTGCCAGTTAGCTCAGACCTCGCTTCAATGTACCTGGCACACAATGCCTGGACTTATACATTATATAGATGGCAGATCCATCAGGTAAGCCAAAAGGTACCTCCCTTTAGTCAAAGCCAGAAGATGTTATGTTAAGCTTATCTCATTTGGGAGTCACTTTGGCATATCTTACACTGAAAGGACACATTGTGAGAAATGAAGTAACTCACTGGCATCTGGATCAGCTATGATAGTTACTCAGTGTAAGACAGAAGAGAATTACACGTACAATGTGTCCAGAAAAGGAAACTCATGGTTTTGTTCCTTGCTGTACAGTTAATCTTCTGCTCCCTTTCCTTTCCTTTCCTTTCCTTTCCTTTCCTTTCCTAAGGCACTACTAAAGCAGACTTGGGACTGGCAGACTGCCTACCTATGCAGTAAAAGCATGGCTAGGACAGGATTCATGACTGAAGAAGCTTCAGGGGGATAGCCTGGTGACTGAAGGTCTGGTTTAATTGGAAGAAGTTCCAGGGTAAAGATGATGGTGGGTTGCAGCTGGACTGAGTGTGTAGGTATGAGAAAACGACTGAGAGAACTGAACCCATGCAACTCCTACACTCTGGAGCAACTAGAAACTGGAAGCTGTTTGCTCTGGAAAGCAGTGTGCTGGGGCGTGGGAGTAGCAGGGAAAGACGTTATTCCTAGTAAAGAAGGGCGGGAGCTGCAACATTTGGGCTCAAGTTTTGAATACTGCCGAAGTTTGAATGTGTGTTTGTCGGTTTCATGTTGCAGTTCAGGCCATTTTTATTTCCTGCAGTACTAATAATAATAATAATAAGCCTTTTAGCAGCACTAAATCTGAATGACATTTTGGGAGAGCTGGGTTAGAGGAAGGAAGCAGAGAGGCAGCATTAACTAACAGGATAATTTTTTTGCAGGAATGATAATTAATAGGACAGCAGCAATCTTAGATGTCCATAAATATGTATATCTAGCAAAAACAAAACATTTGCAATTCTCTCTGAGCTCCCCTACTCCCAGGCTATCCATTTTTCCTCTTCTACAATCTCCTCTCCTTCTCTTTGTCTCTTTCTGTCTCCCTCCCCTACTCTTGCTCTCACCCTGCCTGCCTATCATCTTGCTCTAATTGTTTCCAGATTTGTGTGGGAGGTCAGGGCCCGGGAGTGCTGCTTCATGCCAAGTTTATAAACAGAGCAGTGTTTCCAGATGGCCACTGGCTCCAGCCTGGCTAGCAGGTTGATTGGGACCAGAATAACAACAGGTGGAGAACAGACAATGAATTCCTTGACACTTATTTTACTCCCCCCTGTTTTCTCCCCTGATCCCTCCTCCCCATAGCCACCACAGCTACCAGCAGCACTACCAGCAGACCTCCAAACTATTGAAATTAGGGGGCACAGAGCTGTGAAAGAAAACAAGTGATTTCCTCAACTGAAGAAACAGAAGGGCGGGAGAGGTGATACAAGCTACTATATCACTGCCATCCATTATTGCTGCTATTAATTAAGGTGTCCTACCCCACTGCACTAGTGAAAAAGGCTCTTGGAGATGAAATATGAAGAATAAACATGATACCTAATATAAATAAGAAAAACATAAGATTGATTTAATAGTGTTCCATAGGAGCTGTGAACTTCCAGCTCAGGAGGCCACCAAGATCACTGGCAGCAACTATGTCTTCCCCCCGGCCAACCTGTGTTTTATATAGAGGGTCTCAAAGGCTATCTTTAATTTTCCAGACAGAGCTATTTTTCCATAGGCTCCAGTTTTCTAGCTCCTTTCCCAGGCTCCTGCACTCTATGATATCTTTCCCTTCCTCCAGCTCTTTGTTCTCTTCCCAGTTCTTCATACAGAATTCCCATTTTTCTCATTTAAAGCTGTTTATAGAAATTCTGGGGGCAGGGAAAAGAGGTTCAATAGGATAATATCAGCACAGTTTCCTTCCTTTTTCCACACTTCCCAAAGTACTCTTAGGTAACTGCTGTATAGATGACACTTGATGACACTTGATATTTAGACACTATAGGAGGGGCATTTTTGCCACTTATGCCACTATAGAGGGGCGTTTTTGGCACTTATGCACAGTTTGTGATTCTGTTCCTGGAGCTAGACTCATAAACATGGCTACTTAGCATTCTTAAGTAACAGCTGTACTCCAAGTCACTGAATATAATTTGTGGCTTGTAAGAGACATTTGTCTCTTACAAAACTGTACTATCTTCCTACAAGATCCAGGACAAGGCTCACAAGTTAATCAGGAGGAGGCTGTAATTTTGGGCCATGAACCAACCCAAAGAGGCATAAAGGAGTCCTCTAGTATCTACAGAGGGAATGTGGGCAGATCACACCATGCCACAAATTCCCAAGGTACAGAGGTAGAGTGGAGAAGAAAGTCATGGTAGGAGTGATTTATTATGACCACCTCCACGTAGGCTGTTGTCATGGTTCAAGGGAACCATGGGCAGTAGCTATAAGTTAAAGTAGCTCCTAAGGAATCTGTAATAACTACATAGGTTCTTGCTGTCACAACCCAAAGTTGTGGTTTTTTGTTTCTGTGCACTTTGGCACTGCTAAATTATTTTCCCGCCGACTGTAGCTTTCTTTGCACGATAGAGTTCTCTGTTGCAAGAGAGAACTCTGGTGCAACGGGGGATTTCCCGCCAAATTACAGCTTCTTTTCAGGGTGCATTTCTTTTGCATACTGGTGATGCACGTTGCAAAGGAGTTCCCACCATTTGTATTTGGATTCGCGCCACATTATTGGCCAGATCTAAATGTAGGCACACGTGGCGGCTAGCTATTGGCTTGCTAGCCGTACAAAAGGCTTGGGTAGTTTCCGCCCAAGTCGGAGAGGGAAAGGGAGTCAGAGAGAGAGAGAGAGAGAGAGAAAACCTGGAAAGAGATAGAACTCACCTGGAGGAGGAGGAGTCTTCGTGCTGTGTGAATATCTCTAAGCACTGCGGACCCTTGTGGACCCAACGCGCCTCTCTCAAGCTTAACAACCGAACCCGCGGAGCTTTCACTTCTAGCCTCTCCCCGTCGCCGATCGCAATCCCAGACGTATCCCTTTCCTGTAAACCCAATTTTCAAACCCACGGAGCCTAAACAACTCCGGGGGACCAGGGAACCGAAACGGACCCGCGGAGATTAAACAACTCCATGGGAGCAATCGAACTTGTCGTGGTCCTCTAGCAAGGATCTAAGCAGGAGCTGCACCTGGAAACCTGTCCAGCCTACACCACTACCATCTTTGGGTGTAAGTAAACAATCTTTTCAACCAACCACTACGCGTTTGTGACTAATTCTAGCTCGCCACCGGATTTCTCCGACCCCGCGTGCCCGGGCTGCTGGCCACAGCCCGCGTGCGCAAAAGACGGGCCGCGGATCGCCCCCCCCCCGACTTGCACTTGGCAGCAGGATCGGGGCCCAGCCCGCACACTTGCTTCTGGCAAACTGGCTCTTTTTCCCAAGTAGCTATGGCCTAGAGAGCCTATGTCAGTTGTGCTGCCATGGGGACCAAGAAGCCCAGCTCATGGATGTCCCTTGTCTTTAATGGATCATCAAGTAATGCACAGATTTTATGACATCTATAAGCTATGGAACCAAAACCCTGATCTTCTATGGGAAGGTCGCGGAAAAGTAGAGAGAAGCAACTGAGTGCTCCAAGGGTGCTGCATGTCTGCTATCCTTAAGAAGGACAGCAAGCAAAAACACTTTAACGCTTGCTACAGTGATCAAGAAACTTCATAATTTTATGTGAATTAATTAATGAGAATAAATAAACAAAACTGCCATACATCCATCACCATAACAATACTGGATACATACAGAGGGAGAGCAGGGTATAAAATGTATCTCTGTGCACCACTTGTGTCCCTTGTGGTGGATCCTTTTCTGAAAGGGTCCAAATTTAAATTACGGTGAATGCACCATAAATAAACCCATAATAAACTATTAAGATTACCTGGTAAGAACGGTTGACTTAAATTTACTCCATGAAAATTCAAAAGCTTCAATATGTTGTCCAAAGCAATGTCTGATAATTATCAAAAAATCTAAAGAGGTATAGTTGCTCAATTTATTCTCATCCTATTTGATGAGCCACACACGCTCACAAATGGAGAAATTCAAAAGTCACCACTGGAGGTCTCAAGCTTAAAGCAGAAGAGCAATTTTTCCTGTTAAAAAACTGACTGGTAAACCAATGCAATTACTTACATGAGTAAGGCGCATAGGTTTTTGCTCATTCATTTTTATTTATTTATTTTTTTACTCACAGCTTTTCTTTCAAGTCTGTATAGGTAAAAATATACCATTGGGTTTGTTCTATAAATTACAAACAATTTCATTTTTGGCAGAACAGCTTAAAAAAGAAGGCACAAGAAAATGAATAGAAGTAAAATTTGCTGCTACTCAGAAAGCTTTTCTACAAATGTGTGTGAAGAGTGAACACATCACTTACATATATTTGCTTATATTTGCCATACAAAAGGATTCAAATTCTTGCATATGAATACCTGGAGATAGCACTTACGGGTTTTCTTGATATCAGCAAAATGTTAACAGGTTTTTATTTTCCTGAAGAAATGTCTTGATTAGCATTGTGTCATATTTTTATAATGAAAGAAGTTCCACATGTACAAATAAACAGAAAACCCCCTAAGTCTAGCTAACAATGTTATGCACTTCTGTAGCTCCTTACAGCTCAGTGTCTCAGAACAACAAACACGGGGCCTAATCCTGATGTTTAAATTGTAGCCCAGGCACACCCAGGGGTGTGCCCTGTCCTCAAGTGGAAGGGATGGGGTGGTCAGGCAAGAGTGCTGTGAGAGGGGCCTGCCACCTGGGAGCCACGCCCTCTCTTCTCTATAGAGCCAGGCTGAAACAAAGTGCTTAACTATATACAAATGTATTGCTACACAAAAATAACTATGAATAAGAGGCATTAAATATTTACAGTAAAATTAGTATGTGACACCATATACAATAACCTGCAATCAACACATTGTACCACCTTGAGGGGCTGCAAAACAAACTGGGTGATTCACAGCATAGGCAATAATTAACCCTCCCCTCCCCCCCACACACACAAAATGAACATTAACACTCTGGAAGAGGTAAGTGAAGGCATCAACACAATAAACACATATAAGCATCAACTTAGATAAACCCAGGTAAGTTGCGGTAGCAATGCAATATTCTGATAATAGGTAGAAAACATATATAGGTAATGAAGACAGGTAAACCCATATAAACCCCCTTAACATCTACAGTACTAAGCAATCAATCACAAAATATGGGGGTGCACTCAATGCCCCACAGGGTGTTCCCTGGAGCCCCTCCCCATTAGGGCCCTGGGATGTGGACATGCCCCCTCCCACAATGGAGGAGGGTGGAGGCTGCAGACCTTTCTCTCCCAAGCCCACCTCCCCTGTGGGACCCACTTTCCCAGCAACTCATGCGCCCACTCTGAAGCAGCCAATGCTCATCCCCTGGTGGCCAGTCCTGCAAGGGCCTCTCTCCAGTGGTGCCTCCAGCTCCTTTCGATGGCCTGGTGCCCCGCACTGGGCACCCAGGGTACTCCTACAGGAGCCAAGCCCTTACTGGCTCCGGTTCCCCAGTCTTATGCCAGGGGTCCTTCCCTTTCCTGGACCAAGCTCTGGGCACCAGGGCTCTTTCAGTTTAATGCTGAGCCACACTGCAGGGCTCTGGTTCCTCAGCCTAGAGCTGGGGCTAACTTGAACAACCTTGAGCTGCTCTTCGAGCCAACTCTCCCTGCACCAACCTGCACACTGTGTGGGGCCCAAGCAGCCTTGAGCTGCTAGCTCTCCATGCACCAATCCATGCACTGCCCACCCAGCCACTTGACGAGTTTGCAGGCTCAAGCCACCTCAAGTGGCTCCCAGAGCTTGAGCACTGTGCGCCAATCCACTCACCGTCTAGGCTCAGGCGAGGTGCTGAGAACAGTCTTCTCTGGAGCTCCTCTCTCCTTGCCGTCCCTTGCCGCATCTCTCTGTGTGCCAAGCATGCTCTCCTTTTATACGCTTTGGGGATTCCACCCCGAAGTCTGGTGGACCTGCCGTGTTGCAGTCCACAGTTCGGTTGGGGAGCTTCACTCCCCTTCCCTTCAGGAAAGAAGTGGTGCCTGCTTTTCCCCAGTTTGTTTCTGGTTGGTGGATTGGCTCCACCCATTGGAATTGAAGATTCTTGAGCCCCCGGACACATTGGAGCTTGATCGGGTAAGTCTATCACAAAATCAATGCTTAGCATTTTTTCAAGGTTGGGTTCTTAAAGGGTATGCAAATATACACATTCAAAGAATTTTTATGTGCCAAATTATTCAGCCTTGCCATTTTTACACTGAAAGATAATATTCAATACTAAAACTACAGCAATTCTTAACCCTAACTTGGATGTTTCAGGCAATGTAACAAAGTATCCAAACAATTATAGCATATATTTATTCTGGTTTCCTTATTTTAGCTATTAGATAAGTCAGTCGAAAGTGCCTTATGTCAGTAAAGCCATGTAATCATTACCCTTAATTTTATCATGTCCATTCCTGGATCCCTTATGGAATTCTAATGGAGTTGTGTCCAAAATGGACTTCAGGTGCGCTTCAGCAGTGGGTGTTTTGAAAATAGAATGAGTTTGCACATTTTAGGATTAGGTCTGTTGATCCACAGAAGATACTGGTTTAATAATGATTTAATCTTGATTTTTCACAGCACAGAAACATATTGCATCAAACCAGAAAGCTTAATAATGAAAAATCCCTTACAACCAAGAACTTTTAATGATATTTTGACTCAACGCCATTCTATATTTCTAAGCAGGCCAGTGAATGCCAACAATGTTGCAGCACAAGTAATGATCTGATACAAGGAAACAGGTATGCATCCAGGCAGAACAAGTCAGCCAAGCGCCTGGGGCAGCCGCAATGAACAAAGGCAATGGCAGCTGTCACCATACCGCCAGCACAATTGTGCAGCTGCACCAATTTTTACAGCCCCAAGTTGGTGCCCAGGGCTGCTACCCCATTCATCCACCCCTAGTTGCATTACTGAATATGCCTAAGTAGCTTTGGTTCTCTCTCACTCTAGAGGCAATATAGAGAGAAACTGAGGCTTACAGATGCAAAAATCATTTTAAATGTGGATGTTGCTGAACATTTAAACTCTAGGGAGACTGTATAAATGCTTCCTGAAATATACTTTATTTAGAAGTGAACTGCATAGCTGAGCTAATTTTCTTGCAAGAAACAAGCTAGGCTTCTACTCAAATAACTTTTGAAACACCTCAGACCAGAATGAAGTTATTTTTCCCTTCAAGAACTTGGCAGGAGAGTGAAAAGGCTAGTGTGGAGGAGGTGAGAAATGCCATTTCTAAATACTGAAAAAAGCCAAGTAAACTATCTGTGGTGACAACCTAAATTCAGTGACAGTGGATTATTTATTGTGTTAGTTTAAAACTTCTGCTATGCAAACTGATGACACAGGTACTTCTAATGACTAAAGATGACAGTATGTTGCAAAGAATTTGAGTAAATATTCACTTGTTTCAATTTAATTGTGTACTCATGCCTTTGTAGAATTCATTTTTCACCAACATGCAGGTACTTGAGTTTAGTCTCATGAATGTACAGAAAATGACATTTATTGTTACATATGCTTACATAGGTCCAGGTACATTGAGACTTAAGAGCTGATGCAGCCACTGGCTCCTACTATAATGTGTGTACAACAGAATTCTCTGCACTTTGAAGGGTATGCAATGGTTATGTAAATTAGTCCTCCACAAAAGCAGCCATTAAAACATAGACTACACACACTACAATATAACAGAATTACAGAGATCAGGAGTTTAAAACCTGCAAAATCAGCCAGTTCATCTCCCTGCCAGGAAAGGACTGTTTCCTTTAGTTGAGGCATTTTGTCCATAGTGCTAAGAATGCTCATGTAAATTTGTTGGACTGTACTAAGGAGTCTACCTAGAGTAACTTAAAGAAAGATGAACTTATTGCATTAATATCCAAAGTAATAGGCAGTAACAGCATGAACAGAATTCAGCATTTAACTTAGTGTAAACTATTAATTATTTCTTTTGTAGTATTTTGATACAGGTACCACTGCGATAATATTTAAAAAGCTTCATTACCTAACATTTTTTTCAAATTCACTCCAGTTCTCCTAAACCAGTCTCTGATATTTTAAAGGTCTGTGTAAAAAAGTTAAATGGCTACAAATGGCAGCTGAAAGCCAGAATCATTGAAGGAACTGAGAACAATAGACACATGAGAAATGGAAAAATCAGACATTCGACAGTGAAGTAACATCCTGAGTCCACAGCTCAATACAGTATTATTGAGCAAGCATCCAAAAACAAGCTTCATTTCTCCAGCAACTTAGAAATATCTTATCATCCATTCTCTCTTCCTTTCCTCTACTCCTGGCAGTCTGAGAATTTTAACCCAGTATTCTCTAGACTCATCTAGAAAATATATTTCTTATGCAAAGTTTACCTCAACCTTGTAATTCTGTGTCCTATATATATATATATATACACACACACACACACACACATATATATACACACACACACACACATACACACACATATATATATATTGCATACACACATACTATCTCTTATAATCCATTTGTACTAATAGAAATGAAAGTTTAGGGGGAAAATATTCAAAAATTAAAATAGTAACAAGTTATACTACCCTTTTCTACACACCAGTTGAAATTCTATTTTAAAAAGCTGTTCCAGCATGGTTTTCCAAGCAGTTAAGACATGGATTCTTCTTCTGATTGTCATGCTAGCTAGATCATAATGTAAACTTACCATAAAGGAATGTTTTATTGCATAGTTATTCAGAAAGTTATCCCTGACTATAATGTCCCTGGAAGCCATACTATAATCAAACTTGCATTAAGCATTTTTTGAAAGATGGCATTCTCGCTGCTATAGTTTGGACAAGGAAGATTTCTTCCTTCACTTGTTAATCACAGGCACCATTTCATTTGCAGTATATAAGGATAAAACAATTGTGTAATTAGATTTTGTGCTGCGTTTCAATAAAGGAGGCAGGGAATTATTGAAGATTTGGATAATTTATTTAAAGTGATATTTAAAGTAACACTTTTCAATAAAGTGGGTGAAATATGTGTTAACCTTTATCTAATTTCCTGCTCCTTTTATTAGTGATTCAATTTCTGCTCTTTTCTTTGCAGTAGGAAGTGGCAGTTCAGTAGTTCATTGGACCAAAACGTAATGTAATATTTTGAATGTGTTGTTGGAAGAATACTATGGTGCAGTTATTACTAATAGAAAACACATTCTTATTACAACTACATGTGACTCTAAAAAAAAAAAATCAGCTGAGAATAAATGGGTTCTCAATTGCATTTGTGTCCTTTATGGAAAAGAAGAAGAAGATCCAAAAGGTAGAACTCAACCCAGTATTTTGTTCTGGGTTTGTAGCAAAACTCTGATTTTTTTCTTTGTCTTCCATCTTCAGCATCTGACCTAATTCTCTTCCAGAAATAACTTACCAGTGTGCTAAAATCATGTCCCATAAAAAGTCTTATTGAATTTCCTCAACTGGCAGTCAACAGAATTAAAAATGGGCCTAAAGCAGTACCCTATATCAAAATACATCTAAATGGGCACATCTACACATGTTGCTATGGCAGCGTTGTTACTGCGCTGTGACTTAGTATACCAAAAGGAAGTACTAAATCACGGCGCAGTAACAGACTGTACTGCACCACACGCATGGCATATAGTTATTTTTAGCAACTGCTCCATCGTGGCACATTATATTGTGGGAGTGTGTCACTACAGCTAAGTAGCTGCTGGTCACATGACCCCTGTGGACGCTATGTAGGGCATTGCTACAGCAACATAGCATCATGTGTAGACACTCCCAGTGTTATGGAAAATATACCTTAATTGTGTGGAGGTTCAAAATACGAAACTGAACCTGGATCAATTAGATTCTCTTACACTAATGGATAAAATAGAAATCCCAAATCTGACTTCTTACTTCAAAGTCTGAGGACTGAGGCTATTTCTGTTGAGAACCAGTAAAAATCTGAATGTTGTAAGTTAGGGCACTCTCTAAACAGAAAAGATCCATTCTATGGTTGCCATTAAAAATGGCCGTGTAAGGTTTGACCCAATGGCCACTGAAGACCATGTGAGTCTTTCCATTGATTTCAATTGCTATTGGTTCAGGTTATTATTTATCCTCATTCTACTAAACACGGTATTTCTAACTTCACTGAAACCCTGAGATCAGAATTTAGCCCACCGTTTGATATCAATCATTTCTGGTTTAACAATAACTTTGGACTGGTGAAGTTTGATTTTTTCCCCTCTGCTAATTGTACTTTTTAACCTCTATTCATATTCACTACATTTTTATTCTTGAGGGTTCCCCCCCCCACCCCCGTGTACTATTTTCCTCCTCCTTTCCTCTTGATTCTTTCTTTAATTTTTTCTTATTCTGCCATTTATTGGGATTTCTTTGTAGGGTATGTACATACTTGGGGTGGAATTATGTTCTAACCATTTATATATTGAGTATATATTTTTGTTGGAGAAATATATAATTGATAGCCATTCTTGTTCTTTTGAGAAAGCCAATATGTAAATAGCAGTCTCCAGCTCAATGAATCTTCCACTGTTTAAAATACTATACGAAAAAATATTATATGATTCTATGAGATTTATATTTTAAAACTGTAACAGGTTATCTTCGGGTCAAAATATCTTAAAGTAGATTACATAGTCTTTCCATAAAATATTATTTAAATTCAGATAACAACTACAGTGCACATGGAAATATTGAAAGGAAGAACTGCATTTGAAGATAGAAAATTCTTTTATCTTCAGGCAGACTTTACAGTTAGTTTAGATACTGAAGTTATTAGTTCTTCTCAAACCCTTGCAGACTCTGTAGCCAGTAGGATCCATGGCCTTACTATTTACATCAGAAACAAATGGTCATACACTACCAAGAAACATAAACCTCACAGAGTGAAATAGAATAGAGCACTGTCCAGGCCAATGACATAATCATTGTCAATATATAGAAGCCACCCTCTGCTATGTTTTCAATCACATCCCTACCTATTTACATCCAGATGACCTTATATGCAGGTGACTTCAATTGTCAACATCAAGGCTGGGGATACTCCATTAACAGTAGCAATGGACACAATATTTGTCTCTGGGAAAGCCTGAATGACTTAACCAGCATATAAGACCCAAAGGAGCCATATACCTTCCACTCTGGGTGTTGAAACATTCAGACAAACCCATATCTTGCCTGGTGGAAGGGCAACTTGAGTAAAATACCGATAAGAAAAGTACTTGGCAAGTTTCCTTTATCTGAGCACAGATCCTCATTTACCAGCTTTGACAATATGATTATTCAGCCTACACCATCCACACCAGCCCCAAGTTGGACCTTTTGTAAGGCAGATTGGCAAAAATACCAAAGGCTGACTAGTGAGAGAGCAACCCAATTCTGGGATCCATCAGAAACCAACACTAATCAAGGCTACAATGCATTTACAAACTGCCTAATTGAAATAGCTAAATTCTGTGTACCTAGAGGCTATAGAAGCCATTATGTGCCATGCAGGGATGAACAGTGTGTACAGCTCTTTAACATCATCAAGCAATGCAATGACTCTGAAACTAAAAAAGAACTACAGAGCAGCTGGCTACCATATTGAACAATATCAAAAAGGAGAGATGGCTCACTACACTTGAACAGACAAGCATGATGCATCATTAACTGCCTTGCAGGAAAAGGTAGCAAAAAACAACATTGCCCTGTGTCAGCAAACTCCATTGTGAAAATACTGTGCAACAACAAGTACAGTAACCCAAGCAGGCACCATGCACAAATGATTAGACACCTGACTTGTGAACAACTTAAATCATCCAAAATCAACCTTAATTTAACCGTTCCCATCTCTGACAACAGGTTCAACACAGCTATTAAAGCAATCAAGACTGGCAAGGTTGCTGGACCAGATAAGATATTCCCAGAATTCATTACTAAGCTTGTAAGCACAGTAAAAAGATGGATTTAGAAATTCATGTATAAATGTCTAGGAAGTAACAAAAATCTCAAGAAAAGCTGACATCATTGCTTTCCTGAAACCCAATAAACCACCAGAGGATCCAAAGAGCTACCAAACCCTCTCACTACTCTGTGTTACATACAAAGTCATGGAATGCATAATCCTGAATAGAATAGAGAACATCACTGATAATGAAAATCACCTGCTCCATCAACTGCTAACTGAAGACCTAAATCGATGACGGCTTAAGAGGATTAGAAGTCACAAAGTGTTTATACCTGAATCCCACAAGCTCCTGGAAGAAACTGGGAATGCTGAACCAAACCTATGGGCTGAACGCTGGAAAAGATCAGCTCTATTCCTACAACATTTTGTACCAACACTAAATGAATCCCACACTGGGCATGACCTTGACAGAGAAGTGTGGAGTAAGCTAAACAGACTGATTCTGGATACAGACGCTTCAAAACAACACTTTACAAGATGAACATCTTGGACAGCCTCCTGTGTGAATGCAGGGTTCAACAAACAGCACATCACTTAATAGAAAGCTGCAATCTTTACAAGTTTCCAGACAGGGCAGATGGAATCCACACCTTGAGTAATAACATCAAATGGTGGCTCAAAGACTTGGAAATTGATATCTGATACCGTATGAAAGACAGAACCCCTTTGCCTCATTTAAGTGATCTCTTTCTGCAACTAAAGAATTTGTATACTAAAATCTTTGTGTATATTCTTCAAGACCTAACATTTGCATTCCTCCTTGATAAATTCCATCCCCTTCAGGGTTGGATGATGAACTACATTCACCTTGGATTCTTGAATGTAAGTTCCATTAAGTTCTAGACACTGGTATTAGTTGCCAAGCTGCACATGCAAAAAAAAAGGAGAAAAAGAGATATCAGGTTGAAGCATCTTTAAAATTCTAATCTTATTTGATAAATTCTATTGTTTTACACTCATTGAGGTCATAAACAAGTAAATTGGATTTGAGAGGATTGTTTTAAATTGATGTACAGCATAAGGCTGGACTTAAGCATGTACTTAAAGTAAAACACAGGCTTAAGAGCTAGGATAACTGAGCCAAGTTCATACAATGGTGATCATTAAAAAGTCATCACTTACCAACAATGGTATCTGTGGAATCTGAAATACCACTACTTTTCTGTTCTGTATTTAGAATAGGAAGAAATTGTACCATCCTAAAATGGGGTGGTGCAGTAACTGTTGGTAACTACACATATAAGTTTCTGTGATGTAATTGGTATGGCGCAACACTAGTATTTTCTTCTTATATCTTTGCCATATTTTTCAACTATATGTTTTTTTCCTGACCGGTCTTTTGTGCTCCATGTAGTATATCTATTCTGAACAGCAATTATTTCCAAGAAATAGGGTTTTTTTTACAAATGGCAAAATGCCAGCAACTATTCTCTAGAAATTTCACAAGAAACATCCACATGGACAGGAAACCCACTGGCAAGAAACTACAGGTAAAAGAACTATTTTCTGCTAAAGGGTAGTTTTGCATAACCCCCACAGTTCAAGCTGATTAACATGTTAGTAATACAACCACCACAATACAGCAACAAACTAAAAAGGCAACAACTTCCTCCAAGGAGTGTGTTCCTAGATCCCTTGGACACTGCATGGGCTTTAGTGTGAAACCAAGAATTTAAACTATAGCAAATAGACATTAAATGAAAGGAAAATAGCATCTGTGAAGCAATTATTTCATATGTATTATGTGAAAAGTAGAAATATGAGACATGATACAAATCAATTCAATATACCCAGCCCTCACAAAAATGAGAACACTCACCATCAACCCCAAATCTGGTTTGGAGCGAAAAATTACTAGGAGCAGATGGACCATGTGCAAGAGTACTTCTACTAGGTATTATTTTATCTTATTTATGGAGGGATGGTTTTGTTTCCCTCAGTATGAAGTCCAGTTTGCTTTACTCTGGCTAGAAAAATTCCAATTTCACAGAATTGCCAGTTCACCAAGATCAAGATACTTGGAAAAATCAGGTCAATATCAATAATGTTCTACCAGAACCTAAGAGGAAAGGTACAAAACCCAGAGGGATTCACAACACAGAAGCAGCTGTCCTAGGACCATAGAGCCTGGAAGAACTGTGAGCCTTGACTCAAATGAACAGGCAAGGAAACTGGCCTCCTGTCTGGCATGCAGGACTTCTATAAAATCCCAGTGAATCCTGCCTGGGTTCCCTCAAACTTAGTTAAAATCAGACTGCTTCTGCAAAAAAAATGCATTTAGAAGAATGTGGTATCAGACTTCACTGCTGTAAGTTAGAGTGCTGTGACAAACATCAGTACCAGATCCCATCACAACTCATGGCAGGTCATATTCCACCAGCAACCCATGGGGTTTTGCGATGCCCTGGTTACTCTCCCTCCCAGGGTGGCACTTTAGCCTTGGCCAGAGCTTGTGTGGCCTGCCCAAGTGCCAAGCCAGGCCCAAGCACCAAGCATCAGCAAAGCTCCTGTTTCCACCACCCCCCCCAACCACCACCTCCACTTTGCTCTCTCCAGTCAATTATGAGGCACTTGTCTGGTATTACTGCTCAGTGTGCCCGTTCCATCTACCCTGTCTGGGCATTTGTAAAGATCTCAGCTGTTGATTAAGTGCTGTGCTGATTGCTGGTGTTGTTTTGAAGCATCTGTATCCAGATCTGAGCGTGTTCAGCTTGACCCATGCTTCCTTGTCAAAGTCATGCCCAATGGAGGATTCATATGGTGTTGGTATAAACCGCTGTAGGAAGAGATTTCAGGCTGGATTACTCTAAACAACCATTTCATTTCCACTCACCCCACCCCTTAACTATATTTAGTGCAACACACAGTGCCACAGTACTTGGACTGCTGGTCTCTCCACAGAACCAGAAATGTGGCAGCAGGGGAGCAGTTAAGGTCTGTCTTCTTATATCACTTGGTATAAAACCAGAGAGTTAAGGTAATAAATCTGTGCATGTATAAGTTGTGTAGCCTATTATGAGTCTCAGTTCACTATTAAGTACAGTATTGAGCTTTTTAGTGCAACAAATTCTGGACCATACAGGAGCACAGTAATCTGCTGGGGCATAAACCATTGTAAGTACAGTGGTTCTGAGCACTTTGAAGCTGGCACCCCATGTCATTTTGGATAAATGTCTTAAGGCACCCATGCAGACTTCACTGCTGACCTTCTGAATGTGATGTTTGGGAATGGTCTAACATGACCCCTTGGTAAGTTGAGGTATGCTCATGGAGAAGCCTGTGGTTTCCTATTCTGATATTCAGCATGCTCTTGGCTCAGTGATTGTCCAGGTAGAAGACTGATGATACTGATTTATTAATGCTCCTCACTGACCTTGTGCTTCTCAAACAACACCCCTGCAACCACTGCACCACTCGCCTGGAACAAAACTACATGGCCAGGGTCCATCCCCCCTACTGTTGTCGAGGGCTTATCAGTTTGTGTTACATTGAGTGGGGCCATAAATCTGGGTAATTGACAACTGATTGCCCCATCCCTCAAGGTCATGGTGCTTTCCTGAGAGAAGCCAGCATGTTTACCCAGATCCAGCTGACACGAACCCTAACCCAAACAGACTCTGATATACACTGAAAGCTTTTTTTGAGCCCCACAGCCAAGGTGTGACCAGCAGATGAAACTTCACATTTTTGCTGGAAATCCTACAGGCGCCATTTAGCAGAGCACCTACAAATGAGCACCACTGCAGGTAAGGCACAGCGGAAAGTGGAAATTCTCCCTTGAAACCCCCCTCCCTGCTGCTCCCTCCCTCCTAGAAAAGCAGAGATGGTTCATCCCTCCAGGGCCTGACACTTGGGGTTCCCAGCCCACCCAGGTCCCACAGCAGGGAGTTGTACACAAGCATCCGGGTTGTCTCAGCTAGGAGACAGAACTCAGGCATTCTGTGCAGTGGTCAGTGCCAGGGCATGGGGACCTGTGCTGATTCCAGCCCTGGGCAGGAGAAAGGGTCTGGACAGGGCACTTACCAGAGGTCCCTTGGTGTCTCCCTTGCCTGCAGACTCTGCATTTGTGTGTGGGAGGCCTGGTCATAAAGATGATGGATCCAGGAGGGCCACTTGGACACTTGATGAGCATGAGAAACATATGCATAAATGGCACCAGCAACACAAGGATCAAAGAGGACATTCAACGTGGGGCATTAGAATGGGCAGGTTGGCAACTGCTTGCACCCACAGTGCCATAGCACTTGAACGAGCTGCCCAGGCCCAGGAACGTGCTGAAAAGATCCAAGAATGAGATCTACAGATGGCCAGCTGCTCTCTGAGAGATGCTGCAAATGTTGCTATGGATCTTAAAGAGTCACAGCACCAGGATAAGAAGTTTATGTACAGGGTCAAAGACCACTTGGGATCCAGCTATAATACTCCTGAGTGCCATCACCACCACCTCCTATGGGGAAACCATTGCCCTCCTAAACCAGAATGGTGAGGCAGGCTGCTGCCAACCTTCCCCTCCCCCAGCATGGAGAGCCCTGCTCCAAGGGCTCCTTCCTGAGATGACATGCCCAAGAGTCCCATGAGGGTTGGGCCCTGGATCGTGCCTGAGGGGGAACTATGTACATTGACTGGAAGATTCTGGGGGGCGGGCAGGGGCCCAGGACAGGAGATATAGCATGGGGGAGCTGCTGACCTATGGCCCAAAGAGCCAGGAAGGCATCCAGCAGGGCCCACCCCAAGAAGCAGTAGTGCAGGAGGGGAGGGGGACCACACTGTCTGAATCTCGATGCAAGGGCTACCATTGACTCAGCCCACTTTCCTGGGCCAACTCACTACCCGCAGCCACTGGCAGTCACCAGCATAGGCACCGGGCCCCAAAGGGAATGAGGGGAAAGCCACCAGTCCACTAGGGCAGGCCACTGCAGGCCTAGGTCCTGCTGCAGGGAAGCAGCACAGCCTGTGTAGACCTGCAGCCCCCTGGGCTCTGCTCCAAGTTCCAAAGTGTGTAACAATCTGCAGCTTTTCTTTATTATGCATACAAAAAGTTTGGCAGCTACAACATTTAATTAAACCAAGGGGCAGCAGTTTCACATGTGGCATTCCCCCTCCCACCCCAAGGTTTCATGTTTGTTAAGTTGAGCCCTCCTGGCTGCCCAACCTGCCCCCCATAAGCTCCCAGTGCAGCCAAGGTCTTTCCCCACTCTCTCAGTGTTACCTGAGAAGAAGATTCCAAGTTCCAGAAAGGGCATTGTTGCAGTTTTTGCTTAAAAAACACACTAAAAGTTTGGCAGCCTCAACATTGGATTAAAATAAAGTCTCACTCTTCATTATGCTGCATTCCCCCACACCTCAGTGTGTGCTCCTGGGAGGGTTGGGAACGGAAAGGGGAAGGGGGATGGTGTGGGTTGTGAGCAGCAGTGCCCATTATACAGAACCAGAGGAGCCTGGGGCTAGAGACCCATGGCCTAGTGCCAGGTTGTAGGCACTTGAAGTTCTCCAGCCCTACATCACCGAGGGAGGGCTCTTGGTCCACACAGGTGAGGAGCTACTCGGCCAGGGTAGCCAAGGTTTGCAGCTCCATACAGCCTGCTATGGTGCAGGGCAGGAGCCACCAATAGCTGCGGAGGGTGGGGGGGAATGGAGGTATCTGGAATACATGTACAAACACACACAGAACCCAGGCATCCAGGACACACACACACACACACACACGCACACACGCACACACACCCCCAGGCATTCAGGAGATACAGTACACACATGCAAAACCCAGGCATCTCAGGCATACACATACACTCACTCGGCAGGCATAGGGTGAGCTAGGTGGGCATGCGTGGGACAACTGGCTGAAGGCTCATGGCCATGATGAGCTGCTGTTATCCAGTCCAGGTGGGCAGCCATGACATCCTCAGCCTGTCAGGGGTGGTTTGGCCATTCGCCTCTGCTTGGGAGTCTTCAGCAGCCCTGGGAGTACACGGGGCATGTGAAAGCCTCCCCTTCCTCTTGCACTCCTGCTGTGCAGGCAAGGTCCAAGCCACACACACACCCCCACCACCACCACTACAAGGGCTAATTATGTGTTCTGCTTCTTCCCAACCTAAGCAGGGGCAGTTAGAGTAAAGCTCAAAGGTTATGAGTGCTTCTGCCACTGGCTTCTTGAATGCCTGTACTTACTCATAATGCTTCCTGGAAGTCAAGGTACAGAGAGACAACTATCAGTTGGTAGGGTACACACAACTCTTCCTTGGCTAGCCAACGACTAGGGAACCAGTGTCACCTTCTTACCACCTTCTCCTCAGTGGCCCCGTGCACTCTCAAGAAAGTAAGTAGGTACGACAGTCCTGCCTGATTCCTGAACAAGAATCAGGCAAGAAAGAAAGTACCTTGCACCTCCCCATGCATTAATGTAAGAGCCAGAATATTCTGGCCCCTTGTTATTGGGATTTCTGTTCCCAGAAAAGCAAGGAAAGATGAACTTGCAAGGAAATCGTTAAACTCCACCAAAAATGTTTTCTATTAGCAATAAATTAAAAAAATTCTATTAAGCCTATGCTGGTATCTGTTGCACAGATATTATTTCACATCATCACTGTCTCATAAAACAGCAATTACAGAAATTCCATTTGGGATGCACCACTGGAATCTCACATCAAAACTGTACAAGAATTTCTGTCAAGCTTTGTGAGTTATCACTCACTGTATGTGTCAAATTCTGTCCTGTGATGCACAGACCAGGTTCCTATTAAAATTCAATGAGAGCCACATGTTCATATCAAAGGTCACAGTTCAGCCCACTGTAATACCTAAATATACAAGTTGGTTCATGATACTGGGAATGTGAGAATTTATAAAGCTGTGACATTAGGCAAAGATTTTGCAGCCAGTGAAAGATTTTCTAGACCTACGAGCATAAATGCTTTGCAACATGACATGTGCTCTTATATGAAGACAAGTTTTATAAATGCACTGAGCTGGACTTTCAAGCACCCTCCACATTGCTCTAATAATGCTTCCCCTGACTTCAATAGGAATTTTTAGCATTGACTTCTATTTGATCAACACGTTGTGCTTTCAAAAATCCTACTTACTAGATTTTAATTATTTTAAAAGGTAATATGCAGTTTATTTTTTCACTTCTAACCACAAATTATGATTACCTAATCATGTTAGGTAATCTAGGTTTTTAAATGGAAAATGCTATGGATTTTTTGCGTGTTTTCCCCTTTAATGGCATCTAAAAACTGAGCTATATTATTGTATTTCTCTCTAAAAATGTGTTAAAATAAAAAACACTAAGTGGCAAAAAAGATTTCTTATGTTTAATTTAATAATATCTCCTATTCTTTTACAAATAATACAATTAAAAGATCCAATAGACTTGATTAGAAAATTAGTCCATCTGGACCAAAACAGGACTGTTGTCTTTTCGTAGCAATGAAAACAAAGTACTTGCTGGACAGCAGGTTGGCACCGGGCCGTAAAAGATATTCACCATTTTCTAAAACAAAGCAACTACCCATAATCATGTTCATTTCCAGATAATAAAAGGAAAGTCATATTTTTGTGACTATAAAAGAGTCATCCAGTTAAAGCAGTACAGCTGGAACCAGAAATTCAGTCCACTTGTGGTTTTAAGAGTTCCACGCCTACTGTACATAAAATAATGCACTGGTATCATTAGCATAGACAACAGCTTGTTTCCAGTTTGGCTACAGATAATGAAATTATCCCCCAAATTACCATAAAGTGGAACAAATAAACACAAAAGGAAACTTTTTTTTTTAACAGTAACATGTATGGCTTTTAGCTATTTAGATTAAAAGCAGAGCTTCTGTTTTTCTAAGGCACTATTTTGACCTCAAGTAGATAAAGAACATTAAATGACAAACATTCAGCAAAGAGTTACTGTGTTCTTCCCCCATCAACTCTGTTTACATTAGGAAATCTACCCAGGGACTGAGGGAAAGGGGGAGGTGGGAGGGCTGCCTTTCATCGGCTGCTCTCAGTTCCACTGGCTCCAGCTAAAGCTGGCCCCTGTTTCTTAGTAAGCTTACTCCACTCCAGATGTGCCTCGGCTCCAGTGTGGCTGCCATGTACAGTAAATCGGCATCTGAGGGCTCGTCAATCTGTGGGGTAGAGCAATTGTGGTTTCGCCAGGCCACCCCACTGGCACAAACAGAAATTTGCACTGCTAAGCTGGAATAGGAGGAGGATAGAGGGAGGGAATGGGGGAGGAAAGGAGGGAGGGAGGAAGGGAGAAAAAAATGGAAAAGCAGCGTGTGAAGGGTGAGGGGGCAGAAGGTGTTAGTTCCCAATAGAAGAAGACAAAAAAAAAATTCTCTAATGACCAACCAGGGAAATGTTCTTAATGCATTTGTAAATTTACTTGTAAATGTTTTACGCTTTAAAAGAAAGGAGAAGGCTGCATATCATTTGAAAATGTTGGCTGTCTATAGGTCCCTGAGGATGTACTGGTTTAGTACAACTTGTAACCAGAGCAAGAGAAACATAAAATAGCTGGGAAAACACAGCCAATTAGTCATTACATGTAGATTGTAAAAACAAGAACAAGAGAGAAATACCTTAAGCAAATTGAATCCCTCTTGTTTGTGTCACTGAAATAAGAGAGTGTAAAGAAAAAGGGAATGACACCTTCTAATCAAAGTGTGATGCACAAACCCATCAGTGCTCCGATTCAGAAGCCTGCAGGATTTCACAAGCTTTACCTATTTGCTGTCATTGTAAAACACAAATTATTTCAGTAAGCAGGCAGTTTGCTTTGGATTTGAACCCAGTTGTGCAAACTCCAAGTTGGACATTTATTTCTGATCTCCTGCCACCTACTCAGCCATTACCAACTGTGTTATAATAGGATAAAAAAGGATCCTTTATTTTATCGCAAGTTCAAATAAGTTTCCCAGCTTCGAGCTGACTGTAGTTGTGTTTCCTCATCACCATTTTTAATGGCCGCTTTGAGTATCAAAATCTCTTTCCTGCTTCCTGGTGCCAATTTTATAAATGTAAGTAAATGTTAATCTGAAACACTAATCTAAAATGGGTCAGATTCTGGGGAGCTGAATGAAGTTAGATTTAGGTTGCATTTATTTGCAGATGAGCATGTTAATGGCATCTGTACATCTCAAAGTAGAATGCCAGCCTCATTATTGTAATAATTATTATTACAGCAGTGCCTAGCACACTTCATGGAGGCTCATCCCCTCATTGTACTAAACACTACAGAAACAGGTAGCAAACATAACAGTTCTCAGCCAAGAGTTCACATATTGTGTCCTCTGCAAAATGAAATGTCAGCACCACTGCTAAACAGTTAGAATACGGTCATTACTACCCTTTCAGGAATCACAAATCACGCTTCAAAAATTCTGAGATCGAAATCCTGTTATTTATATTCTGTTTTGGGGAAATCCTTAAAAGCGCATATTTTCCAGAAGCTACTAAACATTTCTCAGATTCAGAAATGACTTCAGAAACTGAGGCTTTAAAAAATACCAGTTATCACAAGAATCTCCATTAGTTACCATATTGTATTGCATACAACATGCCCCAGAATAAAATATGCACTTTGTTTTTGAAAGGCAGAATAAAGAAAAAAAAAATCCTTGTAGCAAACAGCTGAGAAGCAGCAGCAAGGGAGCCAAGGCTGCTCATCATTCTGCTCTCTGTAGGGACAGAAGTTGCACATAAACTGGCTTAAGTCATCAGAAACTGGTTTAAACCTGTAACAAAACAGAAGTTCAGTGCATATAAACCAGTTTCAAAATAGCTGGTTTAAGATAAACCTGGTTGAATGTAGTATCAAATCAGTTTATGAAACTCCTGTCCCAGACCCCTTCCTGGTTCAAGTTAAATCAGTCCCCCAGCATCTCAGCATACTTTCCAGCCCTGGGCTAAGCTGTCTACTCCAGCTGAGAAGGGTTGGGGTAGGGGGGGAGACAGGGACTGCCCCCCAGTCAAACCCTAGCTGGGATCTGGGACCAGGAAGGGGGGGATAAACTTACCTTCCCTCAAGCACAGAGATGTCCTGCCCTGCTAAAAACTTACTGTTGGCTGCGACTGTAAACTACAAATCCCAGAGGCACCTGGAAGCAGGAAGAGCAAGCAATGAGCAACCCTGCAGAGTCCTGTTGATATGATTCTGGACTGCAAATCCCAGAGACTTCAGGGACAGCAGGAAGAGGAAGCAAACACACAGCCCATCTGTGTGCCAGAGAGCCATGCTCTAGTGCCCCCCCAGCTTCTGGTCTGAGCCACTGCAGGTATGTGTCTACATTTCCTGAATCAAAAGTGAATGTCTGCCCAGTTGTTTCTCAGTTCAATCTCTGCACGTGACGGTTTCGCTAACTGCCTTGCCTCTTACCACTTGTGTCGGTTCTGACTCTTGTCTGCCACGTCTTCTTTAATTTTGATGTTATTATTCCAGAGATATTATTTCCACAGTAGGTCACTGGCAATCTCTCTCAGTTTCTGGCAGTGGTTCAGTTATCTGATGCCCTTCTTAGCTGATGCCAGAATTAAGAATATTACTCAAACCACAACCAGGTGCAGCTGAACTATTCTTTTTATTATTTTTCAGGTTCTTTTACACTCAACTATTTTTACAAAAGTCTTCCTTTTTCTCTCTCTCTCTCTTTTTTTTTTTTAAGTAAACACATTTTATGCTATTTCTTCCTTACTAATATACAACCTAACCAAATTCTCTTTCAAGCCGTTCCTAGAACTGTCCCGAAGTCCTTTGCTTTCAGAGTTCTTTTTCCTTTTTTATTTATTTATTTATTTATTTACTCTTCCTCTTGTTTTCCCTAGTTTCCCTGAACAAAACCTGTTTAAGAATAGTCACTAACGTCAATGACATAAAAGTCAAAACCAAGAATGCCCAATACATTTTTTGTATGTTTCTCGTTGCTTACTCTCTTGTTCTTTTCCTTTTTTTTTTTTTTTTTTGGAGCATCCACCCCTCCTCTGCTTCTCACAGCTTCTCTCTTCCTCGTGTCTCTATTTCTTCCCCAGGGAATCCACCATTGGTTCCCTGCTTCCTTTCTTTGTCCAGCCTTCTCCAGAACACTGGACCAAACTCTTGGAGCTCCCCGGCTCCGTAGCCCTCTCTCCGTGCTCCCTCTCAGAGGAGACGCCTCTCACTTCTGTCTTCACCTCCTCCCCATGTGCCAGGCTCTTTTATGCACAGCGAACAGCTGCTCCGGAACTGCCACGCTCCTGGCTCAATTTCTTTTTCAGCTCTTTCATACTGCAGTTTAAACTAACCTGAAAAGACTGAATCAATTCAGTCTCGGGCTTTTTGACTGTCTGTACTTAGCCACTGTAAGTTTCGTGAAGAATCTACTTTCATTTTTTGCCTGGTAACTGACAGAAACTGCTTTTACCATATTTCTCACATATAATGTGCACAACAATTTCCAGTAGCTATTTTTAAATAATGTGCATGTTTTATGTGAGAAAATATGGTATTACCAGCAGCAACCTCACTTGGCACTAGGAAAAAGTTACTGATCTTGCAGGCTGTTGAGCACTTTGTTCTTGAGCTGACAGAGCACTTAAGCAACTGACTAGAGTCAGCAACACTAGCTGGGTGCTTAATTTTAATCACAGTCTTAAGTGTTTTGTTAGATTACATTCAGAGTGTTCAAGCCTTGCATAAGAAAATACAGAATCAGACCCACACTGTGTGCACGCCTGCAAGAGGATAGAGATAATGTGCAATGCTCTGAATTTGCCATGTATAGCTCTTACGTAGTGAACTCAAAAACAAAGGCATCACTAAACAGTTCTGTGCCTGAGGTGGTGGTGGTGCATGGAACAACAGTGCAGCAGCTACTTATACCTTGATCTCCCACCTCCATCATTAATTACACTACTGCTGAGGAAGATGGACTTTTCGTCTCATTTGGTAGAGCTGCTCTCTATGCAACCATGCAAGGCCTGAACAGTGTAACCATATGTAGTGTTAACATCTGCACAGAATAATTGCTAAATGCATGTACCAAATCAAACAGCAAAGTTGCTTTTCCTCGCGATATTTAAGTATAGACTAGCAAAAGAACTAGTAAACGTATACTAATATCTAGTCTCATATCAGCAGAAATATGAACTGCGGAACCAAACAGGTGTTTTAAACTGCTGACATTTCTCTGAAGAAAGGCAACAAATTAACTATTTGTTCAGTTCATTTAGGAATTTGATTTTCCCACCCTGTCCTGAATTATCAGTTCTAGGGAAAGATGATATTTAGGAAGAGATAGAAGCTGCATGTTCTTAACTCATCCACAGCAATAACGGCACTAATTTGAGAATAAGTGAGCATACAGCTGATAATGACTGCCTGCAAAGAGCAGTGTGTGATGGTAAAATGAGACGAGACAATGCTAAGTGACCATAGAAAAATGTATCTAGTATCCGGGACACAGAGAGAGCAGCGCATAACGAGGGTGTTGAAAATGAATCATTGAGCAAGATGCGAATATAAGAGCAAAGATCCAGTGTCACTCTGCCTGGTGTGGTTTTAATTTAACCTTTCATTTAGGAAAGCAGAGACTCCCTTCTCTATATTATACCCCCAGCTAACAGATTTTTTTTCCAAACTAACAATGAATGTTTACTTCAACCTTTTTATTGTTATTTTCAAACCAAAAAGAAGACATCATGCAAAATCAAGTTCCTGTTCTTAAGGTCAGTATGAGTGTGTATTTGACCCTAACAAGCTATCTGTATTCACAAGATGTATGCTTCCATACACAGATGTGATCAGCTGAAAGGAAGTGATCAACTGAAATCTTTCTGAAAGTCTGGCCCAATAGTTTCACAACATTTAATGGGGCTACTCAAGGTATGAGATACTACTCGGCCTGAATTGGTGTTTCAGAATCTGGCCTTTAAAAGAAAGAATTCTTCATACAGCTGGTAATAACCCCTTATTAATCTAGCATCACAAACTTGGATCAATTGTTCCCTTGTTTTTTATATATATATATATATATATATATATATATATATATATATATATATATATATATAAAATTTCATTTTTCGTGAAAACAAAAGGAAAGACAGCACAGCACTGGCCAAGCTTTGTCTAAGGCAAATACCATGCATATACCACACAAAATTCTGCCAAGACTCCTTAAGACTTCCAAATAATCCAGGTGTCGGAGGTCAGTATTAATTTTTATATCTGTAAACTTCTAGTGAGGACTAAAACGAGACCAGCAGCTCAGGGCCAGACTGCAGAGATTGGTCAGAGAGTATAGCTACAAGGCCTTTCCCCTTCCATCCTGAACCTCTGTGCAAAGGTCAGAGACAATAGTAGGGAGTAAAGGATTGCTCACTCCAGATGTCAAGTTGTGATGACGCAAAGTTTCTAGTGCAACTTTTTCTGTTGTTTGACCAAGATCTTTCTTAAAATCCTAGAAAAATAGGGCTAGAAAGGACCCCAGGTTCACCTAGGCCAGCTCCCTGCCCATTCCAGAAAACATGTCTAACCTGCACTTAAAAAATTCCAGGGCTGGAGGTTTCATAACCTCTCAAGATAATCTAACTGCCCTCATATTTTAAAGTGATTTGCTAGAAGACCAAGTCTGCATTTGATTTAGAATTACTTAGATAGACAACAAGCTTAAACTTTTAGATTGTATGGCAGTTCATAATGAGTTATCGTTCTTACACGTGTTAAGTGTTGTCCAGTGCCCCAATAATATGCTCTTTGTGATGCTCCTGACACCTGCAGACAACTTCCATTAAATCTGTAACAGCAGTATTATGTAATGCACCCGAGTTCAATGTTCAAAACATCCTGTTCTTTACTTAGTCTCTCTCTTTGTGATCTTACACAAAAGCAGTTAAAAATAATAAAGACTATTCAAGTGCCAGACGTACATGTTTATGTTTATTGAACTAGAATCTGCTATGTTTGCCTTGTAATTTTTTTTTTTAAATGGAAAGGGAATAGTTGTGGGCTCATGGATTCATGTTTGCATTATCATATACAGGCTTTGCTTTCATTTCAACCAGTTTACAGTTCTGAGATTTCTGCTGGAGAACAACTTTTTTTAAAAAAATTGAAAAGAGCAAAAAATAAAATTAGCATTCTCTAGTTTGGCTAGATATGGGTTCACTTCATTAAATATAGCTGGCGCATGGTTTGAGATCCAGGGGTTTTGATCAGCTTATCATTAAGACAGCAAGTATCTTCAAAAACTGAATGCAAATGTGGATCCTTAATGTTTGGAAGCGTTCAGATTACAGGTTTCTAAATTTGACATTTTCAGATTCTAGTTGGATTCTGTGCTAGAGAAGAAAATTTCAGAGGCTGTGTATGGCTTTGCATAGGCCTCTATCACTTTTATTTATCATGTATATTGCAATAAGTTCTAAATGCTACAAACTGAGCTCCACTGAGTTGAGCCCTGCTATACAAACATATAATTAGTGATAATCATACAATTAGGGGCCTTGACTGCCCAGTTATGTAACTGGCCTCTCCATACTCATCCACAAATAGTTAATGTTATATTCCGCACTTGTTGTCTATAAATGAAATTGTCATTTGCATTGGAAAGCAACATATTCATAGCAAGTTAGGCTGGGAATCAAGATACCCTAACTCAGACAGAAGTTTAGTGGGTTGCACACCCAAGTCAGCTATATGATTGACATTTCTGTGCCTCAGTTCTCCTATTCCTAAACTGGTTGGTTAGAGCAAAACTGTGTTGGTATCTTTAGTAATTCCCTTGAATATTTGTAATATTGTCCCTCTTTCTTGGCAGCAAAAGCTCAAGTTTTTTTTTAAACAGCTACCAAGGTTAAGCTCTAAAGGTCTTCAAAATGATCTGAAATTCTTTTCAAATTCATAGCAACCAGCAGTACTCTTGAAAATCTGAATACTTATTTAAGATCCCAAATACAGACTTTTGAATCAGAAACTTGAAAACAAAGTCCCTAACTCCTCCAAACATCAGATTACTGTGAACACTTCCTCATCTGTAGCTGTTACTAGCCAAAGACTGATGTTATCCTGTAGCTGCTTTCTGATTAACACATTCCTCTGGATGCCTAATTTGTGAGAGGACAACATTGGGTAAACACTATTTGTACAGGGCATTCGATCCTCTCTAAACCAATTAGGCATGCCTCTCTGACTACATTCTCCATCCTAGACAGCCAAGATAGTGCTTTATTTTTTCCTGGGACTAGGATTCCAAAGCCATGTCACCTCTCAGAAGCCACATGGTATCCTGAAAGTAGGATGGCCCTAGCCCAGTACCCTGATCAATAATAGAAATTTAATTCAGGGGATCTTCTGAGAAATTTCTCCATCTCTGGAGGAGGCTGACCAACAATGTGACCTCCTATAAAGACAACAGTGGGATTCTTCCTTTGACAGATAGAAAGAACTTTCTTTGAAAGCATTCTTAGGTGTTGTCTGTTCTTTGTTGGCTGATACAGTGCAGGCCTATCTCCTGAAGTCCAGACAAATCAAGTTACTGAATCCTCCAATATACCTCATGCAGTTCACATTGCCTTACTTAAGAAAGGGAAAAAAGTCAAGTGAAAAACAGTGGAGACCTACAAAAAAAGAGACACATCACTAGAAATGTCCTAAATTTCTAATGTTCAAAGTGATACATAAAACCCTGTACAGGTTGTATGAGTTGTAATTTTTACCGCTGCTGTCCTTCTAAGAACAAACAGACCTACATTTCAACTGCAGCAACTCAGCTCTGCTGTAGACTAAATTAATACACACGCAAACAGGTTTTATGTATGTTAAATAAAGTGTTATACATGAGTATATTCATTAATGTGCAAAGGTGCCTGTCTTCATGTGCCATTAACCTATTTTCCACACTGCTTTATAAGCACAGTATGTTCTTTGCTTGTAAATGCATCCCTTTGTGGAACACAGTTACTTGTTGCTATTCTGTTGTGGTGTTCAACCTCTGGCCCATGGGTCAGATCTGGTCCACTGAGCCATGTTATCTGGTCTGCAGGACTCCCCCCACATCCAGAAATTTAGCAGCATTAATTGCTACCACTTCCCCACTGCCAAATTTCCAAGCCCTGTGGCCATATGATATGGTCCCATGTGCCAGATCAGGCAGGGGTGGCAGTCCCAATTAGAAGTACTGACCCAGCCCATGTAGGCTGGGGCATGGGCTGGATCTGATATATACAGAGCTGGAACTGGGGCTGTCCTTGGCTCTAGCCTCAGTCTGGCACATATAGGGCTAGGCTGGGGACAGGGTGCCAGGCCCAATCCAGCGCATGGTGCTGGGGCCTGATTTATAGCACATGGGGCTGAGGCCATGTCCAAAATCACACCCCCATGCTGGATCAGGCCCATGGAACAAACCTGTGCAACATATCTGACCTGCAGATCAACCCTGTACCAAATCTTCCAGTCCACAGACCAAAAAGGTTGAGCTCCACTGTTGTAAAGGATTAAGACTAAATAAAGAGCTAGACTCAACTCAGGCAAAAGCCCTCCATTAAAGTGAAAGGGACTGAAACAGCTAATCAGGTCCATTCATGCACTGCAAAAGTTCTCATGACACAACAGCAGCCAAGTCCTGCCAATCCTACCCCCTTGTCCACAGACCCACAGTGGGACTAGCACGTCTAGTAGTGGAATCCACGCTATTGGAAAATTAAACTGGGACTGACATCCCCATTTGGCAGTTGATGAAACTGAGACATGTACTTTGGGGTATGCACTCCTAACTCCAAATCCAAGGCCCAGATCCAAGAATTCTACTGTAAGCCATACCTGAGCATGTGTGTATTTTGGAGACAGAATTTTAATTCCCATAAATTTAGATTGTTTTGCCTGCATGGTTTTCTCTGACCAACAGAAGTGAAACTCTAAAGGCTACCATAACTCAAACCCTACCTAAATATGGCCATCCCTTCTGCATTTGTGGTCTGTAAATATACCTGTCTATATCTGACACTATTTTCTCCTTGAGACAAGACATTTTTACTTATGCTTTGATAAGGAAGGGATGACAAACAGTTCACCTCTGACAGAGACCTCCATGTACCATCCGCATGAAGGGATTTGTTTATTTATTACTCAGAGCAACTGGTCACTTGTACCTCTCCAGATCATACCAACCGATGTGCTATTTCATAAAAGGAGAATTTCCTTTATAATCTGGTTTGTTTGGGGGGTGGGGGGGGGGTTGCATTATATGTGTGCAAAGTTAATAGGTCTTTACAATACTGTAAAAAGGAAAAATGTTTATAAAACAAACCAAAAAAGAGGAAACAAAAGGGTAGTGTAATTGAGTCATACAGAGAAAATTAGATAGCTCAAAGTTCTGATGCATATGAGCAGGGGAGAGTGACCTATGCTAGTGCCACATAAATGTAATAAATAAAACCAGGGGAAAATATACTGTACATAATCATTAGCATTTTTAATTCAAAGATCTCAAAGCACCTGATCAAGTCTAAATAGAGTTAACAGTAGTCTACAATTGACTCCAACAGAAACTAAATTTGGCTCAATAACCCTATTTGACACAAATCCCCACTGGAGACAAAAAGAAATCGTCTCCAACACAGTGTTTCAGAGACACACAGACATTAAAGGCATCCATGAAATTACCCAGCAAATGGCAAAAATGTAGACAGAGCACTTGGTCAGTATTCTATCCCTGCCCCACTTCCTTATGCCTGATGACAAATTCCAGGTTTTTTTTAAATGAGAATATGTATTAGACAGATTTAGAGGTTCACTTCTTTGGTAAAGAACAATTGACTTGTTAGGAAGATGGTCCCATCTTATGCGGAATGACCAACAGTAAAATCTGGGCATTTTGGTTCATTAAGGCTAAGTACAGGCATTTAAGAAGCCCACAGCAGAAGCACTTTAACTTTTGAGCTTTACCCTAAGTGCCCCTGTTTAGGTCAGGAGGAAACAGCACATGTTAGCCTTTGTGGGAGAGAGGCTCAGAGGGCATTTTAATATGTGCTGCTGGACATGGCGCTGGCCACTTTAATTAGCGACCCGTGTCTAATTAAAAGTGCCTGCATGTCACATGTATCAGCATCGCCACATGTACCCCTCACTGAAAAAATGGCGGTGGGGCACTTTGGACTAAAGTTCATCAGACATGTTTTATTTCAAAGCGCACTGCCGCCATTTTGTCAGCTCAGAGAAACGCAGTGACACTGATGCATGTGATGTGCGAGGCTGCCACAGCACATCAATTTCCAAGCTCCAACACACTTGATTAATCGAGTCTGCTCCGACACATTGGATTTCTAGCATGTTGGAGCAGGCTCCCTGCATGTGTATAGGAGCCCAAAGCCTGGCTGCACAGCCCCAGCCCAGCAGGTAGAAGGGGCTATCACACACCTCCTGGCATGTCCCATAGTTTCCCTGAGCTGAATGGCCAAGCCACACCGATTGGCTTGTGGAGGTATCACAGCCATCCACCTGACGTGGCAGCAGCTCATCATGGCCATAAGCCATCAGCTAGCTGTCTTGCACTTGCCTTCCCAGCATGTCTGGGTGGGCAAGCTGGCAACCTGGAGCTCTTCTTACCCAGAATGGCTGACTTGCTTGATTGGACTTTAAACTAAGTTCACTGGGGGATGGACGGACAGCCACCAGAGCAAGCTCACCAAACATCAACTGCAAAACCAGCAGGTTAGGATGCTCAAGGGAACCCACTCCTACCCCAGCCCAGGAACAAAGCTTCTCCAAGAGTACAAGGAAGCCTAAGGCCTCCAACAGCACACTTACATGCCTATACACTAATGCTAGGAGTTTGGGGAATAAACAGGAGGGACTGGTCCTTCTGCTAAACAAAAATGACTACGATCTCTTAGGGATCACGGACACCTGGTAGGACTGCTCCTATGACTGGACTACCGGTATAAATGGCTATACCCTGTACAGAAGAGATCATGCTGAAAAAAGGGGTGGGGCTGTAGCTCTCTACGTGAAGGAGAGCTACACGTCTCTACAAGCTGAGATTGGCACCCAAGGAGGACAACTGGAGACCCTTTGGGTTAGAATATGAGGGGAATGTAGTTAAGGGGATACAATGGTAGGAGTCTACTACAGACCTCCAAACCAGGAACAAGTGCTTGACCAAGGTCCTCCACCTCGGGAATAAAAACCCACATCACACTTATAGGATCAGTAATGCTACACGTGCTAGTGCCATGACTGAATGAGACTTGAGGGTCATGATTGACCACAAAATGAATATGAGCCACCAGTGCGATACCACAGCTGGAACACAAACAAAACTCTGGCTTGCATCTACCGACGCATCTTAAGCAAGACTCAGGATGTCATCCTCCCACTGTACTCAGCCTTCGTGAAGCTGCAGCTGGAGTACTGCATCCAATTTTGGGCTCCACAATTTAAGAAGGACGTGAAGAAGCTTGAAAGAGTCCAGAGGAGAGCCACACACATGATCAGAGGGCAAGAGAACAGGCCTTATGAAGAGAGGCAGTGAGCTATGGGACTCTTCAGCCTGGAGAAGTGCAGGCTCAGGGGTGACCTGGTGCCAGCCTATAAGTACATAAAAGGTGTACATCAGGATCTGGTGGAACACCTGTTCACCAGAGTACCCCAGGGCATGACAAGGTCCAATGGTCACAAACTCCTGTAAGACCATTTTAGGCTGGACATAAGGAAAAACTTCTTTACTGTCCGAGAGCCCAAGGCCTCGAACGGACTCCCCCCAGCGGTGGTTCAAGCACCTACTCTGAACACTTTCAAGAAACATTTGAATGTTTATCTTGCTGGGATCATTTGACCCTAGCTGACTTACTGCCCCTTGAGCAGGGGGCTGGACCTGATGATCTTACGACATCCCTTCCAGCCGTAATGTCTATGAAATCTATGTCCTGAGCCCATCAAGTGGGTATATGTCCTGGACATCTGGGTTTTGTATGTGCGTGTACATGTCCCATATGCATATCCGGGGCATGACTGGGCCACTGAATTTCATGTGGCCAATGAGGATGATGCCTGCCTCTTGTGCAACTCCCCATTCCCCAGGGTGATGCAGAGTGGGCACTATGCTCCTGAGGTTCCTGATTTAGTCACTGGCGACATCAACACCCCCCCACCCCAATCCTCATTGAGGGCCCAACCTACCCTCTCCTGCCCTGGCTCATGAGGCCCTATGCAGGGCAGCTGGACCACCAGAAGGAGCATTTCAACTATGAACCAGGCCTGGTGCCGTGAGTACACATGGCACAGGAATGGGGAAAAGGATACCCCCCTCCCCCCCCACTGATGTTTGTGGCTCCAGCCCCACACCACAGCAGTCTGTCCAACTCTATGAAACCCTGGTGAACTAGTTCCTTGCCCATGTGAATCAGGAGCCCTCCTCAAATGAGTGGGGCCAAAGGGTTTTGAGTGCCCACACCATGGCACTGAGCTATGGATCTCCTGCCATGGGCTCCTATAGTCCTGCACCACTGCTACCTACAACCTAGGCTGCCCAAGCAATGTCCCCCTTCCCCTCTCCTTCCCCCACTGAGAGGAGGGGTGAGCAGGGTCCCATAATGCTCCATAGGATGTCAGTGGAATACGACCTATCATGAATTGCATGGGATCTGGTACAGGTGTTCATTACAGCATTCTAACATACAGCGCTGAAGTCTGATACTACATCCATCCAGGGTTATCTTCAAGCAAGATCTGCCATTTTTATAGTGCTCTATGTGCCCTGACTGTCTCTTCAGTTATGACTGTAGAGTGCTTTCTGCCCGCCTATCACACAATAAGTGTAACTTCTGTACCTAGCCTAAAGGAGCAACTGTATCATCAGGCTTTAATGTGAAAAAAAAAAATTAAATGTAACCCAATTTATTGGATACACTGAGCCAGAAAGAAAGCTTGAAAGATACACAAGCTTACTTTACACTCAGCTTTGGATAAAATGGCCTAACTTTTTTTCGTCAACTAGTCTTTACAGGGACTGATTCATACCAGATCCTATATTACACCTTTCTGGCAAATAATATTCCTTCATCTTTAAAAGAAACTCAGTATACTTTTTTGCATCATACTGCAATATGATTACTACTCTACTTTTGAGATCAGTTAAAGTTAGCTCATGGCAAGTTTCTACAAAGTAGATGTCTAAGCATTTAAACTTTATGGAAATTACCTCCATTATAAATGTGAACCCATGTGTACCTGTACACTATTGTTTTACATCTTTTACCTCTGTCCCTTCACAATTGCTATTATATTATGCAAGCTGGGATGAACTCATCTTCTCAGATTCCATGAATTCCAGAAAATAAGTGTAAAGATAGCTTCTATAGGCCAGAAACTTAAGTATCCACCTTCCAGAGCTGTAATGGGTGACTCTAAGAATTAAAACACCATTTTGGGCTGCCCTATGACTAAGGGTTAGGACACTGTCTAACCACACAGAAGTCCCAGGTTTGAGCTCTCTGTTTCCTCAGGCTGGGAGATAGCTGCTAGTGTGGTATTTCATAGAATATTTAGGTGGTCACCTGATGGCTTATGATGTCTACCTTATACTGGATGCAATTACAAGTTTTTAGCACCCACATTATCTGTTTCTTCCAGAGGATGTCAAATAATTTTACAGAGGCAGTTGTACATCATTAGGCCTATTTTGTGGAAAGGAAAACTAAGGAATTGTCAAAAGTGGCCACTAATTGTGGGTACTTTAAATTGATTAATGAAAAACTAAAGAAAAAGGAATCACTTTAAATTATTTGACTTGGCCAAAGGCATACAGTGTATCAATGGCATATTTAATAACAGGATTTGACTCAGTGCAGCAGCATTTCAGAGTTGGGGATGCTAAATCAGTGATCTCCAGTCTATTTCTTCAATGCAAGTCAGAAAAAGTGTCATGACTGTCCCTGGAAAATAAATATTCTTGGGACACCAGGCCTTTAAAAGTTTTAATTTTTATCTTCTAATTCATTCATTTCTCCCATGACATTATTAGTGTTAGGTAAACTTTTTCTTTGTAACAACATTTTATTTTTTGAATGTCCACCTGCCATTATCTTTTACTCCATTTTTTATGTCATGGTGCAGCTGTAAAATATAACAGTGAAGGTGATAAATACTACACGATTTAGTGATGTTCAGTTTGAGAACCAATAACTAATGGTGAGAAACAGGTGCACATTACAGCTAGTAGAGAGAGAAGAAATTGTTGAAAACATTTTTGTAATATTTTTCATAAATTTATATTTTGATCTTGGGCAAGCAAGAAAAAAATATTTTTGACCAAGCATACTGGGTCAAAATCTATTTAGACCTTCCAACCTATCCTAATGACTGCATAAATTCACATTGCAGCTGCTTCCAAATTAAGCAAAAGCAAATGCCACTCTGAAACTCAGATGGTCAAAGGGACATAAATACAGTGCTAAGACACAGAAAGTCTTCAGCTCTTTTCCTCCTTTTGCAACTGGTTAGCCATGGACTGACTTTGCTCTTGAAGAGATTAATAGGAATCAGGTAGATCGGGGCATCAAAGTAATGGCATGGACAGCCTCTGTGTAGCAGATGGCAGATTGGGGCGGAGGCAGGCAGCACGGTGGCAGATATGCTGCTCTGCTTTTCGCTCCATGCCCTAACATGCTGGAAGCACAGGGCAGAAGGAAGAAAGTAGAGTAGCAGATTAGCCAGGGAATACAAAGCAGGGAGCAGAAAGCTGAGCGGCAGATCAGGTAAGGGAAAGGGATCAGAGTGGTACTCAAGGAGGGTGCAAGGCTAATTTGCAGCATGCCTGCCAAAGAGTGCCCCAAACTGAAGTAGATTATAGTAAACTATGAAGTCAATTGACTCCCTCAGCACTGCCTAAATAGAAATGCCACTTCCCCTCCCAGGCAGTTGGTTTTAATAAATGGGTGGAACAGGAATCAAAGGGAGTGCAAATGCACCCCTTCTCCCCATATCCAACTTGTCCATCTTCCTGTGGCTGCCAGCATTTCAGATGAAATCCTGGCCAATTGAGATCAACAAGAGCTTTGCCGTTAACATCAGGGGAAGAGGATTTTTACCCTCATATTCAAAGATACATAATATTGTCTCAATTTTAGAAGAAGTTAACTCAGAAAGGTTAAGTACACCATAGCTTCCTGAAGATGAACTGTCATCAGCTTTCACTACCCCTGCACAACACAATAAAATCATTAGAAAACATGAAAAAACAAAACAGCAGAAAGATTTTAGCACCATAACTAGACACTGATACAGAAAAGCCTGACTGTTCCTGTGGCACCAAAGCTGAGGAGTGATTGTTGTATGTGAAGATGGCATTGCTCAACAACCCACTCCCTGTCAGACTTGGCTGAATTATCCTGTCCTGTATTCTTTTAATGAACTGTTTAGTTTAAAGAAGGAAAGAAAAGGGTGGGGGGTGGTGAGGGGAAGGGGACTGGCTTTGATCCAGGCTAGATGTCCTGGTGTAGTAAAAATCATAGTGATCAGAATATTTCTCACCAAAAAGAAATGTGCGTCTCCCAGGCTTTGTGCAGTAAGTAAGAAATGTTTACATTTCTAATGTCAGTCTGTCCTCTAAGTCATTCACAGTTCATTGTAGCCCCTCTTGGGGATTGGATTCAATGGCCCAGGAGGCCCCTTCCTGTTCTATGTTCCTAGGTTTCTCCTTCTTGTCTCCTTCTATATATAATTGCATTCTAATTTTGCATTGCAACATGTCTTATGAGCAGCATATCTCCATATCCCAACCTTTTGAATTGCCGGAATAAGTATACTCATGCAAAGCTTCAGAGCTTTTTGCACATGGTACCTCCTGATGTGTCTCTGATTCCTGAGCTGTCAGAGACTGTGGGCCATCTCAAGCCATCATCAGCAACTCAGAGAGGAAATTCAAAGTAGGAGGCCAGGACTCCAGCTGGTGTAAATTGGCACAGCACTACATGCTTTTAGTAGAACTAAGCTGATTTACACCAGCTGAGGATGTAGCCATGGGACAGTTTCCCTCAAAGCCACATTCCTCCCTCGCCACGTACCGGAAAATTAGAGACTGCAAAATCTTTCTAAACATGCTTATGGATGTAAAAAGTCCCTTCAAAAGAAAAAGAAATCACTCCTTAAAAGTAGCATAGGAACAGCTTCTAAACCCCAACACTTTTGCCCCCTCATTGTCACATTCCATTCCCAGGCCTAGCTGATGTGGTGGTCTGAGAACTATTCTGGCTGGGAGAGATCACATTGCTTGAATGGGGACAAGAAAGGGAATGTGGTTTCCTGAAAGGTTTCCAGCAAGTACATGGGAATGGAACTCTTGAAAGAGACATGGAGCTGGAAGCACTTCCATTCAGAGAAACACTTCCAATTTGCGCACTGGGCCAAACGTAATAACAGCTCTGACATTATTATTACAAAGGGGGGGGGGGAGTCATTCATTCAGATAGCTGCTGTAATTTCTGTGTTTAGAAGCCACACCTTCTTTGAGACCTGAAAGTCATGTGGTTTTTACATGCAAGCCCACACAAAAGAGGAGGTTGTTAGACACATATCTACCATAGTTATCGTCAAGTCTTGCCAAGAGTGCCAGGAATGATTATGGCAGCAAGTATTTCAAAGTATATTCTTTGTATTTAAAAATATATTTTCTTTGTTTGAGCCTCCCAACATCTTCCTTCAAACTTATATGGGAAATATTTGTTCAGTTTTTCTGCATTGTGATACGCTTTTCCCTTTTTACCAGTTTCCAAATATAAGGAAAGGCCTCATGAGAGTTCAGGTTATCTTGCAGTGACACCCAGTAAATCCCCTGCAAGAAAGGATTTTTCACGAGTGAAAAGCAACCCCTATCCCACTGAAAATGTTGTATTTTATAGAAAACTGACAACAGCTATTTACAAGATTTCGCTGTGTAAACACATCAGACAACACATGCAACCGCAGTCCTTGTAAACACGCAGCAACAGAGTTGTGCTAACTATTCACTGTGCAACTGCTACAAGAGCAAGCAGGAAAAGTTTGAAGGAAGAAGTAGGGGAGAAATGGTAATGAAGTACCCATCTTCTGCCTCTCACCTCTCAAGCAAATATAAACTGTGAAGCTGGTTAATTCCTGCTGACTGAAAAAGATCAGCAAATTTTCAGGAAAAAAGAATTGTTATAGACAGAACAAGGAAGAAAATTGAAGCTTAAAACAGGTATATATTTCACTGAAGCCTCATCTACCCACAAAAGCTTAATCAACAGAAGGTATTCTCAAATTAGCTTCTGCCCCTTTGGGGTCTTCACCAATGTCAGTACATGTGTAGTTAAACTAGCACACCTCCTTATTTAGACAAGGCCTCAGACTCACTGACTGTCCATGCATCTAGTCATACTTCTAACCATGTTTTCCAACCTGTGGCAGAAAGGCATGTACCACAAACGGACAGAGCCAGACATAGTTTTTATAAAAACAGTTTTTGCTAGAAGGAACAATGTGCCTCAAAATATGTAAGGGCAGAATCTGCCACTCTTCTTACAGTGAAGTGAACTGCAGTAGGATGACTTGAGGAATAAATACCCAAAGCAAGCAGAGGGAGTCCACTCTGATTTTCAGAAAACAGACCAAGCAAAACATACAGCTAACAACCATAGGAAGATAGCAGATATTCTACAAATCCCAATATGTGAATCAATGAGTACAATGATTTTCAAGGATGAAAACATTGCAGATAGAACATAAGTCTTTTATACCTCTCTTTGCATTTGTTTGTTCAGATTATTTAACTTACATATGTTACTTGTTATATTTGTTAAGTAACTTAACAATCTAAAATAAGTAGCAAGAACACAAAAAGTGACACTTGGATCCTGATCCTGCAGCAGTTTACTCTTAAGATCAGACCAATTGCCCTTGATGGCTTCACCCTCCCCCACTCCCACCCCATTTGTTTTCAGGAACTCCTTTAGGACCACTCTAAAAAAACTCTAGAATTCAACCCTTCCTAACTGTGACTGTATTATGCCACATAGGCTGTGTCTACATGAGCAGCAGACTGCGCGGTTATTACTGTGTAGTCATTTAGTACTGTTATAATCAAATACTAAATAACTGCACAGTAACCGGCATTCCTACGAAGCAGCATCCCCGCATGGTTTTTTTCAGATGCTACTGTGCACTTGCAATGAACTACTGTGCAGTAGTTACCTCATAACTACTGCACAGTAGCATTGCATCATGGTTAACACCCATCAATGCTACTACGCAGTAGCATCTTGTGTAGACGCTCCTATAACACGAGTTCCCTTGAGCTGAGGTAACATTCCCTGGGGAAAGGAGAGCAAAGGGTAAATTGTAATGACACAGAAGGACAACAAGCTTTCCAAATAAAAACAAATACAGTGCTTTTACTACAGAAGTGTTTTGTAATTATGCAAGCTAAACCAATGCCTAAAAAACAAATATAGCAGAAGAATGCTATGCCAATAGCTAGTACCTCTCAGAAGTGATTTATTTTCTCTTTTTCTCTTCCCTTTCCCATATACATATTTTGTGTATGCCTGCTGCTTGCTGAAATAACTCTTGCACTTCTTTCAAACTTAACTTTTTTTAAGGGGAACAATTAAATAAGCAATTCAAAAGGTTATTGTATATTTCTCCATGAATCACTTTCTAAGACCTGCACCAGCACTATTTTGCTTCTCATTCCTATCTAGATCATAAACTCCTTAGGGTAAGCATTATCTTATTTTCAAGTGTATACAATGCCCAGCACAACAGGTTTGTTTTTTTAATTATTAAATAGGTGGAAAGCCTGGGATAGTAATTCTTTTGGAATCTCGATGCTAGTTATTTATTTGTCTGGACTCTCTGTCAAATAAATATAAATGTGCACAAATAAATGTCAGTGCCCCATTAATGTTGAGATTTTAAGTATGTGAATGTCTGCATGGTCAGAATTGTGTAGCCTTAACACTCTTCCATAAGCAACTTACACATATGTCTTACAGTAAGAGAAATCAATGATATGAGATGGGTAGATGTGATCTTTCAAAAATTCACACTTGTAAACATTTAGAGAGTACATGCCAGTGTGCCTTTTGGATGTTAATAAAATACTCTTTATGCTAAGATTTTTTTTTCAAATGTTCTTAATGCTGTCACTTAAGACCCAAATATCTGCAAACAATGCATGTACAGAGCTACACATGCAAAGTCAAATTGGCAAATAAATAATTTTTTTAAGTCAGTCAAATAGTGGGGGAAAGATCATCTGAAAAAAAATTTTAACAGATAAAAAGGTTATGGAGGGTTTCTTAGACATATTAAAATTATTTTAAAAAGACAAATTGTGTTTTTATTAATTTTACATAAAATATGGTTTTTATTTGAGACAAACCAAGAGAACTTTGAAGGACATTATAAGCTATTGAAGAGAGTGAAAATCAAAATGCTATCTTAATTTTAGCTTCTTCATCTTTTTATTCTCATGGTATCTGGCATGAATTTGACTCCCACTTCATAGGAATCACAGTGGTCCAGAGTGTGAAAAGGCAGGCCTTCTGATTCTGGGTAAGTCTACTCTCTGGCACATAGTGTTCTTGGTTAATGACTGGGACTTTTTGGCCCACCACCATTCTAGTAATAATAATAATAATGCACAGTTGAATTGCTACTTCCTTTCCCTCTACCTAATTTATCATTTATCAGTCCCGATTCTATCATCCTTAAACCAGGCAAAGTTCCCATTCCTGACTAAGAAATCTTTGGGTTAGGCTCCTTCTTTCAGAAACGTTTTGGTGTGAGCAGAGCCTTATCTGCTGTGGTCTTATTGCTATAGTGGTGTCACCACAAGAGAATCTAGTCTCTCTCTCACATAGTTAAGACTGTAGTCTAAATAAGGGTGTTGAACTGTTCTGTGTAAAATGAGAACTGCCCCAAATATGTACCAATTTGACCCTATATCTTCTTTAAAGTTCACAATAAGAGTGTTTTCAAAATGGTTAGTTTCCACTTTCAGATGGAGTTTGAAACTAAAATACTATAAAATCATGAGGTACCTTCCTAAAGCATTTCCAACCTGGCCAAAACAAAGTTTTGCACAGTTCCCAGCCTGCTTTCCAGACCAAAGAGGTCTGAGTAAGTTGGAATATATTTCAGAAGATATACTACACCTTCGATGGATGTTTGAAGGAGAACTACAAAGCTTCTCATATCAATGTTGAGTAGTGCCTTGTTTTGTATGTGATCAGTCTGTCTCTAAACATAAAGGGCGATATAAAAAAGTAACAGATCTAAATGTAGATGGTGTTACAAGTTGCAGCAAGGTGAAGGGCCAGTCATAACTGACATAATACCAGATTCTGTCCATAAAGTGGTCAGCCAGCAACAAAACTGTCATGATGCAAAGACATTGTTTTCAAGCTTAACTATTAGCCTTCCATCTCCACATGTCTTTAGCATTCTGGGATTTTTTTCCCCTGCTTAAAACACTGTAATACTGTTACATAGCACATTATCATCATCCTCTATTTTATCAGCATGGTGGTTCTCATGTATGCAGGCAAAAACAACAGCAAAAGATTTGTGACAGACCAGCAGGAAAATGACATTCTGAATGACCAGCAACCCTGTCTCCTTCTTGCAGGATCTCATAAAACCACCATGTGTGCTCATAAACATATAAATGCCATTGGTTTAGTGGAGGAAGTTACCACTCATGCCTTCTCCCCCTACACCCACAGAGTCACCTTAATGTGAGCTGCATAATTGCAAAATGTATATAATTCACATCAGGCCCTGTTTTGAAATGCTGACAGCTCTGTGCATAGACCAGAGGAAGGGAGCCCTAAGAGCAGACCATCAATAATGGTAAAATATAAGATTCCAGTGAATGTGCAGCAACTAGTTAAATGGAGTTAGGGAATTACGCTTCCCAGCTTTGAGCTTGTATTCAAATATTTCCAAATATCTCCTATACTTCTGCTTTAGCTACTGTAATACTGTTCTAATAGTTTTTTGAGGCCTCACTGATCTCAAGACTTGCCATCACACATGTAGCACTGAGAAATGAACTTTACCAGAGGTCTGTCACTCAGCTAAAGGAGGATCTCATATAGTCCAAACTACTGATCCAGGCAGAAACATGGTTAGACTAATCTCTCAATATTCCTTTCTGACTTCCTGCCCCTAGTATAAAAAAAATACAGTTTTCTCAATTTGCTTGCAGAAAAAGAGTGATGGTAGCCAAGTCACTCCACCCTATGCTGTGACTTTCTGCTTTCTTTTGTACAAGGAAATCCATGCTAAGTCAGCAAGTAAAGTTTGCTCCTTAGCAATTACTATTTATATATAAATTTTTGCAATTATTAACACTGGCGACATGTAGGGGGTGTATGTGCACCGCCTGGGCGTGGCAGCGCATGCCCTGCAAAAAGACATCACCTACACTGCTGTTGGCAACTGCGAGCGGTCGCCACTCACCAACCCCCCGCCAACACAGCCGGTGGTGTCTACGGTGGTCCACAATTGCCACTGACTGCTGCTGACGCTGTCGGCGGCATCTGTGGGTGGTCACCAACCACTGGTCAGTGCTCACTACCCCTCGCCTTCACCACTGACAGTGCCGCAGCCACCTACAGGGCCTTGCCATGCCCCCCCAGCCTCCAAGGGCAAGCAGCATTCATGCTTACTAATGATATAATTGAATTCCTTAGAGTGCAGTTCACTCAAGGAAGGACACCACATCTAAGGCCCTTTGCCACAATTAAGGCTTGTGACTGAACTAGAGCAGCCACAGAAAGATTCCTACACCACTTATGCACACTGAGGGTGTGGACACATGAACACCTGGAGCCCTTTAAAAGGGGAACATTCCTATAATGATGCACCCACAAGAGCCTATAGTAGCTTAAGGAAGGATGTATTTAAGATGCTTGCCTGAAGGCCCTGGAACTGAGTCCAGTCTCCAGCCATATATCCCACTGATGCCTCAGGCTAGGGACAGACATTCAAAAAGCCCGAGCCTGAATTGATTCAATCTTTGTAGGTTACTCTAACCTACAAAGATTGAACCAGTTTGCAAGTGGATAGACGTTCCCTTTTCATTTTGGAAAAGCAGGCACATGCCTGCCTGTAGTGGCTCAGACCAGAAACTCAGGGACACTAGAGTAGCCCTCCCTTCCACAGAGAAGTTGAGTTGAAGTGGGGGGAGCAGCATAGCCAGGCCTGGGAAGGCCTGAGCAAGATGGAGGAGGGATTTAAACCTGGTCTTGTTCCGCAGGGTTCATAGGGTGGGGAAGAGGGAGCATGACCAAACTGCTGTGGCAGGGGATGAGGAGAAGGAGTTCTCAGCAAGGCCCCATGGTGAGTGGCTGCCAGGCTGCAGGCCCACTGGCACCTCTAAGCCAGCCTGGCTAGCCCATTGCCTGGCTAGCCGTTGGCTGTACACACCGGGCCGGGCCAAGCTGCACTCACTGACAAGGCTCAGCATCCCTGTCACTGAGCCGCAGCTGCCAGGTGTGGTACCACCTCCATGGTCTGGCCTGGCCCCACCATGTGGCAGACTGACATAGAGCCCCCTTCCCTGCCCCATGGTGGCAGGGGAGGAGGAAGGGGAAGAGTTCCCCTCTGGGGCTGGGTAGCCTTGCAGAAACCCCTCCCTACCCCATGGCAGAGGGGGGAGGAGGAGCAGGAGACCCCCTCCAGTGCCACACAGAGCCCCCCTACCATGGGGGGAGGAGGAGGAGGAGAGGGGAGTGTCCCCCTAGCATGGAACAGAGCCCCAGCATGGTGAAGGTGGCAGGGAGAAAGGTTAATTCCTCCCTCCATCCTGCCCTGCAGCCAGGGTCTGCCAGCCGCAGGGGCCACCACCACACCCCCCTCCCTTCTGCTCCCCAGCAAACAGGCTGACCCTGGCTCAGGAGGGGAAGGAGGGAAGAATTAACCCCCGCCCTGCCCACTTTGCCTTAACGGGGCCATGCTGGCCGGTGTCTCACCATGTCCCATACCTGCTCAGCCTAGAGAGCAGAGGGCCGGAGCCAGCCCTGCTCTGGAGCAGAGCAGAGCCCTGCCCAGAGAGCATGCTGGGATGCTAGAGGACTCTGATTTAACTTAAACTCGTATGCTCCAGGGATAGGGTCATGTAAGTGTAAGGAGTGGTGGGGAGCAACTGCAGAAGGGTGTGTCAGCATTTCATACTAGAGTGCAGTACAGGTGTACTCAAGCCAAACTTAAATGAGCTAACTCAGGTACTAGAAGGAGTCTAGCCATGGCAGTACAGGACAATGCACTTCTCAGCATGGAGCCCAAGCTACCATAACTATACTGTAGCTAGTGCCCATCCAGCTTTTATAAGGTAACTCTGATATCTCTCCAATATAGAGGTACCAGATTTTCAAATTAATGAAATGTACCTATGCATGCACAATGGGGGCACTAATTTATACAAGCTGCTACTGCACATGTAGACTAGAAAATCACATTTACAAACAGTCAGTCAGCAACATTTGTGGAAAAAAATTGTTGCCAGAATTAATTATCCATTTTGTTGTTTGCAGTCATAGCAAAAGTATATGTAAATATGGCTCATGGTTGACTATGCATTTTGCTGGTACAATTGTTAATCAAAATTTGCTTGAAAATCAGCTCCTACAATTCGAAAAAGAGAGCCATCATTTCCATTTTGGTAAAGGGACAACAATTAGAGCAAAGCCACCCGTTAAAAACAACAGGTGCTTAACTTAACCTGTGTCTAGTTATTACATACATTATTAAACTGATGTCTTTCCTGCTTTCCTACAGTTTAACTACAAAAACAAAGGCTTCACATTAAACAACATTAAACATAAAAGGTCCAATCCTCAACTGGCAATATATTAGCACACCCATCTGACTTGAGGTCAGTGGAAATATATTAATATTCAGCCTGTAGCGTCAAAATTAAACAGATTTATAATTTCTCCCTCTCAGATCCATGCAGTCAAGGGTCAAAATGACATCACTGTTTTTTTGCAAAACAGGTTCAAGAATCCCCAGGCTTAAGTCCATTCTTATGAGACTTTCAGTCACATTTTTTGCAAACTCAGGTGTTCGGCTACTGAGGTTTGGATAAGCATCTCAACTTTTGTATGCTGCAATAAATGAAACTCCAGCTCTAAGACTCTGAAAGTTCACCCCTTATCACAAGTATAAAACATATTGCTCTTGCTCAAAAGAGCAACCTAAATTCCCTGAAGCACTCCTTCCAGATGGAGAGAACTGCCTTCCCAGACACCTGTTATGCCTCATATTATCAGACAGTGCAATAGGATAAACACATTGCAACCTTACCACAGTCTCATCCAAACCATGAGTCATTCAGCATGGCCCATGTACCCACTGACCTAAAGCAAACACACAAGAACTATTTCTATTCTTGTTGTTTATGCCAGAGCTTATAATAATCCCTTTGGAAACACTTCCGAACAGGTATCAGCGAGAAAGACAGTTTAGCGTTCAAGTTGTGCCAAGGAATTATACCAGTTTTTACCTGTCGCAGCTGTTGGGAAATTGACCTGTGCTTACTAGAAATCTACTTGTACTTGCATGCCAGGTGTGGGAGCATGAGCAGGTGTTTGCAAACCATACTTATATAGCTAGCAATGCTTGCCAGCTCAAATATACATAAAAAGAACTAATAATGTCTGGTACCTAAAATATCTTGCAAGAGAAAAGACGTCTTACCCTTGTGGGGTATCTAACAGCAATAACAGAACTGCGCCAGAAATAAAAATGTGTACTCCTAATTTCAGTGTACAGCATGAAGGCACTTTCCTTTAAGGCTAGCTAATGTTTGACTCCTTTCACTACTCTTCTTGCCTCCACCCAAGAGATTAAAAGAGAGGTGGTATCCAGGGCCCTGAGGACATGAGCAATGCTCAATCAGCCATTTGTCTTTTGTGGTTGGCTTTACCCAGGGGCAATGGTCTCTTTCCATTACTAGTAAAAATGAACCCCCAGTAGGGATGATGAAGAAACAATAAAACCAATCATTAGGCAGACCTGCTGAGAAGTGAATTCCAGTCCCAGGTCAGGTCTAATTGCATTTGGACACTGAAGCAGTGCCCTATTCCTTTCTATTAGCTATTTCATGTCTATTTTCTTACACAATTCTCACCTCATAAAGACAGCGATACAAATACAGATCTCAATTAAAAGACATAAAGATTAAAACACTCACCCACTCATCTTCCCTTGGATATTGCACAGACTTTCTAAAATATTAACTATTTGGCCAAAAACAAATCACAAAATGTTTCGAAACAAAACACTAAATGTTACGAGCAAATAAAATCAAACCATGCCAAATACCTCCACATAGCACACAGTACATAAAAAGAGAGACAACAGTCTTATGTACATATGCAATGTACGTGTGAAGCTAAGATTTTTAGAAATAGTCTAGGAGATTTAGATATATATTGTTAATTTCTTATAATGGAAATGTCCCCTGTTTAATTTCAGTATGCATACACCATTATGTATATAACCTGAGAAATACAACCATCAATACACACATACTGCGTGCATGCGTGTATAAATAAAATAGCTGAAACATTTTAGACCAGTTTTCTCCTTTTCTTAGTACCCTGCTCCTACAACCTTCCCATCATTACCAAAGCCTAATCAGAATAGTCTCTGTTTTGGGCCCCATTTCTACCCTTAACTTCTTCCCTAAATCTTTCATGTACATTCCTAGCCAGCTACCTAGCCTGTGACTTTTACTCTTAAACAAGACTTCCTTGGAGTGATCCTCTCTGCAAAGCTAAGCAGTATTTTTCTATCACTATTCGCTGGGGCTCTATAAGCTTATAGATGTATCAACTTGCTGCCATAGATTTTTCCATGCCAGAACTGACATGATTGCTTAATACTTACTGGGCCCCTTCATAAGTATTTGTAACAAGTTTTGTAATTGCTTTTTAAATAAAAATACTGAACTTGGAAGCTGATTTTGAGTTAGCCCAATCCCTGGCTTTCTTCCTTTCCCTTTTATGACCTCTCTTATGTAGATATTGAACCCTTTCTCATATGCATCTCAATCCAATTCTGTTGCTGTTATGCAAGCCTCAAAGCCTTCAGCATGTGCTTTGGATCCATTTCCCCCTGGCTGCTGTGTTCAGGGTGGGTTTATCTAGAGCGGTAACAACAAATTAGGACACAAAAAATGCATTGCTTGAATCTGGAATTGTTCCATCACATTGTAAGTAGACTCATTTAGTAAAGAAAATGTCTTAAGTGGGTGAAGCTCTGCCTATCTTCCACCCAAATCTCAAAGATATGGTCTTTAGGGAAGACCCTTCAAAAAGGTTACCATTAATCCATAGGTTCAGCTCACAAAACTTGATTTAATTGAAAAATGATGATGTGGCTCCACAGCATAGTGATAGTTTTTTGCCGAAGGTTTAGAATGGTTTTTGTATTGTAATAAGCAGAAGCAATCAATATTGGAACAAAGTTGGGGGCAGGGGGCAAGGAAGGAACCAGCCCTGGGTGCAGAGTGAAAAAATAGAAGTAGCTATGCTGTCAGACCAGCTGCTGCTGTGCTGCTGGCACCACAGTCAGCAACTCTGCCCCATGCATCATCGCCATCTAGGGATCTCAGGAGTCATGTTATGTTTTTGGAACCAATACTCAGTGTGTGTCTACAGAAAGGACTTCAGGGTAGTGCATATATACCCAAGTTAACTTCTCAGCTCAGTAAATTAAGCCATTTTGAGCTCTGTGCTGCTGCCATATCTAGAATATGCTGATAACCCAAGGTACCTTCATGTTGGCTCAGGTATCTCTACACTATATCAGATCACTTTATAGATATATCCTTAGATAGTTTAAAATCCATAGCTCAGAGCAATGACCAGGCATCCTGAGCTCTATTCCCAACTATACCAATAACTTACTGACCTGCATTTAACCTATATAGCAGTTGAACAGACTATATTGCCCTACTTCTCAATGATATTCTTGTGGTTAAGAAATGTTTACATTTATGAATGGTGCAAGGACCATGCAAAGTGTTAGCCATTATCATTAAGCATGTGAAGTCTGTTAGTGACTCTCCTGGACTCAGGCCTAGATATACAAAAGGATATAAACCCCTACATTTCCATTGGAATCAAATACCTTTCTGGACCTGGCCCTTTGTATTTCTGCGTGTATGTGTAGCATGCATACCATGTCGGCAATATTGGAATGTAAACAAAAAGAAAATATTAATAATTTTATATCTATAATTTTACATTTAAGAACATAAGAAGTGACATAGTGGGTCAGACAGATGGTTCACCTAGCCTAGTTTCAACAGTGGCAGGAGTGGACACTTTAGAGGGAAAGCATGTGGACAGGGTCTATCTTCAGTGATCCATCTCCTGTCATACCCTTCTTGATATCCATCATTGGTTTAGAGATACCAGAGGATAGGTCCCTGACTGCTCTGTATAGCAACTATTTATGGATCTATCATCCATGAATGTGTTTAGTCCTTTTTTTAACCTGGCTATGTGGGAGATAGCATAGACAGGAGGTAAATAGCATAGCTGCAAGTCGTGTTGTATAAAAAAATATTCTCTCTTGTTTGTTTTAAACCTGTCTCCTGCTTATTGGTGACCCATCCCAGCCTTCTCCTTGTCAAACTGAAAGCATAAAGCATCAGGTTGGGGTGTAGGTCAGAGGGGCAGAGAATGTGGGGACCAAAGTCCAGGAGAACTGAGAGGGGAAATCCAACAAACATAATCTGAGAAGCGAGCAAAATAATCTGTCCTCCCACCTTGCTGAACCCCTAGTAACTCCTAGTGGCCTACTGCAGGCCCAGCTGCCTGCATCCTGGCCAAACCCTCACACTCTTGTACCTTTTTCAATTCTATGACATCCTTTTTAAGGTGTGGAGACCAGAACTGCACACAATATGCAGGTTCAGCATGATACATGATCCTCCCTTACCAATCTGCCTTGCCAATTCTGCTGGTGGTCTTTGAGGGCATTAACAAGCACATGGACAAGGGGGCTGAAGTTTCATAATATATTTGGCTTTTCAAATAGCTTTCAACAAAGTCCTTCACTTTGAAAAGACTTTGAAAAAAAAAAAAAGAATTGTCATAGGATTGGAGGGAAGTCTCTTTCATTGACTGGGAGCTTGTTAAAAGATAGAAAGCAAAAGGAAGGGTTAACTGGTCACTTTTCAGGAGAAGGAAAGTCAAAAGTGGGGTCCTACATGGATTTGTGCTTGATCCTGTCTTGTTCAACATTTTCATCAATGATCTGGAAATGGAAGTACACAATGAAATCTCCAAGTTTGCACATAATACTAAATTATTCTGGGTAGTCAAATTGCTAGCTGACAGAGAGGAGATGCAGAAACATCTCAACAAGCTCAGTGATCCAAAATGGGTTAACCCAACCTAACAAACGCCTGTATGCATTCACAACATAGCCCCAGGGCTGGCAAAGCCCAGCTACTCACCACAGCCCCAGGGCTGCACTGTTCCTACCCTTCCCCCTGACTGGACAGCACCCCGCATAGACTCACCAACCCCCAACACACACAGTGGTCACCCTCCCCCATCTCCCATGTTACTTATCTTGGGCTACCCATGCTGTTTCCAGCAAGCAGCAAGAATCTGCACACACCATTCCCAGGTTAGGTTTAGGAAGCTTAAAATAAGCTGCCTAAATCGAAACTAGGTCCTGCCAATGCTTGTTCATGCCCTGAGTGAGCAAAAAAAGTGGCAGATGAACTAAACTTAGTGCTTTTCTTCCAAGGATCAGAATTCTTTTATAAACATCAATTACTTTAGATTCCCAGAGATATCTTTGCTGAAACACAATTACTTCTGCACAGGTACACTACACAACAGTTTAGAATGGAAAGCAGAGAATACTTCACATCTGTTGAAAAATCTAGAAGGAATTTAAGCCAAACATTATAATCCTAGTTGCAAATGGATAAGGGCACTTGGGTTAGGTTAGCAACCCTACTCTTTATTAACAAGCCCTTAATAGCTTTTCAATCATAAATGGCAATGGCAGTATTTCCAAGCTCCTTGCTGAGACATTAGTACTGACTCTGATAAAGGCATACAGAACTGCTGACAGCAGCACTTAGATGCAATTTGGGGACTTAAAGCACTAGTCCAGGCCAAACCTTTTTAGCTGAGAGATTTGACATCATCTTAATACAGAGTAACCAGCGTGTCAATCTGTGGACTTCACAAATTCGGAGAATTCACTGTGTAAAAGCTCTCATTTCCAGGTTACTGATGAAAATGTTGAATAAAATGGCACCAAGCACAGATCCCTGTAGAATTCCACTTTGAGCATTCTCCTCCTGAAAAGTGATGATCACAGAGGTTTACTTCCTTTGCTTTAGTATTAAATTGTCTATGCCTCTGTTATGTCACAATTCTTCACACAAGTAGTGGGAGATAGGGCATTACTATAAACAGGTTCTATTCCTATTAAAAACTATCAGTGAATTAGTCTTGAAGGGAGAAAATAAGAGGGAAAATCCTATATTTATTAAATACTTTGCCTGTATTTTTGTGACATCTGTCATTGTTAAATATACAATAATTTAAAACCACACATTCATTTTCATCTTCTCTTTTATCTCTTTGCATTTTGTTCACCTTCATGAAATTATAGAAAGGAGTTTCACTTTCTGTTTAAAGTCAGTTTCATTTTCAGATTCTCATGTCACTAGCTCAATGACAATTTTCCAGGGGATTTTTCTGACCTGAATAAAATCTGCTTTCATTTATGTGTTTTCTTTTTCTTTCATTTTTAAAAAGCCTATTAAGTCATGGAAGACATTTATAACAATAGCACTATTTTGTGGTTAAGCTTTTAAATATTATTTCCTTAAAAATAAGTGAAAACTATCATTTCACAGTTTTGATACAACGTATCCATCACATACACACACTCATGTGTGACTTTGAGACCTTCAAAACATGTCAAAATTCAGGGACATTTAGATTTCACATTATACTTTTAGACTATTACACCCTTCCCTTGACTTCAATTGCCTTTGGACTGAGGTAGTCCCTAGTCATGAATTTAGGAGCTGGATTTGGAGTTGATTTTTAAAATATTGCTCACCTCCAAGTACCAGGGTGTTTGAATTCAGGGAGCCAGTCTTTCATACAGGAACTTTAGTCCATGGATTGTCTTCTACTTATCCAGTGCCGTGGCAAGGAAGTTTGATGCCCAGGGCAAAGCTCACAGTGTCAACCCGCCCTCGCCCCATGCACAGATCCAGGGGGCACACGACCCCTCATGCTTGCACATGGGAGTGCACACGGGAGTGGGAGCCGCCCTACCCCACACCAAATGAGCTGCTCAAGGCTCCGTCCCACACCAGGCAGTGCTTCTTGGCACCCATTCACTTCAGTGCTGGGGGCAATTGCCCCACTCACCCCCCGCCCTTGCTACAGCACTGTACTTATCCATAGAACTGGTATAACACAAGCAGCAGAAGTGAAGACTCCCTGTATTGCCTTTAAAAATGCTTCTCTCTCTTGAAAGATTTTTATGGATTAAAAGTCCATTCAGTCTCCATATCCCAGTAAACCATATTGATTTTTTAAAATAAAAACTGGTCTCTTGGACTAAAATAAAATGCCAGCCCATTTCATTTACATTACTTATTAGTAATCTGGGTTGGGTTCAGTCAGGTCACTTTCATTTCACAGTTTCCTGATTGTTTCAGTCATCCTTGTCCCCAAATATCTAAATAGACTCAGGTTAATAACTGCAGAGAGTAACAACTGCCTGTTTAGATTGGGCCCTTTCTAACTTCTGCTTTGTATTTGTTGGTATCATTTGTAAGTTAAGATCCTGGGGCTAGTTCTACCACTCCCACCAGCTCTGACTCCTCTAAAATGTCCTATGCGCAGTATTTAAGAGGACTGTGTGACATTTCTTATTTTTATTTTTTCCTCCCCTTCCCTCCCACCAAACACTGTGCAGCCATAAAGTCAATATATTTGAAGCTATATACCAGTCCCAGATCTTGTACCAGCAGATAACCAGACACTTTCTAAGAGCTCCAGAGCCAAACAACTTTTACTTGTAAAACCTTAATTAGAGTCTTAAAATGGTCACAACATTGTAAAAAGCTCTTTTATAGCAAAAGTAACTCAAAGGGTGCTTTTTTTTTTATTCATGATTGTTATTTATGCACATATATGTGTATGCACATCTCCACTTTTTGTGTAGCTCTAGTGAACCTGCAAAGTTTTGCTGTGCAAGGCACACAGCTAAGTATTGCTAGTAGTTTAGTGGTCACCATAAATGGTCAGGACAAAAATACTTCAGTCAAGAGACAGCAAATTTTATCCTGAGACTTTACAGTCTTCAGTGGACAGAAAAATCAGACATGTATTTTGCCTATAATTTTCAATTATTTCAACATTTCAATTTCCCAAGTTCACCACTGTAAGTAATCCTACTGATCTCAATGTTAGCTATATTTGTCCCAACGAGAAAAAGAATGGAAAATGGGAACCCTGGAGGATTTTTTTTTTTTTTATGTCCATGTTATTATGGCATCCATACACATGGCCATTTCCCCATCCTAACTAGTAAGGCCCCAAGACTCCTATTTTCTAAAAATATGTTGTTATTAATTTTATAAAGAGACAATGAAATTCTAAACATTTCAGTAACTGCTTTTGGTCATTTTGCAATAGCTAAGCCCATGGAAGTACCAAGGTATGGAACTATGAAAAATAGTTATTGGGCAAAAAGATTCTTGAATGTTTCTGACACAGCTAAAATGATGGGTAGAGAAACAGAGGGCAAGAGTTTCAGGTGCATCTGAGAGTAATTAAGAATACATAGCTTTCTACCTACCTGATCTTGGAAGCACCTCATTCAGTACATGTTAGAGTAATTGCTGAGCTGGTCAAACTTATAGCAGTGATAACAATTCCTTAGGAACTGTCCCTCATCTAGGATCACTGGAATGCTGTGGGTTCAGCTGCCATGCATTTCCTACACAAGCAAAATCCAAAAGTGGGTGCTAAAGACCTATCCTGTCTTAATACCTTCTGAGTATTCTTGGCTGCCTAAACCAGCTTTTCCCTTACTTTGCACCACTGGAACAGGGAATGGGATTTTACAACCTGATACTGGCATTGAAGTCAACTGACATCAAACTCCCACTGACTTCAGTGTAGATAGAATCACCCTCTTGAAGTCTTCTTGAGGATCTAAAGGGATCATGCTTTTGCATTAAAAAGCCAAAGAGAGAGAGCTCCTGGCAGTTTTCCAAAATTGTTTTATAGGAATGTGAGATTAGAAAGGAAGAAAAATGAACAAGTGGAAGTTAGGCCACCAAATCCTAATGCTTTGATAATATCTACAGGGCAATCTTCAAGGCCTTATATATATAGTCAGACTCCAAAGCAGTCAGGTCTAAAGCCTTGTGTATCTATCTGACACCCAACCCTGTACCTAAGTGACATGGTTTCATTGCTGGACAGGACCCTGAACACTGACTGATACTTCAGTGCAGTTTCCTTCCACGTCTGGAGCATTAGATCATTTAAGGGCCCCTGTGTTTCTGGTTGTCACCAATAACACAAATCCCTACTTAACATTGCTTTTATATTCACACCTAAAATAAATTATGCTCCTTTATAAGAGTTTTATCTTTACTTAGACTTCTAGGAATCCGTGCAGAACCTTTCATTATTATGAATTTAGAATCATAGAAAATTAGGGTTGGAAGGGACCTCAGGCCTGGAAGCATCATCTAGAGCAGTGATTCTCAATCTTTTTCGTACCGGGACCCATTTGTAAACATCAATGGCAAGTCCTGACCCAGTGTCCCTTACTCCCAAACCACTGCCCCCCACCCCCAGGCCCTAACCCCCTGGTGTGTGGGGCAGGGATTGGTTGTGTGGGGCATAAGGGGCCCCAAGCAGCATCTCGCAGACTGGAACTCTGCCAGCATGCAAGGGAAAGGCCACAGTTTCCCATGTTTTTCTCCTTTAAAGGAGCATCCATTTCTAAAGTTTGTTGATCCATTTTTAAAGTTTGTTCGCAGCCCTTTCATATATTCTTGTGACCCACTTTTGGGTCGTGACCCACAGGTTGAGAAACACTGATCTAGAGGTTATCTGGTCCAACCCTCTGCTAAAAGCAGGACCATCCCCAGCTGTATCATTTCAGTCAGGGTTTTGTCAAATCAGGCTTTAAAAACCTCTAAGGATGTTCCACCACCTCTCTAAGTAACCTGTTCCAGTGCTTCACCACACTCCTAGTAAGAAAGTTTTTCCTAATATCCAACTTAAACCTCCCTTGCTAGGGTTTATTCAGGGACATAGAAGCTTTGGGTGCTGAGCTTCATATACTGGAATACCTTTATTTGTCTTTATCTATACAATATACAGATAAAGATACAGGCAGTCCTCGGACTTACGACACGATTGGTTCCTGAAAACGGCGTCTTAAATCAAAACGGCGCAACTCAGAACTGATTTTCCCATAGGAAAGAATGTTCTAAATGGAGGATTGGTTCCTGAACCAAACCCCGATACCCTGTTTTCACCAAAAATAATCCAGAATTTGTACTCAATCAATAATAGATAAGTAATATAGCTACATTAATGTATTTATATTGTAAATAGCAGTCATACTGATTTGTAAGGACTTCTTTGAGGTGACTTTGCTGGACTTTTTGAAGGGCTCTTGGCCGGAGTCTTCTCAGGAGTCTTGGCTGCAGGTTTTTCTGGAGTCTTGTCTGCTTTCTTAAAGAAAGTGTCCAAGGAAGTTTGGACAGATGTTCTCCAGGGAGATGGGTGACACAGCAACTTGTTCGCTGTCATGGTGTCACATCAGATCAAGCGTTGTAAAGTCAAAACTGACGTCAGAAAGTTGAAACAGGGTGTCAATTTAGAAACGTAAGTGCGAAACGTTGTAACTCGAAACGCTGTAAGTGAAGGACTGCCTGTACTAAATAAACTATTAAAACACCAAAGAATCCATTAAAATAAATCTGTAGGAATCTTGACCTGCTATTTGCATATTTCTACATCACTAGACCTTTCGCTTTTGTCTTTTTTCACTGCACTTATTGTTGGCCCTGTCTCAGACAGTTAAAAGGCCACATCCCATATCTGGCCCAGAATAGGCTGTATTTTGCTCCGTTAACTGTGTGTAAGATATGACATTTTCACAGAACAAAAATGTTGTGGGGTTTTCAATGTAAATGTTGCAATGCTTACTCCTTGCATAAGAGATGAAGGGATAAATTGTGGTTTATAGTTCAACCTTCCTACCCCCAGTACCCATAAACATTTAATGTTTCTTACTCTGTTTTGAGAGACAGATGACATTCATCTTCCAGGGGAGCAGGGAAGAAGGGAAAGGATGTGGATGGGAGAAAATCATCTTTAAAGGCTAAGTATGAAGAAAATGAAAACAGATGCACAGAAAGGAAGAGAGAAGCTGGTGGGAACATTATTGAACTGAAGCACATTTTCCCTTGGAGATGACAGCATTGTGCACTTCCTTCAGGCTTCCCACAGACAGACAACTCCCCTGTGGAAAAGTTCGCAGGAGGAGGTGGAACATAACCTCAGGGAAGAGAAATAAATTGAGAATGTGTCACATTCCCAAGTGAAACTTCTCATTTGAATTCGCATTGTCCCATACCTAATTAAAACTCGACTCATTCCCTAAGTACCACGGGGGAAATGGTCTGTAGGTAAGAAACCAGAAACAAGGTCTAATCCTGTTTATTTGTGGACGCCAGACCAGCAACAGACATGCTGTCCAGCAGGGTGATCCCAGACTGCTCTAAACTGACACAGTGACATGATGACTGAGCTTTGAAGATAGAGCAGCAGTGTGTTTATGTAGTGAGTAGCAGCGGTGGAAAAGGGAGGAAGGGGGAGGAGGTGCCGGGAGGGAGATCGGGAAACTGTAACTCATTGTGGATGGGCTGAACTGGCCTGGGTGGCAAGCTCTTAAAGCTCAGAACATTCATCAACCTGCCGAGTGGGCCCGACATGCTGGAGCCACAGTTTCTCTCTCTCTCCCTCTCTAACTGTGTCAAGCATGATCTAGTCCAACTGTGTGGAGACAGCGCAGCCCGGCCAGACAAGCTCTGGTCAGTGCAAATAATCACAGCTCTGACTCCTTTCTCTGTTACTCAGCAAAGCCTGGCCGCAGAACACAGAGTTCTCACAGGAAGTTTACGTCAGTTTTCTTTCACTCTGTCTTTACACACGCACATGCACAACACACTCACGCATATGCATAAACCTAAATTCATCCAGACTTTAATCCTATTTAAAATCACCACAGTTACACATAAAATTCATTTAACTCAGTAAGGCATATACTTCAGTCCAATTTGATGTTGCTTATAGCAGTCTTAAACCAGCATCAGGCCACAGGGTTTCTGTAGTTACTCCTACTGAACCCGAGGCTGAGAGGAGAATCAGGTCCCCAGGGTTTCTTCAGGACTTCAAACAAGATAAACTGAGTTTTCTGTTTTGCTCTGGTTTATGAGATCATTTGGGTAAAGCTCTTGTATACATTACTGTCCTCCTACAATAATGCTGCCACTCTCCAAAATAGGATTACTGGACACTTGAAACTTTATACACATCATTTTCTTTGCAGAAGCACCATAACACCTAATACTTACCTTCTGAAAAAGCTACGACAATGAGGCTGCCAAATAGTTATGGGATGGTTCTGTACACACAGCAGGACTCAGTTGTCATGCACTCATTAACTGTATGGCCAAATCCCAATGTACCATGCCTCATATTTAATGATAAGGCTCTGGCACAAACCATTACAGGGCAAGCAGTTCCGACGTTAGGCTGAATCTCTATTTATATATTGATCCTATTGTATCTTAGTTACTGTGGTCCATATGCAGTTGAAAGGTGCTTGCTTTTTGAGGTTCACTGATATACATCAGCTGCAACACCTAGTAATGTCAGTGGGAGTTAATAACAGCTTCAGCTTTAAACTTCCTGGCTTTTGTCTGTTTTAACCAAAGCCAGAGCACTACTTTATTGATGGAGGCTGAAAGGAGGATTTGCTCAACTTCAAAGCATTCATTTTAATGATTTTAGTTCCTTTTTGTAGAACCGTATTTAAATAAGCATTTTGAAAATGCTCATAATAGGACTTTCTAAATTAATATGATTTTCCCAACATACCATGCCAGCTCCTATACCATATAAACCCATTTCTGGTATTTTTTCTACATCATTTTCCAACCTTTCACTAAACTCTAAAAGCTTTGTTGGACCTCAGACATTCTATTAAACCTACATAAAAATCATAGATTTCTCTGCTACTTTTATTTATTATTTGATAGCATGGCTTTTAGCCCAAAGGATTAACTAGAGTGCAATATGAGTTATATGGCCTTTCATCCCCAAAATGTCCAACATACTTTACAAACACAAACCCTGCATTGTGAATGCATACCTATTCAGAAGACCAATTAAGAGCAGTGAATCCTACATCTGAACAGGACTGAATGACTCTTGACTTGCCTCCAAATGCTTTGATTCTAGGAGCTTAACTTTAAGCATGTGCTTAACTTTCTCTGAAGTTGATTGGACTTTAAGTCATGAGTATGTGTTATTCTCAATAGGGATTTAAGCACATGCTCAAGTGCTTCCCTGAAACTGGGTCTTGAAGTTATATACAAACTGAGATTTCTTTACCATCCATGCAATACAGTAATCTGTGAGCTAGAACAGCAGAACTATACAACTGCTTAGGGCAGGAAATACAACAAAATTGGTTATCCAAATGAAATGACAGGGGGAAATTATAGGTGGATAGAATGTACTTATCCAAATAAAAATGTTGCCAGGAAATTAGAACTGACATCACTGTGCTTGAGGAAATTACTGTGTGATCTTTAATAACTAAGAGTGTTCAGGATCTCAGCACTATGTCTCATCCAAAATATGACACTTCCAGCAGCACAGCTCTAAACTTGTTTATTTGGTGCAATACCAACCTCAAACAAAAAAGAATACTTCTTACCAATATGAATTCCTGCACTGCTCTGAGCATTTAGTGGAAGCCTCCGTTGCAAACACCAATGTTGTCCCATACTGCTCACGTGCAAATGCTGATAGAATAACATTATCTTGGGATACTGTTTTTCCAGTAGGGAGTTCTCCAGTACAGAAAGAAATACTACTACACACAAGGATAAAAATGGCTTCTGCATTCGTGCAGTATCTGCACCATCCATCTCAACTACAACATTCGGTTTTTTCAATAGAATAGTTATAATCTCAGTCCAATATTTACCTAAAGAAATCCAACTGCATTTCAATTCCCAGCCATACCAATTTGTTCAAGTTTTAAGTTGTCACAATCAGTGGCCAACTTAAAAATAACTACACTGTAGACATTAGTCCAACTGTTTTGGAGGTTAAGACCAGTGTGAGCTGGCTGTGAGACCAGTGGAAAGATGAGCTTTAAAGTAACAGTGTTCTAATCCATAGTGTAGATGCTGTGTTCTTAACAAATGCCATCAAGATTTGGTGACTATCAAGATTTCATTTAAAAAAAATAAAACAAGACCCTTTATTGGCTGTACAGTAGGGGTGTGTGAAACGGGCTGTATGTGATTTGAATTCGGCCCAAATTGGAGACAGTGATTCGATTTGTTGATTTGGCTCACTGTCCCCAATTCAATTTGGCTGAATCCAAACCTGAAGATTCAATGCTGATTCAGAGAATTCAGCCGTAGATACAGCTTTAAATCTTTTTTCTACATACCTCGAAGTACCACACGTGGCTCGTGAACACTGCAATGGTGAGGCGAATGGAGCATCCCACAGGAACACGGGGGGGGGGGGCCCTGCATGCTCAGCGATCAGCTGCAGGGGGACCCCCCCCAGGCCTAGGAGGCACCAGTCACTGAACCAAGTGGGTGCAGGGGGCAGGGGGCAGCATGCTCCCTGGCAGACCCAGAAGTGGCCCAGAAGTGCTTCCAGTCCAATTCTGGGTCTTCTACCGAGTGCATTGGGGACCCCCCTGCGCTCCTGTTGGATGCTCCATCTGCCCCACCATCTCAGCATTCACAAGCCGCCTGGTAGCTTGAGGTATGTAGAAAAAACATTTAAAATTGTATCTATGTCCAAATTGTCAAATCTTTCCGAATCTCTCCGAATCGATTTGGAGGGTCCTGATTCAATTTGGAGAGATTAAAGGGTCTCCTGATTAGATTCAGATTTGAAGATTCAGCCACCAAATTGGGCCAAATCTCCACTGAATTGAATCAGCGACCGAAACTTCGCACAACCCTACTGTGCAGGTACTCTCCATATCAGTGTTACAGGACAATAGGCAACAGTGAAAAGCTTCAGACTTTGTCAGACTTAATCAAACTGCTTTTTAGTCTGACTTCCAGCATAGAGCAACACCAGACACTTCAGAGACACCTCAAAACATTAAAACATGATGCCACTATAACAATACCTGCCAGAATATGCAGAGAGCCTGAAAGAATAGGTCTGAGAAAAACTAGACCTATTTAAATTAGACCATTTATTAGACTTAAAAATTAGACCTTTTAACTCCAATTCAAACACACAGTAACACATAACTATTTAACTGCTGATAAAAATAAGAAAATAAAGTAAAATGTGAAATAAATACAAAGAAAAGTGTTTTCTTGAAATTACCTACTTGAAAACGCAATTCCCATCAGTTGGTTGCCTAGATGGCTGGCTTAAACCTAGTTTTGTGTGAAATTCAGATCCAAATTTTAGGCTTGGGCTCATCTGTAATATAATGTATTCTGTTTTATATTGCACAGTTACCAGATCACAGGATTTTATCACAAGTTTCACCCTATTTGGTGTTTTTCTTGTAATTCAGGCTCCTGGACTCATGTGAATATATACAAAAAATGAAATCTGTGATTTGCATAAGCATGTGTGTTTACAGAGAAAGGCCTGAAATGATGACCCAAGTTTACTCAAATAAAAATTAAAATAAAAAGTCCCCTCATTGTTTTAAATATCATAATTGGGAAGGGGAAAGCTGACCATTTTTAATGCTTTGGCTGGTCCGACTATCACATTCTCACTCTGCCCTTCTGAAGTTGTCCTATAAGTATCATATCCTCTGTTGCCCTATATGATAACATCCTCTGTTTTACACATCAGGAAAACAAAGCTAAAGTTGTTAGAAAGAGTCCAAGACAAGATCTGGTGCCATAAATGATAAGTGACTTGATTAGAGGGACACCTAAAGTTAAGTGTATTTGTCCAAGATCACAGAAGGAGTCTGTGGCAGAACTGCAATCAGAATGCAAAAGTTCCTGGCTTCTACTCTTGTACCTGAACTACCTCCCCTTGCTGAGGCAATTTGTGCTGCTGCAAGGAGAAGGTGGTGAGACTCTGAAGCATCCTCTGCCATGAGGCATTCATTGATTCAATGCTGGAGGAGACCTCCGGGACTGTAGAGGAAGAAATGCCAGACGTAGTACTAAAGAAGAGAGAAGACATAGACACCCAAGAAGAAGGAAGCTGGAGGCTTGTGACTTCTGGCACCAAGCAGAGATCTTCACCTCCACCTGCAGTTATTCATCTGGAGAACAAGTATGCAGCCCTAGCAGCAGAGAGGGAGAAGCACGTTCCACTGGTGGAAGAAAACAGGCCAGGCCTCACCAAAGTGGGAAGGATTGAGACAGCCACCACCAAAAGAAGCAACAGGTGGTGGTGCTTGGAGATTCCCTTCTGTGGGGGATGGAGGGAGCCATCTGCCAACCTGACCCGAGTCAGGGGGTCTGCTGCCCAGAAGCCCAGATCCAAAATGTCATGGAGGGACTATTGGGTCCCATCCAGCCCTCTGATTACTAGTCCATGCTGCTCATCCATGTGGGCACCAATGATACTGTCAGGGGAAACCCTAAGCAGATCAAAAGTGACTACCACTTGACTACTTGTACTTTGGGTACAAGGGTGAGTGAGTCTGAGGCTCAGGTTGTGTTCATAGCTTGCATGACTGGAGCACTGTCATGGATGGGTATAAATTGTTCAGGAAGGACAGGCAGGGGAGAAGAGGAGGAGGAGTTGCACTTTATGTAAAAGAGCCATATGACTGCTCAGAGCTCCAATATGAAGTTGGAGATTTTGAAGACCTGTTGAAAGTCTCTGGGTTAGTCAAAGGGGAGACCAACAAGGGTGTGTCATGATGGGGGTCTGATGTAGACCATCAGGCCAGAAGGAAGTGGTGGATGAGGCTTTCTTCAAACAGCTAGCAGAAGTTTCCTGATCACAGGCCCTGGTTGTCATGGGGGACTTCAATCACCCTGACATCTGCTGGGAGGGCAATACAGCAGTGCACAGGCAACCCAGGAAGTTTTTGGAGAGTACTGGGGACAACTTCCTGGTGCAAGTGCTGGAGCAACAAACTAGGGACCATGCTCTTCTTGACCCGCTGCTCAGAAACAGGGATGAGTTGGTGGGGAATGTAGTAGTGGATGACAACTTGGGCAGCAGTGACCACAAGATGATTGAGTCCAGGATCCTGAGGAAAGGAAGGAGGAAGAGCAGCAGAGTAAGGACTCTGGACTTCAGAAAAGATGACTTCAACTCACTCAGGAAACTGGGCAGGATCACCTGGGAAGCCATACTGAGAGGGAGAGGAGTCCAGGAAAGCTGGCTGTACTTTAAAGAAGACTTAGAGAGAGTGCAGGAGCAAACCATCCCAATGCGCCAGAAGACTAGCAAGTCTGGCAGAAGACCAGCTTGGCTTAGCAGGGAACTCTACAGTAAACTAAAATACAAAAAGGAAGCTTATAAGAAGTAGAAACTTGGACAAATAACTAGGGATGGATATAAGAGCATTGCTTGGGCATGCAGGGATGAAGTCAGGAAGAGAATTTAGAATTGTAGCTAGCAAGGGTGTGAAAGGTAACAAGAAGGGCTTCTACAAGTATGTCAGTAGCAAGAGGAGGATCAGAGAAAGTGTGGGTCCCTTAATGAATAGGGGAGGCAAACTTGTGACAGAAGATGCAGAAAAGTGCTCAATGCCTTTTTTTTCCCTCAGTCTTCACAGGCAAGGTCAGCTCCCAGACTATTGCACTAGGTAGCATAGTTGGGGGAAGAGGTGACCAGCCCTCAGTGGTGAAAGAACAGCTTAGGGGCTATTTAGAAAAGATGGACATGTACAAGTCCCCAGGGCCAGATGGGATGCACCCAAGGATGCTCAGGGAGTTGGCCAATGTGATTGCAGAGCCACTGCCATCATCTTTGAAAACTCTTGGTGATCAGGAGAGTTCCCAGACGATTGGAAAAGATCAAACATATAGTGCCCATATTTAAGAAAGGGAAGAAGGAGGATCCAGGGGACTACATACCAGTCAGTGTCACCTCAGTCCCTGGAAAAATCATGGAGCAGATCCTCAATGAATCCATTTGTAAACACTTGGAGAAGAAAGTGATTAGGAACAGTCAGCATAGATTCACCGAGGGCAAGTCATGCCTGACCAACCTGATTGCCTTTTATGACAAGGTGACTGGCCCTGTGGATGCAGGGAGACTGAGGGATGTGTGTAAAAAGTGGGCATCCCGGGGTTGGTCAAATTGTTGGCCCATCCACTTGCTTCCAGGCAAACCACCCACCTAGCTCTCCTGCCATGCTGTGATGATAATCATTATAATCTTACTAAGGTGGGAGGCTGCCTATTTATTTGGCCTGGTGACAAGGGCCTTACACACAACTCCTACCTTCCTTTATCATGTCCCATGCCTCACAGATGTTTCCTCCAGTGGTTCACACTGGGACTCGAGCTCTGGAGTGTCACCAGGTTTCTCACTCCCCACTGGAGCTCGTGGTCCCAGCACCCTCACCCTGGGTTCTACACACACACACACACTGGGCTCCAAGTCCACATGTTTGGTGCCTCCAAGTCTGCCTCATGGGATTGGGGCTACAAGCCCCGTCCCATTTGCCCTCCCTGGGCTCTCCCCTCATCCCTAGCCCCAGAAGCTTCCTTAATAGCTCACCAAGGCTCAAGGCCACATCCTCCGGAGCTTCATTCTAGCTCCTATATGCAGCCTCAGACCTTCACCGCAGAGTATAGGCACTGCCACAGGTCCCTCCACCAACCTGAGCCTTGCCTCAGTACTCTCGGTGAGTCTGGGTTCCCCCTGTTTGATCTCACCCACCAGGGATGTGGGGCTGGGGTTAGAAGGTGCCCCATACTTGCCTTTCAATGGGGAGGTGACTAGCCTGGCATTTCTGGAAGGTACCCCGCCACAGGTAGCTCCACCAGGCCATCCTTCCCCAGCAGGGTGCAGTTTTAGGTCTTACCCAGGATCATGGAGTCTCCTCCTTTCCCATAGCCCCAGACCTTACCTCCAAGGATGTTCTGTGAGCAGCAGATCAGCCAGGTGTTGTTCTTTCAGCTGCTGGTAGCAAACTGCTACCGCTTCGCTGTTAAGGGTTCTGCTCTTGTAGGCAACCACTGGGCCCTGTTCCCCAGTCAGACAGTTGTGCCTAATTGGGATTGCAAGCAGATAAAGATTGTCTTGCTGCTGCTGCTGCTCAGGCCCCTGCAAATAACAGAGCACCCTGTGCTCTGTTACAATGTGGTGTACCTTGATTTTAGCAAGGCTTTTGATACGATCTTCCACAGCATTCCCATAGGCATGCTATGAAAGTACAGGCTGGATGAATAGACTGTAAGGTGGATAGAAAACTGGCTGGAGCATTGAGCTCAGAGAGTAGTAATCCGTGGCTCGATGTCTAGTTGGCAATTAGTATCAAGCAGAGTGCCCCAGTGGTGAGTCTTAGCACCAGTTTTGTTCATGGTCTTCATCAATGACCTGGAAGATGACAGAGTGCACCCTCAGCAAGTTTGCAGAAGACACCAAGCTGTGGGGAGTAGTAGATACACTGGAGGGTAGAGCTTGGATTCAGAGTGACCTAGACAAATTGGAGGATTGGGTCAAAGGAAATCTCATGAGGTTCAACAAGGACAAATGCAAAGTCCTGCACTTAAGACAAAACAATCCCATGCATCAGTACAGACTGGGGCCTAACTGGCTGGGCAGCAGCTCTGCAGAAAAGGACCTGGGGGCTACAGTGGACAATAAGCTGAATATGAGCCAGCAGTGTGCCCTTGTTGCCAAGAAAGCTAACAGCATACTGAGCTGCATTGGTAGGTGTGCTGCCAGTAGGTCAAGGGAAGTGATTCTTCTCCTCTATTCAGCACTGGTGAGGCCACATCTGGAGTACTGTGGTCAATTTTGGGCACCCCACTACAGAAAGAATGTGGACAAATTGGAGAGCATCCAGCAGAGGGCAACAAAAATGGTTCAGGGGCTGGGGGACATGACTTATGAGGAATGACTGAGGGAAATAGGCTTATTTAGTCTAGAGAAGAAGAGACTGAAGCGGACTGAATATCAGCCTTCAACTACTTGAAGGGAGGTTCAAAAGAGGATGGAACTAGACAGTTATTAGTAGTGGCAAATGACAGAACAAGGAGCACTGGTCTCAAGTTGCAGCAAGGAAAGTTTAGGTTAGATATTAGGAAGAATTTTCTCACTAGGAGGGTAGTAAAACACTGGAACAGGTTACCCAGAGAAGTGGTTGAAGCTCCATCCTTGGAGGTTTTTAAGAGCCAGGAAGACAGTCTTGGCTGGGATGATCTAGTTGGGGATGGTCCTGCTTTGAGCAGGGGGTTGGACTAGATGACCTCCTGAGGCCTGTTCCAGCCCTAATTTTCTATGATTCTATGATTCTAAGTGCAATTGGATCTAATGCTGGATCCACACAATCACACCTCCTACCATGCCACACAGGCATGGCAGGAGGTTCAATTGTGCAATCGCACATTAAATCCAACCGTGTCTTATTGCTGGTGTAAGGGGAGTCCGATCCTGGGCTAACCTTCTATGGCAAGATGCAGGCTCCCACAGCTGGGACCCTCCTTTGCTGAGAGGGCTCCCAGCCCTGAGGCCACGCACTCCTGGGACCAAGCCTCCCTCGCCTGATAAGGCTCTTAGTCCTGGCTGCACCACACAGGCACCCAGGACTGAGCCCTGTACCTGATAGGGCTCATACCATTCCATGTGGCATAGCCAGGACCAAAAACTCTGTCAGATGTGGGACTCTCCTGTGTGTGGTGGAGCAGGGACTAAGAGCCCTATCAGCTATGGGACTCAGCCCCCACAGCCGTAAGGAGCTACTGCAGTCTTCCAGCTGCAAGGATGCGTGGAGCTCCCCCAAGTGCCTGCAGCTGGGAAACCAATCTCCCAGCCCCAGGAGGGCACTGTATTCTTCAGTACCTGGGAGATCACAGCAGCTGCAGTCTTCCCACAAACTCCCTACACATCACATACAAATTAAAGCTTGATGGAAACCAGCTGTAAAGTTATTACACATTTTCAAGCAATAACTTTATAGCTGGTTGGACCTTTCTACAATGAGATAGTTAATTTGCACATGTAGCCAGTCTAAATTTATTGCACCATTGACAAGACAATTGCACAATAAATATAACACGTAGAGGGGGGCTAAGATATATAACTTTTATGAAATCAAGCTCACACAAGTTCACTTCATCAGATGCACTGAAGTTCACAAAAGCTTATATTTTCTATAAGCTTATTCTCTATAAGCTTATAATCTTATTTAGTCTAAAACATGTATAATTACCCTGCTGTCTGCCCGACTTCAGACTAACATGGCTAACTACCGCAGTCTAAGGTGGCCATATGTAATGCTAACCACATCTTCCCCTTACGTGTCATTGGCTTTAGAAACTGGTGTACTTTAATCACAGTAGTTCAATGGGCCATTTGAGCTCAGGCAGACTTTGGACACTGATGAGAGTTGACATATAAACACTAAATATATATTATTACCTATTATTATTGCTTAGCAGTTTGGATGTAAAACTGCTGTTATGCTTCATGATTTTTTTTAGCTGTTAGTTCAATGGCATGCAGCTAGCAGCCAGTTTTGGTTCTTTATAATTATCAGCCATTCACCATTGTGCTCGTTAAACACATGCAATGATATTTAAGAAAGACTAGGTTAATAAAAATTGCTTTACTCTGGGAAAACTACAAGTGACTGACTGGAAAATGTCATCACTTGACCAGAGCATAGCACTGCTAGATGCTCATTTGAAGATAATTTACAAAGACAATTTTTTTTTTTTATGGGCCTGATTTTTTTTTAATTTTTTTTTTTTTTTATGGGCCTGATTCTGACCACTGCTCAATGTCTCCAGGGAGTTTTCTCACATTTTCAACTCCTCACTGGAAGCACACTCCAGGAGGTCCTCAGCTCCTCCAAATATTGAGCCCTGAATACAAAGACATTTCTTAAGGAAACTTTCCTTAGCAACAATCAGAATTATTTGGCTTTCTAGACTTATGTTCAGTCATTTAAAAATCAAAGACATAGACTAACCCAAACAAAAAAACACAGCTGAAAATGAGTGTAAGAAAAAAGTGTCAGTGAAAAGTGGGGAGCAAGGTTCACACTGCTTTTGGTTGCAGCCTGTAATTGTTACTAATGCATAAGGAACAACAGCTGATTCTCATCTGCACCAAGGTCAGAACAAGAAGCCTTGTAATTGAGAGCCAAACCCCTTAAGTATAAGGGAAAACACACATTTTTTTCTACTCATCGTTCTTCCTGAGTTTTACAACTGTATAGTAAAGGCCTGACCTTACAAATACTAAAGCTGGTGAATAAAATGGAAGTTGCTCATGGGTGTGAATATTTGCAGAGTAGAGCATTTATGCTGTTACATGAAACAAATGAATCAACACAAATCAAAGTTGTTTTTTAAAAAAAAATGAAATAAAAAAAAAAAAAAGCTTGAATCGATACTCCATAACCAGAACTGACTTTTGGATGACCATAGAGGAAGACAGACAAGTCAGCCTCCCAACTATGGAAGTTAATTAGCCCAGCATTTTGCCAGTGGGTGATCTGTTTCATTCTTAGTCAGGTTTTAGATTATAGTGATTACAAATTACACATAGAAATGTGTGCAAGGAAAACTTGGCTTAAATCTTTATGCAGTACCAGAGACAGAGAGGTGTGTTCCTTCCAGTATTACCTATAGCAATATTTCTCAGATTACAAACAAAAAATTTACATTAGTAAGCAAGGGGTTTATTATATAGCAGACAGTTCCCATACATTGCATAATGCAGTCATCTCACTCACTCAGCAAATTTTCCTAGAAGTCACTGTCTATAGCATGAGTTTTTGTTGGTCTAAGGCCAAGTACAGACATTACACTTCTACTGGTATAAGTGATCGGAAATCAGTCTGTACCCGTAACAGAACAGACATTCAGCACATAGATTGGTTTAAAAATGGGAGAACTCAATCTAACATTTGCTCCCCCTCCTAACCAGAGGATAAACTATGCAAAGGGTAATTTACAGAAAACCACATTAACTTAGATCAATTCCACCTCAATTTGTTTGAACATCTGGACCTAGCCGCAGTGTAGCACTAAACATAGGAAATGTAATGTGTCATATTACAGTTTTGAGTTTTTGATATGCAAGCTTTCAATATCAGTGTGGATGATTACCTCCTTTTGGTGCAAGCTTAGGGAACAAACCAACTGAAACTGGAGGCTGCAGGTGCAATGAAACTGAAAATGACAATCTACAGGTGAAAATCTGGCCCTGTAGAAGTCAATTTAGACTGAAAATTAGAAGAGGGGTTTCTGGATATCAGAGGAATTGAGGTTCTGAAACACTCTTCCAACAGAAATAGGGTAAGCCCTACTAATTTTAAAGACAAGAGTTTGGTCTGTTTATTAAACAGATCTCATGACATGATGGTTGCTCATGATTAGATGAGCTTGGCAGCACCTTCCAGTTGTACATTCCCAAGTCAATGGCATGGCATTCATTGTAGCCAGGGTTTCACCATACAGGTCTAAAAAAATCTATGCAAAATTAAAGAGCGCTATGAAACAATATGGTCCTAAACCTTTTTATGCCTGTTTGCTTTTCTGTACAATAGGGATAACATTCATTTACTATGTTGGGACTAAATTCCTGTTTGCAAAATGTTTGAGATCAGGATATCACAGTACAAAGTATTTTTAATGTGTCTACATGGGTCTATATTATAAATGCCCAGATATGCAATAGGTCACCAATCTTTTTGTTCTTTACAACTACAGGCCTCCCACTGACTTTCTGTATACAGAGAAAGAGGAAAATCCTGTCAGTACCAAAGATTCTGATAGGAAACCCAGGTGAGAGCAAGCCCCTGAACTCTTGCTTGTGGTAACACAACAAACCACGTTATCAGAAACAGGAAAACCCTATGGGATTTTGAATTATTTATTTTACTACTATGCTATCCACCCCAAAAAAGGTTCAGGGTAATTTACAATAAAAGCAAGCAATAAAAACAGATTTTTAAGAATCCCCAGCTAATACCCAAAAACTTAAATCATACTTGCTAAAAGCCTGCCCAAATAAGAAGGTCTTGTACTGTCGTGGTGGACGTAGTCTTTTTTCTGCACTTTAGGAGGGTCTTCAACACTGTCTCTCACCCCATTCTCATTAAAAAATTAGGCAACTGTGGCATCGATGCCTACACAGTCAGATGGAACACAAATTGGCTGGAGGGCCGCACCCAGAAAGTGGTGCTGGATGGGTCATTTTCAACCTGGAGGGATGTGGGCAGCGGGGTCCCCCAGGGCTCAGTCCTCAGGCCCTCACTGTTCAATATCATCATCAGTGACTTGGACGAGGGGATGAAAAGCACCTTGTTCAAGTTCACAGATGACACTAAGATGTGGGGAGAAGTGGGCACATTAGAAGGGAGGGACAGGCTACAACTAGATCTGGACAGGTTACATTAGAAGGGTGGGCAGATGAGACTAGGATGGGTTTCAGTACTGACAAGTGCAAGATATTACACCTGGGGAGGAAGAACCAGCAGGATATCTACAGGCTGGGGAACTCCCTTCTCATCAGCACAGAGGCAGAAAAGGATCTTGGAGTCATTATTGATTCCAAGATGAACATGGGCTGCCAATGTGAGGACGTGGTCAGTAAGGCTAACCACACCTTGTCATGGATCCACAGATGCATCGCAAGCAGAGCCAAGGAGATTATCCTCCCACTCTGTGTGATATTGGTCAGGCCGCAGTTGGAGAACTGCATCCAGTTCTGGGCGCTGCACTTCAAGAGGGATGTGGACAGCACTGAGAGGGTCCAAAGGAGGGCCACTCACTTGATCAGGGGGCAGCAGGGAAGGCCCTATGAGGAGACGCTACAGGACCTGAACCTGTTCAGCCTCCACAAGAGAAGACTGAGAGAGGATCTGGTGGCCATCTATAAACTTACCATGGGGAGCCACCAGGGAACGGGAGAGACCTTGTTCCCCCTAGCATTACCAGGAGTAACTAGGAATAACGATCATAAGTTGACTAAGAGTAGGTTCAGGCTGGACATCAGAAAACACTACTTCACAGTCAGGGCGGCTGAGATCTGGAACCAACTTCCAAGGGGAGTGGTGCTCGCTCCTACCCTGGGGGTCTTCAAAAGGAGGCTAGATAATCACCTAGCCAGGGTCATTTGACCCCAGCATTCTTTCCTGCCCATGGCGGGGGGTCGGACTTGATGATCTGCTCAGGTCCCTTCCAACCCTATCAACTATGAAACTATGAAACACACTGAAAGATGCCCAGGTTCAGGCTCTGGCTTACCTCAAGAGGAAGGGAGTTTGAAAAACTGAAGAATGACTACTGACCTCCCACATTTTTTTCCCATGTGAACTTGGTGCATAGATGGTACTTGCAGAAGGTTGCACTCAGCTCATCTTAGGGATCAATTTAGAATATAAGAGAGGAGGTAGTCCCTTACATATATAAGCCAAGGCATTTAGGGATTATAAGGCAAAACCAGAAATTTTATTAAAGTGTAATTAACTTTTATTTAAAGAAAGCAACCACTTCCCTCTTTCATAGATTCATAGATGTAGGGTCGGAAGGAACCTTGCAGATCTTCTAGTCTGACCCCCTGCCCTGGGCAGGAGAGAAAACTGGGCTCAAATGACCCCAGCTAGGTAAACGTCAAGCCTCCTCTTAAAGACCCCCAAGGTAGGAGCGAGCACTACTTGCCTTCGAAGTTGGTTCCAGATCCTAGCCGCCCTGACTGTGAAGTAGTGCCTTCTAATGTCTAGTCTGAACCTACTCTCTAACAACTTACAGCTGTTATTCCTTATTACTCCAGGAAGTGCTTGGGGGAACACGGTCTCTCCCATTCACCACTGGTTCCCCCTAGTAAGTTTATAGATGGCCACCAGGTCCCCTCTCAGCCTTCTCTTGTGTATGATATTTATCATGAATTATTTGGACTAGCTTACAGTACAGGTCAAATAAAGACAAGCATTGATATTGTAGCTCACAACCATCATTCATTTTAAGGGTATCCCTGATTTTGCACTCAATGTCTTTAGTACCTGTTTAATCTTCTGACTCACTCACATGTGTTCCAGACATTTAGAATCAGAAAATTGAGAAAAATATATTACTTCCATTGCTTTTGTATCTTGCTCTTTGAAGTGATGTTAAATCTAGATAATTCTAGTTGAAGCTGGGCAAAAAAAATCGTCAAACTTTTTTTTCAGAAAAAAAATACAGATTTAATGACAATGCACTATTTTTTTACTTTATGATCATTGTGCCCATCTGTTCACTCTGAAAACACCCAAAGCAGTCAGAATGTTTCATTTCAACATTTTAAATAAAATATTTTAGTGTTTTATTTAAAATTCCTTCATTAAAATTTTTCCTTCCAATTCATTGCTTTAAGAAAGCTGTCAAAATCAAGAGAAGTTTCTTTTGACCACAAATGTTTTTGGGGGGGTTTTTGATCAGTTTTCATAATAGCTATCAGACAGGGGAAAAATATTATTCTCATAGCTCACATCCTAGTACAAAGAGCTTTTCAATCTGGGCTTAGTCCTATAATCCCCATTAAAATCAATAAGACCAAAACACAGTTTTGGTGCCATACAGAAGTAAATGTCACTAAATCTCTACGAGGAAGGAATGAGATTTCCTGGAATAGATTTTTTTCCCCTTATAGTACTGAGAAATCCTATTTGAGTTTTTTGCTTTGTTTTAATTTTTCCTTAAGCAAAAAGGAGTGGGACCCATTTGTAAAGGTGTGCAAGATTCTATTGGTCTGGTTTAACGATACAACTTTCTGGCTGTGGTGAGGCTTGTTAAACACAGAAAAAAAAAGTCACAAGTTGAATGAGTGACGCCACCCTCAAATTGATTCCCAAGGGAAAAAAAAAGTACTTAGTACTGCTTTAGAATCACTAAGGTGACCGAGAACACCTCTTAGCAAGGGATAGTATACAAAACCTTGGCAGGTTGCATAACAACATTAAACCCAATGATCTAATTATTCACCTCTAAGATAAAGGGCAGGGTTCCATGGGAAATACTCATCCAGAGCAGGTCTGGGAAATACTCCCAACAAATAGATTTCACAATACAAGGGGAAGCAGGGTGTCAAGTTTGTAACATGGGAAAATGCACTGATTAAGCAGTTTAATGTATTTGGAACTAGAGTTTTATGCACCACTAACATTCTACGGGTGCAATTCTGAATAGTAATTTCACATGCCTCAAGAAGGAAGGAGAGTTTAAAACAGAACTTGCTGTCCAGAATCCCTCATTTTAAACATTAATATTATTTCCATTTGTAGGGCAGGGTAATTTTTTATTTTAAATGAAGAATAAAGACAAAAAAGCCTTTTTCTCAGGAATCTGTTCAATGGGAGTTTACAGTGGCACTGATATATCCTCTCATCAGCAGAGATTCATCAGCCGTGGAGCAACATCTGCTTATCCCAAAGGAAAATTCCACAGAACACATAAAACTTGGAAAGATCTTGCTCCAAGATCTTGCTTTGATTTTTTTGTGCTCATTTCTCAGCTTCTTACCCTGTGGATTTTCACATTTTACTGTGTACCTATTTTGATATGTATAGATATGAATCTCCAACGATGTGCCTAAATATGCACCCATATTTGCCAGGGTATTCATCTGTATGTTCAAAAGCCCATACTCATCAGCTGAGGAACAACTACTCATGTAATATAAGCAACAGCAACATGCATATGTTTCCACTGACACAAATGCATTTCCACAAGTGCATTTCAAAATACAACAAATATGAATACTGACCCTCTATGATTACCTGATCTATTGCAATTTGCTCAAAGGTACATATTAAAACAAGTTCTAAAATAATGTCTTCCAAATGGCTATTAGAAAGAAAATGATAATCCCTTGATTACATCCTCAGATGCAATATAGTGGCATGGGCTCTTTAATTTTGCCACATATAGAAAGTTTAAATACAAAAGGTACATACAAACATTCTCTGCACCCTGTCTACAATCACACGACAACTTTAATCTGTGTGATCGTAGACTAGGAGCATCTCATACAGGTGTTCACCAATTCCGGGAGCCACGTAAGGAACCTGGTGTAAGTAATTTGGGATCTGCACCAACTGGCATTTAGATGGACCTAACTTTGGTTAGGTTCATCTAAATGTAACATCTGCACATACCGAACAAAAAAAAATTTACAGTAAAACTACAAATTGTTGCAAAAAATGGTTCGAAGTGGAAACACTGTGATTACCACAGAAGGATATGCTGGATCAGACCCTCATTTGACATACATAGACATAACTTCCTTGACGGAGATACTCTGTTGCCTATCAGCTGAGGACCTGCTCCTTTATTTTTCAAAGCAGCAATTAATTATGTAAAATATCAATTACAATGATATTGTATCAAAATAGGTACAGGATTTTTCCAAGTTCTCTAGTAATCTGCACATATTAGTTTTGAGTGATTATATCTTACTCCTTATGATAAAATATAACTTGCATTGTAATTATGACCTAAATATCTGCAGTAATCAATTGCTTGACACAGAGAAATACCATAGAGCATCTATTGTATAATTTATACAATATGTTCATCATTTTCCCACATTATGAATGTGAGAATTCCATAGAACAAGTCCAAGATCTGAGGGCTTTTTTTTTTTTTTTTTTTTTAATGAATCATGTTTTCTGCATCCTGGCTCTACCACACCCCCAAAGCTAATATTTGTGTTAGGAGTCAAAGACGTTCTGCAGTAGCACTGATAGGAGGTGCAACATGCAAAGGCAATATTTTCAGCAGGATGCAATGAGAATGAGACAGGATGTGATACCTTTCTCTTAGAGATTATATGGAAGGTCTCTTCACAGCCTATTACAGAGAGTAACTTTGGAAAACCATCATGCTTCATTAAAGGACAATAAATCTATGAATGAATAAGATATTCTCATTCAAAAATATTTTTTTTTGCTAGGAAAACCTCTTATCCTCTAGCCAGCTTCTGTTTATCTAAGGTGCTATTCACTTGGGTAGGTCAGAAAAACAAAAAGAACAAAAAAAGCTAATTGTACCTGTTATTTCATTTGCACAATCTATTGCAACAAGGCAAGAGCGTCATGTTTGAGCATGTACAGAGAAATGCCATCATCTTGCCTTCTGTAAAAACATAATGTTTCAGAGAAAGTTCACACACATTCAGCTTCTTTGATTAGCAGGTAACTGGCTGTCTGGCAATAGATTATAGGTCAAAAAAATTATTTGTTATCAGCTTTCTAATGTGGTGGGTTTAGTTAGCTCACCAAAACTAATTTAGTCAGTTCTGATTTACATTACTGGAGCAAGGGATCTCACCAAAAGAATAGCTATAGTCCTAAAACAGGTATATTTTTATACATTCACACACTTTTCTTTTTACCCCAATTCTATAAACACTGTAGATGCCATAGTTTAATACTTTCCCAGAAGTCTAAATGCACTATAAAAATATCAATTGAATGTAAACATGCCAAGGTCTTTTTTTCCAGATGAATTAACCTTCTTATATATTGTATCAACAGGTAAACCTTATCCCTACATTTTAAAACCAAAGCACAGTACTACACTGATTCCACTGAATCAATTATAATTGTACATAAAAGCCCCATGAGCACACTATTTTGAAAATAAAAAGGAGGGATGGGAAGAGTGTGTGATGCTTTTATAATGTATGGGTGTAGGTTTTAGCCATGTTGGTCTAAGGACAACCTGTCTGCCTTTATAATGTACAGCTTTTACTTTGTTCTCTCTCTGTTAACTGGTCCTGATACTAGGATTTACATGTGTGCAGTATGAAAGTGAGCAGGCTTCAATCCTGTAAAAGGATCCATGTGGGTGCGTGAGGCCTCTCCATATGCAACGAGGTAAGGACTTAAAGCTCTAATGCTCAAAGCAAGGGACTAGAAATCAAACCCCCTAGGTTTAGTTCTCACCTCTGCTACTGATTCAGTGTGCGTGATATCAATTAACTGGCATAAAATAAGGATTATAAAACTTCCCACATCACAGAAGTACTTAGTTAAACTTAGCTAATTAGTTCTTAGGAAGCACGCCAAGATCTTTAGATAAGAAATACTGTGCAAAATGATATTACATCCTAAATGGGAGTTTGTCATAGATTCTGGTGAAGTTGGCAGACATAATGCTGCTGCAATCCGTTAGCATTATTACACAGTGGGAGCACTGTGCATCCTGAAAGATGGGCTGCACAACTCAGTGTACACAAAAGTTAGGGAATTATTTATCCCAGCTGCAATAGGAAACTGCTGTATTTCATTTTCCCAGCTTTCTCAGAGAGACGCATTTTACTTCATCATGGTGACTGAATGAATGGACCACACACACAGGTTCAATTGATAGGAACTACTCAACCTATGCAGCCAGACTTGGAGACCTCGGGACCAGAAGCTGAAGTTAGGTACCTAAATATAAATCCAGAGTCAGTGGAGCTATTCAAGACTCGCACTAGTGTCAATGTGATCAGCCCCAACAGTCACTATAGATTCCAACACTTTTTCTATGGTGTCTGTTTTTGTTCTTCTGTTAAAAATAATGGGATGAACCAAGAGAAACAAATGTTGGTACTGTCCAGTACATTGCTCAGTTTAAGACCTTTTAATCTGTACCATCCACTGAAGTTTCAGCACTGAGTCACTTCTGAGTGGACATTGACAATCGTTCCACGCTGTGGCCTGCAACTGAACTGGATAACTGGGAAAAGATTCATGGTGATGGTTTCTTTAGTTTCTCTATGAACACCATGGCTATGTCCGAGGAAATGTATGAAAAAGCAGTTATGCTTGGAACAATATCAATTGCATTTTCACTAAAATCTACTGATGAGGAGCTTGGGGAAAGCAAATAGAGGAGTTGGTGGCCACTATACTCTCCATTCTATATGTTGGAAGTTTGTGACCAATGTAGTTTATCATCTCCGTATGGACTGAGGCTCAGGACATTCTTAAAATTATGCCTGCTGGTGACTAGGATGGGAAGGCACAGGTTAGATCATTCTATGCAAGCGCTATTCCTTATATTCTGTCTGTAAAAGATCCACTATTTGCCACTTAGAGACAGGATAAGGGCTAGATATTCATGGTCTTTCCCAAGTATGGCAGTTATGTGAATAGCACAATACACAAAATTCATTTCTGAAACCCACTGCTTCAAGAGAACATTGAGGTCAAGAGTTTAGCAGGATTAAAAAAAAAAACCCAGTTAGATATTTATATGCACAACAAGAATATCCAGGGTTATAATAAACACAAAATAATAAAAAAGAGCTTTAGAGAAAACACAAGCCTTCATACTTCAGAGTTTAATACAGGTTGTAACCATTAAGGGTTGGGCCAAAGCTTTTTCTGGACAAGTTATCCCACAGCTGTCTTTGCAAGGCTTCTTGCACTAGAATCTCTGCTGCTGGTAACTGTCTCATAGGGACAAGATGGACTGTGGGTCTGATCCTATGTGACAAAGCCTGTTTTCTTAACAGTGGTCACATCTACACATGTGCAGTATTGGTGCATGTCTACATGTGCATGCCCATACTGCATAGTAAATATGGTGACTTATGCTGATTTGAGCATAAATTTGATACCTGCAACATGCAAGTATCAAATTTATGCCCGATTAGTTACTATACAGTAACGCACATGTGTATGTGTACAGTAGTGCACAGTAACACCGCGTATGTGGACTGACTTGGGACTAAAGTTAGTCCTAAGTCAGTCCGCACACAGAGTTAATGTGCTTTAATGCCTCCATGTATAAATGCCGGCTTATTCTCACTTGCTGCACAGTAACTTTAAGCCTACATAAATGCACATGTAGACATGCCCAGGAAGAACTAAAATATCCAGGTGTTTGACCTGGATGTTGTGGCCTTTCCTCTGTTCTAGACTATGTCGCCATGATTTGACCTTTGCCAGCTCTAAACTAGATTACTGTTATTTTCTATACCTACACCATCTGCCCATTTGATATGAGAGATAATTGGTTGTAAACCAATCAAACTTGTATCCTTAATTATACACTGGCTGCCAGCTGGCATCCAAGGAGAGTTTAGAGATTGGTTTTAGCCTATAAAATTCCAAGTGGTCTGGGACTTGTCTACAGAAGACTCTTCCCATCTTTCCTCATTATATGCTGCAGATAGGTGAGCCCAGATGAAACTTCAGCAGGATATTCCTTAATACACTGAAAGGCGGCTACCAGAAAGTTTTCTGCCCGAAAGTCTCTTCCCAGTGCAATGTGCTTCTATCCCCGTGAGTCCAATACAGCCATAATTAGTTGACATTCTCATGTTCAAGGCTCACTTGGGTATCTGAGGAGGGCTGAAGGTGATGTTTTTTCCCTAAGTGAGGTGAACCGGTGTGGATATGGGAGGGGGTAAAGGCATACAAAGAGTTTTGTTTGTAACTTCTTTTTGCATTCCTTATTAAATTTTCCTATGTGTATCAAGAATTTTGGGTGAAGGATCCATAGGTTAAATCAAATAGTAAGGATGAAGAGATGATTTCAATATTACAGCCATCTACTTATAACACACAAAAGGGCTTTTCCAGAATAAAAACAAACAAAAAACCCCTAAATAACCTAGAGCTATAATAAAAGCATACATCTGAAGTCAGTTAAATTATGTCAATTATGCTGACTGCTCTAATTTGTATACATGCACATGATTACATGCATCCCTGTACTTCCAGTACCATATTAACACATCTCCAATGGTCTTGAAGAGGCCAGCTGTATATTAAAACTCAAAACTGTGAACAGATGTAAGGTGCTGCAACTCATTGCAAACCATCACCGTCATCACAAGTCTCTGGAAATATCCTGAAATGTACTCATACTGTACTCCTTATCTTCTCTATTTCCCTGGTTTTCTGTGTTGTTGTGAATTTTGCACCCTAGCAATGTATTAATCACCTGATGGGAATAACACAGATTGCAGAGATCTGATGGGAAATATTTATCTGAATGACTTCACAATACTCAGAAGTTCATGATGTCTATGATTTATTGTCTCTGGTGAATTTCTCAATGCTGTTGAGAATTTAAACTAGTTCAGCTGTTCCAATGATGAGGCACTGAAGGAGAGTGCAAGGCCATGGCAATGTCTGTGAAGCTCAAGTTTAGAAAGAGACTTTTCCAGAGTACTTCAAAAAATGATGGATTTAGTCTTGAGAAGGAAAAAAGAAGCTGACTCTTCAACTACTTCAGCATTCGTTCCTGGCTGAGCCGTAAAACACAATGTATAGCAGAAGAATAAAAGACTCTGTGCTTTCTCTGGATCCAAAACTTGGCCATTATTAAGTTTTTATTCAGTATTTACACAGACAAGCTACCCCAACAATCCCTTCTCTGTCACAATGGTCAAGAGCCATCTGGAGTATGCGTGGATCTAGCAGGTAAAAAATAAATAAATAAATAAATAAATAAATAAAAAATCAGGACCTGGGTAAGTATCTGAGGAATTTAGCTCTGGAATTAATTGGGAGAGTGATAGTAGTTTGGCCAACGTGCCTCAAAATTAGCAACATATTTTTTTAAAAACATTGTTATAAGTATTTTCTTTATTATACAGTTCTGCTGTGTGTGGAATTGGGCTCTATGCATGAGGGATATAATTCATAATAAATAAAATCAGTTGGTCAGATAGTTATATATTTATGACTATCCTTATGCAAGTGCCAGGTTCATGCAGTAGAGGACATATAAAAGGGAACTAAACATTCATTCAGCCATTAGGAAAAGAGAAGCAAAACAGAAGGCAAAAACTGTTCAGCTGGAGAATGGGTATGAAGCCCTGACATCAGATTAAATGAAGCCCACTATTTCCAAGAAGAAGTGATGGATGGAGTTGGTTAGCAACAACCCCACCCCTGAAAGGCTCAGAGGCAACCACCTGCTGGCTTGACCCGGTGGCCCCAGATGTCTGCTGTTTGTCAGGAGCCCACATATGAGCAGTTGCCAAAACTCATTTGGCCTACGAATACTATCCCATGCTGCTCATTCATGTGTGAACTAATGATATTACCAAGACCTTGAGAAGATCAAATTAACAACATGGCACTGGGTTCAAGAGGGAAAGAGACAGGAGCCCAGATGGTGTTCTTGTCAATCTTTTCTGTCAAGGGAAAAGGCCCAGCTATGAGCAGATGCATCAAGAAGGTCAACAGCTGGCTGCATAGATGGTGTTGCCAGGAGGGCTTTAGCTTCTTTGAATATGGAGTGGTGTTCCAAGAAAATAGACTGCTGGGAAGAGATGGGGATTGCCTCACAAAAAGAGGGAAGAGAAGGAGCCTCTTCACATAAAGGCTTGGTAACCTAGTGAGGAAGACTTTAAATTAGATTCACAGGGAGATGGAGACAAAAGCCCAGAGACAGGTAAAAAACTAGGGGACCTGTATAAAAACTTCATAAGGGGAAGCAATAGCAGAAGCCTTAGCAATGTTCTCTGGGAAAAAAATAGAAAAATCAGATAACTGAAGTGTTTATATACTAATGCGAAGCATGGGGAACAAGAAGGAAGAATTGGAAGTCCTAGTACAATCACAGGATTATGATGTAATGGGGATTACAGAGACATAGTGGTAAAGTTTGTAGCAAAACCCCCGTTTTCTTTTTTTTTCTTTTAAAATGCATTCCCCGTCTGCCTCAGTTTTCAGCCCCAGTCTACCTTAAGTAAACCCAAGACTCAGTTCCTCAGCCAGCTTCTCTGTAGTCCACCTGTTCTAATCCTGGTTCTGGCAACTTTCACTCCCTACATTTTAACTCTCTCTCTCTCTCACCTCAAACTTCCCCCAAGTATCCCAGGTACCCTAAGCACACACATACACACTGCACCATCCAAGTTAGGAACTTACCTGTGTGTCAAAGGTGGGTTGTATGTGTGTGAACTGGTGAGAGTGTGTGTGTGTGTGTGTGTGTGTGTGTGTGTGTGTCATTGTGTGCATGATATATGAATTAGTGATCTGTGTCTAACTTTGGGGTGTAATGTGCTTGAATTAGCGATAGGTATGCATGTGCCTAGGCTGGTTTGGATGTATATGTGCCTGAGCTGGTAGTGTGTGTGTGTGTGTATGCACCTAATTGATTTGTGGGTTTGTATATGTGCAATTGTGTCACACCCTCCTGTCTAACAATGCAATATTAAGATCCTGAGAGTTGGCCTGACCCCACAGGGCAACAAGTTCAAGTAACATGGTCTCACGCCGTGAGTCAGCACTATGAGTATGGCTCTGCCCCATGGTTGGTGTTCCCCCAACTCGCCTGCTGTGACTTGACGGTATATGTAAAGAAGGAGAGGGTTCAGTGGTGTCTTTCTTCCCCCCTTGTCCCAGGGGCGGGGTACTCACAAGTGCACTATGGTGTTCCTCAGGGCTCCGCCTCCCCTACACACCGTTCACATGCCAACCACTTGGGTATGCAGGTCTGCATCCTGACATGATGTCTGCCCCTTTACCGTGGGGTCCAGCAGTGATGGTAATGCTCCGGCTCGTCATCCAGATGAAGATTGTGTCAGTAGCCCTGACCCCCTAGCCTCAAGGTCTGAGGCTTGGATGATAGGCATCCGCTCCGAGAGGAGCGCCTGCCTGGATATCTTTAATGTGAAAAGGCTGGGAACAGCCCGTCCCCAGCTTGTTGCCAGCCACTGTTCCCACTCAACCGCTGTGGAGTCTCCACTCCTGGAGCCCAGAGCTCCACTCCAGTCAGCAGGCTTCCGGCTGGCTTCTCTCCCCTCTGCTGGCTTCCGGCAGGGTTTTTACATTTCCTGCAGTGGCAGTGTCAGCTGCCTTCAGGGACTCCGGAGGTTGTCCCCGGCAGTCCTGGTGCCTGTGGTGGCTTCTCATCGTTACACGTGGATAGTCCCATATTGTCATGGATGACTATAGCTTGTTCAGAAAGGATAGGCAGGGGAAAAAAGGAAGAGGAGTTGCTCCATATATAAGTCAATGTGTATGTGTTCTGAAATGTACAAAGTAAAAAGACAGGCCTGTTGAAATCCTCTGGGTAAAGGTCAGAAAGGACAGTACCAAGGGAGATGTCATTGTGGGCATTTGCTACAAACTACCAAACCAAAAGGAGGTGAATGGGGCCTTTGTTAAGCAGTTGACAGAAGTTTCCAAATAGCAGAACCTGGTTCTCATAGAGGACTTTAATCCCAGAGCATCTGCTACAAGGGAAACAGCAGCACATGTAGCTTTTTTATATAGCTAATAGACAGGCCAACTAGCAGGGGAATCTCTCCTCATCTTGCTCCTCACAAACAGGGAGGAATTGGTTGAGAAGGTGAGGGTGACTATGAAATGATAGAGTTCAAGATCCTAGCGGGAGGAAGGAAGGAGAGAACCTGAATAAAGAAACTGGACTTTAGGAAAGCGGACTTAAACTCAGAGAACTGGTGGCCAGGATCCCCTGGAAAGCAAGTCTGAGGGCAAAAGAAGTCCAGGAGAGTTCACTGTACTTTAAGGAGGCCCTTTTAAAGGTGCAAAAACCCTCTACCAATGCAAAAGGAGACCAGCCTGACTAGACAGCGATGTCTTTGATGAGTTGAGACTCAAAAAGGAACCCTATAAAAAGTAGAAATTTGGTCATAGTACTAGGGAAGTGTATAAGAGTATCATATAGGCATGCAAGGAAAAAATTAGGAAGGCCAAGGCATGATTTGAGATGCAACTGGCAATAGATATATCAGGCAATAAAAAGTCACACTACAAATATGTCAAAAGTAAGAGAAAAACCAAAGAAACCATAGGTCCATTACAGAATGCAGAAGGCAATCTAGTTTGGATGACACAGAGAAAAAAGACTGAAGCATTTAATCCTTTTTTTATTTCACTCTTTATAAATAGGAGCAGCTATCAGATGAAGGGTGCACTTGACAGCAAAGATAGGGAAGGAGAGAAACAGCCAAAAGTAATGGTAGAAAAGGTTAGGAATTACTTGGGGATGCTTTTAAGTCAGCATGGCCAGATGGGATGCACCATAGGCTACTGAAGGAATTGGCAGAAGTAATTTAGGAGACATTAGCCATTTATCCAACAGCCATTCTTTGAGAACTCATGGATGACTGAGGTCCTGGATGATTGGAAAAGGGCAAATATAGTGCTATCTTTAAGAAGAGAAAGAAAGATGACTCGGGCAATTACAGACCAGTCAGCCTAACCTCAATACAGACCTGGAAAGATCATGGAGTAGGTCCTCAAGGAATCTATTATGAAGCACCTAGAGAAGAACAAGGAATCAGGAAGAATCAGCATCAATTCACTGGGAGCAAGTCATGCCTGACCAACTTAATTTCCTTTTATGGTAAGTTGACAGGCTCTGTGGATAGGGATTGAGCAGTGTATAGGAGGCTTTTACAAGACTTTTGACGCTGTCTCCCACAACATTCTCATTAACAATCTAAGGAGATACAGACTAGATGAAAGTACCGTAAGGTGGATACATAACCAGTTAGAACACTGTGCTCAATAGCTTAATATTTAGTTGGGAGGAGGTATCAATAATCATCCACAGCTTAATATCTAGTTGGGAGGAGGTATCTAGTGGGCTTTCCTAGGGATCTGTCCTGGGTCTCATACTGTTCAACATCTTCATTAATATGTGCACACACAGCACCAAGTTGGGTGGAGTTGCAGACACTGGAAGGCAGGGCAAGGATCCAGAATGACCTGGATAGACTGGATAAACAGCCTGCAACTAATTAGATTAGATTCAACAAATACAAGTGCAAAGTTCTGTACTTGGGATAGCATAACCACAGGCACAAATACAGACTGAGGAATGAATGGCTAGACTTCAGTACTGCAGAAAAGGACCATAAATTGAATATGTGCCAACAGTGCGCTCCTATTGCACAAAAAAGTCAACATCCTGGGTTGTAAGAACAGGACTGTCAGTTCCAAATTAGGTGAAGTAATTCTTCCACTTTATTCAGCTCTGGTTAGGCTTCACCTAAAGTGCTGTGTCCAGTTTTGGGCCCCATACAAGAAGGATGTGAACAGTTTGGAAACAGTCCAGTGCAGAGCAATGAAAATGATTAGGGCTTATGAAACAGAAATTATGAGGAAAGGATGAAAGAACTAGCATTATTTAGTCTACAGAAGAGAAGATTGAGGGGAGATTTAATAACTGTCTTCAAATACTTGAAAAGATATTACGTAGGATGGGGATGGACTTTTCTCTGTGGCTGCAGGGGACAGGACTAGGTCCAGTGGTCTCAAGCATCAGCAGAGGAAATGTAGGTTGGAGATTACAAAGAACTTTCTGACTATGAGGATGGTTAAGAATTGGAACAGGCTACCTAGAGGAGCTGTTGAATCTCCATTCTTGGAAATTTTCAAGAGGAGGCTGGAGAGGCACTTGGCTGGCATCATTTAATCAGGAGTGATCCTGCCTTGAGTAGGGGCTAGACTAGATGAGCTTGTAAGGTCCCTTTCAGCCCTACTTTCTGATGATCTTATGATCCACAGAAAGAAGGGACAATGGATTAATAGGAATCATGAACCAGGTAAGGAATTCTTCTCAGCATAGCACATTTAGAAAGGGGTAATCTCCCACCTCCATGTTAGGAAGCTGTACTATACTCTTCAGGATAGGTAAGGTTGGAGCCATATTCTGCCATCATACACACCTCACTGATAGACTTTCCATTTCTCTGGCCCTTAGAACAAGGAGTAAATGAAATCCTGATGATCCAGGTGAAGTTACTGAGACTTTTTTTTTCTGTTCAGTATGAAGGAGTCAAGATAGCACAAAAAGTAGATATTAATAGAGCTAGATGCAAGCTACCCCATTGTTTATGAAGTTCTCTGAAATTGAGAGTGCCGCAGTGTGGTAAGTGTTGTTGTTATTATTATCACTAGTACTACTGAGTGAAAGGCAGTCAAGAAAGGTAGAAAACCTCAGAATGAACTGGAAGGAAATATTGATTTTTCAAATCTCTCTCAGAGGTCAGTTACATGCCATTTTTCCAAACAGTTTCCTTTAAATCTGTCCATTCAATTTCTCTTTCAGCATAAGTACTTTTTTGGCATGTTAATCAGAAGCAGATCTTCCTACTAAGTGCAGTTATCCAGACAGAAACAGTCCCATCTTTTCCTTTGCTTACTTTTCCTTGAGCTTTGTTATTGCTCTCTAAGGATTTACTTAAAAACTCTACAGAGAGCTTAAAATGTTTGCAGAAACTCTGCAAAACCCAAGCAGGTAGGGAGTAACAATGGTTTCCTTTCAGCCCCTCTGTTATTCTTTTTAAGTGCAGTTTGGCCTTTGCAATTCACTGCTCCATAGAATTGAAAACTTAGGATTTAATAAATGCTGGTGGCAATAAGTTATTTCAGTAATTGGGACTGGTATGTATGTATTATCACCATACAAAACAAGAGCTGATCATCAGAAAAAATAATTTTCTCATGATCTCATTAACTCATTTGTTCTCTCAGAAACCCACTCTAAATCCTTTTCAAGTTGAATGGGCATCAGTGCAATCATGAAATGTCAGGCAGCAGCAGGGATCCCTTCCCACTACCTTCAACCTACAAGGGTTCTGTAAATTCTCCTTATTTCTTCTTCATTAGGAAAGAGCATGTCTGTTGGGTTTAGAGGCCAAGGGGCAAATCCTCAGCTACACTGACTTCAGTAGAGCTGTAATAATTTACACCAGCTGAGGATATGCTCCCAAATCAGCAGATGTGAACCAAGCAGAGTTAGGTCGAAGGGCGATTCAGTCACTGGCACACCCACTCAGTTGAGAATTGCTAACCACAGCCTATAAGCATTACATCTTGATTCATTTCAAATCATATTTCTTTCTTTCACTCTCTCCCTTTTTAGGTTATCTCAGTGCACAGACATAGTCCTACTGATTGAAAGCTATGCTGCTCAGCTATTGGCCAGATACAGACATTCAAAAAGCCCAAGGCATAATCGATCTAAGTTACGTGGTTTTCTGTAAGCAGCATAGTTTAGATCGGTAGCAAACAGAACACGCATTCACCCTTTAGAGCGGGGATAGCAATCTTAGACCGGGTTCTGCCATTTTTGAACCAGTCTATGTGTGTCGAACGTGGGTTCTGTTATGGATATAGACCAGTTGTGTGTGCTAAACTGCTGTTCTTTTGCAGGTATAGACCAGTTTCCAATCATGTACACTGGTAAAGGTGCAATGTCCATACCTGGCCTTTGAGTATGGTGCTAGTCATGTGGCCCATGCTGAAAAGGAGATAGTAGTTCTGGGGAAAAAATGGGACTTGCAATTGATACTGAAAATCAACAGTTAACAACCTATGGATGAAATTATAGGCCACATCCAGGTGAGTGCAGACATTTGTTTCCTCGGTGACATGTAGCATTGGCATACCTTGTGCCACTCCTGCAGTCAAAAAAACCCCTGTGCTGCAAGGTAGCAGCACAGGGAATGTCTCCATGTGTGATGTGTGGCACCACAGACAGGTGTGCAGTGCCACATACTATGCATCCATGCTCATCTGGATGTGACCATAGGTTTCGCTACTGTAAATGATAAAATTTCCATGGATTTAAGTGGATTTTATCTTGCCTCCTCTCCTGCCTGATTTGCCTGCCTGGTAATTAGAGACAATTCTCAGTGTGGCTGCTTGCCATTCCTCACAATACAAGTAGCCACAGAAGCCAGACAGATGTGGACAGGCTCTTCTGTGCCAGGTTATCATATTAAAATATAACTAGAGTTTCCAAACCCCATTCTGTCAAGAGGCTTGCACCTGTTAGCACAAACAGTGAGTGAAGATTACATTGTGATGCATCAAACCCATCTCCCCTGCTGCTGTGAACACACCAGTGTCTTTTGGAAATGTAACTTATCTTCTCAGCAGCTCTGAAGGCCTGTGGTGGGTCGGCTCCACCGATCAGCTGGAGATTTTGTTTAGAAGGCTTCTTCATGCTGTTTATGTTGCTGTCAAGCCCAGCTCACCACAGACCTAACACTGCCACCTCTTTGTTTACATACCTCCATTCCAGGACATTACCACCCTGATCTACTAACATTACTCAGTGTGTGAGAGACCAGATTCTCTTTTATTTTTATAAGGTTTGCTAATTACACCGCTAGAAGATATGCATTCAAATTCTACCCAAAGCAACCCCTTACTGACAGCATTTAATTATGCCTGCATTCCTATGCAAATAAAGTTTTAGCTAAAATATAACCTTTTATAAAAGATAAAGTCAGAAGCATCTTTACAAGAGCTGGAACCTTTGGAAGCTTCCACACATTTGTCAAGAATAAGTTTTGAATGCAAAGAGTACAGACAGAATAGCTCTTACCTCTTTGTGCATCTTTCTTGTCCCATGGGGTATTTACTAGGACACATTTAAAATGCTAGTGTCCAGTTATCCTTCATGTATAGATTGGCTTACTTTAGAACTAACAGCTTTTTTTCAGACTTTGTGGCTAGAGACAGGAATTACACATAAACTAGTATAAGTGACCACAAACCACTCCAAATCTGTAACACAAAAGAAGTTCAGTGAACAAAAACCATTTTCAAAATGGCCCAAAGCAGTTTAAGATAAACCTGGATGGATGTAGCATCAGACTTAAATGATTTAGGTTAAATCAATTTATTGAACTTCTGTCCCAGATTCTCTTCAGATTCAAGTTAACTCAGTCCCCCAGCATCCCAGGATGCTTTGCACCCCCCTTGCAAACTCCCCTTTCCCCTCACAGGGTGGGTAGGCTAGCTTTGGCCCAAGCTGTCTGCTTCAGCCATCAGGGAGGCGTCCTGTAGTGCTACCCAGCTTCTGACCTCGGCCACTTCAGGCATGTGGCTGCATTTCTGGAATCAAAAGTGAATGTCTGTTCAGTTGCTTATCAGTTCAATCTACGCAGCTTAAACTAACCTGTGAAGATCAAATCGATTCAGCCTCAGACTTTTTGATGTCTGTACTTTGCCTGTATGAAAGACAATATAATCTCTAAATCACTCCTTATAAAGAATCCACTGTTCAGGAGAGTTTTCTCCAAGATTTTCCTGCCAAGCTGAACATCAAATTATTTAGCAGAATCTTCTCTGTTCAGCTGTATGTAAAACAACTGGGGAAATACAGTTGCATCTCACAGGTTAAGTATACTTTTTTTTAAATGCTATACAAATCTTCATGTAAGTCTTAAAATGCTGAAAATTCCCAAATACAGATGAGTCCTCAGTCTTCCAGGTTTAGATGCATGCTACACAGCAAACAGCTTTGGAGCAAGTAACACATCTCTTCAAACAAGACTATCAAAGGGTTTAATTTTTGGAGAACCTGCATCAAGCCATTTGTAACTTTATTTTACAGATGTGGACATCAACACAGGATTATTGTAATGGGCAATAAAGAATTCATGCAGAATGCAATAGATCAGCTTTAGAGTTCAGCAGGCCACTATGGCTGACATCTGATTGCCTGAGCCCACCCTGAGTATCCACACTGGGATGACACAAAGGAAGCAGGCAGAAACATGTAGCTGCAGAACTATTCCACATATGGTAGCTGGTCAAGTTAGTGTTGCACGTGTTTGTGGGATCAGGCTGTATGTAAGGGTTATGTTGCAGCCATTCTACTAGTCAAACTACCACTGAGTTCAATAGGAGCTAGAGCAGGATAAGGCTTTATATCAGCTGAGCAGCCATCACTCTCACTGTGCATTAAATCTTGCAACATCCTTGCTGTTCCTAAAACCTCTGCTTATCACTGGTGTACTACATCCAAGAACTCTCTGCACAGGGTATCAAAGTTCTGAAGCTACAGCTAGGTTAACTTTTTCTTTTTTGGTATACTCACATGCATGATTAGAGGTCCATTTGGGAACTGAACATTATTTCTAGCCAAAGGTTCTGAAATCTTTTTAGGCCAATCCTGGAGTATCAGGAATGAATGTCAAAATCATTTGTGGTCTTATAATACTATACATTTAAGTATAGTAAAAGCTTCATTACCCAGCATCTTACAAGCCGGCATGCTCTACTAGCCAGCATGCCAGCTTGTAAGATAAAGTGAAACTGGAAGTGCCCACCATGGCACTTCCGGTTTCTCTGAGCCCCCACGGCCGGGGGCAAAGCAGCCTGCGTTGCCAAGCCCCCCAGCCCAGGAGCATAACAGGCTGCATGGGGCTGTGCGGGGCCTGCCTCCCTATCCCACGAGGCCCACAGGCCCCCCAGGATGGGTGGCAACGTGGCAGGAGGGACAGCGATGCTGTGGGAGGGGCAGAGGGATGACCCAGTCACAGCGGGAGAAGCGGCAGGCAGGGCCGCTCAATTAACCGGCATATTTTGTTATCTGGCATCCCCCATTCCCAGGGGATGCTAGATAACAGAACTTTTACTGTATATAGAATCAGCCAAATACAACTCTCAAATGTACCAATGCTATCTCAAAACAGAATCTCACCCAATATCTACTTCCTACTTTTGCTTAGAGACTACCAGACACCCAAGAAACCATGCTATTGGAAAGTTTCAAAGCCTTTGTAATTCATAAATATCAGTGCTGGGTACCATCCATGTGCTGTAACATTTGTCTATGCATTTTGACATAAGACTAATGGACCTTCATAGGTGTCATTATGAGATGTTCCTTGTGGCTCCAATCTGCATTACCTAACATACCCCATCATGTTCTCTAAGAAAAAGAAATTATGTATGAACATACAATCAATTATACACAAAGAACTCTAAAAACGTATAGTCTACTGTATGCATTAACAAGAAGCATTTTATTTGGTTGCAAATGCTATATAAACAAGAGATCTTATTGACTGTGATACTGACATGCTTAATGAATTTTTAATGTCTTTAATGTTTAACTGGATCACATTACAAAGCAGCTGGAGAGACAGAAGCATGGTGTTTCTTCAACTGGCACATGTAAGAAATCCAGCAGAAGGATGCCAAGAAAATGTGATGATTTAAAAACAAGACTCCAAAAGAGATCTCAGGGAAAAAAACTAAGGAAAAGTGTTTTGACTTGGCTTCTTGAGCTAAGCTACTGTTGTGACCTCAAACCTATATTACTATTTCCTAAGACTGACTGCGTCTGTTCTGATTTTTACTTCATATTGGCATAAAGTATGTGTTTGTGGCTAGATGGCAGGAGGTAGGAACTGTTAAGTTTTAAAGACAAGTTAAACTAGTGCTTCTCCCTTGTAGACAAAGCAGGAGTAGCTTCTTCTATTAATACACGCACAATTTTTCCATTAAGGCTAATGGGAGTAGTGCAAGAGTGCCAGGAGGATATATATCTTATATATTATTGTTATAATGCTGCCCCACAGATAGTGTTGTGCAAAAGGAAATTCTGTGATGGAATCTCACATTGATTAATAAACTAGACTGAGGTCATCAAACCTGAGACAATATTTACAGTTTTTTTCATATGGTGATATCTGTTTTTCATAGATTCATAGATTGTTAGGGGCTGGGAGGGACCTTGTCGATCATTGGGTCCAGTCCTCCTGCAGTAGGCAGAAAAAGACAACTGGGGTCTAATGACCCAAGTAAGGTGACTGTCCAGTTTCCTTTTGAAGATTTGCAGGATAGGTGACTGCACCACCACTGGATGGAGTTTATTTCACAGCCTGGGCACCCTGACTGTGCAGGAGTTTTTCCTGGAATTGAGCCTGAAACAGCCTTCCAGGAGTTTGTATCCATTGCTCCTGGTCTTCCCTAGGGGTGCCCTGGTGAACAGCTGTTCACCAAGTTTTTGATGTACTCCCCTAATGTAGTGGTCCACTCTCAGCCTTCTCTTCTGTAGACTGAAAAGGCCCAAGTCCCCCAGCCTCTCCTCATATGGCTTATATTGCAAGTCCCTGGTCATACAGATGACTCTGCTCTGGACCCTCTCAAGTTTTTCCACGTCCTTGTTGAAGTGCGGCACCCAGAACTGGACACAGTACTCCAGCTGCGGTCTCACCAGTGCGGAGTATAGTGGGAGTTTCACTTACTTAGTTTTGCATGACATCCAATGGTTAATGCATGCCAGCATGTTGTGCATGCTGCAGCATTGTACTACCGGCTCATGTTCATGCAATGGTCGATCACTACCCCTAGGTCCTTTTCAGATGTAGTGCAAGTCAAATTGTTGCCAACGAGCCTGTAGGTATGTTGGGGATTTTTTGCCCCCAGACGGAGCACCTTACACTTCTGAGTGTGGAACTTCATTTGGTTCCGGTCTGCCCAACTCTCCAGCCTGTCCAGGTCTGCCTGTATTTGCAACCTATCTTCTGACATGGCCACGCTCCCCCATAACTTGGTGCCATCTGCAAACTTGGCCAGCAAGCTTTTCACTTTTTCACCCCCATATCCAAATCATTGATAAGGATGTTGAAAAGCACCAGTTCAAGCACGGACCCGAGGGACACCACTGGCCACTTCTCGTCAGGACAACATAGATCCGTTCAGATCCATTCTCTGGGTCCTACCATGCAGCCAGTTTTCCACCCACTGAACTGTTGAGCAGTTAAGCCCACAATCTTCCAATTTTTTCACAAGGATATCAACAGATACTAGATTAAAAGATTTTTTGGAAGTCTAGGTATATAATGTTGACCTTCTTTCTCATGTCCAGGTGGCGAGAGACCTGTTCATAGAAGGAGATGAGATTGGTAAGACAAAACCTATCCACAACACAGTCATGCTGGCTGTCATTCAGAAACTTACCCTCAACCAGCATATCACACAGATTCTTTAATGAGTTTTTCCAGGACTTTCCCTGGGATGTAGGTTAGGCTGATAGACCTATAGTTGCCCAGGTCCTCCCTCTTCCCCTTCTTGAACACGGGCACAATGTTGGCAATCTTCCAATCCTCAGGGATCTCCCCTGTGAGCCACAATTTCTGAAAGAATTTTACCAGGGATTCCGCAATGACCTCAGCCAGCTCCCTCAGCACTCTTGGGTGAAGTCCACCTCATCCTGCTGACTTACAAATGTCTAGCTTTTCTAGTTGGTTTTGCACCAGCTCAGCATCCACAGTGGGAAGGCTATCATTCCCACCATGCCCCCTGTGATCTTTATCTCACTTGTCTTTCCCCTTGGTCCGGTGAAATACCAAAGCAAAGTGGGCATTCAGGAGTTCAGTTTTTTTCCTGAGTGTCCATTACCAGCTGTCCCAAGGTGTTAAGCAGGGCCCCCACACTTCCATTTGTTTTCCTTCTGCTCTGTACATACCTAAAGGACTTTTTATTGTCCTTGACTCCCTTGGCTAGCTTAAACTGAGTTGCTGCCTTAGCTTTCCTAATCATTTCCCTACAAGTGCAGACCACTGTTGTATAGTCCTCTTTGAGGACTGTCCCTAGCCTCCACTGTGTGTACACCTCTTTTTTCTTTTCCAAGAGGACTGCAATGTCCCTATTGAGCCAGGAGGGCTTGCCATCCCTTCTGCTACCTTTCTTCTTCATGGGAATGGTTTTCTTTTGTGCTTCGAGGATCGTGTCCTTGAGGAATGACCACTCTTCATGCACCCCATTCACCTTCCATCCCTGGTCCCACATCACCTCCCCTACTAATGCCCTGAGCCTGTTGAAGTCTGTATTTTTAAAGTCCAGGACTTCAATCCTGCTAGTTGATTTGTCAACCTTGTGGTGGACAGTGAACCTAATGAGCTCATGGTCACTGTCACCCAGGCTACCCTCAAGGTTCAAACCACAAACCAGATCATCTCCTTTGGCCAAGACCAAGTCTAAGAGAGCGATGCCTCTGCTTGGCCCTTGCACTTCCTGGGCCAGAAAAAGCTCCTTGATTACAGATAAGAATCTACATGACTGATCCGACCTAGCTGAGTATTCCTCCCAATCTATGTCCCGGTAATTGAAGTCACCCATGACAACCAAGTCCCTTGCACGTGCAGTCTCTGTCAGTTCTTCAGAGAACTCCAGATCAAGCTCCTCCCCTTGGTTTTGTGGTCTGTAGTAAACACCCACAGTTAGGTCTCTCTCACCTCGCCCCCCTTAAAGCTTGACCCAGAGGGTTTCAAGCTGCTTCTTCCACACAGCCTTCCCTCTTGGGTCTGTGGCCTACAACAGGGAGCACAGAAGAAAAAACTACTTGAGTCCAGCCCCCAGAGCCCTGTAGTCACTCATGACCCAGTCCAGATTACTCCTGGCCACATCATTCATGTCCACATAGATGAGGAGCATGGGGTAGTAGTCATAGGGATGGACGAGCCTGAAGATCCTCTCCGCAACATCCTGGATACAAGCCCCAGAAGGCAGCAGACCTGTTGTAAATTTAAATCTAAGAAACAACATGCTGAGCCATATGACTGTGCGAAGCTTCGATAGCCGATTTGATTCAGAGGAGATTCGGCCCGATTCAGGGGCCAAGTCTCCAAATCTAAATCAAATTGGGAGACCCATTAAAAGGTCTGAATTGAATCAGAAGCTTCCAAATCAATTTGGAGATTCAGGCAGTCCCCGTTCACCGCCACAGGGAACTGGACGTGGGCTCCATGCCACAATGTAGAGGGGAGGGAAGGCTGGAGGAGGAGGGAGGGAACCAAAAGGGGCTCGCTGCCCCACCCACACCTGGCACCTGCACGGATGCAGCATGGCTTGGCAGGGTGCCAAGTGCTGTCCTGGAGCTGGGGTGGCTCCAGCAGTCACCTGGAGACTGGCAGCGCTCAGCCCGAGAGGCTCCAGCTCCCAGACAGTGCACAGAGACCCACAGTGCCCTGTTGAGCCACGCTGCACTCTCGTGATATGACAGTTGCCGCACAGGTGCCAGGTGGGAGGAAGAAGCCATTCCCCACTGTCCCACTCTGTGCAGGGGGGCTCTGCCATGAGCCCCCAGAGGCCCCAATCACTGCTGCTGCAGCCAGTGAGTGCGGAGCGTTTTTTTGGGGTTTTTTTGGCTTTTTTTTCCCCCAAGTGCTAGGATGCTGGGCCCGGGCGGGGCAGCCATGGTGGGGACTGGGGAAGCGTGGCCCTGCTCACCGCCACCACACCCCTGCCGCCAACGCTGCTGCCACTGCCTGTTCAATTCAGAGCAGATTCAGCCCAATTTGGCAGCTAAATCTCCAAATCCAGAGTTGGCCAAATAGAATCGGGACAGTGATTCGAATCACTGAATCAAGTCACTGTCCCTCCTAATCGGCCGAATCCGAAGCCAAATCAAATACTTGTTGCATTGTGAAGGCCTACTGAGCAATAATATGTGCTAGGGTCTTAGAGAAGAATATGTTTTTATATATTTATCAAGTACAACAGTTTCTTCATGACAAGACCCATCTTAAGGACTCATGCAACCCAGCAGTTTTACTCTGAAAAACCTCCCAATTTGTCCAGAGCCCTCATTTGCTGGAAAATTCTAAGTGCTATCTTCATCACAAAACAGTGACTGGTATTGGCTCAGGGCTTGGTAGTAACAGTGCCTGGTTAAAAAGAATGGACACATTCAGAAGTTGTCACAGGACTATAACACAATGGGTCTAGAGATGACAAGTGTATGGAGATGGTACACCAGTGCTCCACTCAATGGGTGGCATCTTCTGGCTGACAGACAAAGTAGTTGATCAGAGAGCCAAGTCACTTGGTCAGCTTCCTCATAGGATAATAGGTATAGGAAAGATGAGGGAAAGCCTCCTCCATGCTGCTTCCACACAAGAGGAATATATTAACTTAAAATCACATATTAATTGTCAACTGAGTGCCAGGTATCATAAAGAAGAGCAGATGTTTAAATCTTTAAGCAAAAGAAAAACAAAAAAGAAAAGAAAAGGAGTGCCCTTCTCCCTGAATACTCTCAGGATTGTTTACCTCATTATTTAAATCTGCACCTACATTTGATTATGAACTGAAAATATATCCCCAGAGATGCCCACAGCCACCTTTAAACTGAAGTGCTTGAATATGGCTGTCAGTAAAGGAAGGCTGTAGAGGACACTGAATTCCTCAGCTGTCTCCCATCACTTTCCCTGAAGCCCAACAGCAGTTCTGCTGTGGTCAAGGAGTACTTCGCAGCTGCTATACCTTCCCCATTTGTGTTACTAAATGACTTCAGTGCTAGGGAATGGAGAAGAAAGCAGTTCCAACTATTCCACTACTTTACAGCAGGCAGTGGGAACCCCCTAAAAGAAATGGAACAGGAGCTCAACTGGCTCTACTTGAGCTGATGGGGGCGATAGCAGAGGATGCCTCCTTTGTCACACAGCTACTTAGGACAGCACAGGCAATGTGGGGGGAGAAAGAAATATGGTTTCTTGATTTATTTTTTTTTTTTTTAGGTTTTTTGTGGGTTTTTTTGCCTGGTTAAGGGAGCTGCTTGAAATTCAGCCAGCCTTCTATAGTCACCAGGGAACCATATGTTGTCCCGCAACATGCCTTGTGTGGCAGGGGTTGCAGAAAGATTGGTACAGAAGAGAGATATGTTGGGCCTACACTATAACAGGAACTCCCCCTTCTAGAGAAATTCCTAGTAAGGGAATTTTGGTTGATTTCCACTCCTTTTGCATTGCTTAAAATAGTATGATGAGCTAGGATGAAAAGGGCTTTTGTTGCTCTCAGCGTGTGCCTCCAATGAATGCCTCTAAAGCAGTTTTAAGCACCTCCTTTACAACACAAGCCATCCCTCTCAAACATCAGAATAGTCAGTGTGTGACAGATACCATCAAACCTCATGAAAGACAAAGAAAATGTGGACCACCTGTATTCTGTTGTGTACCCTAAAGCAACAGACCAAGAGCTTGTAACAGTGTCGCAGCGCACCTCGCTGCCCCGCTCATAGAGAGGGGAAAACTGGCAGGGGAGAAGCTCTGGCAGTGCCTAGGAGCCCTAGCAGTGATTAGGGAGTGCAGCTGTGGGTTGCTGGGGCAAATAAGGAGAGTCAGCTGCCGGTAGGAGGCAGGGCCTGGTCCTTATAAAGCCCAGGGCTGAAGCCAAGCTGGCACCAGCAGCCAGAGAGGCAGGAGTTCTCTCAGCCATGACACTAGAAGCAGAGTTACAGAAGGCAGCTCAGGAGGCTTGAGCCGTGGTGTTAAGTTATAGCCAGGCGGTTTCAATTTGTGTTACAGCCTAGGGGCTTGTGGTTTTGCTTTGGCGTTGTTATTTATTAGACCGGTGGTTTGGGTGAGGCTGTAGGGGTTGGAGGAGGCCTCATTGGAAACTCACAACAGAAGGTGAGGACCCCAGCGCCCGAGTGGGCGCAGCATACTTATAGGGACCCACAGTGGTGTGGGGGCCCTAGTGCCAGAGTGGGCGCAACGTACTCAGGGGGAACCCACAGTGGCGGGTGGACCCTGGCGCCAGTGAGGGCACAGCTTACGGGGGCTTAGACCCCAGCCCCAGGAGGGGGCATTTGAGAAGCCCAAGTTGGGCACAATGAGCCCCAGGAAGGGGCAGCCTTTTTAAGAAGCCCCAGTGCGGGCGTAGCGAGCCCTAGAGAGGGGCACTTTGGAGAAGCCCCAGTGCGGGCGTAGCGAGCCCTAGAGAGGGGCACTTTGGAGAAGCCCCAGTGCGGGCATAGTGAGCCCTAGAGAGGGGCAACTTTGAGAAGCCCAAGTTGGGCACAATGAGCCCCAGGAAAGGGCAGCCTTTTTTAAGAAGCCCCACGCGGGCATAGGAAGCCCCAGAGCAGGGCAACAATTGAGAGGCCCCAGTGCGGGCGTGACGGCCCCAGGAAGGGGGCAATATTTTAGAAGCCCAAGTGTGGGTACGATGAGCCCCAGAGAGGGGGCACTATTGAGAAGACCCCAAGAGAGGGCGACAGCATGGAGAAGCCCAGCGCGGGCGTGATGAGCCCCAGGAAGGGGGCAATACTTTAGAAGCCCAGGTGTGGGCGTGGAAAGCCCCAAGGAAGGGGGTGGCATTTTAGAAGCCCAAGTGTGGGTGCAGAGAGAGCCCCAGAACGGGCATAGCAGGCCCCAGGAGGGGACACTATTGAAAAGGCCCAGACAAGGGGCAACAGCTCAGAGAAGGCCCCGAGAGGGGGCGACGGCGCAGCAAAAGCCCGGAGTGGGCAAGGAGAGCCCCAGGACGGGGCATAAGTGTACAGAGAAAGACAAACCAACGTCTATCCCATCTGCGAGGCTTGGGGCGTGGTATCAGGGGAGGTTGGAGCCACGCGTAGCCCATAAGGCTAGGGTGCCCCGAAGCACCCATTTGTGCTGGACAAGATCCATGAGGGGTCCAGGAGTCTACGTGTCCAAGAGGGTATAAGGCAGCCACCCAACTTAACTTAAGAGCAAAGACATGGCGGGTGAGAATAGAGGGTGCCCTTGGGCTGACTTGACACGGAGAGGGGGCCTCAAGGAGATCACGGCCCTCCTGCAGGACTCCACCATGACAAACAGTTTCTAAGAAAATGTCTTTCCTGTATGACTCAAATAAGCTACTTCAGCATTCTGTAATTTAACCAAGGCAAGGGCTGTTAGCAGTTGCAAATCTGCCGTTTTTGATTCCCGCTGTGAGTAAACTTCATTTAAAAATAGGTATACTTAGAAGTATTATTATCTGTTAATCAGGGCATGACACATGCCACAGGTACTATAAGTTTACCATTTGTCAAGCCTAGGAGTTGGCTCAGGATGAGGATGGGAGTTTGAAGCAAAGTCTCTACATGGATTTCTTTGTTGCACTGTTAGGTGAGGGAATTAAACAAAATGGCAGGAATGCTGCCCAGGTTGCCTCTCCATTCTGTTCACACTGTGTGGTAGACAAATAGGGGCACACAGCTGTTCTCTTCACACAGCTGTTACAAAGAAAATGACTGCCTACCCCACACCCCCATTATGCAACCTATACCTTCACATCAATGCAGGCAAGCCCACCTTTATTTCAGGTGTGTGACTCTGCTCCTGACACTGCCACCCTGGGAAGTAGGAACATCTGATGATCTTTATCCTGCTCTTGTTGCATTGCTCATGAGTTATTTTGTCTGTCCCCCTCCCTATAGGAAGCAAAGAGATGCCTGTATGTGAGACAAAGTCAGCAGGTGGCAAGGTGGGGGTGACCAAAGTTTTTAAATAGGGATATGAAGACACAGAGAGTATAGAGAAGCCAGCCCTGTTGGAGAGAGGAGGGAGCAGAAATAGCCTTACTGCTTAGGTCCAAATCTGCTAACTCTTCACCCCTCTCCTTTGAAAATAACATTGGCCAAACTTCTCCCTCCTTCCAGTTGGCTCCTGGCCACCTCTTTTCTGTAGCAAGGGATGCACAGCACAGTACAACTGAGAGGTTTTGTACATTCACCTTGAGAAGTTAAAAAAATCTTGAACAAAACCTCAAAATTTACAAGACCTGCACCAAAATTGTAAAATTTAATTTTGAAAAGCATAATGTGGTATTTGGTCTTGTCACAGAGCACTGAGGTGCTCTGCTCCTGAAGAGGGGAAACTGCTAGGGAGGGAGCCCTAGCAGTGACTAAGGAGCCCAGCTGTGGGTTGCCAGGGCAACCAAAGAAGGTCAGCTGACCGGAGGGGGCAGGGCCTGGCTCCCTTATAAACCCTAGGGGCTGGGGCCAGAGGCAGGTCCCTGCCAGCAGCTCCCTAAACCAGTATGCGGGAAGAAGCCTGACCACAGGTACAGCTTATGGCAGCTCTAAGATGCTTGAGCAATGTTGTTATAGCCAGGCGGCTTCAATTTATGTTACAGCCCAGGGGCTTGTGTTTTGTTGTTGTTACAAAACTGGTGGTTTGGGTGAGGCTATTAGGGGTTGGAGGAGGCCTCATAGGGAACTCACAGAGGAGTGTGGGGACCCCAGTGCCAGTGAGGGCATAGCGTTCGGGGTGCATAGACCCCAGCCGTATAGAAGGGCACTTGAGAATCCCCAGAGAGGGGGCATTATCGAGGAGCCCCAGTGTGGGCACAGAAAGCCCCAGAGAGAGGGCAGCCTTACAGAGAAGCCCCAGGGTGCGCACGGTGAGCCGCAGATAGGGGGCAGCATTATTAGGGAGCCCCAGTGTGGGCACAGAGAGCCCCACAAAGGGGGCAGCCTTACTGGGAAGCCCCAGTGTGGGCACGGTGAGCCCAGATAGGGGGCAGCATTATTAAGAAGCTCCAGTGTGGGCACAGAGAGCCCCAGATTGGTGGTCCTTAATAATGCTGCCCCCTATGTGGGCACGGAGAGCTCCAGGAGAGGGTAGCATTTATTATTGAGAAGCCCCAGTGTGGGCAAGGAGAGCCCCAGGAGAGGGCAGCATTATTGGGAAGCCCCAGGGTGGGCGTAGTGAGCCCCAGGAGAGGGCATAGCATCACTGAGAAGGCCCCAGAGAGGGGACAGCATTGTAGATAAGGCCCCGGAGAAGAGGGCACAAAGTGAGATAGGGTCGGGGAGAACCCTAGCACCGGAGGGAGTGCATCCAAGGAAGGAAGGCCCAGAGAGAACAGGAAGGGGCCAAAATAGTGATAGACCTGAGTCAACGACAATTCCATCGGCGAGGTGTGGACTGCGGTGTAGGGGAGGAAACGATGCCGCAGATAGTGCCCCCTAGCAGCGGGGCAGTACAAGGGCAGCCTCCTGCTAATTAACACCAATTAATCAATTATCAACAAGGCATGGCAGGCGAGAAGGCGGGCAGTTGCCCCAGGAACAGGTGTGTGGGCCACATTAAGGTCGGCCCAGAGCGAGTACCTGTCACAGGTCTGTTGTTTGATTTAATTTTTATAATTCCCTCTCCATTGCCCAGGGTTTATGGCTGTTCCAGTGTTACCCACTCTCCAGCATAAGAGATCTTGGATCCCACTGCAGAAGTTCTGACTGGCTGCTTCCAGCTTCTCTCAATCCTCCATATTCTAAGTTTCATGTCTAATAATCCTATGTTTACCCATACCCCAGCTGAGAAATTAATTATGCAGGCCTCACATCCATTTTGCTGCCCCAGACTCTTCATCCATTCAGTTCCTCCTACCCCCAAAGCTACCCATTTCCCAGTATAGTCATTAGTTTGGCATCCGCCAACCCAGATACCAACTCTGCCTACCTGTTACTGCTTAGCACACTTCTGCTCTTCTTGCAGTGGCAGAGGTTTTTCCTTCCTATCTCTCTAGCCCTCTTCTCAGCTCTCCAGACCTGGGAGTCAGTTCCCAGTTTTTACCTACATGCAGGCCTGAAGAAGCAGCTACACACAAAACACTCCCCTTGCTCTCTTCCCTCCCACAAGCCAGGTCTCACAGGGTTGGAGATGGGAAGAAGGAGAACAGAGAAAAAACTGAAGCCTGGTCTGTGCTGGGAAGATTTGCTGGCATAGCTACCCTAGCTAAGGGAAGTAAAAAAAACACAATCATGCACCCACCCTCCAACTCCCCATCCTGCCAACATAGCTATACCAGAAAAAACCCTAGAAACAATACTGCGCATTAGACAGATGGAGGCTTGTGCTGAATTAATTGATGTCATTCAAAGAGGTAGTATAGTATAGCTGGCTGGAGAGGCCTAACTGGGTGCTTGAGTGCCCCCAGCCATGCATGGGCAGCCTATGTGGTGGTGTTGGTGGTGCACCAACAACCAGGCTGGCAGTGCAGCTGCTGCTATTTTTGTGCCCCCCTCAGGGTCAATGCCCTGGTCCCCACTCCTTCATTACACTAGTGGCTGGCTGAGAAACCCATTCTCCCGGCATGTATCTCCACAGCTGTGCCAGCATCAGTACAGCAGCAGCAGCTCCATAAAGTAGATAAAGGCTGTCCATATTTGGCACAGCCAGGGACTACACACCATGCAGGCTGCAAACTGATGTCCCTACTGTTGCAGCAACCCGCAGCCCCCCACCAGGCAGGCTGCACAGGTGATATGTGAAACTCCAGACCTCTTCCTGCCGTGAGGTAGTAAGAGAGGCAGCTGCTGGGACTTGTGCCCATATGTTAACTGCTCAAATCCTGTGTGGGCTGCCAGTTGAACAACCTGATGTATTCAAGCCCTGATTTACAGTTTACGTGAAGAGAGAAGAATATGGACATGAACTGACCCAAGCTGCTGGACTCTTTCTTCTCCCTTCTCTCACCTAATACTATACTCGTGCCTGCTACTGCCTCTTTGCTCCTAAAGTAGAGGTAGAGCTGTGTCTGTCTCCTGCAGAAGTCCTGATTGGCTGCTCTTCCCCAGGAGGCAGGGAAATGGATTAAGGTAACCAGTCAGGCATTTGTCACAGGTAATGCTAGAACTCACATAAAAGCTGGAACTTCTCATGTTATAGCTCCAGCTCAAGAGAGCAACAAGACTGGAGGCCTCTATTTGAATTTCTATTAAATGCTCAGAATTAAAGAGGTGCTACATGCTCATCTGTTTAATTATTCTTTTCATTTTCTACATTATTCCTGTTTCAGAGTCTGTATATATTCACACATCTTGACAATGGCATTTTTGTGTGATCTTAGCTGATCAAACAGCAGGCAGATATAAATAGTGTGGTTGATTAGAAATGGCCTTTAGTATATTTTCATTGATGCAATTTTCGTCAGATCATTTGTTGGAAGACACTTGTACTTTCATGTTTCTCACACACATAGGCCCACTAGCTTAGCACACAGATTAGTCCTGGCAACCTGCTTTGCTTGACGAACTAAAGTTGTATTATCCGCACTGCTGTCTGAACCAATAGTCCTGAAGAGCCAAGGGGCTGTGTTTTCTGCTCATGCCAGGCAGCAGGTGACAGAGATGGAAAATACAGAGACTGAAAATGGAAAATGTTGTAGCATTTGTTGAAGCTCATTACTATTGCAGTGCAGGTAACAACGCTCCAAATGGAGTGAATGGGCTTTTGGGAGAGAACTACATAGGAAATACAAACAGACTTCAAAGCATCCTCCCCCAGACTGCAGTATTTGGTATCTATGTACACTCTCTAGAAGTCTGCCTGTTCCATGCCTTAGCTCCCATGCTAGAAGTGTAGCCGGATTACTGCACTGCTGACTACGTGCCCCAAAAGTTCTGCCTAACCAATTTTTACCAACCGTGGGATCCACCTAAGTTCACTGACTTGACAACTCCTTATTTTTGCAGATGCTCCTCTCTCCCCCAGCTGAAATTCAGCCAGGGTAATACCCATCTCCCTGGAGGACAGGGAGGACAAAGGCTACCTCTGATTCCTCCCCACCAAGTGTAGGACGCAGTGCATAGTGCCTTGTGTCAGGCAATGCATTGTATTCAAAGTTAATTTCTTCATGCAGTCAGAGAACCACCAAAAGAACATTATGCAATTTTTTTTCTACATCTAACCAGGCATTTCTTTTCTGGATGACAGACTCCAAAAGGAATCAGTTTCAAATCACTTAGTCTAAGAAGATGTGCTTTAGTTCTAGCCCATGATTCTGAGACATCCAGATAAAGAAAACAGGTGATGAATCTATTCCACGTTTTTACATCTACTAGCTCATTACTTGAAATAAAGTTGATTAGGAATTTCAGTGATTCAGGACCCACAACAGGTCAGAGGCTTGATAACAAAACAGGACAAATAGAAACTTGGTAGTTGCATTCTTCCATCAGAAATCAGAATTAAGCTTCCAGCTAAAAGGTTTGAGTAAAACGTATTCAAACCCTGAACAAGATGGCTTCCTTCAACTCTACTTTGATTCATGCATTTCTAAGTGAGGATCAAATTTTGGATCTTTAAATAATATCCTTTTTCCAGAAGCTTTAATCACTTAATCCACATTACCAAGCACTGATACTGGATATCTCTAAGAAGTACTCTTTAGGTCTATGAGACATTGCAGTGAATATTTCTCAACTGTTATGAAAAAGGAAGCCTTCTGCTGTCATAAATTCTGATACCATAACAGTGGAATGCCACATATTTATTATACAAGTTTTTCTATCCCACTGTATGCATCATCCTTGCCTGCTCTTTCTATGGCATCACTGCTATTTAGTAATATTTACTTTTTCCCATCTTATAAAATATACTACCAAAGCCTTTATGCTCTAGGCTGAGGTCATGGCTTATCTTTGAGTCCTGAAACAAGGGGTCAAGAGGTTTATACTCTCTCAGATCAGCTCCCTACATTCTTCTAAGCATATGGACTGCTCCCTACTAACATTCCTTAGGGAGAAAGCACCCCAGAGTGGGTAGGAAGAATCAAAAAGGAGGAGGTCCATGGCCTGTCCTACCTATTTTGGGGAGGTTCTCTCTCCAGACACCACTGGCGGGTCATAAAGAGTATACATTAAGACTCTTAAATATTCTGCCTCTGCACAAGAGAGATTGGCAAAGAATGAAGCACAATGTCTTCTGTGCATGTACTGAGACAGTGTCAATTTGCACCACATGCAACAATGAGCAGTGTTTAGCAATTAGTTGAGCATGTATTGTTAACCAGATAGTTGGCTGAGTTAATTGGTGCTGACATTTTCATAGTGTTATTAAATACCAAAGGTAGACACTGCTCTACCTACTACACTCACATGCTCTTAATTAAATAGAGTTATATTCTCCTGCTCATAACAACTGTGAACATTAATGGGATAAAGGGTAAAAACTTTTTTTCTGGGGAAGGGAAGAAAGTTCCAGGTAAACTATTTTTGCCAAAAATAAATTCAGCAATAAATATCATAGTGCATTAAAACAGAACATTGTTCTCCTTCCAAGTGCTGAATGAGGCTCCCTTTTTATTGTTCTTTTTTTTTCATTTGTTAGCTTATTTTCACTATACGTAACCACAATGGGTGAGTGTCTAGAACAGAATGAATTCATTAACTTGAGCAACAACATTTTCAGTAAGAGAAATTCATGCCACATACTGACTATTCAGAAATCAACCTATAGGGAAACCTTTTAACTGCAGTATATTTAAAAATATTTCTCCACATCTTGAAAAATCAACCATGAAGAAAAGAATGGTTTGAGATATGGACATTTAATTTTACAGATTTCAACCTTGCCTGTATTTCTTATACAATGTTTCTATTTTGCCAGTAAACTCCCAGAACATATGCCTGCCATATTGTAAGTCAGAACAGAAGTGTCATAAAACTGCCAAAGCTACATGTGGCACTTTTTGACTTGTAAGAAGAAAATTTGGTGTTAATGGATATTATGTGCACTACAACTTCTGTGCTTGGCATTCTGTTCCCTAATAATACGGTCACCTACAATCTCTGCCTTTGAACTGTAATTTAAATGGAGAAATATAGTGCATGAAGAGACTGGCAGAGAGGAAAACCTCCTGAAAGTGGGAAATGTCTGTCATCATTCCAATACCTCAGAGCCTGAAAAGAGTATGGAAAATTCCCATTAACATTTATTTAACCATAAACCAGAGACCTCTCAGACAATCTTTTCCTTTGGTGATTGTATAGAATAAGTAAAGAAACAGATAAAACTCAGAAAGACTGGAAGAGGCAATTGCTTTTATGAATATTATGGGCTTCTCTGAACTTTTGAGATTTTTCCTGACCTTGTCTTGACAATAAGAAAATCCAAAATTCAAAGAAGCATTAGCTTGTATTTTCTGGCCATGAACGCTTACTCCTATAATAGAAAAGCGGTCTGTTGGACAGTCAATGGGTACATAGGATAACTAAGTCTAAAAGGATTTTTTTTTAAATAAATTAAACAAAAAAACTATCACATTAGGAAACAGTAAGCTATCTGTTTAGGTCATATCATGCATGTGTGAATACTACAAAGAAATAACAGCAGTTACCAGATGTCAAAGAGATTACAGACTGATTACACAGAGTTTAAATGCATATATTTCCCTGACTGTATGGAAACTCAGCGTGTTAAAATGTAATTTTCAGTCTGGGTACTGGTGCTTCTGTTGGGATGTGATTTTACAATTTCAGCTGCTTCAAATATACCCCACCTTTCACATCTTTTCTTATCTTATTTTGAAGTTGAGGAAAGGAAGGTGTAGAGAATAGCACCTGGTTCCCCTCCTGTTGCACATGACATGCTGTTCATCACATTAGAGCTACACACGCTCTAGGGAAGCCTGAAGGAATGCAAGAATCATCTGAGGAAATATGTAGGGATCACAGACAGATACAGGCCTAGCACTAGAGATTCTTCCTAAAGCCCCTTGGGCACTTTTGCTTTGTTTCACATATGTCTAGTTCATAAAAATTAGCTCCAGTTCCCTGGAGGGTTAGGGATGCTGTAGTAACTCAAAACAGCCCAAAGGCAACTTTGAATTCACAACTCTCTAACATAGGGGTGACCAACCCATAATTTCTGTGTCCCAAGTAGCACAGTCAACCACTGAGTTTGGCACTGCAGTAGACTGGGTAGGGGAATGGGGTGGGAGTGGCACTCAAGAAAGGGGCAGAGTTAACTTGTGGCATAACCACCAAAAAGTTGGCATGAGCACTCTAAGACAGTGGTGCTCAACCCCTGGGCCATGGGCCAGATCCTGCCTGTGGGTTTTCCAAGAAATCTGGCAGCAAGGGAGATCTGTTCTGCCAAATTTTCAGATCCATGGGGAGCCCAACAGGCCAGATGGCATGGCCCTGTGCACTAGATTGTACCAGTGCGGGAATAAAACAGTACATAATGTTTCTCTGAAGCCACTGAAGCTGGAGGGCAGGGTTGGGCCAGCATGCAGCCAGATGTGGGCACATGGGGCTGGGCCAGTGCGCTGGATTGCACTTATCGACCAACTACATGGGCTGACCCCACACTAGACCTGGTCCTGACCCCACACCTATGATCCAGCCCACAGACCAGCTCTGCACTATTCATCTGGCCCATGGGCTATGTAAGTGGAGCATCACTGCACTAGGAGAATACTCAGACGGAGTGTATCCACTTTATAGCAGCTCTCTTCCATTTCCTGGAATGGAAGAGAAAAAAAATTACAAGAATAACTAGAAAAACCATCCTAATTTGTAAAACCAGGTCCAAAAAGTTGCAGTACAAACAAAAACTCACATACTCCTTCCCACCCTCTTCCACCCCAGGACTTCTACCCAGTACCCATTGACTGTCCAACAGACCGCTTTGTTATTATAGGAGTAAGCTTTCATGGCCAGAAAATACAAGCTAATCCTTCTTTGAATTTTGGATTTTCTTATTGTCAAGGTAAGATCAGGGAAAAGCTCAAAAGTTCAGGTTATCTTCCACAAATACAGAATGGAAGATAATTCCCTAGGCAGTAGTGTTGCTGAAAAAGATCTAGGGGTCATGGTAAATCATAGCCTCAACATAAGTCAGCAACTGATGCAGTCACAGAAAAGCAAATACCATTTTGGCCTTCATTAACTGTGGATAGAATGATAGATACAGGAGATGACAGTACTACTCTACTTAATACCGGTTAGGTCTCAGCTGCCATAATGTGTACATTATGAATTTTAAAATGAATTTTAAAAAATTTATGGAGAAACTGGGGAGGATCCAGGGATAAGGGAAGACAATGAAAAAGGGGGTTGGAAGGCAGCCTGTACATGGAAAGGTTGAGAAAACTAGGTGCCTTTAGTTGAGAGAGAAAGAAATTAAAGTGGGTGGAGGGGCATGATAGCAGCATTCAAATATCTGAAAGGCTGATATAACTGCTCTCCCTTGCAGCAGAGACTAGGACATGAAGAAATGGGTTAACCTGTAGCAACACTGATTTTGATTAGATCTCAGAAAAAAGAAAACCTCCTTACTGTCAGAACAATAGGATAATGGAACAAGCTGCCCCAAATGTTGCAACAATGTTCTTCACTGGAAGTTTTTGAGAAGAGCTAGCTACATATTTGTCTGCAGTGGTTTAAAAATAACCATCTGCATTAATGTAGGATGTGCTGAAATAGTTGACCCTCGAGATCCTTTCCAACCCTAAGACCCTATGATTGATTAGCTTGTGTTTTAATAGTTTATGCTAAGGATTAAATGAAAATGCAAGAAAATGGGTGAAAGTTTGACCTTACTATTAGAGCCGTTTGGAAAAATACTCTTTTTTCCTACAGAAAAAAAGTAGCAGTAGCAATTTATTTTTTTACAATTAGTAATAGTAGTAGGCATAGTTGTAGCAGTAGGAGTAGTAGATGACAAAATGGGTATTCATTAAAAAATGAGAACCCAAAAATAATTATTTTCCAGGTCAGCCATAAAACCATAGGTAATGAGGGGCTGGCTCAAAATGGTTCATTTTCAGCTTTATGGGGGGGAAGAAAAACTAAGTATCTTCAAGGAAAGCAGCCACTTCCTATGAAAAGTTTCATTTAGTTTAAAATTCCATTTTCCAATCAAAGAAAATTTCAGTGGAAAATTTTCACCAAGCCTAGTTGTTATGTGTGGAGGCTCAAAATAAAATGTCTTCCACAGTTTTCACACTGATTAGAAGCTGTGAAAATGGGCTTCTTTAAAGACCTAATAACCATGGGCTCGTTACTGTGCTTTTGAATAGGAAAAATTTTAGCTGCATATGGTAAACAGTTATAGCGTCATACTAATTCACAAGACTCTAAAAATACGTCATGCTTTGGGATAGGTGAGATATATTGCTGTCTCAAATCAGAGGGTTTTATCCCAAATCAAATCAGATGATAGGGCTAAAATTCAGAATGATGTGGATAAACTGGAGAAATGGTCTAAAATCAATCAGATGAGATTCAGTTAGGACAAGTACAAGTCCTGTATTTGGGACAGAAAAATTGCATGTACAAATATAGACTGGGAAATAACTGCTTAGATTGCAGTACTGCAGATAAAGACCTGGAAGTTACAGTAGACCGTAAGCTGAATATGAGCCAACAGTGCTCTTGTTGCAAAAAAGAAATAAATAAAATACACACACACACACACACACACACACACACACACACACATGTCAACAGCATATTGGGTTGTATCAACAGGAGTGTCACTTGCAAATCAAGGGAAGTGATTCATCCTCTTTGTTCAGCACTGGTGAGGCCTCACCTGGAGTGCTATGTCTAGTTGGGACCTCACTCGAGAAAGATGTGGGCAATTTGGAAAGAGTCCAGTGCAAAGCAACAAAAATGATTTGGACCCAAAAGAGAAGATTTTTGAGAACAGGCTGAGAGAACTACAGGGTGCTTGTACACGAGGGTGCTCTGATGCTCTGCAATTACAGGGCATCAAAGTAGAATCAATTAATCATGTCTGCTGGAGCATGGTAATTACTGTGGTCCAGCAGCCTCGAGTGTCTTAAGCTCATCAAATTAGCTTTAATTCAAGTGCCCCTGTTGCCATTTTGAAGTGCAGGGACAGTGATACACAAGACGCTGTGGCACTCAAATTAGAGCACCACTGTAACGTCACTCTCGAAGCCACTCTAATTAAAGTGCTGCCCCCACCACTACTACCACCCTTGGAACATGTGTAAAAGTGCTCATTGTTATTTTGTCTGGAGAAGAGAAAACTGAGGGGGGATTTAATAACAATATTCAAATACCTGAGGGACAATTATAGAGAGGACAGAGATGAGGTTTTTTCTATGACTGCAGGGGACAGGACTAAGAGCAATGACCTCAAGCTTCAGCAGAGGAAATTCAGGTTGGAGATTAGGAGAAAATTTCTGCCTATGAGGATGGTCAAGCATTGGTAAGGCTACCTAGAAGAGCTGTCCAACGTCCATCCCTGGAAACCTTCAAGAGCAGGTTGGACAAACACATAGCTGGAATGACCCTGCCTTGAGCAGGGGGCTGGACTAGATGATCTGGTGAGGTCCCTTCTAGCCCTACTTTCCTATGATTCTAACAAAAGACAAAGTGTTGTGTCATTTTTATGAGATATAATTTCATGAATGGGCTTGAAGAATTAAAGTGAGAACCTTGCCATTTTTTACAATTAGTGCCACAGTATATTCATTTTTAGTAGGTTTGGTAGTTTAACACAAAAAAATGGCATTGCTAAGAACAGGATGAAGAGAAAACATAATATTTCTGTATGGACAAAGGACCATAAGAGACCTGAATATTGCTGGCTTTCTATTTGGTATGTTTGCTGCTGGGCACAGCTTTTCTACAGTTTTGTCCCTCTCAGACTTTAGATGTGTCCATAAACTGTATCTGGCATGTATTACAGTATCACAGAAATACTGAGAATGGTAAATCCAAGGAAGTATAAAATGGTAATGTGGCCAATACACATTGCTGAGAGCCTCCAAGCAGATCAGAGAATGTAAATTATCTGAGTTAAAATGAAACCAGAACCTTTACAATAGCACACCTTCTTTAGATACTCAGAAGGTATAGTGATAAGGGGCAATATTAACAGATCGGACAGATTACATAGCAAGTTGGTAGATGCCTTCATGAGAAGCACCATGAAATCATGCCCAAACACAGATGGCTGAAATGTTTCTTTGAGTCTAGCCATTAGTGTTCTCAGAAAACAGATATCTGTCACCTGAGGGCATTTGGCTGTATTCGGTCACAGCTTCAACAGAGCTACAGTGTCATTTGCAGAATTCTGTTGGTCTCCCTGCTGACAATTCAATCCAATGAACAGACACGTTTATTCCAAATGAAAACTGACTTCTACTTCATATTGATCACATTTACAGAAGTGTCATGTTTCAGGTGTTGGAAATCATTTTAGACCAATCAGTGGGTAAAAAGCATATCCACTGCCATTATCTCTTCCCAAACATCATATATATCTTTTAGCTAGGAAAACAAAGAATCATTTCCCATGAATATAGCAACCCCTGTTACCTCTCTGAGAAAATTAACAAGAAATGCAAGTGTCCTTGCAAAATTAACAGAAGCCTGAGTTCATGTGAATGGCAGCAGCAGAAGAAAGTCACTCCACATCCTGTAGAGAGGAAATGAAAGGTATCTGGGAAAGAAGAATGTGCTGTGTGGTGTGAATACTCTATTTTGATTCTTGATGCTGAACATCTGCCATGTTTTTTGTGTGGAATCACTCGACTCACTGAGAGAACAGCATCTTCAGGCTCATAAGAAGTCTATTCCAGACTCAAGCCGTCTGAACTGGCAGCTGTGGGAACACCCACAGGAAGCCTGGGACCCTGGAAAAAAGTGTGTGGGAGTACATCCTGTGGGGATAGATAAAGAGTCAGAGCAGGGCTATGGGAACCTCTTCAGAACAAATATGCAAATATAGTTTTACAAGTCAAAGTCCTAACTGTTTGTTTAGGGATTTCTGTTACTTGTTGTTTCTTTTATTTGGCTTTAACTTAATGCATATACATGGATCTTAGTAAAAGATGAGCAGTGAGCTGTGAGTTCAGATACCTAGGGAAACCTACAGCTTTCTTCATACTTTGAACTGGATGGAGTGCACTAGGATGCACATTTGATAGCCTGTCTCCATACTTGGCCAATTCATATTGTGTTAGCATAGAGCTGCCCAAATAGTGTTTTTTTCATGTTTTAATAGAGAAATTATACAATTCTACCTATAGCATCCAGGACAATTGCTTAGATGACAACGTAACTTTGGAAAAAGATGACATCTATTTTAATTGCCTTTAATGAAAGTTGCTACCTAGAAACCCATGGCCAACAGAACGTGAACAAACAGGCGCTCAGAGGACACGCATGTATCCCTGCAATCCATCGCCTTCATGAGAAGGTAGAAACCAGCCCTGCTCTGACTTCACCTGCTTTGGCAATATTATGCTGTTAGGAAAGTTTCTTGCCTGTCTCTGAGTCTTGTTTGCTCTTATTTTTATCCCATCTGCAGATGCTGCTTTTTTTTAAAGATTATTATAAGACTCTAATCCTTTTTTGAGTCTGTTTGCAGTAGTATTCTGTAAAAATGATACCCACAGATAAGTTATAGATTGAGTAAATATTATTTCCTTTTATCTATTCTTATATAACTGGAAAAGATAAATATGAGTTCTTAATCAGCTACTCTGTATCCTACCACTTATTCCATAGAAGGCACCTCAGTTATAGCTCCTCCTGCTCTTTCACTTTCAATATTAATGTAGCAGGTCTGGGCCACAGGGGTAGCCATGTTGCCCCCTAGTAGCCATGCAGCCCCTGCCTGGCTCAGGCTCTAATGCAGTGCCCCCCTTGAACACACACCCACACACATTGTTCTAATCAGAGAGATAATGTGAGGGAGGCTGCCTGTGGTCTTTAGAGTGAGATTAAGTCTGTACAAACCACCACTGGGCCCCATCTGAATCCCCTTAGTTGTAGCTCTGCCCTCAAGCTAAATAGGCCCCCTTGACCCATCCATTGTGTGTCTCCCTCCTCCCCAACACCATGTCCCATGCCTCACAAATGTTATTGTTCAGTGATGTCACCCGGTGTTCATTATACTCCTTTGGGTTCCTCAATACTCTCAGCCCCTCTCTGGGCTCTCGGACCCTCTGGTAACCCACGCAGCCAACCTCTGGACTCCAGGACCCTCAGGTCCCACACAGCCACTTCCAGGGCTCTCAAACTCTCTGGTCTCATGTTCAGTCCCCTCTCTGGGTTCTTGGACCCTGGTCCCATGCTCAGGCATCTCTGTCTAGGCTTGTGGGCCCTCTAGTCTAACTCCTACCCCTTCTTTGGGCTCTCAGACTCTCTGGTTTGGCTCGCAGCCCCTCTCAGACTTGTGGCCCCTTTGGTCCAGCTCTTGCCCCTTCTCTGGGCCCACAGACCCTTTAGTCCAACTTTCAGCCAATTCCTGGCTCCTGGACCTCCTGGTCCCACTCAGACACCCTCTCTGTATGTAGACCTTCTTTGATCTCACTCTCTGTCAACCCTGCTTTGTGCGGCTGGATCCCCTGATCACACTCCCAGTCCCTCTCAGGGTCCTGGGCTCATGAATCTTCTGTTCCCCACCCTCTGGGCTCCTGCACTCCATGCTGGGTCCCTCTCTGCCACTCTGGGGCTACTGGCACTTTAAGTAAGCCTTGAACTTGCCCTTGCAGGGTTCAAGGCTAAACCAGCAGTGCAACTTAATAACAAGCACCTGCACCCTCAGGCAGCAACTCTGGGCTAAAACACAAAACCAAGGCCACCTGTCTGTATAAACAAGCTCCACTCTGCCCCAGGTACCTTACCTTTTTCCCAGCATTGCAGAGTTGCTTCCTTTCAACCTATTTAGGAGCTCTACTGCTAGGAGCTGTTCACATCATGTTTCTCAGGGCTGGACTGCCTTATTGGCTTAGGCCCAGGGCTTCTGTAGCTGAAGCATGGCCTGCTGCTGGTCGGGTAAGTCCTTAATTAACTTCCTTTGCCTCCTGCAAGTTGCCCCTCTGGCTCCTTGCTCCCTTAAATGAACAGGCACACCCTGTTACAATTAAATAACCCTTGCTTGTATTAATCCCTCCACACATGGAACATACTCTCTGCCATTTTTCTAATACTTTTCTCTGCCTCTCTTGAGATCTTTTGAGATAAAGTTACCAGAACCAAATGCAGCAATCAAAACGAGGACATAGCATCAGGAATGTAACATACAATATTTTCCATGTTACTCCTCTTTTGCTGCAACCTAACATTTTGTCCGTTTTGTTGAATACCCAGAGCAGAAATTCATCCAGCTGCCCATGATGACTCCTAGATCTTTCATCTGAGAGAATACAACTATTTCAGAAGCCATGTGTGAAGAGTTTGTTCCAAATACATTTCCATGCCCTTCTGTTGATAGTTTCTCTTCAAAAAAAGAACTACAACATCACTAGAGTGGAAATTTTAAAAGAGGCAAACTTTCTGCAAGTTACAATGCAGCATAGCGAATCGGTGGCCATTGCACACAGCATCTTTTGAATCCCTGCATGCTGATGGGAACTATTCCGAAGGCATAAATAGAATGCAGATGTTTGAGAATGCATCTTAGAATTCTGCTGAACATATTACCCTACTGGGAGGCTGTTTCTAGTCTCCAGGGACATTCCTGAGAGAGCCCAGCTGATTGTCTCATATTGAAAAAACATGTCCAAGATACATTCCAAGTGAAAGAAAATAGAGCAGGGGTACTCTAACGGAATATAAATCATGAGGCAAAAGGGCAGTTTATCTTCCTTCTTTCTACCATTCCTTTTCTCCCCCAATAAATAGTTCCCCCAGGGAAACAGCAGTGGGTAAGTGACTGCCAATTATGATGACTCAGACACTAGGCACTGTCCCCAAGTACTTCACAGATGGCTGCTGGATGGGAAGCCCACAGCTTTCAGCACTGTAGGCCTTGCTTTTTTTTTTTCAACTTTGATGCAGCATTGCTTCTGATCTCTTGTCAAGTCCTTACAACATTGCTGTCCCTTAAAGAAATATGATTTTTTAGACCTTATAGCAACTAACGCTGTGGGCAGATAAAGATAAGATGGAAACCCTAGCAAAACTATTGGGCAGCGGGAGGCACAGAGGGAGAGGACTAAGAGCTAACATAAGCACATTACTTAAAAGATTACCTTATGTCCGATAATAAAATACTAACGTATACTTAAAGGGATAAGCTGTTGCTCTGCTAGATGATCTGAGAACTGGAGTGCTTTAGAAATTAATATATTAATAAGTGGTATGTAAAAAAATGTGCTGCTGGGGATGATTGGTCTGTTTCTTTTTATAAAGTCCTGTTTCTTCAGTTTGCTCCACGTTCCCAAAAGTTTGGCAGTCCCCAGGAAGCACATCTGGACCTGGGCAGGCCAGATGGGAATGGCATACAGTATGTGCTTCTCCCATACAGTATGTTTACACTTGACACTGGAAACGTCCTCTGTGAAAAAAACAGATATTTTTCCCCCCATGAAGACAAGCTCAGAAAAAGCCCTGTAGGGGCTGTGGATCATGCACTATGAATCAAGCCATCACAACTGTAAACAAAACATATCATGGGAAATGTGAAATAGCCCTTCCTCACACAAACACGTGAACCCAGCTGCAGGGGATAAAATAGGAGGGATCATAAATTGAGAAGAACCAGGGCCAGCCTGGTTTTCCCCTGTTTTCCTCTCTCTCTTTTAGGATTGATCAGCAGTATCATCCACATCCTATGAAAACAGCCTGCTTCAGTGGTCTTAAATGGAGAACAGTAGCTGGGTTTTTTATGGGTCTCATTATGTGTTAAAGATATATAGATGGTCCTATAACAATACACTGAATTCTGGGCTGTATTCCTTTTTTATTTACAGTAGGGCAAATTAGTGATAATTCCAACAAATCAATGGAGTTACTAGCATAAAACTATACAAGAGAAAAATCAGACTTTCTGACTCCGAATTCATAGTAAAGCACTCCAGAATTAAAACTAGCACTTCATAACTCAGGCCACTTCTCTCTGTTACCTTCAGCTTTCATCAAGAGACATGACTGGGAGAAATGGGAGCACTGCAGGTGAGGAAATCACATGGAGTTCAAGGTTTTTGTGATGGGCTTGAAACCAGAATGGCAACTGAGATGTGTGCCTGGAAGGACATCCCAGAGTTATAGACTTGAAAGCCCTAAGCCTCCAAGTTGGAAAAAATTCACTTGATGGATCTGCAAACCCAGGCTTCACAACCGTAGAGCATCTGGTGGGCTCCTGAGGTGTTACATAGGTTAACTGGCAAGAAATTATGCAGGCTTCCAAAATGTGAATGGCCATCAGGTTTAAAGCACTGCCTGGTCTGAGGAGAAACTGTGTCAAAACTGAACCATCTCCACAGAATGCTTTGATTTAAACAAATCAGAAAAGTCTAAGGCAAGCTTGTTTTGTCAGTTTTTCTAACCAGTTCTATTCCCTTCCACCCCCTCTCCCTTTTGGCAAAGACATTTATTGATGCTCAAAGCTTTCTTCGTGGCTCAGAACCTTTCATAATGGTGAGTAAAGTATCATTTGCCCCCCATTTACAGATCAGAAACCTCAAGTCATGTCTATACCATTCCATCCAGACTGCCACCCAAACAGGAAGCGGTGTAGTCACACCTGCACAGAGCCACAGGCAGGTTAATTAGCACAGGAGTGGGCTAATTGGCCCACTCACTCAGCAGCAAACACAACTCCATAACTTCTAGTATAGGAGGCAGCTTAGATGGAGCAGCACAGCCTATTGGATATAGTAAGTTTACCATATAGACAAACATTGGTTAAGTAGCTCAACTGCAGTCAGAGTGAAGCAGAAACAGTGCTGAAAATCTCTTCAGATGCTGTAACTCCTAACCCCAGGTTCAGTCCACTAGCACTCAGTGCAGTGGTTCTCAACCTTTTCAGACTTGAGGCACCTCTCCGTAGTCATCATGCATCCCTTGATAGACTCAAGACACTCATGGAAAAAGCCAGCTTTTAGTTTTCACTCATTTTTTGATGGCAGAAAAATAATAAAGTGATTCTTCTGTTGCAGAGAACTCAGAAAGACCCAAACAGGCCAAAAAGCTTCTAACACTGTGAATTCCTATTTAAAATCGTTGGGTTTATCTTTTGATTCGTGTTTATGTAACTAACGCTGCTAACATTATGTGACATCCTTGAAAGGATCACCGGACACCCCGGGGTGCCATAGCACCCTTGCTAAGAATCACCAGCTCAGCATTTAGACTTGTCAGGAATATTTGAATAGCATCAGCTCCAGTCTAGCATGGGTGTGTGTGCAAGTGGGTGTAATATGGGGAGGGAGGAGGTTGGAAAAGAAAAGGACAGAATTATATTAATCAGTTTGCATCCTGGGCTGACAAAAACAATGCATTGTGCTGAGATGAGGTGTTATTGTCTGCTTGTAAGTACACCCTCCCTTTCAAGTCTTTTCTGTCTTAATAAAGTATCCGAGGTCATGCTATTGTCATTAGAGCTTGGCAAGTGCTCAGCAGCTGTCACCGTGGCAGCAGGAGCATGGCTGGTGCCAGTCCCTTTTGTCACGGCAGCCGCAGCAATGTAGGGAGAAGGGCCCTGCAGGATGCAGGACAATAGTGGGAAGGAAAAGGAGGGAATCCTCAACCTTGGGCTAGGGCCTAGTGGCAGACTATTGAACTGTATGTGTCTCGACAAACCACAAGGAGTAAAAATTCTTGGAAGCTGCAAAGGTTGCAAGTGAAAACAAAAGATTCTATCATGTAGGAAATAGAACAAAAAACGCAGAGAAATTTGTTTTGTTTTCTGAGATAAAATAAGCAAATAGCATTCCACTAGGGTCAGTAGCACTCTGTGTCCTTCGTATAGAATTGACAGCAGAGAAGTGGGTGGAAAAGCAGGAATGGATTTGAATGCAGGTAGCAAACTGCGCCATTTTTATTTTTTTTTAACTTGCACTGTAGCTTCATGCAAGCTTTTCCATATAAAAAAAGAACAATGAAGTCCTTCATCAGCACCTAAAAATATCACCTCTATCTAAATAAAATTCTAGTGATGCAGGCTGCCTTTGAACCTACAAAACAGGCACTGATAGAAGGAAATGAATTGCATGAGCTGAGCTGTGTCAGATAGGTGGTTGTCACAGCTCAGTCTGTAATAAAGAGCACGGACTTTATTATACACCTTTAGCATGGTTACCAAGATCTAATTTATAAGCTTTTTCTTGAAATCTCCCCTGTGGTTACTATAACACTGGCACCAAGAAAGTAATAATAACACTGATAATAAGAGAAGTGCTAATGAAGATGGTAGCAGGAGTTCTGTCACTGTCACATAGACATGCAAGACAAGAGCAACGCTGGGGAAGAGAGAGAGAGAGAGAGAGAGTGTATTGCATAGACAGCTTCAGAGACATAGGCCTTCATCTTGCACCCACTACATTTAGTGGCAAAACTTCCACTTCAGTAGTGCAGTATCAAGCCCATGGCATCCCCTTCATCCTTGATGTAGTTTTTTTGATAACATTGGATCTAGAATAGGGAATTTGGCCTATATTTTAATTCAAGTTAAGTCAATAGAACTGTACTCACTTGCATCAGGAATCATTATGTATTTAGTATTTAGGGCTGACCCAAATTTACATGGACCATAAATACTGGAAATAAAGCCGAGTGATGCGAGGAATTGTAGAAGCAGGCCTTAAGTATACTGTTATACATTTAAGTTGCTAACATAATAAAAGTTACATAGCTGACATTGCAGAGTATTTTATTTCCTGTTTTTCTTGTGCTCGTATCAGTGAAGTTCAGGAAGATGGTCCGGATTAGGAACTGCTTGGCTATTTATCCTCTGCCCTTAACTGCCCATTCATTTTTGATCTGCAGGTTATGTCTTATAATAATAATTGTTATGAACTCACTTCTAATAATCCATGTGGTACCTTTCATGTCAAAAAATCCCCAAATACTTTGTATGCAATAGGAATCCCTTTAGCAACCTTGCGTGTGTTCCTCCAGGAAAGGAAGTGAAAGAGTATATTACATCCAAATGAAACTATAAGTAGAATTTTGTGGAGAAAGAAGGTTATCCAAACGGGAGTTTGGCTAAAGCACAAGGATTAGTACCCCTACTATTTTGAAAAGCTTTCTGGAATGTTTATGACCACAGATGGTCAGAACTTACATTTTATTTCTCATTTGAAAGAAAAACGCCAACAGCATCACAGTACCACTTGCCACCATGACTGGGAAGAATTGACTCAGCGGGAAGAGTGCCATCTGCTGAATCACCAGTACTACCTGATGAACCATCTAATATTATTCCTGGGGGCTTCCTACTGAAGATGGACTGCAATGGGTGGGGGTAAATACAGGAGGCATATGCTTGAATTTCACTTCCACCTTGTGCTAATGGCCAAGTTGCCTCATCTGTAATTGGGTCCCTGGTTATCCAGACAGGGGAGTCAATGGCACATGAAACTGATGCTAGTAGCCCCATCATTCCCTGTTGGCTATGGAAATTCATGCCTAAACCACACTAATCCAGTAGGCCATCTAGCAAGCAGACCATTTTTCACTGAAGGCATGACTATGCCATCAATATTTAATGAAATTACTGGCCAAGTTGCTATTACTGTAGTCTACTTCTAGTACTCTCTGTGCTATTGCCATTCCCTCCATGTAAATAAAAAAAAAATCTTGGAAAAGTTTGTCACTTGCTTACCCAGATTTTGGGGATCACAAAACTGTACATCAATGCTTCCTCTACTAATGCAGATAGAGGCAAGAAATCAAATGGTTTTGAGACATGAAAGGGTTCTCATCATTCAGTGAAGGGCATTTTTATAATTCAATTCTGCCAACAAATTTTCATTCAAAAATTCACTGGCAGACCACACAATCTGCAGCTTGTTTTCTTGTATTTTTGAATATCTGATAACGTTTTCTTCATCTGCCTCTCTCATCCGCAACCTCTAGTTTCTGGACAAATTGACAAAAAGTATGCAAAAGTGAGATTCTCTTATAGTTAAAGGAGAGGCTATATTGTAACAGAGCTTTTTGCCAGTTTCTTCATCTTGGACTCAGTTCTGCTGTTCTTTCTGCTCATGCCCGGTTGTGGAAAAGCACGTGTTATCTCAAGGAAAAGGAGCTTGATAAGTAGTTCTTTCCACTCTGTACCTCAAAGGCTATAGTCCAGCAAAGGAGGAAGGGCAATCCTCCTATTCTCTTGTAGCAGGTGCCACAGGCTCTTGAACTATTTCCAGTGCTAGGGTAGCCTCTGTGTAGACTGTGTAGACTATCCCTATCTGGAATGATAGGGTGCACCCATAGCAGGGAGAAGCGTCCCTGATGCAGCTCGAAAACACAGGGGAATGACGCTGGCAACTGAATAAATAGAGCTCATTTAGTCTAGTCCAGGTACTGTGGGACATGGTACTGAGAATAATAAAACATTAAAAGAACGGAACAGGATGGTAAGTTCATGACACCCTTTCTGCAAACGTGGGTGGACCATCTGTGTGGTCCACATCACAGTCAGAGTGCAAGAAAAGAGGGGGATAAGCTTACTCAGGTCTAGCAAAATATAGGTAGAGTACAATTTTAAATAACTTAGGGAGCATGTGTGTGGCATAGATTTTTCCAGTCATTACTACAGAAAAAGATTCACCCAGCACAAACAAACCTGCCTCCTCTTTGCCTTGTATCCTGTTTAACCTTATGCATATCAGTGCTGTACTCCTATTTGTACCTTCCTGGTAATAAAACAGAGACGATCCATGTTCTTGGCTCCTCATAAAATCTTCTACAAACTTATTGTAGGGAAGAAAAGGAAGGGGATAGGGGGAAGGGAGTAAATGTGGCATTGGCTTTGTGACTGTGGTTTTTATTTCCATAAACCTTAGAGCACAAGAATGCATGAGATATTTACACAAATCTTTCCACAATTCCTGTGGCCTTTGGGAGCATTGCATTTGCATGACTTCACCGCTGTGGCTGGTTTGTGCTTTCTCAGCAGTATGGCCTGCAACAGGGAGAAATCCTGCCCATTCCCAAAAGTTTTCCTTCTCCCACTCTCACAGCCCATCTCATCATTGCTCATTTAACACAGGCTGTTTTATCTCACCAGAAGTTCCTGTTCTGCTTGTTGTCCAGATTCCCAGGGCTGGCATGGGAAGTTTCTCAGTTGATATTTCTGTTAAAAGAATGGGCAGAAAGTGAAAACCTGCTGAAGTTAGAGGGGAAACCTGTTTACTATCCATATCTTGATAAAAACATATCACTGAGGAAAAAAAACTATGACTCTTCAAAAGGTTACAAAAATGACATACAGATAAAGTGGCCAGAAATATAATGAAGAGTACAATGGACATGTTAAGTTATGTCTCAGTGACAATTTACACTACCCACTTAGGTTTATCATGTTGATGGGCCCTAACACAACTACAGAAACAGTGGGCACATCTATACGTGCACAGTTACTGCACAGTAACTGAAAATTACTGCACACTACAGCTGCCTGTGTACATATGTGCACCCATAGCGCACAACAACTGTGATGACTTACACCGATTTGGGCATAAATTTGCTACATGCATGTTGCAGGTAGCAAATTTACGCCCAAGTCATTACTGAGCAATAAGGCACACGTAGACGCCTTGTTGCGCAGCATCGCCATGTGTGTGGACTGACTTGGGACTAACTTTGTTTCCCCACTAACTTTAGTCCCAAGTCAGTCCACACACACAGCATTACTGTGTTTAATGCCTGCACATATAGATGCTGGCATAAAAAACACTTACTGCTCAGTAAATTACAAAGTAAATGCATGTGTAGACATCCCCAGTGTGTCTAAGGGGCTGGCTCTCTAGCTCAGGAGAACTGGACTCTTATTTCTGAGCCCTGCCACTGTCCCGATTGGCCAAGTCATTTTAATCACTTTGTGCCTCAGTTTCTGTTGAGATAAGGCTGCTTCTCTTCCTTGGTAATACTTCCAATACACGGATGCAAAGAACTATAGTATGAGTTAGGCATTATCTTCCCCTGAATAGGTCACTCAGCAAATACCAAACTCTAGCGAGTTATGATTTTCAAAAGGGAATACAGAGCTTGCCCCTTCTAGAATCCCAGAAGTAATCCGTTGGCTTCTTCAGTTAAATATGGCAAACTTATTCAGTAGTGGTGCAGAAGCTGAGGGGGTTTTTTCCAAGTAGATAAAAGAGAACACTGTTCACCATTATGAAGTCTTGAGACTGCAACATTGGACTCCACAATGCTGCCAACTTGCTTGAAGTTGTGTTCAAAGGGGAGTTACTTATCTCTTCACCACTCTGAAAATGCTTGTGTAAGATCCAGCCCAGAGGCTGGAGTGGTAGCAGATTCATTTGCAGGAGTTAAAAACTTGATAGTAGAACCCAGTGTATAATGACACAAGGCAGAAGCACAGCTACAGGTGGTTTGTAAAATCAGCTTCATTTCTCACAAACAAATCCATAATTAAAGCTGCAATTACAAAATACTATATTTATCTAGCAGCAGGCCCCAATCCTGTTCCCATTTTAGTCCAACTTTTTTCTGTGTGTCCTAAGCCTTTACTTTGTCTTTTTTGTGTTACTAAAATAATTTTAAACTGCCTAATATTGGCCAAAGGGTATTTTAAATTATTTTTAGAGAGGGAAAAAAGACAATTCAGTGTTCAGAGGGGAACAGTAAATTCTCTTATAGTTTAGCCTGAGGCACTCTGGTGACTCTTAGAAAGTGTTGAAATTACAGGTTTATGACGTACAAAGTGTTGAAATACCATGTTACTGCAACACTTGGTACCATGAACTAGCAATTTCAACACTTCCTAGGTCTTTTGTAAAACACTAGGACTGACCAGAATGTATGCAAGGCCCCTAATGTTCAATAAAAATATGCTAAACCATAGTGCAGAGAGGAATATTCTTTTATTTTCCAGTGCTTGAAATCATGAAGGACAGGTGATCCCCCTTTATTCTGCTACCCATCAATTTGCTTTTTCTTCCTAAAGCAAGTTTGAGTTAATTAAAATATTATTCCAATTGATATAATGGTGGCAAGAGTGATTGATACAGTGAAAAACAAAGGCCTGCCTGTGTCTAAGGGACCTATCCAGCTATCACAGTGAAGGCACACCAGTGTTCTTAGCCTACAACACATAACAGTTACACACCGAGCCAATTTGGCTTCCCCACACCAAATGTCCAGATACACCTTAATAGCTGAGTTAACTAGGGACAGATTTCAACAACTGCCATTCTGGGAGTATATCCTGCAGCTGATCTCAAGCACAACAGATAAAGAGAGATCTCCAGAGCAACTATGGAATACTTCCCCAGAACAGCTTCACTACCATTTTTCCAGGTTTGGTACATTCAAGCTAGAATGGGCAGGCAGGACCTGCTCAAGTAAATCCCTTCCTAGGAGACCTGGGGACACAATATAAACCTGTCCCAGGTGCCTAGTCACAATAAATCCAGCAGTATCTCTGTTTCAGACTATTCCAAGGATGGCCAAAAAAAAAAAACTCATCACTCAACCCAAACCCACCTCCAAAAATATGGCAGCATAGATTCAAATGGAGACGAATAAAAAAGCAAATATGGAGATAAAAAGATATGTTAAACTACCATGTAAAAGCTTGATAGAGTTAATACCTTAAAATATACCATATACTATTTAAAACCTCTAGTGATTATAACCAGAAAAAGTCAAAAAGTGGAGTCAACGTTCTCACTTTTAGGGTTAATACCTGACTTAAGAGAACATAGAAATTTTGTGTGCAGCCCTTGTAAGACTGAATTTTACCTACTATGCTAAACTCAGTCTGATTTGCTTGGTGATTTGAAAGGGGATATTTTTGAGAAGCTGTCCAGAAATAGCTTTATGTCCTGTAAACTGTTCTGTGCAGGAAGATATTTCTGCACCTGCCCAGAGACCCAGTGAAATGAATGGGGGTACTACCACGCAAAGCCCCCTGCACAACTGTGGTATAAAGAAAAGATCTAGATGCAAATCTCCTATACTCAGCAGGAGGATCATGTCTGTAGTTCCTATTCCACTACTGAGCCAGACAGGGAAAAACAGATTAATTGAAATTCACCTGTATGCTGAGAGCTCACGCAAAGCCTAAGCATCACCTAGCGATTAAGCAGGACTTCAATGGACATAGTCCTTACAGAGAAAGCACAGAAGGGTGCATTTCACATATATTTCAAAACCCCTCAACACCTATGTAAAATCCAGTGAACTAAGAAGAGCATTGGATTCAGTTTTAATAATACATTTCCTTAATGCTGCCCCTTATCTGGCTCAGTTGAGAACGTTTTAATGTTAATTTAGTACTTCAGGAGGATGTAGGGAAGGGGAAAAACATGTGGTGTGTATTGGAATTTAGATACACAGCCACATACATACCGGCTTGGGTTTCTCTGCATCAATCAAAGCTGGAATAACAGCAGCAACAGCAGTTTTAGTGTTATATACAACTCCAGCTCTAATTTATTTTTAGAGAACACAGTTTCTTAAGATAGCAGAGAGCTTACTTGGAAAATCATGATAAATTATAATAGTCTCTCTTCTCCATGACTTCTTACAGAAGCTACATTTTTTGGACTGTTGTAGTATGCTGCATACTAGGAAGAAGGTGCTTACAGTAGGATTTATTTGCAGTTGAGAGCCAAAATATATATTGCCTTAGATGAGAGACAGCATTATCACAAAGAACCATGCCAACTGGGGTTTAATGAAATTGGACCTGGGTGTCAGATTTTAGCTTGGTAAGTTAGCAGCTGGGATGAGTTGGATCAGAAATGCGGTGTGTAACAGGATTTCACTGGAATTATTGTGCAAAAAAATGTGGAATATGTCACACTAGCAATTGACAGTGTAGTTGCAACACCAAACATTAAATAAATACATTCCATACTCAACGCAAGCACAGAAAAACTTTTCAGGAAAGCGTCTCAGAGCTGCATAGCCATGTGTCTATAAATCTCCATTAAATCAGTTTGAGTGAGGCGAGTGTTAGAGACAGAGCTGCCAGAAATAGCTCTTTTCCTGCAAGATGTAGAAAAGATTACAGCTGAGCTTGAGGCGGCGGGGGGGGGGGAGAGGGGGAGGAGAAGGAGCCGAACTGGAGGAGGTGGGGGAGCTGTGAAAGGCATCTCATAAAAGTCCCATTTGTTGGAAGGCTGCAGGAAGTGGAGGCAGCTTTGGCACACGTGTCCATGGTGCTAAATTAACTGTTAACACAAATAATCAAAGTGCAAGGCCCATCAAGCCGCTGGCGCCAGCAAAATGAGGGAGCGGCCAGGTCAGCACTGCCTCTAGAGCCAGCCAGCTAGCAGGTGGAGACCAACCAGGGACTTGACAGGATGGAAGTGCTTATAGAACACATTGACCCACTGACAGAGGAAAACACCACTGCACTCCCGCTTTCCAGCTATTGTATGCAGAGAGTGTTTGGTGTGTATTTTTATTTTTTATTTATTTATTTATTTTGTAGCAAGTCATTAGAGTCGGGAGTTCATCCACTACAGGATAAGCTATCGTACAGCTTAGCCATTATTTGGCAGTAGCAATGGTGGAACAGCAGAGCAAAACAAGCGAAGAGTTATCAAAGGTTGTGAACAATCCAATCAATCCAAGCACTTCCCTTTGGAGGAGCATATACTTTGCAGAAAGAGGATCTGAATAAATAACACAAGCTGGGGTAGTTCTACCTGTTCATTTCAGCTTCTTTCGAAACAGTATGAAGGCTCCATCCTGCAATGCAGTTTTAAGTGTATGTGTTGCTGTGTATTTGGAAAAGGGAACTGAAAAATAAACCCCTATTTTTCCAAGATATGCTAAGGCAAAGCAGATATAGATACTGTACTAGCAACCCATAGTCATTGTGAAGCTCAGTCCTACCAAGTGAGGTTGCTCATGTGAACAAGTAGGGAAGGACTTGCCCAGTAGTGTACCAAGGTTCAGTGAAGCTCAACAAAAGTCTTAAATTATTACATTGGATTGCAGCATAAAAATAGCAACTCTTCCAAGTTATAGCCACTCTCAACCTTGAGTGAAACTGCTCCATGAAAAGACTGAACAATGACTTCCACTGCACTAAAAAATTAATAATCTTGTACCAGATTCATTTGGTATGTTTGGCTCCTTAATCCACATTATGATGTAAGGCAGCTGTAACACAATTTAGCTAGCTGACTGAGCCAGGTTTACAGGTACTTGACATCAGAGGAGTTCAAATCGGCCACAATGCAGCATTAAATCTAGCAGTAAAATTATAAAGATCCATTTCCCCTTGTCCTAGTGGAACACATACAGCTAGAACTAGACAGTCTTACAATATTAATAATGCAAACCCACACACACACACACACACACACACACACACACACTCCCAAGCACAGTATGAGAATGCAAGTACAGTTGGGAGCACATATCAGTAATTTAAAGTGCAGTGCAAATGATTTGAGCTCACAAGAGGCTAAGAAGTGATAAAATACAATATAAAATAAAATATAAAATACAGCACAAATCTAAGCCATCTAAACCTAAGAAATGCATAGTTAAAAAGAAATCAAACACATTAAGGTAAGGAAATGCACAGTTAGGACACTGAAACAAACTTAATTCTGCTCTGTAGCAACACGAGGGAAAATTTTTAACTGTCAATTTAGATCCATCTGTATCAAATGCAACAATGCCTTTTAAAATTGCATGGTGACATTATAGAGCAGAGTTACTGTTTTTGCTGAAAGAGAAAATATCAGTTGAGAAGAATAATATGGCATATCAACATTAATGGTATCATTAATATTCAGGAATATCCTACACGTAATATTTCAATGAGTTTTAACTGCATGAAAAGTTTGGAGAATCTGTATCAGGGCAGAATTAAGACTGTGCATTTCTTGTCTTTACAATGCTTCATTTTGCAATAATGAAATGTCTCTATAATACACAGTACACAGCACTGCTGATTTTTATGGGGGATGCAGTAATTCATATATCTTGCCTATTCTGTTTTACAAAGTTGTGCCAGAACCAAAAAGAAATCACAAGTCTACCGTGTCCCAATCCAGTGCCTTAAACACAGAGATCATACTTTCTTTTCCTGTAACACTCTTGCCTCATGCACTGAACAGCTCGTGTCCTGAATGAACCTGGGTCCCAAAGAAAAAACAACATGTGACCATTGGGGGTACGATCAGTTGGTTACCCACAGTCCATAGATTTGGCACATTCATTCTGAAAGGCAGTTTGACAAAGGGAAAGTAACTTGCAAGTTAGAGACCTAGGTGATATCCCCAGCTCTTATGGAAGTGACCTTGTGTAGCCTCTCATTCAACATACTGATAAAATTAGTAAACTAATAGGCCTTTCTTGAACTAAACATAAGGCCTTTCTTGAACAAGATTATGAAACATGTATCAGCAGAAGTACCATGATCAAAACTTACAATCTCCTTCTAGCTCCTATCCAAATGCATCTTTTCTTAAGCCAGCAGTGTGCAATTCCCCTCTTCCAAACCCTAGCTCAGTGTCTACCATCCAGAAGTTTCAGTGAGCACTAAGAGAGAACAACAGTGTTAAACATATTCCAGGTAGTTGGCATATAGGCAGCAATTCCGAGCCAAAGAATGTTCAATGCAGATAATATTCAGGGAGTTTAGCAGTAGTCCCTTAGCAAACGTGAGGATAGTAATTTTCAGAATTTATAATGCAGCCAAACCTGGATAAATTTTCACCAGGACAGAAGAAGACACTTTATTGATTCCAGAATCATCCCCCTAGCAAGTTTCAAGTCCCTGCTTAGAGCATAAAGGTCCTAGTGATCTTCAGAGGAAAATATTTTGGGAGGGGGGAAACTTTAAAATTGGCCCAAACTACCTGTTACTACCACTAGTTTCATTTCTGGGAATGATTGAACCAATTTTACTAAAACAACAAAAAAAGAAGAAGAAAAACTGGTGGCAGAGAGGAAAGGTAACAGATTTCTGCTCAGACAGTTAAAGCCTAAGTACAGACAGTTAAAAAGTACAAAACTGAATCGATTTAATCTTCACACGTTAATATAAAATGTGTGGATTGAACTGATAAGCAAGTGAACAGACATTCACTTTAGATTCTAGAAATGTACCTACACGCTTGCAGTGGCCCAGGCCAGAACCCAGGAGGTGCTAGAGCATGCCTCCCCGCTCAGCTGGAGCAGACAACTTGGGCCAAAGCTAGCCTGCCCACCCTGTGAGGAGCGACTTGCAAGAAGAAGTGCCAACCTGGGATGCTGGGGTATTGCGAGTTAACTTGAATCTGGAGAGGATCTGGGGCAAAAGATCAATAAACTGATTTAACCTAAATCAGTTAAGTCTGGTACTACATTCATCCAGATTCATCTTAAACTGGTTTCAGCCATTTTGAAAGTGGTTTATGCGCACTGAACTTCTGGGCTAGGGACAGACATTAAAAAAGCCGGACCCTGAACTGATTCAACCTTTACAAGTTAGTATAACCTGCCTAGGTTGAACCAGTTTGTAACAGTACAGACATTCCCTCTGGCCTGAGAAAATGTGGGCACACACATGAGGTTGCTCAGGCCAGGAGCTGAGGGGGCACTAGAGCATGCCCTCAGCTACAACAAAACTGTGCTGGGTAGGGAGTGGCCAGTCCAGGCAGAACTGGCCAGGGAGGGGTTTAATTCCTCCCCCACCCCCGCCATCCCACTGGCAGGGACTCAAGCTGGGTCTTCCAGGCGCTCCCTTCTCACTGCAGCAGCAGGGGAACACCATGGCCCCTGAGGCAGAGGGGGCAGGGAGCGGGGTTATTCTCTTCTCTACCCCCACTGCCCACAGGGGACTGCAGCCAGGTCTGCCTGCCCTGACTGCCTCTGATGCCACTCACTGTGTACCTGGGGTAAGTGGCAGAATAAGCCCCCTCATGCCCCCTTCCCTCTGGTGCCCGGAGGGGGCTTATTCCACCACTTGCCCTAGGCACACAGTGAGTGGTGGCAGTGGCACTCAGGGCAGACAGACCCCACTGCAGTGCCCCAGGAGTAGAGGGGGGAATAACTCCACACCCTGTCCCCACAAGGGGCCTGCCAGGTGGAGGCCGGCTGAGGAGCAAGCTTCCCAGGCCAGCTCAGAGATGCTGGTAGGACTCAAGCCTGGCAGCTGCCACCGCCATGCCCCCTGCCCTGTGCAGCACCTGGGGCTGCAGCTGCACAAGCAGCTGTGGGCTGGCCAGGATAGGGGGGGGCTGTTTTGCCCCCTCGCTGCCAGCTGCCACTGCCACAGCAGTGCCATGCCACTCTGGGTGGGGGGACAGGAAGCTTCATCCCTGCAGCTTCTGCCCCATGCTACAGCCTCTGGATGCCTTGAAAGGTGCCTGAGTGGAAGGCTTCAGTCTGGGAGCTGCAGCCAGACATCCATGCATGAGGCAGAAGCCTCTAGGCTGAAGCACGCCACTGCCTCCCAGAGTGGCTCAGGAGTGGCAGGAATGGGAGGGGGAGTAACTGCTACAGGTGAAGAGAAGCTGGTTTGGTCTGGCAGGGCTGCTTTTCTCCCTTCACCTCCAGCTATAGCTCCTGCCACACAATGTAGCACCTCCGGGCTGGGGGCACTTCCTTCAGCCTAGCTCAGGTTGAAGTGGCAAGGCTGAAGAAAGCAACCCCAGCCCCAAGTGGCACTGTGTGGTGCAGCAGGAGCTGCAGCTGGAGGTGAGGGGAGAAGAACAGCCCTGGCAGGCCAAGCCAGCTTCCCCTTGCCTCCAGTGGTTACTCCCCTTCCCATTCCTGCCACTCCTGCACTGCTCCAGGAGGCAGTGGGGGTGGAGGGAACTTCAGCCGAGCAGCTTCTCCCCCTTGCATGGAGCTCTGGCTGCAGCCCCTGGGTGCCTTCTGCCTTCCAAAGCATCCAGGAGCTGGAACTCCATGCACAGAGAACAAGCAGTGGGGCTGAAGATTCCTGACCCCTGACCTGAAGCCGTGCATGTCGACACCCCTGTCATGGTTTCCTGAAGCATGAGCCTCTTCCTAGCAGGGAGGCTATGCTGTGGGGTGGGGAAAGATGCTATGGACCACAGTGCTGTGGGGGGCTTGAAGGGCTCTGACTCCCTCCAAGCTCTGGTGCTGCTGCACGCAGTCCACCACAACTCTGCCTGCCCCACAGTGCCCTCCCCACCACTGGGAAGGGACTCATGCTCCCCAACAGGGGCTGATGCTCCCATCAAGGGCCCTGCCCCCTTCCACTGTAGTGGTTGTGTGGGGGCTTGGCTAGATGCTGGCCGGCAGGGCCCCTTGGGAGGAGCAGACATAGGAGTCCCTGTGGCATCCAGTGGAGGGGACCGGAGGTGGTAAGCAGCAGTAGCAGTTGGGGTGGGCAGACCTGGCTGCTGTCCCACAGTGTCAGTAGGGTACAGGGGGGAAATAACCCTCCTCACCACTGCAGCAGCAAGCGGGGAGCACCCAGCAGACCCAGCGGGTCCCTGCCAGTGGGACACAGAAGCAGGAATTAAAGCCTTCTCTTGCCAGTCCCCCACCCCTGCTCCATCTGGGGAGCAGTGGGGCGGGGCCAGCCCTGCTGGGATGGATTAGAGAGCTCAGTTCAGAGAGCATGCTGGGATGCTGGGGGACTCCGATTTAAGTTAAACCAGGAAGGGGTCTGGGGCAGACGTTGCATAAACCGGTTTGAGCTCAATCAGTTAAGTCTGATGGTACATTCAACCAGGTTTATCTCAAACTAGTTTCAGCCATTTTGAAACTGGTTTATGTGCATCGAACGTCTGTTCTGTTACAGGTTTAAACCAGTTTCTGATCACTTAAACTGGTTTACGTGTAATGTCTGTCCCTAGCCCTGTTGTGTTACATATTTGAACTGGTTTCCAATCACTTATAATAGTCTCTAGCCTCACATTTTAACAGTTACACACAATTGAAAGCACCAGCTTATAACAGAAAGTTTTAGTTAGCCCCAATTGCAGATATTGCTCCCTGCCCTATCTATAGTATACGTAAATATGAACACACAAAAATCATACAAAAATACAGATTAAACAAAATTAATTAATAACAGTACTGTACTGTGACTGTCTCTGTACAGTATGAGTTGGGGGCTGAGAGCGAGAAAGATCATAAGTAGTTACTGAATTAATGGAGAGGTCTTCATTATCCTGAAAGTCACATATTCCCTGAGTAGGCAGTAAAAGTAGAACGTCAAATTTTAGTTGATAAAAACATTAGCTAATTGTATAAAAACAATTAAAAGCAATTTGGGAAAATCATATGTATAACTGAGAGTAATCTTTCTAATTTGTAACCAAGTCAGAAAATAAATAGCACTGTTACTGAATGATAAAATATATTCAAGGTACAAAAACGACAAGTTAGAAAAAGCAAAGTTCTAGACATATGAAAACAAGATAGCTACAAAACAGAGTTAGGGCTAACTTGGCTTCTTTCCTGCATTTCATAAATGCAACCCAGGAACTGGAGAACCAGATCTGAGCTAGCACTCCCTGTATGACGTTTAATAATCACCATTTAAATAGTGTTATTAATGTTACTCATTGACTTCAATGGAGCTATTTCTGACTTTCACCAGAATCTGGTCCTCCAGATGTATATAGCTAAACTGTAATTTCTCTCAACTGGTTTGGATGCTTTCCTCTCAGGCTGAAGGATTCTGGAGTTTCTCTCACCTCAGAATTAAAAGCAGCCACTTCCAATGGCAGTATTAGCAGATGTAATAGTTTCATTTCTGCAGAAGAATGTGGGAGAATAGATTATTACTCTTCCTTACTTGAGTCCTGGGAAAAGAACTGCAGATACTGAAGAGGAAAAGATCAGACAGTCAGCCCTGAAGGTATGGTAGAGGAGAAAACCACTGGGGAGCCACTTCACTTGATTATATGTATAGGTAAAATGTGAAGGGCCTGTGACTTTTGATTACTATATGGATAAGTAATCAGGGCCCAAAGACTTCTATTTGGATTCTGATAGTAATCAAATATCATCAGAATATTAGGAGCCCCTCCATATTTCATATATAAATATCATACAAATCCCAATATCAGCCTGTTCGCCCACCCCTCACAAGAACCAATCTCTCCAGACCAGCATTAAGGTAACAGAAATGGCAGAATGTGCAAAACTTTAATTTGCTAAAACGGAAATAATTTCCAGAGGTTTCACAGATGCAAAGAGACATATAATGATCCACTGTTATATTATCTTAAGATGCATAAAGGGGTTCTCAGCATTTGATTGTTTTAGCCATCTGTTGTGTTTTTATTATAACATAGATCATTGGCGACACATAGGGGGTGTACACAGCTGCAGATGCACCCCCTGAGATTGGAGGTACACCCCGACAGAGGTGCCGCTGACACTGCCAGCAGCACCTGTGGGCAGTCGTCACTTGCCACCCCCTCCCACTGCCACTGACACCACCGTGGCCACCTGCAGGAGCTTCCTGCTCACTGCCACAGCCACTGGCACCACTGCCTATGGGCAATTGCCATGCCCCCCAGCCTCCAGGGGCACACATCATTTATGACCTAGATTGCATGCTCTTTAAAGCAGTAACTGGCTTCTTGATAATTGTGTGCCTGGTGCTAAGCACGATGCATTGAGAATCCCTAAATTAGGCCCTTGGGAGTTACCATTACATAAATAAAGAATATCTACAACAAATGATCCTTTGTACAAATGAAAGGGATAAAAGGGAGAGGCCTACTACCAATTGAAAAGAAATATTATGGCATCACTGAAAGTTATTTCAGGTGAACACCAGGGTTCTAAACTCTAAGGGTATGCAGGCTCATGGATCAATCATGGAGCAACGAATCGTATGAACTCGTGGCAGAGTGCTCCCTTGAAAAACAGGGTGTTATTGTTATTGTTGTAGCATGGAGCTAGACTGTTCTCAGAGGTGGTAGATGACAGAACAAGAAGCAATGGTCTCAAGTTGCAGCAAGGGAAGTTTAGGTTAGATATTAGGAAAAACTGTCTCACCAAGAAGATAGTAAAACACTGGAACAGGTTACCCAGATAGGTTGTGGAATCTCTAGCCTTGGAGATTTTTAAGACCTGGCTAAACAAAGCCTTGACTGGGATGATATAGTTGGAAATGGCCCTGCTTTGAGCAGGGGGTTGGACTAGATGACCTCCTGAGGTCCCTTCCAACCCTAATGTTCTATGATTTCCTCTAAATGTTAATTTAAATCCTTCTACTAGGCTGGCCCAAGATAGCTTCAACCCTTTTTTCCCTCTACAACCATGACACCCCACAGTAGCTAAAGTCAGGACTATTAACCATGTCAAGCAAAATATCTCAGAAAATGAAAAGCAATCCAAAACCTTCTTCTTCTACATTCTTGGTGTTCCATCTACATGATTATAGCATGGTTTGCTGGTCTTGCTAAAGAGTTTGTGAGCTTGATGATCTCCTTCCCATGGAAAGGTCACGGGTTCTGGCAAGACAATATGACCCCTAAATAGTATTAATTAGTGCTTTATTATTAAATGTCCGCTCCTCTGTGTTAGAAAAGGGACATATTGCTTGAGAAAAAAGTTCCCAGCTCCTCCCACCACACTCCTTTCCTTATCTTAAGTAGAGTTGGTATGGAAGCAGTGATAAAGACAGTGACAGAAGGGAACATCCTCTCACTTTAGATGACATCATTCCCCCCTTCACAGCTCTTTCTATGGCATCAGTCACCTCTTCACTGTGCATATTGTGTAGGAGGCATTGGGTGCCTATACACACACTCAGGGTGAGTGGTGGGCGTTTTAATTAGAGCAGCTCCCAGAGAGCTGGTCTAATTAAAATGCCATAGCATCACAAGTATTAAGTCCCAGCACATTTAAAAATGGCTGTGAGATTAGCTCATTTCATGAGCTTTAATTAAAGCACCCCAGTGGCCATTTTTAAACCCATAAAGGCTTATACAAGTGCAGCAGTGCTAGAGCATTCTAATTAAAACATGGAGCAGATTGAATTAATCTCTCTGCTCCAATGTATTCTAATTAGACCGCATCAGAGCATGTGTATAGGCACCCAATATTTCCATTAGCTTTTAGAATATTCATGATGAATTCTTCCTTTATGATGGGGTATTTTTGCAAAAATGTTCATGATTGCTATTATCATCATCCTAGTCATTATGGCAAAGCTGTTCTTTTTCTACCTGGATTTATTATTTGTTGTGTGATACATTTGGGAGCAAACACAGCATCCCTTTATGTATCAGTCATTGGGAATCTTTCTATTCCATTCAGTGGGTGCTGAATGAGACCCAAAGTCCCAACAGTACTGAAAATAATCTCCTTCAGATTTGATCCTACTCCCATAGTAGTCACAGGGAAAACTCCCATTAATAGGTCTTGCTTTGGGTCCTTTGATTCAAAAGGGCTTTTAAAAACATTATTAAGTTATCAAGCAAGCCTCTGCTTGATAAGGCAGGCTCAGAGACCTTGAAGTCTGTTTATCTTGTACCTTACTAGTGAAAGCTATCACTTCAGAATGTCTTGGCTCCTGTTTATATTTCCATCATTTTAAAATACATTTTAGACAACTTGCTATATGAAGGGCAAAGATATACAATATTTAAAAGCGACATCTCACTCAGGATAGTATCCATGTAATTTTTTAAAATTACAGCTGTTTTCAGCCCCATTTTTATCTAAACTTCATAGCCCCAGAAATCATAATCCTGGTCTCATCTCAGTGTCTAACTTCTCAGGCATCACATAGTGAGCTAAGGATTCCTTTGATGCCTCTCCAGTTTTGAAATAACACTGACACAGAGAAAAAGATCTGTCATTCAAATGCCCTTGAATCTCATGCACTCATTTAGCAATACTTAATTTTTTTTCTTCTTCCTGTACCTGTAACTTTTAATCACACATACACATAGAAAAGTCATTGAAGCTTACACATGTTGTTTGTTTCAGACTGAGGGAAGGAGTTCTTTCTTTTTCATGCTGTTGTCATTGTTTTACTTTAAGGATTATCCCCCCTCCCCCCCAAAAAAAAATGTTATCATGAATAAACTTCAATGAGTCCAAGAAACTAAAACCAAAAAAAATCAGTGTTCAAAAGCGGGGGGGAGGCACTTTTTATCTTATCTGCTCTACACATATTTTTAATTCGGAGTCTGACATCATTTACTGGCAAAATGTTAATAGTTACCACAGAGCTAACAACATGAGTGCAGTAATAAGGTTCAAAAGAAAGCTTACAGAGTCTTTCTGTTCCAGATGTCAGCATGGAGAAGTCTGAAAGTTTGGAGTTTTACCTGATGTTGTTCAGAATACTCACTTCCATCTCATCCACTTCCTGTTGCTTTCTTGTCTTTGTGGAGACAAAGTATCAGAATTCCACCTTCACATAGCCAGGCTTACTCTGCAGAGAGTAGGTACATACATTTAGTTGAAACCAGAGTAACTGGTTCCTTCAAGCTTGCCATATATAATTGATAAAATTAAGCTGTTAAATGATCCCTTATTATTACCACCATCATTCTCTGGGACTGGTAGTTTATCTTTTTCAAATCATTGCTTACATGGAAAGGAATCTCAATGGAGATTCCAGGAAGATCCTAATTTTTTCCAAGAGATTTTGGCAACTGTTTTAAGAACCTGTGCTAAACTATAGCATCACCGGAAGGAACATTAAAGAGTAACAGATCTGGCTGTGCTGATCATCAGGATCCTAAAAGGACTCACTCTCTCTCTCTCTAATTACCTTTTCAGTGTGAAAATAATTTCAGTGTTCTTTCTGCAAAGTCTCATATCTGGAAAAAAAATAGTCCCCATTAGGAAAACAATTAAAAATTGAATTTTGTTTCCAGCTCCATTTGTTTCCATTTCATTAAAGGATTTCATTGAGATTTCCAAGGATATAAACAAAAAATATGGCGTGCTCTGAGCAAGAAACTCTGATCTTCCTACAATTTTTCCTTTTCACTTTCAGAATAGCACAGTGTAAATGGTTTTGAACATTTCTCTATTTATGTAAGAAAAGCCAGTTGCATAAGCCTCCATGTGCACTTATACATTTACAATCAGTAAAGTACAATTTCCAAACTTGAGTGCCCAGTGTTAGATATCTACAACCACTTTCAAACACCCAAATAAGTACTCTGGTTATCAGAAATGCTGGTGTCAGTGTTACAGTTCATACTCCCTATATGCTGTGTAGGACACTGAGCACTCATTTCACAGTATTAGGCAAAGCAGAAGCAGTAGTATAACAAGCCTGAAGAGACAGAACTAACAGCAGCCTCCCTGAGCACTGAGGATTAATACAGTGATAAGAGTAGCAGGTGTTGAGGTCCTTGCCTCCTTCCCTTCACAACAAAACTTCAATTTTTGCCTTTTTGTAAATCACTCCCCCTCACTCTTTTCTTTGGAGTGTAGGGGGAAGGTAACAGCCACTTAGAGGTTTGGGAATTCTCCCTTTGTATAGATGCAAGTTTTGGGATGGGAAGAGGGGGCAGGGAAGTGCTAGTTAGAGGGAAAATATCCATTGGAAGAATTTTTGGGGTGAGAGAGAGAAAATTTTAGGTGTGTTGGCCAAGAGCCTCACCAGATGCTCTTGTTAAATCTGCCCTTTTAAGCCTATGACTTACCCTGGCTAGTATATGAGGTTTATTTGCTTGGGGGGGGGGGGAGGCTTTTTTTTTTTTTAAACATCTGGGATGATTCATGGCACATATTTGATATTAGAATTTCTCTCTACTGGTCTGCAAAACATTTGATCCCCAAAGGACTGGGTCCACTAATGATTCACACAATTGCACTAATGTCACGGATGAAACCACATTTCTTTACCCTATGGGGTAAGGGCTGGGTGCAAAGGCCTTGGCTAACAATCCAAAGGGAATTGGGTGAGAAATAACAATTGAAATACTCAGGCCAAGAACAGCATGGCAGTTCAATAAAAATGCCTGATTTCTGATTACGAGGGATGTTGGGTTAACAATGGAGCTCTAGTGCCTGAGGGCCCACCACCAAAAAATAGACAGTAATAAAGCAGCACCCAAGTTAGCAATTTAAAACCCATCGTTAAAATATTTCTTGAAAGTGGGGTTGGCAGAACACTTGGATCTCTCCATAGCAATGCATCATGAAATCACATACAAGGAAACAGTAGATTTATCAAAGAGTATTCTGCTAGAGTGTTCTCTTAGTTGCCCTGTTCTCTAAAACTAGCCAGCCTGGGATATAGTCTGTAGGCAGAGGCAGCGTGGTTCAGTGGGATAACCATGGCAGAGAGACTTCATTTTTAAATTCCATATGGCTGCTAAATGGTTACCTGAACCAGAATCCCTTATGCCTACCTGAGGTTGGAAAGGGACACTCTTAAAATGAAAATACAAAATGTGTAGGTAGAAGGGAGGAAAGGTAGAAAAGAGTAGCTTACATGTTATTCTTAATGCACATATAAATGTTTTACAAATCCCTCAGACATATTTTCCTAGGGTTCTTCCAGTGATAGTTATTGTGAATAAAATGGGATATAACAGTGTACAGGTATTTAGAAAATAATCATCTAAAGGAAAACTGGAGATGTCTAAGAACAGCACAGCAAAGAGCAGCAACAACAGTGTATACCCAAATGAAAAAAAATAGGCTAAACAGGAAAAATAATATTCAGTTAGGAACTGGAGTGATCTGTCATGGGCAGATAGCTACAGAACTGTAATGCTGAGGTTTTTAAGAACAAATTAGCTAAAAACATGAGAAATGTTTTGCCCCTTTGACGGACTTAATGCATCCAAATGTCCAGGCTGAGAGAATCCATTGTGTAAACCAAATTGAACAATTGACAAGACAATGTCTTTGATGAATGCTAGAGGCAGTTGAGGATGAGAATCATTCCCCCTAAAGAAGTAATTTTCTCCCAACATCCCTTTTGCATCCACAAATTAGGCCCTTCAGTCCCTTAGTTGTGTGACTTGTTCAAAGTTAACTGTAAAAACTAATTGCCAGTGCAAAAATATACCCCCAAATTTAGAGGCCATGTCAGAGTCCCTTAAATCAAGGGACAAGGATCAAAGGGGGCAAGAGGGCTCAAAAGCCCCCATGGCTCACCAAAAGCATACGGGAACATCTTCTAGCTAAAAGGGAGGCGTACACCCAATGGAAGGGAGGGGCCATCACCAGGGAGGACTATACCACAGTTGCTCAGGGGTGCAGGGGGGCGGTCAGAAAGGCCAAGGCAGAGGTGGAACTGGGACTAGCTATGCAGATCAAGGACAACAAGAAGTCCTTTTTTAAATGCATAGGGGGCAAAAAGAAGGTACTGGGTAACGTTGGGCCTCTACAAGACACATTAGGGAATCTGGTCATCACACCAGACAACAAAGCTAACCAATTTAACAATTTCTTTGCCTCCATTTTCCTGAGCAGGGACCGGATCAGCCTGCCCCCCACAACCTCCTCAGGCCCCAGGGAGGCACGCCCAGAACTAGAGTCAGTGAGGATCTAGTCAGGGAACTTCTGGAGGGACTGGACGTATTTAAATCAGCTGGTCCTGACGACCTCCACCCCAGAGTGCTGATGTAATTGGCAGAGGTCATTGCGGGACCCCTGGCATGGCTTTACGAGCACTCGTGGTGCTCTGGTGTGGTGCCAGAGGACTGGAAAAGGGCCAATGTGGTCCCCATTTTCACAAAAGGGAGGAAGGAGGACCCAGGAAACTATAGGCCAGCTAGTCTTACCTCGATCCTGGGTAAGCTTTTTGAGAGAATTATCCTGGCACATGTCCATGAGGGGCCAGCAGGGGAGGTTATGCTTAGGGGCAACCAGCATGGGTTCATTAGAGGCAGGTCCTGTCAGACCAACCTGGTGGCCTTCTATGACCAGGTCACAAAATCCTTAGGTGCAGGGGTAGCAGTGGACGTTGTCTTTCTGGACTTCAAGAAGGCCTTCGACACTGGCTCTCACCCCATTCTCATTAAAAAACTAGGGGACTGTGGTGTCGACACCTACACAGTCAAATGGGTCACTAACTGGCTGGAGGGCTGCACCCAGAGAGTGGTGGTGGATAGGTCATTTTCGACCTGGAGGGATGTGGGCAGTGGGGTTCCCCAGGGCTTGGTCTTCGGACCCGCACTGTTCAACATCTTCATCAGTGACTTGGACGAGGGGGTAAAAAGCACCTTGTTCAAATTCGCAGATGACACTAAGATGTGGGGGGAAGTAGACATGCTAGAAGGGAGGAATAGGCTGCAATTGGACCTAGACAGGTTTCAGGGGTGGGCAGATGAGAACAGGATGGGTTTCAACACTGACAAGTGCAAGGTGCTGCACCTGGGGAGGAAGAACCAGCAGCATACCTACAGGCTGGGGAACTCCCTTCTCATCAGTGCAGAGGCAGAAAAAGATCTTGGAATCATTATTGACTTCAAGATGAATATGGGCCAACAGTGTGGGGACACGGTCAGGAAGGCCAACACACCTTGTCATGCATCCACAGATGCATCTTGAGCAGGCCCAAGGAGGTGATCCTTCCCCTCTATGCAGCACTGTTCAGGCCGCAGTTGGAGTACGGCGTCCAGTTCTGGGCGTTGCACTTCAGGAGGGATGTGGACAACTTGGAGCAGGGCCAGAGAAGGGCCACCCACATGATCAGGGGGCAGCAAGGCAGGCCCTACGAGGAGAGGCTAAGGGACCTGAACCTGTTCAGCCTCCACAAGAGAAGGCTGGGGAGATCTAGTGGCCTGTTACAAACTAGTCAGAGGGGACCAGCAGGCATTGGGGGAGTCCCTGTTCCCCCGAGCACTCCCAGGAGTGACAAGAAATAATGGCCACAGGCTGGCAGAGGGTAGATTCAAACTAGACATCAGAAGGCGCTAGTTCACAGTCAGGGCAGCTAGGATCTGGAACAAACTTCCAAGCGAAGTGGTGCTGGCTCCTACCCTGGAGGTCTTTAAGAGGAGGTTAGACAAACACCTTGCTGGGGTTGTTTGACCCCAGTACTTTTTCCTGCTATGGCTGGGGGTTGGACTTGATGATCTGCTAAGGTCCCTTCCAACCCTACCAACTACAAAACTATGAAATATCAGCCTGCATAGGCCAGAGAGAGAGAGAGAAAATGAACTGTGCTTGCCCAGCTGCTACATAGGTGTGAAAGGTAATGAGGTTCAAGGAGCTTCTCTTAATATATCCTCCACCCACCTAAGTGTCAGGCGGACTAAGTAGGCACCATTCAACTCCACTTCTCTAGACAGGCTAGGATAGACATGGATTAGGAGAGACAAAAAGGCTTTTTTTTTTTTTAAGAGCAGGATTAGAAGGAAGCGGGTAAAGGAAGGTGTAAAACAAATAATAGGCAGGCAGGCAGCTCCCCTTCTATCACTGCTTGGAAATGCAGAGGAACCTTTGGAAGAAATAAGACACATGGCTGTGGGTAAAGGGGGGGAGGAATTAGAAACTGTAATTCAATCTAATATTTGAGGCTTGGCAAGTGCACCTATGGGATTTCATGAAAACCCCCGAATCTTTTTCATTTTGGAGCAATTAACCAGATCCCAGCATCGCTGGCTCCAGTGAGCCGCTTAGCTCTCTGTTTTATTACCCATTTCCTTTCCCCCTTGCCAGGACTAGCTCCCATCCTCGCACTTGGGGGAAAAAAAAAAAGCCATGCTGTTACAGTGCCACAAAGGGGCCACCACAGACAAGTGCCAGCCAGTGCATTTCAGAGTGAACACAGAGCACACATAAATGAGGCTCACATTTGGATTGAAATGCTGTTGTGTTCAGTCATTTATGTGTGGCATAATTAAAAACATCCCGCCGTAATTTAATAGTTCCCACCAAGCACAGACATAAAGTCTAGCAATTTTTCCCTCTGCATATTTAACCCTTAGAGACAGAGACAAAAGTAAGAGGAGGAAGGGGGGTAGGAAGCTGGAGAAAGACATAGAGTTCTTTTGAACACATTATTTTTTTTCTTCCTTTGTATTACACTGTTTTGGAGTTGTTGTTGGAGATTTTTTTTTTAACCTTCTCTGATCTTTTGGCTTTTACACAGAGAAAGCACATACCTTTTCAAGGCTGATATAAATAGGAATCCCATTTAAATAGCATTTTTTTAGCCCAAGAGCAGTGAAGCTGAATACAAAATCTTCAATTTGCCTAGTCCAGCATCTGCAGCTAGAGATAGATTTATGTACTATGAAGATGCCAGATTTTTCAGTGTGAAAGAATCAACTGCTAAAAAGGACTTACTATATATGGGCTAGATTTTGCCACCATTACATGCAATGACTACTGTCTTATTACTCAGTCCCTCTCAAATTAATGGCATTACTCACAGAGTAAAGTACTATGAGTACTGCAAGTATCCTTCACTGTGAGTAAAGGAAATACAGTGCAATGACTGAGAGCCTTGGATCCTACCCTGGGGTCGTTTCTAATGGGCACTGGGCATAGGCAATGGACAAGCCTAGTAGGGTTTGTCTATGCCACAGAGATAGTTAAAGTTAATCTCATCGCCAAGGAAATAAGTCCCACCCACCAGTGCTACTCCACATGTCAACCTCAGAAAGTACCAAAAATAGTAAGAACACCGTGGTGGCTCCATGAACCATTGCTTTTGAGTACACCAGAAACCCAGGTCTTGAGCACAGCACCAGAATGAACACTGATGTCATGGTGTGGGCATAACCTTAGGGTCAGGTTTAAATAGGCACCTAGAAGGCTTTGCAAAAGCATTTGTGCACTAATGGCCAGATTTTTTTCCACCTATTAGCCACACACGTGATATTGGGACACCTAATCGTGGTGATATTGTACCCTGCCTTAATCCCTGAAAAATTAATAGAAAAGGCTGGGTGCGGGGAGGCAGAGAGAACAGTTGTCCTCCTCACTGCTTTCTCATGATTCAACCTTAAGGATCAGGTGATGGTGTGTTACAAAAGTAGATGCATTAATGGATTGTCAGGGACTTGAACACAGTGAAATAGAATTGTACTTAGGTGCCTAAGTCCACTTAGACACCCAATAGGTGGAACCGGTGTGACCACTGAATAGGTATGGCGCCTGAAAAAAAATTGAAAATCTCACTAGGCCCCTATCTCCATTGTTCAGTGCCTAAATGCTTTCTAAAGTCTGTCCTTTAGTATCTCTTTGGTATCATCTGCTTCACCTTCTATCTCACGTATCATGGTCAAACCAGGGCCTGATTTTTCATTAGTTTCACATTACATGGATTTGGGAACTCCAATGTCTTATTGCCTCACTGGTAGGAATCACTGCCAATATACATCTATATTTATATATATATTTATTTATATATATTTATTGCTCTAGTTGTTCAGCTCTGCCTTTGCATATATTCCTGTAATGGGCGTGTGCAAGAAATAGTGGGGGGGAAGCACTTTCACTATAGAGCAGTAAACTTTCTGAAGGCTGAGTTGAGCAAATACAGGGGAAAAAACTATATTTTCTGCTAATATTCTTTTCATTTTTGCATGAATTCATTCAGTTCAAGCCTGTGCCCCTATTTCAGTATTTGCTCCCCAGTATTTGAACAGTCAAGTTTTACTACTGTGAACACATGCAGAAAGTGCATTTCACACCTGCTTGAGTAGTCAAAGAAAGCAAACATGACATTCACACACAATTACTTGTGCCAGAAGAGTGCTGTCAGCTCATCCAGTCAGGAATCCAAAATAATACTGTGAAACTATCTGAACAATTGCAATTATCCAGCATAGTCCCCAGCATGAGCAGAGAATACTTACACTGGACTGTTCATATTCACTCCACAGAAATTAAAAAATAGCAAATTATTTGCAAAAGTATTTAAAATAATAAATAAATCAGAGAAAACTTTGACCTGCTCATAGGTATATTCTGCAAGGAGAACAAGAGGCCATATTGGCAAATTCATTAGGAATCCATTGCTCACCTGAACATCCAAGTGACCATGAACATGACAGCTGTTAGTGTTTCTGTTGTAGCAAGACATTACAGTATTCTCACCATAATTCATCATTTTAAGTATGTGAGGAGGAAAGGGAGGATTTTCTAATGGTTAGGGCACTATCCTTGGCCTCTGACAGTCTGGTTTCAACTCCCTGCTTCTCTACCAACCCTCTATGTGACCTTGGGCAACTCACTCAGCCTCTCCACGTCTTCATTTCCCAGCTTCAAACTTCATAAGCATGTTGTGAAAATAAATAAATGAAGATCATGATAGCACACTGCTATCAGTGATAAGGCTCACTAAATACCTCAAAGAGATAGATAGCTTTTATGGTGAAGGTTAGGTGAGTAAATTCCAAACAAAAAAACTCACTAGCTGCAGCTCACGACTACTGTACTGTTGTTTTTGACTGCCACTTGATTGCTGCTTTCATAGCCTCTTGAACAGATTACAGAGCACGACTTGCCAAGATAGAAGAATGAGTCACTCTGCCCTAGTGAAACTGTGGTTTTGTTCCAGCTAGAAATCCTAAGCACGATGTCTTCTACATAAATAAAAATCAGAGCATGTCTTGTACTGGAGCAATTTCTCGCAATGTCATTTTGAAAGAGTACTCTGCTGCAAACCTTTCTGCAAATTAAACCAATCCATCTGCTCATGGAATCCTGCAAAGCATATAAATTTTCAGGGGAGATAGCTGTGGATGATGTTGAAATTAAAATGGGCCAGAGTACTATGTTTCACTAAATGCTTCAAAAGATTTGATTTCTATACAGTGAGCACATCTACACAAAATGCTAACTGTGCAGCAGCCTAATAATACTGCGCATTACAACACAAACAATGCTAATACACTACTGTGCAGTATTATTAGGCTACTTGGCAGTAGCATCACTAAAAAGGCATGCACCAGTGCTACTGCCCAGGAACACCAGTTACTGCACATTAATTTAGTACTTGATTATACAAGTACTAAACTTAATGCATAGTAACTACAGAGCATTAATGAATGTGTAGATGTTCCCAGTAACACTTATTGACCTAAAATAGAACTTTGCTGTGTCCTAAATACACGTAAAGGGAGACAACAAGCTAGCCTTCACCTGTATTTAGCAGTGCCTACCAACAGTAGCTTTTACTTTTTTAAACAATGGTGTTGAGTATTGAGTTTTACCTCATAGGGTAGATGGATGAAAAGGAGCAAACTGGATGGTAGGCATTGGTTGCAGTCTGTTGCTCTTGGTGGCTGAATTAGTGAAATTCTTTGTAGGGCAAACCTTTTATTCCAAGCCAAGACTGGTGGCCCATGAAGAGTTAAGTTGCAACCCCTGGGGTCCTACTCAGCTACTACTCCCCCCAGCACCAGCTGCAACAGTAGCCAGAGTCTCCAGGTTCCTTCCTCTGGCTGCCTCTTCCTGCCTCTGCCTCTGGGGTGTGACAGTGCAGCACACTGTGCAAGAAACTGGGGATGAGTCTGGGGCCGCACGCAGGCAGGTGTGAGTAAATTGGAGCTGTGCAGGTGGAGAAACTGTGCCCACATGGTATAGTGTGGAGGTATACAATGTACCAATGGTGCACCCCCCACTGTGGGGAGTATCAGTGTAGCACACAACCTAGTGGCCCATCTTGCCTTGTGCAGCCCATGTGCTGTATGGCTTCCAGGAGCTTCAAGTTAGACAACCCTATTCCAGGCAATTTTACTGCCTGGGGTTTTGCCTAAATATCAACAGTATGGATGGGCTAGAATCCTGGCATTGTTTTACCACCTCTGCTCTGCACCATCTGCCCTGCCTTCCACATGGATCTCTTTCACCCCTAAATTTCTATCACCTCCTTTCCCCATCTGCTTAAGTGGGCCTACTGTGATGCATCTCTTGAAGTTGGCTATGTTAGAGAAACAGCACAGGGCTTAATGTGATCTACAACAGGAGCCAACAGGCTGGGCTGGAAAGTTGCAAGCAAGCAAGAGTACTATTCAGAGTCACAGATCCCTGCTGTTTAGTTCTCCTCAGGCCCCAGCAACCTGCCTTCCAAAATGTCAGTAGCACCTGCTCCATACTGTTTCCTTCACCTTAACACAAATCCCAAAGCGCAACCCCCAAAGCCTACAGTATATAAAAAAAACCTCTATTCTATCTTTGCACAATGACTTCCAAATTGCAGAAGCCCTGTCTTCTACATTTGTATCTCTTACAAAAGCTTAAAAAATATATTACCACAGCTGAGGCTAAAACCACTCAAAGCCAGAAAAGGTAGGATAGTTGTATGAATCTTCCTTCTAGCGAGGTCATGTTTAGTAACCCATCATGGCCTGCCATTTACTCATTACCTAACTTCAGGCAAGTCACCAGTCTGACTCAATTGAAGCTTGTATCTTTAAGACAGAGATAAAAATATTTAGTCACCTACTGTGCAGTGATGTTGTAGGAATCAGTTAGTTCATATCTGTATAGTGCTTTGCATATATATCATGTGGTACAAACATGCCAACTATTATTGATAAAATGAGCATTTGCATTTATACTGGACATATTACTTAAATGTATGGCAACCATGCAGGCTAGGAACAGAAAATACACATAAACCACATATAAATGATCAGAAACTGGTTCAAATCTATAACACAACAGAAGCGCAATGCACATAAACCACTTTCAAAATGTCTGAAACCAGCTTAAGATAAACCTGGATGGATGTAGTTTCAGACTTAACTGAGTTAGATTAAATTAACTGAGTTAGACTCGAGACCCTCTGGGTTAAAATCCATGGGGAACACAGCACAGGGGATACTATGGTGGGTGGTCTACTACAGACCCCCTACCCAGGGTCAAGACCTTGACCAGGAGTTTGCCAGGGAATTGGCTGAGGCCAGCTGAGGCCGCATGCTCCCAGTGTATGGTTGTCATGGGAGACTTTAACTACCCAGACATCTCATGTGAGGAGTGCTCGGCCAAATCCGAGCGATCACAAAGCTTTCTCTCATGCGTGGATGACCTCTATTTGATGCAGGAAGTCTATGGGCCAATGAGAGGTAAAGCGCTGCTCGACCTGGTACTGGCAACTGGGGATGACCTACTCAGCGACCTATCGATTGAAGGGAAGCTGGTGACAGTGACCACGAGCTGATCACCTTCACCATCTGCTGTAAAACTGGCAAGTCAGTCAGTAATACAGAAGTCCTCAATTTCAGGAAAGCTGAGATTGACAAGCTCAGGAGGCTTGTCAGTGAGGCCCTAAAAGGCCACAATCCAAAGAGGAGGGGAGTTCAAGACGAGTGGTTGCTCCTCAAGGGAGCGATCCTGGACACACAAGCAAAGGCTATCCCGTCTCGGAAGAAAGGCAGCAAGAGGGCACAGCAGACCCCCTGGCTCTCCAAGGAACTAGCAGACCTCCTGTGGCTAAAAAGAAAGGCCTACAAAGGATGGAGGACTGGAACCACCACCAAGGAGAAATACTCTGCTCTGGTCTGGACCTGCAGAGAGCAAACCAGGAAAGCCAAGGCTGCGATGGAACTCCAGCTAGCTACAAATATCAAGGACAATAAAAAGTCCTTTTTCAGATCTGTGGGGAGCCAGAGGAAAAGCAAGGGCAACATTGGACCCCTGCTAAACCAGATGGGACAACTGATAACTCATGCCCATGAAAAAGCAAGCTTGCTTAATGGGTACTTTGCATCAGTTTTTCACCAGTCCCATGGGACCCACCTGCCCACTGTGGGTCAGGGAAGCCCAGGGGAGGGAGACTCCTTACCCTCCATCGAAGCTGACCTCGCGAAGGAACACCTTGACAGGCTGGATACTTTCAGGTCAGCCGGCCCTGACAGTTTACACCCAAGGGTACTGAAGGAGCTGGCAAGCATCATCATTCAGCCCCTGGCACGGATCTTTGAGAACTCCTGGTGCTCTGGTGAAGTGCCCGAAGATTGGAAGAAGGCCAACGTGGTGCCTATCTTCAAGAGGAAAGTAGATCCGGAAAACTACAGGCCCATCAGCCTGACCTCTATCCTGGGGAAGGTCTTGGAAAAAGCTTATCAAAGATGCCATCCTTAACAGCCTAGCTGACAGCAATCTCCTGAGGGATACCCAGCACGGGTTTGTTGCGGGTAGGTCTTGCTTGACCAATCTCATTTCTTTTTACAACCAGGTGACCTATCACCTGGAAAAGGGGTAAGAGATTGATGTCATATATCTTGACTTTAAAAAACCTTTCGATCTGGTATCCCATGATCACCTCTTGGCAAAACTGGCTAACTGCAGCCTCAACCTCACCACGATCTGGTGGCTGGGGAATTGGCTCCACAGCAGGACCCAGAGGGTGGTGGTTGACGGAAGTCAATCGTTGTGGTGTGCTGTGACCAGTGGGGTCCGTCAAGGCTCTGTCCTAGGGCCTATACTTTTTAACAGCTTCATCAATTATGTAGACATTGGTGTCAGCAGTGGGCTGGCCAAGTTTGCCAATGACACCAAACTCTTGGGTAAAGCATGCACACCTGAGGACAGGAGGGTGATCCAGGCAGATCTTGACAGGCTCATGAAATGGGTGGATGAGAACCTGATGGTGTTTAACATCAAAAACTGCAAGGTTCTCCACCTTGGGAGGAAAAACCTGCAGCATGCTTATAGGCTCGGCAGAGCTATGCTGGTTAGCGCTACAGATGAAAGGGACTTGGGGGCCATGACTGACCACAAGATGAACATGCGCCTTCAATGTGATGCCGCAATGAGTAAAGCGAGCAAAACGCCGGCTTGCATCCATAGATGCTTCTCAAGCAAATCCCGGGACGTCATTCTCCTCTTGTACTCGGCCTTGGTGAGGCCGCAGCTAGAGTACTGTGTCCAGTTTTGGGCTCCACAATTCAAAAAGGATGTGGAGAAGCTTGAGAGAGTGCAGAGGAGAGCCACACACATGATCAGAGATCAGGAAAACAAACCTTATGATTAGAGGCTGAGAGCCATGGGACTCTTCAGCCTAGAAAAGTGCAGGCTCAGGGGTGATCTGGTGGCCACCTATAAGTTTATCAGGGGTGTTCACCAGGATCTGGGGGAAAGTCTGTTCACCAGAGCACCTGAAGGGATGACAAGGTCGAACAGTCCTCCATGACTGTTTCAGGCTGGACATAAGGAACAACTTCTTTACTGTCTCAGCCCCCAAGGTTTGGAATAGACTGTCACCAAAGGTGGTTCAAGCACCCACTTTGAACACCTTCAAGACACATTTGGAGGTTTATCTTGCTGGGATCCTATGATCCCTGCTGACTACCTGCCCCTGGGGCAGGGGGCTGGACTCAGTGATCCTTCAGGGTCCCTTCCAGCCCCAATGTCTATGAATCTATGAAATTGGTTTATTGAACTTCTGTCCCAGATCCCCTCCAGATTCAAGTTAACTCACAGTCCCCCACCATCTCAAGATGCTCTGCACCTCTCCCCAAGCCCCCTCGCAGGGTGGGCAGGCTAGCCTTGGCCCAAGCTGTCTGCTGCAGCCAGCAGACAGGCATGCCCTAGCACCCCCTGGGTTCTGACCCGTACCATTGCAGGCACGTAGCTGCATTTCTAGAATCAAAAGTGAATGCCTGTTCACTTGCTTAACAGTTCAATCTAGGCAACTTAAACTAACCTGCAAAGATTGAATCAATTCAGCCTCGGACTTGTTGACTGTCTGTACTTAACCAAACTGTTGTAATAGGAAACATTTTTACCATAAAAGTGTGAAGTGTCAGGTGGTTAAAGTTACCCTATCAATAGCAGTAACACTACTTTACAATATAAGACCTTTCATTCTGAACAGTTCCAAAGGTCTTCATAAAATACATCACCCCTGAAATGCAGCTACTTCTACCTTTGAGAATGGCAATCACCTGACCCTGTGCAGCTGTTGCAGGGGGAAATAATTACAGTCAAGAACACTGGAGCAAACTACTACTTTTATGAAATGCACCATGGGATCTTTAATGTCCACACATGGTAGACAGGAATTCAAAAGCCAGCCCTACAAATGTGACTAAGCATATTGCTGAATATATGAGAAATGTCATTCAATTCTACTAGTATATTCATGGTAGTATCACACCTGGTTATAGGAGCCTAATTCTCTCTTATACTGAGGCCCTGGCAGCATAAACTGGTGTTAGTATGAGTAACACTCACTAGAAGTAATTGTATCTTACACCCACTTTAAGGCCCCTTTACCTTGCATTACATTACATAAATTTAAAATCAAGCTTAAGGCTTTGAAGGATTGAGCCCTTGGTTTTAAAGGCCACATCAACAAGATTCCTCTACAATCAATCCTATGTTTTGCATGCTAGTCAGAATGCACTTTCCTGGGAAATGCAACACAATAAATGGGTAATGGTTAGCATCACATTTGAAATTAATACATCCCAGTGATTAAAATCCAGGCAACAGAAATAAACACATCAGCAGGACATGCTGCACAATACTGAGTTGGGATTCTTTTATGACTTTCTTGATTGTTAAATACTGTGTGAGAAAAATGTTGCTCAAAGTTAACCATCTGTCTTTGGTTTATTTTGAGTGCATTACAATCAGCAGTAATCATTTTAAGCCTAAAATCAGTAAACTTGGTTGTACTTGTGGGACACTAATTGCTGCAATAGATTATTTTTTATTGCATTTATTAGCATCTTCTTTTTTCATTAGGTTAATCCATGTTTAAATGGCTAAGTACATTATGCTAGAGTAAAGGCTTTCCTGCCCTGTTAAAATCTTTAATATTTCTCCTGTCCCAAATCAAGAAGCAAAATCTAAATCATGAAATCGTTACAAACAAAAATCAAGGGAAAAAATTGTTCAGGTCAAGCAAAATGTCTTACTTGATCACTTTTAAACATTTTATTCCAGTTTTGACCTTTTTTCATGATTAACTTAACATTCTACAAAAAGTCATTTGAACTCAAGCAAGAAGTTTTCATTTAGAAAATATCTAAAAGTTTTATTAATTTGAAACTTGTATTTCCCAAGTTGAAATATTTGTTGAAGCCAACCCATTCCCATGAACTGTTTGGTTTAAATGAACTGGCATGTTCTGATGAAAAATGTTTCATCAGAAAATTCCCAACTAGCTCTACTATAAGCACTTATGACGTCAGGGTAGGAAACTCCCACAGTCTCAAGACATTTGAACAATCCCTCATGCAGACAGTCTCAAACACGATGAGATTCCTTTCCTGATTTGCCTCCATAAGGGATCACTTGCTGATGTGTCACATCGAGCTTCTTTGCATATGGTATCATAGTAATTCCCTGCAGGTTCTGTGCTGGTGTTCTTTGTTCGTATTACAAGGGTAATAAAACAGCTGCCTTCTCACAAGCCCTCCATTCCAACCAGCCTGTTATTCACAGTCAAAGCCATGGAAGAATTTCCTCTGCTGGACAGGCTGCTGTGCTTTGGTCTCACCATATTATACAGATGTACTCTATGCTTCCTGGGTCAAGTAGCTTACAATACAGTCTAACTGGAGTCTGGCTTTTCTGACCTGTTTCTCTGACACACCATCTGTGCCTGACCCTTTCACAAAGTCTGACCTTCTGGCCGAGTTGCCCTCAAGACCAGCTCTGATCCCCAGACTTCCAGGTAGGTTTAGCATACAACTTCCCAGAATTCTGCTATGTGGGGATTCCAGCGTATAGCTCACCTCTTCAGAGATATGAGATTGAAGAAGCAGGCCAACACACAGGCTTTGAAAAGAGTCAACTGGCCATGTTAGTCTGAAGTCAGACTGTAGGGCAGTGTGAAAACTTAGAGCAGTGGTCTCCAACCTTAAGTAGGAGACAACCTTTGGCATTTAAAAGCAACACAAGCTCTATCGTGTGCTGCCGCCACTGCATCCTGCCCCCTGCCTGCCCAGCAGGTAACTCTGTGGGAAGGGAAGGAAAGGGCAGATCAAGGCAGAGGAAGAAAAAAATATTTGGGGGCGCACCTCCCCAGCAGGTAAGTCCCACCCAGCCGGGGCATCTGCCACCACCACCCCCACACCCCCAGCTGTTAAGTCTGTGGGGGGGAAAGGGGGGGGACAGACTGAGGCAGAGGGAGAAAAAATTATTTGGGGGCATGCCTCCCCAGCAAGTAAATCCCACCCCTGCTCCTGCCTCTGCGGCACTGTCCCTCACTGCAGGGGCCTCAGTCTAGCCCCCATCTCTTCCCCACCCCCCACAGACTGACCTGCTGGGTTGAGGCATGCGTGTGCATGCACGTGGGCACTCAGCCCCCCACCCCAGCCTCGGATCAGCTCCAAGATCTACTGGTGGATAGAGATCCACTGATTGGTGACTACTGCCTTAGAGACTAACTAGTTTAGAGAGACATGAGCTTTCATAACAGCTATAAATGGTCCATAGTCTGTACAAACTAGTTAGTGGGTATGTCTACATAAGATGCTGACTACACAGTAGCTGATACTACTGCACAATAGCATCACATGGAAAAACCTTGACACAACACTACTGTGCAGTAGCATCATAAAAATGGTATTCACTTGTTTATACAAGTAGTATACAATGTGCAGTAGCCACTGCACAGTAGTGTCTCATGTAGAGGTGGCCGTAAGATGCTGTCCTACCCTACCTTCTGACAGACTTTGTAGGCATTCCAAAATCAAATCACTCTAGATCTAGATTTAGACTACAGATCTAGAGACCGAGACAAAACAGTACAACTCCTCCAACCATTTCCCTGCCTCAGTTCCCTCACTGCTCTCAATCATTTTGTGGCCTTGGGCCAAAATCTGCTGAGCATCTTCCCACACAGTTTCCTCACCAAATCACAGAGTATCTCTTTTTACTCTGTAGAATGCTTCCTTCTTCCTCCACCTGTCCCACAGTTTACAAGGATGTTGGTGTTACAAGAGCAGACTCTTCTTTCTTGACCAGGATTCCTCTACTTCTAAAAACATTTCCTCCTTGCAGAGGTTCTACAGATTTAAGAGCCAGAACTAATACCTGATCTCTGTTATGCTTCTGAGGAAGTGTCATTCCTTCACGCTCAGCTCATGCAGAGAGGTTACAAAAAAAAAAAAATGGCTTTAACCAAGATGTAGCTCTCTCCAGATAAAATATTTTTAGGTGCAGATAGCCTTTGAATATCAACTAGGTTCTGGACAGATGCATCAGCATCACTCCTCTATCTTGTCAGCATAAGGAGTATGAAATAGTACACAGTAAAAGGGGATCACAGACATTTGGATGTAGATAGTTTATAAAAATCAAACTGAAATTTCCAAGTTGTACACACTGCCCAAATCATCACACTATCACTTTATCCAGAACTCCAGAGAGTAGATTGGAGAGATTTTTTTTGCACTTCTTGGTTGATTCAGTCTTTGGCCTTATGGTTTTAACTCCACCCAAAGCATTGTGTAATTTCCTAGAAATGTACTGTCTGTCATGTCTTATTGTTTAATTGCAATCTTATTTGTTATTGATACATGTCTGTTTCTTGAGTAGGCTGTGTTTACTTTCTTGCCCTCCTAGCAATGGCATGTTCAGCATCCTATGTCACTGTCACTGTCTTACCATTCAGGGCCTGCATTTACTGTGGAAACCAGGCCTGTCTAACTGGCAGCCTCCAGGCTGCATGTGGCCTATGAAGAATTAGTTTGCATCCCCTGGGCTACCACCCAGCCACCACTCTCCCATCTCTCTAGCTACAGCAGCAGCAGCCAGAGGTTCCAGGGTCCCTCCTCCATCTGGCTTCTACTTTCTGCCCTGCCCATGGCATGGGGTGCTGGCACAGCATGGCAGAGCAGATAAGCCCATGCCCAGGGAGGTGAAGGTGGGGCTGGGGCACCTATGCCTGTGCACGCATATGTGTAGTGCAGTAGTGAGGTGTGAGGGGAAGAAGAGTGCCCACATGCTCAATGCAGGGAAGTGGTGGGTAGGGAGTACCCATGTGTTCAGTGCAGCAGGGAACACCGGGGGAGCGGGGGGGGAGGCGGGGGTCATGGCCCCTGCCAGTGTGGCTCCTCAGTGAGGCCCATGGGACATGCAGCCCACAGCTGCTAAAAAGTTGAACAACCATGGTAACTTTTACCCTGCTATAGACATTTGCCAGAGAAAGAGAAAGTGATGCAGCCATTATCTTGAGATTGGCCTGAATATTAAATATCTCAGAATGGACAATGCAGTATGTTCCATCATACAGTTTTGAATTCCAAATTACTGCTTATTATTTTTAGTGTTTGTGCATTTCCTTTAATATGTAAGAAAGAACAGATGATGTACAAGACAACTGCATTAAATTGCTGTATTATGGCATTACTTTGAAGCATTTGTTTTGTCATTTGGCAGGGTGGGGAGGGGAAGAGTTCCTCTTCCGTCTATTTTTATTACAAGAAGTAACTTTAACAGACTCTGAAGAGCATGGATGATGACCACAACGTAAGGGTTTTGAAATGCTAACAAGTAAAACTAACTAGGTATGATATAAGCTTAGCAATTACTAAAAGTCAGTGCACCAAGTCTGAAGTCAAGTTTGAACCTTCCCAAAATACAATGTTGTTTGGATGCAAGAAAAGGAAAGCAGCCAGAAACAGCTATAGTGATGTTCTCAAGACTGGAATGTAGTGAGCATACATAGAAATCCATGGTGACAGTAGCCAGGGCTACAAAATTATCCTCTTTTATGAGGATATTTACTTCCATAACTATAATATGATCTGAGCCCTGAATCATTACTCACCCAAATTTCCATGGAAATTAGTTGAGTGAGGCCTGAAGAATTCCCCTAAATATCTGATAATACCATAATATTTATGGTAAGTTACAGAGGTAACTAATGCTGAACTAACAATACCCTGAAATTACTCTTTGTGACAGGAGGCCATCCTGGGGCCAAGATCTCATGTCAGTCTGCCCACCTGTCTATATGGGGCAGTCTGCCCAGTCTCGTCTGCCACAACTTTGCTGGTATAAAGTTACTGCCTCTGTGGCTGGCAGCCAACTGCTGCCTCTGCCTGGCTTGCCTAAGTTTGAAAATGGTCACCTTAGTCAGGCACCTGCCAGCTGCCTTCTCCAATAGCTCCAGCCCCTAAAGTGGCAGGCACCAAAAGTGCACTGACACACTCTTATTACCACTTACTGGGGATCCATTTATTCTTTCCATTTTATTATTTTCTTTCACAGTGAGCAATTGCAAAACTGACCAAGTTTTCTTGGTTGGGAATTCCTGTCAAATAGAAATTATACATTGAAAAAGTTGTTACAGAGTAATTACTGAAAAGCTAGGACAGGTACTCCTTGTTAGCATGCATTCCTTTCCCCTGCCCTTTGAGGGACCTGTCCTTTTCCCTTTCTGAGGGGGGAAACTGGTCTCTGGAACTAGCAACATGTTTTTGTTGCCTGATTCTCCTCTTGCTGCAATCAACATTGCCCAAAATGTAGCAAGTGCCTGTTTAAAAGTTGCACATCAGGCCTTTGGAGCTCAGAAGCAATAACTGAATTCTGTTTGTTTTGGCACAGAATATATTTCAGTTTGGAAATTTTCGGCCAGAGTCTGATGTCATTTACAGCAGTCTAGATATGAACGTCCAAAGAAATAACAGATATGCAGTTATTACAAATGACACTAGTGCAAGACAGAGCAGAATGAGATCCTGAAATTGTGTGATTTGGGGACAAGGGGCAAATGATGCCAAGTTGGTTATAACTGTAGATCTATTAACTGATGGAAATGGAGTTTTTACCTTTAAGAGAGGGTGATTAAGCTCAGGGTTTAGATTTAAACCTGTTACAAGCGACAGATATGGGGCACAGAGCAGAATATCTGTCTCCATCCCAATCATTTCCATAAGAGCCCAAAGAATCTATTCTTACATTAGAAAAAAGTCTAGCCCTTGTGGCTGAAAAGAAATCTTTTTGAATGTGACCCCAGTGGGACTTGGGGAACTGCCTGAATCTGCAGAAGCGGAAAAAGTGAGGAAGCTTTGAAAAATAGCTGTGAAAGGTATGAAATACTTCCTTTTTATCTCAGTAAAACGTAAACTCAAAAGGCTTCCTAAGGGCATTTAAAATGCCTACATATAACTAACTAACAGAAAGAAGAAGGGAATAAAAGTCTGTCTTTAAGACAAGAAAAGACAGCTCATGTCATTACTAATAGAAGACAGGGAAAAATTACATATTTGTTTGCTGAGTACCGTATTTTCTCATATACAACACACCCCAGAAAAATATGTAACTTGTTTTTGAAAGGGAGAATAAAGAAAAGATCTTTTCTTGTAGTAACTAAGTAACAAAAGCTGAAGAGCCAGTCTATTCATTGTTCTGCTCATTATGTGTGTGCAGATTTTACTTTCACTTTTTGCCCAGTAACAGGCAGAAATGGTTTTTACCTGTCCCTCGCCTGCAAAAGCTGGCATCAGCTAGTACGAATACTTGTAAGCTCTTATTCTCCCACTCTACACTTTGTTCTCTAATGTTTATAAGCATAAAAAATATCCTGTCTTTAAAATGAATTTATACATCAAGTTAGTAAATGATAAAATCTGAGGATTTTGTTTCCAACCACAGGGCTATGAGAAATATACAGAGAGATATAGAAGCACTCCTGTAACTATTAGGAGCTTTCCACCAGAATTTCTTTCCTGAAAGTTGCATTTGTGTTCTTGGTAGTTCTGGTATGATGCATCAATCATGCAATTTTTCAAGCATAGTCAGGTTCAGGAACCCATGAATCCCGTTGCTGCAGGGGATTGGAGAGATGATTTGTGTAAAGGACTCCTAAATTACAGAATTGATTTTTCATGGAAGAAGTTTTGTCTAAATATTTCAATATGCTTACTGCTGTTTTACTGGTTATGTTCACACAAAGGAGACACAATGATAAAATAACTGAATGATTCTCAAGCTCTCTGTTAAAATAGCAAAATATCTTCATGGAGTATACTACCCTCCAGTTGGTACTTAGTCCAGTGCCCTTTTAAGTTCTCCAAGGCCTTCTAATGAGAAAATAAATTTAAAATGGCCACCCACTGCCTATGAAAGCAGATACCATGTTATTAATATAATGTTTCCTTATACTTTATTATTCAGCCACTGTGTGTGTGCTGTGCAGAGTCTCAGATAGGAGATAGTAAGTAAGGGAAGATAATGCTAGAATTCACATTGTGTAGAATCCTGTTGATTGTTGCCTCTAAGTTCCAAATACTTTCTTTATCATTTACTATTTGAAGAAAGACTGATCTCATATATCATGACAACTAGTATAATTCAACTGCAAAAGAGATTACTCCAAGATGCTCCCAAAAACATAAGCAGTTTCTTACTAAGATTTAAGGTACTTCTCCTACTGGCTATCTACTGAGACTTCAAGCATCTCCAGTTGCAAACAACAAAAAGCTTGAAGAGTTGGCCAGCTGCCTACGTAGCAGAACTGCATTTTAAAAACTGACTTTTGTCTTTTATAGTTGTTGTGCAGGTATTATTTCTGTTTCGTTTCATTTTTTGTTATATTTTGTAACTGTTCATGCTGATCTTCAGGTTTTGGGATAAAAGCCAAGTCTGTTCAGTCTTAAATATCATTCACCTTTACACTTACCGAAGACTGGTAGTTTTTAAAAAATCATTATAATTTCATAACATTTAATGTCATTGTTCCACGATAACAGTTAAACTGTTTTTGTAATTAGCATAAGTTTTTAACCTACTGAAGACTGAAGTCTCACTCTGCACTACTCTAATGCTTAAAATATTTTACCATTATTTGACAATCTTTGACCAGTCAATTGACTATGTATATCTGACAGTCAAATGCCCAACCTATATTCAGGATGATTCAACATATAACTCAGAAGGACATCCAGTCTTGATGGATAGTCCACCCACATACCTTCATTTTAAAATGTGTTCCTTGTTTCTACTTTCTAGCCACTAGGCTTTGCAATTCCTTCATTTGCTAGAATAAAGAGATATCTCAAATGTCCGCACCTTCAGTTCACATACACAGGAATCCAGTCACTCCTAACCTCCTTATGATTAAGCTAAATAGACTTAGCATCATAAGTCTCTTCTCTTACCATGTTTTTTTTTTCCTGAAGAAAAAGGAGATAAACATGAGGAACAAGCAGAAATACAAGAGTGCGGAGTAATGGTGATGCCAATCCTGATTTCCCCATGCTTCCCACAGGCAGCTATTGTCTCACTGTCCCATACTGCAGTGACAAGCAGATCACACCCAAATTCTGCAGTAAAGAGTTATCAAGGTATCATCAAAGCCAAAACACGATGGTGGTGTCTATTTTATTAATAATGATTTAGCTGATCACACAAGAGAACTAGGGCTAATCTTTTGCCAACACATTCAATAAACACATAGATCTAGATCAAAACCATAACACCACTTGCATTTCATTAATCACTGCGATTATTAATTGCTTGTATGGTGCCACAAGTGGATAGAGTGCTTTATAAAAACAGAGCAAGATTTGTTCCTTCCTAAATTGTTACTTGAGCCAAACACCTGCAGAACAGGCATGCTGCTACATTTGAGGAATGCCAGGAGAGAACTCAAGAGCTTTGAAATCAAAATTTTGACAGAAAACAGCATAGGATTTCATTTTCCCTATCTTGTATCATATATATGTAAATGCCATGTATGGAAAGGACGCTTCCTCTCAATGATTCCGTCGTAGTAAAGAGGACAAACCTCAGCTGACAGTAAAACAGCACAGACCAGACTATAATGGGCTGTTTTGACTTTATCACTACGTAGAAAATAGGTTGCAACATATCTTTTCCGTCCAAAAAGTTGTAGGGAAATAATTTGTATGAGAGTGACACTGAACTTGTAAGCTCCCCAAATGAGAAAGGGTGGAATTAGTTTATCATCCAAAGATACTGGAAAAGTAGGCCCCTGAAAATGGCAATATGCAAGGGAAGTACCTATCTCATGGGTGGGAAGATATCAAGGAGGATCCCAGTTTAAGAATTTGAATTAAAATCAGGAGTACAATGATTTTAACTGCTTTTTTCTTTCAAAGAAAGCAGGTATTACATTTAAAGGCTGTAAAGGCTGAGTAAAGACTGCAGGATTGGTCCTATGTGCATAGAAAAAAGATGAATTGATATTCTAGAAATCAGGGACTGCAGAACACCTGAGCAGTGAAGCACATCTGGAACTGCAAAGCTAAAGGAAAAGAATAAAAAAGTGTTCAACACTAAATTAAATAAGTCCATGCTTATTCCTAGTAGGAAATACAAAGCATACGTTCTTTTTCAGAAACTACACTACAGCAACTAACTTAAATGTGAGCTAGAAAGAGGCATCTGGGATCTACACCAATTTATTTCTTTGACTTTTTATTTATTAAAAAAGCTCATTCATAAATAAACCCAAATTGAGTTCACTATCTCTATGCATCAGCAGGAGTACTGGATATAAGATCAGAAGGTCATCAGATGCTACTCTCCCCACAACGCAGGTGGTCGTGGGTTCTTGGCCTACTTTTGAATGTTAGTGCTGGCCAGTAGCAGAACATTAAAACCAGGAAGAATGAACAACACTGCGATGTTATAAGTGGTCCCAAGCATTGTGGCTGTGCGTAAAGAAAGAATACTGGAAAAAATAATGTTCTGTGAAAAAAATTAGATTTATTAAGCAAGCAAGAGGTTACCATGCAGCATATTCATACTTTCAGAACTCAGATATAGTTACAATTAATAGATGGGAAACAGTATGATATTTAAATTTAAAAATTAGAGCTTCAAAAAAGTGCTTTATGACTAACAGCTAGTTTGTAATGCACAATGATGGTATTTCTGCCTCTACTAATAACAAGTCTAATTCTGCTCTGCTTCAGCATGGGTAATTCCCATTAATGACAATGGGGAGCTATGAGCATATATATTGAGAGAACAGACACTACACTAAATAAAATGCTGATACATATTCTGTTTTCTACTCATTTTTTCCTCTCAAGATATTACATGTTATTAAATTATTTAATTGCCTGGATTTATTTTTTATGTATGACAGATTTTAAGGACTGTAAAATAAAGAACCAAGGAAATTAAATATTTAAGCATACAATACATGCCAAGACTGTAAGAATGATATATAAGATAATGTTTTTGCTGAAGAGCCAGCCATAATGACAGGTCTGTCAACATTTCTGTTGTAGGTACTATATATGTGCTTTTTTCTAATAATGCTTGCAAGTTCTGCTGAAACAGCAAAGCATACTTTGTTATGAGCACTAAGTGACCCTAAAGCCGTCATTGTTTTTTTTCAGGTTAAAACTCAACATAAGAAGTTCTCTCAGCCTCTGCATTGCTAGACCTCAACTGATGTGCACTGAAATACAGATGTGCTTTATCATTTTTAATATATGCACAAATTTCTTAGGACAAAAACTAAAGCACATAAAAGCTATGCCACAAATTTGTGGTTCCTAAACCCAGAATTTCCTCCTCCACTCGGTACAAATGTTTTTTATGCCATTCGGATTCCTGACAGTCAATGCAAGTTGCACTACTAAAATTTCTCCATATAGTTTCAGCAGAAATTACGTAGAGGTCTTTTTCAGCTTTGCTTTTAAGATAAAGGAAAACAAAGATAAATAGACAATCTGATTAATTTCCAAATTATTTAGATTATATACTTGCTCAGTCTTTCCTCACTGGAATTTTATAATGAAATTCTGCTTTAGGAGAAATGGGTCAAAGAACTAGTAACCTGACAGAAAGTCTCTCATTTTGGTCACTAGTTCTAAACAAGCTACATTCAGTAACAAATGACCAGATGTCATCATCTCATGCCTGCTGATTATTACCACCTGCTCATAAGTCATTAGTGTCTCTGATGTCTAGGCACGATAGATTCGTTGTTTCAGAAAACTTGAAGTGCACTGGTTTGTATAAACAGATGTAAGCAGTTTCTCAAAAAGCTTTTCTGTAGGGAGACCTGGGACTGAAATCCAGGTTTTCCCCTTCCAAGGAGAATTCCAGAACCACAAGGTTATAGTTCTTATAACCCAATGCATTTTTTATTCTTTCCTACAGCGTGGCACAGCTTCAATCAGATGCGCGGAAAATGCCACCATCCAGAAAAACTAATCACCTAGTGGTTAAGTTATAGGGGAATGAGAAGTGGGAAACATGGTTTTGAACCTCCTCATGAAAAGGAAAGAATTTGAACCTAGGCCTAGCTTATCTTGAGTAAGTGATTTAACCACTAGGGTATTATATAAGAGAACCAACACCACCTGCCTCCTCCTTCAGCTGTGTTTCAAAAGGAAAGAGAATGATCTCTGCCTAGGTTATGGAAAGAAAGGATGTGGACTGTAGGCTATGGATCCTATGTGGATGAAACCAGCTTTCTGGGTGAGTTATCTGGCAGAAGGGACTTTAAGACTGACCCCTTTCTTTAACATTTCTGTATTGCAGTGGTATAACTAGCGTGAAGCAACCATGCCAGCCAGCCCAAGTGCCAACTTGGCAGGTGGAGGGAGGGAGAAGAGGGAAGGGCACAGAACACAGAAAAAAATAACCATCCCTGCAGTCACACAATCACACCAGCAACATGGTGGCAAATGGCATACGCCGTTGCCCCTGTATGTTGCAATATGCAAGGGGAGTACCTATTGTTACACCTTGTTACAGCACTGCCCTGCTGGCTAGCTCCAGACAGTTGCATACTGAGAATACTGACTTTAGACAGCTTCCTACTCAGTGTACTGCCTATTTCAGACCCCACTGCAAAGCACTGAGAGCTTAACTGCATCAGGAAACAAGTAGCTTCAATCAGACCTGGATTCCACTCCTAGTGTCAGAAGAACATAACTGTCATGTTGAACAAGACCAAAAGTCTAGTTTCATAGTAGGTAAGGTCAGAAGGGAACTGAGCAGATCATCAAGTCCAACCCCCTGCCATGGGCAGGAAAGAATACTGGGGTCAAACAACCCCGGCAAGGTGATTGTCTAGCCTCCTTTTGAAGAACCCCAGGGTAGGAGCAAACACCACTTCCCTTGGAAGTTGGTTCCAGATCCTAGCCGCCCTGACTGTGAAGTAGTGCTTCCTGATGTCTAGCCAGAATCTACTCTCAGTCAACTTATGGCCATTAGTCCTTGTTACTCCCGGTAGTGCTCGGGGAAAGAGGGACTCTCCCATTGCCTGCTGGTCCCCCTTGGCAAGTTTATAAACAGCCACTAGATCCCCCTCTCAGCCTTCTCTTGTGGAGGCTGAACAGGTTCAGGTCCCATAGCCTCTCCTCATAGGGCCTGCCCTGCTGCGCCCTGATCATGTGAGTGGCCCTCCTTTGGACCCTCTCGATGCTGTCCACATCCCACCCAGAACTGGATGCAGTACTCCAACTGCAGCCTGACCAGTGTCGCACAGAGAGGGAGGATCACCTCCTTGGACCTGTTTGTGATGCATCTGTGGTTGCATGACAAGGTGCAGTTGGCCTTACTGACTGTGTCCTCGCATTGGTGGCCCATGTTCATCTGGGAGTCAACAGCGACTCCAGGATCCTTTTCTGCCTCTGTGCTGATGAGAAGGGAGTTCTCCAGCCTGTAGGTATGCTGCTGGTTCTTCCTCCTCAGGTACAATACCTTGCACTTGTCAGTATTGAAACCCATCCTATTCTTATCCTCCCACCCCTGTAACCTAGTTGTTCTCAGCCTCCCACCCCTAGATCTAGTTGTAGCCTGTCCCTGTCTTCTAGCATGCCCACCTCTCTCCACATCTTAGTGTCATCTGTGAATTTGAACAAGGTGCTTTTCACCCCCTTGTCTAAGTCGCTGATGAAGATGTTGAACAGTGCGGGCCCGAGGACCCAGCCCTGGGGAACCCCACTGCCCACATCCCTCCAGGTTGAAAATGACCCATCCACCACCACTCTCTGGGTGTGGCCCTCCAGCCAATTTTCAACCTATCTGACTGTGTAGGCATCGACACCACAGTCGCCTAATTTTTTAATGAGAATGGGGTGAGAGACAGTGTCAAAGGCCTTCCTAAAGACCAGAAAGACTACGTCCACTGCGACACCTGCATCCAAGGATTTTGTGACCTGGTAGATAGAAATCAACCAGGCTGGTCTGACAGAACTGACCTCCGGTGAACCCATGTTGATTGCCCCTAAGCATTATCTCCCCTGCTGGTCCCTCGCAGATGTGCTCCTGGATAATTTTCTCAAAGAGTTTCCCCAGGACAGAGGTAAGATTAATGGGGCCTATAGTTTCCTGGGTTCCCCTTCCTCCCTTTTTTGAAAATGGGGACCACATTGGCCCTTTTCCAGTCCTCTGGCACCACACCAGAGCACCACGAATGCTCATAAAGCTGTGCCTGGGGTCCTGCAATGACCTCTGCCAATTCCCTCAGCACTCTGGGGTGGAGATCATCAGGACCTGCTGATTTGAACACATCTAGCCCCACCAGAAGTTCCCTGACTAGGCCCTCACTGACCCTGGGCTTGGCTGTGCCTCCCCTGGGTCTATCTAGGATCCCAATGTGAGGGATGTCCCAGTCCCTGCTCAGAAATATGGAGACAAAGAATTTGTTAAAGAGGTTATATTATTGATCTCCACAACATCTTGAGGCAATGAGTTCCACAAGTTAATTGTGCATTGTGTAGAAAAACAAAAGAAAAACTTCCTTTTGTTCATTTTAAAATTGCTGACCCATTCCTGCATTATAAGACATAGCAAACAATAGTTCCCTATTCACGTTTTCCAGATCATTCATGATTTTATAGGCCCCTATAAAATCCCATCTTATTGTCTCTTTTACAAGCTGAATAGCTTCTTCGTATGAAAGCTATGCATAACCCTGATCATCTTTATTGCCCTTCTCTGTACCTTTTCTAGATTTACTATACATTTTTGGGATGGGACAACAAGAACTGCACCCAGTATTCAATATATGGGTACACCATAATTTCTACACTAATATAAAACTGTTTTGTATTTTGTCTTCAATTCTTTTACTAAGATTTCATTTGCCTTTTTGTACACAGCTGTACATTGAGCTGATGTTTTTTTTAAAATTGCCCACAAGGATTCCAACATCTCTTTCCCTGAGTGGAAACAGTTAATTCAGAGCCCATCACTATGGATATACAGTCAGGATTATTTTTTCCTCATATAGACATCAATGTTAAATTTCATTGCCTATTTTATGCCCACTTGTTTGGTTTTGTGAAATGTTTCTGTAAATCTCACCATTTGCTTTAGCCTTGATTGTCTGAAATAAATGCGTATTCTCTGCAAACATTCTCACCTCACCATTTATTCCCTTTTCCAGATAATTAATGAATGGTAGACAACAGAGGTGTGCAAAGCAGGCCATATTCGATTCAGATTGGGCCGATTCAGGGGACAGTAATTCAATACACGGATTCAGATCACTGTCCTGATTCAATTGGCCAAAGCCAAATCTGAAGATGTGATTCTGATTCGGAGAATTAGCGATTTGGCCAAAGATATAGTTTTATGTTTTTATCTACATACCTCAAGGTCCCAGGTGCGTCTCATGAGTGCTGAGATGGTGGGGTGAATACAGTGTCCCATGGGAGCATGGGGGAGACCCCACACATGCTCAGCAGGACCCAGAAGTAGACTGGAAGCATTTCTGGTCCAATTCCGGGTCCACTGCCAACCTTGCAGGGGACCCCGCCGTGCACCCCCAGCTCAGTGACCACCCACATGGGGATCCCAAGTGCCACCCCCAGACCCAGGAGGCACCAGTCACCAAGCTGGGGGGTGGAGGGATTTCCCCGCATGCTCCATGGTGGACCCGGAAGTGGACTGGATGTGCTTCTGGTCCACTTCTGGGTCTGCTGCTGAGCATGCTGGGGACTGCCCCCCATGCCCCCCCCACCTGCTTCCATGGGACGCTCCATCCACCCCACCATCTCAGCATTCACGAGCCACACCTGGTACCTTGAGGTATGTAGAAAAAACATATGAAGTTGTGTCTATGTCCAAATCATCGAATGTCTCTGAATCAAATCAGAGGCTTCCAATTCAATTTGGAGATATTAATGGGTCTCCTGATTCAGTTTGGATTCAGAGATTCAGCCGCCAAATAGGGCCGAATCTCCTCTGAATCAAATCAGGGACCGAAGCTTCGCACAGCCCTAGTAGACAACACATATCCCAGCATAAATCCATAGGGGATCCCACTATCTACCTTCAGCCCACTATAAAAAGTGACTATTCAGTCCTCCTTTTTGCTTTCTACCTTGTATCCAATTTCTAGTCTGTGAGAGCATTACTTGAACAGTTGTGTTTATGCCGTAGTCAAAGTTGAGACATACTGTACAAGGAAAGTCAAGAGTTTCATTCTATAAAAGGCATTTTATAAGTACAATGTATTAACAAGCAATGCACTAGTTACCTTGCTAAGCGGATGTTCCTTCCCAGGAAGTGTTGATCAGACAGCCCTTAGGGTCCATGGGACAACATATCACCTCGGTAGTCTTGAAGGTGTCTGACCACTCTCTCTACACCCTTACCTTTTATTAGTTTACCTATTCTAATGCATAAGCATGCTCCTTGATCATTTCTCTATGCCTATTTGCTTAAAACTCTACCTTTACACTCCCAATTACACTTCACTCATGCCCATACAAGGTGATATTTGCTGCATCTCTTTCTCCCCAAAAACAGGATTAAAAGTTTTAGTTGAACCTTAGTCATCACAACATTTTAACCAAGTCTAGCAAGCTAGAGTAAATAGTTGATAAGTTCAGCTTTGCTAATTCAATAACAATTTCATAAGTTTCTACAACTTAATGATGAACTCAGCTTTTGCTAATCTTTGTGGTGGAGGAACGTGGAAAGGTGAAAAATGTGATCAGGTGTGCTCCAGCTTTCAGCCTACAAGAGAACCTCCTCTCTGACCCCATGACAGTTTAATGTCTTTAAGAGCTTCTGATGTAGGTGCATTACGAAAATTCAAACACAGTATAGCAACTGGATCCTCTTATCCACATGCTGGCTGATATCCACAAAAAATTCCAACAGATCGACGAGATGGTTTCCATTTTCAAAAGCCATGTTGATTCTCACCAGCATATCACATTTACACATGTAATATATAATTCTGTTTTTTATTATAGATTCTACCAATTTGCCAGGAACAGAAGTTGGAGTCACTAGTCTGTAGGTTTCTGAACCACTAATGATGCCCTATTGAAAGATTGGTGTAAAGCTGGGAATCCTCCAGGACTCTAACATCAAAACTCATTTTACTGATAGGTTGCATATTACTGTGAACAGTTTTGCAAATTCATATTTAAATTCCTACATAACTCCTAGGTGAATACCATCTAGCCCTGGTGACTTTTTACTGTTCAGTTTAATAGTTTGTATTAACACCTAAGTCACCTCAAGCTTTTTCCTCAGATTTATCCATTTATCCATTAAAAAGAATGGCTCCAAAAGATACCTACAACTTCACCACCACAACACCTAACATTGAAGTACCTAAATCTTTTCTTGGATCTGGTCCTAAATGTATGCAGGGCCTTGGTGGTATAGGAAGCTACCTACAATACAACTTCCCAATACAGACTGCCAGGTCAAGGCTGCGTCCTTCAGTGGCAGTCAGAAGTAGAGGACTGCAAAAGCACAAATTGGATTCTATAGGACTCTCAGCTTCAGTAGCACTGAGTTACTAACATTGTTATCAAGTGGCTTCACTAATGTAGTCTCTAAATTAGGTAAATTTAGGTCTTAACCCAGTACTAGTGGGCATATATTATTATATCGTGGCAGTGCAGTAAGCCTTATATTTGTTGTAAAATGAAATGTCTTTGTTTCTTTCCAATAAATTGCCTGATTCAGGAGAAAAAAATATTTTTTTTATTCTGAAATCTGCCTTTTTACCTTCTTTGACAGCAAGGAAATATTAAAAATAGAACATACTACATACATTCAGCATTTGATTCTTTTGGTCAGAGAACAGATATTAAAAAGGAAATATTTAATTGGAGTTGACCAGCTCTAATGATAGAAGCCCCTTTTGCAAATACACCCATCACTACTCTTACCTTCTTTCCCATTTCCTTCTCCTCTCCAATGATCTACCTTGTGTTGCATTAAATATTGGCTAAATATTATGCAATGAGCAATTTGGAAAAATCAACTGTCTTTGAGTTACTTGTTCTTACATTGTGCAACTCCACCATTTCTCTCAGTTTGAAAGAAAAGGAAGTGAATGATGTCTGAAGGATCATCGGAACCAGAACCAACTCACTCAAAACACGTAAAAACAACAGTAAAGCATGCAAGCACACCTGTTTCTAAGGCCAGCAGCATGCAAGGTAGCTGTATGGCTAACATCATGTCTGACCACCATTGATTCCCAAAACTCCAAGTTACCAGGTAGCCCTATTTACACATCTGAGTCTGGAGCAAAGCTCAAACTCATCTCTATTACGAAGAACTCATTAACCTTTCTACAATACCTGATACATTTTGCTTAATTCCACTTGTATCTAGCCAAGTAATGAAATCAGTGTTCTGTTGAAAGAGGCCTGAAAGAGGAAGAATAAGATAAAAAGTCTATAGATTATTTTAAATTTTAAAAAAAATATCATTCAGAAAATGCAGAGAATTTCATAGATTTCATAGACATTAGGGCTGGAAGGGACCTCGGAAGATCATCGAGTCCAGCCCCCTACCCAAAGGGCAGGAAGTCAGCTGGGGTCATAGGATCCCAGCAAGATAAGCATCCAGTTTCATCTTGAAGGTGTTCAATGAAGGCGCTTGAAACACCTCCGGTGGCAGGCTGTTCCAGACCTTGGGGGCTCGGACAGTAAAGAAATTCTTCCTTAAGCCCAGCCTGAAATGATCTTGACCTCATCATCCCTTGGGACGCTCTGGTGAACAAACGTTCCCCCAGATACTGGTGGTCACCCCTGATAAACTTGTAGGTGGCCATCAGATCACCCCTGAGCCTGCACTTTTCCAGGCTAAAGAGCCCCAAGGCTCTCAGCCTGTCATCATAGGGTCTGCTTCCCTGACCTCTGATCACGCGCTTGGCTCTTCTCTGGACTCTCTCAAGCTTCTCCACATCTTTTTTGAATTGTGGAGCCCAAAACTGGACACAGTACTCCAGCTGTGGCCTCACTAAGGCCGAGTACAGGGGGAGAATGACGTCCCGGGATTTGCTTGAGAAGCATCTATGGATGCAAGCTAGCGTTTTGGTCGCTTTACTAGCCGCCGCATCGCATTGCAGGCTCATGTTCATCTTGTGGTCAATGATGACTCCCAAGTCTCTTTCTTCCTTAGTGCTAGCCAACATAGCACTGCTGAGCCTATAAGGATGCTGCGGGTTTTTCTTCCCAAGGTGGAGAACCTTGCATTTATCGGCATTGAACACCATCAGATTCTCATCCGCCCACTTGCTGAGCCTGTCCAGGTCAGCCTGGATCACCCGCCTGTCTTCTGGTGTGGATGCTTTGCCCCAAAGTTTGGTGTCATCGGCGAACTTGGCCAGTCCACTTCTGACTCCAGTGTCCACATCATTAATGAAGATGTTGAACAGTATGGGTCCAAGGACAGAGCCTTGGGGGACCCCACTGGTCACAGGACACCATGATGAGTGACTTCCATCAATTACTACCCTCTGGGTCCGACCCCAGAGCCAATTTTCCAGCCAGTGGATCGTGGAGGACCCAAGGTGACAATTAGCCAGTTTCTCCAAGAGGCGATCATGGGACACCAGATCGAAGGCTTTTTTGAAGTCTAGATATATGACATCAATCTCTTCTCCCTTGTCCAGGTGATAGGTCACCTGGTCGTAGAAGGAAATGAGACTGGTCAAGCAAGACCTACCCACAACAAACCTGTGCTGGCTATCCCTTAAGATGTTGGCGTCGGCCAGTCCATTAAGGATGGCCTCTTTAATAAACTTTTCTAAGATCTTCCCCGGGATAGAAGTCAGGCTGATGGGCCTATAGTTAGCCAGATCCACTTTCCTCCCTTTCTTGAAGATAGGCACCACGTTGGCCTTCTTCCAGTCTTCGGGCACTACACCAGAGCGCCAAGAGTTTTCAAAGATCCGTGCTAGAGGCTGGGATATGATGCTCGCCAGCTCCTTGAGTACCCTGGGGTGAAGATTGTCAGAGCCGGCTGACTTGAAGGTATCCAGCTTCTCAAGATGTTCCTTCAGAAAGTCAGCATTAATGGAGGGCAGGGGATCACCCTCACCCAGACTTCCCGGCCCTGTAGCGGGCATGGGCGTCCCATGGGGCTGATGAAAGACCGACGCAAAGTACCTATTTAATAGGTTGGCTTTTTCCTGGGCGTCAGTTGTCAGTTGCCCCATCTGGTTCAGCAGAGGTCCAATGTTGCCCCTGCTTTTCCTCTGGCTCCCCACATATCTGAAAAAGGACTTTTTATTGTCCTTGATGCTCAAAGCTAGCTGGAGTTCAGTTGCAGCCTTGGCTTTCCTGGTCTGCTTCCTACAGGACTGGACCAGTGCAGAATAATCCTCCTTGGAGGTGACTCCCATCCTCCATCCTTTGTAGGCCTTTCTTTTTAGCCTCAGGAGGTCTGCCAGGTCCCTGGAGAGCCAGGGGGGCTGCTGTGCCCTCTTGCTGCCTTTCCTCCGAGATGGAATAGACTTAGTTTGTGCATTGAGGATCGCTCCCTTGAGGAGCAACCACTCTTCTTGAACTCCCCTCTCCCTGCGGTCACAGTCCCTTAGGGCCTCACTGACAAGCCTCCTGAGCTTGTCAAAGTCGGCTTTCCTGAAGTCAAGGACTTGCGTGTTGCTGACCGACTTGCCAGCTTTTCAGTGGATGGTGAAGGTGATCAGCTCGTGGTCGCTGTCACCCAGCTTCCCATCAATCACTAGGTCGCCGACTAGGTCATCCTAGTACCAGGTCGAGCAGCACTTTGCCTCTCGTTGGCCCATAGACTTCTTGAGTCAGGTAGAGGTCATCCACGCACGAGAGGAAGCTCTGCGACCACTCAGATTTTGCTGAGCGATCCTCCCACGAGATGTCTGGGTAATTGAAGTCACCCATGACAACCATGGTCCTGGAGCAAGCTGCCTCAGCCAGTTCCTGGGCAAACTCCTGGTCAAGCTCAGGACTTTGAGTGGGAGGTCTGTAATAGACTCCCACCATTGTGTCCCCTGTGCCGTGTTCCCCACGGATTTTAACCCAGAGGGTCTCCAGCCGTCCACCCTGGTCGCCAATATCGGCTTGCAGGGACGTGTAGCTTTCCTTAACATAGAGAGCTACACCCCCGCCCCTTTTCTCTACACGATCCCTCCTGTACAGGGTATAGCCATCTATACCCGTGGTCCAGTCATGGGAGGAGTCCCACCAGGTCTCCGTTATCCCTATGACATTGTAATTGTTTGCACTGAGCAGGAGGATGAGCTCCTCCCTGCTTATTCCCCAAGCTCCTGGCATTAGTGTACAGGCAGACAAGTGTCCCCTGGGGGGCTCCTTCCTTGCCCACAGATTTTACCAGGGCTGGGGCAGGGGTGGGCTCCCTGAAGCGCCATGATCCGCTGGCTTTGCAAGGATTGCTCAGTGGGCCAGCAGTGGCAGTAGTCCCCCCGTCCCCCAACGGGCTTAGTTTAAAGCCCAGTGGAGTAGGTCAGCCAGTCTGGCTGAGAAGAGCCTCCTCCCTAGGGGAGAGAGGTGGAGGCCATCTCTTCCCAGCAGCTCACTGCCTCTCTCGCCAAAGAGCGGGCTGTGGTCATGAAAGCCAAAGCCTTCCTGGCGACACCAGCGCTGCAGTCTTTGGTTGACCACATAGATCCTCCTGTCCCTTCTCAGCCCATAGCCTGAGACTGGGAGGATCAACGAGAACACCACCTGTGCCCCCAGACCCTTAAGCCCCACTCCCAAATCCCTGTAGCGTCTCATGACCTGGCTGGGAGCGCTCCGAGCAGTGTCATTGGTGTCCACATGAATAAGGAGCATGGGATAGTGGTCTGTGGGTTTAAGGAGCTTTGGGATCCTCTCCGCAATGTCCCGGATATGGGACCCTGGGAAGCAGCAGACTTGCCGGGCTAAGGGGCCAGGGTGGCAGATTGGCCCCTCAGTCCCCCTCAGGAGGGAGTCTCCCACAACAAACACCTTACGTTTTGTCTTGGGGAGAGCAGGGGCAGTAGCTGGAGTTGGGCCCATGTTGCCTGTGGGGGCCGGCAACTCAGCAGGCTCTGCTGGGGCAGCAAGAGGTGCGTACCTGTTTCTCAGTTCTGGTGGGGGAGGGGCCTTGGTGCGGCGGGCCTTAGGGCCCTTGACCACCTTGGTCCACCTTGGAGAAATATTAAGAATTATATGTATATGAATTATATGTATATGAAGTTTAAGCATGCCTTTTTAACTCATGAAAACTTGTAGTGTCTGCATATGTAGTTACCTGATTTTTCTACATGCAGGGAGACCTATTGAGATTTGGAAAGCTTGTAGACTGGTCAGATAGAAGGGGTGTGTATACACACAAGCTTGCCTCCAGTTCTGGAAAATTTGGCCTTGCAGGTGAAACATTATCACTTTAATGAGCCCAGGTTATTTAGCAGTTCTCTCAGGATCATCCATACTGCGTGCTACTTACGTATAATGGGATGGATTAGAGATATGTGGAGTTTCATCTTGATTGTCTAGCATTCCTGGCAGGGGACAAAAATCAAAAGACTGATGCTACTTTAACAGTTCATGATTTCTACATTTTCTTGGAAATTAAAGCATATTTTACCCTGTTCCAGTGCCTTTGACTCTTATGCACCACACATTATTTCATGGCAAAAAACAAAAAAATGGAATCAGCAAATACTTTAAGCCATCACTCTGTAAACTAACATGTGCCAACTACAGTATACAGAATAATGAAACACTTTGTGTATTATTGGTAAAGGATATGAGCTGCCAAAAGGGGACCTCAGTCTTACAGCCAGATACCTGGCAGAGTTTAAATGAATTACACAGGTTTGGTAAAGGCCCATTCTTCTTCACTTTTTCCATATCTGCTCAGAGGCACTTTGCTTCTATAAAGAAAATTGTGTAGCATCTTGGGAAGATAAATCCTTCTCTCCTCCCCCTGAAAAAAAACCCAAATGAAATAACACCTATTTAACCTGCTCCCCAAAGCAAAGGGTTGTTTTTTTAAGATTTAAAGATGTAGTAAATCCTTCACTGCTAGCTTCGCATATCCTGTTTAACCCTAGATTTACAAATTTGTAAATCTAGGGTTAAACAGGATATGCAAAGATGGATCTGAAAGTGGAAGTGGTATAATGCCACAAGAAAGGCTATATTGTTGTCATTTCTTATTCTGCCTGAAGTTGAAAGCTGTCAGTCTTGAAAGCCAGTCTGCTCACAGTGGCAATGTCTATACAACGGAAGGTAACACTGTACAAAGATGTACAATGATCTAACTCTGGAACTGGAAGCAATGTGACCACCTTAGTGTGGTGCTCCACCTGAGGTAGTAAACTGTGCTTCATAACAGAGCTAATGTTTCCTCTAATTATAAGATGTTCAGATAACCTGGAAATGTTTTAGATGAGTATCCTGCCTTTTAGGTATTCATTCAAACAAAAGCCAAACTGCCCTTTTCAAGGCCTGCCTCCCTGTAGCAGTATCTCTTTACAAGGTTGCTTCCTTAAATTTAAACAAGGACTACAGTGTTTTTCTTATATATTTTCTAGGCCTAACCTTGCAAGAATCAAGCAAGAAGGAAGCTCCCATTTGACATCAGTGGATCTGACAATGGCTCAACCCAGTTTAAATGTGCTAAATCCATATTAAAATGTGAGCCATGCTTTTCCAACTAATTACCTCAAAATCCTTGGTTTATTTTTTTCTGTATTAAGACAGGCAATGCATGCAGCCCAGAACTTTTGAGTGACCCTGGATTTCTAAAGCACCATGCATAACCATGCACTGCAGGAAAGATCAGTTTGGGTATCTCAGCTCCGTTGACCCTACAGTTGCTCACGATGTTATCAACTGAATCCTCTTTTAGTAGTCTGGCAATTTTAGGACACAACCTGATTCAGCATGTATACTATCGAAACTACTACAATGTTTCCTAGCAATGGGATGAAAATATAGAGGATATATACAGAAGAATGGAGTGGTTCCTTAGTGATCTAAGTATGAATAACTTGCCTCAGAAAAATATGATAAATTCAATGTCCCAGTCTAATTTACTTGAGCTGTGTGGGAGGATGGTGTCCAGAAATCTCTAGGGGGTTGTTTAGAAGCTTAATAAGACATTGAAAACACAGAGCTGAAAAGGATAGAGTCCAAAACAGGAAAGTCAGACAAGAATAAATGCACATAGAACATGTAATTTCCAGGACACTGGCTGAGACCTGGAATAACCAAAGTCATACCCATCCGACAGCTGTTCAGTGGCCTATTCAAAATGAAACAGTGGTTACAGTGCAGTTGTTTAGTAGGGCTGTGTGAAATTTCATCGCCTGTTTCATTTCGACGCTGTTTCGACTCGTTTTGAGCTTGAAACAGTGACATCGAAATGAAATGAAGGGCTTCAAAACAGCCTCAAAATGAAAAGAGGGTAGTTGAAACATTTTGAAAGTTTTGAAATGTTTCAAGTTTCAAAGCTCAAGCTGGCTTGCCTGCAGGGAAACAGAAAGTATGGAAAGAGAGGGGGAAGAGGGGAGAACTGCTCTCATATTGACTGTGTAGCTGGCCAGTGACTGTGATCTTTCCCTGAGGTCCCTTCCAATCCCAGTGCTCTGGGGGAGGGATGGAAAAACAGCATAAAAGGCAACATTTTTTTAACTAGCCTGCTTTCTGCCTTGGGGTCTGACAGTTACTGAGCTATCTTCCAGTAGCTCAGGAGCATTAGACAACAAAGGCTACTACTAGCATTGATCTGAATGGCTAGCCTAGCCTAGCAAAAGGGATTCCAGAATACCTTTTTCTTCCTTCTAGACACTTTTATTTTATTGTTATATTCATTTATTTATTCTTTTTGATTTTATAATTATATTGGATTTTTTTTTATTATTATTTAATTTATATAGGAAGGGAGATGCAGTAGGGCTGTGCGAGGCTTCAGACCCTGCTTTGGATCTGGAGAAGCTTCAGAAGCTTTGGTGTCTGAAGCAGCATGTCTGGATCAAAGCACTAGCTTTGTTAGGCATTCCAAAGTGGTTCAGAAAAGCTTCAGAACCGCTTCGGAGATCCGGCCATAGGGTATAATGGGGAATCAATGAAATATCTACAACTTTGTTCTTTTTGTCTCATTTGGATGAAATTTTCCGGGATGGTAGCCTCTGCTGAGAGCATAAAGCCTTCCAAGTTTCAAGAAGATTGATGCAGGAGTTCAGGGGAATTGCACCCCAAATTCTTGAAAGCAAAACTCATGTCACGTGTATGTGTTACAACACAGGTGGGTGAAAACTGCAGGGATAGTAGCTCCTGCTGAGGCCACAAAGCCTGACAAGCTTCAAGGAGATAGGTGCAGGGGTTTGGGGGGAACTGCACCTCAAGCTGCTGACAAGCAAAACTCGTGACATAGATGACCCTGTGTGTGTTAAGGTGCAGCAAGCTGAAAACTGCAGGGGTAGTGGCCCCTGCTGAGGCCACAAAGCCTGCCATGTTTCAAGGAGATAAGTACAGAGGTTTGGGGGAAACTGCACCTCAAGCTGCAGACAAGCAAAACTTGTGACATGGGTGACAGTGTGTGTGTTAAGGCGCAGCGGGGTGAAAGCTGCAGGGATGGTGGCCCCTGCTGTGGCCACAAAGGCTGCCAGCTGTCGAGGAGATAGGTTCTGGGGCCCTTCACCCCTAGCTGCTGACAGACAAACCTCGTGACATGGGTGCTTGTGCAACTGTGCCTTTCCTTGTGGCGAGGCAGGGGAGGGGGGGGGGTGTGGAACTACTGCAGGCCTGGTTGCTAAGCTGCTGTGTTACCAGTTACCAATCAATCATGATTCACTCAGGGACCAGCTCAATATGCAGTTGCTAGCTAATGTAACCAGTTAATTAGCAGCAATTAACATCTACAAAACCACAGACAAAGGACAGGGGGCAAGCTACTGTCACCAGACCTCCAACCACTGGTTAGGTAGCTGAAGGAGGGCATCAGGAAATGGCTTGATCCCTTGTGGTCCAGTACAGTCCACATGCTGGCCACCATGTGTAACCTGAGGGTGAAGGGCAGCATATGCAGCAGCCAAACCCTGAATCAGTGGACAGAGGTGCTGGTGGGGACAGTGGATGGAGGAGTCAGGGGGGACAGAACAGCAGAGGTGGGGGGACATGGAAGAGGGGGATCCACTGTCCCATGCTTGCACACCATCCAGTCTCCTCCTCCACCACAGGTGCTGCCAATGTGGGCCAAAGAGTATGGCTTCCATGGTGGGGGTCCAGAGGCACCAGACTCCACCATCAGGCTGAGCTTCCATGCCAGGACCAACTTGGAGGTATGGGCTGGGGCTATGGGGAAGGAGAAGGACCAAGGTCCTGGGCACGACCACTAAAACGGCACTCTGCCAGGGTTGGGGGGGTCCTGATGGAACTGCTGGTCATGTAGCAGCCCCAGAAAATGCCAGGACTGAGGATCCCCCTGGTGAAAGGGGGTAGGAGGCACCATAACCTCCAGCTACACACACGCACACAATCCTGGCTAGAGAAAACCCAAGCCTGTTGCGTCTTTGACATGCCTGAGGCTTTCTGGTTGCAGTGGAGTTGTGAGGCTCCAGGTGAGCTCAGCTTAGCTGCCTAGGGTGCCAGCTTTCAGGTTGAAAGACCCTTTGTCAGGCTGAGGAAGCACCTGCAGTTGGTGTGTGCTGTTCCTGGATGGAAGGAATAGTAAAGAAGCCAAAGGCTGGCATGCAATGCAAGCAAGAAAGCCAGTCAGTGAAAATGGAAATGGAGGCATCAGGGGGATGTAGCAGTACAGGTAGAAGTGCAGAGGTACCTGGGGAGTCAGATGCCTGGCAGGTTGTAGCATGTCATAAATCCAATGTCTATATTGAGTCCATGAGTTTCTGTACCTAGGTGGCTGATGAAGTGAAGTTCATAGGCCTGGCTGTTAAAAGTGGTTTGTAAATTCCCTTTCAGGATCAGGCCTGAGACTGGAGGCAGAGTGGGGGGGTTTTGTGAGGAATGTCCCCCCACAGGTAGTTGGGTATTCTTGTCTTTGATTCTGGCGTGCAGTTTGTGGGGGTACTGGAGATTGTTGGCAGGTTTTGTGTTTTGAGCTGTAGGAAGTTGGCTTCAGTTCTGGGGATGAGGTTAGGTTAGCAAGGTTTGGTGCTTGTTTGAATTTATAAACCACTTTTCTTACACACACACACACACACACACACACACACACACACACACACACACACAGAGTGAGGGTGCGCCTTAACACAAACACTGGAGAAGAAGCTCCTGCAAGGAGAGGAAAGAAAGGCTCTGATACAGTTTGGCTGCCTGAGATGCTGCTGATGCTACTTTGCTAGTGCTCACTAAGTTATTTTATCACCTGTTGTCATTTAAAGTGGTGAACCAGGCTGAGGCTGTAAGGGAAGAGGCCTCATTGGGGCATGCTACCATGTCATGTAGAGGCCCCAGCATCAGTGAGGGCGTGCCTTAACAGACACACAAAGTCACATGTCACAAGTTTTGCTTGTCAGCAGCCTGAGGTGCAGTTTCTCAGAAACCCCTGCACCTATCTCCTTGAAAGCTGGCAGGCTCCATGGCTTCAGCAGTGGCTACCATTCCTGCAGTTTTCACCCCCCGCCCCCCCCCCCCCCCCCCGTGCCTTAACACACATGGACATGAGTTTTGCTTTCAAGTTTTGAGGCGCAATTTCCCAGAAACCTCTGCACTTATCTCCTTGAATCTTGGCAGACTTCATGGCCTCAGAAGTGGCTACCATCTCTGCAAGTTTCATCCAAATTGGGCATGAAATGACAAAGTTATAGGCAGTTTTGTGCTTCCCCATTACAGCTTATGGGCGAAACATCAAAACAACATCAAAACAGCGAAACAGTTTTGACAAAACAAAATGGAACAGCAGCTTTGAAACTAAATGAAACTCAAAATGAAACACTGTCCTGTTGAAACAGAAGTTGAAATGGAATGGTGCTGCTTTGCACAGCCCTACTGTTTAGTGCACTTAGTTCATGTTATGGACGGAGCTGTGTGTGAGTCTCAGCAGAGATGCCATGAAGTTTCTCTGGGTTAACATCCCAAAGATAAGAAGGGAAGGATTCACAATTTTATATTATTTATCCCCAGTTCTTCATTTATGGGGGTTTCTCCATATAACAGATTAAGCATATGAATAGAAATGATTGCACTGCTGCAGCCCAGTCAACAGACTGATACTCAATGAATACATGTGCACATGTGTTTCTTTTAAGATACACAGTCCTTTTGTTTTTTATGACATTTCCTTTCTTTATCATTTTATCTTGCACGAGTACCACAGATGTGTGGTATACCCCAAATCTCAATGACCCGGGCACCTTTGACAGGTCATCTTTACTTGTGGACTAATTGCCCTTGAATATTTTCAATCCAGCGTAAATTACTCAGCCAGATATCAGTGAGCAGTCATGGTCTTTGATGATTGTGCTGCTAGTGCTAAATACTATGTAGCCAATGTTCAAAGTTGGAATAACGCAAGGGGAATGAGATGTACTTCAAGCTACAAAAAGGGCAGCGAAGTGCTTTGCTATTGTAGTTTAATTTTCCTCACTATTTCCTTCAATGAGTCTGTGTTCTTGCTCCCTTTTATTTCTATGTCAAGATGTCATTGGAGATGCCTGCTGCTAAAAGCCAGCAAAAGAAATGAACAGGAAATCTCAGTCATGGATGTTTTTGCAATATCATTTTGCCTTTGGTGTTTGTCAGGCAGCTATCAATGAGGCTGCAAAATGATACAAATGGCCAATAGAAGGGTGAGTTGATTTTTCTCCATTTAGCATTGCTAATCAATGCTTAGGCTATTTTAGAGGGTCCTTTATAGAAATGAAACAACTTGTCTTCAGGAAAATGGTGTAAAGGTAAACAAGTTCTTTCAACAGTGATTTTTCTGAAAAAAAAATATTTCAAACATTAAGCAATAGGAGACTTGAGAGCTAAACCTTGGGATGTTTAGTTCTTTTTGAGTCGTCTTTTAGCCTTCATTCTTAGCTTGGCACAAAACTGCTGAATATGGTCCAAAAACGATAAACTTCTACTGAGGTCATTTTTGCAATACTGTGGTACTACAGTTCTGTTCAAACACGGCAGGCTGTGTGTGACTCACTCAGTTCATTAGTAAGACCTGTCTAGGCTGTGAACATATTGGAAAGAGTGGCATCTAGTGGTTCTTATTAGCAGCTGACTTTCAAGAGCCAGATAAAAACCTTTTCTCTAGAAAGGTTATGGAGGTGAAATAAAACAGAAGATCAGTGGACAGCTATAAACATGGCTCTTTCAAAAGTAAACTATAAATGAAAAACAACCACTCTCCAGAAAAAGCTGAGCCAGAAAATCTCCACTGCTTGAGCAAGGAGTTAGGCTTTTTAATTTAACCAGGTTACGTGCCAAAACTGCTTTGCCGGAGGCAGCAAACCTTACGCTGAAGCAGGTGGGTGTATCCTTCTGACCTGATATACACAGTGAAACACTCTGGAGAAATGAGACGTGGCATGTCAGAAGCAGTCAGACAGGAAGGAATTTGGCATTAATAAAACATGAATATAGCTACAGCATGATCATCAAGCTCTAATGTCAATGTACAAAGCTCTTACTTTGTAACTGAGTGGTCTCCTTCCTGATTTGACTGGCACTTCCACTCAGTGCTGCATGATCAAAAAGAAGGCATAGATAATAATGGGGTATAATTTCAACACCAAAGAATAAAAACACACACCTACACACATAATGCCGAATGTGCTGCCTTTTCAAACTGGAATCTGAACTGCTGCATAAGATCATGAATAAAGGTTGCAGATATCTAGTTAATTCAGGTATATGCAGTGGTTTGAATATGCTAAGTCCCATGTAATTAATGAATACTCTCTTCCTTAGACTTTTTGAGGTATGTTAATGCAGAGAAAGGAACTGAGTAGGGATATACTATTGATTAGTAAGAGATTACATTTATTTAATCCAAAAACACTGTGCAAGCATGCTAAACCACTTTGAAAAAGATGAATCACTTCACCTACCACTGAAATGTAGCCACCTCCAGTTAGAACTATGACAAACATTTTATACAGTATACAGAGCATAAACGAGTAATTTAGGACTGGAAATGAAGAATGCTGTAGCCAGCTGAAATTGCAAAAAAGGCTGAGACTGCAAAATGTAACTACCCAAATCAGAAACTATGGAGTGGATCTAAAGTCTGTAGTTGCACCAAAAAGGTAGTCAATGACATCAAATGGCCATGACCCCCATTTTAAATGTCATCTGAAATACAAGTACTGCTAATAAAACAAATCTTGCTAGTATCACACTGGGGTATTGGTTCAATGATGACTCTGAGGGAAGGCTGCCATCAGCTGAATCACCAACACCACTTCCTGTAGCCTTGCAAGGCTTTTCTTTCCAAGTCTCCCATCAAGTTACAGACTCCTGGAATAACCCTGCTTTTCGTGTGATGTGTGATGAAGTCACAGCCCTCCACAGACTATGTCTATACATATTCTCCCTCCTCCATATCTTTGTCTGGGAATTCATTGCTCATACTTTTCTTGAGGAAATTTTTTGTGCATTAAGTCCTAATAAATATTCACAGAGTGAATTGTGCTTGCCAATAATTATATGTACTTTTTAAATTGTTTTATATGTTGAGATAACACGTTATCATAAAAACACTACACCTCAGGTCTCTTTATTAGCAGAAAATCTGAAAACTTGTGTCATTAACTCAACTGTGAATTTCTTATTTAGTAAATACTCTAAAACCAATGGGATGAAGAAAAAGTTTCTACTACTCATGATATACCAAAAATATTCTGCCATGCTGTATACTCAGCTCAAATCATTAGAGGAAAAGAAAGAAACCTAATTCAATTCTGTATGGCTACACATGATGTGGCAGTGAGAATCAAAATCACTGATATGGAATCCCAAATTAGATATGTAGCATTTTTAGGCAGGCCTCAACAACAAGAACAAACACCAGAACTTCAAACACAATGGCGAGGGACAGAAGTTACACACCAACTGGTTTAAGTGATCAGAAACTGGTTTAAGCCTGTAAAAGAACAGAAGTTCACTGCACATAAACTGCTTTCAAAATTACCAGAACTGGCTTACGATAAACTTGGTTGGATGTAGTATCAGACTTAACTTGAACCAGGAAGAGATCTGGGACAGAAGTTCCATAAACTGGTTTGACCTAAATAAGTTAACTCACAGTCCCCTAAGTATCCCAGGATGCTTTGTAACCCTGGGCTATGCTGCCTGGTCCAATGGAGCAGGGACTGCCTCACCCCATGGCTCCTTAGCCTGCTTTCTGCCCGTGTCTGTCAGCCCATAGGGACAGGGGGGCAAGGGAACAAACCCCCCAGCCCCTCCCAGCCAGGGTCTACATAGCACATGGGGGGAGGGAAAGCCCCTGTGGTAGGGGCTTTTCAGAACCTGGCAGCACTCTCCCCTCCCACCTCCCTTTTCCAGCTGCTGGTTGCTTCAGCAGCTGCCAAAGGACAGAGGGAGAAGAAGTCCTCCTGACTGGATGCCTGCCCATGTAGCTCAGTATGGGGGCATTGGGGGACTTCCCCACACCCCAGCCTGGGACAACCCCAGGGAATTCAGGGAAATCTTCCCCTACCAACACTGGCAACACATAGGGTGTGCACATGGGTGCAAGTGCACCCACTGCACTTGGCGGTGCACCCCCTGCAAATAGGTGCCGTCAACACTGCCAGTGGCGCCTGTGGGCAGTTGCCACTCACCGCCCCTCTCCCCACCCCCCTTGGTGCCGACACTGCCAGAGTCATCTGCTGGTAGTCCCCAATCGCTGCTGGCCATCACCGTGGTGTCTGTGGGTGGTCACCAACCACTGGTCAGCACTTGCCACCTCCTCCCCCACCCCCGCCTTTGCAGACAGCACCGCAGCCACCGGCAGGAGCTCACCACTTGCCGCCAACATGCTCCTGCCGCTGACAATGCCACCACCACCTGTGAGAGCTCACTGTGTCCCCCCAGCCTCTGGGGGCACGTGGCATTCATGCCTCCTGAACAGCAGATCTGCTCGTCTCAGCCCCTGCAAGTCTCAGGCAGCTTCAGGTAAACTCTCCTGCTCTGCCCCAGGCAGTTTTGCTTTAGCTGCTGAGTCTTGGGGCAAAACTAATGTGGGAAGCAGAGGAATTTTCCTCCACTCCCTGGGCTATCTCAGACTCACAGCAGCTAAGGCAAGGGCTTCACAGTGCCCCCATACTGGGTTGTATGGACAGACACCTGGCCCAAAGGACTGCCTCTCCCTCCCTCCTATGGCAGTGGCTAAAGCAGTGGGGAAGGGGGAGGGGGGAATTTATCTCAGCTCCCCAGGACTGCCTGGGCTGGGGAACCCGGAGGGGGAGGTCTCCCACAAGGTGGGCCAGCACCTGGACAGGGGGCTCTTTAAACCCGTTAGGGAAACAGCAGGGGTCTGGGGATACTTGGCTAGGCTGGCAATGGCCAGCAGGCTAGGAAATGTGCTTTAGCACCCCCACCTTTTCTCCTGAGTCAGTGCAGGCCTCCCACTGTCTTTTTCAGTTGAAAACTGAATGTCAGTTCAGTTGGTTATCAGTTCAACCTATGCAGCTTAGAGGAAGCCACCTAGATTGAATTGATTCAGCCTCAGGCTTTTTGACTGTCTGTACTTAGCCAATGTCTATACCTAAAGCAACATACTGATCACAGGGAAAAACCATAAACAGCAGTTAAACTAAACATTTCACTACAGAAACCTTTACCCTAGCAAACTATCCCCAACTCACTAAAAAGGTAAAAAACTAGAACACAGAATTCTCAATGTTCAGAATCATGGCCATCCACTGGCATATGTCCTATGCAGTTATCTGAACATGAACATGAAATGCAACTATTTTGATCAGGCATAAATTATAACACCATGAAAATGTATAGGGTGGTTCTGTAGAAAATCTTAAATGTACAGCGCATAGCACACCTCTGCACAACTGCTGTACCACAAGTGTGAGAAAGAGATGCTGCTGAAACAGTGATCCATTTACTATGCCCATATCTATATTATAAAATTACCTAAGATTTTTCCCACTACAAACAATAGAGTTTCCATTATAGAATGATCAGAAAGATGCAAACATCACTAAGGATAAAGAAATAATGTAAATAAGAAAGGCATTGAGGAGCAAGAAGAACAAGGACACAGCTCTGGAAAATACAGTAAATAGCATTGTAGCAAAACTATGAAGAAAACTTGGAGAATATGGGAACAGAAGGATTACTAAATCCATTTCTAAACATCTGACACACACACACACACACACACACACACACACACACACTTATACAACTTGTGTACTACATCCTTACCTGCCAGACCTTACATGCCAGTCATAAGATCATAGGAAAGTTGTCTGGAAGGGATCTCACAAGATCATCTTACACTCTAGCCACTGCTCAAGGCAGAATCATCCCTAATTAAATTATTTCAGCCAAGTGTCTGTCATGAAAATTTCCAGAGATGGAAAGTGTACACCCTCTGAATGCAGACTGTACTAATGCTATGAACATCCTCATAGCCAGGAAGTTTCTCCTGATCTCCAACCCAAACTTCCCCTACTGCAACTTGAGGCTATGCACCTAGTCCTGTCCCCTGGGCCTATAGCCACAGAGAACAGTCTATCTCTATCCTCTCTATAATCACCAGTCAGGTATTCGAACAAAGTTCATAGATTCATAAATGTTAGGGTTGGAAGGGACCTCAATAGATCATCGAGTCTGACCCCCTGCATAAGCAGGAAAGAGTGCTGGGTCTAGATGACCCCAGCTAGATACTCATCTAACCTCCTCTTGAAGACCCCCAGGGTAGGGGAGAGCACCACCTCCCTTGGGAGCCCGTTCCAGACCCTGGCCACTCGAACTGTGAAGAAGTTCTTCCTAATGTCCAATCTAAATCTGCTCTCTGCTAGCTTGTGGCCATTGTTTCTTGTAACCCCCGGGGGCGCCTTGGTGAATAAATCCTCACCAATTCCCTTCTGTGCCCCCGTGATGAACTTATAGGCAGCCACAAGGTCGCCTCTCAACCTTCTCTTGCGGAGGCTGAAAAGGTCCAGTTTCTCTAGTCTCTCCTCGTAGGGCTTGGTCTGCAGGCCCTTGACCATACGAGTTGCCCTTCTCTGGACCCTCTCCAGGTTATCCGCATCCTTCTTGAAGTGTGGCGCCCAGAATTGCACGCAGTACTCCAACTGCAGTCTGACCAGCACCCGATAGAGGGGAAGTATCACCTCCTTGGACCTATTCGTCATGCATCTGCTGATGCACGATAAAGTGCCATTGGCTTTTTTGATGGCTTCGTCACACTGCCAACTCATGTTCATCTTGGAGTCCACTAGGACTCCAAGATCCCTTTCCACCTCTGTGCCACCCAGCAGGTCATTCTCTAGGCTGTAGGTGTGCTGGACATTTTTCCTCCCTAGGTGCAGCACTTTGCATTTCTCCTTGTTGAACTGCATCCTGTTGTTTTCTGCCCACTTGTCCAACCTGTCCAGGTCTGCCTGCAGCTGTTCCCTGCCCTCCGGCGTGCCCACATCTCCCCATAGCTTTGTGTCATCTGCAAACTTGGACAGAGTACATTTCACTCCCTCGTCCAAGTCACTGATGAAGACATTAAAGAGTATCGGTCCAAGGACCGAGCCCTGCGGGACCCCACTGCCCACACCCTTCCAGGTCGAGACCGACCCATCCACCACGACTCTCTGGTTGCGACCCTCTAGCCAATTCGCCACCCACCGGACTGTGTAGTCATCCACATCACAGCCTCTTAACTTGTTCACCAGTATGGGGTTGGATATTGTATCGAAGGCCTTCCTGAAGTCTAAGTATACGACATCCACCCCTCCTCCTGTGTCCAGGCGTTTCGTAACCTGGTCATAGAAAGAGACTAAATTGGTCAGGCACGATCTGCCCGCCACAAACCTATGCTGGTTTCCCCTCAGCATAATTTGCCCTGCTGGGCTCTCACAAATGTGAGCCTTGATAATTTTTTCAAAGACTTTACCAAGGATGGAGGTGAGACTGGCTGGCCTATAGTTGCCCGGGTCCTCCTTCCTCCCCTTTTTGAAAATGGGGACCACGTTAGCCCTTTTCCAGTCCTCCGGGACTTGGCCCGTGCGCCAGAAGCGTTCGAATATTCCCGCCAGTGGCTCTGCAATGATGTCGGCCAGTGCCTTCAGCACACTCGGATGGAGCTCATCCGGGCCTGCCGACTTAAAGGCATCCAGTTTTTCCAAATGACTCTGCACCATCTCAGGATCTACGCATGGAAGTCTGGCGCCTTGCTGCTGCCTCTCTACAACCCCAGTGAGAGACTTGTCATGTCCCTCACTTAGGAACACTGAGGCAAAGAACTCGTTGAGGAGTTCAGCCTTGTCCCCCCTGTCTGTCACCAATTGTTTCTGCCCATTTAGCAGGGGTCCTATTCCTCCCTGGGCCTTCCTTTTACTCCCTATATATCTAAAAAACAATTTCTTGTTGTCTTTTACTTGGGTTGCCATCCTCAGCTCCATGGTAGCTTTGGCCCGCCTAACTGCCTCCCTACAAGCACGAGCAGAGGAGGTATATTCGTCTTTAGTGATCTCACCTTGTTTCCACTTTTTATGTGCTCCCCTTTTGGCCCTTAGGCTGCCCTGGATTTCTCTGGAGTTATCAAATCCCCCCTCAGTCTTCAGTTCTCCAAACTATATAACCCTAGTCTTTTCAGTATTTCTTCATAAGTCTTGCCTCTAAGGACCCTACTCATTTTTGTCACTCTGCACTGGACTCTTTCCAATCTGTCCACATCTTCCTTGAAGTATGGGACCTGAAACTAGACACAATACTCCAGGTAAAGCCTTACCAGTGCTGAATCGAGTGAAAGAATCACTTCCCTTGATTTGCAAGTGACATTCCTGTTACAGCCCAGCTGCAGCCTAGTATGTTGTTGGCTTCATTTGCAGTAAGGGCACTATTGGCTCATATTCCACTTACGGTCCACTTTACCCCCCAGGTCCTTCTCTACAGTACTGCAGCCTAGCCAGCAATTCCCCAGTCCGTGTCTTTGTGCATGCAATTATCCTGTCCCAAATACAGGACTTGGCACTTCTTCTTGAACTTCATCTGATGGATTAAAATGATTTCCCAGTTTATGCAGGTCTTTTATGAATCCTAGACCTAGCCTCCAGAGTGTCTGCAACTCTACCCAACTTGGTTCTGTCTGCAAATTTGCTAACCATTCATTCAATCCCATCATCCAAATGATTAATGAAGATATTAGACAATACCAAGCACAGGAGAGACCCATAAGGGACCTCACTTGATACCACCTCCCAAGCAGACATTAGACCATTGATGAATACTTGTTAAGCACAATGATCTTGCTATTCCTGATCACCTTGTTCTCCCCTCTATGTGCTTCACAATAGATTCCTTGAGGACCTGCTTCATGATCTTTCTAGGTATCAAAGTCAGGCTGACTGATCTGTAATCCCTTGGATCTTCCTTCTCCCCTTCCTTAAAGATGTGCGCTATAATTGCCCTTTTCCAATCATCCAGGACCTCACCCAACCTCAATAAGTTTTCAAGTGGATGGCCAATGGCTTTAAAATAACTTTAATTCCTTTAGTACCCTAGGATGCATCCCATCCAACCCAGCTTTCTTGAATGCATCTAGCTTCTCTAAGTATTCCCTAAACTGTTCTGCCACTCTAGGTCAGGTATAAGTAAACTTTTCCAGCTGCAGGACACAGTGACCTACCCTGGATCAAAAGTAGAGGGGCAGTAGGACCCTGCAGCCACTGCTGCTTGTCCCTGCAGCAGCACAGGAAGAGCTCCCTCAACTGACATTCTTCCCCAGCACCAAATACAGCTGAAGCCCCACATCCATGGGACAGATCTAAAGGTTCTACAGGCTGGATCTGTCCCATGGGCCTTAGGTTGCAAACTCTTGCTCTAGACTGCATGTCTCCTTCCCTATCTGTGCTGCCACCTGCACTCATCTGGTAGCTGCCCCTTATTTGTGAAGACTAAATTTAAGAAGGCGCTAAATACTTCACCCTTTCTGCATCATCTGTAACTAGGTTGCCTTCTGTGTTCCATAAGAGACCTATGGTTTCCACAGTCTTCTCCTTACTTTTGACATAGTTGTAGAGTCTGTTTTTATTGTCTTTTAAGTCTCTTGCCAAGCACATTTCAAATTGTGCCTTGGCCGTCCTAATTTTCTCCCTGCGTGCCCATGTGATGCTCTTGTACTCTTCCCTAGTACAGTGAACAACTTTCCACTTTTCGTAGGAATCTTTTTTCAGCTTCAATTCATCGAAGAGATTGCTGTCTAGCCATAACAACCAAGTCAAGTCATAACAACCAATGCATTTTAAAAACAGCATCTTACCAAAACAAAATGATACACTCTAATCTAACTTTGCTTAACTTTGTTTGCTGTCAAAACATTACTTAAATGATATTTTCCCTCTCTCATAATGTGACATCAATAGCAAATGCACTGTAGGAAAGGACTTATTCGTGGACCCATATATTACTAAGCAGTCTTACAAATCATTTCTCCTCTTGGTTAGCATTGCACTAAATACTTCGCCCATCTCAATGACAACTTCCTGGCATGAACTGCAGCAATTGATTAAATACAAAAGTAATATTAGGTACCTATTTAATGTATTTAGAGTTTCTTTTATAGCTGAAGACAAGAAGAAGCTACCACCTGGACAGCACCTAGCTCTTGGTCAACCACCAGAAAGTATTCCACAGACTATACTTTAAGAGTTATGGGCACAGAAAAATAATCCCTACAAATTGTCTTTAGGGACCTACATCTTCCAGAGTTGTTAATGAATAAGGATTATTTTTGGATCATATTGCTGAGTAAATGCATAGTTCATCCCAACAATGAAATCTTCAAAACATGGCACTGTTGAAAACTGCTGGAACAATCAACATTCAGATCAGCTTTTTAAAAATGGTTCTGGGTGGATTCCTTTAGGTAGAGATTTTTTTTACAAAGGCTTCTTTGTTGCTAGTAATATCCAAAATTGTTTTTCATAATTTGTTTTACATTAAGAAAAGTGCTGATAACTGGTTACTATAGCAGGAATGAGACCACCTATAGAAGGAGGGGAAAAATTAGGTATAGTAAATAAAGATGAAGAGGGCTCTGAAATCTATTTTGCAGTGAATACTTTATAATGGCTATAATAAATTCAACTATTTGCTGGCTCTTTAGGAGTTGTCTTTTGGCTATTATAGCAACAATAATGCTAGTATAATGAACCAATAACTCATTTAGAAGCACAGGAAATTAAAAAATGCCCTACATTAGGATGAGTTGCACTTTAAGTACCTAATTCCAGAGAAAGTATCACATAAATATAATGTGACAGGAAAAATTATACTAATACTACCAATAGTAGAATAAGTACCTAAATAGGAACATGTGTGTCCTATGAGACACATGGCAGAAACAAACAGTGATTCATCACAAAAACAAACCTCAGTATATTTTTTTGCTATAGCATAGAGGATTTGTAGTGGTCACCCATTTCACCTGTGTTAGCAAAGAGTTCCAAAAAAAAGGCATTTTCTCTCATAACATCCCTGTTTTTGATCATTTAATTTCAAGCCTGGACAAAACAAAAGTCATCTTAGTTGTATAATGTAGTCTACTTTGAGGTACAAATAAGTGAAACAGTTACCACAAAAGCACAGAAAGTTGAAAGATACATAAATATGTATCACAGTTGTCTGCATAGTCCAAAAATTCAGGGCCTGGAGCAGGCTGACAGAGCACTTCAGTCTTCTCAACGTTGAGAGAGGCCCAAGGTTCAGTAGTCTTTGCATGGGCAGATCTAGAATTTTGAAAAGCAGGGTGCAGATGATGAGGTTAATTATCACATATACAACCACACATTTTTCTCTAGTTAAAAATAAACCATAAACTTCAGTAATATGCTAGGGCTCTAGGGCTGTATTATTCAATTTAAGATTGAAGCAAAAATAAATACATCACTACAATGAGTTAAAAAATCTGCAGGGCTGTGAACTAAGAGCTTCATTCATTAGCAGGAGCAGCTAACAGACAGCAGAACTGCAAAACAAAGGGTAACATAATTGGTAGAACATCGAGACCATTAAAAAGAAGAGAGGGTTGTTAATAATTGTGGAATGAAGAGTTTAGAAGGGATTAGGTAGATTATAATGAGCCATGAAGTCAGTGGACTCCTTCAGCACTACCTGAAAAGGAATGCTACTGCCTCCCTTGGCTAGTTCATTTTAAAGTTTGGGTGGACCAGGAATCAAAGGGGAGGGATGCAAGTGCACCCCTCAGATGCAAGGATGGCACAGACATACAGTGTATTGAAGGTCAAGGATGGTAGTTTTGAACACTTTGGTCCTTGAGTAAAAACATCACAGACTGAAACGCTCTCCATCCATTTGGTATTCAATGTAAATTCCAAAATGACTGTTTCTCAACTTTTCATCTTATATAAGACTCTTACTTTCCTCTATACTCCAACAATAGAGCCAGATGAGAACCAGGATGACAATAAAAAAAAAAAAAAAAAAAAAGGTGAACAGAACTGGGATGATGTCATCCTTGCTTGACCCTAAGTTTGAATGACAAATGGATCTGCCTCCAACCTTCTACAAAGAATAGTTGCTGTCATCTGACTGTGGAGAAGCCAAATATGACCAGTACTTTCTACAAGGCTTCATGACTGATGGAATCAAAGGTCTTAGTAAGGTCAATGAAAGACATACACAGGTCCCTGATCTTGTTCCTGACACTTTTCTTGGACCTGGTGAGCAACAAAGGTCTTCGCAATTGTCCCATGGATTTATCTGAAACCACACTGATTCCAGCAGGACTTCCTCAGTAAGAGGTGGAAAGAACCCCCCCCCCTCCCCCCCGCAATCCCTCAAATTACCATTGAGGGAAAGACCTTGAAGGTAACCAAGCAATTTCCTTACCTTAGTAGCCACCTCTGACAGAGAACAAACATTGATGAAGAGATCCAACACAGGATCCAGTGTAAAAGCACCTCCTTTGGAAAATTGCTTTGCCATGTTTTTACTGACCACAATCTCTGGAAAGACATTAAGATCCACATCTACAATGCAGTCATCATCCCCACTCTCCTCTATGGATGTGAAATGTGGGTGACCTACCATCATCATTTCAAGAGCCCAGAGGCGCATCACCAATGATGCCTGCATAAAATCTTCCACATCACTGCACAAATGCCAGCACTCTTGCTGAAACCAATGTTACCAGCATTGAATCGGTGATCCTCAATACCAACTTGGCTGGACTGGACAGTGAGTGCAGGTACCCAACTCTAAATTCCCAAAACAAGTGCCCTATTCCCAGCTTAGTTGCAGCCGGAGATCTTGCAGAGGCCAGAGGAAATGCTACAAGGACACACTGAAGTCATATCTCAAGAAAATGGATGATGATATAAAGAAGCTGGGAGTAGCTGGCTGCTAACCAGTTCCAATGCTGATGCAACCTGAACCAAGTGGCTTCCTCCTTCAAGGTAAAAAGTCTTGCCCTCAAAGCAGAGAAGAGAGAGGAGGAGGAACAGAGAAAAGAAAAGGAGAGAAATTTGAGCCTACAGCCTACACTCCCCTGCAAAAACACCTGCAACTTCTGTAGACAGATCTGTGGTTCAAGGATTGGACTCTTAAGTCACCTCAAGACCATCAATGACCTGTGGTAGAGATCATCTTCAAACTGAAAGATTGCTGACAATGAAGAATCCAAAAACAAGAGCAAAAATTCAGTTGAAATTTTGCTTTCCTGGAATACCTCTCTGTCATCTTCACTGAGATGTGTGCTGACAAATTAAAAAAAAATTAATCTAAATCCATCTGTCACATAGAAACAGCTTGCATAAATTTGCATATATTCTTCTACAAGTATCAAAAGATCCACCTCAAATAAAAATAAAAATAAAACAAGAAGAGTACTTGGTATCACCCCTTTCACGCTGGGGCTCATCAGTACCACTCAAGAGATTTTTCAAGTGTGAGGATCATAAACCAATATAGTGATGAAAAAAATTCACATAATGCAGACTTCAGGATGCCACTTTTCATCTTCTTGTATAGTTTCATAGTTGGTAGGGTCAGAAGGGACCTGAGCAGATCATCAAGTCTGACCTCCTGCCATGGGCAGGAAAGAATGCTGGGGTCAAATGACCCTGGCTAGGTGATTATCTAGCCTCCTTTTGAAGACCCCCAGGGTAGGAGCAAACACCACTTCCCTTGGAAGTTGGTTCCAGATCCTAGCCGCCCTGACTGTGAAGTAGTGCCTCCTGATGTCTAGCCTGAACCTACTCTCCATCAACTTATGGCCGTTATTCCTCATTACTCCCAGTACTGCTCGGGGGAAGAGGGACTCTCCCACTGCCTGCTGGTCTCTCTTGGTCAGCTTGTAGATGGCCACCAGATCCCCTCTCAGCCTTCTTTTGTGGAGGCTGAACAGGTTCAGGTCCCATAGCCTCTCCTCATTGGGCCTGCCCTGCTGCCCCCTAATCGTGTGAGCGGCCTCCTCTGGACCCTCTCAATGCTGTCCACATCCCTCCTGAAGTGTGGTGCCCAGAACTGGATGCAGTATGCCAACTGTGGCCTGACCAATGTCACATAGAGGGGGAGGATCACCTCCTTGGACCTGCTCGTGATGCATCTGTGGATGCACGACAAGGTGCGGTTAGCCTTCCTGACCACGTCCTCACATTGTCAGCCCATATTCATCTTGGAGTCAATAACGACTCCAAGATCCTTTTCTGCCTCTATGCTGATGAGAAGGGAGTTCTCCAGCCTGTAGGTAAGCTGCTGGTTCTTCCTCCCTGGGTGCAGTACCTTGCACTTGTCAGTTTTGAAACCCATCCTGCTCTCATCCACCCACCCCTGTAACCCGTCCAGATCCGATTGCAGCCTGTCCCTCTCCTCTAGTGTGCCCACTTCTCCCCACATCTTAGTGTCATCCGTGAATATGAACAAGGTGCTTTTCACCCCCTCATCCAAGCCGCTGATGAAGATGTTGAACAGTGCAGGCCCAAGGACCAAGCCCTGGGGGACCCCACTACCCACATCCCTCCAGGTCAGAAATGACCCATTCACCACCACTCTCTGGGTGCGGCTCTCCAACCAATTAGCGACCCATCTGACCACGTAGGCATCAACACCAGTATAGCCTAGTTTTTTTTATGAGAATGGGGTGAGAGACAGTGTTGAAGGCCTTCCTAAAGTCCAGAAAGACTACGTCCACCACTTCATCTGCATCTAAGGCTTTTGTGACCTGGTTGTAGAAGGCCACCAGGTTGGTCTGACAGGACCTGCCTCTAATGAACCCATGTTGGTTGTCCCTAAGCATAATCTCCCCTTCTGGTCCCTCACAGATGTGCTCTTGGATAATTTTCTCAAAGAGCTTCCTCAGGACTGAGGTAAGACTAACAGGCCTATAGTTTCCTGGGTCCTCCTTCCTCCCTTTTTTTGAAAATGGGGACCACATTGGCCCTTTTCCAATTCTCTCGCACCTCACCATAGCACCATGAGTGCTCGTAAGGCCGTACCAGGGGTCCTGGAATGACCTCTGCTAATTCCTTCAGCACTCTGGGGTGGAGATCGTCAGGACCTGCTGATTTGAACACGTATATATTGCATCATGAATGTTATCATGTTTATTTATAATGAGGCCCATTGGGCTTTAGGGTGCATGATACAATTTAAAGGGATGTATGTATCTTTCAAAAATGCTAAAGAATTTCATTTGTGGTATGTACATGCAAGTCTTTTGCTTGCATTTTATATAATTTGTATTTTAGGCCTCATCTGTTCATGATTTTAGGGAAATGTAAAGGAGAATGCAACTCACCAAAACATGATAACAGAGCATTAAAGGAGATTTTGTGGTGATTTAGGATATATTTATTAGGATATACCATTGACCAGTGAGTCAGTTTCACATAACCTCCAGGGTCAAGAGATGCCATCATAACTCATAACTCAACTATGACCTCTCTGCAATCATTGGTATTCTGTGACAGAGTAAAGAGGGTGTGTTGTTTTCTCTTTTGTCAACCAGTTATCTATCCATGTTTTCCGTAATCAGCATTTTCTCCTTCCATTCACTCTCTCTTGAACACTGTGTAAGCCAAATTAGGATCTCTCATAATGTGGCCAAAGTAACACAGTTTTCATGTTTTAACAATGGAGGTTTTCTTGTTCTCTAACAACAGCTATGATCTTGTATCTCATTGACTGATTTGTCTTATGAGCTGCTGGCTGTATCTAAGTCATCTATGGCTCAGATGAGCTCACAGGCTTGTTTCTGACTTTTAACATCTGCCGTCAAGGTTAAGTTAGCTTTCACATGTTTACAGCACTATTGACATACTATTAGCACTGTTACAAAATTAGAGCTACTTTATCAATGGCACAAAAGCAGTGATTATAATAATCACAATCACCATTTATGTTACAGTACATTTGGTATGTAATTCACAAAGCCCTTTCACAGTTACTGTCCCAATTTCAAAATGGATTAATCAAGGCACAGAGAAACTGTCCAACTGAGTCAGTAACAGAGATGGGACCCGACTCCAAGCCCGATGCTCAGTTCAGTAGATCATGGCTTTAGTTAATATCAGGATCTGAAATGCAAGCAGTGGAAAGATGAAAAGGAATTATATCACTGCAGTGGGCAAGTAGTGACCAAATCCTGTTAGGATAACAATGGATACATCAGGAACTAAAAAAAACTCATTCAACAGCTGGAGCAAGGGTTAACAAACCTATAGCAAACATAATCCAGATATGGGACTAACTTTCAATTTAAGACAGACAATGAAATTCTCACACCCAGACTCTCAACATCAGCTTTTTAGGGGAATTCAAAAAGGAAACCAAATTAGAGTTGCTGACCCATTGGTACACAAAGATCCATGAACCATGGGGATGAACATATCCCTAAACCTTCCCCTGAGAAAGACTTTCCATCCCTCAAGTAGTTGATGAAAATATCAACAATGACAGTGACTATGTCATTAATTAAAGTCACTGAGGGTGTGTCCAGACAAGTGCACATGTGCGGTCTGCTGAGCCTCAGAGCTGTTTGAGGCACCGCAGACTGCATGCAACACATATGTAACCATTTGCTGCACTGCTAATTAGCAGCACCACCAAAATTTGACACCGAGAGATTCTGGTGTCAAACTGGATCCTGGATCCAGACTCCGTGTGGCTGAATTGGTGGATCCAGACTCCGTGTGGCTGAATCGGCAACACTGTTGCTCCAGGAGGCCCAAAGGACCCCAGGTAAGGCTGCTGGGGCCAGCACAGGTGGGACAATTTTCCCACCAGGCACAATTTGGCATGCTCTATGTTCATATGCTGGGGTATATACTGTGGCACAAAGCAGAGGCACAGACATGTGCCACTGCTATTTGTGCCATGGCAAATGCATGCCCCTGCATGTAAGGACATGCCCTAAGGCTTTAAAATTCAATAGATGGTTAAAAATCTACAGGTCCCCTGCTGCCTACCAGTTAGATGCTCTACAAGATACTCTCTCTCTCACCTCATTTACTTCACTGGTTTTAAAGCATTATGTATTCTCTGAAGTGCTAGAGAAGTAATAATAAAGAGAGACAAGTTACACAGGAAAAAATAAAAGAAAATCCAATGAATCTTTTACTTTAGCAGGAAGCAAAAAGCTTTAAGACCCAAGTATCATAGATCCCCTTTCTGGAATTCTGGCAAGTTTTAACAACCAATAAACAATGTTTAGTTCTCATTCATTATAAACAACAGTAATCATGGTAAATTACAAGTTTTAATATGCAGTTCTGTGGGAAATTATTTGTTACGCAGCAGAACAAAATTTGAACCATGTACCATTTGAAACCAAGTAACAAAGAAGAAATAAGGCCACCTTCAATATTGTGTTCTGCGAACCTTTCCAAATAAACTGTAATATACAAAATAACTACATCTAAAATTGATTAAGCTGTTTCCACTATTGAGTACATTTATTCTGTGTCTTATGTTGTCCGACCTTCACAGCAAATTTGATTATTCCAGGTGGGTGTAAAGAAAGAGAGTCTGTTCTAATAGCTACAAACATGAAAAGAAATGTAGTCAAGAGCAGAGCTCTTCAAAGACAGGTGAATATATGGGATAACTCCTCCTCTCTCTATCTATACATGAAAGGAAATCAAAGTGGAAAACTTAAGAAACACCACTCTCATGGGTTGTTCTCTTTCCCTAACTCTAACAGCTACTTATCCAAGTCAAGTCTTTGTGATGCCAGCTGGAGGCCTAACCTCTCCTCCAGCTGGAAAGGCATCAGATCTTTCCTGGTGATTATCCCAACAACTCGGTTCTGGAGGTCAACAACTGTCAGGTGGCGAAGCCCCAGGGTCCGAAAAATGATGTATGTGCGCTGCAGCGAGAAATGAGCCTGAACTGACACCGCTGATTTGTTTATGTATGGCTCCTACAAGAGAGAGAGAGAGGGGAAGTGGGTTAGAGAAGAAAAGAAGTGTATATCCCTGTCACAGCAGGTTTTCTGAAGCTGGGATCAGCAGGAGAGGTGATGAGAATACTACACTTTATTTCTTTTTCTCAGTTGTACCTCAAACAGTATAAACTCCACAGTAATGAACCTTCCCTTTTCTGCTAAGCAATCAAGTTCACTCTAAATATGCTATTATGACTGGAATATACCCAAATTTCACAGGCTGGAACAGCAAAGCTGAGTTTTATTGATACTATCCAAGTTACTATTTGGAAATAGGACCCCATATTTATTAAGTCTAAGTTGTTTTATAGCCACTATCTCATTACACAATCATTTATGACATCCTGTAATATTTTGCAGTACATGCTTTTAGGGGGGAAAAAAAATCAGCTAATGTAGAAATATATACTGCAAGGGAGAGAACCAAGAAAACAAATCACATGGCTCCAAAAGCAAAGAGTCTACTGGATATTGAACTCTCATCATCACTGACTATAATCTCAGGCATTTACAAGCTAGATGTGAACACAGCTAAAGTCAATCCCACTGTTTATCTAAGTGTCATTTTGTATTTTATATTGTTGTTAATCAAGTTTCTACTTCTTCTTGTGTATGACTTCAAATGTTTCTACTTTTTGCCTAATTATACAGCCTCTTAACTTATCTCTTGAGTCAAATTCTGTCTCTTCATGCAAATGCGTGCTTCATACTAAAGTGCCAGGAAAATCAATGTATAATGCCCATAACCAGCTGAAATCAGAGTAGCTGGTAGTCTCCTCTAGGGATATTTTTGGATAACAGATGAGTTGCAATCAAATGGCAGAGCATGGTTAGACTTGTTTAAAAAAATACATTGAAAAGGAAAAAGCAAGGAAACGTGGGATTTATAACAAGGTGCAGATTAGACTTTTCTGCACCAGTGATACCCAAAGCAGAATATACTGTCACCAGAAAAGCTTTATAATTGTATCAAGGAGGCCTTGAGTTTCCTGTTCTAGATCAGTGTACCTCACAACCTCTCTGGCCACATGTTAACAACAGCCATTTCTGGGATTTGTTGCCATCTGACAGAATAAGGTCATAGTCCTTTCCAACCTCCACAGCCTCCTTCACATAAGAAACTATGTGTGCTTGTTTATGCATATGGGATTCAAAGGAAAATGCTGTCTTCAAGTACTCAAACCTTATCAAACAAACTTTATTTGGCATCTCTGCATTATGTGCATCTCATCTATTTTGGATTATTTCACACCATAGGCATCAAAAGTTTGCTGATGAGAAATACAAAGGTGTAGTTGAGAGTACCAGAGTAACATTAAATGATCATTTTTATAGCAAAACTTTAACAGAAGGATGGCTTAAAAGTTCTGCACAAGGGCCCCTATTGCTTAACATATGTATTAGTGATCTGGAAAGAAAGAATGACTACTGAGGCTGCAAATTTTCCAGTTATTACGAAGTTATCTATGATAGTTAGAACTGGAGAGACCTACACAAGCTAAGTGAATAGACAACATACTAGAAACTGAAATTCAGTGTTTATACATAGAAAGTAATGCATATGGGCAGGAAAAAATTAAAATCACTCATATACATAGTTGGGTTCTAAGTTAACTTTTTTAACTTAAGATAATGACCTGCAGACAGTTCAGTGAAGACATCTGTTTAATGTGCAGCTGCAATCAAAAAAGCAAGAAGTCAGGATCCATAAAGAATGGACTAAGAATAATGTAAAGAACATTATAATGCTTTTATGTAAACCAATCGTATGGCTTCATGCAGAATGCCATATGCAGTACTAGTCATTCTAATCTCAAAGTACATTGATGAAATAAAGGGAGTTCAAAAGAAAGTAGAAAAAAGGATCAGGGGCTTGAAAGAACACACAGACAGCAATCAAAGAAATTGAGATTGTTTACCTAAGGAGAAGAAATGGAGATTTGATAAAAGTATATAAAACAATTAATAGCATAGAGAATGTAAGGCAGGAACTTCCGCTTTTCCTGTCCTGTAACACAAGACCGAGAGGGTGCTTAAGGAAATTTAAAGGTGATATATTCAGAATGAAACACTTTTTCTACATAGCATGTAATTAAACTGTGGAATTCATTACTACAGAATGTCATTGAGATCAAGACCCTAAACAAGAACTTTAAAAAAGGTATTGAGCATTTCTTACAATTATCAAAAACTGTCCAGGGTTGTCATAACTAATGATGATAACAATATTGGAAGGGATATTACACTTGTACTTCAGGGCTTAAATCAGTCTCTCATATAGTTAGAAATTAAGATAATACCTAATACTGGGGCAAGTACTGCAACTAGGAGGTCACTGCAGTCTCCTGAATAGAGCACTGGGACTGAGACTCATCATGATGCCTGGGTTTCTGTACCAGCTCTGCTGTCAATACATCATTTTGACTTGGAGCAAATCCTGTCCCTCCATGTGCCTCAATGCCCCTCTCTGGCAGCTAGAATGATGAAACTGTGGTAAGCATTGCAAATTACACTACCATGGGGAACTTGTGTCCTCTGAACTGTTGGGTTCTGGACAACCATCAGAGACAGGCTGTCAAATTAGATGGCCATCCAATTGAATTGGATCAGCAGTAAGTATTCCTATCACCATCATACCCACATGGTGAACTTCAGCAGAGTTCATTTGTTTTTTAAACAAATACCCTCTAAATATGCCCCTTCTTATTAACATCTCCCTCCATTGTAATGAGGCAGGGCCTGGCTTTGGTTTGGCTTGGCTTTGCTTTACGTCATGTTATGTCATGTCATGTCATGTCATGCCATGTTATTTTATTTTATTTATTTCAGGCCTTGCACTTCACACCAAATACATTGCTGCTTCTGGTCATGGCATTATTGTACAGTATTTAAGACATATATGTGGTCATGTCATAGCAGAAAAAAGAGAAGAGAAAGAAATTTACTTTATTCATACATTGATGTATAGGGACTGTACAGTAAGAGAGACTGAAAACTCAAAAGCATTGCTTTATGTTTGCTTTAGAGTTCTATAGGAGCCAAATAATGACATTTAAATGATCTATTCCATTAACGTTGTATCATCCTGTCAATCTGGAATGTATTTTAATCAAAATCCCCCTTAAAATGGTCTCCTTTGTTGTATTTTCTTGTTGGCTCATTTTATCAACATCTGTTATGTTTATACAATATGAATTAAAACTTTGGAATGCTGTTTGTACTCAGCTACTTTTGTTGAGAGTGTAGCGTCCTAGGATTGGCAGTGTTTATGTAAATCAGTGCGGCTGACACAACCATCATAAACAATGAGAAAATATAACAAACACATTGTTCATGGAGGAAATGTTTGTTTTTAGAGTTGGCTTCATCCTTACCAGATTGATGAAGAGTTGCTGATACTGAGGATCTGCACTGTAGTGATTCAGCAGCATGGTTGTCCGGGATGGATCAGGCAACTTCTCCACTGTTATCTGGAATAGCCAAGAATCTATTTCCCCTTCTCTGTGCAGTATACTGAACTGAATGCTTCCAAACCTTTTTCTTTCAATTGTAAGAGCTTGGCTATGCTTAAAGGGAGTTAGTCTACTGATTGAGCTATCCTAGAAAGCACCCTAATGCAGACATGACTTATTAAGAGTTCTTTTTCTAGCGCAGCTTAAACCAGACCCCCAAATGACAGAAGGAGCTTCTTTCTTTTATGACTGCCTCTATATCAGAGCCTAATCCATCATAGATATGTTGACTTGAGGAGGTGATTTTTTCACAGCCTCCAACCAACAACATTATGCCAGAAAAACATTTTAAGCACAGACAAAGTTTCAATAACACAACAGGTTTTCAGCAGTTTCCTTAAACGCTGCTCAAAATTCTTCTACTGAGATCTATTTATATGCCACAGTTTCACATTATTTTACCAATTTTGCACTCAGGTCTTTTTTTTAATATGTAACCCTGCTTATGTTCTACATATTTGACTGATTGGTCAATGGTACAATGGGAACTCTGTGTATTCTACCTGCATACCTTCATTACAATGCATATCTGAGTGGCTATTTGCACCTGTTTTCACTGTTTGCAGGCTTAGGTTATACTGTTTAAGGTTAAAGTGTACAATTGTAAAGGGCAGGTGGATCAAATTTTACCTCCCTTCCAAATTTGTGAAGTTTGTAGGTACATAAACATAACACAAACGTATACAATGGTTATTGACAGATCAACCCTTACTGTGATCTATGCAACAGGGAGGAACAGAGCAGAGAGATTCTAGGCAGGAATCAATCCCTAGATAGCTTCACTCAAGTCCTCATAATAAAAGTACTTCTGAGCAAAAGACTATACTGGGTTTAGCTAAAAGCCTAAGACTCACTATAGCTGAAAGAGCTGAAAAAATCCTTGAACCTACCAGTGACATAGAGCAGAGTTTAAAAGAGCTGGGGCTGCATAGCAATCAAAAAAGGTCTGTAGGAGGAACAGCAGAAACTACCTGGCAGCACAGAGGAATGGTAGACACCCACACCATTATAGAGGAACAGTGGAGACCCCTGGATGTGGTGGCCAGAGAAGCGCATTTCAACATCCCATCATAGCAGCACGTCTACATGAGACACTTTACTGCACAGCAGACTAATTTGCTGTGCAGCAAAGCATCACTGTCTACATGTGTGCAGCAATTAGAGTGCAGTTGACTAATTTACTGCACTACTGGATAGTCCCATCAGGTACAAGTGGTATCCAGCAGCATAATAAGCTATTGTACTTAAATGCACATTTAGATAGTGACATCAGGATTTATTTAGTCAGGCTCATATTCATTCACATTAACTGCATGTATAGATGTGCTCAGCATGGTGTAAGTGGTAGAGCCCCCACAGCAAAGCAAAAACCCCTGGCAGCAAGGGGCAGCAGTGCCTCCAGGGTAGGCTTCCCCAACCAGCACTTGCTGTTTTGCCTGGAGTAGCTGGTAGATCTCCCAGATGGTAGCGAGACTCCCTTCTCAACTGACTGAGTTGGGCCCCCTGGATTGGTTTGCCAGTTACTGTGACTGTGGTCTGCTTTAAGCTTTAGTTCAGGGTTAATAGTTCTAAGTTTTTCCTTAAGGTACATACCCGCTTCCTTTTTTCCATTGTAATAGGCCAGGTGTTAATTTAACTTTTGCTTGGTGCGTGGGGTAGTTCATTCACATAGATCACTCAATTAAAATGTATTTTCCCAGGTTTCTTGGGTGGGGGCACAAGTTAAATTTAAAAGCTTAGTATAAAAGATCAAAATTTGAACCCAGCCCTTGTTAGTGCTGTCCAGTGCCTGGCAGAAGGGTTACATGCATTTACTAACGCTTAGCTCGTCTACAATTTTTTTCACCTTCAGTGTTCTTAGAAGCATTAAACAAATATTATAGTTGACAAAGGTGTTAGCATGCACGAACTAAGTATTATTATACCTATTGTTTCTAATCAGAAATCAAAGTAAAGCATTGGAACTGTAGACTTAAAGCCTGTGTCAAAGCCAGGATTAAAATACACAAATTCCTTGCTACCAGTTTTGTGCGCCTCCTGGATGCTGGGCTGCTCCAGAGCTGCTGCACTTCATGGTAGCCTCACTCGGCACTTCTGCACTTTCCTTTTTTATATTAAGTTGTTTTAGTACTTATGTAACAACATGCATTAATAACTGTTTTAATCCACTGTGCTCCCTCCCTGGACACACAATGTAAACATGAACCAAACAAGGGGAGAAAAAAAAAATTACCTTTTGGTAGGAGAGAAGTAGATCACAGGAAAAAGTTTCCTCATTAGTCTCAGTTTCAAAGATGGGTTCATTTTCCAGCAGCATGCACAGCTCTAACCTATTATCAAGCATAAAGATTCCAAATAACACATGCCTAGAAAGCAGTCCCTGACAATCATAAAACATGACTGAGGTCTGTAATATAAGCCAGGCAATACAACATATATAATATACAAGATTTGTTTTCCTAGATTTTCATGACCAACAGCAAAAATTCTCCTCCTGTTGGTTAAGGCTGATTAACTGGGGTTTAGGTTCCAGAAACCTCCAAAATTACTTTTTCTAAAAACAGACTTATGCACTGCCATTATATGAATGTGATCTGAAAGATCAAATTCTTGGTAGGAGCAGGTTATAGAGTCTGTCTAGTTCAGTGGTTCTCAACCTTTTCAAGAACTGGGCACCCCTCCACCACAAGAGAACCACTGCTGGTGCTGCCTCAGCTTATTTCAGTGCTTATCAGAGAGGTTCCACTACCTCCAGATAAAAATTACCCTGCAACTGTTACACAGCCAGCCTGGAAGGGCTATGGCATGTGCACACATTTCTCCTACATTAGGGCTGTGATCAGCATAAAGCGGGCAGAAGCTGCCCTGTGCTGTGTAGCCCCTCCCTGTCTGGTCCCTTCTATGCTTCTCCTGGAAAGAGAGGTGGGTAGGTAGGACTGCCAGACTGCAAAAGTGATTGCAACCCAGCTCCTGCCTACTTTAGGCTGATCACAGCTCTAATGCAGCAGGAATCCAAGCAAAGCAGTACACCTGGCTGCTACTTTAGCTGCAGCACCTGTGTTGTGGCACCCTGAGGGGGGCACACGGCATCCTAATTGAGAGGTTTAGTTTGTTCATAACTGCAGTTACAAATGGAATCAAGGTTTTTCCTATTTATTTAGATTTTTTTAAACTAATTCCACTATATTGAAGATCTATATTGAAGCATGAGAACAATGTCTGCAAAATTCTTGTAACATTTTAAATAAATTGTGAAACAACATTCAGTGATTTCAACAGGACTGTACTTCACTCAAGAGCTGCATAAGATGCACATACCTTTGCTATTTTGTTAAATTTCATTGCCTTTTCACCATGATGTCTATAAAAAACTTGACAAGTAGATGAATATTATGCTCAAACAACTAACCTACTGTGCAAATCATGTCTCACTGTTTTCTTATACTCCCCAACTTGTCTCTAGCCATCTGTTGCCTCTTGACTTTGACTATAAACACTTTGGGGCAGGGACAATAATAAAACAGTCATTGCAACAGGGCATTAAACCTGAAACTTTCAGGTGTGTGCCCTGACCATGAGGCTAAAAAAATACTGCCATTCCCAGCAGAGTCCTCAGCATGCAGCTAATGAGTATGCAAGATAATGCATAGGACTGAATATGGAGACAAAAGCTCAGACCCGTTCAGTCCATAGCCAGAAAATAGTAGGGACACTGTCATCGATCCTAAGAGGCCCTACTGAATGATACAAGGTGAAGACTGGTAGGTTTCCAAGGAAAAGAAGGAACATTCAACTGTCCTCAGCCAGGAGAAGGGTCATTTCAATATGCCTTTGAGAATGGGAGACAAATTTTGGAAGCCTGAGGAAAGGGAAAGAATCCTCAAGTTTCCGTGGCCTTCTATTATGGGGAGAAATTATGTCAAAAATCCCCATGGTTTCTTTCATTTTTGGCTCAGTAATCTAAACAATTTATAAAATGGGGAAAAAAAACATTTCCCAGTAAAACAAAACTATTAGGAAAATGACCAAACATATTTAATCACTTTGAAAATAAAGAATAGGTATAATAATAATTTTTCCTCTGACCTCAAGGACTTTTTATACATTGAGGAAAATGTGCATCTCCCACAGTACATCTAGGGTTGTGACCAACTCACTAGCTTTCGTTATGTGAAAAAAAAAAATTAAATGGGAATTTATGCTTTAGGCGATATATTTTCTGTAACTATAAATTTGCTAGGTTTAACATGTGTTCAGGCTGCCTTTGGTGCTTTCCTGTCAACAGCATATCCAGCAAGTATGTTTCTTGGTCTTGTTACTGATCAAGATATATCAAAAGCTTTAAGTATTACAAAAACAAACAAAAAACCTTTTTTCATTAAGATACGAGTGTTTGTATCAATAAATAATAGAATAATTTCTCATCATGGTATAAAAGTTAGCTACAGTTTCATTGGTTGCTTTTTATTTTTTTAGTATTTCCTCAAACACAAAACATGGGATTTTGCCACTCATCCAAGGGTCTCAAAGGGATTTAAAGTTATTAAGCACCCCTATAACTGGGGAATGCATGATGCTTTCACAGAAGGGGTACAGAGAAATGAAATAACTTGCTCATGGTCACACAGGAAATCAGTAGCAGAACCTGGAATACAACACAGGATCCTTGATTCCCAGTCAGCTGTACCCATCATTAAAAACACCATGTTTTCTCACATAAAGCATGCAGCATTTTCTAACAAAACAGCTGCTGGAAATTGAAGTGTGCATTATATGCAAGAAACGTGGTGAGAGTAGTTTGTGCCACTAACTGAGCAAAAACAAAGTCAGCATTGATCCACAGGGAGGAGAATAATAAATAGGCTCAGCTCTTTAGCTGCTGCTACATAGTTACTTACTACAAGGAAAGATCTTTTTTTCTTCATTCTGCTTTTCAAAAAATAAGGTGCATATCTTACGCATTGTATGTGAGAAAATATGGTATTTCCAATCAAGGATAAATAAGTGACTAAAATATAGGTCAGAATAACTTTAGAATAATATTAAACTATTCATTCTCCATCACAATTGAACTTTGACTTTTCCTTTTATATAATTTATTTTGTTAATAAAAGAAGAATGAGGTACCCTCAGACATGCCTGTCTTTGGCACTTGCCTGTCTGCAAACAATGGTTCCTAAAAAAAAGACAAGCATTTCTATGCTGGTATCCAAGGACATTTATACACATGCTCTGGGAGTGGGCAGGGGGGCAATTTAATTGAGAGTGGCTCCAAGAGCATCTCTTGTATCAGTGTCCCTGTGCTTCAAAGTGGCAGCAGCAGTGCTTTATCTAAAGCTCATCAAATGAGCTTTAGATAAAGTGCCCCCACCACTATTTTGAGGCACAGGGACACTGATACATGAGAAGCAGGAGGTAATTGCCATGCTCCAGCAGAAACAATTAATCAAGCAGATTAATTGAGCCTGCTCTGATGCGCTGGAATTACAGCATGTTGGAGCAGCCTCCCTGTTCATGAATAGGCACCCTAAACTCCTGATACATGCACTACAGACAGGCATGGCCAATACTGAAGTTCAGCCATGGAATATGTCTCCCCTTCATTGCTATTCTCATAGTTTTACAATGATATACCATTTTCATCAAGATTCAAAATCTTTTTAAGAGTAAGAATAAAATATAGGCTCTGCCCCTAGATGTTCATTTGCAACTGCCAAGGGAATCATTTCATAAACTGATGAAATGTAGCTGCCTTCAAGGTGTAAAAATTGTATGGATGATCACTGGGCCAAGATTACATTCAGAGAGCTTATCTTAACATCTATATGTAAATAGGACCCAGGTGCAAAAGCCTGATCCCTACTGATACCTTTCCAAAGTCTGTGTGTTCAGGTCTAGGATACAATTTGGGCCTGCTTCTGAGCCAGATTTTTGTGTTTTCCAATTTAACAACATGGTCTGGGAAGAAAAAGCAGGAGGCATTTACCCTGAGCTGAAAAAACAGAAATATTTGCTCATCACCAGTGGTTCGTTGGCTGGTTTTGGCAGCCTGCAATTTGTTCAGCAGTGTTCTTAACTAAACCCAGTGGGGAGTCACTTAACAGGGCTTTGGGAAGTGAGAGAGAAATTTGGCTAGTCAAAAAAGGCACATGAAAACACAATGAAGGAAACTGTTGGAACATTTCTGATAAGATTCCAAGCCTATTAAAACCAGCCATGTTCAAGAGAAAAATGAGTGTACATTATTTCACTTGGATTTCCAGAAGTCATGCTTCAGAGGTATAACAACATCACTCTTTGATGTTACATACAACATCCTTCCTATCACATCATCAAGCCTTAGAAAGAGCAGACCAAACATGTTTCTTGCACTATTTTTTGGACTTAACAGGAAATGCTAGGATTCAAAGTTGGACTCTGTGATTGTTCATTTATTTTTTATTTATTTAAAAAGGAAGAAAACCCTTAAGTCATGTTTCTCATTTCAAAGGATACCCTGGCAAGGCACTGCAATAGTTTCTATATTCTGTATCTGTTACAAAACATGTGTCATGAAGACGCACCTAATTAAGATAACAAATTATTATCCCAATATCCACATGTCACATTTGGCATGGTAGTCAGGAATGAAAAGTATGTGACCACTTAGAATGTGTCAGTATTTTCTTGTCAGAAAAAAGCCTGTTATCTGAGGAAACTTCAAATTCTGTGCACTGGGAAACAGCATAAAAGGAGCAAAAATTCCAAGTAGTTACAATTAGAATATAGATTTGGCAATGATGTTGTGGACGAAAGTCAATGAGAGCACTATTCTTCCTAGCTGAATGCACAGGATGGCGACACTGTTTATTAAGAAAATTAGAGAGTACTGATTTTAGCTTATTGACAAAACTAAGTTTGAAAGCCTTCTCTTCATGCCTGCATCTTCGTGCAGTATATATCTGAATATTATTGCCTATATCTAACTTGAAAGAGAGCAGAGATGAATGACTGTTTGTGGCAAGACACCAGGGGTGCCTGCCACTTGTGGAGTCAGGCAGGCCTGCAGAGCCTGTGGCAGGTGCGGCCAGGCCTAATCCAGGAGTCAGCAGACTCAGGAGCTGGAAGGTGAGGCTGATTAGGAGGGCTGCACAACTGTCCAGAGACTGCCCGACTTGAGGAGAGCTGGGCTGGGTCAGGGCATAAGCCCAAGCTAGGAGAGCAAGATGGCCGAAACATCTAGGAGCAACACCTACCAACCAGAAGACCGCAGCTTGGGGACCATCTGAACATCCCAGAAATTTAGGGTAGCAACTATTGGGGAGGAGGAAGTTTCTGAGGACCCAGGTGGGGTCTACAGCCTAGGAGAACAGGGCTGAGAGGGCAGAAACTTGGAGAGACCAGGCTGGTCTGTAAGGAAGAGGGCCCAGGGTCATCTGGCTAGAGAGGGACCAGGTGGGCCCAGAGAGGGGGGCCGGAGCAGCTGAGATTGAGCTCAATGCCAGGGTGTACCCAGGGAGCAGGGCTGACAATCTCAGTGGGGCTTTGAACCTGTGGAGAGCAGGGGAGTTAGCTGAAGGGGCCTGAGAGGGAGGCCCCATGATTAAGGGGGCTGACAGACAATTCACTGATTCCAAGGACCTCAACTGGCCTATGCTGGGGGCCAGGGCCCAGGAGAGGGCCAAAGGGTGCAAACCCACCATGAGGGGTGGCCAATGCTGTGGAGGGCCTGGCTCTTCAACTGGCCTGCTAGTGGGGCCAGGGTGTCCAGGAGGCCAGAGATCTCAGCAGAGAGAGACTACAGCTGAAAGGTGGAGTCAGGTCCAGAGAATCCACCAGCCACCAGCCCAGGAGATGGGGCAGAACCTCTAAGGGAAGCCCATGAGAGAAGATAGGGAGACGAGGTAGGCCTGCTTTGATCCTGGGTAAGACATCAAACTGCAGCCTACAGGAGGTGGATGGTGTGGTGGGGCTGCCTGAGCAGGGCCACCTCCATGAAGTGCCATGCCTACACCCCAAAGGTGAGGATGGGGCATCGGAAAGCCTCAGCCCCCGCTGCCTTGTGAGTTACCCTGTGGAGGGGAAGGCTAGGGGATCACACCCCAACAGAAAAGTGCTAGACATGGAAGATCAGATGGACCACAGGGGTCCCTAGAAGACATGAGCAGAACTGAACCAGGTCTGAGTAGAGTTGAGAAGGTTTAAGATGAGTGGAGAGGCCTGAGAAAATTGAGAGGCCTGAGGAGAGCCGAGAGGCCTGCACAGAGGTAGGAAGCCTGAACTGAGTTGAGAGGCCTAAGAGGCATGAGCTAACGAGTATGGCCCAGTTAGGGGCACAAGTCATAAGGGGTCCCAGTTGGGGGCATGGACAGGATAAGACAAGAGAATACATCCCAGTTAGGGGCATGAATCAGATATGACTAGTAGGATGCTATCTATGAGGCATAGGACACACTGTAGGGGAGGCACAGAGTCATGTGATTGACCTGAGAAGCTGACGCCACAAGTCAAGGGTCATCTTAGTAAGATCAGGGCAGCCTCCCACAGTCTACATATTTCCATTAAAAACAAGGCATGGTGAATGAATGCAGGATGGACTGCCCCTAGAACAGGGTGGTATAAATTTGTTTTTTCAGGTGCCTTAGCTCCGCCCTATCATTGTTGTGTAAGACTGAACACAAAGATCCCTCCATATTCAAAAAGAATGTTTTTCTGTTGCATCTTCATTAGTATAACTCAAAGGCCAATGAACCCCAGTATATAGACTCTCTATAGTGATTTTAATGGGATTTTAAAACAGAAAGATAAATTTCAGAGCAAGATGGTAAAACGCCCCTCCTTGGTCAACAGTTGGTTTGTTCACCTTATCCAGTGCACCAGAGGGAAGATCTTCAGTTCATGTAAACTGCCAAAGCTTCATTGAAATCAGCAGCGAGACAGACAACCCACTCCACATGGGGATCTGTCATCCACATACCTTCAACTCATACACAAGTCAGTAATAATTGTGGGTGTTGACAGCCTCATCAGGAGCAGTCAGCACTTCAGGCTGGGACATTACTCTACTTCTCCAAAAAAGTTAATCAGTTGTTTTAACATATATTGCATTCACAAAAGAATAACATTGGAAAGATTTACAAAAATAAAGAAAGAGGGAGATAGTCTTTTTGGGTACGTCCACACATGCAAAAGCATGTGCTTGCAGCAGGTCAAATAGAAGCGGTGCAAATTTGAGCTGGGGCTTTTTGCCTCAGTGCATGTGCTCGGACATGCACTTTGTTGTGGGACAAATTGTGCCACTTGGGGCAAAATAACCCTGTCTGGCTCCTACCAGATCTGCAGCCAGGAGGAGCTAAAGCCTGGGGCCAGCACCTGTGCTGCCCCAGCAGTATAAAAAGCTGCCCTGTCCTGGCCCCATCAGTATAAAAAGCTGCCCTGTCAAGTAGCTCAGGGTTACTCACTCTCAGGAACTTCTGGGGCTCAGCCAATTGGTACCTGGGGACACTACCCCTTGGGCTAACTGGACTGCTAAAGCAGCCCGGAGAGTTCCCTGCACCCTTTATCCACTGCAGCAGTCTGGCAGTGGGGGCTGCTGCCTGGCTGTGACCTGTTGTGCACCTGCCATTCCTGGATGGGGACTGCATAGTCAGTAGAGGCATCTGCCACTCTGGGCCAGCTGCCAGTGAGCTGTGGCTTCAGAGTTGGCCTTTGTGCGGCACTACTGCCACGTGTGCCCCCTCCCGGCCATCTGGGCAGCTATCACCCAGATGTTCCCAGTGTGGTGGCCTGCTTTGAACTTTCAAAGCGCATCCTCCTAGCCACAATTGGCCAGGAGGTCAGTCACCTCCAGCTTGGTCCAAGGTGCCAGCTCTGAACAGGCAGGGTCCTGCCACGGGCCTCCCTAGCAGGAATTCTGGTGTTCCCTATTTGAAAACTGAAAAATCCTGATAAAATATTCCCAAAGTCACTCTGTAAAATACCCCAAAATCCATATTTCTCCACAATTAAAACAAAAGACCACTATAGAGAGGCAAAGAGAGAGACAGTGAGAGACAGCAATCAGTTGGGCAATGTTTTACTGATATATCTACAGTGTTAAAGCAATTTGGAAGACTACCAGTGTCTCTATCATCATAATAAAGTGAATTCTAAATACATGTTTCATGAATTCATGAATACATGAATATGTTTTGCTGCCCCCAACAGGGACTACAACCTCCCGCCCCCCACAGGGCCTCCTTACGGAGGCTACAGCCCCCCCACAGGGGCCAAATAGCCCCCACAGGAGCTACCACTCCCCACTTGCTCCCCCAGCCTCCTGGATTGCTGCCCTGCCTGGCCCCATCCCCTGCTGGCTCCTACAGCCCCCCATGGATGGCTGTCCACCCAGCCCCACACCCCCGTTACCTCAGATCCCCCAAATGGAGGCCCACCCGGCCCCATCCCCCACTTGCACTCCCAGCCTGCGATGGCTGCCCCCCTCCACCCCAGTCTCTGGCACTTAAAAGAAAAAAAGCTGCTACTCACCCCAGGAGTGGGGCTGGGGCACTGGGGCCTCCTGGCAGAGCCCCCCTGTGCAGTACAGGGTAGCAGGGGGCATCAGGGCCTGGGCTGGGGCTGCTGAGGCTGTCACCCCACACCACACTGTGCAGGGGGCCCAGTGACCCTGATGGCAGCTGGAACTGCCAGTGAGAACTGTGGTTGACTTTTTGGGATTTTTTTTTTTTATATCCCAGGATGCTGGGGTGGAGGCGGGATCAGGGAGGCTGAAGGGGCTGAGGAAGATGGGGCCGGCTGGAGAAGGGATCGGAGATGCTCAGGGGGCAGGCGGGGGATGAGGCCGGGTGGGGCAGGGATTGGGCAGCTGGGGGAGCAGGTGGGGCTGGCAGGGCTCCCCCTATGGTCCCCTCCCCGCTTCTGCAGCCCCCCCACCCTTACTTACCGCACTGGAGCCTGGGTCCAGCTCCCTGCTGGCATGCTGCCTGCCCTGCACGAGCAGGTAGTGTGCGTCAGCACCAGGGCAAGGGCCAACCATAGAGACACTCTGGCAGCCAGAGCATCTCTATGGAGGACCCAGCCTCTGGTTGCCTCAGCCTACCCTGGTTTTTTTCTCCGACGGGTTTTTTTGACCCCTGGGGGTCTAAATTTGCAGCATGGGAAACATTTTCTCATTCTTGCATGTGCCTCTTGCAGCGTCTCAAGGGAGTTTGAGACACTGCAAGAAGCACGTGTGCAGGTTTGTCCGGATGTGCCCTTTGAGGCAAACAGTGATTTAATTTCTTTTTAACCTAGTTGCTATTATATTTTAAATGTCTTTCCTGGAACTTGGTGAAATTTTAGAAAGAGGTTAGACAAACATTTGTATGGGAGGGTCTGGGTAGGGCTGCTTCTGCTTTGAGCAGGGGGGCCAGACTGGATGACTTCTTGAAGGTCCCTCAAGACCTACTTTTTTATTATTTAAATTGTGGGAAGCTGCTTTTTTGTGAAATGGGAAAATTAATTATGCCATTTTTGAAGGGTAAGAGGGAAGATGGGGATTGAGACCAGGGCACAGTTAGAAAGTATATCACAGGGCATGTCTACCCTGGTCTACTCTGCTTCCATACCATGTGAAGTAAAGATGTCATGATGCACACTCTACACCTACTTAATCCTGTAACACCCAGAAATGAAGCTATTTAGCCACCACAGCAGCTATAAAGATGAACTTAGGAACCTTACACTGCCACATTTGCCAGATTTGGCAGGCACAGAACAGGAGGAAATAGGCAGAGCATGCTACAGTGACAATCCTGGGCAGAGCTCAGAGTTGTTATACAAATTCCCACAAGTCTTGACTTGCAATGAAAAAACAACTCAGGAGAGTCAAATAAATAGTTCAAATTGCCAGCATTTATGCAAACTACTCAATTCTATCAACTTGGATTGGGAATTTTGTAAAACCATCCAAAAATCTAAGGAAAAGCTGGTTTTACCACCTCAGAGAGAAAGCATTAGATGTGGGGTCCCAAGATGTGGAGTCATTTTTGTCTCTGCCACAGACTTTTCATGTGACCTTGAGTAAGACATTTATGCTTTGTGCCCCAAAAAGATATTTTGAGGTCAAAAATTGAATGTGTGTGACCTTCTCAGCTAGTTATTTATGTATATGGGTAGAAAAATAAGCAAACAAGTAAATGAATGGACATCAGATAGTTCTAGCCTAAATGGGACAGTGTGGAAAAATGGGAAACACAAAGCTTTCAGAACTTTCTAAACAATTCCTTTTCGGCTCAATTCTAGAAACAGGCAAAGGCCCAGGATGGGATTCAACTTTTCTCCCAAGCCAGTTTTCCACCAGCCAGACTTTCAATTCCAGAAGAGTCTACCACATTTATATTACAGAACAAATATGTGATCAGTCTTTCCATGCACACACTAGTTTTCCCCATGCCCATATTTGATTTTGACATTTAACAACAGTCTGCATTTGCCTAAAAGCCACCCACATGCTGCAGCGTGGCCACATACGTTTTTAATTTGGCTCTCTGAATTCAGCATACGTTCTCTGCAACACTCCGGGGCTTTCACTCCAAAGGGCTCTGGAGCAGAATCCTGCAATACCTGCACTGTTATTTGTCTAATGAAGCAGACACACTAATTTTGAAGGCATCAAGTAATGTTGTTCTTTGTCAGAAGTTTCACACTTAGGTCCCAAAATAAAATCTGTGTCAAATTCTCTAAATCTACCTCCCTCACTTCCATTCATTGTCCATGAGCCGCAATGTCCCAGAATGTGGACAGCACATAGCAGTGTTGAAGGCTTTGGTAGAAAACTCTGGAGTCAATTTATTTTAATAGGCAACCCACATTAGCAATATGCTGCTCTTAATGCAATGTTCTAATCTAAGTTAAATGTCAGGTTGCTTTAGGTTGTATCATTTAACCTTATAAATAAACCAAATAGATTGACCTTTCCAACACAGGAATCTATGACCTAGTCTACACTATAAAGCACTCCCAGAGTCCAGATCCAAAGCTCCTCTGTGGGTGCAGTACTCTCCTTTTTGCCAGCAGTTACTCCACTTTTACCAACCAAGGTAGGGCTTTTACTGCCACCCAGCACCAGTTTGTAGACATACTCATCTGCCAGCTGCCATGGTCCAATCACAATCCCAGGTTGCACTTTTCACTCTGGTGGCACAGAGGCTGACTGGAGCTGTGCAGAACCAAAAAAGTACCTGGGTATGAGTGCACTCTTGCAGCTTGGCAGTGATGGCTGCTTGCTGCTATCAGAAATGCTGGAAGCTCTGAACAGGGTAAACACAGACAAAGGTCCAGGCTGTGCAAGCAAACAACATCCCCACACTTTATAGTCAAAATCAAATAATTACAAAAGCATCTTTATCTGCAGTCAGCTATCTAGCCTACATTTCTAAAAGTAGATTGCAAATCTAATGTCCGCATTTTTTCCTCTCCTGGCTAAATTTAATTTCAATTTTTTTAAACCAGAGTCCAAAGAATTTGTCTATTTAACTGTCATCAGCTAGATCTATCTAGAAGGACTTTGAGGTGGTGGCAGGAAGACCCTGAATGATCTTCTACCGGGAGAATAAAAATCATCTATTGTATGAACTTTGTAGCCTTCTGTATCTGATTAACTTGACAATCCTGTGATCTAAACTTAGCAACCTCTCAATAGTGTGCCAGAGGGAAAACACTCTCCAGCTAGCTTTCAGAAATATATAAATTATTTCAAAAGGTGCCAGAAGAGAAATATTGGCAATATTAAGGTAAATTTCTCCACCATCACATTCAAGTATTACTTAATTAGTTCACTATTTTGGGTATGATAACTACTAAGATCTCTACTTTAACATTCCATTTTCTCCCTCGAGGCAAGTGCTTCCTCTCTTCATGGGAAAAGTAGGGACATCAGCTTATTAAAAGGGTATGTGTATGCACATGTGTACATGTATTTGTAGAGGGGAGAGGAGGGTAACATTAAGTCTACCAGGCAAAGAAGATGGAAACAAACAACGAGAAACTGTACCCAAGGACCTGATATATCTATATTTCATAGCACTCTATCACTTTCCCAGCAGCACTTATGAACATACCATGCCTTGGTTCCACTGAAATACTTGCCACAACACATTCCTGACTAACAATGGTTTCTGTCCACTATGTTAACCAGAGACATGTCATACCTAATAAACTGCCATGAAATATACATATATACAGTACTTTGGATCAATTATTTCCCTGTTAAAGGATGTTACTGTGCAATGCAGCTTTAAGTTTTCAACTTTGTCATATTTTCTAAACTATGATCTCTTCGATTTACTTTCAGTTATGTGACATTCCCCTTTACTGGAGAGAAAGCATGCATTAGCTAAACAATGTGGTTTGGATTTAGTGTTCCCATGCATCATCATGAAAATGTTTGTCTCAGCAATAGTGTCATTATTGTTACTGGGAACAGCTGCTCTACCATCTCCCTCAATTGTGGAAAGCAAAGCATCCTCCTTCTCTTACCAGTTTACAAGAGGGGAAATTAAAACAAGACTGTTAAATTTATGAGTACATAGTGTTCTGTACCTGGCTTCCTTCTACCACAAAGGAAGCAAAAATGTGCAACACAGGAACAGCAAGGAAAAAAAATAATGTTGCACAAATAAATGCAATTGGCTCCCTCCACTGGTAGCATTTTTGCCTTCAATATGATAAGTTATCAGAGGCTCCAGTCCCACATGAAAGGCTTGGACACAAAACATTCATACAGATATAACTGGGCTTTACGATGGTGTAAAAAAGAAGATATTGCAACAGAGCTTGACATCAGTGTAACCTACTCAAATCTTATGTACAAATAATTGCAGGAAGATGTCAAGGTGGACAGCTAGGATTTGATTAACAGAGAATCACTAACGACTGTTGAAAATCTTAGTATTCAATTAGAGGAAGGCTAAAAAATGCCAAAGGTACGTAACCGAGTTAGGCATCCGAGCCCCATTTTTAAAAAGGAACTGAGGCTCCCAACCAGGTTTTGAAAATGGGAATTGGGCTCTTTTGAAAAACAAAATACCTGAAAAAAATTACCTAGGAGCTCTTAAAAACTGAGTTAAGTTTGACCTGGGAAAAGCAATTCTACACAAAGAAACAAGAAAAAAAACCCCAATTCCATAAAATACATCCCAAACTCTGCTAAAATATCTGCAACCAAACTGAAAATGGTAGTTTGAGGCTTTTGGACAGTTTCACCTTGGATGGAATTTTCTGGCACTGCACCATGTTTTGACTTGCCCAAAGTCTACTAATTTGCATCAACCACAAATGCTGAAGTCTCAGTGAACACCATGGGTGGGAAGTGACAGGTTTTCCTAGGTAAAAAAAAAAAAAAAAAAAAAAAAAAAACACACAAAAATATGGAAAAGAAGCCAGGAATTTCACACTCGGTGCAGAATTGGCAAAAAACCAACATTTTACCAGTTTCTCTTTAGATACAATATATTTTGTACTGTCCTTCACATACTCTGTGACATTGTGGTTTCTGTATAATTACCTTCTCCCCATCAAACTAAATCAACCTAAAAAATCCTTCAGTTAAAGGTAGACAAACAAAATGCAGAATAATGGGTAACAGCTTGTCGCGGCGCACCTCAGTGCTCCTGCTCCTAGAGAGGAGAAACTGCCAGGGAGAGAGCCCTGGCAGAACATAATGAGCACAGCTGCGAGTTGCCGGGGCAACTAATAAGAATCAGCTGGCCAGAAGGGGGCAGGGCCTGGCCCTCAAAGCCCAGGGCTGAGGCGAGGCTGGCAGTTCCCTGCCAGCAGCCGGAGAGGCAGGAGCTCCCTTAGTCGAGTTATGGGTAGAAGCCTGATCCCAAGTATAGCTCATGATAGCTCTGGAGGCTTGAGCCCTGATGCTAAGTTATAGCCAGGCGGCTTATAGTTATGTTATAGCCTAGAGGCTTGTGTTTTGCGTTTTTGCTATTACACCGGTGGTTTGGGTGAGGCTATAAGGGGTTGGAGGAGGCCTCATAGGGACCCCAGAGGTGTGGAAGCCCTAGCACCAAGGGGGCGCATTATCCTCAAAGGGACCCACAGTGGTGTGGGGGCCCTAGCGCCAGGGAGGGTGCAGTACTCATAGGGGGGGCTCACGGAGCGTGAGGACCCCGAAGCCAGTAAGGGCGCAACTTGCAGGGTGTGTAGACTCCAGCCCAAAGAGGGGCATTTAAAGAGCCCAGTGTGGGCACTGCAAGTCCCAAGAGAGGGATGATTTTATTAGGAAGCCCAGGCTGGGCATAGAGAGCCCCAAACAGGGGGCAGTATTATTAAGGAGCCCAGCAGGGCCCAGAAGGTCCCAGAGAAGGGGGACCATTGCGAGGCCCAAGACCAATGCTTGAGAGGCCCAAGGGGGGCCAGATTGAGAAGCCCAGGACAGGAGTAGTGAGCCTGGTAACAGGCTAGCACTACGAAAAACCCAGGACAGGGGCAGGGTGCTGTGGTGGACCCAGACTGAAAGGGTTAGCAGTACAGTGCCCCAGGAGAAGGGCAGTGCTGCGGTGGTCCCCAGAAAAGAGGATAGCAGCACAGGTTGCCCGTACCAAAAAGGGTAGCAGTGCGGTGGGCCTAAAGGACCGGAGACTCGCTAGGAAGTCCCATAGCGGGCTGGGTTATTTTAGAGAAGGCCCAGTGGGGGCTCGACGAGAGGCCCAGTGGGGGCTCGACGAGAGGCCCAGTGGGGGGCTGTATATTGGAGAGAGCCTGGGGAAGCGGGTGTGTTGACAGACCAACGTCTAGTACATCAGCGAGGCTTGGGGCGTGGTATTAGGGGTGGTAGGAGCCACGCGCAGCTCATAAGGCTAGGGTGCCTGGAATGCACCCAGTGTACCGGGAGACCCCTGGTGGGGTCCGGGAGAACACGGGGACGGAAGTCCCAGCTAACCGTGCCGAGGAGATGTAAGGCAGCCTCCCAACATATTTATTGAACATCAAAGACGTGGCAGGCGAGAATAGAGGGTGCCCTTGGGCCGAATTGGCATGGAGAGAGGGCCTTAAGGAGATCACGGCCCTCCTATAGGACCCCGCCGTGACACACCTGTGTAGGTAATGGTACAAAGGCAAAAAAAGGGACGTGTACCCCTTAGTATTACAGCAAATGTACTCTACAAAGCAACACATCTTGTAGGTTCAGGGACAAAGAAAATGGCTTGCGTATTGTGGTCCAGTTCCCAAAAAGGCTACCTGGTGGTATCTTCTAGCCAGGAATCTCTCTAGGATAAGCTGAAACATAGTGCAGTCAAGGTCCTATTTAAGCACTATTTGAGGCAGCCCTAAACTAAGGTAGAGTAGGCGGTACTCCAGACATGAAAATCTTTCCATGCCACTAGCTTCTCCTCAAATGGAAATGAAGGAGATGGATGATAGCATGTGAAAGCCATCCATCCCCCTGCTTTTTTCAGTGAATATTGGAAGAATCTATTTGAAGAAACACCACCATCTTAATTTTCTTGAGCAAAATAGAATCAAGTCTTGGGAAGCTACCCATATTTTTTCTGAAGGAGAAAATGGATGAAATGTGTTATTCCCCAAGGTCTCAGAGAGGTAATGAGGTCATGTTGGATAGAACTACATTCAAAATATCTTGAGGGGCATAAATATTGAACGACCAAATAATAAGATAGCGTCTACATGGAAGACATTGTCAAGTGTCTGATGGAATAAGGAGATTAGGTTGACTGGTGCATGCGTCTCACTTAGAACAAAGTATGAAAGAAAGTATGTATGCATCTCAGAGGAAGGGTCTCAGGGAAGCAGATGCGTGAGATGGTAGGTACCCCTCAAAAAGTTTTGCCTGTATCATGAAAATGGAGGCAGCCACAGAGAGAGAACAAGGGTGTTTTTTAATCTTATAGATTGCAAAACAAGTAGGTTGCCTTTATAATCCAGATGCAGCTGTAGGCAAGGGAAAGAAACCAGTTACCAACAGACTCCCTTCACATTCATCTCCCATGCACTCAATTTGTTTTACTGTGGCTTGTGTTACATATTTGCCTTTCTATCAAGGGAAGTACAGCACACTACAGCACGAAGATACCTAATCTTATTTTCTTGTACCTCAGTGACACTACGCCATGCTTCAAATGGAAGGCATACAGCTTTATAACTCAGTAAGAGTTTAAAAGCATTTATAGTTTCCAAGGCAGAACTTCCATCAGAGACAAACAGCAGAACCTACCCCCTTGGCCTTCTTCCAGGATGACCTTCTTCCTACTTGGGGAATAACCATATGCTTGGCCAGAGGGCATGCAGTCTGCAGCTTGCAGAGGACTCCAGAATGGCACAATCATACAGGGCATTTTATTTTCTGTATTTGCTAGCCTCCTGTTTCTTCAGCCGTTAGAGAAAATGGCTCAATTCTGTTCAGATGAACAAGGATGATATTGTGCTTTTTTAAAGCCAGATGCTGAATCCTCCATATTCAGCAGTATAAATCCCTCATTTTTATTAATTCCATGCATCAAATTCTCCGTTCACATGTTCCTCAATCTGAATTCTGTGTAGGTTTCCCAGGCATGCACTGTGTGCTGTCTATGGCACAGTGTCAATATTATTGCTCTAAGGAGTCCTCTCCTTTGGAAACCAGTGCTTCAGTTATAGTACTTCCTCTTAAACAATTTAAAAATAGACAGTTTTAGTGTCTATTGCAAATGCCTGAGCTTCGTGCAGGATTTACTCAAATGAAGGAGGAAACTACTTCAGATTAAATCGTGCACACAAAAGTACATTTGATGATCTCATCTTAAGCCTTATCACAAAAAAGCAGAAAATTTGGCACTGCTAACCAAAGCTAGGAGTCTTTGAACAGAACTGGAATAACAGTGCATTTGTAAACCTGTGTAAGAAAGCATAAAAAATGCCTGTCAAAGGTAGTTTGTCTCTAGCCTTTCTTCTTCTAAGAGCTATAGGTCTCCCTTTTTCTTTTTAAAGAGATAGAATAATATACAGGGATAATAATATAATATGTAAATAGTATATGTATGTTATTTATATAATAAAATGGTAATGTTATTATAGGATATGATACTTTCCACATTTGAGACGCTAGGGTAAAGTACTGTATATGTTTTTACTGCCTTCACAGATAGCATTTCAGATCTGGTTATCTGAACACAAGAAATTGTAGAGAAAAATTAATGGCTGCAAATATTTAAATGAGAAATAGTATTAAATAATTATATCCTGCAAATTCCAATACATAAAGGTATCCACCATTTCAGCAAAGAGATCACGGTTGAGCTGTTTCTTTCCCTCTTTGTTCCTCTTTATGCCGTTTCATTTTTAACCTATTAACAACATTTTCTGTGCTAGACAGAATCCATTTGATAATGCAATAGCACACAAAAAGAAAGAAAAAAAGAACTATGGAGACTGTCCTTTTTTATAATGGGAAAAAAAAGTTTTTCTACTAGTAGTGACACTACCTCAGCTTGCACTCCCTCACCATATGTGAGATCAGACAAATAACAATACTTGCCTGTGGGACCGCAGAAATTGATGACTGAAAACAAATTAATAGAGCCCTGCCCTCTAACGCAGTTCTAACCCATTTCTCAGTCTTACAAGGCACTGTGTTGCTAGAGATGCCCTCTTTTGAATAAGAGAGTAAAGCCAAATCCTATTTGTGATCATTAACAAGACACATCAACATTTTAAGAGCTACATTCAGACAATGACTACAAAGACTTCCATTCATGAGAGTGAGAGCGATCACAGAAACACAGCATAGTTTTCTACAACTTTCACTCCAACAAAGAAGCGCAAGCTGCTCTGTGAAACCCTTAGAGTAACTGACACTGGACAGAGAGGAGTGATGCCAAGGGGTTCTCACAAAACACTGGCACCCAGCAGGTCTCTTGGCCAATCTCTGGATTGAGTGACAAACATTCAAGCAGCCAAAAGATTCTTTATTATTTCTTCTTCAACCTCAACAAAATTGGGATATATGGGTGATTTCCCACACCCCCCAGCCTGCAGCTTCACCGCCTCACGTCCCTACTGTGTTGCATCAAGAATTAAATATTTACACAAACTTGGAATGTAATCAACAGCCTACAACTCTCACCACAAGGTAACATGATGACTTAACAAGAGAAACAATAAGACTGTAAATTAAATTAAAAAGGCACTTTGGCTGGATCAGTTGTTAGCATGAGCTCCAATTTTATTGCAGTGGACAGCTGGGGGAAAAATGAATGGTTCGGTTTATATTATATAACATCTTCAAACTGGTGCAGGCTACAGTCTGTCAACCATAAGATTTGTGTTCCAGTGCTTCAGCACATCCCTTATTAATAACATTAATGATAGCAACAACAAGCCAGGCAGTAATACCTATGTGGCATTGCATTTATTAGTGCCTGTAGTCTTGGAAAACTGCATGCCAAGCAATCCCTAACAGCAGATTCTCCCATTCAAAGCAGCTATTTCCTTCTCTGTGGGAATCCCGCAGAAAGGTTTTCCTGTCAGTGAAGCACAATCACAGGTTTTAGTTAATCAAATATTCACTAAATGTTCAGCTAAGCTTTACCTAACCCAAAGCCATCAGGTAAGTTAATGTAACCTGACTGCAAGTGGTTCATAAAAAAAATCTTCCAGCACTTTTTATAAGAACAGGGACATGATTCCTAGCCAAATTTCAGCTAACTATCCTCTGACTTAATTCTACAGATTCAGCTGGACACAGTATTGTTTATATCCTTGTGTTGCTGTTTGACAGCTTTGGTCTTCCACCCTAGAGGTGGTTACATTCCAACAGCAGATGATGAGAAACTTCTCTAATGAAAGTTTTTAAAAACTGAAGAGTCCTAGAGACTATGGAAATGAAAGATACTATATAAATGAAAAAGACTAATATTATTAAACTTAAATGCTGTGTTTTTATGTTATGACAAATTTATGGATTAATATTTTATTGACCATTAATTAATTAAACCCTATCGGCAATCATTTTTATACTTTTTTTTCATTTATTTTCTTTTTTTTCCTTAAACTTTCCTCTAGGTCAGTGGTTTTCAACCTTTTTTTCTATTTGTGGACCCCTAAAAAAATTTGAATGGAGGGATAGACCCCACTGGAAATTTTGAATGGAGGTGCAGACGCTTTTGAATTGTAAGTGTGAGTATTCACATACTTTTGATTGATCGTAGCCATTTTTGGGGATCCCTTGTACAGTCTGCAGACCCCCAGGGCTCAGCTGACCACAGGATGAAAATGACTGCTCTAGAATATACAAAGTTGTGATTAAACTGCTTTTTCTTCTTCCCAACGAATGGAAAGGAGTCTTTAGAATCACTTCTGCAACGCTGGAGTCACTCTTCCAGTATAACGAAAAGGAGTTCCAGCAATAATTTCCTTATTGGGAGATTTTCTTTACCCTTTGATAGTCTTTACAGGTCAGCACTTGCTTAGCTTAATTCCTGTTTACTATAATCCAGTGCTTGTGCTTCAGCCTTTTGTTATTTCATCCTGATTGTGAAACATTTTATCTTAATAGACTAATTCCAGTAAAAGCATAAATAAAGGCAAACGATTGTGATTGCTGAGCAGGCTAATTTTCTCTTGACTTAGTATATTTTTATGAGTTTGATCTCATTCTTTTGGCATTAGAATTCAAGTGAGTCACCAAGGATTTAGGGTCATTCCCCCTTGTTTTCAATGATCCACAAAGCAACAATTCTTAGGAGTTGTTAAGCAACGTATGATATGATATGCACTATGGTCCCAACCCACCAAATCAAAAGGAGATTTGCCATTGACCACAATAAAAGCATAAACTAGTTCTGTCTTCACATCATATAATCTTCATAAGCACAGTGTGTTATACCAGAATTTGAATGTTGTCCAAAAATGGCCACATAATATCAAGTACTCATCTGATAATGTTTTACCTTGTAATAGTTCCCAGGAACACCTCTGCTTGGTCTGGCTCAGATTTGTAAACCACTGGGAATCCACCATGGCTGGTGTTAGCAAGGAGCTGAGCCAATGAAACAATTTTTTCTTTTAAGTGGAGGACTCTGACACAAGGCTCCATGACATCTCTGGCAGAGAACAATTCCAGGTTTAACCTGAAAGATACAAAACAGACAGCTAAGGATTATTTAGTAAACAGGAAACAAGGCATACTGTACCATGTTAGCATTTGACGAGTTTATCATGTGTTAGTAAATTACTTCAAGATGGTAATCAATCTGTTTTATTTGTGAATATAAAAAAAATGTAATTACCCAATAAAATTGCTTATCAAGCATTGCCTCTCTGTGTACAAGATACATGATAAATTCAACCATATGCATAGTGTGATCTTTTTAGGATCTTGGAAAAGCCATTCATCAAACTTCATGACTTTTTCTCATTAAAAAAAAAAAAAAACCCAAAAAACCTTAATCTGAACTGAAACATTGCACAATGGAGGCCTGGTTTAGGCGGTATAAATTGGAGTAGTCCAGAAAAATTAAGGAATCCACTCAACATCACAGCAGTTTTCAAGAGTGGAGGTGACAAATTTGGGGTGAATTTTTGAAGACTTCTGACAAACCATAAGTGATTTTTCCAGTCTTGGTTAACATCTTAAACACAAGGTGCTAAGTCTGAAGGAAAGAAGCTTTATTATACATTAGTTGCAATCACATACATGTACCACTATTACTGAGGGTGGGGCACAATGTACAATAAAAATAATTTCTGCTAAATGCTAATGCAACAGAAATGTTATGTGCCAGATCTGGACCAAAAGAGCTATGGACTTGGCTCAAGGATGTTTTATTCTTCTGTTGTCATTCTCTTTCAGGAACTTATTCACTGCTAACGGTTTCAAATTGGTAATCAACACGGATATCAGAATTCCTTATCTAGAGGTGAGTAAAACAAAAGTGGAGACCTGTCCATAGCCTCTTTGCACCAATCTACCTTTCAACCCTGGAATGTGACCCCTCTAGTAGAGAAAGAAAAAAAAAATCGGCTCCATAAATTCTGGTTGTTATCCTCCCTGAGAGTCCTAGTAAATATATTGTTTAGTGCCTGTGATGTGGCTCCCCACTTAGGTGCAAATAAGCTGAACTGACAGTTCGCTTGGCATGAAGTATAAAATACCCAGAAAACAACAATGAGTTTTGCTATTACTAACTGGCCTGGATATGCACCCGCCCCAAGATAAATTCAAATTCTTGTGTTCACTGTACCAGTCCTCCTGAACTACACACTGCTCCATTCATAATGGCATCACACAGAGTTCAGGCAGTAATGTACATAAGATATCATTCCCAGTGCCTTAGACCAAATAAAAACCTGTGGGCTATATTCTGCAAAAAATAAAACAGACTGCATGCAGAATTCAGTACTGTTCACCACAAATAAAGCTGGCAGAAACTGGGATACAACTTCAGATCATATTGAGTAGTGTTTATTGTTCCATTGCAACCAATGAATCTACTTGCAAAATAAAAATACTACTCACAGTGGGTGCTTGTGTACAGGTGCTTGTGTACAGGATGCCCAGACAATGTACACGATGAAAATTTCCCTGTGTGGATTAATGGCATCACACTTTACATGTACACAAGTTCCTAGCAATTTAAATGAGTTTGCATTGTTTAGTTTGCAACAAAGCAACTTGGAAGGATGCTGTCATTAATTTGTCACATGTACATGGCAAATCACTGAATGACACGTAGTAAGCCCCTTTTGTCCATCAGGTGTTGCTATACATTTTTTGTGTGGAGAGCCCCCTTGTCCACCAAGTGTCACTATTATTTGCAGGGGTGTAGGTTGAAAGAGCCACCTGGATACCACGTGAAGAACTGCTGCAGTACAGAACAAAACCCCCCACAAATCGCACACCACTGATTATGACATATCACCCCTCCTCTGAACCCGCACGGAAAATCCTCAAACAATTGCAAACCACACTAGAAAGAGACCCTATTCTTAAAAAGATCTTCCCAGATCCACCCATCCTAGCCTTCAAACAAGCACCGAAACTCACTAACCACATCACCAGAAGCAAACTTCCTCAAGCCAAGAAAACACCAAATGGATCCAGACCATGCCATGACAAGAAATGCAAAACCTGCCAACACATCTCCACCACCCCCACAACAGAGCCATCAGCATTCCTGGATCTTACAGCTGAACCTCCACAAATGTAATATATCTTATCCAGTGAACCAAATGCCCTGATGGAAAATACTTTACGTAGGAAAGACCAAACAACAACTGCGCACCAGAATGAACGCACGCCGGAAATCTATCAAAGACAGAAATACCCAATTACCTGTGGGGGAACATTTCTCACAAGAAAACCACTCTCTCTCCAATCTCTCAGTCCTGATCCTCAAAGGAAACTTACAAAACACTTCCCAGAGATGAGCCTATGAACTCCACTTCATCAACCTCCTGGATACTAAAAATCATGGACTAAATATAGACATTGGATTTTTGACAAATTGTAACCTGCCTGACATCCAACTCCCCAGGTATCTCTCCACTATTCATCCCCCTTCTCTCTCCCCCCCCTCCCCCCCCAGCCTGTCTCTCACCCATTGACCCCTCAATCTACATTTTCACTGACTGCTTGTCTTGTATGCATACCAGCCCAGCCTCTGGCTTCTTTACTTTTCAATCCATCCAGGAAGAGCACACACCAACTGCTGAAACTTCCTTAGCCTGACGAAGGGTTTTTGAACCCAAAAGCTAGCTTAATAATTGTTTTCCAACTATTTAAGTTGGTCTAATAAAAGATATCAGATTCACCCAAAGAACCTTGTCTGACTATTATTTGCAGGTATTGTGTGTAAAGAATGTTTTAAGACACCAAGTATAGCTGCAGAGTCTGACATGAATCAATCTTCTGCTGATCCTTTATCATTATTTTATTAAATAAAGAATTCAAAGACATTGATCTGTTGTTGTCATCTCCTATTTCACTTGGTGTGGTGGGTGTCCAAAGGGCCCCAGGGTGTGTTGCGGGGGTGCAGATGAGGGTGATCACAGGCTCTTTTGTTGATTGATCAGTGTCTGCTGCATGTGCTCCCTTCTCCATTATCAGGGATAATGCTGTGCGTGGTGTACCCTGACCCCCTCAGCACTACTTTAGAAATACCACACAATGAAATATGCTATTGAATGTTGGTCACCTAACTTGGGGTTAATACTGTGAGTGGTGTCACAAACCCAGTCAACAGATTAAAAATGACCTACGCTGGTGAAAGTTCTATCCTGTTCCCTTAGTTCAGGGCTCAGGGTTAATAACCGATTGCCCACTTTACTTTGGCTGCCAAGCATGGTTTTAATTGTATTTAAAGCAGTAAGCGGGCGCCTGGTCTCCGGATGGTGGATACTAGCCTGCAGGCATCATAACATTGGTTTTTTTTGGTGTGCAGACCCCCTCTTCCCTCCTCCAAAGCTGACCTACAGCTCCAGGAGGGTAGACACTTTTCCTCATTATCCCTGGTGACTGAAGTTTGAAGCACAAGCTGACCCGAGGCTTGGGCCTACCCCACACAAGGGAAGGGGCAGGTGGGCTCCCAGGCAGGCAGGTGGTTGGTCAGTCAGCCAGGGACCCCTGGGAGCAGTGTCTTGACACATGGGTGACTGTATATCCTGCTGTTGTGCCATGCATGGACAGGGATTTTTTGGAGTGCAGAGACAGCAGCTTCCCCCATGGCTGCTGTGCCATGCCTGGTGTAAAGAAGTCTGACTCTGTTGGGCAAACACACCACTGACTGGCACCAAAAATTGCAATAGAGCAGGTGAGGGCTGGCCAAGTTGGGTGGATTCCGCGTTCTGTCATCCAAAAGTTCTCCGTCAAGCTCTGAAAATCCAACTTAAAGCCAAGTTCTTTTACTTAGAAATTATTATTGCTTAGATTGATTTTTTTTCCCACAGTTCGTACACTGTTACGGTAGTTAAAAAAAAAAAAAAAAATACTGTTATGTAGTAATTGCACATCATTATCTTATAAAAGTTCTGTGGTTTGTTTAATTTTGTTTAATTTCTGGTGTGTAAATAAAGGTTTCTACCATCTTTGTTCAATTCTTCACTTCGAACACTGTCAGTCATCTGGTTCAACTTCTGACTCCTGATAAACTCAATGTGCTCAGAGTACCCACCCAATTAGTGCTCCCCACATTAACAAAATACTGGAATAGCCCACCACCACCCAGCCTTGGCAGAAGCAGCCCCCATTGCTGCCATGCCCAGGCCCAGCCTCCCAGCACTTAAGAAAAAAAAAAAAGCAAAAAAAAAAAAAAAAAAGCTCTGCACTCACCAACTGGGGATGAAGGCCTCTGGGGACTCATGGCAGAGTCCCTCTGTTTAGGGTGGAGCAGTGGGGATCTCAACCCCCACTCAACACCCTCGCAGCAGCTGTTGCATTGCATGGGTGCAACGTGGCTCAGTAGGGCGCCGCATGCCATCTGGAAGCTGAGGCAGCTGCACCTGTCAGCCAGTGCCCAGCTGCAGTGGACCCAGCTCCCAGACAGCACACGGTGCCCTAACAAGCCATGCAGCACCTGTGCGATGCGACAACTGCTACACAGGTGCCAAGCAGGGGGGCAATACCCACTGCCCACCACTGCCCCACAGGGGGGCTCTGCCACTAGCCCTCAGAGGCCCTGATCCCTGCTCCTGCAGCCGGTGAGTGCAGGCCTTTTAAGTGCTAGGAGGCTGTGGCCAGGCAGAGCAGCCAGGGGGGCTTCTCCCATGGCTCCTCTGGCTGTGCCTGCCTCTGCCCTGGAGGGGGGAGCTGCAGGAGAAGCCCCATGGCTTCCCCATCCCCCTCCCAGCCTCAGCCTCCCGGCACTTTAGAAGGACTGCGAGGCTGTGACCAACTCTTCCTGGGAGCACCTCAGAAACATTCTGAAACAGCCAAAAGATTTCCAAAATGTTTTGGATGGCTTCCTTTAGTTTTGGAGATGTTTCAGAGCCTTCCGTTTCATTTTGGATTCAGTGTTTCGGGCACCGAAACAGGCAGAAACACCCCCAAAATGAAACAGCTGCCAAAATTTCACACAGCCCTAGTACTGTGCGTACTCTTTCATCAGTGCAATGTGTCCAGAAAAAGCATGTTTTTCTTCGGTTTGGTTTACCTCCCCCCCCAGAACCTATGCCTCTACAACCCATCTCATATCAGCAGACAGACACAGACAAAACATCAATTTAATTTAACCAAAGCATTTATTTTACTGTAATTAACTGAAGCAAAAAAGAAATAATATGGGAACACAATGCCCACTCCCCAATTTGCTACAGATGCATCAGCACAGCACTAACAACTAAAAACCCATCACCCGTCAATGGCTCTTCTTCCCCCCTCCTTCCCCCCCGCCGGCCCCCTTGTCTCACCCTCCACTTCGTCCCTAAAGTGTTGTGGCACTCTCTTTGTCCTGATAAAGTAAGAGCATCCCTCACTTGAAGGCACAGTGGCTGTTGCTGAGGTTGTCACTATTGGAGCTGATCTCAGATAGGGTTTTCTATGAGGGTCAGCTTATGGATAGGGGCATGCAGGGTGGATGTTGCATGGCTAGTCTGGGGTTGTGGGGGAAAAGGCAGCTCACAAATGGGGGCTGAGGTCATGCGTCTAAGAGCTCCCGTCTATACTTGACTTCCATACACCGGCTCCAGACAATATTCTGACAGCACTTATTAGCCAGGTCAAGGAATTCCCTTGTGCTGGTGTGACAGGTACACGATCAGGGCCGACCTAAACGTGGCCTGCACACCTGTTCCTGGGGGCAACCACCCACCTTTTCGCCTGCCATGCCTTGTTGTTAATTGATTAATTGGTGTTAATTAGCAGGAGGCTGCCCTTGTACTGCCCCGCTGCTAGGGGGCACTATCTGCAGCTCTGTTTCCTCCCCTACACCGCAGCCCACACCTCGCTGATGGAATAGTCGTTGACTCAGGTCTATCACTATCTGGCCCCTTTCTGTTTTTTCTGGGCCTTCCTTCCTTAGATGCACTCCCTCCAGTGCTAGGGTGGGAGAGAGACCTATCTCACTCTGCGCCCTCTTCTCCAGGGCCTCATCTACAATGCTGCCCCCACTCTGGGGCCTTCTCAGTGGTGCTACACCCTCTCCTGGGGCTCACCACGCCCGCCCTGGGGCTTCCCAAAAATGCCGCCCTCTCCTGGGGCTCTCCTTGCCCCCACTGGGGCTTCTCAATAATGAAGGCTGCCCTCTCCTGGGGCTCTCTGTGCTCACACTGGGGCTCCTTAATAATGCTGCCCCCTATCTGGAGCTCACCGTGCCCAACTTGGGCTTCCCAGTAAGGCTGCCCCCTATCTGGGCTCACCATGCCCACACTGGGCTTCTCCATAAGGCTGCCCCCTCTCTGGTGCTCTCTGTCCCCACACCAGGGCTCCTTAATAATGCCCCCTCTCTGGGGATTCTCAAGTGCCCTTCTCTAGGGCTGGGGTCTATGCACCCCGAACACTGTGCCCTCACTGGCACTGGGGGACTCACTGCCGAGTGGGGACCCTATGAGGCCTCCTCCAACCCCTAATAGTCTCACCCAAACCACCAGTCTTGTAACAACAACAAAACACAAGCCCCTGGGCTGTAACATAAATTAAAGCCACCTGGCTAAAACATCAGTCCGGCCTACCAGGGAATACTCCTTCCCTCATCAGTGTCAAAACACTGCTCCTGTAGTCAGGCCTCCCCCTTCTCCCCTGAGAGAGTTCCTTCCTCTTGGGCCGCTGGCAGGGAACTGCCTCTGGCCCCAGCCCCTAGGGTTTATAAGGGCCAGGCCCCGCCCCTTCTGGTCAGCTGACCTTCCCTGGTTGCCCTGGCAACCCACAGCTGGGCTTATTTCCTGCTAGGGCTTCCTCCCCAGCAGTTTTCCCCTCTTTGGGAGCAGGGCACCTCAGTGCTCTGTGACAGCTGACCATGATGTACTGTTGAGCTGCTGCCTCTCGCTCTTCAATGTTCCTATACACCTCCCAGAGTTCATCCCCCCATACTCATGATTCAGAAGCTGCCACCAAAGCTTCCATCATGCTCGTCTTGACCATCATTGCCTGTGGCAGTGTTCATGCATTCAGTCAGCTCTTGTCCATGCTGGTGTCCATGCTTTGGGTGCACGTCCCAAAATTCCAGCAGATGTGGTAGCTGGCAACAGGAATGTGTATGTGTGGGGGGGGAGGGGGGAAGTGGTCAAAGAACTCATCCCCATATCCTGTAGCGGACAGACTATTGGCGATCACCAAGCAGCATCCATGCCACTTGGCAAATTAACACAGCCACCTGCAAAGAATGATTATATAGGAACCCAGATGTCTCCCCAGTCCACTAAGGAGTTTGTTGTACATCACTCACCAGCACAAATTTCTGCCGCTAAATGAATTAACGCTTCCCCTCCCCCACTCCCAAGCAACCTTAAGAGGGCTCAGCACATGCACCCCCACATAAGCAAAACATTGCACAATTGAAAACAGTGGATGTATTTGCTGCTTACAAAATTAACACCCTACCTCCCACCTTGCCATACTTGGCCTTGGCACAGGAGTTGGGCTAGATCCCCATAACCCCTAGCCACCCAAAACAATCTAGTGCCCCCCTTCCCTGTAACTTACAAGTCCCCGGGCATGGATCCTCAGGTGTCCCCAACACCAACACTGATCTTCGGTTCTCTGGAATTTCTGGCATGTTGCACAAATGTGGGGACAGTACCATCATGGAATCTGATGCATCCTCTTCCTCTGGGTTACGGAGGAAAAGTATCAGGGAAAGTGGGGTCATGGTCAAAACAACTTTGTCTTGGTTCTCCCTGTCCTGCAGCTGCTGTGAGCACTTGCCCCCACCCCAACTGGTTGCCTGAAGGCCGCACAGTGCATATCACACTGCCTGCTGCAGTAGCAGGACAGTCTCTGGATTCTTGCGGGCTAGGTGACATTGTGGCATCCTGTAATCCCATTGTGCCGAAGGATCAGGAGCAAGCATCACTTGCATCCTTTGTGAGAATGCAGGACAGCTGCTCATAGAATGGGGCTACTGTGCATCCTGCCCTCAAACAAGAATTCTGGTCCTTGGTCCAATGGAAAGCACATTTCAGGGCCTTCATCTTGCTGCAGCACTGTGCCCAGTCCCGGTTGTGGCTGCAATCCTTTATTTCCTCAGTAATAGACACACAGACTGGCTTATTTCATTGATTTTCCAGCTGCATCAGAACCTTCCAGTCCCCCCAAATATCTGCCAGTTCTTCCCAGGCCCAGTTGGAGCCATGGCTTTGAGAGGAATCTGGCTGCTGCTCCAAACCTAGGGTTCATGACTTGTTCTTCAGTGCCTCCATTGATTATATTTTTCGGGGCCAAAATGAGTCACTGAGAGAAGGGTCGCTATGCTCTAACCAGAATCACAAGATGCTTTCTGCCCCTGGCCATATGGAGGACATATTACTGACCAGTGAAAGATAGCATTCAACTACTACCTCAGCAAATGCCAGATAACTGTTGAATGTGCCTTTGGTAGTCTGAATGCACAGTGGAAGTCACTGAACTACAAGCTCAAGGTACAGCCAGAAAACATTATGGCATTCATTGTGGCAGCCTGCATGCTCTACAACATTTGTGAGAGCAGGGGAGAGGTTTTCAATGACTCCTGGTCTGAGGAAGTGCAGGAGGCAGACAGACATGGGCAGCCTGGCATGGTGCCACCTATGATCAGCATGCAAATGCTGGTCGGGGAGCCATTGTGCAGAATTGCTTGGTCACATAAATTCAGGCTGCTGCAGATGGTGAGGGTGCTCTGTAGGCCATCTATGGATCAGTACTGAACACTAAAATGTTCAGCAATTACCATCAAGTGTTTCTATAAATAAAATAAAAATGTTGTTGCAACACTTTTGTCTGTCTCTTGTGGCAGGCAGCTGTAAACAGAAGGCACAAGCATCTCATTCCCCCTTGGGGAACAGAGCCCCACCCCCATTAGCTGCGTAAATGCGCTCACCATTAAATCCTGGTCCAAGGCTGCAGCAGTTATTACATGAGGCCTCCACAGGTCTCTGGACATGGTGGGTGAGTGGCTGCTTGCTCCACTATGTGCTGGGGGGAATCCCTAAGTGATGATCATTACAGGCAATGCAGCGTGGGCTGAATAAGTAAATCAATGACCCCCAACACTGAAGGTACGCGAGTGCAAGAATGTGGGTGCAGAAGGGGGGCTGCAGGTGTCTTCCAGGATTGGGACCCCCGGTAAGATAATGCAGGGATGAATTATCAGAGTTCCAATTACCACACCACAACACTCCAATATACCTGGGAATATATATATATAAGAAATTCATGGGGTACGGATTTGTGCATATTATAAGCGATAGGACAACTTCAGCACCCTGCTTGTAGGGGTGGTTGTTTGACTAAAAAGTGAGTTTACACACAAAATAAAATTTACTTGATGACACAGATATAGGAAAATTTAAAAATAAGGTAAGAATAAAAATAAATATAGGAATAAAAAAATTAAAATAAAAATTTTTTTTAAATATACTGGTGAAAAAAATTAATTTAAAAATTATGTAAAAATGTGTCTGAAAAATAATTTAATTAATTAAACAACACTTAATTCAATTATTTAAAGTAATGAAATTGCACCACGTTCGGGCATCTGCATGTGAGCATGCTGTGAGCTATAGGTACCCCCTGCTATAATTTAATGCAAAGACATCAGCGGGGTGGATTGTTATGCACCGCCCCCTGCAGTAATTTACTGTGAATTGCACACTGAGCATTTCGTAAGATTTAAGAGTGATGACGTGTACACAGTGACAGAAAAATGAAACCCACTGTTTCAATTTAGGGGGCATAGAATGCAACCCTAAAGGACTAAACCCCCGTCACGTGTACAAGCACCCCATGAGATCACTGGCAAAAACAGGCCATTATTACTGTTGGGTATATCACTGTACTGATTTATTAAAATGCAAATATCCCTGTTTGCCCAGCATTTAAATAGGCCATCTAAAACACACTAAAAAGAAAAGCTATGCATGTCTGTCTGAAGTTTCATCCACACAAATCATTAATTGTACTACTTTAAAACATGTTGTACATAGTAGATATAAATACAAGATTAATGATAATGGTCATTTCCTATATTATATGAAGTAAATGCAAAACCTATAGAATTAGTAAATAAAAAAAAAAATGCAAGTCAGTTTTAGCAGATTAGAGAAGAACAACTCCTCTAACCATTTATTTTGATTGCTGAGAAACAGTTTCTGCACCACTAGAGAGTATCTGTGCTTCCCTCTTCCTCCATTTCCTAATATTGTTATTTTATGTTCAGGACAAGTGTTTCTAATTATCGCACTATGCCACAAAATATCCTTATGTTTTCTCAAATCAGTTGCTAGTGTAGGAGACACAGCTGGTTTGTTATATAGTTCAGAATTCCTGGCTTTGCCTGAGATCGTGAAACATCTATAACAGCTATTGTAGGCACAGAGCCTGCTTTATCACAGGTCAGCTTTTACAGACGCAAGACAACTCACTAAAGGAAAAACAATGCCATCTCTTGGTGCTGATTTTTTTTACTCAATGTCAGAAGCAATTTTTGTTTACTTTGTCCATTGTGCTAAGAAAGGATACTGCTTTAGAAAAATAACTGTAACAAAATAGTTTATGAAAGAAGGTTTGAAAACAGAGGGATCTTGAAACATAATTGGCCAAAATTAGCCCTTACCAAAATTCTACTTCTTTGAAAGACAGGGTCAAATTACAATCAAATCAGTTTATAAAACAACTCTCTTAGCTTCACCATTCAGACTATTTCTTTCAAAGTCCCTTCTAAAGAATTCAGACTTAAAACAATGGCAGATACTTAACTATGGTATTGTACACCTTTTTCATATACTGAAGAATGAAGAATTTGGTCCTGGTGGCACTTCCTAGGTAATGCCATAACATTAAAATGTCCTGGCACAGATCTTTATTTTACAGGGCATGAGAGAAATAGCTTCCAGTGGGGATTTCTAAGTAGCATAGTCTATTGGACAATAGCACTAGACTATTTCCAAGGGCACTGTCACGGCGGGGTCCTCGCGGAGGGCCGTGATCTCCTTGAAGCCCTCTCACTGCGCTACTCCGGCCCGAGGGCACCCTCCACTCTCGCCCACCACGTCTTGATGTAATATGTAATTGGGAGGCTGCCTTGTGTTTCCTCGGGCACGTGAGCTCCTGGACCCCTCGTGGGTCTCTCCGTACAATGGGCGCTGCCCAAGCGCCCTAGCCTTATGGGCTATGCGTGGCTCCTACCAGCCCCTAATACCACGCCCCAAGCCTCGCAGATGTAATGGACGTTGTTCGGTCTATACACCCGCTTCCCAGGCCTCCTCTCTCATGCGGCCCACTCTGGGCTCTCTCTCTCGTGCCCAGCCTCTTGCTGGGACTCCCGTCTAGCCCACTCTGGGCCTCCCCTGCAGGTGTGGTTCCGCTCTGGGACTCTCCAGTGGGCCTCCGGTCCTATAGGCCAACCGCACGGACACCCTCCCTGACTCTGGCTCCCCGCGATGCTACTCCCTGTCTTCTCAGGGGCAACCGCAGCGCCCTGCCTTGGTCTGAGGGGGATTGCCGCACTAGCCTGCGGCCGGGCTCGCTATGCCCGTGTGCCCACACTGGGCTACTCAACAAAGCACAATGGCATTCCCCCTTTCTGGGGCTCGCCGCGCCCACACTGGGCTACTCAATAACATACAAGGGCGTTCCCCCTCTCTGGGGGCTCGCCGCGCCCACACTGGGCTACTCAACAAAACACAATGGCGTTCCCCCTCTCTGGGGGCTCGCCGCGCCCACACTGGGCTACTCAACAAAACACAATGGCGTTCCCCCTCTCTGGGGCTCACCGCGCCCACACTGGGCTACTCAATAACGTACAAGGGCGTTCCCCCCTCTCTGGGGGGCTCGCCGCGCCCACACTGGGCTCCTCAGTAATACCGCCCCTTCCTGGGGCCGGGGGGCTATGTTCCCCCCACACGCAATCCAGGGTCTCGGTCCCCGTCCGCAAGCTACGGGCTGCGCCCGCGACCCACTGGCCGCGCTCCTCGCCGCCAGTTGCTCACACACTGGCGTGCGAGCTGCGCCTTCCCTGGCGCTATGTAGATAACGCGCCCTCTTGGCTCTAGGGCACCCCACACTCTCTGGGGTCCCTATAGTTGAGGCCTCCTCCAACCCCTACAGCCTCACCCAAGCCTCCGGGTGTAATAATACAAACACAAAGCAAAACCACAAGCCCCTAGGCTGTAACACAAATGCAAGCCGCCTGGCCATAACTCCTCATCATAGCTCAAGCCTCCGGGGCTATCATGAGCTGTACTTGCGACTTAGGCTCCTTCCCATATCTCGGCCGAGGGAGCTCCTGCCTCTCTGGCTGCTGGCAGAAAACTGCCAGCCTGGCTTCAGCCCTGAGCTTTCTAAGGGCCAGGCCCTGCCCCCTACAGGCAGCTGGCTCCGCTTGGTTGCTCCGGCAACCTGCAGCTGCGCTCATTACCTGAGCCAGCCTCAGCTGGGCTCGTTATGTCAGGCCAGGGCGCGCTCACTCGCTCCCTGGCAGTTTCTCCACTCTAGGAGCAGGGGTACCGAGGTGCCCTGCGACAGGCACAAACATTTCAGATTCTATTTTCAACAGCGTACAGCTCTCCTTGCATAGCTTGAAAACTGCATACTGGGGCATGCCTCTGAATGCAATGCAGAACAAAGAATATCTGCCCCTTAATCTGAACAAGAGACATTCATCCTGTAAGAAGTTAATATCCCCAAGTTGTAAACTATCTTGAAATGAATAATGGAAACATAGGTTCTGATCCTGCAGCTATTGATTTCAGTGAAAATTTTCCCATTGAAGTAAAATGAAAAAGAATCTAATCATAATATGGAGCTCTCTTAGACAACAATTCAATTAAAGGGAACATTTTTTCCTCTTGAAACATATAGTTTACTCTTAATTTTGATCAAATTTCAAATGATTAAAGGGTTCAAAGTTAATTTTTAAATCCCAACTCAAATATATTCTAAGACTGAGTTACATGAGAACACAAGCAATTTACCCTGTTCAGTATATTTGCATACTTGCCTTCCTATTTTAGCAGTCACTCGAGTCATTTTCTTTATGTGGTGAGAATGTTTACCTATTCACTAGCTACAGGCCATGATACTCAGAACAGCATTGGATTTTATTTGGGCTTCTTGTAAACCTTTGTTTTATTACTCTGACTGGCTATTGGATCTCATATAAATAGTTCTCAAGAGTTTGTTTGGGGATTTGCTCCATGTTTGTGGCCATTGCCAAAACCATTTAAACCGAACAATTCCAAATCTTAACAACGGAGATTGAAGACAGATTAATTTAAAGAGACACTATTGAGATGGGAATAATAAATGGCGTAACTTATTAAAACTGTTCAATTTTTTCAGTCTAATTCTCATTCAACATTTATGTTTGCTTTCTAATACACTCAGCTTACAGAATGAAACTGAACTGATTAGTTTCATTATTTCTATGCAACTACTGCAACTAACCATGACATCTTTGAGGTCTCAAGATGCTGCTGCTTTATAATTACTCATTAACGCTCACATTCTGGTTCTCAAGCAACTCCACTGGGGTCTAAATCACAGCATTAAAGGGAGCCATTTCCATTTAAAATCTATTCTCATTTTTTAATTTAATAGAAATGTTTCAGTGCATATTAGATAACTATGAACCTTGTTTCTTTTTTAAAATAAACTTAAATTGATACTCTTTCTCTTGCAAAACAGACCAGCGATGGAAGTAGATCAAACACAAATCCTGCATCTCCAAGTTGACTGAATCACTTAGTAGATATTTAATTATATATGGCTCTGGATGTCTAGTACTGTAACAGCCATTCAAGTCAATAGATTGATTTTCTATTGATTTGGGTGGCATGACTGGGTCTTTAAATATTCAATAAACAACTCCCTGTAAAGTCAATTCACAAGAGTTGTAAGCTAAGCTAGAAATGTATACTGGTTCAACTAAATTGATTTTGAAAGTTGACCTCTCATAATCAGTCTGCTAAAAGAATGCATTTTAATTATTAAAATAAACCAAAACAGTAGAAATAAGGTATAAGCAGACTTCAGTATATCTATCATATGAGCTGCACTGGTTTAACTAGTTCTATTTAATAACACTTTTAGATAAACATATGCAACTCCTTAGTATAGACAAGTTTAAGGCTCAAATCTGTCTGCTTTTCAACACAGCACTAATGGAGATCACTTCCTAGTTAAATCAGAAGGCAAAAGATTCCAGTCTCTGCTCAATACAGTTAACAGATATACATATTGATCTTGAAAGGGAAAACTTCCCAGCATCCTCTAGGCCTGACTCTTCCAAGATGCTTGAGTAAGAGAAGATTTGGCTGTTGAGGCTAGAATTCATTTAGACAGTACAGTACTTAGTGTGAAACGTGTTGTTTGGGTTAGCTGAATGTCTCTGTCACTTGTTTCCCAGAGAGGATTTAAAAGCTGCATCTGTTTAGCAACTACTATAGCATTATGACAAATGGATTTCTACGTGGTCCCAAATGTCTGCTGGGAAACTCTACTGCTCTTCAAATGTGAAAACATGCAGAGCAAAGAAAAAAAATGGATGAAAAAAAAACTACTGACTTCTAGAAAGTAGACACATTTCTAAAGCTTTGTTTTTGGGGTTATTTTAATTTTACTAAAAACAATACTAAAAAGTAGGGCCTGAGTGATTCTATGTTGTGAAGTTTTTGTCTGTGATGATTTGAAAGAGCATCAGATCATAACAGTACCAAAGCACTCCCATCTTTGCACAGGTATAAATGTCTGTACAGGGGAAAGACCAACATTAAATGAGGTTCATAGTCTGGGAAGTTAAGTTCAACATTAAGTTGTTTGAGATTACTAACCAGGCAGGTGAAAAATCATCTGCTATTATGCTTTTGTGCTGGAGGTATCCACGTGGCAGCTTAGCCTATTGATGCCTCGAGACACTCAATTTCATGTTATGTCCAGATGCCAGTTATAAAGAACATGGTTCTTGACTTCATTTGCACAGACCATGGTGTGAATATGTGAACAGACTCAGAAATGGCAACTCCTTCTGGACCTTCCCACTACTTCTCCTACAATCTGCACTTTATCTTACATTCTGTATCCCTGAACTACTTCATAAAGACACTGCTCTCTCTTCCTTCAGAACCCATCTCAGGATTGTCTACTACAATGCCTATGAAAAAATAATCAGCAAAAGATCAATTAAAGATAACAGCTACTGAAAATAAAATCAGTAAAATACAAATAAATATTGAAATACAACTACATATGCCATTCTCTATTCTTCTCTAACCAAATCAAGAAATGCATCTCAGCAGGAAATGGACTCAAAACATTCAGTTCTAGACTGAACCTAACTTTCCCTGGTTGTGATTCAGGAGTTGGGGAATATGAGTTTTAGGCCTGGAGAGCTCATTTCTCTCACTTGAATCACTCTAAACAGGAAAAGCTATCTTGCTATACATATACTTTAAAAATAGGACTGTTTTAGCCCATTATAAGTTTCCTATTAAGCAAATCCTAAAACCATGTAAAGAGTTACATGGAAAGTTATGGGAGGAATTGACCAAGTCCTACAGAGCCTGTAGAGCTTATAGGGCCTAATCCTGAGACTCATTAAGCCCTCCTTTACTAAAGGACACTTTTTATGTCCAGTGACTTCACTAAAAAGTGGGTTCTCAACACTTGGAAACATTAGTCTCTGAAGAGACCGACAGAACAGAAGACACAAAGTGTCTGTAATGAATTAAAGCTGGGCTTTTGGCTGTACCCATGTTAGTCTAAGGACATAGGCAGGCAAGATTCTTTGAGTAGATGCAGGGCCATCCCGGGGGGGGGGGGCGGCAAATTGGAGCGACCGCCCCAGGCCCCGCGCTTTGGGGGCCCCACAGAGCTTGGCGGAGCAGCGGTGGCACAGAGCTGGGCGAAGCAGCGGTTCTGCATGCAGCCACTTGCTCCCCGCCCCCACCTCCGCCAATGATGGCAGCAGCTTCTTCAGGTCCGAAGCTGTGGGATCGGAGCTAGGGCAGGGCCCCACATGAGCTGATTTGCCCAGGGCCCTGCACCCTGCTCAGTTCATAGATTCATAGATGTTAGGGTCGGAAGGGACCTCAATAGATCATCGAGTCCGACCCCCTGCATAAGCAGGAAAGAGAGCTGGGTCTAGATGACCCCAGCTAGATACTCATCTAACCTCCTCTTGAAGACCCCCAGGGTAGGGGAGAGCACCACCTCCCTTGGGAGCCCGTTCCAGACCTTGGCCACTCGAACTGTGAAGAAGTTCTTCCTAATGTCCAATCTAAATCTGCTCTCTGCTAGCTTGTGGCCATTGTTTCTTGTAACCCCCGGGGGCGCCTTGGTGAATAAATACTCACCAATTCCCTTCTGTGCCCCCATGATGAACTTAAAGGCAGCCACAAAGTCACCTCTCAACCTTCTCTTGCGGAGGCTGAAAAGGTCCAGTTTCTCTAGTCTCTCCTCGTAGGGCTTGGTCTGCAGGCCCTTGACCATACGAGTTGCCCTTCTCTGGACCCTCTCCAGGTTATCTGCATCCTTCTTGAAGTGTGGCACCCAGAATTGCATGCAGTACTCCAACTGCAGTCTGACCAGCGCCCGATAGAGGGGAAGTATCACCTCCCTGGACCTATTCATCATGCATCTGCTGATGCACGATAAAGTGCCATTGGCTTTTCTGATGGCTTCGTCACACTGCCGGCTCATGTTCATCTTGGAGTCCACTAGGACTCCAAGATCCCTTTCCACCTCTGTGCCACCCAGCAGGTCATTCCCTAGGCTGTAGGTGTGCTGGATATTTTTCCTCCCTAGGTGCAGCACTTTGCATTTCTCCTTGTTGAACTGCATTCTGTTGTTTTCTGCCCACTAGTCCAACCTATCCAGGTCTGCCTGCAGCTGTTCCCTGCCCTCCGGCGTGCCCACATCTCCCCATAGCTTTGTGTCATCTGCAAACTTGGACAGAGTACATTTCACTCCCTCGTCCAAGTCACTGATGAAGACATTAAAGAGTATCGGTCCAAGGACCGAGCCCTGCGGGACCCCACTGCCCACACCCTTCCAGGTCAAGACCGACCCATCCACCACGACTCTCTGGTTGCGACCCTCTAGCCAATTCGCCACCCACCGGACTGTGTAGTCATCCACATCACAGCCTCTTAACTTGTTCACCAGTATGGGGTTGGATACTGTATCGAAGGCCTTCCTGAAGTCTAAGTATACGACATCCACCCCTCCTCCTGTGTCCAGGCGTTTCGTAACCTGGTCATAGAAAGAGACTAGATTGGTCAGCCATGATCTGCCCACCACAAACCCGTGCTGGTTTCCCCTCAGCATAATTTGTCCTGCTGGGCTCTCACAAATGTGAGCCTTGATAATTTTTTCAAAGACTTTACCAAGGATGGAGGTGAGACTGACTGGCCTATAGTTGCCCGGGTCCTCCTTCCTCCCCTTTTTGAAAATGGGGACCACGTTAGCCCTTTTCCAGTCCTCCGGGACTTGGCCCGTGCGCCACGAGCGTTCGAATATTCCCACCAGTGGCTCTGCAATGATGTCGGCCAGTGCCTTCAGCACCCTCGGATGGAGCTCATCCGGGCCTGCCGACTTAAAGGCATCCAGTTCTTCCAAGTGACTCTGCACCACCTCAGGATCTATGTATGGAAGTCTGGCGCCTTGCTGCTGCCTCTCTACAACCCCAGTGAGACACTTGTCGTGCCCCTCACTTAGGAACACTGAGGCAAAGAACTCGTTGAGGAGTTCAGCCTTGTCCCCCCTGTCTGTCACCAATTGTTTCTGCCCATTTAGCAGGGTTCAGCTTTGAGTATTTGTGATATCTTTTATTTGAGTAGCTGGGAAAAAGTTCTTAGCAAGTTTTTGAGCATAGGGAGTCTCTGCTGTTCTGAGACTCCAAGGGATGAGGGAAACTAAAAGTGTGGCTGGATGTCACAGTGAGAATGTAAATAGGTAGAAATTAGAAAGACAAAAGGTAAAGATGAATTAAATATCAGCCGTATGTCAATGCAAGATATCTGCCAATATAAACAAATACAAATATATGATACATGTAAATAGACTGTATGAGTGTGTGTAGATGCACAGGATTTGTACACATTATATATTTGTGTCTATAATACTTAAGTGCATCTACATACACACAATGAGTAAGAGTGCATCCATACAAAAAAAATGAGATACAGCATTAGATATCTATTTGTGGATAGATAACTAAAGTAAATTGTTTCTCACAGCTTCAGCAATCCCTGCCTTCCCAAGATCATTACAAAATGTTGTGAAAACCTTCACTTAAAAAGCTAAGATCTCTGCAAAATCCATCTGTTCTGGCATTATAACCACCTGAAGTCAGAGAAAGTCATTTTCCAAAATGATATCATTGCATATTATTTAAATGCAAAGAAACGTTCCAAATAAACATCTATAGGAATAAAGATGGGGAGAAACATGTAAGCTTTGCAATAAAATAAATACCCCATGATCTCTTTCATAATTGAAAAAATGGGGAAATTAGTGTTCTCTGGATGGATCATACTGCAGAATAATATCCAAAGGAAATTTGCAAATACTAAAATGTCTCTTGTAGTCCAGATGCAATAATATGACAAGTTTCTTGCAGTTCCTTGCCAGTAAAACAAATCCAAAATTGGACAGAAGACAGAAGGTTCCTGTGGGACCATTTTTATGAATGCTTCATTCAAGGCCTCCACCCTCATGTGCTATACCAGCCACCTTCACTTTTCCACTCTCCCTGATTCAAGGAAGAACAGACTAGCATTGGAAATGGTAGCTGAAAGATTTCCAGGCTGGGATGAATGATGATAATAGGCATCTCAATGCCTAGGTACAATTTATCAGATGACCTTTCAGAACTTGATATGTGGATATCTAGGACTTAAGGGGAGCCTATACACATGCATTGAGGCTGCTCTGACACACTCCAATTACTGCTAGAGTGTGGCAATTACCACACTGGGGAGGCACTTTACAAAATGGTGGCAGGGACGCTTTAATTAAAGCTTGTTGGATAAGCTTTAGTTAAAGCGCCCCCACCACCATTTTCAGCTTGGGGACACTGATAGACATGAGGCTCTGGGTGCTTTAATTAGAGCTCTCCCTCTGCCCCCCACCTCCTGGAGCACATGTAGGAGACCATAGAAGTCAGGATCACAGTAAGCAATATGAAGACAGGGATTTCAGAGTGCTCAGGGCCTCACAGGATCAGACCCTTTTATATAGAAAGATGGTCTTGCAGCTAAGGCATAATTCCAGGTCAGGAGACCTGGGCTGAAATCTTGGCCCCATTCAGATCAATGGATGTTTTTCTGTTGGCTTCACTGAGGCCACAATTTTAACCCACAAGCTCCTTTTCTAGATGTGCTATGGAGTAAGGGTGTTGTTACACATTACAAGTTGCAAATGCTAAAACAAGGGAATGTTTTGCTGTATTAAACTGAGAGAGTTCTCTGAGTAGTTGCATGCTTACTACAATCTCTGACCTGCACAGCTCTGACTTGGAGCTAGAGGGCTGGTGACTAGAGAAGGCTAAGAGCCAGAAAATCTGGGTTCTACCTGCTCTAGGTGAGGGCACAGGGAGGGCAAGGAGATAGGTGGCCTACGGGGAGCCCCCACCCAAGCCCACTGCAGCAACTGCTGCTAAACTGATCCGGGGACCCCAGACCCGGGACCATTTACACAGCCATCCCTCAAGAGAATTGCACCTTTTGCCCAGGGTCACTTCCTGGCCACATTTTTCCCTAAGCCGCAGCAGATTTCCCTTGACCAAGTAGCTTGAGATAGGCCATAAGCTTGCTCCCATCCTGGGATGGGGGTTGGGAGAGGGCTGAGGAAAGCACTGATTGATTAATCATCCACAGCAACAAATTCAAATACCTTGGCCAGGGAGAGCACCAGGTGGCTCACAATCCCTCCTTGACTGACTGCCCCAGCTGGCATCAGATCACCAGCAGCTTTACTGAAATGGCCAGTGATGGAGGTGAGTCCTGGCTGTAATCCTAAGGCACTCCATACAACAGTGGCATCGGCTCCTGGCCCTAGCAAGGCACTACCTTGAGGACAATGATACTGCCATGGCCACTATGCCAGCCCAGCTACATGCAACACAAGACAACGAAGCCAAAGCCACAGCACTGCAGGTACAGTATTGGATGCCACCTCATCCCTGGGCACTACTGGTGAGCTCATGCTTGCAACTTAGGAGGATGAACTGTGGCAGCATAACTTTAGACTGTCTTATCACAGACTCATAGACCTTTGCACCGATCTGGTGCCTCTGCTTCAATGCCAAGACACTGAGCTTCAGTGCCCCATGTCTATCAAGAAATACATGGTCATGGTAATCTGGAAGTAGCCATTTTATGGCCAACTAGTTCAACATGGGGCAGACAACAGCAACAGTGGCTAAGCATGAAATGTGCAAAGCCATAACTGCAGGAGCTGGAACCTCAGCTCAAGGGCCCACAGGAGGAATCACCACGTTCAAAGTGAGGCTGCCCAGACTGTTTGGGGACCCTCAACAGGAACCATTTTGTGGCCCCACTCCCTATGCTGTGCCTTGGACTACTTCAGCTACAAGCATTTATTTTTGGTTATACTTTAGGCAGTCGTGAACCACTGGAGCTGCTTCACCATCAACATTGGGTGGTCAGGATGAGTGTACAACACCCACATACTCAGGAGCTCTGGTTCCCTGGAAGTAATGGAGCATGAGAAGTTTGCCTCCAGCACTCCCATTATGGATTTGGCTGGGCTGACCATTCCCTCCACGCAACAGGGACCCAGCATACCCACCCCCCCTCCTTTCGCTTATGAAGCCATATACCTGCCAGCTGGAGTCTAGGAAGAAGCAATTCAGATACTGGCTGAGAAGCTGCCAGATGGTAGTGGAGTGCACCTTTGGGCACAAAAAGGAGTACTGGAAGTCTCCGAAGGTCTGCCTTGAACTCAGGCTAAAGAACATTACCAGTCTTATGGCCTCTGCCTTTATCCTCTATACTATATAAGGTGAGAGGGGAAGCCTTATGTGACACCAGGATGGCTCTGGACAGACCTACTTTGAGTGGTGCTTGGGCTGAAGCAGTGCTCCTGGCTGAGTGTGGCAGACAACGTCATTGCATGGCTGCTCTGATCAGGGAGGTCTTGACCAATCGGTTCCTGAAACAATGTGCTGTCAAGCCAGCTAGCTCTCGGCTTCCTCCACTGATGGCTGTACACTGGTTTGGAGGCTGTCTGCAGCCCAGCCCTCTCCTACTCCCTACCACAGCATGGGAAAAAATCAATTTCTGCACCCATAAGCAGAAGCCCTGCACTCTGTGGTGTCAGCTCAGCATACAGATGCCACTCTAAGGTCCTCCAAGACTTGATCATGGTTATCTCACCAACATTCCTGGTTATGGGACATCTTCTGAGTGGAAGTGCCTCTTCGTGGCTTTGGGGGAGGCATCTGTGCTGGTGCCTCCTGAGCTTTCTTGCACCAGGGAGATTTCTGGGGAGCAAAACATGCTGAAATGGCCTTGAAATTGTTCCAAAGGGTGACAGATAGTGTGTGGACCCTATTTTCCCCCCATTCAAACACTGACAGGTATACAGACATTGAAATTGTTGCAAATTTTTAAGATAATATGAAGGGAAACACATCTCACCTTGCTCCACCCAGGTATTTTCAAAGAACGGGCATGTGGAATATCATCATGGTAAGTGGCACCTCAGCTTCCTATTTTCTGCTACCCAATGCCTGTCCCTCCTTCCCTCCCCAATAGAAAATCCCCCCTGTGATATTTTGCATGTCTGGTCCCTGTCTCAGGATACCACTTATCTGCCTGATATCTCCCTGGCAAAAGTGTCCTTGTAGTGCACTTCTTTTAGCTTGCAAGTGGCAACCCCATAAGCTATGCCCCACCAGAATGACACCCCATCCCAAGCGATCCCAAGCTGCAAGAGCACCCGGAATCCTGAAAAGCAACACATTTTGCTGTCACCTTAACTAGCTGCACCCTACATCTCTACATCAAGAGGAAGGTGGCTACTACTCCGAAACATGACAGTGTTCCCTGACACCGGACCCCTCCTCTGACTGTCATGGACCATGCACAGAGCGCCTTTTGGGGACAGGAATACACAGCTTTTTATGGGCATAAATAAAATATTTTGCTTGTACATTTGGGTATGTTTATACCCGGAGAAGGCGTCCAAAGGGTTCGCGTGGAGCTACAAAAGGAAGAAGCTCTCATCAAGCCACTTGACCAGGGGAGACCCAGCAGTGCTTGGGGTGAACACAAGGCCAGGCAGCATGGAAAAAAATTCAATTAACCACAAGGAACGTGCTTAGGTGAATTAACTTGCTGCTTTCACCTGGCTCCAGGCAATAGGCACTGTCCTCTCCAGGGAAGGCTGAGGGGGGCAGGGACTGGGTCAGAGGGAAGAGGCTAGAATCAAGTAGGCAGAGCACAGTGAAGCTACCTGGCATAGGGCCAGTGGGCTCGGTTCCCTCTTGCACTACCCAGCACAGTCAGCTTCATCCTCAGTCCCCCATGCCTCAGCTTCTCCATCCCAGCCAGCAGAACCCCCTATTGATCTGATTCTGTCCTCCCAGCCTTCCCTGGGGAGGGCTGCACCTTTCACCTGGAGCTGAGCAAAAGCTGTGGAAAAGTTCACTTAAGCACCATTACTCATGGTTAATTAAATTTTGCTCATGATTGCTGGCCCCATTTCCCCCAAGCACTGCTGGCTCTCCCCTGGCCACGCAGTTTGATGGGAGCTGCAGTTTGATGGGAGCAGGTGACAGAGGGCTGGACTGTGGGGAGCCCCTGAGTCAGTGGAGAGTTCGCAGGGCTTGGAGGAAACAGGGCAAGGCAGCATGGAGAAAATGCAAGTAAGTGCAAATAACTGCACTCAGATGAACTTTCCTGTAGCTTTTGCCCATCTCTGGGTGGCACCCATTATTAGGCAGCTGGGGCAGGGGTTGGGATTCATGCAGTCATTGCTGGGGAGGGATAGAGGGCACAGCTAGTGGATGGGGTTTCACATGAACCAATTAACCCATGAACAGGCCACTGAGCGCCCTAACTGGCCATCAAACCATACGCAATTCCTGCAGCCCAAGCATGGGTGTGCCACCAGTTCACACCTCCCCTGCATTGTGAGGAACACAATGCCCCCAACTCTCCTGGTAAATCACAGGGGCACTGACCGTAACCCCTGCACCTAGACACTTCACTATGGCTAAAGCCCCGAGGTGCCCACAAGCCATGAAACATCCCAGGGCTCCAAGTCTTCCCCATGCCATGACCTTCCTCATATCCCTAGGCACCTGAACACACCCTTTCCCCTGGGATCACAGACTTACCAGGAGCTGGTGCTGGATTGCTGATGTCTGCCTGCTCAGTGAGGGTCTCATCCAAGCTGCCCCATCTTCTACATCATGGGTCTGAGTTTGGGTCACCAGGGTCAGGATCAGAGCCTGGCTGGGGACTAAGTCCATGGAACAGGAATTCTCGTGCTCCTCTTACCCAATTTGCTGCTCTGCTTTCTGCTTCCTGCCCTGTGCACCCTGCCTGATCTGGTGCTCTGCTTTCTGCTCCCTGCCTTATCTGCCACTGAGCTACCTGCCCCCACCCCAGTCTGCCATGTAACACAGAGGCTGTCCATGCCACTTGCAGCACCCATGCCACAGGTTGGCCACCCCTGCTTTATGTTATTTCTCAAAGAATACCTGGTTTCTCATGATTCCCTATGACGAATAAGTTAATATTAAATCAAAAATTGTGAACCATCTGTTTCCTCCTCTGCAAATAAATGGTGACATGACAACCACAATGACTAATAATTATTATTCACGAGGATGAAGCAGAGAGAGGGATGGGCTGAAACAGAGATGAAGTTATATATGATACCATTATCAGTGAAGCAAATTCATTTTAACTTTAGGTGAATCTGGTAATAGTGCCAAGGAGAATAAGAAGATACAGAATTGCCTCCACACTGTATCTTAATAGCATTTAAACACTTATAATGAATGGACTTCAATGAGCTTTGAATCAGACCCACTGAAAAACTGCTGGAATTCAAATAATTTGTAATGACATCTTCATGAAAATAGGCTCATCCAGTTGGCTGCTATGCTGACACAGCTGGATTTTGAAAGGGGGTGGTTATTTCTAAGCGGAAACTCTCAATAAACTGCCAACTGGTGGCCAGACATTAGAGCAGACTTAACCAGTTAGTGGAATACCCCATCCAGTGGGAAGATCACTGGGTGTTACCCCTGCACATTACCACATCTGAAAGATGAACTGGCGCCCTCATGATCCAGAGGCAGCCTGTTTTACCAGGTGAGCCAAAAAGAAGTCTCCCTCTAGCTGAGTCAGTAGAAACTGTGCTAAGCTTCCCTCAGCTGGAAGTCACTCTCTGCATGTTGTACATAACAGCCTGTAGATGGTTGGAATGGCTCATCCATTACCACTCCATAAGCCTGAAATAAAGGTTATTAATTCCATATGCTACTGTAGTGTGTTTCTTTCTGTAGAAAGTGTGCCAAAGTCACTTCTTTCAGTTTTGCAGGACTCCTCTGAAATGGAAAACATATCGAGGATCCGTATGCATTTGTCATCCTCCCTCAACATAAAATGAGTTATAACAGTGACTAAGATATTTTTGGAAAGAGTTCTACATAATCCAAAAGTTTTCTTGTAGGGCTAGCTAATGCTGCTATTAACGTACAAAGGGTGATTCAGGATGGAGACTAAGCACAAATGCTAATCTCATATTAAGCCCCTATCCTATATCCAATATAGCCAGACTTGGCACTACTGTCAAAGTCCCTTCCACACAGCAAACTTGAACTGTGCTGCTTAACTGTGTCAGAAAACAAATATGTTTTAACCTGTACTCCTGACCTGGCTGTTGTTAACACCTTGAACCTTATGTACTAAACCAGAGCCACCTGTCTATGTTCTTGAGCTTTCCATTTAAGAGAATCTGCACAGTCCTGCACTCCCCTCAAAAGCCAAGCCCAAAATCTACCTTCAAGTATCCTCCTATGTCCCAGGTTCTAACCATTTGCAATAGTGGTCTCCAAACTTTTTAAGGTAAGATAACTTTTTGAAGTAAAGGGCAATCCAGGATCTATGATGCCCACTCCCTCCCTGCCCTCACCCCACTCCCCACCCAGCAGGTCAATCTGGGGAGAGGGGGCAGATTAAGGCCTCTGCGGTGAGGGAGGGAATGGGGTGGGGACAAGTGGGGGCTTGGCCAGGCTGGGCCAGACTAGGGGATGATCAGAGCCCAGGCAGCAAATTCAGGGGTGTTGGGGGGGGGGGGGGTCCCACCGCTGCATGCACCCTAGTGGAGGCCCAGGGGACATTTGCTCCCCGCCCCAATCTGTGTGCAGGGCAAGGCGGCTGCATCCCCAGACTGAAATCGACTGTCAGGGGCTCCACAGTTGACTGGCTGGTGACCACTGAGTTATACTTTCTTTCCTTTGTTGCCTTCCATGTGCAAAAGAAAATATGCCTATTTATCTCAAAATTAGATTTAATTATATTTTTACATTTCAAGTTTTTTCTACCAGCAAATATTCAGATTCAGAAACTGAAAACAAATTAAAAACTGTTGTTGGACCTAGTGTAAAGTAACACTAAGAAACTGCAGTTTCATAGAACCATAAAGGCTTGGTTGTTAGATTCCCTCATCTGACTGCCTACACATCCACTGTATATCACTAGCCATTTGGGACATGTCTTCACAATGGCAGCAGCCTACCCCACCTGGGACAGACCTAAGAAAGTTTTGCACATGTACACTTGCACACATGCTCCAAACATAGAAGTATGCTGAAGAGATATCTTCAGGGACCTCCCTAGTAGCATCTCTCAAACATGCTGGAAGCTGGCCAGAAGGGACAATCCTGATCAGGTTCATTGGCACACTTCTGGGTTTAGAGTGTGTTAGCAGGAGCAAGCAGGCCAGGTATGCTCTGGGCCATCCAGGCCAGGATACAACTTGACCATCACCATCACCTAAGTTTCATCCAAATCCTTTTAATCAAGCCCAAAGACTTCTTGGCCATCACAACTGAGGGAGAAGGACCTGGCTGGCCTGCAGCCCCTACAGAATTGACAGGATTCCCTAGGGCAGGCACCTTTGGACCTGCTTTACCCTCAGGATACTACCAAAGGATGACACAGAAGGGCATACTTTGTTGTTGCCCTTTGGCACTGGCAGAAGGCATTTCCTTATTTTCCTGTTGTGGTTCTTTTGAATTGAACATTGTGTTCTTTGGGGGGGGGGAGGGAGGAGTATTTGTCAATTCAGAGGGACAACCACAACAGATCATGACAGAAATTGGGGAAGGGCAGAGTGCTTTCCCGTGGGTGAGAAGCAGGGGCATGGAAATGGGTGGGGGATGGAAGGGGGTAGAAGAAGACGTTTTCTACAGGGGTGGACCTAGAGAGGGTGCAGTAACTTGGTTTCAGCCCAGGAGCCTTTAGAGATTTTTTTAAGGTCTTCAAAACATAAGAATCCCCCCTCCTTCCCCTTCATGCTCAGGCACATCCTCTTCCCTACCTTTCCCTCACCCCTTTCCCTGTTGCTGCTTTCCCTTGGTCTGGGGTGGCACAAAGCCTCAAAGCTGCTGGGAACAGTGAAAGCAGGGAATGAGGTAGGCAGGGGGTTCCTCTTTCCTGCACTTGCTCCCCAGAGGATCAAGCAGGGTGGGGGAACCCACTCCACACCAGCTACAGCTGTTAATGTTCCCAGCCCACAGGTCCCCCAGCTGGTGTGGGCAGGAGTGGCTTTGAGGCTTCCACTCCCCGAGGACAGTGGGGAAAGCAGCAGCAGCAGGAAAGGGGAGGGGGGAGTTAGAGGGGGTAGGGATCATTTAACCAATAAACCCAGTGATAACCCGTTAGCATACCAGTTACTGTTTAGCACAGGGTGGGGTACAGTCTGGCAGGGAAGGGGTGGCGCACAGTGCCCCAGCAGGAACCAGAAGGGCAGGCAGGCAGGAGGGTAGGGAGGAGGACCATTAGTGCCCATAGCCTAAGAGAAAAACAGCAGGCAGCCTAATGACTCATTAGTTATACAATTAGCTGCTCATTCACAGGTGCTCCCTCCTAACATGGGGCTTCATAGGCTGTGTTATCTGGCTGGGCTTGCCACCACCTCACCTCACTTTCTACCCGCCAAGTCCCTCAAAGAGCCCTGGGAGGCCCGAGCAGCTCCCAGCAGCAGCTGTGTCCAAGCTGCTTTGTTATTGGTTAACTGTTTAACCAATATAATTAGATGAGGTTAGACAGACTTTTTTTTTTTCATGTGATATTTACATCCCTAGGAGGAGATGTACCTCTAAGCATGGAGGACTTTTTAAAAGTCCCCAGAGCTTGCTGTGGCAGAGTGCATCCCTGTCAATTCAAGTTGGGTAGGGAGGCGTCTGGGAGTGGGGGTGGCTGGCTCCTGCACCTCGCTTTGCCAAATCCTGGATCCGCTCCTGGTTTTCTATACCTACAAGTGAATGGGGGTTGGGAATGCTGGGAAGGGCTACAAAAGTGATTTGCAAAAGGTGTGCCACAAAAATGGGCTGGACGGGGCCCCAGCCAAAGAAGCCCTGAGCAGCAGGATGGGGTCCAAAGACTGGATCCGGCCCGTGGACCAGGAAGTGAAGCATGCTACCAATTTGAATCTGGAAAAAAGTTATCAAAAGTCTGGGAAACAATGGACTAGAGGTTTTGCTGTCCTGAATGATAGGCAGGGAAGCAGAAGTGGGAGGGAGTTTTAGAATTCCAGATTGTCGGGAAGTCCGTCATTGTTTCAGATCTCATGGGTTGTTTTGTCTTTTATTGTAAGCTGTCCTGAGTCTTCTCAGGGAAGGAGGCATATAAATCTAAAGAATAAATAAATAAATAAAAGTAGGGCAGTTATATCAGTCCTTTAAAAAAATGTGCCACTGATGGAGAACAGGAGAGATGAAAACATTACCATTGCCTGAGACCCCTGCTATTGGCAGGGAATTGATGAAGCGTAATAGGCCTTGATGATCACAGCAGGTAAACTATGGACTATATTTTAGAGAAAAGCTGAGACCTGGAAGCATGACAGTTTATCATTACCACTGACTTGATTACGAGCAGTAAGTGCTGTGAGTGTATTGAAGGCAAGGCAAGGCAAGCCTCAGGGTCTAAGAACGAAGGGCATGAACACAAAGACTATAAAATTTCTCCCAAGAACTAGATCAAAGCATAGTGTCTATGTAAAAAATCCACTCATTCTCATATTTTGTTTCAGTTCAATGAATATTAAGAAATGTATTAAAGTTGTTGATGAACAAACGTTATATTAATACTCTTAAACTGTGCAATAGTTGGTTAGTTTAGTGCCCAAACTAATATGCATTAAAAGAGGGAGAGCAAGGATATTTGGAAAAATCAGATATCATGCAAATGAAAAAGCTAAATAACCCTGCTTATGATTACTTAACAGATAACCAAATCACATAAAATATTTTGGTATTCAGGTGAATGTTCAGTAGTACAACATCTGGCAGTAATTTCATCATCTCATTCATATTCACATAAGCGATCCTTCTCCCTCAGATTCAGACCATAAACCTGAGTCTTTCAGAAATCATTTGTGAAGGTTTGGAAGCAAGCATAACTTGGAGATTTCTGCAGAAGAAAGTGGAATGATCAAAACACTTTAACTGATATGAGGCCACTGATTTCTTTTATGACCATGTACAGTAAGTTCTTAGGTAACAGAATCCTACTAAAAAATCAAGGTCCTGCATAGTTAAGTTATGGCTTCATGCCACCATTGTGATCCTCTGAAATAGTGGTCACTTTTAGCCCAAGCATAATGTTGAACAATCTTACCCACCAATTGACACATCCCTTACATAGTTTTATACCAGCCCAAAGTTTTCCCCATGTAAGGGGCTCTTTCACTTGGAAAGTTTCCTGTTCCCAAAGAGAACATGGTCAAGGTTCTGCCCTAGGAACTCTACAAACAGATGGGTTAGGTACACTAAATTCTCAGTCCACCCTTCTTCTTTTACCATGGTACTCATCTGGATGTAAACTTTAAAGTATGTAATAAACAGCACTGGTTTCAAGACAATGTGACATGTGTGCCTGGAAAAGCTGTGTATGAATGAACACTTGTGTCAGCAAGGTAAGTAAGGAATCCTTTAGTATAGTTGTTACAAAAAATCCAGGGCCAAACTAAAACCCAAGAACTGATCACCCCGACAGGCTAGGGATTTTCAAAATCTAAAACTACATCTAAAATTCACAAAATTGCCCCTATCCTTATACTAGGCCAAGCCAAGACCTTGAATCCAAAACAATGCTCATACTTTGAAATTTGAATCTCTATAGCTTGGGCTTAGAAAAATGTAGAACAAAAAAGGAAAAATCTCATCCTTACTCCATAGATGTTTCATATAAGTCTGCCTTTTATATGCTTTAAAAAAAATAAGGAACATATAATGAACCCACTATAACATACACTCCAGCCAAAATTGCTGGCTCCCAAAAGCAGCTTCATAAGGTATGCAGTACAGAAACACCCAGGAGACTATGTAAGAACTTTGACAAGCCTAATATTAAGCTAGAACAAAACAGAACTACTGGCACCAGATTCACTCAGCTCTTAAGTAAACTTGTCCCATTAAAAAGCAGCCTCTAAGACATTTTCTCTCTGAAGTGTATAGTAGCTTATAAAAAACAGGAAGAGCTGCCAAGTTGTAGATGTGTTCAAGTACTCTTTACCCTCATTAAAGAGCATTCCCTGGCAGCTAGCAACTTTGAGTATTCCAGTGAACTAGATTTTATAAGGAGGGGTGTTTATAGTGGTGTGCAGTGTAGCTGGAAGTCATAGTGCACTGTAACAAACATGCATTAGATACAGCTGTATTTGGAACCTTATTATCCTAGGCACAAAGTGTAACAGAGAGTATGATCAATACGGTTCAGAAATGTATATACTTAGAAAACAAATGGAGTCTCTCCACCACGTAGAAAGTCAGCAAATGACTTAAGGCTCAAATCCTCAAAAGAATTTGAAATGCCTTACTCCTGATTTTACAGTTAGAAACATGTGTTCATTGAATGTATTTGCACATGCAGAAAAATCTGCTGTGCAATTTTCCCGGTGATTTCCATGGGAGTTTGGCACCTAAATACCTCTGAGGATGTGAGTTAGTCCTTTTTGTTCCTGTACTGATCCATGGACCTAGCCTCAAGCCAACATATCTTCTATATGAAGACTAGCTCTAGGCTCGGCAGAGGAATGATCAAGATGATCCAATAAAGTAGGTCTTTTTTTATGTCTAGCATCTATTACTGGGTGGGTAAAGAAATCCATAGATTCAAGAGACCTATGCTTCTTAAACTATAGGCTCTGGCCTAAAATTTTAGTGTAACCTGCCTTGCAAGGGAGTGTGGGTGTGTGGCGGTGGTGACTCAGTTTCCCATAAATACCTCAATTTAATAAGAGGCTACAAACAAAACAGGCTGGATTTATTTATACATATAGGGTGCTTGTATACATAACAGGGGTTTAGTCCTCAGGGTTTTATTCTATGCCCCCTAGACTGAAAAGAATAAAACCCCTGTATAGAATAAAACCCTGAGGACTAAACTGTTTCAAATGTTTCCATCACGTTATAGCAAGGGGCCCGACCCTTTCTGCCTTCCCCACAGAGCCGGAGCCTGCCCACAGCTGGGGTGTGAGTCGCTGGTGGGCTGAGCAGCCCTTGAGTGGCTGGAGTGTATGTTATGGTGGGCTCATTATATGTTGAGCTGCAGGGGGACCCAGTCCTTCCCTCCACATTGGTGATAGCCTCCGGGGGGAAACCTGGGTGGGCTGCCAGCAGGCCAGGTGCTGCTCCAGCTCAGAAGCAGCATCCAGCTCAATACAACTCTACCCCAACCCTGAGCTGAGGCAGCACCCGGCGCACTAGCAGCCCACCCGGGAGGATGCCTAGGACTCCCCAGGAATAGGCTGGCTTGCCCCTGGAGCAGTGCAGGGAGGCAGAAAGAAGACAGCTGGGTTTGCTGGTGGCTGGAGAAGGCGGTAGGGGTGATGCATGGGATGTGGGGCCACACAGGCAGGCTGCTAGCTAGACAGGTGCTGCCTCAGCTTGGAGGCACCTAATCCAACACTTTCCTGAGCCCGCCCAGGCTTCCAGCACCCCGTGCACTGTCCCTGATGCCTTCTCTGGCTGCCAGCCCACCCAGCTTGCCCCTGGAGCAGTGCAAGAAAACAGCAGGAGGGCAGCTGAGCATTCTAGCAGCCAGAGAAGGTGGTGGAGATGGTGCACAGGGTCCTGGAAGCCCAGGTGGGCTTGGGAAAGTATTGGATTGGGTGCCTCCGAGCTATGGTAGCACCCAGCCAGTTAGCAACCTGCCTGGACTTGCAGTGCCCTGTGCACTATCCCTGCCGTCTTCTCCTGCCACCAGCAAACCCAGCCGCTCTCCTGCTGCCTTCCCACACTGCCCTAGGGCCAAGCCAGGCCATACCCACGCAGCCCCAAGTGTCCTGCCAGGTGCAGGAGTCTGCTAAAGGCAGAAGCAGCAGGGGACCCGATCCTCCTCCACCACTCCCCACCCCGGCATAGCTTGCCCTCCGCTCCCACATCTGGGTAGTGAGCTGACACCTGCATTATTGCAATTTGCAACACTGCACACTAAACTACATCAGGATGCAATGCAAACTCATTTTAAACCCCCAAAACTCTTGCACATGTACAGTGTGATGCTGTTAAGCCACACAAAGTGACATTTTCATCGCACATACATGGTAATGGTATCACATGAACAAGCACCCATAGGCACTAGAATTGCAATCTGTAATATAACCCATGAAACCCAGTTTGGAAGCCTGAAAACAAAATGACCCCTTTCAACAGTACGACTTAAAATTCCAACTCCAACAGTCTCACAAGGACCCTTTGGGGTGAGTCTCTACCTTGTGCACAGCCCCAGCTTCCCCAGATGAAACAAGGACTGTCACTACTCCACAATTACAATGACACCAATATCTTCTGTGGTCTTTTAAGCGCATCTCACTCAGGCCCTACTTTGTCACAGCAGTCAGATTCTCTGTCTGCTACAATCTTCTAAATGAGGAAGTCGATACTTCTCCCAGCTACGCTCAGAACAGGCTCTTCCACAATCTCCCTGGGGCCTCTTTCAATGGTGCATGGAGCATATTAGGGAGCAGGGCCTCTCCCCTGCTCCTTCCATGCGGCTCTGGACAACATGCTTCCTGCCTTGCAGCTCCTCATTCCCACTTGCCTTCCTGCTAGTCCTCAAAGCTCTCTAGGGGCTATAGTTCAATCCAGCTATCTGGGTTGGTCTGGGTCTGGTTTTCTTGGGCTTGGAGTGGCCCTACCCCTCTCTGCTTAACCCCTCACAACCCTGGGGCAGGGAGTCACATTAGCCCTAGAGTGACCACCTTTTCAAAATGGAAAGGTGAGATACACTTCTGCCTTCCTGCCACGCCCCCCACCCCACTCCCCTGGCAGCATGGCCGGAGCAGAGCCCATGAGAGACAGGGAAGGATGTGGGCTGCCCACTGCGGGCTCAGGACTCCCCGCCTTGCTGTCCTCCCCCTGGGAGCCCTGCACCACCAATCACAAGGCCCTTCCTGCCTTGGGGGTGCTGCCATGCATTCCCACCCCAGCTGTGGACCCCATTCACCCACTCAGCTGGGCAGGACCCCAGCCCCAGCTACCAACTCTGCCCCACTGCCTCCCTCACTGTGGAGGCCTCAACCTACGCTCCCCACCTCCACCACAGACTTACCTTCAGGGAACTACTCTCCACACACCTGGCTGTATCCCCAGCCACATGCACACACGTGCACATGGTACCCCCCCTGCATCCTGCTCCCCCCATCCCCAAGCAGCACCTTGCAAGCTGGAACTCTGCCAGCCTTCAAGGGAAAACCTGCCATTTCCCGCATTTTTGTGGTGAACAGAAAAAATAGATCCCTGCACATGGTACAAGGAATGCAGGACAAATGCTATTCTGGAGTCATTCAGCCAGGACCAAGACTTGATGTTACCATTTCGGGACTGTCCTGCCCAATTAGGAATGGGTGCTCACCCAAATTAGGCCTCTTACTTACAGTCCTTTCCATTACTGTATAGTCATCATATTCCAAAACCTTTCCAGTTTCATTCAGTACAGAAGCCAAATGGAATTGATTATGCTTTTGAGTAAGAAATTACAGATGTCTTCACTGTGTGAGTTATTTGTGCATGCACACACAGCTAGATAATTTATCAGCTACTTTCAAACAAAGTCATTACTAGTTATTGAATTGTCACATCTTTCCTACTGCAATGATTTGGGAAATGTGTCAGCTTTTAACTTCTGGTTGATCTTATGAAATTTCTCAGCATTAAATGACTCAGAGAATGTGGAGTCTGCCACTGCTATCATAGGCACCAGGGCTGCATCATACACTTTCTGGGATTAGGGGCAATGGAAAGCCATTAAACCTCAGTGGATCCCAGTCAAATGGGAACACTGTGAGGTAAAAGGATGATCACACCCCCAACAAAACCATTTATCTCTGATAGGGACTGGAATTTAGAAAACATCCATATAAACAAGAACAAAGAAATAAGATATTAACAGAGGGCTTTAAAAACCACAGTCTGCAAGTCTGGAACCTTTGGAAGGATTCACTGAGACAAATGACGGTTGGTCTGAACAGAGAGGGATGCTTTCAAGACCAGAGGTACCTTGGCTTGACTTCAGACCAGCCAAAGGAGGAAGAAACTTGTGCCCATGGAGCATGCCAAAGAGGCCAAGGAAAAAGTCAGTGCCACAGCCTACTCAGACCAACAGACACTTAAGAGCATTTAGGCCAACACAGAGCACTCAACACAGTAGCCTGGTGAATGTCCGGTTTGGGGATCTTTACCAGGACTATGACGCATCTGTCTTATTTAAAAGACCATTAATGTGTCAAGGGACTCAGCCATGTCAGAAAGCTCTTTGAAAAATTGGTCCTGGAAGGAGAGGGAAGGGAAAAGAGTGGGAGTGGAATGACTGAAATGATATATTTTTCTGTGCCTTCATATATATGGGATCTTGCTCTGAACTCGGGAAACTAGCTGTAATTCTTTCCATGGCTATGTCATCTGACTGGAATACTAAGGGAGACTTTGTGGCCTCTTCCCCCTCTATTTTATCTGCCATGTTACATACAGAGGACATCCATAATTTCACAGATTGTTTTTATTTCCTCCTACCACATTGCTGGCTCCTTTTCCCTTGTGTCATACACAGTTAGTTTATGCCCAACCTCCCCCTCCCCCCTGCTAAGACAGATTTCAAGTATTACTAACGTTGGAGCAAAGTGACAAAGTATGGACAGCAAAACCATTGATATTTCTGATTCTTTCAATGATTCATTTGAAGATATAAGTCTATCCAATGGAACACAACAGGGAGAGAAATCAGTGAGGTAGCAGTAGGCATCTACAAACAGCTCTTGGTTCTGGAGAAACATTATTCAAATAGAACTGGTAAACAGAAAGAACTTGTCTGGGTCAACAAAGATTGCTCTCAAGTTTCCTTAAGATCACTGTACTTCACTCCTTGTCAGTGAATATTACACAGAGAAAGAAGTAGGATAATCAGTTTAGTTACAATTAAGAAAAATAATGAATACTGGCTAAGAAATAGTCAGATGTTCCTCTTTACTCTCACTCATTATATGAACATGGGAACATTCTAATGAAAATGGGACATATGAATAATGAGACAGTTGTCAGTTCTCATTACCCATACATACACACAGCTATATTAGTTAAGATAAAAATATAAGGGATATAAAACCTCTTATTCTCAACTTTCAACTTCTGAGCTGTAATTGCCTGAATTCTGAAAGAAACTTCTGCCTATGAACCAGTTTTTAATATAACCACCTCTTATAAGGATAAAGATTTGGTACAGAGCAGTCAGAGACAGATTAATGAACTCAACTAACAGCCATTCAGATCTGGTATGGCAATTCCTCTGTCCCAAGGCATTAGTCATTTAGCTAAAAAAAGGAACAATTATGAAGAACCTCTCAGAAATCTCAGAGAAAACCTCCATTACAATCTGGAGAATTAAACCAATTGCACTTCTATTTTAAGCACTGTCGTAGACATTGCTTGGACACTAATCATGGACATAACTAATTTCCAAACACAGTAATTTAGATTTGTGGCATAAGCAATTTTCTTCTGCATTTGTACAACATCTAACATAGTAGGGTCTTAATCCATCTAGAAAGACTTCACAGGTATACAAATAATATATAGGACTTGTTCACTGTATGTGTGCAACATAAAACCTCGTCTTTGCTCCTTTATTCAACACCTCAAAGCATCAGATCCTGAGCCACACCTGTATGTGAGAACACAATTTGGCCCATAAACTTTTAAAACCAACAAAATAAGATCTCACCATTTTTTCCTCTGGCCAGCAAAAGGTTCCGAGTCTAAATAGGGAATGCATTTCAGCTTCAGTAAGGAACTGTACAAGGGCAGGTTAAACCAGTCACCGATCATCTTGGCCACCATGACAGCCACCATCACGAGCAACAGGGACTGCACATCATTTGTGATCTCGATCTAAAAAGAAAAATGAAGAACTTTCATTATTTTGTATATTTGAAGACCATTGAGGCAGCAAACACTGTAATAAGGACAAGCATTCAATGAAAACTGAAAGACAACAAGCTCTTTTTGTATAAGGGAAATATACTGGGGTTAAAATGAGAGGGAGCACGGAGATGGCACAGTTGCCTTTCTTTGGTTAGGGAAGGGAGTTCCCTCTCCTGTTCCAGGACTTGGGTAAACCACCTAACCCATTGCTCATGCTTTCTCATGAGCTAGCACACTTACAGCACACCCTCCTACTTCCATCTGCTCTATCCACTGTACTTATGTTAAAACTTACATTCAAATAAGGTGGTCTATGACAATTTGTCTCTTTGGATGGGTGTGAAGAAATGAGAAAGGAGATTTTTAATGCCTCAGCACCATGGCAAATATTAAATAATACAAATAAATCAAAATATTTTCTATTGGTCTTTCTTGCTGAGCTAATGAGAAAAAGCATTTCTCTATAATGTTCCCTACTTCTTCCTGAAAAAGCAAATTACTTAGGTAGCTGCTTTGGGCGACTGTCATTCTGGAAGACATTGGAGAAGAGAATGAAAGAGAAAAAACTGGCCAAGGAAGAACGCTAAAGTCGCAATACAGTTGTGGTGGACTTACCCATGCAGCCTGACCCACCTGGGCTCAGAGAATCTCCGTTGTGATTGGTGGAGCACATCCACCAATTGGGAAATTGCTGGGAGGGGCTTGCCCTGCCCCCTGCCTGTGGGGGGGAGGGACACGGAAAGGGTGGGCAAAGAGCCCCAGACCTGATTGAAGTCTGCACTTTGCAGATCCAGCAGTACTCTGGGGGCAGAGCCTCCGGAGCGAATAAAAGGAGCAGCGTGCCAAGCATGCGACAGATGTATCAGGGAACAAAGAAGAGAGCAGGGCAGGAGAAAAGCTGGGAAGAACTGCCCAGTGGGCAGAGCCGGAGCCCAGAAGAGACCTGAGGACCTAAATCCAAGGCTACAGCACCAGCCGGTGCACAACGTGGTGCACGGGGCTGAGGCCCTGGGAGCCATTCATGGCGGCTCAGGTCTGCAACCCCTGGCGAGAGGCCAGGAACTCAGTGCACAGGACAGTGCATGGAACCAGGATTCTGGGAGCTGCACATGGCAGCTTGGGTCCCCCTCCCTGGCAGTGGGCCAGGGCATGGTGTTGACAGCTCAGCACAGATGAATCTGTGAGGGATCGAGACCCTTGAGAGCTGGTCAAGGCTGCCACCACTGGCACAGAGCAGCCATTGGCTCATTGCAGATAATGCTACATGAAGGGTCCGGGAGTGGACCGAGTCCTAGTGCCGCATGAGGTGGCCCAGGCCTCCAAGCCCCAACAGAAGGCAGAGCCCTCGGTGCACGCAGTGGTGCATGGGGCCACCCGCAGGTGGCAGCCCCAAGGGAGCAAGGGCCTAGGAGGCCTTGCATGCAAGGCGCGCCTCGGTTGAGGAGACGAGGACAACCTATCCATGCCCCTGGAGTTGTGAGTTGCTGGGGAAAGGATTCCCATGGGGGAGGGGAGCTACCCCGACTGAGGCAGTTTATTCATGAGGAAGCTGGAGCTGGAAGGAGCTCCCAGGTCTGGGATTCCCTTAGGGAGACATCCTTTGGACCCGCTGTAGATCTTCTCTTCCCCTCCCCACCCCCCGCCTTGTAGGCTTGTGAGAGAGCACCTCATATTTTGTGACACTGCACCCTATATTTTGGGGACAGTTTACCTTTGTATATTAGTAGTTTAATAGAGTGTTGAGTATAAAAATCCTTAGTGGGACACTGCCAGGACCCCCTTCCCAGATGGTTATACATACTTATTTGTATTTACCTGTGCATATCTCTGTTTGACTGTTGTTTAGCTGTATTTATTTGTGCTTACCTGTACTTATCTGGTGTTTGTCTATTTTAGTTCAACTGGTTATCAATATATTGTTTGAGGCTACCTGAAGAGGTGTACCCTTTCAGCCTTTATCTGAAGGATATGGCTTTATATGATAATTGTAGATTTGTATATATATTTCATAGATTTCATAGACATTAGGGCTGGAAGGGACCTCGGAAGATCATCGAGTCCAGCCCCCCGCCCAAAGGGCAGGATGTCAGCTGGGGTCATAGGATCCCAGCAAGATAAGCATCCAGTTTCATCTTGAAGGTGTTCAATGAAGGCGCTTGAACAACCTCCGGCGGCAGACTGTTCCAGACCTTGGGGGCTCGGACAGTAAAGAAATTCTTCCTTATGTCCAGTCTGAAACGATCTTGTAGTAGTTTGTGACCATTCGTCCTCGTCATCCCTTGGGGCGCTCTGGTGAACAAACGTTCCCCCAGATACTGGTGATCACCCCTGATAAACTTGTAGGTGGCCATCAGATCACCCCTGAGCCTGCGCTTATCCAGGCTAAAGAGCCCCAGGGCTCTCAGCCTGTCATCGTAGGGTCTGCTTCCCTGACCCCTGATCATGCACGTGGCTCTTCTCTGGACTCTCTCAAGCTTCTCCACATCCTTTTTGAATTGTGGAGCCCAAAACTGGACGCAGTACTCCAGCTGCGGCCTCACTAAGGCCGAGTACAGGGGGAGAATGACGTCCCGGGATTTGCTAGAGAAGCATCTATGGATGCAAGCCAGCGTTTTGGTTGCTTTACTAGCCGCAGCATCGCATTGCAGGCTCATGTTCATCTTGTGGTCAATGATGACCCCCAAGTCTCTTTCTTCCATGGTGCTAACCAACACAGCACTGCCGAGCCTATAAGGATGCTGCGGGTTTTTCTTCCCAAGGTGGAGAACCTTGCATTTATCGGCGTTGAACACCATCAGATTCTCATCCGCCCACTTGCTGAACCTGTCCAGGTCAGCCTGGATTACCCGCCTGTCTTCTGGCGTGGATGCTTTGCCCCAAAGTTTGGTGTCATTGGCGAACTTGGCCAGTCCGCTTCTGACTCCAGTGTCCACATCGTTAATGAAGATGTTGAACAGTATGGGTCCAAGGACAGAGCCCTGGGGGACCCCACTGGTCACAGGACACCACGATGAGTGACTTCCATCAATTACTACCCTCTGGGTCCGACCCCAGAGCCAATTTTCCAGCCAGTGGATCGTGGGAGACCCAAGGCGACAATTGGCCAGTTTCTCCAAGAGACGATCATGGGACACCAGATCAAAGGCTTTTTTGAAGTCAAGATATATGACATCAATCTCATCTCCCTTGTCCAGGTGATAGGTCACCTGGTCGTAGAAGGAAATGAGATTGGTCAAGCAAGACCTACCCGCAACAAACCCGTGCTGGCTATCCCTTAAGATGTTGGCGTCGGCCAGTCCATTAAGGATGGCCTCCTTAATAAACTTTTCTAAGATCTTCCCCGGGATAGAAGTCAGGCTGATGGGCCTATAGTTAGCCGGATCCACTTTCCTCCCTTTCTTGAAGATAGGCACCACGTTGGCCTTCTTCCAGTCTTCGGGCACTACACCAGAACGCCAAGAGTTTTCAAAGATCCGCGCTAGAGGCTGGGCTATGATGCTCGCCAGCTCCTTGAGTACCCTGGGGTGAAGATTGTCAGGGCCGGCTGACTTGAAGGTATCCAGCTTCTCAAGATGTTCCTTCACAAAGTCAGCATTAATGGAGGGCAGGGGATCACCCTCACCCGGACTTCCCGGCCCTATAGCAGGCACGGGCGTCCCATGGGGCTGATGAAAGACCGACGCAAAGTACCTATTTAATAGGTTGGCTTTTTCCTGGGCGTCAGTTGTCAGTTGCCCCATCTGGTTCAGCAGGGGTCCAACGTTGCCCCTGCTTTTCCTCCGGCTCCCCACATATCTGAAAAAGGACTTTTTATTGTCCTTGATGCTCAAAGCTAGCTGGAGTTCAGTTGCAGCCTTGGCTTTCCTGGTCTGCTCCCTACAGGACCGGACCAGTGCAGAATAATCCTCCTTGGAGGTGACTCCCATCCTCCATCCTTTGTAGGCCTTTCTTTTTAGCCTCAGGAGGTCTGCTAGGTCCCTGGAGAGCCAGGGGGGCTGCTGTGCCCTCTTGCTGCCTTTCCTCCGAGATGGAATAGACTTAGTTTGTGCATTGAGGATCGCTCCCTTGAGGAGCAACCACTCTTCTTGAACTCCCCTCTCCCTGCGGTCACAGTCCCTTAGGGCCTCACTGACAAGCCTCCTGAGCTTGTCAAAGTCGGCTTTCCTGAAGTCAAGGACTTGCGTGTTGCTGACCGACTTGCCAGCTTTTCGGCGGATGGTGAAGGTGATCAGCTCGTGGTCGCTGTCACCCAGCTTCCCATCGATCACTAGGTCGCCGACTAGGTCCTCCCCAGTAGCCAGCACCAGGTCGAGCAGCGCTTTGCCTCTCGTTGGCCCATAGACTTCTTGAGTCAGGTAGAGGTCATCCACGCACGAGAGGAAGCTCTGCAACCGCTCAGATTTTGCTGAGCGATCCTCCCACGAGATGTCCGGGTAATTGAAGTCACCCATGACAACCATGGTCCTGGAGCAAGCTGCCTCAGCCAGTTCCTGGGCAAACTCCTGGTCTAGCTCAGGACTTTGGGTGGGAGGTCTGTAATAGACTCCCACCATTGTGTCCCCTGTGCCATGTTCCCCACGGATTTTAACCCAGAGGGTCTCCAGCCGTCCACCCTGGTCGCCAATATCGGCTTGCAGGGACGCGTAGCTTTCCTTAACATAGAGAGCTACACCCCCGCCCCTTTTCTCTACACGATCCCTCCTGTACAGGGTATAGCCATCTATCCCCGTGGTCCAGTCATGGGTGGAGTCCCACCAGGTCTCTGTGATCCCTATGACATCGTAATTGTTTGCACTGAGCAGGAGGATGAGCTCCTCCTGCTTATTCCCCAAGCTCCTGGCATTTGTGTACAGGCAGGCAAGCGCCCCCTGGGGGGCTCCTTCCTTGCCCACAGATTTTACCAGGGCTGGGGCTGGGGCGGGCTCCCTTGAGTGCCATGATCCGCTGGCTTTGCAAGATTTGCTCAGCGGGCCAGCAGTGGCGGTCATGCCACCATCCCCCAGCGGGCTTAGTTTAAAGCCCGGTGGAGCAGGTCAGCCATGAAATATGTTTATTTATATCCATTTGCTTTACATTTTATATATAATAATACATTTGTATATAGTTGTTATCCCTTGTTCTGCCCTGACTCTATAGGGAATAGAGGGAACTGGCCGGTATTTTGCAAATCCCTCTCACACCACCCCTGCCTAGCTACCTATCACTTCTATTTGGAGAGTGGAGCACATACTTGGGTGCACCTGGGTTGCACAGTTTTTGCTAATATGGTAAACATGAGTGAGGATCCCCAGGACAAGGCATTCTTCTCTAGCCACCTTCTATAGTAGAAGTTCTCTATACCACTACCTCCTCCACATCTAGGGTAACGATACATCCTGAGCAAACCTGGACAGTCCTGGCTTCCATATTCCGGTCCCAGCTGATTGGTCAAAAGTCCCAGAGTGGAGTCCGATGGAGGATGAGGAGGGGTATGGTACATCAGACAGGTGGGTGGGTAGGTACCACTGCTGCTGGGTGTCAGGAAGGCAGGCAGACTGGGACAAGGTAGCCCAATCCTGCCTGCCTGCCTGGCACACCATGACATTCTGCATCCCCACTAGACTTTTGACCAACCAGCAAGAACTGGACTATGGAAGCCAGGGCTGTCCCAGTTTGCCCAGGACACATGGTCACCCTACCCATCTCTCCAGAATTTCAGAGCTCTTACTTGTAACATCAGTTATAGAGGCACAGTCTATGTATGTAGAATGGGTCAACAGAAAATTATCCAAAAACTTAATACTCCTTAATACTTAAAACTCCTCTCTCCCTTTCTTGCTACACAAGCATACGCTTGTTTTTCATCATGGCTAATACAAAACTATTCTGAAATGACAGCCATCACTCAAGTGTAATGTAATTAAAAGTAAAAAGTGACATAGATTAAATGAATGCAGTTTAATGACTGGCTCACACCTGAGCCAGCAACAAATATTTTCATTGGCTAAGACAATTGTCCAACATGGAAAGATCTCTTGTTGAGACGTTTGCTTCTTAAGCTTCTTTTTAACAGTGACTTATATTTAATGCCTTCATGTATTCCAACTTCCCTCTCTTTAGAATGCAATTGCATCCTAAAAAGAAACGTGCGCGTGTGCATGCACGCGCATGCCCCTCCTCTAGCAGGTATTCTGGGAACTAACACTCAAACCCTGTCATTGTTCTGAAAGAGAAACACTCAAGTCTTCATAGAAAGTGAATTATAGCCATAGGCGCCAACTTTTATTTTTGCCAGGAGGGGGCCTAAGATAATGGACATGTGGAAAGTTTTACACACTTCAGGTGACAGCCCTCTTCCTAAGGGAGGCAGGGCCCTCGGGCCCCCATGTACTTGGCACCTCTGATTATAGCATAATCACATTTGTCCAGCTGTAACAAACTAGAGAAATCCTCACAAAGGCAATGGTCAAAGAAAGTCAGTAAACACATTTCTGCCTGAAATGCTATAGCATATTTGTCCGATACTTACACTCTCACCCCAATTCTACCCTCATTTTTATATCCCAAATTATAATGTCAGGTCTGATTTAAAGATCATAAACAAGGGTCTCATGTGAAATGTATGACCCCATGGGTCCTGTAATTGTCCTTTCTGCTTGGACATAGTTAATGATGTCTAACAACTCTGCAACATTCTTTGAATGTCTCTATAAACCTAGAATCCAACTGCTTTATTTTGAAAACACCAGTAAAATGTCAGTTAAAAGAAATACAGCAACTGTGGGATTTTTAAAATTGCTCCATTATACCTGCCATAGCTCACTCATTTAGAAGGAGACTCCTTTATTGTGGATTCATTTTGACACTATTTATTTTAAAAGCATGGAAAAAAAAACTTTTACTGAATGTAATAGGCATAAGAACCAACAGTATTCTAGAGCAGGGGTTTCCAAACTGTGGTACATGTACCCCTAGGGATACACAAGACATCTCTGGGGGATACATGGGAGAAATTGTGTAATGGCAGATTTAATTTTGATTATAATAATAATAATAACTGGTATTTAAGGAGTTAAAATATAAAATGTGTGCTGTAGGGGTACACAGGCAGCTGGTAAATCTAGAAGGAAGAATGCAATAAGAAAAAGTTTGGGAACTACTGTTCTATAGGAAATTCTCTAAAAAGCAAGATTGGATGATATGCTATTCTTCCCATAGAATTAAGGCAAGGCATAGAATTTGAAAGAATGAAATCCCTGCTACAGCAGTATGCGTTGGTTTAAAAAGTCTACAGAAAAAAAATTATAGTTTCACTATTTGATTCTAAAGGACCTTCCCCTAAGGACTAATAAATAATTTTATTTAGGCTCTAGATCCTATTCCACCTATCAGATGTCTAAGTGGTACTTAGATGGTTGTGAGCTATCCTATTACATTCTACTCCGTGTTATGCTGATAATGCATTTTCATTTGAGCCTTAAAACTAAGTCACAAAAAGTAGTAAAGAGGAAGATTCACTCTCCATTCATATTAATGTTTTTCCAGTGATTTCAAAAGGGTGCAATAGGATTGCATATAAATATTTAAGTATCATTTAGATAGGTGGAATAGCCTCTGGCCCCAAGAAATTCAGTGAAACAATTAAAATCTCATTCAAAATATGCTGAGGTATGACTCACTGTATTGTCTAAAACTTATCAGCCCTGCCAATTAAAACTTTCAAAAAACTATAATGAACATAGAAATCCAACTTTTCATCAGTTCTATTTCAAGCAGATTTCATTTGCTTTTCTTTCACATGCAGACAATTGGCTGCCCATATACTGCAAAACCAAAGTGCACTGAACAAAGCAAAAAGTATGTCATAATCAACCCCAGCTACAATGTTCCAGGGCACAGTGGTGACCTACACGTTTGGTTTGGGTCATTCTTCATCATGTAGCATTCAGTACTGGCAAAGCAACCCCCATACCAGTAATACAGCCATTTGCATAACATTAGCTGTTGGAATAAGTGAATTCTAATTCCTGTTGTGCAACTACCATTGATAAGCAAGCCCTATGTTATGTTCTTTGGACCAGCAAAGGAAGGCATGTCAAAGGAAGGGTTTTGCATCACACCCTTAATACATGGTTTCAAGGGCAAGAAGGATGATTAGCCTACGGAGGGAAGCCCGTCCATACCACTAAAGAAGGTAAAACTATTTAGATTTGAAGAGATGCTTAAAGAGGTACATGATAAGGGTTTACAAAATATTAAATGGTGAAGACAATGCAAATAGGGAGTTATTATTTACTGTCCCTCACAGTAGAAGAACTAGGGGGCTTAAAATTAAACTAGTAAGTTTAAAACTAATAAAAGATTGTTCTCTTTTCACATAGCTTGTCATTAAAGTGTGGAACTCATTGCCACAAAATGTTGCGAAAGCTGACAGTTTAACCAGATTCAACATGGTATTGGACAAATTCTTGGGGGGAAAGATGTATCGGTAGCCATTGAACAAGGAGCAAAACCTCCTGGACCTTAAATGCTGGAGGCTGCTAGTGGGAGAGGAACTGGGAAAAAACCCTGGTCATGCACTGTTAACCCTCTCTTCCAGCATCCACTCTCTTCCACTGTGTGACATAGGATACTGGGCAAGATGGATCTACAGTCTGACCCAGAAAATAGAAGTTCTTATGTTCTTATGACTCAAAAGTAAGTTAGTCCCTTGGCAAAAATAAAATAAATGAAGGCCCTCTGACCCTCGGTCTGGAAGAGAATCCCCCAAAAGATAGTTATAAACAAGATACCAGGTAAGAACATTTCTTTTTTATCATATGCACCCAGTAGTGGATCCAGGAATGGGATAAGTGGTGGGTACAAGGGTTTTAATACTAAAATATTTTCTCATATACCACATGCCCCAAAATATGAAACAAAACTTGGCTTGGGAAGGCAGAATGAAGGAAAAAAAGATTTTTCCAGGTATGGCTAAATGCTGATTGCAGGTGATCCTGATTGCAGCAGCTGCAACTCAGGGGGTTAACACTGTTGCTATGACACAGAAGGCTAAACTCCACCTACCAGCAGGAGGAGAGACAGGGTACCTATCTTGCAGCAGTGTCTGCTTGTTCCTATTGCAGCAAAAAAAATTTAGCTTCCCCACTTAAGACATGTACCCAAAGTTTGGAGGGCTGATTTTGGGGGGAAAGGGTGCATATACTATGCAAGTAAATATAGTATATAGCAACACATGCCATAATGCTCTGTTACCTTCCCCCGTTCAGAGTAGTGCCATTTGCTCCCTGCTGCTGAGCCTTAAAGCAGGGTAAATTAAGGTTGGTCTACATGGAGAAACAAGGGTGAGAATTTACTTCATTAGCTATTCCATACTAATTCTCAGGGGAGACTCCTGCGTGCACAGCAGGTGAATACAGACATAATATGTAGAAGTGTAGGGGGCTAGACTGAGTTAAAAATGGCTGCCCAGTCTAACTCAGTGTTTAGCAGAGATCATAGTTTTCCACAGGAAATGAGCAAAAAACTCTGTTTAAAAATACAAAAATCCATGTATTTCCATGATCTACGGAAAGCGTGGTGGCATCTCATGGTAAGCAACACCATTTCTGCTCTCTTTTACGTTTGCCACAGTTTTTGCCTCTCAGTCAATCAGCAGCAGGGGCAGAGCCTGATCCAAGATAAGTTGGGGTACAAAGAGGGGCAGGGAGGATCAGGGTGGCTAGCAAGTTCTGTGGAAGGGCTTGGGCAAACCAAGTTAGATCAGACACCTTTGTTGTTGTTTTTTTTTAACCAGATCTAACCTCCCAAATATCTGCATGCACCCAGTAAGTACAAGGTAGCTTAATCCACTTTCAAAGTGGGGTACATAAAAGCACTCTCACACGCCCATGTATCTACATGGGGAGTTAACACAGTGTAACCAGTGGGCACATCTACATGTTCGCTTTAATGCACAGTAGCCAATTTTACTGCGCATTAAAGCATTATGTAAAAAACTGCAATTACGCTAATGCACAGTAAGTGTCACTTAAAAACCATGTGTGTTCATCACTGAGCATTAAGGTGACCTAATGCACATTTGTTTAGTACCTCACATTGGAGGCACTAAATTTAAAGCACATTAGAAACACTGTCTTAATACACATGTAGACATGCTCAGTGTGCCATAATTCTCACTGTGGTTTATCATACAGTATAGGCAAGACTTTAAAGATGTAGAACAGCTATGACCCTCCACCAAAAGGAGCTTGAGTCTCACTAAAAGATTATTTTCTCTCTCTCCTTCCCTTTCTCGATATAGCTAACTTTTTTTTTCCTTTTTATCTCAGGGGTGCAGCAGTTTATGCCAGAATATGCCTTGCTAAAGGCACAAAGACACTGAATGACACCAAAACTAATAGAACTTAAAAGCATTCTGTTTTGACACTTCATAGATCAGCATGCTACCAAATTTCACCTTGCTTTTTTCTACGTTATACACAAAGTTGGAAAACATGGAAACACACACACGTGCAAAAATAGTATTAGTTTACTAGCAAGATCATTCAGACCTTTAATAATATCTCCTCTTGTCACCCATAGTACCTTTCAGCAAGTCCCACAGTCCTGAGTTTCCCAGGCCTCCACATCATTATAATCCATTAGTCCACATTTATTTTAGTTCAGCTTTATTACATAACACATAATTATGCATTTCATTAACAGCATCACCAGGCATACTACATCAAAGAGAGGAAGGCAGCTGCCTAGGAAATTCAGAAAAATGCAGTTTACTTAAAATCTGCTATTAAAAACCCTTTTCTGAGTTTTCAATCAAACTGTGGTTAACATGTTTCAGGGATTTAGTCCAACTTTGAGAACACGATTAGAATAGAACCTCATTAGAGTCAATGCTGCTGATATAAACAACATTCCCAGAAGCCTTTATAATTCCATTTATGTAAAAGTAATAAGTATCTAGCCAAAGGGAGTGAATGATCTAGTGAATAACATTGAGCAAGAAAGATTGATTTACACTTGTAAGTACAAATGCAGAAATCAGCCAAGATCACAATTACGTTCATGAAAAGGAAAGAGCCACGTGACTGCAACATGTGAGCATCCTTTTAAACAGAACATCGATCTACTGAATTGAACAGACATGAAATAGGGGGCAAAAACTATGTACTTAACTTCCCTGGTAGAGGGAGTATCAGTCCTGGTAAACAACATTCCCCCATAAAGCAGGTTTTGTTTTTTACAAACGGCCTTTTACAAATAGGATGCTTGCCTGCTAGAAGGTTTGAGATTTAGAAACAAATTGAACATAAAATGACCTACAAGTAGAAGACATTATCTCCATGCTTCTTGAGAGAATTAAGCAATGGGCAGCCTAGTAATGGTATGCCTTTAAATCCCATCAATTCAAACTGGCACTTGGCAGGCTCTAAACCAGGGGTGGGCAATTATTTGAGCTGGAGGGCCACTTAGGGAGTTTTGGTGAGCTGTTGTGGGTTTGGGGGAGGGCATGAGTGCTGACCTGGCCTGGCACAGTGGGGAGAGGGGGCAATTGATCCTATCTGGCCCAGGCCCATCTGCCCTGCACCAACCATAGGGAGCACCAGATGGAGCAGACAGGCGGGTGGAGTCTCCATGGAAGCCAGCCCAGGACCCCCATGGGCATGGCACGCTCAGCTGGGCAGATGGGACAGGGCCATGGGTAGGTGGGGAGCAGCATCTGGGAGTGCAGGGCCAGGGCTAGGATCATAAGGCAAAGACACTGCAGGTCCAGGCCCAGGGTAGAGCCGCAACCCAGTCCCCACTCATCCCTACAACAGGCACCAGTTGTGCGGGCAGAGATGTGCAGGGAGCAGCTCTGCCCCAGGCCCCAGCCCTGCACTGTCACCATCCCTCAATTCGGACCCTGGCTCCATCTGCCTGTCCTGCCCCCGGACACTGCTCCCCACCCACCTGCAGGCCCATCCCATCTGCCCAGCTAAGCACACCCTGCCACAAGGGTCCTGAGCCAGCCTCCATGGAGACTCCACATGCCCACCCGCCCCATTGAACACCCACAGTGGTGGGTTCAGGGCAGACAGGCTGGGGTGCCCAGGCAGCAAAGCCAGGATTGGTGGCAGCTGAGGCTGCCAGGAAGCTGAGTCCAGCCACCATGCCCCACAGTGCACCCAGGAGTGGCAGGACTGGCTGCACACATGGTTCAGGCAGCCCCCCAGGCCTGGGCTGGACAGGGCCCAGGGACCTGCTGCGGGCCAGATAAAATCCTTCAGCAGGCCAGATCCAGCATGCAGGCTATATCCTGTTCTTCCCTGTTCTAAAATCTGCTCTGAAGACTTTATCTTAAAGTAGGTGTGTCCACATTTTTCTAGGAAAGCATCTTTTTCTCTCATGCACAGAGCAGCTTCACTGCAAGTTTATGCTGCCATGTACTGAATACAGCCAAAAAAGCATTTATGGCGCCAGCAGGTGTTTCAGGGTTTTTGTAGCCAACAGAAACCTTTTGATCATTTATGCTTTCTTTCCCAGGAAGAAATGACAACAGGGTTGTGATTTCACCACTTAACACGAGTTAAAAAAATTATACCCTACCCAGGAGCAGCACTGGTGCAACTGTTGTTTCTGCTGCCATCTTAGTCCTAAATGTACTGGACCAGTTCACAGTTTATCTGGATTTGTATCTGGATTTTCTTACCAAACTACTATAATACTTAAAGCAATATTACATTGCTATTAGCAGTACAATCTGGTTTATAAGTAATATGGTAACAAAGTAATCTCTGTACAAAGCATCTAAACCATCTCCAGTAATATTCCTATAATCCAATAATTAGATTGTCACTACCCACCATCCTGCATTTTCATAATGGAGCAGGCCAGAGGGAAGGGCCCATATTTATGCTCCATCTCTAAGCAAGACTGCTAGCCTCTTCCTGAATGTGTTTCTGTTCAGTTCATTTCACACTTAAAGAGATCTCATCTACTCTTTTAAAGCATCTTAGGCACTACTAAAGCCTACAATTTCTCTGCAGTTATCTTATCAGTCATCTTCAAATTAATCTGTAGATAAATGTCTCTCATGCCCAGACTACTACATTCATTAATTTATTCTTAAACATGGTTACAAAGTTGTATGTCTCTTTCTAACTAGCTCAGTAACCATAACAAGATTTTCTAATAAACAAAACAGATAAAATCCAATAGAACTTTAAAAATTGGTCACCTCCCTAATAAAGCATTTCTGCTAGAGGTACTTGTAGAAGTGGATTGCTAGGATACCCTCAGCAAGTGTAATAAAGGTGCTCAAAAGACAATTGTCATGCTGGCCATGGAAAGTTAGGCTTTCCAGTTATGTACACTACTGAAAGAGATTACTACTATACTTTGTGCATCAGGCTCCACAAAAGCAATACGCCTCACAGATTTACAATATGGAAAGGCTGCATGCCAAATTAGAAAGTTAATGAGCTTTTTCTATTCATTCTCAGCTATAGAGAATATAGAGCTCATGAATTATTTCTGAGCCTTTGAGAATGTAACCCAGGTACACCCAAGGGTGTGTCCTATTCTCTGTCAGATGGGATGGGTAGGTAGGAGGGGGTGCTGAGAGAGGGATGCCAGAGTTTTAAGCAGATCCCTCTTTCCTCTATAGAGTTACCCAGGCCCAAACTTCTTAACTATATACAATTTATTGAGTTACCAGCATTTATATATAAAACTCTTTAAGATGGATAGAATTGCAGATATAGATACAAATATGCATATAAAGGTCTGTTAGCAAGAGGAAGTCTGCCCTAGGGAGGGCATGTGGGTAAGTACCCATGCCTCAGGCCCAGAAGAGGGGTGGATCCCAGGACAGTCAGTCCAGCAAGTTTATACCACAAGTCGGTTAGCCAATAAAGACATCCTTACAAAGCCCATTATACAGAATTAATACACCTAGCTATTTATAACACCAACAATAACAATAGATACCAAATAGGAAACATAACTATACCAGATATTAGATGCACCCTATCTGGGTTCCAACCACTTGGTCCTTCAGATGGGATAGGGTCTTCTCCCCCAAGGCCCCTGGGGGTTCCACAGAACCCTCCCCAGTGTATATTTGGGGTCTCCTCCCCTCCAACCCTGGAGAGTGGAGGTATGGGGCCTTCCCCCTTGCCCACTCCCCCCAGGGTCCTGTGCCCGGGGGTGCCACCCCTGCAGGACCCAGGTCCCGGTAACTCACAGTCCTTCCTCTGGGGGCTGTCCATCTGGCCTCTGGGTCCCCACACTGTCTCAGGCCTCCTGGAGTCATTGGCCTCGAGTTGAGGGTCCTTACTTCTGGGCCCCACATTGGGCAGACAGGGAGCTCCTATGAAAGACAATCCCTCACTGTTTCTGGTTCCCCAGCCTCACGCCAGGGGTCTTTCCCCTTCCCAGGTCCTGCTCTGGGCACTGGGGCTCTTTTAGTTTAATGCTGAGCCACACTGCGGGGCTCTGGTTATCCGACCTAGAGCTGGGGCTAACCTGAGGAGCCTCAAGCTGCTCCCAGGGCTGACTCGCCATGTGCTGACCTGCCTACTATGTGGGGCCCAAGCAGCCTCGAACTGCTCCCAGGGCCAGCTCTCCATGCACCAATACATGCACCATCTCACCCAGCCGCTTGCCAGGTTCACAGCCTCAGGTAGCCTTGAGCGCCTTTCAGCCTGAGCACCATGCACCAATCTGCGCACCATTGAGGCTCAGGCAGGGTCCATTGCTCCTAGTCCTGTCCCCTATAGCCAGAGAAAAAAAAGCCTAACTCCATCTACTCTATAACTGCCACACAGGTATTTGAAGACTTATCAAATCCTCCCTCAGTCTTCTCTTCTCCACACTAAATAACCCTCGCTTTTTGAGCCTTTCCTTCCAAGTCTTGCTTCTGAGGCCCCTAATCATTTTTGTTTCTCTATGCTGATCTCCCTCCAATCTGTCCACATCTTTCTTGAAGTATGGAGCCCAGAACTGGATACAGTATTCCACGGGAGGCCACACTAGTGCTAAATAGAGTAGCAAAAATCACTTCCCTTGTTTTACAAGTGATATACCTGTTGATACAGCTCAGTATACTCCTGGCCTTCCTTGCAATAAGAGCATACTGTTGGCTTATATGCAGCTTATGGTACACAGTAACGTCCAGATCCTTCCCCACAGTACTACAGGCTAGCCAGTGATCCCCCAGTTTGTCTTCATGCATGTAATTCTTCTGTCCCAAGTGCAGGATTTTGCACTTGTCCTTGCTGAATTTCATCTGATTGACTGCAGACCAGTTCTCCAGTCTATCCACTCCAGGTCATTCTGGATCCTAGCCCTGCCTCCCAGAGCATCTGCAACTCCACCCAACTTGGTATCATCCACAAATTTGCAAAGAGATCACTCAATCCCATCATCCACATCATTAATGAAGATGTTGAATAGTACTGGAACTAGGACAGAACACCCTTCCAAGGACCTCACTTGGTGCCTCCTCCCGACTAGACATTGGGCCATTAACGACTACTCATGGAGCACAATGATCTAACCAGTTACGTGTCCATGTTACAGTATTTGCATCTTGTCTGCATTTTCTTAGCTTTTCTTTTCTTAGCTTGTTAATGAGAATGTTGGAGCAGACAGTGTCAGAAGCTTTGCTAATGTCAAGGTACATCACATTCACTGCTCTCCCCTGCCCATCCACAGTTTGTCATCTTAGCACATACTAATAATATAGTGTCGCAGGGCACCTCGGTGCCTGCTCCTAGAGAGGAGAAACTGCCAGGGAGAGAGCCCTGGCAGAGCTAATTGAGCACAGCTGTGGGTTGCCGGAGCAACTAAGGGGAGCCAGCTGCCTGTAGGGGGCAGGGCCTGGCCCTTATAAAGCCCAGGGCCGGAGCCAGGCTGGCAGTTCTCTGCCAGCAGCCAGAGAAGCAGGAGCTCCCTCAGCTGAGATATGGGAAGGAGCCTGAGTTGCAAGTACAGCTCATGATAGCCCTGAACTATGATACTGAGGTATGGCCATGCGGCTTGTGGTTATGTTGCAGCCTAGGGGCTTGTGGTTTTGTGTTGTGTTTGTGTTATTACATCTGGAGTCTTGGGCGAGGCTGTAGGGGTTGGAGGAGGCCTCAATTATAGGGACCCCAGAGAGTGTGGGGTGCCCTAGCGCCAAGAGGGCGCATTATTTGCATAGCGCCAGGGAAGGCGCAGCTCGCACGCCAGTGCGTGAGCAACTGGCAGCGAGGAGCGCAACCCGCGGGTTGCGGGCGCAACCCGCGGGTTGCGGGCGCAACCCGCGGGTTGCGGGCGCAACCCGCGGGTTGCGGGCGCAACCCGCGGGTTGCGGGCGCAACCCGCGGGTTGCGGGCGCAACCCGCGGGTTGCGGGCGCAACCCGCGGGTTGCGGGCGCAACCCGCGGGTTGCGGGCGCAACCCGCGGGTTGCGGGCGCAACCCGCGGGTTGCGGGCGCAACCCGCGGGTTGCGGGCGCAACCCGCGGGTTGCGGGCGCAACCCGCGGGTTGCGGGCGCAACCCGCGGGTTGCGGGCGCAACCCGCGGGTTGCGGGCGCAACCCGCGGGTTGCGGGCGCAACCCGCGGGTTGCGGGCGCAACCCGCGGGTTGCGGGCGGGGACCTAGACCCCGGATTGCATGTGGGGGGGGAACATAGACCCCGGCCCCAGGAAAGGGCCAATATTATTGAGTAGCCCAGTGTGGGCACGGCGAACCCCAAAGAGGGGGAGCGCCATTGTATGTTATTGAGTAGCCCAGTATGGGCACGGCGAACCCCAAAGAGGGGGGAGCGCCACACTAAGGAGCCCTAGAGAGAAGGGCCATTACCGAGGAGCCCGAGATGGGCATAGCGAGTCCGGCCACAGGCTAGTGCGGCAACACCCCTCAAACTGAGGCAGGGTGCTGCGGTTGCCCCGAGAAGACAGGGAGTAGCAGCGCGGTGAACCAGGGTCAGAGAGGGTGCCCGTGCAGCTGGCCCATAGGACCGGAGGCCCGCTAGAGAGTTGTATATGATTGAGAAGCCCCGTGGGGGCACGGCGAGCCCCAAAGAGGGGGAGCGCCATATTGAGGAGCCCTAGAGAGGGGCCATTACTGAGGAGCCCTAGAGGGGCCATATCGAGGAGCCCGAGACGGGCATAGCGAGCCTGGCCGCAGGCTAGTGCGGTAACACCCCTCAGACTGAGGCAGGGTGCTGCGGTTGCCCCTGGGAAGACAGGGAGTAGCAGCACAGTGAGCCGGGGTCAGAGAGGGTACCTGTGCGGTTGGCCGGAAGGGCCGGGGCCCGCTAGGGAGTCCCTGAGCGGGACCGCACCATCAGGAGAGTCCCAGCGAGAGACTGGGTACGAGAGAGAGAGCCCAGAGTGGGCTACACTATAGAGGAGGCCTGGGAAGCGGGCGTACAGACCGAACAACGTGTACTACATCTGCGAGGCTTGGGGCGTAGTATCAGGGGAGGTAGGAGCCACGCATAGCCCATAAGGCTAGGGTGTCCAAGGAACACCCACCATATCGGGAGACCCCCAGGGGGTCCGGAAGAACCGCGGGGACAGAGGTCCCAAGTAGCCGTGCCCAGGGAGTCGTAGGCAGCCTCCCTAATATATTTCCAACAAGACGTGGCGGGCGAGAATTAGAGGGTGCCTTGGGCCGGCCTGTACACGGAACGAGGGACCTCAAGGAGATCACGGACGGCCCTCTGCGAGGACCCCGCCGTGACACATAGCAAGTTCATTTTAAGAACATTGGTATGCCCAACTACTGAGAGTAACAAGTAAGTATACTTTTCTATACTGGTTCTTAATTTATTTTGGTAGAAAAGAATGTTCATTGTGATCCTTTTTGTCTGTGTTTTTTTTTTTTTTTTGTGAGAATCAGAATTTGTAGATTTGTGAAGCCCACTAAAAAAAGCTCAACATTTTGTTGGTGACATCCTCCTTAAAAAATAGAAACTAATGCTCTTTTGTCCAAGTCCTGGGAAACATAATAATTAGAAGATCTTGAGGGAGAGAGACTGTAAAATAAAGTGCAGCAGAATAATATCTGAAAACAATAAATAGTATGTACGATTCCATTATGCATCCATGTAAAGTTCTTTCAGATCTCTAAATTTAAAATGCTACACAAACGTGAAATATTATAATATTCCTGATTTCAATTCTTAAAGACCTATAGTTGTATCTTCTTTGAATTGATGGGTCAACAGCTCCATGGACAGCGAAAACAATAAGCAACACGATAACAGATATTATTCCCAAAACCCCTGGAAAGAGAACAATAAGCTTTTTTTTAACCAATCACTTTGCCCCACATTCATAACAGACACCCAACCCAACAAAGCAGTTCTCAAGTTCATCCAAATCAGTATCTCAGAAAGGTAACCTCACTTAGTGTATTCAACAACTTATTCCAAATCAACAAGTTTACTGAATGCGAGCAAACTACTAACCACATCAAACACAAGTCTCTTTGAATACAAGCAAGCTACTTAGAATTCCTGGACAACCCAGCTGAACATTGTACATTAACCTATGTAAGCACACTTAAAACAATTGATCATATGGCTCATTGATTTGTAAGAAAGACACAGGAATGGATTTCTGCCCAACTGAAGCAATACTGAAACTGATATGTGTCTTTTTGAACACCAAATTTCTGATCTCGCACTAGTTTTTCACCAGTGAAACACTTCTGGCATCTATGGGCTTCCCTCCTGCTTTGACACGGCAGGCTCTATGCCATTGAAATTCAATCCTTTCCGAAGCCTGTAGATATATGCAAATGAGCATAGCTTCACTTTGAACCTCCAGGTTCTTAAGGATCTTCCTCAAGAATTCTGAAATCCTAGAAGTTTTCTCTCTTTCTTTGAGAATACAGTTTCATTAATTCCACTTTCCAGTAAAGCTACCCCTAGATAAGCATATTCCATTAACTTATTAATTGGAGTAAGTTCAATGAGGAAAAGAACTTGGTGTATGTGATATATTGCAATCGGCCTGATAGAAAAGATTGCAATTCTGAGAAAAGGTTAATTTGAATAAAATTGGAGTCAGGGCGGTTTGCAACAGAAATGGTGCTATGCATCACCCTTTCTTTATGAAATGTGTCATCATGTATAAAAAAGCTCTGGCTCTGCCTTATTAATAAGATAAACTAAACACGCATCAGGAAAGCAAAGAAAAGAGAGATAAATACTAGGCCTGTGCGAAGCAGAAAGTATTTGATTTGGATTTGGCCGATTCAGAGGGACAGTGATATCATTTGGCGATTCAAGTCACAGTCCCAATTCATTTCGGCCAAATCCGATTTGAAGATTTGGCACCAATTTGGAGATTTGGCCATAGACCAAACCGGCGGCAGTCCTCAACCATGCTAAACACATCTGCCTTCAGCGGGTAAGTCTGTTGTGATAGGCGGAGGGGTGAGGGAAGAGGCATGGGGGGGACAGATCAACGCCCCCACAGCGAGGGAGGGATTGGTGCTGGGGCTAGGACAAGCTGCCTATTCAGAGCAGGGGGGCGCAGGACTTGGGGAAGGGGCTCCCACCACTGCATGCTGCCAGACACTGCTAGTCAGGGAGGGCATGGGAGTGGGTGTGCCCCTGGATCTGCATAGGGCAGGCTGTACTCTGGAAGGTGCTGGGAGTGGGGCTATGCCCTCCTGCTGCTCGCCCAGCCATGGGGAGCGGGGGGGTGGGGGAGAGGCACAGAATGGTGCTGCTGCACTGCCTTGGACAAGCGGTGCACAGCAGAAGCTGCTCCAGCCTCCCCACACCTCCCAGACAAGCCACAGCTTTGCCCTGCCGCACCCCGGCAGCGCATGGGGCGGGCATATGCACCCGGATCGGGGAGGGTCCAGTGGCAGGGACTATGGGGAATTTTAGGGTGGCTGCAGCACCCCCCATTTCTCCTGCTCTACTGTGCTCTGCGGGATGGGAGGAGCCAGGGCCACGCTCTGGGCTGCGGCTGGGGCTAGCTGCCCAGAGTTCAGTCCTGGCTCCACCTGCCCTGTGGAGTGCAGTCCCATGGCAGGTGGCTGGGGCTAGCCTCCCGGAGCACAGCCCAGTCCTGCCCAGCCCATCCTGCCCTGTGCAGATCCAGAGACGCACACCTGCTCCCATGCCCTCCTGGACCAGCGGCGCACAGTGGTGGGAACCCCCCTCCCCGAGTCCCACACCCCCAGCACCAATCCCTCCCTCACTGTTGGGGTATTGATCTGCCCTCCCCATGCCCCTTCCCTCCCCCCTCCGCCAACCACAACAGACTTACCAGCTGGAGGCAGCTGTGTCCAGCATGGTCAAGGACTGCTGCCTGTTTAGTCTATAGCCAAATCTCTGAATTGGTGCTGATTTTCTCTGAATTGATTTGAAGGCTTCCAATTTGATTCAGACCTTTTAATGCGTCTCCCAATTCGATTCAGATTTGGAGATTCGGTCACCAAATCAAGCCAGATCTCCTACAAATCAAATCGGCTACCAAAGCTTCGCACAGCCCTAATACATACTTGCCTTTCCATGAGTATCTAAATGCCAAGGCACTCTTTTGGAGGATTTTTTTTAAAGATTTAAATGATTTGGTATATTTTAAATTCCCTTAATTTAAATATCAGACCTCAATTTCAGTGACATAAGCCAAACCCTGTCAGCTCAACCTCTGTGAAGCACTTCAGGTGCAGGGGTAAAATTTGAAGTGAACCCTGATATATTTTAGTGAGACTGGTTGGTCCTGGAATGTCTAGATTTGCTGAGTGAATTACCAGGCAGAATCCAGTATGCTGCTGGCTCATATACAGCTTCCTTTGGTTTAATCTGAGAAGATGTTCCCCTTCAGAACTCTGTTATCAGGAGTGACAAAAATTATGGAGAATTTAGGATTTCTTTCACTAAGTGTGCCCTGGCTTCTGTAAAAGTGTAACTTCTCATGAAAATCAGAAGAGAAGAGGAACAATTCAGAGCAATAGTAAGTAGTTTCAAAGGATCTGGCTCCTTGGAGAATCCTGGGAACGAGTTAAAACCTCCTTTGAGTTACACCCCTGTAAATCCGGAGAAATTCCACTGCATTGGGGGGGGGGTCTCTAAATTTATACTGGCATAGCGAGGAGCAGAATACAGTCTGCGATTGAGTCCATATCTGCTTTTGCTAGCCAAAAAACAGACCCTCCAAGAATCCTACAGCATGTACACTATTAGTAGGAAATGCTTCACACTTCATAGATTTTGTCGGGACCCAGGGCAGCCGGCCAGCAGCTCTCCCTGACTCCCACCTGGGCAGATAAGGGTCCGGGGCCTTAGAAGGCCGTCAGGCGGGTATTTGTGATGCGTGGAGTGGAATTAATTAGGCAGACGCTTATCGGTTGTAAAGCAAGATTGTTTATTCACGTCAAGGTGGTGTAAGACGGAGGTCAGAGATATTTAGTTGGTTCTAGCTTAGAGATCGTCGTTCAATTATTTTGTAGATATATATATATACGGGCCGGCGGTCGGCTTATCGGGCATGCGGGGCAAGGGTATGTCAGGGAGGTCGTAGCGGGAAGACGCTGACAACTGATCAATTTGTCAGATTTACTCCAAGGTGTGGGCAGAATTGTCTTTGACTTTGCGAAAAATGTAAGCGGGTTTTGTTTGTATGATAGCCAATTGTTTTTTGCCATGTTATAAATCTAATTAGAATCGCCAATTATTTAGCGGTCTTCACTAGGGTGTTATCATAGGGTTACTCCCTGTTTTTTGTTGTTTTTTTTTTTTTTTGACCAATTATAATGATTTATATAAAGCAAAGACAAAAGTTTTTATCTCTGTTAGTGACGCAGTAATAAATTTCTTTTTGACAGTAACTGCTTTTTTCTGTGCATATCATTATTGTTAACCCTTAGTTAACCTAGTGCAGAAAAAACTGTTTTAAATGGTTATTACTTGTTTGTGACATGGGCACTACTTAATTTGGTTGTGACAGATTTAACTAGTAAATCCTGCACAAAATCTGCCATGGTGCCAGCATCTAAACCCTCAGGTAGTTCCAGGAGCCTAACATTATTTCTATATGACCTGCTTTCCAGGTCATATAATATTTATTTATATCCAACTAGTTCTTCTTAAAGGCAGGTGTGTCTTTTCTACTGTTATCTGTCAAGTTTGTCAGTGCAAGTTTCCTCAGTTGTGGCATGCTTCCATAGGTAGTGCAATGTCCCTTTAAGGCACTTCACTTTTTTTGGCAAAGTCAGGAAAAGCTTTGAGGTTAAGATCCCTGTTCTTACCATGGCTTGTAAGAACTTTTTACAATCATTTCTCAATTCCCCCATTGCTGGCTTATTCTTCAGATTTGCGAGCAATACTACAAGGCAAGGAAGGAGAGGGAAAGAAAAACAGAAAGTGAAAGGTCATAAAATCATAGAATCATAGATAATTAGGGTTAATTATCTCTATCCAAAAATCCAAGCCTACCTAATCTGCAACTAGCTCATCCCTATCTTTCAGGGCCTACTACCTGGTGCCTCCCTAAACAGCAAGTAAATCTGGTGGTACTCAGTTAAGGAGAGAAGACCTCTTCTCTTATGCCCTATCCTCTCAATAACATTTCTGTACATGTAGTTAGCTTGGCACCTACAGTTGCAGAATCCTGTTTATCTTCTGCCTCCATGCTTGCGGTCTCCTCCAATACAGCATTCCTCCTCTGCTGTTTCACATTCATTGCTAAAATCTGCAGTTGCTGTGCCTCATTAATAAGTTCATTACCCACCTCCATCTTCTGTTTCATCTTCTATGTTAGGTGACAATCTCTCGCTCACTCTCTCATTATAGAACTTCCTGGCAGTGCTGCTAAGTTCTTGGCCTTTGATTCCACAGCATGCTCTCCACCTTGGCCACTATGTCTGCAGAATGATTTTGCATAGCTCACAAAGGTTCCCCCACCCCCATTCTTCAGTAAACAAACTCATCTTACCACACCTTTTAATACCTTTAACCTGTCTCTAACCTTTCCTGGTTCATACTTTGGAGCACCTCTGCTTCCAGCCCATCAATCCCCAGTCATCACCTAGAACACATAAGCTGCCTATGTCTAAGTTGTCCACACTGAACACAAGCATCCAGGGTCACTGCCTCTTTTTAGCAGATGTTAGTTTTCTAAAAATGGTTCTGTCTGGGCCACAAACTTGAACTCCTGATGGTGTTAGATCAGCCACACAGTCCCTTCTGCTACTCTACTCAGGCTGCAGATGTTGCCATCACCATCAGACATACACAATGCTTCCCTTTTCATATTTAAAAAAAAAAAAAAATAAGGAAAAGCCCAACTAGACAAGAGCTACCTATTATTTCTTCCAGGGTTTCTAGTAGTGACATACCGCATTTACTCACATCATACATGCATGTTTTCCACAAAAATTAGCCTTCCAAAATTTGGGTTTGGGAGGGAGGGAGGGTGGTGTCTTAATCAAAGAATATGTTGATTTTTTTTTCTGCCCAGAATAGAAGTAGCTCACTTCCATTCCTTCTCCACCCAAAAAGTTTAAAATCAACTGCTGGACAGCAGCAGTGGCATTTCTATTCAGGTAGCTGAAAGAGTCAATTGATTTAATGATTGACTGCAGTTCACTCTACAAGTGTTAACAGCAATATCTCCTTTTTAAAGGTCTTAAAATTCCACTGACCAAGCTAACTTTGTGAATTTTGCTGTCTGCTAGCTATTCCTGGTCTCTCTTCTCCTATTTCATAGCCCAACAGACTGTTTAGCTCTTTTCAGATTCATAGATCCTCCCATAGAAACCAGTGTTCATCAGCTGCTACCATTGAGTTTGTGGCTGATCAGGACAAAGAAGGTGAATTAGCTGGATATTAGGTTCTGTCCCCAGTCTATGCAGCTATAACTCTGAACAAATACTTTTTTTCCCTTCATTCTGTTCCCCCAAAACAAGATGCATGTTTTATTTGGGGGGGATATTATATGCCAGAAAATATGATGGTTCTTCTGATGCCTCAACTTCTCCCTTAGTTTTGGGAGTTGTCTTCGTTTTCTACCATATATAAGTTGGTGGCACACCATCAGCAGCCCCCAAAAGAGTGATTACCACTCTCAAATCTCTCTTGGAGCACAGGAATTTTTAAAACCTAAGGCTTCAGTAGATCTTTAGAACAGACCAAATCTGCCTGCCAATGAAAAGTTAAAGCTCGTTTTTTTTCCCCTTACCCTTTTCTGTTAGAAAAGAAACATGTATCCTTCCTCACAAGTCCTCTGCTTCAATGACTACAACAGGAGGCCGTCTTACACCAAAAGTTCTCCCTGAACTGAGTTATTGCTGGGATTTGTAATCATGTGTTCCCTTCTCAGCTGTGTCTAATCAAACAGGACAACCTAGCCTAAGGCCCTCCTGGACAGTAAAATGCCTGTTATACAAGACAAATTCAGATGATGATGAAACCCCCCAGGCTGTAGAAAACATGATGTTTAAGGTTCTGTCCTAGAGAGAAATCATTTTCTCAAATCTGGGGTCAGGGAAGGGAGAGAAAAACCTGTTTGACTATATTATAAAAGTTGCTTAAGTTAAAAATAATATAAAATATAATAGTTTCAGATGCTTTTTGTGACAACGTAACTTCAAAATGGTTTTAATTTGAAAACAAATTAAATCTGGCATGGAATTAGTTTGTAGCAGATGCCAATTGCTTTTTGTAATTCAAAAAAAATTAAAAACAGAAAATGGAATGGAATGAATGGAAAAGGTCTGTACATTAAATTCTCATGAATTTTCATTAAGTTCTGTATTACATGTCCCAAATGTATAAGCACATGGTAAAACACAGTGGTTTATATTATAAATGAAGTATCTTTAAAGCTACTGTAGACAGGAAAGTGACTACTCAAAACTGGTGTCATCTTGGGCTACATTTCTGCTTCCTATGCATATTTAGAACAGACAAGTCTGAGCCACAAAATTCACATAGCTAAAAGCTGACTGTATTTCATGTATTAATTTGGGTATACATATAATTCAGAGTAATGTCTACTTATTTTACTTAGAAAAATAAATGTTACTGCTTTTAATTCATGGGATCATAACAGTATAGCTACAGAAAACATATCTGGATTCTCTTCTGGTTTGGGACATTACCTACAAAACCTTTAACTAAATGCTCGCATTACTGTAGAAGCTTTTCTTTAATCATGGATGCACAAGCCAGAAAAGGCCATACCTGACTTTCAGACCATAAGCTGAGTTTGGAGGACATACCACTTACAGAACAAAACAAAACCACCATCTCACTCAGATTTGACATTTGTTATTGTACTGTTTTTAGAGAGTTCCTAAACCCATGAGTTATTTTCCCTATAGAAAATGTTTAATTTTGTCAAAACCAAAAAACTCTGATATGAAGATAGTGCCATGGTGTTCTACAGGAATTGAAATGGGGGTGTCCTTGTAGGTCAAATTCCTTGGCAAAACTACATGTACCATGGTGCACTACAGTCTTTCCCTCTTGCTTTGACACAATAAATCTCTGACTCTGGGGTATCACAGGACACACATCTTGGCTGGGGGATTCAGTCCATAAGGTAAATAAGACATGAAACAAGCAAACTACAACTCCCAGGAGGTATTGTGTGGGCATTTCAAAATCCTTTTTGCTCCACCCTCACTAAACTATTTAGAGTAGCCAGCTCTAGGGCGCAGATTTAAGCACATACAGTGAGGGGTGTACAACTGATCTGCACCTTGTCATCCTTAGAGATTCAAACACACAACACCCCAATTCCTCATCTCCTCCTCAGCAAGGTTCAAATTTAGCCTCTCCCCGCATTCTTGAAGGGCACACTCTAAGCAGCCCAGCTCTGTGTCAGTAATAAATTAAGGCAAAACGGAAACTGTGTAATTGAAGAGAAGGTTATGCCTTGCAGGAAGGAATTAGGAGACAGACTGCTTGAAAGGCAAGTTGGGCAAGAAGAGGATTAAGTACTAAGTCATTGGAGCTAGGAAATAAGTAGTTTGGAAGAAGCAAATAAATGAGTCTCTTCCCTACGCATGCAAACCCGCCCTTTGGTCAGAGGGCTGAACCCGATGATCTTGCAAGGTCCCTTCTAGCCCCAACGTCTATGAAATCTATGAAGCCTCACACTGAGCATTCTTTGCATCTCCAAGTTCTCTTCTTTCACTAGCCTCTCAAAAATAGTACCTGCCTGCCTTCATACATTGTACCCCCAACATTTACAAAAAGCTGTCACTGGAGTTAAAATGCAAAAGGGAAATATCTAGTTAAATATGTAGCTCCCCTATCCAACTACGGTCTCTGTCTACCAAAAGGATGCTACCTGTAACTCTGATCCTCAAGGCAGGAAAACAAAACACAGTAAGGAGGGAAATATCTCAGGTACAAACAGGGATACAGTATGGAGTGCAGCAGTTGGCAAAAGTGAAGATGTAAGGGAATCATAAGAGTTCTGTTAGACACACTGAACTCCACAGGAACATAGAATTGCTCAATGAACACCCCTTTTCTACAGAGTTTAGAAAGTCTATAAACTTTAAAATGTTATATAGGTTACTGGGCACTCTGGGAACTCAACGCAACAAACAATGTGCAAATTAATGCTGAAAATCATTCGGAACCATTCTGAAAGAGGACAAGTCAGTAAGGGCATTTGTTGACTACACTTTTGGGGTTTAAAGCAGGTTAAATGCCTTTTGCACCGCTTTAACGGCATTGCTGTTTGCAAATTCGGCAGCGTATTGCGCATTAATTGTAGTCACTGTAGTACATTCAGCGGTGTAATGCACCTTAAATGCCTTTGGAATGCAGCAAATGACAGGGTGCCGCTGGCGGTAGGGGAAGGGGGCCCTGCTGCCACGGCGGGAAATACCAGGTGCCCCCCACAGCTCAGGGACCACTCTGCCCACCAGCAGCTCACTATCCTCTCCCTGCTGCTGGAGCGGCAGGTAAGCATTGGGCAGACATGGATGTACACAACATGGGGGTTTATTTTGCCCTAAATTGAAGTGTGTTTTTAAAAAACCACCACTTCAATTTAGAAAGAATTAAACCCCCGTGTCATGTACAAACACCCCAAGAGGCTAAATAAAGTTCTGAGAAATGCTGTAAGATTGTTCAAAGACAAACTACAGCCACTGGTGAGCTAACTTTTGTCTTTCAGTTATCACAAAGGAAGAGGCCAAAGCTGAGAACACCCTACTCACAACCTTTTCAAATCATATTGATAGTATTTTTTGCCTTGTGTCTCATAAATCTAGAAGGTATGCTTTAGTGCTTATACAGTAGTCCAAGTTTGATCTCAATACACTAAATTCCATGAATTTATTGCCTAACTAATGCCAAAACTATCAATTTTCACTTGGGGATTTTTAACCTACGAAACAAGAGATCAGTGGTCCTTTACGTCAATTCTGTTCATTTAGTTCAGAATCAATTTAATTCAATGATAGTTCCTTATCCCCAAAATCGGTTTCTACAGATGAGAGAGATAACCAAAGTCTCTTCCTCTTTCAGGTTCTATTTTTGTCACATTTTCTGATCCATTATCTATGAAATATTGCCAAGGTGACATCTTCATTCACCAAAGGAAGATTCAGAGTATATGGACCATGGTTTTAATGTTATTAAAGCTAGATTATTGTAATTCCTTCTTGCTTTCAGGAGTTCCTACACATCATCTGAAGCACAGATCATTTAATGCAGCAACTTGCTTCTTTATAAGCTGAGCACAGAACTCCTATTTTAAAACCTTTGCACTGGCATCCAGTCAAATTTTATATTTATTTTAAGGTCCTTATATTTACATTTTTAGTTCTGAGAAGCTGTGCTTCACATAATATAACCAGGCTGTTCTTCCTACTTGTCCCTCCATCCAGCTGGATCTGAATTGTTGGGTTATTTGGCCTATCTGTACTACAGTCCTGGGTCTATTTATACATTTCTAAAGTGTCCATCACTGTAGTATAAAGTATAGGTGCCAATATTTATGCTCAAAGGAGTCTTGTAACTTTCTCTCAATGGATGTGTCAGTGGGAGCTACATTTACTTCACTATATAATTTGGGACTTGTCTGTCTTCCCTGTCTTTAAAATACCAAAGAAATATGGATTTACTCTAAGTTTTAACTGTTTCTCATTGCTGACAGAGTCATTTTTACACTGACTTGTACATTATAGTGCCTTGTAAAAGTGCTGAGAAGGATACCATACGATGCGTGATTATGTAACACATGTGATTACAACATGTGTGATTATATAACATGTGTGTTTACAATTTAGCCACAAATCAGTGGGCCCACACAGCAACAGCTATATGATCTAGATCTTGCAAGAGTATTCTAGCATGAAGGAGAGGAAGGGGGACAATGAATACAATTTGGAAAGTTATCAACTAGGATGTAATGGCTGGGTTTAAATATTTGACCAAAGTGTCCAGATTTGGCATGCATCATCTCACAATATGTTATAATCAGAAACAGTAGGTTAAAAGTTAAGCTTTTCAAAAAGTACCACAACAAATATACAGATACTGGCAAGTACACAGGTACTGACAGCTTGCAGAAAAAGATGTACATTAAAGAAGGAAAAAACTATAACAGGGGAGTTTCATCAGGGCCAGCTATTCACCAAGGCCCCGCACCAGGGGAGGACTAGAAATAATGGGCACAAGCTGACTGAAGATCGCTTCAGACTAGACATAAGAAAAAACTTCTTTGCAAGTCAAGTACTGAGGGTTTGGAACAGGCTTCCCTCAGAGATGGGACAGCCGCCCACCCTGGCAATCTTCAAAAAGCATCTTGATGCCCATCTTGCTGGGGTCATCTGACCCAAGCAGTCTTTCCTGCCCAAGTGCAGGGAGGCTGGACCTGATGATCCAGCCCCTAAACCTATGAAACCATGAAAACATCCAGACAGGTTAAGAGCATTATACTGATGTTCCTTCAATGATGTGGGGGTGATCATCTCTTGAAAGGGAGTATTATCTATAAAAAGAAAGGGAGACCAGATTCATATGTCTCCTAATTACAAGACAAGAAGTGCATTTGCAGCTCTCTGGCTTACTACAAGGAATGCCATGCCAATGTGCCTCAGTCCTGAGCTAGGAGTCCTGGAGGTTGAGTAAACAAGTACATCTCCAACCTCCCTCAGCCTTTGGAGTCCCTGCTAAACCTCCCTTAAGTGACTGAGAGGGCCAGTTGTTGCTTCAGTGATATGTCCCAATAGGAAATGGCCTGAGACCAACAATTAATTTCATAACTGTCTACTGGTTAACTGCATAACCAGTAGACAGACAGTTATGTAATTCTTGACCAGGGTTTCCCCATCACTCCCAAGCCACACACTTATACAGCCATGCCCTCTGCTGGCAGGAATTGGACAGGAGGGTGAAGGAAGAGCAGATGGAAAGGCTGCACTCACATTCTCAAATTTTGCTCAAGTAATTATTTGCTCTGTATACAGGGGAAAGAGTTACAAGAACACTGTTCACTATGAACTAGAAATGACATTTAAGCCCAGGGACATCAGCCTGGCCATTAAGCTACCCAGTTCTGAGAGGACATTTCCGTTCTACTTTATTTTAATTTAATGTAAAAATTATGTTCTTCTTCCTTCATTGGACAGGAAGGGGGTTTTTTTATGATTCCCCAAACCATAGTCTATATTTTCTATTTTTTCCCTTTCCTACAAAATCCTGGTGTCAAACAGAGCTTCTTCCAGTGATGAAGCATTGTATATAAACCCACCTAGACTCCATCAGCTCTATTCCCCATACATATTAGAGGAAGCAGCCTTTAGAGACCATGAGCTGTTCACCGTTATGTACAGACATAACTCTTCCAAGAAGGTGATTTTCTGTCTAAGCAGTTAAATCAGTATAGATCAGTGTAATAGAGCTCTATACTATTATAACTTATTCCCCCTTCTTTATGAGGGAATAGCTCATTCCATGTTAGAGGGTAAATTGGTGACTCTACTGATATAATAAAAGTGGCCCAATTCAAGTATAGAGAGGAATCCTGAATACAATAATCACAGCCAGATCTTCCCTTTTTTAACACCTAGGAGATGATCTGAAGAAAGTACAATGTTCCAAAAATAATGCTACTAAGGCAAAATGTATTCAATTGAAGAGTCTCTCTTGTCCTTCGCCTATGGCATCCATTTGCCAGTAAACTCAAGACATAAGATATTATGCAGTCTCAAAAGGCATGTGGCTGTGTGGAGTGAGGTCTTGAAGTTTGTATATACATCAAGGGAAATATCACCATATCTTCCATTTGCTGCAAAGAGCAGAGGTTGAAGGTGAAGTGCCAGCATGGGGGGTAGGAAGTGGAAGCCAAGAAAGAAGAGGTGAGTAAATGCCTGGGGGGTCTGCCATGAAAAGAACAGAAAGCATTTTATAAACCTGTTCACTACAAGTCACACATTCATAACCATTTCCAAATGGAAGGCTGTGTGAAAAGCCAAAGCAAACATTCCCAATTCTTTTTGAACCTATCAGACAATATAGGAAAAATATGTGCATTTTATGGTTTGGGGGCATAACCTTTTAACTGTTTTTGCATTGTCATGTCCAAGCCCTTTTTTCTATTCAAAAATTAATATTTCCTCAAGCAACTCAGCTATTTATTTTGGACAATCATGAATTGCTGCCCAATCTTCTTCTGCAGAACAAGGCACAGAAGAGTTATAACATGACACCTAGGGGATTTCAGAGTGCACTGCAGAGCAACCATAATAATTTTTCTGGTGCCTTTTCAGCTGATGTGTGTGTGGCTGGCTTAGCAATTCAGCACTAATTTTTTATGTTCATAGTTGGCCCTAAGAAAAGCAGAAGTTACGGCAGGAGGGGGCAGTTGAAATGAACATAACAGTTTCTGCTTGTTTATTAGAACTGTGTTATGCACAATTCTGTCATGCTGTGAGCATGGTAAGATTTTTGGCACAAAACAATCTCCTGCTTTCCTGCTATGAACCACAGTCTCTCAGGCATCAAGTTAAGGAAGATGTCAATCAACTGCCTTCCCCCAAGGAGCTACATCAGCAACAGGATCCTGCATTGACAGGCTACAAATGATGGTTAAAGTGGATTTTTACAGAGCCAGTACAAGCAAATTCAGACCCAAGCCTGGCAAAGACTTTAGATTAATGTTGTCTTGTAGTTTTAAGTAAACCCACCGCTTAAGGAATTAAGATGCCTCCATTTCTTTCAAATCTCACAGCCTGTCTAAGCAAACCCTCCATTTTCTGTACCGCCAGAAAGAGATGTTTAGCCAGGGATGCCTCGAGCAGGGGTCTGGACTAAATGACCTTATGACATCCGTTTCAGCCCTACTTTCCTATGATCCTATGCAAGATACTTAATCGGACTTAAAAACAAGCAAAAAGAAGGCTTAGTGCCTAGGATTAAAAGGTAAGGATGAGTGTTAAAATACCAATGGGGAAATGGGATTGGTAGGAATTTCGTAAGCAACTGTCTCTCTCTCATTTAATAATGAAATAAAAATACTTATATAAATAAAGCATTTTTCAACAGGAAGGATCAAAAAAGTTTCTTTTCAGGCTATTCACACAAAGTAGACTATTTCTGGGTTAGTTTTGATAACCAGCCGCTTCATAAAATGCTGCATGGTAGTAGGGAGAGAATGGAAATCATGGCTCAAACATTGAGGTAAAACCCCTGCAATAGCACAGAACATCATGAGATCCCTCAGACAAGAAAACCAGGGTAAACTGTATCTTGGTTTAAGGTCCAATCTGAAAGTTTCACACAACAAAACCTACAAAACTCAATCTAATTTAGGGGTGTCAAAGATATAATCCATGGCCAAATCCAGCCTGCTGAGACGCTTTATTCAGCTCCCAGTGCTGCCCCTACATCTCATAGTTGACCCACGCGACACATTGGACCAGCCCCACATACAGCTCCCAGGATGTATGCCACACATGGTGCAGGATGCATGCTGCATGCATGGCACATTCCAGATGGTCCAGGATGCATGTGTTGCACACCTTGGCTGGTCTGAGATACATGGGTGATCCATAGGTCCAATCCAGCCCATGGACTGGACCTGCACCAGTTATCCAGCCTGTAGGACCAGATGAGTTTGACACAGCTGATCTAACTGGTAGGGAGGAAAGCTTGAGTGCCCCTTGCTGGATCCAGAACTGGGACACTTGCTTGACTTAATTTTGTCTGGGCTAAATTATAAACCAAGTCAATCTCATCTATTCCCCTCAATTCGCAACACAACTGCTCAGCCCTTAGGCTCAGATGCTGAAGTGAAGGTGGGCTAAGACTCCTCCAATTATAATACTTGTCCAGTGAGCCTTTAAGACTCTTTGTTTGCTTTGTTTGAGGGCAGTACTGCTCACAATAAGACTGATTTTGCTAGGGAAAAAAGTAGAGGAAAAAGAAGTAAGAATCTAGCCACAAGAGAATCTCAGAGATACGGTTTCAAAAACATATAGCACAAAACCTCTCTTTATCACAGGAGGTAGGCACCCACTTCGAGGGCAGAGGTGTTCAAACTTGTTAATCTCTCTTCCAAACTTAATTGAAATGGAAGTCCTGGATTCTGCTTGCAGGTCAGCAACATTTCTGGGACTTGTGCAACAAGAAGCTGATGCTCTGCCGTCTCTGAGTTCACATGTCAATTCCAAATTTGCATTTTACAAATTGCAAAAAAACCTCAAGCAAACCAACAATAAAGCAAACAACTAAGCCAAGAAGTCTTCTGATTGTGGTCCCATGTCTGTAAGACACTAGCCTGTGGTTCAGCAGAAGCATTTAGGGGAGCCTGAAAGTTAACCAAGTATCTGAGAACTTAAAAGCATTTACCATGATAACTGTGAGGGAGACTGTTAGTCGTGACACACCGCTTACAAAAGAGGCAGCTCCAATTGCAGCAAAGAGTCCTGGGTCAATCCATGCTCCATATCCATTAGTCTGAACACCAAAAATGGATACAAGGATCAAGCCAACTATCCTGCCGTATAAAGCTCCTGTGTACCTGCATACAAGACAAAGAAAATTTGGGTGTAAATTTTGTCAGCTACATTGTTTTCCAGATTTTTTTCTTTCAATTTTCTTATCTAGTATTTCATTCTGCCAGCTCTACTTTTGTGAGAAAGTTCTGTCAGCTGTGGTAAGAGAACTTGCTTAGTGCCAACCACTGTAGCTTCGCGGTACAACACTGACTTATGGTGATTATCAAGTCTACCCCACTTAGGATGAAGGAGCTAAAATAATCAGAAAGAAGAGGAGTGCTACAACACAATATTTAACTTGGGCTGAGCAAAAGTGGGGTTTAGAGGCATATAGTAAAGTGATAAGAGCCATCAGACCATTTCAAACAGCAAAGTTATATATTTCTACTGTTCCAGCCTCAAATGTTTTTTAAATTGTAATCCTAACTCACAAGCATACTCCTGTAAAATAGGCAGGTATGATATTATATCCATTTTATACCTTGATAAACTAAAATGAAGAACAGTCAAATTACTTGTCCACAGTCACAGAGTGAATCAGTGGTGAAACCAAAAATGGAAGGCAGAGTCTTCACTCCCAGTCCCTTGACTATACCAATAGACTACACCTACAGCACTAGAACAAATTCTTAGTACAGACAGCCTTCTGATAGTGGGGAAATGGTAGAGTTGAGTCACAGCAGTACAATCCTTGTATAAAGAATTTGATTTATAAAGATATGGATTCAAGTTCTAAATAGAGGTCTTGGATTTGTGTAATCATTTCTCTCTGTCAGCAGTAGTATTGTATTTTATGAACAGAGATCCAGGTTTTCCATTCACCGTGGAAAAACCACAGTAAAAAGTTATTTTCTCTTTTTAAGGAGAAAAACGGATTTAAAGGAGAAAAACATGGGAGATGGCAAGTTTCCCCTCGTAGGCTGGTGCGGGCAGAGGCAGAGCAGGCTGGTGACTGTTGGCTCGGGGATACCCACCCCTGCTGCCCTCCCCAGCCCAGTGGGTGGGACTTGGCACAGCAGGGCAGAGTGGTGTGCGGTAGGGAGGCTCAGTGCTGCTGCCAGGAGTCCCACACTGCCATGGCAAGGCAATCCCTGCCCGCCTGGCAGCAGCAGGTGTGGTAATGCAGAGTTGTGCCCCCCCACTACTGCTGGGTGGGCAACAGGCACCTCACCATGGTGGCATGAGGGTCCCCGTGGAAGCACGTCTCCTCGCTCTGCTCTACCACACACTGTGTCCCATTCACTGGACCACAGAAGTCCCAGGGAGAGGGCAGCAGGGTGGACAGCCCAAAGCCCACAGCCATCACCCCGCATCCACCCCCATGGGCTCCACTCTAGCCGTACTGCCCGTGGGGGAGCCGGGCTCCATGCTCCACTTGGGCTGCAGCAGCTGCTGTCTTGCATGGGCGGCAGCCGGGGCTCGGGTGCTACAGGCTCCTGTCTGTCCCTGGCCCCTTAGACCTGACATCTGGGGGTCCCCTCTGGCAGGAGTTGCAGGGCTGGAGGCTGCAAGTCATGAGTGAGGGGCACTGGCAGGGCTGGGGGGAGCTGTGGGTAGGGAATGAGGAGCACCAATAGTGATTGATTACTGTGATTGAGGCATTGGTAGGCTTTCAAACTGCTTTAAAATTGAAAATATATCAATAAAACATGGTGTTCAACTGATACCTATATATACTCCTCTCTATATATTTTGCAGTTTTTCATTTTAACCAAGGAAAATGCAGATTTTGTGTTTTTTAATCAGAGAATTTGCAAGGGGGTGTTAAATCGGAGAATTTGTGATTTTTAAACAGAGAAAACTAGGATCTCTGCTTATGAAGCTGGAAATATTTGGAGAGCATCATCATATCTCCGCATTACCAAATTATTTTTCATTGACCAATTTTTTCATAGACATAAGCAATTATTTCATTTTATTGATATATGTTGTCCATTTATATTAGGTTATACCAATCTGATTACCAGTTCACAAGCACAAGTATTGGTTGTTAAAAATATAAATTGCCCAATACTTTATCATCTATTTTTCACCAATTACTTTCCAGTAAATAATGATTTAAACAGTTTTGAAATTCTTTCAGTACTTAACTGGAACCCATTCTCCACCCATATCATCATCAGTGCACTCTGACTATATTCTTGTTCAGACTCCCACCATTTCTGCAAGGATTTAGCAATAGTACCAGAGCAAATAACTCACTAAAGACACTGGTATGAGCCAAAAAACTAAGCTTCAAATGCAAGCCTCCCCAAAGGTAAAGATATATAGATCCAGTCCATTATGGACTTGAGATTCAAATGCGAAGCCTGATCTGAATCTACACTTCTCCAGTTATAGAGCTGAAGCCAGTTGTGAAGGCTTGCTGTTGATCCCATAACTATTCTAAATGTCAGGGCTCCTTAGTACAGTGTCTATCCCCAGATGCATGCAGATGGTTTTACAATTGAACCTCTTCTTTTCAACCAGATTTGTACAAAGACATCCAGTTCTAAATAAATAACCCACTGAAAGCAAGTAGAGAATTGTTATTGGCACCCTTCTACTCACAATTCAGATTACTGATTCACCCGTATAGGCTTTTTGTATGTAAAATATAAATACAGATGTGCAATGCTTACAGCATAGGTATGACCAAGCCACTAGCAACAGCAGAACCTGCAGTCCAACAGGAGAGAAGGAAATAAAATGCCACAGCTATGAAGAGAGAGGTGTATCCAAACTCTTCATGAGTCCCACGTTTGAACAGGTACGCAATTCCTCTCCTCCCATTCTCAGCTAGGAGTGCAGCAGCTTCAAAGGAAACAAAAAAAAAAAAAAAGGAAGAGAAGTGTTCACCATATTAGATAGATACTCATTGTAACAGTTCTTATATCTTTCAGTCTCAAATCAAGACTAAATAAGGTTCATGCTGGTCCATGTACATCAAGGAAATGAGGCCTGTTTGTATTTTCAGTCTGAAATCGGTGTTCTTTTCTTTTAGCTCAATGGTGCTCAACCTGTTTCTTTGGCAGGCCAGATGGGCAGTGCCTAGTCCCTCCGTGGGCTACATCCGGCCAGTAGACCCAATCCAGTGCTCAGGAGTGGTGCAGCGGGGCCCCATCCAGCTATACAGAGGGAGGGCCAGGGGTGGGGGGGGCAGCCCAGATTCAATCCAGCCATGTGGGGGAAGGGAGGTTGTCATGGCCACAAACCAGCCCTGGCACCAACTTGGCTGAGTGGAGGGAAGGGAAGGGGGCATAGCACAGCTCCACGGGTAGAAGAGGGGTGGCCTAGGTGCATAGAGCAAAAGGGGCATGGCCCAGCCCCAATCCAGCCCTGCAGGGGGGAGGGTTGTGATCCTGCTCAACCCCACTCCATGCAGCTTTGGATTTTGGCAGCAGGGAAGGGTAGTAGTATTCATTGCCACTGCTCCCCTGCCGCTAAATTTCCCTGACCCATGAGGACCCTTGCAGGCCAGCTTCCAAGGCTCCACAGGCTGCATTTGGCCTGGTTGAGCACCCCTATTTTAGCTAATGTAAATAAAGGGAAACAGAAGCCATTTAGGCAAGGAAAATGAATGTCTTGACTTCTCCCTTTATTAATTTTTCAGAAAAGCTTTCTTTTCCCCTCATCAAAAGTATTATAATTGACAAACTTCTCAACACAGTTTAAATGGGGGACTTGGTTCTCCTCACGTCTCTGGGGAGGGAAACAATAAATCCCCATTGAAGGAAACATGTATTATAGCTAGCTAAATATGTTTGGAGACCAAATTAAATTACATAAAAACAATTTATTCCTAGGTCCTATTCAGTACACTTTTCCTTACCTTGGTTAAAAGTTTGATTGTAATATTTGACTCCATCTGGCCCAATCCATGGTGTGCCAGGTGTACAAGTATATTCTGCAATTTCCCTCTTGAATTCTTTTGTGCTTAAAAATTAGAGAATTAGAGAAAAGAGTTATTATTAAATAACTCTTAATTCAGCATGCTTTTTCTCATTATGCTTGATGAAGGAATACTGTAATGAATAGCATAATGAAATTAGGACATGTTCCAATAAAGTTACATTCATTTTTACTTTGATCTTAAACTGAATAATATAGCTCTAGCCTCTTATCATATTAGTAAAACATCTTGTTTACTTTTTACCTGGAGAAAACCGTAATGTCGTGTTATACGTGATGTTGCAGCACACCACCTGCACCCTTCTTTTCAAAATTCTAGATCATCCCATGTTTATAGCCATGGATATCTCCCAAAATGTATTCTTTCCTGTATCTTCTTGTGGACCCAAACTAATTTTGATTAAGATTAGAACTTAATTTATTAGCAGTTACAGTCTGCTACATCATTTTCTACTACTGAAAAGCTACATTTCTGAAATTAAAGGATTAAGCGTTTCATTTCCCAATGCTAGAAAAAAAAAAGGTCTATTAAAAAAAATATCCAGTGCCCCAACTAGTCGTGATCTCCTTAGCAGGGAAGCATTATTGTAGCTCTGTAAAAAATCACCAAACCAAATTGTTCTTAACAGGTATTTCTGCATGTAAATATAAATCACTGGTGTCACAAGACTCAAGAGATGTGTGCATTAGGGTTTTTTTCTGTGCAGAGAAGAGAAAAGCCACATGCACCTCATGGTGACAAGTGTTTTAAGATAAAAAAAAACTTCTAACCAATAGAATGGGTCCTAGCAGGACACACATCACCTCTTCTGTATGTAACACTACCTCATGGAAAATCCTCAAACGATTGCAACCCATACTAAAACAAGACCCCATTTTTAAAGATATCTTTTCAAATAGACCACCCATCCTAGCCTTTAAACCAGCACCAAACCTTGCTAACCTCATCACCAGAAGCAAACTCTCTATGACCTAAACTATACCCAATGGATCCAGACCATGCCAGGACAAGAAATGCAAAACCTGCCAACATATCCCCACCATCCCCACAATAAATACACCACACAACAGAACCATCACCATTCCTGGATCCTACACCTGCACCTCCAGAAATCTAATATATCTCATCCAGTGCATCAAATGCCCTGATAGAAAACATGTAGGAGAAACCAAACAACAACTATGCACCAAAACAAGTCAGCAGGCCTGGATGAACTGGAAGGGGGGGGGGGGGAAGAAGAGCAGGAAGAAATAGGAGAAGCTCGGTTTACCAGGGTACCCTTTGGAATAACCAGGAACAATGGCCACAAACTGACAAACACTTTTAGCTTCTCTCATTCCTTGGAGTCTCAGACCAGCAGAGACTCCCTATTCCTGATAAAAGGTGACTGCACCCAAAAGCTTGCTAAGAACTTTTTTCCAACTACTCAGTTGACCTAATAAAAGATATCACATCTAACCAAAGAACACTACCCCATGTGCACTCTTCCTTTGTCTTTGGATAATACCCAGCACATTTTTTGGTACCACCATAGTACAAGTAATGACAATATAAACCCCCTTTCTCCCAGCTACTCAGGAAATTGGTGCTTGTTGGCTTACCCAATCCCTGCCCACAAATCCAAAGGACAATGAAACATATCAAGGTTCCAGTTAACATCCAATCAAAGAAAAGTTCTTACCTATTTAATGGATTAAAAAAAAAAAAAAACCCGCCACATTCCTAACTGAAATAGATGAGTTAAAAAAGTTGTTTGTAGACCAAACCTGTTAGGATAAAATGCATGAAGGGAAAGGACTGGAAAACAATTCTTGCCTACCCCCACATAAATGGAGGAAGAAGGTATAGGCACAACGTAGTTAAAGCATATCATCATAGGTCCATGGGCATGAGTCTGAAGCCTCAATCCACACTTGTGCCAAAGGCCACCCTCTATAGACCCTGCAGCAAATTGGCACATTTTCATTCAGGCTACACTGGTACCAGGTCAGACTTGTCTGGATGCAAAGCTGGCCACATCCTTCTCTTGTGTGCAACTGGCTCCAAAATGGTATGCCAATGGCCCATCTCAACAGGGTTATCTGTCTCCTGCTAGAGCAGTGGTGCTCAGCCTTTTTATCTGGTGGCCCAGATGGAAAGTGGTGGGTCCTTCCGTGGGCTGGATTCAGCGAGTGGACCCAATCCAGTGCCCAGGGTGAGCACAGCAGGGCCCCAGCCACACAGAGGGAGGTGAGGGGAAGCCCAGCCCTGATCCAGCCATGAAGGGGAAAGAAGCTGAGCACAGCCCCAACCTGGCCCTCCAGGGGGGGAAGGAGGCATGACCCAGCCCTGATTCAGCCTCACAGGGCAAGGGAGCATGGCTTGTCTCCACAAGAGAAAGGGGGACTGCCTCAGCCCCAGCCTGGCCAGGTGCAGGGGAGGGGAAAGCATGGACCAGCCCCATGGGAGGGAAGTAAGAAGGCAGCACTGGGTAATGTGGGACCCCTACAGGATAGGCTTGACAATCTGGTGATTGCGGCAAATGAAAAAGCTGACCTCTTTAATGAATTCTTTGCCTCCATATTCCTGAACAGGGACTGGGACATCTCCTCCATTAGAATTGCAGATGGACCCAGGGGAGGCAGCACCATGCCTAGGGTCAGGGACAACCTAGTTAAGGGTTTGGATGTGTTTAAATCACATCACATCAACTTGTGGAGAGGCTGGAGGTGTTTAAATCAGTAGATCCAGATGCTCTTCACCCGAGGGTGCTGAGGGAATTGGCAGGGGTCATAGCAGGGCCCCTGGCATGGGTCTATGAGCGCTTGTGAGGCACTGGCCAGGTACCAGAGGATTGGAAAAGGGCCAGCACGGTCCTGATTTACAAGAAGGGGAGAAAGGAGGACCCCAGCAATTATAGGCCAGTTAGTCTCACTCCGTCAATTATAGTCAGTTAGTCTCCTTGGGAAGACCTTTGAGAAAATTATCAAGGAGTACATCTGCAAGGGCCCAGCAGGGGAGGTAATGCTCAGGGGCAACCTTCATGGGTTCATTGAGGGCAGGTCCTGCCCAACTAATCTGGTTTCTATTTATGATCAGGTCAAAGTCCCTGGATGAGGGTGGATGTCGTCTTCCTGGACTTTAAGAAGGCCTTTAACATGGTTTCCCACCATATTTTCTTTAAAAAACTTGGTGACTGCAGCATTGATGCCTACACAGTCAGATGGGTGGCAAATTGGCTAGATGGCTGCACCCAGAGAGTGGTGGTGGACAGGTCATATTCAACCTGGAGGGATGCGTGCAGTGGAGTCCCCCAGGGCTCAGTCCTAGAGCCTGTACGGTTCAACATCTTTATCAGCGATCTGGATGTGAGTGTGGAATGCATGCTGTCCAAATTTGTTCATGACACCAAGTTGAGGGGCGAGGTGGGCACTCTGGAAGGGAGGGACAGAATCCAGCTATATCTAGACAAATTAGAGGTGGACGGATGAGACTAGGATGGAATTCAACGCAGACAAGTGCAAAGTGCTGCATCTAGGGACAAAGAACCAGCAACACACCTATAGGCTGGGGAACACCCTTCTTGTCAACACGGTGGCAGAAAGGGATCTTGGAGTCATTGTTGACTCCAGGATGAACATGAGCTGCCAATGCGAGGAAGCAGTCAGTAAGGCTAACCGCACCTTGTCATGCATCTAGAGATGCATTACAAGCAGATCCAGGGAGGTGATCCTCCCCCTCTATGCAGCATCAGTCAGGCCACTGCTGGAGTACTGTATCCAGTTCTGCGTACCGCACTTCAAGAGAAATGTGGCTATCATTGAGAGAGTCCAGAGGAGGGCCACTCGCATGGTCAAGAGGCAGCAGGGCAGGCCCTACGAAGAGAGGCTAAAGGGCCTGAACTTATTCAGTCTCCACAAGAGAAGGCTGAGAGGGGATCTGGTGGCCATTTACAAACTCAACAGGGGGGACCAGCAGAAATTGGGGGAGGCTCTGTTCCCCCTGGCACCACCCTTGGTTACTAGGAATAATGGCCCCAAATTGCTAGAGAGAAGGTTCAGGCTGGACAGCAGGAGACATTACTTTACAGTTAGGGCTGCCAGGCTCTGGAATGGGCTCCCAAGTGAGGTGGTTCTCTCTCCTACCTTGGGGGTCTTCAAGAGCAGACTGGACAGATATTTGGCAGGGGTGATGTGACCCTGGCACCCATTCCTGCCCGGGGTAAGGGGTCAGACCTGATGAACTGTTTAGGTCCTTTCTGACCCTAAGCATATGATACTATGAAATAACTAAAAACAGTTAGGCTCTAACTTGGATCAGCTTGACTATTTTGACTCAGAGGCAGAAAACATAGAACTGTCATGGTTTCAGATGCTTTTTCTATATAATGTTAAAGCAAAAACAACTTTGTTTTGAAAAAATAACATTTTATAAGCAGGTAGCTCATAAAATGCAAAAAGGACATTGGGGTAAAGAAAGAGGCTTTTCCTTATAATTATCCAAATCACTGGGATAGGTTTGCAAAACCTTGATATTAAGTACGTGATACAAATTACTGTGTTTTTTTTTAAAGAAAATTGAAATATTTATTACAGTATATAGCATTTATTTATGTAACATATAACAAACGATAAACTACAACTTGCAGTATATAAAGTCTGCATTTTATTATACTTTTGTAAGTTATTCCAATACTGTTGTCATAGGAGGCAAGTAAGTTTTCATACTGTATTACCTGAAGATAATACAACTATTTCCTAATAGTACTATCTGCACCATTTCCGACTGGTTATATATATTTCAATGCGTGAAAACAACTGTCTTGTAATTTAAAATATGAACATTTCTTATCCAAATTCCAATGTTTCTTCACAAGATGCTACTTAGAGGGAGGGAGGAAGGGAGGTGCAAGAGAGAGATTCGAACAATGAAACAGGTTCAAATAGGCTTATATGCCATATAGCAATAAGAATGCACATGTATTTGATTGCAGTCACTGCATGCCTAAGTACTACCCATTTGAAAAGTTTAAATAGACAAGAACCATTATCTATTTTGAACATTCAAATCTGGTGAGATTATTTGATGTTCATAAAGATGTTCTTAGAAAATAATGGATACTATTAGCCTTTTGCTTAAAAACACTTGGGCCACTTACATTTCTGTATTGTTTTTCAGCTGAAAAGTTCTCAGGGTTCCAACTGGAGTGCAAGGAAAGAAGTACGGCAAATAGACTGTAATGGTGACAGTACATAGCTGCAGGTATAAAATAAAAAGAACAAAAATTTTTTTTTTAAATTAGCAAGTGAGATAAAAACATACAGGAAGAAAATGTGAAGGATCCAGACCCACCAACATCAGCAGCTATCACAAGAAAATGGTTGTGCAGCATGTACCCAAGAGAACCTAAATGATCACCCTTTTCCAAAAACAGTCATTTAGCCCTCAATTCTGTAAGACAGTCCATACAGGCAGGTCCCTATGTCTACACTGAGCTTCAGTGAAGTCAATGGAAGTCTACTGACAAGGAGCTCTTTCAAGATTGGAAGCTGTAGACTCTACATTGCACATGGTAGAGACCTAGGATCCATGTACTTTTGGGTAAGCACCTATCACCCCTGTGGATACTGAAAATTATATCTTGTGCTTAAAAGTCTAACTACATCCAATTAATGACTAGTTATTTGTAGATATTTTTAAGGACTCCTCATAATATCCAAATATCTATGGCTAAGTACAGATGTTCAAAAAGCCCAAGGCAGAAGCACTCCAAGTATTGTGCTTTACTCTAGTACTCTAGATTAGGTCAGGAGCAAGCAGAACAGACATTTGCTGTTCTGTAAGGGGCACTCGCAGCCTGCCTGCACTGCTTGAAGCCAGCAAGCTAGGGGCACTCCTGCACACCTCCCAGGAGGCTGCCAAAGAATGCCAAGCCTAGCAGCGCAGTTGTCCACCCCGATTAGCCAATGCAGCGCCTCTCTTCAGCTCCACGCCCCTGCCAGCTGGCTGCTGTCAGCTCCAGTGGCTGAGGGTGGTAAAAGGGGAGGAATGGAGCCCTCTGCTAATGTGGACCCCTCACCACCAGGTCTTCAAGGGGGCTGGGCTGTGCCTGCCCAACCACACAGGGAGGAGACAGAGCATTTTCTGTCTCCTCTCTGTGACAGCCTGGGGGTGAGGCTGAGCTGCATGAGCACCAGACAAGACTAGCAGGTCACCCAGGAAGGGGTCTCTGGGATGCTGGCAGAATGCAACCTACCTTGACTCACAATGGGATGTACTAGAGAAGTTCAACAAAGTGCTCTTACCTAAAATGCTTTATCCTGATGCCACATCAACCCAGGGTTAACTTAGAGCAGGATCCACCATTTTTAAAGCACTCTGTGTATCACCTTTGTGATATATCTGTATATTCAATGCAATATACCTTTCAACCCTTTCAGAAGTCTCTTCTAAATAGATTTATCAAGAAGGTGGCAAGGTGGAGACTTCTGAAAGGTTTGAAAGGGATATTGTTCAGATGCTCAGTGGCAGAAGATTCTTAGCACTGACAGATTATACGTGTAGAGATTACGTTTAAAAAAGCATTGTTATCTTCCCTAAATGAGAAGCCCAACCATCAGTATTCCCTTCTGCTGTTATCATTTTGGGGAGGGTATTAGAGATAATACTTGCTTAAAACATGGAAACTGTAGAAATCAGTAGTGTGCATAGATTCCAGCTACAAAAATGACTCAATTACAATCTCATTCCAAATTGCCCCAAAGTCCAAGTATGCTTGGGCTTTGAATTTTGGTCTAGCAATTTTTATAGCTCTAGCCAAATGAAGGTGAAAAAAAAAAAATCAATCTAACAAAACAGAGAGTGTATTAAAAATGTGATCCTTCCTAAACTAGTGCCTAGATAGATATTAATGAATTGCCAGACCATATAAGCATCTTTTGAGGCATAAGCAACATATTCATGTGCACTGTGGAAGGTTACTAAAACAGTTAAAGTACTTTTATGGAAACATTGAAGCTGAGATGCAACTTTTTATCTGCAGTTGTAGCTAATTGTCTTGTAAGCATAAATTTCAGCTCCTTTGTGTGCCTATATCTTAAATGTTAGAAGTTTCTGGGAAGCGCCTTCTAAGGGATGCAATTCTGAGCGGGGAGTGGTTTGATGGTTACAAACCCTAGGTCAGGTCCTGTTTTTGCACAATCTAAAATAATGATAGTTCAGATCTAAGTCACTCTTTAGCTCAGCTCCCAAAGTTGAAGATGGGTGGGAAAACTGGATGGACTGGCAGTTGCAGTTGTGACCTATCTCCACAGCTAAATTAAGCTTGAAAAAAAATAATCCTCTTAAGTAACTATTAGGAGTTCTGATAAATTAAAGTATATCTATATATATAGTCTGAAATTGTTTGCCCAGCTGAGGGAAATTCCAAGGTTTTAGAACCTGACCATTTGTCATCATGATAAGGAATAGGAAAATAAAACCATATCTGCTAGGTCCTTGGCAACACTATCCACATTGTGATTTCCTCAAGCATGGAAAAGTGAAAAATTGTGGAGAAGCAAATGAAGGTCAAAGGTCAGAAAAGTGCTTATAAAGACAGACCTCTCTATTCTAATGACTGAGATTAGAAAATCAGTTCCAATTAGAAAGTAGGTACTCGATGTTATCTCGTGGGTGTGGAAGCCACCACAATAGTTTCCTTCCACATTTAAATGTAGACCTGTTTACACAAGGTTATTTTGGGTTAAAAACACAGTGATACAATGTCTTTTATCAATTAAAAAAATGCATCATATGGTTCTCAGATTAAAACATTACCTCCTGCCTCATTTTTTTGCCAAAGCATAAGACAGGGACTGTGACCTGAGCAGAACCTTTTAGGTACAAGGGAAAGGAAAGATGGTCTGAATAAAAGTCCCTGTCACGCAGTACATTTTTTACATTGTGTTGTTGGTTGTAGCCGTGTTGATCCAAGGACATAGGCAAACAAGGTTCTTTGGGTAAATGTGATATCTTTTATTAGACCAACTAAACAGTTGGGAAAACTGTTCTTTGCAAGCTTTGGGGCACAAACACTCTTCTTCAGGCATGGGAAGAGTTTGCTGGTGTAATCTGTGTTCTCCTGGGTAGAATAGAAGCCAATATACAAAATGAAGGTCTGTGAAAATGCAAATGCGTGGCAGTGAGGATCAGAGGAAATGGGGGACAATAGGTGTGAGACAAGTAGGTGAGGGAGGGAAAGGAAGGAATACTGACCTGGTGATAGAATGTAGCTGGTAAAATGCAGACGGGTTACCTCATGTTACCATACATTTCATAGACTTTAGGGCTGGAAGGGACCTCACAAGATCATCGGGTCCAGTCCCCTGCCCAAAGGGCAGGCAGTCAGCAAGGGTCAAATGATCCCAGCAAGATGCACATCCAAGTGTTTTTTAAAGGAATCCAGAGTAGGTGCCTGCACCACCTCTGGGGGGAATCTATTCCAGGCCCTGGGGGCTCAGACAGTAAAGTTTTTCCTTATGTCCAGCCTAAAACAGAGCACCACCATGACAGCGGGAACAGAGTGGGGGTGCCATCATGGCAGTCCTCCACCACCTCCAAGGAACAGGGCCATGGCAGGGGGGCAGGCCAGCAGTGGCAACACGGGGTGCTGGTAGAGGGGGACAGAGGGCAAGCTTCCCTGCCCCTCTCCCCCTCCTGGGAGGTGGCAGCAGCTCGGGGTGGTAGGTGGCAGCTCTGCCCCCGCCCACCCCCAGCCCATCATTCTTGACGGGCAATTGGCTAGTGTGTAAATATATATATATATATATATATATATATATATATATATATAGGCTTATTCTGTCTGCTCGGAGCTCTCCAATTGGTTGTCTAGATTCAGCCACACACACACACAAGTATATGAAAGGTATATGAAAGACTTGTAATAGCAAAGAGAAAGCTAGACCTTTCCAAGTGACTGGGAAATTGCTTACAATTAGACAGATCTGGCTTAGTAGTGTTAAAATAATAGTTGTTACAACCCTGAACAGCTAGGAACAAAGTTCCTTTGGAAAATGTGTAGTTTACATTGGAATAATAAAAGGCACACATGACGGTAGTATGCTTTGTATTAGATTAGGGCTGTCTAGCTTCTAAGCCCCTGGGGACATGACATGTGGGCTGCACCAGGGGAGCCACAGAACACTGGGCTGCACAGACACCCAGTCTCCCCACTGCAATGTGCACACTTGCAGGCACTGTGCCCATCCAGCTCCTCCCTGCACTGCCAGTCCTCCTATCCCCACCACACATGATCCTGACTTCCTGACCCTCAGCTCCCTGCACTGCATCACACTGCCCCACCCTCTGCAGTGAGGGCAGATGCAACAGCTGGAGGAGTGAGGGGGAGCCTGCAGACTCCAGCTGCTGTACCCAGTTAGGGCCAGGGCGAGGGGGGTGGGGAGCAGCAGCAGCAGCTAGGTGAGACCCTAATTTAATACCTTGAGGGCCATCGGTTGGACAGCCCTGTATTTAATTATAAACTCTACAGCTCTCAGTTTTTCATGAAGATGTGTTGTTCAGTACCAACACAATGAGGTTCTGGTTCTGCTTGGGGCCTCAGGACACTAATAGAACACTATTAAAAAATAACAACATACAACAGAACTTGGATCATTCATATTTGGGTGGATTGCAGTAGATTGCCAAATTACAGATTAGCTATGCAGCTGTTTGCTTTAGCTTTTGCATCAAAGGGCATCACTTCTCTAGTCATTAATAGTCCCACAGAGCTGACCAGAAGAGTCGTGCCCTTCAAAATTGAAGCTGCAGCAAACCATGTGAGCATTGAAGCAATCATACACAGCTGCTTGATGTCCCAGGTTACTTCTCAAACCAACACTACAGTTTTTCTTCCCAAACCCCACCTTGGGAAGAAAAACCTGCAGCATCCTGATAGGCTCGGCAGTGCTACACTGGCTAGCACTACGGATGAAAGGAACTTGAGGGTCATGATTGACCACAAAATGAACATGAGCCTTTAATGTGATGCAGCTGCTAGTAAAGTGAGCAAAACACTGGCTTGCATCCATAGATATTGACATCCTGGGATTTGCTTGACCATTCTCCCCTTGTACTCGGCTTTGGTGAGGCTGCACCTGGAGTACTGCATCCAGTTTTGGGCTCCACAATTCAAAAAGGATCTGGAGAAGCTTGAGGGAGTGCAGAGGAGAGCCACATGCATGATCAAGGGTCAGGAAAATAGACCTTATGATGAGAGCCTGAGAGCCATGGGACTCTTCAGCCTGGAAAAGTGCAGGCTCAGGGGTGATCTGGTGTCCACCTATAAGTTTATCAGGGGTGCTCACCAGGATCTGGGGGAACATCTGTTCACCAGAGCACCCCAAGGGATGACAAGGTCAAATGGTTACAAACTCCTCCGTGACCGTTTCATGTTGGACATAAGGAAGAATTTCTTTACTGTCCAAGCTCCCAAGGTTTGGAATAGACTGCCGCCAGAGGTGGTTCAAGCACCAACTTTGAACACTTTCAGGAGACAATTGGATGTTTATCTTGCTGGGATCCTATGAAGTCTGCCGAATTCCTGCCCCTCGGGCAGGGGGCTGGACTCGATGATTTTCCAAGGTCCCTTCCAGTCCTAATGTCTATGAAATCTATCCCAGGAGAGCAAAGTAACCTAACCCTAAAAATTATCTGGGTTCTCTTAGGTACACCAGACATGGGGCTGGACAGTAAAAATGATTAAATATTTGCTTGGAATGAAAGAAGGAAACACAATTTCCTAGCAGACATTATGTAGATTGTCAAGGATAGAAGCTGTAGTCCCCAAGGTGCTCAAATTCAGCAGTCATTGAATAAACAATACCGCAATTTGAAAAAAATGATATCCTGCTCCCGTAGGATCTTACTCTTTTAGCCAAGTATCATTGCATGGAACTGAACTGTTTCTATAAGTAAATTCATAAAGGATCCTTTCCTTCAATATTGTTCCGCTCAAGGAGCTGAGCTCCAGTCTGGGATAAAAGCAGGATGAAGTTAATAAGCAAACAATAAGACTAGATATAAAGAGATGTAGGAAACAGAGGTTTCCACACCCCAGTTTTCAAATGCTAAAAAAATTTGTTAGTCATCTTGCAGAGAAATTAGAAGTGTAACCCAGGGGTGCTCAACCTCTGGCCTGTGAATCCTTGGAATCTGGTCCACAGGACTCCCCATAGGTCAGGAAGTTTGGCTCTCATGGCTCATGGAAATTTGGTTCCCATGGCTCTCAGGCTCTCATCTCTTGATGAGGCTGCACTCACCAAAGTGCCACTGGGGGTCACAAGAAATAATGGCCATAAGCTAGCAGAGAGCAGATTTAGACTGGACATTAGGAAGGACTTCTTCACAGTTCGAGTGGCCAAAATCTGGAACGGGCTCCCAAGGGAGGTGGTGCTCTCCCCTACCCTGGGGGTCTTCAAGAGGAGGTTAGATAGGCATCTGGCTGGGGTCATCTGAACCCAGCACTATTTCCTGCCTATGCAGGGGGTCGGACTCAATGATCTATTGAGATCCCTTCCGACCCCTACGTCTATGAATCTATAGAGCAACTGGGCACTGCCCATCTGGCCCACCGGAGAAAAAGGTTGAGCACCACTGGTATACACTCACCAATGGGTTATACAACTCAAGCTATAACAATTTATGCTTTTAGCTCTGGAAGGTCTCTAGTTCAATACTCCATGTGTGGCCCAAGAGGTGGTCATTAAAGAAGTGTGTGGAGCTTTCTGGATATAGAAAAGTTCATACTTATTAGGCCTCAAGGGTAATAAAATTCTATTTTGTGCCTGCACACCCAGGTCCATTTCCAGGGCAATATTGAATTTACTTTGATCAAGGAGTCTCTTATTCCTAAAAGGCAAAGATTTTTATTATTTAAAACAAGAACTTGTTTTTTCTTTCTCCAAATGAAGTAAATAGGTGACTGAAAACAATAAAGTCTGAGGTAAAAGAACATAGACTGATAACAGGCTATAATTTAATAAAAAAGTCCTCTCACAGCAATCAAGTTGTATATACATGGCCCAGTGCCCTGTTTTAAGTCCTCTCTATTCTGCCATAACAGTTACAACCATCACACTGGGGGCACACAATTACAATATGGCTTATATATCTGATGTGTTTTTCCATATGGTTCTCTTTATATAATAACCAAAATAAATATGTGCCCTGTTATAGCTGGGCTTAATGCTGCATACACCACTGGCTTACAACACTGACATTACTTTATTGTAGACAGGACCCAATGTCAACATACGTAAAAAAAAATAGTAGAATTAAATCTGTAATAATTTCTCTCTCATGGTCATCCAGTAACTGATACCAAAATCATCCTTATAATTCCTCTTTCTTGATACTAATGTCCTTTTGTTGCCTCAAAGCACTGGCTGGCTTATAGGCTCATTTGGGCAAGCAGGATGAGAGGATCTGTATGGGTGGGCTTTCTTCTTCAGCAGAGAAGGGGATAGAGTTTGAACTCAGAAAATATGCTGGCAAGCCTGCCTAAGTGATGTCAACAGCATGAGGTTTTGGTTTGTTTCTCTGAAAAAAAGAAAAAGCACAATAGGGCATTCAGACACTTTAAAGTATCTGAAAACCCAAAAAATTCTTCAAAGACTGAAAAAAATTATGGCAGCTGGGTGCTCAGAAGAAAAGAAATAATGTGGAATCAGAATCAGAATAAAATACAATAGAAGACTCCTAATCCTTCATTCCTTCTGCCCCCCCAAAATACTTAAATCCATTACTATGTTTATGAACTCAGAAATGATGAAAATGCACCTACAAAACATAGAAACCTTTTAAGCTTGCCATACTTTTCTAATACTCCTCCTAATAATCCTTTGCATCAATAAAAACTGAGCAGAAGACTAGGTAATTTCAGGCACTGGAAATAAGATAATTCCTGAAGCTCTTGAGCAACATTCAAATGTTGTAAGATTGAACTGAAACCCTAACCCTTATTCACCATGTATAAACCTTCCTCCAAAAGAGAAGAAACTAGTCTTGCTGCTGTACTTTGATATGTCATAGTCCTATGGGCTTAAAAACTCCTAGAAGCTTTTTACATGTATAAACTGCAGATATAAGTGAGAGATCTACTCGAGTTCACTAAAAAAAGACCCAAAACATGAAAGCAAGATGACCCTTCAAAATAACAAGTTGATGAGAAGGGAGTGGGCCTGGCAGACTGACAGCTGAAGATAGGAAAGGCCAGGGAAAAAAGAACATAGAATCATAGAAAAGTCAAGTTGGAAGGAACCTCACAAGGTCAGCCCATCTCTTGGAAAGGGCATCCTCTCCAGTGAGAAAGAAAAAGGAAGCAGGCAACCAAACCAAGAAAGCACACTCTAAAAAAGCTTTCATTGCTGTGTAAGAGTGAAGTGAAATAAAATGGCTGGAACCTAATAATAATCCACAAAGCAATATCACACAAAGCAAACAGTTGGCAGTCCAACAAAATTGAACTCTGTAACCCTAGCTGGAAGCAGTTTTATCAGAATGAAAGAACAGTCAAGAAAGATGACAAAATATGATAAAATAAATATAAAATAAAAGGTAAAACATGATAAGTAGTGTAAAAAAAAAATAAAGAACATTATATATACATGCACATACAGGCTTAAAATCTCTGCATGCCACCCACTTCCTTTTTATTCCATGAATACCAATTGTGCTAAATTCTGGGCTAACAGAATTTACTTTTCCATGTCATCTGTCATTCCATCCAGACAACCTCATCTACTGAAAATATGACTTAAAACTTTAACTTGAGAAAATTATTATTTACTTACAAGAATCATCATGGATTCCAACAGCTTGCTTGTTTTTCTGAGGAACAATTTGGAAATTGAGCTAAAGAATCGCATGCGTAGTTTATTTATCTTTATATTTAGGGAAACAAAAAGTGCTCCTAACAGGCCTCCAAGGATGCCTAAGAAAATGGTCGGAATGAAGGCCAAGATGCTCAAATCCAGTAAGTTCTTAACCTGAATTGAAAGAGAAGAGAAACAATACATTCTGAGAATTCTGCCACCAAGTTAAAATATAGCAGCTGCTCTTCTAAGTGAAATATGGTACAACAGTGCAACAACTAAGCAAAGATTTCTGTACAAGAAACAGATCTTTCCTTGAGGCTTTTGAAGTCCTTTTATTCAAGTTTGGGTTGATCTCATGAAGAGCCAAATACCTCCCCTTGCCAGATTGGGACCAGGAAGTAAACACCAACAATTAGCTCAATCGGCCACTTACACTGACTTTGAATGGCAGGAAACAGAACAAATAAGTCTGAAAGCTAAGTACTGCAGCTTCTTCCTGGGCCCCTCTCTCCCCAAGTAAAAGCCATGAATTAGACACAAATCTGTGATGTTTCTGCTGTTACTGAGAAAATTCAAAATTGCAGATGGCCAAATAGTGTGAAATCTTGACTGTACTGAAGTCAATGGCAAAACTCACATTAACTTCAATTAGCCCATATTCATTCACTGTACCTAAAAGCACCACAAACATTCTGACAAAAGGGTTTATTAAAATGTTAATCCATTTACACATGTTTCAAGATCACAGAACAAGCTCCAAGTAAAACTGTGAGAGACTTGAGGCTGCTGTATACAGATGTAAGGCTACTCTTTATGATCTAGGATCATAGCTGGGAAGGCAATGGGTCTTTTGTGATCTCTTTTATTGGACCATGTATAAGTTAATTGGGCTAGCTGTTGCTTAACTATATTAAATGAATGGAATAATCATTGTATGTACAGGTTGATTTAACAGAGTAGCAAAGCTATCAGGTAACTAACAAACCAATGTATACAGATAAGTCATTTCCCAGTAAGTACAGCTGGGGTCCTTAAGGTCCCTAGCAACATTACACTTAAAGATTTGATTAACATTTTGATTAACATTTTAAGTACAACAGAGCCACATATTCAGGCAATTAATGGCACAATGAAAAGAAAAAGGAGCCACAAAATTATTACACAAAAAATAAATAATGATTTTAGGCTGGTTTCCATTGCACCTTAAAATGAATGTGTTGCATAGGGACCATGCTGGGGCTCAAACAAGCCCTGGAACAGTCCCTGCCAGCCACCAATCACCTGATCAGGGCAGCAGCGGGACTGCATGTTCCCTATGTTTCCCCTGATCAGCTGATTGGTGGCAGACAGGGACTACACTGGGGCCCATTCAAGTCCCAACATGGTCCTCACTCTTCCTCCACTCAAACCCTGGAAGGGACGAGACCAGAGACGAGAGCCCATTTGAGCCTAGTGCAGTTGCTATGCTGCCACTACTCAGTTGATCAGCACCCAGCTCCAGTGGTTCGACCTGATACCCAGTCTCAGAATTGCACCTCCTGCCATTCACATGTGGCATAGCAGGAGGCACGATTGTTGGGATTGCAGATCAGATCCCATCATGCCTTTAACCTAATGTTGGTTAGCAGCCTTATATAACTAACCTCAGTCACATGTGGTTCTTACTTTTCAACTCCTACTCCTAGGGGTCAATTTTATGGAGATCATTGTTTTAATGTAATATATTATCTGAACCACTATGTTGTGTATTTGTACTAAAAAAGACAAGGTTAACTAAAGGCGTTTGCACTTGGAACATAAGAAGGCAAGGCACAATGGTAATTCTTAGTACTGATGACACTTCAATCCACAGTTTTGGATCAGCTACCAAGAAAATCTCCTATCTGTACAGATAAACTTCACCCATAATAATCCAATGCTCTAAATAAAAATAAAGTCAAGCTTCTTAAAAACCCTGAGCTCTGGAGATTTCCAGGGAGCTGTAGTTCAATAAATTTTACTTGTAACTTCCTGGATAAAGTGAAACTGAAGAAAACAAATATTTTTCTTGAGAAACATAACCCACAAGCTTTCAATTCAGAGTTTACTCACCATAAACTGTGTTAGTTAATACCCCAAAACTTGAAAGAAGTAAAATTTCCTGAGCTGAATGCTAACTGTAGTGAAAATATTTCTGGTTATCTGTACCAGCTGGAGAACTAAAAATTATAGAACCCCAACAGAAGTGATGTTGGTGGTAATTCTATCCAGTTTTTCCTCTGGGGACACTAAAAGATGATAGAAGGAGCCAGAATCCACTGCCCTTTCCTGAAAATGCTCTAAAATGAGCTTGTAAAAGGCTACAAATATTATTAAAAGCAGCAGTCAGTCTCAATAAATCGTTTATCCTTTTCTGTGTGTTAGTTGTATATAGTACAATTTTCTTTTTGTTGTGGATCAAACTTAACTTGTTTTCAGAAATGCTATGTATCATGCATATTATGCAAAAGGTTACCTTGCAAGCTGAATTAACTTATACCTTTCTTGACTGGGGAGGGGGACCTTTCAATTCTACATTGTTACATAGCAAACTAACAAAGCAGATTCACTTTTATTTATATAGGCACTTATTCACATGATGTTCAAAACAAAACAAACCTATGCAGCAAGAATTTGAATCTTAAACTCATAGCCAAGTACATTTCAAATGCCTCCGCTGATCTCAGATAAAATTATCACATGCTGAGAGAAATAGGCCCACAGGTATCCAGAAACTATCCATGACACCATAGTTTAAAACATGTTTATGAATGTTTTTATCTCTTCCCAGCATTTGTTTTATTGTAACCAAATGGAATTATATTATGGAATTCCAAGAGCCTACATCTGGCTAGAGATGAGGTGAGAAGGCACATGACCGCACAAAGGATTACTAACCAAGAGACTGCAAGAGACCTAACTCCATTGTTATTTAAACAGACCTAATCTGAAAAATGGAAAAAGTCAAGAGATTTTCTTTTTCTAGGATGGGAAACAATTATTGATACTTGTGCTAACAAAGTGAAACTAGCTATAGTAGGGATATTGTCAGGGTTCAAATTACACTTTGACTCGGGGGGGGGGGGGGGGCTGCAAAAAAAATTGGACTCCCCATCACAATGCCCTAACAAAATCAGAGACTCCTCCCCCACCCCTCCTGTTATGATTTTCAAATCTTACAAGGGGATTCTCATCTCTTATGGGGTGCTCAGCCCCCCCCCAAGTCCCTCCATAATTCAAACCCTGGATATTGTGAAAAGATTGTTCTGTGCAAATTTCTCCATACAGTTACCCAGCAGATCTCAAATATGGCCACTACCCGCTAATCTAATGGGATTCTGAGTGCAGGTATTTCTGCGTGAAATCACTTGAAGCTGATAGTGCTCAGCCCGCCATTGAATAAGGACCCACATCCTCAACTGTGCTCAAGCAGAGATTGACCACTATTACCCAATGGCCACTTTCTATTTTTTGTTTGCATACACAAGTTTTTTCTAAAACTCAGTCACAATTTGTGCAGATTTAATCACATTTTTGGAGTGTCACGATCCAGTATACACAAACATATCTTTCACTGCGTAAACAAATATCTGCAGTTTCCAAAAAATTTTATTTCTTTGTATTTGAACCCCTTTGTAAGCAACACATTGCAACAGAAAGAGTGTTTTCAGGGAAGCGTTTTTAAGACCTAAAACAACATCCAAGGGATCTATTATTCCTTAAATATTTTTTTTTCCTTTGTGTGCTTTGAGTCATCCAAATTTAAGGGAAAAAAGTTCACACACTTTGGCCCCAATAGGTTGAAGGTTAATAGGGCCTATGACAGCTAATGATTCTCCAAACTTGTTAGTCCTACATTCTGCCTGATTTAAAACTAACACAACTAACTGCTTTTTTCAACACAGAGATATTCATTGTATTTAAAAGGTCAGGTGACCTGACTTCTGATATTTTTTTCTGGTATGTTTACTTGCTATACCAACATATTCCATATGGTTGTGTGGATCAAATGAGGCTTTGCAAAGGCACCTCATAAGGAGTTAGCTGCCCAAGTGACATTTTGATGAATTCATTGCATTGAACCATCATCAGGCTGCTTTGAAAATCACAGCATAAAACTATGAGCTCTGTGCTCAACGCTGTGCAAGCATTCCCAGTGGAAAGAGAAAGAGTGGTTTGGAAGTAACTGTTCAGTGCATTACATTAAAGAACTAACATTTTCTACTAATTAGAAAGAATGCAATGCCCATCTGGATTCTCAGCTATTAGAGTGAAACTGCATACAGAGAAACCATATACAGAAACCAACAGTGATGCCTGTTGTGCAGATCATCATAATGCAAATTCAGCAAAAACTGTAGCAATTAAAATTGTAGTCAAACGTGTCCTAATCTATCATCTATGGAGCCAGCAAGACTTCACTGCCTAACAGATTCTTCTATTTAATCTACTTTCTGTATCTACAGCCAGCATTGTTGTTGGGAAAAAGTCTAGGATTTACTTGGACCTGCTAATGCAAGTTAGAACTACAAGCTGCCTCACCTTCATGTAAGTTACCAAAGACTACTAAACATGTGGTAAAGGATATCAGGGAAGTCATTTAATCTGCATTTACAGATAGCTGTTACATGGTATGGGATATGGCAGAGAAAAAGCTGCCTTTCACAATTGTAATTATAGCCCAAAAGAATTAAAAGCAGCCCCGCTTCAAAAAATGAAAATAAGTTTATTTCCCCACTTACACTTTACAATGTAATGAACCACATTGTACTGGAAACTAATTATGCCAGAGATATTTTCACCCAGTCCCTCAGAGGACCCTCAGTTAGGGGTGCTTGCCATATAAAATTATAAAGCCATGAGGTATATTTTTTTTACTACTCCATTTGGTACATACCCAGAATAAAATTCCTTTCTCTGCTTCAAAAAATCCAAAATGACCTCTGTAAACAAATCCATCAAGGGAAGAGGAGAGTAAATCCGTAGTGAATGTGGCCATCAGACAACAGAAGAAGGTTTGCCAGGCCAGTCTGACGTCCCAGAATGAAGCCACTTCCTCTAGTGTGAACAAGAGGCCACCCACTGGAGCACGAAACACTGAAGCTATCCCTGCTCCTGCACCGGCTGTAATGAAATTCCTCCTATGACAGATAGAAGTATCATTTATAGGAAAACCATGGGTTATGGCAAGTCATGCTTTAAGAGTCAACTCTACTTAGAAAATTCAAGCAAATTATTTAGAAAGGGACTGAACTTGGGGGTCTGGATAGTTGAGGGTGTTATTGGGACAGAGTCTTTCACCTCTGGGGTCTACATTCAAATCTGAGCCACAACAGCAGCAATAACTAGTGTCTGCATGGTGGCTTAGAAATAGTGACTTGATTTCACTTTACTGCCATGTACACAAAAAGTCCAAGTCATAAACCAAGCTGCTAAAAAAGCTGACACCAAAAACAAGCATAACTCTCAGAGCTGTCAGTTGTATATTCATATTATAGTGATGCTACCAGGGAGTTATATACAGAGGGCTTAGGAACCTGGGACAGCTCAGAAAGAGATGTAGTTTGAGTGATTGATCAATTTGCTTTATAGTTTTTTTTCTTTTATATCCTGTTCCAAATGAACTTCTCCCTCCCTACATTAGGAACGTTCAGCAAGGCTTGATTCCTCTTCAGAGCATGATAGTTGGTACTGATGGCATCATCTATCATGCAATTTGCCCACAGCTTTCTTTTAAACAGACCCTATTTTTCACTTGCTTAAAATTTTGCTAGATTTTAAGGCTAAAGTTTTCCATACCAAGTGCCTGCCTCAGACAATTTTCTATAAAATGGTTCGGCAAATTAGAAAAATATTTTAAGGAAAAATTCTCATAACCATTTCATTGCAAAGTTCCTACACTGCTATCCTTTAGAGAAGTGGTTTTCAACCTTTTTTCATTTGCAGACCCCTAAAAAATGTCAAATGGAGGTATGGATCCCTTTGAATTTTAAGTGTGAATATTCACATGCTTTTGATTGATCATAGTCGTCTGTTGCAGAGACCCCTTAGTCTGACCGCAGGGGTCCACAGACCCCAGGTTGAAAACCACTGCTTTAGAGCATGGATCTGAAATAAGAAAGCATGCTGGTATCAGGAATGTATCTTTTGCCTTTCCCATGAAAATGTGACCACATTTGGTCAAGTTGCGAGCTTCTGAAAAATCACAGTAGAGATCTGTTCATTAGAGCTTAATTCTCTGAAGATTTCTTTCTGTACTAAACACGCTCCAGCCTGAGCCCGCAAGAGCCAAGCAGGAACTTTCCCTCCAACTGCTTTCTAACTACCACCAGTAGTTGTAGAGAAGCCTTAGGAGCACAGTAAATCTCTACTTTTTTGGCCCCCCCTCCCAGCACTGACACAGTGACATGAAGAAGGCAGCGATGGCCTAATCAGATTGCAGAGGGGCAAGAAGGAAACAAGGATATGGAGCGGAGATAAGGAGAAGCTGGAGGGACCGGGGCTCAGAGGGAAAGGTGGTGTAAAGTCTGCCACTGCAGACTCCCATGTCTCGCCCCACTCCCTCCCTTGGAATAGAATCTAAGGATTTCCAAATCTCAACCTTCTTCTTCTGTCATTAAATAGCTGTAAATCCTCTGAGAGAATGTGTGCCTTGTCTCCCTCTAGGGCACTTGTCTATGTTACACCTCTTCTGTTACCACGTTACATTTTTCCTGTGTCCATGTGACAAAAATTGCCATTAAGCTAGCTAAATTGCATGTATGTATCCACGTTATCAGCTTTTATTGTTTTAGCTTTTTTTCTTCATGGTAATTTAAAACACCTCTGACATGTTTTATTTTTAGCTCCTAAATTTCTTCCATGAGGGCTATTTTATAGAAACAGCGTGCCGCCTGAAAGGTACCCCTCCCCCCCTTCACCCAGCCTTGGGAGATGCTTGTGTACACTTGGGGAGCCCTGCAGGGCTTTGCACGGAAAGGTTTGGCACCAAAAAAAGCTCCCGAGCTCCCCAAGCTGGTGTACACTTCGGGTTAGCTTTGCATAGAATGATTTTGCGCCTCAGCCAGCCGAGCGTCCTGTGCAACTTGCACCCAGGAAAACAGTGGCAGACGTGCTGTGGCTGGGTGTTTCTTGTCCCAGAGCGCCACCTGGCAGCAAGGTAGGACTGAAAGGGCATGAGAGTAAAATTGTTCTGATATTCCCTCTATCGCTTTTTAATAGTCATAGCATAATAAGCCCTTACGTGGTAAATTAAGTCCACGTTACTTATTTAGCCGTCTTAAACTAAGAAAGAAAAATTAAACCAGGAACGTTTTTAGTGAATGCCGAGTACATGTACAAGGGCCCCTAGTGGCTAGCACAAAGATGGCAACAACCTTCCACTTTTCTCAGGTAACTCTCTTTGCCCAAGTGACAGAGGTCTGTGCTGTGAATCTGAGGATTCAAACCATGTTGAAGAGCCATGTGGGAGCTAATATGGATTAACATGATGATCTCTTTACCTTCAGGTTGCTTTTAAAAAAAGTTGGAACTTACACGTTAACAACTGTATTAAAAGATTAACATTTCAAAGTTTCAGAGTTTCATAGTAGGTAGGGTCAGAAGGGACTTGAGCAGATCACCAAATCTGACCCCCTGCCATGGGCAGGAAAGAATGCTGGGGTCAAATGACCCCGGCAAGGTGTCTGTCTAGCCTTCTTTTGAAGACCCCCAGGGTAGGAGCAAGCACCACTTCCCTTGGAAGTTGATTCCAGATCCTAGCTGCCCTGACTGTGAAGTAGTGCTTCCTGATATCTAGCCCGAATCTACTCTCCATCAACTTATGGCCGTTATTCCTAGTTACTCCCGGTAGTGCTCAGGGGAACAGGGACTCTCCCATAGCCTGCCGGTCTCCCTTGGCCAGTTTATAGACAGCCACCAGATCCCCTCTCAGCCTTCTCTTCTGGAGGCTGAACAGGTTCAGGTCTCATAGCCTCTCCTCGTAGGGCCTGCCCTGCTGCCCCCTGACCACGTGAGTGGCCCTCCTCTGGACCCTCTCGATGCTGTCCACATCCCTCCTCAAGTGCAGCACCCAGAACTGGACACACTACTTCAACTGCGGCCTGACCAGTGTCGCATAGAAGAGGAGGATCACCTCCTTGGACCTGCTCGTGATGCATCTGTGGATGCATGACAAGGTGCAGTTAGGCTTCCTGACTCTGTCCCCACATTGGCAGCCCATGTCAAGCACTCAAAGTTTAATATAGACAAAATTAAGGTTACCAGTTAACTTGACCCAGTTACCTTGTATTATAATAGTGTTTTATTATATGACCACATACTGTCATATGTCAAACGTTTCAGAAATGGTAACTAGCTGCATATTCCTCGTTATCTGGGTTATCAACTTGAGCCTCCTGACAGTGATTTGCAAAAGTGGTGAGATCTCTCATCTATGACTGAAGTCAATAAAAGCAGCACTGTGAACATGTTCAATTCTATGAAATGCAAAAAAAATTGCTGAAAAATCACTGCAGCATCTCACCCAAAATTAGTGGATCCTTTCAACTTTCATCTCTCAGTACTAACCAAATCTTGTGTAGCACAAAGACATAAAAGGTAAATAATGAGGACACAAGGACAAACTGAAAAATGTAGAGAAAATGGCCACAAAGATTCAAGACTGAAGAAAATGCTTATAGTGCAAGGTGGAAAAAGCTTGATCTATGAAGTTTATCAAAAAGATGCCTCAGGGGTGAGTTGATTACAGGTAGGCTGACCATACATCCCGAATTTCAAAGGCCGGTCACAGCCAGTTGGTAAAAACTAAAACAAGAGTCCCAGAATCACAGGGGTGTGGGGCACAGTTCAGCAGAGCAGCAGGGTGGCATAGTGCAGCAGGCAGTTACACTTCGCCGCCAGACTGTGCCCACCCACGTCCCTGCTTACCCCTGGGTGTCTTGGGTTTCCTTATGGTCACCCTAATTATTGGGGATAGGTACCTTGATCAGTAGGAAATACCAGGTACTAAAGGGCTCTTTAATCTAATGGGTAAAGGCATAACAAGAATTAATGGGTGGAAGAGAAAGGGAGATTCAAATTAGGAATTAAGCACAAATGCTAAAGGTGAGGATGGCTAACCATTGGAGAAAGCTACCAAGGTAAGTGCAAGCTACCAAGGATCTCCATCTCTTCATACCTTCAGATAGAAACTGGATGCCTTTCTTGAAGGGAATGCTTTATGCAGACATAATTCATTAGTCTCAGTATGGGTTATCTGGGTTAAAAGTAATGTCTGAAGAGATACAGAGGGTAGACTAAGTGATCTAATACTCTACTAGCCTTACAATCTAGGAATCCCCCTGTATTGAATGGGGTTAATACTAGCATTTCACCTTTTAGGGGTCCAGGAATGTCTGTGAAACATTTGGATTTCATTAGTATAAGAACCACAGAGAAGCCCACGGAGAAACATAAGCAGAGTAGGGTAAGAATAGCATGCAATAATTAGTGCATGGGACCAAGAACACATGATCACCTTTGTTCAAAACCAAACATCAAAGTAGCTGCTTATTGAATGACCACCATCCATTCTGCAACACGGAATATGGCAGGGGTCCTATGGGCGAAAAATAGTATGTGACCACTTAATCAGACTGCATTATAATGCACATGGGACTGAATGAAGGCTACAACAGCCTTAAATCTGGCATTTTCTCACTGTTGACTGCTTGATTTTGAAACTTTTAAGATTTTAACATGTTTTTAATATACCTAAACACTGAAACTGCTCTGAGTGGTAACCACCACTGCATTCATGAGTTTCTATGCTTGGCCACCAGTAATTATGACCAATCCAGTTAATGTGACAAATTAAGACTTGGGCCTCTCTCTCACATTAGCAAGTGTTGACCACTGAAATCCAGAATACAAGATTCTTTAACATTTTGAATACTTATTAAAAACTTAAAAGGGTACTTGATGCCCAAAAGCTTGACCAACAGCTATCCCACCTACACAGATGGTCCATTAAAAAATATCCCCAAAAATCCTTGCATCTACACAAAACTGCTTTTATACCAATGGTATTTACTTTAAACGACAGCAGAGATAGTGATAAGCCCATTTACTGCCTTCAAAATACCAGAGAACTAGCTGGCTTCTCCATCCTCCCCCTTAAGAGATGACAACACAGAGGAGGAGCCAAGTCTTGTTCACTGCTTAAAGTTAATCCTTTCTTTATAAACAGGATTTTTAGATGACATGTTTCTCCCAAGATTTTTCCAGTCTCAGAGTTAACTGTTCCCTCTAATTATCTTATATTGTACTACAAAACAAAAGCAAAATCTTTTGCTGTTCCTCTTACAGTAATCACTAATTTCTTCCATGAGTAAGTTTGTTTAACAGGCCTGTCTTAGATTTATTTCAGTGATTGATGATAAAAGTTAAAGACAAAAGCATATCACATATCTTGCAAGCTGTGCTTTATGATTATCCTTTAAACCACAAATAGTTCACAATAGCCTTTTCTTGCTTAGATGAGGGGTTCCCCCCCACCCCATTTCTCCCTTTCCTTGGAAACCAAACAAACACTACAGTTTTGTATTCATGTATTTTATAAGCCAATAAGCAGCATCTGCAAGACATAATTTGACCTTTTAAATCGTTACTGATATAATTAATTTCACTGAGTTCAATGACACTATTCACAAGATTGGATTTGGAAGATCCATCTAGACCATATACAGAGGACCTTCAGATTTAAGGCAGTATATACAGTCTCCTTTTTTGCAGAGAGGGAAAAAACCCACAAGCCTGTATCTTCTATGTATGCAGCAGGGAATAAACTGACATCTTGGGATCTGCAGTATAATCAGGACTGAAAAAATATGCAGGTCTGAAAACCATTTGAGTTGAAACTTTTGTCCAAATTAATTAAGTCTGGGCCTTTATACCCACTTTAAATAGATGTACAGGAAATGTCAATAGGAGGTGCAAGGCAATGGAGGCTTAGTCTCAAAGTGTTAAATTAAATGTTTTCATAACCATTCAACATAACTATTACACAGACATTGCTTTAACAGATCTCCACATGGGACAGCCCGGCATAGCTCAGCTATAGAAAAAAATCACTGGGAAAGGAAGAGATCCCTTTTTAATGGAAAGGGACATGAATATACTTGAGTCGCATTCATACCTCCATACAGAAAGAGATATTTTCTTTCTACAACCATCCAAGAAGCTAGAACATTATTAGACCAAATGTTCCATAATTTTATTAACTCGCTAGCTATTTGATTAGCAGCTTAGCATGTCTGCTATGAGAATCAGAATGTGGCAACTGTGTCTTCAAAGGCTTAGCAATTATATTCTGTCAATCACTTACTTATCAGCTGAATTCTGAAACCTTGTGAAGAATGGGAGATGAATTCCCAGGGTATCTGACTTCAACTGGCTCAGACCACAACCTATTATTGCACTGAAAAAGCATTTTTTTTTAATTAGTGAAATTTTTAAAAAAATTATTCACACAGCAACTGAAGTCAAAACTAAAATGGCCAGGTCCTTAGCAGACATGGAGCAACAAAGCAAGACTGACATCAACAGATCTAATACAGGGCCCGCAGAACACATTACCTTTAAAATATACAATGTTCTGTTGACACAGGAGACTATTAAAACTTTTCAGGTTAATAATTCAGAGATTAAAAGGTCTCTTCACAATGATGATAAACCATAAAGGCTGCTTTGATGAGCTGTGTGTTACTATCTCCCTAAATGTGCTGACATGATGAATTATAATCCATCATTTTAGTCATCAATCCCAGTTTAATGACCACTGGGAACAGAACAGTTATATTCTCAGTGGAAGATGTATAATGATTACAATTACCACCATACTTTCTAGGCTGTGTTTCAGAACTACATCGGAAGGAAGGAAGGGGAACATAGAGGAAACCCTGTTTTCATGAACATTTTACAAATCAGGAAAACCGTTAAATGCTTTGTAGAAAATTAAAATTTTGGCCCACAGCTAAACTGGCTGAGGTTTTTTTTTTAAACAGTTGTGCATGTTTATGCATAATTAAGGTAAGTGCTGTTCAGAAAATTCAATTAATTTAATTATTAACTCTGTATTGCAAAGCATCAAATTAATGCTGCACCAGCTATCTTTATGTAAGTTTGGTGACATTTCTGGACCATCTGTCATGGTTAAAAATAAACAAAGACATGCACACAAAGGAAAAAAAAAATCACAGCTGCAGGCACCGACCTCTTGGAGACAAAAGTCTGAAAGTAATGAAAACAAAGGAAACCCAAAAAGAGAGCTAGGCCTTGGTAATGACTGTCTGAAAAGTTTGTGGCCACCACTAACTAAATCTTGTTCTCTTTTTGTTTTTTTAAACCTTAGTCATTTTTCCAGGCTACTGCACCTACATACAAGTAAAATGCACAAAGTGGTAGAAAGGAGTTTATTGCTTGGTAGAGACTGAAGAGGAAGAACCAACCCTCAAGACTGAATATTTTACACAAAAATAGGGATAAGAAGTAAAATGCTAAGCTGCCTAGAAAGGAAATAAACTATCTGAAAAGAGGGAACCCATTTCTAACCTGTCTAATCAAGACACTACTTAAATATGGAAAACTCCAGTCCCATTAAAATAAATGAAGGAAACTATTGCTCTCCCAGAAACATGACAGAAAGACTTGGAGATTGTTTGTTTGTTCTCTTTTATTTAAAGCAGGGGGAAGGGTGAGGGGGGGATTAATTAAATGCTTTCTTAAGCAAGAATATATATTCCAGGGGTTCTCAATCCCTGGGCCACAGCAGATCAGCTACCAGCCCGTAGCACGGTCAGCTGCTGGACCGGAAGTGATTGCTCCTCCTTCTGCAGGTCCCATGGCAGCGCAGGGTTTGTCCCCCCCCCGTCCCTGCCCAGGGTGGGGGTATCCTTGCTTGTCTTCCCGCTGGAAATTCTGGCCGTGGTCGGCTGTGACTGCTGGGCCATGGTTTGCCAGGCCATGGTCACTTCCAGGCCACGGTTTGCTGGGCCGCAGCATAAAAACTTTGGGAACCCCTGATATATTCAATTATTTTCCTATCCATGAATATGACCCCACCTCACAACTTAAAAGTATGTATCTCCAATTTGACTGACAAACCATTATTTTACCATGCTTGCAAAGAAAAATAGTTTAGACCAATGGATTTGGTCATTGTTGACCATAAGCGGTTTTGGGGCAGGGAGTAAAATGAGGTGTAATCTAGGAAAGTTAAAAAGTCTGAGGTCCTGATTGCCCACTGCCTTTCAACTTGTGCAGTTATTTACACCTGTGCCAAGCTCATATAAAAAAGCACCACATATGCGAAAGAACAATTTGTATTGGTTGAATTTTATACCTACTTTGAGCACGAGTAAATAATTAAGATGCAACTTAATGGACAAGCAGGCCCTAACAGCTCCAACATTTCCACAGTGTTTCTTACCCCAAATGAATCATAGGGCCCTCTGGTCCACAGAAGAGTCCAGATGCCACAGCTAACACACAAGACACAAATGTTCCCAGAAAAGTCTTGATATTAAAAATATGTTGGATAGAAGCCCCATTCAGAAACCCAGTGACTTCTGGCAGTCCACATGGTACACCTGCTGGGCAAAAGAACTGAAAAGAGAAAGAATTAAGGATTACTTCTAAACACATTCAGACCCATCAGCATGTTAGAATTCTAGCTGAAAATGCTTCATTCACATGGTACACAACTGGTCTCAAGTCTTACAAAGAAGTTGGGAGATATGGCTGCAGAATTCAGGGTCCCTGGACCCTGGTGAACACCATCAGCAGCAGCAGGGGGGCAAGCAACAGCTATGCAGATACAGTCCTCGCTTGCTTCACTGCCATCCACCCTTGGATCCACACTGCTGCCTGTTCCAGGACAAGGGCTGCCACCCATTCCCCTACTGGTACTCCCGGCCTCTCACCCACTGATGCTGCCAGACACTCTGCCACCCTCATTGCTGCCCACTCTGGTCCCTGACCCATGCTGCTATCTGTTCCTGACCCACTCCCCTACCTGTGATGTCACTCTATGCCTGACCCAAGTAGACAGCTGCTTCCAGAACTGCCACTGGCCCCAGACCCAGATCCACTGCAGCTGCTGCTGGCTCCAGGAATCTGGCCTGGGAGAAGCACCTATGGTCCATATCCAACCCAAGGTCCAGGGTTGTTTGACACTCCTGCCCTAGAGCGTTGCTTGCCTTTTTGTGATTAAATTGATGATAACTCACTGTGTTCACCTTGGAATTTGATAAAGGCCTTTTTTGAACACCAAGCCTGTGGAAGTTGCACCAAATTCCCATTTTATCATCAATATACATTTGGGCTAAGTACAGACATTTGGGAGGTTAAATTGGGTTCAAAATGACCACCCAATTTAAACTTAGCTCATCCTGGTGCTGACCTTACACTTAACAGACCTGGTCTCAATGACCAGCAATTAGTTTAAACCTGTAACGGAACAGAAGTTGCTTGCACACAAACTGATCTAAAAACTGCAGAACCCACTTTAAGATAAACCTTGATTTATGTAGTATCAGACTTATTTGATTTAGGTCAAACCAGTACATGGAACTTCTCTGCACAGACCCAGGGATGGGAAAACCCAGCCACTGGTCCCAACCTTGGGGTTGCTCTCCCCCCCGCCCCCCCCGCACCCAGCCCCACTGGGCTTTTGTTTGCCCATACCCCTCTCCTCCCACCTCCACCCCAGCTAGCCCTGTCATAAGCTGCTCCAGGTGCAACTGCTTTTGTCAGCATTCGCCACTACCAGAGCTGAGCAACTTGGTCACAATGCAGGGAGGGGCAGAAGGGATAGGGATGTAGTTTCACTGGGTGGGCTCAGGGGCAGGCTAAAAGTAGCCCTTGATCCCCTCCAAGCCCCTACCATGGACCCTTCCAGACACTCCAAGATCCCAGCAAAACCCTGTGGGTTTTGTATCTGCCCCCCCCCTTGCAGGTTGCAGCAGCACCCCCCACTGTACCCATGGGTCATGTTTGCCCCCTCCACCCTTTGCAGGTTGCACTTGCCCCCCCCCCAACTTTGCACCTGCCCCCTATCCCCTGGTGGACTCCCAATCCATTCTTGCCCTTCTACCCCACCCACAAGTTCTGCCTGCCCCCAATCCCTTGGTGAACCCCCAAACCCCTCCAGTCTGCTGGACCCAACCCCCTGCTAGCCACACTCCCATCCTGACTTACTTGATATTGGGTAGCTATTTTGAACCAATTTAACTTTCCTCTAATGCCCCCAAATGGGGTAAAACTTACCCAGCTATTTATATCCTCACTGATTTTGCCCCAGAGGCATCTACAGAAGTTGCATCTGCCTACACAGATGAATATCAAAACCAGGAACTCCTGCCCCAATAGCCTATCACACAGAAATTATAGAAAATGTTGACAGAACCTTAGTTACAGCAGCATTTGAAGGCACAACAGAAAGATAGATAGGCCGCATCCAGATGAGCACGGCCGTGAGGCATGTGGTACCGCAAACACGTCTGCAGTGCCATATACTGTATGTTCAGCTGTTCTCTGCACTTCAAGGGAGCAGCATGGGGGGTTGGCCCTGAATATCCAGGGGTCAAAAAAGCCCATGCAAAAAAAATTAGAGGGGTGCACACGGGGACAGTATGCACTGCTCAAAACCAGATCCTAGCCAGTTGAAGCCACACGCTGGCTGCCAGCCAGGCTCCAAGCAGCAGGATTGCCACTACTGCAGCCCCAGGAGGCCCCCCAGGACCCCAAATAAGGCTGCTGGGACCAGCCCAGTGCTAGCCACAGTCTCTCCTACCCCACCTGGGGTAACTTGCCATGCACCAGTTGTCCCTGGGGAACCAAACATTCAGGCTCATGTGGATGCAGCCATAAGGATCAAACAAGGACTTTGATCCCAGCGTTGCAAGGATTGCAGCATCCCAACATCCTTCATTTCCTGGAACTATTTCACATTTTACAGTAGTTGTATAAGAAGCTTAATACTTACCACCACAAATCCCGAAGATACAAGAATCATGGCCAGTCCAGATCCAAGTATGCAAATCCAGGTCATATGAAAGTTTCCATTCTGATAGTTTTACAAATAAATTGAGATCATCAGTGGTATTAAACACAAGTATGTGCCCTGCTAACTGTATATAGTGGTAAAGAGGAAGAGAGAGACTCGTACTATTTTTTTTGTCTGAGTTTATAATGCATTAATAACATAAGCCTCAAATTTTTCTGCTTGGCCACTATGTGTGCTTTTCTTATCATGAATGCACCTCTTAGCAAAATCAAGGAACTACTGCATCCTTTTGCCCATCTTCTCTCTTAATACACCATAGCAAGTTTTACAGTTTAGCATATAAAAGTGTAACCAGGGAATAAAATAAAGCCAGTTTTGCAGACTCTTCACAAGATATCAGTTTCAAAGTCTGCTTTTAGATAATGGTACAGGTTCAGAGAACTTCCTATTTTTTCCCAAACAAGTCTGCTTATCATGGTATTTTATTATTAATTGAGGCCCCAGTACTAAGCACTGGAGTCAAAGGGTCTCAAGTATGTCGTTAAGTACTTGAGGGAAACACTTTCATAGATTAGGCCTGAATATATTTCTACAGTAATTCATCTTGTTGTGTTTTATCCATTAATACTAGCTGCAAACTCATCTAGAGTGCTTCTCTGCTTTTCCTCTATAAAAGTGACATATTTTATGTTCAGTATTTTTGTTTTAAAAAAACTATCAATCTGCCAGAGTTTAAGTTTGTTTATCTGAATTTGGATTAACCACAGTCATGCTTGTCTTCAGAGACACAAGAACATCACAAAAATGTCAGCTACCACATCTTTCATAATCCCATGGTGTTGTACTCTGATTCACCATGTATTCAAGTCAAAGAGGTCTCCTTTGTTCTCAAAACCATTGTGGTAAAGCAGACCACTGAAGCATTCTTGTCCACACTTTATGTCAGGTCTTTTATCCACAGACTTACTTAGCAAAATTGGTGAAGTGCGCAGAACTGAGTTCTCTGCTGATGAACTTCCTAACTATGAGTTCGAGAAGATCCAACCACCACCAAGCTTCTTTTCCCATTCATCGGGTGAACTTTGCCACTCTCTCCTACTTAACTCCCTACTTTCAAATCATAGAATTAAAATAGCTGAACTCTAGATGACCTTCCAGGTTCCTACTTTTCCATTATTATTTTAGATGAAAGTTCTCTCCTCACACAAATACGCCTCTCAACAAAACCCTGAAACACACTTTAAAAAAATATATAGCTATTTAACCATAGTTTTACCCTTTTTTAAAAACTATTTCAGGATTTTGCTCCATCCACCAAAATACCACAGATAGATTGAAGCCCGATTTCGTTTGTTTTTTTTTTTAAAGAAACCTGAATTCTTTGTATGTTAAGCTTCCAATGGTACTGTGTGTAGGTTTGCTTGGGGGCCACTTCATCAGAACTTAATATACACACAAACATACATATATACACATTAAGTTCTGGTAAAGTGGCCCTAAAGCAAACCTACACAAAGTACCACTGGAAATTTGACATACAAAGAACTCAGGTTCCTAATGTGTCATCCAAAAGACCCACAGCAAAGCGTCAACTTAGCTCATCTGCCCCAGAGACTCGGATCAAGTAAGTCTTCCTCAGGATGTATACTTGTCATTGCAGAAATATAGGCATTGCAACCTGAACCATGGGCCTATAATAATATAATAATCCACCCCTACTTCCTTTTGATACTGGCTGAATCTTATATATTTTTATCAGTTGAAATCAAAACTCTTCCCGAAGTAGGTAAATGTTATCCTTTCTGTTTTACAGAAGAGGAAATTAAGGCACAGAATGGTGACATGACTTGCCCAACATCATCCAGCAGTCCAGGTACTGAGTCAAGGATGGTATGCAAGTCTGGTGAGTCCCAGTCCACCACAGTTGTGTGTGTGTGTGGACTAAGTCAATCTGCTGCATTAGGTGCATTCATATTTAGTTCCAATTTCTGGCCACAATGCAAATCCAGGTCTGCAAACCAGCAATACTTTCCATTGATAATGAACTTTTTCTGAGTAGTGACCAAAACTGACCATGCATCTGAAGACTAGGCCTACAATAGTGCAGAAGTGCACTAACAGGCTTGAGAAGTGTTTCCTTTTTTCCAAGAGAAGTTGGAAAAATAATTTAAAAGATCTGACTACTAGAAAATAAAAGTCTTTGGGACAGTGATTAAAAAGATATAGCTCCATAACATTCTTCATTCAGATCTGTCTAGCAGAGTGCAATAAAATCTTGTCTACCAAAGAGTTGTCTGTACAGTCAGAAGCCTTGCAAAGCCAGCTGCTTATCATGTACTGTGCTTCAGATATTATGTTTCCCAGTGATGCAGCAAATGCTTTATCCAAGCCATTAAGAACAAGTTCTTAAGGTAAGTAATTACCAAGTAAAAATGCTATTAAGTAGAAATTCACCTTCAAACTAAGCTGGAAGCACAGTGCCAACTGTCAGGTAAAAGTTTCATGTTCATGGAGTTTGACTATCCTATCTCCCAGAAAAGTGTAATGAAGAGAAGAGGTCAATATTTTCTTTTTATGCTCACCTGAAGGTAATTTTCTACCAGTTTCCATTTCAATTTGATGAGACAGTCAATTATCTGATGAGTCAGAAATCCCAGCATTCCCACTCCTATTCCAATTAGCCCCATCAACAGCCATCGATCCCAGTCAGTTCTAAAAATGGAAGAGTACCATTAGCCTTCTGTACAGCTAAGTGTGGTTTGTCTAACAAGTAGGTACACCTCTTTTATGTCTGATTTTATTATAATCATAAAATTGCAAGAGGAAGAGGCCAAAACATAGAAACCTGATGTCTCTTGTTTCCAGTTGTATCAAGTAGGAAACTACAAGTAAGTACAAAGATAGAGCTTCTACTGGAAATTGGTTCCATTTGCTAACAAAACTAATTAGCATTACTACAAAATAACATATCCATGTATTTTGTAATATGTGTTTGCACAGATGTTTATGCATAAGTGTGGGAGTAGACCAGTAATGGGCAATTATTTGGGCCCAAAGGCGTTTTGATGAGCTGTTGCGGGCTGGGTCACCACAGGTCCTCCTGCCCCCTCCCCCACCGTCTGCGCAACAACTCTATAAAAACTCCCTTTGGGGCTTTGGATGGGTGGGAATAGTGTTCAGGAGTGGGACGGGAGGGAGAAGTCAATCTGCTGTCTGTGTGCCCTGCCCTGTGAGGGGGTGGGGAAGGTGTGTATAGGGGTATTTGTGGGGTGTGGGGAGGGGTGCCTGGGTGCTTTTTCCAGGGAGTCAGCCAGGGGTGAGGGGAGGGAGAGGGAGGCAAGGGGCACGTGCAGCATAGCTCACTTGGGTGATGTTGTCCACAGCTGTCCCCGTGGCATTCTCTGGGGGCAGCTATGGGCCAGGTTCACCCAGTTGGTGGTCTGGATCTGGCTCATGGACCATATTTTGCCCATCCCTGGACTAGGCTACATACAGAAGGATCTCAAAAGCTGTTAAAATTAAGGGTTGAAAACTTGTACTTCTATGTCTGAGCACTAAGAAAGGAATGCAGTAAGTGGCTGTTCTTCCTCTCTAGTAAAGGTCCAATGCTGACAATGAATCAAGAATGAAATCCAGTGTCCCACAAAACAATTTTAGCAAGATCATTGACAATGCAAGTATTTCCACCCACTTCTGCAAGGTTTCCCAACTCTACCCATAGGCCATATCTTCAGGTCATTTTAGCACTTGGCCTCTGCTGTAAGATGCATGGACTGTCGACAAACTTCAACTATAATGAAGCGATGTGGCGTGAAGACACCTGAGAATTGAACTGAGATCACATCAGAGCAATCAAATTCTATAAAACCAGTTTTTAAAAAAAAAAAACCTTGTCCAGGGTAGAAGTGACACAGAAAAGATTCTCAGATCTTGCCTTTACCTGGAGCCATGGGGAACTGGTAGCACTGAAACCTCCCTCCAATAGACCTAGGCAGTTGCTCCAATAGACCTAGGTTGCTGTCTAGAAAGGGTGTTTGCTACAATCTTCCAGTTCAGCTTAATGAGGGGTAATAAGGCAGATAAAACTCAGCTATCAGTCTCATGTTCAGTTGAGTTAACACTTGCATTCCAAAGCCTTAGGGGCATTTTTTGTTTGTTTGTTTTAAGTGGTAGTCCTGCATAGTAACAGTAGCTCCCTACGAGACCATTACAGGCTGCTATTATCAGTCACTCTCTTTCTCTGTTTTAGATAAATGCGTTGATGCAACCTGTGCCCTAGAAAATAGTGTCTTTGTCTCTAGTTTGTAGATGTCTCAAATATAATGCTCATCTTTAATTATGTATAAATAACAATCCCTGATGTATGCAAGGAATCATTTACTGCTAAAACCCTCCCCATCAGATATTACTGACTTTCAGGCTTGTATAATATTGCAGAAAAGGCCATTTTTTGCTTTTAGAACACACTTTTATTTTCAAGCAATTTCCATGAAAAGACTATCCAAAGATTCCCTACAAGGTCTTTAATACCACGTTTCCTTCCAAATTGTACAAGTTGAACAGTGAGTTGTATGATTTCCTTGCTCATTATATGCATCAGAATCAAAAGTATGAACACTTTAGGGAAATGATTTTAGTAAAAAGTTGTTTACCCAGTTGCTTCCCTGTGATTATTGAATCATAGAAATAGGGATAAAAAGTAGGGGCGTGTAAAATGGGCCGTATTCTATTCACATTCAACCCAAATAGGGACAGTGATTCGATTCATTGATTCGGCTCGCTGTCTCCAATTCGATTCAGCCAAAACTGAATCTGAAGATTCGATGCCAATTCAGAGAATCAGCAGTTCGACCATAGACACAGCTTTAAATGGTTTTTTTGTGGTTGTTTTTGGGGGGGGGTTTACATACCTTGAAGTACCAGGCATGGCTTGTGAACGCTGCGACGCTGGGGTGGATGAAGCATCCCACAGGAGCATGGATGCCCCCCCCCCCCATGTGGTTGGCAGCAAACCTGGAAGTGACCTGGAAGTTGGGTTTGCCACCAAGCGCACGGGGGGGCTCCCCACATCCCTCCCCAGCTCAGCAATTAGCTATAGGGGACCCCAGGTACCCCCCCAGACCCAGGAGGCATGAGTCACCAAGCCGAGGGAGTGAGGGGGGGGGGGCCAGCATGCTCCCCAGTGAACCCAAAAGTGGTCCAGAAGTGCTTCTGGTCCACTTTTGGGTCTGCTGCCAAGCACACTGGGGAGCCTCCCCCCTGGTGGGACGCTCCACCCACCCCACCATTGCAGCATTCATGACCCACCGAGTACCTTGAGGTATGTAGAAAAAACATTTAAAGCTGTGTCTATGTCCAAATCGCTGAATCGTTCCAAATCTCTCCAAATCAATTTGGAGGGTTCCGATTCGATTCGGAGAGATTAAAGGGTCTCCTGATTTAATTCAGATTCAGAGATTCAGCCACTGAATCAGGCCAAATTTCCGCTGAATCAAATCAGGGACTGAAGCTTCGCACAGCCCTAATAGAAAGGACCTCAAGCAGTCATATTGTCCATCCGCATGCACTGATGTAGGATTGACTACACTTATACCATTTCTGATAGATGTTGTACAACCTGTTCTCAAGAACCTTCACGCCAGGTACAGACATTATACTTTCACTGGTATAAGTGATTGGAAACTGGTCTATACTTTTAACAGAACAGAAGCTTGGCACACAAAACCAGTTTATACCCATAACAGATCAGAAATTCGGCACACACTGATTGGTTTTAAAATGGCAGAACCTGATCCAAGATTGCCCCCCCCACCATAGAGTAGATGCATGTTCTGTTCACTACTGATCTAAACTACACTGCTTACAGAAAATTGTACAACTTATATCAATCTACCCTGGCTTTTTTTAATGTCTGTACCTAGCCCCAATGACAGAAACTACACAATCTGCTGAGGTAATCAATTCTAGTGCTTAATTATCCTTCCAGATTTTTTTTTCCTAATGTGCAATCTACATTTCAATTGCTGTAATTTACTTCTTATCCTACCCCACAGTGGATACAACCAATAGTTTATTACTTTCTTCTTTGCAGTAACTTTTTACAAATGTAAAGATCATCATGCCTTTCCTCAGTCTCCTCTTCTCTAGATCAGGCAAACCTACTGCTTGCACAATCTTTCCATACAGAGCACGTTTTCCAGGCATCTTCATTTTGTTGCTCTCCTCTGTACTTTCAATTGGTCCATATCTTTCATTAAGTGCAAGTATACAATGGAGGTCTTTCTTCTGGTGTGTGAATACTTAACATCGCTTTCAAAATCACTTCTCCTCCTATATCCCAGCGTAATGTTTGCATTTTTTCCAAAATAGTATAACATTATTGACTTTTTCAATTCATGATCCATTGCAACTTCAACATCCTTTTCTGAAGAACTGCCATCTAGCCAATTGCTCCCAACCGTGTTTTTGTTTAGTTGATTATTCCTACTAAATGTATTACTTTCCAATTTTTTCAAGATCATTTTGAATGCTGATCCTGTCTTTCAAAGTGTTTGCAACCATTCCCAGTATGGTATCATCTGGAACGTATGCTTTAACAGCATATTCCAGTCCATGATGCAAGTTGTTAATGAAAATAATGAATTGCACTGACCCAGGAGAGACCACCCCTGGACCTCATATGATAATTCCTTCCAGTATGACAGTGAACTATTGATTACTACTCTTTGTGTACAGTTTTCCAATCATTCTTGTACAATAATTTCAGCTGTATTGTATTATTTTATACTCTCACCCTTCCTTTTTGCAGGCAGCCATCACAAGCATAACATTGTCATTTTATTTTGAATAATACTTCAGGATTTGACATCATCTTCACTCAAACAAGCTCAATTCATTTGGCAAACATTAGTAAACAGTCTCTTAGCACCACTGTGACAAAAGAGGAATAAATCCTCATCTTGTGGAATACTAAGAGGCATAGAGAACATGTTCTAGGTCCAACAGACAAGGCAGAAGCACGTGTCTGAGACAGAACTAGAAAAAAAAAGCCTAATTTTCTGATGATCAGTCTCAGGTTTGCACCACAAAACCTCCTTCCTCCAAACCAACAAATGAAGGATTTTTCCATAGTATGATCCTCGAATCTGTTTAACTCGCTACCACTTGCCAGACAACTCACCTGAATAGCAATCAAGAGTCAGGATACAAATGTTATGTGCTACCTTAGGCACACCCTCTCTGTACCCTCATCCCCACATGTAATATAGGAATACTATTTTATTTCTCTCAGGAGATTAATCTATTCTCTCTGAGGTACCCAAGGGTTACGATAGGAACAGCTTTTGAGTAAAACAGACTTCTTTCCCTACTTTGCACTGTTGAAATCCTTACATTCTGGGAAGCTCTACAAAATTCACATACTTATCAATGATAATCAGGGTCAATCAATCAACTTCCATACTGTTTAGAAGTAATAAGGTGATATACATTTGTACTACCCTGAGAATGTAGGAAACTGGACTGCTTGGTCCAAGGGATGGGGCATTATTACCTGTATGCTTTCTCCTGTAGCCACTTCTTGTAAGCTTCACTATGTGAAGGCAAATAATCCAAGCTCTCATAAATTGCTAGACATTCGTTCTTCTCCTCTCCACATTTATAGTTTGCTGAGCCACCAGCATTAATGTTACAACACCTCCTAGGGTCCAGAGAATGAATCAAATCAGGCCCATCTTCTGCCAAGAGCATCTGCTCTTCACTATTAGCCAAATGTCTTGAACAGAAAAGGAGTGATGACATGCTCCCAAGCTCCAGGAGTCTTTGAGATAGTGACAAGAACTATCTGAGGCTGAAGATGTCAGTTGCCTTGCTTCTCTCTGAAAGTTAAGGGTGGAAAAATACACCAGGATGGTGTACTTTCCCTGGGCAGCTGAGACTGGTTAACGTGTGTTGTGGGTTTGATTATCTGTGGCACTGCCTAGGTCTAGCATGTTTGTAGCACTGAGAGCCTGTCTGAACTAGATCTTGTTGGTGAAGAAGTCACCAAAAGTACAAGGGGCTTTAAAATTGTGGGTTGGTATGTGACAGCAATGAGTGTAGCTTTTCCTTAATGAAAGGGCAGGTAATATGAAAAAAAGATCCTTAAAATGCGTGTGGGGGAGGAAGGGGGCAGGAAATCAAGTGTCAACTGTAACATGTAGTTGACAAGAACAAGAGTTCTGGTCAACATATGGTCACAAAAAAATAAAGGAATACTAGAATGCCAGAGCATTTGAAGCACTACACTTACCTCTCAGTCCATGTATTTTCCCCAGCAAAATTGCTTCTGTTAAAACAGTAGATATGTTACAGGGTTTAGTTTTTTAAAATACAGGACTGGAAGGGGTCAAGCAACTAAGTTTCCTACATTCTTAGGGAATTGTTAACCCAAGGAATCTCCAGAATTGCTACTTATATCACACACTACAGAGCCTAATACTTGAAACACCATGAGTATCCTATAAAGGCAGAGTACTGCCAGTGCCCTGGCACTGCAACAACAGGGAAGTTGCTGGTTAATATATGCTCGGTAGATACCTAGAAAAAAGGACCATGAGTCAAAATACAGAGGAAGAAAAAACCTGAGTGTCTGTGCCAATCCGACATGAGGGAAAAAATTCTCTTTTGACCCCAAATTCATTGATCAATGTGACCCTGAGCAGAAAAGCAAGACCCTCTAGCCAGGAACCTCTGGGTTTCCTAAATTGATCTAAACACATTCCCAAACGTAGGGAGTTCTCAGTTTGATCACACTCTTAATTACAGATTACTTAACTAGTGCTCATACCTGCTTCAAATTCACCAGCACAAGCTGCTTTTACAATTATAAAATCATATATAGTCTTAAGCACAGCAGATATTCAAGAGCTGTGAAATTTGTGGCAACTGGAATGAACTGAATGCTTTCTCTTAACATTTGTGAATTAAATGAGCATTTCTTTAAAAGCGTCTCAACTGTCACATAAATTAGCGGGGGGGGGGGGAGGGGGGGGGGGGGGAGAGAAATGATTTCTTGAACAAACTCTACCTCTAATACAAATTCCTGAAGTTCTTTGCTCTTATAAATAGGTAGAAAAAAAGATAAGATTGTATTCCCTCATTATCACTTGATTTGTTTCTGTGTCTATTTCATTCCATTTTCTTCCTTTCCTTTTAAAATCTCAGATGAGACTCATTAAATCTTTTGATTGATTTTCTACTATGGCAAGCAAGTTTGAGACTAAGCAAAAGGAAAAAAAACCCAAAAAACACAGCACTGATACTCTGACGCATTTGTGGATATGCAGTCAGATAAGGGCAGAATTATTACTATCTACTGCAGCAGGTAGAAAATATTTACTGTAAACAGAACACTGGTAACACACTGTGCATTTGCTTATTATGGGGCAAGCTTTCAGTAAGTCAAAACAGGATAGAGAAGATGTCTGCTACATTCCATCTGCCTTATAGTGTTGGCTTTAAAATAATAAGTAAAAGTTGCCACATTAGCTCACATTTGACACAAATGCATCCTGATCGCAGTACAGCTGATGAATATTAAATGGGTGACCTAAAAGTAGCCATATTGTATGACTGCAAGCTAACAGGAAGAAAAGCATGGAGACCAAACAATAGGAAACACATCTTATATTTGACAGTGATCTATACAACTAGGTCCTGATACTATGACCACTGTGGTAGAATTGAGCATGCCCTATATATATTTCTAGAGTTTTCAAAACCACTTTACAAATTCCAGCAAAGATTTTATATTTTCCCATATAGCCTGAGGGCAAAGGTGAGTGCAAGAGAAAGGAGATAGTATGACAAAAAGCAAGGACTCTTTAGGACTATTATTAGTGCTACCCTTTATTTGTGCACTTGGTGCTAGAAGTCATACAGTAATTGAAGTATTGGAAACTCCTGAGTTACTTTGACAAGAGGCATGATAACAAGCAAATAATTCATCCCACACCATTAAAAAAACCCAATGAGAACAACAATCTCGATGAGAACACAGCAGTTATTTTAGAACAAATCACAAGCATGCAACAATTTAACGCAGAAAACGAAGGAAATTCATTCCAATTGAAACTACTTGCAGAATGCAAGAAAGAACAACTTTCCGAGTTGGAATCTGACCTATTTTTACCTAAAAAGTTTGGGAATCTTCAATGAGAAGTAGTTAAGCCCTCAGTTTTGCTTTTAATCACAAACAGCAATAAAATGTAGTTTGAAGTTACATTACTAAATTGTATTCAGGTTTTGCTTGGATTTACTGTTCTTCTCTAACTCTAAAATGGGAGACTAAAGAAGCAGAAGTCAGAGGATGAAGCTTTTGAGGCTTCTTAGTAAATTAATACAATGGATGGAATCTTGGCACCATTTAGTTGAATAACAAAATTCTCCTTGCTTTGAATGGGATGCGGATTATATAATTTCACACTGTATATAAATATATTGGATTACATATACATGCATGCATGCATGCAAATATAATGTTCAAATTATGCATCAATTGACCAAATTCAGAAAGAATAAGAAGTACGACTCAACATTGTAGATGAGAGGGATTATGTTGAAATTAAGCTATTTCTGAGGGATAGTATAATTATGCCTCACTCCGTATCATTACCTTTCTATTTACACAGCAGTTAATAGCAACATTTTCTCAGAAACACAGTCAAACTCCTACACTTCTGTAGTTGAGCTTCTGGGGTGGTTTTTTTTCCTTCTCAACAGTCCGAGGGATATTTTATCTGACAACTACCTCTTTTCCAAACTCAGACCCGGTGCATGGCCTGACCCATCTAAGAGTATCTGGTCCATTATTAAAGGCACCTAATACTGCAGCCAAGATGTAAAATTACAATACAGTATAGAGTATGCATCTACCACAGAAGGTGTATGTGCATCCCAAGGTTTCTCATATAACCCTATAGCCCATGCTTACACTTGTGTAAGAGAAACAAGGCATTTTTTTGAAAGACATGAGCCTACAAAGGTCAAGAAATTAATTTCTCCTAGAGCGGAGGTATCAGACATATGGTCTGCAGACCAGATCCAGTCCATGGAGCCATAGGATTCAACCCATGGGTTGCTGAGCTAACCCCATGCACCAAGCCCTGCCCTGCGTGCCACATGCAATGCGTGGGCTGGACCTGGAGCCACACATCTTGGGGTTGGTCCAGGGCACACACTGCAACGCAGTCCCCCACTAAACCAGCCCTACACATTGGCTCCAGGGCCTCTCTGAATCAGGCTGTGCTGGAACCAGCATAGAGGGCCAGTCCAGCAGGGCACTGCACACGCACCTCCTATGCTGGCTCCCTGTGCTGCATGCAGCATGTGTAGGCAGTCTAGCCCTGTGTGCTGCAGGCAGCGCACAGGCTAGATCTGGCACCAGTGGCCATGCACAGGGGGTTGGGTCCCAGTCTGGCCCACAGACAAACCCAGTGATCCTAATCCGGCCCATGTGGCCAGATAAGTTTGATACCCTTGTCCTACAGTAACGTTATCAAGACATTTAAATTCTTGCTCTGGTAAGTAGGGACCTACTGAAATCATGATTTTGCAGAAACCATGAAAGCTGGCATTGCCTGTGAAATGTGCTGGGGAGGGGGAAACCAACCAAAAACCAAATAAAATTTTCTGTAAATAAAATGCTGGGTCCCCAGAGGGAGCCAACAGTCCTTATGGCGCTGCAACCCAGCCACACAGCCCACCAGGGGAGAAGGGGGCTGCTAGCATGAAGGGGAGCCCAAGGTGGCTGCTGCCCCTGCCACTCACTGCTTATTGGCTGAGAGCTGCTGGTCATTCAGCCACACCCACCTCCACCAAATCAGCAGAGAAGGGCAGGGGCACATGACAAACAACCATCACAACCAATCAGTGGCAAAGGGTGGGGGCCACTGGAGCTCATTCGCCATAGGCATTGGAGGGCCCCACCATGATCAGTCCACACAAATGGCAACCAGCCCTGCAATCCCCCTGCAAAAATTGGCCAGCGGCCTCCTTGAGTTCAAGTAGTAGGTAGAGCCCTACTGATAAGTAATCAGTTGATACCACTTTTTAGAATAATTGTTGCCCTAGGTGTTACCCCACAGCTGTCAAAAATCCTTCTGCACCGGAATCATTGTTAGAAAGATGATGTTTTGCGTCATCAGAATTAAAACCTGGCATCCAAAGTAGTCTAGTTGTTTCAGGCCTCACGATTAGAATTAAGTCATCTATTCTTATGCTCACTCCTGTGGATGGAAGCCAAAATTTCCTTTTCCTGGGTACGAATCTCCATCTTGCACAGTATGTATGATGATAAGTATGAATAAAAAGATTCTTACTTCTTCAAAATGCATATAGGAACCACTCTCCTTGCTCTTAGATTCCATCAGCAGCAGAAACTGCCACTGAATACTTGAAGCTGGTCACAAGGGTGTCTTCTGCCCTTGATGCCTCTACAATACTAAAGAATGAAATCCCTTACCAATGGAACATGGAAGAAACTTCTGGCAAGAGAATGAAGCCTTTCCTGTAAAACTCCAGAAGCTAGGGAGAAAGAAAAATCTACTGATTTCCAATCAGATTTCTAATCTCTATCTACTGATGAAAAGGAAAAAAAAAAAATAGACAGAAAACGGCATACCCGAATTTGCTTAGTGACTATCGTGGAATCATCATAACTAAACAAATTTTATTTGGAAGGTTACTGTTGCTTTCAGACAGAAAATAAGTTACTTACAAGCTACTGGGATGAGCTAAAGTGTTTTGTGTTTTCACTCCCCTCTCATACAAACTCAGCAGTGAAAAAGAACCCCCTGCCTAACTAACACTTCAATAAAGCTGAATTAGTCAGTGATGTGTCCAACCAGAATCATGCAATCTGCTCTCTTGGGACTACAGATATACCTCCAGAGGCACACTTCAACAACTGCTATTTCTGATCCAAATCACAAGTTGAGTAAGGGGTTGGGTTATGCAAATGTAGTCAAGGGACAAAATTACACGTGTGAAATACTTATTCCCACTGGTGGGTAGGAAGCAAGTTACATGGTCCAAAGCCAAAATTACTGGAAGAGAGGCAACTTTTTCATTTTTTTCATACATAATTTTATTGCCGTTTCCCTAAATTGATTACTCTGTTCCTTTGACCCCAACAAAACAATTTCTTTATTTTTATATGAATCTCGAGTACTTGAAAGTGGGATGTTCTGCCCGGATGAGACACCTTGAAAGGTATACTTCCTTATCTAGGGTTTCTGGGTAGGTACGCAAGCTGGTTTAGTTATTTGACAAGAAGCTTCCCAAAAACACAAATTTTTTTTTGTTTTGCTGCCTTTAACCATCTGCAAGTTTTACACCTGTTTCCTTCTTCATCTTTCATAAAGCTAGTATAAATCTGTGCTATCTGTTAAGAGGACTGCTGTGGAAAAGTTCCTGACTGTCAAGTATAGATGACATTATTTCTGTGGAAAGTGCTGGGGAAACAAAGAATTACAGTACCTTATCAGTATATCTCCTGGCCAGCCACAGAAAGGAACACTCAGATCCAGATTATTAGAGATAAACTGCTTTCAGTTGGGTCAAGCACTACTCCAGAATAGTTCTTTTGTTTTAAATCTAAAGTAGCTGCACAACAGCAAGAGGTGAAGCAACGCTAGTCGATATAAGGCACTGTGAATTATTTTTAAACAAACCACGTTAAATTAAGAAGCACCCTCCAAACAACATTAATAGCATATCAGAAACTTAATGCCAACATCTTATTTTAAAATGGAGGAATAAAAGAGGATGCAGATAATAAATAAAAACTGTTAATTACAGCTCTGAATTGTTAGAATATAATTCTAACACTTGATTCCAGCTTCATTAAACTAACCAAGCTTAAATCCCATAGTTCAGATGGGACAGCAACTGTCTACGTACATATTAGGCTTAGACGTTTAGTGAACCTCTCATTTTGACATTCTAGTTGCCCTTTTAAGTTGTTCTATTCTCTATAAATTGCCTGAGCCTTTGTTGGGAAGAGCAGCATATAAATTGCATGCATGCATGCATAAATAAAAGCACCCAATTGGCATTAAACTTTGGTGACTATACAGTGGAATTTCAGCGGTCTGTATAGGCAGACATCGAGAAACCAGTCAAAAGCTCGTTTGGTCAGAATCCCAGTTCTAGTCCTACTTACATATTGCATTGTCTAAGAAGTATAAAGAAAAAAAGGGTGTAAGCATTTCTCTCACTTGGACTGTAAACCTTTTGGAAGAAGACCATATTTTGTGTATCTGGCAGAACAGTTCAAGAGCTTTTGTTCATCAGCAGGATATTATAAAATTAAAATAATTCTGCATTAAGACAACAATATAGCATTCTAAAATCTTAAAACACAATTATGCTGCACACTGGAAACTGACGTTTGCTTTGTTACATTAGCTCTACAATTCACAAATTTGAAACAAACTCCAAAGGAAAAAAGTCAAAACGGTTTTAAAATATATAAACTTATGTAGAGAAAAAAAAGATATATCTATCTTAAAAATATATAGAGAAAATCTTTAAAATATATAGAGAAACTATACATAAGTTCTCTATATATTTTAAAAGTTTTAGTTTTCACATGCACGCGCGCGCGCACACACACACCCTGAATTATTATGCAGGAAAAGGGTCAGTACAGAACGCTCTTCACTTTTCAGGGTTTCAGAATTCAAATATCTGTACACAGCTTTGGGTAAGTTTCTCTACCAGGAAAAGAAACCTGGGAGAATTCTCCCGCATTTTTTGAATGTGTATAAGCAGACTATGTTAGTGACTGTCAGTTAGCAGCACTAGCATCTTATAATATTTTGACAGACTGAAAGCAAAACAGTGTAATGCATAGCTCTTAATTTAATACTTTAGCTATTTAAGTTGTTACTAAAAATTCAAATTATTATACTATCAAACTAATGTGGGTTTTAAAATAATGAATAAATGTTAAACGCATAACTTGAATGATGGCTTAAAATCGTAATTATAGATAATATGAGTATAAAGAATTAAAGCATTACCACGGGCAACCGAGTATTTTCTGGCTTTAAAACGGAAAAATATATTTTTGTGGGCAGAAAAAATGAAAGAAACTTGGCATTTGTAGTAAATTTTCATCTGATGAAGTCATATTTGATTCTGTATTTTATACAGACACACACACACACACACACACACACACACCACTTTTGTTGCAAGTGTAATGTTCAACTATTGCAAACATGATGAATTTCTACAGGGTAATAAGATCAAGAGATATTTTTGGTTTAGAAGACAATACTTTGGTTTTGGCATTCATGCTGAAAGATAATCCTAAATCAAGAAAAGAGAACAATGTTTATAAAACTAATCAAAATAACCATAAGTTATGTGCAAGCCCAAAGTGGCTCCATTCAAGTTAGAGAATCTCTAACTTACAACAGCTTGTTAAAGACTTGTCATGTCTTGGAAGGCCCTAGTCTGGCAAAAGATCAGAAAACACCTCTCCTCCTTAGATCTTATGGAAAAAGCAGCAATGGAGGTCCTTGAGAATCAATACTGTGACCCTTGATATTGACCATGGCCTGTCTGGTTAAAAACAGCAGGGAACTCCTCAAGCCTTAATAAAAGGGAATTAATACTTTTGATGAGGGACAAGGTTCTTCCACTCAAAGCATACAGTAGAGTGACGGTTTCCCAAGCAATAGATATGTCACCTTCAGTCCATCCTCTTTTTAAACTGACTTAGTTGAGTATCTAGCTTGACAGACACCAGTTTCTCTCTCTCTCACTCCTTAAAATTCCCCATAATTAGGGATACTTCTTTTCAGACTGCTGAAAGGACCTGCCATCTCAGGGTTCTTTTGGATACCCAACCACCCATTCTATTTGTTATTGGCCAAAACAATACACTCTATTCTATTACACACAGATATAGACACAATGAACCAGGTGTTCCTGACCTTCAGCATGGATTATTGTAAATCTAGGATACATGCTGCAATAAAGCTCCAGCCTATCCAAAATACAGCAACCCATGTGCTTAACGACAAAAGTTACCCATCCATTATCTGGTGCTCTGCTACATAATGACTCTGTATTTAATTTAGAGCTGAATTCAGTTAATAGAAGTCAACAAGAGGTGTGCTTCTGCGTATCAGATCACTTCAGACATTTACATCTGAAAAGCTTGCCCACTAACTCCAGTATTACTAAATAAACCATTACAAGTCACATCAGAGGAACATGACGTAGCTAAATTTAAACTTTTCTGTGTATAGATAAGTACTGAAAGTGCCTTTGATATTATAATCTGATTAATTTAGACTATATGCTTGCAAACTTTTATCTGAAGAATTAAACTATGTAAATTATACAGAGGAAAATCTTTGTATTGGTCTGGTGCATAGCAACCCATTTTGTTCAGTTTTAACTCTAAATGTTGAGCCTTGCAGCCTCAAACAATGTCTGCTGGAGTCCGTAAGATTCTTCCCAGCTCATCATAAAGCAATGGCTCACTTCCAAAGGCTCTAAATAACTCAGCTACATGTTACTGTTGGTGTATATTGTTTCACATCTCCTGATGCTGTAATTTACTGATGTCTGCTGAAAACCTAAAAATCAGACAGCAAGCATGGAAACAATTCCCCCTCTCATTTCATACATGCATGTTTGCCCATCCTCAGCAAAGACAATGCCTGGATATTCCCTTAAGAATTTAACTTCGTAGTGCCTGGGAGACACCTTTACTAGAGTTATATTTTAGTCTGGAACCACAAGTACAATGCACTACTTTTTCAGATGCATCAAGATAAAGGAATTGAAATACCCATTTTATCATAGTCTATGATATAAAACAACCTATTTAACAGAGATTTAATCCAAATATTAAACACGGATTCACTTTTTCCCTTGGAACACACCTCAGTTGGCTATAGCACAGACATGAGGATTCCTCTTCAAGATATTCCACCACCATATTCTCCTGCTCCAAACACTTAGCAGCCCAATGTCAGGCTGTTCTTGAAACACACAGATTAATATATCTGGACACAAGACAAAACCATCTGTATCCTGCTCTCCTACCTCCAAAGAAGGAATCCTACAAAAAGTAATCATCAGCATTTGAGAAATATGTACCTCGCCACTGCTTAAAAATAAAACCAAGCAAATAAAAAAGGGCGAAACAAATTTTAAAAGGGGCAAAAAATAGTTTAAGGCCTAGCAAGAAAATGCCATATTTTCAACTGAAATAAATTTTATTTCAACCAAGACATAAATACTCCACCAATTTAAACCCTTGCAGTATTTAGCACTTCTATCATTTTTCCTCTCTAAATCCTGTACTATTAGTCATCAACATTGTGCTGATGGCACGAAAATTAAAAAGTAAATAGCTTTTGTTAATTGTTCAACCTGAGGTAGATGACAAAGCAAAACAGAAAGGTGACCTTGGATTTTAATTAATTATTTGCAATGTCAAAGTTTAGATAGATTTTGTTCTATAAAAACAGTGTGTCAAAGAAAGGCTCAGTGTCCAATTAATAGCAACATCTGTCAATGTGTTGGCTATGTCTGACCAGGGAACATTTTTTTAAAATTGCTCTATAATTTCAATTGGTTTAAGCATTAGTGAATTGTCCTTAGCAACATTTTGTTTTCAAAAACCCATTCTTAAAAGGGATCAGGACCAGTTTCAAAATTATGTTTTTAGAAGTTTTGTTTCCTTACTTTTGTTAATAACCACCATCAAGTTTATTAAAAATTTATTGTAGTTTAAATTTGCCTTCTCTGTTATACTCTGTCACTCCATTTCAACAATAAAGTTGTTCCATATTCTGATTTTCAGAATAGATTCCAAGGTTAGAGTACCTGAGAATGCAATTAAAAACGATGGCAATATCCTAACAATTCCCAAAAATCCACCTGACAGTTGTCTCAATTTCAGTAAAAGTCCACTTCATTTTTGCAAAGGTAATAATTTAGTTGGAATAAATATCTGGTTAAAAACCAGGATAATTTAGTCTAAAGTGCTTGCTTTCAGGGTATGGATTCCTTACTGTAAGACAGACACTGCTTATTAGACCCAGTTTTGGAAACTGTATCTTGGAGCACTGCTTTGCAATCAATTTTGTCTTCCACAAGGAATACAAGGCCTAAGGCCTGTATATACTTACAAACCAAAAAGATGCCACTTCACATAATGGTATTCGCTCTAGGACAAGGACTTTGAAGCTCTACTCTTTCGGCAGTTTTTTCTCCTAGTTGCCAAACATTTAGTTCTTCTTATGCCATTATCTTCAGTCCCAGACTTTGAATTTCCCAGGTGTATTTCATAAGTTTCAACACTATGTCTACCCAACAAAGGAGTATCCAGAAAGCAACAGCCACCTTTACATCCCGGAGGCTCACTTCCTACCAGATTTTTATTCAGTTCAAACTACAGAGGAAACCAATCTACCTTTTCTCTTCCCCATTGCTGCACTGTTTAAAAAGAGAAGGATACAGTACACAGCACTCTAAATGACCCTAGTGCAAAATGAAAACAGCCAACATTGCTAACCCATCTACTTATGAATCCATAACTTAAAGATCACTCTGGAGGAGAAAAAGCAGAGAATGCAGCTAATGAAAACATCTTTGGTTATGTCTGCATAAGCCCGCCTTATGGTATTTTGGTGTAAATGATCTACAATATGCATTTTGATCTCTGATGTACAGTATATGCAAGTGATGTTTATATTTTTTAGATACTGTGTATATTAAAAGGCAGGAGGTTGGGTTGTTTCCACAAGAAATGGTGACAAGTCATCAATTAGTATAGAAAATGAGCATTAGCACATAAAGTCAAGAAATCCCAGCCTCTGGTTAGCTGTGCATTATCTCACCATCATCCATTAAATTATCTATTTATGAAGTTGTCAAGCTGTATAAACAATTAAAAGGTCTGCTTATATATTATCATTTCTGAAAATGCTGAAGATTAGAAAATTTTCCATGAAATGGCTTAAATGAGTTTAGCCTTGAATAGTAGGTATAACTATTAATCTATAGACTGAAATTAACTCTAGATTCCATTACAAATACCTAATATTTAAGTAGATGCATAAGGAACACTGTACCCAACATATTATTAATAATGGTATCACTAAGTTAAAGTTGCTATTAAACAATTGAATAGATGCTATATTCACCATAACAGGAGCATCAAACATACAGCCCGCAAACCAGATCTGACCTGTGGAGCTGCTGTATCCAGCTCACCAGGACAAGTAGGCAACCAAAGGTTGCTGGGGTTTTGACCTGCCACACAACTTGGGGCCCTTAGGCCCAGGTGGACATGGCAATCAGAAGTCAGAGGGCAAGCAAAAACTGATACAGGCCTGGTCATCCTCTGGCTGCTTCACTGACACCACTACAGTGGCTCTAGCTCTTTGACCACTGCTGCACACCCATTTTCCCCTTGCCGTGCCCTTGTGGGAGCTGTCGCCACTGTTTGCCCTGTGCTGGAGCCAAAGCTGCCAGGGCAGAACAAGACACATGGGAGCCCTGAATTCAGGAACGAATTTCTGAATCAGCACTAAAAGTACTACGCTTGCTCAGCTTTCAGACTACAAAATGGATTTGAGCATACAAGACACTTTTCAGGATTTGACTGTGTATGTTACTCATTTCTGTAACGTCTAAATGAACAGAGAACAACACTTTTAATACCCATGCAACTGCTGCAGAATAACTCATTAGTGTTAAGCCTATAAAAGTGTAAAATTCAAACCAAAGAGAGTATTTTTCCCCATTTAAGATTTACCCAACAAGATACACTTAATATGCACCAGAACACATAATTAGTTTAAATTCCAAGCAAAGACCATGGCAATGATACGAATTCTTAAATGCAGTTTAAAAGTAGGCCGCATGTAGAGCTTTTGAATACTTCCTTACGTAATTTGGTTTAAAATGATCCTCTCCGTGTACTGTACTTACAAAAAACAGATACACTTAAGTGCAAAGAACATTTAAAAAAATACAAGAAGTTACTAACAACATGAAACTCATGCCTATAAACTCCTTCATGCCAGAAAACAAATGGAACAATAGGTTTTGCTAAAAAGCTTGCTTTAAAGACTTACCCAAGACAAAGCACAAAAGAAGTTAGAAAAACAGGCTACCAGGCAAATACTAAAAAAAAAAAAAAAAGGAAAAGCATAATATAACCTCACTGGAGGAGAAGCAGCAATTTTTTTTTGGAATCCTTTATTAGTATGGGATCATCTTTAAGGTTCTCACCTAATGATCTTTGACCAATAATCCAAGGCCATTTTAACAGATCATTATAGATTGTATGTTCCAACATACATTCAATATGGACAAAGAGAAAAGTCAATGCATACCTGGCCTGCTTCAAATTTCATACCTAGGAGTACTGTCTATTTGAAGTCACAATAAAGCACGTTTGCAATACGCAAAAGGAATACAGGTTCAAAGAACTAATTAGAAGATATATTTCTACTGACATCCATAATCAAAGAACAAACCAGAAGGACCATGTATCATAGGATCAGTGGAAATACACCTTTCTGTGCTCTGTGAAGCGTTTCAGTTTCTTAAGTCTCATTAGTCTGGCCTGTCAACCATGCTACCAAGCACGTAACATTTTGAAAATATAGCTGAAACTCTTTTTGTTGTTTAAGCTAAGAGAGATTCCCTAAAGTTAACATGATTCAAAACTGAACAGGTGTATTCCTATTTTAACAACTGCACACACTTAGTAGCGCTAGTGTAATGTAAGTGTTTGGTGGCATCAAAATTATCCATATTAACTTAAAATGAAGAGAATAGGGATATGTTGTGGTAAAGCATGTCAGTCAAATAGTCTGTCACAGCCTATGATGTTATATAATGTGGATAAGAGGTAGCTGGTCAGCTATAATTTCAGGAAGTAGATTATGAAAATGTATCAGATTTGTTTCAAGACCAAATACAGCCTTCATGAAGTATAAAATATTACCTAAAGCTTTCTATTAAAAATAAAACCTCATTTATTGCTCAAGATTCTTACTTTACATTACAAATACAGAAGATATCCAAGTTTTCTGGCCTCTGATGGGCTTCTTTTTTCCCTATATTCATTGTTCCAAGGGGACTACTGATGAAGTTTTAAATGACAAACCACTGACCCATTCTCAAGATTACAATTTTTCCATTGAAATGGACAACATTTGCATTTGCTACACAAGTCATTAAAGTGTCTTATTGCCAGTCGGATGGCAAGAGCAGCTCTTTTCTGAGAAATCAGCTAACAGAATTAAAACTATGGCTGTCACTACTCAACACAGCAGGAAAGGAAGAAGAAAAATCAGAACGACAGTCCCTGGGGTGGCCAAATTCATTCTAGTCAGTGAGACTGTGCACCAGCACTTGAGGCATGAAATGCAGACAGATGAGTATAGCAGGTTCACACAGCTCAAAGCAGTGGTATAAGTTCCTTTCAAATAGGCCATGAGGCCTGAGTCTCATATATGTGAGGAAGAAAGAGAGTGAGGCAAAAGAAAAAAGAAAACAAGTCTAAAGAAAAAGCATAAAGAAACTGCAAGGAAAACAACAGGTCAGGAAAGAGCTAAGGTAACAACAGAATACACTAATAGTTACAAGGAGAGAAGGTAAAAGAAAGGCTCAGAAACAGGACAAAATTAAGCAACCCACTTTAGACAGTGCTGAAATGTCATATAAACTAAGTGGTCTACTTAATGTCATTTCTAGAATGACTTCCTGGAGAAAAATAAAGTTTTTCAAACCGTGAAATTTATCCAAACAATACCGCAGATTATAGAATCTGCTCTTCTGTAAAAGCTTACTACCTCCATTTATCAAGCTAAATAAGCATACAAAAACACTAGTAAGAATAAAAGATGCCTGTAGACCAGCAACTACATAGATTTAACTTTCTGCTACCTGTATAATTTATCGTGCACATATTACACCGCTATTTTAGAAATGGCACAGTCTCAGAGGACACTTTCCACATTTTATTTACATTTTAAGACTAACTTTAATCTCAATCACATATCCATACATTTCCTTTGTTTCACTAAAACTTAAATGCATGGTTTATTAGAACAAAGACTGTAAACAAATATTTGCCATGTCCGTTACATGTAACACACAGGAGCTGCTTAACAGAAATACATCCCCCCTTTTATAAATACAGGTATCAAAACAATCCTGAACATACTTCGTGACATTACTAGTAGTCGGCACCCACACCTTTGCAAAAATTAAACAAGATGAGCAATGGTATTCACTGTACCTGCTACTTCAAAACAATTTTAACTGCAGCTCTTTTACTAAGCAAGATGGATAAAGCATGCCATTTATATTGTTCTTTCTTGAGAAATTAATTTTCAGTAACATACATTATGCCACAGCAACCTGACACTTTCTGTTATGCTTTCATCTTGTAAAACTTGAATTCCAAATTTAGGCTATTTCAGGCTTATGCTTAAATGACAGTGCCTTGATAAGAGAAAAATTAATTGTGCTGCCTTTTTTTTTTCCTCCCATAGTGCCTGAAAACATATTGGGCATACATATATTATATATATATATTCTTACAAATGTCCAGGTCATGTATACCAGCTGAAATTCTTTTAATGTGTGGGTGGTTTGCATTGTGAGATTTAATCAAGACATTAACATGAGTAGAAGGTTGTTGTTTTAAGACAGAAGTTTGAGAATCAGCTAAAATTAATTGCTGTAAGTTTGTCCTTCTGGAGGTTGTGGAAGCTTCATATTTTCTTTGGACATCATTAGACGTCTTAGCTCTTGAAGTACGACTTTAATGCTATAAGAATTTTGCCATTTTGCTAACACTGGTATGCTCCGTGCATCCACCTAAAGAAAAAAAAAAAGCACAAGTTATAAAGGGAAAATAGGTGTTTAGACCACGAAATACAACCCCCATATAGTTAACTTCAGTTTACTTAAATACTGCAATCAGAAATGCTAAGATATGTTTACATTTCTTTGCTACTTCTCAACAATGTTACAAATTCACACAATATTTATTAAGGAAGCCAGTATTATATACTTACACACAATTAGGTGTGTTGCAGATCTTGCAATGAAATTAACACAGGTGGGATCCCTACATTCCTTCCATTGAATGGGGAAGGGAAGTCAACCTACACTGCAAAACTAGGGCTATATCTTGGAGTACTGTATCTGTCCACCTCAGCAATAAAATTCCTTACACTTTTAAAAAGTCAAAAATCTAAATAGAAAAAGTCATTTGAAAGTATTAACTAATTACTACACTCATTTTTCCTCAAAGTTGGCTTTCTTTATAAAGGAATCTGCCAAATTTTATAGTGGTCTACATCTCAAAAAAAGAAACTTCCCTTATTCTAAATAATTTTTGTGAGTGATCTGTTTTGAATATTTGATACATGGTTATCCTGATGCTGTAAGAATGACCATTAGCCCCAATAACCAGACAGAAATACCAAAATAATATGAATGTATACCTCCAACTATAAGATCAGAACGTTTCTCAGTTCAGGTTTTATGTGGTTTTGTTTTTTATGATAAATGTTCTTATAGACTCTTATTAAAGACTACTATATATATCAGTTGATAAAATGTGCCCGTTTCTGTTCTTTTATGATACACAAGAGCATAAAATTGTTTTGAATTGGGTTTTTTCCCCCAAGGAGGGCGGGGGGAATTATTATAAAAAGGTGAAGAATCTCTTTTCTGAAATAAAAAAGAAAAGGATCTGCCTAGCAATTTTATTTCAAGAGGAGACAGATTGCTTATATTAAGGCTGCCTGCTTTCTGAAACCAGAGAATTAGACTAAATATATTTTCTGAAGGTAACTAAGGAATTAAGATAACTAATTATTACCTTCATTGTTAAGAAACTAGTAATGAAAATGTGTGAAAAGGAAAATGGAAGTTGGTTGTTTATGCAGTGATCCTTAAACCAATTGAAAAACATGCTAGCTTTAAAAAAAAAAAACAAAAAAAAAACATAAGATTGCATTAAGCAAGGTTTGACAGGGGCACTGCTCAGACAACCTTTATAATTACTAGATTGTTTTATTGTGCAAAATAAAGAGGTACTATGCAAGGGGAGGGGAAAAAAGCAGCTACATTATTGCAAACAGTTTCTTTCTTTGTCACTGCAGGCTTCCAAATAAGAGCACTAAATTAACTAACAGGTGAAAAAGAAAAAAAACAAAAACAAAAGTAAACCACCCCATCTCCATAGCCATTTCCTGTGCTACCAAGAAGGAGCTCAGCTAAGGAAAAGCTCCAGGTTTGGTGCCTTCCCAAATCCCACAGTTCTTCTGTAGACCCTTCCCCACCCTTATAGGCTAGGATGAGATGCAACATGAGCAAACAAGGGGTGCTGCACTGTTCTCCAAATCTGCAAGGACTGGACAAACATCACAGAGGTTTTGTGAGAATTAGCTCAGTGGTTCTCATCCTTTTTGATCCTACTGCCCACTGCGCTGGTGGTCCGTGTTACAGAGGGGCAGCAGCCACAGAATTCAAATTGTGGAATCCAGTAAACCCAAGCTCACCATATTTTAGGGAAGGTCAAATGGGAAAGGGACAAGGGACAGATTCTAATGAAACACAGTAAACTGTGAATTTACTGGACAGACAACTCTGAAGGAAAAAAAACTAAAATGACCTACAACAGATTAATAGGAAGACACTAGAAGACCTTTGCAGCAGAGGATTCCCAGTCAAAAGATGAAGAAAGTAGGGAGGGGAAAGAAGGAAGGGGTAAGAAGAAAGTCTAGTAGACAAACATGATGCAGAGCTAAATTGGGGGGGGGGGAGGAGGCAAGACAGAGACTAGACAGGCAACTGCAGCTTTATATAAAAAGAAAGAGGAAAATTATGGAGCTAACTAAAAGACTTCCCCTTTTACTTACAGACTGTTGACTGCCCACTAGCACAATTTTCCCCATACTTCATCCGTTTCTCTTCTTTAGACCTTAACTAAATTGGGGACTGGCTTCTAGTACAGCCATCTGTGCTTAAATACTACCACTACTGTACCACTGTTGTCAGGTAAAGTCACTAATTGCATGGATAGAGATGATCGGTTTCAAGGCAGGGGAAAGCTCCACAAGTGCAAATAGTGACTTTCTTGTCTTCACCAAGGCAAGTCAGAGACAGTAAGCTCTTTATACTGCTATAATAAAAGTATTTATTGTATTTCAAGCCGCTTCATTTAGTGTACATCACCAGCTTTCATTTCATAGCAGATCTTGCAGGCAGTAAAAGTTTAGCTAAGCCTTTTGCCTCTATTGCTCGCCTAATTTTAGATGTACAGCATTACACATAGTGAATTTACTTTACAAAAAGTTCAATATTCAGGAACCTGAAATGAGAAGGAGAATTCATGGGTTCTTACTGCACTCAGAATAGTTAAATATATCCAATTCCTGCTTCCTGTCATCCCCCGCCCCAACCCTACCCCAAATATGCATCCATGAGTAAAAGGAAGAGGAAATTCCAGGGTAAGCTAAAAGCTAGAAAGCTAAAAATTGAGGACTAAGCTATTTTTATTTTAACAACATAGCCAACATAAATCTTTAAATAATGGCAGAAGTGGCAACAATATACATAATCCAAAAATAACCAAAGAATTCTTCTATTTTATTTAAACATAACAAAATAAATAATTTTAGAAGAATGCTGCAAAATGTTCAGTGTTTATAATGTTTCCAATAGCTTAATTTAAAAAAAAGTAGCAAACTGCTTAGTCTACTATAAACACATTCAAAACGATGGCTGGACAACGTAGTTTATAGAATTATAATTGACAGAATCCCAAGCTAATTTAAAAGAAGAAACAAGCACTTCCAGCTGTAAATGGATTTTAAACAAACAGAAGTGATTACAAATGCAGGGAGACACCAACAGGCTGTTAAAGAATATTAAAAAAGAAAAAAAAAAGACGTCCTTGAAGACCATGAGAAAATAAATACTGCATCACAGCACAACCTGCATTTTATCAATCTATGGTACACAGACTAAGAACCTAAACCCCATAGCATTAAGAAATATAATTTAATTTTATAGCAGTGATACCTTCTCTGGAGAATAACTAATTTTGCCAGGTTCTACTCGTGTACTTGGGCCAGCTTTTCAAAACTAGCTTCCCAAATTCAGTGCACAAATCCAGCAGCTGTGTATACAAACTGATCATTTGGAAATTAAGTGCTCATATGCATGACCAATAAAGGCTGCCAGCATTTGAAAGAGATGTCATATTCTGAACTTAAAGTGAAAATGAAATGAGTCTTCTGCTGACCCTATTTCCCTTTGCCCCTAATTTAAGAAGTGAGGGTAAAGGTAGGAAAGAAGATAATCCTGATCTTTATTAAATTCATATGCATTTATCAATGTGAAGGCCTCCAAGGAGAGTTCCCTCCACTTTTTCCCATTCACTTCTACCCATAATTCCAGAATTTGCTAAATTACTACTGCTCCTTTTGGATCCATGCATTGAACTCTGTATTAAATTCCTCCTTAAAATCCTTCTTTGCCAGGAAATCTCAGAGCTAGACTCCCCTAAGAATGCCATCAGCCATACATCACTGAGAGGGGCACAGAGTAGGAACACTAGAGGTTGCTTGAAGTCAAATCAGTTCTACTCAAGAGAATTTAACAACCTTGAAGCAGAGGAAGGGGAAGCAAACAGGAAACCATTGAAGCCAAACATCAAAAGCATGCCCAAAGCAGAAATGCAAGAGTAGCAACAAGAAATGTACTGGAGAACTGTAGAGTACCTTAAGCAAAATGCAAAATGAACTCAAAAGCAGGCAAGAAGGATGTTCTTGTGGTTAAAACACTGGACAACACCTCCTAAGATCTAGGTTAAATTCTCCATTCTGCCATAGCCTTTGTGGGATCTTGAACAAGTAACAACTTTTCAGTGCTTCAATTCTCCATCCATAAAATGGACATTTTGTTTATCTTGCTTGTAAACACTTAATAAAAGTGCAGATGCTACATAAATGGGGTTCTGATTTTGAACCTTTGGGAGCTATTGTAATACAAATAGTAGTAAACCACTGTGCACAGACTATAAATAACAGTGAAAGTATGTCTTCCCTCAGACACTAGTTAGAAATACCACTATGTTAAGCAGTGTATTTGAAATTAAAGCATTATAGATTGTTCAGGTTATTAAATTTTGGACTAAGATTACTTTGTTAAAATGTGACTAGTCTTTAAAAGTAGCAATTATTAAAACTCTTGTATACAAAAGGAAAGAGAATTTTAAGGAAAATCCTTCAAAACAATGAATGTGGCTAGCAACTGGAATCTCTGAAAAAAAAAATGAAGAAATAATCGTGTTTAATTCACCTGGGTAATTCAAGTGTCTGTATAATATTATTTTATGTTAATACTGTGTTTCTGCCAGGGGGATTCTCTCTTACAAGACTAACATTATTAGACTTTATTAAATGTTTAACTGAAAATTAAAGTACAGGTTTCCCTCGCTTTATGCGGGTTCTGTATGTGTGAATTTGCTCTTATGCAATGACCTTTTTTATACCAAAAATTTGATAGATGCGAGGTAAATTCACTCTTACGCAATCGGTGTGCTAGAAGCCCGCAGTCAGCTGCTTTGTGCAGTGCATTGTGGGAGTGATACGCACCAAAATATAGTCTCCTGTGTGGATCTGTGCTCCTCAACTGTTATCTGCGACGTGCGTTTCTGTAGTTACCATCCCCATTATGGTAACATTCACTACCACCCTGTGCTAGTGTGCTGTCTGCTGTTAGTGATCACCAAAATTGCTTGTAAAAGTGGTAGAAATGGGTCTGGAGGTCAGTATAGTCAAGGTCTTGGAACATATCCCTATTTGTTCCATTGTAAAGTGTGTTCCCTTTATGTGAATTTGAGTTATACACCGTTCTCCAGGAATGCATGTACAGTATAAAGTGAGGGAAAACCTGTACTAATGAGACATACATATACTTCTAGCGCCTACAGCTCCTCAGCTTTTGAGAACAGGAGGATTATACCAATATTCTCTAATCCAGTGGTTCTCAATTAGTAAGCCATGGGTGGGTGTGGGTGGACACAAAGGAGGAAGGGGGGGCATGGACAGATCAGCTGACACAAAACAACATTCCAGAAGCAGACGCCTCCTGAATAGAAAGCAACAGAGCTACCTTATGATGTTCCTGTTCTGAAGCTAGTATATGCGTGACTAATTTGGTTGTTTCTACAAGAGGACCTCAAGAGACCATGGGCCATACGATCGAGACAGTTGAGAACCACTGATCTAATCCTCCCATCTGCTTGATGCTATTTCAGCTTTACAGATCTGGAAACATGGGAGAGGGGTTAAGCAACTAACTGAATGTCAAAAAAGGGAGTCAAGAACAGAATCATGCACAGAGCTCAGGTCTCTATCAAACTGACCGCCATGTGCTCTAACTTCTGCAGCGTGCTATGCTCTCAGTTTAAGAGGCCAACTTGGAGCACTAGTGGTTGGTACAGTGCTGTGCCACGAATTAGCTGTAAGAGACCAGCATGACATGCACATTAATTAAGCATATCACACAGAAAAGTGTTTTGCAAACATTTTGTAAGCAGTAAACAACATTTTGCCAAGGGTACATGCCTGTTAGCAGACTGCCCCTAAGGTTCGCAAGATCTGCAGATCCAAGACAGCTTGCCAAGCGGACTGCCTCTGTGGCAGGAACCAAGTAATTCCACCAAACAGACTGCCCCTGAATCAGAAATCTCAAGGCTGATCTTGAGACTTCCTCCCTTTTCAGGAAGAATTTGATAAGTAGGGGTGTTTGTTGTGAACAACAAAGCTACATTTTGAGACGCAGAAATCTTCTCCAAAAAGGAATTTGCTTTCTCCACCCAGGTCTATTTTATTTAGATGAGGAGACCTAACCTAGACAGTCGTTTAAGATGATCTGAAACTCACAGGCACATTCACATATAAAACAAAGAAAAAAATTCTTCTCCACCACTAAGCTAGGGAGCTAATTACTTGTTTTTAACTCTTGGGAAGAATCTAAAACGAAACTATATAGTAAAGCTCTCATGCACATCCAACATGGCTGATTCTCACATGAACATTTAGCACTCATACTTATTCCAGAACAGAGCTTAGGTAAAGGTCAATGCCTGGTTGGCAAACACAGATTTTTATTGATAGAGGAACCGAAGTAAAGATTTTCACTATGTAAAAGATTATGATCAAAATAACTGTCAAAATTACTTTAGAGACTTTCTGAAACACTGCAGAAAAGAACATCAACAAGCATACTATGCTGCTGCCAAAGAGTGCAGGAGGAGAACCTACTACTCCTTTTCCAGTGGAATAAAGGTACAGTCTCTTTCAGCTCTTTTCAACTGTTTATTACAGGAGCATTACATAAAATAGTCCCAAAAGAGATACTATGTTATCCTAAATATTCACAATTTACACTATGAAATCAGTATAAGGAAAGGAGAATAAAGAGCTGTTCCTTGAGCTGTGAAAAGGGTTAGTGAAAATATACAATCACCACTTGAACTATTAAAAATGAGTTACTGGGTTGGAAGAAGTGAGAATAAGAAAAGGCAAGCCTGTTCATTATCACAGACATTTGTTAGCTAAAAGCAGTAGCCAAAACTGTGGAGGCACAAAAATGATCCTTAGAAGGCAAATAAGGCAGTTGCTGTCAAGAGGCCTGAGCAGTACAGTATTTCATATTCCTGGGTAAACTCAAAACACTCTGCATAGAATGACTGTAGGGAAAGCACACCCAGGCTGCATAACACGAAGTCATTTTGTATAAAAGTAGCAGCTGTTTCTTTTTCTTTTTTTTTTTTCAAATGTGTTCCAATATTGTAATTAACATTAGACTTCACTGACAAGCTACTTTGGAATAAAACTCCAATCTAAAATGTATATATCATGCAAGCATTAAAATGTGCTGAAATATAATCTGTATAATGAATGATTTAAATACAAAGACACATTCCCACACACCTATATCCTCATCAGATTTTCTACTAAAAATAAAACTGCACAGTAAGAAGGTGCGGTTGGTCTTACCATTTCAACTTACCATTCCATTGGAATTATTTATTCCATTCATATTAATTTTAGTTACAAATCTAACTGTTGGAGGTGCTTCGGGATATTTAGGTCCACACTCTACTTTCAGACTGTATATTCTGTTTTCATAGTTTGTCTAGAAAGCAAAAAGACAGACTAATGCACATTACTGAAAGTTTAAGTACTTGAAAAATAAACTAGCACAGGCAGAAAGACTCAGGAAGAATATCCAATACGATTATTTTAACTCTGTATTGTTTGTTGATGCCTCTGAAGTACTGTATGATGCATCACAGCTGAAGTGACCTGCATTAGCTGCCCAAGGTTACACACTTTAAATAAGACATAATATGTGATCAACATCTAAAAGTACTTGCTTTTGGCATCCAGAATGCTATACAAAAATGAAAATGAAGAATTAAGAAGTCGAAAGGAAGAGGACTAATCCTGATAAACCACAGGCCCTGACCCTGGCTCAAGGGCCAATTTACCTACACTTGAACAAGCTGCTCCCACCATCAAAAGGATAAAAACTATAATACTCAGCAATCAGGAAAAGGGAAGAGGTAGATCAAGATAAATCACAAGAAGAGCCAAAAAACAGTCCAGAAAAAAAGAGAACAAATAAATGAAACTTGCAAAACATAGTTCTAAAAGGGAACTCCAGGGCAAAAACGCCAGGAGTCAAATTCCACAGTTGAGGGTTCATAAGTAAAGGAGCCAGAATAGAGAGAAAACCAACCCAAGTGCCAGAGGCATTTGTGCTCAAATAGTTAGGAAAGGGTTTATGAAAAGGATCTCAGAACTATGATATTTAACTGTACTCTCATATTAGTACCAAGTTTCAAAAGGCAGATATAATAAACTCTTTCTCTGATCTCCCAAGGGGTGACCACAGAAATATCCACCTCATCTATCTGGTTACAAATATATTTATTATTTTCAAAAGAAGGGCTATTCAATGTTACAGTAGTCTAGCTTTGATCAAGATTGAGGGAAGAAAAACTGTGGTCAGAATAACTGACCTGAATTTCCTAAATAAGCTACTAACATTAGTGGTTACATTTGACTACACAGGCCAGAATCAACCCACACTGTACATCTGCCTCACTAGCACCAGTATATGGATATATATATGAATAGTGGGAACTTGAAATAGTCAATACACACATATAAAAAACTACCCACAGTCACCACCCTTGAAATCATGTGCACCAGGTAGGTGCCACACTCTCCAGCAAAAATGTCACCTCTACAGTCCAATAATCAAGATCCAATTAGAAAGACAGAGATTAGAAACCACAGTAATGATGCCACAGTAGAGTGGGTAATAACTTCCTTGGGAGCCCATACACTTTGAGCAGCAACACGGAAAAAAGACACAGGGAAGACCTCTGACTGGATACTAGATAGTGTTCATAATTGTTCTGTTTTCTTCCCTTACGGGAAGGCGAAAGCCATCAGACAAGACAGACATCCCATCTGCTTCTAGGGACCAGCACTATCGCCAACACCTGCATTAAAGGTTGCTGAAAGGGCTGAGTGCCATTAAGATGGTTCTTTATCATTCAGTGCCAGGAGGAGATTGTCAACTGCATTAACCAGGACTGTCTTGATGTCTCAGACAGTCTAAAAATTCCATTATGTCCAGATATGTCTGAAGCTGTACAATCACTATTTTTCTAAAAATGGAGTTCTAAAAAGATTCAAAACCACAGAAACTGCAGTCACAAGTCAGAAACTACTAATCCACTGGCTACAAGCTACCACAATCCTTTATTACTAATAGCGAAAAAAGACCCCCACCTCTAAAGCTGAAAGCCCAGTGAAATTAAGCATGGGCCTACTAAAAAATGTCAAATATGCTTCATCTATAGCAGTGGTTTTCAAATTCCCTAAAGTCATGGAACCCTTTCACATCACTTGTTTTGCCATGAAACCCAAACTCCTATCCTAAAAACTCATGTGGAGCCAGATAATCCAGCCACATGATGGCAGCGTGTTGCCACCCTGTCTGATCTGCCATTACCCCCAATCTCTCTGTGGATCACCTGATGACCTATCACAGAACACACACTGAAAATCACTGATTTATGGCAAAAAAAAATAAAAGAAAAAGTGCACAGATAGGAAGGCATGACTGGATGTTTTAACGGACAGGTAATGCAGTCCACTACCCAAGAAACATGAGACTGTCTATATTACAGATGGGACAGAGTATGTATTCATCACTACATAGAACCAGTAGCATTTTGCTCTCAGCCACTAAGGAAGCCCTAGAAGGATGCCCTGAAAATGACAAGTGCTCCTATTTACCTGGTGCAGTAAAACCCAGATTTTTTGTAGAGAAATCATTCGTAATCTAGTTAGTTAACAACAGGTTGCCAAATAGAGAATAAACTTCAGAACTGGGTGCTGCAGCCTTTATTTCAAAGGGCACTACTCTAAGCAGCTGGCATACAGCTGCAGTGCCATGCAACTAAATCGGAGAAGTGGCATCTTTTGAAATAAAAGGCACTACAAACAGATGGAGAACCACAGACGTCCCAGGCAGCTGCCTGCAGTACCTCTGTATACCCCTGGCTGGTTCACAAAGCCCCATTTTCATAGGGGAGGTTAGAAATGGGAACCATCTACAGGGCTCTAACGTATCAGTATTTGCTCAGAAACCCTATTTCCTCTGTCTGAAACAGCAAAATACCTTCATCATAAAAGCAGACAGAGGCAGAGCTCAGTGAAAGTTTCAAGTGAAACAACTTATTTGCTGAAAATGCATTGGGTGATCCAATTCACAAGCAGTTTGGGGGGGGGGGGGGGGAGGAGCAGAAAAAATGGAGGCATCATAGTTTTGTTTGAATGTTTCCCAAATAAACCAACTCATGTGCAACTTCCAGATGAAGTTTACCCAATTATTTTTTAAATAAAAATCCACTGAAAACTAAACATTTTGTTTGAAATCAAACAAAATGCTGTGGTTGACAATCATTTTGAAGAGCGAGGTGAACTAAATAAAATAAATCAATGATAGAAATTAGGGTTGGAAGGGACCTCGGGAAGTCATCTAGTCCAACCCCCTGCTCAAAGCAGGACCATCCCCAACTATATCATTCCAGCCAAGGCTTTGTCTAGCCAGGTCTTGAAAACCTCCAAAGATGGAGATTTAACAACCTCTCTGGGTAAACTGTTCCAGGGTTTTACTACCCTCCTAGTGAGAAAATTCTTCCTAATATCTAACACAAATTTCCTTTGCTGTGACTTGAAACCATTGCTCCTCATTCTGTCATCTACCACCACTGAGAACAGCCTGGCTCCACCCTCTTTTTAACCTCCCTTCAGGTAGTTGAAGGCTGCAATTAAGTCCCCTCTCAGTCTTCCCTTCCCTAGACTAAATAAGGCCAGGTCCCTCAGTCTTTTCTCATAAGTCATGTTCCCCAGCCCCCTCACCATTTTTGCTGCCCTCCACTGGACTCTCTACAATTTGTCCACATCCTTTCTGTAGTGTGGGGGCCCAAAACTGAACATAGTACTCCAAACGTGGCCTCACCAGTGCTGAATAGAGGGGAACAATCACTTCCCTGCACCTACTGGCAACACCACTACCAATGCAGCCCAGTATGTTGTTAGCCTTCTTGGTAACTAAGGCACACTGCTGGCTCATATTCAGCTTATTGTCCACTGTAACCCCTAGGTCCCTTTCTGCAGAGCTGCTGCCCAGCCAGTCAGCCCCCAGCATGTACTGGTGGATGGGACTGCTTCACCTTAAGTGCAGGACTGTGCACTTGTCTTTGTTGAACCTCATTAGATTCCTTTTGATGCAATCCTCCAATTTAAGTCACTCTGAATCCTAGCCCTACCCTCCAGCCTATCTATCTACTACTCCCCACAGCTTGGTGTCATCTGCAAACTTGCTGAGGGTTCACTCTATGCCATCTTCCAGGTCACTGATGAAGACACTGAACAAAACTGGCCCCAGGACCAAACCCTGGGGCACTCCTCTTAATACCAGCTGCAAACTAGAAATCGAGCCATTGATTACTACTCTCTGAGCCTGACGCTCCAGCCAGTTTTTTATCCACCTCATAGTCTATTTATCCAGCCCATACTTCATTAGCTTGCGTACAAGAATGTTGTGGAAAACCATATCAAAAGCCTTGCTAGAAATCAAGGTACACCACATCCAGTCTCCCCACATTCACAGACTCAGTCATCTCATCAAAGAAGGCAATCGGGCTGGTCAGGCATGACATGGCCCTGGTGAATCTATGTGGACTGTTCCTAATCGCTTCTTTCTCCTCCAAGTGCTTAGAAATTGATTCCTTGAGGATCTGATCCATGGTTTTTCCAGGGACTGAGGTGAGGCTGACTGATCAGTAGTTCCCTGGAGCCTCCTTCTCTTTCTTAAATATGAGCATTATGTTTTCCCCTTTCCAATCATCCATGACCTCCCCTGATCAGAATGAGTTTTCAAAGATGATGGCCAGTGGCTCTGCAATCACATCAGCCAACTCCCTCAGCACCCTCGGGTGCATCCCATCCAGCCCCATGGACTTGTACATGTCCAGCTTTTCTAAGTAGTCCCAAAGCTATTCTTTCACCACTGAGGGCTGCCAAGCTCCTCCCCAGACTACTGCACCAGGCAGCACAGTTTGAGTGCTGACCTTACCTGTGAAGATCAAGGCAAAAAAACACCAAAAAAACCCCAAAAACAAATAAACAAACAAAAACCCTCAAAAAAACACTGAGCACTTCAGCCTTTTCTGCCTCCTGTCACCAGGTTGCCTCCACCATTCAGTAAAGGACCCACACTTTCCCTGATCCTCCTCTTGCTACTGACATACTTGTAGATACCCTTAACATACCTTGCTAGCTGCAACTCCAATTGCACTTTAGCCTTCCTGACTTCATCCCTGCATGCCTGAGCAATGCTCTTATATTCATCCCTAATTATTTGTTCAATTTTCCACTTCTTATAAGCTTCCTTTTTTGTGATTTAGTTAACTGAAGAGCTCCCTGCTAAGCCAAGCTGGTCTGCCATACTTGCTAGTGTTCTTGCACATTGGGATGATTTGTTGCTGCACTCTCAATAAGGCTTCTTTAAAGTAGAGCCAGCTCTCCTGGACTCCTTTCCCCCTCAGACTGGCTTCCCAAGGGATCTTGCCCAGAAGTTCCCTAAGAGAGTCAAAGTCTGCTTTTCTGAAGTCTAGGGTCCCTACTCTGCTGCTCTCTGTCCTTCCTTTCCTCAGGATCCTGAACTCAATCATCTCATGGTCACTGCTGCCCAAGGTGACATCCATTACTACATTCCCCACCAATTCATCCCTGTTTGTGAGCAGCAGGTCAAGAAAAGCATGGCCCCTAGGCTGGCATCTCCAACACCTGCACCAAGAAGTTGTCCCCAACACGCTTCAAAAACTTCCTGGATTGCCTGTGCACTGCTGTAGTGCCCTCCCAGCTATGTCAGAGTGATTAAAGTCTTCCATGAGAACTAGGGCCTGTGATCGGGAAACTTCTGCTAGCTGATTGAAGAAAGCCTCATCTACCATTTCCACCTGGTCTGGTGGTCTATAGCAGACCCCCATCACAAAATCACCCTTGTTACACTCCCCTCTGACCCTAACCCACTCAACAGGCCTATCTCCAGTTTCATCCTGGAGCTCTGAGCAATCATATGGTTCTTTTACATAAAGTGTAACTTCTCCTCCTCTTTTCCCCTGCCTGTCCTTCCTGAATAGTTTATACCCATCCATGACTGCACTCCAGTCATGCAAGCTCCCACCAAGTCCCTGTTATTCCAATCAGGTCTTAGTTCTGTGACTATGAAAGGACTTCTAGTTCTTCCTGCTCGTTTCCCAGGCTCCATGCATTTGTGTACAGGCACCTGAGGTAACTAGTTGATTGCCCTGATTTTGCAGGAACTATAAGAGCACCTCCCCTTCTGCCTGCTCTTCCTCCCAGGCTCCTGTTTCCCCACTTACCTCACGGCTTTGGCCTCCATCCCGCAGTGAGCCTAGTTTAAAGACCTCCTTACTAGGTTAGCGAACCTGTCTGTGAAGACACTCTTCCCTCTCTTTGTCAGGTGGATCCCATCTCTTCCCAGCAATCCTCCTTGGAAGAACAACCCATGGTTGAAGAAGCCAAAGCCCTACTGGTGACAACACCTGCACAGCCAAGTGTTGATCTGCAGGATGCACCTGCCCGGGCTCCTTCCCTTGACCGGAAGGATCAACAAGAACACAACCTGAGCCCCAGACCCCCTCACCCTTTTACCCAGAGCCCTGCAGTCACTTTTCATCTGCTCAGGGTCTCACCTGGCAGTATCACTGGTGCCCACATAGATAAGCAGCGTGGAGAAGGGGTCAGAGGGCCAGATGAGCCTCAGTAGCCCCTCCATGGCATCTCGGATCCGGGCAAGCAGCAGACCTCCCGAGACAACAGGTCAGGTCAGCAGATGGCTCCCTCCGTCCCCTGCAAAAGGAAGTCTCCAAACACCACCACCCATTGCTTCTCCTTGGTGGTGGTCATCTCAGCCCTTCCACCATGGTGAAGCCTGGCCTGTCTTCCTTCAGCAGTGGAACGTGCTCCTCCCTCTCTGTTGCTAGGGCTGCACATCTCTCCTCCAGATGAACCACTGCAGGCAGAGGTAAAGATCTCTGCTTGCTGCCAGAAGTCACAAGTCTCCAGCTTCCACCTTCTTAGGTGTCCATGTCCTCTCCCTTCTCTAGTACTGCCTCTGGCATTTCTTCCTCCACAGTCCCAGACATCTCCTTCAGCATCAAATCAATGAACTACTCATGACGGAGGGTGCTTCAGAGCCTTGCCACCTCCTCCTGTAGCTCTCTTGCCTGTTCCCTGAGACAGACCACCAGGAGGCACCACTCACACCACAGGCACCCCCCATCCTGGCCATCACTGGAAGGAACGTTCACAAGCCGCAGTCCCCACGCCGCCAAACCTGGACCTGGGTAGAAGCGTCTACGGTAAGTGGTCCTGCCTGGACAGAAACCTCACACGTGCAAGCTCAGGCATTTGCACAGCTCAAGACAAATCATGTAGAAGAAACTCTTAACACTCTGGACAGCATTAGCTATTTCCTCTATTTCCAGCCAGAAGCTACACATGTTCTAAGGTGCTCTGCTTGTCCATCATTTCCATCTTTCTATCACCCTTAAAATTACATATGGTGCTGTAGTTGGCTTGGATATTAAGTGTCATGATTAAATGCCTTTCATAGTCCATAAGTACATTCAGCTATTATTTTTGAATATATGCACTCTTAACTAGGCAGCATGACAACATTTTGATCCTGTTTCCATTTAATATCAAACAATTAGGAAACAAAGAAATTTAAAAAATGCTAAGAATGTCTTGCATGGTGTAATGTGATTTTTAAAAGCACAGTAATCAAGAGTAAAAGAGAATGAGTTAGGCCAGAAAGTGAAGGAAGATGTATGTGAAAGACAATGTGAATGGTTTTACCAATGCACCTGAATCACAAGCTACCTTGGGTTCCTATTCACCAGAAACAGCCATGGGTGGATCCAGGATGTTGCAAAGTGGGGTGTAGAAGTGACCGGTATGGCTGGGGTCCTGTTCCCACCTTCCCTCCCCACCTCTAGTGGGACAGGCACACCATGCCACAAGAGCCCCTTTTAAAGTCCCCAAATCATGCAAGAATCCTCACATCCTCACTCTTGGCACTCCTTCCCCCTTCTGCTCCCCTCTATGCTCAGCATCCTTCATCCTTCCCTCCCCTTTGCTTCCTCCCCTACCTGCTTCTGCTACTGTCCCCAGCTGCCCCAGGAGTGCAGGGAGCTCCAGAGCTGCTTCTGCCCTGCTCTAGCTAGGCTGAGTAGGGAGCTGGACTCAGCTGGGGACAGCAGCAATGGGGGCAGGCAGGTTTCCTCCTACCTAAGCCTGTTCCCAGGCTGGTGGGGGAACTCCTGGGGGGGGGGGGGGGGTGGAAATCAAGAAGGAAGAAGAACCCATCCACTGCTGTTGCTGTCCTAGGCTGAACCCAACACCTTGCACAGCCCAGTTGGAGTGCAGCAGAAGTAGCTGTGGAGGTCCTTCCACCCCACAGCAGCCAGTGACAACAGCAGTGATGGGTGGTGAGGCAGGGGTGCGCCACTGAGTACAGAGGGGAAGGGAGGGGAGAATTCTTACCTGATCTGGGGACTAAGTCCCTGGGTGCTGCTCGCATGGTGTGGTCTGAAAGGGAGGTGCACCCACCTCTGGTAACAGCCCATCATTCAACTGTCTTAATAAGAAATGGGCCAACATTAACTACACAGTCACTTGTGACCTAGAATTACCAATGTTTTTTTGGCTGTCTGACATCACACCTGGGCCACAATATTAACTACCACTAGAATCTGAACTCTTCAGTACTGGTTCCAGTCTTCCGTGGCTAATAAGGGTGCAGAGCATTAAGAGTTCAATATTTTTTTACTCCAACTTACTTGATTACTTCTGTTCACTCTTATCCCCAACCCATTTTCAACTTCTACAAGACTGATACCTCTCCTACTGCTTTTCAACATGAGGCCCTGGATAGACATGGTTTGAAACACTCCAAATGCCTTGGAAATGCTCCAACTATCAATCATACAGATGAAAGAGTGAAACATTTGGGGGGGGGGGGGGGATGTCAGAAGACTGAATAACACCCCCTTACTGCACCACCTGGCTAGTGAACAATGCTACTGTGTGCAATCACAGACATTTTGAAGTACTCTGAAAAAAAAAAAAAGTGTAGGGTAGTGCACATCTATGCACAGCACTAAAGCCTATGAATTTGAAGTGTTCCAAATCTGAACAGAATTTGGAGTGCTTCAAATACACACTTGACCATGCCCTAAAAACAGCCTTTTCCACAACCTCTTCACGATACATGCCTAAATCCACACAGAGCTTGAAATCATTTTAGCTTGTTAATGTAAAATGTTTAATAATAATAAATGTGACATAATTCACTATGTAAAAAGTGAAAGCAAGTAAAAGCAAAGGACCCCCTTCACCCAGGTCCTATGAAGGACTGGCCAACTCTGCACAGCCCCAACTGTCATCCAAATCCCTGCCTCAGAACCATCCTAACCCAATCCTTAAAACAGTCAGGGTTCTAGTCTGCTCTGCTAATAATTACAATCTAGAAGGCTTTCTTCTGGGCTCTAATGAGAAATAACCAAGTAATTATGTGGTCTTTAGAGATGATTCTGTGTGGGTTTTATAGAGATGCTACATTAAGATATTGTGTGGTATCAATACAGTTAACAACACTGATTAGCCTGTCACTTAATTCTGCAAATTTCTCACATTCTAGCCATCACAATATTTCTAAGGATACTGCTTCACTGCAGAATTAAATCTAAAAAGGATGGATGATATGTAGTGAAAGGGCAGTTGCACATCCCAACAAAACCTGAATAGGATAACCTGGCTAATACTAGCCACATCTCCGTGTTAATGATGGAAACGCTTTAATATATACTTAATACCCCAGGCAGCAACAGCTTCAAAGGATAACTCCCTCACACAGATCACTTAGTAGCAGGCAACCATCAAGCCTCTAAATCAGCATTTCTGGACCTTTTTCAGTCAACAAACCCCTCAGTCTCAGGGTGAGACTTCACGTACCCCCTTTCAACAGGAAATTAATTTTTCGACCTGTGTTAGACAATGAATGAAATATATCTCATGTATCCCCTGATGAGGCTTCACGTACCCCCTGGGGGTATATGTACCCCCGGTTCAGAACCGCTGCTCTAAATCATGGTGTACATGTAAGAGGTTAAGTCAGGTGCCTGATGAATCCACTTGCATAGAGTCCTGCAACTATCACACCAATACCTCCAACACGTGTGCCTAGGCAAGAGTATAAAGGCTGCCCAAAACCTAGCCCTCCTCCCCCCCACCCATTAGACCTTTGAGACAGAATCCAAAGGCCAGACTGAATCTAGATGTTCAGTGCCTTAAGGGTTGTTCCTTCTTTAATAATAATACAAGTAATTGAGGACATGTGGAATTGCAATCTTTGCTAAGTCAAAGAAAAGCATACAAACTGCCTGCCATGTGAACTTTGGGCCAATGAAATGTCCCTATGCAGCTCCTCCTAGCCTTTCCACAAATTTTAAGGAATTCAGACTTGGATGTGGAAAACTCTCCACTGCTATCTACAAGCCTGTTGGCATACATCTGTATATACTAGATATTAGCCTCACATATTTAACTCAAGTGAATCTGCAGGCTCCGACTAGCTATAAATTGGTGATAACTTGTGACAGACCACCATAACTATACTTTATAACATGTTTCTAATTTATTTACTCTCTGAAATACAAGTTTAACACAGGATTTTATGCTGTCTACAAACTTAAGAGAAAAGTTTTTACTTGCCATACTGACCCTTGGTGGCCCAATAATCATGCCTGTCCACCTTGTAAGCGTCATATCTTCATCATCCTCAAGTCCCCAGCTTACTGTACCATCGCCTACTCCTTTTTGACCTTCTTCAAGTTCTTCCAACAAGCGAAAATTACGAGGTACTTTAACTATTAAAAGAAAGCAGAGGAATGTAAGTAGCAATGTTTATAAATGAGAAAAGATAGCTCAGTAATTATTAAATCATAATAATCATTCAGAAATACAAATCATATTTTAACAAAGTAATCCTGGCAACCATTTGAAATGAAGTAATTATATTACAGGAGGAACATAGGTGATATCAATATTAAATGGAGGGCAGCCAATTAATTATTACTACACAGTAGCAAGATGTCAAATAATGTAGCCGCTGATGTTAAGCATATTAATCATAATATTTAAGGAAACAAAGTACTAAGGATTTAAATTTTAGTTTACTTTAAACTTTGTTTCCCACTTACAGAACTATTGCTTTTAGCCGATGATTTTCAAAATGAATTCAAGTTCTACCTATCTGAATTTTTGCATTACATAATTGCAATATTTTGCATTCCTTACTGAAATGAAAATGATTTGAATTGTAAAACATATTTTTCCTTTGTGTTCTAGAATGGCTTAAGGGCTTGTTCTTTCAGCCTCCCCCAAACGATATTACAATTTAATTAGCCAATACAAAAAAATCACAGATCTCAAAGCTCTTTACAAAAGGAAGATAAATATTCCCCTCATTTGGGGGAAAACAATGTGAGACACAGGAAAGCAAAACAATTTTTTTCCAGCACTGCCAGCACGGCATTAGCGGAGCCAACAGAACATAAAGGACTGAGTGTTTTTAGAGATGAAAAATGAGGCTCCCAGTTATTTACATTTTATTCTATTATTACAATGCAAAGAAAGCCTACCTATACGTTAATAAATCAACAGAAAATGCAGATTATATGTACTAAAATACAACTTCTGCTTTCAGTGGCTTTGCCATGTCAGATCAAGAAGACTGAGATGACAATATGGCTTTGCATATCACATTAGGAGAATCAACTGCCAGAGCTAAGATAAAAACTAACCAATGTGCAACACGGTCAGTGTCTGTAACCCTGAAAAAAAACGCAGGAGTACTCGGACAATTATAACCTAGTTTTCATCTTTGGTCCTATTTTTGATCGCTTACATCTTTCTGAAGAAGCCATCTCTAGGATAAAATCTCTCTCCAGCTGACAACAAATAAGGTAATACCTTTGTAGGCTTCTTGTTTCCTTTTGCCCGTTTTAATGTTCTAAAAGTAATGCTAGCAAGTTTTATACTTTGAAGTTCATTAGACACATGGAGAACTCAAATAGTTGTAAAACTTCAAAATTAAGCTCATTCATAGTACTTAAACACACACTCTGCTAATTTTGAAAAAAGGGTTGAGAAACAGTAAAAATAGTAGTTATATTACACCAAATCCTTATCAATTAAGGGCCTACCTCTAACAGTACTTAGTACCCATTGTTCCCAACAATAGTTGAAAATGCTCAGCATTATGCCATAGTTTCATAGTAGGTAGGGTCAGAAGGGACCTCAGCAGATCATCAAGTCCAACCCCCCAGCCAAGGGCAGGAAACAATGCTGGGGTCAAACGACCCCGGCAAGGTGATTATCTAGCCTCCTTTTGAAGACCCCCAGGGAAGAAGCGAGCACCATTTCCCTCGGAAGTTGGTTCCAGATCCTAGCCTCCCTGACTGTGAAGTAGTGCCTCCTGATATCTAGCCTGAATCTACTCTCAGTCAACTCATGGCCGTTATTCCTCATTACTCCCAGTAGTGCTCGGGGGAACAGGGACTCTCCCATTGCCTGCTGGTCCCCCCTGGCCAGTCTGTAGACGGCCACCAGACCCCCTCTCAGCCTTCTCTTGTGGAGGCTGAACAGGTTCAGCTCCCGTAGCCTCCACTCATAGGGCCTGCCCTGCTGCCCCCTGATCATGCGAGTGGCCCTCCTCTGGACCTTCTTGATGCTGTCCACATCCCTCCTGAAGTGCGGCGCCCAGAACTGGATGCAGTACTCCAACTGCGGCCTGACCAGTGTCACATAGAGGGGGAGGATCACCTCCTTGGACCTACTCATGATGCATCTGTGGATGCATGACAAGGTGTGGTTAGCCTTACTGACCGCATGCCCACATTGGCGGCCCATGTTCATTTTGGAATTAATAATGACTCCAAGATACTTTTCTGGCTCTGTGCTGACAAGAAGGGAGTTCCCCAGCCTGTAGGTATGCTGCTGGTTCTTCCTCCCGAGGTGCAGTACCTTGCACTTGTCAGTATTGAATCCCATCCTGTTCCCATCCGCTCACCCCTGTAACCTGTCTAGATCTAGTTGTAGTCTGTCCCTCTCCTCCAGCGTGCCCACTTCTCCCCACATCTTAGTGTCATCCATGAAGTTGAACAAGGTGCTTTTCACCCCCTCATCCAAGTCGCTGATGAAGATGTTGAACAGTGCGGGCCAAGAACCAAGCCCTGGGGGACCCCACTGCCCACATCCCTCCAGGTCGAAAAAGACCCATCCACCACCATGATGCACTAAGAAAAGTTATTCAAGCATAACATTTCAACAAGCATTTCAATGTGTGATTTGGTATGATCATCATTTCAACAAACTCATATTTAAAGTTGCTTTGCATTATTGTGGGGGAGAAAGAGGAAGGGTTACGAATGGAGCCATTAGCATCAGTAGGTAGTAATTTTCCCAACTCCCAAGAATACCAGTTTGGATGAAGTACAACTGCAAGGGAACAAAGCATTACTTGGGACCTTGTCTTCACTTCTAAATGAGCTTTGGGTAATTAATGTGTGCAAGCTATCTGCAGGTATAAACACAATGAAGACAAGGCACTGCAGCTAGGTAAACTCACTGAGATCGTCCTATCCATCTGTGAAAAAACATGCCTGTGCACCCCTCACCAGACTGCTGTCCTGAATCCCAACACTGGAGGTTCAATACGGGGTCCACAATCCTTTTGTTTGGATACATCTTTTGAGATATGGCATTCAACTGCTCATCCCCCAGAGTAATCTCGATTCCTCAGACTCCTAGCATGCTTAAACACAGTATTTTTGGAATTTCACCCAGGTTGACAGCCTTTCAGGAGATACAAGACAGAAGAGAGCAAACAGGTTGGTACATTGTTTCTGAACAACCACTGCTTTCCTTAGGATACAAAGAATGGGAAACTACAGACCAAGAAGAAAAAAAAACCTTAGTGAGCTTCTCACAGTACAACTGAAGTGCTTATCTAGAGATAAAGTACAACACTTTATCTCTAGATAGTTCACATACACAGAATTCCTTAGCAATAAAGGTAAGTCCTCAGTGAAGCAAGATTTCACAGTGAGGCCACAATGATTATTTGCAGTTTTTAACCCAATTTGTAATCCCTTAAATGTTTTATGTAATCACCCACCATTGCACTAAAATTGGTGGTAGTAGCAGTGCCCATAGGCACTACTCAGGAGACACAGCTCAGCATCTCTAAAGTCAGCCAGCATAGATGTGGAAGTGCCAAACTGTCTACTCTAACATTTCCACTCTTCTCAGTATGAATAAAACTGCTCTGGTGTTACTAAGATTTACCCAATAATAAGCTGCACTGGATTAAACAAAAAGAATGTTTTTGAAGCCATTTAGTTAAATCAGTGCAAATCCTTCCGTGGACACATGTAAATCAATTTATAAATCGATGTACTCAGTTAAGTGTGTCCATACAGCAATCTGCATCAATTGAACCAAGTTGCTTTAAAAAAAAAGACACCCAATTAGAACAATACAATTTAATCTAAGCAAGACTTGACAGCAGTAAATTTTGGTACAGTAAAGGACCTAGTCTATATTATAGCAAGCATCAGTAGGAATTTCTGTATCTAAGAATGAAGTTTCACTATGTAAAAGGCTAAATTTACCAAGAAAAGACTTAGAGTCTCTAGGTCACTTGTTTCTAACCTTTGCTCATTATTATTGTTCATAGGCAAGCAAGTAACTTGCTGCAGGCAACTGTGTAGTTTGCTCCCTCTCTGTCAACCTGAAGAAACATAACTGTGGAAAGCAAAATTTCTTGTGGCCACAGGCAACACTGGACTCTTTCTGAAAGCTGCTTGTCAAATCAAAGGATCCCTTATAGCACCCCATTTATGTGCATCAGCAGATAAAGTCACATGTCCATGTCGTTCAGAACCAGGATCCTTTTATCAGAACACTTAATGATTCAAGGCCCTGATGTAATTGATATTCGAGAGGTTAAGAGCAGGGAATACTAAACACTACTAGGAAAATAGGAGTTTCTATCCTGCATCAAACCTTTGGTTCATTTTGTTCAGAATTCTGTGCCAATGGCCAGCACCAAATGTTTCAGAACAAGGAGCAAAAAATCCCGTAGTATGCAGATGTCTGAATCTACCTACCAGAGAAGTCTTATCCTAATCCCTACTGTTTAGGGACTGGCTCATAAGAAGCATGACTATTTCCAACAACCATCTCACTCTTTGAATCTTCCTAAATTCTTCACCTATTAAAGGCTATGTCTATGCTAGGAAACTTCTAATGTGGACACAGTCATACCAACAATCCTCATTCCATACTGATATAGTAAAGCCACTCTAACAGGTGAAACTGGTAAAAAGCAGTTTTTCAAATTTAACTCCAACTACACCTGATTCTGTCAACATAGCCATGTCATTCATGGATCATGGAACTTCAAAGTCCTGATGAAAAAAAGCTATGTCAGCAAAAAATCTGGGCTGTAGACTATCATACCAATATTGAGCACCTACTGAAATCTGGGTCTAAAGCAGTTAAACTGAACTTTTACTTCAATAGCAAGTAGGAAGGAAAACAGGGGGAAAATAATTGACTTCAACAAGGGAATCTCACTTAACTAAAACTCCAGGTTACCAAAAAGTTAGGCTATTTCCCTTGCAGTTTCAGGAATAATTTCAGCTGTGGAAAACTAAACTACAGTTCACTTTCTACAAAAAAAAAAAATTGCAGAATCCAAGAGCATTTAGGAAAGCAAAGCACCAGTCTCTTCATGACACTACTTAAAGTGGAAAAAGTTGTACTTTGAAATAACAGTAAAGAGTCCACACTTCAGAATAAAACATAAGAAATAGGAGAAGGAAAAAAAAGTGTGTTAATGTCCCAGTTATTTCTCTATGATTTCCTTGTTCCTATAACTTGGCCTGAGAGTTGCTTCAATGTACTTCAGTGAAATGATATTTCATGACTTAATACAGTGCCATTGCTTAGTCGACCACCAGACAGACTCCTAAACCTAATCTAACAACTGTAAACCTATTGATTTTTCCCTGAATCTCTTCAGCCAAGCTATCAATTCCTGCTATGAAGTTTTCTATACTGCTAATATGGAAAAATCAGGAGAGTATACATTTATCCTGGACTGGCAAAATGGAGAAGTAAATTTATAATTCTAGCAGCAGTACTGGACTCTCATACAAGGAACAGCACAGAGAATGAGGTGAAACTGATTCCAGCTCCTGATGGACAAGTCATTATGAATGTTTATGTTATACTTACAATATGGCCCCTAGACCAGCCAGGACAGTGATGGCAGCAGGTGAGGGAGGGGAGGAAATAAGAGGGGAACAGGATGTGCCACAGGGAAATTCTTACTCCCTTTACTGACTGGGGGGGGGAGGGGGGGGGAAGAGTCTCTATGTGCTTCTCCCACAGCATCAACTGAAAGGGGTGGGATAGGCCATGCCACTGCCCCTGCCTCTGGATCCCCAGAGTGGGAAGGAAGAGAGGAAAGAGGTTTGCAAACATTAAAACTGCAGTGAAAAGATTCAACTTAATAGACAGGCTGGAGCCACCTAATTTTTAAAATATTTTAATTAAGTATATTTAAATATTTATTTGCATTAGACTGAGGATTTAAAATAAGAATAAATTTGTATTGTCCTAGACTTTTATTAAAATCTATAATGAACTAAATATAAAACCATTTTTATATGCCACCACTGCAGAATTGCCAGTCTTTTCTCTCCCCAGTTTTGTTTTGTTTTGGGTTAGGTTTTTTTTGTTTTGGTTTTGTTTTGGTTTGGTGTTTTGTTTTGGGGGGGAGGGGGAGAGAGTGGGGCACAGGGAGAGGGGGTGGTATAAATTAGGACCTGACCTCACAAATATTCAAAACAAATACTAATTGTACTAATCTGACTAAATCTGACTGACAGCAATAGGACTACTCACTTGGCTAAAATTTTAAGCATTATATACATTTATAGCATCAGAGGTAAACTTTTATTTTTAATAGGAAGGTGTCTTGCATAACATCTTCCACTTCAAAATACAATTGCTTCAATGCAAATAAATGCAGAGGTTTAGGTTTTATATATACACACACACACACCACATACATACGCGTTGGCTTTTTAAAACATGCACTGGCCAGATTTTCCAACAGTAATATAACATAAAGCTCCCAAACACATATATGGGTACATAAGTGATTTTAAATAATAAGTCTTATTGATATAAACTGCAAAGCTTAGCCGAAGGATTTTAGGTTTCTCCATTCATGGAACGTCAGTAGTGGTGTCGGCTGCAAATAAAATGTGTGCTATTTGCTCATGAAATCTGTTTTTCACTTTGCAATGAGGCTTTGGGCTTTATTTTTCTAGCATAAATCAGCATTGTAAATAAGCGCCTTCTCAGTAGGGAAAAATTCTGTGAAAGCTGAAATTCTACTAACAATAAGGTTTGCTAGAGGAAGCAGTTGCCTCTTATGAAGAACTGGTTAACTGTATTGTTCAGGCACTCTCAACTGCAGGTTTTCCCTCTTTCCTTCTTCCTAGAAAACAGCCAAAGCCCCCGCTTACTAACCACTATAGCAAGAGAGAGATGAGACTGAGTCCAAGATCTATTAAAAACAAGAAGTTGTCAGTTTTAAATCTAGAGAAAAGGTTCTGCCTCTAGCACTATAGCAAAGATGTCCCAGGCAGAGACCTGAGCAGGGCTGACCCACCAGGACTCCTGGGCTTAGGGACTTCCCAAAAGGTTATTCCTCCCTCCCCACATCCTCAATCCTGTACTCACCGATATACATATTCAATTCTCTCCACAGGCTGCTCTCTCCCTTGTACGCCCCACACCTACATGCTCCAGAAGTGGGCCGGAAAGCAAATTTGCTGTGATGCATCTCCTGTGATTCACCAGTAGCTCTGCCCTCTGACCACATCCTGTGATCTGGCAGAGTTCTGTTCAGCTGAATCACAGGAAGGTTAGCAGAGCAATCTCCACTCTAGCAGTCAAACTTCCCTTACTGCTTCCATTCTCCACCCCCTGCAGCCCAACTGCCAGCCATGTCTCGTACTCCCCTAGCGCATCCAATCTATAAACGCTGATATGCATCAATGACTATACCTATAAATGTTTAGAGGCAAAAGTATGCAGATAAAGGAGTACACTGCTAAACACAGGCGTGGATGCGTGTAAACACATGGGCATTTATACACATACTTTTTGGTCCCGCGATGCAGCAGAGATCCACCGCTTTGGAGCAGACTTGATTAATTGCTGACGTGCACTGCGCTGCATCACATGCAGTTGTACAAGCACCGATATACGCGGCAGCACGGAGAAAAAGTTGGTGGCGCACTTTTAAACTAAAGTATCTTCTATGTGTTTTAATTCAAAAGCACTTTTCTCAGCTCTGACGCACATTTCGCCACTTATACAACTGCAAGCATTGCAGCATTGGGCGCTTTTCAAAACGCGTGGCACTCTCATGTGTAAAAATGCCCATGATGAGAAAAATGTAGCTTTGCAGGATTCTGCAATAAGGCAGAAGAGTAATAACTACTGACAAGACTACAAAACGGATAGCCATATCCCTGGCCTCAATACACAGCATTTTTTTCCCCATAAATGCAAACCTCGAGAGTACAGATGTCAAACTCACCCTTACCCACAGGCTGGATCTGGACTATCAACCCCCTTGCTGCTGGCATGCATCCCCAACATGGTTCCACAACTGGTAATTCAGCAGCAGGACCCACCCCTACCTACACCTTTCCTAAATTCTCAGACCCTCTACGGCTGTACAAGTCATTGACCCATGTCCCAGAAGGATACATCCTGGAATTGGAAGAAACAAAGTTTGCATCAGTACAATTTTCTCCTGGTGCAGTACCCTCAACACCATGGGTTTGCAGCACTAGAGGGACTTCAGTTTAGTTACCCAGGACAAGTTTCTCTAGTCAACCGGGGGTGGTCAACACATAACACACATGCCACAAGTGGCAGGGGCAGCTGGTGTGCATGGAATGCGAGCCCCAGGGACTCAGTAAGGGGAGGGGGAGGGGGAGGGGGGGGGCAGCTGGAACAGAGGCAGGGGACTTGAGCCTTCCACAGTTACCATCTAATTCAAGACTCCTTTGGATTCTTGCACCATTTCTGGGAGGGAAAAAAGGCTTAACTTGTAACAAGTCTCCCCAAAAGGTTGGCCATCGCAGCCCTAGCCAAACCCAAAGCTAAACTCTGGGATGTGGATGTGCAGGGCAGGGCCTGGGAAATAACTAAAAGCTTATATATAAGCTTTTAGTTATTTCCCAGGCCCTGCCCTGCACATCCACATCCCAGAATTTAGCTTTGTCTAGAAACAATGAAATAAACTTTTATAAAATACAGGTTTTCCTCGCTTTATGTGGGTTCTGTATACACGAATTCAATCCTATGCAACAACCCTTTTTACACCCCAAATTCGTTATATGCAAGGTAAATTCATTATATGCAAGGTAAGTCTGTAGGGGAAGGGGCAGAGGTGCAGCGCAGCCCAGCAGCTGCAGGCAAGTGGCAGTCTGTTCCCAGGGCTGCAGCAGGGAGCAAAGCGAAGGGAATTGTCAGCGAGTGGGGCACGGGTGCACAGCTCTTGTTGCTATGTGTACCCAGGGAGGGCTGTGGGCTGCACCAGGCTCTTCCCAGAAGATGTGGACCCCCGGATCTGCACTTCGGACGAGAACAGGCTGCCACTGCAGGCTGGCGCCAGCACTGAGCTCTTTCCAGCAGGGGGCTGAGCCACACTGCACTTGGGGTGGGAGTGCTGGGAGGGGGGCTGCAGCCACCGCAAAATTTGCTATAGTGCCACCAACCTCCCCACCCAGCACTGCTGCCGCCTTCCCCAAGCGCAACAGCCCAGCCCCTGCTGGGAAGAGCCCAGTGCCACTGTTGGCCCTAGCCCACGGCAGCAGCCTGCCCTGCTCCCGCATGCCGATCTGGGGGCACACCCCCCCAGGAAGAGCCTGGTGTAGCCCCACAACCCGCAGGCCTCCTGGGGCGCACATGCAGCAAGAGCTGCACCCTCCCCTCCCCGTCCCACACCCTGTGCCCACTGACAGCTCCCTCTGCTTTGCTCCCTGCTACAGCCCCGGGAGCAGCCAATGCCACCTGCCTGCAGCTGCTGGGCTGCGCCGCAAACCTCCCCCCTTTCCTTGCTTAGCCGCTGCCCCACTTCCTCCCTCACCACCGTAGGAACATATTGCTATTTGTTACCTTATAAACTGGGTTCCCTTTACGTGAATTTGAGTTATGTGCAGTTTTCCAGGAACACACGCACCACATAAAGCGAGGGAAACCTGTACAGGCCAGGGGTGGCTAACCTTTGTTAACCGAGCCAGACGTGACACATGCTGCCTCTGCACAAGTGACATGCAGCAGATCAGGGAGGGAACAAGCAACACAACAGCAGATAGGGAAGAAAGCAGCAATCAGAGCAGCAAGTTGGAAAGAACTATAAAGCAGAGCAACAGATCAGGATAGAAAAGTGATTGAAGTGGTACTCAGAGAGGGTATGGGGCTAATTTGAGGCATACCTGCCAAAAAGTGTGGCCCCCCCACTGATACAGACACTTAAAACAGGTTAACTCATGCTTGACCCATTGTACATAATGCTTTATACCAGGGGTGGGCAAAGCCCAGCCCACAGGCCAGACTGGGCCCACAGCAGCTCCATTTCCCAGCAGCAGCTCCTTCTGGCTGCCACTGCCAGCCCCAGCCCCACTGCCTCTGCATCCCAGCCCATCTGCCCTGCACCCACCACCAGAAGCAGGACCCACATGGGCAGGGTATGTAGCCAGGTGACTGGGATGGAGCAGCCAGGAGTGAGATGGGTGGGTAGGGCCAGGGAGACCCCAAAATCTTGGAGCAGTGACAGCATGGGGCCAGGGCAGTCGCAATCCATGGTCCACATGCCCCTGTGGCGAGTGCAGGCTCCACAGGCATGGGCGCGCAGAGAGCAGATCATGGCTCTGCTGCAGCCCTGTGCTGCAACGGCCCCAAGATCCTAGACCTGAAGCAGCAACCCACCCAGCTCCTGGTCAGTCTCCATGAAGACCCTGGGAGTGAGGGGCTGTAACAGAACAGAGCTGGGGCAGAGACCCAATTCTGCAGTCCCACAGTGTCACAGCCTCCCTACTCCGGTATCCATGGAGACTGGCTGGGAATCACACAGATAGGGACTGCTGGGAAATGGAGTCCAGCCACCTGCCAGATCCACAATTTTGCCCACCCCTGCTTTCTATATTAGGGAATTTCAGCAGCATCCCTTAGATAAATTTTCAATTGATAAATGCAGTCAGCATTTCTAATATAAACTAAACCTCTGGTAACTCAAAAGTTGATACACTGCATGTTACGCCAATATAAATTTAGAAAAAACTCTATCCATACAAAAAAGGAGAACATACGTTATTAACTAGCTCATCATTCACCCACCATGCTTGTTCTGGTTGAGGGTGGATGTGTGAAGACCAAGACTGGTGGAAAGGAGATAGCTGAATTTAAGGATAATTTGTTGAATGAGGCACAGACATGACATTGGATGGTTTGAGAGCCTGTTGTTATTAACACTGGTGGGTTATGAACAATGACACATTCTGAAATTTGACAGGATGTTAGTTTTATTAGCAAATTATATTTTGTACAACAAAATTGGGCCATAAAGGAAGCAATAACAAAAGGTCCAGAGTCTGTCTAAATGACTTCAAAAGCACCTGCAAATTAAATTCAGATAAACGCTTTTTTTTTTAATTGAGGTCTTACAAAAAATAAGAGAAATGTTTCCAACATGCCTTTTTTAAAGTTCAACAAAAACAAGTTTTAAAAATATGTTTACAGAAACATTACAACTCAGACTGAAACCAACTATATAAAAAATAATTAAGTCAATGTTTCAATGTCCAAGTACAGAAAAATTAAAAACCATATAGGAAAGACAAAGCATATCTTAAAAATTCATTTGAAAGTCTGAAGTGGCATTAGTAGCATGAAATCACAAGAAAACAGAGCTCCAAGGAACCTCATGAAGTCATCTTGTCCCACCCCCTACGCAAGGCAGAACTGTCCTCAACTAAATAATCTTAGCCAAGTGTCTGTCCAACCTCCTCATGAACATTTCCAAGGATGGAGATTCCACAACTCCTCCAGGTAGCCTGTTCCAAGGCTTGACCACCCTCATAGTCAGAAGTTACTCCTAATCTCCAATCCTAGTTCTTTTAGCCGTTCCTCATAAATCTTGCTTGATGTCTAATAATTTCTATTGCTCTGCACTGAATTCCTTCCAATCTGTCTGCATCTTTCTTGAAGCACGGGGTGCAAAACTGGACACAGTAATCCAGGTGAGGTTAGGGAGAAGAAGAAACACTTTCCTTGATTTGCAAGGGATGCTCCTGTTGATATAGCCCAATATACTGCTGGGCTTTCTTCCAAGAGCATGCTGTTGACTCATATTCAGCTTATGGTCCACTGTATACCTCAGGTCCTTCTCTGCAGTACTGCAGTCTAGCCAGTCATTCCCCAGTCTGTATTTATGAATGCACGTATTCTGACCTAAGTGCAGGACCTTGCCCATGTCCTCGCTGAATCTCATATGACCGATTTCAGATCCTCTCTCCAGTCCATCCACATCATTCTAGATCCTAGCCCTGCCCTCCAGAGCATTTGCTATTCCACCCAACTTGGTGTCATCCTCAAATCTGCTAAGCATGCATGTAATACATCTAAATCATGCGTGAAGATGCTGAACAATACCAAACCCAGAACCCACTAAATAGCCCCCTCCCCTGTCAACTAGACTCTGGGTGCATCTACACATTCATTAATGTGCTTTAGGTAATGAATATTAAGTCTAGTACCTCCAGCCACTTTCACACATGCTCCAGGGGTAGGAGGAGGAGACAGAACTTAAATAATTAGAGTGGCTCCAACAGCCACTCTAATTGAAGCGCCACAGTCTCATGTATCAGCATCCTTGTGCTTCAAAATGGCAGCAGGGGTGCTTGTGCTAAAGCTCATTCGACAAGCTTTAGTTCAAGTGCTTCCTGCTGCCATTTTGAAGTGCAGGGACAGCGATATACGAGACGTGGGAGGCTGCTGGAACACAATAATTACCATGCTGGAATAGACTTGATTAATCAAATCTGCTCCAACTCCTGTAATTACAACGCATTGGAGCATCCTCCATTGTGAGGTACTAGAAAAAGGTGCATTAACCTATTTTAATGTGCATTAGCTGAAGAGCATTTTTTTTGTGATGCTTTAATAAGCATTACAATAAGCTAACGCACATTAAGGCACACGTGTATATGCACCCACTGAGCTATTGATGACTGCTCACTGATCCAAAATGATCCAAAATTAGGTATTCGCCTTACAGTACTTTCATCTATAATGTATTTCCTTAGCTTGTTAATGAGAAAGTTGTGGGAGACAGTATTAAGTACCTTTCTTGACTTTAGCAAGGCTTATCACATGCACTGCTCTCCTCCATCCACAGAGCCAGTTGCCTTATCTTAGAAGGAAATCAATCTGGTCAAGCTTAACTTGGTTTTAATGAATCCATGCTAGCTCTTCCTGATCACCTTGTTCTCCTCTAGGTCCTTCATAGTAGACCTGCTCCATGATCCTTCCAGATATTGAGATCAGGTCGACTGGTCTATAGTTACATGGATCCTCCTCCTTCCATTTCTTGAAGATGAGAACTATATTTGCTCTTCTCAAATCATCCAGCACCTCATTCAACCTCCGCACAAGTTCTCAAAGATAGCCAATGGTTCTGAAATTACCTCAGCTAATTCCTTCAGTCCATAGCGTGCATGCCACTTGATGTCGCTGACCTGAAAGCAGTTAGCTTCTCTAAGTAATCCCTAATCTGTTCTGCCATTACTCTTGATTGTTTGTCTTCTTTCCTATTTTTGCTGCCAACTGAGCACATCATCTTGTAGCTGACCCTATTTATGAAGACTGAAATAAAAAACAAAGATTAAGTACTTCAGCCTTCTCTGCCTCATCCATACCTAGATTGCCTTCTGCATTCCTTAAGGGAAGGAATGCAGAAGGCAATTTCTATGGTTCCATTCCTATGGTTTCTCTGGTCTTCCTCTTACTTTTGACAGTTTCAGAATGCTGTTTTATTGCCTTTTATGTCCCTTGCTAGCTGCATCTTAAGTTGTGCCTTGGCCCTACTAATTTTCTCCTTGCAAACTTTTTGATACTTTTACTCTTCCCTGCTACTATAACCAAGTTTCCACTTTTTGTAGGGTTTTTTTTGTTTTTTGTTTTTTTTAAGTTTCAACTCATTGAAAAAGATTGCTCTCTCACCAGGCTGGCCTCCTGTTGCACTTGCCATTCATCTGCCACATTGGGAAAGCTTGCTCCCGTACCTTTAATATGGCCTCTTAAAAAAAATACAGCCAGCTCTCCTGGACTCCTCCCCTCAGACTTGCCTCCCAGGGGATCCTGCCTCCTAGTTCCCCAAGTTAGTTGAAATTTGCTTTTCTTAAGTACAGCCTCTTTATTCTGCTGCTCTCCTTCAGACCTTGAACTCTATCATTTTGTAGTCACCAATACCCAATTTGCCTTCCACCTCCACATTCTCAACCAATTCCTCCCTGTTTGTGAGCAGCAAATCAAGAAGAGCTTCTTCCTACTTGGCTTCTCTACTATCTGTATGAAAAAGTTATTCCAACACACTGCTGTACCTCCCTCCCAGCAGATGTCCCGATAATTGAAGTCACCCCTGAGAACTCAGGCCTGAAATTCAGAAACTTCCGTTAATTGTTTAAAGACGACCTCCTCCTGGTTTGGTGGCCTGTAACAGACACTCACTATGACACCCCTCCTGTTGCTCCCCGCTCTGACCTTTACCCATAAGGCTTTCAACAGACCTACCTGCCACTTAATATTGTGTTCTGTCAAAATAGCATAGCAGGCAGCATAAACCACCCTCTTATTTTCATAGGCTTATCTTTCTGGAAATAGTCACATTTCAGCCCCAAATTTCCCTGAGTACTGTGGTGTCTCCAAAGTGTTCTGCTTACACAATGCTTCAGCTATTTGAGTTCATCGAAGGATACAAGTATATGCTTTTTATTGTTTATTTTTCAACTAAAACTTTCTAACACCTAAAATCCTTCAAATATTACTGATTTTGCTTGGCCTGGAATATTATATAAAATTACTTTGGCAATTGTCTTCTTAGCTACAGTTTTAAGTATTTCTAATGCAACTCACTGTGCTGAAATGGGATATCGTACTCTCTCGCATACAAGCTCACTACCCCCAAAAGAAAACAGCTGCTGGAAACGGGGGCGCACAATATAAGCATGAAATATGGTAACGGAAGTTTCTTAACTGCAAGCTGTGCTCCACAGAGAATAGTAAGCAAGCTGTAAGCAATAAGCTAGGGCTCCATAGCTGCTACTACTAAGCTACTTACTACAAGGAAAGACCTTTTCTTCATCAGCCTTTTAAAAACAAGGAGCATACCTTAATTCCAGGGCATGCTGTATGTCAGAAAATATGGTATAGGGTTTAGCATATATGAGATCATGCAGCATTGTACTGGTATATTTCATTCCTAAATTTTTTGAGCATTTTTTTTAAAGGTCTAATTCAATGAAGCTACTGATAACTCATCCAAGTTACTGGCAGTATTAACTGTGCGTTAAATTGAGCTCTGCGATTACAAGTCAGCATTGAGGGTTCTACTTAGGGGTGCACCGAAAGACATTTTTGGGACCAGTATCAATAGCCGATTTTTAAGGAGGTATATTGGCCGATACCAATCCAATTTCTGATACGCAGCCCGGCAGTGTGAAGAGCAGTGTCCACCTGGTAAGTCTGTTGTGGTAGAAGGGGTGGGGGAAGGGGTGTGGGGGGCAGACCAAGGCCCCTGCAGTGAGGGAAGGAGTGGGGCTGGGGGTGCAGGATGCAGCTGCCGCTCATCCAGGGCATGGGGGAGGTGGCTCCCCTGGCTGTGTGCACCCTGGGAGGGCATGGGGGGGAGGGGAGGGAGGGGGCGGGAAGAAGTGCCGCCAGATCTGCACACGGGGTGCAGATGGGCTGCAGCTGCGGGCTGGGGCTGCGCCAGGCTCTTCCTAGTGGAGGGTGGGCCAGGCTGTGCTCAGGCCTCCACACCCCTTCCCTTCCACCCCAACAAACTTACCAGCCTGATGCAGCTCTCCACACTGCCACGCTGTGCTCCTCGCCACCTATGTGCTGCACTGCAGCTACACACATGCATGGGGTATTTATTGGCCAAATTAGACAAAAAAAAGCCAATTTCCGATACAGTCAACTTCCTTTATATTGATACCAATCCAATATTGGACTGATGTGTCAGTGCACCTCTAGTTCTACTCATTTCAAAATGAGAAACAGAATAAATGCACTGTACATTCTTGAAAAGGCTGTAAAAACAGAAAAATGTGCACTCTTCAAAACTAGTCTGACTGCCATATATTCATTACTTTGGTACAAATGTAAAAAGTTATTTCAAAAGGTGGTCTGACTTGAATCTTGTTAAAATCTACAAAACAAGTTTTAAAAGACCATAATTCCCAAATAAAATTTTCTTAATTAGCAAAAGCAATACAAAACAGAGCTCAAACAAAAACTGTCCCAAAGATGTCTCACCTATGACATCCTTCTCTCTTAACTACCTTCCCTACTGAAAAGCTACCTGCCACATCTTATCTTCGTTTTCCAGTTTATATGCAACATCTTCCAGAAGTGTACCTCAAGTTCAGTGAATATTTGTTATCTCCATAATGTCCTAGCTTAGAAACCCTAAATGTGGTTTGTTAGCCTTCCTGAAAAGCATCTTTTAGTTTAGTGTTTCTCAACCCATGGGTCGTGACCCAAAAGTGGGTTGCAAGAATATATGAAAGGGCTGCAAACAAACTTTAGAAATGGATCAACAAACTTTAAAAATGGATTCTCCTTTAAAGGAGAAAACTGTAGGAAACCATGGCTTTTCTCCGGCAAGCTGGCAGAGTTCCAAACTGGAAGGAGCTGCTTTGGGGTTCCCCATGCCCCACACACCTACCCCCTAATCCCACATACTGGGGGCTGGGACCTGTGGGCACCAGGTCAGGAGCGAGGGGCACTGGGTCAGGACTGGCCATTGATGTCTGCAAACAAGTCCTGGAACAAAAAACAGTTGAGAACCACTGTTTTAGCTGGTGCCCATGCAGAGGGCCAGTGACTTAACTCAGAGTTCAATAAGGGAGTGTTATAAGAGTCAGCATAATATTTCTTCTCAAGGCCTTACCCCGAGAGTAGAATTTTCTTGCTTAACTATTCTACAAGAGGGAAAAGAACTGAAGGACTATACATAGCTTAAAAGCCTTTTGTAAGCAATATATTTCACCCCAGCTGAAAAGCATCTAAATTATCTGCTGCTTGTCGAGGTTTCTTTTGAAGCAGGTTAAAGACATTCCCAGTTCCAACAAACCCTGTACATCATGGCAGAGTAAATTAATGCTTTCCATTAGGGTTTCTACCTCAAAGTATGCAGTATTTTTCTGCTTTCTCACGTTTGTATTCCACCTTTCATGACTTGCATCCTATTCTGACAGAGATAATTGAAAATAAAGCTTAAAATGATTGCAAAGTTAAATTAAACTGGAATGGACTCTAAGAACAGATTCTGAATATATCATTAAAAATATGGAGAGGTAGGATCCTAGGAGGAGAATGAAACAATGGGCAGAGCCCCAGAGAGCTGCATGAAATAAAAAAGCAGGGGAAAAGAGAACGCCAGTAAAGAATGCTAATGAAGATGTAGAGAATGCCAGAGAAAGTGTGAAGACCTAGCTGGGAGAACATTTAAATTCTTGATCATTTTCCTAATAGACCACATGCACCGTTTCCAATACAAATAACAGACACCCCACTTTAACTCTACACCCCGCCCATGTATACCTTCACCTTAATTCCATTCGCAGTCTGGTTAAAAAAAAAAAAAAAAAAAATCAAGAGGGAAGCCCCTAAAAGGGTACGTGACAAGAGTGACAAGAAAAAAAAAAAAACAGCTTAATTTACAGTAAACAAGATTTATATCTAACAGAGTGGGGAAACAGAAGAGCCACCTAAAGAGACTGGGGGGGAAAAAAATCACTTTCACTTGAGGTTTTTAACAGGTTGACCAGCAGTCAGCAACCTTTTCAGGTTTTTTTTCCAGAACAATCAACCTCAGGTCAGAGGCAGATGGGCATTAGGGTGCTGTCACAACATGGAAGCACCTGCCACTGCTACTCCCTGCTGCAACACAGGGGGAAGGCCTGCCACTGAAGCTTCACATGCACGGGCCAGATCCAATGACTCCATGGGCTGTAGGTTGCCAGGCCCTGGGTTTGGCAAATGTCTGTGGGGTATAGATTAGTTACTTATGATCCCAATGCAATGTAAAAGAGCTGGACTACACCAGGGGTGCTCAACCTCTAGCCTGCAGGCCAAATGTGACCTGTGGAGCCTTGGAATCTGGCCCCTTCCTACTGCCAAAATCCCGAGCCCCACAAGCCATGGCAAAGCCAGACAGCAACCTGCCCCTGGCTGGCTAGATCAGGGCAGGCCCACACCCCCTGACCTTTATGCAGCTGGGTTGGGGCCAGGCTGCACACCCTTTCCCTGTGGGACTGGGCTATGCCCTCTCCCCCATGAAGCTGATTTGACACTGGCCCATCCCTTTTTTCCCCTGTCCTCCACAGGGCCAGGTCATGCCTCCTATTGCCTGGCCAGGTTGGGACCAGGACATGCCCCCCTTCTTCCCACAGGGCTGGGCCATGGACTCTCCCCTTGTGCAGCTGGTTCAGGGCTGGGCCACGTCAACTCCCCCACACAGGCCTTGCCAGTTTCCAGCTGTGGCACTCCCCCTTCCTCTGGTAGAGATGGGCCATACCCCCTCTCCCCACAGAACTGATCATGCCTCTTCCCCATCCCCACTGAGCTGGGTTGGGGCCATATTAAGCCCCATCTCCCCGCTTAGATGGATCAGGGCCAGGCTGCACCCTACCCTGTTCTGCATCACTGGGTAGAGTCCTTCTGTGTCCATCCTGGTCACTGAACCAGGTCCTCTGACCAGATCCAGCCTGTGGAGAGATCAGGCACTGCCAATCTGGCCTACTGGATAAAAAAAAAGTTGAGCACCACCAAACTAAAGAATCACTGAGATGATCTGTGTTGGAAGAAGGCTCAGCTTCAATTTCAGCACACTCACCCACCTGTTCATACCACCACCCATACTTAATTGCTTCCTTATTATGAAGATAAGCAAGAGACTAAAACAAATTACTATGACATCAGCATACACCGATTCTCCGAATAGAAATGACACAACATACAATATAAAAAAAATAAAATAAAATAGAAGTATATGCAAGGAAAAGAAACTGTGTGGGCAATACAAATCAAGTGGGAAGGCAATGTAGGAAATATCCTGGAACACTAATAATTCCTTTCCTGACATCTTAATATTTGTACTTAAGGCACAGTTTTATAAAGATTGTAACATTTGTCAATATGGCTGGATTTCTCTAAAACATGATTTTAAACTTTAACCACACAGTCTCTGTTAATAGTAAAAACAGAGAAAGAACTTCAAGTCTAGGATATTTAACTGGCAATTCTTGACCAAAATGGTATGTCTATAAAGTAGTAAGGGATGCTGGCTTTTACCACTTGGGAGTATGTCCACAGAGGAACTTTTGCACCTGGCTCCTGGGATGGACTTCATGGCCTAGAGTCGAGCCCCCTGTCCCAGGACATGGAAGACGGACTATTTTCTCCTCACCAGAAGAGGTTGAAATTCACATCTGCCACCCACCTCCCAGGAGATGGTGGCTACAGGCTGCTCTAGGGTGAGGACACTCTCCACTCCTGTTGAATCTATGCTTAGTCCAAACAGGGACACTTAAGGTCTCCCCTGCTCTATAAAAGTGCCTTAAAGCTAGACTCACGCTTCACTTCCCTAGCCAAAAAAACCCTTGAATTCTTTTCTAGCAGTGGCTGAGCTTCAATGGGAGAGATGGATGGAAAATCCCACCAAAGGAACCTAATAAGGGTTAAGATACTTCCCTGAAATGGGAGACAAGTCTGAATCCCCTCAGGCTGAGGAGAATATCCAACCCAGGTGCCCCAAACACTAGGCAAGTGTTCTAATTACTGACTTGTTATATAAGAGATCACCAACAACATCATCATTGCCATCACCGCTTCTTCTGTTTGCATTTCTAAATGAAAATGGCTCCGGCTAATATTTGTGCGCAGAACTCAATCTTCCAGGTATCGGTTAAGCATGCTTCAAGTATGCTTTCTAAAGCAGGTCCCTCACAAAAGAGGCAAAAGAATGCCTAATGTGAGATTCCCAATTGTGCTTGTGTGAGATGACAGAACCAAGCAGCTCAGTCCTGCGAAGTGGACAGCAGTTCTGGACATTCCTGGAAGTGAAACCAGAAGCAGCTGGAAACTTTTACTAGCAAAAAGTTAGATGCCTACTGAAATACGTTAGGATAACTTTCTTTTGCTGCAACTGTCCTGCACAAAATGCACTTTTTACAATGCATGTTTCAAAGAATTCAATATTTTAAGTCTTCATCTAGTTACCAGGATGTTTTAAAAGTAACTGGGGTTTTCTCTGAAAACCAAATTAAAAAAATATATATCTTATACAGCCAACACAAAGGCTTCTGAATGGGTTCAAGTACAAGCAAAAATAAATTTCAGTACTGAAGGCAAAACTGACCTGCTGTTTAATATCAACTCCTATGAACTATAATATGATCACATTAAATTAGCAGATGGGGATAGTTCTACAAAGTAACTGGTTATGGTGAGGATGCTACCACTACACATACCTGGTCAAGTTAAAATATATAATTTCTTAAGTGTGTGTATGTCTGTCAAAGGTCATGTCTTAAATGCAGTTTTTCTGTGCGCTGAGATAGACCACTAGTGGTCTAACTGAGCTCATTAACAGTTCATTAAAAGTATTGTTGACATCAGTGAAGCTCAATTTTATCAGTTCATGCAACCAAAACATTCACACTTTGGCAGTTCCATCTCTTTTAATTTTTCTGATATCAAAGTGAATTGCATTCAGCCATGATGAACGTAGGTGAGGTTTCACTGACTTCAATGGAGTTTCACCTGCTTGCGTCTGCAGTACATTCTCTCAAATGTGAATCCTGGGAAAGGGACGCAGATTTGTACGAGACCTGAAAAACCCAAAGGCCTGCCTCATATCAAAGAACTTTAAGGATCCAACAGCTCTCCCCTGTAGGGCAGAAGTCTTGGCATCCTGGTCAGTTTCTCCTTCAGTTATGCAGCTCAATGACACTGCCCGGATAACACCCAAAAAAAAAAGTAGCTGCAATATTTTAGTGCTATAAATATACACACATGCTAAACTAATTCAGGATCTCTAGGACTGCACCACTATTAAACATTAACAGCTTTGTATACTAAAAGGTGTTAAATGTAAATGAAGAAAAACATTTCTGTCAATAGGAGTACTCATACATACAAGCTACAGAACGCCCGCCCCCCACCCCCCACCATCTGTAAATTTCTAAGAAGTTTCTTGGATAGAAAATAAAATTTAAGCAGCAAATTACTTCTACCTTATAGTACCAAGCTAATAATGCAGCAGAAATACAGCAGTTTGCTGATACAATGCCATCAATTTCTAGCAACTGCCAGTGAAGCAGCTGCCTCAAATGCAAAAAGTTGCAAGATGCTAAAATACACATGCATAAGCAAAACCAACTTTACTTCCTGTACATTACAGGAAACCCTCAAAACCAACACTCAGAGAGGCAGAAGTGTAAAATATGACCTAGAATTTTACCCTAGAACCAAGTCCATTTTTTCAAATCCTATTTTAACTCAAAAATAGATTTACAAAGTGCAACAAAATGAAATTCAGTTATTGCAGGAAAGCAAATACTTCCCATCTTCCTCACCTAAAGGGTCCCACCCAAATTGGCTTACCAGGACACAGCATCTTTCTTTTTCACCCTTGGCCTATCTGTAGTGGCAGCTCCTCTGGGTTAAGAAGCTTATTCTGTCCTGCCCTACACACCTGGTTTCCCAAAACCAGGCAAGGTGGGGGTTGTTCTCCCCTCTACTCCTCCTGGGACTCGCTGACCGCTTCTTCTTCAAGCAGCTGCGTGGGGAACAGCAACAATTCTGCACCCCACGGCTGGATACTGCCGTGCTCCCCCCCCCAGACGCAGACCTGAACCACCAGGATCGCTCCCCTGAAAGCTTTTTGCTCCCGTGTCCCAAAACTGGGCCTGGCAGCACCCACTGTGCTCTCCAAGGCCCCCGTGCCTCAATTGGGCGTTTAAGCAGCAGACGAAGGCACGGTGCACCCGGCACCCCTTGCGTGACACCCCGCGCCAGCATCCCCTTCGGAGCTCCCCGCCCTCCCCGCTCAGGAGAGGAGCGCTCTGCTCCCGCGACCCCCCACCCCCCTGCACGGGGCTCCCCTCCCTGCGCCAGGCCTCGTCCGCTCCTCCCGCCCCGGGCTCCGCTCCCCGCCGCCCTTCGGCCGCGGCAGGGAAGACCGTGGCGACGGCTGGCCGGCGGGGAGGCAACCCCCTTCCAGCTCCCCGCCCCTCACAGACCTGTGGATCCAGCCATCTTGTCCAAACCCCCCCCCACCGGTCCGGGGCCTGCACGCACGCCGCGTCACTTCCACCACACGTCACTCCCGGCCCCGCAAGTGGCGTCACTTCCCAGAAACCGCCAAGGCACCGGAAGCACGAGGGGCTTGGGCGCGAAGGGGGCGGGGCGGGATGGCGCCAGGCTCCTCCCCCTGTCAAGCTGTGGCAGGGGCCACGGCCACCCAGTGTGTTGCGGGTGCACGTTGGTTATGGTGTTTGTCCGATAACTTCAGCCCTTGCAGGATGCATGGTACTGAAAGTGCTCCAGGTGAACGGTAATTGTTGAGGCAGCTCGCTGATGCAGCACATGCAAGCACCAAGTCGTTCTTGGGGAGTTTTACCTGAGTTGGGAGCTTGCTGTCTGCACTGCCTTATATCGCCGCTTGCCTCAAAATAGAAACACGCTTCGGCTTGGATGACCCACATTTCACGCACCCACTGGCGAGTTAGAGTGAGCAATATCAAGTAAAGAATAAGAAGCAGCCTTATAGACGTACTTGTTTGCATACTTATTTGTATATTTTTCTCTGTATGATAGTTTTTGCAGCAAATGCAATAATTTTGAGCTTCCAATACGATCATTGAAAATTTAAGACCTGGTCATGGATGACCTGTGCACAAAGCCCATGAGAAGCGGCCCCACTGATCCTGTGGGACGCTGTCCGGGATGAGCCGCAGGCCAGGAGGTGGCTTGTTAACAGCTCCAGCCTGAGCTTCCCGAGTCATCGGAAAGAACCGAATTTCTGCCCTCCAGGAGAGGAAAAAAAACCGTTTTTTGGCTGCAGTTGGTTGGCATCTCCCCAAATCCCATATCACCTTTAGAAGAGTCTTGGCCTAAAATTTCCTTTTGGGCAGAGGGGCCAGTTCTTGACCTCCTTTTCCCTGTTCAAAACCATCCCTAGAAAAGGATCCAGCTAAAACAGTAGCTCCCAACCTTGAGGCACAACCCAAATTAGGGTTGCAACTGGTTTACCCCTCACTCCGTCCCTCCCACCTGCAGGGCTCTCCCGACGCACAGTCTGCGCAACTTTCACCGCTGCTGCCCCAGCAATCCCAGCCCCGCCTGGGCTCTGCTGGTACCTCCAGGAATGAGTGAGTCAGCAGCAGGGGTCGCAACCCAAATTTAGGGTCGCAGCAAAAAAAAAGGTTGGGAGCCATTGAACTATAAGAATGATAGAGTACAGGTCCTGCACTCCGGGCATCCACCCCCTGACTTCAGTGTAGGAAACAAATTAAGACCGTCCTCCATCAAGAAGCTCCCTGTCCCTCACCATTTTTACGTTTAGAATTAAAGATGAGATGACTAATAAAATCAGACATTGATTAGTGCTATTGGTCTTCCACTAACTTTTTAGCAGTGCTCCTGTGGGCATCCTGAAAAAAGCAAAGCTGGACAAGGCAAAAGCAACGTTTCTTAAATCATGAGTGTTGTAGTTTTTAACAGAAATGGTAGGAAGCACAATACCTTCTATCCCTGTTGAAAATCCTACCAGCTGATCAGAGTTGTCAAAGGTAGCCTGTTACGGAAACCAATGTAAATTTGGTTAGTCACATCAGGAGTGGAATTAGATTTTGTCAAACATACTATATAAAATGCGGTTATTTATACTGTTTTGATGATTTGAGCTTCTTTTGAATCGCAACAAGTATAAGATACATATGGATACATATTTTCTAACTTCACATATTTCCATTTGCAGCTGTTACAAGGAAAAATAAAAACTGTCTTCACTTAGCTATGCCTTTTACATAACCTTCCCCCCCCCGCCCAATTAAATATCACGGGTATAAAGGGTACGATTTGGACCGTTAAAATAGAAAATATATATATTTTAAAATTCATTCTCCCTCTTTCTCAGATTTACTGGGAAAACAACACATTAATTCTCTCTAACTTTCTCTGGAGCTACCTTATTTGTTGCAGTAATGCCAAATGCAGCTAGGAGGAGCTTCCAGCAAACTAAACTACTTCAGTCTTTAAAAAAATTACTATAAAACCAGAAGAAAGTAATTTTAATAGTTTAAATCTAACCTGTATATACAGAATTTTTTCCTCAGAAACTGCATAAAAACATGTTATTGATTTTAGAAATATGTTTATTTTAAAGACTAAGTAACAGTAAGCGAATCTATCAGTTCCTGCAGCAAAACTACCCCTACTACTAGGAAATTTCATCTTAGTTGAAGGTTAAATTTGTCTAACTTCAGGTTCCTTCTTTTTCCTTTGTGTGAAAAATGAAACGCCTCCTGACGCCTCCCGACAATGAAACGCCTGAAATGACAATTTACTAAATAAGATATAATTCTGGAAACTAAATAAATTCTGGAAACGATAAAAATGACATACTGAACCAGAGCAATGATCCACCTCATTCTTTTACTTCCTGCTCTCCCTTCCATTTGTTTCAATGTGCTCTACCGAGGTCTTGGGTATATTTATTCAAAATGTAAATCCCTACACATATCATAAAAATAATTTTGCTCTAGTCTTCTCAGGCAAAAGGAGCTGGACATTTGTACTTACTTTCACCCTGCTTGTCTACCTCTCTGCTGTTGCCAACTGAAAGGAACATGTAACAGAACAGACAGAACTAAAAAATATTTGTACAAACATACAGTTTGTGAATTTATACAGAAAATGTCAAACGGTAGAGTGTCTTGCAAACAACCACGAGGCATGAGCCTGATAACAAGACTACTGACTCGCATAAGTGGTATATAACTAAGTGAGCAAAAGTGTTCCCAACCCCTGAAACATTAAAAATATTAAAGGAAACATGTTAGTAATTATATAATATATTACACATTAAGCAGATACTATCAAGTATATATGCTTAGCTATGATGAATTCTAGACTGAATATTTTAGGTGTGTATATTCTATTCTTTTATTTTTAAAGATAAATTGTATTTCAAGTCTTTGTTTCTTTTGGTTTTCATGTATTTCCTTAAGAGGTAAGGTATTCAGAGCAAAGACAGTATCTTCTTACATGTGCATATATGAATATTAAAATGTAAAGAAACAACATTTTAAAGAATTACATACTGCCTGCTTTTAATTGTTACATACATACAAGCTTCCTGCATTGCTGCAGCATAAAATACTTTTAACTGTAAAGTTAAGTGTATGGTATTGCTTTAAAGTCCTAAATCAAATTAGCAAAAACAACCTGGAGAATGCAGGCATCGATCCCGCTACCTCTCACATGCTAAGCAAGTGCTCTACCATTTGAGCTAATTCCCCTTCTGGAATAGCTTTAAAACAGATATTTTATGCTCACTGACTTTATTTCTACTGAACCATATACAAATGTTCCTGATTATAGCTTGCTTGTTTCCTGCTGAGTCATTCTGCTTTTTAATCTCTATGCCTCACACTTGGCCGCTCGTGATAAGTGTTTTAGCAAATACACTACCAAAATAAATTTTCTTCATCTCATTTTTAACTTTAGCCTTTGTTACTTACACATTTTCTTATCAGAAGCTCTTGAAAAGATCAGTAGTTACCTATAAGACACAGATGTGTTAATTAATTAAATCCTAAAATAGGATTTGAGTAGGATGTTTGGCGCTGATATATTTTGTTGATGTGGCTGTTCATTTGTAAGTTGGATGGAAAAAATGGGGATTTCAGGAGACAAAGTTGACAGAGGGACGGAATTGCAGGCATAGGTGTAATTGGATGCTATCATGAGAAACATACGTAGAGAGTGGTGAGGGAGGCTTTGTTAGTAGAGTAAAAGTGTTGGAGAATGATAAGAAATAGAGAAAGAGTTATAGAAAGCCTGGAAGGTGAGATATTTTATAAACCGGGACACAGTCTCTGCTTTAACACCTTCATATGTTTCCATAGTTAAGATGGAAGATGTAGCATTTTGTTACTGTTATAGCTGCAAATAATGATGAAAAAATACATAGGCAGACAAGGTTCTTTGGGTGAATCTGATATCTTATTAGACCAACTTAAATAGTTGGAAAACAATTATTAAGTAAGCTTTCGGGTTCAAACCCTTCCTTAGCCTGACGAAGGGTTTTTGAACCTGAAAGCTTGCTTAATAATTATTTTCCAACTATTTAAGTTGGTCTAATAAAAGATATCAGATTCACCCAAAGAACCTTGTCTGCCTCTGTCCTTAGACCAACACAGCTACAACCTACACGGCTACAGCTTATGTCCTTAGACCAATACAGCTACAAGCCCTGAAAAAATACATAGCATTTTTCTCCATTAACGGATGTCTAGTCGATTTAAAGCAATGATTTAAATGTCATTTTTTGTACTGAAACCACTCCTAAAACTTCCTGTGACTTTTCTTGCCATCTTACATTTCTCTTCTTGTAAAAATGTCTCTTCATCTCTCACTCCTGCTACTGTTTGACAGACCTACACCAACAAGAGAACAGTGCACACAAAACATATAGTGCTATTAGGTTAATAAAGTTAAACAATAGACTGAAATAGATAAATAATAGACAAAAATAAACCAAATGATAAACAAATAGACAGAAATTATCCAGAAAAATAGACAAAATCATTTACCCAGTCTCCCAGCTATACTCGTCTTTGTGTTATATCAAAAAAGCATTTCAGACAGATGTGATTTTTTTAAGGTGACTCCTCTTAATCTGATTAGTGTAAGTAACGAGAAAGATACTGATGAGGCCTTTGTTATGGCTATTGTAAATTTCTCAGGGCAGGGGCTATTTTCTTGCTTTCAACTTATTGATTTATTTAGTGTATAAGGTTTCAGCATATTGTTTCAGCCATCTTAAGGCGATTTCATCACCAGTGTGAAGAGCCTGAAGGCCACCAGGTAGCATTGTAAATGAACATGTGTCAGGTCTTGGCCCAGTTATAGTTAAAGGTACATACACCAGGTATTTTCCCAACCTTGACCTTTGGTCATGCAATTACTGGCCTGACTTTCTGTGGTCCCAACTCTTACCTGCCACGTCTTAATGTTTTGGAACAATAACGATTGGAAGGTGGTAATTCTTATAGTACCGGACGATGATTGCTTGAGGTAGGTTTCTTCTGGGGCTCTAACCTCCCCTACACTCTGGCCTAGTGCCACCCAGATGTTACACCGCAATTCGTTTAACTTGATCTTAACTGATGTCTTTTCTTTTCTTTCACAAACTTGTGCGCATCTAGACAACCATTTTGATGGAACTAAATCAGCACAGAGTACTGGACTTCTTCAGTCTCAGGTAAGCTGTGCAGTTGGTCAGGAGAGAGTTATTTTTTATGTTCTCTCTCCTGGTGGTAAAACCTTCTAATAATAACAGAGCAAAGTAATCTAAGCAAATAAAAAGACCAGAAGCCCATCTGGGCTAATATCCCTTCTCCATGGGATATTAATCTGTTTGGGGAAACTTTCCCCATTAAAAAGTTCAGATTGGGGTTCTGCCCACCTGATGCAATACTGTGCTGGCCTGTGGAGAGGAGGACACGGCAGGTAATGTAGCTAGCCCTACGAAAAAAGAAAACAAAAGTTAAAAAACCCAAAACAGTACCCTAACTATCTGGGTTCGGCTGCTTTTCCTCCAGCTAGCCCTTTTACTCACTCGCTATAAACACCACTCCACTCAGCGGCATCTCTCCGGCCGGTGTCTCCTGGCCTAATTAATCTCTTCCAAGCTTATTTTAAATTATAATTTAAAATGTGCATCATACTTTCATTTGCCATTTTAATCTTCCAGTAAGAATGCAACATTTCTTAATGTTCTTTAAGGATGCTTGTCACAGGAGTGCAGTAAAACAGACTCTTTGTTGTCAACATTGGGTATGTCTACACTGCGGTGACAGCAGACCAGTGTAGTTATACCTGAGCTGGCTTTAAAATAGTTAGCTTCAATACCAGGAGCAGTCTGTCCAAGGCCAGCTTCTTGGTCAGGTTTTACAACCCATACTAAGCTCTGTGCTGCTGTTGACTACAATTGGCATCCTAGCTAGCTATTTTGAAGCTGGATAAGGTATCTTTACATTACCTGGCTCTCATTACTGTAGACCTACCCTCTGTTTGTAAATGGAATGCATACACAAATTATATTGCATTAGCTCTTTAATCTAGACATCATCTTGGCTGAGAAATACCATTTTAATTTTGTGTGTGTGTGTGTGTGTGTGGGACTCACCTTGTGAACACACACACACACACACACACACACACACAAAGCCTCCCTACACATAGGCAGGCAGTGCAAGCTTCTGGTGGGAGCAGGCATCTGGGTTTCCTGTTCTGCCCATATGGCAGCCAGCAGCCTGGAAACTGTCCCACTTATGGAGGGGGGGAGTTAAAAAAGCAAGAACTTAAAGAAATCATGGCTCCCTATACACATGCTCGGGGTGGGGAGGGAGGGCGTTTTAATTAGAGCGGCTCCTTGTTAGCCACTCTAATTAAAATGCCTCACCATCATATGTATTAAGCTCCCGCATGTTTAAAAATGGCTGCAGGATGCTTTATCTAAACATCATTCGATGAGGTTTAGTTAAGGCACCCTGTGGCCATTTAAAAATGCGTGGGGGCTTAATACATGTGACGGTGTGGCAGCTGCAGCATTCTAATTAGAACATGGAGCAGACTCAATTAATCGCATCTGCTCCAACGCATTCTAATTAGAACGCCAATGAACAGGTGTATAGGCAGCCCATATTAAAGAAAGCTTCATTATTTGGGAGCCAGCTCTAACTTGGGGGCTCTTCCCCTGAAGCTTTGAATTTTGGGGGTGGGCAGCAGTGACCTCAGCAGTACCCCCTCCCCCAGTACCAGAGTAATTCCAGCCCTTGCGGGAAGGGTGGCACATACTAGAGATGGGTGAGAGATGATCCAGGCCCTCATAGGAGTGAGTCTGAAGGCTCCCCTGGTAGCCCTGAGCTCCCAAGTGGGAACAGGGGTGAGGGACACCAACATTGCCTTTATCTGTCCCCGCTGCCGGGCCAAGACAGACTGGTCCTCAGCCCTGGGTGTTTACTTCCCACAGGCAGCTGTGCCATGCTGCTCTTCTGCTTAGAGAGCTTAGGTTAAATCCCAGTTGCTGTAGCTAAAGACTCAGAAAATTGTTCCCTCTACTGGCACAGAGAATGACATGTCGGCACCTATGATTCCAGGGCCCTTCTGATTACCCTGTGATTCCAGGTGGAGAATGCTGCAATCTCCAAATGGCATTATCTGCTAGCTTTAACTCTTCACCCTTGCTAGGTGGCATCTCCAAGTTATCTCAAGGAGTTCTCTGGCCCTTTGTGGCACTAGCTGCTGGTTGGCCTGGCTCCTGACCTCTTTCTCCAACTCCCCTCCTGTGGCACAGCCAACTGCTTGGGAGTGCACCTTAACTTCTGAATAATGCATCCTAAAAGGAGCTTCCCCACTATGGAGTAGGCCTCCTGTCTGCCTTCTCTGTCTGCCCTCTTTGTTGAGCTTACCTACATGAGAATGAAGTTGCAAATGATCACAAAGTATAATTGGCAGCCTCCACCAGACCACATTTTTTCCTAACTCCATTTATATTTTTCTTACTTTTCCTAAAACAATTTAACATGTAGGTATAATCTCTGGTGCGACTTTCCGAAATTTCCTGTGGTGCGATAGGCAACTTGAGAGAAGACAATGCACTCTGGGCAGAGCATTTGGTATCTTCTTAAAAAAAGGAAGACCATTTTTTGGAACACTGGCAGCAGCTGCTGTGGAGAAAAGAGAGCAGTCACTTAAAATAGAAGATTAAGGTAATTTAGTCCAATGTCCTTCCTCAAGAAACAAACCTCTCCTGTGGACAGGATTTGATTTTGTACAAGGAAACACCTTTAGTTTCCAATCCAGTCCTATAATCACTCAGCCATTGTACTTAGCCAAAATGGAGTCTACAAGCAGAGTGAATAAGCCATGTGTGCTATGAAGGTGTGTGTTAGTCAGGCACTGATAACCAGCTTGACTGGATCCTCTGCTGTGGCCAGGCTCTGCAGAATTTTGTGCTTGAAGGTCAGGAACTAATATCTCTTTCCTGCAGTGCTGCATGGGAGATGGTAGGTAGGGCAGCAATAATGGTCTCTGGGTAGGTCAATGAATGCAGATTCAGGAGGCCTAGAGTCATTTTCTGGCTTAGTTACAGTCTTCCTGAGCGACCTCGAGTACATCATCTAACTTAGCCAGTGTCACTTCCCCATACATACGTGTATCAACCCCCATTTCTTCTGGTATGAAACTTCTCTCTTTTTAAGTTGAATAGATAAAGCTTCTTTAGTCTCTCACACTGAGGAAGGGTTTCTAGCCCTAAGTTCAATCTCATATTTATTTTATGAATCTTTTCAGCATTCCATTTATTATGAACATGAGAACTAGATAAAGCATCCAGTAATGAGCTCACTAATGCCATAGACCAGCATTTCCCAACTGGTGTACCGTGGCACACCAGTGTACCATCAAGCAAGTCCAGGTGTGCCATGGCATTTTGGGCTGGAGCCACACCCCCCCACCTGGATGGAGCTATACCCCCTGCCACGCCCCCAGCCAGCCAGAGGGGGAGCGTGGCTGCAGCCAGCGATTCAAGCACCGCACTACCCACTCTCCGCTGCTCCATGTTCAGTCATTTCCCCCCTCACCCCCACCCTACGTTTGGCTGGTGTACCATGGGGTGGCATGTAAGTGTGCCATGTGGTGAAAAAGGTTGGGAAATGCTGCCATAGACAGTAGTAATAATGTTTTTATATTTATGATCTACATTCCAGTGCATCCAAAGATTCCAATACCCTTTTTAAATTATGTTTCCTAATGTAACGTGTTACTTTACGTGAAGTCCATGATTTTATGCACATGCTTAAGTTTGCAAGATGGAGGCCTACAAAGACTACATGCATCACAGGCAACAACTAGTTTTTAAGGACATAATACACATGATAGGCTACAGTAAAAGAAACAATAGTTAGGATAGAGATTAGGAAAAAGCACTCAGTCCTACTGCCATTGAAACCAGTAGAAAAATACCCCTTGACTTCAGGGATAGCAAGATTGGAGCCACAGATCTTAAGAGGTAAAGCAACTGGGCTGGGGAACAGACTCTGCTGCATGGCTAGAGGCAATCTCTGTGTAGATATTACAGAGCAGACATTAGAACCAAATGAAATAGTGAAGAGCCTGCAAAACGCAAGGAGTCAGCTGAGGGAGCCAAGAGACTTTTTGTGGGCCAACTGCCTGGGGTTCTGTTGCTGAAGGTTTTACAAGATATTTACCTCACACATATATAAAGAGTCTTCTGTATCCCAGGCCTGGCACATGTCAGCATAAATCCCTGAAAACAGAAACACATCCACAGTCAGCTCACCTGGGACTCATTTCCACTTTCATGACTGATGTTTTTAGCTGTTGTTTTAGCATCACTGCAAAGTAGTGTCCTGCAAGCTTTTGTTCCAATGGGCCTGTCTAGGCTGCATTGTACCCCAGCAGGGAGTGCTGCAGTGAGGTACACCATGCCTGCTTCTGTGCATGCTGCCTTCCCAAACTGATGCAACATAACCACCCATTGGTATGGTACTGGCTGGATCCAGTCAGCTCTAGCTCTTCGGTGAGCCTACTGATCCACATACACCACCTGACTTCCACTTCAGGGGAGGGACAGCTCATACTGCATTCCTCATTGTGGTGATCCCTGGTGCAGTACTGAAGCACACAGACATGCCCAATGCATAGGAAGAACCAGTGCATGCTCTCTTTTTTCTGGAAAAGGCTTGTCTATGTTTTGATGTGTTTTGGTGCTACCTCTGAGGCATGTTTGTATAGTGTTGGGTGCGTGGAAGCAAGGGCCCCATTGTGCTATCCTAACAGCAATCCATATGAAAGAAATGGTTCTTCAAAACCCACAGATTAGGCACAGCCTTGGATTCATTTTGCAAGTTGCTAGTGAAGTGTCTCTTTATGGAAGTTTGTGCAGGGAATTGCCAGACAGAATGAAAAACGTGCCAGGTGTCAAGTGCTTCCCTTTAAAACATGACTTTCTTTGCCAGAAAAAGTCTGTTCTGCAGAAATCCCCCACATTGGTAGCATAACTATTCTCTAAAATACTGTATTTTTGAGACAGTCTTTCACCATCCAAATGATCACTGAGATTAAAGGAATGAAAGAATTAAAGAAATAATAAACAATTGTAAAGACATTAAGGGAAATAAATAAAACCCTAAAAAAAAATCCAAATCTCATACATTCGCCTGCTCTCTGTGCTTCCAATGCTGGTGATGGTTCTTCAACATTCTCACTAAAAGCAAAAGAAAACAGTCATTTGAATTTAGAGACAAACAAGAGTAAAGGGTCATGGCATTAGCATTTCAGTAGCATTTTTCATTTTTGTTACTTGTTCTCCACACTGTTTTGTGTCAAGCACATTGTCAGCACTTTAAGAACAATGAAAAATCACTGATAGCACTTTACAGATTCTTGACCACATCCAGCTGCTCTGAGGTGAGGGCATTGTCCTGCTGAAATACTACGTGGCTGGGAATCTAGAGTCTGGAAAGCTGCTTGTGACTCTGCCACTAATCTGTTGGACAGCCTTGGGTAACACACTTCATCTCACAGTGCTGTCTCTGGAATGGACTCTTAGGCCCAGTCCTATGTACTGTTCACACATGTAACTGCATTGCTTCACCCTTATGCAGTTTGGGATTTTAATTCTCAGTGGTGAAACAGGACCACCCTTTGAACCAGCCACAGCACCCTTAATTTAACATTTGGTGGCTGAAATGGCTACATAACACAGGGGTTGCTTTTTTGCATTTGGAAGCAGGACAAAACCTTGGATCACCACATATCCCCACTTACCTCCCTGTTTTGGCTGCCAAGGAGGCAAGCTTGGAGAGGAGAGATGGAGAAAGCTCTTGGCAAGGCCTAGTTTATGACCTGGTGGTTAGAGCACTGTGTTGGGGAAAGATGATGCGGGTTCAAACTGTTTCTGGGTAAGCAGGACCTAGGACCCATGTCTGCTGCTTCCTGGGCAAGTGGGCGCACCAATTAATGCACTTCCGATAAGCTTGCTCTCTGTTATAGCTGTATCGCAATCAGAAACTGAAAAACCAAACGTATGACCTCCTGTGGCCTGCATGTCAAGCCCAGTACTGCTCCAATGACAAAGCTACTAGTGATGCCCTTGTGTGCTGGTACAGATGCACCCAGGAAGTCTCCCCTTCTGACAGCTGGAAACATTCACTGTTTCAAACTAAGCAGTTGGAAGCTGTTGAAAATATTGGAGGGGCCATGACCAGGTGCCCAGCCTCACAGATCTTTAGAACTAACTTGGACTTTTGGACAAAGCCTGCCTTCAGGTCCTCAAAGCCTTATGGAGGGAGAAGGCATTGAGATCCTCTGTCCGTAGTCCAGCTGCAAGGCAGGATTGCATATGTGGGGCCTGATTCTCCAGTCTGGGGCAGCCTGTATGGATTGTTTCCCTAGTGCAGTGGTTCTCAACCTTGTTAGGCTCAAGGCACCCCTTGGAAAATGCAAGTCTTCCCTTGTTTGAATTTAAAAAAAAAATCAGAGCAATTCTTCTATCACAAAGAACTTTGAAGGACTACAATAGGCCAGTGTGGTTTTTTAATCATGTTTGCACTCCTACCAATGCTAACGTTGTGTGGCATCCTGCAGCACCCCTGAAAGTGCTGTGGCGCCCAGTTTGAGAATTTTATCCTAGTGGATTCTGGATGTACAGCAGGTGTAGCTGAAAAAAATGTCCTTGCTCTAATGCCCCTGTGCTGAACATGTCCTCCCATTAGCTATGGTTGTGTACATTGATCTGGGGATGGAAAGGAAGCAAGTATCGTGGTGGCAGTGTAATTGTATGGAAGTTCAGAATCACTGGCACAGTCTGGTCCCACTGTGTTGCAACATTGAAAAGGTCTGGTTACAAGCAAGCAGAGAGTTGGACAGAGCCCTGTGGACCTTCATGCTGAACCTACTCTAACATGGGAACAGCTCTGTCCAGAGACCCCAGATGATCCCACTCCACCACAGCTCCCATTCTTGCTGTACCACTAGAAAAGTTACCTTAATTGTTCACTGTCCATGGATGAAGCCAATAGGCTCCCCAAATACCAGAGAGGATTCAACTTGAATGGTCTCCTCTATCTGCTGCAGCCCCTCTTCCTCCTACTGTTGCTCTGCTTCAAGCTTTTCCTCCACCTTCTCCTCTCTCTCCTTATTCTCAGTGTAGTGGGCTGCCCATTGTGCAGGGAGGTCCACCTTGAGTTGGACTGCTTTCAGAATGCTCAACACGGGCTTCAGCACCTTCACAAATGAGGTCCTGCTGAAGGCCTGAAATCAAAGGGAAAGTTTTTGAACAGGATACCTCCTCAGGGTCCTTTCTAAACCAGCTTTTCCTACAGGTCACTAATGGGAGTCAACTAAACCAAGCCCCTTTTAGACTTGCATTTGGATCCATCCTATGAACTTCAGCTGAGCACCCAGAAAAATCAGGACTGTGCAATGACAAGTTTTGTTAAAGGAAAACAAATGAATATTTTCAGACCATGAAACCCAGTGTTCATAGCCCTGGGTATTTTGCGCTTGTTTGCTGAAAGAGCTGGATTGATATGAGGCTACTCACAGAGTAGATGGATCAAACAGAGCTGGAGCAAACTGAAAGCAGGTCAGCTCTAAAAAGGAAGATTGACCCTAGTGATGCTGTGGAGCCAGCAGGGGAGTGTCAGAACTGAACCAACAGCTGGAGCCCTGACAATTAGGGCTGTGCAAAATTTTGCTGGAAGTTTCATTTCGACACTGTTTCAACTCACTTTGAGCTTGAAACAGCGAAATCGAAATGAAACAGAGAGCTTCAAAACAACCTCAAAATTAAACAAGGCAAGTCGAAACATTTTGAAATTTTCAAAACATTTCAGGTTTCAAAGCTCAAGCTGGGCTTGCCTGCAGGGAAACAGAAACTAAAGTAAGGAGAGGGATGGGGATGGAGGGGCGGGGTGGGGGGAGAAGGAGTGCTCTCAGTATTGACTGTGTAGCTGGCCAGTGACTGTCACAGGTCCCTTCCAATCCCTGTGCTCTATGATGGGGTGTGGTAAAACTGCATAAAAGGCAGCATTGTTTGAACTGCCCTGCTTTCTGCCTTGGTGTCAGTTGAGTGAGGGTGTACCTTAACACACACACACAGTGTTACGCACCCATGTCACAAGTTTTCCCTGTCAGCTGCTAGAGGTAAAGGGCCCCCCAGAACCCAGACTCCCCCTGCACCGATCTCCTTGACAGCTGGCAGGCTTCATGGCCACAGCAGGGCCTAGGAGGCCTGCAGTTTTCACCCCCCTGTGCCCTAAGACAGACACAGTCAGTTGCACAAGTACCTATGTCATGAGTTTTGCCTGTCAGCAGCCAGAGGTGCAGGGCCCCAGAACCCAGAACCCCTGCACCTATCTCCTTGACAGCTGGCAGGCTTCGTGGCCTCAGCAGGGGCTAGCATGCCTGCAGCTTTCACCCTGCTGCACCGTAACACACACAGTGTCACCCATGTCACGAGTGTTGCTTGTCCTCTGCTTGGGGTGCAGTTTCCAGAAAACCCCTGCACCTATCTCCTTGAAACTTGGCAGGCTTTGTGGCCACAGCAGGGGCTACCATTCCGGCAAATTTCATCCAAATCAGGCTGGAAATTACAAAGTTCTAGGCTGTTTCAAGCTTCCCCATTATAGCCTGTGGGCGAAACGTCAAAACAGCATTGAAACAGCGAAACTGTTTCGACAAAACAAAACAGAACAGCGGCTTCAAATCAAAATGAACTTTGAAACAAAATGCTGTTCTGTCGAAATGTCAAAACGCAAAATGAAACAATGGTGTCGTTTCGCACAGCCGTACTGACAATAGCCCAGGATGACTAGGCCTGTTTGTATGTCCTGGGGACCTCCGAGAGCACTTCTAGCATGTTCAGATATTGGGTAAAAAGTGACCTAACCCCAGGATGAATGTTAATGGCCACGGAGAACCACACAGAAGAGGCAGGTGGTGGGACCCATCACCTAGGGCAGTTAGGAGTCAGGGTACAGAGGAGGCTGACAGAGGCCAGAGGTCTTTCATGGCTGGTGCCCCAGGTTTCAGTTCCTACAGTGGTGTATATCGGGCTGCAGGGGGCAGTACTTTCTACGTGGCTTAGATGCTGAGGGCATAGACATCTTAAGAGCAGGATGGGCACAGGCTTAAAGACAAACAGTGGCGATGCGTAAAGGGTGCACGGGGTTGGACATGCACCCCCTGAGAGCACTGGTACACCCCGACAGGCCATGCTCCCTGCTTAGGCAACTGGAGACGGGGCAGGCAGGAGTGCCAGTACCCATCCTGTGAGCTCCGGCCGGGGAGTGCAAGTGCCAGATGAAGTGCTATGGCCACTTCTGGGAGTGCTGCGATCACTTCTGGGAGCACCACGGCTGCTTCGCAGTCGGCGCATTTGGCCACAGGGGGACCCTCCCATTCAGTGAGATTGGCCACACACCCCCCCACTAAGGTGGCACCAGTCACCCATGAAAACACATCTTCTTTTGGAAGAGTGATCACCAGGAAGGAGACTGAGAAGGGGAACAAGTTGTGTGAAGTTCTATGAAAACTAGATGAAGCCGAAAATAGGTAAAGGCCTCTGCTCTGATGGGCAAGGATATCAAAAACAAGAGGGAAGGAAGCAGATACTTGCAGTGTGGAGGGCTGACCATACTGATGTCAGTGGGAATTTTGCTTTTGGCCTCAAGGAGCCAGGATTGCAGCCACAATGTCTGCCAGTAGCCAAGAAAAGACTTTTAAGGGCTAAAGGAGATGTAATGCTGGATTCTGCCACTTTTATATTGTATTGTGCCTTACTCCCATGCAGCTTCATTTGAATCATTGAGACAACCTGGGAAGCTCAGCACCCCTCAGCCTGGGGAAGGGCATCAGAATCTGGCCCTAAGTGATGATGAGTCCTAGGCCAGATGGGAACCACCTGGTAAGCACCAGAAACACAATCTCATGCAGCTGCTTACTGTGAGGCTGACCTGGCTACCAGAATGTGGAAGATTCTCTCAAATGCACACAGTTAGAAATTAATATTTTTTCTGTAGTCTGCTTTGTCAGTCTGTTGCATTTCAACTTTCTGTTTGAAAGCAGATCAGAAACAAACACTATGGAGCCAATATGCATGTCAATTATTAAGACCAACTACTTCTTCTAGGTCCCAGTTCAGGAAGGCATTTAAATACACTTTTCTAGGCAGGTGCCATTAATTCCAATTGGCCACTAGCTTCAGCTTCAAGTTATGCAAATACTGAGATTCTTTGCTCTAGGCCCAAACATTGCAAATCATTGAAGCCTGTGAGTACTTCTATTGACTCTGGTCAGATTTCTGTACTTAAGTCTTTTCCTGGATCAGGGCTCTAGCAAGGTCACAAATGAAGTGGGGTTTTTTAATCAATCCACACACACATGAACATGTCTGTGTCACAAACTGGTCAGTTCCCGCTCTCTAAATAGAAACTCTGGTTTTGTGATGAGACCCAACTACTCAATCCCATGGGTTGCTAAATAAACTGGGTCTGGGTTACCTGTCACTGTTTTTACATTTGAGTTACCTGCATTCATTGCTTGGTTTACACTCCATGCCTGCTATCCTTATTTTGGGCAGCAGGACTCAGAAGTAGGATCTTGGAACCATTGTCTGAGCCATCCAAAGGTCAGAAATTGGGTTTAGCAAAATAATTTCTTACACACCTTCTGTGCTTTACTTTGAAAGAGGATAAGAATTGCAATTCTATGGAGAACAAGCTCCTGAAACCATCCTCATCACTCTGGACACCCACCCCTCAGCCCCCATATTTGTTAGTCTCTAGTTTTGACCCAAGCCTTTCACAGGAGGCAAAGCCACTCATATCAAATAGCCCTTTTGGCTTGAAGAGCAGCTGCCTTGGAACCAGTCTCTGCCATCAGTAAGCAAAGCAGAGAGCTGTAGCTGTCTTGCCCATGTGCTTAACCCAAGGGATTTCAGCCTTCTTCTTATCCCCAGACGGATTTCTTGGAAAGAGAGTAGATTTAAGATTAGTGGATTTACTGACCACTAACTCAGAATCCCAGCTAGCAAGGGTCCTCCACACTGATGGCCCACTACAGGCTCTCTAGGAGATGGTCCACTACCTTTATAAGAGCATTCAGCATTCATAGTAGGTGGGCTTTCAATGTCACATGAACATCTTAACAACAGATCCAGTTAGAAGCAAAATGGCATTCACAAAACAGGATTTCCCCTGCCTTATTCTTTCTCCTTACCCCTCCTGGTCTTACAACTGGTTGTCCTGTGCTAACCAGAGAGAAATTACTATCTTCTTTTCTCTGTGCTTCAGCTCTCAAACTTTCATCTTCAAGACACTTCCTAGCCAGTGTTGTTCTTAGGTCTCTTAAACCAACCCCAGTTTGAGCAATGAATGCTTCTTGCAGTTCTTCAAAAGGTTTTGTTTTTATGGAAATGACTCGTAAAGATCAGACACCAAGTCTGGAGAAATGGGTACATTTTGATTCTAACGTGGGATTATTTTCACAGGCAGCTCCTTTGTCTCTGGGTCTCGTTTGCACTTGAACCTGGGATTGCCTCTTCAAAACTCTCTGTCTTAGGCTTTGCACTAACAGACACTTGAGAAAGAACCTTGTCAGCAATTCTGTCTGAGTTCAACACACTTTGGCTCAGTGTCAGTGGTCTATCACTAACAACCTGTAAAAGGGGGCAATCAGAGAGTTCCTCAATTATTACAGTAGCCACTTCTTGAGGAAAAAAGCCATTGCAACCTGTTACATCATCATAAAGGTCTTGCTCAGATCCAGATTTTTGTAAAATATTCCTGGAAATAGAACGAACTCGATGAACTGCTTCTTCGTGTTCTGGATGTAGATGTTGTTCTTCACCTGTAGCTGCCACAAGCTTATTTAACACTGAATCAACTACATCTGCGCTGATACGTGAAGGATCACTTCCAGGGATTGCACTGTCCTGAGCATGTAGGTTTTTTGAAGGGCCCAGTTTGCTCATCAGTTCATCATGTATTTCTTTCAGAAAAGCATCGGCATAAATACTGGTCGGTGACTGCAAGGACAGATGCTCAATTGCATATGTTGGCAGGGACTTACTGCATGTTCCCTGCACTGCCTTATGTGGTACTTTCTCTTCAGGAAATATCTTTCTGCATGATGAGAAAGAGTCCAGGTTATAGCCATATTGGTCTAGAGGAAAAGGCAATCAGGACTCGTAGCAGAGATATCTTTTATTAGACCAACAAGAGTTTTGTAAAAAAAAATTTAATTACAAGCTTTTGGGCACAAACACCCTTCATCAGGCATTGGAGAAAAGATTGTAAAAGTTCTCCTGGGTAGAAATGAAAGTTCACATTTGATAGGATTTCACAGAGGAGTCAATAGATGGAAAACTCCTCTGGGCAGTCAGTTCATAGCTGGTATGGAGCCTCCCACCTCCTGTGAGGATCTGTGACGATGCAAATTACCTTGAAACAAAGGCAGGAGCAGGATATCAGATTTCAGGTGGTCTCAGTTGCTTCCTGCTTGGGAAAATATGAAGATTTCAGTTTTAAAAATCAGCTAAAAAAGAGAGCTTTCTTGCAAGCTGCTTGCCTATCTGGGGTAGAGGTACTCTGGAGCAGACGGCCCTTGACTTGTTTAGTATGTCCAGGAGGCATGTAAAAGGTTTGAGCCCTAGAGCTCCTGTGTAGTAACTCAGTTCCTTAATGCCCCCTGATGTGGGCTGTACAAGCTCAGGGACTTGAAGTTGCCTTGACATTTGCCTTTCCCTTTGCACTTGTTTCTCAGAACCTAGCACTCTTCCCTGGACATTCATCAGTGAAAAGATTTTTCTCAACATGCCTGTTTTAGGGCAATCTTGTTTGAAGTCAGAAGAAATATCTTCCCTAATGAGATGGTTTTGTAACTTGCCATCTTTTCTTTATGTAACCCGGGTACACCCAAGGGTGTGCCCTATTCTCAATCGAATGGGATGGGTAGGCAGGAGGGGGTGCTGTGAGAGGGATACCAGAATTTTGAGCGGATCCCTCTTTCTTCTATAGCAGGGGTAGGCAACGTTTTTTGGCTGGAGTGCAGAAAAAACCACCATGTCTACCTTGTGGCACATCACAAAAACAAAACTGGGGTGGAGGGAGTACATGGCAGGATGCACTGCATATTTAATACAATGAATAATCATTAATGTTGCTTTTTTTTTTTTTTTTACAGTAAATAGAGAGCTGGTGTCAGGTGGGGAGCGGGGGCTGCCCCAGGGCTCCACTACTTGGGCCACAGCAGGGGGCCCAGCAGCACCAGAATTGGAGCCCACCCAGCCTGCGCAGCTCTGCAGGGGTGGGGCACAGCCACCCTGCCCACGAAGGAACACCGCCTGGCTGGGGCAGGACACCGGGCCCAGGGAGCTCCCTGCTTGGTCTCTGTGCCAGCCGGGTACAGTGCGAGTGGACGCTGCAGCCGCAGGCTGTTCCCTGGGCTCTGGGAACAGCCGCCGCAGCCGGTGCTCAGGGCAGAGCCAGCTGGGAGCCTGCAGTGCAGTGGCTTTGTACAGTGCCTGCCCCAGCCCTGGCCCCTTGAGGGGAGCTGCGGGTGGGCAAGGCCAGGACCCAGGCAGGCTGAGGCAGCCACGGTGACTGTTCCCAGGCTCCCAGGGGCTTACACAGCCAGGCCCCTGCACCGGGGATGGCTCTGCCCTGCCTGCGCTGTGCCCAGCGTGCAGAGAGGCCGATCCCGGAGATGGAAGCCCCCTGAGCCTGGTGACCTGCCACAGCTAGGTAGCATCCCCATGTGTGCAGGTGGGCTGTGGCCCATCCCTGAGGAGCTGCACGGGCTGAGCGAGGCCCCACCACAGGTACCGCTGGGCAGCCCCACCTGCCTGCCCACCACAGCTCGAACCTGCAGAGCCCCAGGGCCACCCCCACTTCCTGCCCACCCCCACCTTCCTAAGGGCCTGACTGGGCTAGCTTGCCCACGGCGCCTCCACCCATGGTGCCCAGACCCTGTCCCGACCGCCCAGCCCCAGCACTCGGCACCTCAGTGCTGCCCCAGGTGGGACAGGGTGTCTGCCTGCCTGGGCAGCTCCCACCATGGGCCAGCCGGGCTGGAGGGTACAGCGTGGGAGCAAGGGACAGTAGAGCACAGACAGCCTCCCTGCCTGCGTTCTTCTGGCTCTACCCTGGTGCCTGCTGCGGCGCTGGGACTTGTGGCTGCACAGCCTGGAGCAGCAACTTAAAAAAAACAAACAAACAAACAAACAATGTATTTGCGTGCCTCCCAGCGTGCCAGGAAAAATGTCTCCACATGCCATTAATGGCACGCATGCAGGGTGTTGCCAACCCCTGCTCTATAGATTTAGCCCAAGCCCAAAGTTCTTAACTATATACAATTTATTGAGTTATAATATACATAATCACAAAACTAAATATCATATATGTATATTTACACAGTGAACATTAACCAATAACCAAGGTCAAACCCTAAATAACACTATTTACAACATCACAATACAACATTTCAATTACAAAATATAAGGTGCAAACATGAACAATCTTAATAACACCTATTCCTTAATATAGTCCCTGACACATGGCAAGAGATAGTCCTCCTTCCAATTGGGTCCCTTGGGGGTGTCCAGGAAGCACCAGGGGCCCCTCCCCTTAGAGCCTTGACTAGGTGGGGGGGCTGCTCACCCAGCCCCTTCTCTGGGTTTGCCCGCCCCAAACATCTCTCCCCTGTGGGACCCCAAGTGCCCAATAACTCACGCTCCCCCAGGTTGCGGTCATCAGGGCGTAGCTCGATGGGGTCTCCTCTGCTGAAGCACCTCACCAGGCCTCTCCCACGCTGCTGGGCTCCTCCCCGCCCTGTGCCCTGCTCTGGGCACCAAGGGCTCAGCTCCTCTCAGCTGCTGTACTACTGCTGCTGGCTTCTGGGTGCTGGGCCTCACGCTGCAGCACTACTATTTCCCCATGCCCTGGCTTCGGTACCGAGGGCCCTTCAGGCTCCGGCTGGCTGTCCTTATGCCAAGTGGCTAACCCAAGCAGCCTCTGCTGCTCTCTGTCTCCCAAGGCTCGGGCCCATGTGCTGCCCTGCACACCATGGGACCTGGCTGCTTGCTGAGAGATGGGGCCTGAGCCAACTCATTGCACCCCCAAGGCCCTTGCCTCATGCGCTGCCTTGTGCACCATGTTTTTCTGCAGCAGAAATAAATGAGAAAGGACAATAAATGTGTTTAATTCTGTCATTCTCCCTTCTTTACATGGCAACAGCTGTCTACTCAGTGCGATTCAAATTTTTAAGATAAACAGTAACAGCCCCCCATGAAAAGTGGCATGTATCACCAGAGCTTTTTGGATAAAGTGGGATATAAATCTAGCAGAAGAAATATAGGAAATAAAGAAACAGCCAGTTCAGGAAAGGTCAGTGAAGGACAAACTAGGATAAGCATTGCTTCTCCCTGAGTTTGTTGTACCCTGATCCTGCAAGCATTGATGCAAATTGATAAGAAATGATCATGGGAGCAGTCCTATTGAGTTCCCTGGGATCACAGCCATTCTTGAAATAGAGCAGGGGGGATCTAAACTACCCAGATATCTGCTGGGAGGAGCAGTCAGGCAGGGCTGACCACGTAGGTTCCTAGCTGAAATATAGGACCTCCACCTTATCCAGGAGGTGCACAGCCTCACTAGGGGAGATGCCTTGCTGGACCTGGTCTTGGCCACTGGGGATGACCTGGTGAGAGGACTGCAGGTCCTTGACCACCTGGGTGACAGTGATCATCGCCTGCTGGAATTCACCATCCAGCGCAGGGTGTTGAGGGCTTATACCAAGACTAAAGCCCCTGACTTCAGAAGGCCAATCTCAACAAATTTAGGAGATTAGTGGGGGAGGCACTGAGGGCCCAAAAGGTAGACGATATGGGAATCCATGAGGGATGGTCGTACCTTAAGGAGACGATTCTCCAGGCTCAGAGTGTGACAGTCCCCAAGAGAAAGAAGGGGGGTAAAAGTGCTCTGAAACCCCTATGGCTCAGCAAAGGCATTCAAGAATGCCTGAGGGCCAAAAGGGAGGCGTACACACGGTGGAAGAGAGGGGCCATCACCAAGGAGGAATACACCTCCTTGGCCTGTGAGTGTAGGAGGGCCATTAGGAAGGCCAAGGCAGGGGTGGAGCTCAGGCTTGCGACCAGGATTAAGGACAACAAAAAGTCTTTCTTCAAATACATTGGGAGTAAGAAGATGGCACCGGGTAATGTAGGGCCCCTGTTAGACTCAAATGGTAATCTTGTGGCTACGCCAGATGAGAAAGCCGAAATTTTTAACAAGTTCTTTGCCTCTGTTTTCTTGGACAGGGACCAGGACAGCTCTCCCACCACAGGTAGAGGCAATCTTGGGATTAGCACTGCCAGACCTCAGGTCTGCACAGAAATAGTTAGGGATCTTCTGGAAGGGCTGGATGTTTTTAAATCTGCAGGCCCTGATGCCCTCCACCCATGGGTGTTGAGAGAGCTAGTGGGGGTCATTGCTGTGCCCTTGGCCCGGCTGTACGAGCGATCGTGGTCCATGGGCCACATGCCCGGAGATTGGAAACTAGCTAATGTGGTCCCCATTTATAAGAAAGGGAGAAAGGAGGACCCAGGAAATGATAGGCCCATAAGCCTCACATTGGTTTTGGGGAAAATCCTTGAAAAAATTATCAAGGATCACATCTGTGAGGGGCCAGCAGGGGAGATCATGCCCAGGGGAAATCAACATGGGTTCATCAAAGGCAGGTCCTGCCAGACCAACCTGATGGCCTTTTATAACCAGGTAACTAAATCCCTGGATGATGGTGTCACCATGGACGTAGTCTTTCCAGACTTTAAGAAGGCCTTTGACACTATCTCTCACCCCATTCTCATTAATAAATTGAGCAACTGTGGCATTGATGCTTACACAGTTGGATGGGTCAAAAATTGGCTGATGGGGCACACCCAGAGAGTGGTAGTGGATGGGTCATACTCCACCTGGTGGGATGTGAATAGTGGGGAACCCCAGGACTCGGTCCTGGGGCCTACACTGTTCAACATCTTCATTAGCAACTTGGACAAGGGGGTGGAAAACACGTTGTCTAAGTTTGCCGATGACACCAAGATGTGGGGAGAGGTAGGCACGCTAGAAGGGAGAGAGAGGCTGCAAGTAGATTTAGACAGACTACAGAAGTGGGTGGATGGTAATAGGATGGGGTTCAATGTAGATAAATGCAGGGTGCTGCACCTGTGGAGAAGGAATCCACAGCATACATACAAGCTGGAGAGCTCCCCGCTTGTGAGCACAGAGGCGGAAAGGAATCTTGGAATCATTATTGACTCCAAGATGAACATGAGCCGCCAATGCCGGACCGCAGCCAGTAAAGTCAACCGCATCTTGTCGTGCATCCAAAGATGCATCTGAAGCCGGTCCAGAGGTGATACTCCCCCTCTACACAACATTGGTCCAGCCTCAACTGGAGTACTGCGTCCAGTTCTGGGCACCGCACTTTAAGAAGGATGTGGCCTGCCTTGAGAGGGTCCAGAGGAGGACCATCAGCTTGGTTGGAGGGCAACAGGGCAGGCCCTATGAGAAGAGGCTGAAGGACCTGAACCAGTTCAGCCTCAGCAAACGGAGGCTGAGGGGGGACTTGGTGGCTGCCTACAAATTCGTTAGGGGGAGATCAGCAGCAAATTGGAAGGGCCCTATTCCCCTCAGCAGTACCTGGCGTGATGAGGAACAATGGCCAGAAGCTGCTGGAGAATAGGTTCAGGTTAGAGATTAGGAGGCACTATTTCACTGTTAGGGTGACTAGGATCTGGAACCAACTTCCTAGGGAAGTGGCCCTTGCTCCTACCTTGGGTAAATTAAAAAAGAGGTTTGATGAACACCTGTCTGGGGTCGCGTGATCCCAGCGTGTGCTTTGGCCAGTGGTGGGGGGTTAGACTAGATGATCTATTTAGGTCCCTTCTGACCCCCAAACTACTACTACTATGAAACTAGCATGTGCATGTTGTTAGATTGGGACTGTAGTCATCAACTTCTTTATGAAATTCTAAATAGAGTTGCCAGCAACTCCATTGGCTACTAGTGACTCTAGCCATTTACCAATTACCTCATTAAGGTATATATGATACACACACACACACACACACACACAATTTCTCCTGTGGCTTTGTTTCTAACCTTCATTGCTTCATGAAGCAGTTCTTTCTTTTTGCTCTGTCACTTTCTATGTCCATCCATCTGATGTTTTTCTTCTAAGAAGCTTTTGAGTTTTTCATAGTCCATGTAAACCCTGGCTAAATCTCCCAAGAAACATGCAAATGGTTGATTAATATCACTTCTGCTGCAATCAATTTCTGCCCCACACCCTCCTTTATCTGGGTTTCTTTTTGCTAAAGCATTTGTAGCATTTTTAACAGATTCCAAGAAATTGCTAATACCATTTGTGAGCTATAGTTTGGAAGTTTGCAAACTGTTTCAGTGGAGCATATTGCTGATGAATTAACACAGGCCACCTCCTGTCTTTTTGAGGGCACAATGAGAGTGGAAGGATGCACCTTTCCCTTATGAGCCAGGAAGGGGGCCATGCTCCATATCTCTCTTTTCTATGAGATGTTCTAAGTCATCTTCTCCATGCATTGTATAGTAAGGCCTTGTAGTGAGATGTTAGATATCCAAAGGAATACAGGCAACAATGAATGCTTGGATGCTTGGCAAGGAGCCAAGAATGAGGAAGAATTGAACTGGGATGCAGTCAAGTTGGAGGGGACCCAAAAGCAGAGGTCAAGCCCCTCTTCTTCCTCCTGCCCCACCCTTCTCCTTCCTCGCCTTGAGTCTCTGCCACCCACCTGAGCCCTCCATGGAAGAAACCTGAGGAGAATCCCAGTCCTTTGTTGCCTCCCCCCCGATCCCTTCAGGCACAGCTCAGCTGCTCTGCAGAAACGGACATAGGAACAGGGAAATGGCAGGAGGAAAAGGGAAGGGAGAACTAGAAGAAAGGAGGAAAGGCCCCTCTGGAAGTCTGAGGAGTGGTGGGGGGAGCTCTTGTTGGCTCTGCAGCATTTTGTGCCTGATCCCCAGCAGCAGAGCCTTGGAGCAGCCCTATTGTTTTCAGTGCAGCAGCACCCAAGTCAGAGTGAAAGACAGCTGGACAGACAGACAGAGCTCCAAGGGAATATGGGGATCAAAGCTCCCCACCCATCAAAAGGGTACAACTGGGTATTTTGTTCTGAGCCCAAACATTGCAGGGGGCCTGAACTGGCTGAGATTTGGCAGAGCTCACAACTGGCTTTTACACCAAAATTTCTACCATGTTGTTGCATGCTAGGACCCTGTGACAAGGCCCTTACAGACTGTGACTAAGGAGGGCCATAACACTAATATAATTAAGCACGAGGAAGGGTTGGGGACCAGGCAGAGAGAGGGGCCCAATGGCGCCACTTGGCCCAAACCCGAGAGTTTCTGGGGGTGGCACCTGTGGGGCAGGAGGGATGGACAAATAAGAGAGGTGGCCCTGGGACCACAAATAAGAATCAGATTCTCCCTCACCTGTATGAGCTTCAGCCAGAGAGACCTGCCACCATGGAAGTCTGTTCAGGTCTGAGCCTTTGGCCTGGGGTTCTGGAATTTGCCCAGCAGGCTAATGTCAGCCCTCTATGAGGTCACTGTCTCTCTGGCAGCCCCTGGGGCAGGCAATTATTTTGGGCGGAGGGTCGCTTACTGAGTTTTGGTAAGCTGTCGAGGGCCGCATGGGTGCCCCACCCCCTGGTTGCCATCTTGCGATCAGAAGTCCTGACCCCTAGCCCCCAACCTTTGCCACCAGAAGTCCCTCCCCTTGCCCTGGGAAGTACAGGAAACCCTTGCTATTCACAGGTTCAGCATTTACAGCTTCAAATACTTGCAAATGCCAAGCCTGCATCTTAAATACACTTAAAAGAGCTCTGCACTTGCCACCACCGGGCTCCCACCGCCACATTTCCACCGCCACCGTGCTCCCACTGTCGCCAGAGCAGCCATGCCCCCGCCCCCCCAGCCACCGGGGGCACTGCATTCATGAACACAAACGGCATTCATGAACGCAGTGCCTTATTCATGGATTTCACCATTAGCAGGGGATACGTTCTCGTATCCCCTGTGAATGGTGCGTGTCACCTATACTCCTTTCAGCAAGGGGTTTTGCCATCTCAGAACCAGAAAAATACCAAATTATATTCTAAAAATTGAACATCTATAACATTAATTAATTTGATTTCAAAAAATACTTTTGTCCTGATTTACATGTGTTTGTGTAGTGTATATAGAGGTGATAGCACAATAACTGAAAATGAAGTCTTACTCTTGTATGTTGTGGTGGGGTGTATAGGTATGTGGGGGGATGTGGAGGTGTGGGGTAGGGTGCATGTGTGGGGGTGGTTTGGGGATGGATAGGTGTGGGGTGGAGTGACAGAGAATGGGGGTGTGTGTGGATATATGGGGTGTGGGTGGATTTGGGGTTTGTAGGGGTTGTGTGTGGGAGAGGGTGGCTGGGCTGTGTGAGGGGGTGTGGGTGTGGGGGTCTATGTGTATGGCAGTGCAAGAGGAGGTACATGTGTATGGTGGGATGTGCGTGTGGGACTCGTCCTATGAACACACATACATGCACTCTCTTTCCTTCCCTCCCTCATTTTACACACATACTTTGCACCTCCCTCATTGCACTCACTCTCTCTCTCTCTTTCTCTGTGCCTCCCTCATTGCTCACACACACTCACATACACTCTCTCCCTCCCTCATTGCTCTCTCTGTCTCTCTCTCCCCCTCCACTATTTCATGGACACAGACACAAACACACACAGTCTCTCCCTCCCTCATTGCATGGACACACACACACACCCTCCCAGTCTTGGCCCCAGGGTATCGGTGTGGGCCCCATGCTCCTGCAGTCAGGTGAGGCATCTGCGGGCCATGTGGTGCTCGAGCGGCTGGCAGGTGGGCAGAGAAACAGTGAAAGCAGCCATAGACAGAGGCTTCTGTTTGAAGGGGGAGGGCTTAGAAGGGGCCTGGGGGTGGGGCGGGGTGGGCTGGGTTCTGGGTCTTGCCAGCTTCCCCTGGGTCCTACTGCCCCTGGCTCCTGTAATCTTTGACAGGCAGCCAGGAGCAGATAAATATTAATTTTCTACATTTTTTAAGGCCAGATAGAATGGCCTGGTGGGCCAAATGTGGCCCTCAGGCCATATTTTGCCTGCCCCTCCTCTAACTGCTACAGTCCTGGGCATGCTTAAAGACACTGCTCTCAGAAGCAGCTGACTCCAGCACAAACTGTGCCAGAGTCTATTCAGACACACTGATTGCACATGTGGATGCACCCACACAGAAGCAAATAGCAGATAATGTAGAATTTCATTGACCCACCTCCTCTTATATGCAGGCTTTAGTTATGGGATTGAGAGTAGATTTAATAATTATTTTACATTGTTCATTCAATGGGACTATTACCAGTAATAATGAGACGGAAAAGAGCCAAACATTTCAGAAGTCACCTCCTCCTACAGTATAGGATAGAAAGACATTTCCATTTGAAGTGAAAGCAATGAATCAATGCAGATATGTGCAAACAGACAGGCCCAAATAGCACAAGTTACAGGGAAGAAAGCTCTTACACCCAAACACCTAAAATTTTAGGAAGAGACAAAAAGGTGGCTAGTGCTAGCATGGCTGAAGGAAGTAGACAGAGATTGTGGAATTGGTAGACATTTGTTTCAGAAAGTACTGCACATGTATTCATTCACTTTTCAGTAATACCACGTGAAAAACCTATCTTGCTGTGCTTTATATGTTTGCAGCATTCAAATATGTCTTCAAAGTCTTTAGCAGTAGAAAAGGTAATGTTAACATATGTGGCCTGAAGCTGATTTTCACAAGTGTTGGCTTCAGTACAACCCATCAAGAGCTACATGAGGCTCTGAAGTGTGCTGATACTGACAGTGTCTTTTTTTAGTGGAGCAAGTTTGTGTATGTGTGAAAAATAAGTTGTAGATCGTATGTTTGTATTTACATACATACTTGTACCTTCATGTATCAATATGAGATATTTGGGGGTGGGATTGACTTACACATGTGAGAATAGGTTGAGAATACTGTAGGTTCATTGTTAGAAGTGCTAAGCATCCTTGAAGTTCAGACCTTCTATTTACATATGCAAAACTAAACCTGTTCTATATTTTTTGTTTTTCAATTTTCCTATTCCTTTGATTGTTCTTTCTCTTCATTCTGCAACTTGATTTTCTTTGTTGGTAAGATACAACTATCGCCACAACAAGGCATCTGGTTAATAAAAAAATGCATAGAAATATGAAAATGCGGTATAGCTGTAGGAGCAATTCTAAAAATATTCATAATAATATGCTTATTTTTTAATTTTTTCATGTTTGCTGCTTTGAATAGTTCACACTGTCTGTGCATGTTATTAGTTTCCTCCCTGTCTGAGCTGTCTTTTCCCTTGCATGTGATGGGCAGGTGAATTTCACAGACTTTGTAACTGTTCTGGCAGAAGATCCATGCTTTGCTCAGTCTGTGGGTGAGTCAAAACTATATACTAGAAGGAGACAATGTGATCCTTCTTTCTTTTTTCCAAGTAAGGCAAAATTCCCATTTGATTTCAATGAGTGATGGATTGGAACTGCAGTAGGGGAAAAATAATGTTAGCATGAAAAGAAAATTTCAGAGAAATAGAAAGTTGAGGAGATTGGTAGGAGAGGCACTGGGGTCCTGGAGAGTTGGGGAACTGGGTGTCCAAGACAAGTGGTCGTTCCTTAAGGAGACGATCCTCCAAGCCCAAGGGGTGACAGTCCCAACAACAATCAAAGTGGGTAACAGTTCTCAAAAGCCCCCCTGGCTCACCAAAGGCATTCAGGAACGCCTGAAAGCCAAAAAGGAGGCTACACCCAGTGGAAGAGAGGGGCTATCACCAAAGAGGAGTACACCTCCATCACTTGGGTCTGTAGGGGGGCTGTTAGGAAAGCTAAGGCAGATACAGAACTAGGGATAGCATCAAGGATCAAGTACAACAAAAAAAGTCCTTTTTTAAATACATAGGGAGTATGAAGAAAGTACCAGGTAAAGTGGGGCCCCTGCGGAATACGCTTGGCAATCTGGTGGTTGCACCAGAGGTAAAGGCAGACCTTTTTAACAATTTCTTTGCCTCCATTTTTTTGTGCAGGGACCGGGACTCCCCCACTGAGATTTAGGACGGACTCAGGAGAGACTCCACCAGGCCTAGGGTCAGGGAGGACTGAGTTAGGGAACTTCTGGAGGGGCTGGACGTGTTCAAGTCAGCAGGTCCAGATGCTCTCCACCCCAGGGTGTTGAGGGAATTGGCAGGGGTTGTCAAGGGGCCCCTGGCACAGCTTTACGAGCACTTGTGGTGCTCTGGCCAGGTGCCAGACAACTGGAAGAAGGCCAATGTGGTCCCTATTTTCAAAAAAGGGAGGAGGGAGGACCTGGGCAACTATAGGCCTGTTAGCCTTACTTCGATCCTGGGGAAGCTCTTTGAGAAGATTATCCAAAACACATCTGGGAAGGACCAGCAGGGGGGATGACGCTCAGGGACAATCAGCATGGGTTCATTAGGGGCAGGTCCTGTCAAACCAACCTGATTGCCTTCTACAATCAGGTCACAAAATCATTGGATGCAGGTGTTGCAGTAGATGTAGTCTTTCTGGACTTCAGGAAGGCCTTTGACAATGTCTCCCACCCCATTCTCATTAAGAAGCTAGGCGACTGTGGCATTGATGCCTACACAGTCATCTGGATCACAAATTGGCTGAGGGGCCGCACCCAGAGAGTGGTGGTGGACAGGTCATATTCGACCTGGAGGGATGTGGGCAGTGGGGTCCCCCAGGGCTCGGTCCTCGGGCCTGCACTGTTCAAACTCTTTATTAGTGACTTGGACAAGGGGGTGAAAAGCACCCCGTTCATATTCACTGACGACACCAAGATTTGGGGCAAGGTGGGCATGCTAGAAGGGAGGGACAGGATACAGCTGGACCTGGACAGGTTACAGGGGTGGGCAAATGAGAATAGGATGGGATTCAATACTGACAAGTGCAGGGTGCTGCACTTGGGCAGTAAGAACCAGCAGCATACCTATAAGCTCGGGGACTCCCTTCTCCAAAGCACAGTGGCAGAAAGAGATCTTGGAGTCATTATTGATTCCAAAATGAACATGGGCCGCCAATGTGAGGACGCGGTCAGTAAGGTCAACTGCACCTTGTCATGCATCCACAGATGCATCACGAGCAGGGCCAAGGAGGTGATCCTCCCCCTCTATGTGACACTGGTCAGGCCACAGTTGGAGTACAGCATCCAGTTCTGGGCACCACACTTTAGGAGAGATGTGGCCAACATCAAGAGGGTCCAGAGGAGGGCCATTCACATGATCCGGGGACAGCAGGGCAGACCCTATGAGGAGAGGCTATGGGACCTGAACCTGTTCAGCCTTCACAAGAAAAGGCTGAGAAGGGACCTGGTGGCCATCTATAAACTTACCAGCGGGGACCAGCGGGGAATGGGAGAGACCCCGTTCAACCGAGCATCTCCCGGAGTAACAAGGAATAACGGCCATAAGTTGTTTGAGAGTAGGTTCAGGCTGGACATTAGAAGGCGCTACTTCACAGTCAGGGCGGCTAGGATCTGGAACCAACTTCCAAGGGAAGTGGTGCTGGTTCCTACCTTGGGGGTCTTTAAGAGGAGGCTTGATAATTACCTGGCTGGGGTCATATGAGCCCAGTATTCTCTCCTGCCCAGGGCAGGGGGTCAGACTTGAAGATCTACTGAGGTCCCTACCAACCCTACTTCTATGAATCTATGAATCTATGCTTGAACTAGCAGCTAGTTTAAAAAATCAACTTAGTATGTCCACACAAAACTGCAGCCATTGTAATACAGATATTTCCTAAGAATGTAGCCATATAGTCTTTAATTCCTTCATCAAACAAGTCTAGAACTTCAAAGTGAACCATACAACCATACTGTCCAAGTAGTATGTTTTCTTCCATTCAGAAATTTGTCTAAACATGTACCTTGTCCATTTTGACATGCAGCCAGCAAACTGGCTATCCATCAAATTTATGGGTAACTGTCTTCTTAAATATTCCTCTTCAACTATGTTGTATAAAGACAGAAATAGTGGGTGCATCTACATGAGACACTTTACTGCACAGTAATCATCCACGTCTACATGTTCAGATGCTTACTGTACAGTAATTGGCTGTAATCTGAGTAAATTTGCAACCTGCAAATGGAAGTAACAAATTTACTTGTGATTAGTAAGTGCAATAGCACATGTGTAGACACCTGACCAGAAGCAAATGTGCTGCCGGGCAGCAGGGGGCAGGAGATTGCTCCCTGCCCCTGGGAGCTGCCTGCTGCTGGGGTGGGGTCTGCCACCAGAGCTCAGGTGGGGATGATGTCCCCCTACCCCAGTGGCAGGGAGCTCCCAGTCCCTACTCTGAGATTGTGGGACCCGGGGCTGGGAGATCTTTATCTCCCAGCCTGAGCCCTCCAGTTGCAAGAGCCGGGCTAGGAGATCCTTGTCTCCCAGCACCAGCTCAGCAGTCGCGGGTCCAGCGCTGGGAGATCCTTAACTCCCAACCCAAGTCCCGCAGTAAAAAAATAAATGTAGTCCCAAAGTTCCATCACTCCAGAAGCAATGAAATTGCCAACCTCATTGCACTGGGATTAAGCAAAAGTCTTCAACTCCCCCCCCCCCCCGCCTTTTAAGGGTCAAGTAATTTTAAATAAAATAAAAAAATCTCAAAAATAAAAAAAATGAAAAAGTCTCAGAAATATCCTCCCTTTCTCTTCCTTCCTTTATTCAAATTGGAGAAACAAAAGTCATTTACAAGAGATTAGCAAATCTAGCTGTTCCCATTCCTAATGAGCTTGGAATGACAAAGTACAGGATCCAGTTCAAAATAGACATTCCTTTATCCCATCAGTTACTCTCCCTGCGTATTAGTGTCCCATCATCTTGATGGCAAAGAGGCTATTGGCCAGAATACAATCTCTCAACAATATAATTGATATTTGATTCACATTTATGTAAATTTGGAATAACTATGTTGAAGTAACTCTTGTTGACTCTTTTTATATCCCAGTAAAGATATCAAGTAAAGATGAGCCCAAGCTGTGTAACTCCAGGTATCATAGTACTTAGGGTCGGAAGGAACCTAAACAGATCATCAGGTCCGACCCCCTGCCCCAGGCAGGAACAGGTGCCGGGATCATATCACCCCAGCCAAATATCTGTCCAGCCTCCTCTTGAAAACTCCCAAGGTAGGAGAGAGCACCACCTCACTAGGGAGCCCATTCCAGAGCCTGGCAGCCCTAACCGTAAAGTAATCTCTCCTGATGTCCAGCCTGAACCTTCTCTCTAAAGAAGACATTTGAAATGTGTCTTATTGAAATGGACCTCGTCTGACACTTTTTTACAGAAAGATAAAACACCAGATCATTGAGCAGAAGGGCATATGCAGTTTTCCTCACCTCTGAGTGTTTGAATTCTTCCTTCACTTCTGATAATGGATATTCTTAAACTTGTGACTGAAAACTATTCAAATACAATTCAGTAAAAGACAGCTATGGAACAACTTTAGTTCTGTCTCATTCTAATTTACAATTTAGTACACTTCAATTACATAATACTTAACCAGACATTTCTAATGCTGCAATCTTGCTAAATAATGTGAGAAATTACCATCCTGTTGCCCAGTCACTAGCATTCATTATTCCAGTAAATGGTATTTAAGGAAATGTTCAGGTGTGTCAGATACTTGCAGTTCATGTTGGGGAACCAGGTAGCAAAGCGGGAAACATTTGCAACCTGAGATTTCCTGAATATACAGGAATTCAGGAATCTTTTCAAATTGACTCTAATTACCCTGGTTTTGCAAGTTGGGGAATCTCTCATGTCCGATTTAAAAAAATAGGGATGTTGATACACAGAAATAAGTTCCAAAGATCACTGAATGTTGATGACTCACAAAATGAATTAAGGCAATAGGAGGTGAGAGAAGTGAGAAGCCATATAGATACTCAGAAGGAAAGCTGAAGGGCAGGAGATCCAGAGACCAGTCCAGTTTATGTAAAGCTTTGCTTTTTACTTGTCCATTGTTTTATATAATTATACCCATATAATTTGATATCGTTACGTTAAAATCCAGAGACACATCATAAAAAATAGAAATAGTGTATTACCTATATTGTATTTTAAATCTAAGTGTGTGGGTGTCTGTTACAAAAAGTCCCCTCCCCCCCACAATTAAATAGCATTCATGATAGCATTGCTGCCAGCCTCAGCAGCAGATAATGACTGAATGAGGTTGAGAGACTTACAGGCAAGCTGCTCACTCTACAGGTGGTCTCTTTAGGGTATGGCAGTCACATTAAATTATAAAATAAAAATATTCCAAAAGTGTATATGGAAGCAGTTTCTCCCGTTTGTTAAATCATTGTCATTCCTTTTCTTCCTACATTCTCTAAAATATTTTAAAATTAAAAAGTGAGGGGAAAGAAAAGTACACCAAAACAGCAGGGGATGACATTTTAATCAATCAAAAATCCCATGAAGAATGGATAAAGCAGCTGCCTTTGTAAAGATCTCGGGTTTTGACTTAAAGCCAGCCATCTCTGAAGGTCCTCGTTTAAAATATATTACTGATTATATAATACACAATATACTACTGAAATCCACTGAATTTGCCGGTGGATTACAATCTGAGCCATGTAGTTGTTCTGCTTGGTGGCTGGTGATCAGGTTTTCGGTAAGATGTACTCAAGTCCTCTGTCCTCGAGATATGAATAAATTGCTTCTGAGCAGACTTCAGTGATTATGGAGCTGTTCTGTCAATGATTACAAAACAGTGAGTCACAAGTAGGAAACAGTGGTCCTACGTGAGGGGAATTAGCTCAAATGGTAGAGCGCTCGCTTAGCATGCGAGAGGTAGCGGGATCGATGCCCGCATTCTCCAGGTTACTGTTTTTGGTTTAATTGTCATTTTATTCCTCTGAAAATCCTAGTTCACTCACAGATGTCACTATGAAATTAATTTTCTTGGGAAAAGAAGGCTTCTTATTTCCCCCTCCCCACCCAAAGATTATAACAGCTGCCTAAACAGACCAGGGGCAGGGAATTTTTATTGATGGCTGCAAAAGCATTAAAGAGCAGGATTTTAGCAGTTCCCATTTGCTGCTTGTGATTTGGATTATGGCATTATTTCACTTCTCTGAACATTTGTTCCGTCCCCCGCCCTTTTAATAAAATGTGGATGCATCCTTCCCCTGCCCTCTTAGCTTTTTTGGAAGTGATCAAATGATGTTCAGATATGTAAGTAAATTGACACTAAAGCCAGTTGACAATTGACGTTACCAGAGGTGCGTGCTTGATGTGCATAACTAATTAGATATCATTTATTTCACTAGATTATATATAATCCCCTCTTGAAAAAGTGAGTGGAGAATGCGGGCATCGATCCCGCTACCTCTCGCATGCTAAGCGAGCGCTCTACCATTTGAGCTAATTCCCCATCCACGAAGAAGGCTGGAGGCAGCCGCATTCCTGCTGAATCATCTGTCAAGTGGACACTGTGGTTTTGCTGAGTCATTCTGTTCAATTACAACGAGGCAGAGTTCATCAGGAAAGAAGGTACTTCAGGCGCAGGAGACGCTCCAGAGAAACAGCACATGGACTCTGGGCTTCCAGTCTTCACTAGGTATTTCGTCCAAATTGCAATTTTCTTCTCTTCCTCGTGGTTTGAGCTTACTTGCGGAAATGATTTCTACCTCTAGAACAAATGTTACTCAGAATCGTTCTGCATGCACTTCAATTTCCTCCTAGGTTTGAAGATTCATTTCTGCATTCCTCCACCTTAAATAATTTCCTTCCAAATGTTTTTTTTTTTTTTTTTTTTTTTGTTATAGAAGAAACCTTTACCACCTTGAACCACTGTACCTGACACATTAATCGGTTATCGTAACTAACCAAGTGCTGGGGACAGACGTGCTGGAGAGACTTCCAATGCAAACATTACTACCGCCGATCGAGTAATATGAACATGATGTCCCTGGCTGCCCAGAGCACATGCTTCTGACATAAAGGTGCAGGTTGGCAAATCTCATGTCCCATGAAACCAGTTAAAGGGACGCAATCAAAATTTCTAAGGAGCCTACAGAAGGAGTGGCCGTGGCAGCTTCCTTTTAAACCACCGAGCACTGATTTTTAATATAAAATGGAACACGTGGCAATTATGTCCCTAAACCCAGCTCAAAGCATGGAGCTGAAATTCCTCTAGTGGCATTGCTGGCTGATCCCTCCTGAGACTAGACAGAGGGCAGACATCCATCGTATTCCCAGACCTCTTTGCAGCACCTGGTATTCAAAGCAAACTGCAAGAGCATTGCCAAGTTCGGAGGACTTCCTCAGGTAAGCTGCCTCCAACACCGGAAGCAGTGTAGCTGTGTCTACCGGTGCTTCAGAAAGGTTAGTTAGGACTTCTTAATTAGTCCACCCCCCAGCCTGTAATGTAGGCATGCTCTTGGATACTGGTTGTCACTACTAACCTACAACCTAGCAGGGGAGAGGTGGGAAATGCTCTGTTCTTTCCAGTCATCTGAAAGACAGGGCCAACCTGGCTGATGACAGGGGTTCAGTTTTTTGTGGGGTTTTTTGGTCTTGCTGCAGAACTTCAGTAGTGCAGTATTCCTTACCACAGAAAGTCTCATGCCCAGGTAACTCCAAGGAGTGCTGAGCACTGTGAATCCCCTCAGCAACACAAGCTAACACAACCAAATCAGACCTATTCTCTACTAGCTTCCCACCGATTTGGAGTCAAGTCCCAGTTTTTCACTTCAAGCTTCTCTACTGTTTTCTTGAAAATAAGACTATCTTCCAAGAAGAAACGATACAGGTTGTTCTATCAAAGAGAGGAATAAGATCACTGCATGTCAGGCAGGGTTTAACTTTCTGAAGGCACTGAATCTGCTATAAAGGATGTCCACAAGCCTTGAAATGACATTGTACTGACTAATTTAGATTATCCCCCCAGAAAAGAACAAAATGAAGAAAATAGATTTGCCTTTGTGATCAGAGTCACCATAACATGAAAAGTCCAGATTGCTCAGATCCACCATCAGTATGCACCAGTAAATACCATCCTTTCTGGGACTATATTTAAACATGTTTGTAAATATTTGCCCCTGACTGTGGGGGGTTTTTTTGCTGGTTGTTTTACCCTCACTTAATTTCATTGGGGGATTGTGAAGAGCTTGAAACTCTTAAATTAAATTAAACAGAAATTACAAAATTTTGGTGGATTTTGAGGAAGTATAAGAAACTGCTAATTTTCACACAGTTTCCATCCAAAACTACCTTCCAATAGTGACATCACCCTTAGATCAAAGTAAAGTGAGTACAATTGTTAACTAATTTAAACCTATTAAAATTCTTGAATAGCATGGAAATAATTAAGCCAACATCTTTTTACCTTTATATTGCCACGTATACAAAAGTAAAAAAATTCAGCTATGTTTGATGTGGCCACTTATTTTTATCTGGCCTTATCATCTTTATTTATGTTTCTCCAGCAAAGATTGAAGCAGCTCAACCTTGCAGGTAATGTTGTTGCACATAAAACCTCTCACAGGTAAAGCAAAGATTTTACTATTTGAAATGTATTTCCTTGTAACTCGGAGCAGCTGTCTCTGCATCTCTGCTAGTACTAAATACAGGGTGAATCAGGAAATGTCTTTTTCTGTGGTTCAAGGAATTCAGTGTCAGAAACATTTGTGTACTTTCAGCTAATGACTTCTGCATCAGGGAGGGAAAATAACTTGATTTGTAATGTAGAGTGCTTGCTTAGCATGTGCAAGGTAGTGGGATGATGTCCACTGACATTTTCTTATTGAGGTAGGAACAGTAAGATTACAAAATCTCTTACATGTGCTGATCTATTCTCTACCAAAGTAAGTTTTGGAATTTTCTAAATTTACATTTTTTGTTTCTCAAACACTATTTTGTATGCAACAAATGATGAACTTTAAGAGCAAGAAACTTTAGGAAGATTCAGATGGAGAGGTATCTAGCTCTAATAAAACTTGTTCTTAGTGTTTTGTTAGTGGAAAGTCAATTGACACATGATGTTGTCCAACTGCTTATTTAGTGACAGTAACTGTAAAACTTAATCAGGACATTTTAAATGATTGTACACATCTGAAAAACAATTTTTCTGCTCTTTTCAAACATTTTCTCATAGGTTCATTTCATCTGGGTTCTATTATACCTCCTGTGAATTTAGTGTTTGCCAAGGCCAGTGACAAGGAACTTGACAAGATGCAGCATGAGGAAGAATGGTGGGTCTGGTAAGTAAACTGCACAAGTATAAACTTGCATTAGTACAGTAATAATGGAGGTTGGTTGACTGACCTCAGAGTAGCTGTCCTTAGGCCACAAACTTTGCAAAAAAACTTGAGTAGGGAAATTGTGTAACACGAAATAATTCAGACTGGAGTAGTCATTGTTTTAAACTAAGACTATGGATTCTTATTCCATTACCAGGATTAGCTTTTACAACCCATATATCTGTCAATGGGTTAACTGTTTTTTTTCTCTTCTACCTACTTTGCCTTTTCCCAAGACTAAGGACAGCAGTTACACATCAACCAGTTTAAGTGATCCGAAATTGGTTTAAACCTGTAACAAAACATAAGTTCAGTGCACATAAACCAATTTCAAAATGGCAAAACTGGTTTAAGATAAACCTGACTGAATGTAGTATCAGATTTAACTGATTTGGATCAAACCAGTTTATGCAACTTCTGTCCCAGACTCTTTCCTGGTTGAAGTGAAACCAGAATCCCCCAACATCCCAGTATGCTTTTCAGCCCTGGGTGGGGCTGTGCTTTCTGCTCCAGATAGTAGGGCTGGCCCCGTGGCTCTGCCCTCTAGCCAGATGCGGGCCTGGCATGGCCCCTTGAGGCAGGGAGGGGGTTTACTTCCCCCCTCCCTCACCTCTCCCACTGGGGGACTGCAGCTGGCATCTGCCTGACTGGGTTGTAGCAGCCCCTGTCAGGCATTCCCTCCACTTGCTGCTTGAGCAGTGGCAGGGGGGTATGGCCAGTAGTCCCCCCACCCCCTTGCACATCCACAACTTGAAGCGAACAGGGAAAGGGAGGGGATTTGCTCCTGGCACAGGGAGCCAGGAGCAATTTGGCCACACATTCCCCATGGCCCCAGCCCCCTGGGAAGGGCCCAGCCCCTGTAGCGTATCCTGGGCTGGCCCCTCTGTGTTCACCCTCAGCAGCACCTGTAGGCTGGCCTGGTTCATTCCCACAGCACCAGTCTTTGTCCCAGCCCCAGGCAGACAGCAGGGCTATGCCAGCTGGCTCTGGTCAGGCCCCCAGCTGCCTGAGCAGGTATAGGGTGAAGGCTGGGCAAAACCTGGCTGGGGTCCTATGCCCACTGGGAGACAGGAGAGTTTAATCCACTCCTCCTGCCCTGCTTTGCCTGAGGCACTGCCCTGGCCTGTGTCTGGCCTAAGGGCAAGCCTGGCAATGGCTGCTTCCCGTTTCCCCCTCCAGGTATACCCTAGCTGAGGTCCCTACAGGCCAGGGTAGGGGTTTTTAATCCCTCTGCAATCAAATTTAGCAGCCGGCCCCCGGGGGGGCTTGCCACACCCCACAGGTCAGCTTCTCTCTAGCCTTGCAGCTGCTGAGGAAGGGAAGGGAAGGCTAGGCTGCTCTTGCACCCCAATTTCTAGCCCAAGCCACCGCAGGCATGTCCCTGCATTTCTGGAATCCTAAGTGAGCATCTATTCACGTGCAAATCAGTTCAATTGTTGCAGGTTAAACTAACTTGCAAAAAATGAATCAATTCAGGCTCAGGCTTTTTGAATGCCCGTCTCTGCCTAGCCCACGTGTCCCCTTCTTTTTCTTCTCTTCCCCACCTTTTCTAATCAGTTTTCTACTCAGGAGCTCTACTTCCTGCAGTTCCTTCACAGCATCTTTGATGAGGTAAGCCACTGCTTACAGAAGCTTATGCTATGCATTTCTGATTTTATTAGCCTTAAAAAGCCTGCAGCAGGATACGGAGAGAAACCAACTATTCCTTTTGCATGGATTAGTGACATCAACACGGTGTTTCTGTAGACATTGCAATGAAGTGTTAATTCTGGATGAGCGCTAATTACCTCCACACTAACAGCTGTTCTTGCCTACTGCTCCCTTACTTGCTTAATAAGCAAACCAGCTCTATTTCAGGGTGATTTTCCTGTAGTCTTCACTCTTGCAAGTTAAAAACATGCTAATCTTTAAACCAAACCAGCCACTATGATAGCTGTGGGATTACAGAAATACTTCTCCCAATCTGAAAAAGTAACTCAAACTGAGAAGATAGAAATAACAGAATCCTCTCCTTCCACAACTTTTTTTTGTAAACAGATTTCTATGCAGTTAACTCTTTTGAGTTGATTTTGTTGCAGGGCTTCTGGGAAAGATATGATGACAACAATCAGATATTGGAAGCTTCATGTACAAGAGGCTCCAGTTTCACTTTGGACTTGATAGTAATTCTGTTTACTGCAGGATTTGACCCAGTTAGCCAGAGACCATCCCATCTAATTGTACAACCGAACAACAGTAAAGAATTACCAAGGCTGGTAAAAAACAGAAATGATTTTTTTCCCCTACCTAAACTACATAGCAATTCCACACAAGGCCAGTATTCTGGAGCAGGATTTAAGTTTTGTTAAAGCCACGATAGTCTAGAAAAAGCGAAAGTAGCAAGGATTTTTGTGGGATTATTTTATAATTGCCTTTATTGAACCAACTGTATAATTGGGAGAGATGTTAGGTAAACTTTCAGATAAAGTGCCTTTCCTCACTGAAGGGAAGAATGCAGTAAAGAGATGTAATGCCCGATCATATTCTCTGTAAAGCTGTAATGAAGCTATACCATCCCAATTCCACCACAGTTCCTTGTGCCAGAAGTCAGAGTGTAATTACTTACCTGTATGCTGGGATATTTTATTTTTAAAATAAAATTTTAAAAGTGGGCTTCTTCTCAGAACTTAAAGGGAGCAAAACAAGTAAGCTTTTCTGCTTTTTCAATACTAGGAATGTCAGGTCTCAGGCAGGCAGGAGTCTGGCTGCATATACTCCATCCTTCATTTATAACTACACTTAATTATCTTACATTGTGGATGAAACTGAACCAATCAAGACACTCCAGTAAATATGGAATTACCAAATGCCCATCTTTCCATGTTAAAGCTACTACTGACAAAAATTCTGCAAATTATTACTTGTATAGATTGAGAGACACTTGTACGCTTCCGTCCCCATTCTCCTTCCCCTCCCCTGCCTCAAACCTTATACCCTGCGTGTTTTCAGTTTGTGATTGTACACTTCACTACACCCATTTATTTCCAATCTCACTCAGACACTTCAAGGAAAACATTTCAAAATATCACTAAGTGTCCACTTACCTATACTTATATGTCACAAACATGAAATTTGAAGTACACACTCATCCATTTCTATTCTTCTGGAGTACAGTTACTGTTAAGTACCAAGCAGATCCTTCACATTTGTTTGAATTTTGAGACCATGTAAAAGCAAAGAGCCACCTAATGGCAATATGTAAATGGTGCAAAAAAGAATGATTGTATTTATCAGAAGTTGCCAGCGAGCTTTCTCCACAAGACAGGCACCTTTTCAGGAAAATGCCGGTGATCCAAGATTCGTGTCTTGTATCTGAAGTGGAACTAAATTAATAAGGACTTAATTCCATAATTTCACCTTAAAGTGATTCTCTTTAATAAGGAGGATCAGAGGAATTTTTAGGATAATACATAAACTGAGCATGTTTTATGATAAAACATGCTAACTTAATAGCCAGAAAAAAATCCAGACTGATGGCCATTCCTACATTTAAATATCGTTATTTAGCAATTAAAAAAAATAAAAAATAAAAAAAAAAAATGAATAAAATAGTGAATAGGGAACCCTGTGAAACAAAAAGTTATCTGAAGTGTGAGCAGGCACAAAGATAGTCAACTATTCTTTTGCATGTATTTAATGAGAACACTTGTTCTTTGATGGTTTTCCATGTACAGACTTCACTGCACCTTGCAATGGTAAAAATGCCATTCCAAACAGAAAACTGTATTTGACTGGTGGGTAAAAATGAACAAGAAAAACAAAATTAAAAATGCAAAGAAATGCAGTGATTTATTTTTCTTTGAGTTGAATGAAATTATTTTGTCTACAATCGTAGAACACCAAGTTGAGAAGTGTTCCTCAAGAAGTCATGCATATTCCTCTCTCAAAAGGCATGGAAAGAAAGGCAAGTAACTATAAATCAAAAGAATTTATTTCAGAAATTATTTGTTCACAATTAACACTAAAAAGCACATTATGCAAGCACTCATGTTGCACTTGTTACATAGAAGTAATCAAAGATGAATTTTTACAATTCAATTTTAAAATGTAGAAAAATCATTAGCTTGCTCTGCATGAAGTATTATAGTAATACCACATCTTATTTAAAGATTTCTGGGTATGGTCAGCCAAGGATTTCTTCAGTCCCACAAATCTAGTCATTTACAATACTAGTAGCAGTGTCAGTCACCTGGCAGTCATTATTAATCGTGCTGGCATAAATAATAACTTTGAACTGAAAAGATCTCACAGACAAGCGCTTGGGGGAGGAGAAAGGGGAAAGGGCAGTAAGATGAGAAATGGGACAAAGAAAAAAAACCCAGTAAAACTTGATTGCTCCAAGATAATCTCTCATTACAGCAATCTAACAGTCTTCCCAGTCACAGTCAAGAAGTCATCATCAGCTAAGGCACGAAGCGCTTCTTCAAACATTTCTTTTGTGACAGCCTTAAAGAAAAAAATTGAGTACATTTAGAAAAGGCTATGTGCTACAAAGACTCTAGAACAAAACCTCACATGGCAAAATTGTTGAATTAGTAAGTCAAAACTACTTGTTTTCTTGGTGTGTAAACTACATAGATAGACTTCAGCTTACTTGCCCAAAACTGTAGTGCAATGCTGACATTAGCTAGCTTTCTTCTTGGTCAGCAAAGCAATCATGCAAGTATTTGAGCTTTTTATTATAATCCTATTATTATTCTGCAGCCAGAGTCTCCTTAGAAAAGAATAATTCTTGCCTTAAATTGAATTAAACTTAGTTGCATGAAACTCCTTATCACCAATTTAGAAGCAAAATTATGTTAGGGACATTTAAATAGACACTGAAGTACAGTTGGACTTAGTAGGCTCAGCTAAAAGAATTTAAAAAAAAAAGACAAGCTAAAGAAAAGCAGAAACTTACTGCATCAGACTGAGCACGAAGATCATCAAAAAGCTGTTGATATTTTAGAGCTGGTGTTTTACCCTTTGCCTGGATAAGTTTTTTCAAGGCTTGAGCCAGTTCTTCTTTGCGTTTACGGGCTGTGGCACTCATTCCTTAAAGAACATTTTTTCATATTACTCTATACAAATTGACAGATTTCTGCTTTACATTCAAGAACGATACAACTCAAAATAAATGTTGTGTAACCAAAGAGAAGACGTTCATCAACTGATCGCTTCAGGTATTAGGATATGCTAGTAAGTCTTGAAGATCTATGCACTAGTTTTAATTAAAACCATTATTTTATTGTGAAATAAGCCTACTGACTTTGACATTACCTCTAGGTTTGACACATAAAATAACTGAAAGGTTCAATGGCTAGTCTGAAGTCCAATACCCTTCCCTCAACATTTCATTCAGATGGGATCACACTGAAAAAGCACACTTTCATACAAAATATACCCAGTAAATCCCAGTTAAATCTCCTGTTAACACAAACCTGTGGTGAGAATGGATATGTCCACAATACCAGTCCTTGGATCAGTAGCAGACTGTTTCAGAGCTTCCCGATGGAGGCGCTTTGCTTCTTCAACATCAATTGTTTCAACCTTGTCTGAAAAGCGCACTTTAGCATGAGCTTCTGCAAGACGGATCAAAGACTCAAGCTGTCGAGGATATGCAGAAACCATTCCTCTACCACTGCCAATCTTCCTCATATCCACATAAGCCTGAAAGAAAGATTACTTACAGTTATATCTAAAGTATGGGATATATCCAGGATCCCACAAAAGAAGATTCCTATTCAATGACCATATTACCACCAGGGGAAATTTACATGTTCTCTATGTTTAATTTATATTTAAATGTTATATACAACTTGACAATTTCTCCTGCCAATGACACCTGCTGCATGTAGGATGACTTCCCTGTGCTTGATCTTGCAAAAAAAATCAGAATGCCAGTGGGCAGTATCAACATTTAAGCTAAATAAAGTTAAACTACAGTAGAATACAAATGACCCCAAGTTCTATTACTAATATTTATAAAGGTAGCCCCAACACAGACGCATAAGTTCAAAATTCTACAGAAGTTTTACGATGGTCCCTGTAAGAATTTAGGAATCTGATCAATCTGTCATGAAAAGACTGACTATCTTCTGTGCTGACTTGAAAAGGAAAGGGCTATCAGTAACTTAGATACCATTATAAAAGCATAGAAAAGCAAATCATGCACAGACTTTTATTAAATCTAACTTCACAGAAGTCTTTTTGACTTTCTGACTTATAAAAAAGTTTCAAAGACCCACATTCCTATACCTCAATAAGGGCTTGACTTGCTTCTTCGCTTAGTCTAGGATTTACGTAGCATCGAGCATATGCGATGTAATCCCTCAATACTGCCATATCCATGTACTCCTCTTCCATCTGTTCTTCACTTTGGTAGTACAGTGAAATCAAGTGGTGAGCAAGACGTCTATCATAGGCTTCATCACGTGGATCCAGCATAAGAAAAATCAAGTCAAATCTGCAGAGTAAGAACATACATTAGGTATTATAGTCTACATATGCTTTCACCTTAACCCTGGGAGGCAGCCTTATTTGCTTAATTTAAAAATGTTTAACCGTATGCAGGGATGGCAGTTTGCTATCAGATTCCAAGAGATGGCAGCTACCTGCAACTCACAAAAGCATAACACTTGCAGATTTTCATAATCTAACAGTTTTTAGAAAGCAAGACTCAATTGGAAGTTTAGGCAAAACTAAGGTACTCCAATCAACAACTGATTTAAAGAGGTTACCCATTCTTGTGCTCAAGCCCATTTGGGATTTGAGAATTAAATGTTGTTCCTTGAATGTCTTATAAGAGGTCCAATCCAACAGGTGTACCGAGAGAACACTTAACTTAACCTACACCTTTTGAATCAGGCCTCTTATAAAATGCAGACTGTTTTTAAAAGAAAGTGGCCACAGAGCCACTGATGAGGGGGTTGTGTTGCCAATGCCTAAAAACACATAAGTGGTCAGAGCACCTACCCATTTCTAATCCCTGCTCCCAAGACTGCTGATAAGCTTCAGAAAAATTCCTGGACTGAGGGACCAAAACCTCTGACTCCCCCCACAATGGTAGTGACCCTAGGTCACTACAGCATGTTGTTAACCGTTCCTTTGATTTTTTAATTCTTTTCTGCATAGTGACACTGCTTGAATAGTAGTGAAAAATACCCTCACTCTGACCAGTCTGCAGCACTGGTGTGCTCTCCTGGGAGACATGGACTTAATCCCTCCAGGCTGCAGAGGACACTTAAGAATACTTGACTAGAAAATGGGTTACCACTAGGCTGCTACTACCTCCTCCCCATCTCAGGCAGTGAGCGCTGATCATTAGTTCTTTCAAAAAACCACAACAACCCAAAACAGATGTAGCATTAAAAACATGATACTAACAGAATTCTAACTTCAGTACCTGGATAACAATGTATGAGGAAGCTGGATGTTTTCAATGGTAGTTTTTTTTGGATTCCACTGTGACTCTATAGGGTTAGCTGCTGCTAGAACAGAAGTGCGAGCATTCAGTTGGCAAATAATTCCAGCCTGTCAAAAAGAAAAAGAAAAAAACTCAGAATAAATCTTTCCCAGAGTTTTCAACAGTTATGTATAGCTAAGGTGTACTCGCTATTTTAACAGTTAAGGCAAACAATAATTAACTAGGTCTTCCTGGGTTCATCAAAATGATTAAGGGTCAGTGGTTCTCAATCTTTTTAGATTCAAGGCACCCCTGTAGAAGTTTTCAAACTCTTGCAGCACCCCATTTAAAAATTAATAAACAAACAGGTTGTGAATATTACAATATAAACATTATAATTATATGGCCAATTTTTAATGAGCTATTACTTGATTAGCTCCTTATAATGAATGATATTCAGCCCACTGTCACTGGGGCCAGACGGATCTGCACCATGTGCCTCCTACAGAGCCCAACTGCAAAGGAGCACATATTCTTGCTGAAACCCTTCTTGGTCTAACTCTGGTGTTTCCCAGAAACAAAAGGCAGATGGAACTGTCCCACGTGCCTCTGTTTTCAGGAGACATGTTGGAGCTGAACAAAGAAGTGGCTACAACAGAAAGATGTGTTGTCTATATCACATTATGTAGGCAGGTGCGCCTTTCTGCTGCAGCTCATTATGGTTTGGCTCCTGAACATGGAGATGCAGAAAGCATTCCATCTCTCCTGCATGCCTCTGCAGCTTGAAGGACACAACATGCAGGGCTAGACCAGGAATGGCTGTGGCAAGAGCACATGCTCCTGCCAGTCGCTTCTGTATCTGGCTGGTGGCAGCAGCAAATATCTCCCACCTGGCATTGCCACAAAGTGAAACTGTCCCACATGCCTCAGTTTAAGAAGTGCATCAGAATTGAATTGTGAAGAGCCACATCAAAAATAGTATGGCCGCATGTCTTTCTGCCTGCAGCCTCTTTCTGGATCAGTCCCAATGTGCCTTCTAAAAACAGGCATGCAGGAAAATTTTCACCCTTCAGCAGCAGCAGTGGTGGTGCCAGTGTCGTGGCACTCCTAGCAGTTCTTGAGGCAACCCAGTTGAGAACCACTAATCTCAAATCAAAAAACACCAAGGCTTTAGTATTACGATCAGCAGAACAAGATTACATAGAAATAACATTATGAGATATAAACTTTGTACCAAGTCTGCAACACCAAGTGCTACTAAGACATCTGCAAAAATCCATACTCTTATGTAAGTAAGACATTAAATGAACTAGTTCTGATCATTTCTTGACAAAGTCTATTCTCTGGTTCCTATATTAGCTTTTTAGCACAACAGAGATCCCAGACAATGCAACACAATACTCACCTTGGCAATGGAAAGAGTCTGTTGTTCCATTACTTCATGCAGTACTGATCTTGTACTTTCATTCATTTTATCAAACTCATCAATGCAGCAAATACCATTGTCACTGAGTACCAAAGCACCTGTCTGCAGAACCAACTGCCTTGTCTCTGGGTCCTTCATCACATAAGCAGTAAGACCAACTGCACTGGAGCCTCTCCCAGATGTATACTGGCCTCTTGGAACCAGATTGTGGACATACTGAAGCAACTGTGATTTACTAGTACCAGGATCACCACAGAGAAGAATGTTGATCTCAGAACGAAAATTGCCTCTTCCAGCATGACTGAAATCCTTTCTTGATCCCCCAAACAGCTGAAGTAGAATACCCTATAAAAACAAACAAACCATTCTTTCAGATGAAAACTTGATAACTAACCAAGTCCATCTATAATTGATTGAAGAATCTTAAATAAATTTACAAAAACACATGAACTTGATAAAGTTCTCTGAAGCTTATTCAAAATGGCTCCCAAGTTTTTTTATGTACAGCTTGAACAATTTCCCTAGCAAATCTTCCTAGTTAAAAGTATTTGTTTTAAATTTAAACCTACTAGTCCCACAAATTCAGAATTGAATCTAAAGTGCCAAAAAAATGCATTCTCTCTAGATCTCTTGGCAACACAAATGCTACAGCTGGCATTAAATTAAACAATTCTATTAATGATAGAAAGGTCATAATGAAATCTTACTTTTCCCTACAACTACACTGACTCAAAAGGGATAAATATTATTTCTCTAAATTTTTTCCTAAGAAATTCTTTATTGTTGTACAACAGGTACAAAATAAACAAGCTGCAGAAATACCAAGTATTGTCATTTTCACTTTTTGAGTAGAACTGCATTTACATTCATACACGGACAAATTGGTTACCTTCTTTACAGACTTCTGAATGTCAACATTTAGGTTTCTCATTTTGCTAGAATTTGACAAAGCTTCTTCTTAACAAAGGTCACCAGTTGCAGGAGATCCACATAGTTGGTGTTGATGAAAAAAAGTCAAGAGATATAGATAGGTAGCTAGATAGATATGAGTCTGTTTGTAATGAAAAAGGACTTACAAAAATTAGATACTGGCTTACTAACAAATTACGTATCATAACTTCCACTCCTCCAGCATGTTTTGGTTCACTCTTAAGTCTGTATCAAACCTCTCAACCTGTATGCAGGTCAGAAAGGGCCATGGGAAATACAGATGTTAACAATTATTTGTGGTGAATGCATTCACCAGCTTAAGACAGTGAGAGAAAGTGGAAAGGAACTCCAGCTACTACTGTACTTTGCATTGAAGGGCATCTGTGCAACCTCTTGCAGCAGCATGGATTTCTCATTTCACCAAGGAGTTCTCAAATGAATCTGAGCACCCGATAGAGGCAGATGAAGCTTGACAATAGCTTTGAGTGGCAATACATTCTTTTTATTGTGCTTTTTTTGTACAAAGCATAGCTCAACTTTCATTGCGTCTGTTACTATGCATACAGAAGAGTATTTTAGAACACATTTGATAGCAAAGGACAGAAAAAACCCCAATGCCTTATTGGGAGAGTTATATCCAAGGGACCTCTTAACCAAGTGTCACTAACTTACTCTACCTCTGTTCTTAGTGTGCTATAGCAGGGGTGTCAAACCTGGCCCATGGGGCTTCTTGCTGCAGCTTCCAGCAGTAAAGAAGCTAACGCTCTACCAGAGGCCAACCTCAAGATTCCACTCAGGGGGCTTCCTTTCTTGGTAGGGCTGGGCACAATGGCAGCAATAAAGGCAGCAACAGCAGCATTAAATTCCTTTAGTATCGGCACTCACAGCAGCTCAGGCAGCCATGTCATTAACACCTTCAACGCTGCCAGCCCTGGTCATAAGCCCCAGGGCCAGATCGAGGTGGCTCATCTGGCCTGCAAGGCCAAATTAGTTTGGACAGCACTGTGCTACAGTAATTATCAAGGAGTGATAGAAAATCCTTGCCTGTAGTGGCACTGTTTTAACGGAACACTACAAATATTCAGTCTTGTGGGTTAGAGAATAATCTTTTGAGAAAGTACTCTGGTTTGTACACCATTTGATTTTTTCTATAGCAGTTTGTGCAAAAAAAACCCCGGTATTTACAGGGTTATTTTGAACAGGATAATTTTATTGTCAGAGATTATGTTCAGGTATTGTTTATGAATGAACTAAAGCACTGAGGGTTGATAGAGACAGCTATGAACCCACAGTATGTACAACTGGACAAACTATTCTAAAAGGTTTTCTATGCTTATTTTCTGTGAAAACTGCAAGTTGCCATTTTGATGAACAACAGTCTCTTCGTCCAAGTCAAGGATAGCTGTATCCTGATATTTAACAAATCGCTTACAGCACAACAATGTAAGCCACAGATGTTTCCTTTCTGTGATCAAATTAATTGCTAGTGTTCAGAAACTGGTTATGAAATGTGTATTTTAATTAATTACATTATGCTGCTTTATTAGTCTTTCATCTACACTCTGATTAATGTTATTGTCGTGTAAAATAACTGATATGCTTACATGTCTTGCAAGCAGCTTACACTGAAGTAATTTTCCCTAAAATTGCTCTGGTATAAGCACATTAGTGCCAGTATTTCATCCAATCAACCTAGCTAAAACAGCACATTTAATGTTATTAAATCAAAATGCAGGGATCTGGAAAGATTTAACAACAACAACAACAACATTTTTCATAGTTGGTAGGGTTGGAAGGGACCTGAGCAGAACATCAAGTCCGACCCCCTGCCATGGCAGGAAGAAGTACTGGGGTCAAACAACCCCAGCAAGGTGTTTGTCTAACCTCCTCTTAAAGACCCCCAGGGTAGGAGCCAGCACCACTTCGCTTGGAAGTTGGTTCCAGGTCCTAGCCACCCTGACTGTGAAGTAGCGACAAATTCATAACCAATTTGTAAAGCCAAAGCTTCTGTATAACTTCAGGTGGTCCGATTCACATCTAGCACCTTGCTGTGCATATCACGTATGCCTATATTGTATTGATTCCCCCTTGATGCCCCAGACACCAAGCAAGAGGCAAGCTGAGATCACTTAGAGGCACAGGACACTAAGCTTTATAGAAGACCAAGGAAACTGCAGAGTTTGTGCTCAAATGGAAAAGTTCAGCTTTGCCAGCTGCAAGAGAGCTCCCAGGGGGACAAGCAGCTGTGACGGCAAAATCCTAGAGCCCACCTGGCTGCCTCTAATTCATGGTGTGTCATGCTGGCCCACAGTCAGAAAAGGCTGCCTGCCTTAGGACCTCAAGGGTCATCTAGTCCATTCTGATACTATGATTATGGAATTTAAATGGACTACAAAGTGCAGTGCTTGTTCCCGTCTAAACTGCACCACTTCTGACCCTGACACTTGCATAATTAACTTGCCTCACTGGCCCTAGTGAGAACAGTTTTCATAGAATCAGAGAGAAGTAAAGCTGAAAGGGACCTCCAGAGGTCATTTAGTCCAATGCTCTGCTTGAGGCCAGATCATCCCTATCCAAACCATAATCCAAGTGCTACATAAGACTACTGTCAACCCTGACACAACATAGACCTAATACCCTAACCTGCCATAGGTAAAGCAGGGCAACCTCAGTAGTATTTACAAAATACTAGCTCTTAAACCAGAAATTTAGCCCCAAGAGCAAAGTTTCCAAAACAACATCTGAAGAATGCAGGCAAAGAAATTAAAATGCACTCCACACATCTTCAGACAGCCTGATTAGGACAGCCATCGGAAGTGCAGCTCCTTGTGTTCAACAGACACAGTATGCTACCACAGCAATCCAGTTACTTTGACACCATACCTGCAAGTATTCCAGATTAACAGAACCCCAGTGCTACTGAAAGTGACTTTCAGCATCCCATATTAGATCTGACTTTTATTCTGAATTACCCATTTCCTCAAAAGGAGCAGTGGGTCCTAGACACTAGCTGAGATGAAATCTTAATATGCAACATCCATTTGAGGAGAATGAGAGCTAAAGCTGAGCCCTAGGCATGCTCAAACATGCATTATAACTATGTTGTCACATTTTTAAAAGGCAAGTTTTTATCTCAGGAGCTTCTTGCACAGACCACCTCAGATCTGGCCCACTAATCATATACCCCAAATACCTGTGAGACAAGTAATTTAAGGCAATATAAACAAGACTGTGGACTTTGAAGCTTCAAGATTTAGAAACCCACTCAATGGAAGATCTGCATTTCCACTATTTAGTTTTCACAGCCCACATAGATGAAACCTGAAACAGATCAAAAGATGGGCAAAGATGACAGGAGATCTGACCCCTGAAGGCTAAAACAGGAAAAAAAAAGCGCGCAAAAGCTGGATGTCTCTTTCCCAATCACTTGATATGCTACAACTATACAGGCTTTTGGATTACAGATCTTCTGACAACTGAAGCTTATTGTAAATAAAAACAAAAAAATGTTATTATGGATGTGCCAAACAAACAAAAGTTTCCAATCAATCCTCCCCCTTCACTCCAAGCCCAGTATTTGAAAGACTATACAAAGCCAATACTGATAATGGTGTCTCAGCATTTCTATTTTGGTATGCAAGGACCATTACAAAATGTTTACCTTTTTGATATCTTCATGTTCATAAATGCTTGAAGCCAGAGCCATAGAAAGTCTTTCATAGATATCTGGTTTTTCAGAAAGCTCTTTCAACATTTCCACACGTTCTTGTGAAAACATTTTCTGCTCCGTTTCTTCATCAACACCATGCAGACGTTTGGCATCAGTTTTGCGGTAGTGAATAACATCAATGTGGGTCTTATAGACAGATTTTACATTGCTCACTCTTGAATTAACTCTAACAGGAACTGCTCTGTAGATACCTAAAATGAAAAGATATGATCATAGAATGTAATAGGAGTAAATCAAATTTCCAACTTTGATTGAACCTAAGGAACTATCTACATTTTCAGTCGATAGACTGTTTTTGCATAATTAACCACAATGTACAACAGTGGTTTTCTAAAGGACCTGCCCAAGAAAGTTCAAATGGCCCAACCTTATTCCCCCTCCAGCAGAGATTTAATGTTAAATCAGTTAAACTTGTTCTATTAAGTCTCTTAGGCATCTGATTATGTACCTACTGAAAGCACATACATTATAAATAAATACTTAATTTTCTCAAAATGTTTGTGAGATCAATGTTTAATGTGCTTTTGAAAATTCTACCTTGGAATACTGAAAACTCATGCTCAGAAAATATAAACCACTTCTTTAGGCTGTTGAAAGTCTAAAATGGTTGTTTTGTTAGCATCGAAAAACAGTTTGAAAGCAGAAATATCTGCTAGTAAGAAAAAAAATTAATATAGTTTTAGCCCATGATGCTACATATCTACATTTAATGTTAAGTAGTCCCACTTAAGTCCCTGGCACAATCAATAATAATCAAGCTAAATACACATTAAGCCCATTTCAGTTTTAATCATAACTCAGTAGTGTACTTTGTCTGCAACTGTTTTGTTGTTTAATAAAAATCTGCATTTATAGTGAACTGCATTTTTGCAAGCCCAAGTCAGTTTTAAGTCTCAAATACTATTCAAAACGAATTAGTTCAAGTCATTTCAACATGATTCATCTGTTAAAGAAATATGCAAGTTTTCCAAGAGATGCTTTGTTGTAAAGGTGTGGAGATATTTTCATAATACCTTGCAGGTGAGCATAAGTTAAGAACCACTGCCATTATTTATTAGAAATCACAGACTTTTTTTTTTTTTGGGGGGGGGGGGGGGAAGGAGGGAAACAAACAAAAAACAAAAACAAAATATCTCTTGCACTCCTTCAGCACACAAAGATAGTGCCTACTAGGAAGTGGGGCTACTTAGCTAATTGGTGGAAAAGACTTGGACATTTCAAATCATCTTATACCACAAATTTGTGCTACTATATAAAATTGAGCAATATTTCTATTCTATCCTTACCTTGACCAACATGAGCTTTTATCATCAATTGTAAAGCATATAAATTGCTCAAACTGGCTTTGCTCCAAGCTTTGCCACATCACTTTATTAGGAGGACACAAATTGAAGATATAAAAAAACTTAAACTAAATAATCCTCCTTTTTACCTGTAACATTAACTCTGTCACCTGGCTGAACCTTATCAACAAGGTCATTGTGAGCAAATAGTGCAACGGTATGAGGCGTCTGGCCAGCTGGCATATCTTCAGGAGACTCCTGCAATTTGATCTAACAAAAAGCAAATAAACACCCCAAAACTTAGTTATTTTTATAAATTATTCAACTTGTAAACTTTCATTCAATAGAAAGAAACTTGTGGACAAAACAGGTTTTACTTCTTCAAAAGTACACATTTTTTGCAAAATGCTAAAGTTTTACAAGATGGTGAAAGACAACTAAATAAAAATTGGGTATTAGTTACTATTGACGTGGGTAGAAGTATAAGAAGTGAGATTTACAGACATGGCTAATTTAGTCAGATGTGCCTAGACCAGCGGTGCACAATCTTTTTGCCCTGCAGGCTAGTGCCAGGTCCCTCCACAGGCCAAATCCAACCAATGGACCCAATCTAGTTGGAGGAGGGTGTGGGGGCAACGGTGGCAGTCGTTCCATCTGCCAAGGGCAAGGACAGGGTGGCCCCGAATTGGACACATGGGGGAAGGGCAGGACAGCCCCAATGTGAAGGTGGGGGAGAGCAGGCCAATCTCACTCTGGACATGTGGAGCAGGGATGGGGGCAGTGGTGGCCGCAGTATGAACACACCAGGGATGGGGCTGAAGCAGTCTCTATCTGGACACACAGTGGATGGGGAGGGTAGAGCAACCCCTCATGCAGATGCGGGGAAGTAGGGCAGTGTTTTGGTCCTAATTCAGGCATGCAGGGAGGAGAAAGGAGATGGGGAGCAGCCTGGCCCAGTCTGGATGCATGGGGCAGGACAGTCCTGATCCTGCCATATGGGCAATAGTGCAGGTGAGGCTGGATCTTCCACCGGGTATGTGGAGCTTCCACCATTCCTCACTGCCAAGTTTTCTGACATGTGGGAACCTCTAGTCTAGACCAACAGTTCCCAATCTATGGTATGGGTACCACCAGTGGTACTCAAGACAAACTTGTCAGTGGTACACATGAACAGATTTATTATAATTACTTTATATGACAACAATTTGCTGGTGATACTTAATACTGAATAGTTTTCAATTGGTTGTGCACAATCTGTCAGAGTTTTGGAACCACTGGTCTAGACATATTAGAAAGCTTTGAGCATGAAAACTTATCATATAAATAAGAAGGTAATTGGACTGATCAACTTTTTTCCCAAATTAACAGTAGGTCTTCCCCCTCCGAATGGTTTATTAAAAAAGGAATCTTGCGCTGTATCATTTCAGATGTTCCCTCAGAGCTGTAAATAATTTTTCATTTCAATATTTTCAGTACTAAAAACCAGGCATGTTTCAATAGTGATAATTAGACCTGAATTAAAAAAGTTTTAGCTGGCAAAACACCTATTCCATTTTAAATGGCATAAGGCAAGCAACGTACCATCTGTTTATCTGAGAACATGGACCGATTATGAATCAGTGCCATGCTGTGTGTTGTGTTACAGTTCTTGCATGCTGATGGTTCAGCAATCCGGCCACGATCAATCTCTACTCTCACGGTAAAGGCGCAAACCTGGCACCTGAAGAAAGCTTCTTGCATCTCAGGAATTAGCTGGGAGCTTCTGATCACCATACCACTAATGGTAATAAGTTGGTCAATATCTGCAATATAGAAAGGGATACATGATAACAGATCACACGGAAATGCCTTATCTGCCTGACTCCAAGCACACACTGTATTTAAATTTTTAAATAAAATGGACAGAATGTTTCAGAATAATTTAAGTGTGGGTAAAAAAGGCTTATATCCAAATGTTTACAGCGGGATTGAAACCCTTCTACTTCCAGATGAAAGCACATCATTAACTATCAAACATTAAATGACTTTACGGATACGTTATACTGCGTGGTGCTTCTTGAAATTGCCTCTGGTACATTTAACCTCAATTACACAACATAGATATTACTAGTCTAAATGCTGCACTAATCTAATATTCTCATAGCTGCTCAAAGTATTTTGCTTTTATTATTGAAAAAAATTACTAAATTTCCAAGTTTCATTCCACACTTTACCTTCAGGGTTCAGACTTCTCATGTTCCTCGTTTTCAATGCATTGTACGGTCTTACTTGAATCTGGTGTTCTAATATCGAGTCAGGGTAACGATCAAAGAAGATTTCATTAGCAGCCATGTCAAATGTTGGGATAACTTCCTGTGTTAAAGGAACAGGGGCATTTAAAAGAAGATTTGGAATTAAAACGGTACTGCTTTGTATCACAAAAAAATTAGTTTTGCGACATGGGGTATTATAAGGAAGTATGAACGGTGAGAGCTCTATGACATTTAAAAATTGCTTTTCAGAAAGGGAATGGAACTGGCCAGTTAAATCTTGTGTGTTCCTCTGGAGACTGCAACTGTAGTAGGGATGCTCCTTGTTAAAAATGGTATTTAGCCAAATAACAAGAACTTGTAAAGAAAAAGGCTGATAAAGAATCAGTGGCACATTTATTTTTTGTTCTGGAGCTGCAGCTACCAAGTGACTGGTTCAAAACGAGTTGCATATAATACATTTTGTAAAGAAATTTGAACATGTATGCATGCACAATGCAACCATATCTAAATAAGTGCTTAAGCATTGTACTATGCAGCTAATACAACTGAGCTTTAACAATGCAATCTAAACAAACTGAATGACTTCAAGAAAGATTTTTGACAACCGAAAATGAAACCGATCTTACTTGTGGATAGCAGACCAACTGTCTGTATAGATTTGCATCAAATGATCTTAGGTGCTCACAATTTACATTCAGGAATGGTTCTCCAACCATATTGATCTGCACATTGTATAAAAACAAAATATGTTAGATACACAGCATTTTCACCTACAACTTAAGGTATGTTTATTTACTACTACCATGGTACCTCTTCAAGTCGCTGCATATAGAGTGGCTCATTAAGATCCAACCCAACATTCTCTTCCTCTTTAGCCAGCATATCAATAAAACGCTGAAGAAATCTCTAAACATTGAAACAAAATAAAAATAGTTAGATTTAGTGGCATCTAAAAGCAGGGGTGGGTGGATCTGGCTAGTGCTTAGACTCCATTCCAGCAGCCCCTGCCTGTGTCTGCATGGCCAGTTTCCATGGAGACCCCAGGAATGGCAAAGCCATGACAGGGCAGGGCCAGCGTTTCCATGGAGACCGGCCCCAGCAGCGCTGGCAGGGTAGGGAGCTGCTCAGGTGCATGGCCATGCAGACAGCAGATCGTAGCTCTGCCCCAGCTCCGGACCATGCTGTCACCACTGCAAGATCCTAGCCCTGGCCCCAAAGCCAGGTCTCCATCCAGTCATGCAATTCAGGTCTCCATCCAGTCATGCACCCTGCCAGTGTTGCTGGGATCAGTTCTCCATGGAAACCCTGGCCCTATGCTGTCACAGCTTCTTGGGTCTCCATGGAAACCAGCTGCAGTGACATGGGCAGTGGCTGCTAGGAGATGGAGTCTGCTGCAGGCCCAATTTAGCCCAGGGGCTGGACTCTGCCCGCCTCCAAATCTAAAGGAACAGAGATACAGTAAGTGGTATAAATATTGTATTTCACTGCCAACCCGCTCCTTCACTGAATAACATTTTTTGCCAGCTAAGGTGTTAGGAAAATTCCTGTAGAACAGCAAACTACTCCTCACAGTGAAAATTTCTTAATTCTAACAGTAACTTCAGAAAGTGTGTATTAAAATGTAGCAAATATTATAAAAAGCTTTATCAAGTCATTGCTCTACTAGGCCCCTGGCAGATAGTAAAGGAATGGAATCAAGTCCCAATCATGCCAACAAATGAACATCCTGCCACGCCACATGTGCACAGCAGGACGTGCAATTTTGAGATCAGGGATGAGATCCTATTCATGGCTTTTCTATTTGCTAACACAGGTGGAGCCTAGGATCCAGGCTCCAACTGCATTGGCAAGTTAGTAGCTGTGCATAGTTCGCTCCCGCATGCCAAGTTGTGGGAGCCCGACTTTGAACTTGCCACCTAGACAACGCCAATCTGCTCCCCTCAACCAGCACTTGCAGAGCCATATCCTGGCAGGCCTACAGGAATGAAGCAGGCTGTCATCCCAAGTCAAATGGGATCAAGAGTTGATATCTCGATACCAAATAAACAAGGCTAGTGTCTTCTTGAAAGTGAATTTAAGTATCTTACACATGATGCAACAGAGGGCGCCATTAAAAGGATGCAGAGAGCAATGATATGTTCAAAGCAACAGGCTAGAGAAATGAACCTTACAGCATCATTCTGCAAATATATGAGCAAGGCAAGACTAAATATGCCAAGGCCAGAGAAAGGACATTTCCAGTCACTAAGATGAGAGATGAGAGTTAGGGCTGTGTAACAGATAATAAGTGAGAGATGTTATACAAAGAGAATCTGCAGATTTAAAGAAAGCCTGGATGCAAGGAACTACAAAGTTCCAAGTTGAAGATAACATTTAGGGAACAGGCCTGCATGACAGCAGGACCGTCCTTCATACCTAGTGAGAAAGGAGGCAGTAGAGAGGACTTGGATAAATATCCACAAGATGTCAGCAAGACAAGGCTGGGATTTTAGTTTGAGATGATAGCAACAACTCTGAAACAGGGGGAGAGAAAGGAGGGTAAGGGGGACCAGCAGAGAGAAATCTCAAGTCTTCAAGATAGAAATAGTAGTTCTAGTTGTGGTTGGGAATGTCACCCAGACAAGGTTGAGAACTACTACTCTACAATTTTTTAGGCTTAAGACACCCCTTACAAAATGCCAGCTCTTAGTTTTCACTTACTTTTTGATAACAAAACAGGACTGAATGCTTTTGACACTATGGATTCCTATTTGAGATCTCTTGTGGGTTTATCTTGTGTCATGTTTATACGCCTAACAGTGCTAACACAGACACAGCAAATGATTTCAAGGCACCCTGGCCATAAATCACTAGTGTAGAGAAAAAAGAAAAAAAAAAAAAAAAAAGATTAAGGACAACACCTGTGGAGTTAGGAAGTCAAGAGAATACTGAGAGCATGCTGAAGCATTGACTAAAGAGATGAAAGAAAATTCAGGAGAAACAACAGGAATTGAAGTTAGAACAAGAGTTCAAGAAGACCGTATCAAAAGGCAGGTGACAGGTCAAGTAGAATACGGATGGAATACTGGTTGTGAAACCTGGGTCGTGAAAAGGTCTTTAGAAACTTCCAGAGCTAGAGTATTGAAAGGCAGAAACTGGAAAAAAAAACCAAAACACAAAAAAACTCTATAATGGAACTGGCAAAAATTAAATTCCAAGCAGCATGTTTTTCTCTCCTTTTAAAATGCATAAAAGTGACAATGTTCCTCAAGTATAATAAAATTAATTTTAAACACAAGTATTCTAATTATTAATCAGACTCAGCTACCACTTACGAGTAAGATGCATTTCTTTTTCATGCCAAAACTGAGGCACCTGTACCTGATTGTAACTTACCTGAAACTTTTCTTTGCATGAGGTAACATTCACATCTGTTCCCCAAATTACAAGCTTTTGTCCAAGAGACTGTTCATTTGCCACTGCATCCTCTGCTGGCTGTGTGAAGGAAAATTAAAAACTATCACTAGGAACAACATTTCTGTCTTCAGAAAAAGTATCTGTAAACCCCAGAACATTTACTTACCCCATCAGAATGCAAGTCCACCTCTCTGCCTTTACGGGCAGATCCAAGATCTGGCCTCTGCCTAACTGGAGTACCTCTTACACCACTCCTTGGAGTACCCTCCACTCTAGAACTGGGAGTGCCATATGTCAGAGGTGAGCTGATATCAAAATCAAGTGGAATTGCTACAAAGAAGAAGTTATAATTAAGTGCACTTCATATTATCAGTGAGTATAGTTTTACTCTGAAATATATTTTTTGTCAGTCATCCCACCAAAAGCTAGCCCTTCTCAGCATTGGATGAAGCAAGCTGCTGCTGCTTACAAAAGCTTAGGCAACTTTGGTTTAGTTAATCTACAATGAGCAAATGTACCCTCCCTTCTACATTAACTGACCTATTTTTTGTGATAAAATAATTGGTTTGCTAAGTTGAGCCAGCACTAACTGCAAATAAGAAACAATTCTGATTTGTTTGTTTGTTTTGAAAGAAAAGTCTTTGGTAATTTACAATGTAAAAGCCAACTTTAACAAATCGACAATATAAGCATTTTGTTCCTTGTACATATTAAGGCGACAAAGATGAGAGTACCTGAATGGCGGAATTGTGTTGGACTAGAAAACAGGACATCTTGAGCATTAGGACTTTGTGCATCAGCTGCTGGAGAAGTTGGTATTGGCTGCAGGTCTCCAGTGGATGTAGAGTCATCTGCTCTACGTTTTTCAGGAGGCGACTGAGCATCTTCAGCGTGTGCTACAACAGAAATAAAGCTGATAAGTAGCTATTTCACCAGTCAGATCAGGCCTGCGAAGGCAAGGGGAAAGAGACATAGTGAATGTGCCAGCCCCTTAAAACTAAGCCCTTGACACAGAACAGTGAGGTCTGGGGTGCTGCAGATGGGAATCAATCACCCATGATAGCGCTGGCAGGCCATTCCAGAAGGCTACTGACTCCTAATTTAGATGGAGTCCATGCAAACTTATACACGCACAAAAAGAACATACTGAACTGTTAATACTGTGCTTGACATTTAATCATTTGAAAGATCCCAAATTCTTAAGCTGTATCCTAAATATTAAAAGATATTTGGTGCTTTTAGAATGTTCATACTCTGCCAAGACAGGGGTGCTCAACCTTTTGGCCCTGCAAGTCAAGGGCTTGGGCAGATGTTCAGTGTCTCCGGAGAGTCCCTGATCTCTAAGGAAAAGCTACAAGTGTACAAAAGTTTGTAACTTTTCTCCCAGAGTAAAAGCAACTGCTCAGGAAGAAAAATTACTTGGAAACAACTCGAATGAAAGGTCTCCCCTCTGGGGAGACAGCACATCTGTGCAGGCAGCCAAGGCAGAGCTGACCTCCACAATCCCAGCTTGCTTTGCTCCAGTGCCCTGGGAGAGTGTGTGTGGGCCCCGGACAAGCAAGGAGCAGATTCTACACTTCTGGCTGGAAAAACCCAGTGCTGAAGCACTCTGGGGGCATGTTCTGCTCCTGGCTCCGGACCCCAACACAAGCTGAGGCAGAGAGCCTGCAGGACAGGTGCTGGTTGTCACGGGACCCCAGAGCAAAGAGCTCCCTCCCCCCCAACAAGTGAAGGAAATGGACAGGGTTGGGGAATGTGGGGGGCAGACTCAGCGCAGTCAGGTCTTAAATATGAAGTTATCACATTGGAAGCTTAAAATCATTGTATTTGCTGAAAAACTATCATTCACTGAAAAAATATTTCATAGATTCATAGACACTAGGGCTGGAAGAGACCTCGTAAGATCATCAGGTCCAGACCCCTGTCCAAGGGGCAGGAAGTCAGCTGGGGTCAAAAGATCCCAGCAAGATAAGCATCCAAACCCTTCTTGAATATGTCCAGAGTTGCACTACCTCTGGGGAGAATCTATTCCAGGCCTTGGGGGCTTGGACAGCAAAGAAGTTTTTCCTTATGTCCAGCCTGAAATGGTTTTGCAGGAGTTTGTGACAGTTGAACTTTGTCATCCCTTGGGGTGCTCTGGGAACAGATGTTCCCCCAGATCCTGATGTACACCCCTTATGTACTTGTAGGCTGCCACCAGGTCCCCTGTGAACCTGCACTTCTCCAGGCTGAAGAGTCCCATAGCTGTCAACCTCTCTTCATTAGGCCTACTCTCTCACCCTCTAATCATCCCATGGCTCTCCTCTGGACTCTTTCAAGCTTTTCCACCTCCTTTCTGAATTGTGGATGTGGAGGCAAAGGGTATTTACACCCAAGAAATTGCATATAAGAATTTTTCTAACTATTTGATTTGGTCTAATAAATGATATTACATTTACCCAAAAAACCTTGTCTGCCCAAGTCCTTAGACCAGGGGTGGGGAAAAATGCAGCCTGGGGGCCAGATGCAGCCCACCAGACCATTCTCTCCAGCCCACGGGGTCCCTAAAAAATTTATAAAATTAATATTAACCTGCCCTGGGCTGCCTGTCGTGCGGCCCTCGATAGCTTGCCAAAACTCAGTAAGCAGCCCTCTGCCCAAAATAGTTACCTGCCCCTGCCTTAGACCAACACGGCTACAAACGATACCATCGTACGTTGTGATCGCATTTACTATTCTTGGATCGTGAAATTACGGTACAAATGCGATAATTATCGTACACTGGATAACAATGGGTCGGCTCTTTTCCCCACCCCGTGCAGCTGAGGCCGGGTATGTCGTCGTCTCCCCCCCGCCCCCCCAGGGAAGGGCCCGCACTTACGCGTGGCGGGGGCGCTGGCACGGCCGCGCTTGCCGCGGCGCCTCGGGGTGGAGGCGGGCGAGGACATGACGCTGCTCTCGTCTCCGCCGACAGCCGCTGCTACACTGCACGGGGGACGTCAGGACCCGGGGGGAAACCACACGCTCGTCCCCACAGTCTTCTGCCGGCACCACAGCTCCGAGCACCCAGACAATTCCGCGCCACGGAGATCACGTGGGAAGGATCTCGCGCGCTTTCCCACCAATGGCTGAGTGGGAGAGCCCAACTCCGGACTACGGGGGGGGGAGGAAACTTGGTTCCAGCTGTGAATAACGGAATTTTTTTGAGGGGGGATGGCTGTGAATCCGCCCCCTCGGCGGAGACGAGACAAAACCCAAGTCTGCCTCGGTGCTTGCATCTAGTCAGAGACAGGCGGCTGTATCGGGATATTGGGCAGTCCTATCTCAGCCCCCTTCTGAGAGAATGGTATCGCCCGCCCTCGGCCGCATTTCGCGGCAAAAGCACTGGGCCCAGCCCCCTGGGCGGAGAGAGTGGAGTGCTCCATTCTCGGGAGGGGAGGGGAGCTGCTCTGCTCTGTTTCTACCACACGTAATCGGGTGGAGCTAATTCCGCCTTGCGGAGGAAAGCGCGAAACCCTGCGCCCGGCGTGACTGAGTCTCCTCCCACAGCGCCGGCCAATCCTCTCCGCTAGTGGGAGGGGCGAGTTGTAACCGCTGAGGGAGTCGGTTCGCTCAGTTTCCCCTTCTCCGCCCCTGGGGTGGGTGGTTCGTAGTGTGTGGCCAGTCCCGGTCCCCGCGAGCAGGGCCATGGCCGCGCTGGTACCCGTGGGTGGCTCCGGCGACATGCAGGGCTGTTTGCTGCAGCTGCACGGCGCGCTGCGGGACCCGGACCCGGGCAGCGCCGCGCTGCGCGGCTTCAACCTGGTGCGCAGCGTCGGGGAGGCCTGCGTCACCCGCACTGGGGACAGCGCCCAAGGTGCGTGCGGCAGCGCGGGGCGGGCGGGCGAGCAAGGGGCGTCCCGGGGCGGCGCCGCCAGCAAAGTTTCGCGGTTCTTTCAGTGTGCGCCGCAGCCGGGTGCGGGCAAACGGGGCTTTAAACGCCCACGCTCATCTCTGCAGCTGGGCTGAAATAAACCAGCCCTTGGGTTGGGTCCGGTAGTTCTGGCATTGAAAACGTTGCCAAATTTGGCAGCATTTGATCCCATGACTTTGAAGCCGGGAGGGCTAGAACGTATTTTGCTGTCTCTGGCAAGAAGTGAGCAGTTTTGGGTTCATTAAAAAAAAAATACAATTTCATTGAAGTAATTATTTGCGGTTGGATACTTGGAACCTTTCCATTCACACTGCTAAAGCCTGGGATTGGTTATTAAGGTTTGACTGTTTTTCCCCCTCCTCCCTGACCTGCAGACTTTAAAGAAAAGGAACTTTTGAACATTGGCAGTAGAAATTCGGAGGGTTTGTCACTTCTGGGAACGAGTCATTTAACCTAGGTGAAATCTGCAATAACCGTTTTTGTCAGGCCATTGGTCTTGTCTGGCAAATGAAATGTTTCTGTGGGGTGAATAAATGTAGAAGAAAAGTATCTGGACTCCTTGCATCTTTCCTAGGAATGATGTGGCTAGCTTTATGTCTGGCTGCCTTGAATTCTCCAGTCCAAATGACCCATTAGAGACCCAGGGATTGTAGGACAGCAAGAATGGGGGGCGAGCGGAGGCTTTTGGAGAGGGAAAATAAAATGGAGAGAGATGCAATTAAACTTAGTAGAGAGCAAGAGCTTAAAGAAGAGGCCCCAGAAGCAGGATAAAATGTGGGTAAAATAGATAGGATCAGATCTTGGTAAAATAAAGCAAGATGACTAAGTCCTTGTGCACCATTGTGAGCAGTTAGAATGACCCAAAGGAAATTCCATCCTTTGGGAGTTGAATGCCGGTGACATACCAAATTTAGCCCATAGGAAACGTTTGGGTTGCATTGTGAATTCAGCTTCTGAATCTTAGCATACATGAAAGAAGCAGCTTTATAGTCTTTGCAGCTGCCTAGAGAGCCTTTCAAATTCCATGTATTTAAAAAAAAAAAAAAAAAAAAAGCAGTTAACCGTTCTGCCTCTGCAGATTCACATCACTCTTTTTGCATTTGGCTCAGACTTGAAAGGTTCTCTACAGCTATGAAGGCTAGAAAGTTGTTTAGTTGATTTACGCTAAGATTCTGAAGAAGCTGATTATGCAAACCAAATCTTTCACCTGGGGTTAACTGTGGTACATCACCTGTTTTCAATTTGTTTGGCTTTGTTGAGAGAACTTATGCACAAAACTGCTTTTTGCAGATTGTCAAGATGGCAGAATCTGGTCCTAATATAGTACCACTGTCACAGCAGGTGTACAAAACTTGCATCTTCACTTCCTCTGCCCTGTACTCTAGTCTCAGTTTCCTTTACTCTTAACTGAGTGTCATATGTTTTTCTTTCTGGAAAGATAAGAGGAAGTTCTAAGCAGCCTGATACAACCGCTTGCAATTTTTAAAATAATTGCTTTGAAATGAGACTAACCAGTTGGACTGCTATAAGTGGTTCAAATAAGAGGAAATGCTGCGGGTATCTCAAAGGCACTGCATCTGGCAGGCACGCATTCAGTGCTTTATGTACGTTTTCGCTTTAAGCATGAAAGCAGTGTTTCCATGTTGTAAGGTTTCTATGAAGAAAATTTGGGCATGATAATTGCACCCAGGGTGTAGTCATTCTATGGAATTCATCTCTACAAGGGATTCTAGGATGAAATGCAGGTTTAATAACATTTGGAGCTCAATTTTATAGTGATTTAACACTGTTAAAAAGATCATTTACTTTTCCTGAAGTGTTACTGAAAATGCAATAATAGTCTTTGCCTGACCATTGGTTTTGTCTGACAAATGAAATGTTTCTGTGGGATGAAGGATTGTTGGTTGTAGCTGTGCTGGTATAAGGACATGGGCAAGCAAAGTTCTTTGGGTTGCTGTGATATCTTTTATTAGACCAACTAAAAAGTTGGAAAACAGTTCTTTGCAAGCGTTCAGGCACAAACACCTTTTGTCGGACAATGGGAGGCTGCTGATGTGTGTTCTCTAAGGTAGAAAAGAAACTCATTTATAACAGGCATGTCTGTGAAAATGTGGAAGTTAGGAAGACAGTGGATAGAGGTAGGAGGAGAGGTGGGAAAGGAGGGAAATGTATGAAGGGAATGTGAGTGGTCAGACGGAGGCAGGTTACCTGGGTTGTCAGATGACCAGTAAGTTGTAGTGTGTCATAAATCCAATGTCTATATTAAGTGCATGATTTTTTTGTATCCAGTAGATTTATGAAGTGAGATTTGTAGGCTTGCTTAACGAAAGGTGTTTTGAATAAATGTAAGGAGTCCAGATACATTTATACATTTTTCCTAGATGAAAATCAAAACTTGATAACAACCCTCTTGGTTTTGTCTACACCGCTATTTTAAATAGGGGTACACCGATAAAGATTTTTTGGGCCCGTAGTGATGGCCGATTATTAATGAGCCATATCAGCCATTACAGATCCAATTGCCAATATGCAGCCTGGCATCTTGGAGAGCAGTGTCTGGCTGGTAAGTCTGTTTTGGAGGGGGGAGGAGGGCCGTGGGGGGGCAGCTCGAGGCCCCTTGCAGTGAGAGACGGGCTGGGGCAGGGTGAGGTGCTGCCCAGCCGGGGTGGGGTGCAGGATGGAGCTATGCGAGGCTTGCCTGGAGGGACGTGAGGAGGGGAGGGCAGATCTCACCGCTGCGCACATCCCTGGGGGAGCCATGGCGGATGTGTGCCCCCCAGATCTGTGCATGGGGTGAGGGCGGGCTGCCACTGTAGATTGGGACCAGAGGGTGGTGGTGCCAGGCTCTTTCCAGCGGCGGGTTGGGCCAGGGCTGCAGGTGGTGGTGGTGCTGGGGTGGGGGGAGCTATGATGTGGGTTACAGCCATCCCAAAATTCGCCATAGGCCCCCCTCGCAGTGCCACCTGCTCCAAGTGCAGCCTCAGCCCAACCCTCTGCCAGGAAGAGGCCAGTGCTGTCCCGGCCCCAGCCCACAGTGGCAGCCCATCCTTGCCCCATACACAGATCCATGCGGCACATGCCACCCCCCCCCCCCCCCGGGCTCCCCTGGGGGTGTGCTTAGTGGCAGGATCTGCATCCCCTGAACGAGCCACTCACGGTTCCCTCCCATGCCCCACCCATCTGGGCAGCACCTGCCACAGCCCCAGCCCCACTCCTTCCTTCACAGCAGGGGCTTCAGTCTGCCTCCCCTATACCCCTTCCCTCCCTCCCTCATCCTCCCCACAATAGAGGCTACTCTGTAAGCTGCCAGGCTGGTTGTGTGCACGCTGTGTTTGCACTCAAGCATATGACATTTATCAGGGACGTTATCGGCCACATCACCCAAAAAAAGACAATTGCCAATAATGTCAATTTTCTTTTTGTGGGTGCCGATGCAATTTGAACCTGTGTATCAGTCCACCTTTAATTTTAAGGCATGTTAGTGCAACTCTACCAAAGACATTTGTCTATGGTATTAATGTGGTTTCAAATATCAGGTTAGGGCTGCTTAAAACGATTCATCAAAGTAATTAATAATGTATGATTGTGAAAGGTCCTTCTTGAGGATCAGCATAGACTTGAAGTCACTCTAACTTATATCTGCTGCAGGACTGGGAGGTTTGTGCCACTCTGAGACATGAATATCTAACCCATTGTAGGTGAACTGAAAATTTTACAGACGGACCAAGGTTCAAGTATGGCAGCTCATACTTGCATCGATATCCCTGTAGGTTTCAATGGGATTATTTATGTGAACAAGGGCTCCAAAATAAGGATTTATTTTATCTGGAAAATTAGTTATACCTTGATGAGTACTAGGGCAAAATTTAGAAACTGGTACCCTAAAGAATGTCTAGTAGTATCTGTGCACCCTGGTTTCTGTGCCTGGGCTGTTTGGAAGGAAAACATTTGCTGGGTTCTATGTAGTATGACGCTTTGCTCTTCCTACAGCCTTGCAGTCTTCGTTAGTGTTTTCCAAAGACCAAGGATTACTTGTGTTTATCCGCAAATCTCTCAGTATTGAGGAGGTAAGTTCATCAACCTAATGTTTATTTCTTAAGAACTATTGTATGTTTCATCTTAATAATACATTGCCTTTTGAGAAACAGAAGACCTGTCTCTAAATAAAACCTTTGTTTTTTCAGTTTCGGGATTGCAGAGAAGAAGCCTTAAAATTTCTGTGTACCTTTCTGGAAAAGATTGGTCAGGGAGTTCATCCATATGCTTGTGATATTAAGGTTGGTGAAGGAAGAATTGATTTAAAATGTAAAAATGTTTTCCTTGTGCTCTTAATAGTTTCTTAATGCCTTTAAATTTATTCTACAAGCTTACAACCTGATGTGAACAAATCAGTTTTAAAATTTTCATGTAGTGCATTTCTTATCTACTTATATGGGAGTTGAAATAAATGAACGATTTTGTTTGATATGTTAGTTATGTCATTTTAAAATGTTGTAAAGTTTGGCAGTATTTGTTCAATTACTTTGAAGCTAGGAGAGTTAGAATATATTTCTCTCTCTAAAAAACTAGGCAATTTTTTTGGGTTTTTTTTTAATGCAAGCTCATTGAAATAATGGGGGGGGCTTGATACTTTGAATCTTTCTATTCAAATGTCTAAATTCTAGGATGGTTTTTTAGGTTTGATTATTCCCCCCCCCCCCCCCCCCCCCCCCCCGAACTGCTGAGCTCCTGCTATGCAGTTGGCAGTAGAAGTTCTAAGGATTCGCCACTTAAATTACTGGTGGCATCCCTGAAATAAAGGTGTTTGTTGAAAAACTCTTTGTAAACTCTGGGTACTAACCATCTATAGAAAAGGAAAGCAGTTTCGTGTCTGTGTGGTCTGGGATCCATCTAGGCCCAGTGAGAGAAGTTAAGCCGTGCAGGGGAATGATGTAGCCAATATTATGTCTGGCTTCCTTTGATTCCTCAGTCCAAATGTCCAGGTACTCCCTTGCAATTAAGACAACCTTCAACTTGAGTATTGAACAAGGCTCAGTCTTACCTCTGGAGCAATAGCAAGACATCCTAACTGCTCTGCCACTACACCTCTTTTGCCATAAGAGGATAGGGCACAGTCTGAAGCAGAAAACCTTATTGCTTATTGGAGCTTGCATTTGTTAATTTTTAGGGCCCACTGTGAAGTTTTTGGAGTGGGTTTGATTCAGGTATGTAGGGCAGTCAGATTTTGAAAGGTTGTTCTTATGTTCTGGGTGAACATAGATTTTTATTCATGTCGTCTTTTCATAGAGAAGTCATGTATTTTTATTATACATTTCAGTGTGGTAAAATATGTAATACAGGGGCGGGCAATTATTTCGGGCAGAGGGCCGCTTACCCAGTTTTGGCAAGCTGTCAAGGGCCGCATGGGTAGCCCCGCCAATTGACAGGTGCCTTGCCCCTTGACAGGTGCCCCACCCCCTGGTCACCATCTTGGGACCAATATCCCAATGTCTTGGGATCAGTATCTCAGGGCCAGCACCGGTGGGGCCCAGAGCGGAGTGCAGGCTGGCAGGAGTCTGTGGAGCCGGGCTGGGCTGCACCTGCAGGGAGAGAGGGGAGCTGGCCCGGTTCCATAGAGCCCCTGCCAGCTGGGATCCCTCCCCCTTACCTGAGTTTCTGGTGTGGTGCAGCCACATGGTCCCAGGCCAGAAGCCCCTGCTGGGGCTTCCAGCTGGGGGGTCGGGGCCAGGCAGGCCCGCCGGGCTTCCCTTGGGTCCTACTGCCCCTGGTTCCTGTCATTTTTGACAGGAACCAAAGACAGACAAATATTAATTTTCTAAATTTTTTAGAAGCCCTGTGGGCCAGATAGAATGGCCTTGTGGGCCGATCTAATATGTTTAGGAAATAATTGCTTTACAGAAATAAATAATAATAATAATGAAAAAAGTTATCTTAATTTTTCCTTTCTGTCTGTGATTATTTTGACTTTTTTTCCCCCCAACATAGCAAACTTGTATAAGTGTTTATACAAAAGATAAGATGGCCAAATGTAAAATCCCAGCTCTGGAGCTTCTGGTTAAGGTAAACCATACTTTACAGTTCTTCATTGCTTCTACGGCTGTAAAATAGATGCAAGTTTCAAACGCAGTTGAAGAGGAGGGGGAATTGTTGCTTGTGAGTGCCGTAACAGTTATATTGCAGCATCTTATATTTTCATGCTCTGATAGGAGCAGATGAGCCTTGAGTGAAATGGGGTTAAAGTTGCAATAGATTTGTTACACGTGTATCTATTCTTATACATAATTTATGCATTAAAATTGAGAGAGATTTGAAGGGAAAAAATAATTTAATTTGAAATTGCCCTCAGATGCAGTAACAACAAACTGCTTCTGTAATATGATGCATTAAGCCTTTGTCCTGCCAACATATGCTTAACTTTATGCATTTCATGACTAGTCCCTTTTAAACAATATTCTTTGGATTCTTCTCATAACAACAGGATGGGTAGACATTTTAAATATTATGGAAATTGTTTGTAAAATTGAACATGCTGACAGGTATAATATCTACAACTGTTTATGGCTTTAAAATGCTTTTCTTTTGATAAAGCTACAGATAAAATATGTGTAAGTAGTACAGGAATAGAAAGAAACAGGTGCATGCTACCTACCATGTGCGTAAGAAGATCATAAGACATTTTTATTATATAGACTAGTTGCTTGTTTGCCTGAATTTTATATTACAAGACATTGTGGCCCGATTTCTTTAACCTAATTCCCAAATCAGTGGGACCATTCATATACTTAAAGCTAAGTACAGTATTTAGTACTGTTGGAATTTGCGCCTTACCCAGATTGTATCAAGTAGGAGAACAAGTAAAATAGTAGTGTTTGTAATGATGCTATCTCTTCTATATTTCCAGTTGCTTCAAAATGTTCAGTGTTCCAGTCTGATGGGAGAATTAAAAGTTGGAGAAATCTTTAACAAATTCTATGGTGAACTTGCTGGAAAAAGTAGGGTACCTGACACAGGTAGACCTTAATTTTACTGGCAACATTACTTGTTTTATTTACTGTCTGTCATATTAATACCTAGATGGATTATCTCCTACAGAAATCTGAGTAAGATGGATTTATGTAACAAACACAAAACTTTCACAAAATACTGTGTTTAACATCTCGTTACATGTTAGAAGTCGGGGCCACTATTGAGACTTGTCAAATGCTCTCATTCACTAATAGAATATTGTGCTTAGGGAAACTACAATATACTATATGTTAGCTTTTCACAAGTGCTGTCTCAAAACATTATTAATAATGTAAGTGGATGGATAACATTAATTAAAGAAATCATCCTCCCTAGGACAAATCAGTGTCCTCAGGAAAGGCAACTGTTATGTACTGTATAATTATTTAAGTGTTCTGCTCCCATAAACCCTGATTGTGTCTCTAGAAAATCTGTACATATATGTACTCTAGCACTATGGTGATAGCATCCATTAAATGCAATTTGTTTCTGCTTACAATGAAGTTCTAACAGGATTCTAAGTTATATATGTTTTAACACTGTGTGATGTTAGAACTTCTCACTGGTTAGGAACCCACAGCAGCAAGGTGCTGAGCAATCTAATCTCTTGTTGTCGTCTTAGCCCTTGTGGATTTCAGCTTCCTTTGGAGTGTTTGGCTTCTCGGAGAATTGAAATCACACAAATGGGTAAAACAAATTGAATCACTTTAATAAATTAATTTTCACTATGAAAGTTAATGATAAATTTCAGATCAAATCATAGGAGAAAGTATGTGTTCTTAGAACGCTTTCTCGTATGCCAGTCCTCACTCCAAAATATGACGGTGCCTGCATCCAAACTCTGTAAGTAGGGGGGAGCTTTTCTAATGATACTGCTGTTTCATGTGCAACAAAAATACTGAGTAACATAATAATTTATATCCCTATTCTAATTACTTTTAGTGTTGGAAAAGATATATGAGCTTTTGGGAGTCTTGGGAGAAGTCCAGCCTAGTGACATGCTTGACAATTCTGAAAAGTTATTCCGAGCTTACTTGGGAGAGCTCAAAACACAGGTATGATAGGAACCTGTTACAGGACTATGCCAGTGAGCTTTTGGATCTTTTCTTCCATTGGATTCTATTCTATATGATGAGTTCCTGTTCATACCAAGACAACAATATCTTTTAAATGATGTCTATAGCAATAACTATGAACTCTCATACACTTTTAGAGGTTGTTAATAGGCATGGAGTGTCATGTGCTCATTGGCTGTTGAGTCTTGGGTAGGTTATAGCTGAAGGGGAAGGAACTAGTGGCCCCTTGTGCCACTGTTTTAGCTGGAAGAAGAGCATGATCCTCACTACCACTTATGGTTTAGGCAGGTGGTTGTCATTACTGTGCTATTGATTATTTGAACACTAGTAAGTTGAAGAACTCAGTTGCTTTCCATTGTTCAGTAGGGTGACATCACAAGTCTGACTTAGAAAATACGTCTTTTTTTCTGTATTTTACTCTTATAAGGCCTAGTCTTTGTGACACCAATTTTGTTCCTATACGTACAAAGCTCTTTAGTGGACACAATGCTTATGCCAGGTAAGGAATTTTATGCAAGTATACTTATACTATCTTCCCAAATCACAAACTATTTTAGCAGGAGTTGTCTATACTGGTGTAACCATGTTGGGTAAGACAGATCTAGTATGTGTGTCCTTTGTCCCATCCCTCATACTCCTAATTGACAGGCTTATGCTAGATGACTTGAGTATAAATTTCGCTTAACTGCAGCGTAATATTTTCTTTAAAACTTGTTTTCAGATGACATCAGCTACAAGGGAGCCCAAGCTACCAGTAGTAGCAGGGTGTCTGAAAGGACTGACTGCGCTTCTGTATAACTTTACTAAATCCATGGAAGAAGGTACAGAATCTTTTGTATAGATAAGGTTTAACACTTGTAGAGCAGATAAGCAGCACTTGTTCATCCTGCTGTAAAGTTTGCTACTTGCAGCTATAGATGATTGCAAGCTATTGTGCATGCTGGTAAAATGCTGGCAGAACTGCTGCCTGCATAAGGCACCCCATATCATAAAACCTCTCTGGCACCATTATGCAAAGGGGAGACCCTTGATTGCACCCTTACCTTACACAACCACGATGAAGTGCTCTTTTCTCAGCAGGGATTGACAACTACTTTCTTCGTTAAAGTTAGAACATTGTGGTAATATGTAAATAGCAGATGACGCATATACTATCATGGCTGTGTTTATTAAAATGTAGGTCTTCAGCCAACGAAAGAAGACAGATGCTCTGCTTTGAGGAATGTGATATGTTGTCTTCGTAACAAAATTAGAATATTATTTTACCGTTTTGATTCTACCTTGGATATGGCTTTAGTGAAATGTTTCTTGATTGGTTGTTCCATAGATCCACGCACTTCGAAGGAGATATTTGATTTTGCAGTGAAGGCAATCAATCCACAGGTAGATAATGTGTTTTCCTTTTGCATGTAATCTGTTCTGTATGCGGTTGTGATAAAAAGCAAGTCTTTTACAGTGAACCTTTTGCTTTTACAGGTTGACCTAAAACGATATGCAATACCCCTAGGTAGGTGTCTTCTCGAGTGAGTTGTTTGCCATATTATTGATATCATGTTTTTCTTGGAGGAGACATGTTTCCCATTCTGCTGAAGAGGGTATTTGTTCTTCTTCTTGTTCTCATAAGTAAACAAAGCATATTCTGCCTTTAGGCTAGAAGAGTAGAGCCCCTCTGTTGTATATTGATATTTAGGGTATTACAAGGGAGCAACTAGCTGAGCAAAGCAAAATCTATTTGGCCGCCAGGTCAATGGGCTCTATGGGTACTGTAATAATGGAAAGACAGATTAATTAGGAGATATTTGATACCTCCTCTTGTCCTAATATAAACCTCTAGAGCAGAGCTTTCCAAACTTTTCATGTTGGTGACATGCTTTTTAGACATGCATCATTTTGTGACACAGTAATTCAGTTCCGGGGGGAGGCCAAGGGAAGCAGACGCAAGTAAGGGAGCTCCGCGGTGCCCTTCCGCAAAATTTTCTGCATTTTGCGCGACACACCTACACACTGCCGCCAACATACTAATGTGTCACGGCACACAGTTTGGAAAGCTGTGCTCTAGAGTGTGATGAGTTCCCAGAAGCTAGAACACAAATCCAGATTGTAATGAAAATTGTTTTTACATTGCAGCTGGTTTGCGCATGTTCGGCCTGCATGCTGCTCAGTTTGGTACCTGTCTTCTAGATAACTATGTCATGCTGTTTGAAGTGATGTCCAAATGGTGTGGCCACACAAATGTAGATCTGAAGAAAGCTGGTCATTCAGCCCTAGATTCAGTTCTTAAACAGGTATTACTATTCACATGGTTGCTCCTAGATTGTCAAGGAATTAAATTTCTAAAATAATAAGAGTATAGAAGTAGTTTTACATGGAAGCTCAATGGATAAGGGACATGTACAGTAGATGATATAGATGTTGTCTGTCATACTATAGTACAGAATTTTTTTAAGGTGGCTTTCAGTATCATTTTTGTGTGGTAGTTTTTGTTTTTGTTTTGTTTTTCAAGTTTCCGGTAATCCTCAATTGTTTGTGTATAACCTGCAGATTTCTCTAATGGTGGCTAAAGATGCAGAAATGCACAAGAGCAAGCTGAAATTCTTCATGGAGCAGTTTTATAGCATCATCAGAAAAATGGATTCGAGCAATAAAGAGCTGTCTATTGCCATTCGTGGATACGGTCTTTTTGCAGCGGTATGGCAAAACTCATTCTCATTCCCTGGGATAGGTTTGATGTTAGGTTTAGGAAGCTATTGACATTTATGTTTCTTTTCATTAGAAGAGCACATTATGTAGGGAATACTTTCTCTTCTTTTTCTTCCTGAATTAAGTATGAAAAGGAGGTCAGTTATATAGTCAAGACTCATTTTGGCTCAGAATCACTGCTGAAGTTTTAGTGAACTCCCCCTTTATTTAGTGGGAGGGCTTTCAAGATTGAACCTAAAGCCTTATAGTTATTTCTCTTCATATGTGATTTACGAAGATAGTAATGCCTTTTCCACTCCGAATTCCGGCCACATTCATCCAATTAAAGCTCCCTCTCTTCTAGTAGCATATGAGCTTTTTAGCCTTGACAGGTACTAAGGCTGGAGCTGTCTCTGGGCACATCTACATAAGGCTCTAAATGTGCAGTAGACTAAATCTACTGCGTGTTAGCATGTCACAGTGAAAGCCGTGTTGGTACGTTAATGCGTAATACGCAGTAGTAGTAGTCTAGGCACTAGTAATAAAGGCACTACTGCGCAGTATTACTGGTTACTGCACATTGATTTCAGTACCTGGTAATACAGGTACTAAACTTAATGTGCAGTAACAACAGTGTATTAATGAATGAGTGGAAGCACCTATTGTGAGCTAAAGTTAACATGCATTTATCACGGTAGGAGATTCCATTTTCTTTTTTACTTGGGAACTAAAGATTTAGGATGCTGCTCTTGATTGACTGTTAGGATATTAACAGTCCTATTAACATGTTTTCCACATCTTCACGTTTGGAGAAATTATAGTAACTTTACAGCTGTCTCAATCCATAACAACTTTGGCAATGGTAAGTACATAGGGTATCCTTAAGTTACCCTGCTGTTCAAGGTTACTTTACAAAGGGACAATTTTTTCTGTGTTTCTGTATCTTAAAGATTAGAACTAAATTCTTAATTCCTTAGGCTGGATTGAAAAAAAACATTTAAAATGAAAGATCAAAAGTTTGTATGGTTGCAGTAAATAATGAAACATGCCTAGTTTGTTGGTTAAAACATAACTAACAAATGTTATACAAATTTATTATTAGATTTCTGCGAAGCTGCTAAGGAGACATCTTTTTTATTAGTTTGTTTTTAACTAAGATTATGCACTTACATATTTATTTTGCCTGTTTTTGCAACAGTTCTTTGCTTAACATTAGAAATAACAAATTAATTATTTTATTTTCTCTCATTAAAGCCTTGTAAAGCTATCAATTCTAAGGATGTTGATATCATGTATATTGAGCTTCTTCAGCGCTGTAAACAAATGTACCTCACTGAGGCAGAGACAGCAGATGACAATGTGTATCAGCTACCAAGTTTCCTCCAATCCATTGCGAGTGTTATATTCCACCTTGATACAGTAAGTGGGCTATCTTCAGTCACACTATTTGGTACCTTCTTTGCTAGTAATGTAATGAACTACAGCAGAAGAAATTGACTTTTGCTTCTCATAAGCTCATAGTGACTTAAGCTGCTTCCTGCAGGGTAAGCTGAATAATGCTGTCACAAGATTTTCCTGTTAGAAAAATTTTCACTAAGAAAAGAAAAACATCATTGTTATACTAAAATGCTAAAGTGCATCATATGGGGAAAAAAAGCACACTAGCCTTGTGTGAACAGGGTTTTTGTCCATTTAAAAAAGCTACATTAACTGGGTATGGAGTTACTCTTTTAAGTGTAGGCATATTAGTAACTATGTTAAGTGACAAACCACCACAGTTATGTCTACATTTTTTTAACCTATGCTTTCTTTGTATAACATTTTCAGTTTTTCCTCATGTGTATTGGACAGAACATTTTTTGTACTCAGCTTAATCTTTTTTTTTTTTTCCCTTGTACAGTACATTTTCTGGACCTTTCTCCCCTCACATACTCGCTGTATGAAACCTTTTTCTAGTAATAAAAAACCCCGCATCTGACTCCAAGCTGTACTAGGTCCACTACTATCCTTCTCCCTTTTGTCAGTGCTAATAATGCCACACTGACTCAGATATTGGGACTCCGTTATGATTTTTGGACCTCTTGGTTTGAATAAGGGCTCCCTTGGTACTAGTCATAGGTTGGGAATAAGATATGTGAAACAAGCTCTATTTGAGTATTCTAACTTCAGAATCGTTTAAACACAAATTAATTTAGATGTTTGGTTTGTGTTATAATCACGTGAAGCTTACACTTTCATAAAAATAGGAAATGAGTGTGATTTTGCTTCTGCTTCAACTTTCTTTCACTCAGAAGTTGCCTTTCTGTTCCCTGAGAGGCATAATCTGTTCCCTGAAAGTTTCATTTACCTTCTGTTTTACTTGATCTTTTAAGTGAATGTCTGTATAACAGCTTACCATGTTGCTTGCCATCTTTGGGGAGTAGGCACTGGTGTAACTTTCCTCCCCTTTTATCTTTTGTAATGAAGTCTTTTATTGGGGAAGGCTTGCATAGTTCTCTAGTTCTGGGGAATATTATAATGAATGTCCTTATGTGACACTTTTTTCCTTTTATTTCTTTTAGCTTCCCGAAGTATACACTCCAGTTCTTGAACACCTAATTGTGATGCAGATAGATAGCTTTCCACGGTATAGTGAAAAAATGCAACCAGTCTGTTGCAGGTCCATAGTAAAGGTTTTTCTAGCCCTGGCAGGAAAAGGACCAGTTCTCTGGAATTTTATCAGCACTGTGGGTGAGTCTGTGATACGAAAACTCTCCCTCTTCCCCCCACGCTTCCCCCTTTCAATAGTAAACTGACTTTAAGTGAGGTTTTATGGAGTAGTTTTATCTGTGATGGTTGCAGAGATGGTAGCCACTTTGGTTATCAGTCTGAGAACTCCTATTTTCTTGCTAGTAAAGGTTTGGGGTGCAAACAGGTTTCCTTAAGCATCAATATCAGTGGTAACTTTGAATGAAAACATGATGATGATCTAAAGCAAAAAAGTAAATGACACCATTACAAAGGTGATAGTTACTGCTCTTGTTCAGATTGAGGCTTTTCCAGGAAAAATAAAATTCCTTTTTCTCAGGTAATCTTTTTTTTTTCCTTCAGTGCATCAGGGTTTAATCAGAGTCTGCTCCAAGCCAATCGTGTTTTCAAGGGTAAGCTTATTTTTCAGATCCTTTAAGATACTAATTAGAAATGTTTCTAATTTTAAAAATTCAAAGGATGGAGTTAACTGCTTATAGATGGTAGATCTGTAAGGAGTTAACTGTTAATATGTTACGCTTGACTGAAAAGAATCTCTCTAAAATATGTCTTAGAGATAAAATAAAATGTAGGTTCAGTACATGATTTGGAAAAAATTTAAAGTAGCTAGTTCCCTTTGCTATCTCTAATAAGGTAAAACAGAATGCTGTGTATTTAACCTTCTGATTTAAATCTGATTTTCAGTTACTGAAGTTATTGAGACTATATATATGCCTACTTATAGATTTCTAGGGTCAGAAAGAACCTATTAGATCATCAATATTATATAAAGTAAGTATATATCTTAACAGTTATGAAAAATGTTTCATAGTTTTATAGTTGGTAGGGTCAGAAGGGACCTGAGCAGATCATCAAGTCCAACCCCCTGCCATGGCAGGAAAGAGTACTAGGGTCAAACGACCCCAGCAAGGTGTTCATCTAGCCTCCTCTTAAAGACCCCCAGGGTAGGAGCCAGCACCACTTCTCCTGGAAGTTGGTTCCAGATCCTAGCCGCCCTGACTGTGAAGTAGCGCCTCCTGATGTCTAGTCTGAATCTACCCTCTGCCAGCTTGTGACTGTTATATCTAGTCACTCCTGGTAGTGCTCGGGGGATCAGGGATTCCCCCAATGCCTGTTGGTCCCCTCTGACTAGTTTGTAAATGGCCACTAGATCCCCCCCCTCAGCCTTCTCTTGTGGAGGCTGAACAGGTTCAGGTCCCTTAGCCTCTCCTCGTAGGGCCTGCCCTGCTGCCCCCTGATCATGCGAGTGGCCCTCCTCTGAACCCTCTCCACGTTGTCCACATCCCTCCTGAACTGCGGCGCCGAGAACTGGATGCAGTACTCCAACTGTGGCCTGACCAGTGCCGCATAGAGGGGGAGGATCACTTCCTTGGACCTGCTTGCGATGCATCTGTGGATGCATGCCAAGGTACGGTTGACCTTCCTGACCACGACCCCACACTGCCGGCCCATGTTCATTTTGGCATCAGTAATGACTCCAAGATCCTTTTCTGCCTCTGCACTGACAAGAAGGAAGTTGCCCAGTCTGTAGGTGTGCTGCTGGTTCTTCCTCCCCAGGTGCAGCACCTTGCACTTGTCAGTTTTGAAACCCATCCTGTTCTCTTCCGCCCACCTCTGTAACCTGTCTAGGTCCGATTTGCAGCTTATTCCTCCCTTCTAGCGTGCCCACTTTCCCCCACATCTTAGTGTCGTCTGCGAATTTGAACACGGTGCTTTTTACCCCCTCGTCCAAGTCACTGATGTAGATGTTGAACAGTGCAGGACCAAGCCCTGGGGAACCCCACTGCCCACATCTCTCCAGGTTGAATAAGACCCATCCACCACCACTCTCTGGGTGTGGCCCTCCAGCCAGTTAGTGACCCATTTGACTGTAGGTGTCGATGCCACAGTCCCCTAGTTTTTTAATGAGAATGGGGTGAGAGACAGTGTCGAAGGCCTTCCTAAAGTCCAGAAAGACTACGTCCGCCACGTTATCTGCATCTAAGGCTTTTGTGACCTGGTTGTAGAAGGCCACCAGGTTGGTCTGACAGGATCTGCCTCTAATGAACCCATGCTGGTTGTCCCTAAACATAATTTCCCTTGCTGGCCCTTCGTGGACATGTGCTAGGATAATTCTCTCAAAAAGCTTACCCAGGATCGAGGTAAGACTAACTGGCCTGTAGTTTCCTGGGTAACTTCTTCCTCCCTTTTTTGAAAATGGGAACCACATTGGCCCTTTTCCAGTTCTCTGGCACCACACCAGAATACCACAAGCGCTCGTAAAGCCATGCCAGGGGTCCCGCAGTGACTTCTGCTAATTCCCTCAGTGCTCTGGGGTGGAGATCATCAGGACCAGCTGATTTAAATACATCCAGTCCCTCCAGAAGTTCCCTGACACGGTCCTCACTGACCGTAGGCCTGGGTGCGCCTCCCCTGGGGCCTACAGGGGTCCCAGTGGAGGGGATGACTGGGTCCCTGCTCAGGAAAATGGAGGCAAAGAAATTGTTAAATAGGTTAGCTTTATCGTCTGGTGCGATGACCAGATTTCCTAGTGTGTCTTGCAGAGGCCCCACGTTACCTGGTACCTTTTTTTTACCCCCTATGTATTTAAAAAAGGACTTCTTGTTGTCCTTGATCTGGGTAGCTAGTCCCAGTTCCATCTGTGTCTTGGCCTTTCTGACCACCCTTTACAGCCCTGAGCAACCAAGGTATAGTCCTCCCTGGTGATGGCCCCTCCCTTCCATTGGGTGTACATCTCCTTTTTAGCTAGGAGACATTCCCGTATGCTTTTGGTGAGCCATGGGGGCTTTTGCGCCCTCTTGCCCCCTTTGATCTGTGTTGGGATTACCTCCCTTTGTTAATTTACTGATTTTTTTTTCCCCCCTCCCCTACCCCCCCCCCCCCACTGTCCTCTAGGAATTTGATGGGAAAGGAGCTTCTAAATCAGAAGAGCCCCCAGCAGTTGGAGAGGTCAGAACAGGAAAATGGAAAGTACCAACATATAGGGACTATCTGGATCTTTTTAGAAGTCTTCTGAACTGTGACGCAATGAAGGTAAAACACACTTAATACTGAGATCTGATGACAGGGTTGGATTCTGATACCATTTTGTTTAAATTTTATTACGTGTTGGATTTTTAGATATAGCTTTTCAGTGTTCTAAAACATATTTCTCTTTCTTCTACGAAGGAGTCTGTTTTTGCAGATGAAAACTTTCTGACAATAAATTCACCCCTGCAGTCTCTGAATCGTTTGTTGTATGATGAACTTATAAAATCTATATTGAAGATTATTGAAAAATTGGACCTGACAGTTCAGAAAATGACTTTTAGTGAACAGGTGAGATCTTAGCCTTTCACTTACATTTTTTTGTTATGGTATAGCCTCTGAAATCTTTCCTTGAAATGAAATAAAATTGAAAGCTGTCAGAATGTATTAATATTTATTTCTGGAAACTGTTCTACTTCAGTGCAGAAAGATGGACTAGATAATTTCTTGATGTCTACTAGACCAACATTGTATGATTTCCATTTTCAAAAAGTGTGGTTTGCTTCAAATTAGACAAGCTATCTTTAATGGTATTTTGTGGCATCTTATTTTACTCTTGTGAGTGAGCATCTAATTACAAATCCAAAGAATTATGTCTTTCACTTTTCAAAAAGGCAGATTAATTTGTTACAAGTTAATTTTTCCCACTGTTGCTAATTCTTAGTACTAAAATGTTGAGTCATTCTGTCATGCTGTCTGTTGTGCCACAGATTTCAGTAGCATGTGCCTTTACTTATTTTCAGGCTGAAAGTGAATCTGGCGATGTTATGATCATACCTTCTTCTGATCCAGCTTCAAACCTTCAGCCAGCCAAGCCTACAGATTTTATTGCATTCATTAATCTAGTGGAATTCTGCAGGTACTGCATATTTAAGATTAATTTAAGAATTAGGAAGCATGTTTTAGGGACAGTAGGGGCTATGCAAAACTGAAGGAATTGGGTTTCTTCCCCCTCTGGAAAGATGAGGGTTTTCAAACTAAGCAGGGGTGTGTATATAGTCATGGGACTTCTGAGGTGTCATAACTATTTGCTTCAGGCTTTTATTTAAAAGGGCACTGATGCTCCAGTCAGCTGTTTGGGCTCATTAATGAGCACCAGCTCAATGGAGAAATATCATCCTTTGAAACAAAAGCCACGATGAGCAGCTGAGTAGTTCATCCTTAATTGGGCAACCTGCTGTAAAGTACCCAGATGGCAAGCAACCAAGATATATAAAATCTGGGTTCTGTGTATAATTTAAGCACACTTATTTCATGACATGTACCCATGTTTGAAATATCTTTTAAAATCTGCAAAGGCAAGAATGCTAACTAATCAGAAGACAATAAATGTGTAGGATATAGGGGAGAATATTAAATCTAAGTACAATGGGCAACTGAAACTTCATAGAACGAGGATTGACAACGTATACCCATGAGCCAGATCTGATCTACAGAGCCAGAGGACTTTGCCTGTGCCCATGTCTGTACCCACACTGGGGCTGAGTAGGGGGCAGACACCTTCCAGCTGCACCCATGCCACTACCATTTCTCCCCACCACTTTCAAAAGTTGTGGCATGAGCACAGTTTCCAGCTGGTGTAGAGCTGTGCTGGAGGTGGGGAGATTTCAGCTTCACCCACGAGGCAAGGGGCAGAAGAATACAGGGAGAAGCAGCAGCAGGGTGGCCACAGCTTCTAGCTCCTCAGCCCCAGTGTCCCCACCATTTTGGAAACTGTTTGTGCCCCAGCCAGGAAACAAGGAGGCCTGAGAGAAGCAATGGCAGCATGGGTGCACCTGCCTGGCCCTGGCGCCAGTATAGGGAAAACCCTTTGCTGCTAATGCCCAGTCAGGACTCCAGTCCATATCAGACCAGAGCCTAGTCATTTGAGTCACAGTTCATAAAAGTTTCCGATCCCTGGCATAAAAAATTGCACCAGGCTTCAGGATATGTGATGCTAGAAGAGGTTGTAAGGGAGGCAGACAGAAAAGAAACTTAAAATTCCCTCTTGGGTGTTCTTGTCACCAGTGGAGTACTTAAAAAAGATGGTCTTTAACTTAGGAATTTGATTTTCATTCATTTTTATTTTCAAAGGCTGAAAACAGTAGGTGGTGGGGAGGTGTTATCTATGTCTGATTTTGGATTTGACTCATCAGAACAGAGTGGGACAGTCACTTATGCAGGCAGTTTGAACAGAGTTAACTTGAATTAGCCCTGATAGTCCCAAGAAAGTGTTACCTCAGTACTTTTGTAGGCATGTCACAGGTATTTAGGATTGGATAATCGGCTCGTATATCTTCAGGATTCCAGATTAAAAGGCTTTGTCTTGGGAGAAATCCAACTTGTGTTTTCAACCAGAGACTTTGTTGACTTATAAAACATACTGCATACCTTAAAAATAAAGCTATTATACTGAGTACTAGACATTATATAGAAGAATTTATGAGGACTTCTGACCTCTCATGGTTTACATGGTCTACCTTTTTCTGACAGATGTGCCACAGATTGCCCTCCATCCCAATTTGTAGCATAACGTATTAAAAAAACTATTACAATGTTCTACTATGATGGACCAAAACTCTTCAGGTGTTCAGGATTATCAGAGAGGTGGTTAGCTAGGTTAGTCTGAAGTCTGGCAGAAGGTAGAGCAGGATAAGACTTTAGAGGCTAGCTGGTTCAGAGAGGCATGAGCTTTCATAGGCATCTAATGCAGCAAGTTCTTTCTTAAAATGGCCTATGCCTCTCTGAACCAGTTAGTCTCTACCATGTCACTCTGCCCAGCCTTCTGACTGAGCAACATTATTGAGCGACGTTGCATATACTCTTAAAAATGATCATCAGTTAGGGTTGGGAAGAAATTTATTTTGCTCCTGATAGCATGTCATTTAATTACTACAGTCAAAGGATTGTCACTTCTTTGACGTATTCCTTCACTGGTTTATGCTAGATTAATTGTTGACACATTCTACTTTTTGTCAGTGCTCATATCTTTCACTTCCAAGCTGGAAAGAAGTTTGTACTTACTTCAATTCAGCTTTTGTTGAATGTTTCCTTTGCATCTATTTTGCAGAGATATACTGCCAAAGAAGCATCTTGAATATTTTAAGCAATGGGTGTATTCCTTTGGTTATGAGCTTATTATACAGTCAACACGGCTACCTCTTATTAGTGGATTCTACAAATTGCTCTCTGTTGTAATGAAAATTGTCAAGAAAATAAAATATTTTGAGGTGAGTTTTTTGTTGTTTTTTTTTTTACCAACTGGAATTGTTTAATATGATATTACTGTCTGTGTATTTCAAAATATATGTGCACAACTGAAAGTGTTTAAATGGCAATTATTTCATATTTTATTTCTGATATGTAGGGTAAAGTACATCTTTTGCACAAAAATCCCTGGAAAAACCAGTATTAGGCTGAAAAGTCATTTTTTAAAGAGACTCTATCTATAGAATGCTCTTTCCTGGATCTTAAAACCACATCGATAGAGAAATCCAAGGTCTGTCTATACTGCAGAGAGAACTGAGACACAGACATGAGAACTAACTTAAAGAAGCTAACAGCTACTGGAGGAGAGTTGATTGGCTTATATACCACAGTGTAGTGATTAGAGCATTTGTCCTGAAGCAGGACACCTGTCTGGGGTCCTCAAATTGCAGTCTATTGAGCATCCAGCAGTGGGTGCTTGATTGGATTCTGTCATACTGAAGCTATCTCAAAGAATATGGACAGGAAGGATCAATTTTTCAGCTAGGTCACCATAGACTTCCGGAGGAAATTACTTAGGCATTTTATCCAGGTCAGCCCAAGGGGACTGCTGCTGTGGTGTATTGATGCTGTTTTCTACATCACCCTCTTTTTTTCCTCTCCCCACTTTTCTGGGTATATCTTTGTAATCCTACATAGTGTCAGGCATAACCTGTTCTTGGATGGGGGTGAAAAGGAAAAGCAGGAGTGATACTTGTTGAACTCATTTTTCTCTCCATTCATGTGCATATTGGACAATAGCAGTTGAATTTCATGTATGGTATGTCCAGAAGCTGAAAGGGGGAGCAGGCCATCAGCACACATTGCTTATGTTTAATGGTGGGAGAATTAATGTGTGCATTAAACTTTTACTGTGGAAGATCCCTTGGTAAATGGGATTGCTCACCTAGCAATTTATTCTGAACCTAACTTGTGTATTAAGTCTTCCCACATGTCAGAACTGTCTGTGTGTACTGGTGTTTGCTTGTCTCTCTGTCATTGGCTTTGTTCATATCATTGATTGTAGTTTGTTATACAGGATGTAAGTCCTGGGACTCAGAAAAAATATCCTGAAGACCCTGAGAAGAGCTCTTGTTTTGCGTTATTTGCAAAATTTGGAAAAGAGGTAAACTTTTTTTTTAATTGCAGTCTGAATACAGTCACATGTTGATAGCAACAGTATCCTATAATTTTCTCATGTATGTATTTCATCGTTTTGGATTATAGGAGGCTTACTTTAAATTCACCTCTTTTCTTCAGGAGAGACTCCTGAATCACCTCTGTAAGCAACCAACTCATGTTTCGGTGAACAAATCAGCTTTATGTCTCTATATATCACCAGAAAACTACTGAGAAGTCTGCAGTAGAATTCATACCTGTTTACTGCTAGTGTTTAAAAGAAAATACTGCCATCACATAACATTAACTAAAGTTCTATCAGAAGAGCAGTATAAAACTGAAAACAGTGTAAATCAGCTGGGTTTAAGAGATCAAGGACTTGAGTGTGAAGGAGGCCTGCTGTTCTCTTGAGTAAAAAGCTATCTGGAACCTATCCCAAACAGGGAGAAAACTTGTAGGGAAAAACTCCAGACTAATTTAAGGTAATAAATGACCAGCAATGCTATTCAGTGAGATTAAAGGTTATTTAGGTATGACCTAAAAACTAAAGGGATATTTTTGCCCCCGTTTTTCAATAATAACAACAGTGTTGCTCAAGATGGAAAAAAGCTGGCTAAGGGAGATTACAGTATGGGAATGGAAGCTACCACAATTGAGGTTGAAGTACAGTTCAAGAAGCTTAATGCACTTGTATGGGTTTTGGGTGCGAAATTTGGATGTATCCCAGAATTTGGAAAGAACTGGCGTGTAAAATTGCAGATCTGATTATAAGGATTTATACTAAATTTATCAAATTGTGTTGTAATCCAGCATTCTCTACCTTTTGATAAACCCATTTTGTGTTCTGCTCCTTTTTCATTTACACTCATTCATTTTATCCTTTCTTTCAAATGTTTTCTGTATCCTTGTATTTTGTTAACTGATATGTTTGTTTTTGCCCTTTTTACTCCTTTCTTTAGATGGACACATCAGCTGTTTGCCAGTCATATATCAGCCATGATTTGGTTTGTTGTTTATAAAAATGAATTTTGAATAAGTAGAAATTGGAAAACAGAAGGTTTCTAATCATTGGAGCAGTGAGGTTTCAGAACAACCTGTCAGTTGCAATAGTGGGGGCAAAATCCAAAGCACTTTTAAGATGGAACTTTAATAAGTTTATGAAAGGGATTGTATGATGGTATTTGCTTTTGATAACATGGGACAGATGCTTGATGAGGATTCCTTCCAGTTTTGTGTTGCTATAACTCATTTACATTCTTCACTTATGAAATGTCAAGTTCATTGAGGAAATAAAATCACTTTATGGTTTCCTCTTCTACTCCTCCCCCCTCCCTGCTCCCATCTTCTCTAATAGCAAACATTTGTGTTAGGCTTGAACTCTAGGGAGGAAAATAAATCCTGCTTACTATAAAATAAACAGCAAATATATCTGCCAAACACAAATAACAGATTCAAGGGGAGAATTCTCATTGTTTTGGAATGTGGGTGGCAAATTATTTCCTGTACTGCAATAGAACTGTCTTGTTTGGTCAGCGTACAGCAGGGATGTTGAACTCATTCAGGTCCAGGGGCCACATGAATGACATGGGGCCAGTCTGTTGATCGGATTCAACCACAGACTGGCCGCATGTGCTAGACCCAGCACACAGGGCCAATCTGGCACAGGCACCGCTTGCAGTGCACATGCTGGACCAGCCCTGTGCTCTGCATGCAGAATGTATCCTATCCCAGTCCTGCATGCCACATGCAGCACATGGAACCAATCCAGTGCACACTGTATGTAGCATGTGGATCCACTCCAAGAACTGCAGGGAGCACCACAGGTGGGATGATAGGACTCCATGGCCTTAGAGATTAAATTTTTGACACCCGTGGTGCGCAGCGATGCTGTTCAGTTGTGTGCACTCTGATAGTTGGTTATTGTTCTTAATAATGCACAGCATCCAGATCCTGCACCCTGATCTATAGTTTTGAGTTACGTAAAAAACTTGTAACAATTGGTGTTCAGAATTGCACATTATGAAACAATTTCTATTTGTCATTAAACATTATCTAGAATATAAAATGATGACCTGAGCCACTGTGTTAGAAATAACTCTCTGAATAGGATAGGTTTTATTCTGAGAAGCAGTTAATTTTTGGGTATTGTGGAACAAGGTAGGAAGCAAATTCTATAATCCAGTGGGGGCCCACCTTTTTTGGCAAGTGTACCACAAATTAAGCCCTGCATCCTCCAAGAATGCCACTCTAGTCCCCTTCCCCTGCCCAATCAACTGCTCTGCTTTCTGTTCCCTGCCCAGTCTGCTGCTGTGCTACCTATCCCCTCTCTGATCTGCTGTGCCACACACAAAGGCTGCCCATGCTAGTTGTCTCACACATGCCACATGCCCAACTCTGGCAAAGTCCTTTATTTTTTGGCTTTAGAGTTTTAGTCCAGAAAGATGGCTTTTACAGTATTAGCTGAAAGTATCATTACGTTTTCTGTTGATTGCATGCTGTGTAAGTTTGACCAGTGAGCATATTATTATTGAGATGAAATTGGCCAGCTATAATATTGATATCAAAATCAAACTTTCTTTTTAGTAATACATATGCTTATGGCATATTTAAAAAGAACCACTACTCAGTTTAAATGTATTTTAAATTTTGTTTGAATGAACTGAAATAAACCCCAAAATATAAAACTTCATAAAACCCTACCAAGATCCAAGAATTGCCAAAAGGTTCTTGACCTAATTTTTTTATCTGAAAATTAAAAATTTTAAGTGCAAGCCTTATCCTTCAGATATTTTCCAGGCGACTTTGTATTTTCGTCATTCTGAGCTTGATTTTCTACTTCAGTGAAGAAATCCCACAGTTCTATGAATTACGTGCTTCATATAGCGTAATGGGCAACAAGATCGTAAACTTTTGTTTGCCACCTAAACAAGTGATGTGTGTAACTCTTGTGTTCTTATGTTTCTGAATTTTAGGTGGCAGCAAGAATGAAACAGTACAAAGATGAGTTGTTAGCATCTTGTCTGACGTTTGTGCTCTCCTTACCTCATGACATCATTATGCTTGATATCAAAGCTTATGTTCCTGCATTGCAGGTGGGTCAGTTAGCACACATTTTTTAAGCTAGTTTTGTAAAAGTCTGTTTATATGATCTTACTATCTTATTTTCTCAGGCAGGCAAGCTGCCTTTAGATTTTTGGGTTTTTTTTCATGTCATCATCATGTTAAAGTATACATTTATTGACTTTTTTTTGTGTTAACTGGTAAATTTGCATGACAGATTTTCAGGGTCAGAGCTGTTTAGCAGTTCGAATACAAGGCCTGCTTATGCAGTAAGCTCTAAGGCCCCTGGCAGACATTACGCTGAAGACATGCTTAACCACTTAATCACATCTTAAGTAGTAGTACAACTAATGGTGTTATAAAACAAGCAATAAACCATAAATTTGTTACAGAAGAGGTGTAACAACTTCATGGCTGGTTCCCATTGTGCTTTAAATTGAATGTGTGGCCAGACATTGGCTAATCAGGGTTACCAACCTTAAGGGTACATTGAGTGAAGGGCTGTGATGCACCCCCAGGGCTGGGAGCCCCAGGCAGCTGACTACCACTCCCAGCCTCAGGGATTCATTTGGAGCCCTTGACTGATGCGCTCCTGAGGCTGGGAGCAGGGGTCAACTGAGTGGCTTGCTGCTTGCTGGTACATGGGGAGCCCAGGATCATGACCCCAGGCTCTCCCCATGCTGGCAATATGGCATGATTGGGATCTGATCTTACATCCCATAATCATATCTTCTGCCATGCACATGTAGCATGGCACGAGGCACAATTGTTGGTATTGTGCATCAAATCCCATTATGCCTTTAACTGAATGCTTGCCAAGGGCCTAAGATATTAGCAAATTTGCAGATGTTAGCAAATAATTTATCAAACTGTCATACCAACTGTTCAGGAACTAAAAATAGGAAGAACACTTTTTTTTCCTTATCATATGGTTGCTTATTTTTTTTCCATTTAAATCTCTCTCTTTTTTAATGAATGCTATATAATGGCCTTGTTTAACACACAGAATGCGTTTAAGTTGGGTCTCAGCTATACCCCTATGGCTGATGTGGCTCTCAGTGCTCTAGAAGACTGGTCCTCTTACATACCCAAAAACATAATGCAGCCTTACTACAAAGATGTCTTACCTCTTCTTGATGGCTATTTGAAGACTGCTACGTCACCAGGTATATTGAAGGGAAAAATGAAATGTGTAATGTGGGAATATGGAGAGGGCATTTGCTAGCTGTAGTATATTAAAGTATTTAATTAAAAAGTAGCTCTTGGGGGCATGAATTTGAAAGCCTTGCAGTGTATTGTGGAAATTCTTGCATGTGGAATACTAGTGTTTCTATCCCAAACCCCACCCCACTTCCCCCAGCTCTGCGTTATCTGAAAACCCCTCCCGGGTTATTTCAGATAACCAGAATTTTTACATAACTGGCAATCCCCTTACCCCAAGGATGCCAGATAACAAAGCTTTTACTGTATCTTGCCAGCGAGAATTCTTTGTGAATGGGCTGAAATTCTGTGGATGTGCTGAAATCCTCCTGGGTCTGTTTTGCTCTCATCTAAAATAATTAGCTTTTCTCAGTGCTCTTGGTTCAAGTAACAGGCACAAATTGGAGGCTGAAAATGTTCCTTATTACTTCTCTTTAATTAGCTGTCAAATAATAAGTTTTTCTGTAAAATCTATAGAACTTCTTTGTGTCCAATGATATGCTACCCTCTCAGTTGCTTGGTCAAAGACCCTTTTGATGAGAATTGCTTTGTCCTTTCTCGCCACCTTTCAAGTTCAAATATATCTCCTCTTCAATTCATTCAAGTTCTCATTCCTTGGAGACAAAAATCTGTTCTCTCTTTGATGAGATGCTTCCTTTTAGTCATCAGTCAGTCTTAAATGTTTCTTAAAACTAGAGGGGGTTTTTGTTTTCAACCTAAAAACTTCATTTCTCCTGTTGCAAAAACAAGTTGTTTTGTAAAATACTTGTGAAAGAAGGTAAATGACAGGTACAGGAAGTGAATATTAATAGGCTGTTGTTTGTTGTTGATCAGATGAGTTCCAGAATAATTGGGAAGTGAAGAAGCTTTCTCAGGCAGTCCAGAAAGGATTTAACAAAGTTGTGATACAACGTCTGAGAAAAGCAAAGGCCCTTTCATTGGTAAAGCCTCCTCTTTATTTTTTCCCCTTAATACTATAAGACTTATTCTGCTTAGATTTCAAACCAAAGAGTATTATGCCTTTTGCAAATAGAAGTGAAAATGTACTGTATTATATTTTAAACTAGACTGCATTATTATTTATTGACTTGAGCTTTATGTTGTCATTAGTTTTTTTTTTATATTGCTTAGTAAATGCATCCTTGTATGTTTTTTTTTTTTTTCTTTCTTCTTATGTAGCTTAAAGCCTGCTAGAACATTGGTTAGATGGATTTTATTGTCATGTTACAAAACTGATTTCTGTATGTATTTTCAGGTTTTGTAGAGCATCTTAATTGTGGAATTCACCTTGTGTGACAGAATTATTCAGTAGTCTCAGTTTTTATTTTTCCTCAGAATATGCTTCTTGCACATATGTTTACAAAGAAAATCTTGATAAATTGACCCCAGTGTAAACTGATTCAGTGAAGGCTGCATGAATTGGCAGACCATGAGAAATGGTTGCACTTACAAGTATGAACAACCCCATTTATTTCAATGGCATTTTCACTCTGAAATCTAAACATCATAATCTGTGGCGTAATGAACACTGGAAATGTACTGGCAGTGTAAAATAGTTTTTTAGATCAAATAATATAGGGGCTAAGAAATTGGTTGTCATTAATTTTACTTTCAGTTCTATAAAAAATCTAATTCTAACAGAATGTTTTTGAGTTTAGATCAAGGTTGCAGCGGAGTACATGAAGTCTTCCTCATAAAGCATATCTGAATTTACTGTCTGGTAGTCTAAATGCTACACTTTAAAATTGGAATCTTGACTATCTAATGGCATAGTTCATGAATGGCATTTTGTGGGGATGGCTGTTTTTTTAATCCTGTCTAAAACTTCATGCAAAGTCATTTAAGTCAGACATACCACTTGCACAAGCCAGTGATTTCCTTCACAGTTGAAAATATTTAGGCATATAAAAACTAGGTTATCCTGTTTGTGCATAAAGATATTATGTTAAATCTAGTGTCTTGTGAACAAAGCCAGATAATTCACACATGGAAGTAAATTATTCTGTGTCAATACAGGTTCTTGTCTACCAACCCTTTTGAAATCAGCTTGGTACCTCAATACAGATTTAGATGCCTACTGTTAAAATTCTGTTTTTGAAAAAAATTCTTGGCCTTTAAAACAATTTTTGTGACATTTTACATCTACGAATGTGTAATATTCCCCCTACAGAATGTTGACAATTTTTCCACAAAACTTTCATCCTTCCTGTGAAAATTGGAAGCATCTTAAAGATAAAGTGATTATTTTGATGTCTTAAAATAAATTGGATTGGGGAGAGAAACTGCATATGAAACCAGTTATCTTTTAAATATTTTTCTAGTTCTCCTCTTACTGAGTCAAGAAGGTTATCTTTTCATTTTGCATACACAGGTGAATTGAGGTCCCAGGCTTATATTTGCTTATATGCATAAAGTTTACATAGGTCCATCAGTGCCCTATTGTATTAATTTTGTAATGATATTCTGAATTACCCAGAATGAAGATCTCTCTTTGGAGGCAATGAGATCTAGAGTGGTACAGCTTCTTGGTTCTTTAGGAGGTCAGGTCAACCGAAACTTAGTTACAGGTATGTATCTTATAAACATTATACATTTATGTTCTTTCATATACACCTCACTTGAAATAAAGCTTTATAAACCTTATTCTTTTATGAAATGCACAAACCTGCTGTGGGAATGGTTCTCTGTCAGCGTGACAGGAAATTGAGGGTCTCAATTGGAGGACTCAGGTTGCCTGTACATGAATGCCAGGAGCACGGGGAAGAAGCAGGAGGAGCTAGCCCTCCTACTCTCCAGTGGGCATTACGATCTAGACCTGATGGGACTCCCCACATGATTGGAATGTAGCCGTAGGGGGTTATACCCTGCACAGAAGGGACTATGTAGGGAAGAAAGGTGGAGGTGCCCCTCTCCGTGAGGGAGCAGTACACCTCCTTGGAGGCCGACATCAGCTCCAGAGAAGAGTGGCTCAAAATCCTGTGGGTCAAACTACTGGGGGGGGAGTTGGGGCGCGATGAGAGGGATCTAACTGTAGTTGTATACTACAGACCACCAAACCAGGAGGAGGAGCTCAATCTGGAGTTCTCTCGAGAACTGGCAGAGGCCGTGGCCACATGGGACATGGTCGTCTTGGGCGACTTCAATTACCCAGATATCTCTTGGGAGGAACACTTGGCCAAGTTTGATCGGTCGTGTTGCTTCCTGACCAGTATTGAAGAGCTCTACCTGACTTGGGAAGTGCATGGGCCAGCCAGAGGTAATGCTGTCCTAGACTTGGTCTTGGCCAAAAGAGACGATCTGGTGAGCGGCTTGAATATAGAGGATAGCTTGGGTGACAGTGACCATGAAACTATAATATTCACTGTCCATTGCAAGGCAGGCAAATCAGCTAGCAGGGTTGAAGTTTTGGACTTCAAAAAAGTGAATTTCAGCAGGCTCAGGGCAATAGTATGGGAAGTGCTGCGGGACCAGGGACTGAAGGTAAAAGGAGTGCATGAAGAGTGGTTGTTCCTCAAAGACATGATCCTCAAAGCACAAAAAATGTCCATTCTCATGCAGAGGAAAGGTAGCAGAAGGGCTGGTAAACCCTCTTGGCTTAATAGGGACATCATAGTCCTCTTGAAAAAGAAGAAAGAGGCATACAAACAATGGAAGCTTGGGACAGTCCCCAAAGAGTACTATACAGCAACAGCCCACACTTGCAGGGAACAGGTTAGAAAGGCTAAGGTGGCAACTGAATTTAAACTAGCAACAGAAATCAAGGACAATAAGAAGTCCTTCTTTAAGTATATAGAGAACAGGAGGAAAACAAATGGAAGTGTTGGACCATTGCTTAACAACTCAGGACAGCTGGTTACTGACACTCAGGAGAAAACTGAACTCCTGAATGACTACTTTGCTTCAGTATTTCACTGGACTAAGGGGAAAATCATACTAGATAAGGTTCAGAATGGGCATGGTGGGAATGACCACCTTCCTACTGTTGATGTTGAGCTGGTATGTGATCAGTTAGGAAAGTTAAACATTTATAAGTCAGCAAAACCAGGTGAACTTCTTCCAAGAGTGCTGAAGGAGCTGACCAAAGTCATTGTGGGACCTCTGGCGAAACTCTTCCAAAACTTATGGTGCTTGGGGGAGGTCCTTGAAGACTGGAAGAGGGCCAATATTGTGCCCATCTTCAAGAAGGGAAGGAGAGAGGCCTGGGGCAACTATAGGCCAATTAGCCTAACTTCTATCCCAGGGAAAATCCTGGAAAAATTCATGAAGGAGTCTATGTGCGATACACTTGCAGGAGGTGGGATTCTGAATGACAGCCAGCATGGCTTTGTTGTGGGTAGGTCTTGTCTTACCAATCTCATCTCCTTCTACGACGAGGTAACTCACCACCTGGATAAGAGAGAGGAGATCAACATTGTATACGTAGACTTCCAAAAGGCCTTTCACCTGGTATCCCATGATGTTCTCATGGGAAAGTTGGAGGATTGCGGGCTTAACTGCTAGACAGGTAGATAGGGAGTTGGCTACGGGGTAGAACTCAGAGTTCTAAAGAACGGATCTGCGTTATCTTGGTGAAGTGGCCAGTCACGGGTCTATACTTGACACAACACACGGGTCTGTGCTTGACACAATAAGCAGCAATGGTCTCAAGTTGCAGCAAGGAAGTTTAGATTAGATATTAGGAAGAATTTTCTCACTCGGAGGGTAGTAAAACACTGGAACAGATTACCCAGAGAGGTGGTGGGATCTGCATCCTTGGAGATTTTTAAGACCTGGCTAGACAAAGCTTTGGCTGGGATGATCTAGTTGGGGTTGGTCCTGCTTTGAGTAGGGGGTCGGCCTAGATGACCTCCTGAGGTCCCTTCCAACCCTAATCTTTCTTCTATGATTCTATGCCTAATCTTACACACTTGAAGGCTATTCTGTTGATTTCAGAAAGCTAGTTTTGTTATGTAGAGTTGTACCTTTTAGTCCTTAGAGCAGTGATTCTCAAGATTTTTAGATTCAAGGCACCCTGCAGAAAATGCTGGCTTTTAATTTTGTTTTTTTTACTACAGAAAAATTATAGTGCAATTCTGTTGCAGACAACTCAGACCACAACAGGGACAGAATGTTTTTAATCCTACAGATTTCTATTTGAAATCTTCGGGTTTATTTTGTAAATCATGTTTGCACACCCTTGACAGGATTTCAAGGCACCCCAGGTCCCATGGTCTGTAGTATACACCTACAGCTGCTTTAAGGGATCAAAGTTTTGGGGCACATCTTGTGGTCCTCTTTGCTGTCTTTTCCCTTGTTCAGATTTTTTTATTGTTTTTCCTTTTTCCTTTATATTTTTTTTGGGGGGGAGTGTTCTGGAACAAGTGGACTCCAATATGTTCTAAGTTCATAAATTGCTGAGTTTAGGCTGTTGGAGTAGGATGGTTGATCTGTCTTATTAAAAATTGGTAGCAGTTATTTTCTCCACCTTCTGATGGAACCACTTTCTTAGAAAATGAAGCTACTACCATCGTGCTAACAAGTATCTGGTTTGGTAGGTTATGTTTTTCCTATTTGGTCAAAGATCTATATCCCTTTGACTTCAGGCATTTTGCCTGACAACTTCAGTGCCTGTTAATTTTTATGAATACTCTGGTTAGTTGATTAGGTTAAACTTTATCTTTGTTTTTGCTCTTTTACACCTATACTAGCTGCTTCTGAAGAAGAAATGATGAAGAAATTTGTGTCCTGGGACAGTGAGAAACATCTAAACTTCGCTGTGCCTTTTGTAGACATGAAGCCAGTTATTTACCTGGATATATTCTTGCCTCGTGTGACTGAGCTTGCTCTCTCTGCTAGTGACCGGCAGACTAAAGTATTTGCATTTTCATGTTTTCAATTTTATGCAATAGCTATGAGAGAATCCTTACAAAAGGACTCCATTCCTAGTGCAGAAAATCCTTTTGTGCTAGGTTGTCACTTAATTCGCAGAAATGCTGTTCTATAATCCAGTGGTTCCCAACCTTTTATTTTAAATACTGCGGACTGGCATGGGAGCGGGAAGGGGTGCACAGAGCCAGCTGCTTCCCTCCCAGGGCTTCCCCACTGCCCAGCACTTGACTGCTGGTGGTGGAAGCTGCTCGCCCAGGCGGACAGACAGGGAGTCCGAGCTGGGGGCTTGTGCCATGACCTGGCAGCCAACCCTTTGTGGCATGGTACAAAGCTGCTGCCCGGTGATTGGGAACCTTTGCTATAATCCATCAAAAAAACTTAGAAATAAACCCCTGGGCTCTACTAGATAGCTATGTCTGTTGAGACCTGAACTTGTAGAGTGTAGATGGAGCTTTCTTGCTAACTGTTTTTATTTTTGCATTGACTAGTCTTCTCTCTTGTTTTTATTTCCCCTATCATTGACTTCAGCAAAACACTTAAGCACATACCCTGTGTACTGATCTTGATTGGAGCCATAGGTTTCTGAGGGAGCCCAATCCAATTTATGTACTAGATTGTACCTTTATGAATTATTTAAATGTGTTTCCCCAGTTAAATTTTATTTTAAAAACATGCACAATGAAATGAGGCAGTGTCTTTAGATGGAAGGTTGGATAAAACGTAGCTGAATTACTCGAAGTATATGGGTCAATGCAGTATGGCTCAAAATGAATGCATTATTATTTATAAACTGGAAGAATTCCAGCACCACTTTGCTGGCCCTTCATTATTTTTTCTGTGTCAGTATCCAACATACAACTAAAATGGATGCTTAAACCTTTATTTCAGGTTGCAGCATGTGAACTCTTACATGGCTTAGTTATGTTCATGTTGGGGAAAGCATCTCAAATGCCAGAAAGACGTCAAGGTTCCTCACCCATGTATCAACTCTATAAACGAACATTTCCTGTACTGCTTTGTCTTGCCTGTGATGTAGACCAGGTAAACAGATGCATGTATTTTGGGGGCTTCCTGGTAAAACACTCAAATAGTGATTCTTTGGAATCTCAATCAACTCACAGAAGTATAGTTAAGGCAGCAGTCTCCTACAGTTTGATTCACTGCAAAAGCTTTTCAGAGTATAAGTTACGTTTTGGAGGAAGTTGGTCATTTTGTATTCCAACAACCTCATCCAGAGGAAAATGTTTAAATTTATGACCATTGGTGCCTGGAAATGAAAAAAATTGCATGCAGTTCTAGCATATTGTATCCAAACAATTCAAAATGTACAAAGCTTTATATACGCAGAAACGTAGGAAAGTATATTTACCTTCAGTTTTTCAATTTTAAAACTTAATATATGCACGTGCACAGAACTGTAGAACCAAATGTTTCTTCCTATCGAAAAAGCTGTAAATTGTTTTTTCAAGGAACTGGATCTTTCCACCTCCAAGCTTAGTTTCTTTTTGAGTACACCAAAATATAAAGAACAGACATAAGCTTTAAAAAATTGTTGGAGTAAGTGGGTTCTATTCCATTGGACTAAGCAGTTGTATACCAGTGAAAGTTTGCATTCGGCGTGGATTTTGTTCATATGGGATCCTCTGGTTTTGAAGTTTTGTCTGCTTGATCTCAAAATAAACTTTTTGAAATTCAAAATTTAATAGGAAGCAGCTTTACTGTGCTGCATGTGGTTGTGAAATAAATTGATTAATTCTGCTGTGCTATTATTTGAATGCATCTTTTCATTCCCAGTGCTAGGTATGTAATGTGAAATTGCTAACTGCTCAGTTTATCTTGCTTAACAAGTTTGTTTTGGGCTTTGCTTCGTTTTTTTCCACTGTTAAATGAATGCCTGAGAATAAAATATGTTTAATCTATTGGGAGTTGTTTTTGTTTTGTTTTTATCTCCTCAGGTGGCAAGACAGTTATATGAGCCTTTAGTCATGCAACTTATTCACTGGTTCACCAACAACAAGAAGTTTGAAAGTCAAGATACAGTGGCATTGTTGGAAGCTATTTTGGTAGGCAGTTTCTCTTTCTTTCATCCTGTATGATCTTGAAAAGTAAAATAACATCAGCTAAAGGAACAATAAAAGCATGCTCATAATTTATATAAAATGGAGGCATATAAAATATGCAAGCCATCTTATTTGCTGCTGCTTTAAATTCTGGTAATGGACTCCATACTCTTATGGATCCCAAATCTATTTTTTTTATTGGCAGCATCTAAAGGTCAGCATCTTAAGAATATACATTAACTGAATTTTTAATTTTTGAAAGAATCTATAGCATTTTATAATCAGCATGTACAAGAAAGTTCTGAAAATAAATTATACATCCTATTTGTAAATCCTTTTCTGCTGATGTTAGGCAAAAGTTTAAACTTCCAAAAAGGGGTTTTGCTTTATCCTGATCAAATGACTGTCATAGAGGTATAATTGATTTGTGCTGTGATACCCAATCTCTTGGCTCCACAGGCCAGATAACTGGTGTGGGGCCAGTCTGCAAGTCAGATTGGGCCCTACATGGCAGGATTGAATTTGTCTGGAAATTTGACAGTTGGGGAGCAGCAGCTAGCTGCTACTGCTCCCCTGCCACCAAATTTTTGGATCCATGGGGAGCCTTGTGTTCTAGAATATAACATGTCTCTGTGTGCCAGATTTTGCCTATGGACTGGGGGTTGAACAGTACTTGTTTGGTGGATCTCAGAGTACTTTAAAAAAAAGTGAGTGTTGTCTCAGTTTTACAGAGGGAAGAGCCGAGTTGCACAAAGGTGAAAAGGGTCTTCAGGTTCCCAGTGCTCTGTCAGTTAGGCAACAATCCCCCTCTTGTTCCCATGCAGTACAGACTTTGAAATTCTGTGCCCAACAGATTAAAAGGACTTTTAAAATCTGCAGTAGTATTGTACTTCTGCTGCAAAGTGTGCTGAATGTTTTCTGTTTGGCTTCAGTGTTTTATAAAATATTGGATTGTTATTGTTTATTTATAATCTGTATTTTAAATTTAGGATGGGATAGTGGATCCTGTTGACAGCACTTTACGAGATTTCTGTGGTCAGTGCATTCGAGAATTTATGAAGTGGTCAATTAAGCAGACAACACCACAGCAGCAAGAGAAAAGTCCAGTAAATACCAAATCTCTCTTCAAGCGACTCTACAGCCTTGCTCTTCACCCAAATGCATTCAAGAGACTGGGAGCAGCACTTGCTTTTAACAACATTTATAGAGAATTTAGGTGAATTGGTGGTACTTGATCAGCAACTAAACAGATCTGATTAAAATATGACTATACCAAAGTACATAAACATGTTGAAAGTAGAACCCAGGCAGATCTTGATTGACAGATGTTGGTTTATTCCAGCCATTAATATGCAAAGAAACTAGGTTTTAGATTCTTTTCAGATTCTTTATAGTGATTCAAATTCACTCCAGAAATGAAGAGTGTAAATAGTTGGGCTGTATGTGAGTGGAAAATGGAGACTGAAGAGGTCGGATTCCATCAAAGGATAAAATAAATATGACAAGCTCTTATTTATACATTTAGTTTCAAAGTGGTGGACAGATAATCTTTGTTTTGGCAGTTGAGGACCAACATTTTATGCTCTGTTTAGGAGGGCATTTCACGTACTTGTTTGTCATCTTTGTTACTTTCAAAGAAGCTTTTACTCCTTTCATTTTTATATTTCATATTGGAGTTTGATATTCAGTTCTTTTTTGCTCCCATGTATTTTTTCTGCCAAATACACTTTATTTTTCTTCCTATAGGGAAGAAAATTCCTTGGTGGAGCAGTTTGCATTTGAAGCATTAATTGTATTTATTGAAAGCCTGGCCTTAACCCATACAGATGAGAAATCACTAGGTGAGTTGTTCTGATTTATTATGAAAAGGAATTAATAGAAATATCTTTGAATCTTATAAACAGTGTGTGAAATACACTCAAGAAACTAAACCAGGGATCTGCCATTGCAGGGAAAATAAGATGCTGCTCATCTCAAAGGATGATTTCTTTTCTTTAATTTTGTTCCATGGTAATTTGGGTTTTCTGGTTTATTGGCATTTCTTTGCAGTCTTCACATGCCATTAATTTAGTTGAATCTTTTCTGTTTGTCAAGTAAAGTTTGATCTTTTTTCAAGCATTGTACAATAATATTTAATGCTTTGGATGGTTCTGATGTGCATGTCCTGGACCAATATCTACACTACTTAAAAATGAAATTCAGTATATTTGAGCATAGAATACTGTCGTTCAACAGACTTAACTCAAAAAATATTTCTCTTGCCATCTTTATCACATCAACAGTCTTTATTGTAGAGTTGTATGAAAAATTTGCAACTTCCTCCACAGTGTTGAATGCTAATTCTTTGTCAGTAACATTTTATCATGTAATAATGGTTAAAATATAAAGTTTTAGTGTTACAAATTTTGGATGGGCTGCTTTTTGAGGAAATGTCCCCTGAGGAAAACAAACTCCTCTTGTTAGAGTTGCTAAAGGTGGTAGATACAGTCCCAGAATGGTGTGGTTTTTACAGTGGAAACAGTTTGCTGAAGAGGAGTTTATTTTGCATGTCATCCCTGCATGGAATTCTTCTTGTATATATTTATACATTTGTGTTAATTAGATAAGGATTGGATTCACTGATGGATTTTCTCTTTTATAATAGGTACAACTCAGCAGTGTTGTGATGCCATTGACCACCTGAAGCGCATAATTAAGCACAAAGCACCTTCCCTAAACAAGGCAGAAAAACGGCGGTTACCACGGTAAGTAACTTGAGAGGTTTTTAGGTTGGCAGATGCTACACCTCAGTTCACAGTACACTTAAAAAAAATGGTGTTGGGTTGTTGCTCTGGCCCAGTTTATGCAACAGTGTGTTCTAGCAGAACTCTTGACAGCACACTCAGTTCCCTGGTGGTGGCAGAGTAATTTTTGTTTGCAGAGTAGTGCTGCCTCTGTGAATAACAGGTGTCCAGTGCCACAGGAATGTGACCAGAAAGCTTGTGTAGACAAGTCTGAGCTTCTGCCCACATCTTCTGCCCCTTTAGCAGCTGATGCCCCCCAAGGGTTTGCTGCATGTCCTGCTGGCATAACTGTTGGGAAGCTGCATGGATGGGGACTTGTTCCGGCTTCCCTGTATTGTTCGCTGTCTGCTAGTAGATGCATGCAAACCCTTAGCTTTGTGAGTTCTACTAATCCACAATTCTATCACCTACATACCTGATGAGAAACTTGTGAATTGTCCCTTGAATGTCTGATTAGAATAGCTGAATGTGATGATGCTGGATCAGGTTTTATTAGTCTAAGTCTATCCCTGATTTTTGAGCAAAACAGGCTGGAGAGACAGATCACTCTAACTCTGGAGGTACTGGGAAGAGAGGGTAATTTACCCTGCAAGAATCTTTGGGGCCATCTTGAAGATGATTTCAAAGACCTTGGCGGGAACTATCTCATGTTTTTAGGCACAAATAAGTGTTGTATGAAGAATAGGAAAAAAATAATGCAGAATTCTTAGTACTGTTGGAGAGGCTTGGAAAATGTCCTTTTCCCCTAAGGAAGTGGGAAAGTGGAGTGTGAAGGTTGGTATCAGCAGTTAGGTAGATTGGTTACATGCTCATAGGTCAGTTAACTAGATTAAGCACTATGCTGCTTACTGTTTAACATGTATTCTTTGCTTTTATTTTTTGCATCTGAAGGAAGGAAAGGCAGCTGAATCTTGATGTTCATAGATTCATAGATGTTAGGGTCGGAAGGGACCTCAATAGATCATCAAGTCCGACCCCCTGCATAAGCAGGAAAGAGTGCTGGGTCTAAATGACCCCAGCTAGATACTCGTCTAACCTCCTCTTGAAGACCCCCAGGGTAGGGGAGAGCACCACCTCCCTTGGGAGCCCGTTCCAGACCTTGGCCACTCGAACTGTGAAGAAGTTCTTCCTAATGTCCAGTCTAAATCTGCTCTCTGCTAGCTTGTGGCCATTGTTTCTTGTAACCCCCGGGGGCGCCTTGGTGAATAAATCCTCACCAATTCCCTTCTGTGCCCCCGTGATGAACTTATAGGCAGCCACAAGGTCGCCTCTCAACCTTCTCTTGCGGAGGCTGAAAAGGTCCAGTTTCTCTAGTCTCTCCTCATAGGGCTTGGTCTGCAGGCCCTTGACCATACGAGTTGCCCTTCGCTGTACCCTCTCCAGGTTATCCGCATCCTTCTTGAAGTGTGGCGCCCAGAATTGCACGCAGTACTCCAACTGCGGTCTGACCAACGCCCGATAGAGGGGAAGTATCACCTCCTTGGACCTATTCGTCATGCATCTGCTGATGCACGATAAAGTGCCATTGGCTTTTCTGATGGCTTCGTCACACTGCCGGCTCATGTTCAACTTGGAGTCCACTAGGACTCCAAGATCCCTTTCCACCTCTGTGCCACCCAGCAGGTCATTCCCTAGGCTGTAGGTGTGCTGGACATTTTTCCTCCCTAGGTGCAGCACTTTGCATTTCTCCTTGTTGAACTGCATCCTGTTGTTTTCTGCCCACTTGTCCAGCCTATCCAGGTCTGCCTGCAGCTGTTCCCTGCCCTCCGGCGTGTCCACTTCTCCCCATAGCTTTGTGTCATCTGCAAACTTGGACAGAGTACATTTCACTCCCACGTCCAAGTCGCTGATGAAGACATTAAAGAGTATCGGTCCAAGGACCGAACCCTGCGGGACCCCACTGCCCACACCCTTCCAGGTCGAGACCGACCCATCTACCACGACTCTTTGGGTGCGACCCTCTAGCCAATTCGCCACCCACCGAACTGTGCAGTCATCCACATCACAGCCTCTTAATTTGTTCACCAGTATGGGGTGGGATACCGTATCGAAGGCCTTCCTGAAGTCCAGGTATACGACATCCACCCCTCCTCCTGTGTCCAGGCGTTTCGTAACCTGGTCATAGAAAGAGACTAGGTTGGTCAGGCACGATCTGCCCGCCACAAACCCATGCTGGTTTCCCCTCAGCATAATTTGCCCTGCCGGGCTCTCACAAATGTGGGCCTTGATAATTTTTTCAAATACTTTACCAAGGATGGAGGTGAGACTGACCGGCCTATAGTTGCCCGGGTCCTCCTTCCTCCCCTTTTTGAAAATGGGGACCACGTTAGCCCTTTTCCAGTCCTCCGGGACTTGGCCCGTGCGCCACGAGCATTCGAATATTCCCGCCAGTGGCTCTGCAATGTTATAGCAATTGAAATGGTCATCACTAATCAAATTAGTTGAGGGCAGTAAGAAGTCCAGTTTACACCTGTATAAAAGTTTGTAGTGTAAGTTGGTTGGCCTATCCAACCATCTCTGCTCCTTTCTCTGTCTTTCCTGAGGTAGTAGAAAGGACAGTTGGAATAATTCATGGGATGTTATGGTTTGCAAGTGGAGCAGAATGGTCTTATTAACATGATGGTACTATGGTTTTGTCTAAAACAAAAGTCCATGCATAATACCAGTAAAGACTGTGGTGTTTTTGCACAGAGGGTTTCAACCTGCAGAATCACTGTGCCTGTTGGACATTGTCACGTGGCTGATGATGCAGTGTGGACGACCTCAGACCGAGTGCCGACATAAATCCATGGAGCTCTTTTATGAGTTTGTTCCTCTATTACCAGGTATTGAGGATCATGTTTAATGTAGCTCTAGTTTGCTGTTTCACAAATATCTCAATGCATGCTTGCTCAGTTTTGCAGAGTACAGTAGTTTACATTTATTAACAAAAAACTATTTGTAGTCATGGTTGAGCAGCTGCTAGTATTCAGTATAAATGCTGTGGCTTCTTATTACAGTGCAGGCTTCCTCACATTACTCTGCTAATGTGTCTCCACTCTGACTTGTAAGATGCACTTTTAGGCATAAAGTGGCTCTTGAGAAAGTGGCTGTGACAGCATACTTTTCTGGGACAGAGCTGTTGGTTCATGTACCATCTCTTCCTATTTGTCTGATATAAGCAGCACAGAGAAGTAGGACTGGAAGAATGGCTAGGCCCAATACAATAGTCAGGCAATAAAAGCAACAAACTGAATATGTTTTCTTATGTTGATCATCAGGGATCCTAGTTTTCCACAGGGAAAAAGGCAGAAAATCTTCATTTTAAAAAACATAAAAATCCATGTTTTTCTGTGACCTACCAAAAGCACAGTGGCATCCTGTGGTGAGCAGCACCATTTTGATCTCTTTTTTTTCCTACTGTGCTTTTTTCCTCTTGGCCAATAAGCCTCACCACCTCTCCCTGCCCCCCCCCCCCCCCCCTTGCCCCTGACTGGTGAGCCAAGAGGCAAAAATAAGAGCAGAAAAGATGTTACTTGCTTTGGTAGGTTGTGGAAAAACAGATTTTGCGGTTTTCTGTGGTGAGCAGAAAACTGAGATCTCTGTTGAATCTCATACATCATGTGTATTATGAATCTTGATATTGGAGAAATCATGTATATATAAAAACATATGTATGTGTACGTAGACTTCCTTGCACCGCTCTTAATATGCTAATTGTGTGTGTGACGTATGTGGCTGGATCCACGTGTACGTACGTGCAGGTGCACACCTGGATCCAGCTGTGCATTTTCTTGGAGAACTTTTAATTTCTCTTACTATTTTTTTTTTTGTTTGGTAGGAAACAAGTCACCATCTTCTTGGCTGGGTGATGTTCTAAAAAAACAGGACAGCTCTTTCCTTATTAACAAATTTGAAGGAGGTGGCAATCAGGATGACAATCTGTCTGGGATCCTTTCCTACCCAACTCTCCATCACCTACAGGAGCCCTTTAGCGTGCGGGCTGTTGTGCAGTGGATGGATATGCTTTTAGCAGCTCTGGACTGCTACAATACATTCATTGAGCAGAGAATGTTCAAACCTGAAAATGTACTAGGTAAGTGATTCTGGCTACAGTTAAATCATTACCTAAATCCATACAGTGATGGGTTTGTAGTTTAGGCTAGACTTTTTTTTGAGCACAGTAGATATACAAGCTCCTAACCAGTTTGGCAACAGGGAGGCATTTTTTTTCTTTTTTCAATTTAGTAGGCAAGAGTGATACCTCCTATTTACTTCCCATTTTTTAGAAGTGTTTCCTTGTATTTATAAGAAGATTCATTCAAGGCATCTGGACTTGACTCTTTCCAAAGCCCTTTTTCCTACTGTCCTTTATTGGCTAGAAGTGCTTACTAACATGCAGTATGAGGATTGCCTTCTGTCCCCACTGCCAGCCCAGTGATTTGAATGTGTTACTTTTTTCTAATGTTTTCAGCAGCATCCAGTCTGAAGATCTCAATATCCATCATTCTGGTCTTGTATGAAGCCCTGTTGTATATAGCTATTAGACACTGAGTCTGTATCCAAAAAGAGTTGCTTTCATTTCTAAACAAAGCTTCTACAGCAGTAGAATGTGTAAGTGCAATTAAGCAGCCACTTGTATTCAGTGCTTGCTTAAAAAAACCTGTGCGTAAAGAGGTTAAGTTTTTGTTGTTATTAGAACTGTACAATAAACAGGTCATTGAGGACCTGATTGTTCAGATGTGAATTTGCCTTACCTCCATATAGTTATAAACACCTGATCTGTGGGTCCAGGTACCTAATCTATGTGCACAAAGGATACAAAGTTGTGTGAAATTCTGTCCTTAATGTTACAAATTTAACTGGCATATCACTTGTTTAATAATAACATCTAAAGATGTTATTATTAACATCTTTAGATGTTATTATTAGTAACCATGTGCTAGTCATGAGCCATGTGCTAAGCATAGAATGTTGTGTTAAATTTAAGAGTTACTCTTATTTAATGTGGCATAATTCTTTCTAGGTACAAATTCTTCTTTCTTGAGAGCTGTTGAGTTCTTCCTTGAAACTATTGCGTTACATGATATACATACAGCGGAACAGTGCTTTTACACTAAGTCAAAAGACAACGTGTTCAGTCCACAAGAAAGAGAAGAGTACAATTACAGCAAATGTACAATTGTAGTCCGAATTATCAGGTTTGTCAGCATGATCCTGGAGATCTGTCAACAAGATTTCTGGAAGGTAGGTGCTGGACTAGCAGCTCTTAGCAGTTGCTCTCTTCAGTTCATTAAAACTGTTATTTAAAGTTGGTGTTTAAGGTTCAGAGAGTGAGGTCCAAGGCATTTCCCTAGTAAAAAGGACAGGCTTATCACTAGCCTGGAGAAGTGGGTCATTCTTGGCAGCATCTTGTTAAGGGATTAATTAATCCAATAGTCCCTGTTGGATGTTAAAGCTCATAGTGTTCTCATGTTTAGACATAATTGTTGTAGTAAGTATAAAAAAGCCATATGGGTGATAAAGTTATAATTAAGAATAATATCCACTCCATGTGCCTGCCTTTTAGAATCTGAAATGGAGGGTATGTGAATACAAATAACTGACCTGTGGAGTGGAGTGCAAATAGGTGTGCCGTTGCACAGTTCTGTCTTTAAAAATTAAGCACTTAATAGCTGTAGTGGTGAGATTCACTAATAGTATTTTGAAATGAGTTATTTGGAGTTAGAACTCAAATAAATTAATCATCCATATTTTGCTTTATCTCAGGCACAGCAAATATAGGGGAAAAGTGAAAATTGATTTTTTTTTTTTTTATTTTTTTTTTAAATAAAACTTGTCTGCATTTCACTTTTTGACTCTGTCTAGCTGCTTGAGAAGGAATTGCTTAATTTGAATCTGATAGAACTCCTAGTGGTGACAGTGTGTGATCCATCAGCTGTGGGCTTTAACACAGCTGACGTTCAAGTCATGAAAAATCTCCCAGATAATACAGTGAGGCTCATGAAAGCTTTGGCGAAATCTCCCTATAAATCATCTTTGGAGCTAAGCATAAAGAAAAGAATAACATCGCACAGGTAGGAACTCTTTGATTACTATAATGATTATTATTAAAAGTCAGAACTAACACAGCTCATAGTGACTGCGGAGTGAATAAAGTTTCCAGTGTACTTTTATAGGATGATGTATTTTATTTCCATGCTATGTCAATGTACTAATAAAAGCACAAGAAATAAAAAAAATATATATTTTCCTTGTCAGCATTCAGGAACTTTGTTCGGTTGATCTGTATGATCCAGATGCTCGTTTTGATCGTGTTAGAATTAGCTCCATCCTATCTGCATGCAAACAGCTCCACAAGGCTGGAGTGCTTCATTCTGTGCTGCAGTCTCAGGTAATTATTATTTACATATATAAACCTATGGTGAACACTTCCTTTTCCATAGCCAAGTTTAAAAAAAATATAGGCCATGTGAAATGGATCAGTGAATAGTATTGCCCTTTTACAGGTGAGGAGACTGTGGCAGAGAGGGGAGCAGTGGTGAAGAGTTGGTGCTGTCAGTGGGATGAGAACTCTTGTATTGTTCATGTTCCCTTATACTAATGCTTTACATCATACTCTACAAATGTAAAAAGCAGCACTTCAGGGCCTTAGTTACTACACACTAAGGCATTAAAGCAGCTGAATACATGGTGAGAACTCAGTTACTGGGGAAAATTATCTAGTATTTAATGATCTGCCCACACCTGTGCACTTCAGCAGTTAAAATGGAGGTTACTTCAACAGTATAAACTCTATTTCAAATGGAGCAGTAGATTAAATAGCACATCTCCCACTTATTTTACTTGTCAGAGCAGCAAGCATATTGATTTAGATCTTAGAAAAAGCAGGCCAGTAAAATATAAATGGTTACATTTTATAGATTTAATTTTATATTTATATTTTATTAGTATGGTACGTTTTTGGAAATGGCAGTTAAAGATGTGTCTAAAACTTTACACACTATATCAAGATAATCACAGAAATTTAGTATCTCTATCAGAGGTAATTCAGGGGAAGCAGTTTTTCTTCTGACCTTAAAAATGACCATTATGAAGAAATAGGTCTGAAAGAGTTTGATTACTTCTTGCAATACTTGACATCTGACCTGATAGCTGTACAAGAAGTCCATACAAAGCCTAAACAGCATTTCACCTCTAAACCTCTTACAAAAAGAGCCTAAGGAGACTGAATCTTTTTTACTTGAATAGCTATGTTTGCCATTTTTCCAGATGAGGGTCTTCAGGTATCAGACCCTCCTCTCCAAATAGGACTTCCTTTTATAGGATAGTCTGCTGTCACAGGCGAAGTACCCAAGGAACAGCAGAAGGAACTGAAGATGTTCCCCAAGGACCAATATTTGTCTGGGGCTTCTTCATTAATGCCACAGATGCAGATGTAAAAACATGTTATATCATCATGAAACTTTTGGCAGGTCTCCAACCACCTAACCTTCCCTGGGTGGTCCAGACAACCACAGAGGACATACCCCTGTTGTAGTGGTTGTCATCTGAAGCTTGATACCTTAAGCTCAGAGAAGTTTAGAGTCCCTTAAATTTTGGTCCATATTTGTTTTAATCTGAATATTGTCCCATATAATCATCAATTTATTCTGGCCAACAAATGGTCAGAGGTGTTTCTTAGGAGTATCGGTAGCCTGTGTAACACTTTGTGAGGCCACTACTGGATCAGAGCGCTTGGAAAACAGAAAACCATGATTGCTTTTCTACGTGTCCTGTCACAGAACAATTCTCTGAAAGTTTAATTTCTTCTCTTCCCCCCCCCCCCCCCCCCTTCTCCTCCCCTGGAGGCTAAATGGAGCAGTTGAAAAGTCTCTGTATATTGCATTTAACTTTTGTTGTTTTCTTAATTCATAGCAACCTAAAATGGAATCTCTTAGTGATTTTTTTTTTTTTTTTTTTTTTTTTTTTTTGTGGGGGTCCCCACCTCCCTCACTTTTAGGGTTCAGGACTTCATTTCACAGTTGGCTCTCAGCTTCTATCAGTTGTTTACAAAGGCATTGCACCAGGGGATGAGAGAAAATGTCTACCTTCATTGGACATCAGCAGCAAGCGACTGGCTGATGGACTCCTGCAGCTGGCCTTTGCTTTTGGTTGCCAGGTAGGATATGATACGATTTCCATGCAGTATTTAAGAGAAGAGATGCCAGAACTTTAATTTGGTGTGCTCTCAGAAACATTGTAGGAGAAATTGGTCTACTTCAACAACGTGTACTTTTTGGAATGGGCGATATCTCTTTATATCTTGTTTACATGCAGTCTTTCAGAGTGCAGTATTCATTAACATCCCTTAGCACCTCCACTCCAGTGCAGAGTGCCAGTAGGCAAATCATGGATTCTTTACTAAAGGAAATATCCTAGTATTTTACTGGTTGTGCTTTATTCTTTGTGTTTACTATTTGCTTCTTTACTACAAATACACATGCAACTGTTTGAGGAGGCAGTTTTAAAAGTTCTCTTGATTTCTCTGGGAAACGAGCAATTTTTACTACCCATAGATTGGCAGATTGACTCTGTCTCCTTGTATTGGTTTCCACAGAGTGAAGAACTGGTGAGTCTGATGTTGAGTACAGCGATGTTATTTGTACCGCTCTCTGAAGCAGCACCGAGAAATCTGCTCAGCTTCTGCCATGGAGAATATTTCTACAACTTGTTCTCAGAAACCATTAATCACGAACTGCTGAAGAACCTTGATGTGGCCATACTTCAGCTTATGAAATCAGCTGTGGACAATCCCAGAATGGTAATAGCTGCTAAAGACTCAAGAAATATATAGAGAGATTATCAGAAAATCGAAGGTGCAAATAAACTATAATGATCCAGAGGGTTAAAGGGCAGGGATGGAGGGAAAGGAGTCCTTTATAGTCATCTGTCTCAATGAATAGACATTGTTTGACTGTTATTTCTAGGGCTTAATTTGGAATACATGGATTTCTTCTTTTTGTGCATACTTTAATTTCAGGTGGGTACCATTCTGAATGGTATGTTAGATCAAAGCTTTAGAGAGCGCACTGTACGCAAGCAGCAGGGAATGAAGCTAGTGACTGCAGTCCTCAGAAATTGGATGAGACTTGACACCTGGTGGGCCAAAGATTCTGCTCCTGAGAGTAAAATGGCTGTGTTGACCCTGCTGGCCAAAGTTCTGCAGGTATATGTTGCTTAGTAAAATCAAATGTACTTTTAGAAAGTTTATAGGAATGTGTGCCATTCTGAGAGAGTGACAGTTTTTGCTTGTTGTTTTATTTGAGATGAGTTTTTTGTTTTTTGTTTTTTTTTCTTTTTCTGTCTATCTGGGAAAACATAAACAATGCGTATTAGGCATTAGAAAAAGCGAACTGCTTTTTAACGTACTGAATTTCATTCTTCCATTTGTTGTCATTGTGGCCCAAGTTCTAGCTTCCTTTGACATCACTGAAAATATGTAATGAAATAAGTAGGGATTTTGGAGAAGTTAGTTGAGATGCAAAATTTCTTATTGGCCACTGAACAGTAATTTTTAAGCGAGGCTGTGACCATGTCAGTCTGTTTCAGTAAGCTATTTAAGAACTGTGAAGAACTCTAACCTCTTTGCCTCTCAGGTCTGTCACCTTTCTGAATCTCTCCTTTTTCTTTTTATCCTGAAGTTAGACTACTTCAGATACTGGCTTTTGGGAGATTATCTTTTTAAACCCATGCAGAAATAGCTAGGAAGAAGAATTATGACTTGTCACTTTTCCCTCCCTTCCTCCACCCCCACCATACTTCTGTAAGAACATTACTGGAGGAGTGTTTAATGATGCACAAAGGGATTTGTCTAATGGCTTATCTGACAGTGGAGACCTGCCTTTGGGAGGGAGTTTAATATTCTTTTTCTCATGGGCACTGAAGTGTCACTATACAGTTCTCTTTGTCATATGTGAGAGCTTTTTAAATTCTTGCTAATGCTGTGTTTAAAACCAACACCCCTATCATGTATAAATGTTCATTTCCTTAATTAATTTCAGAAATGGATGACTGTTCTAATTAAGAATACAAATATAAGGTATAGGGAATATTCTTATAATAATGTATATATTTTAAAAATTACAGCTTTGATTTTCTTCTCTCCAGGTTGACTCTTCAGTTTCTTTTAATACGAAACATGAGGCATTTTTTGCTGTTTTTAATACCTATACTAGCTTGCTTGTTGATCAGAATTTGGGTCTAAATCTAAAGGTACGTTGTTCTATATTTTTCCAGGTTAGATATAAAATCCCTTTTTATGGGAATACATTTTCAGAAAATGTCTGCCATCATTAGACATCAGCAACAAGTGACTGGGTGATGGACTCCTGCAGCTGGCCTTTGCTTTTTATAGAGAACCTATATTACCTTGCTTTCATTTTTATAGTAGGAGCAAAGAATTTGCTTTTTTTTCTCTCATTTTTACAGGAAAATGTACAAATCTGTAATCTGGAAATGACAACTCAATGTGCTCATAACTTCCTAGATGGAAGCATGCATTGTTAACCTTCCTTGTTTTTCCTAGTCGTAGCTCATGTAGACTTTAGGAAAGGTCAGCAATAGGTAGATATATAATGAGTTACAAATTCATTTGAAATGTATGAAGAATAAAATAGTAAAATGACTAACTTGATCAGACCATCTGCAGCAATTGAAACTGTCACCTGTATAGTATAGGAAAAGAGTTAAGCGCCTTCTACATAAGCTAAAGAACCAGTTGTGTTAGCTGAAGACGGTAACAAACCCCAATAACCTGTATGTGTTCTAGTTTACTAGAAAAGGACAAAAAGATATGAGTAATGAAAGTTGCTGAATTGAGTATCTTGGAAACAGTGAGTTTTTTTGTTCACAGAAAAAGTGCTGTATCATTGCTGCTGCCAATTTGCCTCTGTCCTGAACTAGACAGAATAGCTCTAGTGAATGTCCTAGTGTTCATATTTAGTTGAACTTGAACTTTCTGCTCCAGCTACCAAGAAGGGTATCAAATCAGTATACAAGTTTTGGTGGTTTCTTCTGATGTTTAACATCTTTTCATTACGCATATGAGCTATGACCTATCTGTCCATGGGTAGGCTAGTCACAGTACTGGCCAGAGCTGAATTTTGAACCATCCTAAAGAGAAAAAAGGCTGTGTCATCTCAACATCAATTATCTGAGCCATCCAACCACCCAGTGAAGTTGCTACTAAACCATGACATGTTAAGTGGTCTGATCGTTGTTGGAGATGGGAAAGGCTTTTTGAATTTTATATAACCACTCTTTATTTACTTTAGAGTCAAGCAGTGATTATCCTTCCATTCTTCACTAATCTGACTGGAGAAAGGCTTAAAGAGCTAAAGGATGCTCTTGACCAACTTGTAGCCTTCAATTTTCCCATGAAATCTGATGAGTTCCCCAAGGGAACTTTGAGATACAACAACTATGTGGACTGCACTAAAAAGGTCAGTACTTGAGTGAGTTTAAGGTGTATAATTTAAAACGTAAATGAAACTTCTGGGTCCAGTCCTGCAAGCACTGACTACAGTGAAGAATTATTCAAATAAGTAATCCTTTGTACGACTATTCAAAGGTGCAAGGTTGTAAGATAGGGCTCTCATTAGTTGACTCTGGGAGAGAGAGGGGAAAATAGTAACTTGTTATATTTAAATTGATGATGTTACCAGATCCTTGCTTTCAAGAACACGTGTCTTTTATCTGGGTAGAGCTAATTTGTATGTCAGTAGCCTGCCTTGGGATGAGGAATGTCATTTTGAGGTATGGTTATAATCTCCATTCATGACAAGGGGCCTGTAATAGTTTGGAGAAGTTTTACATATAACCATAATGAATCCTAACTGCCCGCATTCTCCATCAACTGTTTGCACCACTGACCAGCAGATAGTGCTTAGGGATTGTTAAAACACAATTAACCCTTAAATGGTACATGAAATATGAGCACAGACAACTCAGTGTCCTAAAATCAAAGTCTAACTTTATTAATATAACAAGTATCATCTCAGCAGTTTCTCTGTTCAGAGAGAGAAAGTACATTTAATACAATGATCTCACCCAATCCCAGATGTTACTTTGCTCACAGAAAAGACAGCTGCTCCATTCCTGAAGCAAAGGGTTTGTCATTGGCTGGGATGATCCCGACAGGTGTCGAAAGCTGCATTCATGATGTAAATGATGATGTTGATAACGATGACACTTAACTTCCTTGCTTGCCCCTTTTATGATTTTCTTTCACTTGACTCCTTTGACTCCTTGCTTTTGGATTGGTCTATTTGCAGTCAGCATATTGTTCATACTTTATCCTGTCAGCATATTCCTTTGTTCAACATTCCCATTATGAGCACACCTCTTAATTTGGCCTTTTTCCAGTGTCTTACTTTAAGCACTGTCCATTGGTCTCCTTTATAACCTTTCATTAACGGATCCAATCATTTCATCCCTCTGATTCAGCCGATTAGTGCCAAGTTCAGTTAATTTGGGCTAGTAACAAAACTATTACTACGTTGTGTTAGAAAACCTTCTCACAGTAATAGAAAAAGGAAAGAAACAGCATGCGAGCAAACCCAAGGTCATAAACTGCTTGCAGGAAACAAGGCCAGTTGATATTGCAAACACCAGCAAAATGAAAAGTTCAGATAATAATGAGGCTATACAGAACTTTAGGCTGAATATAAAAGAAAACTTTAAACAATGCTATAATTCACCACTCTATAAACAGGTGCAAGTTTAAAGCATAAAATACGACAAGCTACCTGTTACAGGCCAGCTGGGCACTGAGAGTATATCAATTTAGCCACTGGGCTGTTTGGTTCGGGATCGAGGAGGCAGAGTTGGGAGTAAAGCAATGGCAAATTTATTATAGTTTACACTTGCACAACAGTTAACAGAAAGATAAGTGCAATAAGCAAATAATGCACTATTAAAAAGCTAATAGTAAATAATAACAACAGATAGATAGATCAATCTGTCACAGGCTGGCTGGGCACTGCGAGGGTATCAGCCCCTGGGCTGTTTAAAACAACAGATAGACAGACATGGGTTGGTAACTAATCGATAGTCCCTCAATGCCAGGTGCGTGCCAGGTGATTCCAGCAAAGTCAGACGTCCCCGATTGACACTGTCGGAGGGATTACCGGGGAAGTTCCCTTAATCAGGATCCGATCCTCACTCACATGGGGAGTCTGGGCGTGGAACAGCAGTGACCATTCTGTTCCCTCCTTCCTGTTGGTCACCTGACACATGCCCTTTTTATACCTAGTCTTATGCTAATCTGTTGTCTTTAGAGCCACTCACAATCTTGCCTTATAGCTGTTACCCTATGGGATTAAAAAGTGTTAAAAATTATTATAAAAGGTTACTACCCGAACTTGGGTTTATCCAATAAGCAGATTACAATGCAGCATCTTCAGGCTTGAATTTAACTTTACTTCGCCTAAATCCAACCCCTTTAGATTCCTCTGACTCTGCTTTTTTTGAGACGTGCTTTCCTGGAACGTGCTGGGTGGGCCAGGCGGTTGAGTCTAGTTTTTTATCAAGCTGAATTCTGAGCAAAAAACTACTAGGTCAGCTAATCTTACAGCTATAGCTTTGTCTTTGAGGCCCAGTTAGTTTCACGAATAGTTACAACTTACATTTGCGGGTTACAAATTTACAAGCTTTATATTAGACAAAAATTCCAAATGCCTCTAAGAAGCACATCTTTATTGCTTATTAATTTATTTGGTTCCGGCTGTCACAGCTACCCTATTAAGGGAGCCTGTAATAGTTTGGAGAAGTTTTACATATAACCACAGTGAATCCAGGAGAGGAGTGAGGGAAGTTTTAGCTACACCCCCTTGGGCCATGCAGCCCACATGTAATTAGCCCTCTGAGCTCCTGGTTGGTCAGTGGGGGCTCTGGCTCAAGCTCTACTTGTGCAGGGAGCTTTCAGAGCTCATCAGCTGGTTGGTGTGGGCTTTTGCTATAGCCACTGTTTTGCACAGCTCTAGAGCCCAAGGGGTGATCGCCACTGCCATTCACCATCTGCTTCCTTATGCCAAACTTGAGTGCAGTAGAAAAGGAGGGGCAAATGCCAGCATTGCTCACCCCCTGAGACTCAGAGCTATGTGAAGCACTGCCTCTGGTAAGAGCCTGTGCCACCAGCTGATGAGCTTGGAGAACTCATTGTACACTAAGAGCACAGCTGAAGGGGTGGTGTGACCACACCACTGCAACCCACTGCTCCAGTCCTGTATGTAACCTTCCCATCCAGGTGGTGGTGGTAGCATTCCAAAATTGACACTGGGCAGCGTTTCTTCTTTCTTCCATTATTTGTTCCCTATAGAGCTATGTTTGATAGGCCAGCTCTTCTGGTCACATGACAAAATCACTCTAGCTTTTTAGGGGCTCAGCTAGTAGGGGTCATGCAGTTATTCCATTTGTTAAACTTTTAACTTTATTTGAACAAATATTTGTAGAACTCTAAGGCAGACAAGATTCCTTGGGTGAATCTGATATCTTTTATTAGACCAACCCAAATAGTTGGAAAATAATTATTAAGCAAGCTTTCGGGTTCAAAAACCCTTCGTCAGGCTAAGGAAGTTTCAGCAGTTGGTGTGTGCTCTTCCTGGATGCAACAAAAAGTAAAGAAGCCAGCGGCTGGGCTGGGATGCATACAAGACAGGTAGTCAGTGAAAATGTAGATTGAGGAGTCAATGGGTGAGAGACAGGTGGGGAGGGGGGAAAGAAGGGGGATGAAAGTGGAGAGATACCTCGGTGGTGGAGATGTGTTGGCAGGTTTTGCATTTCTTGTCATGGCACGGTCTGGATCCTTTTGGTGTGTTCTGGGCTTGAGGAAATTTGCTTCTGGTGGTGAGATTAGCGAGGTTCGGTGCTTGTTTGAAGGCTAGGATGGGTGGCTCTGGGAAGATCTCTTTAAGAATAGGGTCTCTGTCTGGTATGGGTTGCAATTGTTTGCAGATTTTCCATTCAAACAATTGCACTTCCCAGAGACAAGCCTATGAACTCCACTTCATCAACCTCCTGGATACTAAAAATCATGGACTAAATATAGACATTGGATTTATGACACATTATAACCTGCCTGACATCTGACTCCCCAGGTATCTCTCCACTTTCATCCCCCTTCTTCCCCCCCCGCCTGTCTCTCACCCATTGACTCCTCAGTCTACATTTTCACTGACTACCTGTCTTGTATGCATACGAGCCCAGCCGCTGGCTTCTTTACTTTTCATTGCATCCAGGAAGAGCACACACCAACTGCTGAAACTTCCTTAGCCTGACCAAAGGTTTTTGAACCCAAAAGCTTGCTTAAGAATTATTTTCCAACTATTTGGGTTGGTCTAATGAAAGATATCAGATTCATCCAAGGAACCTTGTCTGCCTATGTCCTTAGACCAACACAGCTACAACCTACACCCCTGTAGAACTCTAAGACATCCAAATTCAGAGGCTTGAATTCTTTGTTCAGTTTCTCCTATTAGATTCAAATTTTTGTCTCACGTTAGGGCTGTTGAGAACACATTTATTGCAGCTCTTGTATTCTTTTTTTTTTTCCCCCTCTCTCTAGTTTCTAGATGCTCTGGAATTATCTCAGAGTCCTTTGCTGTTACAGCTGATGACAGAAATCCTTTGTTGGGATCATAGACACTGCATGGAGGACTTGTTTCAAACCAGCTTCAGAAGAGTTATCAAAAGGTGAATTCAGTGTATTGTCCCTCTTTGAAACCTCACTGAAGCAAAACTGTTCTTATGTAAACCTTACAGTGGTGGCCTGAGACCTAGTAATAGAATAATATACATTAATAATAAACATACAAGCAGTAATATGCATACAAATATTATATTTCTGGCTGTTGTTTTTAAGAGATCTTGAGTCTCCTCCCCACCCCACCATGCCTTCATAAATTATAACATATCCTTCTAAAATTTTTCCTTGTTTGCCTTTTCCAAGTACTTTCTATAAAATCCAGTCAGTTATTATTTTGTCTTCCCCTGTGACACTTCAAATGTTTGGACAAATTCTGGAAAGCCTTTATAATGCAGTCTGTTCCAGTGCGATTCAAATCAAGACACTAATCATGCAAGACATTCACAGGATTCTTGACCCCAGTTGTCTTCCTGCCTAGAGTTGGGGGGCTGGACCCAATGAATCTGCAAGGCCCCTTCCAGCCCCTAACAATCTATGACTCTATGAAATATATTATGCTGACTTATTTACTATGAGTGTCACCATGACAGATCAGCAGTATTGCTAACATGCCCATTGAATGGTACAACAAAAATGTGTTGTTTGGAAAAGAATGTGTTCTAGCTTATATTTTGATTTCTAGTTTTCTGACTTCAGTCTTTTTCTTATGCCCATATTTGTTTTGGATTTTTAGATTTATAATTATCTATAGTATCGTATGCATGTAGCAAAACTATTATAAGTAGGCTACATTTTTTTTCCTTTCTGTAAATTTGAGAAGTAACCAATCCTTCTCGTTGTTGTTGTTGTTTTTATTTTTTTTAATTTTATTTTTTTGGAAATCAAGACCAACCTCTTCTATTATTCAGAGAAAAGGAGGCCCAAAGTATCTCTGTGGTGTCGCATATCTGCCATTTTTCAAGTTTTTAATTCCCCCCCCTTTCTGTCTCTTCCTTTGACCCATGTTACTATTTAGTAGCAAATGGTGGCTATATTTGGCTTCATTTGGGAAGGGAGTAGCAGCTTTTTCCTTGTTATCTATTTATCTCCTCCTTCTGAGGGGGGGGCGGTCTCTGCATATTACATAAGATGTAGAAACATTTCTATTAAGAGTCATAAAAGTAAGGGTAAAAGCGACCTCCAGAGGTTATCTAGTCTAGCACCCTGCCTCAGGCAGAATCATCCCTATCCAAATGGTCCCGTGCATAGAGGACGAGATTCTGAATGCCCAGCAGTTCCATACCAGAAGCTGTGTACCTTAATGAATCGGATACTTCTTTTGCAAAATTTATGTGTGAATAGATGATTGGGATCTCATCACCATGGATCAGACTCCAGTAGTTGATACCTTTTTTGTATATATGAGATTTGTTACTTAATTTGAACACATCTGTAAACAAACAAAACTGGATGCTGGAAAACAAATTGTTGTATATGACAAGTTTCCTATGCTTGGCTAATTTGGCTTGCTCTACATGTTCAGTTATATAATAATATTTTGAATAGTTGAAAAGATGTGACTATACATATACAAGAATTGCTTCAACTATGCAGCTTTCTATGGAATGAAATACATCCAGGTTTAACAGTGGACAGCAGCACCACACCTGTTTGATAGGAAGTGGAGGAAAAACTTGGCATCTGACAGTATGAGGAGAAATGTGGGTGTAGATTGTAATTACCCAGTTGGAAATTGAGTCAAGGTTTGGGCATTCCCCTGAACCAGGCAGAATCTTTAGTGGCTTCACATTTCATTGGAGAATGGCTTTGTTAGGAGAGCGGATTTCTGTGCCAGGTTATGGTGTTGGACAAATAGTGACTTGTGCAGCAGAATGTTACTTAATAAAAGATTAAACCCTGACACTGGTAACCTTGATCAATCTGCTAAGGTCATGATACGTGTAAGTAAGAATGGAAATGGGATAAAAAAAGTAGATATTGTGCAGAGTTTTAAAACTTAAACACATTTGGTAGTGGAGGTTTTTTACCAAAAAATGTTCATCTTATGTAGGAGTGACTGCAACAAACAAGTGGTGCTCTTAGACACTGTGTACAAAATGTTCCAGAGTGAATCCCTTCTTTCAAATGTCACACGTCAAGCCTTTTTGGATCGCTCTCTCCTCACACTCCTGTTATACTGCAGCCTGGACGCACTGAAAGAATTCTTCAGCAAGATTGTAGTGGAAGCCATGGATACACTCAAGTCTAGATTTACAAAAGTAAGCATCGTTTATTCTTTGCAATTGGAACAGTTTCGCTACAAAGTTACAGTCATTCTCTGAGATGTTACAAATATATAGTTTGTTTAGCTCAGAAACAAGATTGAATTTAAAATAATGTTTTCAATTTTTGAGGACACTAGAGCAAAAATTAACACAATAAGGGCCTAACTTCTTGTGGAAGAGCCAGTTCTCTTCCACAAGAAATCTTTCGAATGTCTGTACTTCCCTGTTTGTGCCAGGAAAGAGGCTTTTTTCCCGGCACAAAGTGAGCATCTGTAAATGGCCTAAGTTTGAACATCTAGGTCATGTCCAGATGAGTACAGACATCCGCTTCCCTGGGGACACGAAGCAGTGCACACCTTATGCCACTGCTACGTGTCCCAGGGCAAAGCCCGTGCCACGAGTCCTCTGCAGCCTAATCTGGGGGCTGGGGAAGCTGCAGCTTTCCTGCAGCTTGCGGCCTGGCCAGCAGCAAGAGCATGGCTTATTATCAACCATTCTTTTTCTTATTTTTTTTTCCTAACAGCCCCTAATAAACTAAATTAATTACAGACACACAGTAGATATCCCAATAAACAACAGTTTAATATGAAGTATTCATAAATTACTTATTTAAGAGCAGCTTGAAACCTGACTTTTGATATAAAATTATTGTTACCTTTAGAACAAAGAAATAAATAAGAAACAACTCAGTGGAAACGGTAGCAAAATATGTTATAAGGACAAGAGCTAAGAGATCTTTCTGTGCTTCTTGTCTTTAGTCAAATGAAACCGTTTTTTATACACAAGTCATCAAGAAAACGGGGTATTATAAGATCCTGGAAGTGCTGTATTCACGTCTCTCAAAAGAGGATGTTCACTCGAAGGACTCTCAAATTAACCAGGCTTACCAGGGCACCACAAATGTAGAAGGGAATGAACTTACCAAGATGCTAATAAAGTAAGTGTTTCTCATGTGTGTAATAACCTTTATTTGCTTCTAATTAGCTAACGAGCCAGATACTGTTTCGTTGTATGCAGTTTGGAAAAAAAAATCCATCCTAGCAATGGATAAATTTAAGAGAAGATCCAAATCATGTTTTAAACACTAGATATGGAATTGGGTTTGTCTCAATATGGTGATATGGTGACCAGCAAATGTAGAGGCCAGGGCTGTGAACAGATGTTATATTTGAAGTGCTTTTAAAGGGTAAGTGGACAAATGTACATACTTTATGAAGTGCTCCTTCTGGGGAGTGGAGCTGCAGGACTGAGCAATAACCTATTGTACTTTCTGGCTGTGGCTGAAGAGCATGCTACTGCATGCTGTTGTGTGCATTATGAAGCACTCGGGGGGGCACAGAGAATGAGAGCTGTAAATCTGTTCATGGCCAAAGTGCTCCATATTTTAAGCACTTCAAAGTGCAGTAGCTTTTGAAGCACTTTACAAATTATGTCTGTCCATATCCTGGAATACTTCATCAGGGTAGTTACAGCTTTTCTTACTTCCTTGTTTGTATGTCCTGTGTTGTGGGAGGTGGGGAGTGTTTAATAAAGGACATATCTTGCCATCTCTGAAAATGATGCTCTGCAAATCAACTTTATTCTAGCTTGCTAATGGTGGACTCTAGATCTTGTTAGTGTCCCCTTTGTCCAGTGAAATTGGAAGCATAACACTTAAATGGAAAAGGTCTGTTTGGCCATCTAGTTCCTGAAGATGAATGTTTCATAGAAAGGATATTCATTTTAGTTATTCCTAAATGATGCTCATCATTAAGGTGTAGAATTAATATTTCCAACAGTAGCTTAGCCACCTTTTGCTGTGTATACTTATTACAGTAATTATGATCCTGAACCACAGGATCCCAGGATACAATTTATTTTTAAGGAGCCAGCAAATTTCCCAGTATCACTGGACTACAGGTATTGTAGATTTGCATTTACATCATTATGAATTTGCAGTAATGGCAGCAGGTATCATTTTGATGAATTAACACCATAGAAAGAAAAATAATACTACATGTAAAAGTTCAGTAGCACTGTTTTATTTTACAATTAAGTATCTTTCTTCTTTGACACGTACAGAACACTAAAATGCAGCAGATTTAATGAATTTATATTTATTTTATTTCCTAATTCATTATATCTTACAAGGATCTTTCTTTAAAAAATAGCTTTAGTCTGATGATTGACAGAACTTTGAAAACCAGATTCAAGTTTGCATTATTTGCCTGCTGTATAATGATTCCTGTCTGGCCCGTTCCCACTTGAATTTCTGGGGAAGAGGTTTGTGAAATTTACCTATATGGGTAGAGGAATTGTATCCCTCTAATTTGAAATAGCTGAAGTAATAGGTTCCCTGCATTGGGAATTTCTATAGAAATACTAGCTAAGGTTTGTTTTCACTGGTGCTGGGTGATACTGCTGCTACAAAGGATTCCTATTGAAGACTTAAATATTTGAGGTGGTGTGTGCTGGTACTGCTCGATTGCACTCTGGCTCCCTTACAAAGCTTATGTTGTCTTTCTGCTTCCTTCACTACTCATTGTATTGGGGCCTCTGTGATATTCTAGAAAATGTTGACAAGATTTTTGGTCTCTCTTTTAAGGTCTTGCTATGATGCATTTACAGAAAATATGGCAGGTGAGAGTCACCTTTTGGGAAAGAGGAGAGAGTATCATTGTGCTGCATATAACTGTGCCATTGCTGTCATCAGTTGCGTCTTCACTGAAAGTAAATTCTACCAGGGCTTCCTTTTCACTGAAAAACCAGAAAAGGTAAATGTTGATGTGGAAACTACCATTGTTGTTAATGTTCTGCAGGGTCCATCCGGTATAGTAAGATGCTAGTGGGAAGATTTTACTTGTGTTCCAGTGAATCAAACCAAAATCTGTTTCCCACAACTGGTCCTTCTCTTAATAGTGTCTGAAATAAACAGGGAAGTGGTTGGCTTCTTTTAATCCTATATAATATTTGAATGCAGATAAAGGTTTCCATATCTGGTTGGGGGTTAAAGTAGCAAGACATTTGACCCTGCTTTATTTTTAAATAGTTGTTGGTTAAGTACAGAAAATAACCAACATTTAGTTTCTTAAATATTAATAGAGTTGGAATGTTATAGCTGTGAAGATACAGGAAATATGTGAGAAGCTCAGTATTTTAGTGAAATATTTTCTGGAACAACTAAATAGTTGGAGAAATGTTAGCAGAAGAGCACTTCTATGTCTGAAAGGTTGTTTAGCATCTCTTGTAATTATGTAGTTGTTCCAGTAAAAGATAGCACCAAAAAAAATCTTGCTTCTCAGAAGATTCTAAAACGAACATTTATATTAGTATAATTCTTATGAATGAACTCCTTGCATGAGACCATTACTTTTCATTGTGTTTGGTATGTTGAAATAGATTCTGTTTAATCTAACTGCACTAGTAGCCACTGATTACATTATGACTTCCTAAATTGTCAGCTGTGCTTTGGTTCACAGAACTTGCTCATTTTTGAAAACTTGATAGATCTGAAGCATCAGTATTCTTTTCCTGTAGAAATTGAGGTGAGTATGAGCTCTGCGCTTTGTTATAATAAAGTGGAAATGTTAAATTGCTTTTAACATTAACAGTCATTGCATACCATAGTATTTACACATGCAAAGAGATAGGGAGATGGAAATAATGCTGTTGGAGTGCATGAAATTGCTAGGAAAAATCCACTTATATCTTCTTTTTTCTTTTTTTTTTTTAAGACTAGTTAATTCATAATTTTTGCAGGTAAAAATTCCAAACTCTGGGAGTTGCAAAGCGCTGCTTTTACTGTTTTGGCAAACTTACTCTGATAACCCACTACCAGAGTAAGTAATTAATTTGGCACAAGGTAGTCTTAAGCACTGTTAATCAGAATTGCAATTCATTTTCAGTAGCTGGAACTCTTTCTTTGGCTATCAGTTGAAAAGCTGTATTACTTCAGATAAATATGCTATCTATAAAAGATGCTCAACTTATTTGGGATTCGTCATTGTTTAATTCAAGTTAAAAACCATGTAAAAAAACTTAGCTCTTTGTTGTGTCTTAGGTGCCAATGGAAAGGAAGAAAAGGTATATTGCCATTAGGAAGGAAGCCAGGGATACAGTAAATGGTGGTCCAGGTATGATATTCATTGATTTAAAAAAATTTTTTTTTAATTAATCTTAAGTTTACAGTTGACATTTGCACATTTTGATTTTGATGTGCTCATTTTGTATTAAAGATGATCCAGGAAAAGCTGCCAATGGGATCTAAAGATGGTTTGGTAGCTCTCTAGTAATGGAGCTATGGAAAATATTATTTCCTTCTATTTTCTCAATAGCTTCATGTAGATGTAGCATTATATAAAATTTGCCAATTTAGACTATATTTTGCATTTTGATGTGTTCGTTAAATAGCTTTCTAAAGCTTTCCCACTCCAGTATTTTTCAGAGTACATGGAAGATGATCTGTTGTATACTTCTGTTATCATTAAAGTGCAGCCAATTTTTAATTGCTAATGCTTATTTATCAGCAGAAGTTCTTACTTCCATGGCATATTTTTACAAGGAAGGGGACAGTTTATCATTTCTAACAGAAATTTTAATTACAGTGAAATATGGACTAAGCCCTTGTACTAAACACACACATAGCTACTACGGCTGTGTGAAGGTTCGGGTGCTGATTCGATTCAGAGGAGATTCAGCTCAATTTGGCGTCCGAATCTCTGAATCTGAATTGAATCAGGAGACCAATAGAAAGGTCCAAATTGATTTGAAGCCTCCAAATCAATTTGGAAAATATTTGGAAAAAGATTCAGATTTGGTGATGCAGGCACTCCCTGCTCGCACCACAGGGAGCTGAACGTGAGCTCCATGCCAGTAAATAGGGGGGTGGAGGAGGAGGGAGGGGACCATGGGGAGACCCCTGCCAGGCCCCATCCCCTGCCTGCTCCCTTAGCCTCCCTGAGTGCCCCCCAACCCTTGCCCACTCTCCCAGCCTCGTCAATGGCTGCCCTACCATGACCCCAGTGTCCCGGCTCTTAAAAAAAAAAAAAAAAAAAAAGAGCCCACACTCACCAGCTGCTGCCAGGTTGGGGGGGGGGGTGATCCCTCCTGCCCCCCACTGCTCTGCACTGCATGGGGGGCTCTGCATGAGCCCTCATTCCCTGCTCGCTCTCCCAGGCCCCCCCTCCGCCCATGGCTGCCCCACCTGGCCCCAGCATCCTGGCGCTTAAAAAACCCAACATCAACAACAAAAAGCCATGCACTCACTGGCTGCTGTGGTGGCCCTCGGTGCCTCTGGGGGCTCGTGGCAGAACCCCCAACGCAGCACAGGGCAGTGGGGATTGCCCCCCAGCCTGACAGCAGCCGGTGGGTGCGGGGCTCTTTTAAAAAGTCGGGACACTGGGGCTGGGCAGGGCAGCCATTAACGAGGCTGGGAGAGCGGGTGGGGGATGGGGCAGGTTTGATTTGGACATTCAGTTGAATCTCCAAATCAGATTCAGCTGAAACGATTTGGGACAGTGATTTGAATGGGACAGCAGGTGCATGACAAACAGAGCCAAGGAGGTGATACTTCCCTTCTGTCGAGCACTGGTCAGACCGCTGTTGGAATACTGCATCCAGTTTTGGGTGCCACACTTTAAGAGGGATGTGGATAACTTGGAGAGGGTCCAGAGAAGGGCCACTCATATGGTTAAGGGCTTGCAGGCCAAGCCCTACGAGGAGAACCTGGACCTCTTCAGCCTCCACAAGAGAAGGTTGAGAGGCGACCTTGTGGCTGCCTATCGATTCATCATGGGGGCGCAGAAGGGAATTGGTGAGGCTCTACTCACCGAGGCACCCCTGGGGGTCACAAGAAATAATGGCCATAAGCTAGCAGAGAGCAGATTTAGACTGGACATTAGGAAGGACTTCTTCACAGTTAGTGGCCAAAATCTGGAATGGGCTCCTAAGGGAGATGGTGCTGTCCCCTACCCTGGGGGTCTTCAAGAAGGAGGTTGGATAACCAACTAGCTGGGGTCATCTGAACCCAGCACTCTTTCCTGCCTATGCAGGGGGTCAGACTCGATGATCTATTGAGGTCCCTTCCCACCCTAATCTATGAATCAATGAATTGGCCGAATCCGAAGTGAATACTAGCTGCTTTGCACAGGCCTAGTAGCTACTGTGCCTGATAAAATTTTTTTTAGAAGACCACCTTCATTAGGTAATCAGTTTTTATCAGTCTTGTGAGTTGTCACTAAAGGTGAGTTTAATATGAGTTATTGTCTTAATTAACAATTTATTTTTCTTATTCAGATGAGCCTCAGTATTTGCCTTCTGCATCCTATATGGTAGACAGCAGTCTCAGTGAGGAGATGAGTCAGTTTGATTTCTCTACTGGAGTCCAAAGTTTTTCATATAACACGCAAGATCCAACAGCTACTAGTGCTCGTTTCAGGAGAAAGGTGATTAGAGGCTTGTATGCTGTGTACAGGAATAAGCTTGTCAATCTCTTGATAAATAGATACGATAACTGGAAAAGCAGGCTTCATGTATGTGTTGTTTGTACAGATACAAGGTTCAATAGCATTTTGCCAAGTGGTGTACCCTTGCAGCCCTCAACAGCTCACCAAATATCAACAAGTAGCCCTCTAGCTGAAATAATTGCCCACCCCTCCTCTACTATGTGTCTAAGCTGTCTTAAGTATAAGTTAAGATTTGCCCCTTTTAACTTTTAAAATCTAGTCAATATAAGAAAAGTAACAGTGGCTTTATATTTTACAACTGCAAGTAAATATTTTTGTGCCATTTTTAAAAAACTCAATATTTCCCATTTCCCTCCACCCCTTTGCTGGGATGCATGAAATAATCATTAGAAAGGGCAAGAGAGCAATGTTTTCTCTAGCATTTTTATCATTGTACTACCTGAAGTGTTGTTGTGCCAGTTCTACATAGAAAAAAATCAGACTTGAGTTGAAGTTGTGTCAGTGGTCAAGTCAGAAAGAAATTGCCTTATTGCACATACATCTGAAAGATTTGCCTTTGGAAAAGACACTAGGTATTTGAGTTACCATCAGTGTTAAAGGCAAAATTTCAAAATTAATCATAGTATGATATCAGGAAAGCCAACAGTTTTCCTGTTTTAACAGTTAACTATAATAAAAATATGTTGGTTAATTTTATGAGTCTAACCATAAGCTACATCAAATTGCTCTAATTTCCATTCCTTTTCAGTGGTGAAAGCAGTTTTCTCTTATTGGAAAATTGGCTTCTAAATGAATCTGTGATTAAATACTTCACAAACATCTTGAGTGGAAGTTGGGGTGTGCACACAGAATCTTGCATAATGGTGGTGGTCTCGGATGGCAGTTTTCTTCTCCAGCTGTGAACTGAAATTATAAGTTCTGTGGGGTCTGACTTTCCATGTATGTTCTGGTTTGGCACTATACTCTTAATAAATGCCTAAGTCAAAGCAACAGCTGGCTGATATCCTTAGGCAAACGTGTTTTGGTTTGAACTATGTATTTAATGTAATCCCCATTAAGCAGTATTGTAATAAGGTCTGCATAGGTAGACTGGAAAATCGGGATGTATACAGTATTAACACTGATGATTTAAAAAACTCAAGCACTATCTTTTTTTGTACAGGAATCCACTGAGTCCATGGTTCTAGATGATGAAATGGAACTCGAGATGGATGAGCTCAATCAACATGAATGTATGACAGCTATGACAACTCTGATTAAACATATGCAGAGAAATCAAATCACACCCCAAGTAGATGAGGTCAGTACTGTTTAATGGCCTAGCCCACTAGTTACAAATATGATGCCAAGAAAGGGGTTTATAATAGAAACCTTGCTTTGTAGTGTTTGTTGTTGTAGTAGAGTAAAACCTTCTGTTTTTTCTTTGGTAATTTTAAGTTGTTCTTAGTTTAAGGGAAGCTTTTCATTTTGATTTCAGGGGGCAGTTTCAGTAGCCCTTCCTCCATGGATGAAGTTTCTGCATAGCAAATTGGGGAACCCATCAGTACCATTAAACATTCGCCTCTTCTTAGCAAAGCTTATTGTTAATACTGAGGAGGTGAGTGATTTCATTGCATCAAGTTCTGATTCTTTTTGCTTAAATACAGTCTTAAATTATAATTGCAGCTGAATAAGCCTTTTAGGACAAACCCCATTTCAGACTAAGTTTTTCTGGGTTCAGCTTTTGTTACTTAGCCCTATTGAAGGAAAGTGTTGCCGGCTTAGCCTTCAGGTGAAAACTGGGTGGTATTGATTATATGAATTAGTGTGGGGGAAACCTTATTGAATAAAACCATTTGATTTTTGCATAGGTCTAATTGCAATAAAATACAAATGTGTATAGTTGTCCTTTGATGACTGAGAAAATGCTTTCTCTTCCTGGTCCAAGCTAATGTATTTCTACCCTACCTGCATCAGTTTCCTTAAAGCTGAGTACTCTTACTTGCTTTAGATACTTGTATCATAACTTTCACCTTCCAGGGCATATCAGATCCAAAGTATAAAACTACTGCATTTCATAGCATTTCAAAACCTGTGTAGTAACAAATCTCTAGAGTAACGGTTTGAACAATATGTATTTTTATGTCTAGATATGGGTTACTTTCCTTTGGAGGGGGACTCTGTATATGAAACACTGGTGTAATTGCTATATTTAGTGGGCTCCAATGAAAGAAATCATTTATTATGAACATCAGTGTTGAAGGCTTGTAGGCAGAAAGAACAAGCAGCAAATATAATCACAATAAGGAAATTTTATTAAGTGGGGGGTTTTTTTAATTCCTGCAGTTTATTTTTTGGAGGAAATGAGGTAAAAACTGTATTGAAAAGGTGAATTTAATAGGTTTTTATATCTTAATGCATTACCTTCTTCAATACTAAGTTAGTTTTAGAGCTGATTGTTTGTTCTTTATTCTCTCTAGGTTTTCCGACCTTATGCAAGGCATTGGCTTGGTCCCTTGTTGCAACTTGTTGTTTCTCGGGATAATGGAGGAGAAGGGATTCATTACATGGTGGTGGAAATAGTAGTTACTCTGCTTTCTTGGACTAGTGTAGCTTCTCCCAAAGTAAGGAAATAGAGAACATTATAGTTCTATGTCACTATGTAAAATGGAGTATACATAATGGTTTTATTCCATCCTTAATGTGGTTTTTTTTCTTTTTTCATAGTCAATATAAACAGCTCGATCAGTTTAAGAAAAAAGTTTAGGGTCTTAATCAAAGAATCTGTGCCCCTACATTGAAAGCACCTTGTTGAGCAATGGGCATCCCAGATTGTTTTGGTCTGCTAACAGATACTTCATGTCATTTAAATGCAGCAGACTACAGCATACTTGACAAATATGTATTTATGGACTTAGAGGTGACACTGTCATGTCTTGCTGTAGTTGAATATTAAGTTTTCACAGATGTGTGTTGAAAACCACGTTCTTACCATTTCGTCAAAGATAAATGAATGTTGAGTAACATAGAGCTTGTCTGTGCTACAGGTCTTCTGTAAGCAGATGGCTTGTTGTTAGTAGGGTATACAGTGTACCTGGAAGGCACCATTGTGGAAAAGGGCCATAGCTGTCATAAGAAAGCATGGACATGTCTTCACTTGGACTGTGAAGGTGATGATGTTTCCTGTGGTGGCAGAAGCCTTCTATTGTTCATAGAACAATATTCTACTACCAGCAAGAAGGAGTGGTTTGGATGTGTTCTTTCTTTTGCTGGCTGGATTTGAGTTTGGCTATATTTTTGCTTGATCCCATCCTGTCAACGTATGTCAGAGATCCTCATAAAGCAACTCCATTTTTGCTGAATTCTGACCTTGACTTCACTGCAAAATCATATTGGGTCAAAAACAATGTGAAGAATTAAATTGGTCAGCATCCATATTGATTGGGACTTGGGAGTGAGCATAGACAATTTGTGGTTAGCATCATGTCAGCTCCTCATGTCTAACTCCTTTTCCCATTTAAAATGAAGCCCAGCTGATAGAATGCTTAATTAGAATGGAGGTCCTTATATTATAGTATTCTGAGCATTAAATCTCTTTGTGTTTTGATTCTAAAACAAGATCAATTCGACAGCTGTATATAGAAATTATGTGTTGCTGTTTGTTTGTTTTCATGCTAGGGGAATGTTAAAGATGAAATCCTAGCTAATCGATTGCTTGAATTCTTGATGAAGAATGCATTTCACCAGAAAAGAGCAGTGTTCAGACACAACTTGGAAATTATAAAGACAGTTGTGGAGTGCTGGAAAGATTGTCTCACTGTACCCTACAGGTAGTACTAACTTAACGAAGGTACATTTTTCTCTAAGTTTGCAGAGAATCTAGAGCAAATCTGGACAGAGGTTTGTAGATGTGAAAGGATTAGGGCATTAGTTCTGAATGGTGGTCCCAAAAATTCCATACCATCCTAGGATTTGATCCAGTACTTTCATGGATGGTACTAAAGCATCTATTAGCTTTCTGGTGATGGTGTTTCGTTTCGTTTTAACCCAGTCCAAGCCTCTCCAGAGTTTTGAGTTCTTTGATCATCTCTGTTTGCATGTATAATACTGGTGGACTTTCATCTCTGCTGTGCCTACTGTTTTGTCTTTCTGGAGCAAGCTCATCTGCAGTATTGAAGTTGCCTCTGCTGTTAATGCCAAAAATGCAGAGGTGAAAAACTGCAGAGGTGTTGCATATGCAGAAGAACAGAATTCAGGTTGCAAAGTAACCTTGAGAGGTGAGAAATACAGGGCCTCCAGGAAATGGAATGCCTAAAGCATGACAAAATATTAGAAGAAATAATTTTTGTCTGATACTTATACAAGTAACTTATGACCTTAGCAGTATTTAAGCGTCAAAGATACACCCTGTAAATAAAGGATAAATTATTTGTGGTAGGGAAGATTGGGGGGTGTAGGGGCTTTACATTTTTTTGTTACAATTACTTGCAATAAGTTACTGTTTTATTAGATTCGGATCTGTCCCTGGATTTATGCAGTCTTCTGTGATGTACTGTCTTTGACCTGTAGATGTCATACACACCCTTTTCTGTATATATTTTTGTTACAGATTAATATTTGAACAGTTCTCTGGAGGAGATCCTGACACAAAAGACAACTCAGTAGGAATTCAACTGTTAGGCATTGTTCTTGCTAATAACTTGCCTCCCTATGACCCAAAATGTGAAATAGATAGTACAAGGTGAGCATTGAATCTTGTGAGGGAGTTAATTTTGATGAGAGAAGCAATATTGAATTTGGCATCTTGGAGGGTGGGGTTTGGATTATTCTTATCTCTTCACAACCTCCCCCCCACCCCCACATAAATATTTATGTGTAACAGGTCCCATACAGCAAACTCTATGGCCCTCATTTTACTCTTGGAGATGAACTGGCAGGAGTATATTTGCACTGGCCCTATTTTGGTCCTTTCTTCTGCAGTTAGCAAGGTCTCCGGCATCTGCCAGAGTCAGAAAGGATCAAAATGGGGATTTAAAGCAAAAATTTGAAAGGTTCCCTGTAACCTTCATGGATATGACATATTAATGTAATTGCTCTACGAAGTCTACAGTTAAGTCTGTGAATATAGAAGGGGTAGAGAATATAGCTATATTTTTTGTTATTCATCAGATATTAATGGAAAATCAAGGGGAGTGGGTCACAGCATATTTCTTTTGTATACTAGGTATTTTGAGGCTCTGGTCAATAACATGGCTTCATTAAAATATAAGGAAGTCTATGCAGCTGCAGCAGAAGTGTTGGGACTTACTCTTCGATATATTGCTGAGAAGGAAAATGTGAGTGTATTACATCATGACTTCTTATCATTCTATATTAATGACACTTTCTATATAAATCTAAGGTGACTCCCCAGTTCTAGCTTGAAAATGTTAAATATGCTGAGGCCTTCGCCATGGTGAAGTGGCAGTAGAAGATATCAGGTGGAGATTACAATTCAAGATCAGATTAACATAGGTTGTCAATGCCTTGTCTCCGTTCTCAGCAATTGGCCCTGGGGGGTTGCCAGACCTGGGTTCCTGAGCACTGTTTGTTCACCTTCTCTCTACCAATGGGACTAACACAGTATTTTTAAGGAAGGTAAAAGAAATGTGAAAATTTGGGGTATCCTTATGGTGTTCTCTGTAGCTAAGAGCCTGTAAACAGGGCCTTTGAATGAATTAATATTGTTAACTCCTGCCATTGGACACGTTTTGTGTAATCCCTGTAAGTAAAGTACGTAGCTGTCTTCCCTGTCTACTTTCTGTTCTGTAGGAAATGTTAGGTCTATCAGTCTTGACCTTTTCTCACTTGGGGCATTTTTACATGCATTTCCAATGTGGCACTGGGTGCTTTTTAGAGAGCTTTGCTAATTACAAGTGCCTGTGTGTCACGTGTATCAGTGTTGAAGCTCATCGCTTCACTGGGAAAATGGTGGTGGTGCACTTTGAACTATAGCACATCGAAAATGTGTTGGTTCAAAGCGCATCGCCACCGCTTGCTCAATGCAGAGGTGCACTGCACTGCTAATATGTGACGTGTGACACTGCTAGAGCACATCAATTTATGTGCTCCAGTAGACTTGATAAGAGTCTGCTCCAACATGTTGGATTTCCAGCGCGTCAGAGCAGGCTCCTCGCATGCGTGCAAATGCCCACTGAGTCTTAACTATTCCTCTTTTCTTTTAAAAATAGTAACTTTTGAATGATTAAATAGAGCATAGTGTTAATTGTTTTTGGTGTACATTATCCTTTGACAGTAAGCCAAATTTATTTTAATGAAAAATTGTTTTGTGTTTTATGATATCTTAAGTTGCATCCCTAATGGAAACATGCCACACTAAATCAGGGATTACTTGGCATTAGTAATAAGAATGCCAAGTGACTTTCCTTCAGAATTAAAACCTTTTGCTCCCTATATAATAAGTAGAAACTTTCAACTTATTTGGTGCCAGTGCTAAATTAGGCAATATGTATTTCATCCAGACATAGTTGTATTTATTCTGTGAGCTGTCTTCACGCATGTTAAGGGTACGCACTTTAACATCTGCCACTGAAGTTTCATTATCACTAAAATTAATCCCCACTGTAACAGTTCTATACCGCCAGTTGATTGTTTTTAATGTTATAGCAGTTAGGTTTATTTAATATTACAGCATTTCTGTTCTTTCAGATAACTGAGGGTCCAATTTATGACTGTGTTGTCAAGCAATTAAAACAGCATCAAAACACCAAGGAAGACAAGTTTATTCTGTGCTTGAATAAAGTAGTGAAGAATTTTCCTCCTGTGGCTGACAGGTACATCATAGATTATATGGTATGTACTTTCTGGATATAAAATCATTATCAAATGGAAATAACTTCTGACCTGTTTTTGTGCTCTTACCAAGGTTTATAAATGCTGTGTTCTTCCTGTTACCGAAACTTCACGGTGTGCTGAAAACTTCCTGTTTGGAAGTGGTGATGTGCCGTGCAGAAGAGATAACTGATCTCTACTTACAGTTAAGGAGCAAAGATTTTATGCAGGTCATGAATCGCAGGTAAGTTGGCATATGGTCAGTGCATGCTGATCTCAACAGCCATGGCAAAATCTTTACACCAGCATCTTTTTCCAGTAACAGTTGCAAGTTTTAAATTCCTTACATATTTACAGCTGCATATTGGGCTTCCTTGAGGGCATGGCTCTCCTCTTTGAGCAAATGTAAGCCTGTCAAATATTTTACATCTTCTGTTTAAGTTTAGACTTTGTTTAGTCCTTATTAGCATTAGAGTGGAATCTCAACTGACTCGATCCTAACTGGGTTTTTGGTTGTAGCTGTGTTGGTCTAAGGACATAGGCAGGTAGGGTTCTTTGGGTAGGTGTGATATCTTTTATTAGACCAACCAAGTAGTTGGAAAAAAGTTTTTTGCAAGCTTTTGGGCACAGTCACCCTTCTTCAGACATAGGAACTGACTTTTTGACTGCATTAGGACTGGGAATTTAAGTTTAAACACAACTATTAACTTAAAGCAGTTTTATGGAACCAGAAATAATAGTGCTGAAAATAAATGAACTTAAGTTTGTGTTTGGTTGTGAACAGAATATGAAAACAATGCAGTTGTGTGTTGTCCTTTTTAGAGATGATGAGAGGCAGAGAGTGTGTTTGGATATAATATACAAGATGCTTTCTAAGCTAAAACCACTGGAACTAAGAGAACTTCTGCCTGGAGTAACAGGGTTCATCTCTCACCCTTCTCCAGTTTGTCGAGAGCGCATGTATGACATCATGATGTGGATTTATGATAATTACAGGTATGGATTCAGTTACAAGTATGCTTTTCAACCATTTTAAGAGCAGTTTATATAAAAGTGTTCTGACTAGCCTTAATCTTCTCATATAGTGGGATGGAAGGTGTGAGTACAGCACAGGAAGCAGAAAATTCCTTTGACCTTAGAAAAATCTTGCAAAAGTGTCTGCTTCTGTTACCCCACGTATAAAATGCTGGTGTTTAATTATGACGGTCATCAATGTAAGGATGAATTAATGTTCTTAAAACACTTTCATAATAAGTAGCAAACTTCATTTTCTTGTACAAAATTGTTAGCTTTTTAGAACGTGGTTGTATTTTCTTCTTTTCTCTTTCAAAATAATACTCTAAAACAAATATTCTCAACCTCCCATTGTGGCTGTGTACAGCCTGTACTATCAAAACATTTAATTAGGAATTGAGGATGCACAGGGTCATACAGATTTAGGTACATGGAGTCTATTGTTGCCTCTCAAAATTCTGGTAGTGATGTTTTGCCAAATTGTATCCTGGCTTGGTTTGTTTCCACCTCTTCTTTAAAAGTAGACTATCTTTGATCATATCTGTATCACAACTCTCCTTCACTGCTCTTTAGGAGCACATATCTACTAGGACTGTGCGAAGCTTCAGACACTGATTTGATTTGGTGGAAATTCGGCCCAATTTGGTGGCCGAATCTCCGAATCCAAATCTAATCAGGAGGCCCTTTAATCTCTCCGAGTAGAATTGGAAACCTCTGAATTGATTCGGAAAGATTTGATTCGATGTAAGCACAGCTTTAAATGTGTTTCTACATACCTCAAGGTACCAGGTGGCTTGTGAATGCTGCGATGGTGGGACAGATGGAGTGTCCCACAGGAGTATCCCCAGCGTGCTCAGCAGCAGACCCAGAAGTGGACCGGAAACGCTTCTGGATCCTCCCCTGGCTCGGCAACTGGTGCTTCCTGGGAGCCGGGGAAGCTCAGGGGGGCCCCCCAGTGCACTTGGCGGTGGACCTGGAAGTGAACCAGAAGTAGTTTCAATGCACTTCTGGGCTCACCGCCAAGCACACAGGGAGGCCCCATGCTCCTGTGGGACGCTCCATCCACCCCAGCATCTCAGCGTTCACGAGCCACGCTTGGTACCTTGAGGTATGTAGAAAAAACATTTAAAGCTGTGTCGATAGCCGAATTGCTGATTCTCCAAATCAGCATCGAATCTTTGGATTCGGCCTAATCTAATCGGGACAGTGATCCAAATCAACGAATTGAATCGTTATCCCCCATTAGGGCCAAATCCAAATAGAATATGGCCCGTTCTGCACACCCCTATCCTACTGGTCACTTACTAAGCTTTGGTGGTATGTGGTTATCTTCACTACCAAAAAGAGTGGTATGTTTTTATAGCAAGACAACCAATGTGGTGCTGAACTCATTGCAAAACGAAAGTGAAGAGAAAATGCATGTACTTTTTCTTGCGATGTAGGTGACTTCCTTTGCTACCCAGAGCTTTTCCTTTGCTGACTTCCTTTTGCTAAACCGTCCATCCAGATCTGACATTATCTCACCAAATGGCAGAAAAAATACCCTGTCTCCACAAGGAAGCAAACTAATTCATATTGGTTGTCTTTTTCTCTGAAGAAACCTTTTTTTTTTGCCATCAAGGCACCTTATATGAACCATCTGCACTGCCTTCATGCCAAGATGAGACCTGTCAGGGAATATTGCTTTCTTTGCTTCAATGGATTCTTTTTTGCAGCTTATTTCAGACTAGAGTTAAAAACAGACTTTTTTGGTTTTACAATAGGAATTCAGAAAGTCAAGCTGATGAGGATTCTCAGGAAGTGTTTAAAGTGGCAAAAGAAATGTTGATACAGGGCCTAACTGATGAGATCTCTGAATTACAGTAAGTCAAAATAATGTGCGGGGTCATCTAAAATGACACTGTCCTGAATTCCTTTGTTTTTAAAACTTGGTTTTTATTTTGAATACCAAGATCTTTTTTTTTCTTAACAGGTTTCTGAACCATGTAGAGGGTGTATTGAACTGTAATAATGCAATATTACTTAAGGGTTTTGTTTATTTGTTTTTCTCAAGGGTTTATTTGGTTTCTTCTTAAGGTCTATTTTTATTGTATATCGAAATAGATAAAACTGTGTCATCCAAGGTTTTGAGTTATATTTCACAAAGAGAATAAGATGCTATTCTCACTACTCCCGCGTTTTGTTGGTGTAATGCCACTTGTAATGTCAAATTTGACAGGTACAGGCAGAACACAGTCTATATCTTTTTGAAAGTGTGTACGTAGCTGAAATAGTCAACTTTAAAAATGGAACAGTTTAGTCCAAAGGCTGTTTTACCAAAGGTACATCTAAATTAATTTGGCTGTTTCAGTTATTTTAGTTTTAGTTTATATTATATTTAGTATTACAGGGAGTGTCTACACATGCACCTTATGACACAGTAGATTAATTTACTACACAGTAAAGCGTCTACACATGCATGGCATTTGGGCCAGTGTAGACTAATTTTACAGCACCATCGGACAGTCCCATCAGACACAGGTAGTATCCAGTGGTGGATTAAATTACTGTGCTTAAAAGCACATGTAGACAGCGGCATTGGAATTAGTTTACTCCAGCTCAGATTGCACTGGAGTTTATTCAGTCGCATTACTTGCACATGTAGACACTCCCACAGAGTGTATGAGTCAGCACAAAATACAATGATACATAAACATGAATAGGTCCAGAGCTGTAGACAGTTTCTTTATTAACTTCTCTAGTGAAGCAGAGGGCAGTGAAAATGATATTAGATACCTGTGTGCCCACTGTTTCATTTGGAAGAAAACTATTTCAAGACCATAAGTAAAACTAAAGTATAAAATAAAATAAATATGGATCAAGTATAAAAACATGAATTGTTGTAATCTAAGGTTGTAAATACTTTTTAAGTGAAGTGTACATTGAAAAGACAGTTGGAGAGGGGGTAGTAAAATGAGATGGTTAACATAAGCTGATATGAAGTTGTGGGGGCTAAAGGGTTAGTTGGACATTGTATATTTAATCCTTATACTTCAATATTTGCTATTTAACAGGTTAAAATAAATGGACCCTTTTTGAGTCGAGCATTATGTAAATCCATAATATCTTCTTTTACAGATGTCCAAAAATGTTTTTTTTTTACTTGCCTTTACAGATTAGTTGTTAGGAATTTTTGGAGTGATGAAACTAGGTTACCTACAAATACTCTTGACCGTATGTTGGCTTTGCTAAATTCCTTCTATTCTACCAAGACTGAAACCCAGTACCTGAGCTTAGCCACAAATTTTCTGCTTGAAATGACCAGCAAGAGTCCAGATTATTCCAGAAAAATATTTGAGCATCCACTTTCTGAATGCAGATTTCAGGTAAATATATAAACTGTCTCCTATAAAACTGTGCAGTGTTAACGTAGCTACCTCTTTGACAAGAGTTAAATGAAGCTAAAGCGGTGATAGAGATGCAAGTTTTCCAGAGGCATCATCTGTGACAGCTATGGGCTATTCAAGTTCTAAGAAGTTTGGTATTTATATTGAAAGAAGAGTAACTTCATATCTGTAGTCCAAACTTCATTTTTTTTAAAGAAGCAGCCTCTGTATTTAATTATACCTGAAGTAATTACAATTGCAGTTGCTGGAGAGCCATTTTGTAGGCTAGAACTGGCCTGTGTTAAATTTAAAGAAAATGGGGAAACACCATGAATTGGAAAACCAAGATGAAGTAGTGAATAGGAAGATGCACATTTTTATGCCTCTGTCAAAGGACTAATCTGTATTTGAGGCAATAGCATTCCATGTTGCTATTAATTGTTATTTTATGTTAAAGAAGCTTCATCTCTGTTGTGCCCGGTTTCAAATTTTAAAACTCTGTTTTGCCGGTGTATTAACCATTCTTTCTCAATGAAGAAGAGAACTTTGATTTGACTTGTTCTCATCAATATCTTACTATTTCTTTTACATGGGTAGGACTTCATAATTGATTCCAACTGGCGTTATCGAAGTACTATTCTCACCCCAATGTTTGTGGAGACTCAGGCTTCCCAGAGTGCCAGCAGGAAGAGGTCACAGGAAGGGTCCCTTTCAACTCCCGGATCACAAGGTGCTCAAGTGAGGGCTACTCAGCAGCAATATGAATTTACACCTACGCAGAACGTGAGTAAGTACACATCAGCAGGCTCTGGGACTCTCTTGTTCAACAAGCAGTTCTGTTCTCCTTCTTGTGTGTAGTTTTTCTTTAAAGCAAGAGGTGATTAAAAGTAATATATTTTTTAATGCTAGCACTCGTTAATAAGTTGTAAAATTAAAATTTGCTACCAATTTCTTCTTGTTTAAAAATAAAAAAGCCAAGCACATTAATTTTCTTTTGATTGACTATTTTTCCCCCTAATATGCTTCTCAATTAAAATGTGAACTTCCCAACTTCACATTTAAGTCCTATTCTGTCTATTTAGATACAAATGCAGCATGTTTCCTAGTAATTGGTGTGAATATGGGACCTATGTTTTTTTTGTAAAGAAGGATGATTCTTTCTTTCATTACTCTTTTTAATTTATATAATAAGCTAAACGTGGTGGGGTTTTTGCTTTTTATAGGTGGTAGAAAATCTTTTAATTGGCTAACTGGAAGCAGCATTGATACTTTGACAGAATATACAGTTCCCTCATCCTCTGAATCCTTATCTTCATCCATGCTGTTTGTTAACAAGCGAAGCGAAAAGTCACAGGGAGGAACCTTGAAACCAGTGGGGCCCAATTTTGGGAAGAAAAAATTGGGTTTGCCTGGAGATGAGGTTGACAGCACTACTAAAGGTATCGGTATCATTGTCAATAAGATGTTTTATTTTGTGTTTAACTTGCTTTATACCACTGAGTTGGCTGGCAGGGCATCACTCTTGGGACATTCTAATGAAAACAACCTCAAATTTGCTGCTCAGTATATCTGGTGTTCAAACTATAGGGAAATAGTAGATTAGTGGGTTTATTTGGTTGTCTGCAAAATGCCACACTAAAATAGTAGTCTGATCAACAAAATCTTCATTGTCTACTACCAGCATTTGCTTCCTGATAATCAGGAGCTGTTAGGAAATTCCTGATTCTTTGTGTTTCAGATTTGACTGGCTCTTCCTGTAAAGACACTCAAGGTTTACACTTGTAAACCTTTGTAAAAGTTTTTCATTCTCAAACAATTTCAGCAGTTTTTTAGATCCAAAGTTAACGTGGTGGATACAGGCTGCTAGGAGTGAAAGGGGGAAGAAGAGGTAGGAGCAGGATAGGAGCAGAGCTGTGAGGAAGGAGGGCACAGAAAAATGGATGGGCTCTGCACTGTCCCTACTGACCTGCTCTGCAGAAAACCCCTCTAGCTGAGTAGGGCTGGGCAGAAGCAGTCCTGTACCACCTGGAAGGAGGGACTGGGTGCTGGACAGATCGCATGCTGCTCAGCTGGCAGGGCTGGGTACAGGACACAATACCCTGTTTCCCAGCTGGAGGGACTGGGTGCTGGACACAGCCCCTGCTTTTCAGCTGGAACCAGCTCTGTGTAGAATGCAGCTCCTGCTTCCTGGCTGGTGAGGCTACGTGCGGGACACAGCCCTCTGCTTCCCAGCCAAAGGGACTGCATTAAAAACATAGCCTCCTGGCTGCAGGGGCTGGATACAAGACACAACTGTAGCAGCAGCTAGAATGTTTTCCTTCCCAGGAAAGGTACGACTGACCACCCTCCTTTTTCTTTTCCTGCTCTCCAGTACTCAGCACTCCTTCCCCCCACTCCCATTCCCCAATAGGGCACAGGCAGGGCCCTATTTTGTCCAGGGTGCAAAACTTGTTAGTTCCTGGTATCCCCAGAAACAGAGCAGGGCACCCCTCATGCAGTTCTATGTGCCCAAGTGACTCGCCACACTGAACCCTTCATCCTGAGTGCCCCCCGTTATACCCACACCTACAGTTCCAGCATCACTGCCCCACAAGGAGTCTTGAGACCAGGATGCGGTGGGTTGGCACTGCCCTAACTGCCTTCCGGGATACTTCATCCCGCCGCCCATGGAATTGCCCAGACCCTGAGGGTGCAACTTGGACAACCAAGTTGCTGAAGGGGTTGCCCAGTGAGGAGGAATCGAGGTGTTTCAGGAGATCCTAGTGACACCTTGCAGGCAGCCTTTGGCATGCAATTGCCCAAGTGTACATGGACTCTGGCATCTGCAAGTCCTCATGAAGAGGTACATTCAGAGTTTTCCTCCATTCCCAGGTCCTCCAAGCGGGTGTATCACTTGGGAAGTGTGGGCCTTGAAGCTGTCATTGTGGCAGCCCACATGGAAAGTATCTTTTACATGCCTGAACTAAGGCTGGCACAGGGTAAAGACATCTCGCCTGTTACAGTTGTGGTCACAAAATAATGAAGCTGTCGCAGCTGATAAGGGAGATGGGGAACCCACTGCCCCCTGCCCCAGCTCTGAGACCCCCTCACCAAAGTTCCCATGCACAACTAGTGCACAGCAGTAATTTTCCACACTTTAAACTATTACAGAAATCCTCTTACTTTGTTTTTCTTTTGCCCAGGCCATGCAAAGCAATACAATGGGTGACCAACCTGCAGTGTGTGTCACAAACAGCCACTATTTGGGACATGCAAACCCTGGCTGTTCTGTAAAGGGGGTGCTGGTATGGAGGTGGGGTGGGGCTCAAGCCTCTGGCTGCATGAAGTGGAGAGTTGGCAGGACACTTCTGTGAAAGGTGTAGTCACCACCAAGAACCAAGTTAAGACTTCCTTGGCCATGCAATTGCTACCAAATTAAGGGCTTTGGATCATCACTCACTGTATAGAATGGCAGTGTTTGCAGTGGACAGGAAGGGTTTACCTTGTTCTTATTGGTGACACCACCTCTCGTAGCAGCATCCTGCCATTGTCCTGCTCCACAGGGCTGGAGACTTGAGCCCCTTGCTGCCATCCTGGCACCTCAAGACACAAACTCTCAGGTATGCCACTGGAGGGGACATGGAGATAAGAGTAGCACTTGGGGAGAGTGGGGGCTTAACTTATGCCATGCGTGTCAAAGAAGTTGGTCGTAACTGTGTTAGGCTGTTCAAAAACAGCCTGCTGTTATTCCATGCTGCTTTGCCTAAGATTTGAAAACGGGTATCCAAAATTAAGGCAGTTTGGAAACTGGATAGCTAGATGGATAGATATGGCTTCATCAAAACAGGTGAACTGGTTTAAAAATACATTCTTACTCTGTGCACTAGATATAAATGAACGAGCAGAAATCCTAAGGCTGCGGAGGCGCTTCTTGAAGGACCAAGAGAAACTCAGCGTGATTTATGCAAGAAAAGGTGTAGCTGAACAGAAACGAGAAAAGGTTTGTTTACCTAATTTGCTGTTAAGACTGAAAGGGTTCCTTGGATTGTTTCTGCTGTTTCCGCAAAGTTGATGCTTTATTTCTAAAAACATTATATCTTTAGCAAGCTATCTGTGTGGTGAATGGGTGTCTCTGGAGTTTCTCTTGTAGTTTGCAGGGATGTTATGTGTATTCCAAGCAGCAGTGTTTGTGTGTAGGTAAAAGTACAGGGTAAGGAAGAACTAGAGTTTCTATTTTAAAGAGAGAATTCCCTGCAAGCATGTACATACTGTACTATGGGGTTTTATTTATTTTTAATGTATCCCAGTCCCTGGGAGTGCTGGCATACGTGAAAAATGGAAGAGTTTTTCTTAACTCTGAACTTCAGTTGTTATGGCTTGCTGTCAAAATCTGTTACTTAAACATATTTTTTTGAATGATGAGTTATATTTCTGGGGTATTGGTTGTAGCCGTGTTGATCTAAGGACATAGGCAAACAAGGTTCATCAGGTAAATCTGGTATCTTTTATTAGACCATCTGAAATAATATTAGCTGGTCTAATAAACTAGTCATTTAACACCTAAATTTAAGAAATATGCCTCCTTGGGTAAATCTGTTATCTTTTATCTAATATTATTTTAGTTAGTTTAATAAAAGATACCAGATTTACCCAAGGAGATGTATTTCTTAAATTTAGCTGTTAAATGACTGACATGTAAATCTCAGTAGGAATCCAAGTAAGAAGAGCCTGATAATTAGAGGTGATGATGACCAACATTTCCTATTACTTACACTGACAGCTGAGAAGCTATTTGCTTCAGCAAATCAAGGTACTTTCACTTGCTGTAAATCCATATTTAGGAAACTTTGATTTTAGGTACTCATGCTGGAAATTGAGAATCTCAGATTAAGGTCACCCTCTGTCATAGTACAGAGAATACAATATGTGACATGGCTAATAGAGTAGGCCTTAAATGTCACATAGTGTATTTTAGCCTACATGAAGGTGATACTGGATTTCCTTTACAGATGATAACCATTGTTCTGGTCTTGGTAAAATTATCAGTGGTGCTTATCTCATTTTGTTAGATACTAAACATTCATTTTTCTCATGTTTTTGAGGACTGTGTAAAGTTTAAAGAGAATTGTATTAATAAAAATACTATCACTATTACTTGGAAGTAGGTAGAGCTGGACAAGAGGATGTGCATGAAGAACAGTGGCTCCCATGTCTGAAGGTGCATCAGGAGGTACTGGGTGCTGGCCAAGAAAAAACTGACTATGCTAGAGCAGTGGCCTGGTTATATCCCCATAGTATCTCGGGGAATTTTTAGGCCGTCCATTTAAGGAGAAGGCTGAAAAAGTGGAAAGAGAGAGAGGTGGAAAGGTAGCTTCTTCCCCACATCAGTGTGCATTCTTATTGAAAAAAAACAGAGAGACTAAATCCAGTTCCAGCTGATTCAGACAGCAGGAGTGATGATTAAAGAAGGAATTAACTCTCAAGTCCTTTAAAAACAAACAAGCAAACAACAAAAAACCTGCTAATTCCTTCAGGCCCCACCAGTATTTTCTGATATGGTAAAGGGGTGAGAGGGAGACAGGTAAGGGCTAATCTAAATGTAAAACTTCGTGCAGTTTAATTTAAACAGATTTAGTTAGGGAAAAACTGTATATACATTCCTAGTTGAGTTTAGGATTAGTTCCAATCAATTAAGAATTGGTTGAGATAAGCTGAAACAAGATATTCTTAAACTCAAGAGAGATGGATTTGTGCTTGTTTCGCTAAGTCAGTTGAAATATGGATTTGTGATTGACCATTTCTTTGTGTAAACAAGTTAGATACATTATTGGTACTATGTAAATGACTGAGGTAGCTTTGGGAAGAGATGCGCGTGTTGTTTTTGTAGAACAAGATCGTTTTGGTATTAACTGCATTAAATGTTTTCTAAAACCTAAATTATTAAATGCTTTTGGGATTACTTGAAGGGTGCATTAATTTCTTCTCACTTTTACATTTCCACTGATAGTTAAAAATTTCAAGAGGGGCATTATATGATCTTTTTTCCCCTGCTGTGCATAATCAATACTGCTTTTTTTTTTTTTTTCTGGCAACTGTTGCAGGAGATTAAAACTGAGCTGACGATGAAACGTGATGCCCAGGTCACTTTGTACAGAAGTTACCGACAAGGAGACCTTCCTGACATCCAGATTGAATACAGCAGCCTCATCACTCCATTGCAGGGTGTGGCCCAGGTCTGTCATTTGTTCGAAGATTGTTAATTCAATATTTTGACGCTTCTTTGCAAAACAAAGTGTGGGGTGGGGAAATGGACACAGGACTTTTTCACAGTACTCATTGATATCTATATTTGTATAGCTCTCTCTGTCTCTGTTTTATATATATAAAGACAACTTTATATAAGAGAGACAACTTCAAAGGTGACTCAAATTTGAGCAATTAAAGAGTGAGATGCCCCGTTAAGTGTTTACAAATGTATAGGTGTGGTAAAAACCTTTTGCGAGATGGCTGAAACTCTTGGTGTGTGCACATTTGTGCGCTGTGCACATGTTCTGGCTGTGAAATTTTGTGCTAAACACTGCTGAGATGAGGGGAAGGTGAGACCAGTCCCTCGTTTAATGCCATAGTAGCTTTAGCAAATAAAGATGGCCTATGCAACCTGCTGTGTTGCTGCAGGGGGAAAAGAGTCCCCAGCTGGCACCACTTTACTAAGTCTTGCTAACCTGGTTGGTGTGGGTGGGTTATCACTCTCGCACAGTGACAAGACAGCTATTTCTGCTCCCTTGCAAGCTGTATGGGGGTTGTCATAGATCTGAGAGAGTGGTTCTATTCAAAGGGCAAGAACTACAAAAATGAATATGGCTTTTTACTCATTCCTAAAGGAGAAACAGCAAAAGTTGTGGACTAGATAGACTTTTATCACTTAGTGGCCAGGTACTTCAGCATCCTTGGCTGTTCTCTCTGTTTCTTTATCACTGCACCGCAGAGGAGGAGGAGGAGGATGCAGTGCATGATTAGGCTGTGAGAATAATTCTGGGTGGGTATTGGTTCTGTAATGTCTGTGGGCCTCTGACCAGGTTCAAAACGTCTATGGAACCTCTTTGCATTTTCTCCCCTCCTGTGAGGCCCTAGGATTCTTGCATGTTGATGGCTTCCTATTTTGTCTTCAGGCAGAATCATGTGACTTTAGAAGCATGTCTTCTCCTCAAGAAATTCACTAGGAAATTGGGTAATATATGTGGAAGAGACCATTACCTTCTCTAATCCTTAATGTGATGTTGCTGGGAAGAAGGTAGTGCCTAGCACCTCTATGCAAACATCTTGATGCATGTTGCGAGGTAGCTTAACCCGCTTTCAAAGAATGTCCGTATAGTTAACCACAGAGTAGCTGTTGCCTTGTAAATGTATACCCTCACTCATTTTGCAGTAACGTCCCAGTGTAGACAAGCCCTTAGTCACTTATACCATTGGTCTTATTGGTTATCTTATAATTTACAGAGAGATCCAACACTAGCCAAGCAGCTCTTCAGCAGTTTGTTTACTGGAATTCTAAAAGAAATGGAAAACTCTAAAAGTCCTTTGGAAAAAAACCATATTGTCCAGAAGCTGCTGCAGAACTTCAATGACTTCCTGAGTATAAGCGTGTCTTACTTCCCACCATTCATATCCTGCATCCAGGTAAAACTTCCTGTATAGTTTGAGAGCACCATTATTTGTTGTCTGTCTTAACCTGAACACATGATGAAACCCTAGTGTGTTAAGTAAGAAGGCAGGGCAGAGTGGCACCTTTAGAGACTAACTCATTCAGAAAGATGTAAGACTTCATAGGTTACAGACTGCTTCATCAGATGCTACATATATTTCCATTATCTATCTAGCATCTGATGCAGTAGACTGTCTCCTACAAAAGTTTATGCCTTTTTAAATGACACAATCTCTAATGTTCCACATGTGCACTGCAGGGATGAGGAGGTGGGGGCTACACACTGTGGGATAATGGTAATTTCACTCCTTTCTGTGAAAAAGATAACATATGACTTTATAGCATATGAGCTGGGCACATCTGTGCTCTTTTGCCATGGTAAATGGGAAATGGCATTCTTTCATTGAGAGGCTAACTGCCACAGGGTGCACATGGACCATGGTTATGGAGTAGCTAATATAAATTCTCACTGTGCCTTACTCGGAATGTTTTAAAACTGAAAGTAGTTGACAATGTGGACATTTAAAAGTACCGTTGTTGAACATTTGAGAGGCAGCTTTGAGTTAAACACCTCAGGGAAAACTGTTTCAGGTTTTCTGCCATCTCAGGCACACCTTTCTTTATGCACAGATGACACTTTAAAGTTTCTCTTTGCAACAATCACAACTACAGTCTTGTTTTTAAACAATGGCAAAAAGGACAATGGAGAGGGCAGTCTAGCTACTGCAGCCATTCCTTCTCACTTTGGAAAATGTTGTGTTAAGACGTATCTTCTGGTCTGAGGCTATCAGTGGTTATCAGCTTATGTTTCTTTCCAGCACCTGTTGTTTATTGTTTAGGAATGTCTTTAAATTAGTCCCTTATGGTAGTTGCTAGTGTACTTTCACTAGTGAGAGAACAACTCCTGACTGGAGAGCAGGCGCATGCCCAGTACAGCTGTGTCCACTGCCATTTACCCTAAGTTTGAAAATGATTATCTAAATCACCATGTATGCAAATCTTAGCTGCTTTTGAGATCTATTCTGGTTTCAGCTGATTTTGACTGGTTAACTTGATTGCTAATTTAGAAACCTCTGTGAAGTCATTGCAAAAAAATTTCCACTTATGCCATCTAGTCCAGCTTCTTTTCTGTTGTAGAATTTTAAATAACCTAATCTGTGTCAATAGGTGTCATCTTTGCTACAGTGACACACTGCTGTTCCCTAATTTGGGAGTGCCTCATATCAAGCCAGTTTTCTAAACTGCACTTCCCAGTACTAATGCTTATACATCTGAACTTGCAGATCCTTGTTTACTTTCCTCTGTGCAGCTGCATTTAAAACTAAATACTTTGGGGATTACTCTGGGCTGTCCTAGTGCTTTCCTAGCCAGTATCTCACAATAGCCATCTATTTATCATGTATTCCCTATTGGCTTTTTATAACTGTTTGTTGGTTCTCTAGCTGGGTACTTCATTATTTGTGTTAAACTGTGCTCTGTGCCTCTGAATGCCTCTTGATAATCATTTTTGTCAATTTAGATTTATTTTGGTTGCCAGCAGTATGAAATTACAGATAATTAGAGGGGAATAAATGTACAATGAAACCTCATACAAACTAAACAGATTTTGCTCCTACTGCTGTCCTTTAAACTTAATAAAAAGGTAGATGACTGATGGATCAGAGGCAGGTTTTACCAGGAAGCTCTGACAAGTTTCAGTTGTACCATCTCTCTTTCTGCACCTGGGCCCTTCTGCTGACACGTGAGAAATCACAACTTACTATTCAACCTCAGCTAATTGAGCTTGTAGGGGGTAGGATAGTTTCAATGGCAGTGATGGCTGCCAGACAAGAGGTTGCCCTTCCTTTAGTCTTTCCAAACATGGCAAATTATACCCTTTCTGTGGTACTATAGACTTGCCTTTCATTATTAGACCAGATGTCCTTGTGTAAATACATCATGCTGCTTATCGCACTTTGCCCGAGGTCAGGTCAGTCTGCTCCCCTGCAAGCATCAGATGAGTGAAAAAAGTCCCCAAACCACCTTGTACATTTTGAGCTCCAGACAGCGTCCCAGAAGGGGGTAGCATTCATGATTCCCTTGCCAAATAGAGTGTTCATCATGGACACATCTAGAATTGAGTGAGGCTCTGTAGAGTATGGGAACGATTTATAATGTTTTCTCTGATCATTATGCAAGCCTTAATTTCCCCATCTTCTTGCATGCTTATGTTCACCTGTATCTGAGTGGGTTAATTTTCATTAGCCCAAGGCCAAGGAAAGTGGGTCTTGTGTATGTTACAAACTTTGTGGTCATAGCTGTCAGCCAGTGATGTGAAAAAATTACATCCTATAGTAAATATGGCTCTGCCAGCAAAATCCACAGTGATGACACTGCTCTGCTGGCCCAGGGTAGATTCTGTCATTCTGGCGAGTTGATGTAACTGGTAGCAGGGTTGCAGAGAGGAACTCCTACTGGAAGGACTATGGCAACCCCAGGTGGCTCTAGCCACAGTAGTGCTTCTGCCATAGCTAAGGTGTCAGCAGTCCCCATAACATAAACTTGGATAAATGGTGTCTGGCTTGAACTGAAGTGGGTGTTCACATAAGGAAGGAACACATTGGCAAGAGCTATGGAAACCCCAGTGACTGAAATCATACATTTTTAATAACTGGGTTGAAAATAAGGGACAAAAGAGTCTTGGTAAAGGGCATCAGGGGAGATGGACAGAGTGACCTCTTGGATTCTAAAGGAACATGGCTAGGCAGAACGGCTTTTCTTGCTGTACTGGACTGTTCATTTGGCCCAGCTGTTCTGATTTGGACACTCTTGTAGTCCATTTAAACAGTAAATGCCAGCTTGTTTTGGGAAGGCTGCCTGCCTTGCTGCAGGCTATTCTTGGTTGCATTATTTTCCCTACGGTAGTAAAGTCTCATCAGGAGCTGAACCAGTTTAAGCTCATTGGTGGTGTCACGGAGGTAGAGAAGGCTGCTCTGATCTAAAGGTCCAGTCCCAGAGTTGAAGGAGCTGCGGGGTGATTCATTGTTTATAAATAAGCACTGAGAATGAGCAAAAGCTGGGGTCCGCAGCAAGAACCTTGGTACAATGCACCCAGCTCGCTTAGATTAATTGCAGGTCAAAGGTACCTGGACTCTGGAGGACACAAAACTGTGTTTAGGATTTAGAGCCATCATATTAGTATGCATCTGGTCATCCCTGTCCTATGATGCTTTGTAGTAAGGAAATGAAGGAGAGTACATTAGTTGATTATTAGGCAAGCTATCTTTTTTCCCCCTCCCTAAGCTCAAGAAAAGTCAAACTAGGCTGCATTGAAAACAGTCTGCTCAGGTTCACCCAGTGTTAGACATCCAGGGTAATTGCTAAACCAGATTCAGTTAAAAAGCTGCTCTCATCTTTTCACATGATGACAACAAGATAACATGTTATATCATCTTGAAGGAGACTTGCTTCTCAGCCCCCTGTCGTGGGATCCATACTGACTGTTATCTCAAAAAGAAAGAATTACTACTTACCCTACCCTAACTGTAGCTTTCATGATGTAGTCAGTGTGGATACTGTAACCATTCTCCAGCCTGGCTTTCAGGTCCCCAGGTAACAAGGATTTTGCACTGAGAGAATTTAGAGAGGGTCATAGTCACCTCAGCCTCTGTACCATTGCACTGGAACAAGTGGAAGGAGAAAGAAGATGTAAAGCCCTGACATTGCTGTTCAAAACATTTTCAGTTTATGCATATGAGGTACATGCCCATTCCACAGTGCAATCTGCACTGACTGCAGTATCTCAAAGAACACTCTTTTTCACTTCTCCGTGCAGGACAAATGTAAATTATTCTGAGCTAGATTCGGTAGTTAGTCCATTTAAACTGAAATCACATTCTGTAATCTTTCAGTAGTTGCCAGAAAGACGCACAGAAATATAACAACTCTTGGTTACATTCACAAATAGTCTTTTGTCACTATTTCCAGTAGGTTATTGCGCTAACACATCTTCTTTAGCATTGTCAGGTGTTTTGCTATTTGTACCATTGCTCTCAAATCCCACTGCTATTTCCCGTGAAAAACGCATGTTGCCACTACTACTTTTGCAGCTTATTTTTGTTCCAGTTTTTGGGTTAGGCATCACATTTTTCTTTCGGAAATTGTAAGCCAAAAAACACTCACCAGACTAGTCTGCCATCTTTTTTTTAAGAACACATCTGTATTTCATAACTAAATATCACAATAACTTTGAAGCAAATGAGGATGTTTAGACCTGAGAATTGGGCTTTATACTCCAGTGGATTGATCTTCGATGGGGCCAAAAATCCAACAAAGCTATTGTTCTGGCCTTAAAATTAGGCAGAGCTAGACAAGCACTGACAAATGTGTTTATCAGTAAATTCTGGTATTGTAACTCTAGGCATAAGACTTGTGTTCCAGTGACCTATGTCTTCCTGGTTAATACAGTCCTTGGCTAGATTAATAGTTTAATAGATTGAAAAAACTTCTGCTACTTTTTGGAGAGTGAGCTGGAACTAAAAGGAAGGAAAGATCTTCTGCAAACGAGCAGAAACTATTTTAACCTTGGCATCTTCTCTGGGTATCAGTGTTGGTCTGTCCAGTTTTTTCACTCCACTTCTGTTTTTCCCACATTACTAATCATTGCAGTAGTAGGGCAGGCATAGCAGCTGCAATATACACATGTAGTGATACCCAGCTTCTGGTGTTACAGTATTTGAAAGTGGATTGGTTGTTCGTGTCAGCCAAGGTGTTGCTGATTTAAGTTAAACTGCTCCCTTACTGATGCAAAAGCTAATGTCAAAGCATTCCCATTAGGAAAAAAACAAATTCTTCTTTTGTCAAAGCCTGTTTCCAATAAACATATGCCTAATAACTGCCCTTGAATTTGTTTTACAGGAAATGAGTTACCAGCACAAAGAGCTGCTAGACATAGATTCAGCCAGTGTGAGCACCAGCTGCTTAGCCAGTTTACAGCAACCAGTGGGCATCTTGCTTCTAGAGCAGGCTCTAATTCATCTTTCCCCTATAGAAGAACCACCAGCCAAAAGGATGTGTGGAAGAACAGAGCTCTCTCCAGATGTGATCAGATGGATTGAACTTGCTAAGTAAATCCTTCTTTGGAGATAAATTAATAGGGTTGTTTTTTTCTAACCTAACCCAGGAAAGATTTTTACTTTATATTTTTTGTTTACTTTTCAGCCTACATATTAGTCATGTTTGCTATCTAATTATTAACTTTTAGACAGGACTCTTAGGTGATGTGCATAACCACAGATCTTGCCCTAGAACCATTCCAATATATTCTCTGTTAAAGCTTCTACAAGGGTTTCCAGCCGGGGTATATCATCCTCAAGCTGGTAGATTTTAAACTTAGTATGTAGTGCTGCTTAATAATTTTTTACTCTAAAACATAGTTTAGATAATTTATAGGGCTGTCAAATCATTAAAAATTTGATCACGATTAGTTGCATGATTAGTGCTTATTTAGCCTTTGCAATATATTCATGTTTTGTCTTTTAATTTTAAAAGGCTCTATCGATCTGTTGGAGATTATGATGTTCTTCGTGGTATTTTCAGTGGGAGGATTGGAACTAAAGAAATTACACAGAAAGCACTGTTAGCAGAGGCAAAAAGTGATTATGTTGAAGCAGTTAAACAATATGATGAGGTAAAACACCTACCTTTCCTGTAGATTTTTTTTCCAAGGCTCCTTTTTTAATACTTAGTTCAAAATGAAAACTTCTGTGGGGCATTGTCCTGCTTAATGAACGTTTTAGCAGTTCCCCATATGGTTCAAAGTCCTCAAAAGAGATGAAGTCCAACAATAGTTCATAATAGATGGTGCTTATTAATAGACCAGATTTTCATGTTCCCTTCACTTATGAGTTTGCATACATAATCAGCTGTTTGCACACATTGTAGAACTTTAAACTTAAAATCCCAACGAGAGTGGACATCAACTGTAAAACGTCAATTCTGTATATGTTCACAACTAGTAATTGACACAAACTGCATGAAAGTGATTGATTTACACTTATATGGGTAGAAATTAGGGAGGTGGCTTTAAGTGCCTTGGCCTCCTAGCTCTTTACAAATGAAGGGTGATTGAAGATGGCATCTGAAGTAAATTATATCTGAAGGAGTAAGTTGCTTATGTCTTGAAGTTGTTTTTTGAAAAATTTATTTCTTATTTTTTGTGTCTTGTTTGCTGACTTGAAGGTTTGCTTTCAGCTGTAATCCTTGGTAAAGAAATAGATATTATCATGGAACAATGGAAAATCTCTCTAAACTCTGCTGAAGGGGTTCAGTTGGATTCTGTACAGAAGTAACACTCCAGCACCTATTTGCATTCTTCCCATCTGGCATTCCTTTTCTAGGCTCTCTCCAAACAAGACTGGTCGGATGGTGAACCAAGTGAAGCAGAGAGAGATTTCTGGGAACTTGCATCTCTTGAATGCTATGACCATCTGACAGAGTGGAAATCACTGGAATACTGTTGCACTTTAAATATTGATAGCGAACAACCTCCAGACCTAAACAAAACATGGAGTGATCCATTCTTTCAGGTTTGTAGAAATCTCCTCTTAAATTTAGATGAGAGATCATTTTGATTTAATTAGTACAGAATCTATCAGTGTCATGGTTAAGGATAGAAGTAAAGTAACTAGATTACAAATATACTTTTCATAATTTAAATGGACTTTCTTTTTAAAACAGTGAATGACTTGTGCACAGAATTCTACAGGTGATTTTTTTTGGTATTCTCTTGACTTATGTAATTTGTCCATTTCCATAGCTGAATATATGGATCCAACCTTGTCTCCTAAACCTTTTTGTTGTCTTCATATTGCTGTCACCTTGTTTCAATCTTTCCACATTTGGAGAGTTACTGAACAGCATTAAATTGAAAATGACAAGACTTGCTAAGCATCAGTTAGTGTGTAACTGTACGAGTTTACTAGAAAAGGTTGCTTTGTCATTTGTTGGATGATGGGAGTCAGTCGGGGGCAGGGAGGTTAAATGCTTAAAAATTGAATTCCATTTATTAAAATTAAGTTTTGTTGTTGCCAATGTTGAACATTCTGAGGCTTGTAATATATTAACTAGCCCTGCTATGTGGAAAGTAAAACTCATCAGAATTCAGATCTGTTTGCCTTCCATAAGCAACAGACTCGTAATAAATTATTTTCCTGCCCGAGGAGTAAAGGCTGTTTTTTTTCCCCCCTGTAGGAAACGTATTTGCCATATATAATACGTAGTAAGCTGAAGTTACTACTTCATGGGGGCAGTGACCAGTCCCTGCTGACTTTCATTGATGAGGCTATGAAGATGGAACAAAGAAAAGCCCTCATAGAAATGCATTACAGCCAAGAACTGAGTCTTCTTTACATCCTGCAGGATGATTTTGACAGAGCCAGATATTACATCAGCAATGGCATGCAAGTCTTCATGCAGGTAACAAAGTTGCTGCTGTCTTTTGACAATTATCTGTAAGGAACCATGGAAAACAAAGCTTTTGTTGCCACCATTGGATTTTGCCTTGAAGGTAGAAATACAACAAGAGTTGAATCTTGGTGCCACTGAAGTCCAGTTGGTTTCAGCAAGGCTGCCACAGATTGGGAACATTTTAATCCTTTTTTTTGGTGTATTTAGTCAATATATTTTATGAATCTATGGTTTTGAAAATCTTTATTTGGTGTCAATTAATAGTGATTGTTTCAGGCATCTTTTCTGAGGTTGGTATAAATCATCATAAATCTTGAGATGGGATATTGAGTTGAGAGCTACAAGCTGTTTACACATGTAGTCAGCCATATAATGGTTTTAATAGACCATCAGGCTGGGAGTACATACTGAACTGAAAAACTTATTTTGACCCAAATGACCTGTAAAAAGAAGAAACTGGCATACTTCTCGGGTATAGTATATAGAAGAATCAGTTAGATGCTCTACAGTGTTAAGAGTACTTTGTGTAAATGTGTTTTCTCCTCCCTAGAATTACTCAAGTATTGATGCTTTGTTACACCAAAGTCGACTAACCAAACTGCAGTCTGTCCAAGCTTTGACAGAAATACAGGACTTCATCAATTTTATGAGAAAGCCAAGTATGTTGTTTTTTTTCCTGTAGTGTACTCTTAGATTTGAGTGTATATTATATACATAGACAATATAAATTTGTTTCTAATATAATAAAAGATTCCCAGTCGTGAATCATAGTATTTACAGAACTGAATTCCTAATGCAAAGGACCACAAGTCAGTAATTACCCTTTTTCTCTCCTGAAAACTAGTTATAGTTGTATAAGATAGATTTGAGAATACTTTAGAGTACTTTGTATGAAGTCATCTACTGTACCTCACCTGTTTTACTAAGTTCAGTAAAATAGACTGCACATTCATAAAAATAATAACCTCTTTATAATTATACAATATTAGTTTTAGGTTAGTAGTAGCTAGCTTAGTAAGAGATCATATGACAGACAGATCATATGTTCTTTCAATATCTGCCATTCTGGATGTGAAATATGAAGCTAACTATGCATTATCCACTTAGTACCAAAATGTAATTAATAGTTGCAGTATATGTTTTACATTATTCCTATAGGGAATACTGCTAGTAGTAGTTGTTCTTTTCCTATGATAATTATGACATCTCTGGTTTCCTTAATCTGCTGCATTTTGGGTGTAGAAACAACTCCAAAATAGTACGCTAAACACCAGAGTAATACAGTATACTGAAGCTGCGGCCGGTCCTGGAGCAGCTGCACGCGGAGTGTGGATGGCGGTGGCAGGCACTGCGTGGAAGCTTCCCCCTCCCCATCTGGGGGAGCGGAGTGGGAATCTTAACAAGTGCCAGATTTTTGAGAACTCCGGATTGCTGATACTCAGATTTATGAGGTTATACTGTAGAAGTCTGGAAATATGAATAAGTTGTTGATAGAAATCTATGTATTTAGTCTCTGCTTGCCACTAGTTTGTAAAAATCAGGGGGGACGTTCGTTTTCACATTGCTTGAATTTAGCCTTTTTAAAAAGTATCTTTATTGATTTTAGGTAACTTAGCTTCTCAAGCTTCCCTTAAGAGACTTCTCAGAATTTGGACAAGCAGATATCCAGATGCTAAAATGGACCCTATGAACATCTGGGATGATATCATTACAAACCGGTAAGATGAGAAGCTTCTTTGTTAACTGCAGCTCTACATGTCTGTTGAGCTTGCCCAGCTGTGTTTTATGTTGTTTGTAGAAGTAAGTGTTTTGCATACAGCACTTGAGTGACTTTCCAATATTGTAATGTCGTGCCTTTCAGGTGGAACATGCTGTTTTCATATTGCTAACCAGTGAGGAGAGAGAGAGAGAGAGGGGGCAGATGCGTGGGTGGATGGATCAGCACTGTATGCAGTTAACAGATTTGACTAGTAGTAGAAAGCCAACATTATTTGCTCTACATCAGTGGCTAGATATGCCATCGGGAAATAGGGTCAAGTGAACCTGATCTAATTCTGTAAGTGAACCTGGTCTAATTCTGAACCCTTATGCATGTTGAAGACTACTTGGATGGTGGGGTACATGTAGCTCAGTGGGATAATGTCAGTGAGATAACTGATGTGGTAAACTTACCTGGCAGGAACTTGTTTGTGTAGGTATATTCTATGTAAAAATTTAAAAAAAGCCAACAACTGTAACTTGAAACTTCTTCTGTGCAGCACTTTCTAGAAATGACTGGCTTTCAGGAGACTTTCCTGGTCTAGTTCTTTAGAAGATAAAATACTTTCCAAACTTAAAAGTTCTCTTTTTCTCCCCATGCTATTTCTCCACATTCCCTCCTTTCTCTCAGTGCAGCTCCACATCATTCTCTGTTGCTCACATCACATCTCTCTGTCCCTCAGTGAACTCCTCTATATTTGTTCATCATCTCTTCTGTGTCCCTGTAGATTTGGTGGGGGTGGCGGGAGGGGAGGAGGAGGGGGAGGTTTAGGTGATGCAGGCACTAAGGTGCACAGTTGACAGCCCAAAGTTTGCAAGTTTGAGGCCACAGCAGAAGCACTCACAGTATGGCCCTGTCAGGTTCCAGTGAACCTGCAAATTCTGCTAAATACTTTGTCACAAGGACACAAAAAAGAAAGAAGCGGGCTTGGGAGCATCTGTGCATCTGTTCTGCAAACCGTTTGGACATTAACCAAAGTACATTTAAGCTCATAGGAAAGTAGGACTGGAAGGGAACTCACAAGGTCGTCTAGTCTAGCCTCTTGCTCAAGGCAGGACCATCCCCAAGTAAACCATCTCAGTCAAGTGTCTTGTCTAACCTCCTCTTGATTAATTTCTAAGGATGGAGAATGTACAATTTCTCTAGGTAGTATGTTCCAGTGCTTGACCACCCTCATAGTCATAGATTCATAGATGCTAGGGTCGGAAGAGACCTCAATAGATCATCGAGTCCGACCCCCTGCATAGGCAGGAAAGAGTGCTGGGTCTAGATGACCCCAGCTAGATGCTTATCTAACCTCCTCTTGAAGACCCCCAGGGTAGGGGAGAGCACCACCTCCCTTGGGAGCCCGTTCCAGACCTTGGCCACTCGAACTGTGAAGAAGTTCTTCCTAATGTCCTGTCTAAATCTGCTCTCTGCTAGCTTGTGGCCATTATTTCTTGTAACCCCCGGGGGCGCCTTGGTGAATAAAACCTCACCAATTCTCTTCTGTGCCCCCATGATGAACTTATAGGCAGCCACAAGGTCGCCTCTCAACCTTCTCTTGCGGAGGCTGAAGAGGTCCAGGTGCCCTAGTCTCTCCTCATAGGGCTTGGCTTGCAAGCCCTTAACTATACGAGTGGCCCTTCTCTGGACCCTCTCCAGGTTATCCACATCCCTCTTGAAGCAAGGCGCCCAAAACTGCATGCAGTATTCCAACTGCGGTCTGACCAGCGCCCGATAGAGGGGAAGTATCACTTCCTTGGATCTGTTCGTCATGCATCTGCTGATACACAATAAAGTGCCATTAGCTTTTCTGATGGCTTCGGCACACTGCTGACTCATGTTCATCTTGGAGTCCACTAGGACTCCAAGATCCCTTTCCACTTCCATTCCACCAAGCAGGTCATTTCCTAGGCAGTAGGTATGCTGGACATTTTTCCTCCCTAGGTGCAGCACTTTGCATTTCTCGTTGTTGAACTGCATTCTGTTGTTTTCTGCCCATTTGTCCAACCTGTCCAGGTCTGCTTGTAGTTGTTCCCTGCCCTCCGGTGTGTCCACTTCCCACAGTTTTGTGTCATCCGCAGACTTGGACAGAGTACGCTTCACTCCCTCGTCCAAGTCGCTGATGAAGATATTGAAAAGTATCAGTCCAAGGACTGAGCCCTGCGGGACCCCACTGCCCACACCCTTCCAGGTCGAAACCGACCCATCCACCACGACTCTGGGTGCGACCCTCTAGCCAATTCGCTACCCACCGGACTGTGCAGTCATCCAAGTCACAGGCTCTTAACTTGTTTACCAGTATGGGGTGGGATACCGTATCGAAGGCCTTCCTGAAGTCTAAGTATACGACATCAACCCCTACTTCTGCGTCCAGGTGTTTCGTAACCTGGTCATAAAAAGAGACTAGATTAGTCAGGCATGATCTGCCTGCTACAAACGCGTGCTGGTTTCCCCTCAGCATAATTTGTCCTGCCGGGCTCTCGCAAATGTGAGCCTTGATAATTTTTTCAAAGACTTTGCCTAGGATGGAGGTGATACTGACTGGCCTATAGTTGCCTGGGTCATCCTTCCTCCCCTTCTTGAAAATGGGGACCAAATTGGCCCTTTTCCAGTCCTCCGGGACCTGGCCTGTGCACCACGACTGGTCAAATATTACTGCCAGTGGTTGCACAATGACGTCAGCCAGTGCCTTCAGTACCCTTCAGTGCCTTCAGTCATATTGTTCCTCCTAATCTCCAACCTAAATTTCTTCTGCTGCAGCTTGAGCCCATTGCTTCTAGTCCTATCCTCTGTGACCATAGGAAAAAGGCCATTGCCATCCTCTCTGTAGTTGCCCTCCAGGCATTTTGAAGACTAGTATCAAATCCCCCCTCAGTCTCTTTCTCCGGACTATAAATAACCCTAAAACTCCTCATAAGTTTGGTCTCCCCTGGTTTATTGCCTTTTGAAAGTCCCATAACCTACAGACTTTGGAGAGTTACAGACCTGATAAGCTTGTTGTGGACTAGAAAGATACCTACTCATTTAATCGTGCATTAAATTACACTGTCAGGCTCCTTGGGACTGAGACTGTGCTTTCTGTTTGTGCAGCATCAGGTGCAAGTGAAGATTGACACTTTCTCGACTTGAATAAGCCTGCCCTGGAGGAAGTCCTGTCAAATTACATAAGAACTTAGGAGTAAGGAGGACTTGCTATGAGTTAGTGTATTGGTAGGGCCAAACTTTGGGGTCTTTGAGCACAGCTGGAATATAAATTTTAAAGGATGCCTATACAAATCTAAAGTTTGTTTTTGGGTCTAAGACTGACGTGTAGCATAGTCTGGCACTTAGATTTCATAAACCATTTTACATTTTATGAAGGCATTAGAGTTAGGCCTGTAGGCTTGTCTCAGTAAATTTGGGATTGAAGTCATATAAAAACAATGTAAAAGTACAGGCATTTTCTGGTACCTGAAGTCCAGTATATACAGAGTTAGGTTCTCCAGCTAGGTGCAGTGTTCAAAGTAAAACGGATACATCATTCCAAAATCCCTGACCACCTAGTTGGGTCACTCTAACCATGGTTGCAACTGTTCAGATGCATAGAATATGCCTACTTTTCCTGAAGGAGCACAATTCCATCAGGTACTGACTGAAATTATTTATTCATGTTTGCCAGTGGAAAGAATGGCAGCACTGAATGTACATCTGTGTTTCCTGCTCAGTGTATGTGGAAGTAACTTGTATTCCCTTTCACCATTTTACTGTATAGGTGTTTCTTTCTTGACAAAATTCAGGAGAAACTTCTTAATGTCCAAGCTGATGACAGTATGGAGGTGGTTGAGGCAGGAGACATTGGTGACGAAATGGAGGTGGATCAGCAAGAAGACAACATTCACTCAATGATTAGAAGCTGCAAATTCAACATGAAAATGAAGATGATAGAGAGTGCCCGAAAGCAGGTGACTCTTCATGGCCTAATTGTGTTTTCAATGATTTTCTCATGAATCAGTTAGATCTGGAAATATGCTGTTAATTGTCCCAAGATTGCCCAGACACATAGGAATTTGTTCCCACGAAACGTTTTTGAATGCATGGGGAGGTCTGATTCTTTCTGTACAAACTAATAGATGACTTAATGAAAAACTCTTGGAACTGTGCCTAAAGGCTCATTTTGCTCTTTAGATGATATGATGTTTTTCAGAATAAATAGATAAACAGCATAGCTATGAGCAGGACGTTTTAAATAAAACTGTTGTGATTGATCATAATTCAAAGCTTCTTATTTTTATATACTTAGTCTCGTGATTTATTGCAGGCATTTACAAGTCAGCTTTCTGTATAAAGTGCTACAGACCAAATTCAGATTGAACCAGCTCCCCTTACCTTGCCCCACTTGACACCAATCAGCCATACCTTTTCTTGTTGGACGCTAATAGATACTGTGACCAGCATTTATCTAAAGTCTGCAATCAAATAACCTGTTTTTAGAACATTCAAAAACTACCGTTGGGCTCAGTGAATGTCATACTCAATATATATGAAAGTCAGACCACTTATTAATAGTTTAAATGATTTAGAACCCTAATTTTTAACATAACATTTCAAAATTTTGCCTATGTATGTTGAATAGGGTCTGTCAGTTACAATGAAGGGAATAAGAATTCCACGCTAAAATAGAGTTGAGGGTTCCCAGCTTGGAACAAGTCCAGTAACATTAAAAAATATTTCCATTATAATGTGAAATGCTTCTGTTGTACCTTAGTTCACCCCCATCAAATTTAGGTACTGTAGATAGAGATTGAGAGAGAGAGTTTTTCCTCTATGCTACAATACATATATAAACCCAATATGGTTTTAGAGGGTTAGGCGAAACTGAGACTAAGGTTTTGATTAATTCTGTTTATTATAGACCCGGTTCCTCAAAACACTTGAACACATTTAAATGCTTTGTTGAATTGGGCCACATGGCAGATAAAATCACTGGTAGGTGTTTGTATTGGTGGATGACTGATAATTATTTGATACAAATAGAATAAAACCTCTTCTGTCCATCAAATTTTAGATCAGTTTTCCCTCTCCTCCCCTCCCCCTCCCATATCTTCATTAGTGTAAGTTTGTTTTTCATATATAAGCTGTTCAGCAGTGGAACCCTTCCATATTTTGCCTACATTTAGGAGTCTTTTCTATTTATTTGATTTCTTTATTTAACCTACCCTTCTACAATGTGTTACTGAAAAACTACCACTTTGATCTATTCATACAGAACAGCTTTGCAGTTGCTAAGAAGCTTCTGAAGGATCTGCAGAGGGAATCTAAAACCAGAGACAGCTGGCTAGTGAGATGGAACCACAGCTATTGCCGTGTCAGCCACAGTTCCTGTCAGAGCCAGAGTAGCCCTCAACAAATACTCACAGTGTTGAAAACTGTCTCCTTACTGGGTAATGCATTATCTAGTAGGACTGTACTAATGCAGAAGTCATGCTATGGGTTCTGTTCTTTTTTTTATGGGCGTCCACTTCACTGCCAAGTTGTTGATTTTACCATTGAATTCCAACAGATGAGAATGTGCCTGACCAGCTGAGCAAGAACATAGAGATCTTGCGTAACCAAAATCTTCTCCTGGGTATCACTTACCGCATTATGGCTGTAGCCCTTAGCAAGGATCCACGGTGTCTTGAGGAACTCGAGGAAGACAAAGTTAGAAAAGTCTCAATGCTTTCTGGAGAGAAGCCTGACAGTCCAGAAAAGGTGAAGGAAACTCCTTCCTTTTTTCAAGTTCCTCAGTGCTGTAGATAATGTTATATTTCATGAGTCAATTGAGCACGCTGGTTATTACAGTAAACCCACACTAATACTTGTGTTGGTTTCTCAGTGCACTGAAGCTGTGAACAGTTTCTGTTAGCCTGACCTCTAGCCACACACCCTCACCCTTGGATAGCCCTTGTACTTGGGAGAGGCATTGTTCCTCTGCAGGTCTTACAGGAGAGGAAAATCCATGCCCTGATCTCTTGCTGAGTTAAAAATCCTGCATAGATCTTCAATCTGCTGTGGCCATATCCTCCCAAGCTGCTCCTTTACTGGCATGTCTTTGCAAAGTAGGGAAAGTGATGTCTCTGTACGCATGCATGCTTTCAGCTACAAATATACTGGAAGCAGAAACCAGCCAGACAGGTGCAGGAATGCTGCCCTTGGATATCTGTCAGGCAATGCTAGCCAATGAAGGTAGTTGTCTTTTGATAATAGTATAGCTAATTTATTTAAATCATTTTAGCTATTGATTATAGCTGAGAGAGTACCATTAAAAGAAATAGTTTGTCCTTTGCCTTAATTAAGGAGTACAGCATCTCTTGAGGGCCCTTCTAGCCTTATTTCTCTATGAAATAGACCCTGCCAATGTCTTAAATGCATATGTAATTGTTTGAGATGCCCTGGAAATGAAGTTCCATCTGTCTGAGGGATACAAGTGAAAACTTCAGCTGCAACTCTTGATTTATCTCCACTGATCTTGATAGATGCCCTTGATCAGGGGTCATGGGGAATAACTACAACTAGAACATTCCCTCTGTTATGTGTTGCCTTAGGAGCTGGTGCTGTCTGTAAAACAAATCAGATCGGTACAACAAGGCTGAATATTAAGTCAGATGTTGCTTTTTATAGATATCAAAGAAAAGCCAAGGTGTGGTATAGAAAGGAAAGGGCCTGACAGTAGCCCTAGAATTTCTGTGGAATAAGTACTTAACTCTCAAGCCATGTTACAGGGTTTTTGTCCGACTTGCTCTACTAAAATGAGAAGCAGCATTCTTTATAATGGATGTTTGGGAGGTGAGCTGGAGGTCTGTTCATCATCACCTTATACTATGATCCCTGTTAGATAACAAAAATTAAGAAAGGTTAGACATTTGCAAGAAAGCTAGGTGCTGCAGGGAGAGGAGTCTGTGCCTTACTGTTCTGTTTACCTGGTGTCGCTGTTTAACCAGCATTCCTACAATGATGCCTTTTTTGATGACAGGCTGAGATACCACAGTTCTTTCTGTAAAAGTAAGGGCATTAATAGGTAATGCCCTAAAGGTAGAGCCCTGATCAAAATCCACTTTCCATATTGTGCCTCTGTCTACCAAAAATTCAGTCTAGCTGTGCTGGCTACCATCTCTCTCACTGATGCCTGGTATTTCTCTGTTGCCTGGTGTTGCTGTCATATGAATGGTGCATTCCAAACAAGTGACTGCATTGGTGGTAACTGAAGGACTTGATAGACCTAAGATGCTTTTGGTAAAGTGCTTTGATTTCTGTTTGTTTACTTGTGTCATAATAGAAGCATCTATAACTGCCCTGAACCTCCCTTTTCATAACTGGCAAAGGGACAACAGGTATAATAAGTTAAAAACTAGAACTGGGCATGGTTTTTTAAAAATAAAACAAAACCCCATCTGTTTCAGGCACAGTTGTTTTCATATGAACTGTTTTCAAGTAGTCTTATAAGCAAATTTGCTGGTTTGGGGGCTGCAGATTTAAAGGACATGTCTATTCTCTACTCCTTCTAAAAGCCAGGCCAGTCCAGTAGCTAAGCAAAAACAGCAATGTGTTATCGGTGTGTGCAGTTAGCCAACATGACTCAAGTTTCAGATATCGAACACTAGGGGTGTGCGAAGTGGGCTGTATTAGATTCAGATTTGGATTTGGCCCGAATCGGGGACAGTGATTCGATTAGTTGATTCAGATCACTATCCCCAGTTCGATTCGGCCAAATCCGAATCTGAAGATTTGATGCTGATTCGGAAAATCAGCAATTCGGCCATAGACACAGCTTTAAATGTTTTTTCTACATACCTTGAGGTACCAGGCACGGCTCATGAACTCTGCATTGGTGGGGCGGATGGAGCGTACCTCAGTAGTGCTTGGTGGGGGGCCCCTGCGTGCTTGGCAGCAAACCCAGAAGTGGACCGGAAATATTTCCAGTCCATTTCCAGGTCTGCCACTGAGCGTGTGGGGGGCCCCCCCAGTTTCCCCGGCTCAGCAATCGGCCATGGGGGGACCCCAGTTGCCCCCCCAGACCCAGGAGGCATCAGTCACCGAGCCCCTCTGTGTTCCACGGCTTGGTGACTGGTGCCTCCAGGGTCTGGGAGGTGGGGGGGCCCCCAGCGCGCTCCCCGGTGGACCCAGAAGTGGACCGAAGTGCTTCTAGTCCACTTCCAGGTCTGCTGCCGACTGAACTAGGGAGCCCCCCACACTTCTAAAGGACGCTCCATCCACCCCACCATTGCAGCATTCACAAGCCAGCTGGTACTTTGAGGTATGTAGAAAAAATATTTAAAGCTGTGTGTTCATCCAAATTGCCAAATCTTTCTGAATCTCTTCGAATTGATTCGGGGAGGGTTCTGATTCAATTTGGAGAAATTAAAGGGTCTTCTGATTCGCTTTGGAGATTCAGCCACCAAACTGGGCTGAATCTCTGCCGAATGGAATCAGGGACTGAAGCTTCGCACAGCCCTATTGAACACTTGGAACCAAGAACCTTTCCTCATGAAATATTTGATAAAAAGCTAAATTTAATGAATAACTTCTGCATGACTTATTTGCTGAGCTCTGGAGAATCGCAGAGTATTACTGCTAATGTGATTTCCACTTTTGGTTGAATTTCAGGTGATTGCAAGTCTGAACAAGCAGGCTTTCCAGTACTTCAGCAACGCAGTGAGGAAGGCTGAAGAAGAAATGCAGTCTCGCACCATGGAGCATGTAAACCTGACTGGAGTGATAGATGCTTACCTGACTTTGGTTGATTTCTGTGACAAGCACCTACATAAAGAGGAAGAAGGCTTATCTGGTGATCAGAAATTACATAGATCTTACAGGACCTCCCAGCGAAACAATCAGATGCCAAAGACTGTCCGAATGCCTGCAAAGGCTAGAGCTGGATAGCTGAAAATGTTATATAGTGTTAGCAGGGAAAGAACACCTGTTGATTTGAATTTCCCTAAAATACATCTCCTTTCATGCTACTTGTGAGATGACAGCAGGGTTTGAATTTAAATTGAGACATTTTATCCTTAATTTAGATGGTATTTACATCCTCCTATCTTTTTTTTTTTTTTTTTAAATAATTTTTTTAACCTTCTTTCCTGGCTTCAATGTTAGTGAGTCATGAGGTTTCCATCTTACTTGTGGGATAATTATCCAGGAGATGCTTTTCTTGTTGCATCCCAGACTGCAACAGTGCTGTATTTAAAAATGGGTAAGATATTAGTGGTGATGCAGCCTCCTGATAAAAGCGAATCCTAGTGACCCAAGAATACATGTGTTGCTGATGTATGCAGTACAAACAGATCTTGCAATGGGAACCGGAACAAAGTGAAAATAAAAACTTGTTAAAAACCCCTACAGAGCACTGAAAGTATTTATTGTGCTCAAGAGTAAAGATGAATGTTTCAAATGATCATGACATGAAACAAACAATGGCAATTCTGATAATTTTTGTTTAATGTCTCCTGGCAGATATCAGTGCAGTGGATCTGCAGACGTTCCCAGCTATTGTAGTGGAGAAGATGATAAAAGCTTTAAAATTGAATTCCAGGGAAGCCAGGCTAAAATTTCCCAGGCTGCTGCAAATAATAGAGAGGTATCCAGCAGAGACCCTAAGTCTAATGGCACAAGAGGTTAGTTGCTTCTGTTTCAAGAGCAGGAAATTTTATTATAAATAAAGTTAGGGTGGGTTTGATGGCCGAGGGAGCTAGCAGATGTTAAGCGTGGGCAGAATGGCAAGTCTTGCTCAAATAAATTGAAGATATTTTACCATGCTGCTTAGAGCAAGGCAGGACGACAGATCATTACTGTATCCAGTTTATTATGTGAGCAGAATCTTTTCACTAAAATAGAATTGTGGTCTGCTGTGTAATTTTGGGTACTAGTTTTATGGCATGTTTCACTGTACTTTGTGCCAAGTCACCTGTGGAATGCATCAGTGGAGATTAGTTATGCACATTTGTACTTCCATAGGCAGCACTTGTTGCATGCAGCAGTGCCTCCTTCCATTCCCTGGGTACCAGCCATTCATTACCCTTCTGTAGTTTGTTTCCTCCATGACAGGGACTTTATACCCTCCCTCGTAATGGCATCACCCTTCTTTCATTCATGGTCAAAGTTTTTTGTCCTCATATTCCACATTAGGATTTCCCTGTGCCCTACCACTTCCCGCTCTTCCACATGCCCAGGATTCTGCGTCTCCTGTTCCCTTCTTACTGCCCCTGTCTTTGCTTTCCTTTATTTTCAACACCCCTTTCCTATTGGATACTGATGCTGGTACATACAGAGTGGAAGACAGTACTGAACTGAAGCCAGACCAGAAAGGTATCAGGGAGACCAGAAATGCAGCTTGGTTTCCTCTAGAAACTGAGAATATACTTGTGGAAAATGAGGTTGGAAGAATTGTAGCAGTAATGACTGACACATTAAGATAGTGGGTGAAGTCTTGTCTGGCAGACAGGCTCCACAGGAGCCACATGCAGATGTTAGGACATTTTTTTTTTCTCTTTTTGTCCTGGAAGGTAGGACTGGAATGTCCTCCTTCGACACTAAGGCCAGTGCTTGCAGGCAGTGGCGTCACATAGTTCTAGTCATTTATGTTTGTAGTAGAATATATTAAGGTTATGGGTATACTGATCAGTGAGCAAGTCTTGGCATATCCTCGATTTCATCTTGTTTAGTTTTCATAGTCTCATTAAAATCAATAGAATTGGGGTGGCTAAAGCTTTCCCTGAAATTTTGAAGATGGTTAGAAGTGGTGCGCAGAAGATGTTGTATCCTGACAAACAAATGAAGTGCAGTTGAGTGTCGGATCTCACCTTGCTCGCCCAGTAAGCCATAAAGTTTTTGCAAAGGAAAATTTTAACAAGCAGTAGAAGTGACTCCTTTGGCAGGGGATGTTCTGTGCAATCTGATGTTCTGTCTTTCCATGTGTTTCTGCCTGCTGAGTTGGGACAAAGAGCAGTTTTTTGTTTTGTTTGTTTTTGCTTATGTTCAAGAAATGAGGAACAAACGTTGAAGATGTGAACCATGTATTTTGCAGATTTCTACAGTTCCCTGCTGGCAGTTCATTGGTTGGATTAGCCAGATGATGGCAGTACTCGACAAAGATGAAGCAGTAGCTGTGCACCACACTGTTGAAGAGATTGCAGATAACTATCCTCAAGCAATTATATTTCCTTTCATGATCAGCAGTGAAAATTATTCCTTCAAAGACACTGCAGCTGGCCATAAAAACAAGGAATTTGTAACAAGGTGAGCTTTTAAATCCCAATAATAATTTAAAGATTTTTTTTACAGGAAGTTATACTTTGCAAACAACATAGTATGTACTATGTTTAGTTAAAGGGAAAGCATAGAAAAACTGGTAAGTAAGCCAACTTTACTAATGTCTAAGCTTAAGCACCTGCATGTGCTATCATATTTGGCACTTAATGTGATAGTGCATGTTAATATGAAAGTATCAATAAATGGCTCAGTTTATTTTAGAGGTGCTGAGCATCTACCATTCTTGATCAATAAGAATCTACCATGCTTCTTGGGGAAAAAAAATAAAACAAAAAAAATGCATTTGCCTTTTACCTGCTCTCAACAATATATTGTTTCAGATATCTGAAACTACTACAGATCTGTTATATGTAGTTTCAGATACAACTGATCTTTTCATTGTAAGTTGACCTTTTTCCATCAAAAAGAACCATCAAAATGACAGTTGGCTTATATAGTGTTGACCTATGATTGGAATGATATGGCATTAATGTTTGGGGTAGATCACTCTGTATGGCACCCTTGAGGACCAACACTATGGAGTCATGTACTCCTCTGCCCTTAAGCATGCTGTACAGGGTTATCTACTCCACTACCACCATATCGGAGCAGATGACCTTGTGTTGGCTGGCTCTTAAGAGTGCCGTACATAGCCATCTGCCCCATTGTGGTGGTTGCTTGGGAAGTGCTCTGGTTCCTGGGGATCTACTGTATTTCACAGTATATAAGTCGAGGTTTGAAGCCCAATTTTTAACTCTTAAAATTCAACCTTGACTTATACAGTGTATCACCGTCCCCTGCAAGTGGTACCGGGCTCAGCACTCAGCTGGCACTGGCATAGCCCATGCAGCACTGCTCGCAAGGGATGGGGCTGCGCCAGCCGAGCACCGAGCCTGGCACCACTCACAGGGGACGGGGCTGGGCTGGGCTCGGAGTTCGGCTGGTACAGCCCCAGCCCTTGTGAGCATCACTGTCTGGACCACATCAGCTGAGCCTGGCCCTGGCCCTGGCCCTGGCCCTTGCAAGTGGTGCCCAGCTCAGCATTTGGCTGGCAGAGCCAGGCCCAGCACTTAGCAGACAAAGCCAGGCTTAGCTGGCGTGGCTCCACCCTTTGTGAGCCCAGTGCCACCCGCAGGGGATGGGGCTGGGCTCAGTGCTCAGCAGTGCTGCTTGCAGCAGATGGTGCTGGGCTTGGTGCTTGGCTGGCGTGGCCCATGCAGTACTGCTCACAGGGGATGGGGCCAAACCAGCCAAACACCGAGCCCAGCTCCAATTTATACATGGTGCCAGTGAAAATCCTAACTTCCCTAATTTTTAAACCAGGGTCAATCTAAACGCTGTGAAATATGGTATCTCCGTGATCTGTTCTATTGGAGTGGGAGGCAGGCTGGGTAGAAGTGCAGAAGTGTTAAGACTGTGGTGTCAGATTCAGACTTTTAGATCCCTGGCTCTGCTAGAAGAAGTAGGAAGTGTTGTGTTCCCAGCTCTGGGACAGGTCACCACTAGAGCCACAGAGGTAGAAAACTATGTAGTTGGATACACTTCAAAAGTGTGGGTGCCTTTGGACATCTTCTGTTACTTGGAAAAGACAAGTGATCCTGAAAATTTCTAATACTAAACTAAAAAAAATGGCTGAACTTAAAATATTCTAAAAGACAGTATGTTATGTTCTTCCAGAACCCAAATTAGCTGAAGGTATTTTGGTTGTGTTTTTAAAGTCAAATGTGAGCTGAGTATGTGCACAACAGCAATGGAAACAACCAGGCGCTTTCCCATTCACTGTCTCTCTCAAATAATTAGGAAAATTTGGCATTCAAACTTCTGAAACCAGGACTAATTGTATTATTTTTCACTCCACTTGTCCTATTAAATCTGAATCCAGGACTGCAGTTCAAATCTGGCTTTTAATACAGGTCTTTCACTCTATTTAAACCTGCAGCTTCCATTGAGCTAAACATTTGTGAGATATGGTAAACCCTGGGCAGAATTTCTCTGGCAGAGAGGATACTTTTTAATTTTAGTGCATTTAACTCTCTGGATCCTTTCTTTGCTTATTTGATTCTCCTGTGTGTTTTTGCAGTGCAGGGACTTAAGTTATTGGCAAATATGGGTGGGGGGGGGATTCTAAAATTTTCCTGAAAACAGGAGTTTGACTTGTAAGCAAAGTTGACTTGCAAATGGGGCAATATGGTAAAATCCTAGAGTGAGACAGAGTTGATAGTCTAGACGCATAGATATACAACAGAATAATTTTTAAGCTAGATTTTACGCCATAGTAAATTTACTCTAGTAAAGGGTAGGTGTACAACCAGTCATCTCAAGCTAGATGGTCTGGGGTAGCCCATGTTACTGCACCTAACCACCAGGTGCTTTCAGATGTAATTCCCCCCGCCTTTCCTCCCCCCCAAAAATGGTGATTTACTTTAAACTTGGTGCATTCCCACACCAAGCCCAGCATGTACCCAGAAGAGGCAGCGTGTTGCTTCAACCTGGCTTTTTGGCGCTTTTATCTAATAGCTGATTGAAGTGCCCAGTCTTTATAGATGCTGCAGAGCCAGGTTGAAGTAACGCATTGCTCTTTCCAGTAAAGCATGCCTTTTTTGTGGGTTTTTTTAATGTCTGCAAGCAGCCAAGGTGACGGGAGCAAAACCATGAAATGAAGCTGACTAAGGAAGCAGACACATGACAGTCTATCTGGTTACTTTCCAGTGTAATAAATATACTGTAGACTTGCCAAGGGGGTAACTTGACCTTGGATTTGAATGTATGACCATGTAATAGGGCTGTATGTCTGCTGATTTTTACATGGAAAAAGCCATTATTTGTTTAAAATACATGCTATCCTTAGACATCCAAAAGGAGCATGGAATTTCTTTTTTGGAGCTGACTGCATTTTTATAGTTTAGGACATACTACTTATCTCTGCAGACTCCCTATTAACCCTTCATTCTCCCCTTTCTACCACTGAGACGGAAAAATCTAGTTTAGGTGTTGACTACAATATTTGAAGACAATGTAACTTCGCCTTTGGAATCTGTCAAGTCCTGGCAAAATTAATTCTTGTGAGTGTTCTCTGTCATGTTTTCAACCTTGTTCATGGTTTTACATTTCAGTGTAAGCCATTTAAATTGTGCACATGGAAGTAGCTCTTCGCCCATGGTTTCCAACAGGAAAGGCCAATTAAGTATGCCTACTAATTTATGAAGGGAATAGTCTGCTCTCTGTTCTTCCCACCTCACCAACAACACAAGTTATATTTACACTAGTCAGAGAATACACTGCTAGTCACACCTCCTTTTGTTGCTTGTTACATTTTTCCTCCAAAAGTCTTGCTCCTAATAGCAGCCTTGAAAGAGACAGGACTTAGTTTCAGATTTGCTAACCACACCATGCTGATAGTAGCTGAGGTGGACTAGAATAATTAACTGCTAGCTCTGTACCAGGCAATTTTCTGATCTTCAAATGATCCCACTATATGCAGCGTAAGATACATGTCTTAGTTTTGAAACAAGAAGGCAAAGCCTCTTGTGCTTCTCACAATTAATGACTGTTGCCCAGTTGTGTGGCATGTGTTGGATGTGAATGCCTATTGTTCTTCCTGAGTTTTCAGTACAAAAAGGGTTACTCCCACCCCCCCAGGCCCCCTTTCCCTCCCCAGCAATTTTGAGCTGCTATTTTCATAGCAGACACTTGGCAAATACCAAGCAAAGGCAAGCAACACAGAGAATTGGGCAACTTAGTGCTTTAGCAGCCATGCAGTGGTCCATCCCACTGTTGCTACTAAACAGCCCTGTCTCAAAGTATTTCTGTCCATCCATGAGTTGTGTAGAATACTGTTTGTTCAGACCTTGAGTATAGGAGAGGATCTGGACCACTTGACTGAGAATATGCTGATGGCAGTTTTTGTGGGATTGTTCTGTTGATTTTCTTTGCAGGATAAAAAGTAAATTGGACAGAGGAGGAGTGATTCAAGATTTTGTTCAGGCTCTGGAACAACTTTCAAACCCTGAGATGCTCTTCAAGGTATAACAGAATCATCTTCTGTTGGCAATTTGCACCAGCCCCTATAGTTTCCTCCTTCACAGTTTCTAGCCAGCACCCTTCCCTCCCTTTGTCTTAGCCAGTCTAGCTAATCTTCTAGGCTAGGTACAGATAGTCAAAAAGCCCGATGCAGTCTTTGCAAGTTAGGCTAAGCTGCACAAATTAAATTGAAACAGAAGTGAACAGACATTTACCTTTGATTCAGGAAATGCAGCCACATGCCTGCAGTGGCTCAGGCCACAAGCCAGAGGGTGCTAGAGCACAGCTGTCTGGCTGTGTTCACTTTCTCTTCCTGCTGCCCCCAAGGTCTCTAGGATTTGCGATCCAGACTTATAACAGCAGGACTCTGCAGAGTTGCTCATTGCTTCCTCTTCTTGCTTCCAGATGCCTCTAGAATTTGTAGTCCACAGTTGCAGCCAGCAGTAAGTTTGAGCAGGAGAAGGGGTGTTTAACCTCCCAGACCCCAGCGGAGGTTTGCTGGGGGGTGAGGGGGCAATGGTTCCCTCCTCCCTCTCCCCCCCCCCCCTTTGCAGACTGGGCTGCATCTCCAGATGGGCTTGCCTCCCCTGCGCCCTTGTCAGCCAGCCCTCACTGCTTCAGCTACGGAAGAGAGGGCTAGGGCTAGCCCTGCTCTCTGTCACAGGAAACACAGCACAGCCCAAGGCTAGAAAGCATGCTAGGATGCTGGGGGGTTGTGATTTAACTTGAACCAGGAAAGATGCTACTTCATTGAAAGGATCTAAATGGCAAAGCATAACATAGGGTGAAACAGTGGCATAATCATTGTTTACACTGCCTCTTTTTATGCACCTTTCCTTACCCTTTTAGACTGTAAATTCTTTTGGGCAGGGACTCTCACTTTATATTTGCATATCTGGCCCAATGGGCCAGGACCTAGGTTGATGCACAATTGCTACTGCAGTAACCCGACAAATGAGGGAGTAGGACAGAGGTGGGCAAAATACGGCCCACGGGCTGGATGCAGCCTGCAAGGCCATTCTATCCAGCCCACAGGGCCCCTAAAAAATTTAGAAAAATAATATTTATCTGCTTTTGGTTCCTGTAAAAAATGACAGGAACCAAGGGCTGAAGGACCCAGGGGAAGCCCAGCAGGCTCCCACAACAGCAGGTCCTGCCCAGCCCTGTCCCCGCCCCCCCCCTCCCCCCCCCAGCCGGAAGCCCCGGCAGAGGCTTCTAGCCTGGGAGCACGTGGCTGCCCTGGCGGCGCCGGAACCTCAGGTAAGGGGTAAGGTGGGGGAAGGGCAGAGGAGGACCCCGGGCAGGGAAGGAGCCCAGGGAAGAGTGGCCCAGAGAAAATCTGAGTGGGAAGGAGTGGGGGCGGGGGGAGCAGCCCCATGCCTACCCTGTGCCTGATGCCCCATGCTGCAGCTGCTTGCAGCCCGCCTGGGGCTGCCTGTGCCTGCTCTGGATAGCCCTGTGCAGGCTGCGAGCGGCCACAGCAGGGAGTGCCAGCCACAGGGCAGGGGAGGGGCCGCTTTTCCCCGGGCTTCTTCCCAGCATGGAGGAAAGCGGCCCCTCCCCCACCCAGTGGCCGGCACGCCACTCACAGCCCACGCAGGGCTGTCTGGAGCAGGCATAGGCAGCCCCGCATGGGCTGCAAGCAGCTGCAGTGTGGGGCATGGGGCAGGCGAGGAGCCGCTTTTCCCTGCGCTCAGCACCAGCTTCTTCCCTCCCAATGAGCAGGGGGTCGGGGCTGTGCGCTGCCTCCTGCCTGTACTGTGGGGCTAGGGGGCACTGGGAGCGAGCGGGCGCGGGAGCCAGCAGGAACATGGGGCCTGCACCAGTGTCCCGGGGCCCAGAGCAGGGTGGCAGGAGCATGGGGTCCCAGCCAGCAGGTTCTTTAGGAGCTGGGCCAGCTCCCCCCTCTCCCTACTGGTGCAGGCCAGCCTAGCTCCACAGACCCTTGCCAGCCTGTGCCCTGCTTTGGGCCCTACCGGTCCTGGCCCTGGGACATTGGTCCCAAGATGGTGACCAGGCAAAATTAATTCTTGTGAGTGTTCTCTGTCATGTTTTCAACCTTGTTCATGGTTTTACATTTCAGTGTAAGCCATTTAAATTGTGCACATGGAAGTAGCAGGCAGGGCACCTGTCAAGGGGCGGGGCCACCCATGCAGCCCTCGACAGCCTGCCAAAACTGTGTAAGCAGCTCTCCACCCAAAATAATTGCCCGCCCCTGGAGTAGAAGGACCAGCATTTTATTTAAAAAAAAAAAAAAAAAAATCACTTCTGTGGCTCTTGAATTGCTTACAAATGTCCAAGACCTTTGTATTTACTAAGTCACATCAATAGCAAATATAATAAGTCTAAGATATCTGATTTGATTTACCAGAGAAAATCTGAAAAACATTGTCTTTCAAATTTTACTTGCTTTTTTTCTGTATTTGCAGGATTGGGTTGATGCTGTCAGAAATGAGTTGGGAAAAGCTCAGAAAAATAAGGCCAAGCTTAAAGAAATGTATGAAGGAATGTATGGGAACCTAGGAAACTTACAGGCTTCAGGTCTTGGATTGTTCAGAAGGAGATTTATTCAGGTATGTCTAAAATCCCAACTCAGTGACATTGAATAGTATTGATGTGTTTTGGGAGGGGAGAGGAGGCTCCTGAAAAATTGAAAAGAAAAAATTTTGGACTACATAATAGAATCTTGTCTGATCATACAGCCCTAATCAAATGAATGACTGAGTGAGGGATGCAGGACTGGTCCTTTAATTATACTGCAGATGTGGTGTACTTGGACTGCGTGTAGTTTGATTGCCACTTCCTGACTGGTCCACAGAGCAGTGTGTGCCCACTGAGAATTATATGTGCATTTGTTCAGTCATCCCTGCTTCTACTTCCTTCGCATTTTATACATGAATGCATTTGCCTCTGTTTACACCCAGGGCTTTCTATTTATTCAGTTATGTGGAGCTTGACTTTCTTCTATCTAGGTGCCTTAGATTAAGTGCTGTAGAGAGATCCAAGCTAAGTTCTCAACCACCTGGGCAATTAGCGATCATAATTCACCATTCAGCACAGGGTGTCGAGAGCCTGCAGCAAGGCAGTAGCTCTTGACTTCAGGAGGGCCAATTTCAATGAGTTAAGGAGACTAGTCAGGGAGGAACTGAGGTCCTGGAGGGTAGGGGAGTTGGGAGTTCAAGACAAGTGGTTGTTCCTTAAGGTTGTTCCCTCCGAGCCGAAAGGGTGACAGTCCCAATGCGAATCAAAGTGGGCAAGAGTGCTCAAAAGCCCCCATGGCTCACCAAAGGCATTCAGGAACGTCTGAAAGCTAAAAAGGAGGCATACACCTGGTGGAGGGGCCATCACCAAGGAGGATTATACCTCCATTGCTCAAGACTGTAGGGGGGCTGTTAGGAAGGCTAAGGCGAAGACAGAACTAGGGCTGGCAACCAGGATCAGAGATAACAAGAAGTCCTTTTTTTAAATACATAGGGAGTAAAAAGAAGGCACCAGATAACGTGGGGCCCCTGCAGGACACGCTTGGCAATCTGGTGGTAGCACCAGACGATAAAGCTGACCTCTTTAAAAAATTCTTTGCCTCCATATTTCTGAGCAATAGAAATCCTGGTGTGACATCCCCCACACCAGGATCCCAGACAGAGTCAGGAGAGGCACAGCCAGGCGTAGGGTCAGGGAGGACCTAGTTAGGGAACTTCTGGTGGGGCTGGACGTGTTTATATCAGCAGGTCCAGATGCTCTCCACCCCAGGGTGCTGAGGGAATTGGCAGAGGTCATTGCAGGACCTGTGGCACAGCTTTACAAGCACTCATGGTGCTCTGGCCAGGTACCAGAGGACTGGAAAAGGGCCAATGTGGTCCCCATTTTCAAACAGGGGAGGAAGGAGGACCTGGGAAACTATAGGCCGGTTAGTCTTACCTCGATCCTGGGGAAGCTCTTTGAGAAAATTATCCAGGAGCACATCTGCAAAGGATCAGCAGGGGGGATTATGCTCAGGGGCAACCAACATGGGTTCATTAGAGGCAGGTCCTGTCAGACCAGCTTGATTGCCTTCTACGACCAGGTCACAAAATCCTTAGACACAGGTGTCGCAGTGGACGTAGTCTTTCTGGACTTTAGGAAGGCTTTCGACACTCTCTCTCACCCCATTCTCCTTAAAAAAATTAGCGACGATGCCTGCACAGTCAGATGGGTCACAAATTGGCTAGCAGGCCGCTCCCAGAGACTGGTGGTGGATCGGTCATTTTCTACCTGGACAGATGTGGCTCTGTCCTTGGGCCCACACTGTTCAACGTTTTCATCAACGACTTGGACAAGGGGGTGAAAAGCACCTTGTTCAGATTCGCAGATGACACTAAGATGTGGAGAGAGGTGGGCATGCTAGAAGGGAGGGACAGGCTACAACTAGATCTGAACAGGTTGCAGGGGTGGGCAGATGAGAATAGGATGGGATTCAGTACTGACAAGTGCAGGGTACTGCACCTAGGGAGGAAGAACCAGTAGCATACCTACAGGCTGGGGAACTTCCTTCTCATCAGCATAGAGGCAGAAGAGGATCTTGGAGTCATTATTGATTCCAAGATGAACATGGGCTGCCAATATGAGGATGTGGTCAGTAAGGTAACTGCACCTTGTCATGCATCCACAGATGCATCACGAGCAGGTCCAAGGAGGTGATCCTCCCCCTCTATGCGTCACTGGTCAGGCCGCAGTAGGAGTACTGCGTCTAGTTCTGGGCACCGCACTTGAGGAGGGATGTGGACAGCATTGAGAGGGTTCAGAGGAGGGCCACTCGCATGGTCAGGGTGCAGCAGGACAGGCCCTATGAGGAGAGGCTACAGGACCTGAACCTGTTCAGCCTCCACAAGAGACAGCTGAGAGGACCTGGTGGCCATCTCTAAACTTACCAGGGGGGACCAGTGGGGAATGGGAGAATCTCTCTTCCCCCGAGCACTACCAGGAGTAACTAGGAATAATAGCCACAAGTTGACTGAGAGTAGGTTCAGGCTTGACATCAGGAGGCACTACTTCACAGTCAGGGCGGCTAGGATCTGGGACCAACTTCCAAGGGAAGTGGTACTGGCTCCTACCCTGGGGGTCTTCAAAAGGAGACTAACAGCCAGGGTTATTTGACCCCAGCATTCTTTCCTGCCATGACGAGGGGTCAGACTTGATGATCTGTTCTGGTCCCTTCCAACCCTACCAAGTATGAAACTATAAGCTGCAGCAGCAGAAAACTCGGCATAGGCTAATTTCTTCTGCTATCTGGGAGGCATGAGGCCTGGTTTAAAGCATGGGCTACATAGCCAAGGATGTGTTGTAAATCTGGTAAACTGCTCCTTGTGATATAAGAATGCAGCCACAGAAGGTGCCAGACAACAAAGAATAAGTTTTTATGGTTTCTATTATAGGCTAATTTTTATAATGGGGTGGAAAGGAAAGAGTGGCTAGGGACTAGTTCTTGAGGGAGATGGGGAGAAGGGACACATCAGTGTTCCTTTCATGTGTTTCAAGTTACTGTGACAATTGTGGAATAAAACTAAAATTTTAGGGCATAAACTCTGTAAATTCTCTGCCTCCTTCAGCTACCACATTCTAGAAACATTTCAAAATATGACTTAACACTATTCAGATATTGCAAGATATACAGCACAGGGCAGCACACTTAAAGGATCACTTAATTGGCTACTTTGTGAGCCACCGCAGTATCTTAGATCAAACTAAAATATTAGCTCCAGCTGTGAACAAGATCACTTGGCCTGGGAATTTCACTGGAGTTTACCTTGTCAGATAATATTTTGTGCCCACCCAGGATGTCAAGTTCAGCAAAGCTCAATCTCTGAAAACCAGGGAAATTGAATTTAAGCAAATGCTAACTCCGCCTTAACTCTTCTGCTTCTGGGTGATGCCAGTAACACAGATTTGTGCTCTGGGTTGTACGTGGTACCTATGTTTGCCCTACAAATTATTACATTACTGCATAAAAACACCACCACATGGCAAAATCTCCAGCCCCTGTGCTCTAAGGTACAGGATGCCATTTACTTCTACTTTCAATTACCAGACTGCTCTCATTTCCCACAACGAGCAGTCCCCATGGCACTCTGCACCTCAGCTTGCACAGCACATTCAGGAAATTCCCAGTAGCTGTTACCAGGTGGGGAGGGGTAGAGTTAAGGTTGTTTCGAGAGTTTGCTTTGATACCTTAATTTCCTCACTTCTTAGAGGTTGGAGTTTGCTGAACTAGCACGTTCTGAAACACCTGATTGACCCTCATGATTCTGTTAGTGTAAAAAAAGAGGAAAAAACCCCTCTGTGTTTATATTCCGTTTAATGTTGAATATACTGATTTTCAGCACTATGCTTTTAAAGAGCCATTTTTATTCTGGTGGGAACTTGAAGATTAATTTTTTAGTAGCTGTGGAAACAGCAACTAGTAACTAAGCCAAGTCCTCTCTCACACATTTTATATAAATGATCACTTACACTGTAAACTTCTAAGAACTAAAACCTGTAATTATATTTGTCTACAAAGCATGCCTATGATAGTAATAAAGGAATAAAGCAAGTTGTTATGGGCAACTGCTGTGATTCCAGGATTCAGCATGAGGCATCTGCCTGTTATAATTTAGTATTTGCAGAAATTGCTGCATTGTATACTGACCTCTCATCTTGCCAGGGTGGATAAAATATATCTTCAAACAAAATGCTGATTTAAATTTAAAATCCATGTTTTTAAACGGGCTTATTTGAAAAGAAAAGGTATTTAAATTAAACATGAAACTGACAATCCATATTAAGCTCTAAACTTATTATTTATCAATCATCAAAATTTAAATGAACAATAATATTCAAATGTTACATTTTGTTGGTATTTTTTTTAATTGGAAGTATTGAACTGGAGACAGCAAGTAGCTGAACACTTATAATCAGGGTTTGAAATGAATAAACCACCTTTTGACAGCTGAAGTCTCTTCTGCAAGGTCAGAGAGAATGATTGTCTTTATTCATTTTAGTTCAGTTCAATAAACTTGAGAACCTGAAGAAAATTGGGAGTTAAAATCAGGAAGGCTGGTTTTCAAGTAATCCAATCTACAAATAAAAACAAAGCTAACAGGCTGAAGTATACTAGTTTTAAAATACTGAAGGACAGGTTGATCAGAAATGAACAGTCAGTTCAAATAACTAACTGCAGGTGAGACTTTCTTTGTTGAATAAATCAATTCATTTTTAAGTGCAAAACCTGATTTGATAAACTTTACTTTATGTATCCAGCGCAGTTAATGTATTTTAGTTGGTTAGTTAAAATCTTAAATTGCTAGCTTTCTGCATTTTTCCATCTAAATCATGAATGAAAAAATACTCATGGTAAATAAAAATGTCATTGCTATGATTTCAATCAAAATTAATTTGAATAAATACATGTAATGTATGTTAGGCTAAATAACTTATTTAACATGTGGATAGCACCTGTCATCCTTTTGCTAGCTAGTAACAAAAAAATAGTACCAGATTTAATGTAAACAGTTATGTTTAATTGCTACTTAACGTGCTTTAATGAGTATTAGTGAGAATCATCCTTTCCCGAGGAAAATAAATATAAAGTACAAGTGCAAAACAAGTTGAAAATATATTAAATATATAAAGGTTGTATGCATGCTGATTGATATCTCATGATCACTAATCCTTATGACAAAACCTGCCATTGTCAGTAATTCAGTGAAAGATATTAATCTGAGATCACTGCCCTCATGAGGTAGGGAAAGTCAGGCAGTTTGTTGCCTGAAAACATCTAATATTAGCAATTTAACCAAAGGGGAAAGTTACTTTTATAAAACTTCAGATCATCTGCAAATAGCTGTAGCTAAGATGCACTAAACAATTACTTAAAACTGTGTTACACATTGAGTTATATAAGAGTGAGTGAACTTGGATGCTGCAATTTTAATTTATGATGATGATAGATGAAGCTAGGTACATCAATTGAGGCACTGTGATTACTATCCTACACTTTAGTAATTGATTTATCTCAATTATAATTATATCATTCATACCAAAATTATTCTGCTTATGGGGCTGTTTTACAGGTGTAAGTATTATTTTGCTTTTCAGTTGCATCTAAATTCTTGAGGACAATTTAGAGTACACCCTCTCAGTTTTATAAATAGTTGAATTGTCCTTGTGTAACAATACATCTATTGTAAAAGGTTGAGAAGGAAGAAGAAGGTAGCTGATATCTTCAAATGAGAAAACATAACATTTCTGATTAGCTCTACTTCTCAAGAATAAGTAGTTTATTTATATCTTTGGGTAGGTAGAGGGCAAAGTTGTGGATGTCCCTGCTGATATCAAGTGGTGGTGTCAGTAGAGAGACATAAAGAAAAAGAAGCCACGCTGGTTGTTGCATTCCAAGTAACAGGAAAAAGAATTACAGAATCAAATCAATGGAGGGGAAAAAGGGGGATCAAAGACTAATTAGTTCAGAGGTGAGTGTGCATGCACGCACATGGAAAATCAGTGTATGCTGCAGTTATAGGTCTGTGATGCAATAAATGTGTGCTAATCAGGAGGTAGAGAGCCGATACTCTGTAAGGGCAATGGAAATGTTGTCTCCTACTACATGGACACACCAGGATATTCACTTGTCCTTTATAGACCACTGTAGTAGTTTCCATGCTACATTTTAGCATGAAAATGGTTCTGCTGTACAGTGTAACCTTGCTGGTATGAAGAGAATTTCTAACTAGCTGATAAACTTTCTGGAACAGGCACCATCTTTTTACTGCATGTTTTTTGCACATTGCCTAGCATAACAGCGCCTAGCCCATGATGGCTCCTAGGCACTGCAGTAATACAAATAACAGTGACTCCTATTTGTAAATCAACTTCAGGCTTACGGGAAGGAGTTTGACACTCAGTTTGGGAAAGGAGGTTCAAAACTGTTAGATATGAAGGACAATGAATTCGTCAAGATTGTAAATGCTCTTCTCGCAAAAATGAGAGACGGCCAGAAAGAACCTGGAAATCTGAAAGAATATTCACCTTGGTTGAGCGAGTTTAAAGCTGAATTCTGGAGGAATGAACTGGAGATCCCTGGTATGTTCTCTCTACAGCAGTAAGGGTGGTGAGCTCTTGTGTAGAAGTACTTACTACAGGTTTCCCTCACTTTAGGTAGGTTCTGTATGTGCAAATTCGTTCTTATGCAATGACTTTTTTTATACCAAAAATTCATTATATGTGAGGTAAATTCACTCTTACATGATCAGTGTGGTGGAAGCCTTCAGTCAGCCTCTTTGTGCAGTGCACTGTGGGAGTGACGAGTAGCAAAATGTAGACTCCTCTGTGGATCTGTGCTCCTTGCTCTTTGTCTGCAACATGTGTTTCTGTAGTTGCCATCCCCGTTGTGATTGTGTCCTGTGCTTGTGTGTATTGTCTGCTGTTGGGGAATACCAAAGTTGTCTTGTAAACGTGGTAGAAATAGGTTTGGGGGGTCAGTACAGTCAAGGTCTTCAAATGTATCTCTATTTGTTACTTTGTAAAATGGGTTCCCTTTATGCAAATTTGAGTTACGTGCCGTTTTCCAGGAACACAGGTACAGCATAAAGTGAGGGAAACCTGTATGCAGTTCTGTTTCTCTTAGCTGAAAGTGTCCTATCCTTTTGGTATTTATTTTCTCCATCAGGGTGCTACATCCTGCCTTTACAGGGAGACTGACTTGATTATCTCAAGCTACCATGATTCTGTTTTCTGGCTAGATATCCATAGCTTTTACTGTGATCTTTAAATGTCTTTTTTTTTAAGTTTTAACTTTTATGTAGTTTCTTGATCCCAGCAGTTTTGCAATAAAAATATATGGAATGCATTTGCATTCCATTCTGAATAAGATCTGTCCTCCATAATAAATAAGGCTTCCAAATATAACAGCTGAAAAAGAATGCTTATATGTAAAAAGCAGAAAATAGCATACTATTATTTTGCTTAAATATCAAGTTTAAAGCACAATATTCTGTTAACTTTAATATAGCATAATATTTGGCAGAATAGTCTATCATTACATATACTGTGTTTAGAGACTCTATTTAAATGAAGATGATTTGTTTTATTTTTTCTTTCTTTTCCCTCCCTTCCCCAGGTCAGTATGATGGTAAAGGGAAACCGTTGCCAGAATACCATGCAAAAATATCAGGATTTGATGAACGAGTACGTAAACAAGTTTGAGGCCAAAATCTCCTTTGGTTTCTAGTGCAAAACTATGGTTCAGCATAGTGTTTTGGGTGTCAGGTACCTGGTACAGGGAAGACGTTGCTAAGGATGTATTTGATAGTGAACAGAGATTTTATCTGATTGATTAAAGGACTGTCATAATGTTATTTTATATACATTGTGTGTGGGCCGGGCGCGAGGCGCGGCCCGTCTTTGCGCACGCGGGCTGTGGCCAACAGCCCGGGCACACGGGGTCGGAGAGGACCGGGGGCAAGCTAGAATTAGTCATGGACGCATAGTGGTTGATTTAAAGATTGTTTACTTACACCAAAGATGGTCGTGGTGTAGGCTGGACAGTTTCCAGGTACAGCTCCGCTTAAATCCTCGTTAGAGGACTACGACACATTCGTTCTTTTCCTCAGAGTTGTTGAAGCTCCGTGGATTCGGTAGTTTCTCGTACAGGAAGGGATACGTCTAGGAATCTATCGGCGACGGGGAGAGGCTAGAGGCTGGTATTCGTTCTTTCCCACGGAGTTGTTGAAGCTCCGTGAGTTTGGTCAGGCCTCTATTGCCTTTTAAGAAATGCGTTGGGTCCGTGAGGATCCGCAGCACTTAGAGATCTTCATGCAAGGCGAAGGTTTTCTTTCTCTCTCTCTCTCTCTCCTGGTGTTCGTGGAGTCCTCCAACTTGGGCGGAAACTACACAAGCTCTTTATACGGCCAGCAAGCCAATCGCTAGCCGCCACGTGTGCATATGTTAGAACTGGCCAATAATGTGGCACGAATTCTCATATAAATGGCGGGAACTCCTTGCACTGTGCATTTCTTGATGCAAAAGAAATGCACCATGCAAAGAAAGCTTCAAATTGGCGGGAAATTCTCCGTTGCACCGGGGTTCTCTTCTGCAGCAGAAAACTCCACCGTGCAAAGAAGCTGCAATTTAGCGGGAAAAATAATTTAACAGTGCCAGAGCGCACACAAACAAAAAATCACAACTTTGGGTTGTGACACATTGATGATTAGTTTTCACATGAAATTCTGCTTCAATTTGTGAAGCTAAAGCTATCTGGTGGTGCAACAGCAGTATGATCAGGCTTCCCCAGAATGCAAGAGTCCTGCAGTTCTAAGCAGTAACCATGATGATACAATTATGTATGTTGTTCCCGTGCCATAGTGGTTTGCTTTTTGTCTCCTTCCAAGATCAAAGTAATGGAGTCCCTGAGGAAACCAAAGCGTATAATCATCCGAGGCAGTGATGAACGGGAGTATCCCTTCCTTGTCAAAGGTGGTGAAGATCTCCGTCAGGACCAGCGCATAGAGCAGCTCTTTGATGTTATGAATATTATCCTTTCCCAAGATGCTTCCTGTAGCCAAAGGAATATGCAAATAAAAACCTACCAAGTCATACCCATGACAACCAGGTAAGAATTTGGATAGAGAGCCTGATGTCAAAAGTCATGTAATTTCCTTCTGCTGGGAAATGGAATGTTGATATACTAACCATGGATTCTACTTTTTTTCTTTTTCATTTTGCTTCTGGTTCTGAAAATTTTGCTTTATGAAACCAAAGAGTTAAACATTTAGACTGTTACTGCTGAATTTTTATGAATTGAACTTTTGCTGGCAATTATTTTTTAGTGTGTTTGTGCTTGTAGTAAAGTTCTTACCCAGAAACAATGGATTAGAAGCTAGGACCCTCCTGTCCCTCATAAGCGTGCTAATTGCAGGGTTAGTCATGTTTGCTCTCTTTCTGGGTTAGTGATTGTTGCATCTTTTTAAGTGGCAGAGCTTCAGCAGCCAAAGTGGAGAGTGCCCCTTGTCCAGAACAGCTGGTTAGAATATTCTCTTGGGAGAAATGGGTTCGAGTTTCTCAGGCTGGGTTGGGCACATGTCTCCCTTTTGCTACCACTAAACCAGCATTTAAACCAGTGTAAAAACCAATTTTTTTACGCTTGAGATGCCCCTCATTAGACTCGGGACACTCCTCGTAAAATGCCAGCTCTTAGCTTCCATTCATTTTTTTGACTATGAAAAAATACTAGAGCAATTTTGCTCTTGCAGAGACCTCAGACCACAACTAGTCAGAATGTTTTTAACACTGTGGATTCCTATTTGAAATTTTTTGTTCTATCTTGTGAATCATTTGCACATCCATTGTGTGGCACCCCACAACCACTTGAAAGCATCTCAAGGCACCCCAAGGTCCCGCAGCACTGTAAGAATCACTGCATCAAGCTGTTGGATAAAAGGGGGAGAGGGGTATCATCACTACTTTCTCTGGTCTTGTCTTTTAATGCAAGTGGCAGTGACTGCTAGTTTATGTGGAACTTAATCCTATAAGCATAAGTACACCTGGACAGGATCCCTCAAGAGGAGAATGACATGAATGTCTAGCCTAAGGATCATTGACTGGGCTTGGGCATGAAATGGGTGCTGAACTTTTCAGCCCCACCATGGTGGCAGCAGTCCTGGACATTTGCAGAAATAGAACTTCTGGGTCATGGGGACTTTATTGGCAAAAACTTAGGCACCTGTGAATTTCAGGTGCAGTTTGAGGATTGCACTCTTAAGTGCCTAAATTTTGCCTTTGTCCAAGTTCCACTTTAGCCTCCTGAGTTCATGGGCAGGAACAGGATAACCTGGGAAGACCCCAGCTGCCTCGGAAGGGGGGTTGAGGGTATGGAGACCACTTGGTGCAGTTCCAAGGTAAATGTCCCTTAACCTGGGACATTTTTACTTGGATTCCAGTCCAAGGTAATTTCTTTCTGGGAGAAGATCATTTTTTCTGGGCTCAGTTGCCCTGAAGCAGTTATATCAAGGCTTTTGCTTTGATATTCCACATATTGGGGCAAGTCTTTCTATGAATCGGGGCACAGGAATTAAGTCCAGAGGTGAATCCAAGTCCTGTGATCTATTACACGGGGACCATGCTGCTTCCCACTTGTATTGCTCGTCTTTAGTTAAACTATGGGCTCTCTATTCACACTCTGGATTTCTTTTATTCCAGGTTAGGACTGATTGAATGGCTACCAAATACCTGTACGTTAAAGAACTTCCTTCATAGTAACATGTCAGAAGAAGAAAAAGCTGACTATTGCAGGTGACTCTGGGTTTAACTGCCTGCGTGAAACAAGGTCTACTTGGCTTTTTATAAGATTCAGTTTATCTTATGAGAATATATCTGTAAGCATGGAGTCTTTCGTACTTCCTGACCCAAATCGGTAATTGGCAGTTGTTTGTTTAATGAGTGCCATTGCACCTGTAATATCCTCCACCCAGCTTGTTTAAACAAGAAGTTGATCATCATATGTGACATCATCCTCACCCATTTCCTTATCAACAGATTATGAATTTACAAGTGCGGGATTCTGATCTCATGATTGGAATAGGCATAAAGTGGACGTAGGGCAGTGGGGGATGGGAGGGGGAAGACTTCGAAATTCATGTGTTCAGCAGTTGGTCAGTACTCCAGAAAATTGGCCCATATGAACTGTGAGTCTAAGCTGAAATAAGCTTCGACTGTGTATGAACACTGGATAGTAGATGTTTTAGGGGTTTTATCTCTATTGTTAAAGAAGCATTAAATTACTGGAATCGTAGATTAATTCTAGTTTTTCAACCTCTTTGTAGCCTCTTCTGAGGGTTTTGGAATTCAGAAATTGGTTTAATTACTCTTTTCCATGAAACATGTCTGTTCAGGCTTGCCTCAGTGAGTCATGCCAATACTGTATATTTGCTAGCTGTCTTGCTTCTGGGCCAAGACTGGAACATTATTCTGTACCCAGGCCCATAAATTAAATAAGGAAAGCGTATTCATTTGGCCAGTATAGTGCATTAGAGGTGTTGCCCTGCAGTTAAGACATTGAACTCTCTCTCTTGTATAAGAAATCGTTATGGATCTGTAGGCATTTTTTGGTAGAGGTGAGAACTGTGAAGTTTCCCTTTTCCTCAAGTAAAAGCTGCTGTTTTTGCCAAATCAGTCTTTGCATTATTTATCTAGTTCATTAATTTGTGAAGTGCTTTACTCTTGAGTGAGGCAGAAGGTAGAGCTTAGTGGCACTTTAGAATCTAAGAGTAAAAACAGACATTGCCAAATAAAGAGGATCAGCCGTGGTGCATGTGCCCTGCCACAGGGTGAAACAGGCATCTCTCATTGTCCCACATCAGGCAGGGGACAACAGGAAACGTATTCCCCATGTGCCCCAGAGAATCTCTTGTGCACATCTCTGTAAGCAGGGAAAGGCAGGACTCCCTGTTTACAGAGGTATGCCCTCCCTCAAGATTGCCCAGGGCACACCTCTGCAAGTGGGATACCCTGGCTTTCCCTAGGAGCGCATGTCTGTAAATTGGGGAAAGCTTGGGTTCCCACTGCCCTGGAGATTGCCCTGGATGCATGTCTGCAAGTAGGAAACCCTAGCTTTCCCTCAAATACATCTCTAAGCTGGGCAGGCATACTTGGGGCTTGAAAGCACCTGATCCTGTGCAGGAATTCCTGGGGTGTGTTGGATGGGGCTCCTCAGACCCCAGGAATGCCTGCCCTGGGTGGCTGGAGAGCACAGGCAGCTCCGGGCTAACATTGCTTTCCCACCACAAAGCTGACTGGTATCTGCCACAATAAAGTGGCAAAAACTATTACCTCTTTTGTTATGGCCACAAATTTTGGGCATTTGTGTGGTGCAGCAACAGGTATAATGGGCATCTGTTTGCCTGGCCTTTGTGCCACCATAAAGAATTTTTTATGATGGCACAAAGGCAATGTCTGTTTCCACTTGAACTTGTTTAGAAGCAAGAAAAGCAGAAAAGAAAAGCTTGATCTGTAAAGTCAGTATATGGAAATTTTAGTGTCTTACACTAAAACCCAGCAACTGTTCCTATATTAAAAATGAAGGCAGAGAGTGACCTGATGGCTCAATGTCAGAGCAGGAACCTTCAGACAGCTTTAAAGACCCAGCCTTTTTTTTGTCCTCCTGAGCGAAGAACACTATCTTAGTGGACCACTAGTTCACTTTCTACAGGAACAGTGCATTCTTTGGAGGCTGCCTGTTCATTTATTGACTTGTCCTAGCCCTCCTTAGCCTGTTATAAAAGGAGGAGCAGAGGTGCAGTCTATGGACAGCTGCTTTAAGACTAGGATGATAAGGAATTGTGGATAACTCACCAGTTCTTTTCTTTGTCTGCAGTGAGAAAGGACCTTTGTTTGCCTATAACGAATGGCTGTCTAAGATGGCTGGTGGGAAGATAGAAGACTTTGCACGTTATATGCCTATGTACAAGTAAGTTTGTGTACAAGCATAGTTTTGTAGTTTTACAGTTGTTAGAGTGGGAAGGGACCTCAATAGATCAAGTCTGACCCCCTGCCCTGGGCAGGAAAGAGCGCTGAGCTCATATAAACCCAACCAGGTGCTTGTCCAGTTTCCTCTTAAAGACCCCCAAGGTAGGGGAGAGCACCGCCTCCCTTAGAAGCCCGTTCCAGATTGTGGCAACCCTTACCATAAAAAAAGTTCTTCCTGATGTCCAGCCTTAATCTGTTCTCTGTCAGTTTGTGGCCGTTGTTCCTGGTTATTCCAAGGGGTGCCCTGGTAAACAGAGCATCTCCAATTTCTTGCTGCGCGCCCCCCCCCCACCATGAATTTGTAAACAGCCACAAGATCCCCTCTCAGCCTTCTCTTGCAGAGGCTGAAGAGATCCAGGTCCCTCAGTCTCTCCTTGTAGGGCCTTACCTGCAGGCCCCTGACCGTATGAGTGGCCCTCCTCTGGACCCTCTCAAGGTTATCCACATCCCTCTTGAAGTACGGCACCCAGAACAGGATGCGGTGTTTCAACTGCGGCCTGACCAATGCTGCATAGAGAGGAAGTCCCCTGGACCTGTTCATGATGCACCTGCTAATGCATGATAGAGTGTGGTTAGCTTTACTAATTACTTCATCATATTGATGGCTCATATTCATCATGGAGTCAACTATGGCTCTGAGATCCCTTTCTGCTGCTGTGTTGCTGAGAAGGTCATCCCCTAGCCTATAGGTGTGTTGGTGATTCCTTCTCCCTAGATGCAGAACTTTGCACTTGTCTTTGTTGAACTGCATCCTATTGTTTTCTGCCCACTTTTCCAACCTATCCAGGTCTGCCTGGATTTGATCCCTTCCCACTAGTGTGTTAACTTTACCCCATAATTTCGTGTCATCTGTGAATTTGGACAGAGTTCATCAGCAGCTTGGATGAGAGTGTGCAGAGAAGACATTGAATAGCACAGGTCCAAGGACCGAGCCTTGGGGAACCCCACTGCCCACATCTTTCCAGATCGATACGAATCCATCTACCACCACTCTTTGAGTGCGACCCTTAAGCCAATTTGCCACCCACCTGACCGTGTAATCATCTGTCACAGCTGCTCAGTTTGTTTATGAGAATAGGATGAGGTACTTTATCAAAGGCCTTAAAATCCCAGTAGATGACATCTACCTCAACTCCTGCATCTAAGCATGTTGTGACCTGGTCATAAAAAGAAACAAGTTTGGTCAGGCAGGATTTACTTATGAACCTGTGCTGGTTGCCTTTCAGTATTATTTTTCCTGCTGGCCTCCCACAAATGTGATCCTTGATAATTTTTTCAAAGTTTTTCCCCAAGGATGGAGGTGAGACTAACCAGCCTATCATTACCTGGATCCTCCTTCCTACCCTTCTTGAAAAGAGAGACCACCCTGGCCCTTTTCCAGTCCTCTGGGACCTGACCAGAGCACCAAAAGTGTTCAAACAGCCATGACAGTGACTCTATGACACTGGCCAATTCCTTCAGCACCCTTGGATGAAGAGCATCCGGGCTTGCTGACTTAAACACATTAATTATGCCTGCGTACAAGTAAGTCTTTAAAAAAATTAAGAGTTGCTTATGACTTATATTTTAAATTTACAATACACATAGTAATTTCCAGGAAATCTGTTTGCATTATAACATAATGGCTAGAGCCACTGGCAAAATTGGCAAAAACATGTGGTGTTCTGTGGAACTGTCTTGATATTGAAGAAATTGCACCAGAAACCAGTATGTTCACCTTGCTTCTTGGCAGCCTGTCTGGCAGCTCTGACTCCCAGACTAGTGGCTCCTCTGCAGTTCATGCTTTTAGGTTCTCTGACTCCAGGGAAGCTGTAAAGCTGGATAGGGAATGACAGTTCTGTTTCAGAATTTTTGGATTTTATTCCAAATCAGAAAGAAACCACATTTCTAAAATCCTCCACAAAACAAACTTCCATTCTCTGCCAAGCTCCAATACTGAGCTGTGTAGGCAGTAAATGTTTCTCATCCACCTCTGACAGCCCAGAAACTGTTTTAAATGATTTGCATTATGCCTTTCACTTACCTGATTATTTTTTAATATACAAGGCTTTTTAGATCTATTTTTGTGTACTTGCTGGAGAGTTTAAATTCCAGAGAAACTGGGAATGCTTTTACTGCTCATTTGCCAGACTAGACAGGACGGTACAGAAGTGCACAGTGGAAGTAGTGTAGGAACCTCAGTGTGGCTAACAAGCAGGTTAATTTGATCTCCCTCTAAGACCTAACTAGTCTAGACACAGCACTATGCAAACACATCTGTACTACTTCCTGTTTGAGAGGGGGTGATGTTGCATGATGATGCCTGATGTGGTGAGTGTGTGGCCTCAATACATGCTTTGAGAGCTAACCAGTGTCTAATCACACTTTATTGTTAAGATGTTAATACAGAAATACTATTGGACATCAGTTTCTCCCTGCCCCCCTCCATTTTATTTTGTCCCTAGTTTTCTTTAAATGATTTTATAACTGGGTTGATAAGTAGGAGACACACTCAAGGAAAGACTGGCTGGAAGTGTGGAAACAAACCAACCATGTATTCCTAAGAGCAAATCAAGCTTTGCTGCCTTCTCTCTGAATTTGGGGGTAACCCCTTTGTGAATAGTGTTTTGTCTGAATCTGACACTCCCTAATCTCTCCAGGGAAGTACCCAGTGTTTTCTAATGTTAATCCTCTCACTGGAAAGTTTCAGTAACTAGTGCATTCTTTGACTTTCAGAAGAGCCAGTCGTACAGAAACAGTCATGTCTTTCAGAAACAGAGAAAACCGTGTTCCAAAAGATCTGTTAAGGTAAATGTACTGTCAATAACTGACTTTTGAAACTAACTTTGATGTGACATTTATGAACAGCCTATGACTTTTTTTTTCTTTAAGGAGAGCCTTTGTTAAAATGAGTACAGCTCCTGAGGCCTTTCTGTCTCTGCGCTCCCATTTTACCAGTTCTCATGCACTGATTTGCATCAGCCACTGGATTCTCGGCATTGGAGATAGACATCTGTCCAACTTTATGATTAATACAGAGACGGGTGGCATCATCGGAATAGACTTTGGATATGCATTTGGTTCTGCCACACAGGTAATTCTTACCACACAACAAAGAACAACAAAGTTTAACAAAGTTTACCTGTGCCACACAAGTAGTTCTTACAATTCCTTTGTAATTTTGTGTAAGAACAACAAATTTGTTGTAAGAACAACAAAATTATTTCTTTTTTTTTAATATATTGGATGGAATTACATTTTTGTTGTTCTCAGTTTGGTAATCTCCTTTCTGAGGATGTTTTGTTGCATGACAAGCTTTACAAATGGCTCTTAATTGTCATTAGAACAGGTTTTTCTTTTCCAGATATCCTTGGCCAGGCTAATATGGAATTCTAAGGCCTGTAGCCACAACATTTTTTTTTAAAGATCAGTTAGTATTTGACATCTTTTGTAGATAAGATGACATTGCTTATTCCTGCTTTGAAACAATAAATATTCATAGTCTTAATTTGAAGCTGAGAGTATTCCTGGTTTTAAGGTCCGCATTGGAAAATTATTTTAAGTAACCAACAAAGTTTAAACAGATGTATCTTTCTGAACCTTTAGTTTCAAGGCTTCTTAATGCATCCTTTTTACTTTTTCAAAATCCTTGTTCTTACTTAGATGCTGCCAGTGCCAGAGTTGATGCCTTTTCGTTTAACACACCAGTTCATTAATCTTATGTTGCCAATGAAAGAATCAGGTCTCATCTACAGCATAATGAGACATGCCCTAAGAGCATATCGCAAAGATCCAGACCTCCTCATCAACACCATGGATGTGTTTGTAAAAGAACCTTCCTTAGACTGGAAGGTAAGTTTTTGTTTTTTTTTTTAGTTCCTTTTGCCTTTATGCAAAGGCACAAGGGCTGCTTCCAGATGTTAAAAAACAAAACAGTGCTTTATTTAAACGTGGCACATTCCTATGCCAAGCCTAGCACATGCCCAGAAGAGGCATCATGTTAGTTGGACCTGGCTTGTCCAACATCTGTATAGATCAGGCACTTTAGTGGGACTTTTTTGGCACTTTTATCTAATAGCTGATTGATCCATACAGAGGCTGCGGAGCCAGGTTGAACTAGCATGCTGCTGCTACTGGTAAAGTGCAGTTTTTACAGGGGGGGGGTTAACATCTGTAAGCAGCCAGGGTGATTAGTTTTGTCCTTGATAAGACAAGGAACTATTACCTAGTGCTCAGCTCAGTTGTTCCTTTTTTCTCTCTAATCTTCAGTGTTGGTTTGTAGAATGCTCCAAGAACCTGACAGAAATAGAGTTCTTAAAGCATTTAAAATGACATGCTAGTATTTTGTAATGATGAGAACAACAGCTCTTACTGGTTGCTGTTCAGAATTATTTAATTGCCATGTGAATGATCTTGTATTTGGAGATTTCACAGTGGCGATATGCTACTAACCCACATAATATAAGTATTTTGTCTGTCCTATGAACCAGAATATCCTCCTGATTTCATGTAAAGTAACACTGTACCTGAAATTATTCTTTATGAAAACACTTCCAAAACCTGTAACATTGAATTATATTAGAGCATATTTCACTCTACCTGTAAAATATACTATAAGCATAGAATTTTCTAAAGACAGATGTCATTACAGACTGTAAATTCTTCCAGTCTTCAAAGGAAGCAAAACTTGAAACGTCACTTAAGACAGTTTCTTTTATCCACTCTTATGAACCTGCAAAGACACAAATGTTAATCACATTTTTGGCTGTAAATTAACTGTTAAGCCACAGGCAGATTTCCTCTAAATATTCTGTGTTCCACTTTATTTGCAGCTCATTTTATTTACTAACTTACTGAGGATGTGGTGGGTGGATGTGTTAGAATGTTAACTGTCATGTGTGTGCATGTGCGTGATACACATGGTAACTATTAACTGGAGCAAAAATATTGGGGGGGGGGTTTTTTGTTAGAATTTTGAACTGAGACTGCTGAAGAAAGGAGGCACGTGGCTAAAGGAAGTAAACACATGTGAAGTAAACTGGTATCCCTTGCAGAAAGTCAATTGTGTCAAAAGAAAGTTAGCTGGTTCCAATCCAGCAGCAATCACCTGGTAAGAGTCTCTCTCCCTTGATGTCAAAGTACTCTAATAAGAACCTTTGCATTCTTTAAAGGGTTAGACTTGCTACCTTCACATTTAATAGCAACAAAGACAAGGCAGAGATGGTGGAATTTTGTCATTTCAAGAAACTTGGCAGGGTGAAATATTTTGGTGCACACCTGAGCTCTTTGAATTACCCTGCAAGCTCAAATACCTAGTATCTTGCACATTTGAGCATTTTTACTGTTTTTGGTGACATGCAAGTTGAGTGAACTCCTCATCCCCATTAGCTGTTCATATGTTCTGCATACAAATTTGGGGCTAGAGATGGAATTGGAATGGATTGGTTCTTTTCAAATAGGGGTCCAGCAGTGGTGTCTAAGTGTGGAAGTAAGCTACCTTATTTTGAAACATCAATAAATAAAATCAGATTCCCTGAGAACCTGATGACCAGACAGACTAAAATCTTGAGTAAGGCAAGTTTGGCTCAGGACAAAAATCATGTTTTAAAGTTCATTTAAAGTACAATCGATGCTTTTCATCCCTACTTCCTTTTCAAAAAATCATTTTGGGTGGGTACAAAAATGCAAGAAGCTTGTTTAAAATACAAATACTTTAACTGATATTGTTTCCTGGGAAAACTGGGGTAGTAGTAGGTTTTACTGCATTTTTTGTTGCTGAATGTGAAATGTCACATGAGGAGTCAGCTTCTTTCTGCCCTAACCTCTGCTGCTGGGGCTGACTTTGAAAGCTGCAGCAAGATGCTTCCTGTAGATAAGCACCAGACAGGTCAAGGAGGGAGATGAAGTTGGGATGGGAGAAGCAGCATGGTGGATATTTTCACTCGCTTGTTCTGTTTCATCCCCTCCTCTCTAATCAAAGACTGTTTCAAGATGAAGATAGGCATGTTAAATGCTCACTGATGAAGAGGGAAGGCTGAGGTCATCAGCCGCTGATGTGATCTTCTGAATTGCTATTGAGACCTGGGGGGTAGGGTTCTCAAGGCTCATAAGATCAGGCTTTAATTCTGAACATCCAGATTTTCTTTCTTTTAAGTCAGGAGTATATTTATATCTTCATGCTCTTTATTTTAGTGAAGAGCTGCGACTGGGCCATGAGAAGTCACTTGCATACCGTGATTATGTAGCTGTGGCTCGGGGTACCAGAGATCAAAACATCCGAGCCAAAGAACCAGAAGACGGGCTTACAGAAGAGACACAAGTGAAGTGCCTTATAGACCAAGCAACAGATCCCAATATTCTTGGCAGAGTTTGGGCAGGATGGGAATCCTGGATGTGAAAGGAAAGAGAGGGCTCCAAGAATCAATCCAATGAGGCCATGGCCTCAACACCATGGCCAAGTTACTGTTGTGAAGGCTGGAAAAGATATGGAAAACCAGATAATTTGTGCTTTGTTTTTTCCTGGTGGTTAAGGATTGTGGTTCTGTATTATACCCTACCCAAATAATTATCTCATTCTCCCCTCCCTCCAAAAGAAAAAGAAAAAACCCTTCTGTCACCTGTGAAGCATGCTAACTTTGCTTAAGGATAAATGTTTGAAAGCTTGGCTTGTGTTACTCCAGAACAAGATGAAAGCTACTGGAAATAAACACAAACCTTGAGTGTCCTTCAAGTGAATGTTGACAGCAGTCATGATTTTATTAATGCAGAAGACCTGTTAGAGGAAAATTAGTGTATGTAGTCAGTGGAATGATATACCTGAAAGGAGAGATTTGAATGGAATTTTGCATCACCAAAATCCTGTATGTTAAATCAGCAGCCAGATATACCTGGTAAATCATGTAGAATATAAATATAGCACTAGGGTAATCTTCAAGAAGTACTAAACTACTGTTCATCTCTGTATATTATGAAAGTTGTAATAAGTTGATCTGACAATGACTGATTACAGTACAGCCTGTCTTTTACAGGTTTTGATAATGTTTTCTGAATTTTAGAGGTTGTTGATGCACATTAAATTAACTAAATAAAAAGCAATTGATTAAAACCATTCTTAAAACAAAGTTAAAAGCTGGAAGTCATTGCCAACACAGAAGTGGGCAACAGCAAGCTTCCTGCCATGAATGATCTAGCAGAGGCCAACATTCTTTTACTCTTAGCCTATAGCATGGATAATCTATGATAAGAGCTTTTACAGGTAGTCTCTGAACCAAGCAAATTTTGGCAAAATGATGGGGGAAGAGGAATGAAATATGTGTAAAAAAAAAAAATAAAATAAATATATATATATATATATATATATATATATATATATATATAAAAAATTCATTTTAGAAGACGCTTCCTACTGAAGTTTTAATGATTGTCATGGAACATAATAAAGTAAACATTTTTGACCACTTAGCCGCTGCAGCCTCCCTTCTGTGTCTGTATCAGCAAGCCGTCTCAGCCTAGTCTATAGCTGTCTGCATGCAGACATCCTGGAACCAGTTTCAGATGAGTGCTTCAGCATGTGAGCTGAGTGACCAAGGGTCTTCTCTTGTGGAAAAGAACCCCTGAAACAAGTAATAGTGGGGAACTTTCATGCTGAAGTTAACGGACATGAAGGGAGTTGCTGACCAGAGCTGAAAACTTTAACAGCACAAATCAGCAACAATTAAAAATTCTGGGAGGATCCAGAACTTTTAAGAATGTTAACAACATTCATAAAAACAGAAATGTTAATTCAGTTCGAATATTAAGAATCGAGATGTTTGGAATTATTGAATCAACACTACTTTGAATTAATAAAATCTATTCATCTAATATGCTGTGTGTTCTATTGGGGGGGAAAAAATCATAGTTCCAGATAGCTGTCACCTATTTAAAAGTAAAAACCTATAGGAGGTAGAACAGCAGTCAAGCAAGTAAATGCCCTAAACTAGAGGCGGCCAACCCACAACGCACGTCACAGGTGATGCACAGCTGCTTTGTTTGCCATACATCAGATCTTACAGGGAGGAGAGAGCCAAAGCAACAGATTGGGAAGGGAAGAGAGAACAGAGCAAGGGGATTGGAGTGGCACTGGGAGCAGGGGTAGGGCTTACTTTGTGGTATACCAGCTGAAAAGGTTGGCCCCTCCCTTTTCTAAAGTCACTAATTTAGAACAAAAGAATCTAAAATTGCTATTTCCCTTTTTGAAAGAGGCAAGCATTTCTTAGGGTAATATATTTTTTAATTGGACCAATTTGCCTTTTGCAAATTCCTGGACCATCACTACTATGTCACTCTAATACTGTTTCCCCTATTGAAAGCTACAATGTAATTGCATGCAGTGTTTTTTGTTTGTTTTTTGTGGGTTTCTTTTTTTTAAAGAAAACATTTTACCATGACACATGCTTCATCATTTTTAGAATTCCTTGTGTATTACTTTTGAATGTGTTTATAGTTTCTTTTTATCTTTGAGATCAATAAAGTGATCTGACTAAGTGCTGCCTGTGTGAAAGGGTTTTAACTCTCGTGAAGGCCACCAGGTTCTAAAGTCATCAAACCCTGAACATGAAATCAAGCAGTTAAAAAAAATGGTCACAAGTACAACAGAGATCACGTTCAGAAATCAAGCAGTTGACTCAAGCAAGGTGTTAAATTGCCCTTTTTGCACATTCCTCAGATACTAGCTGAGTACTTTGGCCTGTAACATAGGGTAAAGTTTGGGCTTATAGTTTAACAAAATTTTTCTATGTAGGAGTTTTAAAACTCTCAGAGAACAGAATCCGCAGCTTCCAAAGCTGGGTATACTTCATTTTAAAAGGGTTGCTGTATCGTAATGTAGAGTAGAACAATTTATATGGGGGGACATAGCCACAGGAAGGAATGCAATACATGCTAACCTGTTTTCTCCCCTTAAGGCAATTTTTAGGCCCCAAAGCCAGCAATGGGTGCCTCTGAGAGAGAGAGAGAGAGAGAAGAAAACAGACCCAGTCATTGAAAGGCTTTTTGGTAGATGCCTGCCTATAAGTGTGCAATGTCCTTTGGCATGTGAACAATGAAGGGGGAGGTAAAGGGGTGGGGGCAATTAGAATGTTTAGGAGGGAAGTTGTTTTTTCTACCTAGATGTTAAATTTTAGATGAGTAAGTGATGCGTTATCGAAAGCTAAAGAAAACTATGCTGCTAGTGGTGTAAGTAATACTGATAGTAATCTGACTGTCAGTGTCAGGGTCACTTCCTCCATGCTGGAGCAAAGCTAGCACAAGGTGAAGGTTCTAATAAGACTTAGTTAACTGCTGGTGCCACCACTTCTCTTTTTGTTTTGTGTAGGGTAACCAAGCAAAAGAGCAGTTTGTGAGCTTCATCTATCTACTTGGATGTTAAATCTGGTAATCCAACTCCCCATCATCCAGTTCTTCCAATTGTCAGGCTACACCAATTTATAGTACTTGTATCTAAATAGAACTTAGAGATGTCAAAAGGCAAGGCCCTTGTACTACCATTCTGTCTAAAACAAGTACATGGAGCCACCAGGCCAGGTATAGGGAACTGCCGAGCCTGACAACCTCAAAAGTAGGACAGTTTTTTTTTTTTCAAAAGGAGACTTTAGGCTCACAATAAATAGGAGACTTTCAGATGGCCAGGTGCCAAAAAGAATAATGGAATAATTAGCCACAACGGTTGGCTGAATAAAGATAAAAATATTAAATATTCACATGGAGTTGTTTAAAAAATAATCAGATGCACACTCTACAAACAACGCCCACTCACCTTTTTCAAACTTTTTTTTTTTTTAAATAATGCGGGGGGGCAGCAGTCACCCTCTTTCAGCATAGCTGAAAGGCTAAGATACTGTGCCAAACCAACCCTAGGACCAAAAAAATCCCTATGACACCACAGGCTGCAGGCTTCTTTCTTAAAAGTTGATGAAGTCAGTGTCCTTCAAACCCTGTATATTGACCTCCATCCCCCTTCCTTTTCCTTCCCCTCCCCCTCCCTCTCCCCCTCCCCACCTCAATTCAAATGCCAGCAGTACCCTTTGAAATAAGTCACAGCAAACAGCTGGAGCACTTCTGTAATCCTCCTGGGCCACTATTTGCTGCAGCTCTGTATATCCTGGCTTACTTTGATTTCACAGGTTTTAAAGATTTTACTCGAGTGAGACGGGAAGGTTACTTTCTCATTTTTTTAATTTAAGTATGAAATCCTGCTCCTAATGCCAGCTGACCACAGCCGGAATAGGTGCACAGTGGCTAGGATTGATAATAGTTTTCTTCCTTTGTATGTTACTGAAGACTGAAAAGGAACAGTGTAAATTCTTTTTGCTCCAGATTAACAGGAGGGACTGGGTGTTACAATGCTAAATTCCACCCTATCTAGTGGAATTTACAACCCTTTGTGGGGAACCTTGACTCCCTGTACAATGCATGGGTGGAAATAAGCATATCAGAGGATCCAAGACGCACACAAAAGTGACTAAAAAAATGCCAGGGAAAGGGGCTGTGACTTGGTCCCTGCCTCATAGAGGGACCTTGGCTCCTACTGCCACCCCATGAACTCTGTGCTTAAATGTCTAAAAAAAGATGATCAAGATACTGCTTCTGCTACTCCTAACACTAATCTAGTGGTTAGGGCGCATACTCAAAATATCAGTGGCTTGGGTTTAAATATCTGCCTGATTCAGAGCATGCCTCGACTAAGATCTCCCAGCTTTGTGTGCCCTAAATAGTGGTCTAGAAGTTAATCTGAGATGGGGCTCTCAGTGTCTCCTATTGTAACTGTACAAATTTGCACCATTATTACAGATTTATTGACTAACGAGTAGAGAACAAATTAATAGTCCAGGATTTAGGTCATTTAAGATAAGTAGGTTATGGGGGGATGGGTTGTTCAAATGGCAGTCTCTGTTCCTACAAAACCTACGTGCTGACGAGCTTTGGAAACATATTTTTAAAGTTTACCTGTAAAACAAGGAATGACCAACATCCTATTCAGTAATGAGTGTCAAATATCCAGTTATGGAGCTGAGCTTTTAAAATTGCTTCGGATCATTGCAGAACACCCTATTTTTTCATTTTTTACTCATCTCTGTAATTGTAGTTGGATGTTATTCCTAAAATCAAAAGCTTTCCAACTGGTCACAGAAGTAGGGAGGAGAGACACTTCAGAGCCTGACAAGTTGTCACACCCTCTAAGGACATGAGTATATGAAAGAATACCTGTTGATGCAAATGGGCATCAGAGCAGTTGTTAATAAAACTGGGATGTAGAATCTTTCCCCAGCCATATGAGCCAAGTCTTTGCTTTTGTATATTGGTGCAGTTAGACCAGGGGTGGGCAAAATATGGCCTGTGGGCTGTATCCAGCCTGCCAATTGATCCTATGCAGCCTGCTGCCACAAACATGTGGAGGGAGGGCTGCAACCTGTGTGCCCCACTCTGCCACAGCTGGCACTTGGCCGGCCCACACAGCACAGACTCCTCTGCCCCTCTCCTGCCCAGCTTCCTGTTGGTGCTGTGCAGTCCTGGCATCGTGGCAGCCACTGTTAGCCAGGCCCACATGAGACAGGTGTGATGCAGCGTGCCAAGTAGCCCTTTAACTCACCCATCATGACAAGCCACTGCTGTGGCACCACTAGGAATTGAGTTTGTGCTGGCCACAGCAGGGCACTAGGCCCCCAGGCAGCTGCCCCTGACTTTCCTGGTGCAGTGCAAGGCGGACAAGTGGGGTGGCTACTTGGTGTGCTGCCCTGTCCCACGTCCTGCGTGTCTCTTCCCTTCGCAATTGCGCTGTCCTATGGGGGCTCGGCTGCTGGGGTGCCAACAGAAAGCCAGGCAGGGAGGGAGGGAGGGATGTGGGGGGGGGGGGTGAAGTCTGTGCACTGCATGCAGTAGGGAGCAATTTGAACGTTTTGGAGGGAAGTTGGCGTTTTGTTTTTTTTCCTACCTAGAGGTTAAATTTTAGATACGAGTAAATAAGTGATTTAGATATGAGTAAGTGATACCACCTCCCGGCTGTGGCCAGTGAGGCAGAGGCATCCATTGGTATCTCCTTCCTGCAGCAGCTCCCTAAAATCCCTCAGGTGGCCGTGCAGCCCTAAGTTAGAGGCTGTGACAACACACCGTCTTCAGCTGGCTCTCTGAAGCGTCCCTCTCTCTCCTCCCCACGGCTGCAGTGATTTCGGTTTTAGGATTAACGCTCAGTCACAGCCAGGAGTGAAACGAAATGAGTGAAACTAAAAAACCTGAGACCAGAGGGTGCTCTTCAGCCACCCAGAGCTCAGTGCCTGCACCGGGTATCGGAGGCTCCTCATGCAATCGCGCAGACCCACTGTCTCGTTTGGCAGGTGGCCCTTGCCCAGGCGGGTCGTGTCCAGGGCTCGCGGCATTTCCCTCCTCAGTGCCCTGCCCCTGCCGCCGGGTCCCCTCAGGGGGCAGCGCCGCGCGAGGAAGCGAGGGGAGGGGAGAGGAGGCGCGGACGCGCCGCGGCTGTCACCGACACGGCTCCCCACGGGCAGGGGGACGGGGACAGCGCGTCCCGCCCGTGCCAGGCGCCGGCCCCGGGAGACACGTCCCAGCCGCGCCGGGGCCCGAGCCCGGGGGGGGGGAGAGGTGGCTCCCGCCCGGCTCCCGCCCCCGCCCCGCCCGGGGGTGCCGGTAACACCCGCCCGTGCGGGGCGGGGCGGGGCCCGCGCTATATAAGCGGCGTCGCGGCCAGGTCTAGAGACACCTCCCGCCTGCCGGCCAAGCACCTGCGCCCATGAGCGCCGCGGCCGCGCTGCACAGCCTGGAGCCAGCGACATGCTACCGCCACTGGGCGCTGGAGCCCGCCACGCTGTACGACGCTAAGGCGGGCGGCGGCGGCGGGTGCAAGGGCGGCCGCGCCATGAGCGCCGAGGAGGCGGCGGGCGGCGGCGGCGGCGGCGGGGGGAGCTGCAGCCTGGCCGAGCTGAGCGCCGCCGCGCCAGCCATGTACGAGGACGAGAGCGCCATCGACTTCAGCTCCTACATCGACTCCATGGCGGCCGTGCCCAACCTGGAGCTGTGCAACGACGAGCTCTTCGCCGACCTCTTCAACAGCAACCACAAGCCCGAGCGCGGCGCGGACTACGCCGACTACCTGCCGCCGCCGCCGCCGCCGGGCCCGGGCAAGGAGCTGGGCGGTGCCATGGCCTCGCTGCTGGGCTGCCCCGGCCCCGGCCCGGGCTCCGGCGGGCCGGCGGCGGCGCGGGGCGCGCTGAAGCACGAGCCCGACTGGAGCGACAGCGACGTGTCGCCCTCGCTGCTGCCCTCGCAGATCGCGCTGTGCGCGCAGACCAGCATGAACCTGGGCGGGCAGCCCACGCCGCCCACGTCGCCCGAGCCGGCCGGCAGCTGCTCGCCCGGCAGCGCCGGCACCCCGGGGCCGGCGGGCGGCGGGCGGGAGCGCGCGGGCAAGAAGAGCCTGGACAGGCTGAGCCCCGAGTACCGGCAGCGCCGGGAGCGCAACAACATCGCGGTGCGCAAGAGCCGCGACAAGGCGAAGCGGCGCAACCAGGAGATGCAGCACAAGCTGCTGGAGCTGTCGGCCGAGAACGAGCGGCTGCACAAGAAGATCGAGCAGCTGACGCGGGACTTGGGCAGCCTGCGGCACTTCTTCAAGCAGCTGCCGCCCGCCTCCTTCCTGCAACCCGGCGCAGGCAGCGACTGCCGGTAGTGGCGGGCCCGCGCCCGCCCGGGGCCTCAGCACTCACTCACTTACCTCAGCGCCGAGGGGCGCGGCGGCACGGCACGGCTCGGCTCGGCCCGGCCCGGTTGGGACGCAGCCTGCGGGCGGGCGGGCGGGCGGGCGGCGCCGCGGGGACGGACACGCACCGGCCGGCAGCAGCGGCGGCGGCGGCAGGACGAGACGGGACGGGCCGGGGCCGCGCCGGGCTCCCCCGCAACACGCTTGCCAAGAAGAAAAGAGCGGACTCGAGCGAAATCCCTATGTTTTGCCCTTAAATTATTTTTGTAACGGGAGCTTATGCGTGTGTGTGTGTGTGCGCGCGTGCGTGTGTGTGTGCGCGTGTGTCTTTTTCTACCTGGTTGTACTGGTGCGGGCGGTACGCGCGTCGGAAAGGGTCCGCAGCCCCCCGCGCGCGTGCGGGGCGGCCGAGCGCGCTCAACCTTTTATATCGATTTTTACAGCGTTTCTAAGAATAAAGCAGCCTTTGCAGACACTCGGGCTCCGTGTGGTGTGGCCGGGAGGGAGCTGGGGGGGCCTGGGCAGGGATCCCTCTTCCCCCTAGGAAAGTTACGCAGCGCGAGGCATGCGCCCCCGGGTCTCCTGGCGGGGGTGCTCCACGCACAGGTTTGAGCTAGCCCTGGATGGGAACAGCTGAGGGCTGGAAGGGACCTTGAGAGATCGTGGAGTCCAAGCCCCTGCTCTGAGCAGGAATCCTGCTGAGCTCAAACGATCCCAGCCAGGTGTCGACCCACTCTCCTCCAGGTTGGGGACTGCCCCACCTGCTTGGGAGTCTGTTCCAGGTCCTGGGCAGGAGAGGGTTTGTTTTGCTTTTTCCAACCGGGACAAAGTGCTGGCAGGGCTTACCAAGCAGCCTGAAGGCTTCCTACTAGTTTTGCCTCCTGTAAGAAGTCACTTGTGCAGATCTAACAGCTAGAAAATGCACCTTCCTCCACACATGTTCTGTCGTACAGGGGTTGAGTTTATACTTACCATAAGTCAGCAGTTCAGCCACTTCCTAGAGGCAGCCTGCCAGAACTAGTTAACAGCAAGGACACTTCCTAGGGGGTGTCCGTCCATCAGCACTTCACCCAAGTGAAAAGCTCCTTCCCTCCACCATGAAGCCCCCCGCAAAAAAATATTGCAAAACTATATTTGTCTGTTTAAAGAGGATCTCAGAAATGTGTTCTGTGAAAAACAGATTGGTAGTTATTAGTTCAGGGATAGGATACATTCATTTTTGCCCAGCTGTGTTTTATAGCATTCTGTATGATGTGCTATACCACAGGACAACTGACGGTCACAATGCAGGTCTACTGACAGGTGGGCAGGGGAAGCAGAACTAGATCCAGATATACAGTGCATAAATGTAAGCCCTTTTAGGCCCCCATGCTGGGAAGCCCGTTTATTAAGAACATGACAGGTGTGGGTTTTCTGCTACAAGCACCCTTGCCAAGCCGTAGTGCTTTCCTGCCCAGAACAGTCCTCATCACAGCCTGTACACCTGGTAGCATCTGGCTGACTACCACTCATACACCTGGTCCACACAAATGTCCACTTGGTGCCAGGCAGTAGTTTACTATTCAGAAGCCACAGTACTACTTAATTATTTAGTGTGCAGAAACAGTTACCCTGTAACTGAGCTAATATTATTGCTGGTAAATGTGCCACATGCTGCACAAGTTTAAAAAAAAATCTGATCTGCAGAGAGACCCATGTGGTCCATCTAGCTTTACATCACATTTCGATCTATAGATGCAAATGTTTATCTACTATTTTAGGCATGGTTACAACCTAAACTTCTATCCATATTTACAGACAACGTAGCTATAAGAAAATACCGTTATGCCTCACCTGAACCAGTTCTTTATCCTTAAGACTAACCATATGTGTGACGAAACATTCACCTAATGGGAAATTTGTGGGAGGTTGCAACAGTAGTTTTATATTTAGAAAGGAGTTTAACTATAAGGGGGAAGGTACCTTTGATACACCATCCAAAAGGTAACCAAGGATATTACAATTTCCTCACTTGTAATATTTAGTGCAGTGCAATTACAATTCAGAATTACAGCAGCTCCTTCCTAGCAGGAGTGCATAAGGCTTCTGGAAATAATTATTCAAGCCTCCAACTTAATAGAATGATGTTCATTGTTTATGCTAAAATAAACTAGTCTCAAAGAACATTTTAAAAGTATTTTCCTTGACACACAATACATATCATCATCTTAACATTCATTATACAAATACCAGCAGTAATTCTCTTTACAAACATTCAGGCCTCCAAAACAAGACTTTTTAGGTTTACAAACAATAGAACACTGCAAAAAGATGCATATATTCTTAAATTCTGGACATCAGAAGTGCTAGGCATATATACATGTTCAAAAAACTGAACTGTATTCACTTCCAGCATAAGGCATTTTGTAAATCACAGTTTTATTAAACTACCTCAATACTTATCATGCTTGCATTATTATCTATGCTAATAGTTAACAAATAAGCACATGACAAAGTCCATAGATATTATAATAGCTGACAAGGTTCAGTTCAATTTCTTCCTGGTTCTAGCAGGACAATTTCTTCCAATGCAATGCAGCTAGGGTGACTGGTCACAGTCTGGACATAGCAGCTCAATAACCCCACCTCCTTTCCCAGCACTCTCTTCACCTCATAACTCTGTAGCGATAAAGGCATGTTGATTAAACAAACAGTCCTGTACATTCTGTTCTAGGCAACATACAACTCAAATATACAGAGTGTAAGGTCCTCTTCCAGTATACATTTTTTTAACTGATCAAAAAAAAATTAAAAAAAATAAAGCATCTACAGAGCAGTTATGAAGAATGTATTTTATCTACTAAAACCCCCCAGATTTTCAGTTATTTGAGAAATCAAGTAAGCTGCTTCCTAACCATCAGTCCTAACTAGAGTCTTACCATCACACTGTCAGGCCCTTAAAAATGCACCAGGTGTAAAAGTCACTGCAATTTAGCACCTCACAATATAACCAAAATTTGCTTATTTCTCTCTCAGACTTTAATGATTTTGCATGTGACAGAGAAGTGCGTGTAAGTATGTACCTGTGGCAAGAATCATTTAATATATAGCTTAGAAACTATTTAAACTTTTTTTTAACTTTACATCTTTCTACTGCGTTGTTATATACAGAAATAAAATGATATGCATTAATACAGCTCCTTTTGGATTCCAATACAGTTTACCAACACTAATTGTGCCGCTTAACATGTCTCTGAAGTAAACTAGTCCTATCTTCATTTTAGAGTGTAGCAGACTGAAGTTTAAAGGTTAGGTAAGTTGTCCAAGGTTACAGCATGCTAATAGCAAAGCTTATAATAGAACACGGATGTACTGACTCTTTGTGCCCTGGTTGAGGGCTCATTTCAGAGCTCTAATAACACTGGCAAAAATACTATTTTGGATATTTCTCATGCTTCATCTTTGACAAGATGTGTGTGTGCTTTCTTTTTAAAATAATAATTTAGGAGTTAAAAAGATTAACAAATTTAATGAGAAAATTGATCACTGGATTTCAACTAGGAAATCCTGCAGAACAGCAAGTTTTCAAGTGGTATCCCTCAGGAAAACTGGACAATTTTATTAAGAGTTTCAGCATGAAAATTAGATATTTTTTTCCAAACTGCAGTAACTCAAAGGAGCTGTAATACATTTTTCTCTGTGTCTTTTTTTTTTTGTTTGGAAAGCTTAGCAGAATGTAAGTCAAATGACATTTTAATAAGCTTTAGAACAGGGTGTACTAGTACTGTATAAAATACTGGTTTTGTCTTTCAAAAGTTGCAGAAAGATAACTAGTCATTAAAAAAAACCCTTTTCTCTATTCGTCGTGTCTGTTAGCTTACATGGAAGACACCACCTACAATCTAAAACTGAGTAAGAACAGTTCAGTGCAAGAACAGTTCAGAAAAGCCTTCCACCGCAAATGTTCACTATAGCTCAAATAAATCCAGTACACTAAATAAATGAAAATTAAACACACTAATTAAAATACAAGACAAACAAATGGTGCTATACCACATTCCTGGTGTTATCTCAGACAGAGAAAGTAACCACTTGATGATTATGTATATTTGCCTTATAATTCAAGATTACTTGCATTTATGCATGTTTCATTTATTCTGAATCCAACAAAACACCTCAATCTATGATATATTTCACAATGCTACCTCTTACGGTAGCTGCTATTATATACAGCAATTGTGTTTTAAAGGTTTAATACCAGGCCTGGGAGCCAAGACTCCTGAATTCTACTGTAGTTTTGACACTGACTTCAACAAGCTACACCTCTGTGCCTCAATACAGCCATCTGCAAATACACATTTTTTTCTTGAATGGTAGGAAACTGCTTTATTCCTTCCTAAGCTTTCTTAAATACCCAAATATAAGAAAAAGTAGTCTATATGGTATGGTCCAGTGTCCTCATAGATAGTTCAGCATATCCATTGTTCAGTATGAAATTTTGTCCCTAAACTAAACTCAATATAGTTTCAATTTCTGTATTTAGTGCAATATTATGTATACCTACCTCATCCTCACTGGAAGAGCACATCAGGATAGAAAAAATTGTCTTCTGTAACAGCTGCAGTAAGAAGAGAGAGAGTACAAGGCAAAATTCCTATTTATACATAAGATTTACTTTCCATGTTAAAAAGAATTACATCAAAATAGTAATGTCTAGTGTAAATTCATATCTTAAATATAGAATGATCTGTTCTTGCTTTTATGAAACAACTGACTAGTGAAACTAAAGTAACTAAGGGTAATATAGGCAAAAGTCCGCAGGATAGGACTCCAAACATGTATTTCTTTTAAGCCAAGTCAACTAAATGGTTCATTATTTCCTAATGGCCCAATCCAGTAAAGTGCTTTCATCAGAGTTGATGGTATTCGGCACTTTGCATAAAGCCTTAGCACTTTGTTGAGATCGTGCCTATGGGTGAATTCCAGTAGTGTTTAACCTGAATGAGGATTGCAGGATTAGTGTTTTAAACTTCAGTCCAATAATTGGGGGCTGGACTCGATCTTCCGAGGTCCCTTCCAGCCCTAATGTCTATGAAATCTATGAAATCACATGAATTTTAGGTATTTTGTTTTTATGAAGACAATATTCTCAGTTTTGTTCTCAATCCTGTACACAAGATTGCAAGTCAAACCTGTGTATAAGAATGCATAGCCTCCTTACACTTGATTACAATATATACCTTAATGTTCTAAGCTCAGGTCACGTCATACCTTTACTTTTACCATGCACTGAGGTCGGGATGGACAATGCAGAAAGACTTCAAGCTGCATTTTGAGAACTGGAGAAATTATAGCTTGGGAGCAGAGGCTGCAGTATAACATTTCCCTGAAATAAGACAATATCAATTATGAATGGAAAAAAAGGTATCAACCCCTATATCAGGAGGCAAAGGGATAAAGGCTAGAAGGACTCTACTAGTTGACCTAGACTGATGAAGCCCCCTTAGTGGAGACACTTCTTACACTTTACTCATTCTTTTGCTGGTATAGTTAAACACAGGTCCTTGAATGATGTACCTATACTCCAAAATGACTCTTTTGCCAGTATAAAAGACTCTTATCAGTATAATTTAATATTTACATAACAGAGCATTTGCTGGCACAGTGGAGTCGGCTAAGGGTTGTGATTTTTCACACACAACATGACTATACAACAAAACTTTGTAGTGTAGCTACTATGTACTGATTTAGGCCATAATTTAGCAAAACACTCAGGCATACCCTTAATTTTCAGTACGTATTTATGTCTCATTGACTTCAATGGGAGTTGTACAGATGAATAAAATGAAGCCTATGGTTAAACACTTCGATGATTTGGGTCTTGTCAGGTATAATTTATGTTAAACTCCTAGGTAAACAATAATAAATCCCTTCCAGATACAAGGTCTAATCCATTGGGAAACACATATGTACGCTCGCATGCATATGAACAGATATGAAAACTGTATAATCTGTATAATATTATAATGAAAACTATAATCTGTATTTTTGGTTTGTGGTTTTTCAGGGGAAATAAAGAACAAAGCACACACTATGGTTTTCCACACTTCTAAAAAAAATGTTTCTCCTAATTTACAAATAGTCAAAGGGCCGAAATAATTGTGGATTAAAATAATCCTATTCTACTCATGCTTCTTCAAATGTCACTAAAAGTATTACATCCCCATTTCTTTCCTTTACACAACCATTATCTGGTGTCTATCTGCTCAGGATCTGGCTGGGTAGTAAGTTAGAGGGGAGACTTCTTAAGAGCACTGCGGTGTGAGGATTGCCATTCCAACTGATGGAAGTCTGCTTGTGCCAATAAGGAACCAATAGTTAAGCATGCAGTTGCTCTTCACTTCTCCATCTTTCCAAAAGAATATGTCTCCCTTACTTTTAGTCCTGAACAGTTCTGAGAAATAAGACTTTGCAGGTGTGACTTCTTTGTAGAGCAGAGGCGGGCAATTATTTTGGGCAGAGGGCCGCTTACTGAGTTTTGGCAAGTCATTGAGGGCTGCATGACAGGCAGCCCAGGGCAGATAAATATTAATTTTCTAAATTTTTTAGGGGCCCGGTGGGCCGGATAGAATGGCCTGGTGGGCTGCATCTGGCCCCTGGGCTGCATTTTCCCCACCCCTGTTGTAGAGGAACTGCTTAAGGTCCTTTTCAGAAGGGCTTTTCAAAATGCTATCTAATTGCTATGATTCTTATCTCTCTTACTCGAGTATAATAGGAAGAATGATATCAAAGTTAATAACTTTTCATCAGAAAAAACAGGAAGATAATTCTGAGATATAAGGTAACTATATATGGCATGTAAGGCATGTGTATATGATTTGTCTCCCCAACATGTGACTCCAGATTTGCTCCAAAAAATGAGCCTCACTTAGGTGCACCACACACCTATTGTTGAGTCTATTAAGCTCTGAAAAATAAGCCTATTAGCTGCACCACACACCAGCAATTAAGTAGAACAGACTGGTTGGAGCAGCTCTAAATGCATATGGCAAGGCTATGCTCAGGCTCTCTCATGGGGAGAGCCTGACAGAGGCAAACCGGGAGGGACCTCAGGTCAGCTCTGAGCCACTCCCATGCCACCTATTTGCCTAACTGCCAGTCTCTGGGGAACAAGTGAGTGGGACAGGCCTTAGTGGCTTAGTTTGTTACCTTTGGACTTGTGGTTTGGAGGTAGTCTGCACAGGTAGACACTAAAGCAGCTGGTTTTATACATAGGGGGATACAAGAAACACTTATTTCAAACCACACACAATCACTGTCTGTAAAGCCTGGCACATTCACTGAGAAGTGCTGGTGTGATATAGTGCAAAGTCTGTAAAAATGCAATCATTGCCATTTGACCCCTGCTTTTGTCTTCCTTGATAGGTTAATCTTATCTTGCTGGCTGAGTCAATTAAATAGTTACAGTTTTAGATCTTCCTCTGTCCTTAATTATACAGAAGGGCGTAGGTATCAGCTGCTCTGAAGGAAAAGGTGCATCAGATATATGGCTGTTAGGGCCAGACCTGCACTAAGGTACTCGGTACCTCAAGCAGCACAGTGGTGCTTACCGATCCGGTGGATAATACTCCAGTTTTCCATTGCCACATCTGTTACACGTGGGCCAGGAGAAAGCAGTGCCCTCATTAACTCCGGTGATAGTGCCTAAACAGAAAGTACATTCTTACAACGGTATACTAGACTGATGATGATGATTACAGTCACTTATGACTTCTTGGTACAAATCTAGCTTGATCCTTGCAGATGATCATCATAAAAAATAACTTCTTCTATTCCACTTCTTTCAGCAGACACTGTTTTTACCAAATATCAACCAATATCAGGAGACAAAACCAAAGTACAAATTGACCATGCAAACATGAAATCTTGATTGTGCCAAGTTGCATCACAACTTTAAACACATTAAAAAAAAGATGTTTCAAAATGAAATTCCAGGCAGATTTCCACCTTTTGCAGGATATTCTGTTTTTGATTTTGGCCCTTTGCTGTTTCTGTGACAAATGCACAATGTATAAAGCAACTGATTCAGGAAATTTCATGCCCATATTTAGGCTAAAAAAAAATCAGTAGATACATAATGGACCTTTAAAAGCAACTGAACAGTTTTATAAGCAAAGATGAATTTGATGATTAGTGGAGGTACTGCTATATGTTGATGCAACAAAGATCAAAATATGGCCCAGAGACTGAAATGCAGCACTATGAAAGAACTGTTACTGATATCTATACCGTGATTAAGGAATCCCTACTCTGGCAAGTAAAATAAATAAAATGAATTAGGCATTTTTGAGAAGCCTGAAAAGAGATTTATGAAGAATTATGTCCTGAGAGCTGGAATGGATGACAGAGACACTGTGTCCATGCATATTTTCAAATGGCGTGACCTGGAACACCAACAAAGAGGGCACTCTGATAAACAAACCTGTAGCTAATCTAAATCGCTCAGTTTTTCATTACACCTAATATAGTAAAAATAAATGAGAGAGAGAGGAAGGAGGGCAGTTGCTAGCTTACAGGAGGACAACATTATTATTTTCCTTTTGTAAACACATTACAGAAAGAGAAAGCTGGTTATGACATATCATCCCTCCCTCGAACCCATATGGAAAATCCTCAAAAAATTGCAACCCATACTAGAAAGAGACCCTAATTCCTAAAGAGATCTTCCCAGAGCCACCCATCCTAGCCTTCAAACAAGCACCAAACCTCACTAACCTCATCACCAGAAGCAAACTTCCTCAGGCCCAGAACACACCGAATGGATCCAGACCATGTCATGACAAGAAATGCAAAACCTGCCAACACATCTCCACCACCCTCACTATAACTACACCCCACTACAGTGCCATCAGCATCCCTGCATCTTACAGCTGCACCTCCAGAAATGTAATACATCTCATTCAAATGCACCAAATGCCCTGATGGAAAATACTTTACGTAGGAGAGACCAAACAACACCTGCGCACCAGAATGAACGCACACCAGAAATCTATCACACACAGGAATACCCAATTACCTGTGAGGGCACATTTCTCACAAGAAAACCACTCTCTCTCCAATCTCTGTCCTGATCCTCAAAGGGAATTTACAAAACACTTCTCCGAGATGAGCCTATAAACTCCACTTCATCAACCTCCTGGATACTAAAAATCATGGACTAAATATAGACATTGGATTTATGACACCTTATTACCTGCCTGACATCTGACTCCCCAGATAACTCTCCACTATTCAGCTGCTATGTTCAACCCCCTTTTTTCTCCCCCCCTCACCCAGCCTCTCTCTCACCCACTGACTCCTCAATTTACATCTTCACTGACTGCCTGTCTTGCATGTAGCCCAGCCCAGCCTCTGACTTCTTTACTATCATTCCAGAGCACGCACCAACTGCAGAGGCTTCCTCAGCCTAACGAAGGGTTTTTAAACCTGAAAGCTTGCTAAAAAATGTTTTTCCCAACTATGTAAGTTGGTCTAATAAAAGATATCAGATTCACCCAAAGAACCTTGTCTGACTATATTGAGACAAACTTAAAGAGTGATATGAAGATATTAAAGGGCAACATTTATCAAATAAGAAGGAACCCTGAAGCCTGACACAGAGTGAGGTAAGTGGGTATAATAAGTAGGAAAAAAAATGTTATTGACTATATTTCTTAAAGTGCTGAGATTATTTTTATTTATATAGATCTATCCTGAGAGACCAAAGATCATGGAAAAAGGTGAGAACTAAGCCAAGTCAAAGACTAATCAAGTGGCAGCCACACCTATCCCAGATGTAAGCTGATATGTAGAGTGAAAACTGGTTTAACTGCTACATACAAGTTGCTAAGATCTTCCTTAACTGGGTTTAGCTTTTAGACTTTGCCTCTGAGTTTTCTCATTTGTAAGGAGAAGGTAATACAATTTAAGTTTTATTCCTGCCTTACTGTTCTTTGGGTTGCCACTATCATTGGTATGAAGAGACTGATATACATACATAATACCATTGGTTTGGCTTTGCACAGTACCTGGAAACCGCTCTGATGAATAAGCTGACGCAAAAAAGTGACAGAAAACTTCAATAAAAAGAGCAGATTAATTTTCTTTATCTACCACATTGATTAACGTAATTGGGGGGAGGGGGCACCTGCCCTGTCAACAGATGATATTTAGGGATAGGGCAGGGCTGCCTAAACATCACCATTTAGGCAGCTTCTTACTAGGGTATCTGGAAGCAGTACACCTGGAGAGTGGCTTAAATGTCTAGCATCAAAATCCAAACATCAGACCTGAATCACTTATTGGCAAAACTATTGTTAAGCAGCTAATCTACCCACACAGCCTATGTGGCACAGACTAGTAGAACTTTCTTAGATGAAGAGTTGGCCCTCATTAGCAGAGATGAAGAAGTTTTGTACAACAGAAGTAATCAACATACATGCCCTTTCTGATCTGCAAGTAGAAAGCAGCAAAGAGATTCACAAAGGCTTTTTATTGCATAAGGAAAGAACATTCTGATTTATTCTGACTTGATAAAGTCTTTGACTCTGAAGAAGGACCACTCCCTAGATACTAGCCATAGCCTTTCACACATCTATTGAAGAGAAACAATACTGTTTTAACTCTGGGCCAAGATGATTAAAGACCAACACAAATATCTCACACAAACACAATGGATATTCATGGATTACAAAAAATTGGGAGAAGCAGGATCTCACCTAGAAAGACTATAAAATATGCTTTAATAGTACATTAACAAAAAGGATTAATATATTTATACAGTTAATACTTGGATAAGCACAGACATATTTGCCAAGCTTATAGAAGGTGTTTTTACCATGTCCCTCCTTTAAATCTAGGATTAGAAGGTTAATCTAGTCACTGACCAGCAGTACCACCTGTGGCCTTTTTGTCCTCTCTCTCCATGTTAGCCATGGTCAGATGCTAAACAGATGTACCAGCTAATACGGAGTTCAACTTCCACTTATATTTTTCATGAATTAAAAAATGTTTTGCAGTCAGTGTTTATGGGAAGATGTTCCATAAAATGCCCAGGAAACATAACAGCTGCAGAGCTGGGAGGAGGAGTGGGAAGGAGCATCACAGTTTGAGGGCCCAGATGAAACAATGCCATTGATTTGATGGCACCAGTTAAGAAGCCTAAGCTGGTAAGCACTAGAGAGCTAGATTCATAATAGCAATGAGAAAATGAAAAGACCTGAAATAGCATACACATACAATGCACATTAAAAAAACTCAATTGAATGATCTAAAGCAATCTAATAATCTATATAATCATCATCATCATTTAATATAAGATAAATACTTACACCTTCATTAAACATTCCACCTTGTACCATCATATGAAGTTCTACAATCTCATCTCTGCCCAACTTGCCAGAAGTACCTCTCCCACCTCCCTAACTAATGAAAATTATGGTGGGGAGCAGAGGTTTACCTTTTGTATTACAAACACTTATTGCCCATTAGAATTACTTGCTTTAACTTGTAAAAAAACAGAACGGTAGATTTAATTTCTCTCTGGATATAGATGAAGAGAGAAAGATGGTTTTGAGTTTATTCCACTGCATACAGAGCAGGCAGACTAAAGGAGAGAAGAAACTGTGAGTGAAAATTTTTAGCATAATTTTAAAAGTGGCTGAAAGAGATAGTGATAACTTTTCAGAGAAATGTCATTAAAACAGGTGCCCATACTGATAGATAATCACCAAATCTTAGAAATAACTGCTTGTTACCATCTCTGTTCTTCATTAGGCAGTGCCAGAACTCAATATTTGTGAATAATATACTCATGCATTTTGCACCAATACCAGTGGCAAAGATTTTTGCCCCCTGCAGCTTTACTGTAACAACAGAAGGGATAGTTTTACTAAATGCCCTGAGTAATTTAAAACTGCCTTCTGAGAACATGGTTTTATATTGTGAAGGATTTGGTGAAGTGTTTTAAACAAGCATTTGAAGGGTGCAACCCCAAGGAGAGGGATTAATTGTGTAAAGTATTTCATGGGACATAACTAGCAATGACAGAATGAAATTAAGAAATAAAATTTTTCCTAAAAGTGAGAACTATTAGCCTGCAAAATAATCCCCCAAGGGAAGCTCTGTAACTTGAAACCTTTAGACTGGACAAAGCATTAGAAAATATATTTTAGGAATTATTTCTGCACTGGTAGCAAATGGATTAAATTATTAAACAAAGCAATACCCAAAAGCAACCCGCTGGGAAGTAAGTATGGCCAGGCTATACTGTGGGATTCTGGTGGAACATTAAACTGTCCTATTTCAGTACAGCCCTAAAAGATGCTAGTGCTGATCCCTGCCTCAAGTACACAGGCCCCAGCTGACACACTGGGAACAACTGTACCCCAGTGGGTGTTATACCCACTAATTAATACAAATAAAATTGGTGCCCAGGATGCTACCTGAAGCTAAACTGGTATATGAACAGAAACAATGAAAGAGAACGTGGACAGCAAACATTTGTAGTGAGGACTCTATTTTATACAAGGCATTAATGACTGGGAACATTAGTGACCACATAGAACAGTTGGGGCCAACCTTTTTGGCAGGCATGCCACAAATCAGCTCCATACCCTTTCTGAGTGCCACTCCAATCCCTTGCCCTTACTCAATCTGCTGCTCTGCTTTCTGCACCCTGCCCTGTGGTTCTCTCCTGAACTGATGCTCTGCTTTCTGCTTCCTGCCCTATCTGCCACTGTGCTGTCTGTCTCCAACCTGATCTGCTGCTGCTTACTTACACACAGAGGCTGCCGGTACCACTTGTGGCAACCATGCTGCAGGTTGACCACCTGTGACACAGCTTGAATAGACAGTTTTGCGTGGGGAAAAAAAGACTTCAATCATATCTGAGTCACTTCTGCAACCAAAGGACAAATAGAGCCCAGAAAGAAGTATAAAGCTGACTGTCTTTATAAAACAGCACAACACCTTAATTTTCTTTCTTTTGTACAATGTTGTTTCAAGAGACCAAGGAAACTATTTAAAATGAACACAAATAATTAGTAGCCTTCGTTTCAGAAAGGGCTATACACACCTCTTACGATACAAATTGAATCGGCCTGTGTTGTAGAATCCAGCTCATCTAGTCCAACAGGGCCAGTCAGCTCACTGAGGTCAGCACCAGCAGCCAAACACAAAAGGGGCTTTTGTAACAAGAGAACGGTACATTCAACACAAATAATCCTACCTGCCAACAAAGACATTCAATTCAGTACAGTAACAAGGAGAAAGGTGACCATGTTAATTGTCATGGCCAATAATGACAATGTTCTCTGCCAGTCCCTAAATGCATAGATGGATTCTTTCAAATTTTCTCCATACTAAAATAGTCCATTTTCAATTAACACACATTTCTGCTCCTCACATAGAGAAGATTTTGCTACATCAGTTTTCTAAAAAGTTAGAATCAAACTCAGTTCAAAAAGCACTGTTTCCAGTGAACATGTGATATTATTTTTCTCTCTCTCTTATTTGGTCATATAAATTTATATTTCTCCTGGGGTTATTTCTGTCTATTTCAAATCCGTTCAGAGGCTAGATACATTGCAATGTTTTACTCTGAAGCAGGAGTTGCCCAAATTTTGGTACACCTTTCTGCCATATCTAATTTGCATACTATAAAAGAGATTTTGGCTTCTATGGGCAAAGGGATCACAGGACTGTGCAACTTAGCAGCTGGAGGCTGCATATCCCAACCTGACCTTCAGCTCCCTAGACAAAGGTTCCTTTGCTGCTCTGAGCTGCACCAGCACCCACACCATGGGCTTCTCCAGCACCGTGGACTGTGCCTATGCTCCTCTGTCCTGCCCAGTGAGGTGGGGTAGAAAGCAGAACTTGGGAGTGGCCAGGTGGGAGCCCAAGGGCTGCAAATTAATCCATTGCAGGCCATGTGCAGCTCATGGGCAACCAGCTGGACAGCTCTAGTTTAGAAGAGGTGGTAACAGGACTCTAATATATAGGCCAGCACCTCGAACCGAGTCTAGGCTGATAGTGACTGAAAGCCATTAATGTTTTTAAATGGAATGTGAAACACGTTTGATGGTCCTGCACCAGTTCTGGCTGACAATTAAGTACATCACAAGACTATCATCACAATTACATTAACTAGCATCCCACATTCCATTTAAAAACATTAAAAGCTTTCAGTCACTATCAGCCTAGACTCGGTCCTCTTTTCTGCCGGGGGCAGGGGGTCGGACATGATGATCCATTGGGTCCCTTCCAACTCTATAATCTGTGAATCTATGAAATGAGTGTCACAGCCAAGACCAAGGAAGGATTGGGTGTGGAGGCTGAACCACCTCCTCATCCACATAAAATTGTCTGAGTAGAGGCTCACTGGTTTCAGGCCTTGCAAATGGCTACGTATTGCTTCATCTTAGTCTTGTTCAGAGTCCTAGCAGACCCCTCAGCTGTATTAGGCTGTGAAAAAAATCTCATTTGTGGCTGTTCTGATTAATCTGAGGCAAAACCTGGGACAAAAAAGGAGCAGAACAGGCTTAGACATATAGCCCTTCCCAAGTGCATTGCTGGTCCTCTACTACTAAGTTGCCAGAGAACACACTCCTTGACAGGCTTGTATCTGGAATGACTGGCAGTGAATTTGAATGAGCGGTGATTAACTACAGACCTAGGCAGCACTGGGCAGGGAGTGGGGAGAGTGTTAGCACATTTTATCTCGCATGCTTCACAGATACTTAGAGCAAGAAAATGGCCAGTGTGTCCTCCTGGTACACCACTATGTCTATTTACACCCTTGAAGATTAGGATGCTCATTTGGCAACTCACTTTTGTCTCAAAGGCTAGGGACAGAAGTTACACATAAACTGGTATAAGATCAGAAACTGGTTCAAATCTGTAACACAACAGAAGTTCACTACACACAAACTTCTTTCCAAATGACCCAAACTGGTTTAAGATAAACCTGGATGGACATAGTATCAGGCTTAACTGATTTAAGTGAAATTGGTTTATTAAACTTCTGTCCCAGATCCCCTCCAGATTCAAGTTAACTCTCAGTCCCCCCAGCATCCCAGGACGCTTAGCACTTCCACCACAATCCACCCTCGCAGCATGGGTGGACTAGCCTTTGCCCAATCTGTCTGCTGCAACTAAGCAGGGAGGCATGCTTTAGTGCCTGAGCCACTGCAGACATGTGGTTGCATTTCCAGAATCAAAAGTGAATGTCTGTTCACTTGTTGATCAGTTTAATCTATGCAGCTTAGACTAACCTGCAAAGACTGAATCGATTTAGCCTTGGGCTTTTTGACTGTCTGTACTTAGCCAAACTGCCATGAGAAAAAAGGTTACCATTTCCTTGCAGTGCATCCTTGAAGAAGAGTATGTGGTGGGATGTGCTGGTTAGTGCATCCATCACTTCTTTATCAAGAACACAAGAGGCAGTGACAGAGACAGGTACAGTTTTAGGAAGTTTACAACTCTTCTCCACTCCAGTCTGCAACGTGGGGTCAGTCACAAACAACCAAAACTCCCTTTGAGTCGCAGGAACATTATATTTTACCTGGGATTCCAAAAGAAAGAGCACAATAATTTCTACTGATTGTGAAACACTTTGATTAAACTAACAGGAGAGCTGAAGTTTGAAGCAGTAATTTCTCCTTAAAGAAAACAAACAAGCAAACAAACAAAAAATCCACTTAGATCATGAAGTTTTAAGCTCCCACAGGGAGACAGGTTGAAGTTACATCAGAATTAGTCAACATGTGCTAAGTGACCCCAAATTTTCCTTAGCATAGTGAGGATAACATCTTTTATTTTAACTGGCTGAGTGAGGTGGACATAGTGAGAAACCTGGGGCTTACGCCTTAACCAGTTGGCATGTGTTACAATACTGCATGCTGGGCTTTACCAGAGGCTTCAAGCATATTCTGTAATACGTGCCAACAAGCAACATCTTTAACGTTTTTTTGCTTGTCTGAACTAGGCCTTCCATGGGCTCCGTCTTTAAAAAAAGTCTCACAATGACATTATTCCTGCTTAAGCAAATTAATGAAGTTTTGCTACCAAGCCTTCTCACTTGCAGTTCTCTGGCTCACAGCTGCTACTGATTAGAAAGCTGGACATTTTTCTTTCTAATGAACAAAAAGAATCCCTAATTTTGAAGGTTTCAAAGAATTAGGAAAACAGATGATTCATAAGAGAGAAACAAAAGAATCCACCCTGACTACTTCAGTCTTCTGCCTGTTTAGGACAAGAAGAAAAATCTATTATGTCTCAAAACAAGTGACGTCACTCTAAATACCTACAGTTCATGTCAGAGTTCACAGTTCAAAATGTAACTAGCACCTAATATTTTAAATATTTCATGCTATCATGATAAATAAGATACTATGGTGATGGATACTATGAAAATAGATAGATAGATAGATAGATAGATAGATAGATAGATAGATAGATAGATCCTTTTACCTTTCAAAAACTTTTCAAAACCAGCATTCAGTTCTAATTTTCTGTGCCTTCTATCCCAAAACAATAGTCAAACAATATTAATATTCTACTTCTAAAGCTGCATTATAGGTTAATGCATTACAATGTGAATTTCAACTCTCATGTCCAACAGGCAATTAAAATTTTTGGAGATTCATACACTTTAAAAGTGGCCATATATTCATGCCTGTAGAGCAGGGGTGGGCAAAATGCGGCCCGTGAGCCAGAGGGGCTCCTAAAAAATGTAGAAAATTAATATTTATCTGCCCCTGGCTGCCTGTCATGCGGCCCTCAATAGCTTGCCAAAACTCAGTAAGTGGCCCTCTGCCCGAAATAATTGCCTGCCCCTGCTGTAGAGCCTATAACACATGCACTAATTGAAAACAGCGAGTGGAAGAATTCAGATGCAACAAGTTATTCTGTTGTCTTAGTACATATCCTCTATTGCATTTATCTCAAGTTTCTTCCACAGCAGTTATCTGCGTCTGATCATCTTCTCTACATAAAGAATTTTAAAACAGGTTTGAAGGAATTACTTTTACAGCTTTTACACATATCACCAGAGTTTTCAAAAGGTGGCATACAGATTGTGAACAGAAAAGGAATCATCCAAAATATATAAAAATAATAGTAATAATCACAAGATATTATAAAATCATCATCTTGCTATGTGCAACAGTTTGTTCTGTACAGAAAGGACATAACAGACAAACAGCAGCAGGATTGAATTATAAAAAAGGACAGCTCCTCAAGCACAGATGGAACGTATTTTCTTATATCCCTTTTGTGACATGGTACTTATTCTGAATAATAATAATGAAAGCATATTTCCAGTCCTAATTTCATACAAATAATATATTAAAGAATGCTAATCAGGTAGCCATATGAAATAAGAACTATGTATTTCCAAAATATAATAATTTAACTAGAAATTTACAAATTTGTATTTTCTCAGCTTTGAATAATGAGTCTGTAGAAGAAATTAAAGCTTAAGCACAGTCTTCCCTTTGCATTTCAAAGCATGATCTTGTGTGTGAAGAATAAATCCTCTTAGCAAAGGCTGAAGCAATAAACAAGTTGCTGCACATGACATTTTATTTCAGGGATTAGGCAAGGAACACACAAACAGCAGGTAAGTGCACTTACACCTTCAGATTCCTTATCCAAAAGTGAAGTATTTCACATTATCTTTGCAGTATACATTTCAAATAATTTATGAATTCTTATGTTGCTAGCTTATTGAAGTTCAATGCATTCAACTGAATAACCTACTTAAAATGTTGCCAAGACATTTTAATACCATGAAAGAGTCTGTGCGCGCATGCATGCATAGATTTTCTTGTAAGCACATCAACCTTCTCTAAAACCATGTAAATCCAGCACAGCCCACCTCTTTTCTGACTAACAAGGAATTTCTACACAAGGCTACAGATTAATCAGATTATTTCAGATGCAGATATGTGTAAAATCAGTGATAACTCAGGCAGCCAGGCCAGTCTGAAACAAACTAATCACTGAGTGTGTCTACACATGCATTTACTTCAGCTTAAAGTTACTGTGCAGTAAACAGGAATAGGCTGGAGTCTACACATGAGGGTGTTAAAGTGCATTAATGCTGTGTGTGGGCTGGCTTGGGAAAAAAGTTAGTCCCAAGTCAGTCCACACACTGTGTTACTGCGCAGTACGGCATCTATACATGCATTACTGCACAGTAACTAACCAGGTGTTAAGTTTGATACCTGCATGATGCTAGTATCAAAGTTATGCCCAAGTTGGCATAAGTTGCCATATTTACTGCACAGTAAAGGCATGCACATATAGATGCACGTCTGTACTGTGCAGTAATTTTGGTTACTGTGCAGTAAATGCACATGTGTAGACGTACCCTCTATGATGAGAATATGTTTTGAAAAAGGTTTTTTTTCAGAGGCCAGGAAGGAATAGGGCAGGGACAAGTCTGTGTATTTAAATCCCTATTGAAATCCTAAAGATCTCATCATCTTACTTCGCATTAAAACTCACGCAAATGTCTTTGTGCCATTTAGCTTGGGGAAAACTTATTGAGCAATGAAATGCACTCCTTTCTCAGGAGTCAATGGCCAGATCCAATTTCATCTACTAGACAACTAGGTGGATTTGGATGCCTAAACCCAATCCTAATCCACCCTGTTCAAGTTCCAAAAATCCATTCATCCATCCATAATGCAACATGCTGTCATCTTACCCTTAAGACTCAGTCATACAAAAACAGTGAGGAGGAGAAGACCCACTTACCTTTGCATTAATTGTTTTTTCAGGGACATGTGCAGGGTGAAACAGAACTGTATTTAGGCACCTACCTGCCTAATAGGTGGAAAAGAATCCAGCTTTAAGTGTGCAGCCTGCTTAGAAATCAAATCATAATTCATCAAACCCTGAAAGGAAGGGACTGTGACCTGAACTAAAATTAGATCTCTCACCATGGTTATGGGATGCATTTCCAAATACTTAACTGCTCTCTTGGAATTAAATCCTTTTATGTTTCCCTAGTTTTGTTAATCTATTTCAGGGGTGAGTGAGTGGTGTAGGGCTGATCCCCACCCCCCATCCCCACATCCCAGAGCCAGCTCATGCGGAGCTTGCTCCATGTCCCACATGGGGTGGAGCAGGTACTGTGTGCAGCACAGTCCCAGACTGGCTGGAGTGGGCGCTGTGTGCAGTGTAGTTCCAGACTGGCCGGAGTGGGTGCCACCCATGTGCAGCATGGGTCCTGGGCTCTACACACAGGGCTGGTCCAGTACATGTGGCACGTGGGTCAGCTCCTGACCCAGGGGCAGTACCAAGGGCTGAATGATGGGGCTCTGCAGGCAAAATCTAGCCCGTATCTTTGACATCCCTAATCTTTTTTGTTTGATGTTTTTTGTGGCCAAGTGAAATTTTTTCTCCACCAGAATGTAATGCTGGCTGTACCAAGTGCCTAATTGTTTTCAAGAAAAAAATCTTTACTTAGTGACACTCATACACATATGAATATCATTTCAGGAGGAAAAAATCCAGACATGCAATCCAGGGTGAAGGGAAGACACATTTATCTAACGATTTGTTTCTTACTATTAACTTGACTAAAGATGCCAAATACTATCCTTAGACAGGCCTATAGGGGTTCCTTTGAAACCATGGTAGGTTATTGGGTTACATGCAAGAAGCATTCCTATCTGCCAAATTCTGCTATCAGATGCAATTTGGAATGAGAGCTCCTCAACATGCATCATGTGAGGAAAGAGAATTCTAACTAGAAGATAAGATTTCTTCTTTGGTATCAGTGCAGTTCCCTACAGGTTTTAACAGGACCTGTCTAGACAAATCAAGGGTGAAAATTATCTCATAACAGATTGTTTAAAATTAATCCTGAACAAAATGAAGAGAAGATGAAAAATGAAAGTCTGCCAAATGATCATACTACTCACAGAGCTGTGGAAGAACACCTGAAAAACATCCTATTCTCCTCCCTCCCTACCCCCAGAAACATAGCAATCATCTTCCTCCTCTTCACACACATTATACTGCTTTGAATATATTTTATTGCTAAAAAGAAAGTTTACCTGCAGCCTTTGATATATAACTTGGGCCCAAAAGCTACAGCGTTGATTAAAACCTCCAACCTGAAACACAATTTAAAATAATGAAAAATAAGAAATGAGGCAAAATATAGTTGCAAAGAACTCTTTGTATTAGTACCACAAAATACTTATTTCACTTTTAAACAGGTTACCTGAAGAACTTCCCTCAGACCATGCACAGCTGGGGGCATGTACAAATTAGAGATCTGTTCTTCCTCATTTACATCAACATGCATTTGATCAGGCTGAGCAGTAAGAATATAACAGAAGCTTGGAGGAGGAAGTTTGGTTGTAGCCTGTTTAAGATATGGAAAATAGATACAGAATTAATTGTTTATCAGAACTCTTCTCTGAAATAAAAGTTAGTGAAAAATCTAACATGATATCAGTTTGTAGATTTCATTTAATTATTTCCATAACTTGACACTGGCCTATATCACAAAAACATTGCATGATTTGGCAAAGTTGGCAAACACAATGGCTACTCTGTGACATGGCAGTTGTAAGAGTTATGGATTGCACTATTTTCATATTTTTTATTAAAAAATGTTCATGGCTTTTGAGATTTGGGGATTTTTGCATGTGGGTGGGTGGGTGGATATTACAATAAATAAATAGCTAAAGAAGCATCGCTGAGGATTGTGAAAGTTGCCAACATAATTCTGGGCAGCACACTGAGATAATGAAGAACAGGGACTCAGAGAAAACTCTTGGTGCTATGTCCAGCCCCCGCTTTTTTTCCCTAAAAAGTGTTATGATGGAACAACCCCCTTAGCTAGACCCATTCAAAGAGACTCCAAACTAAAATAGCTTCTTAACCTGAGGGGACAGTTCCACACTTATTATCACCGCTTGGGTTGTAAAATTCTATTCTGAAGATTTTATTTAGGAGTTAATAAAGCACTTCACATAATAAAGGAAATCTGGTTTGGCAAAAACAGCTGTACAGCTATTAAAAATAATTTTCACATAAGAGAAAAAACATGTCAAACAACAATCTGTTTCCCTTTGAATGTATTCAGTGAACAAACATATGGCCCAAGTAAAGTCTGTTTCAGATTCATCTTTCACTTAGCAATATTACCATTGTTTTATTTGATTTATAATTTTATTATAAGTATTTTAATTATAAAAATAAACCCATATCTTCTCTACATGTGTATCAGTAAAATATACTGCAATTAAAAAAGTTGTCCAAAAGTAGCATCAGTAAAAGACAACTCTTAAGCCTCCTTGAGGCATCCTTATGAATTATGATCTCCAATTTATGAAATATACATGCAGGGCATGACCATGGAAAATTTCTTTCCTTTTTATTGTTCATAAACTAAAGGAAATTAAAATCAAATGAAGGTTACACCAATATTAAAACACATGTAAGTGTGCTGCTTCATTCATAAATGTTCCCAATCTGTTGCCTATGTAGTGCAGCATATAAATCAATCCATTTTTTTGAGACTTTTGAAATAGCTAGATAACCTGTGAATTTAGTCCAGACCGGCAATTTCTTTTAGGACCGTTCTTGCTTTTTCAGGTTAAGCCAGAACTTCAGTGATGTAATTAAAAAAAAATACTTCATTTTCCAACATAAACTCCTTAGCAATATGAAGTATATTGAAGAGGAAGAATCCTATACATTTTTTTTCAAAAACAGTCAGTGGCCATGTCTACATGCATGCTTAACTGTAGAATAATTAGCTGCAGAGTAAAGCAACACCATCTACAGGTGCAACACTATTAGACTACAGTAAACTATTTAATGCCACTGTAAAGATACTACTGTCAGAGACAGTACTATCTTACCGACAGTACTAACTTACAGCAGGGTAATTAACTGCAATTAAACACATGTGCAGACACTGGCTGCTGATGTAAATTGCATCTGGTCAGCAAGGGACCAGACTCCTGTCTGCCGCCTAGCAAGTAAATGGTTCCACAATTTCAGCACCCTCATGCCCCAGCCAGAGGCAGATTAAGAGTTACTGGGGCCCAGGGTGAACACAAAATTGGAGGCCCCCTATAGAGGTGCACCGATATATCGGTCACATATCAGATCAGCACCAAGAAAAGGAAAAAATCAACATTATCGGCTATTGGCTTTTTTTTGGATGATGTAGCCAACAATGTCACCAATACATGCTGCATGCAAGCGTGTAGCTGCCATGGGGTGGGGGGGAGGGAAGGGGCATGGTGGGGGGCAGACTGAGGCCCCCACAGTGAGGGATGAAGTGGGGCAGGGGCAGGTGCTGCCCAGCCAGGTCAGAGAATGGGACTCCGAGGTGGAGTGTGGGGCAGAGTACCTATCCACAGGTGGCTCACCCTCCCCCCACTGCTGATTGGTGGAGGGGTCGTGCTTGCAACTCACTCGTCACTGGCAGGGAAGCAAAAGCCACAGTTTTAAACTTGGTGCTGTTTTTGTCCCCCTACTGCTGACTGGCTGAGGGACCCGGGGGGTGGGGCGGGGGCTCCTGGGCCCAGATATTAATCTGCCTATGGCCCCAGCCAGCCTCTCTGCTGCTTAATACTGCCACCAGGAGTCCAGGGCTGATCCCCTGTGCCCCCAGCCCTGGCATAAACTGTTCCTCTCTGGCTCAAATTACTGTTGTCTTGGTTGCACATGTAGATGCTATGCCTGGGAATAGTTTACTCCAGCTCAAACTCCTCTGGAGTTTATTGCTTCAAATTAATTACACATGTAGATGCACCCAACTTAATTTCCCAACTTAATGACCAAACTTAATTTCCATTTCCCTTATCTTTGCTACTTTTTTCTCTTTTTTTTTCTTTTTTTTTTTTTTGCTGGTTTTTTTTTTTTTTTTTTTGCTGTTCTGTTTTTTTGGGGGGGGTTTCAATACGCACACCCAGGTTAGATACCATGTCACACAATGGAACTCTCTGATTGAGACTCCAGGTTCTAAAACAAAACAATGAATAAGAACGAATTTTCCAAGGAACAGCTGCAGCTGTTCAGGAAGAGTAGGGCAGCATAGGTACCTGATTCTCAATTAATGAAAAAATAACTCCTTAAAACTCTTTCATCAGATCAGTACTCCCAAATACTGAACAATAAAGCAGTGTTTCTTTTGTGAATGTTGAGTTAAAGTAAATTACAGATGAAATCCTATTTTCAATTGAGCAGTATCAGTATAATTGGTATTATGATTTAGTTTCAAAGTCTCATAAATGCTCTCATTTTATGCAGGAGAGAGAGATTTCTTAGATTGATATCTTTTATTGGACTAACTGCATAGTTGGGATAGAGTTAGACAAGCTTTCAAATGCAAAACATTCTTTTAATTCTACCTGCAGCAACACTGTTTTAGTGCTCTGTTAAATCTCAAACTGACAATTTTTATGCAAGCAAATAGCCCTGACTCAGACTGTCCTTGTCAAGTTATCCTTTTAAAATACTTTGAAATCTCAGGGTGAAAAGTGCTATATGAAAACCATGTATAATTCTTGTTACCTTCAGAGTTTCTCTCTCTTCCCTCTAGAAGAGTAGGGCAACATCTTGTTAGAATCATTAGCTCACTAACTATATTTCATGATGTGTGCGGAGGATTAATGAAGTAGTAATCAATTTTGTGAGTACATAAGTGAAGGTGCTGATCTGAAGGTTGGTAAATTAATTTGGAATGAAGGGAGAAACTCTACAATGCAACTGAACACATACAGGGAGAATGTGACACCCAAACACACAAAGTTTCACCACTGACACAGAAAGTTTAATTTTAGATGAAGAACAATAACTGTATGACTTACCGCTTCACAGTCTTGACTTTGTCCAGGAACTTTTAGAGGCACTAAGGGAGGCCACAAGCTATCTATCAGACTAAAGAGTCCCAATGCCCTTCAAAAAGAAAAATCTGTTTTGAAATGTTTTCAATTTAATATGCTTCAATAGAAAGACTCATAAAAAATATCATGCATGTGATCATGAAAACAAATTTAAAATTGTATTTAAATTGTATTTGACATCTAGATGATGTCTTGGGCTGGTTTAATTACAATGCCAGGATTTCTGCTGCGGAGAAAAATAAAAGATGAACTGCTGAGTATTAAGTGCCAAGGGAGTCCCACTTAATTCTTTGCCATTAACACCCTATAAAATGATTCAACACAATTAGGTTGAATTCTGACTATGTGGAAGATACAGATGGTGATACAGTTCTTTTCTGAAAAAGGGTTTTACAATATAGAATATTTTGACATGTACAATAAAGTAGCAACCCCTGGTTTCTAAAGCAGCTTTAGCAAGTGGATTTTAGAAATCAGGTGCATCTATACACGTGCTCTGGGGTGAGGAATTTTAATTAGAGCAGCTCTGGGTGCGGCTGCTGTTCTAATTAGAACACGTCAGAGCAGGCATCCTGCAGGAGTACAGGCACACAATGTTTCTAAAGTAATTAGGCAGCCCACCTTCTGATTTAGGTGTGTTGCCAGGAGCACATAACTCTAGTGTTCCAAAGTCTACGCTGGCTCCCAATAGCTTTCTGGGTGCAATTCAAGGTGCTGATTTTGACTTACATGGTTTTTGATGTAAACAGTCTGAGTCTTTTCCCATCGTGATCCCTAAGGTCAGCCATGAGCAACTTTCTATAGGTACTGTCAATATGCCAATTCACAAAAAACACATGAGAAGTCATTCTCAGCAACTGTTCTCCAGCTTGGAGCTGATGCCAGAGCTGTGCAGCCCGGCGCAGCTGTTTGCAGCCTGCCCGCTGCTTGCTGCAGCTGCCTAGAGCCCGGGCTGGCTCCAAACAGCTGCACTGGGCTCATCACCTCCGTGCCCGGAGCGGGAGAGAGACCAGGGCTGCTCTGCCTCAGGCCTCTCCCCCACCGCTTGCATGTGCCAGTGCAGAGCCAATGCTAGACCCCGGCACAGCTGCTGCCAACCGGGATCCCAGGCTGCTCCCAGAAGGCAGCTGGGACACTGCAAGCCCTGCTGGAAGCAGCCCAGGCTCCGTCGCTGGCAGCAACTACCTGGAACTGAGGCCAGCTGCAGCTGGGAGGCTCCAAACAGCTGTGCTGCAGCGTGCCAAGCAAAATGGCCTCGTGTGCCATACTTCGCACACGTGCCAGGGGTTGCTGACCCCTACTTTACTGCCTTCTATTCAAGGGGCAACATGTGCATGTATATGCACATGGTCACCAGACATCCTGGAGAGCAGCTCCTGCAGTTAAGTTTGGGGGTGAGGGGGATTGAGGCCCCCATAGGGAGGGAGTTGGGCTGGTGCTGGGGGGCTTAGTGCTTGGGTCCGGAATGCATGGCTGCCAGGCCTTGGCGGGGAGTGGGGTGGGGCTGTGTGCTGCTCGTCTGGGGATTAGGGGGTGGGGCTGGCTCTCTACCACTGCATGCACCCCTGGGAGGGGCAGGGGGGACCTGTGCCCCCCAGCTCGGGGGGGGCGGGCCGGGCCTTCCTGCTGCAGGCTCAGGCTCCCGACCCAACTGCCTTCTCCCGGGGCTTCTGCGGCATAGCAGGTGGGACCTGGCGCAGCAGAGCAGAGCCGGGTCATGAGGGGAAGCTCCTTGCTGCTACGAGCTCCTCACTGCCCTAGCAAGGCATCCCCTGCTTGCCCAGCAGCAGCAGGAGTCGTGGTGTGGGGTTGTGCTCCTCGCTGCTGCAGGGCAGACAAGGGGTGCATCAACAGGGCAGCGTGGAGATTGCAGCAGTGGAAACAAGGTTCCCCACCCATCCCCACTGTGTGCTGCTGGGTCCTGCCTAATGCGCCATGGAGGCCCTGAGAGGAAGGGCAGCAGGGTGGGGAACCTGAGCCCACAGCGGCCAGCCTGCACCCCCCCCCAGTCTACTTTAACCATGCCACCTGTGAGAGAGGGGGAACTAGGCTGTGTTTTCTGCTTTACTGCAGCAGCTGCTGCCTCCTGTAGACAGCAGCCAGGGCTCAGGTACTGCTGCGGGGGGCAGGGGTCTGCAGACCTGGGTTCCTGGTCCCGTAGCCCTGGCAGGTATGGTCCCCTCAGGCAGGGCTGGAGGGTAAGGGGGTTGTTGGTGGGGGAGTGAGGGGCATCAGCAGGGCCAGGGGGTTGTGGGGGGGAAGGTAATTCTTGGGGGCTGTGGCTTGGGAGGAAGGACCTGGACCTGCATTGTGTGATTTGAGGGGACAGAAGGAGCTCTGATTTTCCATGATAAAAACCCAAAATCAAATACCAAAATGTATAAGTATTTAAGATTTATTACATTATGCTGATTGAGGCACTGGTAGGTTTCCAAATTGCTTTAAAACTCTAAATATATCAATAAAACATTGTGTTCAGCCGATATCTATACATATAGTGGCCTTTCATCTTAATCATGGATTTGGGTTTTTAATCAGAGAATTTGCAATTTTTTATCAGAGAATTTGCAATTGTTTTTTGTTGCGGAAGACCAGGATCCCTGCTAATGAGGGGTGCCTCAAGTCCAGTAAGGTTGAAAACCACTGGGGTCGAACAATAGCAAAGCAAATCAAGTGTCCACATGCAGCTAATGGTGCTTTTAGCACATTTTGCTCAAGACATGTTCTGAACCTTGAACAGTTGACATGGGGTAATAATAAGGAGCCTTGTATCCAGTGATCCTTTTGCTATAACTCCCATAGCCTGGAGGCAAAGTATTGTATTTACTGAAAGCTAAAATCAAAATTGGATGCTTGTAAAATTTATAAACAGCATAGATCTTAGTTTTGTCTCTGAGGCTAAGAACAGACAGTCAAAAAGCCCAAGGCTGAATCAATTCAATCTTTGCAGGTTACTCTGAACTGTAGATTGAACCAATAGGCAAGTGAATAGACTTCCACTTTTGATTCTGGAAATGCCTGCAGTGACTCAGCCCAGAAGCCCGGAGCTCTAGAGCACACCTCCCTGTTCTGCTGAAGCAGACAGCTTGGGCCAAGGCTAGCCTGCTCACCCTGTGAGGTGTGAGGGGGGCTTGCAGGGAAGGTACAAAGCATCCTGGGGTGCTGGGGGACTGTGAGCTAATTTGAATGTGGAGGGGATCTGGTACAGAAATTCAATAAACTGATTTAACCTAAATCAGTTAAGTCTGATACTACATCCATCCAAGTTTATATTAAACCAGGTTCAGTCATTTTGAACTTCTATTGTACTGCAGATTTGGACTAGTTTTTGATCACTTATACCAGTTTATATGTAATTTCTGTCCCTAGCTTAAAAGATATTTTAGAGTCCAACCACAGACTACCCATAAGCCTGGATCTATGCTGGGTCTGTGCAGCCACTTTGGCATGGGGCAAAGGGAACAAAACTCTATTTTCTAAGCCATGGGAGAGAACAAGGCTGAGATTTCACACAAATGAATCTTACCCTGATCCAAGGGGGCTTTTTGCAGAGCTTCACTGCTGCAGTTATGCGTGTTTTATGCGTGTTACTGCTGCAAGGCTGCAAAAATCCCCGTAGCTTTGGGAAGAGGGAAAAGAGAGCTAGGTACAGAGACCATATGTCAGGGGTGTCAAACTCATCTGGCCCCTCAGGCTAGATGACTGGCTTCAGGTCAGTCCACAGACTATTGGGTTCCTTTTCTCCCTTCCCTTTCCCCTTCCTCATCATACGTGATCTAACAGCTGCTCCAGTCAGTTTGGGATCTGTGCTGCATATGCAAGGGATTCCAGAACATCCAGAGCAGGTGCTTCATGTGGTACAGTCCAGCCAGAGTGACAGCTGCACTCGTACTGTGGCTGCCCTGCCTGGACTACACTGCACGTGGCAACTGCCCTGGTAGCTCTGGGACTGCACCGCATGTGGCACATTGCTCCAGCCGGTTCAGGACCTGCATTTTTGTGGTGGGTGCAAGTACTACCTACAGCCCATGTCTCAGACTAGCTGGAATGGGCACCACATGTGGCTTATGTCTCAAAGAGGTGATTGTGTTTGGCTTATTCCAGCTGGACTGCTCTGGCCAGACTGTGACACATACGATGCCTGTTCCAGCCACTCTGGGATCCATGCTGCATGCAGAACAGGTCCCAGACCAACTGGAGTGGTCACCAGTTCAAGTGTGCTGGGGAAGGGAAAGGGGATGGGGTGCATGTGCCGTATCCAGCCTATGGACCAGCCCTGTGCCATGCATTGCACATAGGTGTGATCAGACCCAGGGGCAGCACCAGCGTCCAGTTGGCAGGGCTTTGGGGTCCAAGTATGGCCCACAGGTCTTATGTTTAACACCCCTGCCCTATGTTGTTTTTGAAGGCATTCTGTGGTGATGATCTTTGTTTCTCTAATAGTTTTGATCAATGGGACAAGCTTGAATTATGCAGTTCATTTAGGCCTAGTTCAAAAGATCACTAGAGTTAGAGTGAAAGGGCTTTCACTAATTTGAATCATTTTGGATTGAGGCCACAGTCTTAAGGCTTACCCTCTGTCACTTTTTCCCATGTTAGGCAACTACAGGAAGTAATAATGTCTTTGCTGACATTATTTTACAGCCGTTTGCTATCCTGAATAGCAGCTGGGGAAGGTTGGAATCATGGGCAAGCTGCTGTGACTTACTCAGTGTCTTCTTTGCATAATTTCCTTTATTCTTTTCTGAAGCTTTTGAGCAAGGTACAGGTTGTTACTGGACCAATAGGATTTAACAGCATGAGGGCTCAGTATCAGTGTCCTGACATCTTTTCTCAACCATTCCCATATTCATTTGGAAACCCCCTCCCCCACAACTCCACCACTGCATGCCTCTGCCTTGGCCTGCTGCACACTTGGCAGCAGGAGGAGAGTAATATGAAGTTTTGAAGAAAGGAGAGTATAGTTGATGGTTCTGTCCATTTGTGTTTGATGTCTGTAGGCTCTCTCTCTCTCTCTATATATATAAATTTCCTCTGTGTACCAACCTTAAAAATTGTATCCTTCACAAAAAGTGGGGACAGGTTGGGCCCAGTCTTCAGGCAATAACAATGATAATTTAAAAGCTGTACATGTTCCAGCCAGCATGTCATCTCTCTACTGCAGTACTCTCACAGGTTACAGAAATGGCCTCATCATGGTACACCAGATACAGTGCAGAGCCTTAGTACTGTGTTCAGTAGAAGGTCTCCTGCAGGAAAATTATCTGCAGATAAACTCTGTAAAGGGTTCTTAAAGAAATGAAAAAGATGTGTGGTGAAGGACCTGAAGCTTGCCTATCCATGCTTTTGTATTTCATATTTTGGTACGTTAGTTGAAAGGCAACAAATATGAAAGTGAGAAAATATTTACTTTAATGTAACCCATAATTAATGTACTATTATAAGATATCATTGAAGTTACGAACTTAGCAGGATACAAACACTGATTAGACAGTTTTTTAGATAATGTGAACACCTTCAGTTGTAAAGCACCTTACAGACTAAATACATGAGAAATTCATAAGCTTTCAGATTTTTTTGCATGTAATCCATACCTTTCCCCCCGAAACCAGCTGGGGAAAATTGGGGTGTGCATTATATGTCAAAAAGGGCTCCTTATGAATCCAAAAATTTGAGAGGGGATGCAGGGCAATAGCACATTTCATAGACATTAGGGCTGGAAGGGACCTTGGAAGATCATCAAGTCCAGCTCCCTGCCTGAAGGGCAGGAAGTCAGCTGAGGTCATAGGATCCCAACAAGATAAGCATCCAATTTACTCTTGAAGGTGTTCAATGTAGGTGCTTGAACCACCTCCAATGGCAGGCTGTTCTAGAACTTGGGGGCTCGGACAGTAAACAGATTCTTCATTATGTCCAGCCTGAATCAGTCTTGCAGTAGTTTGTAGCCGTTCGACCTCGTCATCCCTTGCAGTGCTCTGGTGAAAAAATGTTCCCCCAGATACTGGTGGTTACCCCTGATAAACTTATAGGTGGCCATCAGATCACCCCTGAGCCTGCGCTTTTCCAGGCTAAAGAGCCCCAGGGCTCTCAGCCTGTCATCGTAAGGTCTGTTTTCCTGACCTCTGATCACGTGCGTGGCTCTTCTCTGGACTCTCTCAAGCTTCTCCACAACCTTTTTGAATTGTGGAGCCCAAAACTGGACGCAGTACTCCATCTGCAGCCTCACCAAGGCGGAGTACAAGGGGAGAATGACATCCTGGGATTTGCTTGAGAAGCATCTGTGGATGCAAGCCAGCGTTTTGGTCGCTTTACTAGCCGCAGCATCGCATTGCAGGTTCATGTTCATCTTGTGGTCAATGATGACCCCCAAGTCTCTTTCTTCTGTAGTGTTAGCCAGTGTAGCATTGCCGAGCCTATAAGGATGCTGCAAGTTTTTCCTCCCAAGGTGGAGAACCTTGCATTTTTCAGTGTTAAACACCATCAGGTTCTCGTCTGCCCATTTGCTGAGCCTGTCCAGGTCAGCCTGGATCGCCCTCCTGTCTTCTGATGTGGATGCTTTGCCCCAAAGTTTGGCGTCATCAGCGAACTTGGCCAGTCTGCTTCTGACTCCAATGTCCACATCATTAATGAAGATGTTGAACAATATGGGTCCAAGGACAGAGCCTTGGGGACCCTACTAGTCACAGGGCACCATGTTGATTGACTTCTATCAATTACCACCCTCAGGGTCCGACCACAGAGCCAATTTTCCAGCCAGTGGATCGTAGTGGACCCAAGGCAACAATTGGCCAGTTTCGCCAAGAGGTGATCATGGGATACCAGATTGAAGGCTTTTTTGAAGTCAAGATATATGACATCAATCTCTTCTCCCTTGTCCAGGTGATAGGTCCGCTGGTCGTAGAAGGAAATGAGATTGGTCAAGAAAGACCTACCCACAAAAAACCCGTGCTGGCTATCCCTCAGGATGTTGGCATCGGCCAGGCCATTAAGGATGGCCTCTTTAATAAACTTGTCTAAGATCTTCCCCAGGATAGAAGTCAGGCTGATGGGCCTATAGTTTGCCAGATCCACTTTCCTCCCTTTCTTGAAGATAGGCACCACATTGGCCTTCTTTCAGTCTTCAGGCACTACACCAGAGTGTCAGGAGTTTTCAAAGATCTGTGCCAGAGCCTGGGCTATGATGCTCACCAGCTCCTTGAGTACCCTGGGGTGTAGATTAGCAGGGCCAGCTGACTTGAAGGTATCCAGCCTCTCAAGGTGTTCCTTCATGAGGTCAGCATTGATGGAGGGCAGGGGATCTCCCTCACCCAGACCTCCCTGTCCTGTAGTGGGCATGGGCGTCCCATGGGACTGATGAAAGACCGACACAAAGTACCCATTTAATAGGTTGGCTTTTTCATGGGCGTCAGTTGTCAGTTGTCCCATTTGGCTCAGCAGGGGTCCAATGTTGCCCCTGCTTTTCCTCCAGCTCCCCACATATTCGAAAAAGGACTTTTTATTATCCTTGATGCTTGAAGCTAGCTGGAGTTCAGTTGCAGCCTTGGCTTTCCCGGTTTGCTCCCTGCAGGACTGGACCAGTGCAGAATAATCCTTCTTGGAAGTGAATCCCGTCCTCCATCCTTTGTAGGCCTTTCTTTTTAGCCTCAGGAGGTCTCCTAGATCCCTGGAGAGCCATGGGGGCTGCTGTGCCCTCTTGCTGCCTTTCCTCCGAGATGGATAGAATTTGCTTGTGCATTAAGGATCGCTCCCTTGAGGAGCAACCACTCTTCCTGAACTTCCCTCTCCCTGGGGTTGTGATCCCTCAGGGCCTCACTGATGAGCCTCCTGAGCTTGTCAAAGTCAGCTTTCCTGAAGTCAAGGACTTCAGTGTTGCTGACTGACTTGCCAGCTTTACAGCGGATGGTGAAGGCAATCAGCTCGTGGTCGCTGTCACCCAGCTTTCCATCGATCACTAGGTCGCCGATTAGGTCATCCCCAGTAGCCAGTACCAGGTCAAGCGGCGCTTCACCTCTCGTTGGCCCATAGACTTCTTGAGTCAGGTAGAGGTCATCCACTTACAATAGGAATCTTTGCGACCGCTCAGATTTTACTGAGTGATCCTCCCATGAAATGTCTGGGTAATTGAAGTCACCCATGACAATCATGGTCCTGGAGCATGCAGCCTCAGCCAGTTCCCAGGTGAACTCCTGGTGAAGCTCTTGACTTTGGGTGGGAGGTCTGTAGTAGACTCCCACCGTTGTCCCCTGTGCTGTGTTCCCCACGGATTTTAACGCAGAGGGTCATTAATTGCCCTGGGGCCATGGCAATTAGTGCTGCCATTGTGCCCTCTACCACTCACCACCAAATTTCTTGACCTGTGGGGAGCCACCCACCCCAGCTGTGCACCAGATCAGGACAGCAAATGGAGTTGTTCTGCAGCCAGTCCTGGCACACCAGGTCTGACCTAGTGCATAGGTCTTGACCCAGCACATGGCTCCAGAGTTAGCCGGTGGTCCTGGCCTCAGCATGCAGTCCAAAGCAGCATTGCAAAGGATTGGGCTCTGCCACACAGCCGTAGTACTAGTGTGCTGGATTGGGCTATTCCACACAGTTCCAGTGCTGGTAAGCCAGATAGGGCCCTTCTGTGAGGCTGCAGTCCTGTCATGCAGCTACAGCTCCCACACCATCATGCAGCCTCTGGCCCCAGAGACCCCAGACCTGGTATTTACTCATACTCCAAGATAAGATTTTTTTTGTGTGTGTGTTCTGGAGACCTTCCAAAAATAGGGGCATGTTATATTTGGGTGTATGTTATATGCAAGAAAATAAAGTAAGGCAGGGTACAGAGGAACCTTATAAGCTAACTAAATCAGAGATGCATAAGCTTCTGTGAGCCCTAGCTCACTTCATCAGGTGCTGCTTTGATTGCAGTCCAGTTCATTCAGCTGTGTGTGGTACCATCCATGAGCAGAAAGAAGTGAACTTGGGCTCACCAAAGCTTATGAATCTCTGATTCAGTCAGTCTGTAAAGTGCATCTCTACCCTGCCTTCTGCCTGACTTCATACTAACATAACTAAATACCTCTCTCTTCTCATGGATGGCCGAATGAATGGACTGTCACTTTCAGTTATGTTGGATAAGAGAAAATATTTTATGAAGGATAGAAATTCTTATGCTTTGTCACAGGAATAAACAATTGATTGGGGCACTGATTGGCAGGTTGTTGCAATGATTGTTCAGTGCAGTTTTTCTTGCATTTTCTTCTGAAGCCTGTAATACTATTGCCTTGTTAGGAGCTCAGAATCTGGACACAGCTTGAAGCCCTTTAAATGGGGAATGTTTCAGAAGGGCAGCAGCTGATATATTCTAACTGTTGCATGCAGGAGTAAAGAAAAAATCAAATACAGCAAACTCACTCCAGCTTTAACCCTAGATAAAGGAGTGTTAAAGTCCGAGTGCATTTGTTGCATTTAAATGAAGCAAAGTTTGTCTTATTGTGATTTTTTTTGTAAATATTGTCCTTCTGTCATACCTGGCCTTTTTTAATGAGCAGCTGAAGTCTAGGAGGTCTTGTTAAATGTGTCTTCATCTAAGTAACTACATAATTAGTATTAGTTATTATATAACCTTGCCTTTCTTTACCAGTATTTCTCTTTTCTTTTTCTTCCTCCGCTCTTCACTCTGTAATTTACTTTCTCCTCTACTTTGCTTCATGTACTAGATTTCTCTAATACAGCGCACACAGCTGATGGTTAACTGCTATAAAACAATAAGGTACTACAACTGCTAGATGTTAGTAGAAAATAATATAATAGTAAGAGTGCTCCACAGAGCAAGGAAATAGTAATTTCCTTCCTTTGGTTTTCCCTTCTCCAAAATACAGCCATCTAAAGGAGCCATTCACTTCCTCAGGGTTTTGAAGTCCTAAAACCTTTTAGTAACTAGTGTGGTTATACGCTGAGTTTAAAGTGCCCTACAACTTAAGTGGTTGTTTTTAGGGGTTTTTTTTTCTAATTACTAGATAGATATTTGAAGCAGATATTTCCTTCCACCCTTCCTTCAAGTATTTTCTGTCCCCTCTACACAAATTTTGGATACATTTTTGCTAGATCTGTTTAGGCATGTGTCTATATAGTGACTGCTGCAGATAAAAATATAATAAAATATCTATCTGAGTGGATCATAGGAAAGTAGGATTGGAAGAGACCTCACAAGGTCATCTAGTCCAGCCCCCTGACTAAACCATCCCAGTCAAGTGTCTGTCCAACCTGCTCTTGAAAACTTCCAAGGATAGAAATTCCACAGTTTTTCTAGGTATCCCCTTCCAATGGTTGACCTCTCTCATAGAAAGTTCCTATTTGAGTCATCTGACCCCAGCAGTCTTTCCTGCCCAAGTGCAGGGGGGGGGAGAGGGGGAGGGGGGCTGGACCCGTTGATCTGCAAGGTCCCTTCCAGCCCTCTATGAAACTATAATCTCCAATCTAAATTTTCCCTACTGAAGCTTAAGGTCATTGCTCCTTGTCCTGTCCCCTACAGTCACAGAGAAAAGCCCATCTCCATCTATAATCTCCCTTCGGGTATTTGAAGGTGCTATCAAATCCCCCCATAATCTTCTCTTCTCCAGACTAAATAAACCTATTTCTTTCAGCCTTTCTTCATAAGTCTGATCTCCCAGGCCCCAAATCACTTTTGTTGCTTTGCTCTGAACTCTTTCCAAACTGTTCACATTCTTCTTGAAGTGTGGGACTCAAAACTGGACACAGTACTTCAACTGAGACACCACCACTGCTGAAGAGAGGAAGAATCACTTCCCTTAATTTGCAAATGACACTCCTGGTAATACAACCCAATATGCTGTTGTTGCAACAAAAGCATGCTGTTGACTCATACTCAGCTTATGGGCTACTGTAACCTCCAGGTCCTTTTTTACAGTATTGCAGCCTAGCCAATTGTTTTCCACTCTGGATTTGTGCATGCAATTACTCCGTCCCACATAGGACTTTGCACTTGTCCTTGTTGTGAATCTCATCTGATTGATTGCAGAGAGTTTTTCCAGTCCATCCACATTGTTCTGGATCCTACCCCTACCCTTCCAAGTGTCTGCAACTCCACCCAACTTGGTATCATCTGAAGATTTACCAAGTATTACAATTACATTGTCCAAATCATTAATGAAGATATATTAAACAATACCAGACCCAGTATAGACCCCTGGGGAATCTGACTCAATAGCTCTTCTCAACTAGATATTGATCCATTTACTACTGCTCACTAAGTACAATAATCCAACTATTTAGATAATGATATTCATTTTACAGTACTTTCATCTAGTCTGTATTTGTTAATAAGAATGTTGTGAGAAACTGTGTCAAAAGCCTTGCTAAAGTTAAAGTATATCACATCCACATCTCTTAAGATATGTAATATGGTCTTTCTTTCTTCTTTGTTGTGGCTACTTGAATCATTTCATGCAGTAGGTGTCATTTTTAATGTTCCATGCAAGTTTAGGTTGTTATTCTTTCTGTTCTTTAAAAAGCAATACTATATACCTAAAGTTAACAAAAACAAACAGTCCTTTAATTTAACTTAGGTTTTAACTGATACCCTTCAATTGGTGCATGTATTACTGAAAACATTAGGCCCAGATCCTTTTCTGTCTCTTATGATATCAAAGTGGCACTCACATAGTCTGTAGCTGTCAAAGTCGCTAAACGCAGTACTGTCCACAAATCACTAAGATGCCAAGTTCCAATATGCATTTTCTTTTGGCCTGAAAAGGTCCCAAAGGCACAAGACTTGGCCTATTCATGCTCAGGAGGAAGCCCAAAGGGCTGCCTAGACATTCCACTCCTGCCTGGGCTCTTGTGTTTAGGAAGTGCATAAACTCCACCTAAGTATCTTTAATCAGGGAAAAGTTACACCATCTGAGTGACTGAGCAGCAGTGGAAACAGAACCCAAGCCTTCCATTTTCTGAGCAAGTGCCCCAACCCCTACACTAAGTGTAGTTGGGTCTTTGATTCATAGATGTTAGGGTCTGAAGGGACCTCAATAGATCATCGAGTCCGACCCCCTCCATAGGCAGGAAAGAGTGCTGGGTCTAGATGACCCCAGCTAGATGCATATCCAGCCTCCTCTTGAAGACCCCCAGGGTAGGGGAGAGCACCACCTCCCTTGGGAGCCCACTCCAGACCTTGCCCACTCTAACTGTGAAGAACTTCTTCCTAATGTCCAGTCTAAATCTGCTCTCTGCTAGCTTGTGGCCATTATTTCTTGTAACCCCCGGGGGCGCCTTGGTGAATAAAACCTCACCAATTCCCTTCTGTGCCCCCGTGATGAACTTATAGGCAGCCACAAGGTCGCCTCTCAACCTTCTCTTGCAGAGGCTGAAGAAGTCCAGGTGCCCTAGTCTCTCCTCGTAGGACTTGGCCTGCAAGCCCTTAACCATACGAGTGGCCCTTCTCTGGACCCCCTCCAGGTTATCCGCATCCCACTTGAAGTGCGGTGCCCAGAATTGCACGCAGTACTCCAACTGAGGTCTGACCAGTGCCCGATAGAGGGGAAGTATCACCTCTTTGGATCTATTTGTCATGCATCTGCTGACGCACAATAAAGTGCCATTAGCTTTTCTGATGGCTTCGTCACACTGCTGACTCATGTTCATCTTGGAGTCCACTAGGACTCCAAGATCCCTTTCCACTTCCGTTCCACCAAAGGTCACTTCCTAGGCAGTAGGTATGCTGGACATTTTTCCTCCCTAGGTGCAGCACTTTGCATTTCTCCTTGTTGAACTGCATTCTGTTGTTTTCTGCCCACTTGTCCAACCTATCCAGGTCTGCCTGCAGCTGTTCCCTGCCCTCCGACGTGTCCACTTCTCCCCACAGCTTTGTGTCATCCGCAAACTTGGACAGAGTACACTTCACTCCCTCGTCCAAGTCGCTGATGAAGAAGACATTAAAGAGTATCGGTCCAAGGACCGAGCCCTGTGGGACCCCACTGCCCACACCCTTCCAGGTTGAAACTGGCCCATCCACCACGACTCTCTGGGTGCGACCCTCTAGCCAGTTCGCCACCCACCGGACTGTGCAGTCATCCAAGTCACAGCCTCTTAACTTGTTCACCAGTATGGGGTGGGATACCGTATCGAAGGCCTTCCTGAAGTCTAAGTATACGACATCCACCCCTACTCCTGTGTCCAGGCATTTCGTAACCTGGTCATAAAAAGAGACTAGATTAGTCAGGCATGATCTGCCTGCTACGAACGTGTGCTGGTTTCCCCTCAGCATAATTTGTCCTGCCGGGCTCTCGCAAATGTGAGCCTTGATAATTTTTTCAAAGACTTTGCCAAGGATGGAGGTGAGACTGACTGGCCTATAGTTGCCCGGGTCCTCCTTCCTCTCCTTCTTGAAAATGGGGACCACATTGGCCCTTTTCCAGTCCTCCGGGACTTGGCCCGTGCACCACGATCGTTCAAATATTCCCGCCAGTGGCTGCACAATGACGTCGGCCAGTGCCTTCAGCACCCTCAGATGGAGCTCATCCGGGCCTGCCGACTTAAAGGCATCCGGTTCTGCCAAATGACTCTACACCATCTCAGGGTCTACGCATGGTAGTCTGGCGCCCTGCTGCTGCCTCTCTACAATCCCAGTGAGAGACTTGTCTTGCCTGTCACTTAGGAACACTGAGGCAAAGAACTCGTTGAGTTCAGCCTTGTCCCCCCTGTCCGTCACCAATTGCTTCTGCCCATTTAGTAGGGGTCCTATTCCTCCCTGGGCCTTCCTTTTACTCCCTATATATCTAAAAAACAATTTCTTGTTATCCTTTACTTGGGATGCCATCCTCAGCTCCATGGTAGCTTTGGCCCGTCTAACTGCCTCCCTACAAGGATGAGCAGAGGAGGTATACTCCTCTTTGGTGATCTCTCCCTGTTTTCACTTTTTATGTGCTCCCCTTTTGACCCGGAGGCTGCTGTGGATTTCTCTGGTCAGCCAAGGAAGCCTCCTGGCCCCTTTCCCTCTTTTTACTTGCATCGGGAAGTGCGATGCATGAAGTGTACTGACTCAGGTAGACTTCTTCCCGCTAGGTCAGCTGAATCTCACCATGACCAAAGTGACTTCTTTCCGCGCTGAGTCATAGTGGTAGTCCAGACATACTCTTAAGTGCATAGCATTTACTGTTGGCTTTCTATAGGAGCCTACTCAGTGCTTATGCACTGTGACAATGCATAAGGTTGCCCTTTACCACAATGGGAGAGCTATGTGCGTCTGCAAGATAGAATACACTTGGCCTCTGGAAGCATATTAGGTTGCTGTCCAGAGCAAGTCTGTGTAGTTTGCTCAAGTCAACATGGCAAATCAGTGGGTAGAACCCAGGGGCGTTGCTTCCTGTCCCCTGCTGTGATTATTACCATACATGTCATAGCTGCTTGCTTTCAAAATCTTGTTTTCTCTCTTCTTTCTTCCTTATCCTTTCCTTTCCTTTGTTCATTTTGCTTTCTTTCCTTTTCTATGTCTTCTTCCCTCCTCCGTAATTCACTATGAACTGATCTTTAGATAAAAAAATATACAAATTCCATTTTTATCTTTGGGTGGAAAGGTGGGGAGAGGAAAGAAACCTAATATAGACCTAATCTAGAAATTTAATCAACTACTTCAAGTGTGGCTAGTGCCTCTGGACCAGAACCAGAAGTCCTTTCTCAGGACACCTTACAGTAGCAGTTCCCAACCCCAGGTCGTGACCCAAATGAGGGTCATGGGGGCAATGCCGGCGACACCATACAGAAAAGAGGAGCTGCGCCATGTGCCGGGAGCTCCCCCATCCCTGGGCCGCCACCGCATTCTGCTTCCAGCAGCGGGGTGTGGAAAAAAAAGGTTGGGAACCACTGCCTTACAGCAACTAAACAGAACTTTTCCAAGTATATAGTCCTAATTTTGAAATGAAAGCTGCCATACCTGCTGCAGCTAACTGCATTTAACTGTTTTCTGCTATAATATGTTAATGTAATTTAAATCGAGCTGGTCAACCTGTATTATAGGCAGCCTGTGTGTGTGGTACATGACAGATCAGAGAAGGGATGGCACACAGCAGCAGATAGAAGCAGAAAGCAGAGCAGGAGATCAGCTAGGGATCAGACAGAATACTGCTTGTACTGCAAGAAGCGGACAACAGATTGGGCAGAGAAAAGGGATTGGAGTAGCACTCGGGGAAGGTACTGGGCTAATTTGTAGCATGCCTGCCAATAAGATTGGCCCCCACTGGTTTAAACAACTTTGACCTTGCTGAGATACACTGATGGCAAAAGCTAGACAATGTGGTATATTTAGAGTGGAATGTCAGGACTCTTGGGTCCTAGTCTGTATGTAGCTTTAACTTATACAGCCTTTTTGGGAGGGGGGGGGGATGTCAGAAACCCTTCTATTAGACAGCTCACTGATAGCCAACACCATCTCCACTGTAGCAGCAATTACATTTGCTGCTAGCATATTTAAGTATTATGGTGTTGGAAAGAATGTCAAGAACTGAAATGCTGTCTGTATGAAGGTGTCTGCCATTGCCAGTATCAGCAGTTGTGGAAAGCTTTACAAAAATGTCTCTAGTGTCTCAAAGTCACAGTAGAGAGAGGTAGTCAGCAATATTAGTCTGAAATTAATCAGAAGGCAGGGTGATTTGCACCTTAGACTGACTAAATAAGATAGATGTTTTAAATTACATAGAGCTCAAGCTTTTGTGAACTCTAATTCACTTAATCAGGTATTCACTTTATCAGAGTGCTGATTCTCTCATTTGTTTAAATAGGTGTTGATAATACCCATTTCCTGGAATAACACAGAAGTGTAATTTAAGATCTTCAAGTGAAAGGCACACAAAGGTCCTTATTATTGTTATCAATTACAATATTTTTCCATATAAATAATCTTTTTTTTTTTTTTAATCAGAGGTTGAATTTCTCTTGTTTTCTGACACACCTTGGGATATGAGTATAGTGAAGCTTCCACTGGGACATAGTAAAGATAATGAGATCCAAAGTACTAGGTTAGAGTTATTATTAAAGCTATAGGAAATAAAATCTCAGTATTTATGCGAATGATTCTCGTTTTAATTTTATTCTTTATCAAAAGTCAAAGATTAAGTACATACAAGCACACCCTTTGCCATTGTGCTAAAGGGCACTGGAAGCCTAAAAGGTTAGAAACAGAAGGTGGTTTGTGTTTCCTGATTACACTGCTGAGCTGTGAAAGCGGGGAAGGAAGGTGGTTTAGTGAACAAATGCAAGCAGCCTCACAGAGGGTGGAAGTTACTTGTCTCTGTTGTTATTAGTATTACCATTTATCTTTTAGTAATTGTTCCATTGAGTGGTTTAAGATGATTTATTAAATAGGTCAGGCATTGTTTCTACACATGCAGAAGGTATTTTTTACACTCTCTCAACCATGCATTCTACTTGTTTAACAGCATGAATTATTAAAGAAACCCTTCAGCCTGCTTTGAAGGGTCAGATAAAACAGTCTGCATTTATAAATATACAGAAAAGGAGCACTGTATTGTAACATGTAATAGCGAACTTGAAGATAATATATATAAATATACAGGCTATATGAGGACCTAACGGGGTCTGAATACAAACAGAAGCTTCCCATGAGGTTGGCAGCAAGACAAAGACCGTTTGCGGACTGCAGAAACTGATATAGCTTACTGGCTGTAGTAACTGCTACCATGTGTATAGAGTTTGTGGCCAACAGTTCTGTACAATTGCTGTACCTCCTGGCCACTTTTTGCTACTGTCCACCCTTATGCCTTTGCTCCTGTGAAAAAAAATCACAGTGGAAGGTGTCTCCATGGTCCAACTTCTTTGTTCCCTATTCTCCTTCAAAGCAAAACCTTGGCTTTTCTGTAGCTGTAGATGCTGGGGCCAGGAGATTTCAATTTGTATGACATAAAAGTGTTACTGTGATAGTGAAATTGAAAGGTTTCCAGTTTACTGGGATCCCTTTCTTGAGTAGAAAAATGCTGCTTTATGTTTTAAATTTTCTAAATCATGAAAAGAGATAAGGTCAACGAGTCTGTTCTGTTTTCACAGGGTTGGCAACAAGTGGCAGAACAGGTTAAAAAGCTCATTTCAATAAAAATACTGTATATTTGCACTTCTTAAATGCTTATTAGCAGAGAAGATGCCTGGGGTAGGGAAGTAGTTTACATTCACCAGTTTCTCTGTTGAATTTTACAATAAAAGTGTAGTTCCAGATAAGCCAGTTAGCCTATAACCTTCCTAATTGCCTTGCTTAACCTTGCTGCATTGCTATTCCACAAGCATTATTATTTATACAATAATATATAATAATAAGTAATAATAACAATAATATATAATTCATGTGGTGCTCTAGGAAAGTACATGAGAAGAGATTCTTTGACCTCAGCTAAATCAAATACAAATCAGGAAGAGGGCGAAATGGCAAAAAGCAGTTAAAATATAAAGTATTAGGAGAATGGTTAAGTGAAACCTATGCAAAGAGCTTTCAAGAAGAAATCATGTTCTTAACAATAAACAAGAAGATGTTACCAGCAGTTTCCATGCTATACACTGGATATACATTTGTAGAAATGTAATGCATCATTTACTTGGTGATAGGGACAAGAATATTATCATCCAAAAAGCACCAAACCACATTCTTAAAGCAGCTAGGAAGTGGTGAGCTTCTTGACATGAGCAGAAGAAGGTACAGTAGTATGATATTTCAGGGATGGAAATTCAGATCTCTCAGGACTTGTCTATGTAGGAACACTCAGGAGAGTTAAGGCCAAGAAAGTGTAAGTATAATGTTAAAGCCCATTAAATGCAAATGCTCAGATTCAAAAGTTAAGCGGCTTTAGTGTGCTGTAGTTTAATCCTCAGTCCCTACACTAGCCATGAGATCACACTTTCTTCAGGAAACATCAGTGCCCCTTATTTCTCAATAAATGTGTTATTACAGAGGTTTTTATGTTCTCTAATGAGTAAACTCACTTTACACCTGTAACATTGACCTAACTTGCCTGACAAGCCTTTGGATCAGTGATTCTCAACAAGGGTGCTCCAGCACCCCGGGGAGCCTTGAAATCCTTTCAAGGGTGCTACAGTTTTCATAACACTATCATAGCACACAATGTTAGCACTGTTAGGTGTGCAAACATGATTCACAAAATGAACACAGAGATTTCAAATGGAAATCCATAGTGTTAAAAACATTCTGACCTGTCATAATCTTTATGATTTCTTTGCAACAAAATAATTGCTGTGTTATTTTTCTGTAGTTAAAAAAGTGTGAAAATGTAGAGCTGGCATTTTCAGAGGTGTGCCTTGAGTCTAGCAAGGCGTCTTGTGTTCAGAACCTCTGCGTTAGATTCTTCTCCTTCAGATTCTTCCTAGCGTTTTGGACAGCTTTGTTAATGATGAACTTCAGCTTTGTACGCTGAAATCCTGCCTAACCACCCTCCTCCCACTGCCCACAGCCTCTTTCAGGCTGCAACTCTGCCAGCCTGCAGAGAGCACTTTACCAAAGTGCAAAATCAACACGTTTCACCATTAAAATGAGAAATCTGCATTTTCCTCAGGTAAAGAGGGAAAACTGCATTTGTAGTAGGCTTGCCGTTAGGAGCTTCGGTTGAGTCCCAGGCTTGAGATTTTGTTGTTTTGATTGGTGGTTAAGTCCCGCCCCTTTCCTGAGGGGAGGGGGAGAGGAGCTCCCCCTAGACCTGATTGTAGACTGCAACACTCTCAGGTCCAGAAGACTTCAGAGGTGGAGCCCTTGAGAGTATAAAAGGAGCTGCATGCCCAGCACAAGAGAGACACATCCAGGATAGAGAAGAGAGAAGAGCAGGGTTCAGAAGAGCTGAGAAGAGCTTCTCAGCAGGGTGAAGCAGTAGCCCAGAAGCGCCCCTGAAGGCTTCCATTGGCGGGGAACAGCAGACAGCTCCAGCGGCTAGGCTCTCGGTGTGCAGCACAGTGCACGGTGTCCAGACCCTGGGAGCTGTGTGAGGCAGCTCGGGTCTGCAACCTCTGGCATGCGGCCAAAGACACAGCACACAGGCCAGTGCATGGAGCAGGAACTTTGAAGCGCTTGGGCAGTTCAAGTCCCCAAGCCCCAGCACAAGGCTGGGAGCTCAGTGCAGGAGGCACTGCATGGAGAGTCTGGGAGCGGACTGTGCCTGGTGCTGCATGAGGCGGCCCGGGCCTCCAACCTATAACAAAAAGTTGAGTTCAGGGAGCCAGACAGTGCTCAGGCTATTGAGCCAGCAGACAGGGCCGAGCCAGAGGCCACAGAAGCCCTGCATAGCAGAGCCCTGTTCCAATGGACAGCAACACCCCCAAAGCCCACTGCAGGTGAGAGAGAGCAGCTCAGCACAGAGGACGAAGGCCACCCTCCAGGTCTGGGAGTCATGAGTTGCAGGGGAAAAGGATTCCCACAGGGGAGGAGGAGTCCCGCTGGTTAGTTAAGGACTCCTGAAAGTGGAACTCCCTCTGGGAGAGCCCCTCTGAAGTTACCAGCTTCCATGAAGGGCTTGGGAAAAAGCCCAAGGGTATTGGGGTTTCCCCTTGGGATTAAGTTTATCTTTGGGGTTCTTGTGCCATTAGTGGTGTGACGTCAAGCCTTATATTTTGTGAACTCTCATGTTTGTAAATTAGTAGATGAGTAGAGTCCTAGGGCTCTGCTGGGACCCCCCCTTTGCTATTATTTCACCTGTTGTTTATTTGTATTTATTTGTGGCTTATTTACTGTTCACCTATACTTACCTATAGTTTATCTGTTGCCTATCTATGTTTATTTTGGGGTTTATCTATTTCAGACCAGATACTTACCTGTGACCTGCCTGTATCTGAAGCACTGGTATAAGGTTTTATAGCATTTACCCAGAGGGTATATATAGTACATATGTTTAAATCCATGTTTCTTTTCCTTGTTATAAATTAATGTAAATAAATGTGTATACAGTTAAGTCCCCTGACTCCTGGCCTGGCTCTATAGGGACAGAGGGAAACTGAGCAGTCTACAGTTCCCCCACAGCACACCAGCCAGCTAACAATTCCCTTCAGTTGGGGAAGGAGAGTATATACCCAAGTACACCTGGGCTACACGTTTTTCTCCATTGTTCCATGGGAAACAGAAAACCCGGATCCCTGCTCATTAGACTTGAGGCACCCTTCCATTACTTTTTTGAATTGAGTGGCATCCAATATCAAAAACTAATTTATTATAGGGTTACCATATTTCCAGCAGCAAAAAATAGGATGGGGGGATATATGATTTTTAGGGGCAGTGATATGCCCATGCCTTGCTTTTTCCCCTCACTTCTAAGACCTGCTCCCCCAGCTCTGCCAGCCCCCCCTCACTCCCAACCCACAACCCTCTGCCCCCCAGCCCTGCTGGTGCCCTGCACTTTGGACCCATAGCCCCCTACCACCTCAACCCTGCTGGTACCCCTCACTCCCGACCTGCAGAACCCTGCCCCCCAGCCCTGCCCATGCCCTGCACTCTGGCCCCACAGCCCTCTGCCAGCCCCAGCCCTGCCATTGCCTCTTACTCCTGACCCGCAGCCTCTGCCCCTACATCCCTGCTGGTGCCCCTCACTCCTGACCCACAGCACCTGTTCCCCCAGCCCTGCTGCCCAAGCAGCGCGCACGCACGCACACACACACACACACACACACACACACACACACACACACACACACACACACAGAGTCTCTTTACCTGGCTTGCCAGCCCCCACGCTGCGAGCATGTGACCTGCGACAGCCAATCACGTTGCCCGCTGCTCCCAGTCCTAAGCAGCCAGCAGAGGGAGAGCAGAGGGAACAGCAAAAAACCCGGACATTTGCTTTTATTTAAAAAACCCGCCCAAACACAGCAAAGGGGCCCAAAAAAGAGGACATGTCTGGGGAAAACCTAGACATGTGGTAACCCTACATTTATATATTACAGTGCTGGTTTCCTTGTAAAGGTGCCTGGCTGAGAGTTACTGTTCTGCCTGCTGCCATCAGCAAAGCTTTACTGGTATCAATAGTGCAACAGTGGGAAACTTTGATTTTTTTTCCCCTTAAGCACAGACACAGCCCATGTCTCATAACAATGTTTAAAATTGTTGGCAAACATGGCTTTGCCACAGTTTGCACACTTAAGAGAATACAGAAATATCCCAACAGTGTTAAAAAATAATGATTAGTATAAAGCCTAATACAAACTAGCAGTTGTAAAAAGAATTTAAAAATTCCAAATAAACAAAATCAGTACCCTCCCCATGCCCGCACAGGATAGGGAAACCTTGTTTTAACCACAATGAATATCCTTGCATCTCCACAAGTGTTTTTCCTTTAACATCTCCTAGCAGCATTACCACTAGTGTAACTTCACCACTGGTCACACTGGTCCAGCTATCAGCATTTTAAAAACTGCATAGCAAAATCTTCCTCAGAAAAGCTGCATGTGAGCTACTGCTGCTGTAAACAGAATTTAAATGAGAAAAAGCTTGACTCCTATTTACTAGGCAGAGCACTATGAATCATGAATAGCTATCTGTAAAACTCCATTTGTATACAAAGTTCCAAAGTCATTACTTAATTTATTTGGGGGAAAAATATAACTCCTAGAAAAAACAAAATAAGCAAACAATAAAAAGCGTTTGTTATTAAAGATGCATAAAAATCCAAATTAGCGCAACAAAAGGATGCTTTATGTACATGTGAAACAAGATATACTAAATAGGCTGGCTGAAAAACAATAATTCCATTTTGCAAAATATTTCAGTGTTTCAAAATCTGTTTTTGTTCCACTGTGAAACACAACAAGAACTTTCAAAAGTTTTCATGAAATAGAGACTCCGTCTCATATCCTGGGTCTAAGAAATCTTCATAGCAAAACTATTTTAAACTGGATATATATCCAGGAAGCATTTCAGCTTGTTGAAACCATTTTTAAGTCAGAAAAAAGTTTCAGCAATAATATTCTGACCATTCTAATATGGAAGGCTTGTCTGCACGGCACAGTTATGCCAATATAAACTAAATGTCATATAAAATATATAATAAAAAATTGAGTTAGGCCCCTGCCATATGTTACACTTAAGTTGTGATTAACCAGTTAAGCAGTGATTAACTGGACCAGCTAACAGAGCTCCCAACGCATAAGCACACAATGCACCCCCATGGCTGGGAGTCTGGATCAGCTGAGGGGAGTTTGATACTTGCTGCTGCAGGGGGAGCCCTGGATTGTGAGCCTGGGCTCCCCTGGTACCAGCAGTAAGGCATGATGGGATCTAATTTTTGATCCTACAGTCTCACCTTCTGCCATGCATAAGTGGCAAGGCAGGAAATTGTGCATCAGATCCCATCATGCCTTTACCTGAACATCTGGCAGGGGTCTTAATAAAACTACACTTAGTACTGTACGTTAACTTCGTAATCCAAATGGTTTATGACAGTCTTTTCTTATGACTAACCTAAGCAGAAAAGTTTTATACGTTGTACTGGTATAATTACATGGGTATAGTTAAACCAATAGGCAGTGGATGATCTTATTCTGAAATAAGAGATTTTTTCTATTTTCCACTTTATCTTAAATTGCTTTGAAAGCAAGCAATGCAAGATAAGCTGTAAAAGATGCACCATACTGAGAGAAACCCCACTGCTTGAGATATCTGAAATCAGATTGAGCAGTGCTTCAGAAGAAAACAGTACAGAAAGCAATCCTACATTCTTTGTAACTGAAGGGAAACTGACTAAATTACTTGAAGGGCCTTTACATAGGTTTCTGAAGAGAGTTTCAATCTCACTAGAAAGGAAGGAAACATTCACAATGTCAGCAACAATGAGCAATGTCAGCTCTCTCTTCCTTTTCCACTCCTTATTTTTACCCAAACTTGTTTACATTTGTTTAGAGGAATGGCTGTTCAAGTATTACTTTGTTTTACTGGATTCAAGCTACGCTGGTGTCATGATGCTCTGCTCATGGTAATTAGAAATACTGAATCAAACTCTGCTTTGGTTGCTCCAAAGAATATTGACTGCTTGAACTAAACAAAATGAGGAATCATCTCTGCCACAGCATGCAGGATATTTTCCTAAGGAACTGTTCTCACCTTCCTCTTGTGGTTCTCTGCAAAATTTTCATTCTAGCTAAGCAGTAGGATTTCCCTTCCCATCTCCTGCTATTTTGTTCAATCCCGTCTGTAGAACATGGGACCAGGAACTGGACTTCACTGAAAATTCCGTAGACATCTTGAACAAGGAGACATAATCTGCAAAACAGTGTATCATGTTCCTGTTAGCAAACTGCTCACTGGCACAAAAACATGTAGCAAATTTCAGAGACATGAGCCTTTGATGTTTCAAGAGGATCTAGCATGTAGTAAAGACATAAAACAAAACAACAGCACATCATTAAAGAATTCGCCAAATTTATTTGCAATAGATAAATGATAACAGAAACTCCAGGGCACAACTGAAAATGGGAGCAAAAACTTTATTTGGGGGATTAAAAAGCAGGAACCATTAAGTAATGCTTTGTTTTTATGTCCATAAAGAGGAATGACATTTGCTTGAAGCAGGGATAAATTTTGCAGTGGTGATAGCACAGATAACACAAAGGTGGCATAAACAAAGAAACTAGTAAATCTTGACATTTGATATTATTTTTAATATCTTTAAATTTTGGAGACAGCCCAAAAAGTGACACATAAAACACAAAAACAAGGGCCTTTCAGCCAGTAAGTTTAATATTTGTTGTGGAGAAACCCTTGGAAACTATCTTCAGGGATTTCGTAAAGAGAACCCCTAGACAAGAGTTTGATTAAGGACAGCCTACATGCAACCAGGACTGGGAAGTCTTGCTTCACCAACCTGATGGAGTTCTTTGAAGATACTCATTGTCATGACAGATAAGGCAAAGGCAGGGAAGGTTGTATTTTTAGATTTTTAAAAGGCATTTCACAAGGCTTCACACCAGAGATTAGCAGCTAATAGCATGAGTCAAGAAACAGTGGGTGAACAAAAGCTGCTACATACACTACTGGCTTACTGCCCCACGAAGAGATGGTTAAGCACAAAGTTTCTCAAAAGGGAAAGGAATTATAAAATACCTCTGAGGACATTAGTGTCTCCAATTTACAGGGACACCAAAGTCATTTTGAGAGAAAACTGCATGCTGTAGTAGATAGTAGAATTAAGACAGTTTGAGAGGGCAGATATATTGGACCCAGATCACCTTTTCACTTCTCTACAGAGGAATGGTTACGGTTAGTACGCTTGTAACAATTAGGCACTATGTGAAGTATTAATAGTAATGCTCATAATGAACTTCTGCTGTTTTATGTCAGTAAGGGATCAAAACATGGGAATAGGGAGAGTCTTGCGTCAGTGGTATGTCTTTTGCCATCCAAAAATTTAAGCAAGTTATGTGACTTTGAAAAAAATGACAATCTATATACCCATATTTATTCAAATATAAGACAAGTTTTTTTCCCCCAATCAGCATGGGGAAAAGGCTCCTCATTTTATATTCACATACAAGGAAACCTCATTAAATACATCGTCTATCCTTAAACTGCTGCCAAAAGCAGCATGTGCTCAGTAATAGAAACCAACTATAAAGCTGATTAAATACAGCCAACACTGAGCATGATTATAAAACACATGGCCCATATTGACAAACATACTAATGTTAACCTACCACAAGAATAGGTTATAGTACAACCCATCTGAATAAGCTATATAGTAGTGCTCTTGTGTTCAGTCCCCCCAGCGTCGACTCAAATCATGATGAGCAATACACCGAATACATTTCAACTTCCTCTTTACTTCCACAGCTGAGCTGCAACTTTCTTTCCCCTTTCCAATTATTCCTGTTTCTTCATCAACCTTAAATGTGAGCAAACTTCACTAAACAGGGCCCCAAACAGTTCACCCAAAACCCCTCTGTTGCTTCCTCTCTCAACCTGTCGCATATGTGCCCCTGCCCTCCATGAGGTGGAGCTGAACCAGGATGCCCTGCGCCTCATCTGCATATAAATTTTTGGAGCATCCCAAGACTCCTCACAAGGACCCGCACTTTCAGTCATAAGTGGGGAGCTAATTAACAGATGGATCCTTTGTGGGGATGTATCTGAAGTACACACACATACTGAGTAGTGCTGAGCTATAGGATCACCATGGCTTGAAATGCTTTTGACTCTGCTGGGGCCCAGGCCAGCGAACCCTATGGTAAATCATGAGCCTTTTGGCTTTGGATTGATATAAGGTATGGTTTGTACTGAGAAATACTTACTTGGTAGGAAAAAAACCATGACTATGCACATGGTTTTCCCAGTTGCAAGAGAAAACTACTTTCTAGGCAAGAGCTAGTACCTTGGCTGAGGTAAGGCATAGTTAGCTTCCCACTTTCAATGGGAAGAACTTGACTTTATGCCAGCTTTATGGAAATGGGAGACTTTTCCCTAGCTTGCTTCTGTGGCCATATGGCTAAGGGCAAAGCCAAACTTGGGGGCATCTGAACCCCAAGTCTCCAGGCTTGGGCCTGTACATAGGATGCCTGCCAAAAGATTTAGAAGCATCTGAAGCCCCAGGTGGTGGTGGAAGATGTTTACCAGTAGTAGGACCACTGATGGTTCTTGAATGACTGATGGAATTGGAATTGATTTGGCTTGGGGGACAAAAAATTTTCCTTAAAAAAAAAGCTTGTACTATATATAAGTATGAAAGTGCTGCTTGAAAGTGTGTTTATGGAGTCCTTGTGCTAAAACCTGCAGCAGTTTTGAAAAAGGTAAAATGCATCAATTCTGAATGAATTAATTTACTACAGGCATGTTTATTTCAGTCTTCAAAGTCAGAATTTTCAAATTTTCTCCTCACTTCTACGTGCTCACGGAAAGCAGGGTCTGATAGTAAGGGTGGGTGGAAGAGGCTGCAGGGGGAAGAAGTTTGGAGGGGCAGAGGACAAGGGGTCCACCTGATTTCCCAGATTTATTTTCCCTGCTGTAGCAGTGAGAGAGGGATACATTTAAGACAAAACTCCAATACTTAGATTCTATACCTGAAAAATGATAACAAATTATAACAGATTTATAATTTTTTCAGGCATAGAATCTAATTATTGGTAGGGTCATCTTATATTCAGGGTCATCTTATATTTGAGTAAATATGTTATATTCAGATCAGTAAAAATTACTAGAACTTCACAGCAAAATTTTCAAAATACCTCATTCACACCTAGTGTGGTCCAACTTGGTCTGATCAGCAGTTATGACTGCACATCTGAACTGCTGTGGGCCAAGCACCAGAACTAGGAATAAGGAATCTCTATTTCCTGTGCTCTGAATCTCCCTTCCCACACTACTAATGCTACTGCTGGGTGAAGGCAAATGCCCGATTAAACCTGGGGCCAGGGTGGAGGAGAGCAGTTTGGAACTGAACGAGCAACAAGTGGAAGGGGAGAGAGATTGGATTGGAAAGGAGTCAGGGATGAGATTAGCACTGGCTGGCCAGAGATAGGAACTGGGAACCAGTGGGATGGCCTAAGGAAGGCATAAAGAGTACTGTCAAGAGTGATGTTGTAGCTATGATGGTATAGAAATTATGTGAGGCAAGAATTTCTTAGGGTGATATCTTTTAGTGGACCAAATATGTCATTGGGATAAAGTTAGACAAACTTTTGAAAGCAAGATGTTTTTTGCCAGGTCTAGAGAGGTGTAGAAAGGAAGGTCTAGATAGACAGAGAGAGAAATATCTGATAAGGAGTTTGGCTATGAGGAAGAACTGGACTGGGTATGAGGACAGGTCAAGGGGCCTGATTTAGTGCACACAGGACCAGAGTTGAGGCAGTGGGCTTGATCTGGTACACATGGGGCTGGTGCTGGGGTCAGGGTAATGGGTCTGATCTGGTGTCGGTAGGCCGGGGCTTAAGGGCCTAATCGGACGTGAGCAGGGCCATGGCCGCGGCCACAGTATGGCATGCAGGACTAGCATGCCAGATTGCACCCTGGCTGCATGCGTGCCAGATCAGGCCCATGGATTGGATCCAGCCCATGGACTCACCCTGTATTACTCATCTGGCCCATGGGGCCAAAAGTTTGGGCATCACTGAGTTACTGCATTAGCTCAAGGGGCAAAAGTCAGTGCACTACATAGAAAAGTTCCTGCCAATGACCTATGTAGCATAACTAGGATTCCATGCATGGAATTTGTTTTCTTTTTAGTTTTTTGTTCAAAAACCCAAGAAAGTACATATTTAAAAGGTATGTTAAAATCATATTACTAGGGTTGCAAAGTTAAGCACTCAAAGTAGGAATGCCAGAATTAAGGTCCCCTGTACAACCTAGCTTGGCTTTTTTGTGAGTATGCTTTATGAAACAGTCTTTATTTACTTCAGCAAGATGCAATTTTTTTCACAGGACTGCTGCCTTATTCTATGCATACTTTGAGCAGTTCTTGCAAGCTGCCAAACAAGTCATGCTGAAAAACAGTTGCTAAACCTAAGGACTAAGTATTCTTCACAGGACATATACTTAATAAGTGAGTCTGTAATTCACAAAGGGTCTGGAGAAGTCTCCAGCAGAGGGCTGGACAGAACCCAAACTCCTGTCTATCCACTTCTGTCAGTGTTACTACAGGCCACTAAAACATAAGTTTGTTTCCTTTCTTTTCCTTCCTTGGTCAGAAGTACTGCTGCTTGCACTAATTCAGACTGTGATTGTCTGCCAAAATGAGTGACCACCAATGGCTGACTTGCCACCCATTTTATCCTCTTGCCATTTTTGGCCTTTTGGGTTTCAAATTAACATTTGACCATGTTGTACAGAATGGGATGCCTCAAATCACCGCTCAGCATGTGTGCTACTCTATCACTAAATTGAAATACAAGAGGAAAAGGCATAAGATGGACATAATTCCTGCCATAATTGATTCCCTGTCACCCATACAGGCAACCTCCACTTAGAGCTCTTAATTGGTTCCTGAAAAACTGAGCATTAAGTGAAACGAGCGTTAAGCAGAAACAAAAGTACTTGACGCCCCAAGATGGCAACCACAGTATTTTTAATGACCCAAGATGGTGACTGTGAGCGGTATAGTGAAACTTTGTGAGTGCTAAGTGAAATTAGGTATCAATTTAAAATGAGCGTTATAGTGAAACAGCATGAAGTGGGGGTTGCCTGCATCTCTTAGCATTATCCTTCTCCAGATACATGTAGGATTCAAGCCCTGGGTCCCAGCAAGCCACAGTTTAGATGCACAGATCAGGTGTAGCTATCCTTAATCTGCCACTCTTTTAAGGGGACATCAGAAAGGCCCTGGTGCAAGCCTACGAGCACCATTCTCTAAAGATTTCCAAACCAACTGATAAAAAGGCCTAACCAGAAAGGACTCCTACTTCATTTCCTACCCCTGAGGCACCATAGACCATGATTTCATAGATTTCTAGGTCGGAAGGGACCTATTAGTTCATTGAGTCTGACCCCCTGCTTTGGGCAGGAAAGAGCACTGGGGTCAAGTAACCCCAGCCAGGTGTTTGTCTAATCTCCTCTTGAACACCTCCAAGGTAGGGGAAAGCACCACCTCCCTTGGGAGCCCATTCCATATTTTGGCAACCCTCACCGTAAAGAATTTCTTCCTGACGTTCAGTCTAAATCTACTCTCCTTCAGTTTATGGCTATTGTTTCTAGTAACCCCAAGGGGCGCCCTGGTAAACAGAGTATCCCCTATTCTCTGCTGACCCCTGCCCGATGATTTATCCTCATGGAGCCTTCATGAAATCCAGAAGCACCCTGAGCTACATACCAAAAACAAAGTTTGGTTTCTCAAAAAAATAACATTTTCTGTCTCCTACTGGACCTACCATCCCTTAAATTTGCTTACCACTTTAAGCAGGGCCCACCTCAGCTAATATCTCAGACTCTTGGTCATGTGGGTGTTTAGCTGGGCATTTGATATCTTCAGCCTTGAGGTAGAATTCACTGCTTATAAATCAGCCTTAGGCCAGCTGAAAGTATAACCACAGTAAGGTCTTTGAGACATGCTTGTTACTGAAGCAAAATAACTCAGTTGTTGCTGAAGAAGTAGAACACTAAGAATATAGCATGTAAAAATAAACTCCAAATTACAAGAAGTAGTAATTGTAGACAAATTACTTGTAGCAAGGTTAGCTCCTCTACAGTTGAGTGCACAAAGTATGCTAGACTGGTTCCCTGATCAGTCAGGCGTACATTGTGGCATGGCAGTATCACTAGAGTTATAACACAAGCAATACCATGCTCATTGGTACCACATGTACATCTACTGACAAAGCTGAGCAGCATACCACTATAGCTTTGTTTACAGTGAACCTAACCCAAATATTTTTTGCATTCCTGGGAAAATGGATGTAAATGTACCCATCTCATCTTATAAGTTCATGGGGGGGGAGGAGAGTTTCCACAAAGTATCCGTGCTTCCCTACAGTACTGAGATGTGAAATGAGATTAGCAAAACAATTTATTCAGAAAACTGACTCCCAGATTGGAACTCCAAATGTACAATTTAAGAGTCAAAGATAAGAAACATCACATGCAAAATACATGGGTGTAGGTTGTAGCCATGTTGATCTAAGGACATAGGCAGACAAAGTTCTTTGGGTAAATCTGATATCTTTTATTAGACCAACTTAAATAGTTGGAAAAAAAATGTTAAGCAAGCTGGAACCCGAAAGCTTGCTTAAAATTTGTTTTTGTCTAATAAAAGATATCAGATTCACCCAAAGAACCTTGTCTGCCTAAGCACAATACATGAACTTCAAAACCAAACATTCTCCCCTTTAAATCTTTTCAGTGCAATACTACTGAAATACTGAATCACCAAACAGCTTGTATTAATCATGTACCTGCCCTATTATAATACAAGGACAGATGGTGAAAAGATACAAAGCACCTGAATAATGACAACTGACTTTCTTTTTTCATTCCCACAGCAAGAACAACAGAAAACTAATAGCTCAATCACATCCAGAAATGTATGCCTAGAACTCTTTTCATCTTAAATTGTCTAAATTCTCACAGATCCTACCACCACCAGCTCTGCCACCAAATAATGTGCAGCCTATTTGTTCCTTGAGGGTGTTGATCCAAAGCAAAGACATCTTCTAAAAAGATTTTTGCTCATCTTTTCATTTTTTCCATCTTTTTTTTGAGAACAGACTCTGTACTTGCATTATTGTTTCATTCTATAGTACTGGCCATACATCACAGCAAATACTAATTTCCTCATGAAAAGAAAGATCTAAGCAACATTTTATCCCAGATTTTTATCATTGTGAGCCAACAATCCGAGAGAAAATATGAAATCTGAATTACAAAAGAGCAGTCATGTAATCCCAAATCCAATTATGCACGATAGTCACACTTGTTTTTCTATAAGAATTACACAACGCATGTATCACAAATCCATAAAGTGCAACCTGTTAGTCCTTTTATGCTAGCTAACACTATTATGCTGTTATATATAGTCCTGAGCTATTATATATAGAAAAATCAGTTACGTCAGTGTGCATGTCTCGTGAAGAAAGATGAGAGCCAATATGCCTCACTCTCTTTCTTGAGATAATGGGTGGGAACCCTGAATAAGTATTACATTTTAAAGAAGAGATTTGGAAGAATACACTCCTGGTAGGTCAGAGACTTAGCTCCAGAGTGGGAGTAACATGGAAATAGGTATGCAGACGACAGAATAAAAAAAAGACTAAGAAAAAGGTGAGGCATGACTCATCAGTGAGAACAAAGGGTGCAAGGGCAGGGAATGATAAGAAACAAAGCAAAGATTAGTCCCTTTATTTTTGTATTTTTTAAGGTAATGACAAAGCTAGTCTGAAGGTAAAGCTTGGGAAGATTTTGCTAATTCCTAATAGCCCTGGGGGATGGGGAGAGTGTTGAAGGTGAGGCTCATTACTCTGCATCATTCCTATGACTAGTAACATTTAGGACTAAATATTCCCCACTAGAACATTTGGAGAAGATTATAAGATTACAAAGCTATGCTCTTTCTTAATTAGTCATCAATCATGGTGAAGGAACAAAATTGTTTTCTACTTATAAAAAGAAACATAACGTCCATCTGTGGGACTGACTTGTATCATGCACGGGTCTCCTGGAAGGGCTGGAGTGAACACAGCTCTCTTGAATGTAACCAACCACTTCCAACATCCAGAGAAGGCCAACAAAATAGCTCCTAGAAAGGAAAGAGAGCCTGGGTATTTACATGATATGTCTGAGGGATGGGAGCGGAAGGCTGGTACTGGCTGAAGAAAACTGTCTTAAACTAAACTAAATTTAATTGTGCATTATCATGTTAGGAGTAAAACTGCCAGGACTTCACATACTTTTTTGTTTGTATTTAAGGAAGTAGTGCAGGCAAGAGAGAAAGGTGGACAAAAATGCACGTAGGCAAATCCCCCTAAAAATCTTCCACAGTGTCCACAAGGGACAGAGGTATGTGCTGTTTGGAAAGAGAAAGAAAGAAAGAAAGAAAGAAAGAAAGAAAGAAAGAAAGAAAGAAAGAAAGAAAGAAAGAAAGAAAGAAAGAAAGAAAGAAAGAAAGAACGAACTGGGGAGATAATGGAGGACGAGGGAAAACGCACACCACGATTTGCTCATCCTTGAGCTAAACCATCCAAGCTAGGCTGCTGTTGATTTTTTTTTTTCTCTCCTGGGGAAGATTTCTTATCTCTGACTGAGGTGTGGTCCTAGCAGAGGCATAAATCACATATACATAAAAACATACACAGACAACCCCCCCCTCTGTCTTAATCACCACAACACTGCCTACACAATTCCAATTCAGTAACTTGTCCAGTCAAGTCTCAATGTAGCGCTACTTAACTTCTGCTAGGATGGCTTAGATTCAAACTCTTACCTTCAGAACACCACCTAGGTTGGATTTAGCTTGTATGAACCTTATGCATCCTTACAAAAATTCATTCACCCTGAGGTAAATGCAAGCTGTCCCTCTGTTCATGGTACTGTACCATGCCTGGAAGATATATCTGAACACACAAGGACACCATGATCATCTTGTTTTTGCTGTAATGCCACAAAGATTCTTCTGTAAAAGGCACCATATGCATTGGACCACACATTGCTGCTTGTCTCCATTTAAACTATGAATATTTAGTCATTACACAAAACTTTTCATCTGTAGATCACAATATACCTTGTAAAGAAGAATACAAATCTTCACCCTAACTTTACAGATGGGGATAAAGCTGACTTCTAACATGAACTCTGATGGCAGGTTGGTGGCTGAGCTGGGAAGAGAATCCAAGTCTCTTACTTTCCAGCCCAGTGACCTAGATGTTGGACAACTATAAAGCATTTACATTTCCTGAATAAATGTCACTTAACAACCTGTAAAGTATTCAGAAGATCAAAAAGATAATGATTCTCTTTGAAAATTGGAGGTTTATGATCATTTCAAAGCAACACTCATGATCATTTAATTTTATCAGAGAGATACAGAGGTGCCCAGAAGGCAGTAGAGGAGCAAGTGATTCAGAGTTCATGGATCTGATGCAGAAGTGAAAGACCATACAGTTCACATTAGATACACATGTTCTGTGCTTCTACATACAGTTCACATTAGATACATATGTTCTGTGCTTCTAATTCTAGAGCCTGTACCTACAAAAGCACTAGATGAAGTAGCATGTCATGAATACAGACAGAGAAATACGTGAATTTTATCTGTAAGCATCTAGAGCAGTAGTGATCTCTAGAATAGGTAGAAAATACTGTTAGCAGGCACCTCATTATGTATGTAGGACAATATTTATATTACAGACAATGACACACTCTTCAATATCCTTATTCAAATAACCACAGCAAACATGTTATTTTGAATTTATCTTATCATTTTTATTGAATGCTAAAAAAATAGACCATTGATTTATTTTTATTCATTTCCTCGAAAAATCAATGACTGTAATTTGCACTAGAAATTTAAATCCACGATCCACTAGTTTTCATGACCTCAGTCTGCCTGGTCACTTTTCCCATTTCCCTACGTAGATTCTCTCTCTCACTGACTGTTGGCTACCGCTACACTTTAAGGAGAAGCCTCTATGGAAAACTGTTTCTGCAGACATACTGATTGGCAGGAGCCATGCAAAACAGCATATACAGAGTAAGTGGAGCTGCACACTAATGTAAATGTTCTACCGTATACTACAACAACTTAAAAGACAGAAATCCATGCATGTTCCCTGACAATATACAGTGGATACAGAGAGACTACGAAAAACTTTCTACAGCATTCATCCTACATAAAAAGAAGAAATGGAACAAATTACTCCAAGAACAAGCTCCCCAGCCACAAAACAACCATCAGAGGAACAACACCAACACCTTACAACATTCCAACCTCAGACTCGATGAAACTGAAAGCAACAACCAACCCACAAATATTATCACTCTCTCCACACACACACTTACCAAAACTGAAAAATCTGTCCTTTCTAAAGGCCTCAATTTCTGTCCAGAAAAATACCCTAACAAAATACTTCAATGTGGAGAACTAGAAGAATTCGTCCGACGCCTGCGCCTCAAAGAATATTTCCACAACCAAACTGAACCCACTCCCAACAACAACTCATCCTCTGACAACATTCAGGAAAGGATCAATGCCAAAAAGCTCAAAAAAACATCAGACTGGACACCTCGCAGTGGATGAAACCTTAACCTTGACCGCTACATTGACTGCTTCAGGGAAAGAATGAACAATGAAATAATCACCAACACACACCACCACAACAACCTCTCTACCAGAGAAAAAGGCCATAGAATCTCTAAGATCTAACCACCAAATAGTAATAAAACCAGCAGATAAAGGAGGAGCCGTAGTCATCCTAAACCGTGAGGATTACATAAAGGAAGCCAAGAGACAGCTCTCTGACACCACCTACTACAAAAGAACTACAAGAAGATCCTACTCCCCTTTTCACCAAAAAACTCAACAATACCATCAAATCATTTCCATCAAGACTACAAGAAAAACTAAAGACCTTGATCCCCCCGCTACCTAACCCGGGGACTTTTTACATGCTCCCTAAAATCCACAAACAAGGGAACCCTGGCAGACCTATCATATTCAACCATGGGACCCTAACTGGGGAAATATCAGGTTTTGTTGAATCAATCCTAAAATCGCTCGTCACCCATAAAGCAAGTTTTGTACAAGACACTACAGACTTTCTACGGAAACTTAAAAACAAAGACCACCTTCCCAGCAACACACTCCTAGCCACCATGGACGTTACCAGCCTATATACCAACATCCCACACCAGGATGGCATCCAAGCCTGCCTTACATATCTACGGGAACAAGATTACAACTCAGAATACAGGCCCAAAGATATTACTAACCTTATACACTTCATCCTCACACACAACAATTTCACTTTTAATAATCAACACTTCCTCCAGACGATGGCAACAGCTATGGGCACTAAAATGGCCCCACAGTATGCCAACCTTTCTATAAGCCACCTGGAAGAAGACTTCCTCAAGAACTGCACCATCAAATCCTTTCTATACTTAAGATACATCGATGACATCTTCATCATTTGGACTGAAAACCTACAATCTCTGTAGTTCCATCAGAAATTCAACAATCACCATCCCTCCATCCAACTTTCTTTAGAATACTCCAGCACCAACATCTCCTTTTTAGACACAATGATCAGTATCCAGAAGGGTAAAATACAGACCACAGTATACAAGAAACCCACAGACCAACATACATATCTGCGCAGAACCAGCAATCACCCTAAACACACCAAAAAAGCTGTAATATACAGCCAAACCCCCAGATACCACCGCATTTGTACTGAAGAGAACACCCGGGATTGCCACCTCACCAATCTGAAAAAGGCTTTCACCCAACAAGGACACTCCTCCAGAGAGGTAGATCGCATGTTTGAAAGAGCCACCTGGATACCACGTGAAGAACTGCTGCAGTACAGAAGAAAACCCCCCACAAATCGCACACTGCTGGTTATGACATATCACCCCTCCCTTGAACCTGTACGGAAAATCCTCAAAAAATTGCAACCCATACTAGACAGACACCCTATTCTTAAAAAGATCTTCCCAGAGCCACCCATCCTAGCCTTCAAACAAGCACCGAACCTCGCCAACCTCATCACCAGAAGCAAACTTCCTCAAGCCCAGAACACACCAAAAGGATCCAGACCGTGCCATGACAAGAAATGCAAAACCTGCCCCCACATCTCCACCACCTCCACTATTACTACACCCCACAACAGAGCCATCAGCATCACAGGATCTTACAGCTGCACCTCCAGAAATGTAATATACCTCATCCAATGCACCAAATGCCCTGATGGAAAATATGTAGGAGAGACCAGACAACAACTGCGCACCAGAATGAGCGCACACTGGAAATCCATCAAAGACAGAAACACCCAATTACCGGTGGGGACACATTTCTCACAGGAGGGCTATTCTCTCTCCAATCTCTCAGTCCTGATCCTCAAGGGAAACTTACACAACACTTCCCAGAGACGAGCCTATGAGCTCCATTTCATCAACCTCCTGGATACTAGAGATCATGGACTAAGCATAGACATTGGATTTTTGATACATTACAATCTGCCTGGCAACTGACTCCCCAGCCCAGCCCCCGGCTTGTTTACTTTTCATTCCATCCAGGAAGAGCACACACCAACTGCTGCAGCTTCATAGATTCATAGATTCATAGATGTTAGGGTCGGAAGGGACCTCAATAGATCATCAAGTCCGACCCCCTGCATAAGCAGGAAAGAGTGCTGGGTCTAAATGACCCCAGCTAGATACTCGTCTAACCTCCTCTTGAAGACCCCCAGGGTAGGGGAGAGCACCACCTCCCTTGGGAGCCCATTCCAGACCTTGGCCACTCGAACTGTGAAGAAGTTCTTCCTAATGTCCAGTCTTCCTTAGCCTGACGAAGGGTTTTTGAACCGGAAAGCTTGCTTAATAAATATTCTCCAACTATTTGGGTTGGTCTAATAAAAGATATCAAATTCACCCAAGGAACCTTGTCTGTCACTCAGTGTGAAGCATGTCAAACATGTGGAAGAGCTAAATGTAAGTGAGAGGTAATGGTAATGGCAAACAACTTGGAAATGGAGGGCTGTTTATATTTGTAAGGACAAAAGCACACAGCTTAAAGACTGAATCAGCATTTTTTCAGCAGCATACTTTTTCCATATGTTATCTTTATACAGAACTGGTGTATTACTTTACATGTTTTTCACCCATACTCTCAGAAATTTACTTTCTAGGTCAAAACTACTGATATTTCTACCTTTTATTCTGACACCAAGGCTGCCACCAAATCCCCTCTGACTCTGAATCTTCTCTTCTCTAGGCTGAACAAATCCAAGTCTCTCATCATATAGCCTGCTCTCCATAACTCTAACCATATGCATAGCCCTCCTTTGGACTCTCTCAAGCCTCTCCACATCCTTCCTAAAGTGTGGTACCCAGAACTGGACGCACTACTCCAGCTACAGCCTCACTAAGGCTGAGTAAAGTGGGAGGATGACATCTTTAGTCTTGTTTGAGATGCTGCCAGTATTTTATTTGCTTTTCTGGCTATGGCATCGCATTGGTGGCTCGTGTTCATTCTTACAGTCTACCAAGATCTCCAGGTCTCTTTCGGTTGTGGTGCAACTAAGTGTAGCACTGATGAGCCTGTAAGCATGCTGCGGGTTGTTTCTCCCCAGATGGAACACCTTACACGTCTCGGTGTTGAACATCATCAGGCTTTGATCCACCCACCTTGTGACCCTGTCCAGATCAGCTTGTATCCCAAGCCTATCCTCCAGCATGACCATAATTTGGTGTCATCTGCAAACTTTGCAGTCCACTTTTAACACTCAAATCCAAATCATTACTAAATATGTTGCAGCTGGAAAACTGTGTCCAGTTCTGGGCACCACAATTCAGGAAGGATGTGAGGAGGCTTGAGAAAGTCCAAAGGAGGGCTACGTGTATGGTTGGAGGTATGAAGAGCAGGCCATATGATGAGAAGCTGAGAGACTTGGGTCTGTTCAGTTTGGAGAAGCGAAGACTCAGAGGGGTCTTGGTGGCACCCTATAAGTATATAAGGGGCGCATATTGGGGACTGGGAGAAGGCCTGTTCACTAGGGCTCCCCAGGGGAAGACGAGGACCAATGGTCATAAATTGCTAGAAGACCACTTTAGATTAGACATAAGGAAAAACTTCTTTACAACTTGAGTATTCAGGGTCTGGACTAGATTCCCCCCAGAGGTGGTACTTTGGATATCTTCAAAAAATGCCTGGACACTCACCTTGCTGGGATCATCTGACTCCAGCAGTCCTTCCTGCCCAAGCACAAGGGGGCTGGACCTGATGATCTCGAGAGGTCCCTTCCAGCCCCTAACATGTATGAATCTATGAACTATATGGGTGTCAAATTCATCTGACCTTGCAGGTTGAATAAGGATTGCTGGGTCAGTTTGGAGGCCAGACTGAGACCAACCCCTTGTACAATGCCCATGGCAGCATGTGCTGACCCCAGGGCTTACTGTGCACACAGCATGCAAGGTTGATATGGGGTGTGCGCTACCCGCAGCATGTGGGTTGGACCCAGTGCTGCAGGCAACACAGGGGGTTGGGCTGGGGCCCTGCACGCAGCGCATGCCCTGGAACCCCTCTACCATGTACAGCACCAGCTCTAGCCCATGTGCTGCAGGTATCACACACCCCATGCCTGCCCCATGTGCTGTGCTGCACTGGTTGTGTGCACTGCATGTTGCACAGGGGGCCAGCATAAGGCACATGCTTTATGCAGTGCCCTGTTGGACTAGTCCTGTGCACAGGTTCTGGCACAGTTTGGTCAGGACTGGGCCCAGCACCAGCACACAGAGCCAGTCACAGACTGTCACATGCAGCAAAAGCCACAGATGGACCCCCTGTGCTATGTGCAGGATGCATGGTACCCATTCCAGCCCGTGCACCGGATGCAGCACACAGGGTCAGGGCCAGCATGTGCGGTTGGTCCAGCAACCCACAGGGTGGGATCAAGCGTGACATGAGTCTACAAGCCAGATCCTGCTGCACATAGGCCATATGTTTGCCACCCCTGTTTTATTCTATATACATTTTTGTTTAAAAAACAAACATTCCTTTCATCTTTTCAAGGAGAAAATCAAGCCTAAGTTACCATTCAAAACAGTTTACAGAGATGCATTTGGCAAAATATTTTCAACATTATAAGCTTGTTTTGGCTGCTTTAGACTCCTGACTGAATACTGATTTATTTTTTCCATTAATAGCTTTAGCCAGAAAAAATTACATCAAATATAAAAGTTTCCAGCAAACTGTTTTGGCATGCAGAAAGGGTTAAAAACTAGTTTACTGGTCCAAATGTTTATCCAGTAAGCAATCCAGTAAGACACCATTTTCTTCTTCTTTCCCTCCATCCTTCTACCCTCTCCTGCAACACACATAATTTATTTGTAACTTGCCAGAATCCATTCTGCATACCTCACCTGGATAAATTCTTAGTTATACAAAAAAATGTACATCCATTTGCATCTTCAACATGCTTCATACTTTTTAGGCACGAGCATTGCTATAAAATAACTACGAACAAAAAGGACATTCTAGGGCTAGGGACAGACATTATACATAAACTAGTTTAAGTGATCAGAAACTGGTTTAAACCTATAGCAGAACAGATGTTCAGTGCACATAAAATAATTTCAAAATGGCCAAAACCAGCTTGAGTTAAACCTGGTTGAATGTAGTATCAGATTTAACGGATTGAGCTCAAACTGTCCCAGACCCCCTCCTGGTTTAAACTAAACCAGAGTCCCCCAGCATCCCAGCATGCTTTCTGGGCTGGGCTCTTTACTCCAGCAGAGCAGGACTGGCCCCACCCTTCTTCTCTCCAGCACTTTTGGTAAAATGCAGGGGTTTGGGTTTTTTTGGTTTTTTTTTGGGGGGGGGGGAAGGGGAAGGGGGGAGTAACATCTGTAAGCAGCCACAACGAGATACACAGTGACTATCATGCAAGATAATGTCCCATATACAGAACCTGAATAAAATGTTTCCTTCACAGGGTTGTTGTGAGAATAAATATTTAGGAAGAGATAGTGATAAAGGCTATATAGGAATCTAGGACAGTTTTCTCAACCATCTTGGGTTCAAGGCACCACTAACTGGACTTGAGGCACCCCCTCCATAACTTTTGTGAACTGAGTAGTACCCAACTGTAAAACCTAATTTATATATTACAGTCCTTACTTCCTCACTAAAGGGGCAGGCAGTGGAGGTGAAAGATGGGCCAGGTGAAGAAAAGCCTGAGCCTGCACTTATCTGCTTATCTCCTCACACAATGGGGCACCGTGGATGAGAATCAAGGACTTAGGAAGCCAGATTCTGCAAGTCCTGTCACAGGCTGCACACTAACTTCTGTTAAGGAGACTTTTTATAGAGAGGGCAGTATCAAACCTATTCCTTCTGAGATACAACACCATCCTTCAGAGCACTTTACCAAAGCACATGGTGAATGCAGCAGCTGAAACAGAATGAAAATGATGTAGCTCTAGTGGTGGCATCATTTCATCCTTCAACAGCATGTTATTTGTGGATACATTGGATTCATTTTTAAACCACATGGACTATGAATGGCTGTTTGAAGAATTTATACATGTGTTACAAAATGACAAAAAAAAAAAAAAAAGGAAAGAAAAGAAAAGATTGGCCCCTCATTCTGAAGAATGACAGAACACTCCCAAATGCACCCTGGATGGATCATAAAATATAAAACATTTGTTGCTTCATTGAACATGTAAGGTGAGTAATGTAATAATAATAATGTAGGGTTTATTACAGAGTTGCCTCTGCATTCAGGAAGAAATCCTTTCTGCTGTTTTTAATGCAACATCATTCCACTGAAATAGCACTAAAAATTTCTATTATTCATCAAAATAAGCAGCAGAACAAGCAACAAAGAAAAACAGAAGTGAGGATCACTGGGGACCTTTTCTTTGGCGAAAATACAGCTCAGCTCTTTCTTGAAGTTTCTGTTTTTCACCCTTGTTGTTTTTCCTCTTCATGCTCCTTCATTGGCTGTGTTTAATAGGTGTGTGTCTGAGCGAGGAAGACAGAGTGTGTGGAGACTGTTTACAAGAGTTATGGTAGCAGTTCTCAGCAGTCCATGGAGAATTCTAGGAAATTGCTCCTGTTATTTTATTCTAGGTCAATGTCAGCTCATGACAGGCAGTAAAGATCACACAGGACAGCTCGCTCAATCTCACAATCCTGGAGAGAGGCCTCAATGGAGCGAGAAAGCGAGCAAGCTGCGAGTGGGCGGAGTGCCTTCCCAGCACTCTACCAACCACAGCACAAGGAATTATGATAAACACCACTCTGGAAACCAGATACAACAGTACATTGTGTTCTTCTTTTCAAAAACAACCAGACTTCTCCTCACTTAAAGTAAACAGTTAATCCTGTTTATCTTTTTTCTTGATGAGTTGTTAACAAAACAATCTCTTCTGCACAGAAAATGAAAGATTTTCCCCTAAAATTCATCCTGATATTTTTCTCTTAAGTAGAAAAAAAAATCAAGCCAATATGTAAACTTTCTACTATCAGCAAGCAGTGAAGAATAACAATCTTTCTTGGCTTAAACTGACTTAACAGAATGATGCCAAAAACTGAATGAGACCTTTCCCTCACTTGCATATTTTATATTGGAAAACTTAAACCCCAAACACAGTGTGCTATTTATCTCATTTAACTACTCCTTTCTGACATGAACAAGCACAATTGTTCTATCCAGTGTCTTACTGGGCTGAGTAAATGGTGCATTGTATGCATGCAATTGACTCCTAGACTGGGATATTTTTTGTCAGTTGTGGTTTGAGGAAGAAAAATAGTCAGAGACTATTGTATGTAGTTTACTAATCATGAACTGATAAGATGGTTGCTTTTCTCTTTTCAAAATACGTGCTCATTGTGCAAATTCATCCTGTTCTTGACTTTACATTTTAAGGCTGACTAATTAGAAAAGCAGATGGAATTCATTATCTTGTTTTGATGAAGCCACCACACTACTACCTATTAACTACTTATTACTAGTGAGTCCCTATAGGGGGGGACTCAAGGCAATGCGTTTTTCAAACAGAATTTCAATTTTTTAGCACCAAAGAATTAAAAAGTAATGAAATACAAATATTTTAAATATTTTAAAGAGAAAAACCTCTTTTTTAGCTTCTTAGGCTAGGGACAGACATTACACATAAACCAGTTTGGGTAATCAGAAACTGGTTCAAACCTGTAACAGAATAGACATTCAGTGCACATAAACCAGTTTGAAAATGGCTGAAACTGGTTTGAGAGAAAACTGGTTGAATGTAGTATCAGACTTAATTGATTTGGCTCAAACCAGTTTATGCAATGTCTATCCCAAACCCCTTGCTGGTTTCAGATAAACCAGACACCCCCAGCATCCCAGCATGCTCTCTGGGCTGGGCTCAGCTCTCTGCTCCACAGCAGGGCTGGCCCCTCCACTCTGCTCCCTGGCTGCAGCTCGGCAGAGACTTGCAGGCACAGCAGCGTCTGCCTGGCTTCTCCCTGCTAAGCGGAGATTCTTCCCCCCTCCCCTCTGCCTTACGCAGACACTTCAGCATTAGCTAGCACACCACATGCTGGCTACAGTCGGTGCTGTGGAAGACTACCAAGGCAGACAGGCTATTTGGAGTTAATCAACAGGTAGCTTAATGTCCTTCCTTGGAAAAGCTGTTTAAGAAGAACTGTTTGCTTCCCCACTCCCCCTCACCACTGCCTGCTAAGCAGGAAATTCCCCCTCCCCTCTGCCTTGTGGAGAAGTGCCTGTGTATTAGCTAGAAGACCACAAGCTGGCTATGGTGGGTGCTGAATCAACAGGCAGAATCAACAAGTACCAGGTAATGTCCCCTTGTTATTTCCTTAATTGGGTGCTAAACACTGTTATCAGCTGGGCTTATCAGAGCTCATGCTGGAGCCTGGCCACACCCCCCTCCGCTTTGGGAGGGCTGCTCTAGCACCCCTGGTCTTCTAGCCTAAGCCACTGCAGGTATGTGCCTGCATTTCTTGGATGTCTGTCCAGTTACAAAACTGATTTAGACCAGCCAGGTTAGACTAACCTGAAAAGACTGAATCAATTCAGGCTCACACTTTTTTAATGTCTGTCCCTAGCCTTATAGTCACAAACATATATAATATACAAAACCGTTTTGGGGTGGGTTATTTCTTTCTTTCTTTTGATTAGCTTATAAATCCCGAGTTTAGGATTCTGCATTTCCTAGGAAAACAGATGTCACCAATGGTCAGGGGCACAGTAAAAGCTTGGAACTTTTAACTGAGCAGGTAAGAAAATGGGATTAATTCTCTCTATTTTTTTAAATGTTTACTTTCTAAGTTCTACATGAATAAAATATTTTAAAATAATAAAAGATCCTAAACAGTTTTGCATTTTTTTTTAAAGCTCTTGCATGAACCCGACTCATAATTCTTACATCGATAGAATGAACCAAGTAACCCTATTTCCCATCATAGAAATCAGATCCAGAAAAGGCAGAAAGAATGAATGGGTCATGGTCAGATTATATGTATTGTCTGCCAAGAAGTTATAGCCACTTGGAAAACTTCTGGGAAAAACAAACTTTGTCTTTATGCCTTAAGAACCTATAGTAGTATACTAATAAGCTAAGAGACTAAGGGGTATGGACAAGAGTTCATTTGCAGCACTACAAAAATGTAGCACTATTGGTCTGTCCAGGCATTTAAGGTCCCTGGCCAGAGAACTACAAGATCACTTCAAAGGCAGGCTCTTCACAGTCCCTGCCTGGGAACCCCCCTCCCCAAATCCTGTCAGTGAGGCAGTCAGGGCAGAGAGGCTGCCTCTGCTGAAGCTGCGAACAGGAGGCTTCAGCCCCACCACGACCCCTATTAGCAGTTGCTACCACTGGCATCCCGTTAACAAAGTGACAACAGTTGGTGGTGCTGTCTGCATGGCCCCCTCTGGTTGCCTATGGAAGTGAAGGAAGGAGAGTGAAAGACTGTGTGATATCAGGGGTGCTAAGAGGTGCACTCCAAGACTGATGGTGCACTCCAAAACTGACAAGTTTGTATTTGAAAGTATTACTACTGTATTTACTTGAATCCAAAATAAGGCTTTTCCCCCCATTCAACATGGGTAAAAGCCCCTTGTCTTGGATCTGAGTACAAGGTGAGGAGAGAGGGTGTAGGCAGTTGCAGTTACTGCTGCAGCAGCAGCTCCAACTCCAACCCAGGCTTGGGGCCAGCACTGGAGCTGCAGCTACTGCCCTCCCCTTGCCACCTGCCTCCTATAGCCTCTTTCCCTCTTCCTGCTTGCCTCTGACCTTTCTCCCCTTCCCTGCCACTTATCCCCAGCCATGGGTTCAGGTCCAGCCTCACTCTGGCCCCCTGCCACATAGTGCCTCTGGCTTCTGCCTGGCCAGGTTGCAGCAGTTGTGTCAGCGGCAGCAGGCACCAAGAACATAGATACCATGGTGTAGGCAGGTGTCTGGGGGTGTAGGCATTGGGGAGAGGCTCTTGGCAGGGTGGGCAAGGGGCAGAAATCAGGCTGCCTGACTCCCCCACAGCCTGCCACTTGGTTGTCTCCATGCTGCTACTTTTCCTACTGCAGCAGTTGGGGGGACAAATTTAAGATGACCTTCCAATAATTAGATTATGTACATGGAAAATTTTAACAAATATATACATTTTCCATGTAAAGAATCCATGTAAAGAATTGGGGAGTCATCTTGGATTCAGGTAAATGTGGTCTTCTGTAGCACTACAAATGCACATTTAGCACTACAAATGTAATACTTGCCCATGGCCTAAGTCTAGGCTATAAAGTTGCACCAGCAGGATTCCAGTTCCACTAACAAACACTAGATGTGTTCACACATAAAATACCTGTGCAGCAGCAAAACCTTCCACTTCTGTCAAGTGGAGTAAAGCTTTGACCATGGCTTAGCAGCCTACTGAAGGCACAGGAAGACAATCCTGTGCCTTCAGCCATCTGTTGTGGTTCATTCAGCAGTCAGTGCCTTCCCAGAGTGGAGCGTTGGCAGTATTAGCAGCTGCCGCTGAAATCTGAAAGCTTCATATGTGAGCATGCAGTACTCCCTACCTGCTCACAGAATATTTCTATGCACCCTTTTTCATGTTCACTTTCATGTCACTTTGGATAGACTGACCACAGTTTTGCCCTCTTTTAGGGGAGACTGTGACAGAACAATACAGAGGGCCAGGATGGAACTAAGATTATCAAGAGAGAAAGCAACAGCAGGTGAAGATGTAGGATACTGAATTTAAAAATATGAGGACCAGGAGGAAATCTGTGTTCTGATGCTGCCTCTTCCCCATTCCATCTTTTCTCTCCATTCTCAAAATGAGGGACTCATGGCAGACATCTAGGAATTTTTCAGAGGGAAACTGTCGATCTTTGGCAACACTAGTATACTAGAGAGAAGTCAATGTTACTTGTGACAGGCATCTGATAACGGCTAATATTTTTACTAGATCTGTTTGTAATTTTTCAACATAACTTCTTTATTTTTAAAATAAAAAATGTGGATACATTAAAACCAACATTTTTCTTTGGGGTTAGATTGTTTTGACCCTTTTTTGGGCATAACAAAACATTTGAAAAAATTCTCTTATGCTGAAATGTTTCTCCATTCTGACATTTTCAAGATGGAAATTTCCTATTATTCAGTTCAAAGCAATTCTCTCTTTCAATATATACGCTAATTCTAAAAATGGTTATTTATATTTCAGTTTTTAAAAAAAATCTAGATGCTAACTTTTTATGCTTATTCAGGACAGATCTCAAAGTTTCACTATACTGAATATTTTGCATAATGGCAAAACAGCTTCCCTTCCAATTCTCATTTTTATTCAATTGGCAAATACCTATCTGTTACAAACTAATTTTGTTGACACAGTATGTGACAGAGTAAGTCCTTCTGGATACACAGTGTCCAGGAAGTATGGTACACGAGGGCAGCAGCAAATCTGTTTCTACTGCACTGTAAATAGTAGTATACAAGTTTCTATAAATATAAAAAGTTATTTGCATATCACAAGCCTCTAGATAGTATACACAGTGCTTGAAAAGATAAAAACCTCCCATGGTCTAGTCTGCAGTTCACTACACCTTTGATTGAGCTGCTTCAACCAACCAGGGTGCAAAATCCTTCTGAAAAAGCTTTCCTTAGAAGCCTAAGAAAGACAGAGCCAGAAAAGGAGAAAAGTTAACATTTCTCTTTCCCTGATATAACTAGTCACAAAGTACAATACCAAGGCAAATAAACAACCTCTAAATTTACTTCACAATAAACAGAAATAGGCTGGCATCTACACTTGCAGGTGTTAAAGTGCATTAATGCTGCATGTTGACCGACTTGGGACTAAAGTTAGTTCCAAGTTAGTCCACACACGCAGTGTTACTGTACAGTAAGGCATCTACATGTGTGTTACTATATAGTAACTAATCAGGTATGAATTTGATACCGTCATGATTCAGGTATCAAATTACGCTCAAGTCAGCGTAAGTCACCATATTTCCTGTGCAGTACGGGCATGCACGTGTAGAGATGCACCCATACTGAGCACTAATTTCAGTTACTGCACAGTAAATATGCATGTGAAGATGTGTCCACTGATGTTAATAAGTCTTTCCACTGATTTCAATGGGTTTAATTTCAGTCTCTTTACAAAAATTATACAAAATATTTCTGAGTATGTATTGAGGCATCAGCAAAAATATTTCTTTATCTTGTTTTCACTTAGTCTTTCACTGAATTTATTTCACCTCCATTAAGCTTATCTATATTAACAATTAATCAGAAATAGCTATTAACATATTATAACTTTAAAAATAAAAATTACTCATTCACTTTCCTATACTTACAACAAATACATCTCTGTAACAGTGGCAAGAGGATAATTGTTCAGCAGAAACATGCATGACAACACATTGTATATGTCTGCCCCTATAACATAAATGAGCTTGATTTTTACATATTAAAATTTATAACGCTAACAATGAATAACATTTATAGGATCACTAAAATGTAGAGCTGAAAGGGTTCTTAGAAGATCATCTAGTTCAGCTCTCTGCTCAAAGCAGGATCATCCCTGACTGAAACCATCCCAACCCAGTATACATCTAACCTGCTTCTTTTACTGCTTTGCACTACCCAACATACAATAGATAATCTCTCATTCCTTGTGTTACATTGAGTGTAATAAAACATAAAATTTTATTTATACACACACACACACACACACACACACACACTATCCATATAAGAGGATACAAGTAACTATAATTATTAATATAGAATAACATTTACAATAAAATTTAAATTACCATAAATACTATAGTTTTTCTTACTTTAATACATCAGTACATGCTTTTAGTCTACAAAAGGGCACTTGACAGACAAGTTGCTGAGAAGGATCAGCTCAAGATGAACCAGCAATGTGATGCAGTCATTACAAAGCAAATGCAGTTTTGGGTTGCATTGTATTTATGACATGGGAGATCATAGAACCACTGTAATTCAGTGCTAGAGTAATGTGTGCAAGTGTATTCCAGAGCCATCCACCTCACAAGGAAACATGTGCCCAAGTTGCAATAGAACCTGTCGATCCCAGATTGACTTTATCATCTGTCTTTGGACCCACAGATAAGGCAATCATAGAAGATAATCATCCTCGACATCTGCGAGGCATTGCAGATGATTGCCAACGAGCATGTGGAAACATGTATTCCACAATTTAAGATGTGAAGAAACTAGAGAAGGAAGATTCAGAGATGAGCAACAAAGATGAGAAACAAGTTAGTATGCAAGCTGTGTGAGGGAAGGCTGAGAGAAATAGGTGTAGTTTAGTTTGGCAAAAAAGGAGATTAAGGGGGGACCCGACAGCAGGACATGAAGCAATAGGTTTAAACTGCAGCAAAGAAGATTTGGATTTAATCTTAGTAAAAAAAACGTCCTTACTGCTAGAACAGGGACAGGCAAAATACAACTTGTGGGCTGGATCCGGCCTGCCAGGCCATTCTATCAGGCCCACTGGGCCCCTAAAAATTTTAGAAAATTAATATTTATCTGCCCTTGGCTGCCTGTCAAAGATGACAGGAGCCAAGGGCAGTATGACCCAGGGGAAGCTACCAGCAGGATCAAGTGGCTGCAGAAGCAAGGCCTGGTGGCCTCGCTGCCCCACACACACACACACACACCAGCCAGAAGCCCTGTGTGGAGCAGAGCCTTCTGCCCTGGGCCCCTGGGGCTGTTCCTGCCTCCCTGTGATGGAGGGAAATTCAGATGGGAGGGTGGGGTGGGAACTGCAGACAATCACTCCAGTGCTCAAGGTTGGGCTGACCTGGTGGCCCGCTGCTGCCACCGCTCTCCTCCACCCCAGGATGCAACAGTAGTCGGCCTGGCCCCTGCAATTCTTGGCTGCCCCTGTGTGGTACCGGCTGGGCCTATCTGGCTCCTGCTGCATCCTGTGATTTCAATGTGCAGCTGGGATGTGGTGCTGGAGCAGCGAGCGTGAGGGTGGGGGGACAGGGAAGTGGCAGAAGGACAGTGGTGGTGGGGGGAGGTGGGAAGTGGATGCGAGCAGGAGCACAGAGCCACAATGGTGCCCTGAGGCCAGGAGCAGCAGGAGCCCAGGCTCAGAAGAACACTGTGAGAGGGCTCTGACTGCTGCAGGGGGGCTTTGAGAAATCCTTCTCCTCTACACATGCCACAACCCTCCTCAGCCACCCTCCCCCCATACACTCACAGCCCCCCACAAACCCCATACCCACCCACACCACATATTCACACACACCCCACATGCCCCCCACCCCATATATACACCTCCCCACACCCCATACACACAAACGTAATCCCACCCACCCACACCACCCTACAATATACAAGAGTAAGACTTCATTTTAAACTATTGTGCAATCACCTCTGTGTACACTACATAAACGCATGTAAATCAGGACAAAAATATTTTTTAAAATCAAATTAATGAATGTTGTAGTAAATGTTTGATTCTTAGAATATAATTTTGTATTTTTCTGGTTCTGAGATGCCAAACCGTTGCTGAAAGGAGTACTTTGGGGGGGGGGAAGAGGAGGGACTTCCAGTGGCAAAGGTCCCCCTAGGGGTAGGACTTCCGGTCCCAAGATGGCGACCAGGGGGTGGGGTACCTGTCAAGGGACAGGGCTTACTTGACAGCTTGCCAAAACTCGGTAAGTGGCCCTCCGCACAAGATAATTGTCCGCCCCTATGCTAGAACAATAGGACAGTGGAACAAACTGCCCAGGGAAGTTGTGGAACATCCTTCATTGGAGATTTTCAAGGAGGCTGGATAAGCATTTCTCTTGTATAATATCAACAGCTTGTATTCTGCATTTTTGCTGGGGGTTAGACAAAATAAACTCTGAGGTACCACCTGCTTCTATGATCCTAATTAATAATGTATATTCTCTAGACCAGTGATTTTCAGCCTGGGTGCTGTACCAACCTAGAGTGTTGTGAGATCCTTTTAAGAGCGTTGCACAATAATCAGCACGATTTAGTACCTACATGATTCACAAGATAAAACAAGAGATTTCAAATAGGAATCCATAGTGTCAAAAATATTCTGACCTGTTGTGGTCTTTCTCAGTTGTTTGCAGTAGAAGAATTGCTCTATTATTTTTCTGTAGTCAAAAAATGAGAGAAAACTAAGAGTGGCATTTTCCAAGGAGAGTATAACAAGGGGTTCATGGGGCCCAAAAAGGTTGAGAACCCCTGTTCTAAACAGCCAGGCTATTTAGTAAATATCTACCTGCTCTGAAGACTAGGACCTAGGATTCAACCTTTAATTCATTGTGGTGACAGGCTCTGCTTACCTAATACAAGAGTTTTGAATAAAAAAATGAAGTTGTTTCTTACAAAACAAACTATTCCAAAATCTTCATACCTCTTTTTCCCACCAGTTTTTTTAAACAGTAAATTGGTTAAAATTGAGCTCTTTGCATAATTTTTTTGTCAAATGGGCATTTTATGAGAAATCACCAACCAGCTTGACATGCAATCATTTTTTTCAGAGCTATACTACATTAATACAGTAATTAATTTCCAAGAATAAAGAACTTTTGTTAGAGCATAGTTGCCAAGTAATTAAAGGTAAAATATCCATCCTGGCATTGCATGTAAAAGTGATGGCAACATTGGCAATTAAGAGATGAGTGTATAGGAAGTAAAATATTTTCTCTCTCTATGGTGTAGACAAAGTTTGTTATTGCTATGAGAGTTTTATTATTTTTAAAATAGTGAAACTAAATGGGAAGGCACAACAAAATTAAAGTAAGTATGCACAAATTTAGATTACAAAACTACATGAACTAAGGGTGAAATTTTGTGGAAATGTTTCTCCCTGCCTGCCAAGAAAAATCATATTAAAGCATAGGATGGCAGAGGAAAGATGTAAAAATTAAGTTTTAAGGTGAGAAAGCCAAATAAAAAAGCATATGCTCTGTAAAAAATGTCATGACCACACCTGTGAGCATGCCTAGAAGCGTAACATAAACAGATGGGTTCCAACATAGGCAGAAGTAATCTCAGTAACTTGTCACGTGTGGTCCATGACCCTGATTCTACAACTGATAATACGCAGGCACTCTGCTACAGGCAGGTGTATACACACGGAAATCAATGAATTCCGTGTGGGAGCAGGCATTCTGCCTGAAAGTTCCTGAATGCTGGATTGAGGCCCAATTTTGTATAGCAGAGGATAAACCTTACATAACGAATAATAAATCTAGTTAGTTACAAAAGGAACCTCAAAGATAGTTTCCTTCTCTGCTTTCCCACACCATTCTCCATGTCTGCCAGGGCCGATCAATGGGCAGGAGAGCAGGAGCCCTTTCCTGTCTGAGCCACATGTTGTGTTTGACCTTGGAAAACTCATGTAATCATTTGTCTTCACTGCAACAATTAGCTTGAGTTAGTAGAGTCAAGTTACTCCCCTCTCCCTCACCTAGCTTGAGGGAGGGTGTGACCTCACTGTCCTAGAAAAGGAAGTGTTGGCTTTGAACCAGGGTTTCAGGATCGGATCAAAGTTTTAAAATTAATTTTTCCTCAATGTTTTGAATCTCCGGTGTAATGGACATGTGTATCTGATGCCAATAAAGGGGAAAAGTCTCGACAAAGATTTTTCTGGAGAACAGAGGCAGAACCTCTGTCCTGAACTCAACTCCCATTGTAACATCAACCTCATTCTCATTCTGAGAACATGACAGGCATGTAATAATGTTTCTGTTCTATTGTTTTGTTATTAACCATTTACCCAAATATGGGGTCTTCTGGACAATCTAATGAGCTATGATGAAAATGTCTCATACACAGAGCTGTGCTTCTGGTATCAAAGTGTAATTTTCCATCAATCTTCCTTTCTTGACCACAAAGCATTTTTTTTGTTTAAGTCCCAGCCAGTTAGAAATATTTTTTGACATAGAAACTTAATTCTTTAAATCAAGCGTGCAACTATTAGTACACAAAAAGCCTTATGTTTCAATGGTAGAAGTTGGGTTTGTGCACCAACAAGAAAGCAAGGAACTACATCATTCAGGGTTACAGTCTCTTCTCAGCTTGGCTTGATGTGACTCAGCAAAGAGAGCCCCAGGAACAGGACTGGAGCTTAAGACAGTAGCTGTGGGGTAGTGGAACAAAGCAACAGGAAAAACTGGTTTATCCTTTAAAATGGCTAATATTTTCCACTTAGTCAGCCAAATCAGCGCTGAGAAGTATATACCGTGTGCCTACTGTCTCCAAAGAATTAACTTGTTTGTACATGGAAGAGTTATCTATAAGAGTACTAGGGTTACCATATTTCCAATTTAAAAAAAAAGAGGACACCTGTGGGGGAGAGGGGAAGGAAGCAGGGCAGAGGGGGTGGGGAAGAGAGGGGGAGGAAAAATGTGATGGAGAGGGCATGTGCCCTGCTTCTGCCCCTCACTTCTAAGCTCCTGCTCCCAGCCCTGCTGGTGCCCCTCAATCCTGACCCGCAGCCCTGCCCGCGCCAGCTCTGCCGGTGCCCCGCACTCCCGGCCTGCAACCCCTGCTCCTCTCCAGCCTTGCCAGTGCCTCACAGTCCTGACCCGCAGCCCTTGCCCTGCCCCAGGCTTGCTGCTGCCCTGCACTCCTGGCCTGTTGCCCTCTGCCCTCCCTCCCTCCAGCCCTGCTAGTGCCCTCATTCCCGACCCACAGCCCTCTGCTCCCCGCCAGCCCTGCCAGTGACCTGAACTCCTGACCCGCAGCCCCTGCCCTCCCCCATCCTTGTGCCCACTCAGCTCCTGCACATGCTCTCACATACATTACCTGAAAACAGCTTGCTGGGGCCAGGCACAGAGTACATGACCCCTGACAGCCAATCACCTTGCCCGCCCACATCCAAGCTGCTCATGCCCAGGAAAAGCCGGAGGCACAGCAAAAACCGGGACATTTGTTCTTATTTAAAAAAAAAAAAACTCACCTGGACAGACGACATAGGATCAAAAAAGAGGACATGTCCGGGAAAACCCAGACGTATGGTAACCCTCGCCAATAATGGTGATGCTCTTTTAGGACAAACAAATATAAGTGAGAACAGCTGATCTGTAATCAAATTTAGATACCAAAGGAGCAGTTTATAAGTAGTACGTTTGTTTATTGGGACTTCTAATCAAGAGTCCACTACACCACACCACACCACACATTTTTTTATCCCCCCCCCCCGGCTTCAGGCTGCACATGGAACTCCTTATACATTCTGTTCCCAAATTTTAATATTTATTATCAATGAAAGATTCCTGGTATTTCTCATCTCTTCGTTCTACATTTTGGGCACTGATTTTAATCCTACAAGCTCTATTTTATCCAGCCCGCGGAGCCACTAAAAAATTTAGAAAATTAATATACATCTGCCCCTGGCTGCCTGTCATGCGGCCCTCGATGGCGTGCCAAAACTCAGTAAGTGGCCCTCTTCCCAAAATAACTGCCCGCCCCTGAGTTACAAGTTCAGCTTATTTGATGAAGAGAGAGACACTATGGGTTGCCTCTGCCAGTGGGAGAGATTACTGTATCTCATTGATCAGCCAGAAGTTCAGTGAGCCGATGCCACACTAGGAACAAGTCTATTGTCTCACGAGACAGACAAATGCCAAATGCTACTGTATGGTTTTTGAACCATCATAATTTGTGAGAGGGTAAATTCTCTTTCAGTTGTCATTTTCTAGCTACAGTACTGAGTTAGTAACATACTACAGCAAGGAGAGCAGCCTAGGACATAGCTAGAACAGAAAGTTTTATTCACTTTGCTTTATCAATGGGATAGCAGAAAATGTTAAGTAACAAGTAAGGTTCTCCTGTTATTCCCATTAGCCTTTCTTGTGTGAATGCTGCAGCTTAGTAAAAAGTCCAGCAGTTACTGGTGGGGAAGTGAAAACTATTCACTAGGGGTGCACCGATAGACATTTTGGGAGCCAATACTGATAGCTGATTTTTAAGGAGGCATATTGGCCAATAGCTGTATCAGAAATTGAACTGGTGAGTCCAGCTGGTAAGTCTGTTGTGGTGAAAGGGGCAAGGGAGGGAAGGGGTGTGGGGGACAGATCAATGCCCCTCGTGGTGAGGGAGGGGGTAGAGCTGGGGCTGGAGTAGATGCTGCCCAGTCAGGGTGGGGTGGGCATGGGATGGAGTTATGGCTTGTCTGTGGGGCGCAGAGAAAGAGGGGCAGCTCCCACTGCTGTGCGCTGCTTGTCCAACAGCTCCTGCCACTGTTCCTACCATTTGTCCAGAAGGGCATGGGGGGGGTGCCCCCAGATCTCTGTGGGGCAGGGCAGGGTGGGCTCCACCTGTGGGTTGGGGCTGGGCGGTGAGAGCAACGGTGGGACAAGCCACCGGACGAGTGGTACGCAGCAACAGAAGCTGTGCCTCCCCTCCCCATACCCCCTGGACAAGCCGTGGCTCCATCCTGCGCCCACCCCATCCCAACTGGGCAGTTCCTACCCCAGCCCCAGCCCCCCCCCTCATTGCAGGGGGCATTGAACCGCCCCCCCCAACCCTACACCTCCCCCCTACCCTTCCAACACACCAGACAGATGCAGCTCTCCAAGCTGCTGGACTTGTGATCCTCACTGCCTGCATGATGCGCTGAGGCTGTGCACACACCTGAGCATTTATCAGCCAAATTATCAGCCACTTCAGGCCGATTTCTGATATAGTCAATTTTCTTTATATCGATGCCGATCCAATATCAGATCGATGTATCAGTGCACCTTTACTATTCCCTGAAATTATATTAGACTGAAGTCAATGGGAGCTACAGATGCTCCCCAATTCAGAAAGTCAGGATTCTAAAGTCTCTAACTATGGGTCCATATTGATGCCAATACTCAAGTACCCATATTTGAAAAAAATCACTGGCCATCACTTACATTCTTTTTCTCCAGCTGGAAAGTGTCAGTAACAACTTGACAATTCATCAGATTTTATGAATCTTGATTAATTTGTGTTAATAATGTTTTGTTAATTTTTTTCATGTGTGTGGTGCCTGCACCTCGCTTCGTCTGACCTATCGGGGTGTGGCCCCTCCCCTCAACTCGCCTGCCACGCCTTGGATGTACTCAATTACCTTCGGAGGGGTCTCCAGTGGAGCTCTTTATCCTGGGTGGGGCCTCCCGATAGGCAGTGGTACTCACGGTTATCGGACGCGGTGATCCACGGGGCTCCGCCTCCCCTACACCCCGTCCACACGCCAGCCGCCAGGCGATGTCCTTCAGGTGTTGCCGGGCCCAGTATGATGGCCTCTGCCCGGTTCCCCGGTTCTCGGTCATTCCCCTCTCCTGCAGAGAGGGGTTTCTCCTTTCTCCTCCCTTATAGATAACACTCCTCTGGACCAGGGGGAGCTGGTGGTTGCTTCCCCTGGTTCCAGCCCCCTCCTGGGGCCTCCGCTCTCTCCCCTTTCCTCCCGTCCGCAGGGCGCTCCCCTGCTTCCTGTACGGCCGCCGCTTCAGGACGCAGCAGAGAGAGTGCCTTGGCGTGCACTCTCTGATCGCCTCTCGCCTGGCTGCTGGCGAAAGGCGTCCCGCTCCTGCCTATACTGCTTGCTTGAGACCCGCAGGCGGGGTCCTCGACGCTCCGTGCGAGAGCCTGCAGCACGGGCCGCGCACCCGTACTCTCTCCCCCTGGCTCTCCCTCTTTCCCTGTCCTGTCGGCGTTTTTGAATCCTCCCGCAGCGGCCGCTCTGGCCGCTGGGATTGGCTCAGCTGTTCGCCGCGCGAACAGCTGTTGCCAGAGCCGGCGTAATGGTGGCTCGCGCGGCTGCAGCTCTTCCTCCCACTGCCCCTCTGCCGGTATGTATGCCCTCCTGGGGGCTTGCTCTCGGGGTCTAGGGTCTGTGGGTCCCCTCTTCTCCCCCTCACTCGCCTGTGGGGGCGCTTCGCCGCCACAGTGTACCACAATTTGCATATCAGAAAACACATTACAAAATCTTAATATACAACCAAATTTCTTTATGCTGTTTTCCCAACATATTATCTTATGCTTTCCCACAAAATAAGATCTGAAGCACTAGCAGGGCCGCCCCTAAGGGGGGTGAATCAGGGCAAGTGCCCTGGGCCCCGTGCTTTGGGGGGCCCCACAGAGCTGGGTGGAGCGGCATGGCGACTCCGCACTGTTGTCAACTTCATGTCTGGCCACTTGGCACCCCACCTCCTCCCCGCGTATCTGGAGTCAGGGCCCTGCACAGGCTGATTTGCCCCAGGCCGCGTACTCTGATCAGGTTGCCTCTGAGTACTAGATCCAGTTATAAAAACTGTTCGTTTCAGATTATGTGTATTCCTTTGCTATCTAGAGTTCAAAATAATTTGGGTTTTCAATAGCAGAAGTCTGCTGGTGTATGTAACTAGTTTAAAATAATGTGCACTGGAGCATTTTTTTTTATTAAATCATAACATCTTATTCTTAATTGAATTGCTCTGCATAAACAATTACATTTTATACTGAGCATTTTTGTCAGAGTTTTTTTTAATGTAGATTTATAATGCATAAACTAAGTTCATTACAGACAATAATAATTCTGGTTATAGGCTTTCAGGATCAATAATCCACAAACTAAAAATTCTCTAAGCCCTAGCATGATTACTTGCATCAACTCTAAGGCACCTCTGACAGAGTACAGTATTAATGGAGTCCAAAATTGACCAAATTGCACCTCTGGGCTAGGGACAGAAGTTAAGTATAAATCGGTTTAAGTGATCAGAAATTGCTTTAAACATCTAACATAACAGAAGCTCAGTGCACATAAACCAGTTTCAAAATGGCTGAAACTGGTTTAAGATAAATCTGATTGAATGTAGTATCAGACTTAATAGATTTGGGTCAAACCAGTTTATGAAACTTCTGTCCCAGACCCTGTCCTTGTTCAAGTTAAATTACAGACCTCCCAGCATCCCAGCATGCTTTTCAGCCCGGGGCTGGTGCTGCCTTCTCCAGAGAGCAGGGCTGGCCCCACCCCTCTGCTCCCTAGCTGGAGCAGTGAAGGCTGGCTGACAAAGTTGGGTGGAGGGGGGGCAAGTCCAGCTGGGGATGCAGCCGTCTGCAGGGGGAGCAGGGGAGACTGCCACCCCCCTCCCCCAGCAAACCCCAGCTGGGATCTGGGGCCAGGGAGAGGGGTTAAACAACCCTTCCCCCGCTCAAACTTACTGATGGTTGCAACTGTGGACTACAAATCCCAGAGGCAAAGCAGGAAGAGGAAGTGATGAGTAAGCCTGCAAAGTCCTGCTGCTGTGATTTTGGGCTGTAAATCCCAGAAACTTCAGGGGCATCAGGAAGAGGAAACGAACACACAGCCCATGCTAGACATGTGTCAGAGATCCATGTTCTAGCACCCCATGGCTTCTGGCATGAACCACTACAGGCATGTGACTGCATTTCCTGAATCAAAGGTAAATAAATGTCTGTACACTTCTTTTTCAATTTAATCTGTGCAGTTTAGACCAACCGTCAAAGACTGAATCAATTGAGCCTTGTGTTTTTTGACTGTCTGTACTTAGCCCAGCAGTTCAAACCTATTAGATTATTGGATCACAGATTAAAAAAAAAATGATCTGACACACCATACTCTATATCATAAGAGTAAAGAGATGATCTTTCTTTTATAGTTGAGAGCATTGGTGATGCGTAGGGGGTGCACATGCACTCCCTGAGCTTGGTGGTGCACCCCCTGCAAAAAGTGCTGCTGATGTTACTGGCTGCACCTGCAGGTAGTCGCTACTCACCATGCCCCCCCCCTCCCCCTCCACCAATGGCATCTGCAGGTGGTCCCCGATTGCCGCTGGCTGCTGCAGACACTGCCAGAGACGTCTGCAGGTGGTCACCAACCACCAGTCAGTGCTTGCCACCCCCTCTGGCCCGCCTCTGACACCGCTGTGGCCACCTGCGGGAGCTCCCAGCTCGGCCCGACCCCGCCTCCAACACCACTGTAGCTGCCTGCGGGAGCTCCCTGCTTGTTGCCGCTATGCCCCTGCCACTTTCCAAAATTATGCCAAGCCTATCTGAGCATTCAGAAAGAGTTAACAGCAGTCACCCTGACTGAAAGACTATGTTCTTATATTTGTTTTTGGCTAGGAATGTCAATTCATAGCTTATATTTTCAGTTTTGGTAACACTGGAGGATTCAACAGATCTGAGATGGCCCCATATTGGGTGGGACTGATCAAGAGCCTGGAGGCTTTACTCTTCCAGCTCTGCAAACTTGTGGGTGCCACGACCCTCCTTTGCTGCCTTCCTGTCTCTTGCTCCTTAGGTGACTGCACTGGGGAGCTGTAACAACCCACATCCATGTGACTGTGCACCAACTTTCCAGAAGGCCCTTCACCAGTGCCCCACAGCACTGTGTTCAACAGGAAACTCTTCCAAGCAGAGCTGCTTACTCCAGTATTTTAATTGTAAAATAACCAAGAGATTTAGGGATTAGGCCAATTTTAAAAAATGGAAGTATATCTAAAACAACAGGCAGCAACACATCAAAACTCAGAAAAAATTTACCTTTGAGATAATATTATATAAAAACTTATTAGTTGATCTAATAAAAGAGATCGCATTTACCCAAAGAACCTTGTCTGCCAAATGTAAAAACTTACAAATTTTAGGATGTTTTAAATTTAATTTTCTCAGCATTCAGTATACAGACAGGAATTTGTGCCTGCATGTACAAATAAACAAACTAATTTATCATTTTATAAGTTGTTTACTGAGAGATAAATAGTCAAAACACTCTCCTCCATAGACACAGTCCAAGCTGTAACTCTTGATAAATTTTGCATGTTACCCACAACATCTTAGTTCACCCTGGTTTCTTTATATTTCCTACATAGCTTTAGTTCTTCAATTTGTTCAAGATCTTAGTTAGAACAGGGGTCCTTGTTGATGATCTATTTCACTGCCTCTGAATCTCAACTGTATTTCTGTAAGGCAATTTTACTTAAAAACTGAAGTCTAGAGTCATATCTACCCTAGGCCATGTATAGTACAATGGCAAGTTATAGTATTCAGTTAAATAGGATAAATTGTTCAGTTTCCTTTATCAGGAAACTATCTGGTTGTAAAGGAGAAAGAAGAGAGATTATTTCCAAGTAATATTATATATCGCTTTGCCGTTATGTGAAAGTCTAATAGGTACAGTTGAAGTCAAGTTTTTTTAAAAACATTTTTAGAACAAGTAAGAGTCTACGAATTTGAATGGGTATCCCTACTTAGAATGGAGAATTATTTCTATACACAGTATCATCTTAGCCACTGAATAAAGTGAAACAAAATCCCATACATCCTTGTATAAATATTAACCACTCATTGGACAAAAGTGGGACCACTTCTAAGTATGGGCCTAAGCACTGGCACAGCTATTTATGTTGTGAAGCTTGTGTGCTTTATTTGGTTTGAGTACACATTCCTGAAGAATGAAAAAATCTTAATCTAACAGAGCTTTGGATAAATGTTTATGGACAAGTACTGTAGAATATTCCCCTTCAAAGAATACCTGGTTGAAAAAATAAAAAACAAAAACAGATTCTGGAGACATTCCTATAGCACTAAACTTTAAGATGGCAAATAAAATGTATATCTAACTCTCTTCTTGGAAAGGGACTTGGGAAAGGGGACTTTTTACTATTCAAGGAAAGCTATGTTTTCCTCAGTCCCTTACTATGCTCTGTTTAATGCTTTTCAACTAACAGCAGAGGTAACAGGACTCTGTTTACCACAGGGCTATGCATACTGAATGGACTATTCCATCATACTGAAATAAGAGCAGTTAGTTTTGGCCATATGACATGCACTTAGCTTGTGTTATAAATAAAGGAAAAATAGTTCAAGAATAAGACCTCCTTCTACACACATGAAGCAATGTGTAACTAATGGTCATTTCCCAAACTACTCTCTGAACTCTAATAGCCTTTTGAGAGATGTTTGTTGAAATACGTTTTAATAAACAATGTTTTAATGGCAATATTACTCCACAAGCCCCAAAAGGTTTAACAATGAAATCTATGTGAAAGTTATTTCCAGTAAACAAAGCAGCCTACCTCTTCTGCAAAATGTTAAAAGTCTATTAGTAAAAAGTATTAACTTTTGTTATATGGAATAAGGACTCCTGGTGGAGCCAATCTTTTCACCACAAATAAACATGCATTTCCCTTGAACACCAAATGGAGCTTCCAATGAAAAGGATGCTGCAAGTTTTATACCTTGAGCTACATCCTGGCACTACATTCTTCTGGTTTGTCTGAGCTAAGCTTGAGGAACTAACAGGAAATCAGAACGTACGTCATCATATTTTGATCACTGGTAGAAGCTATGAAGAGGATAATCTTATTTTGATATCTCAGATAGGTTGAGCTTGGCTTGTGGTAGAGATCACAAGATTAAGATTCTTTTTCTCCTCCAATTCAAAGCCTGAGATGTGGAGTGGGATCACAACATAATTCCTGCTTAAACCAAAGTACATCATGTGCTCTTTCCAAGAGACAATTGACAATGTCAAAAAATAAACTGACATTTCCAGAAAAGAAAAAAAGGAATGGAGATTTTTTTTCTCTCTCAACCCTCCCCTGCAATGATGATTTGAACATTTGAAAATAAATGTAAAATTTATTTTCCACTTTGCACTAGAGACTCCAGACTACAGCACTGCTTAATATCTTTTTAGTGACTTGGAGGATGCAACCGAGTGCACACTGAGCAAATATGTGAATGACACCAAGTTGGGAGGAATTGAAGACACTCTGAGGTTATTCTGAATCCTAGCTCTACCCTCTAAAATGGCCTGAAATCAACTGAATGAAATTCAGAAAGGACAAGTGTGAAGTCCTGCATCTAGCATCTAGGACAGAACGCTTGCATGCACAAATACACAGAGGACTGAGCTGCTATGCTGCAGTACTGCAGAAAAAAACCTGGGGGTTACAGTGGACCATCAACTGAGTATGAGCCAACAGTGTGCCCTTCTTGCAAAAGAGTCAACAACATACTGGGTTGTATCAACAGGACTGTCACTTGCAAATCAAGGGAAGTCATCTTTCCACTCTATTTAGCACTAGTGAGGCCTCACCTGGAATACAGTGTCCAGTTCGAGGCCTCACACTACAAAAAGTAGGATTCAAAAGTTTAGAAAGTGGGCAGTTTTTCTGAAAGAGTCCAGTAGAGAGCAACAAAAATAATGAGAGGTCTGGGAAACATGATTTATGGAGAAGCTGAAAGATTATTTAAGTTTGGAAAAGACGAGACTTAGGGAGGTTTTAAGAACAATATTCAAATACCTGAAAGGCAGTTACAAAGAGGATGAAGGTAGACTATTTTCTGTGGTTACAGGGGACAGGACTAGAAGCAATAGCCTCAAACTGCAGCAAGGGAAATTTAGGCTGGTATTAGTAAAAACTCTCTCCTAATAGTGGTTAAGAATTGGAGCAAGCAGCCCAGAGAAGTTGTGGAATCTCCATCCTTGGAAATGTTTAAGAACAAGTTAAATGAACACTTGACTGGCATGGTTTAGGCAGGGAAGATCCTGGCTTGAGCAGGAGGGTGGCTAGATGACCTCCTAAGGTTTTTTCCAGCCCTACTTTATTATGGTTCTATTATTTTTAACAATTAACAATATGATATGTCATTATTTTTATCTCCAAAATCAAGTGTACAAGAAATTCCCTGATCTAAATGAGCCCAGTGGTTTCTACTCATTCCCATACTAAGTCAGTATTGGAATTATGGTTCCAATACTACTCCTTCAGACCCTGATCTTATAAGTCAGTGGAAAGTTTACATGTACGTAGAATCAGGTCCCTAATGAACATTGCTAACCCAAATACTCCTGTTTGCTAGAGCAGTAGGCTTGGCAAATGAATACAACAATTAGAAGAAATGCCTAAATGGCAAGTAGATCTAGAGAAACAACTTCCCATCTCCCTCATTATGATCCTTGCTTTCTGTCTCCTCCTCTATCCCATACCTCCCTTACTCGTACATACTATGAGGGAAAAAGGTAGGACCATAGAAAATTAGGGTTTGAACAGACCACAGGTTCATCTAGTCCAACTCCCTGCTCAAAGCAAGACCACCCACAATTAGATCATCCCAGCCAAGGCTTTGTCTAGCTGGGTCTTAAAAACCTTCCAGGGTGGAGATTCCACCACCTCTCTGGGTAACCTTTACTTTGGTGCTTTACTTTACCAGTACGTTAGTACCCTCCTACTGAGAAAGTTCTTCCTAATATCTAACCTAAACTTTACTTGCTGCAACTTGAGATGATTGTTCCTTGTTCTGCCATCTGCCACCACTGAAAACAGTCTAGCTCCATACTTTTTCAAACCCCCCTTCAGACAGTTGCAGGCTGCTATTAAATCCCCTCTCAGTCTTATCTCCTCCAGACTAAATAAGCCCATAAATCATGTCCCTCAGCCCCCTCACCATTTTTGTTGCCCTCTGCTGGACTCTCTTCAATTTGTCTACATCCTTTTTGTAATGGGGGCCCAAAACTGGACACAGGACTTCAGATGTGGCCTCACTGAAGCCAAATAGAGGGGAATAATCACTTTATCTTGATCAGCTGGCAACACTCTTACTAATGCTGCCCAGTATGTTACTAGTCTTCTTCACAACAAGGGCACACTGTTGGCTCATATTCAGCTTATTGTCCACTGTAACCCCCAGGTCCTTTTCTGCAGAGCTGCTGCTTAGCCAGTCAGCCCCCAGTCTGTGGCAGTGCATGAGATTCTTCTGTCCTAAGTTCATCACTTTGCACTTAGCCCTTTTGAACCTCATGAGATTTCTTTTGGCCCAATCCTCCAGTTTGTGGCAATCTCTCTGAATGCTAGCCCTACCCTCCAGCATACCTACTACTCCCTCCAGCTTGGTGTTATCTGCAAACTTGCTGAGGGTGCACACTATCCCATCTTCTAGGTTATGAATACATTGAACAAAACCAGGCCCAGGACTGAACCTTGAGGCACTCCACTTGATAGTGACTGCCAACTAGACATTGAGGCATTGACTTACTACCAGGGCTGTGCAAAGCTTTAGTAGCCCATTCAATTCAGAGGAGACTCGGCCCAATTTGGCAGCCCAATCTCTGAATCAAATCAAGATTCCACAAGATTCCAGGGTTCCACAGGGCTCGGTCCCCGGGCCTGCACTGTTCAACATCTTCATCAGCGACTTGGACGAGAGAGTAAAAAGCACCCTATTCAAATTCGCAGATGACACTAAGATGTGGGGGGAAGTGGGCATGCTAGAAGGGAGGAATAGGCTGCAATCAGACCTAGACAGGTTACAGGGGTGGGCGGATGAGAATAGGATGGGTTTCAACACTGACAAGTGCAAGGTGCTGGCAGGGAAGAACCAGCAGCATACCTACAGGCTGGGGAATTCCCTTCTCATTAGTGCAGAGGCAGAAAAGGATCTTGGAGTCATTATTGATGCCAAAATGAACATGGGCCGACAGTGTGGGGACGTGGTCAGGAAGGCCAACCACACCTTGTCATGCATCCACAGTTGCATCTCAAGCAGGTCCAAGGAGGTGATCCTTCCCCTCTATGTGACACTGGTCAGGCCACAGTTGAAGTACTGCGTCCAGTTCTGGGCGCCGCACTTCAGGAGGGATGTGGACAACATGGAGAGGGTCCAGAGGAGGGCCACCCACATGATTGGGGGCAGCAGGGCAGGCCCTACGAGGAGAGGCTGAGGGACCTGAACCTGTTCAGCCTCCACAAGAGAAGGCCAAGGGGTGATCTAGTGCCTGTTACAAACTAGTCAGAGGGGACCAGCAGGCATTGGGGGAGTCCCTGTTCCCCCAAGCACCACCAGGAGTGACAAGAAATAACGGCCACAAGCTGGCAGAGGGTAGATTCAGGCTAGACATCAGGAGGTGCTACTTCACTGTCAGGGTGGCTAGGATCTGGAACCAAATTCCAAGCGAAGTGGTGCTGGCTCCTACCCTGGTGGTCTTTAAGAAGAGGCTAAATTAACACTTTGCTGCGGTTGTTTGACCGCAGAACTCTTTCCTGCCATGGCAGGGGGTCAGACTTGATGATCTGCTCAGGTCCCTTCCGACCCTACCAACTATGAAACTAAGAGACCCATTAAAAGGTCTGAATCAATTCGGAAGCCTCCAAATCAAGTCGGAAAGATTTGGCGCCAATTTGGAGATTCGGCCATAGACTAAACAGGCAGCAGTTCTTGACCACTCTGGACACAGCTGCCTCCAGCTGGTAAGTCTGTTGTGGTGGGTGGAAGGGAGAGGGAAAGGGCGTTGGGGGGGGGGGCAGATTAATACCCCCATAGCAAGGGAGAGATTGGGGCTGGGACAAGCTGTCCAGCCAGGGCTTGGAGGCATGGGACTCGGGGAGGGGGACTCCCGCCACTGCATGCCACCGGTCCAGGAGCTGCTCTTCCAGTGGCTCCTCCAGGGGCTATCGCTGCTGGTCCAGGAGGGCATGGGAGTGGGCACGTGCCCCCAGATCTGCTCAGGCCAGGTTGCGCTCCCAGAGATTAGCCCCAGCCACCAACAGCCAGGCTGCGCTCTGCGGGGCAGGTGGAGCCAGGGCTGCACAGTGGGTAGCTAGCCCGGAGCGCAGCCCTGGCTCCACCCACCAACAGAGCACAGTGGAGTGGAGGCCATGCGGGGGAAGGGGGCTGCAGCCACCCTAAAATTCCCCATAACCCCTGCCACTGGCCCCGCCCCAATTTGGGTGCATGCGCCTGCCCCCATGCCCTGCCGCTGCTTGCCCAACTGGGGCACAGCAGTGCAAAGCCACGGGTTGTTCAAAAGGCGAAAAGAAGCTGAAGCGGCTTCTGCCACTGCACACCGCTTGTCCGAGGCAGCACACGGCACCATCCCACAGCTCCCCACCCTGACTGGGCAAGCGATGGGAGGGCATAGCCCCCACTCCCAGAGCTTTCCACCACCTGTCCAGAGCATTGCCTAGCTCAGCCCACCCCGCACAGATCCAGGGGCACACGCCCACTACCATGCCCTCCCGGACCAGTGTTAAGTTTCCATAAGTTTCTTTTCCACCCCGCTTGATTTCCTGAAAAACATTAATGGATCTAGTTTTGTAACACATTGCCACCTTGCCCTAAAGACTGGGTCACAAAATATATCAGTGAAGAGGAGGGACCAACCACCTTTTTGATTTTTCAGGGTCTCAAGAATGGTGAAACAGGATCATGCTTAGGCACCCACTCCACTTATGCATCTATGAGATGAACTAGAACAGGTTTAACCTTGTGAAAGAAGATACAGGGAAAAAAACAGAGCAGAACTCAGTTCCACAAGACGGCATGCTAACAAAATTTATTGTATGTAAGGATGCATCTCAAATCATAATCATAAGTAGGGCCAGAAGGGACCCTCCAGAGATCACTTAGTCCAACCTGCTAAGATGACAAAGAAAAACACCCCTACAAAGTCTTACACCTGTAGCAACACAAGTGGAAAAAAATCCTTCCTGGCAACCAGCAAAGCCCAGAAGCAAGAGAAAAACCAAATACCATCTATTGTGCGCTGCAACCTAAGGACAGCAAGAATAACTCCATACATCTCACAACACTAACTGGACAGCAAAAACTCCCCATTTCTGTATCCCCTCCATGAAATTATCCCAGCTGCTTTAAATCTTCTTTCATAACTAAGTCAGTTGTGGAGCTCTTCTTCACTCTCCTGCTGCTGAGCATGATCCTCTCTACTATCTACCTTCTGTGGGGTGAAAAACTCTTCTCGTTATCTTCCAGTGATCCATGATTGTATATTTTGGAACAGTGGGAGGGAGGTTCCTGGACTTCCAACTGCTGTGCTTTACAGAGAATTGCAAGCATAACTACTCCTAGATCATCCCTGCCCAATTCTTATCTAACCTCTTTCTGGAAACCCATAATGATACATTTCTCTAGAATCCACAATTTCCCTAGAGGTGCATCGGTCTGATATCGGATTGGCACCGATATAAAGAAAATTGTCTGTATTGGAAACTGGCCTGATATGGCCAATAATTTGCCTGGTAAATGGCCCATGAATGCGTGCAGCCACAATGCAGCACATAGGCAGTGAGGAGCACAGCCTGGAGAGCTGCATGCAGCTGCTAAGTCTGGTGTGATGGAAGGGGAGGGGGGGAAGGAAGGGGCATGAGGGGGCAAATCAAAGTCCCCCATGCTGAGGGACGAGTGGGGCAGGGGCAGGTGTTTCCCCGTTGGGGTGGGGCAGATGCAGAATGGAGCCGTGGCTTGTCCAGGGGGTGGGAGTGGTTCCCTCCACTGTGCACTGCTTGTCCAGGAGCCACTTGTCTGCCACTTGTCTGGCAGCTCCAGCCATGGCTCCTCCCTCTAGTCCAAGAAGGCACGGGGGGGGGGGGGGAATGTGCCCCATGATCTGCGTGGGGCAGGCTGGGGCCAGGGGGCTGGGGTGGGCTGCACTTTGGGCAGGTGGCAGCAATGCTGGGAGGGGCTATGGGGGGAGGTTCCAGCCACCCCAAAATTCACCATAGCCTCCCTCAACCCCCCTCCCAGCATCGCCACTGCCTGCCCCAAGCACAATCCAGCCCAGCCCCGCCCCCCTCCCCCCCTCCGCATGCAGATCACTGCTCTTCAAGCTGCCTGGCTGGTATTAGAAATCAGATTGGTATTGACCGATATGCCTCCTTAAAAACTGGCTATGGATACTGGCCCCCAAAATCTTGATCGGTGCACCCTATTACAGTCTAGTGCAGCCCTTCAGATATTTGAAAACTCCTATCATATCCCCTCTTAATCTCCTTTTCTACCAGCTGAATATGCCTATATCTTTCACGCTTTACTCATATGGATTGCCTTTCAAGCCCTTTATCATTTTTGTTGCCATCTCTGGATCCTCTCTAACTTCTCCATGTCCTTAAAACATAGAGCCCCAAACAGCAGTTCCCAATCTTTTGCACCTTACGTCCAACCTACATAAGGTCAAAAGCTCCTGGTCCCATGGGTGACCGGTGCCTCCCGAGTCTTGGGGGGCACTGGATCATGAATGGGGGCATCCCCCAGCCACCAATCGCTGACCGGGGGGGGGAGGGGGCCCGCAGAGGCCGATCAAACAGTTGGGGGGGGTCCCCCCAATGGCCGACTGAAGCATGCAAAAGAGAAACTGGAAGCTCCACCATGGCACTTCCGGTTTCACTGCTGTGACCCAAGTCCTATCTAGAGGACCTTCCAGTTGAGAAATTCTGCTCTAAATAAGGCCTAACCAATGCCAAGTAAAGAGGAACTATCACCACCCATGTCTTACACATAACGCTTCTGTTGATGCAGCCCAAAACCACCTTTTGTGCTGCTGCATCATAGTGCACTCATACTGAGCTTCTAATCTACCAAGACTCCTAGATCCTTCTCCACAGTGCTGCCATCCAGCCAGTTGTCACCCATTTTGTATTTGTTTTTTTACTATTCTTCTTAATGTACAGCACCTTGCATTTTTCAGTATTGAATTTCCTCCTGTTAGCTGAAGTTCAGCTTTCCACTCTATCGAAATCCTTCTGAATTGTGATCCTGTCCTCCAGTGTGTCTGCAATCCTTACCAGCTTCCTATTGTCCACAAATCTGTTTAAGCAGGTCTCTGTTCAAGCATCTGAATCATTAAGTACCATGTTGAACAGTACCAGGCCAAGACAGACCTCCTGCAATTCTGACATGGATTCATTTATAAATACTCTTTGCTTGCAGCTATTGAGCTGCTGTCTATTCCCTTTGAAGCAGTTTTTTCTATCCCACATTTCTCCAATTTGTTTACGCGAAGGTCACATGGGACTTTGCCAAAAGCTTTAGAGAAGTTCAAATATATTATATCCATTGTGTTCTGTTCACCTAGTTTTGTTGAAGAAGATCAAATTTGTTTGGCACAATTTGTTGTTAGCGAACCCAAATTGCCTGCATGTGAACAGCCTGTGCTCCCCCAGATGCTTAGAAATGGACTTCCTTATGTTATGCTTCAGTAATTTCTGGTTATTGAGGTGAGCTTATAAATTTTCCAGGTCTTCCTTTTCGCCTCCCTTTTTAAAAAAATATAAAAGCACTTTGTTGGCCCTTTTCCTGTCTTCTGGTCCCTCACCTGTCTTCCATGACTTGAGAAATATCATAGCCAAAGACTCTGAGATCTCCTCTGCCAATTCCTTTAGTATTGGGATGAAGTTCATCAGGACTGATCAAAAGCTCACTGACCGTCTCTTTCATGACCTTAACCCTTAGCTTGTCATCTTTCTTATGCAAATACTTATTAGCTGGCTGCTTGAAGCTTAATTTTTTATGCAGACTGAGGCAGAAGTAGCTGATGAGTAACTCCATTTTGCGTTTTCTGTTAAAGCGCACTTTGGCTATTTAAAGTGCATCAACAGCTTTCTTAGTCTTTCTTTTCTGGCCAAAATATTTATAGAACCTTTTGTTGTCCTTAACTTCCCTCACTCAAAGATGTGGGGTAGAAAATTTTCTGCAGAAAATTTTACAAAATGGGAAATGTTCTGGAAATGTTTACAAAACAGAAAACGTTCCATTGCTTTATTTTTCTGTGGGAAATTTTCCATTTCTAAAAATTCATTGTTTCATAAAATTCATTAGCAACATTAAATGGATGCCAATACAATATTAGGCAAGCTTAGCAGTTTTCAAAGTTGTAATTAACGTTTCTCAAGTGATTATCCCTAGGAAGGGTGAAAGCAAGTACATGTTTTATTGATTTGTAAACAGGAGGGTAAATACACTCACATAATAATCCAAACCAAGAATCAAGTTATGAATTCACCTAACTGGCTGTCCAGGTCAAATCAGGTCAAGTCAGCCAGCCCTGACAATCTTCACCCCAGGGTACTCAAGGAGCTGGCGAGCATCATAGCCCAGCCTCTAGCGCGGATCTTTGAAAACTCTTGGCGCTCTGGTGTAGTGCCCGAAGACTGGAAGAAGGCCAATGTGGTACCTATCTTCAAGAAAGGGAGGAAAGTGGATCCGGCTAACTATAGGCCCATCAGCCTGACTTCTATCCCGGGGAAGATCTTAGAAAAGTTTATCAAAGAGGCCATCCTTAATGGATTGGCCGACGCCAACATCTTAAGGGATAGCCAGCACGGGTTTGTTGCGGGTAGGTCTTGCTTGACCAATCTCATTTCCTTCTACGACCAGGTGACCTATCACCTGGACAAGGGAGAAGAGATTGATGTCATATATCTTGACTTCAAAAAAGCCTTTGACCTGGTTTCCCACAATCACCTCTTAGAGAAACTGGCCAATTGTCGCCTTGGGTCCTCCACGATCCACTGGCTGGAAAACTGGCTCCGGGGTCGGACCCAGAGGGTAGTAATTGATGGAAGTCACTCATCGTGGTGTCCTGTGACCAGTGGGGTCCCCCAAGGCTCTGTCCTTGGACCCATACTGTTCAACATCTTCATTAATGATGTGGACACTGGAGTCAGAAGCAGACTGGCCAAGTTCGCCGATGACACCGAACTTTGGGGAAAAGCATCCACACCAGAAGACAGGCGGGTGATCCAGGCTGACCTGGACAGGCTCAGCAAGTGGGCGGACGAGAATCTGATGGTGTTCAACGCCGATAAATGCAAGGTTCTCCACCTTGGGAAGAAAAACCTGCAGCATCCTTATAGGCTTGGCAGTGCTATGTTGGCTAACACTATGCAAGAAAGAGACTTGGGGGTCATCATTGACCACAAGATGAACATGAGCCTGCAGTGCTATGCTGCGGCTAGTAAAGCGACCAAAACACTGGCTTGCATCCATAGATGCTTCTCAAGCAAATCTCGGGACGTCATTCTCCCCTTGTACTCGGCCTTAGTGAGGCCGCAGCTGGAGTACTGCGTCCAGTTTTGGGCTCCACAATTCAAAAAGGATGTGGAGAAGCTTGAGAGAGTCCAGAGAAGAGCCACGTGCATGATCAGAGATCAGGGAAGCAGACCCTACAATGACAGGCTGAGAGCCCTGGGGCTCTTTAGCCTGGAAAAGCGCAGGCTCAGGAGTGATCTGATGGCCACCTATAAGTTTATCAGGGGTAACCACCAGTATCTGGGGGAACGTATGTTCACCAGAGCTCCCCAAGGGATGACGACTAGGTCAAATGGTCATAAACTACTTCAAGATCGTTTCAGGCTGGACATAAGGAAGAATTTCTTTACTGTCCGAGCCCCCAAGGTCTGGAACAGCCTGCCACCGGAGGTGGTTCAAGCGCCTACATTGAATATCTTGCTGGGATCCTATGAACCCGGCTGACTTCCTGCCCTTTGGGCAGGGGGCTGGACTCGATTTTCCGAGGTCCCTTCCAGCCCTAATGTCTATGAAATCTATGAAATCTAAATCAAACGCAAAGTTAAGATTCTTACTTCATCTCAGACTGCAAGTGAAAGCAAAACCAAAACTAAAACTGATTAATTTTTGTTTCACCTTCAGTTCAGCAAACACACAGAGTAGTGTCTTGTTTCTTTTCTTCAGTGGGGAAAGTTGGAAGTGTTTGTATAAGATCTGTTAGTTTTTTAGTGCTTTTGGTTTCGAGTAGTCATAATAATGCCTAATCAGAAAAAAATCCTAGTGTGTGGCATCATTATAGTGAAGTTCAAGCCACTAAAGGGAGGAAGAAAGTTGGTAGATGTAAATATTGCGGGCAGGAGTACGCTAACAATGCACCAAGAATGAAGTAACATTTAATAATATCTGTATATGGGTTCTCCTGAGAGTACAAGCCATATACAGAAAGCTAATACAATGAAGTGGTGGAACAACATCATCTGAGTAAAGTCTACTTCAGGAATCCTCTGCAAGTAACAAATTAATGTTAAACAACACACAGTATAGACTAGCATCTGTATTGTTTTAAAACATTATAATTTTAAAAGTTGTTAATGCAACTCTGGACTGTTGTTTATTTATTTAAAATATTTGTATTCTGCTTTTCTGCTTGCACTAAGCACCCAAAGAAGCTTAGGCTTAACAATATATTTCTTTAAATGGCATAATAGATAACTATTTCAACCCCGCAGAGTGAGCTTAGTCCTCTGGCTGATGGCAGAGGCCATACTATACTTCCCTTTGGCTCTACAGGGCAACTGAGCAGCAAGTTGAGCAGCAGTGATCTTTCTGGCAGGGAGGTGGGAAGCAAGCTCCCTGCCACTTCTCCTCCTTCTTGATGAGGCCAGACTAGAATAGGCTAAAACAAAAATATTTCCCTTTTTGGTAAAGGAACTTGGTGGCTCAAGTGAAATAGAAGATTTGCAAAAAATGGAAAATGAAAGTGTTGAGCTGCCAGGTCTGAGGGAAGCAGCAGCCGCAAAAGCCTCACTTTCAAACTCACTGTCACCAGATACGTGATCCACCATGAGTAGCTATTCAAAATGGTCAAGCTTTTTATCAAGCTTTGTGAACTAAATATCAAAAGAAGACCAAGAAAAAGCAGATGAGACATTAGCTTGAGCTATATTTGCAACTGGCACACCTCTTTCTTTAACTGAAAATCAATATTGGAAGGAACATTACAAACTAATTCGCCCATCAAATAAGTTACCATCACGTTATCGTTTATGACATTTTCTCTTAGATAGATAGCATAACAGAGCTCAACAATGGTTATTCAAAGGCTTGGTCAAGTGGAATCATTGACTCCGATGTCAGATGGATGGACTGATATACAAGAAAATCCTTTATTGAATGTTATATTAGCAACACCTGAACCAATATTCCTGTAAGCAATTGCTACCAAATCTTCTCATCATACAGGTGAATACATAGCCAAATTAATGAGTGAAGAGATTGAAAGAGCAGGTTCCTCCAGGGTACAAGCCCTTGAAACTGATAATATGAGTAACATGAAAGCTGTATGGCAAACACTAGATGCAAAGTATTCTCATTTAATAGTATTTGGCTGTCTTGCTCATGGTTGAATCATGCTTGAATCTTCTGGCAAAGGACATAGTAAGTGTGAATACAATGAAGATGGTATTGGCAAACTTGAAAAGTGATTGTGAAGGTATTCAACAATTATCATGTTGCTAATCAGACTTTGAAGAAATGACAGAAAGAGAAGCAGGGGAAGGAAAGTGCACCTTTACTGCCAGGAGAAACTAGATGGGGCTCGGCTACAAAGTGTTTGCATAGTTTGCTGTGCACAAAGAATTGTTTGCAGTGTGCTTCAATAGATGACACGGTATCCCAGATTATTCCTGTGAACGTTTGCAAGCAAATTCTCAACAACAATGCATTCTGGGTTTGAGTTCAAGAAGCATTCAACTTGTACTACCAGTTTCAGTGGCTATCAAGAAACTTGAAGGAGATGCACCAAGCCTTTAAAATATTCCAGAGATATTCAGACAATTGAATGAAAATCTAAGTGAGCTTTTGCCTTGTTCACCTCTATCCAAAAAAGAAGTAATAGTAGTAAAACAAATGTTTACCAAGAGATCTGAGTTTTGCTCTCATCCAGTTCATCTGGCAGCAAACCTTCTGAATCCTCAACACAGAGGACAACATTTATCAGAAGATTAATTTTCTACTGCTATCGATACAATTATGGAAGAGCTAAGAATGTCCCCAACATCGATAAAATAGCTGCAATGACAGACATTGCCAAGTACCGTGCAAAAGAAAAACATTGGACCAAAGACATCATTTGGCGGGCAGCAGAGAATGTCTCCTCTCACAGGGTGGAAGGGATACTGTAACACAGGTGCAGCTGGTGAACTCAGACTGGTGGGGAGATGGAGCATCCCACAGGAGTGGGGGCAGGAAGGGAGGTTTGCAGCTGACCTGGCATTGTGGCCGGTAGCAGAGAGGCTGCAACCCCCCCCAACTCCCAGCTGGCTGCAAACTGCACCCCCATGCCACTAATGTGGGCCGCCCCACCACTCCACCAGTCTGAGTTCACCAGCTGCACCTGCTGTAACACCCGACTGTTGTCCAGGATTGCTCTAAGGATCCTAAGCATTCCACCAACAGCAGCTTCTTGTGAACAGAAATGGAAGGCTTTCCGCTCAATCAAGATAAAAAAGAGGAACAGACTAACAAATGAATGCGCTGCTAAGTTTGTCTATATTTGTCAAAATGTCTTGCTTCTGGAGAATCAGTCAGAAGCACAATTAATGAAGAAGATGCAATGTGATGATAAGTTACCCTTGCCCATAGACTCATTGGTAAAACCATCCTTTAGCGAAAGAATATGCAGTTCCAGTAGTTCCGAATCAGATTGGCCTCAATCTGATTCTGAAATGGAACTAATAAGTAGCGCAAGTGATTCTACAGATAGTGACAGTGAAACTGGAGATGCCACAATGATCTCAGTGGAAGAGAGCTAAACTCTGTTGAAGTAGATGAGTGGACAACCACAGCATATCATGCACAGTTCTTTGGATGTGCTAAAATTAGTGTGTCAACCATTTTCAGTGCCTTCAGGTTTTTTTTTCTTAAATTTAAACAAGGAATGTAAGGGAAGTACAGGCCATTATGTATTATCTTTACATTTTTACAAGTATTCCAATAAAAAAAATTTTTTTTCAACATAAAGCTTTGAATTTGTTCGGATAAGTGTGCTGTATTTAATTTTTTTCCTAATCAAATATTTCAGTTCAAATACTTGTGGCTATTGAGACATAAAATTAACATGGGGGTATTTTTTTAGTTATATTTACCAAATACAAGTCAAATAAACATGCTAAATCAGATCATGCTGTATTTAGGGCATTGAAAATTTTTCTAGAAAAATTATCCAATTCTAAATTTTCCAGAAAACCCACATCTCTGCCCTCATTAGATGCAACTCATTTTTTACCTTTGCTCCCCTTATTTTGTCTCTGAAAGTTCTTGCTCTTTCCTGGCATGCTTCTTTGGTGATCTGTCAATTTTTGCATTGTGTATATGCTTTCCTTTTCTTTTTGAGGCATCCTAGAAGCTTCTTCTGCAGCCACAATGGTCTCTCACCATTCTTCTTGTGCTTCCATCCTGTCAGAATAGCTTCCTGTTGCATTTCCAGTATTGTACCCTTGGGATTTTCCAGCCTTCCTCAGTTCCTTTCCCTTAAAGTCTGTCCTTCCTGTGGCACCATGCCTACTATTTTGAGGCAGTTGAAATCTGCCCTTTTGAAATCCAGTGTCTTAGTTCTACTAACTTCATGCTTTCCCTGCCTTATAATCATTCATTCTATCATATCATAGTCACTTCCTCCTAAGTTTCCAATCACCTTCACATTTTCCACTAATTCTTCCCTACTGGTCAGGATAAGATCCAAGATAGTTGTATCCTCAGATTTCTAAAACAGAAAGTTTTCCTTGACATGAGTTAGGAACTTGCTCAACATTTTATGTTTGACCACATTATTCTTCTAGCAATATCTGGAAAATGGAAGCCATCCATCATTAACATTTGATCTCTTCTGAATATCTGTCATCTCCTTGAAGACTGCCTCTTTAACCTCTTCTTCCTGCCTTGGGGGTCTATACTAAATCCCCACCATTATATCACACTGGATATTTCACCTTTTATTTTCACTCAAATACTTTCTGACTTGCTAACTTCTCCTTCCTGAACCAGGGAAGAAATATATTTTTTGATATATAAGGCAATACCATCACTTTGCCTCCCAACCCTGTCCTTCTAAAACAGAGTGCGTCTCAGTGTTGATGTTCCAGATGTAAGAGTTGTCATACCAAGTCTCGGTGACACCAATTAGACAGATCATGGTTTTTTTTTCCACAGACTGACTTCCAGCTTATCTTGTTTCTTCCCCAGACTTCTCACATGTGTATAAAGACATTGTATTTTGACCTTGTTTCCCTCTTGAAGGAGACTTCATTGTCCTGGAAACTGAATTATGGCTCTCACTGTCTTCAATGCAATTTTATTTCCTTGACAAATGACTGACCCCTTTCTCCAACTAAAGGAAGAAAATATTTGAGACAGGAAGAATTGAAACATTTTGCCCTTGTACTTCTTTGACAATGGACCATCAGTACACTGTGCGTTTTTGGAATGACTTATCTATCCAACAGTCATTGAGGACTCTTCGCAATATCTTTCTGTTCTGATTTCTAGGATATTCATGTTTGGCTCTTCTCTGAAAATGTAATTTTCCTACATTATCTTCCACACCAAATGACCCTCTCATCCTAGAAGGCTGGGTTTTACAGTCACAATGTATCAATCAGTTGCCCCCAAAGATATCCTTTCCAAGTGATGACATGAAAGCTTTCACAAAGATGGGAATGAAGGGGCTCTGGGATAATTGCTGGTAAATGAGCCCCTGGAACTGAACCCAAAAGCTTGCTTAATAACTATTCTCCACCCATTTGGGTTGGTCTAATAAAAGATATCAAATTCACCCAAGGAACCTTGTCTGCCATAGGAAAGCTCATACACTTACGGCAACATATCAAGAGATCTAGTAAGTACAACCACTTCTTAAAGGATACCGTAATACTGGTGTTTCTGATCTTTTTAATTTTTTCCTTCTTTCTGCCATTTACTACCATGTTGATATGGTATGAAAGTTCTCTCATCATCATCATCAGAACTCTGAATTTCAACAGAGATCGCTAGTAAAATAGCCAGTTAAAACAGTCAAACTAGTTTCCTTAAACCAGCTGTTTGTTATTACCACCCTTAACTTTCATGTAAAAATGATGACTAGTAAGCTAAAAGTAAGAATGCAAATACCATAAATTGAAATCCCTGAAGCAAAATTTCAGACACTTTTTCATGTTGAACTGTTAGGGGCAGATGTCATTAGTTAATTAGTTAATATTTGTACAGTGCTTTGGAAATGCAAGCATAAAACACATGAATTTAATAATTTAATTACATTTGTGCCAAAACATTTGGTTCAATTTGATTGCTGCTTTTCCCTGACTCATGATGTGAGAAATGTGAGAAATTGAATCATTCCAGTTTGGTGTATCAGAGAACATGGAACTAGGTTAATACCAACAACTTGAATTGCTTCCTAGGATTATTTTAGCACTGTAGCCAAAAATGAGGTGTTTTAAAACATTAAATGCTTACATACAGAATACATCACATTTTTCTAATGCATGTAGCTTATTCTCCTTCTGTTAGGGAATAAATAAAGGAATACAACCTGGCCTAAGAAAGCAAGATCTTCTGGTATAGCAGAGCACAAAGTATCCTCTTTGATTACTTCATTTTTTAAAATTTTGCATATAGGACCGAGATACCACAGTGATGTGCACATTGCATAAAAAAAAAATGATGGCATGTATCAAAATAAATTTCCATAGGGTAGAAGCCACTTATTGTAAAAAGAGCAACAAAAAGAAAAATGACTAATTATATGAGTCACAATATTTTTCCTCATCTCATTATTGATCCTCTCCTCTGAACAGAGGAACTTAGACAAACATATCAGGGGACATGCTAACAGCAGACTGAAATTTCCTTTTTTACAGCCATGGCTGGTTTAGCCCTAAATTGGCAGAACATTCAGTCCCATGTTCAGAAACCTCATAAGACCAGTTTTAAATACTATTAGAAATGCTTATGGTTATTATCATTAAGCTAGTTTAAAGCAAGAAGATTGCTATAATCTTTATGACTGGAAAAAGTGATGCTGGTTTCTTAGATGATAGCATTTTTTTTCTGTCCCCTTGGTACCACTATGTCAGTCCTCATTTTCTATGATTATCAGGGATCTGGGTTTTACATTCCCTGTGGAAAAACGCAGAAAACCATAGATTTTCCTCGTTAAAAGGAGAAAAATGCAGATTTTCCCCTTTGAAGCAGGAAACCACAGGTTTCCCCCTGTAGGCTGGCAGAGTTCCAGCCTGCAACCAGCTGTTGGGAGCAAGGGAAGAGCGATTGGAGGCAGGGCCAGAGAGGTAAGGGGGGGGAAAAAAAACCTGAGGCTGTGGTGCAAGGGGCACCATGAGCATGTGCACATGCACATGTGAGTGGCCAGCAATATAGTCAGCCAGGCACCATCAGGGCTGGGAACCAAGCTCTGGTGAGCCCGAACCAGCCCTGCACCATCAGGCCCCCCCCCAAATGGCACAAGGGCAGTTCAGACATGCCAGAGCTTGGTGCACAACCCTGTGGCGCAGGGCCAGTCCAGGCCAACAGGGGTCAAGCTCCAGTGAGTTCAGACCAGTCCTGCAGCATCGAGGCAAGGGCCAAGCTCTGGAAAGCCCCACACCCCCTTTGCCTCACATACATCCCCCCCCCCCCCCAGCCTCACACATCCACCCCCTTTCCCACACATGCACCTGTAGGTCATGCTGACAGGGCTGGTGGTGGCAGGGCTAGGTGCTGTGGGTCTCACTGGCAGGCTTGGGGGTACAAAAGGAACTCCCCTAGCCCCTGGCCCTAGTGGGAGGTGGCACCAGACCCCATCCCCCAACCCTAGAGAGGTGACCAGAGTGGTCCCACTATGGCCCCAGCCCCCTCACCTTGAGCAGCTGCCTAGAGGCTTCTTCACTGTCCACCCCCTACCAGCCAGGGAGCCTGCCTATACCACAACTTCCATTACCACAACTTCAGACTCATCAGCAGTAAAATTACAACTACCAACATTAGCTAACAGATCCTACTTCCAATAACATCCATTCCGTTACTTATTTTCCATATAACCCACTCCTCAACCAACTTGGTGCATGCTTTTCAGCCCAGCTCCCAGTGATGGATTTTGGGTGTCCCCCCCCAACCACAAGTTAATAAGTTCTGGAAACTATTTTCTTTCCTCAGGCCCCCTCTACATATTACACTTAAGGTGTGATTAACTAGGTAATCACACCTTAAGTTGCGACTCAGCCACAATTAATGGTTCAACCAATTAGTGGCATGATAAAACAAGCAATAAGCTACATAGTTATTCTGCAAAAAACATTCAATAACTTTGTAGCTTTTGCTAATCATGCCATTGGTTGAATGTGTGGCCAAGTGCTCCCAGTGGCTGGGAGCCCCATCAACTAATGGGTTCCCAGCCAGATGGATGCCAACCCCACAGCTGATGAGACTCGAATTGGTGACAATGCTGTCAGCTCTGGGGCCTTCAGCAGGGAGAATGCTGCCTCTTCTGAGAGCCTGCTTGGCTGTGGGGTTCACAGTAGGGGCAGCATCTTCAGCTGCAGGGCTCACAGGGGGGCAGCAGGAAGAATGATACCACTGCTGAGAGCCTCCTAAGTTGTGGGGCTTGCAGCAATGGCAGTGCTCTCCCGCTTCCCCTGCTGCGAGCCACGCAGCCTACATCACCTTAGGCTCACAGCACTGGCAGCATGGGGGAATGCTGCTTCAAGTCCGACCCCTCAGGAGACTCACACTGGAGGCAGCATTCTCCCTGCTGCGAGCCCTGCAGCTGACAACATTTGAAGCAGGGCAGCATTCCTCACACTGTCCCCACTGTGAGCCCCGCCAACTGTGGGGCTTGCAGCTGTGGGAGCTGGTATGGGGGAGGCTGGAATCATGATCCCAGGATCCCCCTGCACTGGTGATAAGAAGTGATGGTATTTAAAGCATGATCCCACATCTGTACGTCCTGCCATTCATGTGTTACATGGCAGGAGGAACAATTATGTATTAAATCCCATTGCACCTTTACCTGTACATGTAGAAGGGCGTGCAGATATGTTCATTCTGGGTTTCTTGGTCCTACTCAGTTTGCCAAGGCAAAGTTTCTACTCATTCTGGATAAGCACATTTTTCAAGAATTGCTTTAAATACTGACCAGCAACAAGAAAAATGGATTCCTACATAAAATTATATTTTTCAGAAAACATCACTCCATAGGAAAGATTTTTTATATAAAGTTAACTCTGTCTCTGCTCACCTCAGCATCTATTATGAACACCACGACTAAGCAGGGTGAAGAAGGTAAGCAGAAATTCAAGAAGGTAATTTGCATTACCAAAATATATATCTGGAGCTGTACAAACTCTTGGCTTACATGGGCAAAAGTACTGTAATTACTATGATTTAAGAAAAGATTTCCCCACCAATCGTCATGGGGAAAAAAGCCCCCTATCTTATATTCGTATCTGAAGTGGAGTAGAGAACAGGCAGTTACTGAGGCTCTGACTTTGGCCCTGAGTCAGGCTGGGGCCAGAGTCAGACCCACAGCAGCCTCCTGCTTCACTCCAGTTGCTGTCTGCAGCTTCTACAGCCTCCCAACCCCTGCCCTCCCCCTTACTGTCAGGTGCACCTAGGCTCCAGCTCAGGCTGGGTTCTCTCCTGGGCACGGAGGGCATAGAAACTTCCTCCCCTGCCCAGTCAATCATCAGTGCCAACACTGCTGCATGGCCAGACAAGGGTTGAGCTTCCATGTGCTGTGCTCTCGGATGGAGCAGCCCAAGCAGCATTTGAAAGTAAGTGGGGGGGAAGGGCAGGGTGGAAAGAGGCAGAGACTGGGGGGAGTTCGGAGGAAACAGGGAGGAAGATGCAGAGACTAGGGAGTGTGGGGGAGGGACAGAGCCTGTGAAGAGCTAGGGTTGAGGGGTGCAGGTGGAAGGGGGCAGGAAGGCTATGTGGGGGAGGAAAAGTGGGCAAGGCAAAGGGCAAGGGGACTACCTGATTCTTCCCTATCCACTGCTTTCCCTAATGTAGCAGTGTGTGATGGGGTGGGATGAAGACAACTCTCCAATACCTAGATTGTATACCTGGAAAATTATAGCAAATTTATAAAGTTTCCATACACAGAATCTAATTGAGGTGTGGGGGGTGGGGTCATCTTACAGTTGAATAAATAGGGCAGTAGCTATGTGCACAAGCAGTTGTTTGCATGTGGGGGCACATTTATTATATGGGCATATGGTTTTTGCAAATGAATAATGAAAAACTAGGTATACACACCTGTCCAGTCCTGTACTGGACAACAATGAATTTGGGAGCAATTTTCGTAGATACATCTGTCATTATGCTGATTGAAAATGGATTAAATTAGCGCATGTGAAATCTCATTTTATACTGTGACTGCAAAAGAAATAAGCGGTTTGTAAAACAAAGGAAAAAGGAAAGAGTAGGCTAACCAAAAAGCAGAACAGTAGAAGGCTATGGTTCTATGTGGGAGAAAGCATTTCTAGAAATGAGTCAAACACACACACACACACACACACACACACTACTGTTATTTTTCATCTGGTTATATAAATATGATAATTCACACTAACTACATTAATAACATTAATATTCCATTAAACAAACCTTAGTTAGGCTGCCAAATCAAGTATTTGCAAAGCCTTGAAAAGCCATATTTACAATTACCACTGTAAATTTCCTTCTGCTGTCTTAGAAATCTATCACTTCCTACCTTTTGAGTGTTTAACTTTGAAATCAAATGTACCTTTAATGTGGTATTTTGTAGTCTAGGATGGCTTTAAAATAAGATAAATTTAAACTCTATTATATGCAATGAACCATCACACTCTAGTACTGACTATTATCTGACTAGGAGAAGTATATTGTCTAAAAAGAGGAATGGACCACTGGGTACACATGCAGAGTCCTATGGTTGATTGTGGGAGATTAAGCCCAGTCCATTCTTCATCCCATTTTCCTGTACAGTACACAGGAGATGGAGAACTAGTACCCCAAAGGGGAGACAGTTCTCATTCCTCCATAACAAAATGAGGCATTAGAGGCATTCTTGCCTTATGTGCTAATCCATGAAAACACATGGGTCACAGGAGCCAAATGCAATTTACTCTTCTTCCCATCACTTTTGCCTTCCACTGCACTGGCAGCTCCACAATGTTCCCCTGTGCAGCAGTGGTGCTAAACAAAACAAAGCACTTTACTACTTCAAAGACATTCCTACTGAAGAATATATCAAAGATCTTCAGAAAGCAATGGACAGAAGAGAACTTCTCAGATAAAAGACCACAAGAACCAGTTCTATTGGAAAGTCTTCAGTAATTCAGATATGAGAGTTGCCACCTGCTCCCTCTTCTTGCAAATGTGTTCTGATATGATCTGTACTATCCTTTGCTGAGTAATCACACAGTCTCATTAAAGTGGCTAATCCATCCTCTGTCTGTCTACTGTTCTGTAACCTCTTTAATTTCATCACATGTAAGTGACAGTCTGAGTGACAGGCTGTCATCCCTGCTCTGCTTCCTCCATTGCTGCTGTCCACAGTCTCTTCCAGCCCCAGGAGGCTGTGGAGCACCCCCTGCCTCCTAGCCTGGAAAGTGCAGGGAAGCTCAGAGGGCCCCCCACTAAATACTGCACTTCTGTCATGTTTAAGAGCACTGTAACTTTATAGTGCTATAAAAAGTGCTCTAAATTACAGCACTGTAAAACATGCACAAAGCACTTCTGTACACACCCTAAAGCTTTACCTTGGCTTCAGAACACATTTATGCACTTTTCTAAAACTTGACAAAAATTTGTTTCATCCATACTGGAACCAGGTGCCCCAACACAGCTGTGTTTGTGATGCAGACATGCTCAAAAATGTCTTTACTTTTATGAAATCCCAGATGAGAGGATTTTCCTGAAGATGCTGTCAGCTCTGATCGTACTAGCTGAAAGACCAGTTAGAAAAGACCTTAACGATCAAGAGTCTCAATTTCACTGGATCAGACGAGAAGACTTTAGACTTGATCAGTATTCCTAATGAGAAGTTTAATAAGGGCAGTTGCCAGAAGGGAACAGATTACTATGGATCAAGACTTGAATGTTACATTATCCTCTCCAATGTCAGGGAAGCTTGGACTTCCAGGGTCCTACTAACTCAAGGTTTTTGCCTAAATGCTCTGGAAGAAAATCAGTTATGAGAACTGTAAAACACAAAGTGAAACACACCACTTTCAAAAGAGAAAAATACTTGACATCACTACTATGTCCCTACATCTGGAAAAGATAATCTTAGTGGGAAACTGATTTGTGCAAAACTCCTTTTCACAGTTCCTTTTCCTTTGTCCACCTGACTGTAATCTTCCTGTACAAGGGTTAAATGCCTTGTGCCATATCATCACTGCTAATATCTTTGGGCATCTAGACATGTGCTCTGAGGTGAGGGAAGAAGGGGTGTTTTAATTGGAGCAGCTCTTGGGAGCCGCTCTAATTAAAATGCTTGCAGCTTCTCATGTATTCAGTGTCCCGTGCTTCAAAATGGTGGCAGAGGTGCTTTAACTAAAGCTTGTTCAGTGAACTTTAGTTAAATCGCCCCTGCTGCCATTTTGAAATGTGGGGACACTGAATACACATGACAGCGAGGCTGTTGGGGTGTTCCGATTAGATTAATTGAAGCAATTAACTGAGTTTGCTCTGACGTGTTCTAAGGGTTAATTTTGCTTTGACCAGAGAGATTAAACATAATTAAACAACATCTTGAAGTCCTTTTAAGCCCCTGGTTTTCTATTATAAGAATACAAATCAGGTCTTTAAGAGAGATCTTCCACTTTCACACCTGCAGAAGGTAGGCAATGGCAACTCCACACCATTAGTACAAATGTAATGCTACTAAGATGCTAATCTAAAACAGTCTACAGGATTTAAATGGTTTGTGCTGAACTGCAGCATTTCTCAACCTGTGGGTCACAACCCAAAAGTGGGTCAAAAGACTATATGAAAGGGTCGTGAACAGACTTTAAAAATAGATTCTCCTTTAAAGGAGAATCACATGGGAAAATGGCTTTTCCCTTGCATTTTGGCAGAGTTCCAGCCTGCAAGGGGCTGGTTGCCCCCTCCCCCGCACACCCCACACACTGAGGGGCTAGGGCCTAGACAGGGGGGGGGGGGAGTGGGTCAGGAGTGAGGGGTGCTGGGTTGGGACTGGCCAATGTTTACAAATGGATCCTGTTATAAAAAAGGTTGAGAGCCAGTGTACTAAGGGGTCTGCAAAACAGGAAAGAGCACACACTTAGCAGAGTCCTACTTTGCCCAAGAATATACTCCAAATGGGTTTCTTATCAAAGTTGGGTTGAGAAGTTGGGTTTCTTATCAAATGGTTCTTCTAGCTATCATAAGGCTAGAAATATCAAAAGTTGAAAGATGAAGTGAGTCTTGCTCCACATTACCAAGGTAGCAGAAGGTAAGATCACCATGGCATGGTCTGGATGCTGCTGAACAAAATTAACAGCTTTCCCGTTTATGCCTTCAGGGGTCAGGCAGTATGCAAGGAACGAATGTAAATCATGAGCTGGGCTGCCATAGTCTCATAATGCTTTAAGAGCCCTGCTCACATTCTTTTGAAGAGGGTCATTAAGGGTGGTGTACTTCAATGCGTGGGTGGAGGACATTTATTCAAAGAGGAGATCACCAATGATTTAACCCTGGGGGATAACCTAATTTCTGCTTTGGTTACAGAAAGTACAGTCCAGACACATGAACAGACCTTGTAAATTAGACATCAAGGACTGTCCAACAACTTTTAATAAGAACACTGAAATGTAGATGAAAATGAACACCATTACTGGGCTTATCTGGAACAGTTAGGTGTAGCTCATATGTGATGGTGGCATATGTTAATTAGCTTTTTCTTTTGAGAAGGCTGGGCTGTTTTTGTACTGATAAGCTAAAGCTTTAAAAAAGAATCTCCTTTGACCCTGAAAACCCCACCTATATTCATTGGGGTCTTATCACTGCAAAGAACAGGAGGGAAATTGAACCCTCCCCGATCTGAGCCAGCAATTTTCATGCACCTTCTGAGTTTCCGGGGTGGGGGGAAGCAGAGTAACCTTGTGGAAAAGGAGGAATAGTGGACATGTCTTCTGCAATAGGAGGATGTTGCATGGAGGACCATTTTGGACTTTATGGGCATGTTCAGATGAGCCCGCACATGCCTCTTGTGGCATCTCAAAGGAGTTGGAGACGCTGCAAGACACATGCCAGAAACAAAAAAATCTTCCCTGTACTGCATATTTGCAGTGCAGGATCAAAATTTGGTACCTGGAAACCCAGTTCCACTCGGAGGGGTGGCAGATGGATGTCGGGGGGGTGTCAGGAGTGTCGGGGGGATGGCGGGGAGTATGGGAAGTGGAGGGGGGGGATGTGCATTCTGTGGGTGGGTTTCTGGAGGGGCTAAGGTGGAAGCTGCCACATGCCTGCTCCCTACCCACCCCGTGTTGTTGGTAGCAGCAGCCAGCATGGCTGTGGCCCAGCTGCAGGCATAGCCGGCAGCGATGCAACACTGTGTAACCCAGGCTCTGTACATGCTAAATGGACCCGGCCCATGCATTGTAGGCACAGCACCGCAGCCGGGCATCACTGCCTGAGCCTCATGGAAAACATGCCCTGCCAGCCCAACCCAGCCTGGGCAGCCAATGCACCTTTGCATAGGAGCCACACGTCTCAGAGCTGTGCCTCTCACTCCTGTGCAAAGCCGTGCTAGCACGCCACACTGGGCCGGTTCCCACTGCACGCCTTCTCCGCATTCATCGCAGGTCTGGCAGCGCTGCTGCCGGAGGCAGGACCTGGTCTGGTGTGACACCTGGTCCCTGAGAGTGGCACAGGTCCCTGGGTGACAGCCTGAGCAGGGGCCCTGGGTGACAGCACGGCCCTGCACTGTGTCGCACCAGGCCAATCCCATGACAGCCAGCACAAGCAGTGCCGGCTCTGAGCCTCTGGGGGGTCTGGCCACAGCAGGCCCTGAGCACCCCACAGCCACTGCTGCTGTAGGGTGAATTGTGGGCACTGCAGGGGGGGGGAAGGGGGGGACCCTGCGGGGGGTGCATGAGGGCTCTGTGGGGGTACCTGTGTGCTGTGCAGGGGGGGCCTGTGCCCTGTTGGGGGAAGCTATGGGCCCTGTGGTGGCAGCAATCCATGTGCTGGGGGGGGGGGGAGGGCTGCAGACCCACCCCTCCTGAGCAACCCTCCCCACACAGCCCCCTCACACCCACATCCCCAAGTCACATCCAGAAACCCCTCACCTATATACCCAGCCACAAACCCCAAGCCCTTGCACAAGCCCCATACCCCCCAAACCTCACCCCCACAAATCCTACACCTACCCACAAACTCCCCCAACCCCCACCTCCAAATTGCTTTACAGTTGCAAATATACGAATAAAAAATTGCCCAAATATATCAGTAAAAAAATGCCCTCTCTATATATAGAAGCGTTTCATTTTAATAGTGGAAGAACACTATTTTGGGTATTTTAATGAGAGAAGTTGGGTTTCTTACCAGAGAATTTGCAATTCATAAACAGGGAATACCAGGATCTCTGCTGGTGAGACAAGTGGTGAGACCTGGGCAGAAGAGCCTGTCCAGGGCCAGCACTGGGGACCCAGCTGGAAGGCAGACAAGGTGGCTGACCTCTTGGCCATCTGGGCCCAAGAGGACAAGCTTTGACAGTTCAAAGCGGGCCACTGCAAGGAGCACATCTAGGTGATAACTGCCCAGATGGCAGAGAGGAGACACCCCATTTGGGTCTGGCAGGGGCGCAACCTTGGGGCCACAGGTCCAAAGTGTGGGATGCTGTTGCAAGTGGCAGCAGGTCACAGCCAGACTGCTGCAGCAGGTAGAGGGTGCAGGGGTCACTCCAGGTTAGGGCTGCTTCAGCAGTCCAGCTGGCACAAGGGGTAGTGTCCCCAGATACCAAGTAGGCAGGCCACAGAAGCTCCTGAGGGCAAGTAGCCCTGAGCTGCTTGCCAGAGAAGTTTTTTATACTGCTGGGGGCAGCACAGGTGCTGGCCCCAGGCTCTAGCTCCCCCTGGCTGCAGATCCAGGAGGAGCTGGGTCAGAGTTATTTTGCCCCAAGTGGCACAATTTGCCCCACACCAAAGTGCATGTCTGGGCATGTGCACTGAGGCAAAAATCCCTGACTCAAATTTGTGCTGCTCCTATTTCAGCTGCTGCAAGCACACGTGCCTGTGTGTGTGTGAACGCGCCCTATGGGAGATTTTGGTCAGAGCTTTTAACTATTGCAGGCTGTTTGCAGACGTTAAAAAAAAATTAAAAGTGATGCTTTACTTTAAACTTGGCGCACTCCTGTACCGAGTGCAGCACATGCCCAGAATAGGCAGCGCCTGGCTCATCTGACATCTGTATAGATCAGGCACTTTAGTGGGGCTTTTTGGTGCTTTTATCTAATAGCGACTGAATCAGCTTTAGCTAAAACTGCCAAAAAGCCCTGCTGAAGCACCTGATCTATACAGATGCTGCAGAGCCGGGTCAAACTACTGCACTGCTTCTTCCAGTAATGTGCAGTTTTTGGTTTTTATTTTAACATCTGCAAGCAGCAGAATGATTAAGTTAGCCAGCAAAAGAGGCTGTGTCAAATCCATACCTCCTTATGAAACAGTGAAAAAAGAAAAAATCTCCCACCACTTCTTCAGGTTCTCTGCTAATGTCTGATTAGGCACACTTTTCAGAGTTGCAGGGGGACTCTGACTGATCACGGTCGGTTGACACAATTGTCAGAGACCACATTATTTGTCAAATTGGTGCACGTACAGCAGTTCTTGTCCCATCCTCATCCTATTTTTTAAAGTAATTTTCTTCCATAGGAGAGTCATGGAAGAGTAAGAACTGGAAGAAATACAAGACCCATTATTCCTCTGGACCAAAATCTTTGATCCAATTCAGTGACTGCAATTGCCAGTCACTGACATCCTGTATAACAAAGAGTCTGACTGTCCAAACTGGAGTATTCATGACTTTTAAGAATAAGGAAGATTCCTCTTTCTTTCTGGTGTCTGCACCCCAGAAAACCTCTACCTTTTTTAAAAAAAAACACCCTGAAATGTATGTTTAAAAAAAAAGCCTCAATCTCATGATTTGCTATTTCAAAAAAGTCCCCATGGCAACCTGGAAAGTTCTAGCTTATTAGAGAGACTCATGCTGTCCTAACATATATCCTATGTCAGCACAAACAGCCTTCATGTAAACATAACCGTGAGTACCCTAAGTAACAACTCTGTTTCCATCAGAAGCCCTTTATCCTGCGTAAGAAGTCTGCACGCTAATAGATGTCCCAGGCTAATGTTAACCAGCTACAGCTGGCTCACAGCTATAAAAAGCTTTAATGAAAACATAAATACTAAAGTCTCCACCCCCCTCAGCCCGTACGTCAAGGCTGCGCAAAGGCATCACTTTCCAAGTGATCTGTGTGAATGAACTGGCTGCTCTGAACCAGCTTGGTCTGGTTCTCTGAAGTTTGTTTACTGAACAGCGTGTGCAGAAAGACACGATCGGGGGGATGGAGGGGGGCGGACGAGAGACACAAATCACATGATCAGCTGGTTCAAGCAGCAAGTATTTCTGACAGGCTTGAATGATATGCTTTTCAATGACGGATATAATAAGGGAGGAAATTATCTATTGACAAAAATGCTGACACAGAGACAAAACGAGTCAAGTTCTGATGTTATCTGACATTTCAAATATACTACTTTTATGATATACTTTATTATGTGGTAAAATACTTATCTGAATGCATGCAGTGAGATACGAAGATTAAACTGTAATTTAAGATTAAAGAGTAACCTTCTTTACTGTTTGCTTGTTTGTACCCTCTCTCTCTCTCTCTATATATATATATATAAATAATTTTTATTTTTACTATGCTCAGTATAAAAACAAAATGATAGAAAAAAGAAACAGACAAATTCAGTATATACAGGCACAGAAAAGGAAATCTACATGTATATTTCTATTAAATGCAAAAAAAATATGGAATTCTAAAGTTTAGAGGAATTTTTAAAAATTTACAGAAAAGTTGGACTGGCAAAAAATTACAGTAGTGACAGCAATGCTAACTAGTACACTACACATATTCACAGAATCATTAAAAAATGAGGGTTGGAAGGAACCTCAGGAGTTCATCTAGTCCAGCTGCCTGCTCAAAGCAGGACCATCCCTAACCAAACTGTCCCAGGCAAGGCTTTGTCTACCCGGCTCTTAAGACCTCAGGATGGAGATCTCACCACCTCTCTGGGTAACCTGTTCCAGTGCTTCACCACCCTCTTGGTGAGAACATTTTCCCTAATATCTAACCTAAACTTACCTTGCTGCAACTTGAGACCGTTGCTCCTTGTTCTATCATCTGCCACCACTGAGAAGAGTCTAGCTCCATCCCTTCTGAAACCCACCTTCAGGTAGTTGAAGGCTGCTATTAAACCCCTCTCAGTCTTTCCTTCTACAGACTAAGTAAGCCTGTTTCCTCAACCTCCCCTAATAAGATATGTGCCCCAGCCCTCTAACTATTTTTGTTGTCTTTTGCTGAAATCTCTCCAAATTGTCCACATCTTTTCTGTAGCGGGGACCCCAAAACTGGACACCATACTCCAGATGTGGCCTCACCAGCACCCAGTAGAAGAGAATAATCACTTCCCTTGATGTGCTGGCAATGCTCTTACTAATGCCAAACCGCCCCCCAACTAATATTCCTGGTTATCGCTTGGGTTGCAGTTTATAGTGTGTGCGATTAAATTTGACAGATCAAACATTTTAAGTTACTTTTTCATTAAGAACCTCTGTCTTTTGGTGTATAACTTTAGACAAACCCTCCATAACTACACAAGGAGCTGCTCTTTACTCCTATGCAAGTTAGTCACAATCTTAGTCCTAGCACTCTGAAATTTCCATATTCTGCAGACCACTCTATACTGGGGCTATTAGAGAATTACCTGCCTCAAAGGGAGAGGAGGCACAAGCAACCACATATGCACACTGTTGCATATATGCAATCCCACCCCCAAGTGGCACAGCAAGAGCCGGCTCAAGTCTTCATTTCCTTCAGAGGCAGATACATCTGCATCAAACTCTGTTGGGTAAGAGAACACTTGCACTCCTTTATCATGGACTGTGGCCAAGCAGTCAAAACTGACCTCTTCGCGTTGGATTAAGGTTTATATTTTAATGTTTACATTCATTTTCTAAAAATCTAGACAGGAATGAACAAACAGTGTTGTCCACTTTCACAACTAAAATTGAACAAGTCTTGATACAGCTGATATATTTCTTTAAGCCTCAGCTTCTGCAGCCTTATGAATAAGTAAGCATTCAGATAGAACAAGGGCAATTGTGTTTAAAAACATGATAGCAGGTTGTGAGTAGCTGGAGTTTTTCAACACAACTATCCACAGTAAAAGTCAGTTATGTTATTTATCATCCTGCTTTTTAACATTTTCAAAACATAATGTATTTTTTTAAAAGAAACCCTAACAACTACTCCATAACTGATGAACAAAGGATAAGTCCAACTCAGGGTCATTAAAAAATAACGCTTCATCAAGTTCTACTCTCACTTCTCTGCATATGAATTCACTAACCTCAATTTGTTTACATGAGTGTATCTAAGTGATACATTTGACCCTCTTAAGTGACACAATCCAAACCTTCCCATCTTTCAAAATGAACTTTTCCTCTTCTTTCTTTGATAATCACTCCCCCCCCTCCCCTCCCACACCCATTCACACAGCTTTATTTTCCCCTGCTCCTGTTCCCACTTCCCTTCCCCCAACTAGGCCAGACAGATCATACTACAAAAGCAGCAGCTGGGGACTTTTTTTTTTTTTTTTTTAAGTCCTTGAATTAGGTCAAAATACTGCCCCCTCTCCTCTCTACTTCCCTCTATGCTCAGCAGCATCATCCAGTCACCCCTTCCTTCTTCCCCCTCTCCTGCCCACCACTGCTAGACCCAGGAGAAGGGCCAGTTCCAGAGCTGCTCCTGTCCTGCTTCAGCTGGACAGTGTGGGGAGCTAGGTTCAGACAGGGACATCAGCAGCAGGTGGGTTCCCCTGTCCCTGTGCCTGTTTCCAGACTTGCAGAGAATACCTGGGGAGACCAGACAGGGAGGGGATACCTGCCTGCTATCACCAGTGCCCCTAGCAGAGCCTGGCTCCCTGTGCAGCCCAGCAGGAATGGGGCTCCAGATCTTAACCCAAGCCCGAGGTCAGCCAGGGACAGTGTCGGGCAGAGAAATGGGACAACAGGGGAGGGGAGGTACTGCTGAGCATGGAAGGGAAGGGTGGGTGGGAAATTCTTACTTGTTTCAGAGACTCTGAATGGTCTGAAAGGGGGGTACAACCATGGCACCACATCACCTCTGGATCCACCGCTGTTGGAAGAGGCATTCCTAATTTAGTCTGATGTAAGCAAAGTCAAATCCAGACTCAACAATTCTCCCAAGTTTTAAGAAGTATTGAAGTAATATTATAGCCATGATGGTGCAGGAGACATGACAGAAGAAAGGATTTTTGTGGACGATATCTTTTATTGGACCAACTGCATGACTGGGAGAGGCTTAAGTGCTTTTGAATGCAGTTAATTGCATTTGAAAGCTTGCTTACGGCTATCCTAGCCATGCAGGAGGTCCAATAAAAGGTATCACCCATGAAAATCCTTGCCTCTTCCCAATTTTTAACACATTTCTGTAAAATATTTGCTTTCCCCAACATTATAACAAAACCATTTTCAACAATAACCTGCAGGGACACTGTGAGCAGGTTAACCTGTAGCAAATGAAGTTGTTCTGTTTTAAAAAGTTGTGAAAATATGATAGAACATGAAAAAGCAGTGGGTTTACGAAAATAGTGGGGAAACAAGGGCTAAACCTGTTTCACTTTCACTGCTTACCCTTCAGTTCAGAGCCTGTTCAACTCTACAACTTTGAAATGCTTCATCTGGTCATTTGTGTGCAGCTGGCAGAGTGAGATTTGCTTCCATGCCTTAAGCTTTGCCTCTCCATTCACATGTCCACAGTCCTAGACGTTTTTCCACTAAGTTTAAATGCAGCAGTTTTTGTTGGCTCAGCCACCATGCAAAGGAACTTTGTATTTAAGATAAGTAAAAGTCTGTGAAAAAATAGAAATGACCTTTGCAGAGAATCCAAAAGTTGAATTCTTTACCTAACAAACACTTCTACTTTTTAAATTATTCTAATATGGATGATTAACTATAGCCCCATACAGAAAAACCTAAGTGCCTGCTGTTAGTCCTGAATGAATCATATCATAGATTAACAATAGGAAAACCTGCTTTTAATAAGCAGGTTTTACTCTGTCACAGAAGAAATTTAAGTCAGGCATTATATGAATTCAAGAGGGAAGTTAATAGACAACTGAAAGGTAAGCTATCCATAATCATATTGGTTCATTCTTAGTTCATACTGCTGAACTATGAAGAAACCGATCACTCTGGTAAATTCTAGATTAAGCAGGGAGATAAACTGGTGAGATGTGACCAGAGAATAGCATCATTTATCTCTTGACCATACCAAGATCTAATCATTCAGAATTAAACTGTCAGAAATCCTATTAGCATTCAGTAGAAAATATTTATTTTAAGAGGAAAAAAGCTCCCTCTGTTCACTTTATGGCCAAAAAGTTACATTCTGCAGTTTGATGACATCACTCTTTGTCAGTAAAAAAGAGATTTTTTTCTGGTATAGTTGCATTCAATCTTAACCTCAAGTGTTTCTAATGTAGGTCATCCAGAGGAGCTTGTACCACAGCCAAACCCAGGCCCCAAATCAAATGTTTAAACTCAGAGCATTATAAAAACATCTGAAATCTTTGCCAGCTTGTGAGACAAATACATATCCTTCCTTCTGCTTCTCAAAGAAGGAAGTAACAACAAATAAGATTTGAATGCCTCTTAATCAATATACATCCATGTACTTTACATTGCAAAGTTCAGTAAACAGTAAATACACATTTATTTAGTACAGTATCTTGCCTATAATGTACTCTCACAAATTCAAAGCTACAATAATGGAGGTAGGTGGTGGTGATCTCAGCTCAGCCCAAAGCAGATCTCTTGCCACATTATTACACAATGTCAGTTTGGCATTGCTGGCTCCCTCTATGCAGGAGAAACAGAATTAGAACAGAAGTATCACCAAAGCAGAACTGAAATAAGTTGGCAGAGGCAAACAGGAAAGTTTAATTACTTATCACTACAATTTACACCCCAGTATCAAACCTAGGCTTTAAGAAAGAGACTAAGAACTAGAAGGGTCCTTATGAAGGATTTATCCTTTTACATTCTTGTATCTTTTCATTTTCCCTTTTAGACCACTTGATTGGTTCACATGGTAATGCACAATGTTCCATCCTAAGATATAAAATATGAGGTTTTCTGTTATTATCTAGAGTGCCAAAGCATGCATGAGTATTTAAAAATAGAGCAATCAGGGATATATCCTCTGACACCCCTAAAAAGTGATAGTTGATGCCAGGGAGGGTATATAAATCACTCCAGACATACCCTGCTCATATACTCTTCCCCTGAAGCATCTACTACTGCCACTGTTGGAGACAGGTTACTGGGGAGACAGGCTACTAAGCTGGATGGACAGTTGCTCTGACCCAGCATGGCACTTATGTTCTTATGTAAATACATAGGTTGATGTGGCACTTGCCTCAAAGAAGCTGGGGTCTAAAGAGTGTCTCCCACTCAGTCACACTGCATGGAAACTTACAGAGGTTTCTCTGTGATCTGAAGGAAACTATTCAGCTTGATAAAAGTTAAGTTAGACAGATATCACAGAAATAGAACAATCCAACATGGTAGGTATGTAGGGCATGAAATAAGAAACAGGAAGATGACAATACAAATAGCTAGAAATTGTATACGACTTGGATTTTTGTATATACATAAAAGCAAGGTGACCATACATTCTGGTTTGGCTGGAATAGTCCCAGATAGTTGGTCAAAAGTTCTGGGCTGGAGTCTGGTGGGGAGGTGAACTGGCATGATGCACCAGGCAGGCAGGCAGTTGGGCAGGTACTGCTGCTGCTGTGCTAGACCAAGGAATGTAGGAACCTTGGATATAGCAACTTAGGGTGACCAGATGGCTGCCCACCTTACTCAGGCACAGCAGCAGTGGTGCCTGCCCACCTGCCTGCCTGGTATACCATATTACTCTGGCTTCCTGTTGGACTCTGGCCCAGGACTTTTGATCAACCATCCAGGAATGGCCAAAGGAATCCAGGACTGTCTCTGCCAAACCAGGAAGTACAGTCACCCTACATAAAAGGGAATTTCAAAGATGGTCAAAATATTTTCACTAGAAAAGAGTGAAGATGAAAGCTACAACCTGTAACACCAGAAATATGATTTTTCTTATACAGGCTGTCAATGTGCTTTTTTCTTTTTCTTTTTTTTTTTAAACAGAAATAACAGAAATAACAACATGCTAAAAAGTATAATAGAATTTGTAAAATATCCTGTCATGACAGATATTACACTCTGGACTCATCATCTCAACACTCTCTAAATGAGTTCCTTAATAAATGTCCCTCACTTTCTAACTCCATTTTTTCAAAAATAATGAACTGGCGCCAACAGAGTAAATTAAGGGGACCAAAGCCATGTTCCTATTTTCTTTCCAGAGTGTGTCTATTTGTTATGTTCAAATGATGTCTTCTCCAAGGCTGCAGTGATTAAAAGTTAACATTGGTGGTCCTCACCAGCTGGTGGGCAACCTTAAATTATATTCAATATCTGTAGCCATTTTGAACACATTTTCAAATTTTGCATGTATAATTATTTATACATGTAAACATTTGAATTTGCACATAGTGTTTACCAGCATGAACTATGTATAAATTCCATGCAACACCTTTTAGTAGATCTAGGTATTTGCCCAGATGTCAATTCAGCTACACATTTTGTACCTGAGCATTTGTAGTTCTTGTCTTTTGCACCATAATAGCAGGAAAACAAATTCCAGAGACACAATCTGGCTTTTATAAAAATTTTGGAGAGCTCCTCTGACATGACCATAACACTGCTTCCACGTCAGAACTGAAGTCATGTAATTAGTGAGAGTTAGTCATGTAAGACACACATGGAGGATTTCTGCTTGCAGCACTGTCAGCCACATAAGTTTTAAGGATACAAAAATGCAAGGGGAAGAGAGGTCAAAAATAAGGGAAAAATTCCATACTTTTTACATATGGCATCTTGGAATAAATCTTGATGAACAACAGGTGCTGGAAAACTACTATTCTGAATTTAAATTTATAACCTGAGAAAATGGATGAAAATGTATAACCAGGGATAAAGTCAGGAAAGCTAAGCGCAACTGGAGTTACAGCTAGCAAGGGATGTGAAGGGTAACAAGAAGGGTTTCTACAAGTATGTCGGTAGCAAGAGGAGGATCAGAAAAAGTGTGGGTCCCTTACTGAATGGGGGAGGCAACCTTGGGAGAGAGGATGCAGAAAAGGCTGAAGTGCTCAATGTCTTTTTCGCCTCAGTCTTCACAGGCAAGGTCAGCTCCCAGACTGCTGTACTGGGCAGCACAGTTTGGGGCAGAGGTACGCAGCCAACAGTGGTGAAAGAGCAGGTTAGGGAATACTTAGAAAAGCTGGATGGGTACAAGTCCATGGGGACTGGAAGGGATACACCTGAGGAGATCAGAAGAGGTCCTGGATGATTGGAAAAGGGCAAACATAGTGCCTATATTCAACAAAGGGAAGAAGGAGAACCCAGAGAACTATAGACCAGTCAGCCTCACCTCAGTCCCTGGAAAAATCATGAAGCAGATCCTCAAGGACTCCATTTCTAAGCACTTAGAGGAGAAGAAGGTGATTAGGAACAGTCAGCTTGGATTCATCAAGGGCAAGTCATGCCTGATCAGCCTGATTGCTTTCTATGATGAGATGACTGAATCTGTGGATGCGGGGAGACCAGTGGATGTGGTATGATTGATTTTAGCAAGGCATGTCATGGGCTCCCACAACATTCTCGCAGGCAACCTAAGGAAGTATGGGCTGGATGAATGGACTGTAAGGTGGATAGAAAATTGGCTGGAGCATCGGGCTTAGAGGGTGGTAATCAATGGCTTGATTTTTAGTTGGCAGCCGGGATTAAGTGGCATGCCCTGGGGCTGGTTTTGCTCAGCATCTTCATCAACGACCTGGAAGATGGCATAGAGTGCACCCTCAGCAAGTTTGTAGATGACACCAAGATGGGGAAAGTAGTAAATATACTGGAGCAGGGGTGGGCAAAATATGGCCCGTGGCCCATTCTGTCTGGCCAGCGGGACCCCGAGACATTTTTTAAAAATTAATATTTATTTGCCTCTGGCTCCAGTCAAAAGCGACAGGAGCCCAGGGGCATTAGGACCCAGAGCAAACCAGGCCCTTGGAAGTGCAGGGCCCCCCCCGCCCGGCACCATGAGGCTGTTCCTGCCCATGCCGAGCAGGAGGCTCGGGTAAGAGGGGGTTGGGGGGCATGTTGGACCCTGCCTGGCCACCAGGCTGGGGCGGGGGGCTGGGAGCAAGGGAGCGCATGGGAGCCACCGCTGGCAGGGCCCAGAGCGGGATGGCTCCCCTCTCTCCCTCCTGGGGCAGCCCGGCCTGGCTCCATGGAACCCAGGCAGATGCACCCTGGGCTCCTGCCAGCGCTGATACTGGCGCACTGCCTTGGTGTTGTTGGCTCCCAACTCCCCTATCCGGCCCCAGGGGCAGCGCAGGGGTCACCTGGGGCTGCTGGGGGCAGCATGACCCAGTGGGGATGTGGCCCAGAGCACGGGGAGGTGGTGGGGAACTTCCATCCTGCACCTGAGGCTTGGGGCAACAACAACCCAGTTGCCCCCCACGGGAGGCTCCGGTGGGTGCTTCCGCCCCGGGGGGAAGGCCTGGGTTTCCCCGCCCCAGAGAGGCCCAGCAGCAGCTCGCTCCCTGGCCCCAGGATGGGCGGGGAGGCTGCGCCAGGAGCGGGCGTGGAGCCGCGGCTGCTTTTCTGCTCCAGAAGTTCCTGTGGCTGCGAGGAGCCCAGGGGCCCCAGGGAAGCTCCTGGCCAGCCCCAGGGGTAGCACGGATCACCTCCCGAGGCTGCTGGGGATGGCACGACCTGGCAGGGTCCTGGCTCAGGGCGCAGGAAGCTTGGGGAGACTGCAGAAGCTTTCAGAGGAAAAAAAGCAGCCACAGCTCCGATCTGGCTCCTGCCTGTCCTGGGGCTGAGAGGTTCAGTTTTGGGTACCACACTACAAAAAGGATGTGGACAAATTGGAGAAAGGGTAACAAAAATGGTGAGGGGGCTGGGGGACATGACTTATGAGGAAAGAGGGAGGGAACTGGGCTTATTTAGTCTAGAGAAAAGGAGACAGAGAGTGGGGACTAACAGCAGCCTTCAAAGACCTGAAGGGGGGTTTGAAAGAGAGTTGACCTAGACTGTTCTTAGTGGTGGCAGATGACAGAACAAGGAGCAACAGTCTCAAGTTGCAGCAAGGTAAGTTTAGGTTAGATATTAGGAAGAATTTTCCCACTAGGAAGGTAGTAAAACACTGGAACAGGTTACCCAGAGAGGTGGTGGAAGCTCCATCCTTGGAGGTTTTCAAAACCTAGCTAGACAAAGCTTTGGCTGGGATGATCTAGTTGGGGATGGTCCTGCTTCGAGCATGGGGTTGGACTAGATGACCTCCTGAGGTCCCTTCCAACCCTAACTTTCTATGATCCTATAACAACTTTCTATGATTCAATGATTCTATGAAAAGTGACTGCACATACCTTGACTGTGGCTTTATGGCTGAATTTGGCAAATTGGCAGCTTTCTGCTCTTTAGGCTGGTTTTCTACCACTATGTAATGCAGCTGAAATATCACTGCTACTCTTTTACATTCTTTCCAGAATCATTTGGTTTCTCATAACTAGTGGACACAGAAATAAAGTGGGCAAAAGAAGGGGAGCAGTGAGAAACAAGGTTTTCATCTGAAGCAAAGTTTCCCCAACAAAAGTCTGCAACTCTAACATGCTATATGGGCATGAGGGCTTGCCAGGAATGGTTACAATTTAAGTGATGATGAAAAAGATGTAAACTATTATGGCAGTTTCATAATACTGATTTGTGTATATTATGTGTACATCTTAGAGAAACATTGAATCTATCACAGGAAAACCACAGGTTAGTAGAAATGCTGTTGTTTCTGGAACATTTTAGGAATATTCAAAAGGGAAGACTGCCCTCTATTTTGATACATATGATCAATATCTCTGTAGTATGTGAAGACCTTGATGTGAAGTTTTATTTTTCTACAGGACTAGTTAGTAGGGCTGTGCGAAATTTTGCCGGCCGTTTCGTTCCAACACTGTTTCAAGCAATTTCGAGGTCGAAACAGCAAAATCAGAACAAAACAAAGCTGGTCGAAGTAGCCTCGAAACAAAACGAGGCTGGTCGAAACGTTTCAAAAGTTGAAACATTTCAACCATAGGCTGGGGATGGGAAGTCAGTCCAGCTGGGCTGACTTCCCATCCCCAGCGCAAGATCTGGCACCCCCATCCGCTTGATCGCACCGGGGGCTGCTTCCCAGCCCAGTGCGATCAAGCGCAGGGCCCCGGGAAGCAGCCCAGCTGGACTGCCTCCTGCCCCAGTGCAATGTAGTGCTGGGGATGGGAAGTCAGTCAAGCTGGTCTGACTCCCCATCCCCAGTGAAACTCGAAACAGCGTCAAAACAGCCTTTCTGTTTCAACAAAACAGAACGGAACAGCTGTTTTGACTCAAAATGAAATTCAAGACGAAACACTGTTCCCTCAACCTGTCAAAACTCAAGGCGAAACGGAACAGTGCCGTTTTGCACAGCCCTACTAGTTAGTGGCCACAGGCAGCACTTTGCTGACCACACACTCAAAGTAGGAAAGATAATAATTGATGGTCATTTCTGTTCATTTCCTTTCCAAAAAAATTAGGATCCTTCAATGCTTGTGCTCATCACTGGCCACCATCTACTTCTCTCCTGTACCAGCTATTGCGCTACAGAAGTGATACAATTCCTACAGAAGGAAACAGGAATGGAAGAGTGGCAACATTTGTGGTGAGGGGGACAGAAGGTTTACAAACTATCAAATAATAGCACTTCTGTTTTCCCTTCCACTGGAATAAGATTATGTAAATATTTAGCTCTGAAAAATAAACTAGTGTAAGGTTAACAAAGTATTGTGCTAGAGGACTGCTGAAAGGAGTCCAAATTCAAACACTCAAACTTCAGATTCAGCCCCAAGGAAACAGGTTTCAGGGCCATGTTTGGGGAGAATGGACAAGGAAATCAACCATTTGAAATGCGTAAAAAAGCTGAACCTCTCAGCCTAATAGTAAGATGCCAAATCTGGGTTCCCAAAAAGCAAACTGTCGCTCTACTCTCCTTTTCAGTACCTGGGGACTGTGATCAAGGCTCAGGCTTTCTTTATAAGAGATGGGAAAGCAGAAAGGCATCACTGGTCCTTGAATGGAGTAGTTTTATCTTTTCCCTGTCAAGCAGCAATTAGACTACTTCACAAGAATATTAAAGGCATATATCTTCACTCCTAAGATGTTGAAAACGGGGAACAACTTCTAATGTACGGCATGCACTGAAGAGTCCTCCATTACCTATTTCCTGTTTATCTTTCACTTGAAAAAATGCATCCCAGAAACTCAGAGCAACTAGAAAAAAAATAAATCATTTAATTTATGAGAACTCTATTTAGAAATGTTTTGTTGAAAAAAAATGAATGGAATGCTGTAAACAGAGTAACTTTGGACAACAAAGAATATATTTTGACAGATGCTAACACATGTGAACATGGATCTTCAATGAGTGTCTCTTCCATCTCAGCCCAGTTTCAAATAATAAACCCTGCACTAATTTGTAAAAGGAGCCTTGCATAATTTAAGATGAGGTTCTCTATAAGGTAAATACCATGAGTTATCTAAACATCAATTTACCTGCTTGTAATGTTCGTTATAGCATTTGACCCTTAGATTTTATTTATGGGTACTGCTAGACAAGTTAACCTATCAACTATTCTTGCATTAAGACAGGCAGGAAGATTCTTAAGCGTGGAAAGGGAAGAAGGGAAAGATGAAAGACGATTCTGATATGAATCAGTTTCAGAGGATTTGTATTTGTCACTGTATCCTTTGTACCTGGCATGACAACATTATGCTCTATACAGAAACTTAAAACAACATGCAAACTCATAATCAATCCCAGCTGCGATGATTGTAAGGTTTTGAGCACCCTGTTCAAAATGCAAAATCCCTCCCACCTCCATTTTTTCTAGTCACACATGCACCTTTCGCTGGCCTAGATATTTTGCTCGCATGATCTTCTGTTTACATGACAGAACCACCAACATTGCTTCTCAAGGGCCCGACAAGTAACTCTAAAACAGAAGACAAAGAACAAACAAAAGGACTACTCATAACCAGGGAGAATAATCTGGTTACATACCAATTTTTTTTAGGTGCAATGTATTTTCTTTTGTACCTACTGAGAATAGAATGCTCTTATAGGCTAGAATTTTAACATTCAGGTGGGAAGTAGGTCAGGACATATGCCAAAAGAAGCGAATGGAAATTTTCTTTACTCACCCAAAAAGATTTTAAAGTGTGAAGTTAAAGTTAGAAGCCAGCACCTATTTCTTTTTAAAGTTGTTAAGCTTTTCTTTTTAAATAGGTACCAGCCTCTTCTGCCCAGCTTTCCATCCCCAAATCTTTTGAACCCTTGGATTTGTTTAACTGTTCAGTAGCCCTTCAATTTTTTTTTTTTTAATTTTAGCTTCTCTAAATACTGCATACTGATCTCTGTCCTCTAAAGACTAAAACTGACCAACTATACTTTTAGCAAACTCAAACATCCCACTCAAAACAAGCAGATAATAACAAGAAAAAAACCAAATTATACACTTCTTGATACCAGAAACATAAAATACAAGTTGACATGATGAGTCAGGTAGTTGAAAACTCATGATAATTTTTTTTTTTTTTTTTTAAATCAGATAGCCTCAAAGACAGCCAAACAAGACAGTCAAAGCCTCAAAGACAGTCAAACCAATTAGGGTGAAATAAGAAGGGTTATATTATTTGTACCAGCTCCTCTCTTCCTAGCAGGGGAAAACAGAAGCAATATGCATGCCAGGAAATATTGGGAAGAAACAATTGTCATGGCAAGTTACATTTTCACTTCCTCTCCCCACACTCTTTGAGCACAAAAAGTACAAGAACAGTTAGTTACTGGAGGGAACGGTAAATGATTTCAGAATAACAAGAGGAACATGAGAATAATTTATGAGTGACAAATGCTAGAGAACTTATTGGACTATATAAAGTATTTTTTGTGTGTATGTGTCCTGCAAAATACCAAGAACCTTACATTTGATTCATAGAAGTTAGAGAGATACAAAAATGTTCATCTAATCCATTTGCTCACCAGTAAAGAATCATAACCTTTTGCAGATATCCTCTTTATAAATGTAGAAAATAGTTATGCAAGTAGGAATGGTGGTGCAAGAGGGAGGTGGTGCTCTCCCCTACCCTGGGGGTCTTCAAGAGGAGGTTAGATGAGTATCTAGCTGGGGTCATCTAGACCCAGCACTCTTTCCTGCTTATGCAGGGGGTCGGACTCGATGATCTATTGAGGTCCCTTCCAACCCTAACATCTATGAATATGAATCTATGAATAGGGAAGATATGTTGAGTTTAAAATTACCATTATTTTTTCTACTGCTTTAACAGTTTTTGTTTTACATTAAGTAAGCAATAGGTTTTTAAAATGTTTCTCAAAAAATATATATCCAAAATACCCCCGCGATATCACATTTCTAGAACAGGGATCTGGCACCTACAGCATACATGACAAGTGGTACAGACAGCCTCTATGCGTGGGTGCACATGGCAGACTAGGAATATATGACTAATATGACTGACCACCTCTGTGCTCGTATGTCTGTAGGGTGACTGACAATTCAGTTTTAGTTCTTTAGCAATTAATAAGCCTCTTAATACTTGATAGGAAGACTAGAAATACTATAAAATCTTTGTAAACTGTCCTATGGCTCAGAGTAATGACAAGTGGGAAAACTCCATTACGCCTGAAATCACAAAGGGGTGCACAAGTTTCCTAAGTCTGAACGGATCTCCAGGCTTGTAGCAGATGAGGTTTGGAGAACTGCCAATGACCCTACATAGGCTCCAGAAGGGAACTAATGCACTTAACCATACAAGGCCTAACTTCCATTAGCTTCTATACCTCACGTGGACTCAAAAAGTAACAAACACCCAAAACCCTCACATGTGCAGAAACCCTGACTTCACCCAAATAAAGCACTTTGAGGGAACACAAAACCAACTGAACTTGCTGCACAAAGTTTCAACCCAACACGCTATGTGATAGGATGTTAAACCCCCCCAAAATGGTATTTAAATAAAATCATGGAAATGTTAAACACGGAGATGCTAAGCGACATTCAGTTCATTCTTTTTCATCCCCAACCCACAAGAAGAATTACAAAAGCCACAGAAGGAAGCTGTATTTGTTATCACTTTTGTGCAGAAAAAGTGAGATCGCACTGCAACTCCTCTATACTATAGACCAGAAATTCTCAATCAGGAGTACCCTAAGCACAGAGTCAGACTTGTCCCTGTCTGGACAATCCCCTACCCCACTCCCTGGCTTCTCTGTAAAAAGGTAAGCACTAATATATACACGTTTTTGAAACTGGGTGCCATTCAATTCACAAAAGTTATGCAGGGGTGCCTTGAAAAAAGCTTGAGAATCACTGCTCTAGACACTGACAATATTCAATTTGCAGGGAGCAAAAGGTTAAACAGAAGACTCTGTAAACGTTGCTATGAACTGATAATTGTTGCCAGTCTTGCATATGTAGAAGACTTCGTCTGTACCAAGGCAGCAATCCAGAAGGAACTGACTTGGCAGAAGTCACTTAATTCTACTACATTGCATCCATAGTAGGGAGTTTTGACATTTACTCCAAAGGGGCCAGAAATTTACCCTACAAGTTTGTATTAAGTAGAGCTATATTGCTATAACTACATCAGTGTAAAATCCCTCTTTAAGACAAGCTTTCAGCTTCTCATCTCTAGAGACAATTTTCTTTTATTCCAAAAGAGTGCTGTGTGAGCAATAGTTAGTTAACAGTCATGTGCTTTGAAAACTGAAATAGTTAATGACAGGTAGCTGAGGCAGTAGTTCTTCAGTGAAACTCAAATATTAATGGAAGAAGTACAAAATCATCACCTGGTTTAAATTATCTTCCAATCACTTATTTTTCAACCTTCTACCAGTAGTTTATGGTGCAGCATAAGTCATTCCTTTAGCTAGCACCAAATCCACACTATACTGGGTCTATTAAAGAGTATATCCTTCTCCTTTTTCTAGTTAGATTATGCTACTTAGCTGAATATGCTTAGCTGGTACAGACTGAGACCAGTCCCCAGTTTCCTCCCTGATGCTAAAACCTCACAAGGTTAATATGCACGTTTTACATGTATTACTCACCTAACATTTGGCCCATCTGAACTTAAAAAGGGTGTTGGAAGAACAGAACTGTTCCCTGGAGGTTGACATCTGAAACCTTCTCTTGCAGGCAGATAATACACCCTTTGGATAACCACTCGTACCTGCACTCCCTTCCACCCAGCTGCTCCCTGGTTTTCCACCACTTCAAGCAGAGAGTCATGTAGAACATTGAACACTAATGGCTGTAGTTTGGATTCAGGGTTGCTATGAACCTGCATAGCTGGAGTAGTCATGTTGGTACAAGCAATCTGGTAAATACAAAGCCATAGAACAAAATTATTGTATAGATTATTAAACCACATAGCAACGCAACATGAACTTCAACTAAAATTAATTATAAAAGAGCCCGGATAATTTTCAAAACACTTACTATAAATACTGGTTAAAAGTATCTAAATTCTCTTGGATTTTTAATTAATGTACCAGGGATCCTATAATTCAGCACACAGTATTCTCTTCTATGTAATTACTGTCCTGGATTAAATTAGCTCAATCCATATGAGGCCAGTAATGTTAAGAGGAAGAAAGAATTGGCATCAGTATTTATCACCCTGCTCCATGAAGGATTTTTACATAATTCTTGGTAGTTCTGTTTATTCCCCCCATAAAGAATAGTATAAACATTCAAAATAAAATAGACTCAACAACTTTTAAATTCATGGCAAATAAAAGGGTGTGCAGTTTTACAGGGCAATAATTCAGGTCTCAAATTTATGAGCCACAGTGTGAAAGGTAATGGATTATTAAAAAAGAAAAAGGAAAAGGAAAAAAAGAAAGAAACTGGAAACCCTAACCTACAACTGAAAGAAACTTAAGTTTTTTTCATTAAAGCCACACTGTTTGCTGCCTCAGACCCGACCTCATTCATACTCATTTAAAACCCCAGAAGTATCTTTTATCAAAAGTATAGTTCCCATCAATCTTTTCTCATTCCTTTGCAACTTCTGCTTTAAATACCATCTGTGTGTCTAATTAAGAAAAAAATAATACACAAAAATTAATCTTTCTGCTTTTTAGTTCTTCTAGCTCTTTGCAAGCCTGAATGCATTTGCCCTGATAGGAATTGATGTTCAGAGAGAGCTCCCTTTCATTTTGGTAGGACCAGATCTGTCCCTGAAAAGACAGTGCAGTTCAGAGAGTACTCATATACTCAAGCAGCAACAGAATCCTTGCTCAAACTGAAATCTTTTATGCTAGTGTAGCTACAACAGTTTTTGCAATCAGTACAAAAGAATACTATTCAGCAGACCCAGGAGGGGACAGACAAAACAGAGACAGGACCCTCAGGGCAGAAAGCAGAAAACAGAGCAGCAGATCAAGGAGGGGAAGGGGTTCAGAGTAGCACTTGGTGGGTGTGAAGGGCTAATTTGTGGCAGGCCTGCCAAAAAGGTTGGCCCTCACTAAACTAGGCTGTGCATTTAGAATGCATCAGCTATTCGCTACTAACTGCCTGAGTCTTACCACAAAGTAGCCACAAAGTAGCTGGCACAGTTGCCACAAAGTAGCTGGCATGCTATAAAGTCACACCCTGGCTTATATTATGATAATTTATTTGTGTACCCACAACGACACACTTTAGTCAAAATTTTCAAACAAAACTAGTGATTTCAGGAGTTCAAGTCCTTAAAATAATGCTGGGCATTCACCATCTGAAAACTTGATTCCTTTAAAACGTATCTTTTAAATTGAAAACCTGAATTTGAGACACCCTTCTCAATCATCTGTGTATATAAGTTTTAAAATCATGACTATTTCCATAAAGCCAATAACTGGTATTTTAAAGAAAGGACTCAATAAGAAGAGAAAACACTCAAATATGGAAGCATAGAAATACAATGTTTATGTATAGTTTTAAAAAGGTTACTGGGGTACTGAGATTCACAGAGTAAGGGAATCAGTGAAAAACAAAGCTGTGATATCAGCACTGTTATTCTGCATGGTAGTAAAACTATAGCAAAACAAATCTCACAGCAGTTCAGGATTTGGACTGACCAAAAGCCTCCACATATAAAATATTATTAAAACAACTAGCACATATTATTCAGCTTTGGCTAAGTAAAAAGGGAAGAGAGTATCAGTATTTCAGGATTTCTGTTTTTGTTATGATTTCCAAACATCTGTTCAACTGATTTGTTACAAAGTGATAAACTACAAACAAGATGAACCTTACCTGATTAACTGCAGATTGCTGGGGCGCACTGTCTCTGGGATCGTTTAGTGTGAATATTTGTGCCAAAGATACAATATTTCTTCTAATAAGCAACTGCTCTGGACAATGCATCTTATCCTTTATTTCTGTGTGTTCTCTGAAGAACACTTTCTGACTAAAATACGTATTCAGGATAACTGGGACATTTTCATTGTGGAGAATTAGTTTCTGCCTAAAAGAAACGAACAAAAAAACATTTTGAATTCATTACTATTCAGAACCATGTCACAATTTATCCTATTTTAACAACTTTTTGTGTTGTACCGTGTTTTTCTTTTGTGATGTATGTCTCTTCCTTGTGCTTTTAAGCCACATCGATGGCTCAGACTTACTATGCCTGGCAGAGACCCCCTCAAATGTGCTGTCTGGCTCAGTATGTGTCACCACTGCAAGCAGTGGTGCCAAGTCTGTGCAAATGCTGCAGGCAACCTAACTGGCATAGGCTACACATGACCTTACTATGATTATATTGCGTATCACCTTGTCTCAAGTTAATTCTTACTTATTTTTGTTCTAGTAAACCATCCCCCGACTCCCCAACCTTGATTACTAATGTTTTACCTTCTCTTGTTAAAAAATGTTTCTAAACAGTTTCACACACAGCAATTTTTTGGCTATTTGATTAAGGTAACTGTTGGATAATCTCTCCTCTACAGTAATTTTATAACAAAACATTTTCTGATGTCAATATTTGTTTTAGCATGTAAATATTATATATTTTTATACTCATAGAATAAAAATCTATTGAAGCCAGTTAAACAAAAGCAAAGCAATAATCTAATTTTTTAGTGCTCATCAAACAAGAAACAAAAGTCAGTCAGTGAAATTTATTGCACGCTATGTTTTTCTGCAATTAGATTTGTATCCTTTGGGACTGTAATATGGCCTTCTTTGATGGCAGCAAAGCTAGAGATGACCTGGGTTCAGAAGTAACCTCAGGCCTCTAGTTCCCCAGCACACTAGAGATTATGGAAATAAAGCAACCACATCTTTATATCTGTGACTAAGTACTGGAGCAAAATAAACCAAGGTAAAAAAAATCCACAAAAATATGTCTGCTGAGTTCTTTCTAAGCTACATCTCAACCACATAACTGTAGTAGTACTACTTGTAAATACAAGTAGTACCGAGTAATTTATAAACAAAATGGGAAATGTACCAAGTAAAACTATGAAAATCATGCACTCATGCTTGGCAAAAAACACAACACACACTGAAAAAGTAGGGGTGCACCAATAACTATACTTTTGGCCGATAGCAATAGCTGATTGCTAACCAGCCATATTGGCTGATACTGATCCGATAACTGATTTACAGGAATGCAGCCAGGCAGCATGGAGAGCAGCGCCCTTCAGGTAAGTCTGAAGAGGGCATGGGGTGTGCAGGGGGCAGATTGAGGCCCCCACAGTAAGAGAGGGAGTGGGGCAAGGGCTGGGGTTGGGGGCACTGCCCAGTCAGGGTGGTGAATGGGAGCTGGGGCAGGGTGTGGGATGGAGCCATGGGCACCTTTTCCAGGGGATCAGCATCCCAGAGCTTAAAAATAGCAGCAAGGGTGCTTGAACTAAAGCTTGTCAAAAGCTTTAGTTCAAGTGCTGCCACCACCATTTTTAAGTGCAGGGATGCTTTTAACCAGAGTGGAGCTGAGCAGGGTGAGGGCGGATGCGGGCTGCTTGCTCTGGGCTTGAGGCTCTCTGCCCTGCTGCCTTTGCCCCGTGGGCTCTGCATCAGCCACGTGTCACCTGCTGAGCTGGCAGCAGAAGGCACAACTCACCACTGCCACTGCTGCTGGGTGCGCAGGGGTGTGTGGCTGACCCAGAGCCCCTGGGACAAAGCAGCAGAGTGGAGAGCCCTGAGCCCACAGCAAGCAGCTTGCATCCACCCCGCGAAGAAATCTGGGAGGGCCACATGCTCCCCATGCCTTGCCCAGGGGGAACATGCAGTGTCAGGGATCCATCCCCACCCCACCCCATACCCCCTGAACAAGGAGCCCACAACTCCATCCTACACCCTGCCCCGACCCTGGGTCCCATTCACCACCCTGGCTGGGTAGCACCCCCACCCCAGCTCCTGCCCCAATGAAAAAGTATATATTTTATAATAATCCTAAATCTTAAATTTAAGCATCACATTAAAAAACTTTTAAATGAGTTATTATTACTCATATGAGCACTTATTATAAAGTATCAGCTTGACTTTTCCTGTTTGTGGGAAGCTGTATATGGATAGCCATTAGCTATTGACTGTGAGAAAGTTTAAATTAAATGAGGAACCAGGTAAGTGGAAAAGTGCAAATATAGTGCCCATCTTTAAGAAAAAGGAGGGGGATCTGGGGAATTACAAACCAGTAAGTATGACATTGAGATCCAAAATATCATGGAGCAGATCCTCAAGGAATACTGAAGCATCTAGAGGACAACAAGGTGATCAGGAACAGCCAGCATGGATTCACCAAAGTCAGTCATCCCTGACCTGGGAGAAGGTAAAAAGTGCAGTTCCCCAGTGGTTTGATCTGGGTCAGATATCATTTAACATCTTCATTAATGATTTGGACAATGGGATTGAGTGCATGCCTACTTAGCAAATTTACAGGTGACACTGTAAATCTGCAGACCCTCTGAAAGGCTAAGACCAGAATGATGATGAACTGAAGATATGGTCTGAAATCATCAGATAAAATTCAACACAAATAAGTTTAAAGTCCTGTATTTGGTTCTGAATAACTGCACGTGCATATAGAGACTGGGGAATGAGTGGCTAGGCTACAGAACTGCAGAGAAAGACCTAGGGGTTACAGTAAGCTGAATGAGCCAACAGTAGGCTCTTGTTGAAAAAAAGCCAACAGGATAATGGGTTGCATTAACAGGAGTGACTTGTAAATCAAGGTATGCGAGTCTTCTGCTCTGTTTAGCACTGGTAAAGCCTCATCTAAAGTACTGTATCTAGTTTTGGGCCCTGCACTTCAAGAAGAGCAATAAAAAATTATTAGAGACCTGGAAAAAATGATTTATGAGGAAAGGCTAAAAGAATTAAGGTTATTTAGTCTGGAGAAGAGAAGACTGAGGGGGGATTTGATAACAGTCTTCAAATACCTGAAGGGTGATTATAAAGAGGATGGAGATAGAGACGTTTCTTTGTTGCTGTATGGGAGAGAACTAAGAGCAACAGTCTTAAATTGCAGCAGAGTAAATTTGAGAATTTTCTGATTAAGAGGGTGGTTGCGCATTGGAACTAAGTTGTGGAATTGCTATCCCTGGAAATTTTCAACAGCGGGTTAGATGGACACTTGACTAGAATAGTTTAGTCACAAAGAATCCTGCCCTGAGCAAGGGGCCAGACTAGATGACCTCATAAGGTTCCTTCCAAACCTAATGTTCTATGATTGTATTTATCAACAGAAAAATTAGCAGAAAATGTACACTACATCACAACACTCTGATATCATGCCCAGGAATCAGTTCTGGCCCGAAATGACCATTCACTGATGGGTAACAGAGTCATTTAGTCTCTACAGCCATTCCATCTTTGGAGTTGGGGTTGAGATTGCTAGTAAGGCTACATGTCACAGGTATCATGCAATTAACTGGTTAACTGTGCAATTACCTTGAAACCACCTACATGTGCAAAGTAACTGTCACCATTAAAAGCTCCAACAAACTATAAAGTTAGACCTAAAAAATGTGAACTAATTTTCAAACTGGTTGCTATTAAACTTTAATTTGTATGTGTAACAGGGTCTCCCCTGCAGCTGGGAGACCCTTCAGCTCCCAGGGCTCCCAGCTGCAGAGGTGCACCATGCCCAGCCAGGCCTGGAAGTCCTGCAACTGAGGGGACTCTCAGCCCCAGCAGCAGCCAACTATGGGTCCTGGCAGCACCCCACAGCACCCCACCTCAGTCCCAGAGCTGCTGACACTGGGTTCTGGTAGTGTACTTCCTGGTGCCAAGACCCAGCTGGGTTCCTGCAGCCAGGAGGGGGCAGCTACAATCTCCCAAGCCCCAGTGATGCACGAAATCCCTGGAGCTGAGAGATGTAGCTGCCACGATCTCCCTGCCCCAGGGGTGTGTGAAACCCCTGTGGCTGGGAGATCACAGATGCCATGACCTCAGCCTTGGGACTGCATGAAACCCCCACAGATGGGAGACGGAAGCTGCTGCAATCTCCCAGGCTCAGGGGGGCATGAAGCAAACAGGAGATGCAGAAAGCAAACAGGAGATGCACCCCCATTTCACACACCTCTGAGGCTGGGAGATTGTGGCAGCCCCCTCATCTGAGGGGGCTCCCAGCTGCAGGAGCTTGCTTCTTGCCATTGCAGGGGGAACCCAGGATTAGGCTCCCCCTGTACCAGCAATAAGGCACAATGGGATCTAATGAGCCAGCCCACAGTCATGCCTCCTGCCATGCATGTGTGGCATGGCAGGAAGTGCAACTGTGTGGAGTGTATATTAGATTCCATCATGCCTTTACCTGCACATGTAGGGGGGCCCTAAGAGTAGCAATTGATGAGATCATGACAAATCATTCATGTACTCAAGTCCACCATTAAATAATTAACAACCAGCAATACATTTGGGCACACCAAATTCCATTGGTAGCCCAGATGTAAAAAGACTGTTTAATATTGTCAGTCTGATTGATGAGCTATCTAGCTGCAGATAAACACATATTGTGGTTGCACCATGGTCCTCTAGTATGTATGATTTCCAACATACTGTATACTACATTATAGTTAAAATCAAACATACCAAAGACATATACTATGTTAAGCTTATTTTATCTGTCTTGGACAACTGAAGTTAACTGAGGAGTTACGTCAGGCATGGGCAAAACAGCACATCTGGCCAGTGGCCAGACTCCATTTCTCAGTAGCCCCTGTCCGTGTGGCCCCTTGGTGTCTCCACGGAGACCCTGGGAGCAGCAGAGTGTGACAGCACTCTGCCCTGGCCATAGCCATGCACTGACAGGGCCCTGGGCTCCTGCGATCTCCACGGAGACTGGTGAGGAGCAGCTGGGGAAAGGCGTGCAGCTGGGCATGCGAGAGCAGGGATTTTGTGGTCATGACAGTGTGGGGTCAGAGCCAGGGCAGAGGCGCCTGCAGACAGCAGCTCTGCCTCAGATCTAGCCCCATGCTGTCACCACCACAAGATCCAGCATCTCCCTGGCCCCACCTGTCTGCCTTGCTCCCAGCTGCATGCCCTGCCTGCCTGGGTCCAACCCTTGGTGGTAGGTGCGAAGTGGACAGGCCGGGGTGCCCAGGCAGCAAGGGTTGAGTCCAGAGGTGGCAGCCAGAAGGAGCTGCTGCCATAGCGGCTCCTGGAAAAGAGTCCACTGCAGGCCTAATCCAGCCCATGGGATGGACTTTGCTCACCCTTGGGTTAGATTATAGGTCTAAAGTGAGCAGTAAAAACACATCTCCTATTTGCTTTCTGAAAGAAAAAAAAACAGCACTGACAATCTGTCAACAACCTCAAACCAGTTCAAAGCTGCATTCAAATGCAGACAGGGAATGAAGAGAGATTCAGAATCTATGTCCCTGACACGGCTGCATTCAGAACACAAGTAAACAGGAAATGCTTTAAACACAGTCACTGCTACGTCACTAATGTCAGAAGAGTGTCTACTTGATCTAACCATCTCATTCTCTAAAAACACTGACGTGAGTAGCAAACCATTCTCAGGAAGTCTGAGGTCTATGGTTTTGTTTTTATTTTCCTACTGCAAGTATATGACCAGTTCTTTATTAATCCTGACAGGCTTCACTGCCTCATGTCATTTGAATGCCAGTTTTGCCATGTCTCTATCTTCCATACTCTGATTACTTCCATTACCACCATGAAAAGTTTTTGTTCTGATTTTATAAGAGTATTAAAGGAGTCACAGTATATATTAGATGCTTATCAGTACAAAAACCTATTTTCAAAAATAAAAGTACATCATTCCTCACTTAAAACATGTTTGCTAGAAATACATGTCTTAATGAATCATTTGATTTCAATATGCATACCTGTATTTGTGCCTAGTAGTAACTCCTATAAGTCTCTATTCTAAGTCAGGACTGTCCACTTTTAAGTGGCCAGGGCCAAAGGGCTGCATACTGTGCCAGCTGCAGTTCCTCCCTCTGTGTGCTGCATGCCTATCCTCATTGTGCCATGTGGGATACTCCCAAACCCTCCAAACTGCGGGCTCCCTTAGCTTCATGTGTTGCACTGCCTCACTGCCCAGGGACAGGGCAGGGGCAGGCAGCAGAAGCTGGAGGAAGGAAGCAGGAGCCATACCTACAGGAAGGCAAAGCTAGTAACCTCTGCCCCAGTTTGGGAACAGGGACCATCCTGATTAGCAGCTGGGAGTGATGCCTATCCATTTCACACCAACTGGGGCTCCAGGTTTGCAGGCTGGTCAACAGTTTTGCTGTGGCAAGCCTCCTGGTTCCTGACCCCATTTTGGGCTTGTTTTGGACTTTAGCTTTGGATTTCCCTGTGGATCTGTTTCCTGGCTCCTGACCCTGGTTTGGCTGTATTTGCAGACTGTGGATTGGTACTCAGCATCTGATCCCCAGATCCTAACCCGGGACTGTGTTGCAGACTCTACTTCTGGATTTCCCTGTGGTTTTGGTAATATGGCTCCCGCCCTCTGATCCAGCCTCAGGTCCCTCCTTTCCCACAGTGGTCTAACCATTAGGTCAGACCACCTACATGTCAGTCCTTTACACTGGGAGCTGCAGGTTGACTCTTGGGGGGCAGATCTAGCCTGCAGGCTGCCAGTTGGACAGCCCTGTTCTAAGTTACATTTGAACTAGCAGAGCAAGCTATCTTGACTACTTAAACTATTCCCTGGGGTCCAACCATCAGCTCCTTCCAAAGAGGTGGTCTATTAAGATACACGTTTTCAAAAGACAGACAATTTTAGTGTGTAATTGCATCTCTTTTAGTAAACATCCATCTTAATGGATTTCAAATTAGGGAAATGAGAATGCTTAAGATATGACTATCTTTGCTACACCTCCAGTCCCAGCCTCCTCGCCTTGGGAGAGGGCAGGCCATTCCACAGGAGCAGAAGCCAGGGACTTTTTTTTTTTCAGGTCCCTTAATCAGGTAAGAATCTTACCTCTGTGCTCTGCAGCACATCCCTTCGCTTCTCCTCCCATTCCCCCCTTCCTCTACCTGCTGCTGTCACTGTCCTGGGGGTAGGGAGAAACTCCAGAGCCACTTTGGTCCTGCTCCAGCCAGGCTGCACTTAGAGCCAGGAGTGGCTAGAGACACGAAGAGAACCCACCTGCCACTGCTACTGTCCCTGGCTAAGCCTGGGTCCCTATGGAGTTGAGCTGGATTGGTCAGGAATGGCTTTGGACCTCTCCCTGCCCCCAGGGTTACTGGGGAGAGTGAGAGCAGTCGACAGAATCTGGAGGGGAGGAAAGAGGAGGGGAGGTTCTGCTGAGCATGGTGGGGAAAGGTAAGCAGTTCTTACCCAATTAAGAGACTTTTAAAAAGTCCCTGTGGCGTCACTGACTGAAAGGGTGGTGCATCCACACCACTGCACCCCCTCTGGATCCACTCTTATAAATGTTCAAAGAACACAGAATGCAGGGCTGAGTATGTTCCTCTTTCTAATGCTGCTAAACTCAAGTAAATTCTCAGGAGTGTTTATTTCTAAGGGAAAGGTTGCATGCTCACCATATAGTGCTCAAAACTCTTTGGAGGCAATCTGGAAGAAAATCCCGTTATTTCATTTACACTGAAAGATTTTTTCTTAGGTGATATAGAAAGACTGTATGTTTTCAGACCATTTGAAAAATGGAGAATTTTGCTGCATCTGTGTAAGGGGCTTAGAATTTTACTTTTGCTGGCAGGAAGGCTGCAAAGCCCAACTTTAGATATAGTGGGCTTCTAAGAACCCAGATCAATCCAGAAGTTTGCCTTTCACTAACATTGATCATGAGGTTTTGGAGATATGTTTGCATTCCCCAGCTCATTTTGTAATACCCCTCCCTGCCCTATTTCTTTATGAAATATCTCAGAGTAGTATCAGGTGACCACTGCGCAGGGAGAGCGCTTTTATGCATTTCAAAACAGGTCTATAGTTCCAGTTCTGATATGTTTACACTTGTGTAGTAGCACCTTCTTAATAGATAGACTTCCTGATTTTTTTTCATTGAGGCGAAGAGTGGCAGAATTGGGTCATAGCAAACAAGTAAATAAACTTTCTTTTCAAGTTTAAAAAACATAAAGACACTTGAAAATATGTAAAGGAACTATTTTGAAGAGGAAACAAAAATAAATGTTTACATGTCTGACATATATGCCTTAATAGTCTTACCAGATGAACTGTAATGTGGAGCATTTCCTAGACTACTGCAGACTTACAATTTTCTGCTCTTTTTTTTAATTGGGGATATTTGAGTGCCTTCATTATTTAACGGATTACTTTCATAGAGCAAAAAAAAATAATACTGCCTTAGTCTATTGCTCATATGAGGGGGTGGGGGGTTAGGTCCTATAAGCAGCTTCAGACTTCTTTTGTTTTTGTCTCCTCTTATTCATAGATGTTAGGGCCGGAAGGGACCTCAATAGATCATCGAGTCCAACCCCCTGCATAGGCAGGAAAGAGTGCTGGGTCTAGATGCCCCCAGCTAGATGCCTATCTAACCTCCTCTTGAAGACCCCCAGGGTAGGGGAGAGCACCACCTCCCTTGGGAGCCCATTCCAGATTTTGGCCACTCTAACTGTGAAGAAGTTCTTCCTAATGTGCAGTCTAAATAGCTTATGGCCATTATTTCTTGTGACCCCCAGGGGCGCCTTGGTGAGTAGAGCCTCACCAATTCCCTTCTGCGGTCCCATGATGAATTTATAGGCAGCCACAAGGTTGCCTCTCAACCTTCTCTTGCAGAGGCTGAAGAGGTCCAGGTGCCCTAGTCTCTCCTCGTAGGGCTCGGCCTGCAAGCCCTTAACCATATGAGTGGCCTTTCTGTGGATCCTCTCCAGGTTATCCACATCCCTCTTGAAGTGTGGCACTCAAAACTGGACGCAGTATTCCAACTGCGGTCTGACCAGTGCCCGATAGAGGGGAAGTATCACCTCCTTGGTTCTGTTTGTCATGCATCTGCTGATGCACAATCAAGTGCAGTTAGCTTTGCTGATAACTTCGTCACACTGACGACCCATGCTCATCTTGGAGTCCACTAGGACTCCGAGATCCCTTTCCGCTTCCAGGCTACTGAGCAGGTCATTTCCTAGGCAGTAGGTGTGCTGGACATTTTTCCTCCCTAGGTGCAGCACTTTGCACTTCTCCTTGTTAAATCGCATTCTATTGTTTTCTGCCCATTTGTCCAACCTGTCCAGGTCTGCCTATAGTTGTTCCCTGCCCTCCGGTGTGTCCACTTCTCCCCACAGTTTTGTATAATCTGCAAACTTGGACAGAGTACACTTCACTCCTTCGTCCAAGTCACTGATGAAATCGTTGAAGAGTATCAGTCCAAGGACCGAGCCCTGCAGCACCCCACTGCCCACGCCCTTCTAGGTCGACACCGACCCATCCACCATCCCTCTCTGGGTATGACCCTCTAGCCAATTTGCCACCCACTGGACTGTGTAATCATCCAAAACTTCCTCTATGAAGGAACAGCTTTATAAGAATCAGAAGCAAGAAACTTGCCTGCTTTTAGCAAACCATATTCTGTGGTTTAATAAACTAATATGGTATTCTAGGCAGCACCAGCATAAGCAGATAGCTAAAACCTACAACTCGGAAGAGGGGCTTCAATCCTGCTGACCAATGTGCTGAAGGTTTGTACTGTGGTTAATCTTGTACAACCGAGATCTGTGCTTGCATTCTAGCCTCATTCTTGGTTACAGGCAGGTCTAGAATCTAATGCACCAGTTAATTAACAAACCACAAACTTCCTCAGAATTGTGCTGACATCAAATGATGATGCTGGCTCATGAAAAAGTGACATAGTTTCATTTTAGATTTGTGTTAGAACATGATTCTATTACACATTGTACATGAACCTAAAGACTTTTTTTAAGTGAATTGTATTAACTGAAAGACTGCTGTATTAACTGAAAGACTAAATTAATTAAGACAGTTAACAACAGGGAGTTTCATTTCAAGTCTCTTCAAAACATTTTGTTTTTAGAAAGAAGAAGGTTCAAGATCTGCAAAAACGAACTGCATTGATTTACACAGAATAAGCACCTATCAGAACCCTGTGTGGGTACCCAGATGCAGCAAGGATGTAATGGGGTCATTCCATTCGCATGCATCTCATGTAAAGGTATCAGCTCTACACTTGTTGGAACATCACTACATTCTCCAGGTACACACAAGGACACACTCCACCTAAAAGGCTGGAACAAGGAGAGGATGGAGCCATGGCAGTCTGCACTGTCTGAGTGGAAGATATGAAAGGGTATAGATTACATTACACATGATCTGTCCATAAGTTTGTTTGGCAACCATTGATCCTTCTGGATCATGGTGTCTGCATGAGAGATCACCCAGACCTTCAATGCACGTGCCTAGGCAGGAATTTTAGAGGAGTGGAGGCTGCCCAGACCTTCCATCCCCCCATTTAGGCCACTGAGACAGAATCCAAAGTCCAGGCTGAGTCCAGATGATCTGTGCCTCCCTTCTAAAGCAGGGGTGTCAAATATATGGCCTAAGGGCTGTATTCAGCCCAAGGAGCCATTTCCTTCAGCCCACCGGACTCCCAGATGAGCTGGCAATTTGGGGGCAGGGTGACTGGGGCTTGCCACAGAATTCAGGATTACAGGCCCCACTGGGAAGAGCTTTTGGTGGCAGGGTGTTAAGCAACATCCCTGCTAACACAGCACCGCTTGTATCACCACAGTTTGTCCTCCCACTTTCCAGGTTTGACCCACAAGACATGCTTGCAGGGTCACAACAAAAGTCAGTAAGAAAAATAATTTTCAAATATTTGAAATCATAATACCTATAAAATTACTACTTACTATTACTTCTTCTAAAATTATCCAACTATCACAAACTGACAGATTACACAGTTGCACAACTCTCAAAGACAGCTATGCTAATTTTAGAACTTCTAACACTCTTGTTGTAAAGACTGTTTTTCTGAAGAAATGAAATGAGCTATTTAGACTGGGTTTTCAGTCAAGCCCCAAATAGCAAATTGAAACCTTTCAGCTCACATGGTTCTGAAGAGTATATTCAGTGAAAGGCTTTGTTTGATAATATCACACCTTCTTTCACACCCTCTGAACAAATGTATTGAAGGTGATGAGCTTGTATTACGTGTTCTGAAGAAGTGTGTTCCTATGTACGGTGTCTACTGGCAGACTATTATGTTTTATTTATATAAATATAGAAAGGCAGTTGTTACATTTCTTGATAAAACAATCTTACTAAAGCACTGAATCCAGCCAACATAAACAAAACAAAAAGAATATACGGCTATTTTTAACTAGACTAAATGTTGTTCTAACTAAGTCATTACCATTTACTCCTCAACCTCAAGAGTAAAAACATAATGAAATTAGAAAATGAGACAAATGATTAAGAAATGTATCTATCTATCTTCTCTGCATAGTGTCACTTCCTTCTGTAAAATAATCTTGTTCCTTCTGACCAAGATTGTTTAAGAACTCTGGGAATCATTCCAGACAGAAGCTTCACTGCACAGGTGGCATTTAAAAACAAAAAGTTTATCTTTTTAATAATTTCATAACCATGTACACTAGCTAGAGTTTAGCCATGGCAGTGCTTTTTGAAATGAGACATTTTTCAGCATCCAAAACTTAATTATGAGGTAAGATTTATATTTTAAAATAGTGGCTAGCACTGTTCTTGACTACTCTGCACACTCCTTGTGATTTGCTTCATTTGCTAGGAGCAGACTGCTTTTTGGAAAACTTTCTAGCTAACTTAGGAACCATATAGATCAGGGCTTGGTGACTTACAGGCCAAGGGCTGGATTGGATCTGCAAAGAGATTTTATGTAGCTCACCAAGCATGCCAAAAAATTCTAGGTCCCAGATGTCACCCTTTTCTTGCTTAGCCCCCCTCCCCACTGCCTCCCTTAACCCAAGGCTGCCACCCCCACCTCTGAATGTCCTCCAGACAGGCCAAGCACCCTCCCTTCACACCTTGCTCAGCCCACCTCAGCAGTGGGAGCACCTGGGAGCAGCCTCACAGGCCAAAGCTGGGCAAGTCAAAGTCACTCAGGCCTCACTGGCCCAGCAGAGCTGCCACAAGTTTCCCCACTTTGGGGCCCACAGGGCACTACAAAGACACATTGGACTGCTGGCAAGATTTGCACAGCCTTCCTCCTCACTTCCAGCTCAGAAGAACCAGAACCCTGACAAAGCACTGTGTGCTGGGAGCTACAGTCCAGCTCCCTTTAAGATGAAGCTGTGTTAATTCAGCCCACTATTAGTGGAAGATTGTCAGCCCCAGCCATAGATGGATTTCAGAGTGAATCTCATCCAACTCAAGGAAGGCTTTCGCCATGCAGGGCCTTGGCAGTAGGTCTAGGGAGGGAAGGATACTTCTTAATGATTTTCAGTAAAGAGAATTCCCTTAAAACTTGTAAACTGTGTTAAGAAAGTTTTCAGAATGCTGGATCAGCAGTCATTAACCATAAAATTCAGCCTTCTAACACCAAAAAATGTATTAAACCCCCCCACCACAACAGTGATGACCTGTATTTACATAAGTATGAAAAGAAATCTCTTAAGCTTCTATACTAACACATCTGAGACACTTGATGAAATACCTATTCCTTCTCCTGTGTTGACAGCATATGTGCACCAAGTGCCTACACTGTGTAGAACACAAAAAGCCATGCTAGCTTTAAAGCCCATTAGAAGCACTGCAGAGGAAAACATAATCACAAGAAAAAAAGACTAAAGTGAAAAAGGAGCATTACAAGCACTGACGGGTTGTAAATATCATTAAGTCTGATTTCAAATATCAGGACGTTATTATAAAAGAATTCTAACTTATCTGTTTATACTATATATCAATTTCTGACAAATTACCCACTAGACCAGGAGTATGACCTGTGGGCTGGATCCAGCCCATGGAGCCATATGATCCAGCCTGTGGGTTGGTGGACTGGCCATGGCCCCAACCTCAGCCCCACACATGCTACACGCAGCACAGGAAGTTGGTTTGGGGCACTGCATGCAACCTGCACACTGGCCCTCCTATGCTGTGCATGGCACCATGTCCAGCACGTAAAGTCAGTCAGTGGAGCACCACATGGAGCACACAACCTGCGACTGCTCCCTGTACTACATGCAGTGCATGCAGCCCTGCACACAACATGATGAACTGACCTTGGGGCTCGCTGTGCATGCCACCCCAGGGCCTGGCTCAGGGTATGCATTGCCTATTGGGCATGTGGTCTGGGCCTGGTGCTACATGAGGCACAGAGGTTCCAGGGTGAGGGCTGTATGCAGTGCCCTGGACCTGTGCTGCCTGAAATGCTGGGTCCAGTCAACATGCTGCCGTCAGCACACATCCCTTCCTGGTCCCAGGGACTGGCCAACATGAGGTGCATGGGCAGGACCTGGTGCCACGTGTACTCTGCAGGGAGTCAGTTCTGGTCCAGCCCATAGATCAGCTCAGCTAGACCCACCCAACTTCACAGGCCTGGATGAGTTTGATAAGCTTGCACTAGATCATTATCCAGAAGAGCTACTCTATGTGCTGCCAGTGCTAAGCTGCATGTTGGTTCTGTAGTTAGATGATGATGCATAGCTAAAACATCCCAAAATTTCAGTTATTTGATAGTAGCTCTGAAAGGCAAAAATGGAGGAAGAGACAGCCTTCAGAAGTAATGAAGACAACAGACATCTCTTATGATCAAACATTCTCCTGCCACGATAGGCTAAATAAGCCCTACTGTGCTTTTTCAGCCTATAGAGCAGAATCATCAGGGTTGACACTGCACATAAAACTGGGCTATCCAATTCTTGCCTTTTGAATGTCTTGGCATGCAAAACCACCTGGGTTCTAAGGAGTCTCCCTATGCACAATAGGAATTAGGAGACATGGAAATGGTTCCACCAACTATCCCTACACTTGTGAGGGAAACATAAGCAGCATAGATCTATATGAACTTTGAGGCTGCAACTACAACCATGAAGTGGTTTCACTACTACACAAGTACCACAAAGAGTTTTCTTCCTAGCTCCGCGTGAACTCTCCAATATATATCCTGACTGTTTGGGACTGTGCATTGGGATCAGCATCCGGAGCTTAGACTGTTTGACTTTCTATTGTTAAGATGTTTGTACAGAGAATCAAGAAGGTTATGTTATGTAATCTGAAGATTATCTCCACACACACACGGATTTTAGAAGGGTTTTTTTCTTAAATAAAAGTTAAAAGTTTTGTAGAAACTGATAAGTAAATCCTTCCAACCTTGACTCAAACGCTCAGAGAAGTTTTTTTATTTGCTATCAAAGGGATTTATATATTTCTGTTACATATATATGCATGCAAGTTTGCACATGTACTCTAATGAGTACAGATACTTATAAAAATAGGGTACCTAGGAAGACAGGTCAACATGAATATGCACCTATATTTCTTGATTTCTTAGGTACTTGCATACTCATAAAACAGTGACAGTGAGAACAAAAGGCAAGTCTCAAGAAGACCTTCTGCAAAGGGACTGAAAATGATTTTGTTTGCTCCATATTAATGGGCTATTCTTTTTCCTGTAGTCCTTTTTGTATTCTGGACAAAAACACATATGCCAGACATTAAAGTAAATCAATACATATGCCTATAAAAATATTGAAGTCAGATGCATGTTTTGTTGCACAGTATAATCATCCAGAAGAGGTCTTCCTCATCTTACACTGATTTAAATCAGCTTGGCAGGCATCAGAAATGCAGCCTGTTAAGTGGTGATATATAAGTGGACAAACCAACAGGGATAGGCAGATTCCCATCATCATCACCTGCAGTCAGCCTTCACTTGCAGGAGCAAACCGAACAGGCTCTGGAACCTGCTCTGAGGGAGGTAAGCTCTGGGTGACAGCCCAGTTGGCCACTTGACTCTCCACTGAGATGAGATTCTATATCGAGGTGTTTATTCTCAGATCTAGACTCTCAAACAGGTATAGGATATGTTGCAGGGTTTATAGGATATTCTGGGAACCTATTCTCTCACTAGAACCTAAAAGAACAAGGAAATCGCCTGTGGCAACGAGAAGCATCCATAAAAGGGATAGGGAATACAGAGAGTGACACCAAGCTGAACTGAAGAGTGTAGTCATTTGAGATGGCATGCAGCACCCACCTAGACCAACAGTCCCTAAAATATGCTGCAATTCTGTCTCAGATCCCTGAAAGCAACAGACAGCAGAGACCTTAAACCAAGTAATGGCCTACAGAAGAAGTTCTCAAACTGTGGTCCATGGACCACCACTGGTCCGCAAGCTCCATTCAGGTGGTCCAAGAAAGCTTGTGGAACAATCAAGAATATCTGTACTTGTAAGGTAAGACTATCGATATTAAAATGAGTTGTATGCTTTGATTTGTAGAACAAAAAAAAAGTTTATTAAGTGGTCCACCGAGACCCTCAGCAATTTTCAAGGTGTCCGCAGAAAAAGCTTGAGAACCACTGGCCTAGAGGAACTGAAGTATGCACTGCCCTTTTTTGCTTTTGGTGTGAAGGACAAGGGAAGTTAGCATACCTGTCTGCTGTATGGGAAATGCTAACCAAAAGACTCCCAAATCCTGAAGAAGGGTGTTTGTGCCCAAAAGTTTGCAAAGAACTTTTACCAACTATTTAGTTGATCTAATAAAAGATACCACATCTATCCAAAGAACCTTGCCAACCAAGACTCAAAGCTCAAATCACACAAAACGCACGTGCAATAACAGTGGTGTTAGATACGGACAATTATTCAGAGAAGGCTAAATATAATGGATCATGTTGTAATATTACAACATATAGCTATTATTAACAGCATTAACTGAAGGAACTGTCTTAATACTACAAATATTCAAACAATTTTTCTCTCTGATCAGAGAAATTTCTTCTCTGACAGTGGATTTTGTTACTCAAAGTTAGGCTATTTTCATTTAGTTTTTCATTCACATTGTCATCATTAACATTACAAAATGGGTTCACAGAAAATTTGGACTTGTATTTGCTGCATCTACTTCACCTTGAAGAGTGTGGTTTGGAAGACCTAGATTTCCAGGAGGATGTGTACATTGTTGAGAGCCCAGGAAACATGGGCTAGAATAGAACTAATTCTATGGATAAAGATGACAAAAATAACGTTGTAGAATCTAAAGAAAATGAGTATAACTATTATTCTATTAACATCTACTTCCAAAATTTTTCTGAAAGACACAAATACCAAGAAGGCCATTTGGACTTGTGAGAAACAAACCAACACTTTCTTCAGAGAGTCATGGGGATACCCTGTAAATGGCAAACAGAACACACTGACATCCCAAGACTGGGCTCCTGAATCTCTCAAGAATCATTAATGCTGCCCTGCTGTATGTCTGGGTACTGGGAATTTAGTCCTAATCCTAATTTAGTCAGAATACTCTACTTTTAATACAGCAACTCTGATGCCTCTTGCAGAAATGCTGTTTCCGTTAACAAGGGCAAGACACGGTGTTCTGTACCCCAAAACCTGAATCTTTGGGCACCTAAACATCAGCAGTGAGGCTGCTCCAATGTCCTGTAATTACAGTGCATTGGAGCAGGCTGGATTAATCTGGTCTACCAGAGTGTGGTAGTTACATGCTCCATCAGACTTCAGAGTCTCGTGTATCAGAGTCCCTACACTCAAAAATGGGGGTGGGGGTGCTTTAACTAAAGCTCGTCAAATAAGCTTTAGTTAAAGTGTTCCCACCACCATTTTCCAGTGTAGAAATGCTGATACACCAGACACAAATTACTATATCAATCCCAGTTTATTTTAAATTGGTTTCGGAGCTGCTGTCAAGCCGCTCTAATTGAAGTGCCCTCGCAGAGCACATGCATAAATGCCCTTTGCTACATTTCACAGCAGAACCTTTTTGTTGACCTTTTTTATTGATCAGGAATGTACTGACTATATGATTAGCCTTTCTTTCTTTTATGTTCCCACACAGATACTTAAAAAAGTATCGAGTATCACCCCCCTCCTTTTTTTAGATCCTCTGGTGCAAGATCTAACATATCCTGCAGGAAACTGCGAGGGCAGAATACAACTGGTGGGCTTTTCAGGAAAGATGCATCAGATTCTGCCCTAAGCTGCCAGTGAAGACCTATGAGAATGGATCTGTGGACTCGCCAATTCTAAATATATGAAACAGAGAGAGAGAGAGAGAAAATACTTTATAATTCTGGGACGCAATCACGTCCTGTGGTATGAGCTACTGCAAGGACCCATTTTATGTGGATAAATATTGCTGTCTACTGAATATATTGTTCTTTTAATCAGTTGAAAAAATTAACTTTTCAGGTTCAGATTTCTGTTTCAAAACAAAGATTTTTCACAATAAATACTCCTAGCATTGCTAATTAAAAATCCTTTCTTCACACTGTGGCTAACTAGTTGTTACACAAGGTACCCATTTACATAGAGGTAGGCTTCTTGTAAATAGGACAGCACTTCTTACTGACATTTAACATTAGGCTTTTTGGATTATTTATTTATTTAATGCTTTCACTATTTTTAATTTTCAGAGCTAGCAGGCTGCTTTCTGTTGTGCTTAGTCTATCTAAAACATCAGCCTATCCCATCCCTCCCCTCCCCAAGCCGGCAACAATCTCTGAAAATCCACGAAGATAATTTTTCCTCACTGGTTGTCACTTAGGTTAGCAATATACAAACCTGACACATGAACATACTACACTTTCAAATACATACAGTTAGAGCAGAAAGTATTTTTATTTATGGTGAAAAATTCACAGCAAAAGAATAAAAGTGATTCTGTTTGTTGCGAGAAGTTTTTCAGAGGCTTTTTCAGTTTGTAAATTTTACTTTTTGAGTATTGTGATTGACGGCACATTCTGCATCATCAACATTTTAGAAACTTGGCCAATGCAGAGCATGAATTGACCCTAGGCAGCAAGCCAGTGGATTCACTTCTTATATTACACTGCACAATTAACTTACGTGATTGATCAAGTACCCAATCAATTCTATATTCAGAACAGTTTTCTCATTTTTTTTTCTCTTACAAGCTAAGTACGAAAGTCAAAAAGCCCAAGGCTGAATTCATTCTTCACAGGTTAGTCTAAACTACGTAGATTGAACTAATAAGTAAGTGAAAAGACATTCTTTTTGATTCCAGAAATGCAGCTACATGTCTACAGTAGTGCAGGCCAGAAGCTGGGTGGTGCTAGAGCGGACAGCTTGGGCCAACGCTAGCCTGCCCACCATATGAGGTGGAGGGGAGGGGTTTGCAGGGGAGGTGCAAAGCATCCTGGGATGCTGTGGGACTGAGAGTTAACTTGAATCTGGAAGGGATTTAGCACAAAAGTTCAATAAACCTAAACCAGTTAAATCTGATACTGTATCCATCCAGGTTTATCTTAAATCAGTTTGGGCCATTTTGAAAGCAGTTTATGTGCACTGAACTTCTGTTGTGTTACAGATAGGAACCAGTTTCCAATCACTTATACCAGTTTAAGTGTAATTTCTGTCCCTAGCCACAGAGACCAAAATCTGAAGAGAAACTTGCCTCTGAAGGGAGAAACTTGAGATATGCACTTTCCCTAGGCTCTCATGAATCACTTTACACTGAGAATTTTCCACAATTTCCTCACATCTCATATAGCACCACTGCGGATCTACCAGTGATAGCAATAATGGCTGCATTAGTGTAAGCAAGATACTAGCAACATTTTAAGCATTGTGTCCCACTAATGTGGTCTGAGCAAGATAAGAATACACAAAGTGTAAAATGCAAGTGGCCTGTTGGGACTTCCTGAAGTAATATACCCACCGACTGCCACCAAGAAAGATGACAGTAACAATAGTGGAAAATTTACTGAGAAGTATCCTGATGCAGACAGCCCCAGTGAGCATGCCATATAAGGGAAGTTTACAGGGAGCCAGTCACGGACACTTCTTTTCCATGATAAACAGAATACCTTTCTTCTGGACTGTATTTTTGGGTTTGAAAACAACAGCCAGCATATGTGTTTTAAAGGTTATCACTTGCAATAAATTATTTTCAGAATTTTATTTTATTTGTGGGTAATGTTGAACATCTTTCCCATTAATCATGGCAGATGGAATTTGTGGAATTCCTCTCACACTGCAGAAATGATTAAAAAGAACTGGCTGAGACACAACATTTCATGGTCCTGCATCCACAGTAGTCTGGATTCCATTCTACATGTCTGAATAGGTAGAAAAGTCAATGTCCTCACTTGACTTTCAAGTCATAATAATCGTCCATCCCTGTTCTGGATGAGCAATGGCCCTCTACTTCATTGCTGCAACATTGCACTAGTGGCTATTAAAACGCTGTCCGTGGAACTTAATTTTTGTTTTATCCCATTGAACACTTGCAACTACTTACTAGCACCAGCTCGTCCCAGCTTTCATTATACAATACATGCTGTTTCTACCTTTTAGTAAAATCCATTTTAGACTCATTCAGTGATGCCTTTAAATTGCCCAGCAAGACTCACTGCTATAGAGACATAACATTTAATCCCCCTAAGAGAACTGCATGGCTGCTTTTGAACCCAGCTAGACCTTTAAGTCCAAAGATGCAGCATTTTAGTGCAGTGGTTCCCAACCCCCGGGACCGTGGCATGGTACTGGGCCATGAAGGGTTGGCTACCAGTCTGCAGGAGGGCTGGCCACAGGACCGGAAGTCCAGAAGTGACCACATGCTGCGGACCAACAGCCAACCCTTTTTTATACTGAGTATCCGCGGTCACTTCCGGTGCACAGTTTGCCGGTCTGCAATCTACAAAGTTTGGGAACCACTGTTTTAGTGCATTTGCCAATTAATTAGACAGACATTTATTGCAAGAAGAAAATGAACTTTGCTTTGGGTGAAAGGAGAGGAAGAAAACAGAGAGTATTTGGTAGGTCCTCCAACTGTGATGTTTATTTTATATGTGCACACAGCTAGCTCTCCATAAAAAACATGTTTGAGGGAAAAAATAAATCTGGTGTAATGAATATGACAATATTAGTGCTGTTCCTTGATAACTAAGTGGAATCAAAGCAGGGGAGATGACAAAGGTTCTAGGAGAATCTTTACAGAGAGAAAGAGATGAAATATGCTCTTCAGGGCAGAAACTAGATTCATTTTTATATTTCTATGATGCCACGATCAATCCTAATTGAGGTCTAAGGACCCTATCACAATAAATTACACTACCGTAATAAATTGCGCTAAACTTGAAGAAAACTACATTCAAGTTTGACAAAAAAAAAAGCAAGCCTTAGAATTACAAAAAGTCTGGAAGTTTCTCTGGTTACCACCAGTAATCTGTTATGCTGATCTTTTAGAGCAACAGTTCACAACCTGTGGGTTGCCACCCAAAAGTGGGTCACAAGAATATATGAAAAGGTTGCAAACAAACTTAAGAAAATAGATGCTCCTTTAAAAAAGAAAAGCATGGGAAACTGTAGCTTTTCCCTTGCAGGCTGGCAGAGTGGGGGGCTGGGAGTCGGGACTGGCTATCGATGTTTATAAACGGGTGCTGGTACAAAAAAAGGTTGAGAACCGCTGTTTTAGAGGATCCATTCTCAGCCACCTCATTTCCGGGTTGGGAGAACATCTGAAAAGGCAACATGCTCCAATATGAAAGGGAGCATTTCTGAAGTGTCCATGTCTCTCTACAAGTAAGTACGGTCCCACTCAGCTGGAAAGAGGAACAGGCACAGGGAAAACTTTTGAAGATATGAAAAAATGTTTGGGTCTTTTGAGCCTGAATGATTTTTTTCCAGGGACTATAAAATATAGAGGAGGTGTGTTCTTGTTACACTGCCAAATACAGCACAGTGATCCCTGTCACAGCTCATCAATTCTGGCTTTAGACTGTGCCAAACTGACCTTTCAGCAAATTAAGCTGATAGGAAAACATAACACTGACCCTGTACCTTAATTTTTAAAGCTTTTTCACAGGATTTCCAAAATGTCTAAGGCTGGAACTGGTCGGAAGTTTTAGAAGAAATCAAATTTCATCAGATAATGGCAATTTGTTGACCCCAAAAGTTTCATGCAAAACATTTAGGGGTTCAACAAATGTTTGCCCAGTCCCAGGCAGGACTCTGATGGAACAAAAACTCAAATGTAGAAGGAAAACATTAAAATGTCAGAGCCTACTTTAGATGAAAGCCATACCTTCAGACTTTTCAGTTTAAGACTTTTATGTAACAGAGTGTGAAGCTTTACACTACTGAACTAGATTAATGCAGCTGTTTTATTTGCCTTTAACATCTTTCTTTCAAACTATATATTCCCAAGTGGTTTAATCAGATAAAACACTATAAAATAATACAGAGATGGAAATTAAGATGGACTATCAAGGGAGGGCAGATGTGTATTAAACTAAGATCTGAAATGAGATGCAGAATCTACCAGGCAGAGAAATATAAGATGATAACATTTACTTCAACTTAATAGCTCACGTCCTTGCAGTCAAAAACAAAGACAAATCAAAGCTAAGGCTGAAATTGTCCCTAAGTAACTCTAGCAAGCGCGGGGACTGTTTAAGCCAAAACAGAGAACCATGCAATGTATAAGCAAAATAAGAGGGGGAGAGGAGACTGCCTTTATTATAGATTTTGAGTCTGTATGCCAAGTTACAGAACAGAGAATTTTTAGCCAAATTCTAATCTCTTAGAAATAAGGAATCAAAATGGGAATTCTGCAAAACTTAACTGTAAAAGAAGTACCATGCAATTCCTTCAATTTCCTCAAAAGAAACTTCAATGATGTATATCATTTTATTGTTTGCAATGTCACTAAAAAGAAGGTAAATGTTACTATACACTGAACAACAATTAGGGCTTTGTACAGGAACACAGGACTGGAAGGAGTCTTTTGAGATAGCAAGTCCAATTCCTTGCTATAACAGGCAACTGCATTTATATAATTGCTGCCCAAAACTGATCAAGTTCCATCTTAAAACTAATTAGGTATTTTATCCCCACTAGTCCTGGTAGAAGGCTACTCCAGACCCTCACTCCTCTGATGATTAGAGACACCTTAATTTTCAGCCTAAATGTATTTGTGACCAGTCCATCACCACTTTTTCTTGAGACATTTTCCTTTAGCTTAAATAGCTGTTTTCCCTCCCTGGTGTTTGCCTCTCCTTCCCTCGCCAATGTATTTAGAACCAGTTATGATGTACCCTAGCCAGCCTTCACTGCTCTGAGCTAAACAAGCCAATATTTTCAGGGTGCAGTACAGTGCAGTAGCAGTGTGTTCCTGCTGGGATGTTCCTGCACACACAACACCTACCTACTCCTAGTTACACAATTCAAGCATACAGAAATATGCCAGTGAAGCTGCTCCAGGTTTATCCCCAGCAGCTTCTTTCTTATGTACTAGAGACTGAGGTCTCAAAAGTGAGCACAGAGGGACACCTTGGACTGGCTCCACCAGTGTATTTTTAGGTTTGGAGTCTGAAAGCCAGGGGGAAGGGATGTGCCTGGGCATCGGACATGTTGCCAATACAATGTAGACATATCAGTGTCCTCTGGTAAGGCAGGACCTCCACTCTGCTAATCCTCTTAATACACCTTCTCTTCTAGTGGGCAGGGCAAAAGAAGAGAAAGTTAGCTTCAGATTCAAATTCTAAATTCATGTACATTTTGTCCTAGAAGCTGAACCCAAATTAGAATCCTTCACCAAACACATTCAATCCAAAAACTAATAGGGAACATGAAACATAAAAATGGAGTAATAGTTGCACATTCTTGCTTAAAGTTGTGCACATACGTACTTTTAGGAAACGATATTTTCAAAACATATTTGTAAAATTTTTATAATATAAGCACCTTTTGTTCTCACAGCACAGATTGCCTTCTCTTCCTTGGCATTTATGAAAATTAAATGCATACCTGAAACCACAAGAGCATAACTATCTAGTACAAATACTTTTAAAACTAAGAAAAGATTAAGGGCTGATTTCCTGTATGTAAATATGTTCAACTGCACAGGGCAAGTTTCCCAGACTTTAATACAGTGAGGAAGAAAAGTTCTCTTGCCCAGTTAATGTCAGAGAGAGAACGCAAAAGATTCATCAAGGGACCAGAGGCAGTTCCATAATTACAGCGTTCTCTCTCGTGCTCCACCAAGGAGGCAAATGAGCAATTAGAACATTCCCTGAAGGGAACAGTTCTTCAAAGATTTTGCTCTTTTACATTCAACTGTCTGCCTACAACATTCCTCTAAAAAAATATTATCTGTTTGCTTGCTTGAAGCGTCACAAAAAATATATTCACGTCTGTGACCCTGACAGTCTCTGGTCAAGAAGCAGAGAAATTGTGCAGACCACTACTTTCCAGCACCCCTGGGACGCCAGCCAAAGAGCAGTATTACAGTCTCAGAGGAGACTGTCGGCTCACTGAGCCTTAGGCTAATGCTGTAATACAGCGTAGTGGCTGACAACAAGAGAAGTTGATAGTACACTAGAGCAGAGAACTAAACCCTGTATTAACGAGAGGGCGAAACCAAAGACTTCCAGAACTTTATTTTTTATATAAAACTAAAGTACATCATCATAACAGCAGGGAGTATGAGATCCTAAGAGAAAAAGAATGGACAGTCATGTCTCTCTCCCTTGTTTCCCCCACTCCCCCAATTTCTTCCTTATTATGAACATCTCACTTTTTGCTTTTTATACAATCTGCCAACATATTAATCTGCATCTCTAAATTAATTCTACGCCAATGGGGTTGAAAGCTACTTAAGGAACCTTACTTAAACATAGAAACGGTGTGAAGGAAGATTAATGCAGTTTGGCCACACAGGAATATGGAGTCAAACAGTGTTAGAATCTCACTGTAAAAGTCATACTCAACTGAGACAACACTTCTGTAAAGTTGGTTATAATTTGACTTGGCACCACCTGCATCTAGTTGGCATAACTGTACAAGAAACATTTTCATAGGGACTGTGTTTAAACCAAATTCATACATCGCTCCTGCACTTCATTTCAAGACAACGGAAGTATGACCTAGCAAACAGAGAACTTAGGAGTGAAGCAGAAATGCACCTGAGGTTATTGCTCCTGGACATGGAGTTTACGTGTGTGCCTGGGACCACAGCACATTGAGCTGAACCAGAGCAGCCCTAGTTGGCAGGGTGCCTGGGAGATCAGCCTGCCAGCCTGGGGCTGCTCCAACCTGGCTCAATGTACTGTGGAGGGGCTGGCTGGGGGACAAGGGTACTGCAGTGCAGGGTTAGCTGGTAGGCAGCTCCCCCACTGAAGCACCCTTGTGTCCCAGCTAGCCCCGTCAGTGTCTACTTGTGTGATGCTGTGCACTAATGAATGCCACCGCAGGGCAATACTTTTATTTAAAAGTACTAACCTACAGAAGAGTTAATTAGTTTCCTGAAATCTAATAGGGCTGCATGTGTAGATGCTGAAACGTTACTACAGAGCTAAGTAGGCAGCTCCGCAGTAAACATCTCATGTAGATGCACCCAATATGATGTTGCATGAACTGCAAAAGGTAACTGACTAAGAACATGACTATAATAAGTATATGCCTGTGCAGCTATGGATACCAGTATGCAACTCATCATGTTATAAAATTACTATAGGACATGTTAAAGGATTAAGATAAAGCTGCATTCTGCTTTATCCTATTCTATTCCAAAAGTAGCTGAGGAATTAGTTTATTTAGCACAACTTTTCTATAAAAGTTCCTATTCTAAACTAACAGCTCCAAAGCAAACTTATTTAAACCATACTATTAAAACCCAAAATTAAAACAAAAAACTCAGCTTAAGAGCTCCACTGCACGTGCGAAAACCATGTACCAGCCTTGACAGCCCCACAAAAATAACTTCCAGAACCTTCTTGAAATACAAGCCAACCCACATTTCAGAAACTCCTGAAGGTCTTAAGACAGGCTACTTTTGACCAGCCATAGCTATTAGCTTATTGAGGGTCCATCATCAAAGCCACCTAGCGAGCTTTTCCCACATAAGCAAAGGGGGTTCCAGCTACACTGAACAAAATTGTGGCAGTATGATAATGAAAAGAGAGGCAGTCTTTTACATAGGCAGGTCCTGAGCCATTTTGAATTTTAAAAAGTTAAAAACTTCACCAATAGGCAACTTATAGAACATGAGTTTTATGTGCACATTGTAAGTCTGCATCAGACTACGTTTGGCTATTATAATTCTAATAGCTTGGCTATTATAACCCTATATGGAGATCTGTGTTCTAGTTCCATCCAATACTTCTCAACCTCTTTAGGCTCAAGGCACCCCTTAGAAAATGCCAGCTCTTAGCTTTCACTCATTTCGTGACTACAGAAAAATAACAGCAATTCTTCTGTTGCAAACAACTCAAAGATCACAACAGGTCGGATAGTTTTTGATACTATGAATTTCTACGTGAAATCACTGGGTTCTGCTCCACCCCAGGGTGCTGCAGCACTCTAGCTGAGACTCACTGGTTTAATCTCATTGTGACATCAGCTTTGCATCAGTAACAAAAGGTTTCAGCTTTTGGGGCAGACAGTGAAAAAAAAAACATGTTAGCCCACTGCTCAGTTTGATTATCTGAAGAGAAATGAAGCTTTTACAAGTCCTCTAAATTGTAAATTTAGGGATTAGTAAAATCTTTAAAATCTCTTTTGGTTGTTTTCCCATTCCCAATCACCATCATTTCTGTTTTACAGTCTAGGGACAGAAATTACACATAAACTGGAATAAGTGATAGGAAACCAGTTCAAATCTGTAACGCAACAGAAGACCAGTGCACATAAACTGTTTTCAAAATGGCCTAAACCAGTTTCAGATAAGCCTGGATGGATGCAGTATCGGACTTAACTGATTTAGGCATAGGCAACGTGTAGGGGATGCACTGAGAGCGCTGGTGCCTCCCATGAGAGTGAGTGGTCTCGGCTTTGGCAACGGACGGGGGGGCAGGCAGAGCACTGGTGCCCCCCCCATGAGAAGTGCCGCTGGCACTTCTGGGCTTGGCATCTGGCTGTAGGACCCTCTCCCCACCCCACCTGGTCAGCGATGAGCCATGGGAGGGGACACCCTCTCTCCCCGCCTGCCACTGACACTGCCTGTGGACGGTCCCTGCTCAGCCCACTCTCACTGCCAATGCCTGCGTCACCACCTGCAGGAGGCACACGTCGCATATGGATTTAGGTTAAACTGTTGTATTGAAATTCTATCCCAGATGCCCTCCAGATTCAAGTTAACTCACAGTCCCCCAGCATCTCAGCATGCTTTGCACCTCCCTAGCAAACCCACCCCTCCTTGCAAGCCAGACAGGCTAGCCTTGGCCGAAGCTGTTTGCTCCAGCCGAGCAGTGTGGCATGCTGTAGCCCCCTCTACCACCACCACTGCAAGCATGTGGCTGCATTTTTGGAATCAAAGTGAACTGAGACTGAGCCTCAGCCATGCTTTAACCTCAGCTAGACTCTAGGACTGCACTATGTTAGAGACCGAGCAGGCTGCACTAGTACTCTGAAAGGTCTGTAACCCACTGTCACAGAGTGCCCTCTGGGGCACAGGGCTTGCTTGATCAGGCCTGCCTGATCCAATAGATCCAGACAGACTGGACCTGTTTGGTCTCTGGGACAGTCTCCCAAAGCCAGCCCCAGAATGGCAAGGTGGGGAGCCCCGATTCCTTCCCGTTCTGTGAGCAAGACCTTTCAGTCTCTCACTTTCTCTAGTGCTTTGGGGCTCCCCTCTTGTGGGAGAAACAGAGTGCAACACTCGAGAGAATTCTCTGGCTCCCCTGCAGGGAGGTGGCGAGAGAGTTGGTTGGCATAGAGGAAGGGACAGTTAAGAGAGGGCTCCCTGTGAGGAGTGGTGGACTGGAGGTTCCCAGTGCAGAGAGCTAGCTGTGACTGAGGGGGGGCTGACCCTGGGACATTTTCACAGAAATGCTACGAGGCCGAGGTGGTAGACTGAGAGTAGGGGAAGGATTCTGCCAGTTTTATGGTCAGTTATATTTTATCATATTCTCTTGTCAAAGCATTTGATCACTTTTTCTTTCCATATAATACACCTTTTTATTTTGTTCTGTTATCTGACTGAAGTGCCAATAGTAAATTGTGATTTCTGGGCAAATTAATAAAGTGGGCATACCTTTTTGGCAGACTGCAGGACCATTAAGCTTACAGAAGCCCAGAGTGCATCTCTGGGGGCACCCTGACACTCCAGGGGTTTGTCACGCCGTTTCCCTTTCACGTATTCTGTACTGCAATGTTTAGGTTTCAAATACTACAGGGCAGTTTATTTCTTTAAGAGTAACTGTATCCATTGACTAGATATATTTATTTAACATCATGGACATAAATCTTTGGTTTTATGGTTGTAGAAACTACATATAAAATTTATGTTTGGGCCAAATCTTACTTGATGGTGGGACTATAAGTACTGGAACAGGCCTGAAACACTTGCCTGAAAACAATGACCCCTGTAAATAGGTAAGAACCTTGCCAAAAAGGCATGGGAGTGAATTTTGATGATTCATTGTTTTAAGGGGCACGTTTCACTGCCTGGTTATAAAGAAAGTGGGTGCAACTCCCTGGAAAAAAACCTTAGTTCAACAGTTCTTGGAGAGAAATCCCTAGCAGTTGCCATAACGAGGCTCAGTTTCTTATTGTGTTAATTTAATGTTTCTTTGGTCAAAGAATCCAAACCCCAGGAAGAGGAAAATTTTGACCAACTGCAATGGACCTGGAAAAGATCATAACTCATGAGAGAGGTCTTGTATGTATGGAGGACATGAGGACAAAATATATGAGGACAAAAAATACCATGTTATACCCAAATTAAAAATGCACACCTAGTAAGGAAAATATTGGTCCCAGAGCATGCCCCTCATCACAAGCCTGTGCACTAAAGAGGTCATGCTTCTAGGAAGCCCAAATTTCACTCAGATCATGGTGCAGCAGTGGAAATCCTCCAGCAGCCACTGCTGAAACCTCAGTGCTGCAGTATCCTGAACACTCAATTACAGTCCACCCTCTTACAAGGCAGCTACAGTTGGAAAAAATGGCTTACAGACAGTTACAGATCCACTAGCCATTCTTCATCCCTTGGCCTTCCTCTGTCACTCAGATGCATACTACAGCACAGCACGTACATAACGGGAAGGGACTGCCAACACTACAAAAACTATTCTTGTTTTCCTGAATCCAAGACCATTTTTTAAAGGTAAGAGGCAGGGAAATAATCCAATATAAATCCATTTCTACCAATCAATTCCAGTAAGACTGATTTTAAAATCCAACCTTCACTTCAGTATTTACTGTAGTAACTGAAGCCAAACAAGAAAAACAAAGCTTATATAAAATCGTCACCTACTCATACATTTCAACTAAGAAGCGGTCAAAAGTCAGAGGTACACATTCATTTGCATACAACTAAAACCCTTAAAATCTACTTACTCCAAAGGTTACTATATTATAGGAAGAAAGATCATGCCAAGCTTTATGCATAATACCAGACTATTATTAACCGGAGGCTGATCTGAATATCCGGGGGGGGAAGAGGGGGTCTTGTTTCTGAGTTTACCGACCATGACATTGGATCAGCAGGCTCAACATTTGCACTAATGAAGATTGGTTATCGTGTGCAGAACTCTCTCCCATCATCCCTGAGAAAGGTGGATGCCATAGCTATTTCCAAGAAGGTAAATCTGATTCCGTTTCTGTCTCTTAGATGCTGTAAAGAGGGTGCACCCCTTGCATCTTTTTTCCCTACCTGTACATTTTGGCCACTCCCTTTCCCCACCAATTTTGGGGGCCCTTTTTTCCTGTTGTTCCCCCTTCTTATCTCAGCTCTCCCATGACTCCCTTCAAGAATGAGATTACTCTGCTAGAGGTCCTGAAGTAATACTTTCCATTTAGCCATTCATAAAGAAAACAGATAATGTATTTTATATTCTTTATCCCAAATGCTTCACATGCCACACAGCAGGAAAAAAATATTTTGGAATTTTCACACAGCCACCTCAAAAAGACTATTTTGCTCTCCTTTACATATGTGCAATTCTACTGGAGATAACTTATGACCAAGTATACTTAAAGCCTAATTCTGCCGTCCCATACACACATGGAGTTACCACTGAAGTTAATGGAAGTTATGGTGACATTTTTAATAAAACCAGTATCGTTCTTGGAAAACTGAGACATATGGAAGTGCTCAGTGGAATTCTGATCAGGGGAAATGTATAAAATGTCTCTCAGGCTATAAACAGGAGATCAGCCATGTTGGGATGTGTCCCGGTACAGCTGATCTGCTTCACTGGTCAATATAGACATTGAGTGTTGTCCTGCAAGGTCACACGTCTGCTGCTCCCAGGGCATCAGGGGCCTGATGCCACAGGAAAACACTCAGTGTGCCTCTGCAAACAGAGGAACCCCAGGTTTCCGTGCCTGCAGAAGTGTGCCCCAGTCACTATCACCAGGTGTGCTGTGCAATCAGTGAAACCCAGGGATCCCTACTGGCAGAAGCACTCACAGGGATTCCACCATAGGGCACATCTCTGTGAATGAAGAGACTTGAGCAGGCACTCCTGAGGCTTCATAGGCCCAGTCCTGCACCCCACACAGGCAGGACTGGGTCCCTGAAGCCCCAGGATGCTGGCACCTCCAGGCTGCCCATGCTCTCCCACCTTAAATCAAGCAGATGTCTGCTGCAAAACAGCAGCACAAATGTATACTATCTTTTCTTGTAGCGACAAATTTGGGCATTCATGGCCTGACAATGAGCATGGCCATCTGTTTGCTTTCACTTTGTGCCACCATAACAATTTTTATGACAACATAAAGATGACAGCTGTTTGCAGCCTCAGAGTTCTATGATGCACTTACCCAAATGTTCATCTTCTTGGGAGAGCTGCATGTTCTTAACAGCTCCTTCCAAAAACTGGCAGGCTCTTACCATGGCCATACCACTTGGGATTCCTATGCATCAACAGGCATAACATGTCAGAATACCCAGCCAGCACCCATGTCAATATTCTGTCTAAATTTCCAAGAAGCTCATCTATAGGAAAAAATATGCTTTTCTGCACTTACTTAGGGAAAGCTGCTTAATTTGTCAGCATTTGCCACTATTACTATTGCAAAGTTTCCCTTACATTTTAACCATGCTTTCTAAACCACTATTTCTCAGACAGAGTTCTTATGATGTATCCATGGTACACAGGGGGTTTTTTGTTTTGTTTTCCTGTGCTTTATACCAATAATTCTTTAAAAGGTGACCATAAGGTGAACAGGGAATCTGGAAGGTAAACTAGAAAAATATACAGGGTCTAAAATCCTTTGCTGTCTACAAAAAAAAAAAACAACAAACCCAACATTCACGTCACCAGCAACCACAAAGGATATTAAAATCAACAGATAAAGGTCAGATAAAACACAAGATATGGCACTGTGTACATATATATCTTGCAGACACTATAACAAAGTTAATCTTTAATGTGAGACATGGCCTTATGTTTATGTTACTTATCTAACAAAATTCAAGATAATTTATTTTTTGTTTTATAATCAACATGTAAAACAATCACCAAAACATTCCTATTCATATGAGGTTTTGTTCTATGTGTACAAAATTAATAACTAAACAACAAACTTAAATTAAAGAGACTTGCCTACTTTAGAGCTGGTTTTTGTTGTTGTTAACTAGTGTGGCTACACAACTAGCTGCATCTGTGTAAATGTGCATTGCTACAACTTAAGCCCAGTTTCCACTGGTGCTCCACTTTGTTTCCACTCTTCTAACACCACAGGAAGTCACACACCTACATAGGGGCTCTATCAGCATGCAATATCTTTAAAGATAAGCTCTAGAATTAGCTGACAATCTTTTAAATTTACAATAAAAGTTTTTGTTTAATAAAGCTCTGTTTTCAGATCTCTTTTATTTTGCAGGTATGTATGCCTTGCTAACTTGTTTTTCACTAACCTTGTTGTAGCCAACAGCTTGTAAACCTGTTAACCTCACATCCAAATCAACAGCACAAAACTTATATTATATCCTTGCCTGCTATCTCCCTTCTTTCTTGGATTGTATCATGATTTGGTGGTTGAAACCTTGAACCAAAATCTCACAGATGATGGAACACTAGTGTTCTTTCTGGTCCAGAAATTCAAAATGTGAGGGTTTTTACATCAGGAATTCCAAAGAACTATCAAATAAAATTCCAGAACCTTGATTTTTAACAATCTTGTATAATAACTGTAATTGTAATTTGTGATTTTGTAATTTGTATAGTAATTGTAATTTATGAAGCTTTGGCTAGTCAACTTTACTCAAATTACAGCTCTGACGAAAAGGATTTTGAAAAACATTTTGGCACTGAGCAAAATGTGGTACTTGTACCCACAACCTACTTTGTATTCTTACAGGGACCTTTTCTTACCCCTATTTCTTTCTATGAAATGGGTAGACCATAGGAGATGTCTGGAATAGGCTTCAAATCTAAACATTTACAAAATAATTAGCAATGGGAAATTTGCCATAAATAGGACAAACATCTTGCACGTTGACTTTTTTTAAAATTAAAAAATGAACAACTACTAATTTTACCAAAAAAAACCCTAGTACTTTCCCATTATTTAAAGGACCAGTATGCAACATGATAAAACCTTTAACCCCACCTTTGCCCAGTCATTACCTCTGTTATATACTATCCAGCATTACAAAAGCAAAATCTTCCATGACTTAGGAAGTAATGGACACTTAGGGATAGAAACAAACATATAAATATTTCTAAAAAGCCTCTTATTTTCAATAAAATACAAGAATCTATGGTAACTCACATCAATGCCCCCTGACGCTGGCTAAATGTTAAATGCAAACTTTGAGATCTGCTATCTAACTTCATAATTATGTGTCTTCCATTACTGTACTTGGATGACAGGATCTGAAATAGAACTAACAATAACAATCCCTTTTCCTTCCCATCCTGAAAAAGATAGCTTAGTTTATAAGATGTTTGTTTGCTTATATGTGTATGTGAAAGTATTGGCCTTACTCCAGTAAAGGTATGAGGAAACAGTGAAAACTATACTGAAAAAAAAAACAACTTTTCCATTTAGAACAGGAAGTGCTTAGCTCCATGCTCATTCTTCTGTAAGAACAAATTCCTTAGCCCTGGACAGGAGTTCTCAAACTGTAACATTTGAGTTTGATATTTCATCTATTTATGCCACAACAACAAGTCTAGGTCCAGGAAGTTCTGCCTCCCATAGTCAGAAGCCTCTCATATTGGTCAAAGATGTCACTATTACAATGAACCATGTATGCTATTGGAGGCAACAGAAAGACAGGTTATCTAGAGCCAATGTCATAAACAGGTATTTTTTAATACAAAGAAATGTGGAAACAGATTCTATTAAATGGGAAATAAGAGCAGAAAGTGTAGCACTGGATGAGTTCAAACTGGCTACTAAGGCTGCATTTTGAACCAACTGAAACTTTTTCAAATCACATGGTTTCATTCCTAGAACAAATTGGCATATTAAAACCTGAAGGTTATCACTATGATCTGGTCTAGCTTTATTAGGATGCAATGCAAATTTAACTGAGACAGTTATTTCACAGTAATATTACAATTATTTTAAGAACGTTCAAACAAAGCTGATTTTTGAATAGCAGCAAAATAAACAATAATTAGCATTTACACAGTGTTTTCCCAATGAAGATCTCAGAGTGCTTCACAAATACTAATAGATTTAATCAGAGGTGGCTAACCGGTGGCACAGAAAGTACATAGAAGATCAGGGAGGGGACAGGCAGCACAGCAACAGATAGGGCAGGAAGCAGAAAGCATAGCAGATCAGGCAGGGAAAGGGGACTGAAAAAGCACTCTGGGAGGTACAGGGCTAATTTGTGACACCTGCCAAAAAAGTTGGTCCCCACGGGATTTAAACACACAACAGTTTTTATAAGTAGGTATATTAATTTAATTCTCAATTACACATAATCTTACCAATGACGAAATGGAGGGCCAGAAAAATTAAAGTTATCTAATATCACCTAACAAGCAGCTTCAAAGCTTTCAATTCCCAGTGAAGTGCTCCAATTACTAGACAATACTAACTTCTACTGCCATGAAGGTGGTAAAAAAAATTGCTTACTAATACATACTTGCAAGATACAGCTTTACAGAGAAACGGCTCGGCATTACTGAAACTAATTTCAAGTTCCAAAATGAGGTTGATATCCAGCAAGCTCTCATCCATGTGAGCATGCACAGGAAGGATATTTTACATGAATGTCCTCTTTAGAACAACTCTAAATGGGATATAATTCATCTTAAAACTCAAAATGCTAATCATTATCCAAGTCCTCTGTTGATAAATCTGACAAAATAAAAACAATATAAACTAACAGGACAGTGATGAAATGCAAACTTCTCAACTTGATCTCAGTTCACTATATACTATACTAATAATGTATTTTTCCATTTGCAGCCTTCTTTATAATACCTTTCCAATCACTGCACTCCTCTGAAGTGATTAATTTCCTACTATTGGCAAGGAGAAATTACAAACTTTTCCAAAAAAAGTGTAAGCTCTTCATAACATTTAAGAGAATGCTTTAGAAAAGCTGCATACACTTAGCCCATTGTAAATTCTATTAAAAAAAAAAAAAAAAAAGATTGCCACTGACCACTTTATGGGCAAGGTCTTAAAAAAAAAAAATCTAACAAAAAACCTTGGACATAGTCTACTGATGTCATTCCTGATATACAGATTACAAAAACTGGTTGTTGTAGAAGCAGACATAATCAAAGCCTTGAAATTCGCCCTGGTAGTCACAGAAGTCCTTCCACAGTAGCTTGTTAATAATTAACCAGTTATATGCAGTCCCAATCAAAATGTGAAGCACAGACAGGGGTGGATCCAGAGGGGATCCAGTGGCATGGCTGCAACCCCTTTCGAATTGGAAAATTCCCCCCCAACCTGCCCCTGCTGCTTTCCCCACTGTCCCCAGGACAGGGTGTAGCTTCAGAGTTGCTCCTGCCTACTCTGGCAGGGCTGGGTTCAGATGGGACAGCAGCAGTGGCAGAAGTGATGGCTGATGGGGATTTCTTCTCCCCAGGCCTGCTCCCAAGCAACTGGGCAGGGTGGGGAAATAGCTCTGCTACCACTGTCCCAGCTAATCCTAGTTCTCATGCAGCCTGGCTAGAGCAGGCAGCAATGGCTCTGAAGCTTCCCGTCCACCCCAGGGCCAGAAGATAAAGCAGCTGCTGCAAGAGGGGAAAGGGGGAAGCAATACAGCATGTCTATGAGCAGGGAGGGGAAGGGGGGATTTTTACCTGCTGTGGAGACTTTAAGAAGTCCACAGAGGCTTTAGCAGAGCAGTCTGCATACACAATGGATGGGAGAAAGGAATGAGACTGGAGCAGGGATGCACACCCCCCACCTCCTCCGCTGTGATAGCTGCTGTTCTCAGACTCCCCTTTGCCAAATCCTGGATCTGTCCATAAGCACAGATACTGCAGTAACAGAAAGGGAGAGAAAAAGAAAAAAGAAAGGAAAGACCCAAGACACAGAACTGAGTTTTAAATGACGTGTTTAATTGATAACTGTAACAATGTTAAATGTTTTCAATGAATGAAATGGATTCAATAATATTTTTCTACTAGCAACACATTAAACATTACAAAAGGGCAGCCCCTTTCAGAAAATCGCAGGACAGCCCCAACACCTGACCTCCTTTTCTACAAGAAATAAAGGCAGAAACAAAGGTTAATAAGAGACAAAGGAATGAAGAAACAAATAATAATTTGAAAAATCTTTCTTTTGGTACTTGTATGAAATATTGCAGGCAAAAAGCTGCATTTGCTCTTACATTCTAAAAGATTTTCAGCTTTGCTTGAAATACTGAAAAAGGCAAAATTCATGAGAGACTGAGATGACAGGCAAAAGAGGAAAAAGTGTTTTGTATTAAATACATGCAAATATGACTAAAATCTTTTTGCTATCATTGAGTAGTGCAGATCAGTTTGCTTCCTAAGGAAACTGTTGCTCCCCAATCTCATATGAAGTTCCCATAAGTTTAATAGGAGCAGGACTGGTCTGTAATGGCCACTTCACTGTAAGAAAATGTCCCCAAATTTGTAACCGTCTTTAAAACTGGAAATGGCTGTAAGGCCAATTCCAGCGAACATAGTTAAAGCTCCAATCAGTTTGAGAATCAGGTTGGAATTTCCGATTGCCATAGTCTTTTCTTAAACATGAATTTTAATCTCCCTTATCCAAATCTTAAAATGAGAACCAAGAAAACAAAACTCACAATTGCTAAAGCTCCACCGATGACAACACAGAAAGACACAGGAGTGCAGACAGAGCCTCATAAGTGTTCCGATTGAAACATGGGGTGCTGAATATACAAGATGCTGCAGGTGTTTTAATTAAAGTGGCTCTCAGGAGTTGCTCTAATTAAAACGCACCCCCCCACACACACACACTCCAGAGCACATGTACGTGGTGTTTAGAGAGGTAATTAGCTGTGTTAGCCTGCAAAGTCAGGCAAAAGGAAGGCTACAGATGCACTTTATAGGTTAACTTAATCAGAGATGCATAAAGATTTCATGAGGGTCTCTGACTTAGCATCTGATGAAGTGAGTTCTGCTTCAGGGTTTTTAACCACTGATTTCTAATCTTTCTTGAACACCTGTATTCTGTCCACAATTCAGCCCCTGCTGATGAAGTAAAGGTTCTAACATAGACAACACTTGATAACATCCTGTCCTTCTGACAAGCCAAAAAGGGTAAGAAATTGATAGCAAGACTGAATGCATGTCTCATTTTCCTGAGTGGGAGAGAAAGGCAGTAGATCAAAACATGTTTTTCACATCAACCAAAAACCTGAAGGTTATAGGGAGGGTCCAATTGATGCCTATATCCATTACCTCATTAAGAACTTTCCAAACAAACAAATTGTCTTGCATTCCAGTTCCTCCATAGTGTCAGGCCCATCTTTTTGAACCCCACTGCATGCTACTTACACAAAGAAAAAAGCAATTACAAGTTGTTTACAGATTTTTATACAGCACAGCCTTTTGTTAAAAAAAAATGTTCCATTAATCCAGTCCTTAATCTAATCAAATGAGGTAGCAATAAATAATGCACGCAGGGCAGGGATCTCCTAACCCAACTGGAGAGCTGGAAAGAGAACAATTTAATCAGATTTTGAATCTCAAACTAGCAACCAAATCACAGACAAAACACAAGCCATCAATTCAGAGATCCATTCCTTTGAATGTGGGTAGCAGGGGAGGTAAAAAAAATAACATAAAAATGATTTATCTATATGCAGATGCAGCAGTATATCTTGCACCAATGTAGTTAAACCAATGTGAATCCACTGACCATTATACATATTTAATACATTAACAATTTATATTAATTTATGCTTTTTATACAGACAAGAACTGTTGACTTTGGCAGTTCTTTAAAGTTTAAAGGTGAAACTAATTTTGACGAGAGCACACTTTTTCCCTTTCTTTCAACCCTTTCTGAGCTTCTGTACCTGCATTCATCCTGAATATATACTTCACATTTCATATGCTCAAGCAAACTCTTGAGACTCCACACTTAAGTAAAATTATGTACTTTATTAATCAAGTGGAACTAATGAAAGGAATTTTTCTTTTATTTCTGATGTCAGTTGCAAAGATTAAAAAGTAAAAGCTGCGTTACCTGGCACCTTACAAACCGGCATGCTTTATTAACTGGCATGCCGGCTTGTAAGGTAAAAGCGAAAATGGAAGTGCCCACCATGGCACTTCTGGTTTCGCCGAGCCCCCATGGCCTGGGGCATAGCAGCCTGTGTGGGTCACCCCTCCCTGTCCCCTGGCGCACAGATGCAGCAGGAGGGGCGGCAATGCGGCGGGAGGGGCGGTGGTGCACCAGACTTTAAATCAGGATGCAAGCATTCATGGCAAAATTCTTATGTCAGTTGTGCAATATAACATGGTCCATTTGCAACCACTGCATATAAGTAGGGAGAAATCCTGTAAGAGAATAATTAGTAGACATTTGAGTATAAATATATAGAATAGGCATATTAATTACAAAAGAACTTTTTAAAACATTAACCAGTTAACTATTCTCTCTGAAAAATGTTTTTAATAAAATAAAAAATTAGAATTGGATCCATGCTTTAGTGTTGTATCAAGAAAAATTTCCAGTGATGTCAAATTAAATTTCTGCCTTAGTAAAAACTCTAAAAAACCGCAGGTTCTATGATCAATCCTATGCAGGCTCTTATTTTAATACGTCATAATTAAAATGTTTCTTTTACAGGTCTAGGTTTAGCCTAGACTATAAAAGGGTTCCCTAAGCATTGAAAACTCCACCTTTCAAACCCACAGAAAATATATATTTCTGCCAAATGACAAGGTAAATTCCTGTTTTTCTTTGTCATCATAATTTTTTGAAAAATTAAATAGTGACAACATGTCTAACTAATCTTCATCACTGAGCAATTACTAGATAGAAGCACCTATATTTTTGTCTAATTAAAGTATAAAATGAATGTCTCTTTCTGTATTAAAAGGCACACATCCCTCTAGAAAAGATGAGAGAAATAATTTACTGTCTCTATTTTACTAGATCCTAGTTAAACTAGTCTAGTCATAAAAGAAACTAGCCCTCTGACCTTTACTGAACAACTGAGATCATAATAAACTTGTCTCATATTTTTGAAGAGTCCTAATGTAGAAGTCCTAATCAGGTTTCAAAAAAATCTTAGAAAGGTATGGTTTCCTGATGTAAATGTAAGACCTATTAACATTTCAATTAGTTATGTCTACTACTGGAAGAGAACAGAATATCTTTTTTAACTTCGTATTTTACTTTTCCCTATAACATTCTGAATTAGAAAACAAAAAAGAAGCTGAAAAGTGATACATTCAACAATGCATTCAAACTGACATGCTGATAGAAAAATGAAGATAAATAGGGCAGAACAGTTTTTGTCTGTAGCCATGTAAATTTAGAATTTCTAATTTTTAAAGAAGAAACTATAGAGATTTTTCCTTGGATCAGGCATTTTAAAGAACACTCTCTTTAAAATGACAGATTATAACTTTTATATATAAGGACATATAGGCAAGCAGAGTTACATATCTTCCATCTACTTAGAAGATTGCCATGTTCATAGGTCTATTAGGACAGGGGTTGTCAACTGGGGGTACACGTACCCCTAGGGGTACTTTGAAAGGTGCCAGAGGGTACGCAGGGGCAGGCGCTGCCACCCTGCGCTGCTGCCTCACAGGAGCAGGGCTGCAGCAGAGCAAGAGCAGGGACATACAGATGCTGCGCTGCCACTGCTCCACCACTTGCCACACCCCTGCTCCACGTCCATCCACTCGCCCCCTCCCCCCCCCTGCAGGTACACCTATTAAAAAGGGGGCCACCAGGGGTACACTTATTAAAAAAGGTTGAAAACCCCTGTATTAAAGGTAGAGATAGTGTTATATTTCTAATGTGGATACAATCATGCTGTTATAACTGTTTCAATTACTGCATTTATTTGCATCCCCCCCCCCCCACACACACACACTTTTCCTGAAAATTAGCCATCACAAATTGGGGTGCATGTGTTAAGCAAGGAAAATGATTTCTTTGCCAAAATGCAGGTAGGGGGAGTGCTGAAATAGCCACAGAGGGCTGTGCTCGGCACCTGCTCACCCAACAGCTGAACTGCACTGCTCTGGCTGCATGGGGCAGGGGAGGGAGTCCCATTGTTAGCATCCCTCTCTCCTGCCCTGGTGCAGGGCCAACTACAGGTTTAACCCTTTCACAGCCACTGCTGAATAGGCAGTAGCTGCTGGCCAAGCAGCAGGGGGGAGGATGAGTGATGCTGAGAACAGGACTCTGCCTCTGTTCCATGCAGCTGAAGCATTCAGCCCTGGGTGAGCCAGCGCTATGGCAGGTAAGATTCCAGGAAAACCTTTATATCTTCATTCTGCTTTTCCAAAGCAAAATGCATGTCTTATTTTGGGGCATGTGGTATATAAATAAATATGGTATTTTAGACCATGCCTAAAATACTTTGCACCAGTGTTAGTAGTACTGTGAATCCTAGGGAAGTGAAGGTCATACCTGTGCTTTGGGATAATGAATGATCTAACCCTACTCAGAGTAAACCTGGTCTTAGTAACATCAGTGGCCACCACTACTGCACTTATACTATTGAAGTTGTTGATCCTGGCAGAGTTGAACCATGTGGTAACAGGGACGGGAATTTTTTTCAGAAAAAAATTAAAAGCATATCAAAAGTGTTTTTGTGCTTTCTTCTTGGCTCTGGATCCTCTTCCATGCTGCTTCCAACCACTAGAAATACCTTCTTGTCCCAATCCACAATTCTTCTCCCTTCCTTCGAGACTCTCATTAAAATACACTTCTGTCAAAAGGCTTTTCTACCTTAGTGCTTCTTCTGAGAAAAATTAATAAAATCTTTAAAAATCTTTAAAATCTTTACCCCTTAAAAATCCAAAAACGGGTGGGGGACAAGTTACAGTTAATATTCTCAGTTTTACCTGCATCTCCTTGGCCTCCCTACATTGACTAACTCTCTAACTAGAATCTGTTCTTTGGGAAGAAAAATCTTTTTAGACAAATATGAGAGCATGCACCAAACATACTGTAGGCATTATGAAAACATTAATATTTGTTCCATATTGAAAATACTCAGAAAGGTTTTGAAACAGCAAGAACAGTCACAGCCACCTCTGCTGCTTACCCACTATGCAGGAACTGAATACAAAAATGACAGCTTTAATGTTAGGAAATGGTGCTATATCATGCTGCCTGAAAAACAAATTAACTTCAAAACCTTGTTTCTACACAGTCTGAAGTACTACTCAATCATATTAAGTGAGTTCAGCAAGTTCTTTTGTGGGGATCATGTGACAAATTGTGTTGACCTCTGGCATATGTAAATGAACTCATTCACCTCCTTGGGTTTTCCCCTTTATTTTCCCGGTTCTTAAAATGAGGATATCATGTTCACAGGGAATAACAGGCTAAAGTTTGCTCTGTACTCTCAGAGCAGGCAAGAAGCCAAAATGCAGACACAATGAATGGATTCAGTTGTTAAACAAACACACCAGAATGGCATGCACCCTCATACGGGAAGAATGCTTTCCATCACAACTCTAACAGGAAATCTAATCCTAAATCAGGCTGGGTCATCCCCTACTTCATTATAAATACTTTACTCTTGGATATTAACACTGCTGGCTGGTAATGAAAACTTTCTGTTACAGATATTTCACCTCCAGTGACCTATTTCTTTATACATCCATTCAGCATCATGATTTTGATTGTCCCACATATTATTCTGGCACAGCATGAATGCAGCTTTTACTTTTTTTTATATTAATATTTCAGACAAAGAAATTTATTCATATAAATGACCTTTTCACACTTATAAATTATTACCTATGAAAGCAAGAAATGTACTTATTGTCCATCTGTAAAAGCTAAAAATGTCTTTAAAAGTTTACTGATTTCCTGCTTTAAAAATAGATTACATTAGGCATAAGTCACCCATGATAAATTTACATTAAATTTATCCCACTACTTTTTAGTTCCTCATAATTTTGCCAAATTAATATTTTATAAATGAAAACTCAAAGTTTCATTTCATTTTTCACTCAGTTGGTCTAATAAAAGACACCACATCTACTCAAAGAACCTTGCCTGCCTGTGTCCTTAGACCAACACGGCTACAACCAAAAACCAAGTTTCATTTCATGCTAGAGGCAAAACTGCCTGTCCACCTCTAAATCAGCTCAGGTGTCTTCTATACTGTTTTTTCTGCACATAAATTACGTCCGACTATGGGGGACAGGTTGTGTTTTTCTTACAAAAATGTAGCACAGCATTCAAAACTCATGGGGAAGGTGAGCTAAGGTATTTTGAAATCACTTTGGAGCTCTTTTATTCTTTTACTATGCTGGGGACTGGAGTGGCAACTGATGTCGTTTACAGGGAATTGGGAATTTTCCATTTCACTGTAGTCTAGGAATACCTTGTTAACTCAGTTTCTTCTTATAACATCCCTATAATGTTGAGAAGTATGATTATCTCCATTTTATACATGCAGAATTGAAATACAAAGAAAATATTTGTTTCAAATCATAGACGAAGCCCATAGCATAACCCTAATCTTTTGACTTCCCAGTTCCAGGCCTAAAACCCAAGAAAATGTTTCCACTTTTAGCAGATCTCTACTAAAAAAAGGGGTAAGGGAAGAGGGATACTAACAATGTGTCTCTACCCATGTCCCATGCAGTCATTTATCACACTAAATTAATTTCACAACTTCAGCAATAAATGAGGAAGTGTTCTGGGACAAAATGCTATACAACCCTACCTCATTTTCTGTGTAGTGAATTAGGAAGGAATTCTGAGTCTAAAATAGCATGTAGCTAAAGCATTTAAGGCTGTATTGTAATGCTCTTGCACAAAGAATCGAAGTTAAGGTTCAATATGGAGCCATAACCATAGATATGTTGAGAGGGTAACTGGCCCATGCTGAACTTCATTATACTGCTACAGCAACATTTTTACCAGTATCAAAGCCAGGTAGCTATATACCTTTACGCTACACTGAAGTCAGACATGCTGTTTTATCAGTTCCTAGCTCTGTGTACAAGATATGCAAAATAATGTTCCTTGCATATAAATGTGGAATTTCCTACTTTTTAAAAAATAAACAAAAAATCCATTATTTTCAAATATTTCAGATGCAGCACAAGATGTTCTGTACTGTATAATCAGATAGAGGGATTTCTATCACAGGTAAAGGAGACCAAATCCATCTGAAGCTATGTTTCCTCCCAGGAACAGCTTCTTCAAAAATTACATTCCATAATCCCCTACACCAGGGGTCAGCAATGCTTCAGAAGCAGTGCAGGCTGAAATTACCCACTTGGTCCAAGGCCCTTCCAAACCAGCTGCCACTGCTTCTTGCCACCCCTCTACCCCCTCTTCTCCTGATAGGATAGAATGGCTCCTTGGGTTGTATTGGCCTGCAGGTTGTAAGCTGTCAACCCCTGCCCTGCACATAAGACACTTATAAAGATATTATATATAATGGACTAATAAGATACATACTATTCCACTGAGATTTTCACTACCTGTCTGTGTATCTCATCTTTTGACAACAAGATGCTAGGTAATGGTTGGGGGGGGGGGGGGGGGGGGTCAGTTTAGCTTAGTTTTTTCATTTCATGTTATACAAGTGTTTCAAAAAGCCTTATAAACGAACTTTCCATAGATCAATGAAAATAACGTCTAAAACCCAGGGACTACTATCTCTATGAAATTTCAGGTACCAACTGAAATCTCTGTGTTAGGCCAACATCTCTTCACTAGAAGAGAGAGGAAGGACTAGTAATTATATTGGCAGAATACTGATTCAAGCTTGAATTACTTCAAAGCAAGCTAGAAAAAAAAGAAAGTAAAAATAAAGTCAGATACAGATGTGCCCTGGCATTTTCCTCTGCAGGAAAACTAACATGCCCCGTTCTAAAAGGATTTTCAAGAGGAAAAAAAACTAGTAATTGTTCCAATAAATAATGTTTTCATACCATTCGCATTCGTAAGTAAAATAGAACAAAATATAGTCATACAGAAGGGAAGCCTAAAGAGACAGGAAGTCACTTGCTATAAGCAGGTTGTGGTAGACATTATACCTAGAAGAACCAAGACTATAAGCATAGAAATTATTTAAACTGTGTTTACTAGCATGTCACACAGATGGGGAAAGTGGGCACAAGAAGAAAGGAAGAGTAATTAATGTGTGTAGGGTTATTTAAAGATGCTATATTTTGTTCAGTTGGAGAAAGGAAGAAGAGAAAGGCTGTATGTTCTGCAAATACCCAACTCAGTTCCCACTACGCATTAGACTAGGGGTGGGCAAAATATGGCCTGTGGGCTGGATCCGGCCTGCAGGGCACCTACAGAGTTTAGAAAATTAATATTTATCTGCTCCAGGCTCCCTGTCAAAGATGACAGAAGCCAGGGGAAGCCGGCAGGAGTCAGGAGAAAGGCCAGGCCGGCCCCAACCCCCCCCCCCCCACCTCTGTCCCCCCCACCTGGAAGTGTCTCCCTACCACAGCTTTCCCTGGACGCAGCTACTCCAGCAGCACATGGTCCCTGGCTGCATCACTGGACCACAGGAGCAGGGATGCACTAGTACCCTGGGGCCAGGAGCAGGAGGGTGGGTGGGTGCGTGTTTGTAGGGCGAGTCCCACAAGCACCCCCCACCATACACATGCACCCATACCCCCCCTTGCACTGCCATATACACACACCCCTACACCCACACCCCCTCACACAGCTTAGCCACCCTCCCCCCACGAACCCCATACCCACCCACACCCCACATATCCACACACACCCACAGCCCCCCCACAAATCTATACCCTCTCCCCCATGCCCCCACACCACTACAAATTACAAAAGTAAGATGTCATTTAAAGCTATTGTGCAATTACCTCTATGTACACTACACAAACACATGTAAATCAGGACAAAAAGATTTTTTGAAATCAAATTAATGAACGTTGTAGATGTTTGATTTTTAGAATATAATTTGGTATTTTTCTGGTTCTGAGATGGCAAAACCCCTTACTGAAAGGAGTACTTCTGGGGGCAAGGGGAGAGACTTCTGGTGACAAAGGTTGGGGTTAGAGGGCGGGACTTCAGGTCCCAAGATGGCAACCAGAGAGTGGGGCACCTGTCAAGGGGTGGGACTACCCATGCAGCCCTCAACAGCTTGCCAAAACTCGATAAGCGGCCCTCCACCTGAAATAATTACCCTCCCCTGCACTAGAAGTTTTTTATTGTTTGATTTAATATGAAGCAAGAAATAATTTGCACTAACCTTCTGCTAAACAAATATGATAAAATGAAAAACCTCTTAGAATAAAAGATTCTCTTAGCACTGGAATGTCCTTTCTTGCTCATCCCGGCTCACTTTCTATTTCTAAACAGAAAAGGAATGTCATGCATTTGTAAACTATGTCTGGGGGCACAGCCCCAGATATCATGAATGCAAGTACAGATGTTCTTCACTACAACAATAAAAATGTTATGCGACTTGCATTCAAGCACAAATAGAGTTGTTTTTAAAACAGACTGTACAAATCATGTGAAGAAGAGGCTTCTAAGTATCATTTCTGACATTTTCCTTCTGAGCTACACCCCTCCTCTGTGAACAGCAAAATGAATTTCATAGCATACAGAAAGTTGCTCAGACAGCACTTTCTGTCTATCTTTGTGCATTACACATTCTTTATAAAATGCTGAATGGGGGAGAAAGGGAAAAATGATTAGGCTACCTTGTATATTAATTCACAGAATCACAGAAAATGAGGGTTGAAAGGGACCTCAGGAGGTCATCTAGTCCAACCCCCTGCTCAGAGCAGAACCATCTCCAACTAGATCATCCCAGCCAATTGTTGACTCAAATGTCTTTTTATTGGCTTTGACAACTCCAACTGTTTCCACAGCAATTACATACTGCAACTCTATGGGCGTGTCTACACGTGCTTTTACACTCGCCTAAACTTAATGTACATTTGCCTAATGTGCACTGAAGAGATTTAGGCGCATGTCTACATGTGCATATACCAAGGCACATTAACGCGGTGTGCGGACCGACTTGGGGCTAAAGTTAGTCAACATACACAGCGTTAATGTGCCTTAGCATGTCTACATGTCCATTAAGATGCTTTAGCTATTTGTGCCTACATTTGATACTTGCTTTTGCAGGTATTAAATTTAGGGGCAAATAGCCTAAAATTGCCATTTTAAGGCACATCAAGGGCGCGCACATGTAGACCCTCATCCTTAATGAATCTTAAATTGGCATACGTAGACACACCCTATATATACTTGAAGAACAATTTATTTTGTAAAAACATTATTTTAAAATACTTTTATTTAGTGGCAAAAACTGGAATTCTGTTGGCATGGTAGAGACAAACCCAAGTGTAAAGGAAGACCCTGACTAGACAACAAAGTCAGTCCTAAAATACCATAAATATTTGACTTGCACTGACAGGGGAATATGCTGCATTATTTTCCTGCATTAATATCTATAGTTGTCTGGGAATTTATATGACCAACAACCTATGCTTGTTCCTATTTAGACTGAGCATTTTCTCAGCCTGCTCCCCAGGTACTTTTCTTCTTTTGGTGCAATACAAGTATCTAGTGTTTTCCATCTCAGACTGTGGAGCTGCAATTTCTTTTGTTAGTTGTTATTTGTTGAAAATAAAATGAAATGGTCTTAATACTTTAGGTTAATTTTGTGAGTTCTAGAATGAGGGGGGAATAAAGGAACTGAAAATCTTCCACCTTCATTATCTAGGTACTTATGCAACTACCATCACTAGTACCTGAACACTTACAAGTTACTCAGAAACAGAAATTCTCTTTCATATCAATATGTATGAAAAGTAGCTTAATTAAAGAGTGTATCTTATTTTTGTTTGTGAAAAAGAGAAGACATTTCAAGAATAAGTTAAACGGAAGAAAGAATTTTTGCTTTGCGGGTGGCCATTTTATTTGTTTTGAGAATGAGTTTCACCTCCAATGCAAGTCGTCTCCTGCACTCACAGACCAGCATTCACTGACAACATAGTTAATTGATTTATGTGCTGACCTTTCCAAAGGGAGGCCCAGGGCAACTTAAAGTAAAAGAGAAGATAACTTACCAAAACAAAATAAAATAGTACAAGAAAAACTCTGCCCAAATACCCCCAAATCAAAAAAAAATCCACCCCACTCATAACCACTCTGCTGCTTGACCAACAAGAACATCTTTTCTTGCCCAAAACAACTTCACTTCCCAATTCATACCCATTATCTGCATAAAAAATAAACTTAATCTTCCCACATTCCTTCCCTTCCCTACTCAACCCCACTCTCCTGCCTCGCCCCATTTTTCTTTAATGTCTCTCCAAAGCCTGTCATTGTTCCAGTAGAACATAACTCCTGTAAGAAGTCATGGCCACAAGAGGAGTGATGATCTATCAGTAGGTTGACCATATTATTTTTAATGAAATCCAGGACATTGTCCCACCTTCCTCTGGCCAATCCCTACCCCAGGCACAAGGAGTGGTGACCAGCCCAGTCTGCTACCCGCCTTCAGCCACTGCTGGTGTGGGCCAGGCCAAGCTAGACTGCGCAGGCAGGATGGTGCCAATCCAGGACTTTTGTTTCCATTTTCACAATCAGCCAGGATGACCTACAAAATCTGGGACTGTCCAAGCCAAACTGGGAGGTATGGTCACCCTATCAGATTGCTAGGGCAAATCTTACAGAGAGCTTTCTGTATCAAGATAGAGATTTTGAACTGGACTTTGTACAAAAAAAAGCATCAGACTAATGTGTTTACTCAGTGGTGCTAAGCAGATAACAGACTAGTTTTTGTAGCTGTTGGAGACTTTTCCAGGCATGAGGCTTCATTTCTAAATATGTTTCAGAATTTAAGGTCTGTGTCCAACGAAGCAGGACACAATCTTTTTGCCAGTTGCTGACAGTTACATTTTTGCCACCATGGGCATTATAAATCCAACAGCTAGAATAGTACAAAAATGACCTGACACAAAAGGGACAAAGGATCTTAAAAGTGCTACTTTTTCTGGCAGCATCATCTTAATCTGAGTTCAGCATTAGAAGGCTAATCTTGATCCAGGTGCTGATTTTAACTAGGCACTGGGAACACAGAGAGATTGTTAACTGACATAAGAAAGAACAAAAGAAGTCTAAGAGGAGCAGGCTTTGAGAAAAAGCCTAAACACAGGCAGGAAGAATAAAAATATACCCAAGAAGAGTGGACAAAGACTACAAGCGAGAGAGAATTTAACAAGCTATGCTGAACTATTTTTTCCTCCCCCTAATCCGTGTGTGCGCGCGCGTGTGTGTGATTTAAAAAATATAAAATGAGCTCTTTTTAAATCCCAGACAATGATTAATTTCCACTGACTGCTGCAAACTATTGGTAAATAAAATGTGCATATTCCTAGATTTTACCTTTTTTACATGCAAATACATTCTCCTTTCATTTCCCACAATGCCCACATTTTCAGCAAAAGTAGGACTTTCATGTCTCAATACTTGGGATTCTAAAATTTTCCCTGTTTTTTCCATTCTTCAAATGTATTAATTTCCCCAATTTCTGAACTCTATAATAGCTGGCATTCTTCCCTCCGTGGGCCCCTCCTACCCTCTACCACAAATTTTCCTTGGAGTCTCTGTCTCAGTTTTTTCACTGACATCAGCTTTCCTCCCCCCTAAAATGGCAAAGTGATACACAAATAGCTCTAGGAAAAAACACCAAGATGCTGTCAGTTGTTGCCCTGAATACTGAGATGCAAAAGGATTATAGAGCAAGGATAAATTGTTTCAGTGGCAAAGATGGCTAACATGAGTGGCAGAACTGTAACGGTGGCAACACCGGTGACAACAGCAGTAGCTTAGCCAGACTTCTTTAGAGTTGGTTTCTTCTTTTGCCTTAGTTTTTATAATTACAGTAGATGCCCATCCCATTACCTTGTCAGAAGGTACTAAGACAGCTTCTAGAGGAAGAGCAGCTGCAAGAGAGATGAGCCAAGTTGTCCATAAATAACAACAACAAAGATTTTTAGCAGAAGCTGACAACGAAGCACAAACATCTGTGTTATTTCTCATTGATAGCAAGACAGTAGTTAAGATGACAGGAGAGGAAATCATCAAATAATACAAGTCAGAGAATGTGATAAACTAGATCCAGGAACAGGTGTCAAAGGGAGGACAAGATATTTGTGAAGTTGCCAGCTTAAGACTCAAAGTAACAGACTTTCTAAGTGGGTAAGTTTGTATTAAAGACGGGAACAGGGCATTAAATTCTAATGTTGCTAGAAAGAGTCCATGGGATCCAAAGGGATTGATTAGAGACTATAAAGTGTTGACTGTAAAATGAGTAGGTGTTCTTGCTAATTTGATACATATCAAATCATTTTTTCCTGGAAAGCTCATGCCCTCACAGCATACTCTACTGCATGTTAAATATTTTAGGAAGGAGTACATACAGTGCTGCTCTAAAGCTGAAAAGGGTCACACCGCAGTAGATCATAATGGAGGTTATCCAGCGTCAGGCAATGCAGTTGAGGCATGTTACCCAGGTCAAGTGACACATCAATCTGAAGTGGACATTAGCTTGGCTATAAGGCTACTGCTGGAATCAACTAAAAACTGTCTATAAATATTGTAGGGTCTATATTATTTGTCAAAACACAGCACTAACTGCCAGGACAGAACCAAAGATCAGATGTTCGCGTAAGACTAAAAACAGACTAAGCAGCTGCTATAAAATGTCTCAGGAAGACTAAGAGATAGCTTGCCCAAAGAATAATTCCCTCCTGGAAATGGGAAGCACATTACATTTAATCTCATATACATACACTGTAATGTGCACTAGCCAATTCTACTGCACATTAAAGTAGCACGTAAAAAAAACACACTATTACACTAATGTGCAGTAGGCTATTGAGCATTAAGCGTCACCTAAAATGTGCACTTGCGCTACTGCACATTATGGCAGCCCAATGCACATTAATTTAGTGCCTCACATTGCAGATAGTAAATTTAATGAACATTAGGAAAAGTGCACTAATGCATGTGTAGATGCACCTATTGACTATTTTATTGAAAACTCTTCCAAGATTATCAGCAGGCTAGTACAAATACATTGGGAAACTTGTTATTGGCTCACATTCCAAAAAATATTTAAGTGTTGGCTACAAATGTCCAACTCGGGATCCTTAAAATTCTGGTTTATTAGGCGGATTGAAACACTGTAATGAAGTTAACTCATAAACCTTGGGGCTAGTCCCCACACACACACACACACACACACACACACACACACACACACACACAGTAGCAAGCTACAAGAGTCCGGTATACCTATCCTACAAGCGCTGGACGATGGCCAGTCGAGCCTTCTTTCAGCGTGGTGTTATCCTCCAGAAGGGGGTCGCCGGCTGGTCCTTCTGGCTGGACAGGTCTGGTCGAGTTGGAGATCAAGAGGGCGCCACTGAGGGTCACTCTTCACTGCTTTTTATCTGTCCTTGGCAGACTTTGGTGACTCCCCAGTTTTCAGGTTTGCCCAATCCAGGGGTCATTGACCCTCATGGGACTTCCCCCCTCAGTGGCTACTGGATGGCATCTGTCAGCCCCAGGGGTCATCCGCATGTACGTGCAGGTTTGGGAGTCCGTTGATGAATTTTGAATAGGGCTCTGGGAGCAGTCGATCTGGAGATATTCAGCCCAAAAGTTGGTCCCCGGCGTTGATTAACTCAGGCCAGGGCTTCTAGCCCTTGATCAGTGACGTTTAGAGATTTCCCGGTTGTTACATTGTCTTCTATTGAGTTCTTCAGCTGGTTGATCTGCAGTTTCCTTAGGTGTTAATTGCTGCCTGCTACCGTGTTACACATTCAATCACTGATTCACTCGCTCTTTCAGGGGCCAGCCTGATACAGGGAAGGGCAGTTTGATTCCTGCCCTTGTTAACATTGTTACAATGTATAACTTACTTATGAAACTAAACACATTTAGTTGAAAGTTGAAAGGTGAGGAGTATAAAATATAAGACAAATGCCATGGCACACAAATAGAGAAAAATACCAAAATACAAGGGGAGATACAAAATGCATACACACAAATTTCAAAACACAATTCCTTATCTTAAAGTGAAAGAAAGAGGAAGGAAGAAAAGGTAGAAGAGGAAAAACATATCCAAGGAGGGGAGAGCAACTGCAGGCAAGAGGAAAAGGGGCTTTCTGCTACATAAGTAACAACTGGGGAAGGAATTTGTTTCCTTAAAATAAGACAGAGTTTTTCCCCAACAGAGAGAGCCAAATCCTAGTAAAGAAGATTCATGCAACTTGGGGCACCTTTACATGTGCAGCAAGGGTGCTCCGATTAATCAGATCTGCTAGATTACCATGCTCCAGCATCACATGTATCAGCAGCATCCCTGCACTGAAAAATGGCAGTGGGGGCACTTTAACTAAAGCGTGTTCAATGAGCTTTAGTTAAAGAATCCCCACCACCATTTTCAGCATGGGGACACACATGTGACGCTCCAGGCACTTTAATTAAAGCATTCCTCCCCCTCCCCACACACTCTCCAGGAGCATGTATATAAATGTCCTCGATGCACCTACTACTTAAAGGAAGGTAAAGGCCAGTTCTATAAAAGTTTTAAGGAGTTGTTGAGAGGAAATATGAAGCATCTCCAAATACAGATGGGAAAATCCAGCACAGAGTTGAAAATGTCCTGTAAATATCTCATTTAACATTTTGAGTTTTGGGAAGTAATTCTGAAATTCATAAGCTCAGTGTCCAATAATGCTGTATTTTCTATATTTCAGTCAGCTTTCCCCTTACACAGATACCATATCTTGAAAACCTATAGATGTGCTCATTCGTGTTCTAATTGGAACACGTTGGAGCAGACTCAATAAATCCAGCATTGCCTCAGGGTCATGTGTATTTAAAATGGCGGTGGTAGTACTTTATCTAAATCTCATCAAATGAGCTTTATATAAAGTATCCTGCAGCCATTTTGAAACATGCAGGAGCTTAATACATGCGACAGCGAGTCGTTTTATTTAGAGCGGCTGTCTGGGAGCCACTCTAATTAAAATGCCTACCTCTCCCCCCTTGCACATGTATAGGCAGTCTAAATTCTAGACCACAAGAAACAAGTTTGTACTAACTAGCAACAACTGTATTGATCCCATGTCTTAATAATTTTATTACAAATCTCACAATATTTGGTGTTTTCTCATAAAATTGCACGGATTACATATGCCATCAAAGCCTTCATGTTTAAAAAGTGTTTTTATCCTATGTTATCACAGTGGAAATGTCAAAGGCATGAATCTCAAAAAAGTAAACAATGAAAAGGCACAATATCTGCTATTTTAAAGTGATGTTACAATTACTTTAATCATATGATTTTAAGGCGAATTTCCCAACATTTGGGAACCTTACTTCTAAACAGTTTTCAAATGCTTAGAGTTAAGAATGCTGCAATTGATAAGCAGAGCATAATTCATAGACCTACAGCAGATGAGTAAAAAAAATGTGCTACCTTATCTCAAGTCTGAATGATAATCACATGCACTCCCTTGTTTTATTACCACTTAACAGATCTTTTCACCCATTCTACTTAATAGTTGTAAAGAAGTCACAAGCAGAAACCACTGCAATTATTATAAATAAAAGCCAAAGTTCATGTGAAAATAAAAGTGAATTTTATAAATGAAAATATACTTTGATATAAACTTTTTGTACAAATGGAGGTGGAAAGCTAAAGGGGACACACTACTTAATGTATAATACAATATTTACCCTCTTAGTTGTCACAACCCAATGATTTTAGTGCCTCGGCACGATGGAATTTTCCCACCACATGAGAGTCTCTGTGCACAGCAAAAGTTTTCTGCTGCAATAGAAAACTCCGGTGCAAGAGAGTTCCCGCCATTCGCATGCAAATTTGTGTCCTATCATTGGCCGATTCTAAATTATTCCTACGTAGAGGCTAGCGATTGGCTTGCTAGCTGTATAAAATTCTGTGCGACTTCCGCCCAAGTCGGAGAACTTTGAGCACACTGCAGAGTGCCTCTGAAGATTCTTGACTTGTGGCTGAGCTGGTCTATAGCCTGATCACCTATCGATCCTTCTCCCCGTCGGCGAGCGCCATCCTTCGACGTACCCTTTCCCTGCTGGCCTGACTCGTGTATGGATTCGCTGGCCTGAGCCTTGCCAGCTGGAGCAACTCGTGTAGTTGTTTAAGTGACCGGACCACCTGTGTCGCGGCTACTAGCGGCATAAGTAAAGTTTTTTGCAACCAATATGCTTTGTCTGCCTCTCCATTCACCAGCCCGCCCAACAACCGAGTAATTTCTAAATGACCTCAAGTCGGCTCCGGCTGTCTGAGACATTAGTGACAGTTTAGAATGCTAAAACCAAAACATTTTTAAAATCTAATTTACTATGGTGTCACTTATAAAGGGGGGTTTATTACCTATTTTTTTATAGGCTTAGATAATGACCACAGACTGAAGAGCTTTTCTTTTCTTCTCTTTTCTTTTTTTTAAACAGAACCTTTGAACTTGTGCTACATAATCCTTCAGATTTAGTTCTGGGTATTCCTGCCATATTTGCTAGTATCATCTATAGGTGTCAGCAATACAACCAGATAACAAAACTTGAAACAAAAGGTATATGGCATTCACAACTTCCATGACTTAAAATATCCATACATTGGTTCCTGAGCAATATTTAAATATATAAAGGAAAAACTACATAACATTCTGAAGCTACATGATTTATCGTCTAGAGTCTTACTCAGGAAAAAACTCTATTTTCCAACAAACAAATAAGATTAACATTTATCACCACATGACTAAAACCTGAGAAATTATGAGTTGTATAAGTGCAAATGAATGACTGGCCAAGGGGTTAGAAGTGTGCAGTTACTAAAGCAATATTAAATATTTGCTGGGACACCTTGCATAATTTACTAAATGGATGTAAAAGCTGGCTCTACTTTATTTATATATATGAACATACGTACACATAAAAATGCAACACATTTTAGACATATAGCAAGTCTATGATGGCTTTTTCAAATAATCACACAATTTGTAAATACTCTAAGGAACTTATTCCCAACCAGGGTGTTACAGCACCTTGAAATCCTTTCAAGGGTGCCGTGGGATGACATACAATGTTAGCACTGTTAGGTATGCCAATGTGATTCACAAAATAAACCCAAAGATTTTAAACAGGAATCCATAATGTTAAAAACATTCTGACCAGCTGTGGTTTGAGTTCTTTACAACACAAGAATTGATCTATTATTTGTCTGTAGTCAAAAAATGGTAAAAACTAAGGCCACTGATAGATGTTTAATTAAATGTGTGATGGGATCTATCCATAATCCCAAAAATTGTGCTTCCTGCCATGCCACATGTGCAGGGCCAGGGATCAGATCCCAACTGTGCCCTACTGCTGGTATAGGGGGAATCTGGGATTATGAACTATTTAGTCAATCATGATCCTGGTCTCCTCCTGCACCAGTAGCAAGCCAGGTGCCCAGTGCTCCTGAAACTGAGAGCTGCAGTCAAGGGATCAGCACTCCCAGCCATGGAAGTGCATCAGAATGAAGGGCCTCATATGCTCCTGCAACTGAAAGCACCCATCAGTTGACTGGCACTCCCAGGCTAAAAAAGCACCAGAGTCTCAAGGTGCTCCAACGTGCTCCTGATGATGACACTCTAGCACTGATCAGTTGACTGGTGGTTCCTGCCATGGGTGTGCATGGGAGGCTTTCCAGGCTTCAGTGTGCTCCTCCTAAGGTTGGGAACACCAATCAGCTGCCTTGGTGCTTCCAGCTGTGGGACCTTACAGGAGCTGTTCAAGATTATGGAGTGTGCCAAGGCACGGGGCACCGATCAGCTGATTGGCCCTGGCTACACGTTCAATTTAAGATAAGGTGGGAGCCAGGCACAAAGTTATTTCACAAAATATGTATGCCACAAAACCTGTGCCTTATTCACTCTTTTATAGCACCATTAACTGCATGAACATACAGCCAGGTTGCTACTTAAGACATGATTAAATGGTTAATCACATCTTTAAAGTAACATATTTCAGAGGCCTAAAAGTTGGCTTTTTCTGAGGTGTGCCTGGAGTCTAAAAAGCTTGAGAACCACTGGTCTAAGGAACAATGTATATATCGGAGAACTTTTCAAAATGTTCAAATATACCTGGATCAGCAAAAAAAAAAAGGGGAAGAACAATTTAGAAAGGTGGATTTTGAAGTTTATCTTTAAAAATTATCCAGTGTATCAGCAAAATATATTTCTTGACGAGCAGCAAAACTCAAGGATTACCCCTTTGCACATTACAATCTCTGGCAGTATTAACTAAAAGGGGCTAGGGTGACATGCACGCTAAGGTGAATGGTTGACAGCCCAAAAGTCGCAGGTACGAGGCTATAGTAGAAGTGCTCATGGTTAGGGCCAGCCCACAATTGGGGGGGGGGGGGGGGCCTGTGTGAGATATAGTTTTGGGGCCTCCTGATGCGAAGAAGCCAGTGGCGGCAGGGGTGGGGTGGCAAGAGGCTGGACGTGAAGCCGGTGGCAGCAATATGGAGTGGTGGAGTGTTCATGGGCACAAATTCTTATAAATACCTTGTCAAGAGGACACGAGAAGGGAGGAAGGAAGCATTAGCAGAAAACAAAAGTAGCATTTTCTGTTAAAGATGATGAACAAAATACGTATTAACAATTACTTTTGAAATGACAACTGAAAATGTGGAAGGAGGAATGAGGACAAAAGAGCGTTGCTTTTAAATTAAAGTTATTTAGCAGAACTCTCAACTGCTACATTCCCCAGCTTGAGCTGCAATACCTCTACTTCAAAAGTGAAGTATAAAGCAAATGTAGGTGCTCAGTGAGCTTCAACAACAGATATACAGTGACTGCAATTTTACACCCCAAAAAGTATCCTGACATGTGGCAGTGGTAAAAGCCTGTCTCGCACAAACTCTTCAACACACCTTTCTGACAATCCGTTTACTGGGAAAGGAGAGAAGGGTCCTCATCTTGGCAAAACAACCTGTTTTCCAAATTCTAAAAATAGAAAACTCAAAGCCTCTGTCAGTTTGAAACCACTAGCAAGCATCTCATCCCAAGCAACACAGCCTCCCTCCTTGCTAAAAATAAAACAGTGTGTTACAGCAACATTTTCTGCTTGCTTCAGCCAAGAACTCAAAAACCTCCCTAAACCCCAGCCTTTGCTGGTTCATTTGATTGTATACTGTGAGTCAGCACTTCTCAACATTTCTGGAAATTGCTCAGAAAGGAATCCACCCCTGCAACAGGAAGCAGCCTATCCATGCCAGTGTTTAACAGGAAGCATGCATAGATATACAGGGCTCACCTGAGCTACATAAACATGATTAATTACAATTTTGTGCAGATATTTTCCCTTTTGCCATAATAAGCTGATTAACTTTCTCCTCTGCAGGTAAACAATGAGTTTGAGCAATGAGTAATCGATAAGAACAAACCGGTTAGCTGAAAAGCATTACTTCATGCAAAAATCACTTGACATTCCTCATAGAAATACAGAAATATCAGATCCTTAATTCTATAACCTTCATTTTAGAACTTGAACTCTCAAAACATTCCCAACACTATATATAATTTAACTGAACCATCAGGTGTAGCATGAGGCAGGAAAGCAGGAAAAGCCATATAAAATTCAATCCTCATCCCAACACTGTGCCCAAAGAATTGGGCTGGGTCCTAGGCAGAAGAATGGGGTACAGTGAGGAAGAATGTTCTTCCCCCTAAACGTGAACCAGTTTATACAGCTGTTCAGCATTTTTTAACTAAGCTTATTAGCTGAAGTAACCTCCTAGATGCGCCTATATAGTCAGTAAGGGCTCCAGGGAATGCCAGTGTATTCTGTACCATACCCTTCCTCTGGCTAACCAACAGGTCATTTGTCCCTGCTACATGAGGATCCTAACAAGACTCTAGCACAATCTCATCCCAATCTGGCTTACTTCCCCATGCAAAAATTAAGAAAACAACAAAAACACATGGTACGCCTGCTTCGAAGTAAACTGCCATACGGCTAGGGGTTTGTTCCATTCCTGTGAAGGTCTTAAACTGCAAAATCAATGCCCCACCTTACTGAACAAATTCTGGGACCCTCTAATAGAGTAAAGGGAGTCTTTCCCCACTCAGGGCCATGAAGGAGCAGTGGATTGACTCCATAGTCACACTATTACAGAGGACATGGCAATGGATCTGGACAGAGGTGGCCTCAACCCAATACCCTCTCAAGAGGTCTTTCTCCTACACAGCAATTGATAAACCATATGCACAGCAGGCTTTGGTGGTAGGCAATGGTTGCACTTCTCAGAAGCCTCTTCAAACCCTGCCTACCTCAGTACTAGAATGCTATCAGTTTTGCTGCACATGACTTCCTGCACCCATTTGAAATAGCAGGCAGGACTTGCCCCTCAGCTACTTACTATGTTCACTGCTTGTGGTCAAACAATGGATACAGCCGCCACTAGAAATAAAACCCTTATTCCTGAAAAACACCCATAACTTGCACTTAGGATATTTTACTTTTCTATAGAAGGATTTCCCATGATTAGCACAATTCCTGAAGTACTTCACTGCTGTCATATTAAGAGTCTACTACAATTTTATCTAATATACTTGACAGTAATATTAAAGACAGTCAGTGAACAAGGAAATACCCTATGAATAAGACCAGTTTCAAGTTCCAAATCATTCTTAATTATACTGCGTATAAGTAGTACAAGGTAAGCAGCACAATTAAAAACAGCACAAGACAGGACACAAATGACTTCAAGAACTTTATTCTCCAGAAATAAAATTTGTTGTAAAATGGTAACAAAAAACATGAAACAACCCCCCCCCTTTTTTCCTTGTTTCTTTCCTCTTTTGTTTTGTTTATGTGTATGATTCTTCCCCCTAGCAGCATTCTTCTTAATAAGATTTCTTAAAGGAAGCTTTTAAATCGTAGCTAAAAAAAAAATCTGTTTTTCTCAACTGTTTTTAAATACAGAGCAATGAGATTAAAACACGGCAGATAGCCAAATACCTCAGCCATCATAGTCATTAATAGATGCATTTAACATTCGTGCAGCTTTCGAATGAAAAACATCTGGTTCTAATTTCAAATTTGGCTTTTAATAAAAGTGCCTCCTCCACAATACTTTTATTATAAAGTGTTCTTTTCCTCCTCTTTTTTTTTTCTTTTCTTTTTGGAAGCAGCCGTTCCTTCCTTCTTGCTGGAAGCCACCTGACCACTGCCAGGAAGAGGAATGCAAAACATTCCCAGGAGCAGCTCCTGACGTCAGTGCAGCATTCCACCTCCCAGTGGTCAGAGCTGTCTGGAAATTCCAGTCTCCAGCAGAACTAATTGAATGTGATAACAGCTGTAGCCTGCACTGAATCACATTAAATACTCCTTCATGTTAAACCTATAGACAGTGATACTATCTGCTTAAAAAACTAGTACAGACCTGACCTACTTGCTCTGAAGTTGCATTTAACTATCATTGTGATTCCACAGCTTACAAGGACTTTATTTTCATTTTTTGCCACTACTGTACAGTAGTAAAACAAAATGCATCAGAATGGAGGTTTATGATGATACACTTTGGCTGGATATTTTAAAGGAATCATGCATCGCTTCTGCGTGCTTGATGGGGCGCTGAAGAAAGGAGGAAAGACCACAGCTTATACAAATCCAGAGAAGGGTCATCATGACCGAGTCAAAATTCTTTATGTAGGCTTCAATGGCCAGGTACAGACTTTCAGACTCTACCAGAAGAATCACCATTATCCTGGTAAGATACTAAAAGAGTACAGACATTCAGGCTTTTTCTCCCATAGCAAAAGAATGGCTGGAAGAAAAATAACCTGGCAACAACAAGGGATAAATTCTCTCAGGACACCTATACACTTTTCCCCCACCTTAACTCTTCCTGGGGACTAGGAGGAATGGAGCTGAGGGGGTTCCCTGCTCCCTGGCATGGGAACTGCAGGAAGCAGTGGCTGCTGCTTCCCTCATCTTCCCCAACCTGGGCAGTCCCCAGTTTCAGGAAGAGGCAGGGAACTTTGCCAACTTGCAGTGGCTTCCGGGTGCTGCTCTTGCAACCCTGCTGAGTGACATGGTGGCAAGGGGAGCTGGGAGCCAGCCAGGGGAAAGACTCTTCATGTCCCACTCTCAGCCCCTCTGGTTTTTAAATACCTGCCCCTGACACTCAGCTGAGCGGCACTGGGGAAAGGCTTCCCCTTGCCACCCAGCTGACCCAAAGAAGAGCAGAGGGAGGCAGGCTGCTGTGGCACAGTGACAGGCTTTGGGAGACTTGCCACTGTAGCAAAATGCCCCCACCTCACCCTACACTGTTCTGGGTCAGCCTAGAGTAGGGTGGGGAGAGTGAGGCTGCAATGTCTCCACCGCAGGACTTCAAGAGCCTTACCACAGTGCCTGAGCACTCCCCCCTTCATCTTCCTGCACTCCTCCAGGTCAGCCTGGAGAAGTGCAAGGAGTAGGGACTATTTTCTGGGGGGGGGGGGGGGGGGGGAACAGGGTCCACTCCATGGGAGAATGCCCCCACTCCTCGCCAATCAATCTCATTGCCGACTAGCAGGATGGGGAACATTCTTCTGGAGTGGGAACACTCCCTGGCTGTCTGCGGTGGCTGTTGTTTTGCAGAAGTTGCCAACTACCTCTTCTCAGCTACAGGAGATGACAGGCTGTCAATTAATGGGCTCCCTAAGGGCAGGGGTGGCCCAAGGAGCAGCTCTTCAGTGTTCCCCAGCTGGAAAGCTTGCCTGTGAAGCTCTCCAGCCATGAGGCTCAAGAAACATCTGTACAGCTCAGCTCGCAAAGTAGTTTTCTACTGGAAGAAATTTCTTCTGGTAGAAATGAACATCTATACTCAGTTGGTAACTCTACAACCTTTTCTCAGTCCTGTGCAGCATGCAAAGTTCTCTTTCCCAAAAGCAGGGGTACTGACCTTAGATAAAGTTTAGTTCTTTAAGAGGCTTAAATAAGCCAAGGCTAACTCTTATGACTGTTTGATTTTATTTTTCTCTTCCACATCTGACAGTGCTTTGGAGTTGGTATGCTAGAGAAAACTGTTTTCTACTTTCCTATAGCAATCCCTGAGAGATTAAGAGGTGATAATAAAACAATTAGATTACATAACGGTCCTGTTTTGTCTTGCTTAAAGATGGGGTATGGATGCTAAATATGGCAAAAATGTATATCTTTACAGATAGAAAATGGGTACAGACAAATCCTACTGCATTTATGGTAGGGTCATTTTCTCCAAACCTGAAAACATTTGAGGTGAAAGACATATCTAAACTAAATATGCCCTGCTCCTTCTAAATTGTTACAGTCTGGGGAGGAGAAGAGGATGTCAAAGGACTATTATAAACAATATAACTTTGGAATTGACTTGCTTTGAGTATTTTCTATAATGCCTATAAAATTGAATTTGCAACATCTAGCAAAATGAGATGGTAAAATGTTAAAAAATCTAATTTAGATATATATTTCTTACTTTTGTGGGGTTTAAATCAAAACTGAACATCATCAGAATATTCTAGTATGTTCAAATAATAAAAACATTCCCTCTGCCTTATTCTCAAAAAAGAATTTTAATAAAAATTATACAAAGTAGATGCTTCTTCAAGTTGAATGCTCCAAATCCTACTGATTTCATTCAGACATGTTGGAATCTGTGGGATTATTCAAGAAACTGAAGCTAACAGCTTGATGTTGTCTGGAGAGACTTATTTTTCATTTCATTAAAAGATAATTTGCAAAAATTATTACTGAATCAAACATCGAATTACATAAATGAAGGCATCACCAAAACCTGAAATTAGAATATTGTAGTAGTTGCAAAACTTCTGACAAGACTGAAAGTGATCACTAATCTTATCCTACCACTGAAAGCAGGAAAGTAGATGAAAGGAGAATAGGAGCAGATGAAAAAAACCCTCCAAATGCCTGTTTGCATTGCGCACATTTCCATTCATGTACATAAATATAAAAAAAGAAAAAAGAAAAAACAAACTCTTCTTACCCTGCAAAACAATAAACCATATGTGTGGACTTGCCTCTCTTGCTTTAAACACTAAATATTTTTCAAGAAGTACAGGGAAAGCCAAGGAACTATCATGAAAAGCAAGAAAGTCTTAGTGATTATGAAGGATTCCAATATCTGTCTTTCTTCCCAATACGTATTTGTTAAATAATAAGTTATCAAACCTGGCTATACTGAAACAGTCAAGTTCAGCAAATACTTTAATGTACAAAGACAATTATGCAATTCAAAACATTACAGTTTGTGTGGCAGAGTGTAAATAATGAAACCTTTGCAACAGAGGTTTGTATGCAAGTGTAATCAGCTCACTACCCAGACTGTTACAGAGCTAATGTGGATCTAACCCCTTCTCACTACTGATGAATAGGAGGGATGTGCGAAATGGGCTGTATTCAATTCAGACTCAGTTCGAATCGGAGGTCAGTGATTCAATTTGTTGATTAGGATCACTGTCCAGATTCAATTCAGCTGAATCTGAAGATTCGATGCCAATTTGGAGAATCAGCGATTCGGCCACAGACACAGCTTTAAATGTTTTTTCTACATACCTCGAGGTATCAGGTGCGGCTCGTGAACACTGAGATGGTGGGGCAGATGGAGCATCCCACAGGAGCACAAGGGGGCTCACCCACATGCTAGGTGGTGGACCCCACCTTCCCTTGGCTCAGCGATCGGCTGCAGGGGAACCCTGCATCCCCCGCCAGACCCAGGAGACACCAGCTGCTGAGCTGCAGGGTGGGGAGGGTCCCCTGTGCGCTCTGTGGCAGACCCAGAAGTAGATCGGAAACGTTTCTGGTCCACTTCCAGGTCTGCCACTGAGCACACTGGGGACTCCTCTCCCCGTCCTCCCGTGGGACGCTCCATCCGCCCAACCATCTTAGTGTTCATGAGCCACCTGGTACCTTGAGGTATGTAGAAAAAACATTTAAAGCTGTGTCTATGTCCAAATTGTCAAATCACTCTGATTTGATTCATTTCAATTTGATTCGATTCAGATTCGAAGATTCAGCTCCTGAATCGACCCGAATCTCTGCCAAATCAAATCAGAAACCAAAGCTTCTTACAGCCCTTATAGCTATTAATTTTAACTCATCATCATTTTGTAAAATGTTTGTTTTCATCAAACATAGAATGACATGAATGAAGGTGTCAACAAAAATTTCTACCTACTGACCACTGTTTTCATACCTTATCTCAATTGAAATTTACTCACACAAAGGGATTACATAAAGGAAAGAAAATGCTTTTCTGGCAAGAAATCTGCACAATATGTAAGTTGTACCAGTTGGATAACAGCTATGTAGCAAGAAAAACTAAAACCACTTTTTATCCTCCATAGATCATGAATATTCTAATTACAGCATGTGCAGACTGGTTCAGTAAGAAAATCTGATGATAATTAGATTTATTCATTTTATCTTACAATATTTGAAGAGAATTTTGAAGGTGGAAATAATTGTGAAAACCACTAGTTTTACAGCCATAGAAGTAACTATAAGCACACCAAGCATCAACAGTCATTTGTTGCTAAGGAATACAGGCTGCTTAAGCTATACATATCAGGGCTTGTCAAACAGGGGTACACATACCACCAGGGGTACTTAAGAAAGGTCTTCAAGGGTACGTGGGAGCGGGCAGAAACGCACTGCACCCCAGGGCACAGCGGCGGAGCCTCCTCTTTTTTGAGTGGGGAAAAGCCAGAAAAAAAGCTATTCAGCATCTTCCCTTAGCAAACATACACAGCATCAAAAGAAGTATTAATGATCTACTCTAATGACAGGGTACCCAAATATGTACATTCTGATACCTGTATTAATTGAGAAGTAACTTTGCTGAAGACAATTATAACAGCATCTAATTTAGAACAATTAAACCCTGTATATGTGCTGCAACAAGGAGAAGGAAAAGAAAAGTGGGACTTCTCTAGGACAAGGGACATGGGTATCCTTTTCCCTTCTTCAAACTACAGAATCAGATTAAATACTAAATAATAAGGATTATGGATCAGTGTTAAATTGGAAAAATGTAATATAATTTTCCATAAAAGAAAAACTGGGTTGAACTTCATCAATCCAATTCCTTGCCTACGTATTAGACTGTTGACTGTTTTAAGCATCAAACTGTCTTGGAGAGACAACATGAAAAAAAGATCATATTTTTATCTGAACATGAGCTTACCACAGCACTTAAAATCTTATAACTGAAAAAAATTATTAGAAGGAGGAAAATGTATGGTCTTCATTTTTCATTTTGTTTAACTGCACATTTGGCAGCATTTTGTGCATAGTCTGTTGCACGTATTTTAGGTTTTGGCATCACTCATATACCCTGCTTTGGCATCACTCATATGCCGTGCTTGCTTTTGCTGAATTGAGGCAGGAGTGCCTACCACCTTTTGGCATAGAGTCCCTATTCTGGTTTTGGAATTTTAATGTCAGATGGGTGCATCTGTTCCCATGCAGTCTGCTTAAAACCCACATTTTTAAACTAAACGAAAAAAATTAAGAGCTTTCCTCCCCCCAGTTATTTTTCCTCTTCATGTGTCTCTGTTTTTTGTTTCTGGCTGGAACTGGCAGTGGAATTGCTGAAATACAACAAGAGAAACCAATCCAACTGAATTGCTGACTCAATTCCGAGAGCCTGTTCTCATCAAATTTCAGTCTAGCATTCCAGATTTTAGTACCCAAAAATCCAGATGCTTATCGTATTATTTGTGAGGGTGAACTATCCCTAGTACTGAGCCACTATGAAGGTTGATACATTGTTTGGGAAAAGTAGATGAAAGATAGTGCCAACTATGCTTCAGACAAGTCACTGACTTAATTTCAGTTCTGTTTGAATATCTAAATTACTGAGTAAATTGCTTTGGTGTTTATCTTTATGTTCAAGGAAAGATAATCCAGAGATAAACAAGTCAAGTCACCGAGCTTGTTCCACATAAAACCCTTGTTTTAACTCAGTGATACTCAGATTGAGACTTGCATCCTACAAGTGACTTTTCAATTTATCAGTTTTGGCTTTTCCCAGTAAATATCAATGCTTTTCTTTTTTCTTTCCTTAACTGTATGGACTAGGTAGATCTTTCCTACAACCACGAATAATCCAGCATATACATTATCTATCCCCATTAATTGTAGTACAAATATTGCCACTTTTAATGCATTTCCCTCTGTTGGACTATTAATGAATTACTATTAAAGAATTATATAGTTAATTAGGATGCTATGATTTTTGTCCTTCTGAACTACCTGTAATTCTCCTAAGGTAATATGTGATTATAGCTTTCTGATTAAAAGACTACTCAGGACAGAGTGTGAATGATCTTCAGACAACTTTTATAATTAGGGACATGATCTTCAGACAACTTTTGCAATTTTCACGGAAACCACAAAAAAAAAACAGCAATCTCCACAATCACCACGAAAAATAGCATTGGCCACCATTTCCCAGGAAATTAGTCAAATAAATAAATAAATAAATTGCTGGGGAAGGCGCTGGCTGGCAGGGTGGTATGAAGTGAGGCAGCCAAAATCGCAGCTGCCCCTTCGTGCCTCACTGCCAATCAGCACTAGGGCAACACAAAGGACAGCAGGAGTCAAGATGCAGCTTCCCTTTGTCCTTCCTCACCCCAGGGCTTCTTTGCCAATCAATGCCAAAGGCCAATCAGCACCAAAGGGAGGGGCCGCCACAAAATGACCATGAAATCGGCTCTTCAGGCTGCGAAAACTGCTTTCCATGGAAAATGGAACCATCTGAATACAAAGTTGAAACTTTATAATAATGTCTAGTTGTGATGTTAGCTGTACAGGTTTCCCTCGATTTATGCAGGTTCTTTATATACGAACTCGCTTTTATGCGATGAGCGTATTTAGATCCATAATTCGTTATATGCGAGGTAAATTCGCTCTGTGATCAGCATAGATGCCCCCCCCACCCCCTCCAAGCAGCTAAGTCTGTGAGGGGAGGGGAAAGGGCCATGGCCCCACTCACCCCAGCTCCAGCTGCAGTGGCTCTGAGAGCAGCCAGCGCCAGCTGCCTGCACCTGCTGGGCTTCACTATGCCCTGAACCCCCTGGGGCTCTGCCTGTCCCCACTCACCCCAGCTCCTGCTGCAGCTGCCTGCACCAGGGCATGGTGCAGCCCAGCGGCTGCAGGGAGCTAGCACTGCCCGCTCCTGGGGCAGTGCAGCAGGAGCTGGGATAAGTGGGGACAGGCAGAGCTTCAGGGGGTTCAGGGCACGGTACAGCCCAGTGGCTGCAGGCAGCTGGTGCCGGCCACTCCCAGGGCGACTACAGCCGGGGCTGAGGTGAGTGCCGTGCCCCACACCGCCTGGGGCTCCACTTGTCGACACTCACCCCAGCTCATGCTGGAGCGGCCCCCGAAGCAGCCAACATGGGAATCCATCCTTATTTCTTACATTATAAAGTGGGTTCACTTGATACGAATTCGATTTGTGTCGCATTCTCCAGGAATGCATGTACCTCATAAAACAAAGGGAAACCTGTATTTATATAATTATCGTGTTCATAGATTCATAGATGTTAGGGTCTGAAGGGACCTCAATAGATCGAGTCCGACCCCCTGCATAAGCAGGAAAGAGTGCTGGGTCTAGATGACCCCAGTTAGATGCATATCCAGCCTCCTCTTAAAGACCCCCAGGGTAGGGGAGAACACCACCTCCCTTGGGAGCCCATTCCAGACCTTGGCCACTCTAACTGTGAAGAAGTTCTTCCTAATGTCCAATCTAAATCTGTTCTCTGCTAGCTTGTGGCCATTGTTTCTTGTAACCCCCGGGGGCGCCTTGGTGAATAAAACCTCACCAATTCCCTTCTGTGCCCCCGTGATGAACTTATAGGCAGCCACAAGGTCGCCTCTCAACCTTCTCTTGCGGAGGCTGAAAAGGTCCAGTTTCTCTAGTCTCTCCTCGTAGGGCTTGGTCTGCAGGCCCTTGACCATACGAGTGGCCCTTCTCTGGACCCTCTCCAGGTTATCCACATCCCTCTTGAAGTGCGGTGCCCAGAATTGCACGCAGTACTCCAACTGCGGTCTGACCAGCGCCCGATAGAGGGGAAGTATCACCTCTTTAGATGTATTCATCATGCATCTGCTGATGCATGATAAAGTGCCATTAGCTTTTCTGATGGCTTCGTCACACTGCCGACTCATGTTCATCCTGGAGTCCACTAGGACTCCAAGATCCCTTTCCACTTCCATGCCACCCAGCAGGTCATTTCCTAGGCAGTAGGTATGCTGGACATTTTTCCTCCCTAGGTGCAGCACTTTGCATTTCTCCTTGTTGAACTGCATTCTGTTGTTTTCTGCCCACTTGTCCAACCTGTCCAGGTCTGCTTGCAGCTGTTCCCTGCCCTCTGGCGTGTCCACTTCCCACAGCTTTGTGTCATCCACAAACTTGGACAGAGTACACTTCACTCCCTCGTCCAAGTCGCTGATGAAGACATTAAAGAGTATCGGTCCAAGGACTGAGCCCTGCGGGACCCCACTGCCCACACCCTTCCAGGTCGAGACCGACCCATCCACCACGACTCTCTAGGTGCGACCCTCTAGCCAATTTGCCACCCACCGGACTGTGTAGTCATCCAAGTCACAGCCTCTTAACTTGTTCACCAGTATGGGGTGGGATACCGTATCGAAGGCCTTCCTGAAGTCTAAGTATACGACATCCACCCCCTACTCCCGTGTCCAGGCATTTCGTAACCTGGTCATAAAAAGAGACTAGATTGGTCAGGCATGATCTGCCTGCTACGAACGCGTGCTGGTTTCCCCTCAGCATAATTTGCCCTGCCGGGCTCTCACAAATGTGAGCCTTGATAATTTTTTCAAAGACTTTGCCAAGGATGGAGGTGAGACTGACTGGCCTATAGTTGCCCGGGTCCTCCTTCCTCCCCTTCTTGAAAATGGGGACCACGTTGGCCCTTTTCCAGTCCTCCGAGGCTTGGCCCGTGCGCCACGAGCGTTCAAATATTCCCGCCAGTGGCTGTGCAATGACGTCGGCCAGTGCCTTCAGTACTCTCGGATGGAGCTCATCCGGGCCTGCCGACTTAAAGGCATCCAGTTCTTCCAAGTGACTCTGCATCATCTCAGGGTCTACGCATGGTAGTCTGGCGTCTTGCTGCTGCCTCTCTACAATCCCAGTGAGAGCCTTGTCTTGCCCCTCACTTAGGAACACTGAGGCAAAGAACTCGTTGAGGAGTTCAGCCTTGTCCCCCCTGTCCGTCACCAATTGCTTCTGCCCATTTAGTAGGGGTCCTATTCCTCCCTGGGCCTTCCTTTTACTCCCTAGGCCTTCCTTTTACTCTGTGTTATTCGGATGTTTTATGTTTCAGGACTCTCCAAGCTATGAGCTCTTTTTAACTGAGGACTCTCTTTCCCCCTTCCTTACAGTAAGACAGAACAGTTGGAATTTGTTTATTGCCACATCTGAGTTTTACATGAAACATCTATTTCTTTTTATTTGAAGAGTTTATTATGATAGAACTTTTGTATTACCAACTTGTTTAACTTTGCTGCATAGATAGGTCAAATAGACAGAGTCCCTATTAGCTAATTATCATGTGTAATCTTAAAACTATTAAATACATCATTCAGTAAAAAAAATGCAGTTGGATTATTCCAAGGTGACATTTTTCATATTTAACTTATTCTTATAGATTCCTACAGTACACTGCATGCCAGGAACAAGAAAAGGTATCTGCAATAAAATTTTCAAACAAAATACCTATCCATGTTAGATAAATACAAGGATTTTTTAAAGAGAAAACTTGATTTAAAAATAATTTAAAAAAACAAAGTAAGATTATTCACACTGGTGGCATCAAAACAAGTCCTCTTCAGACCTCTTACTTGGCACTGCTACAAATCATACAGAATTGGGCATATGTCACTGAAGAAAACTGCATTCTTTCCTGCACAATAAATGGTTCCAGAAATAATGCAGGTGCTCAAGCATCTTGTAAAACAGTGCCTGTGCCAAACAAACTTTTAGTGCCACGATCATGACATGGCTGATGATGTCCAAGGGAAACTGTTTTCAAAACTCATGGTAAGCAACCAGCCATTTCAAAATTCAACCTGATAAAAGCAACATTTCTGTATCTGTACCATTTCTACTATTTCTGACGTTTCTATTGAAGGAAATACACTCTTTTGCAAAGCTGTACTGAGATGGACAGTAGGAAAAGAAGGGATTGTGTCTTCAAGACATTTCAGAAGGTAAATTACTAGAAGTAACATACAGCAATCTGCAGAGATGGTAAAGTCAAGGTCAGATAGAATAGCAGCTTGGTCAAACAGATGCAAATCACTATACCTAATGCATCTCATTTTCACTTTCTTATACACCCATTAAGGTTCTGTTGCTAAAAAAATGCCTAAAGCCTGTTGCAGCTCTTACATTAAGCTATTTAGACAGCAAAGGAACTTATAAGAGTAAAAGTCTAGGTTTTCCTGAAATTGCAGGAAACACCTTTAGTAATGCATTTTGGGAGGCAGAATCCAGCAAGTATGCCCCAGAAAAAAAGATTTAATTATTTATTATTTCTGTTTCAGTTTCTTAATATTGCTTCCCTACAACTAAAACAGGCATTTTGGGAAGGGGTCTATGAAAATATCTATCTGGGAGAGGATCACAAAACCCTGATATAATCCACTTTTTTACAAGTACAAAATTACAGAGACACACCTTACACTAATTTTACATGCAAAACCCCCACTATTATACAGCCTGATAAGTCCAGGGACATACATTATACACTCAATGGTATGTAAAACTGTTTTTGCACAGACACTTGCTTAGCTATACACATGATGCCATGCCTGCACTGTCAGGTAAGGATAAAAGTTAACTCTGAAAATCATTTCTCCACAATAAAATTGCAGAAGTATATTGTATCACACAATATCGATGGAGTTAGGCTATTCTGACAATTCAATGACAGGAAATAACCATTTTTGAAAATATAAAAAAGTTTAGTTGCACATTAATTATCCTCAACATTTATATAGAAGCCTCTTTGTATTAGTTAATACTGACATTTTAGTTGCTAAACTACAGCAGGAATTTTGGCAAATATTTTTTTTTCTAACTTGTTAACCTTGTTTTACATGTCCCAAATGCATTAGTCATGATCATTAACAGAGGAATAAAAGTCATAACTCCTTAATAATCCTTGAATAATTCTGAACTGGTTCATCTGAATTTATTTAGCTCATTTTTCCTTCGTGAGTGGGTAGAGCAGACTACAGTATTTTGCTCAGTGCCAGTTCTTGGCTTCATCAGTTGCTCATTAAATAAGATCTGATATTTAGAATTGGACTGAATGCACATGGGAACTCATGTAAAGCTGCCCGTATATCATTGATAGCTCTGCTGCTAATGCAAAGTTTATCCAAGACTCTACATTTTTAGCTGACATGAACAAAGCTGTTTGCCATCCCCTGTTTTTGACGTCAGTGGACAACTACCCACTAACAGTATCTGTCACTGCAGAATGCTTGGAATTTCCTCACTTGTAAAAGCTGGAAAGTTTCAAGCACAGACTTTTCATTTTAACAAAATGGTACACTTTATTAGATTTTGAGATTTAGAACATTTTCTCTGCACAATTATTAAATTAGAACATTTTCATTCAGACTAAACATTTTTCTCCCTCAAGTAAGTCAGGCTATCCTACATATTTTCAAGAATGAAAAACAATTTTCATAGTGTCACAACACCACATTTTAATAAGATATGCCAGCTGGTTTCTCTGGCTCTTTTCTGAACTAGCTGCACTTCTCCTAAGGTAATATGTGGTTATAGCTTTCTGATTAAAAGACTATTGATGTCTTTTAACCCTCAGACTTTAGAGTACAAATTAAAACCACTTATTGGCTATTTGGGGTGATAGCCACAAGCTAGTCTTCTGATCTGTACCTCAAACCTGTGGTGACAATCAAATACAAGTTCCCTGAACCTCTTACTACTATAGATGGCCTTTCAGATTTCGCATTAACTGCATCTATAATTGAACATTCAAGAAATTGATATCAGGCTATAACTGGTATTAAAAAATAATATTAAGCATATCAAGCTTTATTTATTGAGATCTCCTCTTGCTTACCCTCCCTTCCTATGTGGACTGACTTGCTCTCATTTTGAACTAACTCACTCCCCTGATTGAAGCTCCCTTCGGAGATCAGCAGTATCACTCAAAAATAAAATACTTCCTCCAACCAGGATCTCAATGAAAGCTTCCATGACACTTGGCATCTGTATGTAAAATGAACTGTTCCAAACAGGAGATTTTACCATACCTTCAAATCTCCTATGAAATGTGAACTTTAATTTCTACCCAGGAGAACTTTTATGATCTTTTCTTCAATACCTGAAGAAGGGTGTTTGTGCCCAAAAGCTTGTAATTAAAGTTTTGGGGTTTTTTTGCAAAAATCTAGTTGGTCTAATAAAAGATATTGCCTCTACCATGAGGTCCTGATTCCATGGCACTTGTAGCTTCTGTAGGTGAGCGGACGTAAAAATCAGGCTGGAGATACCTAGCTTGGACATTCAGCTTTTCAAAGAAATCATCTGTGCCGTCAGTACCTAAAGTGTTCCATCCAGATACCCATACATAAAGGTCACCAAAGATCTTCTCATCAGTAACAATTTTCTGATTTGCTTCTTTTAAATGCAGGCTGTACCTTTACAGATTGATCATTTACTGATACTGAGGCATATCCAACCTCTCCAACTCTGTTGAAAGCTGGGTGGATAACTACAGATTTTTTTTAAGCACAGTATTTTAGCTTTCTATGTAGCTATGAATATTGCTATAATGAATCAGAATGTCTTCAATGATTATTGTGTTCAGATACTGACTCCCAACTGGTTATGTTTCAAAAGGCAGAGTAGATATGCACCTTAAAAGAGTAGCTAAATCAGAGATATCTAACATAAGCTTTATAAGCATAAGCTTACTTCTTCAGATGCCATGTAGGGACTGCATTATGCAGAGCTGATAAATAGAAAGTGGTGACTGGAATACAAAAGGTGGGGAAAGGGGAAGGAAAAAGGAGGGGGCACTGCTGAGAGAAGCAAGGTGGGTTTCAAAACTTATAGTATGCAAAACCCCATGCTCTTCTCCACACCTATAAAACCCTCCCATTCCAGTTCCCCCAACTTGGCCACCTGTGTGATATTTCTCCACTTCCAGGTCTGGTTCGCATGCACTAGGTTCAAACTACCAGATCAGAGGCTCAATGCATCCATCATGATCTTGTCCTCCTGTGGCATGTAATAGGTTTTGTTGTTGTTATTACTGGCTGCTTTATGATGGTGAAGTACAGGCACAGACATTCCTATGGACCCCTTTGGACAATTATTTATTCTATAGCAGCCTTGATGACCCAAATGACCCCTTTCGGTTCTATGTCCATAAGAAGGTTTAGAACATTTTCTCTGCATGATTATTAAATCAAAATATTTTCATTGAGACTAAACATTTTTCTCCCTCAAATCATAGCAGCTTCATAGCAACTATTTGTCCTTTATATTGTGGGATTCCCCCTTGTGTGGACTCTTTTTAATGGTGCAGCACCTCCAGATGTCTGTTGACTTTATGACAATCATATGAACTAAAGAACATAGATGCATCACAAGCAGGTCCAAGGAAGTGATCCTCCCACTCTATGCGACATTGATCAGGCCGCAGTTGGAGTATTGCGTCCAGTTCTGGGTGCCACACTTCAGGAAAGATGTGGACAGCATCAAGAGGGTCCAGAGGAGGGCCACTCACATGATCGGGGGAAGCAGGGCAGGCCCTACAAGGGGAGGCTACGGGACCTGAACCTGTTCAGCCTCCACAAGAGACGGCTAAGAGGAGATCTGGTGGCCGTCTACAAACTGGCCAAGGGGGACCAGCAGGCAATGGGAGAGTCCCTGTTCTCCCGAGCACTACCAGGAGTAACAAGGAATAACGGCCATAAGTTGATGGAGAGTAGATTCAGACTAGACATCAGGAGGCACTACTTCACAGTCAGGGTGGCTAGGAGCTGGAACCAACTTCCAAAGGAAACGGTGCTTGCTCCAACCCTGGGGGTCTTCAAAAGGAGGCTAGACAATCACCTTGCCGGGGTCATTTTACCCCAGCAGTCTTTCCTGCCGTGGCAGGGGTTCGGACTTGATGATCTGCTTAGGTCCCTTCCAACCCTACCAACTACGAAATTATGAAACAGGTAGACTATGGAATTGTTCTCTTGAAGACAAAGATATATAAACTACAAGTTCTTCCCAAGTGTATCCAAACTAGACAACAGGAGTGGGCCTACCTATAGATAAGTTTCACATGCATTCTTTAGTTGTCTGGCTAAAAAGGATTTTGATCTTCTGCACCTGTAATGAAAGGATGAAAATAATACTCATGATTTTATATAGTTCTTTAAAGATGTATTTGGCTCTGCCGGTAACAGGTTTGTGTGCGGGCCGGGTCGGAACCCAGGCCCTTTTCGTTGCGCTGCGCGCGGGCTGTGGCCGGCAGCCCGGGCAGGCCGGGTCGGAGAGGGCGGGCGCCGAGCTAGAATTAGGCACAGACACTTAACGGTTGATTTTAAGATTGTTTACTTACACCAAGAGGGTCGCGGTGCAGGCTGAGAACTTGCTTGAGTTGCAGTTACAAACAGAAAACACAAACAATCACGTGGAGTTTGCTAGGCTCCACACAGACAGAACTCCGGATGTCCAGGACAAGCGCGCATAAAACTCGTCAATACGTCTTATAGAAGGTTCCGTTCGAAGACGGGAAGAGGTGGGCGGTGGATCAGGCCGCCAAACTCCTCTGAGCAACGCACAGGGTTTCTATTACCCTGCCGCGCACACCCAGAGTCCCCACGAGATGGATGAGGAGTCCTCTTCGGCTTGGACGGAAACTGCTCAAGCCTCTTATACGGCTAGCAGGCCAATCGCTAGCTGCCACGTGTGAATAATTTAGCACTAGCCAATTGCGGGGCACAAATTTGCATACGATGAGTGGGAACTCTTTGCACCATGCATTTCTGTGTTGCAAAGGAAATGCACCCTGCAAAGACAGCTGCAAAGTGGCTGGAACTCTCTCCTTTGCACACGGGTTCTCTGTGCAGCAGAACTCCACCATGCAATGAAGCTGTAAACCCACGGGGATAATTCTTAGTGCCGAAGCACACACACAAAAAATCAGACCTTTGGGTCATGACAGTTTGTATACTTTTTTTTTCTTTTTCTTTTTCCATGTTTAAGATCCCAATTTGAAGGTTATAAGAATGTCTTGGGAAGCATGACAAATATTGAATTAAAGCACACATGGTAAAACCCTCAGCATTACTCTGTCAAAAGAGATAAAACTACAAAAGAACTCAGTAAAAGAGATGTGGCACTTCCTGTAGAGAGCTTTCTGAGAATGTATGTAAAAAAAAAAATCAACCTGATTGTACTGGCTTCTTTTTATGCCATTGTACCAGGACAGACGACTGTTACAGGAAAATATACGGTCAGTACAAGATAATTGTAAGAAGGCTGCAGTTATTACAGTTTCTTCTTAAAGTATCTTCAATTTTCCTAACTGCATGGTCTCTTGGATGTAATCACCAACAGATGATATGATCAGATCTTTGGCTCCAAGGCCACTGCTGTACGTATCTACTTTAGAAGTAGTAACCACGCTGGCTTTAGAAGTTTGAGTTTTGTAGAATTTTATCTGCTGGCTGAGCCTTTTTCCCCTTATCAGGATTCTCCCACTCTGCATTCTTCAAAGGAAGAATGTAAAGACAGAAAGCTAACTTTTTCCAGGGTAGGGATTTGGCCTGTTACTTCTCTTCTCCTTCCTTGTCTGTTGAACAAATATCTATTCTATCAATACTTTTTTAATGTATCAAAGCACTCTGAAGGAACACACTTCTCTGTTGTTGATCCCTCACATCCAACTGATCAACCAGTTTCAGAGAACTTGTCCTTATCTGTAGAGGAAGTAAAGAAGCTGAAGTTCTGCAGAAGATGTTTCTTCCATACATTTTTTTGCCCTTGTATGAAGAGTAGGACAACATAACAAACAATTGTTTTTTCTGATAGCGACAGATTTGGGAAGACATGATTTTTGCATTTTGCTAACACAACAGCCCAAGCTGCTACTTTATCACTAGAAATATTACTGTTATCAAACAAGCTGAGGCATTCTATAACAGCATGTTTAGAAGGTGTCCTTTGCCTGGAAAAGAGTATAAAAGAGCCTGTCCTCCCCTTTGCCTAAAATGGGTGTACATCCATGTTAAACACATGAGGAGTTATGTTGGGGCTTGCTTGTCTATCCAGGGAAATACCCCCAAATAGCTATTCCCCATGTAGACACTTCTGTTCTATACCAGTGGTACTCAATCATTTTCCCCAGTGGGCTGGATGGGAAGTGCCAGGCCTCATAGCAGGCTGGATCTGGCACCAGGGGCTAGTGCCATGGGGCCCAATCCAACCATACAGAGGGAGCAGGGGACAGCCTGCCTCTGATCCAGGCATGTGTGACTCAACCCAAATCAAACCATGTGGGAAGAAGGGGGAGTGGCCTGGCCCTGATCTGGCTGTGTGGGCGGGTGGGCATGGCACTAGGGGGAGGGTGGTGGTATTAATCACTACCGCCAAAGTTCCTGACCTGTGGGGAATCCCATGGGCCAGATGCAATTGCTCCATACACTAGATTTGGCCTGTGGGCCAGAGGTTGAGCACCCTTGTTCTACAGCAAGGTTTTGACCAGTCTGCAGGGTGGATGAGGCCCCATGCCACCCTACCAACTGCCCCCACTCGCCCCACACACCAGGATCCAGTTCTTCCGCCCCAAGCATCAGGATCAGGCTCTACAGCACCCTGCGTGCCTGATCTAGTGTGCAGAGTTGGGTGACAGTGCCAGGAGCTGGATCTGGCCTGCAGGCCAAGGGCTGAGCACCCCTGTTCTATGCTAAGGCTAATGTTTTCAATGCACTGTGTTGTTATACAAAAGTTAGCTCTAAATTAACACGGTACATAAAATATATGTCAAACTTTGTGCTGCTACACATATACTGCTTCTGGCACCAGAGCTCTCTCATTTGGAGCTGTCTTGGGTATCTCATCAGTGTTTCAGAGAGCACACTGCAGACATATTGTAGAGTGGCCTCTGTCTGTCTTTGAAGTTGACTGATGGGGTGCTCAACCCCCACTCTGTGGCACCGTGTCATCTAGCCTGCAGTGCTCCCCATAGGTCCAGATATTCAGTGGCAGAAGAGTGGTGGCCACTCCCTGCTGCCAGATTTCCAGACCTGTGGGGAGCCCAGGGTCCTGCACGCTGGATCAGATACCCAATCTCAGCATGTAAGGCCAGGTGGGAGTAGCACCGGGCCCCAGGGCCTAAGCCAGGTGTAGTGGGCTGGAAGCAGGTGGTACAAGGACCCCAGGGCCCAATCCCAGCAAACAGGGATAGGAGGGGGTAGTGCTGGGCCCCCAGAGTCCAATCTTAGTGTGCAAGGCAGAATGGGGGTGGCACTGGGACCTAAGATCTGATCTGACCTGAGGATTAGCCCCGCACCACTCATCTGGCCTGCAGGGCCAAGAGGTTTAATACCACTGGATTAAACTAAAGGCACTCTGAGGGCAGAATACGAACAGCCATAGAGGAAGTTAACTGCATTTTAAATTCATATTTTGCCTTATAAAGGTATTTTTCCATCCAGAAGAGCTTTAGAAAGGTACTTATCTCTGTAGACTTAGTTTGAGGAGGTCATAGCCATTGTATAACGGTAACAGCTGTGAAGTTCAAATTGGGAGAGTACTCTGTTACCACACTTCTTGCTAAACTATGCTCAGATGGAGGCTTTGCCTACATGTTGCTGGCTCCCCATCAGCAAGCCATAACACTGCTAGCCTCTTCCTGCTTCATGCCACTTAAATCCATTGCTCTGGACATGTAAGTGTTTTTGGAATAAAGCTAGAATTGACTAATCTCCTTCAGTCATAGGACTGAGACATCTTGCGATTCAGACAGCTTCCTCCTTTAAACAGATTTTTTTGTTTTTCAGTCTGTTTAGAACAAGCCAACCAGGATACGTCAGGTAAAGGGAACATTCTCTGCAAGTCGTGTCCAGATAAATCACTTTTTTACTTATACTTGGAACATCAAGAATGGATAATATGAAAAGGTTGATCTAACAGCTAAACTTAACATTCAGTGGTCTGCTTACCTCCATCCCTACCAAAAAAATTAACCTGACAAGACAGAAGTAGCTTTTATTTCAGCATGCAGATTTTAGCTAGAAGCAAAAAGAAGGCATGCCTGATAATGATCAAAAATCTGAACTGCCCCTGGCATCCCTTGAGAATAGAGCTACCCAGCTGTAACACAGATGCTGTAATACAGAACTGAGCCTTAAGCTGTACTGTTCTGGATCTACACTGTGCTCGACTTTCATTAATGTTCATCTCTATCCAGTGGCATAGTTTTCCCATGTCTAAATGTAAGAGGATTAACTATAGCTTGAATTTTACCTGAGGATATTAAGGAGAATAGGTTGGGGCTTCTTTTTGCCAGTAAAACCATTCTCATATGTGCACAAAGTAATATGCCAATTCAGGTATTCAACTCCAAGTAATGCTTGCTTGGGATCCTCTAACTTATATAAGTACCCAAATGTCACTGGCAGCCTTGGGGCTAAGGAAAACACAGAGCTGATATAAAAAAAAAAAAGTCACCTTCAACTATTCCTCCTTTCTTATCCTATGTTAAGTGTAGCTCAGTGAGATCCAAGATCAGGGCTGAAGTGTCTGCCAATGCACTCACTTCATGAACTCTGACTGTAGAATTCATGCATTATATTAATTACACTTATAACTTTCAATAAATAGCGAGGCCAGATGATCCTCTCACTAAAAAGGAATAAAGCAGGAGTAATGCTATTTATGTGAAAGCTATGCTTGTGTAACATTAGTGAAAGTGAGAAGGGACTCAAACCCAAATATAACATTTTTTTATTTAGGGTTCATAAACAATTTTCAAAGTATTATTCCATAGTTTTACAGGCAAGAGAAAATTGAAATCCAGAGAGTTGTCAAGGTCACTAACTTCCTGGAAGTATTATTCTTGTATGAATATCAAAATGTATTAAGATGGCAATATAATTAAAGGAATATATATATATTTTTAAATATGCCAAAAAGACTAAACTCAGTAAAAACTTTAAATGGTTTATAATTAGGGATGTACTCAAAATGCAGAGCCTGGGGTCAAATTTCACAGGCTCTGGGCTCCAATTTTGCAGGTAGATCATGGCTGCCCCCCACCATATGTATGACTGGCTGAAGCAGCTGGCAGACACATGACTGTCATTTCCCCCTCGGTCCCGCATCACCACTGCTCCCTGGCCAGGCCATGCTGCCCCCCTAACTCGGCTCTGGTCCTCTGCTCCCACAGCCACAGCCCAACAACATGACCCTCCCAAACTCGACCCTGGTTCTGTTCCCCTTTCCCTGCCCCCCACCCTTTGCAGCACCCACTTACTGCAAGATGGGCCCAGCCGGATGACATGGCTGCGGAGAAAAAAAAAAAAAAAAGCAGCACTGGGCCTGTCCCTGTTTGCACAGGCTGCATGAAAGCAGCTCTCTCACCCAATCAGGAACCAGGGATGAGGGCATCTTGGTTGCCCGGGGAGAAAAAAAAAGAAAAAAAAAAAATGTATATTTTTACATGAAGCCCCCCCTTTCCCTACTTTTTTTGCGGAGCAACTTTTTTCTGGGATTTCTCGGATTTTCACAGAAAATGCCCGATTTCTCATTCTCCAAGAAAATCACAAAATTGCAATTTTGGTACATCCCTATTTATAATTTATAACTATAATCCCCAACTCAATCCTCAGTTAAATTTATCTCAAAACAGTCTAAGGGGGCATATTTGGTTATAGAAGGCAGGGATGGCCAAAGGGTCCAAAGGGTACTATCCACACTGTCCTTAGGGCTCACAGTCAAGCTGATAAATTTCACACTTGTATGGATTATTAATTTAATTATAAACCTTAGTACTTTCAAGCTTGACAGATTTAAAATGTTTTAGAACATCAGTTCTCACCACTCTGTTAGATGGGATAAGTAGTACTGTATCACATTTACAAACATATGTAAGCTGGGATCACAATACAAACCTGAGGCTGTATGTCCAGAAAAGCCTAATCTCTCACTCTTGTTTACATACCTTAAGAGGGCAAACGCAACCTTCGTCTGGTTGGAATAATCTCGTGCAAAGTGACAAAAAGCTTTTTAAAATACTAACATTGTTCTAACGTGTTATTAAAAACATCTAATCTCTCTTCAAAGTCTGCAAATTTTTAATTAGTCTTCATTTAAGATGTTGTTAAGAGGCAATGGAATGGATTCTGTAGCCCCTTTCGTTCTTTTTGCCCTGCCAACACAGTACAAAGGTGACAGAGGTTACATCTGCCTTGAAGGGAATCATTTCCCTGCAGCTGGCAATAATTCTCAGTAAAATAAGCACCCTACCTTCAAGATTCTTAATTTAACTTTAATTTTATGAGATACATGAAACATTCACCTGAAAAGAAAGAGCCAATTAAGAGAGAAATAAAGGCCCAATCCTACAAATCTTCTCTCAGACATGAAGTTCCACTGAAGTCAGTAGGAAAACTCATGTAAAGAATACTCATATGAATAAAGACTTGCAGTAATGGGTTCTTGGATTACTTATTATTTGTGTCAGAAAGCAAAGTTAGTATTAATCATAATGATGTGGTAGCATAAGACTCTGGAAACATTTACAGTTAATTTTCCAAATACAACTTCAAAAATTATTCATGCAAATTGCATACTTTACCTACCAGTTTTCCCAAACTGCACATCTTTGTCTAACAGCCTGCCAACTGTGCTCACAAAATGTACATATCAAATTCAAAGAATGAATTTCTAACAAAATGATAGAACAGATCTCCAAATCCTGGCTCCTAAACTGCTTGTGGAAATTTTGCTTATGCACACACACTCAGAACTTTTGCATCTAACTACTGTTCTCCTATATTCAGCTGTCCTATCAGTGTATACAAATAGATGTAATACAAAACTCTGGGGCATAATTTAAGAACAAACGTGAAAATTTTGCTTTACAGGTTTAATTTACAGCAGAGGCTTGTCCATTCATTCCACCCCACTCTGCCTCATATTGCAAGCATCTCAAAATAGCGGATGACCTTACATTCTGTGCCATGTGCCCTAAGTACATAAGGGTGATTTAAGGATGAAGTGTCAGCGTTGCCATGCCTTTCTTTGCTTGTTGATCTGCAAGTCAAACCTCAAACTTATTTTCACATCCTACATTTTTATCCAGCTTCCTTTGTTTTTGATTGATGATATAAATAAGGCAAATATGCAAATAGGCTAATTTTAAAAATAGGTCTATCAAAACAGGGTTTTTTTTAGTGTTTTTAGATGGTTTTGACCCATTCAGATGTTAAAAACAGCTTTTTTTAGACAGTGAAGCTCTGTCAGCTTTGCCTACAGACCACATCTGTACTTTATTTTGACATGTAATGCTTATTTTAGATTTGTACACACTTGTGCCCACATCCACAGATCTGCCATGTTCCTATATCCTAATGACTGCAGTCCAGAACCTGATTCCTGAGGTTGATAAGACAAAATATTTATTAATGATCTGGAACTAATTCTCATAACTCAAAACCTAAATCTATTTATGATTTTGGGCTGTTTATAAAAGAGTCATGCACACTTTTACATCTACCACTTTCTATTGATTTGGCATTTTTTTTTAATATATCAAGTATCAGACCCCAAATTTGAAAAATTTTAAAACATGTTGCGCCTGTTACTTTTTTCTAACTTTAGTGCACGGTTTCAGGGGGAACTGCACCCCAACTTCTTGAAAACAAAACTCATGTCACATGTACGCGTTACACCACATGGGAGTGAAAACTGCAGGGATGGTAGCCCCTGGTGAGGCCACAAAGCCTGCCAAGTTTCAAGAAGATAGGTGCAGGGGTTTGGGGGGAACTGCACCTCAAGCTGAGGACAAGCAAAACTCATGACATGGGTGACACTGTGTGTTAAGGTGCAGCAGGGTGAAAGCTGCAGGCATGCTAGCCCCTGCTGCAGCCACGAAGCCTGCCAGCTGTCAAGGAGATGGGTGCAGGGATTCTGGGTTCTGGGGCCCTGCACCTCTGGCCACAGGCAGGCAAAACTCATGACATGGGTGCTTGTGGAACTGACTGTCTCTGTCTTGGGCCAGTTGATTGTCTGTATTGATTATTTCCTCTCCTTAGTCTGTGGTTTTGTAGGTGTTAATCATTGCTAATTAACTCGTAACAACCTTAAATAGCCTCAGCAGGGGCCACCACCCCTGCAGTTTTCAGCCTGCTGCACCTTAACACATACAATGTCACCCATGTCACGAGTTTTGCCTATCAGCAGTTTGAGGTGCAGTTCCCCCCAAACCCCTACACTGATATTCTTGAAACTTGGCAGGCTTTATGGCCTCACCAGGGGCTACGACCCCTGCAGTTTCTCCCCCGCCCCCGTGGCGTAACACATGCATGTGACATGAGTTTTGCTTTCAAGAATTTGGGGTGCAGTTTCCCCCGAGCCCCTGCACCAATCTTCTTGAAACTTGGCAGGGTTCATTTTCTCTGCAGAGGCCACATCCCCTGCAAGTTTCATCCAAATCAGACAAAAAACATCAAAGCTGTAGACATTTCATTGATTCCCCATTATACCCTACGGCCAGATCTCTGAGGCGGCTCCAAAGCCTCGGAGCCACTTGGCCAGACCAAAGCAGGAACCCGGTTCAGAGCTCTGGATTGGATCACTGGCATCTGAAGCAGCCGGATCCGAAACCAGATCGAGTAGCTGCCTACTCACACAGGCCTGATAACTTTATCAAGCAGTTGACAGGTAGTAAGGACCCAATGAGTGGAGGGAGAAATAAAGATAAATCAGAGAGAAATTTAGAGCCATGTATATGATGTGGAAGGTGAAGGCTAAGTGAGAAAGCCCCCGATAAGAGGTGGGAAGCAAGCAAATATTACAGCTGTAGATCAACAGGGAGAAGAAATAACAACACCAAGCAATATGAACCCATTATTTAATATATGTCTGGGAATTGTGTTTAAGATTTTTCAGCTACTCATCTTTTTGCATTTAAATTGCAATTGGTTGCACCTGTAGCTGAACTATGCCTCTATTAAAATGTTTGAATCTCCTCCAAAACACATGCAATCTTATTTGAAGGAATGTAAGTTTGGGAGCAGAGGACAGAGGTAAAAAGGGAGATGAAACTGTTCTCAGTACTATTCAGTAGATTAGGGACCTAAAACAGGAAGAAAAAAATATTTTATAAGGAAAAGTAGTCAAACTAAGGAGTATGCTTCTGTCTGAAGACACTTTTAACCTACTGTGGCCATGGTAACATTGTGTGAAAGTGTTAAACTGTGAAAGGCATAAGTAGAAAAAAGTTCTCTAAGGGGACATCTACACGAGACGCTACGGTGCCATCAGGCACATCAGGCATCATCAGGCACAAAATGTGATGCCAACACCAGTTACTGTGCTGTCATTTAGTACTCACTTAAGCCACTGAGCAACTACTAAATAACTGCACAGTAACAACTGCTCAGTCAGCTGCTCGTGTAGACACAGTGTGTGTCAGTGTGCATATTTTACAAGGGACTAGAGAAAAGATGACTAATATCCAACTTCAGGAAGACGTCAAACTCCTCATCATATGCCAAAGCCCTCACGCATGTACACAGGCTCATAAAAGTTTTCACTGTAATCAACTTACGAAGCCCTTGGTCCAGAAAAAAGACCAATCCCAATAAAAACCTTTTTTTTTTTTTTTAAACACACATTTCAGAGCCTGTTAACCATCTGTAGTGAAGAAGAGTTTGTGGAGTGGAAGACAACACAATGAAAATGATAAAAGACAGCTGACCATGGTAAAAGTTAGCAATTCATTAGAAGCGGTGAGGATGCTTTTTACTTTTTCCCACTATACTTTACTTTGATGTGGACTTGTCTGAGTATAGTGCTACAAGAACAGACTTTTCCATTGAGTGACATCTTAAAGTGAAGACATCAGTGAAGAATTCCTGAACTACTTTACTACAAGAAAATATGCGTTTTATTGGCCTCATCAATGATAAGATGTTATTCATGCCTGTCATAAATTCTAAACATGAAAATATTAAAAGAAAAACAAAATTAAAGCCTGCAGCAGTGCTGGCAAGCGTAACCCATATGCCTCTTTTTCTTAAACAAACTATTGTTAGCCTGTCTTCCAGAAAATTTCAGAATCTGCCAACAGATTCATTACGACAGACTTAGTGTGCTGCACGACAAACACACTGACAAAAATGCCTCCTAAAATATTGTAGTTAGAACCCCTAATTCACCGTACCTACCAGGGAGGATAGATGTGGATGATGTCTTGTGGGCCTCCTCTGAGGTGGCCTGCTGTCTCCTTTGTAAAGAGAACCTTGAGTATGGGCTCAGTATGGGTTACAGCATCTTCCAAGGAGCTGTCAGAAGAAAACTGTCTCAGCTGCTGACAGATAGCAACTTGCATAGTGCACTCCTCATGCACCTCTAAGATCTTCACAACTAACACACCAGACTTGCCATCTGTAAAATAAGAAGCAACAAAGCAATTAAAAAAAAAAAAAAAAAAAAAAAAAAACTCAGGCAAAATAAGCTATAGGCTAGAGCAGGGATGGAGAAGGTCCGGCCCACAGGCTGGATCCAGTTGGCCGGGGAATCCATTTCCCAGCCGCCCCTGCCCACATGGCTTGTGCTGGTTTCCATGAAGACCCCAGCCTCAGCTGCGCCAGCAGCATGCACGGCAGAGCAGCGCAGGGGGCTGCTCCGGAGCTGCTGGGACCGTGGGATGGGGCCAGCTTGCTCCAGAGCCGGCACAAGTCATGCGGGCAAGGGCGGCTAGGAAATGGAGTCCCCGGCCAACCAGCAGCCCAGAGATTCCATCCCTGGACTAGAGCATTCCCACAAAGATGCACACACAGACTATGTCCAGAGCACCCTCCTTTCTTCAGGCAAATCAGTCTGGACTGATACATATACCAAGTGAAGTACAGCAGTATCTATATTAAAATATATTAGTATAGAAATTATGAACCAACCAAACATGGAAACTTGTCTGTATTTTTTCTAAATACTGATAACAGTACCAGACACTATAAAATGGTGGGGGAAGAGGAAGGTCTACTTTAAAAAAAAAAAAATCTGTTGATGTTCCACCTCGGTCACCTTTTACCAAACGATCTCTTTTAAATATTGTCCAATTTTCAATTCCTCCCCATTTCAGTCCTTTTTATGGAAAAATATTAACGTTTTCTGTGTAAGGCCTGAATAAAGAAGATTTGAAGACAGGACGGGGATCTTCACTTACAACTGGACAGCTAAGCAAACAGCAATTGCCACTAATACACCTCAATCTCTAATATCCCTATGTGCCTATTATTTGGGGAATTAAGGTAGCTGATCCACATACTATATATTCTCTGCTCCTTTACATACCCCTTTACTATAATGGAGAGAGGCACTGCAGCAACAGTAGTTAGGATCTTCTATATCCATACACTGTACTAGCATTTACATCCTATGAAAGCAATCAAGTCAAGGCGGAACCCAACATTACTGCCTCTGCTATTCAGTTTCTTCTTCCTAAAGCATGCGATATACAGATTAATGTTAAAAATTCAATGTGTCATGTAAAGATTGAAAGAATTGGGATGTCATTCTAATCCTGAAATGCATATGCTTATCAAGCAAAAATGGAAGGATATATGCAAGTCTGAAGAGACAAAAATATTATGCAGGAAACTGAGGATGCACATCACATAATTTGCTAAAATACATTTACTTTGATGCTGAAATTTAACAGTTTTAACAAGATAAAAATATTCTCTTCTTTGCTTTTTCCAGCAAAGTATCAGAGGCTGTTTCAGACTCATGCAGCTGATGCCATAAGTAATTCCTATTTTCTTGAGAAACAGGAACCAAGACAGCTACAGGGACAAGATAGAGACTATCATTTTTCATTTAACCAAGCCAAGTGCCTAGGGTGCTATCTTGAATGTGTCAGCAATAATGGTTATGGCACCAGGGAAAGCACCTGTCATTTAGAGGTCCTAAGTTTCTTAGAAAAGGTGTTCAGTCTAGTGTGGTTGAGGTGTTGTGCTGATAGGGAAAATAAATTTCCACAGGAAGAGAGAGATGTTTTTACAAAGGTTATGAATTCACAACTACAACTTAACTAACTACTTCCTCTTAAAGACCCTAAATCCTGTCAAACAGACAGTGCTGTGAGCCTCCTCTGTCTCTTCTGTTGCTCTTTTCTCTCTTCCCCTATGCTCTGATGCACCATACGTTACAGTAAAACTGCCCTGACAAAAAAAAAAATTTGCTGCAACAGGCTGTTGGACTAAGTGCAATTTGGAAACCAGAAGGGGTAGCTTTCATGGTGGAATTAGAGGAGGGATATGTTTTACATCAACAAGTTTAATTTTAAAAAATCCTAGCAAACAAAAAAGCCAACATTTTGACAATAGCCAAGTTAAGAGCATCCAACTGGTACAAAGAGCCCAAAACATGACAGTTCCTTCAAAGAACTCAGGGAAAAGAAAAGGCAGCAAGAGATTTACTTGGTCTGCAAATAATTATTGCGAAACTAATTGATCTTTGTTTTCAGCAGACTTTGCCATCCAACAGTCCCAAAACTGCACTCGAGGAGTAGAAGGCTCTCCTTTAGGCAACTGTAACATATGTTACCAGCCTCGGTTTAGATCTAAATGCTGGCTCCTAACTGAAAAACACCTGGTCAATGAGCATTAAAATAACTTTCAAGTCAGCTGGATTTCTAACATCTCAACCACTCAGACAGGCTACAGAAGTCAAAATTCTTCAAACAAAACTGAACTGTCGCAACCCTCTCTCAGCCATACACTATGGGAACTGCTGGAGTTCCTAGCTTCACACAGCTCATATTCTGACCTTGGCCATGGGAAGGTGCCTGACTGTTAGTGGGGTAGAGTGGGATGAAGAGGAATTGGGAGAGAGACCACTGGATCTAGCACTCCCAGCTCACATGGTACATGGGATAAATGCAGTCATTCTAAGAAAAAAGGTTGATCCAACTCTCTTTCTTCCCACAGCATTGAGGGATCAAGGGAGGAATTATGGGTATACCTCTGGTGCTGTGCAGGATTTCTCTCTAGAAACAAGTTATATGGTTCTGATTTTTTTCCCTTTCTGCAAGCTGAAATATCCAGAAAAGCTGGAATATTTTTGGTATTTCATTTCAACAAAACTGAAATATTTGGTTACTATTTGTCCTTTTTAATTTTTTAATGATTATATACAATTAAGCTAAAACAAAAACAGTTCAAAATGGAAAGGCAAAATGTTCTACTCCAAAAGACTATTGAAGCTGTTTATTTTCATCTTCATTTCAAAACAAAATTTCCATTAAAAGCAACATCTGCATTTCCTCACAAGATGACATTTTTCACTGAAAAAGTCTTTCACAAATGTTCTAACTAGCACAGGAGACCTGGGACCTACTTCCCACTATGCCACCAGCCTGCTAGATGATTTTGGCCAAAGCACTGCAACTCTGTGCCTAATTTTTTTCATGTGCAAAACAAGGATAAAACTGGTCTTTGAATACTTAGGGTGCCCTGTGCTGCCTTAGCCAGTATGCATGTGCCTTTTCTCTAATGTGATATTAAGTGCAGTCCTGCCTAAACATTTAGGTGCATGTGCAATCACAGGTACTCTGTGATCCAGCACCTAGGCAAGAATGGTTGTAGGGAGTGGAAAATACAGACACTGAACATACTATACTACTGCCATTTTGAATAAGATGTCTGTGTTAGTGTCAAACTGGTCATCCTCGCATCTAACTCAGGGGCGGGCAAAGTCCAACCTGCAGGCTGAATTGGGCCGTGGCACACTCCATTTCCTAGCAGTCCCTGCCCGTATCACTGCAGCCAGTTTCCATGGGGACCCAAGTAGTGGCAGGGCCATGACAGCGTGGGACCAACATTTCCATGGGGAGCAGCCCCAGCAGTGCTGGCACCTTGCAGCGGTGACAGCATGGTCCAGAGCCGGAGCAGAACCGTGATCTGCTCCCTACACGCTCCCACCCAGAGCATGCAAGCAGCAGATCACAGTTCTGCCCCAGCTCCAGACCATGCTGTCACCGGTGTAAGATCCCAGCCCCGGGCGGATCCACCCGTTTGTCCACCCCAATCTAACTCTGCTGAGGGGGCCCTATCTGTTAAGCATACTTAAAGTATGCCTAACCAAGAAGAAGGAGGTCCCAACTTTTGCCTAATTGTCTAGTAATTAGAGCAACTACCAGGAAATGGGAGACTTGTATTTTATGCCCAATTCAACCTCAGAAGGTTTGAACATACATTTCCCGCTTCTCAAGAATGTGCCTTAATCAATAGGCTACAGACAATTTTCAAACTTTCCTACTGAAGTTGGCCAACTGAGTAGCCAAGAGTACAAGATTCATGAGACCAGAAGACAAACAAGCAAGAAGGAGGCTGACATTGTAGCCCAGTGAAAAGGTACACAGCCTTGCTCTCTTTTTGGCCTATGCATATTTAATAACAGTATTTAATGTAAAATGCATAAGGAGTCCCAGAAGCAGGAACCAAAGCCCAGAGCCCACTGCATTCTTCTGGGGGGCGGGGGAGGGGTTGTCTTCCTTGCTGTCTGCATGATTTTTGCACTCTTGGCTATGCCATGAGAGCTTTACAAAGAAGGGTGGAGGATGTACTTCACCTACCCCAGGCTACAGCCTGGTCTTTGAGGCACCTTCCTAAGAAGTTGGGGATGTAGGTACAAACTTCTTTAGAAGCTATTGAGGAAAAGGTGGGGTGCTCTTCTTTTGCTTCTCCCTAGCTGCAATGCTAAAAGGACATGGGATTAAGCAATTAAGAGTAAACAGAGGGGTCATCTTGTGAATCCCATGTTATCAGAACTTACTTACACTTACTTCGGGATTCTGCTGGGGAACAACATAATTGCCACCTAAGTCTGGGGGAGAGATGGGATTTCAGACACACCCTCTTTCCGAATTTCCTCTTGGCAGGCCTCAGCATCCCCCTGTACAGTGTGCTGCTGACTATGGTGAATCTTAACCAAAAAGTGCATAACTGTCACCAGTGAATGTGCGGAAAGCCAGGATGCCTAATTCATTTTACTTCTCTAAAGGGCACACTTACCTAAAATGTAATGGCCTAACACAGGGGTGGGCAAAATGAGGCTCAGAGGCCAGATGCAGCCCACCAGGCCATTCTAACCGGCCCGTGGGGCCCCTAAAACATTCAGAAAATTAATATTAATCTACCCTGGGCTGCCTGTCATGCAGCCCTCAATGGCTTGCTGAAACTCAGTAAGCGGCCCTCTGCCCAAAATAATTGCCCACCCCTGGCCTAAGAAGTCAGACAGCTTCGCCATGATTAGCTTGCTTTTTTAATCTAAGCCTGGATACGTATAATATTACTTAGTCCTCACCTTCTGTTTTCTCAGGGAGTGTTATAAAGTTAAACTCTAACCCCCAGAGATAAGTAAAACAGTTAAATTCTGCATATTCATGAACCCTGAAAAACGTGATTCTGGACAGATTTTCAGTGGCTTAAAACAAAAAACATAAATATTCACACACTCACAAGCTGTATTTTGCTTGAATAGTTGCAGTTGTGGTCCTCAGTCGACTCAAAATCATCTGGCACTCATAAGCAATGATTCTCCCAACCACAAAAATTCTCTGTCTTCAAAGCAATTAAGCATTTAATTTTCCTTTAAACTTTCCCCACAATTTTGATCTTCATCTATTCTAAAAGCTATTTGGATTACTAAAATTAACTTTGAACCTAAAACGTATTTAAAACCAAAGGGCTTTTTAAAAAATATTTAAAATAACCAGCAAAACTGATTTATCATTTGAAATATCCAGCTCTAACATATAAAGTCATGACGTTCTAACTATCAAACATATAATTAGGTCAATGGATCTAGCACTACATTAATCCCACTTACTAAAATCTCTGTAGAACAGAATGATGATCTGAGAAAGTGAAGCACACTTACGGTTTTTTTATTATCATTTTATTTTACATGAAAATGGCCTGAACTGAGAATACCAAAATATTATTTGATATATTCAGAATTATATTCACATGAAACCCCAGAAAAGACAACAGGAAAAGGAAACAAATTCTCTCTTGTTGGTTATCCTTAAAGTTGACATATGGTGAGCCAATACAAAGTTAATATTCTACAAAGCAGAACATTTATAAAATATTTCCTCACTAAAAGAAACTTTACCAAACTGGTTCAGTATCCAAAGTCTTGGACATGCCAAGTATGCAATTTTTACAGAACCACAATCTAGTTGTTTATTTAGATGCTTACAGATAAATTTAATTACTCGGAAACTGTGTTGTGATTCCTTTTGATAGAAAGCTCTCGCAAAACACCCTGGAGAAGCCTGCATTGTTGGCACAAGATGAAACAGCGAAGGAGAGAATGCAGCTTTAATTTTTAATTTTCTTGGCTTTTACATTTTTATACCAGTTAAAAATAAATCATTAAGTGTGTGCGTGCGCAGAAAAGGAGTGCCTGTGGGAGAGGAGATGGACTGGATGGCTGCAATTTCAGCAGCTTTGTAGTTTGTTAGTTGTTTGTATGAAGAGGTTACTTTCAGGTTCTGCAATGTCCTCTTTTCTAGGTTCTTGATAATTTGATAAAGACATTCTCCTTGGACATGACAGAATTATATATTTGCAGAGAGGCATAAAACCTAAGGAAAGCAAACCTGTGTAGTAACTTAACAGAATAAGGAGGCAAGTTTCTTAGAAATAAGAACCAATTTTAAACAAGAAAGAAAACTTCAGAGATATTCAGGGGCTCCTGACTAACACTAATAGAAAGGGTTGAGACAATACCTACAAGACTGCAATTATAAACATTATGTTTTAGGACAAAATATAAAAATAGACATCCGAGTTATTGGCTCATTATTTAAGGTGTACATGGATGAACTATGAAGAGATCCAACTTAAAAACTTGCTGTTCTACCTAGCTGATTAAAACTCTAATTTGCCAAATGCAGGAAATCTTGTACACTACACCACAGTTTTCAGATTATCTGTACTATCCAAAGATTTGAATATACCCTCGGAATACGACTTTTGACAAACTATTTATAAAACTTTTGGAACTGCAAGGTTTTTCCTCTTTATATTATCTCAGGTTACATTAGATTTGTCCAGCCAGTTTATTTGATACCTGTCCCTATAATCCATGAAACCAGGGGTTGTTAAGAAGTCAATAAAAAAATCCTACATTTCAGTGAAACAAGATGATACCATGTTTTCCATGGTTAGGGTATTTATCCAGCAGCCTAATAACACTTACATTGCATTTAAAGGAATCAGTATTTAATTATTTTTAAAGCAAAAGAGCCTGACTCTCCAAGTCCACAGAGGTCAACATGGCTATTACATATAAATAGCTGAGTTATAAATTCAATGGAAACTCAAAGGGTAGTTCCAAGTATAGAGTCATTGATTTAAGATTAATTAAAAGAATGATTTAATTAAAATAAGCTATTTCATTGGGCTGTAAATTGGGCATGTGTAATACATGTGTCATGCTATGAAGCAAAGTCTGTACTACTTAAAAAGAACTGATGAGGCATATAATTGTTTTCAATCAGAAGCTATAAAATACATTTCAGAACACAAACAATACAAAAAAGCAACACATTATAATGAGATATTAATTCCACTCGACTCCATTAGTGTTTCAAAAACATGACAGTACTTCATCTATTTGCATGCCCCTAAAATAAGCCCTCAAATTGGGGTGCACCGTAAGCAAGGAAGCTGCTTTTTCTTTATAGGAAAAGAAGCATGGTAGAATAGAGAAAATGCTCATGGCTGCCGACATGGCTACTGCTGCTCCTCCCTGAGGTTACAAACAGCAAGGGTGGAGTCCTGTGTTAACACTCTTGCAGCCACTGATAAGTCAGTAACTTTTGGCTGAAGAGCCCCTGAGCTGGCAGAGGGTAAGGGAGCTGCTGCATTAAGTCTATTCTATTACTGTGATGAGGCTTGGGAAACATACTATTATTTACAGGTATGTATATAAAAAACTATTTACAGTAAAGAGGTAACAGCTTTGCTAGTGCCTTCTCAAGCCTAGCCTTGTTGCTGTGCTGCCACACTGGGAAGTTCCTGACTGTTTCCTGGAATGCCACATTTCCTGGGCATTGTTTCCAGGATGACTTACCCTATGTCCCACAGTCCACTATGATTCTGGAAAAATCTTTTTTTCCTACATTCTGCCTTCCAAACGCAACATGCATGTTTTATTTGGGGAGCATGGGGCATGCAAGAAAATACTGTATTTTAAAAACCAGGATATTTAACTTTCCATTGTCTAATTTGGGGGCTGATTGTACATCTCTTAGGAGCTGATGTTTGCCTCCAACTCTTACTGTCTTGTATTTCCCTTTGAAATCTAAGCTACAGCAAACAGCTGGAGCACCTTAGTCATCTGCAGAGCTGTTCGCTGAGATTGTATGGCTTGGGACAGAAGTTACACAAACTGGTTTAAGTGATTGGAAACTGGTTTAAACCTGTAACAGAACAGAAGTTCTGTACACATAAACCACATTCAAAATGCCTGAAACTGGTTTAAGATAAATCTGGCTGGATGTAGTATCAGACTTAACTGATTTAAGTTAAACTGGCTTGAGGAACTTCTGTCTCAGATCACTTACAGACTCAAGTTAACCCTGCACTGGTCCCCCCAGTCAATGTCTGCCTGGCATGAGGGAAACTTCCACTGGGGGACTTTTTGCCTCCCTGTAGCTCAGAGCCAGGCTTGGATAGCCCCAGCCCTGCCCCAACTCCTCCTCACAGCTGTCTGCTTGGAGGTGGATGACCGAGGAAGGAGATGGGCTGAGGTGTTCCCAGCCTGGTTCCAAGTTGCAGGGGCACAACCCCCCCCCCACCCCAGGTGCTTTCTCCCCATGCCTGCTGGGGGGCAGGGATGGGCCAATAGGATGCGTTCCCACACCCTGCCCCCTCTACCCCTCTTGGAGGCAGACAGACGGGGAAAGAGAAAGGCTGGGGCAATCCCAGCCTGGCTCAAGCTGCAGGAAGGTGAAAAGCCCTCCAGTGGGAGCCCTCCCCCTGCATCAGGCAGACCTTGGTTGGGGGGCCCAGTGCAGGGGGGCTGAGGGGGGAATTTCATTCCCACACCCCTGCCCCTCTTGGATGTGGACAGCTGGGGAAAGAGTGGAGCTGGAGTGATCCCAGCTGGCTCAAGCTCTGGGGAGAGGAGGTAACAAGCCCCCCCCAAGGGGTGCTTTCCCCCCCATGCTGGGCAGACCCCAGTTGGAGAGGCCAGTGCCAGGTGGAGGGGGGTGCATTCCCACCCCTACTCTTCTATCTGGACAGCTGGGGAAGGGACAAGGGTAGGATGATCCCAGCCTGGCTCCAAGCTGGTGGGAGGGGAGCAAAAAGGCCCCCAGTGGGGGCCTTCCCCCATACCCTGCAGACTCTGATTACCAATGATTACCAATCAGGCCTGGGCTGCTGCTGAGCTGAGTTTAGCAGCCTTAGACAGCCCACCCATGGGTGTAGTATACATGAGTGCCCTTAGGCTCCTGGCCTGGGCCAGTGCAGGATTTTGCCTGTCTTGGCCACCCAAACACTGAATAGCTGTTCAGTCTGTTACTGGTTCAATCTACATAGCTTAGAAAAAGCTGCAAAGATTGAATTGATTTTGCTTCGGGTTTTTTGAATCTATGTACTTAGCCTATATAACCCCTGGCTGATTCACAAACCTTTTGCAAGAGCCATAAAACTTAATCCCAGGAATGATCCACATTGTACTACACTTTTATTCTCAAGTGTAGATGTAGGAAAAGAAGGGTGCTGACAGATGTGGAAAAAAAACAACAACCCGGCAACTTTAGCAGAAGAGGAAGTACATTAGTTTGACCCAGCTCCCCAGCATCTGTATTGATAGGGCGCTTCAGCAGAGCTTTTTGGCATTCTTATCTAATAGTTGATTGAATCAACAATTCAATCAACTATTAGATAAATTCAATCAACTATTAGATAGAAGTGCCAAAAAGCCCTGCTGCAGCACCGGAACTATAAAGGCATTGGGCGAGCCAGGTCAAACTAACACAATGTCTTCTGGGCACACACTGCGCTTAGCCCAGGGGCACACTGACCTAAAAGCAAAGCACCAGTTGTTTTTTTTCCCTGTATCTGTACACGCCCTATATGTCTGTCAGCTTGGATTCCACTTAAACTGCTCCTTCTTCCTGTAATAAAAGACTTCAGCATGTATGTCAAAACTCAGCCAGGTGTATGCCAGGGAGGACCGTCCAACAGCAAAGTCAATACCTCAGATTAGCAGGTATAGCAGGGATTCAGGGCTTTTACGGTCTGTGTAAACACATCTGGATGCTATTCAAGTCTGAAGATATATTGCTTCAAGAGGTGATAATTTTTAAATCATTCAATATGTGTGGGGTTTTTATTTTTAAAAGGCACAAGACTTCTTTAGCCACATCAATACCTGCCTGAATTTGATTCTGTATTAAATGTCTTACATTCTTTGTAAAACTTGTTTAAACTACTTGGATTGACTATGCTTGCAGTTATTGTTTCTCATAATGAAACAAAACATAACACCAATAATTCTCACTTGAAAAAACAAGAAAAACAGCAAGTTTACATTTGGCTTTGTTTTCAACACCATAACGAGTTTAGATATTTGGCAAGCAAAAGAGGACATAAACAGAAATTTGGGTACTTGCCATTCTTCTACAGACCTAAAATAATCCAGAGTATCAACTCTTAAATAATAAGGAAGAAAAAATTATCACATAGCTAAAATTCTTATGCAAACCTTATCATTTCTGCATTGATTTATCTTTTCTGGCATCCATTACAATCATGTCACTTCCATCCAGGTCTTACATAATGCAGCTGCTAATATCATCTTCATTGCCTACTGTTCTCATATCCTCCCCGCAAACTTCCAAAACTGCATTCTACCCTTCCAGCCCATCAAATTTATACCTCTTGTCCTTGTCTTCAGCTCTTCACAACTATTGCCCCTACTAGTTTATTAGATCCTGGATCTTACCAAATTGCTGCCCTATTCCTGGTCTCCTCCTCCACCCCCCCCACAAAATGGGATATAATTCTAGAGTTTTGTAGTCTCATGCAAATCATTTCCCAAAAATTCCAAAATAATCATTGCAAAGCCCTCTTATCACTCAAAGCCATGAAGTTGGCATAGTTCATTTATGAATATCTAGTCCTTTTACTGTATTAGAAATTCTGATGAATACACCACATAAAACTGTGTGAAAAACTGCCTCTTTTAATGATGGCAGGAGAATTAAATATAAAACTACCTCCAGAAAATTATATTCACAATTTTCATTTTTAGAAGCTACAGCACTCCGTTTCAGTTTGCCCCTAATAAACCTTCCCTACTACAAAGAGCTGATTCTTTAGAACACAATTCAATACAACATAGTTTATGGCTTCTACCACACACAAGCTTCATAGAGCCTGCAGATGTTGGCTCTGCAACAAGCAAAACTAGTCAGTAGAAAGTCTGGCTGCCAGAAAATCCCCCTGTCCCCAGTAAATTTCTGTTTAGAAGTTACAGAACTGAATGGAAAGCAAGGAAAAGTATGTAAATGTTTTCCTAGTCCCCTTCACCTTCCTGTTTGCAGATTCTTGGGATTATTTATTTCACATACCCAAACCATGCTGTACACATGGCCATATGCAAAAAGATAGTTAAATAGCTATACAATATAAGGCCATGATCATAAGAAAATGCCTTGCACTATAGTGCTAAGGGTGATGACTGTCCTTCCCCAAATGAGCTCAGACCTGAAGAAGGATGCATTGTTTCAAACACCTTATCTAAGTCTATCCCATCATGCAGTTGGTTCAATAAAAGATATCACGCACAAAAATCCTTGACTCTTGCATATCTCCTGGACTAACACAGTTATAACATCACTCCAAAACTACCACAAGGAAAAATAGGAGTATAGCTTGCAGGGCAATGGTTCTTCTGCTCTGTTCAGCACTGGTGAGACCTCTCTTGGAGTAATCTGTCCAGTTTTGAGTAACGCACTTCAAGGAAGATGTGAACAAACTAGAAAGAGTCCAGTGGAGAAAAGCAAAAATGGTTAGAGGTCTAGGAAATCTGACTTTTAAGGAAAGGTTGAAAGAACTGGGATTATTTAGTCTGATAAACAGAAGAATGAGGAGGGATTTGAGGACAGTTAAAAAGAGGATGTTAATAGCGTATTATCTGTGGCTGCAGGGGAAAGGACAAGGAGTAATGATAGATAGTATGAAGAACTTCCTCACTGTGAGGATAATTAAGCATTGGAACAGGCTCCTCAAAGATGCTGTGGACTCTTCACCCTTGGAAATTTTTTGGAGTAGGATGGAAAACCCTTCTCCAGAGTGGCTTAGATCAGGGTCAGTAAACTAATGATCTGTGGGATGGATTCAACCAGTGGAACCATTTTATCTACCCCTCAGACCCAAGAGGTTTCTGCAACACTTTGGCAGTGGAGGTCTTCACTGGTGCAGGATCCAGACAGCAGTAAAAACTGGCAGTGGTGGTATTGTGGGTGCCAGTGGGGGGAGAGAGCAGTGATTGCAGCTGTGATGTAGATTGGATTGGAAGCATCTGACACTCAAGGATCTGGGCTCTGTCAAAGTGGCCTTCTCATTCCAAAATGTTGAGGGCCCTTTGTTTATACAGCAGGAGGTTTTATAGTAGCTAGCTAGGGTCAGAAGGGACCTGAGCAGATCATCTAGCCTGACCCCCTGTCACAGGCAGGAATGAATGCTGGGTTCACAAGACCCCGGACAGGTGATCATCTAACCTCTTTTTGAATTTACCCAAGGTAGAGGTGAGGACCACTTCCCTAGGAAGTTGGTTCCAGATTCTGGCCACCCTAACCATAAAATATTGCCTCCTGATCTCTAACCTAAACCTATTCTCCATCAGCTTATTACCTTCTGAGGTCCCTTCCAGCCTTAGATTTCAGTGATTTCTAAGGGCCCAATAAAGCTCTATATACACCTCCAAATTCTTTCCCAATAGACCCTCATTTTCCCCACAATGATTGAGAATTCGGGGGTCAAACTAACCCTTCGCTTACCCACTCCTCTCCTTTAACCACAGGCCATTTATATCAATCTGGCATAACTGCTATCTGCTCCAGGAAGGAGCAACCTTGGAGTTTCTACTACAGCATTCCACAATGGTCAAAATGGAAAAACCCCTCTCCACAGACTAAGGAATAGCCTCTGTTGCTCCATAGCCCAACAAACTCACTAACTTTCCAAACTGCTACAGAATGATTCAGACAAAAGCATGACACTTCATGAGTAGCCCTCCTGAATATACTGTCTGAAGAAAAAAAAAAAAAAAAAATCAATAAATACAGGTTGCAAAGAGGCACTGTTTTCTGAAGCAATGACTCAGCTCAGCAACAGAGGCAGCCAAGCCACAGTGGTAATACGCCATTTAATTCAGCAACAGAAAGAGGTCAGGGGGACAAAAAAGAAAGGCGCTTCTTAAAGAATAAAAACAAAGGCCCCTAACATGCATTAAAGTTATGTTGTGATTGATGTGTTAATTGCACCATAAATAGTAACACTGCCACATTTTCAGCCAATTTGTAGCTCCACGTAACCCCCCCCTTCCCAAGTGGCAAACCAGCCACAAAGTTATTCCACAAAAAATGTATAACTTCTTTGTGGCTCATCTGTATGGCTACAATTAGCTGGCAGCATCAGCATGGAAATGGGGGTTAGCATCAGGACCAGGGCAGCTTTGGTCCCAATGTCAAAAGCTGGCTACCAGAAGACTGGGTTGCAAGGGTCCCTGGTATGGGGAGCTGAGAGGCACCCATCACTGAAAACCTGGCAACCCTTAAGACTGGCAGCCTTTCCTATCTCCCAGGGTCCTGGTGTCCCAGGACATCCAAAAGTGACATGTGCAGCTGAGCTGTCCCAGGGCTGGGCCAACAATCAAGTTGATTGTCAGGTCCAGGTCTTGAATGAAACCCAAAACTGTTGAGGTCAGGTCTGACAATAAGCTGATTATTAGACCTGCCCCTGCTACGCTAGCTAGCACCATGTCCAAAAGGGACCTGGGGGTCATAATTGACCATAAAATTAATATGAGCCACCAACGTGATGCTACAGTTAGAGCAAACAATACGCTGGCATGCATCAACTGATGCATCTCAAGCAAAACTAAGGAAGTAATTCTCCCACTCCACTCGGCATTGGTGAGGCAGCAGCTGGAGTAATGCATCCAATTCTGGGCGCCACACTTCAAGAAGGATGTGGAGAAGCTTGAGAGAGAGTCCTGAGAAGAGCCACACATCATTAGAGGCCTGGAGAGCAAGCCATATAAGGAAAGGCTGGCAGATATGGGACTGTTCAGCCTAGAAAAGAGAAGACTTCAGGGGGATTTGGTGGCAGCTTACAAATATATCAGGGGTGAGCATCAGGGACTAGGCGAACAACTACTCACCAAAGCACCCCAGAGGAAACCCGGGAGCAAGTCATAAACTCCATAAGAAGGTTTCAGACTGGGTATAAGGAAAAACTTCTTCACGGTTTGTGTGACCAGACTCTGGAATAGACTCTCAGTGGGGGTGGTGCAGGCACCTACCCTGGAGATCTTCAAAAGGAGACTGGACACACACCTTTCTGGGGTTATTTGACCCCAGCAGTCTTTCCTGCTGAGAGCAGGGTGGGGCCTGACTCGATGATCTCATGAGGTCCCTTTCAGCCCTAAACACATGTGAATCTGTGACATCCTGGGGACTTGAACTGACCCAGGGAGATCAGGGCTGGGTTTAACCATAAGCTGATTGTCAGACTCCGCCCTAATAGCCACAGGTCTCATACCCTCCTGGATCTGGCAGAACTGGTCCAAAGATCAGCTGATTGTTAGACCCAGCCTAACAGCCCTGGGTCAGCTGACTGCTGGACTCACCTCAGCGGCCCAGGGTCTTGAACTGACCTGGGATTGTCCAGGTTAGGCCTGACAACCAGTTGATTGTCAGACCTGACCCTGACAGCCCTGGGTCTCAAAATGGATACAAAACTGTTGGGGCTGGGGCTGACAATCAGCTGAGTGCCAGACCCCACCCTGACTGCTTTAGGTCTCAAATGTGCAGGGGGCTGTGCACAGCCCTGGGTCTGGTACAGAACCACCTCCAGCCTGATCTGCAGAATCATGTTGGGGGCAGATTAGCAGTGGCATGATTGGGATTGGTGGAATTTTATGGTATGTGTAGAAGTCATACTGGTACCCTTGGTGCTGCAGTTGCTATCTGATGTCTAGTCTCAGTGTCCTGCTTTACTCTCCTACTACACCTTGATGGAAAACAGATATACCAAGAAAGAACACAGGGCTTGGGAAGTGGCCTTCCTAATAAGCATTGGGGTAGTGACCATGGGTCTCTTCACAGGGCTCCTATCTCCCCTTCATCCTGTCCTGACCACACCTATGACATCCTGGACATCCGTGTTACTCCAGGTTCTCCTTCCCTCTGTTGTTCTGATTGGTCCCATGGTCACAAGCTTCCCACTGCCCCTTTAACTGTCTCATCTTGGTTGTCTCTAGTGGAATGACATTCCCCTGCCCTCACTTGGTTTCAGGTTGTTAGCTCTTAGTTCTGTGAATGCTAAGATGCAACCAGCTGGTAGCCAACTCTTAATGGCTGACCCTCACCTCCTCAGGGTCCAAGCCTCCATATGTCTCTCCCTGCTTAGGCATACATCCACTGAATCACAGTCCTGCATGGAGTTTCTCTTCCCTGGGTTCCCTCTGGGTGGGAGATGAGTAGGGGGTAGAATTTATCTTCTTTCCCGCAGCTCCTCAGTCTGGCTTCTCCTGCCTTGCTTTCTGCAAGCAAAACCCTTCCCTGGTTCGGCACTCACTCACTTCCTCCCCTCAGACATCACCACCATTCCTTGATCCCTGGTAAGTATTTGCATCTCCAGAGTCTGGCTGGTCACTGCTTCGGTCCTGCTTTCACCGTTTGTTGCGGTCCTGATCTCGCCTGCTGGCCCTTGCCCCAGGGGCACTCAGTCCTCTCTCCCCATGTCCCTTTTACCTTCCAGCTCCTCCCCCAGGAGCCAATCTTCCCTGGCCCTGCTCCCACATGCGGCTCCACCAGAGCCTGGGCAGAACTTCATTGGGAACACCTGGGTTCCTGATGCTCCGTGCTGTCCTGCCTTTCTCACCATGGTCCAACCGCAGGTAAGTTTTCTTCTCTCCACTCTGGGTGGCATGTCTCCTTTTCCCCCAGTAACAGGCACTGTAGTGAGTGCCCTGTTGCAGTATAGTATGGCAGGAGGCACAATGGCTGGGATGCAGCATAAGATTCTTCCAATCCCAATCGTGTCATTGCTTGAATGTCTGCCAGGGGCCAAAGAAAAAGCTTCAGTTTCTGCAACATAAAATGCCTTCAGAAACTGCCAACCCCTTGTGGAAACATTTTCTGTAAATCACAAAACAAGCCAGGACTTAAGCTTAAGGTCATTGGAAATTTTTCCCTCCTTCCTTATCACCAAAGTTCTGGTCTATCAAAATATACAATATGGATCACTGAAGCTGACTTGACAGATCTTCAACAGTTAAATAGTTCCAGTCCCCTCACATTGATCTTTGAGTTTATCTATGTCTTGTGTATCTCTCTTTAGCAACAGAAGCAGAAGCAAAAGCTGTTTCAGACTCAAAAACAATCTTGGAAGTACTTTCATTTAAAAAATATTACCAGGGCAAAACAGAGAAAATAAACCTCAAAAGACAAATCAGTAAGAACAGCTTTTGCCAAAAAAAAGCCTGATTCATTCTTTGATAATATTTAGCTATTAAAGATGACTCTGTTGAACTAACATGCTAATTTCTATAGTTACTGCCTGGCATGCCAATAGAAAATTAGCAAACATTACATAAAATAAGAACTGACTGACTGACAGATCTCAAAAACTTATTGTCACTGAAAAATCATTACTGAATGATTAAAATAAAAACTAACCCTTCAACACTTTCATTAAAGATCTGGAAAGATTGCAGAGAATAAGGACTGGCAGAACAATAAATAGTTAGTAGAAAAAGACAGACATACAGAGTGGTAAACTGATCTTCTGAAACAAAATGTGCTTCACTATGACACTATGCATTTGCTGATATCTAGCAACACAAAATGCAGGCCTAGCCTAAAGAACAAGGGGTTGCATCTTGGTAAGCAGTCACTACAAAAATATTTAAGGATCATAGTGAACAAACAACTCAGTGCTGGCTTCCAGCTGGGCGCTAGCAATAAAAGGTTTATGCAGACCTTTGAGGTATACACAAGCAAGGAGAAAAATGATTTTCTCTCTATATAAGGTACTAACTAGTGTGCGCCAAACTGGAAAACTGCATATATTTCTGGTGTCCACATTTGAAAAATGATGTTGAAAAATTGAAGATGGTGCAGAAAAGAATGACAAAGATTAGTGCAGGCTGGAGAAAAAGCCTTAGAGATCTCAACTGGTTTAGCTTATCAAAAAGAAAAATGAGGGATGCAAATTACAGATGTATAAGTATCTTCAAAGGCAGAAAATCCCATAGAACTGGACCATTTGTATCCTAGACCTTTGCAACCTGCTTAATCTGCAGTAGACTGCTAAATTAAGGACAACCCACTCAGCTGTTCATTGCAGTTACACTTCAAGGTGTGCCATTTCTCCACTCATCTGAATCTCATCCATTGGCCCAGCCAGCTAACTGAAAGACAGACACCCTTTGAAATAAAAGTCATAGCAAAAAACTGGAGCTCTTCTGCAGCCTCACACCTGTTTTCTGCAGGTTTGTATGCCCCCAGTTATTAAAAAAAAAAAAACCAAACAAAAAACCCCTCATCGTTGTAGGGACTAAGGAACATAACACTGTGAAGTAGCTGGGTTTTACTATTCCAGCTAATGTATTAGGGAGTTCAATCCAGTGGAGCAAGGTATAAGCAGCAGCAATTCTTGGAGACCAAAGCCAGACAAATTCAAATTAGAACTAAGACACAACATTTTAACAAGAGTTCTTATACCCCCTAAACAGGGGTTGACAACCTTTTGCCATTGAGGACCACAGCTTGCAACCATGCACACCCCCTCCATGGGTCACACCCCACAACTCTCTCATGATCAGCAGATCCTGCAAAAGGAATAGAGAGAAAAAGGCAAGTGCTAAGACCTTGGGGATGCTGCCTCTGCAACAACAGTGAGAATAAACTGAACACGACAGGCAAGAGGACCCAGACAGCACCTCCTCTCCTGCCACAGCTGGAGGATGCTACCAATTCCATGAACTGCCATGGGCCAGATAGAGCCCATGGGCCATAGGTTGCCAGCCCCTCACTAGAAGGGCCTACCAAGGGCCTTCAAACCAAGCCTGAATGCCTTTCCAGAGAGTAAACACAAGTCAAGTCATAGTCAAAAAACAGTTGTTGGTTCACTACACGAGTCATGGATGTAACTTAAAAAGAAATATACAGGAGTCAAGATAAAAGATTTCTTTCAGGTAGGTATGGACCAATATATGTTTTAGCTGCTTTTAAAAGAGTGGTGGGGAGGGGTTGGAAGCTGCTGCTCAGGGGTATGCATCAGTTATATTGCAACTGTTAAATCTATATGATTCTGTAGGCCAGTGGTGGGTAAAATACGACCTGTGGGTTGGATCTGGCCCGTGGAGGGACTAAGTCCCGCCCGCAGCAGGTCCCTCAGTCCTGCCCAGCCCAGGCACCACTGTGTGTGCAGCAGGGCTGGGGTGGCTCTGCAGCTGGACTCCATTTCTAAGCAGCCCAGGTGGTGGTGGCTCCTCCCCAGCCACATGGAGATTGGCAGGAACCCATGCACACAGCCCCGGTCTGGGCCTGGCCCGTCCCGCACCCACTCCAGAACCACACGCCCACGATGAGCAGCAGCAGCTGGGCAGAAGCTGCTACTGGGAGCAGGGGAAAAGTGGCCACCTCCCTCTCACTGCCTCCAGGACCCTCTTGCTGCAGCTGCCCGGAGCTCATGGCTGGGCTGCCCTGTGGCTCTTTTCCACTGCCATGACCACTGCCACCAACACTGCCTCTGGGTCACCTAGCGGGTTAGCGGTGGCAGTGGAAAGGAACTGCAGGGCAACCTGGGCGCGGGCTCTGGACAGCCGCAGCAAGAAGGGCCCTGCAGCAGTGAGGGGGAGGTGTCTGCTTTTCCCTTGAGCCCAGCAGCAGCTTCTGTCTGGCTGCCACCACTGCCTATTATGGGTGGGCTGGTCCAGAGCAGGTGCAGGGTAGGCCGGGGCCAGGGTTGGGGCTGTGCACATGGGTCTCGGCTAGTCTGGAGCTGGTCTGCTCTGGCTGAGGCACATTGGGGCCATGCACTCAGCTGCTGCTGGGAGTTGGTAGCAGCAGTGGTGAGGAGCCACAGGGCGCATGGACTCTGGGTTTGGTGAGCTGTTGCAGCAGGGAGTGGGGTGGTGACTGGCCCGCAACAGCTCTCCAAAATTGCCTATGTGGCTCACGTGCCCAAATAATTGCCCATCCCTGCTGCAGGCATGCAAGTTAGCTAAATCCCCTTCACTTTGACCCTGAGTGAAGCAGGGTTAAAGCTGGAGTAGTTTTACCATGCTTGTATCTCTACAGGACCATGTACATCAGGGCTCAGCAACATAAGGCCCCTGGGCCATATTTGGTTCGTGGAACCACTGGATCTGGCCTGTGGAGCCAGAGGGTTTTCTAGTACCTGTGCCCATGCCAGGTCCAGGCATCAAGGGCCTGCAGTAGGGCCAGGTGGCTGGAAGCTGCACCCTCACTGCTGCCACTTCCCCCAGTTCCCCGCTCCCTGACTGTGGTACAAACACAGCTTCTAGCCAGTGGGGAAATGAGCACTGGTGGGGAGGGTCAAAGGGAGGCAGTGTCAACAAGGATGCAGTTTACAGGTGCCTGGCCCTATGTAGCTCCCCAATGGCTGGAAGATGGATCTGTGCCCCAGCTGGGGAACTGTGGGGGAAGCAGATCCAAGCTTCCTGGCCTCAGTGTGGGTGCAGGCAGAGCCCCCGTGTCTGTCAAAGCAGAGCTGGGTTGTTCTGGCCTGCAGTTTATTAAAGGTTGCCGGCCCCTGGTGTAGATTTAATAGCTGTATTTTAGCAGCTTACATCAATATCCTCTGATATCAATACAATGCATCTGCATATAACCTATCAATTTATCCAGTAGTGCTACTGCCCCTCTGATTATTTCTGAATATTTCCCCTCCCATTTTGTCTGCAGTTCCCATTGCTTTAGTCTTTGCAGCCAAGTTCTGTCCTCAAAAAGATTTGCTGGCATATACTGACAAGGTGAACCTAAAGCAATCATGCTCGACTCAAAGTAGGGTCTGACTTGAGAAAGGTTAATTTAAACTTCACTAAAAAAACGCCATCTATTGGTAACCTTTACTATATTGGCCAACAACCAGCAAGTAGAATTGCCTCTTGAATTTTCTACATCCCATGGAGATTTGAGAGGATAAAATTCATTTTAGATTGTGAGACTATGTTCAGATGACCATTTAAGACAAATTCTTTACCATTTGCTCTGAAACACTTCAGTGATAGATGCAGTATATAGATCTAATTAGCCAGACAAGAGGTGCAAGAACTTCCACAGTCCATAGATGAACCACTTGCACCACAGTCCATAAGTAGACCAGTTTCAGTCACTTGTATAGAGAATATAATCTTTCATGCCTTTCATGTTATATGCCTGTAAATAGTTACTATATACATGGTAATAGTTGCTACATATACTGTTAATAAACAGTGTTGACAGTAATAAAATATGTGTTTTCATAAAAACAAGCCTACATATATGGTTCTTACCTGAAGGGTTTTTATAATCTGAAACACACTCATGTCTCCAAAAGGTAATGGCAGACCTCTCTCTGTTCTGCAGTCGATTCAGTCTTTCTGCTAGCCCTCCCCTATAGAGAATAAAGGAATGCTCAATTAAGCCAAGAATCAATATTCTAGTTTTGCCAAGTGACAGACCATAGGACAGATGAAATATTCACTCTGTCCCTCAGAGACAGATCCATACTGTAAAACTAAACTTTACAGAATAGCTCACATAATTCAAACCCTCCTACGATTACACTTACAATAAAATGTGTGCTGAGGGACAATATGCAAATTTTCATTATCTTGGTATTCAAAGTCTCAAGTCTCTCAATCCTGCCTATACCACAAGGAGTTTAAGTCTTCCCAACCTTTCTCTGCACTTACATTTTATTATTAAAAGACACTATCATAGGACAAATTTGAATTTAAGACAAACTCTATAGCTGAAACGCACCTCAGCCATAACTTTCAGCATTCTCTGACCACTGCGTACAGCAGAGTTTTCAGAATTGTCTACCTGTTGGTAATGAGCGAAAATATTCTTTTACCCATATTTGGCCCTCTAATTCATTTCAAAAGCTGGGTCAAGTGTGTAGTTTCAGTGGTCTGAAAACACTCCAGGCTGGAACTAATGCAGCATTCCCGAGGTGAAGACAAGAGGAGTGGCATCTAAAGCTCACACACTTAAGGTAATATCAAAGTGATTCTTGTACCCTGGACTTGGATTCAGAAAATGTGAGTTTTCCATGTTAGGAACAAAAAGAACTAGTGTGTACAAAATTGCCTGTGAGCTATTGTGTGGTTTGGGTTGTTTTGGGACTAACTTGAGTATTTTTTTCTTCGCCTTTAACTTGGCTGTTTTCACATTTATTCACATGAGAATCCACTTGCAAAACACACTTCAAATAAACTTAGCCATTCAGATGAAACCTGTACTTAATTTGTAAGTCACATACACAAGGCAGGAAGACAAAGAAGGATTACCTGTGCACACAGGCAAAGATTTATTTTCTGTAAGTAAAGGAGCCTAAGTTGCTTGGTAGGTCTAAAGTTGCAAATGTGAAATTGGGGAGGACTGGAGGTTAAGAAACTGATAGCAAACTATGAAGATTAAGTAGTTCCAGTAGTCAATTAAAATATGTCCCAACTTGGTATGCCTAAAAGGAATTTTCATATTATCATTGTTTAGTAGTCCGTATGAAATGAGCAGTTGGTTTAAGTGCAGTTCCCAGCCGACAACTATCCAAATCACAAAATCTCCATTATAAGAGAAACTATCAGGTACCATTTGGTGAAAGTCTCAGCAGAGAGATCAAGGCAGGGAAGAAAAGTGAAAACCCAAATTACATGAAGGTTTGGGGCTGATGGTTAAAGACCATTGGTAGGTAAATCAGTACTGAAAAAAGCTTTCACTGCTACAGCCCTTGCTAGACCAGTTATGTGAGAAAGTAAAGGCTAGTATCGAATATCTTCACAACAACAACAAAAAATTACTGATCCACTTCTCATTGCACTATGAAACTGATGTTTGGGAAGAATTCAAAAAACAAACCACCATTTGAAAAATATCATCATAGGGCTCCCATGGGACTCACAAATGAGCATAAAAATCAAGTTTAAACATGCTTTAGACTTAGTTGCAAATAAGCCAGGCCAGCAAGAACACAGCCAACTTGTGTACACCCAACTTTTCTGTCTGCATAGGCTTGAACGTATTCTTTTAATGCTGTTCTAGACACTTTCTCCTTAAACACACAAATTGGTTTAAGCTGCTTTAGAACCTGTACTCTTAAAAGTAAATTAGTTAAATTTGTTTTTTAATTGCTGCATAGTCAGGGTTTCTTAGCAGCATATTATTATGGCAATTTGGTTAGGTATGGTAATGCATAAAATAACTAGTTGCAAAAAGGCTTGGGTTTCTGATGAAAGGTGACTGTACAATAAAATACACCTATACTAGCACCTGTCTTCCTTTACCATACGTAGAATTCTTATCACACAAATAAAACACTTTGCCTGTTTAAGCAATGCTAAGAAGCTATCCTCTTACAAAAGGTCCCCATACAGAAGGGCCATGCCTACAGATAAGAACCTCCCAGCCTCCTCTTCCTTCCCCACACAGATTAACTGTATTGCATCCAATTGACCAGTAATTCTGTCATTCTGTAGATCCACCCATAATCTCACCCATGAGAAGTACTGTCAGCCTCCACACAAATTCTGCATCATGCAAGCCTGGAAACAAAGAGCCACACAGGTTATTTCACATGGCAAAAATATAACACTTTTTCTGTGTTTTAGGTCTGATATGCCCAGAAAGGATAGGAATGAATATTTCTCTCTCTGTCAAGCATACCATCGCTAAGTGTCAGGGTTCATGAAGACCGCAACTTCATATTCCCTTTCTCTAGCAACCCTTCATTAAGCTACTATTTATTCATTTCCATCCTTTAAGGATAAATAATTGGTCCTCGGACTTACAACACAATTGGTTCCTGAAAACTGGGTCCTAAGTCGAAACGTTGGAACTCGGAACCAATTTTCTCATAAGAAACAATGTTACATATGGGGGATTGGTTCCTCAACCAAGACCCTATTTTCACCAAAAATACCCCAGAATTTTGTACTTAATGTAGCTATATTACTCATCTGTAATTGATCAATGTATTTATATTGTAAATAGCAATCACACTGATTTGGAAGGACTTCTTTGAGGCGACTTTGCTGGACTTTTTGAAAGTCTCTTGCTTGGACTTTTTGAAGGGCTCTTGGTTGAATTCTTCTCAGAAGTCTTGGCTGCAGGTTTTTCTGGAGTCTTGTCTGCTTTCTTAAAGAAAGCATCCAAGGAAGTTTAGACAGAAAAAGGAAGTTTTGTGCCCCTGCACTGCGCAAAACCCAGGTCAAAGCTGCATGCAGTGCAAAGGCTGGAACAGGCTCCAGTGCTGTGCTGGTGTTGCTCCTAGCACCTTGAAGTAGTTCCCACATGGCACCAGGGTAGGTGCTGGTCTCACTCACAATTCCCGCATGGTACTGGAACCTTGTACTGGCTCCAGTGTGATCCCAGGCACTGAGACTGCAAATCAGCAGAGCTGGTACAAGATTCTGGTGTAGTACCATCATCTAAATTTAGATTGTAGTAAACATTGTGCGACTTCACAAAAAACTTTCTAAGTTGTATTAGGCAGACAAGGTTCTTTGCATAGATGCGATATCTTTTATGAGACCAACTAAATAGTTGGAAAAATTGTTCTTTGCAAGCTTTGGGGCACAAAATGCCTTTCTTCAGGCATAGGGAGAGTCTGCAGGTGTTGTGTGTGCTGGGTTGACTAGAAGCCAATATGCAAAATGCAGGCCTGTGAAAATGCAAATGCGTGGCAGCAAGGTTCAAAGGGAACAGGGGACAATAGGTGTGAGACAGGTAGTTGGGGAAGGAGGAGAAGCTGATGGAATATAGCTGGTAAAACGCAGATGGGTTACCTGGAGTTATCAGATGGCAGGGGGGTTATAATGTGCCACAAATCAGGGGAAATATCATGACCACTAAGGTGGTTTTCCTAGTTGCAAGGTAAGATCACTTTCTTGGCAAGGGGTAGTACCATGACCGAGGTAATGCACAGTTAACCTCCCACTTTCATTTTCAGTGGGAAGATGTTGGTTATATGTCAACTTTATGAAAATGGAAGACTCTTCCCTAGCTTGCTCCTGCAGCCATACGGCTGAGGGCAAGCGAAACTCAGAAGCATCTGAACCCCAAGCCTCCAAGCTTGGGCCTGCATGTAGGATGCTTGCCAAAGGATTTGGAAGCATCTGAAGTCCCAGGTAGGTATGGAGGATGTTTGCAAGGCCACAAATTGTTTTTGAATGACTCAAGAATTTGGAATTGATTGGGCTGATTTGACTTGGAACACGAAAAGTTTTCCTTTAAAAAAAAAAATAAAATCCAACGTCTATATTTAGTCTGTGATGTTTTTTGTATCCAGTAGATTTATGAAGTGAAGTCCATAGGCTTGTCTACAAAAGGTGTTTTGTAAATTCCCTTTGAGGATTAGAACTGAAAGACTGAAGAGAGAGTGGCTGTCTTATGAGAAGTCTGCACCCACAGGTAAATAGGTATTTTTGTCTTTGATAGATTTCCAGTGTGCGTTCATTCTGGTACACAGTTGTTGTTTGGTTTCTACTTCATATTTTCCATCAGGACATTTAATACACTGGATTAGATATATTACATTTCTGGAGGTACAGGTGTGTTATCCAGGAATGCTGATGGTTCTGTTGTTGGGTGTAGTTATTGTGGGGGTGGTGGAGATGTGTTGGCAGGTTTTACATTTTTTGTCCCAGCATGGTCTGGATCCATTCAGCATGCTTTGGGCCATAGAAATTTTGCTTCTGGTGATGAGGTTGGTGAGATTCGGTGCTTGTTGAAAGGCTAGGATAGGTGGTTCTGGAAAGATCTCTTTAAGAGTTGGGTCTTATTCTAGTATAGATTGAAATTGTTTGATGATTTTCTGTATAGCAGGGGTGTCCAACCTTTTTGAATGTGGGGCCGGATCATGAACTTTGTATCACCCAGTGGGCCGGCGAGGCATATTCAAAGACCTCACAGGAAGTGGTATCACATCAGGAAGGGATGTCACGTGACCTTTGACACCAATGAAGTTGCAGGAAGTAACAATGAAATGAGTCTGGAAATGTGGTTTAAAATCCAAAATAAAAACACTATAAAAGCAAGAATGAAATAATACCAAACACTTGACTAAAATAAACACTTTCACTTCTACTCACTTCTCAGTGAATGAAAGAAGCATAATGCAAGTTGACAGATTAAATGTGGAAAAGATATCAGCCAGAGTAGAAACTAATCAAAGCAACAAAATATGGGCATTTTTGAGAATAATCTTCAAGAAGATTTACTTTTATTGAATTAATAACTTGTTAGTAATACATCTTTAACAAGTAGTAACAAGTTGAACCCCCAATCCCGCAGAAAGAGAAACAGAAGCAAACACAATCCAAACACTGGACAGTATTTTTACAAAGATTTTTCCCTGCTCCAAATTTACGTTGGAGCCCAGATCGTTCATGCTCTACTCTTGAGCATATTGTTCAGTCTTAAAGGAGCATACAGCACAGCTGCAGGGGGCTCAGCCACAGCTTTCCCTCCCTGGTGCAGCCCGGCCAGCCCATCCTGCCCCTATCAAGCGGTGGCTTCCCCAGGTGCTGCTGCACTTTCCCCCTACCTGTGCCAGCTGGTCCCAAAAGGCAAGAAGCTTCACCGCCGTTTCTGCTGGCTGGTGCTGACCCAGCTGGGCATCCCCAGCAGCACGTGGGAAGCCAGCTTCAGCCGCATGCTGCCCTGCCCAGCTGGGTTGGCACCGGCCAGGAAAAGCAGCATGCACCTGAAGCCAGCTTCGCACATGCTGCTGGGGATGGCAAGAGGCTGGCCAGGTCGGCGCCAGCCAGCAGAAGCGGTGGCGGAGCCGTGTGCCGCTCGGAACTGACCAGGGCAGGCAGGGGGAAAACGCGGCTGAGCCCCTGCCGCTCCGGCCGGGCTCGTCCCGTCCCGAGTGGCACATGGCCCCACCACTGCTTCTGCTGGCCAGTGCTGACCCGGCCGGGCTCCTCCTGTCCTCAGCAGCACGTGAGAAGTCAGTTTCAGCTGCATGCCGCTTTTCCTGGCCAGTGCTGACCCGGCTGGATCCGTACCATCCGGAGCAGCATGCGGCTGAAGCCGGCTTCCCATGTGCTGCTGGGGATGGGAGGAGGCAGGCCAGGTCTGCACTGGCCAGCAGAAGCGGCAGCGGAGCCATGTGCCGGTTGGGACAGGACGAGCCCGGCCGGAGCAGCAGGAGCTCAGCTGCATTTTCCCCCTGCCTGCACCGGTCAGTCCCAAGCGGCACACGGCTCCACCACCGCTTCTGCTGGCTGGTGCTGACCTGGCCGGCCTCCTCCCATCCCCAGCAGCACGTGGGAATCTGGCTGCATGCTGCTCCGGATGGGACAGACCCGCCTGGGTCGGCACCAGCCAACAGAGGCGGTGGCAGAGCCGTGTGCTGCTCAGGACTGACCAGCACAGGCAGGGGGAAAGTGCAGCTGAGCCCCCTGCTGCTCCAGCTGGGCCCATCCTGTCCTGAGAGGCACATGGCTACTCTTCTTCCCACACGCACCAAGTCAGTAATGTCAAGCTGATGCGGTGCGTGTGGGAACCTTGTCCCTTCCCTAGCCCTTCAGCCGCCATTAGGAAGCTGCTGAAAGGCTGGGGGAGGGACAAGGGGTGGGAATGAAAGCAAACCATGTTTACTTTCGTTTCCCGTCGCAGCACCACAGACCACAGAAAATGCCTTGGTGGGCTGCATGGCGGCCCGTAGGCCGTACAGGTTCCAGGGAAGGATGGTATGACATAACTAATGATATGTGATTTGTGGGGATTTTCTTTTTGTACTGCAGCAATTCTTCATGTGGTATCTGGGCGGCTCCTTCAAAAATACGATCTCTCTCTCTGGAGGAGTATCCTTGTTGGATGGAAGCCCTTTTGAGATTTGTGATGTGACTATCACAGGTATTCTCCTCAGTGTAATTTCAGTTGTATCAGAGGGCTTGGCTGTATATTACAGCTTTCTTGGTGTATTTAGGGTGATTGCTGGTTTTGTGTAGATATGTATGTTGGTCTGTGGGTATTTTGTATATGGGGGTTTGTATATTTACCATTCTGGATGTTAATCATAGTATCTAAAAAGGAAATATTGGTGCCGAAGCATTCAAGACATTGTCTGATGGATGGGTGAGGATTATTGTATTTGTGATGGAAATCAATCAGAGACAATAGGTTTTCCAAATGATGAAGGTGTCATCCATACATCTGAGCTATAGCGTGGTTTTGATGGTGCAGATCTTCAGGAATTCTTCTTCCAGGTGGGCCATGAAAAGGTTGGCATATTGTGGGCCATTTGGGTGCCCATAGCTGAGCCTGTGGTCTGGAGGAAGTGGTGGTTACTGAAACTGAAGTTACCGTGTATGAGGGTGAAGTGTATAAGTCCATATATCTTTAGGTTTGTACTCTGCATTGTAATCTTGCTCTTGTAGATATTCAAGTCAGGCTGAGCTACTACATTACATACATTTCAACTTCCTCTTCACTCCCACAGCTGAGCTGTACTTTTCTTTCCCATTTCCAGTTATTTCTGTTTCTTCACCAGCCTTAAATGTCTGCCAAACATTACCATGTCCCATGTGCATCTCACCCCTTGCCTGCCTTCCCGCCCCCCCCTGCTGATTAGTGGAGTGCCCTGCCACTCCCCCCTGATCATCAAGGAAGCTAAAACCATGGTTTTACACATGGCACCCTTTCTGCCTTCCTGCCAGTTAGCAGCAAACAACAGGGCCACGTGGGGCCCCTCAGTGGCAGGAGGGGAAAATGGTGCCATATTTAAAACCGCAGTTTTCACCTCCTCACTGATCAGAAGCAAGCAGCAAGCAGGTCCCCTCTACCAATCAGTGGGAAGAGGTGGGGGCATGGGGAAATCTGCAAGATTAAAGGAGCCACAGCACACCCTACTTCCACCATGAATTCAGTAGGTCCCTACCAATGAACTATCTGGTAAATCACAAGCCTTTTGGCACTGGATTAGTAGCATGCATAGTGTGCACTACGCACAAGTATAAAAGGGCTGCTTAAAAGTTTATAGAGTACCTGTGCTAAAATTTGCAGCAGTTTCCAAAAAGGTAAAATGCACCAGTTCTGGATTAGTTAAGCTAATGGGTGCTAGATGCAAATTACTACAGCTATGTTTATTTCAAGGTCACTGTTTTCAAATTTGCTCGTCTCTTCCATGTGCTCAGGGAAAGCAGTCTGACAGAAAGGAGGGAAGAGGCTGCTGGGGGAAGAAGTTGAAGGCGGGGGTAGAAGGCAAAGGACAAGAAGGCTACCTGGCCTCCCAGATCTATTTTCCCAGATGTAGCAGTGGGAAGGGAACAAAATTCAAGGCAAACCTCCAATAGCATTCTATAACCGGAAAATTATAATAAAATTATAAAATTTTTCTAGGGGTGCACCAACAGAGATGTTTGGGGCCAATACTAATAGCCAATTTTTAAGGAGGCATATCAGCTGATAATGATCCAATTTCCAATACCAGCCCAGCAGCTTGGAGAGCTGCGTGCAGCTGGTAAGTCTAGCGTGGTGGAAGGGACATGAGGGGGCAGATCAAGGCCCCCGTGATGAGACAGGATCAGGCTGGGGCAAGCGCGGGACAGAGCCGCGGCTCATCCAGGGAGAATAGTGGGGGGAGCTCCTGCAGCTGTGCACTATGAGGACATGGGGGGGGGGGCATATGCCCCCAGTTCTGTGTAGGGCTGCGCAGGGCTCTTCCCACCTTGCCCCACCCCACCCCGTGCAGATCCGGGGACACATGCCCCCCCCCATACACACACACCCTCCCGGATGAATGGCAGGAGCAGCAGCAGGAGCCGCTGGACAAGTGGACAAGGGCCGGACCAGCAGCTCCTGGATGAGCAGCGCACAACAGCGGGAGCCACGCCTCCCCCTCACCCTGGACGAGCCACGGCTGTCCCATGCCTGCCCCACCCCAACTGAGCAGTGCTTTCCCCAGTCCCTACCCCACTCCTCCCTCATCCCGGAGGCCTTGATCTGTCCCACCACGCCTCTTCCCTCCCCCCTCCCCTTCCACCACACCAGGCTTATCAGCTGCACAGAGCTCTCCAAGCTGCTGGGCTGTGCTCCTCACTGCCTATGTGATGTGCTGTGACTGCGCGTGCATATGCACACATGGACATTTATCAGCTAAATTATCACCCATATCAGGCCAATTTCCAGTACGATCAATTTTCTTTATATTGGTGCCAATCCAATATTGAACCGATGTATCAGACTAAAATTTTCCATATACAGACTCTGAGGGGGTCATCTTGTATTAGAGAAAATGTGGTAATTGTCCCCCAGGACTAACTTAAGTTTTGGTGTATTTAAGTTTACAGACAGCAAATGTCATGTTGCAGAATTAGATACGACTTTTGCAGAAAATGGAGTTGACAATTGGTACTTATATAACAAACAGCTTAATCTGAGATTCGTAACATATTGACTGACATTTCAACTTTGCTCAAGAAACAACACATTTAACATCAACAATTTAACATGTGCATTCCCTTAGCAACCCCCGTTATGCAGAAGTTATCCTGTCAAGCTGAACTGCCCATGATGCACTGCCCACATTTTTTATAACATTTTTCTGTGTTTAAATTTTATCCCAAGAAAACTCTGAAGGAGAGAATGACCATATGTAAATCCTGGAAATCTGGGACATCCAGGAAATCTGGGACACTGCACCTTCCTTGTCCCCCCATCACAATTAGGCAGAGGCAGGGTTGCATGCCAGGCAGGCAGCGTTGCCTGCATGCAACCCGCTCTGTGCCACCCCAACTCGTGACCAGACTGCACCCCACCCCCTGCATTTTTGGGATATATGGTCACTCTACTTAAGGAGGGCTCTGATTTAAGAAGCAGAAAACCAAGTCCTAACTCAGTAGTAACAGGAAATTTTTGAAGTATTCCACTTAAAACTTTAATCAAAGCCAGGGCATTTGTAGTGCCAATGTACAAGAAAACAAGATTTATGCTGTGAGGTGTTCAGCACCTGTGTACACTTAAAATCCAAAAACTGGAGGGCAAGAATTGCTTTTCTTCCTAGCTTCTAGGAATACCAATAATCACAGCAGGCTCATCAATTGTATCAGGTGTATTTCAGAATTCACAGTTCAGCTGTAACCATCTCCTTTCATTGCAATAACAGGTCCTCAGTAACCAGAAGTGATGGCTGAATGATCCCTGAAAGAATGCTGCACTGCATGTAGATTCATACCAGTCAGAGGACAGTGCACAAATAAACTATAATCCATCCTTAGCTCCAAATAAAGAATAGGAATATGGGAAACTACTATTGTAAGTACCTCAGCAGTTCACTTCCTCCTCGTGAAGAGTGCTTCCTTGTTAGCTAGGGAGTAACAAACATGCAAAGATCCCTTCCCCCACCAACTGAGAAGTGATAACAGCCCTATTCATTGACCCTGCAATAGTAACCATGACCTGCTGAATGCAGCCACTGCAGAAGACAGTTTCAACTTGAGAATCAATGCAGCTGCCCTTTTCTCAAAACCTTTGCAGGAGCACAGAAGAAAATCCCATAAGGCCCACAATTCCTACATGTAAAATGGAAGGGTGCTACTTCAAGGCTTGCTTGTTTCCCTTCAGTTTTCAGGATACTGCTCAACTATTTTATACCAACTGCTGCAAAAAATTCAAGTTGAAAAAAACACAGCAGGGTCTCTGGTCCCATTCCTCCAAATCCAAATGCAAACCCAGGAGTTCAGCCTTCCTTTGAACAAGAAGACTCCTACATTTGGAATTTTTTTTAGAACTGAAGAGCTTAATTTTAAAAGACAGACAAGGTTCGAGAAGAGGGATGGTGGACAAGGAAAACAATTTCAGAACAGGTGAGCCACCTCTGGTACAACAAATTAAGATTTTTACTACAATTAGAGAAACTTGATACAGATCACAGTCCTCCATCTCAACAACAAGAGTCCTTTCCTGGTTAGGTTTGATTAGAATTTGTTTACATAACTGTGGAGAGGATGAAATTAAGAAAGGCAGAGAGAGAGAAAACATGGCAGAAGCAGAGACTAGAGTAAGGAAGAATACAGTATCCCTCTTAAAGACCCCTTGTCCTTGGAGTGAGACTAGATCAGTGATTCTCAGTCAGGGTGCCAGGCAATATTAGCACTGTATGAAGACATCAACACGACATGCAGACATGATTCATAAAATACACCCACAGATTTCAAATAGGAAGCAAAGGCATCAACAACACTCTAACCTGTTATGGTCTTCCCGAGTTCTTTCCAACAGAAGAGTTGCTCGATTACTTTTCCATAGTCAAAAATGAGTGAAAGACAAGAACTGGCATTTTTCAGTGGGTACCTCGAGTCTAACAAGGGATACCTTCAGTCTAAAAAGGCTGAGAGCTGCTGGACTGTATAGTGAGGCACCTGCTCTTTGGCTTTGAAAGGTTTTCCTGCCATTTTGCTCACCAGAGCCAAGAAGTCTTGCATAGAGTAGTAAACTTCACGTCCAAAAACATAAAAGGTACCAAACTGACTCTTCTCTGGAAGGATGCAATTCTGTCCTGGCAGACAAGCAAAATCATACTACACCTATCATTTCAAAACAAGAAATTCAAATAGATGTTTATTTTAAATTAAAAGATTTTGTCCTTGCCTCACCCCAAAAAGAAGCCCGTTCCCTCTACTACTAAAGGGTGACACGAACCTCATTTTCAGTAAGCAAATAGCCTCCAATCTTTGACAAGTGTAAGGTTAATTTATTTATTTATTAGATTCATACCCTGCCATATCCAAAAGGTCAGAGTAGCTTATGAAAAACAAACAACGCTGAGAAAGGATCCCCCAAACAATAACCCAAAGCCCAGAAACTTGAACTGACTTCTGCCCACCACCAACTATCTTCCTACCCATATTACGACACAAGCAAACCCTCGCACCAATCCCAACCACCACTCACATCCAGATACAAGAAATTTCTTGCCACTCACCTTACTCCCTGCTCTCGCACCCCCAGTCCTGGGGGAGATGCCTCCACCCATCCATCCCAATATCCCTTCTAAGTCTGCACCTCTTCTTCCAAAGGGGCTGCAGCTTCCCCCCACTCCCACCCCAGAAAAAAAAACCTCACACACTTCACTCGTTCCCTTCCCTGAAAACACTAAATTCAAAAGAATCCTAACAAAAAACTAGAAGACAGACCATCCCTCCACCCCCCAGACACTGCTAAAGGGTGTCTCTTGTCAGTGCCTACCCAAGGAAGCCTGCCAGCTGGCAGGGACCTTCTGTCTCCATTCATATGGACAAGATGGTGCCTAGGCTGGGTCCCAGCCCCTTCCAGCCCCCACCTCATAGGTTGTGGGGGAAGAAATGAGGGGCAACAGATTCTCCAGCCTAGGGAGTCCTGCCAACTTTTCAGGGCCTGCAGACTAGCTGGGTCTTCCCCCCTCGGTAAAGGCTGCTTGGAGTTTTCACAAATGATACCTACACCTGTATGACAGCCATAGTGCATTTCAAATGCCTTTTCTTAGGCCAGCAGGAAAATCATTATTGACATTTCAATTGATGTTTCGATTTCTAGCTTTTTAACAGATCAGGCTGTTTTGGAGGGAGTAGGCCCCATCTACAAAGCTTTCAATGTTATTGCAATACTAAAATGTAGGCAGAAGGTAGGGCAGGGTGGCCTCTTAGAGACTAACTGGTTCAAAGGCATGATCTTTTGTAGTAGCAGATTTCTGCCTCCAAAAAAATCATGCCTTTGGACCACTTAGTCTCTGCTGACAGATGCAAGAAAAAGAAAAACAAACCACACAAACCCCGCACTTTACTGGAAAAAGCAGCACATTAGTTAGACCCGGCTCTGCAGCTTCTGTATAGATCAGGCACTTCAGGAGGGCTTCTTAGCATTTTTATCTAATAGCTGATTCAATCAGTTATTAGATAAAAGTGCTAAAAAGCCCCACTAAAGTGCTATCTATACAGATGTTGGCCAAGCTGGTTCTGACTAACGCGATGCCTCTTCTGGGCACATGCTGGGCTTGGCATGGGATCACGCCGAGTTTAATAAGGTAAGGTGCAGTTTGTTTGTTTTTCACATCTGCAAGCAACCCAAGAAGTCACCCTGCTCTACCTGCCTGATTATTTCAGATTCATTTTTGTCTTCAGAATGCTGTATGTAAACAGGGAAACAGAAGTATTCATTCAGGCCAATAGCTGTTCCCTTTGAATTTTATTTTATTTTATATTCAAGGCCTTTACTGACCTTGTATTACGGAAGCTGACTGAATTTTACTACAAGGTGTGTAAGGACATTCAATAATTTTCTGCTTCTTTGATAAAGATAATTTTAGTAGGTCAAATCTCTAAGTGCACCTGTGTGCTACAGAACACATAGGCATCAAATACTTAAATAAGACCTCCTTAACCCTTTCAGAACAATCAAAACCAAAAACAGCTTAAGTGCAAAAAGTAACCAATACAGACATTATTTTTATAGCTGTAAAAAAATTATTACACAGTAATAGATTTGGAAATAGAAGAGTTAATACCCTTTGTACCTACATTTCCCAAAATGACCCCAGACCACAGTTAAATGGACTTTTATTTAGTTACGGAAATAAAACTCTTACTTGAAAAAAGTCAAACTCCTAAAACCTTTGAGACAGACAGACAGGCTGTAGCTAGGGCCAGAAATTACACACAGACCAGTATAAATGATCAGAAACCAGTTCAAGTGTGTAACACAACAGAAGTTTGGTGCACATAAACTGCTTTCAAAATGGTCAAAACCACTTTAAGATAAACCTGGATGGATGTAGTATCAGACTTAACTGATTTAGGTTAAACGGGTTTATTGAACTTCTGTCCCAAATCCCCTACAGATTCAAATTAACTCAATCCCCCAGCATCCCAGGATGCTTTGCACCTCCCCTGAAAGCCCCTTTCCCCCACCTTGCAGGGTGGATGGGCTAGCCTTGGCCCAAGCTGTCTGCTCCAGCTGAGCAGGGAAGTGTGCTCTAGCACCCCCCAGCTTCAGGCCTGGGCCACTGTAGGCATGTTGCTGCATTTCCAGGATCAAAGGTGAATGTCTGTTCACTTGCTTATTGGTCCAATCTATACTTATACTAACCTGCAAAAGATTGAATTGATTCAGCCTCAGGCTTTCTGACTGTTTGTACTTAGCCAGAGACAGAGAGAAAGAAAAAGAGAGAGACTGAGTTTCTGCCAAGAAAAGTTTAGTTTTTAGCAACTGTTTAGCCATGTTATCTGCAACTTTTCTTATAGCTTTTTTGTTTACAATATTATGCAGAAACAATTACTGTTGTAACACACATAACAAACCCTATAAGAGCTTTCTTCATAAGGAAACTGTATTAATGGTAAAATTTCACAGATAAACAATTTTATTCTAAGGCATCACCGTGAGTGACAATTCTGTAGAGATAAACTTCCTAAAGGATGGTGACTGTTATGCAGCCTCTCTTTCCTGGATATTAAAAGAATGTGGAAAAATTTCTAGTGCAGACAAGGTCTCTATCTCAAGTTGAGAAACCGAATCTCTGCCAGATGGAATTCATGGGAATATTACAGTTAAGATCAATGGACAAAAAGATGATTCATCTGCTCTGATCCCTTAATAAAGTGCTCTCTTGGAACTTAGTTACTCTGCAGTTCAGTAACATACTCTTGTCACTATTATTAGCATGGTAGCCTCTCTCTCATACTAGGAACATGAGTTTTTGTTGTTTAATTAACACACCATTTTCCCTTCAATAGCCGTTTATTCAATATTGGTATGTTTCTGTATAAAAGTCTTCTACTACATAAAACTGGATTTTTGGACATAGTCAAATTACAGGACGGGGAGATAATCTGAAGCCAGCACTCATCTTTCCTCCCAAATTGGGTGAGGACCTATTTCCCTTTCAATAGCACTCCAGGTGGTATTTTCCTCCATTCTCCCGGTAAGTGGATGGGGTAGGCATCATGAGGCCTGCATTGACGTGGTTAACTGGCGGCTTTGGAGCTGGTGCCACGAGGCAGGCTTTGGGTTTTTTGACAACAATCCATGTTTTTGTAAGAAGGGCATGCTGGGGTGGGATGGGCTTCACCTCTCCCCTAAGAGCAGACGTATCTTTTCCTCTAGGTTGGCTGATCTCATACGGCGGGCTTTAAACTAGCTTTGCCGGGGGAAGGGGCCACTTCGAGTGGAGAGGATGCTTCACCAGCATGCAGGGTGACAAGAGGAAGGGAAGTCCAGGTAAGCATCAACATGCGGGAAGCAGGGGGCCACAACTGTCCTCGGAGTGGGAGGAAGGCACGTGCACCCTCAGGAGGCCTCAGGTGCCTCTACACTAATGCTCGTAGTATGGGGTGTAAGAAGGAGGAACTGTGCCTCCTGATTGTGAGTAAGAACTCAGACTTAGTAGGGCTCACAGAAACCTGTTGGGACCCTACCTATGACTGGGTGGTGGGCATTCGGGTGTACACCCTATATAGAAGAGACAGGACAGAGAGGAAGAGGGGGGGAGTTGCACTCTATGTCAAAGAGCACCTCACATCATTAAGGATTAGCTTTGGGTTAGAGGAGGGTTGGGCAGAGACACTATGGGTCAAACTACAAGGGGGGCGTGGTGAAAGTGACCTTACGGTGGGTGTCTACTACAGACCACCCAACCAGGGAGAAGAGATAGACCAGGACTTCTCCAGTCAGCTTATGCAAGCGGTTAGGTCAAGGGATGTTATTGTCATGGGTGACCTAAACTACCCAGACATTTGCTGGGAGGAGCAGACAGCCAGGTCTGACCGCTTGCGTAGGTTCCTGGCTGTATTACAGGACCTTCACCTTATCCATGAAGTGCACAGCCCCGCTAGGGGTAACGCCTTGCTGGACCTGGTCCTAGCCATGGGGGATGACCTGGTGAGGAGACTACAGGTCCTTGACCACCTAGGCAATAGCAATCATCACCTGCTGGATTTCATTATCCAACGCAGGGCGTCTAGGGCTCGCACCAAGGCTAAAGCCCTTGACTTCAGAAGGGCCAACTTCAATGAGCTTAGGAGACTAGTGGGGGAGGCACTAAGGGCCCAGAAGGTAGAGGAGATGGGAGTCCACGAGGGATGGTTGTACCTTAAGGGGGCGATCCTCCAGGCCCAAAGGTAACAGTCCCTGAGAGAAGCAAGGGGGCTAAGAGTGCTCAGAAACCCCCTTGGCTCAGCAAGGGCATACAGGAATGCCTGAGGACTAAAAGAGAGGTGTACAACCAGTGGAAGGGAGGAGATATCACCAAGGAGGAGTACTCCTCCTCAGCCCAGGAGTGTAGGAGAGCTATTAAGAAGGCCAAGGTAGAGATGGAACTCAGGCTAGGATCCAGGATTAAGGACAACAAAAAGTCCTTTTTCAAGCACATTGGGAGCAAGAAGAGGGCACCAGACAATGTAGGGCACCTGCAAGACACAAACAGACACGTGGCCAAGCCAGACAAGAAAGCTGATATTTTTAACAGTTTCTTTGCCTCTGTTTTCCTGAACAGGGACCGGGATATCCCACCTACCAGGGGTAGGGACAATCTTGGGGATAGCTCTATCAAGCCTTCAGTCAGTGCAGATGTAGTTAGGGATCTTCTGGAAGGGTTAGACATTTTTAAATCTGCAGGTCCAGATGCCCTCCACCCAAGGGTGTTGAGGGAGCTGGCATGGGTCATCGTGGAGCCCTTGGCCTGGCTGTATAAGCATTCATGGTCATGTGGCCAGGTGCCAGGGTATTGGAAACTGGCTAACGTGGTCCCTATTTTGAAGAAGGGGAGGAAGGAGGACCCAAGTAATTATAGGCCTGTAAGCCTCATCTCGGTGCTTGGGAAGATCTTGGAGAGAATCCTCAAGGAGCACATCTGTGGCTGCAGGGGAGATCATGCTCAGGGGCAATCAGCATGGGTTCATCAAAGGCAGGTCCTGCCAGACCAACCTAATTGCCTTTTATGACCAAGTAACTAAATCCTTGGATGATGGTGTTGCTGTGGACGTAGTCTTTCTAGATTTTAAGAAGGCCTCTGACACTGTCTCTCACCCCATCCTAATCAATAAATTAAGCGACTGCAGCATTGATGCCTGCACAGTTGGATGGGTAAAAAAATTGGCTGATGGGGCGCACCCAGAGAGTGGTAGTGGATGGGTCATACTCGACTTGGCGGGATTCCTTGTCATTATCGACTCCAAGATGAACATGAGCCGCCAATGCCAGACTGCAGCCAGCAAGGCCAGCCATACCTTGTCATGTATCCAAAGGTGCATCTCAAGCCGGTCCAGAGAAGTGATAATCCCTCTCTATGCAACTTTGGTCAGGCCGCAGCTGAAGTACTGCATCCAGTACTGGGCATCGCACTTCAAAAGGGATGTGGCCAGCCTGGAGAGGGTTCAGAGGAGGGCCACCCGCTTGGTGAGAGGGCAGCAGGACAGGCCCTAGGAGGAGAGACTGAAGGACCTGAACCTGTTCAGCCTCAGCAAGAGGAGGCTGAGGGGGGACCTGGAGGCTGCCTACAAGCTCATCAGGGGAGATCAACAGCAAATAGGCAGAGCCCTTTTCTCCCTAGCATCACCTGGGGTGACAAGGAACAATGGTAATAAGCTGATGGAGAATAAGTTTAAGTTGGAGATCAGAGGCAATATTTTACAGTTAGGGTGGCCAAAATCTGGAACCAGCTTCCCAGGGAAGTGGTCCTCGCCCCTACTTGGGGCAAATTCAAGAGGAGGTTGGATGATCACCTGTCTGGGGTCTTGTGAACCCAGCATTCATTCCTGCCTGTGGCAGGGAGTCAGGCTAGATGATCTGTTCAGGTCCCTCCTGACCCCAGCTACCATGAAACAATGAAACAGGGAAGTGAGTACATTTCAATTCCTCGCAAGGTTGATGCACTTCAGCTTCTCCCAAAGTTGGGTGGAGACAAGAATGCCAGCCAATGGAATGCAGTCACTGATGTAGAAGCAAGAGCGTTGCAAATCAAGAGATACAAGTAAAACTACAGAACCCAGAGCATTTACAAAGCAACATGTGAGTGATGTTAACAGTATATATGATTGCCATGAAAACATGACCTAGCCCCGACATCTGCTGAAGACCACCCAGGACAATAATCCTGGTCACCTCGAACACCAGAAAAAGAAAAAAAAATGAAGACATTCATCTGGAGTGGCGCTACTAAAATTCAGGGAAACTGACTTCAGACTTAGCACAAGACTACACAGAAGGTGAACACACTGAAATGAATCTGATTTTTGGATTATGGTCTTGCACTAGAATTCAAATGTACATGAGAGCTATGCTACCTGGCTGATCTTCTGTCAGCGTATTCTGCCCACAGTAGAGCAGAATACCAGTTTGGAAAGAGTTCAGCTAGCTACAGATAGCTGTGTCCTCCAGCCTTCAATTATAACACCAGGCTCTTATCCATTATTAAACTGTGGATAGAAGCTGTGTCTGTTCCAGACACTAACTAGACAAAACAGAACCAAGTGCAGAAGCCCCATGGGTGAGCACCCTTTGGTCTAGAGAAGAAAGCTCAGACAATACCGACAAGGCAGATAAAAGAACAAGTCTCAGGAAAAAAGAATCCTAACTGTCAGAGCAGCAGGATAATAAGACAACATGCCTAGGGAATTGGTGGGCTCTCCTTCACTGGAATTTTTTAAGTTGAGGAATCTGTCTGGGACAGCTGAGGAATAAGTCATCTTGTATCTATACAGGAGGTTAGACTTGACCTTTGGGATCCCTTCCAGACTTAGGATTCTGTAAATTAAACTCTCTGTATAAGGAATTTCCTGTTTTGTTTCCACATGTCCATCACCAAAAGAATCATAGGAACTGGAGATATTACAATGTTGGGAAAGCGACAAAAATGCTGAAGCAAGCAAGACCATTGTAAAGTTAAATAAGCTGTTTTGTTCTTTTAGTCAAGTTCTCATTCTACGTTTTCCAGAAATACATGGGAAAACTATACTGCTGGGTGTAGTTAGGATAGGAAGACTATTCCATTTAAGCATGCTCCTTACACTCTACATTTTCTTTTATGAACCAAGTCAGAGCATCTTTCCTATAATATGTAGTTTTAGTTCCACCACTCAGAGATTGTCATAATAAAATGGAGCAGAGGGACCCAGAGGGCAATACCAACATTAGCTAGTCAATACCAAAATAGAAGTGAAGCTTGGTGCTCAGATTATGCATTTCCAATATGTTTACACCTTACTATTACATAGAAATTACAAATCCATACCGCCAGCGGTTTTTCAGAGTGGTCAAAACGGAGAAATAAAACACATAATGTGGTGTGATTGTCAAAGGGGCATCAAATATTGTTAAATGACACTTCAAAAAAAAAATCAATATTTTCTTATTTATTGCTATACAAGAAATCAACTTTATAAAAACTGTAAATTTACCTCAGCAATTTTCTCTTCTTTGCAGAATCTTCTAGTGCTCTAGAGGACTTGTCTGGTTGTTTCTTAGGAGTCTGCAGAAGAGCTTGGGCAGATTTTAGCCAGTCACTTGCAGATCTTCCTGTAGCTTGCCCCAAATCCATTTCAGAATTTGATTGTAACTTTTTGGTTAATCCTAAATTAATAGTTTCCATATCCACCTGATCATCTTCCAGATTTTCACTATCAGATGAATATTCAGAAATTTCTGTAGAAGTTATCTGGGCATATAAAAAACAAAAAACATATTAACATAAAGACAAAACATCAAGCATCAAGTCTGAACACACACTGACAAGACAGTATATCTGCTTTATTTTGTGGTTTAGCTTTAACCGGGGCATGGAAAAGAGGTATCTCAACCATCTAAAGATCAACCATCACTTTACTGGCTATTTTTTCCCCACTCAAATTGCTGCATCCACCAATATGGACTGCTGACAACTAAGGATAACTGTCTCCCTTTAAGAAAGTTCAGAGGCAACTGGGATGATTTTTACAGCTAAATGAGATGGAGAAACGATGAAAATGCTAAGTCAGTACCAGATGTCCAGGAAAAAAGCCTCCAGAAATCAATCAGAACCAGAGACTGGCAGATGCACTCTTCAGACAAAACTGCCCCATTCTCAGGTAAACTGCATCCACTTGAAATAGAAATTAAGGCTGGGCAGGGGCAGCACCGAGCTCTGGTGTGCAGAGGCCACAGCCCCTGGGGTCCCCACAGAATCCATGGGTAACCTCATGGGCTGCATTACATGGTACTGGAGGCTGGAAACAGAGCACACCTTAAGTAGATAGGTAAAAAGCTCTTTGGGACAAGAGCTCTCTAATCCAAACAGAAGCATTAAAAATCTATATCAGATTGGCATTGTGTTCCAGAAATGACAAAAAAAAAGGGATATATTCAAGGGCTGGGCAACTGAAATGAAGAGTTGTTGTCCTGTGTGCCCCAGTCTTGGGAAACAAGAACACAACCATTTTGAACTAGAGAATGAAATACATTTAGGAGTGCTGAAAATATGGAGGCAAGATTGCCCTCCTTGACCACTCTTTTAATTGAAACTTTGACAGTCAGGCCAGCTCTTGGGTGTCCCTTTCATTAACAGAGCATTTATGAATTTAGCTTTCCTCTTCCTGAGTGGCATAGGTCAAGTTCAAAGATGACTAATGATGGACCAACAGGAAACTAGAAATATATGTAAATGAGTATAAATGCCCTAGAGTAGAAAATACATAAAACAGTAGACAAGTTACATGACCCATTGTCTAGATCATTATCCAGTAGGGTTGGTTCTTTGAACATATTATTCTCACTTAACACATGGGGAACTGAGAAGTGACTTGCTCAAGCTTACATATTCATCAATGTCCCCAAAGGATATCTTCAATAAAAATTAACCTATTTCCCCTTGAACAGCCCAGTAAACAGCTCTCCCACAAAACAGTTGGTCAGATAAATAGATGGCCTCCAAAGAAAACTTTAAATACTTGTGCTCAGTGACAAGTGAAGTTTGTGACCCCTCTCAAGAAACTAATGGTGACATCTGTTAACAATTAATGAGCTTATTTAGAGTGAACATGCTTTGTTTAACCGTGTAAAAATGGATAAAATGAGATAAATGCACTCTTAGCATAAACTTTGAGGTACATGATGCATCTTGAAAGAATATATCCTTATATGCTGGAAAATAAGAGATGGGAGGTTTTTTAAAAGTTAAAATGAGGAAAGAAGAATGGTTGAAAATTGAAAAAAAAAACACAGCTGATATTAAACACAAACAGGATCAATATTTATTCTTTGGTTAAGAGTTTATTTTGGGAAACCTTTCTTCATTGTAACACATGAAGAGATACAACTTCAAACATTAATAAACGAATATGCCAGCTCTTCATTATTATATACTCTTCTGATACACCCTCTTGCTTTTGGAGATGTTTAACTTTACTAGGGTACGTGGTTGAAATAGCCCCATCAAAAAAGTGTGGCAAACTGTAAGAAATTTGTACAGATAGGCTGTACTTCAGGAACATACTTAGACAAGACTTTTATAGGAGTTATGCATACACTTAACCATTGTTTTAAGTATACATTCTTGAATCAGGGTAATAATTGCACTGAGATTACACATGAAAATTCATGAGAACACTTTTCTGGGGAAGGGAAAAAGTCCTTGTAAAAGTCACATTTTCCAATTCTGTACTAGCTTTCTTTTCTTTAGCAGGCACTGGAAAAAATATTCTGTGTGAAAATTGCTTTTCAAGTTTTATTAATCTGATTTTTCACACGGAGGTTTCATGTACCCATCCAACAAGCTGGTATCTCTACTAATAATGTTTATGCTTTTTGATATATCTACATTTTCTCTCGTTTCTTAAGGTCTTTTGTAGACTATCATTACTCAACTATAATCATCTGGCTTACCAAATTCTGGTTTACAAGTAATATTGAGTACACTGGAATACAATCTCCCATAACAGATATCAAACAAAAATTTTTGGAAAAAAAAGAGTAAAACTAAATGACACATGGAAACATTATACAAAAACCTTCTGGTAAAAGGTCAAATAAAGTAACTTTAATTAAGGATCTTCAGCTATGTAAATATTTTCTACTTTCTATGTATTACTGTTCACTTCCATATGATGTGACGGAGGTAATCCAGGCCAGGATCAAGCCCACCGATTATTACCCCATGGTCCTAGTCCATGTGGGTACTAATGATGCGGCCAGGAGAACCCCCGATCACTTGATGGCGGACTACTGTGCTCTGGGCGGCGTGCTGAAGGAGTTCGGTGCCCAGGTGGTTTTCTCTTCCATCCTACCAGTGACCGGACGAGGAAGACGGCAGGAGAACTGCATCCGAGAGACCAACTGGCGGCTTCGGCAGTGGTGTCTCGAGGCAGGCTTCGGCTTCCTGGACCACGACCCGCACATCACGACGAGGGACATGCTCAGCTGGGATGGGCTTCACCTGTCCCCCAAAGGTAAGCGTGTGTTTTCTTCTAGGTTGGCGGATCTCCTCCGGCAGGCTTTAAACTAGGCTCGTCGGGGGGAGGGGAGTACGAGGGCAGGGGAAGCTGTGGACCACCAAACCATGTGGCACCCACAAGGACAGCCCAGCCTGAAGAAGGAGAACATTGGGAACCTGAAAGCCATGGGGAGGCCAGCACAACAGAACAGGTAAGGAACAAGAAGGTAAGAAACAATGGGCCCCATGGGACTGGGAGCGGGGGGGCAGCAAAGGCGCCAGTCGCAGGGCTCAAGTGCCTATATACTAATGCTAGGAGCATGGGGAACAAGCAGGATGAACTAGCGCTCCTGCTTGCACTAAACACCTATGACTTAGTGGGGCTAACAGAGACCTGGTGGGATTCATCCCATGACTGGGCGGTACATATTGAGGGCTATAAATTGTACAGAAAGGACAGGTCGGGGAAGAAGGGGGGGGGGTTGCGCTCTATGTCAGTGAGCAATATACATCAACCCTCATCAAGACAGAATCCGAGGTTGAGGAAGTAGAAGGATTGTGGGTTAGGCTACATGGGGGGCAAGGAGAAAGGGATTTGGTGGTAGGGGTCTGTTACAGACCCCCACACCAAGGGGAAGAAATAGATGCGGGGCTCCTGAGGCAACTCTCGGAGACCATAAAAGCTAAAGAGGCGGTAGTCATGGGGGACCTAAACTACCCGGACATCTGCTGGGAGACGCAGACAGCAAGGTCCCATCGCTCACGCAGGTTTCTAACTTGTGTACAGGACCTCCACCTGACATAGGAGGTGTATGGTCCCACTAGGGGGAATGCCATACTGGATCTGGTATTGGCAACGGGAGATGACATGATAGGGGACCTCCAAATCGGTAGCTATCTGGGAGACAGTGATCACCTTATGATAGAATTCAACATAAGACGGCGAGTGGGTAAGGTAACTAGTAGGGTGAAAGTGCTAGACTTTAGGAAAGCTGATCTCATTGCACTCAGGCGATTAGTCAAGGAAGCACTGCAGAGTAGGAGTTTTGATGGGATGGGTGCCCAAGAAGGGTGGCTGTGCCTAAAGGAAACGATCCTTTGGGCACAAAGCAAGACGATCCCCGAGCGAGGCAAAAGAGGGAAAGGGGCCAGGAGGCTTCCATGGCTGACCAGAGAAATCCAGGGCAGCCTAAGGGCCAAAAGGGGAGCACATAAAAAGTGGAAACAGGGTGAGATCACTAAAGATGAATATACCTCCTCTGTTCGTGCTTGTAGGGAGGCAGTGAGGCGGGCCAAAGCTACCATGGAGCTGAGGATGGCAACCCAAGTAAAGGACAACAAGAAATTGTTTTTTAGATATATTGGGAGTAAAAGGAAGGCCCAGGGAGGAATAGGACCCCTGCTAAATGGGCAGAAGCAATTGGTGACAGATAGAGGGGACAAGGCTGAACTCCTCAACGAGTTCTTTGCCTCAGTGTTCCTAAGCGAGGGGCACGACAAGTCTCTCACTGGGGTTGTAGAGAGGCAGCAGCAAGGCGCCAGACTTCCATGCGTAGATCCTGAGGTGGTGCAGAGTCATTTGGAAGAACTGGATGCCTTTAAGTCGGCAGGCCCGGATGGGCTCCATCCGAGGGTGCTGAAGGCACTGGCCGACGTCATTGCAGAGCCACTGGCGGGAATATTTGAATGCTCGTGGCGCACGGGCCAAGTCCCGGAGGACTGGAAAAGGGCTAACGTGGTCCCCATTTTCAAAAAGGGGAGGAAGGAGGACCCGGGCAACTATAGGCCGGTCAGTCTCACCTCCATCCTTGGTAAAGTATTTGAAAAAATTATCAAGGCTCACATTTGTGAGAGCCCGGCAGGGCAAATTATGCTGAGGGGAAACCAGCATGGGTTTGTGGCGGGCAGATCGTGCCTGACCAACCTAGTCTCTTTCTATGACCAGGTTACGAAACGCCTGGACACAGGAGGAGGGGTGGATGTCGTATACCTGGACTTCAGGAAGGCCTTCGATACGGTATCCCACCCCATACTGGTGAACAAATTAAGAGGCTGTGATGTGGATGACTGCACAGTTCGGTGGGTGGCGAATTGGCTAGAGGGTTGCACCCAAAGAGTCATGGTAGATGGGTCGGTCTCGACCTGGAAGGGTGTGGGCAGTGGGGTCCCGCAGGGTTCGGTCCTTGGACCGATACTCTTTAATGTCTTCATCAGCGACTTGGACGTGGGAGTGAAATTTACTCTGTCCAAGTTTGCGGATGACACAAAGCTATGGGGAGAAGTGGACACGCCGGAGGGCAGGGAACAGCTGCAGGCAGACCTGGAGAGGCTGGACAAGTGGGCAGAAAACAACAGGATGCAGTTCAACAAGGAGAAATGCAAAGTGCTGCACCTAGGGAGGAAAAATGTCCAGCACACCTACAGCCTAGGGAATGACCTGCTGGGTGGCACGGAGGTGGAAAGGGATCTTGGAGTCCTAGTGGACTCCAAGTTGAACATAAGCCGGCAGTGTGACGAAGCCATCAGAAAAGCCAATGGCACTTTATCGTGCATCAGCAGATGCATGACAAATAGGTCCAGGGAGGTGATACTTCCCCTCTATAGGGCGTTGGTCAGACCGCAGTTGGAGTACTGCGTGCAATTCTGGGCGCCACACTTCAAGAAGGATGCGGATAACCTGGAGAGGGTACAGCGAAGGGCAACTCGTATGGTCAAGGGCCTGCAGACCAAGCCCTACGAGGAGAGACTGGAGAAACTGGACCTTTTCAGCCTCCGCAAGAGAAGGTTGAGAGGCGACCTTGTGGCTGCCTATAAGTTCATCACGGGGGCACAGAAGGGAATTGGTGAGGATTTATTCACCAAGGCGCCCCCGGGGGTTACAAGAAACAATGGCCACAAGCTAGCAGAGAGCAGATTTAGACTGGACATTAGGAAGAACTTCTTCACAGTTCGAGTGGCCAAGGTCTGGAACGGGCTCCCAAGGGAGGTGGTGCTCTCCCCTACCCTGGGGGTCTTCAAGAGGAGGTTAGACGAGTATCTAGCTGGGGTCATTTAGACCCAGCACTCTTTCCTGCTTATGCAGGGGGTCGGACTTGATGATCTATTGAGGTCCCTTCCGACCCTAACATCTATGAATCTATGAATCTATGATATTTGCATATAAAACATAGATTGACATAGACCCATTTAGCACTATAGTGGCTCACAGTACAGGTGTCATCTTTTAAAGAAACAGTTTCAAATGAAAGCTCTACTTTACCCCTAAACACAGTTTGAATCTACTTTTCTGGTACCAGAGTTATGACAGAAAGAAGCAAGGAATTTTTCCTCAGGTCAGGCACTAGTGCCCAAAAGCTTGTCTAACATTTCTGCCAACTATAGTTAATCCAATATGAAAAGATCACCTAAATGCCCCTTGTTTCTTGCATTTTTGCTGGACCATAACAGCTATAACAACACACTAACCCTATTACAATGGTAAAGCATTCATGACATATGACTTTGTTTTAATTTCAGATGGAATTAGAGTCTAAGGGGCTTGCAGATGTTACATTTGGCATGGTCTATATAAGAGTTTCCTGCAACAAATTGTGGCTGACTAGGCATTAGTTTGTCAGGGGATAAAAATGGTGAATTTGCCATGAAAAAGTTGCTGGCTGAAACAGCAACTGCTTTGTGTTCTATGGCAATATTAATGCCTAGCCAGCCACAATAAAAACCGAGAGACCCCCCCAGCATCCCACAGCCCCCCATTCCTCATCTCCCTGATGGGAGAGAATGGCTGACTCCCTTAGGTCCCCTCTACATAGGCAGGCAAAGGTGCAATGGGATCTAATGTGTGATTCACACTATCGTGAATTGCAATTGCCTTTCCCTCATTTTTCTCAGCAGTGCTATCTTTCCTCCTCCTCCCAGCTTTTTACCTTCATCATTATCCATCCCCCATGCTATTGTTCCCCCCCCCCCCCCCGGTAGTCCTCATCCCACCCTTCACCTTTCAACTGCTATCATTTACCATCCCCCGCTACGCTGCTAATTTCAGAATGGTGACAGATATAATACAGGGATCGGTGAGAAAAGGAAGCCATTTTTGTTTGCTCAGAAACCTCAAGTGTAGCTTCTGGTAGTGAGAAAGTAGCTTCTGGTAGCGAAAAAAAGTTCAAGAGGAAACTACAATCACACCCTGCAGTCTCCTTTATGCTCCAGCTAACATGAGAGTGAAAACAGAGGCACAGTGCACAACTCACTCCAGGTAAGCGTGAAGCAAACATATTGGGAGTGATGTCTTTAACTGAACCAGCTGCATACTTGGGCGAGAAGTTAAACAAGCTTTTTAGCACATAGTGCCCTTCTTCAGGTCGTTGTGCCCACAAGCTTATGTAAAATATTTTCCAATTTTACAGTTAGTCAAATAAAAGATATGCCACAGAAAAACCTTGCTTTTCAAATATCTCCTGGACCCTCAGGGCTACAGCAACCTTACCACTCCAGGTAAGTGATATTTGACCAGTGTGTTTTTCCAAAAGTCCCACATTGTGGAAGCCCTATCAGCACTTACACTTCACAACAGTTGCCTTTTATGATAGGCATTCATAACCCTCAACTAAATGCTTCTCTCTACTCTCACGGGTGCAGTAGGCCTTAAATGCAGAAGAAGTACATCATTTTCATGGAGCAGTGATTAGTTGAGAAGGGACTCAACATCTCTTACCACTCCACCAGGGAAATAAGCTGATGGTGGTAAGCCAGTGGAGGAGATTTTAACTTGCTTTAGGATTTTGAAAACTCCTCAGAGGCTCCCACAGTGTGGTGTGCCTGTACTGGTGGAGCAGAAGAAGCTGGGAGCAGGGGGTGTAGCCACCCCTGCAGTGGGGATTGCTGCTTCCACACCCCCTTTGGGAAATCCTGGATCCACCCTTGAGTGTGCCTGAGGCCCCACCCATTGCTGCAGCACTCTTAGACCTACCAAAACTCATCGATCACCAAAAACTGACAAATGGGGGAAAGGGACCCTTTGAATCTGCCCTACCAAGAGCCAGTGAGCAGGGAAACAGCACGAGAGAGAAAGATGTTTTTCCTTTTAGCCTGAGTCATCTCTTGGGGTTGAGGAATCTTGTACGTTTGAATGGTGAAGGGTAATCTTCAACTTTTCTGAAATTTAGTTAAAAGAAACATCTAGACAGTATAAAGTGACACATAATTCACTTTAAAGTTTTTTTTTCATTTCTGAAGCTTTCACAGAAGCATTGGGTGGAAGTCAGTGCTAAACCTTTAATTAAAAACCTGGCAGATAATTCAAGTTAATAGGGGTTATTTGCTTTGAGCCCTAAGGGTTTAATTCAGCTACACCTTCACATGAGACCCTCAATTTGTAGGGCTAGGCTTGAGTGTGTGCACAAAACTCTGGGCAATACTAGATTTTTCTTATGTCTTAAGCAGAGATAGCAGATAAAAATCGGCAGGATTAAGCAGTAATGTGTGGGCAGAGTTAACCATGATGACAAAAAAGAAAACAGAGAGAATAGTAAATCACTACATCAGTCTTTACACCTGCAACCTCAAACTGCTGGAACAAATTAACTGAAACTGAGTAGCTGCAGCAACAGTGCAGTGTTTTAGTATAATACCACCTTATAATACTTTGCATGCCAAAGGATCTCCAATTACTTTACAAACTGGATCAGATTGTGGCTCCATGAAGAAGGTATTAAGTAGAAAGCTTGAAAAGTCACCCGGGCCAGTTTCACCCACCACCGAACTTTTTAAATACTTCAAGGCAAGCACTTTAAGGAGCACCATGCACCCTTTTACACGATGCAAGATTCACTTCCTCTGAACACGCTGACCCACGAAACAGGTCTTCAAGAACACAGCTAGCAATCATGAATCAGGTGGTTTACAACTCTTGCTCTTGTTCCACCTCCATCCTCTCCACCCCCAGCAACCACTGCCAACCACAACAATATAGCTTTTACGCTGACAGAGGGATACATTTCTGTCATCCTTATTACCATGGTGGAATATAGTACCCGTTTGTCAGTGCACAGAATATCATTTATGCCAAAGAAGAATGACACATAGACTTGAAGCTGAAGTAAGCAGATACTGCATGGTTAATCAAATAAAATTATGCCAGCACCAGCCCACCATCTCTTCTAAGTGATGTTTTGCAATCTTCTGCAAGTGGTGAGAACCTTATTCCCATAATATACTAGACAGATACTGTCATTTATAGAACCCTAGTACCTCTGGCCACAAAGCAGAATTAATTCACTGTCAGCTCTAACTGAAGAGGACTGGCTCCAGAAATATCAGTGTCATACTGGCTTTTCATTGAAGTATTGACCATGCCTGATCCTGCTTAGATTCTAAGTACTGTCAAGGTCACAGCTGCATTAAGCTACTCTGACTGCCTATACACATGCTCAGAGGTGGGGGAAAGACAGAGTTTCAATTAGAGTGGTTCCAAGACAGTCACTCTAATTAAAATGGCTCATCGTCATATGTATTAAACCCCTTAGGTTTCAAAAGGCTGCAGGGTGCTTTAACTGAAGCTCATTCAATGAGGTTTAGTTAAAACACCCCTGCAACCATTTTGAAATGGGTGGGGTGGGGGGGGGAAGCTTAATACACATGACCATGAGGTGACACTGGAGCATTCTAATTAGAGCCCGAATAAGCACATCTATAGGCAGCCTTTCCTACCAGTATATCCCTGGTAGCCCTGTGATCTAATGTAATGCATTGGTATTACTGGTTTTTACCAACTAAAAAACAATGGGACATTTTTCAAGATGCTTTTATAAGGTCAAGTAATAGGAAGGAATTCAGTCAAGGCTTTGCAGGAATCCACAGGATGACTTGTCACCTGGGGAATCTAACAGTTAACTTGATCCTTAGTGACAAACTACCTAAGTGAATACTAAATATTAGAAAGGGAGAGGGGTAAAGAGGACTTAGTGATGACAACAATATTGTGTCATAGCCCTCAGAATAGCTGGAGGTCAAAACACAACCCTTCAAATGGATCAACTGTGCTCAATAGTTTTGTTGTGAAGTTTTCTTTTGTTGGCAACTACTACTGTATAATTTTACACTATTTCATTTGTTTCAAGAAGTAGTTAACCTGCTACATGAACAGCGAGCACAGTAATGGCAACCATCTCTTGTGGGGAAAAAGGAGAAATAAGACCTTGCTTTGAATATTATTTAAAAGTAGTGACAGAAAGTCCAATCTGAATAAGGAAACACATTGGCTTCTATTACAAACACCCCAATCCACTGTCCTAAACAGTACCCTTTCTATTTCTGTTGCACCAACAATCTGCATTATTATAAAATGCAATACTAGAAAAGCAAAGACTTAAAAAAACCCCAAAAAACAACAACACCTGGGAATAAGGGTGAGGGAGATGAAGAAAGGGGAACAAACATGCCATCACACACACTTCAATACTGAAATAATGCAAAAGCTACCAAACTAATCCCTTTGGTACCATACTATATGCAACACCAATTATTTCAGAAAGCACTTAGGAAAGAAAGGCTGAACTATGCTTTTGTTCCTCCCAAGCTAGATTTACAGTGTGTGTGATTTTGTGTAACCTCAGTAGGACAACTTTATCTTGTAAGACAGCCTATCTTCCATTGGTCAAGTGGAAATTAATGAGATTACGCTGGGAGAAAGTAATGGGGTACACTACCTGGAGAGGGGAAGAAAAAATGAAGGCAGAAGGGAGATTGTAGCTTCTAGCTCTGAGCAGAAACCTCACCTTTTATGAAGAAAACAGGTTTAGCAGGCTACACTCCTGAAGAAATCTACAAGCTGTTCCAGCCTGCCTCTCCCAGAACAGGTTGTTCTAAGGCATGGATAATCCTAACTGAAACAGGACAGGCTGCCTACCCTGTATGTTGGGGCACTAACAAAAAGAAAAGGGTTTCCTTTTCATTTAATTTTTATTTCCAACTGCTTGCTAGAACATTAACTGAAATTCTGAATATACAAGGCAGATCAGACTGACAACACAAGAGTGCTGTCCATGGGACACAAGTAAAAAGGATGGAATTATTCAGTTTCCAAATGATGTTTCTAAATATAAAATGTAATGGATATACTAGGCCCTGGTCTATGTTACAAATACAACTCTGTATAACCAGTTTAAACTAGGCATTTAGAACAGCCTTGCTCCGAGTCTCTTGACATTACTGTCTTTCGAATGAAGAACGCCTTAGACCAGGGATGTCACACAGAGCCTGCAGGCCAGAAACAGCCCACAGAGCTCTGCAATCTGGTCTCCGGCACTGTCCCTGGGTCTCATCAACCCCACATGGGGCATGGAACGTGGCCATATGGCACAGGGCCAGTCCACAGACCAGATTGGGCTCCCAGACTCCCTCCCCATCCTCCACCATACCTGACCTGGAAACTGCTCCAGTTGGTCTGGGATTGGCATTACATCCAGCACGGATCCTGCAGCGCAGGCAGAGTGGCAGCTAAACTGCATCACACACGGCACCTGCTCTGTGACACAGGCCACACAGTGCCTCCTCCAGCCAGTCCTGGACCCATACTGCATGTGGTGTCTGCAGGCATTGCATGCAGTGAGGGTCCTGGATTGGCTGGAACAATCCTGGAACTGTAAAACTGTAAGGGCAGATGCCACATGCAGCACAGTGTGGCCATGGCAGCCATCGTGTCTGGTGCAGCTGCTGCTTCCAATGAACTATGCCATGCGCGGGGCCTGTTCTGGCCCTCCAGGATCTGTGCTGCATACAGCACAGGTCCCAGGCTGGCTGGGGAGGCCCTGAATCAGGTGCCCAGGAGGTGGCGGGGAGATGGGGGAGGGGGAGGGGGAAGGGAAGGGAAGGGGGCCCAATTTAGCCTGTGGATGGACCCCACACCACTCATCCAGCCCATGGATGAGTTTGACACCCCTGCCTTAGACTCAAAGATTTTGAAATTAAATTCTTCAACTTTGTGCAGAACCACTCTTTTCTCCAGCAGCTTTTACTGCATAGGAGCAGGATTGGTGATTTCAATGGATTCAATAACAGTTTAAGGCTCAACAATGATAAACACCACAAGTGTTTCTTCTAAACTCTCATCCTTCACCACACAAAAATGCTTTTAATTTCTTCTAGTGGTGACTGACTTTCATTGTAGTTGTTAATTTGAATCCATTTGTGCACACACCTATCCCATATAACTGTGTAAATGAATTACTGTAAGTTCTTCTCCACTCCCTCTTACTCTCTGCTGTACTCACTTGTCATATCTTGCCCTTAATTAAACTGCAAGCTCTTCAGGGCAAGGACCATGTCTTCCCATGCAACAGGATACTACCCCACATACTTAAGCTCTGATCCTGATTAGGATCCTCTAGACAATACTGTAGTACAAAAAGCCCTACATTTTCAACTGTAGATAAGAATAGTTAGCTTTGATGGCAAATACAGATGGTCAGCGCCCCTGAAAATTAGGTAATTTAAATGCAGAGGCCAGAATATAATTTTATGCACCTCGCCTAACTTTAGGCATCAGAGTTTGAAATTTTTAGCCAGTACTACTACTGAACCCTCTTCAATCTCAAAGTGACTAATTTTAATATCAAAATGGCTATATCACTATCCTTTTATCAGGAGCTGTATGAAAGCTATCATATCAATTGCTAAACCAATTCCATATTGCTTTGCTTTGTTTAGTTATTTAGGTTCCACATATTAAGACTGTGGATACAGGTCATGATACTCCAGTTTTATTGTCTATATTTTATGTGATACTTTGCTAATCCTTTGAATTACAGCTGAATATAATATAAAATGACTCAAATGAAAGGCACCACATAAGACTCAAGTATTACAGGTTTCTCTCGCTTTATGCGGGTTCTGGATGTGCGAATTCACTCCTATGCAATGATCCTTTTTGTAGCAAAAATTCATTATATGCAACGTAAATTCACTCTTATGCGATGGTGTGGTGGAAGCCCCCAGTCAGCTGCTTTGTGCAGTGCACTGTGGGATTGACGTGCACCAAAATATAGTCTCCTGTGTGGATCTGTGCTCCTTGCTCGTTGTCTGTGACATGTTTCTGTAGTTGCCATCCCCATTGTGGTAACATTCACCACCACCCTGTGCTTGTGTGTACTGTCTGCTGTTGGTAAGTACCAAAACTGTCTTGTAAAAGTGGTAGAGATAGGTCTGGGGGTCAGTACAGTCAAGGTCTTGGAATGTATCCCTCTTTCTAACATTATAAAGTAGGTTTGCTTTATGTGAATTCAAGTTACATGCCATTTTCCAGGAACTCATATACAGCATAAAGCGAAGGAAACCTGTATTTATTAGGTACATCTTAAGGTATTTAAGACCAAATACCTCCTGAATTATTTACGAGCTGTTCTTAAATGGAGAATGAATCTCTAATTTCAAGGAACAATTTAGCTTTTTCTGTAGTATCTGATATCCAGCCCACAGGACTTCTCTCTAGCCAAATGACTCGCCTCTTGACTGGGTCTATGGTGCCTCTTGCTGTGGCTCCTATTGCTGCTGTGCCCAGGGTAGTTAGCAGTGCACCTTGGCCTTAACTGCTGCCAAATTTCCACTTCTGGTCACTATTCTGCATGTAAATTTGCAGTAACATGGCAAGCAGCACAGGTGGTAATCCACACATGCTGCCTGCACCAACAAAATGCCTCTGGCAACTGCAACAAGAAACCCTGTGGTCCAGATCTGGCTTGCCAACTCATTTGGGTTTGACACCTCTGCTTTAAGTTATGCTAGCTGACTCTGCATCTTTAAGTTACTTGCCTTAACATTCCTGGATACCCCTATGTACAGAAGCCCTTAGTTAAAAAAAAAAGAGGTTGGGTTAGTTTGGTATAAACGCAGGGGCCACATTTACTATGCAGATGAGAAATTCTATAATGCCATTCTATTACAGAATTTCTTATGACGCTGTCCCAGCAGTGGGCACACCAACAAACTAGCTCACAGTGAGACCACCACCATCTCCCCTTTCTCCTCCTCCTCTAACAGCTTCAAGTAGTTCAGAGATGCTAAAAAGCAACAATCTCCCTCAACTTTCTCAATATCATTCAGTCCTTATCCCCTTTTGCTAACTCATCAGATGTGTTCATTGCCAACTTGAGTCACAAGTAGTGCTAACCTATCAACTGAAGCTGAAGAAAAGGAATTTGAATTTTCAATACTACTTTGGACAGCTTGCAGGTTTTCAAGGGTAAAGCTTTGCTTGGAGTAAAGCTTATGTGAATGCACCCACATAAACTTGTTTCCTCTTACATCTCTGCTCTCCCCCTCATATATTAGGTAAATCCAGGCACACAAAAAGTTTAGGGTTTATAATCTTTATATTAAAAACTCCAGCCATCTACTGTACACTAATTGTTCTTGCTGTGCTGGAGTCTTTAGGTTACAGTACTAGAGCTTTAAAAAGACTTTATATTATACTCATTTTCCTACACTCCCACTCATTCTGCATTCCTCCTGCTTGACAGCTCTTCCCCTTTGCCCCACTTACTACTTTACAATGCCAACAGTGCTGCCTCCAATGCCTGGAACAGTGTCTTTTCTCTCCAGTTCCTTCTCCAATCTCCAGTTAACCAATTATTTCTGTCTTCTCTCTGCTCCATAAATTTTCCAGACTATCATTTCATGCTATTTTGGATTATAATTTTCTCAGAGAAGGAAATGTCTTTCTGAAGCACTGCATCATTTTAAGATGATTTTAATAGTACTGATGACAGCATATGAATGTGTACAGAGCACAGGCACAGAAGACTGGGGAAAATGTTCATTTGCTCTCCTAGTTGCACCAAAAAGCCATCACCCAGAAAAGTAATCAAAAGACAGTATGTAAGAAAAGCATTTGTCAAAAATCTCTGTTTCAGAGAAACTGTATTATATGGGTATTATATTACATAGTCTAAGTGGAAAGTGGACAGGGTCATCATGAACTGAGCCAGCTGTGCTGTCCCTGGGAAGACATTGGAAATATATTTAGCATAATGTGACTGATGCAATCTGTAGGCAAATAAATTTGCACTGATCACTGCTTACCTGCTTTTATAACAAAGCTCTGTAGCACAGCACAGTTATCTTTAGCCATTTTACAAGCTTAAGAGAAGGATAATGACACCATTGAAAGCAGAATTAATTCAGTGTAAATGAAGTATTATTTAACATGAATAAGGTGGAATGACATTACAACCATGTAAGGATGTGAGCCACCCAGGAATTTCACGTTACCAGACTTATTTTTTGGGGGGTGGGAGGTTGGTAAAAAAAAAAAAAACAAAACTACTGGGTTCCACTACTGAGTTAATGATGGTGAAGTCATGCCCTAGGCATTTTAAATGCACCCATCATCATAGCATCTAGAAGTCAGTAATAACAGGGCAATAAAAACACAAACAATTATAAGAACATAACAGAATGAGGCTGCTAAAATTGAAAAAGAGCTACTATAAACTAGAATAGCTGCAAGACCGATAAGACTTGTGAAAACTGCATATGTCTAGTTAAATTTATGATCTGTCTTGTATTTGATGCATTAAGTCGGTTTAGTCATTATTATTTGAAACTAATTAAATACATTTAAAAATGCAAGCCATAAAACTCATTTAAAATTTAAATCACAACAAATAACGCACTTTGCTGTCATAGTATGCATATGGTGATAATTATTACAATATTTAAGATTTTTTTTAAGCAAACTTTTTGTTAAATTAATACATCGTTGAGCACGTCACGTTAGAAAAAATTTCAGTATCACATCCAGATCCCAGATGGGGACCAGACTACTTTCTTGAAACTGAATTGTTAATTCCTAAAAATCTAAAGTGAAGTCATTAGAGTTGGCAAAAGAAACAGCTCACAGAAGTTACACAGGTGAAAATCTTGACAAACAGTATACATCAGTGAATTGTTCGAGGCTGAGGTGGTGAGACAGCTCAGAGGCCGCAAGTTTGAGGGCACAGGAGAAGTGCTCATGGAACGGCCCTGTTGGATTTCAATGAACCTGCAAATGCTGCTAACTACCTTGTCATAAGGACACAAAAAAGGAAAGGTGACTTGCTCTTTATGAGGGAAGAATTAGTGGAGGATGTGAAGGTGATAGGTAACTTGGGAGGAAGTGATCACAATCCGATAGAATTCCAGAATCTGATAGAGAAAGCATGAGCTCAGCAAAATTAGGACACTAGATTTCAAAAAGGCAGATTTTATCCAACTCAAGGAGTTAATAGACATGGTGTCATGGGAGGATAGATTGAAGGATAAAGGCTGGGAAGCCCAACAAGAAACTGTCCCAACATGAGGAAAGCACAAGAAGAATGGCTAGAGCCCAATTTAGAGCCCAAGGAACTTCTAAAATGCCTCAAATTAAAAAAGAAAGCATACAGGCAATGGAAGAATGGGCAGGTCACCAAGGATGTGTACCAGGAAATAGCAAGAACCTGCAGGGACAAAAATCAGGAAGACAAAGATAAAGAACAAGCTGCACCTGGCCAAGAAGGTTAAGGACAACAAAAAGAGGTTCTATAAGTATGATGGCAAGAAAAGAAAGACCAAGGGAGCTGTGGGTCCTTTGTTAACAAGCCAGGGAGAACTCTAAACAGAAAACACAAAGAAGGCAGAACTACTCAACAGCTACTTTGCCTCACTCTTCACAATCAAATTAAGCTGCAGCCAGACACCTGATAGGGATTACATGGATATGGAAGGGGGCAAGCTGAGGAAAGAGATAAGAAAAGAGATGACCAGAGAGCTTTTGTTGGATCTGAATGGATTCTAGTCAGCAGGGCCAGATGAACTTCATCCCAGAGTACTAAAGCAACTGGCAGAAGAGAGCTTGAAGCCCTTGACAACGATCTTCATGAAGTCATGGGAGATGGGCCAGGTATTGGATGGCTGGAAAGGGGCCAACATAGTGCCCCTCTTTTAAAAAGACAAAAAGGAGGACCCAGGGAACTACTGACCATTTAGCCAAAGCATAAATTGATCCATGTCAGGATGGCAAGAGGTTTCAAGTGGAGTCCCACAGTGGTCTGTCCTGGGCCTGGTGACGTTCGGTGTTGTTATTAACAATTTGCATGCTGGCACAGAAATCTTCTTGAGCAAGTTTTCAAACAACACAAAACTGGGAAGGATTGAGAACATGTTGGAGGATGTTGAGAGCAATTCAGAAGGATCTCCACAGACTGGAAAGTTGGGCTAGAGCTAACAGGATGAAATTTAATGTAGACAAGTGCAAGCTTCTACACTGATTGTCAGGGGAGTAGGAGGAAAAGCAAACATAAGCAAACATATGCTCTTGTATGATGCATACCGAACAAGTTATCAAATGACATAAGGCCTCCTATTGGGTGGTTACTTCAGTGACCTGCTCTATCCACTCGTATTAACCTGAAGAACTTCTGACAAACAAATCTACTTTGCCCTTCCTTGAAAAGTGAAGAACAATGGCAGGATTTTGATGCACCAAAGCCTCTGCACAAGAGAATCAGGATCACTCTCCTACTTAATTAGGTAATGAAGTGACTGTGACATTGTCTGTAAACATGTATTTTCTCCAATACTGTATGGACAAACAAAGGGCCTAGGAGTACACCACACTGCCCTGAACTCTAATACATGGATGTGCCTGCTGCTTGCAGGTGGTAAAGGCAAGCTAATAAAGGACTCGACTGACCAGAAGAAGGATCAGGCTTGAGCTATATAAGCCACAAGCCTGCACCAGTCAGTTAGTCTTGCCCTGGTAACTGTGGAGTGATGAGCCCCTGACAGCAGAGCAGCAGGACTTGTGAACTGACAGTGGCTCTGAATGAGGAACTCTGCAACACAGGGAACAGTGAAGGTACCTGGAGCACAGAAGGGCTTAGTTATATGGGCAGGTGGCCCCGTTTTATGTTAAGCCTAGTGAAGGCTTGAGTGCCTGCCAGAGGGCAGGTATTCATTATTAAGTTGTCCTAGCAGTTCAGCCTGGAGCCCTGAAAGGGGAGGCAAGGCTTACTTAGAGGGCCAGTAGCTCAGCAGGGGCTGACAGGGGGGGAGCTTAGCCAAGGGTGCAAGGGCCTACAGAGTAGGAACCCACAGATCCATGATCCCCATGCCTGGAAAGGGCTGGGAGTATAATTAGAGGATCCAGGGACAAACAAGGCTGAGAGAGTGAGACCCAAGAAGGTCCAAAGATAGGGGGAGTACCTTAGTGTGGGACCTAGAGGTTCAGGAGACAGGGACTGATGGACAGTCAGACCAGAGGGTCCACAGGACCAGGACAGGGTGAGGACTGGATGAGGCTCCACCGGTCTGAGAGGGACTGCAAGCCAGACTGGGGGTCTGGGAGCCCAGAGAGAGGGTCTGTGAGCTGGACCAGGAGTCCAGAGAGGGGAGCTGCAAGCTGGACCAGGGGTCCAGGAGCCCAGAGAGAGAGGACCTGCAAGCTGGTCTAAGAGCCCAGAGAGGGGGGCTGCAAGCCAGACTGGGAATTTGGGAGCCCAGAGAGGGTCTGCAATCAGGAGTCAGGGAGCCAAGAGAAAGAGGCTGCAAGCCAGACCAGGGGTCTGGGAGACCAGACAGAAAGGGGCTGTGAGCTGGACTAGGGATCTCAGAGCCCCAAAAGGGCCAAATGTGGGACCACAGGGGTCCAAGGGCCAAAAGGGGCCAAGTGTGTGAACTGAGCATCATAGTGATTAACACCTGCAAAGCTTGGGGCATGGTGTAGGGGAGGAAAGGAGCCACACAATTTGCCCTTGAGGCACACAGGTGCCCTACAGGGGCACAGTCAGGCTGAGATGGGCCTATCAAGCCTGAGGGCTGGATTGAGGCAAGAGGGGATTCAGGAGAGACCCAGTGGGGAACTGTTAGGATTAAGGCTCACTCTAAGGTCTGCAGGCAGCCTAACAAGAACGAGGTGTGGCAGGTGATCAATCTAGGGAGACAACATTAGAATCCAAGCAGGGCAGGAGCTTCAAGGACACCAGGGGGTGTCATGGCCCCCCTGTAGCCACGAGCCTGTCACAGTAAGGCACATACCAGTCCAAATGAAAGACACTGCTGGTGACCAAGTAACTGTGATAGCAAGGAAGAAGGGAGTAAAGAGCATCTTGCAACGGATGATACCATTCTACCAACAATGTAGCCATTAAACCACTTGAGAGAGAGAGTCTCCTTTGAGGGTTGTGTATGTTGGGTGCATTGTAACCTGCCACTCGGAACAGCAAGGATTCTATGATTCAATGACTGAAGGGCAGGATATAAAACTCAGATCATCATGTCTAGTAGTTTTAGGGAAAACTGTGTGGTCTATTCTGGCCGTTCCGAGGGCATCAGCAGGAAATCTCTTGTTTTGAAAAATCTCTTTTGTAGGAGAATGGGCTTACCCTACCATAACCTGATAAAGGTAATTCCACATGCAGATGAAGTGTGTACCTCTCAGTTGATTAACAGCCCCAGTAACTGGAATAAACCGCTTCCATACTGTATTTCTGCAAAAGTTCAGTTCACAGCAAGACCTCTCAGGAGCCAGTCATGCAGATAAGAGGCAGCAAAAAATGTCTTGGTATCTGAGGCATGCAGCAGCCTTGATGAAGACTCAAGGACTGTGGACAAATCACAAGGGAAGAAATTGCCCTGGAAGTGTCTTGCCCACACACCTCAGATACTTCATGAAAAATGTTTCCCCTTGTTCTGCATCTGTTAAATAACCCAAGGGAATTGGACCTCTTTAGTGCATTGATCTCCAGTGGTTGCTGGGGCATATGGATCATTCTCCTAAATATCTTCTGAAAATGTCTGTCTCAGAAGAGATGTATGGAACTAACTTCTGGTGCTGATTAACACTCTTTTCTCCGAAGACTGAAGGAGTCCCCTTAGAAAAATAATAATCCCCCTGCTGATCTGAGGGATCCAGCACTCAGATCAGCCCACCAAAAGGATTGCATCAATAATAGTTACGGGATTGATGCCAGTGGAGGCACTGGTTCTATGTGAGGATACAGTGCCATGCCAGAAGTATCAGCAGGGAGATTAGAACAGGTTTGCAGCTTCCAAATGTGCCTTTGCAGAGATATTCCTACAGAATTATATAAGCAGCTGAAACAATACATGGACAGGAGCTGAAGGTCAATCCCAAAATCACATTAGGGAATGCTCAAAGTTCATCTTGGAGGGACTCAAACTCAATCACTCCAGAACAGAATACGAGGAGACTGTAAAGATAGTCATATAACAAAAATACATACAGCATACAGTTTAGTAGCCACAATAATGGGTCCTCGAATCAGAGCGCCATTTTTGGGATCTGATCTATAGAGGAGTTCAAGTATATTAGTTCACAGAAAACCACTGTGGATAAGCAAAGAGAAAAAGGTGACAACAATACCATTTGATACTATTCAGCAGGGATCCTGGTTTTCTCTGATCTAAAAAATTTCTCAGTTTTCGGTTTAAAAACCCCCCCAAAAATCAACACTGAAAACCATTCAGAAGTCAATGTTAAGACTGAATATGCAGCCTTAGCTGTGGCCATCGTCTGTTAACATTACAAAAATGTCCTTACAGGATCATGTGCTCTCTCACATACAGCTATACATTTTTCCCCATTACCTTTCTTGTTCTGTTGGCTATAAAGTCACTACAGCAGCTGCAGGACACTTGAGAGGAGGGGATACAGGAGACATTTAAAGCTGGAAAGCAAGCAAGCAAGAACTGTGCAATACTCAGTGCAAAGACAGAGCAGGAAACAGGGAGGGAAAGCTGAAAGTAGGCACAAGGAAACAGATGCCAAACAAAAAATTCCCCAAATAGTAAAAATTCAGAAGAATAAAAATGTAGCTTCTTTTTTGGAGGTAGGAATTAATTGCAGTTACTTCTGAGCATCAATCATCTATGGACTGGCAGCTTCAAGAGACTTGAACATAAACTTAGTTTAAGATCCTTGGGGCAGGAACCAGCCCTCTGTTCTGAGCCAAGGCACAGTATGCTCCTGGTCCATGATGAGGGCTCCTGGTGCTGCACAAACATGAACAATTAACAGTAATACTTCTCCAAAAGTGTCTGGAACCTGCCTAAGACACACATTGCAAAAAAGAGGTGAAAGTCTAAAGAAAGGTCTTGCTCTCCCTCCTTCAATCCCTAGGCTGATAAAAGACATCACTACCACCACTAAACTCTTATATAGCACATTTAATCAGTAAATAAGTACTTTACAAAAAGTTGATAAAATTAACCCTTCAACCAAAATGTCTTAAATAACCAATTTACTCCTCAGCTTAGATGAATTTGCTCGCACTGTTGTGCTTGCATCGGTGCAAGCAATACCACTCCTATCTCCCTGGTGCCACACTACAAGGGTATAGGGATCCAAGGGTATAGGAAAGACAGGGTATAGGGATCCCAATGTCCCTTGCACTGCCTTCCAGGCTCACTGCCCTTTTGGCAGTCTCCATGACATATATGGGAGGATACATGCTGACATCCCAGGGGATGGAGGCAGCTGGAGTTCAAAGAACTATTCTGCTCATTTTTAGGAACAGAAAGTAGTAAAGAGACTGCATCCTCATCTCCAAGGTGCTGGCTAAATAAATCCACAGGTGAAAAGATCTGCTAGAGGAGAACATATGCTTTGATGCCATTCTCGCTTCATCTGTTCTTGAAGCAAAGCTTTCATGAAAAGCCAGCAAGCACTAAGCAGAGAAACCAGACTGATGTATAGACTTGAGATTATCAGCAGAAGCTCCAAAACATCAGCATGTTGTTGAAGGCAACATGCATGAATTGTACTAAGCACAGAGAAGTGAATGATGAACATGGGGAATGTCATACTATTCCCAGAATCAGTATACACAAACACACTATAACGCTCTGAATTTGAACATGCTACAAGTTTGCATTAAAGACATGCCTAGAGGATATCACCTCATATTCCGTATTGGTTAAATGAGAAATCAATTTAATAAGGGCAGATCCAAGGTAGAAGCAGTATTGATAGATTTGTTCAAGGTAATTCAGCACATCATGCTGCAGTTATCAGGCTGGGCAACATAACATAGGTGAGGGCTTCAGCATTCAATTCTCTAAATGTGGAGGTGCTATTTGTGGCACCATGTATCAATTTTGTGGCAACTTCATCTGTGAGAATACCACCAAGAAGGACTATTTCTCCATTGTCTGACAGGTCAGATGTCACATTAACACTGGCTGGCCTAGAAAAAGTCCATTAGTCTGAATATTTAAAATTCAGAGCTTTGAAAAACTGCAATGTAGATTTCCTCCCCCCTCCCCCCCCACACACACTTTCCAACAGATATTAGAGCACAGGTGCTGTTCCACTTGTTACCATATTTACCCAAATCCAAAATTACTCAAATTTAAGATGACTTCCCCAATAATTGGATTCTATGCATGGACAATTATAAATGTTAAAAATTTCCATATATAGAACCTAAGGAAAGCAGATTGTGGAGGGATGAAGGAGCAGACTCCTGCTCCCTACTCCCCTACATGCCTGCCCCCACACTGCCTACCTCCTACCCTGACATCTCTTGCCTCCCCCCTGCCTGTGCTTGTTCCTGCACCCCCAGCTCGCCTCTGCAGCCAGCATACCTTGCTGCCTGCCTCCCCGACTCCACTCCCTACTTTTACTTTCTACTGCTGCTCTGAACCTCCAGGGCAACCAGCAGCAACACAGACCTGGCTTGGCCTGGCCTCTGCCCAGCTCAGCCAGAGAGAAGTGGCAGTAGCTCCTGGCCAGGCTAGATCAGGACTAGAGCAGAAGGTAAGAGGGAAGGGGGCCTTTGGCATAGGTAAGCAGGAGATGGGGGGTAGGCTGCCCCTAACTATGCTACCAAGTACACATTTGATTTCCAAATAAATGAACACTTAGTAGTTCCCACTATCCTCAGCGTATCTCTGAGTTTGTCTCCTTTATACACTGAATGCATTTTTGTTTTCCCTTTTTCTGATTTGAGTATGTTGCTGTTAAGCCATCAGCAGTGATTCTGAAATAGGGTGCCATAGCACCCCAAGGTGTGGCCAGATCCTTTGAAGGGTGCAACGTTGTGAGGACATAAGCAGGTAAGTACAGGCTTGGGGTTGTCACTGCCTGGCTAATTCCCCACCCCAACTGCTCAGTCCCTCTGATGTTATCGTCATCTACAATCCCTCGCAGTCAAAGATGATTGACTTCCATGACCGTCTGATGCATGAGTCCGAAGATGGTTGACAAGATCTATCTGGGAATTGACAGACTCTGTTGCAGCTCAGGCACATGTTTCTGTGAGAGGTGGGTGGTTCTGTGTTCTTGATTTGGTCCGTGACATGTTGAGTCTACCTCTTCCTTGCTTTTCCATCTCTTGTTTTCACCATAAGGTTTTGAAGTACTAAGATCCTTGCAGCAGACTATTCCCTCCATTTGGCACAGTCCTGAGCAGTAAGCCTGCCAGGAGTTGATGTCAGTGTTTACATTTTTTCAAGTTGGCCTTGAGGACGTCCTTGAAGCCCTTTCTCTGCCCTCCTTTTGAGCATGTGCCTTTGGTGAGGTGGGAGAATAAAACTTGCTTCAGGATTCAGGAGTCAGACATCCAGACAAAGATGATCATCGGCCCCCACAGGCAACATGGGCCCAAGTGCAGCTCCTGCCCCTGCTCTCCCCAAGACAAAACGTAAGGTGTTTGTTGTGGGAGACTCCCTCCTGAGGGGGACGGAGGGGCCAATCTGCCACCCTGACCCCTTAGCCCGGCAAGTCTGCTGCTTCCCAGGGGCCCGCATCCGGGACATTGCAGAGAGGATCCCCAAGCTCCTCAAACCCACAGACCACTATCCCATGCTCCTTATTCATGTGGGCACCAATGACACGGCTCGGAGCACTCCCAGCCAGGTCATGAGGCGCTACATGGATTTGGGAGCGGGGCTTAAGGGTCTGGGGGCACAGGTGGTGTTCTCGTCGATCCTCCCAGTCTCAGGCTATGGGCTGAGAAGGGACAGGAGGATCTATGTGGTCAACCAAAGACTGCGGCGCTGGTGTCGTCAGGAAGGCTTTGGCTTTCATGACCACAGCCCGCTCTTTGGCGAGAGAGGCAGCGAGCTGCTGGGAAGAGATGGTCTCCACCTCTCTCCCCTAGGGAGGAGGCTCTTCTCAGCCAGACTGGCTGACCTGCTCCACCGGGCTTTAAACTAAGCCCGCTGGGGGATGGGGGGGACTACCGCCACTGCTGGCCTGCTGAACAATCCTTGCAAAGCCAGCGGACCACGGCACTCAAGGGAGCCCACCCCAGCCCCAGCCCTGGTAAAATCTGTGGGCAAGGAAGGAGCCCCCCAGGGGGCACTTGCCTGCCTGTACACAAATGCCAGGAGTTTGGGGAATAAGCAGGAGGAGCTCATCCTCCTGCTCAGTACAAACAATTACGATGTCATAGGGATCACGGAGACCTGGTGGGACTCCACCCATGACTGGACCACGGGGATAGATAGCTATACCCTGTACAGGAGGGATCGTGTAGAGAAAAGGGGCGGGGGTGTAGCTCTTTATGTTAAGGAAAGCTACGCGTCCCTGCAAGCCGATATTGATGACCAGGGTGGACGGCTGGAGACCCTCTGGGTTAAAATCCATGGGGAACACGGCACAGGGGACACAATGGTGGGAGTCTATTACAGACCTCCCACCCAAAGTCCTGAGCTAGACCAGGAGTTTGCCCAGGAACTGGCTGAGGCAGCTTGCTCCAGGACCATGGTTGTCATGGGTGACTTCAATTACCCAGACATCTCGTGGGAAGATCACTCAGCAAAATCTGAGCGGTCGCAGAGCTTCCTCTCGTGCGTGGATGACCTCTACCTGACTCAAGAAGTCTATGGGCCAACGAGAGGCAAAGCGATGCTCGACCTGGTGCTGGCTACTGGGGAGGACCTAGTCGGCGACCTAGTGATCGATGGGAAGCTGGGTGACAGCGACCACGAGCTGATCACCTTCACCATCCGCCGAAAAGCTGGCAAGTCAGTCAGCAACACGCAAGTCCTTGACTTCAGGAAAGCCGACTTTGACAAGCTCAGGAGGCTTGTCAGTGAGGCCCTAAGGGACTGTGACCACAGGGAGAGGGGAGTTCAAGAGTGGTTGCTCCTCAAGGGAGCGATCCTCAATGCACAAACTAAGTCTATTCCATCTCGGAGGAAAGGCAGCAAGAGGGCACAGCAGCCCCCCTGGCTCTCCAGGGACCTAGCAGACCTCCTGAGGCTAAAAAGAAAGGCCTACAAAGGATGGAGGATGGGAGTCACCTCCAAGGAGGATTATTCTGCACTAGTCCGGTCCTGTAGGGAGCAGACCAGGAAAGTCAAGGCTGCAACTGAACTCCAGCTAGCTTTGAGCATCAAGGACAATAAAAAGTCCTTTTTCAGATATGTGGGGAGCCAGAGGAAAAGCAGGGGCAACGTTGGACCCCTGCTGAACCAGATGGGGCAACTGACAACTGACGCCCAGGAAAAAGCCAACCTATTAAATAGGTACTTTGCGTCGGTCTTTCATCAGCCCCATGGGACGCCCATGCCCGCTACAGGGCCGGGAAGTCCGGGTGAGGGTGATCCCCTGCCCTCCATTAATGCTGACTTTGTGAAGGAACATCTTGAGAAGCTGGATACCTTCAAGTCAGCCGGCCCTGACAATCTTCACCCCAGGGTACTGAAGGAGCTGGCAAGCATCATAGCCCAGCCTCTAGCGCGGATCTTTGAAAACTCTTGGCGCTCTGGTGTAGTGCCCGAAGACTGGAAGAAGGCCAACGTGGTGCCTATCTTCAAGAAAGGGAGGAAAGTGGATCCGGCTAACTATAGGCCCATCAGCCTGACTTCTATCCCGGGGAAGATCTTAGAAAAGTTTATTAAGGAGGCCATCCTTAATGGACTGGCCGATGCCAACATCTTAAGGGATAGCCAGCACGGGTTTGTTGCGGGTAGGTCTTGCTTGACCAATCTCATTTCCTTCTACGACCAGGTGACCTATCACCTGGACAAGGGAGATGAGATTGATGTCATATATCTTGACTTCAAAAAAGCCTTCGATCTGGTGTCCCATGATCGTCTCTTGGAGAAACTGGCCAATTGTCGCCTTGGGTCCCCCACGATCCACTGGCTGGAAAATTGGCTCCGGGGTCGGAACCAGAGGGTAGTAATTGATGGAAGTCACTCATCGTGGTGTCCTGTGACCAGTGGGGTCCCCCAAGGCTCTGTCCTTGGACCCATACTGTTCAACATCTTCATTAACGATGTGGACACTGGAGTCAGAAGCGGACTGGCCAAGTTCGCTGATGACACCAAACTTTGGGGCAAAGCATCCACGCCAGAAGACAGGCGGATGATCCAGGCTGACCTGGACAGGCTCAGCAAGTGGGCGGATGAGAATCTGATGGTGTTCAACGCCGATAAATGCAAGGTTCTCCACCTTGGGAAAAAAAACCCACAGCATCCTTATAGGCTCGGCAGTGCTATGTTGGTTAGCACTATGGAAGAAAGAGACTTGGGGGTCATCATTGACCACAAGATGAACATGAGCCTGCAATGCGATGCTGTGGCTAGTAAAGCGACCAAAACGCTGGCTTGCATCCATAGATGCTTCTCAAGCAAATCCCGGGACGTCATTCTCCCCCTGTACTCGGCCTTAGTGAGGCCGCAGCTGGAGTACTGCGTCCAGTTTTGGGCTCCACAATTCAAAAAGGATGTGGAGAAGCTTGAGAGAGTCCAGAGAAGAGCCACGCGCATGATCAGAAGTCAGGGAAGCAGACCCTACGATGACAGGCTGAGAGCCCTGGGGCTCTTTAGCCTGGAAAAGCGCAGGCTCAGGGGTGATCTGATGGCCACCTACAAGTTTATCAGGGGTGACCACCAGTATCTAGGGGAACGTTTGTTCACCAGAGCGCCCCAAGGGATGACGAGGACGAATGGTCACAAACTGCTACAAGATCGTTTCAGGCTGGACGTAAGGAAGAATTTCTTTACTGTCCGAGCCCCCAAGGTCTGGAACAGCCTGCCACCGGAGGTTGTTCAAGCGCCTTCATTGAACACCTTCAAGATGAAACTGGATGCTTATCTTGCTGGGATCCTATGACCCCAGCTGACGTCCTGCCCTTTGGGCGGGGGGCTGGACTCAATGATCTTCCGAGGTCCCTTCCAGCCCTAATGTCTATGAAATCTATGAAATCTATGAAATCACCTTGATGCTCATGGTGTTTGCTTGTGAGAGGATGCTAACGTTGGCGTGTCTGTATTCCCACTGGATTCAAAGATTCTTCTGGAGGCAGCATTGATGGTATTTTTCCAGTGGCTTGAGATGTCTCCTGTACATTGTCCACATCTCAGCTCCATACAGTAAGGTGGGGATCACGACTGCTTGATAAACCATGAGCTTGGTTTCAGATCTGATGTGATCTTTAAACAACCATTTCCTCAGGTGTCCAAAGGCCTGAGGAATCCACATTTGAGACAATGCTGGATCTCTTTTAAGTGAGCTTTCTGCGTGAATTGGCTTCTGAGGTATGGGAAATACCCAACGTTCTTCAGAACCTCACCATGAATCTGAATTACCGAATCAAGGATTTGTTGATGGAGGACCTTAGTCTTCTGAATGTTAAGCATCAGTCCCACTTTCTTGTATGCCTCAGTAAACAAGTCAACAATTGTCTGAATGTCTGCTCGCGAGTAAGCACAGACTACAGCAACATCAGAGTACTGGAGCTCAATGATTGAGGTCGTGGTGGTCTTGGTTTTGGCTCAGAGTTGGCTGAGATTAAGCCGTTTACCATCCATTTGGTAAACGGTTTAATCCACTCCAACTGAAAGCTTATTGGTGGTTAGACGTAGCATTGCAATTAACCCCACCCCAACTGCTCAGCTCCTCTAATGATAAGATATATAAATTAGTTTATGGAATTAGATGCCACTCAATTCAGAAAAGTTATGGAGGGGTGCCTTGACCTCAGTGAGGGATGCCTCAGGTCCAGAAAGGCTGAGAGCCACTGGCATACTGAGTAAGTGACAGTACTTCACACAAGGAGAAACTGTAAAGATAACCATAAAGATTAACTGAAGTCCTGATCACTTGATAATGAAAATAACAATAGAGATTATTTCTAAATTGGCCTCTTCCTAGAAAAAAGACAATTACAGAGAAGAAATTACTATTTATTGCCAGCATTTCTACATATAAAAATGCCACCGAGGTTGTACACTATTTTGACTGATGCTACTTTTTTATTGGCCTCATGACTTCTCTGAGGAGACTGGGTATATCACTGGCTTAAAGAAGAGGTCCTCAACCTTTTGGCCAACAAGCCAGATGGGCAGCACCTCATCCTTCCGTACACCGGATCTGGCAGGTCCCCATCCAGCTGCACAGAGTAGGGAGGGGGCAGCCCGGCCCTATCCAGCCATGCAGTGAAGGGCATTTGGTCTGGTTCCAACCTGGCCCCTGCGGGGGGAAGGCTGTGACCTGGCCTCAATCCAGCCCTGTGGGGAACAGGGGCATGGCCTGGCCTCACAGGAAAAAGGGGCACAGCCAATCCCCAACCAGACCTGGCAGAGGGAAGGAGGCATGGGCTGACTGGGAGGGGGAGAGCATACATGGCCAGGGCTCAAACCAACTGCACAAGAAAAGGGTCATGGTTTAGCTCTGACTTGCTCTATGGGGCTTGGAATTTTGGTAGTGGCAAGGGGTGGTAGTACTGGCACTGCTCCCCCACCAGCAAATTTTCCAACTCATGGGGAGCCCCACAGGCCAGATTCCAAGACTCCGCAGGCCACATTTAGCCCCTGGGCAAAAGGTAGAGTACCCCTGTCTTAAAGGATATGCTGGAAATTAAAAAAATTATTTAGTTATGGTCCTTGTCATTTTTGTTTGAAAAGGATGCTTTAAGTGTGTGGCAAGTCCTCATATTAGAAATTAATAACTAGAATTGTGATAATTTGACATTTTCAAAAATTTCAGATTTTCTATTGGCTTGGATTAGAAACCTGGAGGTTCTTAGAAGATACGAGTAAACATCATAAAAACTGAAAACAAAAATGTGCACCCACACCAGGCAGTGGATAGAAGCACAGAGATGCCCCATCATATGAGAGACAAACAGCAAGCAAAACCACTTGCATAGAAGGATAAGAGGCAAAAGAACAATGACCACTGTCTACAGCAAATGGCAAGCAGAAAAGGATTTTCTAATGACTGCAGAAGTAAAATCAATCAAAAACTTTCCAATATAAATCTTTAACCCACAAAAGTGACACAATTTTAAATGGATGGAGTTCAGGGGGAATTAACTGATTCAAATCTAGAAAAGAAAATGACTGCTGTACTATGTAGAAATTAAGAAACGTAATAATAGGTGATGGGATGCTTTATCACAGGGCTGTCCATATGGTGGCCCAAGAGCTGCATGCAGCCTGCAAAATATTAAATTGCAGCCCCTGAACTCCCACCTGGCTGCTGACCCTCTATTGCTCCAGCTGCAGCAGCAGCAGCAGCCAGAGGCTCCAGGGTCTCTCTGGCTTGCCTTTCTTAACCTTGCCCCTACCCATATCCCTGCCCCAGGGGATGGGGCAGTACAGCACAGCACAGCATTCAGTCCCAGGGGAGCCCATAGCCCAGGGTACCTGAACAGTGCAATACAGCAGGAGGGGAAGGGGGCACTGGGAGCAGTAGCAGTGAGGGAGGTTAGGGGGGAGCACAATGCAGTGAGGGGTGGGTGAAGTGCAGTGGGGGGGCAGCTGGATACATATTAAAGCAGGGGGACACAGAAAGCAGCAGTGCAAGGGCACTCAGATGGATGGTGCAGTGGGGAACAGAGCCAGGTGGCTCCCAAGATCCATGTCTCATGCTGGTGTAGGTCCTGCTAGTGTGGGCTGAGGGAATGTGTCCCCTGGCCACTTAGAAGTTAGACAGCCCCGTCTGATCAGATACAAGGCCCGTTTGATCAGATACATTGATATAGGAAATCATAAGTTGAGTGCGAGAGTGAAAGAAGATCAAACAAGCAACCACCTGGAAAAGTGAAAAAGCTAATGTCCTTAGAAAGGAGTGTAAAAGCTATAGAAGACAAGATGTGAGAAATGGTGCCAGCCTGGCATACAGGACCTTATCACTGCAAATTCTAGAGCAAGTGGGTAAAGGAAGTTTCACTGGTGTGTGGAAAAGATGAGATGTGTGAAGCTTCAGTTAGGATGCAATGAGAAATCTAGGTGTATAAAATGAAGCAAGATGGAGAGGTCCTTTGCTAGTGTGGGCTAATTTACAGGAGCCAGCCAGAATGGGAGAACAAGACTCTCCCTTGCTGGCCCAGATGTAAGAACTCTGATCAAATGCTATTAACTCTAATTACTGTGTAGATGCAGTCACTTACAAGTACTGTAACATGGATATCTAATGCATAGACAGGGTTGGATTAACCCTTTAGTTGACCCTAAGAAAACAACCTCGTGGGCCCCTACTTTATACTGTATATTTAATAATAATTCTAATATTATAAAAGCCTTAGTCTGCCTGTCTGTCTGTAATGCTTTATTCGCACTCCGATTGGTTATCTGAAACAATGAATCAGAGTGCTCTAAGAGTGTTCCAGACAGGAGGTGGCAACATGGAGGAGCCCCACCATGACAGCAGCAATGGAGCAGGTAGAATGGTGGGACGAAGCCAGCCCTTGCCCCCCAGAGGAGACAGTGGTGGCACAGGGTGCAGGTTGAGAGGGATGGAGAAGACAGTGGAGGAAGCTTTTCCCCCCCCTGCTCCTGGAAGGCAGCAGTGCAGGGTGCTGGCCATGCAGCACTGACATCGCTCCCCCACTCTGGCCTCACCGCTGCTACCACCACCGGACCCCAACAAAACCCAGCAGAGAGAGGGAGGCAGCGGGGAGGAGGGGGGTAGAGAAGTGGGAAGGGCGGGGGGGGGGCACAGTGGCAGTGCCCTGCTGAAGCTGCCGGGTGCTGAGAACAGCCAGGAGGAAGGGAGGGGAGCCAAGGGGGGAGAGGGTTGCACGTGGCCAGATGTGCAGCAGTGACAGTGTGGGGTGGCAGCTGTGGCACATCTGGGCCCCTTCTTGACTTAGGGCCCCAGGCATGTGCCTAGGTTGCCTATGCATTAATCCAGCACTGTGCATAGTTAGTATTTTGTTACAGTATTTTAGAGTTTAATTTAAAGTGACTGTACAACTTCTATTGGTCTTTGGATTTAATAAAGGCATTTTAGCTGAATTACTGACTCGGTGATTCAAAATCCAATATACTGATAGCTAGTAATCTACTAAAAAAGCTTACATGTTTTAACTATTCCTTTGAACATGTCAGTCTTCACAGAAAAAAAATGCCCACATAGTCTAGTAGTATAATCACTGGGTACGAGTCAGAACATCCTGACATCTTATACCAGACTTAATCTTGATCCCTCTGTGGCTCCGGGTACAATGCTTAAGGCTGCACAAGTGATTCCTAATTTTGCTTGCCAACCAAGATATATAGCGCCTGATTTTCAGAGACATTGAACATATTCAGCTCCTACCAACTTCAGTGTAAACCAGGCATGCTGAGTCTAACATTGAATCTTAGACTTCTCAGGTCTCCAAAACCTGAAACATTCAAATTTAGTGGACAACTGACAATGCTGGTCTTAACTGTTTAGACCTTTATTTCCCTACCGTTAAACAAGTAACATGGTTATACTTACCTGCTTCAGAAGGAATGTATAAGGAATAAATTACTTTTTGCATGTACAAAAACAGTGACAAAAAATGTAACACTGTTAATACAAATCCAAAGCAACTCCCCCTCCCTGAAACAAAATTTGTCAAACTTATCCTTAGTGAGAGCAGTTTCCTATAATTCAGTCCTTCTGAACAGTCTCACGCACCGTAAAATTAGGGCAAGTTGGTTATTTTACAATGACATATCATGACCAGGCACAGCTTTTGTTTGTTAGCAAGGCAAGTTCCTATTTTCTTCTATACTTCCTCAATTCAGCAAGTGACGAAATTCAGGCACTAAAGATGACACTGTTTGGTTTTGCAACACATCAGGGCTTTAGAAAAATTCAGTATGAACTAGAAGTGGCCAGATAGATACAATAGGAAACTGTTCCTCCAAAGGAAATTGCAAACTGAAGTCAAAGAGGAAGACACAGAGTAGCATTAACTGTTCGGAAAGTTTAAAGAACATTAAGCAGGAACAGCTATATGTGAAGAAACTACGTGTGACCACAAGTACAAGCTGAACATTCTAGCTATGGCATATTTTGGACTGTATATCTGCCTTGTTAATATGTCTCCAATTAAAAAGAGCAATTTACAATATGTCTTGGGTCTTGTGCCAAATTACATTTGTTCTAAAGGGACAAAAAAAAGTATGTTGTCTCCTATTATAGTCTGTTACACTGGAACCAACTTACCAATGGCATATGCTAGATGTAGCTGCCCTTAAAGTTTGTAGATGCCAAGTAGAAAACATTAATTCTTTTACCCATTTCCTAGGACCAGAAACATGTGCTAAAAGTATTTAAACTGAAATGCTTCCATCTTGTTCTGTCCACAACTGGCTCCTCTACTATCCCCAGGGCCATATGATCTTAGTCTCTGGTCCTAATGGAAGGTCAAGGCCCACCCAACCACTATGGAGCAATAGCAAAGATGATGAACAAAATCATATGACTATTTTTGCTACACTTGCCTGGCACTACCAACTCATGCATATGTAACGGTTACAGAGTAACAACCGATATGCAGTGCTAAGTAGCAGTTTCTCTTCCCCTTTGAATCTACTCCAAGCATACACTTGTCTGTACCCTGGTTAAGGGGTCAACAAGCTACAGTACAAGCCATTTCATCCAGCCCATGGAACATGGGGCTTCAACAAGTGGTGAGAAGTACCAGCAGCACCACAGAGAGAATATGGGGGAGGAGTGCATGTGGTCATACAGGCCAGGGTGGAAGCAGCCCGTACTTGGACCTAAGTTCCATTAAACAACTGATGATCCCTGCCCTAGATAGAACTGTACTTCAAAATTATTCCAGGTAGATGCAGATAAGTACATTGTTATTTTTAACACTCAAGTATGAAATGTTTTAAATGCTTAGGTATGGCCAGATGCTAGAACAGCATTAACTGGTTAGCAGAACTCCATTCCCCTTCACTGGACTCTGCACAAGGAAAAAGCACGTAAAAAACAATCCCATAAATTCAGATACAGTTATGCACACAATACCTGTGCAAATACTTGCCAGTTACCTATTGTTATATCAAAATATGAACAAGAATGCATAACTTTAGCTGTCATCACTTAACAATGTGGCTCGCCATATTTGTGTCTTGAATTTTACCTTGGCAATCAGTAAGCTATGGCTATGTACACACATTAAAATAATCTGGGAGAATTCTCCCAGGTTTGCTCTCCTGGTAGAGAAACTTACCCAGAGTCATGTGTACACACATTCAAAGACTGAGGCCCTGAAGAGTGGAGAGCTTGCAGTACTGACATTGTGCAGCCAAGAAGGGCCCTTTGCACACTTCTCTGTGCTCTGCAAACTCCCTTAGTCTGCCTGGTAACAGTTGTCAGCAGTACATTCAGCAGCTCTGATTGGCTGAACCAGACTGCCTATGATCAGCCTGCGTCTTTCTTCAGCACAATGTGGAGATTGTGAAGACAGTGTGTTCCTGTCCTTGCTGGAGCAGCAGAATCCAGTGAGTGACACTGTCCCCCTGGGGAGCCAGAGGGATGCAGGAGAACTATGCTCTTTTCTGAGAGAAGCAGTGCTGGTATGTAGAGACATATGCTCTCCCAAGAAAAACAATGTTTGTATGAGGCCTACAACTCTACAAAGTGATCTGAAAGCAAAGCCAGAAGGACTGTGCTGAATGCAGCTATATATACATTTTACAAAAGCTGTATCATTTAATAGGTTTGTTTTAATTTACCAACCTTATCTTAATGGTGTACCTACATTCCTGTGTAAAGTTTGTACACCTGGTAAATTCTGAGAACATACACTGTAAAAGGCAACCAACTTTCAACTTAATCAGGGCTATTTAACAAAAAGAAAAAAGAAAAAAAATTCTCAATGAGATTTTGCTTTCCTGATCAAATATATGTAGTATCAGACTTAACTGATTAGGTTAAATTGGTTTACAGAACTTCTATCCCAGATCCCCTCTAGATTCAAGTTAACTCACAGTTCCTAGTGGCTGCATTTTAGGAATCAAAAGTGAATGTCTGTTCACTTGCTTATCAGTTCAGTCTACACAGTTTAGACTAACCTCTGAAGATTGAATTGATTCAGGCTTGGGCTTTTTAACTGCCTTTACTTAGCCTAAGAGATTGAAGTCGAGGTGTTTCATTAATATTTGAGAATTTATCAAAAAAAGAACAGATATTTAAGCCTCAATTAGTATAGAAAATTTTAACTAATAATGCATGTAGTAAATAGCAGCACCCTTTAAACAGATTGTTAGAGGCTTGCATCTAGTTTGCACAAAATGAAACAAGGAGCAGCACCCTTGTTTTCTTTATGTAGATATGCAGGTCACTGCGATCAAGAGGGATCATTATTTACTAAAATCTGAGGCTTCTGCAAGTCATGTGCCTGCATTGAAGACAAAGTCACCTCCATGTCACCTCCACCAAAAAGGTTAAGCAACACAGCTGCACAAAGTTAGGTGTTTAAAAACTCTGCCGGGTCAATTAAGTCACACCCTCCTGTAAGCCTCCATTTGTTACCTTAAGTATGGTGGTGGTACTCCTTGGCTTTTGCCAGCTGGATAGTTTATTCCTCATTACTCTTCCCCCCTGCCCCACTCCTCTTATGGAGCTTCTAAGGTTCAAGGAATAAAAATAAGTTATTGTAGGTCTCTCCATGCTCAAATTGCAAATGGTAAAGTTCAATTAAGACAAGGTCTGACAAGACTGGCCCTTGCTTTTACCCTTACTAAAGTTTTGCTGCTGCTTCCTATTCTGTCCTGCCAAAGGCAGCAGCACAGGAAACCCACTGAACAAGAAGGCAGGCAAAATGATGAGCAAAGGTACTCAAAAGGAGATAGAAGCAGCATTTTCACATATTTATGCAGAGTGGTTTGGATTTAATTCACAATTTAAATCACAGGCCAGGATGTCTCGATTTAATCATTTTTTTCTACCAAAAGTGCATTCTTGCTGTTCAATATTCTTTATTCATTTAACTTCTTGAAACTTTGCACTTTTAGAGGAAGGTAAGAGCTTGACTCTGTGTACACAAAAACTTGCAGAGAGAGAAGACTGCTGATGGTTAGGTAATCAGGTCTGTTATCTCTCATCTCCACATACTGCTGTTAAGGAGGTTATCTCTGGGGAGACAAATCCAGTTTGAGAACTGAAACTAAGCATCAAAGAGATGCTTAATGGGATCTTCTAGACTGAGTACTGAGTCCCATTGGATACAATGGTTTTCTTTAATCTTTACTAATCTATAGAGAAGCCTCTGGGAACCCCATAAGATTGCACCCCTAATTTAGTCCATGGCCTGTTGTGACCCATTTATAAAACTTTTCTAAAAAGGTTACCTGAATATATTGTCTCAAATAGTACATAATTAGAAATTATAATCCCTATTCCATGATAATATCTTTGAGCTTTAGCATTATCTTAAATTAAAACTATCTCTATATAGGGTTTAAAAAAAAGAAAGAAAAAAAAAAAAGCATCACATCTTAACAAAAAAAATTAAATAAAAAAATGTATTTAAATTTGTTAAAAACCCTATTTTAAAAGTTTTTTTTAAACCACTGATTTTTATCCACCCTGGATTTATGTGACAAACAAGAATTTATGTAAACTTGACAAAAAGATAACTATCAGTCACTTGTGCTGCTGCATAATCCCAGTATAGGGGGGACACTGATTAAACAAAGGACAGTGACCATCGGCCATACTGTAAATCTCCACAGGTGATCTAGTCTATGCTGAGGTGCCAAGTGTGAATATTGATTGTAAATAAAAACAGACAAAGATCATAAATATTGTACTAATTGGACTGTTTAGTTACACAGTTGCTCTTATCTACCATACTTCAGAGAACTCCTCTCCCCACTTTGGAAGGGAAAGGATGCTACCTAATCATCAAAGCAATCTCTCCATTGAATACAAGCAATAATAATAATAATAATATCTACTGTATATTATATAAATACAGTGAAATACAACCACAGACACTTAGTAATCCATGACAGAACAAAACGACCAGCTCCTTTACCCTGTAATTTTAGGAAAGAGACACTGAAAGCTTATGATTAAGGCTTCTGTCATAACCCATATAGGTAGCAGCATAGGCAGCATCTGTTTTTCTCTACTGTGCTATGGAAGACTTTAAAAGGTCTTAAAATATCACTAAACTCTATAAAAAGTGGGATTTAAAACAATCAAAACAGATTGATCTGCCTTTACACAGGTCATTTAGTACTCAGTCCACAAGCCATGCAGTTGTATAGCCTTGACCTATACAATAGGATTACTGTATTATCTATTTCAGAGGCAAAAATTTTTAACTATTTTGTTTTTGTCAACCTTTGTATACAGATATTTCATTAGAAAATGCTACAGAATTATTTTATATGAATTCCACAGACATTCCAGGACAAAGTTTCTCTAGAAAAAGTAAATTCGGGAATAATATGGAACTGACTCACTTGAACCCCTTGATCAGGAGCAGTCCCAGCCCAATAACCTACTAAGCAGCATGGCCTCAGAAGAGGTAACTGTGTATTATGAATTAGGTGGAAGCCAAGACATCTTATTTAACACAATCACATTTCAATAGTTGGGGTGGATGGAGGATAGAAGGCAAATAAGGGAAGAGAAATGTAGATGTACTACCCTTTCCAGTAGCACTCCTGTTTACATTTTTACCTTTGGTGGACACACTTTTCCACCTGGAAATTTCACTTTCAGAGTGAATAGTAACCACCATGAAAACATCTACTGCATTTGTCTGGCTAGCCTCCCTTCTTTTTTAAATTAATGTGATATTTTAAAATATTTTAAATTTCAGAATTGGAACATACAGACAGACACATGCTCATATGTACACCAAGCTAGAAACTAGATGATGGATATAACTGACAAAAGCCCAAGAGAGGCATCACATTCCACAGCTTTTACTAGACAACAATAGTACAAATCATCTTGACACATGAACATTTGGATATCTCTTGTTTTTTTTAATCTACTGCATAACACAGATCAGTTGTTAAGCCCAAAGCAGTTTATTGTATTGAAAGGTCCCCTTCCCAATTTCATAATATTAGCTCAACAGTTTCTGAAGTATCCTTTTTTTTTAAATCCAATTATTCTATCAATACTTCTCTCTTAATATACGTTTATTATTAACTTTCAAAAAAAGTATATGCTGTTCTTTACTTATTTGCTATTTTTTGGGAAAGTGTAAGAGAGAGTGTCAATGGAAATATACAAGCAAGGAAAGTAAAATACTATCTTGCAGCAATGGGATATAAACATGATAAAAGATTGAAAGGAGCACACCCTATAAAGTAATCAAAATCAGCAAACACCAAGTAGAACTATTTGATGGAGGGGATGAAGGGAGAGGAGTCAGAGCTTTTCTATTCCTTGTCTTTCCCTTCTTCTCTCTCTTTTGGGTGCGGTAAAGAGGAAGAAGACTTAATATATCTTTTTAAATTTTGCCCTGAAACCAAATGACAGATTTTAAATAACTGCAAATGAGTGACACCTAGTGATGAGCACAAATCTGATCAGCCTCTACTCTCCCACACAGTCAAGATAAGACAGCAAGCTCTGACAGGTAGCTCAAGAGTAGGTGTTGAGGCATGGGAACCTTGTACTGCTATGTTTCTCTCCCTTAAAATTTAATATCAGGTGAGCCAAGACCCAAAACTTGATACATGGGTACAAAACAAGATGCTAATGGAGCGAAATGGCAAAGAAATGTCAATGAGAAGCTGAATTATCACCTTTAAATTGACTTCTCCCTTCTCTCTTGCATATCTATCCTTCCCCCATCTGGGCATAAATTGCCCCAGAGATTTTATTCATTTAGATTTAAAAAAAGAAAGAAAGAAAAAAGGGTAACTGGATTTCCTTTCTGATCTTGTAATATTAAGAACTGATTTAGAGAGAGCTAAATGATATCTCTAGATTTACATACATTATAGCTAGCATCCAGTTTAAATAGTTTTACAAGGTTGTCAAACAGACTTTTATTTTGCCAGTAGTTCCAAAATAATTGCTCAGAGCAGAGTTACTGGAAGTGAGGGGGATGGGAGGGAATGGAGTGTGACTTGTGGTAGGGTTACAGGAAGGAAAAGTACGCTACTATGCAAAGTAGCAACAACAAAGTCCCCTGAAAAGGAAACTGGAATAAGCCAAAAAAAAAAAAATGATGCTGATTTTTTACCACCATAACCTATTACAGTCCCTTAGGAGAGACATTCCCTTCCCTACCCAAGCAGAGCTTTTTTAAATGTGCATATTTTTATGGCAATAAAGATATATATTTAAAAAACAGCCCTAAACATACTGAAGAGAAAGAAGCAGAAACTTGACAAGGGAAGGGGACACGAACCAGTGTGACCATTGCTGCATTAATGCAGTTCATGCCACTAGATCTAGTTCTGTCACAAGCAAGATTTTGTCATTGAGACTTCAGTAGTAGTTCCAGCATTGAAGACTGATGTCAAGATTGATGCAGGGAGGAAATAAAGAAAGGGGACAAAAGAAAAAAGAAGTCACAAATTACAGGTTTCGCTTTATATTCTTTATCTCCTCAAAAATATATAAGAATGACCTGTCTTTCTCTACATACCAATATTTTTAAAAAATAACTTAAAAGCCTTAGCTTCTCTGGGGGTTTAGGTTGTGGAAAACTAACACAACAGAGCCACCTATCATGTGAAGACAAGACTGACATTCTTCACCCAACAAGAGCCTACGCTGAAACTTATTTGAATGAACTTGACCCAGGTTGGCTTCGGGCCAGCATTCAACGTCACTAAATGATTTAACAGAACACAGTGTTCTTGGCAAGAACACAAAAATGTGTTGAAATACATGCTGGGGAGGAAAAAAAAAAAATCAGTGTATGTTTCAAATGAATAAAAAGGTAGTAAATTAAAAGACAGCAGTAGTTATTTGAATACAGATTTGCTGCAGGATTTTATTTTTAATCTCTACTAGTCTTTCATTCAACAACAAGGTACATTCAGGGACATAATTCTCCTTGAGACAAGCCCTTCCCTTTCCAAATTCCAGCCTACGCGTTTTCCTTCTCCTTTCCCTCCTCACCTCCCACAATGCTGTACCTGGAAAATTCCAGTGTACCTTTTAGCGAGTGAGCAAAGGGAGTGACAGCCTGTAAAGCCAGAAACAATTCATGACTCACTTCCGCTCAAAACCTTCAAGTTAAAAGCTATACTGCAGGCATCTCACGCAACCTTTCCATACTGGATAATCTGTTATAATGTTATGTCATTCATAAATGGATTATGTTAACTCTTCATCACAAGATAAAAAGCAAACAAATGGGAGGACAGACAAAATAAACTTAATGTACCTGCACTAAATGTACTTCCTCTATATAGTTATATAGCCTTTATATCTCCTTTCTCATTTCCTCCCACCTGGATTACAATTTTCTCTTCAAGGCTCAAGTTCAAGTCCCTTTCCCTTGGTTTTTCCCTTCTTCCGTTTCCAGTGTATCATTTTCCCCTCCAGTCACAACTCGGTACAAAATGAAAAGTAGCAACAGCTCACCATCCCAAGCTGAGAGGCTTTCCCAGGTTCTCACCAAGTGGGTCACCCATTATTTATCCCATTAATTAGGCAGCATTTCCTGCCTTGTGTGACACCATCACTGACCCTCAAGTGCAAGTTTCACATCACAGAAACATCCTGCAAACAGGCCACAGTGAACAATGAAGCCAGGAGTATTAATCCAGGTTCATTCTCAAAACCTTCCATACAAAAACCCAGCAAGCAACCTGAGTTGGACAGTAGAAAACATATAACAGAATATGAAGGTGCTCTTTTACATCAGTTGGTAAAATACAAAATTGTGAGCTAGTAGCACATAAGCAGCTGGAAACACAGCCCATTCTGAGATCCTAAAACAGGCATGGGAGGACAGGGGGACAGGCAGAGGAAAAGGGAGAGCAGGTTTCTGTTAAATTTTTTGCATGCTTGGTTGTCCTTCTCTGGATAAATATATCCTAAAATAAAATGTCTGGGGGAAGAAGAGGTACAAATATTAGTTCCGCCACAGTAGAAACAACATACAACACTTTTGGTAGGAATAATCTGACTTAAAAACCAAATTAAAAAATGTCAATAATGATTTAAGTGGAAGATGGAGTTAGTTTTTTAATTATTAATTTAAAATCCCTTTGCAAACATTTAAATCAATCTGACAGGATCAAGTGAGCATTCTCATACCATCTGCTTTCTGTAAGCATTGTGGAAGTCCGTAATTCCAGTTTCCCAGGATTCAAGAATGGTCACATGCTGGACAAAAGTCTAAGTGAATTCAAGATAGTAGACAAGATGGGGAAAAAAAGACAGAATTCAACAACAAAAGCTAGAGAGAGCATGAAGACTGATGAGCGTAGTGATTACACAGGGGTTGATGTGACTCTGCTGCAGTGGGGAAAGCCATGGCAGGGGGGGGGAGTCAAGAGGTCTAACCCAGACCCTGTGCCCCCTGCTGCCTGCCCCCCACCACCACTTGCTCACCTGCAGCTTGACATCCCCCCACCCCATGCCTGCAACCCCCAGCTCCTTCCCTTCCACTGCTTACCCCTCCAGTCCCCCTGCCATGCTGCATGCACTTCTAGACACCTGCACCTACTGCCCCTTGCTTCCTCCACAGCCTGTTCCCCCTGTTTCCCCAACCACCTCTTACCCCCAGTCCTGACTACAATCCCACTCTGGCCTGGGACATAGAGCACATAATAGCTCCACCCCTACCCAGCCAGGCAGCAGTGGTTGTGGTGACAGCCACTTCTGCTCCAGTTCTGGCCCCAGCCCACAGGTGCCAGAGCTGGAGCCGATGCCACTGCAGCCCCATGCTGCTCGGCCAGGCAAGGGCTGGAGCTATCGTGTGCTTCATGCCCCAGGTCAGGATGAAACCAGAGCTGGTGCTGAAACTGAAGGTAAGTGGTAGGGTGTTGGGGACAGCAGGGAGGGTAGTGGCAGTGCAGGAAAGGTGACTGCTGCAGCTACAACCCTGGAGAAGTTGCTGGTGCCACAACTCATACCTACAACCCCCATTTTTCCCCGCCTCCGTAAACAGAAAAAAAACCTCATCTTGGATTTGAGTAAATATAGTATTCAGTAAAGCAGTTATTAGATACTATATTTTATGCCATAAGCACTGAAGAAATTGGCTCTCCAGCCCCTTAACTGAAAATAAAAACGTATGAAGAAAATATACCACCCAATCATATGGATAGAAAGAAGAAAACAGCATGTACTGGAGGCAAGAAACCACAAAACTTGCTCTTGGTGTTTACTATGAAGCTTATTTTGGAAGTTTATTTTAAAATAAACTTTGGAATGATTAAAATATTACAAAATTACAGATCAATTTTCTTTGAAAACCTATTCCAATATCCTTGCCTCTCTCCTAACAGTACCTTGGCTTTCCTTGCCAAGTTCAATTGAATCTGAAAGTTTCCCTGAGAACCAGATGCACAGGTTAGTGCGGTTTTCAAAAACCACTCCCTGTTGGTTAGTTGGACAAACCACAGAAGACTGCCATAATCTCTAAGAGGGCAGAGTTGAAAGGAGGATGTGACACACTTACCACAGTCATGCAGGCTACTCGTTTTAATAATACGCAAGCAGTTTATAATCTCTAAGCAAACGCACGAGACTATTAGCTCAGGCAGGATAAGACTAATTTTTCAATGTATCGTAAAATTATGTACTGAGTGAGCTCATTTGTTTGCTGTGCTCTTTTTATGTCAGATTCACATCTGTGTTAGAAGAAATTGTTCAATCTCTTGTAAGAGGTCATTGTCACCACTTCAGTTGGTTTCTCTAATTAGAAAACCAGAAAGATATGATTTCTATTCTTCTCCTATCACCTACTCTCCCAAAAAGATTCAGGATTTTTGTTCGTTGAATTCTGGAAAAAAAAAATTCCTACACTTTCCAAGACTTTAAGGTGGTTTAACACTGCGCACCCTGTTAGCTGCACAAAGACCAAAAAGAGATCAACATATTTCCCTGACTAATGAATTCAAGAATTCAGTTGTGGCATTCTCATTACAGTATAACCTTAAATCAGAATCTCCTCTTCCTTTCCTCCATGCATCTGTTTTCCCAACAATAAAATGCCCCATTCCTTGAGCATTTTTCATATTACCCCACAGGAGAAATCTAACCTATCCATGCCTCTTCCACCATTACTGTCCAGTATGTATTTGCAGTTATGTATTTGCAGGTGGAAAGAAGCTGAGCACAAGGGAATGCTTTAGAGGTAAATAAGACAGATTTTGAAAAAAGAAGGCCTGATGCTAATTAAAAAAAAGAAACAAAACTCTTAATACTTAAAAAGAACACTAATATATTCCAGCTTCATTATCACAAAAGCTTACTCATTTAAAAAAGTTAGGTCATTTGATTGTAAAGCAAACAGCGATTACTGGCAACAGTCAGTAATGCTGCAGAACCTGACAGCCTGACACAGTTGCCTACTTCTCCCCTCCCCTCTTTTTTCACCACAGTTCATATGTCGACTTACAGGATATTTTTTTCTGGATATCTACATTCTGGATCAAGGTAAAGAATCAGAGACACCTAGCAATAATATCAGTTTGACCCACAATGGAAAAGCAGCTTCAAAATCTTTGGAACATACAAGGAAGTAAATGTTCAAAAGCATTAAAAGCATCAGGTGTCTAAATTTGGAGCTCATGCATTCAACAAAAAATCACGTGGCAACTGATAATCATGCAGCCTGCAGATGGGCAAAATATACAGAGCAGGAGGGACAGAATTAAGGTTAGTGTTAGAACTCAAGAGCTAGAAACTGAGGAATTCAGATACTTACTTCCAATGAAATACCCTATCATTTTACATAACACCCTCTTCACGTGCATGCTCTCCAAATATAGCATTAAGAAAAGAAATATATAGAAAATAAGCAAGTGGCAAAGGGAAAGAGGCATAGCTAGTCTATCATGTACTATTGTGAGACCCATAACAAACAACAGTTACAGAAACACAGATACTATAGGCACTGCTCAAACTGCATAGCATAGCAGCTGTAATTCAGGACCTTCTGTTCCTTAAATGCAGCCCTCTGCTACTTGCTAAGAAGGAGAATTTTCATTAGATGCCAGGAGCATGGAGGAATGTAGTTATGAATTTTTCTTTTACTGATTTCAGGCATCTATTTTTGACTAATTTGAGGTTTCTCTACTACTTAGAAAAAAAGATCTGTGGCATTATTTTATTTACTTGCATACATTTAAGCTGGAAAAAACTAGTTTATAATGAACATAAACATTAAAAGGCGAAAAGTGCACCAACACTCTCTTAAATATACAGGACCAAATTTAGCCTCAACGCAAAAAAGAAATTAAATGCTCAATGAAATTATAGGGCTCTAAATCCTTTTAAGACTATGGTTTTGTTTTCATTTTAACTTTCTATGTTACATGCCTCTCTACACTACAGTCACAACCAGATCAGGTAATGTGGTTATACAACTCAGTTTTCCCCTAAGCTGGGGTCTAAATTGGAGTACAGACTAAACCTTAACCACGTTGGCTGGGTCTAGACAAGACACTGACTGAGCAGTTGTTACTGCGCAGTCATTTAGTACTTGTTTATACAAGTACTACTATTATGTATAAACAAGTACTAAATGACTATGCAGTAACCAAAGTCACTGTGCAGTAGTGTTGCCGAATGGCTTTGTTCTGACACTGACTGCACAGTAGCCTGAGACTACTGAGCAGTAGCATCATGTCACAGTTTCTGCAATGCAACACTACTGAACAGTAGTCATTGGCTACTGTGCAGTCAGCATCTCATGTAGACACGGCCATCAAGTAATAAGGTTAAAGCATGCATTCCTTAAAGACTCTACAAGACTTATCGCATCTTTGTATCTTATTTCAGTTGTACTTCATACAGGATAAGTAGGTCCTCACTCTGCTCATTCATTCTGCCTCTGTTTTCTCGCTTTGTGTCTGCATTTATCACCTGCTTCATTTGACTCTTTTGCTTCCAATACTTCAGTTGTTCAAAGATCCAAAAGTTTACAATATTCCATGAACACATTATCCACCATACAGTAACAACAAACATTTACCCCACTTTAAGCCTCGTATCTAAAAACAACCTTAAAATGAACTTTAAATTATTTCATTTAGGTTTTCCAGTCATTGTTTCTTTGAATACCATTAGTGTAGTGTGATTTCTGTAGATTAGGATATCATTGTAGGTTTCTGGGAGATGCGTATTTTTACAGGTACTTGCCCCAAATAGAGGCCTTAAGAAGTAATGAAGGATGAAACTCCAGTAAGTTTGACAAATTTTTCCAAGCCTGTTGGGCTGCAAATGTTGTAGGGATTACAGAGTTAGAAACACAGGGATAAACAGAATTGATGATGGCTGATAATGCATAATGCCTCTTCAATTTCCATGCATACAGGAGAGTAATCAGTTATAACAGACAAACAGTAAGTAACCTGACTTCCAAAGAAGGCATTGTAATATTTGCAAAGGTTGGGAAGATGAAAGCCATTCATTTCACCAGGCAGCTGCATCTTTCTCGATGAAAGCCAAGCCCTTTTATCCGCTCCCCACAGAAACCTGTTGAACATTCGGTTGATTTTTAATAAAATAAGATGATGGATTCCAATGGGTGATTACATAATAGGTAAATCAGGCACGGTAAAACATTCATTTAAAAAATATTAACATGCCCCACAATAATATTGCCAAACTGCTCCATTTGTTCAGATGCTGTAATATAACATCAAGAAGTTTCTGAAAGGTTTGGCAGGCAATAACATTAACGTTCTTGGATACTTTAATATCCAAGTAAATTGTGTGTTCCAATTGCCATTGAAACTACTTTTGATGCTAAACATACCCTTCATGGTATACAAGTTTAGTTGAAATAACTCAGATTTAGTCCAATTAATTTTTGCTAAAATTGTTGATTAATGATAAGAGGGCAGAAACTGATCTCTCAGGCTGTGAGAGAAGAATTAGTGCATTATCTGCATACAACAGGATCTTGTGTTCACTATCTCCTACTTTAATATATAATATATAATATGATCTTTCTTCCTCATAGATGTGGCCGATGGGTGCCTATACACATACTCTAATGTGTTCTAATATATTGAAACAGACTCGATTAATCGTGCTGCAGTGTCTCATTCAATGAGCTTTAGTTAAAGTACCCTGTTGGCCTTTTTGAAATGCAGGTCGCTGAATACACAAGACGCTGCAGTGTTTTAATTAAAGTGGCTCCTGAGAACTGCTCTAATTAAAATGCTCTCCCCACCCCGACCCTGGAGCACATATATAGGAAACTCAATGGTTTCAACATTAAAATCAAACAGAAGGGGGGGGGGGGAAATGGGAAACCTTGTTAAGTCCCCCTTTGTAAGGGAAAAGGATCAGGTAACATACTATTGGTCACAACTCTTGCAATAGGATTTGTATGCAACAATTTCCACCTTATGAATTTTTTACCAAAGCCCATCTTTTATAATACACAAAAAGGTACTGCCAAGTAACACAATTAAAGGCCTTTTTTACATCAAATGCTAAAAGAGCCATAGGGACTTTCAAGTTTTGTACTGCTGTTACTATATCAATAACTTGACATACATTAACTGAGCCATACCTTTCTTGATAAATCCTATTTGCTTTTTGTGAATTCATTTTGAGAGGGCCTGCTCCAATCTGTGATAAAGTTTTGGCTATGATTTTGGTGTCTACATTCATTTTTTTAAAATGGTCTATAGTTGCAAACATTCACAGAATTCTTGCCTGGTTATGTGGAGCTATTATTTCTGTAATTCCCAAAATTGGTTGGCAGAATACCTTGGTTTTTATTCTCATTATATACATTCAATAATTTATTTTATTTTATTCTATTTTTATAAAACTCAGTAGGAAATCTAACACTGCCCAGATTTTTACCATCATTTATGCCCTTTAAGGCTAAAGTTATTGCATCTAATGATAAAGAAGCCTATAAAATGTCTATCTCTATCTCTGAAATGTGTTGTATGGGTATAAAGTTCAGGAATATATCTATTTCATCACTACTAACATTCAGATTCTCAGTAAACAAATCAGAGTAGAACTGACTGAACTTCTAGCTGATTTGTTTCTGTCTCATGAATATTCCCTAGAGGGTCTCCTATAGCAGATATTTTATTATGGTTAGATTTATTCTTTAGTTTATATGGGAGCTACCTTCCAGTACGTTCCTCAAATTCCCAATAATCATACCATAATCTACATAAAGAATACTCTGCCTTCTGGGGACAGGAATTTATTCAATTAATATCTCAGATTGGTAACAATATGTAGTTTATTAGGCAAAGGATTTGTAACATAATCATCATTTAAAGACTTATTTTTTCTTATTAAAATATCTATTTTGTATCATATCCTTTCTTGTTTTGCAGAAGCATATGATATTTTATACCCTCATAAAAAGACAAGTAGTTTCCCATAACATTAAAGCAGAGGAAGTAGTAGGTTGATCAAGCTCCATAAAATTTTTGAGCTCCTGTAGAATGAATGTTTTAAACTTAAAATCATTCACCAAGGAGGTGTTGAATAGCCAGTAATTATTTACAGCTGGTCTATCTCCAAGGAAGAGCTAAAGCTCCATTTCAGCGTGGTCAGAAAAACAGCTACAGACCTAACAGAGGCATTGACCCTGGAGTCAGTTATTCTTTGAGAAACTAAAAACTAATCAATTCTAGAATATCCCCAGGAAGGCACTGAAAAATAACTATCATCCCTCACTGTTGGATTCATTTATTAGCCAAATATCCACTAAACCCATGTCTGGTGTGTAACCTTTAATAACTTCTGCAGAAGTACATTTTGGGGATAGAAGGGCGCAAGACCTATCAATTATAAGATCCAAACATTCATTCCAGGCTCCCCTTGCCAGACTATAAGGGTATTTAGAGAGCTTTACAAAAAGAATAATAAAATGTTGTATTCTCTTCATTGGGACTATATATATATTCCAAAAAATCATGGAATTTAATTTTTTCTAACATTTGCAAGAACAAATCTACCCTCTGGATATCAGCTATGTCAATTAAATGGGGGCACAATTTTAATGCACTAAAATAAAAACTCTATGCCCACGTCCAGACAAGTGTGGATGTTAGTTTCCCTGTGGACAAGCAGCAGCAGCACCTTTGAGCTACTGCTGCTTGTCCCCAGGGAATGCCTGTGCCATGCATACATGGCAGGTTACCCCAGGTGGGGTAGGGGAGGCTGGGACCACCAACCATTCTGGCTCCAACAGCCTTACCTGGGGTCCTGGGGACTTCCGGGAGCTGCAGCCATGCTGCTCCTACAGCTGGGAGCCTGGCCAGCAGCTGGAGTGTGACTCCAGCTGGCCAGGCTCAGGTTTTGGGCAGCACACACTGCTGCCACATGTGCCACACCGCTTTTTTTGACCTCAGGATCTCCCCCTTCTGCAAGGTGGCAGTACAATGAATGCCTGCACGTGAACTGTGTGGTACTGCAGATGGGTCTGTGGTGCCACATACTGCATATCCACGCTTGTCTGGATGCAGCCTATGTGACTGTGTTATACACACTAGAGATGGCTAACCCCACCCAACAATGCTCTAATTTTTTAGATTCCTCTACTGGTTCCTCCAAGTTCCTTGGAGCATAGGAATATCAGCCCTCTGTTTCTTAAGAAACAATAATATTTTCTTCTTTTTAATAGGGCTATTAAGGCCCTTAACATTCCAAGGTAAATACTTAATAGGACTGGTCATTCTCAATGTCTTTATCTTCTATGTTTAACTTTGTATATAGCTGGCAATTTGCCAGTTCCCTTAAATCAAATGTTTGTTTATCTATATATTGCCATAGTTTGCAATATTGACATTCTTCCATATATTCAGAGCTCACTGCATACACTCCCAAGTATATTCTTACAAAGAAAAGAAAAAGAAAAGCAAAGGAAAAGAAAAGCAAAATGAAGTGCAAGAAATACTAACAGCAAATTTCTATATACCAGGGGTTCTCAACATTTTTCTTCCTGCTATAAAAACTCCACAGCCCACCTCTGCCAAAACAACTATTTTTCTTCATATTCAATAGATTAAAAACTGTATTAAATTGATAGTTATACAGTTAAACACACACATATAGTATACGCAAGTCCCTTGCCCTCCACATTGGCCCCTGAGCCTGACTGTTAGGAAGCCACCCCAGAGGGCAGACTTGTTTTGATTCTTTCACACAGGCAATTAGGCAGTGTGGCACATCACTCGCATAAAATGAGCAATCTGATTGGCCCATCACTGAGTACCAGCAGCCAGGCAGCATTGTGGGAACAGGAGTCTCCCTGTTAAGTGACAGGGACCTGTGACTATAGCTCCCAGCGTGCTCCATGCAGCACTTCCAGGTAGTACACAAGAGCCAGAGGGACCCATGCATGCTCTCCGGTATATTTTGGCAAACCCCTGAAACCTGCTCGTGTTCCCTCAGGAAGGTCATGGACGCCCGGTTGAGAATCGCTGCTGTATGGCATGCTACGATTGCAAAGAAGGTTTGGGGCAGATGTAATCCAAAAGATTCTACCATTCTGCGACAATAAAGACAAAGACATTAACAAACATTAGATGAATGCCACTCATTGATAAGCAGTGTTTAACAATCTAAAAGCCCTCACTCCTTTCCTTTTTTTTTTTTTTTTTGACAACTTAGTCGATTCCATGAATTTGCTCTCTCCAAATGGTATTGATATAATAAAGATTTCTGCTTCCTGAGAGTCAGAGAAACTGTATGTTTTCCCCCGATTAATCAGATTCAGGATGGCAAGATACCTACCTCATAGAATATTTCAGGTGTTTGCATCTGGCCTGCAGTTTTGCTGGTTTAAACTGAGCCTGCTTTTCAGCCACCTCATGGGGAAGATCAGGAAATGGCATTATATGAATGTTAGGCTCATACCATGTCAGCTTTCCTAGCTCTTTGCCAGCTTTAAGTACTTTCTCTTTGGTAGTAAGTTGCAGAAACTTGGCTATGAAGGCCCTAAGTTTTTATCCCAAACCAGGCTTCCTCCAGTAAGACTGGTGTGTCCCATCTCCAAATCAGCCTCTGACAAGTAATTTTTTTCACAAATTAAGTGGGATTACCTTTTCCAGATCCCTCAGACACTCCAACAATGCAGATGCTCTTTCTACTGAATCTGCTTTGCAAATCCAGCACTTTTGTGTCCCTGAGTCTGCAGCTGCTTGTTGTGAGTCTGCTTGCTGGCCATTTCCACAGCCCAAACCTCACAGGTAGGAACTCTGTCCTCCACTCCCTAAACCCGCTTCACTAGGGCATCCAACAAACCCTGAGCATTCATAACAAATTGACTGTACTTTTAATTATTAATATTGTAGTGATCACTGGGTTCAGTCAACACCGGCAAAAGAAGGACTGAGCAACACACTTTATTGCCAGCATCTGTAGTTTTAGTTAGGGAGCATCATTAAATTACAACCTCTGTCACTAAATCTTCCCTCCCAATAAGTATGCAAATCAATTAATAGAGGAGAGGTTACTAACACTTCACTCTGGAGTGAGGTTTTACCACTCACTTCCCTATTCTCCCTTTTTGCAGCTCTTTTAGCAAGTCTCTAAGAGTTTTCAGGACGTTTCACTTTCCTCCCAAACTAACACAGTATGCTGATGATTTGGTTCTATCTCCAGTTTTAAGGTAGGAACTGTTAGCTGAAAACAGGCCATATCCACCTCTTCTTTTTGGTCTTGATAATTTTCTGAGAGTGCTCATAGATCCTGACAACTGAACCTCAACATGTTCCCCTCATCTGTGTGGACCAGATTATGACCATGGATTTACCAGGCCTTTCACTACACTATGCTGATCCCATATATTTGAGACATAATTCCTCAGACTCACTCTGTCCCCACATTTTAGTATTAGAAGCTCCCAGGCTCCTCTGTCAAAATGCTATTTTTGTTTCTGCTTCGGAGTTTCATAGATTCAAAGATGTTTGGGTTGGAAGGGACCTCAGTAGATCATCGAGTCTGACCTCCCGCCCTGGGCAAGAAAGTGCGTCTTTTGTCTATCTGACAGCTTTGTGATCCTGATTCTTTGCAGGGTGCAGACAGAAGTGCAGCGCCCCACTGTAACTGAGAATGCTCTGCAGGAAGCGTTTTGAGTTGCAACGATTCCAGGGGGGAGGGGAATCTAGCTGCTGCCTGGGAGCCTGTAGCTGGTTTCCCCTAGCAATGGCCCCTCCCCTCTCCCAGCCTGTCCCCGTTTCAGAATGGGAGGAGGGCAAAGAAGGAAGGGAAGCTCCTTCTAGGGGCTCCTCAGCCGCGGAGGGGGGCTCCAATACACGCAGCCCACCCTTCAGCAGGGGCTGAAGAAACCCCAGACCAAACTCCCTCTGTTCCCTTTCCCCCCTCCTATGCTGAAAACAGTGACAGGCTGGGAAGCAACACAGACAGAAAACGCTACATTTGAAAATGTCTTCATCTGACCCCTCATGCAACGAGGGGTCAGATTTTCACCTGATTGGCCATTTTTTAAGCTGTTTGCAGCCATGCACTTGGCATTTAGTCAAGGTTATCAACCGCTTTCTGTGGCCAGAGTGGGGAAAATTGTCACTTCTGCCTGAGCTCTTAGTAGGATTATCATACTTGTGCATTTTCCTAGACATGTCCTCTTTTAGGGTCATCCCATCTCTGTCCAGGTATTTTTTTAAAATATTAGCAAATGTGTGGGATTTTGATTGGACTCGGCTTTCCTGGTCCTTCCTAGCTTGCCCCAGCAAGGAGGGGCTGGGGTCAGCAGGGAGCTGAGTGGGCAGCAGGGCTTGGGGGCTAGAGGGCTGCAGGTTGGGAGTGAGGGGCACCAGCAAGGTTGCAGGGGCAGGGGTTAGTGGATTGGGAGTGAAGGGTATCAGTAGGGATGGGGGGGGGAAGACAGGTATACAGTGGGTGAGGAGTGAGGGGCAGCATCAAGGCTTGGGGGCAAGGGCATTCCCCTTTACCACCAAAAATTCATGCCTAAAATTCTAGTAATCTATGGCATCTATGCTGCAGTCACTGTTGTACTCCAGCCAAATTTTAACTATCATTTATTTCAAGAGCCCCAAAAAATTGTCTGTCTCTGTTTTTATTTTCCTATCTGCCATAGGGAGTGACTTGATAACTAAGTCTACATAGACTTACACTTCTGTCTTAAAGGTCTTTTCCAGTTTTTTAGCTGGATGTATAGCTCCAAACAGGGGTGGACAAAATGGCAGATCCGGCCAGCAGCCTGACTCCATTTCCCAGCAGCCCCTGCCCATGCCACTCTCTCCCAATCTCCATGGAGACCCTGGCCTGCACTCTCAGGGTCTCCATGAAGACCAGCCTGGAGTGGTGAAGAGCTGCTCCAGGGCCAGGGCTGGGAATGGGATCTTGTGGCCAGAGCCATGATCCACTGCCTGCATGCCCCTGCCTGTGGAAGCCACACTCAAAGGGGCAGGCAGACAAGCAGCAGATTGTGGCTCTGCCCTAGCTCCCCAGGCTGACACTGCCACAAGATACTGGCCCCAAAGCAGCCCTGCACTGTCTTGCCCCACTGTTCCTGGGGTCTCCATGGAGACTCGCAGGGAGCGGCGCAGGTAGGGGCTATTGGGAAATGCAGCCCATGTGCTGGACTTTGCCCACCCCTGCTCTAAAGAGTGCATCAGACAAACAACAGAATGCAATTCAACAAGGAGAAATGCAAAGTGCTGCACCTAGGGAGGAAAAATGTCCAGCATACCTACTGCCTAGGAAATGACCCGCTTGGTGGCACGGAAGCGGAAAGGGATCTTGGAGTCCTAGTGGACTCCAAGATGAACATGAGTCGGCAGTGTGACGAAGTCATCAGGAAAGCTAATGGCACTTTATCGTGCATCAGCAGACGCATGACGAACAGAACCAAGGAGGTGATACTTCCCCTCTACCGGGCGCTGGTCAGACCGCAGTTGGAGTACTGCGTGCAATTTTGGGCGCCGCACTTCAAGAGGGATGTGGATAACCTGGAGAGGGTCCAGAGAAGGGCCACTCGTATGGTTAAGGGCTTGCAGGCCAAGTCCTATGAGGAGAGACTAGGGCACCTGGACTTCTTCAGCCTCCGCAAGAGAAGGTTGAGAGGCGACCTGGTGGCTGCCTATAAGTTCATCACGGGGGCACAGAAGGGAACCGGTGAGGCTTTACTCACCAAGGCGCCCCGGGGGTTACAAGAAATAATGGCCATAAGCTAGCAGAGAGCAAATTTAGACTAGACATTAGGAAGAACTTCTTCACAGTTCGAGTGGCCAAAGTCTGGCATGGGCTCCCAAGGGATTTGGTGCTCTCCCCTACCCTGGGGGTCTTCAAGAGGAGGTTAGATAGGCATCTAGCTGGGGTCATCTAAACCCAGCACTCTTTCCTGCCTATGCAGAGGGTCAGACTCGATGATCTACTGAGGTCCCTTCCAACCCTAACATCTATGAATCTATGAACTTTACCTGGCATGTATATCATAAATACATAATACTTTTGCAGCTTGAGCATCATCTTTGAATCCACAAAGTACAGTAATGTAATGGTTGGTTAAACAATGCTATCAGAGGTTTGTGATCTGTTACCATATATACTGCCTGGCCAGAAATATACTGGTGAAATCTCTCATAGGTAAGTAATATTCCCAGCACATCAATCTGTGCATATTTGGTTTCTGCCTCAGTCATCGATTTGCAAGCACAGGACACTGGTTGCCAATTGTTGTTATATTTCTGCAAAAAATCACTGTACCAGGCAGAACTCCCACATGACTTTAGTAAGCTAGGTCAAAATCAGCAGCAATTTTCCATTTTTGGCTTTTAAGGAAGACATTGATGACAACAATGCAATTTGCCTCAAAACAATCATTCAGGCAGTGACTCAACCACTGGCTACTTAGCCTCTATGAAGCACACAGAAAGCGTAGCAGATAGAACCTACTTCCAGTTTCACATCCCACAACACACACAAGAAAATCCAGTGAAGAAGAAAGGTGAATAAGAAATGAGAACAGCAATATATGAACATCTAAATCATTCAGGGAAGGTCCTATTTATTTATTTTTTGTTTGTTTAAAACCAAATTTTAAAAGTTAAAATCCACATTAAAATTTCCAAAAATATCCTGCTCAAGTCAAAAACTGGAACTGCTTTATACTGGTGCATCCTCTATATAGGATCTCTGGAAGAGAGTGACACAAAGCATTTGATCAGGCACAATTTCATTTAGCATAGGGCACTACCTTAGATACGCATCAGACATCATATTGAACAAATGTTCTAAACACTAACACAAAGGTTCTCTATGAAGAGAAATATCTATTTCTCTTTATGAACAAGCCGGATGAACTACAATTTATCACTATGCATTAAGAGCAATACTGTAAAATTTATAATTAAAATAAAACCAATATGTATCTAAATCCAAATTATATCATGAAAAAATGTATTTTTGTCAAACGTGGACACATATGACTGCCAAAAAACTCTGTTTTAAAGAACTCTATTAAGCAAAACACAGCATAAGCTTGATTATGCAAATACCACAAAACCAGAATAATAAAGCTTTAGGTTAGTCGCGAGACGTTCCAATGATATTAAAAGACTTTAGATGACATTGCCCAGTTTTACATAAACAAGCGTGCCTATACACATGCTCCAACATGTTCCGATTAGAACACATTGGAGTAGACATGATTAATCTAGATCCTTACCAGCAGCAGTGCTGACTAGACAAATATGCCTCATTTTGTATGTGTGCTTTACATTTTTCCATAAGTGTAGTATTTTGTAACTGTTTTTTTTGACACAATACTGGTTCTATTCCAGTTCCATTCTCCAAAGCATTTACAACACATTTTACCTTGTTGTCATCCACACAAATTTATATCCTAATTCTTGCCTCCAAGTAATTAATGACATAAATCAAATACTGCTAAGCACACCAACCGTTCCCCACTTGCTATTTTCTCACAGTTTGAAAGCAAACTATTAATTAAATCGAGTTTTCTGCAGCGTTCTAATTAGACTGCTCCAGCATGCTGCAGCGTCTTATGTATTCAGCATCCCGCGTTTCAAAATGGCAGTGGGGCCGCTTCAACTAAAGCTCCTTGAATGAGCTTAGATAAAAAGTGTCCCCGTTGCCACTTTGAAATGCAGGACACTGAATATATGAAATGCTGTGGCATTTTAATTAAAGCACCTCCCAAGATCCTCTCTAATTAAAGCACCCCCCAGCCCCTCACCCTAGAGCATGTGTATAGGCACCCCAAGAATGTAGAATACTTGCAATACAATATTTCAAAAAACTACATATGCAGAGGCATCATAAAGGTATTGCGAGAAAGGGCCTCCAGAGGTTGTTTTGTCCGTCCCTCTGCCCTGAGCAAGAACCAAATATAACTAAGACCAGATGTTTTTCTAACTTGTTCTTTATACCTCCTGTGATGGGGTATCCACAATCACCCCTGGAGGCAATCAGTTCCAGTGCTTTGTCTTTACATTTCATTTTTTAAAACTTAATTCACTCAAGGATTAATCCAACTTGGTCTTCTCTTTTCTATACTAAAACAGATACCCTTGTTTCAACTTTTCTTCATCTGTCAAGATTTTTAAGCCTATCATCCTGCTTGCTGCTCTGGTCTCTCTCTAGTTTGTGAATATTATTCCTGAAGTATAGTACACACACAGTACCCCAGGTGAGGCATCAACAGTGCTTAGTAGTGCAGAATAATTTCCTCACTTCCTGTTAATAAAACACTTCCTGTTAATACATCCACAAAAGACATTTGCCTTTCCGAACAGCATCAAACTGTTAACTCATGTTCAGCTTTTGGTCCACTATATCTCCCTAGATCCTTACCAACAGCAGTGCTGACTAAACAAATATTCCCCATTTTGTATGTGTACTTTTGATTTTTCCATAAGTGTAGTATTTTGCAGCCATCTTTTTGATATATTATTGGTTCCATTCCAATTTCATCCACCAAAGCATTTGCAACACCTTTTCTCTTGCTGTCATCCATACAAATTTATGTCCTAGTTCCACATTGAAGTAATTAATGACATAAAATACTGCTAAAAAAAACAACTTTCCCCCACTTGTTATTTTCTCCCAGTTTGAAAGCAAACTAGTGAAAAGCCATACACAAATGGTAGAGATCAGCTATCTACATGACAACAACCTCCTGATGACTTCATTTAAACCAGATGTTCCTAGTTCACTTATGAGACTGTCGAGTTGGTCTGTGTGAAAACCCTTACTTAAGTCGAGAGCAATCAATCCTATGCACAGTTCCCCCTTCCACCAGGCCAGTTATCCTGTCAAAGGGAAATAGATTGGTTTCATTTCATTTTTTTGATAGACAAAAGGCAGGGTACAGTTGTACCTTATAGACCAACGAAATCAGAGATGCATAAACCTTCATAAGCAATGCTTTACTTCATCAGATGCTAGCATCCGACTTCAGACTAACATGGCTCACTACCTCTGTTTCAGACTTCTATATTAGCTGTATTTCTCTACGTGCTTATAAAAACTGTTGCCCCAATAATTTGATCTGGTATCTGCCTTGTATTTTTCTGGATATTGAAGTTAGGCTACAGACATTTGTTAATTTCTACCAGTACAAAATAAGGAAAAATTCTTATTGGTACACAAAAAGCCCAAGAGCTGAAGCGTACGTGTGTTCCAGCCCCCTGGCCAGAGAGCTTCAAAGACGAACTCTCCAACAAGGGGGCGCTAGGGACAGACATTACACATAAACCAATTTAGGTGATCAGAAACTGGTTTAAACCTGCAACAGAACAGATGTTCAGTGTACATAAGCCAGTCTGAAAATGGCTGAAACCGGTTTGAGATAAACCTGGTTGAATGTAGTATCAGATTTAACTGATTTCAGTCAAACCGGTTTATGCAATGTCTGTCCCAGACCCCTTGCTGGTTTAAGTTAAATCAGGTACCGCCAGCATCCCAGCATGCTCTCTGGGCTGGGTGGGGCTCTCTGCTCCAGAGCAGGGCTGGCCCCTCTCCTCTGCTCTCTTGCTGCAGCTCCAGCAGACACTTCAGGTATCTGCCTGGTTTCTGCTCCCTCCTTCCCCTCTAAGCAGAGATTCCACTGTCCCCTCTGCCTTACACAGACCCCTCTCAGCATTAGCTAGCAGACAACATGCTGGTTATGGTCCGTGCTGTGGCAGACAGGACAAAGGCAGAAGCAACAGGTAGTTGGTAATGCCCCTCTGTTGTTTTCTTAATGAGGTGATAAACACTATGTTATCAATTCATAGATTCATAGATGTTAGGGTCGGAAGGGACCTCAATAGATCATTGAGTCCGACCCCCTGCATAAGCAGGAAAGAGTGCTGGGTCTAGATGACCCCAGCTAGATACTCATCTAACCTCCTCTTGAAGACCCCCAGGGTAGGGGAGAGCACCACCTCCCTTGGGAGCCCGTTCCAGACCTTGGCCATTCGAACTGTGAAGTTCTTCCTAATGTCCAATCTAAATCTGCTCTCTGCTAGCTTGTGGCCATTATTTCTTGTAACCCCCGGGGGCGCCTTGGTGAATCAATACTCACCAATTCCCTTCTGTGCCCCCGTGACGAACTTATAGGCAGCCACAAGGTCGCCTCTCAACCTTCTCTTGCGGAAGCTGAAAAGATCCAGTTTCTCTAGTCTCTCCTCGTAGGGCTTGGTCTGCAGGCCCTTGACCATACGAGCTGCCCTTCTCTGGACCCTCTCCAGGTTATCCGCATCCTTCTTGAAGTGTGGCGCCCAGAATTGCACGCAGTACTCCAACTGCGGTCTGACCAGCGCCCGATAGAGGGGAAGTATCACCTGCTTGGACCTATTCGTCATGCATCTGCTGATGCACGATAAAGTGCCATTGGCTTTTCTGATGGCTTCGTCACACTGCCGGCTCATGTTCATCTTGGAGTCCACTAGGACTCCAAGATCCCTTTCCACCTCTGTGCCACCCAGCAGGTCATTCCCTAGGCTGTAGGTGTGCTGGACATTTTTCCTCCCTAGGTGCAGCACTTTGCATTTCTCCTTGTTGAACTGCATCCTGTTGTTTTCTGCCCACTTGTCCAACCTATCCAGGTCTGCCTGCAGCTGTTCCCTGCCCTCCGGCGTGTCCACTTCTCCCCATAGCTTTGTGTCATCTGCAAACTTGGACAGAGTACATTTCACTCCCTCGTCCAAGTCACTGATGAAGACATTAAAGAGTATCGGTCCAAGGACCGAGCCCTGCGGGACCCCACTGCCCACACCCTTCCAGGTTGAGACCAACCCATCCACCACGACTCTTTGGGTGCGACCCTCTAGCCAATTCGCCATCCACCTGACTGTGTAGTCATCCACATCACAGCCTCTTAGCTTGTTCACCAGTATGGGGTGGGATACCGTATCGAAGGCCTTCCTGAAGTCTAAGTATACGACATCCACCCCTCCTCCTGTGTCCAGGCGTTTCGTAACCTGGTCATAGAAAGAGACTGGTCAGGCACGATCTGCCCGCCACAAACCCGTGCTGGTTTCCCCTCAGCATAATCTGCCCTGCCGGGCTCTCACAAATGTGGGCCTTGATAATTTTTTCAAAGACTTTACCAAGGATGGAGGTGAGACTGACCAGCCTATAGTTGCCCGGGTCCTCCTTCCTCCCCTTCTTGAAAATGGGGACCACGTTAGCCCTTTTCCAGTCCTCCGGGACTTGGCCCGTGCGCCATGAGCGTTCAAATATTCCCGCCAGTGGCTCTGCAATGATGTCGGCCAGTGCCTTCAGCACCCTCGGATGGAGCCCATCCGGGCCTGCCGATTTAAAGGCATCCAGTTCATCCAAATGACTCTGCACCACCTCAGGATCTACGTATGGAAGTCTGGCGCCTTGCTGCTGCCTCTCTACAACCCCAGTGAGAGACTTGTTGTGCCCCTCACTTAGGAACACTGAGGCAAAGAACTCGTTGAGGAGTTCAGCCTTGTCCCCCCTGTCTGTCACCAATTGTTTCTGCCCATTCAGCAGTGGTCCTATTCCTCCCTGGGCCTTCCTTTTACTCCCAATATATCTAAAAAACAATTTCTTGTTGTCTTTTATTTGGGTTGCCATCCTCAGCTCCATGGTAGCTCCATGGTGGCCCGCCTAACTGCCTCCCTACAGGCACGAGCAGAGGAGGTATATATTCCCTGCTGGACTGCGGGGGGGAGTGGAACCCCTCTCTAATCAGAGTATCCTGACAGGTTCTGGCCACATACCCCCTTCACCTCAGCACTGTGGAAGGGAAAGGATGGCTGTTGTAGCACCACCCACCCTGCCCCCAGCTTCTAGCCTGAGCCACTGCAGGCATGTGCCTGCATTTTTTCAGTCCAGAGGGGATGTCTGTGCAGTTAAAAATTGGCTTAGTCTAGCCAGGTTAGACTAATCTGCAAAAACTGAATCAATTCAGGCTCAGGCTTTTTGATTGCCTGTCCCTAGCCTAAGGGGTTGCTGCCTGGAGCACCTTCACCCTTATGGGAGCCCACTGATTGACAGCCTGCCCTCTCCCCTGCCTGAGAAGGGGACAGGTTGTCAATTAGTTGAAAAGCCGCAGCTTTTCAACTAATCCTGAAAAGTCCTGGGAGAATGTCCCCCCCACCTCACCAAATCAGCTGGCTGTGGGAGAGGGGGGGGCACTCTCCTCTAGTGGGAAACCTCCCAGTTCCTGCCACAGGAAAACAGCCCCCAATCCTTGCACTTGTCTGGATTAGCCTTGCTACCACAGCATGACAGTTTGCCTCATGCTGCACTGCTCTAAGCTAATCCAGAGTAATGTGGGGCAAGGTGGGAGGCATTCTGCTATGGCAGCAAGGCTCTCCAAGCCTTGCCACCACAGTATGATAGTCTGCCTCACCCTGCACTACTTTGGGTCATTTCAGAGCAATAAGTGGAGGTAAGGCAAAGGGCATTTTGCCAGGGTGGGTTCTCTTCACAAGAGAATGCTCCCCACACCGCTTAAGCAAGTGACTGGTGCCAGAGGAAGGCTATTCCCCTGCACAAGAATACCTCCCCTAGTGCCAATAAGCTGATTGGCAGGAGGAGAGAAATCTTTTCAGGGCAGGGGAGCCCAGACAACTCATTCCAGGGCAGATTATCAGGGAGTCAGTGCTCGCTCTCTATCCTTCTCCCTGGGAAGGAAGAAGATCAGAGAACGACGATATATTGGGTGTCCTCCATGTCGGAGAAGCATACAGATGTTCAAGTTAACTTGGAAGGAAGGAATTCTTCCTTGTAGGTATTTGACCTAACTCTTTGTGGAAGAGCTAGCTCTCTTTTGCAAGAAATCTCTTGAACAACTATACACTCTTATTGTGCCAGGAGAAAGGCTCTGATTTTAGCTAGGTAACATCCTCCAGAGTTGGAAGCTAATGCAGGTGCAGCAGTTTATCCTAACCTCTCCTTTCCTGCCTTCTAGGCTTTTGCACCTAAGAGACCTATGCCCAGAACTGATCCCAGAAAGCCACAGGATTCTGGAATAGTATCTGCTTCTTGAATACTATAATATTATCCTTTACCCACAGAGTAAGGTATCTCTGCAAAGGGAATCTTGTGGTTTCCCTTCACTCTGCACATTGTTCATCATAAGGCAGAGTTCAGTCTGGCTTTTAGTCATTTGACAAAGATTTAGCATCACCTTCAGATGATCTTGCCCCATTGTTTCATAATCCCTTCTGAAACACAGGGATGAGAGAAGGGTGTAGTTTGCATGCATGCAAACCTGGACTGAATATACAGTATGAAATGCCAATTTTTTAATCCTTGCAGCAAGAAATTGAGTTACCTGTTCAAGAAGAATTTATACAAAACACTCTACCCCAAACTTCTCTTCCCACAAAAGAATAGAAATCTCAAACACGGTGCATTGTTACTACCAATAAACTCATAGGAGCAAGCACAGAAGCAAGTTCAATGTCTTCATTGCTGCCATGATTACTGATGCATTGTTGGTAAGTAGATAAATATGCTATATTAAAAGAAAAAAAGAAAAGCATTAATTAGACAAAACCAAGACATTTCCTGATTTATGGTCTATGATATGGATTATTTTCCCAGAATTCACTGGATTTAATTATCATGTGAATATTACTACTCTTTTTCAGAGCTACAACTCATAGGAAGTTTAAATTATTCCCAATTTGGCTGGCTGAGTAAAGGTATTCAAACATCATCTTCAAAGTTACCACACAACATTTTACATATTTATTTTAGTCATATGCACACACACACATGCACACACTCCACATATATGGAGAAGCTATTATCTGGAACCATAAAGCTATACAAAATAAGTTTATCAGATATGTTTGGCCATTTTGTTCCTGCTAATAGTTTTGTCAATTCATGATAGTATCATATATTTAGTGTTATTTGGTGCTTTCCAGGAAGCTCCAGCTCTTGCACAAAGCAACTGAGAGACTCTGCTTTCATTTTTATCTAAAGTAAGTTTCTAACCCTCTAGCTTGCAGGAAAAAAATGAAAAGTATTACTCCAATGTATCCTAAAGGCTCAAAAACCCAAAAGGCAAAGAGAGAGGACGTACACAGTTTTGTTTTTTAAGCCGGCCTCATGATTTTTTGCAACCCTACTCATGGTTTTTGACCTACTTCTGTTGACAGTACTACAATAATTTATCCTTCTCCCTCTATAATTACTCTAACATTCTAACCAACTAAACAGTTCTAAGCAGCCACCATTATTTCTTTTTCTTTTTTTTTTTTAAACTCAACCTCTGAGAAAAAATTCTCCCCTCCCCCAACACAAAAATTACAATGGCCTGAGGCTCAGGATAGTCAAAGTTCAGTAGTGAAGCAACACGACAGATCTTTTCCATACCAAAAAAAAAGGGCAAAATGAAAAAATCTGAAGTGACAAAAAAAATGTTCTCAGATCCCACAAAAACCAGCACTTATTTATAACCTTGAAAGAGCCAAAGATCTCAATTTTTTTTCAAATATGACTTTTTACACTAAAATTCTACAGCAAACCCAAAATAAACCATTCAGCCACACCACAACTGTTTCAGACCACTCTTAGAAGTATTAAAAGAACGATCCCTCTGAGTTCCATACAGCTGAGCTCATGGTAACTAAGGTTCATATTTAGTTAAGTTTGTCTTTGTACATCTATGTAACTTGGGTTTACAGGCAAAGACAACAGTTAAACAATTCCAAAGCCATCTGAAAATAGCTTTTTGATAGCAAGTAACCTGCAAAGAATATATAATGGAGTGGTGTAAAATAAAAAAGATTTATCAGTATTTGTTTGAGATGAACTCCCTAGCTCAGCATGGCTCAGAAGTAATGTATTTCCAAGTTGTGAACCCATTTCAGACCCATGATTCTGTACCCCAGTGCTTCCTGTTTCCCAGTTTATCCATATAACCCAAAAGAAAGCTACAACTAGTCTGCTCAACACAACATCCTGAAAGTTCAAATGAGTATGTTTGACAAATATTGCATTTATGCTGCTCTTTTCAAAGGATCCTACAACCACTTTATATATGTTATAACGATGCATAAAAATCACTTTTCCCATCCTCTATTGTGAAACACAGCAAGTGTTACAAGTATAGGGACAGATACAAATGAAGAGCTCAGAGCTTTTACCCAGCATATCACCAATGTGAAAGTCTTCAAATTACAATCAGATTAAGTGTCTTGCGCTTCTTGAAGCAAAACATACACACACAGAAAACAAAACCCTGCCCTCGTGAACTCTTGTCATCAGCTGGGAAAAAAAGAGAGAGGTCAGGGATGGCCAACCTGAGGCAGGGGTGCCACAAGTGACCCTGGCACACTTGCTGTGGCACATAGCATATCAGGCAGGGGACAGGCTGCACAGAAAGCAAAGCAGCAAATCGGGCAGGAAGCACAGGAAAGAAAAAAAAAAAAAGAAGCAGAGCAGCTGATCAGGCAGAAGAAGGGGACCAGTGTGGCACTCCAGCAGAGTGAAGGATAATATGTGAAATGCCTGCCAAAAACATCGATCCTCAAAGGACTAGGGGAATGTGTGCCATGGGAGAAGGCCTAACCTTGGATGACGTACTAAGGTTGTTGCTGCAGTTTCAAAGAGATAATGCAGAGGTCAATGCATTTGATGGGGCAGGAAAGAGCACACACTGTGTGATGACCAAGCGAATGTGAATGAGGACAAATAAATTGAATGGTGACTGAGTCGGGGCAGCGGAGACTGGGTGGGTGGAGGATGACTGGGCCTGAATCAAGGAGCATGTAAATGAAGGGAAGTTGAGTAATGAGTAAATAGTGGGTTTAATGAGGTTGGAGGGGAAGAGCAAGCTTGATATTAAGTTTTAATGCGTGAGTTTTCTCGGGGGGGGGGGGAGGGGGAGGATGGAACATTAGACACAAAAGGGGGAGAAGGAGAAATAAAGTGTCAAGTGTACCTCTCTAGGAGTTTGGGGTATGCTATGGGTATATAAAAGGCCTAAACTGGGGGACTGTAGTATATATGTAATAGAACATGTTGCTGTTTACAGTAACCATAAGCTAGGAGATTCTTGCAAAGCAAGGAAAATACTCTTGATAATATGGTAAACCTGAGGTAAAACACAGGAGTTGCAACCCAATTCTATAGTAACTCACCTAGAAGGGGTTACTTAGTCATCAAGGTTATCATCTTGGAATGCGAGTGTCCTGATAACAGAAGAACTGTGAATCTTAATTGTCATCTACAGATGAATCAGATATTTGCATAGAGACTGTGTTTATCCTAAAGCAAAAGCAGCAGAGATGACAAAAACCCTGTAGAACTGGACATGAACAGCCTAAGGCATTTTTTCACCCCTATTTTTTCCAGCTTAAAAAAAAAAAAAATTGAATTAAGTTTCTAGTGAACTTCCCCAACTTTAGTCTGGTTCCCTCTCCCCCATTTCTGCTCTGCTCTCTCCCACACTCCTGCACTGCATACCACAGCCAGTCGTCACACTCACTACCCCTTCACAACCTGACAATCCTCCCTCCAAAGATCAGTGGTAGCTTGAAAAGAAATGCAAATATGTAGCCAGCCTCTGCCACATGAAATAAAACAGGCACAAAGTTATACAATTATAAATCTAGAAAAGAACTTCATCTATTTAAAACCAAAGAGAAAACAGAAACCCAAGTGACCAGGCTTATAGACTCTGAACCGTCCTATGCCCTCCAACAGCAAGTAAAGCTTAAAAGAATTCTCTTCTCAGATTCTGTTTAGAGCAATAATCAGAATTGGCTCATTTCATACAGTCAGAGGAGTGTGAAACCTACATACATTACACAAAAAGCCATGATTTGTTTTAGCTGACATGACATGCAAGAAACTCATTAGCAAAAAATATGTCCTATGCACTTAAAATACATTTGAAGATAGTCACATGGTCACTGAATTAACTGTTGTCACATAATGCTTTGTCTTCTGTTTTACTTTGTGTACAGAATATCCATTTTAAGTCTATGTTGTCTACAATGGCACATTTTAGTATTCTGCATCTTTGACAAGGCAAAATAAAGTTAAAGGTACAAGTGCAGCAGTACAGTTTTCCTTAAAGTAACCTGACAATGAGCCTCACCCCTAAGCTGCAGAAACACCTCTACTGGCAAAAGGATAGTTTATTCATTCTGACCCATTCAGTTCTTCTGTCGAGGCCACCAGCTGTGAAGATGAGACAACCCTAAGAAGATGTGTGAAAAGTTTGCAATATGCCTTAGGAAACACCTATAAGATGATCATGCTCTTTAAACCGAAAACTAATGCAAAAATTTGAGTCTGTTCAAATAATAGCTTTTGGGTGTGGTGATCAAGCACACATCTACCAAGATATTGATGCTCATTTGGTTTGAAGCACATAAACACACTTCACTGAATTAAAAAAAAAATAAAATCGCCAAAGCACTATGTCCAAACATCACCTGCATATGCTGGAAAACAGAGGTTAAAATTGGCCCCATGCGCTGGCACTGAGCCTTGTCTCTGCATTGTCTCACTCAACCACATTATTTGCAACAAGGGTTAAAAACCAGGTTTCAGCCTTAACTTTTGAACTGTTGGCCTTTAGATGTTTTAACTTAAAAAAAATATAAAGAAGCACCACAAAGCTCAATTCTCCTACCTAACCTGAGGTCTTTCAGCAAAAAAGGGCCTCTGGCTGCAAGATCGCAAAGAACAAATACAACTATTGTGGTAGCTTACCTTCTTTCCCTGTGGTTCTCTCCAGACAACAGAGTCATTTCCAGATGTTCTCTGCTAAAGAAAAGTGTAGGGTTGTATCACAGGTGCTAAATTTAAAAAGACCCTCTACCCTCCTAATATTTTTCTACCTCCTCTGCTTTAGCCCCTTCTCCTCTTTCTCCCAGGGTGCAGAACAGGGATGTCAAAGATAGGGCTCATGGGCCAGATCTGGCCTACAGAGCACTAGCATCTGACTCACTGTGCTGCCTGTAAGTCTTGGACTGCGGTGCATGCTGGATCCTGTGTGTGGGGCCAGTCTGCAGGCTCAATCCAGGCCACAGACCAGCCCTACACCTTGCATCTGGCCCACAGGACCTGATGAATTTGATACCTTTGTGCAGGAAGAAGTTTGTTCTCTGGTCTTGATTCTCATTACTCCAAACAGCTCTTTCTGGTCCAGGCATCTTTCCCCACAGAGGATATAAATTAAATCCTCTCTCAGTTTATCACATCTTCAAGCAGGCAGCCTCAGGTGCAAGAGCATCTCTTTGCCTCTCCAATAATTTGGAAGGTTTGCTCAGCAATATTCTGAACAGTCAGTGATGCCTAGAGATTGAAGCCTGAGAAACTACACATCCTTCCTTCCTGTGGAATAGTGCCACAGGAAAGCCAAATAGCTCCAGTTAATGTTTTTGTAAAGACATTTGCAGGGATGGGACACTTGGTATATGTAGGCTGAGACAGTAATGTCATCATCTGTATTTAAGCTGTGACTCTCCAGAGCTGTGTAATAAAGAAAATTCAGTTTAACTGAAGCCTTAGGTTACACAGAGCAAAGCTAGTAGATTAGTAGACCCAACAGCCCAGTGTTTGCCCATTTTAATCAGTGCAAATAGACAGGCCTCGCACGAACAGCAAGGTGTAGTTTTCACTTCACTATGCTAATTTCTTCGAACAATGATCAGATTCTACATAAATAGCGTATCTCCAAAGTTTAATATATACTAGTTTAGTTTGCATTTACCTGGCAAAACACCCAAAATACTTCACAAATGAGATGTCCTTCCATGAAACTGGCTTACTTCTGAAAATTTCCAGCTTACAAAAGAAGAGAGTATGTATGTGTGGTAGTGAAAATTTTGCTCAAAGAAATATTTTCTCTTAAGACAAGTACCACGAATCTTCAGTGCTTCTGAACAGCAAAAAGGGCCTCTAGCTGCAAGATCACAGTGAACAAATACAACTCATTTCACCACACTTTTCTCAGTTTATTTACCTTGGAAGGAGAGAGAACTAAGTCAACCACAGTGAAATTTGAATTCCTGACTCCAAGAATCAAGGGTCTTCCCAAGTTCTTGTTTTAAAACAAGGCTGTCAACTAATGGCTCAAGGGCCACATGTGGCACCCCTGCAAGGGGTTAGCCTGCAGTTTGCAAGCTCCTGGTCCTATCATTGCTCTCCTGCTGCTGCTATTAGCATCTCTGGGCTCTTCTTCACTCCTCCTGCTTCCTGCCCCAGACCCTAGAAGCAGGGTGGCAAAGCCCACCAGGCTGATGGAACCCACAGATGGCTCAAGAGGACCTAGGGATCCCACACAGTGCAGTGCAGCAGTGGGGGAGTAGGAAGTGTGGGGGGACTGGGGGGGAGGAGGGAGGCACATGGCCCAGCACAGAGCAGCAAATATTTATATCTTTGTAAGACATATTTATACCTTTGTACAGTATCATACAATCATTCTGGCCGTATCAAGTGGTTAATCATTTCAACTGTGAACTAAGAGTGCAAAGTGACAAGTATTTCTGTATCATTACTGACCTGCTATACTTTGACCTCATGATAAAAGGCCTATCTAGTGTCTGGCACCACCAAAGATCAGCGTGATAGAAAAGTTAAGATTTTTTTTCTAGCAGTACACTGTAAAAGTTTGTAGTAAGCTTGTTAATTGTTATCTGTCCCGGTTAATTGGAATCTGTGTCACCTGTGTCCAAGAGCTTTCTTGGCAGTAGATCCATAAGTCAGACATTTGCTCCTTGCAGACACACTTTTTTCGGGGAATAGCTGCAAGATGCACTTCTTTACCCATGTCCTTCCAGCTTGGAGCATGGCATTTAGTCTATCATTACTGTCTCAATTTATGCTGTGCAGGACATCCCCTACCATGATGATGCATACTCAAATAAATGCTTACAACAGAGTAACATAATAATCTTCTACCAGTATAAAGTCAATCTAACTAGGTGACACAGATTCCAATTGATAAAATGATGATTCATAACCCAAGATAACCTACTTTATAGTCTATTACACAACTCAGGTGCTAGTAAGTTTTAATTATATAGCCTGAAAAGCATAATGAAGCAAGAGGATGATGATAAAAAAGGAGACGGCCCAAATATATACATAATACTTGTATGGCTGGCTGTAAATGATATCACTGATACTTTGAAGAGGCTTTCTTAAAATATCATAAAGATGTAAAATCTGCCCCCCACTAGATCATGAAAGAAGAGTAAATTACAGGCAGTCCTCAGATTTACAACACAATTGGTTTCTGAAACCGTGTCTTAAGTTAAAACATTGTAACTTGGAACCAATTTTCTCATAAGAAACAATGTTATAAATGGGGAATTGGCTCCTGAACCAAGGCCCAATACCCTATTTTCACCAAAAATACCCCAGAATTTTGTACTCGATCAATTATAAATTAGTAATATAACTACATTAATGTATTTATATTGTAAATAGCAATCATATTGATTTAGAAGGACTTTTTTGAGGTGACTTTTGCTGGACTTTTTGAAAGGCTCTTTGGTTGGACTTTTTGAAGGGTTCTTGGCTAGAGTTTTCTTAGGAGTCTTGGCTGCAGGTTTTTCTGGAGTCTTGTCTGCTTTCTTAAAGAAAGTGTCCAAGGAAGTTTGGACAGATGTTCTCCAGGGAGATGAGCGACGCAGTGAACTTGTTCGCTGGCATGGCGTTACAACGCTTGATCTGATGCAAAGTCAAAACTGACGTCAAAGTTGAAACGGTATTAATTTATAAACATTGTAAGTGTGAAACATTGTAACTTGAAACGTTGTAAGTCGAGGACTGCCTGTAATATCTTTTAAATTAAAGTTATTGTGGCAGCAATTCAGCAGCATACCAGATTGAATCTATCCATGCCCTCATGGTGGCAGGTTAAAAGGATTAGGTATGACACACAAATGTATTTAGAAGAACTTCATTTTTTTTTTTTAATCTATATCCTTCGCTAATTGTAGAGAAGCGTATTTTTTCATTCTACATACTCATTTAAAGCCTCCTGTTGCCAATACATATAACACACAGAGCAGCATTTGGTAATAATCTAATTAATTCAGTGATTCTCAGCCAGGACGTCTTGAGACTTATAAGATAAACCCAGGGATTTCAACTAGGAATCCAAAGTTTTAAAAACATTCCGCCTTGCTGTAGTCTTTCTGAGTTATTTGCAACAGAATTGCTGTATTATTTTTCTGTAGTCAAAATGAGTGACACATATAAGAGCTGACATTTTCTAAGGAAGACTTTGAGTCTAACAAGGGGTGCCTTAAAACTAAAACAGTTGAGAACCCCTGCTCTATTATAACCAATACCTTCTCTGAACTAGATTTCTTCCCACTTTGGAGCTGTTAGCTTTTCTATTTATCCCTTTAAAGGAAAAGTTCTTCTCTAAATAATAAGTAGTCAACTTGTCTTTTTTATGTTTGCTACATAGAGATCCCTGCTTCTCAGATCAGGGTAAGAGCAATTGCAATATCTGGGGTCAGAAAGGAATTCTATCCCATTGGCACAGACTGAGATTTTTGCCCTTCTCTGTAGTGGGCAGCCTGGCCCTCTTCCTTGGATCTCCTAAGCATATTTTAACAACCTTTGCAGCAGCAGAAGGTTGGCCACTGTGGTCCCCCTACTTTACCTGTAGCAGGTTAGGATGTTATATCTTATGATTGTGTCAGGTTTGACCATGTAGTTTTGGTAACAGGTTAAACAATAAGGTGGTTTGGAAAGGGATGATCCTGCCTCATGCAGTGGGCTGGAGTAGGTGACTAGTGAAGGTCCCTTCCAGCCCTACTTTTCTATGGTTCTATAATAAACTGATGACCAGCTTACTAGCTTGGTCTGCAAGAAAATAATCATGAAACCTTATTTATTCTACATAGCAAATGCAAAGTAATAACGTCTCCATTCCAAGAAATCATAATTCAAGGGACAAATTCTCTTCCTTCCATTCTTGTCAGTAAATCCCACTGTCCTAAACAAGACAAGACACAATGCAAACAACTCTGGCTCTAAACCAGGCACAGATAATATAGTTTTAACATACAGAACAGCATAGGACAGTCCAGGCTCCCACGTGACACAGATACAATATATTTCATAAAAATATTAACCCAGTTTAGGGGGATTTAGATTGAAGGATATAGAAAGCATTCTAAGAAGGGATTTGAATGAAGGGAAGGAAGGAGGATGTCTGATAAACAGGGAGACAGACTAAGTTCCTAGCATAGGAGACAGCATGGTAGGAGTCCTGAAATGTGACTGAATAGCATTAGATTTTGTTTAATCTCCTGGAATCAAAATATTTAAAATTCAAGAGATGAATCTTTTTCTTTCAAATAAATTAGGGGTTTTATCTGTGACAGCAGTCCTCAGAGTGAACCAACCAACAAAATTGGCCATCCCTCAACACTCATTTACAATGCAGTGAAATCCGTTCACAGACCAAAGCTGAAGGGAATGAATGAAGTCCTCCCAGAGAACAAGTATTCTGGAAAGAAGGAACTGAAAGTTAATCATCATTTAGATCCATTCACAAAGGCTGAGGGCCTCTCCATGCTCCTCTACAAACAAAAAAAAGTTCTCTTCACCCAGACCAAGCCAGGCCTGTCCTTCCTATATTTTCTTAAGTAAGAATTGGATAGTTATAGACCAAAAGGAAAGAATATTATTAAAACAGAAAGGCACCTTGCATCATGATTTAACTATGATTTTTCAGAAGAACTTAGCAAAGCCTGTTCTTCGTGAATTCAGTATGTTTGATCAGAGTTAGGATATCACGGAGTTATACTGAAAATTTCTGCCATTAGTTTTGTGTGTAAGACCCACACATAAGGCTAATATTGTCCATGTACATTATGATATAATACACAAAGCTTGTGTGGTGCCCACTTTACTTTTTATTTAATTAGCACTGGAGACAAATAATTTGCAAACTGAACCTGCTGGTATAGCAAGAAGGATACAGTTGTAAAATCATTCATTTTTTTTAAATGTCCATTCAATACGTAGCACACTAAAAAGAAATTTTGGCAGAATTACTAAACCTCCAGCACTTACTGGGGTTTACCATATTTCGAAGTAGGGCAAAAAAAATTCTGTCTCGATTACCTAGACACTGCATTAGGTGCCAATACCACAATGCATTAGGCATTAAATTAACACAAGCCTTTTTAAAAGATTAATATTTTTATAATAAACACTTTCCAATAGCAGTCACTTCTTTTCTATGCTCAGTTCAGTTGTAGGTTTTTTTCGCAAAACAGTTTGTCCAAAATTATTTATACGAGGACAGTGACTCATAGGCATTGCATAGCACAGAGTGCCAGTCTTCAACCACACATGGTGCCAAACCTGGCCTATAAGCCAGGGGTTGAGGACACCCGATATTGAGGATTTTGCCCTGCTGCATGAGCCAGCTACAATGGTTAACTTTACTGGCACAGCTTGGCCACTCCCATGGAAATTTCCTCAGCAGGAAACTGTGCCCAGGGAATTGTATTGTTTTTGTGGGGGGGTGACTTTATACAGAGAAACCACCTGACAAAAACAAATGGACCACTACAAAATTAGTGGCAGCAGTTCCCAGAGAAGTAGCTTGGGCAGGCACCGGATGCAAGATGGGGAAGAAGAGCATTTACCTTTTCACACAGGGCCCAGGTGGTATGGCACCCCTAATGAGATCTCATGGCACCCCAGGGTGCCAAAGCACCTCAGAAGAGAATCACTGTTTTATGGCATAACTGTATCCACAATGGAAGATGGATTCACTTTAATTATTTGGTATAGTTAAAAGCAGAACAAATTCTGTTTAGACAAATTCCAAGTTTCCTGGGACTATTGGAGGTGTGAACTGGGCACACCATTCCAGTTATTTTGCCCAACACTCTGTTTCTTTGGTCATTGCCAGAGAAACTGGAAAAATATTGAAGCAATTAGCCCACATTAGCCCACTGCTGTAGCTCAGTGGTTATACCCAAGCTAGAAGTTTAGAGGTAAGCTCAGGTACATCTATGCCATACTGTTGATATTAGTGTGAATGCCCTAAGGCTTGGTCAGGTATCTAGCTCTGATGATATCCTGCCTCTGACTGAAGGTTTTACTTACCCTAAAAAGGCTTATGATAATATATTCAAGTCCTGTTACTTGGCAGTGATAAACAAACTGGAAACAGAACTGTATTATTCTCAGGAAAATCCTTTCTGCATAGTCTTATGGTAGATGGTATAAGCAAGTACTGCTCCACTGATTTCAACTAAAGTTATGTCTACTTGGACCACAGTTCAGTTGTCCCCATTGTTTTTACATTCCAGTTATAACTACTGAAATACTCCTTGATTTCTTTTGTCAAGAACAACGTATGTCATACCTTAAGTCTACCCATATGTCAGATTCGATGTTGATATCTGTATTCTTCATACAGAAAAAAATCATAGCCTGAAGCTCTCAGACCCCTTTGGACAATTTAACCTTAAAAAAAACCTTAACTGCCACTGTAGCATATAAAAAACGCATTGAATTACATAAGTATATGAGATCCTCTAAATTCAATTCCCTTTTGAAGCACTGAGTAATTCTACTGACAAGACAACTGAATAGTTGTTTTCTGGCACCCTCTGCTGGAAGTACTTCAAACCTATTGGTATACTACTATGACTACTACATGCAAGGCATTAATATTAATCTAGAGCCTCTAGATTCTAGGCACTTTTTATTTGTACGTTTTGAAGCATCTTATTTTTTCTTCCATTTAAATAGCATTTGTGGACAGTAGTCTAACAGCTGATTCCTCCAGTTCAAGTTCAAAAGCAAGGCTTTTGCACAGCTACTGAAAAAAAGTTTGGGCACTTAATACTGTACATGCTAGAATTCAGGCATAATAGAACGTATAAAGATTCGGTGCACAGGGCTAACAGAACTTGTCTGGTGAACTCAACAACCGTGTGAACCTTGAAAGTAAATCTTTCAAATTCTAATCATAATACAGTTTAATCTGGCACAGTGTTGTTAGCCAAATACATGCTAATTAAACCACTGCATGTATTTTGAATTCCTTGCGAATTCAAAATTATATTTCCTAAATCATCCCTCATTGACGAGTGACTACTTGACCCTAATTATAATGATCAATACTTATTTTCACCTTCCTTCCGTCAACCATTGCCTTTTTTAAGCAAAGGAAACCTCATTCCTCTATACGTATGAAAAAGTTCTGAAAATATCACTGCCCCAGAAACCCCTAGGACAACTCTTCAGAGCAAATTTAACAAATTCTACTACCAGGTCATACATAGTGCGTTTCATTAAGCACATCTCAAAGTACTGTAAAAAAAGATTAGTACCACTATTCACTATTTTACAGACAGGAAGCCAAGGTACAGGGTCATCCAACAGGAGAGCAGCACAGCCAGGAACAGACCACAAGTTCAAATCATTGGCTACTGCTCTACTAGGCCACATTTTCTATTTTTAGATTTGTTGTGGGGAAGGGGTTAGAAGGGCTGTGCTTATCTGAGGCAATTAGGTGAAGGGGGACACACAAGAAATTTAAGGGGTCTTGTGCATGAAGGCCATTTTGGAGTGAAAAGACAAAAAAAGGAACTCATATTCCACCAAGAGTACTCAAACCTGAATGTCAGATCATTTGGGTTTGTGTTTTATAAGTTGAAATATTTTCTCACCTTACAAGGTTCATCTCCCTTCTCTTCACCAGGCAGACTACTTGCATAGGAATCTTCATCCAGTATGTCAAATGGGCTGTCATCTTTTTCTGATCCATTAGACCTACCTACATCATCATCAGAATCACTGTCCTTCTCCCAGTCAATGAATTGTGGTTCACCTAACATAAAACAATGGTAAAAATTGAAGACATTTTTCTTAATTAATCCTATGCATGTTAATTAAAACTATGAATTCAGCTATAATGAACAGCAAGTATGCTGTTAAATGAATTATCTCCAATTTGTACATTCATATAGTGTTTCCCTTACTATTTCCATAACATACTATTTTAATATTATCGTTCATAAAGGCTTTACTCTAATAAACAATTCTGAAGCTAAGCATCAGGAAAATACTAACTTCTACAGAGATGACTAACAAATGACAAGCCAAGTACTTGCATATGAAACGTCACTGGTTAACAACTGTTCCAGAGCTCAATATTATTGTCTCCAAAAGAAGCTATAATTTTTTAATAGTTTATCAAGTTAGTTTTAAAGAGCTCTCACTCACAAGCATACAAGTAAATCCAACAGTCTGAGAAATTTTAATATTGGCAACAGAGCAAAACCACTTTCAGAACTTTACTTGCTAGCAAGATAGATAACTAAAGAAAGAGAGAGGCACAGAAAAGTTTTTCCAAAACACAGACAGGTGGAGAGAGAAGGTAGCTCTCCTATCTACAATGACAGGATTATGAAGTGGAACAGAGAGACCTATCCCATGTTCAATTATGCCTCTAACTCATCTATTTACTCTTCCACTTTCCCCTGAAGAAGACAGATATTAAAAATACCTGCATACAAATGTTTAAAGTAGCCAGAGCATCCGAGTCAATAACTATTGCCTATCACCTATCGGATCCTTTAAAGTCAACAGGCCTCTGGAGCAGGCACAAAAGTTGTCCTACAACCCTCAAGGAAATACAACATTAGAGTCTTAGGTGGCAAGGTCTTGAGAGGAAAGAACTTGTTTGTGTGCGACGCACATAACACACTTAGCAGCACAAAAGGAAGAGAAGTAGAGAAACTCTTTCTGTAAGACTGGGAGCATGGTTGCCTTTTTCTAAAATCTTAGAACAAATAAGGAACAGGTGAAAGCTGGGAATGGTACACGTACACCTTTGTATACGTAGGAGAAATCAAACTAGTGTCAACAGCATTCTGTATAGACTTGTGTCTGGATCAATGGGAATCTGGGATCACATTCAATATTCTATTTGAACATTAAGAAATGCTGCTGTACAGCATTTTATCTAATGCATTAGACACTGTCCAGTATAAAAATATATATATTTTTAACAGATAGGAATTTCAGCTGCAGTTATACATACTGCAGTCACACACACACACTCACACACACACACACACACCTTGAACCTTGTTAAGATTTTAACAACTAAAGCATTACAGCGATTAAGGCTCTGTATAATAAAATATTGGACTGGCTTTATGTGCTTGTAAAAATGTTACTTCTAATTTTATTGAATTGTTTTTAAACAACAGTACATGTGTTTATACTAGTGAACTTAAATTATTTTATGTTTGATGGCTACTTTAGATTTTGAAGGATTTTGCATATTTGCCTAGCTGTGGGGAATGGCAGCTTCTATATTCTTGTGTTTAAAATAGTGAGAGAGAGAGAGGTGGGAAACCCTTTTCCTCCAATTTTCTACCCAGAAAAGAAGCATGGAGATTCTGTAAGAAGGCTGCTGCTTCTTTTCCCTCACTTCCCTCCAGCAGCTGAATGGAGGGAGGAGCAGAGTCCACCAGCAGCAGATCCAGAGGCGGGGTGTAGTGTTGCACTTGTACCTCACTTTGATTCCTACTCCATCCAAAGTTTAAAACTAACTGCCTGGCAGCACCATGGTCTTTCTATTCAGGCAATGCTGAGGGTGTCAAATGAGGTATTGACTCATAATTTACCTGATACCTGCTAATGCTTTTCATTCCACAAGTATTAATGACCCTCTCTCTTTTCTAACAGTCTTGATGTCCCACAACTCAAGCTACCTTTCATTCAGCAAGTTTCCCATGTTACCTACTTCTCGTCTCTGTCTGCAGGCCTACTTCACAGGCCTGCAGATAGTTTTAGCTCTTTTCAAAATCCTAAATCTGCCTATGGAGTTCAGTTTTCAGTAGCAGCTACAGTTCCACATTTTGGCTGAGCAGCCAAGAGCCACTGACAATTTAACTGTGAAAGGTTTAAAACTATAGCTTTGCCTAAGCAGGAAAGAAAAGGTAAGCAAGTTGAAGGTCAGACTCTGTCCCTGGTATATCAAGCCATAAATATGGAAATACCGTTTTTTTCCCCTTCAATCTGCCCTCCCCCCCACTTCCCCCGCCCAAAAAAGGTCCATGCCTTATTTGGGGCATGTAGTATGTAGGAAAATGAGGTATTTCACCTCTAGATAGTTAAGTTGGATCACACAATACAAAACAAGAAGAACTGAGATTACAGAACAGTAATGCATAGATTCACATTAGAAAACCAAAGAGTTCTTCAGGAAATGGCAATTCATCAACACTGAGAACTTTCAATGTAAATGTATATGTCAATCCTTAGATCCAAAATGGGGTTTCTCGTAGAGGCTTAACCACCACAACCCCACCCTTGCTCCAAATAGTTAATCTACTAATTTAAATCACTGCCTTGGGGTGCCCGAGACTCAGGCTCAAGTTCCAACTCTGAAGCAGGCAGGGCTAGTGTTTGATCTTGGGTTTCCTACACCCAGAGGATCATTCTAAACATCAAACTCCTGGCTACTTTAGGGTATATGGGTCAGTCTCTCTCTCATTTCTCCAACTCTGACAAGTCTTAGTTTTGTTCTAAGAGAACTTTTTTTGAAATACCATTTCCCACCTATGTTTTAAATCAGTAGTGCTCTATCTCCAGCCTGCAGACCAGATAAGACCTACAAAGCCAAGCCATCTGGCCTGCAGGGATCAGGAAATTTGGTGGAATAGAAGCAGTGGCAATTAACACTGCTACTGCTCCTCCACTGCCAAATTTCTAAGTCCTGCAGGCCAGATGGCATGGACCTGTGGGCAGGGTATGACTGTGGGCATGATCTGGATTGGTGCCCAGTGCAATAGGTGGGACTAGGGCCCCACACACCAGATCAGGCCTCAGCAAAGCCAGCTCTGCACACTAATCCCACACCACTCATTGGTTTTACAATGAAGAATGTATTTTACCAAATACTGAAGACTATATTACAAACTCAGGCACAGAAATACTTTCTCTCTTTATTTACAAATACTTTCACCTCTCTGCCCTCCTCCTGCCCCACCCCCACTCTACCTGCTAAGTATAAGAAAAAAAACTTACAATTATAAAGTTAGATGTGGGAAAAAAAAACACTCTATGTAGAAATTCAAAGAATTAAATTGTACTTCTATGTAAATTGTACAAATTGATCACTGAAGAGCAACATAAATGCATAAAAAGAGACAATGTAGAGAATTGTGGGAACTGTTTGAAATACAATACACTGAAGTCTGGGCCCAATTCTTCTAACAAGCATAGGAAGTGCTAGAAGTAGGGACAGCTGCATCTAGCAGGGGATTTAGCTTCAGGAAAGCAGGCAGTGATATACTGGTGAAAAAACGGCTGCAAGTTTGGGTGCCAACACTCCCATTATTATTTTACTGCATGGACGAGGGAGTTGGTATACCATCTGAGAGATTGCTACACTTAATTTATTCAGTTTATTACTAATGATTTCCCCCCATCTCAAAGTTTCTTTTTTATTCATGTTTCACTTATGCCAGTTTCATTTAGGTCCCACTCCTGTTCCCAAATAAATCAATGGAATTTTTTACACCAGCTTTAAATGGTAGCAGTTAGATTTTTCACATTTTGTAATAACAACTTCAAGCAATTTTCCCCAAGTAAAGTCCACCAAATTTCTTGCCACAAAGCATTTGCCGACATTTGAACTCACCTTCACTACTCTTGTCCTCTAACAATAAATTACGCCTGCTATAAGATCTCTCTCCTTTGAAGCCATCACTTTTTGGATTGTGCAAACTTGGCATTAATGTTTTATTCTCATCCTCTGACAGATCACTATCACTAGAGCTCCACAAGATGTCTGCAGGCTCTCTCGAGTTCTTAGATATAGAGATTCCTACTAAAGAGAATGTTGATGTTACAATATTACAATCATCAAAACAGTTAGTTTCTTAACTTTAAATAAACTGCATTATTTTGAGCTGGGGTGGGGAGAGTTAATCAGTATCCACATATTAGAGACAAGTAACTGAGTATCAATGCTTAATGTTATTATAGCATCTACCACTTACACCAGGGGTGGGCAATTATTTGGGCCAAGAGAGACATGGAGTTTTGATGAGCAGGCTGGGTCAGCACCCACCCCCCTCACTGTCCTGTGCAACAACTCACCAAAACTCCCTATGGGGTTCTGGGTAGGCAGGGAACAGTGCTCTAGAGCAGGAGGGGCAGGTGAAACTGGGATCATGAGGCCAGGTGGCAGAGCTGTTCCCAATGTAGCTGCAGCTGGACAGGTGCCACTCTGGTCCCCTTGCCTCCAGCGGGAGCTGCCCAGATGAAGCCTCCCCCACCCAGCCACCCAGAGTGGTGAAGCAGGGGCAGGAGTAGGAGGAACCCACACTTAATTTAACAGTAAGAAATTAAGATACAGAATTGTAAGCTTCATACTGTCAAAACAAATTAGAGAAAGTTACCCATGAATGGCTTGGTCACTAGGAAAAGCTGTTTCTTTACAGATAATTGCTGAAGGTGTAATTTTTAAAGATTAATTACAGATGAGTGATGGCTATTCCGATGGCTTTTACCCATTATTATGGGCACAAATTGAAAAAAATAAAAAAGAGCTGGAGTTAGGTAACAAAGGGAATTTTAGTTCACAGCACTACTTGACCTAGCAAACCAAGATCCCCCATTTCCTTCCACTATTAAGCTCTCCAACATGAAACATTTAACAACTGTTGGGCATCTCAGATGGGGGAGGACTGAATACATGGCCTTCCTTACCCAGAAGTGATTTTTTTGGAAACCCAGAAAGAGCATTATTTTGAACGCTAAGCAAAAAGGTAGATTTCCATTATTTCACATTTTTTTACTTGGGGGGAACCACTAGAAGCATCACAGGTTTTGAGGAATGTGAGGACACAAAAAGTTTAAGTAGCTGCCCTCCATTCTGATAGATGGGGTGCAGATGGATAAAACTGATGCACTAGAAGAGGGCCTGTAAAAATCATGGTGGCTTTCTCACTCCTGCAAGCAAGAGTGGAGGAAGTTTACAGCAATGGAAGCTTCTACTGCAATCAGCTTGTGCAACCGAATGAGAAAGAAGTTACCACGCCAGAGGACAGATGCTGGCAAGGCTGGTATACATAGATGGGCAATGTTGACTAAAAGAGTTCAAAAATCCAATATTTAAGAGTAAACTCTACCATAAGAACATGGATCTTGTTAGACCTCACAAGGCAGGTAGTGCTGAGGCATGGCAGTAATTAAAGAGTAGATTTCCAAAGGCAGTGGTGATGTTAGTGGTTTCGTTGGTGATACTCTCCCACCAAGGTGTGCAAGACCTCCAACAAGGTGGTATGATGCATTACACTGCAGGAGTATCACCCTTTGAGATCCCAACCACTTGTCAGAGAATTAAAGATTCCAATTCATTTTCTACAACAACAAGTTGTTACCCATGGACACACGGCCAAACTGCCACACAGGTAATTACCAGCAATATTTTAACTGAAGTTTCACCTTTACTAGCCATTCTGAACTGCTAAGTAACAATTTTAATAGTCTACAACACAATTAATAAATATGAAAAAACATAGCCCACCAAGTGTGTCTTCAGAAGAGGTAAGCAGTGACCCAAGATGCTTATTAATCCTTGACTTCTTTTCAGTACATTCTGTAGTCTGTATGATAAAATAATGTGCTGAATTAATTATTTTTCTTAATCATTCAACGTAAAATACTGTGCTTATAGCTCAGTACTATTGTGTTGAGTCATTCACATCAGCATGCTAGCTCAATGATCATGAAATAACAAGGAAGATTACCAATTGTGAAAAAGTCCCCTTTACTCTCCCCCCGCCCACCCCCAAAGTGCCTACTGAAAAACTGCTTAATTTTTTCCTTTGGGTTAGAAACTCTTCCTGCCTAAAGAAATGACATTTCATCTCACCTGGCAGAGGGAAGAAAAATGGGCATCTAAATTCAAATTATAAAAGCTAGAAACAAGAAAATAGATGATGCTATCCTTATTCGTATTTAAAAAGGGAGGGAAAGGAGCTTGCAGTTATCCTGTCATCAAATTTCACAAGCCATGCCAGGATGGGGTTGATTAGTATTTGGATAGGAAACTTCCAGTGAACAGCCATGTGATACAAGCCACAGAGTTGATACTACAGTTAGTAGCATTTTTATATCAATTAGACTTAAGTCAATTTCCAGGTACAGTGGCAGAGGTGAGGTCCAGATGCCAATCTGGATGAGACGTAAGCCTGAGGCGAGTCTCAAATGTATTTGAAATACAGAACAATCTCCTATTACGAAAAATTCATTTTCTCTACATAAAATTTCATCTAGTTTCAACTAGATATGATATTCTTTGTCTCTAGATGATGACTAAAAATTATAGTTAGAGGTTTACTTTTGGGAATTAGATCATGGGTTATATCTATGCATTAGAATAGAGCTTATAGCAGCAAGGGTTAATTGATTTCTAAAAGCCTGGTTCTCTCAGTCTCTTGGGAAGACAGGGTGTCTGCAGCTAACAGATATATACAATTGAAAACATCTACATTTTATTTTCATAATAGAGATCAGCCTGGCTCCAGGGCTTGCAAAAAGCCTTAAGGTTTCCAGTTTTGGGGGAACAGACCAAATTAGAACACTAAGAAAGCCCCAAATTAGGATGTAGGCATGTGATAGGTTTATGAAAATGGGATTTTGGCTGACAACACAGGATGTGTGACAACCACAAGACCAACTGACGATGCCCAGGGATGAAGAGTCATCAGGAGAAGAAAGAATATAAAAGGAAGAGTTTTCAAAACAGCAGGGAGACAGTTGGAATCAGCCCCAACCTCCAAGGTTGCTGACATTGGATGCTCAAGCAAAGAACCTCAAGGTGGAAATGTACCAACTGGACAGATTGCTCACCTTGTGCATATTCTGGGCACTGGGAAATTTGGGTAATGCATGTTGTACTTGCTTTGCCTGCATTGCTTGTATTTCCTATCACTGTGTATCAATAAATTTGCCTATTATCGAGTGGAAATGTTGTGGTCAGTCTGAGGGCTGGGTCCCCCCCAAACAAGACATTTGGGTCCTAAATACAGAGCCAACACTACAGTGTTACTGTATACTTTTAAACATCTACTGTATTGCATCCCAAAATCTTTATACTACTCATATTTTCTCTAAATATAAACTTAGAGCTACTCTGGGATCTTTCCAGACCATAGGTGTTATACATCAAAAATGAAAAACAATACCATCACATGCACAGAGAATATTATATAGGCAGTCCTCAACTTACGGCGTTTTGACTTACGGTGATTCGTACTTGTAGCGCTCCACTATTTACATCCGTGTTATTACTTACAGTGATGGATCCTCACACTTACGGCACTACAGGGAAATTTACAATGAGAAGAAGAGGGCAGCAAAACAAACAACCCTGGATCAGTTTCTCAAAAAGCCATCAAGTGGCCCTAAGTCTCCCCAAAAATTTCCCCAAAGAAGCCCTTCTGAATTCCATGACCCTGATGAAGATGTTCCTTCACCTTCTGATTAAAGACAATTTTATGCGATTAGTTACTGTATTGCTCTGTTTAATCAATTTATATACAGTACACTTTAGAAAGCTTTGTACTGTGTGTATCATTTATAGTTGATTAAATAGTTTATTTAAATATGGTGTTTATGGTTATTTCTGTAAAAAGTTGGGCATCAGACCCTTGGTTGGGAACATAACCCCCTATTATAACATTGTTTCTATGGGAAAATCAGATTCGACTTGCATCGTTTTGACTTACAGCGTCTTTTCCAAGAACATAACTTGCCGTAAGTGCGAGGACAGCCTGTACAAACAATTCACAAACAGCTGCATTTTTCCATACTTACCCACCTTGTCATTTCAACAATATGCTTTTCACTTAACTCTTAGAAATTTTAAAATCAAACATGCTTTTTCTTATTTTTGAGAATACAAGAAAATATGACGAGATAATGGCTTAAACATTCCATCTGACAGACATTTTGAAAGAGGAGTTACAAAGCTCTTGAAAGCCCAGTGATCTGTTACAGGTTTGTTATAAACAGAAGTCTTGTTATTTTTGGATTGTCCATAAAAGCTAAATTGGATGGAAAGCCCCATGACCATCAATTTGCACCTCTGACTTGCACCATAAGCAGACCAGGACCTTACCTGCAGCACGGAAGTGCTCTGAAATCCATCACCACATCTGAGCCAAGCACTGGAAATGGAAGAAGTAGCCACTTTTGTCCTGACACTTGCTTTTCTAAACTCCAGAGGTGTCTCATCTGGGAAGGAGGCTTGTTCAGTAGTCCAAGCTCGCTTCCTCTGTCAAGAAAATCATAAACCTATTAAAATATTGTGAATACATATTGTTATGTTAAGTGCTGTTAAGTCCAAATCATGCATATGGCTGTTGTGATTTCAATACTTAAAAAAAAAAAAATCAAAATTTCTGCTATTTGGACAAACTACCAAAATAAATTCTATATTACGCAGGAGCACAATCAGTGCGGGGCAAACCTTTTGGCAGTTTGCCTCAAATTAGCCTGCATCCTCCTGGAGTGCCACCCCAATACCTTTCCCTTACCTGATCTGCTGCTTAGCTTTCTGTTACCTGCCCTGGGTTCCCTGACCAGGGTGCTGCTCTGCTTTCTGCTTCCTATCCTGCAGTCCCTGCCTGAGCTGATGCTCTGCTTTCTGCCAATATGCTGCATGCTATACACGAGACTATCTGTGCCACCTGCACCATAGGTTGGCCACTCCCAGACTAAACAGCCATATGGTACAGTCCAACAATTTACCCTGGGGTAAAACGGCATGGTTTTACCATATATCACCTTCCAAAGGTAAGCTGAGGATAAACTGTGGCAATTTAGCTTGAAATAACTCAGCCCGAGGCCTAAGCTACTACATTTTAGCTTCTCCTTAGCATGAGGAAGAAGTATGCATGACATTGCTTACCACAGAGAAGCTGACATAAACTAAAGCCCAACCCCACTGCCCCTTTGTAACTGCTTTTTTGTCCATACTCTATAGCAATCCCTTCCTACATTTAAAAAAAAAGTACTAATCTACATAAAGCATTTTTCATTTTGTGCCACCAGTGAGATATGGACCAAACTGTTCATTATAATGGTTTGATAGAAAATTTTTTATAGTTATGTGGATTTGTACATTTGTATATGAAGGTATTATGCCAATAAGTGTTCAGTGTTAGATGTGAAACAAACAGTACTAACACTTGAGAACTTTAATGCAAGGAACAGATTCTGTGACACATGAAGCGAATTTTAAAATTTCACACAAGTTATAGATGGTTAATTGGTGGCATGAACTTCCCACCTTGCTCTCCTACCTCCAGGTTGCATTACAACTAAATTTTTTGGCTTCCGTTAAGTTCGTTACAATGTCTTTTTTTATGCTTACTTTTAAGCAATTTACATTCCTCTGGACTTTTAAAAGTTATACATATGCTCTTCTAATTGGCACAAGCATTTTCAAGGAGGTTTGCTGATTCCAGGGATTCTACTGTACACTCAATTAAAATCAGAATTAATTCTTCATGTCACATTTATAGAAAAAGTTTCCAATTTTATAGTACATTGCTGTATCAGAAAGCTCATTTGCAGCTTCAGTATGTTTTGCCTTTATTCATGTATAGTTATCCACCCTACCCTTATCGTGCCTATAAGCCTGGTATTAGAGCAGGGGTCAGCAACCTAAGGCCAATCCAGCCAACAGAGCCACTGGATCTGGTCCAGAGCTAGGGGGCCTTGGTGGCATGTGGCAGCAGGGGGGCTTCACTTGTACCACAGCAGGTGGGAAAAGCAAAGGTGGTGGTAGCAGCCACATCTAAGTGCTGGCCTGCCTCAGACCTGAGCTGGGTCCTTTTGACCTGCTGCCCAAAAATGTTGCCAAGCACTTTCCCAAATCACACCATGAACAATAAACATGATTTTCTCTGCCTTACAACTAGCTGCATGTAGTGCGTCCACCACCTGAATGTGTTCTGATATAGCAGAGTTCAAAGCACTTAGATGTTGTATTAAGCAGACTGACTACTGTTTTAAATCAAAGGATTCAAATGATCACATCAAGATGACTTAAATAATTAATTTAGCAGCTCTCCCAGCAGTTAGAGTGCTCTTCATCCTCCACCTGCAAAGCTCTCACATAAGAAATCTCACCGGGTGTGCCTACACATGCATTAAGGCACTTTTCCCAATGCACATTAAATTTAGGACCACCAAGGTGAGGTACTAAACAAATGTGCATTAGGCTGCTTTAATGCACAGTAATGAATGCACATTTTTAGTGACGCTTAAAGCACAGTATCCTATTTTACTGTGTATTAGCATAACCGCGCTAGTTTTTACATAACGCTTCAATGCACAGTAAAATAGGCTACTGCGCATCAAAGCGCATGTGTAGACGTGCCCTCAGTGACCCATTCTCCTGTTCAATATCCAATACTGAGTCATCAGAAGATGAACAGCATCTAAATGTATAATACTACTTGTGTAAGCAAGGGTAACATCAACAAGGTGTTATTCTGGGTCCTCCTCCAATTAACTTATTGGAAAACCTTTTAATTTACTTCCATCATAAAAAGAAATAGCCATTTTGTCACCATCATCTTGCAAGAGAAGGAACAAAAGGGGGAAAAAAAGTCTTCCAAATGTTTGTCATAGACCTATGAAAGATACTGTATAAAATCTGCATTTCTGGGGGATTTTGAATGGTTACTCTAGGTAACGTCTCAAACTAAATTGAGAGCATGGCTTCTTTCAGGAGGAGTTTTAAAGCTTGCAATTAATCTGTTGTAATTGTTTCTATGTGCTCATGCCTATCCCTCAGCAGGTCAAATTAGGTAATGATTTACCTGTAAAAGAAATGGGTAGTAAATCATAGCAACCTCGCTTCTGTTTATGGAAGAATAGAAAAGAGACATGAAATAGATTTAGTAGGACTATGGGAAAGCCCGACTTTTTAAAGCAGTATAATTCTTTCATCTGCTCATTCTCCACTATAAATAGTTTTAAACCAATATAAGAAAGATGCAACTTTGTGTCTTGACACACCAACTAAACTAATTTTTCTCACTTTTGGATGTAAATGAACCCTTAAGTCAGGGGTGGGCAATTATTTGGGTTGAAAGGCCACTTAAGGAGTTTGGGTGAGCTGTTATGAGCCAGGGAAGGGGTGATGCTGACCCAGCCTGGCACAGCAGAGAGGGGGGTGGGGGAGAGCCCGTCCACTGCCACCGCTGGCACTGGCCCTACTGCCCAGGCACCCCAGTCCATCTGCCCTGCATGCACTCCTGGGGGTGCAGGACAGATTGGGCTGGCAGGGTCTCCATGGAGACCACAATGGAACTCCTACACACAGGGCACACTGGGCTGGGCTTCTAGGTGAAGCCACTAGAAATGGCAGCCTGGTAGGCTGCGGGGACTTGCTGGGAAGCCAAGTCTGGCTGCCATGCCACTCCTGCCCCACCACGTGCCTAGGGGCAGCAGGACCAGTCACACGCGACACAGCTGAGGGACCTACTGTAGGCCACATAAAATCCCTTGGCAGGTTGGATCTTTGCCCAGCCTTGCCCTAAGTATTGTGCCTCAAGTGTCATGTTGCATGCTAGGTATGTTAAAAGTGAAAATCTGAGCCCAAACTTGTGATGGTGTTCACCAGAGCCAGGCAAGTTAAAATCCTGGCAGCTCCCAAAGGTGCAGCTAGAGTGTCTGCTATGGCATAACAATAAACTAATGCTAGAGTGCACCAATACATTGGTCCGAAATCAGATTGGGACTGACATAAAGAAAATTGAGTGCACTGGAAATCGGCCCAATGCGGTCAATAAATGCTTATGCATGCGCGCAGCCACAGTGCAGTACTCAGGCAGCGAAGAGCATAGCCCAGCAGTGTGGAGAACTGTGTGCAGCTGGGAAGTTCGTTGTGGTGGAAGGGGAGGGAAGGGGTGTGGAAGGGGGGCAAATCAATGCCCCCTGTGGCAAGGGAGGGGGCGGGGGCAGGGGCAGGCTATGCCCACCCGGAGTGGGCCAGGGCACAGGACAGAGCTGCGGCTCATGGGGCGGGGGCAGTTCCCACCGCTGCTTGCACCCCAGGAGGGCATGGGGTGCCCTTCCATACATCTTATGGAAGCAGGTGCATGTGGAGTAGTCCCACCTGGTGGCAGCGTGGAAGAAAACTTAATGCAGGCAGGGACACCGCCTCCTGCCACAGCGACTTCCCAGTCCAACCTTGCAAGCCTCTAGAGGTGCATGCAGGGCTGAACCAAGAAGTGGCTGTGGCAGGAGGCAGTGTCCCTGCCTGCATTAAGTTTTCTTCCATGCTGCCACTGCCGCCAGGTGGGACTATCCCACATGCACCTGTTTCCATAAGATGTATGCAGGGTCGGACTGGAAGACAGCTGCAGCAGGAGGGAACGCTCCCGCCTGCATTCAGTTTATCCAAGGACTTCCAAAATTTCAGCTGCAGTCTCAAGAAGCTCAGCTGGCTCACAGTTCCCCAGAAGGAAAAACACAGGGTGCTATAACTTTGTGCCTATTCCACAGCCCAAAGGCAACTCACAGCAACTGGGCACTGTATAACAACCATGTGAACATTCTCTTGAACATTTGGAGGGATTAGAAACCAATTAATTATTGAATAAAACTGACTGTGGCTTTTCCCATTATTCTAAATAGTAACACTTTAGATTGATTTCTTAAATGTCTGTATCTAGGTTCTACCCCAGAGCAGGTTTCCTAAGACCTTCTACTTCTGTGGCAGGGATTCAGTCAGATGGCCCATGGGTCTAGAAAGTTTTAGGGACTGTTTCCTCCCTACCCCCCATCAGTCTGATTCATATATTAAAGCAGTAAAAACAAAGTATAAAAATGATGTTTTAAAAATTCCATTCTTCATCATTACCCTCCACCAAAAAATATTTTTAACAAAACTAATCCTTAGTAGAACACATTGTTCCAAGAAAAATTACAGTGGCGACAGTGAATTCTTTTATTTTTTTCAATCACAAGATCAATTTTATTGCAATTATTTTTCAGTCTGAAATTAAAACTGGACACATCAATAACATCTTGCGTAAGTCACAAATGTTATGTATGAAGTGCCTGGAAACAGAACATCTGGTATTAAAAGTCACTAAATCCGGCACAAGGGAGCTAAATTACATAGACTTAGTGTTCCTCATAAAATCAAATTTTATTACAGCTCAAAAAATCATGTTAAAAAAAAAATCAGTACATTATATAGAACTTCTGAAGACAAAAGCTGGCCAGTGAATTACACAAAAATAAGTGGGGTGTTTATATTTGATGGCTTACTTCAGCAGAAAAATTTCTGTTGCCTTCCATCCAGCAAAGTAATAGATTTTTGTCTCAGGACTTTTCTTCCACTGAAATCAAAGGTAGTACTGCCATTGATTTTACTGGAATCATAAAAATGTAAATCCACTCAGAACCTAATCCTGCAGCCACTAAACTGGGTTCATTTCCAATCAAGTAAGGTAGTCAGTCAACAGAATTAAAATATCCAGAATGTAATGAATATGTTTCAGATATGTCAAAAATTCATCAGGGTAAAGCACAGAGAAAATTATTTTACAGCCTTAAATAAGGAATTCTCCGGCTGCCACTGTCAAAAACTATTGGCTAATTTTGAAGAACAGCGCTCATGCCAAATCCTCCCATCAAAAGTGTGGCTATAAACCCCCCAAAATGGTGGCCAGCCCTGCGATCTACCTGTGAAATTGGCTGCCTGCCTCCTTGATTTGAGTAGGTCCCAAGACATCACTGAGTGAAACAGATTAGCTCTGCCATGATGTGGTGTGGCAGAGTTGTTCCACTACTTTGGGCGAAACACATCACTCCCTGTCCCAACCATTGATGGTGTGGGACAAAGGACGACGTGATCTGCAGAGGCAGCTTTGAGCAAGTGAGGAAAGTGGGGCTTTCCCTGCTTACCCAAACCTGCACATGGAGAGGCCAGGACTCAGTCCTGGGATCTCTGGGGACAGGTCCAAGTGAGCAGGGGAAGTGGGGCTTTCCCCACTCACCCAGACTGAGTCCCACAACCTCTCTGATGTATCCCCGTTTTTAGTATCTCTCTCTTATGTAGCACTGATGTTTGCAAAGGATTAAAATCTCGGCCTTTTGTGGGCTAAGATCAAGTGTAGTCGCTGCACAGGTCTGACAGCTCAGCCAAAAATGCAATTAAAATGGCACCATGTAGTGGAGGGTGCACCCCTGTCAGCTTATGGACAGGACTCCTATGAGAGCCTCATAGTTAGCTTCCCATGGGAGGACCTTATGCTGACATTACGGAAATGGAAGACTCCTTCCTAGCTTGCTCCTACAGCCATACGGCTGAGAGCAAGCAAAACGTGGGAGCATCCAAACCCCAAGCAGCTTGGGCCTGCATGTAGGATGACAGCCAAAGTAACTGGAAGTATATGAAGCCCCAACCTGGGGTGGAGGATACTTGCCGGTAGCAGAGCCACATATGGTTTTTAATTATTGAAACTAATGAACTCTGCCATTTATAAACTAAACTCTTCAAAAGAATACCATCTCAACCTTGTTTTCCATTTGTCGTACTCAAGCACTGATCCTGCAAACACTTACTCATGCACACAGTCCCAGTGAAATTGATGGGCTACCTGCAAGGACGAGTCATGCAACCAATGCTATGAAGAGATTTGGTACTTTTACCCTGATTTGTCAATGTACGATGTGGGAACGCACAACTGCTCCCCTACAGAGAGAGCGCTACCAAAAATAGCAGGGCTCCATATCACAATACAGCACTGAAGCCTAAAATTGTAGAAGCCTCAATTTTATAAACCTCAGTAGAGTGACCATGCTGTCAACATGTCTCAAAAGTATATCACTGAGCCATGGAAATGCAAAGTAGCAGGAGAAATGTAAACTCAACTCACCACAGAGTTGAGATCATTATCAGATGACAGAATTACATTAATCTTTTTTCAGTTTGCAACAGTTCCAATTTTGTATGTGGGATTTCTAGCTCAGTTTTTATACTTACTAGAGATTTAGCCTAAGCTTTAATTAAAACTGTCTTTTCTCTTCACCTGCAATCTATAAGGAGGCTTATTATACTAAAAACAGTACCAAATTTGTAGCTGCTAAATGTTTACAGAGGGGTAAGTTCTAATATAATAAAAGCCGTGGTCTGTCTGTCTGCCCATAACACTCTGGGCCAAATGTATATGCGCTGCCAAGAGGGCGGGTGCCGATTGGCTGAGCGGCCCAGGCTGCGTGGGCCTAAGTTTGAACTGCTGCTGGGGACGTTTGGCAGTGGGGAACACACCCCGGCCACCTAAGCAGCAGGGCTGCCCCCCAGAACAGTTGACAGGGAGGGAGGAGAGGGGACAGGAGGGGAGGCAGGCGGACAAGGGCCAGGCAGACGTGCAACAGCAGGGAGGGGGATGGAGTGGGACCAGAAAGAAGGGGGAGGGGGGCAGGGGCCATAGGCAGAGGGTGGAAAAAATAATTTGGAGAGCCTAAACATGCGCAGCCCACACCAGTAGGAAAGTCTGCAGGGCGGAGGTGAGAGTGCAGCTGGGAGCAGGCAGGGATCAGGAGGGAGAGGAGCAAAGCAGAGCCGGGATCGAGGCCCACTGCACCCATGTGGCTGCCCCTTCTCCCGCACCCAGGGCCATTGCCCAGCACTGAAGGCCCCTGCAAAACCACAGATCCCCAGCCCCGCACCAGCCCTGGATGTTTCCCACACCACCCGGAGGGGGCTGGAGCCAGGGGCCAGAGCAGGGCCAGCCTCAGCTGCACTGGAAGGGACAGAGCGCGGGGACCCCTGCCCTGCCCCAGGTCGTCCTCAGGAAGAGCCCAGTGCTCTTCCAGAGGTGCGGTGCCAGGTGGCCGGGGGGGGGGGGGGCGGTGCACAGGGCAAGGGGGGCTGCAGCTGGGGCTGGGCTTTGCCTGCTCCTTGACTGCATGCACTGCTCCCACCTTTGCCAGAGGTACGGCACCATGTGCCTCACTGGGTGAGCCAGGCAGCGAGGCACATGGAGCCACACCACTGTCAAAGGTCCCCCTAGCCTCCACCGCCAGCATCAGGAGGGGAAGGGGCCCTGCACCCCACCCAACAGCCCAGCTCCTGTGGGAGAAGGAGGGCTCCAATTTTGTGTTTGCCCAGGGCCCCAGTACACATTAAATTCACCTCTGGGTGTGGGCTGGACATGGAGCAGCAGGCAGGGGTGGAGGGGGGTTGTTGTGGAGCTGGACACAGAGTGAGGGAGAGGGGGATGTGGGGCCAGACGCAAGGGGGGGGAGTTGGCATGGGGCCAGATGTGAAGCAGTGCAGGACACTGGGTGGAGGTGGCGGCCACCATGTGCAAACTCACGTGTTCACCATCATTCTTGACAGGCAATTGGCTAGTATTTCATAAAAACTAGACGTAGTCCACTGCTACTTACAGCCACCTTAACCAATCTGAAATACCCAGAACTAGATGAGATCTCTAACGTGAGCGAGGGAGAGGGAAAAAAAACAACCCTTGTATAGAAGCCATAATGCATCCATTACTATTTTCCCTTGTTCACATAACAAGCACAATCACGAAAAGATAAAAGAATACGTCCTTTTCAGAAACTCATCAACTATTAATAAAGGATCAACTCTTTCTTCAAATTTGACCACGGGTTTCATCTTAAATGCTTATATGTTCTTTTTCTAGTAAATTCTAAATATAGTCTACAGGTCTATTCAAAATTAATACAGCTGCTTCCCTAATCCTAGGGCACTGACAAGGCGCCATGAGTGAGAGCACCCCTAACCCAACCTATTGGGTTGGCGGGACAGCAGGGGGGAGAAATTGAGCCTGCCTGCAACTGAAGAGCCATCTCTCCCCCAGCTCCGCCAACCCCCTCCTCCTCAGTGCTTTGGGGCTGTCTGTCGGGGGCCGTCTCTAGGAAGATGGAGTGGAGGGGAGTGGAAGTGAGCTGCCAGCTGGGGTTTGCCCAGCCTGAGCTGGAGGGGCCAGGGCTGAGAGAGTGGCCCACGAGACAGGGGCCTCCAATCTACCCACCCCCTACCAACTCAGGAGGCTAACCTCAGGAGCTCAAGCAGCAAACCTCCACCTGTCCTTACTGCAGATAGCCCCAATCACACCACAAATTAATCCTAGGGAACACAAGTTCCCTAAGACTCTGCAAAGTGGAGTTCTTTCATCTGACCCCTCATTTGACAAAGGTTAATTTGTCATGTGACCAGCCGCTTTAAAAGTACTCTGCTGCAATGCATGTGTGTCATGGCACAGCTGTAAGTGCTTTCAGGGGGCTGATCGTGCAACAAACGTAATTTCTGTCTGCGCCCCTGAAAGCAGCTTCCCTCCTCTTACGTGCCAACCACCTTATAATTTATCTTTAGTCAAGAATCCTCTTCCTTTTGCCTAGTTTTCCATATAATTTCCCCATCAACTCAGAATCATCAGTAAGCACCAGTATTATCATACCGAGTCCTTTCATCACATGCTATACTTGCAAGTGTTTTAAAGAATAGCTTTCACCTTTGCAGTTAAATTCATCTTACCAATATTTTCCTTACAATTTCTGCACTCACATTTCCTCAACTCCAATTGTTCTGTCCCTTCACACCTGATGAACCATAAACCATATCACTCGAAGAGAAAAGTAGAACAGGAATAATTTAGCCTTACAATAACTCAGTTCTGACAAAATCCTTCTTAGTTTTCCATGCATTCCTTGGCCAAAGCAGACAGAACTGAATAATTTTAATTCCTGCTTTTGAGGCAATATCTTCTAGGGATATGCAAAATGGGCTATATTCAATTCGGATTCAGATTTGGTGCTAATCAGGGACAGTGATTCAATTAATTGATTCAGATCACTGTCCCGATTCAATTCAGCCGAATCCGAAGATTTGATGCTGATTCGAAGAATCAGCGATTCGGCCATAGACACAGCTTTAAATGTTTTTTCTACATACCTTGAGGTACCAGGCGTGACTCGTGAATGCTGCAATGGTGGGGCAGAAGTGCGGGGGGGCCCACGTGCTTGGTAGCAAACCTGGAAGTGGACTGGAAGTTCTTCCGGTCCAGTACCGGGTCTGCTGCCAAGCGCACTGGGAGCCCATGCTCCCAGACCCAGGAGGCACCAGTCACCGAGTCAGGGGGTGTGGGGGAGCCCCTCAGCGGACCCGGAAGTTCTTCTGGTCCACTTCTGGGTCTGCTGCTGAATGCGCTGGGGACCCTCCCACGCACCTATGGGACGCTCCATCTGCCCCACCATCTCAGTATTCATGAGCTGTAAAAATACAGCTCTGGTACCATGAGGTATGCAGAAAAAACATTTAAAGCTGCGTCTGTCTGAATCATCGAATCTTTCCGAATCAATTCAGAGGGTTCCGATTCAATTTGGAGAGATTAAAGGGTCTCTTGATTCAATTCGGATTTGTAGATTCAGTCACCGAATCAGGCCGAATCTCTGCCCAATCAAATCAGAGACCGAAGCTTCGCACAGCCCTAAATATATTCACCACCTTTTACACACGGGTTACTACCCACAGGCACAGCACAGTTAGAATTATCAGAAGTTTGGTAAACTCATAATTTTCTCATTCACCTCTGAGATCCCCCAGTGTCTTTACTGCCTCAGTTTTCCTTACTGAAATAAGCTCCAGGTGCCATTCTTCTGAAATACAGCCAAATGCTAGCCCCTCTTGCTTCTAATCTAAATGGAGTTGAAAAACAATTTCTCCTAAGTTAAGATGCCTTGGATGCTGTAAAAAGTTACGCACGTACTTGATTTCATTGTCTGAGGAGCTTCACTTAAGTCAGTGAGACTCAGGTTGAACCTGTGCAGAACTATGCCTAGTTATCATAGACAAGAAAAACAGATCTTTAGTGTTATTTAAGCATCAGGATTTTAGCTGACAATGCAATCTTTTAAAGACATGATGGAAAAGAATAAAAAAAGGCTACAAGGATTAAATAATCTTTGCAAAACACTTACAAAATACCACAATTACTCACATCCAAGACAATATTCCCTCCCCCCCAAATGAACATACTCACTTTAGACCTAAGTACCAGCCTGGAGCTCTGACTTTGGCACAGAGCTGAAGCTGGAGCTGAGCCACTGCCTGCAGCAGGCAGGGTGTCTCATATGGTGGGGGAGAGGGCTTGCAGTGGGGAAGATCACTGTGGGGGAGCACAAGGGAGATTGCATGGTGGGGGGCAAACAGAGGAGACTGTGCAGTGAGTGAATGGGAGATCTGTGGTGTGCAGCTTGCTGGGAGCACAGGGGAGATGGCAGCCTGTTCCCCTACCCCCTCCCTCAGCTCCAGCTGCAACCCTGACCCAGTCAGGCCTGGAGCTGCCACTGCCTGGCTAGGCTGGGCTGGGACCAGGGCTACCACTGCTGACTGCCCCAGAGCCAGAGTGGGTACCGCTGTGGAAGGTAAGCAGCAGGGGGGAGTGGGGTGTGCAGTGGGGTGGGATGAAGGACCAGGCACTGGGCAGGGCAGGCACAGGCAGGCAAGGGGTGATGGGGGTGGGGCAAGGAGGGGACATGTTGGAAGACATCAGGCAGCAAGGAGTCAGACACAAGGGGGGCAGAGGGTCAGGCACAGGCATGGAAGGACAAGGGCAGGGGGTAAGAAGCATTGGTCTGGCCCTTCACCCCTCACTACTGCTTTCCCCACATGAGTGGGGGAAGGGGGGAAGTCATGATCATTCCATTTGAAACAACCCTCCAACAACTAGATTCTATATATGGAAAATTAAAACACATTTATAAATTTCCACGTATAGAATCCAGTTATTGGTGGCAGGCTGCCTTACATGCAAAATTACCTTGGATTAGGGCAAACACGATAATATCTGGTCCTTAATACACACACAGCCACTATACATTTGGACAGACCCAGGCCTACCCCTAGAAGCTCAACAGGTCCCCAAAGGAGGTGGAGGAAGCATGACCCTTCAAGGACAAAACTCCCCCCACCAGGGCCCTGCCTCGCATTCAACAAAAGCGGGATTGAAACCAGCTCCAGAGCCGTCGCACATCTTGCAACAGCGATGTCAGCCCTTTTTACAGCCAGGGTCTATTTTTACAGCGCGAGGATGACTTCACACCAGGGGATGGTCTCCACATATTGTGCACTGAACCACAGTCGATAGCGCGATCTATGTAACATGTAGCTGGGCCTAAGTGTGAGCACCCGCACCACCACCATCCACCGAACTCTGCTTTCTAGCCAAGGCCCGAGGGCTGGACCCCACCGCCTCTGAAAAAAGGAACCAGAGCCCGACAACTGGTTGCTTGCGTCACTGGGCTCATGATTACATCATCGGGGCTCAGGTGGACAGAGGAGGGAGGGAGGGAGGCACAACTCTGGACAGGCCCCCATGGGGCTGAGGCGGGGAGGGGAGGGGGCGGGGCCAGGTGGGCTCTCCCGAGTGGCGTCACGGAGGGTCTCCCACGTCAGCAGCCCGCTCGGCTCTACCTGCAGAGCTCACGAGACGCCCCAGCCAACACACATGCACCCCCGGGGCTCCCCCCCTGCCCCGCGCGCAGTGGTACCTTCCTGCGGGGCATCTCCCCCTCCGAAGGCACCCGCCAGCCGTGTCACGCGGCACGAGAGTCCGGGGGGAGGGGAGCTCCCAATCAACCCCTTCTCCCCCCTCAGCCGGAGGCGGAGCCCGCTCCCTTCCCCGCGCGCCTCGCCACGCCCACTCTATTCCAGCTTGGCGCCGCGGCAAGCGCGGCTGCTGATTGGGCAGGCGAGCCGGAACGGGCGTGACGTTACAGAGGAGGCGTTCCCCTTCCCAGCTTCTTGCCCCGTGGCGGGGGCGGAGGAAGAACGAGCTGTGCTTCCCTACCAGCTTGTGCGCATGCGCCAGAGGTTGCCCCGGTCTAGTCTTAGGTGGGGGGGAGCGATGGGCGGTGTCTTCAGTGATTCATCACTCCGGCACTAGTGCTAGTGCAAATAGATGCTGTAGCGATAGCAGGCAGGAAGGCAAGATTAATGGTCCTGCAAAGTACGTTTTGCCTCTTGCTGACTGACTTGTCCCAAAGTGTGCTTTCATGGTTGTGCAGTCACTGGCCTTCCTGATTTTAAATCAATAAGAGTGTCCTATCATCACATCCAGGTTTTGCAAAAATCTGGTTGGTTTAATAAAAGAGATCATCTCTACCACGAGTCCTGATTGCCTGCCATCAGAAGCAGGCAAGGTTCTTGTCAATCCAATGTCTTTTGTTCGACCAACTAAAACAGTTGGAAGGAAAAATGCTTCTTTGCCTATCATTGCACTGAGCCACTTTGACACATGACAAAACACAGTATTTGAAGCTGTACCCTACAGCAGCCAGAACACCAGCAGAGAAAAAATGTTTTTGTTTCAAATCACAGCCAAGGCTATCCTTCTGTAAGAAGACTTCCAAGTGGCAAAGACGTCCAGTGTGGAACTGGAAGCCATGCTGGCTAGAGGAAGAAAGCAGGGCCCAAGAATGAACCTGAGTGGTAGAGCACAGTCTCTCTCTCTCTCTCTCTCTCTGTAGAGATTCCCCAAAAGTAGCTGAGTCTGGATTGCCTTTCTACAAATCATCTCCTCCCAAAGGTCTCAGGGGAGCAACATCTTCCCCTAGAATCCTTTGAGTATTCCTGTGAGAAGAGATGACACGAGCCAATAACTTTTTTGGTTTTACTTATTAACTTGTTTCTAAAAAATAAATATAAGTAGCCAACTGATCCACACAGGGCAGAATACACTAAATCAGTGGTTCTCAACCATTTTTGTACCAGGAACCCAACCCAATGTTTGTAAACATTGATGGCCAGCCCTGACCCAGTGCCCCTCATTTTACCAGCCTGCAATGGAAAAGCCATAGTTTCCCACATTTTTATTAAAGGAGAATCTATTTTTAAAGTTTGCTTGCAACCCTTTCATATATTCTTGCAACCCACTTTTGGGTCATGAGTCATGACCCACAGGTTGAGAAACATTGCACTAGACTATTAGACAAAATAGAAAAAATAAAACTGCATAGTGAATATTATAAATATATTTAATCCTTATATTTCAACTGTGTTATCCTTAGAAGAGAAACAAAATATTTTAACTCCTATTATTAAAAAAAAACCTTAGGAGCATTTAAAGAACATTGCATTTAATTTTCTATGATACCCCTAAAATAACAATGCTTTGCAATCTGTAAATGGAAAGGTTCCTATTTTGATACAAGTTAATTAAAAGATAAGGAAGTTTAAGTTTTCAAATCTGTGAATTTATGAAATCTGAAAAGATTGGTTTATTTAGGCATTAATTTTTAGGTATTACGCATAATCTTTTTCAACACAGCTCCTAAATGTTTCCAAGATATAAGAATTAGCTATTGGCACTTCCTAAACCTTTCCCAAATTAGTTAAATATAAATAATTTACATTTAAGTTGGTAACTGTGGATGATTTTACAACACAAAATTATTTAATAGTATATCTTTCATATAAAGTACCATAAAATATTTCAAGTCCTTTGGAAACAGATTTTTTGGGGAGAGGGTGAATTGCCAACCTCCCACCAACTTCAATGGAAGAATATTCAGAATTTGTCCTTCACTGACATTTTGATGTTTAGGCATATTTCATGCTGCAGATGATGCTGAGGCAGCTAATTCACTCAGTCTAGATGCACACGAACATTCAATTCTGCAGTCTTTGTGACATTCTAGAGATTATCAATTTTTTGAGGTTTCTGAGTGAGCAACATGGAAGGTTAGATTTTAAAATGTTGAAAATTAAGACAGATTAATACACGTGTCATGCCAGCCCCACAATACATTAAAGAGAACTGCTTGAACTTATGTTAGTTGCCTCTGCAGAAATGGGACAGGTTATGGCAGGGGTGGGCAATTATTTTGGGTAGAGGGCCACTTACTGAGTTTCAGCAAGCCATCGAGGGCCAAATGACAGGCAGCCCAGGGCAGATTAATATTAATTTTCTAATTTTTTTAGGGGCCCTGTGGGCCAGATAGAATGACCTGGCGGGCAACATCCAGCCCCTGGGCTGCATTTTGCCCACTCCTGGGTTATGGAGATGGCAGGTATAACAAGAAGTGTGTCAGGTTTTAGGAAGGCAAAATGTACTAATCTTTATATATGTGCTGAAAGGTATTATTTTAATACTGTTTATCTTCTGCTTGTGTTTAAATCATAAGTAGTATTTGAAAATGGCTACAGGGCAATTGCATGTCTTCATATATTCATTTTGCCCTAGTAAAGTCATAGTGCAACCGTTAATGTAAGTACTGCTCTGTGTTTGGCCAGCAGAGGGGAGTTTTGTACAAAATAGAGCACTTTTCAATGCTACTGCCCTAGCATAATCTAAAAATCACTACAATTTCATCAGGCTCTACACACTATTTTGTGGAGGCTGACACTTTCATATAATTTCTTTTTTCTTTCTATCGGCGCTAAAAAGAAACAAAATACTACCTTTTGTGGAATCAGAAAAAATATATGCCTTAAACTTTGATTATTTTAGTTATAAGATGACATAACCGCTTTGTGGAGAATTGCTGGCTCTGTATAGTAGAACAGATAAGAGAAAGTGTTTGTTCTTTGTAACTCCTCTGCAATTGCTTCGCTCACCGCAGCCTTAAAGATAGCAAAAAAGTATGTACAAATCTGATTTCCAGGTGCAAGAAGGAGGTTTGTGAACTAACCTCGCCTCTCCCATTAGTTCCCATCCTGATTACAGCAAAGAAATAATGAAGTAATATTATAGCCGCTTTTCATGCTAATTTCACTATATGATCACGTGAGTTGTAAGCAACTGTTAAAAAGTATATAAGCCTCCTGATTTTGCTCTTGGGGGGGGACCCCTTCCAAGTGCTTGGGAAATCCATGTCACTTTGGAATCCCCCCTACAGCTGTAGTTTCTTTTGAATAAAAGCTTCTGCTGACCTGACCCAAAAGTATGCTGTGTGTGTTTCCACGACAATTCCTGGTGCCGTGACTCGGATCCAGAACACAGGCTGAGGAAGGAGGACCGCAGACTGCCCCCCCCCCCCCCGAACCCCGAGGCGCCAAACTTGAGAGGTAAGAGACCTAATTCAAAATCTCTATTGGGGTTTCGGAGGAAGACTGCCTGTAGGCTCCCAACTTGGCCGTGGTAACTGGATCTGAACCTTGTTAAAACAGGTCAGTCTGAACCTTACTGCCGGCTAAAATTTTCTGTCTGGTAAAGGATCCCATTTTGTGTCTGGTAACGTACGTTTTATTTAGGGAGAAACTGTTTGAGGTACCTTCATCCAACAGCACATCGGGCTTATAGTTAATTAACTAAGGCGGTGTGGGGGAGGAGGTCTGGCTGACTGAATGAATGTGCGTGTGTGTGTATTTAGAAATATGAGCCACTGACCAGGTCTGAGACTACGGTTGGGTTCAGCCGCCCCAATTCTGCCTAACAAGGCAGTTTTGAAAGCAAGGGGGCCCAACTGAAACCTTGTGACCCAGTGGACAGGGCTTCCGAGTGATTTTGTCTTTTTCTATCTGGCTATTAAATAAATGTGTGTGTGTGCATTTAGAAAACTGAGCCACTGACCAGGTCTGGGACTAAGGCTGGGTCTAGCTGCCCCAATTCTGCCTAAAAAGGTAGCGTCAAAAGCAAGGGGGCCCAGCTGAAACCTCGTGACACAGTGGACAGGGTGTCTGAGTGATTTTGTCTTTTCCAAACCCCTTGTCCCAGTAGCTTCTGCCGAGAGCAGGAGTGAAAGGATCCCTCTTGTGTTTCCCTCCCCATTTCCATTTTATGAGCCGGTGTCGGGTCAGAAGCCTTTTGTCTGGGCGGTGAAAAACTGCGGGGCAAGGCACTGAGCGGCCCGGACATCCTAAATAAGCCTCTCCTACGTCTCCCTGTGTGACTGAAAATGGGAACAAGTCAGTCTAAACAAGTTCCTGTCCCCCCTAAGGGGACTTCGGCATACTTTATGTACACACACTATTCTCCCGAGGCTTGCAAATACTTGGATTAGTGGAACTGGTATACTAGGGATGATCCTGTGAAGCATTTTCCACAGGAAGGAACATTTGATCAGGATAAAATAGTGCGCTTAAGAGGGGCTTTAGAGTCCCGTGGATCCAAAACACCACAAAACCAGTGGGACGCATTCTTTTATTGGTATGATGAAATGTCCAAAAGGCGGACAGAATCTCCAACTAGGAGCCTAAAAGACTCTCAAGAAAAATTAAAACAGCAGTTAAAAGCTGTTCGGGAGAAATTGGCTGCTCCCCCAAATTACACGCCGGCCACCACTCCGATGTATCCAGCATTGCCCAGGGTGCCCCCACCACCGGAGCCAGCAGAGGATATCCTTGACCTTTGTTCGAACCCTGCTCTCCTGGGACTCCCACATCAGCAACAACCGGTTCAACATCAGGCTGCAGCCCAGGCTAGTAACCCATTAGCTGAAGCTCCTTCAGTAAATTCATCCACGAAGCTTAATAGTCCAGACTCATCCACCATATCTGCCACTCAATCATCACCAGTGTGGCAATTTACTCCTGGGTCACAACCCACCACAGGTGTATTTAGAAGAATGGGAATAGGCATGGGAAGATCTCCCATCAATCTTAGATCCCGAGCTGCACAAGTTTACCCCCTAAGACAAATGCCAGGCATGGGCACCGATGGACAAAATATAGTAACTGTGCATGCACCCTGGACTCCAGGTGATCTCTACAATTTAACTCAAAAATTCCCCAAAATCAGGAAAGACCCAGAAAAATTTCAGGAAAAATTGCAGACTGTTATAAATTGTTATAATCCAACATGGGCTGACATTAATCAGCTCATGCGATCCATTTTGCCCAAGGAAACTATGCTACGTCTGTATGCTGCCTGTACTTGGCCAGATCAAAACCCAGGGATTGGCCAAGACTTTATTGACAAGAGAAATGCTTTGGTTCAGGCAGTTCTCACAATTTGCCCAAAAAAGGCAGACTGGACCAAAATAAATACCTGTAAACAAAACAAGAATGAACACCCCAGTGACTATTTAGAACGCCTCAAACAGGCATTTGAACGATACTCAGGAATGGATAACCCAGTCGGAAATGCTAAACAAACAATAGTGGCAGCATTCGTCCAGGGACTTAACCCTAAAATTGCTGAGAAAATTCAAACAGTAATTATTGGCTGGGAAACTAAAGATTTGACTGAAGTCCTTGCTGTGACTAACCATTTTCATAACAAATTGGAACGGTCTAAAGACAATGCCAAGTTTAAGTTAATGGCCTTACAGATTTCTCAGTTGCAGGGTCCAGGTAGAGGAAGGGGATGAGGACGGGGAAGGGAAGGCCCAGGTAGATTCAGGGGAAGAGATAGATCCTTGAGCCCACAAAACCCAGGCTATGGGAACCAATGTCATTATTGCAAGCAAGAAGGACATTGGAAATCAGAATGCCCCAACCGCCCCGGCCAAGGACCCAGACCCCAGCCCCCACCTCCACTTCCTGTCAATTTTCCCAGTGTTAAATAGGACAGCCTGAGGGACAGTGACATCATCGCTCCTTTGCTTGCTACTGACCAATCTGGTCCGTTTGTTGAATGCCTTATTTCTGGTAAACCTGTCTCCTGTCTTGTCGACACCAGAGCGTCCCGCTCCACGCTAAAGGCTGCTGAGTTTCCTTTTCTACCTTATTCTTCTGAAACTGTAAATGCTGTCCGTATATGCGGACAACCTATCCCACATCCCGTCTCTGAACCTGTCTCCATCTCTATTGGCCCTTTGTCTGAAAATCATGCCTTTCTTCTTAGCCCCTGTGCACCTGTCAACCTTGGTAAGGATTTGCTGTGTAAACTGGGATGCGTGATTTATTGTAGCCCAAATGGTGTTTACCTTGAGGTACCGGAACATAGGGAAACCGAGCTTGTGGCTTTGCTTACCCAGGAGTACTCTGATCCTGACACTTCCTACTTGCAAGAGGAACTGTTGGCATGAGTACCTCCACAGCTGTGGTCCACCCATGCGAATGAAGTGGGGCACATGCTGTGTGCGGAACCAGTGCGTATCATCTTGAACCCTGCCAAGCCACTTCCCCGTGTCCCACAGTACCCCATCTCAAAGGAAGCTGAGGAAGGGATCAAGCCTGTTGTTTCCTCACTCCTTGAGCAAGGGATTATTGTCCCAATATGCTTCCCTTGCAACACACCTATCCTACCTGTCAAAAAACCTGGTAAAGATACTTATCGCTTTGTGCAAGACCTTCGAGCTGTAAATGCCGCTGTTTTACCCGCTTTCCCCGTGGTCCCTAACCCTGCCACTATTCTTTCCTGTATCCCTTCAGATGCTACATATTTCACAGTAGTGGACCTTTGTTCTGCTTTTTTCTCTATCCCCATTCATAAGGATAGCCAGTATCTGTTTGCATTTACTTATCAGGGATTTCAATATACCTGGACAAGACTCCCTCAGGGATATACAGAGTCCCCAACCCTGTTTTCCCAGATCCTAAAAAAGGATTTGGATCCTATCATGTTCAAAGGGGGGTCCACCCTTGTTCAGTACGTTGATGATCTATTGTTAGCCTCACCCACTTTGGAGGCCTGTAAGCAAGATACTTTGACACTCCCCACAGCTTTAGCTCAGAAAGGCCACAAGGCCTCAAAATCTAAATTGCAGCTCTGCAAGTCTAAGGTACATTATTTAGGGCATGATATCTCAGCAGGAGAATGACACCTTTCCCCTAGTAGAGTTGAAGCTATCCTCAACATTCCCAAACCTATGACTAGAAAACAGATGAGGGGATTCTTAGGTGCAACGGGTTATTGTAGACAGTGGATCCTGGGTTATGCTGCTTTTGCAAAACCCTTGCAAACATTCACTCATGATACCACCCCAGAACCCCTCCCTTGGACTCCTGAAGCCGAACAAGCATTTGTGGCCCTTAAGCAAGCCCTCACTCTTGCTCCCGATCTTGGACTTCCTAATTATAAGAAACCCTTTACCTTGTTTTGTCATGAAAGGGAAGGAATCGCTTTAGGAGTACTCACTCAGCTGCATGGTGAAAAGCATCGCCCAATTGTGTATTACAGCTCTGCCCTTGATCCCGTAGCTGCGGGACTTCCTCCTTGCCTCCGTTCAGTTGCAGCTGCTGCCTTGTTGGTTGAAAAGACAGATTCTCTAGTTTTGGGATACTCTTTAACCATTGCAGCTCCACATGCTGTGATGGCCCTTCTCCTCAAGGGCAAAACTCAGCACATTTCCAATTCCCGTCTTACTAAATATGAGAAACTTCTACTGTCAGCTGCAAATATAACCTTAAATCGCTGTTCAATTCTGAATCCTGCGTCACTTCTGCCTATTGCCTCTGATGGTGAGCCTCATGATTGCCTGTCTATCACAACTCAATTGTTAACCCCTCGAACTGACCTCAAGGACATTTCTATCCCAAACTCTGACCTTGTTTTGTTTGTTGATGGTTCCTATCTTAAAAATGATGCAGGCAAATTAGTTGCGGGATATACAGTATGCATTCAGTATGCTGTTTTGGAAGCCTATTCTTTACCCCAAGCTCGTTCTGCTCAAGTTGCTGAACTCATTGCTTTAACACGTGCTTGCATGCTTACAAAAAATCAAACCACAACCATTTATACTGACTCTTAGTATGCTTTTGGTGTTGTTCATGATTTTGGTCAAATCTAGAAACAAAGAGGGTTCCTCACTTCATCAGGGACCCAAATCAGTCATGGTTGTTATGTAAAAGCGCTCTTAGAAGCTGTTCAATTGCCTCTTGTTATTGCTATTGTTAAATGTAAAGCTCATGAGAAACCCTTTGATGATGTTACACGAGGAAATGATCTGGCAGACGGTTCTGCCAGAAACGCGGGCCTTTCTGGCCCACAGGCTCCTAACTCTGTTTTTGTTTGTTTTTCAGCAGACCAGTCTCCTTTGGCTAGCCTTTCAAGTCTGGCCCGTCTTCAAAATCAGGCCCCAAAAAAGGAAATAAATGAGTGGCTGCGTGCAGGATGTTCACTGCACCCCGACTCTCTCTGGCGCTCCCCGGACGGCCGCCTGGTGGCGCCTAGAGAGCTTTTGCCACATCTTGCTCGTTTAACCCACTCTGTGGCCCATACGAGCAAAGGGGGGATGATTGCTACAGTACAGAGAAATTGGTTTGCCCCAAATTTTCCTTCCATGGCACAACAGTACTGTAGCTCCTGTCCCATCTGTTTAGCTCACAGCATTGGGCAACGGGTAAAAACGACACCCGCAGCCCATCCCCCTCCATGGGGACCGTTTGTAAATCTGCAAATTGATTTTGTGCAGCTACCTAAGTGCTGTTCTTATGAGTACATTCTTGTTATTATTGATGTGTTCTCTAGATGGGTGGAAGCCTACCCATGCATACATGCTGATTCCATCACTGTAGCAAAGAAATTGCTCAAAGAATTCATCCCTAGATTTGGATTGCCCCTCACAATAGATAGCGATCGCGACACCCATTTTACAGGACAGATAGTAAAAAACATCTGCCAAGCACTCAACATACAGCAACACCTACACTGTAGTTATCATCCACAATCAAGTGGTGCTGTAGAACGTAAAAACTCTGATTTAAAAACGCGCATTTCGAAGATTTGTGCTGAAACAGGCCTCAAAGGGCCTGATGCGCTGCCCATTGCTCTTATGCACATTAGAAACACTGTTAACAGAAAACATGGCCTAACCCCTTATGAAATACTCATGGCACAACCCATGAGGATGCCAGCTACACCACCTGTTGCCCCACACCAAACAGACCTACAACTAACTGATGAAACTGTACTAAATTATTGCAAGGCATTAATAAAGTATGCCAGGTCTGTTCATTCACAGGTCCAAGAAGCCTTACCTCAACCACCGGATGTTCCCTGTCACAACCTCGAACCAGAGGATTGGATCTATGTAAAGGTCTATCAACGGAAAAACGCACTTCAACCCAGATGGAAAGGACCTTTCCAGGTACTTCTGACCACTAATTCTGCTGTTCGTTGCCAAGGTCACCAAACGTGGACTCACGCCTCGCACTGCAAGAAGGTATCACCTCCATTGGACCCCGAAGCAGCTGTATTCCAACCAAGGTTGAGATCTTTCCCTGAGGCCAAGGACAAAGACCCTCAGGACCTCACTCAGGCAAGTGAGGAGCATCAGGGTGCAAGTGCTAGTAACCTCTCCCCTGAACCCAACACCTTAGCCCAGCTGGATTCATCAGTTGAATAATGAAGATATCATCTTCAGCCTCGAAGAAAGTGAATGCTCCCATTCGGAAGATCACCACCTCGATCAAGACCAAGTACTGACATTATCAGTCCTTTAGGTAACTTGAGCCCAGAGAACGAAGAAAGACTTTGGCTGCCATCCTGGGTTTGGCTGGTAGTGTTCTTTTTCTTACTGGTGCTGGTTATGTTTGTTGTTAAGATTCTTTGTCCCTCCTGTATCTAAAAATGGCACTGATATCCTTATATATCACACTTGGGTATCTCAGTATCACCCAAGGGGGGTGGGAGAAAAATTTGTACTTGCAGATCTCCCGTACGGTGGCTCAAGCTGAAAATAAAAGTGACTGCTGGATATGCTCTCACAGCCCAGCGCACCTACACCAAGGAATCCCAATGATCGGAGTACCAATATCCCTCCAGCAATGGGGAAAAATAAAAGGCGGCTTCGTTAGACACTACTCGTTAGCTGCCCATCGGTCCGCTCCTAAAGAATGGAGTGCCACCCCTGCTAACTGGATAATCTCCCCAAGAGTAGAGGCGCCTTTCTGTTACAGATCCAACAACACCGGAGCTTATAATAAAGCCACACCTGTAGGACACTACCCTCATTGCCTAACTAACTACTCTAGATTATAGCCCTAGTAGCACCAGTGGAATCCTGTTGGGTAACGTACCCTCTCTCAGTTGTACAAGATTCATGGTCTACAACTTTTCTAAGGAACCTCATGTTGCTCTCATTGCAAACAGATCGGAATTTTACATTGACTCCAATTTTACTTCTTGTAATATATCTCTGTCCAGCAGGATAGCAGCTGGACGTAGTCCGTCCTATACGATGCATATCAATCGAAAGTGCCAGATATGGCACAACACCTGTCGAGATTTAAGTACCCTTTCTGCCCCAGGCCTTTACTGGCTCTGCGGAAACAGGGCTCATAAAATCTTACCCTGGAATTGGGTGGGGGCACGCACTCTTGGACGTGTTATCCCTGATTTCGAAATGCATAGTGCAATATATCTGGAACAAGTAAAAAATTTCAACCATCACATGAAAAGGGCGGTTAACCCCTTAGCTACCAGAAACACAGGGTTCCATCAATTTGTGAGAACCTTCATACCGTGGCTTGGAATAAGAGAATTGGAACTAGCCATAATTAACATTTCAGCCACAATGGAAGCTATGGGAAATGCCACTGCGGATGCAATTCAGGCTCTGCAAGAAGAGATCTCCCAGATCTCACAAGTAACTATACAACACCGCATAGCCCTAGATTACCTATTGGTATCCCAGGGAGGAGTATGTGCCTTAGTAAACTCCACCTGTTGTGTCTATGTCAATCAGGACATGCGAATCGAAACTGACATTCGCAAAATCCGAAATCAGTTAAGGGTCCTACATCAAGTGGCCTCAGAAAATACTGACTGGGGTCTAGAAGAAATGTGGTCTTGGCTAACCTCCTGGCTCCCAAATTTCGGGGCCCTTGGCAAGAAAATCCGGTATGGAATATTGTTTGTCTTGATAGTTCTGATAATGTTTTATGTCTTAGTGCAACTGATCCTCTGCTGCATGAAATCCAGCAGGAGAAGCTTTAGCAAGGCAAGAAAACCCACAGCAGAGTCTAGAATACTGGTGTTACAAAAGTGTGAGCAGATTGAAAGAAAACATGAAAGGCTGCATGATGAAATAGAGGGGCTCATGAGAATGGAAGTTTAAGGCTAAAGTGAGACTAAATAGTCTCAAAGGGGGGACTGTGGAATCAGAAAAAATATATGCCTTAAACTTTGATTATTTTAGTTATAAGATGACATAACCGCTTTGTGGAGAATTGCTGGCTCTGTATAGTAGAACAGATAAGAGAAAGTGTTTGTTCTTTGTAACTCCTCTGCAACTGCTTCGCTCACCGCGGCCTTGAAGATAGCAAAAAAGTATGTACAAATCTGATTTCCAGGTGCAAGAAGGAGGTTTGTGAACTAACCTCGCCTCCCCCATTAGTTCCCATCCTGATTACAGCAAAGAAATAATGAAGTAATATTATAGCCGCTTTTCATGCTAATTTCACTATATGATCACGTGAGTTGTAAGCAACTGTTAAAAAGTATATAAGCCTCCTGATTTTGCTCTTGGGGGGGGACCCCTTCCAAGTGCTTGGGAAATCCATGTCACTTTGGAATCCCCCCTACAGCTGTAGTTTCTTTTGAATAAAAGCTTCTGCTGACCTGACCCAAAAGTATGCTGTGTGTGTTTCCACGACACTTTATAGGTTATTATAGATAAGGTATCATTTGGGACCAGTTTTTGCCTAAATTATACAAGCAACTAGTCTTGTGCAGTTCAACAAGATACATTTTACAAAAAAAGAAGAGTTTTGAAGTTTAAGCTAAAATTTAATCTAGAAAATACTTCACTTTGTCTACTAATGGATAACATACAGAGTCAGAACCTCCAAAAGCAAAAACTGGTCTACCTCCATACTGAGGGGGGAGATTGAATAGCAGCCTTCAACTACCTGAAAGAAGGTTCCAAAGAGGATTGAGCTAAACTGTTCTCAGTGGTGGCAGAAAACAGAACAAGGAGCAATGGTCTCAAGTCTCAGCAAGGGAAATTTAGGCTAGATATTAGGAAAAACTTTCTCACTAGGAGGTTAGTAAAACACTAGAACAGTTTACCCAAATAGATTGTGGAATCTCCATCCTTGGAGGTTTTTAAGACCCATCTAGACAAAGCCTTAGCTGGGATGATCTAGTTGGGAATGGTCCTGTTTTGAGCAGGGGGGTAGACTAGATGACTTCCTGAGGTCCCTTCTAATCCTAATTTTCTATGATTCAGTTATTCTATTATTTCAATTGGGTTACACCAATTTACACCAGCCAAAAATCTCTGCTTTAATAATTTAGTTCATGCAACATGTAAAAATTACAGCAATATTTATGCACAAAAGTGCACTTCAAGGATATGTCTTAAATTTTAATGCCTTTCTTTAGTAAGTTTTAATTAGACATTTAATATTACTTTGGCATAATCATTTAGGTCCTCTTGATATTACAACACTTTTCAAATACTGTTCTTGAGCACCATTTAAGGTAATAACAGCGTTCAAGCAGAGAGGGAATATTGTGTTAAAAAGACTGATGGAAACAGTTCTTTAACATCTGCCAGGTGTCCACAGCAAAGGGGATCATATCTGTTTAGAAGTGAAGTTCCAGTCTTAAACACAACTTACAAAAGTCACTTTTGAACACTTTGCTTGCAGATAGTGATTATCTCCTGCCAACACAACCATATTACCTGATTATTATAGCAGCAGTTTTTTCTGATGCAATGAAAGTTCTGATTCTGCATTATGCAACCAGTGGGTTCAGAGGAGGTAAAATATAGGACAAGGAGATCTAGATTGGCAAACTAGGAGTTTAAACAGGACTTAAATACCCGCAGTGCCTGCTCTCAGAGACTGAGGGCTTGGGAGTAGATGCAGAGAGATGAGTCCAGAGCAATTTAAGCATTCATTTCCAGTCTGCAGGGTGCTTGTGGACTTGGGTGCATGGCATAATGTATTCAAACCCCACAGCATCGGTTAAACAAACCTGCTGCTGTATCAGTATCAACAACCAGAGGCAGGCTCAACCCAAGAAGTAGGGCCTGGTTTAAATCTGGATTTCACATTTTTCATGAAAATGATTTTAATGAAAAATGCAATTTGCAATGAAATGCCATGATATGGACACTTGCCGGGGAGTTCCCCAGCAAGCAGCCATATCATGGCATTTTGTTGCTCATAGAAGTGTCTGAATGTATGGAGATATGTCTAGAGTGTCTGCCATGCTCACAGAAGTATCTGAATGTCTGGAGATATATAACTTTTAATTCCCAAGAAGTCCACATACACTCCCTTCCTTGACCTATATTATAAAAATAAGAAGCGTGTTACAGAGAATGCATCTACACGAGACACTGACTGCACAGTAGCCAAAAAATACTGCACAGTAGGGTGTCACACCAAGACTAGTGCTAATACACTACTGCGAAGTAGTGTCACTTAAAATATGTTTGCCCATGCTACTGCACAGTAACTCTGGTTACTGTGCATTTATTTAGCACTTGCTATTACAAGTACTAAATAAATGTGCATTAACGACTGCACAGTAGCATCTTGTGTAGAGGAGCCAACAGTCTGTTGATTTGAAATTTGTATCTGAAAGTGCTTTCCAGTACCGTGGCAAGGAAGTTGGGTGTCCAGGACAAAGCCCACAGTATCAGCCTGTCCTTGCCCCATGCACAGATCTGGGGGGCACATGCTGTCCCATGCTTGCCCAGAAGTGCACACAGTGGTGAAAGCTGCCTTCCCCTGTCCCTGTGTCCCCCCCAAATGAGCCACTTGTGGTTTCGTCCCATGCTCTGCCCTGACAGGGCAGTGCCTGTTAGCGCCTCTTTGCTTCAGTGCCCTGGGTGGTTGCCCCACTCACCACCCCACACCCCCCGCTTGCTACATCAATAGTGCTTTCTTTAATCATGAGATGTGTCATGCAGAAGGCAGGGTAGATTTGCACCTTATAGACTAACCAAAGAAGATTTCTATATCTCACAAGCTTTCATGAACTGAAATTCACTTTATCAGATGTTGTGAAAGAATGGAAATAAAAAATGTTAAATGACAATGTCATATGTCTACTTTTAAAGCCAAGGCATGTCAGGGAGTGGCACTTTACAAAACAAAATCCCTACCATAAAAATGAGTTTGTGGCCTGATACTGCAAACACAATTAGCTATGCTGCCTGTTATCATAATTGGATTATATTAAGAAGATTATTCATAGTAGAATGTATGTGCAGGATCAGTAAAATTCAGCACCCTGAGACCTAGCAGCTAACACACTCCAACCTTTTGTTTCGAGCCAAATTTGCATGCTTGCAGAGCAGCCTGAACACAACAGAACTTCCTGGCCCAGGCAGACCTTTCCATCACCAGTACTCCTGTGCTGTATGAAACACCTTAACAAGAAAAAAGCATAATTCAACATCCTGCTTGCCATCAGACACCTTTGAGGTAAGTAAACTGCTCCAACTTTTACCAGAGCCTAATTTGCATAAAATCAACTTTTCCAGCCAGAAAAACTTACACTACCCTCCAGCTCTCTTGTGCAATATGAAGTTTCATTTCTACCTAGGAGAAATGTTACAATCTTTGCATTCTCCTTTGCCTGGGGAAGGGCACATGAGCCCAAAAGCTTGCAAGTAAAGAATTTTTTTGCAGCTGTCTAGTTGTTCTAATAAGAGATATCATCTCTACCACAATGACTGCTTTTGTTGTTTAGACCAACACAGCTACAACCTTTATCCCTGAAACAGGTGCAGGATCAGGCACTTTGAGAGCTGTGAATGTTTCAATGACACTTTTTTTAACAGGCTTCTCCTGAGAAAGTCAGAGAGAAAAACAGGCCTCTTTCAATAGAGAAAAGAAGTACTTTGTTTTTGTTAGTGCCGGAGTGTAATTGCAGTGATGATGATTCAGGGAATATGCAAGAAACAAATCATTTGGTAGTATTTCGCTTTGGCCTACAACAACACAGAATCTATGCAAAGTCACTGTTCAGAATGGAAAAATCACATGAAGGGAAAAAAAAAAACCCAATCCAGACTTGGGGGCGGTCTCTGTGCTCAAGGACAGCTAGAATGGATTTGATAGCTCTTCCCATAAAATACATTACCAGTCTAATCTTGCTTCTTGCTTTCATGAATCCGGCTGCTTGGAGCTGGGAGGGAGAAAACCCTCGTAACTACTAATCCCTTATCAGCAGGGATCCTGGTTAATTAATCCCCAATTTTTGGTTAAAAAAGTAACCCCAAATTCACGTTTCCATGATTAACATGAAACACCACTAAAATATAGATAAATCTAGATAAATCTATATTTTAGTGGTGTTTCATGTTAATCATGGAAACATGTGAACCCCAAATCCCAAAAAGTAACCCCAAATCCACGTTTTCTGTGATTTAAATGAAACACCGCTAATATATAGATATATCTATATATTAGCGGTGTTTCATTTTAATCATGGAAACATGTGAACCCCAAATCCCAAAAAGTAACCCCAAATCCATGTTTTCCATGATTTAAATGAAACACCACTAATATCTATCTATCTATCTATCTATCTATCTATCTATCTATCTATCTATAGTAGAATTATATCTATCTCTAGATAGAGATAGATGTTAGTGGTGTTTCATTTTAATCATGGAAATATGTGACCCCCAAATCCCAAAAAGTAACCCCAAATCCATGTTTTCTGTGATTTAAATGAAACACCACTAATCTCTATCTATCTATCTATCTATCTATCTATCTATCTATCTATCTATCTACAGATAGAATAATATTGATATCTATCTATCTATCTATCTATCTATCTATCTATCTATCTATCTATCTAGACCCCAAAAGTGACCCCAAATCCACGTTTCCATGATTAAAATCAAAAACCACTAATATCTATCTATCTATCTTTCTATCTAGATAGTTAGATCTAGTTTGAGTTTAATCATGGAAACGTGGATTTGGGGTCACTTTTTTTAACCAAAAATTGGGGATTTTTTTTAAATCAGAGAAAACCAGAATCCCATTTTAGTTATCAATCTCCTTTGAATAGCTTTGGGTGAATCTCATACCTTTTACTAAACCAACCTACATAGTCTGGGGAGAAAATTTTAGCAAGCTTTCAGGTTTACATTTTTTCCCAGCTATTTAATTTTTTTCCAACTATTTAAGTTGGTCTACTAAAAGATACCAGATTCACCCAAAGACCCTTGTCTGCCTGCGTCCTTAGCCCCGCACGGCTCCCGCCTGCACCCCTGTGAAGAAGTCTGACAGCGGAGCAGCGCAGCCACCTGGGCCCGGCAGGGTGCGGCCCGGAGCGAGCTGTCCGCCCCCCGGGGAGACCCCTCCGCTCAGGTCTCGTAGATGCGGCAGAAATGAATGAATCCCGTCATTGTCCCAAAGGCCCCGGGCGCCTCTTCCCACCCCGCTCCCAGGGAGCGGCCGTGCTGGGCGCTGCTGAGCAGATCAGAGCACAGCAGCTGGGAGCAGGTCTGAGCCTGTCACCACCCCGCCCGGCTCCTCCTGGCCCAGCCCGGCCCGGGTGGGCGGCGGCGGCGGCGCTGGGGAGCTGGGCTGGGCAGACGCGGCGCGATGTGGCGGGTGCAGTATGTCAGCGCCCAGCAGCTGGCCGGCTTCCGCCAGTACAAGGTAAGCCCAGCCCCGGGGCACCCCCTTCCCCTCTTTGCCCCGGACCCCTCTTCCACCGGGAGGGGCTGCACCCACGAGCCTGGCCGGGGCAGCCAGGGGGGCTTCGGCTTTGGGGACCGGGCGTCTCCCTCCGCGCAGCCTCGGCTTTGCCCTGCCCCTCCTTTCTCTCCCTGGTCCTGAAAGCCTTGGGGCGGCTGGGAGATGCCCTGCTGCCCGCTCCTACGGCACAGAGCAGACAACTGCTGGCTGAGGTTGTTTATCAGGTGGTGGATGTGTGTCATCACCAGGGATCCTGGTTTTCTCCGATTTAAAAACGATCCCCAGTTTTCGGGTTTAAAAAAAAAGGAACCCCAAAGCCACATTTTCCCATGATCAAAATGAAACACCGTGAATAGATAGAGACATATATAGTGGTGTACATAAATAGTGTACATATCTAGTCGTGTACAACCTGGATACCTGACTATATAGTGGTGTTTCATTTTGATCGTGGAACAATTGTGGATTTGCGGTTCCTTTTTTTTAACCAAAAATTGGGGATTTTTTTTCTCAGAGAAAACCAGGATCTCTGTCATCACCTGGCTGGAAGGGATCTGCAGCAGATCAAACTAGCGCAGATAAAAGTGTGCAGATGCAAATAAGGAAGCACATCAGCCTGTTTTTTCTTTCTTTCAGCTTCTCCCATTTGAATGTGTCGGGTCCCAAAGCTCCCTCTCTCCTTGAAGTCATTTATTTTCTCTCATAGAAGCAAAACATCATTCACATCTGGCTCTGTTGACTGCAGTGATGCTTGTAGTCATCTTGCAGTCCCACAGAACCCCTTTCTGGTTTGCCCTATTGAAAGTGTGTGTGCGGACGCATCTGTCTGTACAACAGGGCATCCTAACTTAATAAGGTAAAATACTCCCCTTGGAATTGTTGACTGAGTTGGACGCTGAAGGGAAGTAAGGAGGATATGTACAGGATGCTAGTGAGGAACTGAATGGGACCCAGTGCTTGCTTCAGAAAGAATAACAGCCACTTTTTACATATCCAAACAAAATGAAACAAAACTCAAAAATATGTAAAAAAAGGGGGGGGGGCAGTGGGAGGGGAAATAAATAGTCATAGAGAAGCAGGGCTGTAAGGGACCGTCAGAGGTCATCTAGTCCAGTGTTTCTCAACCTGTGGGTTGTGACCCAAAAGTGGGTTGCAGGAGTATATAAAAGGGTTACACAGAAACTTTAAAAATGGATTTTGCTTTAAAGAAGAAAAACATGGGAAACCATGGCTTTTGCTTTTCAGGCTGGTAGAGTTTCAGCAAGGGGCGGCTTGCGGCACCCCTGCCCCACACACCCACCCACTGGCCCACACACTTGGGGGGCTGGGGCCTGGAGGGGCAGGTCAGGAGTGAGGGGCACTGGGTCGAGACTGGCCATCAATATTTACAAATGGGTCCTGGTACAAAAAAGGTTGAGAACCACTGATCTAGTCCAACCCCCTGCCTGAGGGGGAAATGTGGTAGAAAAGGTTAAAAACAAATATTTCTGTAAGAAACATTGTATCAGCAGCAGGGGGGAGTACATTTGAGGATGCATCTGGACAAAGTAACAAGTATGGGTGTTTGCAGAATATTTAAATAGAATATAAGTAAAGGGCTTCTTTGTTTGTTACCGTGCATCTAATTTTTTTTGAGTTTGCAAACTGTTTAGAACAGGCCTTGTGCATTCGTATAATTACACAACAATGGAATGAGAGTCTTGCCTGAAATTGTTGGAATATTTATATAAAACTAAGTAATTTCACTAAAATGTATTTTAAGCCTCTTCAGAACTTTACTTGGATTAAATCCCGTTCCACTGATTTCAGTAAGTTTGCCTTGAATATAATGAGCTGCAAAGAAATATATATGGGTAAAAGATCTGAAAATAATTTTCTTTAAATTACAGTGTGAGCATTTCATAGCACTAATTAACCACAAGGTGTATCACATGATCCTTAAAAAGAATGAACCCACACATGGAAACATTTTTTTGTTAAAACAATTTCAGACACCCAAGAATATTGGCAAAGCTGGAAAATATTTTAGATATTTTTTTCTAACCATAGGAGTCAACCAAGGTAGATGAGAAATAACTATTAGATCTTGTTGAGGCCAAGTATAACAAACTCCATTTTTACAAATGTAATATTAATAGCCAGCTAAAATGAAAATGTGTCCAACCAGTTCTATTGCACAATAGTAAACCTTAAATGAAAAGCAGTATTTGTAATTTTTTATAAGAATAAACATGTTTCTAGGGAATGCGTTTATATGCTTTGCCTATGTCCTGCTCCCTATTCCAAAGGTACAGTAACTTCTTTGCATTTCTAAACCAATGGATGCCAGGGAGGGTACAACAGGGGATAGAAGACTCTAGACATACCCTGTTCATCTTCTTTTCCTCTAGAGTGTCCGTTCCTGTCACTGTCAGAGACAGGATACTAGGCTAGATAGACCATTGCTCTGACCTAGTATAGCATTTCTTATGCATTTATCTGTGCAGCAAATCTATTATAGTCTTGTGCCAGGAGGATGGCAGAACCAGTTGTTAGGGACATGGATGCAAAAGATGTGATAACCCCTTGCATCATACAGAGCTTAAATTCCCTTCTATGGCAATGGGTGGAGGTCTTGCAAGAGGCCTGAACCTGAGGCTTCTCTGGGTAATACCTGTTGTGGAGAAGATGACAGGAGACTCTCTTACTGGCAGAGGGGCAAGGAAGTGGTACAGAACTATTATATCCACTGGGTATATCTAAAATATTCTGCAACCTCAGACCACAGCACAGCACCTGGTACTTGGCCTGTGCAGAGACATAATTATCAAGTTTGGTGCCCCTGAGCAAAACTTCGTGGTGCAAAGGGGGAAAAGAGGTGAAGTGCCAGAGAGCAAGGGGAAGGGGAGGAGAAGGAGGATCTTACTTGCCCCGATGACACAAAGACCTCTGCTGCTCAGTCACAGTCTTGTGCCCCTAGGCTAGTAGGCCCTCTCGGCCTGTCTGTACCTCTGCTGGACACCCATAGCCGTAAGTGCTTGTTGCATGGCTCCATTCCTTCCCTTCACCATGCCCCAAGCCTCACGGGTGTTGTCTCCTATTGATGTTGTCTATTTACACTCTCAGGGCCCCCCTGGGCCTCTGGATCCCCTGGTCCCTTACACAGCCCCTTCTCTGGGCTCTCAGATCTCCAGTCCAGCTTAGCTCCTTCTGGGCTTGTGGACTCTCTGGCCCAGCTCAGTCCTTCCCTGGGCACATGGCCCTCTGGTCCAGGTCTCAGCCCTGCTCTAGGCTCCTCGACCCCTTACTGAGCTGCACCTTCAGTCTGTGTGCTCCTGGGTTACTGGTTCTCTACGCAGGCCTTGAGCTTGCCACTGCAGGGTTCAAGGCTAAACCACTGGGACCATTTGATTAAAAAGGAAGCATCTCTATCCTCTGGCAGACCCCTCAAACTCTCAGTGGGTTCAAAATAAAACAAAAACCATGTGCCTGTAAAACCCTCTCTTCCTCTACCCAGGTAACCTTCCTCTGTTCCCAGGCCTGCAGGGTTCCTTATATAAACTGCACGCCCTTCAGGAGCCCTGCTGCCTAGAGCTCCTTGCTTTGTGGGTGCCAGGGAGAGACTGCCTGACCGGCTCAGGCTCTGGACTTATACAGCTCCAGCCTGAGCTCTCTTCAGGTCAGGTGAGTCTCTCAGCCCTCTGTGCCACCTGCAAGCAGCCTCTCAGGCTACTTACTCCTTTAAAAGGATCAGGTGCATCCCAGTGCCCTGCTACACCCATAAGGCTCTGAATGGTTTAGGCCAGGGGTGGGCAAAATGGTGGATATGGCCAGTGGCCGGGCTCTGTTTCCCCCCTGCCTGTGTCACCATGGCCAGTTTCCATGGAGACCCCAGCAGTGGCGGGGTCCACAGAAGTCAGGGCACAGCTGTGATCCACTGCCGGTACATCGCTGCTCAGGGCATGCGAGCAGTAGATCACAGCTCTGCCCTGGCTCCGGACCACTCTGTCACCACTGCAAGAACCCGATCTGGAGCGGCTCCCTGCCCAGCCACACACCCTGCCAGTGCTGCTGAGGCTGGTCTCCATGGAAACCCTCACCTTGCACTGTCATGGCCTGCCCCTGCTGGGGTCTCCATGGAAACTGGCTGCAGCAATGCAGGCAGGGGCTGCTGGGAAATGGAGTTTGTCATGGGCCTGATATGGCCTGTGGGCCAGACTTCACCTACCCCGGTCTAGACCCTACACACCTAAGGGACCATCTTGTCTCCTATGCCACATCACAATCTCTAAGGTCAGCCAAGAGCAACCCCCTGCAAGTACCCTCAAAGTTTGCTTAGTAAAAACATATGGGAGGTCATTCAAAGTAGCTGCTTTCCCTGGAGGCCTATGAAAGCCCAAGGCTATAAACCTTCCAGAGCACTGTAAAACCTATTTGGGCAGGCGTTTAGCAAGCAGGGCTAAGCTGGAATACTGTTTAGAGAGTGGGGGGAGCTGTTTATATTTTATAAAAGTAAGTAGAATATTAAAATAAGTTATTTTGTTCCATTACTGTAAGCCACCCTGATGCTTTGTTGGGAAGGGCAGCACATGCATCTAATAAATAAATACACACAAGAATGTTAGTGTGTGGACAAACAAGCAAATTACAGTGAGTTCAAAGTGGGTGGAGAGCTGCTATGTGTAGCTGCTCTGTGGTATTTTTCCATATGTATGTTCTTACCCTACAGTAAGCTGAAGCAAAACCATGTTTTTTACCACTCATTAAAAGAGGGCTAAACTACTGAAGTCTAGCTTCTACTTACTACTGGCAAAATGCCACAGTTAGGAAAAAATGAATCATGTAAATCAGCCTAAGATTGTTAAACTCCCAAAATTTAACTTTTCAGCCACTTTTTAGAAACCAGACAGCAAATTCAGGCATGAACTAATTGCACGAATATGGAATCATTTTCATATTACCATGTTTTCTTGCGAACCACATGCCCCCAAATAAGACACAGCCCTTGTTTTGTAAAGAATGCAACAAAAACAGTTTCTTCTAGAGTTGTGGCTGACTTTCCTGTGGCTTCCATAGGCTGTGTGTAGACAAAACAAGGGCCATGTGTGCACAACACTTTAAAGTGGGTTAAATGCTTTTGCACCACTTTAATGGTGTTTGTGTTTGCATGCGTCAGCGGTGCATTGCACAGTAATTCCAGCTGCTGTAGGAAATTCGGCACCGTAAAGCACCTTAAATGACTGGGCTCTGTGCAGCTCTGCAGCTCTGCAGGAAGCCCTGCAGGCAGCCTGGCAGCAGCCCAGTAAGGCAGGCTCCGCCAAAGAAAAGTGGAGAGCCTGATCTTTTTTTTCCCCTGGCGCCTGCCTGCCTGCCTGAGCTGCACAGTGACTCAGTGCTTCCTTCCATGGCTGCGGTGCCCCTGGGACCACCCGAGCTGGGTGCCTGTGGCCAGATGCTGCCCGGGGGGCCCACCATGCCACGGAGGGAAGCACCAGTCCCCCCTGCAGTCCAGGGACTGCTCCGCCCACCAGCAGCTCACCCTCTGTCCCAGGAGAGAACAGGGGGAAGGACCCTGAATAAGAAAATAAAGTTACGGGGGACAGAACGGACAGGAGGGAGAGGAAACAAACATAAAAGTTAAAACAAGAAAAAACTACTCACCCACAGCAGAAGCCACGGCACAGCGGGAACAGGGAGAGAAGCCCAGGCAGCTCATTAGCTGCATCTTTATTCAGCTGAGACCAGCCGATGATGTCACCAGCAACCACCGACCAGCAAGGATAAGAAAAAGGGCCAACGGCGGAGGAATAGAGAGAGGGAGAACAGACCGTAGGAGTGCGGGGCCACAAGATGCACTTCGGGACTCCCTCAAGGTGGAAGGAGCACAGGACGAGGAGGCAGAGGAGGCTCCTGACGCAGGCTGTGGCAACAGTGGCAGGGAATGGATCATCAGTGCCGGAGACAAGCCGGAAGCAGCCCCTGCAATCTGCAAAGGCAGCAGCAACAGGGGAAGCAGAGAAGGGCATGTGAAGACCCACACCATAACAGGTGGGAGTATTGGGAACAGTTGGGAAGAGGAGGAATTCTCCCCGCCAGGAGAGCCCCGGCAGGAGCAGCAGGAAGGGCTATGGAGAAGCAGGGCATTTACCCTGAACACAGAAAGTAGTCAGCCACACGCTGAGGAACTACGAGGCACCCAGATTGGGACGCCCCGGAAGGGAGGGAAGTGGGGCAGCATCGGACTCACAGATGAAGTGGAAAAGGGGGAAAGGACAACCTGAGCAGAAGGCCATGGGTACACAGCCCCAAACAGGGGTCATCCCCTAGCTAGACCGCAGGGAACTAGGCACCCAGTACCCTGATGTAAGGGTCCAGGGAAGGGAGTTATCCAGAGTCCTAGCGATGCGGTAAACATGTTGTCTTGTGCTTTTCTTTTGTGTTTTTCTTTGTGTTTCCCCATGTGAAGGGGTTGAGAGATAGGAGGGGCTTATATAAATATAATAATTGGTGCAGAGCCCAAAGGGCTTCACATAGAATTCAGGCTTTAAGACAGGAGTCCACTGTAGATGAGAACAGGCTCCACGATTGGGACCTCCGAACGTAGACAACCTGTGACGGAGTGAGTGGATCGGCCTAAGGACCTGATACCCAGGACGGGAAGGAACTCGAGAGGCTCCACAGCTATGTGTGAAGGGGTACGAGGCCAAGAAGACTGAGTGATCCATCAAGGTGGCGTAAGGTCAGGGCGTAGGGGTGGCAGAGCCCCGCAAGTGACCATTGGGCAGACCACATGCCGCAGAAGGTCCCTGGGTAGTCAGTCCGCCACTGGGAAACATTCAGTCATGACAGGCGAGATAGGGGAAGACTACTCATGGAGGGAACATCTACTCGGCAATTCACAAGAGTCTGCAAGGCATACACCACCCATTGCTCGGACCAAGGCTGCATGTGACCTGGTATTCGAGACCCAGTGGTCACACCCTCCCCTCTCTGCCACCATATTGGCAGGTAAATTTGGGTGTGTGCACAACATGGGAGTTTAAAGGGCCCTAAATTGAAGCAGTGTTTTTAAAAAACCACCACTTCAATTTAGGGCCCCCGTTTTGTCTATCCATGCCTCTAGGCAAGAAGTCAACAGGAACATCCTTCACATCCATGGCTTGCTTACGAAATAAAAATTAAGAAGCATTACTTCTTGGCTAACACTTGTAGTTCCATAATCAACATCATTAGCATTAACTGTAATCAGCATTAGTTATCAGCAAGTGGTATAATTGTCATTAATAACTATTAACCATTATTAACAGTCATTATTTATCATCATCAGCATCTACCAAATTATATGAGATGGCATCATAGTAAAATCTATACTTCATATGGTACAGAAATTTCAGCCAATGCCACTGACTGTAAGGCTTGCCTCCTAGAACTCAAGAGCAGCAGCATTCTATTAGTGAATTCACAGAGGATTTTTGTTTGCTGAACCATTCCTGAAACAAGTAATCTATCATGTTTATCTTGTTGGCTTCCCCAAAAAATAAAAATATAATAGATATTGCACTACTATTGCACTAATTGGGACCGATCTCTGAGTGGTTATAAAAGCTGATGGCTGCTTTGTAACCTCCCAAAACATGACTGAAAATACAAAACTGAAAGAGATTGAATTTTAAAGTAATGCAAAGGATTTTAGAAAGGTATATTTCAAGCTGTCACAAAAAGCAAGATGTTTCCAAACCGAGAAGGAATAAGAACTCTTTACAAAACTTTAAGACAAAGCAAGAAACTGCAGTGCAGAAACAATACATGGCAATATGTGGTTGACTCGACACACAGTTAACTGGAGTTCAGTTTGTCTGGCATTTTGCTGTATGCTGTCCTTATTTACATTTTGTTGTTTAGTAATCTCATCATCAGAGTTAGTGCTGTAAAAGGTCTATCTGACATTTTTGGTAGGATATGCAATAATATGCATGTACATATTTATCTTTTTATTCATCTACGATTTGATAGACAAGCAGTTTCAAAGTGATATGAGAAACCAGAATGAGAGTTTTTAAGCAAAAAGAGATTAAGTAAACCGTTCACAAAAGGGATTTCTTGCACCTCTCTATAAAGTAACACATACATAGGCTTGGCAGAATTTGATTTTTATTTTTTTAATAATTAGTTTCGATGGCTAAAATTGCTGTTTATATTTAAGCATTTATTTCAATTTTTACTTGGTTTAAATTTTTAGGATTGTGCAAAATTAGTGGTGTGGGGGACAGACAATTTAGTAAGGGCAGTATACTGCTACAAGCTTTACAGAATCACGTTAAAACATAAAAAGTAAATATCCATAAATCAATAAAGCATATGTGATCATGCAGGGACTGGGCCAGGCTCACCGGAAGTTTGGCCTCTGCCCTGATCATGCAGGGGCTGGGCTGGGCTGGGCTGGCTGGGAGTTTGACCCCTGATCCCTGGCTGGGACCTGGGTAGAGCAAGTGGCTGGCTGCACTGGCTGCCAACAGCCCTACCCCTCCAACCTCCCTCCCAGCACAGGCCTACCAACACAGCCCCCAGCTCCTGCACCAACTGCCTGAGCCATTGCCAGAAGTATGATGAGCAGGCAAGGCAGCTGGGGCTTCCCCCACCTTGCTTGCAGTGACTGCTGTGTGTATGTGGGTGGGGAGGAGGGGGGAAGAATCCATCCTGGATTTTTTTTTTAAGTCCACTTTCTATAAATTTCAATAATTACCAAAGGAAATATTTTTCTGTCAGTCTGTGAGTGTCAGGTGAAATCGCTGTTTATCAATAAAAGTCAAATTCTGCCAAGCCTACACATGCAACTTTCAGACAGGATCTGAGGCCAATGTTCCAAACATATCTTTTGGAAAATTCTTGCAACAAAAGTCTCCCATCCAGCACTCAGTAGTGAGAGTTGGAATTCAGAGTCCTTCTGTCTGTTCTACAGATTTCCTTTTGCCTTAAACACATTATTTCCAGAACTCAAGCTTGTGGGCATTCGGGCCAGTGCTTAACCTGCAAAGAGCCCCAGATATTGAAAGAAATAGATGGTACGCAGGATTCTAAAAGCATTATTCTTTATCAGCAACACAAGAAACACACAAGATATGGACAAAAAGTTATAAACCATGTATGTATTTTGCTGCCCAAGTTTTTCCTCATTGCAGAATTCTTTGATTTGGGCTGGTCTTTCTGTGCAGCTCATTGAAGACATACGGTTCATATTTTTTAACCATACCATTTTTCAGTCTCTTCTGCGACTTTGCTGGGTCCTGCAGGTAAACTGGGCCCCTGCTATGAAAGCTGGTCCATCACATTATTGCTTCCTGTGTAACTAGATGTTTGTTTACGTGCCCTGCCACCAGCACCTGGGTTTCTTCGTTCTTTGTAGTAACTTACCATTGCTCCAAGCTAGAGGCACAGCTAGGAAGTTTTGTACCTTGGGTAAAAACCCCTGTTGGGAAGCAGAGGCTTGCAATGGAGTGTTAGTTTTACCTGCCTTGTGGTCTCAAAGTTACCTGCTGCTGCTTCTGTGGCAAAGTGTGACCACCTCTGGTTGTTCCTGCTGGTGATGAGACCTGTGCAGCTGCCTCTACCCAGCTGATGCTGCTGTTGTCACAATATGGACTCCCTGTGGTACCACCATTCTGTTGCTCCTCTAAGTTGATGCCCAGGGCTGGTGTCCTGCTCACCAACCCCTTCGCTATTGCTGCATGCCCTTCCTGCTGACTGGTAAGGGAAGCAGCTTCAGCCAACCTCTTCAGCGTATCCATCTAAGCATAGTTATTAAATTTAAATACGCACTTTTGTCCCTTGTCTGAGTGAAGTTTTGTCAGCAAAGATTAACAAGAGACCAATGTGGCTGCACAAGGAGCTTCTAGGATGTTTCAAATGCAAAAAGGAAAGCACACAGGCAATGAAAAAAGAGGCAGGTCACCCAGGACGCCTGCCAGGAAATAACAAGAACCTGCAGGGACAAAATCAGGAAGGCAAAGATAAAGAATGAGCTACAGTTGATGAGGGAGGTTAAAGACAAGAGGAAGAGGTTCTAGAAGTATGTTGGCCAGAAAAGAAAGACCAAGGAAGCTGTGGGCTTACTCTTAACTAGCAGGGGGAACTCTTAACAGAAGATGCCAGGAAGGCAGAGGTACTTAACAGCTACTTTGCTTCAGTCTTCACAAAACAATTTAGCTGCAGCCAGACACTTAGTAAGGTTTTTTTGTATAAGGAAGGGGGCAAGCTAAGGGATGGTATAACAAGGGGCACAGTTAGAGAAATTGTGATGGGTCTGAAGGAATTCAAGTCAGCAAGACCTGATTAACTTCATCCCAGGATACAGAAGGTACTGACAGAGGAGATCTTAGCAATAATCTTCATGAAATCGTGGGAGACAAGCCAGGTACCAGAGGACTGGAGAGGGGGCAACATAGTACCCCTCTTTCAAGAAAAAAATGTCATAAAGAAGGACTCAGGGAAATACAGACTGGTTAGTCTCACACCTCAGTACCCAAGAAGTTACTGGAGCATATCCTAAAGAAATCTATTTGCAAGCATCTGGATGAGGAAAGGTTGATCACAAGCAGCCAGCATAGATTTATGAAAAACAAATTGTGTCAAACTAAGTTGATCTCTTCTTTGACAAAGTAACTACTTGGGTGGGTGAAGGGAAAGCTGTGGATATAGTGTACCTGGACTTCACCAAGGCTTTTGGCAAGGTTCTACATGACCTTTTCATAAACAAATTGGAGAAATGTGGGCTGGATAAAAGTACTACAAGGTGGAGAGACAACTGGCTCCATAGCCACAATCAAAGGGTAATTGTAAATGGATCCATGTCAAAATGGCGGGAGGTTTCAAGTGGAGTCCCATAGGGTTCTGTCCTGGACCCAGTGCTGTTCAGTGTGTTTATTAATGATTTGGATGCTGGCATAGAGCGCTTTTTGAACAAGTTTGCAGACAACACAAAACTGAGAAGGATTGTGAACATGTGGGAGGATGCAAGTGCAATTCAGAAGGATCTTGGCAGACTGGAATGCTGGGCTGAAGCTAACAGGATGAAGTTCAATGCAGACAAATACAAGGACAAATGCTGTATCTTGGGAAAAATAATCAGATACATAATGGGTGACAACTAGCTGGATGGCAGCACTGTGGAGAAGGACTTGGGAGTCTTGGTAGATCACAGACTCAGTACGAGTCTTCAGTGTGATGCAGCTGCATAAAAGGCAAGTGTGATTTTGGTATGTATTAATAGAAGCATTAGGCACAAGACAGGCAGCAATAGTGCTTCTCTACTCAGTACTGGTTAGGCCTCATTTGGAATACTGTGCGCAGTTTTGGGGTACACATTTTAAAAAAGATGTGGAGAAGTTAGAGAGGGTTGAGCAAAAAAGATGTTAGGGTGAGCAACAAAGTTGATCAAGGGTTTGGAAAGCAAGTCATACCAGGAGAGGCTGAAGGAACTAGGCATATTCAGCTTGCAGAAAAGTCACTTAAAAGGGGAAGCTGGTAGTCATCTTCAAAAACTCAAAGGACTGCCATACAGGAGAGAGAGAACACCTTTTTTCTCTTGCTGCAGAGAGTAAGATGAGGACCAGTGGTTTGAAGTTGCAGCAAAGTAGCTATAGCTTGAATATCAGGAAAAACTTCTTCACTGTTAGAACAGTGAGGCAGTGGAACAGACTGCCTGGGGAAGTTATGACACTCCATCGCTGGAGGTGTTCAAGAAGAGGTTGGACAGCCACTGATCTGAGATGATTTAGGTTTAGCTATGCATATATTCTACTATGGGTATTTCCCATACTTCTGATCTTTGCTGGTTGCTCATTTGGGGCTGGGAGGGCATCTCCCCCCCCCCAACTTCCTTTCTGCTATGTTACGGTGATTTTTTAAGCCTTTCTTAAAGAAGTTGGGTGTTCGCTGCAGCTAAGGCTAGGGAGTTTGACTGGGGTGTACCAGTGCTGCTGTTGGGAGGTTCCTGGCTAGCGGGTCTTGCCTCTCTGCTCAGGGTCACACTGATCACCGTATTTGGGATCAGGAAGGAATTGTACCCCATGGTTGGATTGGTATGGACTGTGAGGGTTTTTGCTTTCCTCTGCAGTGTGGGATCCTGACCTGGGATCTCTTGAGCATATATTGCACACAAGCAGGACATTGGCTGCTGTGGTCCTCCTACTTTACCAGTTAGGGTGTGATATCTCATGTTGTGTCAGGATTGATGGTAGTTTTACTCAGAGGTTAGATCATGGAGTTGTATAGGATCATTTGGACAGGGATGATCTTGTCTTAGGCAGAGGGTCAGACTAGATGACCTCTGGAGGTCCATTTCAGCCCTACTTCTCAATGATTTCTGATTCACAAAGAGGCTGCCATGATACAACAGTTTTTATAAAAATGATCACATATCATCATCATAATATCAAACAGAATCCATACATCTTGTATAAACTCCCCAAATCATCAGTCTGATTTTTCATTATAATATATTAATAATTTAAGTGAGTAAAAGCCAAAAACCGTATTTACTAATTGTATAGACAAAAAGATCATATGGTAATAGTTAAGTCAAAAGTCCAGCCCAGCTTAGTGGTCTGTTGTTATTGGCGTACACATTAGTGCCTCTAGCTAGCAGCACATATAGAGGTTGTATGGCTAAAATAGGCCTGTGTGAATAGGGAGGTATTCAATTTGGATTTGGCTGATTCAGAGGACAGTGATTCAATTCAGAGATTCAGATCACTGTGCCAAATTGATTCAACCAAATCAGCTTTGGAAGATTTGGTGCTGATTCGGAGAGATTCGGTGATCCGGCCATAGACTATAATGAGGAATCACTGAAATACCTATAACTTTTTCATTTTTTTGGCAGATTTTGATGAAAACAGCAGATATGGTAGCCCCTTCTGAGGGCATGAGGCTTGCCAAGTTTCAAGGAGATAGGTGCAGGGGTTTCTGGGAAACTGCACCTCAAGGTGCTGACAAGCAAAACTCATGACATGTTTGACTTTGTGTGTATGTTAATGCACAGCAAGCTGAAAACAGCAGGAACAGTAGCCTGTAACAGGGGGCCTTCCAAGTGCTCAGGCAGAAACAGCTCACAAAAGGGACAGACAGGCTGCAGACAGAGGCTTATGTGCTGTTTCTACATCCCTCCCTGTAACAGAGGGCCTTCTCAGGGCCCATCTACCAACAGCCCCGCCCACCTGTTCTGGGCCAACTGCCCGCCTACTTTCCTGCCATGCCTTGTTGTTAATTAAGTTGTTGATTAGGCGGGAGGCTGCCCAATTCTTGCCTCAATGCCAGGGGGCGCTATCTGTGGCTCCGTTCCTCCCCTACACTGCAGCCCAAGCCTTGCAGATGGCATCCACAGATGTTATCATCACCGACCCCACTCTGGGCTCCAGAATCCTCCAGTCCGGACCCCACCTGGATCCCTCCACTCAGGTGTCCTACTCTGCCTTCATTCTGGGCTGCCTAGCTCCCTGAACTGTTCCCCCTTATGAGTGTGGTTCCCTGGGATCTTTGGCCATACAGGCCCTGGCCTCGCCTCCAGGCCAGTCAGAAACCCCAGGCCCTCAGTTCTGGGTGTCCCTCGCAGTGGGCCCCTGACCCCTTGACCTTTCCAGTCCTGGCCCCAGCACTGACCAATCGAGGGATTACAAGTCAGGCTTCTGAGTCTATAGCCCTCTCTCTCTCTTGGGTCCTCCTTCCTGACCCTTCTATGGGGTAACCCACCCAGTTGTGGGAGCTAGGGTTATTAAGGTTCCCCAACCCGCCTTTCACCGGGGTGGTAACTGGCCTGGCATTTCCTGGGGACTCCCACACCACTGAAAGCTGCACCAGGCCACCTACTCCTGTCAGGGTGCAGTTTTAGGTCATGCCCTGCTGCACTCCCCCAGAGCACTGTGATTGGAAGGGAACTCAGGGAAAGATCACAGTCACTGGCCAGGTACCATTTACAGCTGGGTCAACTTTTGGCAAAAGGCTTACTTTTGCACTTGTGGAGCTGTAGCAAAACACCTTAACTGCCCTGTCATCCTGCTTTGAGAGACAAATGTGGCATCAGGAAATAGAATCCAAACTGCTGACTTCAGAAATTAACATTTTTCCATCTTAAGTAAATAAACTGCTCTTCCATGAGTTCACTCATTTGGTGAACCTATCTAAACGTATATAGGGAGATAAAAATCAGTACTGTATAAAACTTAATTATAAAAATAGAAAAACAAAAGATAAAAGTGCAAAAATGTATGGCCCTCTCAGGCACTGAGTACGAAACACCTTTCAGCCACTTTTTCTTACTTTTTTAACCTTTATTATAAAAGAGTAAAAAATGTTTTAAACCCCCCCCCCCCCCCAACAAGTTAAAAGCATCCAATTAAAAGCACAGAATCTCATATAGGCATGAAGACAAACAATAAGCAGAGAAGAACAATCCAGTAAAGTGACAATGACAAAAACCCTTGCACCTTCCCTCTTTCCACACACGTGATCATACTTTAAGGACCAGCCAGCCCTCTTCCACAATACATAAGGCCCCCTCAATGACTCAGCAGGATGCAAACTGGTCCACATTTTGCTTTTGGGTAAAGTGCCCAGACTCAGAGGTCACACATGTCTAAACAAGGAGCCAAAAGAGGTGTAGGGCACCATCAGAGCCAGAACTGGTGAGTCAGTTCTGGTGGCACTTCAGTGTCACCATCTCAGCTTGCTTCAGGAGTAAGTTGGCCAGGCAGATTATACCTTCATCAGCTGCCTAGTAAGGCATAGACAAGATGCATGCCATCCCACTGAAGTGTAAGTCCAGTGTGCCAAAGAGGGCACCACGGGCAGTGAAGAGTGGCCAGCTGCTTCTGCAGGTAGTCAAGGAAGGCATGGTAGAGGATCTCCTTCACCTCCTCCTTTCAAGAAAGGTCAGGCTGTTGATGCTGCCAGGTCCAGGTGGCAGACATCATATGCTCCCTATCCTCTTGCTAAAGTAAATCTCCTTAGGATCATTGTAGAACATATGAGATTCAAAGGAAATCATTGTAACTGTTAGAAATTGATCTTCATTTGAGAAGTTCAGGATCTCTGTGTTGTATTTTCTGGGAGATATGTTGCAAACGAGCCAATTAATTTTCTCCACACCAAATAATTGTTATCAAAAATACATGAAAAATGGTATCTGAGTTAGGCCTTCTGTTTGCTAAGAAATTATCACAGTTGTACAGCTAGTACTATAGGAAATAAAACCTTGATCGCTTAAAAAAAGCCAGGGGGGTGGGGAGGCTTTAATTTAAATCACCTCCAGGATTCCAGAGACAGGGAGATTTGAGCAAGTTTTATTGCTAACAAGTCTGTTTCTGCCATCAAGTGCTTCTACTTGAGAGATACCTTCAGACACAATCTCTGACTGGCCAGAAAGTGCTAGTATCAATTACACAATGCAAATAAAAGTATGTGGGGCAGGAGAGAAGCTATGATACTCCAAATAACTATGTAAGCAACAGGGGATGATAAAAGGAATCCTATTATTATACTTGTATGTGCTGGCATCAGTTAAAGTTATTTCATTCTTGGAGCTTATTTTGAAATGTGACTCATCACTCTTAACCTGCTAAGTATTTGAAAGCTAGTCAGCATCACTATATATTACTCAATGGCTTACCTTTTCTGAATACTACATACCTGATCTCTCTAAACCTGAGACCATGCCTCATAAAATTTACAAACCTGTCAAAATTGGTATTTTAGACCCATTAAAAATATGGTGTGTATCCTATTCTAAGAGTCTGAGTATTTGGTGAAAAAATAGTTATATTTTACAGTAGCTTTTTTGTTTGTTTGTTTTTGTTGTGGTATAGTTTTTGAGACACAAGCTGCTAAGAGAAGAAAACTCACACAAAATGATTGCGGGATAACCTACTCAAAAGGGGCATTTCTTAATAATACCTCTTGCTTAATGGTTGGTTTGTGCCCTGGAGAATGAGATTTTATAACCTTACTTAAAATCAAATCCTCACCCCTTTTACATCTCACCCCTCTAATGACTGGTTATTATCATTACCTATATAATGAAACATTGCATTTTAATCCTACTAAGCTCTGGATGTGTTAAAAGCAAAAAGTCTTGTGAAATTCTGTAATTAGAGGATGTCAGTTGAGAAAGTTGGAGGAAGTGATCTGTTGTAAGGACTGTATAGTGATTAGTACTTGTGCCTTCACTTTTACCAAAGTGGATATCTGAAGGAGTGGCAGCAGCAGTATGAATGGGTGAGGTAGAAGATGGAGAATATATCATGGGCAAAAGTAATATATGCTGGTGGGAAACTTCAGTCATAACCAGAAGGATAGTAAAACTCTGTATTCTGCTTATCTTTGCTTGGAAGAGGCCCAATTCTAAAGGAATATTGCAGGATCTGCATACTGCATTATTTTTAACATATCACTTAAGCAGTTTTATACAATACATTATAGCAGCTGGGCACATCCCTGCCATTATCATATTTACTGATCTGTGTGTCTTTTAAATTATTTGCATATTTAAATTTTGATAGATTTGATTCTCCAGATGCACCTTTTCCCCTCCCCCCAAAACCAGCTCTCCAAAATTGGGGTGTATGTCTTAAGCAGAAAAGCTGATTGTTCTTCACTGGAATAGAAGCAAGCAGACAGTGTGTTTTAATGGCTGCCAAAATGGCTGCTGCTTCTCTCTGATCCAGCAAGCCAAAGGGGTGCAGTCCTATGTTAGCCTTCTCACAGCCATAGCTATTTGTTGAGAGCATTGTAATTCGTACCTGAAGGAGCAATTGAGCTGGCTCAGGGCAAGTATAACTGCTGCATATATTCTGCATTGTATTATCTTAATGAGGCCTGTGGTGTGGAAACAACACTATTATTTTCAGGAACTTAAATATAAAGAACTGTTTACAGTAAAGAAATAATGGTTTTGCAACTGTTCTGGCAAGGGTTTGAGGCCTGGCCCTGTTGTGGGCTGGCCACATCAGGGAATTCCTGTTGCTTCACCCAGACTGTCTTGTGGGATGGCACACATCTTGGACATACCATGTTACACAGTTGGTCATGACTCTAAAAAAATCTTTTTTTTGTCTTCCAAAAACAAAATTAGTGTCTTATTTGGGGACATGTGGTTTGTGAGAAAATATGGTATTTACAGCCATTAAAAGCAAGTATAGAACAAGTATAAAATAATTTAATAGAATTTTGCATTCACTTTACACAGATGTAAGTGACTGAACAAGGTGTAAGACGATCTAGAACCATACCCTTTGTTCACATTTTACAGTATTTTAAACTGTAGCTTTGACTCCTACTACATTTGATGTTTGTCAAATATCTTGGCTCTTTACTAAGTTAAGAGATTTATTATATCTGGGCAGCAGTAGTGTGAGAGGGAGCTAGCTTAGTTACATAGCTGAGTGTTCACCTGACAAGAGACTCACCGAGTAGTTATAAAATCAGAATAGCTGGTACTGTGCTTTCCTGATCCTGATATGCCTGGGCTTGTAGGCAGTTCAAGGTGGGGAAGGGCTTCTCTTCCAGAAACTGAAACAAGGTAGAAAAGCCCTGAGATTAGTTTACCATGACTTATGAACTAAACTAGCCATCTGAGCCAGGTATAGACAGTACACTTTTACCAGTATAAGTGATTGGAAACCAGTCTAAATTCATAATAGAACAGAAGTTCAGCACACAGGCTGGTTTAAAAATGGCATTACTCAGTTTAAGATAGATGGCCTGCATGCCCCTCTCCCCCTGCCACCAAAGGGGGAATGTGTGTTCTGTTCACTACTGATCCAAACTACGCTGCTTACAGAAAACCACTTAACTTAGATCGATTCTGCTGCAGGCTTTTTGAATGTCTGTACCTAGCCCAGATGTCACTAGGAGGAGGAATATGATTTTATGATGGTGAAATGCCATCTCCCCTACACCTCCATAAGAGGGACTGAGCATACCTCAGACAAAGTTGAGAATCAGAGAAGTAGGGCTGGAAGGGACTTCCAGAAGTCATCCAGTCCAACCTCCTATCTGAGACCTCCCTATCCAAACCAACCTAAACAAATCCATTGTGTAACTTATTAAGAAAACTGCACAGTCAGCCCTGACACAACCACATGACATAACACCCTAACTTGCCACAGGTAAAGCAAGGGGATCACAGTGTCCAATGTCCTGCTGCTATAACATTGTTAAAACGGGCTCAAGAGATCCATGGAAGAGGATCATGCCCTCAACTACAGAGGAAGACAAAAAACCCCACAGTCCATACCAATCTGACCATATCGTAAAATATGGGGTAAAATTTTGACCCAAAATATAATGATCCTGAGAGGAGGGGCAAGACCCTCTAGCCAGGAATCTCCAGGTTTAAGTCCCAGGAGGAGCACTGGCTGTCACAGGCCAGTTGGGCACTGTGAGTATATCAATTTTATCACAGGCCAACTGGGCTGTTTGATTCAGTTTCGGATCGAGGACACAAAGCTGGGAGTGGAATAAAGGCAAATTTATTACAGCTTACATACACACAACAGTTAACAGAAAGATAAATGCGATAAGCAGATAATGCAGTATAAAAGAGCTAATAGTAAATAATAACAACAGATAATAATAACAGATAGATAGATCAATCGGTCACAGGCCAACTGGGCCCTGCGAGGGTATTAGCCACACTGGGCTGTTCAAAACAACAAATAGACAGACATGGGTTGGCAACTTATCGATAGTCCCTCAATGCCAGGTGCACGCCAAGTGATTCCAGCGAAGTCAGGCGTCCCTGATGATCGACGCTGTCAGAGGGATTACCGGGGAAGGTCCCTTGCTCAGGATCCAATCCTCACTCGCACCAGGAGTCTGGGGTCAGGGCGTGGGACAGAAATGACCGTTCTGTTCCCTCCTTCCTGCTGGTTACCTGATGCATGTGTTTTTTATACCTAGTCTTATGTTAATCTGTTGGCCTCAGGGCCACTCACAATGTTGCCCTATAGCTGTTACCCTTCAATGGGATTGAAAGGTGTTAAAATTATCATAAAAGGTTACTACCCAGACTCAGGTTTATCCAATAAGCAAATTATGATGCAGCACTTTTAGGTTTGAAATTGACATCGCTCTGCCTAAATCCCAACCCCTTTTAGGCTTCATTTGAATATGCTTTCTTGGGATATGCTTTCCTGGAATGTGTTGGGTGTGCCTAGCAGTTAGATCCAGTTTTTATCGCTAAGGCTGAACCCTGAGCAAAAAACCGTTAGGCCAGCTAATCTCACAGCTACAGCTTTGCCTATGGGGCCCAGTCAGTTCCATGAACAGTTAATGTATCATTTTGGTTAAACTTATGACAGACAAGTTACATTTGCAGTTTACAAACCTACAAGCTTATATTAACTAATATTACCTGTTTAGGCAAAATACCAAATACCTCCAAGAAGCACATATTATTGCTTAATAATCCCTCTGGTTCTGGCTGTCACAAGTGGCACACCCCAGTCACAATTTCCAGCCTTGGCTGCAGCAAAGAACAACTAAGGTTTCTGAGGAAGGCTTAAAAAAACTTGACATATGTAGCAACAGGAGGGGAAAAAACTTCCCTCCCAGTGGAAACCAGCAAAGCCCAGACTTATGGGAAATACCCACAGCAAAGCATAGGCATAGCTACTTTTAGATCATCCCAGACCAATGCCTGTCCACCGTCTTGAACATGTGTAGTGATGAGGAGTCCACAACTTTCTTAGGCAATCTGTTCCACTGCCTCACTGTTCTAACAGTAAAGACATTTTCCCTGATATTCAGTCTAAACCTGTGTTGCTGCAACTTCAAGCTTTTGGTCCTATTCTCTGCAGTAAGAGAAAAAAATTGGCCCAAGGTTTTATATTCAGTTGTTAATTTTTTGCCTTAACTCCAGTGCCTTGGATTAGAGTCGTACTCTGACAACTGCATTTAAGGAAAAAAAGATTAAGCAAATGTAGCAACTAAAACTTTGGATTGTTACATTGTGGAATTCAAATAGAAATGTTTCAACTTTAAGTTTGTGTATTAGTTACCCTCTCCCTTCAAACTAAAACTGTTCAGACTTGTCTGTTGGTTCTCTTTCTAGTTAAATCCTAGTTGTGCTATTTTTGTTTTATAAACTACTGCAAACTGTTTTTTTTCTGGGGTTAATTAACAAAACACATTCAAGTGTTTTATGACTTTCATTTATATCTCATATAGTTGTTAGATGACTCCTTCTTTTCCATGTTGAAATCACTACTATTCAGTAATTTACTACAATGACAGACTTTCAATTCCAGATAATATATTGACTGGCGCACGCAATCATCTTCTGCGTATTTCAACTTAAACTATGACTGTCACCTGATATATGCCCATTTTTAAATAAAAGTTTTTCATCCACTGCATTCGTAATAATCTGATTTCTCTTTCTTTTACAAGAATGAATTTTTAAGTACAAAACTGAGCTGAAGTACACAGACCTTCTTTGTATAGTTCACATTACTTGTGCTTAAGTTTAATATATTATGCAAAATGTTTCTATAAACAATACTCCTGACTGTCTCTCACTAGCTGCATGACTCCTGGGCAAGTCACAATGTGTCTCCTGATCTATCATTTGAAGGCAGTTCAGAGGCAGATATGCAGAAGTACTGTTAAAGATTTGTCACCATTCATATGTAAAATAAAAGAAATACAATTTTCTGTGTTATAACCCCAAATAATACATTCAATGTTTTAGGGGTTCCAAAGCTGCTTCTTTTTTTTAAAGGAGAGCTCAGCAAGGGTAGGACAACAAATTTCTGTCCTTCCATCCCAGTTTACTTAACCCTGCCTAGTGTGAAAGTGTCTTTTGCTTTCTGCCCATTTTCTTTTCTATCTGGTCTTTGCCCTTTCTTTGGCTTGTTCCCCCCACCTCCCCCCTTTTATTCTCACATTTTCCTTCCTTTTCCCAGGCTATAGCTCTCTCTCTGCTTCTTGATCTTCTTGTTCAGCAGAAGGTTTTGAACTCCTTGGAGTAGGGGATCTGTTAATTGAAGCCAGACTTGGCTAAGATGGAAGACTAAAGAGAAGAGGAACTTGAGCTAATAGGTTACTGTGCGTCTAAAGTCATGTAACTGCAAATTGTTCACATGTCTAGCACTTAAGAGACATTACTAGAGCAGGGAACCCAGGTGACTTTCAAACTGTTGCCTGCTTTTGTAAACACAGATATAGTGTATCTGAAGTGAGGAGCAGGGTGGGCCTGGATTCATGCCAGCTCTAATCCAAGTTCTTTTCCCAACTCGTCTAAATACTAAGCTTTATAATAATTGTAGTGTTTTGTAATGAACTTAAAAAATCCTGATAAATCTGAGCTCCCTATCAGAACATTAATAAAGGAATATCCAGGAGCCTTTTTGTACCCCTTTAAGACTTTTTGCTAAAGCCTGGGTTATTGTTTTCTCAAAAATCCAAGAGTTTTGTTTCCATTAAAATGAATGCAATACCAAAACTAATTTGTTTTCTATCCAAGTAATGCTCAGATTTGTGAGGAAAGTACTGAATTTTGCTTTTTTTTAAAAAAAAACTGTACAATTTTAGAAGGGTCAAATGGGCCAGGCTGCACTGGAGCTATTACAAGCACAGTTGCACAGGCTCATTGTATTTAACTGCTTCAGTGCTCTGTGTAAAGCCTTGTCTCCGCTGGAAAAGAACTGGTGTTGCTAGAACTGATTTTACAGATGGAGGAAAGATGGTTTTGGGTCTGAAGCACAAGACTAGGAATGAATAAGTCTGATTTCAAAATGGCAAAGTTGTATTTGCAGAAGTGACAGTACTGCTTTTTCTGCTGCCCAAGAAAGCAGCATCTTATTTCAGGGCCTTAACCCAGATAGCTATGACTGTTTGCAGTGGTGCTAATTATGCAAAAAAACTTTTGGACTTCACTTGTAGTTATGTATAGGTACTAGCCCTGAACATTAGACTTTGCATTGCTAAAACTGGACATTCAACATGTGAGGCTACATGTGAGAACATGGCCTCGCCTCTCATTCATTTTAACCTTCTAAAAAGAATAATACTATATACACCTCTCTTACAAACATAAGTAAAAATTAAATGTAAATGTTTTAAATGTATTTTATATTTTAATGTTTATAAATGTATTCATGTTTAGAAACTCCTTTGAAGCACCCTACTGAAAAATGCAATAGAGTTACAAGGCCTGTCTTATTAATAGCATAAAATAGATAATAGTAATGACATTAACAGATTATGTTCCAATCCTATATTTGTAGATGATCATTTATCTTGCTAGCACTACACATTCATTATTACCACTTCAGTTACGAAGTTAAAGCAATCAGATTCAGTTTATAACACTGTTTTTTACTGCCTACTTGTAACAGGTTATGGCTGTGCCCAGCCGACTGCTTGTTAAGGAATCCTGGTAAGAAGCTCTGGCCCCACCTCCAGACTCACCCGCCAGAACTTGATGTTAAATTGTAGAATTCTTTCACTGGGCCCCCTCTGCTCTCCTGGGGGGTGGGGAGAGGAGTGCCAGCCAACCTGGTCCTCTTTAACACATATAGCCACCACTGCTGTACAGGCACGATGTCGCAGTCCTCACAACAACCAGCTTGACCTGGATGTATCCTCTCCCCTTGGGTGCGATAGCCTTCAGGAAACAGCCCACTCTTCTCTACCATTGGGTGCTGTCCTGATTGAGGACCACAGGGTCTACTGGGAGCTTCTCCACCAACCTCTGAGTCTTTAGGTCAGTCCTTGGGCCCTGGGTCAGGCTGGGAGCACTTCAAACTGCACTTGATCTCCGGGCTGGAGTCAGAATGCTTTCTGATGCAATCAATGCTGGTCTTCCCATCTGGAATGCCTAAGAGTCTGTTTGGAATAAATAAACAAAAATGCGGATAGATTTGCTGCCCCTCGCCAGTCCTCAGTGCTTACTCTTTGTGGTGCTCCAGCTGGATCAGGCCTGGGTACTTCCAGTGTGGTCATTTTCCTGGCCCCTGCAGGTGAAAGGGAACATGCTAGCTGGGGAAAGCCTGAGTAGAACCAGAGCTCCTGGGTTTCCCTCGTGTCCCACTGTGCTGTCACTGAGGCTCCTCCCCCACTCTCCAGTGAGACCTGTTACAGAGGCAGACCAGTCTGCCCTTTGTCCCGGCAGGAGACAACCTCCACTCTGGGTGGGCTCGGGCTGTGGTCCAGCAGGGCTGTCTTCAGCCCCTGCCTCCAGTTGCAGAGGGGGAAAGGACCTGCTTCTTGTTGGCTCAAGTGGCGAGCCCATACCATTGGCAGGTTTCAGTGTTAGCTCCGGTAAGGGGGAGGATGCATGCACGCTTGTTCCCCTCCCTTTCTCCCTTATCCTGTCACATTACCACTAATATTCTTTGTCTTTTCCTTCCTTATTTGAAACCTTACCTAACTTTAAGAGAATTCAAGATATGAAAGGCCTAACTTTCAAAGGTGCTGAGCACCCGCTACACTTAGATGGATGCAGAGTATTTAGGACAATCGTGTCTTCAAACAATTCCTGATCTTTAACTTAGATGCCTTTCTTTGTTGTTGAAGCAGCATGAAAATTGTGGGACTACTGCACAGTAAATGGCAGGCACATTTATTTCAGAAGACTGAGTAGCACCCTAATGTCCGATCAAGAAATAGAGACCATAATTTGGGTACCTCTGTTCTACTAACTGGGTGTGTCTGCACATGCACTGTACTGCACAGTAGACTAATTTACTGCAGAGTAAAGTGTCACTATTTACACATACATGGCAATTGGGCCAGTACTAATTTAATGTGCCATCAAATAGTCCCGTCAGACACAAGTACTATTGATGGCGTAGTAAATTACTGCGCTTAAATGCACATTAAGTGATAACATCTGAATTAGTATACTCACGCTCACATTGCACTGGAGTTTATTCACTTGCATTAATTGCACTTGTAGATGCACCCACTAATTTTCTAAAGAATCAGGAACAATAAATCCCTGGAGACTTGAAGGGTGTGAATATTTTCTTTGGAGCAGAATATAACAAATAAGATCTGATATACAGCTAAGCCAGCTGTATTTTTGCTACCATGATGGAAGAATATTTACATACCTTTTCGAACACCATTTACTGTGTGTACATGTGAATGAGAGTGAGGCTGGAATTATTCAAAGAAGAAATGTCAGTTTTCCATTTTAATTCTTCACATTTTTCTGAGCTCTCTTCAAAAGCCTGCAGTTCATCCAAGTGACCAAATTGATGTCTGGAGTAACCCTGAAGTGCCCAGTTGGGGAACTCAAGTTTCTACAGTTTGGCACCTAAGGAAAGTAATCCTTAGAAATCAGCTGACCTAAGCAGAAGCAAAGCGTAGAGGTAAAGAGCAGTGCTTGGTTAGATAGAGCAGAATTAAAAACACTGTTGCAGTGTTGCGATTTGCTGTGCCTGCTCCAAGCAGGTTCTCATCAACCAGGATAAGTAAGGAATTTTGAAGATCCCAGTTCTATAGCATTGACTTGAGTTAGGACTCCAACTCAGGTACTATGGGGGGATCTGGACTTAAGTAGCTCTGTGTAGGTAAACCTGCAAAGAAGTGTAGGTGCCTGTAGGATTAGGCAACAGCTGCAAAGTGGTTTTGAGGCTGCCAGTAGTGTCTGAAGTAGCAAAAAATTACCTAAATCTCTTGGGCTTAGTTACTGGCACAAATCCCATATAGTTCAAACTGCAAATCCAAATAGAAGAGGATAAAATTATTTTAGCTTTCCTGACCTGTTGAAAGAAACTCTGTACTGTATTAGAAAGCAGTGTTTGTTGTAAATATGGACAGGCTGTTTGCTTAACAGTTTTGTGTCCTAGTTTATATTGGTTGCAAAACAAGCATAGTAACAAAGCCCTTGACTTGACTTTCTAACAAAAATTGAGCAATTTCAGGGAAAATTCTCCCCAAGCAAGATTTCAATGTTATCAGTTAAGAACAACAACAACAAGCAAGAACACACAAATCCACTTCAGCAATTTAAGGCTGTAAAATGGGAATAATGTAAAGAAATAGCAGTATATGCATTTCAATTTTGGATTTCAATAAAGAAAACATTTATTGATTTTACTAAAGATTAGATCATGTATTTTATGAATCCTGTATAGTTATTGATTCTGCTAAAAGCAGGAGCAGAATTATCTACTCGTGGACTTGTCAGAGGGATAAGAAAAAAAGAGTTATATTGCACAAAGCTCTGCTTGAAAGAGCACACTCTCAAAGTCTGCTTCAGCCCTAGCTATACTTGTATTCTTTTGTCACTTTTACAATAAGCATCCTCCTTTGTAGAAACACTATCTTCTTTTCATGTCACTTTTTTCATAGTTAACTAAATTATAATAGTGATGTTCCCATTAGGTCACAAGCATCTTCTTTTGTGTTACTTAGTTTATAACTCCCTGGGCCAGAGATTGCTTCTTACTATATGTTTGTAAAATGGTAACCAAAAAAGTTAACCCACTAATACTATAGTATGTCTACATAGAATTCGTGGTATATCCTGGAAGGGGTGCTCCACTGCATGCCCAACCATCAGCGCAGGGCATCACCTCCACATCAAGGCTCAAGGTACTATAGGTAGGGACCTACTTAATCTGTAGCATACTATAGATAGGGACCTACTTAAATTCAGTGAGACAAAGGTTTTTCATGGCCCGTGTACAGTGTGGAGAGCTGATTTCATGGGCATTTCATGGCAGCCTCACCCCTTGGTGCTGTCTGGCAGAAAGGCCCAGGGGAAAGAGGGATGAATCACCTTGATTGCTGGCTGCCCCCTGTGCTGCCCCAACTCCTTGGTCCTGATTGGTGCAGAGGCCCTGGCAGGGGAAGGAGGGTCAAGGTGGCAGCCATCATCTTATCTACTGTCCTTTGTGCTTTCCTGCCACCCAGTGCCTGCCCCTACTGGGGAGCCAGCATTTTATTTTTATTACGGTTTTTTGTTGTTGATTTTGTGGAAAATCCTGGATTTTGTGGTTTCCTTGAATCCATGAATTAAATAGGTCCCTAACTATGGAGCAGCCATAGAGGCCTCTCAAGCAGCTTTGCTGCTGCATTTCCATGCTTGGCACATGGAAGCAGGAGCAAGGTGTGCCTGCAAACATGTACTCCAGTGGGGGTGTCTCATAGACATACCCTTTGTACTGCTGGAATGCAGATGTAGAGCCTCATTTATTTGTAGGTCCCTTTAGGTTTGGTGGGTACATAGAAAGAACAAAGTTGTACCTCTGTTATTTGTATTTTTGTCCTTCCTAAATGAAAGTTAATTAGGCTTGGAATGGGGATGAAGGAAAGAGAAAAAACAACAAAACTGTAGAATACTTCATTGTTACCTAGATTCTTAGTTGTTCAGATATTTTATATTCTCTTAGGGCTCTAGTACCACAAATAGCACAGGTAGCCTGTATGGTACACAGCAGATCAGGGAGCGGACAGGCAGAATGGCAGGGCTAAGTATAGACATTTGGGGGCATTAGGGGGAGGTTAAACCAATTCAAAATGGCTGCCTGATATCAGGTAAGTCAGGATGGGGGGTGGGGGTAGCCAGGGGGATTGGGGGTCCAGCAAGCTGGAGGGGATCGAGGTTCTTCTGGGGAATGGGGGAACAGGCACAACCCACGGGTGGGGTAGGAGGGAGCAGGCATGACCGACACAGGTTGGGGGGAGGCATGACCTGCAGGTGGGGTGGGGTTCCCCCCCAGTGAACCTCCACCCTTATCCAGGTTTATCTTAAACTGGGTTCTGTGATTTTTAGACCTGTTCATATGCATGGAACTTCTGTACAGTCATGGGTTTAGACTGACTGCCGCTCACTGAAATTAGATGTGTAAATATAAGGTTGGCACCGGAACTAGCTAAGTTTAAATCAGGCAGCCATTTTGAATCCAATGTAACCTCGTGAATGTCTGTACTTAGCCCAGGAGATATGGCAAGAGACAGAAAGCAGGGGAACAGACTGGGGATTGGGGAGATCACAGCAGAGAGGGGGATCACAGTAGCATACAGGGAGGGTATGAGGCTAATTTGTGACATGCCTGCTAAAAAGGTTGGCCCCTATTGCCTTATCATAACTTTATCACATGCCAAGATTCTTGCAGTGAAATTACCTTGCAACAGTTAGAATAGTGGAGCTATGATCACTTTGATACAAGAGCTGCAATAAGACTAGTTTCTAACATGTAAAGGAAAATAGTGTTCTAGTTATCATTCAGGTGAGCTAGATAGTCTACGTTCTAGCAGTATGTACAGAAAACACCCATTTCAGAGGATGCAATTGAAGACAATTTAACCAGAGAGAGATACAATACAGTATTTAAAAGGATATCATAGAAAATATACAAAGAATTGACAGAATCATAGAAAGTTAGGGATGGAAGGGACCTCAGGGATTCATCTAGTCCAACCCCCTGCTCAAAGCAGGACCATCCCCAGCTATATCATCTCAGCCAAGGCACTGTCTAGCTGTATCTTAAAAACCTCCAAAGATGGAGAGTCCATAACCTCTCTGGGTAACCAGTTCCAGTGCTTTACTACCCTTCTTGTGAGAAAGTTTTTCCTAGTATCTAACCTGAGTTTCCCTTGCTGCAACTTGAGACCATTTCTCCTTGTTCTGTCATCTGCCAACACTGAGAACAGTGATTATTCCATGCATAATATTGTTATAGAACTGGTCTCTATTTCTTTGAGAAAGCAAGAGAGAGAAATATTTATTATGTTACTGGCATTACTATAAGGTTAGCACTTTTCAATTAAATTTAAATTTTATTTGTGGCAGAGTAAACATTCAGGCTAATCTAAGTTGATCTGCTTTAAGAGTCCAAAAGGTATAGCTTCGTGCAGAAACAATTTTTCAATGTTGTATATTTTAACATTTGTTTTGCCCCACTCTTACAGTACAGTGCTGTGGATACAAACCCTTTGTCAGTACATGTTATGCAGCCTATGTGGGACCAAATTGTAAAGGTAAGAGTCTTCTTGTTTACAAACATGACATTCAAAAGTAAAAGTTTGTGTTAAGGTACAGAAGCTATATATAATTTTATATATCAAATGATGATTTTAGAGCTGAAATTAAATATATGAATGAGAAAAAAAAATTTCATGGAATAGATAGCTATATTTGAGATGGAGATAATTCAAGGCACTTTTTTTTTACATTATATTATATGTGTATACATACCTTCTCACCAGAGTTGTACATAGCTTGTCCTCATCATTATACAGAAGTGAAGACTTTTTTTTTTAATATCCTTCATTACACAGCTTTGTGACATAGGAAGTTATCCTTAGTACAATTGATTTTTCCTACAACATATGCTGCCTAGATTACTCTTTATCTCAATGCAGTCTAAAATTCTTGCAAAGGCACTTGATCTTGGAGCATTGGGCATTTCTCTAAGACTGAAAATGAAAGCTGTTTCCATGCTCATTAAAAAAAAAAAAAGAGGGTGCTATCTCTTGGGTGCAATAGGATGTGCAGATATTTTTAAGTACGACTTACCATTTGGTTAACTGGAGAATACTAGCAATCATCTCTTACATAAATCTGTATTTTCTTGAGATTTAAGAAACTAATGGCATCTTCTGTGTATACGAAAGGAAAATATACTTGAGCAAACTTGAGATTAGATATAATCAATTCAAAAGAAAATGGATGTAGTTGGTCAGAAATTTTTCTAATCTTTCCATACTTTTGTTTTATGACTAGGATACTATTTATGCTTAATCCAACAGTAACATTGTGTTTATGGACACAGTATAGTCACATAAAATGATCGAGGTGTCATAAGATGAGCACTGTGATTTCACTTTATGAAAAAAAAAGAGAAGATGAGTTGCAAGAGCAATCATTTTTATATAATTAACTCTTGATAGGTTGCAAATTTAGGAAAATAATTTTTTGTCTCCATCATATTATGGAATGGAATAAATAAGTTCCCCATCCCCTTTGTGACAGGCCTGGTTGTCTCACAAGTGGTCTTCTGCCACCTAGCTTCCAACCGAGGCCTAATGGTGACGTCCCCACTTCATCTGCCATGCCTTTAGTGTTAATCATCAGTATCAGAGGCAGTACTCAGATGGCTGGAATTACAACCCAGGTGCTTTTGTCTGCCCTGTTCATCACAAGGCCTCCTGATGCTGGCCCAGTCTGAGTTATAATCTGTCTCTCCAAGGTTTCCTGCCCCACAATTACTCTCTTCTAGCTTCTTGTCCCTAATTAGAGGCCACAGTTACACATAAAAATAGAAGGAAAGGATCAGAGCCTTGACCACATGCTTCTCTTCATCAGCAAGTGTCCTAACTTGCATAAGAACATGTGCATCAGGTAGATCTTCATAATTTGTCTTATCCTTACCTAGTCCTACTCGTGTCACACATACGTTTTCTGCTTGGAAGCAAGTACTTGATATAAAAAGGTAGAAGAGTACAGTATTGCAAATGTTGCTCAGCATGCTGAGTTTGACATCAATGTTATAAGATGGGTAAGAGAAATGGAAGCATTCTTTGTATATGTTTTCCTTAGGAAACCTTGAGGAAAATAAAGATTTATAAAAGTATTTTGTCATAATTGCAGTCCTATATGCAGGACTGCATATCATATCATATCATATCATATCGTTTATGTAATGCTTTTAAATGACTAGACCAATCTGACACAAGTAAAAATAAAATCATATTTAAAAATCATAGTACAATGATTTTTAGTTACTGTTGTTAAAATAAATTGCTAAGAGACAATAAATGAAAACGATTAGGAAATTTCCCTATTTTCAGGGTTTTTTTAGGAACATAGGACTGGAAGAGTCCCATTAAGTCCAGATCCCCAGTACACTGGCAGTTTCACAATGTTTTACAAATTTTTTGTATTGTAATAGCATGTAGATGTCCTAATCAGAAAGTGTTAATCAGCTAGTCCTGGTTTATATATGGATCGTTTACATAATAAAATGGCAGAGAAAAACATTTCCAAACTATGAAAAGGTACATGTAAAACCAATGCAACTAATAGAGAACTTAGTCCCAAATTTAATTTCAAATTTACTTTATTTGTAGGTAAAAACTATCTTAACACAATTTAAAGAAAGAATTAAGTGTTTTTCAAGTTTACTTTGTTATTTTATTGATGGCATCCTTTTTGGAAATTAAACTTGGATTGTTTAGTTATGTTTGATATTGATGAGGTTCTTCTTTATAAGTGCTTCCATTCCTCAAACATGTCACACAGTTCACTTATAAAGCCTCCAGCGCTTTTTATGCACATGAACCACTTGTAGACATTAATGTTCGATTAACATGTTAATCCTATGAGAATTCACTACATTTAGTGAGCTTTCCAGTCCTGGCACCTGTAAGCTTGCGCACTGGGCAGCCCTTGCACTGCTTCCTTATGTGCAGGTTTAAACTTGCCAGGAGTGAGGAGCCCATCAAATTCCCCTACCTAGAACCTGTAAACCTGCAAGCCTGCAGAGCAGGCAGCCCATGCAGGGCTATACCACGCATGGTTTCAAATTGCTAGTATATGTGAAGCCTGGAGTCATGATTTCAGGCTCCACACATGCTGCAGGAAGCTTGCCGTTAGGGACCTGTCCTTGATACTGACTCCCTGCACCAGCAGTTGCATGATTGTAATCTGTGAAATTTTATTCCTCATCCCAAAAATTACAACTCCTGCCATGCACATGTGGCATTAATTTACTGCCACTGACCATAGTTACAGTGTGACAGTCACAGCTGTGGTTAACCATTAAAAATCCTTTCTCTGGAAATGTGTTCTAGCAAAAAATAATAAAGAAAAATTGATATGTTAAGCTGAGAAACACTTAGGAAAAGTTGATGGAGAAGCTGAACCTGGAAACAGCTGCTTTGTGAAGATCTGAGAATTGTAGGGCCTAGAATGAGTAGATGAGAATGGACTACCTGGTAGGCTTTTTCATTGGGCATCTCATTTTCTTTCTTTCATTTTTTATTGGTCTAATTATAGATGCATCCCCTCTGAAGTTCTACAGTTTTGTGGGTCTGTCATGTTAGAGAGTACTTTCCAAGACTGTCACAATGCTGCCTGGATGCTAAATGCTGCCTGGATACCACACTGTGGTGCTGCAGTCTTCTTGCATTTCTTCTGTATAGAAACATGATAAACTTTTCCATGGAGTGAGGAAGAATAAGGACTATATTTATGTGTGAATAAGATATGAAATCTGCCATTTTAAAGCTACACTATTTATAAAAATGGTTCAATATTTAGGGTAGGAGACAGTACTGTATTTAAGGAAAGATGTTTATGCATTTGTTTTAGAAGTTAAAGCTATATAAAATTGAGAACTCCTTAAAAATATGAAATACCTGCTGGGTATTAAACTCTTGATTTATGGACAACACATATGTTGCCTTATCTTTAAAGATTATAAAATGGTAGGTTACAAAAATGGATTCTTAATGCCAAATCTGATTTTACCTTTATTTTAAATATTTTTACAGATAGTGCCTCAGTGGGTTGCTCCTAACTTGTTAACCTTCTCTGGATTTGTGGTGCTTTTAATTAATTATTTTCTGTTATCTTTTTATGACTGGGACTACACGGCATCAGGTAATAATCCTTTTTTTTAGACTCATGAAGCTACTCAAGCCACATTCTACATGTGTGGTGGCAGATACCTCTCTCCCATCTTCCCCCACCAGTGCAAAGCCCCCTTGATTTCAGTAGAGGTGTGGGTGGATGCAGGGGTCTGTCATTACATATTTTATTATAGGTCAGGGCCATTGGTTGAAAATGTTTGCTGAAGAGCATTAAGTTTAACCTTGCTATGTAAGCTTGATCCTGTTTCTGCTAAAGACTACCATTGACTTCAGGAAGTATGACAGGATTCTGATAGCATAATCAGTTCTTAAGTAAAATAAATCATGAAAAAAAAACCTCAGGCCCTGAAAAATTATTTTCCTGCCTTACTTTCCAATCTTCTGCATCCAAATAAGTATCTATTATCTTTACTGATATAAACATGTTTTTGGTCTCCAGATTCAAGTATTTTGGCCAAATACCAAACAAAAATGGGTTCTAAACTACTTTCCTTAGATCTGCTTTTTTCTAAAGTATGAATCTAGACTTATTTTGATTATAGGTCAGATCAAAAGCCTATTGGAACTGAATACTCTTAAACCTGGGCTTCTTCCCCATCTTAGGCTTTGGGTTGTTCCCCCCTCATCTTTATGTAGGAGGAATAACTACCCAGATCTCTCTCAGGTGATTCACACAGCAAAATCCTTTCTTTTTATAAACTGGATAATCTGGAAAAAAACAATCTTTGCCTCTTGAGATATTTTTACTTATTCATTCCTTTGATATATTTAAGGAGGCTGTTTCTGAAGGTCATTTGCTATATATTGATCAAAACAGTTCTGCCTGCTGTCAGTCTATATACAAGGAGGAGCTGAACAGGCATTATATATCCAGACTGGGCAAATCCAATGTCAATTTAGTCTCACCTTGGTGATCATTCACTTCATTATTAGATATACAGTAATGAATTGTTGATAAATGCTAAAAGCATTGCTTGAATATTCAACACACACTTTTTTTTTGGCCAATTTTACCCTGATTCCTACACTGTGGTGCCCCACTGAATTTGAATATATTTGTAACCATGATTTAAGTGAGCATATATTTGGACTCATATCTGTAGCTTTCAGACCTACTCCTAATGTTACATTTCTCCTTGATAGAAAAAGTCATTACTAATCTTTTGTATATCAACTTCATACATAAGCATAGCTGATTCAGTTAACTGGGATGCTGAAAATTTGCAGCTAAGAATCACAAAGAGACATCTTTGCTTTCAGATGGCAGACATTAAACTTGAATAAAATGTCTTTAGTAGCATTGCTTTAGATTTTGGCATCTCATTCCATCAAGGACATATATATATGTGTCTGCAGTATCCCACACAGAATGTAGAAAACCTGTGAAAAATGTTTGCACATGTAAGGGTTGAATGTTGCTACTGCAGGGGCAGGCAAAATATGGCTGACGGGCCAGATCTGACCCAACCAGGGAATTCCATCTGGCCTGCAGGCACCCACCAATTAATTGTATCCCACCCAGCCCATGTGCCTCACTCCCATCCTGGTGCGCACAAGGGCCCAGCCCGGAAAACACCCAGCTTCTGGGCGGGACTGCTGTTGCCACTGCTGCAGCTGCCAGGGGACCTGCTTGGCTTCCTCAGCCTCTAGCAGCTCCTCCTTGCATAGGCAAAAGAAGAAAAAATTATGTGGGTGCATGTGTGCATCCCTCCCCCCCAGCAGGTAAGTCTGTGTGGGAAGGGTAGGAGGAAGGGAAAGGGCCATGGGGAGGAAGATCAAGGCCCCACCGGTGAGGGAGGGAGCAGGGCACAGGCAGGAGAAGGGGCTGGGGTGAGTGGGGCTCCAGTCGGGCCAGGTGGTGGGACAAATGGAGGCCTGGGGGGCATGTCCTGTCCCCCCCCCCCCCCCCAATCTGCATGCAGGGTGGAGGCAGCTGCCGCTGCGTGCTGGTCTTTGAGCCCTGCTGCCCCAAAACCCACATGATGCCATGTGCATCCCACCACCGGGAGGGTAGGCGGTGCAGCTTAGCCCAGTGACAGCAGGCACGTGGCATCGCGCTTCTCCTGGGGCAGCTGCAGCAGGGAGCAAAGTGCAGCACGCAGAAGCAGCCGCCTTTGTTCTGTGCACAGATGAGGGACACATGCCCCCCAGACTTCTTCTGGGGTGTGCACAGTGGCAGGAGCCCTCCCTCCCCCCGTGCCTCTGAATGATCTACCCAGGCTCCACTTGTCCCACCATCAGGCCTGGCCCAGCTGGGGCCCTACTCACCCTAGGCCTTCCTCCTGCCTGTGCACCACTCCCTCCCTCACCACTGGGGCCTCGATCTGCCCCGCCCCCACCCCCCCACAGCAGTGAGGAAAGGAGTGGGGCTGAAGCTGAGGCATGGGCAGGCCCTGTACAACTGGGGTTGGGTGCGGGATGGAGTGTGTGCAGTGATGGGAACTGCTCCCCTCCCCGCCCCCGCCAACAAGGGCTCTTATTTTTTGCAATAACGTTAAAATACATTAATGTTTGACTTTTAGTATGTGATTTTTTTTCTTGTTCAGATGGCAACCCTCCCAAAAGGAGTACTTCTGGGGGCAAGGGATTAGACTTCTGGTGGCAAAGGTCAGGGGTCAGGGACAGGATTTCCAGTCCCAAAATAATGACCAGGGCGCGGGGCACCTGTCAAAAGGTGGGACTACCCTTTGGGCCCTCAACAGTTTACCAAACTCATTAAGTGGCCCTCCAGCCAAAATAATTGCTCACCCCTATGCTACTGCCTCATTAGTTTGCAAGCTCTTGAGGGCAGTGACCTATTTCTCTAAGTAGGCAAAGATAAAAATGCAGTAGTTTTGCAATCATTTTTGTGCTTCTATCCAATTCATATTTTGTCTTTTTTCAGGTTCATTTCCAGTCTATTGGTTTCCAAAAATAAAAGGAAACTAATGTACAAAACTAACATGAATGTTATTAAAATAATTTTTTTAAATTATGCAATATTCTATGGATTCAGAGTGCTGCACAAATAATAACCAATTAGTTTTTCTAGTTATTACAGTAATTAGTTTTCAGAGTTATTAGTTATGAGTTAGTCTGCACAGGACATGAATGAAGAATTTTGCTTGTTATCACTATTAGCTCATGCAATTATATAGTCACTTAAGATGCAAAAATGTGCTATATATTGCTTTTGATATTAAAAATGTGAATGCACCTGTAAATATTTTGCCCCTCTAAGCACTATCTGATTGAAATCAATTAGGTGTAACTAATATGGATCACTGAAAGTGCCTGTTGTTTTCAGTTCACAAAATTTTCTTGCTTTAATTTTATTTATCTAATAAACTTATTAGTCATAGCTTGCACATGCACATATGCACCTTTTAGGTGGATTTCTTTATTTATAACCTCTGTTATTCCCACCTCTCACCTCCAGTTTCTTTCAGGTACCAGTCCTGGGAGTATTCCAACATGGGTGTGGCTGTTTAGTGCTTTTGCCACCTTTTGTGCTTATACTTTAGGTAAAGTATGATGGAAAACTTACATATATGAAGCTTACATATAGTTTTAAATAATAAATGCCTATATTGATATTAAATCAAAATAGATTGTAAAGAAATTTTTGGCCTGCTCGCAAAGCATTGCTTTTCAGTTGTTTGATAATGTACTGAAACTTAAAGACCATTGAAACCTACTTAAAAAAAGACAATAGAATTTTTAAAACTTTTCTTAATAGTAGTGTAACCTTGGGTTTGCCTGTACTGCTTCCGCGATGCTCTTGTAAATATTATAGTGATTAAGATTATGGCTGCATACACACATTAAACTAATTTAGAAGAATTCTCCCTGGTTTGTTCTCATAGTAGTAAGACTTACCCAGAGTCAGATGTACAGACATTCAAATGCTGAGGTCTTGAACAGTGAATAGTGAAGAGCTTGCAGTGCTGACACTGTGCAGCCAGGGGGGAGGGGCAGGGGGAAGAGGGGAGCAGCAAAGCTGTGCACACATCTTAGCATGCTCTGCAGGCTGCCTTAGTCTGTGTTGCAACATATCAGAGCAGTGCATAGGAAAGCCCTGATTGGCTAACCCAGATGGCTCATGGTCAGCCTGTGTTGTCATCATGTACAGACATTTGCTCTCCCAGGAGAAACTCTCCAGGAAGTGATTTAACCCTGGTTGTGCCCAGGTTATTTTTCTACTGGAGCAGCCATTTTTATTTTGGGAGAAAAAGTCTGAACATCTGTACAATTGTGGTTTCTCCTGGGAGATCAGCAACTCTCCCAGGAGAAACTAAATGTCTGTTCAAGGCTTATTTTTTCTCTAGCATGGTAAGGCATTGGCATTATGATTACTTGAAGTAGATCTCTGATGGCTAAAGCCTTTCAAATCATAAGCAGAAGTAGCTGTTTATTACATGATCCTCATTTCTTCTGCATCCTTAGTGAGTCTAATGAAGTGACTGATCTTTCATAATTAGGAATTTGATGCTGAGGTAGATTTCCAGGTACATGCGTGAACTCCAAACTGTATGATACCCTGGAAATCTAATTGGAAATTTTGCTACTCAGTCTTATAAAACAGAGTATGTTATTGGCCAGTTGGGCCTCTGATGACTAATCCTTAAAAGACTAAGGATGCAATGGTGACAGTCAAAGCCATAATGAATTGATACATATGGAATTTTTTTACATCTGGAGTCTGAATCTTAATTTGAAATATTTAATCATAGAATAAACTCTGTGCAGCTAAACATTTCCCAGCAGAAGGCTATAAAGAACCATATTTACTTATGATACACAATGCAAATCTTGTACATTTAAAAAAAAAGATACTCATTTCCTTCAAACTCCTTGACGCTTTGCTCTTGATTTTGTAAGGAGAGTGCTTATTTTTCACTTTGTTCCTTAGAATAAGACACACAGGCTTTTGCTGTTTAAATGTCATGTCAACTTTAAGACAAGTCAAGGTTTATTAAATCCAAAATCAAAATATACGACTTAACTAGAGGAATGGAAATGTACACACACACACACACACACACAATGTTTTTGGACTATATACATCTTCCATTAAATATACAAAATTATTGTGATATGTGCTTGCAAATTGACACTGAAACTACCTTTTTTTTATTTTGCTGAGAGATTTGGTAGATCCTTATGTAAGACTCACAAATGGTCTGTTAAGATCTGATTTTTGCTTATGCATTATGCAATTTCTCTATTTCTTTTCTAGTCTATTATTATTAGATGAATTCTATGAAAGCATTGGAGACCTAAGTCCTGTAGCCAAAACAGTCCTCCAGAGGAAAACAAATAAGGAAGTATGATCTGCACAATTTACTAGCCTAACTTGGCTATTCACGTGTGGCAAACATTACTAGATAATAATACACTAAGGGACCAATATTTTTATCCCTCTCTTTGAAAAAGTGTCTTTCCTCCAAAATTACACACTTTGAATATAGGTTAGACAATTTTTAAAGTAGTTGGGACAGTTATGTTTATTCAAGTACTAGGAAGGCAAATATGTCTGTTGATTGTATTCTAGAAGCGTATTTTAAAGAATAAATATTTTTCCTTGATATTGGCAACTTCATTTACTAGTTTGCACACTGCACTGTCTTATGCATGAATCCCTAGGTGATTTCATTTCCACTGTAGTGCTATTGAGAAAGGAATTTTGTTCAGGATGATGAAGACAGAACAGTCTAATGAAATTATTTATTTTTGACAGCATGAAACCAATTTAGGAGACTTGTTTTTTGTCTCATATTAATGGAGTATACCTCCCAGCTTTTAACACCTCTTTGAGTACTGAAGTAGTAACAATAACAGTTAAATGTCTAAAACCTATGGAGCGTAAAATAAGGACCCACAATTTTCTAGTCTAGACTGCTAAAGCATATATGCAGCAGTATGTATAATACTGCTCAGTAACGCATAGAAGTAAGTAATATGCAACCTACAGTTTCTTTGTTCTTTTAATTAGTTGTAAGTAGAGGTGGTCATATTAAAATTATTGCTTTATAATGTAATTAGGCTAAGACACTATCACTAGTTAATTATTAAGATTAGCTACAGAATCTTTAAGTAACACTCAAGCAATATTAAAAAAATACTTGTTATTTTCTAAATCATGATAATAGCCACTTATCTGTAAGCTTTTCTTCAGCTCATTCTTTTCTGCAAATACTTGTGCATTTCCTAATTTTAAATATGTAAGTCCATTGGCTCTACCCACACTATTTTAGGAAGTAGACTAAGACAAGATCCTTGAGTCAGAGGTCAGAAAGGACCTTACACAATAGTGGGTGAATTAGAAACCATGTCAGCTTCTCAGCCAATGTAAATCTGTATCACTCTACTGTAAACAAAAGAGCTATGCTATTTACTAGAGCTGATAATCTGGCTCTGAGAAAATTGGTAGAAAATATGTAGATAGAGAGAGAATATCAGGGGAGCCTTTGGGAGGCAGGATTCTCACAATGTAAGTAAGCACCTTTAAGCTCTATACACTTTCCTCCATACATACAGAGGTTAAAAACCTGAGAAAAATGGTTGTTTTTGGTCATGCCTTTAATTTTCTTTCTTTTCTCCCCCTTTCCAGACTCCATAGATGGGAAACATGCTCGAAGGACTCATTGCAGCACCCCCTTAGGGGAGTTATTTGACCATGGGTTGGATAGCTGGGCTACTTCCATCTTCACCTTAAATTTTTTTTCACTTTGCTCACGTGGTAATGAGCAAACTGGTTTTCTCCTACATAAAATGTTTCTCTCATTAAGCATTGCCTTGCTGAACTTCATGGTTTCACACTGGGAAAAATATAACACAGGAGTTCTTTTTCTTCCTTGGGGATATGACATAAGCCAAGTGGTAAGTATTTAATAATTCTTGTTTTTAATACTGTTAGTGTTTAACAGTGCTACAACAAAGAGAAAAATATTGCTCAGGGCAAATGTATTTGGCCAAGAATTTGAATAAGAAATAGCATAAACCTAGAAGCACTGCAGAAATATTTGTTCAAGGAAGGGCATGCTTAATCAAATCATCAGTATTAAGAGTTTCATTGCCATATAGGAAAAAGAATGCCTGCAGCAAATATAGAAGTCAGATGCCATAAATGAGGATGCCATTCAGTTGTATTTGTTTTGTGACATTCACTAAAACTATGGCATTGCCTAAAATTGTAAATGTAGCAGTTACCTCACCAGCATAAGGCTTTAGTGCATTATTTGAATTAGGACAAATGGCATTTATTAAAAAAGCTATAATCATTACTATAAAATTACCAGAACCCTCATTCTCTCTGTTCCATCAAATCTAACATCATGTGAGGATGTAAATGACACTGTATTTGCACATACAATTCTGCCAAGTGTTTTACCCTTGAAAAAAACTCAAGGGTAAGGTGCTTTATAATGTTTGTCTTTGAGAAATATTGCCAAATAGCATCTTCCACTTATTACTGTATCTACTCAAATCTGAGATGAGGTCTTTCCCCCATCAGTCAGCATGCCCCCCATGCTGACTGATGGGGGAAAGACCTCATCTTAGATTTGTGTACAAAGTGGAGTTGGGGGGAAGGGCAAATGGCTGCTGCAGCTCTGACACTGGTCCTGAGCTCAGGTCTGGGCCAGAGTCAGACCCACAACAGCCTCCTGCCCACTCCTCCACTTGTCCTCTGCAATTTCTGCTCCCTGCCTCCAGCTTTTCCCTGCTTACTGTTAGGCACAGCTCAGCTCTGGCTGAGGCTGAATTGCCTCCTGGGTGCAGAGTACCTGGAAACTCTGTCTCCTGCCTGGCCAGTCATCAGTGCCAACACTGCTGCATGGCTGGCAAGGGCCGTGCTCTCACGTGCTGTGCTCCAGGAGGGAAGGAAGCCCAGTAGTGTCTGACAGTAAGGAGGATGAAGGGAAGGGGCAGAGACTGTGGGAAGTGGGAGAGGAGGGGCAAAGGCCATGGTGATCTGGGGGTGGGGGAGTGCTGGTGAGAGGGGCAGGAAGGCTGCAAGGGCAAGAATTGGGGGGGGGCAGAGGGCAAGGGGGTCATCTGACCCCCCCCAGGCACCTGAACCCCCCAGCCACTGCTTTCTCTGCTATAGCAGGGGGGTGGGGGATGTATTCAAGACACCCTCAAATAAATAATTCCCCTCTATCGGGCGCTGGTCAGATCGCAGTTGGAGTTCTGCATGCAATTCTGGGCACCGCACTTCAAGAGGGATGCGGATAACCTGGAGAGGGTCCAGAGAAGGGCCACTCGTATGGTTAAGGGCTTGCAGACCAAGCCCTACGAGGAGAGGCTAGAGAACCTGGACCTTTTCAGCCTCCGCAAGAGAAGGTTGAGAGGCGACCTTGTGGCTGCCTATAAGTTCATCACGGGGGCACAGAAGAGAATTGGTGAGGTTTTATTCACCAAGGCGCCCCCGGGGGTTACAAGAAACAGTGGCCACAAGCTAGCAGAGAGCAGATTTAGATTGGACATTAGGAAGAACTTCTTCACAGTTAGAGTAGCCAAGGTCTGGAACGGGCTCCCAAGGGAGGTGGTGCTCTCCCCTACCCTGGGGGTCTTCAAGAGGAGGTTAGATAAGCATCTAGCTGGGGTCATCTAGACCCAGCACTCTTTCCTGCCTATGCAGGGGGTCAGACTTGATGATCTATTGAGGTCCCTTCCAACCCTAACATCTATGAATCTATGAATTAGATTCTATACCTGGAAAATTATAACAAATTAAAAAAGTTTCCATATATAACATCTAATTATTGAGGGGGGGTTATCTTAAATTTGAGTCAATATGGTAACCAACCTCTAAGTAGAACTCTTTCAGGAACCAGATCCTAGGTAACACCTTGATGGCCATAAAATTGTCATCATAATTTAGTCCTAGAGTAGTTTGGAAATTTTCCAACAAAACATCGTTTTTTCACAAAAAATAAAATATTTTACAGAAACCTATTTGTTTTAATGAGCTATCATAGAACTATAAGGGGTTCTGATAGAAACTTGCCTGTCTTCCTACCAACTCAGTTGGATTACTTGTTCCCAGAGTCTGTGCTGCCTGCCCATCCAGACCACCCAGTGTTGGGGACCCAGGGCTTCCAGGGTCCAGAGCTCTTGGGAAGCCCCACTCCATGAACAGCTATGGGTTTGGGGTTCTGGTGCCCCAGGCTAGCTGGCTTCCTGTGCTGCTAAACTATTGAAGTCTGTGGAGCCAGGCACTTGGAAATGAGATGACCGGGACAGTCAGTTAGCTTAGATGTCTTGAAGCCTATGAAATGAGGTAGGACAGTTTGCATGGCAGGGCTGCTGTTAACTCATGAATCTTGGAAGTCTTAACAGTTGGTGACTGAAATTTAGATGATTCTTGCCAGTTCCATGCTGCTCATTACTAAACAGCAGCAAAGAACTTGGCAAAATTTGATTTCCTGACATCTGGAATTTCTAAGACTCAGCTAGCTCTGATTAAGGCTTTTCATCAAGGCTTATGCAGACAGATTAGAAAGATATAGTTGGGTAAAGAATGCTTCAGCTATTATAGTTCAGAGTATGAATATAAATACACAGAAAGCTGTTCATTATTGATCCAATGTAAAAAAAATAATACTTGTTCAAGAGGATCCATTAGGAACAAAATATTAATGTTAAAATCAAAGGAGTAGGAATTAGCTGATCTAGAGACAACTACTTTCCCTGCTCACAATACCTCAGTTTCCCCATTAGTAAAATAAAAATGGTAACACTTCCCTACCTCACAGGTTTAATTCAGCAGTCTGTAAAGGTCTTTAATAAACTTAGATCCAAGATGCGAGGAGAGGCGAGAAAACAGTATTCTTGTTTCTATTTGCCCCTCAGGCTAGGGGCACATAAATGAGTTAATTTGTAACAAGTCTCAATTTAAAAAAGTTGCAAACATGTGACACATCAACACTGAGTTACTTCCAGAAGAGTCAGAACCAAATTTGCCACACTTTCAAATGCCTACCTTTTACTGCAAAGCCTGTCATCTCTCAGGCTTTCAAATGACTCATTTGCTTGTTTGTATACAACTGTGTAAGTACAATTGTATTTGTCAAGCTTCACATCTCTGTCCATGGCTCCATAGCTGGAGTTAATTCACCTCTGTTTTAATTTTTATTCATTTTCTTTAGGCCCCCCCCTCTACATGTTACAGGTATCACACAATTAACTGGTTAATTGTGCAGTCATTTTAAGACTGGCTACATGTGCAAAGTAGCTATTATGCCATAAAAAACTCCCACTAGCTATAAAGTTAGACCTTGAAAATTTGTACTAACTTTATACCTGATTGTTATTGAGCTTTAATTTGCACAGGTAGCCAGGTCTCCCCTGTGGCTTGGAGCCCCTTCAGTTGATGGGGCTGGGAGACTGTCAGCCCCAGAAGCTACCAACTCTGCTGCCTCAAACCCCCAGGGCTGAGGGATTGTGGCTGCTGCGATCTCTCAGGCTTGGGGAGTGCATAAAACCCCTAGGCCTGGGGGTTTGTGGCTCCCACAATCCCCTAGCCCCAGGGATCATTCATTGTATCCTATTGCACCTTTACCTGACAGGGCCTTAGTAACTTCCAAGTCCAGATGAAAAGCATATATATCTAAATTTCTGTTAATGTGATTTAGAGTGAAGGTGGGTTGAGGTGGCATTAAGGCAAAGGCCATATATTAAGTATATTAGGTATAGTACACCTAGTACATCAGAAAGTGCTGCATAGCATTGTGCATTGGTTGAACCTGAAGGATGTGGAGGTTTGAACTGGTTCAAGTAGTTCACTTTGCCAGTAATTCAGTGCAGCACATGGCTCAGTTAGCCAGTGGTAAGTCAAGCTGTCTTGATTTGATAAAGTTGCAGACTTCATGACCAGGGATCTGGGTTTTCCATTTGCCAGAAAAAAACACAGTAAAACCCAGATTTCCTCCTTTAAAAGAGAAAAATATGGGAAATTGTGGGTTTCCCCTTGCAGCCTGGCAGAGTTTGAGCCTGCAGGGGGATGGGGGGAGGTCGAGCCTGCAGGGGAATGGGGGGTGGGAGGAGGGCAGCCAGATAGGGGGTGCCATGTGCATGTGGGCACATGGACGGATGCCAGGCAGCCTGGAGAGCAGCTCGCTGCAGGTAAGTCTGGTGGGGGAAAGGAGACTGCAAGCCCTGCAAGCCCTGCACTGCCATGGCGAGATGGCCCTGCCTGCCCAGAGGGGTGGCAGCATAGAGTTGGGTTTTTTTGCTGCTACTGGGCAGGCAGGGGTCACCTTGCCATAGCAGTGCAGGGCTTGCAGGGTTGGCACTGAGCTTCCCTGACCCACTCTGCCTTGACATGGAGGTGTGGGTGGGGAGTGAGGGGCACCATCAGGGCTGTGGGGCTGTGACTTGGGAATCATGGCCAATTGCCTGGGCAGGGCATCAGCGTATCAGGGGTGCTTAGTGCCACAAAGCAGGGGAGGGGAACAACCATAGCTGGATTCGTGTCCTGGGGAGCGAAGGCGGCATGACTTATGATTTTTCATGATAAAAAACCCAAAATCAAATGCCAAAATTGATAGGTATTTACAATTTATTTTATTATAGTGATTGAGTCACTGATAAGCTTCCAAATTGCTTTAAAATTGTTAATAAATAAAAATATTGTGTTAAACTAATACATACATGCATATCTACACACACATACGCACATATATAGTGGTATTTCATTTTAATCAAAATGCAGATTGTGGGGGGTTTTTTTAATCAGAGAATTTACAATTTTTTAATCAGAGAAAACTGATTCTGATAAGTAGCTAGATAATTAAATAAAAACATTCAGTACTGAGAGAGGGACTCTACCTTAGTGGTATTTATTTGCCCAGTGAAGACAGAGTTCTATTATATTTACTCCTCTGCAGATTCAAAATGGCAGCTACAGCAAGAGAAGAGTATGGTGGTACCAAATGTAATTTTGGCACAAAACAATTCAAATAGCCATTGACATGGGAAGCCCCTTAAAGAGAGATGGCGAAAAGGCTAAAAATGCAAGTTACCTTTTATGGAAAACATACACACATATATAAAATTGAAGTGTGCTCATTGGAAATTTTAAACATATATATATACACACACACATACACATACACACACATATATAATTGTACTTGTGCAGCTCTGTACAAACACATGTGTGGAATTTTAATATATATATATATATATAATATCAGCTGATGTACAAATAATGGGGTTGAAACATCAGCAGATTGGCTTGTGGGGGTGGGGGACTGTGGCTTGGGAGTGAGGGGCCATGCTGAGGAAATGGGGCCATAAATAGGGGTCATGCTGAGGAAAAGTTTGGGAAGCATTGCATTATTTCATATGATGGAACAGAAGGCAGAAGGTGGTCCCTAATGGCCTTATAGGGTTAAAACTTTATGGGGTTTATGGCCTTATAGGTTAAAACCAGCACCTTGAATTGAATAATATATAAATACCTTCCTTTCCTTTCCACACAGAGGAGTACTGCCCAGATATTATGTATTCTCTACTGTTTATTATCTTGAAATACATATACAAAACTTGACAAGGCTGCCAAGTAATCTGAAGTTTTACAAATGTAGAATTTATCTTTATTTTTCGTATTGGAATTTGTTCAAATAGATGGAAGCTTTTTGTTGATATTATGACAGATTATCAACATATAAAGTAGATATAGAATCCTTGAAATTTCACTTTTTGCAAGGTGATGAGGGTACCTATTTCTTAATTTATTTTTTCAAACCAACTTTTGAAACCTATTTTTTAATTTGAAATATCACACATTTGAATTCCTCCTTAGAAGTACCATGGCAGCCAGTTTTCAACATTTTGCATATGGAGAAGGAAATCTAAATAATTATATATCAAAACTGCTAAAAATATTCAGTTTTATTTGTGAAAAATTAAAATATTTCTGAAACTATATTTTACAGCCAAAAATATTCAATTGGGGGGGGTTGGTATTTTCCAGTGAAAACTGATTTTATTCGAGGGAAGCATTTAGTTACAAATATATGTTTGTGTCTCATTAAAAAAAAAAATGTTTTTGCAATGAAAAAAATGATCTTTCAAATAAATCAAAATGTTTCCAAAAGTATCTGCTGCCTTCAGGTTTTGATCAGCCTTTACATTGATGTAAAATATATCCATAGTCAGAGAAACTGACCAGGAATTCATAGAATCATAGAAAATGAGGGTTGGGAGGGACCTCAGGAGGTCATCTAGTCCAACCCCCTGCTCAAAGCAGGACCATCCCCAACTAGATCATCCCAACCAAAGCTTTGTCTAGCCGGGTCTTGAAAACCTCCAAGGATGGAGCTCCCACCACCTCTCTGGGTAACCTGTTGCATGGTACTACCCTCCTAGTGAGAAAATTTTTCCTAATATCTAACCTAAACTTCCCTTGCTGCAACTTGACACCATTGCTCCTTGTTCTGTCATCTGCCACCACTAAGAACAGTCTAGCTCCATCCTCTTTTGAATCTCCCTTCAGGCAGTTGAAGGCTGCTATTAAATCCCCTCTTAGTCTTCTCTTCTCCAAAAGAAATAAGCCCAGTTTCCTCAGACTCTCCTCGTAAGTCTTGTGCCCCAGCCCCCTTACCATTTTGTTGCCCTCTGCTAGACTCTCTGCAATTTGTCCACATCCTTTCTTTGGTGCAGGGCAGGCAAAACTTAATACAGTACTCCAGATGTGGCCTCAGCAGTGCTGAATAAAGGGGAATAATCACTTCCCTTGACCTGCTGGCAACACTCCTATCAAAGCAGCCCAGTATGCCATTAGCCTTCTTGGCAACAAGGGCACACTGCTGGCTCATATTCAGCTTATTGTCCACTGTAACACCCAAGTCTTTTTCTGCAGAGCTGCTTCCCAGCCAGTCAGCCCCCAGTCTGTACTGGTGTATGGTATTGTTCCATCCTAAGTGCAGGCCTTTGCACTTGTCCTTGTTCAACCTTATGAGATTTCTTTTGTCCCAGTCCCCCAATTTATCTAGGTCACTCCAAATCCTAGCCCTACCCTCCAGCATATCTATTATTCCCCCCAGCTGGGTGTCATCTGGAAACTTGCTGAGGGTGCACTCGATGCCATCTTCCACGCCATTGATGAAGACATTGAACAAAACCTGCCCTGGGACCAACTCCTGGGGCACTCCACTTGATACTGGGTGCCAACTAAACATTGAGCCATTGATTGCTACCCTCTGAGCCCAATGCTCCAACGAGTTTTCTATCCACCTTACAGTCCACTCATCCAGTCCATACTTCCTTAGTTTGCCTGTGAGAACATTGTGGGGGACCGTATTAAAAGCCTTGCTAAAATCAAGGTACACCACATCCACCCGTCTCCCCACATCCATAGAGCCAGTTATTTCATCACAGAAGGCAATCAGGCTGGTCAGGCATGACGTGGCCTTGGTGAATCTATGTGGACTTTTCCTAATCACTTCTTTCTTCAAGTGCTTAGAAATGGATTCTTTAAGGATCTGTTCCATGATTTTTCTGGGGACTGAGGTGAGACTGACTGGTCTGTATTTCCCTGGATCCTCCTTTTTCCCTTTCTTAAATACGGGCACTTTGTTTGCCCTTCTCCAATCATCCAGGACCTCTCCTGATAGCCATGAGTTTTCAAGGATGAGGACCAGTGGCTCTGCAGTCTCATCAGCCAACTCCCTCAGCACCCTCTGGCGCATCCCATCTGGGCCCCATGGACTTGTACACGTCCATAACCTGCTCTTTCACCACTGTTGACTGCTCACCTCCTCCCCAAACTGCCAGGTGCAGTAGTCTGGGAGCTGATCTTGCCTGGGAAGACTGAGGTGAAAAAGGCATTGAGCACTTCAGCCTTTTCTGCATCCTGTATCCCAAGGTTGCCTCCTACCCAGTTCAGTAAGGGACCCACACTTTCCCTGATCCTCTTCTTGCTACCGACATACTTGTAGAAACTCTTCTTGTTACCCCTTACATCCCTTGCTAACTGCAACTTCAATTCTGCTTTGACCTTCCTGACTTCAACTCTGCATGTCCGAGCAATGCCCTTATACTCCTTCCTAGATTCAAATGTACAGGAAAATAATGACTGGAATATACTTTGACAAGCTTTTGGGTACCATCTACCCTTGCATATGCTTCTCCAATAGCTTCTGGACCATCATGACTGAAACATCACTTCATCACTACCATGAGAATAACTGGTCTGGGCCCATCTCCAGAAATGGTATGGGGTTTATAGCAAACCCCCTCACCCCAAAATAAACTTTAACCCTACCGAAGTTAGAGAGGGTTATGCAATTGATTTAGACAGGCCTGGGATTTTAGCTTTAATTTATTAAAAACCTGCTGCTCCAGAAATGTGAAGAACAGTAGAGTGTTTTTCATGGACAACTGCTGTAAAATAACACAGTGAACTTAATCCTTTGTATATTCTGCAAGTGTAATACCTAATTCCCAGTCAATGGAAATTCCCAGTGAGTATCTGAAGAACAGCCTTACTGTTCCCGGGGCTATTTCAGTCAGTAATGTAGTGTGCACATTGTCAGAGATACATTTTTGCTACAATAAGACACTATACAGAAGTTCCTCTTTTATTTACTTAAGTTGATTTCTGGATTCTTGTCTGTTTAGGATCCTATGTCAGGTGAAATCTTAGTTCCCATTACCTCATATTGCCAGTTGTGCTTTATGGATAGCTTCCCAATTTCTTTTGAAGGCCAAATCCTTCTTTCAACCCAACATCTTGCTCCCAGTGCTCTTCCTAGCTAGTTCTAATTCTCCCCGCACAATCCTCTTTTGCTCTTTTTCTTTTCTCCCTCTCACTGGTTCCCCATTCCTCATCTCCATCTCTGTACTCTTCATCCACACACACTCTCCATCACATAAATTTCCTGGCTCTTTGCCTCAGTCTCCTTTCTCCCTGGCTTCTTGTCCTGCTTTCTTTGGCCAGTCAGTCCAAATTCTCTCCCATGCTCCAGTGTCTTAGTAACTCTGTCTCTGCACCTCATCTCCTCACTTTTTCCTAGTCCTAGTTTTCCAACTTCTCTAATTCCCTGTCTCATATTAGTTTTTCTCTCCCAGTTAACTGGACCCCAGTTTTGCCATTTTCTTTATTTCTCCCAAGCCATCATTTCTTTTCCCAGTTTAAATCTCTCCTGTTCTTTCTAGTTCCCAGTCCCAGTCTTCTTGTTCAATCAGTCCCAATCACCATTTTTGTTTCTGCCCAAACAGCCAAGAATGATCGCCATCACAGGAAAAGTTCAGCTTCAGCTGTAATGTTGGGCTTGAGCATGATCAAATGCTCTGGTGGAGCAGGGGTGGAGTGGTGGTGCAAATACAATAGAGCTGGTAAGAAAATGTTAAACTGTTGAAACTAAAATGTTCAGCAGAAACATTTCAATGAATTTCCAACCAAAGCAGGTAAATTTCAGTCTGAAATCTCTCTGGCTTCCTGTCTAAGTGCTCACTTCCTCCGTTTCTCAGCAACCTGTCCAAGTTGTTGCTAGAAGCCCAAGCTCTCAGACTTCTTAGTTGCCCACCGAATGAGAAGCTTCTTGGGCGCCTAAAACTTGGCCTAACTTGAGCGGGGGGGGGGGCCCTGACCCTTACATCCCTCTCTCCCTCTCCCCCTTCTGTGGCCCCAGCATATGTCACTGGGCACATCTCCTTTTTGAAGTACTAAAACACAGTGCAGTAACTGCCTGTACTGTGCTGCATGGGCAGCACACACTTAAATTTCCCTATGGCACGCTATAAGCAGGGAGCATGCTGCTATGGCGATGTAGCTAATGATCATGTATAGACTGTGTGTGATTGCTACGTCGCCATAAGGCAACATGTAGATGTATCCACTGAGCCTAAACAGGTTGAGAATCACTGGATTAGAGCGTACAATTTACAGACACATTGCTGTTACACGAGGGAGATCTGATCCACATAGGGTTAGGTGTCATATGTTAAATACATGACTTCTTTTATTGTTAATGACAGCTAGCCTTCTTCTTCCTCTTCTACACCATAAATTAACCTTTCTATAAAACATGACTGTTTTATATGCTTGTATACCAAGGAACAGTGCAGTACAAACTGTAGCAAGCTCTATGACAGGATATGCCAGTGCTACTTGTAGGATTATTTAAACTTAGATGTAGCACTCTGCTAATGTGACTAAGCCAAATTGGTGCTTTTACATGAGATTGTGTTCTGCTGTGTAGACGCACCCAATAAGTCTTTACAGCAAAGACTTTTGTCTACTTTTTTTGTTTCTCTTTTTTTGGGAGGGTGTGGGAGTAAGGTTTTAACATGATCTCTTTTTTTCCCCTCAACTTACTTTGGTATATTTAGGTTAGGTAAAAATTCCCAGAATGAACTCTTAATCAGATTTGAAAATCTGCATATGGGTACAAGCAGGGTCATTTACAGTTGCATCTCATATAGCATAATATTGTATTTGTTTAGTGTCTGCATTGGAAATTCCTTATATATCTATAAGTATTGTATTGGATTGTAGGATTAAGGCCTAGTGTGTGGGGAGAAAGCAGGAGCAAAACATATATTGAATCTTATATTTGTGCTGAAGTAGAGTAAGTAAATTTTTATGCATTTTAATTTTCCTTTATAAGTAGAAGATTAAAACAGCTTTATCTTGTCCCATAGGTACAAATAGTACTGTATCTGCTGACTGCTGCTACTGGGGTAGAAATCTGGCACAGGCCTATCCTGTTTGGTTATTACATTGTAGATATATTGATACTCTTGATTATCGGTAAGTCTCCAGAGTTGTGAAAACAAATACTTTTTTTCATAACCTATTTTATAGCATATTTATTGCTTTTTTTTCTTGCATTAATACTGCTCAGCGACTACAAAAAAGGCATGTATTTAGAATTGTTTTTATAAGGTCAATAGTGGTATAATTTAGAAAATCTGCTACAAAGAAATGGGAAACTTTCTCCAAAATTTTCCTCTTTGCATTCATTCCTTCTGATGCTTACTAACTCACAGCTGACAAACTGAGGATCTTTAGGTCCATCAAAATGCTGGTGCTTTTGACTGTCTGACCTTCCAAAAACTCAAGTGTAGCTAATGGCACACAAGTAAAAGACGACTTGCATATATAGCATAAGCATAATACTTTAATCCATGGTGCAATAGGTATTACTGGTCCAAATCATGTTGAGAGAGGAGGAGAAATATGGTTATTTCTTATTTTTTTTAAAATGTTAATTGACAAAACTGTAAGTCTGATCAGCAAGCTATTTGGGTTTTAAATTTGAGTTATATAAAATGCTTGTGGAACACAATTGATACATTTCACTTCCTCCTTCTCCATGGTATTAATAGTTTCATAGATTCATAGTTGGTAGGGTTGGAAGGGACCTGAGCAGATCATCAAGTCCGACTCCCTGCCATGGCAGGAAAGAATGCTGGGGTCAAATGACCCCGGCTAGGTGATTATCTAGCCTCCTTTTGAAGACCCCCAGGGTAGGAGCGAGCAGCACTTTCGTTGGAAGTTGGTTCCAGATCCTAGCCGCCTTGACTGTGAAGTAGTGTTTTGTGATGTCCAGCCTGAACCTACTCTCAATCAACTTGTGGCTGTTAATCCTAGTTACTCCTGGTAGTGATCAGGGGAAGAGGGACTCTCCTGTTCCCCACTGGTCCCTCCTGGTAAGTTTATAGGTGGCCACCTGATCCTCTCTTAGCTTCCTCTTGTGGAGGCTGAATGGGTTCAGGTCCCATAGGTCCTCTTCGTAGGACCTGCCCTGCTGCCCCGACTATGCAAGTGGCCCTCCTCTGGACCCTCTCAATGCTGGCCACATCCCTCCTGAAGTGCGGTGTCCAGAACTGGATGCAGTACTCCAACTGCGGCCTGACCAATGTCACATAGAGGGGGAGGATCACTTCCTTGGACCTGCTCGTGATGCATCTATGGATGCATGACAAGGTGCGGTTAGCCTTAGTGACCTCATCCTCACACTGGTGGCCCCTGTTCATTTTGGAATCAATAATGACTCCAAGATCCTCTTCTGCCTCTGTGCTGATGAGAAGGGAGTTCCCCAGCCTGTAGGTATGCTGCTGGTTCTTCCTCCCTAGGTGCAGTACCTTGCACTTGTCAGTATTGAATCCCATCCTATTCTCATCCGCCCACACCTGTAACCTATCCAGATCTAGTTGTAGCCTGTCCAGATCTAGTTGTAGCCCTTCTAGTGTGTTCACCTCTCACCACATCTTAGTGTCATCCGCGATTTTGAACAAGGTGCTTTCCACCCCCTCATCCAAGTCACTGATGAAGATGTTGAACAGTGTGGGCCCGAATGTCAAGCCCTGCAGAACCCGACTGCCCACATCCCTCCAGGTCAAAAATGACCCATCCACCACCACTCTCTGAGTAGGGCCCTCCAGCCAATTTGCAACCCATCTGACTGTGTAGGCATTGACGCCATAGGCACCTAATTTTTTAAGGAGAATGGGATGAGAGACAGTGTCAAAGGCCTTCCTAAAGTCCAGAAAGACTACATCCACTGCAACACCTGCGTCTAAGGATTTTGTGACCTGGTCATAAAAGTCAACCAGGTTGGTCTGACAGGACCTGCCCCTAATGAACCCATGTTGGTTGTCCCTAAGCATAATCTCCCCTGCTGGTCCCTTGCAGATGTGCTCCTGGATAATTTTTCTCAAAGAGCTTCCCCAGGACCGAGGTAAGACTAATGGACCTATAGTTTCCCGGGTCCTCCTTCCTCCCTTTTTTGAAAATGGGGACCACATTGGCCCTTTTCCAGTCCTCTGGCACCTGGCCAGAGTACCACAAGTGCTTGTAAAGTCATGCCAGGGGTCCCACAATGACCTCTGCCAATTCCCTCAGCACCCTGGAGTGGAGATCATCTGGACCTGCTGATTTAAACACATCCAGCCCCACCAGAAGTTCCCTAACTAGGTCCTCCCTGACTCTAGGCCTGGCTGTGACTCTCCTGAGTACATCCAGGATCCCATTGGGGGGGGGGGGGGGGAATGTCCCAGTCCCTACTCAGAAAAATGAAGGCAAAGAATTTGTTAAAGAGGTCAGCTTTTTCATCTGGTGCAACCAGCAGATTGCCAAGTGTGTCCTGCAGGGTCCCCATGTTACCCGGTGCCTTCATTTTACTCCCTATGTATTTAAAAAAGGACTTCTTGTTATCTTTGATCCTGGTCGCTAGTCCTGGTTCTGTCTTTGCCTTAGCCTTCCTAACAGCCCCCCTACAGTCTTGAGCAATAGAGGTATAATCCACCTTGGTGATGGCCCCTCCCTTCCACCGGGTGTACACCTCCTTTTTAGCTTTGAGACATTCCTGGATGCTTTTGGTAAGCCATGGGGGCTTTTGAGCACTCTTGCCCCCTTTGATTCGCGTTGGGACTGTCACCCTTTGAGCTCAGAGGATCATCTTCTTAAGGAACAACCACTTGTCTTGAACTCCCAACTCCCCTACCCTCCGGGACCTCAGTGCCTCACTGACTAATCTCCTTAACTCATTGAAATTGGCCCTCCTGAAGTCAAGAGCTGCTGCCTTGCTGCAGGCCTTGGACACCCTGTGCTGAATGGTGAATTCCAGTAGGAGATGATCGCTATTGCCCAGGTGGTCAAGAACCCGCAGTCCCCTCACCAGGTCATTGCCTGTGGCCAGGACCAGGTCCAGCAAGGCATATCTCCCGGTGGGACTCTGCACTTCCTGGGTTAGGTAGAGGTCCTGTATCTCAGATAGGAACCTACATGAGTGGTCAGACCTGGCTGATGGCTCCTCCCAGCAGATATCCAGGTAGTTTAGGTCATCCATGATGACCACGTCCCTTGACTTAACTGCCTCCATGAGCTGACCTGAGAATTCTCAGTCCAGCTCTTCCCCCTGGTTGGGTGGTCTGTAGTAGACACCCACCGTTAAGTCCCTTTCCCCATAACCCCCTTGTATTCTTACCCAGAGCACATCAGTCTGCCCCTTCTCTGACCTGGTGCTGTTTGTTGAGGACATATATTGATCTTTGACGTACAGCACCACACACCCACCTTTCCTCTCCATTCTATCCTGCCTGTACAGTCTGTAGCCCTTGATGTTTACTGCCCAATCATGGGTTGAATCCCACCAGGTTTCAGTGAGCCCCGCTATGTCCAGGGTTGTGTTAGCTAGCAGGAGGGCAAATTCCTCCCGCTTGTTCCCTATACTATGAGCATTAGCGTAGAGGCATTTAAGATCTCCTATGGGTGCATGCACCATCCCCCTGATCCTAGGACTATCTGGACCCCTGCCACTTATCTGGGTACTTCTTGTGCTTGTCACCTGTCTTGGCTAGGAAGTGTGCTCGTGTTCCCCTGCGGCCCCATCCCCTATAATCTTATAGTTCCTTATTTCATGCTGTTGTGCAATTCCAGGATTTAGCTAGAATGTTAAGAAATGAACCTGTACACTGTGTTCATTTTGTTGCATTAGGTGTCTGTGTCAGTGAGTTAATTAAAAATAGAAGAAAATGTTCTTGTTTCAGTGAACTGTTTAGCACATCCAGTTTAGAAGTGCTCCTTAGGAAATATTTGCATTCTCTGAGCCAAATAAAGTTTGTGTACAGATTTAACAGTGATTACACACTAGTAGCTCTGTAAATTTATTTGAGGGGAAAATTTAATTGTGTGTATTAAATACACACACATTCTACCTTCCCTCCTTTTCCAATCTCAAAAGATCGTAAGTTACCATCTTCACCCTCAATTGTCTATGCCAAGATTCACAGATTATAAAGATATAGAGGTTCTTCAGGTAGTCCTGTACATCACGATTTAGAAAGCATGTATGTGTTTCTTTTTTCCTGCTTTATTTAAAATGTAGAATTGTCCAAGGATTACCAAAACTGTGTAATGTGTAATACATCAGATCCATTATGTAAGAGTTTTGTGCATGCTGAAGAAAAAAATTATTAAATGGACATAGGCAGATCCAGGATATTGTAAAGAGGAGTGCAGGAGCAGTGATTGGTACTGCAGAGGTAGCTTCATCCCCAGCTTCTATCCCCTTCTCTCCTCCCCCCCAGGGTGGGCAGACTACACTGTAGGAATGGCAGCCAGGTATGTTTTTTAAGTCTTTGAATCAGTAAGATTATTTCTTTCCTCCCCCTGCTTTTGGCAACCCCTCTGTCCTCCTTGGTGCTCAGTGGCACTTGTCCTCCCCCACCTTTCATCCCATTCCATTCCCCTCCTTATCCATCTGCTGCTGTCTCTGGGTGACCCCAGGAGTGGGGGCAGCTTCAGAGCTGCTCCTGCCCTTCTCCAGCTGGGCTCAACTGCAGACAGTGGCGGCAGTGGTGGTGGGCAGGTTTCCCCTCCCTGTGACTGCTGTCTGGGAACATGTGGGGGATCAGGCAGGGAGGGGGATCCGGCTAGCTGCTGCTCTCTCTGGCTGATCTTGGCTCCTGGCACAGCCCATCTGGAGTGGGGCAAGAGTAGCTCTGGACCTCCCCCTACCCCCAGGTCAGCCAAGGACAGTGGCAGTAGCAGGCAGGGTGGGCGGGGAATAGAAAGGGGGATAGGTGCCGCTGAGCACCAAGGGCAAGGGAGGGTGGGATTCTTGCCTACTTTGGGGACTTGATTTTTAAGTCCCCAGTTGCTACTCCCATGGCAAAGTCTGAAAGGGGGTGGGGGATGCAACCATGCCAACACACCCTTTCTGGATCCATCTCTAGAACATGGCCTGACTTGAGCAGATTTACAGTAATATCTCACAAGCATGCTACAGTAATAGCCCATGAATTAGTCAATTCATTTGGTTGGGGGATGCTCATAAAATCCCCCTGGTGGCTGGAAATGGGAGAGCAGGGTTATAGGAATGATTTGTATCCACGTAAGACCACCACAGGAGAAGATGGATGCCAGACTGTCCAGAATTGGCAGACTGGATGCCTGATGGTGCTATATGTTATCCTGAGCAAGTCCATTGAGTGCAGTGTTCCTTTGCTAGTCATCTAACTTCTTTTGTTGCTGTCATTAAAAACATGACAAGCAGTGCAGCGAGGAAAATAATAGCCTTCCTTGTGCTTGACAAGCCATGGATGAACCTTTAGTTTGCACTGTTCAACATGCTAAGAAGATTTGTGGGTTAAAGATACTTTAAAGCTATAAAATCCCCACAGGCAAGCTTCTGTTCTTCCTTTGCACTCAACCAAAACCAACGTCAGAGCAAAACTTGTTCTAATATCACTTTAGAGTTACAAGCTACCATTTATATATTGCATGCTAGTCAGGCAAGGGTGATGTGAATGTGTAGGACTGAATGTTTCCTCCATCACTGGTCCTGACAGATTAAGTATGCATAGAACCAAGAAAGGCCTTAAAAATGTTCCCTGTTGCAGAGCAGTTCCAATGCTATTACTGGAACTTGCTGTGATATATGACTATTTTTAAGTTTGAGAACACCCCCCAAAATACATTATTTTGGTTAGTTATTACTGAGTTGTCATAGCCTTTTGTGACCCTCTTAAAACCCATCTTCCAGTTTATTTTTATGCACTTTTCAATCCAATTCTAAATTGAAAGCAAATGAGAGTTAGTGGAAGTGATGTTGACTCAGAGGGTATTTGTTTGAATTTGGCTGCAGAATTAGGGTGGCTATTATAGAGGACATTCCGGCTTTCTGCTACTCTGGCCTCTGTCCTCTATTGATATGAAACCTGATGTCTTTATGTCCTTTATTTTTCTCCTCAAGAGAAAAATAGAGAACATAAAGGCATCTGGTTTCATATCAATAGAGGGCAGATAACAACCAGACTGCCCTCTATGATGGCTACCCTATGCAGAATTGTGACCTGAAATGGTTACAATTTGATAGCTATTCATTAGCCTATGTGCAATAAGCAGGTTCCATTCAGTTATTAGTAGCTTGGGATCCATATCACAAGATCCTGTGATTTCTTAAAATGGTGTCAAAGATACAGTAAGACATGTAGAGGCAGAAGAAATAAATTGCTTTCTCTTAGAGGTTACCTCTCATCGTAGAGTGGGGACACATAGGCAGGATAGCAAGAAACATGTTATTGTGCGGCTTCTAAAAGTGCTCTCTCTAGCACTTTCAAATAAGTGCCTTTTACAGGTACTTAAATAGAAAAACAAAGCAATACAAGATTCTAACACTTTTTATGAGTTTGTTTCCCAGGCCCCAACCAGGGTTATTAAATCTTAATTGGGCATCACTTAAACATTTGGCAGCATTTATTGGTCACTAGTGGTCAATTAAAAATAATCCTATACCTCCCTAATCAATACTTAGCAAAGTATCTGAGTGCAGTTTCATGCTTGTCCTCCCTCTATACACATGCTCCAGGAGCTCAGCTGTAGTGGTGAAAATAGCTGTGTTAGCTCATGCTTTTTACAATGTAAAAAAATTAAACATAGAAGATCAAGAGTGAGGTTTGCAAATTCCTTGAAACATATTTGGTAAAAGAGGAATAGCTCCCAATGTAACGATGAGAACATTTCAAGAGAGATTGTAATTTTACCAGGTGACATGCATTTCCTAAAAAATAGAATTGTTATAACTGGAGTTACAGAGTGGACAACATTTACAAAAAGCAAAGGAGATACAGATGTTTAAGTTTATCAGATCTTCAAGGGAAGGATCTCCTTTCCTTCTCTGTTAAGTACCTAGCACACTGTGACTGCCTGAAGGAAAGCCAGGATCTGTGTCACTGCATGGAAATCTCAGTTGTCACTGTTTAAGCAGAGAAACCATTCTAGGAATTTTTATGCTACCCAGTGAAAAGAAGCATGTTATATATTTACAATCCCTGGCTCCATTTTCATGACAGCTTTAAATGCAAAACCAAACTCTTACATAAACACAAAGCAAAATAAATAAGGTAATTCAGTCTTCAGCACTCCCTATCCTGACTTTTAGACAGCAAAATCTGTTTCTCTCTCAGCATGAAAGTACTCAAAAGTGTTGAGCCAAGCTATGCTCAGCTGCATCTAATTACCTCAGCCCAACAAGGCCTTATTGAATGACATTCCTTTGTTGGCATTTAACCACAATTACCCCGCAACACCAATTCTTATGTTCCCTGTCTGTTGTGACTGTTTCAGGGACCTCAAAGGGCCAGTACCTCTGTCCCCATTGCTTGGACATGATCGTGATATTACAAAAGATTTTCAAACCTATGTTTTCCAAAATAAAATTTTATCCATTTGCATGTTAAAGAAATTATTCCTGAATGCATGGAAAGATTTTCCTTGTGCCTGAAGAAGGGTGTTTGTGCCCCCAAACTTGCAAAGAACACTTTTTCCAACTATTTAGTTGGTCTAATAAAAGATATCACAACTACCCAAAGACCCTTGTCTGCCTATGTCCTTAGACTAACACGGCTACAACCAACAATCCAAAAAAGATTTCCAGCTTCCTAATATCAATATAAATCGGAGGTTAGAAACTTGTTCTTTGTGGTTTGAAGTGATACTAGAGCTTATACTGGGTTAGTTGTGTATCACTGGTGTGGCTTCAATGGCACAGCAGGAGGAATATTCTGTAATCTGGGTACTGCTGTGTATTTCAGTCCTTTAAGACTGGTTGGTAACTCCCATAACTTGTGTCCACTGAAGTCAGTGGCTGTACTTGTAAAAAGTTCAGTAGTGCAAGGTCAAGCTCCAGGTGTGAATAGAGTAATAAGAGCTGTTTGAGGTCTGAAGCTTGAACTTCCTCCTCTAAGTAAGGCTAATATTTTTACAAAATTACATTACATTTGTTTCTGTGGTATATATTATATTTGGGTTTGCCCTAACTTTTGTGAAGATTGTCTGTGTTGAGTGATGATCACCCATTCTCATGTATGTAGGTTGAATAATAAATCCGTTATTGATGATAAAATAATTAATGAAGAACCCAAACCATGGCATTTGAAACCTGTCAAATATAGGAATTGTTGTATGGAATCAGTAGCCCACCTCACCCATATTCTGTCTTTAAACTTTTTTCACACTTTTTCAGTTGAAAAAAGTCTATGGTGGGAGAGGGTTGGACCTGATGATCTCATGAGGTCCCTTCCAGCCCCTAATGTCTATGAAATCTATGAAATCTATGGAAGTGAAAACTTGAGATTTCCCTTGCTTTCTCATAATGTTTTGTTTATTCTTTGCCTACTGTTGGAAGTGTGAAAATATTTTTTAAAAATAGTAAACGGTTTCCTTCCACTTTGTTTTCATCTTGTAACTTCCCTCATTTTGTTCCAAAAAAAGTGAAGGAGGGGCAGAAGGAAAAATTGAAAAAAAGGAGAGAAAAAAGAGGGGAGGAGGGGAATATCCATGAAACTAAATTGAAGCCTGAAGCTTTTGCTTTTTTGAGAACCTAAATGAAATGGAAAACACCATCTGGAATGAAAGTGGTTGTTTTTTCTGCCATTGTATTTTTTTATTTCGTTTCAAAAGATTCTTGTTAAGCTACTTTTTCCCATAACAAGAAGATTTAATAAAACTGAATTCTTGGTAGGCAATCTTTTGGCACAAAAATTACATCCTAATAAATTCTTGGACGTACTGCTATCTTTCAGCTCTGAGCCCCACGGGTTAATTTTGAAATATGTTAAAAACAATTCCCCTCAATATAAATAACCCAATGAAAGCAGGGCTTCACTGAAGTGGATGGTGTACAAGTAGACAAAAAAATTGAGTCCCTTTCTCCAAATCAGAAGAATCAGTATTTATTCTGCATGTGTGAAAATCAGCATCTCTAATACACCTCTTTATTTAGGTGCGTAGTGAGGAGTTAGAAAATAATTTGAGGTATTCCAGTGTGAAACTGTTGATGTTAATATGCTACCAGAGGTATCATAAATAAAGACAGAAAATTAAAGCTAGAAATCCTAATTTTCAGGGCTCTGTTCCAATCATTAGGTCAGTGGTTCTCAACCTTATTAGAATTAAGGCACCCCTCATTAGACTTGGGGCATTCCTTGGAAAATGCTACCTCTTAGCTTTCACTCCTTGTTTTGACTATTAAAAATAATAGAGCAATTCTTCTGTTCTAAAGATCTCAGAAACACCACAACAGATTAGAAATTTTTTTGACACCATGGATTTTTATTTAAAATCTCTAGCTTTATCTTGTGAATCATATGCAGGTACTTCTACACCTAACAGTGTAAATATAGTGCAGCACCCCACTAAAAGGAACTTGTGTTACTTTGGTTGAGAAACAGTAGATTAAGCAGTGCTGCTTCTTACTAGCAGGATTGCTCTCATTATTAGATTGATACATCTGCCAGGGTATCAGTGGGCAGGTCAACATGAGAAGCTTTACTGTCCAGTACAGCAAATTACTGCGTAGTAAGTGTCACTTACAGACCCTTACTGCACAGTAATTTGCTCTGCTCAGCAGTTAATTTGCTACCTACAAATGCAAGTAGCAAATTAAATGTCAAGTAATCTGCTGCATGTGTAGATGACTGACTGGGATCAAATTTGCTCCTGGTCAGCTGAGCAGCAAGGGGTAGAAGACTGCTTCCGGGAGGTGTCTGCTGCTGGGGAGGCTCTGCCACTGGAGCCCTGGTAGGGACAATGTCCCCCTGACCCAGCAGCAGGGAGCTCCCAGGCCCTGCGCTGTGATTGTGATCATGGAACAGGGCTCAGGAGATTGCTCCCTACCCCAACTCTGCCATCATGGAGTGGGGGCTGGAGATTGCTCCCAGACCTAGCTCCATGATTGCAATTGTGGAGCTGGGGCTGGGAGCAATATCCCAGGCCCCGTTCTACAATCCTTACATGGGGAGAGTTCCCTGCCCAGCCTGGAGTGAGCTGGGACCTGCCCCTGACCAGGACAGATCCCAGCCAGCCCTGAGCTGCATGGGGAAGTCTGTACATTCAATCTAGAGCTGGCTGGGGTCTTTCCCATTTTGGGCATGGACTGCATGCGCAGACTTCACTGTGCAGACCAGTACTGGCCAGGAACTGTTCTGATCGGGGCAAGTCCCAGCCCCTGAGATTTTTCCCAGCCCCATGCCCCCATCAAGCAATCGAGGCACAGGACTTGGAAAGAGCTGTGGGGGAGGGGCCAGTCCAGCCCTTTGCCCTGATCCACTGGTGAGGTAGCTAGCAGAAACCCCCAGCTGGGCGGGGTATCCTGGCCCAGCCAGGGGCTCACTGCTAGCTGCCCCACCAGTGGACTGGGGAAGGAGACTGGGACCTGCCACTCCCCCACAGCTCTTTCCAAGCCCTCTACCCCTAATTGGGGAGCTGGGCCTGGGAGCTCCCTGCTGCTGGGGACATTGTCCCTGCCACGCTCTGCCACCAGAGCCCACCCTGGTGGCAGGTGGCTCCCAGAGGCAGAGAGCAATCCCCCAGGCCCTGCCAGGAGACATCTATCCCCTGGTCCCATGCTCCCTGCCAGCCCCTGGGCTAGCCTAGATCACCCCCTGGGCTGCTGCAGGGCCAGAGCAGGTGGAATCAGACTGCTGCCAGGAGCAGCAAATCTGCTTCAAAATGGGCACACGTGTAGACACCTGCCCAGGGTGGGTTTACTTTGGAGTACCATATTTCACAGTATATAAGTTGAGGTTTGAAGCCCAAATATTGACCCTTAAATTTCTACCTCGATTTATACACCGTATCCAGGGCCCAGCCTGGCCAGCACAGCTTCCAGCCAGGGCTGCTGCTGCCACTGCTGCAGGTGCTGGGGTACTCAGTTTCCTGGTGTCCAGTGACTCTTTGTCTCCCTGCTGCAGCACTCAGGGCATCAGGTAGAGAAATGGCACAGATGGGGGAGCTGCAGCACAGAGTGTGGGGCTGAGGCTGGCGGGAGCGTGAGGCCCATGCTTAGGGGGGTGGTGGGAGTGCGGAGCTTGAATGGACAGGGTGTGGGTGTGGGGAAAGGTGTGGGTGTGTGGGGTGTGAGAGAAGGTAGAGGGGTGTGGGGACACCCCACACACTCCCCCCCTGGTGCACAGCAGCCAGCAGGCAGTAGGTGCTCATGGCCCATGCAGGCACTGCTGCCCTGTGGTACGTGGTTCTGCTGGCACTTGTGTGTCACTGGGGGAAGCTGTGCACACTGGAGCTGTCTGCCTTCCCTGCCCCCTGTCTATGTGCAGTGGCAAGGAGCGCAGCCTACCTGGGTCACCTCTATTGTGCCACTCACAGGGGCCAGGGCCGGGGCTGGGGCCAGGGCCAGGGAAAGGCTTAGTGCTCAGCTGGTGGAGCCCAGGAAGTGCTGGCCCCAGCCCCTGTGAACAGCACAGCCTGGGCCACACCATCCAAGCACCAAGCCTGGCCCCAGCCTCTCTGGCGGTGCTGGCCTTGCACGTGTCCACCCCCGCAGGTATCCTGCCTTCAGTGAGGGTGCACAGGGGCCAGTATCAATTGACCTCATATTTCTGATCTGATCCAAAAAGTTAGCTTGACTTATACACTAGATCTATGAAAATCCTAATTTTTTGACTCAGAGAAATGGGGTCGACTTACACACCTTGTTGACTTGTACACTGTGAAATATGGTATTCCCATCCAGCAGCATTTGCACTTGTAGGTGGACCCAATATGGAGGGGGTGGGAAAATGATAGCATTTTAATTTTCATTCCTGGGGGCAAACCCCCTCCCCCCCATTGTTTTATATTATGATTAATAGTCGTGGTTAGAATTTCACATTTTCTTGGTAAGAAAAGGATTTTTCTCCCCTCTATCAGTTTTAAAGTATACATGAATCACTTTTAATATTAATCCTGTGCAATATACTGCAAAGGCCTTTTGACTGTAATCTATAGGGTGGGGATTCATACCTCATGGGTTAATCCATTTAAAGACTATGCATCATAACAAACATTCAAATCTCCACTGGCTAAAGGCACCTGACTGTTGTGTCATTGCTTGGCATCTATTTACTCTGCTTTTGATTTACCAAGAGACATTGCTACACAATGAGACATTGCTACAGAATTTACTCTCCCTCCCACTGTATCTAGCATACTTACAGCTTCTGTCAACCTCAGGAGCCGGAGCGCAGGTGTCTTGCATACTAATGCAAACCACTGATCAAAGCTCAGTTAAATGCATGTTTTATGGTAAATGAAGGGAGATCATTTATTTTTATTTGCAATATATTGCCTATATATATTATCTCAAATGTATACTGATGATTCATTTCATAGTGATTTCTCATCATTTTTATTGCAGATTAAATAATCATTCTGAATAGTCATTGGGTAGCTCAAAGTGTTAAACATTAAGCCTAGGGACAGACATTCAAAAAGCTGGAGCCTAAATTGATTCAATTTTTGAAGGTTAGTCTAACCTGTCTGGGTTGAACCGATTTGCAAGTGCACAGACATTCTCTCTGGACTGAGGAAATGCAGGCACACACTTGCAGTCACTCAGGCCAGGAGCCGGGGGGTGCTAGAGCGTGTCCTTGGCTGCAAAGAAGCTGTGCTGGGGGCAAGGCGTGGCCAGCCTGGGCAGTAGCCTGGACTGAACTGGCCAGGGAGGGGTTTAATTCCTCCCTCTCTGTCCTACTGGCATGAACCTGGGTCGGGGTCTGCCAGCTGCTCCCCCCTTGCTGCTGCAGTGGTGGGGACAGGCACAGCCAAACACTGGTTAGCATAGTCCCCTGAGGCAGAGGGGGCAGGGAGGGAAGTTATTCTGTCTTCTACCCCCAGTGTACCACAGCTGGGTCTGCCTGCCCTGACTGCTGCTGCTCACTCCCTGCTTGGGGCAAGCAGCAGAAGAAGCCTCTTCCTGCCCCCTCTGCCAGACACCAGAGGGAGGGGGGAATAACTTTGCTCCCTGCCTGACTCCTAAGGGGCCCTGCCAGGTGGCCTCTGGCCACACCTCTGCCCAGCTGATGGAGCGGCAAGGGGGCAGTACTTTTGATGGGGCAGCAGCCCCTGTTATGGTGTCCAGGGAGTGTGAGTCTCTTCCCAGCAGGGGGCCACACTGCGAGGTGCGCGTTCCCCTACCAGGAAGGGGCTCATGCTCCAGGAAATTATGACAGGGGCTGCTTCCCCCATCACAATCAACCCCCCTTGCTGCTCCAGCAGCTGGGCGGGGGTGGGGCCAGAGGCCAGCCGGCAGGGCTCCTTAGGTGAGGGACAGGGGGCAGAGTTATTCCTCCCTCTGACCCCGGGAGACCACAGCGGAGTCTGCTTGCCCTGAATGCTGCTGCCACTTGCTGTCTGCCTGGGGCAGGTGACAGAATAAGCCCCCTCCTGCCCCCCTCCCTCCAGTATTTCCTTCCTCCAGAATCTGGTGGAGGGGGCAGGAAGGGGCTTATTCTGTTGTTTGCCCAGGCACATAGTGAGCGGCAGCAGCAGTTGGGGTGGGCAGACCCCACTGTGGTCCCCCAGGGACAGAGGAGGGAATAACGCAGGGGAGCAAATGTGATGAGGGCAGCAGCTGTCATGGTTTCGCAGAGCATGAGCCCCTTCCTGGCAGGGGGTTGCACTGGGGGAGCTTGGGGAGAGGCTTGCGCTCCCTAGACACCATGACAGGGGCTGCTGCCCCTATCAAGAGCCCTTCCCCCTCGCCGCTCCAGTGGCCAGGTGGGAGCATGGCCAGAGGCCAGCCGGCAGGGCCCCTTAGGTGGGCTACTGCTAAACCCCTCCCTGGCCAGTTCAGCCCAGGCTACTGCCGGGGCTGGCTATGCCCCTGCTGCTGGAGCAGCCAGCAGAAAAGTGCAGGTCCATGCTGGTGGGACAGGGGAGGGAGGGCTGGGGGGATTAAATTCTTCCCTGCTCCTGTCTGTGGCCAGCGTCTGGCCAGGCCTCTGCCCTTGCCTGTCCCTGCTCCAGCTGGGGAGCAGAGGGGTTGGGCTGGAGTAGAGAGCCCTGCCGAGAGAGCATGCTGGGATGCTGGGGGACTCTGGTTTAACTTAAACCAGGAAGGGGTCTGAGACCAGTTTGAGCTTAATCACTTAAATCTGATACTATGTTCAACCAGGTTTATCTCAAACTGCTTTCAGCCATTTTGAAACTGGCGTATGTGCACTGAACTTGTGTTCTGTTACAGGTTTAAAGCAGTTTCTGATCACTTAAACTGGTTTATGTGTAATGTCTTTCTGTAGCCTAAGGGTCCCAAAGACAAATGCCCTGCATTTGAAAGCCTATCTAAATCTATCCCAACAATGTAGTTGGTCCAACAAAAGAGATCACCAAGAAAAATCCTTTCCTCTCAAACGCTGAAGAATATATTTGCAAACTTCTGCAGTTCACTTTGACTTTGGCTAGACTAGTGTTAAACTCGTGTGTGTCACTAGCTTAGGGCCTGTTTTAGCAGTGTTATGGAACACTGAATGAAACCTGATTGAAGCAGAGGAGTGCAGTAACCCCTCTTTAGTTGTATTTAAGCTCCTTTTTTGGAGCAAGGTAGTGGAAACAATTCTGAGATAACTGGAGTGACCACCTAAAACACAGGCCACCAGCAAGGCCAGACAGAATTGAAATTGTATGGGAAGATGGGTTTCAGTGAAATCTGAATGTTAATACAAGGACTAGCAACTTGTTTGGTAGAGTTGTCTTTGAGGACGCATGGTGCAAAAACAGATAGCAAGAAAAAGACTGGTAGCATGGCTCTGGGCAGAGTACTGTAAGCAGAGAAACTTGTCTCCATTGATTGACTCATACTGTATTTAGGAAAATAGGACTGTATACATTTTTTGTAAATAAACAGAATTGCAAGGAAAATCTGAAGCTATAAATCAGTTTCTCCTAACAAAAACAGCCATTAAAACCCTGAATATTGACTAACTGCTATTGTCAAGAGGAATGAAAGTTATTTACTGCCTTGTCTATACTAGACTGTAGAAATGAGGCTGTTAGCATGTTGCCTAATATTCCCTTTGCATCCTAGTCTAGAGAAAACCTTTGATGGCTTATATGTGTACTTGCTGTGTGCTCAAAATGTTTTACGTGTGCATTCTTAAAATATGCATACAAACATTATTATTTGAAAATGCTAAATTTCTTTTGCAAGTAATTTTTTTTCATGTGTGAGTGGTTCAAACTTTAACATTTTGAACAGAAATAAAATATAAAGTTATAGCCAATAGGCAGCCCAGTGCCTACTCTTATTTGCCCAATATATTTAGAAATTAAATTAAAAAAATTATGTTTTCCAGAAATATCTAATAGTGAGAATCAAACTGTTTAGTAAAAAGCCAGTTTTCCAGCTGCACATTAAGTACTGCTAAATATTAACCATTTTAACAGATTTTGGTTTTTGGCACTTAGCTGTATTAAACATTCAGTGATCTGAAGATTTTTTTCCAGCTGTCTCGCTCCTCTACATGAAGGGAAAAAAACAGTTTTCAAGGCTCTGAGATTCCAAACATTTCAAAGTTATTTTTCCAGGTGCTAAGTGTAAATGTCCATTTTTAGCTGCTATTGAACATAAAAGATGTTTTCAATCTGGAGACTGACAGAGGAAGTAGTATAGTGAGGATACAGACCACTTAGAGCCATTTTCATCTCAGACCATGAGAAGTGGAGGCTACATTTTTAGTGGTGCAGACTGAAAAACAGTAGTGTAGGGAAAAAACTGAGCACCTGGGACATGGGGGCAACATTGACTTCTGGTTGCCATGCAATTGAAATCACGGCTTCCAGCTGCAGCCACTTTTTTCACCTCCCCCTGTCCCACCTGTGCCGCAAGTCGGCTCTCAAGGCAATTGCGTTGTTTGCCCTGCCCTAGTTACTCTACTGCCAAAAAATTACTAAACTGCTCTGCAGCATTCCTGAAGTAGGTCACTGCATCCCCTCTTCCAAGTTTCTCATCTCAAATGAGATATTTTTGAAAAATAAATAATCAGAAGGAACGCAATTACCCTTTTTACTTGAACCTAAAATGAGGTGCCCTCCCCCCAGCCCCCAAACAACATAGGGAAAAAAGCCCTTTCTCTTAGATTTGCATACAAAGCCAGTGGGGGCAGGTGGCTACTGTGGCTCTGACTTTGGCCCTGAGCCCAGGTCAGGGCCAGAGTCAAACCTACAGCAATTGCCTGCCCCTCACTCCATTTGTCTTGAAGCTTCTTCCCTCCCCTGCCCACTTTGCCTCCCCTTACTGCGGGGCACAGCTTGGCTCCCTCTTGGACTGGATTTTCTCCCAGACATGGAGCACATGGAAACTCCTTCCCCTGCTTGGTCAGTCAGCAGTGCTGCTGCTGCTGCATGGTCCAGCAAGAGCTGTGCTTCCGTGTGCTGTGCTCCAGGGAGGGCATAGAGCCTGAGCTGTTTCTGACAGTGGGGGCAGGGGGAAAGGGCAGAGACTGGGGAGCTGGGGTCAGGGAAAGGCAGAGGCTGTGGGGAGCTGGTGGTGGGAGGGTGCAGGTGGCAGGAGGGGCAGGAAGGCTGCAGGGGGAAGAAATGGGTGGGGGGGGGCAGAAGGCAAGGGGTCCACCTGATTCCCGCTAGCCTGTAGCAGTGGAGGGAGAGGGAAAACAAATTCAAAACAACCCTTAAATAATTAGATTTTGTACCTAGAAAATTATAACACGTTTACAACTTTTCCATATATAGAATATAAATATTGGGGGAGGGGGGTCATCTTATATTCAGGGTCATCTTAAATTCAAGTAAATATGGTCTTTAAAATATAATATTGACCCAAAATTGACAACAGTATATTAGATTGTGTCTCATTAACTGAGTCTTCAAACATCAAGAACAATCAATCATTATAGGTTAACTCTGTTCTTTATAGCTCACTCTAAGGATAATGCACTTATCAAAAACAAATCAACAAATGTTGTTCAAAATAGGAAGGGATGGAGAAAAATTAGCTGAGATGAGCCATTGCTATATTCTCTGAAATTATTACTCATTGCAATAACTTCCTAGTTATGCTGGATACATATAGTGTTTGCTTCTTAATGAAACATAAAGTCTCGTTTACAAGTCCATTATACTCTGCAACCTGCCCACTTGAAAAATGATCTGTCCATATAAGTCTTGCTGCCTTGATTAGAATGTTTTGTTCTAATTTTATTGCTTTGCTTAGGAACTTTTAGTTTCTGTTGGTTCCTAAAATCCTGTATTCCAATAGTAGCAGAACAGTGGTCATTGAAGACGTCACATCCAGACTTCTCCTCTATAACAGTCTGCAAGAATTTCAGGGCATAGCCTCAGTTTACCTGTTTAATCAAATTTTAATTAATTGCTATTAGACTAGGATTACAGGTCAATATTGGACACAGAATGAGTTTGTAATTTTAATAAATCATCCATAGTGCTTTTCCCACATCATGTGCATGTGGGACCCTCCTGCATGACACCTCACCTCACATGCAGCTCCTTGCAGGCTCCCTTGTGGCACTGCACTGCACAGATGCTCTGGGTTGCTGGCTTGTTGCATTGCTCCACCACTTGGGGAAGGGGCATGCAGCAGAAGCCTGGGGAGGGTGGGGAAGCCCTGAGACACTGCTCTGGCTGCAGCAGAAGCTGGAAAGGGACAGTGGCGACCAAATGGGGCCAGGGGGCTACATATGCAGCCTTCAGTCTGCCAGCTGGACAGTCCTGATCTAAACAATTGCATTTTTAAAAAGTCAAAGCTATCTTTGTTCCTAATATGCATTGGATGCTAAAATGTTTGATGGCTCTCATTAGCAGTCTGTGACATATCCAGAATTGTTTAGTTAATCCAAGGATTGTTCATGCTCAGCATTATTTAGTTATTTCTAACTAAAGTGACACTTCATAAAAATAGCAAATGGTTGGCAACTAATGGCCTCTGAATTCTATTTCTAGCTCTAGTGTCTATTTCTGTTCCTCTTGGTTGCTTTTCTTCTAACAAATCAAATTTAGGATTGCAGCAGGAAATTTAGATTTAACCTCAAGAGTCAATGTTTTGTCTCATATCTGCTCTAATGTGATGCAGATGTTGGGACTGTTGTATATAACTTAAGATTTTATTGAACTAGCCCTCCTGGCTTAATAGAAAACATAGCAAACTTCAGTGAACATTAAACACAGACAATTCTGAGGGCAGCAATCTTGAGCACATATATAAATATATTTACAAAATGCTTGAGATTTTTTTTTCAAACTGCAAGTCCCTCAGCTGTTCTGTATGAATGAGGAAGGGGAGAAGAAAGTGAGGGTTAACTAAAATGTAAAAAAAAAAAAAGACAAGAAAAGACCTCAAAGGATTTTCAGGCTGATTTTTTCCCTGTTTTTTATGTTAATAATTTGGCAGTTGTTAGCAAATTTATGGGCTGTTCTGAGTATTTTTTAAACATCAGATGCATCATCCCTTATCTTGAACCCTATTCTAGTTTTCCCTTTTTAGTTAGTTTATGAGGGGCTAAATAACTTATTGAAGAACACCAAAATATTTTGAGCTAACAAAACACTGTACTGTGCCATGTGAACCCCAAAACACACTAACTTTAAATTGTTCCATCACAACTTTATTCTTACTGAATCATGAATTTTCTTATTTGTAAAATGGTATTAAAAACTGCTGTTATTTTGTGGAACCAGTTAAGCATCATACTGGCTCATAATTAAGATATTGCAAAATGTAAGGCTATAAACCAAAGTTACATCACCAGAGGGTGCTCTTCCTCCCCACAACACAATACTAATCTTGTTATATCAGCTTCATTTTAAATTTCTGCAATCTATGCAGTGCAATCTTCAGGCAAAAAATAGATTGGATAGAAAGCACTTGATAGCCAATCAGAAAGGAAGAAAGGAAGACAGAGGTGTACAGAAAAATTATGTCACAGCAGTAGTGCAGATATCTACTTACTATCATGATGACCAGTATTGTTTCCTTATGCTCCTTTTGTCTAGCTTTATCCCTCTGTTGACTCTTGTCGTAACCTCCAGACTAAATCTCTTTGGGGCAGGGATTTTTTACTACAATAGCATTTTGGTCATGACTATGATTCCTGGCTGCTAAGGTACACTAATAATAAGAATAGGAATAAGAATAATATGGATGTTAGCATAGTACAAGAGAATCCCCAATTCCTGTCCTGTCCTGTAATTCTAAGATTCAAAGAAAGTTAAAGTGTAAAAAAATCACTGTTCTGTTTTCAAATAAGGGAATATACAAAATTACATTCACGTAATTACAATATTGTGAGTTGATCATTTATAATCACTAGCCCTGGAGTGAAATCATTCAATAGAATCCTTGCATATTAAACTATAAGCCTAGTATTCCCCTATTAATCAAACTGATCTGAGTAATGAATTTGTCTGTGTTTGTGGTTAATTGTCTTTGCCTGTCTTTTCCATCTGTCTGCTTCTTGTGGTATGTTAATCTGTTACTGCAGGAATGTATAAAACCTAGAAACACTGGGACCTGATCTCAGCTGGAGAATCAAAGATACTACTGTAATGCAAATAATACATGTTATTGAACTGCAGAGAAATCTTTAGTTATGACGTTGACATCAGTGCATTTTCTGCCCTTAATGCCTCAAATGTCTGCTGCTTGTCTTATAATAGAAGAAAATCTATATGGTTAGCCATTTACAGAAGCATCACTTAATAAAATAATAATATTGATGGTTACATTACTGCAACCAGCCTTGACCATCAGATTACATACCCAGTATGGAATTATTAAATCATAAAAATGCACAATAGTTATCATAAGAGTAAAGATTTGATGCCATCAATTCAGCATGACCATAAATCATCACATTTAAATCTCGTTTCTTTCCAGGCTTAAGTATAGTTCTTTCCTTTCCGCAGACACTATACAACATTTACAAGTAAGTGCATTAACCTAAGTGCTTTACCATTCTACTTAAAACATTGCATTTAATGGTTTCCTCATATGAGACATGACTGTTTGGAACATTTGAAAAACCTTTGTTTCTTTCAGCCAACTACTGGACTACGAATGTAGTGTATGTTTTTCTGTGTCAAGTTTTCAGAGTCCGTGACACTGGTTTCTTTTCATGTTTGTAATTCTTCCAGTTTCCCTTTCACTTTCAGTCTTTCAGACACACAGCCTAGCTCATTTCCTCTTTGTAAGTGTTTTTCACAAGGTACGTTAAATAGATTCATTCTGTTGATTAACAATACTTTATTCAAATGTGCTCATAGTTTCCTTTAATGCTATTTATTGGCTACTAAAAGTAGATCAGTACAGGTGATTACCTTAAACCAGTTTATCCTTTTCCAAATCTCTTAAAACTCTTCTCCATAAAACATGCAGAAAACTCTGGTCAGGTAAAGGCTGGGCAAGTTGTAACTTGTGATTATTGTTGATTGGCTTATTACACTTATGGATGGTACACACGCTATCCAGGGTAGTTACTCTACCCTGAAACAGCCTTTTTCTGTTATATTTTCCTCTTTTTTATTTATTTCATACCCTGCCCCCCCCTTTGTGCATCTGCTTTTTCAGACTCTAACCTCTTTGCTGGAACTATAACTAGGGATCTACTTAAAACACATGGAGGAGAAGTAAAAATTGCAGGTTGCTTGTGGCACCTGGCACCATTTTTGTCGTCTTTTTGTGGCAACTCCCTCCCTCTACCCCCACTTGGCTGATTGGCCAAGGGTCCCTGGAAGCCCTGCCCCTCACTGCTGATTGATGGAAAGGGCTGTCTTTCATGTGGCTCCACTCCTTGCTGGTGATAGGCAGAGAGGGCTCCCCTTGATGCTGTCACTGCTGATTGGCAAAGCGGGGCAGGCCCAAACAAAAGGCAGCCCTCTTTGTCAATCAGCAGTGGAGGGAAGAGAGGATGGCTGCCATTTTGTCTGCTCCTCTTCATGCTAGTGGTTTCTTCTCCACCCCATTGGGCTGGGAGGCTGGCCTGCAGCAGCCAGTGCCTTCCACTGTGGAACCATTTTAATTTTTAGTAAGTTTCTTTTCCTTCCTCATGATTCCATGCAAAATCACGGGGTACAGCAGTTCTCACAGTAATTGTGGAAACAGCCTTTTTTGGTGGTTTCTGTGAAAATTGTAAAATTACAAGTTGAGTAGATCCCCGACTGTAACCTGCCAATGTTAAGAGCAACTTGGTAAAAGCCTATAGGCATCAGTGGGCATGTCTACATGTGCACTATTACTGTGCAATAACTTCCCATTCTGCACAATAACTATGATGACTTACACCTACTCGGGAGTAAATTTGTTATTTGTGAGTAATTACTGCATAGTAATTACTCTCTTAGCACAACCAGGGCTGTTAGAATCATTTACAAAGGTGCACACAACTTCTGGGGACAGACATAGGCAGGTTCTGAGCCTTCCGCATCCACCCACACATGATCTTGTTGAGCTGCTGAAGCATGCTACCCACCCTAAAATATGATGTCTATCACCTGCATGGTGGGCCAGACCAGGTAGGATTAAGTTCCCCGCAGTGCAGTTCATAGATTCATAGATTGTAGAGTCGGAAGGGACCACAATGGATCATCGTGTCCGACCCCCTGCCCCTGGCAGGAAGGAGGAGCAAAGTCATATGACCACAAGCCTCCTCTTGAAGACCTCCAAGTAAGGTAATAGTATCACCTCTCTTGGAAGCCCATTTCAGATTCTGGCTACCCTTACTATAAAAAATTTCTTCTTAATGTCTAACCTGAACCTACTGTCCACTAGTTTGCACCCATTATTCTTAGTTACTCCTAGGGGTGCTCTGGTAAATAGCACATCTCTAATTCTCTGTTGTCCTCCCTTGATAAACTTATAGGCGGCTACAAGGTCTCCCCTCAGACGTCTCTTGTGAAGGCTGAAGAGATCCAGATCCCTCAACCTCCCCTTGTAGGGTCTTTCACGGAGGCCACTAATCATGTGAGTGGCCCTCCTTTGAACCCTCTCCAGATTCTCCATGTCCCTCTTGAAGTTCAGCGCCCAAAACTGGACACAGTACTCCAACTGTTGCCTGACCAATGCCACATAGAGGGGGAGCATCACCTCCCTCAATCTGTTGGTCATGCATCTGCTAATGCATGACAAGGTGCGACTGGCCTTGTTGATGGCTTCATTACACTGCCGGCTCATGTTCATTTTGGAGTCAAATATGACTCCAAGATCCCTCTCAGCCACTGAGCTACTGAGGAGGTCATTCCCCAACCTATAGGTGTGCTGGGGATTCCTCCTCCCTAGGTGGAGTACCTTGCATTTATCTTTGTTGAATTGCATCCTATTTCATTCTGCTCATTGATCCAACCTGTCCAGATCGGCCTGTATCTGCTCCCTGCCCTCTGCGGTGTTAACTCTGCCCCATAACTTGGTATCAGCTGCAAACTTGGAGAGGGTACTCTCCACACCCCCATCCAAATTGCTGATGAAGATATTAAATAACACCCGTCCAAGGACTGAACCCTGCGGGACCCCACTGCCCACCTCCTTCCAGGCCGAGAACAATCCGTCCACCACCAGTTCCCACTTGAGATGTCTTCAGTGACTGTCTAACTCTGTTCCATCCCCCAAATCATGCTGTACTATAAGACAGGGAAGGAAATTACACATGAACTGGTACAAGTTATCAGAAACTGGTTCAAATCTGTAATGCAGCAGAAGTTCAGTGCATATAAACCACTTTCGAAAGGGCCCAAACCAGTTTAAGCTAAACCTGGATGGATGTAGTATCAGACTCAACTGATTTAGGTTAAATAGGTTTATTGAGCTTCTGTCCCAGATCACCTTCAGAGTCAGGCTGTCTGCTCCAGCCAAGCAAGGGGGCATGCTCTAGCACGTCCTGGCTTTTGGCTTGGGCCGCTGCAGGCATGTGGCTGCTTTTCTGGAATCAAAACTAAATGTGTGTTCACTTGCTTATCAGTTCCATCTACACATCTTAGGCTAACCTGCAAAGATTTAACCGATTCAGATTTCGGCTTTTTGACTGTCTGTTCTTAACCCTAAAGTTCAACATGTGAGACAGGTGTTATTGGCACTGAAAAGGTGATGGTATTTGTTCCCTTCTTTCTCAGCACTTTCTTTCTTTTTCCTGTGCTTTAGGGCTTTTGCTGGTCAATAAGGGCCAGAAAGGAATACCTTTCCTTCCACCCACTCTATGAATACTACAGGGGGGAAGGTCAGGGAGGGACATTCCTCTTCCTTTAATCTATGGCATAGGGTCTCCTTAGTGTTTTGGGTATTGTGCCATGTAGTTGCAAGTGAAGCTTTAAAGTGGCAAATAGGGAGATTGTTTGGGTAAATGGTAGCCTGTGAACACAGGAACTGGGTTTAATGGCCCCAAAGTCTCCTTGTAGTCTATGTTCCTGTGCTTTGTATTATATTTTTCTTTTTATGTAAACATGGGACGTGGTTTCTGCCTTCTGGCTTGAGAGACAATATGTATAATTTCTGTTTACAGGAGCTCCAAACTCCAATCCAGGCAGGTATCAATTCTTAAATCTGAGGGCATAGTCACAAATTGTCTGGTAATTCAGAATTGAGGTTTTCCAGCAAGCCTGCCCTCTTTCCTAACTTGCAATAGGTTTGCAACTGCAACATTTTTTGAAAGAGCAAAACATTTAACAGATTTTATGCAGCTGTTTTGTGTGTGTTTGCATTATATATATAATATACACACACATACACATGTATATACATACACACATGCATGCACACACTTGCACACACACACATATTCAGGCTTTATATATAATGTTGTTTTTTCTAATCATATATACAAATATATAACTTGATCATGCAATACTTTGCAAGGCAAATCTTCCATAGACATACTGTCTATTCAATAATTCAGTCTAAATAAGAACATAGAACCAGTATATAACATCTATCCTTTTTCCTAACTCTGACAGCTAATAGTCAATTCCTTATGACTTCCAAAACATATTTGAAATTTCAAAAATCAAGAAAATGCAATATTATTTCTGTTTATTCTATTTTTTATAATTAAAAGGATATTTTGTAGGTCAATGGCATTTAGGTGATGACGCAGTCATACTCATTTAGCAGTATATCTACAACTAAACAACAATGCTGTTAGCCACAAATGTTAGTTTTACATTTACTACAGTGTGTGTGGATGTGCTGGCTGAAAACATCAGCCTCACATTAAATTTCATCATCTAGATAAAAATTTTCACAGCAACTCCACATGCTATGCGATAAGATGACAATTGCATTAACATAGCTACCATAAGTCACTCCAGGTGAGCTTGCTATTTTTATTGCTAGATGTTGCTGAATAGGGGAAACTGGCCCAAAAATACAGGAATAAAACATATACTCCATCTAAAGTTACACAAATCTTCAAGAAGTTCTTTTAGAATGTTTAAGCATCTCGTGTATTGCACAAGAGTGATAACATGAGACATGACTTGTTCTACTTCATAGAGCTTGTTCAAATTAGAGTTCTGCAGTTACTAGGGAAATGTAAATTAGGTAACGTGTTTTGCTCCTTAAAACAGATAGTTCTGTTTATTTTCAGGGCATACTTAAAGAAAACACTGAAGAGAGATTCTTTCTATGATGGATGTGTACCTCTGGTGTCTCCTATCCTGCTGTTTACTCTCATTAGCATTTGGGTGACTTTATCTCCATGCGATATACTTGCAAAACAAACCAGAATGTTTTTCTGGATGCTTGGTGTTACTTTCTCAAATATTCTTGTAAGTATTTTGTGATTGTGAAGTGTATTTTGAGACAACTTTCTTTCAGCAAGACTGTTCTTTGATTTGATGCAAGTAAACCCAAGAACAATGTTAAATCTCATAGAAGCATTTGCACTGGTCTTTAGTTCTAGAATGAAGGATCAAAACAAAGCTTCCACATTGCAGTCTCCTTTATAAAAATGTATTGCATCAGTTGTTAGAAATGCTGAAGCTTATTCTAATTTTTAGTTTTTTACTATTTTGTACCATTTTCATATGGGCTCTTCTTCCAGGGTTTTATGAACAATGCTGAGGACTAGAAAAATGGCTATGTACCACTGTTGGGTGTGAAATTTTGAGTATGTAAGTGATATATAGGCCTCACCATAGCCTTGTGCTCAGTGGTGGTTTTCTCTTGGATTTCCATTGTTTTCTAGCACCTCCTTTTATTATCTTCTAATGTGGATTGTGTAAGAAATCTTTTTGAGATAGTGAAAGGGCTTACAATATAATAACAATGAACATTATTTTTAATACATAAGATCTCATTGAAATCATGGTGTGAGCCCCAATTCAAGTTAGTAATTGGCTTTATTGGAACTTAGATACATTCTGAAGTGGTTTGCTAAATCAGTGCCTTTTTTTAAATGCTAAAAATTGACTGCCCTGAAACAAATCCTACAAAAATGTTGCATTTTTTGCAGAAAAATACAGTTTAACATATATCAGCAAATAGTATAATACAATGCAAAAGGATACAAAGCTATTTCAGAGAATTATATGAGTAAACAATTAGCTTTATACCGTGATCTACAAAGGCACTAAGATATTGGACAGTCAGTAGCTTTTCTACACATTTTCAGTAGAACCTTGTTCCTGCAAAAATAAATATAGTTTAGTAGATTTAGTGATGCATATTTTACACTATATTGACACTATATTTTAATAATTTGTAGTGCACACTTTCATTATATAAGTGAATTTCAATCAAAGCTGTGATCACTGCAATATAGGGCATGCATTTCTTAACATGTAAAAGCGAGTTACTTGGATTTACAAGCATTTAGTCTCATCAAAAGTACTGCCAATTTCAAGAGATCAGAAACCATGAGTAATTAGATTCTATTTTGTTCCTGCCCAACTGCAGTGCACACATGCGTGTGGGTGAGAGTGACGTTAGCACTGTCTGCTCTCAACCCCACATTTGCCCCTCCCCTACCCAGCAATTGATTCTGAAATTTTGAAATAAATCATGTCTCTCCAGTCCCTGCATCAATTCTCCCATTCCCATCTGCCCAGCTCCCACCCAGGCCCATGTGAGTAAAAATGAGTGTCTATGTACAGCGCTCTTTTTCCAAGCATTCTTTTAAAATTATGGTCAGAACTGCAGTAGATCCATCATGAGGAATGCTAGTCTTGTTTTTCAAGGCTACAAATTTTGAGTGCAAAATTTTTCATTACATAATGTATACTTTTTCTAAGCAAGCAGTCTGTGCCCTAAAATGAAAAAAACATGTATTTCGTATGATGAAGAAAGGTATTTCAGAGTTTGACAGAAGGCAGACTCAACTTAAACATCTCAAACAATCAAGAAGAACTGTGGCAGGATACATTTAAGGGGAAAAAAATTAGGCAAGCCAAAAATTTCTTGTTAGGCTGCAGTTTATCACAACTATTCAGTGTAATGTGTGTTTCAAGGTCCTGTTTTACTAAAATAACCACTGCTGTATGAGAGTTACATGCATTAAACACATTTAAGTAGTAGTTCAAACTACTACAATTTGAAGAGCAAAAAGCTACATTTCCTATTCCTCCAGTAGTTTTTACACACAGTCCTTTCAGAGACTGAGGAGATGTTGTCATAGTGATAGCTTTTCACCCTGAGCTTTGATACATCAGGTTTTCATTATCTATTTTGTAGTCCACAAACTGCAGCCCACGCTTCTATACCTGCCAATATCTTGCACTTCTCATTCCTTTGACAACATGTTTATATGTCCAGTAGGTACATTTGGCTTAAAGCCAGTTTTCAAACTTGACCTCATAACAATTCAGTGTCAGAATGGACAGGGAAGACAGAGGCCTCCTGGGAAAAGAGAAAGAGAGATGCCTTTAACTGGAAGGTCTAAGAGACAGGTAGCAGAAAACCAAGGAAGGCCCAGAAAGAATCTGTCAGCATCCCTCTCTATATGGACAGCTCCTTTCTTTTCCTCCCTCCCTCTCACAGTCTGTCCCATTGGCAGCCAGCACTAGTGTGGATTCTGGATGCCAGAAAGTGAGGCCATTGAGCAAGCTCACTGTGCATGTGTCTGCTGGGCAAGACTGCAGCTCTCATGCTGAGACTGGAGCTCTCTGTGGCAAAAGGGGATGTGGCCACACTCCTGCGCCCCTCTGGGTTCATCCCTGGCAGCCAGAGGCAGCATTGCCTTTTGAAGCCACACCATTTACCCTAAGGAGCGATTCTCTTGATCTGAAACAAAACCCCCCTGAGAAATATCCAGGCAAATTGTATATGTGCAAGTAGGAACAAGAGGCAAATGATCAAACTTTTATATGAACTGCAGGTACTCTTAGAAACCCCTCTGAGGCAAGGAGAGATTTCCATCATAGTTGAACACTTCTATTAAGGTTTTAGGGTTCAGCAGTAGACAGTTTGGCCCTTTTGAAGCAGCTCAACTGGACAGAGCAGGGTGCCCTCACATATACATTAGTTCTAAATCTTGTCAGATTTTCCTACATACCTTAATAGGCAATATTAATAAAACAGTTCCTACAAAAAGAGAAGCTACTGAATAACCAGGTAACAACAACATATAGAAAGTATGGTCATTTGATTCCTAAATATAATAATAGGCATGTGGATTGTAAAGGGTAGGAAGACTTAAGGAGTTCCATACTGGGTCAGATCAATGGTCCATCTAGCCCAGTATACCATTTCCAACGGTGACAGGAATGGATGCTGTACAGGGAGAGCACTGAACCAGATCTCTCTGGAGTGACTGATCTCCTGTTAAGTACCCTTCCCTGGCATCTGCCATTATAGGTTTAGAGATGCCAGAGGAAATGTCTCCAGTCATTCTGTTCAATAACCATTAATGGATCTATAATCCATGAATTTATTCAGTCCCTTTTTGAGCCCTGGCTATGCTATCTGCTTCCGCCACCTCCTGTGGCAGTGAATTCCAAAAGTTAACAATGTGTTGAGTAAAGTACTTGCTCTTAGTTATCTGTCACTTACTAATTTCAGCAGGTGCTCCTTAGTTCTAGTATTCTGGGAGTTGGTGAACAACAGTTCCCTATTCAGTTGGTCCATTCCCTTCATGATTTTATAGACCTCTGTCCCCCTTACCCAAATTGAAGATGACTTTGAATTTTAAGATGATCCCCCAATGATTAAATCAGGGGTTGGCAGCATTTTTGACTGGAGTGCCAAAAAAACTCAACCTCAACCCACACCTTGACTTGGCATGCCAGGGGCAGATGGCTGGGAAGCTGCAAGGGGCCCTATCCTTGTTGCTGGTGGTGGGTGCATGCACGCCTCCAGGTGGATGGCAGGGGTGGTGCTGGGGTTGTAGTTTCCTGGGCCTTTCGTTGTCCATGTGCCCCAAGGTGCGCATGCAGCTGCCACTGGCCACAGCAGCAGGCAGGCTGCAAACAGCTGCACTAGGGTCCAGAGCCCTGGCTCTGTGGCCAGTGGTGGCTGCATATGTGCCTTAGGGTGCACAGTGGGGAAGGGGCCAGGGCAGCATAACCCATTGCCAGCCACAAGCCAGGCTGGGGCTCTGCAGATGGCTCACAGTGGCTTGCAGCCTCTCGGCTGCCTGCCGCAGCCACAGGACCCTGCCGCCCGCTACAGACTCCGGGTTGCTTGCAGCAGGCCTTGCAGCTTCCCTGCCACATGCTGCGAACAGCCTCAGCTCTGTGGCCAGTGGCAGCTGCCCAGAGTCCGGGCCAGTTGTGACATGCCAAGCAAAATGGCCTCGTGTGCCATGTTCTGGCTTGCATGCCAGGGGTTGCTGACCCCTGAATTAAAATTATAACACATTTATAATTTCCCATGTATGGAATCCAGTTGGTGGAAGGCTATCTTAAATTCCCCCCCTGCCTCCCCACTGCTGTGGCAGGAAAAGAAATGGCAGGGGGCAAGGGATCAGGGTTTTGTTTTTGTTTTTTTTTCTTTTTAAATCATGCAACAATATATTTTAAAAGACCTTGAATGCAAGCAGCTGGACATCTGCAGTTGCTCAGCAAAATACAGTGCTTTCTCACCAAGAGTATGCCAATGTATATGATACACACCTTGTTTTTGAAAGGCAGCATGAAGAAAAAAAAAATCTTTCTTGTAGTAATTGGGTGGCAGCAGTTTCGGAGCCACACCTACTGCCAGCCCTGCACGCAAGGTCTGGATTTTCAAAAATCTCTTCCTTTAAAAATGGGATTGAGGCACCTTTGAACATTTTATCCCAGTCTTGTTAAGTTTAGTTTAGTATTTAGTCATTTTAAACAGAAAAAAAATCTTTAAGGGTGTAAAAAGTAGAACATATGTAATGAAAATGTGAATCCAAACTCATTACAGTTTCAGGATCTCAAAATGATATTAGTCTATTTCCCTTACACAACACTTTACATATTCCCTCTATCATTCCAACTAGGACCCCTGTGCTTTGAATCTTCACAAATTTTTGAGAGCCCATTTCTTCCTAATTTATCTAGATAATCTGGATTTCCCAGGTGGCTGTGTGAATGTAGAATGCATGAATGTCCAATTAAAGATGATAATGTTTAGAAGCAGCACAAATGCATACACCACATTTTCCACTTTAAGTAATGTGAGTCAGTGGGTAATTTAGTCATACCAAGTGAATGCAGTACATTGCTCCTGTGATTAAGTGTTTGCATGTTTAATTTAGCATTGCACTTTTATGAGTATCTGTGAAAACTTCGTGTCAAACAAACTGCCCTTTATGCAAAATTATTCTTAAACTCATAAAGTGTAACATGTCAAAACACTGTCTCCATAAAAGCAATGTATGTTTTACATTACATGTAATAAAGTGCTCTAAGAATCACAGCCAATAAAGGAGCAAAGACAATCATTTATGGTAAATCTCAGGCTTGGAATGAGCCCAGTTTCCCAATCCCAAATCTTTTTCAATTAAAAACACTCCACCAGGCAAACTAGCTGGTTTCCTTTAAGTAAACTACCACTGTGCTTCTTACCTGGAGGTTTATATTATTCCAACAGGTCAGGATGATCATTTGCCAGATGAGTAACACCAGACCCAAAGTTTTCCACTGGTTCCTGTTTCCACTAGCTCTTGTGGTCTACACAGCAGTAACCGGGCAGCTGGGGAGGATGGAGCCAATAGTACTCGCCTTATTCAACATGTTTGTCACAGCTGCTCATGTGCACTATGGCATTTGTGTGGTAAATATCTGCTTTTCTAATTTTATTGCTGAGTGCAGACAAAAAATTGCTACTGATGCAGAAGACAGAGAGAGAGAAACTAATTTTAGCACACTTGGTGTTGAAGGAGGGGGCTAGGTTCTTCAGTTTTTCAGTGTATCCTTTACTGTCCAAAGTTACAAAGTCCTAAATAAAGACTCGTTTACTGCAGGCACCATGTTCCCACAAGGAAAGACACTTATGTTGCTCAAAATATGACAGAAAAATTACTGCTCTCAGGTTGAAAACTACCAGGGTCATAATCTTTGTTGATGTGTTGTTGCACATCCCCAGACTCTCTCTCTTTCCTCTAGAGGTGCACCAATATATTGGTCCATATCGTATTGGCAACGATAAAAGGAAAATTGACATTATCGGCAATTGGCTTTTTTGGCTGATGTGGCTGATAATGTCGCCATTAAATGCTGTGTGCATGTGTGCAGCCACAGCATTCACACTGCCAGCTTGGCAGCCTGGAGAGCAGTGTCCAGCTGGCAAGTCTTTGGGGGGAAGGAGCGTGATGGAGGGATGGGTGTTGGGTGGGGGGAGAAGTAGATCAAGGCCCCTGCAGTGAGGGAGGGAGTGGGGCTGGGGCAAATGCTGCCCAGCCAGGGTGGGGTGAGGCCAGGCTGGAGCCGCAGCTCGTTCAGGGGTGGGGTGTGTGCGTGTGTGGGTTGGACAGCTCCTGCTGCTGCGTGCACCTCCAAAGGAGGCACGGGGGGCATGTGCCTCCCAGATCTGTGCACAGGGCGAGGGCAGGCTGCTGCTGTGGGCTGGAGCCAGGGGCAGAACTGGCCTCTTCCTGGGGGGGGGGGGGGGGCTGAGCTTCAGGCAGGTGGCAGTGGCACTGGGAAAGGGGGGACTACAGCGAATTCTGGGGTGGCTATAGCCCCCCCCCCATAGCCTCACTCCCAGTGCTGCCACTGCCTGCCCCAAGTGCAGCCCTGGCCCAGCCCCCTCACCAGGAAGAGCCTGGTGCTACCCCCAGCCCACAGCAGGCAGCCCACCCTCGCCCCACACACAGATCTGGAGGGCAAATACCCTCCATGCCTCCCCTGGGGGTACATGCAGTGCTGGGACCTGTGCCCCTTCCCCATGCCCCACAGACAAGCTGCTCACAGCTTCATCTTGCACCCTGCCCTGGCTGGGCAGCACCTTCCCCTGCCCCAGCCCCAGCCCCAGCCCCACTCCCTCCCCCACCACAGGGGTCTCAATCCGCACCCCCCCCCAACAGACTTACCAGCCGGATGCTGTTATCCAAGCTGCCAGGCTGTATATTGGCAATCAGATTGGTATTGGCCAATATGGCTTGTTAATAATTGAGAAGCAGTATAGGCCCAAAAAATCTTTAGCGGTGCACCCCTACTTTCTCCTTACCTAGAGAATTACTCGAATCAAATCAAGAAGTTGCAATGAAGAAAAGCATTAATAAAAATAATTTTAAATATGCAAGCTAAGCCACAGTCCATTATGTACTTTCCTCTCTTCGCTACCACCACACTACATATTAGATGTACCAATGCCATAATTCTGTGTAAAGTACAGGGATCTTTTAAGTTTTCAGATTACATGAGTATAATTTTGTTATTTACTACCTTCTGACTTAATTATCAAATTAATTCTCTCTCAGCATTTTATCTTATAAAATAAATTCTTAGAGCATGCTGTAATTGGATTTTCCTTGCAGAGATGTCTCATATAGCAGAAATTTCATTTAGTAGGTATTTGACTGACATCTGTTTCGTTAAGAGCTGTTGTTGAGCTTTACAGGGGCTCTTTGCTCCTTGCCTTAAAAAGGCAGCCCCTTTTCAGCATGTGGATGCAAATCCTGTAGCAGATTTTAAGAGAAATATCAATGCAGGCCCAAATTGTATAGATCAGAATCATTTGGACCAAGTGCTCGTGGTAGAAATAACCCAAATTTTACTAACATTTTATGACATTTCTTTGACCTTTGGTCAGCACTGGCTTAATCTTTCACCAGTACATTGCATGGGGAATTTAAAATCAAAACTCACTTGTCTTAATGGGTATAGTTCTTCAAGTAAATTCCCTCAGGGAATAAGAGCAGTGACTTTGAATTCTGATGCTTGTATTATGTTTTTAATCAACACTCAAACCTCTGATTTATTTTTAGGTGAGACAGTTGAGTGACTATTTCAACATTTACACCTTTTCCTTAAAGAAACGCATTTGAGGATGAAGTCTTCGCTGTGACCAGGACATGAAACGCTACCATGGGGCTTCTTAGGAGCATTTATCTGATAAACGGTGCAATTCCATTGATTAAAATATTGAACTATAATGGACCAAATATTCAAAACCCTGGAATACTGAGCTATGGAGCAGGGTTTTTAATATAAGAGAATTCTAGTTGAGAAATTAAACTCTTAGTCACTCTGCTGCTAACTTAACTTTTCTACCTATTCAGACCAAAGCACTTCCTTATTTAAGTCCTTACTCCTCCTCTTGTTTGCTCAGGGCAATGGGGGCCACCCTTCTTATCAGGCATGCCACAGAATTAGCCCCACACCCTCCCTGAGGGCACTCCAGTCCCCTTCCTTTGTCCAAACTGCTGCTCTGCTTTCTGCTCCCTACTCTCTGCTCCATGATCAATCTCCTAATCTGCTTTCTGCCCTCTACTCCCTGCCTGATCTACTCCTTTGCCTTCAGCTTCCTGCCCTATCTGTTACTGTACTGCCTGATTCTCCCCCCCTCCCCCTCCCCCTCCCGATCTGTCATGTGCCACACACAGGCTAGCCATGCTACCTGTGACAAAGTGCCACAGATTGGCCATCTGTGGCTCAAGGTATCATGTTTCAACTTCTTTGTTTGTACCTCCAAAGTCATGCACACATCACCCTTAATTTAAGTAATTTAAATTGAAGCAGTGCCTTCTTTTTATCCTAGTATGTTCCTCAATGAAACCACATTTAATGTCAACTAGATATCCTTCCTCCCCACTCACATCTCCATGCCTGCTTCGCTGATGCCCCATTTATATGGATTTCCTGACACGAGAGCCACAATCCATGTCTGTTTCCCTCGCCAAGTTTAACTTCTCTCACATTACCCAAAAGGTTAACCCTGGTGCAATGTCTGCTCTCTCTCACATTCACTAGTATAGAAGAGATGAGATCAGGAAATTAATTACAACCCAACCAAAACCCTCCCAATCCCATACCCTTTTTCTTGTCTCCCAGTAAGCCTGGTCTAATGTATGTCTATCAGGCCACAGGTTCCACATGTCAGCAATTGTCTTTATATCTTTTGTAGCAGACAGAATCAGTACTTAACTAAGTAAACAAGCATTTTATCCCATTATAAGAGAATATAAGAATAAATTTGTCCACCACAAACTTTTGAAGATTCTTTAATCTCACTGTTAAGATAAAACGCAGCTGGTAACTGGGCATATGCATCTCAGAGCCACAAAGCAAGTAGTAAAAAGTGAGCCAGTCACATTTTGTGTCAGTTAACCAATCCTGTTTTTTTGGCTGCAGCGCTTGGAAGAAATTGGTTTGTGGTTCAAATGTCAGTCCGTGTACACTCTAATAGTAGATGGCTTGACCTGTTTTTCAGACCTAGATCATTCCTAACAGGTACTCTCTCACAAAGTGATATAACCTGCATGTGACCCCAAAGGGCAAGTTTGAGTCCAGTTTTCTCATCCTCCACAGGGAAATGTCTCATTATCTTTATAACAACAGAAATTAGGTATTAGCAATGATGAAAAAATCCAAGTATATTACATATTTTGATTAGGCTTTTCTTATCAATCTGTCATATCAGAATCAGCAAGAGTCCAGGATAGTAGAGATAGTCTGACTTTAGCCAAAGAGCACAAAGCTTTCTATAATCCCAAATTTTGATGTTGTTTGGGTTCCAGCAGTCTGTATTTGTAGATTTGGAAGCCAGGGGTTCTAGTATCATCTATTTATGAGTTTGCAGTTTATCTGGCCAGTGTGCCATGGTTGAATCAGTGACTTGGTTAAACTTATTCTTTAAGTGTATGGAATGACAAATCCGGTTCCTTCCAAATCTGCATGGAGATAAAAGATGCTGGGTTGATTGCCTCAGGGCTTTTTTGAAGACTAAGGAACTACTGGGTGTCCAGAACAGGATTCCAATGATGCCTGAAGCCACCCCTGCTAGATTAACCCTAGATCAAAAGGTTATTTAATGAGAGATGCAAGAAAGGCACCCTGTAATTAATAAACTGAAGTTTGACAGTTTAATTTGGACTACATCTGAAGTTTCATTCTTTGACAGAATTGTATACTAAATTCAAATACTATATACACTAGACTATATTCCTCTTACCTGCTTTGATACCTATATTTATTTTTGAAAATTTCTGGAATATAATAGGAAATATCTAAAAAATACTTTTGTAAATGAAAAGCAGGTTGTACTTTACTCCAAGTACAGTATTTGAAGTGTAGGTTAAAAGCCTACGTGCTTCCTTTTTATTTATAAACAGTTGGAAATGTGTGCGCATAGAATGGCTTCGTTAGGTGTTTTGTATTTTAGTGAACTATTCCAAGGTACACGGATAGAAAACTTGAAATGCCAGAAGCTGTTTTATCTATAAAATAAACATTTTATAGATAAACGCATGCCACACATTTGTAATATAAATGAATTTCTTATAGTATTGTTTAGTGTGGAATGTAATATATACAACTGTTATGTCCACTATTTTTTTAATCAATGAGATTTGTCAGATATAAGTTGAAATATAAATGTGGATAATGTATTCTACATTGCATTGTACAATGAAATATACTGCATTGTCAGAAGATGTTGGGGAAAATAAATCAACTGTGATTCAACAAAACAGAATAAAATGTCTTTTGTTCAAAGGACAGCATGATCACTGATGGACTTTTTTGCAAAGTCTGCTGAGAATTATGGAGAAGAAAAATTGGTTTCCCTTCAATAAATGCCTTTTCCCCCATTCATCTGTGCTATACATGGTAATTTTCACAATCATTTTCAAATGAAAATGTGATTGAAATGTACATGTTTTTCATTGTACAGCATAAAACAGCAGAGATTTGCTCACTCACTTTTCCAGTGAAAGGCATCTATCAAAAGAATGAGCTCGCTGAAGCAATTCACTTATGGTTGGACAGTGGGGTCATTCAGGTTTCTGTCCACCTTTTTGGCTTTAAGTTCTCCTTTCCCACTGAAATCTGCTCATCTAAGAATCTCTGTGGGTGCTTTGTGCACATTCTGAACTGTCCTCATGCTGAGGGTTCGAAGCAATCACACAGCTTCAGAAAAGAAAAAGGCAAACCTCTAAGCAGAGGTCAGGAATGATTTAGATTCAATCCTTTGCTCTTCTGAGAAGGAAAGCATACACTTACAGCCCTATTCCTCGAGGCTTAGACCAAGTATTAGAAGAACATTTCCTACAGCACACCAATGCTATGAACAGACACTGCACTTGTCCCTGGACAAATTATGCCTGTGTTTGTTCTGGAACAGCAATATCCTGGAATCAGTGTATACGCACATTGCCCTTCTGATCAGGGATTAGTGAGCAGCTGAATGCTATCCACTTTTCTGCCATTGATTCAATGACATAATTGCAGGATAACAGTTCAGATACACTTTGCAGTGTCTCAGGATAAACCGTTAGTACTTCTTATCCCATGAACTTTTTACGATTTATCCTGGGACAAAGGACACGGATATCTGAATGACTGCATTTTGTCCTGGGATAATATGCCTCATCCCAGAACAAATGCAACATCTGTTTGTAGTCTGAGTCAGAGCCATGGAGTTGGCTTTGATGTATTCCTGTACACAAAGCAAGTATTTCTGTTGTCAATGTAAATAATTTTTAGATGTTGAAGTCTTAATGCTAAGCCTCTCCATCAAAGGTCCATTTGGATCTTCTCTATCTTTCTTGCACTATTAGCATTCCCTTTTTGGACCTTCTCTGCACCTGCTAGTTTCTTCAAATGTTGCTGTTGCTTTTCCTCCAAACCCAAACTAGACATTTAGCACTCTAAGATTGGAAAGATTTGACCAAAAAGACGAATCATAATTTTTTTTTTTGTGTTTTCATTCATCTTATTGTATGATCTGTGGAAGAATGATACAATCACTGTGTTCTTGAAAAGCATTTCCTACATACATTAAGTAAATGAACTGTATTTTGTTTTAAACTGTTTGCCTTTTCTTCTCTTCTCCGACAGGTGATTAATGATTTTTGTTTAATATATATTTAAAAACAGAAATGTACCAATTTAAACTCCTTTGAATAGTCTGTAGAGTTAGACAGATTTTAACATATATTTTTTTATTAAATATGTAAAAAGATAAACGCAAGTCAAGTTATTCACATATTCAGAGACAAAAAAAAATCTACTCTACCATGCGACAATTTGTGGGTAATGTAAAATGATACCAATACATCTGAATAAGACTTTTTGCATCTATTATGTCATTACTTATCTATTTATAATTAACAATACATATGTTTACATTCCTTTCAGTTTACATTTAATATATAACCAAAGCTTTATGGTGTGCTATTTAGTAAAAGTAATTACAAATGCATATTAAAACCATAACGGAATAATGGGGTTACTCACCATGGAGGGAGGTGAACTCTTTCCCCTTCCAGAGTATCTCTCCCCTCAGCACAACTGAATCTCAACTCCTTGAGAGGATAACTTACCACCCCTGCAATTTATGATCCAAAGCAGTGAAAGTGCTATACTATATAGATACTATAAGGTGAGGAGAAAAGGCAGATTTTGTTGTACTTCTGATTGAAAGAAGTAGAGCAGGGTTCCCTTGCTGAGAACCATTTTGAGAGGGGGAAAAAATCTGAAGCTTTGGAAAGCAAAGCACTTTTTTCCTTCAGTGCTCTCCAATGCTGCTTCTTTAGAAACAGAAAGATGGTGGGACTGTATCAGTGACCATGATCTGCTACTGATGAACAACAGCGTATGGTCAGATCCTGAATTCTTTACCCACCAGAAACTGCAGAGAACATAATAGGATATTTGGAAAAGGAAACAAAAACAAGGCTATTGAATTCTGTCTGTGAATACATTTATATATCTTTTTAGAAAGTTCTCCTTTAAAATTTCTTTACGTAGAAGATTCTAATTGAAACCAAACAAGTCAATTAAACCAAAAATAGTAACAAGTGTTAGATTTCAGGGTACAACACTTAGGAATTGTGGGAGTAATGCTGAGGGCAGAGCCAGAAGACTTTAAAACCCACTGGACTGCTGCAAAAGCTAAGGGTACAACTGAGGAAATAGTAAAACCTGTTCCAACATTTGATAGCACTGGCTGAGGTGTGACACCCTGTAGGAGAGAGATCTCATGTTTAAAGTAGAGCCACTTTGCTGCAAAAGATTTTATTTTCAAATCTGTTTTAAAGTAAACATTTGATACAACTGTCAATTTAGACGTGGAGCTTAATCAGTAAAGTAACTCTATAAAGATTTGAAAAAGGAGAAACCACTCCAAAGATTTAATTCGTTTTTTCAGTGACCTTAGTTTGGGATGTAACTTCCTTGTGCCTGCCGAATCAAATAACCAGAGTGGTAAATTAACACTTAAGAGATAAAGGGCTTGGAAATCAAGTGACAGAAGCCAGGAAGCCCAAGTGTAAAAGAAAGGTGATGAAGAAACAAACTAAAATGTACAATCGTAAGATTAGAAGTACAGAATGTTCTGTAATCAATGGCTTGCTGTAGGAACACCTTTGGGACTGAGTCAGGTTCAGATTTGCAGCATGCCAGCCTACTGAACTGTTTTAGTCTCTTGCAGGTGGTTCCCTACTAATGTAGTCTTTATACACATCAGGGCTTCCAACTGATGCACCAAGTCTGACGCATCTAAGGGAAAAATTGGTCTTCAATCAGTATTCAGATCATTTAATGTTTAAAGGGAGAATTGCTTAAAGGATTCTAGGGCTAGTTCTTTAGCAGGCTTGCTGCTAGTGTTTGGACATGCCTAGCCCTAGTCACGACATTTTCATGTTCTGTATATGGATGGCTGAGGAGAGGATGGAGACTGGGAAAAAGGAACTCCCACCGATGTGATCCTCACTTGTAAGGGTGAGAGGCAGAATGCAAGGCCAGAGATGATGTTCTGCAGGTGCAGTTTTGGTGGGGAAAAGATTTGTCTCCTGAATCAGCAGTGAGCTCTGTAGATAAGGAGCTGAAGCAGGAGAAAGAGAAAAATAAATAGATGACCTTAAGAAGGAAGAAGCAGGGAAACTGAAAGGACTTTCAAACAGTTAAGTGGACATGTATCTTCCGGAAATAGAAACACATCGTGCAGCTTTCTAACATGCTTTGGTGTAGAAAACACTCAAGGATTTTTAAAATCTTTACTAAGGAAAATGTTGCCTTGTCTTTTGTTTTATAACTACAGGATGGGAACAATGCAAGTAACATAAGCTTTCCCCCTCCACAATACACCTCATCATGATAGCTTAAATATCACTTCTACTGTCTCCTTTTTTCCAATTACCTGACCAAATTTTTGCTCCAAGGCAGATGTACTTGAAAGAACCAAGTGAGATGCACATCTAGTGGTATAGTACTTCTCGCCACAAGGGATGTCATAAATACGGTAGAACAAATTACAAATGTGTCATACTTACGACAAAAGAAAAAAAATAAATATATATATTTTTAAAGAGCAGAACAAATCTCAAGCAGCCAAGTGGTGAAGTTGCAGTGATGTACAGTAGGTGATGTAGCCCTACAACCTCTTGGGTAGATACACTGAAAGGAGACTTCTGCAAAATGCATCTTGGCAAAGTATGGGTACAGAATGCAGTGGTTGGCTGGCACTCACTATGGTACATAAACGTTAATGGCAGACTGGGAGTGACTGGTTTCAAGTTTGAGGCCACACATGTTCCATTCTCCAGAAGAAAGTTCCCACACAAAATGAAAAATGTCAAAGATGTTGGACGGGTCAGTACTCTTCCTGCTGTGGGGGCTGTTCATGAACCTGCTCTTCACCTTCATGCTCTTCTGTGTGGCTCTCCTGCAAGTTAAAAAAAACCAACCTGCTTTAATGTTAATGTTAGCTGGAATATGGTTTGGTACTAATTTTCATTCAAGTATGAAGACAACAGGTAGCTTTCATTTCAAGCCTGCCAAGGCAATACATCCTTTCTTGGACATGCTAGCACTAGCCTTTCCTTTCATCTCTATCCAACTGAGACAATAAGTCCTTTCATGAAATCACTGCGTTTGATTTGCTGAGCTATTTCACAAGTACGTCTATTTCACAAGTACGTCTAATACCGTAGAATGAAATCTTGGACACTGCAGGGGCATTACAATATCTGCTGCCACTAGTTGTCCCTGTGGAACCAAACGTCCACACACATCTGGATGTGTCCTACATGTACTGGTTTTAGGAGAAATTTGGGCCAGACGCAGATGTTCCATTTGTGCTGGGAGAAGCCCTGGGGCAATCCTGTACAGGAAAATTAACCCCTCTCCTGCCAATCAGCCTCCTGATGGTGCGTGAATTCTTTTGCAGTGAAGGGGGTTCTCCCCATGAAGGAATGCCCCTGCTGTACCCCCCATTGCTGTGGGTTGACCCAGAGAAGTGTGGGGTGAGGCAGGCTGCTCTGGGTCAGCCCAGAATAGTGCAAGGAGCAGTAACTATTCTCCCGCAGTGGGAACCAAGGGCATTCTCTTGGGGCTTTTGGAGACATCTGTGGCAGTTGCTGCTTTTCAATAGCTGCCAACTGCCAGGAAGGGGAGAGGGTAGGCAGCCAATTAATGAGTGGGCCAGGGAGCAGCTCTGTCATGCCTCCTGGCTGAAGAGCTGGCATTGAAGCTTTTTAGCCAAGGGTCTGGAATACATGAATGCTCCAGCTCCTGGGCTATTTTTCAACCAGTAAGACTTCTTACGTGTAGAAATGAATGTTTATATGTGGCCTTAGCAAGCATTTCCCCAAGACAGCTCATAATATTTTGGGTGAGGTCCACACCTCAACTTTGATGTGCCTTCCTTAGGGTTAGCTACTACTACTAGCAGATCTGGCTTTAATCTCAAGTTTCCTTTTAAATACAATATTCCTGCTTCCTGCACAAATGCACAAGTAGACAGATTTCTTTGCTTCCACTTCCCTTTACAACTTAAGTGCTTATTAGTATCCTTTCATTTTAAAAACGGGGCTTAGCCTACCAGAACAGACAAGGTACAACATGCTATCAAATGCTCTTACAAATAAAAGAAATAGTCTCATGTTTAAAGCTGGGTACACTTCAGAAAAATCTCAATTTTTATATTTCCGTAAGTCAGGGGTTTTCAACCTTTTTTAGACTAAGTATCCCCAGTGGCCAGACGCTGGGGGGTGGGTAGATTGGGGGCGGGGGGGGGGGGGGGGAAGGGTAGCATGTGGCCAAATGCCAAGGGTGGGGGGTGCAGGTGCATGGCCGGACATGGAGCAGGGAGGTGGGGACGGTGCACGGGTGGGCAGGGACAGGCAGGGACGGAGTGCCACCACCTCCCAGGAGCAGGGCAGGGGTGGGGCAGGGAAGCTCACTGGGTTGGTGTGAGGGCAGCGGCACCCCTCTGTGGGGCGGTGAAGCTCACCAGGCTGGTGAGTGGTGGCGGTGGCCACCGCATGTTAGCTTCCCCGCCCTGCAAAGGGGTGCCACTGCCTTCACCCTGCCCTGGCCCTGCTCCTGGTAGGTGGCGGGGCTCTGTCCCTGTCCACCCAGGTGTACCTCCTAGGACTGGTCCAAGTACCCCCAGGGATACACATACCTCTGGTTGGCAACCCCAGCCATAAGTGATTCAGTCATGAATCTACTAATCCAAATAAAAGTTTTTAAAGATACCTCAACTTCATCCATTTATTTAGTCTATAAAATGTGCTTCCAGATTCATCAAGCAAAAGTATATCTTTTTTCTGATGTGGAACTTGTTATTTATTGAATCCAGTGGTTTGTATCACAGACAAAATTCTGACACAACATCACTGCAGACTATCATTGATGCCATATAGTTATAATTCATTATATACAAGGATGCTTCAAACTATACCCTCTTATCAGGAAGATTAATCTCAGATCTTACAGGATCAGCAGTGTTCCTTAAATTGTAGATATTAAGTTTAGTGTTTTTATAATTTAGGTGTCCCTGAACAGATATTTTTGATGGGTTTAGCAGGTATTTGAACTCAAGAGATAAATCCTAACTCACACCTTCCATGTTCCTATCAACTCTCATTGTATTAATAGTTATGCACAATGCATTCCATCATCATTACAGAAGGTGATTTTACTGAAAGGATCTTACATAGCTGGTGCCTCTGCCCTAGATTAGTGATATCCAGCTGGAAATGACTGAGAGGAAAAGCACTTGAATGGCAGCTCAGCAATGTCTTATTAAAATCAATACATCTGCAGGATCTGCTGTCTCCAGGCAATTTTTGTTAGAAACGGTTGGTGTAAACACCATTCTCTAGAAATGACATCGCTAATATCTTAAAAGTTAGAAGCTGTATGTGCATGTGTGGAGAGAAGGAAGGGTAGGGAAAATAGAAGAGAGAGAATATAAAGCTTCTGAGGATAATTCAGAACAGTTATGCAATAAACAGTGGTTCCCTTCTGCCAATAAAATATAAAAGGGGGGGGGGGGAGGGAGGCCTTTTATATTTTGTGCAAGATTTGAAATGTTAACCTGTATCCAGACATGGGAAGAGTAGGCAAAATCCAAAGTGCATCATCCATCATTTACGAAGCCACATGAAAACAATTTTCAGGCAGATGCCCCATGTTAGTCAGCAGAATTGCAGCTTAACACTTGAGGGTCCCATGGGAGGAATGGCCTCATTATATATTACACTATGGCTTTTAGCATAATATGTAACAGCCCATTGCCATAGATGTGATTTTAAGGGTTCAAGATTTGTAAAGACCTTAAGGAGTGGATTCCCCCCAACAAGCAATCCAGATGTACCAGATAACCATCTCAGCTTTCTCCATTTGACTACATTTGTAAAAACCATCTTCTCTAAGAATGGTTCCTTGGAGGAAAACAAAACAAACCCCAAATCAAGCTATTCATGCAAGTCAAAATTTGGTCACTTGTGACTGCACTTGTGATAAGTAACTTCTCTGGGAGTCATCCACATGTGCAAGTTTTCCAAAAAGCATTTATGAACAGATACACTCATACTGTTCTTAAAGGGCAAGCACAAGCTTATATTTTGCATGTGCTGGGGAAGGCCTCAAACCATGATTCTAAATAAAAGTGCCAGAAGTTTGTTATAGCTTATTCTTAAAAAAATTTAGAGATGAATCTGATAGGTTTCTCAAATAATATATTCTGTAGAAAGTGCTCCATAAAACCTACTGGATTTAAGAGGATGCCCTTTATCTAAGCATTCTAAACCACTTCATGTAGAAAACCAATAGCACAAGTAAAAACACATTGGCTGCCTCCACACGAGCGTGGATGTTTGGTTCCCTAGAGACAACTAGCAGTGGTATACCTTGTGCTGCCTCTAACTGTTCCCAAGGAATGCCTGCGCCACATGCCCTCTGGCACACAGCGGGTTACCCCAGGTGGCAGTAGCAGCAATCCTCTCGCTCAGAGCCTTGCTGGCACCTGGAGCATGGCTCCAGCTGGCCAGGCTCTGGTTTTGAGTAGCATGCGCTGCCCCTGTGTGCACAACTCTGCTTTTTTTTTGCACAGGATTTTTTGACCCTTGGATATCCACAGGTCAACCCCCCACCCCACCGCGCTGCTCCCTTGCAGCATGGAGAACAGCTGAATGTGTAGTATGTGGTGCTGCAGGTGCATACTTCACGGCCACGCTTGTCTGGACACGGCCATTATGTTTTGGTTAGGCATTTCCATAGGTGGTCCATTAACTGTTGTGAGAGGTGAGCTCCAGTCCCGAGAGCTACCAATTCATATTTTTTCTCAAGTTTAATAAAAGAGACACAATTAGTGTAACCCGGAATCTGTCCCTGAGCAAGAGCAGCTGATATGTGCAAACAGAACGTGATCTTTATCAAAACCACAGGGGATACCCACCACATCATAGTTAGACTGAACCAGAGCATATGAACGACCCTAGAAGGTTATTGAGGAAATGAACTGAAAAACTGAAGTCAGCAGTATTTCAAGCACATAGCCTTTGTCAGGAATGATTTGTGAAATTTGTTCAACCTATAATCTTTTTCTCAGTAGAGCAGGATAGTCAGAATGTTGGTGATGCTTGTAACATGAAGTGAACCTTCCTTTGCTTTACTGACAGCCCCTGCCTTTACCTCTCTCATTAGTTGTTTGGGGCTTTCTGGACCAGAGGTTAAAAGTCAAAGGTGGATTAGCAAGAACTCATTAGCAGAAACAATGGAGCTCCTTGTGGCTGTGGAAGTTGGGACTATTTTCCATTTAGGGCTTGAGAAAACCTAACTGCTATTACCCTGGGATTAACCTACAAACTATTCAGATATTGAGAGCTACACAGATTGGTTACAAGGACAGAAAAAAAACCCAGAACTCAGGGACAAGGCAAGTAAAGGAAAAAAGGAGAAAATAAAGAAGGAAAGAATAGGCAAGAGATGCTGCTTTCCCTCCCATATGATCAAAGGAAGGCCTAGACCTCTGGCTCCAAGTGCCAAGGCACTTGTGCCTTGCTACTGAGCATCATTCTGCTAACGAAGAAAGATGTTCAATAAAACCAGGGATCTTATTCTTCCATAGCAGGAAATGAGTAACTCAATAGAAACGTCCTCAGTGAAAGATTTTTGTATCCAGATGTGGGAAACTAGGGCTTTAGTGTTGAGACAATACACATGGAGTCTGGCTGGAACAGACTTTGGGTGAGAGCATGTTGCATATGGTAAATGTCAAAGAGCAGCAATTTATTTGTGACATTTCCAGTAAGGAGGGAGAAAGGGAACCAGATAAAGGATCTCAGAGCTGTCGACTGAGGTAAGATGCATGTTGTAATGTGTTTTGCCAATAATGAACATTATATGAAAAAAAATGCTGCAACAAATACATTCCTTGACTGGGAAGTCACTTAATGTTTAAGCCAACAAATAGACAAACATGGTAGGGAAGCTGGGGGAGAGGGGATTTCTTTGGCTTTCCTTTACAAACAAATCTCTGTTCTTGAATATAGCAGACATTTCCTTCAATCATTATATACACGTAGGCCTTTTTGTCTGTACTCATGTGTCTGGCCAGAGATTTTCCTTTTTACCTACAAAGAAGCCCTGCTGCCTCATTCCTTCTTGCCAGTTTTGAGTGCTTCCATCAAGATTGTAAGTACAATTTAAGCTTCCAATAATATTTCCAAACCTGCACAAGTTAGTAGCTAGTATAGCCCTATTTCTAATGACTGAATAATCTTACCTAAGTACAACTTCCCTAAAATATATCTTTTGGCAAAAGATGCTACGTAAAACACCATGGCACCATGGTGTTACTGAGAGATTAGGCTAATGTTAATACATCCTGGAACCAAAGCTATAGTCCACTGAAGACTAAGGGGTCAATCTTCAGAGCAGCGTACATAGGGATTTAGCTGGCATGAACAGTAGTAGTTCAGTTAAATCCCTATTGAATCATCACCCCTGAATATATCTGAGGAATTCAGCCAGTACGCTCCCTGTCAGATCTCTTCTTCTTGCTCTATTAAGTGTCTATAGTGCTATGTCTAGGATGCAAGTGAGATACTTGCTTAATCTTGCTGACAAGACATTTCTGAAAAACTGAGAGACTGAAAAGGGCAGAGGTTTATTGGGGTTTGTATACTGAAGAATTTTGCCTATAGCAACAGGATGAAAATACTAAAATATTATTTTCTATAATTACTATAAAAAGTATTTTAGTCTGCTCCTTGCATTAAAAATAGTAGTATAGTGAGTACAGTATGCCTGTCTGCAAGTCTCTCAACACAACATGTATATTACAACAAATTAATATAGTTCTTTAATTAGGAATCCCTCTACACTTACACTATGTTATACTTTATCACTTCCCCCTCTATTTCAGATTAGTTCTTCAAAATTAGGGAGTATAAAACCTATGCAACTGAAATAAAAAGCTACCAGATCCTTTAGTCTATTCATAAACAGCAAAAAGCAGTCTGGTTTCTAAATGCAACATTTTATTTTACTGTATTGCCATTTAAGCAAAGAAAGCTATGACAGTTTCTAACATCAGTATGAATGGTGACCTACATACAGATTTTGATCCAACACCAGAATATCTTGAACTTACATGTTCTTCTGAAGCATAAAGGACTTCCATTAGCCGTTGGACAAGGTCGTTATTTTCCTGCCCATGTTCTTGGCAGAGAAGTTCAATCTCCCTTAATTTTCCAAAGTAGAAGTCCCTTTCCTTCTCCACACCTTCGAGTGCAAGTTTTAATGTATGTACCTGTTGATAAAAGACACCAGTTCCAATAACTGAATCATGGAGCACCATCTGCAAAATGCGCTGTAAACAAAACTTAATCACAATCCAGAACAGGACATTCCAACAATCTTACTCTAAAATTCTAAACTTAAGGTGACATTAGTGCTTGATATGGGTGCCATACTGTTCAAATTCCTGCCCACAGAGGCATGGAGGGAAAGCAATGCAGGTTTCTTTAATTCTCCTTCAATGCACCTCAACTGTCACCTGGAGGAATCACTTCTACTTGCTCTTCTGAGGCAACACTAAGAAACAGCAAATTAAAATAACAGGGTGACTTCTGGATTCATGATTACTTTCCTGACCTCTACTGAGGTTGCCAGGAGTAGTGAACTGTGGTTTTTGTGATGGCAATAATTCTTAAAGAGAACATTTCCACTTTGCCCTAATCCATGTACATTTGTTGGATGTATTGGTTGGCCTACAACGTATCCTTTCCCAAAAATATTTAGCATGTACACAAAACTAGAAAATGTACCATAGGGAAATAAGGGACATAATCTTGCCAGGGTAAGGGAATGCCTAGAGGATCGGAAATATTTTTCACTTCAAGCTCAAATACTGTTGTGCAGCTACTTGCATTTTTTTCAGTGCTTTTGCTACACTGAAACTGGAGTTCAGAGAGCTTATGTTAAAGTAAAATGCCAGCAAATATTCGTGGCGGGGGAGGGGTTCTGAAATACTAGTACAGGCACTCCTCACTTAACGACCGAGTTCCGTTCCTGCGACTAGGTCGTTAAGCGAATTGGTCAATAAGCGAGGAGCCGCCCCTTGATACCGCGTGCCTTGGCTTGAGACGCTGTGCTGCCGTTTCCACAATACGTTTCGTACAATACCGACTGCTCGGAGAGCTGGTCATAAGTCCGCGCGGTCATTAAACAGGTAGGTTGTTAAGTTAGGAGTACCTGTATACAGGTGGTTAATCACCAAGTGGAGTACCTCAGGGTCTGCTCAAAATTCAGAGCACCTTTCTGAACAGATACGCATGCATGTTAATCTTGTTTCAAACTGCATCTTGCCAGCTCTGGTTCACCACTACACTTGTTGCTGGAGCTAAGCACTCACAGAACACTCTGACTATTGAAAGGAAGCGTTTCACGTCAACTAGAAAGGAGATCTCAAATATTTTAAAATTAATTCTGTGGAGAAAAAGCATGTAAATAATGATAGATTTACATATACTGCAGCTAGGATAGGCTGCTGGCGCTTTACTGGGTTATTAATGAGGGGGCAGCAACGTAATAGCAGCAGTAGATGACCAAAGATAATATTGCCAAATGGTAAATCCAGGATCCCAGATTTCATTCAGTTCAGGATGTACTGAAGGTCAGGAATTTTACAGAAAACATTTCTTTCCTGTAAAAATAGGTTGAACTGACAGTTTGTGACATGGATAACAGTGTAAATCAACTGCCACAAATTACAATGGGGTTCTAAGTTCCCTCTTGGTTGCCTGCTCTTCTAGAATGCAAGTGTTTTTTTCTCCACTACTTAAAGTACCCCAACAACAGCCCAAGCAACCATTTGACAGGTTAGAAAATTCTCTTCATTCCCTGGTTTCTTAACTTGCAAGATAACACTGTTTTTGATCTCTTTTCTGATGACAGGGGGTGTAAACTAAGGTGACATCAGGTTTCAAGCCTCTTCCCTTCCTTTTAATCTTAAAACTAGAAACAGCAAAGCCTAAAAAAAGGTGTGTTATTTAAAATAATCTATACACAAGCCTCTTTTACCTAAAAGCTTGCTATCCCCATGGACGCTCAGGGAGGCTAAAATGCTTCAGACCCAGGTGCGGGGTCTGTCTGTGTCAGCTTGTTCTTTGGGAACAGATTCCTAACAACTGCTTCCCATCTGGACAGAGTAAGAGTTTTAAAAAACTGTTTCCAGACCTCTTAGTCTGTTCCAAGCCATTTTTAAGTTTCAGTCAAGAGTTACACAGTTGATTTCCTAAGGCTCCTTCAGAGCCAATAGCTCAGGTCTTGCCTCACTCTCTTGATCTGTTTGCCAGGAGGTGTTTTGTATGACTCCATAGTTTCACATTTCTTTTGTACTTCCTAGCAGGCTTGCTACTAACCTAGCCTATACATGCATATAACACATGAAGCCTATAAAATCACAGCGTAAACGTTCCAATACGCCAGTCACATACAGCTTTCTAAAATGATATCCGCCCCCTGTCCTCTATGTCTGCAGTGACAGGAATCTGCATGCTACCATCTTCACTTTATGTTTTTAGATAAAAGATGACTAAACAAGTATCAAGGCATGGCATGTTAATTTCTGTGCTTTAGTTTGTCAAATAGCAGTGCACCTCTCTGATGCACAAGTTTAAACTAATTAAAGTTTTTATTAGTGGACTTTCTGCTGATGATACATAGATAGAATACTCGTCAGATCACACAACCAAAACAGAGATTAGTTACAATCCAGACTCATAAGGTTGCCTACCAACAGTCACAATGTTCGCTCTTCTCAGACTCTAATCACTTGGACCATTTTAAGAGAAACTTCTAATTTAATGGTTTCTGACAACATTATTCATCATGAAAACAAAGTAAGCTTGCTATATTTAATATGAATGCTTCTCACTAAGTGACACTATGGTTATATAAAAAATGCAGACAGTCTCAGCAATTAATATCTTCCAATTTACATTGTATGTCTAATGTAATACATCAAAGGTCTCAATCTTTTTTTTATTCTGCAAGACACACAAGGGCTTAAAAACTATCCCCAATATTCTGCATATAAAACATATCCCACAAAATTTTGCATCCACAAAGGAATGTGGAAATCATAGAAAATTAGCTGCGTCTTAAAATCCTCCAAGGATGGAGAGTCCACAATCTCTCTGGGTAACCTGTTCCAGTGTTTTACCACCCTCCTAGTGAGAAAGCTTTTCCAAATATCTAACCTAAACTTCCTTTGCTGCAACTTGAAATTTTGCTCATTGACTAATTTACTGGTTGTGAACTAGGTATGTAAAGGGATTAAGGGTAGCCTTTGCTTCTTGAGAATCTGAAGGGGTACGGGGGAAATTGTTGTAGGCTTTTCTAGACACAAGCTCACACACATATATTGACTGTACTCTAACTGGGGGCAACATGAACCTACCTTTACAGCTCATTGAAGCAGAGATTTCCTGGCTTGGAACTGAGTGCTATGTGCACAATATACACTAGGTCTTATCAGCACATAGTGAGGTGCCAGACAAATAAAGTCAGTATTAAAAGAACTGCGTTAGCAGAAAAAGCACAATCTCTTTAAAAATAGTTTGATGCAAGATTGTCATCTGGACAGTAACTACTACTTTCTCTACATATATCAAAATAGATTTAAAATAATCCATACTGGCTCCCCTCAAAATTACTAATTTGTGTATGGTCTACGGGATCTTTATATATAGACATTTGTTAACAAATATGTCCATGCCAAATAGGACAGTGACTTAAGCAGCAAAGTGTTTAAGATCTTAACATTTGAGTAGAAATTTTAAAATCAAAATTGCTGAACACTCAGTTACCACTAATGTCAGGAGACACTACTGGAAACTCTTAGAGGTCAGGGGGGAAAAAGTCAGGTCACATTTGGGATCCCAATCAAATTTCATTATTTAGTTCGTGTCTGGAAATCACACATATAATACATAAAGTGTGAGTCCTACTCTTCATTTTCCCTGCATACAGTAACCTAGAAGAGATGACTTACAGATCAGTTAATTCTATACTTATTTTTTACTACTTTCAGTAACAATTTTACACAACTTAATTTAACTTTTTACAGTAACAATCAAAGGGTCCAATCATAATTTAGGGCCTACTGTGCTTGGCACTGCTCAAATGGATACACTACCTCTGCCTCAAGGAATTGGACACATGTAATGAAACATTATACTGGGTTCCCCTCAAACACACACGTCACCTGCAGTCTGTTTCAACAATGCACAGAGATGTCCTAGTTTCTGTATTAGCGAGAAATGGAAAGTAACCACATACCAAAATGTGAAATTCTATCACTAAAATTCAAAGTCAGTAATACCAGAAGCCAGGATGGAGCAGCAGCAGCAGCCAGAAAATGGGCTTTCATGCTCCAAAGAATCCTGATCAATTGCAGAGGCAAAATAATGTATATGAGACATAGTATAGTGGAAGAACCCAACAGTGGTCCAATCAATCTGATTCACAGGTGTCAGTGTCAGACATTATAAAAGGCATAAAGTTCCTAAACACCTGCCCTATTGTGTTTCAGGGCCAGAATATATGTTTCCCTCTGATCACAGTTGAAAAAAATAAGCTCATACTCTGAAGCAGGTAGGCTGGGAGCCTTCAGAATCTCCCCACCTAGAAATTCAGATTTTCATTTATACTAAGGACCTATTACATCACTGTGGTGACATAAAGAGGTCTTGAAGTAGACGCCCTATATGCCTATTAAAGCCCCATATAACATAAGGGGTGCTGTAAAGGTTCTGTAGTAGAAATCAGAATTAAGTCCCCTTTGTTAATAAGTATCTAATCTTATTCTTACTTGGATCAGGAAGATTCTGTTCTATAGATTAATTAAGCCACATCCTTCTCTCAGATTTCATTGTCTTCCTTTAAGACAGAGAAGCATATATATATTTAGGTTTAACATCTTCAAGAAGGTTTTTGCATTGCAGTAAGATTTAGTAGTTTAACTCAGAATAACCCTTGTGAGCAGAGCATTGGCCATCCTTCAGTCATCTGTTATCTTCGCAATTTTTAATGATAAATCGTTGTCCTCAGACAAGCTATTTTAGCCTTTGCTCCTTTGGAATTACCATGTGGTTATCATCCAGATTAAAACCTGAATTGTTACCATAATCTTGGGTACCATGCACTAGTGTGACAATGCCAGTGCTAGTGCTTCTACTTCTTGCGGTTGAAACAAGCTTACCTGTTCACTAAGCTGTATGACTTGTGTTTCCAAATCTTTATCTGATTTGGACACTGAGCTGCTGGGTGTGGCTTTTTTTGCTGATGATGGACGAGAAGGTGTGGACCCTGGTTTAGAAGCTGGACTGGATTTTGCAGCACCTGAGGGCACAAAAATAAAAAACACTCCTTAAAATAATCTTTGTAAAGTGATTTAAGTAAATATGTTTGTCCCTGAGAGATAAATGTGTTCCCAATAATTTTCTAGCCTTACCACTTCCAGATACAGAAAAACATGGTGAATTTACATGCAGCCTTTAGGTCTGTTACTTCCATGCTGCAAGTAAAAAATGTACTTACTTTTTAGCTGTGCATTAGAACAGGAGATAGGAAAGGAAATACCATAACTAGAATATTATGTTTGGTTTTAAATGGACAGTAAAATATATCACAACATTAGCTGAATAAAAATAAAAACATTCTTGAAGTCACTACCACTGTTTTACAGCTTTAAGACACTGTCAAAAACAAACTATAAGGCTCTTCTGCTTATTGCTTACTACTTTTATTTCTTAAACCTATTGAACAAAAGGTAGGTTGGTTTTTATTTATAAAACTGATCTGATTCTATGCATTCCTCTACAGGTTAAACTGAATACCATTAATGGATATTCACATAGAAATTCAACTGTTGTAAACAACACTAAATCCATCACTGGACATTCAGCTGCTACAGTGACCAGAAGATCAAATTTTTGATTTGCTTTGGGCTTCTCTTTAATCATGTGTTAAGCAAAGCTGATAATGTATTCAAATATATAGCAATGCTGTTATCAAAAAAAAAAACCCAGCAGCCATCACACAGGCATATAGATGCTCCATATGCACAGGCCTAAAGGAAGTACAAATGACTAAGCTCAGCAAGAAACATTTATATACAAGGGCCAGGGCTATTTTTATATGCACCCTAGGGCTGACAGTGCCCTTCCCTCCTTCCCCTCCTCTTTTCCCTCCTTTAGATGTAGACTCCGAGGGAGCCTCAGTCAGAGCATGTGAGTTGCTTCCTTCCACCTGTCTTGATGCTCTGCAATTCCTCAGCCTTCTCCACTTTAAACTGGTTGAAATCTGTTTCAGATATGAGGCTCAGACCCCAAGCCTATCAACTGCCTATTTATTTTCAAAGCAGTCTTTTCCCTTAAATAAACTTAAAGAAAGCTTGGTAAGAAGCAAAGGTCTTCTTTTGCAGGACCCTGATCTATACTACTCCCTTCCATGGAAAGATGCATGCAAGACAAGTGCCTGCATGCTGTTGGGCTCTGATGTGCAGCTGCAACCTCCCACTACTGGATGCTTTGAAATCTGGGACACACAGGGACTTGGAACATCCCAAAATTCTGAGTAAGCTCTGAAATCCCACTGGAACACAGAATTTAGCAATTAGGAAAGGATTTGCCTGAGTTTCATGTACTGCATTTATCATCACTCATTCCCAAATGACACTTGCGCCAATTACTCTGCTAAAAATAATGCTTTTTATGATTTCTATCTAATCTGCCATTCTAAAAAGACTGCCTAAACCCAGCCCCCTCCTTTTATAAAAAAGGAATTGGGATACAATTATAGTAGAATGGTCCAAGGTCAGTGATTTAACTCCCCCTTCCCCCCTCCTCCTCAAATTTTGCTGTTATTCTAAGTCACAGCTGCAGAGATACAACACCTCAGACTTTTTTTTTTACCGTCCTTAATTATTTTTAAAGCCAGAAGGAAATTGAAGCTAGTAAAGTTGACTCCGACTTTATAGAGTTCAAAAGAAACTTTGCAATCTTAATGCCACAAATAAGCTCTGGTTCAAAGAGACATCCCCCGCCACAACCCAGCATGATGTCTGTAGGCTTCCTTGTCAAGGAGGTGAGAGATGATTGGGAAGAACAGCAATGACACACTAGTTAGCCAAGCAAGTTAGGATCTTGCGATTTAGTCACACAGACTATGCAAGCTACTGCACCACCTAAATTCCCTTATGGAAGGTCAAAGCACTAGAACGCATGGGATGCCTATTTAAAGGAACTGAACCAACAATTCCACCACTTAGGAGATTACAAATAGCTGGCTTTCTAGCCATTAAAATTGCATAAGCAAGCTCTGGAGAAGGGATCAGAACACAGTTGTGCACCCTCTTGCTTATTCTTTCTGGCCCTATGAATCTTGCTTGCCACTCTGCACAATGGCCTAGCTTCAAAGGGAAAGGGGCCTTGTGTAGACCCTGTAGGTAAGGACACTCTTACAGTGGCACGTTGGTGTTGGAATTCCTTTGGGTTGAGGAGGCTCAGTCTAGGACCAGCTCTCCCATTTCCTGGGCAAATACTTTAACAACTAGAATATTATTAAGAAACATTTGGACACCTATCTTGCTGGAATCCTTTGACCCTTGCTGATCTTCTGAGGTCCCTTCCAGCCCTAATGTCTATGAAATCTTTGAAATTATGTAAAAGGTTGACAACCACCACCACTGCTCATATTTTTGAATGAAAACATCCACTGTGTTTTGTGCCGGACTCAAGGTTGGTGGAATGGGCCACTTTGGAGTGGAGGTCTGTGAACCCCAAGTGGTTTTATGCATGCTATAGGCCGTGAGACACTGAACCCAACTAAGGGCCTCCTGGCAGTAGTAGTATAACCCAGGTACACCCAGGGGTGTGTGCCCTGTCCTCCAAAGACAGTGGTGGGGGTCAGGCAGGGTGCTGATGGAGGGACTGGCTACTAGAGCAGTTCCCTCTCCTCTCTACAGAGCCAGGCCGAGACCAAGTGCTTAACTATATACAATTTATTACTATAATAAAGACTTAACATAAAACATGAAATATCTACAATAAAGCTTAGCATGTGACACTACATATAATATCCCACAATTCACATAAACCATATAACTTACAACATATATAATAATTAACACATTAAACAAGATAGTTAAGGTTACTACACAATAAACACATATGGGGAATCAACTTGTATAACCCAAAAAAGTTAATAATAATATTTCCCAGACCTACCAAGTAACAATACAAATATACATATTAACACATTAAGAACATATGAACCATATAAACTTCCTTAAATAATACCCATAGATATATAGACCTTGACACAACAACAATCACCCAAAATAGGGAGTGCACTCAGCACCTCCCCAAGGGGTTTCCTTGGACCCCCTCCCGCAATGGAGGGTGGAGGTAGCAGACCCTCCTGTCCCATGCCTGTCACGCTTGCAGGGTCCGCTTCCCCAGCAACTCACGCTTCCTCTCCAAAGCAGCCAAGGCTCGTCCCCTGGAGGCTGATTCTGTGAGAGCCTCTCTCCAGCAGCACCTTCGGCAATCCTCGGTGGCCTGCCATACTGGGCATCCCAGGGCTCTCTTGCAGGAGCCAAACCCTTACAGGCTCTGGTTCCCTGGTTTCACACAGGGGGTGCTCCTTTTCCCAGGCCCTCCTCTTGGCACCAGGGCTTTTTTAGTTAAAGGCGGAGCTGCAATGCAGAGTTCTGGTCACTCGGCCTAAGGCTGGGGCTAACCTGAGCAGCCGCGAGCTGCTCCCAGGCAGATTCTCTGTGCGCCGACCTGCACACCAGTTGAGGCCTGAACAGCCGCAAACTGCTCCCAGGCCGGATTCTCCATGTGCCAATCTGCACACCGACTGCCCAGCTGCTTGCCAGGTTCGCAGGCTCAATCCACCTCAATCGGCTTCTAGATCCTGATCCCTGTGCACTGACTCATGCATCACTGAAGCTCAAACGGGGTCCCAAGTACGGCCATCTCCAGAGTTCCTCTCTTCTTGCCGTCCCTCGTCATCTCTCTCCAGCATGGCAAGCACGCTCTCCTTTTATACTCTTCAGGGGCTCCACTCCCAAAGTCCTCCGGACCTGGCTGGCACAGTTCCGATTCAGGTCCAGCTGCTCCTTGCCCCCTCCCTTTGGAAAAGGGCGAGGCATTGCTTCCCTTGTGGTACCTCCAGATTGGTGGGTGGGCTCTACCAATCAAACAGCAGATCGTTGAGCCTGGGACTCAACCCAAGCCCTGAAAAGGTAAGCCTGCTACAGTAGAATTTAGGTGGTCTAGTAATTGTACTGGCAAAATCTTAAGTGCTTATAGCTTCTTGGACTGTAAACAGACAAGATTTTGGAAGGCCATTCACTTAGACTTAGGCACCTAAATTCTGTCCTTATTACACTTTAAAAAATAATTTAGAAAAGTATTTTAGTGCCTAATTTGGCCCTGCCATCTTCAAATACATGTACATACTACTTACAAAAGCAATATTCTAAATATAATGAACTTAAAGCTATCAGTCAAGAAAGAAAAGATTTTTCCTTAGAAAAAATTAGACCCTTTGCAGGGATGACAACCTCCTTATTTAACAAACACTGCTTCAACAAATTGGGTGCAGTGACTCTCAAAACTTGAAAAACTTGGGGAGTAATAAAAGAAAGATAACATTTCTAGGTTACAAGAAGCAGCATAAACTATAACTGCATGCTAGACCATGAGGGAACAGAAATGGCTTGGGGATGGGGGTGGGCAATATGCAAGCGTGGATGACTAAGAAAGGCAAGGCAAATATGATTTAGAGTGACAGGTCAAAATGACTAGAGGTATTTTAAAGAGATTTGGAAAGTGCATAATATTCACTTAAAGAAATATTTTGAAGTATGAATATCTGTGGCCTTTTCAGATTTCAGTAATGAGTGTTGCTAAGTACCAGAAAGCTTAATGACACTGGCAGGGGGTGAAGGTGTTCCTCACTTGTAGGATCAGGCCCTAAATAAACAGGATGATCTGACAACAGTAATCAGTAATGCAGATATATTAAAAAAGCTAAAAAATCCAACTGTTCCAGATGGCATAAGCTAGAGCTTGCTCAAAATGCAATCTGAATAGCAAAGGATGCCCAGGGAGCTCTAATTTAAGATCTCTTGTATTAAAGCAAGCTTTACTGTATTTTCTATAAAATACCAGTTTGGCCTCAGGGAAATCCTTTAGGGAAAAGACATTTCCAACAGAGCCTCAATTAAAAAAAAGTTTTAAAAAATTTAAGCCAGCAGGATGATAAAACGTCTTTTTTTAAAGCAGTTAAATATCTGTAAATCAGAACTTTCAGTAGAACACCTAGAAAGGAGAGCAGAACTAGAAAACATAAATCTATGGGTCAGATTTTACACACTGTTACCCCAGCGTAAATCTGGAACCACGCTATCGATTTGCTGCTGAGGCACTATATTTTCCACGGAAGAGTCTTACTATAAAATCCTCTATTTTGAGTGGCGCCATAGCACCCTGCTTCACCTCCCATCACTATCCTAGCAGGTAGGTAAAGTGAAATACATTTCAAGGCAAAAAGGGGAATCTGAGCATCTCTTTGAAGCCAAATAGTAGCAGACAGTCTCTCTTACTCCTTTATTGGAACATAATTTCCTTTCATTATTAATATAAGTCACCACCTATGCAAAGCAAGTAGGTAAATATTATTTACCTAGCATAGCTAAGGGCACTAAAGATCAACTTCATATTGTCCTAGTTGCTGTATAGATATATAACAAGGTAGTCCCTTGTTAAGCTGCCCAACAGCTTAACAAGATACAGGCCCTTTATATTTAACCTGTTCGTTAATACAGGCTTTGATTGTCTCCAATACCATCTGCAACTGCATGCAGCCCATCTGAACCACTAATTCATTCTTACGGGTAGTGAACATACCTTGTAACCAGTCTAAGTATCTTGCACACTGAAAGTGCTACAGGAACAGCAATACTGACCAGATATTCTTGCTTAGGCAGCAGCCCATACAAATTCCAGCTGTGCTCCTCTCCAGAGTGCAATGTTTAACATAGTGATTCACTCCCTATAATATACTGAGTGACAGAAGCAGCTCTTTCATTTAACTCTGCCAGATGGAGAAGATCATCCTCAGCATCTGGAATGTTATCAAGCACTCTCGACTCCCAGGCCGACAGGGTTAACAGATGTCCCAAACTCAGAGCCCAAGCTTCAGTGCGACTGTGCTAGTTAGCAGCATCACAGCTGCTTGAATTAACACCCAGCTCATTTTAGTTTGTACCTGTTCATATTACTTCTTATATTACCACTAGTGTAAGAAAATTTCACATCCTCACAGTTTCGGAAGACAGCAATTATTTTTTCTTGATAGTTTAACATATATTGGATGAAGCTGAGATCAAAAACATTACCATTTTCACAGCATACATTATGCCCTAGAACCATAATTACCATCAGTCTCATTTTACCTAATTATTTCCTCTTACAGCATCCATATTATTTCTCTTTGGCTAAACAGGAGTGTTTTACAAACAGAATAAAATTGTATACATTCTGTATAATCTGCTACAATCCCAAACCTTTCATTGCCAGTTACAAACATATTACATTAGAATGCCAAGTCATTTAAGTGCTCAGAGTAGATATACTCAAATTAACAGATCCATAATTCTGTTTAAATGTGACTTCTGGGATATATCTGTGGTTCTATAGGAGACCTATATTTTCCCTAAGGCAAATTACCTTTGAAGTTATGCCAGTAATTAACAGCTACTTTAATATTTATGAAAAACAATCTGCAATTCAGTGCATGGGAAATTTGCATAAATATGGTGTGGAGGGACACACACAAACATTTAATTCTGCCTCATTCATGGCCAATGCTACCATGGAATATAGGAATCACACTACCTGCAGAATTTCTTCTGTTAAATCCATAACAAACAGCTAAAAGAAGAAATCAATATTACTGACATATGCCACCAACGAGGAAAAAAAAAAAATCAGGAAGCTTAAATTGTAAAAATATCACTGAACTCATTGACAGCTTTTCAACTCACTAAATCAATCAATCACCAATGGTTGCACCCTTTCCCCCTTCATGTGGTTTTTAAAAACAAAGGAATTAGTGCTCATGCATGATTCTGTTAACATGCATAAACCTACCAAAACTCTGTGCTGATTTTGCTCGCAGGACACTATTTTCTGCTATTTTAATGTGAGACAAATCTAAATCTAATCCTTGATCTCAGAGGTAATTTAACCCTTCTGCATCACTTGGTGCCCCTCGTCTACATGTCCTTAATTTTCTCAGTTATTTGCCAAAATCTTAAAATTTTGTTTCTTAAGTTTGCAACATGCCCAGAAGGGTAGAACCTTATTGAATAACCCAGTTAGCAGAACTGGGAGCTTTTATATAACTAAAATGATCAATGTGCAGCCCTGGCACTGCACAGTCTAGAATGGGTTGCTCAGATTAATCGTGTGTGCTCTATATATACTGAAGATGAGGGTGGTACCTAGCAAGATGCTGGTCAATGCTTGGGTATTCTTACTTAATATTTTATCACGGTTCTGGCCAAGCAGCAGCTTCTGAGCAATTAAAATGTGGCTCCCAAAAGAAAGAAGTAGTTTAACACATTTTCTCTCTGCTCCTTCTATTTTTGATTTTCTTCTGGTCTTTAGTACGATTTATTTGAAGAACGTGAGGATAAAAAGTGACTAGATAAAATATTACCAGTATTTGTGTTGGACTGCTTCACACAAATTGCTGACTCTAGGGCATGTTTTTTGTATCTTGAAAGCTATATCCTGTAGCCCTCAGTTATATAAAAATTTGGATTTCTGGCTAGAAGGGGTAGGGAGTTTGGCCACAGCTGCGATATGCAAAAGGCACCTCAGTGTTTGACTCTTATATTGGCCATTTCTCTCAAAAAACTCACTTTTGTACCACATTATAGAACATCATTTAACATCCCTGGAGTTATACATAATGAATCTCTTGAGTATGTATATGATGATTAGGACCTAACATAACAAATGTTAAAACCTACTTTTTTCCCCTCAACAAATTTTCAACTCTTTTTCATTAGGTATTAATGAAAATGTGTGTATGCACGACTTGTAAATTCAGACTATTTTTAAAGCAGTCCAAAATAAATTACAAGGCGCTGAGGAGGGATTTGTTAGGGGGGGAAATACTGCTTCTAGTAAAATCTTTAATTGAGGAGTTGGAGCAGGAGGCTTGAATTCAGGCAGCTGGTCCAAAACAAATGTTATAGTTTAAAGTAGTAAATCATAGCAACACAAGTAATATGCTGAAGTATCAGGATTGCACACTACAGTAATTTAGCAGAGACTGACAGATGTTTTCTCCTCTCTGGGTCATGTGAAAGTCAGAGGATGGTAACACAATTCAGCAGTAGTTCATAAACATTCAGATTGTTCAGTATTTAAGATAGCAAGGCCCTTGGGCCCTCTTCTTCCACTGCATCTAAGCTGCAATGATATAATCTTCACTGCTATGTTCATCAAGCCTTTCAATCCAGGTTCCAGAACAGAAGCAATCATTACTTTTAGAGCCCTTGCTGGTTCCCTAGGCTGAGAAGTCACTGCTTTTACAAGGCTATATAAAATTAAACCCTCCTCTCATTCTTGCGGATGGGTTTCCCATGTCAACATTGAACCATGTTTTCTGCTAGACATGTCAGTGTGTTTTCAAGCCTTCCTAGAGGCACTGGGTGTTGGCTACAGTTAAGGCTAGGGACTTCAACTGGGGTGTGCCAATTCTCCTGTTAGGAGCAAAGCCAGAGGTTCCTGGTGAGAGGGTCCTGCCCCTCCGCTCAAGGTTTGACCAATCGCCATATTTGGGGTCAGGAAGGGATTTTACCCCATGGTCAGATTGGTATGGAGTATGGAGGTTTTTGCCTTCCTCTGTAGAGGTGGGTTGTGGCCCACTACCTGGGACCACGTGAGCATATACTGACAACAGTTTATAGAAGCAGGACATTGGCTGCCATGATTTCCCTGCTGTATGGGATGGGATGGCATGGTTGGATGGGATGGGATGGTTTGGCTAGGCAGTGGGGTTGAACTAGATGACCTTTAGAAGTCTCATCAAGCCCTACTTCCCTATGACTCCATGATACATTGGCAAGATGTTAGGGCACATGCCATCCTTATTCTGCAGAGAAAGGTCTTACATCTTCATTCCACCACACACCCTGAGCACAAAATTCAAAGTCCTTTAACTTTAAAATAAATTTTACTGTGACTACATTTTATTATCCTGTCTCAGCATACACACTTCTTCTGTACGGGAGTGCTGGAAGGAGCATAAATCAATCTTTAGCTACTATATAAAACACAGACAACTTAAGAGCTACATTTATAATGAAAGCAGAGATGTTTTTACTGCAATTACCAACTGCTCTTTATGATCAAGAAGGAGGGTGATGAGAAGATTTTGGTGTGGAAGGGAAGAAGGGAGAGAAAAATAGCAGAAATGTGTTTTTATGAGTTTAATTCCTACCAAGTTGAGTCTCCAGGCACTCTCCAGGTGTCACTGAATGCTACATCCAAATTTCATTATACAACTGGACAACAACAATTTTTGAATAAAAATGATTAATTCAGAGGACACCTTACACTGTATTATGTGCCATAATCTACACAGATAAAAACAACGTATTCATCCCATTCAATAAGAGACCAGGGTTTTTTTCCTCAAGAAGCCTCAGACAGCACACTGGTTCTGTGTGAATAGTCATGGACAAACAGTTAATTCTGCCCTGATTATTTTTCCTGTCATAGATGTGCTTATTTTTAGCTATCATGTGATCCGGTATTTTCCAGCACCGGTTTAGTCATCCTACTCTCTGAGAACACTTCAAAGCAAAAAACATAACAGGCTTCAGACTGAGGAATCTTCTGCAATTTAGCTTAATAGAATTAGTTATTTAGATACTAAACTGTTCTTTATTCATACATTTCTGAAATTCCCCATTTGGCCTCCAACACTTATCTATTGAGATTTGTACATATATTCAGAAATACTTGCATCCAACATTAAGCAGAAGCCCTAGGAGCCTCATTAGAATCTCCAGTCAGGTGAAGCTTTCTATAGGAGAATTAGAAATGCCACAAACACAGCCCCGATATTTTAATACCTTGCAATAATTTTGACCCTTCCCCTACAGATAGTTTACAATGGCTCTGAGGTAAAGCAGAGGTTATTAGAGAACAACTAAATACTCATAGCAATACTGAGCTGGCAGATGGCACTATAACAGTAATGGATGCTCCTGGCTGAAAGCCCATAATGGTGACCGTGCTTATGGTACCACTCCTTACATAGAAAAACCTATACATTTATTTCCCTAATAGACTGGAATATATGCCATATTTACCCAAATCCAAGACAACTTTGAATTTAAGATGACTCACCAATAATTAGAGTCTATACATGGGAAAATATTTATGCAGGCACAGGGGTACAAAGAATTGTGGGGGGGAGGAGGCAGGACTCAGGTTCCCCTTGTTACCTTGCACATCTCCAGCTATGAGTCCCCTCTCCTATCGAGTAATCCATTCCAACCCAGGACAGGTGGCTGCTCAGCTCCAGCTTCAGTCCTGAGCCCAGGACAAAACCAGAGCTAAGCTGACACTTGTCCTGGGTTGTACTCGAATCCAAGATGAGGCTTTTTTTATCCCTGTGCAGTTTGGTGGGGGGGGGGGGGGAAGAACCTCATCTTGGATTTGAGTAAATATGGTCTGTGGCAAACTGGGGCTCTAGAGTACTGTTACTTTAAGAAGTCTGACAGATGCAATTATCAAACTTCCTCCACCACCCCTAACATATTGGTTCTATAGCAAATCAGCTCTGCCTCCCAAGACAGAGACAAGGCAATCTGAGGCAGCACAGAAGATTAGTCCCAAGGACTATTTATGTTGCAATTTCTTAGCTGTATTACCCGTGACCTGCACTGACACTTCAGAGTGATCACTCTCCGAAGCAGTAAAAAAAAAATTCTCGAAACACTTTTAATGAAACAACACAAAGCTAATATTTGTTTTCATATTCCTCTTAATGCTTAATTTTTTTTTATTTTTTACAAATAAATGTAGGTTTTAAATGAAGGATAGGGACCAAACCTAGCATTTGTACAAATTTGGATAAACAGAAACAGTCAACAAATGCCAAGTGACATGGGGCTGCAAGCATTTGGCATCAGATTAAGATACTGAAAATAATTTTGAGTTATTACAGCTACCTCATAGGGATACTTTTGAGGGTAGCCTTTAGGGATTTAGATATTTAAATTTTGATAGGGAGAGTAAGAGCTAAATCTTTTTTAATTTCTAAAAATGCATATCATATAACTAGGAAAGAGTTATAAATTAGTCTGGAATATTAGTATTACTATTGCTTTATTCTCTGCCATATAAATAGTCTGCATATATATTATACACAGGTGGATATACAAGTATAAGTTAAGTATATTCACATTTATTTTGGGATTATTTTACTAAATTAACATAGACAGATTTAGAAGGAAACAAAAGTTTTAAAAAACATAATAAATAAAAGTTAGTGTCTATCTGCATACCCATTTTTTACATTCTAAATCATAACATTTCAGAAGGTACCTTCTATCCTGTATCCAGAGACGAGTTCATGTGTACTTATCTATGTTCTTGTACCACCTGTAAATCTAATTTGCACTACTACTACCTGAATTTGGGACATACAAAGAATTTCAGATGCCTGCTATAAAATTAAAATAAGTTTTGCATGTATGGTAGTTACTGTCACTTGTAAAGACATCTTGCAAATGCTGTTTTTGCAGGTACACATATTAAAGGCATAATTTCTAATAGAACAGTTGAAGGTTTGATCAATGAAACCTTTGCGCATCTGGAATAGGTTTGATTCTATAGAAGAGTAGGAGAAGATTCATTGCATAATTCTGCATTTTTTTAAAACCTCATATTAATAACTGCAAAGCTATTTCTAAACTCTTACAACAGCCTATGACTTTTCCAAAATATACCTTTTGTACTGAAATTTTTCATGCTTAGTTTTAGACTAAAACTGAATTTTGCTTTGCAAATTCTGCAATTTTTTCAAGCACTCAATCTATCAGCATGAAGACACTTATTACTGCACTAGGGTTTTTTAACTTTGATAAATACAAGGATTTGGGTGTTAAAGTTCAGACTTGGCACTGAAGTAGGGAAGTCCCCATTAGAAAAACATGCATTTTCCTAAATCTGAAAATAAAACAAATCATCAAGAAATGCAGTCCTTAACGTACATGTAGAGTACTCAGAATTACCTTAACTATGCTCCCTTTGAAGTCAATGGGAATTTTACCATCAACTTCAATGGGAATTAAGTTAAACTAATGCTGATTGCATTTGAAAACCTGTCGCTCAATTCTTTGAATGCAGTTGAAAAAAGCAGATACATGCACATGATGCAATTCTGCTTGTGGGAATTTCTATCTTCAAGTCAATCTGAATACTATCCTAATCAAAGTAGTAATTTAACTGCACAAACATCCTGAACGTGCCTACATCAAAAGAACAGGACCCAACATGAGAAAAGGACTCAGCTGCTCTTGTAATCAAGAGAAAAGGACCCAGCAGCTTTTGTAGTTCATTTGCTAGGCCCTAGTATCTGCAATTTTAACCCCAAAATATGCAAAAAAAAGTTAGGTGAACAAGCAATTCAGGAATTGATCATTCAAAAAAAAGTGCTGACACTGATTTTACTGTACAGCAATTCTTTCCTTTTGTGCTAATGAAACTGGAGAGAGAGATAAACGTGACCTTTTCAAAAATCATGAAATATATTTTTGAGCATTTCTATAATTGTGGTACTAGAAATGTTCTAGGAACCTCAAGGGTGCCCAAGAAATTCAGTTACATTTTCCATAACAACTGTAACTTTGCCACACATACTGCTTGTGGAGTAAACAACTACAGACAGCTTAATCCTATTAATCTTACTCACAGAGCAGTTCAATTAAATCAATAAAATATTCACATGAGTAAATCAGATAGGATTTAGTCCTAGTTGAATAACATGGCAATTTAAACTTGTTATGGGGATCACAATACATTTCCTTTATTTTCACTGCATTTAAGAGCTGTGCATTAATATATATGTATATATAGTACATGCATATTAAAGATATGTATATGCATAATCTGATTTTTTAGGATTACTGGCTTGATTTATAGAAAGTTCCTGCACACTTACCAACTTACCAACTTCCTAATCCTCTTACACAGTTTCATTCAGATAAAAGGTCAAAACAGAGCAGTTGCACGAGATCTACCCTTACACGTGCTCTATTGTTAAATGTGAGTGTACACATTGAATAGGAGACATTATTCCTTTAGAAAGTACAGCTTGCATGGCTGGCATGCTCACTCTCTGATACAGGTTTGGGTTGAACCATTCTAAGGAAGGAACACTTAAAGCAGCCAGGCCCCAAATGAACACTGAGAGATCACATACCTATATATACACACACATCTATTTAATGTATATACATTTGTATTAGTGCATAGATCTTCCCCAATTTTCACTGCATTTAAAATATATTATGATCCATATAGCAACTGTATATTGTCATATACAACTAGGACTAAATCCTACTTGAATTAGTCATGTGAATACTATTTTATAGGTTACAAGAACTTCATGTTATTGTTCACTACCATGGGAAAAAAACAGAAAAAAGCAAGTTTGGATTTTATAGGCTGCCTGAACATTGCTTTGAAGCTGGTTGGGAAGGACACCTGATCACACCTGAAAACTAGGAATTCAATTTGGGATTAAAGCCAAAAATGCAGCATTTTCTTGCTTGGAGTGGGGAAGGGTGGTATTTTAAAGTAGTCTCTGCTGCTCTCCTCTTCTTGGTTAAATCAAAGTGATAAAAAGTGGCATTTATTTTTGTGACCATGTTGTCTATGGATAGGATAGAATCTGAGCTTTGGTGCTTATTCCTATTGTAGACAGATGCCAAGTAGTAATAAACATCAGGGATAGCTTTGAAAATTATAACACATTACTTATATGTTGCCCACTCAGAAGATTACTGATTTTGAATGACCAGCACATTTAAAAATAAAAATCAATTCATTTTCTGCTTTTTGGCTAGCACTTAGGACCTGGAAGTGTTCCAGTTACCATAAAACCAGGCTATGTTAGCAATTTCCTGTAAGAATGAGTGTAAGGAGAAAGCGGGGGGGGGGGGGGGGGAGGAGGGGGGGGCACTCTCCATTTAATAAATTCTTGGGTAGTTTATCTCACGCAGTAGCAAGAGAGTTCACAGACCATCGCCTCACCATTTGGTACCACTGTAGTCCCTGGCCTTTATTACGGGAAATTCCACAGTCTGGGAAGATAATGCTTCAGACCAAAGAAACTAACCAAATTAATACCCATCAAAAATCCATTTATGTAATCTAGAAGGCCAAAGCCACGGTAGTGCAAAATGCCAACATAAAAAGGTGTTTTGGACTTGTTACAACAACATTAATGGACTCATTTATATGAGCTATGGATAGCTTATCTCAATATTATGCCATCACCACTAAGGAAACTGAATTCTCCAAAATATACAATACCTGCGGTGGGTGAGTTTGCATGGTGAGATTTTTTTGGCAAGTTAAAGATCTGTTCACCAGGATCTGGAGGGGGAAGAGCATCTTGGCCTTGTCGAGCCTCCACAGGATCATACTCTTTCCCATCATAGTTGGCATCAAAGAACTTCTTAAACCACTGGATAAAATCTAAGTTGTCTTGGAAACGCCCTTTAACCAGTTTCTCTACTGGAATTACCTGTAGATACAATGGTAAAAAATTCCAGTAATATTTCATTGCCAGGACATACATTTTCCTCTGCCTAACCAAACAAGAAGACTGTGTTAACTACACCTTCAACCCAACGTCTACTGAAACAGTAGCTTTAGAAGCCATGATGGGAGTTCCAACTAGACCATATTTGTGTTAGAATGAGTAACACTGAGATTTTAACCTTATAATTTTTTCCTTCCATACACACTATATATAGAACAGTTTGTTTACATGTGAGAGTTTGGGAAACTGTCTGAAGTCTTAACATGCCAAACCAGAGTCTGTGAGAAACTCATTCGTGTCGTTATTTGAAAATTCTTTACCAAAATGAGACATCCAATAAAAATGATTAGGTGCCAATACTGCAGTATAATGACAGGGTTTGACACTGCTCCGTGGCAGACCAGAAATTAGTTGCCATTCCCAGAGTCTGTGGGCAGATAATGGTTATAGAGGGAATGCTCTGAAGGGAGTGCCACCTTGGCTTGCTTAACATTTCATACTGTTGATTAAAGGATCAAGCTGAGTGGATCAGAAGCAAATTCCATCTTCGTTTGGAAAAAAAAAAGAGTGGTCACAGCCTTGAAAGAGAGATGGAAATAACAAGGCTGAAACCAAATGCACAGTATTTTAAAGATTTAAGAAAGTCTGTAGGACAGGGTTTGTGTGACATTTCACACATTAGCCCCTTGATATTTTCCACTTATATTTTAATGCTGTAGTGACATACTACAACTCTTTTTTTTCCTAGAGAAATTAGAAGAGCAAACCTCATTTGGATCTTCAACACTTCACTGATAGAATCTATTTTAAAAAGAAACACCTGCAGTGCTTGGGGAATAATGACATGTTTGAATTGCAGCGTCCTAGAACAGAAAGGTGCATTCAACAGTTGGTGCAAGAACAATTCAGAACAGACATTAAAAATGAGGTCAGGAAGTTTTTTCCAGACAGATTTAAAATATGGATATTTCATGTGTACAGAACGTAAAGCATGATTGTGCACTTTGAACTTAAATCACTTTAATTCAGTTTGATTTAGTTTCTTCTTTTGCTACTACTTACAAAACTTAAATTTCATAACTTTCTAGATAACAAAGACCATTCAGTAAGTCCAGCATCAAGGTCATACCTTACAGTTGAACTAGAGTATTTCTTTAGAAAGATACCCAACCTTGTCTTAAAGTTTTCCAACAATGCTACATCCATAGTACACAATTCCAATGATTTACTATTTACAGCTCTTCATAACTGACCTGTAATAGTATTTAGTCCTGTGGTAGATACAGACTATTCATCAGTTTTCTGGACAGGAAATTCTTGGCATCAGTTAAATTCATTACCCATGACACCGAGTTTTTCTCTCACCACATGACTATCCTAGCATTGATTCACAACTATAAATTACAGTTCAGTAAACTGTATTTTACCATAAGGCCCCATACCTAAACCAGTGCTTCCCAAACTTTTCCTCAGCATGACCCCATTTCCTCTGCATGGCCCCTCACTCCCAACCCACAGCCCCCCACCCAGTGACCCCATCCTCTGATTTTGTGACCCCATTTGGGGTCATAACCCACAGTTTGGGAACTGCTGCCCTATATGGACACTGGAGACATAATGAATGCATTCTGTTTTCATTCCTTGGCAGCCAAATATTATTGATCCAGTTTTTCTACTTTAGCTAGCAAAGATAAGAGTGCCTATTTCTGTATTTCCCTACTTTGGATCCTGCAACTCATTTTAGTTGTCAGAAGAGCAGGTGGAAACATCAAAACTGAGGACCCCAACTCAGGCTTCCAGGTTCGGAAAATGGAGTCTGGACATTTTTGGTTTTGTTTCCTGCTACTCATTATATAAAATGCTGTAAAATAATTGAAGTTCACAATTAAAGTTATTGAAATAAAAATATAATACTGACCTTATCCACATTCATTCTTTTAAATGATGCTTGCAGAAGTTTGAAGTTGTGAATGTATTCATGCTCCAGCTTTGCTTGAAACTTTACTTTCTTCAAACTAATGCACCCTGGGAACAACATATCCATGAACTGGCAGTAGGCTGCTCCTATAAGAATAAGATACACTGACATTAATCTTGATGCACCCAGGTGAGACTAAGTGGTATTTATGGCTGGAAGAGAAAGTAGCTATGGTTAATACCTATTGCTGTAATTTATTCTAGTGCTAAGCACCCAAGATATGTCCATCCACTACACATAGACTAGTGTAAATGACATATTAATAAAAAGTACTTCATCCAGTCTCGATGCACTGAGCACTGCCAGGTAACTTATAAAAGATAACCAGGACCGAGGCAAAGTAACTCATTCTTCCACCTACAACCAATGTACTTAGAGCAGCATGGCTAGGAACAGATGTTGCATTTATCCCTGAATAAGTTGTGCCTGTGTTTATCCCAGAGCAAAAATATCCTCGGATTGGTGTGCATACACATCATCCTTCTAATCAGGATTTAGTGAGTAGCTGAATGTACTGCTTGCTGTTTTTCTTTCCAATGAATCGTTGAAGCTATCCTGAGATAACAGCCAGATGTACATCCTGGGATAAACCAATCCCACCTCTTAAGGGGACAGATCAAAAAAGGGTTTCATAACCTTAGACAGCACTGAGGTGTACTGCAGGTACCTAAATTCTAAACATCCCTACTCAGATGCAGTCTAAAAGTGGAAGGGCCCAAACTTATTTTTGTTTCCTTTTTTTGGACCTGAAAGTCTCTTAGGAGCATGCAGTTCTACCTTGTACAGATGACCAGAGATGTGTCTAAGCAGGTAGACACCTAGCAGCCACCTGAGACCCATTAAGTTCCAGAATCCAGGCAGAGGTGTTTACATCTCTTGTGGAGCCCCAATCAGGTAAGTGTGCTCAGAGCATACCTTTCATAAGAACATAAGATGTAACACTGGTCTATCCCAGTACCCCGTCTGATCATGGCAAGAGTGGATGCTTTAGAAGGAAACCATAGAAAGCAGCAAGTTGAGTAAGTATGCACACAAAGGACAACTGTGGCCACCTGTACTCAAAGACAGTATTAGAAGAAGTAGTATCTGCCTTTTACATAATGGCTACATAGCAAGAGGACTCATCCAAGAAGTGGGAGACGTGGCTTATAGCCTCTTCTCTTACCCATCTCTTCCACCTCCCACAAGATTGTATCCTAACCCGCAAGCTATGGGCCAGACCTTCCTGTTATTAGGTCATGGTACAGAAAGAAATATAAGATGCAAATGGCCAGAGACAGAAGACCAGAAAAGGCTAAACTCATCAGACCATGCCTGGGCAATATACAATCCCTGGGAGCCATTAGATCCAGCCTATAGGTGTGGGGCTTTGGCAGCATGTCACAGTAGGGAAGAGCAGCAGTGGCAGGAGCTTTCCCAGGGTCATGGCAGGGAGAAGCAGTGGTGGTGAGCTGATCCTAGTGCCTGTCTCTCTTTTACTGGAGCTGGGTCATTCTTGCCCGTGGTCTAGAGAATATCATTCAGAAATGAGATCTCTCCCTGTGCTGCTGTGGGGAGAAGTGGTGCTGGCAGCTGGGTCCTAGCACCCACCCTTCTCAGACCTGAGCTGGGTCACTCTGGCCTGCAGCCTCAAAAGTTTGCCACCTGCTGAACAAGTCTATTCTATATAAAAAGTGGCACCACCCCTGACTAGCCATAGGTTAAGAAGAGCAAGTCTTGCTCAGTTCTTTTACAGCAAGGGTGTCAAATTCACCTTGCCTCCTGGGCAGGACCCTTGGCAGTTCACCAACTGCTCTTTGTGGGTAGGGCCAACAATGGCCACACACGGCAGTGGGCCAAGTGGGGCTATGGTGGCCCAGCCTTCATTTTTCCCCCTACCATTTTGGGAATGACCATGCCCAATTTGGCCCCACAGCCCTGGATTCTGTGGGAGGTCCTGCCCCTTCTTGCTCTGCCCCCAGACCCTGTAGGGATACCAGGAACCCTACAGCCTAGAGGGAACACTCCCTGGGATGGATCCAGGCCATGGTCTGTATGTTTGACACCCCTATTTTAAAGGACAGGGGCCTACCCCTACCAGCACTGGATTCTGAGTGGACAGGGGCATCTTCATAGCAGTCCTGATTCAAGGTCCTAAGTCAGGGGTGGGCAAAATACTGCCCATGGGCTGGATCTGACCTACCAGGTAATTTCATCCGGCCGGGGGTACCCATCTACTAGCTGTCTTCCACCCAGCCCTCACGCCTCGCTCTCACCCTTGTGTGCAGAAGGGCCCAGCCCAGTTTCCAAGCAGGGCTGCTGTTGCCACTGCTTCAGCCACCAGGGGACTGCTCAGCTTTCCCAGTGTCTTCCTTGCTCCTGGCACCACTTAGGGAAATTTGGGGCAGGGGTGGGGCTGCAGCTGAGTGGGAGCGCAGAGCTTGGGGCTGGCAGCAATGTGGAGCCCATGCCCAGGGGGGCAATGGTAGCATGGAGCTAGGGTGGGCGTGGTGTAGGTGTGAGGGAGGGTGGGGGGACCTCTTCCCACATACTCCCTCCCATGGTGCACAGCCCCTGCCAGTGGCAGCAGCAGCAGCAGCTGGCAGGCAATCAGGGTACTTATGGCCCTTGCAGGTGCTGGTGGTGCGTGGCCATGCAGCCACTGCTGCGCATGGCAGTAAGGACTGCAACCTGGCCAGCCCACCTCTATCACGCAGGGCTCCACATGGTTCACATGCAGCTGCCAGCACTCACGCGCCGTCAGGGGAAGCCCTGCATGATGGAGCCAGCTGCCTTCAACGCTCCCTGCCGTGAAGGTCCTGGGACTGGAGCTCTGCCCCCTTGCTCCCCGCCCCAGTCCCAGGACCTGCATGGGGCTTTCCCTGATGCTGTGGGCGTCAGCAGCTGCACGTGCACCATGCAGAACCCCATGCAATAGAGGCAAGCTGGCTGGGCCATATGCAGCACTGGTTGGAGCTGCATGCTGCTGGGCAGTGGCCCCTGCAAAGACCATGAGCATCTGCCACCTGTTGTTGCTGCTGCTACTGGCTAGGGCTATGCACCATCAGAGGGTGTGTGTGGGGGGTCCCCACACTCCCCACCCTCCCTCACACCCACACCCTGCCCCCACATCCTCCCCACATATGCACACCCCAACATACCCTATTGCCCCCTCGCACACACAGCCACACCTCCTCACAAGCACCCCCACATACTCCCCACACCCCACCATACACACCCACCCACCCCAACTACACCCCACATCCCCCACACACAATATACAAAAGTAAGACTTTATTTTTGAGTTATTATGCAATCATATATACACTATGCAAACACAAATCATGACAAAAATATTTTTTGTAATACAGTTAAAATATGTTATAGTACATGTTTGACTTTTAGCATAGGATTCATTTTTTTCTGGTTCCAAGCTGGCAACCCTCCCCTCCAAAAAAGGAGTACTTTGAGGGGCGGGGGAGGGCAAGGGGAGGTACTTCCTGTGGCAAATGTCAGGGGTTAGGGGCAGGACTTCCGGTTCCAAGGTGGCAATGAGGGGGCGAGGCCCCTGTCAAAGGGTGGAGCTAACCTTGCGACCCTTGGCAGTTCACTAAAACTCATTAAGCAGCCCTCCAGCTGAAATAATTGCCCACCCCTGTCCTAAGTTCTACAGAAGAGCAGAAATGCAGACAAACCCATGCACTTCCTTTTGGTTAGATCTATGCAACTACCAATGGGGAATTTTTTGATCACCTTTGGAACAACTCCTCATGTCCTATATAGGAAGCCTAAGTGCCTAAACTTTGGGTTTGGATTTCACTCCGAGGGCCAGATACATAGCAGATGGGCACTGAGAGACTTTCCCTTGGATCTCGCCCAGACTCCTTTCCCACTTTAAAACAAAGCCACCTAATCAGAACCCCCAAACTCTCTTCAGCTGGACCAAGTGAAAACATTTTTTGTCCCCTGGAGCTGAAAGTCCCAAACTACTTTACATCTCAGTACCACGCAGTCCCTAGGTAATCTATTCAAAGACCATATATCAAAGCATGGCTTAAAACAGGCAGAACAGCAAAGACTCAGGGTTACATGAATATAGACAGAAATTATAGGATGTCAACCAATGGGATTAATGTATCCAATGACAAAAAAGTTCAGGGAAATTTTAAGATAAAGCATTAAGAATAAGCTGGACACAGAAACAGAATTATACCTGTGCATGCAGGTAATTGAATGCTTAGTATTATTTTCACATTCAGTTTCAAATGTCAAAAACAAGAATTTTGTGCATTCATGAGAAGTTCTAATGCACATAAATGTTGGTGTGTGCATTTCATAATTTATCTCAGTTGAGACTTTTTTTGGTGAATTTTTAGTGTTGTTTAGTATCCAGGTATGGTACTGGATTAATACTAGACAAAGAAGATGGCAAATTTTTAAACTTGACCACATTTTACATCAATGTGCCTCAAGCATGTTTTGGAGAGATCAATATTTATGTATCACATAGTTTTCATTTTCTGTACCCAGTCATCCATCATATGAATGGTGACAGAGATTGTGACTCCCAGCAAAGAAAAGAAAGTTTGAGCTAGGAAAATGAGTTACATAAGATATGAATGAGGCTATCGTGTATGTGACTTCTTGTCAAGGCTATGGCAAAAGCTAAGATTTAGTGCTGAGCAGTGCCAGTATTTCTGAGTATCTTTTTTCCACAGCATAACTTAGTAGGTGAAGTTTACAGTAAGGATATGAATTTCCAAGGACACCTCATTCTTAGTGGCTTGTAATGGCTTTGCTATGACCAGAAAGAAAACTAAAGACATCCCTGTAAGAAAAGAGCCCAGTGACAAGATAAAAACCATCAGATGAAACATCTGCATCTATGAATAGGACTAGCAATATAGCGTATGTATTTAGTGATACTATCCACCAATCAAAGTTATGTAACATAGTACTGTTTAAAAAGTGGACAGTTAGTAATAATACAAACCATATAATATTCTATTTGGATTTAATTAGAGGTCATTGTGCAGTAATTCAGGATGTAAAGAGTTTGGAATGAACTCCATTCTTCTGTGGTGCAGGGTTTCATGGTGCTGAGGTACCCACAATTTTCCCTATAGCAATCATTTTCATTTATAGAATGGTTGAAATCCCCCCCTAAAGAAACTCAACACATTCCAAAACTATTTTAATATCTGCTGGTAATATACATTTTTCCTGTATCCATAGACCAGTGATTCTTAATCAGGGTGCTATGGCACCCTGATGTGCCTTGAGTTCCTTTCAAGGGTGTCATGGGGTGCCACACACTGTTGGTACTGTTAGGTGTGCAAACATGGTTCACATGACAAACACAGGGATTTCAAACAGGAACCCATAGTGTTAAACATATTCTGACCTGCTGTGGTCTGAGTTCTTTCTGTAGTAAAAATCAAGTGAAAACTATTTGCTAGTGTTTTGAGTCTACCACGGAGTGCCTTGAGTCTATTAAGTGAATGGTTTAGAACAGTGGTTCCCACCCTTTTCTTGCCGCAACCCGCTGCTGGGAGCAGAGGATGGCAGTAGCCCAGGGACAGGGGAGCTCCTGGCACACAGGGCGACTTGTCCTTTGTGCACCGGCATTGCCCCCGTGACCCTCATTTGGGTCGTGACCCGAGGTTGGGAACCGCTGGTTTAGAACCACTCCACTAGACACAGGCTTACTAGGACTGAGACATGAGGTATGATGTTTTTCTGTGTTCTTTACTCATACTGGCAATTCTTTCTCCTGTACCTTGCAGTCAGACAGTAGCTGGCTGTGTGCAATACTCAGGTACCAGAAATAATGTGAATGTATTCCATTAAAGCACTGACCTGGATTTTGGTCTCTGATATAGTAATGAATCTTGCTGCCTGACCATTCCAACAATAGTATGATCTTTACAGTAAGGATTTAATTTTTTAAAGCAAGTCTTCCTAAGGTGAACAGAACAAATAGAGTCAAAACCAAGTGAAACCACTACTAGTTCAAAGTCTGAGGTGGTTGAACACAGTGGAAGGGGCAAAAATATAAATAAGGGTAATGGCCATGCTAAAATCCTTAGGGGAAAAATGAGGAATTGGATTAACTATGGTTAACATTATAGACTAAACCACACCAACTCACAATTACTAGACTTGCATTATAAACTATGAGAAAAAGACAAAACAACACAGTTTATAACATCCAGGGTTCAGTCACCAGCTCCTCTAACATTTTATATGTCATCTCCTGCTTACATTGCCCCTCTGCTGTTTACCTTGGACAGAAAGGGCAATCTCTACATGAAAGAGCAAATGGACACTGATCTGACATCAAGTCCAGAAATATACAAAAGCCTGTGGCAGAACCTCTTAACCTCTCTGGACCTCAGAATAGCTGTTCTTAGATAGCAAAACTTTAAAAATCAGACTTGAATATGAAATTGTGGAACAAGAAATCATACACAGACTGAATTGTGTTAATGGTCTCTGGATTCTTATCCCATAACCTGGATTAGTTTTTAACCTCCAGGATACTATGGGTTCATCACTGTTGTTCTCTTCAACCCACATTTGCCAGTCTCAGCTGTGCTTGTTCTCCTGTCCTTTGTATATGAGGTAGAAGGAAGGGCATAGACACACTTTATAAACTAACTGAATCAGAAATGCATAAGCTTTCATAAGCAAGAGCTCACTTCTTCAGATGGTATCACTCTTTGAATTTAAAACATTCTTTCTATTTGAACTCCTGCTCCTTGATGGTTCTTTCATAGCATCTGATGAAGTAAGCTCTTTTCTTATGAAAGCTTATGCATCTCTGAATTCGTTAGTTTATAAGGTGCAACTTTGCCTTGCCTTCTGAGAAAGGGAGTAGAGTTTGAGCTCTCATACCTAGAAAGGTAATTGCTGAGAAACGTCATGTTCTCATGTATAGCTAGTGCCTATACCCAGAGCACTGCTCTCCCTCCTCATAATGTAGGCAGGGCCAAATTAACCCTTTAGTGGGCCCTAGGCAAACAAACTCATGGGCCCCAACTTTTTTCACTCAATAATTACAATATGCAAAATAAACACAACTGGGCCCCTTCTTCACTTAGGGCCCTAGGCATGTGCCTGGTTTGCCTATGCATTAATCCATCCCTGAATGCAGGTAATAAAAAATTCTTATAGCCATTTATTTCCCAGCACAGACACATATTGCAGATCATTAGGTCTTTTATACCTAAACTTTTTAGTTGTTCCCCCTACTATCAAGTATTTTGCACAGTCAGAGGGGAGAGAAGCTTTAAAAAAAAGAAGGGATTGAGAGGCAAATCCAGGCATTAACTCTTAATTTGACCAGGCTTTAAAGTTAAAACTGGCCCGTTAATGTTGCAGAAAGTTCTACCCGTGACAATAGCACTGTGTGAAGTTTCAGTCACTGATTTGATTCGGCAGAGATTCGGCCTGATTCGGTGGCCTAATCTCCGAATCCAAATCAAATCAGGAGACCCTTTAATTTCTCCGAATCGAATCAGAACCCTCTGAATCGATTCAGAAAGATTAGATAATTCAGATAGACACAGCTTTAAATGTTTTTTTCTGTATACTTCAAGGTACTCGGAGGCTCATGAATGCTGTGATGATGGGGCAGATGGAGTTCCACAGGAGCGCGGGAGGTTTCCCAGAGCACTCAGCATCAGACCCAGAAGTGGGCCAGAAGCACTTCTGGGTCTGTTGGGGGGTTCCTCTGCACCCCCCGGCTCGGTGACTGGTACCTCCTGGAGTCTGGTAGGCCAGACTGGGACCCCCCAGTGTGCTTGGCGATGGACCCAGAAGCGGACCTGAAATACTTCCGGGTTCACTGCTGAGCACGCAGGCCCCCCACCACTCGCACTCCTGTGGGACGCTCCATCTGCCCCACCATCGCAGTGTTTACAAGCCACGCCTGGTACCTCGAGGTATGTAGAAAAAACATTTAAAGCTGTGTCTATGGCTGAATTGCTGATTCTCTGAATCAGCATCAAGTCTTCAGATTCAGATTTGGCGAATCAAATCGGGACAGTGATCCGAATCAATGAAATGAATCACTGTCCCCAATTAGGGCTGAATCTGAATCCAAATTGAATATGGCCCATTTCGCACACTCCTATGTGACAATAACTTTACCATATACATTTATTTCTTCAGCTTCTTACAGCTCACTCTGATATAATTTACATAAATAATGTTTCTGCAGAAGACTATTCCTTGTCACTGCATTTTCTTAGTTTTCAGAAACTTCTTTATTTTTACACTGTTAACAAATATAAAAATGGATATTGAAAACAGGACAGCAAGAATCAAACCAGGACTGTTGTCTCTCAGGGTTCATCTGCCTCCATCTACACCCATTTTCCCCCCTGTCTTTTCTTTAATATAATCCACTAAAGAGATTTCAATTAATTTTTCTAATGAAAGATGGACATTACAAACCTGCAGCATGATAGCAGAAGGGTTATTGAATTTTTACAGATGTATCAGTGGTAGAACAGAATAAAAAAAGACTTTTCCTATATTATTATTTTTATCATTAGTTTACTATTATTAAAATCAATTTAGAATTTTGACATGAAGTTCATTTTGGTTGTTGTTTCTGCTATAATGATCAAGTCACTGACTTTTCTGAATATTCCAAAGCTAGATGACAAACACTATTTGCAAATGTGGTTGTGCTGACTGACTACATGCTAACTGGGTCCCCTTGTGCATGTAGTTACCCCACATGTACGCAGGCACAAGTCTATATGCATTTCTAAACTGGATGGCATAGAAAAAAGCTGCTGTTAAACACAGCAGTAGTGCCTGTTTTAACTGGTATAGGTAGCTAGCAACAGCAACATCTTAAGTATTTATGTTTATTAAAAAATAACCAATTCTCCAAGTGAAGTCAGAGTTGATGTTTTATATAGTCTTTGAATCAGCAAATATGCCAAAAATATTGCACTCCTGGCCAATGGGAGGCTTATGAATCATTTTTTCCTTCCCTCCTGGAGAGAAATTCCACTGTGTCCTAAAAGCTGAACAGCATCACCAAATCTTCAGAACTTGGGTGTGGAAGTATACGCTGAGTTGTGCTGGCAGCCAGCCATTTATACACTGATGGCTTCTGCTGAATTTTCTGCATGGAGCTTACAACACATCATGCAGCAAATGTAAATGATAAGACTATGCCCACAATGGTAATCAGGATGTCAAACAACTGTAATAGGGGTGTGACTGGCCTCAGAAACAGAATAAAAATATGGAAAAAGAAACTGCTGATAGTGGAATCTTTAAACAGCTTAGAAATTTTATAGACATTAGGGCTGGTAGGGACCTTGGAAGATCATCCAAGTCAGGTAGGGTCAAAGGATCCTAAATAAATAGTGTAGATCTATAAATAGCTTAGAAATTTTAATTAAAAGCTTCCATTTTGTGTAGCATTAATGCTGACAATTGTCACCAACTCCATGTTATACACACAATATATGTATACACACACACACACACACACATAAAATCAGACTTACAGTTAAATTATTTATTTGCTCATTTTAGTACCATTTTCAGAGCTGTAGGCATTGCTACTATGCTCCACATTTAGCCCTACTCTAACCTCATTTTTAGTTTTCTTTTTTTCCCTTTATGTGCTGTCCCCCCCACCCATTTTGCCTATATCATTTTACAATTTGCTCTGCAGTGTACATTCTCCTCGGTATCATTGTTTTGCATCTCCCTCCCCCATTTAGATCTAGCAGAGGCCTTCCTCATGCTCAAAATCGAAACAAACAGTTTTCCTGATAATCCAAAGACACCAATGTCTCCTTTGTCTTCAAGACAGTTCAACAGGGTCACCTCTTCCTTTTAATCTTTAGGATTACCTGGAAATGAGAGTCTGCTGATCTTGAATGCAACTAAGAATCAAGTACTCTGAATCGGTGGTCCTTCAAAAGGGTCTATAAATACAGCACTCCTGTTCATTAACACAACTGGACATGACTTACTCTTGCTTAACACTATGTAGTTTAGTGCTAGTCTCTCTAATGCGGTTCTTAACTATTATATTCATCCACTGAAACAGAGTCTTGATGCAATTATCATCTTTTTTAAAAAAGGAAACCCTGGGATTTTGGTTGCTAACGTAGTAATGGTTAAAGATGAGAACCATATTCAGAAAAGGATGGAATATGCAGAGTTGATGCTCATAATTTAAGTGATATAACCCTTTGGAATTTTAATGATCAGAAATAATCTTTATTATTTCCCTTAAATATTTTCAGCTACAGTTTGGCTCTTAAACATGTTACACAAGTACCATTGGAAAGGTCAGTTTTATTGACAGATATACAATCTGATTTATTTTTATATAAAGGTCCTTAAACTAAGCCTTGTCTGATTTATTTCACATACTCTGCAGCACTGCCCAGTTCCACCTTTTCACACCAATTGAGTTTACTCCTGCACCTTGATTGTCTCTTGGTGTAGTTAACAGGTCCTCCCTACCTGTCGGTGGCCCAAAAGCTTCCCAAAATTCACATCCATGAACAGAACCACTCTCAACTCTTTGTGTCCTGTTGGTTCTCCCTTTCCAAAACTGCTGCTTCTCCTCCTTTTACTTCCCAGCCAAAGGGAAGACAGGCAGTAGTGGTCTGTAGTCAGACTCTGTTTCCAAGAGTTTTGAGAGCTAGAAATTCCTCCTTCTCCTGATGTAAAGCCTCCCAAAAATCATTGGGATTGGGAGAGTCCCAAAAGACATGAAATGCCTATTAATATGTAGTGTCCTAAAACTTAAATTTATACTGGTTATAATGATTAAACCCTTACACTTGAGGGGCACAGGATACTTAAAAGACAAGGGGTAATCCTAGGTTAGAGGAGTTAAGTGTGAATTAGAGTGTCATTCCTCAGAGTCAGATAGTTAGTGGTAGGTTTGAGGCCTACTGGACAGTCTTGAGTGAAAAAAGGTTTGTGTAGTGGTGTAAGAGAAAATTCATTTATTAATGAACCCAAATAGAAGTTTTGCAACTCTTTAAAAAGACTCTGCTTGAATTCATCACATCAGTTCAAACCCACAGGAAAACAGTTTTGTATAGATGCTAAAGGCATAATTCTGCCTGCAGAGATGTTATTACTGGTGGCAATCCACAGTATAAGAGGACTCATCTTGACTTACAGCTCCCATGGTGCAGGGCTCCCAAGAAAGACTTATATGTTTAAATTCTACACCAGGTAAACCATTTCATCTCTTTCACCCATTTTGCAAGAATCACTTTTCAGAGAATAACTGCAGCACAGGATGGGGGGGGCCTAAAAAAAAGTCTTATTTTTAACTGGTGGCAAAACTATGGCAGGAGAATCAACTAACTAGGGGTCTGGCTAGGCAAGTAAAAGAATTGATTTGTTTTAATATTTTGTGCAGCCCAGGGGTAATACTTTCAAAAGTGTGCAAGTTCCATTGATTTTCAATTACGATCTGGCTCCTCTGTGTCTGAGTCACTTTTGAAAAAGATACTCAAGTGTCTGTGCAATTCAACTAATACATTGGAAACATGAGGGGTTGTTTTTGTTTGTTTTAAATAAAGACTTTTAAGGCAATTTAAAAATTAAAATATGCTTCAGAATTAAATGCAAATTCCTCCAAACAACAATCACCATAAAGTTCTAACTATCTGACTAGGTAAAACCAAGATTTAAGGCAGAAAATCCTCAAGTTAAGAAAACCTAAGGGGCAATGGGCACAAAAAGGGCATGCTAAAAACAAAAGCCCTGCATTAATTATGTGTGCATTAGCCATCAAATGACTCATCACATGAAAATGACAGGTGGTTAAACTGATGAGAAAGGTCACACCCTGTATTTAAATTGACAGGATGAGAATCTTGAAAAGTGAGTGTGCTACGTAAGAGTTTTGATGAAAATAGAGAAAAAACAGAGAGCACAGCAGAGTCAGTTTTAGAGCTCTTTGGAATTAGCTTTCACTTCTTCAGATTTCCTAGGGTGATCTCCTTTAAAATCCTTTTCATGTTCTTATTTAAAAAACCAAATTAAGAGATAAAGCATTAGCTTCCAGCACCTATTGCAAGGAAAGGCCCGAGAAAAAGCAGCTGCTTATTTCTGATTTAAGGAGGCCTAACAGAACGTTTATTCTGTGCTCACACACCTTTGTGCTACTCATATGGTGCTTTTTAACATCTTTGGCATTGGTAGCATGTGTGTAGAAAGGTTGTAAATATAACCATATGCTTAGCAATGTATAGTACACTCAGTTCGCAAGGCCAATGGAAGATAGCGAATGCACTTCTGGAAAAGAAAGTGAATAAACATGAAAAACATAAATATCATCCTAAGAGCATAACTGATTTAGAAGCATAACTCCCATTAACATTTTCTAAACCTTTGCTTCTAAGAAACATAAGTGTTTTCGAAAAGTCTCATCCCCTATGGCTAGGCATTTGTATGATATAATCCAAATACCTAGAGAACACCTGAATTAAATACTGTATTTTGGAGGGCAGTTTCTTTTTAATGACAGCTCATCCTACTTAGGGGTGTGTGAGATAGGTACAGAGGCAATTAGAAAAAAAATATCCCTGTTGTGCTTATTTAGTACTTTAATATTAGGAATAGTTTATTTCAGAATTCACTAAGTTCATGTCCTCCAAATTCACTGCCTGTTTAAAAATATACTTTTAGGAATGTAAGAACACCAGTACCATACTGGGTCAGAAAAATGGTCCAGCATCCTGTCTCTGACAACAGCAAGTAATAGATGGTTTAGAGAGAATATATGAATAGGGCATGTCTAAGAAACCCAACATTTTAAATAATTTTGTTACAGACAAAATGGGTTCCATAACTAAGCTAAAACGAATGAGAAAAATAATGGCTCACCAAAAATTAAAAAAAAAAAAGACGTGGAAGACTCCATATGGATAAAGGATGATTTATCCTTAAAGGCAACTCTTGGAGACCATAACAGCTAAAGAGGCGATAGTCATGGGGGACATAAACTACCAGGACATCTGCTGGGAGTCACAGACAGCAAAGTCCCACCGCTCACGCAGGTTTCTAACCTGTGTACAGGACCTCCACCTGACACAGGAGGTACACGGTCCCACTAGGGGGACTGCCATACTGGATCTGGTATTGGCAACGGGGGATGACATGGTAGGGGACCTACAGATTGGTAGCCATCTGGGGGACAGTGATCACCTAATAAAAGAATTCACCATAAGACGTCGAGTGGGTAAGGTAACTAGTAGGGTGAAAGTGCTAGACTTTAGGAAAGCTGATCTCAATGAACTCAGGCGATTAGTCAAGGATGCACTGCAGAGTAGGAGTTTTGAAGTGATGGGAGACCAAGAAGGGTGGCTGTGCCTTAAGGAAACGATCCTTCGGGCACAAAGCAAGACGATCCCCGTGCGAGGTAAAAGAGGGAAAGGGGCCAGGAGGCTTCCCTGGCTGACCAGAGAAATCCAGGGCAGCTTAAGGGCCAAAAGGGGAGCACATAAAAAGTGGAAACAGGGAGAGATCACCAAAGACGAATATACCTCCTCTGCTCGTGCTTGTAGGGAGGCAGTTAGACAGGCCAAAGCTACAATGGAGATGAGGATGGCAACCCAAGTAAAAGACAACAAGAAATTGTTTTTTAGATATATAGGGAGTAAAAAGAAGGCCCAGGGAGGAATAGGACCCCTACTAAATGGGCAGAAACAATTGGTGACGGACAGGGGGGATAAGGCTGAACTCCTCAACGAGTTCTTTGCCTCAGTGTTCCTAAGCGAGGGGCATGACAAGTCTCTCACTGGGGTTGTAGAGAGGCAGCAGCAAGGCGCCAGACTTCCATGCGTAGACCCTGAGATGGTGCAGAGTCTCTTGGAAGAACTGGATGCCTTTAAGTCGGCAGGCCCGGATGAGCTCCATCCGAGGGTGCTGAAGGCACTGGCCGACATCATTGCAGAGCCACTGGCGGGAATATTTGAACGCTCATGGCGCACGGGCCAAGTCCCAGAGGACTGGAAAAGGGACAATGTGGTCCCCATTTTCAAGAAGGGGAGGAAGGAGGACCCGGGCAACTATAGGCCAGTCAGTCTCACCTCCATCCTTGGCAAAGTCTTTGAAAAAATTATCAAGGCTCACATTTGTGAGAGCCCGGCAGGACAAATTATGCTGAGGGGAAACCAGCACGGGTTCGTGGAAGGCAGATCATGCCTGACCAATCTAGTCTCTTTTTATGACCAGGTTACGAAACTCCTGGATACAGGAGGAGGGGTGGATGTCGTATACTTAGACTTCAGGAAGGCCTTTGATACGGTATCCCACCCCATACTGGTGAACAAGTTAAGAGGCTGTGACTTGGATGACTACACAGTCCAGTGGGTGGTGAATTGGCTGGAGGGTCGCACCCAGAGAGTCGTGGTAGATGGGTCAGTTTCGACCTGGAAGGGTGTGGGCAGTGGGGTCCCGCAGGGCTCAGTCCTTGGACCGATACTCTTTAATGTCTTCATCAGTGACTTGGACGAGGGAGTCAAATGTACTCTGTCCAAGTTTGCAGATGACACAAAGCTATGGGGAGAAGTGGACACGCCGGAGGGCAGGGAACAGCTGCAAGCAGACCTGGACAGGTTGGACAGATGGGCAGAAAACAACAGAATGCAGTTCAACAAGGAGAAATGCAAAGTGCTGCACCTAGGGAGGAAAAATGTCCAGCACACCTACAGCCTAGGAAATGACCTGCTGGGTGGCACGGAAGTGGAAAGGGATCTTGGAGTCCTAGTGGACTCCAAGATGAACGTGAGTCGGCAGTGTGACGAAGCCATCAGAAAAGCCAATGGCACTTTATCGTGCATCAGCAGATGCATGATGAATAGGTCCAAGGAGGTGATACTTCCCCTCTATCGGGCGCTGGTCAGACCGCAGTTGGAGTACTGCGTGCAATTCTGGGCGCCACGCTTCAAGAAGGATGCGGAAAACCTGGAGAGGGTCCAGAGAAGGGCCACTCGTATGGTTAAGGGCCTGCAGACCAAGCCCTATGAGGAGAGACTAGAGAAACTGGATCTTTTCAGCCTCCACAAGAGAAGGTTGAGAGGCGACCTTGTGGCTGCCTATAAGTTCATCACGGGGGCACAGAAGGGAATTGGTGAGTATTTATTCACCAAGGCGCCCCCAAGGGTTACAAGAAACAATGGCCACAAGCTAGCAGAGAGCAGATTTAGATTGGACATTAGGAAGAACTTCTTCACAGTTCGAGTGGCCAAGGTCTGGAACGGGCTCCCAAGGGAGGTGGTGCTCTCCCCTACCCTGGGGGTCTTCAAGAGGAGGTTAGATGAGTATCTAGCTGGGGCCATCTAGACCCAGCACTCTTTCCTGCTTATGCAGGGGGTTGGACTCGATGATCTATTGCGGTCCCTTCTGACCCTAACATCTATGAATCTATGAATCTAATTTTAAAACAGCAACAAGGTTGTAGCTTTATTTTTTAAATTTTATTCCTCCTGAGTTCTTGGTGAATTACTAATTAATTTGAAAGAGAAGAACTGCTTTGAGTTTAGAGCTGTAGGCTAGGGACAGACATTATACATAAACCAGTTTAAATGATCAGAAACTGGTTTAGACCTGTAACAGAACAGACATTCAGTGCACATAAACCAGTTTCAAAATGGCCAGAACTGGTTTGAGATAAACCTGGTCGAATGTGGTATCATATTTAACTGATCTGGCTCAAACTGGTTTATGCAATGTCTATCCCAGACCCCTTGCTGATTTAAGATAAACCAGACACCCCCAGCATCCCAGTGTACTCTCTGGGATAGGCAGGACTCTTTGCTCCACAGCAGGGCTGCCCCCACCCCTCTGCTTTCTAGCCGGAGCAGGGACTGGCCCTAGCGGAGACACTGGCCAGCATGGCCCCATTAAGGCAAAGTGGGCAGGGAAGGGGTTAATTCTTCCCTCCTTCCCCTCTTCCTCTATGCAGCTGGGGTCAGCCTGTCTGCTGGGCAGCAGAGGAGAGGGAACTGCAGCGGTAGCCCCTGGAGCTGGCAGACCCCAGTGGCCAAGAAGGGATGGAGGGAGGAATTAACCCTTCTCCCTGCCCCCTTCACCTTAATGGGGCCATGCTGGGTTGGTTGTCCCACGGGGTGGGGAGGGAGGCTCTGTTCTGTGCTGGGGGGACTCTTCCCCCTCCTCCTCCTCCCAGGGTGGGGAAGGGGACTCTGTGAGGAGCTGGAAGGGGACTCTTCCTCCTCCTGCCCTCTCCTCCCGCTGCTGCAGGGCTGGGGGGGGGAGGGGCTCCATGCAATGCTGCCTGGCCCCAAAGTGGGGGGTGGGAGGGGGGCAGGGGAAGGCTGGAAGGAACTCATCTCCCTCCTCCTCCTCCCTCCGGAGGGGCAGCAGGAGTGCGGAGTTCAGCTGGGCAGGGTGTAGGTGTAGATGTGGATGTGAGAGTGGGGGTGTGTAGGGACTTGCACACACACCCTCCCATGGCGTGCAGCCCTGGCTGCCTGGCAGCAGCAGCAGGCGGGAAGGTCAAGGTGTTCATGCCCGGTGCAGGCATGGCTCCAGCCAGCGTTGCGTGGGGGGAGGGAGTGGAGCCTGCCTTATCCCTGTGGCTGTTCCCTGAGCCTGCAGCTCCAGCACTCACAATGAGGGAAGCCCCACACTGGAGTCAGCTGCTTCGCCTGCTCCTTGCCATGCAGGTCCCCGCACTCTGCTGGGAGTGGAGGGAGCCCTGCCCCTGCTTCGCAACAGAGTCCAGTGCAGGGCTTCCCCTCTGTGAGTGAGGAGCTGCAGGCACATGGTGTGGAGCCCCAGGGATAGAAGCAGCTGGACAGGCTGCATGGGGCTCCGTTTCTCACCCCCAGCACAGCGCTGGCTGCCTCTATCGCAACTCAGTGCCGAGGGGAATCCCCATGCTGGACTCTGTGGGGAAGCAGGGAGGGGGATCCCTCCACTCCTGGCACAGTGCGGGACCTGCACAGCGGACAACAGGGGAAAAAGCTGGCTCCAGTGCAGAGCTTCCCCTGCTGTGAGTGCTGAGCTGCAGGTTCAGGGAGCAGAGCCGCAGAGATAAGGCAGGCTCTGCTCCCTCCCCCTGCACAGCGCAGGCCAGAGTTGCGCCTTCGCTGGGCACGAGCACCCTGACCTCCCTGCCTGCTGCTGCTGCTGCCAGGCAGCAGGGGTGGTACACCATGGGGGGAGTGTGTGGGGGTCCTTACACCCCCCACCCACCCTCATACCCCATACATCTGCACCCTGCCCAGCTCAGCTCCACACTCCCGCTGCCCCTCTGGGGGGAGGAAGAAGAGGGGGAAGAGTTACCCCCAATGTGGAACAGAGCCTCCCCCTGCCCTCAGGGCGGGGGAGGAGTGGGGGGAAGAGTCCCCCTTTGGGGCCAGGCAGCCTCACAGAGCTCCTCTCCTCACCCCACTGTGGGGGCAGGGGAAGGAGCCCCCCCCTCAGCACTAAACAGGGCCCCCCCTCCCAGCCCCACAACAGTGGGGGAGAGGAAGGAGGGGAATGAGTTCCTTTCTGGGACTGGGCGGCCCTGTGTGCTGGGAATCCCAGCTGTCAGGGAACTACTGGGGCGGGCCTCCCAGGGCCTGGCCACATCCCCCTCCTCAGCTCAGCTTCCCTGTGGAAGGGAGGGCTTCTCTAGCACCCCTGGGCTTCTGGCTTGAGCCATCACAGGCATGTGCCGAACATCTATCCACTTGCAAACCAGTTCACTCTCTGCAGGTTAGACTTACCTGCAAAGACTGAATCAATTCAGGCTTAGGCTTTATGAATGTCTGTCCCTAGCCTTAGAGGAGTTGCTTTTCAAGTTTCCAAGTGCTCTGCAAATGGTCTTAAAATCTGATCTCACATCCATTGTATTCCTTTTAATCATAAACATCATATGGAAATCATTAAGAACTCATTTACACTGCAAGATCTACTGTGTTACAGGATCCCAATGCAGCACAGCAGTGTTTGAAACATGGTTCATTTTCACAGTGCTCAAGCTATGTTTTAATCATGTTTGGAAATCACACTACAGATCTGAACTTCACATGGCTGCAGAACAACACTGAAACAAGCTTTAGTTCTACCCACAACACACCAAACCATGTGGTGGAACAACTAGTCTAACTGAATCCCTCAACAAAGGTTTTTATAATATATACCTAGAAGCCTTATTTTTTGTTTTCAGATAAATGCACCTCAACAGATATGCAAGCACTTAAGTACTCTTTTTCACAGAAGCACATTCCTCGTCCATATACAAGTATCATGGTCAATGAGCACTTCTCTCCACTCTTGATTCCTTAAATGAACTATACTTCTCTACCACCTTCTCCAGCCCCACTCACAAATGTCCTCTCTTCTGTAGTTTGCTATGAAGATAAACACAGTTATGTGCCCAGCTCATAGTAAGTGTGAGGAGAATATGGTCTAGAGCCAACAGTCCCTCACAAAGGAGCCCTGATGACAGCTCAGCTTATGTTAACTTTGAAGATGTTTATGCTCAAATCCCTTCACTGATTTCCACTGTTGACAGTCTTGCTCATGGAAAAGCAAAATGGCTTAAACTGGGGTGTTTCACTGCTGTCTGAGAAAAAACACCGATGAACAACTGGATGGAGTGTTAACATTAAGACATTTTTTTTTTTTTGAGCAGAGAACCTGTGCCTGCGTTCTTTAAAACAAATCTCTTCAAAAGGAGATGCCACAAACCTTCTTTAACAAAGAGCCTAGCACTTTTCCCTTTGCAATTTATTAGTTTGGATGTACAAGGTTCCCAAGTACAGAATATACATTGAGGTTCTCCCAATGCATCCAATCTCAGCAATGATAATGGCTGAAACTCAAACAGAAAAGAGTTAGCATTTGTCAGCCAATGTAGATGTTACCCTGACTCCAGGAACAAGAATACAGACTGCCAATGACTTAATCAGCAAAAAGTGACTAGAAATGCCCTCACAATAGAAGGGACTTATGCCAGCAATGAAGAAAAACCTGGGCTGTGGTGGACTTTTCCCAGGGGACGTGGGCCCCCGGATCTGCATGTGGGATGACAGCAGGCTGCCGCTGCCGGCTGGGGCCAGCGCCAGCACCCGAGTCTGCCCGGCGCAGCCAGTGCCAAGAGCTGGGAAGAATCCATTGCTGGTATTGGCCCCAGCCAGCAGCAACAGCCTGCTGTCATTCTGTGCGCAGATCTGGGGGCCAATGGGGCTGTACCAGACTCCTCCTGGTGAGGCACGGGCCCCTGGATCTGCATGTGGAATGACAACAGGCTGCCGCTGCTGGCTGGGACCAGTGCTGGGCACAGCCTGTGCTGATCACCAGGAAGGCTGGTGCTGCCGCTGGCCCTAGCTGGCAGCGGCAGCATGCCATCATCCTGCAAGCAGAACCAGGGGCCCGCACCCCTCAGGAGGGCCCCCAGATCTGTGTGGGGCCAGCACCAGCACCAGGTTTTTCTCGGTGCTCAGTGCACGCTGCACTGGGCAGACTGGGGTGCTGGTGCTGGCCCCAGCCAGCAGCATGCTGTCATCCCGTGCACAGATCCAGGGGGCTGTGCCCCCTGTGAAGAGTCCAGCACAGCCCCGCAGCTCTCCCATGGGTTGTGGACCCCCAGATTTGCGCACAGGATGACAGCATGCTGCCTCTGGTGGCTAGGGCCACTGGCAGCACCAGTCTTCCTGGCGCTCGTCCCAACCAGCAGCGGCAGCCTGCTGTCATCCTGCGCTCAGATCCAGAGGCCCGCACCCCCGGGAAGAGCTGGGGGATTGTTCAGGGACCTGGGGGGTGCAGGCCTCTGGATCTGTGCATTGGGAAACCCCACGCACAGGTCGGGGACCTGTGGTCCCTGGCAAAAGCTGGGGAAATGATCAGAGAGCTGGGGGAATCAGAGAGCTAGATATCAACGTAAGAGCAGTCCTTCCCCCCTCTTCCCCCTTTGCTCCTTAGTTTCTGTTTAGCTGCAGGAGGCCTGGCTTTGAAATCTAAAACATTTCAAGTGCCCTTGTTTCATTTTGAAGCTGTTTCGAAGCCTTTTGTTTCATTTTGATTTTGCTGTTTTGAGCTTGAAACACGTTGAAACAGCTTTGAAATGAAACACCTGTAGAAATTTCGCACAGCTCTAGTATTCATCACATGAAAGAAATCTGTAAAGTCTCTATCAGTAGACACCGTGGTCCAGGCAAGGACAGTATGATGATACAGAAACTCAAAATGCCAGAAGATGCACATCAAGATGAAAAGCTGGCAAATGAATCCATTGTCTAATCTCTACTATATATCAGTTTAATGCTGCTGAGAATTATCAAATGCGGTCAGAAAATGAGGCAAGTTATTCTTCTTTTTGTCTTGAGCATGGATTAAAGTTTCAGTCCAAGGTTAGCTAGACTATGACTTGGTCTGCATATTTTTTTTTTAATATTTGCAAAATCCATCCATGTACACACACACACACACACACACTATGGTTTATATACACAAGCCCTCAATATTATATTATAATCTTCTGCATTATTTAGAGCATGCATCTATACAGCAAAGTATTCACAATTAGTCCAGTAACAAAAACAATATTGTACACACACCTAGGAGGGAAAGAAATTTAGTAAAGTAGTATTACATTAAATATATTTCTAATGAATTACAAAAATAATCATGAAACCTAAAAGTGGCCTGACAAGAGCCTGTCCTTGATATGAAGCTCTAGTATTCTATAAATATAGGGCAGCAGAATTTAGTAATCTTAGTGCATTAAACCCTATTAATTTTTGTTTGTATGAAACCAAGGAATGAATAGTCAAAAAAGCTCTATATACTTTAGTGAACCTTAGGACAATTTACTGGCGTGCTGTAATCACATACATAATTGGAGTTTTTCATATTCAGCTCAAAAATCAAATGTGAAACCAACCCAGCTCTTTTGGCTGGAGACCAAGGACAACAACAACAACAACCCCTCCCCCCCCGCCAAAGCTATGAGAATTTCAGTGCTTTTATATATATATATATTTGGACAGTATTCCCCGATTACGTTGTCAAAGCTAAATGACCAGAGCTGCAGACTAAATTTAGAACCTCCAGGGCCGAAATCATCCATAACCTGTTTTTTGGCACATCACTGCTAGAAACAGGCATTTTGAAAGCTCAGGGGATACCATGCTTCACTCGGCCTACTTAGCAAGGACAAAAAAACCCCACATCTAGGACTCAAGAGGAATACAAACAGTATATAACTAACAGAACAGCCTCTTCCTCCTCTTCTTCTCATTCCCAACCCATTCAGTTAACCAGCTACTAGGAAACAAGCTGGTATCTACAGTACACACTGTAAGCCATATTTAACAACTATGAAGGACAAAATGGTGTTTAACAAAGGAAGTGACTTTGCTTTTTTTGTCCCATCTGTTAAAATTAGTATCTTAAGCTTTTTAATGAAATATTTATTAAGAATTCAAAACTGCTTGCCGAACGGTAGAATATCATTCTATAATTTAGAGTTTATACCCAAAGTGTTAAATGGTCACTTCATTTTCGTGCATGCAGGCAGTGGTTTTCAGAACTACTCAGCATCAGTGAGAACAATGGGTGTTCACCCATTTTTATGAACAGGGTCTTAGTATTTTTTATTCAAATTATTTCTGTTCCTCTCATTCTTTCTCACTTGATTTAGCTTTGGATGGCCTTTGGATTCCTTCTTTTGTCCAAAAAGGAAAACAAGTTGTATAATCCATATGGCTGCATGAAATCGTAATGCTTTTTTTTTTTTAAGGCCAAATACCATTCTAGTTTTATATTAGGTGATAAAATCCTGTTATCTTAGTTGCTCTGTAGCTGTTAATGCTGTGAAATGCTTCTTAGTGTTACAAAGCTTCCCACATCCTCCTTGTCTTTGAAGTCTTTCAAAAATGATCATAATTCATGGAAGCTAACATTAAGCTGCATGAAGGTTGCAATCAAAACATTTGGCCAAAGGAATACTACAACAAATGAATTAGATCAGCAGTTTTCAAACTCTGGTCTGTGGAGCACTTGGTGGTGGTCCACAGACAGCTTGCTGGCCATACTGTGCAATCCAGCCTTGTTTCCATCTGCAAACTGGAATGGTATTGAGGGACCTAGAATTTACATACACATACACACACTTGTATATATATATATTTGGAAACATATGAAGTAATAATTGGAAAGGTACTCTCTCTATATATCTAGATAGGTAGATAGACTACCTTTCCAAATATTACTTTTCCATGTAAATAATCATTTTAGTTGCCATGGGTGCTCTGTGATAGCACATGGGAAGGGAGCCTGTGAAATCACAAATTCCAGGGAAAGAAGTCCATGAAGCTATCACAGTCCACACTGCCATACAGTTCAAAGCTTGAATTCAATTCAAGATTTCAGACACTAAGATATTTCTGTATAGCAAAAAGAACTATGCTAAGCAGAGGTAGGGTTGTCATATTCCCAGGTCCAAAAAAGAGAGGACACCTGGCTGGGGGGTGGGGGTGGGGGATGGAAATATGATTGGGCGGGGGGGGCAGCGAGCCCTGCCCCTGCCCATTCTGTTGCCCCTCACTGATAAGCTACAGCCCCACCCCTCCAGCCCTGCTGGTGCCCCTCACTCCTGGTCCACTGCCCCCTGGTGCTGCCAGTGCCACACACACCCAAACCATCGTCACCTGCCCCGAGTGCCTCACATTCCTGACCCGCAGCCCCCTGCCCCCCTCCTATCCCTTGCTCCTGATCTATAGCCCCTTGCCCCCCATAGCCTTCTGGTGCCCCTCACTCCCAACCCAGAGACCCTGCCCCCCCCGAAGCCCTGCCAGTGCCCCTCACTCTGGACCTGCAGCCCCTTCCCTCCTCTGGTGCCCCTCACTCCCGACCCGCAGCCTCTTACACCCCCGGCCCTGCTGGTGCTGTTCATTCCGGCCTGCAGCCCCTGTCCCCTCAGCCCTGCTGGTGCCCCTCACTCCCAAACCTCTGTGCTTTGCTCCCTGCTGCCTCTGCTCGCCCTCCCCCTGCTCCTACCAGCAAAGCAAAGCAAAATTGCAAACTCAGCTCTCAACCATGCATCGTCATGCTAGGTATTCTGGGAATTGTAATTCTACTTAGCAGCAGCCATATTGAAAACTGATGGGGGAGGAAATCCTGGACAGTTTCCTTGCATTTTTAAAACCCATCTGGACACAGCACAGAGGGCCAAAAAAGAGGACATGTCCGGGAAAACCCAGACTTATGATAACCCTAAGCAGACATGACAGTCCCTCACACCAAAAATGGCTAGACTGAATCTGTCATAAGCCTGAATACATTCAACAAGATAAAAGAGTGATCATAGTTTCATAGTAGGTAGGGTCGGAAGGGACCTGAGCAGATCATCAAGTCCACCCCCTGCCATGGCAGGAAAGAGTAGTGGGGTCAAACAATCCCAGCAAGGTGTTTGTCTAACCTCCTCTTAAAGACCCCCAGGGTAGGAGCCAGCACCACTTCTCTTGGAATTTGGTTCCAGATCCTAGCCGCCCTGACAGTGAAGTAGCGCCTCCTGATGTCTAGCCTGAATCTACCCTCTGCCAGCTTGTGACCGTTATTTCTAGTCACTCCTGGTAGTGCTCAGGGAAACAGGGACTCCCCCAATGCCTGCTGGTCCCCTCTGACTTGTTTGTAACAGGCCACTAGATCCCCCCTCAGCCCTCTCTTGTGGAGGCTGAACAGGTTCAGGTCCCGTAGCCTCTCCTCGTAGGGCCTGCCCTGCTGCCCCCTGATCATGTGAGTGGCCGTTCTCTGGACCCGCTCCAAGTTGTCCACATCCCTCCTGAAGTGCGGCACCCAGAACTGGCTCCACTGCCACAGCCCACTAGGTCGAAAATGACCCATCCACCACCACTCTCTGGGTGCGGCCCATTTGACTGTGTAGGTGTCGACGCCACAACCCCCTAGTTTTTTTAATGAGAATGGGGTGAGAGACAGTTTCGAAGGCCTTCCTAAGGTCCAGAATGCATGAGAAATAGTAAATAATAGTAAAATATTAAGCCAAAATTGGGAAATTAAAGTTCAGCAATTTAGCCAATGAAGATCTGAAGGTAAAAGCAAGAATGTACAATAAATGATATGGAAGTAACGGAGTGAAATGAAAATTAACACAATTCAAGAAATTAACACTGAAAAAATAAGTCAATACAAATGAAGAAAAGGTGGGGATTTGAACTCTAATGAAGCAGTCTTGTTTCAGTTTTTCCCCTGTGGTATGGCCTCAAATCCTTTATAGAGGACATGAAGAAAGTGGTATAAAAAGCTCTTTGTAATGAAGTGGAACAGCGGGTTTCTGGCAATTTTTCCCCAAATAAAGACAATCCATATTTACAGATTTTAGGATCTCTAACTTTCACTGCATTCTCCACTATCTGAGGTGTTTTAAAACTATTCTTTCCCTTGCCCTCCCACTTTCAGTTTTGAATATTTCATTAAAGCTGTTTTGTTAATTCTGAAGACAGTCAACTTAAGTTGTTTACTTCAAAGCTCACTTTCAACCATATAGGAGCACATAAATACCCAAGCACCCCAGGCAGCAGAGCAGGGATGGAGGGGAGTGGGGGGAGGGGGGCAGGCGGACGGAGGGAGGGGAGGCTAGTGGCCTTTTTTTTGTTATTCAAAATTCATCCATCATTCTTGACGGGCAATTCACTAGTATAAAATATTGGAATACAGTTTAACCTGCACTATTTCAAACAAAGGTGTAATTAGTAAAGTTTGTGCTCTAGGCTGGCATTTCCAAAGCCTGGTATTCACTCTCACCCCCTGCCGCCACAACCACTTTCCATAGCCACCTGCAATGGGCAGTGGGGAACACAGCAGCAAGAGAAGGGATTGTTGCAAGAGGGTCCCTATACCTGACTGCTGCTGCAGCACAGACTCCCCAGAGAGGCCTCTATTCTAGTGATCCACTTAAGTGTGTACCTGGGGCTGGTGCCCCAGTCTCCCACCCCTAGTTAAGCTACTGGGGTCAACGCTATTTTTGTAAGTGCTAAGGTGAATTTCACCAAAAGTGGAGAGATTTCTATGAGTGGGCAGATGGCTTTGGGTAAGCTGTGCAGTGAGGTTTTGTCAGTTCAGGTTTACTGTACGTTTCATGGAAGATTATGTCAGAAATGGAAATCTCCAGGAAAAGTGGTAGGAAGAAAAAATAAATTTAAAGGCTGTGTATACACGTGTCTGGAAGTGGGGGGGGAGGGGGAGGGCATGGAGGGCATTTTAATTAGAGTGGTTCCTGGACAGCTACTCTAATTACAGTGGCTCACCATCACCTGTATTAATTTCCTGTGTATTTCAAAATGGCCACGGGACACTTTATCTAAAGCTCATACAATGAGCTTTAGATAAAGCACCCTCATGGTCATTTTGAAATGTGTGTGGGCTTAATACAGGTGATGGTGAGGTGACACTGGAGCATTCTAGTTAGAATGTGGAGCAGACTTGATTAACTGAGTCTGTTCCAATGCATTCCAATTAGAACATGAACAAGCATGTCAACAGGCACCCCAAAGGTCCAAGATAAAGTATCATTGACTTGTTCTCAGAGTTCAGTGTGATAAGTCAATCATTTGTTGACAAAATAAAGACATAGTTTAAACAATGAGACTAGATTCTATTCCACCTATTACGTTCATAATTAGACTTAGGCATCTAAGTGAAATCCTATTCTACCATACTTGAGTCCCCAAAATGTGTCGGTACAAAAAGCGGATAGGTCCTCCTTCTCCTCCTCGTTGATTTTGTGACTCAATCTTAAGAGATATATATAGAGAGATGTGTATATATACGTGCATATATCTTAAGAGCAAGATGATAGTGTGTTATTAAAAGAGGTGTGAACCTGGGCCACCTGCAAACATCTGCTGCCTCTCTGCCGCAGCCCCAGCTGCCTCCCAGCCCCAGACCCAGGCTCTGGGGAGGCAGCACAGACCAGCAATGCTCCCTGCTGTGCTGCCCTCACCACTTCTGCAGAGTAGTGTTGGAACCCAGTGTGGCCGAAAACAGCGGGGGCGCAGAAAGCTCCCTGCTCCCAGCTCCTCACTGCCCTGCCACACTTCCCCTGTGTGCACGGGAGCAGCATGGGCAGCAGAGCAGGGTTGTGCCTCTTGCTGCTGCCCACGCCTGCAGGGGAAGTGTGGCAGGGCAGCAGGGAGCTCGGACCAGGCAGCTTTCTGTGTCCTGCTCTGTGCCCCGCCGCGCCGAGTTCCAATGCTGCTTTGCAGAAGCGGCAAGGGCAACACAGCAGGGAGCATTGCCAGTATGTGTTGCCTCCCTGGAGCCTGGGGCCGGGTCTGGGAGGCAGCTGGGGCTGGGGCCGGGGCCAGGGCTGAGAGGAAGCAGATGTTTGCAGCTGGCCCAGGTTCTGGGTAGCTGCTGATAGCCACGGAGCCCGGGCTGCTTGCAGCAGCTATCAGCAGCTACTCAGAGCCAGGAGGCTACAAACAGCGGCTGCCCTCCTGCCCTGGGCCCCGGGAAGGCAGCAGGTGCTGGCAATGTGCTCGTTGGGGCCAGGGCCTGGGGCGGGGAGGCAGCAGCTGTTTGTAGCATCCTGGCTGCAGCCAGCCCTGGCTCTGGGTAGCTGCTGATAGCCATGGAGCCCCCTGGGCTGCTCCCAGCAGGGCTTGCAGCGTCCCAGCTGCCTGCTAGGAGCAGCCCAGGCTCCCGACTGGCAGCAGCTACCCAGAGCTGGGACGGGCTGCAGGCAGGAGGCTACAAACAGCTGCTGCCTCCCCGGCCCCAATGGGTGCTGAGGGAAATGGCTTTGCGTGCTGTACTTAGCACACGTGCTGGGGGTTGCCAACCCCTGCCATAGGGCAATGTTTACAGGCAACTGTTCTCACAGAGAAAGCCAAAGCATCAGCTTTTCTTTTCCACTTGTCTAGTTGTCATCTTGAAAAAGCAACAGATTCCATAATTTCAAGCTTACATCTCCAGTTTTATTAAATTGTAGTCAGTTTTTTTAGTCTGTTCAGGTTATTCAGAATGTCTCTTGTATGTCTAATCTCATTTACTGCACTGGTTTGCAGCAAATGTCTTGTCTCATATGCTGGGGAAATTAATATGTGTGTCTGGCAAGCTTTAGGAACACCTTGCAGCAGTTACATGATGATTGCTTCAAACTCATTATGTCTCACTTGACTTCACATCATTACACCTGTGATATTTTTCTGTACTCTCCAACAGCATTTCATGACATTTACCAGAGGTTTACAACTCTTAGAGCATTTTATTCACCTGTATTCCCACCATTTCACTTGCAGTTATCACTTTCCAACTATTTTTATTCCCAGTCTCAAAGTATTTCTTCAGTAACTTTATAGTACTTTTAATACAGAAGCTCGCTGCTTTGTTTCCTGCCAGTCATCTCTTTTTCCTTCTGATACACTAATACTGGTCATGCTTAGCATTTTCTTGGCTTTCTCAGGGAAGCTATCCTTCTATAATTTGCTTTTAACTCAGCTACCTAAAAATATATATCAATTCATAAATTTTCTTCAGACTCTGTTCTCATAGGTCAATTACATCCTGACACAAAGCTCAGATCTTCAGTAAATCAGCTTTTTAGATTCAACAAATATTTATTGTGAAAGCATATTCAAAATCAAGGTCTTACCTGAACAGAGTTGTTCAACTTTTGTGTAGTTTAAAGCTAATATATCATTAACCCATGCAATGATGTCATGTCTGCTCATAGTCTCTTGAGTTATAGAGGTAGAATACACGTTGACCGCCATTCCCCAACTGGAAAAAAAAGGTAAATAAATAAATTAGGCTTCCTGTCATCTGAATGACTTTTCTAAATACACTGACATTTTGAAGCTTGCTTTTTTTGTTAAAGACAGAGCTGGGGAGGAAAGGCTGCATCACTACATAGCCTCTTCTCTTTTCTAGATTAAGAAGGCTAACTCCATCTTAATTTCTAGTATTTTATCAAGTTGCCATTTCCCCAACAGTTATCTGCAAATGCCAGCTGAAAGAAGAAAGAAGAATGCACTTTAAAGAAGGAATATCATAAAAATATGTCATGTACAATCACGTTATGGGGGAGGGGGGTTGTTGGTTTTTTTTTTACTGTACACCAAACAGAAACCAAACTAAAGGTAATCACAGACAGCATGCTGAACCCCTGGCCTGTGGGCCAGATGTGGGTTTGTGGATAGCCCCATGGGTCATGACCTTGCATGCCAGATCAGGTGTACAGAGTGTCCATGGGACTGGGTGGAGGCAGTGCAGGGCCCTGGGGCCCAATCCTAACTGGCAAGGCCAGACAGGGGCAGTGCAGGGCTCCAAGGCCCCATGTTTGAGGTCCAAACTGGCTCAGACCAGTCCTGCACCCCTCACCTGGCCCGTGGGACCAGAATAGTGAGCATCACTAGCCTAAAGGAATTAGAGAGAGATATTCAGTCCTTTTAGTATGAAGTCAGTCAGAAGGGGGGGGTGGGGTGGGTGGGTGGGTGTGTGTGTGTGTGTGTGTGTGTAGACTAACTAAATGAGAGTGAACGAGCTGCATATCTACCCTGCACTTAGAACAGGATTGGTGATCTGGGACTCCCAATTTAAATCTGTATGCCATTTACTGTTGCGTGACTTTGAAGTTATTTAACAGCTCCGCATCATTTCCCCCAGCTGTAAAGACAGTGATATCATCTCCTTGTCCAGTGTCAGTTAATATTTATGCAGCTCTTAGAACAGCTTACATCTTCAAAAGTGCTAAATATTAAATATACTGAAATAATCAAGTTCATGTAGTTACAATCATGACATCAGCATAACATCAACTAAGGACATCTTTTCCCAAAACTTGAGTTTCCAAAACAACTCAACATTAGTCTATAAAAGTGTATGAAATTCAGGAGGTCTATAAAATTAGCAACTTCTTACTCATATACCTATTTCATATGCACATTTAGAGCTCTATCTTATTGGTTCCCTGACAATATGTTTTTCCTGTTTTGGGTAGCTAGTTTTAGTCAACTAAGCTGGATTTCCTGATTTATGAGTCAGATTTATTTTAACCAATAGCTACAGACTCCCGCTAAAGCTTCTGTGCTGAAAAGAATATCAGCTTACTAAAAAGCATAAAATAAGAAAGTAAATTTTATGTGTAAAAACACCCATACTGTGTTTCAACAGAGATAGAAACACTTTACACATTTCCAGGGACAGGAGTGTTGTGGAGAAATATAGGCGAAGCCAGGACAAATACAAAAAGAGTGATCTTATTTTTTGTTAACCCAAAAATATCAAAATTGTTGTTACAAGAAAATGGCAGTAAATGAAAGAATCTTTGAACAGCAACTTCCTATCAGCTAAAATCCAGGCATGTGTAGTGAAATATAAACTTTCCTGTGAATGTTGGAGCATATTTAGACTACCTGGAAATGAAATGCATAAAAATGCTAGTGAATGAAACAAAAAAACCCCAAAAACCTAATGCACTATCAGGAATTTTCATTATAAATTATTCCAAAATTGCATTTGTGTAATACTCCACACCCTAAAACATCCGCAGCTGGACAAGTTTATAAACATAGTATTTTTCTTATGCATGCCATACAGTCTTTCCTGTATAGCATCTAGTAGAAATGCTGAGGTAAGCAGACTGATGTTAGTTTGATTTGCCTAACATGCTAGGAAAGGTAGCCACAGGAGGAATGAGTTGAGCTAAGAATGACAGTTATGCTGGGATGAGTGCAGCCAGAGTACAGTTGCCCAGGAAACAGAAGACAGACCAGATTAGAGCAGTTCTGAGAGCTGCTATTGTGTAATGTTTGTGTCCATGGGGATAATGGGAAATAGTCAGACTAGCTTGGCTAGATACCTCTGGCGTGACTGTTCATGCCAATGGAAATGCTGACTGGGATACATATAAACATTCTACATTATGTCAGAGTCATTCTAAGTGATAATCCTGAGTCAACTTGTAAACTGGAAAGTGTTTGTATCTGAAATGTAATAATTGGTATGCCTGAAACATTCATTGATTAAGACTGGTTTGACCTTTTATTACACTTAGGTTAAGTACAGTCAAAAAGCCCAAGGCTGAATCAATTCAGTCTTCGCAGGTTAGTTTAAGCTGTATAGACCAAATCAATAAGCAAGCAAACAGACATTCATTTTTGATTCCAGAAATGCAGCCACATGCCTGCAGTAGGCCAGGCCAAAAGCTGGGGTGGGGGCTAGAGCACGACTCCCTGATTGGCTAGACTGGACACTTTGGGCCAAGGCTGGCCTGCCTGCCCACCTTGGGGGAAGGGGGAGTTTGCAGGAGAGGTGCAAAGCATCCTGGAGTGCTGGGGGACTGAGTTAACTTGAATCTGGAAGGGATCTGGGATAGAAGTTCAATAAACCAATTTTATTTTTATTATCTTAAACTGGTTTTGGCCATTTTGAAAGTGGCTTTGGCCACTGGAAAGTGGTGCACTGAGCTTCTGTTGTGTTACAGATTTATACTGGTTTATGTATTATTTATTTCTGTCCCTAGCCCTACTGACCAGTGCCAGTATGTAAGGCTTTGTACACTCCTTTTGCAAGTTATCCAGTTTTGCTTATAAACAAAAAGCACATCTCAAAAATAGCATCAGTAAATTTTAACAATGAGATTGGATGACATAAAGAACATTTCAAAACACTGGCACATTTCTGAAGGATGCAGTAATGGTAATTGTAAGGTTAGATAGGAAGCCTACAGAATTTTAGGAGTCAGTGATGTTTAAATTGCAAAACTGCTTTAAAACATGCAACAGAACTGGAATTGTATTCTGAAAAGTAACAACATGATTGTGTGCCTTCTTGCCCCAGTAACCTCCAATTGAAAATGCTAACTTGACAGTTAATTGACAACTTCGCAACTCAACCTTGGGTCTGTAGTTCAAGCTGGGTCCTCTCTCACAATAAGGATTATGCCCTCAGTTACACTGGGGCAGCACCACTGCCTTCAGAGAGAACACATCTGTAAAACATGTCTGTTGATGATGCACAAAGAGGAATGAAACCTAGCTCAATCCTTCTAGCTGTTCAGGGTCAGCAGGCTAATAAGAGCAGTAAGAGACTTACTTGAGGCACTAAAGTCTATGGCTATGGATATCCAACAGTGGAACAGATACTATTTTTTAAGCATAACGCAGAAAAGTTCAGCTACCGTCACTTTTCTGGCTACCCCACTTCATGGCCCATACTGAGCTCTCATGCTACTGATGCCAGGCTGCTACCCATACCAAAACCAATTAATTTAAAGCTAGCCCGGGCATCCCTGCAGCCACAAAATTAACCAAGGTATGGGCATTCCTTACGCAAGGAAGAAATCTGACTGCCCTGTACTGTAAAATTCTTCAGATCAGGAACTTACCACAAATTCCCACTTGAGAACATAATGGTAAATGATGCCTGTACTGCAGCTGGTAGGCAAAGACTGCTCTTGGAAAACAACAAAGAAGGAACCATTTATCAACATTTGGATTGAGTTGTAGACTGTTAATGAGAACTTAGAAAAAAAGTGTCCTTTTATTTGTAAGAGCTTTATTAAGTCTTATTAGAAAAGCTAAGTTTCCAAGGCCAGAATTAATGAGGGTTTTGCTTGGTACAAATCTGTCTCTTACTAAATATTAAAAGTTCAAACTTCAGATAATTCCTACCATCTTGGGCATGTGGGATTTCCTTTTCTCCTTTTATAGCTTAAGGCATATATCATCACAGCTTTACTTTTAAATTAACATACTTGACCTACTGGTTTTGAAAACAAATAGGAAAAGAAATGTGAAGTGATAAAACCCAAATTAAGCTACTTTTTTTATTTAAACGCCACAGTTTTTCCAAATTATAGTTTCTTACAGGAGACAGATCACAGAATAATCAAGCCACCAGTGATCTGAGCTCAGTAAGTTTGTGCTATCAAAACGGAATAAAATCTACATTCGCTAAGAAGGAGGTAATGACCCTATCTTCCCTCTTCCAAAAGCTGGTATTCTGGAAAAAGATCAACAGCTCCATTCAGTGATGGAAGGTCTACTGCTACTTGCAGTATTGCTTAGCATGAAGCACTATCTATGAGGAACACCATGGATGTTAAACAACCTGTCGCATTCTCATTTCTAAAGTGCTGGTATGCTTGTAAGTGAATGTTCCATCACAATTTGGGGATCAGATGCGAGAACTTCTTAAGATGAATGCGAAGGAGATGACAATTTTATGTTTATAAATGCAAATATATATTTTGCACAACATGCTGGTTTGAAACAGGAATTCCACATGATGCCAAGGAGAACTTCCACTTAATGATATAGTCAGTTATTTGGAACATTTCTGACCCTTTCAAAATAGTTTACAATGCACCTCTGGATTCTTTTGCCCCATCCCTCCCCACCACTGTTGGTTGGCATTTGCTTAGTTTGAAAGAAAACATGCTGGGGAGATGCTTAGGTATAATCTTTCCTTTAATGTAAGGGTATTCTAAACTTGTGACTCAAGATGTTTGTATTACCTATTGTGACACTATCACATCTAGGAAAAATGAGAAGCTATGGAAAAACAAAAATCTCTGGCCTATTTATGTAACAAGGGCCAGATTTTCTAATACAAAACATTCATAATAGCAGCCAGATTTCCTAAAGAGCTCAGTATCCAAGATGCTGACCTCTTTTGAAAGTCTGACCCAGATTTAAAATGCACACCGTCAACTAAATTCACAAAGCAAGATACACTAGTGAAGAACATGGGCCTTCACCTGCTTAACTGCTACAGATGGACCAGGTAAGAGCTTGCATATCTATCATCATCACACCTCCAGTGGTCTACTCTAGCCCACTTGCTAGCATACTCATCATGATATGCCTTGCGTTTTGGATGGTGGATTCTCATGCACTCTCTCTCAAGTTTGTACAGAATTGACACAATGTCACTGTCACAGAGTGCCCTCCACGAAGGGGGGTGGGGGGTGGAGGGAGGTGCTTTCCTGGGACAGTTGCAGCCTTGTCTGGTTTCTGAGAGAGTTCCTGTAAAGTCTGTCTAGGCTTGGCTTCTAGAGAAAGTGGGCAACCCAAACACCTCCCCACTCTGAAACTCCAGCCTTTCAGTCTCTCACCTTCCCTGGGCTTCTAAGGTCGACTCAAGGAGTGAGAATCAAGCTCAACTCCTGAGAAAGAGGGGCTTCACCTCCTGTTGTTAAGGGTGGGTGGGAGAGGACAGAGTCAAACCCATAGTTCCAAGCAGCACATCAGACAGTCTCTTCAGTGAAGACATTTCTTTGAGCAAAAGGTCACCCAGTCAGAGGTTCTTTTCCCCCCTTCAAAATGGGTTAAGCAGTCCCTATGTTGCCAGTACAGTACCCCCAAAGATACTCAGCTATTCCCTTTCCTGTCTTTCCAGCTCTCCAAAACTCCTCCACTAACCTTAGTCCCTAGACTCTACTGGCCAGGAGCTGTCAGGCTGCTTTCTCCAGCCTGCTCTCCCAATGTCACGTTTATTTCCTTTGAACACCACTTGGGTATCTGGGATCTCACCTTTGCTTAGATGCCAACAAAGCCATTCAAAATTGTTGATGCTAAAGGTCCATCTTGTTGTGTCCTACCCATAGCCAGCCATGACACTTGACCCTTCATTTTCTGTGCATAGACTAATGAGGAAGGCTGAGTCACACAAACTATAACAACATGAACATGGTTAACACAGAAATATCATGATAAAACCTGCTGTCTGTCATAGTAACCCAGTCAGTTTGTAATCTTCAGGAAAAGCTGCAATCCAAATACTCTGCAACAACTGTGGCTAACAGGATTTTGCTCTTGCAACCTCAGTTTTTGTTTTAATTCTCTGTGGCTGGGAGCAAAGTCAGAGTCTTATGGGCAACACATTGTCCATAAGCCCTGGGTTGGGGACCTCTAGCCAAGAGAGAGAAGGAGCTGGCACTCATTCATTCTATTGTTGACCTAATTCCTTCCAAACCACATACTTTGGGAAAGTCCAAAGCAGAAGTTTGTTTCAGACTTCCAACAGTGAAGTTTTCTTGTGAGAGAGCAGCATGCATTTGAATTGTGGAAACCTCAAATTAAATCCTTATAATTGCCAATTCATGTTATGTATATTTCAGGTCCTATTTCACCAAGATGCTTACAAGCATCTGAAAGTCGTATCTACCTCACCAGCATTAGTTAATGTGCTTAAAGTTATGCATGTGCTTAAATAATTTGCTAAACTAATATGTCCCTAATCCAGCATGTCCACTGATATATGCTAAAACCTAAAACAGGAGTAAGTATTTTTATGGAGCACAACATGCAAGATACATTTGCAGAGAACTTTAAAAGTAGAAAAATTACTTAGCTAATTATTTTCTTAAAAAGAAAGAAACTGTTCATTGGAGAAGCTAGTTCCTGCCAAAAGCAGCAATAAATGGCTGGATACCAAGGATTGAAGGGGTGAACACATCTTCAAATTAAATTCTCCTCGTTATGAAATTTATATAAAGCACCATTTTTCAAAATACAGGACTATCACATACTCTATAAGTCAGTCAGGTAAAGGGAATATTTTTTTAATTGGGAAAATACTGGTGCAATAAATGCCAAGGAAAATCGTTCTTGAAGCTCTCCCCTGACAATACCGAAGACAGGCATTTTGAATAAAACAAAAGGTCTTACAGTGAAGTTGTTGAAGCAAAAGATATGGACAGAAGGCCAAGATGTAGCTCAGTGAGGCAGCTCAGATCTTTATGGGGAGCAAAATGAAAATGAAAGCTACTGAAAAAAGAATAAAAAGCCCAAGACAGTAGAAAGGAGAAGCTTGTAATTTAAAACTTAATGTTTCTCCATAGCAAAAATGATCAGTTGTCAATGTTTTTCCTGGACTGCAGTTTTGTTTTAGGAATGAGACCTTGCCTGATACATTAAAACATATTATGTACTGGTTCAATGTTCAGCTTTGATCATTAGAAGCTAATTGCTCACCCAGGACTGCCCTGTATTGTATTTCTGTATTAAAATGGTAGAAAATAATTTCTAGGACAGAAAAATAATACAAAAAGCTTCAGCACATCCAACTGTTGAGCTAAGACCCATTCCCATGCCAAAAGTAACTGAATTTCCCATCACCCCCACCTTACGTCTGAGCACCAATAGCTGTATTGATTTATCCAGCAGGCACTAAATGCTGCATCTCAGAGAAACAAACTGAAAAGAAGAATTATGATATCATACTATGATGTAAAAAAGAAGGAAAGATATGTAAAAGGTATATTTTTCCTCAGCATCATAAATTTTTTCATGCCTCTAAAAATGGTGAAGAATTAGCCTTGGTATATTGTAGTCAAGTGTTATTTTCAAAGATTTTATTTCTCTTTCCATTATGCCAGTATATTTCCCAACACAAATCTTTCCTGAAGAATTAAAGTTATCTGTGATACACGATAGAGTCCACACAAAGGCCTGGACAACCACCAAAGATTTTCATTCCTGGAATCTCACAGTACTGCCATTTGATTTGATGTACAGAAAGATTTCCTTTTTCCCACTCCTTGTTGATTCCTTCCCAAAATGACAAAGACACTAGTGGGTTAAGAGAATCCACTTTGGTTGTGCTGACATATCTGTTTTTCTGTTTAACTAATTTAAATTAGATCATGTCAAAGCTATCACTCTCATCCAGTTAGAACCTAAGATATTTGGATCTCAAGACTTAGTTTGGGACCTAAGTTGATTAAGCACTACATTCAGTGATGCTGTAAGTGGGTTTTGTTTATCAGCTAGAAACAGTAGCTATTCAAACTGTTTTCAGATCCCCAGATCGGAAAGGCATAATTAGAAGACTGAAAACAACGCACACCAGTAGAGCCCAAACCATTCTGTGCATTATGTCAAATAGCAGTACTGTGATATTCCAGGGATCCAAATCTGTGGTGGTTGTCCAGGCCTGCATGTAGACTCTACAATATTTGACAGGTTGCTTCAATTCTTCAAGAAGGATTGATGTCATGAAACATAATACCATAATTTTAAAATGGAAAGAGGAACAGAATGGCCCAATACACAGATTTTTATTGCTGATTACAAGCAGTTAAGCAATAGCGATATTAATTATGCTTTTAAATGTATTTATTAAGCAACTGTGAAAATATGGATAATCTATAAAAATGGAAAGAAATGGATTACAAATTCCATGCAAGCAACAGTCTTTAAAACACTGTAGATGCCACAAAGAGTACAAGTTATGTCCAATGACTGATTTGGGTTTTGTTTTTTTTTAATTGAGAATTGCCCGTCTCATCTCAGTATAAATAACTGACAGACTCTACCTTGTCCTTATCGGTATTCTGTTACAATTCAGTATGTATTTGTATCTGTGCACAGGTATACTTCTGGGGGACTCACCTTAGGCAAAGAAAAACAGCACTCACACAGTTTGCTGTTATGAATGTATATTCTAGAACTTGGAACTATACTGCATAAAGTTGATGAGCATTTCTACATTTAGATAGGTCTCCATGTCAATTTTCACCCATGTATTTTTAGCTAACCTTCATTACAAATCAATCCTGGCTAGAGTAAAGATACAGAAAGGCAGACATCAGTAGCTTACTTTGAATGGAAATTGCTTACAATCCTTAGAGATGAATTATCAACTTTACAGTGAACCATCATCATCCCAACACTCTCCAGAGATGCATGTGAGGCAAGCTGCAATAGTGCTTGCACTTGAAAATGTGACTGGGCTTTGAAGGAAGCAATGCTTTGCTAAGGTGTATGGTTCACACCACTCAGCAGAGGAGGGCAGCAACAGTGCACCACTGTTTGTTAGATTGAGGTATGAACAAATGTACACTAGAAGCAACCTCAAAAGGGAAAAGTGAGCTGCTTCTGTTGTATGGGACTGCTATGCTATAACTGTTACAAGTGCATGAAGTTATAGTGATGCAAGACAGCTAAAAATTGCCACAACTTTAAACCCAATGAAGCAGAATTAAAGTTAGACCAATTTTGCTACACTTGAACTTCTGTAAACTCCAGCATGACATAACTGTTACAGAACAACAACTACTGCTGGGTCCAGAGCAGCAGTTCTCTCTCTCTCCTTTTAAAATTGCTCCAAGTGTATGTTTGTCCATAAAGATTTCATGAAGGTAGGGGCACCTAAGTATCAGTATGAGAAGCACTGGAGTCAATAATACAAGGTATCAACAATACAAAATGATGTCTGACAATGAAGGATTGGGCAACACCCCAAAAATATATCTTGTCCAGGCATAAAAGGTTCAACTTCATATGGCAAAGTTCTAATGTCAAAGAGATTCTGTTTCAAAAGTGGCCAGTCTTTATTTTGAAAATATTATTCCTGAGGCTCAGGCTCCATAGACTAAACCTGAATTGCTCCTCTTCTGCCTTCTTTCAGGTGAAGGGAGGGAGGGGGAGAGGAATATTCAGCTCATGACAATTTTAGAGAGAGAACCACCACTGTCATTTCAGTTTCTTCAGCTATAGATTTAATTTGCATGAGCAATGTAAGTAATAAATCTTAAAAATCTATATAAAATGTAGATAAAAAGTTAGAGGAGGATTTTGGTCACTTGTGACTGCAAGTCAGAGACAGATTCCAAGTCAGAGACAGACTTGGAAAATGTGTACACAAACCAGTTACCATGAGGTACAAGGAGGTATGGTGCTTTGCAGAAAATGCCATGTGCATGCTTTTACCCTACATCACATGAAAACTAACCCACAACAGCTTAGCCTCATTTTATTAAGAAGAAAATCCCTGCCTGCTTACCTCATAGCAACTTGTTTCTGTGCCCATGTCCTTGGTGAATTTTTCTGTCATCAGTACCCTGAGTCCAAAAGTGATTTAAACAAAGGCAGACAAAGATTTTCCTCCACATTTAACAGATAGGAACACAGGCATATTTTCTCAAAAGTGTCTTTTTAAAACCATGGTTGCCTGAAAGTTGGTACGTAAGGCCCTATTTTCAAATCTGCTACATGCTTATAATTCTTTCTGGATTTAACAAATATTGTGAGTAAAAGGCAATTCTGAAAGAGAGGGCACTCTTCACACTCCTTTGCAGTTCTGATTTTAGCCCTCACTTCTGCTATTCTAGTCCGGAAAGTGGTGCCTAGCTGCAAAGCAGTTTTGAAAGCGACAAGATTTAAACTAGTTAGTAGGATGGAGTCAAATTCATTTCATTCAGAAGTGAAAGACTAAGGCACTGACCTGTTGAACCACTTTTAATGGATGATAGCTTCAAAATGAGGTTTTGTAATACTATAGTCATCCTCACTGGGGGCCTAAAAAGTCTCCAGACTCCTGACATACTTGCTAACCACTAAATATGTGCAATTCAAGTGAGCAATGACCAACTTGGAATGAGGAACTGAAGTTCCTACAAGGATTCAGAAAATGTAAACCCCAAGCAGCTACTTAAGTATTACTAGAACAGGATGAAATTCCAAGAAATTGAGGCTAAATGCAAGGAAAAACTTTCTAACAGTAAGATCTAAAAGATCATACCACAATCTCTCAAAGGAAGCTGTAAGATTACATTGCTCAAGACACTTTAAAACTAGGGCAGACAGAGTTTTAGGGCATTGTTACACATTATTTTTAGGTGGTTCCTCGAGCTCTAAACCCCTGGATTGTCCACACCTTAACACCCAAAACTAGTTTCAAGCACACTTCAGGTGGTGTAAAGTTACGCCACTCCAGGGCAGGTTCATCTCTGAATCATGTTACCCAGCTTGTGTTCATAGAATCATAGAAAATTAGGGTTGGAAGGGATCTCAGAAGGTCATCTAGTCCAACCCCCTGCTCAAAGCAGGACCATCCCAACTAGATCATCCCAGCCACAGCTTTGTCTAGCCATGTTCCATTAATGTGTGGCCACTCCCCACAGATGAGCCACCCAAATTGCAGACCTTCAGCATTTCAGGATGCTGTGTCCCCTCCCTCAGTCTCCTGTTTTATGTAAACAAACTTTCCACCCCCTGAACTCTACTGTCCAGGGGGCAATTCTGGCACCAAGCCAAGTCCCCTTCTCACCCCTTTGCAACTCCATGCAAACAGCCTACAGCACACATGGCAGCTAGCCAGGTCACAGGACACAGATACATCCAGGAGGGAGGTCTGGGTGGTTGGGATGGGAGACAGAGTAGGGGGGCTTGATTGGGTCCCCATGAGCTGAAGCTTCCTTCCTGGGGCAGGGCAGGGCAGTAGCTCCTGCAAAAGGACCTTCCCTCACTGCTCCCACCTTCTAGACAACCTAGGAAGCATGACAAGCAACCCTCACATCCCAACCCCAAACTTCAGTTTATTTAAACATGAGGACTTCTTCATCTTACTTCCTCTTTATTTCTTTTTAAATTGTTCCTTTATTTATACTTACTTCTTTTTATTTATCCTTTAGTCACTGACTTCCTTCATTTCAGCACCCTTCTCCTACCCCATCTCCTTTCCACCTCCCATTTCATTACCCACCCTCATCCCATTAATTCTATGCCTCCCAGGTTCATGTTGTTACCCCTCCTCCCCATCCCCTACACCTACAGCAGGGATAAAAGCCTGTCCCCACTCACCAGCCCTGTAGTAGCAACTCACAGCTGTGCAGGTGGGAGATAGTCAGAGAAGATTTTTAGCCTTAAGGTACAACTGCTCCAAACTCGACCTAGCACATTTGAGCAGCTCAAAGTGCAATGTGTAACAAGGCCCTTAGAATGTCCTGCAGAGAACAATCTTGCATTGTCAAGAGTGGTAGGCCCAGTCAATCTTCCCTGCCCTCAGTGTCTAACTTGACACTTACACCTAGAATTAGGGGATGGTCACAGATCAACCCTTCATGCTTAGCACTGTTTGATGCTAACCTATAGTTCAAAAGGATTTAAGAATTTTGGGCACCTATACACATTCAGTAATTACAGCATGTTGGAGCAATATTGATTAATTGGAGTCTATTGGAGTGAAGTAATTATTGTGCTCCAGCAGACTCCAGTGTCTTGCGTATTAGAGTCCCTGCACAGAAAAATGGCAGTGGGGGCACTTTAACCGAAGCTCATTTGATGACCTTTAGTTAAAGTGCCCGCACTGTCACTTTTCAGCACAAGGATGTTGAAAGACGAGATGCTCCAGGCGCTTTAATTAGAGTGGCTCTCGGAGCCATTCTAATTAAAGTGCCTCCCCCCACTCTCAGAATGTGTATAAACATCCTTCAAGCCTAGAAATGCTTATTTGCAATGTCTTGTACTTGAAGAACACCAAGACTATTGTAATATAAGCACCTAAAAGCTAGTCTGGAATTATATTTAGGAGGAAGCTGGAACAGGAATAAAGACAAAATCAATTTTAAACTAACTTCCAACTGTCTTTTCAGATGCTATATTTGCATATATATGCATATTTGTTTATATATATTACATAGAATATTTTATTCTATTTTTTGAATATTTTTTCATGTATGATGTCTCAAATGATAATTGTTACCTAGGCTCCCACTTGGGCGTCTTGCATCTGTACTTGTTACTTAGGCTCCCACTTGGGTGTCTTGCATCTGCACCCTGGTTATGCTGCTGTTTAGGGTAACAGTGGCAGGTCCTACCCATTAAGAGCTTTCTGCCTGAATCAGAGGTCTCCTGGAAACAGCCAGAGGCAGAACACTGTATAGAAGCCCCATCTATTCCATCTCACCAAAGCTATTATGTGGAAGTAGCCCTGAACCCATGCTCCAGGTCTTCTAAAATGTCTATATTTTCAAGCTTTTTATTCCCACATAGACACCAATGAAATCTTTCTTTTAAAAAAAACCCTTAAGTTTTGATATCATTTTGACTACTGGAGTGGAGGTATGGGGGGAGAGTCTTTTTCTGGCCCTGGTATTTCCCAATGTTTGTTTAACCTCCAGCTAGATCCATATTATAAAGATCTACTTGGCTTTAATACTTCAGCCCTGATACCTGTAATGGTCTTCAGGTGAGACTAAATCAAGTTGGTCACTCCTCACTTTGAGGCCCTATGTTGTCCTGTTTCCAAGTGTCATCAGTGCACTTACAAATTTGATTACAGCTCTAGAGCAACACTGAAGAAAGCAGCTAGAAACAGGAATTTATCTAGAACAGGAATGACTTTGAGTATGATCGTTTATAAAATAAACTTCAAATAGGGTGACTCCATTGGAATAAATTGCCTTTTATAAAAATATTGCTCAATATCCCTTGATTTATACTCTCTCTCCTCCTTTGTGCAAGCCAATATACCATTAGCTTATTTTATTGCTGCTAAACAATGAACCAATTTAGAACGCTGCGATTTTCACTATATGCAAAGACATTTCCCTATATCTTGTATCTAAACCACGTGGTTCTCCACTGGTCCACAAAGAACAAAATAAGAACCAGTTTGGGTTTATCAGATGATGTTTGTTTAGCTTGTAGTAGCTCCCTTGACACAACTGAGTTACCTAAGATCAAATTTTACAGTGGCTGTTAAACACTTATCTCATTTATCTCAAACTACAATCAAAGCCGTGTCATAGTTCACCTTAAGCTAAGAGCAACATGGATACACTGTTTAATAGGATTTGGCCACTTTTCATGGTATATCATGAGATCAGTTCCTAACGTACACTCTCCACTGACACACTGACATCAGCGCAAGTTCAATCCCTATCAGAAATGTAAACAAAGTTTAGTTGAGGATAACTACGTAATGCAGGAATACCTAATCACACACTTAAAACACACAATAGTCCATAAATAAATTCTGCTAGAGTACACAATTCATGTACTTATTAAAACCCTTGGGTTGTCAGACAATTTACTTATGTGACTAGATAGACAAACAGCATGAAGCTAGTCAGTCAGTAGCATCAACATCAAATCAGACACAAGGGGTAGGAAGAACTCCCTACTTAATTTTCTTAGGTTAAAATATTAGCATCTTTTGATAAATTTTAGAAAAGAATTTTGTTTTGGTTTTACTTGGAAGAAAGCACTATACAATTGGATGCCAAATGATCACTTGGTAACATCAAACCTAAATTCTTAACGTTACATATTATGTATATAACTAGTTCAACTATGTATGCAAAAAACCCACCTGCTTTCCTTTTTCCATTGCCCTACAAATCTCGTGTTTTGGGCTGATATTAGAAAACCAGCTCCTATAACTCACCTATTGCAGTGCTACTTAGTGAAATTAAACACACTGACAAATTGTTGTATTTTCTCATGTTTTGTACCCTCAAATAAAATGCAAATCTTGTTTTTGGAAGACAAAATGTTGGGATTTTTATTTTTCCAGAGTTGTGGCCAACTATGTGACAGAGTAAGTCCTCTTGGGCAAATATGAGTGTCCAGTAAATATGGCATCCCAGGAGATCTTCTGAGGGAGGAAGCAGGCCACTATATTTCCAGGAAGACTTTTACTATGTCACACAAGGTTAGGTCCCAGACCCTTGCAAGGGCAGGAAGAAGACTGTTAGTTCTTTACTATAAGTAATTGTTTATATAAATGCCTCTAAACAAAATAGTTGTTTCCACATCACAAGTCTCATCAAGATACTTCCAGAAGTTGACTTGCTGCTTTAGGCACTAACTACAGGGCTCAGCCAGTAGTTATGGCTGGGAGAGGGTTAAGACAAGACTTCACCCCTTTCACTTCCAGACTGGCAGGTATCTCGGAGCCTGAGTGGCATGCACAATGTTTCTAGGTATGCTTCTTTTCCAGCAAAGAAAGCAGCTTCCCTACTTAAGACATGCAATAAAGGGGTGGGGAGAGGGGGAGGGGGAGACTTGGTCTATTAGACTGGGTGGAGGAGGGAGGCAGGGGGAAATGGAAAGGCATGAGCTGACGGAAGAGGCCACAGAAAGAACACAGATATTAGATCCATGTAAAATTATTTTTACTTGTTTCAGAATAGGTTACTTTCACCTGGCAACAGTAATGATTTAATGGTAATTGGTTTCTTTTTAACATATTTTAAAATGTTCCCTATTACTTGAATCTTCTATGCTGTATTCAGAATCCAAGGGTTGTTTGTGTGTTTCATGAACTAACATTAAGTAATACTATACTTTGGCAGGAAATAGAAGTAGTTATGGAACGACAGACTATTCCCTAGAGAAAGGAGCATTAGCTAAAGATGGTACAAATTTCTGGCGTATGACCCTGGTACCATACCAAGAGCGCAAAAAGCTACACTGATTTCAGAAACCATGGACAAGCATACCATTAAATCTCTTCAAAAAGGGGAGGGGAAGCTGCTGCTGCTAAGGAGTTGTTAAAATGTAACTGTTACATCTGCATGCCCCTGTAGCAAAAAAGTGAGCTCAATGGTCATAACTTTAACCCTGAATAAAACTGAGTTAAAGTTGCAATGGTTTTGATACATTTATGTCTGCAATGCTTCTGTAAAAATGCAAAAGTTCTATTAGGATCAGCTTATATTGGTATCATTGGATATCAATACAGTTGGTACATCTGTCTCTAACCAGAGTGAGTTGGGCTTTTTGTGTTGTTTTTTGTTTTTTTTAAAGGAGCCTTCATCTACAAATCCATTCTGGAGAATGAATGCACTGATTGCAAGCAAATATACAGAGATATCTAATGGCCAGTTCAGTTTGACATTTGGCATATGGGAACATGGCAACTGGGAGAAGTGCATTTTCAAGCCCTGAATGAGAATCATCTTACATAATATTTTGTAGAAAAACAACTTTTAATGTGGACAAGCGGGCAAAAAAAATCACAACAAGGCCCAACAAAAATAATTAAAATACATTGAAGAAAGCTCGATGTCTAACAGTCTTTCCCAAAGTGTTTTGTGCACTACTGATGGTCTTTCAGTAGACTACATCCTTTGTATACAATCATTTCTCATTTCACTGCCTCTTTGTTTCCAGGCCTCTCACAGATTATGTTCTTTTTGTAAATGAAAGTCCTCAAGGGTTTTCTCTATCATTGGAAATATATGCTCCACCTCTATACCAGCTATTGCTCAGGAATTCTATAACTGTTTTAATGATAAGCTATACTTTTACAGTACTGAATCTGTAACAAAAATATTTTAATGGAATAAAGATTTGTTTTAATGCTTCTCACTCAGAAGGCTATTGTACCAGTTCCTCAGGGATTACCATTAGAAGATTTCACTCTTTAGCATGGATAGAGATTTATCCATGAAAAGAAAAAACTCATTAAAAAAAAAAATGCTTTAATCCACATTAACAGCATCCCTCCTGAGAATCAACACTGCATTCCAGAGTGACAAGCAAGAATCTACATTTGATTGCATCTGACTAATTGCAGCTGTTTGGACTTCAGTTTTGCACAATACTAAAAGAAACCTGATGTACAGGGAACGTTCATTTAAGATAGTGCTAAAGGTTACAATTTCAGCTTCACTGGAATGTCACTTGTTCGTTGCACTTTTGACTGCTTGCCTGCCGGAGCTTTGCTAAGGAATGCAATACTAAACAATTAATGTACAACACCCAGCTAAAATGACAGATATACTGGGTGCATCTACACATGCGATTAGCATGGCTGAATAAACTCTGGCGCAGTTCACACCAGAGTTTATTGCTTCTGGCTGCAGCACCAACACGTGTGCCTGGGACCGCAGCATGCTAACTCAGGGCAGTGTAGCCCCAGCTGGCAGAGGATCCAGGGGGTCAGCCTAGTAGCCCAGAGCTCTTCTGCCACAGCTAAATGTGATGTGGAGGGGCTGACTGGGGCACAAGGGTGCTACAGTGCAGGGCTAGCCAGCAGGTGCCCCAGCCAGCCTTGGTTACTGTCTATGTGTGCACTATCGCAGAGTAACTCCGCTGTAGGATAGTACTTAGTTGAACAGTACTGTTCTATGGCACAGTTAATTAGTCTACTCTGGCCTAATAGCACCGCGTGTGTAGATGGTGATGCTTTACTGCAGAGCTAATTATTCAATTCCACAGTAAAGAACATGTGCAGATGCCCCCAGTATCTACACAAACCAGTACAGTAAAAACCAAAGTGAAAGGACAAAATTGATATTCTTCATCTCAGGGAAGCAAAGTAATGGGCTATTTCTTTTCGTCAGCTGCAGATAACTGCACTGATGATGCAAGGTCCTGTTTCTGTACAAAACATATCTTGGTCAATTTTCTTCTACCTGACAAGTTTTCTTGGTCATTCAACCTCTTCTGTAAAATAATATTCCAGAAGACTGTCAAGATCTCTGAATTCACACAGCCACTTCAAACCACCTCTGCCCTTCCGTCTTTATCCAAGTAGGGGTTAGATTCAGGGGTCTCAGTTTTTTCTTTTACTTCTATGTCAGATTTGCCCACTTGATGTTGACAAAAACTGAATGCATTTAGGAGGAGATTAAGGCCCACAGTCTGCATGAAGTGTTTCCCTCCAACCAGCACAGTTGTAGGTTCCTTCCAAAAGCTGTATCATTAACTCGCCACTCACTGATTAAATGTTTACATTTCCTTCTTGGATTCCATGGCAAAGGAGCAGATTAAATACAAATCAGAGCTCAGTTAGTGTGCATATACACGAAATGAAGATTACAAATTGTTCAAGCCAGGACATTTAAAAAGTACATGCATATGATTTGACCAAATGATCATAGCAGTCTTTAGAGAATGGTTTGTAATATTTATTAGTCCACAAGTCTTAATCTTCAGCAAAGCAGGTAAATAATTCACCACCAATGCATTATATGCAGATATAAGAAGTAAGCACTATGCATTTTAGTGTGAACAAGGCTACAATGGGAGCATGTTAAAAAGGCACAGACTTTCAAGTCACTGCTTTAAAAAAAAAAGGAAAAGAATTCTCAGCCAACCTTTGAATCCTATTTTTCCCCTATGTAGTGAGGTTGAGACACAACATGGAGAAGTATTTTGTTAACAAGTAGGTCAACAAGTGGCCAAGGCATGATCATGTAGAGAGAAGTAAAGCTATCCAGAGTGGGGAAGCTAATACACAAGAGTAAACATTCATGTTACTTTGTTTTGTGATTTTGATGCTGGAACTAGTATTAGAAAACAGGTAGGCACTGGGCAGACAAGTTTGGTGTAAGCAGGCATCTTCCACCACTGTGTCAACGCAACTGCATTCTTACCAGGGTCCCCCCACTGTTATTCCAAATCCTGGGCCTTTCCAGATCAGAAAACTTCCAATTATGCCTCCCTGTACAGAGGTTTGTGTGCCTGAGAATAGATGTGATGAAACCATTCATTTTCAATTATTTAGCAGCCAAAAAGGTTGGAACATAGCCCTCAAAGTGAAAAGCTGGCATACATTTAATCTGCTTCCTCATCAAGCCTCATGCCTGTTCTGGTGGAGGAAGAAGGAAGGATGATTGCAGGATTTCCCCTGCCCCTTCCCACACATACACACGCACACATTAAAATTTTAAAATAAACACTCTCACTTAGAAGATAAAAGGTTTCCAAGCACATATCTACCTTAGTAGCTGTTTTTTCCTATCCCCTAAACCCAGACTTCTAACTAAAAGAGACTGCCCAGTCTGCTTTTATGCCTTCCCTCAACCATTCAGTCACAGCACAGAGAATCCCATCTCTACACTCCACCTCAACCATGACAAAGCAGCTGGCCCATACTTCCCCCACTAATCATGCACACAACAAAGGCAGGCAGCCCAGTTAAGATTTCTGTTTGCTGCTATCTCAGTTTATATAAGATTTTTCCTGTCATAGCCAAGAAACGTGTAATTTCTCCGGCCCCATGTCTCTCTCCCAAGCTACTGCCCCCACCTTTCCATAGCCTTTTTTTTTTTTTTTAAACAGATAGCCGTAGTGGCAGCAGGAAACACTTACCTCACTAGCAGGAATGTACCTAACAGCAAGGTCTCTCCCTCAACAAGAGAGAAAGCTGGATAGAAGCCAAATGCTTATTTCTAAATGATACATCAAGTTCTCCAAAAGCTCAGCCTTATATTTTTTTGCTGCATGGATCTAGCCCTCAAGTGAGTGTAATGTAGCTCAACAAACTGCAGTTTTAACAGACAAACCACTTATTCAGAGGATGCGTCAAGAAGCCACAAATGCAGCAAGCCTCTTGGTTCCACCCAGAACACTTTGGTCAGAGAGCTGAGCTGCAGGCTCAGAAGATGGTGTTTGAAACAATGTTAGTTTCACTTCCTTACATGACTGGTGCTCAGCTCTTTTGCATATTGTAAGGAGAGTTTCCAACAAGCATCTGAGCCGTGATCAAAACAGGATCTCCGTACTTTAAAATGCTAACCCATTACTGCTGCACAAGAGATCTTTCCTTTGCCCTGAGAGCCAGAGGCAATATTGGAGTATATTCAACATTTGTTACACAGTATGAGACTCCCTACAAGCAGAGTTCCATGCTGAGCCTTCCCTAGTTTATTTCTGACAGCTGAACTATTTCAACTGAGACACTTCCCCCAGTTCACCCCAGAATTAGAGAACTTAGCTTCAAATAGCTTTAAAAAAAACAAAAACAAAAACAGAAGACCAATAGACTGGGGAATTAGAGATAAGAGGAAACACCAACCTGAAAGAAGACAGAGAATGTCCAAGGAGTAAGGACAGATTTGTGCACCACCCTTGGCTATTAAACTGCTTCCTATGCCATAATTTAATATCTATGAGAATACCTTACAATCACCATGGTGATACTCTGTACCACACAGGGTTATTACAAAACCCAAAGAATCAAACATACAGAATGGGATTTGTATTTATTTATTCATTTATATGCCAGCCACTCATGATTGACATAACTTCTTGCACCTAACTCCATCTAAATGTAGATGGTAAAGACATCCATCAACTGCAGTAGGAACCCTTAGCTCACAATGAAATGCTTACAAGAAGAAATCCACAGTTAAATTTAATTTGGTATATAGCTATGGTAGGGCTTCTCTCAACTAGCATTTAAAGTTTTCAAAGACTGAGGAATGTCATACTGCAGTGACAATTTTACCAAACCTCACAAACTGGAGTGCACAGATTTCAGTTACATAATTCCTTCCCTTTGTGCTGAAATAAAAGTTTGGGCCCTTTCCAACTCATTTATACAAGTGAATGGTCTTATTTAATTCAATGGAACTATTTGCAGGAATAAGACTAGGAAAAGTGTGCCCTCTGTGTAATCAAACCAAGATAATGCAATAAATCCTTAAACAAAGAATATTTATTTTGTACCCAAAGGTAAATTCCACTACTCTAGACCCAATGAAAGAATAGACTGATTTAAAGAGTAAAATATAAATGGCCCAAACCAGTCTATCATTAATACAAAGACATTTTTCTGATGCCTATAATGGAGATTTTCATATGGCTGAATTTTTTAGGCTGTCAAATAGAAAATTCTTACAGGAGTAAAAAAAAAAAAAAAAAAAAAAAAAAAAAAAATATATATATATATATATATATATATATATATAAAAATGTTGAAAAGGAAAAATATATTAAATAATTCCAGTCCCCTGGGTTCTTAAGCAAGTCTTTTAAACATTCTACCATAAGTCAATAGCAATTATCACCTGAAACCCATATTCTCTGAAACCCATTAAAACCCCCACTGTCATACTCTGCCAGTTGTTTCATCAGTGGATAAGAATGCCATCACTTCCACTCTGCTTGCATTATTATGCACAGCAAAGCTACGTATCTAGTTTAAACAACAGTTTCTCTTTTAAAAGGAAGAGGACACTTAAGAGTCAGCAAATACTTATTATTAGATAGGGATTGTGTCAGAAGTATATATGTACTTAAGATGCATGTATAAGCAGAGCCCTGAACAAGTTCTGACAACTTTAAACAAATGGTCTTAAAAGCTTTGGATATATGAGTAAATATAAGTGAAGGGTCATTTAATACATCTGGTTTCCCCAACCACGCGTAGATAAAACAAAAGAAAATGTTCTTGCAGCATCCTGAGAAAAGGGTGCAAATCTGTCTACCTTGGTGAATTAAGAATTTCATCCTATATCTGGAGTGTGGAACTTCATAAGCAGTAAGTACCTCCATAGCTGTATATTTAGATCTTAAAGAGGTGAGGTAAACAGTAAACTGTTAGAACTGCCAAGACTTGGCACATGATACTGTGGACAGGTATGGTTTAAAATGTGTACTCCCCTCCTCCCCAGCCATATTATACTTGTTTTGCTTCTTGATTGTTTGATTCTGGCCTTTCCTGAACAAAAAATTATGACTGTAATCAAATATGGTAAGATGCATCTTTCAACACAGCCTCTTATACTTCCTTTTCATTAGCAATAAAATTTTGATAAAGCCATGCAGAAAAATTGTTAACTTTGCAAGAGGCAATAGTGTTATGAACAAAGCACAGAACTTCCTGGCTTCCAACTCTGAATTTAAGTAGCAGCCTCCAACCTGAGTCTTGACAACACTTTATACCCATATGTTCTCTTTTCCGCAAAATGCAGATAATAGATCCTTCACAGGGTTGCTGTGAAAAAGTGCTGTAGCTTAGGGGAGAGCACTAGGCTAGGACCCAGGAGACCTGTTTTCTATTCCCTGGTCTGTCCTTGGCCTGCTAGATGAGCTCGGGCAATTCATTTAATTTCAACTTCACATCTATAAGAAAGGAGATTAGTTCTTCCTCCTTCTGAAAGTGTTTTGAGATCTACTGATGAAGTGTGCTATATCAAAGTTAGGTATATAAAAATAATAAGAAAAGGCGCACAAGTAGTACTTTTCACTAGCAGTCTTAAAAATCAAAAGCATAGTAGCAAAATTTAGCATTTCCTTTCTTTAAAACAGGAAATGTTACCAAGGATATAAATAAGTTATCAGCTGTACTGTTATAGGACAAATGTAGTATTTGCCCTTCATTCATGAATATGTAACAAACACAGATTAAATAAATGTTCCAAGCAAAGCTTCACTGTGTCAAACTGTATTGTGAGCAGAATGCACCCACTGTAAAAGATTTGCACAAGTGCTGACTTCTAGATCACATTTTAGGGTTTTTTTTTTTAAATGGTATAATTATTCCATATTTCTAATTATAGACGGAACCACATAACAAGTAAATCAGCATCCCAGCTTGGTGTGTGGGCTTGCAAGATGGCATCTTTGATCAGTACTGAGATGAAAGCTGTAGAGGAAAGTACTGCAAGAAGCTATACAGGCAGTTTTATAAAAAGTGGCAATTTTGCCCCTCAAAGTCCAGCATGATATCCATGGGTAGGCTGCAGCCTTTCAGAGTAACATTCTTGTGAAAGAGACTTTGATCCCAGTATGCCACAAATGCACTTACAAGTTCAAAACCAGTCATTAAAGGTTTCATGAAATGTAGAAGATACATGGTTCTAGTGACCTGAAGACCAGTTATTTGTATTACATATTTCCTATAAGTTAACTAACAACTTATTATTCACTTGTCATCTGTAGCTGTCAGGATTTTCTACAGAGCAAAGTGCTGTTACCTCTGTTGAGGAATCAGGGAACATAACTCAGAGGTGAGGTGCCTTACCCAAGGTTACAGAGTGATTTGGTAGCACAGCCATAACAAAACATAGACTTTCTGACTCCCCTATTCCAATGATTATTCATGAAATAAAGCTGCCATTTAAACATTTAAGTGGACTATTCATATTATCCTAAAATGATACAGTGTTAGTGTTGATATATCTGTGAAGCATTTCATTCCCACAAGTAAATGCATGTATGGTTATGATTGTGAAAATAGTCTTTAAAACATAGTAAGGGCACTGTAGATGAAAGACTACAAGGCCATATTTTCATGTGTTTTTTAGCAAAGTTTTGTTCAACTGATAAACAGTTTTTCACCATAACACATGCAGTAATTTTACTATTGTGGTTTTCCAAAATGCAGATTTTGGGCATAGTCCCGTGTGGACATCATTTCAACAAGTCATGAGTCAAGCAAATTGACTGCCATTGCTAGATGCAGGAATACCTCACCACAACAGTGGGTTTTTTTATGATGTAACAATGTAATGGGAGGATCCAGTTGAACAACAGTTGCAAACAAACCATTAAAAAGGTAACATTATCAATTGTCCTAAGTCATACTAAAGGCACAAAAAAATAAAATAAATATTTCTAACAAAAATGCACATGATAACTCCTAGTACCTCAACAGAATACTTTCATTTTTCCATGTCAGGAACATTCAGCTTTCCTTTAAAAACTGCTATACAGCAGGAATTTAAATCTAGGAAATGAGGGCTTCCTGCCAGAAGAAATAATTCTTTGCAAAATCTGGAAAAACCTATTGAAAGTTTAATGATGGCTCTTTAAAAGTAAGTGCAAATGAATACTTGTTTGGCAGAAAGGGAATTTCTGTACAGTGCTGAAGGCCTCTAGGAAGTAGCAACACATCCAAAAGAAGGGCAGGCTACATTTTCATACAGTATTTGGGGCAAACCAAACACTTGGATTCCACAAATATCTCATAATCAGCACATAAACATGGCCCATCAGTAATGAGATTTTTGGGGGGGGGATCACAGATTCAGCCAAGATTCACTTTCCAGGTGATTACTGCCATGGTCAACAATTAATGGGGTCAGATTATTTTTAAGCAATACAAGGGAAATACTGCAATTTTCCATAGACAGCTGAGCAAAAACACATTCATGTCTATTTTGATCTTGTCATATGTGCATCTAGATAGTGCATGTTAGTCAGATATCAAGGCAATGTTTTAAGGACAGCATCAATTCCTGTTGTCTGTTTGAAAATGAGCTTTGCAAGATGTGCATTTTGCTGTCATCAAGGCAGAGTTTAAAATCACTGTGCATTAACTTCAGAGGAGATATGGCTAGCCATATCATCGCCCTTCAAGTTGACAGCTCAGAGCCCATAAAAACTAGTTGCATTCTGGGCGGCATTATCTTGATCAAACAACGCAAACAATTTTAATGAGCTTATTGACTGAAACATACTGTCAGATATGTTCACGTAAAAACGTTGCCAACAGTACACGCCAACCCATTCATCAAAAATGCCGGCAACTGTGACAAAGACCATAGCCACCAGCCTCAATAGTCAAAACCGTAATGCAGTTGCCTCCCCGCTGCAAAGGCTGGCGTTCCCTGTAACAGACCAGAATCCTAAAGAAAATGCACAAGCCATCTGCGGTGTCTTCTAGAAGCTACTGCAGTCTACCTTGTGTCTAATAAACCTGAGGCTTTGAGGAAGAAATTTTAGTGAACGCATGACACCCTGACCTCTGCTGTCAAGCCTTCCGCCAATCAGGGAGCACAATTCTTACAAAGCTCCATCAATCTGGCGGGTTAACATCGCAGCCTGCAGTTTCATCTAGAGGATTCCATTTTTCCTGAGCACACCAAGGCAGGCACAAGCCCCTTCCATGCCACCCCCTTGCCTTGTGCTCGCAGGCAGTCCTGTCTAAGGTCTCCTTTGCCATAAGAAACGGAGTGCGGCAGGCCGATTTCCTTGGGGAGGTCTAAAATATTGCTTGCTTTTTCCCCCCCTTTTAATCAATAGGCGGGGAAGGCGGGGAGCCCCTGCAGACAGCAAGTCTATTCACAAAATGTTTTCCATCTGGACAATACAAGCGCTATTCCACACAGCTCGGCTGCAGTGCATGCAAAACGGGACCTGTGCTCATCAGTCCTAGAGGATTTTTAAAGCCCCTCTGGCAGCCCTCCAGTTTTGTTATGTCATCTCCCTGCATTGACCTCGCCCTGGCGCAGTCCCCCAAGCCACACACCCCTCCACGCAGCCAGCCCCTGCTGTCCAGCGCCGATTACCTGTAGGAACGCTCCCCCCGTACTGTGTGCTTCCTGAAGGGGATGATCGTCCCGTTATCCTGGATGATGTCGTTGTTGTTCTCTCCATTGGGGGACAGCGCTTGGGTTGGTCCAGGCATTGGAGCTCTCCCCCGATCAAGCAGATCTGCCCCTTGCCTGAGCCTGGAAGGCGGAGGCTGCCCAGTCTCCTTGCTTGCTCGCCTGCTTCTTTGCCACAGATTCTCTCTCCTCCTCTCTCTCTTCCCCTCCCAACCTCCTTGCTGACGTCAAACTGCCTGGAGCAGCACCCTGATCATGTGACACAGTCCCTCACCATAGCAACCAGCTAACTCATCATATCTCCTCAATTCACACAGGGCTCCAGCATGACCACACCACTGTATGCAAACAGGCACAGGGGGCAGGCCTACATCTGGCATGTAACACACCAAGCCCCCTCCCTGCTCTTTACCCAGCCCTCTCACAGCAGCCTTGCCTGCTCTAAGGCAGCCCTTCCTCTAACCATTTCCTTTCAGTCCCATACTCAAACTGCAGCTGTGTACACAAAGAGTGATTCACTGGGGGGGCACCTTAACCCCCTCCTGCCTGGATCCTCCAGGTCACTGAAATTAAACAGACTGTGCCTCTGCAGAACCAGCAAGAGGCTAGCAGAAGGCAGCAGTCGGAAATGCAATTGTTCTAGACAAAAAAGGGTGACAAATTCATTGTTGGAAGAAACTATGGGGAAAGCCCTAGCTGCTGTAACTAGGGGATTTCACATCTTTGCATAAAAAGCACTGGAAAACCACTGCAGGGAAATGCTTTGCACTGTTTTAGGGAGAGAGCAGACAAGACCAAAGATTTTTTTTCCTTCTTCGATTTAAATGCAAATGTTAAAATGATTTGTGGGCTAAGATGGCATGGCAGAAAGCCATTCTTACTATGCAGAGCATTTGGGAAAAAGTAGAAATGCAACATGTCCTTTTTTTTTTTTTGCCCATCTCCTGTGATTATTGCAGTCATTTAATATTTTGCCCTATATTTACGGGAACAACAACTGTTTTTGAAAGAGTCAAAATCTATCATCTAGCTCTGATAATAACAAGTTATTTTTGGTCTCAAGCTCCTGGAATTAACATTAAAAACATTAAAAAAATAAGCCTCTGCAATGTGTTCTCATACAATACCCAGATGGCAGCGATAATCCAAACATGAAGACAGCACATACTTATTTTTTCCAGGAGTTCTCCATCTATTTTAATGTACATCAGATAATTCTGATCCCCACTAATATAAACATTTCCTTTTACTTTTCCTAACTTTGAATGGTGTGGGTCGAGAGGATTTTAATTTTTTAAAATATAAATCAGGTCCTTCAGGGGGAGTGGCTATGTTATGTAACTGCATATTAGACAGCAGAATTGGGTACCCACCGGTAAAGCAAACAAACTTTTATTTAATGGTCTCAGTTTAATGCCTGGCCACATGTGTAGCTCCTTTCCTCTGCCCTCTTCCCCCTCCCTTCCTTTGCTCCTCAGATGGTATTTCTCCCAATCCACTCAAGAGTACAGGGCTCCAATGCAGTATTTTCTATCTTCATTCAGTGCTATACTAAAATAAACTTTAAAGTAAATTTTTAACCTTTCCCAATTTCTCTTCATATCAGGGCATGCACTGAGCCCACTTGATGACTTTCCTCCTTTCAAATTTTGGAGAGAGAACAGGCAAAAAGAAAAATGCTTGTGATATGTTAAAGGGAGACGTGTTAATTCTGTTAGCTGTTTTGTGAATGGCTATGTTAATTACCTCTTCCTTTCTTCTTCTACCCTCTTTAAAAGGCAGATGATGGGTTTCTTTTCTTCTCATATTTCCCTCAGCATATCCACAGGTAGTTAAGACTTCCCTGCCTATTTTCCACTTTTAACATAAGGAAGTATGGCCCATCTTCAGATTTCTTTCTGGATAAAAGTGCAAATGTCAGTCTTTTCTATGGAAGTAGATTATAAACTGAATTGTGGCAACCACCATTGTATCTTTGAACAATGGATCAAAAACCACCTCTCTGCCATGTTTACTATGCAAAAAAAAAAAAAAAAAAAAAAATCAGATCATTGAAGTGTTTATATGTGCCCAATCTGGGTGTCTCTTTGCTAAAATCTACACAGACAATTTTGTAAGGTAGAATAGTCTCTCAATTGGGTTTGTGAAGCCAACTCTGGAAACTGAAAAAAGAGCAATGAGTAACTAGGCAGACATCTTCAGCTACTCCTGATCTCAAATTAAAAAAATCAAATACTTCTAAACAATTAATTTTTGAATGTTAGACTTATAAAATATCCAAAAGAAAGTACAGTATAAAGCTTTTCAGTTGTCAGAGAGACTATAACCAGATTTATATTTTCAGAGAGAGCTAGCAACTTCTTTGCTTTCGTGTGTGGAAGAAAGTTTATTCACAACATTAAAAACAAATGAACAAACAAACAAACAAAATCAATCATTTCCTGACCTTTCAGTCTGACAGTGCTTAGGAAAAATTTAAACTTAGATCCTTAGATTGTACCAACTGTGTCATCTCTGGACATGTGAACTTTTTAAAGGATATAAAAAATTCAAGTTAGTCAATCTGGAAATAACTCATAACCACAGAACAAATTGGTTTATTGTAATGCTGAGAAATCTACTCAAACCTAAATCATGGTGTGACTTTATTAACATGAGCATGTCAGAGAAACTGGGCCTGTCAACACATCACAGGCCATGGAAGAGCCAGATAGGAATTTTTATTCTACTGATCCAAGCAGGATTTGAAGGAGAACCCAGAAGATAAAATGCCCCATTTTCAATTACCAGTCCTAGGATACATCCAATTGGTATATTTGATTGTAGAATAATTAATTAATAAATTGACAACACATTTGACATGACATGGGATAGATGGATTCATGCTCAGCATTAGATCTTCTTCTTGGAACCTCTTCACACACAAGCGCTACTAAGCAGACTGACCAAGGTGCCTGAGAAACTGTTGAGACAATGGAAAAACCAAACTGCTAAATAGTGTTAGAACATAAAAATGTCTTGTAGTAGGTCATCAGCTGCCAGACATATCCCTACCTGATCTCCCAGACAGTTGCAGTAAAAACACTCAGCTACCTCTAGCTTGTAAAAACATTTTTATTTCCTCACCAATGGCAGAGAACAAAGACTGCTTTATTGAAAGAGCCGCCAAAATAGTTAAAACATGCACTGACAAAGCCACAGCACAGAGAAGACAAGATGAACACAACATTACAGCATCATTTCAATCACTTAACTGTGCTCAGATTAGGAATTCCAGTTCTAATCCATTTTGCTTGAAAGAAGTTTCCCTTTTCAGGCTGTGTTGGGCCTGGACAGTATTATATAGTTTCTACTGGTTTACAAAACACTATGTTTCTGCAGCAGATCTAAGGCAATCTGGGGAGTAGGGAGTGACTTGAATCCCATATGCATGACAGTGCCTCTGCTTGGCTGGCTGAGTCTCCATTTAAAAACATTGTATGCGTTACAAATGTAACTAATTTTGTTTGTATGACAAACCACTACAAATAGAGTAAATCACCCTGTAGATTTCTTTCTCCCACATTCATAGTTCTCAGCAAAGAATTCCCTAGATCTGGACCCAGCATTATGGAACACAGACAGTAAGCCACAGCAGTTAAAAGACTGTATCTCCCTTCTGGTTTTCACTCTCTTATATACAGTGAACCCGCACAAGCAGAAATGCAACTTTAAGAGTGTAGGTCAGTTAGAAAAGTATGATCTTTAATCAATACGTAAGAAAATCCAAAGGCCTTTTTTCATTAAAATGCAAGATTGGTTTATGCTATTTACACTAATTAACCAAAGCAAAAATAACCTGGAATCTGTAATTAATGCACAAGCTCTTCCTTCCTAAGCATGATCTCTACCCCTTAGTTCCCACGTAAGGGAACATATTACAAAAATGGGATGAGAGCTCAAACATACTCCATTTTAATCCACCATCATGATCACTTAACTAAACCCATACAAGTCTCTGTGGACATCATTCTACACTCCTACCTGCCTGGGAAGCAAGAGAGTGAAAATAGTATCAGCATACACCTTTCCTGCATTACAGAGTCCCCCAACAGGGACAGCCTCTAACATTACTTATCAAAGCACCATTTGAAAATTCTGTGAAAGAAGCAGAATTTGTTTTCACTCATTACTTTAGTCCAGGGGTTGTCAACCAGGTGTAACCCTGGGGGTACTTGGACTGGTCCTAGGGGGTACGTACAGGCAGGTAGGGATGGGGCGCTGCCGCTTCCCAGGAGCAGGGGCAGGGCAGGGCGAGGGCAGCGGCGCCCCTCTGCGGGGTGGGGAAGCTTGCATGCATCAGCCACTGCCACCACACACCAGCCTGGTAAACTTCCCCACTGTGCCCTGGTCCTGCTTATGGGAGGTGGTGGTGTTGCGTCCCCAGCCACCTGCTCATTATCTGGCCACGTGCTATCCACTCCCACTCAGTGTCCAGCTGCTGGGGGTGCTATACTGGTATGGGTATACCAACCAATTTTTCAGCATAGCTCTGGTACAATATTCTTCCACCCCTCTACAAACTGCTAGAGGATCAGAGAGCTTCATACTGGGTATGTCTACATGTCTCTGCCTCCAGGTCCCCAGACACAATTGCCCAGTATGCCGAGTCCTCTTCTTGCTGAGCTCTTGCTGAAAACCCTCCAGCTGGTGGTGATGGTAATAGAGGTGCCCTGAGTGTGCTAAAGGATGGTCCTGGCCAACATCGCCCATATCTAGGATCTCCTGGACTATGCCAAGCAGGGATGGGCAGATCCTGTTGTGCTGGCCTAGTGCATGGAGCTGCCTAATGCTGCATGCACCCTGCTACGTACTCCACAAAGTCAAGGCCACCTTGGTGGACACTGCTCTTGCCTACTCCCTGTCTGTGATAGCACCAAGTCCCGGGACCTCCTGGTCAAACTTCTCCTGGCCCTATCTAAGTTTACCATCTATCTCAACAGGAAGGTGGCTCTGGTTGGGAGGGCCCTGGGGGACTGCAGGGCCACTTTCCCATTCCTGGTCTGATCCAGTTTTGAGGTGGCGTTTCACTGGGCAGTGTCCACTGGCTCCTTGGTCTCATTCAAGGGTCAGTGGACACTGTCCAGTGTGCTCTGCTCAGTGTCCTCCCTTGCTGCAGTAGTTATAAACATTTGATCTTCTATTCTATCCCTGTTTTATCATCATTTGTCCCCAGAAATCAGTTGCCACTTTTCCAGTAGCCTCCCTTTCTGAGGAAAGGTTATAGTTTCACTTGGTGAGCTTTTGACCCATGACCTCTTAAGGTGGCAAATAGGCCTGTGTCATGCAGTTACAGAGAGCGGATCCTTAAAAGGAGGGTGGACTGGGTATGTGTAGGGTTCTTTTCCCCACTGTTCCTCTCTCACTTACAGCCTCCAGCATTTAAGGTCTGGGAAGCTCGGATTCAAAAGGCTGTAACCCTAATTTCCACGCTCAACAGCTACTGATACCCCTTTCTTCCAGGAATGTCTAATCCCTTTTTAACCACCTCCCTGGTTAAACTGTCTCAGATTCCACAACATCTAATAGCAATGAGTTACACACTAACTATCCAGTGGGTGCATCCACACATGCACTTCACTGCAGAGTTGACTAATTAGCTCCACAGTAGAGTCATAGTCTACATGTGCCAGTATTAGGGCACAGTAATTTAACTCTGCCACAGGATAGTACTGTCAGGGATAGTACCGTCCTATGGTGAAGTAATTTAATCTGTTGAAATGCACACGTAGACAGTGACAGGGGCTGGTGGTGGCAGGAGGGTGCTAAAGTGCGGGGGCTGCCTGCTGCTTAGCCCCATACTTCAGCACCCTCATGCCCCAGCCAGCTCCCCCGCCACCTGACACCACCCAGAGCCTGGGGCTGACCTCCCAGGCCCCCTGCCAGCCCAGGCCTGCTTTGCCCTATCTCAAAGTGCTGCGATCCTGGGTGCACATAAAGACACTGCACCAAGGAACAGTTTTCTCTAATGCAAACTGCACCGTTTATGACATTGCATGTGGTGATACACCCTCTACGTAAAAAAGAACTTGCTCCTGTTACTTTTAAACTTACTACCTACAAGTTTAATTGTGACACCTAGTTCTTGTATTGTGGGAGACAGTAAATAATAAATCCCTATTTATTTTCTCTTCACTATTTAGTATTTTGTAAGCCCGTATCATGTCCCCCCTCAGGCATCTCTTTTCTAAATTTACTAGACCAAGCCTCTTTAGTCTCTCCTCATATCAAAGTCCTTCCATACCACTAATCATCCTCATTGCCCTTCTCTGTACCTTCTCTGGTTCCTGTATATCCTTTTTGAGGTTTGGGTAACTGAACTAGGCACAGTATTCAAGGTGTGGGTGCACCATGGATATATAAAAGGGCATGATGATACTTTCTTTTGTTTATGATTCCCTTCTTAATAATCCCTAATATTTTGTTTGCCTTTTGATGCCTGCTGAGAGCTGATTTTTCAGCAAATGGTCCACAGTAGTTCCCAGCTCTCTTTCCTGTGTACTAACAGCTAACACAGAGCCCATCATATCATAGGAGGTAAGTTTGGGTTATTTTTGTCCAGGTGTATCACTTTACACTTATCTATGTTGAATTTCATCTGCCACTTAGTTGCTCATTTGCTCAATCATGCCAGATCCATTTGTAGTTCCTTACAGTCTGCTTTCGTCTTTACCACTCTGAATAATTTTTTGTCATCCACAAATCTGGCCACCTCGCTATTCACCCCCTTTTCCAGATCATTTATGCGTATGTTAAATAGCACTGGTCCCAGCACAGATCTCTGGGGGACCCTGCTGTTTACTTCTTTCCATCCTGAAAATTGACCATTTACACTCACTCTTTGTTTTCTATCTTTAAACCAATTTCTAATCCATAAGTGGACATTCCCTGTAATCCCATGACTACCTAATTTACTTAAGAATTTTGATGGGGGACCTTGTCAAAAGCTTTTTGGAAATTCAAATATACTACGTCAAATAGATCACCCCCATCCACATGCTTACTGACACTCTCAAAGAACTCTAGTAGGTTGGTAAGACATGATTTCCTTTTGTCAAAGCATATTGATCCTGCCCCACCAGCTCATGTTTATATGTGCTGAACAATTAAAAAAAAAAAAAATGTTTCTATCAGTTTTCCAGGAACAGAAGTTAGGCTCACTGGCCTATAGTTCTCTGCATCATCTTTAAAGCCTTTTAAAAATACTGGAGTCATATTGGTGACCTTCCAGTCCTGTGGTATCAAAGCTATTTTTAGTGATAGATTGCAACTACAGTAAAGAGCTCATTCATTTCTGATCCAAGCTCCTTCAGGACCCTATGGTGAATGCCATCAGGTCCTTGTGATTTGCTGCTATTTAGTTTCTCAGTTTTCTCTATGATCTCACTGACTGAAACCTCAATTTGGGTCAGTTCCACTCATTTTTCCTCACCAGACTCACTCCTCTCAAGGGATATCTCATTAATGCAGGGCTGGACAAGGATCTGGGCTGTGAGGCTACTGGGGGAGTTCTGGTGAGCTGTTGCAGTTTGGGTCAGCATCCCCCTCCCCTGCTACGCCGAGCTGGGTCAGTACCTCCAGGCCTGCAACAGCTCACCAAAACTCCCTAGATTACTAGACCGGTGTGGGGGTGCCAGATGGAGCAGAGCCTGCATGGAAACCAGCCAGGGACTGCCATGGGCAAGACACGCTTGACTGGGCAGATGGAATGAGGCTGCAGGCAGCTGGGGAGCAGTATCTGGGAGTAGGTGGGGCAGGTGGGGCTGGGATCACAGGGCAGTGACAGCATGGGGTAGGGGCCTGGGGCAGAGTCACAATCTGCTCCCTGCAGCAGCCCTTGCCATCACTGTCTTGTGATTCTGGCTCAGCTGCCCTGGTCCCGGTCCTGTCCCAGCCCTGACTATCCCACTTCCCGCCCACCCATGGCCCCATCCCACCTGCCCAGTCAAGTGTGCCCTGACTGTGGGGGTCCTGGGCTGCTCTCGATGGAGACCCTACCCACCCCCTCTGTCCAGTGCCCCCAGTGGTGGGTGCAGAGCAAACAGGCCAGGGTGTCCAGTAGCAGCAGTTGCAACACCTGCAGTGGCAGGCAGAAGGAGCCACTGCTGCTAGGAAGCCGAATTCAGCAGCCATGCTGCCCCAGTCCTGCTGTGTGCCCAGGGCAGTGGGACTGGCCACACATGCCACAGCCCAGGCTAGCCCCTGCACCTGGGCTGGGCAAGACCAAGGGACCCGCCCCAGACTGCATAAAATCCCTTGATGGGCCAGATGAGCCCCATGGGCCATATTTTGCCCATCCTTGCCTTAACATCTTCCACAGTGAAGACAGATGCAAAGAAATTCATTTAGTTTCTTGGCACTGGCTCCATCCTCCTTCAGCTCCCCTTTTACAGCCTGATTATCCAAAGGCACAGCTGACTCTGGCAGGTTTTTGACTTCTAATGCACTTAGACATTTTTATTATTATCTTTTGTGTTCCTAGAAAATTTCTTCTCAATTTTTTTCTTAGCTTGTCTTATTACAGATTCACATTTGATTTGCCAGAGTTTACGCTCTTTTTCATTTCTCATTAGGATTTGACTTCCACTTTTTGAAAGAAGCCCTTTTTTTTGCTTATTGCCTCTGAAACTCTGCCATTAAACCATGCTGGGTTTTTCTGGTCTGCCTTTTTTCTTCTTTTCTTTTGATTTGCAGTATGCATTTGCTTTGTGCCTCCAATATGGTGTTCTTAAGCAGTTCCCATGCTGCTTGTGTGTTCATCTGCTCCTTAGGGGCCTTTTTAACAACCATCTAACTAGCTTCTTCATTTTGGTATAGTCTCCATTTTTAAAGTTAAAAACTACTGTAGTAGATTCTGCCCCCCCCCCGATGTCAAACCCAATTGCATTGTGGTCACTATTGTTGAGTAGCTCAGTAACTCTTACCTTTTGCATCAGATCCTGTTCACTACTTAGGACTAGGTCAAGAAAGGCCTTTCCTTTTGTAGGTTCCAGGAGTACCTGCTCCAGGAAGCAGTCTTTTATAACTTCAGGAAATCTGGCTTCTGAATCCCAACCTGACATTGACACAGTCTGTTTGTGGGTAGCTGAAGTCACCCATTATTACTGTGTATTCTGCTGTGCAGACTCTCATCTCCCTTAGCATTTCTAGCTTACTGCTGCCATCTTGGTCTGTGGGGTGATTGTACATACTTTTTTTTCAATCAAAACCTGGAATTTTTATTTAGAGGTACCTCTCATCATCTGAAAAATCTAGTATGGAGATCTGTTCATCAGTGAGCGATAGTGGATATTGCAGCTATTCTACTGATTGGTGGTGTATTTTCTTTTCTGGCAGTAAAGACCAACATTAGACTTACAGGTCCTGCCACAGTGGTCATAGGTGTACATAGCATTAGTGGCTACTGTACTGACAAGCTGTTTCCTCCAGTCACATTGCTGTTGTAATTAGAGTAACTTTCTTATCAGGATGCTGGACTACATGATTGAAAAGGGAGTGCCACTTTGTCCCATCTCCTGCTAAGGCCTCTCAAATGCTTAGGTGTATTCCAAAAGCCTTCAGGTCCTGCTTGCTGACTTCTTTGAAGGGAAAACCCTATTTGATTTGATGGAGTCTTTGATGCAGAGTGCCACTCTCATCTTGGTATATGTGCGTCCTGTATATTTGTATCCTGGTATTACAGCATTCCATTGATTTTCCTCATTTTAAAGTTTCAGAGATACCTCTTATGTCAATATCATTATTTACTGCTAAGTATTCAAGTTTCCCCACCTTTGATCTTAGACTTCTAGCATTAGTGTAAAAGCACAGATATTTATCATGTCCTGGGTTGGCTTCTTCTGTGAGCCTTTTAATCATTAAAAGGTACTTGCTTGTGCTTGTCTTCTCACCACTTTTTATCCCCATTTTTATGGCTGTGTCAGTCTTAACTGTATGCTGTTTTGCACCTGTCAGCTTTCCCTCCCATTTTTAGTGTTCTATTTTTATTTTTTATTTTTAAATATTATTGCCAGCACTTTGGTACCATTTTAGCTCAGGTGGAGACCATCCCTCCTATATAGTCCCCCCCATTCCAAAAGGTCTGTCACTTCCTGTTAAACCTAAATCCTTCCTCCCTACACCACTGCCTCAGCTACACATTGAAAGTGGAGCTTTGCCCACCTAGCTGGCCCTGCCTGTATCTGGCATTGCAAGTATTTCAGAGAATACTAACTATGGAGAACCTGGATTTCAACCTCCTACTTAGCAGCCTAAATTTAACTTCCAAGACCTCTCTGTCACCCTTATCAAAGATGCTGGTAGCCACATGGACCATAATCACTGGCTCCTCCCAAGCCCTCCCTAGTAGTCTAGCTACATATCTTGTGAGGTCCACTACCTTTGAGCCCCATACACAAGTCACCACATAATCCTCTCGGACATCACAAACCCAGCTATCTATCAATGTGTCTAATAATCAAATTGCCCACAATCACCATCTGCCTCCTCCTATCCACTGGGGTTCCCTCCCTCAGAAGAGTATCATTGGTGCAAAACTACAGCGTCAGCTAGGAGGTGGGTCCCATTGAAGAGATCATTTTCCCTCCTTCCCAGCTTGATGCCCTTCATTCCTGAGGTTCTCATCCTCCTCAGCAGTGTGGGAGCTGCTAACGTGGAGTGCAGGACTGCTCTACATGTCCCTGAAAGCCTCCTCTGTAACCCTCTCTGCCTCCTTTAGCTGTTCCAGTTCTGCCACCCTAACCGTGAGAGAACGTACTTGCCTCCAGGGCAGGTAATTGTACATGCTGCACTCAGTACAATAAACTGGGTAGTCCCTCTATGTCATTACACAGAGAAAGAAATTTACTGTTTTCACCTGAATGCAAGATAAGGTCAGAGATCACTTTTGTAATTTAAGAGGAACCGAAGATTTACCACCCTGCCCCCCCACAGCAGGTAAGTCTGTGGGGATGTGGGGAGGGGGAAAGGGTCATGGGGGGGTGGGGCCGATCAAAGCCCCAGCCCTACTACCTCCCTCACTGCTGGGGCCTTGATCACCCTCATCCCATAATGGCAGAGGGAGGGGCAATCCTTGCATGGCTGGGGTGAGATGGGGTGGGGGACAGAGCCACAAGTGGGTCATCTGGGGGGAGGGGGTGCAGAGATGGGAGGGTACGTGACCCTGGATCTGCATGTGGTGCATGGTGGGCTGGGGCAGTGCTGGGCTCTTCCCGGCCAGGCTGCAATTAGGCTGGGTGGCTGCAGCAACGGCTCTGGGAGCAGGAACATGGGGGCGGGGGTCCCCACTCCCAGCACTGCCACTGTCCATACTAAGCACAGCATGGGCCAGGCCCGGCAGGAATAACCTGGCACAGCCTTCCAGCCTGCAGCTGCAGCCCACCCTTCCCCATGCCCACCAGGCCCCATGTCCTTGTGGGGAAGGGAAGGCTGTGACAGGCTGTTCCTTCCAGGCCTGGCCCAGACTGCCCTGGGAACAAAGGTTGATAGTACTGGGAGCAAGGGTTGGCCATGGCACTGGGAGCAAGGGTTGGCTATGGCCCACTCCTGTGGCCCTGCTTCCAGTGCTGCCACTGCAGCTGCCTGGTCGGGAAGAGAACAGCTGGGATGAGCCTGCCCCACCCTACATGCAGATCCAGGGGCACGTGCCCCCACCCCATGCCCTCCTGGGCTGTGGGGCCCCCCCTCCCTGTACCCCCTGGATGAGCCACTCACAGCTTCATCCCCTGCCCCACCCTAGCTGTGCAGGGCCTGCCCCCACCTGCTACCTGCAGCTGCTAGTGCTGCCCCACATGGGGGGGGGGGGGGGGGAGGCACGTGCCCTTCACAACAGCAGAGGTGGCTGGTGCTTCAGGCTGGGCTTTGCTCCCCGAGCCCCGCGGGCCACTGCCCATTCCCTCTCCTACCAACTGACCTGTTAGGCTGGGGGTGGGGGTGGGGGGGTGGGCATGCATGCTCAGCCCCCTCAGCCCAGGGTCAACTTCAAGAGGCTCCACGATCCGATAGAACAGTTGGTGACCACCAATTTAAGATGACCCTGCAATAATTGGATTTTATACATGAAACATGTATAAGATTTGTTACAATTTTCTACATATAGAATCTAATTATTCAAGGATTATCTTAAAATTTGTGACCCCCCACTGCAGGGAAAGCAGTAGCTGAGGTCAGACATTGGTGAAGGCAGTAGAAAGGTGGTAGGGGGAAAGACAGTGGGGGCAGGAAATCAAGCATCCCGATACCTGCCCCTTCCCCTCCCACACATTGCTCTCTGCTGCCCGTCTTCCCGCCCCCCCCCCCCCACTTGCACCTCTGCTGCCTGCTCCCTGGCATGTGTCCCACTGCTACTTGGTCCTGATGCTTGCACCCCTGGCACCTGCCCTGCTGCCTGCCCCTAGTGGTGTCTCCCACCACTCCCTGTAGCCTCTGCCTCCTTGTCTGCTCCCCACACAACCTCTGGCCCTCCCTTCCTGCACTTACATTCCAATTCTGGCAGGATTCTGGTTCCACTCCACCTATTTGTTCTGGCCTCAGCTTAGCCCGGTAGCAGTGGTGGTGGCAGCATCCGTGTTCTGGGCTCCGAGACCTGGCTGCAGCTGCCAGTGCCACAACAACTGCTACCACGCTGGCCTAGGGCTGGAGCAGGGCCATAGCCTGCCAGAGCCAGACAGTAAGCAGCAGAGGGAGGAGGGAAGAACGGGAGGAGCAAAGGCTGTGGAATGAGGAAGGGGAGGGAGAAAGAGAGAGTGGGGTGTGACTGAGGCTGTGAATGCAAGGCTGCGGGGCAGGAGCAGACAGCATCTGTCACTCCAGCCCTGATCCCAGGTCAGGGCTAGAGCTAGCATTGCAATAGCAGTCTGTTCCATCGCACTTAAACCCAAGATGAGGGGCTTCCCTTATGTTAAAATTGGAAAGAAACCTCATTATGGAGTTGAGTAAATATAATAGTATGAAGTTTGCCCAACATATATTTCTCCTTCTAGCCATCCTGTGGATTGAAAAAAGAAAAGAAACCTGACTCTCTCTGTTGAACAGACTATTGTTACTTCAGGCCAGACTTTGAATATTTGCTAGCCTTGAAAGAGTCTATGCACCATGTATATAGACTGTATCCCAAGTATGAGAGAAGTCATCTCTATTTTTATATACACGGGGCATATGTATAGTCCAAGGGTCACGTTGCATATAAAAAGTGCTTTGTGCCTGTTAGAAAAAAGTTACAGGAAAGTTGAGACCCTGAACTTGCTGATCATTGCTGCATTTTCAAGAATGTTTAGCTGAATATCTGGCCATTACTGTAACAAATTCCCTCCTCTAGTTAAAGGCTTTCTTTTTAGCAAGTAGTAAGCTATGCTTTCTAGGAAATGACACCCTTAGGTACCACAAATTTCAAAGGATTGCTTAGATTTAAAACAATTTTCATCACAAGCAAAGAAGCTTTCAGATGAGCTTCAATTTTCACAGGATTTTTTTAACAAAAACATTATTAATAATATCAGGTACTATATTATATTCTATATATACTTCCATGAAACTCCATTGATATTAAAATAGAATATTAATAGAAGTAGAAAGTTTAACATATTGTAATGCAATTGCTCAGAAGGTAAAAACACTATCATCTGTTCAGAAGGCTGAAGAAAATACAAGATATGGAAAAGAACCAAGCTCTAAATAACATGAGGGCCTCTGGGCCTTCCTCAGAGCAAGAGCCCTACAGATTACAATTACATTTGCATACTGTATCTACTAAGGCGTAGTCCTACAACATATCCTAAAGCTCTCCATAACTTATTCAATCATGGAAAGGTTGGATCAAATAGTCATCATGTTCCTATATGCAAATGCATCAATATTCCTAACGTAGCCAAACGTATCCTGTGAGAAGATCCATGAAGCAAAAGCACCCAGTAAAGGACAGGCTAATCAGAGATATTTACACTAAGTACAAACAGTCACAAAGCCCGAGGCTGAATCGATTCAATCTTTGCAGGTTAGTCTAAGCTGCATAAATTGAATGAGTAAGCGAGTGAACAGACATTCACCTTTTCATTATGGAAGTGCCCCATATGCCTGCAATGGCCAAAGCCAGAAGCTGGGGATAATGGAGGCCACCTCCCTGCTCAACTGAAATGACAGTTTGGGCCAGGGCTAGCCCACCCACCTTGCGAGGGGGTGGGGGAAGAGGTTTGCTGTGGAGTGCAAAGCATCCTGGGATGCTGGGGGACACTGAGTTAACTTGAATGTGGAGGGGCTCTGGGACAGAAGTTCAATAAACTGATTTAATCTAAATCAGTTAAGTCTGATACTATATCCATTGAGGTTTATCTTAAAGCAGTTTTGAACATTTTGAAAGCAGTTTATGTGAACTGAACTTCTGTTGTTGCAGATTTGAACCAGTTTCCAATTACTTATACTGGTTTGTGTGTAAATTTCTGTCCCTAGCCTTAGAGAGTTTTATTTTAGCATAAGCTTCCATTGATGTCAATGGAGTTGCTCCAATATATTTAAGAGCACAGTCCAGACCAGCATGTTTCAGGGAAGGGTCTTCAACTGTAACTGGCTTCTTCATTTGGTTTGCCAGAATCTAAGATGTGAGAATTATATTGCATATGGAGACTGCTTTTATGGGTGCAAAAGTTAGGTCAGCTAACCTAGACCCCTAGGCCTTTTCTGGGGATGAGCAAGGCCTCACTGGATGGGATCTGAACTGGGTATTCCAGGGGGAAGGGGGGGGGGGGGGAAGAGCACTTTGAATACTGTCATCTAGTTTACTTGCGGTATAGATTTTATTTCCTGTGCCCATATATCCATATTCTAAATGAGCCAAATCAGTACATGTTGGACTAGGATGAAAACCTTAGGGCAGGGGTTCCCAAACTGTGGTACATGTACCCCTGGGGATACACAAGACCGCTCTAGGGGTATGTGGGATTTTGAACTGTTGACAAATTTCAAGGATTTCGTACTTCCTACACCTTGTATTTTGTCCCCAAAATAGCCTAAATTTGGAGGTGGAAAACGTGTATTATTAAACTCAAGTGGGAAGTGACATAAATGACCTGATTTAAAAAGACTGCATGCAGTCATGCCTTGCTCTTCAATGAGAGGTAATGGGAAAACACCCTCTGGAAGCCATTTCAGCTAAACTGTGCCTTTCATTTCAGTAATTTTGGTAAAACAGTAACTCTGTATGACAATTCTATATAAAATGTAAAAATGAAAGAAGGGAGCAGTTTTCCAAAACCTGAGTTTAGCATCACCACAGCTCACCTAACTTGTTGGCAGAGAACACACCCAGTAATAATTTTAATGCTGAAAATTGCTTGTTGAAATGAAATAGTATGAAGTTGGCTCTGAGATTTTATAGAAAATGTTCCAAAGTTAATGACAACTCTTTGGATTAGTGATTCTCTGCTCATGTTATACAGCAGGATTCTGTGCAAACTGTTTTATAGATAATGGCTATTTAATTTATGCACACAGTGCAATTTGACTCCTTACACCAATATCTGCTACGTGTACATAAAATACATGCAAGGAAGAGAGACAATGTTAGCTCTGTGGAACTGTTAATACACTTAAAATGAATATCCCAACATTCAAAGCTCACTTCCTGGAATCAGTAGTAGGACCCTCCTAAATTAGTAACTTGCAAAAGGACATGTTAACAGATTGCTTTCCGAATGGAATCTTTTGTTCACAATAACAATGTTATTATTTTAATATAGTGGATATTACATTTTAGTTTCCTAAAAAAGGAATTTACAGCAAGTATCCACTCACTATAATTATTCTTTTCACTAAATTACAGCCCCCAGAAATTACACCAAAGTTGTGGGAGGAAAGCACAAGGCAAAAATCAAGATGCTTAGAGTATTTTGTGAAGATAAATGAACTGAGCCTCAAAGACCCCTGTTGTAGTGATCCCCGTTTTGAGAAAGGGATGTTAACAACCAGGATTTTTAGGATGCTGTTGGAGATTTTGTTGAGCTCATCCTATTTGATCACTGAGACAGTAGTTTGGGGTTCAAATCCACTCGGTGAGGCTCTGAACTATGTAGTCCTTTCAGTCCAGTTTGCTTTCTCTGATCCTGACTAGTCTCTGAACCAGCCCTGTCTCCTTCCCACTCTTGACAGCATGCTGCTTTTTCCTTCTTCTTTGTGTCTCTATGGACATGTCTACATTGCCTCTGTGCCTGGCCCAGGAGTATTACCAGGAGACACCTCCACTCACTCACTGCATCAAGTCCTAGAAATTAGATAAACACAAGAGTACTCCTGAGCACATACCAGTTAGGCATCCAAAAAAGAGCCTGAGAACAGCCTTGGGCACTCTTTAGTGTGGCCTTACAGAGACCATATTAGAAGTCTTCTGGGATTAAGCAGGCATAGAACAAGAGCAAGGGGAGGGAGAATTCTTCTCCATGGCGCTCTCAGGCTCTGCACAAAGGCATTGATGACCTCTTTCTTCAATGCCACCTTTTTCACCAATATCCCTTTGGAGTGCTTATAGAATTTTTCATTCTTTTGTCACCAGCCTCCTTTAGGAGAATTTTGGTTCAACTGTTTCCTTCCTGTCAGACAACCTCCTTCACATACCTATTGTCTAGTCAAAGAACAGTCTTTAAAGTTGTTTGCTCTATCTTACCTCTGAAAGGTATAATACAATCCTTGTCAGCTAAAGGTGGATACATATTCACATACAGACATTAAAAAAGAAATAAAGAGAAAAAGTATAGCTTCTTTCCAACTCTGTGGCTTCATACAGAATTAATGGGTGACAGTTTTCCCACGTCCACACACTGAGCAATTGAAGCTACCTTTGAGGACTCTATACCTATGAAAACCAGATCTCATGGACAGAACAAACCTTTGCCAGAACAAGTCTTTGAACTTTTGGTTTTGTACCAAAAAGAGTCATTCCAATAATGAAACAGCCATATAAAAATACCAAAAGGATAAAACACACTTATCAAAATGGACTTGCAGTAAATTACACTTAGTTCCTTTCGATAGTTTAACAAAATATCAACTTACAGAGAGCTCCGTGGAACATTTCATTCACTTATCCCGAATTACGTTATTGGACCAGATGTAGATAGGAAGCTTTATCATAGATCCTTCCACCTCTGAGGCATTTATTTTGTACATACATATTTCAAACTTGCTATAGCTTGCATGTCTAGTTCTTTACAATTAGGCCATTTTAAAGTACATTTTTAGCTTGCTGCTGGGTATTTACATGCTAATTGGTTACACTCTTTACTAAGCAAGAGTGAAGGGTAGCTTGGATTTACCACTGATTAACCATAGGCCACGTATGACACTTGCCAACAGACATCAAAATCCCTAGCCTCTGGCTAAGTACAGCTTTCTCTAGTAGGTTAGATTATAAGTGCATGAAAGCATATGTAAGCAACAACACAGAGGAATGTATGATGTTTTTGTAGACAGACTGCTTATTTTTCAAAAGTTGTTACTCAAGGCATTTATGCATGTCATTGTATGACAACTGCCCTTCAGTGAAAACCAAGTAAGCTATTTTGCATTTACCCCAGGGTAAGAGAATATACACCCAACCAGTTTCCCAAGAACAGCTGCAGTACTGTAAGTTCACATCCTTGCTTGCCTTGGGCAATTGTGTTGCCTTACCTTCAAGTAAGCTACATAGTATTTTGGTTCCTCCATCATCTATTTATGAAGACAAAGCCTTCCTTTTTCACACAAATAATGAGGATTGTGCATTTGAAAAAATTGTTAATAAGAAAGTTTAATATGAACAGAAAAAAAAAGAAAGTTACATTTATGTTCATACATTATGCTCAATGTAACAAAGCCACAAAATAAAAAGGTTTTAGAGGATGTTAGGAAATTTATGTCCAGACTGCAGAATATTTAAAAATAATAATTTAGAGCGTGTGCCACTGGATTAGATTGAGGGGAAAAAAAAAAAAGCACCTCGCGTCATTTTATGCAAAGAGATTTATTTACTGTTATACATACATACATACTTACATACATACACACACTTGTTACCGAAAACTATACTTTGTAATGATCTAGCACAAACTTGCTGCATTCCTGAAATTCTTATCTAGTTGGATATGGGGAAGGAATTAAAGGAGCAGGTAATTCATGTCTGTCGGCAAAACTCAAACAAATATATTAAAAGGTGAGGAATAAAAAGACGTGCAAGGTTCATCACAAATATATGCAGAGGAGTAAACCAAGTGGGGAAAACAAAACAACACACCACACTAAAATTTGATCGCTAAAGTAAAATTTGTAAAAGGCTACAGAAGAATTAACATTGTCAAACAGCAAATGGGTGCATCTACATGTGCACTTTAATGCACAGTGGCCTATTTTAATATGCATTAAAGTGTCATGTAAAAAACAAGGAATTATGCTAATGTGCAGTAAAATAAGCTACTACACATTAAGCATCACTTAAAAAAGCCTGCATATTCATTACTGCACATTAAGGCAGCCTAATGTACATTTATTTAGTACCTCACATTGAAGGTACTAAATTTAATGCACATTAGAAAAAGTTGCCTTAATACGCATGTAGACACAGTGATATGAACAGAAAGGTCATGCAAATGTTCTATAGTAAATAATATATTAACTCAGACAGCAAAAGAAATCCAATATAAGTTGTGTATCTAAGAAACAGAACTCCATTAAAAATGGAAACCTCTTCATTATGAAGTCAAGAGCATAAAGTATATGCATCTTACTGAAGAGATAAACAGCTGGATTTACTTGCTTCCATTAAACAATGACCCACTTGTCAAACACAGGCTTTAAGATTTAAAAGAGAATTAATTATACAAGTAATCTTGTGCTAAATACAAAAAGCTAATATAACAACAACAAAAACAACAAAAATAATGTCTTTGTTATGAAATGAAGTCTGGAAATGTGAAAGCAAAGGTTGAACATGCAGCCTTAACTTTGTCCATATGTACAAAGCCATTAGTTATACAATAATCTCTCTTAAGCTATAATGTAATACAAGATTTTTAATACTCTTGCACATATTTCTACCCTGCATACTCTAGTCCAATGATTAATTATTAGCCAAATTCAAGCCTCCTGGAAGTGGATGGGATGCCAGTAAAACTATTTTGTGATATAAAATTAAGGCCCTTATCAGTGTCTCAATATAATAAGCCACAAAAAAAATAAGATATTTACAGGGCACTTCATGCACCAAATGATTACTAGATTTATATAGCCTTCTAGAAGGGGATTTTCAGAGTCACCAAGTGGATTTAAATGACTGCAAATCTACCCCCTGATCTTGCCTTTACACACCATCTATTGTAATAGACTTGTAGCCCATAAAATAGTGGCTTATGCATTCTATTATAGTGACAGAGTAACCCTCTAGGCAAGCTGAAGGTCATTATCATTCACAGCATCTTACCAGGAAGGCAGCATCTATTGTTAACATTAAATAAGAAATTAGTTACATCTACCTAATGTACTCAGTGTTGCCAGCACTTGAAGTTTTATTAAGTCATGATACAATGATTTTCTTGCTATCACAGCTCATGACATGATTCAGCATTTTATTTACTAAAAAAAGTAGCTTCTAGACCTCAGAGTTGGAGAGAAAACCTAAGCATACACTTCAACTAACAAGTTAAGTACAGACAGTTAACGAACCCAAGGCTGAATTGATTCAGTCTTTGCAGGTTAGTTTAAGATGCAGAGATTAAAACAGAAACAACTGGATATACGTTCACTTTTGATTTAGGAACGTAGCCAGCCATATGCCTGCAGTGGCTCAGGTCAGAAGCCAGGGGGTGCTAGAGTACAGCTCTCAGGTACATAGCCAGCATGGGTGTGTGTTCTCTTCCCCTCGTCTCCAGGGTCTCTGGGATTCCAGAATCACAGAAGCAGGACTCTGCAGGGTTGCTGGTCACTCGCTCTTTCTGCTTCCAGGTGCCTCTGGGATTTGTAGTTCACAGCTGAACCCAGCAGTAACTTTCTGTAAGTTTAGCAGGGCGGGACAGCTCTGTGCTCAGGGGAAGGGCGGTTTAACCAGGGAAAGGGGGGATTAACCACACTCCCTGGCCCCAGCCCCCAACTGACAGAGGGAGTGGGCAGTCCCTCCCCCACACAACCCTTCTTTGCTGGAGCAGACAGCACAACCCAGCCCAGGGCTAGAAAGCATGCTGGGATGCTGGAGGGCTGTGATTTAAAAAACTTGAACCAGGAAGGGGTCTGGGACAAAAAAAAAAAAAAGTTTCATAAACCGGTTTGACCCAAGTCATTTAAGTCTGATGCTCTATTCACCTAGGTTTATCTTAAACCAGTTTCAGCCAAATTTGAAACTGGTTTATGTGCACTGAACTTCTGGTCTGGTACAGGTTTAAATCAGTTTCTGATGACTTAAACTGGTATGTGTAATTTCTGTCCCTAGCCATTAAGGTTAAACAATAAACAAAATAAGAAAATTAACTTTATTTTCATGCAACTTATTTTTAATGTCAATTTTAAAGCAGACTGCAAATCCTATAAATGCTTGACTATACTATTTGACATTAATATTCAGTTGTCTGGTAGAAGGCAAGGTAGCATAGCACCTTAAACACTTAACTGGTTTAAGGTCTTTAAGGGCTAGGGACAGAAGTTACACATAAGTCAGTTTAAGTGATCAGAAACCCATTTAAAACTTGTAATGTTATCATATTTCCAGCAGTAAAAGAGAGGACACCTGGGTGGGGATATGCCCATACCCTGCCTGTGCCCCTCACTCCTAAGCCCCTGCTCCCCCAGCCCCCCCTCCTCACTCCCAACCCACAACCCTCTGCCCCCCAGCCCTGCTGGTGCCCCTCACTCCCAACCTGCAAACTGCTGCCTCCTCTCCCCCCAGCAACATGCATACCTGGCTTGCTGGGGCCTGCATGGGGAGCACATGACCCGCAACAGCCAATCACATTACCCACTGCTCTCAGTCCCTAGCAGCCAGCCTGGGAGAACAGAGGGAACAGTAACAAACCCAGACACTTGCTCTTATTTTAAAAACCCACCCAGACACAGCACAGGCCAAAAAAGAAGACATGTCTGTGAAAACCCAAATGTATGGTTACCATACTTGTAACAGAACTGGCGTTCAGTGCACGTAAATCAGTTTCAAAATGGCTGAAACTGGTTTAAAATAAACCTGGTTGAACCTAGTATCAGACTCAACTGATTTAGGTCAAATCAGTTTATGAAACTTCTGTCCCAGACCCTGTCCTGGTTCAAGCATCTCAGCGTGTTCTGCAGCTTGGGACAGGCTGTGCTGTTTGTTCCAGAGAGCAGGGCTGGCACCTCCCCTCTGCTCCCCAGCTGAGGCAGTGAGGGCTGGCTCACTGACCCACTGCCTGCCCCCAAGAAAACCCTGGTTGGGGTCTGGGGCCAGGGAGGGGGGTTAAACTCACCTCCGCTCCGCCCCCAAGTACAGAGCTGCCCTGCCTTGCTGGTTTACTTACTGCTGGCTGCAACTGTGGATTACAAATCCCAGAGGTACCTGGAAGAGGAAGTGATGAGCAACCCTGCAGGGTCCTGTTGCTGTGATTCTGAAAATCCCAGAGATCTTGGGGGCAGCAGGAAGAGAAAGCAAACACATCGCCCATGCTGACTACATGCCAGAGAACCGTTTTCTAGTTCCCTCAGCTTCTGGCATGGGCCACTGCAGGCATGTGGTTACACTTCCTGAATCAAAAGTGAATGTCTGTTTATTTGCTTATTGGTTCAATCTTTGAAGTGTAGACTAACCTGCAATGACTGAATCAGTTCAGCCTTGGGCTTTTTAACCATCTGTGCTTAGCCAAGGTGTTACCCTACCCTGCCTTCTACCTGGCTTCAGACTAACATGGCTAATCTCTCTCTATTCAGCTGCCTGAGACAGTAAAATATTTAACATTCATACTATCACTTAAACCAAAGATTCCAGATTAGGTATAACATCCATCAGAGAGACCCTAAATCCCCCATCCTTGCAATTAAACTGTGTGGCTGCAGTTAAGATGGAGGTGGGGTCTTAACTGCATTTCAGTTGCTCTGTGGTGACTATTTGGTGCCTGCAATTACCCCACAGGGAGGAAAACCTAAATTTAGCCCTTTTTCATTCGGGGTGAGCTCTTTTGGTTCAGTTATGGTTGTGGGGTAATGACAACTACTGCAGAACAGCCATGATGTGATTAAGTCCCTCACAGCATGTTAATCACAGGTACACAAACTGCTTGGTGCTGTTGTGGGTTGCATAAAGCGTTATGGCAAGGTAACAACTAGAAAAAGTTTGGGAACTGCTACCCTAGACAGTTCCTATGCATTATTTAGTCAAGTTTTAGTTTAAGTTAAATGGACAGCTAAACCAAAAATGGATTAAAAAGTGAGTGAATCAGAGGCTTGAAATTTGAAAAAATGCAAGTGGAAAAATAGAAATGTCTTGAAATTTCAAGTCAGTTGAAAGTTAAAAAAAAAAAAATTATCTGGAATATGTATTTCAAGCCAGGGGAGAACTTGTATGGAAGATTCCCTGTGACAGGATGAATAACCACCTTGAAAAGCATATTAGGATTAAGCAGAGAGCCTACAAAGAATGGAAAAGCAAAGGAAAGTATGTTGTAAAGGTCAGGAAGTGTAGTAATAAAGTGAGAACTGCCAAAAGTCAAGCTGTGTTAAACCTTGGAAAGGAAATTAAAATGGAAGATTCTTCAGCCATATAAATAAAGATGGAGCAAGAAAAGAATAAGCAAGAAGAATGGAGTTGAGATTAAAGACAATTTAGATATGGCTCAACATGTAAATGAATACCTTTGCCTCAGTTTTCAATAAGGGTGATGATGCTGAACAGAAAGCAAGGCAGGACAACTAAATAGGTGTATGGACGATGGGAATTTCCACATCTGAGGAAAAGGAAAAATCTTATTGGAAAAGCTGAATAATCTTCATTCCTGAAGGAATTGGAGTATTAAGGTCCAGTAGCAAATTCGGAATCCTAAGAAAGCAAATATAAAACCTATATAAAAAAGGTTAACTTGGGCAGCTACCGCCCTCAAGGAGTATGACCCAAACAGTATGCAGGATATGGAACAAATTTAGTAGGAAAGAATAATTGAAGGCAGGGAGGAGAGAGAGAGAGTAAAAAAGGATTAAAAACCAAACAACCAACATGATTTGATCAAAGGTTGACTGTTCTAGACTATCCTGATATGACCCGTTATTTTCTAGACAAAGAAAATAGAGCAGACATGGATTTAAGTAAATCATTTGATGCAGTGCCAAATTAGTATCAGAGTTGTTAAGCTAATTTACTTCAAACAGTACTTGGGGCAGGAAGCAGAACTCAGGGCTCCCACTCCCAGGTGACTGGTTCCAGATCATGCTCCATATAGCACTTTTTCTCGTCCTATGAATCCAGAATTCTGCTGGGGAACCCCCAGACCAAACTTCCTCTGCTCTCTTCCCCCATCACCTCCAATTCTGAAGACAGCACATCAGCAGGGCCAAGTTGCAGTCAGCCCAGCTCTGCATGCAGACAGGTTACTGAAGGTGCTCCATTTTAGAGCATCTTCATTTGAACCTTCATGCAGTGAAGGTTCAGATTTTCATGGGATTAGGCCCTTTTAAGGCACTCTGCAGCCACGCACTTCTGTTTGGTCATGGCTGAAGAGCACTTTCAGGGGCCAGACTGAGTAAAAATTGTCATTTTGTCCACACCAAATTTAGGCAGCTCTGGCTCCTTGCACCTATTTTGAAACCATTCTGAAGTACTAAACTTTCCCCACAGAGAATGGCAAGTGATTCACTCATGACTGAAGCACTGAGCTGTTAGGTATTTGCATTCTTTATTTGTTCAGTACTTCATCCCATACAATAGTACCATTTTTAGAACCACACTCAGCCTTTGCTTCTCTTTCCTATTCTCTTTTCATTCATTTCTATCTTTCCTGTCTTTATATTCCTCCTCATTTCCTTCATCTGAATTTCATTACTTGCAACAACTCCCACTAGCCATTTTATTCCCAACCCCTTACAACTTCTTAAGTAAACACTTCAGTAAAATTAATGGGGGTGGGTTATAGTTCTCATTCCTGCTTAACACTGTCTTTGGACTCAGGACATCTGCACTGCATTGATTTGCATTCTGATCACAGTGAAAGGTTATCTTCACAACTTTAAGTAGTACATTAAAAACAAAACAAAACAAACCCCCTACAGAAACAAGTGTGTGTGTGTGTGTGCATGTGTGTGTGTGTGTGAACACGGAGTGTTTCTTGTCAGGCCTTAAAATGTTTCAAAGCAGACCAAAAACGTTTTACAAAAATACAACAGCTACGAATTCTTTCCCTGACAGTGAGAGTACTTTACCATTGCTTAAAATGTCCGGCAATAGAAGTCTCCAGCTCTACCCCTTTCATCTTTTATATATGGTAGCAAATCAAAACTGGACCAAATGTATAAGTTGGTCAGAACATTGCATCATGGTATGATCTTTTGTTTAAGGACATTTTTATGAGGTATTCAATAACTACAATGTAGCAAAAATCTGAAATCTACAACAGGTCATTTTATTGAGGATTAAAATAGCTATGTTGAATGAAGTCTGTCTTTCAAATGCAAACCCAAAGTTGCATGCCAGTATATTTTTCTCATAATGTTAGAAAGCATGCTGATAATATTGCAAAGTAATGCAAATCCCACGTTTTCTTCTAATAGTTGTGACTCTGAATTAATATTATTGATAACCTAACCGTTTGAATAGATTGTCACCATAAACTTTAAACAAAACCATGAATCTTTTCTTTATTAAGAACTATATTAAACTTGCAAAGGCCTGTGGGATAATTCCTGGTATTAAGACTATGGGGGAAAAGAAGCCACCCTAAAGTTCAGAATATTTTCAGACAAGACCATAAAAGGATATTCAGGCTATTCAATTACTAACTTAAGCAGGGAAAAAGTACTGGTGAACACAAAGTTATAAACAAACATTCCATTTAAGTTAACTTTGTCCTCTAGGTTCAAAATTTAGATCCCTACTACATTTCCTCTTTCCCATGATAAATCAAAATGGACCAGAAAACCATTTTCTCTGTAGTTGTGACTTATGGAAGTGCCCTGCACTGACTGGTTGGGGACCCCAAGCTGACTTCCAGAGGATGAAAATGAGATTAAAACAATGCACTCAACCATAGGATTAAAGTGCTTCTTCCATTCTATTAGCACCCTCCCCCGCAAAGCACTCCTCTACTTTCCTAGTAATGAAAGTGTAGAATGACCCAACAGGAAATCAAGTTGTACCAATTGTTTTTGGGTTTTTTTAAACCATGAAAGACTAGTACATGAAAATAAGAATTAAAATATAAAAAGGGTGAGAGGATGTCTGGTGCATTTTAAAAGCTGAAGAAACCTTCATTTTCTTTCCTTTGGCAAAAAAACACTGTTCCCCAACTCTTCCTACTTTCAAGTAATCCATACCCAAAGCTTTTTATAGAAGAGCTGTAGAGCAAAAAAGAAAGCTTCTAATAATGTACAGATTAAAATTTAAGATTTAGTAAAAGGCAGGCAAAACTATTTGCTACTGAGGTTCTACTGTGCTTCTTTGCTGGACAAACTCAATTTTTTTCCCCAATTTATACCTTTATGCTTTTGTTAGTCTGTATTCCTAGCCAAAAAAAATACTGAATAATTATAGGCAATTTGGAGGGCAGAAATAGTTTGCGATATAAACTCAGTTGCATTAAAAAACATCTCTTAGAATGCCCCATACTTGACACAATACAAGCTCAATGAACAAGCAATTTTTTTTTAAACACATACACATTCAGGGACAGTTCTGTATGACAACACTAGAACTACATGCAAATTTCAGCTTCCCTGTTGTATTACTATGTGGCTAGCTGTACTACTATCATTGTTGAACTAGAACAATACGTTCATCTGTCATGGAAGAACACAAACGTATGTCAAAATACAACTGTATATTTTATAGGTAAACCTATTGATTGATGCTGTAATAAGAGCTCAGATAACTCTACAGCATTTGAACAAAAACTCTGGTATTAAAAGCCTGATGGCTCGACCCTTTATTTAGATACAGTATGCTACAATATTCAGGGGATTTCAGGAGGAAGGACTACACAGTAGGCAGAAGCCCCAAGGGAAAGCTGTCTGTTTCTCAAAGGGTGGGACTACTCACTCCAGGAAGTCTGTACATCTCAGATAAGTCTCATTAGGCAGTAGACAATCACCAAGCAGTCATTTGTAAAGTAGGCAATATCCTTGTGGTCTTTATACTAGCCTATCTTCAGATTTCCTGCTGTTTTGCATCTATTTGAGAGTGTTAGTAAAACCAAGTGCACAGCAGCTAGGATTGTTTCAGCCATTTCCAATCCTCTGATAATGTTCCTGGAGGACACTCCCATCACCTCTCAGGTCTACTCCTACTATTTTGCATTTGTAACCCTTTAAAATAAAATACATTTAAAAAAAATAATAATAATGAAAAAAAAAATCAAAAACACATCCAAGCTAATTTCAAGATTTTAGAAACCCACAGTCAACATCTGAATTGGTTTCCTAGTTTCACCGTGAAGCACGCGTAAAACACGTGTAAAGCACAACAGGGAAAAAAAACAAACACCCACCTGAGATCCTCTTTGCCCCAAAGCCAGGATTTAGAAAGTGTAGCTGACGTTTTCATGCACTAGCTTGTAAAACTATTGATCAATAGTTCACAAGGCTGCAGGGTGGTTTACAAGTTCTAAACTGAAAGTTCTTCTGGGCAGAGACCTATTATATTGTGCATGTTTTTAATATACTCTGTATATGTATGTGGCTAGCTATGCACCATAATATAACTTCTGATCTACAACACAAATCTCAAAGCAAGCTGTACCCTTTGTACGTTGCCGAGAGAAGATGCATGTGAATAGCATGCATTATGTTGTCAAAAAAAGAGAGCATAGGTTATTTATTTAAACAAGAATATTATATATTCCAATATCACTTGGGGCGGGGGGGAATAAGCTTTTAATTCAGACTGTGTAACAAGATAGACACTGGATAAAATACAATTTTAAAATGATCCAAAAGAGATGACAATTAACAACAATGCTTCCTTTATCAAAAAACATCCCCCAACCACCCTATGTTCAGGGCCCATCATTTCTCAAGTCTTTCTAAACATTGCCACCTTGTGGACCTACCACTAATTGTAACAGTTATCTCTGTCCTCAGCTGCTCCTACAGGCAAGTCTTATCATGCAATTTACAGCAATGGCACATTGGAGGCTAGATTAGACATCCAACAGACTCACTGAAAATAACTGACATGCATTAACCATTCAGAGTAGCACTTAAGTCAGCTCTTTTTCTCTGCTTAAAAGTTAGGAAGAAAACTTTTTTTTTTTTTTTAAACTGTTATAGCTGCTAGCATTAAAACAAAATAGTGGAGAAAGTGAGAAAAAGGAGAAATTGGGGAACAAAGAAAGAAGATGCAAGTGAGAAAAGATTCATCCTTTACCTATGGTTTCCTTCCTCCTCATTGCTGCTCTCAGCCAACACAGTTTTATTCATGCTACTTCTCAAGATGTCAGAGTTTTTAACCTCCCTCCGCCCCAAAAAAACAAACACACAAAACAAAAAACTCCCAAACATTTCTGGAAACAGTGACTGGGTTTGGAGCATCAGCTTCATTGTCTTAATTTGCATTGCTTGATTATAGAGCTATCAGAGGCACCAGATCCTTTTACCTATTCATTTTATGGTCATTCTTGGTGCAGAGAAATACAAGTAAGAATTGACATGCTAAACGCAACTGAACAGTTGCTTTGGTAAATGTTTACATTTTTTTAAATATCAATCAAATCTAAAGACAATCCCCGATTACTTTTTCATCATTCACAACGTACTGAACATTTTGTATTGTACACACATCTTCACATGAATACACATACACACAATACTTACTTTGAGCATCCAAGCACCTTCCCTGGTTGCCGGACTGAACTATTCCTTGCAGCAATTTGATACTAAAAAGGGAAAACATGACAGAATTTAGCTCAGTGAGGAAAGGGGGAAAAAATAAATAAATAAATAAATAAATACATTAATGAACAGCCTTTGTCTGCCTAGGGTATACAGCAATGTAATGGCCATGACGATTCTAAAAATGAAACAGAAGGAGAAGCCCTTCATAACAATAACTTAATTCAGTTAAGTTAACAGTGGCGCAGTGTCTGGTACATCTACACAACAATCAGATGTTCCTCTTGCATAGAAGTAAATCTATCAGGTCTCTTCCACAGGGCTGCATTCAGGGTTTATTCATAACAAAGCCACATTACTGCCACTTGTCTTGCCATGCCTTTTTTGAGCAATGGCAAGCACAACAAATTCGTGAGGATTGCATTACCTAGCAATGACCTTCCTGGCTACAGTCCACTTTTACAAAGAAATATGAACTGAAGGATCACCTACTCAGTAATGCTATACTATCAGGCAGTGGCTGCTCCAAAAGCTCTGTTTTATTTTTGGGGGGTACATAAAATGACCTAAGCTTGTGCAGCATTTTCTATATTATATGGTCCTATATGCAAAGGGAGTGTTGATCAAATACTGAAAAGTACCAAGGACAGCTTAAGGACGATTATTGTACAACTATTTTTTTCTCGGAACTAAAGTGGAAAGTTAAGATCCACTCAGAGGGCTTCTAAAGAATGCATTTCATTTCCTTTTCAGAAGATAAAAGCAAGACTGTTGCCTGTCTGATAGAATATGCTGCAGAATAACAAACACCAACATGGAAAACATTATTGACAGTGCACTCTAAAAAGGTCCTTTTATAACTGTATGAATCAAAAATCCCAATCTTTCCCATTTGTGCTTTCAGACTTCTACTAGATAGCCTACTGCTGATACTTTCTGAGGAGACCTATGCTGAAAGCTACCTGCCTCATAAAGCACCGAGATACACTGTATATTGGTAAGGATGTGGGAATTCAGCCAAATGGCAAAAGGGGTGAAGAGGAGAAAAGGAAACAATACTTCTTCCCCCCAAACAAACAAACACACAGAATTTTGCAATCTTTGAGGCAGGAATGTTCAAAGTTCAACATTCGGTGAAGTTCTACACACATATTTGACTATAAGTCAACCAACCTGATGAAGGGTGTTTGTGCCCAAAAGCTTGCTAAGAAGAATTTTTCCAGATATTTGAGTTGGTCTAATAAAAGCTATCAGATTTCCTCAAAGAACTTTGACTGTAATCAATGCTTGTTAACAGCATTACTTCTAGAAATAAATATTCAACAACATTTTAATGAAAGTAAAATAAAAGGGACTGGGAAAAGGAATGGGAAGAGAAGGGAGGAGAGACAAAGAATGAGAAACTCAAGGGGAAATGGAATAACAGTGAGAGAAGAAAGGCAGAACACACAAGGTACGGTAGCCTAGAGAAATGTATTGTAGCCTTATATCATCTACATTTCATCACACTGCACTGTCCCACAACAGTTAATTTGTAGGACTCAAAGGAAAGGTTATGGCAGAAAGTTGTTGACATGATCAGATACAAATGGCTTTTATTACTTTTGGTCATATATTTTTAAGAATGTAATGCCTCAAAAAGATATTTTCTTTGGAGTCTCAGCTCCTGCGTTCTTCTACTGTGCCTCAGTGAACTGAATGCTTCCCATTGTACCAGACAATTTTTTTTTTCCCCAAAGCACTGGGAATTTAATGCTGCATGATGCAATTCCTCACAGGACACTGTAATATGAAGTGACAGGTGATAACACCTTGCTAGAAATTAACCAAGCACGGTTTTGTATACCAACAGCACCATATATATATATTTTTTTTTAAAAACAATTGGGGGGAATTTAAAATAGGCCAGAAGTGCTGCCAAAAGCTCTCCTCTCACAGATTCACTGAAGTTTGGGGCTGGAAGGGACCTTGTGAGATCATGTCAAATAATCCCAGCAAGGTGCATGTGTCCAGTCTCCTTTAGAAGATCTCCAGGGCAGAGAAGTTTTTCCTTGTATCTAGCCTCAATAAATGAGTGGTTACCACAGGCATAATGGGTTACAGAATGGATAAACTCATCTCTATGAAGTATGAACTGGCAAACAGATTAATTGGACTACTTTAAAGATGACCAATACAATACTGTAGGTTGAGAATCCCACAGGAGTACGAGCAATCATAAGGAAGACAACTGCTAGCGTACTAGGAGCACGGCTATCATAATGACCGAGAATCTAGGGACAGACATTACACAAACAGTTTTAAGTGATCAGAAACTGATGTAAACTTGTAACAGAACAGATATTCAGTGCACATAAGCCAGTCTGAAAATGGCTGAAGCCAGTTTGAGATAAACCTGGTTTCAGTGAAATCAGATACCTCCAAAATCCCAGCATGCCCTGTGGGCTGGGCAGGGCTCTCTGCTCCACAGCAGGGCTGGCCCCTCCCCTCTGCTCCCTAGCTGCAGCTCTGGTAGACAGTGGGGTCTGCTGGCTTCCCCGTGTCTCCCTCCCCTTGCTCTCCCCCCACTTGCTACTTAAGCAGGGATTCCTTTCTCCGCTCTCCCACATCATGGACTGTAGCCAGCACGTGTTATGCTAGCTAATGCTGAGAGGTGTCTGTGCAAGGCAGATAGGACAGTGTAAGCTTAGGACTTTTTGGAGCTAATCAACAGGTCAGCTGGTAATATCCCTGCATTCCTTCCTTTGGAAAAAACTGTTTAAGAAGAACTTGAACTAATGAACAAGACTGTTTTCTGATGGGGTGCTAAATGTTGATAATAGAGCTGATAAATGCTCCAATATCAAGAGCATCCTGCCACGGCCTGGCCACACCCCCCTCAGCTCTGCCCTAGAAGGGAAGGGAGGGCTGCTTTAGGGCCTCCCCGGCTTCAAGCCTAAGTCACTGTAGACATTAGGGGTGTGTGAAGTGAGCCATATTCAATTTGGAGTGAATCGGGGACAGTGATTCAATTCATTTATTCGGATCACTGTCCCCGATTCAATTTGGCCAAATTGGGACCTGAAGATTCGATGCCAATTCAGAGAATCAGTGATTTGGCCATAGACACAGCTTTAAACATTTTTCTATACCTCGAGGTACTAGGCATGACTTGTAAATGTTGTGATACTGGGGCGGATGGAGCAACCCACAGGAGCGGAGGGGGCTCCCCCGTGTGCTCTGCAGCAAACATGGAAGTGGACTAGAAGTACTTTGGGTCCACCAGGGAGTGTGCAGGGGGAATCTCCATGCCCCCCTGGCTTGGCAATTGGCCATGGGGGGAACCCCAGGTGCCCTCCCAGACCCAGGAGGCACCAGTTGCTGAGTTGGAAGGGCTGGGGCTTTGCATGCTCCCCAGTGGGCCTGGAAGTGGACTGGAAGTGGTTCTGGGTCTGCTGCCAAGCATGCTGGGGTGCCCCCCTATGCTCTTGTGGGATGCTCCATCTGCCCCACCATCACAGCATTCATGGGCCACCTGCTGCCTTGAGGTACATAGAAAAAAAATCTTTAAAAGCTGTGTTTATGTTCAGATCACTGAATCTCTCTGACTCCAGATCAATTCAGAGAGATTAACGGGTCTCCTGATTTGATTCGGATTCAGAGATTTGGCCACTGAATCAAATCAGGGACCGAAACTCTGCACAGCCCTAGTAGGCATGTGGCTGCATTTTTTCAGTCCAGAGGGGATGTCTATATGGTTAGAAACTGATTTACCCTAGCCAGGTTAGACTAACCTGCAAAGATTGAATTGATTCAGGCTCAGGCTTTTTTAATGTCTGTCTCTAGCCAGAGTGTCTCCCCATTTCCTTGTACTCTGCCAAGTGTCTTATACTTTGATTCTAAGTGGTTTGGGGCACAGAAGTCTACCACATTTCCTTAAAGCACTTAGCTCAATGGGATTCTAGTCCATAAAGTGTGCTCCTAGGTGCTATAGTAATACAAATAATAAAACAAGAGAGCTTAATTTACCTCCTTTTGTCTCCAAAAACAGGCTGTCCTCATTTGACTTGGATCAGTTCACAGGAAAGATTGATGGAATCCATAGCCATCAGTTAACAGGAAGCATGTGACAGACCTTTCAGATCTCATTATGTCTCAGTAATTTAAAACACATTTTTGAACTGATTGTTTTGAATCCTTTCCAGTGCCCTAATTTCCCAGTCACACATTGGCATGAAACAAGTCTAGAAGATACCAAATACTTCCTCCCTTTGTTTTTAAAGCAAACAGCTCTTTGTAATGCCTAAGGAAAATGTCACACTTAAAACCAGGTTAGTCCTGCTTTGCACAGGAAAGCACAAAAAAAAAAGCCAGGCGTAATTTCTCACAAATGGACAGGAGAATCTCCCAGTGCTCCTTGCTAAAAGGATAGTTTTCCTTCTGACAGAGCAGACAGCCACTTCTCTTCCCTGGTGTAACATTATAAACTCACTAGGGGGGACCAGAAGGGTTTGGGGGAGACCTTGTTTCCCCTAGCGCCCCCTGGGATAACAAGGAATAATGGCCACAAGTTGTTGGAGAGTAGGTTTAGATTAGACATCCGTAAGAACTACTTCACAGTTAGAGCAGCTAGGATCTGGAACCAACTTCCAAGGGAAGTGGTGCTGGCTCCCACCCTGGGGGTCTTTAAGAAGCGGCTTGATGCCTACCTGGCTGGGGTCATTTGAGCCCAGTTTTCTTCCTGCCCAGGCAGGGTGTCAGACCTGAAGATCTGCAAGGTCCCTTCCGACCCTACTTCTGTGATTCTATGCATTTGCCAGAGTTTTCCAAGGTACCAATGCATATTTAGACAAAGCCTGGGTCAAAAACACAGAGCATTATGAATGAAGGCAATACCTGTGTTTTTGGTTAAATACAGACATTTGAGAGGTTAAATCAGTTTCAAAATGGCTGTCTGATTTAAACTGATGCCAACTTTACACTTATAGACCTGGTCTCAGTGACTGGCAATCAATCTAAACCTGTAACAGAACAGAAGGTGCTTGCACATAAACCGGTCTAAAAATTGCAGAACCCACTTTAAGATAAACCTGGATCTATGTAGTATCAGACTCATTCGGTTTAAGTCAAACAGAGCATGGAACTTCCATCTACTTCCCCTGCGCAGTCCTGTGGGTGGGAAAACCCAGCTACTGGTCCCAGTCCCAGGGCTGCTCTTTTCACATCCCCCCCTTTCCCCTCAGCCAGCCCTCTCAACCCCAATCTCACAAGCCACTCCAATGTTGTGCCCATCTTCAAGAAGGGGAGGAGGGAGGACCCAGGTACCTATGGGCCAATAAGCCTAACTTCCATCTCAGGGAAAATCCTGGAAAAATTCATTAAGGAGTCTATGTGCGATAGGCTTGCAGAAGGTAGGATTCTGAATGACAGTCAGCATAGCTTCATTGCAGACAGGTCTTGTCTATGGAACCTCTTTCTTATCCAGCTGGTGAGTCACCTGATCGTACAAGAACTGGTGGATATTGTATACCTCAACTTCCAAAAAGCCTTTGATCTGGTATCCCACAATGTTCTCATGAGAAAATTGGAAGATAGTGGGCTTAACAGGCGAAACAATTAGGTGGGTATGAAGCTGGCTGCGGGGTAGGACCCACAGTCCTAATAAATGGATCTGTGTCATCTTGGCAAGAAGTGGGCAGCAGTGGCACACAAGGGTTGGTGCTTGGTTTCATACTTTTGGATGTCTTCATCAATGATTTGGATGAGGGGGTGAACAGCTCACTGGCCAAGTTTCCAGATGACACCAAGTTATGGGGAAGTGTGGTCATGCTTGAAGATAGGCTACAGTTACAGGTGGACCTAGACAGGCTGGCAAGTTGGACAGATCGGAACCTTATGAAGTTCAACATTGAGAAACTTAAGGTGCTCCACTTCAGGACGAGCAACCCACAACACACCTACAGGCTTGGCGGCACCAAACTGACTAGCACCACTAGTGAAAGGGACCTGGCAGTAGACCACAGTATGAATAGAAGCCAGCAGTGCAATGCTGTAGCCAGCAAAGCAAATAATACTCTGTCATGCATCAATCGATGCGTCTCCAGCAAAACCAAGGAGGCGATTCTTCAGCTCTACTGAGCGCTGGCGAGACCGCAGCTGGAGTACTGTGTCCAGTTCTGGGCACCAAACTTTAACAAGGATGTGGACAAGCTTGAAAGAATCCAAAGCAGAGCCACCCGTATGATCAGTCTTAAAAGGCAAGCCATATGAGGAAAGACTGAGGGATCTGGGACTCTTCAGCCTGAGGAAAAGAAGGCTTAGAGGGGACCTGGCAGCAGCTTACCACTACACTGAGGGAATACATCAAGGGCTTGGTAGGCAACTGTAATGGCCACAAACTCCTGGAAGATTGATTCAGGATCAACATTAGGAAAAATGTCTTCACAGTCAGGATGTCCAAACTGTGGAATAAGCTCCCTCCAGAGGTGGTGCAATCTCCTACCCTGGAAATCTTCAAGAGGAGACTGGATAGTCATCTTGCTGTGGTCACCTGACCCCACCTGTCTTTCTGGCCTTGTGCACAGAACTGGACCTAATGATCTTCCAAGGTCCCTTCCAGCCTTACAATCCATTAATCTACGAATCCAGGTGCAGCTGTTTTTTTTAATCAGTGCTCGCCTTATGGAGCTGAGCAAGTAAGTCCCAGGGTGAGGGACAGGAAGGATAGAGGTGAAGGTTTGCTGGGAAGATCCTACCCCATCCTACCTGTGGGTCATGCCCGCTCCCCCACTGCACCCGTTGATCACCCGTGGAGAAGAGATTGATGTCATATATCTTGACTTCCAAAAAGCCTTCAATCTGGTGTCCCATGATCACCTCTTGGAGAAACTGGCCAATTGTCGCCTTGGGTCCTCCACGATCCACTGGCTGGAAAATTGGCTCTGTGGTCGGACCCAGAGGGTAGTAATTGATGGAAGTCACTCATCGTGGTGTCCTGTGACCAGTGGGGTCCCCCAAGGCTCTGTCCTTGGATCCATACTGTTCAACATCTTCATTAATGATGTCGACACTGGAGTCAGAAGCGGACTGGCCAAGTTAGCCGATGACACCGAACTTTGGGGCAAAGCATCCACACCAGAATATAGGCGGGTGATCCAGGCTGACCTGGACAGGCTCAGCAAGTGGGCGGACAAGAATCTGATGATGTTCAATGCCGATAAATGCAAGGTTCTCCACCTTGGGAAGAAAAACCCGCAGCATCCTTATAGGCTCGGTAGTGCTATGTTGGCTAGCACTATGGAAGAAAGAGACTTGGGGGTCATCATTGACCACAAGATGAACATGGAGCCTGCAGTGCGATGCTGCGGCTAGTAAAGTGACCAAAACACTGGCTTGCATCCATAGATGCTTCTCAAGCAAATCCCGGGATGTCATTCTCCCCTTGTACTCGGCCTTAGTGAGGCCACAGCTGGAGTACTGCGTCCAGTTTTGGGCTCCACAATTCAAAAAGGATGTGGAGAAGCTTGAAAGAGTCCAGAGAAGAGCCACGCGCATGATCAGAGGTCAGGGAAGCAGACCCTACGATGACAGGCTGAGAGCCCTGGGGCTCTTTAGCCTGGAAAAGCGCAGGCTCAGGGGTGATCTGATGGCCACCTATAAGTTTATCAGGGGTGACCACCAGTATCTGGGGGAACGTTTGTTCACCAGAGCGCCCCTAGGGATGACGACTAGGTCGAATGGTCATAAACTACTACAAAACCGTTTCAGGCTGGACATAAGGAAGAATTTCTTTCCTGTCCGAGCCCCCAAGGTCTGGAACAGCCTGCCACCGGAGGTGCTTCAAGCGCCTACATTGAACACCTTCAAGAGCAAACTGGATGCTTCTACATCCAGGTTGTGATCACTAACTTTGTTTCTTAAGTATTCATAGCATCCAACAAAGTAGGTTGGTTACCTAGGAAGGCTCATATCTCCCTCAGTCTCAAAGGTGCCACCGTGTCTTACTGTCTGCCTGTTTGTTAAGCAAGTGTCTGCTTTGCATGTTTGCCTGTAACAGCAGGTCATGGTAGTGCCTCTGCATAGAGATTAAAACAAACTCGGTATGTTTTGATAAGCTTTTACCAGGAAGCAATACATGCTCAGATTTTGGTTAACTAATTTGAAAGTGAGTAGAGTTGATCCGATTTCCCTTTTGGATCACACATTAGTGCTGTTTAATAAACATAGGAATTACATTTGAACACAGGATTAAATTTTCCTTGTGATGTCTTGCATGTCTTACAAGGAGGCAAGGCAAGTGGGATTTAAACAGTACCTTGATTTAGGAATGTGCTGAATTACTTCTTAGAAACTGAGCTGAAACAATATTTTAAACTTAATAAATATATGAATAGTTATTCATGTTATATTTAAAATGTCAAATGTTCTATTGCTTATAGAAGAAACGGAACATTTGCATGGGACATGGAAGCTAGTGAGTAAGTAGAGTTGAAGGAATGTGGCAAGTCAGCTCCTCCCAACAACTTGTCAATCCCAAGGAAATAAGCTACCCTTACATGATGGATGGTAATAACTACTCTAGCTAAGACTATTCAGTTTCCATTACACTCCCTTGTTTACATGCTTAGCCTCACAATATTTTTTTTTTTTTTATGACTAAAGTTTCTCAAATTAATCTGCCATAAGTTTTAAAAAGTTTGAGCAAAATTACTTTATTTTATTTTGGCTTGCAAAGGTTTAAAAAACATGAGCTTTGATATGAATTAGCTTTCTATTTAGAACAGGGCTACTGCAAAAAAAAAGTTAGAAATGTAACACAGGGTGTCTCCACTGTATATTAGAAACTCATTTTGCTAATATAATCACTTGGCGATATTTTGGAGTCAAAGTGATGCCTGGCTTCTGCTCCCTTGCGGTTGGTTCTACCACCCCTGGGCACAGTACAGCTAGGGTGGCATGATGGCTGGACTCTGCTTCCCAGCAGCCCTGGGTGGTGGCCAGCTCCTTCTGGCTGCTGCTGGATCCAGCCCTGCTGCCCACACATCCTGGCCTGTCTGCCCTGCACTCACTGCTGCAGGTGTTAGACAAAGCAGGTGGGCAGGGTCTCTATGAAAACTGGCCTGGGACCCAGACAGGCTGGGAGTGTTCAGCTGGGCAGATGGGATGGGCAGGGAGTGGCATCTGGGAATGGGGCGGTGATTGCATGGAGCCAGGACCTGAGGCAGAGCCACTATCCGCTGCCTGCAAATCCCCAAGACCTATCCCCATGGACAGAGGTATGCTGGGAATGGATTGTGGATCTGCCCCAGGCCCTGGCCCCATGCTGTCACTGCCCTGCAACCCTGGCCCCAGCCCTAACCTTGCCTGTCCATCCCACTCTTGGATGTCAGTCTCTGCCCACCCATGGGCTTATCCCATCTGCCAGGCTAAGTATGCCCTGCCTGTGTGGATCCCAGACCAGTCTCCATGGAGACCCCAGAATCACTGGGCAGTGATGGTACAGGGCTGGGCTTTAGGTAGAGCCACTTCAGGAGTTTTGGTGAGCTGCTGTGGGATGGAAGGGGTGCTGACTTGGCCCAGTGCAGCAACAGCACCCACAACAGCTCACCAAAGCTCCCTAAGTGATCTTCCAGCCCAAATAATTGCCCACCCCTAGCCTATATCCAGGTTCCTCACTTCATCAGTGAGTGCTCTTATCACTAAGCTATTATGCAAGAACTTGGCAAAAGTACACATATTCTTGATTTGAACTCAATGATGTCAGTGTGAGTTGTGTGCACTTTAAGAAAATCTAATAGATTGGGTCTCCCTTGGACTAGAACACCTGCCTGGATTGTAAAATGTAGCATAATCAAGAAAGAAGAGTCTAAGTAATTGAACTGGATCATTTCTGAACTGCTTCCAAAAGAGTCAAAAAAAGGGTACCAAATTAACTAAGTTACATAGTGAGTTGTGGCTGTTGGAACAGGGAAAATCTGGATTGTTCTTTCAAATTTAGGCACCTGTATTTCATCCAGAACCCTTTTATGTGCCTATGGAACCAGTCTAGGCTAACCCTTGGTCTTCAATTCTAACACATTAGTCAGATATTGGCCAAATTATGCATCCATGTCTACATGAGTTTCCTGCAGTCACCTAATTAGCTCTGCAGTAAACATCTCAGCATCTATGCAGGTGGCCCTATTAGGCCACAGAAAACTAACTGGCTCCGAAGCAAGCTAGTACTTGCTTTTACAAGTACTATCCTGCTGTAGAGTTTGGGTGTTCAGAAACACATGTAGATGCTGATGATGGGGCTGGCTGGGGCACAAGGATGCTTCAGTGCAGAGGCTGCCTGCTGGCTAGACCCACATGGAAGCACCCTTATGCCCCTGCCATCCAGGGCTGCTCCAACCTAGCTCAATATGCGGCCATCTTGGGCACACGTGTATATGTAGTTCCCAGAAACAAACTCTAGTTTGATAACCTCAATAAACTGGAGTTTATTGCTGTGTATTACTATGCACATGTAGATGCACCCACGAAGTCTTCAAGTAGGTAGCTTAATTATAATGCAATGCCCTAATTAACTTCAGCTTTGTAGTATACTGTAGAACTGGGATTTATTTAAAATAAAATGAATTTCAAGAATTAGTTTCTGCAAGAATAAGATTGCACAGTTAAGAGCTTGGAGGGCCAGGGGAGGGAGAAAACTACAAGAAAAAGACACGTTTGTCCCGGGAAAAAGTAACCATGGAATGCTACCACCATTCTGCCCACAAATCTACATTTCGACCTGCATTTGATCATCTAACCCATCAAAAAGACAGTCCTGTGGTCCAGCACTAGGCTGATATTTTGAACATGTGGATTTTATCAACTACCTCTACTTCAATTTCACCTGGGGAATACCGAGGCATAATTCTCCCCTCTGTCATACGGTATTCACTTAAGACCCAGTTCCCTACTGTTCCAAACTTATCTTGTGTTCCCTTGAGCTAAATCCACACGTGTATTATGATGGTCAACATCACAAGGTCTAATTTTTAGGCACCTGGCTCCAACAGTGAGATACACAGTTCTATGTCAGGTGATGAAAACCCCTATACTAAGCACGAAGCAGCTGTGGTTGCACAGAATGGGATCCACAAGAGGTAGCAGCCATAAACCAGCCAAGAGAAAGTTAGGAGAGGGGAATATTTGTAATTTTACCTCTGTCCAGGGCTTAAGGACCAAACATGTACTGCTATAGGGCAGCCCTTTTACAGCCCCAAAACCCTCTCTTATATTTGTCCTTTCACAAAAGTAAAGGATCAACCTGTGATGTTTAAGACACAAGCAGATTATGAGGTGCTAATGTCCACCTTTTTTAATATTTTAGTCTACAAGTGGCAGGTACACAGTGATTAGAACACTCACTTGAAAAAGAGGAGACTGGGGTTATAATCCCTGCTCCAAAGACTGTTAATCCCAAAATCATTTACTTCCTTTGGAGCAGGGATCCAGAACCTAGAACTCCTCTCTCCCAGATGAGCGTCCTAATCACCAGGCTAGTCATACTTGCTTTTATGCCATCTCTCCTTGACCTAGTGAGTCCCGAATTATTTTATGCAAAGTATCTCAGCTTCAACAGGAGTGGAACATGCCTTCATCCCAGAACAACATTTACACAAGTGGTTTGATGTACTTTCCTGGGTGGCAATGCAGTGAGGTCTTGCCATCTTGGGTGAGCACTCAACCAAGAGATCTTATAAAAGGAAGGCACCACTGTCTCACACCTATTGCTCCTCTCACCAGTCAGAATGTTAGGTATGTCTTCAGTACACCTACAGAACAGGAACCTTCAGAGCACTTGGTATACCCATGCTGCCCTTCAAAGACAGCAAGAGTTTTGGAAATGAACTAGGTAATACCACACACAAACTTAGAAACCTCAGAGGTGACAGGGGTTTGGAGGATTACTCTTGGACTTTAGCTTAAATTCCAAATATGTGCCGAAATTAGAAGCCCAAGTCCCTTTGTAGATACAGATCTTGGGAGAATTGAGAAAGTATCCATCTGCAAAATGGATAAAAAAAAAAAATGCTGTTATCCCCCTCTGGAGTGTTGTGAGGATAAATACATTGAAGACGGAATTGTTTAGACACTCCACTAATGGTGACCATACCAAGAACTAAAACATTTTTGGTGATATGCAAGAAGGTAAAAGCCAAGCTTCCCTGATCTCAGACCAAGACTGCAGACAGAAAAGGTGAAAAAGGCTCTTTTTTTTATTTTTTTTTTTAGAACTTGGAACAAGAGAAAAAAAAAAAAACCAGAAGAAAGCTACAGCATGTAAGTCACTTATGAGAGCAGAATTTTAAATTTGTATGTGTAGGCCTTGTTCTGCCTCCTTCAATTATATCAGCACAGCTTCTAAGATTCGCATAACTTAAATATATTTGTCAGCTTCAGGTATAACATTGAGAAACTGCATATGATCATATTAAGAGATAGTGAGGACAACTTTTCATCATAATTAACCTCATTATCTCTTTAATAATGGTAAATAAAGTAGAAACAGGTTGATATAAGACTGTCCATTCAAACAAGGGGCGGGGGGGGAGGAAGAGAGGGAGAGAATAGCTGGTGTTTAAAATTTGCTCTGCGAACTGCATCTGTAAACTATGTTTCCTCACAGTGGCAGTAGTGAGAAACTGATGGGAACTGAACCATTTGAATTCTAGAGAAGCACCACAGTGCTCTGCTCAGGCTCAAACTGAAGACGCCACGATTCTTCTCTGTTGAGTGGAAAAGGATGGGAAGGAAAATAAGAGGGAATCCTATAGGATTCTACAAATTTCAGGTTGAATTTAAATCCCTGAATGAGTTCTTAATGCAGAGAGCTTAGCACTGCCTTATTAAAATCCACTGTGAAAATTAGTTTCTGCATTCTCCACCAACCATGACGTTACTCCTACCTCTGCCTTTCCTAGATGTCCCATCCTGTACCAGCCAAAGCAAGCAAGTATATGGTCACCACTTAAAAATAGGTAATCGCTGCATTCACTGTGCCAGTTATTTAAAGGTATTTTTTATAAGCAGTTCTTTCAATAGTGGAGAAATAATAGAAACAAAAACAGGAAAGATAAAAAATGAAAATTCAGAAAAAGCAAAAATTTCACCACTGCACCTGTCTCTCACAGGCTTCTCTAGAGAGTTAACAACTTTTATACCTTGCCTGTTTTTCACATCTAAGAAACAAAGTTAGTCCTTTTCCCTGAATGGCTAGACAAAACTGAGTCCTACATGGTAGAGAAATTTATTATATGATTCAAGTATATTTGCTGTTTTCTCATTTATTTTAGAGCAGTGTCTCTTAACCTTTTTGAAATTAAGGAACCCCTCATTGGAGAAACCCATCCATAACAAGTTGTGAACTGACTGGCACCCAACTTCAATATCTACTTTATATATGCAGTGCTTACCTCCCTGCAGAGGGGCCAGGCAGTGGGTGTGGAGAACAGCCAGGCAGGGACAAGCCTGACTTGAACTTATCTGCCCAGCACCCTGGTTGAGAATCACTGGTTTAGAGAGTCTAGTTTCCCTGAAAACAGCAGAAAAAAAGAGAGCAGACAGCTTCCTTGTTCATATCCACTAGTCTGCCACTTCAGCAAACTTTGCACCCAAAGATCCACCCCTCTGTTTCCTCTCAGAATTACATAGTCAGCTTCTCTAGGCTCCTTACCCAAGACACGGACTACAGCAGATATCCTATAAACCTAGTCCCTGCAACAGCAACCAGGTAAGCCCAGATGCATGTGTTAGCTCGGATCTCCTGTGCAGCCTAATGGCTTGAGTGGTAGCCCCCATATCTTCAGCTGTGTTTTTAAACAATTAAGATCCTTAACTGCACTCTACTGAGCCTGAAAGGATGCTGGCACACCTGTTGGCTTCATAAAGCTCTCCAATTGGTCTTGGATCCAGAGCTACCATGATGGAAGCCATTAACTCCTCTCAAGATAACAATTTTAGTAAACTGTTGTACATATAGCCATGTATACACAGTGTTTACTAAACATGTCTATGTATGAGCATAAAGGCCTCAACTTGGAGCCCCTTGTTTCCTATATGTTTATTCGTATTAGAAAACTTTATCTTTTAAGCATTACTCATTTGTTATGGCACGTTCTTTAATGAGGTGTTCCACCTCAAATCTTGAGCAACATTGTAATTTTTAAGTCTCCATAAAAATGTCTTTGGACAGCTCAACAGCATGCAAAAACAGATAAGCAAGTTGCACATATGTATCGTATTTAAAATTTTCTCCTTTTTGGGAGCATGGCTTAATTGAATTAAAAGTTAAGCAAAACAAAAGCCTTGGACTACATTTTCCCCCCCAAGATTGCTCCATCATAGACTGTTCATTCTGCTCAGTCACTCTCCTCCCTTCTACCTATGGTGGAAACAACAAGCCACACCAGTCATGAGGAGTCAACAGGAATCCAACATCTCCCCAAGGGTATTGGAACCCTGGAACATAAACTATGTTACAAATAAATACATCTTGTAGTTAACAAGATGAGGCAAAGGGTCAATGTTATGCAATATTTCTAGGGATAGGAATTGTAGTTCCTATAGAATTGTAGTTCCTGGCCCAGTAGACATTTAGTTTGTGTTCAGACAGCTGAAGTCTTAATGGCAACCCTTTCTAAGGGTGTGTCACAGTTTCCTCTTGAGTGGAAATATCTGGCAGCTTAATCAAACAAATCCTTGATGCCTTACACCCATTCAGATAGTGCCAGTGCCATCATTTTGCCTCAACATGTTAGTTTATGTCTCCTTCTCACGGTAAGCCGTCAGGCTTTCAAGACCTTTGTGTCAAAACACTTATATTTTTGTCAGCATTCACTTTGCCAGTTGTTTTCACATGACAAATAGACATTGAATTTTCTAAATATGAAAATACTGAGAGATTCTGAATGAGTTGACATTAAGCCCTAGAAGCCTCACCTCTAACATAAAAGTTATGGTTAAGAAGCACACTTTTCCTTCACAAAAATACCACTGTATCTTCTCTAAACACAAAGGCCCTGGCTTAATCTGGCCATTCCAACATAGGATCCTTGTTTGCAAAGTTAGATCTTCTTTGCTTATGAATGGCATATGCGACATCTACATTGATTTAACAGTAGCTTTCAGATAAGTTAAGAGATCATTAATTTCAGAAACCCAACTTGTTGTTTCTCTTAAAAGATTGTATAGAATTTTGAAAAGCAAAACTCCACATTTCTTTAGTACGCCCAGTAAGCAATGAATGCCAGGACATACATGTTCATGTCATATGCATTAAGTACAGCCATCTGGTGACACTGCTAGGTAAGAATCTGACTCTGGAAATAGTTTGTATATTTACAGGAGAGGGATAAGTATAACATTCTATAAATCACTGTAACCCCTTGTCTTTTGTAACTCTCCAAACTAGGATATGCAAAGGCATAGCCAGCTCATTGAGCACCCAGGGATGTGGTGAGGGGGCAGGCTAGCTACTGCATGGGAGGGAAGGGAAACAGACTGACATGGGTGCGGGGAAGGGAAGGCTTACCTTGCCATTCTGCTCACTCCCCACCTCCCAGATACAAGCTTGGTGAAGTCCTGCCCTTCCTGGCTCCTACAGCCAGGCAGGGGCAGTGCAGGGCTGTCACAGCAAAGGCTCTTAGTAGAGGGGGGATCCCGTCCCATCCCCCCCACTCACTCCAATCTAGTTAAGCTACTGATGATATGCTGCTTGTGATCATCCACAAGTGTACAGCCCTCACTTTGATGGTGTCTCTTAAGAGCCTATAGAGTGAAATGGTTTGCATTAAATTCTACCAAGTAGCCCAATTTAATTTTAATCAGACAACTGATTTTCATGAAATACTCTGGTCAATCCATTTTTAATGTAATGCCGAAGTCATGAGCAGTCTACAAGTGACAAATGCTGTGAGTAGGTGCTGACTACTTAGACTGAAAACTTTTATAGCAAGCACTTCACAAAGTCCCTCACACACAGCCCTGACTGAGTTCTTCCACCTGGACACTCACCAGCCTGCCAAGCTGTCTCATCTCACTGGAACCCATATTCTCTTAAGGTTGCTTTGGTCTGGGTAGATTTTAGCAGTGTGACATCCCCCCACCACACACCCCTTGCTTTTTCAGATCCCTTTATGGGAAAAGGGATTATTAATCTTCCATTGGAAATTGGGGCTTACAGGCCCACTTCATAGACCTCCAAAAGCACTACTGGCCAAATGACATTCCCCATTGGTTTAAGTGTCCCCTTTCTCAAAGCTCCAAATTTGGGGGTCTTGGACTTAGTTTTCCTCTTCAGAAACGCATGGTAGTGAAAAGTCCTTACATAGGATGCTAAAGCAAGTATAAAAGAATGTTCCAGGCAAAAAACTCATCAAGGTACAAGTATATATTTCCCTGCTCCACTTTCTTAACCACTCTGGAGAGTTCTTTGGACACATGTTGGAGCTCTCTGAAGAGTCCAGTATCCTCTTTCTATGTTCATATAACCAGATCTCTCAGGTTTTAGCAAGTAATCAGGACTTCCATCCTCCTGCTACAAAAAAACATGCTCCTTTGATTCTTTCTCCTGATCAAAGCCTCTTGCTCCATTATGAAATTCCCTTAAACTTAACATATCCCATCTTTAACTCCTGGTTCCTTATTCTGTTGATGGGGACTTTCCTGTACCCCAGATCTCCTTCCTGAAGACAAACTGGCTTCCCTCCTTAGCATATTTTTTGTTCAGTGGCAGGAAAAGTCACTATATGCCATCAACTAGTTTTCATCTCTAGTCTGTAGAATAAGTGTCACAGTTTTGATAGATGATGGCAGGCAGTGAGAACTTCATGATTTCAAGGATTCTGACCGAGGACTTAGTTTTTAACTTACAAAAAAGTCTCCCCAAAATATCACACAAAAGCTCTCAATTAGAAAGGCAGAAGAAAATGAAGTCTGTATTAGAAGAAATGTCTTTTAAGATATAATATAAGGATTAAAACACAAAAACACAAACCCCACCAACCTATGCACTTTTACTTCCCTCACTGAATTGAATGAAGCATAGTATGAACTTGCAAGACAAAGAGAAACATGTAAAATGGTGATGAAAGATTTTTAATTAGTTTGTAGGGAATACTGTAACTAGTCAGCATTCCCTCCAGCCCTTCTGTGCGACTTATTGTCTTGACAGACAAAAAGCAGTACCAGTAGCTACTCGTTCCTTTCAAATAAAGACAAAGGATACCACTCCTATCAGCGAGACAAACATTTCTTGTTGCCCAGCAAATCCTCAATTCCATAACCCACATAATAAGTTCCCTGTCACTTGACAAGTGCATCATAACATTTCTCTGTCTGTTTTTCCAGCATGTTCGTGTGTCATTTATAGTCTATGCATCACAATAAAGGGTCTTATTGCTCCAGAGCTGCTATACTGTTCTAAATATGCAGGTTATGCATATCTTACTACCACATACTTAAACTGATGTGGCTTCCATATGGTTGGCAAATATACTTTGCAGACCTTTTTGGTTGAAGGACATTTTGCAGGAAGACTGGGTCACTGGCTGGTTTAGAAAAAGTGTGTTTTTGTTTTGTTTTTTTTAACCGGTTCTAAATAGTCTTAGTTGTTCTGTAGTTTTAGCCACAACTTCTTCCATAAAGTTCAGCAAGATTGAATTTCAGCTGCCTACAGTCTGATGCAAATATTTACTTGTCTGCAAAAGTAGTAGATAAGAACTGCAATCAAAGTTAACAAAACAAAACTAGAAACCAAGCCAAAAAAGGGCCAAAGGCAGTACTAAACAAAAAAATCCTCTCTCTGGTTCAGTGATCCTTGTATTAATATAGGAGACCTGGAGTGATGGCTGGGAAAGGTTTTATTTTTGGAAGTAACCTTAAGCTTGAATCCAGAGATAGTTTTAGGATGTGAAACCTTTCAGAAACCAGAAATATGAAGGACCTGTTTTCATCATATAGGTGTATCTTTATAGGCAAGTACTTAAACAGGTCACCTGATTTTCAAAGGTGCAGCACACATACCCAGTTTCCACTTAAGAAGTCAGCTCAGTATTTTGACCATCAAGTTACCACAGCTGTGAAAATGGGGCCTATAGCAGTGGTGGTGGCAGCTGCCCAGGCAGGGCCCTGGCATGCTCAGTGTCCTGGGCTGCAGTGGGAACAGAGTCTGAGCTGGAATGGGACAGGTGGGGGGCAGAAGCCGTAGGTAGGGTGGGCAGACAGGCAGCAACTGCCTGTCCCCCTGCTGGCTCGTATTTAGTTCCAAGACAAGGGGCTTTTTTCCTCCTCCTGTTAAGGGAGGGGAAGTGAAGAGGACCCTCACCTTGGAATTGAGTAAATATAGTAATTTATTATTCTTCTCACTGCCTGTCACCTACAAAATAAAGCTCACCCTCCTGCAATCAGTCTAAAGTTACCAGCTATCATTACCCACTTGGTACTTTTTCAAGCAAGCCTGTGCTTTCTCCCAAAACAATATCCTTTTCCTTAAAATTCTCCTTTTCAGTGATACCTACAAAAGACCTTATGTTATGCTACTAGTGAGCTGAGATTGCTGCCTCTCATGCTGACCAACAAGAGACATTTAGTACAGATTTTAAGAATTGCCTAGTTATGACAGTATTTAAGCACCAGAGCAGATTACCTAGAGAAGTTGTGGAGTCTTCAGCACTGGAAGTTTTAAAGAGCAGGTTTCACAAACACTTAATGAGATTGTTTAGATAGGGATGAGACTGCCTTGAGCAGGGAGATCCCTTCCAGCCCTGTTTTTTCTTGTGTTTCTTGATACTTTGGGGTTATGCAGATAGGTTATTTGCAGTCATTTTTAGATATGTTGCATTTGTTTTAGTCAGCCCTTAGATAGTGACTTCACTCTATCCAGTAGATGCTTTTAAATTGATATACACCTCATATGCTTGAGCTGCCTGTCTTTCTGTTCTTTTGTCTTAAACTTGGATTGTAAGGTCTCCAAAGCAAGGAACTCCGCCTCTGTTACCCCAAATCTGTAAAATGTGGCCCTGATGTCTGACTTTCGTTCCTAGGTACTACCATAATATAGCAGAATTTCAGTTAACCAGAATAACTGGTACCAAAACCCATTCATAAAAAAACCAAGCTGTTCAGTTAATAAAACAAGCATTAAATGAACATTAAAAAAAAGTATATGTCTTGCATATATTAGTTTGTTGCATATTTTAATTTTTCACTTCGTTCTTTTAGTGTCCATTGTTCCCAGGTATACTGCACACCACATAGATTGGCAGCACATCTTACATTCAGATAACTGGTGTTCAAATAATTGCCTCTTTACTGTACAGACAGCAACTAGAAGAGTATTCTCAAAGGAAACTCAGTACAAATATAAGTCAGGAGCTGTGTTTAGCCAGATTTATTAAACTTTCTTGCAAAAAATCTCTATGATAGAAATGTTCTATTTTATTTATGCTGAGCAGAGAAACAAATCAGGAGAATCACCAGATGTTATTAGAAAACACCAGAGCTAAACCCCTGCCCAAAACAGAGCAGTGGCACCTGGTGGAGCAGGATGTTTCTTGATCATTTGGTTTTAGTAGTTTAACAGGTTGGTGGATGTCATCAACTCAAGTGCAGGTACCTGTTCAGGGTGTGGATGGGAAAATATTCATAGCTTGGATGAGGAAGAGTGGGTGGGAAAGCTCTCAGCTTAGAAGGACAGATTGCTTATCACTAGAAGTTTCATGAGTTAGGAAAACTAGGACTGGATGTTGGGGCTTTGCTAGGATATGAAAACAGAAGGGGTTGTTAGCTAGGATAAGTCAGTTTGAAGGTACCTATGAAAGAATGTAAGAACATTTTCCAGCTGAAAGTGAGATAGCAACGTTTCTCACCTCACAGCTACAAGAGGTCAGAAGCCAGTAAGAGGCCAGGAATAATGGATTAGTTGCTCTAAGAAGCTCAGTTGAGATATGTTTACCCATCAAGATGCATGGGTGGAAGAGGGGTCGTCTGAGCATGAGGGACTGGTAATTAATAGTATGTTGCTGAGAAACTCATTACAGTTGTGTACATGCCTAGTTACCTCACCTTTCCAAGTAGCCTGCATTGCTTCCAACTATGTTGCATTACTTAAAAGGTCCTGCTGCTGGGTGATATTATTAGAATTGACACTTTATATTTTGGGGTGTCTTTCTACTCAGTTTGGAATATCCCATAATACACAGAGATGGAGCATGCATGAAACAGAACTACCAGGAAAATCCCCCCACAAACACAGGATAGCACAACCTATTTCAGAAGTACTGAAGTCACTAGATCCCCACCAGGTAGGGAAAGATAGCAAAGAGAAGTATCAATATTATGATAAAATAATAAACTATAAAAAACTTCCTTACTGCAAGTGTGATGATTATTGGGTATCTGAGTTAAAGAAATAAACTGCTGGTTGAAGACCTTTGGTCAAAAGGGCTCAAGTCAGAAACTATTACACACAGGAATAATCAGGAATGTATAATCAGGAGACTACAGTACTGCAAGCCAAAGTTATGACAGTTCCTGGGTGTATCAAAAGACCTGACTAAGGCAGGGCAATTAAGCGCAGCACTACATTTCCTATTTGCACAGACATACTTATTAACATTGCCAAACAGCTACATAATTACCAAAACTACATCAAGTTGATTTGGTGATGAGGCTAGATGTTATGTTAGCTCTCCAAATCAGTAGCCCCAAAAACTCAGAGAGGACACCTGGGAAGTAGTAACTCCTTGTAATAACATTCAACTGAAGTGCATTTTAGCTTAGTTTTGCCCCACCTGCGTTAGATTTACAGGCAGGGAGGGTTACAGAGTAAAGAGATAATTACACATGGCAGAAAGAATAAAGACTTGTAAAATATTGTACAAGAAAGTTTAAGTTGCATTTGGCTCTGTAAAAACTAAGGATTTAAATTATTTACTATTAACAAACAAACTGAACTGGTAAACTCTATGACTTACCTTGCATTGCTGATTGGTGGAGGTATTCAAGGAGTTATTTAGAGATTCATCCCCACTATAAGAAGCTTTCTGATGCTTTAACATGAGAGCAGTGGATTATGGCAGTAGAAAGAGGTAAGAAAAAAATAGCCCAATGCAAAAAGAAACTTATCCCAGACTTGTAGATTTTCCTTAGAAGAGGGCTTTACTTAAGTCACCTTTTATAAACCTGATTATGGGCACAGCTAAAACCCTAGCTCCACCCTTAATCCCACCCAGCATTTGGGAGAACCTATGAAAAAAAGCTCTGGAGGGATCACATGTCTTTTATGACCTTATTACATAATTGTGTTATTTAGAAGGGAGTGGACAGACAGCTTATGATTGCTCTGTGTACTAACAGAAGCACTTTGGAAGGTGTAGGATTAAGCTTTGAGATTTTACTATTTGTATTTCTTTAGTTAGTTTATAAAAAAAAATCTTGAGGGTAGGTGGGTAAAAAGAAATATAGCTGTAGCTATCTGGGGTGGATTTTATAGTCTGGTAACTTTCCATAACTGTTTAAATACTTACTGCAGCTGTTTGTAGAGCTCTACAATCACCCTGAGTGGAAGAAGCCTCATAAACAAGAGAAGGACTTTGTTATTTTAGTAAGCCCCCATCTCTATAGTTTACAATATGAGCAAAGTTGTTGGCATGCAGTTTTGGAATCATTGCACTGACCTGGCTTGAGAGAAACAATTCAAAGATAGCTACATGTTTCCTACCCTGATTTAGCCATCCCTGGTAAAAATGGCATCTTCTGGCTTTTTAAGACACAACACAAAAAGCAGAAAACAATTTGGTTATTGAGCCAATGATTCCTCAAACTTACAAATAACTTAGACCACATGCCACATACTGCTTTAGTGCATAGGTTACATTGCAGTCCTGTAGATGGAACTTGCTGACAGTTAAAAAAATAAATAAATTTTAAAAAAAAGCATTCAAGAGGCAGCTATCTGCACTGTCTGATATCTTCAACTGTGTTTTATTTATTTATTTTATTTTATTGAATAAGTGAGGTCATGCTGTCATTTTTGCATGAGCTGGGGTGTGAAATCTGAGTTCCTTGGCTGCTTGGAAGGATTCCAGTTCCACTTCTGCTGTCTCTAACTATCGTCTGGTATGCTTTCAAGGGAACATTTAAGAGACTCTGTAGTTAACAAAACATGTACGAGTAATGGCTATTATACCCAACATGTTCTAAATTTGAAAATTTATTAATTCATGTTTCTTTATTGATATGAATGGATGAGCTTTGTCACTAGAAGGGTCAGCTAGCATTTATTAAAATAAAACTATATGTGGGAAGAAAAACATGCAAGATGGGGATCATCTGTTACACGGGTCTTTAAAACTGAAAATATGTTAATGGGCATTTTTAGAGCTAGACAATTAAACTTGCCACTCCTCCTTTCCCCTAATAAAACCTACAGCATAAAATGTCAGTTGGAAAGAAAGGAAATCCTTATGACAACAGGAAGTCCTGCTACATGAGCTATGGTCTGAAGTTTTATGCATTTATTTATTTGATTTGTATACCACATTTCCACCAAAAGGCTCATTTGACTAACATTACTTCTGGTATTCTGTCACGTGGACAAAATTAAGCCAAACACTTCAAACTTAATTTCTTACAGCAGGTTTGGTCCAGGTGAATGGCAGAGTCATATGACAGAAGTATGAAACCGTATGACAGAACTCAGAATCGTATGAAAGGAACCTTAGGGGCCATTTAGTTCAGCCCCCTGCACAGATAGAGGATTCACTACTGCAAACCATATGCCTATTCAGCCTTTTCTTAAAGATCTCCAGTGAAGGAGATACCACAGCTTCCCTGGGTATTATGTTCTTTTGTCCTTCTGCCTTTACAATTAGGAAGCTCTTCCTGAGATGTGATCTAACATTGCTTCTCTGTCATTTAAACTCTATAGGCACGTCTACACTTTGCCATATGGTGATGTTGCTACAGTGCCATGCTTTAATACTTTCTTTTGGAAGTACTAAAGCATGGAGCAGTATGGGTGATACTGTACTGTACATGCAGTGCACAGTGAGATTTCACTGCTATGTTGCTATAGCGACACTATGCCAGGGGAGCACACCACTATAGCGACATAGCTGGCAATCACATGTAGACCCACATGATCGCAACACTGCCATAGTGTGCCATACGGTGATATAATGCATCTCCCGTGTCACCATAGGGCAACATGTAGATGCATCCTTTGTGTCCTGACCTCTGTGGCAAAGGAAAAATTTCTTCATTTTTTTCCATGGCAACCTTCCAAACTAAGCATACCTAGTTCCTTCAACTTGTCCTCACATGGCTGACATTCCAGCCCCCTTATCTCTGTCACTTCCCTCTGGATCCTTGACATTCTTCTTAAAGAGAAGCAACTTAGATGGACATAGTACTCCAGCTGAGGCTCAGCCAGCACCAAGGAGAGTGGCACTAACACCTGTGTTTGGCATACAATATTTATATTAATACAACATAAATTGCATTTGTTTTGTGTGTGACAGCATCACACTGATGACTCGAGTGGAGTCTGTGATCCACCATGGTCTCCAAATCCTTCTCATCAGTGCTCCTGCTATCCGAGTTATCCCCTATTCTGCACTTGCATGTTTGTTTTTTCTTCATGTGCAACACTGAATTTCTGAAAATTGTCTCTGAGTTTAATTTTATGGTCTATAGCCCAGCACTCTAATTTATCAAGATACTTGGAAATTTAATCTTATCCTCCCTTACATCTCCTCTGTAGCTTCACATCATTTGCAAATTTGATTAATATAACTTTTTATTCTTCATACAAATCCTTAATAAAAATTTTAAACAACACTGGGCTCTATTCCACCTGGAATGCCAACTGAGACTTCCTGCCAGTCTAACACTAACTAAGGAGTTGCACTTTACTTGAAGTTATGCAACCAGGTATGTGTCTACCTAAGGGTTATTCTATCGAGCCCATCTTTCCCTAATTTAGTTATGAAAATAACACATAGAACTGTGTGAAAGATATGTCCAGGTACCTTATATCCAGGGATCCAAGTTTTCCGTTTCCCATGGAAAAACAGAGAAAACCTGACTGCCCAGCCGCTGGCATGTGGACCGTGAGTGGCACAGTAGTGGCCCGAGTGGGCTACATGACTCCATTTGTGGCTTCCCTGAAAGACCGATACTGTGCTGCTCTGGGTCCACACGCCATCGGCTGGGTAGGCACTCCTGTGGGAAGCTGGCTGGGGGCTGAGAGAGTGGGGAGGTGTTGGGGAAAGCCCCACATGGAGTGCCTGCCTGGCCAATAGCACATGGATCTGAAGCTGTGTAGTACTGGCCCGAGCGAGCGCTGCACCTCCATATGCAGCTTCCCTGAAGGGCCAATACCACGCTGCTCCAGGTCCACGTGCTGCCAGCCGGGTGGGCACTCCATGCGGGGCTTTCCTCGACTCTTCCCTGCTCCCTCAGCCCCCAGCCAGCTTCCCACAAGAGTGCCCCCCTGGCTGGCAGTGAGTGGATCCACAGTGGTGCGCTACTGGCCCTTCGGGGAAACCACACACAGCATGCACCTGCCATGTCCCCGCCCCCCCGCATGGACCTGCACCCCCAGATCTCCACTGCCACCCAGGAGTGCACGCTTCTGCCGGAAGCTGACCCTGTCCCTGCTGGAGCTCACAGCAGGCAGGCAGCAGTGGGGGAGCCGGCTCCATGCTCCTTCTGCTGTAGCACCTGCTGCCTTCTGTTGGGGACAGGGAGCTGCAGACCTGGGTCCCTGGCCCCATAGCCCTGGCAGCTGAGAGCCCCCTCTGGCAGGGCTGGGGAGTTGTGAGGGGAGGGGAGTGAAGGGCATGAGCAGGGCCAGGTGGGGCTTTAATCATAGTTTTTGGGGTTTTTAAATCAGAGATTTTACAATTTTTTTTAATCAGGGAAAACCAGGATCCCTGCTACCAAATGCTCCTCATTTCACCAAAACAATTACACCAAAGGAGGAAATCAAGTTGGTTTGGCTCATTTGTTTTTAAGAAATCCACATTGGCTGCTAGTTATCACTCCTTCATCTTCTGTATGTTTCCATATTTATGGTATTAAAATTTGTTCCTGTAGCTTCACAGGTATTGAAGTCAGGCTGACCAGTCTGTAACTCCCCTTTCAAAGGCAGGTTCTTCTCTGCCTTTCAAAGGCAGAGAAGTGTAGACCCATGTTTCCTTCCATCTGAAAGATCATAACCTGACTTTTGACAGTATCTGAGCTACAAGTCAGAAGTTAAATGAACTGTACAAATACTTCATTTTGTGTGCCAAGTGGTGATTGGGAGGAGGGTGTGGGTAGTAGACTACATCCTATTGAACTGTCTCTTCTGAAAAACTAAGCATGCTATGACGGGGGAGAGCAAGGGTCTAAAATTTCAAAGATGGATTGATAGCTAGAACTATGTACACATTGCCAACCATGAAAAAACTTGTTTCAGTACCTAAAGCAGATAAGAATATAGTAGACAGCTGTCTCCATTGTTCTGTAGAATAGTACAAGTTATTGTTTCTTTACTATAGCTTTAAAAATTTAACATGGACTTCGAGCAAGCTTCTTCCTCATCATTTCATCCATGACTGATAATGCTGTTCAACTTTTGTAAAATTGGTGTATAAACTTACTTTTAGTTGCTGTTGGTCCCCTGTGACAGTTGGTATTTTACTGTATACAGAAAGAATCAGGGAAGTGGAAGGTTGTAGGAGACAGGAAAAGGCAGTAGTCAAAACTAATATACTAATATATTTTGCTTGAGGGGGTAAATTCATGCACTAATATGTTTTATGATATTAGGAGAAGATTTAAATCAAGACCACAGCCCAGTACTTCAAATGCCAGGAGAGATTCCAGAAAAAAAAAAAAGTTTTAAAGAATAAACATTTCAGCTGCTTTAAGCCATATTCTTGTCTTAAAATATGAAACAAATAAGGCATCATTTGAGCCTCTTACAACCCTGAGTCTAGGGTCACATTTAAAAGAGAAACTGTTGCTAGCATTGTCTGTCAGGAGTGGTGACATTTTTATATTGGTAATAAACCTAGTGTAGATACAGTTGTACCAACCAAAAAAAACAAACAAACCCCAAAACTTCTCTCTTACTAATGTTGCTTATTTGCTTCAGGGAACAGTTAGCTTCATGGTAAAGGCATTTTTTCTGTTGACAGAATGATAGAAGCAGCACATATTCTAAAGGAGGACTGCCCTATACCAGCAAGTCCCCTCTATTAGAGACTGACTAAATGCACTACAGTAAAAGCTAGCAATCTAGCATACACTGTATTGAAATGAAATTGGTTTTGCTGGACAGTCCATGCAGAATCTAAAACTACTTGAGTGAACAGGCCAGTACCATAAGAGTTTTGAATTATTATCAGACCATGCTTTCCATTACAGACTGGAATTTCAGTGTTTCTATGATGTGTAGAATTAGCCTAGTGTTGACATTCTCTAGTGCCACCTGGAAGATCTAGATTAAAATTTCTATTCCCAGGTTTTTTTGCTCCATGGGCAAATAGGACCTGGTGTTACTGATACAGCAGTAGCATGCTTAGCCCCGGAATTAAGCAAAGTGACTTTGGCTAGGGCACTGGTTCTTGACTTTTTTAGAATCAAAGCACTGTAACTTTTGTGAATTAAGCAGCACCCCATTTTATTATTACAGGGTTTACCTCCTTGCAGAGGGAACAGGCAGTAGGGACAGAAGAACAGCTAGGCAGGGAGAGCCTGAGGCCTTATCTGCTTACTTCCTCAAACTTGAAGCCTGAGCCTGTGTTTTGATCATTGGCATTAATAATCAGAAATAGTCAACCTTGCCAAGATTCCCCAGGAGGCAATGGATCAAGTTTGGATTCAAAACCTAACAATCAGGGTTCTCCTATTGGCATATATTTCATCCTTTAATCTCTGATCTTCAAAGCTAATTTTGGATCCACTGCAGAGTGATTGATCTGTAGTTTTTTTTCCTCCTGAGACTTGTTACTTGGCCTTCAATGAAGCCTAAACATCATCTTCATGATGCAACTTATTTAATATTCATGCAAGTCTTAAGGTCTTATACCTTTAAACTTGCTACTCTCTATAATGAATACGACCCAGGAGGATTGTTGTTGACAAGGAAGCAAGCTGGAGGTTAGAAGGATCTTTTGACCTAGAGGATGCTATGTTGGATGAGGGAAATATCTGAATTCCTTTCTTAAAATGACTTTAAGAAGCTACCAAAATTCATATCAGCCAAGACTTTTTTTTTTTTTTTTTTTGGCAAGTAAATCAGTCTTTGATTTAAAAGGCTAAGTGATAAATCTGAAATAACTCAAATGCTTAACTAAAGTAGACCATTAAAATACTTATGGTTTTCATCAGTGTCTTGTATATCTTGTATGTTTAAAAATACTTAATATCATTTAGCTTTAATATAGTCATCCAGACTTTAATCTGTTGATGTGGAATGCAGCCACTAGTAGTAAGACATTTTACACTGGCCATTAAGCAGGCAAGAGAGATTACAATGCATATGATGCTATATAAAGTACTGAATGCCAAGACAAGTTATCTTATTCTAGTGGTTCAGTCTTAGTTGTTTCAGCATTAAACCTGATAAGTAGCTGTTAATAAACATCAGCTATATGTTTGATCTAATACGCATGTCGCCTGGCATATATACTCCTGTGAATATGAATGCTAGGTAGGTACACCATTGCACAATATTTCCAAAGCATTTAAAAAGCAAAGGAAGCTGTGGATATGTTACATGCAATTAACACGGTCAAATCTTTGCCATGGAACAATATTTATATTTCAACATCCTGCTTCAGTATTGCCATCTTGTTAACTGGTGTTACCTGTGACAATTCACACTGGAAATCTACACAATTTTCCATATCAACATTTGCTTTGGTCCAAAAATGTTAATTTTTTTCCTTGTTATAAATGGTGATACAATACATTACACCTTAGTTTAAAATACCTCCTGCTGGTTTTGCACTAACAGTGCAACCTAAGACCTCCTTGTAAGAGATCTAAGACTAGTTTCAAATATCTACCTAAATAAAGCACCAAGAGCCAGTATATTCATGGTATCACCGTATGAAATGGAACAGAAATACACAAAAAAAAGTTTCTATGCAAAGCAATGAAAAACATACACATTAACAGGTATAACCTAACTGTTAGATCAAAGATCTCATCAACATAAAGTAAGGTAGGATTTGGCTCACGAGGGTGCCAGATAATCCAAGATTGAGACTTTTTTTTGCATAAGGAATGGCATAAAGGCAAGGAGAGAAGAGCATGAAAAGATGCAAAGGGCTGAGTCAAAAAGCCCTGTTCAGGGTAAGAAAAACAAGATGGTTGAGTTGAAGGAAATAAGAGCAGAAGCAGGATTTTTTTTCCACCTAGATACAGAAGCTAAGGAGGGGCAGAATTACCCTTGTTTTACAGATGGAGAAATTGAGGCATAGTGATACATGACAGTATGTTTCTTAGCAAAACAGAGGAACTTGGAGGCACAACCAGGAACGGAACCCAAATGTTCTGACTTTCAATCAGTGCTTTAGCCATAAGACCATCAGTCTTCTCAAATAAGTTGAAATTCAAATTATGAGAAGTGGGCATGTCTACATGAGACTCTACACTGCTGTAGTAACGAGCTATGCAACATAACTTGTCATTATGGTGATGTAGTGTGAGTGTATACTAAATGCGATGCTGCTGCTACTGCACAGTAGCTCATTGCTAATGCATAGTAGGGTCAGAAATGACCTGTGCACCACCAGGACTGAAAAATATTGGCAGGTACTACACAGTCCTTTAGTACTTGCTAAAGCTAGTATGAAAAGACTGTACAGTACAAATTGTGCAGTGGGGGGCATGTGTAGATGTGCCCACTGGCTACTAAATCAGTAATGTTCTATGTAAGACTCGGTGGAAGAAAAAGTAGCCCTACAAGGCATTGGTTATGCTCAGCCATTTTTATTTGGTATTGTATATGGGGAATTAGAAGACATAATTTTTCCACAACCAATAAAAACACCTACCCTAACCACCTTCTCTCCATAGGCAAACTCAAGAACAAGAAACAAACATCTGACTGGACACTCTTCAAAAAATGAAACTACATCTTGGACTACATCAACTGCTTCTGAAAGAATCAGCAGTGAAGTGTTCAACAAATACAGCGACTACAAAAACCTCTCCTTCTTTTAAGTTACATAGTCCCCAAGATCCAAACACTTATCAAATCAACAGACAAAGGAGGATCCCATAGTAATCCTAGAGACTGAGGATTACATCAACAAAGCTAACAAACAACTCCTTTGCACCATCTGCTATAAGGGACTCTAACCACTATTCACCTTGAAACTCAAAGACAAAAATCAAATCCTTTCCTTGGAAACTCCAAGAAAAACTGCACAAGCTAATGCTCCACTTCTCCACCACAGGAACATTTTACATGTTCCAGAACACAAAAATAAGGAAATACTGGCAGACCCATCATAGCCAACAACCATAGTTGTTCAGTGAAGGTACTATCAGCATTCTCAGGAACCACCCTTAAACCAATAAGTTTTCTACAAGATGCAACAGACTCCTTCAACAAGATTCATACCATAAGCCATCTCCTTGAAAATGCCACCCTTGCCACCACAGATGACATGCATATACAAACATCTGCCACTCTGAAGGCATTACCTAGAATATCATCTTCAAAAGAAAACTCTTTGCTGATCAGACACATCAGAGGAAATTGGCTTGGCTGAAACAACAAATGCAAAACCTTCAAGAAAACCACTGGGATTGACAGCCGTCCCCAGCCAAACTTTCAGAGTCCATGGAACCTATGGGTATTTATCACACCATATAATCTACCAGATCCAGTTCACCAAATGCGGTCTTGAAAACAATGTGGAAACAAAGCAACCATTACACTTCGGAATAAAATGGTGGGAGAACACTCTTCACAAAACAACCTCTAACATCAATTGCTAACTTCACAGTCTTGTCCTCTAAGTAAACCTACACAATACCTTCAGAAGATCAGAAACTCATAACTTTGAGTTTCTGAAAAATGAGGACTTGAGATGTTGGTGTCACGGCTAATTATAGCATGCTCCTCATCTCTTCCTTTATTCGTAAACTTTTCTTTGCTCCTCAGGTGACTGACCATGTAGGTTTTTTGAATGAGAAGCAAAGTCTGTAGTCCCTCACAAAAAGTCCTGTTCCTTAACACTGATTAAAGATAATGCAGTAAGATTTAACCTTGAAAGAACAAGTACCAGAGGGTTATTGCCAAAGTGTTAAAAAACAAAACAAACAACCCCCCCCCCAACATTCAGCATTAGAAATGGTGGGGCAGCTGGTTAGAATAGTCTGCCAAACTATGTCAAATTAACTCATGGCACACCCCATGAAGTGAAGTCATAGAAAAAACTTATTTTTCCCTGCCTTGAAAGACACCAGAAGTGTGCGGGTATGTTATAAACAGGTACCTTGCCATTGTGAGCCAAACCCCAGAAGGTGCTAACTTCCTCCACACCCTGTAATGCTGAACTCCCATTACCCTTGCAAGATCATGGCTTTTCTGCTTACAAATTAAGCCTAGGTTTTCAAGAGTGCCCAACTAACAGCAGTTTAAAACAGACCTGGCTTTCAGAAATTGCTGAATATTCTGCTTCTGGAATTAAAGGCCCTAACAAGGTACCTCATTTGAGCTTCCAAAACCAAGGGTCACTTCTGAAGTCTGACAAAAGACTGAAGAGTACCCTCAATCAGATTGATGGTGCATGGCCTTAGGGAGGTGCAGAACAGGTTAGTCTCTCACACTCTTTGAATGAGGTTCACCCCACTAATCCTATTGCGTGTGTACAGACATGGGTGAGGTTAAATCCAAGAGTCTATTGTACAAGATGGGGGAAAACAAAAGAGGATAAGCAAGAAGTTTGGGAAAGTTAATTGCAATTCAACTCATGACAGAGGGACTGGACAAATGTATACACCAGTATTTCAGGCATTTCAAAAGGGGCAGGGGAGCATGCAGTAGCTGTTAGGTTCTAACTGTTACATCTGCACAATCCTATAGCAATACAAGTGAGCTAAATTGCTCTTACTTTGACCCTGAATGAAGCTGGGTTTAAGTTGGAGCCATTCTGCTTCACTTGCATCCTGTACAGATGTAACAGTTGCATTGTAACAGCCTGTATGGCTTTGATACTGACACAATTGTTACATCTGCCTATATCCTAACCTGTTCTCTAACCCAGTGGTTTCCAAACTGACAGATTGTGCACCACCAACTGAAAATGAGCCCCTGCCCCACCAGCCCTGCACTCCCAACCTGCAACCCACTGCGCTCTCGCTCACACACACACACACACACACACACACACCAGCCAGCAGCTGCTGGGCTGTTGATCTCCCGACAGCCAGTCAGCTTCTCCCGCTGCCCTCAGCTCCAAGGAAAAGCAGAAGCGAAGCAAAAACCCAGGCATTTGCTTGCATTTTTTAAAACCTGCCCAGAAAGAGGACAAGGGGCCAAAGAAATAAAAAAAGAGGACATATACGGGAAAAACCTGGATGTATGGCAATCCTACATACCACTGACAGTTTGTCTACATAGCACTGGTGGTACATGTTCCACAGATTGGGAACTCCTGTTCTAACGTGTTCTGAAGTGTGAGAAGTGGTTACAATATTTATTCAGTTATTTGTAAATGATTCTCTAGAAGTGTATATGAAAAAAAGTACTGAATGGTTCTAGTACTAGGGAAGCATGCTAAAGCAGATAGCCTTTTCTTCCATGTTCTGTTATCTAAAGCTAGCAGTTCTGCCATTCTACAGTACTCAACAAGAGAAATCCAAAGTTGGTGACCAAGGCCTTACCTTGGTCTGAACTCACAGGTGGATCCAATGAGAGTGCAGTGGCACAGTTGCAGCCCCCTTTGATTCCTGTTCCACCCAAAGCTTAAGACCACCTACCTAGAAGAGGCAGCAGCATTTCTATTCAGGCAGTGCTGAGAGAGTCATTTGACTTCATGACTCATGGTCAACTCTCAGATTTTTGCTAATCTCTCTCCATTCCGCAGGTATTAACAACCTTCTTTCCTTTTAAGTGGTCTTGATGTTCCACCATTCAAACTATCATTTCTTCTGCAATTCTGCTGTCTGTTAGCCATTCCTGGTTATATCTCTGTCATTTCATAGCCTTGCAGACTGTTTTTAGCTTTAGTTAAAAACCTTAAATCTGGTGTCGTAGTAACAACCCAGATGTAGAAATAACTGACAGTGAATTACCGGAGGCACTGTTAAGATGCTCAAGAAGGCTAGATTTTGTTTTATGAATCTGAATAAGAGATGTATATTTAACTGAAGACTACAGGATTAATGACACAATATCTTTTCACTATTTTGACTATTTTTCACCTACTCTTGTTTTATTTTTCTTTCAAACTTTATATCTCATCTAGCAAATTAGTGCACATGCCAACAGTTACCTGTACATTTATTTTTGCTTTGATCTGAAATTGAATAATATAGTAGTCGTTCCCTAGCATTAGTAAAGCATCTGGTTTCTCTTTAACTGGAAAAAAGATGTGTTGTGTTATGTGATGATGTGCCCCTTTTCAAAATCCTTAATCCCCCCCATGTCTGAACTCAAACCCCTTCATTCACCTTCCTATATCACCTGTGGAGTAAAATGTATTCATCTAAAAAAAATTCTGAACACACCTATTGCTTTAACAAATAAATGATATTTTTAAAACAACCAAAGTATTTCTCCAAAGATAAACATCACATTAGCTGTGCATGATGCTGCTCTTTAGCAGAAGTAATGCTAATTGTTTATTTTAAATCTGTTTTTTGCGACTCCATTATAGAAATAACCTTTTTTCCCTTTTGATTTGTCTTTTCTAAAAGTTTGGCAGAATACACAATCACTGCAGCATAATACAGAATCTATTCTCTGATTTCTTAAAAAGTTGTAAGATTATGAAAAACTCTGTTGCCTTCTGTTTATTTACTCCACAGTAGATGCACCTACATGTGCACTTTACTGCACAGTAGACTGATTTGCTGCACAATAAAGTGTCACCATCTACACGTGCGCAGCAATTAGGCCTACGCAGACTAATTTACCGCACCATTGAATAGTCATGTCAGACACAATACTATCCCACAGCAGGGTAAATTGCGGCACTTAAAAACACATATGTACACAGTGACATCCAGATTAGTTTACTCCAAATGAAATTGTGCCAGTTTATTCAATCACATAATTGCATATGTAGACATGCCCAATGGAGAAAGACAGATGAAAGGAAATATCTGTTTGAATAAAGTGTCTTAAACCTTTTTATTTTCACCATTCACCATAGAAACAATGAGGGCCTTTTCCTGAATGATTAAGTTGGTGAATGAAATAAATTATCAGTGGTAGAATACTAACAAATGTGAAAAGCAATTTTACAAACTATCACATACTCTGTGGTATTATGGATCGTGCACACATTTTAATACCCCGGTTGTTATTTCTCTACTTTTCAATGCAGTAGCTGCTATACCTTTCAGTGAATGCAGCCTGCTGATTCATCAGGCAGGCTCACTTATGTGCTTTCATTACAATGCGATTTCCTCACACTTGATCTTTCCTATTACTCAGCATTTTGAATGAAAACTCCTTTCACACCTATCTTACAAGAAGTACAGAAGTCTGCATTGGACAGTTATTATACAGTGAATAGGCAATATCCAAATGGGTTACACTGCATAATTTAAATTAATGCAGAAGTGAATGTGTGTACTCTATTGATATACAAATGTGAAAACATTTGAGGTGCTGTGAGGGGCTAATAACAGAATCCCCTGAGGATGGCAATCTTCTCTTAAATGCTTATCTAAGTTTCCATGCACGCTTAAACTTAGCTCGTTTCTAATATAACTATTCACTACCTACATGTCAAGAACTGCTAGGTTAATTAAGTAGCATAGAGCAGCAGAGAGGGTAGTGAATTGAGAGTTAAGAGATCTTCGTTAATTCCTGGCTCTGACATTGACCTGCTGCATGTCACTGGGATCATTTTCTTCTCTACTATTAGTTTCTCTGTGTAAAATGAGAGCAACACTTAGCTTTTTTCATGAAGTATTTGCAAATCAACAGATGAAGTGTCAGGACACTAACTAGGCAGCATTTTTGCTACCATATGCTTCTTGGAACAGGTCCAGCCAAGCTGGGCATCTGCATCCCATCTCCAGTAGCGCTCACAACATTACTACCCACTTACCTGTGCCAATTGTCAGGGAAAGCTGAGTAGGTTTCCCAAAACATTCTGGTACACAAGCACATAAGAACTGTGATTTACTGGGTCAGACCACAGAGCCATCCTGCCCTGCATCCTTGTGAGGATGCTGAAAGGGAGAGTGAACTGGGTATAAGCAAGTCTTTTTTCCCCCTACCGTTTTTCTCTCACTTGCAGCCTCCAGCTTTGAAGGTCATTTGGAGGCTGTACCCCTAAGTAGGCTGCACCCTTAACTCCCATGCCCAATAACTACCTATGCCCTTTTCCTCCAATCACTTTTTGAATTTGGCTAAACTGTCAGCTTCTACAACATCTGGTGGCAGCGAGTCCCACACTTTAATTACACGCTGTAACACAACTTCCTTTGGTTAGTTTTAAACTTTCTACCTACTATTTTCAGTTTGTGACCCTTAGTTCCTGGATTGTGTGAGGGAGTAAATATCATAAATCCACATCTACTTTCTCTTTGCCAGTTAGTATTTTGTAAGCCCTCATCATGTCCTCACTCAAGTCTCTCCCGAGGCCTAGCTTCTTTGGTCTCTCCTCATATGGAAGCCCCTCCACATATACAGACAAGGTATAGACAAGACAAAAACTACTCTGGAGGAGCCCTCACGTGGTGGTGACGTTCATGAACATGCTGCAGTCGAGTAACAATTTTTGGGGACCGTGAGGGCAGCACTAGGGCGCTTTAGCATGGTCAGCAAGCAGCTCAGCAGAGCTAGTGACAGTTGTCTCTAGTTCTCTTATGCAAGCACAAATGATAGCCCTGCAGCTCATTTCCAGCTAAAAGTGCTGGTAGAAAAGCATCAAAAAAACCCCAACCCTCTATGCTGAGTGGCTCCAATACCCAGGTGGCAGATACTCCGGCCAGCCCGTGCCACCCCAAGGCACATCTGCCCCTTCTTTCGAAGTGCGCTATGCCGTGGGCCTCTGTGCCAGCTGTCTTATTTCAGGCCTGGCACTCGCTCTGGGGAGAGGTGCCAGAAGCCGCGGGGGGAGAGGGGGAAGCGCCAGTGGCCTTTCACTTAGCGCTAACTGCCCTGACTATTTTCCAGCAGGGGCAGATTTCCTTGGGGGGTGGTCAGCAGAGCCAGACCCCCCGCAGCAGCCGCGGCCGCGATCGCCCCTGGGGCCGGGACGGAGCAGGGGTGGGCAGGAGCCGGGATGTCGCCGCCGCCGCCCCCAGCGCCCGCGCCACAAAGCCTGCCCCCGCCCCGCGCAGGGAGCGGCTTGAACCTTCCCGCGGGCAGGCCCGCGCCGTGCCAGCGTGGCAGCCCCCGGGCGGCGGAGGGCGAACTGCGCCTGGGGTTCAGCAAGGGGCCGCCGCAACTTCGGGGCTGTACCGCTTTAAATGCACTTGACGCGACTCACCTGCCCTGCCCGGCACGGCCCAGCACGACCCGCCCTGGCCCGACGCGCCCGCTCTCGCCGCGCGGCTCTGACAGCTGCGGGGCTTTGTTGTCCCCACCCCCCGCCGCCCGCCCCGCCCCGCCACGCGCCAGCCAACCCGGCCGGCCCTGCCTGCGGCTCCGGGGATGGGCTGTCCTGCACCGGCGGGCGGGGGAGGGTGGGGTGGCTCCCCCTTCCCTCCGCAAGTGCGCGAGGAAAAGCTTTGTCATAGCTGCGGGCACCCAGCCGGCCCTTATCTGCTCCGCCCTTCTGCGCGGGGCAGCCCGCTCTCCCCTCTCGCTGCACCTCCCCTCGCGGCCCCCTTGCCTCCTCAGGGCGTCCCCTGACCCCCGGCTAAGGAAGGCAAAGAGGTGCCTCCAAGTCTCTCTCTTCTGCTCTTGCTGGGAGCGTGTGGGGGAGAGCGTCTCTCCAGCTACGATTTTTAAAGCATCCCCATCTCCATGGTATCGAGGTACTGTTTATGCCACCCTGTGCTTGCAGGTGTGGATCAGGCCTCGCTATTTCCCAGCCCCCCCCCTGGACTCTCACACCTCCCACCAACCCTGACGCAAGCTTTTCTATGCATTTTAGCAGAGCAAAGGGTAGGCAAAGCCTGAGAGCGTGAGGGAGTTTCACTTTAGAAATGACCCTGTTTCCCCGACACACGCACACAAAACCATGCAGCTGGGAAATTACAGCGTTCCAGAAAAAGCTGTCACCCGCGTGCCTTTAATAACGTTCTTCACAGATGGGCTGTTCTTCAAGGTCGGCCCCCATAGAGCCGAGGATTTTGCATGTGTTTTGATGCTTCCATGCCCACGTAAATGTAAATATTGATCTCCTGTATAATTTTGCCTGGTTTTCCTGTCTTTTTAAGGTTTATGGCAGGGGTAAGCAACCTCCAGCATGTGTGTCACAGCATGGCATGTGAAGGCATTTTGTTTCATACGTGCACCTCAGGGTGGACAGCGGGGAAGGGGCCGGGGCTGCGTTGCCACAACAAGGATTGGGCCCCTTGCGGCCCCTACTGGGGCCACCCACCCCTGGCACTCCAACATCTGACAAGTTGAGGTTGCGGATGTTTTTGACACTCTGCCCAAAAATGTTGCCAACCCCTAGGTTAGCATAAATCAGAGTCTGAAATGAAAAAATAAATAGTGGAAGTAGGCATATCCCAGTTTCTGCTGGTTTCTCCACTGTACCTCCTCTCTTCTGGTATTGTTGACCTTTTGTCCATCCTTTCCTCTTCTCACATAGTTTACCTTGGGCGCTAGGTTGTAACTAGTAGAAGTTAGGGTTGGTGAGAAAAAAATTAAGAGAATTGTCCTTCCACTGAGATCTAGAAGATTATGGAGTACTTTCCTGAAACTGTGATAGCAACATGGCTTGATTCATTTAAAACTAGCATGAACAAAGCATTAGAAAGATGAAGATTAATGCAATACACTGTAGAGCAGTCCAGTGTATGACAGAAAAAAAATCTTACTTAGTATTTCTCAGCCAATATCTACAACTTACTCCCTTCAATATTACTGGATATTATATGTTAGCTGTCTTTTTCTGGTAAACCAATCAACAGAGAAATATTGTTGACATTCGGATTGTTTTAATAAGGTATTAGAGTAAGGAGGTAAATAGGTGCAATTCAAATCTCTCAGAATTACTATTTCAAGCTGCCTGGTTACAGATTGAGGAAGAAAATACCTTACCAGGTCAAATTTAGAAGCCTCCTCTCACATCCATAAGTATTAAATTCTGTAGAAACTACTGGAATACTACATTGTCTGACCTATTCTGGTATAGTGGAAACCCTGTTATAGCCAAAATAGTCCTTTCCAATTGAGTACATAACTTCATGTCACCTAAATGTCTTGAGATTGCTAAATTTTGCTAAATACCTTGATATTAACAGATTCATTGGAATCTGACAGGGATCATGGTATGAACACTTCTGCTCCAACAGTGTTAATGTCAACAAGCTCCAAGAAGAAACACAATGGAAATTGCAAGAATTGATCAAAGGACTAGATATGACCCATACTAGCAGGAAAGCACAGTTAACCATTTGCATGCTGAGTAATGACCCAAAGAAAGTACAGCAACATCATAGCCAACCAAGTGGCTCACCAGCTTCTGCTCAATGGTAAAGCTTCAAACAAAGTCTAAAACACGGATTGGGTGGCAAACTGAGCTGAAGGAAAAATCAGTTTAGCACTCTGTACACAATGGGTGAACTTGATTCTGGAATAAGTCACTCGAACAGCAAAGCAGCCGGACTCAATGACATATGCAGAGTAGATCTAGCACTTTGGTCCTGCAACCAAGTTATTGGTATTACGCCTTTGTAACAATTACTCATCAACCCTTAGAGTAACAAAACTATTAAGACAAGCCCATGTACTAGCTCTGTTAGAGCCAGGGAAGGATGCCTCTGGCCCAAAACTTTAGGCCAATGTCATAGTTTCATAGTTTCAGTTTCATAGTTTCATAGGGTGGGAAGGGACCTCAATAGATCATCAAGTCTGATGCAGTGCCCTGGGCAGGAAAGAGTGCTGGGGTCATATGACAAGCTAGGTGCTTGTCCAGTCTCCTCTTAAAGACCTCCAAAGTAGGGGAGAGCACCACCTCCCTTAGAAGTCCATTCCGGATTCTGGCAAATCTTACCGTAAAGAAGTTCTTCCTGATGTCCAACCTAAATCTGCTCTCTGTCAGTCTGTGGCTGTTGTTTCTAGTTATTTCAAGGGGTGCCCTGGTAAACAGAGCATCTTCTATTTCTTGCTGCCCCTCCCTTCCCCCCGATTAATTTGTAAACAGCCACAAGATCCCCTCTCAGCCTTCTCTTGCGGAGGCTGAAGAGATCCAGGTCCCTCAGTCTCTCCTTGTAGGGCCTTACCTGCAGGCCCCTAACCATATGAGTGGCCCTCCTTTGGATCCTCTCAAGGTTATCCACATCCCTCTTGAAGTGCGGTGCCCAGAACTGGACACAGTACTTCAACTGCGGCAATACCAATGCTGCATGGAGGGAAAGTATCATCTCCCTGGACCTGTTCATGATGAGCCTACTAATGCATGATAGAGTGCGGTTAGCTTTGCTGATTACTTCATCGCATTGATGGCTCATATTTATCTTGGAGTCAACTATGACTTCGAGATCCCTTTCTGCCACTATGCTGCTGAGAAGGTCATCTCCTAGCCCATAAGTGTGTTGGTGATTCCTTCTCCCTAGATAAAGCACTTTGTCTCCCTAGATGCAGTCACTTCTTTGCCATCTTTTTAAGCTTTGTGAACACCTTATTCTCAATTGCCTTTCACCTCATATCATAGAATCATAGAAAATTAGGGTTGGAAGGGACCTCAGCAAGTCATCTAGTCCAACCCCCTTCTCAAAACAGGACCATCTCCAACTAGATCATTCCAGCCAGGGCTTTGTCAAGTCAGACCTTAAAAACCGCCAAGGATGGAGATTCTACCACCTCTCTAGGTAACTCATTCCAGTCTTCAACCACCTTCCTAGTGAAAAAGTTTTTCCTAATAACCAGTCTAAATTTCTCTTGCTGCAACTTGAGAACATTGCTCCTTGTTCTTTCCTCTGCCACTGAGAACAATTTAGCTCTATCCCCTTTGTAACTACCCTTCAGGTATTTGAAGGCTACTATCAAATCCCCCCTCAGTCTTCTCTTCTGCAGACTAAATAAGCCCAGTTCTTTCAGTCTCTCCTCGTAAATCATGGACTCCAGCCCCTTAACCATTTTCATTGCTCTCTGCTTCAACTTGTCCACATCCTTTCTGTAGTGGGGGGCCCAAAACTGGACACAGTTCTCCAGATGTGGCCCCACTGGTGCAGAATGAAGGGGAATAATTACTTCTCTCAATCTGCTGGCAACAATACTACTAATGCAGCCCAGTACACTGTTGGCCTTCTTGGCAACAAGGGCACACTGTTGACCCATATTTAGCTTATTGTCCACTGTAACCCCCAGGTCCTTTTCTGCAGAGCTGCGGCTTAGCCAGTTGGTCCTAAGCCTGTAGTGGTGCATGGGGTTCTTCTGTCCAAGTATGAAACAACCTTTAATACCAGAACAAGCTGGATTTAGTCCAGGCATGTCCTGCCCTGGCCAAATACTAAATATTACCCAGCATATAGAAGATGGATTGGAGAAAGGGATGATAATAGGTGCTGTGTTTATAGACCATTCAGTGGCATATGACACAGGCAACCACTGAAATCTGCTTGCCAAAGTCTATAATATGATACACAGCTACCACTTAGGGTAGCTCATCTGATCTCTTTTGGAGAACAGAAGTTTTCACATAGAACGGTGAAAGAAACAGGGCCACTGGAGATGACAACAAAACAGCCTCCCACAAAGTAGCATGCTAGCACTGATCCTTTTTAACATATATGCCAATGACCAACTCACACATGTAATACAAGCAGCTTCATATATGCTGATGATCTATGCATCACATCGCAAGAGAAGGAATTCACCATTGTCAAGAACAGACTGATGTGCACTGAGCAGCCTCTCAGATTCCTACAGTAAGAACCAGCTTCGTGCTAACCCAACCAAGATGCAGGTCACAGCTTTTCACCTATGCTATAGGGAAGCCAAGCAGAAATTAAGCATCTCTTGGGATGGAATCCCACTGACAAATCACCCAAACCCTGTGTACTTTGGGGGTTACATTGGACCAAACACTTACGTTCAAAGTACATGTAGAGAAGACAAAAGGGTAAGTCAGTGCCTGCAACAACATACTTCGAAAGTTGATCACCTTGAAGGGGGCAGTGAACCCAGCTACATTACAGACCACTGCTACTGCCTTGTATTACTCCACTGCAGCGTATGCATGTCCAATAAGGGAATGTTCAGTTCATGCCTGCTCTAAACTATAGCTGTCATGAAATAACAGGATTTCTAAAGCCAACACTAAAGAATAGCTGTAGTTACTGGCTGGCATTGCACCACCTGATATCAGAAGAAAGGTAGTGAGTCAAAAAGAAAGATCAAAGCAGATGGAAGACCCCAGGTATCCACTCTATGGTCACATAGAAATAGCTAAATGGCTTAAAACATGAAAGAGTCTTGTGACCAGTGTTGCATCACTGGATATGATGGGTGACAGGGTGCAACTGAGATTATGGAAGGAAAGATTATGCAGAATCAGGTGCTCTGAAATGGACCTGGAGCCCTAGGACAGCCTTCCCGGAGGGGCTGATTTAGATTGGCCAAAATGGCAATGCCTGAATCACCTGCACATGCAAGCTGGAAGATCAAAAACAAATATGATTGAGTGTTGCTACTCTAATGACATGAATATATGCTTGTGAGGTGAACTGCAGACTATGAAGCGCCTGCTCATTTGCCCACTCCTTGGTGAGACCTGTATGAAGGATGACCTCGCTGCAGCAATGGAAAAAGCCATTGCTGGTGCACAATTCTGGAAAAAACATCCAGTTTATGACAAGGACACAAGAAGAAGAACCCAAATGTCTGAAATGGCCTTCCCCTAGCTTTTCTTTTGGTTAACTTGTTCCACTTGGCTATTTTGTGAGCATATACACATAATTCAGGTATCCAACATTTGTACTACTTTGGTGGTACAAATTCATTCAGTGTTGCTACAGCCTTTGTTTATGTTTTAGCATGGCAGTGGGTACAGCATAAAGACCTGCATAAGCAAAGGAGTAGCTACTAATTAAAAATTGTCATGTATGTTTTTTCTCATTGAGTTAAACAAAGCCATCATTCTGTTGCTGTAGAATTCCCTTATTTAGGTCTGAACAGACCTATACCAAATTGGCTATATTAGATTTGATTTTGCTCATGGCATTAGTTTTGCAAAAACAAACAATACAGCAACAGGAAAAAGTCTAAAAGTGCTGAAACATCCTCTGCAGATAATTTATAGCTACAGGGACAAGGATGTGCTAATAGAAGCCTATCTATAATAGAAAGATGCTAGTACTACTCCTTGTAAGGCTAGCATTTAATTTGGGAATTAAGCAGGCTGTAAAGCAGAACTAGGAATACAGTGAAAACATTTTCTTCACTGAACAATAGTTTGAATTTTTCAGTTAAGTTATTTTAACAGTATTGATTTCTCCTGGAATCTCCAGTGTTATCTCCAGGACTATACAAGTGAATATGTTTATTGGAAGGAACATCTTTGGAAGACTTGCACAACAGAAACATCCACATTTTGAAGTTGAGGGGGACAGGAAGGGCACCCTAACTTTTCCCACTGCAACTGTATAAGTATATAAAAATAAACAAGGGTGCTTTTACACTTGTTCTCAGGGTGGGGGGTGCAGCATTGTAATTAGATTGGCTCCAAGAGCTGCTGTAATTAAAGCACTGTGGTATCTCGTGCATCAGTGTCCCCATGCTTAAAAATGGCAGCAGGGGCACTTTAAAGCTTGTTTGACAAGCTTTAGTTCAAGTGCCCCCACCACCATTTTTAAGCATGGAGACACTGGTACATAAGATGCAGGAGGCAGCTGGAGCACAGTAATTACCATGCTCCAGCAGACTTGATTAATTGAGTCTGCTCTGATGCACTGTAATTACAGTACATCAGAGCAGCCTCTGTGCTCACATATAGGCACCCTAAATGAGAGAGACGTATCAACTCTGTAAGCTGCATACAAGAGCCCTTAAAAAGTAGACATGATATTTATTTACATGCTTTTGTAGTATATTAATTACAGTAGTATCCAAGTTCCTCACAAACATCAATGAGTTTATTTTCAGAATGTGCCCAGGGAATAGGGAAATATTATCCTTATTTTCCTTTAGAGAACCTGAGGCACAATAGCTCAAGCTTTCAGAAACATCCACTACTTCTGAGAGTATCAGTGTTCATGTTACACTTGAAACATCTAAGTCTATCAAGTTTCTCTCATAGAGAAAGACAAAACCTGAAATAAACCTATGTGATTTGTCCATGATTGTATAGGAATTCAACAGCAGTTGAGGAAGTAGACTACAGACACGCAGAGTTCAAATTAGTTCCCTAACCAGAAAGCGATCTGTCATCTAACACACACACTCCATTTTCCTGCCCTCATTAACTTTTTATTTCTCCATTTTGCTCAGCAAGCCAAATTTAGCACTAGATACAAAAATGTGTGCATGTGGTCACATCAATTTATTCATCAAGACACAAATTCCTAAACTGAATTAGTACCTGTATAGCATTTAAAACATGAAAAAGAAGCAGCAGAATTGCAAAGAAAACAGCAAAACAAGTACAAGAGTTATTCTCAGCAAAGAGTGAGAGCCCAAATGAAGAAAAATTCTGAACATTTACAGCAGTGGTGGGTTAAACACTGACCTTGAAACAGATAGGAGAACTGCATAATGGAAGGTACTCTGTATGATCTGCTACTGTTTCTGATGAAGTGTGGGTACACATCTTTGGGCATGCATCTCCTGCAGGGAGAAGCTGATACAAATATTTTAGAAGAGCTCTTTACTCTTGCTTTTCTGTTATAGAGATAACGGTAGCAATAAGGCAATGGGAGATGATCGGCCTAATTTATTGCTGAATTCTTCATATTAAATTTAGCTATCTTTTAAATCTGTTCAGTCTTACTGATGTCTGTGCAGTTGCAGCGGTTCAACTGAAAGTTAGAGTGTGGCTCTACAGCACTTAAAATAAACGCAGAGTTGCATTTAACATACCTGAATCTACTTCCTTTTTTGAATGCATTTGAAGTATTTGGTGAGTCTTCCAGTGGGAGCAGCAAAAGGGGAAATTATTCTGCCTAATGCAAAACACTGACTCACACCTTATTCTGTGATTATAAGACCCCTGCTACACCTTGCATATATTATGCAAGTAAATGGTTAATTGCATACTAAAATTAGATAGCCCACATGTGCAAATTAAGACCAGCCACAAGTACAAATTAATTATCATTTGATAAAAATGAATATCCAATTATAAAGCAAGCCAACCAGCTATAAAGTTAGTGGTTGAAAATGTGTAATGACTCAATAGCTAGTTTTTATCCAGCTTTAAACTGAATGTGTAGCAGGGCCCTAAGACAAAATACCCAAAGAACCAAGTGCATAAGGAAAATGGAATGCAGTGGTAGATGGACGTTTTCCTAGAGATGGAGCAAATTCATAAAATACCACTCATATAACTCCTCACTACCAAAAGGGGGAAGCCCTGCCATGGTGGAGGCACCTACTGCTTGGGGCCCATGAACAAATTGCAACCTGAGACATTCACCCCGTCTATATCTAGGTCTGTGGGAATGCATGGCTTATACTTTAATAAAAAGATTTATACCTTACTTAGCTATCTGAATTTAAAACTCAGCATTTCTGCCTGAAATTGTTTTTCTATATTCCTTCCTCTACTGTTTCACCAGCTGCATGAACTGGATGCAGTATTAATATTGATTTACTTTGTAGCATCCAAAAAATGTGCTATGCACACGAGGTCTCAACTAATTCCCATTAAAGTCATTTGGCGTCTTTCCATTGACTTTAATAGGCATTGAACAAGGTCCCTGGTAGTATTATATTTTTCTTGGATGTATAGAGGTAAACAGCAAATTTCCCTCAATTACAGCAACTGATACTTTGAATGCAACTGATCCTTTGGTAAAAAGATCATTTAGCAGAGCTAGGTGGAAAACGTTCCCCCCCCCCCCCCCCACTAAAGAAAAATCCTAATATGTCATTAATCCCTTCCCCCACACCCACCCATCCATCCATCCATCCAACTTTGGCTGAATGCTGTAACTTTTCAGTTTTCAGCTTTTTTTCAGGACCAAAAAATATTTTTTTCCCCCCACAGAAAGCAGATTGTTTTTGGATGAAAATAAAATGGAAAACAGGAACTCTTTGAAACATTTTCCTCCAAAGATGTGCAACTATCTCTACTATCCAATTCATTACTTGTTTTAAAAATTGTTAGTTCTTGGATCCCAGGACTCCAGACATACTTAGGCTCGTAATACAATGTCCTATCATACATTCTGGCCATGAAAAAGTCAACAGACGTTGAATCTGCTCTACACAGACTGATTAGTCCCAAATATAGTAACAGAAAAAATGGAACATGCAGTCAAGGAAAAGAGGGTCTTGCAATTTTCATTTGCTAATATTTTCTACAAATTTAAATAGTTTTGTATAAAAAAGTGTATCATCTTAAAGCTTAGTTACAATAATGATAATACACCAAAGGATGCATTTTCTTATTTGACAGAACACTTCTGATGAACTGTTTCCTTATATTTGGCACGGAATGTAAATGGCCACAGCATAGTGCGAAAAGAGAAAACTGTTTAGAAATGCTTTTTTATTTGTTTTTATATCCACCTTTTTCTTTTGTATATACTTTGAAATATTTTAATGGAAGATTTCTGTGCCTCCCCCATGTCTTCAGAAAGAAACTCACGAATTCTAGGGTGTAACATTGCATTATTTAGCTAAATACAGACAGACTGTACCATATGTATACCTACAGTATATGTACTGCAGAGGTTATGCAACATATCAACACATAGTACCATGCAATAAGGTATAAATCATTAAAAACAAATAATCATAGGCAAAGGTGAGTATTTTGTCATTAGAGATGTTTTATTACAGCAGTAAAGTCTGAGCTCTAGCAATTCTGAAGTAATATGAATGAATGAATGAATGAATGAATGAATGAATGACTTTTAAGAATGCATTCAGTGGTATCATTAAAGTGGTATCTTTGATAGTAGAAGCCTAAATATGACAAACTTTGAAATTATTACATAGAGAGGAATCTTCTCCAGATTCTGAAATAGACACTGATCTACTGACAAGAAGTAGATCAGTGGTGCATACTGTATTTTCTATTTTATTTTATTTTAGAAAATAGAGTATGCACCATTTTGAATAATGTATACTATGTGACATGTTTATGGTGCAGCTACCACCAAAGGCCCCAGTTCAGAAAAGTACTTAAGCATGTGCTTAACATTACATCTATTAAATCCTTGTTCCTGAACAAGGATACTATTGTGAATCATGGCAGAGACTTTTTGATCTCTTAGGATTTTTTTTTTATTGGTGCATAGATGGGAGCAGATGCATAGCACGAGAATAAGGTGTCTGGGGCAGATCCCTCTTCCCCTTCCCCATAAGGCAGCATGCAGAGCAGCAGCAATCAGCAGGCATGGGCAGTATGTGTTGAGGGGTGCAAGGTATTCTGAGAATTGTAGCTCTCTAGGATGGCAGTGGAATTTGTTGCTGCTGGGGGAATCCTTCACCCCACATTGTTGCCATTAAAGTCAATGTTGAGAGGGAAAATATTGTTGATTTCAGCAGCTAAAATGGGGTCAATTTTCTTCCTTTCAGTGACAAAATGCACTGCTGCTCTACAAAACTATGATTCCCAGAATGCCTGGTGTGTAGCAGTTCTTGGCCTCCAACAGCAGCTGTGACACCCCCTGCTAACTCCTCGACTCCTGCTATGCACTCTGGCTCCCTGGGGTACCCTCCCTTCTTCCTCATCTGCCATGCCTTGATGAAATTGTTTTCTAGTGTGAAAGGGAGGCTGCACCCAGAATTTCTGAGTGAGTCCAGTCTAGCTCCACCTTGCCTGTGGGACCATTTTGGCCCTTCTAATGTTATTGGTGCCTTAGGGCACTAGTTGCCTTATGTGCTATTCATGGCATCATGCTGCCCCCATAGCCATGCCCATGCCTCACAGATGCAAAACTTTTGCCACAGTTCAGTCACAGAATCATAGAAAATTAGGGTTGGAAAGGACCTTGGGAGGGCATCTAGTCCAACCCCCTGCTCAAAGCAGGACTATCCCCAACTGGATCATCCCAGCCAAGGCTTTGTCAAGCTGGGTCTTAAAAACCTCCAAGGATGGAGATTCCATAATCTCTCTGGGCAACCCCTTCCAGTGCTTTACTACCCTGCTTGTGATAAAGTTTTTCCTAATAACTAACCTCAGTTTCCCTTGCTGCAATTTGAGACCATTGCTTCTTGTTCTGTCACCTCAGCCCAGCCCTCCCCCCCCCGCCCCCTCCCTGGGCATCCCTGACTCAGTCCTTTTTGTAGAGACCTTATCCCTCTTGGATTTAGCCCCCTTTTACTCTGGCTGCAGGCTTCCGGCCTTGGTCCACTGATTCAGGCCCAGCTTTCGCAACCTCAGCCATCCATGTTTCCGGTTCCGAGGCCCCTTGGCCCTGTCTTCTGCCTTGCCTCAGTCCTCCTGGCATCCCTGACCCTTGGCAGGGCTGCTCTCAGCTCAGCCTAGGCCCCCTCTGGCATCCCTGACTCTGGAAGGGCTCTATGCTGGGAGCTCCTGCAGCACCCCAATCCACCCCATCAACCACTCCCTCTCCTCCAGTTCTCAACAAACAAACAAAAATTTAAGCAACCACTTTAATTCAAAAGTCCCCACTCTGGGTCATCATACCACTGCCAGGTCACTTGCCACTCCCTGGTTTCCTGTGCCCCAGAAGTAACTGCTATGGCTTGCAGCTTCTGCTCCCCACCAGTCTGAGATGGCAAGAGCTCCTGACTCCCTGTTACACCATACCACTGCAATATGTATCTGGAAAGTGCAAGCAAAGAGGGAACAGAAGAGTGAGGCACTCCCCTCCACTCCTTCTCATTCCCCTCCCCTTAGGTGGCACCAGGCTACATACCACACTCACCCACCCCACGTTATGCTACTGGTCTTGAGAGACCATGTTAAACATGCCTGAGTTTTTTCCATGGCAGAACCTCTCTAAGCTTGTCAGCTGCAAGGGCTTTTTGGCAGGCTTGTGGTTGGTGATCCACCAGATTTCTGAGTCAGATCATCATTGACACTGATGATGCACAACCAAGGGGAAAAAAAGACACTGGATTAATTCCACCTTTATTAGCAACAACAGAAAGTATTTATGAAAAATAGAGGTAAACCAGATTGGGAAAATACTGGCTTAGCTTTAAAGGAAGTTTACTATTATTATTAACAATAATAATAATAATAACCCTAAGTAGGTAATAATCTCCTCTTTAGGGCCACATTCCCCTCTCCACTTCTAATCTTGATGGTAGTTGTCAAGTGACAGTGGGGTGGAGCACACCTGGAAAACGAGAAACACTGACTCAATGACAACTACCCTATCCCTGGAACCTTGTAGAATGGGTTTTAGTCTATTTGAGAGAAGGAAGTGAGGCAGGTACACAGCAGACCCTATCTATAGTAAGCTCCTGGCAAACTTGATAAGATATCTGACTGTGAGTGAAAGCTAGCCCCATGACTATTAACTCTAGTGATAGCAACTACCACTACTGAGCAGGCACAAGGTAGTAAGGAAGGTAGCAAGTAGTAGATAAAATATCTATGGAAATATGCTACCTTGCAAATGGTGCTGATCCTTCATCATGTCCGAAGGACCAGGTTGAACTGGTGACATCCTCTGATGTAAGGGGCAACTTCTGCCAATATTTTAATTGGGACAGATCCTGTTCCCTAGTGGAATGATAGGAGGAAACCTATCTAAAATCCTTGTTGTTACATACTTTTCCATCTGTTTTCCCTTCATGGAGACCAATATGGCATGGAGGTTAACATTGCATTGAAAATATATTTTTTTTTTAGATTAGCTGTACTTCTCGCAAGCTAGAGGATTATTTCCACATCTCTGAGTAACAGAAGAAAGAAAATAGTGGAGTAAACAGATTGAGCAATTGTCTAAGCTGAAAAAACAATAACCATCTTTTGTTGTGACAGAGAAATAATTTCAAGTTTTCACACCAGTTAGGATGAATGCCATTCTCAGGCACAAATTAATTTGTATGATTAACAGCATAGGTTAACATTGTTCAGTTTATAGTACCTGACATAAATATTCCTGAACAAGCAAGGACAAGTAGTGAGAGAACTCTTGTGTTAATCTCACAGAAGATATCCAACCAACATGACAAGCAGATGAACTCTGTTTAGAGAACTGAATCTGTCTAAGTAACTGGAACTGTCTGAGTAACTCTACAATGAATAAAACTAACAATGGTGGAAGAGTCTAGGGGACTGAATATATCCAGTGAATACTCAGAAATAACACCCCCAAAACGAACAAGCAAACAAACAAAAAATCCAAACCCACTGTTTGTCATGCTTCCATGTGTTTCTTTGTTCTCTAGGAAAATTTGTTCTGTGCACTACCCATGGATGCACATTTGGCTCTGTCTCATAATAGAGAGAGAGTAATAATAAGAGAACAAAAACTAATATATTTTTCAGATAGATGGAAGATTGTGTGTGTAGTTCACAACAAATTTTTTTATATTGTTTATTTTTATTAAATTTAAGACTTGTAAGTGCATATTCTAGCCAATAGATCTTCACTAATTACAATGGACAATAAGGAAATGAATAATAAAATTACTAAATCCACTTTGGGAGGGCAAGACAATCTACTTTGAAATACCTAGCTCCATAAAGGAAGCTCCATCTCATGATGAAAGTAGACATTTAGGCTAACTGCCAGGTGTGAGGAACACTTTCTAAAATAAGATCAGAGGAATAATGTGCACCTGAATAAAAGCATTGACTTTTGAACTTTGAAAGCTCCCAAATTCTCATTTCACTAAACATTAATATCTTTCCAGTAACACAAAAAGTAAATTAAATGGTGGTCAGGGTTCTTTGGCTATCATTACTTCAGCCTCAATGTAGTGTCTCAGGGTGTTGTTACATGTTACAATTTGCATGTACTAACTCTAAGGACTGTTAGGTGGTATTAAACTGTCTCTCACCCCATCCTCATTAAAAAATTAGGCGTCTGTGGTGTTGATGCCTACACAGTCAGATAGGTCACAAATTGCCTGGGGGGCTGCACCCAGAGAGTGGTGGTGGATGGGTCATTTTCGACCTGGAGAGATGTGGGCAGTGGGGTTCCCCAGGGCTCGGTCCTCAGGCCTGCACTGTTCAATATCTTCATCAGTGATTTGGACAAGGGGGTGAAAAGCACCTTGTTCAAGTTCACAGATGACATTAAGATGTGGGGAGAAGTGAGCATGCTAAAAGAAGGGGACAGGCTACAACAAAATCTCGGCAGGTTACAGAGGTGGGTGGATGAGAATAGGATGGGATTCAATACGGACAAGTGCAAGGTGTTGCACCTGGGGAGGAAGAACCAGCAGCACACCTAATGGCTGAGGAACTCCCTTCTCATCAGAAACAGAGGCAGAGAAGGATCTTGATTCCAAGATGAACATGAGCCACCAATGTGGGGACGTGGTCAGGAAGACTAACCGCACTTTGTCATGCATCCACAGATGCATCATGAGCAGGTCCAAGGAAGTGATCCTCCTCCTCTATGTGACATTGGTCAGGCCACAGTTGGAGTACTGCATCTAGTTCTGGGCGCCACACTTAAGGAGGGATGTGGACAGCATTGAGAAGGTACAGAGGAGGGCCACTCGCATGATCAGGGGGCAGCAAGGCAGGCCCTACGAGGAGAGGCTATGGGACCTGAACCTATTCAGCCTCCACAAAAGACGGCTGAAAGGGGATCTAGTGGCTGCCTATAAACTTGCCATGGGGGACCAGCAGGCAATGGAAGAGTCCCTGTTCCCCCGAGCACTACCAGGGGTAACAAGGAACAATGGCCATAAGTTGGCTGAGAGTAGATTCAGGCTAGATATCAGGAGGCTCTACTTCACTGTCAGGGTGGCTAGGAGCTGGAACCAACTTCCAAGGAAAGTAGTGCTTGCCCCTACCCTGGGGGTCTTCAAAAGGAGGCTAGACAAATTACCCCAGCATCCTTTTCTGCCCATGGCAGGGGTCAGACTAGATGATCTGCTTAGGTCCCTTCCAACCCTACCAACTATGAAACTATAAACTTAGCATGTGCTGTGAGCAGCCATACATTAAAGGTTAATGTCCTCTCTGACATGCACAGCTCTGACTTCTTGCTAGATGGCTGGTGAGTAGGGGCATGGCTAAAAGCTAAGTCTGTCTCATGGCTGCCTGGATCTCCACTCGCCTGTACCTGCCCAGTTTTTTTTCCTGGTCTCTGGCAGTCTGGGGCAGTAAAGTTCTGAGTGATATATCATCCATTTGGGGGTTGGGAAGGGCTGGGGGCCATGCAACCTGGGATATCGGAGGACTGCAAATTGGTGGCAATGGTCCCATGGAGCAGACTGATATTACTGCAACACAAGTTGCCTAACAGCAGTGGGAGACAATCTTTGCCCAAAGAGGATTAACTTTGTGATGCACTTAGGAGAACCTAACTCATCTTTTGCTGCCTTAATGTGTGGGCACTCCTGAGTTAAGACCATTTAACATGTGGATGAGGTAATGTCTAACACCCTGACTAAAACTCCAGATAGCCAACACTTAGCCAATAGAAAGTCAATTTCAGCAATGGAGATAGTACAAAAACATGTGTATAGACAAAGAAGTAATGATTTAGTTAAGAAATAATCATGTTTAAGAAGGTAACATTGATTTTTTAAAAAGAAAGAAGAGAAAGGGTATAAACATAATCTAGTTTACCTTGATTGGAAGAGTTATTTTGAGTTATCACCAATACAGTTAAGAATCTAGGGAAAAACAAAACATGGAGTCCCGTCCCCATGGTTCTGGCTTCTAGTGCCGCATAGATTCTAAAGACAAGTTTTCCCCGAATAAGCATATAAGGAAGATAACTCTTATCTCATTTTCTCCTTTTATTGAATCCCTCTAGTTCTGAATAGACTATGCCAACACTGGCATAGCCTTCAAGAAGAGCTGTGGGCGCTCAGTACTTCTGTAACTCAGGTTGCTTAAGTAACTGTGGACTCAGGATTGTAAGATTCTGAACAATTTGGTCATGACCAGGTGTTCATTTCTAGATTTCCACTACTAGAAATCTCTCTGGGAGAGGGAGTGTACAGGTGCTCAGTCTGCAGCCACCTCCTCTACCCACTCCTCTCCTAGTCCTTGGGCAGGGGTTGGGGGAAAGAGTGGAGCAGTGAGGAAAGACTCTCCATGCCTTTCCCAGAGTAGTATCTGGGGAATGCATGAGGAACAGCCTCCTACACTCTGCTCCTGGTCTCCTGGAATACCCAGTTTGGGGAAGAGGCAGGACGAGGAGAGGGGAGCAGCGAGGTAAAGCCCCACCCATTCCTCAGACTGGGGACCCCTGGTCTGAGGAGCAAGCAAGGAACAAAGGGTGGCTGCTCAGCCACTTTGCCCCCCATCTCTGAGAGAGGAGCAGAGGGAGCAGTGAAGTCTGGAGAGCCAGGAGGGGGTTGCTTCTCCCCTTTCCTCCTGGTCTATGGTATGGGGAACCTTTCCTCGTTGTTCAGCTCCTGGTACCCAGGAGGATTCATGCAGCTGGGAAGAGTACAGGCATTGTTTCCTGCAGGAGAGCTTCTCCCACAGGAGAGACCTCCCATGATAAAAGAGGAAGATCTTTCTCCTGCAAGAGGCAATTTTTGGCAGGAAAAGTCAAGACAGTTCTGGTCCCTTAGTACCATAGTGTTGTTTTTAATTCTTCATTTGCTGTTAAAGACATAAAAATATTTAAGGCTACTTCTTATTTGTATACATAGGCTGAAAATGTGAACTGATATCACCGAGGTATTGGAACTGATAAAATATACTGCACACTGTAGAAATAAATTATGCAGAGGAAAACATGCTTTTCATAAGAAATATTAATTGTAGGAATATATTGCTTTTTGATTGAAATAAAGAATATTTTCTGGCTTGGGCAGGGAGAAAAATGATACTTGGGAATGATTCCAAGAATAGGAAGAGTAGGAAGAAGAGGAGCGCTAAAAAGATATTTCTGTTATAAATTGTGCAATGATCCTGTTTGTACATCTTTAGTTAAATAAACAATATTGGCAGTTCTTTTCATGTTTTTGCACTACAGATGCTCAGCTACTAATGCGATTGGCCAGAAATATTCAATAACAATTTTTTTTTTTAAATTGTGGCTTTTTAGGTCTCATTGTCCATGATGTGTCTTAACAAAAAACACTGTAATATTGTAAAAGCTCTTATCTACAATAGTAAACTTCCTCCAACAGAAGAAAACAATCATTTTTCTCTGCATTCTAATGAATCACAATAGAGTAAGAAATATTGTACAGTTTATTACATAGTGTCCAATGTGCAACATATTTTTCATTCTGAACCCATGTTTTCTGTCCAACACCCACGCCCATACCTACACCCTTTTTTTTCTCCTCCAGCAGTCTACATTTTTCAAGTGGGTAACAGAACTAAGATAAAAGAGTAGGTTACAGATAAATTTATTCTAATCAGAGCACTCAGTGTGCCTAGGATTAGAAGGTGTTGTTGACACAGCTCTGAAACCTTGCAGACATGGACTGGATGCAATTGCATTTTGAGGCTTTGGGTATTCCTCTCTGTTTAGTTACAAAGTGATGGGATGGACGGATTGTCTAATATCCCAAATGCTGTCATTTGTGTGTCCTGTAAGAGCTCAGATCAGTGACCCCTCCCTTGATTCAACAGCTATGTAAATTAGTTAAGTGAGTTTATGACACACCATATTCTGTGCTTCCCCTCAATTGGCTCTTCCCCTCAGTTTATGGCTCTTTTTTTGATCTTGTGCATGCAACATTGTCCTCTACTTGTTCCAGTCCCTTGGAAAAAATTGGAAACCAAATGAAAACAAATTGGTCGGAATTAACCAAATTGTCATTAGTAGTAGTAGCAGAATTAGACAAAGAATATTGTGGAACCAGCATGAGCCATGCCCTCAATTTCTGTGGAAGGCACATGCATGCTCTGGTGGCCTCAAGATTATTATTATAATTTTGGATGTCCAGATAGCAGTCATGTTTTTGGCACCTGCAAGGCCAATGTCACTGTCCATTACTAAGGATGTAGTAACCCAGCCTAATACCTTGGTATATTAGTAAGGATTGAGGCAAAAGCCAAGGATTGAGTCCTACTCAACTTATAAGTAACAGAAGTGTACTTTTTGTTCAATTAGATAGCTATTGCATGTGCAATATGGGATTTGTGGCTGTTGCCCTCTAGTGGTTTGTGTCAGTGACTATAATAGCTTACTGCTTTCTTGGAGGTGAAGACTTCTTAACTGAAGTGACAGAGGTAAGGGTTTAGATGCCAAAGGTCCTGGGTTCATTCCTTGCTGACAGTCATGGCGTTTGTGATTTGCAACACACACACACACACACACACACACACACACACACACTATGTGCATAGTGAACCTTTTGTCACCTGCGAACTTTTCAAGTTTGCAATAAATGCCAATACAAATTCTGCATGAATGGGAAACAAAAAATCTCTACATTAATTTGAATCAGTCATATAAAACCAGTTTTTACCAAAATACTCCAAAGCACTTCCCCATAGTGGGAACTAGTCCTATGTCAAATATCAACTATCTGCATTAAATCATTTCAGCTATAAAGACGTTTAAAAAGAAAAGTTACAAATATTTTTAAAAGGGTCTTGCATTTTTTAAATCTCCTCAAATCTAAACTTTCAAAGAAAATCAAATTTGGGCAAAGGCTGAACCAGACATTTCAAGCAGACTATTAAAAGTTTTTGAGAAGTGGAAAGCAAAGATTTAGAACAGAATTGCCTAGAATACAAAGTCTTTGACACAAGGACTGACTTTGAACAGTGCCCAACATAGAGAGAGCTTGATAATTGGCTGGGCCTCTTACATTTTATGGTAATACAAATAAATAAATACAAAACAATAACAGCAGCAACAGCAACAACTTGTCATATACAACCCAAACTATGTAATCACTTTCACTCTCATTGGGCACATTTACATGTGTTGCTATGTCACTGTAGGAATGTGGTATGGCGATGTAGTGTCTGCAGGCAAAAACCATGATGCTGCAGCTACATCGCCATAGTGATAAGCTCCCTCAATATAGTGTGTCACTACAGTGACATAGCAGCTAAAAATAACCATGCGCCACGCACATGGCACATATGGGCTGTTACCGCACAATCATTTAGTACTTCCAAAAGGAAGCATTGGCGATGTGTAGGGGGTGCATGCAGGTGCACATGCACCCCCTGAGATTGGTGGTGTGCCCCCTGAGATTGGCCACTGCCGATGCTGCCAGAGGCACCTGCAGGTAGTTGCTGCTCACCATGCTTCCCACTCTCGCTGCCGACACCGCTGTGACCGCCTGTGGGAGCTCCCCACTCACCGCCACCCCCCCCTAACACCACCACTGGTGCCTGCAGGCAGTCATGCCATGCCTCCCCCCCCCCCTCAGGAGGCATGCGATGTTCATGAAAGGAAGTATTAAATTACGGCACAGTATCAACAGAGCCATAGAAGCATGTGTAGATGCACCCATTATTACACTACAAGTTAATCAAAAGATTACATTCTGACTGGGAATTTCTAATGAATTCATTATTTTGGGTAGGATCTGAATTTTCCTGAATTGAGCACAATGACTCAGTGACATGAGAACTACTTTTAATATCTGGAAAGGAAACTACAAATGTTATTAAAGTGGATGTGCAGTTCTACATGAACAAAATATTCTTTTTCCTCTATAGGCAGTCCTCAGACTTACAACACAATTGGTTCCTGAAAACTACATCTTAAGTTGAAACATTGTAACTTGGAACCAATTTTATCATAAGAAACAATGTTATAAATGGGGGATTGGTTCCTGAACCAAGGCTCGATACCCTATTCTCACCAAAAATACCCCAGAATTTTGTACTCGATCAATTATAGATAAGTAATATAGCTACATTAATATATTTATACTGTAAATAGTAATCATATTGATTTGGAAGGATTTCTTTGAATTGACTTTGCTGACCTTTTGAAGGGCTCTTGGTTGGGGCTTTTTGAAGGGTTCTTGGCTGGAGTCATCTCAGGAGTCTTGTCTGCAGGTTTTTCTGGAGTCTTGTCTGCTTTCTTAAACAAAGTGTCCAAGGAAGTTTTAGACAGATATTTTCCAGGGAGATGAGCGATGCAACGAACTTGTTCTCTGGCATGGCATTGCATTGGATCAAGCGTTGTAAGTCAAAACTGGCATTGTAAAGTTGAAACAGGGTGTCAATTTATAAACTTTGTAAGTGCAAAACATTGTAACTTGAAACGTTGTAAGTCGAGGACTGCCTGTACTTCTAATAGATCTCCCAGATTCGCTCCAGAAGAATGAAGTAAGTTTATTTCCTGGATCTTTAGAAAAGAGAAAAATCACAAGTAATTCCCAGGCTAGTAAGCCTTTATTTAGCTAGGGATTATCATTTGCAAGTTGTATACACATTTAATAACAAACATGCTTATGGGGAGAAATAGAACAAGTTTTCTCTTTGAATCCTTTATAACTTCTGTGTAGGACTGACATAGAGACATACAATTTTATCTTAATGTTAAGTAAGATGAGATAGTTGTTAAAGAAAAACAAAATGAAAACCAACACCAATGAATCTATTAATTTAATGCATGAAATAGCCAAGTTGTAGATAATAGACAACTTTGCAACTTCTAATGCTATCCTACAGGGTATCAGTTACTCCAATGGAGGCTTTAACAGAACTCCTGCACAGGTTTAGTTTGTCACAGAGCTGCCAAATAGCCTTACAAGTACTGATTCTGCAACTCTTGCTCATGTGTAGTAAAAGACCACTTACACACACAGTTCCTTCCACTGAAGTCCATAATATGACTTTCCAAGCAGCTGGTCCTATTAAAGATACTACCCCTTGCTTAATGGGTTTATGCCAACAGGTTTTCAGAGTCCTCCGATTGCTACAAGCTGCTTCTTCTGGCCACAATAACATATGTATGTCATGGCACTGCTTCACAATGAGTATGGGATGGAGAGTGGGTTGGAGTTGAATAGTAAAGCCCCTTCTGTTTGACTACTCTGTATAGATAGGAAACGACCAGTATAAAATAATAAAAATGGAATGAATGGATTGTGCTTGAGGAAAGATAAGTTGAAATTTAAAAGCCAAGAAAAAATAAATTTGTTAGGTGGCGATATTGATGATAATGACAGAAAAGTCATGCTATAAAGTTTGTCCCACTCATCTAATTTAAAGATAAGTAAAATATTTCTCTCTGTCTAGCTGGACTTAAGGAAGAGAAATGTCAGTATTGATAGACAGATATAGCATCTCACACATTTAAGGACACATTTTCATGGTTTTTTTAAATCAACCACATGACTTTCTAAAACCTGACTTTTGATTTTTTACCATTTGCAGTTGGTGGTATTACATAACAAAATACTCATGAGACATGCAGAAGAAAACTTTAAAAAGGGACATAGAACTTAGGAAACAGCAGCAATAAGTCAGTTATTGCTGTTCACAAGTGTTCTCTGATAAGCTTGGGATGCGTTGAGTGGATTCCGGTTTCATTTAACTTAGAAAAAAACCCCATGTTTTCAGATAAGACTGTACCAATATTATAGAATAATATTTTTTCTTCAGCTCTTGTCCATCTCAAGAATGTTAAATGCATGTAAATCACCTGGAGAGTTTATTTTTTTTATGCTCAGCCTTCCTCTTTTCAATTTATACATGTATTTAAATGCAAACTAAAACATGTTCTCATGTGTCACCTCATGTGAATCAAACCAAAATGTTCTAATGAAAGAGAGACTCTGATTTACTCAGCTGTAACTTAATTAAAATCAGTAGAGTAATAATACAGTAAAATTGAACCCATTTGTGGGTTTCACCCACAGCACTGAATTGTATGTAGGTTAATTTTTTTCCCTCCTCTTTCATTTGAAGGCCTGATTAATAAGTCATACTCCCAGGTGGCAGGAAAAAAAAAAGATATTGTTCAAAATAATCAAACTATATTGGAAGCAGGTTTAACCATCTCTTTGAATATCTCCCTCGGCTAAGATGAGATATAGTCCACAGTTCATGGCTTGTTTCTCACAACCAGTGAGGCAGAAATGCACCGTAATGAAAATTGATTAATAGACCATCCCTGATTACTAAAATGTGTGCAAAGAAATTGCTTTTGAAGAAAATGAAATTTAAGAGAGTCTGTCTACACAAATCTTTTTTTTTTTCCAGAAGTGTGGATGGTCAGATGGAAGATACACCTTCACTATGTGAGGGAGTCCATGTGACACCTAGATTTGACAAATCAAATAATAAATGTTTTCCTTTATTCATAGAGGATTAGAAAATGAGGTAAATTTGCAGGATACCTGCAAATAGCTAGCCTAACTCCCAACTGCTGCTTTATTGGAAGTGTTGAAAATATTAAGTTTGGTGATAGAAAAAAATGACTCTGGGCATCTCAAGATGACTTATCACCCTTTCCAGTGGTGCTCACAAACTCCCACACAGAACCATACATATATAGTATTGCTATTCTTAGTTATTATGATTCTATATTTCAGATTGACTCCTATCACATGCAGCAGGATAATCCATGGGAAATTCATGCCCTAACCCCGTGGATCTGATGACATCCCTGCAGAGAGCCAGTCTGTCTACACAATGTCCTGCCCTGCCACCCCCCTGACAGCACAGATGGCTCTGTGACTGCGCTGGCACTAATCCATAAGCATGCACTGCTTTTTAGTGGCACAGCTGTAAATCAGAAATTTATGCTGCTGCTGCTGTGGGTAAGCCTCATATGTGTGATATGCAAAAGCATTTTTAATAGGTATGATCTTAGCAGGATTAGCACCATCAGCACCATCAGCATGTGATATGTGCATGTATGCCAGGAAGGGGAGTGAAGCATTTTGTTTACAGTGGCTATTCTGTGCTGCTGTCCCCCACAGCTTATCACCCCATCATTCCTATGACAGTCTAGCATTAGAAATGCCAAACAAAGGGCTGGTGAAACTCAGGAGAAAATGGTATTCGTATTACAATATTTCCACTTCCTTCTGTGATTTACAGCCATATATTCCTAGTTTTACTGCTCACTTGCTCTCATGCAAGGGATCACAGGTCCTCCTGATTCATAAATATGTACCAGATGAACAGATAACAAATATTTGTGTTTAAATAAAGTGTGTGACTACATTTGGGTAGGCTGGAATTAATTCAGGCTATGTGTAAGTAGGGAACTCCCAAAAGAAACTGCTGCTAGGTATGTCACGGTAAATTTTGTCTCAGCAAATTAATTAAGCCTGGGTAAGGACAGTACTAACATGGCTACAGTGCTTCTGGTACCCAAGGGTGCAACTACACAAGACGCACATTGCTACGGCAATGTAGCGTCAGCGGGCAAAAACCACAACACCACAGCTACATCACTGTAGCAATGCACTTCCTTGGTATAGCACATCAGTGCAGCAATATAGCAGCTAAAATTAACCATGAGACACTGGCATGGCATAGTACAGACTGTTACTGCACCATAGGGGCATCTGTAGATGCACCCACAATAGCTTATTCAAAGCTAGCTCACATATTAGTGCAGGGCGCATGGAGATGGGTAGAAATATCCTGAAAGCCGCTTTTCTCTGTATTGTAGTTTGAAGTCCTGTCCTAAAGGCAGTACATCTCACTGTACCCAACACTTGCACCAGCTGCAAAGGGAAAGGAAAATGGGGATAATCTGGCACTCTTGTGCTAAAAATACATGTAGTGCGATACCACCAGAGGCAAGCCTGAGCTCCCACTTTGCTAGATGCCTTACAAATGTCTTAGGATTTTGTATTGTTGTCTGCCACTATAGTATTTGAATGTCTTCTATCTAAAATTAACAGCAATGGCACAGTCACTGGTGGACTGAACAAAGTCATTGGCATATCTTTTTTTGGCGGGGTCCAGACTAAACTCTGTATAGGTTGAAAGAGAAAAAAAAATATGGACAGCATCTTGATTATTTCCTCGTTCTTCATTTGTTTAATAACCACTTTTAATTTTCCCAGATTTAGAGCAGTGCAAAAGAGCAGCTATTATGACTGATGCCATCAAGGCTGCATAGACAGCTTTTATGGCCAGGACCATCAAAAGTATTAATGCACCTTTGAGAATCTGGGCTCATGCAAATAGTAAGGGAGTGACAATGTAAAAGGCATAATGTCTACACTTAGCTAAGTGCCTGAATATGTGCCCTATGTCAGCAGTCTCCAGCCTTTTCAGACTGAGGGGCAAATGACCCAGGTTGGGTCAGAGGCAGGCAGCCTGCATGGTTACTTCTCCCTGCTGTAGCATAGTGGGAAAGTGCCCACCACCAAATGCTGCCGAAGTCCCATGACCGTGGGCTGGATCCAAAGGCTGAGCACGGCAATAGGTTGCCAACATCTGGCACACGGCTCAGCATGTCCTCTGGTCTTTAGCACCAGCCATCTGACACTGAAGACACTGGACTCCAAATTTTAAGTTTTGGCTAATGCAGCTTCAAAGCCTTCATTCCCTTACCTGGCCTACCCCCTGAGGCACGCTATCATCAACTAGAAAAAGTGTTGCCGGTTATGTCTGACTGCTTGAATACATTTTTCCTTTGAGGCAGGACTAGTTAACCTTCTCATGTAATCTTTAATTGAAACAAAAAAGAAAGCATTTCAAAATCCCCACACTTTTGAACCTATTTTGTAAAAAATAGATAACAAGAAATGTGGTATGAGCAGCATTACAAATTATAGCTTCTTCTTCCTTCTCAAAAAACCCTTTACACCTATTAAAAGTTCAAGATATTGCAAAATATGGAAACAGACAACTAAGTTCTAACCACTTCATTTTTATCATATAATTCCTGACTACTACCGTACCCATCTTACATTGTCTAGCTTTTATAATGTCTAAGCACAAGTAGTTACAATAAAAGTAAATTAAAATAACAATGACATTGCACCATAATCTATAATGCAGAACTAGCAGTTTAGTGCAGAGCTTCACAACTCCTGCAGAGCTATGGCATCTGGCCTGCAGGGCTCCCCATGGGTTGAGAAATTTGGTAGTGGGGAGCAGTGGCAATTAATACAGCCACTACTCCCTTGCTGCCAAATTCCAGATCTGGCTTGCAGACAGACCAGGCACCACCCATCTGACCCACGGAGAAAAAGGTTGGCGCTGCCGGTTTAGTTCATTGTTTGTAGGTTGAATTGTCTATCCCTAGATGGCCATTGATTGACATTGACATGCAACACTCAATGTTACTAGAAATTAGGCTTTTAACCCCTATTTTCACCATCTGTAAAACAGAACTAATGATGACTAATGAACACCTTTCCACCTTGCAGTGATTTGTGGCGCACACATGAATGATAGCAGCATTCCTGGCTATTAATTGATGCATTGACATATTAGTTCATTTGCAGAGTAGGCTTTGCATCACTTCCATTTGCCACAGGCATGCACAGGTGTGCAGAATATGCTTGAGTTTCTATGGGGAGGAAGCAGCTGTGACAGAGATCACACAGAGAACCCGGAGTATTTTTTGTGCTGCAGAAAATTCCACAAGCATGAAACGGATGAATGGCTGAGCTGGATGTATAGTACAGCATCTTGTCTTTGGTAGCAGGATAGAAGGTAAGGTTGACCAAAATATTAGAAAACAGTCACACTTCCCATCTCTCATAGCTAGAGGTTTGGAGGAAGGGAGGAGATGAAGACAAGTGTTCAGAAAATGTTGGAAGGGTGGCTTTCTTTACAAGCTTTCTTCACAGCTGCATCAAGTGTAGTAGATCACTAGGACCTTGGCCTCAGATGAGTAGTAGGAGAGGATCCAAAGGAGCTGTGGAGCTGTGCTCTTTTAAGGGAGACATAGTGTTGCCAACTTTCTGGGATCAAAAGGTCATGACCAGGGATCCTGGTTTTCTCTGTTTAAAAAATCCAACATTCTCTGATAAAAATACCAAATTCTCTGATTAAAAACTGCCGAAATCCTCATTTTTCCATAATTAAAATGAAATGCCACTCTATATATAGGTACCAGTTGAACACAATGTTTTACTGATATATTTACAATTTTAAAACAACTTGAAAGCCTACCAGTGCCTCAATCTTTATAATAAAATCAATTCTAAATACCTACATATTTTGGTGTTTGTTTTTGGTTTTTTTTATCATGTAAAATCAGAGCTCCCCCTGCCCCCTTTGCTCACCAAGAAGTAGGTCCAGCTGTGTTGCCAAGGTGAGGTACCCGGTGCCTGCTGCTGAAGTCAGGGGTCTCAACTCTGTGCCACCACTGCAGTGCTTCACCTTGGCAGCCATGGTGGCGCAGCACCCCAGCCACCAACCCTGCCCCATGCCCTCTCTCAGTGTGTGGGTTCAGCATGAGCTGCTGCTGGTGCCTCAATCTCCCCACAAGTTGTTCCCCCACAACATGTCACCTATGCCCCCCTCCATAAACTTACTTGCAGGGAGCTGTGGGAGCTGCTGTCCACCACACTGCCTCACTGTATTGCTGGCCACGCACATGTGTGTGCGCACACATGCACATGGTGCCCCCTCCTCTAATCACCCTCCTGCTGTTCCCTCCAGCCTCAAGCAACCCCTTGGAGGCTGGAGCACTGACAGCCTGCAAGAGAAAACCATGTTTTCCCAGGAAACAGGAAGCAGAAACCCTGGATCCCTGGTCATGACTCAGACCCTTCTTAAATGATGAGATTAGCTTTAAACAAAATTGTAGAGTGGCTTTTAAAAATGTTATTTGTCTTCAGGTTTTTGAGCCTTTTAGAAGCATTGTCCTGCAAATATGAAGGTTGGAGAACTTTTAAAAACATGTATTCTGTGAATCTCACATAACCACTGAACATCAAGAACTGGGGCTGTAGGGAAAATACTAAATATGATGAGACTTATCTGCAAGATAAGTTGGCAGCATTAGAGTACTGCCTTACTTAGAGAGTAGCATTACAGCACTGCAAGAGTTGGCAGCATTAGAGGTAGAAAATAACTTAGAAAAAAAAGTACATTTTTCCATCTCTGGTCATGCCTCTTTTCCAGTTGTCTCTTGGAGTCACTCTGGACCCAAGCAGCATGGGTGTTTACAGTGGATAAGTAAATGCTTTCAGGTACTAGTAGCTGGAAGTCACAAGACCAGAACTATAGGTTTTTTTTCCCATCCCTTTTTAGATAACTATGGTTAATTTACTATACAGATAGCTACAGAGTAAGGCTTGTAGTATAGAGCAGAGACCCACAGGTTAGCTTGGGGATCATAAGTAATATATTCTTGATGGCTAACTTACCCCCCTTCTCAGAAAAAATAATGCACCAAGAAATGATGTGAAAGCTCTAAAAATTAGGACTCCAGTTGCCTTGCCTCGTTACCCATTGTTAGGGGTTAAATGCCAAACCACCACTATTTCCTCCATTTGTGAATTGGAACCGATGATGCTGATTCATCTTGTAGAGCACCTTGCAGTGACAAGCACTAAGATAGAGTGATTATACTTAAATGTTTTTCCAACTTGAGAGAGATGAGCAGTTCCAGAAGTCAACTCCAGTCTGGAAACATTTAATTGTGACCATTATAAGCTGCTTATCTTGCAGTTGTATATAAAAGAAGAAAAAATGTTAGAAGATGCAAGGTATGTATTTAAACTGGCAGTGACAAAAACTAAGAGCTAACAATCTTCAAGTTACCGGGATTTTTGAAGATCACACTTTCAGGGGTGTAGGTTCTATCCGTGTTGGTCTAAAGACATAGGTAGACAAGGTTCTTTGGGTGAATCTGATCTCTTTATTAGTCCAACTTAAATAGTTTAAAAAAAAAATGTTAAGCAAGCTTACCCAAATTTTTTTGGGGAGAGGTAACCAGGGAAAACTTATGTAAATATTAATATTTACTAACCTTATTTTCATTGAAACAAATGCTATTTGGTTTGTACATGATGGGTCTAGAAAGTTAGTAGCTGCTAGACAGCTGGGGAAACCTTTGCTCTGTTCTTTTGTGTTGCTTGCTAAGTATATTTACAAATATCCTGAGACCACATAAGTGAAATTTAGCATTTTCTTTGCTGATTTTCCTCCCTGAGGTGGACACTAATTTCCCAGGGGACAGACGAGCTAATGTGCCATGGTAGAGGCAGTGATACTAACACTGACACCTGGAGTCTCTGCTGACCAGACTGATACATTTACAAAGCTCGATGTAATAGTTTTGTCTGGTCGATGTTGCATACTGAAGGGCGACTGGTTTTTGTTGTGTTGTTATTGACCTTTAATATTTTGATTGACTGTGATGACTAGAAAATGATATTTAGAGGTTTGTTTTTAGAAATTAGCTTGTAGGTAAAGTAAACATTGCATTAGAACAATGGTCTAGGGGAATGGCAAAGGTTAATCAATTTCTAAAACCCTGTTTGTCACAGTTTCATAGCCTTCAGGGCAGATAGGGCATCTGAGGCCAATAGACATAGACATCTTGGGAAATTTAAAAAAAGCCAAACTTTATTTTCATAATAAAGATAGGCCTGACTTCGGGGCTAAAGTGCCCACTTGCAAAAACCCTTGGGATTTCCAGTTTCAAATGAAATGACCAAATTAAGGTGTGTGCATGTGATAGGTTTATGAAGATAGGATTTTGGCTGACAAAACATAACATGGACAGCATGACAGCACCAAGGAAACTAATCAGTGATACCTGGAAATGAAAAGTCATTGGAGGTGAAAGAATACAAAAGGAGTTTTCAAAACGGCAAGTTGGCATCGGCCACCAAACTCCAAAGTTGCTGACATCGGACATTCAAGCAAAAAATCTCAAGGTGGTGTTTGTGTACTGGCCAGCTGCACCGCTTGCCTTGTATATATTCTGGACACTGAGGAGTTTGGGTAATGTATGTTGTAATCATCTTGCTTGCTTTGCCTGCATTACTCTTATTTCCTATCATTGTACATCAATAAAATGTACCTATTATCAGCTGGAGGAGTTGTGGTCATCTGAAGGTTGTGCTCTGCCAGAGCAGGGTATCGGGGCTGGGTTATAAATCCAGTGCCAACAGACTGAGCAAAAACAGACTTACCGTGCAATTCAGTCAACTAGAGACAATAGAACATATAACAGAATAGTTATTTGAAAGTTATATTGTACTTATTCATAACCAGATTGCTTTGTAATTCTTTGTGAGTTGATAATGGAGACATATACAAGGCTCTGGATAGTAGGGGTGTGCAAAGTGGGCCCTATTTGATTCAGATTCAGCCCAAATCGGGGACAGTGATTCGATGAATTGATTCACTGTCCCTGATTCGATGCTGATTCGGAGAATCACCGATTCAGCCATAGACACAGCTTTAAATATTTTTTCTACATACCTTCAGGTACCAGGCATGGCTTGTGAATGCTGCAGTGCTGGGGCAGATGGAGCATCTTGCATGGTGGGGCCACCTGCATGCTCAGTGGCGAACCTGGAAGTACTTCTGGTCCACTTCCAGGTCTGCCGGGGAGTGCGCTGGGGGGCCCCCTTGTGCTCCTCTAGCTCAGCAATCAGCCACAGGGAGACCCTGGGTGCCCCCCCAGACCCAGGAGGCACCAGTCACTGAGCCAGGAGTGGGGGAGGGGGCCCCCACGTGCTCCCTGGCAGACCCGGAAGTGGACTGGAAGTGCTTCTGGTCCACTTCTGGGAATGCTGCTGAGTACACTGGGGACCCCCCCGCGCTTCTGTGGGACACTTCATGTACCTCCCCATCGCAGCATTCACAAGCCACGCCTGGTACCTTGAGGTATGTAGAAAAAACATTTAAAGCTGTGTCTGAATCACTGATTCTTTCTGAATCTTTCCAAATCAGTTTGGAAAGACGATCCTTCGGGCACAAAGCAAGACGATCCCCAAGCGAGGTAAAAGAGGGAAAGGGGCCAGGAGGCTTCCCTGGCTGACCACAGAAATCCAGGGCAGCCTAAGGGCCAAAAGGGGAGCACATAAAAAGTGGAAACAGGGTGAGATTACTAAAGACGAATATACCTCCTCTGCTCGTGCTTGTAGGGAGGCAGTTAGACGGGCCAAAGCTACCATGGAGCTGAGGATGGCAACCCAGGAATTTCATTTGAAACTGGAAATCCCAAGGGTTTCCCAGGATGTCTCTCCCCCAGGAGAGAGTTCTTTTTTAAAAAAAAAAAAAGCATTCAGTGCACTGAAATAGTATGGGCATAAGGTATGAAATTCATTCCTATCATTTCTCTGTTTTAGGTTACAAATGATGCTCCAATTCAACCAAAAGTTCCTTGATGAGGGATTATTAGGTGAAATGTTGTGGCCTGTGGCATGCTCATCATAACAGTCCCTTCTGCTCTCTGAAGATCGACACACCTCATCAAATCATCCTTAGCAGTGACTGTAGTATTAGTGCAATAACTAGACCTTGTTGCATCTGCTCCTCTGAGACACTTTTTCAACATTCAGGGCCACTGAATAACTACTATCCTTATAATGGGCTGGTTCACAGGGACAGGAAAGAGGACTTGGAAGCTTCACTTGTCATGCCAGCATCAGGAATCACCTTCTCCACAATGCTAAATGGAGTACAGTATAACCTCATAAATCCAGATATCAAAAATCCAGAATTACCAAAAATCTGGCACTTCTGAAAACTACACTCCATCAAGGTGTAGCAGCATCCAGTCCCAGAACAGCAAAGGGGGAAGCTTGCACGTAGCGGCTGCTGCCGCCATCCACCACCCAGCGCCACCGCTCCGCATGCAGCCTCTGCTCCAGGACCAGCTGCCACTTCCCCCCCTCCACCAGCCACTGCTCTGGTTTCAAAAAATCCAGCATTTTCACATTTCCAGCAGGTGCTCAGTCTCGAGCATACTGGATTCATGAGGTTATACTGTACTTGGAAAGAAGAATGACTACTCCATTCCACATTCTCAGAGTATGTTATGTAGGGGGAATGTTTGGCCCCAGACCAAGCTGCCTTATTTGCTATGCACAGAAGCAAGTACCAACATGCAATCTGCTTATAGGTCAGCTCCTCACCTGGAGCAAGCTCTTGTAGCTCATATAATGCGATAAGCCTATGACTATACAAGTTAAGAAAGGAGCCCAAAGTAGCTCTTTTAAGCATTAGGAATCTTCCCCTAGCCAACAGGATTCCTTTAGTAAAAGCAAACTGAGCAGACCAGGAAGAACACAAAATCATCTTCATTCATTAAGTCTCCATTTTAAATTCTACATACCTACAACACGGAAAGAAAAAAAAAAAGAAAAGGTGCAGCTATCCAGTAGGGCTGTGCGACGCTTCAGTTCCTGATTTGATTCGGCAGAGATTCGGCCCAATTTGGTGACTGAATCTCTGAATCCAAATCAGGAGACCCTTTAATTTCATAGATTCATAGATGTTAGGGTCGGAAGGGACCTCAATAGATCATCGAGTCCGACCCCCTGCATAAGCAGGAAAGAGTGCTGGGTCTAGATGGCCCCAGCTAGATGCTCATCTAACCTCCTCTTGAAGACCCCCAGGGTAGGGGAGAGCACCACCTCCCTTGGGAGCCCGTTCCAGACCTTGGCCACTCGAACTGTGAAGAAGTTCTTCCTAATGTCCAATCTAAATCTGCTCTCTGCTAGCTTGTGGCCATTGTTTCTTGTAACCCCCAGGGGCGCCTTGGTGAATAAATACTCACCAATTCCCTTCTGTGCCCCTGTGATGAACTTATAGGCAGCCACAAGGTCGCCTCTCAAACTTCTCTTGCGGTGGCTGAAAAGGTCCAGTTTCTCTAGTCTCTCCTCGTAGGGCTTGGTCTGCAGGCCCTTAACCATACGAGTGGCCCTTCTCTGGACCCTCTCCAGGTTATCCGCATCCTTCTTGAAGTGTGGCGCCCAGAATTGCACGCAGTACTCCAACTGCGGTCTGACCAGTGCCCGATAGAGGGGAAGTATCACCTCCTTGGACCTATTCGTCATGCATCTGCTGATGCACGATAAAGTGCCATTGGCTTTTTTGATGGTTTCGTCACACTGCCGACTCATGTTCATCTTGGAGTCCACTAGGACTCCAAGATCCCTTTCCACCTCTGTGCCACCCAGCAGGTCATTTCCTAGGCTGTAGGTGTGCTGGACATTTTTCCAGTCCTCCGGGACTTGGCCCGTGCGCCACGAGTGTTCGAATATTCCCGCCAGTGACTCTGCAATGATGTCGGCCAGTGCCTTCAGCACCCTCGGATGGAGCTCATCCGGGCCTGCCGACTTAAAGGCATCCAGTTTTTCCAGTGACTCTGCACCATCTCAGGGTCTACGCATGGAAGTCTGGCGCCTTGCTGCTGCCTCTCTACAACCCCAGTGAGAGACTTGTCGTGCCTCTCGCTTAGGAACACTGAGGCAAAGAACTCGTTGAGTTCAGCCTTGTCCCCCCTGTCCATCACCAATTGTTTCTGCCCATTTAGCAGGGGTCCTATTCCTCCCTGGGTCTTCCTTTTACTCCCTATATATCTAAAAAACAATTTCTTGTTGTCTTTTACTTGGGTTGCCATCCTCAGCTCCATGGTAGCTTTGGCCCGTCTAACTGCCTCCCTACAAGCACGAGCAGAGGAGGTATATTCGTCTTTAGTGATCTCACCCTGTTTCCACTTTTTATGTGCTCCCCTTTTGGCCCTTAGGCTGCCCTGGATTTCTGTGGTCAGCCAGGGAAGCCTCCTGGCCCCTTTCCCTCTTTTACCTCGCTTGGGGATCGTCTTGCTTTGTGCCCGAAGGATCGTCTTTCCAAACTGATTTGGAAAGATTCAGAAAGAATCAGTGATTCAGACACAGCTTTAAATGTTTTTTCTACATACCTCAAGGTACCAGGCGTGGCTTGTGAATGCTGCGATGGGGAGGTACATGAAGTGTCCCACAGAAGCGCGGGGGGGTCCCCAGTGTACTCAGCAGCATTCCCAGAAGTGGACCAGAAGCACTTCCAGTCCACTTCCGGGTCTGCCAGGGAGCACGTGGGGGCCCCCTCCCCCACTCCTGGCTCAGTGACTGGTGCCTCCTGGGTCTGGGGGGGCACCCAGGGTCTCCCTGTGGCTGATTGCTGAGCTAGAGGAGCACAAGGGGGCCCCCCAGCGCACTCCCCGGCAGACCTGGAAGTGGACCAGAAGTACTTCCAGGTTCGCCACTGAGCATGCAGGTGGCCCCACCATGCAAGATGCTCCATCTGCCCCAGCACTGCAGCATTCACAAGCCATGCCTGGTACCTGAAGGTATGTAGAAAAAATATTTAAAGCTGTGTCTATGGCTGAATCGGTGATTCTCCGAATCAGCATCGAATCAGGGACAGTGAATCAATTCATCGAATCACTGTCCCCGATTTGGGCTGAATCTGAATCAAATAGGGCCCACTTTGCACACCCCTACTATCCAGAGCCTTGTATATGTCTCCATTATCAACTCACAAAGAATTACAAAGCAATCTGGTTATGAATAAGTACAATATAACTTTCAAATAACTATTCTGTTATATGTTCTATTGTCTCTAGTTGACTGAATTGCACGGTAAGTCTGTTTTTGCTCAGTCTGTTGGCACTGGATTTATAACCCAGCCCCGATACCCTGCTCTGGCAGAGCACAACCTTCAGATGACCACAACTCCTCCAGCTGATAATAGGTACATTTTATTGATGTACAATGATAGGAAATAAGAGTAATGCAGGCAAAGCAAGCAAGATGATTACAACATACATTACCCAAACTCCTCAGTGTCCAGAATATATACAAGGCAAGCGGTGCAGCTGGCCAGTACACAAACACCACCTTGAGATTTTTTGCTTGAATGTCCGATATCAGCAACTTTGGAGTTTGGTGGCCGATGCCAACTTGCCGTTTTGAAAACTCCTTTTGTATTCTTTCACCTCCAATGACTTTTCATTTCCAGGTATCACTGATTAGTTTCCTTGGTGCTGTCATGCTGTCCATGTTATGTTTTGTCAGCCAAAATCCTATCTTCATAAACCTATCACATACACACACCTTAATTTGGTCATTTCATTTCATGAAATTTCTCTCTCATTGTTGAATCTCAGGTACCATTACCAAAAAAAATGGTAAAAGATATTTTCTCTTCAGGAGTCTGTCAAGAAATTGTGCAAGCAGTAGCCAAATAACTAGGTCAAAACTAAACCTCATGACTTCAGGTTACTATAGCAGAGAGTTGATGTAATGTAGATCTTAAAATAAATAATGCTTTACCAGATGGTATTTGTATTGCAGATTTTTTTATGTACAGATGCTGAATATGCATGATATTGGCTTCAAATTTATGGAGAAATAGGGGTGTGTGTGTGTGTGTGTGTGTGTGTGTGTGTGTGTGTGTGTGTGTGTGTGTGTGTGTGTGTGAGAGAGAGATTTTCATTACTACTAATGAGATGGGAGTTCAGATTAGTCAGCCCCCCTTGGGAGTGCCCTACAGAAGGAGAGCCTAAAATAGTGTCCTGCTCTTAACAGTTGTTGATATTATGACAAGTGAGTGCTGTGCTCTTTATGCTCAGCATTCATATCCTATGAGTCTCTAATCAATTTTTACTGTAATCCTACATGATTTTAACTATTCAAAGTTGTCTCTAGTGGGTTATGGAATAGAGAAAATCCCACACAATTTACTGATTCGTTTTGATGCACTGGCTGGGGGAGTAGTTAGCTGATTGCACGATTTCACAATGATTACACACTTAATTTATACAACACAATTTTATTTTAAAACTCTTTGCTACGTATATAACACTGCTTAGCTTTAAGAAACATCACAAACATTAAAACACAATAATTACATATATCAGAAACAATGCTCCTAATGTACTTCCTTCCCAAACAATACTATAAGAATTAGTGTTACAAAAACAACTACAATTACAACTAAAAGTTAAATTTGAATCAATACTATTATTTTTCATATTATACTTACAATCCTAGAATTCCGAGAAGCCAAATACCAAAATATGGTTTCATTCCTCAGTAGTACGATTCAATGGGTTGGCCTCAGTAGTACGGTTCAATGGGCTCGCCTCAGCAATACAATTCAATAGGCCGGCCTCAGCAGTGATAGGACTAAGTCCCCTTCCTTCAGTCCCTTTCAGGTGCTCCGCGGCTTCAGCGTGAACTAAGAGATTCGTGTTCACGGAGAGGGTGGTTCAGGTGATCAGTCCGACCCGGGCTACACTTGTGATTCTTCCTTCGTTATTCTACAAGTATAGTCACCTCCAAATTGGGACAGTAAGTTACAGTTTTTATTGAGTGAGCTGCCGTCAGTGGGCTCTTCCTACTCAACCTGTCATTACCCCCAAATTTGGGCTCGGATCTTGCTCAACAGATTCTTTTGCCTTTGTTGAGCATTTTAAATTACCTTTGGGAAACTTCCATATCACTGCAAATGCCCTTTTCTTACCAATCTGGTCAAAAGGCCTTAGGGTTTGATCTCTCGGAACTCAGGATATTTGCTCTCTTTGTAAAAGACTTCTAAAGATAAAATTCAAATTAAGACTTTAAACAAAGTCTGGACCTTTTGCACGTAGTCCCAAAACAATGACTTAGATAAGGAGATAAATCTTATCTTCTTCCTGAAACTGGCTAATGGGCAACCTTTACAAACATTCAAACTATTTAATTCAATATGACAAAAGTAATGGCTTCTTTAATGCCTGTTAATCAAAGGAACTGAGAACTGACTGAGCAAGTGGACCACTATAACAGATAATTGATCTTAAATTATTACCCCTTTCTGTAGTGGTCTTTGTATGCTGTTGTTTACGATAGAGAAATTAAATGTGGTATCTCTATAACGTAGTGGCAACATACTGTAAAATAGCAGCTCAGAACCCAGTCTTGCAACCCCCAGGTGGGCAGCCACATCAGGCCTATATCACCATTTGGCTGAATCCCACTCAGTGCTAGACCCAAAGGAGTTACAAAGGTGGTTTTTTAAACACTTTTATGCTTCCTCAATTTTGGGATAGCTCAGGGGCCTTCTAGAGCTGCAGTGAGGTTTGAGGGCCTGAGAGGCTAGCTTGGCTGGTGTCTGACAGCCATTATCTTAAGGAGCTACTCTGGAGGGTCAAGAGCAGCTAGACTACAGCAACCCTGGACATACCTTCAAGGAACTGCTGAGGCAGTAAGTGAACAGACATGGGATCTTTCTTCTGTCTTTATATTAGAGCAGGACATAGATGAACTGGGCCCATTGCTGCTCATGGAATTATTTACCAGAGGGAGGTGGTCTTGGCTAAGGCAACCTTATAAAACTGAGCACTTGCTTTGCTGGTTTTCATGGGTATACTTGTGGCCTGATTTTAACTGCCACCAAAATCAATAGCATGAGAATTTTACCATCTGTCTTGTACTTTGTCTAAGCAGGAGTAAGAGGCTGAAATGGCAATACCTGAACATTACTTATTTTTGAGCTGCTGGAAAATCTAAAGGGGAAGAGAGATTTTTCCTTTGTGCTGCCCTACCACTAGATTTGTGTTTCACTTGAAACAATCTGGAATCACGGACAGTGCATGCCTTCATGTGGACTCCTCATGTAAAACGGTGGACTGTATGCAAGTGTCCTGTCTGTGCCATAAATGGTGCCCAGATTGCATCTCTTCTAGACCTGTTTTGGAGGACATTTTGGAGTTGTAGAAAAATAATGATTATAAAGGAGCACCCCCTTTCTGACTCGCTATCTATCATGTGACATTTTTGCTTTGCTTCAGACTATAATGTGTTTAGCACATATCTCCTGGAAGACATCAGGGTAAGTGTGGGGAAAAACGATCATTCTTCCTGTTCCATAAACCTCTCAGTTTATTTCATTTATATTATTATGTCAGACATTATAGTACAATATACAACACATACCATATAATATACATTATTATATAGGGCGTATTGCATGGCTTTTCCTTCTGGTTGCGGCAAGTAAGATATAATAGATGGTTTATACTGACAGTTTAGACATCAAAATAAAAATAAGGTTTGGCAAGCATCACTGCATCACTCACTAACAGATTCAGTGGCCATTTAACAAGCAAAATTAATTGGATTGAGATGATGAGAATAAACTACCCACAATACTGCAACAGTGATGCTGAGGCTGAGTATAACCTACATTAGGGGTAGGCAACGTTTTTTGGCTGAAGTGCTGAAAAAAACACGTCTAGCTTGGAAGGTGCTGGAGTGCCTACATGCTGGAGCCCGGAGCAGCTGTTTGCAGCCTCCCGGTTGTAGCTGGCCAAGAAGCCCGGTCTGCTTGCAGCAGGGCTTGCAACCTCCCAGCTGCTGGCTGGGAGCAGCCTGGGCTCCGTGGCTGGCAGCAGCTGCTTAGAGCCTGGGCTGGCAGTGGTGTGCCGAGCAAAATGGCCTTGCGTGCCATGCTCAGCACGCGTGCCGGGGGTTATTGACCCCTAACCTACAGCTTCCAAGTTCAGCTCCACTTGTGCTGAAAGATATAGTTCAAATATGTAAATGCAGAAAAGTTGTGCCACTCCCATCTGATCACTTGCTAGAGAGGCTGCTGTGCAGTTCACAGTTCTGTTGCTGTTGAAATTGCTGAAGTGGTAGCATGGAAAAGCATTAACTGCCCCATTCTTCTCAACCAGGGTCCCAGGAATCCACAATTCCATTGCTGTGAAATTTCAGTTTTTCAAGAGATGACTAAATTCAGCATTGACATTAAATTTACTATTTTGGTGCAAACCAGTACTTTATTTTTCATTTCTCCCTGGCTACAGCTTTCTACACAAGAGGAAATTAAGTGTGTGCTCCTTGAAGTGCTCCAAGGAGTGCAAGGGAGAGCCAAAGGTAGTGACTAATTTGTAGCTATGGAGTATGCATGTGCGTGGGAGTCATGAGAGCAGACTGACCACCTGGTGTGCTCAGAGAAGAGGAGATAGGATGGTGAGCATCTGAAGCTAGATGTCTGTTTCTCCTCTGCCACATGCTGCAGAAGGAGGAGATCCCATGAAAAAGTTAACTGGACAGCAGCATGAGTAGAGTCTCTGAGGGTGGAGTTCAAATACCTGAAAAGATTAGTGGAGGAAAATCTACTAGTCATCGCTATATTTTCTGTTCTGAGCCATAAATGTGAGAAAACAGCAATGATGAGTACCTGTATTTGGTGGCAGTAACTACATTTCTAGGGAAGGAGAACTTGGGAGTTTGTTACTGAGAAGTACACTGGGTTCTGACTATGCAGTATGGGAGAGTTTTAGTAGATGTATAGATAATTGTGACTGCTACAGTGCTGGGGTGGCTGGAGCATCCCAGAGCAGTGTGGAGGGCTCTCCAGCATGCTTGGCAGTGAACCTGGAAGTGGACCAAAAGTACTTCCAGTCCATTTCCGGGTCTGCCGGGGAGTGCGCTGGGATGGCTCCCCTGTGCCCTGGGATGGCTCCCCTGTGCCCCCCTGGCCCAGTGATCAGCTGCAGAGGGACCCTGGGTGCCCCCCAAGACCCAAAAGGCACCAGTTGCCAAGCAGGGGAGGCTCAGGGGGGCCCTTCAGCATACTCCCTGGTGGACCCAGAAGTGCTTCTGGTCCACTTCTGGGTCTGCTGCCAAGCACGCTGGGGAGCCCCCTGCGCTTCTGTGGGACGCTCCATGTGCCCCAGCATTGCAGCGTTCAGAGCCCCTGCTACCTAGAGGTATGTAGAAAAAACATTTAGAGCTGTCTCTATGTCTGAATTGCCAAATCTTTCCAAATCTCTCTGAATCAATTCAGAGGGTTCCAAATGGAGAGATTAAACGGTCCTCTGATGCAATTCGAATTCAGAGATTTGGCCACCAAATCAGGCCGAATCTCTGCCGAATCGAATCAGGGACTGAAGCTTTGCACAGGCCTAGTAACCAGTTCTAATATAAAGCAACACATCAAGCCAAAATAATGCCAGTATGCTGACACTGAGCATCTTTTTATGGATTCCCCAATGTCTTAAATTCCTTTCTTCCTATAACAATAACTACTCTATAAACCAAATTGAACACCTAGTGCTTAGATCAGTCTGTGTAGATCTTTGAAACTGGGCAATCTCTGCAGAAGATTTTTTTCCCCTAGACCGTGGTATACTGTAGGGTTAGGCTTCCATAGGCCAACAGTAGACTTTTAGGAAAGAGGAAACCCAGAGTTGGAGAGATTTAAGAGCTTGTGGAAACCAGTTTGAATTTATCTTAAAAAATATAATCCAAGGTTGTCACTGGTGTCACTATAACCATTAGCAAAACATTTGTGAGGATCCTAGTTTGAAGTTTCGTAGGAAAAACACACAAAAATTCTGAGCACTGATTTTGTCATTTTTGTGTATGCTTATCATGTAAGTAGCATACAGATATAACAGGAAAGGTTTTGTAAGTGAAAGTAATTATAAATATACACTGGATTTGACCAAGGCATTATATTAGCCAGGGAGTTGGCTTTGTAAGCTTGAGCTTTGAAAAGAAATCTGGAGTAAAGTTTGAAGTGTGTATAGCCAAAAACCATAAAACCTATTCTGATTAAAGTGGAAAGTTTGCCTAAATGAAAACTGCAGGAAGAGGATCTGTTCATTCAAATAAAGGTTCTGTTTATGATGTATGCTGCTTGTGACCTTATTAATTGGAGATCTTTAAATACAATTTTTAAGGCATTACCTTCTAGATACAGAGAGTGGGCCTTGTTTTTATAGTTTAATTTGGTGCAAAGAGGCATAAGATTTTTATGTCTGTGCTTAACTGGAAATATAGGGTCTTACTCTCCTTAGTTATATACGTACAACCTAGTACGTTGTTAGTTCCATTGCAGATGCATTGGTATAACAATGAGAATCTAATCTGTGTAAAATTCCATTTTAAAAAATGGATAGTTAAGGAGATTATTTTGAAAGTAATTGCATGCAATTTGAGTAAATGTCATGTATTAAATTCAGATTTGCAGTTTATAAGTGCAATTTTTAGAATGATACCATTACTAACTCTATAGCTAGATTATGGTTTTTTTTTTCTTCTTTTAATGCTGGATTTGTGTGAGTTGATTTTTTTTTTTCTACTTTAAATCACTATAATAGCTGTCGTTTTTGAATATAGATGTTTGGCCTATAATACTAGATTAATTTTCTGATGTAGAAACGGTAGAGAAAGCGCACTCATATCTGGATTTTAATCCCATTAGAGAAAATGAAATATTGAGAGCAACATTAAAGTTTGTTTTCAAAGTGACCTACAAAAAGGATGTATTAAACAATGGTGCTATGTATTTTTTTTTTTTTAGGGGTTTTGTTTTAAAAAAAATCTAATTCTGAATCTGATTACCTTACCCTAAATGTATTGGAGATGCCAAGTGAGATGTCCTCTTTTATAGCCATGGACATTTTTATCCTGGGAGCCTGAGCTGTTGCACTTTTTCTTGAAGGCCTGGTTTATTTGACCTTCAACCTTTTGTAGGGATTCTATTAATAGAAAACAAATTTACAGCCTGTTTCTCAGTTACATGAGCTCTTTTGCTATTGCTATTGCCTTTGCTATACTGGCAACATAACTGCACCTTAAATTGGGGATTAATTATTTACATCCTAAATACCACAACAAACCCAAAGAATCTCTCTGATTAAAAAGTCCTCTCATTTAATTGCTTAGTCTCCTGACTCCTGTAAAAAGTCATATATATTTCTACTCATTAGAGAATATTTGTTCTAAACACACTTTTAAATCCAGAATGTAAAGTCCTACACATCTAGTTACATTCTAACGTGTTCCTATCAGGTCTTCAGTTAAACCTGGGTGCTGGCCTCCTTCATTTAGCAGACACAGCTGGAAATGGGCTAATCTCTTATGCTTCAGAGGAAATTATGTGCGTGTGGGTGAGGGGGCAGGTGTAGGTGGAGAATTGCAGAAGCTAAATTATGCTTTGGGGGGGAAAAATTATTGCTGCCCCTAGAGGCTACTGGCTGAAGGCCCGAAGCATGAAATCTGATTATAATCAAATTGTCTTAACACAGAGCTGCAAGTTTGAGGAACATATCGAGAGTCATGTAAAGAATTCTCTTTGCCTTGGGGCCCATGGAAGAACAGAATGAGTGGACAGGCTCAGTTTCACATATTTCAAGGCCAGAAAAGATCCCATTAACTAATCAGCCAATAACATGCATCAAAGTATGTCTTTTAGGAAGATGTCTAAGGCCACATTCAAAACAGGCTGGAAGTTTTAGGAGCATGTCGAATGTAATGTTGGGAGAATCTAAAACAGAACTTAAGTAGAGTTAAAACTGTAGTCCAAAAAAAACATGTTCCATGATCACTAGGGGTACACTGATAGAGATTTTTTTGGGCCGATACTGATGGCTGATTTTTAACAAGCCATATTGGCCGATACTGATCCAATTCCGATATGCAGCTGGGCAGCTTGGGGAGCAGCGTCCAGCTGGTCTTTTGTGGGGGAAGGGGCAAGGGGGGAGGGAAGGGGTGTGTGGGGGAGGGCAGATGGAGGCCCCTGGGGTGAGGGAGGGAGTGGGGCTGGGACTGCACAGCTGGGGTGGTGCATGGGATGAAGTCATGAGCAGCTTGTCTGGTGGGGGGTGGCTCCCACTGTTGCGTGTACCCCAGGAAGGCATGCTGCACACTGGGACTGGGGCAGCACCAGGCTCTTCCTGGCAGAGACTGGGCCAGGCTTCACTTGGGGTGGGTGGTGGTGCTGAGAAGGGGGTTATGAGGGGGCTGCAGCTACCCCAAAATTCACCATAGCTCCCCATCCTCCCTCCCGGAGACACCTTTGTCTGCCTTGAGCACAGTCCCAAGCCCAGCCCAGCCCCCTACCGGGAAGAGCCTGATGCCACCCCAGCCCCAGCCTGCAGCAGTAGCCTACCTTTGCCTTGCACACTGATCCAGAAGCACACGCCCCCCTATACTGCCCCAGGGTGCACGCAGTGATGGAGCCACGTCCTCCCCCACCGCATTTCTTGGATGAGCCATTTGCGGCTCCGTCCTGTAGCCCACCCATCTGTGCAGCGCTTGCCACAGCCCCACTCCCTCCCATACCATGGGGGACTCAATCTGTCCCTTCAACATGCCCCTTCCCTCACAACAGACTTATTAGCCGTACCCTGCTACTCTCCAAGCTGTCGGGCTGTGCTGCTGGCTGACTGTGTGCTAGGCTGCAGCTGTAAATGCACGGGGCATTTATCAGCCACATCAGCCAAAAAAAAGCCAATTGCCGATACAGTCAATTTTCCTTATATTGGTGCCGATCCGATATAGGACTGGTGTATCGGTGCATCTCGAATGGTCATCTAATCCTCAAGATGCCAAAGCTCAGTAGATGCCTGAAGTTCTTCCTTCTGCCTATATCCAGAACTGCCATGGTCTGAGCAGCCTGGTGCATGCAACCTGCCTCATCCCACTGAGACCCAGAAATTAGACAGAATACTGCTCAAGTCCCCTTAGGGGCCTGATCCAGTAAACATGTTATGTCTAACAGCATTCAGCTCAGCACAAAAATACAGTAGCCACAGACACTTTGATTCAAAAGTCTGAGGGGCAGTGGTGGAAGAATAGGTTGGGGTACCTGTCTTCTACATAGTAGCCTCTTGGCTTGAGCACTCAGAGAGTGGGAAAGCTGCTTTCTAGGTCATCTTCAGCTTGAAGAGATTCAAACCCACATTTTCCTACTTCTAAGGAGACAACTCTAAATGCTAGGTTGGGTCGGGGTACCTACTAACCTTGCTGTTGAAGGTTGGCAGCTGGGTAGGAAAGAATGCAAGAGTTAGGAGGCCAAAAGAAAAAGCATGATTTTATAGGTTAATACTTGGGGGACTTGCCTTGGACTGGAGAATCTTGAGTTCTGGTCCCTTCTCCCATAGTTATTTATGGTTTTTAATCAATTACTTTTTAATATAAAATACATAAACAATCCACGGAGCAGAGAATGGGATTCAGGGCTAGACTTTGCAGCTGCGTACACTAACTACTAGGCTAGAGTCAGACTTTTATTTATCTTCCTTTTGGCTCTAGGAGTTTTGCATATTCTTGGCTGCACTCCTTGCCTTCAAACATATCATAGGAGGCCTAGGTGTTTAACCCTGGGTTCTGGACTTAACGCAACCAACCAAGTGCTCCAAAGTTAGGTGTTGTGGTTTTTAGCTTTAAGGGACCCAAATCCTTCTTGGGATCTGGCCCTCACTCTCATCTTAAATATTCCAAGTGATGATTAGTCCATCTTTTGCCCCTTTTTGTTTAAAGAAGTAAGACTGGTAATTCACGGTGATTTTTGCAGCCCAGTTTTGGACTTATTTGGAGCAGGTAAATCATAGGGAAGCCAAAAAGGAAGACATCTGGGTTGACTGAGGCCCAGGCAAGGATACTAAAGAAAGGTAATGTAAAAAAGAGCTAGTTCATGGAAATGCTTTTGAAGAAAAATCAATAAGGTAGTTCTGAGGCTGTGTGAAAGTTCAAAATCACAATTTGGAAAATAAGCCAGGATTTGAGAATACAAACAAATATCCAGATGTGGGATGCTGACCTATCCTTCAATAGGAAGTATTAAACATCCTAATGAATTAATTATATTTATTCAGTAAAGGTCAGAACAATTTTTCCCCAAAATGCTTTTTGTTATTTTCTAGTCATAGTCGCTGCTGCTCTTGATTTAGGGCATTTCTGGCAAAATTCAGAAGGACCATGGACCACATAAATGCAATAGATTCTTGAAACAAATTGTACAGTAGCTGGGACTGCTGCAGGAATGGGAGGAAGGCTGAATACTGTGCAGAGTTTAGCACATTGGCTCATGAAACACTGGAGCCATTGTTTCTGTATGCAATGAAAAGCTGTTCAAAAACCCAGTCTCAATATAATGCCAAAAATCTGTGCTTGTCATTTCTTGTTTACTTGCCATAAAACTGCTGCATTACTCTTCCATCTCTACAATTAATCATTTGTAAAATAGGGTTCTTAACAGGAGAATGTCAAATCCAGACTTTTCTGCTTGTTTCCTTTAAAAAAAAAAAAAATGCTTGTCTTTGTTTTCTCCCATTCTTTGCCTTTGTTGAGTAGTTCCATTTGTATTGGTCACTGCTCAGAACTGGGAGATAATGATTGACGCTGTGACAGGCTTTCCTAGATGTGTTAATGGCTGCTTTGTGTTTGTACATTCAAAAAAATACGTATTTATATTTTGTGCATATACTATCATTATTTGGATGGTTTTTCCAATTCCTTTTCTCAAGCTTGTGCGGTTATAGTTATGCAGTTAGCTGCCAATTTACAGCATGGGAAAAACAAAACCCCATTAGGATCTATATCTCCTTTTTGTCAAATCCAGATGCATATAACTTCTTGATGGTTTGTACAGAATTTAGCTAAGGAAAAACTGAGGTTTAGAGGCAGCTTCCTTTCCCATGAAGCACTTTTTTTTCTTATCAGTGTTGTTTTTTAATGGGTTTAAAGGACTGTAGAGCCAGATCATCAGATGATCTAAATAGATATATATCCCATGACTTCAGTGGAGTTTTGATAATTTATATTAGTTAAGGATCTTGTTCCCTGGTTAAATATTTTCCAGATACATAATACTGTTTTACTGGGTAGGAGATGCACTGCATGGAAGCAATTCATACCAGGATAATTCCAAACATCTTACCATTTATTCAGATAAATGGCTTTTTTTCTACTATTAAAGTTCTGATGAACTGTTAACATTATGAGGCCCATGAAAAAAGGTAAAGAAATATACAGTGCAAGTGTATTGTAATTTGTCTTGGTGTTCAAGTACACTGTCACGCAATCAGATATTAGAGTACCAAACAAAATTCACTGCACACATACCTAAAAAAAGACAGTATAAAATGGTGAAAAAAGCAGTTGCAGCCTAACTAACACACAGTCGTTACTGGCTAATGACTAGTAATTCTTGCAACAAAAAAGAATAGCAAGGGAATAACAAATTGCTGTCTTTACCATCCCCTTTGATGAATCTGTCACACCTCACCTTATGTATTAATGTGACAGATGTGCTGTTGTGTGAATAGCCTCACTAATATGCAGAGATACAGAACCTTATGACAAATAAACTCTCACTGGTTTATAACATTTAGCTATTTTTTATGTTATATGGTTGTGAGGTTCAATTAACTAACTTGATCAAAGTGGTAGAAAGTGGACTTGGATCAGAGCTAAAGTTTCACTAGTTATAGTAACAAATCCTTTTTGATGACTAGCTGACTGACCAAATACATCAGCTAGAAGGATACTGAATGGGGTTCTCTGGAAAAAGTAATCATCTGAATTAATGAGAAATCAGAATTATACAGGCCCCAACAAATTAACTTGGGATTCAGCAGTCTGAATTAAAAATGTTCAAATATGGAAGCCAGGAAAAAAAAAAATTTGGCTCAAGGTCAAGCACTGTTAGAGTGCTACTTCTCTCTATGAGGGTTTACACTAGGGCTGTGTGAAGCTTTAGGTGGTGATTCAATTTAGAGGAGATTTGTCCTGATTTGGTGGCCGAATCTCCACATCTCTGAATTGAATCAGGGGACCAATTTAAAGGTCCGAATCGATTCAAAGCTCTAGGGGCAACTTGGATCGGGACAGTGATTCGAATCACTATACCCCGAATCAGCTGAATCCGAATCCAAAGCGAATACTAGCTGCTTTGCACAGGCCTAGTTTACATTGCACAAATCTGGTGCCTATAGCAAATTACCATACACATAGAGAGACAGACAGAGAGAACATGTGAGCAAGTGAGCTGAGTACTGGCTACCAAGAGGCACCTGAGACCCTTGGGTATTGCAGTCCAGGAAAAACGGAACCTTACTGGAGTTGGGAGAGAAGCCTCTCTCACCCGCTAGGTGAAGAAAACTTTGGTGAACTTTATTTAATTCAGTTAACGTTACACCCCAGTGCTCTTTCCTACCCAGGGCAGGTGCTCGGACAGAAACCCCCTGCAGTCCCCCACTAGAATCCCCCATCTACTTTTTATTTTCTCAGGTAGTCAGGTCTAGCACAGTGCTAACTTTTTAATTCAACTGTTACATAGCATTAAGTTAATACAACACAAAAGTCTTGTTACATCTACACAGTTGCTTTTACCGGCCAATATATTAATCTCATAAAAAAATGAAATATTGGTTTGACAAAAACTATTTCCTGTAAAACAACACTGACTGACATTAATTATACTGTTAGCCTTTACTTCTCTGTCCAATTAATCCCATATCAAGTTTTCCATTATTTTGTCCAGGACTGAAATCCTGCTAGCCAGACTATTGTTACTTGTGTCAACCCCATTGCCATACCACTTTTGGGGATATTGGCATTTTGACACTCAGTTTTCTGGATTTTTTCATTATTCCTAGACTGAATACAAGTTAATAGTAAGGACCCTGCTTTGTCTTGATAAAAATCTTTAAAACTCTTGGAATTATCTTAGCTAGTTGATTTAAAGATATTTATCCCTGATAGAGAGTATTCCTACTTGCCTATTAATGGATTGGAAAGTACTACATCATTTTCATTTTTTTGTTTTTCAAAGTACAGAGCAGAAATATGTATTGAACACGTTTGCCTTTTTTGCATTATTATTAATAATGTTACTATATCTAATGAAGGCCCTAGCCTATTGCTATGTTCATTGTTTCTAATATACTTTAAATAACCTTCTCTCTTTTTTTGTCCTTATTCCTCCCAGCCCTTAAGTATTTTGGTGATATCATTAGCTTTCTTTATCAATTTTATATTTTTCATAAATAGAATTTGGTTGAGCTATTTTTTGTGAAAATATTTTCTTGAAAAATGATTAGTCAAAATTGTTACTGTTGAAAGGAAAATAGCTCAATTAAAAAAAATTTCCCAGTTCAAAATATTGAAATGGTTTTGGAATGGTCGGTTCCATTTTGACACTTTAAAAAAAAAATAAAAAACTTGGATTTTTTGTTTTGGAACAACTGTATATATACTAAAAAGGATTAAAGAAAATTCAAAGAAAAAAGATCAATCAAAGTCTTTCATATAAGTCTTTTTTTCCTTTCAGTATGTCTGTTCAAGAACATCTTTTTCACCTGCCTTTGTAGATGAGAAAAACCTGCAAACACTCATTTTTTTGTAGCATGGGAAAAATTTCCTATGGCTTCTCATTTCACTGCTTGCCATCCGTTTCCTTTTATCCATTTGTTCTATGCTGCTTTTTAGCATTCACCTGAAACTCAAGATTCTTAATTTTTCTTCACCTTGTGGACCATTGTATATGGCTAGGTCCTGCACCACCAAAAATAATGTGAATTTTGCCATTGATACAAATGGCATTTGTGTGATCATACTAATATGCCACTGTGGGAAACTGTTGGTATGGCTCTTCATTTCAAATGGCAGTCTTTGACACACCATCATGATACTGGCTACATAGACATAAATAATGCTTTATCTCCGTTTCATAAATTCAAAGATAAACTTCAGTTATATTGTTTAGTAGCTCATTATCCTTAATTCCCAATTTATGCATTAAGAGAGTCATTCCATCTTCAGAATTATAAAGTATGTATGCAGGACTTTAGGGGAGGGCGCAAATATATTATAGAATTCTGATCTAATGTAGCTTCACCTTTCCTATCTGCTTCTAAATCGTCATGCCTTATACTTTTTATTTCAGACCACGTTATTATGCTCATTTGGTTTTAGGCAGCAAATAAAAAGGAACAACCATGGAGGAAGTAATGTATGACTTAGCAACGACTAGATTGCTAGCTTTAATTCAGGCGATCTGACTTCACTTCTGAAGGCTGCCAACACTCCCTTTAAAACAGATGCTCATGCAACAATAATTCTGCAGCATTAGAGGGGGCAAAAGATGATTTTCAGTAACTGTTGATTCAAAGAAAGTAGAAGAGCTGTTCCCCTTTTAGCTGCAGGGAAAGTGCTCTATTGGTGTTTAGCACATTCTTATTAAAGGATAACAAGATATGGTACTTCTGTTAACCTGAGAGGTACTAGGACAAATTTCTGTCTGCTGTTGTCCAGCTGTACTTATTGGAATTATACTAAGAATACACTTGGTATCTAAGTTTGGTGGGAAACCACATATTGTTCAATTAATCTCCACATAGCAGATGATCAATATTATGTATAATCAGTTACAGAACAGATGACGTATAACCATTTATATCCAATTACATTACAGGCGGTATGACTAGTAAATTATTCCACGAGGGTGTCATATTGAATGTAATAGTTTAAATGTTTATAATAGTTGCCCATTAGTCAGTTTAGGAAGAAGACAAGATTTATCTTCTTATCTAGGCCATTGTTTTGGTCTATGTGAGGAAGGTCCTGACTTTGCTCAAAGTCTTAACTCTTGAATTTTATCTTTAGGAGGCCTTTAACAAAGTTAACCTAAAAATGACCCTTAAGCAAACATCCCAAATTCCGAGAAATCAAACCCTAGGAGCCTTTTAAAAGATTGGAAATAAAAGTCAATTCAGTGATATGGAAATTCCTCAAAGTAATTAAAATGGTCAACAAAAGAAACTAATTACCAAGCAAAAGAATCTGTTAAGAAAGATCTGAGCCCAAATTTGGGAGTAGTGACAGGTTTGGGTAGGAGGGGCCCAAGACAGCAACTCACTCAATAAAAACTGTAACCTACTGTCCCAATTTGGAGGTAACCTCACTTGCAGAACAACGAAGGAAGAATCACAAGTGTAGGCCGGATCAGACTGATCACCTGAACCACCCTCTCCGTGAACACGAATCTCTTAGTTCACGCTAAAGCCGCGGAGCACCCGAAAGGGACTGAAGGAAGGGGACTTAGTCCTATCAGTATTGAGGCCAGCCCATTGAATCGTATTGCTGAGGCGAGCCCATTGAACCGTACTGCTGAGGCCAACCCATTAAATTGTACTACTGAGGAATGAAACCATATCTAGGAGTTTGGCTTCTCAGAATTCTAGGATTGTAAGTATATTATGAAAATAATAGTATTGAGTCAAATTTAACTTTGAGTTGTAATTGTAGTTGTCTTTGTAATACTAATTCTTATAGCATTGTTTGGGAAGGAAGTGCATTCGGAGCATTGTTTCTGATATATGTAATTATTGTGTTCTTAATGTTTGTGGTATTTCTTAAAGCTAAGCAGTGTTATATGCGTAGCAAAGAATTTTAAAATAAAATTGTGTTGTATGAATTAAGTGTGTAATCATTGTGAAATCGTGCAATCAACTAGATATTCCCCCAGCCAGTGCATCAAATGAATCAGTAAGTTGTGTGGGATTTTCTCTATTCCATAACCCACTAGAGACAGAGGGAAATTGTGTCTGGCTACTGAATATCTAGTTAAACATTGATCTGATTTTTGTTTTTAAATCACTCTTGCCTGCCTTGGGATACAGCGGGGTGGGGAGGGGGAAATCACACTAGAGGAGAATTCTGAAACAATAGTTGTAATGATTTGCTGCAGACCAGACACAATCCACAAATCAAGTCAGTTTTTTTATTTGCCGTGGTAACAATCATTTGCAACCTGAACTTAGTTAATTCTTAGGTTGATTATCCTCAAGCCAGAACAGAATAAAGCTTACTCTTGTGTAGGTGTACTGGAGCTGTGGTACCAGCAAAAGTAAAAGGTAGCATACACTTGCTTTGGAATGGTTGACTAAGGTAAAAAGAAAAAAAATATCCTTCTAAATAGATTTCCCATAATGGTGAATCTAGGCAATGATGCTGCATTGCTTTTTGTTATTCTCACACATTGAATTAATGCATCTGGGAGAGCTTAAGACATGAAATGTAACATAACATTGGCCTCTCTGCCCACTTTTCCTCAAATAAACATGCCTCAGAGAGGAGAAGGGATGAATCCCTGGAAGCAGTGTACCCTCGAGTGTTAATTATTCTATGCACCAGCTCCAATACTGGCCTCTGAACAAAAACAAACAAGACTTTAAAAGCCTCAGCTTGCTCTGGGACTTCACACTACAGTGGGGGTTGGGCTCTGAAAGCAAATTAGCAGTGAACCAGTACACACTTGCATGTGGTAAAAATTAAACATTATTCAAAGTATGTTTAGTGAGTGGAATTGAAAAAACATGTTCCGTTATTCCACAAGGACTGATAAAGTAGGATTTTTACCTCTAAGTAGAAGTGACACTTATGCGGGCCGACCGGGGGCGAGCCAGGGCCCGTCTTTGCGCATGCGGGCTGTGGCCAGCAGCCCGGGCACGCGGGGCTGGAGAAGACGGTGGCAAGCTAGAATTGATTACAGACGCGTAGTGGTTGATTAAAAGATTGTTTACTTACACCAAAAGATGGTAGTGGTGTAGGCTGGACAGCTTTCCAGGCACAGCTCTGCTTGAATCCCCGTTGGAGGATTACAACAAGTCAGCTCTTTTCCCTGGAGTTGTCGAGGCTCCGTGGATTCAGTTCCCCCGGAGTTGTTGAGACTCCGTGGGTTCGGTTCCCTCTGGAGTGGCTGAATCTCCGTGGGTTCGTACGGCACTAATCTTCCCTGGAGTTATTAAAGCTCCGCGGGCTTGGTTCGGTTCCCTCTACCACGGAGTTGTTAAGGCTCCAAGGATCCGGCTTGGGTTTATAGGATAGGGATACTGTCACCGCGGAGTCCTTGCTGAGGGCCGTGATCTCCTTGAGGCCCTCTCACCGCGCTACTCCGGCCCGAGGGCACCCTCCATTCTCGCCCGCCACGTCTTGATCGAATATGTAATAGGGAGGCTGCCTTGTGTTTCCTCGGGCCTGTCAGCTCCTGGACCCCTCGTGGGTCTCCCCGTACAATGGGTGCTATCCAAGCGCCCTAGCCTTATGGGCTATGCGTGGCTCCTACCAGCCCCTAATACCACGCCCCAAGCCTCGCAGATGTAATGGACGTTGTTCGGTCTATACTCCCGCTTCCCGGGCCTCCTCTCTAATGTGGCCCAGCCTCTTGCTGGGACTCTCGCCTGGCCCACTCTGGGCCTCCCCTGCTGGTGTAGTTCCGCTCAGGGACTCTCTAGCGGGCCTCCGGTCCTATGGGCCAACCACACGGATACCCTCCCTGACTCTGGCTCCCCGCGCTGCTACTCCCTGTCTTCTCAGGGGCAACCGCAACGCCCTGCCTTGGTCTGAGGGGGATTGCCGCACTAGCCTGCGGCCGGGCTCGCTATGCCCGTGCGCCCACACTGGGCTACTCAACAAAGCACAATGGCGTTCCCCCCCTCTCTGGGGCTCGCCGTGCCCACACTGGGCTACTCAGTAATGCACAATGGCGTTCCCCCTCTCCAGGGCTCGCCGCGCCCACACTGGGCTACTCAATACTGTACAAGGGCGTTCCCCCCTCTCTGGGGCTTGCCGTGCCCACACTGGGCTACTCAATAATGCACAATGGCGTTCCCCCTCTCTGGGGCTCGCCGCGCCCACACTGGGCTACTCAGTAATACCGCCCCTTTCCTGGGGCCGGGGGGCTATGTTCCCCCACACGCACAATCCGGGGTCTAGGTCCCCGTCCGCAACCTACGGGTTGCGCCTGCGACCCACTGGCCGCGCTCCTCGCCGCCAGCTGCTCACGCACTGGCGTGCAAGTAATTGAGGCCTCCTCCAACCCCTATAGCCTTGCCCAAGCCTCCGGGTGTAATAACCCAACGCAAAACCACAAGCCCCTAGGCTGTAACACAAATGCAAGCTGCATGGCTAAACTCTAGTGCCCATCCTCTCAGGGCTATCATGAGCTGTACTTGCCACATCCTCACTCTCAGAGCTCCTGCCTCCCAGGCTGCTGGCAGAGAACTCCCAGCCTGGCCTCAGCCCTGAGCTTTACAGGCAGCTGGTTCCCCTTGGTTGCTCCGGCAACCCACAGCTGCGCTCATTACCTGAGCCAGCCTCAGCTGGGCTCGTTATGTCAGGCCAGGGCGCGCTCACTCGCTCCCTGGCAGTTTCTCCACTCTAGGAGCAGGGGTACCGAGGTGCCCTGCGACAGATACGTCTAGGATTGCGCTTGGCAACGGGGAAAGGCCAAAGGCTATTTAGACCTCTGTTGCCTGCTTAAGAGAGGTGCGTTGGGTCCGTAAGGGTCCACATCGCTTAGAGATCTTCACACAGCGCAAAGTCTCCTCCTCCTCCTCCTGGCGAGTTTTCTCTCTCTCCAGGTTTCCTCTCTCTCCGGCTTGGGCGGAAACCACCCAAGCCTTCTGTACGGCTAGCAAGCCAATAGCTAGCCGCCACGTGTGCCTAATTTAAAACTAGCCAATAATGGGGCTCGAATTATAATACGAATGGCGGGAACTCTTTGCAACGAGCACTTCTCCTCTGCAGCAGAGAAATGCACCCTGCAAAGAAAGCTACAAATTGGCGGGAAATTCCCCGTTGCACTGGAGTTCTCTCCCGCAGCAGAGAACTCCACTGTGCAAGGAAGCTGCAATTTTAGCGGTAACATAATTTAGCGTTGCCGAAGCACACACAAACAAAAACTCACAACTTTGGGTTGTGACAACACTAACACACAAATGTAAATCAACATCTGATGAAGTGACGCAGGCTCACAAAACCTTATACAGCTCTGATTTAGTTAGTCTATAAGGTGCATTTCTACCCAGCCTTCTCCCTGACTTCTGCAGGGACAAGGTAAAGACCATCAGTTGAATTCACTATGCAGTGAAGGGTGGGTAAACTAACCAGCAGGGCTGAAGTGCTAGACTTTAGAAAGACTAACTTCAGTGTGCTCAGGAGATTAGTTAGTGGGGCGTTAAAGCTCAAGAGCATAGGCGAAATAGGGGTCCAGGCTGTGGAAAAAGGGTTACTTACCAAGGAGGAGTATACATCCCTGGCTCGTTTTTGCAGGGAATAAGTCAGGAAGGCCAAAGCAGGATTAGAATTTAGGCTGGTGACAAAAATTAAGGACAACAAAAAGTCCTTCTTCAGGTATATAGGGAGCAAAAGGAAGGTGCAGACTAGCATAGGACCCCTACAAGACAAACTAGGGCAATTGGTGACAGAGAAGGGGGACAAAGCTGAGCTCTTCAATGAGTTCTTTGCATTTGTATTCCTAGACGCAGACCAAGAAAAATCTCCCAATTGGATCATAGACAGAAACAGGAGGGACACCAGCTCACCAACTGTTAGCGCAGACTTAGTGAAGGGGCACTTGGAGGGGTTGAATATGTTCAAATCAGCGGACCTGGATGAACTTCATCCAAGGGTGCTGAAGGAATTAGCCAGTGTCATAGCAGAGCCACTGGCACGGCTCTTCAAGCACTCATGGTGCTCCGGTCAGGTCCCAGAGAACTGGAAAAGGGCCAATGTGGTCCCTATTTTCAAGAAGGGGAGGAAGGAGGAACAGGGAAACTATAGGCCAGTTAATCTCATCTCTATCCTTGGGAAAACTCTGGAAAAAAATCACTAAGGATCACATTTGTGGGCACCTAGCAGGGGAAATAAAGCTGAAAGGAAATCAGCACAGATTCATTGCAGGTAGATCCTGCCTGACTAATTTTGTTTCTTTTTATGACCAGGTCACAAAATGCTTAGACGCATGAGTTGAGGTAGATGTCATCTAGAAGCCTTCAACTGTCAGTATGTCATTCTGTTCTTGTAAATAAACTGGTAGGCTGTGATGTAGAGGATTACATGGTCAGGTGGGTGGCAAATTGCCTTAGGGGTTGCACCCAAAGAGTGGTGGTGGACGGATCGGTGTCGACCTGGAAAGATGCAGGCAGTGGAGTCCTGCAAGGCTCAGTCCTTGGATCGGTGCTATTCAATTTCTTCATCAGTTATTTGGATAAGGGCGTGGAGAGCACCCTGTCCAAGTTCACAGATAATACCAAATTATGGGGCAAAGTTAACACATCAGAGGGTAGGGAATGGATCCAGGTGGATCTAGACAGGTTGTAAAAATGGGCAGAATGAAATAGGATGCCATTCAACAAAGACAAGTGCAAAGTGCTGCACCTGGGCAAAAAGAACCACCAACATACTTACAGGCTGGGGGAGGACCTTCTCAGTAGCACAGCAGCAGAAAGGGATCTTGGAGTCATAGTTGACTCCAAGATGAGCATGAGTCATCAATGTGACAAAGTGATCAACAAGGCTAACCAGACTTTATCATGCATTAGCAGATGCATGACGATCAGGTCCACAGAGGTGATGCTTCCCCTCTATGCGGCACTGGTCAGGCCGCAGTTGGAGTACTGCATCCAGTTTTGGGCACCACACTTCAAGAGGGATGCAGAGAACCTTGAGAGGGTCCAGAGGAGGGCCACTCATATGGTCAGAGGCCTGCAGGCAAGGCCCTACAAGGAGAGACTGAGGGACCTAGATCTCTTCAGCCTTCGCAAGAGAAGGCTCAGAGGTGATCTTGTGGCTGCCTATAAATTCATCAGAGGAGGGCAGCAGGGAATAGGAGATGCTCTATTTACTAGGGCACCCCCTGGAGTAAGTAGGAACAATAGCCGCATATTGATGGAGAGCAGATTTAGATTGGACATTAGAAAGAACTTCTTCACAGTACAGGTTGCCAGAATCTGGAATGGGCTTCCAAGGGAGGTGGTGCTCTCCCCTACCCTGGGGGGTCTTCAAAAGTAGACTGGACAAGCACCTAGCTGAGGTCGTCTAACCCCAGTGCTCTTTCCTACACAGGGCAGGTGCTCATACTCAATGACCTATTGAGGACCCTAACATTTATGAATCTATAATATGGCCATCTACCATTCTTCCTAGTTTAATGGCATCCACCCAAATTCACAGCTGATGGAGGTCAGTGTCAGAGATTCCATCATTTTTGTTTCTGTGTAGAGTAGCTCAGTTTAACGAAGGAAAGTTGGGGATTGCAGAGAACAAAAAAATAAAGGGTTCATGGCATTAAGGCAGTGTTTCCTAAGATATTTAGATGTCTGACTCCCACTGACATGAGTGGAGATAGGCACTTCACTACCAAGGCTAATATAAAAAGTGTTATATTAAAAGGACAAAAAGAGATGCACACACTTCACAACCAGGTGATTTGGGCATGTACTTGGGTCACAGGAAGCTTCTACTGACCCTCCAAATTCAGCACAGTAAGGATTTAAACCATAGTCCAGTCCAGGTGAATGCTATGCTGATAAATTGGCTTTCCCTGATTGATCACTTGTAGTGAAAAATTAGCCAATATAATGGAGCAGCCCCTGCACGAGGTGCAAAATGACATTGGTAACAAACGTTTTTTTAAAAGACAAACTGACTGACTTGCTAAGTGACATACCAACCGTAGAAAATTCAGGGGGAAACAATTCACAAGGGAAGCAGAGAGGACACTAGAGCTACAAACAGAGGTCACATTTGTCCCAGGATAAACTCTAAAAAAAAGTTCACGGGATAAGAAGTAATAACAGTTTGTCTTGGGACATCACAAAGTGTAACTGAACTGCTGGCCTGGGATTGCATTATTGAATCAATGGCAGAAAAGCATCAATACATTTAGCAGCTCGCTAAATCCCAGTTGGAAGGGTGATATGTGTACATGCCAATCCTGGGACTTTTCTCTTCTAGGACAAAGACAGGCACAACTTGTCCTGAGACAAATACAGCATCTGCTCCTACCCTAAGTGAGCTCAGACTTCACCCTGCCTTTGGCAATCAAATGGAAAGAAAAGGAAGTTAGGGCCTTGTAGCCCTACATGTGGAAATGGTGGCTCCCATAGTAGTTGTTATCTGAAAGCTTCCAAATTTGTGGGGCAGAAAATGTGTTCCCCTCCAGACTGCAGATCAGTGCCTGAAGGACAAAAACCTTTGTTTTCTGACACAGACTTAATACAAATGGAAAAGTGATTGCCATGGGCCAATGACTGTGGTCTACTCAAACGGGTCTGAGGATAGAAGGTTTATGCTAATCCCCACATGGTCAAATGTGTGGCAATAATTCAGAATGGTGAAGGGAAAACTGTAGATGTGGATTATCTGGTCATTTGGCTAAAACAAGCCTAAAAGATAAACTCTTTAGTGCTGCTGGATCAATAAGATTTTTTTTTAACCTTCTGAAGTATTATAAACTGCATATTTACAAGGAGTTCAGCTGTTCCTATCACAGTGGCAAGCTTGCAATTCTAGAATATTTCGACACAGAGTGAACACCTGCATCAGACCTCTGAATCATTAGTACTTTCCAGAGGTTTTCAGTCTACCACTCAAGATTGCCATGGTAAGGGAAATTACCAAACCCTAGAAAATAAAGGGGACTTGAATTTGTGTTTGTAGCTGGGATTGATCTATTGTCTTTTGAGGAAGACCAAGAAGGTTCCATGACCCGGGTTCAGTTCCTGGGTCAATCACAGAATTATTTGAAGTGTCACTTATCTCTAAATCCCTCAATTTTTCTTCTGTAAAATGAGGATAATACTGTATAGAACAGCATGAACCTCTACTTGTAGCAGAAAGCCCCCTTTTCCTCTTGCCTGCATTTGCTCTCCCCTCTTTGGATATGTTTCTCTTCTTCTACCTTTTTTTCCTTCCTCTTTCTTTCACTATAAGATAAGGAATTGTGTTTTAAAGTTTGTATGTGTGTATTTTGTACTTCCCCTTGTATTTTGGTATTTTTATCTATTTGTGTGCTATGGCATTACTCTTGTAGCTTATATTTTATACTCTTCACCTTTTAACTAAATGTGTTTAGTTTCAGAAGTTATACATTGTAACAATGTTAACAAAGGTAGGAATCAAACTGCAGCTTCCCTGTATCAGGTGGGCCCCTGAAAGAGGAGTGAATCAGTGATTGAATGTGTAACACAGTAGCAGGCTTCAGTAACAAGTGTCAATTAACACCTACAAAAACCGCAGATCAACCAACAGAAGAAATCCATAGGAGACAATGTAGCAACCGGGAATTCTCTAAATGTCACTGTTCAAGGGTTAGAAGCCCCTGGTCTGAGTTAATCAACGGTAGGGACCAACTTTTGGGGCTGAATATCTCCAGATCGCCCACTCCCAGAGCCCTATTCATGACAGCGGTAAATTAATGAAAAGTCATCAAAGGACTCCCAAACCTGCACGTACATGTGGATGACCCCTGGGGCTGACAGATGCCATCCAGTAGTCACCAAGGGGGAAGTCCCACGAAGGTCAAAGACCCCTGGATTGGGCAAACCTGAAAACTGGGGAGTCACCAAAGTCTGCCAGGGACAGATAAAAAGCAGTGAAAAGTGACCCTCAGGGGCGCACTTTTGATCTCCAACTTGACCAGCACTCGACCTGCCCAGCCAGAAGGACCAGCCGGCGACCCCCTTCTGGAGGATAACACCATGCTGAAAGAAGCCTCGACTGGCCATCGACGGCAGACTCCAGCCCCTGTGGGATAGGTATACCCAACTCTTGTAACTCGCTACTGTGTATGTGCATGTGTGTGTGGGGACTAGCCGCAAGGTTTATGATTTGACTTCATTACACTGTTTCAATCCACCTAATAAACTAGAATTTTAAGGATCCCGAGTTGGACATTTGTAGCCAACATACCCAGGAACCTCTGGGTTTAAGTCCCAGCAGGAACATTGGTACATGCCAATTGAAATCCCCAACTTTGACTGTAGCTAACACTCATTGCCTGAGGAATGCAAACTCCCCCCTGCCCTGATACACTTCATAACCCCCCCCACACATACATGTGTTAAAACATGGGGCCAGAACTGCACACACTACTCTAGATGAGGCCTAACCAGTGCTGAGTAAAGCAGGATTATAACCTCCTGTGTCTGACACCTAATGCTTCTATTGATGCATCCCAAAACTGCATTCACCTTTTGAGTGGCTGCATCACATTGCAGACTCATGTTAGGACTCCCAGATCCTTCTCTGTAGTGCTGCCAGCCAGCCAGGTGTCACCCATTTTGCATTTTTATTTATGATTATTCTTCCCGAGGTGTAGCACCTTGTAGTGAATTTCGTCTTGCTAGCTTCAGCCCAGCCTTCCGAATCCTTCTGAATTGCAGTCTCATCCTTGAATATGTTTGTAATACTTCCCAGTTTGGTGTTGCTTGCGAAGTTGCTTAAGAAGCTCTTCCCTTGAGCATCCAAATCATCAGTAAACACATTGAACAGCACTGGGCCCAGGATAGACCTCCACTCAAAACCTCCTACTATTTGGACATGCATCCATTTATAATTACCCTTTGCTTGTGGCTATTGAGCCAGTTGTCTATTCACCTTATAGTAGGTTTGTCCAGCTCACATTTCTCCAATTTGATCAATGATGGAGAGGCAGGAGAAAATTTGGGTGGAGGCGGAGTAGGGGACGAAACTGTGAAGACCACTGAACAAATAACCTTTTTTCTCCCTGTTGAAGAAAGCTTCATTTCAACTTCAGGAAATAGATGTTCTAAAAGCCACAACAAAGCCACAAACATGCTCTTTGGCAGATTACTTTTAAAAATCTTTTTAATGAAGAAATAATTCCATTCCAAAATATAGACACACAATTAAATAGTTTAATCACTTCAAAATATAACATGTCCCCAGTAGGTTCCAACACACACACAAAACAATACTTAACAGCAATACAAAAAACCCATACAATAGTAGTTCTGTTACAATACCAATGAATAGTGTGAAATCTTTAGTGTCTCTGTCTCAAGTGGTGTCAAGTACAGTAGTTAAAAATGTCTTACAGTTAGTAGCCTCAAGATGTAACTCTTCATACATTTTTGGTTCAAAGGTAAAAATTACTTTTCCCTTCAGGACACAGTGGAGTGCTTGCTGTTTACGGCTCCTTCTGCTGAATTGAACCAATGTAATTGCAGCAACCTGAGGTTGCAATATTTACAAGGTCTATCTACAGTAATCGCCAAGACCAATAAGGATGGAAGAAGATGACTAAAAGTAAAGGCAGACACACCTGTGTTAAATAATGAGGCAACAATTTGGCTCATGCATATAAGAAAATACATATTATTATCACAACAAAGGCCACACCTTTTTATGCAGTTTAGTTAATGTTACTACTTACAGATAACCCATTGTCCACCTTCATTTTGAACATTCAAGAACCCTATTCATCTTCACACTCCTGTTTCCTGCTTCTCAATTTCCCTTCAGTAACAGTAAACCACTTGGGGAGTTTTGACTGCTGTGCTTGGCCATTTTGTAGTTACAAAATGGCAGTGCAGGGGACCATTTCTGTAACTTTGCTTAATGACAACAAAACACAATCAAAATAATCTTTAACAAGATGACAAAGAACAGCTGGGTTAAAATGTAGCCAGCTTGATGCTTCAAAAATGTTTAAAATAGAGATCTAGAGAGCCAAATAAGAAGTGCTTCATTTCAGAGTTCTGAAGTACAAGAAGTCACCTAGAACTGTGTTTGGGATTGCTTTGCTGACGCCAGCCCGAGAGAGAGGGGCTTGGCTTGTCAACACTTGTCATTACTATGGGTCCTGAAGCCCTTCCAATGGATTCATACTATTGCACCTATTTCAGACATGATGATGGTGTGTACACAAACATTAGACTTATGTAATGTAGTTATTACTCCAGGTACAATTAAACATGACATGGGTTGAATCAGTCAGCCATGACACATAGATGTGTTCTTGCTCAGTTTGTCTTTTTTCAGGAAATGCTTGACAGGAATCCTGAGCTGACAGCAATGTTTATAATTTCACTGCAATAATTTTAAATGTTGAGTGCTAGGCACTAGTGGAGTCTCACCCATTCCTGAGAGGAGTTTGTAGGAGAGGTATGCCATCAAAGGGTATGATGCCTACCTTTTCTGGTTGGCACATACCACAGAAGCAAAAACCAGTGATTGGGGAAAAAAAAGCAACCTAGAAAAAGACATCTGGTGGCAATAGTGTCTTTTGATTTGGGTGTCTGAGACCACACTCAGATATACAAGAAGTTGTGGACAAGACATCTGCATAAGCAATAATACGAAACTGAAAAATCGCAGTAGCTCTTTCATACAGATCCATCTTACCCAAAAGCAGTCCCATTGAAACAGCCATGAGACTAAAGACTGCCTACAGACTAACACCGATTTAATGTATTGAGACAAGCTATGTAGCAATCTCATTTTTAAGTGGTAGGAAACATCCCTAGATGCTACCACAGAACAGAAGTTAGACATGCATTGGGTTGTTTTAAATCAATACCTTATTACTCACTGTTAGTAGATTGTGCCAGATAAGGAATTTCTGTATGAAATTGTACTGTTTTCAGGGCCGCTAGACAGTGTAACTTTATTCAGAAGTAATATCTTATGTGTGAGATATTACTAGATACTTTGCTTCAATCCCTGCTCAAAACTATATGTTGGATAATAGCAATGGTAGGGCAAGCAGTTTATAGCTAGTACTTCCTTTTTATAATCCTGAATGATCAAAAAGCCTCATTTTCTCCTCGAATTCTCCAGGGCTAAGATAAAATGTTAAGAGTTACTTACAGGGACAAAACTCCAACTTTGTAACTCTGTGCTTGTTCTCTCAGAAACATCCACTGCTTTTCTTGTGCTTTTCCCTGACAGCTATGTCTCCATTCAGCTCTGAAAGAGAGTCTCACTACACGTTTCCAAGAGTGCATGCAGAACATCTGGTGGCTGGCTAAGGCAATACACATTTGGAAATAAAAGAAAACAGTTGCAAGCGCACTTTTAAGCCTGTACATTTAAAGCTGAAGGCCTCAAAATAACATGATGGGTTTGGAGAAAAAATGGGAAGAGCCAATCGGTTGAACACATGCTTACTAAAGCTAAAACATCAATGAAACAATACCATGGAAGATTATACATAACTTCAGTCAGTTCAGGGATCTTATGGCACCTGTGGTTTATAAACAGCTTTAGTAACGAGTATTTCAAAACATAGTTCACAGTTTTAAGAAGATCTGTGCTGATTTAAAAACTAGATTCTATATAATTTGAATGTTGCCATTTGTATATGATATTTATTTGGAAAAAATATTTACACTAACTTCTATGGCTGATTTTTAGATTATTTTGAAAGAAAACATTCCTAAGTTATACGTTAGCCCTAAATTAGAGAGGTTTTTTTTTTCTTTTACTGAGTTTTGTACAAGTCCTTTTACGTAAAGACTTGCAAACAAATTGCAGATAGACCCTGGTACTTTGCTTTTGGGCTACTAGATATATACACTCAGGAGTATAATCATTTATTGTTAAATGCATAATTGTAGCTTTTTATTTCTTCTGTGGAAAAAATGTGCAGTGTATAGTAAACTGTTCTACTAAAATCTCAAAGTATTCAGAAATCAAATTCCTATCTATAAACAGTATTAATATTGTCATTGTAAACGGAACAGGTTCAACATCATGTGCAAAGGGTTTACATGTTTAGTTAGTGCTGCTGTTGTTTTGTAACAGCAGTACACATTTCAGCCTGTGTTCTTCACCGGTAATGAGCCATGTTACAGAAGATGTAGCTAATAAGAGTTAGCTTTAAACAAAAGTCTTTTTCTCAAAACACACACCTACAGACTACAACTCTTAGAACAAAAGTACTGTGCTACAGTCCTCAGAACTTAGTTAGTCATTTGATTTTTTTGTCAAGAGACGCTGCACCTGTTGGTTCCATTCTTCCGTGAAGTTTGCAGCCAGGTTTTCATCATCATCATCTGTTCGAAGGCAGCTCTCCTCATCATCAGTTCGTACATAGCTTTCGTTGTCTGTCTGACTGCAGCTTGCCTGTGAAGCAACATATAGGACCATTTTTCAAAAGGAATGTTGTCTGCTTCCATTTCCTTCCTCACATAGCCTCCCAGAGATCGCTTCCCCCAATGTAAAGGAGGTGCAGACACAAATACATGCAGCCCCTCAGCTTGTTGCAACCTTTCTTGTGTAGAATTGAAGTGGACTGGAGAATCTCACATTGAATCTCCATGCTGGTGCATTTCTCTGTGTATGTAAAGCTGATCTGCAATGAAATGTAACCATCTCAAAAACAATGCTGGCCTTCATAACTCAAGCAGGATGCTTCTCTCTGACTCAGCTTCCTTGGTGATGCTTTTTCCTATTCTGCAGGATCAGTAACTTCTCACATTATGAGAATGGGAGGCTTCCTAGTTTTATTCAGTGATGGGAAAAATGGTAAGATATTTGGAAGTTTTCAGTGCTGCAGAGGAATACCTGAGGGCCTAGATTAAGGTAGCATTGTAGATGCTTTTGCATGACATATTGAACCTGGAGTTTTCCCCCTCCTATTTGCACCTCAACACCAAAAGTTCATGGGACCAATTTATCCGTTAGTGATAAGAAACCTCAAAACCTTTTGAAGTTTACTTTGAATAAACATCTAAAAAAGGATCTAACACTTCTCTGAATCATTTAAACCCACAGACGTTGCTGGAAATCTCATTTAAAAAAATCAGGGCAGGATTTGGCACTTGGCTTCAGATCTGGATAGTGACACAAAATTAAATAGAGGGGAATTGAAGAGGGAAGGCAATTACTTTATTTTTTTTAGCTTCTAAATGTTCAGTTTGCATTTGAGGTTGGTGTTTATTTGCTAATTTTAAGACTATATAAATATAGGCATCTTATAGCTCTTAACAGCATCATTATAAACCACAAGAGGCATATATATGAATGTTTTATGAGGCAACCAAGAACATTAAGATGCATTTATGATTTACTATGTAGCCTTGAACAAGTATTTGTGGGATGTGGAGGGGTCGGTCTAGATTTCCTGGATGTTTGTTTCTGTTGCACACCTAGCATTAGGATGAAGAGGTAGTTTTATACAAGAAATGTCAAATACCAATGAATCTTAGAATTCTATACAGAAGTATTGTGATAATGCCATAATCAATCACAAGCTGAGGCTCAAACAGTTTGTAATATTGTAAGAGCTTATTCACTGAAGCCTGGTGTGTATAATTTAATGCACAGGCTCTTTCCTGTTATTGCATGCATGCCTGTGTTTTTAATAACCCAAGTTTTCAATGTTAAAGTTGAAAAATAAAGCAATAAGGCTATCAAGTTGAAGTTGTTCCTCCCTGTTAATATGGTCTCATGGTACAGCTTAACAATTCTTACACTAAACACTAATAACAGGGAGCAATATGTTAAAAGAGTTATTTTGGAAAGGAAAAGCAAATGTAGATTGTAGAATGTAGTGGAAACTTTTGAGTCTATTTTACATTGTGAAGCTTAATATTCTATTTCATGCTATTTTTGTATTTCATGTGTATTTTTTTAAAGAAAAACATAAACCTTAAAGCATTTGGCCTTGGGATACTACAAGCTTTACCAATAGAACTTGATTGGCCATTTTCAATGTATCAATGCTGCAATAGCCAGAGTAGAGGAGAAAGAGAATTCTCTCCTGTTTACACATTAAAAATCAAAATCTCGAAGTGCACGCGCGCACGCGCACACACACGCACACACACACACACACAAAAACTTTCATAGCATCCTGGAAGAGGGATAACATAGGGAGAGGTGTGTAAGTGGAAATAAAAATAAATAGAGGTATGAAATGGATGTATTCCTTAAGAATCCCAGCTATATAAGGGGGAGAGGGACAGACAGAGTGACAGAGAGAGAGCTATACTTTTCTGTGCTAAAAATAGAACTGGAAATTTCCTGAGCAAAACATTTAAATTATTTACTTAGGCCTAAAAATCAATATGATTTTGCCATGGCATGAGAGGAAATAGGACCACGCTGATATACCACATTTTCTTGCCTACAACATACAGACAGTGATGACAGTGGTGGGTCTGGCACTCTGCTGTCCTTCCTCGTGCCCAAGAAGAACAGTGGTGGCATCTGCCATGAGATCCTGTCTAGTAAGGCACTGTACACATGGAAAAAGTACATCATGCTCATGCCCTCACCACCTGCCCTGGAGGCGGTGCCCAGTGGCAGCAATAACAGGGCAAGCCTGCCTGGCCAGGCACTAGGCTGGTGCAAAGTGTCCCGAATTGATTTGGCTCCTGCCAAATCATCTGAATCTCCGAATCACACAGGCCCCATCCCCTGCCTGCTCTCCCAGCCGCACCTCCCAGCTCTCTGAAAGAAAAAAGCCACACTTGCTGGCTGCTGCCAGGTGGGGAGGTGATCCCTGCTGCCCCCACTGCCCCATTCTGCATGCGGGGCTCTGCCACAAGCCCCCCAAGCCCCTGCCTGCACTCCCAGCCCTCCCTCCCCCACAGCTGCCCCGCTCTTCCAGCTCCCGGTCCTTAAAAAAAAAAAAGTCCTGACTCACCAGCTGCTGCCAGGTGGGAGGGCAATCCCCACTGCTCCCCACTTCCCAAGGCTGCTGCAGTGTGGGGCAGTGGGGAATGCCCCCCCACCCCCACCTGGCAGCAGCCAGTCAATGGGGGCTTTATTTTAAACAACTGGGAGCTGGGGTGGGTGGGGCAGCCATGGGGAGGCTGGAGGAGCAGGCGGGGGTTAGGGGCCTGGCAGGGGTCCCCCCATGGTCCCCCACCCCCTACTTACCAGCATGGAGTCTGGGTCTGCTGCTGCCAGCGGGAACTGCCTGAATTGCCAAAGCTCTCCAAATCTTTTCCAAATTGATTTGGAGAGCTTTGAATCAATTCAGACCTTTTAATTGGTCCCCTGATTCAATTCAGATTCAGAGATTTGGCTGCCAAAACAGGCCAAATCTCCTCCAAATTGAATCAGCATCCTACCTGGCACACTCTGAATAAGCTACCCGTTGCCAAACCTCCAGTGGCAACTGCTGCATGGGGCTCTGGCCACAGGCTCTTTTGCTTGCCACTCATTGGCAGCATGCCCTGTCTGCGAGGAGGAGGAGGAGATTCTCTTCCATGCCTTCCTGGACTGCTACCAGCTGCAGCTGCTCTTTGCTGCCCTCAGCACCCTCTTTCGCCCTCTTTTTTGGACAGACCTCTCTGAGACTACGTACATCTCTATCCTGTAACAAGTGGCCACAGGGAGCATCTCTGTCTGGCCAATTTCCTGCTGAGCTAGGGCAAGATGACAACTCTGAAAAGCCACAGAAATCGGCTTGCAGGGACTGGCTCCAATGACATCCTCCAACTCTTCCACTTCCTGGTCCAAGGGCCTGTTACATTTGAATTTCAACACTTCACCTTACAACAAAATGTGGGACAGTTAGTCTTATGATGGGCCACTGAGGGGGTACACTGAAAGATGGAAGATAGACAATTGGTCCTACATGTGTAACCCCATGAGGGTCACGCCACATAAAAGATAGGGCATTGTCTTTTTTTTTTAATGGTCTTGATCAGTAGTGCTCAAACTTCTGGCTCTGTGAGCTAGATGAGTGGCACAAGGCCAGTCCATGGGCCTGATTCCATGTATGGGGTTGGTCCATGGTTTCAATCTGGTGTGTTGGCCTGGGATGACCATGTGCATCACATCTGGCTGCACACCGGCTTAACCCCACAAACTGCAGAGTGATCCAGCATCTGGCTACAGAGTGACCCTACAGTGTGCTGGTACAATTTAGTGTACAGGGCTATGTCATCTGACCTGTGGGTCTCCTCATGGGTCTGAAAATTTGTCCGCACAGGTGCAGCAACTAATGATGCCACCGCTCCCTTGCTGCCAAATTTCCAGACTGAGGGGGAGATCCACAGGTCAGATGACATGGCCTCAAGAGCCAGATCTGGTCTACAAGCCAGAGGTTGAGCACCACTGGTCTTGATGTTCCAATAATCAAGCTAACTTTTCTTTGGGCAAATTTGCTGCCTGCTAGCTAATCCTGGTTTCTCTCCTCCTATTTTACAGCTTTGAGGCTCTCTGTAGCTCTTTTCAAATTCGTAGCTCTACCTATGGAGACCGATCTTTAGCACCAACAAGGGTTTCAGCTTTAGTTAAGCAGGAGAGGGAGGGTAAAAATCAGCTGAATATTAGGCTCTGCCTCTGCTCTATGCAGCCACAACTCTGGGAAAAACCCTTTTTCCTTCATTTTGCCTTCCAAAAACAAGGTCTGTATTATATTCCAGGGTGCTGTGTGTGAGAAAATATGGAAGCTTAAAAAGTTGTCATTTTTAATTGTATTTTATGGAAAGGCTCAGCTACAAAGTGCGGAGGAGGAAAAGGACCACTTGGAAGGGCAGGTACAGTCCCTTAAAACCCTCCTCGACGACAGCTCGGCTAAGGAAGCAGTGACAACTGCTGAGAAGGAGCAGTCACAGCTCCAAAGGCAAGTTCTAGAGCAGCGGATTCAGGCCCTGGAAGTAGAGAATAAAACCCTACAGGCAACCAGTAATCAGATGGCTGCAAAAGGCCAAGATTCTGGGGGGACAGGAGAGACAGAGGTAGCAAGTACAATGACCCAGACGGAAACAGGGCTAAAGGCCCAAGAAGGGGAGTGTGGGGAAGCAATGCACAAGGCACTGCAAGAGCAGAAGCAATCCCTAGAAACGGAGGTAAAGTCTAGGATTGAGGAGTGCGTAGAGCTGCAGGCTCAATGGCAAAGGGTAGAAAGAGAGAAAGACCAACTGGGGCAAAAGATATGGTCCCTGAAGGCCCTATTAAAGGAGAGCACAGCCAGGGAGCTGGCATTGCAAGAGAGAATTGAACAACAACCAGCACAGACTGCTCAAGTACAACACAAGAGACTAACCATGATAAGCAGACTGTTGGAGGAACATGCCTCCATGATTAAGGCAGGATGCGAGGAGCACCTTAAGGAGTCTAAAGGCTTGAAAGAGACCCTAATAGACACAGAGAAGCTAATAGAGACGGCACAGCCCCTGCTCCTAAAGGTCCTGAGAAATCAGGAACCACCTAGGACAAAAGGCTCAGAGAGTCCCAGAGGAGAAAAGGAAGGAGGAGCAAGGCAGCAGGGAAAGAGGATGAAAGAAGAGATCACCGCTACAATAATGGAGTATATGAATCAGAAATGGGGTCAGTGTGCGAGCCAGTACGCTCAAGAAATGAACTGCCTGAAGGAAAAACTAGATAAAGGTGCAGGCTTGTGTGATGTTAGGAGATTGACGGTATCAAGGCAAGGTGCAGCTTCCAAAGGAGAGGGAGCAGCAAAACCGCGAAATAAAAGAGTGGTCCAGAGGCCTGAGGGAGACCAGAGGAGCCGAACCCCCAGAGAAACTGAGGGGGGAGGAGAAGGACATCTCAAGCTCCACCCTAGGAAGGAAATATCCAGCCCTGCACAGAAACAGGGACCAAATCGAACTCAGGCTGCAGGCCCAACTGAAGAGGCAGAAGGACCATCAACAACTAAGGTAATTCAGGCGGAGAAAGAACAACAGGGAGGGAGACGCCCATGCGTCTACGTTAATAACCTCCCAGGGCAAGTCAACTGGTGGACCCTGAGGAAAATAGTTGAGGCCAGAATCAGGGGGGTTGCATTTGCAAAGGTATATACAGGGCCTGGCGGCAGATCTACAGGCCAAGGAAAAATAGAATTTTGGAGGGAGGAAGATGCCCGACGTGCATTGAAGATGCAGTGGGAGCTTTGGGGAAAGCTCAGAGATTGGCAAGAAACCCAGGAAAGGAGGGATGATTACAGGGAACACAGAGGAGGAGCCTTAAGACTGAGATGGAGAAAGGAAGACCAGATACCCCGAACAAGGGAAAACTGCTCCGCCAGGAAGAGTGTGGAGGCGGCAAAGGCAGAAAGGACAGAGGCCTAATTTGCACCCTATCAGGGAGGGGCTAGTGTGGGGGGACTACCTTTGGCAGGGTAACTCCCGAAAAATCCCGCACGGTGCACCCTGGGGAAAAGGTGAGGACGGGGCGCCTTAAAACCTCCGCCACTTGTATGAGAAACGCCAGGTGCTGGAAGAAAGGCCAAGAAGAGCCGCTGAGTCCAACTGAATCTGAAGAGTATGGAATGAAGATCTACCTCGGTGAGTCAGATCTTGGGGGGGGGGGGGGGGGAGGTGTGTCGCAGGGTACCTCGGTGCTCTGCTCCTAAAGAGTGGAAACTGCCAGGGAGAGCGAGCCCTGGCAGAACATAACAAGCACAGCTGTGGGTTGCCGGGGCAACTAATGTGAGTCAGCTGGCCCTCATAAAGCCCAGGGCTGAGGCCAGGCTGGCAGTTCTCTGCCAGCGGCCAGGGAGGCAGGAGCTCCTGGGGCTAGAATGCGAGCATTGCAAGAACCGCTCTAGCTGAGTGAAGGATGGCAGCTTTGAGAGGTTTGAGCATCATGGTTTAGCCAGACGGCTTTGAGTTGAGTTATAGCCAGGAGGCTCGAGTTTATGTTTGCTTCTGATATTACACCGGTGGTTTGGGTGAGGCTATAGGGGTTGGAGGAGGCCTCACAAAGGGCCCCACGGTGGTGTGGGGGCCCTAGCGCCAGTCAGGGCGCAGTATCCTCATAAAGGGGGGGAACCCCAGTGGTATGGGAACCCCGGCACCAGTGAGGGTGCAACTTGCGGGGTATGTAGACCCCAGCCCCAGAGAGGGGCAGCCTTGAGAAGCCCCAGTGTGGGCACGACGAGCCCCAGAGAGGGGGCCATATTATTAGGAAGCCCAGTGCGGGCGCAGTGAACCTCTGAAACAGGGCTAGTGCTGCGGAAAACCCCGGAGCAGGGTGGAGTGCTGCGGTGGCCCCTGGTGAGAGGGGGTAGTGGCACGGTGAGCCCTGGGAGAAGGGGGTAGCAGCGTGGTGGGCCTGAGAGTCGGGGGGGCGTTGCCGAGAAGTCCCCAGAGTGGGCACAGAGAGCCCCAGACGGGGGGCTGTATTTTAGAAGCCTGAGTACAGGCGACACTACAGGGAAAGCCCCAGAAGGGGGCACTATTGCAAAGGTCCCAGACAGGGGGCGACACTACAGAGAAGGCCCCAGAGAGGGGCAACGTTATAGGGAGGCCCCGAGTAGGCTCGGAGAGCCCAAGAGAGGGCAGCACAGAAGAGGAGGCCCCAGAGAGCGGGGCGAGAGTACATAGAGGAGGCCCGAGAGATGGGCCGTGCACATATAGAGAGACATACCAGCGTCTATCCCATCAGTGAGGCTTGGGGCGTGGTATTAGGGGTTGGTAGGAGCCATGCATAGCCCATAAGGCTAGGGGGCCTGGGGAGCACCCATCATACCGGGAGACCCCCAGGGGGTCTGGGAACACACGGGGACAGAGGTCCCAGCTAACCATGCCCAGGGAGTCGTAAAGCAGCCTCCCAACTTTATCTAACGATCAAAGACATGGCGGGCGAGAATTTGAGGGTGCCCTTGGGCTGACTTGGCACGGTGAGGGGGCCATAAGGAGATCACGGCCCTCCTGAAGGACCCCGCCGTGACAAAAGGAAATACTTGTTATGGTGTTTTACCCATCTACCCTGCACCAAATTTGAGGTAGCTTATCCTCCTTTGATTAGCAAGCATTTACTGAAGGTTAAGGGTGTGTATAGAGGCACTTATTGCAGAGTATCTGATGCACTGCAAATTCACACCCTAGTTTACCTCAAAGTAACTTGTTCATGTAGGCTGCTTATACATGTGATGGGGGTTTAGTCCCCTAAATTGAAATGGTGGGTTTTTAATTGTGATGATTAAAAACCCACCATTTCAATTTAGGGGCTTCCATCACCGTTATGGTGAGGAGCCCGATCCTTCTTTTCCCCTCGTGGAGCCTTCCCGCCTTTCCCACAGCCAGGGGGTGAGCTTCCAGTGAGCTGAGTGACCTCTGAGCTGTGGTGGGGCCCTGGTCCATGGTGGCAGTGCTCTCTAGAGCCGCATGGGTGAGTTGCTAGTGGGTGGGTGCTGCCTTCCCTTCACAGCAGCGGCGCTCCCTCCCCAACCCGGGGGGGGGGTTGAACTGTCAAAGGCCTGCAACATTACAAATAGCTATGCTGCAAACTAAACTACATGTGGATGTGGTTTAGTTTGCAATGTAGCAAACTCATTTAAATCATAAACCCCCCCTGCACATGTACAATTAAACAGCAAACATTTCCTCACATGGATAAGCACCCATAGTTCTATCCTCAGACAACTTTAGTTTGTTGCTCCATTAAAAAAATGTAAATATACTTTAATGTCACTTTTTTTAAAATGAAAACACAATTAAATTATATTTATATGTTACAGGAACCCACTTGCTCTCTTGAGAATGCATTTGTTACATTTATGCCATATGTTTCCAGGATCATTTCCAGAGAATTTCAATTGGCATTACTGTAAAACATAAATAGGCTACTCCAGTCAAAAGTAATAAAGTGTATGACTTCATAAGTCAGAAACAAATGAAACAATGGAACTGGTTGTCAACAATATCATCATACTCATGTACCATGCACTGTTCTGACTTTTCCTGTCCTTTTCCCTAATTAATTTCATTTTTATAAGAACAATTCCATTGGATGAATGTTGCTTTGAGGTAGAAGGGTCATTTGGTCTTGAATCTAACCTGAGGTGCTACAGTATTGACATTATTTCTAAATATCTCCTCCATACAACTGAATGGGTTTCCAAGCAGTGGGAATGCATGTTTCATAGCTGATATTACACAACTGTTGAGACCCAAATGGAAAAGTATACTGAAAATTACCTGAATACTTGTTTATTCTTAATAAAGATTCAAGTAAAAATAAGCCACTTGCTTTTGGGTAAGTGTCCTAGATAATCTCCTTTCAGTATGTTTCACAGGGGTAATTTAAATTCATAATACTATATATCAACATATGCACTATGTAAATAATTGTATGATTAAGCATACATGTCCCATGCACAATACACATCACTGAACTGTAACCTGTTTTCAATTTCTGCTTATTTGGTCCGTAATTGATTAATAGTGCTGAAATACATAGAGGGAAGAACTCCAGTTTCTGTAGCTGCCACTTTCAGGCTGCACTATAAGGCTCATCTTTTTAACAAGCCTGCTGAGAGAGTGAATACAGCCACTGTAATTAATTAAGTCAAAGCAAAACGGGGAGTTTTTGTATGCATTTATTTGGTGCCTAGGATATTTTGTAGTGTGGCTATTTGTTTTTCTTTCCATGTCATGTTTTAACTGCCAGAAATACTGACTGTAAGAAAGGCACTTAAAAAAATAAATAGCACATTTACCCCAATGACTGGAAACTGCTTTACAGGGGTCAAAATTTTAGCATCAGTTATATGCACGTAACTGTCAGTGAACTTAGTTAAAGCTGCACAGCAGTAGCCAAGAGATGCATTTGGCTATCAAATTTATGCATAAACAAGAAACCTTTTAATCAGTGACTAATTGCAGCCATGCCTAGAATGAACCATTTTGACGACTTAATTGTGTAAATTGGTTTACACAGGACAGAAAGAAAAAAGGAATCTCTATATATCATGTTACAGAGAGGTTTGAGTTCACATTGTTAATATCTGGGAAGGAAAACAAATAAGATAATTGTAATGGGTACTAGAAGTGGCATGGATAAGCTCTTTAGTTTTACCTGTCATCTGAAAATGGCACCCCCAAAATAGAGTGCTCCTTAACACCTTTCCAACACATCAGCTGAACTTAGCTCAGATGGCAGAGTTCCATATGCTGAATTATGATACTATCTGGCTGTATCCCTGCACTCAAAACTTTCAAAGTCCAAGGAATTGTAATAAGCATCTATTATAACAATTGCTATGTGTCATAATATGAATAGTTCCTCCTGAGAGGATTATAAAGAGAATGCAGTATAGGCCAACTAGCATTCTGGCACATAGCCCAGGTTCTGTAGTAAACCGAGGCTTCATATGCTATTGTACTGGAGCTCAAAGGAGTCAATGTGGATTCCACTGACTGTGATGGCAACTTATTAGCAGCTGGAAGTGATGGCATTTATTATATGAGTTCTGACTATATGTAGTTGGCACAAGTATGTTTCTGTAGTATGTGTTTCTTGTTGCTGTAGTATGTGTGTATCTTTCAGCCTTTAACATATCGGGAACTAAGGAATAGAAACATTAAGGGTAGGTTGTGACCGAGTTCCCCTCCAGGGGTGGATGTGAAGCCCCTGGAGTCCCTTCAGCCCTCACTTAGCACAGGCAATCATTCCTTCAGTCACTTGCCATGCCTTGATTTATTTTTCTTTTATATGAGGAGGACTGCCCCAGGGCTCCCCAAACTGCTCTCTCAAAATGACCACCAGCCATGGGCGACTGGTGCCACTTTAGTTGGGGGGGGGGCATGTGCCCCCTGCAATGACCAATCAGCAACCAGGGGAGGAGTCCCCCTGCAGCCAATCTCACTGACTGGGGGGAGGTCCCCCCACAGCAAAACTTACTGACTGGTGAGCAGCCACACTGCTCCCAGAAGTGGCCATGGCACTCCTGGAAGTGGCTACATCCAGCACTCCCACTCCCCAGCCGGTGCTCGCAAGGGGGGCACCGGTACTCCCGCTTTCCCCTTCTGGCCATCATCTAAGTGGGCAGTGCGGCCAGTCAAGGGGTGCACCAGTACTCTCAGGGCGTGCACGTGTACCCTCATGCACATGTACCCTATGTGTCGCCACTGCCACCAGTTGCCCGGCCTGTGGTCACTGCTTCATGGGCTAATTGCATGGCTCCATTCCTCCCCTACACCATGCCCCATGTCTTGCAGATGGCATCCTCATTGATGTTCTCTTCCACTTAGCCCCTCCTCTGGGGTTTCTGGACTCTCTCTGATCCCATACTTTCAGCCTCTCAATAGGCTCTTGGATCCCTCACTCTCAGCCCCTCCATCTGGGCTCCAGACCCCTTCCTGGGTCCCTGGGAACCTCCCCTTAGTTCCTCCCCAAACCTCCAGACTGCTTTAGGTATTACCCTTCATGATGACTTTCTGGAGCTGCAGCCACCCTGCTGAGGAGCTGAGCAGGCTCCAAGATGGTACTGCCAGGCTTCTCTCAGGGCCTAGGCTTATACCTGCTCTAAGCCCAGCCCTCCTCGTGAGTCAGGTGACTGTCTATCAGGCTTAGTCTCACCTGCTGGCTACCTGGGTCAGCTGATTCTCAATTAGCCTTGGCCCACACCTGTCAGTGGCTTCACAGGCTCCTTGCCCTCTTAAAGGGGCAGGCACCCCAAATGCCCTGCCACATATGTCTACACGATGGTGGCAATATGCCCTAGCAAGGAAGATCATGAGCACACTTTAGCACTTGCTCCATTTTGTACACTCCAAACTTGGCAATATCACAGTGAAGACACTCCAGGGAATCCTCCTATGTTTGCTTTACAGGGGCATGTCTAGATGAGAGTGCACATGCAGTTTGAGCATCTCAAAGCCGTTTGAGGCACCACAAACTGCAAGCGGCACATGTGCAACTGTTTGCTGCATTGCTAATTTGCAGTGCAGTGTCAAAACTTGACACCAGGATCTCCACCACAAAAAAAAGTGGTGCAGTGCATATGGCAGCAGTGTGTGCCACCGTAAATGGAGCCTAGCCATCTAGAGCCATGCTCTGGTTGCTGTCCAGCCTCCATGCAGCCAGATCAGTGCTGCCACTGCCCTGGAAGGCTCCCAGTCTCCCACCACCCCCACCCAGGGCACTTTGGTGTGTGCCAGAGCAAGTGAGCAGAGGCATGCCCTGGGGCACAAAGCAACAGTACAAATATATGCCACTGTTATTTGTGCCAGGGCAAATGCATGCCCCTGTATGTAGGGACATGTCCAAGACCTCTATCTATAGTTTGTGAGTGGGTGCTGAGGACAACCTTGGAGAAAACTCACTAGCTCATTTATGAGCTTGCAGCAGGTAGGCAGAACAAGAGGGGGGCTTGGGTTTACTGAGGAATGCCCATATTGGGTCATGTTGCTGCCATCACATAGACACATCCTGAGTGACTCACCTAAAGTCTATCAGGAAACCGAAGGCAGAGCTGGGTCTCCTGAGTCCCAGGCTAGTGCCCTAATCACTAAAGCCTCCTTCCTGTCTGCTGGGTAATTTATGCATCATCACTGGCTCTTAAGAAGCCCACTTTTCTAAGCTTCCTGCTTAATAGAATATGGGGGTAAGATAAAAGAGAGGGTGTGGAGATGATCTTCAGGACTTTGACTAAGCTTTTGGATGGCTCCAGGGGCAGATCCAGAAGGGATGCAGCAGCATGGCTGCACTCTATTTTAGCTGTGCTACACTTGAGCTCTTGGTGTAGGTCTGGCTGCAGTCTCCGCTTTCATGTAGCTTTGGAGTCCAGTGGGCAAGTGCTGCCACTGCTGTTCACATTCCCTCCTTTCCCTTGCTGTTAACTTCAGGGAGTAAGGGGTGGGGTGAATAGTGGCAGTGTTCAGCCCTTGGGCTTTGGAGCTGGGCAAATGTAGTGGCTCCAGCCAGGCCCTGCCCCAATCTGCTGGTGAGCTCATAATGCTCAGTGCTCACACAGAGCTCTGACAGGAGCCCTTACTGACTGAGCAGCAGAGATCCTGGTTTTCTCTGATAAAAAAATCCCCAATTTTCAGTTAAAAAAGTAACCCCAAATCCACATTTTCCATGGTTAAAATGAAGCACCACATATATATGTGCATGTATTTATTTATGTATTTATTAGCGGTGTTTCATTTTAATTAAAGAAAAATGTGGATTTTAGGTTACTTTTTTAAAACTGAAAATTTGGTTTTGTTTTTTTGTTTTTTTTAATCAGAGAAAACCAGGATCCCTGATCATTAGATATGACTTAGACAGAACTTATGTTTTAGATTCCTGGGCATAAGAAAGGGAAGAAACAGCACTGTCACACATGCAGATGACTCAGTGTATGTAAAATACATGTTACCAGGGCTTGATGAGAAAATTCTTCTCTATTAAGATAATACTTACTTGAGAAGAGAGTGATAGAAGAATATTGCACTCAACCTTGAAGACTGACCTGTAGATAACAAAGGGTATAAAACAAGAAGATGACCCATTAAGCCAGTGAGCAGCTAAGCCAGTGTATTATTCCAAAGCAAGTCATGCATGAGAACAGAAATAAAAAGACGAAATAATGAACAAAGTAAATAAAGTGAAGGAATACATACAGCATGAAACAAAAACAGCACCACAGCTGCTAAACATAAGCCAATAAGCACTGTTAGCATTTAGATTTGTGCTCTAAATGCATTCTTCCTTGTACAACTGTGTGTTTGCTACATGCTCCTGAGGAAACTGAAATAGAAGACTCTCTTGGGGTTCCTAGTTACTCTCTCATGTATCATGTCTTTCTGTTGCTGCCACAAAGCAGAAAAGCAGCTTCTTTGTCAACAGTCTGGTGTCACTCGGAACCTAGTGGCTCAGAGTTTTCTTTGAAAAAATTGTGTTTGATGGTAAAGTCACACTGGGGTTTTTGCAGTCATCTCTCATGCAACGAGACATCTACATGTTTGTCTATAAGTTCTGTTTTCACGTGCAGTAGAATGCTACCATTGAAATCTTTCTTCAATCAACAATGAACATTGTAAACTTAATGGTTTTCTTTCTATAAGATTATTTCAGTCAACAATTGTATTATGACAATAGCTGTACAACCATCAGTTGTTTTAGATTTAGCTGAATGGGAAATATGGATAAATATGATGAAGAAAGGCTCATTTGCAGTTCCAGTGACTGGATCCAAAGTGAACACATTCAAGCAGCCACTAGAATACTTGGAAAAAAAGTTTCCATTTTTACCATTTTTTCTCACTTTCCTAAATTAAGATAAAACAATGTATACATTTTTGCCGTTATAGGCTAGTTTGTGATATCAGATGGAAAGCATAAAATACCAAGAGTTAAGCCAAAAGCACAGGGAAAGAGCCAAAACCATAGCACAATTTTCATAGAGGTCATGACCTGGCTAACTTTCAGTCCTCCTAATAATTCTTACTCGTATTAGCACTAATGCCACCTCTTGGGTACATGGGCTAGGGACAGACGTTACACATAAACCCGTTTAAAGTGATGAGAAACTGGTTTAAACCTGTAACAGAACAGCCATTTAGGGTACATAAACAAGTTTGAAAATGTCTGAAACTGATTTGAAATAAACCTGGTTGAATGTAGTATCAGACTTAACTGATTTGGGTCAAACCAGTTTATGCAAAGTCTGTCCCAGACCCCTTCCTGGTTTAACTTAAACCAGAGCTCCCCAGCATCCCAGATGCTTTGCAGTCCTGGGCAGGGCTCTCACCTCCACACCAGAGCTGGCTCTGCCCCTCTGCTCCTTAGCTGGAGCTCCAGCAGAGACTTGCAGGCACGGCAGGGTTAGCCTGGCTTCCCCCTGCCCCATCCTCGACTCACCACAGGCTGCTCAAGCAGGGAATCCCTCCCTCCTCTGTCCCACAGCACGGACCATAGCCAGAATGTTGTATGCTAGCTAATGCTGAGAGGTGTCTGTGTAAGGCAGACACAGGACAAAGGCAGATAGGACAGTGTCTGCTTAGGGCTTTTTGGAGCTAATCAACAGGTCAGCTGTCTTTTCACTCAGTTTAACTGTTTTAAATCTTTTCTCTTTCGTTTTGTGCTCAGTGGAAGCAAGCTAAAGTGCCTGCAATATGATGTTGGGAAGAGTACCCCTTGGATAAAAACTTAGCTGTACTGAAGTCACTGGAAGTTTTCTGTTGAATTCAGTGGCAAATGGATTTCACCCATGTCTTTCTAGGGTATTGGGAAAAGAAAACAGAAAAAAAATCTGTTGTGGCTGAAGCTAGAACAATACTGAAACAAATTGTTGAAATATATACATCGTACCCTAATGGTCCTAGATTTGCAACATACAAGCACATTTAATATCATGCAATGGGTATTGTTATGAGTAATCCTACTGTAATTACTGAGTCTACTCATGTAAGGGTTGCTGAAGTATTGCTATACTGGTTCCAATCCTGCAACTGAGTCTGTGATGATAATGCTTGACAGATGTTACCATTAAGGTTTACCTGCCAAGTAATAAAATCATTGCTTTCCCTGTTCTGTTTTAGCAGTTGCATCTCATTTACTTAGTGTAAGCTTAACAGCATTTGCTATTGATCCTGGATAAGAACAGTGACACAATGTTGAGATCCTGCCCATTACTGCTTTACAGGGATATTGCATAGCAATGATGCTGCTGATGAAATGTCATTGAAGCCTCAGAGATCATCACAGTGATATGGCTTTCAAGAAGCCATCTCTTGTAAAAGTGACCATAACTTTCTAGAAGCTACCATAGTCTTGTATGATAGAGTTATGTTAAAATGATGGTGGCTACCTCAAACTCAGCATTGAGGGCACCCTTGATGCAAGTCTATGGACTTTTGAAACTCTTATTTTAATATATTTGTATCCAGATAACCAGAGGAAGATTAATATAATATAGGGGATGATCTGTTGTTCCATGCAAAAATGGAGACCATTAACTAGATAGGGTGCTTTGAGTTTTTCCATCAGTTGGTCTTTCTTAGGTTCTTGAAGCTTCAAGTGCTCTTTGCTAACATTCAGAGCATGTGGATGTGTTGAATCCTCAACATCAGGTCCTTATTTCTCCTGCTGAGCATTTAGACTTTTGAGATATTATGTGAGCCATTCATGTATCTTGCTTTTCAACCTAGATTCTGACACATACATTCCATTTAAAAGAATTGGCACAAGAGACTTCAGTCCCATAACACAGAGAGACCATCATAAGTGCTTTATATTATTGAAGAAACCTCAGCATTACATGCAATGTTGCCTGTTAAAGAACTGTTGGAACAGGTTGGTAGGAATAGACAATATGGTCATTAGAACTACAGTGGACCAGCTAATGGCCTTGTGAGTGTTAATAAGTCAGCCTTAAGCATGTTGATTGATAAGCTCTTGCTGTGTATTTACAAAGACTGTGTGTGAGGGTCTGGAGAACCCCACCTTCTTGGAATCTGAATGTCACAGCTTCACAGCTCCTGAAAAGAAACTGCATCACAGAGCCAAGCAGAGGAAAAGACCAGTGATTACAGATACTGGGTTAATACAAGACATTCTTATTTTTAACCGACAGTAAACAGTAGGAGGCGTACTGTAGCAGTATGGAGAAGCGTTTCCTTCTCTTACCTGGTAGGCTTCATCCTGAAGTTTTTGTTTCAGATATTCTTCCATCTTGAGCTCATTCTCCAGCTGACGAACAGAGTCATTTTCATAGTTCTCATCATCTGCTCTAACATAGGAATCTCCATCTTCTGTAACCCTAAAGGCAATAAATAGTCTCCTAAGATGATGACATTGTGATACCAGAACTTCTGTGGAAATCCTTTAGTAAAATCTGAGAAGTAAGTGGATGTTATGTCCTTAATCCGTACACCAGGTCTTCAAATTGTTTTGTCCTTGCAGCCTTCCCACAAATCCTGCCTCTTCAGTGATTCAGTATCCATGAAACAAACAAAAGGGCATTGCCCACTAAGGTTGAATTCAGGATACAATCCCATTCAAATCAACAAAGCAAAGATTCTCAACTTCCTTAAGAGTAAAACTAGGTTTTTGGACCTGATTCTAAGCTCAGTGGAGTCATTAGAAAGATACCCCTGAATTCCTTGTGCTTTGCATCAGACCCTACATTTGGATCTAGTCCTAAGTTTTTCAATTAAATAGACACTTTTGTTGACACTGAAATATTTGGCAAAACTATTTTAGTTAAGGTTTTGATGCAACAGTTTCCTCAAGTCCCGCACACACAAGAACATTTTAGGATTCCCCAAATGGACATGTTGATACAATTTTGTTGTGCAGAAATTTCCAAGGGTTTTATTTTAATTCCAGTAGAAACTGAAAACAAATTTCAGAACTTTAAAAATTATCAGGCAGAATTGTCATTCTTCAGCTAGCTCAACTTTGGTCATTAAAATCTGCCATCTTTTCTATGCTAAATATTCACAAGTAAAAAGGCTTCATTTTTGAATCCCTAGTCAAAATCTAGTAAACTTGCTTCTGATCTTGGGTTCATGAGAATTTCAGTTTGGAATCCAGAGTACCAAATCTGGATCGCCTTGACTTCTTTAGCCTACCAAGCTCATTTTACATATATAGAGCCTCCTGTATTTAAATTATACTATGAGAAGAGGAGTGAAAGAAAAGATTGCATGCATATTATTTACATAATTTCTATACAAAATGTAGTTAAAAAAACAAATAGAGAAACTACCCACATGTCACTGCGAATAGATCCTGTGGCAGCTGCACTATGAATGTATCCTGGCTTCCGAGCATTGATTTGTGCAAGGAAAGCTTTTTCAGAAGTTGGTGATGGAACAAGATCATCAAAATGTGTCCGTCCAAATTCAGAATCGACATTACTCTCAGTCTCACTGCCCACTTCTGGGAAACACAAAGGTGATTACAACTACATTCAATTTTTACAAGAACCAAGTCCACTAACCTGTTTCTCTAAACAAGTGTCAGCTTCTCTAATTCAGAATTCAAATATTTCCATAAATGTGAATAAGTCAGATGTTGTGTCACTGTTGCCTGAAGCATACTATATGATGTATTTCTAATTACAGAAATTAAGCAGATTTTTTTTTTGTGGTGGAACAGCACAATGCAGCCTTTATTTGTCTTAGCACGCATGCTACTAATTATAGGCATGCTATATAGCACAATTTACATATGCACCAAAAATGCTATTATACTAAACAGGTTTCCTAATATTTAATTGCACCTGAATGTTTATAGCTTTGAAAATTGCAATGCTCTTTTCATTACTATTTTTCATTTTTAATTTCCATTAAACAGAAAAAATATCCAGAACTACACTCTGATTTATCTTCCCACTTTTTTACATGCATGGAAGATTACTGTATTGTGCTCATGCCCTTAAGTGTCACTCACCTGAGTTTAGCTCTTTTACCAGAGAAGACATGGTATTGGTGATTGAATCAGCTGCCACCAGTAAGTCATTTCTTAAATTTCGCCTTGCACCTGAGACAGAAGAAAGTCACAACATAGTGCTAAAATTTTTCTTAAGACACAAGTTAGGAGTACAATGTAGTTTTAACCTTATACGAGGTTTCTAATATCATAACATCAAAATGTCAAAGTCCTTACAAAGGGTCTTGTGCAAGGCTTCATTTTCTTATGCTGTATGCAGTAGCAGCTTAACCTCATGATACATTTAGTCACCATTCTAAAAATGTGGACATTATTAATTACAGTCAAATGCACATTTGTGTCGTGATGACGGCTAAGATATTAAATCAGACCTGAACCTATTTGAAATGCATGGGGGAGGTGGATAGAAATTATTTCTCTACAAGTTCCCAGTTCTGTTTAATATCAGTATTATTGCCATATACACATCTTTACAATTTTGATAGATTTTGAACAAACACTCATACCAATGTGGATTTTCTTTTCTCATTTCTCCTCAGGCTCTTCTGGCATTTTCCACAATCTACTCCCATTTTTTTTAAAAAAACAACACCAACGTCTCCCTAAACAGCCCTGTTCTGCCATGACCTTGACTCCACCAGAAGAAGAGCTAGAAGTGGTCCCCTGCTGAATGTGTCAGCACTACTTGACACATCAGTCAGGAAAGATTATTAGAGGAAGGTGCAAATTTCCACCCCCAGGACTGTGACTGCTGGTGAACTGTAGTCCTAGTCTCTGCTATGTTACACCCCAAACACAAATCTTACTGTAATTAAGGCAATGATAAACGATGAATTAATTCTAAAACCCACAGTTATCCTCAGAATGGACGAGGCACAGAACTGGGAGAATTTGGCGTCTGAAAGTCTGATAAGATGACTGACCTTTACAGAGGTGTTGGTTGTCTTGGCTTATTTTTTTAAAAGAAACTCCCAAGTCATCAATTCAATTCAATTAAAATAAATAAGTAGTTCTTTTTATTGTTGCTATATCATAGTTAAAATACTTCTTGGAAGTAAATCAAAGGTACTGAGTCACATGCAGACCTCCTCTCTACAAGACAGGTGCATTATGCAATTACCTGGTTAATAGCACAATTAATTTAGACTGACTACACATGCAAATTAACAATGTCACGTTAAAAAGGTCCCACCACCTATACAGTTATTGCTGGAAAATGTGTAATAATGGAATAGCTGGTTTCTATCCAGCTTTAATTTGCACATGTAGCCTGTGCTTGTGCAGCTGATTGGAGCTCCCACCTGTGGGGACCCATGTGCACCCGAGGCTGGGAGGTCCTAGCTGATGCTGGCTCCCAGCTGTGGGGGTGCATCATACACCCCTGTGACTGGGAGCCATGTCAGCTAAGGGGGCTCCCAGCTGCAGGAACTTGCTTCTTGCTGGTGCAGGGGGAGCCTGGGATTGGGCTCTCCCTGATCCACCATTTAATGTAAATAAAACACGTGTGTGTATGTAAAAGCATTTGCTTGAGGCAATCCAAGTATTATTTATAGCAACTTTACTGAGTCCACTAAATTGTCTTGCTCTCTTCTAAGCTCTTCAGGAAATTGCTTTTGAACAAATGGTTGATGTCTATGTCGGTCTTTTCCTTTTCTCACAGAAAATACAGAAACCTGGTAACATGGGTGAGAGTAATCCTCTAGCTCAGGGTAGGTAATTATTTGGGCTGGAGGGCCACTTAATGAGTTTTGGGGGCTGCACATATAAAATTAATAGTGTTTAACAACAGCTATACTTAAAAATTATGGCATTTACAGTATAAACTTTATACTACTAGTGCCATAATCAGTTTTCTGCACATCACATTTCCACACACAATTCCAGAAAAAAGTTTCCAAATTACCAAGCAATATGACCAGTTTTTCACACACAAAACTCACATTTCCACACATTCCCAGAAAAGTTCCCAAATTACCACACAATTTTCCAAATATTATATTTTCATAAATATTTCCATAAAACAGTTCCCAAGTCACAACACACAACCATGTTGCTACAGTCTCCATGAAACTGTGTCCTCCCTGTGCTGTGGCGGTGCCCGGTGTCAGGTCCTGCCCATCGCCCCTGCACCTTCCTCTCTGGCTGCACTGCTATCGACTTGGTGCAGGGCACACTTCACACCCCGCTGCACACTGAGACCAGGCGGTGTTGGGCTATGCCATGGCCGTACCCACCTAGAGCACAGTGCAGTCATCGTGGACTCCCTGAAAGCAGCAAATCCACATGGGCACAAGACAAATAGCGGGGTCAGGGGCAGATGGTGCGGAGCAGCGTCCTGTTGTCACTGGCTCCACAGAAGAGCAGTCTGTGCCCACCTACTGTCCACAGTGCTCATGGGAGCTTGGGGAGGGGACCAGACAGGGTTGCAACACATTTCCCTGTGGGACATTTTTGGGCTGCTTTGCTAATTCTGCCCATGTACAAAAGGCCCCTTGACTCATACCACTGCTCTCTCTGCCACTGCACATGGCTGCTGCAGGCCATACCCAGAGTGCTCCTGCCCTCCTGTGGGCAAGGGCAAGGGGAAAGCTTTGAGCCCTGCTGCCCTCTGGTGGACAAGTGCAGGCATAGCAGTCAGAAAGGCAAGCATCGGTTCTGCATTCTTCATGTCGTTGCCACACTTAATCAAAATAACAAATTATTAACATGATAACAAACATGATATACATCTACCCAAAACTTATCCATGGGCCAGACAGAATCAACTGGCTGGTAGGCTATGGCCTGTGGGCCATATTTTGTCCACCCCTGCTCTAGCTGGACAGCACTGAATATATCAGAACTGGTTTTCCTATGGAAAAATCTTGATTGAATAGTGCTCAATCTGTTAGTCAAATACATGGATACAACTCTCACTGAAGTTAATGAAAGTTGCAGGTGAGTGCAGAACCAAGTCCGAGGGAGAAATTTTGTTCTCATTCATTTAGAATATAGCCAGTACAACTCCACGGATATTCTGACATCCACTGGTATGAAAGAGCAGAATTTGGCCCTTTGCATTCAAGGAAAAAAGAGGAAATCTCTCTACTATGAACATCTGGGAAGACTATAAATCAGTGAGTGGAGAGATATTTTCACATTTGCATTCAAGTTTAATGGATCATTGATTTACTTCTATATTCAGACATTCACTTAATCTGTAATCTTAGAAATTCAAAATGATCAGCCTTGGATGGTCTTCCAACTTTTTCCTATTTATTTGTCAAATTACAAAAAGTACAGAGCATCCCATAACAACGCTTTAATAAACACCATGAGAATGCAAAAATGTCCACTACTTCTTCAGTCTGCTTTTCCCCTGAGAACAACCACTCAACAACACAAAACCTATCTATCTAGCTTGCAATGACCAGGAACAAGTCTTTCTTCTGGGAGGGAGGTTGACATATTAATACTGCAGCCACCTGACATCAGATCCTCTTCATGGACTGAGACCTTGTTGTGGTGGAGAGACCTGTGTATCCTAATGACCCACAGAGCTATGTCGCCCAGTCTCTCGCTCCTGGTAGGAGCACCCATGATGAAAAGGCCTGAGGGGAGGTTCCAGGTAAACTACAGTCCAAACCTCAAGTTCTCAGTGGCAGATCAGTCAGAAGATGTCAGGATCTCAACAGCTGTCAAACAAAGTCACAGGCAGGTTTCTACCACAGGAAACAACATACTCTTCTGTACCAACCCCCAAAAACCCTGTGGTGATGAAAGGTTTTTTGGAGACAAAACTAGTGAATCTGGCAATCTCCAGCCACAAATCTGCATGCAGGTGGTGACAGCCTGATGATTGTCTTGAACCTGGGATGAGACAGGGGTGCAATTCGGCAGCTGCTACCATGACTGAGCAGTCCTGTTCAGGAACCCCTCTGCTCACCCCACATGGGGAAGGGGATAGAAAAGGTGCCCTAAATCTAGACTGTCTTATCTGCTCCTGGTTGGAAAACTGCATCAAGTGGGGTCACTCTCTCTATGGTCAAAAACATCATAAGATGAAAATGATTTTCACAACATGTCATGTTCACACCTTGAGAATGAATGACCAGAAATAACTACCTTTGTCTCTCGTAGAACTAGTTAGATACAACATTGACACTGTAGTTCTGAGTGAGACAAGATTCTGCAGATGAGGATCTGCTGAGAGATGCAGGTGGAAGCTACATTTTCTTCTGGAAGGAGAAACCGGCCCAGGACAGATGCATTCAAAGCATTGGCTTTGCCATTAAGAATCAGCTGGTCAGTCAACTTATGGAGCTCCCTGTGGGCATTAATGAGTATTTTATTATCCTCTGCCATAAGCTCAGCAACAACGGGCACACCACTGTCATCAGTGCATATACTCCAATGCTTGATGCTGACGATGCTGTTAAAGAACAGTTTTATTCCAATTTTGACCAGGTACTGACTAACATGCAAGGAGGACAAGATCAATCTCCTTTGTGACTTCAATGGCAGAGTTGGACATGACCTGAAACTCTGGAGTGGCATCATTGGGAAGGAACAAGTAGGGAAACCCAACTCCAATGACATCCTTTTCCTGAGCAAATGCATGGAGCATGCTATTGTCATCATGAACACCATCTTCAGAAAGACACATAGAAGACCCCCTGGAGACACCCTCATTTTAAGCACTGGCACCTCCTCAACTATGTTGGATTCAAGGGTCCAGATACTAGGGATGTACGAAGCTTCAGTCGCCAATTCAATTTAGAGGAAATTTGGCTCGATGCAGAAGACGAATCTCCAAATTTGAATCTCCAAATCGAATCGGAGATCCATTAAAAGGTCCAAATTGAATATGAAGCCTCTGAATTGATTTGGAGATATGGATAGGCTGGGGAAAGGCAGGCACAGCTGGGCGCCTGCAGGTTCTCCCCATGGCTGCCCTGCCCAGCCCTATCTCCTGCCTGGCCCCAGCCTCACAGCACTTTAAAAAAAAAAAAAGAAAGAAAAAGCTCTGTACTCACCAGCTGCAGCAGGGACTGTGGGGGCTCTGGGGCCTCCGCTCCCTGATCCCCCCCCCCCGAGGTCCTGATCACTGCTGCCAGAGCCAGTGAGTGTGGGGCTTTTTTTTTTTAAATTGTCAGGATGCTAGAGCCGGGTGGGGCAGCCATTGGGGGCGGGGCGGGGCTGGGCAAGGGGAGAGATCAGGGAGTGGGGGCTGTGCAAGGAGGCTCTGCCACATGGCCCCAGAGCCCCCACTGCCACTGCTACTGCTGATGAGTGTGTTTTTTTTGTTTGCTTGTTTGTTTTCATTCCCGGACTGCTGGGGCCAGGCAGGGGGGCCCATTGGGGCAAGGCCAGGTGAGGGGGGGCGATCTGGGAGTGGGGGCTGCATGGGAGGGCTCTTCTAGGAGACTCCAGAGCCTCTGCTGCTTCCGGTGAGTGCGGGGCTTTTTTTTAAGTGGCAGAAGGCTAGGGCCTGGCGGGGAATGGGACTGGGCAGGGCAGCCATGGGGGCTTCTCCATCTCCCAACATCCTGGAAAAGGATCCCTTACCAGCCCAATCAATCTTAGAAGAAGTCTGGTGTGCAAACAAGGAAGCCAAGAACAACAAGGCCACTGGGCTGGATGGCATACCTGCTAAAATCTGTAAGGCTGATTCCACAGATCTATTCCATGATTTGAAATAAACTGAATCTTGGGGATCTGAGGAATGCCAACATCATGACTATCTTCAAGAAAGGAGATAAATCAGTGTGTGGAAACTATTGAACAATCTTCTACCTCTTGCTGAGGAAGTCCTGTTGGAATCACAATGTAGAAAGTACCAGCCAGATTTGGGTGTCCAGAAAAGGACATCAAGGTCTTGAGGCTTCTCCATAACCAGACGACTGTGACTGTTTTATGTAGTGGCTGAGAGACAGATCTATTTGTCATCCAAACTGGGGTCAAGCAGCTCTGGAACTCAAGTTGGGGCTTGACCCTGAACTGGGGTAAAGCCCCAACTCTGCTCTCTATTTTTCTGACTGTCACCTTGGTTCTCATTAAGGACCACCTTTATTCTGGAATGGACACTGAATACTGAATGAATGGAGGGCTCTTTAATATGGACATTTTTAGTTAAAGTTCAAAGCATGCAAAACAACCATCCTTGACCTTCAGTAAGCCAACGACTGCACCATCCTTGCTCACACTGAGGAAAACCTCCAGACTGTACTGGGTGTTTTCAGAGAAACCTATTGAACTTTGAGCCTCTCTATCAACATCAAGAAGACTAAAGTATTCTATCAGCCTACCTCAGGCCACAAATGTGACCCCTACTCTTCAAATTACCATTGAGGGAAAGATCTTGGAGGCAAGTCAAGCACTTCCCCTACCTCAGTAGCCACCTCTCTCTGAGAGCAAACCTTAATAAAGAGATCCAGCACAGGATCCACTGTGCACCTGCTTGTTTTAGGAGTCAGTAATCTTCAAGCACCAACTTCAGTGGACCAGACATTGTGTGTGGATGCCTCATTCCTGACTCCAAAAACAAGTGCTCTACTTCAAGCTTAGTAATGGCCTAAAATCTCATGGTGGCCAGCAGAAATCCTACAAGGACACACTGAAGGCATACCTCAAGAAAGCAGATGCCAATGTTAAGACAAGGGAGGAGTAGGCTGCTGACCAGCTCCAATAGAGCTGCAACCTCAACCAAGTGGCTGTCCATTTCGAGGTAAAGCATCTTGCCCTTGAAGGAGGGAAGAGAGAGTGGAAGGGAAAGGAGAGAAATACTGGCCTAAGGACTACTTTCCCCTGTGGAAAGACCTGCAACTTCTGTGGATGGGCCTGTGGTTCAAGGATTGGACTCTTAAGTCACTTCAAGACCCATCACTGAGCTGTGGGAGAGATCATCCTCAAATTGCCAATGACGATGACATCAGCTCTGCTCACTGATTCTGTGTGTCCCAGAAGAGAGCTCTAGGCCACACATTCATTTTTAAACATTAACCAAACAAAAATTAAAGACACTGAAATACAGTCTCTGTATAACAGTGCAACTTACTTTGAGCAAAAGCCTCCTGCACATCTCCTCCTACTCCTGTCAGAGAATCCTGAGGTGTATGGGTTGGGGTGGAGCAGGCAGATGCAGACCTGATAGGCATAGGAATTGGTCGGCTGATAGTGTGACTGGGTGAAGAACGAGGTGAGCCTGCTCCTTGAGTCTAGAAAATAAGAATAAGTGGTTAAGAAGGTCTCTGCGACAAGAAAACATTTGCTGTTGACATCTATGTCCATTCCTCATTCAACTGGGTTAAACCTCATCTGGTCCCATGCAGTTTGCAGAACAGCAAGGTAATATTACATCTCTTGAGGGAAACTCGTTCACCCAACTACTTAGCTAGAAACATCCAGGCATTTCTCAGTAAAGATATTGTACATAGAAAGAGGTTGAGGAGGTCGGGACCTTGTCCTGAAGTTGGGTGGGATAAGTAAATTTAAAGGAAACAAGATTTAAAGGCCAAAAATATTATGTTTGGGGCTTTTTCTGAACCCCAACCCTGTAAGAATATTGGCAATCCTCACATGAATGCTTGATAATACAGCTCCTCCAGGCTGCGAGAAATAAAAGGAAGTTGGCAGTAAGGAAACTGAGTCTGAGAAAGGAACTGAAGCTTCTCCTGGAGTGAAATATTTCCATGTTTGCTTTCATGTTTGGGCATTTTATACACCTGTGCTTTGATCCTCTGACCTCTGCCTAGTAACAACCCCACCTTCCCTTTCAAGCCTCATTCATGCAAGAAATCTTTGTAATGTACATGCAACCTTAAATAGAATACATTTGTATTTTTAGTTTTTGGCTACAGAGTAAGTTAAGCTACTATTAAATCATACACTATCACATTGTTCACACTGCAGGATAGGCTCAGGCACTCCCAATGTGCTGTTCAGATAGGCCATTTAAATTCCTATTATGGGATCACCTGCTGGAAGTTAAAATGTTTTAACACTAGTCATATACAATGCCATGCTGTTAGTACCTTACAGTTAGTATCACTTAACTGAAATTCAAGCATACTTTAAAAAAAACCTCACAGTACTTTTAAAAAAATGGATCTGGGTGAATGATGCTGAGGACACAAAGAATGAATGCACTCTTCCTTCAACGCACCGAAATCCCTGAGGATATATGTCAAAAGAAAACAGGAACAAAACCAAACCACAGGCTATTTAGCATGATTTGGGAATGTGTATTTCGCTGCAACCTGTGACAGCCATATGAGGACTATTAAAACAGCAACTAATGCACGTGTGCTAGCTTGTTTACTGAAAAGATGGATTCCTTAACTTTTCAGTGCCACTTCCCTTGACTTTTCTAGTGACTTGAAGAGAAGGTATTGATACCCACACGCAAAAACAGGCAACAACAGTGCTTTATCAGATTGGTTTAGTTTACTTTTTCAGGTTCTGTATCTATTTATTCTTCCTCTGAATTTCTGTCCCTGACTGTGCCTATCTACTATAGGTATGCTGATTAGAAGAAAAGCAGTTATTACCAGTTAACTGCAACTGATAGAGCAGGTTTTGGTTGGGAATGGGGGGTGGGTTGTTTTGTTTTTTGAGGGCCCTCTTATTAGTTAAACCTGACTGGCAGGACTCTGTAAGTGTAAGTTACCTTTATGCGCGAGAGAAACACTTCTAACTAGAGAGTGACTATCTTATATTTTAACAATTTGTTTTTGAAAACGTTTTAGGATATTTAAATGACAGTGAAGGAAATGCTGAATACATAGGACCAGATGCTCTCCTGTTTTTTGGCTCTTTTATATCCTTCTAGCAGTGCAAAGGACTAAATGTAGCTGGATCTGGCCAGCTGAAACTTCTGCCAAGCAATATTTTGGCAAAACCGACCTTCTGGAGACTGTTACCAGCTGGCAGAGTTTCAAACTCTGATGTTGTTCTAAGGTCTATGGAGGCCATCCTAGGATAGACCAGGCAGGATACTGCAGAGCTGCAAATGCCTCCCTGATGACTATTCCTCCACTAAACAGATTTTGGCAGAGGAGACCATGGTGCCCACGGTTCCCTGCTGTATTTATTTTTTTCCTGTTTCCTATTACCACTGACTGGGATGATAATGAAAAACAGAAAGACAGCAAGAACTATATGGAAAGATGAGGAAATGTCTGTATATGCAAATATTGTCCAATAAATCAGACTTCTAGGAGCTATCAAATTCTATGACTGTCATGTGGCTTGTCCTGCAACAGATGTTCCTAGGCATTTCTTCTGTGAACATACTACAGTGAAAATATATTGATTAAATATGTTTGGGAAATAACGCACTGTTAATGCTAACTTTCATTTTCTGAACAAGATCTTTGGTAGGGCATGCAAACTTAGCCATTTGCTTTTTTCTGCACATCGTGCAGATAAAATTTTTGTTTTTTTCATTTTTGTCCAATCTTACCCATATAATATAATCAAAAGAAAGTTGAAATGGGATGCGATTTGGGGACTGGATGGCTTAAGAGTCCCCGACTCTTTTTTGATATGTGTATTTTATTTTGCTAGTCCAATTTCAGCCCAGGTCTCTGGCAACAGAATGTTGTTACCACTGGACAGTTATTTATATTTAGTGGTCAGTGACACTCATTGGAAATGAGCTTAATGACTTGAGTACAAAGTGGTTTTATATATCCTAGGAGAAACTGCTGTGTCTGAAGGCTATTACTTGCTTATTGGTAGTCTCAACAGAGGAACCCAGAACTAATCCACTCTCAGCTCTGGTTAGCCCACCCAGATCAGGATGCACGCATGCTAACAGAGTGGTTGAGGGAACCTGCTGCAACCACTGTTGGGACATAGCAGGCTTCAGCTTTCAGTTGTTAACTGACTGCAGCTGTCAGTGTCCAGCTGCTTTTTATGAGAAATTCATCAGCTCCATTTAACTCATTACACTTACATCAAAGTTGTAAGCATTTTAAATTATCCCTCGTTAAACTGGGACAGGATTTACATTAGCTAGTGCATAAGTATAATACACTTGAAGACTGGTTATATTGGATCTTTAGTCCATTGCTCCCTCTACTGGAGTTGAAACTAGCTCACATCTTGAGAAAGTCAGACCTCGATTTAATGTTGTCATGTTATTATACTACAGCTAGAAAGACAGTACATATGTGATGACCTTGTTACTCTTCTGAGAGAACAAATTCTTATGGATGTAAAGAAATTGAAACTACATAAGCATTAGAAATTTCCCCTGGGGATGAAAATAGCCTTATGCCCCCAAAAGAACCATGAACCAGCATATTTGAGGGATAAGTGGGGAACATTTCATGGAAATTTAGAGGGCAGGTAAAAATAATAAATTTTTACTGTGAGCACCTGCCATTCTGAAAGTTGATTTTGTATTAAAAGGCCCTAAATACTACAGTTGTAGAATATCATTAACATGTGTTTTTACTCTAGGTAGCAAAGAGACTATTCTATATGATCTTTTTTTTAAAGAAAATTATGAACGTTATTAGACAGAAAAAAGAAGAAAAAAAGACTCACTCAGAGATGACGTTTAGCAGGTCTTACTCTCTAGAATATAACCATGACTTGTTTTGCTGCAACAGATTCATGCTCCATCTCAGAACTGTTAGTAACAAACTGAAATGGTGCCTATGTAGTGTTTCCAGTCACGGGAAGATTGTTAACTCTACTGAGCATTGACTTCCTTTGGTGAAACTAGGGACCAATGTGGTTTTTGTTACATTAAGATGCTCCTTACTACTCTCACTTTTTATATTAGGTCTAATAATCTTCACAGGATCCATTTCATGCTAAAGAGCTACAAACTAGTTAAATTTTCCAAAAACTCAACACTATTAATATAAACTCTTGCATTACTTTTGAAAATAAAATGACCTTCCTTCAGGTTCACTGGAAAGCTGCTGCCAATACTAATTTTAGACCATGTGAAAAACAAGATCCTGACCGTCTGTGGCCAGGAAAAATCCTTTGAGCCCTTTTTGAACAAGTGGGGATTTCAAGCCCATTCTCCTAAGCTAAGTCCAACTCAGATAATTTTCTTCTGTTCCCTGAAATGATACCTGCAGTTTTAAATGGCTATAAGGGGCTGTGGTGTTTTTCACTCTCTAGTCAAGGTGGTCATATGCTGTGGACTGCTAAACAGCTATTGCTTTTCATGCCTAAAACTACCTCACTTAGAACAGCAAGAAAAAAAATTCTTGTAGCCACTATTCCCTCCTAAGGGTGTTGTGAAGTTTAACTGTATAAATTGATTTGAAATCCTCATATAAGATGTATGAAAGAAGTGCAACATATTATTCTCAGTCCAAGACATAAGCACACCTTTTAAGCAGAAGCAAAATGATAAATCACAAGTTCTCAATCCTATTTAAGAGTTAGTAAGTCCTATAACAAGACAAATAACTTACTCCCTGTTTCAATTCTTCTTCCTAAAGAAAAAAAAATGGACCACCAGAGTTAGATTAGCAAGGAGTTCAGTGCCGAAGGGGAAAAATCATGAAAACTCATGGGAAACGGTTAGGTCTAAATCAGGGCTGTCCAACTTCTAAGTGGGTTCACTGGACCCTCAAAGCTTCACAACCCGGCTGCACCACGTGCCTAGGTGCCTCGCTTCACACTAAGCTCCCTGGCTGTGGACTTCTCTGCTGCATCATGCCTCTTAGGTGCTGCAGGCTACAGGCTCCTCCAGCACTACGGGTTGCATTGCACTGCAACACCCCAGTCCCTGGGACAGGGAAGAGGAAGCCAGAAGGGGAAGGAGCCTAGGGATCCCAGCCCCCAGGCTCTCACTCAGCTGCTGCTGCCCCCCTTCCCTTCCCCCTCCCTCCACTCCAGCTGCAGAAGCAATGGGGGGAGCAGGGGAGCAGCAGCTGGATGGGAGCCTGAGGGCCTCAATTTAACCCCTTACTGGTCGCATAGGGCCTGTAAACCACCAGCTGCACAGCCCTGGTCTAAACTGATATCACCTGAAGATACCAAATCAGAGCCTCTGCTGTGGTTGCTTTGAAATGCCACAGCAGTATAAAGGGACAAGAAAAAAGTACAGCTTTCTACTCAGAGATTCTGCAGGGGTCACCTCTCTTCCTGGCCCCACTACAGCACCATTGGGAAGAGCATGCCTGTGCACCATGATTATCCCTGACTCTAAGGGCCTGGGGGCCACAAGGCCTGGGACCAGGCTGTATGAACTTGACTAGTTCTTGCCTGGCTCCACTATTTAGAAGCCACCTCTATTCTGCTTCTCTGGTTCCATATCAGGCACAGTTTTCTTGAACAGAGAATGTAGCATATTAAACCCAGGAAGATACAAATTATATAAACTGCCAGACATCAGCAGGTGTTGGTCTATTCACTTCAGCGGAATTATTTATGCTTTTATCAGAGCCACATTTGACCTGTGGAGAATGCCCATACAGTCAACTCATTTGAACCTTCCAAAATAAAGCAGACTGCTGTCAATTCATGGGTTTTTTTCCCCAGTGTGAATTTTGCAGTCACTATTCTTTGAATCATTTGCAATGAAGCATTTCAGATACCATGGGGTCATACTCTCACTGGAACGGCTAATCATCTTTCCCATTCTCATTATAGACTTACTCCTTTGCATCTGCAATACATGGAGGGATTTCTCATGCGTGCAGGCACAGCACTCTCCTGATTCAAGGCAGAACATGACCCTTGGGCCCAAACCTGGTCCTTTACAACCATATTACTGACACATCAATAGATTGGACATCCATGCTGCAAGCCCATTTTTCCATCCTTTCCTTTCCAGATAAGATTTTGTCAATACTGAAGAAGAAAATATACTTCTAATGTATCCCTTACATTTGCGCTCAAGTGATCTTTTCCCACCTGTTGGGGAAACTTGCTTTCTTTCTGGGAGGACCAATTTTCAATGGCACAGTTACTCTGAGGAGGCCATGAGTGCCACAGCATTGAATTTTTGACAATAAGGATCTTGTGTCAGAAGATAATGGCTGGGGCTCCTTTTGCTGCTTAGGAAAAGGTAAAGCAGCACTCTTTCCCATCTTGCCTTTCTCAAAAAAAGCATGCATATATTCTTTGAAATGAGACCCTTTGGGAAAGGGCTTAGATGTGTATTTTGGTGAATTTTACAAGGTATTTTTCTCTTTTTTAGTGAAAGGACAAAGTACTATTAAGGCAGCACACTCAAGGAGTACAGTCAAATGGTAGGTATCCTCAGATTGAATTAAGAATGAAAGGAGGAAAGTTAAAGGAGCAAGGAAAATTAGCAAAGCATCATCAGCCAGGATGGGAGGGTGAGCACCATATATAATGGTAACATAATTGCCACTGGGGGGTATTTATCTGCTTGTGTTTATTATTTATTGCCTTCCTCTATATATTTGGCCTGTTCTGTAATCGACGTCTTCAGTGGAATAAACTGTAAATAAACCCCAGATTGAGAACACCTTGAAAAAAAATTATGGCTGGTCCACAGATCATTAATCCAAGACCCAGCAATACTGCCAGAGCTTCTCACAAGTTAGCTAGACAGGGCTAAACAATAGTGGGCCTTATTTATATATTTGAAAGGAATTTAATTATTTTTCAGCAGTGCTTAGTCAACTACTATGAACGGTTGCCTAATTCATGTAGAAGTTGGTTGATTATGACACTGTACTATTAATACTGGAATACAGCATAAGTTGTATGGTTTACTAATACTGAAAACCCATGAATTTGAGTGGGGAAAACAAGGACAGAACAGGGATAGGAAAAACTCAAGGGATGAAATATCCAACAAGAATAGAAATTTGCTAATATGAAAATGTATTTTTTCTGTCTAGACAGGCAAGGTTCTTTGGGGAGATGTGATATCTTCCAAGTAGTTGGAAAAAAGTTCTTTGCAAACTTTTGGGTGCAATCACCCTTCTTTAGGCATAGGAAGTTTCTGCTGTTCTGAGACTCCAAGGAATGAGTTTGCAATTCCTTAGTGTGCCTACATTTCATTTTCTTTGAATAACAAGTGGAGTACCTTACCTTCAGCAGTTTCATGAGGCCTTCTAACTGAACCATCAGCTCTCTCCGGCTTTCCTGGAGAGCAGACATTCTCTGTTCCAGCTCATCCTTCCGCTGTCTGAAAAATAAACATCTAGGATCAGAGCTTATTCTTCAAAAGAATTAACTTTACACTTTCCCAGCTACAGTTTCTCACTACTACTGTCAACATGAAGTGACTAAAGGCAACAGAGCATATTTCAAGAACTCTATATAATATCCAGATAGCATGGGAGCCTGAGAAACCAGGATGCTCCTTCAGATTAAGAATATATAGTGGGGTAAGCATGCTGCTTATAGAAAAATAGTACTGGCACAAACCTGTCCCTGAAACACCAAGGGCCAAATTATATTCTACCTATTAGGCACATAAGTGGACTTAGATGTTTATGTGTGATTCTGTTCCACCCTGCTTGAGTCCCTGAAAACCAGTTAATGCAAAAAAGGTGACTGGGTCTTCCTTGTTGCTTAATCTTAAGGGTGAGATGATAGCATGTACAAAAGTAGAGCATTAATAGATAGAACAGAATTGCACTTATTGACACCTGAGTTCACTTATTCATCCAGTAGATGGAACAAGATCCCCAAATGGGCATGAATCTTCAAAATTCACACAAGCTTGGTTATATAGTGACATAATAGGAAGAAATGCCAGTTGGTGATCCGTTGTTTTTGTTTTAGAATTTCCCTAGTCAATACACTGATTAAATTGTCAGAAGAAATGAAAGGATACCTTACAGGAAAGGGGCTGGCAAGGGAACTGACTCAGAGTGAGTGATAAGAAAGGCAAAGAGAATTAAGAAAATCAGCCAGCACATCTGAGTGTTGGGGGTTTTCAGAGGCTGGAGGTATGCTGCCAATTGGAAATGTTTGAAAATAGCTCTTGGAACTGCAGGCCTGATTGCTGCCCCCATTTGTAACCCAGTAAATTCTGAACAACTCCAAGTAACTCAGGGATGTTACTTCAGATTTACACCTGTGTAAATGGCAACAGATTGTTGCTTCTGTATAACCTATGATAATCAGTGCAGGAGATATGTGGTGCAATTCTGCCCTCACTTATTCAACTCCAACTCCCACTAAAGACTGTCAAAGCTGGGCCAGATCAGGCTTCTGGACTACAGTCAGCTCTTTGGGGAGGTCTCTTCCATAAATAATCTGCAGCTACTATTGCATAAAAAAAGATTATGTCATTCACAGTTTTGCTTTAGAGCCACATTTTAGATTAAGTGATATTTATACAGTAAAACCTCATTAATTCAAAACACAGGGACTAAAATATACCAACTTTGAAATAAACAGGTTGAATTATCCAAATTATAGTACTACAGTATACTAAATTTATTATATGAAACCACTGTGTACAGTAACTGTATAATCTTTCTCATGGTTTCTTAAAGAAAAAGTGTATTGTAGCCTGCTTGACCATGGCCTCATATTGGTCATGGACAAATTCATTGATTTTTTTCCCCATGGCTTTCATTAATCCCTCATCCATGACAGCAGCATTGTCTTTCAGTATAGAATCGAGGACTGCAAGCACCACATAAGACTCCTTCCATGGCATGTGTTCGCTCAGACTCTGGTTCCTTGTTTTCTTCTGCCTCTTTGGTTTCTTCTGTGTATTCCTCCATAGGGGTGTCTTGACTTGCTCTTTTACCATGGCCTTCTGCAAAAGTTGACACCTTATTATCAACATTTATGAACTCCTGGAAACTGGTGGGGCAATCCATTTCTCCCTGAAGCTTAGCCCAGTTAGGATCATCTTACTCAATCTCAATTTTTTGGTAGCCTTGGTGCCAAAGCCACCCTTCATGAAACAGTTCCTGATGTCATGGGCTGGAACTTTATCCCATGCAATAATGACATTTCTCATAGCACTGAGAACCTCCCATTTTTGTGTATCTGTTCTATTCCTGGCAAACTCCTGCAGCAGATAATGCAACAGTTGTTTCCACTATGCCATCTTAACATGGCATATTAAACCGTGATCTAGGGGCTGCATATACCTCATGGTGCTCGCTGGGAGAAAGAGCACACACATACACATGCTTTCAGGCCTAATCCTTCCCAATTGTGGGCTGCACAATTATCAGTTAGTAGGAGCATATTTAAACTGTGGCATGCCATCCTTCTTTCAAATTGGAGCAGCTGCTCTTGAAAAAACTTAATCATTGTTCATGCATTTTTGTTGGCCTTATGCAGGCATGGCAGTTGTTTCATGCTTTTCATATGCTGGGAATTTTCAAACTTCCTCACTAGTAGTGGTTGTAGTTTTTCAGTACTGTCACAGCACTGCACAGTGAACCTTTTCCCACTGTGCAATTTCTTCCTACCATGACAAGTTTTCCTTTAAGTACCAGTGTCTTATCAGGCTGCAGGTTATAAAAAAGTCCTATCTCATCAGCATCAAAAGTGTCCTTCAGTGTGTATTTGTCCAGAACTGGCTTCACACTTTCATGCCAATTTTCTGCAGCCATGACATTGGTGGAATATGCTTTGCCATGTATAAAAAGCAAAACAATGTTGTGATGATGTTGGAATCTCTGGAGCCAACCATCAGAACACTGAAACTCAAGTCCTAGCTTCCACGCCGTTTTGTCTGCTTTCTCTTTAACTAATGGTCCAGATATTGGAATATTATTTGCCCTCATATCACAAAGCCACTCAAACAGTTCTTTTTCTAAACCTGAATGGTTTGCACCTCAGATTCTTTTCCTTTTCCAAGTTTCATGTTCTTCCATTGCCATCTTCTCTGTTGAATCCTGATTCTTCAAATAGGTTGAAAGTGCAGAAGAAGAAATACCATACGCTTTAGCAATTACTAGTTTAGATTTCATTGTCTTATCTACTTCATATATAACCTTCAACTTCTGTAAAATGTTTAACTGCTTGTACTTCCTCTTAGTCACCACGATGGTCAGCCCTCCTGGACTTATGCATAGCTGAAAGGTACAGACAGTTCTGGCAACATAAAATTACTAGCACCCTATTGAGCAATGGTGGGGACTGTCATTATGCACGGCATACAAGACTTGTGATAGAAAAGAACACTGTCTCTATAGACTAATGTTGCAGTGTTATCTACACAGTATTACTGTACTTTGAAGTAAACAAACAAGTTTTTATGGGTTTATGGTCCAAAGGACCAAAAAATAGCTTCAAATTTCAAAGTAGCCATATTTTGAAATGTCCGTATTATATTGCATATAAAAACCTATAGTTTCAGCTGGGGAGTGAAAACAGATTTGAGGTATCCAACTTTTTGAACTATCCAATATTAAATTAATGAAGTTTTACTGTATACTCTTTCTACTAATCTTATATATAATGAAAGATCTTAATGCACTTTGCTGTGTGTGTACATTGGTGTTTTTTTCCTACTTCTCTAAATGGAAGAAGGTAGAAATCAATGTTACATAGATTTCCTGCATATTCAAGAAGAGACTGCAAGCCCTTTACATAACTGGGGAGTAGTTACTCATATAAACACCACTGACTTGTGCAGGACTGCTCATATTGGTGAGAAGTAACACCACAAGAATAAGATCTGTTCCATACATAACTAATGTTATATATGTATTCTTCCAAGAGATTCATAGTCTATTTGAAATTGCCTTAACTTGGGTTGTCTCCTGAGTAGAGAATGGTTGGAAATTATGTGAACTGCAGAGAGGAGAGAGGGCTTAAGACATTAAAAGCAAAAATAAAATAACTTATTTGTGTACTTGTAGCTGGCAGGTCCTAGAATATGACTGTTTGCTCATACTGTCTTTTAGTATAATAGATTTATTCAGTAGGCAGAGAAGCTTTAAGTTTTGAATAGAATATTTTATAGATCACAAAGCAGGCCCATTTAGGCAAGAGCACTCTGAAGCCTTAGAAGTGATGGGCTTTCTAATCTGTCTCCAGAAAGACAAGTCCAGTGACTGGGAAACTATATCCACTAGAGGATTCAGACTAACACAAGGTAAAGACAGACCTAACAAATTGTATCAATATCAAAGGACATCAATATAAGCTGTTATGATGCAACTGTTAACATTGCTTGATCCTATACTGATAAAAGTGTATTAAGGCCACTCAAATTAAACCCTGCTTCATTTGGGGTCAAAGTTAGGGTGATTCAGCTCAGGATCATGTAGACCTAACAGTCCGATTGTAAATCTGATACTTCAGGGTAGCAGCTCCCTCTCCCCTTTAAATGCATTTAAAAGATATGTTTGTTCATATTTATACTAGCTCTGCAAATAAACTGACTGTAGTTATTTCAATATCCTATTATGAAATGGAAGGTTATATAAATGTCCTATGTGAGGAAACTGACTAGATGAAATGGTGACACACCTAATTAGGTATGTGTTGTGGGTCTAGGGAAAAGAGGATTTCTGTTGTCAGTGACCTTGCTGTAAGTGCTACTCCACAGATTGCAAGAACTACATTTTCATAATTCATCATTCAAGACCATCACCTTGGAACAGCTAAAAAAGTACATGAACACAAAGTTAAGTGCACCCATGAGGGTATATGACTGCACTAGGCTTTTTACATGGAGTTAGCTGCTTGCCAATTAACTTGAGGTATTTAACTTATCTGTGAAGACTCTCCCCACACGGTTTTATTGATTTGTAGCCTGCACTGAATAAGTGGGGAGTGTCTGCAAAAAACTTTACAAAAGACAAAAAGCACACACTACATATAATTGTCAATCAACTTACTCTGAGTCGAAAAGTTTTGTGCTGATGTATCCTTAGTTTTGAAAATGCTACCTTCCAGATACAACAAATAGGGGGAAAATGATCAAAGGTCCTATTCATGCCCGAAGAAGTCGGGAGCTATGTTACAATCACAGCAGAATTATACTATATATATTTTGGACAATGTTGTCTTCAAAGATGTGAGGATCACAAAAAATTCCAATACAAAGTAGCTAGAGATAATGACAGAATGGTGAGATTATATAGAAAAAGTAGGGAAGAAAATTACTAAAAGGGATATTAAAAGAGATTTATAAGCTCCGCAAAACTCCAGCAGTTCTTGACATTACAGGACCCAGATCCTTCTAAGTTCATAACTGTTCCATGTAGGTAGGCACTTAAGTTGGTATAAAACAGTTTGGCTCCTGTGAGCATGATGCAATTCTAATGTTTTACCGCCAGCAAAAGATCTAGCACAATATCTTCTTCTGTGCTCACAAACTTGCCAAATTGCACAAGAAGTTAAAGTCTCTTTAATCCTCCCTGGAAAGCATCTTTCTGAACATATACAACACAATAAAGAACATCAGGTCTATATGTTTCTGCTTACTCTGATGCTACATATTAAATAGGGGAAATAACTCAATTGACAGAGCCCAGGACAGACAGAGCTCTAAGGCCATCCAGTATCAGGAAATATAAACTACCCTATTATGTTTTTAAGTTGTGTAGCACAATTGAATAGGGGGAGGGGGAGAAGCAGAGTTACACTGCCAGCACTGCATAGCATTTCACTTTTTTTAAAGAAATGAACTTGATTTGCCAATTAAAGAACAAACTAATCAGAACATGCTTTAAAACAGATGTTACTGTTGATACATAAAAGGAGCTATATTAATAGTATATTTAATTAATTATATTCATTTTGATCACCTTGGTGGGAGTCAGACATACAGGCACATGAGGTTTGTGGTGTGTGGAACTGCTAGGCTAGGGACAGACATTCAAAAAGCCTGAGCCTGAATTGATTCAATCCTTGCAGGTTAGTCTAATCTGGCTAGGCTGAACTGGTTTGTAACTGCACAGACAACCCCTCTGTTGTCTGTAATTGCACAGACAACCCTGCAGCAGCCCTTTCTTCCCTTCCACAGTTCTGAGCTGAGGGTGGTGGTGCCAGGCCCCGACAGGACACTCTGATTAGGGAGGGATTCCCTGCCCCTCTTCACTGCTGCAGCCAGCAGGGACATACATAGCATTTACTTACACAACAGGGAGTTATACAGTGTTTATCAGTAGGGCTGCACGAAGCTTTGGTAGCCAATTCAATTCGGAGGAGATTCAACCCGATTCGGGGACCAAATCTCCAAATCTGAATTGAATCAGGAGACCAGTTAAAAGCTCCAAACTGGTTCAAAGCATCCAAATTGATTTGGAAAAGCTTCAGAAAAGATTTGGCCACTTTGGAGATTTGGCCATAGACTAAACATGCAGGCATGGCTTGTTCCAGGTAGAAGGGGGCAAGTGGCAGCAGAGCATAGCCCCCGCAGCTCCCCCCGCCAGGGCAGAAGCAGGTACAGCCAGAGGAGCCATGGGAGAAGCCCCCATGGCTGTCCTGCCTGGCCCCATACCCTGCCCGGCCCCAGCCTCCCAGCACTTGAAAAGAAAAAAAAAAAAGCCCTGCACTCAACAGCTCTTGCAGCAGCGATTGGGGCCTCTGGGCAGTTGTGGCAGAACCCCCCCACGCAGCGTGGGACATTGGGGGGCAGTGGGGATTGCCCCCTGTGTGGCATTTGTGCAGCAGCTGTCTCATGGCGCGGGCGCAGCGTGGCTCGGCAGGGCCCACCGGGGCAGAGGCAGGCATAGCTAGAGGAGCCACAGGAGAAGCCTCCATGGCTGCCTGGCCGGTTCCATCCCCCACCTGGACCCAGCATCCTGGCACTTAAAAAAAAAAAAAAATAAAGCCCCGCACTCACCGCCTCTGGGAGTGGCAATCAGGGCCTCTGGGAACTCATGGCAGAGCCCCCCTGTGCAGCGCAGGGCAGCGGGGATCACCTCCTACCCTATGCCTGGCACCCGTGAGGCAGCTGTTGCATCATGTGAGTGCAGCGTGGCTCAGCAGGGAGCTCTGCACTGTCTGGGAGCTGGGGTGGCTCCATGCATCAGCTAGAGTCCAGCACTATTCAGCCCCAGCAGCCCCAGCTCCCACACAATGCATGGTGCCCTACTGAGACATGCTGCCCCCGTGCCAGGGGGCAGCTGCCATCCAGGTGCCAGGTGGGGGGAACAATCCCAACTGCCCCCCACTGTGTGTGGGGGCTCTGCTAGAAGCCCTCAGAAACCCTGATCCCCGCTGCTGCAACTCTTTATTTTTCTTTAAAGTGCCCAGAGGCTGGGGCCGGATGGGGGGTGGGGCTGGGCAGGGCAGCCATGGGGGCTTCTCCCATAGTTCCCTGCACTCGGGGAGAGGCAGGCACAGCTGGAGAAGCCGTGGGAGAACCTGCAGCCACCCAGATGTGCCTGCCTCTCCCCAGCCGATCTGAATCTCCAAATCAGTGCCAAATCAGTGCGGAATCTTAGATTCTGATTTGGATGAATCGAATGGGGATAGCAATTAAAATCATCGAATTGAATCACTGTCCTCTGAATTGGTTGAATCCGAATCTGAGTTGAATACTTCCCTATTCTCACAGACCTACTTATAACCCCTTGAGCAAAATAAAAGCCTCTCTCATTAGTTCAAGCTCTTTTTAAACAACTTTTTCCAAGGAAGGAATGGAGGAACATTACCAGATGACCTGCTGAATTGCTTCAAAAAGCCCTAAGTGGACACTGTCTTATCTGCCTTTGTCCTGTCTGCCTTACACAGACACCTCTCAGCATTAGCTAGCATACCACATGCCAGCTACAGTCCATGCTGTGGGACAGAGGAGGGAGGGATTCCTGCTTGAGCAGCCAGTGGTGAGTGAGGGATGGGGCAGGGAAAACCAGGCAGACCCTGCTGTGCCTGCAAGTCTCTGCCAGAGCTCCAGCTAGGAAGCAGAGGGGTGGGGTCAGCTCTGGTATGGAGGTGAGAGCCCTGCCCAGGACTCAAAGCATCTGGGATGCTGGGGGACTCTGGTTTAAGTTAAACCCAGGAATGGGCCTGGGACAGAAATTGCATAAACTGGTTTGACCCAAATCAGTTAAGTTTGATACTACATTTAGCTATGTTTATCTCAAACTGGTTTCAGCCACTTTCAAACTGGTTTATGTGCACTGAACACAGCCATCCCTGGGGAGGGGCGAATCAGGGCAACTGCTCCATGCTCTGGTCGCTTGCCACTCCACCCCCCCAGTCTCGCACAAGCTGATATGCCTCAGGCCCTGCACACCCCTAGGGATGGTTCTGGCACCGAATGTCTGTTCTGTTACAAGTTTAAACCAATTTCTGATCACTTAAACTGGTTACGTGCAATGTCTGTCCCTAGCCCTAATAAGCAGTGTGAGGGCAAAATTTCCTGGTAGCAAATAAAACCGCTGAAAAAAAGGGGCATAAAGCATGCCAAAGTGCTATGTGCCAGGACAAGCCTAGGGCTGCCTACTCCCCCATCTTTGCATGATGTAGAGCCCCCGTGCTGATGCACCCTGCAGCCTATCCAGCTGTGAAGCAGCAGGCTGGGGCACAGTGTGCCTTGAGACAGGGAAGCAAGCAGCCCTGGGTTGCCTGCTGCCTTGTTTTTGCATGACTCAGCATGGGGACTCCACTACAGAGCTGCTGGCTAGCCCCATGCCGAGACATCCTGTGCCCCAGCCAGCCCCCCTGCAGCACATGGAACAGCAGGAAAATGTGTTCAGGGGCATGCACTGCAGCATGCCCCTGCTCGTGTGGACATGATCCTTCAGCTTTTTTTCTCCAGCTCATGAGGAATATCACTTGCTGAGAGATCTCTAAAGTACATCAGACATAAAAAGAAGTAGCTCTTTTCCCAGCTAATTTGTCTTAAGAATATAGGCAACCCCCGCTTAACATGGTTTCGCTTAGCGCAGTTTTGTTATGGTGCTAATTTAAAATACAGGCAGTCCTCAACTTACAATATTTCAAGTTATGTTTAGCAATTACAACTTTCAAAAATTGACACGCTGTTTCAATTTTATGACGTCAGTTTTGACTTTACAGCGCTTGATCCAATGCAATGCCACGCCAGCGAACAAGTTTGCTGCATCACTCATCTCCCTGGAGAACATCTGTCCAAAGTTCCTTGGACACTTTCTTTAAGAAAGCAGACAAGACTCCAGAAAAACCTGCAGCCAAGACTCCTGAGAAGACTCCAGCCAAGAACCCTTCAAAAAGTCCAACCAAGAGCCCTTCAAAAAGTCCAGCAAAGTCACCTCAAAGAAATCCTTCCAAATCAATATGATTGCTATTTACAATATAAATATATTAATGTAGCTATACTACTAATCTATAATTGATCAAGTACAAAAATCTGGGGTATCTTTAGTGAAAATAGGGTATTGGGCCTTGGTTCAGGAACCAATCCCCCATTTATAATATTGTTTCTTATGAGAAAATTGGTTCTGAGTTACAACATTTTGGCTTAAGACGTGGTTTTCAGGAACCAATTGTGTTGTAAGTCCAAGGACTGCCTGTACCTACCTGGCTTCACTTAGCGGTCAGCACCTTTCATTATAGTGCTCAGTACAGGGGTGGGGAGAAGCAGTGGCATCGGCGTGAGTGGCAGCTGGCAGGAGACCAGGGAGGGGTGGCAGGAGCCCAGGGTCCACTCTGGCACATGGTGCTGGAGTGGGCGGGGAGGAACAGTAACAGCAAGACAGGGCGGGTGGGTGGCTGGGCAATCTAAGCTTGGAGCCCAGGCCGGTGGGGCTCAGGGCAAGGTGGCAGGAGTAGAGGGTCTGCTACGGCATGTGGTGCTGGAGCGGCCAGTGGGCGGGGAGCAGCAGCAGCGGCAGTGAGAAGGGGTGGGTGGGCAGCAGGAGCATGGGGCCCAAGGCCAGGGCCGACAGGAGTGCAGAGCCTGGGCCAGTACAAGCCGAGCCCACAGAGCTCCCCCACTCCTGCCCATGTCCCCTGCAGCAATCTGGCAGTGGCAACTCATCCCAGTGCCGGGTGCCCTGGAAAGAGTCCCCACTGGGTAAAGTGGGGCGCGGATGGGTGGGTGGCCCCACTGCTTATCCTGTGCCAGAGCCCTGCTGCCTTCTCACCATAAATCCCTGGGCAGGCAGGTCCTGGACTCAGGTCCACCGGGCAGGGCACCTGGGGCTGTGCACAGGTGACTGGTGGCCAGTGGGTGCAGGCTGGCAGGAGCCATTGCAGTGGCGAAACAATGAGGCTGGAAGGAGCCGATGCCTTCTCTGGCAGAGCCCACATGGTGCCTTGCTGGGAGCAGCCCGGCCAGGGCGGGCAGGAGCGCAGGACCCAGGGTGGGGCTGCAGGAGTGTGGGGTCTGGGCTGGCAGGTGGTGTGAAATCAATTATCTTTATTTACATTAAATCCAATGGGGAAATGAGTTTCACTTAACACTGTTTTGCTTAGCGCTCGGTTTTTCCGGAACCAATTAAGAGCGCTAAGCGGGGGTTGCCTCTAGGAAACAAAGATAATTATTTACAAACCACATTATTTTAGGGCTAGAGAAGTTTAAAAATAAAGCTCTGTAAAGAAAGAGGATCTGTACAGCCTTTCCTGTGATTTTCTCTCACATATGAGTCAGTCTTCCAATATCTGAGCAATAAGTTATTTGGTAAAGGACATGCACACGTTCCATGCATGATAAGTTCTCTTTTGCCTTGTCCTGCAAAATAGCTCAATGTGATGAAAATTTAATTTGAAATTTTTAACTGGAGAGGAAGTATTTCTATTCATATCTGTTTCTGGGAGCTGGTTTTACATTGTTCTACCTTGATGCTCATTCTGGCTCTCATATTAGAAGATACTATCTGGCCCAAATGGGACTCAAGGAAAAGAGGCAAAGCCAATATTTTTTCTTGGTAAAAGTGTGTGTTCTAGTATAGCAGCATTTGCACACATGCTTGCTTTCACACCCAGGAATTACAAATGGAGCTATTCACATGTGACATTTTAAGCATATACTTCATTGTTTGGAGGGTCAGGGCTTTTATGGACTCCAAATGAAATATGCATTTTGTTATGTACTGTTTTAAAAAGATGATGCCCAGGGTACCCTATTCTAAGGGCTCAGCTGTTTTCAGCTGTTCTCAAAGTTCCTCAGAGCATAAACACTGCACCTACCTCAGGAGTCGAAGCTCTGCAAGGAGAGTTGGGTTTTGTTGTGCCTTCTCTGGTGTGGGCTGAGACGCCTGCTCATGTTCAAGTCGCAGCCTCTGGATCTCCTGTAAAATTTCTCTTGAGGAGGAAGGCAAGTAAAAGACTAAAGGTCAATATATTTTCATCAACTCTTCCAATATCCAGTCAGCATGAGATAAAGAGTTCTGAACTGATTAGGATATTAGGGCGAGGCTTACAATCATATCAAACATCTCAGCTTTAGTGAAACTCTCATCACTGGGTCAGGTTCTGATGTTCTTTTCAAAATAGAAAAAAGGCACTACTGAGAGAGAGTATTTTTATAAGATCTTTACAAACCAGACCAAAAACTGAATTGCAGATGCTCTCTGTAGAAAGCAGGTATGAAGATCCGTGTTTAAATAAAGACATTTCACTCCTGGTTCCTCACACAGATGTTTGATGCGCCACATGAAATTAAGGGAAACTAGAACAATATCTGCTTTGTCTTCTACATAAATCAGGCACAAACCTTTTGACCTTTCTTTTAAATGCTTTCAATTTGACTATGGATCTGAGAGAGGGCAACTCTTCAGGGGAATGTAGCTTTAATAGGATTTACTATAATTAATTCAATGACATAAGAGTATTATTAAGACAGGCTGAACAGCTTCATGGCAAAAGAATGAAGCAGCGTAACTTAGCGATAGTAGTGACTCTTTATTATACACTGGTGGACATCAAATACATAAAAAGCTGACTTGAGCGATTAAGACAACTTAACTGTGGAGGTAGTGGACTTCTGATAAAGGCACAGTGATAAAGGCACTCCAGTAATTTTATGGTAGGAAAGTATTTATTTTTGGCCAATCCTTATCTAACTAATGGAAAAACAGAATGGAGACAGATTACATGGCTTAGATGGTCATACATGGCTTAGATATTGTGACATCACATCTGACACTCAGGGCGAGACCTTCAGCTGGTAAAAACTGGTGCAGTTCCACTGGCACAATGAAGCTAGGATGAGTTATATTAGTGGGCATCTGGCCTCTTATTATAGATGCCTGCCTCCCAACCTCAGTTATGTCTATTTAAAGACCTAATTTCTTGCTAATATTTTTTTTTATAATTGCTGCTTCTTTTATTTGTTAGTCATAGATTATGTTCTGGAGCTCTTCGATTTTCCACTCCAGAAAGAGAACAGGACACCCTCATTATTAAAACTGACCAACTTGTACCCCTTTTTGTTGTATTGTTGCTGAGAATCTGAGAAGATTTTCTTTCTATTTTTGAATTGAGAAGGGAGTTCTGTTTTTAACTCTTAAGGAGGGCATCTCCAATGGTAAAAGAAGGGAGGGCATCTCAAATGGTAAAAGAACCAACTGAAACACAGTATTTAGTAACTTACAGGCTGATTACAACTCTCTATGATTTTGTCAAAGGCATGATAACTTGTCTTTTCTCCATATTTTTAATATGTATCATGCAGAAGCTTGAAGAAATGTCAAAAACATGCAGCTATAAAAAAAACATTGAGTTCTTTCTGGATACTTACCTGTTCTTATTTTCAAGCTCTGCAATCAGCTGTCTTTGTTGCTTGTTTGCATCAATGGTGAAAGAGATATCTGATGCACCCCTTTGCTGACCTTGCTGTTGCTGTAAAGGAGATTGGGACTGGCTGCAGTATTAAAAACAACACCACTTCATTTGTTTGCACCTAATGGTGTGGAGAGGAATTCACTTGTAGTGCTACAGGCTAAGTACAGACAGTCAAAAAAGCACAAGGCTGAATCAATTCAATCTTTGCAGGTCAGTTTAAGCTGTGTAGATTGAACCGATAAGCAATTGAACAGACATTCACTTTTGATTCCAGAAATGCAGCCACATGCCTGTGCCTGAAGTGGCCCAGGCCAGAAGTCAGGGGTGCACTGGAGCACACTTCCCTGCTCAGCTGGAGGCCAGCTTGGGCCATGGCTAGCCCAGCCACCCTGTGACGGGTGGGGGAGGGGAGGCAGGTTTTGCGGGAGAGGTGCCAAGCATCTTGAGATGCTGGGGGACTGAGTTAACTTTCATCTGGAGGGGATCTGGGACAGAAGTTTAATAAATTGATTTAACCTAAATCAGTTAAGTCTGATAGTACATCCATCTAGGTCTATCTTTAACTGGTTTCAACCATTTTGAAAGTAGTTTATGTGCACTGAACTTCTCTTGTGTTACAGAGTTGAACTGGTGTCCAATCACTTATACCGGTTGATGTGTAGTTTCTGTCCCTAGCCACAAAGTTATAGCATTTTGAGGGCATACAAGCATTCCAATCCCTGGGCTGGAGAGCTACACTCACCTCAAAGGTGATCTCTCCAGCCAGGGGATGGATAGGGGGCTTTTTCTTGAGTTGCCCTGCCTCTAGGAGTTCAATCACTGACAGCCTGCCTTTTCCCTTTCAATAAGCAGTTGTTGAAAAGCAGAATAGCCACCCCACCCTACCCCTGTTGTGGTAGCAGGCATGAGAGAAACTGCTTTCCTCACCTTCGCCATCCCCCATAGTGCCAGACAACTGTGCAGCTGCAGCAGGCATGACAGAGCTACCCTTGAGGGATTTGCCACCACCACTTTAAGAGCCATAGAAAGAGCCAGGCCTCTAGAAGGGGCAGCAGCAGATCACAGCAGGGCTCCCTGATAGCTTGCAGCTAAGCTAGTCAGAGTACTGGCCAGTCTCCTCCTCTTCCTCCTTCTTGGAGTGGGGGGAGGGAGGGCAGAAGACTGTATGATGCGGAGGGTCCTAGGGACCTTTATAGCACTACATGTAACTGTACAAGTGTTACTTGAAAGTGGTACAAAACTAAGAAGTTCTTCTCCAAAAGACGTACAATTTTGTAGTACTTGCATCATCTCTGTAGTGCTACTGTGGGTGCTCACAGACATGCAGTTCCTGCTGTAACTAATGGCACTCCACAGGAAGTGCCATGAGTTACAGCAACCCCTCCCCCCCAGCCCAGCTCCCCCTGACTCTTCCCACCCCCAGCTCTGGTGCTATCTTCAAGATGAGAGTGGGGAAGGGAAAGGAGGGTGTTTATTTTGGGGTTTGCCCATCCTGTGCTGGGGGTGGGGGAAGCCCCCCCAGTGTATAATGAGGGTTAATTTGTTATGTAATTGGGCACTTTTAAAGCACTTTGCTGCCAGACACTTCTGTCAGGGCATGGCTGCAGAGAGCTTTACTCAGCACCTTAATTTCTCCCCCACACCTCTGGAGGTATCCCCAAACAAGCCTTTAGTCCCTAGAGTGCTTAAAAAGCAGGCTGCAACTTCCTCCAAATCTGAGTCCAGTTCCTTCAGCCCACAGTCCTGGCTGACCGAGCCAGCGAGAACTCCAGCTCCACTGTGCACTCCTCTGTGTGGGGCTAACCAGGTTTCACGTGCACACTGCTCTCTCTTCCCCTTCTTCCAACCTCAGGCTTCCTTTTCCTTTTCCCCCTGCCCCCCAGCCCCTGGGGATATCTGGGAGTTGCAGTCCAAATTAACAGATATCATAGCTCTGCAAACTTCCCCATGGTTCCACCTGCTGTTATAGAAATTACATTCACATTATATTACAAACTGCTTAAATGGCTATATGCTCCCTTTTTGTAGTACTGCAATGGCCTACTTAGTGCTACAAATGTAACACCTGTCCATGGGGTCAGCATGCAATCAACAATTGTTTAGTGACATCTGTTTACACCAAATTAGACTTGTCTACATTAAAGAAAAGTATCCATATTATAGTACAAGTCACTAATGTTGCAACAGCAGTGCAAGTGCTAGTATGGGTTAGCAGTTGCATGCTAGCAGTGCAAGTGCTAGGTTTGTAGGTTTACTATACTTGCCTCCTCTGAGGAGGCTTCCAAGAAACAGTGGTAGAAGTGTCTAACCCCATCTATCACAGTAAATGATAACCCCTTAGTTTAGCACTGGTGCAGCTGTAGCATTGTTGGTAGTTGCTGTAATATGGCTCCTAATTTTTAAACAGTAGACAAGGCAATTGAGACTTGAGACAAAAGAAACTATTTCCAACATATGCCCCAGCGCTTCTTCAAAGATATGGAAAAGTATTTACTTTCCACTGATCCAAACAAGATCTCTTCCCTTGAAAACAGAACAGAAACTCCCATTTGAAAGCCTCATTTGTCATCCAGTTTTAATTCAGGCTACAGATTAGTATAAACCCATTTGACCAAATCTCCCTCTCATGCACTCTAATAATGCTTGCAAAAGAGTTATTCCAGGGTGTTTTAAGGTACAACAGAACTTTTTCTCAATGAAAATTTAGGGATTTAAAACAATTTTCTACAGAGCGAATTGTCACTTATTAAGCTTTGCTGTCCTATCCTTTATAGTGTTCACTAGCAACAACCTAAGGTTACAGCATTTATTAAAATGAAACATTTAAATATACATATACATGACATTGCATTGCATGAATTAATATAGCATTTTATATTATTCTAATATAATAAAAGGCTTAGCCTGTCTGTTTGTCTGTAATGCTTTATGAGCATGCTTTATTGGTTGTTTTCGCAGCCAATCACAGTGCTTACTGAAACAACCAATCAGAGTGCTCTGCACAGACAGACACATATGGTGGAATGCCACCATGACAGCAGGGACTGAGGGGCCAAAGCAGGGGGGCCGAGGCCAGCACCGTGGAGGCAGCAGCGGTGTGGGGTGCTGGTGGCGCAATGATGGCCTTGCCCCCTCCGCTCCGGCCTCGTCGCTGCATCGACGGGGTGGCCACGCCCTCCCAGAGGACAGACAAGAGTGGAGGATGGGAGGATGCAGGGGGTGGAAGGGAGAGCCCACGGGGCTGGAGGCAGAGCGGCGGCACCACAGGGCGCTGGGTGGCAGCGCTCTGTTCTCACCCACTCCCCTCCCCCCATCACTCATGATGGGCAATTTGCTAGTGTTAATATATTGTCTTCAGTAACAAAATAATCAATACAAATGTTTTAACTTCCTGATTTAAGGACTGGAACTTAAAAAAATGACCATCTGAGTTACTGCCTTCAGCCACTGCAACTGGGAATGTTTCTTACTTTAAACAGGATCTGAAGTGTCACTTCAGTGTCCAGCTTTGCAAGAAGACGAGTGTTTTCTTCACAGAGCATAGTACCCCACAGAACTGAGTGCTCCAATAATGGGAAGACTTTTTCCTGGTGCTAAGCTCTGTTCCATGCAGGGAAAAACATTTCTAATCTTCTTTGTTTTTAAAACTTCATTTTCTGGTACCTATACAGTTTATCGCTAATATTTTATCCTCCAAGGAAAAAAAACACATAAAAAGGGGAGATTTAACACACACTGATAGACTGTAAAACTGAGATAAAAGTTACTGGGGCCTTTGGTTTGGAAAAGCCTTGCTATTCCTCGTCTGTTTGAGAAGCAGAATGAGCAGCACAGGTTGGTTATCTTCCAGCTGGCTACTATGGTGAAGATCAGAATTTATGACTGATATATTTGTTTTTTTTACGAAAATCTGTTCAGAGGAGCAATCTAATTTTTCTTTTGAAGGACATATTTAAAAGACAGAACAATATAGATGGGGAGGGGAAATGATATCCATCCAAAACATATCTATTTCTTATTTAATTACTCTGTCTCTGTAAGGAATTCCAAGTACTCTGGTGCTACAAAGACCATAAAAAATAGATACAGATAAAGTTATAGTTTTCAGGAAGAGTCCTCCATGTGGAGACCTCGTTAACAGACCATTCTGGTCATATAAAGAGTTACCCTCCTTCAGTGACAAGACGAATCAGCTGCAAGTGAGAGGTTGCCTTAAATTTGATTGGATCTGCACTCAAGTGATTGATTTTCAGGGAACTCACAGTGAGATCATCAGTTCATGTGCATCCTTTCCTTCCTTTCTCTTTACATGTTGTAAAATCTTAAGTGATAGATGGCTTACTACCACAGGCCAGGTTAATCCTCACTGTGGCTCCACTGACTTCACCTGGGATGAATGTGGCTCGTTGCCTTTACATGAACAACCTTGCCCTTTCCATTGACCCGAGAGTGTAAATCTCAAGGTGGAAATATGCTCCCTGGCATTCTGCTCTAGGCTGCTTTCCATTTAACATTCATTTATACTGCCCTGTTCTTTCAAATATGCTGAGATGGAAATAAGTAACTAGGCTGGCCTTATTTATGCCATTTAAGCTTTTATACACTTCAATTAAGTTCCTGCTTCACTATCTCTGTTTCTGAAAACATAAGTTTTCCAGCCTGTCATTCCTTCCTACCCTGGGATTCATGGAGTAGAATAATCATTGCTCTGAAATGAAAATGAGAGACAGGCTAATGCAATAGGGTCATTATAGTCATCCTGTCCAAGATCTTTATTTAAAATGCACAGCACTTAGAGCCCTGGTGGCTGTGGTATTTGAACTAAAGACTAAAATGGATTCACTACAGCTTTTTCCCTCTGAGGTAAATCATTAACCTTTAACCAGCACAAACCCAGGCAATATTTTCCAATCTAGTCTGAGTGCAAAGGTCAAGTTCTCTTTCTGTTCTGCATTCAGAGATAGTGGAGTAATGGAGGGGTTGGGGGAAAGAGGCAACAGCTAACTTCTCAAATTGTTTAAATAGCATAAAGATAAAATACACAATTCTGTTTCTTTAAACTAGCACTAACTGCATGAAAGCATTATTGTCCTTTATAACACATTATCCTCCAATGAAAGTAGAAGGAAAATAATCTGTGAACCATCGGCATTGTTGATTATAATTTTTTTCTAATCTTGATAGACCCTCAGAACAAGACAGGGAAAAAAAACAAACAAAAAACGACCTTCCGTTAATTAAAACCACTTACTGATGAAGAGGTCTCTGCTGCCAGTCTTGCTGCATACCTGGCGATCAGCTTGTGCTCTTCATCAAGACGGCTCGAACTGTCAAGCATGCTGCTTTGAATCAGAGTGGAGAAAGAGGGGAGAGGCATTAATGCGCAATACAATCGCTTTGCCACAGCGTTCATTCATAAGCCCAAATTCACATTCCAGAATTTAAAAGAAAAGTGCCCCAGACAAACAACCAACAGACAATCAACCAACCTCCCCACAATGTTTAGCTGGGAAAAAAAGGGGGGAGGAGTGGGACCAAGGGCTCCAATGATCATTTCACTGGAAGGATTCCTTTGAGGGGGAAGATAGGATTATCTCTTAGAAGGAACCTCCAACATTTGCTAACCTTTAAAGGGCTGAGGCATCCTAAGACCAGAAGACCCAACTGACAGTATAAGATGACAACAGTAGATCCCTGCCTGGGCACTATGAAATCAAACCTGGGGTCACTCATCTACATGCAGTTTTACATATCAACTTGGTTGAATCATCTGGGAACATATAAGTGGGGCTCATCCTTAACTGTTAGCTTCCAGATACTTCAAGATAAATTTTCAGTACATCACAAGGAAATGTCTTTGCCTGACACCTGCCATTTATTATAAATGAGAGTTGACTGAAATCCTTCCATAACTTAAAAGAATATTAGCTCTTAACTTTTACTATCAGTTTACTAAAGTTCCAGATTCAGAATATTAATGAAGAGTTAGAAAAAAAGTGTAACACCATGTAGATAATGTTCTACAATGACTTAAAAAAACCCTCCTCTGTTTTTGTTTCTTATTCTATGGCTATCAAAGGGAAACCCACTGTACAGGCTAGTCACTTGCCAAATGACATAATTTTAAATAGAAGCTAGTTTTAGTCAAATGAGCACAAAGCAAAAGTAAAAATGGAAAATATATGATTTTTCTAAATCAGGAAAAAGAGCCAAGATGACTGAAAACAGTTAAAAGGAAGGAAAAATATAAATTATAACATCTTGATCCAATTTTCAGACCACAGAGTTATTATTTTAATTATACACAGGAAAAAGAAATACAGTCATAATAAAAAGGTGCAATATAAGAATGTTCTGCTATGGGATGCGTTAGAATTTGAAGATACTTCTACAGATATAATCACAACAAAGCCTGAGTGGAAAACTGTTTTCTCATCCTATGAACATTTATGAGATTTCATTCTTTTTCCCTGTTCTGCTTCAGATGCAAAAATATAACCTTTTGAATATTTGAGGGCTGAGGAGAGAAGAGACTGATCTAACTCACTGGTCAGACTATTCACTTATTTGAGGGAGATCAGGATTAAAATCTCTGTTCTGCTTATTTCTGCTTGACTTGAACTCAGGTATCCCATATCCCAGATGAGTATCATGGTTATTGCCATTTTCTAGATGTGTGTGCATATGCGTGGAAGGGGAACCCTCTTGTTTTGGCCAGAAATTCCATTCTGGCTCTCAACAACTTCTAGTCTAAAGTTTTGTTGAAACCAATACCTTTTTGTGAAAAGTTTCATTTTTCATGAATTAGGATTTCCAAAGAAAAACCACTTTTTTGAAAAAATTCCTGATTAGCTCAAATCCCAAAATATTTCAGGGAAACGTGTCATGAATCTCTGATTGAAGTCTAATGCTTGCCAAGTTCCATTAGGTGTTAGAAGTTACACTTGGAGCTTGTGGTATGGTTTGAATTTATTGACCCTCAAGTTGGAGTTGGATTCCAAATTGAGCTTTATATGACTTGTTAAAGTAATTGTAAGAGCGAAAATGAAATTCTGGGTCATCTTAAATTGTCTTTTTCTCATTCTAAGAATGCCTGTGAAACCAAAGGAGTCTGGAAACACACCAAAGTGATGAAGAGGTAACCAGAGATGGATGTTGGGTGAACTGAGCCTTGTTAGGTGACTGTTCATAAGACTTAATCAAAACAGTATATAAGGACTTGTAATAATTTTATTTTACTTTGCTGAATATAAAAGATATTTAATTGTACTATTTTCTTTATTTTACACTATTGACTACAGTGCACTCTTACTTACACCCATATGAAAGAATGTCAAGTTCAAAGTGGTAATCTAAGCTTCCATTTTATGAGCATCTATCATTTTGATACATCCTAAGCCCATAGCACTACTATATCAAGGGAAACAATCTTAGCCTTATGAAATTATGCAAACCAGGTAATAGGGATTAATTTAGTGATAATATACCGGTAATTATTTAAAATTATTTCTCCAGTCTGGCCAAATCATCATCTTGTGACAGACTGCTGTTGAAGTATCAGGTATTCCAGTGTAAACTGTCATTTGTACAGCAATTTAGGATTTATACTATGAAAACCTGAAAAATAACAGATGAGGCAGGTTGTCAGAACTGCAAACACCTCGTGAGTGTTAATGGAAATTTTCATTCCATATTTACTGAATGAATTAAGTTACTTCAGCTTTTTGGTTCTAGCATTTCCCTTTAAGAATTTCAAATAGATGCATACAGCACAGCACATATTGCAGCACTGGGTGAAGTTTGGTCTATTTAGCAAACAACTCATTTGCAGAAACTCTTTCGAAATTTAAGAGGTAAAATGGCCAAAGATTTATTTCATTCTGACATATGCCTACTACACAAAATCATTACCTACAGTCATGAGCAACATGGCCGAATAATTTTAACATGTCAAAATTTTAAGATGAAAAATTAAATTTGTTTTAATTCATACTCTTGTCCTTTTCTTCATGAGTACACAAAGATAGAGTGAGATACTACGCACACACACAAATGATGTGAATGCATATAGAATTTTGCAAGAGTTAATGAGAGATTACTTAAAAATAAAAATATAATAATTTCAACATTTAAGTTCTAAATAACAACTGCCAAATGAACAACTGACAAATCCTCACATATTTAAAAACATTTAACGGTCATTCCACACTTGGTGTCTCCAGCATTGATTAATAACTTTGCAATAATTAACAGCCTGTGAATCTTTCAGCAATCTTATCATTGCAATATGAAGTACCCATATTATTGCTGGTACAGTGATACATAGTACATATACAGTGCTACATGAGGTTAAAAAACCCAAAATAGCTTTGTAAAAGGAGGTTGTATCCAACCAGTATCCTTTTTCTGTGAACTAAAGGATGAATCACACATAAAGTCTGTCATACAGCATGTAACATTTGAGCTGGCTTTTCAAACCAGAGCTTTTCTCTCCTTTGCAAAAATAGATTAAAATATTATCAATGAATGATGATTTTCTCATATTTGTTTTAATTGTCTGAGGAAGATGACTTGACAAAAATGTGACATATAGCACCGCTGTCTTGTTCTTTAATTGTGTGCCTTGTTCCAAGAAGTGAGTTTTATGGAGAATTAGCTTAAAACTGTATTGTCCAGAGATAAGAAAACAACTAAAGTTACACAGTACACTTATGCCATCCTAAATCTATGGAATGTGAAGCATGTAAAGTCAGAACATGCTGTGAGCAGTCACAGATGAGCACAGCCGTGCAGTATGTGGTGCTGCAAACATCTGTGGTGCCACGTACCGCACATTCAGGTGTTCTCCATGCTGCAAGTGAGTTCTTTCTGTGCGGATGCTACCCTGCTTTTTGTTTCTATGTGTTTTTTTGACCCCTGGATATTCATGGGGAAAAAAAAGCAGAGCCGCGCATGCAGGGGCAGCGTGTGCTGCTCAAAAGTGGAGCTGGGCCTCCCGGATCCACGCTGCAGCTTCTGGCCAGGCTCCATGTGGCAGAATCGTTGTTGCTGCAGCCCTGGGAATCCCCAGGACCCCAGGTAAGGCTGCTGGGGCCAGCCCAGTGCAGGCCTCAGCCGCCCTTATCCCACCTGAGGTAACTTGCTGCACACCAAAGCGTGCATGGCACGGGTATTCCCCGGGGATCCAAACATCCACACCATGTGTAGACGCGGCCATTAAGTGTTAACACTGCTGGCTGGGAGCAGTGCACCTGTGATGCTGGAGGACTGTAAATTGCTCATTTTATCTCAGTGGAGGAAACTTAAGTTACCCTAACACAAGCTAGGTAGCATAGCCTAGAATTAACCCTTTGTTGAAATAGCGTAACTTTGACATGGTCAGAGTACACTTGGCATGAGTTAATGAGCTTTAACATACATACACATTTTAAATGCCCTTAGTATGGTCTGTGTGTAACATGTAACTTCACCTTTAGAGCTGGTTGTTCAAAGTTCCTCCTGCTGCTAACAGTTTACATTCCATGGCATCTTTCCTATTTTATCAGTTTTTACCAGCTTTTCATTTTTTGTGACAAGATTATTAGGCTTCATGAAACTATTTCCTGGTGTCACCTGTTATGAGCCACTCCAGTGTGAAAGAACTGCCTTCTCCTAATAAGGCCATTTTTATATTTTAACAAACCCGCTAGACCACACTGATATTTCTCTACTCCATGGCTTCTCACCCATAATTTCTGTTCCAGTTCTACCTAGGAAAGACAGTGAAACCAACTAATTGCCGATAATATGAAAGAATCTTATCTCTTTTGGTTCTGTTGTCTGTCTTCTCAGTAGAAGAATGTATGACCATGTTTATTTACTGTGATCCTTCATCTTCTGTTTTTTACCTTTGAGTTAGACCCTATCTTCTGCCATCAGATAACGGCTCAGATTAACATACTTCTCATAAACCTTTTTTTCTGTTGAAGTGATTTCCATTAAGACTTGTAAAGGAGGTCAGCTCAGTTTAATGCCTTCAACCTAGGGATGATGTACTAGCATTTGCTGAATCATCAGAATCATGGAACTTCTTTGGTAGTTTTGAGCAGAACTCCACAATAACTTAAAGTTATATGGGTCTTAGGCCCTCTCTACACATTACAGGCATCACACAATTAACTGGTTAATTACACAATTAGCTTAAAACCAGCTACACATGCAAATAGTTATCAAATGATACAAAGCTCCAACCAGCTACAAAGTTAGACACAAAAATTTGTATGAAATACATTCTAACATTTTATATTTTTAATTATAGTGTGCATTCTAAAATTGCAGCAATCAAAACATATTGACAGTGGGCAATTTACACTTGCTATTAACGACAAAGTTGTTGTTTATTTCCATAATCTCTTTGAGTCTTGGATACTGAAAAAACATAGCACTACACTAGCTCATCAGAAGTAGATAGGGAAGCAGATTAAATGGGCGGCTTTGCTTTTGGTGTGCAATTTATAACAAACAAAAGGCAAAAAGAAAACATTAACAGTTAAAATATTTTTAAAATAATATTTATTTTCAATGCTTCTGAGGAGTATTTTGCAAAATATACATCAGTTTTTATTCCTCAATTTGTATAAATCAATTCCACTGACTTTGCTAGAAGGAGGATTTACATCCATTGAAGACTCATCCTATTTGTTTAATCTTAAAAGGAAGGGGTCAGGCATTTGTTACCATATATTTACAATACCTACACACAATAAGCTGCATTCTAGTTGGAAGTCCAACCTTACTCATTAATTTTGTTGCCGGTATAGGTTCAGGTCACATTGGTGGTAAGACCTAAATATATACCTTGCCATTATTTGGGTAAAGTGGGTGAATCAAAAGTCCCAAACTCTGACTCTGCTTAGCAGCTTCTTGATAATAAGCTACCTTGTTATCATGGACTGAGCACTCATTGGAGGATAAATATCGCAAATGATGCATTCCTATAGAAACACAAGGCTTCCTAAGTTTGCTTTTCTTAACCTTATTCAAATGAAACTATTCCTTTCCCTTCTTTTCTTTACTTTGTAGCAGAGCAGAAAGCCACTGCAAGGAACGTTTAGATGTTTGGTGAAGACAATTATCTGCTGTAGCTAATTTCCTGTCAAAGTTGAGTTGCTAACTTATATAAATGATTGAGGCTCTTTTTAATCAAGGATGCCAGGCCTACAACCTTTAAATGTCAGTAATCAGATGCTGTGCACTACACTCTGCCTCAATTATTTGAGCAATCAAGGACTTTATCATTCATTACCTATCAACCCATCAGAAATATTAAATTAAGGGGATGTTATGGCTCATCATCTGTATCTTCTATTTGCTCTACATATGCAGACAACCTTAAATTTCAACCTAGGTTACATTTTACTAATACCAGGTACAACTGGGATGATGAAAGGACTAAAGAGCATTGTCATTGCTCTTGCTGGTGTTTTCCACTGAAGTGCAAATGCTTCATGCCCAAGCTTCACTATAGATGGAAAAATTATCTAATATACTTCTACCCAGGCCCTTAACAGCCTTCTTCTGCAGCTGCTAAACAAACATTAAAAAAAAAAAAAAATCCTGCTTTTTGAAATCCAGAGCCAGAAACAGAATTCCTTTAGGATTTTATCATTTGGGAAATTTGTTTTCATATCTTATAATTCCATACTACTGCATTTACTCAAATTTAAGACAACCCTGAATTTAAGATGGCCTCTCCACAATTAGATTGTATACCTGAAAAATTTATAAATTTGTCACACTGTATTTACTAGAATACAGGATGATCCTGACTATAGGAGGACCCCCTGAATAATTAGGTTCTATATATGGAAAATTAATACATTTGTTACAAATTTCCAGGTATAGAATCTAATTATTGGAGGTCTGCTTTGAATTTTTCCCCCTCCCACTGCTACAGCAGGGACACTAAATCTGGGGTGGGAGTCAAGTGGCCCCCCTTGTCCATTGTCCCCTTCTCCCCAAATTCGTCCCCTGCAGCCCCTTTCCCCACCTCCAACTGTCAGACTCTGCTCTCACTGAGCACATGGAAACAAGGAGCAAATTTGAAAACACTAACTTTGAAATAAACATATAGGCAAATTACTACAGGTACACAGACTTAGTTAATCTAGAATTGATGCATTTAAACTTTTTTGAAACTGCAAGTTTTAGCGCAGGTACTCCATAGCCACACCTTTAAGATTTCATAGGTTTCATAGATTTCATAGACATTAGGGCTGGAAGGGACCTCAGAAGATCATCGAGTCCAGCCCCCAGCCCAAAGGGCAGGAAGTCAGCTGGGGCCATAAGATCCCAGCAAGATAAGCATTCAATTTTCTCTTGATGTGAGATGTTCAATGTAGGTGCTTGAACCACCTCTGATGGCAGGCTACTCCAGACCTTGGGGACTCGGACAGTAAAGAAATTCTTCCTTATGTCCAGCCTGAAACGGTCTTGCGGTAGTTTATAACCGTTCGACCTTGTCATCCCTTGGGGCGCTCTGGTGAACAAATGTTCCCCCAGATACTGGTGGTCACCCCTGATAAACTTATAGGTGGTCATCAGATCACCCCTGAGCCTGCACTTTTCCAGGCTAAAGAGCCCCATAGTTCTCAGCCTGTCGTCGTAAGGTCTGTTTTCCTGACCTCTGATCATGTGTGTGGCTCTTCTCTGGACTCTCTCAAGCTTCTCCACATCCTTTTTGAATTGTGGAGCCCAAAACTGGACGCAGTACTCCAGCTGCGGCCTCACCAAGGCCAAGTAAAAGGGGAAAATGACATCCCGGGATTTGCTTGAGAAGCATCTATGGATGTAAGCCAGCGTTTTGGTTGCTTTACTAGCCGCAGCATTGCACTGCAGGCTCCATGTTCATCTTGTGGTCAATGATGACCCCCAAGTCTCTTTCTTCCGTAGTGCTAGCCAGCGTAGCACTGCTGAGCCTATAGGGATGCTGCAAGTTTTTCCTCCCAAAGTGGAGAACCTTGAATTTTTCAGTGTTAAACACCATGATGTTCTCGTCTGCCCACTTGCTGAGCCTGTCCAGTTCAGCCTGGATCGCCCTCCTGTCTTCAGGTGTGGATGCTTTGCCCCAAAGTTTGGTGTCATCGGCGAACTTGGCCAGTCTGCTTCTGACTCCCATGTCCACATAATTAATGAAGATGTTGAACAATATGGGTCCAAGGACAGAGCCTTGGGGGACCCCACTGGTCATAAGGCACCAAGATGATTGACTTCCGTCAATTACCACCCTTTGGGTCCACCCACGGAGCCAATTTCCCAGCCAGCGGATGGTGGTGGACCCAAGACAACAATTGTTCAGTTTCGCCAAGAGGTGATCATGGGATACCAGATCAAAGGCTTTTTTGAAGTCAAGATATATGACATCAATCTCTTCTCCCTTGTCCAGGTGATAGGTCACCTGGTCGTAAAAGGAAATGAGATTGGTCAAGCAAGACCAACCAGCAACAAACCCGTGCTGGCTATCCCTCAGGATGTTGGCATCAGCCAGTCCATTAAGGATGGCCTCTTTAATAAACTTGTCTAAGACCTTCCCCGGGATAGAGGTCAGGCTGATGGGCCTATAGTTAGCCGGATCCACTTTCCTCCCTTTCTTGAAGATAGGCACCATATTGACTTTTTTCCAGTCCTCGGGCACTACACCAGAGCACCAGGAGTTCTCAAAGATCCGTGCCAGAGGCTGGGCTATGATGCTCACCAGTTCCTTGAGTACCCTGAAGTGTAGATTGTCAGGGCCGGCTGACTTGAAGGTATCCAGCCTCTCAAGGTGTTCCTTCATGAGGTCAGCTTTGATGGAGGGCAGGAGATCTCCCTCACCCGGACCTTCCTGTCCCGTAGTGGGCATGGGCGTCCCATGGGACTGATGAAAGACCGACGCAAAATACCCATTTAAAAGGTTGGCTTTTTCCTGGTCGTCAGTTGTCCCCACCTGGTTTAGCAGGGGTCCAATGTTGCCCTTGCTTTTCCTCCAGCTCCCCACATATCTGAAAAAGGACTTTTTATTGTCCTTGATACTTGAAACTAGTTGGAGTTCAGTTGCAGCCTTGGCTTTCCTGGTTTGCTCCCTGCAGCACTTTTCTACCTATATGTACGATATTAGCCCAAGGCTAAAATGTTCATGATTTACCATATATTTCATTGGGCTGGGCCCCAAAAGAGTCAGTGTTTCAAGCCATGGTGACACCACAGCTCAGCACTGTTCAGTATGTGTGTATACTCCAGATACCCCACACAGAATCCATTTGCTAATTAGCTCCCCCACTCATGGCTGGAACTAGATGTTCCTATCATGAGTCCTGGGATCCATCAAAATTTATATGGAGATAAGGCGCAGGGCAACCTGAACCAGCTCCACAGTATGGAGGGCAGGGCCACACTAAACATATGTGACTGTCCAAGGAGGGAGGGGGAGGGGGACAGAAGGATTCTAGGTGATCTGTTTGGGGCCTAATTTGGTGATGTTTGCCAGACACTTAAGGCTGGTAAAGAAACAGGAATTATTGGAAATGGGAAAGAAAGACACAGCTCAGCTGTGGGAGTGAAAAGGAAGTTGAAATGTATTCAATTTATCACCATGACTTGACAAAGAGTTGGCACTGTGGGGGATTGAGTGCAATGGGCACTACCATGTATCTTATTCAGATGGTCTGCATTAACCTAACCTTGTGGTAGGTCCCCATAGGTATGTTTGCCCATTGTGTTTTATAGTCATGCTCAGTGTTGGCTGCATTTAATCAGCTTTATAATTGGTTTCCCTAACTGAGCACATGCTGCTTTGGCAGCAGTTTAATGATAGAAAACGTAGTTAATGAGGTTTCCTTCTTTGCAAATGTAAGACAAGGAACTTTCCTTCAACCAGGCTGACTGGGGGAAGAATCCTTGCCTTTTACGTAAGTAAATATGGTAATTTTCCAAGGATAGAATCTAATTATTAAAGGGTCATCTTTAATTTACCATTCCCCCCTCCCCGCCACTGCTGCAGGCAGTGGGGGAACAGGTGATGTGGGGCTGTCAAGCAGCTTGCCCTCTGTTTGTGCCCCTACCACCTCTGCCCCTGCCCACTCCTCCACAGCTTCAAGCCCCCTTCACCTCTGCTCCCCCTCCTGCCTCTCCCACCCAGCCTCTGCTCCTTGCTCCCCGCATTCCTCTGCATCCCCATCCCCCTCCCCTCACTTACCTTCCCTCCACACTGGTGGGCCCTATCCCTTTTCTACTGAGCCTGTGGCACTGAGCCTGGGGCACAGGCTCAGTGCCACAGGCTGCAGTGTAGACAGAGCCTGCCAGCACAGAACACAGACAAGTGTGGGGGGGTGAGGGACAGGAAGGGGAGTAGAGACTACATTGTAGGGGTGGTGGGGCAGAGGCTGTAGCTGGGGAGATGGTGGAGTGCAGAGGCAGTGGGATGTTAGGAGAAGGGGCAGGCAGCAGCTGCAGCTATGCCCCTGACCCCAGGTAGAGCTGAAGCCCTTGCCACAGCAGCTGCCTGTGTCACCACTGCCTTCATATGTGATTCTAAGATCAGGGATCTCCACCCTGCCCCCCTATTAAAATTGAATAAATACAGTAGCATGGGTGACTGGTGCCTCCTGGGTCTGGGGGGAGCACCAAATCACCGAATGGGGGGGGGGGGGTGTCCCTGGCAACCGACCACCGAGCCAGCGATGAAACCAGAAGTGCTGCTGGAAGTGCACCCACTACATGTCGCCAATGTACAGTAGTTTAATTCTGGGTTTAGTACACCAACAATACTGCCTAGAAATCAATGGGCCCAGGAACCAAAAACTGATTCTTGAAAAGATTAAAAACAAAATGCATCCTTCTATGAGTTCCCACCAATATTAGAGACAGTAGGCCCTAGCCTGGCATTTTGGAGAACTGCAGCTGCATTTTCCTGAGGGGGAACTTCTCACTCTCTCTAATGTTTTTAAGAAGGGTGCTTCTGACATCATGTACTTGATTATCTTCTCTCAAGGTAACATGTTGTAATGACAGTAGGGAAATCTAGAAGAACAAATATACCACACCTGTGTGTGGCAGGTATAATGTCAGAAAACACAGAACTGATTTCTGCTACATTTTAAAAACACACGGTTACTTGTACACTAAATTCCTCCCCATCTTTCACAGGAGGCCGGTCCTTACCCTAACCAGGCTGGCTTTCTGTGGTGCCACCATCCACAATTCTGAAGGTGACAGAAAGTTCTTTTAGCTAGACAGAGCATGACATGTTTAAATGAAGCCCAAAAATAAAAACCATAGGCAACATACTCACTTCAGAACTGGCTAGACTTTGCCCTGAGCTATGGATATTGGAAAAAACAGATATTCTATTTATATAGATTTAGACCTTACAGAAGCCAGACAAAGGTAAGGAGAGTGACTGACTTGTATAAAACCAGGCAAACCAAAATAAAGCTCTTCCTTTGATGGGCTAATAAGCAATTTCTTGGTTTTTTCTAACCTATCACTATTTTACATTTACAAAATAAACTGAAATCTACATCACACATCACCTCAAAAATTCCCTGAAATGAGAAATTGTAAGTCGCTGGTATGAGTAAATTTATGTACTGTCATCAAGTACTGCTCTGACCATGTCAGGCACTAGTGTGCAGTACTGCTTAGCTAAGCAGCTGTTCACATTAGTTCGCTATTTAACACTACTAGAAAGAAGAACAGTGATACCACAACCAATACTGGGAGATATTATATCTACTAAACACAGATATATCTACTCTTTGGACTAATTTTGATAAATAGCTGCCTCAGCTATAGCTAGTAGGAAATACTAAGTACCTATGGCTGTGATGTAGTTTTTTTTAATCAACCAATGTCCCTTTTCTAAGGATCCCCAAAGGTGCCAAACCTGCACTAACCGTGAGGGGTTGCTCTGGAGCATGTTGACATACAACCCAATGAGTACATGTTCATCGGCCAGCCTGTCTGCAACATCGAGGCTGTACTGTAACCTGAAACAGGGATGGGGAGAAAAGGGTGTGGTCCAGACAGACAGAGAGAAATAAACAGAGAAAGCAGGAGCAAGTAAGACCATGAAATGGGAATTTAGGAATTAATAATAAGTGTTCTTAGATTTTTTTTTCAAAATGAGCACTGATTATATTTTTATATTCTAATTGGTTGAAATGGCAGAATTCAACTCGAGTAAGGAGCCAGTTCTGCAAGAAGGGGAGACAGTATTAGAAAGGGCAGAGCACCTTCATCTTCCATTGAAGTTAATGAGAACTAAAGGCTCTTCACCACTGTGCAAAACCAAACAGAAGTGCTGATCAATAAAGAAACTTACTTTAATATAATACAGATTAAGAAGTTATCTAACTTGGTTGGACATATATACCCATGCGATTAACACTGAAATCACAAGTTAATATGTTTGGAAGTATCTGAGTGAGTCCTCAAATATCTAGACACACACACACACACACACACACACGTACGTCCTTACTTAGTTCATCAAGTTAGTTTAGTTATTAAGTTTTTTCGCAAAAAAAAGGGTCTGCAGACAATCAAAAACAGAGGAAAGAAAGCAGATTTGTTTTTTAATTGTGTTAGCAGAAACTACCAACATAATCTCTCTGTAACTTACCCTTTGCCTTTCAAGAAAGCTGGAGCAGCCCTAGCCAGAAGTTTGTTCTGCTCTACTTCATTATTCTTGTAAGGAGAGCTAGTTAATAAGACAGGACAGCTAAGAAGAGGGTAAACAGTGATGACTTCCATTTATTAAAGAACAGAGTTTGGTGGAATTCATTCTAAAGCTCTGGGCTAAACCAAAAACTTACGTACGCCTTAAAAGTTTTGAAAAAAGAAAGGACAGGAAAGCCAAATTTGAGATATGGAACTTCAAATTCAAGGAATTTTTGCTTGACCAGAAGATTCTTATGGTTCCTCTCTCTCTAAATGAAAGCAACTTAGCTAGGGAGGAATCAAGCGAAACAAGTTTCTACTAAAAATGGCTGTTGGAGGTTTGTGTACTTTCACGGGAAGTTTTAGGTACATGATGCTGAAAGCTTAGCATGCTAAGCATTTTTTCTCAAGCTAGGAAAACTTTTCTAACTATAGCCAGAGTATTTCTGGGATGAGGGCCAATTCAAGTAACATTTTTTTTGTGGTTTTTGTGTTGGCAAGCGTGACCATTTCAATGACTCAAGGAACTTAAATCTGTTCCTCTATGGAGTAGCTCCAATTTTTTTTAATGCTATGTTATTTTTCTGCCATCAATAAAAGCATGGTTGTTCTTTACTATATTCTATTCTGTCAGTTGCTCTTTCTTTTTTTAGATTTAACTATTCATAGTATCACATTAATTTTGCTTGTCCTGATACTAAAATACCCAATGGGGTGGTTGGGAATAAAATATTAGCTAAAAGCAGAGATACTTAAATTTTGGTTTCTCTCGGGTACCATGGTTGGGTTTTTTTTTTTTTTATAAAAGGTTATTCGTTTGCCATTTATTTTTCCTTATTCCTTGTCTTTTAATTATTCACCAAATTGGCTTTGTGGCTACTGACATGTCACATCATGACATCTAACAGAAGTGTAGGTGCACAAGAAGGAGCACTGACTGGATTCCTCCAAGTTGTAGACAATTGTTCTGCACCTGAGCAGACATTCTTATAAACTGGAGACCAAAAATATGAACTTTAGGACACTTAAACACTCCCTGAGATTGGGCACATGCCACTGTACTTAGCAGCTGCCAGTAAGATATTTAGGTTTTATTTACTGTTATTTGGGTTTTTCTTGGTTAAACACATTGCACTGAAGGAAGGAGCTGCCCTAAGAACCATCATTTCATTGTTTTATTAGTCTGAAAGGCACTGAGATCAGGCCATTAGTGCACAGCAGGGAAAATGTTTGCTGTTTACGTTAGCTTTCATACAGTTCCTATCATTGTGTTATTTAAAAGATAGTACTAGACTTTTCATATGTATAGATAAATGTGTTGCATAAACTGGAAGGCTACAATTTTCATCACATTTTCTTGCTAGGTATGAAAAGAAAGATGCATTAAAAGGGTACACAAGGGAGCATGCCACACTAACTCAAAAGGAATAACATTCAGTTCTTAAGGACAGTTAAACTCTCTGTTTGATCCAACAGTTCCTTCATCAGTCAGACTGGCAAATATGTAAATGTTTGGTTTAGCACTGCCCTACATCCAAAGCTTTTTTTCACCATGTGACTTAGGTAAGTAAGGTTCCAGTTTTGGCTCTCATTAAGTCAGTAGCAAAATTCCCATTGACTTGTGTGAGGACAGAATTGCCTGCTAAAAGTAATTACCATGCATTGTGTCATTTGTAAGAGCAGCACCATCAAAGCAATGACCAAGAGCAGTTCTATTTGCCAATGACTATGCAACAAGCAGGTGCTAATACTAATATTAATACTTCAGCGTGTATCTATCCAGTACAAAGTAACTGCATGCAACAGGACAGAAGAAGAACAACAACAAAAAATCTCTACCAATGTCATATCATCTTTTAAATATTGTACTGGAATGTAAAGTAATTGATATTGCCAGAGAAGTCCCTGGTCCTCCTTTTTTTTATCAATTTGGTGAGAATAAGTTTATACAAAGCAAGCCAAAAGGTTGCAAAAGTTGCCATGTTCTACTGGCAAACTTGCCCTGGGAAATGCTTTGAAATGACTTCCTGGTTTGACTTCTCTTCAAAAGACAATGCTGACATAAAAGGGAACTCCTTAAAATCAAGTTAGTTAGCATGATTTGAAATAACTTCTGAAGATGTTCTTCATCTCTAAGAGACTCTCAGCCCAGGGTGGCTTTAAGCTGTCTGTAGGTTTTTTTGATTCTTGGCCTCTGGTACAACTTAGAACGTTTTTAAGGTGGGGAGGTAGGAGATTTGTCTAACTTAAAGCAATCTGTCCCTGGTTGACCATCTGCCATAGTGGTGATCAAAATCTCTTCAGCACTACAAACTGCAGCCCTATTCCCAACATGCCTCTGTGTCAGGGGTAGCAGGAGGAGTCCTGGATGACCCTCATGTTTAGTTTAGCCTCCACATGAGATAATGAGGTCTAAAAGGGCACTACATCTATTCCAAAGGCTTCTTAGGACCAAAATGTCAGCTCCAGCCCCCAGCTGTGAATGCTCACTGCTGGGTACACAACAGTTCATCTTACAAAGTGAGCATACATCTATTTGTAGACAAGGTTCTTTGGGTAAATGTGATATCTTTTATTAGACCAACTAAATAACTTCTTCAAACGGAAGGGTCTTTGTGCCTGAAAGCTTGCAAAGAACAATTTTCCCAACTATTTAGTTGGTCTAATAAAATATTTCACATTTACCCAAAGAACCCTGTCTGCCTATGTCCTTAGACCAACACAGCTACAACTAACACCCCCATACATCTATTTGGCATCTACAAAAGTGCTTTTGTATATGGAAGCTAGGATCCATTTTCTCAGCTACATTATTCATGAGCCGGGTATATGATTCATAAACACAAACTGAGAGTCCCCTACTTTTGCAAATACAAAACTGGGAGTCAGAGACCAACTTGAGGCTGTGGATGAATTTCAAGAAATATAAAAGTATAAAACTCTTTAATTGAACATATGATTCTAAATATTAGGCATTCTGAAAGTTCAGCCCTCTAAACATAATTGTTTGCACTTTGAACATGGTGGCACTATAAGTTACTGTAATCCCCATGAAGATCAGTGAAGAAACTCCACTAGTGAATGCTCCAGCCAATGACATATTTATACTTCCATTTAAATTTTAAAAGTAATTAAACATTTTTTTGAGTAAGAAACAATCTGTCACCTACACCGAATGGTGGTTACAGGTTGAAGCAGAAAAGAAGCAAACTAAGTGGGTAATAAATGTCAAGAACTGGGATGAAAAATGGAAGTCATTCAGTTATTAACTATTCTATTTACAATAAATTATCCTTCCCACACATATGCACTCCTGAGAATGACAGCATGCTGCAAATTGTTAAATATATCTAAAAACACTATAAAACCTATTTTACTAAAAGAGGGAAATTATAGAAATCATAGAAATATAGGGCTGGAAGAGACCTCAGGAAACCATCTACTCCATTCCCTGCTCTGAGACAGGATCAAGTATACTTTGGCCATCCCTGATTTTTTTTCCCCGACACTTTTCTTAAAAACCTGCAAAGATGTGGATTCAAAACTTTCTTATGAAGCTTGCTCCAGTGCCTAACTAGCCCTTTGATTAGCAAGGTTTTCATAATATCCAACCTAAGCCTCCTTTCCCACAAATTAAGTTAATTTTTCTTGCCCAGCCTCTGAGTACAAGAAGAATAAATGATCACTGTCTTTTTCATGCCAATCATTTACATACTGGTTGCCCATTATCACATGCTTCCTAACTCTTCTCTGTTTTAGAAGAAATAAAACCAGTTCTTTTACTTTTTCCTCAAAGGCCACGTGTTCAAAAATGTTTTATTCCTGTCATAGTCCTCTACACTCTTTTCCAATTTGTTTCTACATCTTTCTTAAAGTGTAGTGCCCAAAACCAGTAGGCCTGTGCGAAGCGGCTAGTATTCGTTTTGGATTTGGCCGATTCAGGGGACAGTGATTCGATTAGGTGATTTGAATCACTGTTCCGAATTGATTCAGTTGAATCTGATTAGGAGATTCGGTTGCTGAGGAATCTCCGAATCACAGAGGCCGCTCCCCTGCCCGCTCTCCCAGCCCCAGCAATGGCTGCCCTGCCCGCCCCAGCTCCCGGCACTTTGAAAAAAAAAAGCCCTCACACACTGGCTACTGCTGGGTGGGGGGGGGGCAATCCCCACTGTCCCCCACTGCATGGGGGGCTTTGCCATGAGTTCCCCAAACCCCACCCACTCTCCCAGCCCCCTAATGGTGGCCCTGCTCACACCACCTCCCAGCCCTTTAAGAAAAACAAAAAAAACCATAAAACCCCCAGACTCACTGGCTGCTGCCCAATGGGGGGCAAGCCCCACTGCCCCCCGCTGTGTGGGGGGCTCTGCACAAGCCCCCAGAAGCCCCGAGGCAGGAGCTGGTGAGTTTGGGGGCTTCTGGGGGAGGGTTTCTTAAAGGGCCAGAAGATGGGGCAGATGGGGCAGCCATAGGTGGGGCTGGGAGAGAGGGGAGGATGTCAGGGGGCTCATGGCAGAGCCCCCCATGCAGTGGGGGGCAGTGAGAGGCAGCAGGGATTGCCCCCCCGGCAGGCAGCAGCCGGTGAGTGGAGGCTGTTTTAAAGCACCAGGAGCTGGGGCCATGAGGGGCAGCCATGGGGAGGGGGCTGGGAGAGCGGGCGGGGATTGGAGCCTGGCAGGGGTCCCCCCTCAGTTCCCTCCCACCTCCTCCAGCCCCCCTCCCCCCTTCCGCTACTTACCAGCTTGGAGTCTGGACCTAGCTCCCTGTGGCAGTGGGTGGGGACTGCCCGAACCACTGAAGCTTTCCAAATCTTTTCCAAGTTTATTTGGAGAGCTTTGAATCGATTCAGACCTTTAAACTGGTCCCCTGATTCAATTTGGATATTCAGCCACTGAATCTCCTCTGAATTGAATCAGCATCCAAAGCTTTGCGTAGCCCTAAGACAGTACTCAAGTTGAGGTCTCACCATTGCTGAATGGAGTATGATAATTACATCTCCTTTTCAAAACAGACCAAAACAGCCAAGTAAATATTGAGCTTATGGTTTACTCTAAATCCACATTATTTTGAAGTACTGCTGTGTAGGCAATTTTCCCTATTTTGTATTTGTGCATTTGTTTTTTCTAAGTGAAATACTTCAATTTCAAACCATTTCTCTGACTTATCAAGATCTGTTTGAATACTAATCCTGTCCTCTAAGGTGCTACCAGCCCCTCCAACCTCCATATCATCATATCATCAAACATTTTAAATGTATCTTCCATTGCATTATCCAAATAGTTAATGAAAATAATAAATACTATTGGAACCAGGACAGATCTTTTTGAGAAACCATGTCTTCCCTGTTTGACTGTAAACCATTAATAACTACTGAACACAGTTTTTCAATTAGTTGTGCACCCATCTAATAATAATTTAATCTGGACCTTATTTCCCTAGTTTGCTTATGAAAATGTCATGCGGGACTATGTCAAAAGCTTTAATAAATGTCAAGTTACATCCTATCTGTAGCTCTCATCCACCAGGCCAATTACCTTGTCAAAGGAAGAAATTAAATTGGTTTGACATGATATGTTCTTGACAAATTCATGTTAGATGTTTCTTATCAGCTTATCGTCATCTTGATGCTTACAAACTGATTGTTTAATAGTTTGTTCCAATATCTTCCTGGGTACAAAGGTAAGGCTGATTAGTCTATAATTTCACAGGTTCTTGTTCTCCCTCCCTAACTCTTTTACAGCTAAGTAATATGCTTGCCCTTCTCCAGCTTTCTGGGACCTAACCCAACCTTCATGAGTTTTCAAAACTAATCATTAAAAATTCAAAGCTTGTTTCTGGTAGTTCCTTAGGTATTGTACAGTGAATTTTGTTAGAACCTACCTAGTATAATACATCTATCAAAATGTATCCAAGTCAAAACAAGTGACCAAAGAATGATTTTTTTACCAAAGAAATATCTGAACAGATACATGTACAAATGTCAATGGAGGTATACACCTGACATGATTTATAATTATGTATAGTAGTATCTGACTATTTACCCAATCAACCTTTATACATTTTTCCATCACCAGACTCACTGTTGGCCAGTGTAAGAAATAAGAGTTCCCACCCTGGTCTAAAGAGAATGTACAAATACCATGTATAATTCTACGTTCCCAAATCTTGAGAAGAAAATAACTTAGACAAGAAGAAAACCAATATTCTCTGGCCCAAGCTTGACTATTCCCAGAAAATTTCCTTATTTGGCTTCATTCATCCAAATTCCTTTGACCAGACAGCATATCCAACACTTCTTATAGCTTTACTGAAGCTAACAAGAGGCACCTGCCACTATAACTTAACATACAGGTTTCAGGCACCTGATAACACAAATGTAAGATATTTTTCAGCCACACGTTCACAACCAATTTACAATTAATCATAATGCATTGACTTGTTCCATTCACTCGTGGCTTATTATTTTTTAAAATAAACAGCTTGGGGAAAATGTAGTTAATAAACATTCTGGTTCACTTAGCGCTTCTTCCCTCCTCAAACCCCATAAATTAATCATTTCCAAGGAGATGGACACAAACAGCAAAAAAATAATACTGAATCCATCCTGGTGATATCTTGCATCAGCAATGATAGACTAGACATGGAAATCAGAGAAACCCAAAGGGAAGGAAAACTTTTAATTAAGCTGGAGTACTGTTATAGACAATCAAATAGGACCAAATAGACAACAGCCTTTGTAATGCTCAGTTTGCTCACTTTTACAGTAAATGACATATTCCAGTGCATTGAATTTACAAGGATATTTCCCACTATACAGAAACAATTCTGTCATTGCCATGCTACAAAAGAAGCCACTAAACTCTTCTGCTGCTTTTTAGGCAGTAGCAGGCAGTACAAGAAAATGTAGGACTTGTGGTTTTAATTATTTGCAAGATGGCAGTACAGCTAACTAGGATTTGTATCAGATTATGATTTATTCCCTGTTTATAAAATGGCATTTGGAAGTGGCTTCTGCAGTGCACAAAATAAAATGAAATAAAAATAAAGAAATCAAGCGAGCAAGTATATTTTTTGATACTAGCTACCACTTACATGTATAATATGCATCTTGTGTTTCTCATACATTTCACAGCTAGTGCAAGGTTGTTTCTCTGTGTTGCTCTCACTTGGGCAGGCCAGTCCAAATTAGGTTAGTTTAAATGAACAATGAGAAGTAATGAAATTATTTGAGGGACTTTTGTTCTGGGATGGGATGGCTCAGAAAAACTAGTAAACATATCAGGTGAAGAAATTATCACTCAGCCCAATCATGCCTGAATTTTGGGAAAGTTGGATATACATCAAAAATGTGTAGCTTAATGTCAACTGAAATAGCAGAAAAAGAAATATATTTAGTTATCTTGTTGGTGGTCTTCATAACTTATTAGCATAGTTATTTTATAGTTATCAAAAATAATTTTCTTTAACAAAGTTTTGTCCTCTTTATTTTTCCTTTGTCTTTGTGAATCCAGTAGAATCCAGTAGTAAAAATGGCACAAAGCTGATTTTATAATGTCACAATCGTTTCCATAAGCAAAAAAGATTGACTGTTAGATGGAGCTAACTGAGAAGCTGGCTTGGGAGAATAATATGAAAATATATTAATTACATTAATACAGATAGCTGAAAGAATTGCAAAGGGAAAATTGAAAATGACTGCCAATATCAAGCGCCTCTTGTATAAATGTTCTATCTGTGAAAATCTTTCCTTAAGGTGACCAAGTTTCAACAAGACCACAAAACACAATGAAGTGACTATAAATGGTATGCTATGGAACCATTGCTAAGGTGGCTTTTAAGATTTATTAATTTCAGCTAAAATCTTTACCATGAATTTGTACTATTTTTATTGTAATATGAATTACTAGTATTAAACTGGCAGTTACAAATAGAACTGTCAAAATTTATTTCTGTGACATATGATAGAAGAAGCTTCCTCTAATGAGGACTAATTTTCCCATGATGATTACAATAACTGAGCTTGACCAGGAGTTTGCCCGGGAACTGGCTGAGGCCGCATGCTCCAGGACCATGGTTGTCATGGGTTACTTTAGTTACCCAGACATCTCGTGGGAGGATCGCTCAGCAAAATCTGAGCGGTCGCAAAGCTTCCTCTCGTGCGTGGATGACCTCTACCTGACTCAAGAAGTCTATGGGCCAATGAGAGGCAAAGCGCTGCTCGACCTGGTACTGGCTACTGGGGATGACCTAGTCAGCGACCTAGTGATCGATGGGAAGCTGGGTGACAGCGACCACGAGCTGATCAACTTCACCAACCGCTGAAAAGCTGGCAAGTCAGTCAGCAACATGGAAGTCCTTGACTTCAGGAAAGCCAACTTTGACAAGCTCAGGAGGCTGTCAGTGAGGCCCTAAAGGACCGTGACCACGGGGAGAGGGGAGTTCAAGAAGAGTGGTTGCTCCTCAAGGGAGCGATCCTCAATGCACAAACTAAGTCTATTCCATCTCGGAGGAAAGGCAGCAAGAGGGCACAGCAGCCCCCCTGGTTCTCCAGGGACCTAGCAGACCTCCTGAGGCTAAAAAGAAAGGCCTACAAAGGATGGAGGATGGGAGTCACCTCCAAGGAGGATTATTCTGCACTGGTCCGGTCCTGTAGGGAGCAGACCAGGAAAGCCAAGGCTGCAACTGAACTCCAGCTAGCTTTGAGCATCAAGGACAATAAAAAGTCCTTTTTCAGATATGTGGGGAGCCGGAGGAAAAGCAGGGGCAACGTTGGACCCCTGCTGAACCAGATGGGGCAACTGACAACTGATGCCCAGGAAAAAGCCAACCTATTAAATAGGTACTTTGCGTCGGTCTTTCATCAGCCCCATGGGACGCCTGTGCCTGCTACAGGGCCGGGAAGTCCGGGTGAGGGTGATCCCCTGCCCTCCATTAATGCTGACTTTGTGAAGGAACATCTTGAGAAGCTGGATACCTTCAAGTCAGCCGGCCCTGACAATCTTCATCCCAGGGTACTCAAGGAGCTGGTGAGCATCATAGCCCAGCCTCTAGCGCGGATCTTTGAAAACTCTTGGCGCTCTGGTGTAGTGCCCGAAGACTGGAAGAAGGCCAATGTGGTGCCTATCTTCAAGAAAGGGAGGAAAGTGGATCCGGCTAACTATAGGCCCATTAGCCTGACTTCTACCCCAGGGAAGATCTTAGAAAAGTTTATTAAAGAGGCCATCCTTAATGGACTGGCTGACGCCAACATCTTAAGGGATAGCCAGCACGGGTTTGTTGTGGGTAGGTCTTGCTTGACCAATCTCACTTCCTTCTACGACCAGGTGACCTATCACCTGGACAAGGGAGAAGAGATTGATGTCATATATCTTGACTTCAAAAAAGCCTTCGATCTGGTTTTCCATGATCACCTCTTGGAGAAACTGGCCAATTGTCGCCTTGGGTCCTCCACGATCCACTGGCTGGAAAATTGGCTCTGTGGTCAGACCCAGAGGGTAGTAATCGATGGAAGTCACTCATCATGGTATCCTGTGACCAGTGGGGTCCCCCAAGGCTCTGTCCTTGGACCCATACTGTTCAACATTTTCATTAATGATGTGGACACTGGAGTCAGAAGCGGACTGGCCAAGTTCGCCGATGGCACCAAACTTTGGGGCAAAGCATCCACACCAGAAGACAGGCGGGTGATCCAGGCTGACCTGGACAGGCTCAGCAAGTGGGCGGATGAGAATCTGATGGTGTTCAACGCCGATAAATGCAAGGTTCTCCACCTTGGGAAGAAAAACCCGCAGCATCCTTATAGGCTCGGCAGTGTTATGTTGGCTAGCACAATGGAAGAAAGAGACTTGGGGGTCATCATTGACCACAAGATGAACATGAGACTGCAATGCGATGCTGCGATTAGTAAAGCGACCAAAACGCTGGCTTGCATCCATACATGCTTCTCAAGCAAATCCCGGGACGTCATTCTCCCCTTGTACTCAGCCTTAGTGAGGCTGCAGCTGGAGTACTGCGTCCAGTTTTGGGCTCCACAATTCAAAAAGGATGTGGAGAAGCTTGAGAGAGTCCAGAGAAGAGCCACGCGCATGATCAGAGGTCAGGGAAGCAGACCCTACGATGACAGGCTGAGAGCCCTGGGGAACTTTAGCCTGGAAAAGCGCAGGCTCAGGGGTGATCTGATGGCCACCTATAAGTTTATCGGGGTGACCACCAGTATCTGGGGGAACGTTTGATCACCAGAGCACCCCAAGGGATGACGACTAGGTCGAATGGTCATAAACTACTGCAAGACTGTTTCAGGCTGGACATAAGGAAGAATTTCTTTACTGTCCGAGCCCCCAAGGTCTGGAACAGCCTGTCACCGGAGGTGGTTCAGGCGCCTACATTGATTACCTTCAAGAGCAAACTGGATGCTTGTCTTGCTGGGATCCTATGACCCCAGCTGACTTCCTGCCCTTTGGGCAGGGGGCTGGACTCGATGATCTTCCAAGGTCCCTTCCAGCCCTAATGTCTATGAAATCTATGAAACAGCAACAATAATAATGCCTAAAATCAGTGGAGATACCATTAGTACTCAAATACAGATTGAGGGACATGGTAGATGGAAACAGTGCTTATTCAGAGAAGTATAGCTGATGCTCAAAGACTGATTCAAAAAATAATAGAGATGGTTACAGTTCACTGAAGACTTCTTAGGAGAGCTGGTATCATCCAGCAGCACCATACAAAACAAAAATGGAGTCTCATTCAAATAAGTAAAATGAGAAGGAATTCTAAATGAAGAGTGAAGAAACTTGGAGACAATGAGCCTGATGCAAAGCTCACAGAAGTCAATGAGGTCAGGCTTCCATTGACTTCAGTGGGATTTGGATCTGGTATCCTGTGGGCCATTGTGGCAAGAAAAGCAAGATATTCTCATAGGATGCAATAAGGTAAAAAGGGTTATGGAACAGCTGACCTCAGCTGGCAAACAGTCACCACTAGGAGAAAACCATGAAAGAAAAAAATAGACTCCTTGTGAAACTTGGAATGGTTTTCAAACTAAAGTATTAATCTTTTTTTTATACCCCACTTTGCCAGTGGAAAAGGAAAGACACATTGAAAGTGGAAATGTAGAGGTGTACTTTCTGCTTAAGCAATAATTGCTTCTAAAACCACATTCAAAACAGGGCTTAGGTGCCTAAAACAGGACTTAGGTGGACCTTGGACACTTAAGTCCAAACCTGTGATTAAAAAACACCCTGCTCAGAAGAGACCTAACCATGGAGGTGCCTAAACTCCTTTTTTGATACTGAACTTCCTCAGGTGCCTACAGTTTTACACTGTGAACATGCCAAGAAATGTCCCTAGTTCCAGTCTAAGCACCACTGGGATCCAGAAACAAGGTAGAGCAGTGCCGAAATTCTCTGAGAGGCCTGATCAGCTAGGCCTACCACACATAGCCAGTAGAGCTGTGTGAAGCTTTGGTCCCTGATTCGATTCAGTGGAGATTTGGCCTGATTTGGTGGCTGAATCTCCAAATCTGAATCGACTTACAAGGACCCTTTAATCTCTCCAAATCGAATCGGAACCCTTCGGTTCTGGGTTACCTGCCGAGCACATGGAGGGCCCCACACGCTCTTGTGGGATGCTCCATCCACCCCAGCATCACGGCATTCATGAGCTGCGCCTGTTGCTTCAAGTTACGTAGAAAAAACATTTAAAGCTGTGTCAATGTCCGAATTGCTGATTTTCCGAATCAGCATTGAATCTTCAGATTCAGATTTGGCCTAATTGAATCAGGGACAGTGATCCAAATCAATTAATCGAATCACCGTCCCTAATTCGGGCTAAATCCAAATCCAAATTGAATAGGGCCTGCTCTGCACAGTGCTAATAGCCAGCACTGAGTTCAGCACAATGGACAGCAGCCAAGGCCAGTTTCACTTAAGACTATGGCAGGAGGTGCTCACCTTTTATATAATAGCTCAGAGGTTAAAACACTTTCCTCAGGCAGTGGGAGACCTTCTCAGTCTTACAGGGGTTCCAACCTATATTTCCTACCCTACAGGAGAGTGCCCTCACCATCAAGCTGTAGGCTTCTCTATGTGGGAAGACCTTTCAGCTTTCCTGTTGCAGGTGAACAATAGATAGCAAGTGATGCAAGATGCATGGGCCAGAAGGAAAGCAAGTAATAGGGAGCATCATTGTGTAGACTGGTAATTAAGGCAGTTATCAAGGAGGACGTTGTCCTGGATTCCAGTCTCTTCTGCCTGGACTAAGTACTTATACATGTTACATATGAATAGGAAAGAAGAAGGAAGGACTTTTTTTGACTTTTTAACTGCTTTATTCAGGGGTTCAGGGATACAAAAAAGGTTGGCCGCTTACAAAGCAAAAAAAACCCAACAAATTACTATCAAACCAAGAACACCATGTCATTGCATTCATCACATCACACCGTGACAGACACCTTTGCTACATTCCACTACGTGTCTTACATGCTAGTTATGCGGTCGGCGTGCTGGCCACATGGTCATAACTATATATAAATAATTTGTACCCTGCTCTATCCAATCATACACGTGACAACACCTTTAACTTCCCCCAAAAAAAGGATAAAAGCAGCCTGGTGAGGGCCCAGGATGCGGCACGAGCTGGAAGTTGTGGTCCGACACCGAACCAGCCCGGTCGCCCAGCCCGGTCATGACATCAGAGCACATATTTGAGATGGCCGTCCTCCACATGGCACAGTGCTCCCTCAAGGGCCCAGTGTGTCTCAAAAGTGGGCACCGCCTGTCAGAGCACAGTGTACTCAAACTCCAGTGAGAGGCACACCTGCACCAGGAGGCAGAAAAGCTGTAGGGAATCATCTGAGCCAGACCCAGCAAGCTGGTTTCAGCAACTCTTGAGGACGGCCATCTTGGCCTGATCCAGTAAAAAATTGGCCAGGCAGACGGGGCCCTTCTCAGCCGCCTGGTATGGGTAGGAGCACACGTAGGTGGTTTCTGAGAAGCTCCTGCCCAGCACTCGCAGCAGCAGCTCAAGGGTGACAAAGAGCAGCTGCAATCGGGGACAGTCGAGGAAGGCATGAAAGAGGGTCTCCTCAACACCCCCTGGGCAGAAGGGACAGGCCATCGAGGCGGCTGGGTCAAAGTGGGACGCAAACGTGCCAGTGGCTAGGATGCCATGCAGCAACCACCACTGCATGTCGCCAGTCTTCTTGGAGGTTGGCGGCTTATACAATGTGTGCCACGCCGGGTGGGCTGGTGGGGAATCTGGCAGCCCCAGGCGCTGTCACCACAGTGTATTGGGGTGGCCCACCAGCACTTGGGCATGGCGGACATGAGCCACTCAGGAATATAGGCTTCTATGTGACAGAAAAGCAAAGGGGCAACCCGTGTCACTGTCAGGAGGCATAGGGAGCGTCAGCAGGGTGCCAGGGCCACCGGCCAGCTCACCGGCCACGGCCGGGGTGACTGGTAGTGCAGGAAAAACCTCACTTGGGACATCTGCAGAGCTATGGACCTGGACCACCTGGAGATGGTCATCCAGGGTGGCTGCTGCCTCCAATGGGAGGGCAGCCTGGATGTCACACAGGAGACAGCTCATGCTGCGGATGGAGCGCATGCCCAGCCGGGTGGTCAAGGCCTCGGGCGAGAGCCAGGCCAACTGAGCGGGGTCAAGAAGATGGCTCAGGTGGTGGATATGCACCTGGATGAGAACAGCTGTGAGACTGGCAGAGGTCAGGCTTGGCACGGGGCGCCTCAGAGCTGGGTTGTGCACCAGGGGTTCCCTCAGCAACTGTGGGAACCACAGGTAATGGGTCTGGGGCTGGAGGTGGAAAGTGGTTTGCCAGGCTCGTACCTTGCCAAGGTAGAAAGCTGGAAGCACTGCCCAGTTCAAAAGCATGAGATCCAAGAGGAAGAGCTCCCGGTCAAAGCCAAGGGCCCCCACCCTCTGCAGAAACCGGCACGCCAGTTGTTGCCAAGGTAGGCACTCCTCGCTGTACAGAAGTAATTGAAGGGCCTGCAGGTGGAAGGCGACCATCTTGCTTGCAAGGACAACCAAACTCTGGCCCCCTTCAGCTACAGGTAGGTAAAGGACAGCTCGTGGGAGCCAGTGGTGCCCGTCCCAGAAAAAAATCGACCAGGAGGTGCTGGAGTCTCTCGAGTAGGTCCTGTGGTGGATCGAGTACGGTGCACCAGTGCCACAAGGTCACCGTAGCTAGGTTGTTCGCAATGAGGACACGTCCATGGTAGGAGAGGCTGGGTAGGTGCCTGTGCCACTTTTGTAGGTGGTCCTCCACTCCTTCCTCGAGGCCGTCCCAGTTATGTGCCATGAAGGTCGATGGCCCTAGGAACATGCCCAGGACCTTAAGGCCCACACAGCACCAGGTGAGGCCCCCTGGCAAATCTGGGGTGGTCATGGTGATTCATACACCAAGCAGCAGGGTATCACTCTTGGCCCAGTTGATACAGGCCGAAGAGTTGCGTTCGTAGACTCGCTGGCAGCCTGTCAGGGCCTCCACATCTTCCTGGATGTTAAGAAAGATGGTGACATCATTTGCATATGCTGATAGCTGGAGTGGAGGGGCAAGGCCACGCCACTCAGGCAGCGCTGCAGTGCCTGCAGCAGTGGCTCAATGGCCGGGGCATAGAGCATGCCTGGCAGGGGGCAGCCTTGATGGATGCCTTTGCCTGCAGGGAACGGGGTACAAAGCACCCCGTTCACCTTGAGCAGACTGGAAGTGTCTTGATACAAGACCCGGAAAGCCCCAGTGAAAAGGGGCCCAAACCCAAAGGCCTCCAGGGTCTGAAAGAGGTAGGTGTGGTCCACCCGGTCAAAGGCTTTCCTGGTCCAGAGAGATGAGGCCAATGTCTAGGCCAGAGTTCACTGGCTGTAAGTAGGTCGCGAAGCAGAAACAGGTTGTCTTGGATGGTTCTGCCCGGCACGCAGTAGCTCTGCTCAGGCCCAGTGACGGAGGCCATGACAGTGTGGAGGTGGGTGGCCAGTTCTTTGGCCAGAATCTTGTAGTCCATGCACAGCAGGGAGACTGGCCGCCAGTTCTTAATGTAGGCAAGGTCTCCTTTCTTGGGCAGCAGCATGAGCACTGCACAGCGGCAACTGATTGGCAAGACCTTCTCGGTAAGACTCTCCTGGAAAACACGCAGGAGACAGGGGCTGAGAAGAGGCCAGAAAGTCTTGTAAAACTCAGCAGGTAACCCACTGAGGCCTAGGGCTTTGTCGGAGGCAAGGCCAGCTGCGGCAGCTGCCAGCTCCACCAGAGACAATTCCTGCTCAAGCTGACTGGCCTCCAGGGCACAAATGCATGGCAGGCCCGCATGGAGTTCCTGCGTGGCCTTTGGGCAGGATGGCTCAGCCGTGAACAGGTCACGATAGAAGGCAACGGCATGCTCACGTACTTCACCCAGGTCAGTGATTACCTGGCCCTCAGGGGTCTTGAGGTGATGTAAGACTTTGCTTGCTGCCCGCCATCACTCCAGGTTGAAGAAGAAGTGGGTTGGGGCATCTGTTTTGGCCAGCTCTTGGCAGTGGGCGTGGATCCTCGCTCCACGGGCCACACTCTCCGCCAAGTCACGCAGGCACTTCCTATGGAACCAGAGGCTCTCGCGCAGCACCACATTACTGCCGGCAGCCAGCAGGGCAGCCTCGAGCTCTACCACATCTTCCTCCAGCTCTCTGATATGGCGGCACAGTTCATTTGTGGCCAGCTGAGTGTACTGCTGGTAAAAAGCCCGGATCTGTACCTTGCCCACATCCCACCATAGCTTCCAGGAGGAGTAATTCAGTCTTGTGGCCTCCCAGCCCTGCCAAAAGTTGGCAAAGCAGACCCGGAAGTAAGAGTCTTGAAGCAAGCTGACATTGAAGAACCAATAGGACGCTCGGATGCAGGTTCTCCCCAGCAGACTCAATTCACAGCAAACCAGGCTATGATCTGACAGACCTGAAGGAATGATGCAGCCACTGCATAGAAGTGGCAGGTGGTGCCTGGTGACATAAATGCGGTCGAGGCAGGCCATAGTGAGACCACCGGCACTCATCCTGGCCCAGGTGTACTGACGCACGTCAGGGTGCAGGGCTCGCCAGATGTCAACAAGGCCTGCAGTCTCCAAGATGGACTGCAGTTTCCAGGCTGAGGGCAGGTGAGGCTCAGGCCCCATATGGTCAAGTGGGGTGTCAGTGGTACAATTAAAGTCCCCACTGGCAAGGAGTATGTCATCATTCTCACTAACATCGCGCAAAAGGGTGGCCAAGATCTCGAAGAAAGTGACCCTCTCCTGGCTATCAGTAGGTGCATAAACATTGATGAGTAGCAGGTGGTCTTGTGCTAGGGTGATGCGGACAGTCAGCAGGTGGCAGGGACAATCTCCAGCACCACCACTGTGTCATGCTGTAGTTGTGATGATAGGAGAGTCACAACCCCAGCGCTAAGGTTGGTGCCATGACTCAAGAACAGCTGGCCTTGCCAGGCAACGTGCTAAGCCAACTGGTTGAGCCTGCCAGAATGTGTCTCCTGGAGGAAGGTGACAGCCAGCTGCTTCTGGCGCAGGAGCTCCAGGACGGCCTCCCATTTCACCGGATCTCGACAGCCGTTGATGTTAAAAGTATCAATGGTTGTGGCTGCCATGGGTGTGGGTATGGGAGAGAAAGAGTGAGGTAAGGTGTAGATAGAAGAGTGAGTCCCCAAGAGCAGACCAAAAAGCAGAGACAGGTTGAAAAAGGCCTATCATGCCCTACTCTACTCCAGGGACCCTGCCAGGCCCCACTCGTCTCTCACACGCTGTGCAAGCTTCTCCAGATGATAAGTCATCTGCTGAGTGCCTAGATCTTGTTGCATAAGTTTGGCCGCAGCCCTGCCAGCCTTGATAAAAACTTTAGGATCTGCGCATCATTGGATGATGCGCCCCGCTATGTTCTTCTGTCTTTTAGTCTGTTTCAAAAAGGTCTAGAGCCCCACCATAGTCGGGACTGAGCCAAGGGGGTCTGCCAACATGGGCTGCACATTTCCAACGGATGCACGGCGAGGCTGCACCCTAGTTGGGAGCTCAGCATCTACACCCTCAATATCTAAACCCATCAACCTCCTTTGATTGTCCAGGTCAAGGTCTGGCTCTCAAAGAGCAATCCCCATGTTCTTGGGGGGAGAGAGGCAATCCTTCTCTCGAGGTCGCTTGCAACACTCAGAAAGCTGGATCTCCATCTCACTATCCTCCTCATCTAATTCAGTAGCCTGGGATGTGACCAAGAGCTCAGCAGACTCCTCTGCTGCCCCCTGGGTCAGATCTCCAGAAGACAGACATTGTGAATAGGTCTTACTGCCACCCACCTCCGGAAGCTGGGAGACAGGCGAGGGGTTAGTGACCCCCACCTTTGCCTCCCCCACCTCCAAGCTGCCGTTATCCCCGGTCAACGGGGACATTGACATGACAGCCGGAGCAGGGCCAGGCTCTCCAGCAGGCCCCCAGCTGAGGAAGGTCTTAGAGGGGATGGGGAGTCCTGAGTGGTGCCTTTAACTTTCTTCTCTTTGTTCTTCTTTGTGGCAGGTGGCCCACCCTTCATAGAGAATGGGCCAGACTGCTTCTGGCCTACCTCCCCAGGGCCATCCACTTCAGACAAGGCCATGGTGGAGGGCAACTGGGAAGAGGCCTGAGCCCCATCATCTGACAGGGCCTTGGTGCCACAATTGCTGACCACCCCAGCCACCTCAAGCGGGGCAGTCAGGGCAGGCAGGGGGGAAGTAGAGGCATAAGCCTCTCCACCTGGTGGCGTCTCTGTACTGGTGGGGGTGGGCACTGTAGATGGAATGAGTGGTGGGGAGGGTTGGGGCCTAGTCCCAGCCCCTCTGGTGGACAGCACTCTCACGCCAGAGACTCTAGCACCCTCAGATGGAACAGGGGTAAAAGGAGGTTGGGAAAAGCTCCCGGCCTCACTGGGTGGGGCCTGCATCCCAGAAGTGTATGCGCCATCCATCAGCGCCGCTGTAGTCACCAATGTTCTGGCTGATCTCCCCCATGGGCACTGGGCTGGTAGGTGGGAAGAGCTACCACACTGAAAACACGTGGTCTCCCCAAAGGAAAAACAGATCACAAACCTCCGCCCATTGAACATGAGGCTCAAGGACTGAGGCAGAGACTGTGGGCCCTCCCTGAGAAGCATGAAAACCTGCCTTCAAAAAGACAGGACATGCCTCAGTTTTGGGATCTTACTCCCTATTGTCAGTCGGTGAAAGGGACTCATAAGAACCCAATAGGGCTCGAGTTCCTTGGCCAGCTCCTGATTGCTCACATGTAGGGGCACATTAGAAATCACCACCCTCACTGCTGGAGTGTCTAGGGGTGCAGCAAAATAATGCGTGCCCACAATGTCCAGGCCCTCTGCGCACACTGTTAACTAGGGTGGAATCACTCAGGTAAATCATTGGGACCATGTTAACATGACCTGCGTAACGTATGATACGCTGTCCCAGGAGACTAGCAAGGGCATCTACGCAGACCTCAACCCCGATGTAGGGAGGGGTGTGAACCCTCAAGCCATGGGTAATGGGGAGGTTCTTAGAGGCATCCTCATGCCAGGTGCTGGGTGTAGGAGCAGCCATTCACTCAGGAACAGTGAGGGTAGAGAGTTCCCTCTCCTTCCTTTCTTCAGACTCACCTCTCAGTCTAACCTCTAGCCTTGTGGTTAGTGCTCTCTGATAGTTTGGGAATGTGGATTTGAACCCCCCTAGGTTGAAAACAACTTAAAACATAGACCTCCCACTTTGTGGTTGACAGCTGTAACTACACACTTGAGAAAAAAGACAACCACACCACAAGCTGTAGCAACAACTCTTTAAAAGAGGGTTCAGCAACCTGTGGTCCACAGGCCATATTCAGCAAACAAAGAGGTTCTATGAGGCTTGCAAAAGTCCAATGCAGCATGGGAAATCAGTTGCATGGAGTGGCCCCATGGTGCCCATCCTATCCTCTGTGGAGCTGTTGCTCTACTGCATCTGCACTAGCTCTCACTGCAGAGGGAATGGGGGGTTGGTAGCAAGGGAGAGGCTGCTTTGCGGTGCAGGGGGTGGAGATCTGGGACAGCATCTTGGGCCAGGTCACAAAAGGTGCCCCCCCATCTCAGAAGAGGGCTCTAGGCTTTGGATATAGCGGTGCTCACTCCATATCTCCTCACAGTCCATACTCAAGTGTCTAAGCTCTGAAGAAAGGAATGATTTCAGATTCGCTCACTTCCTAGTGTTTCCCTATTGAGCTGCTGTAGGTGACTCATCATAGAGCTCATTATTTATCATCTTTCTAAGATGCCTAACTTTCCATGTGCATTGTATAGCAAGCCTAGATACCTACCTGTGGACTTTAGATTCCACTGTGGGAGCCAGATGCCTAAAATTTAATTGTTGAGGTGCCAGGCTTCTTGGTACTAAATCTGCGCTCTACTACATATTCTGTGTTAAAGTGTAAATTGGAGTTCTTATGTAAAAATCTAAAATGAAATATTGGTGCTATGCAAAAGCAAGAGAAGTTTGTAAAGTTTAAGAGTGAAGTCAATAAAGGTCTAATTAAAGCCACAGAAGTTCTCTATCTGATTCGGAACCTTCCTTTAAGAGTATCTTTAGTAATTTAGTCCATCAGCTACAGAACTACAACGATTAGTGGTTTAGTACTCTCATACTGACCGTGAATTGTTGTGAAGCTGATTTACATACAGCTTTATAAGAGAATGCTCATCAGCCACAGGACTGGCTACATTTATACCCTCAAGTAACCTGAATAATTTAAACAATGAAACCTTGTTAATATCCTATGCAAACACACACAGAAAGTGGCATGCTCAAAGTGGATTCAGTGCATTCAATCCAATTCATGACTATTTTAGGCAGAACAATTTTTTTTTTTACAAAGTAAAATGATGGGATTCAGTTTAATTAAGGTTGAAAACAAAAATAATTAAAAAACAAACTGTGACACACTTAAATATCACGGAGGTGGGGAGACAAAAAATTATAAGAGATTTAGTGTATGGTATTCTTTTACAGAACAGGGTATTATTAACTCTAAAATAACCAGAAATGACCATGGCATCATAGGAATATTTCATGATGGAAAGATGTCATATCACCCACCTACCAGGATGTCAGTCTACCTAAAGTCCTGGCCTTTTAAAATTCCTCATGTCCTACAGAGGTTTTCCATCCACCAGTTCTGATTTCCTGCAAAAAGGACACCTCTGGTGTTCAGGAGAAACAGAATTCTAAAGGGCCAAGAATGCGTCTACATTGGATCCTGGTCATTAAAAATAATAGCTTGAATTTATAAAAACAACAAAAGCAATTTTTTTCATAAGTCAAATGAAACGCATTCAGTAAATATAATAGAAGATACTGTAATTAATAATTACTTATGGCTTCCTTTCTTATATTATGAAGCATATTTTTATTGAATGAGAAAAAATGAAAAAATATTCTTACTAGTTAAGAGAGAGTGGCTGAATGCATAAAAGTAACCAAGATAATTTATGGGTAACAAATAATTTTCAGTAACCATTTTAATTGTTAGGGTAGTAAAACATCTTTACTCATGATTATATTATAGGCTTTGTTTCTGGTGTTAAAAGAATAACCACAAATACCCATGTTGCCACTGTTATGTTTGGTTATTTTGGGTCACTGAAACACTGACACACAAAGCAAGAACGATGCAATCAAATGCAGCCATAGGTTATACCATGCTTACTTTCTCAGTTACAACAAGGAGGTGCTTCCCCTTCTAGTTTCTTGGCTATTGACAAGTTTACTTTGATTATTATGTAATAAGTAGCAAATGTTGCACACATTATGGCTGCCTGCTCATATACCGATGTATGGAGTAGCACACCCTGGGAGTGATATTTTTGGAGAATTCTGTCTTGTTTTCTAAAAGTTCATCAAATTTCAACATGTTTCTTTCTTTGTTGCACACTTTAATGAAATACTGGATGGTTTAATTGGTTGAAAAGATGACTTGCCATCTTGCTAAACACTGATTTAATATGTCCTAACCTTACCAAAAGTAGCTGCAGTTTCATTCCATTTGATCATTTGTGTTTAAAATATTTTCAGTTAGGTCTAGAAATGATGCTGTGAATTCAGACTACACTGCAAAGTTCAGATCTAGAACCTCCCTCCCTTCCAGTTTAGAGGTGCTTGCTCCTAGGCATTCTTATATGAGGTCCTTCTTTATTTAATGACAAACAACACTAAGCATAAAAATATATCCTTGTATTCTACATTGTATATCATTATATAAAAATTGTTATGGCCAACTTTGATAAAGTCCAAGTAAAATTTGACTACAAGCTATACTAAGAAGGCTGTATTACAGTCAAAGTGCTTTTCTTTCTCAGACATGTAAGGTAGAATTAGGAAGGCATCAAACTCTTTTCCATTTGTGATATGACAGACATTTTAACTTGGATTCCCAGAGATGACAAATTAATGTATTAACACAGTACTCAACATAAAAAAATCCTACCCAACTTCTTTCTTAAGGTCCCCTTGACATTGGCAAATGACTTAGAATCTGTGGCCAAATTTTTAAAGTTTAAAGTTTAGGTGGCTAATCTATGGGGCTAGGGACAGAAGTTACACATAAACTGGTTTAAGTGATCTGAAACTGGTTTAAACCTGTAACAGAACAGAAGCTCCATGCACATAAACCAGTTTCAAAATGGCAGAATCTGGTTTAAGATAAACCTGGTTGAATGTAGTATCAGACTTAACTGATTTGGGTCAAACTGGTTTATGAAACTTCAGTCCCAGACCCCTTCCTGGTTCAAGTTAAAATCAGTCCCCCAGCATGCTTTCCAGTCCTTGGCTGTGCTATCTGCCCCAGAGAACAGGGCTGGCCCCACTCCTCTCTTCCCTAGCTGGAGCAGTGAGGGATGGCTGACAAGGGGGTGGAAGGGGCAAGCCCAGGTGGGGATGCAGCCCAGTCTATGGCCCCCACCCCCGGCAAATCCTGGCTGGGGTTTGGGGCCAGGAAAGGGGGTTAAACACTCCTTCCTCTGCTCAAACTTACAGCTGGCTGCAACTGTGGACTACAAATCCCAGAGGCACCTGGAAGCAGGAAGAGGAAGTGATGAGAAACCCTGCAGAGTCCTGTTGCTGTAATTCTGGACTGCAAGTCCCAGAGACCTTGGGGGCAGCAGGAAGAGGAAGTGAACACAGCCAGAGAGTTGTGCTCTAGGACCCCCTTGCTTCTGGCCTGAGTCACTGCAAGCATGTGGCTGCATTTCCTGAATCAAAGGTATACATCTGTTCACTTCTGTTTCAATTTAATCTGTGCATTTTGATTAACCTGCAAAGACTGAACTGATTCAGCCTTAGGCTGCTGTTTGACTCTCTCTACCTAGCTTGGGTATTTTTGGGAACTTACACAGTGATTTTAGGGCCCCCAAAAATATACTGTTAGTATTTAAGTACCCACTGAGCATGTTAATGTATAACTGAATGTCCTAGGTCATAGGTATACACTTCAAAATTGGGCTCCCCTTCTGAGTAATTGGAACTTAATCCAAAAATGTGGGATGTTCCCATGCCTTTTTCTAGTCACATTTTTCACTGAGAATTTTAAATAGATAAAAGCCTGAACAAAATCCACCCTCCCTTCCTAAGCCCAAATGACCAGAAATTTATTTTCCATTCAGATGATTTGGGTTAAAGTAAATTGGAAAACAACTCACCTTCTGTTTGCAAAAGGACTTCCTGAGGGAACAGAGTGGGAGAAGAGTGTGTCATTCATGCTGGTTACAGGTCTGGGAGGCCTATGAGAAAGCAAAATAGTTAAGCATATTCATTTTTGATTTAATAAACTAACAGCAATAGTGTTTACAAATAAAGACGAATGATTTTCCTGCTGAAGGTAAATTGCCTGTATGTCTTCTATTTTAAATAATTGCTCCAAATTGAAGTAAGAGCGTGTGTGTGTGTGTGTAAGTAAAACATAGGATAAGAGGACTATGGTTGAGATGCGTCTTGGGTTTTTGTGTGTTCTGAAGTACCTTTTAAGCAATTTGCTACATGATTTTTCTAATCTGACAAAATAATGTATTGTGAATCATCTTCCTAAAACTCCATGGTCTATACTACCATGACTGCAGTATTATATAGACATCCCTGAGCTAGCTTTAAAATACCTATAATGGTCCAGCTGCTACAGCAGGGAGCTCAGGACAGCTTAACTGCTTGAGTATTTAGCCAACTTTTGAAGCAGGTTTTATATCCAGTGCTGAGCCTTCTGATACTATATCAATGTAGTGTAGGCATAGCCCATAAAATACCATAGTGCAAAAATGCTGCATAGGTATAACCTTTAAACCAACACACACTGAATAAAAATGACTGTCAACTTACAACTTACTTTTTTGTCTGAAATTGCTTATTTGCTGTTATTACTAAAATGAAAATTAGAGGAAACCTTTTCCTTTTGCTTGTTTTGGTTTATCTTGAGTATTTGAAAACACCTGGGGTTTAGTTTCTTGTTTTCTTTGCCTGGCAAGTTCTCTTCTATTTGTGTACGCTTCTTGTACAGAGAAAAGAAGTGATGAACATTTTGGAAATACAAAAAATAAGTTTTTAAAATTACAAAGGTGCCTCTGGGACAAGTACAGTACTTGAAGCTACATTTAACTCAGGCTTTGTGAGAGATGCATTTATTTTGACTTCTGCAAGAGTACAGAGAAGGATGCAACAGCCAGCCTCAGAAAATAGAACTTTACTGCAATTTTCAGAACAATGCAGAAGCCCAAATTGCTGCATACAATAGTTTGAATAACCAAGGGTGGTTATACGTTTTGGTGGAAATAACATCACACCATAAATATTTTCCTCAAGAATTCTGAAGGGATAATTTGGTTTCTTAAAGTGGAAATACCATAACAATTTAAAAAAAGCTTATAATGTCTTTTCAGATCATTTCATGATAAGAAGCTACATTTTTTGGCCTAATGCTGTGACTGGTAACTCACATACTGAATTCTCTAGCTGGACGTTCACTCACGGATCCACAGAAACTGAGAATACTGTGCTTATGAACAAGCTGCTGTGAGTTCATAAAAGGAAGCAAAGATGTACAGTGTGGAAGTAATTTTATAGTAATTTCCCTGTTTCATAAGGGGATCACTTTTACTTATTGTGAAACAAGAGCATACCTACAGACAGTTACCATGGAGCAGTTGGTGTGCAAGGTTATTATTCTGATAATGAACCTTCAGACCCAGAGGACTTGAATTTTTGGGAAGCACACAAAAACTTCAGTTATTTGGTGAACGCAACAGATGGCACTTTGGTTCCCAAATACCTAACAATCAACTTGTTAGACACCTAAGTGAGTTAACTAAACCTGTAGCAATTTGTGCTGACAATAGGTGGGCAGAAAAAACAATTCTCTTAAAATGAATGGAAGTTTTTAGATTGAAATCAGTGGGAGTTTTGCCACTGATTCAATGGGGCCATGATTTCACCTCTAGTTCCTATTCTTTTTAAACATTTGTTTCTCCACTTAGAAACTGGAGAATATTATTCTTCCTTGCAAGGTTGTTAGATGTATCAATTTTGCTTGACTAATACTACTGATGTTAAGAGGGCCAATTGTGCATATCAAGTTTAAAAGAAATATATCCAGTCAAATAGCATGATGAACAACCACCCTCAATGCAGCTCTTAGGCTCAAAAATATTACATCTCAAGCATCAAAATGCTCTGTCAGGTACTGCTGGATTCTATTATCATTATTTATTTGTTTTGCAGCAGTTCCTCTGATCCTCAGTCCTGGTGTAGAGCCCCTTATATGCTGTACAAACACAGCACAAAAACTCCATTCCTACCCCACAGGGCTTAAGACCTCAACTGCTTCATCACCAAAATGCAATTATAAATCATTCAGGGGAGACTGATAATAAAAGACTTTCTTACAAATTGAGAACAATGTAGTCTTCTTCAATTGGCAAGCTACTTATATTCTGGGAATTTTAAACTGTTGATTTATTTGGTGCCAGTGTTTCACATTAGCTACATGTTATTTTTACATTTATGGTTCATTTCATTTTTAACCAGGATGATGAAACCATTGGCCAGTATGTATATTCAAGAATTATTATACATTCTGTGTTGGACTCTGATAAACACTTTGGGATCAACAGTCAAGATATAAGTTATGTTACAAGTTCAATTTTCCTCCAAAAAACATGCTGAAGGAGAATAAAGTACTCACCAAGTATCTCTTTTGCCGCCAAAATGAAATTGAAAAGAGACTATTAATTAAGATGACATTTTAAAATGTATATGCTAAAAATAGAGCTTCGAATATATGCCAAACTTAGCTCCTGGATCCTGCAAACAGGCATGTGAGAAAAGTCTATGCACATTAGGTAATAGGGCTGTTTGTAGGTCCAGAGTTACTAGTATGTGTAAATGCTTGGAAAATCAGAGCCATAATTCATGTTTAGTGATCTACTTAATTTGTAGCCAGACAAAGGAATTTCTGTGGCTTTGTCATGGCATGAAGAGTTGATTTCACAGGCATTTCCCAGTGACTCTGCCCCTCACCACTGATTCACGGAGAAGCCCGGGGGTATGGAGGAGAGAGGAGGGGGCTGTTGCCATCTTGGCTACTGACTGCCCTTCATGCCACCTTGCCAGCCAGCACCCTCCCCTCCCAGGTGGACTATGAGGCAGCGAGGACCTGGCTTCTACTGGGGAGCCAACATTTTATTTTTATTTTTATTAAGTTTTTTTTAAGTTGATTTCATGGACAATTTTCATGGTTTCGTGGTTTCTGTGAAATCTGCAAAAATGCAAATTAAGTAGGTCCCTACTCATGTTTTGATCAAACCTTTTGCTTTGTATGCTGTGTTTCCTTGTTAATTCTCATATCAAGAAAACTCTTATTGACATCCATTAGGGCTTTCACAGGATAACTTTAAGGGTACTGTCCCATCTTCACCTTCCTCAAGTTCAACTTGAGCATCACAGACATGTTTAAATATAAAAAGGTGCAACAGACATGGATGACAGATCACCTGGACAATCAAGGACAAATTCTAATCTCAGATGCACAGTCTTCTAACATAGCACCTGATCAGAATGAATAGCCTCCTAGTTCATTGCTAAGCTTCTGGAGAAGGGACCCACAAATGTGGAGAAACTTAAAGTACCCAAACAACCCACCTGAAGGAAGGCAGAAAGCAGCCCAGACACTAACTGAACATATTCTGTATGTCAGGGGTAATTAACCCATGGCAGGCATGCAGCAAGTGGCATAGGCAGCTGCTCTGTGTGGCATGGTTGCCCCAGATGCTCAGTAGAAGGAGGTGCATTAGAGGAGGCAGGGGTCTGAGCCTCTGTCTGTGTTGGGCAGAGCAGAGGCAGGATGCCACTGAAAGAGGAGGTGTCAGGTGTCAGTGAGAAGAACTAAGTTAACATTTCCCCGTCCCTGAAGCCACCACTGAACTAAGGACTTTGGATCCTCAATTACCATATAAAATGGTGGTGGATGCAGGGCCATGAAAGGGTTAATCTGATTCTTGGAGGTGACATCTCTAGAAGCAACACCCTGCACTCACTCTGCTCACCTTGGCCAGGCACTCAAAACCTTCTGCCTTCCTCCCAGAACCCCAGGTCACAAACTCTATCAGATATCCTAGGGGCGCAGGGCAGGGATCAGAGTGACACCAGGGAACAGGTGGGGTTTAACTTTTGGTATTCCTGCCAAAAAGTTGGCCACCACTGCTATATGCACTATTGCATAGCTAATATAGTATAGCACTGGGCTGTCCAGCTTCCAGATACTGTATATATACACCTATGCACACATGCACGTGTGCACACACACACACACACACATATATGCGCTATAGAAGATATCTACAATATAAAATGGTGGGAATATTTAAAAGTGCTCAGTGCTGACCCAATCTATTCACATTAAATTCATGGGAACAAAGTCAGACCACTGTGGCATGTTTTAGAAAATCCCACCAGGACATTTTATTAATACCACTGGTTCTCCCCATGTTTTGGGGTTTCTTTTTGGTTGGCAATCATGTTTATGGAAAACAAAAACACCCTTACAAATGCTTGCATAAGCTGAACTCTCATAATCCTCAAATTCACCCTTTAATACAGGATTGTGCACATTACTAATTACTTTTTGCCTCACCCTAAATGGTCCAGTGTTGTGTACATCTGATATGTTTTGCCGTCTACTGTAGTTTTAATTGAAAATGTTGAGTGGGGCCCATAAAATTGAAAAATGATACAGCTCTTCTGCTCTGTGCACTCAAAGGTGGGAAGAGAACAATGAAAAAGAATGGTTACTACCTTTAAAAAAACCAGAGCAATAATAAGGACAAAGACCTTCTGTAAAACTGCAAGTCTTGAAAAAGAGGACTCTTTTGTTGCAAGAAGTCTTCCATTAAATGTATTTGTAAAAAATCCCTTTGCCTGGCTTCTTGCCCAGAGCCGTTTCTCCTCATACCTTTTATCTTCCATCATATTTAAAAATAAAAAACACACCAGCAAGAAGATGCTCTCAGTAAATTGCTGTAGCATATCTTTCCCCTCAGTTAATTTATGTGAATTACACTGAAGATCATGCTATCTCTATAACTTGCAGGTTTTTCATTCATGTACCATTATACTCTATATAGTTATATTGCTTTCAATCTAACAATAAGGGTAAACTATATCATAAAACAAAATAGATAGCCTCTTATCCTCATGCGCAATCACACTAAATTATATCTATGTATTAAAAAGGAGACAAGTTGTTAATTTTATGGCAAAAATTTTGAAACAGATCCTATTCAATTACAGTATTTTTTCTTTCCCTTTCTTAATTTTTTTAATCCCTTTACAATTACCCTGTATTTACTGCTACTGATGCATGCTGTCTGTGATATAGATAGATGTCTCTTACTGGAGACTTGAGGAAGTGAACATAGAGAAAAATCTTTAGTTTCACTTTGAAGCTTTCTCTAATGCATGACCAGGTCCTACCTTATTAAACTGTTATCTATCCATCCATGTGTTCAGGCTTTTATACCATGCTTATCACAATGGAATCTGAGCAAGCCAATCTCAAATTTCTCTCTTCCTTAGTACAATATGCCATCTTTATATTTTTATAAAGCAATGAATTCCTTTTAAGCAATGATCAGTTCTATGCATCTCATGAAAATTAAATATCTGTGAGAGATCTCTCACATTTTAAAAGTAGAACACTGTTGCTGCATTAGAAAAGCTCCTGTTTTGACCATGCAAAGATCAGTATGATTTATTTAAAAATTTTAAAGATGGCTAAGGGAGTTCCCCCATCTCACCATGCTGCAACCACTGTGCAGCATGCTGCTTGTATTCCTCACTTTACACATTCAGTATTGACAGATGGAAATACAGAATAACAACATAAAAGAAAAAAGTCTGGTCTCCCAGCGATTCAGAGGTATACCATGCAAATAAAATGTTATGCTTGTTGCCCAAGTTGCTTTAATCAATGGCTTGATGGAGAGATTTACAAAGAAGATATTTCTTAAAAAACTATGATACTATGATAGATACTGGAGCACCTCCATGAGAAATACTTAAAAATTCCTGCAGTCTGATGAATTATTTCACCATGTCTAATTCTTTGTCACTTTTTCCCATGTGTTGTACTATATCTGCTTTAAATGTCTCAGAAAGGATGTATTTCATGATCAAATGAGCCAGAGAGCCCAAAGCTACAGAACACCTGAATGAGAACATCTAATTCACCACTAGTATAAATGGTGGATACCCATCACTAAAGAGGTGATTTTCCCACCCTGTGCAAGTATAAGTCTCCATCTGCTTTGAGTTCCTCCTTGACTCTTAGGGAGGAAAGCATAGTGTTGGCTACTTTATATGAATTTTTAAATTAAAAAAATATGGACTGGGAAAGTGATGTTATTTTCACAACTTATCAAAACTTAGAGACAAATCATTGAGTAAACTGAAAAAGACCAACTAGCCAGAATCTAAAACAAGGAACAACTGCACACTGAACTATAGAGTTTTAGAGCAAAGGTGATAATGTGGTTCCATTGAACTTTGCCACTGACTTCAACAAGGCCAGGATTTCATGTGTCTGAAGGCCAGGATTTCACATACATTATTATTCCTTAGGTCAAAGTAGCTTCTGCCTGACTTCAGACTAAAATAGCTAGTTACCCCCTCTTTAGGTCAAGAAACTGCTGTTTTACATTTACCTCTACATTTGGAGGTTGAATAATAAATCCAGAGTGGCAAGACATGAAAAAAAAATCCAGAAGCCCTAAACCAGGAAACTATATACAATTTGAAGAATCCTTCTGTCCTCTTTGCCCACTTGGTTATGTCCCAATACCTGCATCAGTTTTATCAATATTTTCCATATGATTTTTCAATAACTTCAATGCATCCTGGACAGCAAAGGTAAATTCATGTTAACAGAATGATATTATGAAGAATATCCCCTTCCTGTAAATTGATTCAAATTTATCCGTCTGATTCATTGCACAAGATATGCAACAGCCATCTTCCATTTCCATCAGAGTCAAAACTACAGTATGTGTCAGCTAGAGCAAAGGTTACTTCTCTACAGCACACAGATACTTACACAATATGAGCCAGGTTTAGAGGTTTTTCAGGCTGGTCAGGGAACATTGGGTGCAAAGGTTCACGGCTGGAAGCACAGCTTAAAGACTTGCTAAGTGCATTAGTTAGCTTCTTAGCAGGTGATTTCTGGGAGGAACAAGGAAGGTAGAGGTAATCTGGACAAGTAAGGTGTAAACCGTTTCTAAATTAAAACTACAGGAAGTACAAAACAAAAGGAAGCGCCAACACTTACAGTCACATATTCTAAACTTTCCCCCTTCTCTAGAGGTCTAATGATTCAAATTTCATGGTCACTAGGAAGATTCCCTTGATCTTGAAAGGGGCTTCACATCAGGCTCCTAGGAAAAGCTGCTGCTTTTCAAGCAGTGGCATACATTTAAACGGGTCCATTGGGTTCTTTCCCTCTGTAGTATTCCCCATATGCATACATTTAGCACTAGCTTCTTTCATACTTCAGTTGTTGTTTTAAAGCCCCTCTCCTTGCCTCCTTTAGAAGCAGCTGCCTCTACTATACTGTAAAATGCTGCAAGGGCAATGAAATTTCAGGCCCAGCACTGACAGAACTGCATGGACATGGAGACAAAAAGCTAAAAGAAAAAGCCCTAAAAAATTCCATTATTTCCCAAAAGAATGAGCATCACCTGTCATTGTACAAACACAAGACTTGGATACTTGGGATCCCACAAGTCTCCAGACTGCAATACAAGGTAATGCTAGCTTTAAATGATTAGGACAGCCACACACCTTCAGCCCTTACAAGCATATATATAGTAGGATGACTTCTACAGTAAAATAACTTCTCAAATATCAGTTTCACTACTGAGAAAGAAGGTCCTGTAGCTATCACACATAGCTGAGAACTGGATTCTGTTCTAGATTCTACAATAGATTTCCCATAAGCCACTTGATCTCTCTGGGACTGTTTTTCTACCAGTAAAATGGAGGATACTACTACTTCGATATCAATAGAAGTTAGAAGCTTGATTTGCTAGAGTTTTTAAAGTGCTTCAACATGTATGGCACTATCAAATGTAAAAAGTTCTTACTGTAACCAGGATATTAAGAAGTATTTTTATCATCAGAATTCCAGCTAACATATTACAATGAATGTGAACAATTTAGAGCTCTCATTCTACTTTGTTACAGAAGGAACATGACTCTGAATGTACTCATGTTGAGTTTTATTTCAAACACATAAATGAGTCCACATCTCCAATCTCTTGGAGCAGCTCAATGTTGTGTGTGCACATGCTTTTAAACTTTAAAAACCTAACTTTTAAAAAGCAGACCAAGTATAAAAAAATGTTCACAAAACATAAGTGAAATAGATATGATCTTTGAAAGAACACTAGCAAACACAGTGTCAAGGCAACTTGAGACCTGTATTTAAATACTGTATTAACATCTGCAGTGAAAACATTTGGGTAGTAGCAGAAAATGGCCATATATGCTGGTGGAACTTTTTGCTGTGTCTACCAAGGATTCTGAAGCACTTTCACATGAAGTCACCTAATTCCCCAATTTGCCTAATTGTACCACCCTTGCTGCAGCAAGAGAAGATGTTACTTCACAAATGTGTGATTAAAGGATGAGGACAAGAGCTGCATGGCAGACAGTCCTAATCAAAGTCTAAACAAAAGGCAAACCATATCCACTCACTGTAAGAGCCCAGAGGACATCTGTAGACCCAGACTTACTCTGAGGCAGTGCAGAGCCATGCGACTGGCATACTAATCAAATAGTGCACCTTGTCTTTAACCCTTGGCTGTTCTATGCACCATTAGCATCAGGCAGGCAGATTATTTCAAGCATCAGAGTTTTAACTATTCGAAATGTGTTTGGCAACTTTGCCTACAAATACACATGTGTATATATAGTTTGCATCCTTCCTACATAAAAGACCAGCTAGTTCCCTGTACATCTGTACTAGAAACTTACTTCTTCTCTTGGGCTGCGATGAGCCCAGATTTGATGACCTCTGGGAGAAGGGGTTAGACTTGGCTATTTGCTGAAGCATTTATGCCAGCTGGGTATGAATGACATTTTATTTTTTAACAATGTCAAGGTGGGTGGGTGCTTATTTCTATTGCTTCATTTATTATGACTCTAATGATGTTAACTGTTTGAAAGCTATTGTGATGGGACTATGATAAATATACATTACACACATACAGTTCAATCACTTGCTAAAACATATTTCACAAAGAGTTGAATGATGCTTTCATATTCCCCGTAATTTCATTAACACATATCCATTAACATATCAAAAGGAGCAAGCAGGAGAAAAGCTAACAGTTATTTTTCTATGGGTCCCACAGAAATGAAGCACTTACTGTGAAAATAGCACTCTATTCCAAGACCCTGCTGCAGCTGTCTTGACATCCAGCACAGTGTTAAACTGCTCAAATCCAGACTCAAAAAAAATGTCTCACCTCCAAATATAATGGTGAACAGAGACCACAATAGTGATGTCTCTATTACAGAGCTGGTTATCTATATTGGCAACAGAGGTTTTATATTTTGCAAAATAAAGCAACTGAATCAGCCAGTTCCAACTCCATCCTCAGGATTCTCTCTGACTGCTGGAGTTCAAATAGTCTGCAGCAATACATGAACCTTCCCTTACCCATGACGTGTACTCTTTCATTTGGTGCTGGTTGCTATGGGAACCACTGGCATGCCCTCTCCAGAAGCAGTCCTGACAGAGCTGGTAATTGTGACAGTGTTGGCACCGATACCGAAATCCCATCATGCTCTCACTGTGGCAGTAGGAACACTCAACAGGGTGGAAGACTATAGGAGAGACAAATTTAAAAACAAAACAATCAAAATAATAAGAACCAAATTAAGACTGAAGTCCCTAAAAGGGAGCGAATCCTTTCTTTGCTTGCAGTAGCGTTCAATACCAAATGCCATTCACAGTCATTGGCTGCTGAAGATTGACACTGGAAAACCACAAATCTTTAATGCATCTCTCCCAGGAAAAAAAACTACATTTTTTACTTTCCAACATCAATTCCTTATCACTTCTGAAGACGCAAAAGTGTGTTTAACAGAAATGAAATGCACTCCAGAGGAAACAGAAGGCATTTGTACACATTTACACCACAGTGCCAGGCGCTTTTAAAAGCACCCAGTGGTGTGGTGCATGCATTTGTATAAACGGTGAAATGTGAGTCAGTGCTGAGAAAATGGCAGTGGTGCACTAATGAACTAAAACACATGGAAAGTTCAAAAGTGCACCTCTGCCATTTTCTGCATGCTGATGTGCATTTTGCCACTTATACAACTGCATGCGACACAGTGCAGTGTGCGTCAGCTTGCAAGTGGAGCAAACTCAATTAATTGAGTCTGCTCTGACCCGGCACATCGCAGCATGAAAATGTGTGTGTATAAATGCCCATAAATTAGTAGGAAATCCACTTCATTCTTCTCTGTTACTCTGGGAAGGTGTAGGTTTTAATGTTATCTTTAGGAACTGGGCCACTAGTCAGATTTTCAAATTCAGGTGACCACAAGTAAAGTGCCTACATATGTGTGAACATTTTTACTTATTCAGCTGGATACCAATTTTAATCCTGTAATGCTAACACGGACAACAAACAGAAGTTAGGTACCTAGATAGGTATTTAAGCAACCAACATTTGGGACCCATATTAAAAATCTGGTCCTAAGAGAGGACTCTACTTCATCCAGCATTTTAATTAAAGACAAATAAAAGAAGGATTCTCTTCACCAAGAACACATGCCTAGTATAATTTGTGGCATTTTCACTACCCATGGGTCTCTCAACTGCAATCCCAGAGCCTCTGCCTACCTTTCTCTGCAGTGATACATATTGTATTTACCCTGCACCCCCCGCAAATACAGACCTGGGAGGGAAGACATGAAAGGAATTCAACTGGCAACTCTTACCCTCTGCTAATAGACAACCCTCTGCACATCAGCTCTCATCATTCCTGACTAAAACTGAGACTCTCCCACTTGTTTTCAGGCATGTTTTCTCCTTGTGGCAGCAGACATGCTATTAGCCCAAGAATTTTTTTAAGAGAGGGAAAATAAACAGTTCTCCTGCTTAACCAGAGAAAAATTGAATGGGAAAATTATTTTCTCTAAAAATGTGTCCATTTCAATCAGAAACTTAAGTATAAAGGCCTAAAATGGTTCCTCAGTTTTTACACTATTCTTTCTTTATAGATCTAGAAGACTTAACAAAACAAAACAATTATCACTATTGTTTGCAGATGAGAAACTCACCTTAATAACAGGTGAGTTATTAAGGACATATTACTTTGAGTAGGTACAGCTTGCTAAGCAAGACTGTTTCTCTTTTTTCTGTTAAAATTCAAAGTGCTGTCCTCATGCTCAGCACAAGCACACTAGTTTTGTGTAAGGGAACTATGTTGGAAGTTTCCACAGTTACATGGGAAACTACACAGGGCTTGTGGGAAGGCTGTTGGTATCCACTGACCAGATGACAGCTAGAGTCTTTTTGTGGGTGCCAGAACCGTCTCAATGTAGCAGCAGAATTTATATTCTGCTATGGACTCAATTCCCATGTCCAGACCCTCCATATCGACCAGGAGAATCACTGCTTTCCTGGTAGAAACCATGAATGTACAGACATTCCAGCCTTTTCTCCTGAGAAAGAATGGATGTTCTGGGGGAAAAATAACCTGAATCCAACCAAGTAGAAGCTGCTCCTGGGAGAGTTGCTCTGGGAAAATGAATGTCCATACACTTTCCCATGGCTTAATTCTTCCTGAGAACCAGGAGGGGTGAAGATATGGGGGGGAATACCTCCTGTGCCTTCTAGAGATGGGGGTAACCCCCCTTCCTGTAGACCAGGAGGGGAAGGAAGGGGAGGGGAGGACAGCATCTGCCACTTACTCAAAGCTGGTTCCTCACACACTAGAGTCCCTGGTGTGAGCATGGCAGGAGGCTTTGTTCTGCTACTTGGCTCCCAGGCACCAAGAGTCAAAATGAGGGAGCAGCATTGTAAGTCCCCTACCTGCTTCTCACACTGGAATCCCCAATGTGAGAAGCAAGCAGGGGGCCTTGCCCTGTTGTTTCAGTCCCCCCCTCAGAATGGGAGGGACTGGAACGACTCACACATCCCCAGATCAACATTGTTTCAGTCCTGAGAAGGCATGAGAAGCGTGGGAGAAGGGGCCATTGCAGACTGAACACCTGTATTGCTCCCTTTCCTGGGATAATTTCTTGCAGTGAAAATTTTCCACCACTAGAAATTAATGTTTGTACATAGCCTGTATGTGAGAAACAAACCCTGAAGACCTGCATATTTGATTTGGCAGTGGCTATAAGCTTACCTCTCCCAAAAGGCTCAAAATGAAATTGGGACCTTAATGGAGAAATAACTGGTTAGAGTTGTGTGGCTTGACATGCAAGTGTTAGGGTGAAAATATTTGGATCTTAGGGAGCACTGGATTTGGATCTTGGGGAGCATTTTGAATAAAGCTGTTGCGAGCAATGTGTGCTAGCGTTTGCTCCCTGCTTGCTCCCTGAGCAACTGGATCCATGGGCAATTGGATTGTCATCTCCCTAGTCATTGGGCGCCGCATGGAGTTGGGGTCTAATACAAAGGATCAAACTACATCAGAGCTGTCAAACTTATCTGGCCCTGTGGGCTGGATGAGTGGAATGGGGCTGGTACACAGGCTGGATCAGGCCCATGGACCCCTGCCCACATGCCTGATCCAGTGCATGTGGCACCACCAGGGCCAGTCTGAAATACTGGCATAAGTAAGTAGGTGCTGCAGCTCAAGACCCAGCTCCAGTGTTGGTGAGCAATGGACTAGATGAACATAATAGCTCCTACTGCAGAGAAAGCAGAGTGCTTCAGCATCTGGTTAGGGACAAGTAGCCTAAATTTAAATTCTCATCTTCCTTTTGTAAAAGGAACTTACTTATTTCTGTTTCCTAAATATATTGTTTTACAGGTTAATAGCCACCTCCTCCTAATGACTGCTTGATAATTTATGGTCATTAATTCATGCACTGAACTGGACTATCCTGCCAGATAAATTCTAGTGGGAAGGAACTGCCTACCCATTACTTTTCTAAGGCTGTGATCTTGTAGCTAATAAAAGTTTCAGGCTTTTAGCTCTCTGGTTATCCAGGGTTTAGAAAAAAGAAGATATATTCAGGGCAACCCCTAGGGCAGGGGTAGGCAATGTTTTTGACTGGAGTGCTGAAAAAACTGCAGCGTCTACCTTGTAAGGTAGAAAAAAAAATTGACGCGGGGAAGGAGGGAATATGGCAGGATGCACTGCATATTAATATAGTTAATAATCATAAATATTGCTTTTTAAAAAAAATAAATACCAGGTTTTCTAAAAATTCAAAACCTGGTGACAATAAGTAATACTTCATATACTACCCATGTTGTTGTGTATTTTTTGTTAAGCATGTTGTGATGAGCGAGAGAACAAAAGACCAAGAGAGAAAGAAGAGAAAAAGAGGAGAGAGAAAAGAGAGGGAAAGAGACAGGAAAAAGAGAAAAAAAGAAAGAAAAGGAGAGGAGAGAGAAAAAGGGGAAAGAAAAGAAGAGAAAGAGAAAGGAGAGAAGGAGAGAAAAAAGGAGAGATGAGAAAAAGGAGAGCAAAGAGAAAAAAGCAAAGGAGAGAAAGACAGTAGAACAAAGAAAGGGAAGAAAAAAGAAAAATGAGAGAAAAGAAAAGAAGAGGGGAGAGAAAGAGAAGAGAGAAAAAGAGGAAAGGAAAAGAAAGAAAAAGAGAAAAAGAAAGAAAAAGAATAGAGAAAAAGGAGAAAGAAAGGAGAGAAAAAAGAAAAAGAGAGAGAAGAGAAGAAAAAAGAGAGAAAGAGAAAAGGATGAGAGAAAAAGAAGAGAAAGAAAGAGAAGAGAGAAAATGATGACAGTACTGCATCTCCTGTAATGCTATTCATAAAGTAAGATCATCACACACAACTTTGATGTTCCCACTGCAACTGTTATTGTGTAACGAAACGTGGTCAGCTGCCATTACTTACCATTTTCGACATTTGCCAGCCGATGCAGAAGTGGTAACCACACCAGGCACTGAGGTGGAGGATCAGACATGAGAGTGTCCAAGAAAGCGTTTAAAGTGACTTTCTTCTGCTCAAACAAACAAGCAAGAGGGAAAAATAGCAACCAGTGATATCAGAATGACTTTCTTTCTCTTGTCTTTATCGACACAGAAGTGTTAAGGAATAAAGAGGTTAAACCTTGAATTATAAACTTTTACTCTGAAGATAAAAAGTGACATGGACAAAGGTTTTACAAACAAAAGACAAAGTTTTTAGTGGTTTTGATGTCAATTGGTTCTTGTCATCATGTATTTCTCTGCTGTTATCAGGTCCTTGCTCACTTTAGGAAAGTCGTTCCCCCAAAGACTCTTTCTGAATATAGCAATTTCCTCATCTGTTCATATTATTACATCCCTTGAGTCCTACATAATACACAAAAGCCACTACCTATCATAGAGTGATTGATACTAAGAATTTCACTACTGACATTTTTAGAAAAAAAAATTTGAAATAATTTTTAAATAATTTTTGAAAATGGGACTTAGGAATCTTTGTTTTGTAGGTGATTTTGAAAATTTTTCTTAAAATCTTAAATTTTATTGGGAGGGGGTAGGGTGGGGTAGAGTTTGAGACTCAAATGTAAATTCCTGTCAGAGATCTGCCTACTATAAAGACTAATTCCTTCCCTTGTATAATGGTAGACAACTGGCAGCCCCTCAGAAATTAAGAACAAATTCCTTCCCATGAAAAAAATAACAGGTATTAACTGTTGATTCCTGTCGGAAACAGTTATAGATAAAATGAGTAGTACTATATTTGTATAGGATACCATATTTCAATTAAAGTTCTTCTCATACATTATTAGCCAACTGCACAAGAATTGCTTTTCACTGAATCATGGAATGAATAGTCAAGTTGGAATGGATTTCAGGAAGCTGTATAGTCCACCCCGCTCCTTAAGGCAGACTGACACCCGGACTAGTGTCAGTCAAGTGTTTGTCTAATCTACTTTTAAAAATTTTCAAGGATGGAAATTCCAAAACCTCTCTGGATATTCTGTTCTAATATTTAACCACCCTCATAGTCAGAAAACTGTTCCTAACCTCCAACCTCAGATTTCCTTGTTGCAATTTAAGGCCATTGTTCCTCTCCTTCTACCTCCACCCACAGAAAATAATGCGTCTCCAACTTCCATATAACTTCACTTCAGGTATTTGAAGACTGTTATCAACCCACACTTGAGTCTTCTCTAAATGAAATAATCCCAGTTCTGCCCATCTTCAGAATTCATGTTTTCCAGGCCTCTAATATTTTTTGTTATTGTGATGGAGTCTTTCCAATTTGTCCACATCTTCCTTGAAGTGTGGGGCCCAAAACTTGATAGTCCTCTAGAAGAGACCTCACCAGTGCCAAATAGAGCAGAATAATCACTTCCCTTTTGCTTGCACGTGACACTTGTATTAATGCAGCACACCAGCATTGCTGGCTATTTGTGCAAAAAGAGCATGATTGGCGTATGGTCCACTGTGACCCTTAGGTCCTTTTCTGTAGTACTGCAACCAAGTCAATCCGTTCTCAATCTGTATTTATACACACAATTGTTCTGTCCCAGGTTGAGGACATCACAGTTATTGTTGAATTTCATTTGATTGATGTCTCCAGTTTATCCAGGTCATTCTGAATCCCAGCTCTGCCCTCTACAGTGTCTGTGACTCCACCCAAATTGGTGCCAGGCAGAAATTGGCTAAGTGTGCACTCAATCCCATCCTTCTCATTTTATCTACTAAGGAAGTGCAGCCTCCTCTAAAAGGAAAATGACAGCTGCTCAATAGTGCACAGTACCACTGTGGTATTGTGGACTGTCTTTTTATGGGCTTCCTTCCTTCCTTCTCATGCCCTCGTACCAAGGTATTTAGCAGAATTCACAGATCCTTTGGAATCTGGCAGGGCCACATCATGAGCACTACTGCTACAGCCTCAAACTTGCAACCTCTGGGCTGTCAACCATGTGCCTTAGCACCCGAGGCACCCCAGCCCTTTTTATGGACTGAGCTTCCCAGATGCAATCTGGGAAGGGTAGCGAGGTGGGGAAGGAAGCTGTGAAGGTCTTGGTGTTCCTAAGTGTCACAATCCAAAGTTGTGATTTGTTGTTTGTGTGCGCTTCGGCAACGCTAAATTATGTTCCCGTTAAAATTACAGTTTCCTTGCACGGTAGAGTTCTCTGCTGCGAGAGAGAACTCTGGTGCAACGGGGGATTTCCCGCCAATTTGCAGCTTCTTTGCATGGTGCATTTCTTTTGCATCTCAGAGATGCACGGTGCAAAGGAGTTCCCGCCATTTGTACTTAGATTCGTGCCACATTATTGGCCGGTTCTAAATGTAGGCATACGTGGCGGCTAACTATTGGCTTGTTAGCCGTACAAAAGGCTTGGGTAGCTTCCGCCCAAGCCGGAGAGAGGAAAACTGGAGAGATACAGAACTCGCCAGGAGGAGGAGACTTCGCGCTGTGTGAAGATCTCCAAGCGATGTGGACCCTTGCGGACCCAACGCGCCTTTCTTAAGCAGGCAACAGAGGTCTAAACAGCCTCTAGCCTCTCCCCATCGCTGAGCGCAATCCTAGACGTATCCCTATCCTATATGCCCAATTTTCGAACCCACGGAGTCTTAACAGCTCCGGGGGACCTGGGAACCGAACAAAACCCACGGAGATTCAGCCACTCCGTGAGGAAAGAATTGTTGAACCCGTGGAGCCTAAACCACTTTGGGGCCAAAGAACTGAGTTTGTCAGAGTCCTCCAACGAGGATTTAAGCGGAGCTGCACCTGGAAAACTGTCCAGCCTACACTGCGACCATCTTGGGTGTAAGTAAATAATCTTTTCAATCAACCACTACGCCTCCGTAACTAATTCTAGCTCGCGCGTACCTTACCGTCCCGCGGTTTTCTCCGGCCCCGCGTGCCCGGGCTGCTGGCCACAGTCCGCGTGCGCAAAGACGGGCCCGGCTCACCCCTGGCCCGCACATGGTGACGAGGATGGGATCAGGAGAAGACACGCTAGAGCTAGAATTGGTTAAGAACTGCCCTTGGCACGATAACCAACGCCAAGTGAAAAACTTTGAGGAACTGGAGGCACGTATCGCTTACCACCAGGCGGGCAGAACGGGTGAAAGATTTGTCAGCGGACGCCTGTCGCTGAAGGGAGAAGAGGGAGTCTCCGAAGACGGAGCCCCGAGAGAGAGGGAAGTGTATTTGCTCCCCACGACGTTCGGGTGTATAATGAGAAATGAGCGGGTCCTGTTCAGGCCCCTCGATACTGTGTCCCTCGCCAGACCCAACCCGGCGGGTGAGACGAACCCAACTTTCACCCGGGAGTGTGCCCAATGCCTACGATATGCTTGGGAGAGTGAAGAACTGGAGTCGATCTGCTGGTTCCCTCCTCTCATGGCGGCTAGATTAAGGGGTCGCGAGCTACCATCCGAGCTCCGCGAAGATCTGGAGACGGAGGAATGAGCCGCGGATGAGAGGGTGGCCCCGTGGTACAACAAGGGGGGAGAATGTAGTGCAACTTTTGGTACTATAATGAATCTAATGCAAAAGAACTTAAGTTTGAAAGCCCAGCTGCAGATGGTGATCCGAGTGGTCAAAGAAGCGGCTGAGAAAAAAGAGCCTGAAACGCCAGTCCAAGATAGCGCTGAGCAAGAGGGAGACTGCGTGGAAGAACTGGAAAAGAAGGGTGGAGCTTCTGAAGAACCCGCGAGAGTTTGGTCAGCGACTCCGCCCATCGATGCAGCATCGTCGCCGGCAACCCCGCCTAGCGACGCAGTGATGTCTCTGCAGACCACGCCTTCCTGCTGAGGAAGGAGAGAGTCAAGCAGAGGAGTGCATCCGCCCCTCCTGCCTGAAGCAGTAACAGCAGCAGTGACCCCCGCAGCAGCAGTTCAGCCTATAACAGCATCATCTCCCGAAGGAGCAGCTTATTCTACAACAACTACTAACCGAGTTGCTACCACCTATTATGCTCGCACCAGAGCTGAGTTGCAGGATTTATGTAGAGCATCAAAAATTCAACCTGAAGAAACTCTAGCTGTATGGTTAGGACGTTTAGTCATGAAACTTGGATCCGACCTGCTGAAGCAAGAAGAAGCAAGCTTCCTAGTCAGACAAGCTTCATGGAGTAGAGGACATGTCACCGACATCGACATGATAACAGTTAATACTCACTGGCCTATTCCACTACCTGCGCTTGTTGCAGGACTGATTAGTCAGAAAGCCCACGTGTGGCATGCAGGACGGCCAGAATATATCGGTGCAGAGCATCTCATGCTGGCAATCATCGGCGTCTCGTACTGTGCTTGGAACCCGAGAGTATGTGCGCTGGGACTGACATCACTCCAGCGAATAAGACCATGGCCTCACCGTCACTTGCGAGATCCTGGAACCGTTCCACTAACCTCTCACAGTTTAGATAGTTGCCTCGAGATTTATGGACAAAGGAACATCGTCGTCCTTCGGATTCTGCTCAGTCCAATGGTAAACCAACCCGTGAGTAATCTTCTTTGTCAGTTGCCACAACTGCGTATCCTGATGGAGCCAAGATTGTCTCTTGATCGGGACTGTCGACACCCGACTGGACCTCAAGGCACCAGACGTCATGGATGCAATCTTCCACCACTGCCACCGAGAACCCTAGAGGAGCGATACATGTTTGGATTTCTCCTACAGCGTTCCAGACTCAATAAGCGGCAGCTTCGGATTTTAGGAGACGCAGGCCAATGGCAATTGGCTTATGAGTTAGGTTTTCGTTATTTAGAAGAGCCAGATGATGGATCCTCAATGATTTCATCCAACTGAGCCATGGAAATTGTTTAAGTTTGTTGAATAAGATCATTAATCTATTTTTTGAGAGTTTTCTGTTTACAGATCCGAGATTCAGAGCGCGTGGCGAGGAGGAGCCCTGAGAGGGATGACATCACCGAAAGAAGTGAGGGCCTGACGCGCAACTTCGCCATGACGCCCATTGAAGCCCTGATCGTGCAATTTTGTTATGAATCAGATTATGTGTTTGTGTTGATTATTGTTTCTTGATTGTTATGTAACTTAATCCCAGGGCAGCGAATTTTATGTTTGTTTATTTGTTTGTTTGCTTGTTTGCTTGTTTGACGACTCACAACAAGGTTCTAGAGTGAAGAGTATAGCATAATTTAGCTATGCTCTCAGCAAGGGGGGATGTCACAACCCAAAGTTGTGATTTGTTGTTTGTGTGCGCTTCGGCAACACTAAATTATGTTCCCGTTAAAATTACAGTTTCCTTGCACGGTAGAGTTCTCTGCTGCGGGAGAGAACTCTGGTGCAACGGGGGATTTCCCGCCAATTTGCAGCTTCTTTGCATGGTGCATTTCTTTTGCATCTCAGAGATGCACGGTGCAAAGGAGTTCCCGCCATTTGTACTTAGATTCACGCCACATTATTAGCCGGTTTTAAATGTAGGCATACATGGCGGCTAGCTATTGGCTTGCTAGCCGTACAAAAGGCTTGGGTAGCTTCCGCCCAAGCCGGAGAGAGGAAAACTGGAGAGATACAGAACTCGCCAGGAGGAGGAGACTTCGCGCTGTGTGAAGATCTCCAAGCGATGTGGACCCTTGTGGACCCAACGCGCCTTTCTTAAGCAGGCAACAGAGGTCTAAACAGCCTCTAGCCTCTCCCCGTCGCCGAGCGCAATCCTAGACGTATCCCTATCCTATATGCCCAATTTTCGAACCCACGGAGTCTTAACAGCTCCGGGGGACCTGGGAACCGAACAAAACCCACGGAGATTCAGCCACTCCATGAGGAAAGAATTGCTGAACCTGTGGAGCCTAAACCACTCCGGGGCCAAAGAACCGAGTTTGTCAGAGTCCTCCAACGAGGATTTAAGCAGAGCTGCACCTGGAAAACTGTCCAGCCTACACCGCGACCATCTTGGGTGTAAGTAAATAATCTTTTCAATCAACCACTATGCCTCCGTAACTAATTCTAGGAGTCTGTGCAGTCCAGGCAGTAAGCTCAGAGTTACTATGCATGTGCAGCACAGCCAAAGTGGAGAGGCTGTATCACCCTTACCCTGGATCTGCTAGTATACATAGCAGAATGCAGTGCTGTGGAGAGGTTTCCTGAGCTAGCTATAAACATATTAGTGCCACACACATCTGTGTTAGCTCTGTGTACACTATCTCCATAATTGGAAACAGTACAGCTACATGAGTGCAGCACCTCATCCAGGCTACTAAGCTCTGTTTCTCAGCACAGCCAAAGAGCCCAGTTGAAGTGTTTGGCTAAGAGATTTATTCTGCTTCTGGTCCTGGGATTATTAACCCAGACAACACATTGTGCTAATGAAGCTCTGGTACTTCAGCTGCTGGAGTTAGTACATGCTGAGCTATAATTTCAGCTATCTCTGCTCCATGCTGCCTTGGACGTATCCAAAGTAAAGTAGAGCTCTTGAAAGAATGGAGACACTGAGTGATCACTGAACACGGTTCAGAACTGTAAGTAATAAGGGATGTTGTGAAATTGCAGATGAAATGGATGCAGAATGCAAGTACTAGCTTTTTTTGGAAAGAAGGTCCTGGAAGTTTTAGTGAACAGAATGTCAGATGGAAAGACAAACTGACAAGGCTGAAAGACATTGAAAAATAAGACTTCCAGCATTAGAGCTTACCCTAAAAAATACCACCCCTCCAAAGAAAAAATCCCACACACACACACTTGGTTTTTAAAGTCTAAATGTATAATAATTTAAAATTTAATAGTAAATGGAAGAGATGCATCAGTACCAGAAATTAGCCTGTGCTAATGAACATGTTAAAAGGACAGTTACCATCTGCCTGCCATCTACATGACCTTCTTCTCATCTGAGAATGAACAATAGCTTCCCTAATAAAGGAAAATTCCATGTTGCTAAGCACCAGCTCACAAAGTAACAGTTTCCCTTATGGAGCTTTTCTGTGGATGCCTGCCATTGGCATTGCTGACCAGTGCCATCAGCAAATCTCACTATTATCAGTGGCACAGCTAAAAATGGGAGAAAGGTAGCAAGAAAACTAGTGAATGAAAGATAATCCGATTTCCCATAGCACAAATAATCAAGGAGCCTAAAAAGTTCCCCCTGTTCCTGGGGAGAGAGATATTAGCTGTATGCACAGCAGCGTTCTAAACAAGCAAATAGATGCAGAGGCAAGCACACCTTTTTCACAATAACATTCTTTTTCAAATGGAGCTATAAATTAAAACTTCATTCACACCAAATAAAGCAATTTCAGCCTCCTTGATAGTTTTATAGCTGCAGTCTTGCAGTGGTCACTAATTTTATGGATTAAAGAAACCAATGTCCCTTAAAAGGACACTGGCAGAGTAATTTCAATATATTTTAAAAGTCATTTTTCCTTCTGCAGTTTTTAACAACTGTTTGGAACCTTGAAACTGAGAGCTATTTTCTAAATATCTGCTATCTAAAAATGAAGGCCAGGAGTGTGCAACAACAATTAGCTAAGTGACAGCACAGTAGATTTAGCAACCATCTTTTTAGGTCCACAATTTATTAATTTTTTTTAAATAGGAAGTTCTTTCTCCTATTGCAACACCACTTTCTGATGGGAGGTCAAATATCGCATCATGTCAATTCTATCTCTCAGGGAAAGAGGTGATGCAAAAATTTCTTTTGTAAGCCCCATGCCCTGAAGAAGGAAAGTTCAAATCAATTACTCCCAAGATTTCTGTTCTGCAAATTCCGAGAGAAGGGAAAGTTGTAGCTGTTATTTTAGATGGCCATTCCATTTGGGAGTAGCTCACAGGCATGAGGAAAATGTAGATTATTTAAATAAATTAACGTAATGAGATGTGATCAAGTATGTCCAGTATTTTGGGGGAAACTGGCTTGAGATGTGAACTGGGAGGGGTTCAATAGTGTGAGCAGAGAAAAAATATTTTCCTATAACTTTTAAAATCTGTGCAATAGAGATCTGAAAGGCTTCCAATACGTGCACAGGATCCACATCAAAAGTGAACAAAAGGAGATAACTTGAGCAGCTCAGCTTTCCTCACTGCCATGACCTACTGGCTAGGGATAGACATTCAAAAAGCCTGAGCCTGAATTGATTCAATCTTTGCAGGATAGTTTAACATGCTTAGGCTGAATCAGTTTCTAACTGTACAGACATCCCAGAAATGCACGTACATGCCTGCAGTGGCTCAGGCTAGAAGCCGGGGGGGCTCTAGAGCAGCCCTCCCTTCCCTTCCACAATACTGAGCTGAGGGAGGCGTGGCCTGTCTGGCAGGATGCTCTGATTAGGGAGGGTTTCCCCCCTCTTCTGACCAACCCAGCAGAGAATTGATAACAGTGTTCATCAACCAATTAAGAAAACAACATAGGGATATTACGAACTACCTGTTGATTCTGCCTTTGTCCCATCTGCCACAGCATGGACTGTAGCCAGCATGTGGTCTGTTAGCAAATGCTGAGAGGCTTCTGTGTAAGGCAGAGGGGATGGGGCAATCCCTGCTTAGCAGGGAGTGGGGAGGGGAAGGGGGAGCAGGGGGAAGCCAGGCAGATACCTGCAGTCTTTGCCCAGCTCCAGTGAAGGAGCAGAAGGGAGGGGTCAGCTCTGCTGTGGAGCAGAGAGCCCTGCCCAGCCCAGGGAGCATGCCAGGATGCTGGGGGTGTCTGCTTTAACTTAGATCAGGAAGGGACCGACATTGCATAAACCAGTTTGAGCTCAATCAGTTAAGTCTGATACTACATTCAACCAGGTTTATCTCAAACCAGTTTCAGCCGTTTACAAACTGTTTTTTGTGCACTGAACATCTGTTCACTAAAACTTCCACAACATTCTTTACAAAAAAAGCTAGTGTGAGAAGTTGCGTTCTGTGTCTATTCCATCTTCAGTTTCACAACATCCCTTAGGAACATCTGTTCTGTTACAGGTTTAAACCAGTTTCTGATCACTTAAACTAGTTTATGTGTAATGTCTGTCCCTAGCCGTTATGTCTTGAACACTTTTTAGGGTCAGGCAGACACAGGATAAGGCCAAAAAAACTGGTTCCTGCATATTTTTAAAATGCCTAATGCCATAACATAGTACAAATATGGCCACTTGTTCTATTCTGTAAAAAGTATGCTACTTTCAGAGCCAGACATACAAGAACCACGTGTGGATAGCCTAGCCACAGTGTTAATGACATTATTAAACATAAAAAATCAGATGAGACTCTTTTATTGCTGATTATCAGTTCACAGTCTTAATAAAGAGCATTATGAATCAAAAGGGAATCTCTTCTGGGTCTGCTCATACATAAGAAGCAAGCAAACCTTTCAGAATGGGTTAGAATATTTTTGTAGATAACGTTGATGAAAATGAAAAGCATTCATTTCTATCAAAATTAATTTTTCAATTTTTCATTGGAAAACCAGAGAAACAAACAAATATAGCTAACAGGGAAATTTTCAGTTCTCAGAGTTTTTTTTAATGAAAACAGCTTTTGGAGGAAACCACATACTTTCCCCTACATATTTACTGGAAAACTTTTGACCAGCCCTAGTGGCCTGGGGTTCCATTTCTACTAAGAACTAAGTATCTATCTTGTGTAACACCAAGATACCACATCATGATATGAAAAGTCCAAAATTCCTGGCACAAGCTGTAATAGTTGGCATGAAAAGATGACAGAGTATTATCATTTAGTTTGGCTAAGACTATGCTACGTCATTCATTTCTAAATTAATCGCTCAGCTTTTTCTAGTTTTAGTATGCCATTTCAGACAGAGTGGAAAGGTGACATTACCAGAATTGAATGGAGAAACTAGGTGGAAAAAAGGGAAACATTTGGTACAAAAAAAACCTGCTGACACTAAAGATGGCTCTGAATATGGAACAGCCCTAGTGGGAGTTAGTAGAACACCCCTCAGTTTTAAAACTAGATTGGAAAAATCAGAAGAAAACATAATATAGGGAATTCTGTGTTGATTCTGTGCTGGAAGATTTAATTATCTGCCAGTGGATTTTAATTATGTCAAATTTATATAACCCATGACATGGAGCAATCTTATCCAGAATCATTCTTTACTTGTACAAATGGAAAAGCAAATTGAGAGAACATCAGATCTAACAATCTTTCTCACATTATGACTAATACTAAACATACTAGTAGAGAGGGCAAGAATGTCAGCCACCCTGCAGCACATCTCCTCTATTTGGATCAGAAGGTCTTAAGACTGTTTTGTACCTGGTGCTGGTAAAACTCAGGGCTTTGGCCTGTTATGAGATATTGTGCCACATTTCTAAAACATTTAGCTACATAAACATGAAACCTAGTGGGTAGTGCAATTTACAGAGTCACCTAAGTGAGTTAGGCACCTAATTTTCACTGACATATAGAGATTAGGTATCTAACCTGCTAGACTCCTTTGCAAAACTTACTCAATGCCATTTCCATATTTAAGTGCCTAAATACCTTTCTAAATCTGCCATTATTCATTAAATGAATCATACAGAAAGTCACACCTCTGGTGGCTGCTAAAACTGTTTGATATTTTTTAATGGGGGAAAAAGGGGAAATCACTTATTTGGGTGTAGACAATATTCTTTAATAATACAGTCGAAAATGAGCTATTGTTGAACTATAAGCACTGTGACCAACCAGCACTCGCATGATTACTTTGTTAGATTCTTTAGCATGCCATACAGACATGCAGTATGGAGACACTTTATTCACTTATCCCTCAAATACAAAAGCACCTCTATTCAAACATCATTTGGAAGATGATCCAACAAATCAGTTTCAAGAATGCTCTTCAGTTAGCTGGAGTGGCCACTGATTAGTAATGAGAATGTGTGAAACAAAAATGAGGCCCCTCATTGCACAAAAGCAGGATCACTAGGTCATCTACATTCAAATGATTTCTAACAATATAATCCTCAGTCCTCTTCCATAGAAAAGAATAGAATAAACAGAAAGAAAATATTGCTCTGTTCCTAACATCTTCCCAGCTTCAGTATCTTTCATTATTTTGTATTTTTTCTATTTCTATGTTATGCATGGTAAGATCAAGAAGGAATTCTTTCCTTCCATCCTGGAAGACCAATGCACTCCCAAGTCAGCTAGGTATTTTTTGGACTATTTTTACACACTCCTCCAAAGCATCAGACAAGATATTAGACTCAGTGGCCGGATCCAGAAGTGCGGGTGCGTGCAGTTTGTGGTGCCACAAACCTCTTTGCAGTGCCACAAACCACACATATTGCATGTTAAACTGTGCATGGTGCTGCTAATTTGCAGTACTGGGGCAAAATTTGATACTGGGATTTCCTGATAGCAAAAAAAAAAAAAAAAAAGCAGCACAAAGCACACCAAAATGCTGTGTGCTGGGACAAACACTGTGTGCCAGGACAAACACCAGGAAGTGCCATGTGGAGATGGGGGAGCAGGGAGCCCAGGGCTGCCTGCTCCCCTATCTTAAGGCATTCTGTGCCCCAGCCAGCTGGGGAGTGGCTCGCTGGGGCGCGTCTTGCTGGGGCACAGGGTGTTTAGTGTGAGGGCTCTGCAGCACATGGGAATGGGGAAGCAGGCACCCCAGGGCTCACCTGGTTGCCTGCTTCTCTGTCTCCACACATTGCTCCCTGGCTTACTGAGGCATACGATACCTCAGCGTGGGGGTGCCTGCTGTTAGCCCTGCACCGAGGCAACCTGGAACCCAGCCAGTTACCCATGCAGCCCATAAAACAGCAGGACAATATGTCCTGCTGCAAACCACACGAGCAGGGGCATACACTGCATCACAAAGTAAGGGCACAAATGTGTATCAATACTATTTGAGCTGCTGCAAACTCAAACCATTGCTTGTGTGGACTTGGCCAATATTATCCACATTGTCTGATGTGATGTGACAAATCTCATATTTGTTTAAAGACAGACAAGGTTCTTTGGGTAAATCCAGTATCTTTTATTAGACCAACTCAAATAGTTGGAAAAATTCTTCTTTGCAAGCTTTCGGGTACAGTTACTAGGCCTGTGCAAATAGAGAAGTATTCGTTTTGGATTGCGTTTTGGCTGATTCAGAAGACAATGATTCAATTCAGAAATTTGGATCATTGTCCCAATTGATTCGGCCGAGTTGGCTTTGGAAGATTTGGTGATTCGGCCATAGACTATAATGGGGAATCACTGAAATACCTATAGGTTTGTCAATCTTTGGCAGATCTGGATGAAAACAACAGGAACAGTAGCCCCTTCTGAGGGCATGAAGCCTGCTAAGTTTTAAGGATATAGATACAGGAGTTTCTGGAAAACTACACCTCAAACTGCTGAAAGCAAAACTCGTGTCACTTGTATGTGTTAAGGCAGATTTGGATGAAAACAGCAGGGATGGTAGCCTGTAACTGGGGGCCTTCCCAGTGCTGGTTAGATCTCTTCTCACCTACCTATTTCTGGGCGAGCCACTCACCCCTCTTTTGCTCGGGCAGAACCAGCTCATAAAAGGGACAGAAAGGGTGCAGACAGAGGCTTATGTGCTGTTTCTACGTCCCTCCCCCAGAGCACTGTGATTGGAAGGGGACTCAGGGAAAGATCACAGTCATGGGCCAGCTACAGATGTAAGTCTTTCCCCACCTGTTCCCCCTCTCTCTTCTCAGTTTCTGTTCCCCTGAAAGACTGCCTTCTGAAACTTGGAATCTTTTTCTGAATCGATTCAGAGGGCTTTTTTGGTCTCCCGATTTCATTCTGATTCGGTCGCTGAATCAAGCCAAATCTTCTCCAAATCGAATCAGTGACCAAAGCTTTGCACACCCCTAACAATTACCCTTCATCAGGCAGAGAGGAAGCATCTGCACATGATCTGCCTATGTCCTTAGACCAACAAGGCTACAACTGACACCCCTGAAATATTCCTTTAAATGGATTTTCAGCACTATCTTGATTTCTACTGAGACTTTCTGCAAGGGGAGTAGTACTATGATATCTAGCTTCCATTTTCAATAAAAAGAGGTGAAAATATGAAGTTCTTTTCTTGCTGGTGAATGCCAAGTGTTTATAATACCTCTGGTGTGAAGGCTACATTTAGGTTCTTGATTTAAGATGTGGTTATCTTCAAGGAGTTCAAGTCAGGCACACCCATGTAACAGGAAAACAGCATCAGCATGAACGAATGCTATGAAGGTAAACACATGTCTGTGTGTGCAAAATAGAGTGAAGGACAAATGACTGACAGCTTACTTCAGTGATGTCATGTTTTATTACCTGTTGAGAGAAACAGGATTTTGCCGATTGTTCTGTGTAACCAAACGAAGGACCCTCAAAGACCGCAGTAGGCAATTTAAGAACCTCCCGCAGAAACATGTCATACTTTCCATAAACCATCACTCCACTGGAATCTGAAATCATTGAGAAAATATCTGAGGGGGAAAAAAAGAAATGCAAGAAAAGGAAAGGTTTACTTTAGTTTAAGACATATGTCTGCTCTTATCTCAGTAACATCTAATGTGAAAGTAATGTGATTATAGACAATTATGCTTAGTTTATGGAAAACTCCATAAACCGTTTGCACCTTTACTTTTAGCCAGCTTGCCAGAAGCAAAGCAAAAATGTGCATGTGAGCATTGATCCAATTTTTATGTTAAAATATTCATGCATTCTCATGGCTTTGTGATGTCATTCTTTTGTAGCTGGTGCCTTATGCCTGGCATAAGGCAGTAACTTAGTCAGCTACAATGGATCTAATTTGACAAAATGTGTAACATCAAGTTTTTGCCCAGAAGCAACTTACCCTTTCAAATCTAAATTTTGGCAGAGTTTATTGCGTTGTTTGTTATTCTTGGGACACACAGAACAATGAACTTATTTGAAATGCTCTATTTGATTTAAATAACTTTTTCTGTCTTTTAATTATAATAATATAACTTGTACCATTATTTATTATTCTACAGCTTCACATTTCTCTTCTTTTGCTTTTGTTGTTGTTTTCAATGGAAAAATCCACTTTCTGACTTAAGAACTGTTTAGTAGGATTCAAGGCTTGGTAGAATATTCTAACTTAAGAAACCATGAACATATTTTAGACTGTGGTGGATCACCTATGCAATTCTAAATGATAGAATATCACCCTAAATGCATGTGGATGGAAATCTCAAGCCCTGGAGACTGCTATTGGAAAAACAGTGTGGCATGATAGCCTGCCACTGCATAGATTCTGTTGCTTTAATAAGAAGGCCAAGGGAAACCAATATCTGTCCCTAGTGTCTACCTGTACCCAATATATGTATAACCAATATCTGTCTATAAATGAGGAGAAAAAAGAAAAAAAAAATCATTTAACTCTAGATAAGATGAACCAAAGGACAACAGCAGGGGCAACTGGTGCTTCCCGAATCTGGGAGGGGGTACCCGATCGCTGACGGGGGAAGTAGGTTCCCCAGCAGCTGATTGCCAAGGCCGGAATCACCAGCGGCAAAACCAGAAGTGCACTTCCACTGGGACTTCCGGTTTCACAGCTGGCACTTCCAGGGGGTGCATGGCCAATCTCAGTGGATGCACATGCAGCCACATACACCCCATATGCATCACCAATGGACAACAGCACAAAAGATGATGTGTTTTAGTGCTTCTGTGGATAGACTATACCCTGGTTGGGTGTCTTTGGGAAATGGGAATGTACCCTGTAAGGTAGAAGGAAGAGATATGTATCCTGGAAAAGAATCTCAACAGTGTAAAAAAGATATTGATATTTAAGTGTGAAAAAGGGGCTAGGTGTTATGAAAGAGGAATGCAAGGAAACTGCCAAATGATACCTCATACTGTTGGAAACCTGATGCATTTCACTGTAGTTATAAAGTTCTTTGAATTCAATCAACCCAAAAAGAAACTAAATTTGCATTGCTTTTATCAGAATCAATGTAGCTTGGCTCCAAATATTGAAAATGCACTTGAAGCTCAGTCTGAACAGTAAAGTGGACTTATCTGAATGCGTGAATTGGTACTGATACCAATGACAGCATCATCAAACCAAAACTTTCTCTAATCACCACAGACACTGCTACTAAAGACCCACAACAATGAATACCAGATATGCATATACATAAAAAAGACTTACATCTTAATTTGTCCATGATCTTTCCTCCACAAAGAGTCGCCAAAGCCATTTTGACAGCAAAAACAGAAATTTTACCATGTCCTTCCCTGTTCAACAATAAAAAGTTTTTATGTGGTATTATCTAAACAGGACCATTACACATTTTAACCCTATGACATATTATGCAAAATGCACACTCCTTTAAATTCAGTCTTTGGTTTCTTTAGGGAGAACACACAATGAAAAACTGTCTTCCATAATTTTCACAGACCTTCTTAGAACTTCAATACTAAGCTGCTGGAACAATTTTAGCATATTGGTCAGCACATTACGCACTGAGATAATGATGATTACTGGTGCTATAGGAGTAAATAAAGGCTGCAATCAACCTAAGGGCTCAGTATGCTTGGTTTGTTATATACAGAGACTTCCTGTCCCAGAAGAAGGAAAACAAAGGGAATGGCTAAGGATCATGTGGTTGCACAGATTAGCTATTGTGCACCATCCGCCTTTTCTATTATATATAGATCCCATGAACTCCTAGAAAGCATTTTATTTAAAAATGATCAGTAAGGGCTCTAATATAAAACCCACTGGAGTCAACAGGAGTCCATTTGTTTTCAATGGACTTTGGATCAGACCTATTCTGACACAACCTAATTAAAAAAAAAAAATCTTACTTTTAAATGTCTCCTTTTGGCCCAGCGCGCATTTACCATACTGCAGCACTCACTAATGGTAAACCTAGTTTCATTAGTACCACACAACCATGCAGAACCATCCCCTCTTCCCTGGTAGAGTAATGGCACAACACATTTGTTCTATGGAGTAGTTAAGAATCTAGCTATATTTACTTTCAAACAATTCTATTAAACACACAAACACATAAGAGCATATCAGGTACAGGAAAAAAGGTGCAACAGTTTTCCTACATATCCAGTCATGTCTCAGTTAAACGATAAGAATTTTTTTCTTCCTGGAAGAAACACATTTGTGTATTTGTAGGGTCTGTAGACAATGTGCATCTTAACGTGTTGATCTTTTTACTCAACCATGCCAATGCAATCAATGACAAACACTAGCTGCTTCAGTTCCATACCAAAGTCCTGCAGACCCTCAGTGACTGCCTATTGTACAGAAGCCTTGGTACAGTATATTACAGCTGCTGGGTTAGCATATTCCATCCTCATTATAAGGTTCTATGCTTTAATTTCTAAAACTAAATTCTCTTGGTGTGTAAAAAAAACCCAACCAAAACCACCCTAGTAGAAGGCTATCACACACAGCAACATGAATATGCTACAATAGATAATTCCATTTAAAAAGTAGCAATATACTATCTAAAGATCCCCTGGTTTTATATTAACTTTTTTTGGTAGCTAGATTTTAAAATTTTGAGTTTGTCAATTCCCCAGCATTTCCTTGCAAGACAGTTAATGCACAAAATCAAACTGGAGCAACATTTATCTATTATCCAAAATCTGTGGTATTATCTTCCTTAAATTAAAGCACAGGCAAGATGTTCACATCACCATCATATAAAAATTCTTGGTTCAATGTCAGGCAATACTCTCCAGTCTTATAAAGTAACAAACTCACTTTACCTCCTGCTTATGGGACAATAGGAGTGCATGTGCATTATACAATATTAGGGTGGTTAAACTATGCCATAAACTCTTCTATCTTTATTCCATCACAGGACACAAGTATAAGGATTTATAAGTGATGGAACTGTCTCTTTCCAAGGTACTTCAAACTGCAGTAATAATAGCCAGGAAACAAGATGTGGAAATTTAATGTGTAGTCCACATATACAGAATGGCTCTATTGCTAGTCAATCATCATTTTAATAATCAATCATCCTTTTAATGGAGAAAATTGCATTTGCCAGAACAAAGAGATAACCTAATTTTCTAAGTAGTCATCCCATGGTCCCTTTGCTAAGCACCAAAGCAAAGTAAGATGTGCATAATATTCATGCAGAATTAAGAAATGAAGTTATGTGATTCACTGCTATGATGACTTCAGAGTTTACAGAGTGAGTGCCTTTTGGCATTTCCTAACTGATCACGCATTACAGCTCAGTCAACAAAATTCCCCTTTCATTCCATTTGAAACATTAGAGATTCTACCTTACTGCAATGCTTCTAAGCTTGCTTAAACTATTTTTCTTTGCCAAAAAGTGAAATAGAGCAGACAAAAATAAACTAACTGCTGCAGCAGTTAAGAATGTAAGGATACATAAACAGCAATCATTGATAATGCAATTTTATTGGTTCATATTATCTTTTTCATTTTTGTCTCTGTTTTCTTTGTTAAACCTCAGAAGATTAAAAACATATGATAAAGCACTATGTACCACTCCCATGGTTCCACACTTTACACATGTGTACTCACACTGGGCCAGATTGTTCACTGGTCTAAATTAATGATCCTTTTTGCGCATCACTTCAGAGTCCTTTGTCAATTTTTCTATACACAGTATTTTGGATCAACGTACTTGCCTGCTTTTCAAATACCTGTTCAATGTAAGAAAAATAAATGGTAAGAGGAAACAACTGCATTCTTAACTGGTAATGAAGGAATTCAATGAAGATAAGCTTTGCTGGAAATGCTGTAGAGTTGGCTACTTTTTTTAAGTTGTTTTGGTTTTATTTAGTTAGAGGATCATATTTCTGAATGGTGGACATGTTAACTTGCCTTTAGCTTTCCACCGCAGAGCCAGAAGCTTTTCCTACACTTGAATAATTATGGGAGCAGGGGAGATGGAAATGGAACATGTTACGTTTAAATTGTGAATCTCTCAGTCTGAATTGATTGGTTTTGACACACTATTTTGTATCAGTAATTTGTATTCATAAATACATAACAAGAGTTAGTGTAAATTCAATTTGCCCACCAAAATGTATATATACGCATGACTGCTGACTGGACAGGATAATGGGGTCTAAGACTTTCCAGTGTCCCTAGGGCCCAGAAATGCTTCAAGCAGTTCTGCTCAGCAATAAAGCTCCTCTCTATTAGCAGCATTAAGGCCTCCTGGGGAAAGTGCAACTGCATAAGAGCAAGTAGCCCAGCCACTGGATGATAGCAGCATGTAGTTCTATATTGAACTCGGTGCTCCTTGAGTGAAGCTTTAAAAAAATCTCCCCAGCTTACGTTGCATGACTTAGTGTTGCTAGGAAAAGAAGGCGACACCAGAAAAGATTTTGATTTAATACTTTTCATATGGAAGAAGTTACAGAACAGGACCATCAGGTTTCTGCCTTCATTAGGGTTATCTGAGAAGTTCTACTTGCCCCATGTGCATCTATTTCCAAGAGACTCTGTGCAGGGTGGGACCGGGGAGGACTGTTGCAAGAGCAGGCACTCCTGTCTGCTTCAGGCTTATCAGATAACCCTAATGGAGACTGGAGTACACATGTGTGCTGCTACACTTCCCAGTTTGCTTGTGCGCCTGGCACATAGACAAATTGATACAAAACACAGTGTCAAAACCAATCAATTCAGACTCAGAGATTCGCAATTTAAATGTAACATATTCCCCATCCACCTCCCCTGCTCCCATAATATTCAAGTGTAGGAAAAGCCTCTGGCTCTGGGGTGGAAAGCTGAAGGCAAGTCGACATGTTCACCATTCAGAAATACGACCCTCTAGCTAAAATAAACCAAAACAACTTAGAAAAAATAGCCAACTCTACAGCATTTCCAACAGGGCTTATCTTCATTTAATTCCTTCATTACCAATTAAGAATGCAGTTGTTTCCACTTACCATTTATTTTCCTTACATTGAACAGGTATTTGAAAAGCAGGTGAGTTACACCCATTTGTGAACCACTGAGGTAAGCTGAAGGAGCACCAAATTAGAAAAGTTGTGGAGGGAGGCCCCGAGTCTAAAAAAGTTGAGAACCACTGACATAGACCAATATAGCAGCTCCTGTAGCAATATCATACATATGCACGTATGCGTGCACATGTGCACTCACAGTCCATAGAAAATACAATATCGGCCAAGGCACTAGAGTAATTCCATACTGTTTCAAAGAAAAAAATCCCGTATCTTCTTAAACAGGCATTATAGCAGAGCATAAGGTTCTCTCTTTAAATGTCTGAACAAGACATATAAGACACTGCCTGATGGTACTAAAAGGATCATGTGACATTAAGTGCACGACACTTCTGGGTTCACGTACACACAAACCAGCAACACCTAGTGTGGGGTACTTAGCATTACATTTGTCTCAGCGAATAATAATGAATTAAAAAACCTCCACATTTTTATAAGAATGACCAACACAATAACAAATAATAAATAATAATAAATAAATGAAAACCTTACTAAGAAAACACCTAACAGTAAGCAGCAGGGAAAGAAGGGGAGCAGAGACTGCAGGGGAGAGCGAGGGATGGGGGAAGAGGGCAAAGTGGTGGTGAGAAGGCAAGGGCAGAGGTTGCTGGGGCAGGTAACATGGGCAAAAAGCACTGTGACGGGAAAAGCTGCAGGGGGCAAATGTGATTGGGGGACAAGAGTTGGGGGCATCCCAAGCCAGCTGCCTCCTGGCTGCCCCACTGCAGCAATGGTGGGGATGAATTTAAAACAACCCTCCAAAGGAAACAACAAAATTTATAAATTTTCTCTCTATAGACCCTAATTATTGGAGGGGGAGAAGGGATCCTGAATTCAATGCCTCTCTGGCCAAGGGAAAATCACCCCAATTCCCTTCGACTCCTTCAGTTCTGGGACACTGGACAGGTTTATTACCTTATAGCTAGCAGGAGCCAGAACTCACCCAGCCCTGATCAGTCAGTGTTTTCAAAAAGACACTCTGTTTCAGACACTGTTTCAGTCTACCAGACTCTGCTCCTGTTCACAGAGAGTTTTCTCAAAACACTTCCCTCTGGGCCTGATTCACACACACTCCAACCTACAGATCTATCCAGCTATAACCAGGTTGAAAATGCCATAAGGGAAAACATAATGGAGAAAACAAAAGAAAAACAAGCCTAGCATCTGCTGTGTGGTTTGGAAAGGCAGCATATTTATCCTATTAGATTGACACATAGAAAAACTGATTTTATAGTTGACTAGACATGAAGCATAGGCTATTTTTATTAAGCTGTAGCATCACTTTCAAAGGGAATAGAATTTCTTCAGATGTTTATGGGGTTCCTTAATATCTTAATTGTGGCAGTAAACTCTGAACTGTCAGGGGCTATAATTATGAGTTTCTATTCTCATAGATATAGTTTAATAAGGAAATTAATTGGAATCAAGCAGAGCTCTTTCATTCTGTGCAGCAACACATGTAATGGCCAAATCTCTGAACAGCACTTTTTGCAAATTCTCTTCCTTTTAATGCTTACCTGGACTGTGCACCTAGCATCAATTAGCAGAAGTTGAGGGGGCAGGGAATTTAACATTTTACAGCTATGACAGCAGGCAGGTGAAAAGCTCCCCTCGGAACATATGCTAAGCTTCTTTACAGGATGTCTCCAGTAAGAGTCCAGTGTATATTTGGTCAGAGGTTTTAAGCTTTCACCCTTCCATTAAAAAATAAAGCCCTACCAGTTAGATTTTGTACAGTCTGGAGACAGAAATTTGGTTCATAATGCAGACTCCCAATAGGTAGTTAAGCAAACTACAACCTCCTTGTCAATGCAGGTATGTACAGAAACATCTCAATTTCAAATGGAATAAGTAAAGAGGCGAATAGCAGCTTGCAACATATTCCACATCATGACAACGAAGATGTTTTGAGAAGTACTGTGCTGGATTAGACCACCATTCCATCTAGGCTGGTATCAGGTCCCTGACAAAAGTATGTGGTAAACTGTTCAGTGGGAAAGTCTGAAGTCAGCATCGTGTTGTATAGCAATATAATAAACTGATGCAAGTGCAGGCATCACTTCATGACTGCAGCTCACGACTTTGAGCAAAATAATTGACCAATATTCGTGTGGGATCTCAGTAATTACAAGAGCACATTAACCATGCATTAGTCCAGCTGTCTGAATATCTGATCTTCATCCTCTATTTATTGTTCTCTTATTTTCCTAAGCTTCTCTATCACATGATGAATTACACATATTGACTGGACACTGAATGGAACAGCATTTTTCTTTAGGTGTTTTAATTCTGTTGACTTTTAATTTCACAGTTCCCTCTTGTTTCTGTGTTATGACAAAGGGTGGAGTCAACCTACTTTCATGTGACATACTACACACTTCTGTATTTCCCCCTCTTTTTTACTACTTTCAGAATTAAGCACAGATAACCTTGCTTATCTGAAAGTCCCAGGAAACCCACAAAATCTTGTAAAATGTAGTATTTGTAAAATCAAGTTTGTGCAGAAAGTTTTAAATCTGCTCCTTCCCGCTCTTGAAAGCTTTCTGCACAATTTTCCACTGTTGCCAGGCTTGCCCCCAACTGAATGGCCATAGAATAGGAGTAAATGCCTATGAGACTAAGTTATATCAATCAGATTCATCTAGAATAGAGCTGCCCAACTTCTGAATAGCTGGGAGTTGCAAGCTGTACCACGTGGCCTCTCTGCTCCCATGCAGCACAGGCCTCTACAGCATGCTGCATCATACTACAGTTTCCCACTCCCCACCCCTTTCTCCCTTCAACGCTGTGCTGCAGTGCATGGGCCTTCCTGCACTGCAGAGAGGTTTGCAGCTTCCCAGGCCATGGGCTCTCTGAGATCCGGGAGGCAGAAGCAGGAAGTAAAGGCTGGGGGAAGGTGTGAAAACCCAGAGACTCTGGTGGCAGCAAAAGGAGTAATAGGGAGAGGACACCTAGACCAGGAGCTCAGGGGCTGTGAGTTAACTTCTCATAGGTCAGATGTAGCCTGTGGACTGCCAGCTAGAAAGCCCTCCTCCAGAAGAAACAGCTATACGCTAGCTCCAGACAATCCAGACAACAGAGGAAGCTGCTTTGCTTTCAAAAGCTCTGTCTGGAGCTGGAAGATCTGCAGCCCAGATTCCTAGCATGGTACAATTTAAAGACTCATAATCTGTGAGGTACCTATATTGATGGGATTATAAATGTAACATCTTAGTGTGCTGGAGTTTAAACCCTGGATACACTTGAGACTACTGTTAGTCTTTGCTTGTATGAAAGTCTCACCCTATATATACCTCTAATCTGTTCTATTCCCCTTTTCATTGTGTTACCCTCTGTCTGTCTTCCATGAAATGAACATAACTGAATGCCCTTTTTGGCCTACCTTCAGCAATGAGGGCTCAGACACCCAAAACCTGTCTGCCCAAGAATAGACCACTGAACTGCCTTTTGTCACAGAGAACCCGGTTCTTATTTATACCAAGACCATTTTGCATGCAGTGCTATGGCACTGAAAGACAGGTGGCTGGATTTTTGAAAGGGCATTGCCAAGTGGACAGAACTGAACACAAGTATATGCCAATTTACACTTACTTACACAAATTCAAATCCTTACACAAATTTACACATCATCAAATTAATCGGAGACCAAGGACAGTGGGCAGTATCTTCCATTATAGGGGTAAAAGACAGGTAAAAGAGCTGTCATACTTAAAACAAGCTCTGCATCCGTTTTTCACCACTGAACTTGCTGCACTGTTTGTTAGGAGAAATTCATTCTCATTTTTGTATCAACCCCCAGAATGCTCTCAGCACAGTGGAGCCAGTGCAATTCTCCTTTGGAAGGGGAATAGAGCAAGTATGTGCAGGGATGAGCATCCCCTGCCTGCCTGCTTCAGAGCCCCTCCTCCAAGTGTTGAGTTGGAGTGGGGAGACTGATGGATTTGCTTTCTTATGGATCCACAGGGCATTTCCACATCCAGTGTCTTTGGGAAATGACATACTGTTAGGTCCTACATCAGGCAGTTCAGTTTCAGCACAGGAGTTAGAAGTGGAAGGGCTAATCTGAGCCCCGAGTAAGGATTTTTTTCTTGAAACCCTCTAATTCACTCCCTAGGAGAGCTTCATTTGGATCACTGCCATTTGTAGGGAAGATAGAAGCTCTGCCTTTTAAGTATATTTAGTCTCACCATTTAAAAACAGAGGAGTAAATACTTTGCCTCTATTTTCCTGTAAGATCCTGAGATGTATGGCTGGTGTCTTTACCCAGCTAAAGCACCAAAACAAACACACTGTCATAGCTCTCGCTCCCACAGCCCTTGGGCTTTCTTTGTGCTTTCAACAGGATTGCAGTTTACTTGCAGCACACACCAGTGCACATGTTTAGGAATCTTCATTTTCCTCCATTTCCTATCACAGTCACAAATTCAAGGTTTTGCATAAATTAAAATGTCCTGTTTTACTGCCTTCCAAAGGAAAAAAATAATCCTGAAGGCTACAGTTTCACATCCCACTGACTATTTTTCCCTTTGAGGGGGCAGGAAGGGAGGCTGGATGCAGGTACACTATGCCTCTGCAGCTTTGTCATGTGGAACCACTGCCTTTTCCCCCAGCTGTTGCCATGGTGACTAAACTCAGGCTCTGAAAGGGGCACAATACTGAGCACCAAGTCCATCTTGTGTGAGTATGGGATGAGGGGTAAGGGGGAGGGAGACATTTTAATGCTTCTCAAACAATATTTTCAGCTTGTGCATTTTCAGAATACAAACAGTAAAAAGGTAATAGGTAATTTGCTTCTGTCAAACTAAAAGGCTGTTCTCAATTATTCTGTTTTGAGATTTCAAGCTATTCAGATGCTTTTAAGAACAGCACTAACATGCTGATGTTTGTGGATCCAATAAACATAATATATGTACACAGCAGACACAGTACACTTGCATCTCTAATATTAAAATAGGAATCAATCTCCATCTTGAGCTCACCCTTCTTACACTTAGTTATGGCAATAAATGGTCTGGGCAGTAATGAACAGGAATTTTATTGCCACTTCTAGATCTTTATCCTATATTTGCCATGGTCTCGTAACAGGCTGTATTAGAGCCAGGAAATAGGCACAAGCCAGGAAAAAAATGCTCATAGCTGCAAGAACTTGAAGCAAAATGAGTTCTCTCAAAATAAGGAATTACTAACCCATGTCACTACCATAGAAACATAGCAAAGGGTTCAGGTCTCTGACATGCCAATATATAACAATGCAAGTTAAGAAGGGAAGTGACAATATTTTAGGAATAGTCCCATTCCTATATAAACTCCTAGAGTGAGTTAGGAATAACCTTGTTGATGACATCAGAGTTATTCTGGATTCAACTGATTATAATTGAGAACAGAACCAAGATCCTTTATTCTAGTTTCCCTAGACTTACTGAGCACCAGTTAATCATCCATTATTTTGAGCAGGAATTTGAGTTAGCTCATCTGTTTTTCTGAGCTGCATGAGAAAGAGGCAAAAATTGATCATAATACATAGAGAAGCTTATATGGATGATAAAGGGAAACTTACGGATCAAAGGCTGCTAGCAGGAAGTTAAGCAGTAAGCTGATGGATTGCTCCACATTGATCTGGTGAGTGGTTGGCATCCGTTTGTTGAGCTGGTAGAAAATAGTTGAAAGCACGGCTTCCAGACGAGCCACATTCAGTTCTAAGCTTGGGTCCAGGTTATTCAATGCATTTTCTCGCAAGGCTTCTATAACGTTCCAAATGTCCACCAGATGCACTATGCACAATTGGAGAACAGCCATCAAATATAAACAATATTCCCCATAAGTCATTGAAAAAATAAATCAACTGTGCTACAGTAGGTTGACAAAGTCCACTCAGGTCAGATGGTATTTTTATATATTAATACATCTACTGTATTTTCCCCATCGTAGTGTTTAAACTACTCAGGAGAACAGTGGGGGTGGGGGAAGGGAAAAGCCTAAATATGCTGATAACAAATAATAAGCAAACCGATATTAATGAGAGAGATCCGGTCATGAGAGATCAACAGTAGTTGTGAATATGGCTATAATTCACGAAAGCATTTTGTATTCATGAAAACACTTCATTAGATGCTTAAGTTTCTTTAAATGGATGTGACTTAAGCATGTTCCTAATTTTCATCCTGAAACACATCTATATGACTAACAGCTTGGAAATTTTCTTATTTAATTTATGTAGTAGGTCTAATTTTCAAAAGTTCCTAAGAAAGCTACATGCAACTAGCAATGACTTTCAAACTTACACACTTTGAAAAATCCTACTCATCAGTGTATGTCAGAATGAGAGTGTTTCATAAAAGCAGAATGTATTATACTGAGTCTGGCACACTAGTTACAATTTTGAAACAAAAGTACTGTAGTAATGATTAACATATATTTCATTCTTTTAAATACACTTGTGAAATGTTTTGTAAAATCTTTTCTTCCTTTTTAAGTTCCTGCCCAAACTGAATTTTAGCTTAAAAGGAAGTAGCTTAAAAGGAAAAATGAAAGCCCCTATGCATCTTAATTTTACTGTGGCAATATTACCGGATCACTACAAATCAAAATTTCCAGTCTAAAACTGATAGATCATTCCAAATGGAAGAAAATTGCTCCAGCTGAAAAATCTACATTTATCTGAATTATTTGGGTGTTTTTCCTAAACCTGAATAACATCCCTACTGAACTGCTTCTATTTCATAAATCACATTCAGTAAAACTACGTGGTCATAATACAGGTTTTTTTTTATTATAGTGGTAACATATATCTTATATCGCAACCTGAGAATTTTGTTGTACCCATCATACAACATGTCATGATATATCTGCACATAGAAAATGAAGTCTATTGTTATAGATACAGAAATATTGTTTCAGTTCTTCCAATCACAATTAATCACGTGTCAGACACCAGTATGTTGACAGCATCTCAAGTGCCAGCATAAAAAACGACCACAGCAAGTTCACAGCTAGTCTCTGAAACAATGTTTCTATTCAAACTTTCTGGCTTTTACGAAATGCATAATGGTACTGGGTGGATAAGTGAAACTGAATATACTAGCCTACTTTACATTTTATTACATTATATTTCCCTCTCAGTGGGTTAACAGCAGCAGAACCCATTTTATATATTGGATGCATGTACTTTTCTGGGAAAGGCTGCATGATACAGTTCCATGCTTGGTGCAATTTGAAATCTTAGGTCTCTGTTTTAAAAGGAAACCTTTATAGGCAACCTTGGACACCTTCAGCAGTGTAGTTGAAGGGTCCTCCTGCACCCAACTAGATAGAGGACACAGTTAGACGTTCATTATTTTTTCTGCTCCCATTACCTATTCTCCAATTGGAGGAGGGGTGTTACTCCATTAGAAGTGTTGGAGTAGAGCTCAAATTCATTTTCCATAGATTTCCTAGTGCTAGCAAACCCTCTTGACTTCCAGAAACTCACAACAATAAGGCAAACAGGGTTTAAAGGAAGCTACATAACCTCAAATGAAAGTGTCTTTAAACAGACAGCACATCTCTGGGAATAAAGTAAATCTAAATAATTAACCCAGTATTCAGAGACAGATTGGGGAACATAGAAAGTAGCAGAAGTTAGGCTGGCTCAGGGTCAAGGAGAGATGAATCAATAAGTACTTTTTGCTGACTCATGGAAGGGCAGGTAACAGGCTGCTGAATGATGGGGATAATGGGCTTAATTCAGGTTGCATCACCTTAATTGGAAGGTAAATGTAATCAAAAGACAGCAAACCCAAGCATGTAGCTTCAGCATAGTTCCATGGTGTAGTTCTACATACCTAGTCTATGGAATGATGGTCTAGTTCTCGGGGTAGTTCAGACTAAATGGCTGGACCAAGCAAGTTCTTCTCCAGTAATTCAACCAGTTGGGTTTCAGGAATTCCTTCCACTCAAGCAATTTAGCTTTGAGTAGTGCATGCTAGTGCCAAAATATTAGATGTATAAGGAATGGGGACAATACCTGAGAAGAGGGAAAGAGGCTAAAGTGAGGCTTAGAACGTTATTTTTTGTGTGGGCTGGGCCTCCTATTTTAGGTGCTGGGGGAATACTTTTCATGGATTTTTCCTTTTCCCAAAGTATTATTCATTATGTAGTAATATACCAATCGACCTGGGGGAAGTGGGCAGCGGAGTCCCCCAGGCTCGGTCCTTGGGCCTGCACTGTTCAATTTCTTTATCAGCGATTTGGACGACAGGGTGAAAAGCAACCTGTTCAAATTTGCTGATGATACCAAAATTTGGGGTGAGGTGGGCATGCTAGTAGGGAGGGAAAGACTGCAGAAAGACCTGGATAGGTTGCAAGGGTGGGCTGACAAAAACAGGATGCGTTTCAATACGGACAAGTGCAGGGTGCTGCACTTGGGCAATAGTAACCAGCGGCACACTTATAAGACGGGAAACTCCCTTCTTGAGAGCACAGAGGCAGAAAGGGATCTCGGAGTCATCATTGACTCCAAGATGGACATGGGCCGACAATGCGAGGTCACGGTCGGCAGGGCTAACTGGACCCTATCGTGCATCCACAGGTGCATTTTGAGTAGGGCCAAGGAGGTGATCCTCCCCCTCTACGCGACACTGGTTAGGGTGCAGCTGGAGTACTGTGTCCAGTTCTGGGCATCCCACTTCAAGAGGGATGTGGACAACATTGAGAGGGTCCAGAGGAGGGCCACCCGCATGATCCGGGGACAGCAGGGCAGACCCTACAATGAGAGGCTACGGGACCTGAACCTGTTCAGCCTTCACAAGAGAAAGCTGAGGGGGGACCTTGTGACCATCTATAAACTCACTAGGGGGAACCAGAAGGGTTTGGGGGAGACCTTGTTTCCCATAGCGCCCCCCCGGGATAACAAGGAATAACGGCCACAAGTTGTTGGACAGTAGGTTTAGATTAGACATCCATAGGAAATACTTCACAGTCAGGGCAGCTAGGATCTGGAACCAACTTCCAAGGGAAGTGGTGCTGGCTCCTACCCTGGGGGTCTTTAAGAAGCGGCTCGATGCCTACCTGGCTGGGGTCACTTGAGCCCAGTTTCCCTCCTGCCCAGGCAGGAGGTTGGACTTGAAGATCTACAAGGTCCCTTCCGACCCTACTTCTATGGTTCTATGACCAGTATTTGTATTCAATTACTAGGAAGGGAGATGTTCAAAGGCTAGTAGACCTGTGACTAATTAGCAGCACCTTAACACATTTAAAAGAGAGGATAATGCTAATGTTGAATCTGAAAGTCTCCCATACCTCTTGTGTTCCCCAGTATGTCACAGAACATACCACAAAGCTAAGAAAAAACTTTATGTCAAAAGATACAATGACTTATTTTATTGCCAAAAAACCCTCTCCTTGGAAAATGTCATGCATTTGTACTATAAATATTTATTTGTGTATGTTTTTAGAAATATTTTGGTTCAGTTTGAAGCTGTCTCAACAAACATCCTATTCCACAATTATGTTTTGATGTTTATCTATGGGCCTCCAGGTGCTTTACTGGGATTGAAAAGTATTATTTCCCCTATTTTACACAAAGAAATTGTAGCCCAGGGATGCTAAAATAAGCATTTTCAAAGGTGTCTACTCAAATATTGCAGACTCTAGAACATGGTACACTTCTGAAAACATTAACTAGGTGACTTGTTCAAAGAGTTGAGACTAGAACCTTGTTCTCCCAGTCCTAAACTAAGCCATTCAATCCTGTGCTTCAGTGTTAAGAAGGGCCATTTGTTCTCTTCAACAAGAATCTACTATGACCTTCAATAATTTAGGAATAACTATCAGAACTTGGCATAACTGGGTAAAAAGGGCCTGGTTTTGCACCAAGGAATTAATACTGACTCTACTGACCAAATAGATTCCTGGTCCACCTCAATTTTCTTGGTATAGGTAGTTAGCCCCGTGAGACTGAAGTCAGAGAGAAGGTGGGACAACACAGCACCTTAGAGATTAATTTATTATGAGAAGCATAAGTTTACATAGGTGACAGCCTACTTTGTTAGTTGTTACGAACACTAGACTTGCAGAGAGCAGAGGCACTAAAAATAGAAAGGAAAAATGTAATTTACATACAAAGGATATGGAGAGGTGGAAAAAAGGACAGGGGAGGGTACAGCTGAGAGAAGTGAAGGTGGAATGAGATCAAAAGTGATAAACAAAGCAGTTAACCCACTGAAGGACACAGGGGTTATAAAAGCTAGTACATGTAGTGGGATAAAAATCTGGAGTCTCTGTTAAGACCATACTTAACGTAAACCAATCTGTGGAGAATTTCTTGTTTTGCAATTTCATGTTCAAGTTAGCTTTTAATGCTCCACTGTTTAAGAACAGCTACTCTGAAGGCAGTGATGGTCTCCCATTTCCTGTCTGTACACTACCTAACCTAATAAGACCTTAATATTCATTGATGCTTTGAGCACTACCATAAAAACTAGAAGCATGTATAACCAGAGCTCAGCGATGCATAGGAGTTGTTCTAGATCTAACATCTGCACTAGTTAAGTAATCAAATGGGAAATAAGTCTGCTTTTCTATATGTGTTTTCCTCTGGGTTTATGGCCACCACACTTTCCTCGGAAAAGGCAGACCTCACTTGATTTCATGCATGAACGAGCTGCATGTGCCTAAAAGAATATATAAACAATAGAAATCCATCAATGTATTTTCTATATTCTGGAAAGATCATTAGGTATTCAGGAGGAAACTTTACCTAGCATTTGGAAAGTACATTGTTTTATACAAAGCATATGGACCATGCATTTTCCAGAGACCTTTCACAAAAACCAGCCAACACACTGAAAAGCCTACACATTGGTGAACCAGATCATCCCTCATTTGTCGAATCTACCATCAGTGGCCAAATTATGTCATCCTTGGATTTTCTGTTATGCCATTTTCTAGTCAATGACTAACTTAAACATCAGTGCTACAAGATCATCTCTGAAAACTACTATCTTATTTTAACTTCATAAGATTAAGTATTTAAACACCATCAGAGAGTTCCATGTACCAGCAGGCTTTCTGAACAATAAGAAATGCGGACTGTAAACAACACTCAAAACAACAAAACAAAAAATTCGCTTCTCCAGGGCAGGAATAAGCAAAGGGACAGCCATATGATGACTATTTTCACTTCTATGCCACAGTAGCTAACAGAAATTCTGTTTATCTTCATGCCATACTGATTCCAGTAACCCATACATTTTGAAGGAAGGCACTGGCTGAATCCCAGAGAATTACAAGTAAATACACTACAAATTACATTTCAAACAGGGTGGTAGGTTGGGGTGTTGGTATAGCCATCACAGATCAGGAAATGTCAGAGAGGGAAGAGGTTTTTTGGGTTTTTTGGTGATACTGTTTATTGGACGAGCTGTATTGTTGGGAGAGATGTGGGACAAACTTTCTGGCAGAAAGTGCTCCTCTTCAGAGTTTTATGCCTGAAAGCTTGCTCAGCATCACTGCCAACTAGACAGGCAGTCCAATGAAACAATCACAGAAAAAACACCCTTGCTTCTTGTACATTTCAAATAATAAAATACTTGTTCCTGATCCATACCCCAGACCTTGTCACAACAGTGTAAGGGGAACATTTTTTTCCCAACCTTTATTCATGCCAACAGGCACACTAAAGATAATGAGGCTACTTGCCTAAGTGTAGGATAGTAGCATAGGACCCAGGGTTTTGGGTGAGTAATAAAAAAACCCACCATGTCCCAGTGCAAATACTCTAATAATAAAGAGTAACAGCAATAGAACCTAGCTCTTGTATACAGGACTAGAACTTTACCTCATCCATTATATAAACTAGCCAGATGATAATAATAACAACAATATATTAAGCAAAAGGACAGTGGCCTATCTTGAATATTTAGGTTTTAGGATTTAAAGAGAAAAAAACTACATGATCAAATTCTATTCCCCTTATAGGAGGAAAAATTAATTTATATCGAATCTTAATATTCAGATAGTACCATATAATGTAAGAGGTGATAGAATTTAAGAGCTTAATTCTTTGCAGCAGTTGTATTTACGAATAACTCTCATAAATGGTTGGATGTTACAAGATATTTAACAACCAAAGAATGGTGACTGTCTGAAAAGAGAATATGCTTCACTCAAAGTAAATTGTACATGGATACCTCTATCATTGTATAGCTCATCCTTTCAATCTCTTTTAGTCCTCTGAAGGCTTCTTTGATATAAAAATATCAATTAATTTGAAGAAGCTAAACAAGTTATATTTCCATCATTTTATGAATTTATCGTCAAGTTAAATTTCTCTAACAGCTATAGCAGTTATACCAGAACTGCAAAGAATGCACAGGGAAACTGCAGTGTCATATCTTTTAATTAATTACACAAGTTTCATAGGTTTTGGTCTACTTTTTTTTGGTCTAATTACTGGGAAATCTTTGTATTTTGAATTATTTGGATACTTAGTACTTGCCATTTTCTTTTTGATATTTAATAGCCACTTTACAAGGGAATAGATGAACTGAAGTGACTCTTGTTCACCTCAAAATAAATAAGTTTAATTTTATTTATACAGACAGAAATGAAGAGATCTTTTCATCATATAATTTATTTAGAACCCCAGTGTGCTGAAGAATAGATAATCTTAGATACATCACTAATCTGGAAGGATAAAAATTACTTCAAGTAGCACCCATCAAGGAAAGACTTTGCCAAAGAAGTAAAAATAAATTAAACCAAAATCCATCCACGTAACTAAAATAGTAATAAATTAGAAAAACCCTTGGAAACAGGGTGTTTATCTCTTTTGAACACTAAATTGATTTGTTCACTCTGAAGTCATCATCTTTTCCCATTTTTTTTTCACCCCAAGGAATCATGAAGTCCATATGATGTTTTATTTATTTATTAGTAAATCTATCCAGAGACATGGGAATATTTTTCATCAGGAATAGCAAGTGAACTGATTTTAACAATCAATTCAAATGGACTTAGCATACAGTAGTTTTAACTAAATCAAAACTAAATATGGATGGCAGATTGTTAAAACAGAAGTTTTACTGAAATTTTCCCCTTTGCTTTAGATATGGGGGGAAGGGGAAAGCTTTCAAAGTAATTTTTAAATTTAAGCTGCTAACAAATCTATAAATATTTAACTGAAATCTCATTTTATCAAAGAAGTAAAAATGTGCTTAAGTTTAAGCTTTTAAATGGTTCTGTTTGAAATCAGTGGGGCTTGAATGTATGTCAGATATTTCATGTGCGTTTCATTAAAAGTGAAAGAATCCCATTTCATAAGTCTGCTAAATATTATAAAATACGTTAGACGATTCTTCTTTTCAGATGAAAATCTATAGACCCTATCACAAATCAAACCACTGGAGCCATTCATCATTATCAGTGCCATAAGGGCGGTCCACAGAAGAGACGTGTTTGCTATGTGACTATGGATCCTGTTATGCTTTACACCAGAGGCAGGCAATTATTTTGGCTGGAGAGCCATTTAACAGCTTTTGGTGAGCTGTCAAGGGCCACATGGGTAGCCTCGCCCCTTAACAAGTGCCCTACCCCCGGTGCCATCTTGGGACCTGAAGTCCTGCCCTCTAACCTTTGCCACTTGAAGTCCTTCCCCTTGCCCCCTGGAAATACTCCTTTTGGGAGGTGTGTGTGTTTCGGGGGGGGGGGGGGGAAGGGAGGTTGCCACCTTAGAACCAGAAAACAAAGAAATCATACACTAGAAGTCAAACACCTACCATAACATATTTTAATTTTATTACAAAAAATACTTGGCATGATTTGTGTTTGTGCACTGTATATAGAAGGGATTCAATAATAACTCAAAAATAAAGTCTCACTTGGGGGGTATGGGGTGTGCTTGGAGTTGGGGGTGTGTGTATAGTAGGGTGTGGAGGTGTGTGGGAGTGTATGGTGGGGTGTAGGGGGATGTGAGGGGGTTTGTAAAGCAGTGTGGCTGTGCGTGGGGGCCATAGGGTATGTTGGGGTGTCTGTATATGTGGGAGGTTATGGGGGCAGGATGTGGGTGTGTGAGGTTTGTGGGGTGTGAAGGAGGGTGGGGTATGTGGGGACCCCACACATAGCGCACGGTTCTTGCTGCCAGCAGCAGCCACAGGTGGGTGGGCTCAGGGCACTCGTGCCTGGTAGGGTGCGGCCCTGGCTCATGCTGCAAGTTGGGGGGGAGGGGGGGTTGAGAAGTTCATCCTGCCTAGCCACCTCTATCACAGGGGCTCCACACCATGTGCCTGCAGCTCCTGTACTCATACCAGGGGAAGCCCTGCACTAGACCCTGCAGGGGGGAGGGCTCCTTCCACTCCTGGCAGAGTCTGCAGACCTGGGAAGGCAGTCAGCACCAGTGTAGTGCTTTCCCTGGTGTGACTGTCAGAGCTGCAGGTACATGGCCTCCATGATAGAGGTGGCCAGGCAGGCTATGCTCTTTGACCCTTGGGGGAAATGCTGACCAGAGCCATGCCCCACCAGGTACCAGTGCCTCTGCTGGGCATGAGTGCCCTGAGCACCCACTGCCTGCTGCTGCTACACACCCACCCTCTGTCACACCCACACCGTACCCAGTCAAGCTCTGTGCTCCCACTGCCCACCTCGGTGTAGGCTCCATGCTGTGCTCCACACTTCTGCCCAGCTGCAACTCAGTCCCCTCCCTCCTCTAGCCCCAGCCCCAATGCTTCCCTACCTGCTGCCCGGAGTGAGCTGGATATTGGAGAAGCCAAGCAGGTTCCCATGGGGCAGCTGCAGCAGAAGCCCTGCCCAGAAGCTGTTGCTGACTGGGCTGGGCCCTTCTGCCCAAGAGGGTGGGACCAAGGTGCAATAGGGTATGTTTGGGGGTGTACATATGCATGGGCACCTCGCTCCCACCCTCACAGGTGGAAGGGCTGGACAGAGCACAATTCATTGAGTGGGGTGCCACAGGCTGGATGAAAGTGCCTGGCGGGCCAGATGCCGCATTTTGCCTGCCCCTGATTTATAAGGTGAGCTGCACAAAAGTAGATCTGTGTTAGTGCTAGTTTGGGTTTGGAGCAGTCACACTACCAGCCATCAGGGGCCTGGAGGACTGCTGCCCTTTGGGGTTCCCCCCTGCCTTCCTCCCCAACCCCACCTACTTGTAGCTGCCTGGCTGACTATCCCAAGGCATCAGGCAGGGAAGGTTTAACCTGTCTGCTCGGCCACCACCATTGCTGCTCCCTGGGTAGACTCAGCCCTGAAAAGAGCAGTGGCTAGGCAGACAGGTTAACTCTTCCCTGTCTGCTCCCCCCGGACAGACAGTGCAGGCAGCCACAAGTAAACTGGGGCCAGAGGGAGGGGGGAGGGAGCCAGGCAGAGGGGCAGTGAACAGGGATCTGGGGTGCTGGGGAGGGTTGTGGGGGGAAAGTGGGCCTGATCCAGGCCAGCAGGGGAGGTGGGCATGGGGAGAGGGTGTCTATACAATGGTGTAACCTAGAGTGGCTATACCTTAGTGTAAAACAAGCTGGGTAGCATGGATCAGAGATAATCCTGCTCTGGAGTGGCATAACTTTGAGGCATATACTGTAATGAGTGCTTAAAACCAGGGTCAAGGTGTTAATGTGTGGACAATACAGGTGTTAAGAGCTACAGGAGCCACTCCAAATTATTGTGTAACAAGGCTCTATCTTTCCCATTACCAGCTGTATAATGCAGCACACAACTAGGTGCATTTTCCACCTTAACCACATGTGCTTGTAGCCAGGATGGTCTTTGAATTAAATCAGATGCAACATGTAAGCAGTAAGTTCTTGTTCAGTGTTTTCCAGTATACTTACCAATATGCTAAGGGCAACTGTTTGCAACCTTTACATACTGTGACACCATGCTAAGACAAAAGAAGGTTTTAGGCTGTTCCTTATGTGTAGCTGCAAAGAAAGGGAGTGTGGTTGACATCTAGGTTGTGAATATGTAGTCAGATATTGAAAACCTATTTCATTATACTTTCCTGCCATTTTATTTGGGTTTGTCTTCCTAATTTCTTCAATTTAAATAATTTTTTCATATTTTTTTTTATACTCGTAGACGGAGTATAATCTTTGATAAAAATATTAGGAACTATATAGTGCACTGACACTAAACCATGCCAGTATCCTGATATCCAAGTTTTAAAGAAAATACTTAGGGCACTATTTACAGGAATTAAAATACTGCAGTCAACTCATGCCAAAGGGACACATGTCAGTCAGATACAGAAGTATGGAAACAGGGAAGAGGCTGATATATTGACAATATATTGACAACTGAGAGTAACTGGAAAAAGTATTTAAGTCTCAACTAGTGACAATCACAGCCCTGTGCAAGGGTGTTTATATTAAATTCAAATTAAATTCAAATTTATCATACTCTTAAGACGCATACAATCCTTAACATTTTATTAGGAAGGAGTCAGTACTAACACATTCATTTCAGTAGACATTGAAGCAAGTAAGATAGAGACCAGCAGAAATTATAAACGGCTTGATTCAAAGTGCACTGAAGTCAAAGGAGAGGCTCCTAGTGGCCTCAACAGTTTTGGATCAAATAGTCTTGATCTAGTATGTTCTATCTGGGCTGTCTTAGGATGCTAAGGAGCCACCGAGGCACACGGTTGTTAAATTTGGCTTCTTTCTCAATAGCACAGCTTTCCCTCTTCCGACTACTAGAGTTACATTTGTTCCATGTAGTGTGGGAGCATTCTTAATAGGAAGTTACAATAAATGTAGACTAGCTATTCTAATTGTGGCACTCTACAGTAAGAAAGAGTACTTCTGTTATTAAACCAGAAAAATAATTAGAAAAGCTTTTTAGAATTGAGTCACTTAGTATTTTTTCAAATGCTTCAAAGACTCCATGCAGATAAGCAACTAAAATAGGAGATGTTTTAACTAAATTATCCAAATCTTTGATATTTCACCCCAGATCCAGATACCCTTCTTCCCAACCAAACATTTATATCCTCCTTATTTTGCCTGGCATAGGCTAAAAGTTATTATAACAGATTTTATAGTTTTGATCACTGTAGCACCATAAACAAACTTAGCCTGCAGGAAACATTTATCATTTCAGGCTGTGGCTATTATTAAGTTCAGAGGAAGCAACATTAAGCTACTGATGCACTGAAATATGCTGTTTTAATCCCCCTCCTCCCCCCAACCCTTGTACCTTCCCATACCTATGGAGAATTAAAAAAGAATAGGCCCCATTATGAGAGTAATTTCTTCTCTTGGATGCTGGCTTACACCGTGTCTACTTTATAGTAAAAATTGCTCCTTCCCCTGCCGTTGCTTCTTCAAAATGAGGATTTATCTCATTCAAACTTACTTGATACCTGAAGAGATGTGTGTGGATAGGAGAGGCCTTTACTGGACCCTCCCAGAAGAGGAAAAAGAGGCGATATGCTAGACAGTTTTAGATTTGGTGAAGTTGGTGTTGCTTTCTTATTAACCAAAGCCTAGGGAAATTATCACTTAAAAAAAAAAATGGAAACAGCCCAACCACTAGTAAACCACAGATGCAAAATACCAAATCAAGCAAAAACTGTATAAAATAAGCAAGGAGCACTGTATTTCCCTTAATACTGGTTATAATGGAGTCAGTGAATTTGATCTCTAATAGTCACCTAACTGACATGCAATAAAATGGTTGAAAGTCTGTAGAGTAAACAGATGACCAATCAAGTTACTTGGCTAAGGAGTTGAAAATGCCCCTTCTTCAAAGTTGTAACACTTTTTTTTTTCTAATGGAAAGTGGCAACTTTGAGTGTTCAAGGATTGCAGGGTCACACCTTCACACAAATCAAACATTTTGGTTTTCACTGAATTTCAAAAACATTATATGTAAAAATGCAGTGCAAGGGAATCCTCTCTTGGAATTCAAGAGACAAAACATGTTACGTACATGCTTGCGATATACACTGGTTCTCTCACTTTCTTTAAAACAGATCTGAAGTATATGACATGCGTTTCATTCAGTGAGATTACAGACTTGAGTAAATTTCTTGAGTAATTAAAACCGTTGTCTTTCAAGGTTATATAAACCAATATATGATATAAAAGTTAGACTGAAGGCTAGGTGGCTGGTGAAGGAGATGCATCAAATAACTGGAGTTCTGAGTAAGGAAGCTCCTTTTCAGTAGAGCTACCACTTTTTGTGACAGACACTGCATTAAGTGGACTTTAAAGAAAGAAATCAAACCGCAAATTTAAAAGCCATTTGGACAGACAAAGCTAACAAAACAGCAGCTCACATTTTGGTACACGGGTGTTTCAGAGGAAAAGCACTGTTTTATGGTCTGGCATAATTGTAGGATTTTGAATAATATCCTAAGGCAGAAGTCATTTCAGAAATCAAGCAGGATATCATGAGGCATAAACCTGCTGCTAAAAACAGTTCTAACCACAAGATGGCACTACTATGCATATTTAGTAAGTTTAGTAGGCATTTGCTATCAGATTTTAACTATACACTTGGCATTACGTCAGGCTGGCTAACACAAATCAAAGGCTGTGGAATAGAGCTGCTCCCTCCAGAAAACAGCTCTGTCAGTGTATTTATTTATATAAATATAGTAAGCTTAGTGAGTTGGCAGTGTGAATAACTTGTGACGGATATCTCTCGGGACAGGTAAATAATGCAGAACCTGTGAGGAGAAAATACCAGAATATTTTTAGGTTGAATTTAAATATCGTTATCAAGGTGATAATTTTTTTTCTCTAGATGTATGCATTGCTCCCCCCACCAAAATGACAGGTCTGGATAATGCCACACTTTCCTCCCCCAAAACTGTAGATATTTTTGTGTATTTTCCGTGGACTTCAAAATTCACAACACAATAGGGCCAACTCATCCTTGCTTCTGCACCTTGTGCAGCCATTTATTCCTGTACCAAAGTAAGTGAGAAATGGATGTAAAACCGGAACGTTGATCATTCTGCAGCATCCTAATCCTGGTAACCAACTCTTGGGAATTCATCAGGAATCTCAGGGTATTTGGTGTTTTTCTAAAATTCCAAGCTTTGGGAACAATGTGATTATGTGCAAATCTTGCAATTTTAACAACAAAAATCTAATTTCTGCAGTTTTGGTTATGAAGAAAAGCTTCAACTGGGACTTAAAGGTTGACAAATAAAAGGACAATTTTAAAAAGTCCAATATGCATTATACTTAAGCAAAACAAAACAAAACAAAACAAAACTTTTCAATATGGGGGGGGGTTGACTCATGAGTTTTTAATAGTTGGGATTGGCAGGGCTATAAACAGCTATACAAGGTGCAGACCAATGAAGTGAACATATATTTACTGTAAGATGAATGATGTACTATCACTTCTGTATTCATGGAGCTTAAGAATTTCTTAGGACAATCCAGTTTTTATTTATGTATTTGTATTGTTTGCCCCACGTAACATGGACTGAATTTGGCTCATTGACACTTCATCTAATTTTTTTTAACATGTTAAGACATTTTTTTAAAGAGTATAAGGCTGGGGAAAGTTGCCAGATGGGCTGGCCTGATGCCCAAATTTCATTCTTCATCCACAGAACAGACACACTTTGCATAGACAGTCATGATGTAGGCATCCCTTGTGTTGTTTGATTAATATAAAGGAGCCACTTTTTAAAAGCCTTTTAGAATGGGAAATGTGTACTGGTGTAACTACAGTAAGAGGCTTGATGCCTACCTGGCTGGGGTCATTTTAGCCCAGTTTTCTTCCTGCCCAGGCAGGGGGTCGGACTTGAAGATCTACAAGGTCCCTTCCGACCCTACTTCTATGTTTCTATGATTTTATGATACAGTTAAACAGTGGTATAAGCTCATGGTCAACCTCCAAAGCAGAAGGACTTCGCTGAGGCAAACTGTGGCAGTCACCTCTGGAGCTTACTTTGGTGTTGTTACATTGCTAAAAATGTCTCTGATAATTATTAGGCCATAGAGGCAGGAGGGTAGTTCAGCCCTTAGTCCCTGGCAAAGGCCAGGAGAGGCAACGAGGATGCTCCATACTGCCACAATCAGCAGTAGCCTTATGTTATGAAAACTGCAAAACTATCCATTTTCTCTGATCAGGTTTCACTATTCTGGTTTAAGGAGATGCTGTCTCATTATGGCAAACTGTACAAAACATTTTACTACAACTCTTCTTAGCTGTCACATACTCTTTCTGTATTTGGCTTTCCATCATTGCCAATTTCCAAGGTACGCGTCTCCTCAGAGAAATTTTCTATGTTCTATTCTGTCTCTTTCCCAGCAGATTCATTTAGTAACACCAAAATCCAGTGCTACAAACACAGTTGCTTTCATCTCAGTAAATTGAGAAGTCAAACTCTGAATTGCTGCATCACTGAATGAAATGGCATTAGGAATAGGATAAAGAAAGGGGAGAAGCTTCAATTTACACAGAAATATCTCAACAATCAAAAACAATGAGAGAGAAAACAAAGTACAAAATATAGAGTGACAAATAAATGGGATTTAGATGAAGTATAACATATTTATGCTTTTCCTGTGTGTGACAGAAGCTCTTTAATGATGTTGCCAATGCCCCTAGACGAAGTAAAAATCTTGATATACATGGCTGCTTATCTGTCAATCTTTATTTTACACATGTGATCTTTTAAGATCTCCTGCAAAGCCAAAACAAAATGGACTTTCAAGATAGAGGAAAAATTTAGATTATTTGATGGAAAAAAAATGAAATGTGGAAAAAGGAGCTATGGAAAGGTCATATCCTTCAGAGGAGTCATGGTGTGATACCAGTTACTGCTTCATTTATAAGAAAGTCAACACAATCTTTCAAAAATGAAAAAAAATCACTAGTGCCTGATTCGTCTCTTATTCACATTTATTTAATTCCAAGGTAACTCCAGTGATTTCAACTAAATTGCTCCTAAGTTACTTCCATAGAAAAGAAGAGAGAGAACAAGACTCTAAAACCACACATACAATTTAAAACTGTTTAAAGAGCAAAGATTTTTTTATTGCAAGCAATGGTGAAAATTGAATTCTGTTCTCAGTTATGGGTCTGGAATTCCACTGTAGCCTATAGGAGGATGCAGATGTAATTCGGTCTGAATTTAGCCTTAAAACTAGCATACAGATCAGCATATACAAAATAATCTCACTGCAAATAAAAAAAAGGATAAGAAAGAGGTGGATCTAACCAGCAACACTGGAAAACTGAATATTCATTCTGCACATTCCAAGAGTCATACTAAAAATATTACAGTATTGGTATGTATAATTACTTCAGGTCCCAGGAAATTATTATTAAGGCTGGCATTTCTATTATTTCCACTATTTTCTGCGCTCTCATGCTATGTGAAATGTTTTTTGAATGGAACCATTTTATAAAAAGGATCCTATTTGCAACTTCGAGGCACAAGAGTCTGAGTTCATGATTAAGTTACAGCTTTATCTTTCAATTTCCTAGATATTATTATATCATAATTTAAAACAAAGCATTAACTATATATTAAGCTTTTCAATATAATTCTTTGAGAACCAAAAGAAAACAATGCTGGCATAGAAAGGAACACATTACTTATGGAAACAAAGGACTGGGAAGAAGGTCCTCCTCATAAAGGAAAGGACCTGCTGTAAAGCATCAACCAAGATCTCTACCTTGGACACTATCCAGTGGAGAAAGCATTGGTTTGAGTATCAAGAAAAAGCAAGCAATTTCTTAGAAGGTTCAAACTTCCAGTCAGCTTCCCCGTTCCTTCCTTATCTATTTTATTTAAAAATAGAAGGAAAAAAGGCAGAAAGGGATGGAGAACGAAGGGAGAGAAGATTATCTTTTTGGGTTGCAGCCTGCAAGTCAGGGATGAGAAGACCTGTTGTTGGCCAGGAAGATGTCGACAGTAATTAATTTAGAATGGAAGAGGTCCAGATAGTGCCTAGATAGTATCTAGAGGTGTCTGACAGCATAGAGGCAGAGGGTGAGCCAAAGCTCTGCCATAATAATACCCAGTAGGTAATGTTGATATACCTTGGCATGAAGCCTTCAGCATTTAAAAAACTCCAAATAGTACAGATTGCCCCAGTGTAACCCCTAAGGAGCACAGTTCACTGCCATCACATCAAACCTGGCCTTTGTTCTCTAAACAAAATAACTTCAAATAATGTTGACAGTCTCACTCCTTGGGTTCGGGCATTCCCTGACTTGGGCCCAGGACAGCTAAAGACTGCTTCAAGTTTAGGATGATTGGTTTGGTTGGTTACCAACCAAAAAATTGTGGATGACTGCTATGCTCCTCTCACTCAGTAGAACTCTACAAGGGTAAATCTCATCTGTTTGAAAGAAACAACTGTCTTGGGGGCTGGGCTACGACTGTAGAATGAACTTTCTTAGAAATTAAGGACCATCATAAACTAAATTGCCTTCTTCATCTACAAGCCACATTTATTTGACTAATTACCTCTTCTAACAAAGGCGTATATTTAAATTAAACAAATAAACCCTCCCGCCTCCAAATCCCTATAAAAACAGAACACTTCACTATTATTTTCCTAGGGAAAGAATGTGAGAACATCTGATAGATGTTAGTCACACTGCTTACTGCACTATTGGAAGGTGCTCAGGTGCTGGCGTGATCAGCATGATATAAGAACCTCTACAGAACAGAATGGAAATGGGGGAGAGTGCAAGGAGTCAAGTATAAAAGAGAAGTTGAGCTGAGGTAGGAGTGTATGCAATTAAGAGATTGATAGGAAGACAGTGAGCCAAGGTGCAGAAAGATTTGCAGTGAGGTTAGAGATGTTGAATAAATGGATGTCAGATAACTAAAAGAAAGGGAAAGTGAGAAATGCTAAAGGAATAGGGCTTTATAAAGAAGATTCTGGCTTGATGAAGTAGTAACGGTGGAAGAAACTCTCAAAAGTTGGGTGACCTTGTCAGTAAATAGGCACCAGTTTGTTTATATACCTGAAGATATGGGTGCATGGCTTTTGTGTTATCTTTAGTATTTTTTACTGTAAAAGATGGTATTTCTTTTTTTCTTTGTTTGAAATAGCCTTCAAGGACATGGATTATAATGAATAGGAATGGATACATGGAATATAAGAGATGCCACACTGAATCTAACCACAGGTTCATCTCGCCCAGTACATCTCACTCAGATGTGATCAGAGAGATCTCATCTCTCTCGCCCATCTCTCAGTGGCAGACAGCAGATGCTTAGGGGAAGAATATTTAGACAGGGCCAGTCCAGACTGATCCATCTCCTGCCCTTCTCTTCCTACCAGGATTTGGAGGCCTGGCAGTCCTGACTCTGAGGTTGTACCCATAACTTTTCTCTTTAGGGTATCCAAGTTTAAAGCATGGCAGGTCAGTAATGATTTATGATTGTTGTCACATAAAAACTGTTCAGGGACCACAGTTTATAAAAGAACCTGATATCTTGTTTTATTCCTCCATCACAAAGGCCACCAGAAGTAAAACCCTTCTTGTCAGTTTAAGCAGAGAGGATAAGAAACAGGTGAGAACAAAAACTGAAGAATAATAATTTGACTACAAGAAGTAACAGTATTAAACAAGGGGTGAGGCATCTTTTTAGTAGAGGGAAGAAACTAAATGATCGCTTTGGACTCCAGCAGTGCCATTCTGTCCTTTTAATTATAAATGGAGAAAAGATTAAAAAACAGTTTCCTGAAACTCATTAAGACAGTATGTAATACTTAATTTTCATAGCCATTGCTCACTCACACCCCACCGTTAAATTCAGCTGGATGCCCAATACCTCTGAAAATCAATGCCTGAACAAACAAACATTTTGTACATCTACATCTGTGTCTACATGAGACGCTGACTGCGTAGTCACTCCTGTGCAGTCATTTAGTACTTGTATAAAAAAGTACTAAATAACAGTGTAGTAATTGGAGTTGTGCTACCAAACAGCTTTTTCGTGATGCGGACTGTGCAGTAGCCCATGACTGCTGCATAGTAGTATTGCGCCACACTTCCTGCTACATGATGCTACTGCATAGTAGTGATGGGCTACTGCACAGTCAGTATCTTATATAGACACAGCCATTGTGACACAATTTTGGAGTATAAAAGGAAGCCAAAGATCCAATAAGCAACATGTAATATACCCTGTGGTGGCTAGGGTTACAGTGATAGCCTTTAAAAGATGCCAATTAACATCTGAGATACCACTATTCTCTCCCATTCCAACAGGTGACAACACTGGAATATCAACTTTATAGTAGAACCCATTCTATGAGAATTTTAGACACATACATTATTCACTAGCATTTTAATAGCTGTTATGATCTATCAAGAATAATCATATATGCAAACCTTTATAAATAGGGTTTTTAAAAAAGAGGATTTGGACCAGTTTCAGGATATTGTATTGCCAGTGAATAATTATGGATTTAAATATTCATTGAGTATTTCCCTTCAAGGAACATGCTGATAATAAACCTTTTTGAACCCATGATTAGAAAAACTGTATGTATACATTCAGACACACACACACACACACACACACACACACACACACACCCTTTTCTCCCCAAATGCCTGGGAAACTAGAAGGTACTGGGCATCTGATAAAGCATTAGAGTAAAACAGTTGGGGAAAACACCCCCAAAGCTCCTGGAGTCATTAACTTGTGTTCCTTTACGTTAGTCAAACAGTACAGAATTTCAGAATTGCCAATTCACACTACTGTATTAAGAAACTTGATACATTTTGTGTTTTTCTTAACGCCCCCTCTCCTGGCGTTATGCAAATACATAGGAATCTCAACTTTCATTTAAAAAAAATAAAAACAACCAACATTTCTAGCTTCCATGGCTACACAACAAAGTTTAAAAACATGACCCAAGTACACCTCAAAGCATTTCCTGTGCTTAAACATACTGAGCAGAGTACATTCAACTAATTAGGGTACTCTCCTAGAAGTTGAGTGGTGTTGAGTAAAATCCCATCAGGCTGAGAAAGAAAATGAACCTAGTTCTACCACATCACGAGCAACTGCCCTTAACTATTGAACTACTGGGAGAAAGACGAGCAGACAACATTGGCATTCATACTGGCAGTTTTCTGAATATTGTCTTCTATTTCATTTTGATTACAAAGTCCAGAAACAAAATGTTTCAGCTTGTGTCAAACAGCATCTTTTATATAATGTGAAATAACTTTTCAGTTTTTCATTTCAGAAAACAAACAAAGAAACCCTTGAAGTCTTAGTTTGTTTCAATCCAAATATATCCAAATATATTTTTTAAATTTTGGTTTAGAGGCCAGCCCCCCAAATCAATAATATGTACAGACCTATCTACAGTCTGGCACCATAGTGTCAATTTTAGGCGTAACTTTAATATTATTAGCTTGAGAAGAGTTTGCTTTAATATCAAAATGAGCAACCGAGGATATAAGGAAAGGGACTTAAACAAAAACGTGTAAAACAAGTAGGATTATAAATTATTAGAATTCATTCCCAGATGTGAAATTATTCTCATTTACAAGAAAGGGAAATTGTCTGAACTTAAACCAAACTTAAAATGCCAGGCAAGGTCAGAAAAGGGCCCAAAGGCATGCATGGAAATTAAGTTGGCTTATTTACATGCCCCTGAGTTGTATTTATTTAAACTCAATGGAAATAAGAGGAAGAGAATGATTGAGATCAGGGGCCAAGAATGGAAATTAGCAAGGTCATCACCAGGGTCAGTAGAAGCAGCTCCATTCATTTGTAAACAGTAGTATTATCCTTCACAGGAGACAAAACAGAACATTTAATTCAAAAGAATATTGAAGGGGAAAACAAAACATTGAAACCCCATGGTGCTGAATTTAAAGCCATCAGGGAAATGAACTCCCTATTTGTATGATCTAATTGTGCCCCATATTACAATTAGCAGCATGGCTTTAAATTCAAAGCTTGCAACAGCCAATGGTTTATTCCGATCTAGGGAAATCAGAGGTAATTGCTTTTTCTGCAGCCAACGTCATAGAATAATAGAATAATCTCACAACATATTCAGCAAAGTCCATCAAGGCCAGCCGTAGTTTTCCAGCTGTACAGTTCTGTACAACTCAATAATGTTTAATTGTATAATGGTTTTGATTACGATATGTTGTTATTTTCTGCCACTGCTGTCACCACTGCCCAGAGGGAATGTGTGTGTGAACAGGATATTTTATCTCAGCATGTTCTTCTGTATAAACAAATCAATTTTAAAATTCAACCAAAATCAAATATTAAAATGAAGCCTGTGCAAAAATATCTGAATTCCAAACAAACAAGTTACGATGGGGTGGACTGAACCTGGTATTTTGGCACGTCACAAATAACTAGCATATATTTGGGCATTGGTGATTAGTCACTTTCTCTCTCCATTTTAGGGCGGTCTTACTACTCTCTAAGGGTTGGAAAGTTATGGATAAATGACAGAATACAAGACAATTTACATAGCAAGATTACTTCTGACATATTAGAGATAGCACTGAGGCGCCTGGATGAATTTGTGACTTCATCATTGAAAATGTATATTTGTCTTTCCCAAACTAATTTTGAAGCAATGGAGTAATCTGCTTCCTGTTGATTCTAAGTTATTCCACAGCAGCAACATTCTATGAGAGTTTTCAAATGCTGCTCGAGGCCAGGACATAGCAACCTCGCAATACTTGCCTACCCTTTTGCCATCTCTACTTGACTACTATAGAAGGTAGGGCAGAGTGGCATGTTATAGAGGCATGAACTACTAACTCATTCAGAGGGATGAACTACAGTGTGCGTTACCCTTGAATCCCATCCAGAAGCACCCGATAGAATTCAGCAGTCCACCTCGTGCATGGGATCAACCACTTTGATCATGTAACACAGTGGTCACCAACTGGTCGATCTTTATCGACTCGTGGATCCTGGAGCATCTTGAAGTCAATCCTGGGCTGAGAGGGCTGAGCCCTTGCTCCCCACAGACTTACTGGCTGGGTGGGAATGGTGGGGGAGCAGGGGTAGATCTTCGGTTCCTTTTAAATTCCAAAAGTGATCTCTGACCTAAAAAGGTTGCAGACCACTGATGTAACAGCGTTGGCTAAGTTTCTGCATTTGGTTCTTCTTTGCTTGCAGATGCAGTTCAAATCAATTAAAATAAAGTCTGAATGATGTGGACCTCTACATCAGTATACTACTTGCCATCACTAAGTCAGGTCACATACACTTGCTTTCAGCCCTTAGGTCTGAATGCTATGGCTAGGTACAGACATTCAAAAAACCCTAGCCTAAATTGATTCAATCTTTGCAGGTTAGTCTTTAGACTCTGGAAAAGCAGCCACATGCCTGCAGTGGCTCAGACCAGAAGTTGGGGGGGTGCTAGAGCGAGTACTTGGCTGAACAAAAACTGAGATGGGAACGGACGTGGCCAGATCCTGGCAGGCCTAAATATAATTGGAGTGGGGTTTAAACCCCCACCCCGGCCTTCAGAGACCCCAGCTGGGGCGTGCCTGGAGGGGGAGGAGGGAAACAGTCCCTGCCAGAGGTCCCCAGACCACCCATGCCTACTCACTTGCTTGCTGCCCCAGCTGCAGGAGTGGGAGCATGGCCAGATGTTGGTAGCCTGAGGGGAAGATGGAGTTTAATTCCCCCATTGCAGGGGATGGGGGTGGGGTGGGCGCTAATAGGCTCTGCTCATGCACCTGGAGCTGTGGTGGCCAGACGCTGGTAGCTTGAGGGGAAGGGGGAAATGGTGTGGGCACAGGGGTTGGGGGCAGTTGGGGCTAATCATGGAGCCTGACTCACTGCTACCTCTCGCTACAGCAGCGCGACCCAGGCAGGGGTGGCCTGAGGGGTGCGGGTCAGTGCCCACTGCCTCCCACCTCCAACCTTGTGGTTCGCAGGTGGACTGCAGCTGGAGTGTTGCTCCCTGCCCCACTCCCTGTCTCAGTGGCAGCAGAGCGAACCATTGCAGCAACTGGGGGTGAGGCACCTGTCACCCGCTGCCTTTCCATAGTGACTCAGGGCAGGCTGTCGTGGACAAGGGGCATTGGCAGCAGCGGGGGGGAAGCAATGGACCACTGCAGCCTGGTCCGGCCTGGCCCAGGGCCCAAGGGCATAGGTAGCAACTGGCCCATGGATAGCAACTGGCCCCGGGTAATCGGTGCTGTCACAAGCAGGTGAGGCGATGGGTGACAGGGACCTCTCCTCTGCCCATTGAGATAGTACGTTCTGCCACCGCCCCTGGGAGAGGGAGGGGGCAGGGAGCCACACTCCAGTTGCAGTCTGCCTGCAAACTGTGACCCCTGTGCAGGGCTGGAGGCAGGAGGCAGCAGGTGCTGCCCCCTGGGGCCACCCCAACCCAGGCCGCACTGCTGCAATGGGAGGCAGCAGTGAGTCGGGCTCTGTGATTAGCTCCAGCTCCCCCTCACCTCCCTTCTGCACTTGCAGCCAGGTCACATCTCCCCTCCCACACCCCCTCCCCATGGCCTCAGCATTGCCTGCTTGCTACTCCTCCAAGGGACTCAGCTCAGGCACTGTGGTGTGGGCCCTGCCTGAGGGGATCTTCAGCATGGGATGGAGCCAGCTGCAGTCTGCAATGGGGGTATTAACCCCACCTCCCTTCCCTTCAGGCTACTGGCATCTGGCTGCCACGGCCCGAGTACACAAGCAGAGCCTATCAGTGCCCATGCCCCCCTGCAATGGGGGGATTAACTCCCCCCTTCCCCTCAGGCTACCAACAGCTGGCCATGCTCCTGCTCCTGCCACTGGAGCTGAGAGGGGGGTGGGAGGATTGGGGATGCCTGGCAAGGGCTTCTGCCCCCCTGCCAGGCAGACCCAGATGCACTGCAGAACAGGATTTTGCACCCCCACTCCCTTCTCAGACTGCTAGAGCAGTGACAGTGCTCCAGCTGGCGGGGGGGGAGGAGGCAACCCTGCTTGGCTGAAACAGACAGCCCATCCCAGGGCCGCAGAGCATGCTGAGATGCTGGCAGTACCTGATTTAACTTAAACCAGGAAGGGGTCTGGGACAGAAGTTCCATAAACCGGTTTGACCTCAATCACTTAAGTCTGATACTACATTCAACCAAGTTAATATCAAACTGGTTTTGGCCACTTTGAAACTGGTTTATGTGCACTGAACTTCTGTTCTGTTAAGTTTAAACCAGCTTCTGATCACTTCAACAGGTTTATGTGTAACTTCTGTCCCTAGCCTACACAACCAGCAGTACAGACTTCTTAGTTTAGGCCCCCCTTTCCTGCCATTTGTTATTTATTTGCCATAAAATTCTATCAAAGCCAAGTCTTAAGGTCTTTAGGAGATGACACATGACATTTCTTTGTGTTCTGTGGTTTCTGATCTTTGATTTTGAAGAAGACATATCTACTTTCTGTATTAATTTGCATAACTCCCAGAGGACTTACATACTGGGATGCAATGCAACTGGTAAGCTTAGCTAGCATAGGTATGAATCCTTTGTTAATATTTTCCAGTTCATTAAATTAAAAAAGTTTCTGTTGGATATTTGCAGCAAGATCAAGTTCCAGCTGCTCCTTCAGAAGCTATTTGCAGGTTTTATATAGTATACCTCTCGGTGAACACAAAAATAAACTGCTTCTGCAATGATGCCAGATGCTGAAGAGCGCACCTTACATCATTCAGACTGAATAGAACAGAATCAGATTGCTTCTGAAATCCATATAAATAATACTTAGCACCTTCATCATGATCCATCCGAGTCTGGAACTGGCCAAACCAGAACTGCTGTGGAGTTTCAGTTCTTTCATCTTCTATTCCTAAGGCTGTGAAACCTTTCAAGAGGATAATCTCTGTGGATTCTGGTACCACTACAGTCAGGATAATAGTTAGTACTGCAATGTTAAACTGCATAAATCTTCTGTTGGAAGCTCCACCATGACAGGGAGGTTATTAGTCACTTTGTGAGCTCCAGCAATGAGTCTGTTGCTTAGTGAGAGACACCTTAGCCCAGGGCCTGTAGCCCCAGAAGCTCAGCTTGTCCTGGGTCTCCCTAGCTTAGGCACATCTACGCGGTCATTAATGTGCACTAGTTATTGCACATTTAACTCAGTACTTACTTAATGAAGTACTAACTAAACGCACAGTAACTCACGCTACAGCATAGTAGAGCTGGTGCACAGTTTTTTTGTGACGCTTAATGTGCAGTAGCCTAATAACACTTTGCAGTAGTGTATCAGCACAGTTTTTGACTGGCTTGCTACTGTGCAGTGTGAGTAGGCTACTACACAGTCAGCATCTTGTGTAGTTGCACCCCCTGTCCATGAGCTCCCCAGCATACCTACTACCTCTACAGGAACTATGCAAAATGGTAAGCAAATGTAGCTATCAATTTATGCTTTTTTCTAAGGTATGTTGGCCATCTTGGTCCATAAGTATTTGGGATACCTACAAATGTGGTGTCTCTTTTAATCAATGACATTATTTACAGCAGAAAGAAAGCAGCAGGAAAACAATCTTAGTGTTGTTCAACACTAACATAGTGGATCCCAGAGCACTGCAAGCTTCCTGCATGAGTAAGCCTGTGTGTTCCTCATCTTGGGGCCTCTATTTTGCATCAGCTCATAAGTCACTAACGCCCAAATCTAGCAAGTAAAGAAATACCTTGTTAACTTGACTACAGCAAGCCTTTTACAGCAAGGGTTTTGTTATTCATTGATATTGATTGACTGACTGACTGATTGATTGATTGATTGATTAGTAATGTTGATATAAAACCAGTGGCTTGGAAGAGATTTAAACATGCAAGAGATTTCCTGAATTAACGCAACATTGCACATTTTTCAAGTTTCTCTGCTTATCTTTTCCAACTTTATCTATGGAATTTCTTGCTGCCATTTGAAGAATGAGACTAGACTAGATTCCCTCTCAGCATGATTAACAAAGAATGGCAATGACTGGTATTGACTCTTTCCCTTCACCTGACCCTAAGCTGGCCCAAGGCTTAAGTGGTTGGAGAGCTCTTTAAAAAGAAAGGTTTCTACATGGCAATAGTTTCCCCAAATCATATAGCCTTACCATGAAGCTCTGCATTTGTGATTTTGGGGATATTTACTAAAAATCACTGATGTTATTTTTCTTTGTCCAGATTGATTGTAACCTAATTTTATTCATTTGCAGAAGTATAGTGAGTTCAATGAGGATTCCAGGTGACAGTGGGGCAAGCCAACTACTGTAGATCAGGAGGTTGGGGGTTAGGGGAAGGGAAGTCTTACCTGGCTAGGCTCTCTGAATACTGAAGGCAGTTGTTGTTGCAGCACTGGTGCCAACAGCAGCATCCCCATGGCACAAGCTTTTGGGGAGCTGCCCTGGTGCCCCATTCACTCCCCACTATCCCAGATACATACATATTGGGTACAGGGCTGTGCCTACTTTGGCAAAGGTTCCCAAGGGGAGAGGCACCATTCTACTCACTCCACTTGCCCCCCAGATACACTGCTGGGTGCAGGGTTCTGCTGCCTGGCTCCTATGGCCAGACAACACAGAGCTGCCCCTGCAATAGCAAAGACTTCTGGGGTGATTCTGGCACCCCTTCATAGTCAGTGCCCAGGGCTAGTGCCCTGCTTACTTCCCCTAGTTATGTTAGTTCATTTGAACCATAGTATTATGCCTTGAAAAAGTAAATTAGCAATTCCATTCCCCTCCTCATTCTCAACTCTTATAACTTCTGGGCAGCAGTAAAAGAAAGAACTAGCTGTAGGAAGAAATGACTTGGTACAATAGGGTTTTCTTCTACCTGGTACCACCCATTAGGTAGTATCCACTTCACCAGTGAAAACTGCGGTCTCCTCTGCTGTTTTCAGCAAAGCGTTCTTTTGCATTGGCAGAGAAAAGAATTCAGAAAGGAACAAGCAGAGATGAACATGTGTGTGTGGGGATGTATATTTGCGTGCATGTATGCGCATGCACCAACTAAAGCTGAAACAAACATGCCATTGTTCATTACACAGTGTACCAGCCTGTTAAATGATATCCTAGTACTATCACATGTTACTATATGCTAATGAGTACCTTTATGAGGAAGCTTTGGCATGAATAAAACCTCTATTCTTTGCACAGCATGGACTTCTCTGGCGTTCAAACCACCTTTCTGCTTCCACCCTCAGACACGCTGAACCTGAGCTGAGAGCAGATCCCTGCAATTTACTAAACTGGGTCTTTTAAAAGGCTTTCTTAAATATACTCTTTCTCAAATTATTATTTTTCTACAGCAAGCCTTGTCTGGTCTGAGAGAGAGGAGCTGGTTGTGGGCAGGGCAGAAGAGCTTAAAAAAGAACACAGACAGTTTGAGTAGCAAGGGGAGCTACAAACTAAGAGTAGAGCTGTCTTCAAGTCTTTTCTTATCTACTCTTAAATTAAGCTCAGATATAGCAGAACTATTTTTACCTGTTTTACTTTTTTCTCCTGAACATACTATGGTACAATACATAATGGCAATGTAAGTGAAAAAAGAGCATTGCTGCCATTAGCAAGATGTCTGTATTATTAACTACTTCAAGGACAACACTTGGTATGATACTACAGTGTCTAGATAAAACCTTCACTGCAGATGGCCATTATTCAGAGTCTAAAAGTATATTGAAGAAATGAATTAACTTGAGCCAGCTCTTTCCTTACCAATCACAGTACAGCACTTAGGAAAAGAAAAATCTAACAGGAAGAGAGTAGGCAAGCTATTTGATAATGGAAAACATGTACGTCAGTTTAGCCATTTCAGGGCAACAACAGTGACGCTAATGGTGAGATTTCTGTTTAAATCTCTATCTAAAAGGAGATAAACAGGTGAGCCTTGGTAAAAAACATGCATAAAGACACAGGTGGCTGAAAAATAAAGAATGCCTCTGTTCTTTTACATTAGGAAACACACTCTTGTGAAAATAATATACAAACAGATTGTAGCTAGACCAGGCCCTGAGAGAAGCCAAAGGAATCCTGACCCACTCTGGCATCTCAGGATATCCTCAACTGCTTTTCCTGCCATGCCTTGATGTAATCTTTATATTACTTTGGAAGGCTGCCCCCAGAGTCCTAGAGGGAGCCTAATAGTACTGCAATGAACCTAGCTCAACTTGCTTAGCCAGAAATCCCTTGCCCTGCCTATGCTAATGGACCCCAAGTGTGCTAAGTAAAAACCACTTGGTACCTTGTTGACACTAACTGTAAACTACTGGCATTGCGCAGGCCCTACTGTCCTTGCTTTTGCTCTGTTAGCACTATTCACTACTCACGGCCCTACTGGACCTGAGTGTGTCCTCAACCACATTCATACTCATGGTACTCCTTACATCTGACTTCAGCTGTGCTTTGATTACCTGGGCCACTGGCCCTGTCCAAGCTTCAGCTTTACTGGGCCCTCTTGCCTTTATGGACTTCAGCTCACCCAGGTCCCTAGCCCTTTCAAGGCTGCTCCCACCTGTGAAATTCCCTGGTCACCTGTTTGCTTTAGCTACTACCTACTCACTGGGCCCCACCTCTATCTTGTCATCAGTCCATCAGACCCCCTAGTCCTCTCAGGGCTCTCCCTTGGCTTCCATTCCAATACACCGCTGGTACCCTTCTGTGACTGCCTCCTCCCCTTTATGCCACCCCAATGCGATGCCGCAGATGGCAAAGCAAATAAAACTCTGGCTTGCATCTACCGATGCATCTCAAGCAAGACTCAAGAAGTCATGCTCCTGCTTTACTTGGCCTTGGTGAGGCTGTAGCTAGAGTACTGCACCCAATTCTGGGCTGCACACTTTAGAAAGGATGTGGAGAAGCTTGAAAGAGTCCAGAGGAGAGCCACGTGCATGATTAGAGGTTATGAAAACAGGCCTTATGAGAAGAGGCTGAGAGGCATGCGACTGTTCATCCTGGAGAAGAGGAGGCTCATTGGTGGCAGCCTACAAGTACATAAGGGGGGTACATCAGGATCTGGAAGAACATCTGTTCACCAGGGCACCTTAGTGACAAGGAAGACAAGGTCTAACAGTCACAAACTGCTGGAAGACCATTTTAGATTGGACATAAGGAAAAACTTCTTTATCGTCTGAGTCTCCAGAGTTTGGAATAGACTCCCCACCAGAAGTGGTCCAAGCACCTACTCTGGATATGTTTAAGAAACGCTTGGATGCTTACCTTCCTGGGGTCATATGAGCCCAGCTGACTTCCCACCCTTTGGGCAGGAGGCTGGACCCGATGATCTTGTGAGGTTCCTTCTAGCCCTAACGTTTATGAAATCTATGAAACCTGGCAGTGAAACTAAAACAAAACATAAACCAACTAGTCTCTAATGAAACCCTTAAACCTCTACCCTTGGGTCTCTTTGCAGAACCCTCATCCCCACTTTGGCTCCCTTGCAGTCTTCAGGGTATCTTTCCAGGCCAACAGCTTCCCTTCTGTAACAGTTTGGGCTTACAGGAACTCCTCCCTTCAGAGGTCTGGGCCAGACTGAATTCTGATCATCTACCCCTGGGCTTTAAACCTCTTCCAGTCACCTGTTTCTGGTCCTCAGAAACCAGCATAGTTGTTTCTACTCCATAGATTAACAAGCTCACCTCCACTGCTGTTGTCTATCTGTTCTATAGGCTCCACTTTACTGCTCTGCTGGGGTGTTGCCTGTAGCCTGTTGTAGGGCAGCTTGCTCCCAAGTAGTTATCCATAGCCTTGTAGCTCCAGTCTTCAGACTCCTTTAGCTGATTACTTTCTAGCAGCTGCCCTACTTCCTACTGCCCTTGGTTCCTAATTCAGCTGCCTACAATAAGTTGCAGCCCCATACTGCTATCCTTTCACTCTTATAGTAACAGATACCCTTGTTTTCTGTAAGACAGATGTAAGGGTACCCGTGCTGCTATATTTAAGCACAGGAAAGATAAATGGAAGAAGAGATTAAATGGAGTTCCTTGAATTCATTGTGTTCCTCCAGTCCTCACTTACTTGCTATTGATTTTGGTTATAGAAGATTGTTTTAATGTTTTAATGCAGCGTTTTTAAAACTCAAGATACCCCAAAGCAGAAATAAGTTAATAACCATGTAGGCAAATTAAAAATAAGTCAGTATATGCTCAACCTTAGTTCACATACAGCCTCAAAAAGTAGAGCCTTGTTGAACCTTCTTGACTTCAGCAGGGTTTGGCGAACTGAAGTGGTAAAGAGGATACAGGCTAAGACACAAGGTTTATCATTTTTCAAGAAGAACTCTCTATATAAAGGGGACTCCATTTTCAAGAATAAACTAGTAAATGAGATTTCCACATCTAGTATGCCAATGTCTACTTCACATGTGAGGTGAACTTCCAATTGTGGGATTTGGTTGTCTTGATCAAGTACCCACATTTTAAAATTGTGGGAGAGGTGAAGAGTCACCACTTAAGTTAGAGGTCAGAATTTCATCTGCAGCAGAATTCACATAATAGTAAAATAAATATTGATCTCTATTTTTCTGTTGTTATTGTTCTGATCTACTTAGCATTTTGATCTTTATGTCACATATGAAATTACAACAGGGAAATGACCGACTTTACTTTGGAGAAAAATTACTGCACCTAGGTCTCTCAAATGGGGCTTACTAGAACTGTATTTAATACTCATAAATAGATGGGGCTTGAAATCAGCGTTATATAGTTAGATAATACTAGTAAATACAGTGCAGATATTCTTCACTTTGTTTTAACCATGTGCCTCGGGTTTGATCTAGAAGAGCCATCCCTTCCCTCACACAATTTGAATGCTAGGCTGTGGACACATGAATATTTACTACAAAATAAAAAGTAAAAGCAGACACACGTACATAGCTGTACTATGCAGGAAAGCACTTCAATCCAACGTCAAGTTACTCGTAAAAACAGTGTGGTAACTTTATTTTGTGGAACATATCAAGCATTCACTTCCCTAAGGAGACTGCCAATGAGGACACCAATAACGATAGGGTGTATAATATGAACACCTTGCATAGGATTGAGACCAGCAACTCATTTCACACAGGCTACTAAACAGCAGTCAGAGCCCATGGACTATTTATTACTGCATGACTAGCTTCAGTCAAATTAGTGACTAAAGGGTGCAAGATTCCCTATACTATTACCATTATATATATTTTCACAAACCTGGTACATATTTCATAGATGCTAAGAATGAATCTATTACCCATGTTTTCAGCCATCTATTCTCCCCTATAGATAACTGTAGTTTTCATCTGATGTGTATACATTTATCCTAGCAATTAGTGTTATGATGACTTTGCTGTAATTGTCAGCTGAATTAGATTTTTATGTTATCACCCAAGAGTAGCCTATACAGTTGCCATGGAAATTAAGTGAAAATTTCATCCTTTTTGCCAGGAGACTAGCTAAGATTTTGAAAAAGTAGAGTGCAGATGGGGTGGGAGACCTCACTGCAGTAGAGGAGTTAACCTCTGTAGGCAGTGGAAAGAGTGCACTATGCATGTACTACACCAGGGGTTGGCAACCTTTTACGTTAGGTAGACCACTGCTTGCAACCCAACTGCCAAAACCATAGATTCCTTGTTACCAACTCAATTGTCCTGGCAGGGGCAGGAAATTATTTTGGGCAGAGGGCCACTTACCCAGTTTTGGCAGGCTGTCGAGGGCCGCATGGATAGCCCTGCCTCTTGACAGATGCCCCACCCCTTGACAGGTGCCCTGCCCCCTGGTCGCCATGTTGGGACCAATGTCCCAAGGCCAGCACTGGTGGGGCCCAGGGCACAGGCCGGCAAGGGTCTGTGAAGCTGGGCTGGCCTGCACCAGCAGGGAGGGGGGAGCTGGCCCAGCTCCACAGAGCCCCTGCCGGCTAGGACCCCGCACTCCTGCCACCTTGCTCTGGGCCCCACTGGGACTGGCCCCAGGACACTGGTGCGGGCCCTGTGCTCCCACTGGCTCCCCACCCGCTCACTCCCAGTGCCCCCCAGCCCCGCGGTACAGGTGGGGGGTAGTGCTCAGCCCTGACCCCCTGCTTGCCAGCAGGGAAGCTGGTGCTGAGCGTGGGGAAAAGTGGCCCCTCGTTTGCCCCATGGCTGGCGCTCCCTGCTGCAGGTGCTCGCAGCCCACGCGGGGCTGTCTGGAACAGGCACAGGCAGCCTCATGCAGGCTGCAGATGGCTGCAGTGCGGGGCACTGGCCATGGGGCAGGCGAGGGGCCACTTTTCCCTGTGCTCAGCAGCAGCTTGTAACCCCCCCCCACCACTGCCAGCCTGGCAGTGGGGCTGGGTTACAAAGTGGTGCTGAGTATGGGGTGTGGGGGAGAAAGCAGCCCCTCCCCGCCCCATGCCCGGCACCCCACGCTACAGCCACTTGCAGCCAGCCCGGAGCTGCCTGTGCCTGCTCCGGACAGCCCCGTGCGGGCTGCGAGTGCCTGCAGCAGGGAGCGCCAGCCATGGAGCGGGCAAGGGGCTACTTTTCTCCATGCAGGGAAGGAGCCCAGGGAAAAGCTGAGCATGGGGGGGAAGCGGCCCCTCCCTGCCCCATGCCCGGTACCGCACGTTGCAGGCGCTCACAGCCCACGTGGGGCTGTCCAGAGCGGGCACAGGCAGCCCCACGTGCGCTGCAAGCAGCTGCAGCACAGGGCACCGGGCATGGACGGGGAGGGGCTTCTCCCCCCCCCCCGCACTCCTTCCCTGCCTGGGGTCTCCCACCCCTCCGCCCCCCCCCCCCCCGACTTACCTGAGCTTCCTGCGTTGGGGCAGCCATGTGCTCCCAGCTCAGAAACCGCAGTTGGGGCTTCCGGCTGGGGGGCGGGGCTGGGTGGGCTCGCTGTTGTAGAAGCCTGTTGGGCTTCCCCTTGGTCCTACTGCCTTTGGTTCCTGTCATTTTTGACAGGAACCAAGGGCAAAGAAATATTAATTTTCTACATTTTTTAGGGGCCCTGCGGGCCCAGGATAAAACCAGGATAGCTGGAGTAGCAGTTTGGGATTGGCACATTAGTAGTAAAACATGGAACACATCGGACAGGAAGGACAGCAGCAGGGGACTGGCATGCAGTTATTAAAAGGCAGGCCAGATTAGACTTTCACGGGCTGGATCCAATCTCTTCATGGGCCATATCCAGCACATGGGCCCTAAGTTGCAAACCCCTGCATTACACACTTGAAGCAGGGGGTTGACTGCACCTCCCGGATCCCCCCCGTCTTTATCACGCTTGAAAGATAAAAGAAAGGAATGTGATCATATCAATACCTTCTGAACGGAAGAGATATTGCAGAAGTAATTTGCCTCCGACAGCCTATTTGTGACATGGGACAAATCCTACTGCCCTTACTCAGGGTAAACGCACATTAACATGGGCACTTGGTAGGTTTATGGTTAGAGCCCTGCTGACTGTTCTCCACATTCATTTCCTTTTAAAAACCATCCAGTCTGTTTTTTCTCCCATATTACTACACCACAAGCAGAAGATTTTCTGCAGCACCAATACTCAGAACCTCAAAACAAATGACCCATCTGCTGAGCCATGTGGTTTGCAGTTACAAAGGACTCTTCTTAAGGGTTCCATCAAGGAACTCCACTCATGGTAGGACTAGTATAGATGGGCTGCCAGACTAGCTATGACATAATACTAATGATGGTAATTGATGTTCTCAGCTAACATACATACTTACAGTTGCATTTCTTTTGTACAAATCTAAGCTTGCATGCTGTTCTGTACGTGGATAAACGAATGCGATCCAGATCTTGAGCCCCTAGTGGAAGAGAATTATACATATGGAGTAATACTGGCACAGAGAGAATCTCTACAATAAAATGAACCATGTTTGTACGTCTTCCTTATTGACGATATACACATTGAACAAAGAATTAGTAGTGTTAATGAGCATTTTCAAAGCTGCTTAGTTTGTTTTGGAGTTTTTGGATCCAGATTCACAGTGCTAAGTCTTTTATGAAGGAAAGCATTGAATATTCAGTCCACTGTGTATCACTTTGGACAACAGTCTAGTCCAGCTGCAGACTAAAAGGCAAACTGGCCTGACTCCAACACCAGGGAAAATTTCCATTTAATTTTAATATTTAACAATGAACAAAAATAATAAATATCCAGAACTAACCTGTATGTACAGAATGAGGTACTTCCAGAAGACCAAATTAGAAAACAAATTACAACTGCTGAACTACAAATGTCTAGATGGTAAACTTCAGACCAGACATACACACAGGCCCCCTCTACATGTTACAGGTATCATACAATTAACTGGTTAACTGTGCAAGTATCTTGAGACCAGCTACATACACAAAGTTACTTATCATGCCATAAAAAGCTCCAACCAGCTATCAAGTTAGACCTCAAAAATGTGTGCTAACTTTATAGCTGGTTGCTATTGGGCTTTGATTTGCACATGTAGCAGGGTTTCCCCTGTGGCTGGGAACCAGGGCTGTGTGAAACAGCACTGTTTTGTTTTGACTTCTGTTTTGCTGTTTTGAAGGGACAGCATTTCATTTCGTTATTTCGCTTTGTTTCGAAGCACTGTCTCATTTCATTTCATTGAAAGTGTTTTGCTGTTTCGACGTTTCACTCATAGGCTATAATGGGGAACCATGAAAATGCCTATTACTTTGTCACTTCTTGCTTGATTCAGATGAAAATTACAGGGATGGTAGTCTCTTCTGAGGGCCTGAAGCCTGCCAAGTTTCAAGGAGCTATGTGCAGGGGTTTCTGGGAAACTGTACCTCAGGGTGCTGACAAGCAAAACTCATGTCACTTCACAGCAGCGGCAGCCTTGTGTCATCTCACATGCAGATCTGGGAGTCCACACCCCTGGGAGGAATATGGGGCTGTGCTAGACTCCTCCCGGGGGTGCAGGGCCCTGGATCTGTGCTCAGGACGACAGGAGGCTGCTGCCTGGGACTGGTGCTAGGTGCAGCCTGTGCCCAGCGCTGGGAAGACCGGTGCTGCCACTGGCCACAGGCAGCAGCAGCAGGCTCCTGTCATCCTGCGTGCAAATCTGGGGGCCTGAACCCCTGGGAGCAGTCCAGCAGCACTGGGAGGGTAGGTTGAGCTCTGTGGGGCTGGCGGAGCTGCTTGGAGCACAGTCCTGGCTCTCCCAACCTCCCGCCGCCAGGCTGCACTCTGAGTGGCTCCGCCAGCCCCATGGAGCTCAGCCTGGGACACTGCCCACTATGATGTTTTGTTTAACTCTTTCTTCGACTGGCTAAACTGTATTCATTACTGTGATTATTCTTTTCTCTTTGTTTTGCAGTTCAGGCCTGTGTACTGTAAATCTTCTATACTATTTTGCAACTTACAGTATTAGGTACATGTGTGGAATTTACAAACGAGGCAAGCAGAAAACCTCTTTGACTTTGTATTGATTTAAGACTATATACAACATTTAAAATAAAGTTTTTAGTATTATTTCACAATGAGATTTAGTTATGTGATCGTTATGCAGTTACTTTATATGGCTCACTGTAAGTCTCCAGTTAAAGATAAATGGCAAATATTACTCATCCTCACTTCAGTCCCTGTCAAATTCTAATTCAATGCGAGTGAGAACTGGGTCAAAGTTGAAGCATTTCTTTATTTCAAGGCAAGTAGTCATAAGAAAGCACTGACAGTGAACCCAAAAGTCGGTTAAAACTCCCTGAGAGTGTCTTGGGTTTTTTATATGATGCATCAATTAGCTACATAAAAAATTATCGTATGTTTGAACACTTTTAGCATTATCTATTATACGTTGTACAAGGGTTGAAATTATCATACAACTACGATAATTATCACACATCTGGCAATGCTGCTCTTAGCCCCAGCAGCCTCTGGGTGCTGGCAGCTGCAGACTCTGGGTCCTGGCAGCACACTTTCCAATGCCAGGACTGAGCTGGGTCCCAGCAACCACGGGGGATGGCTGCAATCCCCCAGCCCTGGAGGTGTGTGGGCTGGGATTTCACAGCAGCTGCGTCTCCCAGGCTCCCCCTGCATTGGTAATGTGTGATCGGATCTAATGCGCAATCCCACAATCACACCTCCTGCTATGCATGTATGACATGGCAGGAGGTGCAATTATGAGGATCATGCATTAGATCCTATTGTGCCTTTATCTGTATGTGTAGAGGGGCCCTCATACACACACTGCCAAGAATGAGCTAAGGTCCACTCAGTGCAGTGGGAGGCTGAAGCACTTAGCTCCCTGATGCATACAGATTGGCCCTGGCTGCTGTAACTTTCAACTTTGGCAGTGTTCCCAAAGCAAATGTCTGCACGATGAGCATAGGTAGAAACAGCAGAGCTCTGCTGCTGCCCTTGCCTGCCCATGACATTTCATCTATGCCAGGGTTGGGAAGAGACATTACTCAGAAGCCAGTTATATTGATTTTACTCCAGCTGATAGCTTCACCCATGCCACCAAAAATGAGGGAGAGAATCTGGTCTGGATCCTTAACTACCACATTGCCATTCATTATTTATAATGCATTTTAAATAGCTCAAAAGGTAGATTAATAGATTTCTCTTTTTCTATAATACAGGGGTATCAAACTTATGGTCCACAAAGCCCCATAATCCAGCCCCTGTGGCTGTCCATTGACCCACACACTGCACCGGACTGACCCTGTGGCACATGCAGCACTAGCTGGGCCTAGTATGAGGCTGTGTTGCCTGCAATGCTTGCTGGTGCCAGGTCCTGGGCTGCACCACCCAAGGAGGGTGCATGCACAGGACCAGAATTCTCAAATATCTGTCTTTTTCAATGTAATTTCACCTACGTAACTTTAGACTGTAAACGGAATAGAGTACATTGAAATATGGTCCAGTCCTGTATTTTAACAGCATTTTCCAAATCCTTTCTTTGAAAAAAGTCTCTAGACATTAATAGGGTCACAGTGATTTGCAGTTGTATGTATGACTATGTGTTAGCATTATTCTCCCATTCTTTGTTGGGCAATCTGGCACTTGCTGGACCCAAACACTTCAAACTTGCGTGGATCTAGGAGACAAGAAGAAGAGATTTTGATTTCTTCCCAGCCTCTGCTCCATTCCCGACTAGGTTCGTCCACGCCATCTTCCCAGGGTTCTCTACTAGTTCCCTTTGCCAGTTGGCTGTCTTAAAGCATCTGTTACTGGCAGAAGTTACCCTCAACTAAGCATCAGGCTCTGAAAGTTTTTGATATTTCTCAAGACATGCTTTGCTGTTAAATTACTAGGTTTTTCTTTTCTCTGTTAGGATCTTACTGACAGTGTTTGGAAAAACTTAGCTACATTTTTTGTAACACTAAGTTCTCCTTTTATTAGTCAGAATAACCATGTACTCTTTTTTTCCATACACTGCAGGAAAAGCCTGTAGCTTTTAGTATCTGCTTCTGTCACTTTAACCCCTTTACAAGGTATAAAGAAGCTAAAGGATCCTACCCAATATGCATTTTGCAGGGAGTGGTATTAAGTGGTGCTGAAGGAACATATATTTAAAAAATATTGCCATTTCTGCTGTTAGCACACACTGTGATTTTTATTATTTTGGGGAAAGACTTTCTGGAGAAATGGAGTAGAAAATGCAAGCAATTTATTGGCTTTGCTTCTGTTTCAGATATAATTAGTTTTCTCATTCTTCAAATTCCACACACAGTCTGAAATTTGGTTTCCAAATAAAGACCTTGCTTCCACAGAGGTTGTGAAAAAACATATAGTAAGGAGCATGTGCGTGCACATGTGACTGTGGCAAATCAAATATCAAGTTCTAAGTTATCTAAAATCAGGGGTGTCAAACTCATTTGGCCCCACAGGCTAGATGAGTGGACTAGAACCAGTCCAGTCACCGGATCAGTGCATCCAGTGTATGCAGCACCTGCCCAGGCAGGTCCAGGACACTGGCCTGAGTGAGTACTGGCAGGTAGCACAGCCTGGGATGCTGGCCTGGGTAAATGCCATGGACAGCACAGGATGCTGGCCCCACTGAGGGCTCTGGGTGGCATGGGGCTAATCGTGTGCAGCATGTGAGTCAATGGGGCAGCACCATAGGTCATATTATGGGGCTCCACAGGCTGTATCTGGCCCATGAACCATATGTTTGATACCCCTGCCCAAACTGCTGACAAAAATAGCTTCACCTGCCTTTGTTCAGCTCAGGGTTGCATTTTGTTCTTTTCAGGTATTCTCATCACAGGCAATACTGCTGGCAATTTGAAAATAAAACAATGCAATGAACTGCAAGCCTTGTCTGGTGTTTTCGGATTTTGCCACAGTAATATTTTTCTCCTGGATAATGTACATCAGCACCCAAAATGGAAACAAGTTTTCCTGGCCATATTTGGTGCTACTTCTACCAGTTAACTCCCCTGTGAATATATGTAAATATGTAAGATAAATCTATTAGTATTTCATTTATTTTGACTATGCCTTTTTGCCTTTTGAGTTTTGAGCAACAACATCACGCTATGCCTTTTGAGTTTTGACCTTAGCACTCCATGTAAGGTAATATTAGACAGGACACTAATTCATAGAAGATTGTAATTGGCATCTGGAAGAAAAAAAAAATCAATTGGTTCACTAAATGGAGAGATGCTTCAGATTCTGCCTATCATTTCAAATATGAATGCCACAAACCAATCTATGCCTTGTTCAGGAAAAACTCTCTATTTGGAGATCTCACACTTTTGAAATTAAAGGGATTTATTTATATGTTTAAGTGCTTTGTTGAATTGGGACCTTATTTACCTAGAATATATTTATTTTCTAAATCCTTCAATCTTTTCCTTTTTATTCAGTACTTTAACGCACATTTTCTTTCCTTTCTTACTTTTGTGTGTGTGTTAGGGGGAAGCAAATTATATGAACTCTTATGTATATAATATCAATGCTATAAAATCCAGGGTCTATGACAGATTGCTTTCTTTATTCAAGCGTTACATTTGTGCTATTGTAGGCATTACATTTTTTTATTAATTACCTCTGAATAGCTATCCTTCTGCTATTTCAGTTTCATAGTAGAAAAAATGAATTTTGTAGAATGAGATATCACTTGCTTGGAACAGAAAGTTCACATGACATTCACCGATGTTAGATTATATCCAGTTCATCTTTTGCAGTGGAATATTTATACAAAGTACTCACGCATTTCTGCAAACAGCTGCCTTCTTTCTGCCATGGTATTTCCTCTTTTCCCACAATCTTCAATCATTCTAGAAGACAAAAATCATCAGAAAATAGTTCATATCATTCACAAGTTGAACATAGCTGTACATATCCTTGTAATAGTTCCCACATAAACTTTAAGGTAAACTAGTATGACATGTGTCCACAATAGCCCTAAGACAGCTTTTCTGAGGCCCCTTTTGGTGGAAAGGCATTACATCCTCTTCCATATACAAGACTTTGCTTTCTTCTGGCTCTCTCTCCACTCCCAAAAGCAATGTTCAGTTTTTCAGTGTTGTGTGACTACTGATAACTAACTTACACACCATAGAAGACTTTGAGTTTTATCCAAAAATGGAACAGATACAATCTTCATTAGCCACTCAAAATAATCCCTCTAACAAGCCAGCAACACTACTCTATGGTCTGGATTTTACTTGAGATTAGTATTTTTAACCTAGACACCAATCTTAGATAGAGTCTATGAAATAAAACAGAGTGCTCTATCTGCATGCCAGAGACACTACAGCCCCACTGTTCATGGTCTCCTATAGCTTACATATTTAATGGGAAGAGGAACAGTAAAGAACTCTGAAGCCTACCACACAAAATTTCTAAGGATAGAAAAACAATTTTCCATATCCCCCAGTGATCGCTCAGAAAAAAGAAGGCAGTCACTTATGACTCTCCAAAGCAGCTTTACTCAGACTTCTCAAGAAGTTTAGTGAAATTTTATAAGAGGTGCTATATCAATGGTTCTTATCAGTTTTTGTTGGAAAAATTGTTGAATACATTTTTTCTATAAAGATTTTTCAGTTATTGGCTGTCTTCTGATACTATTGAGAAAAGTGCCAAAGGTTTCACCTGATGTGGATATTTTCTGATGTGAACATCTGCCCCACTAGGAACTCACAAAAGACTTCTATGTCACTTCATACAGACTACTGAACTTAGGGCAAGTGGCAGTATTGTTCTTATTGTATCAGTCAGATTTGGTCTCATATCAGTACCCATATGATGAAAGACTGTGTAATCCCCTTAAACATTACATGAGCTCCCCACTACTGGATATTTCTAATTGAGTTTTTAATAGCAGACACAAATGTTTGCAGTAAATTGTCATCTCTCTAGGTGTTGATGGGCTAATAACAACCTTTTAATAGATTATATCTGTTGAGAAAATAGTTTCTAGTGAACACATTTATTAGACAGATGCTTATGAATGTAGATGAATGTCTATTGTTTAAGAATTGTCCATGAGCCACTTAATTTTTTCTGAGATTTATTTTATAGTGTTATTCACTGAATCATTTCTACTGTTGCTCCCTATATTGTTTATAACTAATTAATTATTGATACTTGATAATCAACAGTTACCTGGACTGGTTAGTTTTGATTTGGCATGGGGGTCATACACCCCTCTTTAATTTTCCTGGTTAGAATGACTTAATATTTACGAGCAAAACCTCTCATTTACAAATTCAGAATCATTGTCTAACAACTGCATAATAATTATTGGTTTCACGAACATCCCTGCCAGTAGACTCATTTGCTGAAATACCGTGGAAAACATATGCAAAAGGAGTGCAATTGTTTCAGCTTTTTTTCGTCGTGTAAAATGTTTGAAATATTTCCATGTCTCCCATTATCAATGTCTGTTTATATCTAAGGCATACTATTTGGTTATGTATTATCTTTCCTTCTCGCATGTGGGTGCATCAACAAATGTGGAAGAGCCTCCCCTCTTGAAGATGTGAAATAAAAGCGATATTTTTCAAGCCACATACATCATACAGCAACTTCTCCATTTTCATAGGATGGCACATAGTCTTTCAAACATTGAAAATCCTCAGTCTTTCAATGTGCTGAAAGTGGCCTTTGATGCAACTTTATTCTCTTTTTACTTCTGCCCATATTTCATAGATTTCATAGACATTAGGGCTAGAAGGGACCTCGGAAAGGCATCAAGTCTAGCTCCCTGCCCCAGGGGCAGGAAGTCAGCTGGGGTCAAAGGATCCCAGCAAGATAAACATCCAAACGTTTCTTAAAAGATTCCAGAGTGGGTGCTTGCACCACCTCTGATGGCAGTCTATTCCAGGCCTTGGGGGTTCAAACAGTAAAGAAGTTTTTCCTTATGTCCAGCCTAAAAAAGTCTTGGAGGAGTTTGTGACCGTTGGACCTTGTCATCCCTTGGGGCGCTCAGGAGGTATTCTACCAGGTCCTGATGCATACCCCAATGTACTTATAGGCTGCCACCAGGTATATTTATTCTTATATCTACAAATATAAAACAAGATATAAAATAGAAAACAAATATAAAAATAAATATATATCAGTTATTCTTTGGAATCATTCCAGAGCACCTCAAATGCATTAATACATTTATCTTCCTGTTATCCAAAGAAAGAGTATTCATCTCATTTTATAGTTTTGTAGGCATTCAGAGAATTATTTGACTTACCTAGGATAACATAGGAAGCCTGTGGCAGAACCAGGAACATTATCTTAGGTGTCTGAAGCCCTTGGCTAATACAATATGTTTATTACTGGATGATACTAAAATGCTGTAATACAGTGGTGTTCAATCGCCATCCTGCAGGCCAGATCTAGCCCATGGAACTTTGTCATCTTAGCCATGACACTCCCCACAGGTCCAAAAATTTGGCAGCCGGGAAGCAGTGGCAGCATGAAGTGCTTCCAGAGCCACAGCAATTAACACTACCACTGCTCCCCACCACCAGATTTCCAGCCCAGTTGGGAGCACTGTGGTCTAGATGACATACATGGTCCTGTGTGCCAGATCATGGTGACCTGCAGGGGTGCACTATGGCTGGATCCAGCACATGGGGTCAGGCTGGCATACCAAATTACACCCACAGACCAACTGTCCACCACAGATCTGGCCCATAGGGCCAGACAGGCTGAGCAGTACTTTTATAGTGTTACACCTTATCATCTGGGAGTCATGCTTTGGAGACCTTTTGAAACCCTTTAAGAACTTTCTTCAGCTTCCAGAGACTCACTATGTAAATCCAGTGGTACTTACAGGAAGACGAGATGTGTGACAAACTTATTTTAAATGACAATTCCTGCACCAGTATTCATCTTCAATACTAGTGTCTTTTAAAAGACACCAGTATTGTCTTTTAAAAGACAACTCAAACAGCAGTGTTTGAGCAATAATAGAACAAAAATGATGTACAAGTCATAAGTGCTAATGAGTGTCAGTCATCTCAGCTAGCCACCTCCTATTCCTCCTTTGCATTTTACTCGCCTTCCTGTCCACAAAAAGGAGAAAACATTGTTACATGAAGTTATGTAAAATGGTTATTTGTAAGTTCCACTGGTAGAAAGTTCAGCTTATCTATACAAATTTACCGCATGATTATGAGTTTATACTAAAAAGCACCAACACCTTGATCTACAGGTTATTACAGCACCCCTTTCCTCCAGGCCCACAGACTATGGGTCTGGCAGCTCTTAGAAACAAAACTTGACGATAGAGATTTCAGCGTGAGATACTCAGAATTCAGTCCCCAGTGTTGGATCAAAATTACTTTAAACATTATCTCACTCCATTTGTTTCTCTTCTGCTTACAGAAAATAGCACTTAAAAAAAAAACTAACTAAAAACTAAAGAACTAAACACTAAAGAAAAGATTATATAACATATGTAATTCCTATAATATGGGTTGTAGTATATTTGTCTTCTATTAATTCCTTCCACCATTTGTTTTCCTCTTCAAGAAAGAAATTTTCTATGTGGGCAGGAAGAATACCATAAGTGTATAAGAGACAATAAACTTCAATGTACTGCAGATGCTCCTCCTGAGAATCTGAAATCTGCTTTCAACCACAAGATTTCCAACCTTTAAAAATATAGGACATTCTTTTATTTGATATTGATATGCTGAACCAATTGTTTTTATTGTCACTTTAGTACAGCTTCAGGAAAAATGACAAACAGTTAACCCTAATTTATGATCTTCATTCTAATCTTTCTGTCCATAAAACACAGAGTATACGTAAGGTATCCAGGTTGTAGCCATGTTGGACTAAAGGAAAAACCAGTCAGGACTCATGGTAGAGGTGATATCTTTTATTAGACCAACTAGATTTTGGGGGGAAAAAAAAGAGCTCAGAAACACCTCACCAGATGAGAAATGCCTGCTAAGAAAAGCATTCCATCTATTTACTCTTCTGTGAAATATGAAACACCATAACAAGAAGGAAATAGGAATACATCCTGCTTAACACCAAACAACTTTGAGGTAAACAGACTATTCCAACTTTTCTCTGGACCTAATCTGCATATAAAATGAACTTTTCCAAACAGGAGATTTTACCACAACTTCAACTCTCCTATGAAATATGAACTTTCATTTCAACCCAGGACAACTTTTACAATCTTTTCTCCAATGCCTGATGATGAAGGGCGTTTGTGCCTGAAAACTTGCAGTTAAAGATATTTTTTTTGCAAAAATCTAGTTGGTCTAATAAAACATATCACCTCAACTACGAGTCCTGATTGCTAGTATACTTAAAGAATTTTTTAATATAAATCTTTTTTATAATGTCTAGGAAAACAACAGAAGAAGAAAACAAAACACATCTCCCCTTCCTGGCTGCTGGGCATCTTTGATTTATGAATATTGTAACATACTACGGTATGTCTAGTCCATTTTCTAATTTTCAGTGATTCTATGTTGGGGTTAGTTCTGCTTTGAGCAGGAGGTTGGACTAGATGACCTCCTGAGGTCCCTTCTAACCCTAATTTTCTATGGTTCTATAATTCATTTCATGAGAATTTTACTTGCTACAGTATCAATTGATTATTTTAATGATCATTTTTCAATAGTGAGCCTTCTTATATTAGGTTCACTACTATTTCGCAAGTCACAATTTATGAAAAGGACTTTTGCTTCCCAATTAACATTTTGAAAAAGGCCTTGCTTATAGGTGGGGTCTATGAAAGATGAAGAACAAAGGGAGTCACAGTCAGAGTGCCAGTGAGAGAAATCAGGCACTAAAATATAATGGTCATAGAGTGAACAATTCATGAAGTCTTATGCAATGATTAAAATATCTTTTCTCCTCTGCAACAACATTCAGGTCAGGTCAGAGTTTGGATAAATCTAGCTACTTCCAGTGTAACAGGTATGTGTAAAAAGAAGAGAAAAATTTGCTCTGTTTGATTTTTGGCCAGTTTTGTTCAGAGGTTCTGCAGTATCTGAGCAAGAGCTTCAGGCTGCAACTACTGACAGAAAGCTTTGCCCCACAAGGCCAGTACAATCTAGCAGAGTACCTGGGACTTCTAGTAGTAGAGAATTCTCCTTCCTTCCTCCAGGAGGACAAGGCCCATCACCCTTTGTATCAGCAATCTTTATTTCCATGCTCTACCAGTCATATTTTGGTGCTCCCAGTCTCATGAAATTATTCTCTTTTTTACTTGAGTTGGATGGTTAAGCGCTAAAAATTAGAGGCAAGTAGACCAGTAAAGAGTTGTTGTCTTCCTACTGTACAATTGTCATATATTAGACAAAACAGAAAATACAGTTTTCTACAGAGCTGGTCAATTTTTAAAACCAGCTTTGACTAAGCAATAAAGTTCTGTTTTTATTAAAACAGACTCCCCAGCTTTAAACCCATTATTTACACATTTCTTCTTTAATTTACTTCTTTGTAAGTAGGTTAAGCCCTTATGCCTGAACCCATCAGTTGCCATTATTTGGCACAATTTGATTTACCAGTAAATTGTCCTCCATAATCTGTAACCTGTTATTTCATTCCACAACTGAATAGCATCAAAGACGCTGATTAATGAAAATTAAACTACACTCCAGGTCCAGCCCATAGGGTTTTTTTTAAAGTTTCCTGGAAAATCTAACCAAATTCCCACTGTATGCACATGATTCATTCACACTGGGAAGATGTTTCATATTAACTCTTCCTTTCTCAACAAATGATAGATACTGTGCATCAAATTTGAGCCTGCTGTAAATGATACAAGTCAGCTGATAGAAGTGTGGTTACAGCAGAGTTGAATTTAGCCTGGTGATGTGGCAGTTAAAAGGGATCTTAAATGCTAGCTAAAAGCATATTTGCAGAGTTCCCCAATTCAGCAATCCTTGAAGTTAATAACAAGAATCAAGAAAGGCCATTTCAGACCCCTTTCCTCTTTAATGGATTCAGTGGTGCCTTATGAATGTCTTGTTTTATTTCTTTTAATGAAACAGTCCTCTAATAGGTCTCTCAGCTTCACATTCCAGCACTAATCTTTAGCAATATAATAAAATTGTTCAATGCTCTTTCCTGAGGCTAGGTATAATTGCATTGCACTTACAGCACTTGTTTGTACTTTATCTAGATGAGCTACTTACAGTGTAGGAGAAAATAAAAGCTGATACTATGCTCATATCAAATGTTCACCTCAGCAACTCTGCCTCTTCATATTTTATATTGTCCTGGAATGTTTAAATTAAAATATCAGGTTCTGTCACTTGATTAATTCCTTTAACAGGATGCTTTCTTCTCTCTCTCTCTTTTCTTAAAAAAAAAAAAAAGCTCTAGTACAGACTTTTCATTGTAGGGGTACATTTAGGAAGGGATTTTCAAAATTGCATACAGCATCAGCATAACTCTGTTCCCAATAAAACTTGTGGTAAAGTTTCTATTCGCTGCAAGAGAGGCAGTTTGGGAGACACCCTGGCCGGATCCAGATGTACAGGCACATGCGTTTCCCTGGGGACTACTGCTGCTGCTACTTGTTTCCGAAGAATGCCTGTGCATGTGTGCTCTGCTGCATGGCATGTTGCCCTGAGTGGGGCAGAGAAGGCTGGAGCCAGCACCTGGCCTGTCCCAGCAATCTTACCTGGGGTCCTGGGGGCCTCCCACGGCTCCAGCAGCAGTGATCTGGCAGCAGGGAGCCTAGCCAGCAGCCAGAACATGGCTCGAGCCAGCCAGGCTCCAGTTTGGGGCAGTGCACACTGTCGCCATATGCGCCGTCCTGCTTTTTTCCACTGCAGGGTTTTTGACACTGGGATAGCCAGCAAATCAGCAACGCAGATTAGTAGGGCTGTGCAAAATTTCGCCGACCATTTTGTTTCAACACTGTTTCAACTCATTTCGAGGTTGAAACAGCAAAATCAAAACAAAGCAAAGGGCATCGAAACAGCCTTGAAACAAAATGAGGCTAGTTGAAATGTTTCAAAAATCGAAACTTTTCGACCGTAGTGTTGGGGATGGGAAGTCTGTCAGCTGGGTTGACTTCCCATCCCCGGCGCAAGATCCAGCAGCACAAGATCCAATGTAGTGCATGAGGGGACATGGGAAGTCAGCCCAGATGGGCTGACTCCCTGTCCCAGGCCCGAGCTAGTGGAGCATCGAAACTGAGTTGAAACAGCCTTACTGTTTCAACGAAGAAAAACGGAACAGCTGTTTTGAATCGAAATGAAATTCAATGTGAAACCCTGTTCTGTCCAAACCTCGAAACTCAAGGTGAAACGGAATGGTGCCATTTTGCACTACTAATTTGCAGGGCTGTGCAAATCAGCAGCATGGGGAATGCCTGCATGTGTCGTGTGCGGTGTGCAGCACTGCAGATGGGTCTGTGGCACTGCATATTGTACATGCATGTTTGTCTGGATCTGCTGCTGAGTCTTTTTGAAAATCTTTTTGAAACCATCAGGCCAAGAAGGGGCTTTTCCAGCCCCATCCTATCACTGGCCCTAAAAGAATTTGGACTCTAAGAGACAGCATTCCCAGACTGAGTCATTGATCATTTGTATTGACAATTCTTGTAATCCCATTAAAAGTGCTACAGTAAAGCTACCAGGATAGAAGTAACATTGCTAAAATGGTGGGAGGTATAAATATGCTCTCTCACCTTTGCAAACTGTTTAACAAAGGCAGTTTGGTAACCTTTGAGGGGCCTTTCCACAATGCATATCTTAAATCAACTGTACTATATAATAGAGATCAACTTTTAACTACCCTAAATTCAGAGAAAACTCTCCGGTTCTTTCTTACCACCACATCGCTAACACTACTTACTCATTTCTTACTGTGCTTGCTCTAAATTTTCTTTAAAATTTTGAAACAAAAGTGCTAAAACCACCTTACTGTCCTCATGCATTTTTGCATTTCAAAGCTGTTTCTCATTTTGTGTTAGGATTTAAAAATATAATTCCCTTTAGCAATAACAAAATGTTGTACATTTAAATTCAATTTTCTTCTTCCCACATTGAAAGTAAACCTCATAGCAAAATATCAGACTCATTTGTCTACTAATTTTTAAATATATAGGGTTAAATCCTAGCTCCCGTGAAGTTAATGGGAGTTTTGCCATTGATGTCTTTGGGGCCAGAATTTCACTCAAGGCGTAGTTTGTTTATCCAAGATTCAACTTTCTATTAGGACATAATATTAGTCAGTGATTTTCCAGTCCCTAGTTTGCTATTCTACTATACTTAAGAAGGCAAAGGACTCTTGACAGGGAAACCCCTGTTGAAATCCAGGAGGCAAAAAGGCCGGGGAAGTCCTGAATACAGTCAGTGCATACCTAAAGGCCTCTGCCCTTGAAATTATGTATGTTATCTCCTGCTTTCATGCATGTCTCTTATTTGGGACTGCAGAGCCACAAGGCAGGCTGCAGCATTTCACATATAATTAAACTCCTACTTAGTCAAAAGGATCTCTCAATTCTCCTTGCACTGAAATAATTGAAACAAAATTCATTTTAGAATATGCTGTCAGTGACAGAATTAGGTTGGGGAGGGCTTTCTGGCACTGCCCATTTCAATACTATTGCCTCTAGGATTTTTACAGAAAGATGTGATAATTATTTACAGTAGCACAAGGGATAGTTTTATCTCACCTCTAAAGAAACAAATGTGGTAACTATAAAGGGAAGATATGAACTTGTCCATGTGCCTGTTGTGAAATCACCTGAAATTTCCTTACAGTAATATGGGATACTAATTCATTATACTAATGAGTTGTAGGGCTGGGGTGGCACAGGTGCCAATGTGATCAGTTGACAGCCCAGAGAGATCACAAATTTCAGGTCACAGCAGGAGCACCCACAGCACAGCCCTAGAGTCCAACGAATCTGCAAATTCTGCTAGACACCTTGTCACAAGGACATGAAAAAGGAAAGGACTAATGAGTTGTCAAACTAATAAATTGGTCAGCAGAGAATCATGTGGCTTTTCATTGCTTTGGATGTTCAATAGTTTTAGGTATCCAAAGCTATTGACTGGGTAGCCACTGATTCAGAGAAGTTCAAATAACGTCACAAGCTAAAAATAGTTCTTCATTATCACATTTGGAGCCAAAAGGAATTTAAATATCTTGCTCTCTTCCCTCCCCCTTATCCAGGGTTTGCAGCACATTTTCCTGCTTCACTGCCGCTTGCTAAAAATAATCTTGTAGGAACTACATTAAATGGAAATTCATGTTTACTCATATTTACTCAAATGTGGTCGTTAATTACTTGCAGTTCAATGACTGTCAGAATAACACTTGACCTTATGAGCTGAAATAGAAAACTCTTGGTAGAATGTACAATTACTGAAGCTGTAGGGCTAAAACACCTTCTGTAACCAAAAAAAGAAAAAAAAAAAAAAGATTGCTGGGTCTCTCCATGGCACAGATATGATGTTGAAGGAAAACCAGACCAGCAGTTCAAGTTAGAGAAGCCCAGTGGCTGCAATGCTTCATGGCTGATAGTCATGGTCCTAACATGCCGCACCAAAAGTAAACTATTATCAGAACCTAAGAGAACTTCAGTACTAGTAGCATAACTATGGCAGGGCAAGTGGAGTGCCAGCCCTGGACACTAACTATGAGGGGGGTGCCTGAATCACCCCTGGGGAGTTTTTGTCACTGCAGGGCAGCCCTACACTGCCCTGCCTGGTCATAGGAGCTAGGAAGCACAGTGCTCCATCAAGTAGTGCATCTGGAGGGTGAGCACGGGGGGTGGGGAGTGAATAGAGTAAACAAAATGGTGCTCCTCCCTCCCTCTGTCCCCCCAAAAACCTTTCCCATAGCAGGCAGAGCCCTGCACCCAATATGTATGTGGGGAGGAAAGGAAGGAAGAAGGAAGTGAGGGAGTAAATGGGGCACCAGAGTTGGCTTTTAAGGTGCTGACACTGCTATAGCAGCAGCAACCACTGCCACTGGAAAGGTAAGACTTCCCCCTTTCCTTCATCCATGTCCAGTGCACCCTCCTCCCTCCCTGTGGTCTACAGCGGTTGGCATACCTCACACCAACCAGGAGGGGTGCTTTGAGTCTAAAAAGGTTGAGAACCACTGGACTAAAGATTAGGACTAGAACTTTTTTTTGAGAACAATACTAGTATTTCTAACTGTATAGAGGGACCTTAAGTCAGCAGCCTCTGCTATTCCATATCACTTTCAGACAGTTTACTCATCTAGCCATTTAATTTTCGCATTATTAATCTCAATGTTATACCAGTCAAAAATGTCACATACACACACGCACGCATCTATATTATACATACACACACCTGTAATATGCATACATACTGCATACACCCCTACATAGCCTCAGAGCCCTTCAACATTATAAATTGATATAATAGGCCTGTTTGCACACAAGAGTGATAGATGAGAAATAACAAAGGCAACCCAAACAATGAGATGTTAAAAAAATTTATAAAAACATACATTGAAATTATAGCCTGACACAAAGATTTCCCTCATTTCCAACAGTGGGTGCATAAGAAAGGCAAACTCATATAGGCCCTGGTTCGTGTGCAAATATTTTGGATACACGCTTACGTTCTGCTGAAGTAATTGGGATTTCAACATGAGATGCATCTTATGCATTTAAGCATGCATAGCAAGTGCTTTGCTGAATTGGGATGGACCACTGAATCAGGGTTGTGTTGCTCAGAATAAATCATCCTTATTTAGACTATAATTAACATATAACAAAAAAAGCATGAAAGCGGCACAAATACAAGAAATGAGAATACATCCAGAAATGGATGTACTGCACAGAGCACTGAGAATATAATCTAATGTAACAGAAGCAAGCAGCTAGAATGAATCAACTAAGAAAGTATTATAGTATGTGAGAGCCCATAATTACATGCAAAGGCATTACTGACCAACGAAGAATGGAACACTGAGTGTGATGCAGAAGTATTTAGGGTGCACAATTTTGTTGCCAAAGCAAGATGTATGCAAGGATATCATGGAAGAATAAAAAGAGAGAAAAATCTTTTACTATTTTCCAACTACTTAATAATTTGGATATTTGCTATTTTAGGCCTTCAGGTTCAGCTCTCCTGCAAGAGAACTAAGAAGTAAACTCTTTGTTACATCACACATATGAGAAGGGTTTGTGTTCCCCACATACACTGCTTCAGAAGGTTAATGTAAGCTCTCCTATTATAAAGCTGTCATTGATGAAAATCCATTCTGTCTCTGCTTCACAGCAAACCCAGGATCCCAGGTATCTGAATTACCATTGTATTACTATACATCTCATTATACAATCAGCCTCTTTTATTAGTTTTTAGCAATTAATACATATCTGGAAATTTATTGGAGGCAAGTATATCAGCAGAAACTATGGATTTAATAAATGGCATGTCAGGAATCCTGTGTCACCATCACTACACCATTAAAGTGTTAGCCATCATGCCTTGAAAAGCTACAATAATGAATAATCCAAGAGCAAAATATCCTTGTTTCAGCAGGTAGAGGATGTCAGGAAACAAAAGCAAATGTTAACTAAAAGGAAAGCTAGGTGCACACTCTTGTGTAGTTTTATGTTCTGAAATAAAAACCTTAATACACTGAATTACTTTTAACCAAATTAAAATCTGGTATTATTTTATTATACAATATTATTTTTACAATAGCATACAGTGAAAGATGATTTACAATATAATTATGAAGCAAATGGACTTGTACAGTAAGCCAGAATGCAAAACTGATGTCTGAAATACTATATGCAAAGCTAATGTCTGACGATGCTTCTAAACAGACAAAGCAGGAATATGCTGGTACAACCTCATTCACTGTTCATTCCTTTCAGATACACAGACTACCATTGATACTCCTCTAGTCAATACTAAAAAACTAAAATTACGGTAGTAAAGACAAAAAATGCTTTAAAAGGAACATTTCAATAAAACAACATTCACTGTATTACAAGAGAGCGTTTAGATTGTAAAAATCTCTCGTATGGAGCATAAACACTTCAGCTTGTAGAAATATGGTGTCTCATACCCTCATCCTTGATGCAGAGATGCAGTGGACAAATATCGGTTGTCCTGGATTTACCTTTCAGATGGCAGGGAGGGAAGGAGCCTAGGAGAGGAGGAGAAATAGGGGTGGGAAACCCCATACAAATAGCAGCTAATCAAAGTGGCAGTTATTGTTGCAAAAAATTCTGCTGCTTTCTAAAATCCCCAAACAGCTGTTAAAAGAGATTTTTGTTCATGGAAAGTGGTTAGGAGCAATGTTTTAAGGGCAGATGAGAGTAAAACAGGAGCGCGGAAGCTCAAACACAAGAATTGTTCTAGGATGCATAAAATGTGCTTAATTTTTCTGGGGAACAATAAGTATGTAACATCAAGCTCTTCTTCCATGAGACATCTTGACAAAACAGATACACGCACAATGCAGACCTGCAGTCTACAGATCCTTTGACATGCTCTTTATAAAAAAATATCTACCTCACACTTCCTTTCCTATTTCATATCCTTGTAACAAGGTACTTAGCAGAATTTGCCGATTCGTTGGTATCTGACAAGCTGCACCATGACAGACTTTGTGCTATGGCCCCAAACTTGCAACCTCTGGGCGGTCAACTGTATGCCTCAATGCCCATGCCAATCCAACCCCTTACTTTCTGGGAAGATACAAGAGCCAGGGCTGCCTGTGTGTGGCTTGCTCAGTGTTTGGTGGACTGTGTTTGGGTATGAGCTCTGAGCAGCTGGGAGTGCTGCTAGCCGGCCCATTGCTGGGTGATTGTTGCCTGTGTCTGACAAAAGCTCTAACAAGGGGGTGGAGCCAGTCCAGTCCAAGGAAGGTGTAAGAGGAGACTCCCTGAGCAACCAAAGAGCAAGCAACCATGGCAGCAAATAGGACAGTTTGCAAACAGTTCACAAGTCAGTTTGCAGGTCAGATTGATCCCCCTCCCCTCCCCAACCACCCCTTGAAGGGGAGCCTTTAAAGATATTTTTTTCTTTAATTAATTGATCTAACTGCTAAAACTGAGCAGTTAGATAAATACTTAAGCTCCTTGTTTAACCAGAGTCCGGGGGGGGGGGGGGGGGGGGGGAGTTGCTAGGGATTTTGCCTAGAAACTCCTTCTCACCTTTCTTCACTGTAAGCTTAATGAAAAGAAGCAGGTTAGCAAGGAAAAGGGAACCTTTCAGCAACAAGGAACAACGAACAGGTCAACTCACAGGGGAGACTGCTAGGGAAGGTCTGTTTGGAAAAAGGGATAAGACAGTGGGGGCAGGTTAAGAGACCAAGAGAAATGGTTGAAGGATGGTGCAATGCCAATGCCCGCTCTTCTTTTTTCCCCCCATGTGTGGTGTCTGTCCAGCCAAGATCATTCACTACTGAGGCTTCCACCCAGGTCCTGGTTTGGCTCTGTGGAGACGGCAGCTTGCAAGTTCCTTCCAGTTACAGACAAGTGCGGTCTCCTTGAGGGACACCTGGTGGTGTCCCTCAAGGAGCAGGCAAGCCTCTGAAGCATCCTGCTCCATGAGGATGCCATCAATTGAATGCTGGAGGAGACCTCTAGGACTGTGGAGGAAGGACTGCCAGAAGCAGCACTAGAGAAAGAAGAGGACATGGACTCCCAGGAGATGGAAGCTGAGAGCTTGTGAACTCTGGCATCAAGCAGGTATCTTCATCTCCACCTGCAGCAGTTTGGCTGGAGAACAGTTATGAAGCCCTAGCAACAGAGGAGGAGGAACACATTCCCTTGGTAGAAGAGGCCAGACCAGGCATGTCAAAGGTTGGGAGGATCAAGACCACTGCCACCAAGAGGAAGCAACGAATGGTGGTTGGAAATTCCCTTCCGTGGGAATCTGCCGGCCTGACCTGCTGTCTTGGTAGGTCTGCTGTTTGCCTGAAGTCCAGATCTGAGATGTCACGGAGGGATTACCATGTTGTGCTTTATGTAAAAGAGCTCTTCAAATTCTCAGAGTTCCACTCAAACTGGAGATAGGCCTATAGAAAATCTCAGAGTTAAGGTCAGAGAGGACAGCAACACACGTGATGTCTTGGTGGACATCTGCTATACGAGGAAGGTGAGATGGATGAGACTTTCTTCAAACAGCTAGCAGAAAGTTTTTCAATCACAGGCCCCGGTTCTCATGGGGGACTTCAATCACTCTGACATCTGCTGGGAAGGCACTACAGCAGTGCACAGGCAATCCAGCAAGTTTTTGGAGAGTTTTTAGACAACTTCTTGGTGCAAGTGTTGAAGAGGCCAACTAGGGGCCGTGCTTTTCATGAGCTGCTGCTCACAAACAGAAGGAGTTGGCAGGAAAGGTAGTAGTAAATAGCAACTTGGGCAGCAGAGACCAAGAGATGATCAAGTTCAGGATCCTAAGGAAAGGAAGAAAGGAGAGCGGCAGAGTAAAGACCCTACACTTCAGAAAAGCAGACTTCAACTTGCTCAGGAAACTGATGGGCAGGATTCCCTGGGAAGCCAGTCTGAGAGGGAAAGAAGTCCAGGAGAGCTAGCTGTATTTTAAAGAAACCTTACTGAGGGCACAGGCAGGCAAGGTTCTTTGGGTAAATGTGATATCTTTTACTAGACCAACTGAGTCATTGGAACAAAGTTATTTGCAAGCTTTCAGGCACAAGTACCCTTTTTCAGGCATAGGGAGACTGTTTTTGTTCTGAGAGCTCTCAGGAATACTGAGGGCACAGGAATAACCATCCTGTTGTGCGGAAAGACTAGCACACATGGCAGAAGACCAGCTTGGCTTAGCAGAAATCTCTTCAGTAAGCTAAATCACAAAAAGAAAGCTTAGTAGAAGTGGAACCTTGGACAAATGACTAGGGAGGAGCATAAGAGTATTGCTTGGGCACGCAGGGATGAAATAAGGAAGGCCAAAGCACAACTGGAGTTGCAGCTACCAAAGGATGTGAAGGGTAACAAGGGTTTCTACAAGTATGTCAGCAACAGGAGGAAGATCGACAAAAGTATGAGTCCCTTACTGAATGCGAAGCAACCTAGTGACAGAATATTTGGAAAAGGCTGAAGTACTCAATGCCTTTTTCACCTCAGTCTTCATAGGCAAGGTCAATTGCCAGACTACTGCACCAGGCAGCACAGTTCGGGGAGGAGGTTAGCAGTCAACAGTGGCAAGAGAACAAGTTAGGGACTATTTAGAAAAGCCGGATGTGTACAAGTTCAAGGGACCAGATGCAATACACTTGAGGATGCTAAGGGAGTTGGCTGATATGACAACAGAGCTGCTGGTCATTATCTCTGAAAACTCATGGTGACTGGGGGAGGTCCCAGACAATTGGAAAAGGGCAAATATAGTGCCCATCTTTAAGAAAGAGAAGCAGGAGGATTCAGCCTCAGATTAGTCCCTGGGAAAATCATGGAGCAAATCCTGAAGGAATTCATTTCTAAGCACTTAGAGAAGAAGAAGGTGATTAGGAATGGTCAGCATGGATTCACCAGGGCCATGTCATGCCTGACCAACCTGACTGCCTTCTATGATGAGATGCCTGCCTCTGTGGATGTTGGAAAAAGTAGTGGATGTGATATACCTTGACTTTAGCTAGACTTTTGATACTGTCTCCCACACATTCTTGTAATCACACTAAGAAAGCACACTAAGAAAATCCAGGTTGACTGGACTGTAAGGTGACTAGAAAGCTGGCTGGACTGTCAGGCTTGAAGGGTAGTAATCAGTGGTTTGATGTCGACGTGGCAGTCGGTATCAAGTGGAGTAACCCAGAGGTTGGTCCTGGGGCCTGTCCTGTTCAATATTTTCATCAATGACCTGGAAGACAGGATGGAGTGCACCATCAGCAAGTTTCTAGATGACACCAAGCTGGAGGAAGTAGTAGATATGCTGGAGGGTAGAGCTAGGATTCAGAAAAACCGATTGGAAGATTGGACCAAAAAAAAAAATCTCATGAGGTTCAATAAGGACAAGTGCAAAGTCCTGCACTTAGGACAGAACAATTCTATGCACTGGTACAGGCAAGGGACTGACTGGCCGGGCAGTAGCTCTGCAGAAAAGGACCTGGGGGTTACAGTGGACAATAAGCTGAATATGTGCCAACAATGTGCCCTTGTTGCAAAAAAGCTAATGGCATACTGGGCTGCATTGGTAGGAGTGTTGCCAGCAGATTGAGGGAAGCGATTATTCCCCTCTAGTCAGCACTGATGAGGCCGCTTCTGGAGTAATGTGTCCCGTTTTGGGCCCCCCCCTACAGAAATGATGTAGCCAAATTGGAGAGAGTCCAGCAGAGGGCAATGAAAATGGTTAGGGGGCTGAGATACTTGAATTATAAGGGGAGGCTAAGGGAGCTAGGCTTATTTAGTATGGCGAAAAGAAGAATGAGGGAGAATTTAACAGCAGGCCTTAACTACCTGAAGGTTGGTTCCAAAGAAGATGGAGCTAGACTGTTATCAGTGGTGGCAGATAAGAGCACAAGGAGTAATGGTTTCAGGTTGAAGCAAGGGAAATTTAAGTTAGCTGTTAAGAAAAACTCTCTCGCAAGGAGGGTAGTAAAACACTGAAACAGGTTACCTAGAGAAGTTGTGGAATCTCCAGCCTTGGAGGTTTTTAAAAGCCAGGCAGACAAAGCCTTGGATGGGATGATCTAGTTGGGGATGGTCCTGCTTTGAGCAGGGGGTTGGACTAGATGATCTCCTGAGGTCCCTTCCAACCCTGATTTTCTATGATTCTATGACCCACTAGATAGAACCTCCTTGCCCCCAGCATTAGTGACGGTCAGGGATCCCGGTTTTTTCTGATAAAAATCCCCCAAACATTTCTGATTTAACACCCCCCGAATCCACATTTCTACATGATTAAAATAAAATGTCACTATATATCTCTCTCTCTATATGCATACACACACAAAATCTCTCTCTGTCTCCCTCATGCATCCCCCACTGCTGACCAGCTCCCAGGACCTACCTCTATATATATCTATATCTATAGTGGTGTGGTATAAGAAAATTTAAAATTTTTGTTTCATCAGAGAAAGCCAGGATCCCTCGTGATGATTAACATCCATATGCTTCAGAGGAAGGGGATCCTCTCCCCTGAAGCCAGTAGTATCCACAAGGGTAAAAAAATCCTTCCTGGCCACTAACGGCAACTAGCAAAAACCCTTAAGCATGAAATTGCTTAAAAGGGCAGAGGTGTACAATCTCATGGACTGCTGAATAACCTGCCAGTCCACAGGCCAAGAACCATTGTTTCCAAGGTCATTGTCTCCAGTGCTGCCTGGCAGACTCACAATAACAAGGATGGAGTTTGTAATGCATTATCAGTCCTGCCACTTGAACTCTTGATTCATGGAAGACTGCTCTGGGCTCTACCTTGCCACAAGAGTTCTACTCTAGAGCAATTTTTTCCCCTCCTAAATCACCAAAATGCAGATAAGAGCACTTCACCTTGGGGCTCAGGTAAAAACCACAAGCTTGCTTCTGTAGCACAGTCAGTACTCAACATAACAGAGGCAGCTTGGGATCGTTTCTCCTGCCATTTCTGTTTGTCTCAATTATGGTAACTGCTCCTGCAGTCTGTACAGATCCTTTGACATGCTCTATATAAAAATATCTACCTCAGTAATATTTCAACACTTCCCTCCTTGTAAAAAGCCTCTAGTTATCCATGTTACTCTGCTGAGTTACCTATTGCATTCCACACAAGTTATACAGCACAATGACTCAAGTCATTATTTAAATGTGGATATAAAGCAATAAAAAAAGATAAAAATATTGTGCCATATCTCCCTAAATACTGGGACAAATTAATAGCCAGAATCTAATTCCCTTACTTGTGTTGAATATTACCTTACTTTCTGAGGACACTCAACTGGCTCAATCAGGAGTCTTCAATGCAAAAGAATTAATAAGGGTATCAAAATCTGATCTAATGAAATCAGTTATAGTGACATCTTGTTGCAAACTGATTTTTGAAGCCATGCATTATTTTTGCATGTTGGCTTTGTGTGGACTGGGGGATGCCTATAAATCAGGGTATGGCCCATGGGCTGAATCCAGCCCGCTAATTGATTGTATCCAGCCTGTGACTGCCCCTGCAGCACTCTGCATGGGGCCAACCCCCACCTGCTCCTGCCTGGGGCAGTCTGTGTTGCTCTCCCACCTGCACCTGCCCCAGGCCCACTGATGGTACCGCCTCAGCCCCAGCCAGCACACAGCTTCCCAGCAGGGTGCCTTCCACCCACTCGGCTACCCACAGGTGGCTGCTCATCACGCTGGGCAGGCAGAGTGGATGGAAGGTGGCAGGAGCTAGAGCTGGAGCCAAGTGTGCTGGGGCAAGAACCACATGACTGCAGTTCCTTCCCACCTGGCTGGACATGTGGTGCCCAGAACATGCCACCATGGCCACTGCTACTTCCTTATGCTACCTGCTGCATAGAGCAGCACAGCAGGGGCAGAAGGAGGAGGAGTCACTGGAGGCAGAGGGAGCTGTGCAGTACCTGGCAGCCTGCAGTAGCAGCAAGAGCAGCCCTGCTGGAAAGCTGTGCATGCTGGCTAGGGCCAGTGCAGTGCCATTGGAAGCACGGGGCAGGTGTGGGCAGGAGTGCAGCATGGGCTGCCCCAGGTGGAAGTGGCTGGGGCCCAGCCCCATGCAGAGTGCTGCAGTGGCAGCCACGGGCCAGATGGAAGGGAACTGGACTGCACCTGCACCACACTGCCCAGGTGGGCTCTACTGCATGTCCTATCCCTGCTCCCCCTACCCCTGGCCATCTTCTGGGACCTAGCATGCAGGCAGCCCCCCGACATACACATGCATACCCACTCCCCAATACCACCCCAATACCCCCTCCCCACACCTCTCTGTCCCTGCAGTATACAAGAGCAAGACTTTATTTTGAGATATTATGCAATTGCCTCTATATACATGACTCCAAAAAAAAAAATCAGGACAAATATTATTTTTTAAAATAAAAATTAAAATACGTTATAGCAGATGTTTGATTTTTAGTATATGATTTTTTTTTTTTATCTATAATTTGTTAAAATGATATCTTCTGAAAGATTTTATCTTGTGGCCCTTGACAGCTCACCAAAACTTGTTAAGTGGCCCACCAGCTGAAAAAATTGCCCACCCCTGCCTTAGAAGCTGCTCACTACCAGGTAAATCTCTTTATTTTTAGGAGCTTCTTTATGGGCTGCTTACTCTGGCTTCCCTTACAAAAGCAAATAGCCAGCAGGAATTTAAATGGCTCTTGAAAGATATGCCTGGAGCAAAATTACGCTAATGTTGGTAATAGGATGATAAGGCTGCACTAAATACTACAGTCTAGCACTGGACCAGGTGGCTCTTGCTAGTCCCTGTCATATTTTTAATGTGCTTTGATATACTTTGGCAACTAAAAGTGATTTTCTTTTAAATAGGAGAATTTCCAACCTCTTCCATGAAATTGGTTAAGGAAATTTAAATTCTAGAGGCCTGTATCCTTTGAGGTCTGACCCTTTCCAAGACACACCAAGCAAGTAGGCTACCTGAAGTTTGTCTAGCAAATACTTGGAGGGTTGGTGAGAAGGATATGCAAGAGGAATGCTTTTTTGCCTGCTCAGTACAGATAGCACAGAGACTTCATTTTCTGCATTGTCCTAAATCTAGATCCTCAAATACAAAGAGAAACCAATAATTTTTTCACCAAATGGTTTTCCAAGACACTGTCAAATTAGCTAGGCTACATGCTGTCATACAGGGCTCAAATTGACAAAGAATAAGGAGGAGGAAATGTATTAACAGCTGTGTTAACCCCAGACCATCAGAAGCCCTGCTGTCTGAATCCAGCCCCATGGGGGCTAGGTAAGTTTGACACCTTTGGTCTAGATTAAAAGGAGGATGTTAGAAAAAGCAGCAGAAATCAGTTACGTTAGCTAAACAGTCACCTCAACAAACACTTGCAAGGAACAACTATAGTGGGAAAGCAATGAGCAGTAAAATGCTACTTGCAAGCTTCAGATTAAAGTTATCCAGCTACTTTGCCAAGGCTGAGAGCACAGTGATTAAAGAGACGCAAGCAGTTAAAAAGACTCTCCAGAGGAGGGGGGACCTGCTGGTGGGAAACAAAGAATGACAGGGAACATAGACAAGGAACATCTTAAGTAATTGAACCCTTCCTAAACCTCCAGGGCAGCGATTCTCAACCAGGGTGCCATATCACCCTGGGGTGACTTGAGATTCTTTCAAGGGTGCATCAGAATGTCACACAATGTTACCACTGTTAGGTTTGCAAACATGATTTACAAGGTAAACCCAGAAATTTCAAATAGAAATCTACAGTTTTGGTCTTTTTGGGTTCTTTGCAACAGAAAAATGGCTCTATTAATTTTCTGTAGTCAAAAAAGTGAAAACTAAGAGCTGGCCTTTTCCAAGTGTGCCTTGAGTTTATCCAGGGGTGCCTCAATCCTAAAAAGATTGAGAACTTAACTACTCCTACAGGGGATGACAAGTCTACAGGAAGCTGTAGACGTGTAGCTTGTTTATTATTTTGGGATCTTTTTCTGTGAACTGCTTTGATTGTAAATAAACAATTATTTAAGAAGGCTGTCTGGTTGCTGCAGAGCATTGGTCAGATGCCCCAGAAGGGACAGAACTGCAGGTACCGTGCCTAACAGACTTACTGAGGTAATCAGAGAGAATACCATGCAACTACAGCCTAAAGCCTGGTCCAAAAGCAGAGAAATCATGTGCAGTTTCATCCTGGAAGTGATAACTTAAGAACTGACACCCGAGGGTGAAGTATTCTTAGTGGAGCTGGGTTAACTCTCACAGAGCTATGGTTCTGCGCTTTTTTCAAAACTCTGGCAGGCATCACTGGTTTATGTCCCAATTGCATTTTGAAGGTTTCTCCAAAAATCAGAACAGCTAGTTAGTTATTAAACAGAAAACTAAACAAAACCAAGAATCTGGAGAAGAAATAAGTCTTCAATAAATGTTGTTTCTTTGACCTGACATATCCCTGTCCAATTTGAGACTCAGTGACAGCTTGAGTTGACTCTTAAATCAGTACAAAAACATCTTAATTTGGAGTGGGTCAAGTTGATTATAGTCAAATACAATCTAAACTAATTTTAGCTATCTGTAAACTAACATATACAAGCTTGGGCCCATATAAACAAGTTGCATTGTTTTAAATAATTCTGTTTAAACCAAGCCCAGTATTCTTTTCACTAGAAAGAAAGCACTAGTTCAGTTTTGGGTTGCAAAATCAAATCAGAGCAGGAAGCAATAGGTGTTCTGTATAGGTCAGGTTTTGTCAAACACCCTTGAAATATTACAATCAGTTCTGGGTACCACGTTATCTGGAATATATTAAACAAGGGAAGGGAGTTAAGGGATGGGCAAAAGAAATACTTGGGGTGTGTGTGCATTTGCGGGGAGGGAGGTAGGAGGAGGAAATTGGAACATTTAACTTATGAGGGAAGAAGAACACAACTGTATCTACACAGCTTCATTAAACGATGAACCAGGAAGAGAATATTTCAGAAATTTGTACACCATGAATATTGAGTAGGGTGCAGAATTATTTGGTGTGATGCACAGGGCTTAAGTAGGAATAAGAGTGATGTTAACACAGGGAAAATGCTGATGGTTTAGAAGGAAAGCTTCGTGAGCATGAGGTGCAGTAGACCGTAGCCCAGCGGTGGGCAAAATGCGGCCCAGGGGCCGCATGTGGCCTGCCAGGCCATCTGGCCTGCGGGGCCCCTAAAAAATTTAGAAAATTAATATTAATCTGCCCTGGGCTGCCTGTCATGTGTCCCTCAATGGCTTGCCAAAACTCAGTAAGCGGCCCTCTGCCCAAAATAATTGCCCACCCCTGCCGTAGTCTCTCAAGTGAGGTACAGAAAGACATTTCATTTGAGACTCTTTATATAATCATGGACAAATCACTTGAATGTGCACTGCATTTCACCCACATATGCAATCCTGTATTTGTGAGGAGATGACAGATGATCTAGCAAAGGGGTATGCAATAAGGCAAATCCGGCTGGTGGCCAGACTCCATTGTCCAACAGCCCTTGCTCATGTTGCTGCAGGGCCTGGATTTCCATGGAGAATGGCCCCAGCAGTGCTGGCAGGGCGTGTGGCTGTGGGGGGGAGCTGCTCCAGGGCTGCGACTGGGATCTTGCAGTGGTGACAGAGTGGTTTGGAGCTGGGGCAGAGCTGTGAGCCACTGCCTGCATGCCCCCGTCCGGGGCATGTGGGCAGCAAATTGCAGCTCTGCTCTGGATTAGGCTGTCACCATCGCATGATCCCAGCCCTGGAGCAGCTCCCCACCCAGCATGCCTTGTAGGCCCTGCCAGTGCTGCTGGGTCTGGTCTCCATAGAAACCCTGGCCTTGTGCTGCGATGGCCCTGCCACTTCTGGGATTTCCATGGGAACCAGTCACAGCAACATGGGCAGGGGCTGTGGGGAAATGGAGTCCATCATGGGCCTGTTCTTGCCTGCCCTTGATCTATCAGGTGTGCCACAAGTTAGCCCCGTACCCTGCCCAAGGGCTACTCCAAGACACTTTCCCTGCCTGATCTGGTGCTCTGCTTCTTCCTCTGTGCTCCTTGTTTGAAACTCTACTCTGCTTTCTGCCCTATCTACTGCTGTGGTGCTCATCCCCTGAATGATCTGCTACATGCCACACACAGAGGCTGCCTGTGCCACTTGGGCCACACATGCTTCAGGTTGACCATCCCAGATCTAGTATGCGTTTCTGGGCCAAATCCTCAGGTGGTCTGAATGTTGTGGAGTTATACCATCTGCTATGTCCTAGTATTCCCTGATTCTTCTTTACCCAAACCACCATTTCCATTGTCTTTTGCTTCCTCTCCCTTAATGCTATTCACATTGCCTCTCAATTTGTTTTCCAGTCTTCTCCCTACCACTTTTCTGAATGATACCACCCCAGCACACCTACCTAGTGAAAACTACAGTTCTTTGGCTTCACTCTGCAGCCTACAGTATAGATACAGAATAAAGAAAGGGAGCAGAGCACACTGCTGGTGATCTCTATTCACTTCCTTTGTATTAAACAGACTCTCCAGGCTGCAAAAGGAACTAGACCAGAGAATTCGGTTTGCAAGTAATGTGAACAGACAGAGCAGCAGAATAGAATGACGCAAAAGTCACTGACAGGTTGGCAACAAGCAAGGGAAGGGATATAAACTAAGCACAGCACCCTTTGAAGAAGGGGTAGGCAGACTGCTGGGAGGGTGAACCTGCATGTCAGCAGTCTGTCTCATAAAACACTCCATCTGCTGTTTAGGGGAGTTCTGTCAGGTGATTTTTGGCATGGTCTATATGAACAGGATGTTGGATTATATGGTAGGGCTGATCCTCCCCAGAAAAAGCTTTTGAAACAGTCAGGTCTGCTGTCTTTCAAGTGCTCAGAGGAATAAATTGCTCCAGAATGAGGCTTTCCACCTGGGATTAGGCAGATGGAAGGCTTTCATCAACGGCCAGTTTTCCATATCTTGTCTATTGCCTCAGATGCCTGTGCAGCAGGAAAAAAGGGAAAAGAAAGTCTTGTAGCTTTGGGCTAGGGACAGACATTACACATAAACTGATTTAAGTGATCAGAAACTGGTTTAAATGTGTAACAGAACAGGCATTCAGTACAGATAAACCCGTTTCAAAATGGCCGAAACTGGTTTGAGATAAACCTGGTAGAATGTAATATCAGACTTAAATGATTTGGCTCAAACCGGTTTACACAACGTTTGTCCCAGACCCCTTCCTGGTTTAACTTAAACCAGAGCCCCCCAGCATCCTGGCATGCTCTCTGGGTTGGGCTCTCTGCTCCAGCTTAGCAGGGCTGGCTCCGCCCCTCTGCTCCCCAGCTGGAGCAGGGACAGGCAGGGACAGGGGTCTGGCCAGAGAGGGGTTTAATCCCCACATCCCTGTCCCACTGGCAGAAACCTGAGCCGGGTCTGCTGGACACTCCCCCCTTGCTGCTGCTGCAGCAGCAGGCCACCATGGCCCCTGAGGCAGACGGGGCAAGGAGAGGGGTTATTTCCCTCCTCTGCCCCTGGGAAACCACAGCCAGGTCTGCCCACCCCAACCACCATGCTCACTCCCTACTTGGGGCAAGTGGGGGAATAAGACCCCTGCTGCCCCCTCTGCCCCCACCCCCAAGAGGCCCCACTGGCCGGTGTCTGGCTACGCCCCCATCAGGCTGCTGCAGTGAGGGGGCAGGGCCTGGGATGGGGGCAGCAGCCCCTGTCATAGTATTGGGAAGCGTGAGCCCCTTCCTCGCAGCGGGGCCTGCTCTGGGGTGGGCAGAGCTGTTGTGTACTGCGTGCGGCAGCACCAGGGCTTGGAGGGGGCCAGAGCCCTCCAAGAGCCCCCACCTTCCCCACAAAGCCATGGTCCGTAGTAGCTTTCCCAGCCCCACAGCGTATCCCACCCCCTCACTAGGAAGGGGCTTATGCTCCAGGAAAACATGAAAAGGGCTGCTGCCCTCATCACAGTCACTCCCCTCTCACCACTCCAGCAGCCAGGCGGTGGCGGGTCCAGAAGCTGCTGGCAGGGCCACTGGGGGAAGGCAAAGACCAGGGTTATTCCTCCCTCTGTCCCCAGGCACTGCAGAGGGGTCTGCCTACCGCGGCCACTGCAGCCGTTTGCTCTGTGCTCACAGCAAGTGGTGGGATAAGCCCCCTTCCTCCGGCATCTGGCAGAAAGGGACAGAAGGAGCTTATTCCCCCACTTGCAGGGAGTGAGCGCTGTGGTTGAGGTGGGCCGATCCATCTGTGGTCCCCCAGGGGCAGTGGAGGTAGAGGGGGGAAAACCCCCCTCCTTGCCCGCTCTGCTTCAGGGGCCACATGGGCCTGGCGCTGCAGCAGTGAGGGAGGAGCGCCCATCAAATCTGACTCGGGTCCCTGCTGGTGGGACAGGAAAGAGGGAAATAAAGCCCTCTCTGGCCAGTTAGGCCAGACTGGCCACGCCCCACCCAGCACAGCTTCCCTGCAGCCGCGAGTGTGCTCTAGCACCCCTCCCCACCCAGCTCCTGGCCCAAGCAACTGCAGGCATGTGCCTGCATTGCCTCAGTCCAGAGGGAATGTCTGTGCTGTTACAAATCGGTTCAGCCTAGGCAGGTTAGATTAACCTATAAAGGTTGAATCCATTTAGTCTCTGGCTTTTTGAATGTCTGTCCCTAGCTCTGGACACCCAGCTTTTTTCATATAGGGCCAGCATCCTGGAAGAAGCAATCTGGGCTGAGCCTTCTGTGAGGGCCTTTGATAGGAGCTAATTCCAGAAAGCATGTAGGCAAGAGGCACACTGCTTTTTACTAGACAGATGAAGAAACCAGAGTGAATCGTAGCTTTGCATGTCTGAAGAAGGTTTCTGTGCTCTCCTCTGATGGAAGCACTTTAGGAAGGAAACATTAATCTTCAGTGCTCCAGATACAAGCCCAACAGGGATACTGAAATCCTAAGGGCAAATTCATTCAGCTATTGCAATTTACATCCAAGATCACATAACTAGCATGGTTCTTGCCTTTTACCTCTTTCCTTTTTTGGTAGAAATGGTGTCAATAGATGAATTTCTAAAAGGAAATATTTTTCCTGCAGCGTACAACATTAAGGGCTCTTTTAGACGTTCAAGTAAAGGCATGACAGAATATGATGTGAAACCCACATAATGGTGCCTCCTGCCCTGCCACACATACAAGGTCTGTTCAAAAAGTATCGAGACTCCATGTGTATTTGTGGTACAAAGTATTGGGAGGGTGAGGGTGGGCGTGGCTTTGCTGAACATATCTGGGCATGTTGGGACTTCTCTGGATGGGTTTGCAGCTCATGATGTTTCCCCAGTTTTTTGTGGCCAGCGGTTGAAGTGAGATTGTTTGCGTCTTGCATCCCCTTTTGTTATGTCAGAATGTCCAGAACAATGCACATGCATTAAATTTTGCATGAAAATTAGGAAAATGCTAAGTGAAACATCTGAATTACTTAAAATAGAATTTGGTTATGACACTGTGAGCTGTGCAAGAGTTTTTGAATGGTATCATCGGTTTAAAGAAGGATGATCATTAGTTGAAACTGATGAGCATTCCAGACACCCTTCATCATGAAATGATGACAATGTGGCAGCAATTCACAGTTTGGCTTGAAATGATAGGCAATTGACTGTCCAAGAGACAGCAGAAGTTGGAATTTCTGTTGGTTCATGTCATTCAATTCTAACCAGTGATTTGGGAATGAAACGACCAGAAAAGTGGGTGTCCAACTCTTGGCTGCTTCACCAAGACAATGCACCTGCCCACTGAACACAGCTTGGGAAGCAATTTTTAGCCAAATTTTAGCCAAAAACCACATCCCACAAGTGCTATAGGCTCCATATTCATCTGATATGGCCCCATGCAACTTTTTTCTCTTCCCTCAACTAAAGAAAACCTTGAAAGGAAGAAGATTTTGTGATGTAGAAACCATAAAACAAAATGGAATGAACAGCTTTTAGCGATTCCACAGATTGCTTATCAGAGGTGCTTCCAACAATGACAGAAACAGAAGTGTGTGGCTGCAGAAGGAGCATACTTCAAAGGAGATTAAGCCCAAACCCCTGGAAATAAAATATTTTGTTTCCTACAGCATCAGTTTCCATGGTTTTTTGAACAGCCCTCGTACATGGCAGGAAACATGATTATGGGATCCAACATCAGATCCTATTATTCCTTATTGCTGGTGCATGGGGGAGCCTGGGATTGTGATCCTAGACTCCCTTGGCACCAGCAGGTACCAAGCTCCTGCAGCTGCGAGTCCCGCAGCAGATGGGGCTCCCAGCTGTGGCCAGGGCCAGGCTAACTCTTTAGTGGGCCCTAGACAAACAAACTCGTGGGCCCTGGGGCGATCAAGACCCTGCTCCCCACCCCAGTGCTGCCACCTGTGGGGAGTGGAGCTCGGAGCCACTGCTAGGAAACAGCTGCTGTGGCAGTGATGCCGGGGTGGGGAGGGGAAGGGAAGGAGGCGGATGGGGCCATTTGTGCTGCCGCCACAGAGGGAAGGACCGGGCAACCCCGCAACTTGGGGCCCTGGGCATGCGTCTAGTTTGCTTATGAGTTAATCCAGCCTTGGCTGCAGCAGCACATGGTGCACCTCTGTGGTTGGGGGGCCATTCAGCTAAGAGGGCAACCAGGCACAGAGGCATAGCTATGTTGCATGTTCAAATTAAACCTGGATAGAAACCAGCTCAAACTTTATGGCTGGATGGACCCTATGGTGTGATAGTTACTTTGTATGTGTAACCAATCTAAATTAATTGTATAATTAGCCAGTTAATTGCATAGTACATGTAACGTGTAGAGGGAGCCTAACTGACATGTTTCTTTCTTTTGCTGAGAGACTCCAAATTCAAAAGATGGCACAGCTAAATTGGGAAATACAAAATCTCCTTATAAAGTTGGTGCCATTCTACTGATGCTAACTGCCTGCTTCTGAAAAAGCTAAGTCTCCCCTGTCCAGCTTGGTAGGCTTTAGAGTGTTTGGCTTCAGTTTCAATTCCCAAATAACATATTCTCTCATACCACAACCCTACAGATCCATGATTCTTAACCATGTTAGACAAGGAATCCATCAGAAAATGCCAGCTCTTAGTTTACACTCATTTTCTTGACTACCGCCTCTTCTGGGTTGCAAGTTGCATGTGGCACTTGCTCTGGCCAGTCCAAGGAAGGCGTCATGTACATCATGTGGGTCCAGGAGCAGGCGCCACACGCAGCACAAGCAGAGCAGGCACTAGATCTGGCATGTGGGAGGAAAACAGAGGGGAGAGCTCCATGGGTTCTCCACATGTCAGATCCAGCACCCAAACTGACCACCAGTCTGGAACTGCATTTCACACAGCACCTGTTCTAGCTTGTCCAGGACCCACACTGCAAAGAGCATCCACCCGGACTGGCTGAAGTAAGTACTGCATGCTATTTAAATCCCAATCTGGCCAGAGTGGGTGCCATGTGCAGCTCAGTCCCAGACCCACTGGAGCAAGTACCACAGGCGCTAGATCCAGCATGCAAGGAACGAGGCTGTCTCTAGGCCCTGTTTGGCCCATCCCTGCTCCATTCGTTTGGTTCATGGACTGGCCCGTGGCCATACTTCTGGCCTGCAGAGCCAGATGAGCTTGACACTCCTGTGCTAAGGTGTCTAAAGATGACACTTATTTAGTATCAGGTATCCTGGAAAAGCTTTAAAAGAAAAATTGCAGGTAAGTATTTTACTGTTCAATTTAGTGCAAGTGAGCATAATTTCATTTCTATCATAAGCAGCGTGAAACAGGAACTGGAAAGAGGCAGAAAAGTTATTTCTACAGGTATTTGTGATTTTATAACAAACACTAGGAATCTTCTTTTGAAGAAAATTCTAGTGCATTTTTTTCATTCACTTATTCAGGATCAAAGCTCCAATTTTCAGTAATGGTGTGAATATCCAAAGTGAGCAATCAAATATTGTACAGTACAGAATGTGCTCCTTTCTTATATGGGAGACTGCTTAGCTTCTTCCCACTGTGTTCTTTCTAGGTAGTAATTAGCACACACAGCATGTTTCCATCTAATGGACAGAAATAGTTAAAAAGAGACTTTTGACAATGGAAAATCCTGCAATGATGCATTTCCCTACCTTGCATTCTTTCTTCATTTCAGGTTAAGTACTGAAAGGATTTCCAGCTGCACAGCCAGAGAGACAGAAAATTCCATTAAAATGCTAGTCACAATCTGAAAACGAACAGCTGATGGCACTCATATACAACAAAGATGGGTATCAGGGTACAAATTGGGGTAATAACTTGGACATTGTTATAGGTCCTGTTAAATGCCAACCAGTCACGCCTCACTATATCAGCAATTGCATATTAAAGATAGTGGCAGCATCCAGATGTGTTTTTTTCAGATAGCGTCTATGTGCCATAGGTAGCACTGAAGGGGGGTGGGGAGGGGCTCCAGGGATGCAGCACACTTCCCCTTCCATTGCTGCTGTTGTCTGCTGACACCTGGGGGCCCCAGACCACTCCAGCCCTCTCCAGCTGTTGGCTGCAACTGCGTGGGTTGCTGGGCTTGGCAGAGGACAACATCAGCAGCAGGCAGGTTTCCTCTTCCTATACCTGCTCCCTGCCACTCCTGTCACTTCCCACACCCTCAGCAGTGATGGGTTGGTTTTTCCTTCCAGCACCTGCTCCCAGCCAGCAGGGGTAACTTGTGGAGGATGGGTGGGCAGGAAGCAGATGCTGGAAAGAGTAACCTGTGCACTGCCTCTGTTGTCATCAGCCAAGCATGGCACCCTGCACAACTGATCCCAACAACCCCCGGATGAATGGAGCAGGAGCAGCTCTAGGACTCTCCCCCAATGACAGATCATCTAAGAACAGTGGCAGAAATGGGTGGGGGGGGGTCCCCTTTTTAATGTGCCTGCTCATTGCTTGGCTCCCTGGGGTTCCCTGTTGGGCTGGGAGCTCCAGCCACATCTTGTCCCCAACCCTGCATGATCTGAAGGGCAGTGAACTTACCCCTTTAGTAAATCCTGGATCCACCCATGCTGTATGGTAACCCTTCTAACTACAAAAGTAGTTATATGAAGTTCGTCCTTCCACTACAGAAGCAGTGAAGAACTCAAAAGACACAAGGAAGGGTGGGTTAGATCATATTCCACAGTAACAGCAGCAGTAAAACTCTTTCAAGCAGGCAGTTTGCAATAGTCTCAACCTGCCTGTAGACATTTTAAACCTAAAGTTATCACTCTCATGAGACTATTTATAATCTGTGCATTAACAAGGGGGCACTGTCACGATGAAGAGGATTTTTTTTTTTAAAGAGTCTCTAGCTCTTGAAAATGTATTTCTTTCTTAAGTTCAAGACAACACCAAAGTACTTTTTTAAAGTGATGTTAGCCATGACAAGAAATTAGTCAATATTCAGAACCATGAATACACAGCAAAAAATTGCATTTTTCCTTAAAGATCTGGTGAAATTGTCTGAACAGAAAATAAGAGGTATTATCCACTTGCAGGGAAACTGGAAAGCTTTTAAAATTATAGGATTGCAAATAAGTAACTTTATGAAAGTGTGCATAGCAAGTGCTGAGATTCAGTTTCTGCAATTCTCAGAAACAGTTGAAAGACATTAACTAAACAGTTAAACAGTACAGGTAAGCAACTTCCAGAGCCTAATCACACAATGTGTGAATAGTAGCATCTACTGTTAGAAAACATATAGTGAACATGTCCAGTGCTTCACAACTGAAGAGCTTTCATCATTTCTCTTTTAAGAGTACATCAACTAGACAAAAAAAACCTACCAGACCTAGATAATGTTTCCCAGCACCACAAACATGCATTTCAACACATCATGTGAGTCCTTTTCTTGCCAGTTCAGTTGTTATGACACAGCAAAGGATTAAAATGTACAAGATTCCTCAACTCTCAAGTATTCAGAGAAATAAAAAAAAATTGTAGTATGTTACGGACCTTTCCTAAGGGGTCATCAGGGTGAATGTGGGTATTTGCAATAAACTCAGTGCTTCCCACTCAGGTCAATGAACAATGATTTTCACTAGCTGCCCAGAGTTCTGCCTCTTCCTACTTTCACAGAAATATTTTACAATATTTTTCCTTCTAGGAGAGGGTTTTCATGTTTAGGGCTTACTACCCACAGCCCTTCACCAAAGTAATAATGATTCAAACAGCACATCTACATACTTCTTTCTCCTTAAGAGGGAAACATTTCCATTATGGGACCAGCTTTCTTTTCAGTAAACTAGAACATTTTCTTGCACTCAAGGAAAGTTACGGTGTGGGAAGGCAAAGTGTTTTCTTAGACTCATATGTCTTGGACAACTTTAGCCTAGACGCTGAAAAACCTAAGCCCCTGACAAAAACTCACATCAGAACAATTAAACACATGCGAGTCTACAAGCTCTTGACCATAGCTGTCTACAGTGTAGATGAACAGTTCCCTTGGCTATAATGCTTCTTGAGTGCAGGAAAATGTTGCAGCTTGCTGTACATACATGGGCATGTGCAATGAATGTTTCCTTTTTAAAGGGAGGTAGTTAGTAGGGCTTTGCAAAATTTCACCAGGTGTTTCATTTCAACACTGTTTCAACTTGTTTCGAGGTTAAAACAGTGAAATCAAAACAAAACAAAAGGCTTCAAAACAGCCTTGAAAAGAAATGAGGGCACTCAAAACATTTTGAAAGTTTTGAGTTTTGAAGCTGGGCTGGCTTGTAGTGAAACAAAAAGTAAGGAGAGGGAGGGGGAAGAGTGGGGAAGGACTGCTCTCATATTGACTGGCCAGTGACCGTGATCCTTTCCTGAGGTCCCTTCCAATCCCAGTGCTCTGGGGGAGGGACGGAAAAACAGCTGCGCCTTAACACACACACACACACACACACACACACACACACGTCACGAGTTTTGCTTGTCAGCATCTTGAGTTGCAGATTCCCAGAAACCCCTGCACCTATCTCCTTGAAACCTGGCAGGCTTCATGTGCTTAGAAGGGGCTACCATTCCCGCTGTTTTCATCCAATCTGCCACAAAATGACAAAGTTATAGGCCGTTTCATGATTCTCCATTATAGCCTATGGGTGAAACGTCGAAACAGTGTCAAAACAGTTTCGATGAAAGAAAATGGAACAGTGCTTCGAAACAAAATGAAACTCAGAATGAAAAACTGTCCCAGCAAAACGGAAGTTGAAATGAAATGGTGCTGTTTTGCACAGCCCTAGTAGTTAGCCATGTTAGTCTGAGGTCAGTCAGAAGACAGGGTAAATATGCACCGTTACAAACTATATAGATGAGAGACAGAGAGAGAGAGAGAGAGAGACTGACTATGTGCGCTATATACACATACACACTTTCACAAACCCAACTTCATCAAGTCATCCTCCACAAAAAGTAAAGTCAAGATATCTTTCCTTTCAAATTCCCCTGGCTCCCTCTCATTTTGAAATATCTAAAATAGAATAAAACTCTGACTTTGCAGTCTGCTTCCTGCAAATAGAGTTCTACCTGCATGAAAAATTGGAGTCTATTTATTTTAGCAAGTTGGGCCTTCCCTTTTAAAAACTGAAAGGTATTATTCTCATGCTAATCATAGCTTATTTGTTTAATCAAGGATCTATCTTTTTTCCTTAGTTAATGCCCAATATGTTGTTCTAAACTGCTACAGTAATATATATTCATATATGCAACCTGCATATCATTTCATGTGAAAACATTTCATATAGAATTTGAAAGCACCAATAAATACATTTGCATTGTATATTTTTAAACTGAGAAACCTTTTGAAGAAGGACTGTAAAATCTGAATGAAGAAGGCTTTATTTGCAGGGCTGTCAAATGAAATATCGTCTCTTTTTGGAATGAAAAATATTGGCCGATGAACAAGCATAATACTTATCCTTCATTGATTAATGAATCTCTGCCACTGGCCTGACCTCTTTCATAAAGATCATGGTCTTAAGTGGCTCCTTCTTTAGTACAGAACACTTATAACAAAAAATGGAAATGAAGGGAGGGGGTGTCTGTGTGCATACATGTGCAATATTAAAGTGAGACAGAAAGTAATCAGTTTTTCTGGTTTTCTATATATGTGGTATATATGCGTGGTTTAGTACTAAACCCACTAAAACTAACTGAAAAGCTTGCATTGACTTCAATAAGACTAGGTTTTTACCTATAATATATTTTACATGTGGTGCAATAATAACATACATTTTCAAAATAACTAGTATTTTGGGTTCCTCCATTCCTGGGTGCCTAGCATAAGATCCCTTAAAGGGCCTGCACTGCAAAGAGTGAGAGCGAAAAAAGTGAGCTTTTAAAAGTACAGCTTTTAGACTGTCTCAAGCTGTACACCCCCAAACCATTAACAACTGTTAACAATATAGACCAATTAGTTTAATGTATACAGTTCACAGAGAACAAGATTAACACAAATATATTTTGCAGGACCACAGTATTGAAACAGTACAAAGTGGCGATATTGGAAGGGAATGTGAACAGATCATTGTCAAAACATAACTGAGATTATGGGACAAAAAATTAGTAATCATTTTATTCAATACAAGTATGTGGGAAGATTCTCAATGAAAACAGCCAGTGTTGCAAAATGCTACTGCCTCATACTGCTTTTGTGAAACACTCACTCAAGGGAGATTTCATGCATCATTATACCAGTTCATTTGCCTATATATTTAGCTGCTTTAGGTAGTTTTAAATTTAAAATTATATGTTTTACAATGATAGGAAATTAACCTAATGATCTTTGTGTAATAATTTTAGTGACTCATTCCATCTATCTGTTGGCTGTCCATTTTGGTAAGAAAAGTGTATCTAATAAATGGCAAACACAGACGAAATGGAAAAACACAGACATGGAATACAGTGCTCTTACTAGAGAAAAATGTTAGAAATACTGGCTATTTCATGCAACAAAATCAACCTAAAAAATGTTTCCAAAACTGTTAAAAAGATTGTATACAGAATTCATAGCAGTCATGACACTTTAAAATTCTTCTTGCCTTGCAGGTATATTTATATATACCAGGAACAAAAATTTTCACCCTAGACAGCATTAGGAATTTTAAAAGGCCAGGACTCCATTAGCAATAGCACAACAGTCTTGGCCTTTACAACCTACTTTAAAAGAAAGATGGAATATAATCCATACATTAGAGTTATGCCTGCTCTTTCTAAAGGATGCCCGTGGGGCCTTTAATTTTATACCTGGATAGCCATGATAGAAGGGACAGAATATTTTCCCAGATAGATGGCACCTCTGAGGCAAGCAAACAACTAGTATTTCCCTAAAAGTTCAGAATGTCTAGAGCCGAGGTGGGATTTTAGATTCACTTTTTGCTTCCAGCTCTTCTGATACCACAAATGTGTGTGCCTTCTATCAACAAGTAACTCAAGATCAGTAGCATCATTAAGTAAAAGTCTTGACAAGAAACATAATGCTTCCGCTGTACAACATTCACTTTCAAGTATACTGCCTAGAGCATTCCACTTGTTTAGGAATTGTAATGTATCCATGATTTCACACATGGGTGTCAGGACATTCTGAAAAAGCAGAAACTTTAGGTCTACTAAGATTTCTCCTGTCATTGCAAACATTTCCCTTAATTTGTTTACTAGATTGTATGATTCTGAGTGTTGATGGAGAATTAATTCAAAGATACTAACACCTGCACTGGTGCCAAACTGTGGCCAAAGGGCAAAAGTAACATGAACTGCCTGACATGCAGCTCTTGGATTTGTTGCAATTTACTACTTTGCCAGGTAATACTCTAAACCAGAGATATCTAACTGGTGGCCTGCAAGCTGCAAGCAACCTCTGAGGGGTGGGGTCGGATGGGACAAGTTGGGCTGAGGGAGCCTGTAGCTGGTGGGGTTTGAGGAAACCTGGATGTGCTGGTACGGAGCAGTGGGGGTGGGAGGGGGAGTGGTCCCCACACAGCGTACGGCAGTCCCATGTGGCATGCAGTCCACATAGCATGCAGCCAGGGGGCCTATGGCCCCAGCAACTCTGAAGTTGAACAGCCCTGTCCTAAGGTGAGGAGCAGTTGCAAGGCTCGCTGCTGTTTGACTTCCTTGTTATTCCCAGGGCAGAGGACAGCAAATATAGTGGCTCAATTACTTTCTGAATTTGTTTTTTGGAATGATTCCTTTGAACCAAGTGGAAGACATTGGGAACAGGACACCTGAAGATCAAACACATTAATTATTTGTAGAGTGACAAATTAGATGATTCACCTACTTCATCCAATACCTTCAGAAAGTGATTCCTACCATTTTGGCAGGTTTAAATAACCTCTATCTGCAAACACACATACTGCAGAACCACTTCAGCATACAGACCCTGGCTGTTAGCAGGCAGGATGAGCAGCCCTTAACTTTAAACATACCTCGGTGCAAGTCTAGCACAGCCCGTGCCTGTTGATTTTCAAGCACTGTTGCAAGGACCATCTTTTTCCTAGACTTTTAAAATAGAGGAAGGTAAAAAGGTATAGGTTGGTTTAGCATCTTTTCTTCTTGTTGCTTTAAGCAATTGGCAGCTACATTCAACCAGGAGCCAGGAATTTAAAAAAAGGCAGGTCTCAATTCTCTTATGTTCATGCTTTGCGTGTCACAGGTTGGATGCCTGTCAGGACTGAGTTATACTATATCAAGTCTTATGTCAAACCCACCTCAGTACAAATAAGAACATCTATGAGATCTTACACCAAAAGAACTCTCTTACTCCTTTACCCCAACATGCACACTTGAGGGGAAGGCCAGAATATAAGGGTTAATGTAGGAGCATGCTCTGCTGATTTTACATGGATTAGCTGTTCCCTTTCTCCAAGAGAATAACCCACCAGCAACTTACAAGTTAGAATCTGGCCCCAAATGGCTAATTATTTTATTCCACTTTCAGTATTTCAAATTATTTGTGTGATCTATTTCATTAACCAACTAGGAAGAGATATCCTTCCTCATATTTAACCTAAAGTTTTCCTTCTACAGGCTGTAATATCTGCTTATGCACCTCTGATTCAGTTAGTCTGTAAGGTGTGCCTTGTAATGTGAACCTATACCCTACTTTCTGCTGGATAGAGTGGACCACTAGAACAAATTCATTACAAGGAGTTGAAAAAATGTGAAGGTGCAATGAATAAGGTGTCAACTAAAGCAAGGCACTCTCCTATATTGTTGAGTAAATACTGCTCCTTCCCATCTTTTCTTTCACAGTTCCCATCCATTCCCGTTCCAGAAACAGATTCATTTCACCATTTCATTAGTTATTATTATGTAGATGGAAATAACTTGAGTAAGTGTAGCACTTTGGGATACTTCAGGCAAATAAGTGTGATAGAAATTAGAAACTCAAAGTGCTCCCATCAAAAGGAATTCTTCTCTATGACAGCATTGTTATAATCAGCAACAAATCAATCCTAACTAGAGCATGGCAAAGTCTTAATTCCCCCTCAGAAAACCAGAAAAACAAAAACATTGTTAAATCAGATTCTGATGCATATAATAAAACAAATAAATATGCCTCACTGCTGAAGTTAAATTCATATCTCTGAATAATAGCTGCAATTGGTAGCATAAAAAAGGTAAAAATAATTGCAGTCAGGCTCTAGTTAATAATCATCCTTTAAACAGAGCCATACATTTACACAGTGCTTTATGAACATAGAAAAAAACCTTGATATTAAAGATACAAAAAAGGAGAGGAGAGATTACTGCTGATCAGCATGAGAAAGAAGATTCTTTTAGGAAGTATTAAAAGGCAGGATTTGGAAAAAAGAGTACTGAGAAGTCAAGAACTGGGGATTACTTTTAGTGGGTAACACAATAGAAGGTCAAGTCATTCAAGAGCGTGAGGGGAAAAAAAACAATATAGGGAAGAGTACAGATGGCATTGGAACAACCCAGTGAGAGTATATGAGTAGGAAGAAGAATCGTAAGAAAGGTAAGGAAAATGTGAAGAGGTTTGAAAGTAAGGGGCACAAGTTTATGGAACAGACAGTGGCAGTGAGCACGAAGTGAGGACCATAAGGAAATTCTTCACTTTCAACAGGAAAGGTTATGAGTTCGAATCCAGGTTTTCTAATCCGCCATGGTAAAACATGGATTTTCTCTTTTTAAGGAGAGAAAAACACTGATTTGCAAATATATATGTGTATAGATATCAGCTGATTACAATATTTTATTGATATATTTATATATATTTACTATATGTGTGTGTGTGTGTGTGTGTGTGTGTGTGTGTGTACACACACACACACACACACACACACACACACACACACACACACACACACGGTATTGAAAAACATGGATTTTGGGGGTTACTTTATAGATTTCATAGACATTAGGGCTGGAAGGGACCTCAGAAGTTCATTGAGTCCAGCCCCCTGCCCGAAGGGCAGGAAGTCAGCTGGGGTCATAGGATCCCAGCAACATATGCATCCAATTTACTCTTGAAGGTGTTCAATGTAGGTGCTTGAACCACCTCCGATGGCAGGCTAATTCCAGACCTTGGGGGCTCAGACAGTAAAGAAATTCTTCCTTATGTCCAGCCTGAAACAGTCTTGCAGTAGTTTATAACTGTTTGACCTCGTCATTCCTTGGGGCATTCTGGTGAACAAATGTTCCCCCAGATACTGATGGTCACCCTTGATAAACTTATAGGTGGCCATCAGATCACTCCTGAGACTGCACTTTTCCAGGCTAAAGAGCCTCATAGATCTCAGCCTGTCGTCATAAGGTCTGTTTTCCTGACCTCTGATCATGCGCGTGGCTCTTCTCTGGACTCTCTCAAGCTTCTCCACATCCTTTTTGAATTGCGGGTCCCAAAACTGGACGCAGTACTCCAGCTGCGGCCTCACCAAAGCCGAGTACAAGGGGAGAATGACGTCCCGGGATTTGCTTGAGAAGCATCTATGGATGCAAGCCAGCGTTTTGGTCGCTTTACTAGCCGCAGCATTGCATTGCAGACTCATGCTCATCTTGTGGTCAATGATGACCCCCAATTCTCTTTCTTCCGTAGTGGTAGCCAGCGAAGAACTGCCAAGCCTATAAGGATGCTGCAGGTTTTTCTTCCCAAGGTGGAGAACCTTGCATTTTTCAGTGTTAAACACCATCATGTTCTCGTCCACCCATTTGCTGATCCTGTCCAGGTCAGCTTGGATCACCCTCCTGTCTTCAGGTGTGGATGCTTTGCCCCAAAGTTTGGTGTCATCGGCAAACTTCGCCAGTCCACTTCTGACTCCAATGTCCACATCATTAATGAAGATGTTAAACAATATGGGTCCAAGGACAGAGCCTCGGCACCATGACGACTGACTTCCATCAATTACCACCCTCTGGGTCTGGCCATGGAGCCAATTTCCCAGCCAGTGGATCATGGTGGACCCAAGGCCACAATTGGCCAGATTTGCCAAGAGGTGATCATGGGATACCAGATCAAAAAGTCTTTTTTAAAGTCAAGATATATGACATCAATCTCTTCTCTCTTGTCCAGGTGATAGGTCACCTGGTCATAAAAGGAAGTGAGATTGGTCAAGCAAGACCTACAGCCCGCTACAAACCCATGCTGGCTATCCCTCAGGATGTTGGCGTCAGTCAGTCCATGGATGGTCTCTTTAATAAACTTGTCTAAGATCTTCCCGGGGATAGAAGTCAGGCTGATGGGCCTATAGTTTGTTGGATCCACTTTCCTCCCTTTCTTGAAGATAGGCACCACATTGGCCTTCTTCCAGTCTTTGGGCACTACACCAGAGTGCCAGGAGTTCTCAAAGATCTGTGCCAGAGGCTGGGCTATGATGTTCACCAGCTCCTTGAGTACCCTGGGGTGTAGGTTGTCAGGGCCAGATGACTTGAAGGTATCCAGCCTCTCAAGGTGTTCCTTTATGAGGTCCACATTGATGGAGGGCAAGGGATCTCCCTCACCCGGACCTCCCTGTCCCATAGCGGGCATGGGCGTCCCTTGGGACTGATGAAAGCCTGATGCACAATACCCATGTAATAGGTTGGCTTTTTCCTGGGTGTCAGTTGTCAGCTGTCCCATCTGGTTCAGCAGGGGTCCAATGTTGCCCTTGCTTTTCCTCTGGCTCCCCACATATCTGAAAAAGGACTTTTTATTGTCCTTGATGCTCGAAGCTAGTTGGAGTTCAGCTGCAACCTTGGCTTTCCTGGTTTGCTCCACATGGTCTTTAATCAGAGAATTTGCGATTTTTAAATAGAGAAAACCAGGATCCTTGGTTGTGAGGATCCAGGCTAACAATAATTAATTAGAATGTAACTTATCACATGAAATGTAGCAGCAAAAGGTTATTGTAGCAGGTTCAGTGCTATGACATTGAGTCTGATACCTCATGGCACTCAGTTCCTTTTGCTACTTCCTTCAGCCTCTTAGTCACCTCCCCTTTTTATCCTAGCTGCCATGCCTTTTGATGTTACCCACTTGTTATAATTTGGAAGGCAGTCCTCAGTCACTGGAGGTGTACCTTAGGTACTTTTCTCCATGCTGCTTATCATAGGGCTGCTAGTCTGGCCCAAATCAGTGTTCTCTGTAGTAAGCCGCCCAAACCAGCATTTCTGGGGCCAGTGCACCAACCAGCTCCTCAAGGCTTTCTATCTTTAACATAGCCTGTGGGCTCAAGTGCTCACCCAGGCAGCCCAGCTCCTGGTGAGAGTCAAAGCTCAGTATAGGTCTCCACACTGGCAGAGAAGAAGGTGCAGGGAGAAGAGGGCTGCAGATTATCTGGGCTTTGCTGGGCCATGCCGGGGCTTGGTAGGGGTGTGGGCACCATTAATATGGTGCCACACTGTGTTCCCACGTGCTACTTCAGGTCGCACCATGTGGGCACAGCTGGAGCTGCTCTTGCCAACCAGGCTACATGCTGGGGATTGGGGTGGAGGAGGGGGTGTAGGGAGAGCTGCAGAGAGCCTGTGTGTGTGCTCGTGTGTGCGCACGCGAGTGTGTGTGTGCATGCGCACATGGGGGGGGTGTGCACGCGTACACGATTATGCACGTGTGTGTGTGTGTGCATGACCTTCAACAGCTCACCACAACTCACTAAGTGGCCCTCCAGTCCAAATAACTGCCCATCCCTGCCCTACAGCCTGGTGACAGAAATCCTGTCAAATGAACTAATTTAAAGGGATAAAATAGAATTTAAAATATTCCGCCTATTAGATTCTCCATAAAACATTCTATTTATTTTGATATTTTGGGATATAACATTCACTAAATAATTTGTATAAGCCTAAATTGTTTTCAAACACAAAACTCTCTAAAATAATCCTTTATTCTTCTTTAAGCATATTCCAAATAACATGCATTAATCCTTATCTTGGAATGCTCTACACATACTTTGAATACACATAACCTTTTTCAACAGTTAAAAAAAAAAATAATTACATAAGTACAATTAAAGCTGCCCTGTATTTTCTAAAGTTGTGAATACAGTACTCTCTTTGAAGGGTCAAAGCTTTCATCTGACATCTAAAATGGACACCTCCAGAAAGGCCAGCCAGTATGAAAACAAACTGACTGGCTCTTTCCCTCTGCATCCTCCTAGGGTAGGGGGTTGGCAACATTTTCTGGCAGGGGGCCAGAATGGCCCAGCTCAGGTCTGCAGGTAGGCAGGCAGGGACAGGCATTCTGCCACTTTTTCCTATCACCTGGCTGCAGTGTAGGGCAGGGAGAGCTCCCCTGCCACTGAATGCTATGGAAGCCATGACTCCACAGGCTGGATCTAGCCACCGGGCCGTAGGTTGCCAACCCCTGACTTAGGGTGTACAGCTTTTGAGGGCCCTGTTAGGAAAAGTAAGCTAACTGCTTGTGAGTCAGTCCCTCCCACCGGTTAGGTAAGGCAAACTAGTTTGTTTGGCACGAGACATCAAGGGAGCTGGCTGGCCTGAACATTTTTGTGAAGTTAGTTTGTGCCATTTGCATACAAATTCTGAAAGATAATGAAATAAATTGGTGTCTGCATAGGAAATAATAACAAAAAGGCCCTTCAGCAAAGGGAAAGTTCATTCCTTTGATACCGGGAATGACACACTCAGAAACTATTCTTTCTTTATACAATATTGGTGGCAATTCCCTTAGAGGTCAATCAACATTCTGTGTGTAAATACACAAAACTTTTAAGTTTTGTTTCAATTAAAAACAAAACAAGACATTTTAACTAAAATAAATTAAATGTTCCACTGAAAAATTTCAATATCAATTAGTCTGCTAATTTCAGTGTTCATCTGTTAGTTTTCCATATAATTTAAAACTTGTAAAATTCCAGGATATCTTTAAAATAAATTGAAGGCAGCCTGACTGGAATGGCAATAGACTGTTAAGTGACCTGTCAGCGGAGTTTTCATGTACAAACTGACAATCAGGGAGTGTGATTCATTTATGAAACCTGGAGGTTATAAAAAGCTTATTTTCTTGCTTTGTAGTGTTAACTTCAGCAGAATTAAAATCAAGATGTTCTTATTTTCCCAGTTTAGCATTCCTGGATGCATCCTCAACTTCACTGCTGTTGTTAAAAGGTGCTTGAGAGTCTAATCTGCCACTTTTAATTCTGAGCAGCAGTTCCACACAAAAATATCTGTAAGTGAAGGCAGCTAACAGACTTCTAGTTTTCACCTTATGACACAGATGTGCCAGAACTAGCATTCTTAATTACAGCTAGTAGATAGGTGAGACAATGGGTTAAAGCACTTTCCTTTCATTTCTACAAAACTGGTTCCTTGGAGTACAATTTTATGTCATAACAGCAGTGTGTTTGGTGTGGTCAGCATAACCTACAATGTAGACTACTTGGTCATCTCACAAAAGCTTAACAGAATTTGAGACACCTGGGATTCTCTTTGGGTGAGACTACACATTGCAATTAGATCACATTAAGAGCACTTACAACTTAAAGGATAATCCATTAAGGCTCACTAACAAGTGCTATGTGCCTTTTAAGTATCTTTAAATTATGCCACTTTGAGCTAGGATTATCTCTGAGCTGTGATAGCTAATTTGAGTAAAATTAATTCTGGGTGGTCACCTCAGGTAAAACCACCAATCTGCCATCCCTCCAGTATCCCAGCAGACACTGCTCCCATGTGGACTAGATATCAACCAAAGCCCTGAACTGACAGCTGTTAAAAGCCAGGCAACTGGTGGGTGGGGATAGGGAGAGTGGGGAGGGAGAGAAAAGGGGTGAAATGCAGTAGGGTAGTCAGGGGAAGGGAGCCATGGGGAAGAGATGAGGGGGGCAGGATTGAAGTGGGGAGTGGAAGGATGGGTGGGGAGCTGCTGGGCTGTTGCCTCCTCTTTCCCCCAAATTTCCCCTGACCCCCAAATTGCTCCCCTGCCATCTCTATTGTCCCTTCTGCCCCCTATTGTCCCTTCCCTCCCCAGATCATTGCCTTGCTGCTCTGATCAACATGAGTGGTAGGACTGTGCAAAGCTTCGGTCTTTGATTTGATTCAGTGGAGTCAGCCCAATTCAGTGGCCGAATAGATGAATCCAAATTGAATCAGAGGACCCTTTAATCTCTCCGAATCAAATCGGAACCCTCTGAATTGATTTGGAGAAATTTAGACATAGACACAGCTTTAAATGTTTTTTTACATACCTCAAGGTAGCAGGCGGCTCATGAATGCTGCAATGCTGGGGTGCATGGAGTGCCCCAGAGGAGTGCAGGGGGATCCCCAGTGTGCTTGCATCAGGTCCAGAAGTGGACCAGAAGCACTTCCGGTCCACTTCTGGGTTCGCTAGGGAGTGCACAGGGCTCCCCCCACCACCCCCATACCCCTCCAGCTCAGTGACTGATGCCTCCTGGGTCTGGTGGGGCACCTGGCGTCCACCTGTGGCTTATTGCTGAGCCGGGGAGGTGCGAGGGGCACCCCAGCACACTCCCTGGTGGACCTGGAAGTGGACCAGAATTGCTTCCGATCCACTTCTGGGTTCACTCCCAAGCACGCGGAGGCAGGGGGAGGCATGCTTCTGTGGGATGCTCTATCTGCCCCAGCAACTCAGTGTTCACAAGCTGTGCTGGTACCTTGAGGTATGTAGAAAAAACATTTAAAGCTGTGTCTATGTCCGAATCGCCGATTCTCCAAATCAGCATTGAATCTTCAGATTCCGATTCAGCCAAATCGAATTAGGGAGAGCGATCCAAATCAACTAATTGAATCACTGTCCCCGATTCAGGGCAAATCTGAATCGAACAGGGCCTGCTTTGCACACCCCTAATGAGTGGAAAGGGTGCCAGTGAAGTGGGGGGTCCTTCTCCCTGTCTGCTCCTGGGGTCCCTGTAGACCATCCCAACTCTGTGAGTCCAGATTCAACCTCCACCAGGCCTTAGAGTTGAAGGAGAGGCAGTGGGGAGAGAGCAGGCTGGCAGGGCAAGGAGTTGCCAAGCAGGTGCAGGGCTTGGTAGGGACTGGATCTGGGTTCATGGGGGTGGCATGGGCTGCAGGGAGCCTGGGAGTAAGCAGGGAGGGGGAAACCCCTGCTGTCACCACTGCTGATGCTCTTGGGCTGATTGGGGTGGTAGAACAGCATTCTGGGGGTGGAGGCACCAATTGAGGCATAAGGGGTGGGATCCAGTGGCTGATGGGGGGCGTAGCAGGATGATTTAGGGAGCAGAGATAGCAATCCAAGTGGTACAGGGGCATCCTTCCCCCTCTTCTCCCTGGCCTATACCAGGCTACATAGCCAATGAGCACAGCAGGCAAGGAGCAGACTTGCAGCCCCTAGCCATGCCCTTGCTCACCACCCTTCAGTGGCAGGTCTGAGCAGTGCACATTAGAGGGTATTAATCCTGAACGTATAATTTATCTCCAGCACTAGTTAACCTTAACACAGATTAACATTCTTTAGAACTAGCATTTGCTAATTCCAACTGCTGTAACAGCTATAGCAAAAGCACTGATGCCATGGACCTGTTAGATTCTAATGAATCTGCAAACTCTGTTAAATACCTGTCATCAACAATCTCAGACAGGACACAAGCAGCAGCAGCACTAGCTTACTCTACTGTGTAATCTCATCCTCTGTTCAGTAAAGGGTGGGGAGGCTTGAAGCATGTTCTATACTTACCTCTAGCCATTGTGATATCAGTTTCCCACTTATCACTGTTAAAATAATTTACTGCATTAAACATCTTTCTTATTCCTTTCTTGGGAAACCATGAAAAAATTAATAATCCATCCTAAATGTGGTAATTTTGTGTATGCAGATTTATAGCAGGGATGTGCAAGTCATGTTATATGTGTATGTGCAGACGGACATCCACACTCAAGAAGGGTATGCAGACAGATAAGGGGAAACTGTTACCTTAGCGTGTGTACACACATACTAAGCTGATTTAAAATATGGTGACTTAATTAAATCAGTTTAGTTAAGCCAATTTAAATTAAGCCACATCAGAGTGTACACAAGTACAGTTCCTTGACATGATGGCAGCCATCTTGTGAGCTAAGTCAACTTAGCTAATGCAGCTCAAGATGATACACCTCCGAGGTGTATTACCTTGCGCTGCATTTAAGCTGACTGCTCCACATACATGTGTACTCTCTGACATCATCTTTAAAAAATTATGCTGGCTTATCTGTCAGAAAGTTAGTACATGTGTATGCAGCCTTGGAGGGGAAAATGCTTATTTACAAGTGTTAAATGACCAATTAAGAAAAAAAGATATTATGCGATCAAATGAAAAGGACTCCCAGAGTGTCTTAGCAAATTTTCATTCACATGTGGTTGGGCATTTGCAAGTGGTCTGAAGATATCTGTGCCACTGAAAATCATGCCACTACAACCATCCATCAACAAGGAAAGGGTCAACTTTCCCTTGTCCTGTGTTGATGCACAAACACAAAGAACGTACAATAGAGAGTAAAGAGAACTTCCCTATTATGGTGTAACTGGATTTAACTTTAGTCTATGTTTTCCTGAGCTAGACTGTCAGAATCTGGAGCCTTTGTCAGTATTATATTCCTCAGTCACTGTACTCCTCCATTTTAAGAGCCAATGTTTCTGAGCCATAAGATATCATCCTGAGCTGATTATGGATAACTCAGCTGTCCACCTTATCCTGTCATGGAATATTAATTTCTAACTAAAGCTATATGGCTCACTTGTCTGTAAAAGTCTGTACTCTTTAGGAGCTCTTCATTATATGTGCACATTCAACTTGCTATCCAAAGACCTGTCCCAGATGCCTTAGCTCCAGTCCCAATGGATCATGGCAAATCTTTCCTTTCCTGATTTCACTTTTGAGGTTGAACTTTGGCTTTATCTTCTGGCTGAAGATACAAACCTTTTTCCCTGCTGAGCAGTGTTTCTTTCTCTCTTTGTTTCTTTCTAAGAGATGCATTGGTCACGATAGTTTAAAGGAGTCATAGACAAGCTACAATGTTGCTAACTCCCACAATATTTAACATTTTTTCTTACAGACACAGCTGCTAGAATCAAGAGATTGCACAAGAAACTTAGCTCCCATGAAGAAGCCCATAAATTTCTCACCTTCATAGCTACAGAGAAAAGTTTTTAAAACTATGGGAACAATTCTTCTTTGGGAGGAACTGCAATATTGCTAGGGAAAGGTTTTTTCTGAAATATGAATTTATTAGAAACACCAGACTTTGAGAGTATAGCTCTTCCTTATGCAAAAGATGCAATTAACTGCATTTTCATAGAACCAAAACAGGGCTAAGAAAAATGACCCATGAAGTTCACGGTCCTTGGAACTGCTTTTGCCCATTTTGATTTGAGCTGAATAAACATTCAGATGTGGCTCACTCAATGGTACCATCTGCTGCTACTAGAATTCTTGTATATATTTATCCTTTGAAGAACATTTTAGACATCTGACAGCCAAGTGGGGCATGGGATGACTATCTGCTAGGATATAACTACAAACATTAGTCACTACAAGTGGTTCCTTATACAGAATTTTGCTCATGTTATTTGCTTATAAAACATATTATACTCGATAGCCTGAAAGTTCATACTGTGAATTTGATTGTTTTGACCACCTACAAAAAGCTGATTTCTTCTGACATGACACATGGCCATGTCAATTAGGGTGAACTAATTTTTTCACAAGATACAGTTTGTCCATTTGACTGCCCTCTACCAAAGCGAAATAATGAAAAATTGATTAACGTTAATAAAAGAATTGTGTTGAAATGGTATTTCCCCAAGATGTTTTTCTAAGAATGGGCAGATGCAGTACATCTCTCATTTACCAGTACAGTTAATACTCTTAATGCTGTGTAGATTTGGAATAGAAGAATCATGCAGTAAACATGCTTCTGTTGGTAAAGTAGGCAAATCTAAGCAGTCTTCTGTTTTTCTCAACTAGTCTGTGTACGAGACATCCATCTGTTATACCAGCTTATTATTTATATTAAAACAGTACTCCGAGACTTCAGTCAGCATGTGGGCACCACTATGTTAGGCATTGTCCTGACATGTAAAAAACACAAATTTCAACACAAATGCTTTACAATCTAGTTGAAACACAAAATGCAGTGTGTGTCAGGCAATAGAAGGGTAAAGGAAAAAAAAAAAACAGAACACAAAGGGAATAAGCTTGAGATTCTGCACACGTGTAACCTAACAACAGGCTCAATTTAAGTACCAGAAATCATAATTACCCACAAAAGTGACCATTTTTCAACCCTAGGATATTCATCTTTAAGTTCATTTGTTGACTCTAATTTGACTGTAGAAAAATGAAGCAGATAGAGCTGATCTTAACTGTAACAAAAGAAGCTTAATAATTCTTTTCTGAAATGCTTCCATTCTTTTGCTGTGGACCCCATGGATAATATGGTCTTCCAGTACTGAAATGACCATCTTTTTACAGTAGTGCTACTCTGGTAAAAATAAATGCTCTTGCTGCACATGCTGATTTTCATTTTTGTTTCTCATAATTAATAACAATCAATTATTTTCTCCCCTTATATATGACCAAATGCAAGGAGGATAAGTACATCCGCTCCATAAATTTAATCAGAGTCGCCTTTTATTTCCTTTCCCCACTCCCTTTTTATTCCCTTTACACTAGGGAGCACCGGAGTTCTCTAGCGTAACACCATCAGTCAGTTGAGGTGAATGTTTCTGCAGTATGAAAGGAATGAATTAAGTCTCCCTTATCTTACACTGTGATCCAGAGTCTATTTTTCTAGGGGGAAACATCCCTGTATTTCTGAATTTAGTGCCTCATCTACTGAATTGGACAAAGTCCCTAACGCTAGAGAGGTGAAAGGATGAACTCTTCTATGACTGCTTAGATAATATGATTTCATTTTCCATTCTTTGCCACACTACTGGAAACAGAACTAAATAATGGTCTCATTTGACTCCCCCCTCCCCCCCGCTTTTTGATTCCTTTTCCTCATTAAAGTTTCCACCTTAATAAAACTTTGCTTCTCATCAGATAATTCACCTCCTGCTAGCTCATTTCATACTGGGACTTAACAGAACTGCTCATTTATGCATGTCCTTATTTCACAACTTCTGTCTTGTGAGCTGACAGGCATGATGCCTACTTCTTTCTCAGGCTCTGTTAAAAGCCACCTCATTACAGCAGAAGGATCTAGTTTAAACTTTTGCTATACTAACTTACTCCCTATGATCTAGGTTAGAGTATACTTACTCTTTGCTTGCACCAAGTTTCCTACCATTCAAAATATCCTTTTTTCTCAATTATACCATAACCGTAAGCCCTCCTCTAGAATCACTGAAGGGGTTGGGACCTCAGCTTTGCACTAGTCTTGAGTTTCCATGAGAATGCTTATGATTTATCTAAGGTAGGAATGAGATTTCTTACTCTGGTCCAGCCTCAACGTGGTTATATAAATATATAGCTTTTGTAATACTGAGAGAGTTTAGGCACTAGAAACTGTTTATTCAGCACTGGAGACGGTGTATTTCATGCTCTTTTGTTATCATGGACCAGTAGTTCTCAACCTTTTTAGACTTGAAGCACTCCTTGGAAAATGGCAACTCTTAGTTTTCAGTCATTTTTTGACTACCGAAAAATAATAGAGCAATTCTTCTGTTGCAAAGAACTCAGAAGGACTGCCACAGGTCTGAATATTTCAGACACTATGGAGTCCCATTAGAAATCTCTGGGGTTATCTTGTTTGCATCCTTAACAGTGCTAATATTTGTGGCACCCCATGGCACAAATGAAAGGATTGCAGGTACCCTATTTGGGAATAATTGCTATTGACTATATGAAGGAACTGGGCAAATCTTTCCTGCCATTTTATCAGCAACTAACTGAAAGAGACTCTGTGATGCTGTCACACTGACAAACTTCCCACACACAATTACTGAATACATAAAAAGTGTACTCTCAAATTGATTTCACGTTGTATTTTTGGACAGAGATATAATGACCACACATCTTTAGGGTCAACAATGGCCCCAAATTGATATAAACAGTATTTAGAAAATGAAGGTGTGCTTGCTGCCACTCTCTTCTCATGAGACAAAATTTTCTAGAGGGCATGTGCGCCAAGCAGTTCTTACTTTGGTGGGAAACTCTTAATCGTTACCAGTCTTTCATGACTGAGTGGCAACTAACTACGTAGTGAAGAAATTGTGGATACAATATTAAGAAAGAAATATGTTGTTAAAGCAAAAGAAATGAAGGGGTAAACTCACACAATGCATCCCAAATTTTGGAGGCTCCTTAAACAATGACCACTTGGCCTGCCCTAACCTAAATCATATCAGGTATGTGATTAAGTAATGTACTGCTATAAAATCGTTTCTGACCCCATCTGTGTGTGCCAATTTTGCCTTCAAACTTTGACGTGTTGCCACCAGATGCTACCTGGAAGTCATTTATTTTTAAGCAAAGTAGGTTGGAAACAATTCCTGCATAGAAAGTATGAGACTGTAATGCCTCATTGACCTGGGACCATAGTTCTGACTAAACAGGTTAATCCATTGGCATTTTTAACAGTTTATAGCTGTCTATCCCTGGATGAATGGTTAACAGGGGAAAACATTTTATACTCAACTGCATTGTTCTCTGCTTGCTACTTACATTCCTACAACTATGGTAAAGTTTGGTTCAGCTGTATGCTGGCAATTTTAAGCAGACGGAATAAAATGAAGAAAGGAACGGTATAAACAAATCTTTCCAAAAGGATTTATAGAAGTTTACGTAGCAGATTCAGGGGAGAGTAGACATTAATAGAACCGATTGCTAAAAAAAAATAAAAAAAATAAAAAAAAAAAAAAAAAAAAAAAAAAATCAATAAGACTAATAATAATCTGTGGGTAAGTAAATTTCTAGATCCTAAACTACAAGGGAGTTCTTTTAAATCTTTGTGCTGTTAAAAGCATTTAAATTTAAAGCATTCGAAACAATTAAAAAAGCCTTCAACACCCTGACACACAACTGAAACCATAACAAAAAGTCCTCATGCAGTTTTACAGATTTGAGGACAATCACCCTTTAAAATTTTCATCTCTATAATATAAAGCCAGCCTCCAGTATCTATAAACAAATGACCACATGTTCACACTCGGCTCCTACAGTAGAAAAAACAATAAATAAAAACATTAGCAAAATACTTGGGAAAAAACATGGAAAGCCCCCTAGAAAGTTCAGCAGCTGCATCTGAGAGGATAAGACAACGTCAGTTCAATAGCTGCAGTTGTATCTTACCTGAGTCTCCAGTTTAATACAGGACCATGCCCCAAATCCTTCTCTTTGAGTACAACATATGCTGGGAACTATAGCATTTGACCTTACACATTTCTATACTAGGAACTCCAAAGTAACCTTTAACTTCAATAAAAAGCTGAGTTCTTTCTCCCCCTTATGTTCAACATGGAGCAATCTAATACACCTCATCATGTGGTGTGTTTCCATAGCAGCGGTGAATCCAGCTGCTGCAATACAAAAGACTGACAAAAAAGTTGTTTTTTTCTCCCCTCCACCCACCCTGTAAAAGTCAGATTCTTTTCTTGTGTAGTGAATCTAATCCAACTAGACTCCTGCTACCTATGAGACCTAAGACTGTGATCAAGTCTAAAAAGAACAGCACAATGATATTGTAATTTTGACTTTGTTTCTTGGGTTTAATTTAAAAAAAACCCAAATGAGATAATATAGTAAAATTTCTATTGATCCATTAGACAGCTGCTGATTATTTATCTACTCGTGACATCCATTGGTTTCAAAATTCAGGTCATTGCCTCAGCAGGAAACGCAATCACATAATCATACTCGGCAGACAAAAATACAACGGCAAAGCTGCATAGTAAATACAGGTGATGAATACTATGCTGCCAAATACAAAAATAAGACAGAAGAACTATTGCTACTGTCCTGGCCTGAAAAAAACATATATTTATTTTTCCCAGTGGAACAGTGTTATTTCTTCAGAAAAAAACTAAGCAATCAACATGAGCAATTAACTATTAATGAGCTAATATGGAACCACTAACTGGAGCAAAATTATTTGCTTTAAATTGTGTGATTTGCATTTTTATATAAAATCACAGGTCATTGACAGTCTTCACAGCAATAGTCTCATTTATGGTGGTTATTGATCACTTCTAAAGTGGTAAGAGAATGTGGATTCTCCTTACTCTAAAGCCTCAATCCTGGAATTAGATCCTTGAAGCCAGACTCTTACATTGATGCAGAGTCTCATGGGGATGTAATTACTTCTAGGATACCCTTAGGCGACTGATAGGGGATGCACAGGGGTGCGCATGCCCTTCTGATAGGGCCAGTGCCCCCCCGATGGCCATCACTGATGCTGTCGGTAGGGCTGGTTCCTCCCAACAGGGCCGCCACCATTGGTGGCTTCTGCGGATGCTCTCCCAGATTCAGGAGGCACCAATCACTCATGAGGATACCTATGATTTCTGAAGAGAGGCAATGATTAGATGGGCATTAAGGCTAACCTTTCACCAGCAGACATTTCTCCCAGGCAAATGGATGGCACACTGGCAGGGGCCATCAATCTGACATTTTCCATGAGAATTAAATTAAAATTGTTTAATGTAGTCCTAATGAAGTTCCCTCAGCAGTATGTCTTTACACTGACATGCTGGCTATATGAGTTAGTCTTTTTTTCTCTCTCCCTTGACAAGAATATAAATGTTGTTCAAAGGTACAATATGGCAGCCCTTTTTGTATGCCCAAAGTAAGAAGAAACTCCTACTATCTTTACTTCATTTTTACTTACTGGAGGCACTTCATAATTGCCAAATCATTGCCATTGCCAGGCAGAAGTTAGGAGAATACATAGACTTTAAAACACAAGTAAGTTACATACCTGCCTTGAGTTCCAGTTGTTACACATTTACTTAAAAGTCCTTTGGTTTAGGCTTTAAAATACAAATGCTGCAAGCAAAGCAAAATTCCCTTTGATGTTTATTTAATTTGTCTTTCATGTGGACTTTTAATGGCTTAAGAAAACAGGCAAAGTAAAAAAAATCTATAGAGAGTGCTTAACAGAATATTAGAAGGAAGTCACCTGTATTGACAGAAAATTATAAACAAAGGGTTTTGCATAACAATATTTACTTTGAAACAAAAATCCAGAAATCTTTTTCATTCCCTGCTTATCCAAACACCTGTTGAAAGTCACCATATCCTGTGAATCATGGCTCTGTCCCATTGAATGGACATGTAGGACAACGGCTGCACTGGAATACAGCACCTGCTAATTCTTTATAGACTGGCAGATGAAGCAAGGATTAATAGAGCCACATTTTGAATAATTCATATCAGCTCCAGCATTCCAAAACTAAAAGCAGACTTATGTCACTTAGTTAATACGTTGAGAGTCTTCCCTCCTCGCCTTTTTTGTAGTGACTAACTGCAGTGGATTCACTTCACAAGTTCCTTCAGTTCTGGCAGCGCTACCAGTTTGAGTGGTATTCTCCAATTCATAGGGAGTACAGCAAATCTCTCTGAAGCCTTCATTATCTCTAAAACTGGTAGGCACTTTTAAGTGTTCCTGCACTATGTGGGAACTAGCTTCCAGCTGGCATTTGTTTTTGTAAGGTAAGGTCCTGTTATAGCTCGAAGCAACAAGTACTTATTGTTCTCGAACATAGTAAGGAATATACGCTCTGGGGGGAAAAAAATGAAGTGTTGAACCAAAGGCAAATACATTCAAAGAGAGATAAACTACTCTCTTTTAAACAACCTCTTCTTTAGGGACTCTCTTGTCTTGTACAGTACCGAGCACATGGCACTTAGTAAAATAACTACCTATTTATAGTTGTAGGTTAAGACAAATACGTTTTCTTTTGCAATCTTTTTTTCTTGTCAGAAATGCTACTGATTTATTTAAATTTCAACACAAGTTTCCTCTTCTGAATGTTGGAGGCTGAGCTGGTATTAGGAACAAGCACCCAGGATGACTGTCTGGGGCTTCCAGCCATGATAGCGCACCTGATAATACAATCATCCAGTGTGTCTGGCGTTTGTCTGGGGCCCCCATGAATCTAACGCCATTTCTGGCTGTTGGGCTATTGATCATCATTGAAAATGCCAATCCATCCAAAATAAAACTAGTAAAACTAACTGACCCACATAAAATAATTAGCTACCTGGTATGAATTTAGCTTAGCTCAGCAGTTAAGGCTAGACTCTTAAGTCTTGACTTGCACAGGGAGCAGCGAGTTGCTGCACTGTTCTGGGATTGGCAGAGAAAGAATGAACTGGCTCAGAGTTACATTTCCTCCTCAGATCCAAGTCACTCTTGGGAGTATGTAGACTACTTCATTCATACTGAATTCATGGAGCACTTACCCTGGACACCAGCCAGCAGCTCAGGCCAGCAAGTAGGACAATCAAATCAGTACCCAGTCCTGCAAACCTCAGACACTAAAAGACCATGAGTCAAGTCTCATAAAAATGAGATTTAAAAAAACAAACAAACCCTTTGGGATTTTGAGTCTTAGGTAATACTCAAATCATGTTTTTAGACTTTTCTCTTCAACTGTGGAGGCTAGAAACATTTTTTTTTAAAGAAGAACTGAAACATTCACCTAAACATCTTCTATCACCCCTCTTTTATCCCTTGCTTTCAGGTGGGTGTATTGGGCAAGCAGCCTATTTCAAGTCCACAAATCCAGACAGAGTTGCTATTTAGCAGGATGTGAGGGAACGTCATTTTTTGCAGAGCTAAATAAGAGTTATGAGAAACTAGCCCTTCTTTCTAAATTTGTAAAATGCTACATATTGTGCACTTATCCCCAAAAGCTGAGAAACCAAGAAGCCTTGAAATATATCAAGAAACACTTCAAAATATTTTGGACTAAGACTGTTTATTTCACAACTAGCATTTCTCACCCAATCTATGCCCCTGGTTGCTATCTAAGCTTCAAATGTGAACTATAGCAGCCTGAACAGCTTAGAGCTATAGAGACCGGCTGCAATATGTCAGCAGTACTTCGTTAGTTTGCATAGTAAAATCAGGATTTTGCTTCACAAATCCGTTTAAGTTGGAAGTGATGATGAAAATCTCCTGGGGGGGGTGGAAAGGGGGACTGCTTTGAACTACCACCAAGTCAAACTCTAATAATGATCTGGGCAAGAAGCAGTAATCTAAAAGGGGCTTGTAGGCAGGTCTTTTAGGCTAGGGACAGAAGTTACACAAACTGTTTTAAGTGATCAGAAACTGGTTTAAACTTGTAACAGAACAGAAACTCAGTGCACATAAACCAGTTTCAAAATGGCTGAAACTGGTTTAAGATAAACCTGGTTGCATGTAGTATCAGACTTAACTGATTTTGGTTAAACTGGTTTATGAAACTTCTGTCCCAGACTCCTTCCTGGTATAAGTTAAATCAGAGTCCCACAGCATCCCAGCATGCTTTCCAGCCCTGGGCTGGGCTGTGCTGTCTTCTCCAGAGAGCAGGGCTGACCCTGCTCCTCTGCTCTATAGCTGGAGCAGTGAGGGCTGGCTGACAAGGGGGTGGAGGGTGGCTACTCCAGCTGGGGATGCAGTCTAGTCTATAGGGGGGGGGGGGCTGCCCCACCTTCCCCTCCCCCCAGCAAACCCTGACTGGGGTCTGGGGCCAGGGAGGGGTTAACACCCCTTCACCTGCTCAAACTTACTGCTGGCTACAACTGTGGACTACAAATCTCAGAGGCACCTGGAAGCAGGAAGAGGAAATGATGAGCAACCCTGCAGAGTCCTGCTGCTGTAATTCTGGATTGTAAATCCCAGAAACCTTGGGGGAATCAGGAAGAGGAAGGGGACACATAGCCAGAGTGCCGTGTTCTAGCATCTCCCAGCTTCTGGCCTGAGCCACTGCAGTCATGTGGCTGCATTTCCTGAATGAAAGGTAAATGTCTGCTCACTTCTGTTTCAATGTAATTTGTGCAGCTTAGACTAACCTGCAAAGACTGAACAGATTGAGCCTCGCGCTTTTTGACTGTCTGTACCTATCTTTAAAGAAATAAATAAAACCAAATCCTTCTGCCCTGTGCTGGGTATGAAGAGGGGAACCCCTCTTGCTGTGGTCCCAGTATAGCAGAATGACCCCTGTTTGCAGCACACTGTTCCACTCACAGCCTGCTTCCTCCTTACTCTTCTGGAAGTTTTCCAAAGCTTCCTGTGGGATGCTCTTGCTTATCCCAATTTGCTGCAGATGGGCTCTCTCAACAGGGACATACCACCCTGTAACAGGGCACAAAAGAGCATCTTTTACATGCTTCTGAGACCAAATGTAGAAAAGCCACAAAGGCTTTTTTTTACCTGCATACTATAAGTACCTATGGTATGGCAAACAAGCACAAAAAAACCCACAGTAATATGGGATAAAAAGGACTTTATGGAAAAAAATGATGCAACGCAAGTGCAGAAAAAGGTCATAAAAATTTTCAGTCCATAAGACCAGATAAATATGAAGGATGGGTTAGAGACAGGCCTGTGAACTAAAAGCTTCAAGTTTTATTTCCAGTGCTACCACAAAGCTTCATTTTTTATGTAGAACAGGTTATTGAGAGCTGATTTGTGCAACCTTTTTTAGATATTGTTAAGCAAGTACTCACATAATTCAAGTGAGTCTCTAAGTCTTAGTTCCCACCTGCCAACATAAGGGGTTCACAAGCTGGTCTTTAACCTCTCTTTGGCTAACTTTCCTTTTCTGTAAAAAAGGGGATGTTTCTTAGAGCTTAGAGCTGTTGTGAGGCTCAGTTTATAAATGTTTGTAAAGTACTAAGAGATTCTGAGATGGAAAGAAACAAATGTGAAATATTATTATTCAGGTCACCAGAAACAATTTAACAAGCTTTCTGTCTCCATGGAGATTTTTAGAAGACAAGACAATCATGAAGTACAATGAATTTTTTTTGTAAATGATATTTTACTATTACCTCAACCTAGAAGTACCAATATCAAGGGGGATAGAATTGTTTTGTGATCACTGAGCAAAGATAAGAGAGTCTGGACTGAGTGTTTTCCTTGGTGGCCTACACATGTGAAATGCTGAATATGCTCAAGTATCCTGTTCATTTTTGTCTGCCTGTACTATTTTATTCTTTTTTAAATCTCACCATTGTTACTACTGAACATCACAAGTAGTTCTACCAATAGGGGCAGTGCTAAGACAGACCACTATCAGTATTTCATCTGTTATGTCTTTTATGTAGGTTAGGATGGAAACAGATATCACCAAAAATCTTTTTATGGCAGCATAAAAGCCAACCACAGAGACATCCATGCCTCTTGACATGCCACAAATACCCAAAATCTGTGGCTGCAGCAAAGGTGGTTTTAATTTGTGCTATTTAGCAGCAGGCATCTATTTTCTTTGTGGCTGGACAGCCTGGAGCTGCCCACACTCTCTGGCTGGCCCGGGCAGAGATCTCCAGGGGCATGTCTCTAAGCAGGGAAACCCTGGCTTCCCTGCTTGCAGACATGCCATGAGATGTTTGACGAGCGTTTCTGTATGAGGAGAAAGTCAAGCATGGAAATTCCTAGCGTAAGCAGCTCTGGGCCCCTCAAGCACCACTAGAATACCTTGCCCATTGAGTTTTGCCCAAGGAACAGAACACGTCAAAGCAAAATCAAAACCTTTTTAAAAAAAATATATTATGCTGCTAAGTAGGGTTGTGCGAAGCTTCAGTAGCTGATTTGATTCAGCAGAGATTCAGCCTGATTTGGTGGCTGAATCTCTGAATCCGAACAGAATCAGGAGACCTTTTAATCTCTTCAAATCGAATTGGAACCCTCCGAATCGATTCGGGGAGATTCAGAAAGATTAGATGATTCAGACATAGACACAGCTTTAAATGTTTTTTCTACATACCTCAAGGTACCACATGGCTCATGAATACTGACATGGTGGGGCGGATGGAGTGTCCCACAGGAGCATGGGAGGTTCCCCGAGTCGCTCAGCAGCAGGCCCAGAATCAGTGACTGGTACTTCCTGTGTCTGGGAGTGCAGGGGGGACTCCCAGCATGCTCGGTGGCAGACCCAGAAGTGGACCAGAAGTACTTCCAGTCCACTTCTGGGTTTGCCACCGAGCATGCGGGTGACCGCCCCCCACACTCCTGTGGGACGCTCCATCCACCCCATTCTTGCAGCTTTCATGAACCATGCCTGGTACCTTGAGGTATATACAAAAAACATTTAAAGCAGTGTCTATGGACGAATTGCTGATCACTGAATCAGCACTGAATCTTCAGATTTGGATTCGGCTGAATCGAATCAGGATAGTGATTTGAATCAATTAATCGAATCACTGTCCCCGATTAGGGCCAAATCTGAATCCGAATCAAATATGGCCCATTTCGCACACACCTACTGCTAAACTCAGTCCAAATCCTCTTGCTGACGTAGCCAAAGAATAATAACTGTCTTCTAAGGAAGTGGAACACAAGTTGTAACCCTGTGAGTCTTAATGCAGCAGAGTGCCCATCTCTATGGAATGCATTGTTGCACAAAAAAGAGTTGTGTCTAGCTGTACTGAAAGCTCCTATCACTGAGTTCCTCATAATTATGAAATACAGTTGTGTATTCCCATAACACTCCTGGAGAGTCTAGAGTGACTCTTGAATCATTCAAAAGTCACCCTTGTTTCATACAGGCGGATCAAAGGAACAGACAGCATACATGGATACATAGGAAGGCTGTGGCAGAAGTGAGCATTAGGATCATAGGAAAGTAGAACTAAAAGGGGCCTTACCAGGTCATCTGGTCCAGCCCCCTGCTCAAGGCAGGATCATCTCTGGCTAAGCCATCCCAACCAATTATTGGCTTTTGGAAATTTCCAGGAATGGAAACCTCATAGTTAGAAAGTTTCTCCTTATCTCCAACTTAAATTGCCTCTGCTGAAGTTAGAGATCATTACTCCTTGTGCTGCCCCCTACAGCCACAGAGGAAAATCCACCACCCTCTCTATAATCACTATTCAGTTATTTGAAAACTGTTATGAAATCCTGACCCCGTCCCTGCCCCATCTTCTCTTCAAATTAATCAACTTCAGTTGTTTCAGCCTTTCCTCATAAATCTTGCTTCCCAGGACCCTAGCTATTTTTATTGTTCTCCACTGGACTCTTTCCAATCTGCCCACATTTTTTTCTTGAAGTCTGGGGCCCAAAACTGGACACAGTACTTCAGCTGAGGCCTCACTAGTGTTGAATAGAGGGGAAGAATTACTTCCCTAGTATGCAAGCAAACTCCTGTCAATACAACCCAGTATACTGTTGATCATTTTTGCAATAAGAGTGCACTCTTGGCTTACATTCAGTTTATGGTCTACTGTAACCCGCAGGTCCTTTTCTGCAGCACTGCAGCCTAGTCAGTCATTCTCCAGTCTATATACATGCAGTCATTCTATCCCAAGTGCTAAACTTTGCACTTATCCTTGCTGAATTTCATCGATTGATTGTGGACCACTTCTCCAGTCTATTTAGGTCATTCTTAAACTCAAAAACTAAGCCCTTGCATCCTGAGGACTTCAGCAAGTATTCCATAATGGTCTAGTTTTTCAGAACATGTTAAGGCAACACACATATCTTCTCTTTCTACGTTCACTCTACACAACAGGATAAATATTTAGGGAGTAGATTTCAGTTTTCCTTCCTTTCAAGAGAATTGTCTCATCTCATTGGCTACTCCAAACCATGTGTTGTCTCTTTTTATTTTCCATCTGTGTATTTAGTCAGGACCAGCTTTTGTTTTCTTGCCATCAGGTACTTTACATACTCCGGGTCCCATATTCCTAACAAGCACTTACATTGAATGTGGTGATTACAATGTGGCATTGAACTCGGTAGCACAGTGCAGAAAACTAAGCAACAGTGTGCAACAGGAAATAAAACCTTTGCATGATAGGAATATTACTAAATACTGGAATGAAAATTAAAATATTCCCAAGGTATTGGAACCAAGATGCAAGAAGAATGTGTGAAGAAGCACTTTGTTGAGAAAACTAGCTCTTGATTAAAAGTGAGTGATTCTCAACTAGGGTGATGTGGCACCCTGGGGTACTGTGAGATCCTTCTAAGGATGTTCCAAGATGGTGTGCTATATTAGCACAGTTAGGTGTGCAAAGATCTACACAATTCAGAAAATCATCCTAGAGATTTCAAATAGGAATCCATAGCATCAACCACATTCTGGCCTATTTTGGTCTTTCTGACTTCTTTCTAACAGAAGAACTACTCTATTATTTTTCTGTAGACAAAAAAAGGACAAAAGAAAGCTAGGAGCTGGCATTTTGAGAAGGGTGCCTTGAAACTATTAAAGGGTGTCTTGAGTCTAAAAAGGTTGAGAACCACTGTTCTAAACACTCCTCAGTGTATTTTGTTAAGGTACCCCAACAAAATTAGCAATTGGATCCTCTACCACTATGATCACTCACAAGGTCCAAAAGAAAATGGTTTATTAAGTACCATGCTTCTTATTTTAACATGTAGTTTCTAGGAAAGCATTAGCTTAAAACAGTACAAAACCATTTAGGCTAGTCAGTCCAACAATCAATCTACCACTACCTACTTGAAACTAATACGGATGCTGCTAGCCATTCATTTAAGGCGTCTCTTGCTCTTTGACACACTTCCCACTGGTTACTAGGCAACCTCAACAGTACTGTAGCTCTCCAACATCAAGTGTAATGCATACATGTGCACGTGTGTCTTTAATGACCATCATGATCTAAAATAGAAATGTTCATTTCTATTTCAGTCAGGTAAGCAATGCTAAAGACTGTATGGGTCTTGCAAGTCAGAGTACATATGTGTTTGAAGACACACATACATGTATGCAGTAGACCAGGGTACACAAAATCGACAACTCAAATGTACTTAATGTCTGCTTTAATGAAATGATCACTGTCCCTTTTTAAAATAAAATGTCAGTTATTGGACTATGCAGCTCAACATTACAAGGCTGGAAGAGACCCTCTCACCATATGAAACAACCTAGTGAGAAAGCAGGGAGTATTTTTTCTAAAAATTCTAGATATTAATTTACAAATGTATTTTCCTGCAGTCACCAGCTCAGGTTATCAGCACAACAGATCTCATAAACAGAAAACCCTAAGGACTGGACAGTATTCGAGTAAAAACCTCAAAGAGAAAATCCAGAATGCTGGACGTGCTTGTTCGTCAGTAGGTGGCACTCTTCCCTCTGAGTCAGTGCAAATGCAGTGATGATATAGCCTTCCAACAAAGTGTTAAGAGTCATCATCTGTTATAGGTAATAGCTTTAGGTGAAATGTCAAAGATCCTGAGTGCTTATTGTTAAGGATCTCATTGCCTTCTAAGCGCAGGCATCTTTGCCCTCATGTTCTTGCCAAATTACAGTTTTGGGGCCTGTAAATTCTGCTTGCCAAAATTCCCTCTAGTTTCAGCAGGATATGACAATTTTCTTCATGTCCTGACTCTAATTTTGGTTTCTTTGGCATGGGATGAATGTAAGGATTATTCTAATGCAAAATTTTGTAAAACATTTTGGAATCTTCAAGTTATTATCCCATATATATGACGAATACATCTGGATGCTCTTTTTGGCAGATTTTGTGATTTGAACAAAACAACTAACTTTATCATAAAAACAGTCAAAGTACTAAAGTGGTGCAATGAAAGAGATACAAAGAGTGCTTCTTTATGTCCTAATGGAGTTTGTACCTCGTGACATGCGGCACTGTAAGAATGCTGTAGCACTGATGTTTCTTTCTAGATACCGGATCTAGAAGAACCTTGTCTGTTTTTCTAGATACCAGACTTTTAAGTTTAGTGTCTGAATATGTTACAAGATAATTAACAAGTGGTTAACTGTACTGTGGCTCTTTCTGTTGGCTCAGCCTAAAATAGAGAAGGATATTTTAATTTTAAATTTACAAAAAGGTTTGCACATGCTGCATGTAAGCAGGGTATCACACAAGGAGCAATTCCACTACTGTAAGCCAGAAGTTCACTGGACCTGAAAACATTTCTGAGATATCATCAGCTTTGCCAAATGAAAAACAGGAATCTGTAACTACGGGCATCAGTTTAAAATAAGCAGTAAGGAGAGATAGCAAGTTTAAAAGTTAAGAGATTCATCTCTGGATTCAAATTCTGGCCTAAACTATGAGTAAAAAACAGATTTAGTGAACTCCTTTTAATCCTCATTTATCAAAATCATCAATTGACCATGACAGTTTGGAATGATAAGCAAGAGCAATTATGAAGTATAAAAAGTGCAGGTGTTGCAGGAAAGGCTAGATTAAGGAAAGCAGAACACTGGGTGCAGGAAAGTATGGTCCTGCCATGACTCCACCTTCCAAATGCCTACCCTCTAAATACCATCCTGGGAGTGATAGAAGATGTGTACTCCACTGTTCAACATGTGTTCCTCTCCCTGGAGAGGCAAGAATGGCACTGGCCATCCCCCACAGCAAAACTATCTATATGGCAGAGTGAGTCACTGTGCTCTTCTCTTGCCACATGTTGCGACTTCCTTTGGAACCACAATGGTAGAACCTCCCAGAACAGAGTTTTGTCCTGTTAATATCCCATTGAGATGTATGGGCCAGACCCCTTTTAGCCAAACCTGAGCAAATCTGGGTCTGTTGGAAGACATTGCTGAATGGGTTAAGCTTAGATCACCTTTTTTAACTCTTCTTTGGAACCATGAGGGCTAAACACTAACATCTTCCAAAAAAAAGATAAAATCCTGCTTAAGTCATGTGATTCTAGAAGCTGTATATTAGATTTGGTGCAATCTATGATTTGATTTGACTCTGCTTTCAAGCTAGGATTGTGCATTTCCAGAGTAAATGAACAGAAGCAGAGTCTCTTCTACAAGGTGAGGTAAATAGTGCTCAAATACTTTGACAACAAGCACAGTAACAAGCACCTAACTATCTTATTGTATATATGTGCTCTCAAGTTCTGCTGCAGTGTTACCTGGCTTCTTTAAGCAGAGTATTTATTCTGCTAGAGCTGTAATAACATGCCTTTATTTTTTTTAAAGTAAGTGCTATGAAAGTTACTTTGCCCTACAGCTACAATAACCCGAAGAGATTTATACTTTTTTTTTCCTAGAGGACCACACTATTTGTGTGAAAGAGCCCTTAAAAAGACAGTCACCTTAAATTGCATAAACACAATTTTAGCTGAATTTTTAATGTGCTGTTGTTACAAGTAATATTGAGAATGACTCAAACAGAAAGCTTCAACAAATACATATTTTTTCTCTATTTCTGTTTATTTGTTTGCTTTGTGTTCTAAACAGTACTTTGTGCATCATCAGTTTCACTATTGAGTCAATTTGCATGGGTTTTCCATTCAGCAGCAGGGAAGAGGAAAAATTATTTTTGAGAACAGCAAAAGCATGTGATTTTGAAATAAAAAATACAGGTAAGGCACTAAGAAGAGCAGCATTTTTGCTACTTGAAACTACTTTTAACTCTTTTCCGTCTAAAATAGATTTCAGGTTGACAATGCCCCTTTCAGCTTTCTAAAGTCAAGAACAAAGGGAGATTTTTTAATAATTTTAAAATGGGGTTTAAATCTGTGACAGGGGGCCTCCTGGGGCCGAGCTCCGTGGCCCGCCCGCCTGTCACCATGACAGGGGGCCTACTCAGGGCTGAGCTCTTCATGGCCCGCCCAGCTGTCTCTGGGCAACAGCCTGCCTATCTCACCCGCCACGCCTTTGATGATAATCGATTCAATCCGGTGTCAATTAAGCGGGAGGCTACCCATTGTAATGCCCCGATGCCAGGGGGCGCTCTGCGGCTCCAACCTCCCCTAATACCGCAGCCCAAGCCTCGCAGATGGCATCTTGGTGTTCCTATACTCACCGGCCCCACACTGGGCCCCAGAATCATCCATACAGGACCCCTCTCTATGATCCTCTCCACTCAGGCGGCCTCTCCGCCTTCATCGGGGCTACCTCGCCCCCCCCGAAGCCAGTTTCCCCTCTCGGGTGTGGTTCCCCCAGAACATTCGGCCTCTTGCCCTGGCCCACCTCAAGGCCAGTTGGGACCCCAGGCCCCCGGCTCTTGGGTGTCCCTCGCGGTGGGCCCCCGGCCCTTTTGACTCTCATAGCCCTGGCCCCAGCCTGGGCCAGTTGAGGGTACTCTCCCCTTCAGGCTGGGTCTCTCTAGCCCCTCACTCGCATCCTCGGGCCTCACCGTGCCACTACTCCCTTTCTCCTAGGGGCAATCACAGCACCACGCCCTGTACTCCATCACGCTCTTGGGGTCCGCCCTCTCTGGGCCCCTAACAACACTGGCCCTCTGGGCCCCCCAACAAACACAAGGGTAACCCACCCAGTGGTGGTGGGAGCTAGGGGTTAAAGCGCCCCGACCCGCCTTTCACCGGGGTGATAACTGGCCTGACATTTCCTGGGGGCTCCCGCGCCACAGAGCCCCACTAGGCCACCCACTCCCGGCAGGGTGCAGTTTCAGGTCATGCCCAGGACCAGGAGCCTCCTTACCAACCCCCTGCAGCTCCCCCTTACCTCCGGGTCATTCACAGCAGCCCTACGGCCAGGCGATGTTGCTGCCTGGCTCCTGCAGCCAAACTGCTCTGTTTATATAGGCAGCCCATGCCTCAAAATGGCTGCCCTAATCAGGCACCTGGAGGCTGCCAGTTCCAGGCCCTTAAAGTGGCAGACACACACAGTGCACTGCCACAAAATCCATTTTAACTGCTGGGAGATGGGTTTTGAACCCATCTCAACTATTCTGTCTCTTTGTATCCCCTCCCACTAATACATTACTTACAAAGTTTTTTTCCTCTTCCTAACTGTTTTCTAAACTTGCTAAAGTTTTGAAATACGAAGCATCTATTGGTATGTAAATCTCCTCACTATCTGCATGGGGCTATCTCAGGCCTTCATCCTACCCATATTTAATTTTAACACTCAGCAGTCTTACTGATTCCAGTGAAACAGCTTATCTGGAGACACTGTGGAATCTCCATTTTTGGAAGTTTTCAAAGAGCAGGTTAGACAAACATTTGGACGAAATGGTTTAGAAAGGGATGATCCTGCCTTGAGCAAGGGGTTGAACTAGACCTCCTGAGGTCCCTTCCAGGCCTCTTTTTCTATGATTCTAAATCCTGCATTGACAGAGATTCAGCAATTAAACAGAAATAAACCCTTGATTCCTGTTCAAGGGCTCTTTGCATTTTTAAATTAATGCACTGGAATGTCATGCTGTCTTTTCCCCCTAAATTTCTCTGAAGGCATGCTAATTTTTTTTTAATTTAATAAAAGCAAAGATAGATGAATCCGGCAAATGTACCACTACTCAGAAAGAAGTGACATTAAATATATAGGCCACCATCAGGCAACAATTACAATAATGTGATAGCATTACTATGTCAGTCTGCTATTAGCATGGAAGATAAGTAAGAGGAATGGCATGGTGATAAATGCAAAAACCTGTCTAGTGAAGCCTTTGAGGAAAATGTGATTAAGAACACTGGGTAAATCACCATATTTCTTACATGACTTCTGGCAAATTAGACCTGCTGTTTCTGTTGGCACTGTACTAAAATGTGGGGTTCTTAAGGAAACAAAGCCATCACTGTTAGAAGGCATTTATTTTTTTTCAGTTAATGTTTTGTGCCATAGAAGAAAGAGTTTGCATTTCTAAATGTGGTCATCTAAATCTGTTATTTGGCCCATAAACACCTCATTAATCATTAAACATATCTGCATGCTAATTTCATAATTAAAACATATTGTTTGGATGTCCTCTTAAGAGGTCCACATTTGGAAATTGTGTCCCCATTCATAATAATAACCAAAAATTCTCTCATCCATTCTACTCAATGTGCAAACCACTGTAAGGAAGATCTGAGCACATTTTGACTAAAATTAGCTCACAGGTCTTTGAAACTTTGCTGAGTTGTTTCAAGGGTCAGGGGAGAGGGAAGGTGTCTGCCTTATTGGTTAAGACTCAGGAATGATAATCCTTGCAAGTTCAACTGATTTTAGAATTACTCTAACATCTCCTTAAATCAAAAGCTGTAATATGATTTAATGGGTTAATGTGCTTCATTTTCACCTTTGGAAATATGGATTCATTTCCTGCTTAAATCACAAATGAAAATAAATGTGATTTTCTCCTAATGCTTTTCCACCCCACAAAATTTCCCCCTCAGTTTGAGAAGATTAGCAGTCTCTGCTCAGAAGAGATCAGTGCATGAAACTGCTGGAGTAATGCCTATTAGAACAGAAATAAAATGGTACAAGTGAGGAAACTTGCACAATTCACATTGTAACTAGTAAAATTGATCAGTGTTTTCACCATGAAAATTGATTTTCAGGTGATAATGTTTAGGACTAGATACCTGATCCTTAAAAATGTGATCTATCCAGACAGCATGTACCTCAAGTAAAATGCCATTTTTCAGCAGTTCCCATTCCTTGTTAAATTTTAAAGGATTCACTCAAACTGTAACAGTTTCGCTGTTAATAATTTGCACTATTTTTCATACCAACTGGGAAACTGGAAAAAATAACCCAGTTTATCACCTTCCATTCGTCAGACTTTAATTTATGTTTGTTTTGTGCTTTTTAAACACAGAATTTTACACACGCACACACACACATATATGCAGCCCCCCCACAACCAGAAGATACCCTCAATTGTACACTAGTGTTATAAATGTTATTAAAATAGCACCAGAAATACTATTTGACAATGTACTGTGGAATGTACATGTTGTGTGAAGGTCCAAATTCTTATATTTCGCTAAAAAAAGAAAGGTGAAAACAACTATTTAGATTACTTTTGGTTGGGTTCTCAGATGAGCCTGGCAAAACACAAAACAAAAAATCAACCCAACCAACTATAATGCTGCAGTGCTGTTATTTTCAAGGCTTCTCTATAATTAAGTTTCCCAACTAAGAACATATGGAGAACCACCTACTAGAGTGTAAAAGTCAAAGTGAAAAAAATACAGGAACTCCAATTTTGGTGTTCATGAAAAGTGAAAGGAAAAGCTGTGACTATCTCTTGGTGCTGTTTCATCTTCCACATATAATCCTGCTAATACATGCCATCACTGGAGCCCACCTTCTTCTACAGATTAACTATTTTCTGGCGAACAAGTCCATTTGCACGTCAGTTCATCTGCCTTAGTAGGGCTGGAAGGGACCTTATGAGGTCATCGACTCTAACCCCCTACTCAGGGCAGGATTATCCTTGATTAAACCATCCCAATCAAATGTCTGTCTAACCTGCTCTTGAAAAGATTCAGTGATGGAGATTCCACAACTTCTCTAGGTATGCTGTTCCAATGCTTGGCCACCCTCATGCTGAGATGCATGGATGTATTACATATGGATATATTATGGATGGATGGATTTCAGCGTAAGCCACTGCAAGACACAGAAGGCACTTATACATGTACATTGAGGCTGCTCCAATGCATTGTAATTACAATGCATTGGAGCAGACTCAATTAATTGAGCCTGCCAGAACGTGGTAATTACAGCGCTCCAGCAGACTCCAGCATCACATGTATTAGTGTTCCCAGACTGAAAAATGGTGGTGGGGGCACTTTTAGTAAAGCTTGTTCAACTAGTGCCTCTGCCACTATTTTTCAGCATGGGGGCACTGATACACGTAATGCTCCAGGCACTTTAATTAGAAGGGCTCCCCGCCACCTCCCAGAACATGTGTATAAATGCCCGAAGTACTCCACTGAGCCCATAATACACAACACTCCTATTTGCTAAGTGATTTATGTAAGGTGGAGCATAAGTCAACATCCTACTGTGTACCACCTCAGACCTATCTTTGTCATGTAAGGGAGGCCATCTTATTCTATTTCTTTTCATATTAAGCTCTTCCTCAAGTTGAGAGTTATGTAATTCCTCAATCTGCTGTGGAACACAATCATATGACTCCTGTGTACCTGCCAACTAATTTTAAAGCACAATATAGAAATTATGTCCAGGCAGGTATTACCATGGAATTCCTCTATCTGTTCATGAAACAATCACTGATCTTGCTTCCTTCCATCCTTCGTACACTTTTAAGACTATGCATAAATCAGCTAAAAATCAGGTGTTAGATGATGGGCTTCTCTCTACTACAGATCCCCATGACTGCAAGTTGTAACACCAAAATATTAAAATATAATCTAAATCATACAGTTCCCATTGAATATTTGTAATAGCCACCCTTCCTGTCACAAAAGAAACATGGGCTGTTAAAAGGACCTGCTTAAATACCCACCGTGAACAACCTCACCATGGTTCCACCCAAGCAGCAAATCAAGGACCTGCTGAAAGGGGATGGGTTGGATGCTGAGCTAGAAGTGGAAGGAAGGTGTTACAGCTAAGTGAGCTGCAGCCCACAGAAGGCCTATACTCAGATGAAGCCTGCGGTCCCTGCCCCCTCCCAGGTGCAGCTTCAGCCCCAGCCTCCACTCAGACGGAGCCCCCGGCTCCTTGTGAAGGCTGCCTAGCAAGACTGCAGGCAGCTGGATCTGGGAGCACTGATACTCCATTAGGGACTGGACTCTTACTTTCAGGCTCTCCATTCGATGGCTCATGACAGAGTGGCGGAACAAGGAACCGCCACAAAGTCCAGCCTGGGGTTGCCTGGACAATGGTTGTCTCCAGCCCAAAGACGTGCAGCACCACGGTTACTGCTCCCCAGAGCTGCACAACCGCTTTGCACCTCTTGCATCAATGGAGCCAGCCATTCTGCTGGCTCCAGCATGTGAGGACGCAGGGCTGCCTGCACCTGCTCCTAGAAGAAGGCACAGAATTATCATGGTGGGTGACTCCCTCCTTCGGGGGACTGAGGGGGCAATCTCTCGTCCTGACCCCCTGGGCTGTGAGGTCTGCTGCCTGCCTGGAGCTCGTGTCCGGGATGTGACAGAGAGGATCCCCAAACTGATCCATCCGGGCAACGACCATCCCATGCTCCTCATCCATGTGGGCACCAATGACCCAGCATGGAGAAGTCCAGGCTGGGTCATGCATGACTACAGGGCTCTGGGAACTGGGCTCAAAGGTCTGGGGGCACAGACAGTTTTCTCTTCAATCCCCCCTGTCTCAGGACATGGGCTCCAGAGGGATAGGTGCATCGGCGAGGTGAATAGGAGACTCTGAGAATGGTGCCATCGTGAGGGGTTTGGCTTCCTCGACCACAGCCCACACTTCAGAGACAGTGGACTGTTGGGAAGGGATGGCCTCCACCTCACCTGGAAAGGGAAGAAGCTCTTCTCGGTCAGAATGGGTGACCTTCTTGACAGGGCTTTAAACTAAGACTGTTGGGGGACGGGCGGTCTACTAACAGTTCTAGTCCAGGTCATGCCAGCTGCACTATCAATAACCTGGGCAGCCTAAGGGATCCTGCTCTGGTCACAGCCCAAGGAAATCTCCCTCTTAACCCCTCAGGGAAGCACTGCGTTTCACATGGTAGACTTAACTGCCTGTACACAAATGCCAGGAGCTTGGGAAACAAGCATGAGGAACTGGCCATTCTCCTATGTGATAACGACTACAACCTTGTAGAAATTACAGAGACCTGGTGGGACTCCACCTATGATTGGTCAGCGGCAGTACAGGGTTACACCTTGTATAGGAGAGACCATGTGGGGAAGAGGGGTGGGGGTGTTGCTCTCTACGTCAAAGATGCAGATTGAGTTTCCAAACCAGGAAGGGCATCTTGAGACCCTCTGGGTCAAGATATGAGGAGAACATGGGGAGGGTGACTTACTTGTAGGAATCTACTATAGACCGCCCTCAACCAAGAGGAAGACCTAGATTGGGAATTCAGTAGGGAACTGGTTGAAGCCGCGCGCTCCCGATGCTTGATCATCATGGGGACTTCAACTTCCCTGACATCTTTTGGGATGAGCACACAGCCAAATCTGACAGGTCGTGTAGCCTTCTCATGTGCATCGATGACCTCTACCTAACCCAGGAGGTCTATGGGCTGACTAGGTGAGAGGCATTGCTGGATCTGGTCCCTGGCCAAGGGAAGGACCTGGTGAGCGATCTGCAGATCAAGGGGAAGCTTGGTGACAGCAGCCATAAATTGGTCACCTTCTTAGTTCACCAAAGAGCAGGCAAACCCCTCAGTAAAACAGAAGTCCTTAACTTTGGGAAGGTCGCCTTCTGCAAACACAGAGAATTGGTCAGTCAGGCAATCAGAGGCCATACCCCCTGCCCCCCTCCCCAAAGATAAGTGAGTACATGAGGAATGGTCATCGCTCAAAAACATAATCCTTGAAGCACAGGGCAAAGCCATCCCGTCTCACAAGAAATGCAGTCAATGGGCAAGGAAGACCTCATGGCTGAATAAGGAACTGTTGGACCTCATTACGCTCAAAAGAGTAGCCTACACCAGCTGGAAAACAAGAAGCATTACCAAAGAGGATTACTCTGCACTCGCCCACTCTTGCAGAGAGCAGAAAGCCAAGGCACAAACCAAACTTAGGCTAGTTACGGGGATCAAGGACAACAAAAAGTCCTTCTTCAGATATGTGGGAAGTAGAAAAAAGAACAAGGATAGTATTGGGCCCCAGAGAGATCCAACAAAGCAACTGACATCAGATGCCCAAGAAAACGCCAATCTCCTAAATGACCTTTTTTGCATCAGATTTCACCCTCCCAGGAGGATCACACTGCCAGGAATGGCACTAACCAATTTGGGAGTGGGCAACGGCCCCAAAATCAATGTGAATCAGGTGAGGGAACACCTTGAGAAACTGGACATTCACAAGTCTGCAGGCCGAGACGGAATGCACCCAAGAATCTTGAAAGAGCTGGCAGACATCATTGCATCCCCCTTGGCAGGGATATTTGAAAAATCGTGGCACTCAGGAGAGGTCCTGGATGACTGGAAAAGAGCCAACGTGGCCCCTATCTACAAGAAAGGGAGGAGGGATGATGACCCAGAGAACTATAGATCAATCAGTCTGATGTCCGTCCCTGGAAAAATCCTGGAGAAAATTGTCAAGGGATCTATCAACACCAGACTAATAGAAGGAAAACTTCTGAATGCCAGCCAACATGGCTTTATGACTGGCAGGTCTTGTCTGACCAACCTCATCTCCTTCTATGACCATGTAACTTTGCCCTGGACAAGGGAGATGATGTGGATGTTATATATCTGGAATTCAAGAAGATCTTTGACCTAGTTCCCCATGATGTCCTCATGGTTAAGCTGGGGAACTGTGGTCTTGATCATCATACACTCTGATGGCTAGGCAACTGGCTACAGGGTCGGACCCAAAGAGTACTAGTTGAAGGGAGCAAATCAACATGGTGCAGGGTTACCAGTGGAGTCCCTCAGGGCTTGGTACTCAGGCCAGTACTCTTCAACATTTTCATCAATGATCTAGATTCAGGAGTCAGATATGAACTGGCCAAGTTCATGGACAATACCAAAGTATGGGGGAGGGCAGTCACACCGCAAGACAGGCAGGGAATATAGGCTGACTTGGACACACTCTCAAGGTGGGCTGACCAAAACTGGATGCTCTTCAATGCAGAGAAGTGCAATGTGCTGCACCTCAGTAGGAAGAACCCCCAGGATACTTACAGGTTTGACAGTGCTACACTTGCTAGCACCATGACCAAAAGGGACTTGGGGGTCTTGATTGACCACAAGATGAATATGAGCCACCAATGTGATGCTGTGGTGGGCCAAGCTAGCTAAACTCTGGCATGCATCCACCAATGCATCTCAAGCAAAACCAGAGAAGTCATCCTCCTGCTTTACTCGGCCCTGGTGAGACCTCAGCTGGAGTACTGCATCCAGTATTGGGCCCCTCACTTCAGGAAGGATGTGGAGAAGCTTGAGAGAGTCCAGAGGAGAGCCACTCAAAGGCTGCACAAGGAGAAGCTGAGGGCCTTGGGACTCTTCAGTCTGGAGAAGAGAAGGCTCAGGGGGGACTTGGTGGCAGCCTACAACTTCATAAGGGGGGGTACATCAGGACCTGGGAGAACACTTGTTCGTCACAGCTCCCCAAGGGATTACAAGGTCTAACAGCCATAAACTCCAGGAAGGCCAATTTAGACTAGACGTAAGAAAAAATTTCTTTACAGTGCGTGTATCCAGGGTCTGGAACAAACTCCCCCCAGAGGTGGTGTAAGCACCTACTCTGGACTCCTTCAAAAAGCAGCTGGATTTATTTCATGTTGGGGGTCACTTGATCCTAGCTGACTTCCCGTGGGGGGGTGGAGGGAGTGGGCCGGACTCGATGATCTCATGAGGTCCCTTCCATCCCCTAATATCTATGACATCTATGTCTATGAAATCAAGTTGTGATATACGCATATATACATATACACACAGAAAAACACACACATACATACATATGTACTTTGGGTCATCTACAAGTTGCGAACCTACCCTGCCTTCTACTTACCTATTGCTGGCCAGCTACCTCTGAACTCCTTTAAAAACAAGGAGAAACGTCATTAAAGGTCATTGTACCACTTGTCAGTTCTTAGTGATGATTCCATGTTGAAAACTACAGTCTAAAATTTCAGTTGCCTAATAAATTAAGTGCATGCTTATAGCCTACAAGGCATAGATGATTCTGTCCTCTTAGGATTCAAGCATATTAGAAATGGCTAATAAATTACTATGCTGACCTCCAAATAAGGACCTTGAGTAAATAGTATCCATGCAGTTATATGAGGGAGGAAGACAAGCTGCAGGGAACTTGTATTTAAACTAACCAAGTTAAATACAGCTGTTTTCACAGCTGATTAAAAGTTTCAGTTTAACTGGTACTGAGGGACTCAGTGCTAGGGTGCAGGGCTGCTAATGAAGTGCTAGCTTGTCTGATATGACAGATACACAGGAACCCAGGGCATTTTGCTTTCCTAGACTATACAGTAGCCATTATAAAAACTGCAGCATTTCTGAAAATATGCAGATCATAAAGCATCACAGTATCAAGCAACCATAGCTAACATGTGTATGACAGATCATTCAACTGTGGTGAAGAGACGCATAATGAAACAGATCAAGAATTCTGCATTTTAATGTGATGGTTCCAAGGGAAGAGAGTAATTCCCTAAACACAGACTTCTTACAGGAATATTTTACTGTTAGGATTCTTCAGTGTGAATGGCAAAATGCAGGCAGCATGTTTCTAACTGCTCTGACCCCACTGCAGACAATATATTGAACGCAATGCACCCGATTACAAAATCATCATCATTAAGCTTCAATTCACTAGGACACATTTATGTTACAAAGGACATATTTTTATTTTGATGAGCACTCATTATTTCTAATAATGTAAAATTTAAAAACATTTCTGAATTGACCACGTTCATATTTACCTAGGAACATATTTGTCCCCAACTCACAAGTCTTCCATTTTAATGATTTGAGAACAAAGACAATGAATAACAGAGGGAAAAAGGTCTTTTGTATATTTGTAACTTGGTAGGAGCTACAGCAAGTAGAACAGGTGGGACCTGATACTGTTCCAACTGACACCAAAAGTAAAATTCATTTGTACTTCAGTGGGAATTGGGGAGGAGCCATTCTGTAAATTTAATGGTCAAAGTACTGCATCCATGTAAATGCTTCAAAATTGAAAAGTAACTATTTTACACAACAGTTCATTGTTATCTGTATTTTTTTTTTTTTTTTTTTTTTTTTTTTTTTTTTTTTTTTACACATGAGCTCCCTGATATATTTGTAATATGCCAACAAATCCCCCCAAAGTCTTCTCTTTTCTAGGCTGAACAGTCCCATATCTGTCAGGTTTTCCTCGTATGACTTGCTCTTCAGGCCTCTAATCATATGTGTGGCTCTTCTCTGGACTCTCTCAAGCTTCTCCACATCCTTCTTCAAGTGTGGAACCCAGAACTGGATGCAGTACTCCAGCTGTGGCCTCACCAATGCTGAGTAGAGTGGGAGAAAAACTTCCTTAGTTTTGCTTGAGATCCATCGGTTGATACATGCCAGAGTATTGTTTGCTCTGCTAACCTGAGCATCACACTGATGGCTCATATTCATTTTATGGTCAGTTAGGACCCCCAGGTCCCTTTCGGACATGGTGCTAGCTAGCGTAAGTTTGTTGTGGATTTTTCCTCCCCAGATGAAGCACTTCACACTTCTCAGTGTTGAACAGTATCTGGTTCTGGTCCGCCTGGATCGTCAGCCTACCCTGATGTGTGGCTGCACTTCCCCACAGCTTAGTGTCATTGGTGAACTTTGCCAGTGAGCTTTTCACCCCCACATCCAGATCACTGATGAAGACGTTGAAAAGCACTAGTCCAAGTACTGAACCCTGGGGGACCCCACTACCTTCTGCCAGGTTAACACATATCCGTCTATTAGTACTCTCTGGGTTCAACCCCACAGCCAGTTTCCTACACATCTGACTGTTGAATTGTTTTACCTAGTGTTGTTTTACTCTAGTTTTACCTAGAGTGCCTCATGGGACATCAACTCAAAGGCCTTCCTAAAGCCCAAGTCGACCTCATCTCTCTTATCCAGGTGGTGAGTAACCTGGTTGTAGAAGGAGATAAGGTTAGTTAGACATGACCTACCCATGATAAAACTGTGCTGGCTGTCACTCAGAATTTTGCTTTCTACTAGCTTATTGCATATGGACACCTTGAGAAATTTTTCGAGGATTTTTCCTGGAACTGAGGTCAAGCTGATCGACCTGTAGTTCTTCAAGTCCTCTCCCCTCCCCTTCTTGAAGATGGGCACAACATTGGCCCTCTTCCAGTCTTCTGAGACCTCTCCTGAGTACCATGAATTCTCAGAGGTTCGCCAGCAGTCCTGCAATGACTTCGGCTAGAGTTCATCCAGTCCTGCTGACTTATAGATAGCCAGCCTCTCTAGCCATTCTTTCATCAGCTTTACACTGACTGTTGGTAGATGATCATCCCTACTGTGACAATTCTGTGTCATATTTGCATTCAGCAGGCTATCACTCTTAGACTGGTGGAATACAGATGCAAAGTACTCGTTCAGGAGTTCAGTTTTCTCCTTGGTGTCTGTGATCAGATGTCCAGATGCATTGAGCAGCGGTCCCATGTTTCTACTGGTTTTCCTCCTGTTACCTACGTACCTATGGCAGGACTTCTTATTGACCTTCAGTTTGGTTGCTAGCTTGAATTCAGTCACTGCCTTTGCTTTTCTAGTCTGCCCCCTACAAATGTGGGCCAAACTTATGTGGGGCTTATTCCTAGCTTCCATCATTGGTAAGCCTGCCTTTTCTTTTTTAGACGATCTGCAACTTCCCTATTGAGCCAACATGGCCTCCCAGCCCCTGTGCCACCTTTGTGTGTACAGGTATGCACAACTTCTGTGCACCGAGGATCGTGTCCTTGAAGAACAACCACTCTTCATCCGCACACTTTCCCTACAGTCTGTAACCTCATATAGCATTACTCACTAAAGTCCTTAGCTTATTGAAATCAGCTTTTTTAAAGTCAAGGATTTGTACCTTACTGACAGATTTCTCAGCCTTATGATAGACAGTGAAAGCGATAGTGTTGTGGTCACTGTCACCTAGGTTACTGTAACAGGGGGCCGGCTCAGAGCTGATCTCACTGTGGCCTGTCCACCTGTTTCTGGGCTAACCACCCAACTTCTCGCCTGCCATGCCTTGTTGTTAATTAGTTCATTGATGTAATTAAGCGGGAGGCTGCCCATTTCCTGCCCCGATACCAGGGGGTGCTATCTGCGACTCTGTTCCTCCCCTACACCGCAGCCCAAGTCTTGTTGATGGCATCTAGATGTTATCGTCATCACTGGCCCCCACACTGGGCCCCAGAATCCTACTAATTGAAACCCACCTGGATTCCTCTTCTCAGGCGATCTCATCCGCCTTCACACTCGGCAGCATAGCTCCCTGAACCGCTTCTGCTTTGGGTGTGATCCCCCCAGGACCTTTGGATCACTAGCCCTGGCCCACCTCCAGGCCAGTCGGAACCCCAGGCACACAGCTCTTGGGCATTCCTCACGGTGGGCTCCTGGCCCTTTGACCTTTCCGGTCCTGGCCCCAGCATTGACCTGTCAAGGGAAGTCCAGACAGGTGCGAGTCTATGGCCTTTTCTCTCTCTCTGGGGTTCCACCCTCCAGGCCCTCCAAACAAGGGGTAACCCAGCCGGTGGTGGGGGCTAGGGGTTAAGGTGCCTCAACCCACCTTTCTCCAGGGTGGTAACTGACCTGGCACTTCCTGGGGGCTCCTGCACCACTGAGAGCCCAACCAGGCCACCCACTCCTGGCAGGGTGCAGTTTTAGGTTGTACCCAGGACCAGGAGCCTCCTTATCATCCCCTACAGCTCCTCCCTTACCTCCAGATGATACCAGCAGCCCTCTGGCCAGGCAATGTTGTTTCCTGGCCTCCAGCAGCAAAACTACCCTGTTTATATGGGCAGCCCCAGATTCAAAATGGCTGCCCTCATCAGGCACCTGGCAGCTGCCAGCGACAGGCCCTTAAAGTGGCAGGCACCAACAGTGCCCTGCCACAGTTACCCTCTATGGTCAGATCACTCACCAGGTTGTCCCCCTTGGCCAAAACTAAATTTGGAAGTGGATTTCCTCTGGTTGGCACATACAATTCCTGAGATATGTAGAGCTCATTGATACAAATCAGGAATCTATGCGACTGGTTAGATCTGGCCACCTGTTCTTCCCAGGAGATGTCTAGGTAGTTAAAGTTGCCCACAACAACCATATCCCATGCTCTTGCAGCCTCTTCCAGTTCTCTGGAGAATTCCAGATCTAGCTCCTCATCTTGATTCGAAGGTCTGTAACATATTCCTACACTTAGATCCCTTTCACCGCATTTCCCCTGTATCTTGACCCAGAGGGTCCTAAGTTACCCTTCCTTAGTACCATTTTCAGCTTCCAAGGAGGTGTACTGCTCCTTTACACATAGAGCCACACTTCCACCCTTTTGCCCTATGTGATCCTGCCTATTCAGGGTGTAGCCCTCTATAGCTATGGTCCAATAATGGATAGAGTCCCACCAGGTCTCTGTTACCCCTATGATATTGTAGTCCCTGCTGGAAAGCAGGAAGACCAGTTCTTCCTGTTTGTTCCCCATAATCCTGGCATTTGTATACAGGCATTTGAGCCCTCTACTGGAGGTCCTCGGTTTCCCAAACATGTTGAGGGAACTCCATTCCCTTAGCTTGTGCTGTAGTGTCCTTCCTGTAAACTCCTCTTGTAATGGTTGTTTGTTGACCCCGTGATTGCTCTACTCATTGTCCTCCTGTCCCCCTGAGATTTAAGTTTAAAGCCCTGTCCAGGAGGTCCGCCATCCTGGCCAAGAAAAGAGCCTTCCCATTTGGCATGAGGTGGATACTATACCTTCCCGGAAGACCTCTGTCTGTGAAGTGCATGCTGTGGTCAAGAAAGCTGAAACCCTCTTGGCAGCACTATTCCCAGAGCCTTCCATTCACCTCTTCGATATATCTGTCTTTCCTAGGCCCACGGCCCACAACTGGGAGGATGGAAGGGAAAACTGCCTGTGCCCTCAACCTCTTAAGCCCAGTCCTCAGAGCTTTGTGGTCAACTCATGACCTGGCCAGGATTGCTCCGAGCCATGTCATTCATGCCCATATGGATGAGGAGCATGGGGTAGTGGTCGGAGGGCTGGCCGAGTTTAGGAAGTCTCTCTGCCATGTCCCAGACATGGCCCCTAGGAAGTATCAGGCCTCACAAATAAGCTTGTCGTTTTTCAAATTGCTCCAGGTAGATAACAGAGATGTTGTATAATCTAAGAAATCTATAAGAGTTTTATATATAAATTCATTATTCTGGATTACTGAAGGAAATTATTTATAGATTCATAGATGTTAGGGTCGGAAGGGACCTCAATAGATCATCGAGTCCGACCCCCTGCATAAGCAGGAAAGAGTGCTGGGTCTAGATGACCCCAGCTAGATGCTCATCTAACCCCTCTTGAAGACCCCCAGGGTAGGGGAGAGCACCACCTCCCTTGGGAGCCCGTTCTATTATGAAGACTCCATTCAAGTCTGTATTTAACAACCATTACAAGAGGAGTTTACAGGAAGGACACTACAGCACAAGCTATTTCATAATAGAATATATACATATACATATCTATTTCATAATAGAAACCACAACCATGCACTATATCAATGGTGCTCAACCTTTTCACCCTGCAGGCTGGATGGACACTGCTCAGTCTGTCTGCAGGGTGGATCTGACTAGTGGTCCTGATCCAGTGACCAGGGCAGGCGCAATGGGCAACATCTGGCCACATGGAGGGGGAAGTGGGTAGCCCAGTCCCAACCTAGCACCCCAAGGGAAAGGGAACATGGTTTAGTCCCACAGGGTGAAAGGGGTGTATGGCCCATCCTCAATCCAGGTTTGTGGGGGGAAGGGTGTGTGGCTTAGACTTGCAACAGAAAGGGAAGGGAGCATGGCCGAGTCCCAAACCAGCCCCACAGCAGGGAGAAGGTGGCATGGCCCAGGGCCAACCCAGTCCCATGGGCCTGGCCCCACGGGTGGTAGAGGGGGTATGGCCTTACCCCAACCTATCCCCAATTCAGATGTGGAAGGAGGGGGCCTGGCTTGGCCTTGCAGGGGTGCGGTCAGGCTCTGACCAGCCATGTAGGGCTTGGAGTTTAATAATTTGGTAGGATGGGGGGAGAGTGGCCACATTAATGTCCACTGCTCTCCTGGCAACAAATTTCGCAACCCAGGGGAGCTGTATTAGACCCGCGGGCCAGAAGTTAAGTATACCTGGTAGGCTGATCTAGAAGAAAATTCATTCTTTTACTTTATTTGGCATCCTTCTTTATCTTGCCTACTATAGTAACAACACAAGGGGCATGTCCAGATGAGTGCGGGCACTTGTTTCCCAGGGACAAATAGCAGCGGTGCGCCTTGTGCTGCAGTATGCTACTGCTACTTGTCCCAGGGAATGCCCATTCCATGTGCATACTGGCATATGGCAGGTTATCCTGGGTAGGGTTGGAGAGGGTGAAGCCAGAAACTGTGCTGGCTCTAGCAGCCTTACCTAGGGATCCTGGGAGCCTCCTGGGGCTACAGCTGCAGCAGAAAGCCTGGCCAGCAGCCAAAGCCTGGCTCTGGCTGGCCAGGCTCTGGTTCTGGGTGGTGTGTGCTGCCCACAAGTGAACCACCCTGCTTATTTTTGGTGTGGGTTTTTTTGACCCTGGGATTTCCAAAAGGAGTGCAGACATGCAGTATGTAGCACCGCAGACCCATTTGCGGTGCCACATACTACACATGCAGCTGCGGTGCCACATACCATACATTTGCACCCTGTGACCCTTTTCTCTGCATGCCATGCAAATCTTGTACGGGCAAGCAACTGCCAAATGCCCCTCCTCCTTGTACCTCAATCATAATTTTGGCTGTCCATAGTAAATCACCAGTCCTTTGTGGGGCCAAGGCAATTCCCAGAGGCAGGTGTCATATCTCACCTGCCCCTACTGAGTCTGTTTAGCATAATACCCAGGTTCTCTAGGCCCCAGTTCATACCCCATCCAGGTCTTGTACCTTGTCTATGTTCTCCCTGCATACCAGCAGTCATCTGGACATGGCCAAAAAATGTAGTTCTCTCTATGTCTGTTTGTATGGAGAAAGAGACCTGCTGAGATCCTAAGTTTTCATAATCAGCACTAGCATTATGTTCCACTGCTCGCTCAGAGTCCATACTGGACTCTGGAAGTGGAGAGCATCTGTAGTAAAGATCGCACTAAAGCCACCAATGTAGGAGCAGAGGCAAAGGCCAGGGTTGAAACTGCAGAGGGTTTTACTCTCTGATACCGAAATTCTATGCTGGGAGTTTTATCACTTACCACACAAGTCTTTCCTGACATCTAGGAAAAAGGTTAGTGGATCATCCTATTAGGACCAGACTATAAAGAAGTGGAAAAGAACAGGGTTGGACTAATGGGGTATATCTTCACTCTTCTTCAGCTGCCAGCAGGGGGCCTTTATTTTCTGTCCCTGGGGTAGTAGAGAATGGTAAGGAAAGGATTGTGGTGGCCAGAACAAGAGGGGTTATCATCATGAGCAATAAATATATGCTCTTGGAGACATTCAGGCAATTGTCTAAGCAGTTAAGATTAGCTAATGCAAAGCTTGCAAGTTTGCAACCTGCAAGTGGAATTTGTCTGTCATAATTTAACCAAAGTGTTGAATCTAATTGTTTGTACTGATCATAGGCCCCCAAAACAAACAGAACTATAAGATTAGCTGATCTAACAGATTTTTTAAAGGTCAAGCCATAACAAGATCTGACCACCTAATATAATTAGCACATTCCAAGGAATCCAGGAATAAGAAACTAAGGGGTTAAGCTTGGGCAGGTAATGCTAATTTCAAATCTCAAAGTAATGTGGTGTAATTTGATTATTGGGTGAACCCGAGTTCGGGCAGTAACCTTTCATGATAATTTCTAACACCTTTTGATCCCATAGGGTAACAGCTATAGGGCAAGACTGTGAGTGGCTCTAAAACCAACAGATTAGCATAAGATAAGGCATAAAGGAAGTGCATGTCAAGTGACCAGTTAGAAGGACGGGACAGAAGGACCATCGCTGTACCAAGCCTGGACCCCAGACTCCCAGTGTGAGTGAGGACTGGATCCTGACCAAGGGACCTTCCCAGTGACCCCTCAGACAGCATTGATTGGGGATGCCTGACTTCACTGGAACAACTTGGCATGCACCTGGCATAGAGGGACTACCAATAAATTGCCAACCCCATGGGGGAACTCTTTGTCATTCTGTCTGTCTGTTGTTATCATTCGCTATTAGCTCTTTATTACTGTACTATCTGTTTGTCTCATTAATCTTTCTGTTAACTGTTGTATGCTAAGCTATAAGTAAATTTGCCTTTACTTCACTCCCGACTCACCTCCTTGATCCCGAAACCAGCAGCCTCACGGCTGATACACTCACAGCGCCTAGTCGGCCTGTGACAAAGGATCAGAGTAGGATGCAGAGGGAAAAGAGCAGAAAAGGTACTATATTTATATAGACAAGGTTTTTTTTCCCCTTCAATCAGCATGAGGAAGAAAGGCCTTCATCTTATATCTGCACAAAAGGAAACCTCATTAAATACATTGTCTATTATTAAATTGCTGCCAAAAGCAGCATGTGCTCAGTAACAGAAACCAACTATGAATTTTATTAAATGTAGCCAACACTGAGCATGACAATAAAACACATGGAGCACACTGGGTAAACATATTGATGGGAACTTTACTTATTTTATGTTTTTTTAATCATGAAAGTATCCAAAACTTAAAACCCTGCTTCCATCAACTTACACTGCATTACAAAAAAAACAACAATTACAGGCCAACAAAACAATAAAGTATCAAAACTTAAAATGTGCTTCCATCAGCTTTCAAAACTCCATTAAGACCAACAAAAAACACAGAACATTTATACATTATCCAGTGCTTGCCTCCTTACCCAAACTTCCAATACTCCAGGAGGCTGGACCCTTTTGTTTCTTAATACTGAATTATTCCTTGTCACATTCCAAGCTCATCTACTAACACCTATCAGACCTTATCCCATATGTCTTGTCAAAGCCTCTGTCACGCCTCCCCATGCCTAACCCTGGCCTGCAGCTATAACTCCACTGCCTCTCTGGCCTCATCATCTTTTCATTCTCCTAGATCTATTAGGTATCTCCATTATTCTATTTTCCATAAATCCATTGCCTGTTCCTTACTTTGGTGTCTTATACCCTACCAGCAATACCACCCCAGTTCCCTCAAGCCCAAACACAAGGTATCTTCTACTGAAAGTTCTAGTTATTGCAAGAATTTGCCTTTCACAATGAATCATAGAAAATTAGGGTTGGAAGGGACAACAGGAGGTCATTTAGTCCTACTCCCTGCTCAAAGCAGGACCATCCCCAACTAGATCATCCCAGCCAAGTCTTTGTTTGCCTGGGCCTTAAAAACCTCCAAGGATGGAGATTCCACAACCATGCAAAAAGAGATTTAACAACCATAAACAAACCATGCTGTGTGAAAGCTCACTACAGCTTTCCACACTCTTTCTTAGGCCATCCTCTGGGCCCTGGACTGCCCTCCACACAGAACCACTTCTAGCATGAGTTGGATCTTAGCACGCAGCTGCTGTATAAGTTTATCTGTGTTCCTCCAAACCATTCAGACACTCCTACATCACATGCCATATGCTTTCTTTCCCACGGCATGTTTGTCTGAGGCATTTGGCTGTTCTACACAGTCCCCAATTGTAACGGGGTGCCCATACTAGTACAATCTGATGTGCTAGCAGCTAACTAAAATCCCAATGCTAGTTCTGTAAGCTTTTTTCAAAAAACCCCTTCCAATTTGTCCATGCTTGTTCCCCTATGAATCTCCATACTGGAGAGACAGTGTCTTTTTTCCTGACTCAGGCCTTCATTTTTATGGTCTGTACACCAACTCTGTTGCAGCTATTATCTGCATCCCATTCTGATTCACAAATTTTACAATCTTTCTGTACATAGGTGACATTCTTTAGGCCCAGGGCCATAAAATGATCTTTTACATACATTATGTTTAGGTCATAAAGCCCCTGCATAGTACTAGACAAACCCAGCCCATTTGGTGCCCCCTTTTATCTCTTCTATGAAGCACAGACTGACATATATTATGCAAACAAACAAAAACACATCTAGGAAGTCCCATCCTCCCTTCAGTTTCACCTTGTGTCACAATGTTTTCCTAAGCCTTTCCTTTTGGCTTTCCAAAAGGACACCATGTATTCCTGTTGAATCCTACATGTGGTGGTCCACAATGGAGGAAACACTGTTCCTACATAAAGTATGACAGAGTACCACAGCCTTAATTACATTTACTGGCCCTGCCACTAACTGCTTGCAGTCCCACCAGGTCCCTAATTTTGTTTCACTTTCCCTTTCACCTACTCCAAGGCTGTTTCGCCTGTCAGCTACACATCCACGTCCACTCCCAATGTCTTGATTTGGTATGCTGTGACCTGTAACCGCAGTTTTCCCATTCCTTCCATCTTGCCCCGCACCAGGCACTTACTTTTTTGTAGGATTAGTTTTGCCCCCGATGCCTTTTTGTATCAATTTGTATGCTTTATCACTCATTTTAGGGACACACTCTCTTTTGCTAAGATATTAACATTGTCCATGTACAACATGCACTTTGCTTGTGTGCCCTTCCTTCAGGGATTGGCATACCCTTGATCATGTGATCTGTCCTGATCCTCTGCACCAATGGCTTCATGGTGCAAATGAATAGGAGTAGCAACAGGGGGCACCCTGTCCTATGTCTGATCTGACCTTAACTTTCTTTGTTAGATGACCATTCACTACTATCCTCTGCCATACTCCTACATGTAAAGTCTTGATCCAACTTATGAACTTTTGTGGGACTCCCATCTTATTCAGCATGCCAAACAGGAACTCATGTTCCATCTGGCGATATGTTTTTTCTAAATAGAGATTCAGGAGTGCTGTACTCAATCCTCGTTCTTGACAGTACCAAATCATGTCTCTTTTTAGTAGTAGTGTCATAGTTACTACTCTGCCAGGGACTGCACAAGCCTGGTCACTGTGGATCACCTTTCCCATGACTTTTTAAAAACTATTCACTAACACCTTGGCCATTATCTTATAATCTATGTTCAGTAAGGTGATTGGCTTCCAGTTCTCCAATTTTTCCCACTCTTCTTTCTTGTACAGTAGTGTTATTATTTCTGTGTCCATACCTGCCCTCAGCTTCTCCCTCTCTAGTTACTCCTAGAACACAGCTAACAGGTCTGGGCTTAGTCCCAAAAAGTCTTTTAAAATTCTGCTAGGAGCCTGTCATGCCCTAGGGCCTTCCCTGTCTTGAAGGTATGGGTTGCCTCCCATAGTTTTTCCAAAAGCCATGCCTTCTTCAGCTGACGCTTCACTGTCCTTCAAGCTCACCTCTAACCTAGCTAAAAGGAGTTGAGGGGTCCCTAATGCAACACTCTGCTGGAGTATAAATTTTGGTAAAACTCCTTCACCACACTTAGTATCTCTCCTGTCTTTGTTAGTTGTACTACCCTCTTGTCCTGCACTGCTGTAATACTTTTTTCCTCTTCTTCAGGTATAATAAAAGAACCAATCTTTTCTTTCTTCCATAAAAGGAAGATGTTTCTCTATCCTTTCTCTCTAAACCATTGCTTCAATAGACTGTGTATCCCTAATTTCCTCTGCAACCAGGAATCCCTTTGCTGCCAGTAGTAGGAGATGCTACAGTCTCCACTGCAATCTCATAAATCTCTTCCACTTCACCAAGGCCCTTCTTATCCCCACATTCTCAAAGAAGGCTATTTTTTTTCTTTAACATCTTCCTACCATCTTACTCTGTTTGTATACAGTCCTTTAATCGCTCCCCATTTTTCATAGTGGCTTTTATACCATCTGCACACTTGTTTGTCTTCCAGTAGTCATGTATTTAACTTCTACTGCCTTCTGTCTGGTATTCCTTGCTCTCCCCACTTTCAACCCTGTCCTCAGCAGCAGGTGGTCAGAGAAGACTTGTATTCTCTCTCCCACTGGAACTTTCCAGTCCACAAACCCCCAAAATGAAGTCTACGCAGAACCATGAGCAGCCCACTGCATCCATTCTAGAAAACCTACTCTCAACTCCAGGCACTGCCTTTTGCGTGTCCTGTAGTTTACGCTCCACTACCATCCTTGCCAGTATCTGTGAGGACCTATCTAATCCTGAGATGTTGCTCTCCATCCAATCCCTTTCCTCCAATATACAATTAAAATCTCCAACCAGTGTTAGGGGAGTGTTCTTGGTAGGAGGATTGTCAGTTCTTCTAAGAGGACACAGTGTGCCTCCCCCTCTGACAATGAATAAATGTTCAGTATTCTATCTTTCCCCTCCTTTCTCCCCAGTCACCTGTAACACTCTTCCCCCAATTATCCCTGATACCTTATTAGTTGCAGCTGTAGATGTTTAATTAGTACCACCACAACTGCCGCCCTGTTTTCAGTACTGCCTGACCACATGGATGGGCCATGTTTCCATCTTCCTATGAGGTCTTTATACTCTCTCTGTCCTAAGACCCAACTTCCTGCAGGCATAACATACCTGCCTCCATCTGGTCCAAATACTGGCCCAACCCAATCCATTTCACATGGCTGTGAATGCTCCTTACATTAAATGATATTAGTGTGACGATCATATTTATCCAAGATATTGCCTACCACTCTCTAAGTCCAGGTCTAGGTCTGGGCATGACTCCATTTCTGATTCCAAACTCAAGACTGATGCTTCCTTTACCTTTTTTGCTCTTGCTGACTCTCCTCTGACTTCTCCTTTCACCACATGTATTGCAGGTGACAAACGTTGTATTTCACCATCATCCAAGAACTCTACCCCAGCAAAACTTTGGCTTCCCTCTCCAGGCCCCAATGAACCTGAGAGCTGTGGGGCTAGAAGTGGGTCGGGGGGCACTTGAAGGAAGACTCTTGTTGTCTTTTCATCTTCTTTTCTTTCCTCCTGCATCTCTGCCTCCTCTCAAACACCTGTAACTCCAGTTTCCACTTCACATATCCTCCATGCCACTCCATATCTTCATCTTCTTCCTCCTCTCTCCTCTTCCCCCGCTCCCTAGCCTTTTCCTTAACCCTTCTTGCTTCCATTCTCCCTTCCCCTATTTTTCCTATTGCATCCTCCCAATTTCCCTATTCCCCATCCCCTCTTCCTGTTCCTCGTGTCCTCTCTTCTTTCACATTACCATTCCCTTTCCTTGTTTCCTCATATCCTTCTCTCTCCCTCCCAACTTCTCCTTCTCCATGGGCCCCATCTCTCCTTCCCTCTCTGGCCTATTTTCTCCTTCCTCACCTGCTTCCTCTTCCCTCATCTGTGCCCCCTACAGTACCTAACTCCCTCCCTGCCCACTTTCCCCTGCCATACTCTCTCCATCTTGTTGTCTTTTGACTGTACTTGCAAATGATCTAGGGAAGGTACAGAACACATGACCCAATTCTCCACACAAATTATACTTCTGTTTCTTCTTACACGTTTGCACCCCGTGACCCTTTTTTCTGCATGCCATGCAAATCTGTATGGGCAAGCAACTGCCAAATGCCCCTCCTCCTTGTACCTCAATCATAATTTTGGCTGTCCATAGTAAATCACCAGTCCTCTGTAGGACCAAGGCAATTCCTGGAGGCAGGTGTCAAAACCTCACCTGCCCCTACTGAGTCTGCCCAGAATAATACCCAGGTTCTCTAGGCCCCAGTCAATACCCCATCCAGGTCTTGCACCTTGTCCATGTTCTCTACTCTCTTGCCATGCCTTGATAGTGACAATCTTATATCTTCCTCTTCAATAAAATCTACATACATCTTAATTATGACTACTCTCTCAGGTGTCCTTGACAGACTCTAAATCAAAATCTGCCAGGATGGGGTCTTTCTACAATTCTTTACAGGTCTCCCAGAAGTTTCAATAGGCTGTCTTATCCTAAAAGTTACCTCCCAAGTTGCTGGGCATTTGGATTAGGCAATTCATATCAAGTGCCCAAACCTTCAGCATCCCCTACAGTATCAGCCTGCTGACATCTAGCTGAGTCATCTCTAGCTTTGAAATGCCAGAGCAAAAACCTTGCCTCGTAGAGATATTTACACAGAACTCCTTTCTTCTCCTGACTCTCATCCACTGTCCTGCAACAGGTGCAGTCCATCCTGTCTTTTTCCTTCTCATCATTCCAAATGTTGCTGCTGCTGTTACTGCCACTGCTGCTCCAGCTGCCACCACCAATCCCTCCTGTACCTTCTAGCCAGACCAAGGCATCGTGCACAGACCGAGTGTGGGAAACTTTCTTTTTTTTTTTTTTTAAAAGGAAAAATTTTCATGTCCCAAGTCAAATCAGCCATATCAATTCCAAATCTGAGAGTCTTTCAAGAACCATATGTGGCCCTGCTACTGGCAAGCATTCTCCACCCCCACCTGGGGCTTCAGATGCTTCCAAATCCTTTGGCAGTCATCCTACATGCAGGCCCAAGCCCTGAGGCATGGGATTTGGATGCTCACAAGTTTTGCTTGCCCTCAGCCATATGGCCATAAGAACAAGCTGGGGCGGAGTTCCCCATTTCCATAAAGTCGGTGTGTAGCTGAGATCCTCCCACTAGAAGTGGCCAATGGGAAGTTAACTATGAGGCTCTTGTAGGGAGTCCTGTCTGCAAGCAAAGAAGGGTGCAACCCTCTGCTACACAGTGTTGTTTTAATTGTATTACTTCAGTCAGGGTATTTCCCCTACCACCATCATGGTCATAGTATTTTCCCTACCCCAAGGCTAGGTTAGGGCAGCCCATCTGAATAAAATTGATGCTAGTGCCCATTGTGTGTAGTCTTCCTCAGCACCAATTCTTTCTAAAGTCATGGTGAGCCACTATGCTGAATACATTTTTACTTTACTCCCACAGCTGAGCTGTGCCTTTCTTTCCCATTTTCAATGATTTCTGTTTCTTTACCAGTCTTAAATGTCTGGCAAACAATACCAAAAGGGGCACCAAACAGCTCACCCAGAATCCCTCTGTTGCTCCCTCCCCCTCAGCCTGTCATATACGATTAGCGTGGCCCTGCCCTGCATGAGGTGGAGCTGAATCAGGTTACTCTGCACCTCATCTGCATACAGATTTTTGGAGGATCCCAGGATTCATGATAGGAACATCTGGTTCTGGTCATGATCGGGAGGCTAATTACCACCTGACTCCTTTGAGGTGGAAGTGGGGAGGAGTATTTGGAGTACATACACATACTGAGCAGTGCTGAGCTGTGGAGTCACCATGGCTTAAAATAGTGTGGACTCCACTGGGGCCCAGCCCAATGAACTACATGGTATATCACGAGCCTTTTGGCTTTGAATGAATATCATACCTAGTTTGTATGATATAAAAATAGGTACAGGTTTTCCTCAATTTATGCGTGTTCCATATATGCAAATTCACTCTTATGCAATCACCCATTTTCTACCCAAGATTCTTTATATGTGAGGTAAATTCACTCTTATGCAATTGGGGCTCCATTTGTCCCCACTCACCCTAGCCCCTGGGCTGCACCCTGCCATGGTGCAGGCAGGTGGTGTTGGCTGGTCCCGGGTCTGGTGCAACAGCTGGGCTGAGTGGAAAGGAGAGGAGCCCTGGGAGGTTTGGGGCATGGTGCAGCCCAGTAGCTACAGGCAGCTGGCATTGGCTGCTCCTGCGGCTGCTGCAGCAGGGACTGGGGTGAGCGGGGAGAAAGGGAGGCCCTGGGCTGCAGCAGGAACTGTGAGGGGATGCAGGGCATAGGATGGAGGGAGCATAGCTCTTGGTGTTATGCACTCCCCAGAAGGAATCCGGGCCTGGGAACTGTGCCAGGCTCTTCTCAGGGGGCGCAGGACCCCCAAATCTGTGTGCGGGACAACAGCAGGCTGCCATTGCAGGCTGGGGCTGATGGCACCACCAGGCTCTCCCTGGTGTTCAGTGGACAGGTTGGGGGGCCTATGGCAAATTTGGGGTGGCCGCAGCCCCTCTCCCAGCGCCACTGCTGCCCGCCTGAAGCACTGGAAAGAGCCCAGTGCCAATGTCGACCCCAGCCTTGCTTGCAGGAATGAGGTGGCAGTGCCTGAAGGTGGGCTGCTGTCACCCCAAAATTTTCCATAGCCCCCCCCAACCTGCCTGCCAAGTGCCAGGGACAGCCCGGTGGCACCACCTGCCCCAGCCTGCAGCAGTAGTCTGCTGCTGTCCCGTGTGCAGATCCAGGGGCCCGCACCCCTTGGGAAGAGCCTGGCACAGGCCCCCAGCCCAGGGGGCACGTAGCAGCAACAGCCATGGCTCCCCGTCCCACGGCCCCCTGTCTTGTGCTCCGCACCCACTCACAGTTCCCTCCATTTTGCTGCCTGCTGCAGCCCAGGGAGCTGTTGAGGGGCTGCACTGTGCCCCTCCCCTCACCCCTTCCCTAGTCCCAGCCTCATTCCCTCCTCCCCGCACCACCATGGGAATGTATCCCTATTTGTTACATTATAAAGTGGGTTTGCTTTATGTGAATTCGATGTATGCACTGTTCTCTGGGAACGCATGTACCACATAAATCAAGGGAAACCTGTATAAAAGTGCTGCTTAAAAGTGTATTTACAGAGTACCTGTGCTAAAACTTGCAGCTGTTTAAAAAAAGATAAAACATATCAATTCTGAATGAACTGCCTATATGCACATTGTTACAGTCATGTTTATTTCAAAACTAGTGTTTTACAATTTGCCCCTCATTTCCACGTGCTTAGGGAGGGCAGCATCTGACAGTAAAGGGGTGAAGGTGAGTGTGTGGGGGAGGAATGAGGCTGCAGGCAGTAGAAATTGGGTGGGCAGAGGACAAGGGTGCTATCTGACCCCCAGAGTTATCTTCCTGCTTTAGCAGTAGGAGAGTGACAAATTCAAAGGAAACCTCCAAAAAACCCAGATTCTATAAAGAATAAAAACAAATTGAAAATAATAACAAATTTATAAATTGTCCCTATATAGAATCTACCTATTGGAGGGTCATCTTATATTCAAGTAAACATGATAATAATACCTGAGAAAGGAGAAATTAGGTGCCAGTAGATTGAAGAAACATGGAAATGACTATAGGGACTAGCAGCAGAGAGGCCTGAAACTGGAAAAAGGGAGAGTTGAAGAAAATGAAATAGAGATTTTGACAGAGGAAAATATATGCATGTGTGAGGTAGGAAAGAGGAATAAATGGGTATCTGTGCTATGGGAGAACAAAGGCAGACCAGAAGGCAGGTAAATACAGGGAAGGAAAATAGCATTTGGTACAAGGGGACAAGGGGAACATAGCTGGTGGCAGACAGAAGAGAAGAGTGATCAGGATTATTCAGGCTGTCCCTGTAGTCAAGCTACCTACTACGGTTGTGCAAAGCTTTGGTAGTTGATTCGATTTGGAAGAGATTTGGCCCAATTCAGGGACCAAATCTCCAAATCTCAATTGAATCAAGAGACCAATTAAAAGCTCTGAATTCATTAGAAACATCCAAACTGATCTGGAAAAGCTTCAGGAAGATTCCACCACTTCGGAGATTCAGCCATTGACTAAACAGGCAGCTGAGACAGCTGCCTCCAGCTGGTAAATCTGTTGGTGTTGGGGGAGGGGGGAAAGAAGGGGCATGGGGGAGGGAGGCATTGGGGCTGGGACAAGCTACCTAGTGGGGGGCGGGGAGAGGCGTGTTACTTGGGGAGGTGGGGTGGGGTAGTGTGGGATGAAGGCATGGCAGCACTGATGGCGGGGGCTCTGCCAGACAGTGCACAGTGCCCTGCCAAGCCACAGTGCACCCACGCAATGGGGCAGCTGCTGCATGTGTGCCAGGAGAGGGGGCAATCCCTGCTGCCCGCCATTGGTCTGCACTACATGGGGGAGCTCTGGCATGAGTGCCCAGAGGCCCCAGTCACCACTGCTGCAGCTGGTGAGTGCGGGGCTTTTTTTTTTTTTTGGCGGGGACTTGCAAATGATACTGAATACAGGTCCTAGTCCCTCGCTCTGCCTGACTCAGAAGCTGGTGCTTTCCAATCAGAAGTGAATGGTCACACCCTGAGGTACTTTAGCATACCACAGGGGTCAGCAGCATCTTTGGCTGGAGTACCAAAATCACCCCAACCTCCACCCACACCTTGACTTGGCGTGTCAGAGATGGGGGAGCCGCAAGAGGCCTGATCCTCATTGCTGGTGGTAGCTGCACGCATGCCTCTGGGTGGATGGTGGGGGAGGGGTCAGGGTTGCACTGCCCCAGTCCCTTCCCAACAATGCACTGTTAGCTGTGCATGCACCTACTGCCTCTACGGAGCTGGTGCCAGGGCTCCAGATCCCAGCACAGCTATTTTCAGCTTTCTGGCTGCAGCTGGCCCAGGCTCTGGGCAGCTACTGGCAGAAGCTGCCCAGAATCTGGGTCAATTATGGTGTGCTGAGGAAAATGGCCTCGCATGCCATGCTTTTGCATGCGTGCTGGGGGTTGTTGTTCCCTGGCATAGGACTTTACTCTTCATGATGAACTCTGAAAGGTTTTAGTTTTGTTTCAAAGCAGAATAGAAAAATAAATGAAATCTTAGAAATTTTTGCAGGACAGGGAAACCTACCCAACTCAAGCAAGGTCATTCTCTAGCTCACTCCTCACTACCATAAATACATCTTCTTCAAACCTGCATAGTCTGGTAACCTTGTTAACTTTCCTCCTCTATCCACAGGTCTTCTCAAGATAGTATGAACAGTATATTATAATCCAGAGGTGAATCCAGAGGGGGTAGGGCTTCGGAGTGCAGTTGCACCCCCCTCCCCCCCCCTTGCATTTGATTCCTGCTCCACTGAAAGTTTAAAACAAACTACCCAGCAAGAACAACTGCATTTCTATTCAGGTAATGCTGAGGGAGTCAACTGACTATAGCTCATTACCAGGGATCCACATTTTCTGTTAGTCACAGAAAAACATGGATTTTCTCTTTGAAAGGAGAAAAACATGCATTTTCTCCTTGAGAGGAGAAAAACACAGGAAACAATGGGCTTCTCCTTGCACGCTGGCAGAGTTCTAGCCTGCAAGGGGCTGCTTGGAACTGGGGAGGAGACCAATCAGGCAGGAGGCAAAATGTGCATGTGTGCACACTTACATGCACATGGCAGCTAGGCAGCGTGGTGAAGAGCAGCTTCCCATAGGGTACATCAATAGGGGGATATGGGGAGACATGTGACCCCCAGATTTTTGCGTGCACAGCAGGGATGCGGCTGCAGTCTGGCTGGACCAGCATGGGCAGGAGCTGCCTCCACAGCCCAGCAGATGGGACCCAACAAGGGAGGGCAAAGTGGGGCAGAAAGATTTGTTGCCCCTGCCAGGACCCCCCACACCAGCTGTGGCACAAGCAGCGCAAGGAGTAATGGACATGGGGGCCCCCAATGCTCTTACCTCCTTCTGCCACCAGCTGCTTGCACACCAGCCCACAGGTCTACCAAACTGCCATGGCCCAGCCACCACCACCAATCCCCTCAGGCTGCCCACACTGTCCCCCATCCCGCCTCCTCTCTGCAGTAGAACTGCCCAGCAGTGCCCTCCTGCACCAGGTCCTGCCTGCTGGGCTGTGGAGGGGACTCCTGACTGTACTAGTCTGGCCAGGCTGCAGTCCCATGTTCACGGTGGGCACACAAATCTGGGGAGTGTGTGCCCCCCCCATTCCCCTCTGACATGTCATCTATGGCATTGCCTATGATCAGGCACCCCTCCTGCCCCATACACCCCTGTTCTGTCCCACACACCAACCCCCATCCCCACAGACTGAGGGCCTGGGGCCAGTGGGTCAGGAGTGAGGGGCACCAGCAGGGCTGGAGAGGGTGCGGTGCTATGGGTCAGGAAGTGAGGGGCACTGATGGGAACAGGGGCCTATGGGTCAGGAGTGAGGGGCACCAGCAGGACCAGTGGGCTGCAAGTCAGGAGTGAGAGACACCAGCAGGGCTGTGGGGGCTGTGGCTTGGGAGCGAGGGGCACTGGCATATTACGGCTGCTCAGCATCCTAAAGCAACTGGGGGAGAGACAGGTGCAACTGGACCTGCATCCTAGTGAGGACAGGGGGCAGTGGGAGCTTTGATTTTCTGTGACAGAAAAACCAAAATCAAATGCCAAAATATATAAGTGTTAAGAATTGATCTTATTATGACCGTAAATATATCAATAAAACATTGTGTTCAACTGATACCTATATATATATAGTGGCTTTTCATTTTAATTGCTGAAAAGCATAGATTTGGGGGTTTTTAATCAGAGAATTTGGGATTTTTAAACAAAGAAAACCAGGATCCTGCTCATTACTATCTACTTGATTTCTGCTCATCTCTTCACTCCATAGTTGTAAGCAGCCCTTGATCTTCCTCTAATTAAGCTAACTTTTCTTCTATAATTATCCTGTCTATTATCACCTCCTGGAAATGTTTCTTTGCTCTCCTTATATCATGTCAAACCCACAACAAATAAGAGACAGGGAAGGGAGGGGCAGGGCTAAAAGCATGCTGAGATGTACAGTGATGTAGCTCTGAGGCAGGTGGGAGCTGCAAGTGCGAGTCAAAGAGGTAAGTTACTGAAGTGATCCTTTCTTGGTTCAAGTCCCTTGCTATGTTATTCATTGCAACAGATGACAGAGGCTGTGGGAGGCTGAACCAGCGGTGCAACAAGAGCAGTATAAAGCTGGGCACCGGTGGATGAAGGTGGTTGGTTTTCCTGGGTATGGGTGCTGCCAGCAGCTGAAGCAAGTCCTCCTCTAACCCCAAGTCTTTGTATGTTGAGCACGGGGGCAGTGGAGGCCAGCTACGGGCATGCTGTGAGCAGGCAGGAGTAGCAGTCCTCCTCTAACCCCAAGTCTTTGTATGTTGAGCACGGGGGCAGTGGAGGCCAGCTACGGGCATGCTGTGAGCAGGCAGGAGTAGCAGTGTGGGACACTTACAGCTCTGCCCCCATCAGACCCATGGTTAGGGGCTATGAGGGGCAGGGAGGGCTGTTAGGGAGATCATTTGAGGGGAGAAGAACTTTTAAGGGCTACATGGGGAGTTACAGGCACCAATGGGCTTGTGGGTTCAGGGGTGTGGGGTGAGGAGGGGTTGGGGTGTTATAGGGGCAGGGAAGTGTGAGAAGCAGATGGGGCTTGGGGCTGAGGGGGTGAAATCAAGTACGAGGGGGGCTGGGTGCAAGACAGATTTTGTGTGAGGGGAACCCTGGGAGGTGAGGGGCTGCAGTGAGGTTTGGGTGCTCAGAGGGATAGGGGAGGGCTCAGTGGGGTATGAGGCAAATGGCAAGGGGTCAGAGGGGTTGGAGCATGGTGGGGATGAGGGTACAATAGGTTTGTGGAGGCAGTGAGGGGGCAGGGCAGGACTCAGTAGAGCATGAGGGGGGTGGGCTCTGGGTTTGGGACACAATGAGGTGGGGCTAAGTGTGAAGATATGTGGGCTACTGGGGGACAAAACGGAGCTAGGAGTATTTGAGGCGGCAGGTATAACGCATAGAGAGCAGGGAGGAGCACTTTGTGCCATGGTGGAGCATCTGGGGGACCCACGTATTGGTACTGCAGGGAGCAGTTCTGTCTGTGGCCAGGCTGGGGGTAACAGTCAGCTGCATCCCCCTGGCACCAGATGTCCACCCCAACTTGGAGCTGGCAGTCATCCCCCTTCCCCCCTGGACTCAATTCTCTTGCTTTTGCTTGGATCATAAACTAAATAATATAGCCCTGGGTCCTTGGCATATCAGTGAAGTTTCTAGTTCGTTTTTAACTGGAGAACAATATCTGTTTTGTTATGGAATGATACACCATACCTTCTATGCCCTGCTTTTCAAAAGCCTAGACCTGTCCATGCCTTGAGATCCTTTTAATGGTGCTACGTAATGTTAATACTGTTAGGTGCGCAAACATGATCCACAAGAGAAACCCAGAGACATCAAAAAGGAACCCATGGCCTCACAAACATTGTGACCTATTGTGGTCTTTCTGAATTCTTCGAAAAGAATTTCTCTATTATTTTTCTGTAGTCAAAAAAGAAGTGAAAACTAAGAGCTGGCATTTTCCAAGGGGTGCCTTGAGTCTAAGAGACTGAGAAACATTGCTATAAGCATTAGTATACGGCAAGTCACCAAAGCAGCCTGTAAAGCAGGCAGCCATTTCACTCATATAAATGGCAGTAGGCATTTGCCAAATTCCATTGATTTCAATATTAAACCAAGGTTGGAGTGTTGTAGCTGTGATGGTTCATGAACTATCAAAAGGAAAGGCTTTTTTGTGATATCTTTTACTGGAATAACTATGTAGTTAGGAGATCTGTTGGACAAGCTTTTGGACATCAGGCCTTAGGCCTAAAGACAGAGGGCAGAGGCACTGCCCCACTTTGTCCTCCTGCATTGGGTCCCACCTGTTGGGCTGCGGAGGCAGCTCCTGCCCATGCTGGTCTGGCCAGGCTGCAGCCCCATGCCCACTGTGGACACACAAATCTGGCTGACACCTTATAGACTAACTTGTTTAGAAATTTGAAGCCACCATTTAAGATAAGTTAAATTGCCACCTAATTCAGAAACAGACTGTGCCTGCTGCATGTACCCCACGAAGACTCATTACCTTGTTACTCAGAGCCTGCACTCAGTCTTTCTTCAACTGTTTACACACATATGCAGATAGGAACTCCATACACTAAAATCCAGGCTTAGTTCAACATTAACACCATTGAGTAGAGGGAAAATACATAATAGGGGGCTTGTCACCATTCATTATAGGTAGGAGGAAGCAAGCCAGAACAGATGGCAATGGACAAGAGAACAAGGCACTCCTGGGGCTAAGAAAGGTGGGAGGGGTAGGGAGACTGGGACTTTTGCAGGGTTCAGGAGAGGGGAAACAGGATACAGTAGACAAGAGGCATGAGCTGGCAGCGTACTACTCTAAATGTAGAGATAGAGGAAGGCGAGAATACTTGTGAGTCACAAACGTTACAAAGCAAACGTATGCCAATTTCTCCAGTCTTCCTTGAGCTGTGTGGCTCCCATGCAACATAAACAAAATCAGCAATGAATTCTGTAAGTACTGAAGGAACTCAAATTAAGTCTACTTTATATAGGTTTCTGCTATAAATAGGTTTATTCAAATACTCCAATTACTTTGATTAAAGAGAGATAATATCCCTCAGGTCTTATTCTAGGCAGCCTGATTTACCTGTCCCTTGCTTTTCTCAGACCACAGACACAGGTAAAGGAGCAATTAACTTAGCCCACATAATACATAAAAATCTCTCTCTCTCTCTCTCTTCACAGAGGTGGTTCTAAATAAGAGAATAGCATTATTCCTTAATCAAAGTCATCACTCCCACTGTTCAGATTAACATAAAGATTAGCTGTGGGAAGCATAAATGTGGGGAACTAATTAACCAATTGGTACTTGCCCATCACTTATACAATATAGCAGAATCATGCATATATACTCAGCTTTTAACATTCCATAAGTTATACTACCAATATCAGCACAACAGAAATAGAGGAGATTAGGGAGCCAGTATTACAACTTGACTTGGATTGTACTGTTCATTGTTAGAACATAAATGACCAGAAATAAAGCAGAGTTCAAGACTAAAGCATATTTTCTTCTTTCTAACTCACTCATTTATTAAAATAGCTCTTAAATATTTTTCCCTCAACATAAAGAAGCAACAACCTCTTATTAAGACAGGCTGCTATTCTGGAGGCTGTTCATAAAAAAGAAATGTGCAGCACTCATTGCTTCTCGCACACAATTGTTAAGATGCATTCTAATAATTGAGCAATAAATCAAGTGAGCAGAAAGACTAAACCTTCCCTCTGGCTCCCTAAACCAACTGTAGATGCCTTAAGCTTCATGTCTAATAGTGCATAACCTTCATCTGAATGCCATGAAAGACAATCTACTGATAGAATAAAAGGATTCTCCAAGACTCACCTAGGCACTGTACAATGACCCCAAGTTGCATACAATGGGGAAAAAAATCCAACTGCTTTTTTTTGCCAACTGAATAATTTATTATCTGAAAGAAATCCAGACTATAGGATTATTGTACAGTACCTTAAAAACATATCTAGAACTTGCAAAAACCACATACCTCTAACAGCAAAAACAGTAAAGAGATGAATCAATACAATCACTTTACTGTTCAGATTTTGAGGTTCAGTTTCTAGACTAAGCACCTACAAAATACCCACAAGAAAATCTTTGTTTATGTTCAATATTTTCTGTTGCCTTTTTTTTGGAGGCTATATTTCTTACCCTCTCCTGAACACCTCTGTAATTCCAGTGTGCAGCACGCAGCAGCTGCTGAAGCGCATCCAGCTTAAGCCTCTTTTTCAGAATTTGGAGGATAAACAAACTCAGATGTGTTCACAAGTCGGTTAATGTTTTCTCACTACTGCTTTACTGAGACCTCAAACTGAGTGTAGGCTATTGATACAGAGCAAAATTCAAACTGAGGACCTTTGACTGTACTCCACAATGGAGTGGCATTAAGGTACAGAACCAGTTCTATCAGCACGTAGTGAGACAGATGGATTCTGCTCTTGCACCAGTATAATACAATGTGCCACTTTTATCCAGCACCTTTCTGTAAAACTGGTCTGAGCCAACTCACAAAATAAGGTTTTCCAAGATAAAATGAGTCACTCTTATTGAAACTATAATCAACACTTCATTTTTGGGAAAAGAAGACCAGAACAACCTTCTCTGTCAGCAAAACTGTATTAAGGGGGAAGGATGAAGAAAAAACTGGTATCTGGTACACAGTCCATTTCCTGTACCTTCACAATCCTGATGCAGAGGCTCAGGAATTTATGAGTAATAAGTCTAAGATTAGATAGTGGATCATAGGTTTCTACTTCCTTTAGGACTCTCTCACTCAAACACTTTGTCTGCTGAGAAGAAAAAAAAGCTAACTATAAAATATAGCAAAAGCACAAAGGGAAAATAATTGGTTATTTTTCACAGATTTCCAGTCTATACACATCTACATACACACAGAGAGTACTCAAGCCACTCGCTGCTCTACCTTGTACCTGCAGAAAATGGTTCTCAAAGACTGACTCAGGAATCCACGGAGCCCTGCTGGGGTGCATATTGCTCTTGCTCAGTCCTACCCACTTTAACATACCCCCTTTCCAGTGGGGGTCTGGGGACGTTACTGGTGACTTGGTAAATTATGTGTGTTTAAGAACTGTTTTGTGTTTAAATGAAGCAGCAAGTCACTTGGTTAGCTGTTTCATATGTATGGGGTTTTGTTTAAACAAAGGGTGAAGATTAATAATTATAAGTGAAAGAGGATGGGTAATCTTCTTTCGGGGGGGTGGGGGGGGGGTGGAATTTAGCCAAGCCATCAGGAACATCCTAGACTGTGTTGGATGTAACTTGAGAAGCAGCTACTTCTGGGGCCTTTCATGATTGATGCTCACACCTGTTAAATTGGGCAGTTTCAAACGCTCTGTTTACATTTTACTAACTTTTTCTTTTAAATACAGGTACATAATCATATGCACCTATGGCTTGCCTATCAGTACGTGTGTACCTAGACTCACACAGCTGAAAGGGACCTCATGGGTCATCTAGTGTAAACCCAGTACAAATGCAGTATGTGCTATTCCTAAGCAATACAAGGCAGATGTCTATCCAGTTTCTTCTTGGAAACCTCCACAACTTCTCTAGGCAGCTTGTTCCATTGTCCTATTGTTCTGACAGAACCGGGTTTTTTTTCTTTAATCTAAACTTGCCTGTTGGCAGTTTAAACCTATTGCTTTGTGTCCTGCCCTCTGGCAAGGAGGAATAAGGGTTCTCTCCCTTGTCTATGGCAGCCTTTCAGATATTTGAAAATTGGTCTCATGTCTCCTCTCATCATCCTTTTTTCCCAGCCCAAAATAAGCATATCTAGTTCTCTCAACCTTTCTTTGTACAGTTTCCATTCCAACCCCTCCATCATTTTTGTTGCTCACCTTTTGAGCCTCCACAGTTTCTCTACATACTACTTGAACTGCAGTAGCCAAAACAATATGGCAGCTGAAGTCTCACCAGTACCAAGTAGAATGGTACTATTACTCCTATGTCTTACATATTAGGCTTCTGTTAATGCAGCTCAAAGCTGCATTTGCTTTTTTTGACAGCATCTCACTGTGGATTCATTCTGCATTTGTGATCTACCAAACCCCCAGATCCTTCCCAACAGTGCTACAACATTGAGGTTTTTCTTTCCTATGTGGCACCTTACATTTGTCTTTGTTAAATTTAATTTTGTAGCCCATTTCTTCAATGTATGAAGAACTTCCATTGAAGTTGATAGGAACTGTACATGTGCTCTGCTGCTGATCCAGCTCTGGTTCATTCCTTTTATATCTTAACCTCTTCCATAAAATACCTGTGAGCAGCTTTCTTTCCTCATATGCTTCTTTGACATGCAGCTAAATCCAGGTAGCCAGTTTAGTTCTGGAGACTTAGAATCCTGGCGAGGGTTTCTCTCCCAAATGAAAACATTTTCTGAACCGTAAAAAGAACCTCTGTCTTATTTGGGCAACAATTCAGAACCCTTCAGGCACCTGAAGCATGTCAGATTTTTCTTGATTTATACATAGACAGCAAATGAGAGAGGAACAGCTCTGATTAAAATGCAAAGTAGGAGACATTACTCTGGGATCATTCTGAATACCACCTATCTCACCCCAGCAAAACTAAGCAGGGTAGTTGACAGGTTGGTGAGGCTGTTCTCTACAGCTGTCAAGCTTAGAATGTAGCAACTAAAGCACCTGTCTCACCATGCGGCTTTGACAGTTAGCAACCATCACACATAGTAAGATGCTTCAGGTTGCTCATCTAGAGACATTTGACAAACTTCCCCAAGGACTAGAAACAAAAATCCTCTCTTCCCCTGCTGTCTCAAGCACTTTCTTGTTTTCTTTGTTTTAAAGGGAAAAAAAAGGATTTTTTGATCTATCACTACAGTATACTTGCTCATCAGTTACTTGCTCTTTCTTTCATGGGTGAAGGGAAGGAAAGCACGGAAGAGCTAAGGAAAAGAAATTCACATGCTTAGTGTCATTTAGTACAAAACAAAATACTAGGGCCTACTCATCAAAAGCTGAGTACAAGTCATTTTACTGTGCAATCACTGGTTTTACTTACCACTGTGTGCTGCCTAAGTGGGGTTCCACTTATTGCCAGTGTTAGGGTATCCATCAATTAGCACATAAAATCATTTTTACAAACTATCTAAAGATGGGGGGGTATAGGCAGCCTGCACTAGGAATGAAATGTGTCTCCACTACAGAGTCTCTTTTCAAGTTTTAAAGTGAATACATTTTACCAAGAGTTTCAAGTGAACCAAGATAAAAGCTTAAGCTTGGCCCATAACTTGATTCTTCTAGCAGGTAGATATGAAACACTCCTTTCTTAGAGGCTTGTCTCCCCTCCTTCTCACTGCCCCCATTTGATTACTCCACTTTATGCACCCAGAAAGTTGACCTGTGTGAAGCAGCAAGTATTCACTTTGGATTCGGCTGATTCGGAGGGACAGTGATTCACTTCGGAGATTTGAATCACTGTCCTGATTCGATTTGGCTAATTCAGATTCGGAGATTTGGCCTAGACAATAATGGGGAATCACTAAACTACCTATAACTTTGTCATTTTTTCTGTAGATTCGGATGAGAACAGCAAGGATGGTAGCCCCTTCTGAGACCGTGAAGCCTCAGTTTCAAGGAGACAGGTGTAGCGGTTTCTGGGAAACTGCACCTCAAATACAGCTTTATATGTTGCTTCTATGTCCCTCCCCCAGAGCACTGTGATTGGAAGGGAACTCAGGGAAAGATCACAGTCATTGGCCAGCTACAGATGTCAATATCAGAGCAGTCTTCCCCCGCAGGCTTTTCCATATATAGAAGATCACCACATCCCCCTCCCTCTTCTCAGTTTCTGTTTGCTGCAAGCTTTTGAATCTCTGAATCATTTCCAAATCGATTCAGAGGCTTCTGATTCAATTTGGACCTTTTAATGGGTCTCCTGATTCTATTCAGATTTGGAGATTCAGCCACTGAATCAGGCTGAATCTCCTCCGAATCTAATCAGCTACCAAAGCTTCATACGGTCCTACTAGAAAGTAACTCCCTCCTTCCTTAGTGTTTAAAGCAAGAGATTCCAGCAGTCATTTGTGTAACTTTTAGTGACCTAGATATCCGTCTCTCATGAAAGAATGATTTTTGGATCAAAGGCCGCACTGGGGGGCGGGGTGGTGGGGCAGTCTTCCTTACAGTAATGTAGAAAATGAGCTCTCTCATAATCAAGGTCTCTGCCACATAATCCTGCCCCTTCCCCCACCCCCAACTCTTCATGGAGTGTACATATAGAGACAAGGTGCAACAATGTCAGAAGAGCCCTAATAAAATTGCTCTCTTCACAGAAGTATTCTTTGTATTCAAGCACTCAGCACAAATTATTTCAAAACTACGTGAACTGGCAGTTATTTTAGAAGAAAGCAAACGGGAACAACCCATAGAAGTCAGTAAAATCTAGGAACTTGTTCACAGGCAGTTATGTACCATTTTCTTCAAAATTGGCTTAGCTCCGATTGTCTTTGTATGAAGAGAGCAGGCCTGTCTGTTATAAGCAGTGTCTGTACAATAAGTTAATAACTCAAACACTGTGGAACAAAATTCTAGACCCAGCTTGTAATAAGACGTTGAACTGAATTTTAAACTCTACAGATTTTGAGTTAATGTCCAATGCTGAAGGCCTGAATGCTTTTCATTACCAGAAAAAAAACAAAACTTCCCAATAGACACACAAAAGAGCTCTCACTAGTGTATTAGGAGACTACTAGTGTGATCTCTAAGATATAGATCTTAGATATTTTAAACCAGAGATTTCTGCTACAAGCTTGGTATCAACCAGGACACAGCCATGGGTGGGTCACAACCCATCCAATTAGCAAAGTAAATTTATTATCAGGCTTTAATCACTTTTTGTCTACTGTAAGTTGGGTCCCACCCACATGTCCATTCCTAGCCACACTACTGGTTCAGAAAACCAAAGTTTTTCTTGCAGAAATAAATACCATATTTACTCACATATCACCTGCACCCTTTTCCCCCAAATCAGCCCTCCAAAATTGGGGTGCATGTCTTAACCAGGGGAGCTGATTTTCTACCTGGAATATAAGCACACTGCTTTGATTCCTGCTCCACAGGCAGCAGCAGTGGTATTACCATCCCTGTGGTAGAGACAATTGACATAACGATAGAGATAATTGACATAATGGCCCATTGCTCCTCACTCCACAGGTGTTAATGATAGTCTCTCCTTTTCAATGGGCTTGCTGTTCCACTAATTAAGCTAACGTTTCTTGAGGAAATTTTGCTGCCTGCTACCTGCCCCTGGTCTTTCTCCTCCTATCCTACAGCCCTACAGAGTTGAGCTCTTTTCAGAATCACAGACCCACCCATAGAGATCAGTCTTCAGCAGTATCTAGGGTTTCAGTTTTTAGTTTACCAGGAAAGAGGGGGTGGAACCAGCTGAAGATTAGGCTGTCCATGTTCTGTGCAGCTATAACTCTGGGGAAAAAAGTTTTCTTTTTCATTCTGCCTTCCCCAACACAAGGTACGTGTCTTATCTGGGAATGCACTGAATGCAAGAAAATAGATCATTTATTTCAACCTAGATGATGTACTCTTACTCTGTGATATATACCATGCTCAACAATTTCCAGTCACCCTCCTCAAAAGCCTGGGGAGAACATGCAGTCCTTGCAGCGCACTCCATGGCTGGGACTGCACAGTGCAGCAGGAGCCAGCCAGGAACCACAGGGGCGGGCTTGCTGCTGCGTTCTGTAGTCCTGGCCATGCAGCCAGGAACTGCGCACTGCCAGTGCGGTGGGTGGGTGGAAGCAATGGGTGGGTGGGGTGGGGAGCAGTGGGCAGACGGGGGGGCAGTGGCGGTGGGCAGGAAGGTAGGGAAGTGGCAGGGGAAGGGCAGAGGCAGCAGGTAGGGGGGAAGTGGCACCAAGCAGGCAGGCGGGATTGAGGGGTCCATGCTGGTTCCAAGATGGCAAGCAGGGGGTGAAGCACCTGTCAATGGGCACGGCTACCCTTGCGGCCCTCAGCAGCTTGCCAAAACTTGTTAAACAGCCCGCCAGCAGAAATAATTGCTCGCCCCTGGACTGAGTCATTGCAAGGGGGTTTGAGGTGGGAAACATATTCCATGGTCATATTCCTACTGTTAGCCTCTCCTGTTAAGCTTTAGAATTTCAGCTGAGCTCAGTGGCTGCAGTATCACTGTGGGGAAAGTGGCAGTGTCTGAAGCTGGCAAGATCCAAACCACTCAAGGCTTTATAGATCAAAACCAAGACACAAAAGGGCAAAAAGAAAACCTGGAAACCAACAAAAAACACGTAGCAAGTAGAATGTGTTTTCCTTAGAAGCACCTCTCCAAGCACTAGCTTAATGTTGCTAGGTTTTGTATAAGATGGGATTTAAAGGCAGAATATACTTTGACATGTGCTCACCTGGGTTAGTTTAAGCCTAGGTGGTTTCCACAGGCTTAACTGGTTAACCCAGCCAGTTTAGCCTGGGATAAAGGCAATGTGCTTTGTCAACATTTGACTTCTCAAATATAAAAGTGATATCATGTGCTAACAATGCACAGGCAAAAGCCCCAAACAACCTTCACTTTAAAAAATGAAAAAGGGAGTGGAGCTTCAAGTTTATAAAACATCTATTCATCAGTGGCTGATATAAAATGGTTCATTAAGCTGTAGGATCCAGAGGAAACACTTTGGTAGAAATGCCAGAACTCTCCCTTTTCCTAGCAGCTAGGATTGGTTCTAGTAGTGTTTATGGTGATAAGAACCAAGGTCACACTTGTGTACTTGCCCCTGGGCTTTGCTAGTTGACCTTCCCACTCATGTTTTTCATATTTACCACTGTCTAATAGATTTAATCTGTCTACTGGGTCTCATTTTTATTGCATATAATGAATAAACAAATTACAACTGTTACTTAGCCGTGTGTCCTACCTGTGCAGTGCATGCACAATTTTCAAGCCAAGCATACCACATGTGTAGTATATGATCTAACAAAAGTAGTATCTAAAAGATACCACTTAGGAAAATAGCCTCTGTTACAGTCATTTATGCTGGTAAGGACAAAGCAAAAAAGATATGCCCGATTAGCTTTCACTTTAACTACCACAATCCAGTATGGTCAAGTTAGCGCTGCATAACAGGGAAAAGCAAAGCTGAAAACTATTCACAATCTCTTTGTCCAAGGAAGATTGAAAATAATTGGTACATATTTTTGTATAAAAATACGAACACACAAACTAAACTTGCAAGCCTACCACATGATTAGTTTGGAATCACTATTATGGAAGCATGATTCTCTTCATCAGAACTTTTGAAATGGGAGAGACAGATAACTGAGAGCCATTTCAGTTGATTAGACATCACATCAACTGCTCAGATGGCACAAAGGAAGCGGAGATCCCCTGTCTAGGATTGTCCCAGTATGGGGTAGTCCCTAGCTGGCATATAGCCAGTACATCCAATGCCTGCTCCCAGTAGTTCACTCCCAGTAGTTCATGGCCCACAGAACACGTTACAGGCACAGAAGGGCATGCCAGGACTGAAGGATGATGGGCAGTGGGTTTGGTTGGAATAGAAGGTGCTTTAGCAATCCCCCATTGTTGTGAAGTACCTTAAAGATCATTGTCAGCTGACACAGCCTAGAACAACCTGTGCCCAAGGCCAAGAAAAGAATGGTAGACCTATTAGTCCTGACAGTCTTTGCTGAGCCCTGAGACTCTGAGTCTCAATGATTTCTCCAGAATAAATCCTCAAGATTGAAAACAAAAATGGGTATTTAAGTCTTTCTTTTTTCTATTTGTCTATGTAAAGAAAGACAGCAGTGTCTTGTTTCTGCAAATGTTAAATCAAGACATATTCTTGCTCCTGGGCATTGACTGCTTTTTGCATTGTTTATATAGCTGCATCCACTTCTCCTACTTATACATGACCTTTTATCTATAATATTGTGGATCTTAACGAATTTAACAGTGCTGTGTGATAATATGTCATCGTCCTACCAGTAATTTCTGATCTCATGAAGGTTTTATTTGATCCCTATTGTTCCTGTAACCACAGACCCTCTCTCATTTCCTGACGAGCTGCATCCTCTCTGTGAATTCCTCTAGTTTGCCCTTTGGCAGACGTGACACCCTAAAATAATCTGACAGACTGAAACACAATTGCTTTTACAAGCACAATACTTCATTATATATTTGTTTTGAAAACAGCTTCCAAAGCCTAGAGTATGTCAGCCAAAGTCAAAGAAAGAAGGTGGATGTTGTTACAAGGTTAGCTTTTCAGAGACTGTAGGCAGTGTTCACTGGCATGCTGTCAAATAATCACCATGGCAAACATGGCAGCTCACGGGCAGTGATTTTGGTGCTCTAACAACACCAAGACTTCAGCTAAATCTGAAGATAAGTCACTAGCAGTCCCTCACCTACACACACAACTTGGTGAGTTTCTTTTTTTCTTTACTAAATTATACCATTTGAAAAGAACCAAAAGCAGGATATTTAAGGCTGGCAAGCCCCAAACAAGAGCCCCTGCTTCCTCATATATATTTTATATGTACACCATGCATTCACAGTACGTTACCAAAAACTTAGCAGGCCAGAGCTGTATCGGGTCTTCAAAAATAGGAAGCCTACTGTGCTATGGTTACACACATAAGTAAGCAAAGACATTTTGCACATGATGCCATCTTTTACTAAGAACCCCATCCTGGAGTGTTCTACAAAGGAGGCTCTGTTTATATTTCAGATACAACTATCTAAAGAATGGAATCGGCAGGGAAGCAGAGATATGAGACACTGCTGACATATACATGCTGCTTGCATTGCAATGACAGCAATTCAGTTTAGTGCACCTTTATGGGGCAGATTGGGGGTGGGGAGTAGGGTTAGTTCAGTTGTATCCCCCTATTATTCCTCCTCCCCTTCTGCCACCTGTAGGAACAGAGGGCCGAATTCTGCCATGCCCTGGGGTGAGGGCAAGTTTCTATTGAAGCAGCACTCCTCAGTCCCTCTTCCCAACCTGGAGGGGGCAGCTAGTGGTGCCTGCCAAATCTTGCCAGCCCCAGAAGACAAGGACCTGATCCAGACCACACCCACCCACTCAAAGTCCTAGATTGACTGTTGTACCTGTACTTCTGCAGGCTGAGGGTTGCGAACCCCTGGATTAATGTATCAATGTGCCAGTTCAGTTTTCTGGAACCTGGTAGCAAACAATGGCTTGATGTCTGACACCCCTAGGCTAGGGACAGGGATTCAAAAAGCCTGAGCCTAAAATGATTCAATCTTTGCAGGTTAGTCTAACCTGGCTACACTGAACCAGTTTGTAACTGCACAAACTGCACAGACATCCCCTCTGGACTGAGGAAATGCCAGCACATGCCTGCAGTGGCTCAGGCTAGAAACCAGGGGGTGCTAGAGCAGCCCTCTCTTCCTTTCTATAGTGCTGAGCTGAGGGGGACGTGGCTAAGCCCTGGCAGGATGCTCTGATTAGGGAAGGGTTACTCTCCACATCTTGTTGATAACAGAGCATTGAGTCACGCTGTAGGGAGTTACAGAGAGAGTTGTTAGCATTTATCAGCTCATCAGCAAAACAAAGCCTCTCTCGTTAGTTCAGGCTCTTCTTAAACACGTTTTTCCAAGGAAGGAATGGAGGAACATTACCAGCTACCTGTTGATTAGCTCCAAAAAGCCCTAAGCTGACACTGTCCTGTCTGCCTTTGTCCTGTCTCCCACAGCATGGACCATAGCCAGAATGTGGTATTCTAGCTAGGTAATGCTGAGAGATGTCTGTGTAGGAAGGGGGAATCCCTGCTTGGGGGGGAGGGGGGAAGCAGAATTAAGCCAGGTAGATGCCGCTGTACCTCCAGCCTCTGCCAGAGCTCCAGCCAGGAAGCAGAAGGGAGGGGCCTGCCCTACTGGGCTGGAGCAGAGCCCCACCCATAGTTGTAAAGCATCTGGGATGCTGGAGGACTCAGATTTAACTTAAACCAGGATGGGGTCTGGGACAGACATTGCATAACAGATTTGGGTCAAACCAGTTTAAGTCTGATAACTACATTCAACCAAGTTTAACTCAAACCGGTTTCAGCCATTTTCAAACTGGTTTATGTGCACTGAACATCTGTTCTGTTACAGGTTTAAACCAGTTTCTGATCACTTAAACTGGTTTATGCGTAATGTCTGTCCCTAGTCCTAGTAAACTTTAGGTGTTGTTAAGAGACAATACCAAAGTGATTAACTGGAGATTCTACCTCCAGCCAAGCTATAAAGCTTCTTACGTCATACAGGCCCAAGGCAGGTAACTCGAAGTTTGAAAGGATAATTGGCTGGATAAAAGAAGCTCTAGCACTCTTGTAAGAAATAACTGCTCAGGTTAATACCAAAACCCCAATGGGGTGTCTAAAGAAGGAAGGCCTGTCTAAGTTTCCATTAAGCAGTGGCAAGCACATTCAGTGACAGACAGGCATGTACAGTATTTGCCGTCTTAAAATCCTTTTTCCTATTATACCCTATTCTAATTGCTGAGATCTACAAATTAATTTGGCTTAAGAAGACTGTCTAGTTGCCTAAATCCAACATTAGTCACAGACTCTTGATATATATTCACCACTGATAAAAAAAAACAAACCCTGCAGGTCCCAGAACTCCTGTCCCAGGGTCCCAGATCCCATTCCAGGAGTGGCCAAGATGTGATGCCTGATATCTGAGGGAATACACTCAGGTACCAGAAAGGGGACAGATATGCAATTAGTCCCAATACAGGTCCTAATCAGCTAGGCACATACACAGGTGGGCATCAAAGGGAATGCTGTCGCTCTGTACAGCAGCTATACAGATGTAAGAATTGCAGTCTTTAAGGTAGATTTCTTTTCTGAGCCTCCCCTGAGACAGGGCAGCTCCACAATGCTCAGTGCCACTTCTTGGCACTTAGCCTATAAACTCATTATGGACTGTAAGAGAAAAGGATGAAGATGACCTGACTGCTGGAAAAACAACAGCATTAAAAGGCACCTTCCAAGAATCACTATAAATGGGCAGTCCAGGAAGTCTCCCCAGTTTCATAGAAAGGACTATTAAAATGCAGTTCTTCAGAAAGTAAATGTTTCCTAAAAGTGTCAGAAGAGCCTGAGGCTCTGAATACTTTAGGGTTACAGGTGACTGGAACAAACAAATGTCTACTGAAGACAAAAACCCATGCCTGGTCACTGAGCTGGGAAAGCTGAAAACTGGCACAAAGCTTCTCAAAGTCAGCTGTTTCATTTAGCTCATTGGAAACCTCCCTCTGCTGCAAGCAGAGGTCATTCAGCTATGCCCTTGCTTTTTTTACCTCTTATCTTTGAGTGATTTTGGTGTTTGTGAATAGACCTGGCTTGAGACAGGCATAGTGCAGCCAGGCACTGGGCCAGCTTTTCCATCTTTCTCTGCCAAGCATTTTTATGTCTGCTTGAAACACCAACTCTGCCAGGATAAGGCCTCTTGTGATCAAAGAATGCCAGTTCTTGAATATTGGAAAAAATCATTAAGGATCATATTTGTGGGAGCCCAGGAGGTGAAATAATACTGAAAGAAAATCAGCATGGATTCATTGCAGGTAGATCCTGCCTGAATAACCTTGTTTCTTTTTATGACCAGGTCACAAAATGCTTAGATGCAGGATCTCATTCTGTTCTTGTAAATAAATTGACAGGCTGTGATGTAGATGATTACATGGTCAGGTGGGTGGCAAATTGGCTTAGGGGTTACACCCAGAGAGTGGTGGTGGATGGGTCAATATCGACCTGGAAAGATGCAGGCAGTGGAGTCCTGCAAGGCTCGGTCCTTGGACCAGTGCTATTCAATGTCTTCATCAGTGACTTGGACAGGGTGCTCTTCACCCCCTTGTCCAAGTACGCAGATGATAGCAAATTATGGGGCAAAGTTAACACATCGGAGGGTAAGGAATGGATCCAGGCAGATCTGGACAGGTTGGAAAAATGGGCAGAATGAAACAGGATGCCATTCAACGAAGACAAGTGCAAAGTGCTGCACCTGGGCAAAAAGAACCACCAACACACTTACAGGCTGGGGAATGATCTTCTCAGCAGCACAGCAGTGTAAAGGGAACTGGGAGTCATAGTTGACTCCAATATGAACATGAGTCATCAGTGTGACAAAGTGATCAACAAGGCTAACCACACTTCATCATGCATTAGCAGATGCATGACGATCAGGTCCACAGAGGTGATGCTTCCCCTCTATGCGGCACTGGTCAGGCCGCAGTTGGAGTACTGCATTCAGTTTTGGGCGCTACACTTCAAGAGGGATGCGGAGAATCTTGAGATGGTTCAGAGGTGGGCCACTTGTATGGTCAGAGGCCTTCAGGCAAGGCACTACAAGGGAAGACTGAGGGACCTAAATCTCTTCAGCCTTCGCAAGAGAAGGCTCAGAGGTGATCTTGTGGCTGCCTATAAGTTCATCAGGGGAGGGCAGCAGGGAACAGGAGATGCTCTATTTATTAGGGCACACCCTGGAGTAACCAAGAACAATGGCCACAGATTGACGGAGAGCAGATTTAGGTTGGACATTAGAAAGAACTTCTTCACAGTAAGGGCTGCCAGAATCTGGAATGGGCTTCCAAGAGAGGTGGTGCTCTCCCCTACCCTGGCGGTCTTCAAAAGGAGCCTGGACAAGCACCTAGCTGGGGGTCATCTGGATATCCCAGGCAGAAAAGAGCACTGGGGTCAGATGACCCCAGATAGATGAGTAGTGAGAATTATGTTTTGGGGTTTTAAAAATGTTCCCTTTGACAGATATCCTTTTGATATAAAAAATGTTTGATAGAAAAACTTTAGGTCAAAACTGGAAGTGAATTTGACTTGCAACTCCTCTATATTCATATATTCATAGATGTTGGGGTCGGAAGGGACCTCAGTAGATCATCAAGTCAAAAGGATATCTGTCAAAGGGAACATTTTTGAAATCCCAAAACACAATTCTCACTACTATTCACATTATAGGGCATAACAATGGAGGGAACTTTGAAAAGTCCAATTTGCTTTCTCCATGTATAAGGGTCACTGCCACTGAAAGGAAAAGAGACACCCCTCTCCCACTACAGGACTTCAAAAGAAATACAGCCAAAACATTCAAATTTGTCACTCTAACTATGGATGTTAGAACCTAATTTTAGGCATCCAAGTTTGAAATGACTGGCCCTACTCCCATTCTCTTCAAATGGCACAGGGAACAGTTGTTTAGGATTCCCTTTGTTGGCAGGTGTGCAGGTAGTTCCCACTCCTCCTCAGCAGGATCCAAATAAACACTTTTCATTTCTTCCTGAGAGCATATAGATAAACAAAGGGGAGGATTGCCATGTGGCACAACAGCTTTGCTTCACCATCTGGCAGTGAAAACTCCAACCATAGGTTTCCTTCACCTTTTGTGTGAATTCTCTTGCCATCTCCATCAAGCAGGGGGCTAGGCATGGGTAAAGCCTTGTATACATCATTCAGCAAAAAGATGTTAATAATCTGCTATACATAAGGACCACCAGCTAATTACTATTCCCCTGGCGTGAAAGAGGAACTCTGTGAGGCAAGCTTACTTCCCTGTTCTGCTCATAGGTTAGCACATCTGTGTGCTGTAAATGCACAAATTAACCTAATAAATTCTTTTATCTGAGTCCTTTTCATCACTGAAAATTAACTCAGGGTTATTCAAAAATATTGGCAGGGACTTGGTTGTTATTAAATCAGATATTAAACCTTAAAATAAAATTAGTGCATACTATATCCAGGATTATGGATCCTACACAAATGCAGAAACTGTATTTTCTAGATGGTGATATGATACCAGATTTTATATTCATTTGAGTTAGGAACCAGTTTTCAGACTGATAGTGTATTTTCTAACTCTATCTGACGCAAGGATTTCTTAGGGTGATCTCTTTTATTGGACCAACTATGTAGTGGGGATAAAGTTAGACAATCTTTCAACATCAACATTCTTCATCAGGCCTCTGATCACAGAAGCCAAACACAGCATAGTGAAAAACAGCAGAGGAGAGTGGGTGAGGAATTCTCAGAAGTAGCAGACATACAATTAGCAGAAAAAATGAAGCCGATTATTGGGAGATCAAGGCCTACCAAAGGGGAGAAGGGTTATTTTCACCTTTCCTACGTGGAAATAATTCAGGAATTGGGTTAAACAACATGCCATAAATCCAATATCAGTGTTTAGTCCTTGGTTTTTAGTGTCCAGCCAGCTTATTAATTTTTGTTCCTAAATTTACCTTTTAAAAGTGTTAGGTAGATTTTCCTCGAGCATATCGATAGTAAGGTTAGAGAAGAAGTAGCTGATCATATTGCCAGATGTATACAGGATGTACTGGGCACATTTTCATAGTTGAATGCATTAGATTAGTGGTGCTCAACCTCCAGGCTGAGCACCAAATCCGACCTGTGTGCCCTCTCCCCTCCCCCCCCCCCAGCCTAAAATTTTGGCTTTGGAAGCCATGGCAATTAATACTACCTCCATTATCACTGCTCTGCCAAGTTCCCAGACCTCTGGGGAGCCCTGAATGACAGATTATGCCTGCCTGCAGAGTGGCTGCATCCGACAGATAGGGTCACACACATTGGTTGAGCACCACTGTGTTAGACTGTGACCCAGGGAATGGCTGCACTACCTCAGGAATGACTTTGCCCCACTCTGTACAAAACCAACTTGCTTCATTTCACTACTGGGATCTTATGGATTAACACAAAGCTATGCTGAAAACTGAAGCCCAACAGCTTTGTCCTAATCTAAAAAGTATACTTAGATTAGAAAACAAACTCAACTCTTTTTAATGACATTTATTTATCAATTCAACAAGTTCTCCCATAGCTAAACATTAAACTGAAGGATTCACAACAGTCGTTTACAGTAAATTAATAAAGGTTCAAGTTGACCAGCTATAAATTTAACAATGTTTGAAAATACTACAAATAGGAGATGCAAGAAATGTAAAAAAAAATAAAAAAAATAGTTAAAACGTTATAGAGATTATCAGAGAATGAATGGTATATGTACTAACCACGACCCCTTAGCTCAGGGGTGCTCAACCTCCAACCTTGGGCCAACTGTGGCCTGCAGAGCCTTAGCTTTTGCCTGTGGGGCTTCCCATGGGTGGAGAAATTTTGCAGTGGAAGAACAGTGGCAGCTAATAGTGCCACCCGTCCCTGCTGCCAGATTCCCAAGCCCTGTGAAGTAGAGCTGCATCCCCCCCACCTGCACAGCTGGACTGAGGCCAAGCCATGCACCCCTTCCTCTCCCTCCCCCTCCCCCCACCACCTGGGGCCAAATTGGGGGGCTGATCACATTCCCTCCCCACAAAGGGCTGGGTCAGGGCCAGGCCATGCCCCCCATCTCACCACAGGGCCAGGTTGGACCAGGCCTAGTCCCCTTCCACCGTGCAACTTGGCTGCAGCCAAGCCATGCCCCTTTCCCCAGCACAGCCGGATCGGGGCTTGGCCATACCCCTTTTCCCCACATGCCAAGATCAGGGCCAGGCCATACCCCCTGACAGTGCAGCAAGATCAGGACTGGGCCATGTTGCCTCCCCTCTGTGGGCCCAGGTTAGGGCTGGACCATGCCCCCTTCCATTACATGGCTGGATTGGGGCTGGGCTATCCCCTGCTCCTCTCTGCATGGCTGGATGGGGCCCCACCAAGGGCACTGCCCAGCTGGTTTGCCGGGCAAAAAGGTTGGGAACCACTGCCTGAGTTAAAATATCTTTGGTGAAAGGTTGTATAGGAGAGACGAAAAAAATGGATTTTTATTTTAAGTGAAAGGCACTCATGAACTTCTTTACTATGCATAAGTCTTTGCTAGATCAGTGATTAAAACATTAAAAGAAATAAAAATCTAACCTAAATGATGAGACTCCTTGTTTTATAAGAAATGAATGATGGTTAGGCAGCAGAAAAATAAAATGTAGTAGGGATTTCCATCATGCAGGGATTTACAAGACATATATACTGCATCTCCTTATTTACTATTTTAGAATACCCACAAGTGGGATAGGCCTTTCACAAAAAACATACAGAAGGCAGATCCCTGCCCCAAAGACACTATACTTTAGCACTTAAGCACACTTCAATCCACCTATTAGTATCAGTATTTTCCGAATCAAACCCAATGTACTGGGTAACCAACAACTCAGGGTATAACATGCACTAAGAATGGGGCAGGTGGAACAGAAGGGCACTGAAACCAGCTAAACCTTCCCAGAAATGAAAAACACAATAATGCCCCCCTGTCCCTATGCCCATAAGAGAGATGATTTTTCCAAAGTTATTTAACTCCTTTAAAAACAAGAAGCATTTTAAAATAAATTGATTTCCAAGCCTCCTCTGCAAAACAATCAATACAATAATATAGAGCTGGGGTTGGCTAGCAACATTTTCAGGTGTGGGGGCTGAAATGACTCACCTCGTGTTTGAGGCAGGTAGTTGCTAAGACCTGACCTCTGCCACTTCTCCCTGCTGCTGGAGCCCATGCCACACAACTGCAGTCCAGCACAAGGAGAGCTCCTCCTCCACTGAAGCTTCAGGCACCCGACTGTGCCACTGCCCCACACTGTCAAATGTTGATGAAGCCATGGCCTCATGGGCTATATAGGTTGCTGACCTCTGATGCATGGGATGATGAGACGTGTTGACTGGATGCATCTAAGTATTTTCTTCTGGTCCAAGCTCTCATTCTTTTCTCATATGTTTTGAACTTAACAGCAATTCAAGTAATAATCTAATTCTTTGCAGCTGAAGGAATGCTAAGGTGCCCAAAGAACATGGAGGTCAAGTAAGCCAAGTGATAGAACCTAAATGAAAAGTGAGCACTACCGTTAAATTAAACATTACTTAGGGCCAGTCTAAGATATCACCTTGCAGAGGATCACAGTTTCAACTCCTTATTGCCAAGGCTAGCAAAGACTGGGATTACTGAGGAAACCTTTCAATTAAGCCTTCAGAGAAGCAGCAGCGTTTATCATTCAGGACAAATTAAGCTGAATAACAGAGATGAGATTTGGAGAATATGCTGGCAACATTAAACTGCAGAAAGTTAGGGCCTGTTAAAGAAGGTTGTTAATTAAAACGGGGGAAATATTGGGACTCTGTTTAAACATAAGGGGGTTAGAAATGACTTTGCAAAAGAGGATTTACAGATGGTTACTGAATGAGCCTGGAAAAAAAAAAAAAAAAAAAAAATCGCTCCAATAATTCTTAACCACATATTTAACACAGGTGCTGGCATGTTAGCTGCATCATGGCCAAAGAAAATCAGCATAAATCTGTGAGGTATGCTGCCGAAGGATGTTCTGAGCTCCCACTGCCAACACCTCTACAGTGGGAGTTCAAAACTAGAGACCTCAGTGTTAGAGAGCAGGATCAAATCTCATCTACATTCTAAATCCAAGTTCTTCCACCGAAGATGCTGTTAATAATGTCCTCGGCAGTTATAAAGATTTCAATAGTCAGGTGTACTTTTCCGCAAGAAATTAGAACACTTTGAGGGAAACATTAATAAAACTGCATTTGCAGTATGCTCTACTGATTCAGTATTCTTTCTAACATAGGAGTCAGTAACTGGTTTAAAAACACCATTTTCATTATTATGCAGGGAACAGTGAGTAGGGCTGTAAATGCTAAGAACTTAAATTTCGTGATAAAGGGTGAAGTAGATTTCAGTGGGACCAGGATCTCACCTAAGGAATCATGTCCTACAAAAATGCTGTTAACTAAAAACAGCTACTTCGCAATACTTAAGATTTGTCATAACCACGCAGACAGCAACACTAAACATCTGAAAAACGAATTCCCAATTTTAAAAAAAAGTCACGTAGTCAGCTAAAAGAAAAAAAGAAAAGAAAAAGAAAAAAAGACATTGGATCCCACAGAACACAGAGAACTACACAGTGTATTAAGGACGTTGTATACTCTTGTGTTTACTGCTTAGAATGAATTCATCATGTGAACGATCCAAACTGGAACTGGCAGGCTATTACTGTAAAATACTGAGGGCAGATACATTTTATACCCATATTAGGCTGCGGCACAAGTTCTGAGCTGAACACTGTTTGTGACTTTAGAGAAGCTAGTGATGGTATTTTACATGCAGAATACACAACCACAGTTAAAACAGCTAAGCTGAGTTTTAATCACACTTCCTGCATTAACATAAAACATCAGGCATTAAACTAGAACATACAACTAGTGTTTCACAGTGCTAAAACAGAATACAAGTCTGTATAGAGGATAAAGATATCTACAGCCCAAATAAGAGGCTTTCACTGACAGTAAAAATAATGTATATATAAAATAAAATACAGGATTTACACTAAAGCAATGTAAAAAACTGTCCTGCTTATTCATTTTGAGTTGAAGTTCTAAAAAGACCTAAATCCATCTTCATAAAAAATACACCATGCATGCTTTTATTATTATACTTCTAAGTATTCATCAATGTTAGTTGACAGGCCCTCAAGTGCTTTCTTTATGGCCCTGATAGATGCAGCATGTACATCTTAGTGAATCAGGCAGAATTAGAAATTGAGTATTCTGTCTTATTCTAGTATATTCTATTCAAACTTTCTATACCATGCACATCCTACAGTATTTCAATGCACTGGAATGGCTTGACTATACACAAACTGAACCAACTAATAACCAGACCAACAAGGAAATTCACAGATTTCAACGTAGTGCATAGAAATGGCTTAAGAAATTAAAAGCTGATTCAGGAAAACATTAACATGTGCTTAATGCTAAGCATGCGATCCATATGGACTTATTTCAATTTAAAAACACATAAGTACTTTTCTGAATGCTTGAGGAAGAAATGGAATTGTGACAGATATTGTCCATCTTTTACATTTCCTCCAGGCTGCAATTCTTATGATCTGTTCATATCAGCAGCTCCAGGCAGTTTGACCTATCATCTGTGGTGTATAATCCCTGGAAGCCAAATCTAATTCTAAAAGCATGTTTTCCTCTCAAAATTATTTATTAGCATATATCTACCAATTACAACTTACATCTTTAGGATTGCAATACTGTTTGTAGCCATTTAAAGTACATCAACATGTCGTGTGCACTAAAGACACAAGTACAAATAATCATTCATGAACTGAAGAAACTAAGACTGATGATAAACAAGAATTAACTCCAGAAGTCAGTCCATGCTTTACTCCATCAATAAAAGAGGAGTATAAAAGAGACTTGCTGGAATAATTTAGACTGAAAGACTAAATGCACTTTTAAGAGGTTTTCAGAGCGTTCAACACAAGCAGAAGCAGCATAAGAGTTTCTCACTGGGAAATAACATGATGAGTAGAGAAAATGTGTGATCCTCTGAAAATCTATACACAAAACTAAAACCAATTAAGCTTCAGTCATTAACAGAAGCATACAAAAAAATATTCCCAGGCCCAAGGGACAAACTCTCTGTGTTTGGTGACAAGATTTCCCAGTGAATGTCTGGGGGATTTTGAAAGCAAATCTATAATGCATTGTGAAAAATCCTGTTGATAGCAAAGATTTTCCGCAACAAAAGACTAGCTGAGCTCTGGCAATAATTACTGAAGATTTGTTCCAAGTTAACTCTGGGAAACTGCCATGTGAAGCAATTTGCCCAGAATTACAGGATAATCTATTACAACCTGCAGCTAAATTTGAAACTAGCATCTTGAAATGCATAGGAGATTGGCTAGAACCACTTTGATTGTTTTATTAACATTACCTATTATTCCATATCTCTGAGTGAGGGCCCTGATGAGTGGGGGTTTTTGCTATGCTAACAGCTCTTTCTCTTGGACCAGAAATTCCTTCTTGTCCAGCAAATGCTCTATCAAAATGGTATGTTCTTGAAGGTTTGCTTTCAGTAATTCAGCAATTTCTGGTGAAATAAATGTTTCTCTGAAAAACTCCAGCCCAGCTGTCCTTGTAATGTTAATAGCCTGCTCTTCACAAAGATGGGAATGATACCATCACAGGCTTCTGTCAAAGACTCACTTGGTCTGGGAGCATTCCTGGAACTGATGAAGTTACTTGATTTTTTACAGAGTTGTGCTTCACTGCCTTAGGAATTTTCAGTATCAGAAAACCAGAATTCAGTGGAGAATCCAATGAATAATTTTTGAATATATAAGAAGTTTTGTTTAAAAGAAAAGCCTCTTTCTATAATTTCAGTAGAGCGCAGAGCTGCTCACAAAAATGGTCATGCTGTTGTCTAACTAGATTACAAATAGGCAACTCCAAAATCCATAGCCCACTAACAAAAGTCCTCAGGACAATGACACATCTAAAGAGTCACCACCTTGCATAGGGTGTTGACAGAACTCCTTCCACAATTAATTTCCTAAAACATTTCTATTGCAATAATCTGTGAGACTCCTTAAAAGTGTTGCTTAAGAGCTAGGAATTATTTTCAGGGGCAGCTCCAGGGATATATATTGGTGTAGCTGCACCCCGCCCCCTCCACCCCCCACACACACACTTTGATTCCTGGTCCACCCAAAGTTCAAAACATACTGTTTGGCAGTGACAGTAATAACCCTGGCAGACCTATCATATCCAACCATGGGACCCTAACTGAAGAAATATCAGGTTTTGTTGAATCCATCCTAAAACCGCTTGTCACCCACAGAGCAAGTTTTGTACAAGACACCACAGACTTGCTACGGAAACTTAAAAACATAGACCACCTTCCCAGCAACACACTCCTAACCACCATGGACGTTACCAGCCTACACACCAACATCCCACACCAGGATGGCATCCATGCCTGCCTTACATATCTACAGGAACAAGATTACATCCCAGAATACGGACCCAAAGATATCACTGAGCTTATACACTTCACCCTCACACACAACAATTTCACTTTTAATAATCAACACTTCCTCCAGACGATGGGAACAGCTATGGGCACTAAAATGGCCCCACAGTATGCCAACCTTTTTATGAGCCACCTGGAAGAAGACTTCCTCAAGAACTGCACCATCAAACCCTTGCTGTACTTACGATATATCGATGACATCTTCATCATTTGGAGTGAGAACCAGGAATCTCTAATTGAGTTCCACCAGAAATTCAACAGTCACCATCCCTCCATCCGACTTTCTTTAGAATACTCCAGCACCAACATCCCCTTTTTAGACACAATGATCAGTATCCAGAAGGGTAAAATAAAGACCACAGTATACAAGAAACCCACAGACCAACACACATATCTGCACAAAACCAGCAATCACCCGAAACACACCAAAAAAGCTGTGATATACAGCCAAGCCCTCAGATACCACCGCATCTGTACTGAAGAGAACACCCAGGATCGCCACCTCACCAATCTTAAAAAGGCTTTCACCCAGCAAGGACACTCCTCCAGAGAGGTAGATTGCACGTTTGAAAGAGCCACCTGGATACCACGTGAAGAACTGCTGCAGTACAGAAGAAAAACACCCACAAATCGCACACCGCTGTTTATGACATATCACCCATCCCTTAAACCTATACGGAAAATCCTCAGAAAATTGCAACCCATATTAGAAAAAGACCCTATTCTTAAAAAAATCTTCCCAGAGCCACCCATCCTAGCCTTCAGACAAGCACCGAACCTCGCCAACCTCATCACAAGAAGCAAACTTCCTCAGCCCCAGAACACACCAAAAGGATCCAGACCGTGCCGGGACAAGAAATGCAAAACCTGCCCCCACATCTCCACCACCCCCACTATTACTACACCCCACAACAGAGCCATCAGCATCCCAGGATCTTACAGCTGCACCTCCAGGAATGTAGTATACCTCATCCAATGCACCAAATGCCCTGATGGAAGATATGTAGGAGAGACCAGACAACAACTGCGCACCAGAATGAACGCACACCAGAAATCCATCAAAGACAGAAACACCCAATACCGGTGGGGGCACATTTCTCACAGGAGGGCCACTCTCTCTCCAATCTCTCAGTCCTGATCCTCAAGGGAAATTTACACAACACATCCCAGAGACGAGCCTATGAGCTCCATTTCATCAACCTGCTGGATACTAGAGATCATGGACTAAACACAGAGGTTGGATTTTTGATACATTATAATCTGCCTGGCAACTGACTCCCCAGCCCAGCCCAGCCCCTGGCTTGTTTACTTTTCATTGCATCCAGGAAGAGCACGCAGCAACTGCTGCAGCTTCCTTAGCCTGACGAAGGGTTTTTGAACCCGAAAGCTTGCTTAACAACTATTCTCCAACCATTTGGGTTGGTCTAATAAAAGATATCAAATTCACCCAAGGAACCTTGTCTGCCTATATTTCTAGTGAGGCACTTGAACTCATGGTGCCTTATACTCTACCAGATTGCTTCTACACTATTCATTCAACTATTCATTTTCATTAGGAAAGTTAATGACTATCTTTCCTTTCTTACTAGTCTTAATGTTCCACTAAGCAAGCTATTCTTTCTATTGAAATCCTGCAGTCTGTTGGCTGCTCCTGGTAATGAAGATCCTTTTTCACAGCTCCGCAGGCTATTTTTAATGCTAGCTAAAAACATTAACTCTGCCTAGTTTGTAGTAGTTTTGGAACACAATATATTATATAGCAAGCTAATACACCTTCCAATTAAGTTATATTTGTCTTTGCTTCAATCTTAAGATGAATAACATAGTCTAGGCCCCTAGTATATTAGTAAAGCTTCTAGTTTTGTTTTTACCTGGAAAAAAAAGATGTTATGCTATATGCAGGGATCCGTGTTTTCTGTTCACCACAGAAAAATGTGGTAAAACCCAGATTTTCTCATTTCAAGGAGGAAAACTCAGATTTTCTCATTTTAAAGAGCAAAACCTGGATTTTTTCCTTTAAAGGAGAAAAATGCAGGAAACAGTGGGTTTCCCTTTGCAGGCTGGAGGAGGGCGGTCAGGCAGGAGGTGCCATGTGCATATGCACATGTACACATACACATGGCTGCCAGGCAGCCTGGGGAGCAGCTCTGGCAAGTAAGTCATGGGTGGGGAGGGAATTGAGGCCCCCATAGTGAGGGAGGGAGTTGGGCAAGGCTGGGGCTGCTGCCCAGCCAGGGTAGCACATGGGTTTTGGGGCCCAGAGCCACGTGCAGCCACAGGACCTGGGCACGGAGTAGGACAGGGCCGCAGATGGCTCATTCAGGGAGCAGGGGAGGCCCTGGCTCTGTACTGCTGCACACACTCCCGAGAATTATCAGCAAATGTGTGATTGGGGGCGGGGGGGGAGTAATCAGAGAATTGGCAATTTTTAAACAGGGAAAACCAGGATCCCTGGTTATATGCAATGATGGACCACACCATCTGCCACCACCCTCTTAGGTTCTGTGTTGTATTCCTTTGTTAAAAAAAAAAATAAACCCTGTTCTAACCAAGGTATCTTAGATTGGACACCCAAAAAGTAAGGCAGCCAGAATTCCATCCAGATACAATAATTCTGTTATATATGTTTGCTGTTCTTTATGTTTAAACATAAACATGTTTATGTTTATATATAATTCTGTTATATATGACAGTTTGGTAGGACCTGAACAAGATGCAAGGCTAAGACAGTCCCTTCCACCAAAAATGAAAAGATAGGAATAAAGAAGTCACAGTGGGAAATCTAGAGGAATAAGCAGCACTCATAAAAAGCTGACATGCCTCATAAAAGGTTCTTTAGCTTTAGTAGCTTCCCTAAGAATCATTCAAGGAGCTTCAAACATCCTCACTGCTAACAGAGCTGGTTAAATGAATACAGTTACTGAGGTAAGAAAAATCCCAGTAGAGAATGGAAGCAAAGATCAAACACAGGAAAACACATTCTTTAGAAGTATTATGCTGCTTTTTTTTAGATGGATCCTTCCAGCTTTTAAAACATGAACCAAACAGACAATTGGTATTCCTCAAAGAAAAGTAATTTTGGTATGTTCTGCAATAATGACAGTTAACTAGTGGTGCTGACTGGTGAACTTCTGGGAGGAAATGATACCTACCTCTGTTCTAAATCTAAATTAAATCAGAATTTCTATTGTGGAAATTAAAATCTTACCTTAGTATGCAAATAGAATTCAGATACCATCTTCTCTTAAGGCTATTGAAAAAAGAGATGCAACATATCTCTTTCTATGTTTTACCACACTCTTTCAACCAGAATTTATGAGTGCCTTAGTATCGTGGTACAACGAGAACACCAAAGTTATAATTGTGCACTGCACTGTGCTTTCCTCACATTGGGCTTCAGAGAACAGTAGCTACGATTCAACCTTCCTTACCCCATCAGCTGTTCAGCTCCATCTAACCACGTATCTCTGACCCTCTTTTTGAAACTGCCTCATCTCTTCCAGAACTTCAAATACTGCATGAAACCTCAGACAGAGTGACCACTGACATTTCATGCCAAAACCTGCATATGTTTTGAGGTAAGTGCTGGCAGCCTCGCACTCCCAAAGAACAGATGTCTTTTGGTCTGAGCCCAAACTACACAGAAGTTATATTGTTCACATTAAGTCACTTGTAGTATTGCAAGTTTGATGCTCCCTGTACGTGTCTGTACTATTATTCAGTTAAGCATCCCTCCATGCTAGTTCCCTGTGGCATGAAATTTAACATTTTTCTGAATTATCTAAAAAATGTAAACTGTCTCTGAAAAGTGTAACAGTCATATTCCTGTCTTAATTGTATCTGAGGAGCTGGTAAGAAGCCATTGATTCATGTACAAAAGAGTAGAGATTATTTATGATTTTTGTGATATTTTTATTGAATCTACACTATAGTTGAGAGAGATGTTGGACAGGCTTGTGGACACAAAGTGCCTGCACTTCCTAAAGTCTTTTGCCCAAAAGCTTGTCCAAGATCTCTTCCAACTATATAGTTGATTCAATAAAATATATCACAAAAAACCCAACCTTGCCTCTCATACGTTTCCTGGACCAGCATGGCTACAGCACTGCAATCCTATTAGATTTTATTTACAATATCAACAACCTCAGGGCAGATGTCCGTACATTTTAATAAATCCGTGAGCCAAGACTTAGGATTTAGCACATAAATGACAGTATATACAAGGAAGGAATTTTTACATTTGTCCTGAGCAAACTATTGTTTTGTTTTCTTGTTTTCAAATAAGAAATAGACAAAATGTTAACAGCAGGAAAATCTAAGTGTAAGAAAGCCAGTGATTTTGTAACCACTTTATTTTGGTCTTTTTTGAATGATAAAAATCACTGAAGGTTTTTCATATTCTTTTTACACTTCCTTTATGCTTTTATCAAAAAAGGAAGGCATGTATGTCACACTTGGGGTATTCTGTGTGATCCTGGGTACATCTACACATACTTTTAGCACAGAACAACAAACTCCAGTGCATATCGTGCCAGAGTTTATTGGTCCTGGGCATGCTGTTTACACATACGCCTGGGATCACAGCATGTTGAGCTGGGCCGGAGCAGCCACGGCTGGCAGGAGGTCTGTGGGGTGGAGGGGTAACCTGCCAGCCCAAGGCTGCTCCAACCTGGCTCAAAGTGAAACAGAGGGGCTGGCTGGTTCATGAGAGTGCTTCAGTGTGGGGGCTAGCCGGCTTGGCACCCTGGTACCCCAGCCAGCCCTGTCAGCATTTATATGTGAATTGCTGCGCATGAAAGAACTCCACTGTAGAATAGTACTTGTATTTACAAGTACAGTACTAACTTGTGGTGGAATTAGTTTCCTGTGGCCTAATAGGGCTGCACATGTAGATGCTGAGACTTTATTGAGAAGTTAATTAGGTGGCTCTGCAGTAAATGTCTCATGCAGATGTGCCCCCAGTCACTTCCCAGGGAAGCTTGACTCACTCAATACAAGATGAGTATAAGGGGCAGCTAGCCAGGAAACAAGGTGGCAGTACAAAATTGAAAAGCTTGCAGTGATACCCAGAATTTAAGTAATTTTTCATGCCAGCGAATGTCTATGGACAGATATATGGAAATCCAGGGGTTGACAGAGAACGAGATCCAACAGGGACCTCATGCTGAATTTAGAAAGTAAAAAGACCTAACTACTCTACCAAACATCAATGTTGCTTACATAAAACAAAATAGGTTGTTCATGTGGTTGAATGCAACTATTTGCTAAGAGTGGAAGTAGAGAAGTAGGGTTGGAAGAGACCTCCATTGGTCATTTAGCCCAACCTCCTGGAGTTTCTGATAAGAGAAAAATGACTATTCCCATTCATCTGACTACAAAAGCAAAGCACAGCTTAAACCAAAACCATACAGATGTATCTAGAGAAAGAGCAGGGATGCAGCTCAAAGATGTGCAGGAAAACATTTAAAGGAAAAGGAAGGAGCAATTTCTAATCTTAGAACACATGAAAAATGCTATATAAAACCCGATACAGCTCTGGCATGCAGATTATTTCCTACTTACTAGCAGTCTGTTTCAAAAAGCATAGCCATCTATTTCTCTAACAGCCACAAAGATAGCAGCTCTGAATTCCACAAGTCTAGAAGTTTTGTAAAGAATATTCTTGGTAAAAATCAACCAAAAAACACTTTCAGCTTAAACACTTTTATTTCTGGAAATATTTCTGGTATCTTGCCTGAGGAGAGTATTATTATTATACTTTACTTTCTCCCTTGGCCTATGGCGTAACATTGACACACTCTATTAAACAGCTGTCACATTTCATCCCAGTATAGGCTGCATTTCATTGGTGGATTAAATGACCCCTGAATATGCCTTGCCTACTTCAGAAGGCTATTTTGAATCTTATCTAAGTGTACTATGAAGCACTTTGAGATTCTTGTATGAGTTAAGCTTTGAATGTTAAGTACTATCATTACAGACAAATCATTGTACATTCTGTTATACTTATTTAGCAGATTCAGAAGTGAATGGCATGATATATATTGCACAAAAGCACTTTATTTAAAAAAATGAAACAACAAAACTCTTGACCTTCTTTGACTTTGCAACCTTAATATTCCAAAGTTAGGAAATTCTGGAATTAAGGTTGTCAAGCCTTTATTTCAGCACCCTTGTGCATATGCATTAAGATACTGTCTTTAATTACATGAACATTACTATTTTTTTTCTTAGGACTAACTACTACAGTGAGTGAACAGGATGGAAGATACTCACTTAATGACTGCCTAGTCAATATTTTCTTTTATCTTCCTAGGTCAATATGCATTCCCAAGACTTACTTTTAGCACTCTATTAAAACCCTTTCTCTGAAGACACAATTATGAATTTCCTAGTTTTTCCTGTACAGATTTTATCACTATATTATCCAAGCACTTCACAAATACTAAACCATTTAGCTTCAGAACACCTGTGTAAAGGATAGTGGTATAATTATCCCAATTTTAAAAACAGGGAGCAAAGGCACAGATAAAGTTGAAAGTATCTACTAATTCAGGGTTCTGAATTTAAATTGCCTAAGCACTGATATTTTTCAGATCATTTAACAAACTGTAATACTTTTATTTTTAAGCTTTTCTCCTAGTGATTCATTTCTCACTGGGAGGGCTCAGTACTTCTACACATCAGTCCCCAAGTGCTCAGGTTAGACACCCCAAAAATGGCCACACAATTAATAACCATCTGTAAAAAGTCTGGTTAAGTAATTTACTTCACATAGGACTTCTGTGGGAGAGGTAAGGCCAAAATCCAGTCCAAGGTAGCAGTCAACTGCCATGACCATGGCAGCACTCTTTCTCTTTCTGTAATCTCTTGCCTCATTCACTAGATACCTTCCAATTCCTGAAACAGAAGAGGCAGTGGTCTTCAGGACACAATAAGTTTTCATTACAGAACCTTGTTTAAATCTCTAGAGCAGGCCCATCCTGTGCACTGAATAAGGAAGAGGTCCTATGGAAAATTTAAAGCTATCATAATGTGTATGCATAGCAGACCAAATTAAGGTTGCATAAACAACCTTAAAAATTGTGAAAAATATGAACCCCTGAGGGCTTGTAATGTCTGTTTAACAAAACACATGTGGAATTTTCTATTATTCAAAATAAATTAAAAAATGTGACATTATATTGATATCTGTGCTTCAGCAGCAAGTTTGGAACCTTTATATCCCTTACATAAATCTTGGAAAACAGAGCTGATTAACTGATAGGAATAGCGGGTTCTCATTTTGTATCTTGACCAGCACTAAAATTGTATGAGACACCACACCAATCGGTACATTTCACAGATATTTTCCAACAGCAGATAAATGATGAAATTTCATAGATTTCATAGACGTTAGGGCTGGAAGGGACCTCGGAAGATCATCGAGTCCAGCCCCCTGCCCAAAGGGCAGGAAGTCAGCTGGGGTCATAGGATCCCAACAAGATAAGCATCCAGTTTGCTCTTGAAGGTGTTCAATGTAGGCGCTTGAACCACCTCCGGTGGCAGGCTGTTCCAGACCTTGGGGGCTCGGACAGTAAAGAAATTCTTCCTTATGTCCAGCCTGAAATGGTCTTGTCGTAGTTTATGACCATTTGACCTAGTCGTCATCCCTTGGGCCGCTCTGGTGAACAAACGTTCCCCCAGATCCTGGTGGTCACCCCGATAAACTTATAGGTGGCCATCAGATCACCCCTGAGCCTGCGCTTTTCCAGGCTAAAGAGCCCCAGGGCTCTCAGCCTGTCATCGTAGGGTCTGCTTCCCTGACCTCTGATCATGCGCGTGGCTCTTCTCTGGACTCTCTCAAGCTTCTCCACATCCTTTTTGAATTGTGGAGCCCAAAACTGGACGCAGTACTCCAGCTGCGGCCTCACTAAGGCTGAGTACAAGGGGAGAATGACGTCCTGGGATTTGCTTGAGAAGCATCTATGGATGCAAGCCAGCATTTTGGTCGCTTTACTAGCCGCAGCATCGCATTGCAGGCTCATGTTCATCTTGTGGTCAATGATGACCCCCAAGTCTCTTTCTTCCATAGTGCTAGCCAGCATAGCACTGCCAAGCCCATAAGGATGCTGCGGGTTTTTCTTGCCAAGGTGGAGAACCTTGCATTTATCGGCGTTGAACACCATCAGATTCTCGTCCGCCCACTTGCTGAGCCTGTCCAGGCTCAAATCTTTAGTTTCAAACTGTGGAAGTATATGCTTCTGCTCAAACTCGCTCCCTTCTTTCTTACTTCCAGCCTGTCCCTGTTTGAATTTTGAGTCTTTTCCAGGTTCCAGTCCAATTCTCTTCTCCAATGTAATCGCAGCCTTTACTCTTCAGGCTGATCTGTGAACACTCTTGTCCCACTCTCTCCACCCCCAGCTCTCAGTCTTCTTTGCCAGCTAGTCCAGTTTGCAGTCAAAGTTCCTCTCCGCCACCCAGAGTATCAGTTTCACTAGTCCCAGTCTATGCCAGACTCTCCCCTAGACTCTCCTCTCAGTCTAGTTTTGCTCTGCTTTATATTTGAACAAAAAGGCTTTCCTCTCTACCCTCCTAAGGAAATTCTTCTGTCCTGCTTAGCTCTCAGTTATGGGCATGCACAGTTATTTTGTAGGGAGGTCACATGCAGGGTTCAGTAAAATAAAGGAGCCATGAAAAGGTGAAGCAAATTCAATCAGTCTAGAGACATGGCAATCTAAATCTGTACGCAATCTGTTCAAAAGAAGGATAGTCCAGAGCTTATAAAGAAAGAACTTGGTTCAAGCCCTTGTCCTGTCAGAGACTTCCTCTATGACCCTGGGCAAGTCATGTGGTATCTGAGGTCCCCATCAGCAAAAGTGGGTTAACGGTTAACATACAGGTGGTGTTCAGATAAACAAAGTGCGAGATGCTAAGTTTCCAAGCTAACAATCACTATACAAGTGTAAACCTTGCCTCCCCTCCCCCCATTCCCTGGACTGTAGAAGGAAAACTTTTCAAAATGCATCCATCTTGGGAAAGTCTAGGAGACGCTCTTGAATATGTTCGGTGGGCCTAGTGGTGGCTGGTGACCATGTTGGGGGTACCACTGAGATCAAGGGGAGAGAAAAATAATTCCATCCTAGCAACCAGGTTGAAGCGCATGTGGAGTTGAGCCCAAAGGATTCTGAGAGAAATATGTGAACAATGTCAGGATCTGGTTGACTGAAATGAACCATCTTCTTGAAAGCACTTGACTGATCAGGGCTGGGTGAGCTCTGACTCCTGCTGGCAGAGAGGTAAAAATTCTGACTAGCATCCCAGGAACGGAAGGAAATTGAGGGCAAATCTGGATGACTTTTGTCTCAACTAGGGAAGCATGCATCCTGCTCCTGAATTCTTGGTGGGAAGAAGAAATAAAGTGTGCTGGAACCATCTCCAAAGAAGGTGGATTCAAATCTGCTGCAAACTGGACTCAAAATACAAGCAGCATAAAAGGCGGTTAAACTGGTTAGCACCTTATTCACTGTGAAGTAGCAATATCATGTATATATTGTGATTTTTAATGTTTTTCTTGTAAGGCTCTTTCAATTGGAGTTTGTTGTTTGATTGTTACTGTGTCTGTTGTTACAGTCATTCACTAAGGAGGGTTTGATGCCAGGTGGCCCATACTGGATGCTGCTGGTTTTTGCATATGTGAAGTGAACCCAGACAGGGTGTGCATTTAGCATTGCATAGCCCTTTCACATCCACTTAACAGTGTCAGGAGCTAAGATTTTTGAGCCAGCTCAACAAGAGTGGAATCTCAGGAGAGTTTAAGCTGTTAAATTCTAGCAAGTCTCTAATGAGCATGTGTGAACTGATCTGTCTCACAAAGGCACAGAAATCGTAGCAAAAATAGTTTAAAGTTATAAGCAACTAGAAAAAAGTATCAGAAGTGTAAGGCATGCTTATTAATAGGCAGTGCTACCTAGAGTTTAGTTTAGGCTTTGAGTATTTTGTTTACCACCAAGTCAATCATCTGACTTCCCCCTAGAAGACACAAAAAAGAAAAACATCTGTCCAAGTTTTAAGGGGTGGGGAAGAGGCAAAAGGAGGAGGGGGGTTAAAGACTGTAGAGCAGCAGGTGGTAGGTGAATGGGACCAGAAATCATTTGTGGCCAAACTGAATACTGACAGCAAAACACCCAGTACAGCAAATGTATAGATATGCCACGTCCTTGCAATGTACTGAGATGGTTATACATACATACATATATAACTTGTCTGTGTGGGTACAGGCACACCCTACCCACCCGCACAGTTAGAATTGATACAAGATGCTTTAGCAAAGTGATCACTCTTTCCCTCTCCCAAGGTCATGTGTCTGAAACCCACAAAGCTAGCCAGCTTGGCGCTCAAATCTAAGTGGAGCCATACAGACTGATGAGATAAAATTAGATCAGTCATATTTCAGTAGTGGAAAAAGCAATCCGAGATGGACGCTCATATTAGATCCAAGAAAGAGGATACCTGAACAAGTAACATGCACTTTCTATTCTTGTATTAACAGGAACACTGGGTACAGATTTTGCACAAACCAACATTTAGAGAAAGAGGAAAAAAACAATACCCTCTCCCTATGCAGTAGGTGTGTATTTATGGAGCCTTGCAATCATAGCACTGGTTAGTGCAGTATCTCAGCTGTGGGAAAGAACTGGCAGCTATCATCTCCTTCCATTATCACCCAAATGAATGTAAGAAAAGTATCTACAACAATATGCACAAAACACAAAAATTCTCAGTTAGGATGCAATTTTTAAAATATATACGTAAACTCAGTTTGGACTTTTTCAGGATGCCCAAAACTACCATCAGAAGAATTTTGTCAGGTTTGTTGTTTGTTTGTTTTTAGAAATTGTTACTTCTATGTCATTTACAAAATATTTTAAAAGTCAACACAGCAATTAGATCAAAATATAGTCTACACAGACTTTTTTTTGTTTGAACTATTTTTAAATTTAACCAGGTAAGAAACTCAGACTTCTTAAAAGTAGTTCTTCTGCAATGGGCAATGACTATTGTATACTTTTTACAGAAATCTTAAATGTGCTGACAATAAGGCTAAGCTAAAGACTGCATTAGAACTTGCAGCAAGGCATTTAATTTCTTGGCTTCTTTCACTGTATGCCACAACCTTAAAGTTATAAATGATGAAGTTTTTGTATCAAGTCAAGAGATCTTCTAAACTACCTGAAACTCTCTTTTCTCCCCTCAACAGCAAAGCTATGATAGAGCTGCCATCTTAAAGGACAATAAAGCTGATGTCCTACTTAATAACCATACTTGTATAGGTTGTTGCTTTTAAATTTATAGGTTGTTGCTTTTAAATGGGTTTTTGCTTTGCTTATCTTTAGTAATATGTGATCCTATCTCTGGTCTCCTTGTTACACTAATATGAAGTGACACTTCTTTACTAAAGACTCAAATTTTATTTGACCTTTCATTCTGCCCTGGACAAATGAATAAGATGGACAATTTTCTAATACCTAGCTGAATTCTACTTTTAATAAGATTTGCACAAGAGATTATTTTCCCAGTAAGGCCATCTTTCAAATTTTTTATAGGTTCAGTAGAATCACTGTGTACTGGATCATGAATTGCAGACACAAGGATAATTCATGGATAACTTATAAGTACAATATCAATGATTAAAAAACAAAAGATAAGGAGTCATATTTTAAAAACCAGTTGAGTTGTAAGACGTCCCATCCCATGTAAAGAATGCGAGGAGAAAACGGGTCAAAACAAGTACATAACAACAACCCCATTTTAAGAGGTGCTGAATGTATACAGTTCCCATGGACTTCAACCTGGAATTGCAAGTGCTCAGCATCTCTGAGGATCAGCCCATAAATGGCTCAACAAAATGTAAGCGGTAATATAAAACTGAAATCCATGAAAACAAAAAACATGCTTTGCATATGTACGCTGTGTACTCTCAACTGTTCCTACCTTTTTGAAGCATGACATGAGAACCTCAAACAAACAGAAATCTGAGTTAGGGTCCTAATTAAAAAGTTTTGAGTTAAAACAACTGTTACTGAGACATAAGATGTAACACACTGTTTATGAAACAATGCACAATGCAACATACAATAAACAAGCATAATGCACACATACCCCCAAAACCTGCTTATTTTTGCACTGTTAGAGCACATAAAAGGAGCTGCATGCCCAGCACGAGGGGCAGATGCAGCAAGGGACTCAAGAAGAGCAGAGCCAAGAAAAGCTGGGGAGCTCTCCCCCAGTGGGCAATAGGCCCATGGCTCCTGAAGCTGCCACTGGAGGAGCAGCCTTGGGAGTGGTGCGAGACCACTCAGGCTGTTGACGGCGCACAGGGACGGAGTGTGGAGACCCGGCCCTGGGAGTGGTGTGAAACTGCTTGGGCCCATCCTGGTGCACGGTTCGGTGCACGGAGCCTAGGCTTTGGGAATTGCAAGCAGCGGCTTGAGCTTGCAACCCAGGAGGACCAGCAGGCCGCATGGTGCACAGGGCGGTGCATGCAGGAGCGGAGCCAGGGAGCAGCAGAGGCTGTTTAGGTTAGCCAACTGGCAAAGGGATGGCCAGCCAGAGCCTGAAGGGCCTAGCCTGTGCTAAAAGAGCCCTCAGTGCCAAGCCAGGGCATGGGGAAATGGTAGTGCTGCAGCATGAGGCCCAGCACCCAGGAGCCAGCAGCAGTGGTGCGGCAGCTGAGAGGAGCCGAGCCCTCGGTGTCCATAGCGGGGCACAGGGTGGGGAGGAGCCCAACGGCACAGGAGAGACGCGCCAGCAGAGGAGACCTCATCAAGCTGCGCCCTGACCACCGCCACCTGAGAGAGCGTGAGTCATTGGGCCCTTGGGTCCCACAGGGGATAGACGTTTGGGGTGGACAAACCCAGAAAAGGGGCTGGGTGAGCAGCCCCCCTGCCTAGTCAAGGCCCTAAGGGGAGAGGCCCCTGGTGCTTCCTGGACGCCCCCCACAAGGGACCCCATTGGAAGGAGGACTATCTCTTGCCATGGGTCAGAGACTATATTAAGGAATAGGTGTTATTAAGATTGTTTATGTTTGCATCTTATATTTTGTAATTGAAATGTTGTATTGTGATGTTGTAAATAGTGTTATTTAGGGTTTGACCTTGGTTATCGGTTAGTGTTCACTGTGTAAATATATGTATATGATACAGTAAAAGCTGTGCTATCCAGCGTCTTACAAGCCAGCATGCTCCACTAACCAGCATCCCGGCTTATAAGATAAAGTGAAACCGGAAGTGCCCACCGCGGCACTTTCAGTTTCTCCGAGCCCCCACGGGCCGGGGCAAAGCAGCCTGCGCTGCCGAGACCCCACGGTCCGGGAGCATAACAGGCTGTGTGGAGCCGTGCAGGGCCCGCAGGACGGGCAGTGATGTGGAGGGAGGGGTGGCGACGCCATGGAACGGGCAGAGGGACGCCCCACATGCAGCAGGAGAAGCGGCGGCCTGGGCCGCTCAATTAACTGGCAGATTTTGTTATCTGGCATCGCCCATTTCTGGGGGATGCCGGATAACAGAGCTTTTACTATATTTAGTTTTATGATTATGTATATTATAACTCAATAAATTGTATGTAGTTAAGAACTTTGGGCCTGGGCTAACTCTACAGAAGAAAGAGGGATCTGCTCAAAATTCTGGCATCCCTCTTACAGCACCCCCTCCTAGCTACTCATCCCATTCAATTGAGAATAGGGCACACCCTTGGGTGTACCCAGGTTACATGTGTCATCATTCTTGTAGAGCAATGCAAAGCAGCCTCAAAATAGCGAGAGATAGTTCCGCTTGCTCCAGCTTTTCCTATGCCAGTCATTGCTCTGGCACCCCCAGCTTAGCCAGCATTTCAGGACTGGTCCAAAAGCAAGCAGAACAACACTTTGCTTGACTGTCCATTGGTGCAATGCCTGTCATGGTTCGTACACGCCACAGAAACTGGTGCACATCCCTGCTGTCTGAACTGCCAAGGGGGCTATGTAGTATAAAATCAAGGAGCTGCCAGCAGCAAACTCAGCCTCCTATATTCCACTCAAAATAGACACAGCAGAGCTAATTCAAAACAGCTAGTTTTCATCTTCCCATGTTCCCTCCCCTTCTGTCCCTTAGGTTTTCAAGAATAGAGGTCTGATTTTGTAAGGTTTTGTAAGGGACAGACCTAGTGCTGGGATGAAAGGTGACTCTCAGCAGGGTCTATCAGAGTTTAAGAAATCTGTCTTGAATGACCAGAGCTCTGACCTGGCAAATGCATCAGTATAGGCAAATTCTAGGTGCAGGTCTGGCCTGAAATACACGTACACTCAGTATACCGAAGCTCCAAATCTGAAACAAATCAAGGAACAAATAAAAAGGTCTGAATCGACTGAAAGCTCTCTGAATCAATTTGGAAAAGAGTCGAAGAGCTTCAATGATTCAGGCAGTCCCCGGTGGCTGCAGCAGGGAGCTGGAACTAGACTCAGATCTGTTAAGTAGGGTGCAGGGGAGGGGAGGCTGGAGGAGAGGGAAGGGGACCATGGGGGGATCCCCACCAGGCCCCATCACCTGTCTGCTCCCCCACCCCCTGAGAGCTCCCTGACCTCCGCCTGCTCCCCCAATGCCCCCATGGCTGCCCTGCCCGCCCCAGCTTTCGGCCCTTTAAAAAAAAGCCCCCACTCACTGGGTGCTGCCCAGTGGGGGGACAATCCCTGCTACCCCCCACTGCTTGGAGGGCTCTGCCATGAGCCCCCTAACTCCCCCCCACTCCCCCAGATGCCCCATGGCTGCCCCACCCACCCCAGCTCCAACCCTTTAAGAAAAAAAAAAAACCCAAACCCCCCACACTCACCAGCTCCTGCAGTGGCCTCAGGGGGCTCATGCAGAGCCCCCTCCCTCCCCCCCCCCAGCACAGGGCAGTGGGAGGCAACAGGGATCACCCCCTGCTGGGCAGGAACTGGTGAGTTGGGGGGGGGGGGGGTTGGTTTTAGATATACCTGAAAACATGAATGTTAATTAATGTATTCTACAGATGCTGATTGGGCCTGTTCAGGGATAGGAAAAGCAGGTCGCTGCGCTACCAGTGCAGCCCGCATTGTGAATGTGAGGCATCTCGACTGATCCAGGTGGATGGCTGTGTTCAGAACAACAGGCAGGCTTGTGTGGTAACTGCTAAGATGCCCAAGCTGGTAATAGGTTATTTAATATTTCCATGTGTGGGCATAATACAAATGCAAACCAAGCACAGGAAGGCTCTGTTTGCATGTTGAATGCTTTGTGCTGCACAGGATAATTGGTGCAAAGCGGGGCTTTGGCGGATAAACCCAGATTATTTTCTCTCAAAGGAAATAATATAGTTTGAAAATTCCTGTGACGAGGTTCCCGCTTGCAGCAGCAGAAATTAGAGAGCTGCCTTGTCAAGTGCCAGCTGGCTCAGTACCCACACAGTTTGTCATCTTAAAGTGGCAGAGCCAAACCTATAGTCTAAATAGACAGTGTTAAGTGGCATGTTTTATTTTTCTAACATGAAGTGCTGTGTGACCTGGGGAGAACATGGGAATAAGGCCTCCTGAGAAGTGGTAAGAGAAGATAATGGAGCTCATGGTTTGATGCAAATGTAACTGTTTAACTTCAAAAGTCTGAGTCTCCTTTAAGAACAAACTTGTGGAAGGCTAGCTCTTGGACATCTCACCTTGGCTCTTGGGGTCACCTTTTCACCTGTGGGGAACAGTATCTGTATGCACAAATTCTGTGCACTTTCATTTCTCATTTGGATCCAGTAGATGACAGATACAAAGTGCTATTTGTATGCAGCATTCTTGTGTCTGCAGCATGCTTGTGTCTGCCTAAAATGGAGGGGCTGCACTTCCCCATACCTTGAAAACATAGCCTTGCTTATGGGAGTAGGAATTAAGTAAATGTATGCTACAGACCTAATTGATCTATTTATTGTAGCTATTCTGTAAGTTTGAGCATATAAATTGTCATTTTGTCATTTATTATTAGACATCTAGGTTAATAAACCATCTTTATTTAAAAATAAACCCCTGCAGTTAATCCTTTTTAGGCCAATCATGCCACATTCCTTCACAAGGTGGGTTTTTTGCTAATTTAATATTGTCAGTCAGAAACATTAGTTACTGCAGTAGTTGCTTAATAACACCCAGTAGGAGTGAGCAAATAATTAGCAAACTAAAGATATTTTATGCATTTCCCCCAAAATAATTCAAATGTAGAAGAAGTTGATTAGAAACAGAACAGTTATTTCATTTAAAGCTGTTGCATATTAAAAATATCTGGCCATGATGGGAAATTGTTAGTTCTTTAAATGGTCAGCTAGGGACAACTTGGTCACCTTTCCAAGGTTCATAAATACACATGTGAGAGTCATGAAGTGGGGAGAGGAAAAAGCATATTATGGCCATCTGTTGTGGCTATTTTTATGGCTAATACATCTTTTTTAATATCTTTCAGCTGCTCTTTCCTCAGCTTAGCTTCTTTAATGTCAAAAATATTTTGAATCTGAAGTTTGCATGTGCATATGTATGTAAACAAGATGTAGAAAATAGTAAAGATAAATCAACTTGCATTCATAGGGAAATTAAGTAAATTAGAAATGTTACTAAAACTGCTACACTTGGTAAAACACTGGAACATGAATGTAGATTTTAGATGAGCTTTCATGACATACTTTAGAAAATGTTTTGGTACATGACAGTTTGTTTTAACTTAGTTGGTATGTTTATTTTATTACTAGATCGTGTCCAGAAATTTCAGCTTAAGACACTCGTGATTATCTATGCCTGATTGATAATCACTAACATCTTTCTCTTCAATACAGCATCAGCTTAGTTCTTCCTGATCTTCCTGCAGCCATATTCCAGCATAAGAACCTAACTACCTTCAGCTCTCGACTCCCTGCCCCCATTTAGGGTGGGGCCTGATATGTACTTTCTGGGGTAGAAGAAGCAGGGAATGAAGCATGAGCTGTTGGAGGAACATCAGGTCTGTTGATAGGGCATACTTCAGTTAATCCATCTTTGTGGAGTATTCTTGGGTGCTGGCAGTAACATAAAGAAATTCAATTTACATTTAAAGAAATGTTGTAAAATACTTGCTTAAAATGGTAATGGGTGCATTTCTGTGGACAGTGTGTGCACAGTCTTTGTCAAATGCTATCAGAGCAGATCAGCAGGTTTAAAACAAGCAAGAGGAAGTTGGTTTTTTTTTTAATGAAATACGTAGTTAACTTATGGAACTTGTCATCACATGAAGTTGGACAGGCAGGTAACATAATCTAATTCAAAAAGGGATTAAACCAGTGGAGGTATGTCATTTGGCCTGCACCACTTCCAATGGGTCCAGAAATTTCCTAAGGGAATGGTGGCAGCATTAATTGATGCTCTCTTGCTGCCAAATTTCCAGCCCCATGGGCAGCCTTGTAGCCCAGATAATGTAGCCCTGCATGCTAGATCACCAGTCTGTAGTGAAGCCAGTATGTGAGGTCACTTTGCAGCTGGATCCAGCACACAGAATCAAGTGGACTGTTGACCTTCAGATATACTCTGAGAACTAAGAAAGGCTCAAAGAGCCAATCCTACTAAAATTAAACACTAACAAATATATAGCAAATTCAGTAATAAAATATAGAAAAGATATAATTAAGTAAATAGTACAGATCAGTCATATCAAGCAAATTATTAAAATTTATCAAATGTGCATTGATCTAAAGAAATACCAACCCTGTTGACATTTGAGAAAAATTTAAATTAATTTATCTAAGCCCTAAAACCTTAAAAAACCTCTAACAAGTGGTCAGCTGGTTAGGGAAAATGACTTCTCATCTAGGTTTCAAATTGAACTTTAAAAGAGTGCTCATTTTAAGCATTCTTTTCAGACACACCCATAGTTCAAGGCTGCAGAGCAAAGTTTCTGAGAGAAATTCAGATTTTTATACTCCATTTTATACTCTATTGTTTGGCTCAGTATCAAAAAATGTACTAAATAAGGTAAAAAAATATATATATAAGATTTTCTAATAGGTGTTACTTTAATATTCATATGCCTATTTTACTTCCATATCTGGGCTATAACCTTGTCTAGAATTAAACTGCTAAATGTACTCTGGGCACCATTTACCAACCTTTTTTTATTCCATCTTTCTTGAAATTTCTAAAAATGTTCGCAGATTGTGATGTCTTTTGGCCTGATCATTTCCTTTGCCTCTTCTTCTCTTATCCAAACGTTGAGGGTCTATTATAGTCTATAGGGCATGCAGCCAGGCTGATGCCAGGGAGGATATGACAGGGACTGGATCACTCTAGAAATGTACCATTCATATACTTTCCCTCTAAACCAACGGTGCTCAACCTTTTTGGCCAGTAGGTCAGATGGGCAGTGCCCAGTCCCTCTGTGGGCCCAATCTGGCCAGTAAACCCAATATGGCACCTGGGACAGATGCAGTGAGGCCCCATATGGCCTCACAGAGGGGTCAGGGGGCAGCACAGCCCAAATCCAGGTGTTTGTGGGGGAAGGACACTTGGCTTAGCTCTAACCCAGACCTACAGGGGGGCAAGGGAGCATGACCCAGCCCGATACAGGGAAGGGATATGGTTTGGCACTGCAGAAGGGAGGGAGCATGGCTTGGCCCAACATGGCTATGCAGAGGGAAGGGGATCTGGCCCTGCGGAGGGAGATAGAGTCATGGCCAGACTCTGACAGTCCTGCAGGGCTTGGATTTTTGGTGGTGGGGAGGGTTGGCAAGGCTGCCACTGCTCCCCCAACATCAAATTTCCTGACTGTGGGGAGCCCTATGTGCTGTATTCCAGGGCTGTGCAGGCCAAAGATTGAGTGCCCCCACTCTAAATCCTCTATGATTTGCCTCTGTTAGGCTAGGAACAGACATTCAAAAAGCCTGAGCCTGAATTGATACAATCTTTGCAGGTTAGTCTAAACTGGATAGGCTAAACCAGTTTGTAACTGTACAGATATTCCAGACATGCAGGCACAAGCCTGCAGTGGCTCAAGCTAGAAGCCAGGGGGGGCGCTAGAGCAGCCCTCCCTTCCCAGACATGGAAGCTGAGCTGAGGGGGGCCTTGCCAAGCCCCAGCAGGATGCTATAATTAGCCCAGCAGGGAAGTGATAACAGTGTTTATCACCCTTAGCTCAGTGTTAATCACACCATTAAGAAAACAAGGGGCGGACGTTAACAGCTACCTGTTGATTCATAGATGTTAGGGTTGGAAGGGACCTCAGTAGATCATCGAGTCCGACCCCCTGCATAGGCAGGAAAGAGTGCTGGGTCTAGATGACCCCAGCTAGATGGTTATCTAACCTCCTCTTGAAGACCCCCAGGGTAGGGGAGAGCACCACCTCCCTTGGGAGCCCATTCCAGACCTTGGCCACTCGAACTGTGAAGAAGTTCCTCCTAATGTCCAATCTAAATCTGCTCTCTGCTAGCTTGTGGCCATTATTTCTTGTAACCCCCGGGGGCGCCTTGGTGAATAAAACCTCACCAATTCCCTTCTGTGCCCCCGTGATGAACTTACAGGCAGCCACAAGGTCGCCTCTCAACCTTCTCTTGCGGAGGCTAAAAAGGACCGGTTTCTCTAGTCTCTCCTCGTAGGGCTTGGTCTGCAGGCCCTTAACCATATGAGTGGCCCTTCTCTGGACCCTCTCCAGCTTATCTGCATCCCTCTTGAATTGCGGCACCCAGAATTGCACGCAGTGCTCCAACTGCGGTCTGACCAGCACCCGATAGAGGGGAAGTATCACCTCCTTGGACCTATTCATCATTCTGAGCTACCCTAGCCAGCATGTGGTCTGCTAGCTAGTGCACAGACACCTCTCCACAAAGCAGAGGGGAGGGGGTTATTTCTGCTTAGGAGGGAGTGGTGAGGGGAGTGGGGAGGGAGGAGCAAGCCTCAGTCTCTGCTGGAGCTGCAGCCAGGGAGCAGAGAGGAGGGGCCAAGCCTGCTGTGGAGCAGAGAACCCTGCCCAGCCCAGAGAGCAAGCAGGCATGCTGGGAGAATCTGGTTTATCTTAAACCGGCAAGGGGTCTAAGCATAAACTGGTTTGACCCAAATCAGTTAAGTCTGATGCTACATTCAACCAGGTTTATCTCAAACTGGTTTCAACCATTTTCAAACTGGTTGACGTGCGCTGAACATCTGTTCCATTACAGGTTTAAACCAACCGGTTTATGTATAATGCCTGTCCCTAGCCTTAGAGACAAGGTACAGGTCTAGACCATTTGTCTGACCTAAGATGGTACTACTTAGGTTCTTGCTCCCACTTTGAACCTTAGTGGTACATATGTAAGTAGCTACGCTAAAAACAGTCCAGGGCTTTTAAAGCTTTGAAAACTCTATTACAATTTAAAGCAAAGAAAATACTTTCTTCACATTCAAGTATTCTCTGTTAGCCTCTTAAAATGTGTGCAGACACACACACATATACATGTGCGCACACATGCTCTTAGCAATATTGTATATACAATGTTATATATTATATCATATATAAAGAGAGAGAGAGAGAGAGAGAGAGAGAGAGAGAGAGAGAGAGAGAGAGTGTGTGTGTGTGTGTGTGTGTGTGTGTGTGTGTGTGTGTGTGTAAAAAGTATGTGTCTATAGGACTCATGTAAATGTTTTACTTTGGAAAGCTATTGTGAATGTGATCTGAAAAGATTGAAAAGTACTATAGCAGAGCACACTGGGCTCTTAAATGTCATCACTGCTCTCAGGAGTCTATATATTTAAAAAAAAAAAATCTCACCATCAATGGCAATCAGGTTGCATAGCAGGAAAAAAAGAAACTTTGAAATTTCATTTTAAGTCTGCTTATACAGTCCTGTGCCCCTCAATAATTCCTCCCACTTTAAATGTTAGTGCCTTTAAAATTCTTGCTACCAAGTCCTACAGGTTTCTGTACTGCTGGAAATGGAAAAAAAAACTTCAGATTTAATTGGGACTGCTGCCCCACATCTCCTTTACAGGTTATGTTATGGACTGATATTTCTGTAGATGGGATATACAGAACTCTATGGGCAAATTAGACCTCAAAGAATTCTCTTTCCTCCAGTTTTCTCCAACAATTTAAGGCCCTTTTGCATATAAAATTTGCACATAGCAGCATAGTGACATTCTGATGTTATTTTTGACTACTCTGTCTTTCAGTTCTGTCAATCTAAAATGACCTTCTTATAAAATAGGCTGTTGCTTGTGAAAGCTCATGCCTTTCTGAACCAGTACGTTTCTAAAGTGCCCTACCTTCTGCCTGACATCAGATTATTATGGCTAACCACCAATCTACTCCATCCTGATGGTGAATTTCATGTGTTTGTATAATTAATTATTAAAACTAGTGGTATTTTTCATGCACAGTGTTTGCTTCCCTATGAACTTCCATTCACTGATATTTTGTATAGTTCTCAAAATACTTTAAAAAAATACTTCCCCATCAACTTGCTTTCTGTTCCAATTATGAGACAACATGCATATTAATCATGAATGAAAATATTACCCTACTGGATGTTCATAACAAACCAAAGAGCACTTACATGCAGTTCAGTACAATTAATCATTTATAAAGAGTGAGCCAAATGAATCTCTTCTAATGCTGTAAGATGAGCACACAGATGATGTGAGAAACTTTTCAAGTGAAGACGTTTAAGGGTCTTTGAACTTTTCACCTTTCCTTAATTTTCTCAAGTTTCTAAAAAAATACTTGCCACAGGCAGAAAAGAGAATCTAAGAAATGACATACTGGGTCATACCACATATCTATCTGTCCAATATCCTGTAGCTTACGGTGGCAGAGAAAGGACACAAAGTGTGAGAATATTTATATATATCAGACATCTGCTTCCTTGTATGGGACAGGAATATTCCAGACCCAGCCATAGATATTCTTTGACTGTTACATAGCTTCTAGACAGAAACACCTAGAAAATCTTACAGACACTCTGGCTAGGGACAGACACTATACGTAAACCAATTTAAGTGATCAGGAACTGGTTTAAACCTGTAACAGAACAAATGTTCAGTGAATATAAACCTGTTTGAAAAATTGCTGAAACCGGTTTGAGATAAACCTGGTTGAATGTAGTATCAAACTTAACTGACTTGGGTCAAACCGTTTTATGCAATGACTGTCCCAGACCCCTTGCTGGTTTAAGATAAACCAGACACCCCCAGTATCCTGGCAGGCTCTCTGGGCTGGGCAGGGCTCTCTCCTCCACAGCAGGGCTGGCCCCTCCCCTCTGCTCCCTAGCTGCAGCTCCAGAGGCTGCGGGCTGCTCCCCCATGTCCCCTTCACCACTTCATGCTAAGCAGGAATTCCCCCCTCCCCTCTGCCTTGCTGAGGAGGTATTAGCTAGCAGACCACATGCTGGCTAGGGTTGTGCAGAATCAACAGGTAACTGGTAATGTCTGCCCCTTGTTTTCTTAATGGTGTGATAAACCCTGAGCTAAGGGTGATGAACACTGTTATCACTTCCCTGTTGGGCTAATCAAAGGATCACAGGGATCTGGCCACACACCCCCTCAGCTCAGCCCTGTGGAATAAACGGGAGGGATGCTCTAGTGTCCCCCAGCTTCTAGCCTGAGCCACTTCAGGCATGTGACTGCATTTCTGGGATGTCTGTTCAGTTACAAGCCAGTTCAGCCTAACCGGGTTAGACTAACCTGTAAAGAATGAATCAATTCAGGCTCAGGTTTTTTGAATGTCTGTCCTTAGCTTTTTTCATGTTAGAAGCTCTCCTTAGTCATTTCAAGTCTGAGGAAAGGACTCAATGAAGATCTGGAAGGAGAACTATAATAAAATAATTGTGTTACTGCTGCATCTTTCAATATAAAGGGTGCCAATGTATCTGAATCTCAGCTGTCCCTGACACAGGGAAATGGCAGCCAAACAGACAGACAAAACATGCCCTGTTGTGAAAAGAATATAGGAGAACTAAGTTCCAGAAGAAATGGAAGTGGGCTGCCCCTTCAGACAGGATTAGGAATGTTGGTGCTAATTATTATAAGCTTTGCAGGAGTATTAAAATTTAGTAGGTTTATTCTGAATAGAATGGGTCTGACCCTGCAACTCTTTACTTGCACATGTTGTCTGTCCTACTGAAATCAAAAGTGCTGTTCATGTGAACATAGGCAGAGAAGGTTCTTTGGGTAAATCTGATATCTTTTATTAGACCAGCTCAAATAGTTGGAAAAATTCTTCTTTGCAACCTTTCGGGTATAAATACCCTTCATTAGGCTGAGCAAGCATCTGCAGTTGGTGTGTGCTCTTCCTGGATGGAATGAATAGTAAAGAAGCCAGTAAAGAATAGTAAAGAAGCTTGTATGCATGCAAGAAAGGAGGACTAGCATGTTTTCCTTCCAATACAGTTCTATCAGTGTTTACTGCTGAACTGATTCGATTAGTAATATTATTACTTGGAAAAGAACTTTCACTTCCTACCATTAAGTATATGAAATAATATAATTCTGTTTTCCAAATCCTCCTGGAATGAGGAGGAATATTCTTGTGTGTAGTTGCATTATAAAATTGCTGAATAAATCCATTTTGCTGTAGTGGGAAGGGACACATTTTCTTCTCTACTGTAAGTAGGTCAATGAAAACATGTCGTGGTGAGGATTAAGCTGTTTTTCTCTGTTCTCTTTCCCTGACGGCAGTTTCAAATCATTCTGATTTAATTATGTTCTCAATGTCAATGATAACAGCATATGGCTATTAACAACTGATATATTGGTGGTCCCACGTTTGTCACCTTATATTCATGTGTGTAATATGGGCCTAATTCTAATCTCACGTATGTGTGCAACTCCAAAGCAGGACAGATCATTGCATAGTTAGAAAAACCTGCAACAAAACTTGCATATGGGGCTGCAGTTGTAGATTTACAGATTCCATGTATAAAAACTGACGCACCTGAAATTAACATTGAACCTTGACTCTAAAATATGTAGAGTGAAGGGGCAAATTCTGATGAGACACACCAGTGTACACCTGCAGTAGCCCTACTAAAGTCAATAAATGTATGCTGGGATTCACACTACTGTAACAAACGCTAGAATATTTTCAGTGGCATTCACACTTTGTACCAGCTGAGGCCTGACTGCATGAGTGTCACCATAAAGGCTTAATTATTGCCTAGGGAAGTATTTAATGCAAGTTAAACATTAAAAAACACTCCATCTAAATAAGAGTCATTGTCAATTAAAATTTAAACATTTAAAAAAAATTCATAATGCAAAATTACATTAAATGGAACTTAAAAACTAAATATAAAAGTCTAAACAAATCAATCCATACTTCATGCTGCTGTTTTGCTTTCTGCCTTTCACTTTTGGGTCCTGGTGGATGTATACTAGCGGGGCTCTATTGATGTCAATGGAGCTCTATCATTTTATACCAGTTAAGGTATGGAACTGCTTTGGTTCTGGTCACTTTCATATCTTCATATATATTAGTGTAGAACTCCAAAATTGAAATAGCAAACTACAATAGGACATTAACAGCCAATCAAAAGATGAATAAAAAGTTCTGTAGGTTTTTTTTAAAAACAAATAGAATGAATTCACTTTAAATGATACTAGGTGTTGTAAACTCATAGCCCTATGAGCAGCCACGGGGGCAACATGTAAGTAGTCACCAGAAATATTACACCATCTAAGATTTTAGAGCATGAATCTAATCCTGAAATCAGTGGGGCTATTTACAGTAGTAAAACTAACCATGTGTGTTTGTATGATTACACTCTACCATGAAATTTGGTGCTTTAAAAAAAAAAGTGGAGAATATACCATTGACTTCAACAGGCTAGAATTTCAGTTAAAAATCTAAGGATCTGGTTCAAATTATTAGATCATTGAGTGATTCATGTCCAAACATACTTAGGAGAAATCATATTTGGCCAACAATGCAATACTGTCCTGAGTTGTTTTGTTTTGTTTTTTTAACTTTTACAATATTTTAAAGCTAGGAGTGTATCTATGAATGATGGTTAAAATGCCTGCATACACTTCATTGATTCACTAGAGCTCAGCTATCTGAACTCAGAAATTTAGAACATAAACTATATATATTGTAACAGAATGGGGCCTTAAGGGGTGGCCATAACACCCCCTGGTGACAATGCAACTCCTGCCCTGTTCTGCCTTCTAGAGTACCCTCCCTTTCCTCTTGTCTGCCATACCTTTGTTGGAATAATTGGATTATGAAAAGGGAGGCTACCAAAGGGTCCTAGAGTGATCGATTGTCCATCTTTCAGCCAGGAGGTCCCTCTTGGACCCTACGGATCCCAAACCTGTCCCTCAAGCATTAAGTGGGCTCCCCAGGGCACCTGCTGTCTTAAGAGATATTTGTGGCCTCCTTCCCATGCCCACGCCTCACAGATGTTACCAATTATCATGTCAAGCCTCCTCAGGCCTCTGAGCCCCCACTGAGGCATCAGCTGAGGGTTTTGGTCCTCTTTCTTTGGCCAAACCCCTAGCCTACTACAGAGGACCTGGCTTCTGGGCTTCAGACCTCATCTTGTCCCCCTGGCAGGGCTCAAAACACCCACATTCCTCTCCAACACTCCTGTGACTTAAACCATGGTGCACCCCTCAAGCACCCCATTATCATCACCCCTTATGCCACATTCGGTCCACCAGTGTAAGCTAGAACATAAACATAAGCCCACTAGCTATATAACAAAAAAAATCTTCCACACACTGGGTCTTAACTTTCCTGCAGGCCATAAGTTTCTTGCAGTTCCTAGGACAGTTCAGGTATCAGTCAGTCACTCGCCTGTAGCCTTCCTACTCAGGAGTTCCTATCTATGCCACCTGCAAAGCCAGACTGCTGCCTGCCCTCAAGCACTGACATTATGTGCCGCTCAAGTCCTGTCCCTACTGGTCAAATGGCTCCCCAGCCACCCACAGGGGTTTCCATTTTGTTCCTAATGCCTACCCTCCAGGGCAGCTTACACCTGCTACACCTGCTGCCTTAGCAGTATCCTTCCTGCTCAAGCAGGGTTCTTCCCTATCGTACTACTGCTGGACAATACTACTACTGGGACAGCTAGCCCCGCAATAAGCACTTGCAACCTAAGGGTGCCTATACATGTGCAGGAAAGCTGCACCAACATGAGCAGACTCAATTAATTGAGTCTGCTGGAGCATGGTAATTACCGCACTCCAGCAGCCTCCCGTGTCTCATGTATCAGCGTCCTTGTGCTTCAAAATGTTGACAGGGGCACTTTATCTAAAGCTCATTCAATTAGTTTTAGATAAAACACCCCTGCTGCCATTTTGAAGCATGGGGATAGTGATACATGAGACCCTGTGGGTGCTTTAATTAGAGCAGCTCTTGAAGCCGTTCTAATTAAAGCACCCCCTCAGAGCACGTACGTGTGTGTGTGTGTGTGTGTGTGTGTGTGTGTGTGTGTGTGTGTGTGTGTGTGTGTGTGTGTGTGTGTGTGTGTGTGCGCGCGCGCGCGCGCGCGCGCGCATGCGCTGGTGCATGCATGCACACATGTATATTGGCTCATCAATATCAAGAACTATCAGCATAGTGCCATGGGTACACTTCTGAATTTGGTTGCCAGTTTATATTTCTATACTTTGTCAAGTATTCCTCTGTAATGCTATTTCATTAAAGAACCTGATTTGTGTTTAAAGTTATATTTTTGTAGCTCTTAACACTTCAAATCAAATAGGGACTCAGCCAGTATTTGAACAACCTTTACCCTTTTCATTGTGATACTTGACCAGCAAGGGTTAGGATGGAAAAAGCTTTTTACAAATCTTTTCTTCTAGGGACAAGAATCCAATTTTTATTTTCTTGCTCCAGCATATATGGTTATGCCTAATAGAAATCCTAACATTAATCTCTAGTGGTGCACAACTGAGAAAGGGCAGGATTAATGACCTGTGAAATAGGTATAGTCAAAGCTGGTTAATCTATGCTTGGTTTACCCCAAAGCTTGGGCATCTCATAGACATAACACAGTAGCTGCCTGATATGGTACTCTGCATGCACAGCTATGAATACTGAGTAGTCAGGAAGATTTATACTCTAGGAGTTTGTTTCCATTTTAGGGAAAAAATGAGCAGACTGATATATTATCTCAGCCAAGAGGATAATACCATGTGCACATTTCTGCCTTTCACTATTTTGGACCGGATCCTTAGAATATATTAGTTCAGAGATAGATATTAAACAGCTAAATCATCAGAGATTAAGCCCATTTACTTAAAAATTGTAGCAAGGAACTGTCATGAATAATTGTGCATTTCTTAGCTATCACAGACAGGAGTGATCTGATCATAGAAGTTTGAGATGGAAAATATATTAAATCAAACAACCCACCTAACTGAAAATGTGAGAGCATTCACTACAGTAACATAAGAGTGCTAAAATACTAGGACAAACACAGGGATTAGTCCTGAACCCTTGTTAGGCTGTTTGGACTGCTAAGGTACAGACAGTAGCCAAAAAGCTGCCCTAAAGGATTCCCCTGACCAAGTAAGCATCCCAAGGGTAGGGCCAGCCATGCCAGAGTGAAATACACTTTGCTGGATCCTTTCCTAGCACAGCTTTTTAGACTGGTCATAGTTATGTCTGAGGTCATTTTAAGTCCCAGAAAGAGAACAGTGGCTTAGAGACATCTTTCCCATACTCTCTCAAGATCCAGTGAGTACAAACTTAGGACAGAAGAGGAAAACTAAGGCCAAGATCTCTATCCCATTGTATTTCTATTTTTGTCTTTTTGTAATTGCAAGTGTAATAAATTAAGACAGGAATGTGTTCAAACATGTTTTCTTGTGTATCTATTTTTTTACAGTTGTGTCTTAGTACATTTCACATAAAACCAACACTAAATTTCCTAGTAGGTATGGAAGTTCTGTAACTTCTCCTTTTTAGTGTTCTAGTCCAAATGTTTTAGACTGTAATTATTCTCTTTTTTGTTTAATTTCAGTTGGCTAATACAGACTTTTTTGGTCAAAAGGGAGTGTCCATCTTGAATGTCGTTTTTATGGTTAAAAGTTGCGTCTCCATTCAGTCATTTAGCATATAGGTAGTATTTATGGCAGGTAGGAGCATACATGTGTGGCTTATGCATACTACAGGGGTACAGGTGCAGAGTGGTTAAGGCATCTTACTATAGCTCTGGAGAAGAGAGTTTAAGCCTTGCTATGGGCTTCTGTCAAAAGCCACCTCCAGTAACCCAGCTGTAAACAGGTACCTGGTTATTCAGGCAGGGGTGTCAAAGACTGCTAAATATGATGCCAGCCACATCACTCCCTTGTGTGTTGCTGACTACCAGTAACATGGGGTGGGTGAGTAGAGTATGTGCTGCTTAAAGTAGGGTTGAGGGTGGGTGCCTTGCTCTGGGGCTACTTACCTTGCTTGGATTTCTGCTTGCCTCTATGACATGCACTGCAGCTCAGGCAATGTGCACCACAGCACAAGGCACTCTGGGAATCATAGTTTTATAGAGCAGTAGTGAAATTTGCTGCTGTTGGGGGGAGGGAAAAAACCTGACCCCCATTTTTCTGCTGCCAAATTCAGCATTTTTTTTTTGCCCTCTGGACTTCAACTTTGATGGCAAAAAATGAGGTGGATTCCCCCTCCCCACAGCAGTAACCAACTCTGCTGTTGCTTTAGAGAGCTAGGATTCCCAGAATGCCTTGCACTCTGCCCAGCTCTCTGCTCTTTAGGAAGGGTGAGAGGGCTGCCTAGGGTGCATTTTTCCACAGTATGGCTCTGCTGGATAAGAAACCGGTGTCCCTTAGGGCCTTGTTACATGTTAATTCTGGGGCTCTTAAAAATGTTAATGTGCAGACAATCCAGGAGTTAAGTGACTTAAAGCACTTGTTATGCAGATCAAAGTTACACCACTTCAGGGCAAAATTATCTTTTGATCTGCACTACCCAGCTCCTGTTCCATTAAGGTGTGGTCACTGCCCACAGATGTGCTGCTCAAATTGTGTGACTGCAAACTAGCATTAAGCTTATTGACATCTGCGTGGCTCATAGTGCAACATGTAACAAGGTCCTTTAGACCACACTAACTCAATGGTCTGTTACCTCAGACCAACCCCCAGGCTGTAGGCAAGATCTGGTCCCAGCACCTTCTCATCTGGCCCATGGGGCTTCCCATGGCTCCATGAGGAGCCCTGCAGGATTGTGGCCCTGCAAGGTAGACCAGGCACACAGGGTGATACCAGGTCCAACCCCAGCACATGGGGCCAGGGAGTGGCATGGGGCCCCAGAGCCTGGTCACAGCAGATGGAGTTGTTGCAGGTCCTGATTCAGGTGCACAAGGCCTAATCTGGCCCATGGGTCCAAAAGTTGAGTACCACTGCCTTAGATAGATCATCCTTCCTTACATATACTGACCTGAGGTTTCCTTATTTAATGAGATTCTGAATTTCAAAAGGAAATCAGCTTCAGGATACGCTTACCACCATATGGTGCCCAAGTACATCAGCAGTCCCCAGTGTCTGCCATTTGCAACACAGAGAAGTTACCCCATGTGACTTGCTTCCTCTGGGAGCCATGCAAGGACTTACAAGGAAATGCATCATCTTAACATAAGCTTAACTGAAACTGTAAAAATAATCTTTGACTTTAAAACAAAAGACTTTAAAGTCTCTCTCAAGCATCTCTGTAGCTTTGCTTTGGGTTTACAGTTCTCATGCCTGAATTCTTTTAAACAAAAATGGTCAAACACTTTATTCCTTTATATACTTTATTCCTTTATATACTGTTTTATATACTTGAAATATAGATATGTATTAATAAGCAAGAGCTATTTTTCAAAATGTTATTTATTAACTCCTTTACTGGCATGATTGATTTCTGCAAATCTCGAATAAAATATATTCTAGTCAGTGAAGTTTGTGACTCCTTTAATCATGGCTACCTGTCATTTCCCATTATAACATCCTTTTTTCCAGTTGTTTGTCAAATTTTATTCATTTGGGCTGAAGATTCCTGTGCCAGGTATGAAAGTCAGGCCAAACCTATCGTTTAAAGTTTCAGATAAAAATTCAGCCATTTTCAAGAATGAAGTTGTTTTGTCCCAGTTAAAAAAAAAAAATCTGTTCTGTTGAGAAGATGTGGTGCCTCCATGCTTCGACTTAACAATCTGAAACTTGCCAAGAGGGGAAACAGTTGTCAGGGACATTCTTGTGAAAACTGGTCCAGATTTGGCCTTTGAAAAAAATCTCAGCTCACATATACTCAAGACTTGTGGCACATACTCAGAGTTTGGCAGCTAAATTCTTTAAAGATTGCATCAGCATCAAGCATGCCCCAGCCAAGAGCGGCAGGGGCTAAACAAGACTTCCTCTGCAATTGCTCCTTGTGTCAGCCAGGTACAGGAATAGGAACAGAGTGACTGTTTGTTCTTTCCTGTCCTCTGATGAATGCTTTAACTGCTGGGTTCCAAGCGACAGAGATCTGTGTTGTAAATACAAAGGTCTGAACTCTGTTGATGACCAAAACCATGAGCCAATATCGTTCCACATGATAAAAATTCTCTGCCTTCAGAGCTTTTTCTTTCCTTGCCAAAAGTTATATTAAACACACTATTAAAATAATGTTTAGGTAGCTGAGCAAAGCACTCAAAAGTTAAGAATTGCCTAAATTAAGGTTACCCGGGTACCTTCATGTAATAGTGATCCCATTTGCTTATGTGTTTACTGAAATAAGGAATGAGATAGAAACCAGGAATAACAATAAATTTCGATTTAAAATGAATGATCTGGGAACTCTTAGTCAGATCCGACTGAGAAATATATAAAAATATGGAGAAGCAGCCAGCTTATCTGCCAAGAATCAAGAACATTCCAGTGCAATGGCAAAGGCAGCATGTCATCAAGCAGGATTCAAGACAGAAAAGGTAATAACAAGGAGAAAGTATTTGTTCTTATTAAAATGTTATGTGCTAAATATGTAGTAAGGCAGGACAAATTTATTGACTGTTTTTATCTGCAAGTCCTCCTTCTTGCTTGATTATAGATATCTAAAAGGCAGATTGGTTAACCAAGATGGATTCTCTTGTATTTTGTATTACTTCTGTTGAAAATAAAAAAGTCATTGCTGGGTGGTTTGTTCTGTTTTGTTTTTTATTCTGATTACATTTGCCAAAATGTCACTTTTTTACCCTTGATTTTCTTTCTGCTATGATGACCAAAATGCACAAAGATTATGCAACTTGCAGAAAATCACAAACACACAAACAGAATCAGGGATCCACAGTATCCACTGAATCATTTTGCTTCAGTAGAGGTATAATTCATCACAATAATGCCATGGAACCAACATCCATAAATAGGTTGATACTGATATGTTTTCAATGCTTTTCTAGCTCGTCCTTGGATCTTTGAATATGTTCCAAGACTTTGTTGCTACTGACAGATATAGATGGTATACTAAACCAAGACACAAAAACAGAATAAAACTTGGCCTCACAGAATATCACTGCTAAATTGTTTCCCCAGTTCTAAGCCAATTAGGGCATCTCTCTCCTACTATAATTGCAGTAAATCCCAACTTTAAGCATCCTGTTAAGAGCATGCTCTCTTGTACTTCCATGTCCTACCCCTAAATCAATTCACTTTATGTCCATAGCTGGCTCAGCAAGTATTTCATCGCTTGGTACAAAAAAGAAACTGAGGCAATAACCACAGGCACAGAAGTCTGATATCACTTGATAAGTTGATGGATTTCAGTAGTGCCATCTCACTATTCCATAAACTAGAGAAAACTCAATCAGAGCTTCTAAAGACAGCCATGCAAGCATCATAATTTGGAAATTGATTGAAATGCTTCTGAGATCACAGGTCTGACTCTCTCTCTGGATCAATGAACCCCAGAAGACACTGCATACATAATCCTTTCAAAGTAAATCAGGCACTAGCTCAAAAAACAGCAGTTTGTGAATTTAAAGGAACTTCTGTTTTAGCAAAGGGTTCTTGGGAGCAGAACAAGTAGAAGCATTATTAGGCATCCGTTCCCACAAATGAGAAACATGGGGGGGGAGGAGAGAGGTTCGGTTCCAATCAGAGTCTTGGATAGGGTTGCCAACCCTCTCAGACTGGCCAGGAGTCTACCAGAATAAGCACTGATCTCCCAGTGACTACGGAAAGCAATCCGGGAGATTGATATTGTGAAAGGGTTGAAGAGCACAATTAATGACATTATATCATGCTGGGGAAAAAAATCTCCCAGAATACCTTCAGTCAGGGTTGGCAACCCTCGTCTTGGAAACAAAGGTGGTTAGCCATGTTAATCTAAAGTGAGGCAGAAGATAATCTCAAAGGTGCTACTCTGCCCTAAGGCACCAGAGAGACAAGAGCTTTTGTAGGCAACAACCTATTTTGTCAGGTGCTTGGAATGGACAAAGGAGGTTGTTGTCTACAAAAGCTCATGCCTCTCTGGACCAGTTAGTCCATAAGGTGCAACAGTGCTCTATCTTCTTCAGGGCCTTGGAAAGCAAATCTTATACCCTCTACAAATCAATTTTTGAAGATGACAGGAAACTAGGCATGGTCAATGGATCCCTAAGAAACTCCTCCTTATCTACTAAGCAAAGTGATCCTGAGAGAGGAGGAATAAAAAGGTCTGAGACAATCTGGAAGGAATAACTGGAAACAAGTTGCAGGGTGCCAATGGAAGAAACAGAACAAAGACATGGGTGGGGCAAGGAAGGGAATATGAAAACCTCAATAGAGCTCAGAGAAGCATTTACATATTCCTATCCTGCAGCTTGTTTTAAAAGAGTGGTTACTAATTGTGGGATTCACAGAATTATATTTTAACATGCCATAGGTACTTTGGACTTCATGGCTCTCCTTCTGCCTCGCAGCACAGAGGCTAAGCAATGTTTGGTAACCTGAAGGGTTGAATTCAGATCATTTTGCTCTAAAGGTAACATTTTCTTAGTAACTGAAACTAAACTTATGTGCAGTTAATTCCTTCCAATAGTGGACACATAGAAGCCAGCCAGTTCTTACCAATCAGCTCTACTTTCTGTAGACTTTCCGTTGCAATTATACAGAAACAGAAAACACAGTTTCAGGAGGAGGGCTGCAGGGGAATTAAATTTCCATTGAAAAAGATTCTCAGTTTTTCCCAAGAAGTTTTGGTTTCAGGAGGTCTTGATCAATACTGGAACATGTTTGCTGAACTGACCCAAACAGTTCTTTCGAGTCAGTACAACTTTAAGCTGCATTTCCCTATATTTACCTCATGAAAGGTCAAGTTCCCATTCTCATCTATGGGCTGGACTTATTGGAAGACTGCATTTCCCATAATGCAATATACTCTTTCACCAGAACCAGCTGTATAGTGCATCATGGATGTTGCATGACTGTGGGTACTTCTCGGGTACTATATTCTGGCCTCAGAGTCTGTTGTATAAAGAAGAATTATAGTCCTCAACTAAAACTCCCATGAGGCAAACTGCCATAAAATGGAAATGCAGTTTGGTGTTCAGCTGAGGCAAAATGAGTTGTTGTTGTGTTTTTTTTTTAAAAGGATGCATTTCAATGTTGGGAATTTCAGTGTGTCATTGTGATTTGAAAAGCTGAAACAAAACAGTATATCTAAATCAAAATTTTGGGCAATATTTTGTGCCTAAGGAATAGGGGAAGGATTCATATTTAAACTTCTCATCCTGATTCAGGCTAAAAACAAAAATGTTAAAGCATAGGAATTTTCACTCAGATCTAATGACTAGCCTCTCTTTCAACCGTAGAAAAAATGACGGCCCCAGCCATGGATACACCCCCTTTACTATTATAACTGTCTTTCCTGATTATTCATCTACCTGTCTACTCTCAAAAAGAACTATACAAATTGCAGTCATATTTAGGGTTGACCTGTAACCAAGATACTGACAGTCTTGACTTTCGTACCTGCAGGAATTTTGTGCATCCAGTAGAAGCACCAAGACAGATTTTTTTCAGTGCAATTCTTTAGGATTTCAAGGACCTTCGCTTGCTTATTGGATTTTCCCGTGATAACCCTTTTTGAGGAAAATAGCCGTTCAGAGTCTTTTCCCATAGTTACCAACTTATGTTCAGACAAAAAGCTTTTTTTCTTAAAACTGAACCTGAAAATGGGGGATCAACCTATACTCCGGGTGGATTAATTATGGGCACATTAAGGTAGGATTACAACAGAACCCTGAGGCTTCACTTGAGAACAGGTTTCCATTGTGCTTGGTACTGACACAGAAAATCTGTCACAAAGACTTTGCAATCTAAAGGGATGAGATGGACAAAAGGTGCAAAAAAGTCATTACTGTTACCCTCATTTCAGAGGCACAAAGCAGTTACACGACTTACCTAAAATGACACAGGAAATTTGTGGCAATACCAGAAACGTCATTTCAAACTTGCATCCATTTGTTTCTGTTTCAGAAGCTAAGAAATGATATTTTGTTTACAAACTAGAGCACTAGAAGTTAATACAGAATTCAAGAGCCTGACCTTACTAAACCATAAATACACTAGGGACTTAACCTTACCTGGTATAAAATGTTATAGCATTTTCATGCGGAGGGCACTTCCACGTATGCCATTATTCATTCTCCAAATTCACATGAAAAGGTCTGCAGTTTCCACCTCTCCCCCCAAAAACACACACACATACTTTGACTTAACTATGTTGAAAACAATGCAAGCTACAAAATTCATACACATTCACGACAGGCATGTTCACAGAAGAGATGCCAAGAAGTTTATAAAAGGCCAGTGAATTGACTGATAATACAAACAAAATCACTCAACAAGGAAAGGGATAAACTATATCAGGTACTTCATATTTTCTTCAACTACTATTTTAATCAAGTGCAGCTCTGTATATTCTGCAAGGCAAGACCAACTTGTGGCATTAAAACAGTATACTTTCTGTAAACAAGATTGTCAGGAGTTTTATTTCTCTATAAAGAGCTTACTACAACTATTAAGGGCAGGATTTACATGGAAGGAATTCTGCTTGCTTTTGGGTCAGCTGCCACAGAAGATAAAGCCAGCAGTTCCCTTTTACCTAAGCATAATAAAGTTATAAAAACAGTACTGCCATCTAACACGTTCTGATAAAAATAAAAATCAGTTTTACAAGAAATTTTCAAAATGCAAGTTCCCACTACACAACGAATAATACACCTAGCTCCTCACTGACTTTCTGAAAGTAAAAGCACTTTTTTTGGCTCTTAGGAAAACAACTTTATCAGGATTGTAAAAGAAGTTATGTGAGCCTCAACATATCTGATTAATAGAGGGACAGATATGAATGATAAATAGCTACTTACTTCTGATAATTTGTTACAGATAACAATATAAACAGTGCTCCATCAAACAGTATATCCTGTTGATGAAGGGTAAAGTAGGAGAATGAAAAGACATCCGATAGGAAAACACCATTCAAAGATATTATAAAAGTACAGGATGTATTAAACATGCCAATACAAGTAAAGTTGCATTATTCCAGGTCACTGAAACATAAAATCCAAGTTAATCATAAAGGGCAAACAAGGAACATTACCTAAATGCATACCTCATTTTAAACATACTGCTGAATGCTCCAAAATCACAAGGAGGAAAAGTACAATGACCTTACAGTACAAAACAAGGATTTGTATCCACAAAAAAAGAGCTTTCTACTTACCCTACAGTATGTACCATGATCTCTTATGCCACCTTAATTCCAATAAATCCAGTTGTTTTATATTTAAAGAAATACTAAAGTCCTTAAACGGACAAGGGAAAGCTAACAAAACAGAACTTTAGAAGAAGCAAGGCAGAGAAAGATGAATTTAAACCCTGGCTCAAGATGCTATGTATTCTGCATCTATCTTTAACTTGTAAATGATTTGGTTTCACATTCCACTGAAGTCCCGCTGGCAGATGCCTTTGCAAAGCTTACCAATCACAGGCACTCCCTTTTTTTTTTTTTTCCTTCCGTCCTCTCTCTCTCTTTCCCTCCTACCTCCACCCTACTCTACCATTCTACTCCACCCCCACCTTTTCTCTTCCTCTCTCATCTATCTTTTACCTGTCTGTACAAGATGAAAGGAGATGCTTTCATTGATCATTAGTTCAGACAAATGGGAAAGTAAAAACTTCTCACTGCCTCCCCTCTACATAAACAGGCTGTTTTGCAGTCAGGAATTAACTGACTTCTAAACTTGGCTGCCCAGGGAAGGAATGTTCTGAGTGACATTCCTGAGAGCTTGAAGCAACAGAGCTCAGGCTCTATTCTGCTCCTTGAAACATGGGGATTTTGCAGGTCTGCACCACAGATTATGCACAGCTTTTTCCAGAGGATTTATTTTAAAAAAAGCCAAACAATCTTCTCCTTCCTCCCACAGGGTTACAAGAAATTTTAGTCACAGCAATCAAATTGGTACTCTCATCACATTTTCCTCTGAACATGGTGTTTTACATTGAAGGAAACTAACTCAGCTGGTATAAATAGGCTAAAAAAAAAAATCCATTCCTTCCTTCGAACCCATTTTCAAACATGTTGCTGCAGCACATCAAAAGAAAAAAAAGACAAGCTGGCAATGGCTGCTTATGTTCAAGAGAGAGGTAGCTGAAATGACTGCCTGTGCCAAATCTAATATTGGTCAAAGGCAAAGCCTGAGAGTTTGAATCCTAGAATCACTGATTAAATCACAATGTGAAATAAGATCACAAGAAAGCATTATCTATAGATGGTTTCTAATGCAGCCAGCTGGAGAGGGAGAGAAGGAGGGAGGCAAGGAGGAGCATCTCAGCCTCTGTGGTATTTCACTAGCTGTCATATAAGCTTCACTAGGGAATCATATTTGGAAGCTTACAGCAGTTTTGCCTGTGGAAAGAGATCTTTATCAAGGAAAAGCGTGTAAAAATAAAGATCTTCTAACCAGATAGCGAACACAAGGCATCTAAGGCATTCTTATCTGCCTGCAGTTATCACATTAAAGTGTATCTGTTCAGAAACCAGGTCCTAATAATATATATATAAAATAAACAGACTACTCATTAATAGCAGTATTTAAGGTGACTGAAAGAGGGGGTGAGGGGGAAGGGAATCCTTCCACGCAACCCAGAAAGTAAATATTCATACCAGTGCCTTTGGTAATCATGAGTGGTAACGCAAACCTCTGGTCCTTAATATCACACATTTGAAGTTGCATGGTTTTAATTTGTAAACATATGCAGTTAGCTATTGGTTGCAAACAATGCTTTCTTATCTCAAACATCGCAGTAAGTGAGAATGGAACAAACCACAGGATTATATATAAAGCATATGAATTAGTGAATGCTTTCAGCTGAAGCCTGGAAAATATCAATTTACAATCACACCAATTTATACAGAATGATAACATGGCAAATATCTGTATTTTACAGTCTCAGGCCTTTGTCTTAACTGTTGTTAACAACAGTTCTTAACCATGTTTGCAGCTAAACAAGTGTTGAACACAGGTCACCTGCAAGCATAGAGAATAACAAACTATTGAACAAATGTTCAGTTGTAATGATGATAACTGACAGCTGTCAGCAATGGGACTTTTTGATTACACAGATGAGGTCTTAAACCTTTCAAGCACCTGTGCTGAAAAACTGGCCTGAATAGGGACAGAAGTTACACATAAACCGGTTTAAGTGATCAGAAATTGATTTAAAACTGCAACAGATCAGAAGTTCAGTGCACTTAAACAACTTACAAAATGGACAAAACCAGTTTCAGATAAACCTGACTGGATCAGACTTAACTGATTTAGGTCAAACCAGTTTATGGAACTTCTGTCCCAGACCTCTTCACTGTTCAAGTCAACTCCGTTCCCCCGTATCCCAGGATGCTTTGCAGCCCTGAGCTGGGCTGTCTGCTCCAGAGAGCAGGGTTGGCCCCATCCGTCTGCGCCCTAGCCAGAGCACTATCACTGCTCCAGCTGGCTGAGAAGTGGGTGGGGTGGGAAATTCAGCTCCAGACAGCAGCCAGGCCTACCTGCTGGGGTGGAGCAGCCCCTGCCACGATTTCCCCCTCTTGCGACTGGAGCGGAGAAAGAGGGGTGACCAGACCCTGAGGCCAGGTAGGCAGACAGACAGACAGACAGAGGCAGAGGAGGAGAGGGGGCTTTAAGCTCCCTGTCCTCCCACCCGGGACTCCAGCCAGGATCTGCCTGGCAGGTGCGCAGCAGTCTCTGCTCCCCACCTGAGCAGAGGGGGTGGGGGCATAGCCAGATGCCAGCCAGGTTGGCAGGCTGAGGTGGGGGGGTGGGGGGGGGTTAGACCCCACTCCCTTCCATTCCCCTGCAAGGGAGCCACGGCCAGGGACTGCCTGGCAGGTGTGAAGCAGCCCCTGCCTAGCTTTTCCCCTGCTCAAGCAGAACGCTGGGATGTGGCCAGATGTCAGCCAAAGTATCTGGCCATGCCCCTGGCCCCTCCACTGAAGCAGGAAGCAGGGAAAAAACCAGGCAAGGGCTGCTTCGCCCCTACCAGACAGTCCCCAGCTAGGGGTCCCTTGTGGGGAGGGAAGCTAGAGTTTAAACCCCCCTCTCCACCCTCTGCCTCAGCCTGATGGCCTGGTCAGCATCTGGCCATGTCCCCGCCCCCTCCGCTCGAGCAGGAAGCAGGGGAAAAGCCAGGCAGGGGCTGCTTTCCCTCTGTCAAGCAGACCCCAACTGAGTTCCCATGCAGGCTAGGGGGATGGAGGTTTAAACCTCCCTCCCTGGTTCTGGACCCTATCCAGGATTTACCCCTAGGCTAAGGGGGCGGTGGGTAGCCCCAACATGCTTCTGCCCTACCCCAGCTTGAGTGGGGCAGAGGGCAGCCCTTGCCAGGGTTTTCTCCCTTACTCAAACACAGGACAGGGGGCATGGCCACATCCCAGCCCAGGACTGGGACAAAAGATATAGCCAGAAGTTCCCTTTTACCTAAGCATAATAAAGTTATAAAAACAGTACTGCCAACAGGGCTGGGATGATGAGGCAGGGGGTTTAAGTCCCGCTCCTCCCCCCCTGAGAATGCCAGCCCTGGGCCCGGGTGTGGCCATGCCCTCCCTCTCCACAAGAGTAAATAGCAAGGGGTGAGCAAAAACCTGGCAGGCACCGTCTCCCCCCAGGCAAACCCTGGCTGGGGCCAGAGAGGGGGTTTAAACCTCTCCATCCCCACCTTAGCCTGCAAGCCCCCAGCTTGGGCATGGTCACAACTCTGGCTACTTGATCAAGCCAGGGGCAGGAACCTGGCAGCGGCTGCCCCTGAGGCAAACGCAAACTGTGGTCCTGTACAGCCAAGGAGGACCTCCCCACCTTAGCCTACAAGCCCCTTGTTGGGGAGTAGCTACACACCTCCTGCTCAAGAGGGAGGCAAAACCCTGGCAGGGGCTGCCCCCTAACCCCAGGCAGATCAGTGGTAGGGTCCCATGTGGGCCAGAGAGGGGGGTTTAAAGCCCCCCTTCCCCTGGCCTAAGCATGCTGGCCCCAGGCTGGGTCCTGGCCATGCCCCCTCTGCTCCAGCAGGGAGGGGAAGAAAGTCTTGGAGGACTTCTCTCCTTCCTTCCCTTTGGCAGTCAGGGAGGTGTGCTCTAGCACCCCTCAGCTTTTGGCCAGAGCTACTGCGGGCATGTGACTGCATTTCCAGAATTAGACATGTATGTGTGTACACTTGCTTTTCGGTTCAATCTATGCATCTTAGACTAACCTGCAAAGATTAAATCAATTCAGCCTCTGGCTTTTTGACTATCTGTGCTTAACCCAGAAGTTACGTCCTACCTGAGAAAGGAAACACTGCATGTTTTTCAAGTGCATTGCTACTGGAGAGTGCTCGCTGAATATCCCTCAATGACAAAATGTAGGCAACTACTGTTTTAGCCTGTCTATTTCTGCCCTCCACATTAATAAACATATAAACACTTCATTTGAAACAGAATTTTGTTCACTTAACTTTTGTCAGCAGCAGACATCGGTCTCAGGAGACCTTGAAGATTGCACCTTTGGTGGGTTACTGAGTACCACCACAGCTTCTAGAGTGGCTGAGAATTTCAATGTGTGACAAGCAGACCCTTTGGCAAGTTGCACATAGAAACTTGGTTGAGATTGCACAGTATGCTGAGTACTGTCTTGTCTTGCCTGCCTCTGATGCCTCTTCTCTATTGCATCATCATTGTCCCTCTCCTTGAAGCAATGTAGGCCCTGCTTCCCAGGGGCTTTCCACTTGCAGCAGGCAAATTATTCAACTACCAACTAAAAGAATATTCACAAGCTGTCAAATAAACAAAAGTTACCCAAAACCCTAAAATGGTCTATATGGGCTTTTAGCAAAAGGCATTTCCCCTGACTAGGCCTAAAGGGCAGCAATATAACAATTAAAAGTGTGCGCATTAGTAGGAAAGAAACGCACTTGTTTTGAATCCCTAAACTTTTCTCCTTTTAGGAAATGCTGTCTTCCACATGTTCATCACACACACGGCCTTAAAAACATGCCATGCAGTTCTGGCCTGCTTTGATATCATTTAAATTCTCTTTGCCTCATTTTCCCCAAATAATGAATTCTGACTGTGATGAATTGGGAATCTATGTGCCACTTATGAATTCTGATTGATTTTATGAAATATCTGTATCACTGAAAAACACAGCATATAGTATCCCTTATCTTTAGTCAGGGCTATATCACATTATCTCCCACATAAGGGACAATGGAGGGTTGTTACATCTTGATGGTCCCCAGTCAAATGTGAGCATCTTAGGACAGTAGAACAGACACATTACAGATGAAACCAGCCTTCTCCAACTTTTCTGCATGGGGATGGAGTACTAAGAGTGGAAAAATCCTCAGGCAAGAGAACGAAGTTGAGCATTAGCACTGGATTTTAAAAACCACAGAGCCTGAAAAATTCTGAGACTTACCGAGACTTGGCAGATGAGAAGAACAGAGATTCTCCTTAGCCCCAAGCCCAACCAAGGAAAAAGAAGGTTCTCTGAAGAAGAGAGACAGACACGTGACCTGACCCAGATAAAAAGCCACATACAGGAAAGGAATCCCATCCTCCTTGGAAAGCTCTGACTAAATTCCGAAGAATACTCAGGAGTGGTGAGGAAACTGAGGCAAGAAAATCTATAAGTTGTTTTTATTACTTTGTCTCGTTTTGTATAGTTTGAATACCAACTAAAGTATAAGAGTGTAAGAATTTCAAAAAAAAACCAAAAAAAAAAACAATCAAAAGTTTGTGCAACTGTTTGCTTCAATTACCACATGTCCCTCAATTTTAGTAAAACCTAAATCCAGAGCACTGCTACATTGGAACTCTGGAACACAGTTTGCTTAAGCTACCCTGAGGAGTTCAGGAAGAGGGGATGGAGAGAAATCAACACTGGTTCTGGGGGCCAAAGGCAGTTATGCTGTGAGGTTCTACTTCTTTGAAGGTGCAAGAGAAAGATTGGGCCTAGGAAGCATGCCAGGTAGACCAATGAAAGAGTCAGTACTGTGGCCCACTGCAGCCCACTCAGACCAATGGAAACTTGAGGGCACACAAATCTAGCATGGTTGGACCCTTCCATCAATGACCTGGAAGATGGCAAGTTTGCAGATGACACCAAGCTAGGGGGAGTAGTAGATACACTGGAGGGGAGGGCATAGAGCGACATAGACAAATTGGAGGACTGGCCCAAAAGGAATCTCATGAGGTTCAACAAGGACAAGTGCAAAGTCCCGCAATTAGGACAGAACAATCCCATGCACCAGTACAGGCTGGGGGCTGACTGGCTAGGCAACAGATCTGCAGAAAAGGACCTGGGGGTTACAGTGAACAATAAGCTGAACATGAGTCAACAGTGTGCCCTTGTTGCCAAGAAGACTAATGGCATACTGGGCTGCATTGGTAGGTATGTTGCCAGTAGGTCAAGGGAAGTGATTCTTCCCCTCTTATTCAGCACTGGTGAGGCCACATCTGTTCAGTTTTGGGTCTCCCACTATAGAAACAATACGGACATACTGGAGAGAGTTCAGAGGAGAGCAACAAAAATGGTGAGGGGGCTGGGGAACATGACTTATGAGGAAGGACTGAGGAAACTGAGCTTATTTAGTCTAGAGAAGAGGAGACTGAGAGGGGACTTAAGAGCAACCTTCAACTACCTGAAGGGGGCTTTGAAAGAGGATGGAGCTAGACTGTTTTCAGTGGTGAGAGATGAGAGAACAAGGAGCAATGGTCTCAAGTTGCACCAAGGGAAGTTTAGGTTAGATATTAGGAAGAATTTTCTCATAAGGAGGGTAGTAAAACACTGGAACAGGTTACCCAGAGGTGGTGGAAGCTCCATCCTTGGAGGTTTTCAAAACCCAGCTAGACAAAGCGTTGGCTGGGATGATCTAGTTGGGTCCTGCTCTGAGCAGGGGGTAGGACTAGATGACCTCCTGATGTCCCTTCCAACCCTAACTTTCTATGATTCTATGATTTTATGACCCAAAATACAGAAGCCTGGTGAGTATACAGCTGTTGGAGCTTTACCAGGGCTGGATGAAGGAATAACAAATCATAGAAAATTAGGGTTGGAAGGGACCTCAGGAGGTCATCTAGTCCAACCCCCTGCTCAAAGCAGACCATCCCCAACTATATGATCCCAGCCAAGGCTTTTTTGTGAACTTCATAACAAGGCGAGAACCTTTCATGAATCTTAGTATTGTTGCATGTACTAATATCTCAAATCCAGTAGCACATTATATACTGATCTATGATTATGCCTCACTATTCTTTCTAACAGGAAGATGTCCCTGTCATAGACACTGGGGCACTGTAGCTTTCTATCATTCCTAATTTATCATGCCTAATAGGCACAATCCTATCCTTTACATGTAGCTACTTAAATAGAGCACAAATACATCATTTGCCTTTCATTTGTCTGTTTTTCTGTCTCTTCACAAGATGTTTACTGTGCACTAGCTTAATTAGCTGTACAACAAACATCTCAGCATCTACATGTGTGCCCCTATTAGGTGGGACTACACTAATTTATTCAGCAGCAGGATAATACTTGTAAATATAAGTACTATCCTACTGTGGAGTTAAAAAAAAAAAACTCAACAGCAGCGTACATGTAGGCACTGCCCCAGATGGCTGGGGCATGAGGCTGCCTGCCAGCTAGTCATGCACTGAAGCACCCCTGCACCCCAGCCAGCCCCTTCGCAGCATGCTGAGCCAGGGAGAACCGCCCCAGTCTAACAGGCTGAACCTCTGAGCCCCTGCTAGCTGGGGCTGCTCCAACTCTAACTCAATGTGCTACACTTCCAGGCACACATTCAAATGGCAGTAAACTCCAGAGTTTATTGCTCCCGGGCACACGTTCAAACAGCACACCTGGGAGCAGTAAATTCTAGTGTTTATTGCTTCACATTAATTGCATGTGTAGACAGGCCCAGTTTGTTTAAATTTACTTGTCTAGACAGGCTTAGATTTTGAGTCCACTGAGGTAAGAAATGCATCTCACCTTAAGAGCCCAGTCCTTCAAATCCTCCCTCATAAAAGCTGTCTTCACTCTTATGAGTAGGTCCCTTAACTTTAATAGGATGACTTAAGTGAGGATCATTTTAAAAAGTAAGGCTGTGAATATGAGGCTTTCATTAGTCCGATCCAAAGATATAATAGACTTTATTCTCCTGACTTTATCCATAGTTACTGTAAATCAATCTAATTCCAGGCTTGGTAGAGCTCTCCCAGGACTGAATGTCTTCTCCAGATAACCACTCCTACCTCTTTTATATTCAGATGAGGTATCAAGCCACCTGCATCAGTGTGTCAGTAAAATCCACTTATTTTCCAGTTGGATCATTTATTACTGGAAGGGAAGTTTAGTCAAAACACTGCCAGGGAATTAAGAAGGTTGTGAAGAGTTATGTCCCATATTTGTAAAAACACATGTAAAATTAAGACAGTATCTAAATTAATAACTACCCAGGTAGAGAATGCACCAGGAAAAGACACTGCATTGAGCAATTTTGCATTGACAAGGGATTCAACTGGATTATTCATCTTCAATTTCTTTCATTTTGCAAACAGATTCAATCTCAGTTGTAGATCATTAATTTTCTAGCACTGTGACAAATGGTTCACTAATAATTTCTTTAATATTGTGTGTTATATGCTTTTATTATAGAAAGTTATATGCTATGCCAACTTTATAAAGTAATACTAATATCTTGTATATCTTTCAGCACGCCTAAAAAAAAGAAAAAACCCACTCAGACACATATAATGCCACAGCATTATCTGCCAAGCAGTCAGAATGATGCCATAAAAACAGAATGCAGTGGAACAATGCAGGACCAAAATATAAGCATTAAAAATAAAGAAGAAACTTGTAGCTAATTACAATAATATGAAGTTACTTTGTACTTCGCAAAAATAAAACGATTATTAATAGTTTTGTTTTTGCAAAGTAATAATAATAATACTATTATTCACTTTATTTAAAAAACAACAACAACATAAAGACCTGTTACATTTTTCCATGAAGCAAAATTTCCTTATGCTACTGAGAAATATAGCACCAATGAAGGCAACTTTTCACTAGAAACTTATGGGTCTAAATGCTTTCCCCCACTCTCCTACTAGCCAACCCTGTCAGGACTACTAGAGAATTCCTACTTCCATTATGTTTCTTCCAAAGACCAAGAATTAGTAGAACACTGACAAAAATCAATGGGTAAACCCAAGATACAATGTCTCTAAGATACAATAAAATGAAGATGACTTTCAAACACAGTGAACTGTCTGTGGGACTGAATTTTGATATTATAACACAAAAAAAAATCTACAGAAAACAACTACAAGCACAAAACATACCGATGCATGCAGGCAGAGTCCTGTATACATAAAGCACTGAAAGAAGTCTTTTTTTGTTGTTGCTGGTGGGACTCCCAGACAAATTTCAAAGGTGCATCATCTACAGTTGGATCCAGGTCTAAAAAAGCTGAACCCAAAAGGCTTCAAGTGACAGCTCTTAAAAAGAAAGACTTCACACCAACTGTAAAAGTTTATGTATAATGCATAAGTACAGCACATCATTCCTCACAGTTAAGGGATGTTAGAACCAATATTGCTGAAAGTTATAGAATCCAATTGCAACCTAGAATCCAACTGCAACTTGGCGCACACACAAACCATTGTGAAGATAGCCCAGAGCACTCTAGTCTTAAATAAGATATACCATTGCAGTCCACACCCAGTAAAGCTGACTGTAGGTTTGAGCACACCCAGATTATACAGCCAGCACCAGTCTCATCATAAGTCAATACTAAAGTGGATTAATTTTGCCAAAAGATAGCTCTCACCTTTGCTCATCCTACAGCTCAGATGTCAAGGGTGCACTCTGTGCTCTTTCACAGCAGATGCAATGAAGGGTACTTATTTTTGCATGGACAAATGACCAAAGGTCTTTAATAGAAATCTGAAGGGTAGGAGTGCCCACAGGGTCTTCTCCAGAATTGAAAAGGACTAATCTAGGAAAATGGTTTAAACTATGCTTCTACTTGTCCAAAGTAAAAAAATAACTCCCACCCCGACAGCCCTCCCACCCTTAACTGTCTCATAAAAATCTGGCACTCACTTTATTTTGCCTTTTAACAGAACTGCCTGAGAAAGAAGGAAAAACTTTTAACGTCTTTTACTGGGGAAAAAAAAAAAATCACAAGAACTCTGACCCTGAGGGCAATTAAGGATTCAGGAAACTGCTAATGAGATGAGGAACTTATTACATAAAACTCACCAAGTTGAGTATCATACAGCTTGGTTGTTTAAAAGTCACTTGCAGCTAACTAGCTCTGTAGGATATGAGTTGCTGTTCCCAACCCAATTCTGAGTGGACAGTTGTCTCAATCATGTAATTGCCTCCATTCCCATAGAGAGATGCACAGAAAAACCACAAATTGGCACTCTGACCTCTGCTAAAAGAAAAGACTGAATGTTTAGACTAAGTCCTAGAGCAGTGATCCTTAAGCAGGGTGCCATGAGACCTTTTTAAGGGTGTCATGGGTGTCACGCAATGGGATGCAAATATTTGGTGTGCAAACACCTACACAATTCACAAGATAAACTCAGAGGCTCTGTCCAGATGTGCGCAGCCATGCAGTATGTGGCACCACAGATGCATCTGCGGTGCTGCACACTGCACAGTCAGTTGTTCCCCGCACTGCTACCTTGCCAGGGTCAAAAAAAAGTACCTGCATGGAAAAAAAGCAGGGTAGTACACATGGCAGCAGCATGAGCTGCCCTAAACCAGAGCCTGGCCTGCCAGAGCCACACTCTGGCTGCTGGCCAGGCTCCCTGCTGAAGGAATGTTGTGGCTGCAGGTCCCCGAGGCCCCCAGGACTCCAGGTAAGACTGCTGGCTCCCCTACCCGACCCGGGGTAATCTGACATGCACCAGAGGGCATGCGGCACGTCATTTCCTAGGGACAAGTAGCAGCAGCACAAGGTGCACCGCTGCTTCTTGTCCCCAGGGAAACAAATGTCCGTGTTCATGCGGATGCGTCCAGAGATTTCAAATAGGAATTGACAGTGTCAAAAACATTGTAACGTCATGTGGTCTTTCTGAGTTCCTTGCACCAAAAGAATTGCTCTATTAACTTTCACTAGTTTCTTGACTATTGAAAAATAAGAGCTGGCATTTTTCAAAGAAGCCTTGAAGCTAACAAGGTTGAAAACCACTGCTTTAGAGGTCCAAGCCCAGATTGAAAAAAATGGGCCAGTGGTCAGGAAGAAGGTTGCACTACTGCTCCCTCTGCTGTACCCGATTTGTGCAGAAATCCCAGATGGTAGTAACCTAGAGCTGTGTATTGAATGGTACCTTTCATGAACAACACATTTGCAAGACAAACACAGGGAAACCTGAAAAAAGGATAAAGAAAATCAGGACTGCAGTGCAAAAAAGAGAGAAAATGACACCTCAAAATATTAAATACATGAAAATCTGTGAGTCTCTTTCTTGACTTCCTAAGCATTGGCACCAACCCCACAATCCTAGAGTTGGTACAGGGAATGTAGCACAAAATGCCTCCCCATAGGCTTATTATAGATAATGATCTCATCTTAAAAGAAATATGGATGTCACGATTAGCTGCATGGCTCAAACTGCAGAGAAATGTACAAGAAGCTGTTCAAGCATAGTTGCTTATAGCAGGAGAATGACAAGTTATATAATGCAGTCAGTAAATGCTTCACATACTGTGGTTCATTGCAGGCATCAAAAGGGAAAAAAAAACCTGTGAGTCTCAGTAATGCCACACTGAATTTAAAAAGTGATACTTAAAACCAGGAAAACAAATAATCTAGGAATTTAGTCAATTAATAACTGGAAATTATCAGTCTGACTTAGTGAGAGAATTATGTTAACCCATAAGAACCTGAATGCTTTCAAATCAATAAACTCACTACATTTTTGAAGGTTGAGAAATTGGTAATATTGGATATAACCCATAAACCACATCCTATCAATTTCCTGGAGGTCTTGTACTTCAAGAAAAAGGTAAATTAAGGTTCAAATGTCCGATTTTTACAGCAGGGCTTCACCAATAATCTTTCAGCTACACCAAACTTCCCCATTTGGAATTCTGATTTTGTAATAATCCAAGATAGATTTGAGATAATCTCCAAGAAAGAATCTTTTTAACAAGTTTTATCAGAAGGTGAAAGTTAACCAGAATGGGAAGGAATGAATAAATAAATCAGCATATCGGTATTTACACTTTACTTATGAGTATAGACAGTGCAGACATGAAAGGGATGGCAAATATCAGCGTGAAATGAACCAATTTAGATCTGTTTGCCTTAAAAGAAAAATCATAAGTACATCCTAAACCTTGAATACAATTATAGCTACTCCACAGGAAAAACCCAAACCATTATAAATACCAGTGAATTCTGGAAATGGGGTGTTACAATTAGGAGATCCCGGTGTTCCCTTGTATGAATGCCTTAAAATATTATTTATTTTTATATTGAAAATTATTTATCAGCTAATCAAATATATTACAAAGCAGGATTTCCTATACAATAAATACAGTAAATTATTCTTACATTTATCATACTTGGTTTAATTAAGTAACAATGGCATCTACAGAACAAGACAAGTCTAAAGGAAATCAGGTCAGTATTTTTAAAGATACAACTATTTAGCAAGGGATTTTCTAAAGACCTCAGCATCAACCTAATTCTTCTCTTGGCATCAGTTTAACTGTAATACTACTGACTTCAATGGCCGTGTGTAGACAAAATGAGAGGCATGTGTGAATGACACTTTAAAGAGGGCTAAATGCTTTTGCACCACTTTAATGGTGTCAGTGTTTCCATGCATCGAAGGCGTATTGCGCATTAATTCCAGCTGCTGTAGGAAATTCGGTAGCATAATGCGCCTTAAGTGACTCCGAGGAGGAGTTTTAGTTTGCTGCCGCTACAGCCATGGAGTGAAGTACTGGGCTCCTACAGCTGCAAGGCGAAGCATTGGGCTCTGTGCAGCTCCATGGCTCTGCAGGAAGCCCTGCAAGCAGCCTCGCAGCAGCCTGGGAAAGCAGGCTCTGCCCAAGAAAAGCGGCAAGCCTGATCCTTCCCCCACTCCACCCAGAGCCTGCCTGAGCTGCGCAGGGGCCCAGTGCTTCCCTCCGCAGCCGCGGTACCCCCCCCAGGACTGCCTGTGCTGGGTGCCTGCAGGCAGGTGCTGCCGCACGGAGGGCCACCACTGCCATGGAGGTAAGCACCAGTCCCCCTGCAGCCCAGGGACCACTCCGCCCACTGGCAGCTTGCCCTCCCCTCCCTGCTGAAGAGGCAGGTAAGTCAGTGGGGTGTGTGCACAACATGGGGATTTAATCAGCCCTAAATTGAAGCAGTGTTTTTAAAAACCCATCGCTTCAAATTAGGGCCCCCGTTTCATCTACACATGCCCAATGGTAGCAGAATTAAGACAAGGCTGAGGTCTTTTAAAAATCTCCCCTGTAATAAAGTACCACAACAAGAGAATGAGGTTATCTGAATGTGAAATGCCATCAGCCACATGAAGGCCTGAGGTGGGGCACAGAGAGAGACAAGCCAGGACACTGACTTCAGTAACATTCCCTAGATTTACATGAATGTCAGCAGGCAGACTGAGTCCCATTGAAAGTTGCCTGGATCTGTCTGAGTCAGCCCTGTCTAAAAGCAGACAAATCTGCTTTTATTGTTGAAATTAAATGAAGCGCAAAAGTAAGTTAACAGCATGCTGTTACGCATGCTATTATGCTGTTATATGCTGCAAATAAGCTACATTTTAAAATACTCATTTTAATAGATTCCTAAATAATGACTCATAACACATTTTAAGATTGTTAAATAAGTATGTTATTTTATGTTGGTAGTGTCTTCTCAAATTTGATTATAAGCAACATACATAGATATAACACAAACTGGGAACAGATCTGGACATACTTACTGCCACTAAGATGCCTGAAAATGATTGTAAATCAACATACTCCTTGTTACAACACTTCATTACATCTCTCCTAAATCAGTGCATTTATCTCCAAATGAAACAAACAGGTAACTTCCTCAGTTTGGGATACTGTACACTTGATCTAAAGCCTCAGATGTTGCAATGTAAACTCTCATGTATGGCTATTGCTGTGGAAGTCTTGCCCCAAGACTTTACGACTGCACACTGAAAAATATGAAATTAAATTATAGGCATCTGAGACAATTATTAATAAAAACATGCTTTCCCATATACGCAGTAGCCTGTTAATATATCCACTGGCACCATGAGGGCAAGAATGATACAAAGATGTTTCTCTGAGCCATCACTACATTTACCTTTTCCTGTTAACCATACCTTTCTTTTTCTAATAGAAATTAACACAACAATACCGGTAAGAACTAAGGTTCTTTGAGACATATTATGGGCAGAAAATAGTTCTCAGTTTTTTTTTAAAAACAGTTTAAGATTACAGAGCAGATTGTAAGGGTTGTCCCTAGTGGCTACAAGTGGGACCTTAGGTCTGTTGCCATTCTCTCCTATTTTCTTGCCTTCCACAAAGGCTTCTCCCTTCTTGTGCTCTTACTAGGTGTGTTCTACTCTACCAAGGAGAATAAAGAGGTGGGTCTATGGCCCTGACCCCTTTATAACCTACTACAGTACAAACTGGTCATGAAAGGCAAGCAGAGAATAGTGTAACTGGGTGGAAGGGATGCCAGCTACTGGGGACCACAGCCCTGGGCATCATTTTTGTTGCGAGGGGGAAGCAAAATAGCCACTGACATCACAGGCACAGAGGCTTCCCTGGGCACAGCACTGATCTGCTATATCTCTGCAGTCAGAAGGCATGTTTCAGAAGAGATGTGGAATACTGTTTATTCCTCTGCATGAGGGAACTGTAAGAGGATTTGTGCCTCTAGAGACAGGTCTTCTTCAAATTCCACCTGGAACGGTACAATTTCATAACAACCCCCAGGTCAGGCTAGCAGATAAATGTCACATAGTAGGTCTAGGAATGTAACCAGTTTCCAGTGCCCAAGTGTCATTTACAGTTAATTTTAGCTTTCATTGCAACCCAGAAGTTGTCATTTTCTCTTGTCATCAACAATGGAGGTATATGATTCTTTGACACAATTCAGTCATCCTGATTTAGGCTCTCTCCTCACCCTTCTTTGTTTGCACCACATTAACCTATATGACATTACCCTTCCAATGGTATGACATTTCTAATGTTTTCCTGGAAAAGCTTAGAAGTCATTTAAAGACTGTTTTGTGAAATATAAGGCTTCTATAACTGCAATAGTTCAAAGTGCAGGTAGTCACTTGGTTCCACAGTTAGAAGACGGGATATTCTGAAATCAAAGTGTCCCTCTTAAAAATGTGATAGAATTTGGTAATTGCATCATGTTCTTATGGTTAAAACACTGGACTGGGATCCAGGAGAGCTGAGACCTTGGTCAAGTCTGTTTGTGATTCAGGTCCCAGTTTAAGTGGAGACAATACTTCTTCCCTCTCCCCTTTTGTCTGTCTTGCATATTTAAACTGTGAGTTCTTTAGGGCAGGGATTGTCTTAATACTTGTTTGTCTAGTGCCAAGAAAAACAGGACCCTGAACTTAGTTGGAGTCTTTAAGTGCTACTGTAATGAAAACAATTGTAAAAGTAGTTTTCAGAGTAGGTTTTACTCTGCATATTGAATGGAAAGCTGAGCTAGATACAGACATTCAAAAAGCCCACAGCAAAAATCTAAGTTATGCAGTCATCTGTAAGCAACATCATTTAGATCAGTAGTGAATAGAACATGCGTGCCCTTGGTTAATCTTAGACCAGGTACTGCCATTTTTAAACCAGTCTATTTGTGCTGAACTTCTGTTCTGTTATGGGTATAGATCGGTTTCTGATCATTTATACTTGTAAAAGTGTAAGGCCTGTACCTGGCCTTAGTTAACTTAAAAAAAGTAAAAAGTTCTCTCAAGAGGCTTTCCAATCAGCTGTACTATCTGATTAACTACTAAGCACAAAGATTAAAATTTCACTTAATGGAAAGCAAATAGTCCAAGAACAACAAAAAAGTTACCTTACAAAAGGGACAGAATCTATCTAGCCAGTAAATAATTAAAGCTTTTCTCTGTTCTCTTCCATTTTCTATTTTAAGGCTTTTCATTGTATGGGATCAAAGTCAGCTCTAGTTGCAGTGAGTCAGACAAATCCATCTCTAAAACAGAATAAATGTATGATCTCATCCATTGTGACAGCAGACCTACCATACCACCTGTCTGAACTCCAGTACATAACGTTTTTTTTTTGACAGTGACAGTATCCAGCAAACAGCCCTGAATTCAAGGGTGCATAAGGAAATTAACAACGTGAAAAAATAAATGACTAAATCTGGTAAGCCTTCATCTGGAATTTCACATTTAGTACTGGCCATATCACCTCAGAAGGGACAGAGCAGCAGCAGATGGGTTCAGAGCTGAGGGATGTTAGTGATTAGAAGCATAGGAAACCTTTAGTATGAAGAAAGATCAAGGCAGTTTTGTTTCAACAGGAAAAGAATCAGAGGGGATATGTTATACATCTGTAAAATAATGGTATAACACATGGAATTTAAACACTTGCTATTCTCTCAGAATAAGAGAAGGTTAAAATTAAAAAGACAAATTTGAGAAGGCTAAAAGGAAATTCCTATTTTTCTTTTTTAAAGGAGCATAATTTAACCTGTAGAAATCTGCAGTAAATTATCATTGGGACCAATAGCTTACTTGTAAAGGTGCCCTGATATATTGGTTACATATCAGATCAGCACCGATAAAACAAAAATTAACATTATCATCTATTGGCTTTTTTGGCCAATGTAGCCAATAATGTCACAGATAAATGCCACATGCATGCACGCAGCCAGGAATGCACCATGGCAGTCTGGAGAGCAGTCTGTGGGCAGGGGGGAAGGGGCATGGGGGAGGGAAGGGATGTAGGGTGAGCAGATTGAGGCCCCCACAGTGAGGAAGGTAGTGGGGAAGGGGCTGCTGCCCAGCTAGAGTGGTGAATGGGATTCCAGGGCCAGAGCAAGGTGTAGGAGGGAGCCACGGGCAGCTCCCCACTGCTGCACACACCCCCAGGGGAGGTATGAGGGGTTGGTCATGTGCCCCCCTAGATTTGTGTGCAGGGTGGAGGTGGGCTGCCTGCTGCAGGCTCAGGGCCAGAGGCTGAACCAGTCTCTTCTGGGTTTGGGGGCTGGGCTGGGATTGGGCTCAGAGTAGACAAGAGTGGTGTGGGCTCAGCTGTGCAGGGTGAGCAGTGGCAGCAGTGCTGGGAGGGGTAGCTAGAGGGGAGGCTAAGGTGAATTTTGGGGTGTCTATATGCCCGCCAAGCCCCTTCTGCTTAGGGTTTTCTCCTCTGCTGCCTTTCCATTGGGAGGCCTACACCGGCCACGGGCCCCCTGCCCACCCTGCGGCAGGGGGGCTCCCAAGGGAAAGGCAGCAGAGTGAAGAGCCCCAAACAGGGTCAGCAATGGTGGGGGCTTGGTGGACTATAGCAAACCCGAAAATTCACCTTAGGCCCTACATAGCCACCTCTCCTGGCACCACTGCCACCACCCATCCTGCACAGCTGAGCCCACCCAGCTCCTGGCCACTCTAAGCCCAGCCCTGGCCCAGCCCCCCTGCCAGAAAGAGGCTGGCACAGCCCCTGGCCCTGATCCCAAAGCAGGTAGTCCATCTCTGCCCTGCGCACAAATCTGGGGCGGCACATGCTCCCCCATGCCTCCCATGGAGGTGTGAGCAATGGTAGGGAGCTGCTCACCCCCCCCCCCACCCCTTTAACAAGCCACCTGTGGCTCCATCCCACACCCTGCCCCAGCCCTGGCCCTGGGGTCCCATTCACTGCCCTGCCCTTGCCCCTGCCCCACTCCCTCCCTCACCATGGGAGATTCGATCTGCCCCCTCCACACCCCTTTAACCTCCCCCATGTTCCTTCCCCCCCACAGACCTCCCAGTAGGACACTGTTCTCCAAGGTGCCCAGCTACATTCCTGTAAATTGGCTATCAGATCAGTATTGGCCAATATGGCTGGTTAATAATTGGCTATCGGTATCGGCTAAGAAAATCTTTATTAGTGCACCCCTACCTACTTGGATTCAAATTAGTTTTCAGAATTTTTATGGATAATATAATCCTGGTTGTTCTCATTAGAAAGTTGTTTTGTTTAGTTTGTTGTGGGGTTTTTTTGGTTTGTCTGCTCTGCTTCAAGGCATCAAGAAACCACTGAGTGCCGGGTGTAGGGAAAAAACTTCCCTTTTTGTCAGGTTATTCCATAATTGCACAATGCAAGATTTCTTATAATTTCTTTGGAAGTGTTTTGTACTGGCTGAAATATAACATGGCAACACTTTGTTCAGCAACTTTTAGCAGAGAAACATTTCCATTAACACTGAGGATGGCAGTCAGCTAAAAGGTTTATTTATACAACTTTGTTTCCAACGCTTCAAGAAAAGCAGGAGTCCTGCAACTGCAATGTGAAGTTTTGACTTCTAATACCCTGTTTTATGCCGTGAGATTACAACCACGTGAAAATGCTGTTTAGCCTAGAAGTATTTAAAGGCAAAGGCCTAAATTGTATCAGAAACAGATAGGAATACATCAACACCGACTTCAATGAAAAGCTACCTATTTAAACCAGGCCTAGATTTGGGCCCAAGTATATATTTTCCCACTGCTATGAGCCATCTCATGTGTTCTCTACTTATTTAATACTTGTTTTGCAAGGACAATTAAAGCTATTAACAAACTTTATAAACCCTAGAATATTTAACTTTACCAATTTAAATGTAGATCTCACATCCCATGGCATAATCTGAATACCTACAATAGAAAACAGTTGTGAGAATGGACTTTTTAGCACAGCATATCACTTTAAGTCCTATACACTTTTCTCATGTTACCCGGCATACTTCTCAGCCTCACCTCATCAGAAATTGCATTGTATAAAATTTACCTCGAAATTGCTGAGAATATTTTTCTTATTGTGCTATTTATTTACCCTGCAAGTAAAGATGCCAAAGGGATAGGTAGAGTAAGAACTGGAAAGTGCTCAAGTAGCAGGGGAAGAAAAAAAACAAAAAGAAAAGAAAAGGTTCCATTAGCCTTTTGGCCAAACTACAGCTAAGGACCATGTAGCTACTAAGATGGAAAGGGAGCTAATTGAATAGGGCAAAAAAAAAAAAAAAAAAAAAAAAAAAAGATTTTAGAATTGATATTTTATTTGCAGTTTGTGAGACAGCTGTTAGAAAAAATACCATTTTCTGGCCTAGGAAGCTTGCTACTGCACCAATAGGTCAGTAAATTGCTGCATTGCTCCATGAATGACTCGCCCTCTTTTTTTTCATACAGCTCAGATTGTGAAATTGTAATGCTGGCCCCACCAAAAAAAAAGCTACTTAGAGTAGAAGTACGTATGTGAAAAGTTCATGTAAATCTATCAAGATGACAAAAACATAACTTTATAAATTATAAGCTGAAAACATGGTAATTAAACCTGCAGTGGGTTAAGAGTGTACAACGGGACCTTTGGCCAGCAAGTAAATTTAGCTCAAACAGGAATGTTTCTTCCTCATTAGTGTCTGGCATTTGAGTTCAACCTTTCTAAGTGCCTCTTCTCTTTACTTGGGGACAGCTCCTTAATTCAAGTCCACAAGATGACTTCATTTAGTATAAAACCATTACTGGGGTTGAACATGCCCACATTAATAATGTCCTGCAGCTTGTCAGATTGAAAAATCATGAAACTAGGTTGAAACATGGAAATAATGACTGCAGTTGTGGGAGCTCAGGCCTGTGTAGAATTTGACTACATCCCCTTGGTTTACCCAAGCTGAACTGTACAAGAACATGGTGAATTAGATCAATTTGTAACCTTAAGTCAACCTGCAGGGTAAACCTTACATCACATTTCTTCAGTTCTTTATACCACCCACAAACAAACAGGCCCAGTTCTCTTAGCCCCTGACACACGATATTTTGTGTGCTATAGGTGGAGTGTACATTTTTAAACAAAAAGCAGGCTTAAACTTACTCATTTCAGCCCCTGGCACTGACATTCAGCCAGTAAGATAGCCATAATAAGATAGAATTGCCACATTTTAAAAAATAAAATATGAAATATGAAATACTTCAGCTCTTTTCATTTAAAAGAAAGCTACTTATGGTTTACTTAGTACTACAATTGGGCAAATCCAAAGTACCCCTTTATGAAAGCCCATGTGCAGCGCACCTGGCTTTGAGGGGATGTGTGCATTGTAGTCCCTGACAAGTTAAGATAAATTAAAAATACATGGTCCAGAGAGCAGCAGTGGTGTCCATGATGTTTTACAGTATGAAGACAAGGCACAGCTGTCTCCCAAGAGCCTGAAGACTAAATCACACAAGATAGAGCCAAATCTGTCTCATCCCTTGCACTGCAACATGATGGGAATATAGGCAAAAGAGGACATACTCCACTGCGCAGATCCTCCCATTCCTCAACAGTGCAGGGTCATGAGACTGCTACAAAGACTCCCTCTCAAATGCTGCTTCTACGTGCCACCATGCAACTGTCTTAGCTGATGATCCACAATACTAATATTCAGTGTTCGTACTTCAAAGTTCTCCCTCATCATAGGGAGAATCGGCATGAAGACTATCCCTGCGGCACATAGTAAATGTCTGTCTCCATCATGGTGACCACAGGCATCCTAGAGTACAGCTGGCTTTGAAGGAGACTTCAGTGGATGACTTTGTACCCTTATGTCAAAAACAACAATGTTCACTAAGCTTCATTAGATTCCTGTTAAGATAAGAAAATTTCCATTTCAGGTAACAACCCTTTGCTAGCAGAGGCCTGGAAGGAAAGCTCTTGTACAAGCTCTACTGTAATAGGTAAAAGACTACAAAGCTGCTCCCCTTTTTGGAGGAAAGGAAAAAGGCAGTTACCTTCCTAAGAAAAACATTTGGTATATTCCATTGCAAGATGCCAGATTGCAATAGGCTAGCTGATAGAAATTGAAATAAAAGAACATACTGTTCTTCTACTATCTTCACTGTACAAGAATAAATTGGATGAATAGGAGTGGTATAATAAAGAGATGCTACAGTTCTAGTCAGCATCTATCATCAATATTCACACTTTAAAAAATGACCTAAAAGACTAGAATTTATTTTTCCCTGAAGTGATGAAAAAGATATTGAAAGCATTTTTTTATCTTTAAAAATATTTTTCTTAATATTACTATTACAGCTTGAAGCAGCAATTTGTTTCCCAATTTTCTCTAATACATGTTGCTTTGTTATCACAAACTTCCTCATAAGTGCTGGGTTACAGGCTTTGACTTAATGTTTTTAGAGATTTTTTTTCTTTTTTAAGAACTATACTGACTTTGAACGTTATATTTGAAGTACATATCATTTGAAAAAATAATGAAGACAATTTACCTTTACAGTGACCCTTAAACACACATAGCCATGTTTGTATGAACTGGTGGTGTTTTGAAGGCCCTATGCTTTCACATAGCATCTCCACACAAGTCAGTACTTAGGCACTGTATATTTGGAGCACAGACTGAACATGCAAAAATGAAGATGTTCACAGCTTATTATACTGCTCATCATAAGCAAGACAATAATAAATACATTTTAATAGAACAAGAACCATGCCTACCTTTTTAATGGAACGCAAATATACATGAGAAATGTAAAGCTGAAGGATGATTTTTCTAAAACTTCTCTTTTAAGAGGACAGATTTCATACCATTTAATGGCTACATGTGCACAATTAATGAAAGGAAATCTAAGAAAAAATAATATGCCAACTTTCCTTAAGGTAAATAGAAGACTAGAGTTGGCCGAACTGCAGTAATAAAGATCATGTAATAATCAATATGAAAGGGATGTGGCAGGATTAGCTTATCCTGACAAGTAAAAGAGCTGCTATTTCAGGTTCCCCTTTTCAGCTCCCTGGCAAATCCACCCCACATGGTTCAAATCATATCTGTCTTAGGGTTTGGTTTATCAGAAACACACATACTGGGTACGTCCACACATGCAGGCACCTGCGCTTGCAGCAGCTCAAATAGAAGTGGTGCAAATTTGAGCCGGTGCTTTTTGCCTCAGCGCACATGCCCAGTCATGCACTTGGGGCAAAATAACCCTGCCTGGCTCCTCCTGGATCTGCACCCAGGGGGATCTAGAGTCTGGGACCAGCACCTGTGTTGGCCCCAGCAGTGTAAAAAGCTGCCCTGGCAAGTAGCTCAGGGCTACTCACTCTCAGGAGCTCCTGGAGGCCCACAGCAATTTTGAATGGACAAACAAACAGGAGCTTCTGGGGCCCAGCCAATTGGTACCTGGGGACACTACCCCTTGGGCTAGTGGGACTACTGAAGCAGCCCTGAGAGTTCCCTGCACCCTCTACCCACTGCAGCAGTCTGGCAGTGGGGGCTGCTGCCTGGCTGGGACCTGCTGCCCACCTGCGAGACCTGGATGGGGACTGCACAGCCAGTAGAGGCATCTGCCCCTTTGGGCCAGCTGCCAGTGGGCTGTGCCTGTGGAGCTGGCCTTTGTGCAGCACTACTACCATTTGTGCCCCCTGCCCAGTCATCTGGGCAGCTATCGCCCGGAAGATGTTCTAGGTGTGGTAGCCTGCTCTGAACTGTCAAAGCATGTTCTCCTGGCCCCAATTGGTCAGGAGGTCAGCCACCTCCAGCTGGGTCCAAGGTGCCAAATCTGATCACTAAAAAACGTTAATTTACAACTCAATACAGCATTTTATCTCTGTCCTTAAACTCTTTTTTTTTTTAATTTTCAAATGTCATTAACTCTAACAGACAAGTCATCACAACACTAAACGTATGCTATCCTTAGACATTCTACAACTAGATTTCATCTTCCCCATTCACACTATCATTTTTCTTCATAGACTGAAACAGAAATACGAGTTTTCCTGCTTTTTCAACTACCAGTCAATTTCTTAGCTTTAAGTGAATAATACCAAACGATGAAAATATTCTCTCTGTGCCTGCAGAGGAAGCTACTGCTGTGAAAAGTTGGCTTAACAACTGAAGGAACTCTGTTTCAAGGTGCCTGGCTAATGATTTCCACCAATTCAGGGGAGTGACTTTGTTCAAAACATCATCAGTAAACATGTACTGTTTAAATCAAGGGCGGGCAATTATTTTGGGCGGAGGGCCACTTACCCAGTTTTGGCAGGCTGTCGAGGGCTGCATGGGTAGCCCCACCCCTTGACAGGTGCCCTGCCCCTGGTCACCATCTTGGGACCAATGTCCCAGGGCCAGCACCAGTGGGGCCCAAAGCAGGAAACAGGCTGGCAGGGGCCTGTGGAGCCGGGCTGGGCTGCACCAGCAGGGAGAGGAGAGAGCTGGCTCAGCTCCACAGAGCCCCTGCCAGCTGGTACCCTAAGCTCCTGACACCCTGCTCTGGGCCCCGCCAGCCCTGGGACACCAGTGTGGGCCCTGTGCTCCCACTGGCTCCCGCGCCCACTCACACCCAGTGCCCCCCCAGTCCTGCACTACAGATGGGAGGCAGCACACAGCCCCGACCCTCTGCTCACCAGCAAGGAAGAAGCTGGTGCTGAGCACGGGGAACAGCAGCCCCTCACCTGCCCCAAGGCCGGTGCCCCATGCTGCAGTCACTTACAGCACGTCTGGGGCTGCCTGTGCCTGCTCCGGACAGCCCTGTGTGGGCTGTGAGCAGCTACATCAGGGAGTGCTGGCCACGGGGTGAGGGAGCGGCCATTTTCCTCTGCACCAGGAAGGAGCCTGGGGAAAAGCCGAGTGTGGGGAAAAGCAGCCTCTCGCCCACCCCATGGCCGGTGCTCCCTGCTGCAGCTGCTCGCAGCCCTCATGGGGCTGTCTGGAGCAGGCACAGGCAGTCCCATGCAGGCTGTGAGCAACTGCCAGCCACGGGGTGGGCAAGGGTCCACCTTCCCCCCCCCCACACTTAGCTTTTCCCTAAACCACTTTTCCCTGGACTCCTCCCCTGCCCAGGGTCCTCCCCTCCCCCACCCCTTACCTGAGGTTCTGGCCGGGGCAGCCACGTGGTCCCAGGCCTGAAGCCCCTGCTGGGGCTTCCAGCGGGGTGGTGGGGCCGGGCAGGCCCTGCTGTTGTGGAAGCCCGCTGGACTTCACCTGGGTCCTACTGCCCTCGGTTCCTGTATTTTTTGACAGGAACCAAGGGCAGATAAATATTAATTTTCTAAAATTTTAGGGGCTCTGCAGGCCGGATAGCATGGCCTCCAGCCCACGGGCCATATTTTGCCCACCCCTGATTTAAATGGTTCCCCTCCAGCCCTGAAATTTATTATGACTGGCATAACTGAGGCATGATTTTGAGATGTCCATGCCATGGCAGCTGCATCTTCTTCAGAAGTTAGGCATCTACCTTTACAATTGGGGTTGAGAATGTTCTCAAGAAAATGAGGAGGAGTTTAGCGCTTGATCCATTCGCTTCTTTCTTGTCTGCAGTTTAACTTTCTGGTTAGGTATTTCTTTCTTCAATGTCTCTTGAAGTGCCTTTCAAATTTCAACAGCATCAGCGATGCAGCAACCATTTCTCTGAAGTTTTTTTAAGGCTATGGATATAGGCTTCAGTATACTGAGCATATCCTCTATGTTCCTCTTTAATCCAATGTTAGATACTTTGGATGAGATATTTCCATCTATTTTATCATGGTTTTCTTCACAAAAATTTTGCTTCACCACCACATAAGCACAGAACAACAACAATCCTAGCCAGACTGTGACTTTGCACATGTGACTCGAGTCGGCTGAGAAACAGAAACTGAAAGCTCAAAACTTCCAAGAAGCAAGAGCTGGTAGTTAGCCTGGATAGACAGACTAGAGCCATTTTCATGAGATGAAAAACTGAAATAAATGCCCATGTTTGATTGGTAGGTAACTCAGAGAGAGAGAGAGAGAGAGAGAGAGAGAGAGAGAGAGAGAGAGAGAGGAGTGTGTGTGTGTGTGTGTGTGTGTGTGTGTGGGGTGAGAGACAGAGCCACGAACTCATTTTTACGAGACTGTAAGTATAGGTTTAGCATGTTTGTGATGAGAGTTAATTGTAACCGTTATTTTTTAAACAAGAGAGAAATTTAGTATTTTATTGATGATTTAAAAATAAATAAGTCATTGATTTTTATCCACCCTGCTGCCACTTGCCTCCCTAGCAGGAATTGTGGTGTTGCCTACTTGAAAACTGAAAAATCCCTGACAAAAAAATCCCACAGTCACTCTGTAAAATACCCCAAAATCCATGTTCCTCCACAATCAAAACAAAAGACCACTATATATAGAGAGAGGGAGAGCAAAAGAGAGAGACAGAGAGACAGCAATCAGTTGGACACTGTTTTATTGATATATCTACAGTGTTAAAGTAATTTGGAAGCCTATCAGTGGCTCTATCATAATAAAATGATTTCTAAATATATCTACATGTTTTTCATAGATTTCATAGACACTAGGGCTGGAAGGGACCTCGGAAGATCATCAAGTCTAGCCCCCTGCCCAAAGGGCAGGAAGTCAGCTGGGGTCATAGGATCCCAGCAAGATAAGCATCCAGTTTGCTCTTGAAGGTGTTCAATGTAGGCGCCTGAACCACCTCCGGTGGCAGGCTGTTCCAGACCTTGGGGGCTCGGACAGTAAAGAAATTTTTCCTTATGTCCAGCCTGAAACGGTCTTGTCGTAGTTTATGACCGTTCGACCTAGTCGTCATCCCTTGGGGCGCTCTGGTGAACAAACGTTCCCCCAGATCGTGGTGGTCACCCCTGATAAACTTATAGGTGGCCATCAGATTACCCCTGAGCCTGCGCTTTTCCAGGCTAAAGAGCCCCAGGGCTCTCAGCCTGTCATCGTAGGGTCTGCTTCCCTGACCTCTGATCATGCGCGTGCCTCTTCTCTGGACTCTCTCAAGCTTCTCCACATCCTTTTTGAATTGTGGAGCCCAAAACTGGACGCAGTACTCCAGCTGCGGCCTCACTAAGGCCGAGTACAAGGGGAGAATGACATCCCAGGATTTGCTTGAGAAGCATCTATGGATGCAAGCCAGCGTTTTGGTCGCTTTACAAACTGCAGCATCGCACTGCAGGCTCATGTTCATCTTGTGGTCAATGATGACCCCCAAGTCTCTTTCTTCCATAGCGCTACCCAACATAGCACTGCCGAGCCTATAAGGATGCTGCGGGTTTTTTTTCCCCAAGGTGGAGAACCTTGCATTTATCGGCGTTGAACACCATCAGATTCTCATCCGCCCACTTGCTGAGCCTGTCCAGGTCAGCCTGGATCATCCGCCTGTCTTCTGGTGTGGATGCTTTTCCCCAAAGTTTGGTGTCATTGGCGAACTTGGCCAGTCCGCTTCTGACTCCAGTGTCCACATCATTAATGAAGATGTTGAACAGTATGGGTCCAAGGACAGAGCCTTGGGGGACCCCACTGGTCACCGGACACCATGATGAGTGACTTCCATCAATTACTACCCTCTGGGTCCGACCCCAGAGCCAATTTTCCAGCCAGTGGATCGTGGAGGACTCAAGGCGACAATTGGCCAGTTTCACCAAGAGGTGATCATGGGAAAGCAGATCGAAGGCTTTTTTGAAGTCAAGATATATGACATCAATCTCTTCTCCCTTGTCCAGGTGATAGGTCACCTAGTCGTAGAAGGAAATGAGATTGGTCAAGCAAGACCTACTTGCTGTTTTGCTGTTTTCCATTGGTTTTCTTACCATAGATCAGTTAGAGCTCTCCCCGACCCCTTCACTAACCAAAATGTGGGAACAGCTGCCACTGCAGCCACAGCTCCTGCTGGCAGATCCCATCCTGCCTGGCAGCTGGGCATACAGGCTGTGTGCTGGGGGGATGTGGGGGGCTGTGGGGTGTGTGGGTGGATCATGGGAGGACTGTGTCAAGGGCTGCTCAGGAGGAATGGGTCCCCTGCCCCCTGCAGGGTGTAGCCCCCCCCACAGCTCACAGGCTGTCCCCCCCAGGGCTCAAGCCCCCCCTCCCAGGGTCCACAGCCCCCTACAGGGGCCACATGGCCCCCATAGGGCCCACTTGTCCCATCCCTGCTTGCTCCCCCAGCCCCCCGATTGCTGCCCCACCCAGCTCCATCCCCTGCTGGCTGCTGCAGCCCCCCAATGGCTGCCCTTCTGGGTCCCAACCCTGCTTGCACCACCAGAACCCCGAAGGCTGCCCCACCCAGCCCCAGCCCCATCCTCCCGGCACTTTAAAAAAAAAAAAGAAAGAAAAGCCCCGCACTCACTGGCAGTAGCAGCGGTCATTGGGGTCACTGAGGTCTCCTGGCAGAGCCCCCCCAACAGCATGGGGCAGCAGGAGGCAGTGGGGACCGGCCCCAGCTGCCTGGCACCCACACATGCCACTGCCCCATTGGGAAGGCGCCACATGGCTCCACGTGCTGTCAGGCAGCTGGGGCTGCTGCAGCTGTCACTTGGGGCCTGGCATCACTCAGCCTGAGCACCTCCAGCTGCCCAACAGTGTACAGAGCTGTGTGGCATCCTGCTGACCCCGGCCTCACTGCATGATGGAGCAGTGGCAGTGCGGATGCCAGGTGTCCGGGGCCAGTCCCCGCTGCTCCCCACTGTGCAGGGGGGCTCTGCCAGCAAGCCCCAGTGACCCCAATGGCAGCTACTACTGCTTGTGAGTTCAGGGCCTTTTTTTTTTTTTTTTAATTGCCGGGATGCTGGGGCCAGGCAGGGCAGCAATCGGAGGGGCTCAGGGGGCAAGCAGGTGATGGGGTCACATGGGGCAGTGATCCAGAGGGCTCAGGGGGCAAGCAAAGGATGGGGCTGGGCAGGGCAGCAATCCAGGAGGCTCAGGGAGCTGGCAGGGGATGGGGCCAGGCGGGAAAGCAATCAGAGGAGCTCAGGGGGTGGGCGGGGGGATGAACCCAGGCGAGGCAGCAATCTGGGGGGCTCGAGCAGCAGGTGAGGGTCCCCCATGGTCCCCTCCTCCCTCCACAAGCCCCCCCAATCACTACTTACTGGCACCTAGTCCGGGTCCAGCTCCCTGCAGCTAGTACATTGCCTGCCCTGCACGGGTAGGCAGCACACTTCAGCTCCGAGGCGAGGCTGGTGCTGGCTACCACAGTGCTTCTGTGGAGGACCCGAGCCTCTGGTTGCCTCAGGGCACAGTCCTGTACCATGCTCTACCCTGCTTTTTTTTCCCCAGGGTATTTGTTGACCCCAGGTCTAATTTTGCCCCTGAGCTGCAAAATTGCAGCACAGGGAACATTTTTTGTTCCTGCATATGCTTCTTGCAGCTTCTCAAAGGGCTCTGAGATGCTGCAAGCAGCACGTGTGCACTCGTCTGGACACACCCACTGAATCTATGTAGTTCCTTCACTTTGGTAGCAGTAGGCACAAAAGCCCACCTTTTATGTTTCCCTGGGTTTAAGCTGGGGTCCTTCTCTCTCTCCACCACTAATGGTATTGGTGGCCTGCCATTTTTGCAAGGAGGAGATGGAGAAGACTTTTTTCCATGCTTTCTTGGACTGGCTCCAGTTGCAGCCACTATTTGCTGCACTCAGTACCATCAGTGGCGCACTGGATTTAGACTTCTCTGAGACTGTGTACAAAATATGTTTCTCTATCCTATACCAAGTGGCCTAGGGAAGATGTGATCTGTCTGGCCAATTTCCTCCCTTTTGCTCAGTTACTGCAATGCATTTTTTATTTTTAAAGTAAACTTCTAACTTCCATAGATGTGAAAAAAAGTTTTAAAATGTCAACCCTAATGAATTAAACATCAGGAGGCCAATAAAACCTCTGAGCATTTTCTAACTTGATGATTTTCAAGCCAACCTTATGATGTGTTATCACTTAACATTAGCAGTATTAGCTTCAACTGTATTTAATTGGTGGACAACTGTTTTCTGTTTAGACATCAACAATGAAAGTGCACCTAAAACTGGAATACTAAACCAACCTGAAAATACAACTTTATGAATGTGTGGCCTGATAAACTTTCCTTTGTTTTTAGTCACCTGTAACCCTGACACCTCAAGGGGAAAAAACTGAAAGCTAAGTAAAAAAAAATAAATCTATTTTTATACAAAGCAATTTCTTCATTTTCTCTGAAAAAAATGAGTCGATACCCCATCACACCATCCAGCAAACTTAGAGCCCAATTCTGCCCACATTTAGTGTTAATACTTACTCTATCAAAAAAAGAACACTGTTTTGTAGTCTGACTAGCTTCTGAGTATATTTGATAGAGCATTTTATATATTAGTTGATTGTTGACTTAAAGTGTCTGAATGAAACACAAAAAAATCAATTTTTACTGTTTCCATACACACAAAAATTAGGTGATGACAAGCATAATATGATAGGTGTTGATTAAGAATTACAATAACCTTAGACTAGATCTTTCCCTCCTGTGACAAAACCCAGGGAGGATGAATCTCTAACTAGGATCCTTTTTCTAGATTTTGTCCTGGGACAGGTTTTACCTCAAAGGAGTAAACAGCAGGACAAGCCCCAAAGCCTTGCATTTTATTGCATCTCAGACTCAAAGAACTCACATTTGTGGCCTGCACCTTAGAAGCACAGCTCTGTTGGACTCACACTTCAAGGGATACCTCTCAGCCACAGGTATCCTGGGAAATCCTTCTGAAGTGTTTTTAAGCACAGAAGGAGCTCTCTGGGGAAAAAAGGATGATACAGCTCTAGGCTGCAATATCTTTTCTTCTAAATCTCTCTTGGCTGTTGTGTGTGTGAGGCGGGAGGGGGCGGTGAATGGGTTCAGCTATCCGTTCCCAACCTCCTAGGTCCCTGAAAGTTGTGCTCTTCAAGTCATTATCAAGAGGGATTGAGGGAACTGGTACTGGTAGTATCCATTCAATATAATTCAAGGGCTTCAGGACTAACTACATGGAGACAACATATTTCATGCATTTCAATACACTTAAAGCAAAAAATGCTAGAACTGTCCTTTAAAAAAAGAATTGAATAATACATCCTAGGATCTCAGTATAATTTCTTGTTTAAAAAGAATCTTTAACCCTGGATATCATTTGCAGAGCAAGAGATTATTTCGCCAGTGAAATGTAAGTATAGCCTGACAAATCTGAAGTCCCATTTGGCTCTGAGTCACATTGGCCTGTACTCCACAAGGATTTCCCGAGGCATAGTGAAATATGTATTTGTATATCAGAAGCAGATCTGAGATATAGGAAGACTGAAAAAACTAAGGAAAATAGCATCTGCAAAGGGACTCTGATTTTCAGGGAATTTGATTTCACTTGTGGGTGTGTAAGACTGTGCCATCATTAATATTTCAGGAATTTAGCACCAATGTCAATGGCAGATAGACTTCTGCAAGAAACATGTGTGGGTAATTTCTATTAATATGAATGGATTTATAATCAGGATCAGATTTCCCTTTGATTCACAAGGGTGGCAAAAGGCCTGTTGCACTTAGCTATCAAGATTGGGGCTATGCAAAGGAGGAACAAGGACTGAGGATCCAAGCAGGGAGGCTGCCTGTGGCCTTTCACATGCTGCAGTTGTAAACAGACTGACATCTAGTAAGATTTAGTACCAGGCTAAGGGAAGGACCATGTGGACCCAGCAATTCACAAATCCTAAGCACACAGAGTTCGCAGCAGCCTCCTGGCTTGAATACAGGACGGTGACAATGCTGCCTATGAATGGGGGCACGTGCAAGTTTAGGCGGCCATAGTCTCTCTTTTACGTCCTGCACAAAGTTCATTAATTCAGGCTGAGAAGGAAAGGATGCAAACACCCAATATACCTGTATCTGGCACACACAGTGGAGGATCTTTCACTGAAAATCTTAGCTTAATGGGGTGAAAAATTAGTTCACTAACTGCCTACAGCTTTATCCACATCCATACAGGACTTAATCCTTTTTCAGATAAACAGATTTAACTTCAGCCGATCAAGTATCAGGCCTATATTCTCAAAGGAGATTATTGTTTTCATTTTATAATGCAACTGTATATAAAGTATCCTTTATTAATGTTATTTTTCACTAGTAATAAGCTGCTTCTTTACTGCCTATTTGCTACTAAAAAAAGTTACTTTTGATTTTATTTGATCAAGAACCTTTCACCAAAACACAAATAGTTTTCTTTTGAAAAAACATCAAGATGCCATTGTGCATTTATCTGAATCATATGCTTGAAGAAATATTATTGGTTACACTTTACAAAAATATACCCAACAATTCGCCAAGTACTGAAAATCCTGTTCAGTAATCCCTCTGCTTTACATCAGGCATGAGGAGAGAAAAAGCATTAACCTTGTTTGCTGAGGATCAATGCATACATGTTATGACAAAAGTAACAACAGAAGGAGCTACACACATAATAATATGGGTTATTTGCATACAAAAATGCCAATGGTTATATTAAAATGGTTTGCCAGTCCTAGCTCTATATTCTGACACCACTTTCAAGAACCTGCAATAAATTTCAATCTATAATTTTATGAAAAGACAGATGGAATGGTAACAGAACTGTTCGCTGTCTGTAAAAATGTGTCACTTCATATATACATGACAGAGCAAGCTTTTGCCTATGCCAAAAAAGTTTGCTTTTTCTGCATCGAGTAGAACTGGAAATTGTTATTATTGTTCCATTAAGCTATCCTGCATTAGATTTCCTTGGGCAAGCTAAGAAAGCAAATTATTTGCAAGTAATTTTTCCTTTAACTGCTTTGGACTTTAGGTTGCAGGCAAGTAGGTTGAACCATTACTGTACTCACAGATTCACAGAAGTTTAGGGCTGGAGGGGGTCTTGTGAGATCGTTGGGTCCAGCCCCTCTGCTCTGGGCAGGAAAAACTGCTGAGGCCAAATAACCCCAGCAAGGTGTGTGTCCAGTCTCCTTTGGAAGATCTCCAGGGTAGGCCCATGCAGCAACCCTGCTGGGAGTCTATTTCAGAGTCTGGTCACACAAACCATGAAAAAGTTTTTCCTTATATCCAGTCTGAAACCTTCTTTTAGGAGTTTATGACCATTGCTCCGGGTTTTCCTCTGGGGCGCTTTGGTGAATAGCTGTTGCTCTCCCCTGATATGTTTGTAAGCTGCCATCAAATCCCCCCTGGAGTCTTCTTTTTTCTAGGTGGAACAATCCTATATCTGTCAGCCTTTCCTCGTATGACTTGCTCTTCAGGCCTTTAATTGTATGAGTGGCTCTTCTTTGGACTCTCTCATCCTTTTTGAAGTGTAGTACCCAGAACTGGATGCAGTACTTTCAACTCACTTTCCCTTTTTCCCCCACCAGTAATGTCATAATTCTAGATTTTTACCACGGGGAGGTCACAAATTAGCTATTATAACTTCACAAGGCCTAGCTGATGGGGAAGAAATACTATTAAAGAGAGCAACTTGTATAGAAATCTGAGTCCTCCACACTGTTATGAACCCATTTCATTCAGTCTTATCCACAGGTTGCAGCTCCTGTAGGCAAATGTAGACAAATATCAGAGCACCTGCTATGAAGAGAATACTCACAATACCAACCCTGCCAACCTGAAATCTGATTTTATGCAAGAGGGACGTTCCAGAGAAACAAACCATATTTCTGAAAGAACCATCCAAATACTCTGCAGTAACCTGCTACAATACAAAAATAAACCCTTTGACTGCAGACCCCTGGTGGTTACGTACAACCACACACTTGAACCATAAGAAATATCTAATAAGAGGGACAGCATGATCAGAAATATAAGAAATATCATTACAGGCCTAATGAAACTGCGATTCAGTGGATTTTGTGGAAAATGCAAAATCCAGCAATGTCCACAAAATCTGTGAAAAAGAAAAGAATAACAAAAAAAGAAAATTTACTGAAAATAAAATGGTGGATCCCCCTGGGGGCCCAGCCACACAGCCAACTGGGGTTGGAGGAGGTAGGAGGGGCTACCCACACACTGGGGAGCCCAAGATGGCTGTCCCAGCTGCCCCTCACCACTGATTGGCTGAGTGGGCTGCCTGCTATGTGGACCTGCCCCTGCCCACCAAACAGTGGGGATGGACAGGGCCACATAATGGACAGTCCTCACAGCCATTCAGTGACAAGGGGCAGGACCATATGATGGAGAGCCATCACAGCCAATCAGCAGCAAGGGGCAGGGCCATTGGTGCTGCTTGGTCAATCAGAGGTGTGGGAGGCCCTGGCCACGATAAGCCCTCAAAAATGGCAGCCAGCCCTGCAATTTCACCACAATATCATCCGGCTGCTTCCTTGAGTTGGGTAGACCCCTAAATATCATCAAACAATTATAGCCCATACTCAATAAATACTGGACTATAAAAGACCCCCTCCTCTTCCTCTGCTCCTGGCTTTCAGACATTAAGATAAATGTAAGGTACTCAACCTAGGAAGGAGGAATCCCCAGCATACCTATAAGTTGGAGGATGACTTCCTCAACAGCTCAGAGGCTGAGAGAGATCTTGGAGTCATAGTTGACTCCAAGATGAACATGAGCCAGTAGCGTAATCAGGCCATCAACAAAGCCAATCGCACCTTGTTGTGTATTAGCAGATGCATGACCAACAGATCAAGGGAGGTGATGCTCCCCCTCTATGCAGCATTGGTCAGGCCGCAGTTGGAGTACTGTGTCCAGTTTTGGACACCGCACTTCAAGAGGGACATGGAGAATCTGGAGCAGGTTCAAAGGAGGGACACTCACATGATTAAAGGCCTCTGCAAAAGACCCTACGAGGGGAGGTTGAGAGATCTGGATCTCTTCAGCCTTCACAAGAGACGGCTAGGGGAGACCTTGTAGCCGTCTGTAAGTTTATTAAGGGAGGACAACAGGGAATTGGTGATGCGCTATTTACCAAAGTGCCCCAGGAAGTAACTAGGAATAATGGGTGCAAACTAGTGGTGAGTTGATTTAGGTTAGATGATAGGAAGAATTTTTTTACAGTAAGGGTGGCCAGAATCTGGAATGGACTTACAAGAGAGGTAGTACCATCACCTAACTTGGAGATCTTCAAGAGGAGGCTTGACAATCACCTGGCTGGGGTCATCTAACCTCGGGACTCTTTCCTGCTAAGGGCAGGGGGTCGGACACAATGATCCATCGTGGTCCCTTCCGACTCTACAATCTATGAATCTATGAATTCTAACCATGCCCAACTCATAATCAGAAATAAAATACCTGCTGTTCAACAGACAGTTAATGGGGCACAGCTTTGCCTTAACAATAGATGAAAAATGCATCAGCACGTGTGCACTGCTACAACAATCAAGAGCCCCCACAATGAACCCATCAGAATCCTACACATGCCTATCCCAAAATTTGGTACATCTCATCCAGTGAACCAAATGTCCTCATAGAAAATCTGCATGTGAAACTGCACTAAAACTATGCATCAGAATGCATGACTACAAGAAAAGGATTAAGGACAGAGATGCACTAACATGTGTAGGACAACATTTTTCATTGAATCATTTGCAGTCATTTGCTTTCTGATCTCACTATCCTTGTGCTTAAAGAGAGATTTACAAAACATCTTCAAAAGGCGAGCCTAGGAACAAAACAAAATCATAAACCAGCTGGATACTAAGAATCAAGGATTAAACACTGATATTGACTTTGTGGCATCATATAATCCACCTCAGGGATTATACGATGCCACAGCAGGCCAGATCCAGCCATGGAGGAATTTGATCCAGCTTGTGAACGTGGGACTTTGGCAGCATTTGCCAGGCCCAGGTGGCTGTAGAGAGAAGCAGTGGTGGTGGTAGACAGGTCCTAGCCCCCACCCACCTGCCCACCTCAGTGACTCGAGTTGGGTCATCCCAGCCCACAACCTAAAATGGTTGCTGACCACTGATCTACCCGATTCCTTATAGTCTTCTTTTACATTACTAATAATAATGGTCCTATTCCCTTTTGAAAGGTCTTGGTCTTCCACTAATCAATCTAACTTTTCTTCTGTGATTTCTTTGTCTGCCACATCAGGTAATTTCACTCTTCTTCAACTTCACAGCTCTGCAGATTGTTTTTAATCTCTGTTGTACCTGATTTTTCCTCAGACCTGAAGAAGAAGGTATTGCATTTGAAAGTCTGTCTATGAATATACCAACTATGGAAGCTGGTCCAATATAAGATCTCTCTCACAAAAATCCTTCTCTCACACATAATTCCTGGATTATCACAGATATGACATCACTCCAACACTAGTAACACTTACTTTTACATATTTTTTCTGAATTGTTGGTGTTTTTCCAAATTACTAAACAAAACCTATCCTCTGAACATGTATCCACAAACGCTGAGTACATGCAAACCTGCACATTCAAATTCATGCCATGCCTATATAGCCAGGCAAGGTTCTTTGAGTAGATGTGATATCTTTTATTAGACCAATTGAGTAGTTGGGGAAAAGTTCTTACCAAGCTTCCTGGCACAGTCACCCTTCTTCAGGCATAGGGAGTCTACTGGTCTGAGACTCCAAGGAAAGAGAGAAGCTAAAAGTGTGGCAAGATGTCTGATTGATATCTCTCATTCCCTGGAGTTTCAGACCAGCAGAGACTCCCTATACCTGAAGAAGGGTGACTAAGTCCAAAAGCTTGGTAAGAACTTTTTTCCAACTACTCAACTGGTCTAATAAAAAATATCACATCTACTCAAAGAACCTTGCCTGCTTATATCCTTAGACCAAGAGAGCTACAACCCAAAACCCAGCAGCATGTCTATGTAGAGGACTCTTCATAGTTTATATAGAGCCTATGGAGAGCTAATTAAACTTGCAGCAAAATTCTGAAACTTGCAGAAAATTCCATGGTATTGATATGACTACATTTGCATGCTTTCACTAGTAGGCCCAGTTCTGGTGTGCAGAGCCAGTTTGTGCATCTGACCCTCTCTCTTTATCAGCCCATTATTTCCAAAAAGACAGAAAATTGTCCCTCCTTCTCTCTAAACCAATCCAGTATGGCTACTTGCCTTACTTGACCCCTCCAGTTAATATTAATTACAATATGGTTAGGATTTTCAAAAGCATTCAGCATGAAACTGTATGATGGTGCAGAGTTACGCCAATGCCTTTGAGAATCCCATTCCTTTGCTATTTTGAATTTTTTAGCATGTCCCCTATTAAATCTATTAAATCTGTTAATATCTAGAGTGTGTTTATATTCTTCATAACCCAGATTTCATTTAGAAGGAAAGGGACAAAAGACTCATTTGTCAGGGTTTAATTCACTACATAACATTTCATGCATGGTCAGTTACACTAAACACAATAATACTAAGGCTATTTTATGCATTTTGCACAGTCAGCTCTCTCACACAAAGTCTGAAGATCCAATTAAATTTTTAAAAGAACAATTACCTATTAAATAACATCTCTATCTAACAAAAGGGACGGCATGATCACCTAGTGACAATATGATCTCATATTCTAGGCAAATACAGCCTGAGCAACTAAGCTGTGGAAAAGCTTATGCAAACACTGAACATTTGATTCTAGTTTTTGTAAAATGTTCAGTTTCCTTTGCAATCTCAGTTTAAACTATATTGAAACAATTCCCAAAGCATCTTACTCAGTTTTACCTCCTTTTTATACTCTTTGCTCAAATAAACACACCCAGAATTCAAGATCAGATTGAGAAAGCACTTGAGGATTCTACCCATCGTGGTATTAGTTCCAAAGACACCGTTTCTCACTTTATTATATAGTTTATGGTAGTACCTTAACTAATGAGGCTGAGAAAGTTAGGAGGCTCTATTATTTAAACAGCATGAAACTGGAGCCTGTTTCACCTTCTTCTTGGCTTCATGTCAAAGTTCTCTTGAAACAGGTTAAAATAAGAGTACAGAATATCACTTGTGTGCTTACCAGAGGCATAATAAGCAGCTTTTGCATCCCAAGCAGTGGCAATGGCAGTGGCTACCAGTCTCGTTCTCCCTCTAGGTCAGCAACCATGAAACTCTGATTTCTAAATATTCCTCTTTGGAGTGCAATGAGGAAGAGTATTAGGAATACTTAAAAATCAGAGTTTCATAGAAGAATTTGGCAGTTAGGTAGTTAGAAGGCAGGAAAAAGTCAGAGTTTGGGGATTAGGGATGATAAATGAAGTAGTGCCACATGAGGGTTTGGAAGCTAGGAAGAGGGCTGTGCCAAGCAGAAGTGTCTAGGTTGAAGAGAAAAGACCTACAGTTTGTCAGAAGGCTTATAAGGAGAGATTAATCAGCAAATGGGAGGAAATCTGCAAATCTGATTTTATGACCACTTTTGGAAGTCAAGCCACTTGTTTAGATGTTTAGCTAGAACCCTTAGCCCTTGTCTATACAGAAGAGCTGTCCCAATTTAAGTGGAATCAGATTTTAAAATAATAAATACTTAAACCACTACCAACTCTATGTGGACATTCTTTTCTCAGTTTAAGAGAATCTCCTCTTGTTTTAACTTACGTCAATCGAAATCATGTTAACTTAAACCAGAAAAAGCCCTCTTAAATTGGAATAAGTGTCCTCAGAGAGGTTCACACCAATTTAATTCTATGAATTTAAATTCAGAGCATATATTCGACTTGTGCAATTCTCCAGCACAGACGAGGCTAACTTTTGGTTTACACTTTTGAAAATTTAGCCATCATTTGCAATTATTTCTAGGGCTCTTTTTAAAAACACACAGTTTCAACATGAGACAATTCATGAGTGGCTTTGTTGATCTATTACCACTAGATGTAAACCAAATTTGTAAAAGCTGTAGGGGCGCATGCATGCATTTTTATGTGCAGGTACAGTTCTTAAACATGTTTGCATATATCAGATATCTGCAGGACTAAGACCTTCAGTAATTCCTGGTACAACATTCACAGACAGTATCAAGTGCAATAGAATGAAGTTAATAAAGAGAAAAATGAGCATCAAGAAATGAGTACATTCCTTGACAGTGAGATCTATTGTGCTTTGGAACAGTTTCTCAAGGGAAATGGTGGGAGCGCCATTACTGTGATAATTTAAAATTAGACTAGTAAAAAAAAGAGTAAATGTACACCACAATACAGAATAATTCTAGATACACAGGGCAATGAACTAGATGACTAAGTCTTTTCTTTTTAAGATCTATGATTCATGCAAACTTGCCTGTGGTTGACATTGCATTGTGTGTGTGTGGATGGTAATTCAGATAGATAGATAATCACATGGTGCTGGCTGGTGATTTTTAGAGAAGCCATTTTTTTTTTTTTATATGCAATAAACCATAAATACATGTGTTATTAAAATGTCTGCTTAAACTCTACAGAGACTTCATGTAATGAGGGCTCTCAAAAAAACCTGAAAAAACCAACAACAAAAAAACAAAGCCTAATACCACCATATCCACTGCTGGTACCACAATTACAAATTTAGGTCATTTTACTGGGAAAAAATTGTGAATATATTTTATCCTCACAACTGAGAAAATGGACTGGAACAAAACTCTGAACTACACAACCTTTTTTCTGTTCTTTTTATGTGCAAGAGGCAACACAGTCTATTTCACCTGACCTTCTTCCTACCCAACACGAATTTTCCTATTTTAAGAATAATGTAAATGATTTGGGGTTTAATTTGGCTAACAGAGGAACAAATGCAGCCTGTTTTATTTCATTCTTTCTTTACAATGTTTCTGCCATTTTCAGGTGTTGTCGAAACTAGTTTGCAGAGGTAAGTGTTACTTGAACAAATCTGTCCAGACCTGGAGCTCTAGACACAAACAATGATCTATGCTAAGTATAGACAGTCCAAAAGCCCAGGGATGAATTGATTCAGTCTTCACAGGTTAGTCTAAGCTGCGCAGACTGAATCCATAAGCAAGTGAACAGATGTTCGCTTTTGATTCTGGAAATGCAGCCACCTTGCCTGCAGTGACTCAGGCCAGAAGCTGGTGGGGCGCTAGGGTATACCTTCCTGCTCAGCTGGAGCAGAAAGCTTCGGCCAAGGCTAGCCTGCCCACCCTGCAAGGAGGGGTTTGCAAGGGAGAATCATAGAAAATTAGGGTTGGAAGGGACCTCAGGAGGTCATCTAGTCCAACCTGCTGCTCAAGGCAGGACCATCCCCAACTAGATCATCCCAGCCAAAACTTTGTCTAGCTGAGTCTTAGCAACCTCCAAGGATGGAGATTGCACCATCTCTCTGGGTAATCTGTTCCAGTGTTTTACTACCCACCTAGTGAAAACATTCTTCCTAATAGCTAACCTACACTTCCCTTGCTGCAACTTAAGACCGTTGCTCCTTGTTCTGTCATTTGCTGTGACTGAGAACAGTCTAGCTCCATCCTCTTTCAAACCTCCCTTCAGGTAGTTGACACCTGCTATTAAATCCTGTCTCAGTCTTCTCTTCTCCACACTAAATAAACCCAGTTCCCTCAACCTCGCCTCATAAGTCATGTGCCTCAGCTCCCTCACCATATTTCTTGCCCTTGCTGGACTCTCTCCAAATTGTTCACATCCTTTCTGTAGTGTGGACTCCAAAACTTAACACAGTATGCCAGATATGGCTTTACCAGTGCTGAACAGAGGGGAATAATCATCACTTCCCTTGACCTGCTGGCAACACTCTTACCAATACAGCCCAGTATGCCGTTAGCCTTCTTTGCAACAAGGGCACACTGCTGGCTCATATTCAGCTTATTGTCCACTGTAACCCCCAGGTCCTTTTCTGCAGAGCTGCTGCCCAGCCAGTCAGGCCCCAGACTATGCTGGTGCATGGAATTGTTCTGTCCTAAGTGCAGGACTTTGCACTCATCATTGTTCAGCCTCATGGGATTCCTTTTGGCCTAAGTCTCCAATTTCTCTAGGTCACTGAATCCTAGCCCTACCCTCCAGCATATCTATTATTCCCCCTAGCTTGGTGTCATCTGCAAACTTGCTGAGGGTGCACTTTATGCCATCTTTCAAGTCATTCATGAATATCCTGAACAAAACTGGCCCCAGGACTGACCCCTGGGGCACTCCACTTGATACAGGCTGCCAACTAGACATCAAGCCATTGATTATCACCCTCTGAGCCCGATGCTCCAGCCACTTTTCTATCCACCTTACAGTCCATTCATCCAGCCCATATTTCCTTAGCTTGACTGCAAGAATGTTGTGGGAGACTGTATCTAAAACGTTGCTAAAGTTAAGGTACATCCACTGATCTTCCTGCATCCACAGAGCCAGTCACCTCATCATAGAAGGCAATCAGGTTAGTCAAGTATGACTTACCCTTGGTGAATCCCTGCTGACGGCTTCTAATCACCACCTTCTCCTCCAAGTGCTTAGAAATGGATTCCTTGAGGATCTGCTCCAGAATTTTTCCAGGGGCTGAGGTAAGACTGACTGGTCTGTAGTTCCCTAGATTCCCCTTTTTACTTTTTTTAAAATATGAGCACTATGTTTGCCATTGTCCAATTATCCGGGATCTCTCCTGATCACCATGAGTTTTCAAAGATGATGGCCAGTGGCTCTGCAATCTCATCAGCCAATTCCCTCAGCATCCTCTGTCACAAGGTTTCCTCCCCCATTCAGTAAGGGACCCACACTTTCCCTGAACCTCCTCTTGCTATCATACTTGTAGAAACCCTTCTTGTTACCCTTCACATCCCTTGCTAGCTGCTACTCCAATCGTGCATTGGCCTTCCTGACTTCATCCCTGCATGCTCAAGCAATACTCTTATACTCTTTTCTAGTTGTTCATCCAAGTTTCCACTTCTTATAAGCTTCCTTTATGTGATTTAATTTACTGAAGAGTTCCCTGTTAAGTCAAGCTGGTCTTCTGTCATAGTTGCTAGTCTTCCTGTGCATCAGGGTGATTTGTTCCTGCACTCTCAGTAAGGTTTTTTAAACCCTTTTTTGCAAGAGAAATCTTTTCCATAGAAAAAATATCTTTGGCAAGGAAAAAATGCCCAACATAAAAGTTTTCAATTTTCAGCCCAAACACCCAAACTTCTATATGGACGTGCTCACACTAACTCATGACAGCTGCATTTATTTTGCCTCCTGACATCATCTTTAAAGTACAGCCAGCTCTCCTGGACTTCTCTCCCCCTCAGTCTGGCTTCCCATGGGATCCTGCCCATGAGTTCCCTGAGCAAGTCAAAGTCTGATTTTCTAAGTCCAGAATCCCTACTCTGCTGCTCTCCACCATTCCTTTTCTCAGTATCCTGAACTCAATCATCTTGTGGCCACTGCTGCCCAAGTTGCTATCCACTACTACATCCGAGGATGCTGGAATCCCAAAGCATCCTGGGATGGTGAGGGATTGTGAGTTAACTTGAATCTGGAGGAGATCTAAGACAGAAGTTCAATAAACCGATTTAGCCTAAATCAGTTAAGACTGATACTACATCCATCCAGGTTTATCTTAAGCTGGTTTCAGCTATTTTGAAAGTGGTTTATACGCACTAAACTTCTGTTGTGTTGTACATTTGAACCAGTTTCCAATCACTATCCCTAGCCCAAGTGTCTAGCAATGAGGTGGCAGTCGCCGAATTTTAGCCAATTTTGGATTTTAAACTTCATTACAGAACAACAAGGAAGTTGGGTTTTTTTCTCCCTGCCTGCCATCTGACACCTCCAGGGAAGGAATTCTACCTGATCAACACATCAAAGAGCTACTCAACACAGCTCACAAAGACACTCTCATGGACCCAGAGGGACAGCCTTCCATCTTCAGCTCCCTCTGTATAAAAATTAAGTTTATTTCCTACCTATGGGGACTTTTTACCATCTTGTACCATCTACACTTTTCCCAGAGCCTGACAAAGGGACTTTGATCCCGAAAGCTTGCAGAAAAGGACAATTTTCTTGCCATTTTCCAGTTTGTCTAATAAAAGGTATCATTTTGGAACCAAGAGTTCTAGTTTTTTGTATGTCCTGTAATCACAGCACTTTTGAAAAACTGCAGCTGAAAATACAGGCAAGGGACCAACTATTGCTATTCTACCAAATCATAAATGAGAGGTAGAGGGTCTAAAACAATCGGAGTACTTTATAGAAATCTGAATGCAACACGTATTAATGAGTTAAGCTCTACAAGCCACAGCTAATTGTTAATGTGAAACACTTTTTCCATAAGGAGTTCATACATTTAAAAATAGGCTCATTTTGGCACACTACTTGTTTTGAATAAAATCACAGAGCCAGCTGCAAGGTGACTAGTCTGCATCCAACACAAGAGAGAAAGAACAAAGGGCAATTTATTTTCTGCTATTATGCAGAAAAGTGAGAGGGTAGGCTCTTTTGATTAAAATATTACAAGTCCTGTACTTTCAGGAATTTGGAAAATGCATGCTCATGAAGCAGTTTTTCTATGCATGTGGTTATTAGGGGTAGTTGCAAATTTAGTATCAAATTTGGACATGCTCACATAGTAACTCATGACAGCTGCATTTGTTTTGCCTCATGACATCATTCTCCCAGCCAAATTCACTTCCCATTCAATATGGAAATGTGACTCCTATAATGCTCTGCATCCTCTTATTTCACTGCTTCTTCCATTGGTATCATGGGAAAAGTAGCCTGACCCAGGGAGCTTGATTTATCAAGGAGAATGGGTATGAGGCACCTGAACTACAGTCCTGGGGTACCATGTCAGTGTTTTTTAAATGAAATATTTTGTTTTTGAGCCAAACAGTATTAATTTGTTATTTTTCACTAAAACTCTAATTTTGTCTATGTAATAAAACATTCTAAGCATAAAAATTACAAGTAGTTATGTTCAAAATGTCACTGCTGAAGTAATTTTATGGTAAGATATGCTCCATTTGTTTCATGGTTGTGAGATAATCACATGCCTTGAGCCCATAATTCAGCTGCACGGTCATGTGTTTGTAGCAATGAAGATGTCATAGAAGCTATACCATGTATACTCAGTTTTTGTTTTCACAAACACGTATTAGACAGAAATAGGAATATGTAAAGCTTCACTACTGTAGTATCTAACCAACAAACACTCTATACATTCACATGGTCCCAGCAGCAAAAGGAAACTGGGGGAAAAAAAGGGAGAAACTTTCCTTACATTATTGGAATTCTGAGGGCGTTTATCTAGCTCTTCTTAAAATTCTGGGAGTAGGTCACTGAAATGCAGACTGAGGGGATGTGGTCAGATCTGGTAGGTCTAAAAAGTTAACCTACCTTGACATGGTCCCATCTGGCTCCTTGTTATGCATTTCTTTTTCAAATCAATCCATGCTGCCACCAGAAAAGCTAAAGGAAAATAAAATGGCTATCGATTTATTTTGAGATTAACAGAAAACAAAATAGTGTAGTACAGCTGAAATAAAACAGGACTGTCATCAACCTGTATTTAAGTTTTCCTTAAAAAACTTGCATTCATTAATGTTTCAAAAAGAAATCTATTAGAGAACTTTTATAATCCCTTTGTTCAGATCCACAGTTAAAGCATTTCTAGCCCTAGGGGGGAAAAATATATGCTCTCTCATATACAGAGAGCAAAGCAAGGCACTCCACTTCCTTTGTCCATTTGAAAATCAAGGAATCATAGTATATTTAGGTTTAATGTAACCAAATACCTTAGGAATTAAGAGATCAGATGATTTTTAAAGGATTATTTTCACAGTTAACAGTAAGTCACAATTTAATCAATAAAAACTGCGTATATTGGAGCTGACTGAAAAAATACTTTGCAATAATAACTTCCAAAGGTTTCAAAAGAAACATTTTTCAGATTTTGCAAAAAGCCTTTCACTAAAAATATTCCAGTTTTTTGTATTTCCCTCCCCCTCCCCGCCCCTTCACACACACACATGCAGGCACACGCATTTCCTTTTTTATTTTATAACTGAAAGTGGAGAAAGTTGAGAGAAAAGCTGGAAACTGGAAAATGTTTGTTTGGTCAAAAGAAGGCAATTGCAAAACTCCCCAAATTTCAGTAGGGCCAGAACTGGGTGCAGTATATTAACCTAGACATGATTCTGGCAAAACACTTTAAACAATTCTTGCAAGCTTTATGGCATCTTTGTAGCTAAGTCCTTGGTATTTTTACATCTGGTACCATCCTTACAAGTCTCCAACCTGTGACTTTTGGCCTTCAGTTTTGATTAGCTGATCATAGCTTCTGGTTTCATAAACAACTTCTAAGTTCCTGATTTTGCAGGCATTAAACGTGTAATTTTACTCTACTCACATGAATGACCCAATAGTGTTCAAGGACCTACTCATGTATGTAAATAAATCTAAATACTTAAGTGCCAAGCAGGATAAGAGCCTGTGGGGTTATCAGCAGCCTTTTGGATATTAACAAGTCATTGATAAATTGCAGTTTCTTTTATACCTGACAAAGGTGCATAGGGTAGATATACATCACTGTCATTTTTGCGTTATAACTTTTTAAAATGCAGAATCAGATTTAAAAGGCAATCAATAGCAATCCAGTCGCAGGCGCCTCTAATGAAGTGCAAGAGAACAGCAGCAAGAACAAAGTCAATATTGGATTTCACCTCCTTCACTGGTCTTTTTTGTACAAATGACTGCTTGTAATAATATGATAAAGGTGTTTTACTATACACCTAGGTTCTGATCCTGTCCAAAAATATGCATGTGCTTAATTTCACACACTGCAAGTAATGCCACTGAGTTCAATGGGGATATCCCCTACATTAAATCCAAACATAGGTCTTTGTAGGGTGGGGACAAGTGATCCTCTTTGTCTGGCTCAAATATATCTTAGTACCCTGTACATACCCTAAATGCATTAAGTGTATTCAAAGGAGCACTGACACTTTGAAATGTTTGAAAATGGTTAGCCTTTTTAAATCACTTTTAAAAAGCTTGTTTGGAAAAATATAAAGGCATCCTTACAATGGCAGACAGTCTATTTATATTTAATTATTAATGCTACAAGGATTTTTCTACTCATGTGCTGATGAATAGAACAGGTTTTTCCAATAAGGAATAGTAGGCAGAACCAACAATATCATCCCCAAAACTGCTCTGGCCCCTTCTCTTCTTCACTGAAGGCCTTATGAGCCTTACAGATGCTGTCATTTTGCTGGTGTATTACAGTGATGTGAGCTCATCCCAGAGGAGCCCATGACAGTGATGTCATCATGTGAGAGTGTGAGATGCTACCAAAGTGAAACATCCCAGAGAAGAGACACAGAGAATGATTTTTTTTCTTTCCTCTAATCTAGTTTGGCTCTTGTTACCTTAGTTGTTACATACAAAAACAGTCAGTACAAATTTGAGAGACAGAAAAGTGATTTTTCAAGTTGTTGGTTTCTCTAATGTTCATGAAAGATGACAGATTGGTAGCACTGATGAGGGTCAGGCTTAGCTCAGGCTTTCCTACAGAACTCTGCCCATGCAGAGCAGTTCTCCCCACAGTACTCTACTATCCTACTTGCAAATCCATCCTCAGCTGATACTGGAAGTCATTCTACATCAGAGTGTTTACCTGACACTGAGAAATGTCCTTGAGAAAAATATTTTTCTTCTTGCTGTGTGAGCTAAACATGGAGACAGAACTGAAAACAAGTGCATCAATCCACTAAGCCCTCCTCCAGCTTTCCTTACTTTGAATAAATTTACAAAAACATCTCTGCATTTCAAACCATCCTAAATACATAATAATCAAAGTTCAACACTTTCAGCAGAAAGAGCTGTGCTTTTCATCTGCCTTTTTCAATATAATTACTACTTTTTGGATTTAGATATACAATGGGTGTCCAATAATCCATGAAAAAAAAAAAATCAGTGTGATCCCTGTTTTCAGATAAGCAAGTTGGAAGAAAGGAAAGGAATAAATTTGTGCCATAATTTCTTCAACACAAGTATGAAAAATAAACATATACAAATGTAAATTGACAACATCTCCCCCGCACTCAAGTGAAAATGTATTATCCTTACTGGAAAACTCGATTCATGCATTTACCTTTCATCTCAAAGAAGCTAGATTCAGCCCTGGTTTATGTAATAAATTAAATAAGTTTGAAGATGTAACCTTAATCTTGATTCTCCGTTTTTTCCATAGCAAAAGTACGGTGCATTTAGCAATTTTTCTACTTAAAAAGAAGAAACCCTAACAAATTAATTAAAACACTTTTGCTGAATAGCAGGATGCAGGTGGTGAAGAACTGCTATTATAGGCGCAGGTTTGGTGCTTGCACTAAGCCAGTTTTATATGACTTTATTTTCAAAACATGAATAGTGTTGTTAGTAGGCAGGAGTTTAAAAAGAGCCAGGACATCAAAAAAATAACAAGATTGGCTTAAACCCCATGGGGTTTTAAAATAATAAAAGATGACTTTGAGGTTTGAGTCACTAGCATAACTTTCAAGTCCTGTTTTGCAACCAGGAAACTTAGAAAGTTGCGTTTTAAAAAAATGCAATCTGAATGTCTTATACAAATCACCTGACTCCAGCAGCAGAAAGTGTAAGAACAGCATTAAATACTTTACAAATAAGGCTCCTGGTATATGTTAATGTAAAAGCACTATGAGATCTGACCTCATGATCCCAACAACTGCATTTCCTGCCATCCCACATATCTTTATATGGAATATTATGACAATACCACATTTTTATTGCTTGTTGGCCATTTTATGGTGCCTTAAATTAAGTGCACATATACCTCCCTTATACCTCCCATGTACCTTCCTTTCCAGTTATGCCATGATTAACAGGTTAACCTATTAACATGATTAACCTGTTAATCATGGCAAAAATGTAAAGGGGCCTTAGTAATATTGTAAAAAGAATGGCTCCTGAGTTCTAATTCTTTAGGGGAGCAGTCCTGAATCCACTGAAAGCAATAGGAAGATAAGGATTGAGAAGGACTGCAATGGTCAGAATTCATGTATCTGATGCATTTATGAGACTAAAAGATCTCTTCACATCATCTTGTTGGGTGTCCTAAAGAACCTTGGTATAAAAACTGGTTCTCAGTTCCAAGAAAACCTCTAAATCAGTCACTCCAACTTGGAACTGCTACTGGAGCACTATGGGATTTAGCTCTCTTGATTTTGGAATGTTTACTTGCCAAATGATGCTTGTGATTTGTCCCTGCAAAGGAGTAAAGGCCTAATCCAAAGGTGGGTGAAGGGGTCAGACACTTCAGTTGTCCAATATGAGGAATATTAAGTGAAATACATGCCTGAGGTTTTGAACCCCAGAGGGAAAGGCCTCATTGAACCACAGAGCGACCTTCTTCAAGGCACAATGAACAGTATGTATTTATACATTTGTCTCTGCCAACAGAGGGAAACAAAGAACTCTTAAATTCAGTCTCCATGATCCTTACTGGACACATCTACACATGCATTCATGCACCATAGGTACTGTGCATTAAGTTTAGTACCTGAAATAATAGGTACTAACTGAACGAGCAGTAACTGGAGATACTGCGCAGTAGCACTGGCACATGCCTTTTTAGTGGTGCTACTGAGCAGTAGACTAATTATGTGCTAATGTGCAGTAGAATTAGTCTACTGCACATTTAAGCGTCTTATGTGCATGCATCCACTGAGGTCCCCAAAGGAACACAGGAACTAGGATCAAAGCTGGTCTGGGAATTAAAGACATGCAAGAGATATGAAATAAAGTTAAAAAAAACCCTAACATACATATAAATAATTAAGCATTTAAAAACTACCTAAGCTGCTAAGAGCTACTAAGCTCCAAAAGAATAAGCAACAGATTTTAATTAAAACTCAAAACATGTTTTCCAGACACAGAAAGTATATTCCTAAGAATACATCTAGCTGCTAAAAAGAAGGATCTGAGGGGGTAGGGGCCACATGGTCTTTCTATAATCTCAGCTGTGAACATCTGGCATTACAAGAGGGTAACTTCACATCCCCAGGAGGCAGCACTTTCCAGAGAGTATTTTTGGGTATACAAGTGGGTCTATGCAGAGGAAATTATGCAAAATGAACTATTCAGATATATGATCAGTTTGTACAAGAGGGAAAACGGGAGCAGCCAAATGATAGATTCTTGCCCTTGGTTCATCCCAGATCAGCTCAGGGAATAAATTTAGAGCAGTATTCATGACAAAATTTGTGAATGTGAAGTGTTAGGGCTCTCATAGTGACAATACATTTTCTAGATGAGGACCAGCATTTGCTCTGAGGAAAAAAGGTAACAAAAGTAAGTAGCAATAAAAGGAGAAATATGTAAAGGAGACAAAAATTATGGATCCCAAAAATAAAACAGAAAAAATCATGACAATTCCCACCCATGACAGAAGAGAGAATCCCCACTCATGCAGCTGAAACACCATCAGCACTACAAAAGGCATTCGAGTAAATTTTGCAAATCACCCTCAGCAGCTAGTAAAATACCACTCCTAAAAACTTATCTTTATGCTTTAAAAATCAAATAAAAACCATTAGCGCTAAAATGAATGCTCAAAGCCTAAAGCCAAAATGAAATTTATGGTTCCCACTCCATAAGCTTTCTAAGCAGTCCCCTTTTATTCTGAGGGGTTTTTAAATTCCAGTTTAGTGTATGCCCTTCTCTGGATGTTGACTTCTACCATCCCACTTTCCACTCATGTTTCCTTCTGTCCAAGAAGAAAAGTTGTTTATTTCCAACTTAAGAGAAGTTGAAAAATAACTTATCCAGTTCAAAACCATACATTTAATAGCTGACCTTTGGTTTACAAGTTGGCCATGCAAAGGTCAAAGTTATTCAACTCCCTTTATCAAAGCAAAGCTATCACATCAAAGCATAATATGAATAATACATGTGAACATTTGTGACCTCAATTAAAACTTCCATGACGTATCCAATGACTCAGGAGGACACACCCAATTTCAAATCAAGACAAATTAAAACAGTTGAACCAGAGAATCTCAAAATGTTGCATTTCGATCAAAACGTCTAAAATTAAATTATTTGTCATTACCAAATGGAAGCTTCCAAATAAAACTGTGTTGGTTCTAGGCATTTTTCTTTTTTCTTTTCTTTTTGATAAAATGTTGAAAATTTCCACAATAATTTAATTCCATAATAACATGCGATTTCTCTGGTACCAAACATAAAACCATATCCACAAATAATTGGCTAAATTTTATCCTGGCTTACACTATGTGAAACCCGATTGTAGACTATAATGAGAGAAGAAGCTCTGTATGTTCATATAATAACATATACTTACTGTGAATTATCTAAAGCATTAATAATACAGCTAAACACTATAACCCTATCTAAATTTTTCAAGTATAAAACATGGCAAGTATGTTTTAGTCCCTTACAATGTAATTTTGCATCTTTTAAATCCACTGTTGTGTGTGTCTGTAAATTCATCTTCCTCCCTTTTCATAACAGCTGTTTCTTTCTTTGCTTTGAGAATGGGCTGTGCAATTTTTAGAAAATAAGCACTGCACATGAATCACCAAATGGTAGCAGTTAAACTCCAGTCTGTGAAGATGCTCCTACAAAGGAGGGTACTAAGGAATTGCTTTAGGTGTTCATCCTGTATGGTTGGTTGACCTTCAGTACAAGATGTACATGTTCATGAGTGCTTCTGCGGCATTTACAGGAGATTATTAGCAGTGACTTAATGATTTCTTTGTGTGGACAAGGGCATAGTGCAGATATTGTAAATCTTCACTGGTTCATATGTGTTTGGTTAATGCACACTCAAATAGAGCAATCAAAACCAAAGGACTTGAAAGAAAAGAGCACTGGTTATCTACAGTGTAAATAACTACACTTCCTCTATTTATCTTTTGTCATTTTCCAGTTCCTTTTCAGTCTACATCTTTCCTCTTATTCATAGTTACACAGTGTGCCCCCATACAGAAAGAGGACCAGATTTAGCTGACTCCAGCAGTAGTGTAACTAGAAGTGCAGAGAGCAGGGCATCAGCCCTGGCTGCTGACTCTGAAGAAGTGCCATAATCCCTTCTCCCGGAGTCTTTAACACAGCAGGGGCAGCCTTGTATGGTCAGCTATAGGAACTAGGCAACAGCCCCACAGCCAGCAGAGCATCTGGGCTAGGGACAGAAGTTACACATAAACAGGTTTAAGTGATCAGAAACTAGTTTAAACCTGTAACAGAACATAAGTTCAGTGCACATAAACCAGTTTCAAAATGGCCCAAACTAGTTTAAGATAAACCTGGTTGAATGTAGTAACAGACTTAACTGATTTGGGTCAAACCGGTTTATGCAACTTCTGTCTCAAACCCCTTCCTGGTTTAAATTAAATCAGAGTCCCCCAGTATCCCAGAATGCTTTTCAGCCCTGGGATGGGATGGGATGGGCTGTGCTGTCTGCTCCAGAGAGCAAGGCTGGCCCCTGCCCTTCTCCTCCCGAGCCAGAGTGCTATCACTGTTCCAGGTGGCTGAGAAGTGGGTAAGGGACTACAGATGCAGCAGCATCTGCCTGGCTTCCCCTTCCGTACCAGCTGCTTGGTGCTCAAGCAGAGATCCCTGCCCCCCACCGCCCCCTTCAGTACAGACCCTAGCTGGCATGTGAGCATGGTCTCATTACACCCATGCTAGCTAATGCTGAGAGGTGTCTGTGTGTGCGTATCTCCAATTTCACTGGAAAAAAGGCAGACAGAACAGTGTCCGCTTAGGGTTTTTTGGAGCTAATCAACAGGTCAGCTGGTAATGTCCCTCTGTTCCTTCCTTGGAAAAAGCTGTTTAAGGAGTGCTTGAACCAATGAGAGAAGCTTTTGTTTTCTTGATGGGCTGATACACTTTGTGTTATCAGCTCCCTGCTGGATTGTTTGCAGTTTGCTGCAGACAGTGTGAAGAAGCAGGGAAAAGTAGATTGAAAAGCTCAGTATCATAAATACATGCATGCACTCCACACAAGCAGTCCTCCCTCCATCCCCCTTTGCCTCAGCGTGCTAGCTGGGGGCAGTGAAGCCTGGTGAGGGCTGCTTCCCCCCCACCCACCACCCTCAAAGCACATCCCAGCTGGGGACTGTGCAGACAGAGTGGGGGGGTTAAATCCCTCCCTAATCAGAGCATCCTGCTGGGGCCTGGCCATGCCCCACCGCCCTCAGCTCAGCCCTGCAAAATAGAAGGGAGGGCTCGCTCTAGCACCCCCGGCTTCTAGCCTGAGCCACAGTGGGCATGTGCCAGCATTTCCTGAGTGAACAGGGAATGTCTATCCAGTTGCAAACTGGTTCAAGCTGTACAGGTTAAACTAACCTGCAAAGATTGAATCAATTTAGGCTCAAGCTTTTTGAATGTCTGTCCCTAGCCCTGGGGGGCTAGGGGGCAAATGTAATAAACTCCTAGGGGGTTGCTGCATGAAGTAGCATATCTGGAGAGTGGTGGAGTGAAGGGGACCCCAGGGATGGCTCCCAGGGAGCCCACACCACAGGGCTGCTGTTACCAGACTCTCTCTTTCTAAATCTGCTGCCTGGTCTCTCTGCACAGGGAAGGTAGCCAATACTGCTACTCTAGCCAGTTACAGCCACAGCAGCTGCTTTCTCTAGGCAGAGAGCTCAGACAGGTAAGACTGCCCTGCCACAGACACTGAATGAGTGCACTATGCCTCTCAGCTCCAGTATAGAGAAATGGGAATTAAACTTCCAAGCCCCAGTTCAGCCTATTCCCAAGTGTGCATCACCTAAAAGAATGACACCAGTGAAACTACCACCCTTGCACCCCACCTGTGGTTATTTTTGAAGAGGAGGCCAGCTTCAAGTTACCATCTAACACTGTCTTTAAAAGAAAAAAAAAAGTTTTTCAGGTTTTGGGTTTTTTTTAAGCCAATTTCCTAAGTCTACTTTCAGATATGCACACAGCCAACACTAACGTATCTTTACCTCTACCACTGGCCAATAGAATATAAACATTCTTTGACAAACCAGGTATCCCTTTCTCATGCAGCAAGCCAGTTTGTGACTGCCAAGGGGCTGGAGCTGTGTTCTGATACTACCCACTTTAAGTCACTGCCAGCATATTTACAGTGGAGTCAAAGGATTGCATTAGGGAGTGTTGCAGGGAAGCAGAATACTTCTTCACATGCTTCAGTGCAGCGCTGGACACACACAAAATAAATCAGACTGAGACAGAGTTCATTAGCCCAGCACCATGCAAAATATACCTACGTTCTATCAGGTTTGGGAGGTAGTGTACATAGAGTAGCATGCCATGCTTTCCTACAGAAGTCCCTAGCAGACTCCTTTGACAGTGTAGACCTGCCCTTAGAGTTTTTCCATGAATAACTTAAGTGGGGATGAGGCAAGACCCAGGTCAAATCATTTCATAAACTGACTTCAGTGGACCTGTGAAAATATGTACCGACTTCATATCTGTCCCTTAGAATGCATATCAACCAGCTTTTAGGTGTACGGACTCGTTGTTTAGCTTTATGTTTTGTATTGTGCATTACAGTCTTCTGGATTGTGGTAGCTTTCTGCTACATCTGTTGTTAACTGTTCTGTTTGCTTTTCTTTAAATAGGCATTAGAAAAAGAACAGGGGAAATAATGGTAACTAGTATCCATTTACAAATGTCTGTCACCTTCTGAACAGCAATGACTGTAGGTGGCTCTCAGTACATCTTCTAACTGGAAAGACAATGGTTGAAAAAATAGTTACAGAAGTAGATGCTCAAACAGCATGTAGAGAAGCTTGGTATAAAAGTCTAGTTAAATATGTTAAAACTAATACGACTGATGATTCATTATGCACTGTGGTAAGTGGGTGGCTTTCTTATCCTGTTCTAAAACACACTCCATACACTGTGTCACATCAAACACTCAGCCGTCCATGGGGGAATGGGTTTATTAAAAAAAGAAATCAACAACGTCAAATAAAATTCAACTGCAGCCCTTTTCCAGGTTTAGCTGCTCATAGGATCTTTAGCTCAAAACCGCTTAGCCCAGGTCCAATATCCTCTCTCTTTCTCACTCTTCCCACCTTTCTAGCATTTTAGCATGGCAATGATCCACTTTCTCCCACTGTCACAGAGCAGAGTTCAGTGAGTTCTGCTATCTGGACCATCACTTCTTAAAAGAGTTCAGTGTTTAAAGCAAACACTTCAATCCTTCTACAATAGGATTGTACCATCTTGATTTAATGCACCAATGACATTTGTATATAATGAACATACAGTAATCTGAATATATCCATGCCAATAAAGGCGTGCATGTAAATGTGCGCACAAAACTAAATACAGCTGTATTTATTTCAATGTCTGATTACACATATATGTGAAAACAAACATAAAAAGCACATAATGTAACCAATTCTGGATTCAGTACTGATAAAACTGATAAGCAATCTGCTCAAGTTGCAGTAATGATGCATCTGTGTCCTACTCTGTGTGTTAAAGTGGCATCATCCAACTTGATCAAGGAGGCACCCACATGTTCAGTGTCTGACTATCTGCCTGAACAACAGTTCCAAAGGTTCCAATTTGAAGTACACTAGTGCATGAAATTAAGGCTTCTGGTCAGTTGCAGATAACCATGTTCTACTAGTTCTACCTGCAGTTTTCTGCTTTGTTGTATGGTTTAGGATTGAGTCCTTGCAAAAACATATGTAGGTCCATGTAAGGGAAAATAAGGTTTTAAGGACAAATCTCCCCAACAACTGGGTATCAGCAACGGAGAGATTTGATGCAGAAAACCTGCAACCAGAGACATACATACTAACTAGGATTTTCAACATTTCTGCTAGGTTTTGAAGATACAACAAGCACTGAAAGAAAAGACATATTAAAAGATTTTGATGGTCTTTTCTTCTCTATCTCTTTTAGGCAAAACTGCTGCTTTTCTTAATTATGTACTTAACTGCAATAACTGTACAGACTAAAGTGATAGGCATATTAGAAATTCATAGGGCCAAGTCACCAAGATAGCACCTATACAAAACAGACTACTCTATTCTAAAATGTCAGCTAACATCTGTGTCTTGGCTGAAAGCAAAAAAAAAAATTCTTAAACAAGGGAAGGACTATATTTGAATACTGCCTGACAAAGACCCCCAGATAAAAGAGCTGTCTTCATTTAAAACTGCCATAAATGCTCTATATACATAGTGCACAGCCCATTAAAAACCAAGTTAAAAAATGTCATAAACTGAGAGGCATCTTCAGATTTTGTGCAACTTTGCCTTAGTCTCTGAATAAAAACAGTGATCCAGCCCCCTTCCCTCACCTAAGGATTAATAAAATAAAAAACAATAACAAAAATAAAAAACGGTAAGCCCACAACAGACAGCAAGAGCCAAAAAACCAAAACTAAGGCATCTGTTAAGCATGTATACGTTCCTCGACAGCAGTGATTTTATGCACAGTTTATCAGGGCTGCACTTAACATAATGTTACTATATCAATTTTATTTAACAGTAATGCTCTGCATACAAAATGTTTACCTTGCTTGAAATGTCAACTGCAACCACTTTGATAAAGAATCTGAAACACTAACCAGCATCTCTGTGATTTGTATCAGTGAGACACCTAAAATCCTACGATGAAATTCCTTTCCTCAGAGAATCACAACAGCTGTCCCTGTACATCTACAGCAACAGTATGCTGCCATAACTGCCAAGGTTTATGCTACTGTTACAATTATGCAAATCACTCCATGCAGTGATTTGCATATTTGTAAACAATTTGTATGTAACTGTACACTTCAGTTTGTGGTCAACATACGTTGCTTGAGGCAATGGACGAAATAAGACAGGGAGCTTCACAAAACTTGGCACAGAGGATGAAAGGGCGAAACAAAAAAGGTTTACCCTGGATAGCAGTTGAGTGAACAAATGGGAACTGGGTTCCCAGAAAGGGAATCTAGAGTGAGATTGGTACCTGGGCATATACGACTAGGAAGTTTGGCTGGATGAGGTCCAGGCACAATATTGGGGTTACCAAAATATCACAGATAATTATCCTGAAGTAACAATTCTCTCCATTAGCCTCTTCATTTTTAATTGGTTTCCACGTACTGACGTACTCATTGGCTTTCTCCATTCCTAGTTCATTCTTGAATGCTTTGATAAAGGGGAATGAGAGTAGAGGGAGGCACCAAGCAACATATGAGGTAAGTGGGAGAGAAAAATCACACACACGAAGAGGATGAATGTGGGGCACTTTCCTCTTTTTTGGGGTTAGGGAAAGAGTTGAGGGGAAAAGAACAGCAATTTCCCCGGAAACCAAGGTAGAAGTGAAGGTCAGTGGAGTCCCCTTTGCAGCAAACAGGGATTTCAGTAGCCTTTATGAATATAAGACATCTTTTTTTGACTATGAGATAATCACACAAATTGGGAATATAAAGTTTTGCCCTAAACTGAAAAATCCCCCAGAAGTCAGGCAAATAACATTCATTATTTTTAAGTCAATCTTATGGTTTTGGAGTCTTAGTCATGTTATTTAAATACTGTGAGTTGGCAGTCTAGCAGCTCTGTACTCAGGCTCAGGAAGGAAGTTACACATAAACCAGTTTAAGTGATCAGAAACTGGTTTAAACCTGAAAGAGAACAGAAGCTCACTGCACATAAACCAGTTTCAAAATGGCTGAAACTGATTTAAGATAAACCTGGTTGAATGTAGTATCAGACTTAACTGATTTGGGTCAAACTGGTTTGTGAAACTTATGTCCCAGACCCCTTTCTGGTTCAAGTGAAATCAGAGTCCCCCAGCATCCCAGCATGCTTTCCAGCTTGGGGCTGGGCTGTACTGTCTGCTCCAGAAAGCAGGGCTGGCCCCACCTCTCTGCTCCCTAGCTGGAGCAGTGAGGGATGATTAACAGAGTGGGGAAGGGGAGTCAAGCCAACTGGGGATGCAGCCCAGTCTGCAGCGGGAGGCAAAATGCCCACCCCATGAAAACCCCGGCTGGGGGCTGGGACCGGGGAGCGGGGTAAACACCCCTTCCGCAGCTCAAACTTACTGATGGCTGCAACTGTAGACTACAAATCCTAGAGGCACCTGGAAGCAGGAAGAAGAAATGATGAGCAACCCTGCAGAGTCCTGCTTCTGTTAATCTGGACTAAAAATCCCAGAGACCTCAGGGGGCAGCAGGAACAGGAACATGCTCTAACACCCCTAGCCTCTGGCCTGAGCCACTGCAGGCATATGGCTGCATTTCCTGAATCAAAGGTAAATGTCTGTTCACTTCTGTTTCAACTTAATCTGTGCAATTTACACTAACCTGCAAAGACTGAATTGATTCAGCCCAAGGACTTTTGACTGTCTGTACTTAGCCTCGATACACTGATTACCTGCCCGTGTAGACAGGCCTGGAAGTAATGCTTAAAGGCAGGACGAGATCTAATGCACAATTCACAATTATGCCTCCTGCCATGTCATATGTGCATGGCAGGAGATGTGATTGTAAGATCACACATTAGATCCCATCGTGCCTTATTGTAGTGCAGGGGGAGCCCAATCCTAGGCTCCCAATGAACCAGCAAGCTCAGGTAGGAACCTTCTGAGCTAAGGGCCTCCCAACCAGAGGGGTGCCCCATGCAATGACAGGGAAGGAGGATCCCAGCATCCACCATCCCTCAGAATCAGGGCGTGTGAAACCCCTGAGTTTGGGGGATCATAACAGCTGCCACACCCCAGATGCCATCAGCTAGTGGGGCTCCCAGCCACAAGGGAGACCCTGCTACACATGCAAATTAAAGCTTGATAGCAACTAGCTATAAAGTTAGTGCACATTTTTTAGGTCTAACTCTACAGCTGGTTGGAGCTTTTTATGGCATGATAGATAGAGGTGCACCAATAAAGATTATTTGGGCTGACACTGATGGCTGATTATTAATGAGCCATATCAGCCGATACCAATCCGATTGCCAAGATACAAGCCTGGCAGTTTAATGAGCAGCATCTGGCTGGTAAGTCTGTTGTGGAGGGAAGGGGAGGAGGTGATACAGATCAAGGCCCCCCCACGGTGAGGGAGAGAGTAGGGCAAGGACTGGCTCTGCCCAGCCGGAGCAGGGCACGGGACAGAGCCCTGAGCAGCTTGTCTCAGGAGCATGGGGAGAGTTAGGGGCTGCTCCAGCTGCTGTGCACACCCCCAGTGGAGGCGGGGGGGGCACATGCCCCCCGAATGTGTGCAGGGCAAGGGTGGGTTGCTGCTGCAGGCTGGGGTGGGGGCAGCTCTGGGGTCTTCAAAGTGGTGGGGGAGGCATTAGGCCAGGGATGCACTTGGGGTGGGCGGTAGTGCTGGGACCAGGGCTATGGTGAATTTTGGGGTGGCTGTAGCCCACCCTAGAGCCCCCCCCCCCAGCACTGCCACCGCCTGCCCCAAGCACAGCCCTGGCCCAAACCCCCACTGGGAAGAACCCATTGCTGCCCATGGCCCAGCCTGCAGTGGCAGCCCGCCCTCACCCCATGCACAGATCTGGAAGGCACGTGCCCTGCATGCCTCCACCGGGGGTGCAAATAGTGGCAGGATCCACCCCTCCCCACATCCCCCAGGCAAGCCTCTTGCAGCTCTGCCCTGTGCCCCGCCCAAGCTGGGCAGCACCTGCCCCTGCCTCACTCTCTCCCTTACTGTGGGGGCCTCAATATGCCCCACCATGTCCCTGCCCCCCCGCATCAGACTTACCAGCCAGATGCTGCTCTCCAAGCTGTCAGGCTGGCTGCATGCATGCTGCATTTATCAGCGACATTAAATCGGACACATCAGACAAAGAAAGCCAATTGCCGATAATGTCAATTTTCTTTTTATCGGTGCCAATATGATATAGACTGATGTGATAGCTACTTTACATGTGTAGCTTGTTTTAAGGTAATTGTGCAATTAACCAGTTAATTGTGCAATACCTGTAATGTGTAGAGAGCCAAACATACCACTCTCGCCCTGCATGTTATACTCTTAATTTAAAATAATAAACTCACTATTAAAGCTATTGTTGCATGTTTCCATCATATTTGTAATAATGCATATTTCTCTAATTAAAAATTATTTTTGCAAGAAATACTTTATAAGTCTTAATTATACAAACAACTTGAACCTCTCTTCCCTCAACACTTCTATCAGTAGACTCCAACTCTCACAGAAGTCATAGTTGCCTATCTGAACCTGAAAGATCTGTGTTCTGGAAGGCTTTCTTCAGCTTCTTCCATTAAGCTCCTTGGTGAACTCCACAGGCAGTCACACTGATGGTTCAGGACTTAACCCTGGATGTGTCATATATGGTTAGGTTGCTGCTGGGCTAAGCTCCCCCTTTTATCCTGAATAGTATTTTCTCTTTGATCTTGAAGAATTTTTACAGTGTTTTATCCTTTCAAGTATCTCTACAAATTCCTCATAACATCTACAGTATAGGCAAGGCCTTTTATGATAGAAAGGCACAGTATGCTTCCAGACTAGAGCTTTGCAGTCATCATAACATAACCTATTACTTTACTAAGTCCAATAACATTACATTAATTATTTGGAGCAAATTTTATGGTTGTTAAGAAGCTGCAGTCTTTTATTCTGATAGTTGACAAGATCATCAAAAGACTGATTGCCCACAACACATCTAGAGAGTTTTATGAAGGTCTGCTACATGCTTTGATATTTTGAAAGAAAATAATAGCGGCACTATGCTACAGGCAAAAAAGATCTTTCTAGTAGCTCACTTTTAAAAAAGTAAAATTGGCATCATTTAAATATAAATGTAAATGGAAGTCATAACACGGTGCTCCCAGAACATCAGAAAAAAAAAAAGTGTACCGTTCCCTGTTGAAACAAACAAGAGCAATACCCTGGGAGAGATTAAATGCATTTTTCACAAAAATATATTTTGTATTTATGTGTGTGTGTGGGGAAAAAAATGTGCTAATCCCACAGCACAGAAATTTATTAAGAAATTCCACTTTCAATTATGAATTTTGTACAACAGCCATTGTTTATCTTAGTACTAGAAACAAGTTTCAAGAGTTGTCTGTGATGCCATCAGTTTTAATAGAATTATAAGAGTATCCTTGGACCGATACTCTTTAATGTCTTCATCAGTGACTTGGACGAGGGAGTGAAATGTACTCTGTCCAAGTTTGCAGATGACACAAAGCTATGGGGAGAAGTGGACACGCCGGAGGGCAGGGAACAGCTGCAGGCAGACCTGGATAGGTTGGACAAGTGGGCAGAAAACAACAGGATGCAGTTCAACAAGGAGAAATGCAAAGTGCTGCACCTACTTTGCAGGAAAAATGTCCAGCACACCTACAGCATAGGGAATGACCTGCTGGGTGGCACAGAGGTGGAAAGGGATCTTGGAGTCCTAGTGGACTCCAAGATGAACATGAGCCGGCAGTGTGACGAAGCAATCAGAAAAGCCAATGGCACTTTATTGTGCATCAGCAGATGCATGATGAATAGGTCCAAGGAGGTGATACTTCCCCTCTATAGGGTGCTGGTCAGACCGCAGTTGGAGTACTGTGTGCAATTCTGGGCGCCACACTTCAAGAAGGATGCGGATAACCTGGAGAGGGTCCAGAGAAGGGCAACTCGTATGGTCAAGGGCCTGCAGACCAAGCCCTACGAGGAGAGACTAGAGAAACTGGACCTTTTCAGCCTCCGCAAGAGAAGGTTGAGAGGCGACCTTGTGGCTGCCTATAAGTTCATCACAGGGGCACAGAAGGGAATTGGTGAGTATTTATTCACCAAGGCGCCCCCGGGGGTTACAAGAAACAATGGCCACAAGCTAGCAGAGAGCAGATTTAGATTGGACATTAGGAAGAACTTCTTCACAGTTCGAGTGGCCAAGGTCTGGAACGGGCTCCCAAGGGAGGTGGTGCTCTCCCCTACCCTGGGGGCCTTCAAGAGGAGGTTAGATGAGTATCTAGCTGGGGTCATCTAGACCCAGCACTCTTTCCTGCTTGTGCAGGGGGTCGGACTCGATGATCTATTGAGGTCCCTTCCGACCCTAACATCTATGAATAATTAATAGGGGCTAGGGAGAAGTTAAGAGTACAAAAGCTGATAAAGCACCTCCTTGATGTAAGTTGGTGGAGATCTCATAACTATCAAGCCCTTCTCTGATTCTTTTCCATCTCCTTAAAAGTAATGAAGACTGCAGAAGAAATAACTAAAGATGGTAACACATATATGACACCCTTTTTCAGGGGGTCATTTAGAGTGTAAATGTGATGCAATCCAGATTTCGATGTGGAGCTCAATGGCTCCAAAACACACAGAAACACATTTTCCCTTTGTAATTCCAACATTTATCTAAATACAGTATATCAATACCTCAACAGACACAGTAATGAAAATGAATTTAACATCCTATCTCCAGCCATAAACAAATGCAGCTTGAATTCCTAAAACTGTTTGCTGTAAGTTAGACCCTGTTAAACTTTTGTCAAGTGAGTGACCCCTTCTTGGGATAGCGATTCCATTCTATCTAGAGCAGAGGTGCCATGATTATGGTCTATGGAAACATTTGATCCAGCCCATGGGCCTCCTGGGCTAAGTACAGTCAAACAGCCCGAGGCTGAATTGATTCAGGCTTTGCAGGTTAGTCTAAGCTGCAAAGATTGAACCAATAAGCAAATGAACAGACATTCACTTTTGATTCAGGAAATGCAGCCACAAGCCTGCACTGGCTCAAGCCAGCAGCTAGGGAGCATTAGTGCATGGCTCTCTGGCATATAGCCAGCATGGGCTGTGTGTTCACTTCCTCTTCCTCCTGCCCTGAGGTCTCTGGGATTTGCAGTCCACGATCACAACCGTAGGACTCTGCAGCGTTGCTCATCGCTTCCTCTTCTTGCTACCAGGTGCTTCTGGGATTTGTAGTCCAGTCACAGCCACCACTAAGTACACAGGGCAGAACAGCTCTGTACTCAGGGGAAGGGAAGCTTAACCCCCCTCCCTGGCCCCAGATCCTAGCCAGGGTTTGCCAGGAGGAGTGGGGAGGCAGTGAGCCAGCCCAGCTCCAGCTAGGGAGATAAGGGGTGGGGGTACCCTTGCTCTCTGGCATTGGCAATGCATAGGGGGTACACGTGCACCCCCTGAGATTGACCGCCATGGGCAGTCGCCACTTGCCACGCCCCCCCCGCCAATGACACTTGCAGCCGGTTGCCACTCTCTACTCACCGCTCGCCACTCTCTTCCCCCTCACTGCCAACACCATTGCAGCAGCCTGCGGGCAGTCCCCACTTGGCCCACTCTCACCCCCAACATCAACACAGCCACCTGCAGGTGGTCCCCACTCGCCCTCTCCACAGCTCCACCATTGCCACCTAAGGGCAGTCGCCCTGTCCCCCAGCCTCAGGAGGCACAAGACATTCATGCTCTCTGGAACAGACAGCCCAGCCCAGCCCAGCCCAGGGATGCAAAATGCTGGGAGGCTGGGGGCTGTGATTTAACTTGAACCAGCAAGGGGTCTGGGACAGAAGTTTCATAAACAGTTAAGTCTAATACTACATTCAGCCAGATTCAGCTATTTTTAAACTGGTTTATGTGCACTGAACTGCTACTCTGTTACAGGTTTAAACCAGTTTCTGATCACTTAAACCAGTTTATGTGCGACTTCTGTCCCTAGCCTGAGAGGGACCACAAATTTTGGGGGTCAAGCCTGCTACATAAATCTAGGATACGGCGCTTCATTTGGCATGTATTGGTGGTTGTGGGCAGGGAAGGCCTGCGTTAATTAATCCTTGCACCACCACCTGCCCTACTGCCATCAGGTCTGGATCCAGCCTGGGAGGCTCCCTGCCATCTAGATCCAAGGATCTAGAACTATTCTCCAGAGAAAGCTTTTGCCTGACTTAGTCTTTTCTGTGTCTTCTAGATAGAAAGGGACCAGGCTTGGACTCAAATTTATATTCATCCTCATTCAGGTAATCCTCTCCATTTAATGATTTCCTTTTGTCTGTCCCTTGCTTCCTCCTTTGTCTTCTGCTCCAACTTCTGCTCATTTTTACAGTAGGTCTCATTCTCTCCTTTCTCACCTTCCCTCGCAATACCACATTTTCTATCCTGTTCCATTCCCCCTCCCCCCGCCCCCCGCTTTTCTGGAGGACCCTACCAGTGTTTAATGAACAAAGTTCTCCTCTAGAAGCCCCAGTAGGAACAGCTGATGAAGCTGATAAAAACTGACAAAAATCAGTTTCTGAAGAAGGGCTATGTGCAGGAAACATAAATGTGAATCTCCTCTACTTCCCACAAGGGAACATTAAGAATTAGGCCAAGGAGTAGGGATGAAAGAGGCACCAAAATAAATTCCGTGCACTGAGTGTACATCTCTTACTTCCTTCAGTGTGCACGCTGCAATCCCACTGCCTGTTTGGGATGTGTCATCATTGCTGCTCATGACTACCATGTCAAAAGAAAAACCAACCAGAACAATGTGATAAATGTAACAGAAAGATTAAAAAATGCTTCATAAATCTTAGAGCATAAGCATTTATGAAAATATACTCGCATCTGAATTTGTACAATGCACTTTATTCAGACCAAAACATTATTTCATGTTATTTTCATGCATTACACATAATAATTTTTTTATCATAACCACTAATGCTTCTCTCTCACCACTGCAGGTACCCGGCAATTGCCTGTTTTTCCTTCCACTTTACTTCACCCCATTTGTGGAAGCAAAGAACCTCTTGCCAAATGGTCACTGCAGAGTTTGGTACCTAGAACACTTTGGTTTGAATTATGTACTCTGATGAATTGAAGAATAGTCTCATCCTCTATGAAAGGACAGGTCCCTAAAGGCACAGTTTTGGTTGTTTTCTGTTTCATAAACAAGTTTGCAAAGTTCCTCTGTTTACTATGTTCACATAAAGAATGCTACAACTGATGGGACTTGAAAGTCATACAGAATGCTGTCATTTCTTCAATTTAAACAGTGTTGCCTCAGAAAAGATAGATGGAGTTTATTTACTCTGAGACTTGAAGGGAGGGCATAGACAGACTACCAATATTAGTGATACCAAAGGACATTGATATAAAAGCTTCTGTAGCAATACAAGTGTAGCAAAACTGTTCCAACTGTAACTTGGGTTGGGGGGGGGGGGAAAGGGAAAGGGAGGAGGGTTGTTGGACTAGATGACCTCTGGAGATCCCTTCTAGCCCTACTTCCCTATGCTTCTTGTTTTATTCAGGGTCAAAGTGAGGTTGATTTAGCTCCCTTGTATCGCTACAGAATCAGAGCTTTAATAGTTACATTGTAACTGATGCATGCTCCCAAGTAGCAGCCCTCCCTCTCCTTTTAAAGCAGCTAAAAAGTATGGTTGCCTATCCCCAGAGATTGCCCACTCTTAATTCAGCCTATCTTTCTGAAGAGAGAATCAAACTTTGGACTCATAAAAAACAGCTCATATAGGTCCCCCTAAATTTGAGGGTCTCCAAATATAAAGAAAAATCTCAGCTTTCATTCTGAAAAAAAGTAAAAGCCTCAACCCTTTTTAGGTGCTTCAAAAAAGTAAGTTGATACCAACTAATTCTAGAGTATACACCTCATCACTAATTTTGTCTGCATATTGCAGATATTCTAATTGCTCTTTATAGCCAATACAAGTTTATGCTGTGGACCCCTTCACATTTTGCAAAGGTCTCATATCATTTTGCAGCTGTGTGAGTAATGCTACTCAGCCAGCAATTGATGATAAAAGCATAAGAGCCAAAACATGCACTCTCTCAAGACAAGAGCTAGATCTTCCATCAAGATGCCAGTGTTTCTTGTGGCTACAAGGATTGGTAGCCTCATAGCATCAAGACTGTGAAAGACATGGGGTCAGAAGGAAAGCAGACTTAGCTTCATGGTGAGGGCACTCCCTTGGAAGATGGAAGAACCTAGATTTCTAGGATCAGGACTTCTTAATTCCTTTAGGCCAAGGGCCCAGCTTTAATGAGAAGGATGGGAAAGTGCCTCCCCTCCACACTAGCCTATAGCCTAGTTGGGAGACATTGGCTTGAATTTCCTCACTTTAACAAGAATCTGTAATTCAGGTCTCTAACCAGTTACATAACTGATTGAATCATCATGCTCAACAAACAGTCATCAATGGCTCAATGTCTAGTTGGGCAGAGGTATCAAAAAGAGGTCCAGGGGGGTCTGTCCTGCATCCTGTATTGTTTAACATCTTTATTAATAGGATGATTGCACTGAGCAAATCTATGTTTGATACTGAGTTGGTTTGAGTTGCAGACCTTCTAGAGGGCAGGCCTATGATCCAGAATGACCTGGACAAGCTGGAAAAATGGTCTACAATCAATCAGATGAAATTCAACAAGGACTTCTTTATCAGCGATTTGGACGACGGGGTGAAAAGCAACCTGCTCAAATTTGCTGATGATACCAACATTTGGGGTAAGGTGGGCACGCTAGTAGGGAGGGAAAGACTACAGAAAGACCTGGATAGGTTGCAAGGGTGGGCTAACAAAAACAGGATGCGTTTCAATACGGACAACTGCAGGGTGCTGCACTTGGGCAGTAGTAACCGGCAGCACACTTATAAGATGGGAAACTCCCTTCTTGAGAGCACGGGGGCAGAAAGGGATCTTGGAGTCATTACTGACTCCAAGATGAATGTGGGCCGACAATGCGAGGTCACAGTTGGCAGGGCTAACCGGACCCCATCGTGCATCCACAGGTGCATCTCAAGTAGGGCCAAGGAGGTGATCCTCCACCTCTACGCAACACTGGTCAGGCCACAGCTGGAGTACTGTGTCCAGTTCTGGGCACCCCACTTCAAGAGGGATGTGGACAACATTGAGAGGGTCCAGAGGCGGGCCACCCAAATGATCCGGGGACAGCAGGGCAGACCCTACAATGAGAGGCTATGGGACCTGAACCTGTTCAGCCTTCACAAGAGAAGGCTGAGGGGGGACCTTGTGGCCATCTATAAACTCACTAGGGGGGACCAGAAGGGTTTGGGGGAGACCTTGTTTCCCATAGCGCCCCCTGGGATAACAAGGAATAACGGCCACAAGTTGTTGGAGAGTAGGTTTAGATTAGACATCCATAAGAACTACTTCACAGTCAGGGCGGCTAGGATCTGGAACCAACTTCCAAGGGAAGTGGTGCTGGCTCCTACCCTGGGGGTCTTTAGGAAGCGGCTTGATGCCTACCTGGCTGGGGTCATTTGAGCCCAGTTTTCCTCCTGCCCAGGCAGGGGGTCAGACTTGAAGATCTACAAGGTCCCTTCCGACCCTACTTCTATGATTCACAAAGGGACAGCATAACTACATGTACATATACAGATTAGGGAATGACTGGCAGCAGTGCAGTACTACAGAGAAGGACCTGGGGTTTATAGTGGACCATAGGTTAAACATAAGTCAATAATGTTTTCTTGTTGCCCAAAAAAGCAAACTGCATATTGCGTTGTATCAATAGGAGTGTCACTTGCAAATCAAGGGAAGTGATTCTTCCACTCTATTCAAAGCTGGTGAGATCTCACTTGGAGTACTGTGTCCAGTTTTTGGGTTCCATGCTTCAAGAAAAGAGTCCAATAGAGAGAAAAAAAATATTAGAGACTTGGAGACCTGAGAAACATGACTTATGAATAAAAGCTGAAAGAACTGGGGTTATTCAGTCTGGAGAAGACTGAGGGGAGATCTGATAACAGTCTTCAACTACCAGAAGGGAGATTATAGAAAGGATGGAGATAAACCATTCCATGACTGTAGAGGACAAGACTAGGAGCAACAGTTTCAAGGTGTAGCAGAGGAAAATTAAATTGGAGATTATGAAGAACTTTTGGACTATAAGGAATGGTCGAGCATCGGAACACTCTACCTAGAAAAGCTGTGAAAACTCAGTCCCTAAAAAATTTCCAGTAGCAGGTTAGACAGACACTTGGCTGGGATGGTCCAGTCAGGCATGATCCTGCCTTGAGCAGCGGCCTGAGCTAGATGGCCATGTGATGTTCCTTTCAGGCCTACTTTCCTATGATCCTATGAACCATTAAGCTATTATGCACAAACTGGACAGCACTGCTAATGGAGCCCTTCTAGCAACGCTAAATTCGTGGTCTGTAAGTCCAAAATAGGTTTAGGAACCCAAATGCCCGACTCCACTAAAAACAGTTCTGAGCATTCATAATAGGGCAAAAATTAGGTACCTAAATCGATTTTTGCTAGAAAACGGAGGTACTGATCAGAGGTGTAACTTGGAATCTTGGCATCCTGCACCATATGAAGGATGAAGGGTAGGGGAAAGGGGCAGAGAGAAAAAGTACCCTTATCTCCTCCTTTAGGAGCTGCTGCAGTTGTGGCAGCAGTGCCAGCTGCTGCTGCCTCAGCTCAAGCTCCACTAACTGGGCTGTTGCAGTGGTAGCAGTATCAGCAACGAGACAGGTGCTCTGGGGGCTGCCATTCCAGCAGCTAGTCTGAATCAATGCCCACAGCTGATGCCCTAGTGATTACAGTAGTGGTACCAATGGACTCTCAGATGCCAGAGCAATTAGGTGAGCATTTTGTGGCTTGCTCGCTTGGACTTTGACACCTAAAATTCTGCCTAAAAGTACAAGATAGGGCCCTAAGATTTATTTTCAAGAGTCTTAGGCATTTGGGTGCCAAAGTAATTTAATGATTTCTAAAACCTTTAACCAAGGTCAGCCTTAACATTTTGAGTGGGCATGTAAATCCTGAGACGTAAGCTACAGTGCCCCGAGGCCACACCACTCCTGAATAAGAGTATGCACAAGGGATAGAAAAGGCTCTCTCTCAAGTGCATTGACCATACTATTGACTGATTTCCCCCCAACACTTTCCAGAGTACAACTGCACTGACTAGTGGTTCTCAACCATAATTTTCCTGAATTGACCAGCAGCCCATTTCAAACACTAGTTTATTTATTACAGCACTTACCTCCTTACAGAGACCAGGCAGAGGAGGTAGAGCAAGTACTTATTAGGCCTCTGTGAATAGGGAATTATTCAATTCGGATTCAGATTTGGCTGATTCAGAGGACAGTGATTCGATTCGGAGATTCAGATCATTGTCCGGATCAATTTGGCTGAATCGGCTTTGAAAGATTCAGCACCGATTCGGAGAGATTTGGTGATTTAGCCATAGACTATAGTGGGTAATCACTGAAATACCTATAACTTTGTCATTTTTTGGCAGGTTTGGATGAAAATAGCAAGGATGGTAGTCCCTTCTGAGGGCATGAAGCCTGCCACATTTAAAGGAGATAGGCACAGGGGTTTCTCAGAAACCACCTCAAGTTTCTGAAAGCAAAACTGGTGACGTGATTTTGTGTGTGCGCTAAGGCAGAGAGGGATGAAACCAACAGGGATGGTACCCTGTAACAGGGGGCCTTCCCGGTGCTGGTTAGATCTCCGCCCACCCACCTGTTTCTGGGCCAACCACCCACCCCTCTTTTGCTCAGGAAGAAACAGCTCACAAAAGGGACAGGAAGGCTGCAGATAGAGGCGTAAGTGCTGTTTCTGCATCCCTCCCCCAGAGCACTGTGATGGGAAGGGGATTCAGGGGGAAAAAAAAAAAAAAATAATCACATTCACTGGCCAGCTACAGGTGTCAGTCTTTTCCCCCCCTGCTCCCCCTCCCTCTTCTCAGTTTCTGTTCCCCTGCAAGACTTCTGAATCAATTCAGAGGGTGTTTTTTGTTTCCCGATTTGATTCAGATCTGGTGATTCAGCTTCCAATTTGGGCCAAGTCTTCTCTGAACCAAATCACCGACCAAAGCTTTGCACACCTGTAGTGCTTATCTACTCATACCCCGTAAGCCCCTTAAAAGGATCTCACAGGGCCCCATGATACTACATAGCCTGGCTGAGAATCAGTGGTGCAGACAAACCCTAAGAAAATCAAGACAACTCTCTACTGATGGAGAATGACCTCATTTCAAATCATAGTCATTTGCTATCAACATCTGCTGGCAAAATGGCTGGAAGCATTTGGAGCAGTCCCTGTGGCAGAACAAAAAAAGCAAACTAAGAAGAAAAGTATATTACATGATGTAAAAGTGACAACAATTTCTGTGTAACCCCTACTTTCTCACTAAAGCATTTTACACACTGATAAGTTCAAAGTGAATATCATGCCATGCAATGATTCTTACAGATCTCAAGTCACCCTAGCAAATGTTAAGGTAACGCCCCAGTGTTTCACAAGTTTCATATAGGTTTACAGAAAGACCATTACTGAAGTTTGACACATTTTCCATGTTAATATGCTCCCAGTTATAGTGACAAAAGTGCTTGGATTCAAAAGGTTAAAGAGGTTGTATTTTTTTTTTTTTTCACATAACCTCTGCAAAGCAAAACAAAGAAAGCAGTGAGAAGAGTATTAAATTCTTTACCCAAATACTGTAGTAGCTAAAAATCTATCTTGACTCATCACTTAAAAACTCACTCTTTCAGTTTGGAAGTGGCTCTTTTCAAATTCCAAATTTTTCCATACGTGTACGTACGTACGTGAAAACATATTATATAATATGTGTTCTGTTTTATCCATACATATATAATATGTTTTCATGTATATATATGCTCTGCCGGCTGCCTATGTGTAAGTCCATCTGTTTGGCTGGCTATTTGCCCACTGAAAAGTTGGTCATACCATTTCACTAAAGCATAACTGCCAACATGTGACAGGCTTTGATGGACAGCCAACAGTTATCTCCTTCTTTAGAAAGGCAATTCTCTGAGCGTACTTGTTACTATCTAGGCTATGCAAAGATTATTTCAAGAGAAAGAGTAGAAAGGACTGCTTATAGGCACTTCTTTGACAAGAGTCACTACATTGTGGTGATTACCTTGGGAAATAATTCAGTAAAAAAACCCAACATATGCACCTCTAACAACAACATTTTTGAAAGAAGGCAATCCCTTTACATAAGAAATACAGGGTTAAAGTGAAGTACATACAAATATGTAATTTGGACAAAACTCAGAACACAGAAAGGACAATGTCATCATCAGGCAAAAGTTTGTAAACAAAACCGTAAATATCTTTCAAACACGCATTTCTTCCTAGGAATGATCAACTTCTTGATTAATACAAGATAAGGAGAGTCTGATATTAACAAGGTACACAACTGGTATCAGAACCTGAATTCAGCCCAAATCAATTGCTACACTACACAAATTGTTGCTAGGTTCCACTTTTTAATTTGGTATTACATGGATTTAATATTTATTTTATTAAATGTATGAATACAATATTAAATTTTTATTAATTTTTTATTTTTATGAACACTCTCCGGTCTGAAATTTGAAGGAAACTATGGTTGGTAAAATGGTTTGGTTTTAGTTCTTCCCGATAGTATTTACATATCAAAAAGTGTTTCACTATTTATCTTCTACCTTTTTTTTTTTCTTTTTCTCCAATCAGCAGTGGATTCAGCAACAGGAGGCTGCTTCATAATCAGTTGTTACTGTCAAGGTGCCTCTTTTCCTATATGGGCAGAGATTGAAAAGAGCTCACCCACTCTCACTTGGATTTAATGTGATACAAAAGCAGTCTCATATCCTGTGCGCACAAAGACAAACAGCATAAACTTGTTTCTTTGTCTGAACTATTTGCATGCAAGTAAAGTGAGCCAACTATGACAGTAAATCAGCATCTCTTCTGTACCCCAGGAAGACCAAAAGACAGTAGAAAAATCAGGCTCTTAAAACTGACCATGTCACTAAGCTATTTATTGAGGGGTTTTACCAGTTATAGTTTGTTAAAAAACACATTCTGACTCCACTGTTTCAGGGTTTAGTGATTAGAAGGAAATCCCTGCAGAGAGTTTGAAAACCGTGTGTAATGTGGAAAGATTGCCTTTCTTTTGTTAATTCTCATCATGTCAGGAGCATCTTGTATCATGATCCTTAATCACAAAACTGTTTACAGTTAGAAACTGCTGCCACATCACATTTTAATTGCCTTTACCCTTTTCAACAACAAAGCCAAGCCAGAATTAGGCAGCACTGAGAAAAAGAAAATAATGAGTGTTTGTTTTTAATTTGTTTTTAACTATTATGAGAGGAGAAATCTAGACCACAATCTAAGGAAATTCCAACCAAAGCTGCTGCTTTTACTTTGGTAGAACCGCTTGTCTCCTGACTCCATGTGCCCTAGGAAGATCTTTAACATTCAATCAAGAAGCTTGACTATTTTTTGACAACAGTCTGCAAATAGATTTAAGTGAACTAAGACTCTACAATTGCATGGCAATGGATGTCAGTTATGCTAAGATGCAACTCCTGGTTTAAATAATAATAATAATTATTATTATTATTATTATTATAATGTTTCCTTTAGAAAAGTTTAAGGAAAACCTGTTTAAAGAGCAGGACACAGCACAATCCCCACACACTGCATGACACATGCAAGAACTTCCTAGATCTTTGCAGTATACACAGAGAGAACACAAATCACCAATAGTGAATGTGAAATAAATACTATGAGAGGATGGTTACAGGAAGTAAAAGGGAATATCAGCTCGGAAATGAACTATGGAACAATACAAAACAGTCTTTTCTCAAATTTTGAGTATTGGATAAGCTTTGTGAAAGGAAAATACTAGATTTGGGCTTCAATTACATGGATCTATACCAGTGTGACTCAGAAAAGGATTTAATCCCATATTTTGCTTTAGAGATTGCAAAGTCCTGGCTTTTTTTAAGACAATGACAACACTGCTACCAAATTTGCTCCACGTGTGTCCTTATGTTGCTGCTATGGTAGCAAGATCCAAATAGAAGAGAGATTTTTGAAGGGAGCCCTTAGATTGTGAGTGTAGGGATTGGAGGCCTAGCAATTTCAGTTGAGATCCCTCAACTATGAAACTTTACCTAGCAGATGTCAGATTTGCTTCAGGGCACAGTACAAAGCCCATCTAAGGCTGCCTATACACATGCTTGAGGTGGGGGGCAAGGTGTTTGAATAAGATCGGTTCCCAGACAACCACCCGAATTAAGCCCCTGCATATTTCAAAATAGCCACAGGACACTTTACTTAAAGCCCATTCAATAGGTTTAGATAAAGAGCCTCCACAGCCGTTTTGAAACACATGGGGGGTTAATATACATGATGGTGAGGTGACACTGGGGAGTTCTAATTAGATTGTGGAGCAGATTTGATTAATCGAGCCTGTTTCACCATGTTCTAATGAGAATGAGAGCGAGCATGTTTATAGGCACCCTACGGGTCAAAACGTTTACCTAAATTGGTTGTTTTGGGGAAAGATTTTGTGTCCTCTCTAGGAGAGGTGGCTGAATTCCTTTGAGTTGATATTAAGTTACCTTTTTAACACATATGATTCCAGAATATGTACACATCTAGAGAATGCAATGGGTATATTTTATGAATTAAAAATAAAGCGTTATAATTACAGTACTCAAGGAATCATAGAAAAAACAGGGCAGGAAGGGACCTGAGAAGGTCATCTAGTTCCCCACCTCCACCCTCCCAAAGAAGGATCATGCCTATGTTAACCATTGTAGATAAGTGTTTGTCTAATCTGTTCTTAAAGATTTCCAAGGATGGAGATTCCACAACTTCCCTAAGTAGCCTGTTCCAATGCTTAACCATCCTCATAGTTAAAAAGATCTTCCAAACATCCAACCTAAATTTCTCTTGTTGCAATTTAAGACTGCTACATCTTGTACTGTCCCAAGACTATTCTCCATGAATAACCACCAGGGATCCTAGTTTTCCCTGTTTAAAAATTGCAAATTCTCTGACAAAAAATAGCAAATACTCCAATTAAAACCTCCCAAATCTGCATTTTCTGTGATTAAAATGAAATACCACTATACATATAGGTATCAGTTAAGCAGAGTATTTTATTGAGATATTTATAATCTTAAAGAGATTTGGAAGCCTACCAGTGCCTCAATCATTATAATAAAATAAATTCTAAATACCAGAGGTGCACCAATACATCAGGCCGATATCGGATTGGCACAGATACAAAAAAAATGTCTGTATCGGAAATCGGCCCAATGCAGCCGATAATCTGGACGACAAATGCCCGTGGGTGTGCAAAGTCACAGCACAGCACGTAGGCAGTGAGAAGCAGAGCTGGCAGTGTGGAGTGCTGCATGCAGCTGGTAAGTCTGGTGTGGGGGAAAGGGAAGGGAAGAGGCATGGGGGGGCAGATTAAGGCCCCTGCAGTAAGGGAGGGTGTGGGGTTGAGGTTGGGATTGAGGCTGGGGAAGGGGCTGCCCAGCTGGGCCCGGAGTGGGGGCTGGTGCAAGACGGAGGTGCAGGAAGGGAGGGGGCAGCTCCTGCTGCTGCGCATGGCTCGTCCAGTGCTCATCTGGCAGCTCCTGCTGCTGCTCCTGTCGCTTATCTGGGAGGGCACGGGTGGGGGGAAAGGTGTGCCCCTGGATCTGCACGGGGCAGGCTGGGGTTGAGCTTTTCCCTGCTAGGCAGATCTAGGGGCACACCCCCCCACCCCACCACATGCCCTCCCAGGTAAGTGGTGAGAGCCACCAGACAAGCACTAGATGAGCAGTGCACAGCAGTGGGAGCTGCACCCAAGTCCCTTCCCATGCTCCTCCCTGACAAGCAATGCCTCCATTCTGCCCCAGCCCCAGCCCACCCTGAGCCACACAGATCCTGGGGGCACATGCCCTCCCCCCTCACCTGCCAGATGAGCTGCTTGCGGCTCTGTCCCGTGCCCCTCCCTGCCCCAGCTGGTCAGCGCCTGCCCCTACGCCACCCCCAGCCCCATTCCCTCTCTCACCACAAGGGCCTTGATCTGCCCCCCCACATGTCTTACCTCCCCTCCCACCACACCAGACTTACCAGCTAGATGCTCCACTTCAAGCTGAAAAGCTGTGCATTGGAAATCAGATCGGTACTGGCCGATATGCCTCCTAAAAAAAATCAGCTATCAGTATCGTCCCCAAAAAATCTCTATCGGTGCACCCCTACTAAATACCTGTATATTTTGGCATTTGATTTTGGTTGTTTTATCATAGAAAAATCAAAGCTCCCCCTACTCCATTTGCTCATCAAGATGCGGGTTCAGCTGTGGCTTTGCCCCCCACTGCTTTGTGGTGCTGAGAAGCCCTGACGTTCCAGTGCCCGACCCTCGTCATTGCTGTTGCCCCTCACTCCCAACCCACAGACCCATGGCCCTGCTGGTGCCCCTCACTCCCTACCCACAGCCCCCTGCCCCCCAGCATCACCTGAGCCATGGCTGTCACCCACAGGAGGTGGCAGCTGCTGCGGCTGGAGTGGAGCACAGAGACCAGCTCCAGCTCCCCCCGCTGAAGGTGATATGGCCAAAGCACAGCTCACTGGGGGTGTGGAGAGTGCAGGCTGCCTGCTGCAGGCTTAGGGCTCTCCATCCTGCTGTCCTCCGCCTGGTAGCCTCCACAGCCACACTGCCATGGTGAGGTACTCCCTGCCCACCTGGCAGTGGTGGTGGTAGTACAGAGTTGTACCCCGCACTTCTACAGGGCAGGAAGGGGGTGCCCTGCTATGGTGGCATAGGTCTCCCAATTGCAGCACTAAGCCTGCTTGCCCCTTTCTGCTCTCCTACACTAGGTCCTGCATCTGCCCTGTGCACAAATCTGAGGGGCATGTGCCCCCCATGTCTCCCTCCCTGGGAGTGCATGCAGCATGGGGAGCCAGCCCCCAAACTGCCCCCAGCTCCATCCTGCTCCCCCATTTGGGCCTGGCATTCCCGCCCCAGGCCTCATGTATGGCCCAGCTGGATAGTCTCAGCCCTGACCTACTCCCTCCTTCACTGTGGGGGCCTTAATCTGCCCTCTCCCACCCAGACTTACTTGGAGGGAGCTGCAGGAACTGCTCTCCATGATGCCTGGCTGCCACATACATGCACAGTCTGCCCTCTACCTGTGATCACCTTCCTCCCACTCCCTCCAGCCCCAAACAACCCCTTGCAGGCTGGAAGTCTGCCCTTAAAAGTTAAAAAAAAATCCACATTTTTTTCTGTTAAAAGAAAAAATTCACATTTTTCCATAGCAAACAGAAAACCTGGATCCCTGCTGATCACCATTTTCTTTCTTACCACCCTTGATATATTTGAAGACTGCTATCAACTCTCCTCAGTCTACTCTTCTCCAGGTTAAATAACCCCAGTTCCTCCAACCTTTCAAGTTATTTTTCCTAGACCTCTAATAATTTTTGATACTCTCCACGTGACTCTTTCCAATTTGTCTACAACTTGAAGTACAATGCCCAAAACTGGAAAATGTAGTCCAAGTGAGGCCTCACGAGTGCTGAAGAGTGGAAGAATCACCTCCCACTCGATACCTGCTTCCAAGTAGGTATTTAGCCACTGATGACTACTTTTTGAGAACGAAGATCCAACCAACTGTACACTCTGCACTTTGCATCTCACCTGATGTTTCTTTTCTAAGCGAGCCAAGTTCTAGAAATTCTACAGATGTAGGAGAGCTTGAGAAGACATCCTATTCTCCAAAAGCAAAAAGATAACAATGCTGATGGATGTGACATTAACAAAATGGATGACTCTTTTATAGAGCATATTTTGAAATTTGCAGGTAAGCAAAGTTTTACTATGATTTTAAAGTAAAAGCATTGTGTACTTTTGAAAAATAATGAGTCTTATTGCTAGTAGTTCTTGTAATCTAGGCTCCCCACAAACGCCAGCCCTATGAAATAAGATGGCACTCTTACACCAGTCGCCCAAGAATTTTGATTGATTTTGATGATTTAAAGTGTCACTGTTATAGTATTTATGTAAGTGAAGAAATTTTCAAATATCTGTTCCCAACAACTCTAAATCAAAAAACATTCATGCTCTGTCAGCTTGGGAAAATTGTGTGGCTAAAGATAAGTACCCGATAAAATCTAAATAAGTTTCTAATTCAAGATAACTGCTCTGAAAAATGTCTTGGTATATTTCTGAACACAGCTTAGTATGCAATTGTCACTGTTACAGTTTTGCATATTTCTGAGGCTATCATTACTGCAAGAACTGGGCATTATATCCATTCATTTAAAACTAACATCACTTTCCTCTAGAGACAAAAACAAAGCTGTCATTCCCCAATATTACACAGAGAGATTAAGATCACTTATCAAAGCCAACCGCTGGGGACCAAGAAACCACAGGTTCTTCCTCATTCCTCTTCATTTCAGATTCAGAACTCTAAAATATCTAGCCCAATCTCATCTTTCATCATTCAGTAAAGAAAGAGTGAAATCTTGGCTCCATTGTGGTATTCATTTCAGTGGAGCCAGGATATCACTTTAATTCTTCTACATGTACCTCTTCTAATCTGACCAGTAGGTAAAAGTTTGTCACTGATTTTTCCTGAATACTCCTGGCCATATTGTTCATGGTACCACATATAACTTCCAGAATTAGCCTTTTGGTTCCATAAAATATACGTAGCTGTTGTCTCCTTGATTTCTGAAGGACTCTAGATCAACTGAAGACTGGACAAAATGGATTTTCACTAGACTTCACTTACAAAAATTCCCAGGGTGAAATCCTGACTTCACTGAAGTCAATGGGAAATTTGCCATTGATTTTAATGGACCCAAGATTTTACCCCATGATGTCAGACATTTTAGAGCTGAATTAGGACCTATTTGTGTGTGTGATTTCATTAATATCCAGTAAAACCAGACTAATGTTCTGATCATGCAACTGACATTGAAGTCAGTGGGGCTTCCTACAGGTAAAACAGTTCACCACACATTTTGATATCTGCACGTATTATTGGAAACTGCTGTTCAACACAAAAATCAACTAACTATTACAGTATATGTGGGTCTGAACTTTATAATTGATTCACCTGCATTCTTGGATAAGTCATTTACTTTTGCACTATCTGTAAAATGAATATAAGGATACAGATTGACTTTATAAGACACTAGGCTGTAACAGACATTGGAGTTCATACTGTATGATACCATGTATTCTTAGACAAAATATCTGTATCACATATCATGTTTTAAGGCCTGATCTTGCACAATTGGAGCCAGATCTTGCACAATTAGCCATTCATTTAAATGGAAGGAGGATTCAGCCCATAAAGAAAAGACCATATCCAGGGCCAGTAACCTTGAATATTCAATGATGTTTGCCACCATATTTATGATAGTTTCTTTCCTAGATTTATAATGAATGTAGTAAGCATGAACTAAAATTTAAATGCAAAGGGCTTGACTCATCATGTAAGTATACCAGTTTTATGCCTTTGGGCTCAACATTCTTCCATGGTGACTCAGACCAATGTTCTCCCATAGATTTTTTTTTGTGACATGACAATTCATACAGTACAGAGTTACACATGAACTGTGTAGCTCATACGAATGAAAGGTTAAATCATATAATGCAATTAATTGGTTTGTAATATTCCATAGTACTTATATTTTGTGTGGCAACTGGGAGGAGATTTTTATATGATAGATGAAAAGAACGATAGCTTAAAATACAGTCATTAGGACTGATCATACTTTGCTTTGACAATATATTTAAGAAGACTTCTTTAAAAATTACACAGTAGTCTTTTGAAATTGATAATGCTGAATGTGAAAGCTATGCTTAACACCAGAAATGAAGATTAATTGGAATTACAAGTAGTCTGAATGAACTTTTTGTTTCAAGATTGTAGTCCTCACATTTCCAGACAAAAAAAAAAAAATGATGAAATAAAAATTTTAATAAGTTCCCATTTAACAGCTACCAACAAGTTTCTTTGTTTCTGATGGAGGGTGATGGCATATTTGTTTATGGCTTTTGTTCTTCACAAGTAATTCCCTCTGACTTTCAGTTGTACAAAGAAAATAAGACTGAGCTTCTTTTTACACCAAACTGTTTCCACTGACTTCAATTCAGATATATTAGGATAATGATGCTGACCCTTTTACAAGCTGAAGTCAAAAGAATAACACTAGTATACAAGTGGTATGAGGAAAAAAATTGCTTTACAGACCCTTTCATTGTCAAAAGCAAACCAACCAAGCAACCAACCTCCACTTCTGACCTTTTCTAAAACTTAATAAATTTCTACCCAACAGTTTCACAGACACCATCTTAATTTTCAGCAATTTGTAGGTTTTGAAAATCAACAGGAGTCCACGTGGGTGTAAGCGACTCATCAGCTAAATTCAGGATCAGGGCTTGACACAGTAATAAGTAACAGGAGATGCCAGTATGTTTGAGGATGCATCGTTTTCTGCAGGCTACCATTGGTTTATACAAACAATAATGCACAGAAATTGTTCATGGAAATTATTACACATGAACACAACTAAGCAGCCACATACACAATATTAATTTTTTTATTTATATGCTCAGTTGTGGTTGGGGGACAATTTTGTATTTACTCTTGCCATTGCAGAATTATAACAACATATTCTGGTTAAAACTATAAGTGAACTATAAGTTCACTGGTTAAAACTGTAAGTGAACACTTTAAGTGTTCAGGACACAACATTTGTAATTTATGCATGATATTTTAGTGGAGGGGATTAGGTTTGGTCTTCAGTTGTTTAATATTAAATTCTACCTCTTGATATATCAAACATTTTAAAAACAAAGTAGATACTCAGGCAACCACACACCCACACACTTATAACGTATTTCATACATTTAAGGCAATGTATTTGATATTGCCTAAACAGGGAATTTAGCCATTGACTTCAGTAGGAGTAAGAGCAATCTCCAAGAACTGTCAGTGGAGCTGTTATCTTTTAAGGGGTACTGAAAAGTCAAACTAGTTGTGAAGGTGGCTTTTAACACACGCTCATACATTCTCTGTCAATAAAGCAACAGTAAGTACAAGTACACAGCACTCTATACCACTCTTTCATGAATAGTGTATTGGGTGCTCCAAGTATGACAAAAACCTGCTAGTACATATGCCCACCACTGCTGGTGATACAAGTGCTACATCCTGACATTAAATTGAAAGTCTGGGAAACTGCTGTTGGATTCCACAGCAAAGATAGGATTAAAAGTGAAAATCTCTGCCTTTTTTTCCCCATGATGATGACATCATTTCCCACACTGACAACAATAAAGTGAGAAATAAAGGTAAAAAAGAAGAGTAAGTTACATAACTTCAAGCTTGCGACAGGATTTAAAGATGAGAAATAACAAGCTTACAATATTGCTTCAGCACTTTTTACTTCACAAAACTCATTTGAAGACCTCTTAGGTCACTGATATTTATCAGGATTTATTAAGTGGCATTTATTCACATTAGGGCTTTAAACAGTACTGAAAACATTGTAAATGCTGACAGATGGATCCCAACGCATATTTATGAGGTTCATCTGACCACAATACCTCTAGCACCATTTAATTTTAGCATTTAATAATTATTCCATGGCATAAAAGATATCCCACAATGTTAGGAACTAGTCAATCTGTAGTAACTAGGATGTTTACTGTAAATGACTGAAGTTAGTAAGTTAGCAAGTAGGTAAATAATTATACATACAAGGATTATATATGATCATATATTTTACAATAATTTATTTATCAAGCATTAGCTTATACAACTATATTTCATAGGATACCTACAACAGTGTTCCCTGACATATTTGTTAAGAAATAAGAGACTGCACACTGTTAAATTCAGGGGCGAAAGGGAAATCAGGACCTGCTCTTTGAAGTGTTTGATTGTTACGCATCTGAGCTTGATTCTTTTCCCTTTTCATTCCTCCACTAAAATCCATTGTATGTGCCCCCATACACAAATACAGTACAATGACCAGGGTCATAAACAGAACAGCCAGTAGGTATAAAGGCCAGTGGTAGGCAATGTGCACTTTTACTACTGGAAAAAAAAAGACAACAACTACTGAAAAACTGAAGTACAGCAGAAGTCAAAAAACATTATGTCTTAGGCCTATGACAGTTTTCCTAAGCTTCCTCGCACCATACACATACACACACACACACACACACACACACACATATGTGTACTCCCTTTCTCCACATGAATGCATACCTTGGTGGTATTTCCTAATGAAATACCTGATGCCCAATAGTCACCAGCCATTGTAGGAAAGAGAGCTCTTGCCACAGGGATACTCAGCAGCAGGCATTGAGTTATGACCCTTGTTTCCCTCTTTCCCAAAGAATCCAGCATCAGCATCTCTCCCTCCATCTCCATAGCAGGACCAAGACCAGCTTGGGTATTCGCAGCCAGGAAAATCGCATGCCTAGCGACCAAGCACCGTACCCAGGGGAGCCGCACCGGTGTCTATTTAGCTAGATTTAAAAGTAGGCAACAGGCTGAAGCTCCCTCCCTTCCCGCCCCTCAGCGCATCCTTCCCCTTAGCCATTTCCACTGAAACCGCAGTGCATTGCAACACTAGCAGCCGCCTCTGGCTCAGGAATATTCATCCCCCCCCCCCCCCCCAGTACTAAATACTCCTCAGAGTCTTTGCAGTGGTGGGAAGAGTCCTTAATGGAGGCTTCAGCATCCTCTGCAGCCCTTTGGCTTTTGCATGGGGGCGGTGGGGGGGGAGTGAATAAAGGGAGGTGGGGGAGAAAGTAGAGGTGAGGGACAAGATGAGTGAAGGAATGAATGAACTGCTACCTCCAGAAAGGCTCTGTGGGTTGCTGCTGCTGCCTGCTCCTGCTCCTGCTCCTGCTGTCACAGCGGATCAGCTGATATTTACCTGTGAGGTAATGCACACTCTGTAAGGTCACCATGCACCCGCTGAAATACAGTGCAAGGCAGCAGGGACGCAGAGAGAGGGAGCTGCTGCCGCCACCGCTTACCACACTGGAGCGAGGAGGATGCACCGCGCCTGCTGCTGCTGCTGCTGCTGCTGCAGCTCCTGGCACATGCTGCAGGTGTCATAGCAGAAACTGCCCTGCCTCACCGAGTCCTCATCTCTTTTCTGCGCCTGCGCCAACCCCCTGGCGGGCATGTGCGAAGGCTCCGCGCATGCCTAGTGGGAACGTGAAGCTCAGATGAAGCCGCTGCCCTTACTCCGCCCTTTGCCCGGAGCTTCCGTGAGGTTCTCTTCCCCCCGCCTCCCTCGGAGCTTGGCGCCGGGCGGGCGGGGGGCGCAGCGCGAGGGGGTGACGTATTGGGGGTGGAGGTGCCGGGCGGGGGCTGCAGGAGCCCTGTGCAGGATGATGTCATGTTTTGTTTGGCAGAGGTTGCTGCGGGCGGAGGAAACCCTCCTCTCTGATGGAGAGGGGGCTTTTGGCTTCCTCCTCGCCCTCCCGGTGTGCCAGTCGCGCCCCACACTTGGCACTTTGTGCCCTCCTTTGCCAGCATCTGAGGGAGGGAGCTGGGCTTCCCCCGCTCTCCCTCTCTCCCCCTCATTCAGGCTATGAAGATGCATCTCTGCTCTGCCTCCTCCCTTACTTCAGGCTCCTGTCATCCCCTCGTGCCCAGCACAAAGGGGGACGATTCCTCTGCTGCAGAAGCGTCTGGCGGATTCCTTCCCGCAAAATGCCGGGTGGCGGTGCTGGGCAGGTCACCCCGGCCCCCTGGCCGTGGCAGCCAAAGCCCTGGGGGGACCAAAAACGTGAATAAGGGCTTGCCGTACAGTAATTTTGGGCTGCTCCTAGAACATCTTAACCCCGGGATTGTCCCCACACCTTAGGGTGTGTACAGAAGTGCTCCATGGACATTTTACAGGACTATAATTCAGAACATTTTTCACAGCACTGTACAGTTACAGTGCTCTTCACCAGGATAGAAGTGCAGTGTTTGCGGGGGAGGTCTGAGCCTCCCTGCACTTTCTGGGCTAGGAGTCAGGGAGTGCTCTGCAGCCTCCTGGGGCTTCTCCACTGCTCAGAAATTTGACCAGCATATATAATTTATTTAAAGCACTGTAGGTTGCTAAAGTGCTGTAAAATACCTCATTTAACAAGGGTTAATGTAAAGCACTGTACCCATTTTGAAAGTGCTATAAGGCCCTGCACTTCTGTTCAGTCGCGGAAATAAAGTGCTTTAAATGGCTACAGAAAATGGCAACCAACTTCTGTACACACTCTTAAAGTGGTTTTAAGCACTCATTATGCAGCTCAAAGTTATGCTACTCCAGGACAGGATTCTCTCTGATCTGCCCTACCCACCTCCTGTTCCATTAAGGCGGGGCGGGCAAAATGCAACCCGCAAGCCGGATGTGGCCCACCAGGCCATTTTATCTGGCCCGCGGGGGCCCCTAAAAAATTTAGAAAAATACTATTTATCTGTCCCTGGCTGCCTGTCATGCAGCCCTCGATGGCTTGCCAAAACTCAGTAAGCGGCCCCCTGCCTGAAATAATTGCCAGTCCCTGCATTAAGGTGTAGCCACTCCCCACAGATGTGCCACCCAAGTTGAAGTCCTCCAACATCCCAAGATCTCACACCCCTGCCTGGAGAGCAACCAATAGTGGCAAAAGAACAGGTTAGGGACTATTTAGCAAAGCTGGCAATTACAAGTCCATGGGGCTGGATGGGATGCACCTGGGGGTGCTGAGGGAGTTGGCTGATGAGACTGCAAAGACACTGGCCATAATCTTTGAAAACTCATGGTGATCAGAATAAGTCCCAGATGATTAGAAAAGGGTAAACATAATGCCCATCAAGAAAGGGGAAAAGGAGGATCCAGGGAACTATGGACCACTCAGCCTCACCTCAGTCACTGGAAAAATTGTGGAACAGATCCTCATGTAATCCATTTCTAAGCACTTGGAGGAGAAGACGGTGGTTAGAAACAGTCAGCATGGATTCACCAAGGGCAAGTCTGGCCTGACCAACTTGATTGCCTTCTACGATGAGACGACTGGCTCTGTGGATGCAGGAAGACCACTGGATGTGGTATATCTTGATTTTAACAAGGTTCTTGAATAACATTCTCACAGGCAAGCTAAGAAAGTATGGGCTGGATGAATGGACTGTAAGGTGGATAGAAAACTGGCTGGAGCATTGAGCTCAGAGGGTGGTAATCAATGGCTCGATGTCTAGCTAGCAGCCATTATCAAGTAGAGTGCCCCAGGGGTCAATCCTGGGGCTGGTTTTGTTCGGTATGTTCAACAACAACCTGGAAGATGGCACAGAGTGCACCCTCAGCAAGTTTGCAGATGACACCAAACTTGAGGGAGCAGTAGATATGCTGGAGGGTAGGGCTAAGATTCAGAGTAATTGGGACAAATTGGAGGACTGGGCCAAAAGAAATCTCATGAGGTTCAACAAGGACAAGTGCACAGTTCTACACTTTGCACTGAAGAATCCCATGCACCAGTACAGGCTGGGGGCTGACTGGCTGGGCAGCAGCTCTGCAGAAAAGGATCTGGGGGTTACAGTGGACAATAAGCTGAATATGAGCCAGCAGTATGCCCTTGTTGCAAAGAAGGCTAATGGCACACTGGGCTGCATTGGTAGGAGTGTTGCCAGCAGGTCAAGGGAAGTGATTATTCCCCTCTTTTCAGCACTGGTGAGGCCACATCTGGAGTATTGTGTTCAGCATTGGGCTCTCTACTACAAAAAGGATGTGGAAATATTGGAGGGTAAGAAAAATAGTGAGGGGCCTGGGGAATATGACTTACAAGTAAAGACTGAGGGAACTGGGCTTATTTAGTCTAGACAAGAGAAGACTGAGAGGGGATTTAATAGCAGTCTTCGATTACCTGAAGGGAGGTTCAAAAGAGGATGGAGCCAAACTGTTCTTAGTCACGGCAGATGACAGAACAAGGAGCAATGGTCTCAAGTCACAGCAAAGGATGTTTACACTAGATAGTAGGAAGAAATTTTTTACTAGGTGGGTAGTAAAGCACTGGAACAGGTTAACCAGAGAGTTGGTACAATCTCCATCCTTGGAGGTTGTTAAGACCTGGCTAGACAAAGCTTTGGCTGGGATGATCTAGTTGGGGATGATCCTGCCTTGAGCAGGGGTTGGACTAGATGACCTCCTGAGGTCCCTTCTAACCCTAATTTTCTATGATTCTATGATAGAAGCCTATTCTGGCTCACCAGCCCTATAGTGTCAACTCATACCTTCAGCTCCTAGTCCTGCCCCTGATCACCAGGCTGCCAGTGGCAAGTCACAGTGGTACAGATGGGGGACAATCAGACAAGGTTTCTAAACTAAGCTTGTGACTGATCCAAACTCCAAGCTAGCATTCACACTGATCAACATTTGTGCATCTTACAGCATAAGATGCAACAAGGCCCTAATGCTGTCACAACCTTACCCCAACAGCATTGTCCTTTGGAGATGGAAGCCACTGGAAACAGCAGCCCCTCTGCTTTTTCTGAGAGCTAACAGATATTTGAGCCCACGTCTCCCCTTTCACACACTTCTTGTAATGCTTAATTAATTGGGGCTTCAGAACCTACCAGCCAGAAGGATTTAGACCCCATTCTTGCAAACAGTTGTTTACATGCTTAGCTTTACTCCTATGAACAGTTTGTCAATGGGACTGCTCACAAAAGCAAGGTCAAATATGCTTGTGTTTGTAGGGTTGGGGCCTCAGGAAGGCTATAGGTCCATAGAATCATCAAGAAGTAGGGCTAGAAGGGACCTTCAGAGGTCTGATGGCTTGATTTAGAAACGTGATGAACCCCAGAAATTCACACTTACTTCAGTGTTTCTGAAAATCCTGATATTTAGATGGCCAAAGATGGGTTTAGGAAGCCACCTTTAAGCACTTGTTTCCAAGTACTAGAATTCACTTATTTTCCCCAAACACAGTTTATCTTACCTGTACAAGAAGCATTCACTGTTGTCCGGATACCACAAGATGCCTAAGGAACAGGGAGTGTGGCACTATGCTGCATCACTTTCTTAAATGTATATTGCCTTCAACCAGCACACACTACCTGAAAACGAAAGGGTGGTATCTTTATTACAAATATAACATGCACTGTTTAAAAAAAACACAGTATTTTAAAGTGGTTGTCTTTTTCTGGTCTGCTTTCACAGATTTTCCCATCTGGTTTCGGCTACATGTGAAAACTGTGACTTGACAATGTGTATAATTTGTTAGATAATGCAAAAATAACCCTTGAGGTTTTGATCCTGCAAAGCACTACTCATCACAAGACTTTTGGGTGAAACTGTGCAGACATGAGGGTCAGTGCTAAATGGACCCTGTTGTTGTTCTGGGATTTTAATTGACAGAAGAGCAACATGAAGAGATGACAGTGTCAATTGGGGTAAAGAGACAAGAAACTGGGTAGAGGGATGTAGAAGATACAGTATCCTGTGAGATATTTAGTGGTTTCATATATACACACACATATAAGATGGTACTCCATCTCAAAAGAGTGACTTTGGGTAAGCAGCATAAAAAAGAAGAAAAGGGAAGCTTTGGAGATGTAGAGTCTTATTTACATTAAAGCCCCTTTACACCACTTCCCAATCATTTTTAAGGCCCTGTTACACTGCTGAAGCAGTGAGAATAGTATAAGGATGTGTGGAGGCATGGAGAATACCATAGACACTGGTCTGATGATACCCTCTGCTCTGTTAAAGTGTAGAGGGCAGGAGTGAATAATAGCTGACAGACCAGAGTTAGAGAAAAGTGAGAGGAGGTGGAGGACACTGGGGTTGAAATGACAAGCTTAAATTTGATATGGCAGGTAATAGTTCCATTGTAGGAACTTTGTGAATGTCAGAAAATAGTTTTTGTGTTAGGAGAGGTAGATTATTTTCACTATAGGGCACAAGAAAAATATTTGGGAACTGTGGCCTGCAGAGCCATCGCATCTAGCTGGTGGGGCTTCCCATGGATCTGCAAATTTGGCAGTGGGGAGCAGTGGCCACTAATACAGACACCCTTCCCCCTGCCAAACCCCAATCCCTGCATGGCTGGTGGGAATCAAGCTATGCCCCTTTCCCCCACAGAGCCTGGCCACATTCCCCTTCCCACTTCTGGATTGGGGTCAAGCCATGCCCCCTTCCCTCCACCAGGGCCAGATCAAGCTCTTTTCACCTGAGGGGCTGCATTGCAGCCAACCTACCCCCTGCTCCCCTCCACACAGCCAGATGGTGCCCGCTGTGCCCATCCCAAACACCAGATCAGGACCACTGCCTGGATCCGGCCCACAAATGGGACCAGGCACTGCCAATCTGGCCTACCAGGAAAAAAGGTTGAGCAACACTGGCATAGGAAAAGGTCAGATGACAGAACAATGTACTCTTTAAATTATCCGTTTATACACACTGTAAAATCATGGAATGCATCGGGAGGAAATTAAGATGCTCACTCAAAATTGATATTTCTGTATCTATGTTTAGCACACACATGTGCATGCACACAGAGTCCTGAGTCTTTAATGTACCACCTATTCATGAGTTTCCTGCCTTGGAAAGTGAAATTCACTGAATCATAATGAGTTCCTGTTAAAAAGACCAGGTGGAATTTTAGCATTCTGGGACTCCTAGTACACTCATATAACAAACTTTTTTTTTTTAAATGACTTTAAAAATAAACTCCTTATAGGGTTATAAATAGTCACAAGTTCTCATTTACTGGGTAACACACATTGCTCTTTGTCCCTGCCTTGGGCCTCCTGCCTGAGGTGGGACAAGGGGCAATGTGTTCCTTCTATCTGGGGTTTCCCTGGGTCCCTTGCTGCTCCGTATCAGGTCCTGGACTGACCCGTGGCTCACAATGAGTCAAAGGTCTTGGTGCAGAGGCACAGGGTGGTGCAAAAGCTGTGGAATTCCCAGCACCCTATGCCTCCACTTAGGGACACACACTGACCTGTGCCCCATGTGGAGCCATGGGTCAGTGTGAGGCAGCACAGGAGCTGGGAAATCCTTAGTACTGCATGCCTCCACATGGAGATCTGTGCTGATCTGTGCCTTTGCCTCTGGCAAGGTGGTGCAGGATGCCAGGGGTTCCCCTGCTGCTGCACAGCCCTGCACTGGAACCAATGCTGACCCATGCTTCAGCTGGTATTACCAATTCCCATGCCACTCTGCACCACCCCACGCTAGGATCCGTGCTGACTCATGCCTCTGCATGAAGCACAGGTCAGTGCGGGTCCTGGCAAGAAAGTTTGGGGTGGTGTGGGAGCCAGGGAATTCCCAGAGCCCCGTGCCTCCATGCTGGGGCTTGCACCAAATCCTGGAATTTCCTCGCTCCCATGCCACTGCATACCTCCTTGCCAGGACCCACGTTGACCATTCTCCACATGGAGGCACAAGTCAATGTAGATCCTGGTGCAGAGTGAAACAGGGGCTGAGAAAAACCCCTTGCCTTGTGCCTCCACATGGGGACCCACACAGACCCATGGCTCCATATGAAGCACAGGCCAACATAGGTTCTGGTATGGGAATGGGCACAGGAGCTGGAGAATCTCAGGTGCTCCATGCCTCCTCACCAAGACCCATGTGAACTTGGGCCACCATGAGACCAACACTGGCCTGTGCTTCACACAGGTCTGCACGGGTCCACATGTGGAGACACGTGGCACAGACATTATCCAGCTCCCATGCCCCTCCCTCAGTCAGGACCCACACTGACCTAAGCCTTTGTTTGAGGCACAAGTCAATGCAGGTCCCATGGAGGCCCAGGGTCACATGGGTTCCAATGTGGAGGCATGGGGTGCTTGAGATTCCCTGGGTCCCAAGCTCCATGCCACCATGTATGCAGACTTTCCCCCACTTAGTGACATGTATCCTAAGCATCACTGCAAGCAGGAAAAGGCAGGCACATGCTATGGGGCCTAGAGGAGCTTGTTCCTGCTTAGGGTGTACAGAATTGGATCCCTCAAGTCCCAGGAGCACCTTCCCACACTCTGGGCTGCCCACACTCTCCTGCCACAGAGCCAATAGATGTCAACTGCAATAAAACTGAACAATTTATTAGTACATTTTATTGTACTGCTGATGTGGCAGAACCAAAGGTAGGGACATCTATTTGCTTGATATTTAAAAACTGTTATGGCAGCATAAATGCAACATCAGACAATGTCTGTTTCTACACTAAGATCTACTGTAAACATCTTTGTCTTTTCCAAAAGTCATACATTACAGTACACAACAGGCCAGATGATTTGGCACAGACCTGGCCAGAGTAATCTCTTTACAGGATAAGGGCCAATGTTTTTTAAATAGGAATTTAGCTTAAAGCTGATTGGAAATGTTCTGATGAACCTCTTAGGTTCAATGAAGTTTTTGTTGAATGTAAGCTGGGTTTTCATAGAAACTAGTCATATGACTTTAAATCATGCTTTTGGGGGAAGGAAGGGAACTGAAAGGCAGGACTTTTCTGAGGGATGTTTCAGATAATGGATAATTTGAAACATATTGATTTCAGTGCCAGGCTATGGGCACAAGAACAGATTACCACTAGGGCAGGAGCTCTGGCACACTTTGAAGCAGATATAGAAGGTGAGTTGGCTGCTTCTTGCTTAGTCTTTCAATAACTTTGCTGAGCTAGAGCCCTCCTTTTTCCTTTTTCATACCTCATCTCCCCAACACTCTGAGTGTGTCATCTTCGTACTGCAGGGCCAAAATTTCGCATATGGTTTCCTAAAGTCAAACACCTACCTGTACACAGGCTCCTGAATACGATGCTGGATTTTCAGCAACACTGGGAGCATTTACACAAGACGCTATATTGCCATAGTGACAAGCTATGGCGATGTAGCTTGTCACTACAGCAACGTAGCATCAGTGGGCACGAACTGTGATGCCAAAGCTGCTGCACAGCAGCAATGAGCTTGTTGCTACTGCACAGTAGGGTTGGAAACAACCTTTGCACTGCATATACACCACAATAGGGTCGGAAAAGACCCATGTACTCGCTAAAGCAAGTACTAAATGACTGCACAGTAGCAATTGTGCAGCCAGGGGCACATATAGACACACCCACTGAACACTCACACCATCTTTGAAATGAATGGGAGCTATAGGTTTTCAACGCCTCTAAAAACTCAGGCCACTTTACATAGATGTTAAATATGGTGTTAAAAATGTCTTGCTTTAGTGAATTTTGACTGGGCACGTGTACATATTCATTAACATGCCGTAGTTACCCCACATTAAGTTTAGTACATGGTTAACCAAGTACTAAATCAATGGGCAGTACTTACACTACTGCGCAGTAGTGCCACTACATGGGTTTTTCGTGACGCTTACTGTGCAGTAGCCTAATACTACTACTCAGTAGTGTATTAGTACAGTTTTTCCCCAGCATGCTACTGTGAGGTATTAGGTTACTGCACAGTTAGCAGCTTGTGCAGATGTGCCCACTGAAAATGTTGCTCTTAACCCTTTTAACTAGCAGCGGAGATAAAGCATCTACTCTTTCCCTAATTCACCTCTTATGACACCATCTAGGCATCCTTTTAACAGATTAAATGTCTGTTAAATCAAATTATAAACTGCATTTTTTCTATTTTGTGACTTTTGGATAAATTATCATTATTATCTTAACTACCAATAGATAGCACAAAAGAGCTATATTATTGTTATTATTTGCTGGCTGCTAACAGTTTGCTTGCTTCAGTATAAGACACAGAGCGAGACCCATGCTTTGTCCCAAAGAGTTTATAATCTAGTATTGATTGATTTTTATATGGATAGTTAAGCTTTTGACTGACAGCATGTTAACAAGAAAGCTCAAGTAATATAGTATATACTGCATTTAATAATTTTTTCATCATTTTTGTAGTATCTGTAATTTGTAATTACAACCTGTAATGTAAAATTTCTAATTTTCTTTGTTCCCTTCCTAAAAAGAAAATGTCTGGGTGTGTTACTATGTGCAGATTGCATTAGTAACCCCTGTGATTTAGGGCTTTATCCAGCTACTGGAGTTGGGGTAACGGCTTTAAGCTGTTACCAAAGAAATAGCTTTCTAGCAGCAGATTTATGCAGAAGATGATAGCAGCCTCTAGAGAAGGCAGACTGCATCACAAATAAATTGCAATTGGACATTTTCCTTGTTTGTTTGCAAATTGAGGGCACAGTTCTTAGTTAAGAAATATCAAGCAGTGGTCAAAGTATCCCTTATTCTAGTCTAAGAGTAGTTTAAAATGTTCTTTTAAACTGTGAGAGTGCCTAAACATTTCCTGTAGTGGATGAAAGCAAGCAGCATCCCTGCCCCCTCTTTTTAAAATTGCAATAGTGTGACTACATTTAAGTTCACTTCTCAAAGACTTGCATCCATGTTGCACTAATTTAGCCTGGTTCCCAGAGAGAATAAAAAACTTCAGGGGACCTAAATAAAACTAAAACGTTTTATAGCAAAAAAGAAAAATGCATGCCATGAGCTACATATGCAGCAGAGGTGTAGAGAACAAAGCTGGAAATACAGAGTAATAAGTGACTCTGAATTAACTGATGTTTCAATAAACTATTTTCCTTTAAAACAGTTAAATTTCCCCATTTCCAAGAGGAGGTATTTTAAGAGGTGTACATAAACTAGAAACATAGTAAAAGACTTAATTGCTCATGCATTTTCTCTTCAGTTAAATAATACACACATCACTGACAGGTGCCATCTTTTTAAAAATCAAGAACTGTAGTGCCATGCAATCATGTCAAAAATACATGCAAGGATATTATTATTGATATTAATACGATGTTGAGAGGTTCTAATCAGGACTGGAGTCCCATTGTGCAGGTGCCAATGAAAGGACCCTTTCCTAAAGAGTTTACAGTTAAGAGACTAAAATAAGTAATGGTAACATTATGGAACTGTATATATCCTTCCATCCCATTAGAATATTGTTATATTCCTTGTCCAAGATTAGCCAAACAGATAAATAAGAGACAATATTTTAAAACAGAAAATAAAGGTAAATGTATTTAATATTAAATTCTGTCTAAACATTAGGAACTTAATCAAAATTCTTATTCCTTGAAGACCAGATGACCTAATAGAGCAGTAGACTGGAATTCAGAATATGTAGGTTTATTTCTTGCCCTTCACAGGATGACCTGGGACAACACACTTTTCTTCCGGTGCCTCAGTTTTCCCATCTGTAAATCATGGGTAATGATACGCTGGGAACCTCCTTCATAAATTGCTTTGAGATCTACTTATTAAAAATGCTATATAACAGTTAAGTATTATTATTGTTATGAGTAGGGTGTAACAGATGCTACAGGATAGTTGGAAGGGACAATTAAGCTCTGCTGTGGAAATGGACAAATGAAATAAAAACTGCCTCCAGCCCAAACACAAGCAGTTTACCATGCAACATATAAGATTTTGTCTCTGCTACAAAATGCTGTTGGTAGAGCTATGTTGGCTAGCGTTATGAAAAGAGCACACACTGTACCCAGGACAGCTTTGCAGGCAAACCCCTAATGTGGAAGCAGCTCTGCTGGTAAAAGATGGTTTCTGCTGACAGAACTGCTGTTTCCTGGGGTACCTGGCATAGCTCTGCTGGCAGAAAATGACCTTCTGGAGACCTCATTGAGGAATAGTGATGAGGTACCCAAGAAATGGAGAAAGGGCAACATAATACCTATTTAAAGGAAAAAACTATGAATTATAGACCAGTCAGCCTGACTTTCATACCCTGGAGACTTTTGGAGCAAGTTACTAAATAATCAAGCAGCTAGAGAATAATAAGCTGATCAGAAACAGTGACCATAGATTTTTTAAGAACAAATCATTCCAAAATAATCTACTTTTCTTGTTTGACATAGTAACTTCCCCGGGAAAGGGGTGAAGCAGTAAGTATTATATGTCTTTATCTTAGTGAGGCTTTTGTCAATAGTCACACATGACAGTCTCTTAAGCAAATAAGAGAAACATGATCTAGATATAATTACTACCAGTTACTATACATCTGACTGAAAAAAAACTATGCAAAAAGAATAGCTATGGTATGCTTTTGGGCTGGGAGGAGAAATCAAATGGGATTTTGCAGGGGTCCCGAGTCTGGTATTGTTCAATGCTTTCATTAATGACTCAGCTGATGGACCAGAGTATGCTTAGAACATTCATAGATGACAAGGTGGGACATGCTGTACGTGTTTTGAAAGATAGGATCAGAACCCAAAATGCTCCCAATAAATTGGAACCATGACTTGAAATCAATAAGATTATATGCAATACAGGCAAGTATAAAGTACCCACTCCTAAGAAGAAAAATCACATGTACAATTACAAAATGGGAAGCAAGCAGTTAGGTTAGGCATAGGAGGTAATTAATTATGCTGCCCTAGTCAATGCTGATGATACATCAACTGGAGAACTGTGTCCAGTTTTGGGCATCCCACTTCAGGAAAGGTGAGGACAAGTGGGAGAGAGCCCAGAGGAAAGCAATGCAAGCTGATAAGCAGTTTAGAAAACATGAACTATGAGGTAAGATGGACATTTCTGTATGTATTTAGTTTGGCAAAGAAAATACCAAAGGGTGACATGATAGCAGTATTCAAATATGTAAAAGATGGTTACAAAGAAGATGGTGATCAATTATTTGCCATACCAACCAAGAGTAGAACTAGAAACAATTGGCTAAATTTTCAGCAAGAGAGATTTAGATTAGATATGAGGAAGAAAGAAATCAACTTTCTAATTATATAGATTTTCTAACTACAATGCTTCTCAGGTTGTGAAATCTTTGTTACTTGTGATTCTTAAGAAATATTTAGACAAAACTCTGGTAAGGGATGGCCTAAAGATACTTGATCCCATCTGGAGAGCAGAGAGATGGACTCAACATCTTGATGTTTCTCTGAGCCTGATATTTCTCTTATGTCTTTGCTTTAGCTTACTACAGAGGTGAAAAAGGAGTAACATTATTATTGACCATTCATTTTTAAAAGGTTGAAATGTTTAGAAACACTTGTCAGATAATTCTGAGGTGATGTTGGACATGAGAGCAGAGGACAAGACTGGGATGTTAATAAAGCAAGATATGTTGTCATAAAGTAATTCTTTCCACTTTGGGTCCAGTTCAGTGAACCTTTCTATATCTAAACAGTCTTTAGTTAACTGGATCGCATGCAGAAGGAAAGACTGCCACAATTAGTATGAATTGCAGGATTAGGATTCTGCTCAATTTAAAAGCATAGTGGCAATTAAATTATCAAGGTGGCATGATCTTTTTTAGGTTTGTTTTTCTTAAAATCATAGAGAAGCATGGCCAGAAGGGACCTCTCAAGGTCATCTAGTACAACCCCCTGCCTAAAGCAGGATCATCCCCATGCAAACTATCACATACAAATCATAATCTAAACTCTACATGAGACTACCATCCCTGACACAACACAGACCTAACATCCTAACTTCCCACAGGTAAAGCAGAGGAACCACAGCAGACAACATCCTGCTTTTATGAAACATCAATACACATTTCACGGGTAGAGGGCCAGGCCCCCACTACAGAGGAAGGCAAAAACATTCACCAATACTTGTTGATTAAGCCCATCTAAAATACAATTTGGGGGCAAATTAAATAACTGAAATGAAGAGTTAGAAATATGAGAATAGTGGGCCAGGTTCTTAGCTTAGTGTGAATCAGTTTTGTATGCTATATTAGTTACAACAGCTGAGGTTCTGGTGTGAAATGTTCTTAACAATATCACTCTGCTGTTTTGATAGCATGGCCCTAAAAGCACATAATTTATTATTACCACATACATTCCATAGTTGTATTATAGTATCCTCCTTTCATTTCTTTCTTGTGTAGTGGACTTACCGATGGTTGCCCAGCACATCCAGGCCCAGAAAATCTTTATTGTGGTTGGCAAAACACATCCACCAGTCAGGTAACTGCTGGGTGTGGCCTGCCCCACCCCTACTCGGGGCAAGGTGAAGGGCTACAGACTGGGTTGAAGCCTGCACTTTGCAGATCTGACAGGTCTCTGGGGCTTGGAGCTTCCAGACAGAATAAAAGGAGCAATGTGCCCAGCACGTGGCAGATGCATCAGGGGGACAGAGAAGAGAGCGGGGCAGAAGAAGAGTAGGGAAGAGCTGCCCAGCAGGTGGAGCCAATGCCCAGAAGAGCCCAAAGACTCCCCATGCCAGTCCAATGCTCCAACCCCAGCTGGTGCACAGCACAGCACACGGTGCCCAGACTGCTCAAGGTGACCTGGGTCTGTAACCCCTGGCAGGTGGCTGGGAGTGTGATGCACGGCTCAGTGCACAGAGCCAGGACCCTGGTAGCCATTTGAGGCAGCTTGGGTCCCCATTGCTGGCTTGAGGCCAGGCCCTCAGTGCATGAGTGGTGCACAGAGTGGACCAGGACCCCAAGAGCTGCACCAGGCAGCTCAGGTCCCTCAGCCTGGCTGCTTGCCAGGGAATTTCTCGGTGCATGGCAAATCAGAGGCCCTGAGAGCCATTTGAGGCAGCTCAGGTCTGTGGCCACTGACACTGGGCCAGTGGCTTGGTGAAGACAGAGGGCCCAGAAGCAGATCAAGCCCCGGTACCACACAAGGCACCCTGGGCCTCCAATCTCCCCCCCACGCCCGAAAACGCTGAGCCCTCAGTGCACGCCACAGTGCACAGGGCATCAGCGGACAGTAGCCCTGGGGAACCATTGGCCTCAGAGGCCTTGATAGAGAGGAGCAGCGGGAATGAGGGGACACAGACCATCCATGTGACTTCCCCTGGAGCATGAGTTACCTGGGGACACGGGATCTCCTGCAGGGGAGGGAACGCCCAGGTCGGGCCTCTCAGGTGGGCTGTTTGGAAGGCGACCTGCCTAAGCCATGGAGCAAGAACACCAGGGAAGCTTCCCTTTCTCATTGGTTGCAGGAGCACTGCCAATGCACCAGGACCAGTCAGGGTACTGGGGGGGCTTAGAGGGTTAAATTTAATCTGAGGCTGATGTGCCTTATATTTTGTTATTCATAGTGTGATTTGTTGTTCAATGTTATTATATATGTGTATGTATATAGTTGGGATAGCAACACTTGGTTGATACTTTCCCTGGGGTCTACCAGTATTTACCTGTACTTATCCAGATTTATCTGTACCTAGTGATTGTTTATTTATTTGGGTTAGTATGTATCTATTGATTGTTTACCTGTATTTAACCTGAATTACCTGTTGTTCACTTGTACACACCTGTGGTTATAATTTCCTAGTCACCAATTATAGAATATAGCCCTATATGTAAAGTATATATTTATTAATATCATTTTGGGGGGGTTTGTGTGTGTGTATTAATAAACCTGTACATAGTTAAACTATTTTTCCCCTGGCCTGACTCCATAGAGAACAGAGGGAACAGGCAGGTATTGCATATCCCTCTCACACCACTCCTGCCTGGCCACCCATCCCTTCTATTTGGAGAGGGGAGCGCATACTTGGGTGCACATAGGTTACACTTGAAAGAAAGACTCCCTGGTTTGGGAGCAGAAGAAGCAGTATTACTGTTTAATGGCATAAAAGCAATCTGGCTGCAGTGAGATTCTTCCATCAGTTTCTCCCTCTCTTCTCCCTTCTTTTCAGCCAGTAAGGTTTTAACCACATTTGCTGAACACTACCTATATTTTGTTATTACCATTTATTAGAATCTGTTGAGAATTCAAGAATTCCATTTCTACCACCCAAGAAAACATAGAGCCCACATTCCATACACTTGTGATAAAAGCTGGATCAAATCTCATCGGGATCAAATCTCATTTGTAAAAGCATGGTGTACACACCAAAATATGATCATTAAACCAAGCAAAGCAACCTTGGACTGTAGATGTAGAACTGTGCGTGTCTATGCCTTTCAAATCATGTGAACTGTGAAATAATTTCCTATGTATTTCTATAGACAGTAAAATGTCTTTTAATTTTACCAGAGCATCTCTCTTGCACACCCCAGCAGGCAGAGAGATGACAAAGGTGACTTTGGGCTGTGTCAATCTTGGTACCAACCAGGACCACTTCAGCTCCTAGTACAAATTAGAACAGCATCAGGGCTCTTATATATGTGCTAGTTAGTAAAAGATACTGCTACACCATCAAAGATTGCTTGAGCTCTGTGCATTCTAATCATCATAGGTGACTGATAGGGAGTCACAGGGGGGCACATGCCCTCCCTGACAGGGCCATTCCCTGACGCTGCTGTCCCCCGCTGCCGCCACTGCTGGCAGCTTCTGCGGGTGCTCGCCAGCCCCACCCCCACCTGCCACCACTGCTGGCGAGTTTCTGCAGGTGCTCACCAGCTCTGTCCCCACTGCCGATGCTGCCACTGGCTTCGGCAGGTGCCTCCCCCAGACTCAGAAGGCACCAGTTGCCCATGCTGATTATTGTCCATTTCTGCTTCTGAGACCAATGCTGAAAGGTTTGGTGCAGTCCAAATCACCCAGAGAAACCCCCACATAAGTGAAATCCCCTTTTATTCTGTTAAGGAATCAGTTAGCTCCTTTGAAGCACAGGCACAGAAAAAGGAGCCAGAGTGAAGACCAGCACATTAACCCCAAGAAGTCAGTTTTGTTTTCTTGTTTTAAAATACCTCCAGCTGAAAAAGAAAGATTATCTTTCAGATGGCACATTTCAATGTTACAAGAAACACTTTAGGGGTTGTAACACTCAACCCCTAAAGTCTCATCCAATAGTAAGCATCAATATTATCTTGCAGTTTCAAAGTACCATAATTTCTCTCAGATAACATGCCCCCACTATAATACACACCTTGTTTTTTGAAAGATATTATGAAGATTTTTTCTCCAGAGTTATGGCTGCAGAGAGCAGGGATAGAGCCTAATCTTCATTTGACTCAGCATCCCTTTCCTGTTTATCAAAATCCCTAACTTCTGCTGAAGACCGATCCCAACTGCTAGACCTATGGGTCATGTCCCCATATACAGGGGCATGTGCTTGCAATAGCACAAAAAGTAGTGGCACAAATTTGTGACACTACTTTTTGCCACTGTGCATGCCCTTGGACGTGTGCTGCAGTGTAGGGCAAAATGCTGCACTTCAGGGAAAATGCTGTTTCCCTACTCCTTCTAGCTTCCAGCACACTGGAGGAGGGGAGATGCTCTGGCTGTCAGCCAGAGCATCTCCCTGAAGGACCCAGCCTCCAGGGAGGCTGCTTTTTTTGTGGCAGTTTTTTTTAATACTGGGATGTCCCAGTATCAAATTTTGGCACTGCACTGCAAATTTCCAGCACAGTAAATGGTTGCACATGTGCTATGTGTAGTTTGAGTCGAAGTTTGAGGTACCACAAAATGCATGTGAGCACTCGTCTGGATGCACCCATGATCTTGAAAAGAGCTAAAGAGCTGTGAAACTGGAACAAAACAGAAGCCCTAGCAGAGAGCAAAATTGCCATAAGAAAAGATAGTTGGATTAGTAGAATCACCATTAAAAAGGAAAGATGTCTGTGATCATCCCTAAAGTGAAGAACAATGGGCCGTTAACTCCATGGCCCATTAATGGACCATTGACTCTGTCAGCTGTTTGAATAGTAGTCCCAGAGCTGCTACACTGGGGACCAAGAAACAAAAGAATTCTTCTATCTCAGGCAAACAATCAGCTTCCCCAAATTTGGGTGGGTTGACTTTGGAGGGGAATAGTGCTTGCTGTATGTGAGAAAATATAAGTCTTGACATAAAATCAGTTACCTCTCTATTCTAGATCCTTTTTCTTTGCTTCTGCAGTTGTAACAAGTGGGCCATCCTGGGGCTGGTCCTGAACATTGGCCCGCCCACTTGTCTAGGGCACCCCACCCACCTGCCTCATCTGCCATGCCTTTAATGTAATTCAAGTTGTTCCCAAGCAGGAAGCTGCCCATTTAATTCTCCTGACGCCAAGGGCAAATACACAGCTCTGAACCTCCCCTAATACCATGTTCCATGCCTTGCAGACAGTATCCATACCCACAAACTCCCCCGGCCCCTTAGCTGGGCTGCACTCAGCCTCACCCAGCCTAGACTTGGCTTTAGGCATCCTCAGACCTACCTGGGCCCCCATGCTTCCACACTGGGGCTTCTTCCCATGCCCCCACACTGGGGTTTCAATGCCCTGCCCTTCACTGGGGCCTCAACACCTGGCTCCCCCACTGGATTCTGGGCCTAATGCTCCATGGGCTTCAGGCCTCACTCAGATGCCCTGGGCCCTGTCTCAGGCCCCCTTCTCCCAGCCTGGACCCAGCCTCAGGCCCCACTCAGCGGGCCTTGGCCCTGTGCTTTACTGTCAGGGTGTGCTTCCCTAGCCTTTCCCCTCCACGGGGTCACCCGCAAGGCAGTGGGGGCTGAGGCTTTCTGGCGTCCCATACTTGCCTTTCACTAGGGAGGCACAGGTGTGGCATTTCCTAGAGACTGCCACAGGAGGTCCCACCATACCATCCTCCCTAGCAGAGTGTAGTTTTAAATCATTCCCCAGGACCAGGGACTTCTTCCATCCCCATAGTTCTTACCCTGAACCTCCAAGCTGTTCTGGGAGCAGCAGATCTCTGGTTGGACGATGTTGTTCCTTTGGTCGCCTGCAGCACCTGCCAGCTCTGCTTTTGGGGCCTAGCCTTATACCCAGACTCCCAGCCTCTCCACCAATCAGGCGGCCTTCTGCTTAACATGTGACTGCCTGATTGGGCCTGCTCCCACCTGCCTGCTTGTTCAGACCCCTTAAAGTAGCAGGCACAACCTGTGCTCTACAACACAGTATACACAACTAAGAGTGCATCATTTTACCTTCAACTTTCCTTAGCATGGGCCTTAGTAAATAGTAAACATGGTTAGGTCTGCAAGTGGTTAGCAGTTCACAAAATTTTTGTTCAGAGTGAGTCACATAAAATCAGATGTGTGATGGAGTTGATCTGTTTAAATTTGGGATCATTGTAATGCACCTACAAGCTAGAATGCTTTTTAAGAGGTGTGACTGTAAAAAGACTATTTTAAAGAGTAAAAGAAAAATATTAGAAAGTAGCACATTCCAAAGGCTTTGTGGCACTCATTTAAAACAATTGTATGCACTTAAAACTGAATAATTTAAAACATCATTAGAGATACTTTTTATCTGCCCTTGAGTTTAGATCACTCTATGTCAAAAGACAAGGCATACAGGGATTTTATATAAGTTATTTTTATTTCTATTAATTGTACTCAGAGATTTCATTCAGGCCTCATTGTGCTAGATGCTCTACCAAGATTCAATCTGATTTATTTTCAAACATTACTTTTGTTACATTCCCATGTTTCCCTACCCTCTACAGTACAATATCTGTTTAAAATCAGTTTGAGAGATCGTACAAAGACAAATTTGAAACTTTAAGTTTCATAAACTTTGACTTTGCTAGCCTTGGAAATTTTAAATGATCTTGGGTAACCATATTACTACTTGGCAGTACTATCATTCCTGCTATTCAGGCTTTAGACACCAGAACATCAAAGGTAAGTGAATAACAGTTAGAAGTAAGAGTGGAGTATCCAATTCTTTTCAACCTTTAAGAAGCATTGGTTAAGTAATTGAACAAAGTGGATTTAATTTTACAAAAGGATTAGACTTGATGAAAACAGTTAACTGGGACTGTAGAAGAGATTGGATTGTTATGTCTGATTTAACAGCATTGACATTAATGCCAGGTGTGTGGTGTGCAACATGCACAATCACTGAAACAGAAGGCCTATTTACCCTACAGAATAGCTTTAAGATCTTACTAGAACAGCCTGAGTAGCATAAGAGTATGTCCAGGAATCTACAAAGTCAAGTGACAAATGCAGTGTGTGGCATTATATGATATGATATAATCTTTTATCTTGTGAAGAGAGGGACAGAAATAGACAGACAAGGCCCAAGGGGTTAGGGACAACTAATGTCTTAGAATACAAAAAACAAGCAGATGGGTTAAACTTTTGTGCACAGTTACGTGGAAACAATGGATAAAAATAGCAAGGCAAAGATAAGACACAGCTGTGCTTTACAACTAATCATGCAAGGAAATTCTGGAGATTATTACTTGAATGTATGTATATCCAGTTAGTTACTGAAATGGCTTATTGGCTTTACTCTACAGCTGATGATGATCCAGCTATGTTTGTTTTATCCATTTAGATACTGATTACTCCTCTTGGTCTGTGTATTCATCCCGCTCCTTTAGTCAAGAGAGGGAATTGGACATAAAAAAGAATTAATGTTAATATCGGCAAGAATGTTTTTCGTGAATAAACACATTGACTTAAAAAAGACTACTCCTACAAGTAAGAGCTTCACAACCTTGCCCTGGATAGAATAAAAGTGATGACATTTTGTTACCTCCCTAATTTAACAAGGCTTTGATGTCTTTTATTTCAAACCAATGATTCAATGGGAGTTGAAGGCCCTCAACTCCATTCTCAATCAGGCTCTATATGAGCAACAGAAAGACAAAGGAATGGAAAGAGATTAGGAGAAAAAATATACAATCTTGTTTTCTGTTCCATCTCATTTTTGCACCTTCTCTTTCTCTGCAAATATTTCTCCCCTGGATAAAAATCTTGCTCACAGAGGAGCCACATTTGGAAAGGCAATTAAACTGGAGATTATTCGATTTTCAGAACAAAGCCAATAATATGTGCATTTTTCTCAGATGCCTATCAACTACTTGAATTTTGTCCAAGTGTCTAATATATAAAGTATTCTTTTCATTCGTTCACCTGTAGTATGTTGAACTATAGTGAATATCAGTCTTATTATTTTACTCTGTTGGAAAGGATTTTCCCCAGAGGCAGAATTTGCTCAAGTTGTAATTTAGGCCAGAAAGCTGAATAAGGCTTAAATAACTAGAAAACTGTCAGGTACATGCTGCTTTTCCAAGAGTTGAATAGAGCTCACAGAGTAAAAATAATCACACCTTGGAGAATAAGTGTTAACAATTAAAATAACATTTGATGGGAGGGGAACATGGTAGGAAACAAGCGAGCAAGGAGTTTCTAAGGCAAATATTCAGACTTTCAGCACAAAATCTTATCAGCCAATGGAGGGGTGATGGGTGCCTTATGTCAACCTGATTGCCTTCTATGATAAAATGACTGGTTCTATGGATGCAGGAAGAGCAGTGGTTGTGATATACCTTGACTTTAGCAAGGCTTTTGATATGGTCTCCCACCACATTCTCACAAACAAGCCAAGGAAGTATGGAATGGAGGAATGGACTGTAATGTGGATAGAAAACTGGCTAGAGCATCAGGCTAAGAGGGTAGTAATCAATGACTTGATGTCTAGTTGGCATTCAGTATCATGTGGAGTGCCCCAAGGGTTGGTCCTTGAGCTGGTTTTTTTCTTCATCAACAACCTGGAAAATGGGATGGAGTGCAACATCAGCAAATTTGCAGATGACACAAAACTGGGAGAAGTAGTAAATATTCTGGAGCTAAGATTCAGAGAGACCTCAACAAAGTGGAGGATTGAACCAAAAGAAATGTCATGAGCCTCAGTAAGGACAAGTGCAAAGTCCTGCACCTAGGACAGAACAATTCCATACACCGATACAAGCTGGGGGCTGGCTGGCTGGGCAGCAGCTGTGTAGAAAAGAACCTGGGGTTCAGAGTGGACAATAAGCTGAATATGAGTCAACAGTGTGCCCTTGTTACCAAGAAGGCTGAAGGCATACTGAGCTGTATTGGTAGGTGTGTTGCCAGCAGATCAAGGGAAGTGATTCTTCCCCTCTGTTCGGCACTGGTGATGCCACATCTGGAGTGCTGTGTTTGGTTTTGGGCCTCCCATACAGAAAGGATGTAGACAAACTGGAAGGCATCCAGAGAAGGGCAACAAAAATGGTTAGGGGGCTAGGGGGCTGGGGTACATGACTTATGAGGAGAGGCTGAGGGAACTGGACTTATTTAGTCTGGAGAAGAGAAGACTGAGGTGGGATTTAATAGCAACCTTCAACTACCTGAAGGGTGATTCCGAAGAGGATGGAGCTAGACTGTTCCTAATGTTGGCAGATAATAGAACAAGGAGCAATGGTCTCAAGTTGCAGCAAGGGAAGTTTAGGTTAGATAAGAATGGTAGTAAAGCATTGGAACACAATGTCCACAGAGGTTGTGGGATCTCCATCTTTGGAGGTTTTTAAGACCTGGGTAGACAAAGTCTTGGCTGGGATGATATAGTTAGGGATGGTCCTGCTTTGAGGAGGAGGATGGATTAGATGACCTCCTGAGATCCCTTCCAACCCTCATTTCCTATGATTCTGTGATACATTCTGTTGTTTTCACATATGCTCCCCATTCAGTCCTTCCATTTCCACTGCCTTCTTCCATCCTTTCCTGACAAAAAAATCTCCCCGTCTTATTTGAAATCTGTTTTTCAAGTTCACTGTTTTGAAAATTGTACAATGAGAACACCCCAGAATTCCACATTATGTTGAGCTCTTACCTCATGTACCATAACAAGTGTGTCTGAACTTTTGCAGCCTTTATACTGTGATACCCTTGCAGTTGGGGCCCTATCTTCTTTATGTTTGTGCAGCACTGAGCACACTGACAGAAGATCTCTCTTGTGCTAACACTAATCACCCTAGGACCAAGCCTGAGATGCCCAACCAGCAAATAATTTAAATAACTAGCTTTGGAAATAGCAGTAACAGGGAAGGGGAGTGGGGCAGGGGGGGAGGAAAGACAAGAAAAAAAATCCTCCAACCTGGGCCTATTTCTGATATGATAAAAATATGCATTTGGTTACAGCTCTCATGTGTTCATAGACCGTTAAATTGGAATCCATAATTATTCTATGGTCTTCAATAGTGGAGGCAAATAAAAACTGAACCCCATTTAGTGATAAGACAGTAAGTGTTTGTGAGTACTTTCTATTACCAGCCTTACATTTTGATCAGGGTTCAATTTGAAGACAGGTCAGTTTCCAGAGTCAGAATAGATGCACTGTATAGATGCACTTTTGTTTAGGACCAATATAGTATCAGCAACATGAACTCAGAATAATTTGATAGGAAATCAAGAAAATTAATTGATTCTTTTTGCTGTCTTTTAAACCTATATTTTCTGAATCAGTTAAAAATACAGCTCCATGTCCCATAGAGGAATAGTTCTGCATTCATAGTATGATCTCAGACCCAGCATGCACCATTCTGCTTATGCTGATAGAAGACTATCTTAGCCAGTCAGTGTGTCTACATGTGCAAATGCTGTGGGGTGGGTTTACTCTAAAGTTAGTCCACCCTGGGCAAGCGTCTACACATGCCAAGATTTGGGACCAGATTTGCTGCTCCTGGCAGCAGTCTGCCCCTGCCCGCTCCAGCCCTGCACTGGCCCCTTGCAGCAGCCAAGGGGAGCTCTATGCTGAGAGATTGCTCCCTGCCCCAGGAGCTGCCTGGTGCCTGGGCAGGCTCTGGTGGTGGAGCCTGGGCAGGGACAGTGTTCCCCTCCCCCAGTAGCAGGGAGCTCCCAGCCCCAGCTCCTTGATTGGGGACAGAGGGCTTCGAAAGAGCTTCAGGGGAGGGGCTGCTCCTAGCCCACTACCCCAATCTGCTTGTGAAGTAGCTAGCAGGGAGCCTCTGGTTGGGCAAGGCTTCCCCATCCAGTTGGGGGCTCGCTGCTAATTGCCCCACTGGTGGATCAGGGCAGAGGTTTGGGGCCTGCCACTCCCCTGCAGCTCTTTCAAGCCCCATGTCTCAGTTGTCTGATTGGGGCATGGGGCTAAGAAAAATATGTGGGGCACCTGCCCTTGACTGGAACAGTTCCTGGTCAGCCCTGGGCTGCAGGGGAAGTCTGCATGTGCAACCTAGAGCTGACTGGGGACTGCCTGAAATGGGACAGTTCCCAGCCACCTCCAGATTGCATGTGCAGAATTCCTCATGCAGCCCAGGGCTGGCCAGGAACTGTCCCAGTCAGGGGCAGGTCCCAGCCAGTTCCAGGCTGGGTGGGGAACTCTCCTATGCAGGGAGCTACCAGCTCTTGCTCCTAGTTGTGGAGTGGGGACTGGGAACTTGTTCCCAGCTCCATGATTGCAGAGTGGGGGCTGAAGAGTTTGTTCCCATCCCCTGTTCCAAGATCACAGAGCTGGGGTGGGAACAACTCTTCAGCCCCTGCTCTGCAATTGCACAGCTGCGACTGGGAACAAGCTTCTAGCTTCCTCTTCATGATCTCAATCTCAGAGCAGGGGCTGCAAATTCCCTGCTGCTGGGCAGGCAGACATTGTCCCCACCTGGGCTCCGGTGGCAGAGCCTGCCCTGGAAGCAGGCAGCTCCTGGGGGCAGGGAGAAATCTCTTGCCTGCTGCTGCCCAGCTGACCAGGAGCAAATTTGCTCCCTATCAGCTGTCCACATGTGCTGTAGTGTGCAGTAATTACTTGGTAGTTAATTTGCTACTTGCATTTTCAGGTACCAAATTAACTGCCGAGTAGAGGAAATTATTGCACAATAAGGGTCAACACATTTAGACAGTGATGCTTACTATGCAGTAATTAGCTCTACTGCTCAGTAAAGCATCTCATGTAGACGTGCCAAGTGATGACTTTATATTATCTAGGAAGCCTACCCAACTCTGAGCTTTTCTATATACATATCTGTAACAGTCAGCATGTCATAGGGTCTTACTGATGTGACAGAGAAAGTTGAAAGGGAGCACACACATCTTATTTTACATGGGCTGTAAACAGACAACTCATCTGAGGTGGTCCTGATTATTCCAGTTTTGGCCTGCATCAAACCATTTACACAGTAGTCCTTCCAAACCACATTGCTGTCCTACTGCCACTAGGTGGCCAGCAAGAGCACACAACCTGGCAGGCCTGTCCCTGGAATTTGTCATAATAACCTTATTAAGGCACACCACAAGGCTGGGGGGAAGAGAGGGAGGTTGGAGGAGTGCTAGCATATTTTATCCCACATTCTTCACAGGTACCTGAAGCAGGACAATGGATGTCTAATATCCCAAGACAAAAGGCTTTCTCCCAGGAGAAATGCTACATCTGTTTACAACCATAGGGGCCTAAATAACTCAGTCCTTGACTTGATTAGTTCCACAAGTAAGTCTGAAGAACACACCTGAGTTGAGGAGGTTATGTACAATAGGACTAGATATTGGTACTGATCCGTCAGATAATTAATGCAGAAGGTTTTAAAGGGTTTGGGGGATGATTAACCATAGCAAAAAGACCAAAGAATAGACAACGCAGCAAAAAGATTAATCAGTACGCAGCACCATCATAAATTGCCATGGAATTTAGAAGGAGCAGTATCAATACGAAAACATGTCAAAATGAGGCTAAACTCCTTTGCATCAGCTGATCATTTGATACAAATGATTTCAGCCTCATTTAGTCTTTTTGCAATTGCCACTTCTGGAGCCCCAGGTATAATTGTATTTCAAGAAAACAAGCGGGCCTTTACAATGTTTGACAGGATGAGATCCATTATGAAAAGACAGTCCTTTTTCAAAGGCCATCACAGATCTAAACATGAGGTGGTGGTTCATAACGTTCTTACAAAAGACCCCTTTAGGTTGAATGGCAGATCCAGCCCCACCTCATTCAATTATAAGGAAGCAAATGGTTTGCAAAGAAAACCTACTTAAAAAGTCTCCCAGCCTGCATTATGGTTGCTGCTCAGTGTGAGTTACAAATTAGGTAAGAGGAAGGCAAAGAAATAACAGGCTTTAATAATGTTAGGACTCAGCTAGGATTAGTCCACTTCTCATCTGAATCATATTAACAAAGACAAAACCCTAGCAGTGCTTAAATTAATATGTAGAGCTAAATGGGCATATAGACTCCAGAACATTGTTTAAGTCATGTTGATCTTTGCTCCCTGCATCCATCAGAATCTCTGATTAATTCAGTAAAGCTTTATTAAACATGTGAGAATTCATATAGTGGAATGAAATTAATTTTAATGCTTGACACACTTTAATCTCTACATTAATTCATTAGTACAAAAGAGCTATATGTCATTTAACATTCATGCAATATATGTCCTCCCAGGCCTCTAAAAAGCTTTTATAATAGAATAAACACTATTAAAGAATTCCATAAAAGAGTGACCAAGAACAGTGGAAAATTGCAGAAAATGATTTCTGAGTATTCAGAAAGTTGCAGGGATTTCCCCATTTTTTTTTATGCACAGACTTTTCTGGAGATTTTCCTAATTAGCACATTGCACAAATGCATGGTGCTGGCTGTTCACAGAGTATGGCCAAAACTTCTTACCTTACTGAACTACCTGCACTATTATTTTGTCTTTCATATGCTGTAAGTACATACACTTAGCCAGAGACGATCCTAGCAGGATGCGGAGCCTGGAGCAAATCAGTCAGTGCGGGGCCTGGATGTGAAGAAGTCAGTGGCGACAATGTTGGGGGGGAGACAGCCAGACACAAAGCCGGTGGCAGCGGTGCAGGGGCCCTGCAGGAGGGGCCACGGCCAATCCGCCTGGCTCTGCAGGGCCCCCCAAAGCACAGGACCAGGGAAGTCACTCAGATTCCCACCCCCCAGGATGGCCATGCACTTAGCCTACAAGCAATAATTCTGCAAGGCTGTAAATGGGGGTGTGTGTGACATTAAGAAGAAAAGACCAACATTTAGATCTGTTTTACCTTCCCCTCAACAGCAGTGTTAGGCCACTTATTAACCCCCTGTTGTATATATGACAGATGAGGGCTGCTTTCATCAGCCAGCATGAATTTGAAACTGGATTGAAAACACCCTTCCCTTCTCCTACCATAACCCAAAAGTATATTAGAGATGCTTTTGCATATGCAGGAGGGATTCTTTCTACCAAGTGCAGACTGTCTGACCCACTAACACAGCACAGATTTTAGCAAAAGAGTGTCATTTTAATAAAGAAGAAAAATGTAATTATCAACCATGAGATCTACTGAGATATGGAAAGACATAGCAAAAATATTAATCACTTCATGCAAAAAAATGAGCTTGAATATCCTGAAAAGAAATTCAATGAATATTTTGTCTTTTGCTTCTTTTCTGCAGCCTGAAACCTCTTCTCCTGCACAATTACTGCATTTTACATGCTAGATAGAAATCCTGGCTGATCATTTTCCAACAGTGGGGATATGGAATGTATGTTTGTACAGCACTTAGCATATTGGGGGTGCTGATTCTAACTGGGCCTCTGGTAGCAGCTGCAATATAATATTAACTAAGAAACAATAATCAATGTCATTAACATTCCTTGAGTATAGATAATACCTAATGCTTCATATGGGAAAATAATAAAAAATGTTGGCATTAGAAGATCTTCATTCAGGCCCTACTTTACCTACTAGGCACTTACATGCACTTGTGAGCCTAAGTGAGATCCTCTTCTACTCTGCTCCAGTTCTCGAAAAACTTTTAATACAAAAGGTGGTTGTCTCCTCCTTGTTGCTTTTTCATGATTCAGTCTTCAGGGAAAGATAGTGATGTGTTACAAAAGTAGATATATTAATTAAATTCCAGGGACATGAGCAAATTGGAACAGGATCACACTTAGGTATCTAATAGGTGGAATACGATCTGGTCTCTGGTGTTTACCTTGGTCACTCAGGGATTTGCACAAAGGGATTTAAAGGACAGTGAGATTCTTCAGTGTCACATATAAATATTGGCTGGCATGGCACAGATCTAAGCAGACAGTATCTAAGCTTTTACTTCACCTTGAGTCATAGCAGCCAAAGCTTTCCAGATGGGTATCCCACTCTCTTGTGTGCTGCTGCCAGCCTTTGTGCATTGCAGACCTGTTCTCATAGCATACAGTGGAATATGAAACAGAAAGTAGCAGAAGATCTCCACATCTGAATATCAGGCTCTAAAATCCATAGGGAGAAAGGAGCAGAAAGGGCCTCCCAGACCACTGAGTCCAATGTTCTGTAAATTATGCTTGGATGTTCCTAGGAAGAGGACCATGTCCTTTCTCAAGAGACAGAAAAAAGTGATGCAATTAGTCCTTTCTTTCCACCCCTTGATCTGATTCTTGGGCTAGGGAAATTACACATAAACCGTTATAAATTATTGGAAACTAGTTCAAATATGAAACACAACAGAAGTTCAGTGCACATAAACTGCCTTTAAAATAGCCGAAACTGGCTTAGGATAAACCTGGATGTATGTAGTATCAGACTTAACTGATTTAGATTAAACCAGTTTATGGAACTTGTGTCCCAGATCCCCTCCAGATTCAAGTTAACTCACAGTTCCTCAGCATCCCATGATACTTTGCACCTCCCTCACAGTTGCTGACTCCATCAGGCAGATACAGTAACAAACAGTTCTTGTTCATTGTTTGGTTTCCATGGTAGCAAAAATAAAGGTTTTTGACCCCATAACTTTGAGAATTCATCTCTGGAGCCTCTTTCTGGACTTGGGAGATGTCGAAGATAAGTGCTTTTCCAGCCCCTCTCATTCTCACAGTGTGCTGGTACATGGAACCTCTTGGGCTTAAAGAGCTGTCATTTTGTGGGATGCAGTTTGGTTATAATTGGTGCTCCATACTGCAGTTATTATTGGTGAGGCTCTCCAGGAGCAGAGGTCACATGGCCTGGGGAAGTTCCTAGGGTGGGAACGGCACCTGATGGGATAGCTTGGTGACAGTATTTGCACTTCCGCAGTCAAACCTAACATTGGAGGATGTCTCTCTCTGTACTGTAATGACCTATTTCATGAAATTGCCTATTTGTGAAGTCTAAGAGGACTCCTGCAAGGTGCACATTCACTAGATAGCTGCCTCTTGTTGACGTTTTGTGTAGCTGGAAGGTCACCTATGAGGGAACCAGAGAAAGGCAGTCCTACCCTACAACGTGAGATCCTTCCTGGTGTACTCTCTGTATGCATAAGTCTATTTTACATCTCCTGCAGCCATGCTCAAAAAGATGTCTGTACCGCTGATGCTGCTTTGCAAACACTTTCAGGAATTTAATGGTGTGACAGTGTTTGTGCCTTATAATCTATGCTTTGTGATGTGCTGCCTGCATGTGATTTGCATATTATTGCTATATGACTCATAGTAAAGCTAAAAACCACATTGATAAAGGCTTTAACATTAAAAGGGCATTTACAAGTTACATTAAGTTAAGAAGAATAGAAGAGATGGAAAAGTATGCTCATTCAGTTGTCCTCCAATATGAAAGCAAAAAAGGGTTAAAGATGAATGAAGCACAAAACAGAAAGCACTAGAAACACTTCATTGTTACTTCAGAGCTGATGGATGGGACTACAAAAGAAGAATTATGCTGATATGAAGAAAAGTCTTTCTAAGATTTCTGCTGATATTAAAAAAAAGCCTTTCCAAGATTTTACTGAAAAACTGCATGATAATATTTTAATGATGAGATTGTAAAAGTAAGACAGAGATTGTAAAAGTAAGACACTTGCATTGGTTTTCTGTACCAATACATTACCAAAATGCTGCATGTACTCTGGCATGGTTTGGATCTGAGATTATGGCATGGAGTTCTGCGCAGGTAGGAGGGACAGCTGGCTTTGCAACAGACTGTGGCAGTGTTAGGAATGGGGCAGGGAAGGGACTGAGTGTAGATTCAATCAGGTAGGTAGGACAGAGTACTGGGAAAGAGAGGTACAGGGCATTTTTGTATATCAGCCAGCAACCTGAGCATTTAAAGGGAAGCCATGACCAGTCTAAGGGGAAGCAGAATGAGGCAATTGCTCATATCAACCAGAAATGGCAGTGTCCAGTGCAGGGAATGACAGTAAATGCCAGGTGGATATCCCGGAATGCATTTCACTTATAATAAAGCTAAATGCAATGTTTCCTATTATTCTCCTTGGGTATGATGCTGGCAACTTGAGTACTATCAAGGGCAGCAGTCTGGCTAGCAGCAGAGATGAGGCATTGTGGGGGGTGATACATCTTCATAGGATGAGAAAGTCCAGGATCTGAGAGCAGGTGTGACCTAGCAGGTAAGGCACAGGGGTAGCAGGTAAAATATGCAAATGTGTTGGCAAGTGTTTGATTGTAGAACATGTGAGTGCAAAAAGGTAGAACCTGGCCACACCTAAGCATTTAAACAAGGAGGTAGTGTGCAGTCACCCTGACCCCGAGGCAGCAGAAGCCACACAAACCAGCTGGCAGACCCTCAAAATGCTTCAGAGCAGAGGTGTGTTCCTATAACCATTCCTATGGTATTATTGGCATCAATGTAAAATTAGTGCTGGTCCCAACAAAGGTTAAATCCCTAGAGTAGGTCACCAGCTACATTAAAGCAAAGAGTTATATCACATGGACACAGTTTTTTTCTGTTGATGCAGGTGGGTTTCCACCTCTGGGAAATTGCTTACAGTAACATTGCCTTGTCTGGTTCCCTGGCTGCATTTTGTCCATTAAAAGTGTATGCTATTTATTCCAGGGATGACATCCTCTTTATCTACCGTATGATCTGTATTACAAAAATAAAATATTAAAAGTTAATGCAAATTATTAATAGTGTTAATATCTATCTAATTCACTGTGCCATAAGTTCTGGGAAGAGGAAATTAATTCCTGACCCATGTGGCTATCAGCTCTTGCATTAGCAAATTATAAGATAACTAAGTACGCCAAGACTCCTCTGCCTACCTAAAGATGTAGACAAAGAAAGCTTCAAGATGATGGGTTTTCAAAGGTATTGAAGGCAGTTAAGAAATAGAGGCAACTCCTCCACTAGTTTATATTGGCTTGGCCACAGTCAAATGAATGTTGATTTATATCCTGTGGAGAATCTGGTCCAATTTGTGCTCTGGGATCAATTAGAGACCATTTTGGATTTAATTTATTTCTGCCAATAACTTCAGTGAAAGCACAATGCACTGAAGCACAATGGGACTTGTGTCCTATCACAATACATATTTTTAATACTAACAATAGTGTTCCACACTGCAAATAACTAACAGTTTACCAGACTCAGAGCTTGACTGTACCAGCAAACATTCCCTCTCAGTTACTCATGCTCTAGCCTGTACGGGATATTGTAGTGGTTTAAATCCTGTTCTTGTCAACAAAGCTGTTGCTTAGAATTAGTGAATGAATGAGAGGTTGGTATACCAGACTGTGTTATATGAGTCTGTGTTCATACCTGAGTTCTTTAAGATTGGGCAAGGGAAGCCTGAGGTACACTGACCTAGTGTTTATTAGTTAACTACTTTCCCATGTTTCCAGAGCAACATTTCCAATTCACATGATCTGCATTTTGCCAGTATGTGCATTCTACACATGGTACTTAAGGAAAAATCCCTAATGCATTGTAGTATATGAAGCAATAAATGGCTGCTGAGATTAATAGGCTGAGCAAAGCTGAGGCATTTAATCAATCTCTAGAAAGTGTTCATTGCCAGCAGACTACTGAGAAAAAATATCCCTACTATACTATAAACCATAATAAGAAAAAGCAAAAATCATCTTTGCTGGTGAGGGTTGAATTGCTGCACTGCCTGCTTCTTCTCTCCGTCAGTGGGAGGGACCGAGACCCATAGCCAAGCTGGAGAAGATTTAAAGGCCAGCATGAGAAATGATCCGCCTGAGCAAATATATTGCCAGTGAGGGTTTATATGCCATTTTGATGGAGATCATTTTTGTATTTGCTGGGATAAGCTACTTGACTGAAACTGTTCTTGAGTTTAAGGCAGACGAATCATAATAACAGTTAGAATCTCTTCCAGGTATTGAGAAAGGACAGGGAGTTTGTATAAGGGAACCTGTTGGGACTTCTTTGTTGAACTCTAGCTTGGACAGAATTTAGAGCAGCTTCTAGGCTGCTCTGAATTTCAGCCCTAGCAGAAGATTCTTAATGGGCCCTATGCCAGCAGGATGAACGTGGCAGATCTCTTCTCTGGCAAACCCCTGATTTGTCCCTTATGCCAGGCACAGGACTTAGCTGTAGTAAACTGGCTGCTGACCTTCATGGAAAAAAACCCCATCTGCATAGATCATATGCTTCAGCAGGTCTTTTTGGCCCTTTTATCTAATAGCTGATTGAATTATGCAATCTATACAGACATTGGGCAAGCCAGGTCAAACCGATGCAGCTCTTCTCCTGGGCATGTGCTGCGCTTGTCATGGGGATGTGCTGAGCTGAAAGTAAAGCTCCATTTTTTTCCGCACACCTGTCAGCGGCCACTGTGACTGCGGTGTGATGTAAACAGAACCAAGCTAGTTTAAACTATCCAGCTCAGGCACTGGTAGCATTGTAAATGAAGTAGCATGGCGCTCAGTTGGGCTGTGAAACCTGCCTGAGAAAGATTAATGCACTACAGCTCAGACTTACCTTACGTGGAAAGGGAGTGATAAAAAAATGTGGCCTGAATGACATAGAGGGCTCATAACATAGGAGGGAGCTTGGCTATAAAAATCCTCTGGAGGCTTTTATTTTTCAATAAAGCAATATATTACTAGTCTTCCTGCAGCATTCTGTCTCAGAAAGTGCTATGTTGTCCAGGTCATTCAGTAACCCAAACCACAGAAGTAATTCAGCCAAGGCCACAGAACAGAAGGGACACCCACCTTTTAGGATGCAAAACAGAGATGATAAAAAAAAAAGAGACAAGCACTGAGGCCAAGGGGATAGGAAGAGGATGGGGAATACCAAGCAAGATATTTGCCACTGTTCTGTGTGCTAAGTTATCTCCACTTTTGCCTGTTTCTTGACTGCTGCTACCTATTAATTTTACTATCATCTTATGCACTAACTGCTACTACCACCATTTACTCCTTATCCTTCCCTGAAGTCTCACATACTCTTTTCCTCTTATCCTTTCACTCTCCCCTTTAACCTCTCGCCAACCATGCTTGCTCCCACACTCCTTTCTCCCTTTTCCTTCATCTGGGCCCTTGGCCTCTCTTCTGCTCCTTTCCCTATGCATGATGGGTGCTGACAGACATGCAGGTCCCTGCTCTAACTCATGGCTTTTAAAAGAAAGTGCCATGAGGTTTAGCGACACCACCTGACCCAACAGATGTTTGTCTGCTGGGTTGGGGGAGGGAGAATTATGCTCCACTTTGGAGCCAATCCGGCAGAGAGAGGATGCCTGCCTGCAGCCTCTTTCCCCTAGCCCTTCCCATGTCCCCAACCCAGCTCCAGTGGTATCTACAGAAAGGGAGGTGGGAAAAGGAGGAGGAGGGAGCTGTGGACTGGGTTTTGCCCAGCCTGAACTGAAGGGGAAGGGGGTTGGGGGTGGGCTGTAAGGCAGGGGGCTCCAATCCACCTGCTCCCACCTCTAGCTCAGGTTGGGCAAACCCCAGCCCAAAGCTTCTCCCCATTCCTCCCTTCCCTCCCTTGTCATAGACAGCACTGGAGATGGGGCTGGACTGCATCAGCCCAGCTCCTATCACACTGATAAACTGACTCTAGGGAACAGAAGTTTCCTAAGGCACTCCACTTAAGAGTGCTTCATCTGATCCCCCATTAGATGAGAGTTAATTTGCCATGCGATTGGACACTTTTAAAGCATTCTGTAGCCATGCACGTGTGTCACAGCATGGCTGTGGAGTGCTTTCAGGATGCTGACGGCACAACAAATGTTACTTCTGTCAGCATCCAAAATTATATTCTAGCTGCTTCCACATCCAAAGCTGTGGTCCTTGTCTCCATCTACAGCTACATCCCTGTTTCCTTCTTCCCCTTCTCCCAAAACTATTGATTTTGCTTGCCTTGAATTTTGACTTTCCAGTCTGAAATATTTTTAACTGATCATCTTCAGAGACTGGGTGCTCAGCTATTTCTGAAATTTGGGCCCTTTTAAAGCTCTCCAAATCACAAGTCACTTTGAAAAGGACACATATCCTGCATAATCAGTCCTTATTGGGCACGTGTACACTTGCAAATAAGTGGGACTAAATTTAATGTGCATAAAGTGATTTTTGGCAGGTGTCTACACGTGCAGGGGCATGGCAATAAAGTTAGTGCCAAGGCCCTCCAGTTCTGCCATGCCCCCCTAGTAGAAGGGCAGACCCAGCACTAAAGTTAGTGCCAGGTTATATCTACACATGCATTAATGCACTTCAATGAATTGCGCCTAAATTTGATACCTGCATTTGCAGCTATCAAATTTAGGCATGATTAGCCTAAGTTAATGCTGTGAAGAAGAGAAAAAAAACCCGCTTAGACCTGCAATAGCTGGAGACCCACCTGCCACGCCAGAATCAGAAATTCCAGGAGAACAAAGGATGCCACCGAAACTACATTTTATCAGCAGCTGTTTGGTCTGGATCAGACTGCCCCGCAGCTGCGTGGGTATTTTTGGCCTGCTGTGGGGACTGGGAGACAGGTAAGACAGGCTGGGAGAGACAGCCCAGATATGGGAGCTCCAAGGAGCTGGAGGAGAGGCTCTGGAAGGTGGGGAGCTGGCTGCCTGCCAGTCTGAGAGCTCAGAGGGGCTCCACGGATCTGAGAGATGCTGGCTTTGAGTCTGCAGGAAGGAAAGCAGCAGGAGCTGGTGGGAAGCCTCGCCAGGGGATGAGCCAGCCATGGGAGAGGTGGCCATGCCCAGTTTAAGGTCCTGTTTCTTTTTCCTTTGTTTTTTTTTCTTTTGGTTGCATCAGGGTTTGCCAGAGGGCTGCCAGCTAGGCTGGACCCCAAACCTGGGAACAAAGAAGGGGAGAGCTGGCGATGCGCCAAGGACAAGGGGAGCGATGCAAGGTGGATGCCATGCTCTTGTCTCCAGGCCTACGTATAATATACGCATGAATAATATAACATGCCAGTTAGGGCTGAGGAAAGGCCCAAGTCCAGAGGTACTTGGACCTGACTGAGAGGTGATGGACTATCATGGAAGCACCCAGGGCTGGGGACCTAAATACCACAGGAAGACAAGCCCAGCTGGGATTTTTCTTTTGTTATTCCTATGGTCTAGAACAGGCTGGCCCAGTGAGGAGGGGAAAGACTCCACCATCTTGTGGGCCCTAGTGTATAGCAGCAGAAAGACTCTGCCTGTAAGCTGCCAAGCCCAAGCACTCAGAAACTTACCTGAGTTTGAGTTGAATGTCCTGTGTTCTTCTTTAGTTCCTTTTTCATACACAATGCTCCAACAGGGGACTGTTTGGGCCCAAGTGGCCATCATACAGGGGAGGTGGGCTCAAAGAGACCACAATTCTGTAAGTCCTAAAAAAGGAAAGAAGTTGCTTGGTGAGATCCAAGGGTGAGACTGACACTGTAACATCTGGGGGACATGTGGTTGGGGTGTAGGGGAGATAGGAGCCCCAGAAAAAGAACTAATCCCAGTGCATCAAAGCAAGCTGCGGTGCAAATGAACATCTCCCAAGTACCATCCAATATCAAGTCATGGCAGGTGAGAATTGGGCAACTCCATGGTGTGACTGAATCAATTGCACTCATGCCCCCACAGCCCAGTCTGGTCAGGGACAAGGCCTATGGATCCTGCGGCTCTACCCTGTAACTGTACCAATAAATGCACATTAAGGACATGTGCATGCACCCGTAATGCATATTAAATTAGGCTAATGCATATTAATGTATTAATTTTGCCCTTTTTTGTTGCAAAATGAAAAATAGTTTAAATACAATTTACCTGCATTGAGCTCAGATGATCAAAAACCAGTATAGGGGGAAGGAGAGGGTAAGAGAAGAATTCCAGTTTAAGCTATTCTACCACCACCGAGTTTATAACACTTACTTCTTCCTTAAAACTTTGGGAAGAACTAGCTGAGTAAACCAAGGAAGATATTAGTTATTCATTATAGAAACTTAAAGAAACAGACTTCCCTTCTCCTGAAGTCAAGGTAATCCATCTTTCTCTAGCATCTTTGTAATGAATTCCCATTTGTTTACAAATTGGGTAGTAGCATTTTATTGTAACTGAATAATATAACATGCTATCTTTTATCTATCTTCATTTGTTTGATGGATGCCAGTAGCATCCAAGGGATGTCCCTGCATTTGACCCCAGGACAGCTGATATTTTTATTAATACTTAATCCATTACACAATACTGTACAAGTTAGTGAAGTTTAAAGAGGAGATATTTGAACAATACTGACTGGCTACCAACAGAGAATTATTTAAGAGGGTCAGATATGAAAAAGGAGCACCACCATGCCACTTTCTGGCTTTATGTTGATGTTGATATTTATCCCGCTTTGATGGCTATATTAAAGATTTATGATGATGTCAATCAGAGAAAAATAATTTATTTCATTTCACTGACAGTGTTCTCCAGAAATATTGCCAGAACAGAGGCAGCTTATGTGTGTTTATCTTTCACTGAATGTAGAACAGTTTGATTAGTTGATTGTATGTTATTTCTTCCACATAAAAACACATGAAAGCTTTTGGGAGATTTCTGGAGCCAATTAAGTTAATCATTCCTTATCATGCCCAGTTCAGAGACTCTTAAAACCCAAGTTAGAGCAATTAGCATTGCCAACTTTGAAGAAAATGGCTTAATGTTACATTCTTCATTATTAGTCTCTGATAAATAGTTTAAAACTATATCCATGTCCCAGAGCTGTTTATGTCTGTATTTTACAGAATTTGTAAAAAAAAGCTGACATCAAAATGTTCATTTGTTCCCTTCAGAATATAACAGCTAGAAAAATTAATGCTAAAGTAAATGGTTATATTTCGACTGTGGCAATTCAGGACTAAATTAATATGATGTTATCAATTAGCTTGGACTCAAAGCTTGACCTGCTTTAAAATTATTCTTGTATAATGAGCTGTGTTCTCTATCTTAAGTAACTATTTTTCATTAATTTTGCTATTTTGTCTCTGAAAAATAAAATAAACACTGGTACATTTGCTATGTTATGCATGATTTGTTCTGTTGCAGAGGGAAAGATCTGTCTAGGTGGAGGAAACATAAATTAATAAAACAAAATCCAATCCTATACTTTTTACACAGACAAAAATCCTGTTAAATTAACTGATAAAGAATAAAGAGCATGGGACCAGACTGTAAATTTCATTCCCAGAGCTCTGTTGATATTACTGATTACATCACAGATACTCATGAAAACAAGCCACATAAAGCAGTTTCAGTTTATGATGCATAAGAAACATGGGATGGGGAAGAGAGAGAATCAATCTATATTGATTCAATGGGAGCATTGTGTCTAGAAGAATTAGGTCCTTAGAAGAACAAATAAAACAGCATGAAAACTCAGGTCAGTTGTACCTAGCCCAGGTATTTTGAAGGACTACTTTCTCCATCCTTTTCTCAACCATCTTATTTAGACTCTTCTTGAATATCTGCAGTGACAGGACCTGATTCACTAGTGCCCTATGCTCTGTACATCCATATATACCAATGAAAAATATATTCCAAAACAGAACTAAATCAGAATGGCAGCACTTTAAAACATCCTAGTATCTTTTTAGATCCACCCTGTACTGCACTATGAACTACCTCTGGAGGAGCAAGGCACAGCTTTGGTTGCTGCATCGAGTAGGATCAGCATAAGTTGTGCTTTGGGCTGGTGCAGCATGTTTGTATGAAGGCAGGGGTATCAAATGTATGAACTGCAGGCCAGTGCTATATCACATGACCTTGGGTGCTGGCCCCATGTAGGGCAAATCAGGGACTTCCTCCCCTACATGCTGGATACAGAACCTGTTGCACCTGCTCTGGCTAGCTTGGGACTGCACACCTGTTTTAGCCAGTCTGGGATGTTAAGCACACTCTGTTCCTGCTGTAGCTGGCCTGGAGCAGGTGCCATGTGAAGTATGGGTCCTGGAGCAGGCAACCCATGAGGAACAGGCCCAGACCAGCCAGAGCAGGTGCTGGATCTGGCATGCAGGGGGTGGGAGTGGAAGGGCTGAGCGGGTCCTCTTCATGCTGGATCTGGCACATGCTCCAGTCAGTCCAGGACCCACGCCACACACAGTGCTCACTCCAGTCCTGCTGGAGTGGGTGCTGCATTTGGCTCACATCTCAATCTGGTCAGAGTGAGTACCATATGGTGCTGTCCTTGATTAGCTGGATTGAGTGATACAGGTGCTAGATCTGGCATGTGGGAGGCAAGGGATTGTGGATCCAATCCAGCCCAGGGGGCTACCCCACCCTGTTCATCTGGTCAGTGGGTCAGTCCTGTGTCACCCATCTGGCCCATGAGCCAGAGGAGTTTGACACCTCTGATCTAACCTAAACATTCCCATCCATAGCTTCAGACTTTTTTGTCCTTGACCTATCATCTTCTGAGACTAAATAATTCCCTTCCTTCATTTATGTTGTTAACATGATGGTATTTATAGACTTTGCTCATGTCTCCCCTGAGTTTTCACTATGCTAGACAGTATATATTTAGCTACCTTAGTTATTCTTCATGTAGTATGTCTTATTCTCCAACCTGGTATAGTTTTGTTGCCCTGCTCCATGTTTCTTTTTTTCGTTCATTCTTTCATTCTGTCTTTCTTCCTGTGTGTCTGGGCCAGGCCAAAATGGTGACTGAAAAGCCACAGAAACTGGCTTATAGGGGCCAGCTCCTAAGACACCCTCCAACTCTTTTGCTTCTGATTTAGGTGCATGTCACATTTGAATGTGGACACTTCATTTTGCAACAAAATGTGGACCAGTTTGTGTCACGCTGGGCCACCCAGAGGGCACTCTGCCAGGTGAAAGACAGACAGCTGGTCCCACATGTGTAACCCCACAAGGCCCATGGGTGAGGGAGTTTCATTCTGCAGTGACATGGTGTTTTTGGTTGTTGACAGGTGTTCCATACTCAGCTCCTGGGAGGGCCACATACTTTGCTTTTCCACCATGTGTTTTTCATATTTGTATAATAAAGGTTTAAAAGGTCAGTCTTCCTTCCTCTCTTCCTTTCTCTCCTCCTCCCTCACTCCCCTGTCATTTTAACAATTTGTGAAATAGAGCCGTTCACAAAATCCTAGACGTGCTTATAACGGAGCTATGAAGAGTAGTTCTACCTCTGGGTTTCCAAAGGATCCCGCCTTAGTTGTACACTGAAAAATGGCAGTGGTGTCACACTGAAAATTCTCATTTAGTTTCCTGCTGTTCAGGAAAGGCCTAATCCAACCCTCAGGGAAAGATGATATTGAAAACATTTAATTAATTAGACATAAAGGGAGGAAACAAAAAGCACACAGAGGCCCAAAGCAAAGGCAGCTAAGATGGGGAAGTCCACAAGAAAAGAAGCAGAAGGGCAGGCTACAGGTATATAAAGTGACTCCCTCAAGGGTCATGAAGTAAACCCCATGCAGGTAAGTGTGAAATGAGGATGTGCAGATTCTTTTATGTTCATACCTTCAAAAGGGTCATATATGGGAGAGTTTTTCAGTGGTGCTGTCTTTGTGAACATGATTCCTTTTTGTGGTTTATCAACACAAGATGGCTTGAAAAATATATTTGAAAGGAATCAGCAAAACTTCAGCTAGATGCACTTCCTACTTATGTTTTGACCTCTGTTTTTGTCGTAATCATTGCCAATGCAGTGAGAGAAAAATAAAACAATAACAAAATAAAAATGCTGCCAAACTGTGAGATGCAACTATGTATTTGTTGGCAGAAGAAATAATTATGGTGTTTTGGTATATAGCTGGAGCAAATATTTTTTCAGTAGGCTGGGATGCAATGGCAGAGTGGTTGATGCATTTCACTATAGATTCAGGGTGTGAGTATGAGACTTGTTCTAGATATGTGCTGAGGGAAAAGTCAGGCCAGTCCAACTATGAGTATATAGATTAGCTGGTCATGTGGCTGGGGAAAAAAGTTGTGCAAATATTATGTGGCTTTTCTGTTCTACAGATATTTACTATAGACAGTCGTGTGCCTTAATCATGCTAGCCCAGAGGGCTGCTTAGGTTTGTGGTAGATCTCGGAAACATTAAAACAGTGATTTTCCACCAGGGTGCTGGGACATCCTGTGGTGCCTTGAGATCCAAGGGTGCTGTGGGTGTCACACAAAGTTAGCAATGTTAGGTGTGCAATCATGCTTCACAATATAAACCAGATGATTTCAAATAAAAATCCATAATGTTCAACAAAATATGACCTGTTGTGACCCTTCTGAGTGCTTTGCAATAGAAAATTGCTATATTTTTCCTTAGTCAAGAAGTGAGTGAAAACTAAGAGTTGGCACTTCTAGTCTAATAAGGAGTGCCTCAAGCCCAAGAAGGTTGAGAACCACTGCATTAAAAAGTTGTAGAGGAGAAACTCTTGCACTATTCATTTTCTGCATTAAGTTTTTCCAAACACCTTCTTCTTTGTTATTTCTAATCCAGATTTCTGCAAAGGGACCTGAGCTAAAAGTGATGACAGTTTCCATTTATTTTAGTGGTCTTTGGAGTGGTCTGTAGTCCAAATAAAAAAGTTTGACATATTTTTAAATCAGACATCTTTGTTTACATTAATAATAATAAAAAAGCATGTGAGAAATATCTTAAAATGTGGACACCATAATACAAAAAAATCACACCCTGATAACTCAGTGGCCAATTAAGCAGAATCATTTCACAATGCTAAAAATTTTGTTCTGGGATCAACAAACCAGTTTCTCCTCAGAGAGTAATTTTTTAAAAGTTATAAGCATCTGATATTATGGCTTCTAAAGAAAGTATTTGCTTCACCATAAATGCAGTGTTACTAAGGGGAAGCTGTACTATTCACTTGAATAATTAGTTTTGTCATAAAGTAGAATAATTTCACGTGTATCTCACACTTAACCGAGTCTCGATGATGCTCTCTATGCCAGACTCTGACCCACCACTTTTATTTGGTATAAATCTGAAGTTTCAATAAAGAACTGAAGCAGCTGACAAGTTCAACGTTCTTACAGTAAGAAACCCCTATCTTATTGCTTTCAGTTTCTTTGTAACTGGGTACCCGGCAGGAGCCCTGCTGCAGGTGGTTAATAAGTAATAGCCTGCCTGCTCCTGAGCACAGGCCAGCTGATAGGGATGATTGCTTGAGAGGGAAGGCTGCCTTGCAGAGGAGGCAGTACAGAGCTGGGTTTGCCCTCTCCCAGTCCAAGGAAGGACCACAGGCTTTGAGTTAACCCTTTGTTGTTTGTATACAGGCAGTCCTTGGACTTATGACACAATTGGTTCCTGAAAACCATGCCTTAAGTCAAAAAGTTGTAACTCAGAACCAATTTGCTCATAAGAAACAATGTTATAAATGGGGAATTGGCTCCTGAACCAAGGCCTGATACCCTATTTTCACCAAAAATACCCCAGAATTTTGTATTCAATCAATTATAGATGAGTAATATAGCTATACTAATGTATATATATTGTAAATAGCAATCATATTGATTTAGAAGAACTTCTCTGAGGTGACTTTGCTGGACTTTTTGAAAGGCTCTTGGCTGGAGTCTTCTCAGGAGTCTTGGCTGCAGGGTTTTCTGGAGTCTTGTCTGCTTTCTTAAAGAAAGTGTCCAAGGATGTTTGGACAGATGTTCTCCAGGGAGATGAGCAACGCAGCAAACTTGTTCACTGGTGTGGCGTTGCATCAGATCAAGCGTTGTAAGTCGAAAATGATGTCATAAAGTTGAAACAGGGTGTTGATTTATAAACGTTGTAAATGCAAAATGTTGTAACTCAAAGCACTGTAAATTGAGGACTGCCTGTATTTGTTTGTTTATTATCAATGTTGTTTCTGGTGGGGACAGGTTTGCCCCCAGGGAAAATAAAAGCTGAGTGACAACCTGCTACAGTCTTGTTGACAAGAGTAATTTTTTAATAACTTCTGATAGTTAAAGTATCCACAAGGGCTTTTAGACATTTCACTACACACTGGAGATGAACAGACATAGTACAGGCTGCCTATACAATTAGGTATTTCATGTTGAAATCTAACGTTGGGAAGATACATTTTCTCAATAACAATCAAACATGGCAAAGTTCAAGTACATTATCATGCTCTGGTTTCGCCTGCTGGCAACCCAGCATCCTAATGGACAAATTTCCAGATAAATCATATCTACTTATATTACTTTAGCATTATTATTAATAATAATAATTAGGATGCTCAGGGAAAGCCGAGTAAATCTTTGTTAGCTGAAACAGCAGTTTGGTAGTGGCTGGAGTTTTATTTCTCATTGATTAAGCAATGTACACAAATTGGTCCAGTACACTCATGTGAAGATTACAGCTGAATACCTTAGAGATTTGTGTGAATTCTTATGGTAGTAAGACAGATAGGTCTATATATACTGTCCAGAGCAAAAGAGCACAAGAATAATGGTTCCGGAGAGGGCTGCCACAGCGCACCATTGCAAACAATTGCTAATTCATTTTAGTGTGAAATTCTCACTTGAACAAAGTAAACCATATAATTCAGGAAGTGAATGCAACAATGCCACCTTTCTGTACAGTGGCAGCGGGTGTATCTCTTATGTTACAGATCATGTGGCCATTGGTTCAATAGTCTTAGATTTACCTTGCATTTTTCTGCTAGTTTTTGTCAGCCAAAACTCCCAGGTAGGAAATGAAACAGATCATGACAAGACAACCTGTGCAACTTGACTGTACTCATTTTTACTTTTTGCCCTCTCTACTCCTTGCACCACAACTGTGACTGCTATACGTTGGCATACCTTTCTGTATCCTTGATGTCATCCCTGGAGACCCTGCGAAGATATAGAAGATACATTCAATCAGCTGGCCAGCCTTATATAGGGGAAGACTTGAGAGGCATAAAGCTGATATGACTAATGTGCCACATATTCCTCTTTCTCTTATCATCTATCCCATTAAAGGCACATGCCCAAAATGCTGTGTGTTCAAACAGCCTCTGTCTGCTTAAATTTTTGTACCAATAGTTCAATATAATCTTACCAGACTGAACTCTTTGATTTAAAAAACGTAAGGGAAAACAATTGAGAGTTCTGAAATTCCCATGTAAAAAAGTGTTCCTCTCCAGTGTTTCTTTTACTTGCAATTGGGGTGTTCATTTTAGCCTTTGATCTGTTGTCAATGCAATCATCTTCAAATTAAAGGCCTTGTCTTGAAAAAAAAAAAAAATTCAGGCATGTTACTTCAACAAAAGAGAAAATTCTTCCTAAAATAATAATCTGAACAATGGTGTATGCCCTGTTTTTAAAAGGGCATATATACAAATGCTTCTCTGGCTGTAGGAGGGTTTGAATTGGCAATAGGGGGGTTCCTAAGCCTCTGTAGGTATGGAGGTATGGCTGCTGTCTGTAGATGGTGAGTACTGGTTACTCACCAGTCCCCATTTGCTGTTAGTGGTAAGGAGGAATAGCATACAGGTATCATTTTTGGAAATATCTTTTATGGTTGTAGAACTGATGGTTCAGTTAAATTTTGGAATTTTTGTACTTGCTGAAGGCTAGAAATGCAACCTTCAAAAGGGAGCCTGAAGACAGAGAATAGTTATTTTCTCCATTATCTGATGTTGCACCTGCTAGCAGTCATGTGACAATTAATAGAGCACTTTTTGCTTTGAGATTTATAAGAACAGCCCCTGTTGACTTCACTGGGAGTTGTACATATATTTACAAAAACTAAATTTGACCCATTGTGTGAAAAGGTCTTGTATGAGCTGTTAGCATGTGCAAATGAAAAAGAGAGCCTGTTAAAACTAGATGGTACTACTGAAGCTGATTTTTAACTGTCTGCAGATGCAAATTTTCATATATTAAATACATTAGATCAGTGCAATCAGATAATCAGTCTATTTTACTGTATTGAACTTACCGTTTTTGCATTAAAATGTATTATGTCATATTCTTGTCTGTGCTAGAGACTCTACAATATGTTCATGTTAGAATGATTCAGGAACTTTGCCTAGGAGCAATACAAGGTCTGTTTATCTTCTTCTCCCTCAGGCAGGGGCCAAGGCATTATTAGTAGCAGACTGTACTGGCCTGTGGGGAGCTCACATTATATTTTTTCCATGATCAGCCAAATCTCCTGATGCTCCAACTTTACCCAACAGGAGATACAGAAACGAGAAAGGGAGGCAATGACAGATGGCATCCCAGGAGGTGGCAATGGCTGCACATTGCACTTTGGCACTAAATAGCAAGGGCAACATTAGAGTAACTAGTTTGCTTATTTATAAAAGGATGACTATTATTTACTACTTTATTTCATAATGTCAGGCTTTGTTGTTTTAAAAACCAGAAAAATGACTAGCTCTGTACTACATTGTGCTACCTAGATTTAAAAAAGCATTACATGAAGGGTCACACTGAAAATTATCACTTTAAAAAAGCACTGATATAATTTTGTCTCATGTCATATTCTCCGCACACTAGGGATCACGTAATTTGGAAAAGGAAAGGATTTTGTTCACCTTAAATAGCTAACCCATATCTAGCCTGTTTCACTTGCAGTTATCACACCAGTTTTAATATGGCTGATTATTTCCTCTCTTTTCTACTAATTTTAACACAATATAAAGCTAATATTTTGCTCTGAGTTGACTAACAAAAATAAATATAAGTCTGATGAAGTGTTAGTTTCTCATGTACAGATCAAGTGGGAGATGATCTTCAGCTGTTGTAGACCAACATAGCTCCATTTTAATTAAAGTTGCAAAGACTGTTTACGGCAGCCCAGCATCTTGTCCTTGGTTCTGAGCAGATAATAAAGGAAGGAAGACAGATGAGACCCAGCATTAGCATTACTATATTTTCTGCCTTTCTGTTCATAAAGAAGTTCTTAGACTGTGGAAGAAAATGGGAATTTAGTTTTTCTTTATTTTCTTGAAAAATCTCTCCTCTCTACTATTGTCCATTAGAATTAATTTGGTATCTAAACCATCTTCTCTGAATTAATTGTGCTCTCTGTTTGTAGCATCTCCCCAAGGAACACAGTAGTGTCATGCAACTGTGTGTTTTGGGCTGACTGAGATATTAATATACCAATAAAGCTATAGAAATAGCTAAAGGGGCAGGTTTCCATTTCTATCTTCCTATTTATATAGGAGTTAAACACCCATTCTCAGAGCTTATTTCTTGTCTTCTCTTTACCCAAATATCTTCTATTGTGTTAATCTTCACACAGCATAGGGTGATAGGGAAGTATCATTATCCCTAGTTTACAAATGAGGAACTGAGGCACAGACAGGGTAAGCTATTTGACTATAGTCATGCAGGATGTCTGTATTAGGGCATTGGGATGTGCCTGCTCATTTTAGAGTCCGCTTGCCGGTGGCAGAGGGGAACTAATGAGGAGCTCACCTTACTGGGAGAGGGCCCAGGCTGGTGCTATATAAGCCCAGAGCCTGCAACCAAGTGAGGAGCTCCTGGCTGCAGGTCTCCTGAAGGGAATGGATATTGCTGGACAACCCTGCAGGTCTGGGAACTAAGGGAAGTCCCCTGGGCAATGAAAGACTGGGTTTACAGGTGAGTGGCTTTTGTTTATGTTAAACCCCTAGAGGGGAGAGGCATCTGCCAGAGGGCAGTGATGCCTCTTGTTTATCTGAGTTAGGCTGATTGTCATAGGTAGAGGGATAAGATATTATTTGGGGGGCTGAGTAAAACTTAAACTTAAAAGATACTTCTACACACGCACAAGGCACACAGACAGATGCACACACAGACAGACACAAACAGATGCACACACAGACAGAGACACACACACACACACACCATCCAACAGGTAAATGTGTGGATGGGAAGGGCCACGGGGGAGGGCAGGGGTATGGGAGGGGCATTGGGGGGCAGATTGAGGCCCCTGTGGTGAAGGAGGGAGTAGGGAAGAGGCAGGGGCATGGGATTGGGTGAATGGGGCCCCAGGGCAGGTTGTGAGAGGGTCAGAGCCAGGGCGGCTCACCCGGGGTCACAGGGGGGTCCTGCCGCTGTGTACAGCCCTGGGGCAGGCATGGGGGGCATGTGCCCCTTGGATCTGTGCACAAGGCTTCGCAAAGGTGGGCTGCTGCTGTGGGCTGGGTTCTGCACCTTGCTGTCGATGCCCTGGCAGCCGCGTAATGCCATGTTCTTCCTGCGTGCTGGCTGTACTGTGTCCCCTGCCTGCCTGGTGATGAGGCATGTGGTATCATGCAGCTGCTGGGACATCGGCAGCAGGGTCCAGAGCCCAGTCCACAGCAGCAGCCCACCTCCACAAAGGCCCATGCACAGATCTGGGGGGGGCCTGCCCCTAAACCTGCCCCAGGAGTGCGCATAGCAGTGGGAGCCCCCTTCACCTCTGGATAAGCCACCCCAGCTCCAACCCTTCCATGGCCTGCCCTGGGGCCCCATTCACCCCAGCCCATGTCCCTACCTCTGCCCCACTCCGTCCCTCACCATGCGGGCCTTGCTCTGCCCCCTCACACTCTTTCCCTTCCAACCTGTGCCCCTTCCCATCCACACATTTACCTGCTGGGTGTTGCTCCACACATGGCCAGGCTGGGTTGAGGTCCTAGCCACCTACGGGCTCTGGCTGCTCATCTGTGTCTGTGTGTGCTCCTCCCCCACAGTTGAAGCCACCCAGAGCCTGTGCTCACGCTGCCCTGCAGTGTTCTGTGTTGCCACCACTGCCCTGTGTTTGCAGGGGCTAAGCCCCGTTAGCCCTGGTCATCTTCCGCCTATGCAGTTTGTTCAGCCTTGAGCCTTGCTGGGGCAGGCTCAAGGCCAGGGCTGGGCAAAATGTGGCCCACCAGGCCATTCCATCTGGCCCTCAGGGCCCCTAAAAAATTAAAAAAATATTAATCTGCCTTAGGCTGCCTGTCATGCAGCCCTCGATGGCTTGCGAAAACTCAGTAAGCAGCCCTCCACCCAAAATAATTGCCCTCCCCTGCTCAAGGCCTATTTAGAGGACTGGTAACCCAATTGCCTCAGACTGAGACTGGGCCCCAGTGAGGAGCCCAGAGCCTAGAGAAAAGCTGAGACCCAAAACCAAAAAGTCCAAGAGCCCAAGGAAAGGTGGAGCTGTGCCAGAGGGTACACAAGCCCAGAGCAGGCCAAGTCAGATGAGGGGGCCCGAAAGCCCAGAGGGGCTGTGTGCAGGACCAGGGGTCCAACAGTGCTAAGGGAGACTGAGTAAGGGACCAGGAGGGGTGAGGGGCCTAAAAGGGGCTGAGTGTATAAAGAGAAAGACCAACGAAAACATCCGTGAGGGTTGGGGTGCAGTATAGGGAAGGTGAAGGAACCATGAAATTTGCCCTTAAGGCTCTTGGTACACTACAGGGGCCTAGTCAGGCTGAGAGGGACTTACCAAGCCAGAGGGCTGGTTTGAGGCCAGTAGGGTCTCAGGAGAGACCCAGTGGGAACTTACTGAGATTAGGGCTTATTCTAAGCCCTGGTGGCAGCCACCCTGAATCAATTTATAACATTTAAAAACAAGGCGTGGCAGAAGAATAATGTAGGGAGAGTGGAATTAGTATAAACCAGGGAAAAGAGACAGGGACACTATGGGGTGGCCATGATGCTCCCATGGCAGTGAGCCTGTCACAGTGGTGCACTGACTGGGAAAGGCCATGTATGGGGAAAAACCTATGTCCCTGAGAAGAGGGAGCAAACCCTTGGGGCAAAATAGAAACCCCGTGATTCTCACTATAGAGGAGCAGTGCCAGGGTTCAGGAAGAAGGCCCGAGGGCTAAGAATACTGCTGGAGGGGCCAGGAGAACCCAAAAGCCTCAACTGGTCTGATGGGTGGGGCCAGGGTCAAAGGAGACCAAAGATCCAGGAGGGCAACTAGGGGGCATCACAGCTGCCCAGGTGGCAACACGCCTGTCACAATGTATATCTGGGAAACAGAACCTGTAACAGGGAGCCAGGGGCTCTTGTTACTTTAAAAGATGCTGCAGCAGGCCACGCTGGCTGTGTGGGGGCCAGCAGCTAGGAAGCAGGCTAGCCTGTAGGGAGCTAGCTGCCAGAAAGCTGGTAGACTAGAAGATGCACAGATAGGGACTACCTTTGGAGGAGTAACTACCCCAGGAACTAGTTGCAAAGCAGTAAGCTATGGCAGGGTAGGCATGTAGGCAGCCCAGAAGCAAAGAGCCACAAACAGCTGAGCTAAGCTGCAGCAAAGGCAAGCTGGTCATCCGGCCCCAAATGAAAACCACTGTGGGTGGTTCGAAAACTACCTGACAGGAGGGGTGGGGCTTTGGAGGTACATAAGACCAGTGCCTGGGACCAGGCAGTCAGTCTGGCTCTGGAAGCAGCAGGGAGAGGAGTACCTGAGAGATAAGGGTTGCAGAAGACAGCCTGGCAGGCACCTAAGCAAACCAGAACCCTACACATTGTCCTATTGTACCTTCCTCTGTACAGCACTAGCCTCATGAGGCTACTGGCTTGGATGTACAGGCTCCTCCACCCCAGCCACCCTGGACCATGGAGGACTTCAGAATGTTTTTGTGGAGCCTGTGAATGCTCGACCCTGGAGTCTTCAGTTAGCGGATGTTTGGGTGCCTGGGAGCCCTGCAGATAGTCTCCTACCCAGACACCTGGTCAATTCCAGCTGGGACTTGTCTAAACACCTTGGTCCTTTCCAGCTTCCTGACACCATTATCTCTGGATGGGACCCTGAGCTGTGCTTCTCCCCACAGAGTGGGTGCCTCCTTGAGAGCTGGACCATCATGGGGCAAGTGAGACCCATGAAACTGGGTTGCCTGATGTTCTATTCTGCAGCCTGCCCATCATCTTGTTGGGTAAGGAATGGAGATGCTCTTCCTCTCCTGAAGACATCAACAAACCAGCTGAAGATATCAAAAAAAAAAAAAGCTTGCAGGGAAGTATGACCCAGTGTAGGGGTGGTTTTATTATACAGCCAGTGGGCTTGTGTTTATGCTTGGATACTTAAAAAATGGAGGATCAGATTGTGGCTATGGGGGAGGTCTGGAGGCCACAGAGAGGTGCCTTGCAGGCAATCAGTAGTGGACATTCTAACCTGGCATCAGGGACCCAGAGGGCGGAGGCTGGTGTGCAGTTTTACGCTAAGGCTAGGAGAGCTAAGGCCAGTGTTAGGCAGCCTGGGGTCAGAGACCCAGAGGGCTGTGGGCTGGTGCAAGTCAAGTCTGGAAAAGCCAACACCAGCAGAGGCAATCAAGCCTTGGGTCAGGGACCCAGGGGGCTGAGGCCAGGAGAGCAAAGGTTAGAGGGAGCAGCCCAGCCTGGGGTCAGGGACCCAGAGGACTGAGGGCTGGGACAGAGGCACAGTAGCCAGAGGCCCAGACAGCAGGAGGCTAAAGTGACAGTAGGGAGAACGAGGCCAGAGCAGGCTTAAGCCAAGGAAGGTTAAAGCCTAGTGCAGCTGGAAGTCAGGCTAGGGCTAAGGGCCCAGGGTGAAGAAAGCCTCACTGGAGCTAGGGGCTCAACAGCCTAGGTAGATTTATTGCTTAACAGATAGGGTCATCATGCCCAGTAGAAAATCTAAGGTAACATCTGTGAGGCATGGGGATGGCTGCAGGACAGAAGGACGCCATCAATTGCCCTTAGTGAAACTGAGACACTAATGGGGCCAAAATGGGTACCCACTTAGGGCTTGAAGGACAGGACTGAGGGTCAGCTGGGCATGGGAAGGACCTCCTGGCCAAAGCAGGCTAGGGCTCACTCTGGGATCCTGGGGCACCCTCCATTCTAGAATAAATTAATTCTAGGGATGGCAGGTGAGAGGACCATGAGATGATGGATTCTTGGACCACAGGATGATGTTCCAAGAAGAAGGATTGCTGGGAAAAGATGGGATCCACCTGATGAAGAGAGAGAAGGCTTTGCAGACAGGCTTGCTAACCTACTGAGGAAGGCTTTAAACTTGGTTAACCAGGGATGGAGACCAAAGCCCTGACATAAGTGGGGAAGTGGATGACCTGGAGGAACAGCAAGCAGGAGTGGGCAACAGGGAAGGTGTTCTCAATCTTCCTGAGAAATCAGGGCAATTAACTAGTTACTTTAGGTGCCTGTACATGAATGTACAGAATTTGGGAAACATGCAGAAAGAATTGGAAGTTCTTGTACAATCACGAAACTATAATGTGATTGGAATAACAGAGACTTGGTGGGAGCTTGCATGACAGGAGCACTGCCTTGGATGGGTATAAACTGTTCAGGAAGGACGGGAAAGGGAGAAGAGGAGGAGGAGTTGCATTTTATTTAAAAGAGCCATATGATTGCTCAGAGCTCCAGTATGAAATTCAGGATAGGCTTCTCAAAAGTCTCTGGGTTAGGGTCAGAAGAGAGAGCAACAAAGGCGATGTCATGGTGGGGGGTCTGCTATAGACCACCAGACCAGGAGGAAGTGGTGGATGAGGCTTTCTTCAAACAGCTAGTGGAAGTTTCCCAATCACAGGCCCCAGTTCTCATGAGGGACTTCAATCACATTGACATTTGCTGGGTAGGCAACACCGCAGTGCACAGGCAATCCAGGTAGTTTTTGGGGAGTGTTGGGGACAACTTCTTGGTCCAAGTGCTGGAGCAGCCAATTAGAGGAAATGGTCTTCTTGACCTGCTGCTCACAAACAGGGAAGAACTGGTGGAGAATGTACTATTAAATGGCAACTTGGGCAGCAGTGACCACAAGATGACAGAGTTCAGGATCCTGAGGAAAGGAAGGATGGAGAGCAGCAGAGTAAGGACTCTGAACTTCAGAAAAGCATACTTCAACTCTGTCAGAGAGCTCATGGGCAGGATTCCCTGGGAAACCAGTCTGAGGGGGAGAGGAGTCCAGGGGAGCTGGCTGTACTTGAAAGAAGCCTTACTGATAGTGCAAGAACAAACCATCCCGATGCACAGGAAGACTAGCAAGTATGGCAGAAGACCAGCTTGGCTTAGCAGGGAACTCTTCAGTAAACTAAATCACAAAAAGGAAGCTAATTAGAAGTGGAAATTTCATAGATTCATAGATGTTAGGGTCGGAAGGGACCTCAATAGATCATCGAGTCCGACCCCCTGCATAGGCAGGAAAGAGTGCTGGATCTAGATGACCCCAGCTAGATGCTTATCTAACCTCCTTTTGAAGACCCCCAGGGTAGGGGAGAGCACTACCTCCCTTTGGAGCCTGTTCCAGACCTTGGCCACTCTAATTGTGAAGAAGTTCTTCCTAATGTCCAATCTAAATCTGCTCTCTGCTAGCTTGTGGCCATTGTTTCTTGTAACCCCTGGGGGCGCCTTGGTGAATAAAAACTCACCAATTCGCTTCTGTGCCCCCGTGATGAACTTATAGGCAGCCCCAAGGTCGCCTCTCAACCTTCTCTTGCGGAGGCTGAAAAGGTCCAGTTTCTCTAGTCTCTCCTCGTAGGGCTTGGTCTGCAGGCCCTTAACCATACGAGTGGCCCTTCTCTGGACCCTCTCCAGGTTACCTGCATCCCTCTTGAAGTGCAGTGCCCAGAATTGCGCGCAGTACTCCAACTGCGGTCTGACCAGCGCCCGATAGAGAGGAAGTATCACCTCCTTGGATCTATTCGTCATGCATCTGCTGATGCACAATAAAGTGCCATTGGCTTTTCTGATGGCTTTGTCACACTGCCGGCTCATGTTCATCTTGGAGTCCACTAGGACTCCAAGATCCCTTTCCACTTCCGTGCCACCCAGCAGGTCATTCCCTAGGCTGTAGGTGTGCTGAACATTTTTCCTCCCTAGGTGCAGCACTTTGCATTTCTCCTTGTTGAATTGCATTCTGTTGTTTTCTGCCCACTTGTCCAACCTGTCCAGGTCTGCTTGCAGCTGTTCCCTGCCCTCCAGCGTGTCCACTTCTCCCCATAGCTTTGTGTCATCTGCAAACTTGGACAGAGTACATTTCACTCCCTCATCCAAGTCGCTGATGAAGACATTAAAGAGTATCGGTCCAAAGACCAAGCCCTGCGGGACCCCACTGCCCACACCCTTCCAGGTCGAAACTGACCCATCCACCACGACTCTCTGGGTGCGACCCTCCAGCCAATTCGCCACCCACTGGACTGTGTAGTCATCCAAGTCACAGCCTCTTATCTTGTTCACCAGTATGGGGTGGGATACCGTATTGAAGGCCTTCCTGAAGTTTAAGTATTTGGATGAACAACTAGGGAGGAGTATAAGAGTAGTGCTCGGGCATGCAGGGATGAAATCAGGAAGGCCAAAGAGCAATTGGAGTTGCAGCTACCAAGGGACATGAAGGGCAACAAGAAGGATTTCTACAAATATGTCAGTAATAAGAGGATCAGGGAAAGTGTGGATTCCTTACTGAATGGGGGAGGCAACATAGTGACAGAGGATTCAGAAAAGGCTGAAGTACTCAATGCCTCTTTCACCTCAGTCTTCACAGGCAAGGTCAGCTCCCAAACTAGTGCACCTGGCAGCACAGTTTGGGGAGGAGGTGAGCAGCCAACAGTGGTGACACAACAGCTTAAGGACAATTTAGAAAAGCTAGACATATACAAGTCCATGTGGCTGAATGGGATGTACCCAAGGGTGCTGAGGAAGTTGGCTGATGTGATGGCTGATGTGATTGCAGAGTTGCTGGCCATCATCTTTGAAAACTAATGGCAATCAGGAGAGGTCCCAGATGACTGGAAAAGGGCATACATAGTACCCATATTGAAGAAACGGAAAATGGTCTTAGTTCCCTAGATCCTCCTGTCAGCCTTACTTCAGTTCCTGGAAAAATCATGGATCAGATCCACAAGGAATCCATTTCTAAGCACTTTGAGTAGAAGAAGGTGATTAGGAACAGTCAGCATGGATTCACCAAGGACAAGTCATGCCTGACCAACCTGATTGCCTTCTATTATGAGACATCTGGCTCTGTGGATATGGGGAGACTGGTGGATGTGGTGTACCTGGATTTTAGCAAGGCTTTTGATAGTCTCCCACAACATTCTCCATCCATACAGTATGGGCTGAATGAATGGGCTGTAAGGTGGATAGAAAACTGGCTAGATCATTGGGTTTGGAGGGTAGTAATCAATAGCCTGATGTCCAGTTGGCAGCTGGTATCAAGTGGAGTGCCCCAGGAGTCCTGGGGCTACTTTTGTTTAATATCTTCATCAACAACCTGGAAGATGGCATAGAGCGCACCCTCAGCAAGTCTGCAGATGACACTACCCTGTGAGGAGTAGTACATATACTGGAGGGTAGGGCTGGGATTCAGAGAGATCCAGAGAAATTGGAGTATTGGGCAAAAAGAAATCTCATGAGGTTCAACAAGGACAAGTGCAAAGTCCTGCACTTAGGGCAGAGCAGTCTCATGCACTAGTACAGGCTGGGGGCTGATGAGCTGGGCAGCAGCTCTGCAAAAAAGGACCTGGGGGTTATAGTGGACAATAAGCTGAATATGAACTAACAGTGTGCCCTTGTTGCCAAAAAGGCTAATGGCATACTGGGCTGCATTTGTAGGAGTGTTGCCAGCAGGTCAAGGGAAGTGATTATTTCCCTCTATTTAGCATTGCTGAGGCCACATCTGGAGTACTCTGTTCAGTTTTGGGCCCCCTCTCCAGAAAGGATGTGGACAAACTGGAGAGCGTCCAATGGAGGGCAACAAAAATGGTTCAGGTCTGGGATACATGGCTTATGAGGAGAGGCTGCAGGAACTGGTCTCCTTTAGTCTGGAGAGGAGGAGACTGAGAGGGGATTTAATAGGGAGGTTCAAAGAGGATGGAGCTATACTGTTCTCAGTGGTGGCAGATGACAGAAGAAGGAGCAATGGTCTCAAATTGCAGCAAGGGAAGTTTAGTTTAAATATTAGGAAGAATTTTCTCACTAGGAGGGTAGTAAAACACTGAAACAGGTTACCCAGAGAGGTGGTGGAAGCTCCATCCTTGGAGGTTTTTAAGGTGCAGCTACATAAAGCCTTGGCTGAGATGCTCTTGTTGGGAGTAGTCCTGCTTTGAGCAGGGGGTTGGACTAGATGGCCTCCTGAGGTCCCTTCCAGTCCTAATTTTTTATGATTCTATGATTGATTCTATGAGAAGGGAGTCTACCCAAAGGAGCTGGAGTGAGGCAGAAGGGAGTCTTGGCCATCTCTGGGGCCTGGTCCTGATAGAAACCTCAGCCTTCTGAGTCCAAAGCTTATGCCCTAAGCAGGGGTGGATTAACACATGGGGCCAGGGCCCAAGGGCCCCTGCCAATCAGGGGCACCCTGGGGCACCAGGGGCAGCACTGGCCACAGGTATCTGGGACAGGGCATGCGTACCTCCTCCCCTCCAGCTGGCCAGGGCCAGGCCAGGAACCCCATGGGTGGGCTCACTCCTGCTCCCTGACATCTATGGGAGGCCACCGGCACCAGCGCCACTGGGACAGGACGGAACAGCCCCATTCTGCCCTGCCCTGCCTGGCCAGCAGAGGGGCAGGTGGGCAGCCATGGGCAGAGCTCATGTCCTCCCATCACCAAGCCAGCCCCAGCCCGTACCACAGCACTGGGGGACTGCAGCTCCGGCTGCGCAACACCTGCCTGGTGGGGGGGGCTTCTAATTTTTTGTTTGTCCAGGGCCCCAATAAATCTTAATCCACCACTGGCCCTAAGCTTCACTACTAGACAAGCCTGTGTCCCCAACCCTCCACTTCTGGCCCAAGGCAAGGGAATGAAACTGTTTGACTGACATAACACTGGACTGACAAAACATTCTTTACTAATGGATTGACACAGTCTTTATTTTCACCAAACTTTGTGAGGGTTGGTTTAGGTATGGTTGTCATTTTTACCTACACTACCATCTCTGTTCACTAGTTAATTCTATTTTCTGTTGTAATTTGATAAAATCCCATTGGTTGTGTTCACTAGGAACTTTTTAAAACCTTTCCACCATTATAAACACCAATTGAATACCAGTGGTATTAGTAACACTGGGAGCCCTATTGGTTGCCAGGGTGCAGACTTCACATACCCACCATGGACTTCCTTCCATGTAAGCAGCAGGCCTTCAAGAAGACAGGACTGGGTAGACCTCACTGATGTCTTGCCTACCCAAGTCTGCTGATGTGTGCCAGAGCCCTAATTTAACCTGTGAGCCTGCTCCAACCTTGTTCCCAGTGCAAGTTCTTAAGTCCTCTGCATCCAGTGAGCCTCAGAGCAGCACTAGGGATGAGTCTGGAGAAGCGTCACGGGTGAATTTCTAGGTCTGGGATGTGTCAAAGAATCAGGTAGGTGGGGCATGCTTAGTTTGGTAATCCCCACTGATGTGGTTAGACAAACTCCATATTTAACTGAACTTGATCTGCACCCAGGGTGAGGAGGAGCTCATCTCCATTAACTTTCCAATATTAAGAGAAAAATGCATCAAAAAGCAGGTTTTTAAAGGCAATTTCAGCTGTTAGTTTCAAGCATACATGAAATTGAGGACATGTCAATTTGCAAGTTACTTTGGCACAAATAACATGATATGCCTGGATTCCCAGGACCATAGACAATTGCACTTGATGGTAATAGTATTGCAAACTTAAAATTGCCTGTATTTACATAAATGCCATATGAGCACAATAATAACTGGTATGTTATCTGAGGAGCTGAACATACCAACAAAGGAAACAACATTTCTTTTAAATGTTACGTCAGTTGACCTGGTTGTTTTTAATTTCTTGAGAATCACCCCAAGCCAAGTGGCTATTATAGACAAAGCTGATTGTCTGACAATTTCTTCTCTAAGTTCCTGATTACAGCTTTAAAACTCTGTCAGTTTTTAACAGTTGGGCTGAAATTTTCCATTGCAGTTTCATTCAAAACTGAAAACACCAGTTGAGAAAAGTATAGTGTTTCTGTCCAAGCTAAAACATTCTGGAAAACTGCTTTTGAAAATCTCTTGCACCCTCACAATTAGCAGCAGGAACTTGAAATTTGTGATGGAGTTGGCTTTTGTGTCAGGGAAGGGGCTTTTTGACATCCCATGGCATGAAATCTGACCACATCTGATAAGTCTTACAAAAAGCATGGTGCATACATGCTCAATAGATTTTAAAAGATTAATTGTTTGGGAGTTCCTTCCACACTAAGCATGCTCCAGCTTGGGACTGAGCAGGACCTTCCTTGCAACTGCAGCTGTAGGCTGCTGCAGGCCCTGTCAGGTCTGGGTAGAAGAAACTGAGCAATGAGCAGGGACCCTGTATATCTTGGGTCCAGGCAGGTGGAGAAAGAAGATGCCCGATTTGAAGGTAAGGGAGACAAAAGCTACACCTAAAGGGAAGGTGAGATAATAGATTTGGTAAGAAGCCTGGTGTTGGTGACTGGGAATAATAGAAAGAGGGGAATGGGACTGGGAGGTGGACTGGGAGTGCTGAAAGTGACTGGATAAGGAGACTAAGACTGTGAGCTAAAGGTGGAAAATGGAGCCAAGGGAAAGCTAGGGCTGGCTAAACAAGGACAATGGAACTGGGAACTGGGAGGGCCTGACTAGGACAGCTGGCAAGGGCACTGGGAGCCATGGAAGTGGGTGGGACTGACTGACTAAGCAAGGAGACTGATGGTAGGAAATGGAGAAGTAAAGGAAAACAGGGAGCCAATAGATAAGGGGAGATCAATGTCAAGTGAGGAGCTGAGGTGTAGATGAGTACTGAGCAGGCAAGGAGGCTAAGACAAGGTTCATATGATCCTTGCATGTATAAAAAGAACAGCGAATAGAAATATGAATGTGATTTTTACCTCTATATGCAGCAGTCACGAGGCAGATACCGGAGTATTAGAACGTGTGTGCTTTTAACATGTTCAAAAAGATGTTGGAAAACTGGAGAAACTGCAGAAAAGAGCCACTAAAAGGACTGAAGGACTGGAGAAAATGCTTTACAATGAAACACTTAAAGAACACAATCTACTTTAACTACCAAGGAAGAAGACTGAGGGGTGACTCAATTACACTGTATAAACTTTCATCAGAGGGAGAAAGAAGGGCTACCAAGAGTTCTTCACTCTAGATACAACAAGAACCAGTGGCTGGAAGCTGGAACCAGTTTAAATTCAAATTAGAAGTAGGGAATATATTTTACTAGTGAGAGGGATTAAGCATAGCAACAAACCATGAAGAGAAATGATGGATCCCCCAACTCTTGCTGTTTCCAAATCAAGACTACGTTCTGGAAGATATACTTTAGAGAAAACAGTTGTATAGTTTAGTCAGACACAAGTTATTGGGCTCAGTTCAGGGTCAGATAAGTGAAATGTAATGGTCTATGTTATATGGGAGAGAAGTCTGAATAATCTAATGGCTCCTTTCGGCACTGAACTCTATGAGGCATAGAAGCTGCAACTGTCTGGAATGAGGAAAGTAGGGCTGGAGTGTGGAACTGGATCGGGAAGAGACAGGACTAGGAAGTGGACAAGCTGGAGGCAACAATGAAGGAGGGTTTCATGATTGAAGACAATGGGTAGACGAATCTATGCTCACCAGGTCATACTCCTATTCCCCTACAGAATTTCCACATGAGACCGAAGTCTCACAATTGTCTTGCTTGTAAGTAGCTTTAAAACCCACTAAGTGGTCCATTCCCCTCCGCTGCTCATCAGAGGCGGCCACTAATTGCATATTGCTCATTTTCTGGATAATCTTGAGACCCTGGGTGCTGATTTGTGGAATGTTGGACACTCCCAACTGAAGTCAATGGAAGCTGTGCTTAGACATATGGGGCATGTCCACATGTGCTATTAGCATGGAGCAATAAACTCTGCCCCCTGTACTGAAGCACCCTCATGCCCCGGCCAGCCGAGGCAGAGTCTACACATGCAGTGCTGCAGAGTAAAACACTGCAATGGGGTAGCACTTGTATTTAGAAGTACTATCCTGCTGCAGAATTTATTAGTTTACTCCAGCCTAATAGCCCTGAATGTGTAGACGCTGAGATGTTTACTGCAAAGCTAATTAGGCAACTGTGCAGTAAATGCCCATGCAGTGTTATACTGGGTGCATCTACACTTGCAATTAATGCAATGCAATAAACTCCGCAGCTGTTTGAGTCAAAGGAAATGGCTCCTAGACACAGCATCTACATGTTCACCCAGGACAGAAGCAATTTGAGCCAGGGTGGAGCAGGCCTTTGACTGGATAGGCTGCCTGGGCACAATTTACACCCGTGGCCAGCATCCACACGTGCGTTTCAGTGCAGTAAATTACTCTGTCATAAGATAGTGCTGTCTCCAATAGTACTATTGTATGGTGGAGTTTATTTAAGGCACCCTGATAATAGCACATGTGTAGCTGGTGATGCTTTAATGCAGAGCTAATTAGTCTACTCCACAGTACAACATACATGTAGATGTACCCTCTAGGTGCATCTATACATGCAATTAGCATGTAGAAATAAACTCTGGTGCAGTTCACACTGGAGTTTATTGCTCCCAGGAGCAGCATTGACACATGCACCCAGGACCACAACACGTTGAACCTGGTTGGAGCAGCCCCAGCTGATGGGGTCTGAGGTTCAACCTGCCAGCCCAGGGCTGCTCTGCCCCAACAACATGCTGCAGAGGTGCTGGCTGGGGCACAAGAGTGCTACAGTGCAGATCTAGCTAGCAGACAGCCCCTGCACTGTAGCACCCTTATGCCCCAGCCAGTCCCAGTCACCATTTACATATGCATTTCAGCTCACATAACTATTCTGCTGTTGGACAGTCGTTGTCCTAGACAGTGCTATCCTATAATGGAGATAATTAATTTACCATGCCTTAATATGGGAACACATGTAGATGGTGATGCTTAACTGCAAAGATAATTAGTTAGCTCTGCAGTAAAGTGTACATGTCTAAGTACTGTCTCTCCAAGTGGGCTCCTCAAATTCTTGAATAATTTTGATTTAACCGCTATGTGCCTTCTTTCCCCTTTTCTAAAACACTTCTTAGTACTGAGGTGGTATGAAAATAGATGTATTCATATTTGTGAAGCAGTTAGGACAGCAGTGAGCACAACTGAAATGTTTAGGAGTAAAGTAATAACTTTGTCTTCAGAGTAAAATAATGTGTAGTAAATAAGGCCTTGGGTAACACTAAGCAATAAAGAGTGAATGAAATTGCACTGCATGAGTATCATCTATCCCATTCACTGAAGAGACAGGAGTCATGTGATCATACAGCATTATAATCATATGGTATCAAAAGGCAGTGTTTCTGAAAATATGCAGAAGTAAAAGGAAGACCAAGGAAAGGTAGGTTCCTTACTGAATGTAAAAGGCAATTTAGTTACAGATGATGCAGAGAAGGTTGAAATATTTAATGCCTTTTTACTTCAGTCTTCACAAAGTCAGCTACCAGATAATGAGTGCATTTAGTGACAAAGATAGGAAAGGAGACAAACAGCTTAGAGTAGCAAAAGAACTAGATTAGAGATTACTTAGAGAAGCCAGATGCTTTCAGTTCAATGGGGCTGGATGAGATGCACACTAGTGTACTGAAAGAATTAGCTGAGGTAGTTTTGAAGCCATTAGCTATCTTCTTTGAGAACTCATGAAGGTTGGGTGAGGTCCCAAATGACTGGAAAAGTGCAAATACAGTGCCCATCTTTGAGCAGAGGAAGAAGGAGAATATGGGGAATTACAGACCTGTCAGTCTGACCTCAATATGTGGAAAGATCGTGGAACAGGTCAAGGTATCTATTTCTAAGCACCTAGAGAAGAACAAGGTGTTCAGGAACAGCCAGCATGGATTCACCAAGAGTAAGTCATGCCTAATTAACTTGATTTCCTTCTATGATAAGGTGACAGCTTTTGTGGATAGGGGGAGAGCAGTGCATGTGATATACCTTGACTTTAGAATGGCTTTTAACACTTCTCACAAAACTTTCTCATAAAAAAGCCAAGGAAATACAGTCTGACAGAAAGATGAAAGTACTGTAAGGTGGATACATAATTGATTGGATCTTTGTACTCAATGGGTCAATGTCTAGTTGGGAGGAGGTATCAAGCAGGGTTCCCCAGTATCTCTCCTAGGTACAGTATAGTTTCATATTTTCATTATTGATTTGGGGAATGGAATTGAGTGTACATCTAGGAAATCTGCATGACACAAAGTTGAGTGGAGCTGGAGACACTATGAATGGTGGGGCTAAGATTCAGAATGAGCTTGATAAACTGGGGAAATGGTCCCAAATCAACTGGGTGAAATTCAAGGAGGACAAGTACAAAGTCTTGCACTTAGGACCGAACAATTGCATGTACAATAACAGACTGGAGAATGCTTGGCTAGGCTGCAGTACTGCAGAGAAGGACCTGGGAGTTACCGTGGATCGTAAGTATACTGGGTTATATGGGGAAATTATCCTTATGCTCTATTTGGCTCTTGTAAGGCCTTACTTGTAGTACTGTATCTATTTTGGGTGTTGCACTTCAAGGAAAATGTAAACAGATTGGAAAAAGTCCACCAGACAGCAAGAAAAACAATTAGAGGCTGGGGAAGCATGGATTACAAGGAAAGAGAATTATTTAGTGTGGAGAAGGGAAGATTGAAGGTGGTAATACACTGGAACAAGCTACCTAGAGAGTCTGTGGAATTTCCATCCTTGGACATTTTCAAAAGTAGGTTAAACGAACACTTTATTGACCCCAAATGTAGTCAGGAATGATCCTGCCTTGAGCAGATGGCTGAACTAGGTAGCTTTGTACAGTCCCTTCCAGCACTACTTTTCAATGATTGTATAATGCATATGTTCAAGGGTCTGAATTAGAGGTTGTACAGGGAACATTAATTCTGGTATTTTCTTAAAGTTGACCTTGCAACTTTAATAATGTTTTAAACATTGTGTTTTTTGTGTATGTCGTCATGTATGTGTCTGTAAAGTTCAACAAAGTCTGATGCATGAAGCTGGATGCTAATTGTCTTTGCCACTAGATAATTGCACTGAGACCATTGCATAAATGTATATAAAATCATAAATATTTAGTTGGAACAAGAAATTAGTGCTTAATGTGCCATATAGCTCCTTACCGAATACTTTCAATTGCAGTTTTCTGTTGCTCAGCAGTAAACATTTAGCATTCCTGCAATGTGCCTATTTCTTTAAAAAAGGAGTGTTTTTATTTTAATACAAAGTTTAGTTTTATAATGTAGCAGCTGAGCTCTGACCAGAAACATTTACATGTAAAAATTCAGCATTTTTTTAACTAAGTATTTTCCAAACAGGCAGGTGTTAAAATTGCCTATGCCCCTACTCAAAAACTACCACCTCCCACACACCCCATCAGAGTGAAATTCAGGTGAACAGATTGTAAATGATTGCAGGTGGATACTTTCCAGAGCATGCAAAAACAAGAATTCCTGTAAGAGACACCTCTTCACAAAGCTGAAAATCTTCCCCAGGATCTCGATGTTTAATTATTAAGTATCTGATACTTTTGAACACGCGAAACCTTTTGAAGGCATGTAGAAGTAAAGTGAGATAATGGTAATCTTAGAAATGGTTAAATTATATGCTAAAGCTTTCTGAGACCATGTAGACCACCACTAGATTGGAAAAGTACCGTCTGTAAGGTCTCCACAAGCTATCCGTTTCTGAGCTCAAGGAGTGTGTGGTCTTCTTAAAAATGTGATGGTATTTATGATATCATTTGGTCCATCATTTTAGGATTCATGGCATTTAGTAGCTTTCCTAGGAAACTGGCACTGTAACTCATAGAAGTATCTCCCATAAACTGTGCAAGGATTAGATTCTGTTCTTGGTTCAATGAGACTAAATCCAGACTAACACTATTAACTTTAGCAATATTAAGCTAGATTTACTCTGGGGTAACTGAGATTAAAATATAGTCCTTGTAATTTCCATAAATTGAATATTTCAGTCTGAGTCATTCAAACTTCATGCTTTGTTGATTTCATGGAGTCTGTAGGTACCATTGGGAAAAACATTCTTGGAAATTACAATGTCTAGATGGTGTAAATTCTGTAAGACTATTTGTTCCAGTTCACCAAAAGTACAAGCTCCACTGTTGGCATTGATACAGGGTGGTTAGTTTTGTCTTCCTAATATTTAGGATTTAAGTATCTCCAGACTTTTCTGGCAAAGCTTTTAGTGCCTGTAAATGCCATAACACTGATAGCCTGTGTTTGAAGGCACTCCTAATAAAGGTGAAGGACCTTCAGATTGAATATGGAGAGTTGTGTGTAGCTTCTAACCTGTTAAAAGAAGAAGGTAGACTAGGCTCCTTTGCTTCAAGTGGAATGGAGGAAGATATAGCAGATGGACTGTATAAGGGAAATAATATGTAATATATAGTCAACCCCTGACTCTAGTAAGAAGTTAGAACATGAAACAACCAAACTTCTGATCTGTGCAGGGAGGCCTACAGGTATGATTTAGGTGTGTCCAGTCTGCCAAAGACAAGTGAAGTGGAGTCTGGTGTGGCTTGGTTTGTGAATTATAACTGGGGTGACTTGACTAGTACCTCAATCTCATAGACAGTTTTGAAATCCTCACTCCTGAAGTCTATTTTGGAAAGGAATATGAGAATCTGTACAAATGTGACCTAAGCAGGTCTGTTATTGCCTGTCTAATGGGATTACTGCATGGCAGTGCATTTGAACATGCCACACTGCTTTGTGCGAGCTGCTTCCTGAACTAAAAGCAGTGTATCTGTGTTTGTGTAGTGCTGAGGGTAAGAAAGTTCAGTCAGTTAGCTTTCTTGTTGGTCAGTGTTTCCCAAACTTTTGCTAGTTTTTTTCTGGATTAAAATTGGTAGTGTGCTTCAGTCTTACACCCACTAAAAGGGTACTCATGTATGTGTGTAAGACTTATGCAGTGGTGCCCAGCATTTTGGCCCTGTGGGCTGGATGAAGAGAACCATATTAATCTTCAGGCTGGATCTGGTCAGTGACCCTGATTCTGCTCTGCACGGTTGGAGCAGTCAGGGCCCAATCCCTCTGCGACGTATGGGCATGGCAGAGGCTCAATCCATCTAAACAGAGCTTGGAAATTTGGAGGCGAGTGAACAGCGGTAGGATTAATTGTCATCACTCCCCCAACACCAGTTTCCAGACCGATGGAGACCCCCCCGTGGGCCAGATGACATTGCTCCACAGGGCAGATCAGATACTGATAATGAATAATTTTTTATGGTACACTTCTGTTGTGTGCCATGGCACACCCTTTGGGAATCACTGTTGTAGACAGCTAATTAGGCTGCCTAAAGTACTATGTAAACTTGGTGATAATGCTTCTTGGTTAGTAGGGAGCCAGTGTGAAGTATCAATACTGTGTTTGAAGGTGCTGCTTCTTGGAACAGTAAGTGTACAGTGCAGACATGGTGTGGGACATCCAAATTCAGATCTAGGTATCTGAATTCTGCAAATGACTCCTATCCAAATGAAAGCCTTGGATCTGAACACCCTCCAACTTCGCTTAAGAATGCTGCAACTTGAGCCCACGTGTATTTATTTACATATTTAGATCTACCTTACTCAATTATTTTGGTTTCTAAATAAAAATTCCATTTTATTTTGAAGCTGTCCTAGCTAAAATATAGGCTTGTCATAACAATCTTAAAAGCTCCAAGATGAAATCTTAGATAAGAATCTGACCACAACTCCCTTTTTTAAGTATTTAAGCGTAAGAAAGTAAATTAATAGTGCTTCTGTCTTGCTAACAACTGTCAAAAGGATGAAAAATAAACCATTTTGAATGTAGGCAGTCAATCACTCTTTTTAGCATGTGTGAAATTCATAAAGACATTTATACTGAATGTTAATGGGTTTTATGGAAAGGTAACTGGTCGTTTTGTACAATAGATGCTGGTCCTTTACATAGCAGTTCCTGGAGCTTTAAGAGGTGCTCTGAGCATGTGCAATTTGTAGGAAAAGATGAGTTTGCATTTTGGCTGTTTCTGTGAATGAATATTTGGTAACCTACACTCAGAGATGTAGCTGGCTCACCAGGAAAATACGCATTAGCCTGTCTTAACGTGCATTAGCTAAAGAGCACAGTTTTTAAGTGACAATGCACATTAGGCTATTTTAATGTGCGTTAACTAAATAGCATGGTTATTTTAGTGACACTTTAATGTGCAGTAAAATAGGCTAATGTGCATTAAAGTACACGTGTAGATGTGCCTAGTTAGTTTTTCTGTGGATACCTTTGTGAATAAACAATCCTTTAATCAGGTTATCAATGACCTGAATCCCCCACCATATACTAATCACACCCCTCTTCAGGTAAATTACTGAGGTTGTGATCTTGAAAATGCTTATACCCATGTGTATAATTTCACTACACTGATTTCATCAGCACTCCTCATGGTATAGAAAGTACAAGTGCATTACTGTTTGCAGGTCTGGAGTCTTAATTTCTCTGTGTGGCAGTGCACTTTTGGGTGCCTGCCAGTTTAAGGGCAGAGTCAAGCAGCCAGCAGGTGCCTGGTGGTGGCAGCCATTTTGAGAACAAGGGATATAAAGGCTGCAGTTTGCTGCTGCCAGACCAGGCGGAAACATTGCCTGGCTGAGCTGTAGCAGGAACATCAGAAGGTAAGAGCAGGAGGCTCTTGGTCCTGGACATGATCTAAAACTGCACCCTGCTGGGGATGGGTGCCCTTGTGGGGCTCCTAGTGGCATGGGAGCCCCCAGGAAATGCCAAGCCAGTTACCACCCCAGTGAAAGGTGGGTCAGAGCGCCTTAAACCCTAGCCCCTGGAATTTGGTAGGCATGTGGGCCAGGCATGGCTATGGCCACCTGAGCCCACAGGGGAGGAAGACCCCAGAGGCCCCTGGTTGAGGATAGTTGTGTGGCCCTGGAGAGAGAGGGCAGTTGTGAAGGCCCTGAGAGGGCAGGGATGTAGGTGGCCCTGCACAGAGTAGGGTTGAATGGGAGCAGGCCTGAAGGGCTGTGCATGACCGGGGCTGGGTAAGGCTGAACTGGGAGTAAGCCTGAAGGGCAGTGCAAGGGCCAGCCCTGTGAGTATTTGAGTGTGAGGATGATGAGAAGACCCCAGGGTGGGGCATGGTATAGAGGCCCTAGAGTGGGCATAGTAGGAACCCCATGTGTGGGGAAGAGACCAAGGTACGTTCATGGGTGCCTGAGACCATAGTTTGGGCCAGAGGTTGAGTTGGGGGGGCTCAGCCAGAGAGTTAGGGGTGAGTCCTGACCCCAGTAAGTCCTCCACTGCAAGGAGGCCAAGTGTGGGTTGAAAGAAAGATCTGAAGGTTGAGCACAATGACCTGCTGCTCCAGGGAAGGAGTGAGAGTCCCTGTGAGACTCTGGAGTACCAGTCATGGTGTGGGTTATGAACATTATGTGGACGCCATCTGCGAGGCATGGGCTGTGGTGTAGGAGAGGTTTTGGAGCTGCAGATAGTGCCCCCTGGCATTGGGGCAGGAAATGGGCAGCCTCCCACCTGGATAATATCTTAATCATTTTCCATCAAGGTGTGGCAGGAGAGAGAGGCAGGAAGTTGGCCCAGAAACAGGTGGTGGGCCAGCTTCTAACCAGCCCCAGGAAGGCCCCCTGTTACAATCTGTTTCAGTTTTCCATTTGTAAAAAGAGGATAGTGTTTCCCAAATCATGAGCCTATGGCTTGGGACTAATGTCATGTATATATCGTATTATATATAAGTAGGTGTTGGAGACCAAGTGGCTAAGCAGCAGCTCTGCAGAAAAGGATCTAGGGAAGGGGCGGGCAAAATATGGCCCATGGGCCATATCTGGCTTGCCAATTGATTCTATTCAGCCTGTGGGTGGGTGGCACAGGCAGTGGCTCCAGCTTCAGTTCTAGTCTCTGCTGGCACGTCAAGGGGCGCTGGGTGGAAGCAGTCCTACCCACCTGCTTATCTGGCATCACTTGACAGACCCTGGGTGAGCTGTGCTCTGGCCCCAGCAGCTCTGGCTCCAGCATCTGCTGGCACCATGAGGGACACTGGGTGGAAGCAGCCATGACTGCCCAGCTCTGCATGGCAGGCACTGGGTGAGCTGCATTCAGGCATTGCGGCCCCTGCTTGGGTTGAACTGGCAGCATCCTGGCTGCCTGTGACTTGAAACAGGTGGGAGCCACCCTGGGTGCTAAAACCATATGGCAGGTGCTCTGCACCTGTGCCTGGAGTCAGCAGAGCTTCCCCAACATATCTTGGCAGGTGAAGCCCCAGTCCCAGCCTTGGCCCATGTCTCATGTCACAACTGCCCTCTCTCTCCTGCCTTGCCCCATGCAGTGTCGTGAGCTGGCCTAGCCACCTCCCACTTCCTAGCTGCAGCCAGTGTGGCTTCCATCCCATCTACCCAGGTGAAGCTGCCCCCAGCACTCTGAGGCTGGGGCTGAGTCTCTTCCTGGGGGTAGGGGGACCCATGGGCTGCAGGTGGCTCTGGTGTGGAGCTGGGGCAGGCTGAAGTGGGCTGATGGGCTTCCCTAGGTTTGGTGGGGGCAAGTGTGGATGGGAAGGGGTGGGGAACATGTGGGTTTGGGGTGCAGGCTGAAGCAAGATTTCCTTTGTGGGGTGGTTGGATCATCGTAGGGCTCTGTTGGGAGTGGGGACATCCTTCCTTGGCCAACTTTCCTACTGGCTGGTTTTGGTTCCCTTTGCAGACAGACTTATTTTGAGCTATTATGTAATTGCCTGTATATGCACTAATCAGAAACATAAATCAGGACAAAAATATTTTTTTGAAATAAAATTAAAATATTTACTATTAGATGTTTGATTCTTAGCTTGTGATTTTTTTTTATTATCTATAATTGTTAAAATGATATCTTCACCATTAATTTTGTGTGCAGCTCTCAGCAGCTCACCAAAACTCACTAAGTGGTCCTGCAGTCAAAATAATTGCCAACTCTTAACCTAGGGGTTATGGTAGACAATAAACTGAATATAAGCCAACAGTGTGTCCTTGTTACAAAGAAAGCTAATGGCATATTGGGCTGCACTAGTACGAGTGCTGCCAGCAGATTGAGGTAAGTGATTCTTTCTGTCTATTTGGCACTGGAAAGGCCACATCTGGAGTACTGTGTCCAGTTTTGGGGCCCCCACTAAAGAAAGGATGTGGACAAATTGGAAAAGTCCAGCAGAGGGCAATGAAAATTGTTAGGGGGCTGGGACACATGACTTATGAGGAGAGGCTGAGGGAACTGGGCTTATTTAATCTGGAGATGAGAAGACTGAGGGGGTATTTAATAGCAGCTTTCAACTACCTGAAGGTTGGTTCCAAAGAGGATGGAGCTAGACTGTTCCCAGTGGTGGCAGACGACAGAACAAGGAACAATGGTGTCAAGTTGCATCAAGAGAAGTTTAGGTTAGATGTTAGGGAGAATTTTCTCACTAGGAAGGTAGCAAAGCATGGGAACAGGTTACCCAGAGAGGTGGTGCAAACTCAATCCCTGGAGGTTGCTAAGACCCAGGTAGATGTGCTCCGTGGCATGGTGGGGAACTCAGAAGCTGCCAGGTGCTGGATTGCGGAGAAAATCCAGCCTGGAGGAGATCCAAGGGAAGCCTGGGAAAACCCCACACAAATGGGATGTGACAAAGAAACAGTGGGCGGAGAGGCCTGTTGATTGGTTGTCCAGTGTCCAGAAGGAGAATTAAAGGTAGCCGTCACCGAACAGAAAGGGGAAGCGAGAAGGAGCAGAGGCTTCCAGCTGCAATGCTCGCAGATGTGGGTGAGAGGGGCAGATGGCCCCAGCATTTTCTGTTATTGTATATTTCTGTTATACAGGTGGATGTGGCCTGGGCACCCACCCCTGATGTGCCCACATGCAGCAAACAGTTGGAGTGGAGTCCCTCAGTAATCTCATCTAGCTATTGGCTGCAGCTCTGTATTCCCCCAGATACTTTGTAAACCCTCACTTTTGCAGAGGGTTAAGGAGCCTAGCCCTGCAAAGTATCTGGATTCCACTGTATCTACCCACAGATACCAGTCTGTTAAGAAATTATGACAGCATTTGTGATAGATGCTACATTGATACTGCTGGAAAGTGAAGCAAGCACTCTATATTTGTACTCAAAGAATATTCAGCACTGGCTGCTGCAGGATAAGCATGCCCTGTGGAGTTTTTCCACTTGTGAGACTGGTTTTACACACTACTGAAACTCAGTGGATTTCATTTGATGTATGCACACATAAGGGAAAGGAGCCTTAATCCCAGAATGTTTCTCCCCTCTTGAAGAAGAAATCACCTCAGAACATTTCTCATTCATAAATATAGTCTTGATCTCTGCCATTTCAGCTGATACTCTCCAGAATGAACTACCCAATTAATGCCAGTTTTCATGGTACTTTGTGAGATACATATCTCCTCACTGGGAATTGATATGAGACCTCATTTCATTTTCTGTAGTCCAACATGGGACATTCACTTGCCTTTGATATTTCCTAGTCTTCATTCTAAACTTGTATATTAAAAAAGATGTAACATTGTCATCTAGGTTATTCCTTTTAAGAATGTTACAGCTAAAGAACTGGAACAATGATCCCTCTTGTCTCCAAACAATAGTATATTTTTCATGCAAGTGGCTTCTAATGCATTGTAAAGGTAAAATTAGTGAAATAATTGGTAAAAATCATATTTTTACCTTTTACCTAATTATTAGTAGGTCAAAATATTAACTAAATTATTCAATACCTTTTGCAGTGTATTTTTCAAATGTATTAGTAGACTGTGCTTGTTATTCACCTTATTCTAATTCTGCAACACTAATCGTAGAAGTCCATGAAACAAACCATACAATTTCTAATGAGAGGGACATGTTCTGAACACATTATCCAAATCTTGACACTGAATTTTCCTTTCAGGGTTTGAAAGGGCATGGGGCATTTTTTATAAGTAATTTCAAAATAGAAATGATGAATCTCAAGATGGCTATAGGGCTAAAACTGGCATCATGATTCATGTCCAGCCTGAGGCCATAAGTAAAATAAGTAGCATGGTCTCAACTCAGTTCCCGGCAGACATTAGTTTGGAGAATGAAAATCATCCCACAGAAAGATAGTCTCTGCAGAGGAAATGGCCAGGGCTGAGCAAGCGTGAAGACTGAATCATCCGCAGAGGTGATGGTTAAACCAGTTCAAACAAGAAGGTCATCTGTAAGGCAAACTTGCATTATGCAACTGCCTGCAGCCTGTTAAAGCAGTAAACAAATAAGGGTGTTCAGTTTCTAGTCCCTCACCTTTCAGGAGCCTAATTGTTTCCTTAAATAATTTACATACTTTATACCATGTAACTTGCTACTTATTTTCATTTTCATTCTTGCTCTCTCTTTCTCCAAGTCCATCCACGTGTTTGCTAATTTTTCCCATTTCACTTCACTCAAGTATCACCCTCATCATATTGTAACTTATACTAATCGTACATATTGGTAACAAAGGTACAATATTGTAAGGTTGACTAACACAAATCCATGTATTTCAGTATGGCTTTGGTTTGGCTTTAGACTACTGTATGTGTGGGTTTTTTTCTTCTTTATGCAGATATATATGTCACTATTAGAGTCACAGGAAAGTAGGGCTGGAAGAGATCTCACAAGGTCATCTAGTCCATCCCTCTGCTCAGGGCAGGATCGTCCCTGACTAAGCCATCCCAGCCAAATGTCTGTCCAACTTGCTCTTGAACATTTCCAGGGATGGAGATTCTACAACCTTTCCTGTTCCAATGCTTGACCACCCTCATAGTCAGAAAGTTTCTCCTCATTTCTCCTGCAGCTTGAGGCCCTTGCTCCTCCTTCTGTCCCCTATGGCCACAGAGAAAAGCCCATCTCCATCTCTATAATTACCCTGCAGGGATTTGAAATCTATTATCAAATCCTCCCTCAGTCTTCTTTTCTCCAGACTAAACAATCTAGTTCTTTCAGGCTTTCCTTGTAAGTATTGCTTCTCAGGCCCCTAAACATTTTTGTCACTTTGTGCTTCTCTCTTTCCAAGCTGTCCACATCCTTTATGAGGTGTGTGACCTAAAACTGGACACAGTACTCCAGGTGAGGCCTCACCTGTGCTGAACAGAGTGGAAGAATCACTTTCCTTGGTTTGCAAGTGGCATGCCTGTTAAAACAACCAATTATGCTGTTGGCTTTTTTTTGCAACAAGAGTACAAGCTGGCTCACATTCAGCTTATGGTCTACTGTAATCCCCAAGTCCTTATTTACTGTACTGCAGCCTAGCCAATCATACCCCAGTCTGTTCAGAGAATGCAGCCTTTGTTCTACTAAAGCCCGATCCTTTGAAGGACTAATTTCTCTTGGTGAGCGCTGAGTGCCCTCCGCTTCTACTGAAGTCACAATTCTTAACTTGCACCAGGTCTCACAGCCGATACTGTTTTGCATGTTGTCTCCTACTGTGAAAACTCATAACTAAGGGAGCTGTAACTTTTGAGAGCAGTTTAACTTTAAACAAAAAAACAAAAACAAAAAAACCTAAAAAGAAAACCTCTTTTACTTTTCAAAGTAGCTCTAGATGTCCATTATGCTGTATCATCCAACTCATGTCTACCTGTGATTCCCCATGACTCTCTATGGGAGTACTAGTCCGTTTTCACTACAGCAGGAATACAGCATTCACTCCCATCTGGAGCTTTTAGCCACAAATATTACATTAAACCTTTACGTTAATTCCAAGTACCCAAGCTTGCATACCTGTGAAGACACCCCATTTTGAGTCAGTCAGTTGGGTTTTGTTTGAAATCATCACAAATATGATGGATTTTAAGCAACTCTTGGATCTTATCTGAGTATCTGCCATTCATTAAGAGTGCAGTCTCATAATCTTTATTCATAATACCCAATTTTGCAACTAATCCCCCTAAAATCAGGTCCTGTGAACTTGCCAAAGATGATCCATATGAGAAAATGCTGCAGAATTGGTCTTTGCATGAATTGCAAAGGAAGAAATGTTATGCAGCTTCAATTTTAGGAGAACTAGACAATGTCCTCAAGGTAGAAATGAAAGTCAAAAGGGGGAGTAGAAAAGTAATGTGCAAATGGTTCAATACTGAAAGGTAATATAAAATAAACACACAGATGGAAATAAATATGTTTTTCTATTAAAATTTATGGACAGGCTTAACCAGTACCATGCAGGCTCCAACATAGATGTTTGTGCTGCTCTATTGTAAGCAAGTATCATGTAGTATGTTATATTCTAATTGTATGCAGATTTGGCATCATGTGTGCTCTTTCTCTTTCTGACCTCAGGAGTGGAGAGCTTTTCTTGTTCTGTTAGACTCTAACTGAGGTTATACTGCCTGGCAGGCATCATCTCTGAGGGGGATGATTTTTACAGGCAGTGACACTCCCACATATGCAGAAGCAGAACTGTGGCCAAAACAATCAAGGGATACCTGGTCACATGCTGAAATACAGTATTATGAAAATCCTACAAGTGAGTTCAGTTTGTAGGTCAGTTGACTTTTCCAGTTTCTGAACAAGTAACTTTTGTTTTCCTGTACAGAAAGACAAACCACAAATTATCTAATTAGCTATGCATTACGTAAAATCAGTCAGGTATGGTTCTGTTAACTATTTAGGATGTTTGGCAAGCAACACTGCTTCATCTTCAGACCCTCACGTTGGCAAAGAACATCTTTTCTCATGGAAGGGCACATATGGGAGATCCCTGTAGGAAATCTCTTTGAGGTTTCCCTTGAGGAAATCCCACATGCTATATTGTTGAGCAATGTGGAAAGGGCCATAAGGCCTGTCTTCAAACTTTAGACCTTCTGGAGGATCCACTGAAGACCAAGTCCATTTATATGATGTCTCTGTATTGTTATACTGATTCTATCCCTCATAAATGGTACTTCACCTGAACTCCTGGCTCTGTGGCTTCACAGGATACCTTAGTGGCTGTGATGTCCCACCAGGGTCTGAGGTAGAAATCCATAGTTTTGGTGGCTCTTATGATATTATTGCAAGTTTTGAGATTTTTGGTGTAATTTTAGGTCCCCAGTTTCTGGAGTAGAGAGATGAAAGAATAACCTAGCCCTCTTAGCTGTGGAAAAAAGCTTAGAAATGTAATCTAAGTAGAACAAAAATGACAAATAGAAAGAACTCCCAAACATACTATTAAATTATATGATAGGCCAGTTACATGACTGAGCGGGCAGGAGGAAGAGCTACATTCTTTAGTGTGGGATTGGCAATACTGGAATTACCTTCACTGGGAATTCATAAATGATCCAATGATGGGGCAATTATGTGCATCCCAGACCACCTTGCTTCTAATGTTCCCAGTATGCCCAGTCTCCATGTCCTTATGCGGAACCCAGCACTACAGAAAGATTTCATGATGTCTAACGAAATGAACACCGCAGCAGAAAGCTAAGTCTCTTATATAGAGCAGAGGAAAGACCCCTATCCCAGCGATTCCTTCCATGAAAAGGTCTGAGTATAGGGGAGGAGTGGGTGGAATAGAAGATGACAAAGACCTGGGCCCCAAGCAGATCTGTTTTTATTTTCACTTTGCAAACCTAGCCATTGTCTCAAATCCCTATTTTAATATGACTGTTAGGCTGGAAAAATCAAAGCTGGATATTAAAGACCTGTCAGGAGCCAAAAGGGGTAAAATATATCTGTAATTCTGTAAATGCAGATAGATGGTAATATAACTTGTTTATAAACAGCAGTGTTTCTATATTACTTAGAAATGACTTCATGCCTGAAGAATTCGTGTAACCTTTTTTTCCAGTTGATTCTTTTATTTTTCTACTACATAAATGTCATGTGAGGATGTGTTACTACATTATGTGAATGTCAAAGAAGAGCCTTGCAACTTTGTTCTTCTGCTACCATAATACTTTCCCTCAAAGTGGACCCTTCTTTTTTGTTGCATTTGTGAAGAAACAGGATTTGACAACAAAATCTTATCCTTGTGAAGTCCCTGCTCCCCCTCCCCCAGCAAATGAAAGCTGTAAAAAAGACGCACTTAAAGTGCAACTCCTGGAGCATGACACATTTACAGCAGTGTGATTTGCATCAGTTTGGTACAGTTGTATAAATTACACTGGGATCCTGTAAATTACACTGCAAGCCCTTGGAGTGGACACACGAGCAGCTCTCCTTGAGTGGCTGCTTGTAATAGGCATTATTTCAGTGCTTCATCATTAGGTGGCAGGGAAGCATGTAATAGTTCATCTGTAGCATATAACTATCCAAGGACTGAGGTGAACAGACAACCCGCTCCATCAGCACCACTTACACTGGTGTATTTTCACTACAATTTTTCCCCCACGGTAACTTTACCTTGAATACAAGACACTTAAAATGGAGTTTGCTGTCTATATTCTTGTTTACACAAGGATAAAGGTTGATTACAATGGTGGAAACATGTTTTGTCCAAGCTCTTTGATACAGTGATCACAGAGATGAACAATGGTGATTGATCATCACTTTATCAAATTGTGTCTACTTTGTTGGAGCACCGTAACGAAATGAAACTTAAATTCTGCACCAGCTTCTGGCCTAGAAAAGTGCTGGAACTTATCAGCTCACTTTGAGCCAGGGACCCAGTCCTTGGGCACCCTGTGTATACACAGAAGACTGCCCCCCGAAAAAGTCTTGATGGCTAGAGGCCTGAGTCTTATTCATTTAGTCCTCATTAACTATTCCTAAATAGCTCCCTGAGTGGAAACACTTGGAAATAAGAGTGACTTATTCTGAATTAGCTCAACCCATTCCTATATCCTATATCTATATCCTATATCTATATCTATCTAATTGTGGCAGACTGTAGACTGACAAATGTCAGGACATTGAAACTTAGTTACACAGGGCCCATATTATTATCTCTATGTTTTTTAAAAAAATCATTATTTTAAGGTCAGCATGAGATAAGGAAAGTAATATTCACTTTGACACTGGATTGCTGGGCTTTTTTCTCCTGTATTAGACAACCCCCCAACAGCTAATTTGCAGTGTGCATGTTTGCAGCTAGGAACCTCATTGCCCATTGCAGTACATGCTTTGTTTCTTCCTTGTCCAAGAGTTCATAAAAAAGCACCACATGGTGGCGCTCTGGTTGTGCTCAAATTAATGAGCTTTTCATTTTAACGAAACAAGTTCCTCACAGTAGTGATAAAAACAAATCCACTTTCCCCTCAAATCTGTCATGTGTCGTAGGGAAGCACTTTCTTTAATGTTTTCTCTGCCTTCCCCCTGTGCTCGTTCCCCTACTGCCTTACAGGGCTGCGAGAGCCCTTTACTCGTCTGCCCATGGTTGCAGTCACTGCTGAACCGAATGGGAAGCCACAGTAGCCCTTCCCACAGCAGTGTCTTTCCAATGTCACACAACAGGAGGCTGGTTTAATGATGCTCCCAACCTCTCCTTCTGAGTTTCTCTTCCCTCATCCATTTAGAACAAGAGGGGCCCTTTCCCATAAAAAGGGCCTCCACTTCACTTTGTTATTTCCAGCAGAGCCATGCTTTCTGGAGTGCGGCATGGGGCAATAACAGCTAAACCAAAAGCAGTATTTAGCAAAGAGGATATAAAAGGTCTGAGTACTGAAGTTCTGAGAGAAAACTATTCTGATGTAAGGCCTGATCCATAGCTCCGTGAAATCTATAGAGAAGTTTCTATTTTGTATCGGGCTCTTAAAGCTAAAAGACATTTAGGAACATAGGTCTGGAAAGGACCTTGCAGGCCATTAAGTCCAGGCCTCTTGATTTGCAGGCAACCAAAAGGGTCCACAAAATCAGCCACTACAATCTTTATGCACCACAGCCACAAAGCACCCTAAGGTGACAAAACTAAGTCCTCTATAGTGACCCACAGGAACAGAGCAGGGGAGACAAGGGTGCCACCAAGGTTTTCCCATGCAATGGCAAGGAATTTGCTAGGTTAATATCTGTTTAGATGACCTGAGGAAGGGGACCACAGAGAAGGGCAGAAGTGCCTGTGGTCCTTGCCAATCTGATTTGGGGGAAAATTCCTTCCCGACTCAAATCTGGTGGTTGGTTTGGTCCTCAGCATATAAGCAGACCTGCCAGCTAGCCACTAAAGGTTCCTAAGCATCACTGAGAGTACCAGTGCACCATCACCTTGTTGTAGCCCAAGTGTAATGTTTCGAAGCAAAGCAAGAGGAACCACAAAAGCCAAATAAAGCATTCATGGGGGGTGGGGGGAACAGATAACCAGAAGAAACTCTGAGGACTGGGATTATCAGACACCACCTACACAGAGACTGAGTTCCTTTTCAACAGCATTTAGGGGACACATGACATGCTTGAAACTATATATTACATACATTGATTAGCACTCCAAGAACAACCATATTGTCCCTTCCATAAACTTATCAAGCTCTATCTTAAAGTAATTCAGGTTGCCTCTTCTACTTCCTTTAATTTCTAGTTTATATCTGTTCATAACTAGTTTGTAGTCATTTGATCTTGTAGCAATATTATTCTTTAAATAACTCGTCTCCTTCCCAGAGAGTCACCTGTAGATGTATTTTATAAAAGTAATCATATCTCATATTTATCATTTTGTCACGCTGTTTTACTCTCCTTGTGTAAATCAGAGTCTCCATCCTCTATTCCCCTAATCTTTCTAGTTGAACTTCTTTCTGCTTGTTAGAGTCTGAATTTTTTTTTTTAAACATAGGTGACCAGAATGGTACAAAATATTGTAAATGGGGGCTTACCAACACCTTGTATAATTGCACTAATACTTTCCAGTCTCTTTTAAAAACACCCTGGGCTAACAGACCCTAGAAGTGAATTAACCTTTGTAAGATCATTAGCAATCCTATGATTGGCTGGTATAACCAGATTCCTCTTTTCCTCTGTTGCTTTCACTCTGTGATCACTTCAGCTTGTAAGAAGACTTGTAGGTATAAATCCCTAAATACAATTTAGGACTTCATACTGTTAAACTCTGTAGCATTTCTGTTCTTCTGCTCTACAAGGCTACCTAATTCTTTCTAAATAATGATTGAATCCTCATTCTCCATATCGGCAATACCCCCAGCTTTAAGTTGTCTGCAATGTAATAAAAATACATCTAATTCTTGCACCGTGGTTTTGGCTGTGGAGCCATACTCTTTAGCATTCAAAGACCACTCTCTGAGAGATGTGATAGTAACTTCTCTCCACCTTACAGTTACAGTATTCATTTTCATCTTCTCCAGTTTAGTTAGTAATTTCCCACAAACCAGTGTCAAATGCTTTACTTGTATCTACAGGCGTGTAGGTTGTAGCCATGTTGGTCTAAGGACATAGGCAGACAAGGTTCCTTGGGTGAATCTGATATCTTTTATTAGACCAACCCAAATAGTTGGAAAATAATTATTAAGCAAGCTTTCGGGTTCAAAAACCCTTGGTCAGGCTAAGGAAGTTTCAGCAGTTGGTGTGTGCTCTTCCTGGATGCAATGAAAAGTAAAGAAGCCAGCGGCTAGGCTGGTATGCATACAAGACAGGTAGTCAGTGACAATGGAGATTGAGGAGTCAATGGGTGAGAGACAGGCTGGGGTGCGGGGGAGGGGAGGGGAGGGGGAAGAGAGAGAAGGGAGATGAAAGTGGAGAGATACCTGGGGAGTCAGATGTCAGGCAGGTTATAATGTGTCATAAATCCAATGTCTATATTTAGTCCATGATTTTTAGTATCCAGGAGGTTGATGTAGTGGAGTTCATAGGCTAGTCTCCGGCAAGTGTTTTGTAAGTTTTCTTTGAGGATCAGGACTGAGAGATTGGAGAGAGAGTGGTTTTCTTGTGAGAAATGTGCCCCCACCGGTAAGTGGGTATTTCTGTCTTTGATAGATTTCCGGTGTGCATTCATTCTGGTGCACAGTTGTTGTTTGGTCTCTTCTACGTATTTTCCATCAGGGCATTTGGTGCATTGGATGAGGTATATTACATTTCTGGAGGTGCAGCTGTAAGATCCAGGAATGCTGATGGCTCTGTTGTGGGGTGTAGTAATTGTGGGGGTGGTGGAGATGTGTTGGCAGGTTTTGCATTTCTAGTCATGGCACGGTCTGGATCCTTTTGATGTGTTCTGGGCTTGAGGAAGTTTGCTTCTGGTGATGAGGTTAGCAAGGTTCGCTGCTTTTTTGAAGGTGGCTCTGGGAAGATCTTTTCAAGAATAGGGTCTCTTTCTAGTATGGGTTGCAATTGTTTAAGGATATCAGATTCACCCAAGGAACCTTGTCTGCCTATGTCCTTAGACCAACACGGCTACAACCTACATGCCTGTAACATGGAAGATATCGAATTCAGCCGTCTGAAATGGAAACTGTACAACATGAAAAAGAAAGAAGCCAAACTCAACAGCGACATATATTTTCTAAGCCTTTGCAAGAAACACAACTTTGTTCTCCGAGGACTAAACTTCTACAATCCTCAGACTACTACACACAACTCCAAATATGCTTCACGGCTATGCAGAAGAACTTCAGAGAAAATTAGAAATCATCTACTTCACCTACTCTACTCCAAAAGAGACCAACTCAGGAAGGAAATCATCACATACTACAACAACTTAAAAGACAGAAATCCAATCATCTTCCCTAACAATATACAATGGATACAAAGAGACTATGAAAAAAACTTTCTACAACATTCATCCTACATAAAAAGAAGAAATGGAACAAATTACTCCAAGAACAAGCTCCCCAACCACAAAACAACCATCAGAGGAACAACACCAACACCTTATAACATTTCAGCCTCAGACTCGATGAAACTGAAAGCAACAACCAACCCACAAATATTACCAATCTCTCCACACACACGCTTACCAAAACTGAAAAATCTGTGCTTTCTAAAGGTCTAAATTTCTGTCCAGAAAAATACCCTAATAAAATACTTCAATGTGGAGAACTAGGAGAATTCTTCCAACGCCTACAACTCAAGGAATATTTCCACAACCAAACTGAACCCATTCCCAACAACAACTCATCCTCTGACAACATTCAGGAAAAGATCAACACCAAAAAGCCCCCAAAAAATCAGATTGGACACCTCACAGTGGACGAAACCCTAACCTTGACCGCTACATTGACTGCTTCAGGGAAAGAATGAACAATGAAATAATCAGTAACACACACCACCACAACAACCTCTCTACCAGAGAAAAAGGCCATAGAATCTCTAAGATCTAACCACCAAATAGTAATAAAACCAGCAGATAAAGGAGGAGCCATAGTCATCCTAAACTGTGAAGACTACATAAAGGAAGCTAACAGACAGCTCTCTGACACCACCTACTACAAAGAACTACAAGAAGATCCTACTCCCCTTTTCACCAAAAAACTCAACAATACCATCAAATCATTCCCATCAAGACTACAAGAAAAACTACAGACCTTGATCCCCCCGCTACCTAACCCGGGGACTTTTTACATGCTCCCTAAAAATCCACAAACAAGGGAACCCTGGCAGACCTATCATATCCAACCATGGGACCCTAACTGAGGAAATATCAGGTTTCGTTGAATCAATCCTAAAACCGCTCGTCACCCACAGAGCAAATTTTGTACAAGACACTACAGATTTTCTATGGAAACTTAAAAACATAGACCACCTTCCCAGCAACACACTCCTAGCCACCATGGACGTTACCAGCCTATATACCAACATCCCACACCAGGATGGCATCCAAGCCTGCCTTACATATCTACAGGAACAAGATTACAACTCAGAATACAGACCCAAAGATATTACTGACCTTATACACTTCATCCTCACACACAACAATTTCACTTTTAATAATCAACACTTCCTCCAGATGATGAGAACAGCTGTGGGCACTAAAATGGCCCCACAGTATGTCAACCTTTTTATAAGCCACCTGGAAAAAGACTTCCTCAAGAACTGCACCATCAAACCCTTGCTATACTTAAGATACATCGATGACATCTTCATCATTTGGACTGAAAACCTACAATCTCTGACTGAGTTCCATCAGAAATTCAACAATCACCATCCCTCCATCCGACTTTCTTTAGTATACTCCAGCACCAACATCTCCTTTTTTAGACACGATGATCAGTATCCAGAATGATAAAATACAGACCACGTTATACAAGAAACCCACAGACCAACATATATATCTGCGCAGAACCAGCAACCACTCTAAACACACCAAAAAAGCTGTGATATACAGCCAAGCCCTCAGATACCACCGCATTTGTACTGAAGAGAACACCCGGGATTGCCACCTCACCAATCTGAAAAAGGCTTTCACCCAACAAGGACACTCCTCCAGAGAGAGAGATTGCACATTTGAAAGAGCCAGCCGGATGCCACATGAAGAACTGCTGCAGTACAGAAGAAAACCCCCCACAAATCACACACCACTGGTTATGACATATCACCCCTCCCTTGAACCTGTACAGAAAATCCTCAAACAACTGCAACCCATACTAGAAAGAGACCCTATTCCTAAAAAGATCTTCCCAGAGCCACCCATCCTAGCCTTCAAACAAGAACCAAACCTCGCCAACCTCATCACCAGAAGCAAACTTCCCCAAGCCTAGAACACACCACAAGGATCCAGACCGTGCCATGACAAGAAATGCAAAACCTGCCAACACATCTCCACCACCCCCATTATTACTACACCCCACAACAGAGCCATCAGCATCCCAGGATCTTACAGCTGCACCTCCAGAAATGTAATATACCTCATCCAATGCACCAAATGCCCTGATGGAAAATATGTAGGAGAGACCAAACAACAACTGCGCACCAGAATGAATGCACACCGGAAATCTATCAAAGACAGAAATACCCACTTACCGGTGGGGGCACATTTCTCACAAGAAAACCACTCTCTCTCCAATCTCTCAGTCCTGATCCTCAAAGAAAACTTACAAAACACTTGCCGGAGACTAGCCTATGAACTCCACTTCATCAACCTCCTGGATACTAAAAATCATGGACTAAATATAGACATTGGATTTATGACACATTATAACCTGCCTGACATCTGACTCCCCAGGTATCTCTTCACTTTCATTCCCCTTCCCCCCGCCCCCAAACCCCCCCAGCCTGTCTCTCACCCATTGACTCCTCAATCTCCATTGTCACTGACTACCTGTCTTGTATGCATCCCAGCCTAGCCGCTGGCTTCTTTACTTTTCATTCCATCCAGGAAGAGCACACACCAACTGCTGAAACTTCCTTAGCCTGACGAAGGGTTTTTGAACCCGAAAGCTTGCTTAATATTTATTTTCCAACTATTTGGGTTGGTCTAATAAAAGATATCAGATTCACCCAAGGAACCTTGCCTTACTTGCATCTAGACAGATTCAGGTCAGGTCAGTCCTGAGGCCACTGCAACTGTTGGGGCACTTTGGATGCTGTAACAACCCTTCTCCATTCTGGCCTGTGTTTGCCTAGTTTTGTGCACTCCCAGTTGAAGCCCTGTCCAGTCCTTAATATTGCTTCCCCAGTTCTTCTTGGGTTTATCTTTTTTTTCTCTTCTTTCCACTGTGCCCTGCATTATGGTGTTAGCAATGGTGTCTGGCCTTCTCATGAAGTGTCCAAACCATTGTAGCTTCCTTTATCGCACAACCTCCAACAATGGTTCGTAGGTTCCAATTTCTTACCTGATTTGGTGCTTGACAGTCTCATTGGTCCAGTACTCAGTGTACAAGACATGCAACAATCTCTTAAAGCAAAAGGAAAATACAAGGAAAATTCAGTGGACCTCATCTGCTAGACAGATGAGAGCCACTGAATTTTTCTTGTAATTCTCTGCTTACTCTTAACATGCTATTTCAGGTGCTTGTTCATCCAAGTAAGTCTGTAGTCCTCCCCTACCAATTTTTTTCCTTTAGCTTTGGATACAGGCACCAGATAGTGTTTGTACATTTGACTTACAAATAACTCTTCCTGTATTTAAGATCTCAAGTTCCCATATCCAGTCACTCTCCCTTCTTCCTTATTTATCAAAATTTGCCATTCAGAAGCCCAAAACCCCAGTTACACATTTATTCTTGTCTATATGCAATTTAGATTGAACTGAATCATCTTATGGTCAGTAGATCCAAGGTTATTTTTCACAAGCAGCTCTTCTATAAGATCCTTACTACTTGCTAAAGCCAAATTAAAAACCCATTGTCTTTTATTGGTTCAGTGACCATTTGATAGAGAAATCTATCAGATACCTCAGCCAAACTTATCTGTGTTCTACCAGATTTGGAAACATTTGTTATTCTGTCTTTGATAGATAAGTTAACTTGTCTCAGTAATTATTTAATTATCACTATCACAGAATTGATGATCATATAGCTAGAGAGCTAATCAGGTTGCAATTTTGTGGATTTTGTGGAAACTGCAAAATCAGGCATTGTCTGTGAAATCAGGCAATGTCCATGAAATAATATAAAATAAAACTTACAAAAATGAAATGCTAGTGCCCCAGTGGCAGCCAGAAGTCCTCATGGCTGCTGTGGCCTAGCCTCACAGCCCATTAGGGTGGAGCACCAGGAAGAGAGCTGCCAGCATGAAGGAGAGCAGTCAAGGTCCTGGACACCACGCCCACCCCTTGCTGAGGATTGGCTGCCCATTGTGCAGGCCCCACCCCTTTCTACTATTGGCTGAGAGGGCTGCCCATTGTATGACTCCACTCTTCACTGCTGGGTGGCTGAGGGGGCTCCCCTCTCCACTAATCAACAGCGTGGGGTGGGGCCTCATGATGGACAGCCCTCTTGGCCAATCAGTAGTGAGGGGTGGAGTCATCAGGCCCCCTCGGCATTGAGGGTGCTGGTACCATAAGCCTGTGAAAATGGTGGCCAGCCCTGTGATCAACCTGTGAAATCAGTCGTCTGCCTCAATTTCAGTAGGTCTCTACATATAGAGCTCTCCATCCATTTCTGGACCTGGGGTGTGTAAAAAACAAACAAACAACAAAAATTTTTACACAGTCCCTTTGGGATCCTTCTTAATGGTTCTTTCTAGTGTAATTTTCACCAAAACGGATTCCGTTTTCTCTCAGCCACTGCATACCATACTACCTCACTGATATACAATGCTATTCTACCTCATTTATCCTGATTTTGATTCTCCCTAAAGAGCTAACACTTTTCCTGGCTCTGGAAAAGTGGGATACTGTTCCAGGCAGAAGCTCCCTGCCCATCCAAAGCTGAACTGTACTTTGGGAATGGGTACAGCACCCCTGGAATACAACTGTACATGAGCCAAGAGCTGGACTTACCCAACCATGGGACTGCACTGCACCAGGCAGTGAGCGAAGTGAGGAGCACTGTCCAGGGAGGGGTCTGGAGTTGGGCCTACTGGCAGATGCCATGGGGGCAGCGTGAATTTCTGCTCTGGTTATTTTTTCCCCAGTTGTTTATGTTGTTCTCCCCCAGCCCCAAGTAATTGTCTTCTGTTTTAAGCCCTTGGTCTCCTGATTTGTGTCTGGGGAGTTGTCTCCCAGCCTCAGTACCTTGAAAGCATCATTTGATTTCTCCAGCCACATTTCTGCCTAGTATCTGGCCAGGGTCTCTAGCTTGTTGTGTCAGTGTTGCAAAAGGGGATCCTAGGGGACTGAACCAGGTTCTTAAAGTGTGAGCAGCATGAGGGAGATGGGTCCTCTCCATAGAGATGTGCTGATTCAGGACTCCTTTTCCAATTTAGTTTGAAGAGAAGAGAGAGGGAGTATTTGATAATGGTTTTCAAAAATCTGAATGGTGGTTATATGGAGGGTGGAAATAGATTGTTTTTTCTGGCTGTGGGAGACAGGACAAGAAACAGTGGTTTTAAATTGTAGCAAGATAAATTTAGGCTGGATATTTAGAAGAACTTTCCCACTATGAGGGTAGTGAAGCATTGGAGCAGGCTACCCAGAGAAGTTGTGGAATCTTTATTGCTGGAAGTTTTTAAGAGCAGGTTAAACAGATATTTGACTAAGGTGGGGTTAGTCAGGGCTGATCCTGAGGGCTGGACAAGCTGACCTTCTGAGATCCCTTCCAACCCTACATTTCTATGATTCTATGATACAATATCCATATTTCAGTTATAGCTACAATTTCATCCTATTTCTAAAATGTCCAGTTTCATGCTGTAAATGAGTTCTATTTCCTATATTTTATTGCCCAGGCTCCTTGTATTGGCATATGTGGCAAAGTGGGGCTCCCCAACTAGCCACAGTGATAGTTTCCCCACTTGCCTTTGGGCATGTTGCCCATCTGACTCACCTGCCACGTCTTGTTCTTAATTAATTACAATGTTAATTAAGGCAGGAGGCTGCCCATTCTTGCCCCGATGCCAGGGGGCGCTATCTGCAGCTCCAATCCTCCCCTACACTGCAGCCCAATCCTCACAGATGGCATCCAGATGACAGTGCTCCCAGCCTACAGCCGGACCAAGCTTAGGCCTCGTCATCAGGCCTCAGTCACACACATCCATACCGCCCTCTTCTCACTAGGGCCTCTCACACTCCACCCTCCCTCACAGGGTCTCTCATGCATCAACAACTTATTCTGCTTTTCTCCCTCTTAGAGCAGGCTCCTTAGGCCATAGGCTTTATGTAGTTCGTACCTTGGGTGGCAGACTTACCATTTTTGGGGCCTCTCCCGCAACCCTCACCAGGGTAGTGGCCAGCCAATTACCCAACCAGGTCTAAACTTGCTCTGGCCCCTTCCTGGACAACTCTATACACACACACACTCTGGGCCCTCTGGTTCTTCTCCCCCCATTGGGGTCCCTCCTCTCTGCCCCATTTCTAGGGCCACCCCTCACTGGGGGGTTCTTATCCCACACCATGACTGGTACTCCGGGGTCTCATGGGGACTCTCACTCCCCACCTGGAGTAACAGGTCATTGTGCTTACCTATGGGTCTCACTTTCGACCCACACTCAGCCTCCCAACAGTGGAGGACTTACTGGGGTCAAGACTCACCCCTGTTTCACAGACTGAGCCCCCTTACTTGGCTTCTCACCCAAACTATGGCCTCAGGCATCCGGAGACATACCTAGGCCTGCTCCCCTTCACTCGGGGCTCCAAACCATCCCCTTCACTTGGGGCTCTACACCCCAGTGGGCTGAGGTAGCCATAACTGTGCCTCGCCCCAACTACCTTTCCTCATGGTCTTGTACCCCACAGGGCTCAGGTGGCCACAGCCATGCCTGGTCCCACTCCCTCCAATGTTACATAACCCACCTGAAGGTGAGGGCTAGGGTTGAGGCACCCCTACCCACCTTTTACCAGGGTGATAACTGGCCTGGCATTTCCTGGGGGCTCCCGCACCACTGAGAGCCCCACCAGGCCATCCACTCCTGGCAGGGTGCAGTTGTAGGTCATGCCTAGAATCAGGAGCCTCCAAACCATCCCCTACAGCTCCTCCCTTACCTCCAGGATGATACATGAAGCCTTGCAGTGAGGCAATGTTGCTGCCTGGCTTGCTAGCAGCAAACTGCCCTATTTATATAGGCAGCCAGAGATCTAAAATGGCCGCTGCAATCCAGTACCTGCTGGCTGCTTGGCTCCGGTCTTAAAGTGGCAGGCACCAACAGTTCCCTGCCACACACCTTCCCCCTTAAAATGGTACCTGGGGGAGGTTTCCCCTGCTGCTCCTCCAAAGCAGGCTCCCCTTAGAGCCTGTGAAAACCCTCACATGGTGAGCACCCCCAAAGGTTCTCCGCCACACACCTCCCCCCTTAGAATGACATTCAGGGGAGCTTTGCTTGGCTGCCTTCCCTGCTGGCTTTGTCCCAACCTTCTGCAGCCCCTGCCATGTGGTGAGCACCCCAAAGGTACTCTGCCACAGCATATAAACATTTCAGTTGTTTCTCTGAGATTATCCAGGGTCCCAGTTGGTACAGGTGCAGTGAACCTGTCAGTCTTGTGTTTCTAACACTGTTGTTGCTAACCATTTTTCTCTCCTTGGTTAACCTTTCTCAATAATCACATTCTCATTCCCCCTATTTCTCTCCTGTTGTATACTTATTCCTGGCATGGAGGTGTTATGGTTCTCTCTCAATCATTTTCCCTGATGTCTTAAAGCTTTTCTTATCAGTTGGGCCAGCCTTGATACCCCAAAGACTTTTTTCTATTTACTTAAGTGAACCATCCTTCAGAATCCATTCACGGAGGAAAGCCTTCAGCCCATGAATGCCTGTGAAACATTCCCAAACCTTCCTGATAGCTCACCTTGCCTAGCCATCCACTAGTCTTCATTATCACGTCCAGCCTTAATTTTTCATCTTTTGAGGCAGGAAGAATCCTAGGAAAGCTCACTTGAGGTTTTACTTGTTCACTTGTCTTTCTTACCCTAGCATAGTTCCTTTATCCTTGTCAGTGAGTATCTGGTTGCATAGGTGGATCAAGGATCTCAGCAAACGGGGAATGGCTGTATGGTGCATGTGCTCACTGGCATGTCTCACTGGCTTCTGTTAGGCTCTGCCTATGCTGCGAGTTGTCTGAGTTCAGCAGGTGATTGGCACAGGCTCTATCTGGAGACCTTTTTTCCTACAGCTCCAGAATCCAGGGCATGAGCACCCCCACTGTTCACCTTCCCTTCTTCCCTTCTTCCTTTCCCCTTGAATTCATTATCAGCTTAGTGGCAGCTTTAGAATCCTCAGTCCTTTTATATTACCTGGTGCTTTTAGCATAAAAAATAGAAGACCATTAATTGATAATGCATCCTCATTTTTTATTAACTTTTTGTTAAATGTTGACATATATAAAGAAATACAAGACAATTATACACAAACTTCTCATAATAGAAAAGAATTTACAACCTGACCTTGACTGCACCTGACATTTGTGTACAATCTGAATAGTTAATTATAGGTCAATTATTTGTATTATAAATATTGCTTGATAAAAATCCAACTAGCTTCAGGTCTTATTCTCTCTGGGTACATCTATACATGCATTAATGTGCTTTTTCTAATGTGCATTAAATTTAATACTTCCAGGCATTCATACACATACGTTTGTCTGTTTCGACGTGCTAAAGATTGCGTGCACTTGTATAAATGGCAAAATGTGTGTCATAGTTTCATAGTTGGTAGGGTTGGAAGGGACCTAAGCAGGTCATCAAGTCTGATGCCTGCCATGGGCAGGAAAGAATGCTGGGGTCAAATGACCCCGGCTAGGTGATTGTCTAGCCTCCTTTTGAAGATCCCCAGGGTAGGGGTGAGCACCACTCCCTAGGAAGTTGGTTCTAGCTCCTAGCCGCTCTGACTGTGAAGTAGTGCCTCCGGATGTCTAGCCTGAACCTACTCTCAGTCAGTTTATGGCTGTTATTCCTTGTAACTCCCGGTAGTGCTCGGGGGAACAGGGACTCTCCCATTGCCTGCTGGTCCCCCTTGGCAAATTTGTAGGTGGCCACCAGATCCCCTCTCAGCCTTCTTTTATGGAGGCTGAACAGGTTCAGGTCCCATAGTCTCTCCTCATAGGGCTACCCTGCTGCCCCCTGATCATGAGAGTGGCCCTCCTCTGGACCCTCTCGATACTATCCACATCCCTCCTGAAGTGCGGCGCCCAGAACTGGACGCAGTACTCCAACTGCGGCCTGACCAATGTTGCATAGAGGGGGAGGATCACCTCCCTGGACCTGCTCATGATGCATCTGTGGATGCATGACAAGTTGCGGTTAGTGTTCCTGACCATGTCCCCACATTGGTGGCCCATGTTCATCTTGGAATCAGTAGTGACTACACAATCCTTTTCTGCCTCTCTGCTGACAAGAAGGGAGTTCCCCAGCCTGTAGGTGTGCTGCTGGTTCTTCCTCCCTAGGTGCAATAGCTTGCACTTGTCCATATTGAAACCCATCCTATTCTTATCTGCCCACCTCTGTAACCTGTACAGATCTAGTTGTAGCCTGTCCCTCTCTTCTAGAATGCTCACCTCTCCCCACATCTTAGTGTCATCTGCAAAATTGAACAAGGTGCTTTTCACTCCCTCATCCAAGTCGCCGATGAAGATATTGAACAGTGGGAGCCTGAGGACCGAGCCCTGGGGAACCCCACTACCCACGTCCCTCCAGGTTGAAAATGACCTGTCCACCACCACTCTCTGGGTGAGGCCCTCCAGCCAATTTGCGACCCATCTGATTGTGTAGGCATTGACACTGCAGTCACCCAATTTTTTAATGAGGATGGGGTGAGAGACAGTGTTGAAGGCCTTTCTAAAGTCTAGAAAGACTACATCCACCACGACACCTGTGTCCAGAGCTTTTGTGACCTGGTGGTAGAAGGCAACCAGGTTCATCTGACAGGACCTCCTTCTAATGAACCCATGTTGATTGCCTCTAAGCATAATCTCCCCTGCTGGTCCCTTGCAGATGTGCTCCTGGATAATTTTCTCAAAGAGCTTCCTCAGGACCGAGGTAAGACTAATGGGCCTATAGTATCCTGGGTCCTCTTTCCTCCCTTTTTTGAAAATGGGGACCACATTGGCCCTTTTCCAGTCCTCTGGCACCTCACCAGAGCACCACGAGTGCTCATAAAGTTGTACCAGGGGTCTCACAATGACTTCTGCCAATTCCCTCAGCACTCTGGGGTGGAGATCATTGGGACCTGCTGATTTGAACATGTCTAGTCCCTCCAGAAGTTCCCTGACTAGGTCCTCCCTGGCCCTGGCGCTGGCTGCGCCTCCCCTGGGTCCATCTGGATTCCCAGTGTGGGGGATGTCCCTGTCCCTGCTCAAAAAAATGGAAGAAAAGAAACTGTTAAAGAGATTAGCTTTGTCACCTGGTGTTACCACCAGATTACCAAGCATGTCCTGCAGAGGCCCCATGTTACTTGGTACCTTCTTTTTACCCCCTATTTATTTAAAAAAGGACTCCTTGTTATCCTTGATCCAGGTCACTAGTTCCAGTTCCATCTCTGCCTTAGCCTTCCTAACAGTCCCCTACTGTCTCGGGCAATGGAGGTATAATCCTCCTTGGTGAGGGACCCTCCCTTTCATTGGGTGTATGCCTCCTTTTTGACTTTCAGACATTCCTGGATGCTTCTGGTGAGCCATGGGGGCTTTTGAGCACTCTTGCCCACTTTGATCCACGTGGGAATTGTCACCCTTTGGGCTAGGAGGATCATCTCCTTAAGGAACAACCATTCCTCTTGGACTCCCAACTCCCCTCTCCCCTGGGACCTCAGTGCCTCCCTGACTAGTCTCCTTACCTCATTGAAATCTTCCCTCCTGAAGTCCAGGGCTGCTGCCTTGCTGCAGGCCTTTGACACCCTGCACTGGATGGTGAATTCTGGTAGGCGATGATCGCTATCGCCCAGGTGGTCAAGCACCCGCAGTCCCCTCACCAAGTCATCACCTGTGGCCAGGACCAGGTCCAACATGGCATTTCTCCAGTGGGATTGTGCACCTCCTGGGTTAGATGGTGGCCCTGTAATTCAGCTAGGAACCTACGTGAGCAGTCCTCAGTGTCAGCACTGAGAAAGTTTTGGTGGTGCGCTTTTGAACTAAAACACCTTCAATATGTTTAGTTCAAAGGCATGCTGCTGATCCACATTTCACTGTTTATACAAATGCATTTGCCTCAGTGACAGGAGCTTTTAAAAGCACCTGATGCTGTGGTGCAAGCATGTGTGAGGTACTCTGGTATGAGGTACTAAATGCCCTCTGATGTGAGGTACTAAATTAATACGCATTAGGCTGTGCTAATGCACAGTAACACATTTGCACACTTTTTAGTGATGCTTAATGCACAGTAGACTATCTAACTGCACGTTAGTGTAATGTCATGGTTTTTTACATGTTGATTTATTGTGTAGTAAAATCGTCTACTGAGTATTAAAATACATGTCTAGATGCGCTCTCTGATCCCCATCTTAGGTACAAAGTGTTGAAATAAATCAGCAATGCTTCCTAATGTAAATGGAGCAGGGTTGGATAATATTTTTCATTTTTGGTATGACACAGCATTGTAAACATCTCTGTGGAGCCAAAATCAGCTCCACAGAGCTGAACCCCCAGCACTTCCAAACCAGTGAACCAGTGATCCCCCAAATCTTGAGTTAGGTGCACCCCCAAGATAGCGCTACAGTTTAATTTTTTTAGTCGTTTTTTACTAAAAGTATTGCTTGCCAGAAGGATATTGAGTTCTCTCACCAGTGGCACACTAAAACAACAGGATATCTACGCTTTAAGCAAATCCGTATTGCTTTGTTTATTCCTTTAAAAGTGAGTTTAGTGCTTGAGAAATTGACAGCACTTAAGACTAATGTAATCTATTTATGCATTGAAAATGTACAGCACAGCCACTTCCCTTGCCCCTGACCCTAGCAGGACCCTGGGTGATGGGTGAGAAAGTAGTTAAGTCTAGTCAATCTTTGGCTCTTTGGTGTGACAGCTAATTGTGATGTAAGAATCTGTCAGCATGGCCTAGAGTGAATGCACAAACTAATTTTCATAGAGTAGTAATCTGCAGTCAGAAAACAACTTATGGTCACAATTGAGACAGATCAGAGGGGAAGCCGTGACCTAGAGGTGAAAGGGAATGCATCCTATTACCAGGACTCAACTGTCTAGTGACCTACACGCCTTCCCACACACTTGCAAGAGAAACCTGATGCCTCATTAGAAGCCACACTTTAATGGCTTTTATCAGCCTGTCAACATTGAAAATAAAACGGAGAAAACTAACAACAGAAGGAGTTGGCAGGCATTTTAAATGGAGTTAAGATAGCCACAGAATTAGAAAATTCAAAATGCATGGAGATATTGTTTCCAGACTAGTGGAGACAATGGAGTAGCTGAGCCCCTGTGTCTAGTTATCACAAAACAGCTGAGGCAATTTCTCTCTTTCTCATTCATGAATTAGCTAGGAGTGTAATTAGTTTAAATATAGATCTGCCAGGTAACTCACTTACTCTCCAAATATCTTATTTGACATTACAGAACTGTTAGTGCTCAAATAAGGCACTGGCCAGCCAGCCTGAAAAACAGGTGCTCTTTGTGCTATTTAAAAATACTGGGCTGAATTCTCCTTTTACTTAAAGATCCACTAAGATCAATGTAACATGCTGTAAGTAAGAGGGAAACCAGACTCATGTGGCTTGATTTTCAGTTAATCTGTTACAGAACTTGAAGAAGGATGGAGCAAGGAGGGGATACAAAGATGCTTTATAGATTCATAGATTGTAAGGCTGGAAGGGACCTTGGAAGATCATTGGGTCCAGCCTCCTGCACCAAGCAGGAAAAACCGTCCAGGTGACCGTCCAGTCTCCTCTTAAAGATTTCCAAGCTAGGCGATTGCATCTCTCTGGAAAAAGCTTATTCCACAGTCTGGACACCCTGACTGTGAAGAAATTTTTCCTAATGTTGAGTCTGAAATGACCTTCCAAGCGTTTGTAGCCATTACTCCTGGTTTTCCCCAAGGGTGCCCTGGTGAACAGTTGTTCACCGAGCCTTTGATGTACTCCCCTAATGTAGCAGTAAGCTACTAGCAAGTCCCCTCTAAGCATTCGCTTTTTCAGGCTGAAGAGTCCCAGGTCCCTCAGCCTTTCCTTGTATGGCTTGCCATGCAGGTCTCTGATCATACGGGTGGCTCTTCTCTGGATTCTCTCAAGCTGGTCCACGTCCTGGTTAAAGGGCAGGACCCAGAACTTTCAGCTAGTCTGGCACTTGTTAATCTGAGGCTGTGCAGTCCTATTCATCCCAAGATCTGAGTTAAACCACACAGAAAAGCCAGCCAATCAAGACCATACTTTAATATGATCTTCTACCCCTTGCTATGTTCCTATCCCAAGGTCTTAAGAGTACCATGTCCCATGCCAGAAATGTACCATCATGAAATACATAGGCACAGGGGTTATTCTTGGGGGTCATTTCTGCCGAATATACTATCGTGCAAAAAAAAATCTTCTTGTAGTTAAGAATCTGGCCTACTGTGCTTTATCTCCCAAAAGACTCATAAATTTAACATCATCATATTAGAAATTGAAAAGTTTCAGGTTTATTTAAATTTACGTTAAGAAGTTACACAGTTCATCTGATTTGCAGTCTGTGGGTGATGAGGACATGACAATGGATAGGGCTGAAGAGGGAACAGACTGGATCAGAGGCTGATGACACTTGCTGATGATACAAAGCTGGGAGGCATCATCAATACAGAGGGGCATCAAAATATCATATAGAGAGAGATGGGCTAGTAAGGGCTAGGATAATAGAAATGCAATGGAATTTTATACAACTAACTGCAAAATACTACACTTGAGGACTAATACTATCTCCAAAGAGGGGACTGAAGGAGCCTGGTTGGGAGGTGTTTCTCTATGATATGCTTTCTCTCTATAAACACACTGAGAGAGGGAAAAGAACTCTTTAGGGTAAAGGAATTGTTGCGCAGGATTGAAGTGTGGGATGGGGTATATAAAGTTAATGCTGGTACACAGGGGGTTAACAGGAACAGAGTTCTCAATTATTGGTCATGGCTGTACATGATGCCCTGCAGAATCTCTAGTTTTAAACTTTTGACCCACCTCCACTTTCCAGTTTTCCCTTCAGGGCATCTTGTTGCCCTGAACTGTGGTCTTTCCTTTCTCATAGTGGGGAAGGCTTTTACCTTGGGGAACCTAACTATCTCCCATCTCACTCCAGTGCTATAGCTCTACATCTGTGTCTCCCAGTGTTGTGGAGAGTCTTTAGTCCAAAAGCCTGCCCACCTACTCTACCTACAGCTACACTAGCTGTACCTGATGATGGCAAGTAATTGAGTCAGTAGACATGGCTTTGGAGGACTTGGCTTTACCTTGAAAAAGGAATTGGGGAGGCTCAGCTGTGAGATGGTGTGAGAGAAGAAGTGGAGTTTGTGAGCTATGAAGTAGCTCAGAAGGAGAGTTAGTGCCAGGTGTGAGTCTTGAAAAAGGTGTGGTGTGTTAGCTCTGTTTCTGTCCTACGAGAAAAAGCAAGGAAGCTGAAGTTCTGTTCAGGAGGAGCTAGAAGTTCAAGGCCAGGGTGGGTAGGAGATAGTTTTGTTTGCGGTGTTTCTGGAGTAGCCAGGGAGGAGCCCTGAGCTTATGATTCTAAGAGAAGAATGGAGCCCAGGTGTGTTGTTGAGAAAGGGTGCTGTGCAGCAGTATTTGTTGGGGGTATATTTGCCTTTATTTAGACTCTTGTAGTTAATTCCTCTCCTGGAAAAGTAGACGTAAGTGTGATCTGTCCAGAGGACTGAATTGCAAGGAAGTCAGATGATGAAAGGCTGGAGCAACATCTATTAGGGGAAATAGAATGAAATCCAAAATCTGCTAAAGCTGTCCTTAGGTAGATGTGGGAGAGGCATGCTTCCCCTATGGTTATAAGCTTGACATGAATAAGGTGAATAAGCTGGAAATTGGAATGAGCCTTTTGGCTACCATGAACAAGGTTCTGGAGCGGGCTTCCAATGTAAGTAGAATGGGAAGGGGCCTCTAGGGATATATCCACTAGCTTCAGGTCGGAGCTGGATCCTTTTCTGAAAGACATTATGCATTGCAGTTGCGTGTAGGGGTAGGGACTGATTTGGGTGTGGGGCTGGAATTGAACTCCTAAGTTGTCTCTCACGCTAGTATACCCTCTACTCAAATGCCTACAAAAGTGAAATAAACACAAGTTCCACCCTGTAAAACTGTAACAAAATCTGGCCATTATCTAACTTAGGAAAATGGACTTTGAGTATCATATTGTTTCCAGCTATCTTTTTCTGTCCCTTGCTTATGTTGTTTATTACATCAATGTTGCTATATAAAAATGTACAATCAGCCTTTATAAGCAGTTATTGGTTAAATTAGCCTTGTAGCGGAAATGTTTCTCACTCCTTGCACTCTTAAAGCTAAATTCTGCTTTCACACTTACTAATGTAAATTCATTGATATTATAATTAGTGTAACTCCATTGATAATATTTTTAGAAAGGTTGCTCTGGGTTTGTGCTGGTGTATGCATGACAGCAGGACTTGAAGTACTAGCTCTGTATAGCACCACTGGACTGTAAGTGCCCCAGAGGCTATGGAGGCTATTGGGGCCTGCATTCACAGGCAATCATTTATCCCAAGAGTTTAAAAAATTGTCCATTCTAATGCTTTGCACACCGTAACCACAAAATAAATTGTGAAAATAGCCAAAAACATCCAACAATGGTCAAAAAACAGGGGAGACCAGGCACCACGAAGACCTTGATATGGCGATACTAGAGATCTTACTTGGCCAGTGTAGGCTCAGAAGATCTTAAGAAGAGGACAATGGAGCGTGCTGTGAAGCAAAGCACATCTTTCCTCTCCCCTCCTCCCCCCCCCCCGCAACACATATTTGTCATCCATTTGATCAGGTGGAAAAGATCCTTCTTGGGCTCGAGTTTGGCAATGAGTTCATGCTGAGTAGAAAAGCAAGATCCGCCATTTTTTTCTTAAAAGAAAATTTCAGAGTTGTTTACCCAAGGAAGCTCCACCAGTATAATTTAAGTTTGTTTTAAATTTATATAAATGAGCAGGTGCAAAAGCCTATGTAGACCCCCTGATGCTTTTATTTAAGTAGCTTACGGGGTTTTTTAATAATTAAAACTGTCCCTAATTTCATACATTAGTTTGAATAGCTTACCGTGGTTTAGCTTATATCTATTAAGTATTACACATACACAGAATTCAAATACAATACAATAGAAATAATGTATCAAAATAAGGAAGTTTCCATAGCCTATCACATTGCTCTTGGTTTAAAACAACTCTATAATTATACTGGTGCAATTTGCTCAATGAAAAAGCTCTGTGTCAATTGAATATCAAATGCCAGTCAGAACGCAACAAAGCTACAAATGCCAAACTAGCCTCTTTCATAAGGTATGATTTGTCTTAGGCTTTAGAAATACCTTTCCACTGTTCTTTTATTGAAGTTGATGTCTTTACTGAACAATAGAAAATTGGAGACTCTTGACCGTTGTATTATAGTAGAGTCCTAGCTCTGCTATAATTATGGGTAAGAAACCATTTCTGTTTAAAGATCAGTACTGTATTTTAAAAGCTATATGCTTGCTGGAATTGGCTATAAAGAACTTGGTGTACCTCATGGGGTACACAATAGGGATGGCTTTGAAATGGGTTTTAGTTGAAGTAGTAGTTCCTAAGATACAGCTCCCTTGGACAAAATACCATCACCTAAGTTGAGACCCTCTACTGACTTCTTTTGCATACTTCCAGGGATCAAACCATGACTCTAGTTGTGCCCAAAATGTTTTCAGTTGCCCCAACTGGTGTTTCTCCATGAGGAGAAATAAAAATGAAAATAGTGTTCTGGATAGGAATGAACCAAACATTGTATTGTACATGTGCACCTGAAAGGCACTCTCATTTGCTGATTTTCACAAGCTGGATGGCTAAAGGGTGAAATAGCCATCAAACCTGACCTACACCCAGCCAGTGTTGGTTTAAATCCAACTCCTGACAGAAATGTCAGAGTGAACTTCAGGCACATTGCTACATTCTGCGTCTGTCCAAGGCAGGTTGTGGGAAAATGTAATCTGAATAAAACTGGAAATTCTGAAAGCAATCAAACTGCTGTTGAATAGAAATAAATCATACATGTGAATGCTTGCTGGAAGTGGAGTTAAAGGGCAAGAGGGAGGGGTAGGAGCTGTGGAAAGGGAGGGTATGCAACTAAATAGGCATCAGTGATGGGGGAGGGGAACTCATACTGAAGATAAGGTAGGGAGTGGGACTGGGAGTGGGGGGCACCAGGTTAGTTTAGTGACAGGGTAAGTGGGGGTATTGGGTACCTGTCAGTGCCAATTTATTGTCCTATGTGTCAGAAGATGGGGAGACCTGCTCTGGGTGTTTCTGAGTCCTTTTCTGTCTCTGTGTGTGCTGGCATTAGGGTTGCTCCCTCTCTAATGGGGTTTTAGTCCTCTCCTTGTCTTCTAGCCTGATCTGGAGTGTTTCTCCTCTGGGAGTACCTAAACCACTCTTTCTGCTTCCCTTGTGAACTGAGGCACAAACTCTCTCCCTGCTCAGCTATGTGGCAGCCATAATCTAAATGGGTTTGCAATTTCTGGGCAAGTCATATTCATGGTCCCTGTATTTGTACTGTATTAAGAGGGCCTTAGACCTTCTTGGCCAGTCTGAACCCATCTCTCTGGCTTCCTGTGTGAGTCAGCATCTGAGGAAGCCCTGCCCTGCTGTGTGAAGAGCTGAAGCATGAACCTAGCATGCAGTGCTGGGACTGGGGTGAGGAGATGAGCATATGCATTTTTGATGAGAACACCCACTGAGATGATAGGCACTTGTGAAAACAATATTGAAGGTGGTATTAAACAAAGGGTTATACTCTGTAGATAGGCCTAATGTTCAGTATCTGGGGGTTCTCTGCCTATATCTGTGCATCCCTCCCCTACATGGCTACATGTGAACTGGGATTGGAGGGGTCTCAGCCCCTTTCCCTGCTCCCTTAGCATAGAACCAGAATCTCTGGGGGCTTTTGCCCCTTGAAGATGTCTGAGCCTCTTCCCACCCCTTGTGCATATGCTGCTCTCTGAGATTTTGTCTATCTTGTGTGTTCTTTGCCTGTGTCCTTCCTTCCATATTAGTTAGGATCTGCACTGACCTTAAAGAGAGCTGAAATTTGCATCTCTGGAAATCAGGAAATGCAAATTTTAGGTACAGACCCATTCTTTATGTGAGGGAACTAGCAGTGAGGGGGAAGCGTGCTGGAAAGGCCAGAGTTATGGGTAAGATGCTGAAGTGGGTTGAGGGTAGGAGAGGTGCAGGGCTTGGTTTGGTGTATAGTTCCAGTTGTATAACCAAGGAAGAATGACCATCCAGGAAACTGCTGCCTGTTATGCATACAGGCAGCAGCTGAGAGTAGCAGCAAGGAGCAACTTCTTACGTACTTAATGGCTTCTAAAATGTTAATGATTTAATGAGGTGGAAAAGGGAGAATGAGTTGGAAATAGAGGTGGAGGTCAGGTTATATGCTGTGGGGGATGGTAGGGAAGGGAGTGAAGAAGGAGAACATTTATCTTCTCTTACATACTTAAGATTATTGTAATCTCTGTCTAATAAAACCTCAAGATTTTGGGACATACATACCACAGAATGCCAATGAATTCTGTCACTACCCCTGTTGGCAACGACACGCTCCAAACACTTCAGTGCTGGCCATTAATCCCTGTTGTGCTCTAACACACTGTGCAGCCTCTCCTCTGCAAGCCTACATGATGGCTATAACTGCATACATGGATACTAACTTCTGCAAGAATAATTTACTTCATTTAAAAAATAGAAAGATTAGAAGTCATTAACATAACGATGAAATTGCCTGGTGGAATCCTGGGCCCATTTACAATGCTGAGGTCAGCAAAACTCAAACTGCTGAACACCAGGACATGCATGTATAGGACTGCCCACATGAGATTAACTCTGACCTCTGTGAGTGATGCCTTTGAACTGCATGAACAAGAGCTACTGACACCCGTGTTACAGTCTAACAAGTAGTATATGTGGCAGGGCACACCTGCCACTTTGAGAGGATGAGCAGCCTGCTAAGCCACTGGCAGGTGGGAGTCAGGGGATGTTGGAGCTTGCTGAGGGACCCAGTGTTGGGGTCCAGAGCCTTGATAAGGGGGATGAGTGCCTGGGGACTATTGAGAGGGTGGATGAGCCCAGAGAGAGAGGGGCTGAGTGCACAGGGGTCTAGTGAGAGGCCAGGTGAACTCTGGGAGAGGGGCTGAGAGTCTGTGGGCCTATTGTGCAGCCATGTGAGCCCTGAGAGAAGGCCCAAGTGTTTGAGAGATCTAGTGAAGGGTCTGGGTGAACCCAGTGAGTGGAGCAGAGTATGGGGGCCTTTTCTGTATAAGCCCAGAAAAGGATGTGTCTGTGGTAAGATCGACCTATGGAGAGATGAAGGACTCTGAGCAAGCCCAGAGAGAGGGATCATGGAAAGGAGTCTGAAAGTGAGCTGGGGGTCAGAAATGGAGGACTCTGATGGGAGATGGAAACAGGGCCAGGAGGGCCAGGAGGCCCAGTAGTTAGGAGCCCAGGAGGGGTGTAAAACATCTTAGGAGGAGCCCGGAGAGGAAAAAATAAGATCAGGAATGCATGAAGACTGGTCCTGGGTAAGGCCTGAAACTGCACCTTACTGGGGCTGGTTAGCACAGTGGGGTGTGGGTCCAGTGTCCCAGTGAGGGGCCGAGGAATAGAGTGCTGCTCAGTGAGGGGCCAGAGAACAGAGTGCAGGATCAGATGGGTCCAAAGGCTTGGATAGTGAGGCCCCATGAGGGACCTACAGCATATAGTTAGGCCCAACAAACATCGTGGGACCAGAAGGGTCCAGCAGTCCAGCGAGGGGCCAGGAATAGAGTTCAGAACTGAAGAGGTTTGGGGGCCTGGAGAGCTGCTGGGAAGGTGGAGAACTAAGAAAGTCTAGGATGAGGGACAAAAGGGCCTGGTAGCCCAGAGAGGGACAAGGAAGGGAGACTGAGGTGTCTGGTAGCCCAGGGAGTGGTTGTATGAGACCAAGGGGTCTGAGGCCCCAGACAGGGGCCAGAGGAAAGACCAAGGGCAACCTGAGCGGGGCCAAGAGGGAGACCAAGGAGTCTGGCAACCCAGGAAGGGACTGTGTGGAGAGCCCAAGAGGTCTGAGGACTCAGAGTGGGGCTGAGACAGAGGTCAAGGGGTTGGAAAGCCCAGAGAGTGGCTGCATCAGCAATTGGTAGAACATCTGCAAGGAAGCCACCTGCAAGGCATGGAGCATGGTGTAGGGTAGGTATGGAGCCATGTAATTGGCCCATAAGGCCAGGACCAGAATCTGGGTGGTCATTATAATAAGACCAGGACAGCCTCCCGCACTCTGTATAACACCTAACATCAAAGCGTGGCAGGAGAGAGCTGGGCAGGCTGCCCATAGAGCAGGTTATCTCAAATTTTTGGGGGGTACCCTGTGACAGTATACTCCCCAGAAAGAATATCATATTTATTAAATGCCAACAGATACTGGATTTTCACTTAGTTATTAAACCCATAGATTATGGTCATCTTGCATGTCATTTGAATCATAGAAAATTAGGGGCCTCAGGAAGTGATCTAGTCCAACCCACTGCTCAAAGTGGGACCATCCCCAACTAAACCATCCCAGCCAAAGCTTTGTCTACTCAGGTCTTAAAAATTCCCAATCTCATGCTAGCTGTCTCCATGGCAAAAAGGCCTATGCTATGCTTCTGTAGTCCAAAATGAGGCACATAGAATCACTCAAGAGACACATGGGCCTCTTTCCTTTGACTCTATACAAGAGAATCAGGTAGGACACCTCTCCTGCTCCCAGGGGCATGATCCACCCAGATTGTTTCATACCAGAATCATAAGTCGAGCAAGCTGCCCCAAGTAATTCTCCACCGTTCAGTGTAGCTACAACTTTCCAATGCTTGCAAATAATTCTTAGTATCTATTATCAGCTTCTGGAAAAAAAAAAAACAGAGTAAAGATAACATGTATATGTACCTCAAGTTGTCATTTGTAGCTTTCCAGAATTTTGATTTCTGTTCAGCCACACATTCCACAAAGGCACCAGATATCATAAGGCAGTACTAACTTTTTGTTAAGTAGGGGTTTTTTTATACTCAATAGTTTGAGGAAGGGCCACTTTTGTTTCCAAAAATGTCCACTTAGTGCACCAGAATACCAGAACCCATCACGAGGACAGTCATTGATACTAATGACTACATCACTCTCCACTATGGTTATATTCTATGCCTCCAAATTGATAAAGGAAATGGCTGTTTCAAGTACCAAATCAGAGGGGAAAAAAGATGCATTGTGGCTATTCTCATTTGTTCTTTGGAAGTCAGTAGATTTTACCTCATAAAATCAAAAGTAAAAGGGCAAGGCCTGGTGTAAAAATTCATTGCTGTAAATCACAAGGAGGCAGTAACCATCTTGGCATCTCTAGCCAGCTTCTGAAAGCAAATGACCGCTCTCACTTAACACCAGTAGCCTGAATATAAGATGTCAGTATTAAAGATTAGCTCAGTATGTCAGCACAGGAAATGTCTTAACGTACTGAGACAGGGTGGAAGACTCACAGCGAGTGATTGAGGACAAGCAGCTCTACTGAATGAGTATAAGACTGACAAAAGAAGAGCAAATCTGATAGAGACGGGGGGAAGAAGGAGAATGAAGACACCCTGATTGAGGTCAGGACGATTTACTTTTTAATGGGGAGAGACAGAGCAACATTAAACAGGTAATGACAATGTAAATGGAGGAGAAAGATGGAGTGATGAGACTGCATGAAAACCAGGATGTTACAGAAGTATTAGCTATTTGTAACTCAAACTCAGGGACTTATATAGTACCCATCAATGTGCTGTCTGAGCATGCTGCACTCTCTGCAATAAAAGAAAAAGATGTTTCAGGTGCTAGCAGAAACAGCATCCACAGCCAGCCATCCCAGTAATTCAAATGGTTCATGTTCTGGACTCAATCTAGTTCTCACATAAGTCAGTTTAAATATCAAAATTCAGAATATATACATGTAAAGGAGAAGAAACTGGGCCCAAACTCTGAGACCTTGGTCTCCCATTTTAAAATATAAGCTAATTGTCACCGAAGGCAATGGGAGACCTTCATATTGGGTCTGATTTAAATCTCACTGGACTAAGTGAGAGACTTCTCATTGGCTTCAGTGGGCTTTGGATCAGACCATTCTGAGTTCAAACAGCAGGACTACTAGAATTGTGAAGAGCTTCAAATGCATCAGGGGTTTTTTGTTTTTTGGGTTGTTTTTTTTCAAATGAGGGAAAATCTTGCAGTGGTGCATAATGCCTGGCAGAGTAAGGTAGGTATCAGGAGGGCATGCTTAGTTGTTACTCTTAATGTGACTATTTGTAATATAATGCTGCTAATGCTCCTAGCTCACAGCCTACTTTCTGACAGTACTCCTTACCATAGTCTGACCAATTTTGAAAGTAAAATCACGTTTCTTTCTGCCTGATACCAAGGCTTATGGAAATTTACTTGGCTTTTACTCTAGCATGTGGTGGCAGCAACAAAGCCATCTCAGACAAGAGTTTTTCATGTTTTGTTCTGAAGGCTCATTTGCACGGACATGTTTTGGGTGTGCATTCCCAAGCTGTGGGCCAGCTGCCCAGATTGCTCTGTCTCCAGCACTTGCTGTTCTCATTTTTGCACTTCTCAAATCCATTCTTTCATGGAGCATAGCTGTTGGGGGCTATCAGAGCTATGGATTGCTGTTGGTCTGTTGTAATTATAGTAGGCAACAAGCACAAAGGATGTTAGTAATACCTTCATTAACATGTCCTACTTATGCACCATTCCCTAGTAGTAATACAGCAATACAACACTTAGCCTTCACACCCCTAAAGTGTCAATAGCAGTCCTACTGGATCAAATACTGTTCTTTTAAGAAGTGCAAGTGGAGACGGAAAGAAAAAAGACCACATGTGCTCCAGAATAATGCATGTAGCAATACAATTTTCATGCAGGCATGCTGTGAAATGTCAGGATGTCAACAATTTTGTTTCCATTGCAACATTTTCTAACCAAGGAGCTGCACATCTGGGAAAGCCCAGTAAAAAAAATCAGTTGAAAATTTCAGCTGTCTTCTACTACTTACTAGATAGAGCCATTTGTAGATCAGAGCATTCAGTCTATTGCTGAATTTCTGGAGGAATTCAGACTAAAGCTGTCAATTTCTGAGGGAATGATTCTTCAGTAGGCCCCTGCTCCCCACCCCCTAAAAAGCAGCTGCAAGATTCTAGTGGAATCTACTGGAATATTTACAAGTAAAGGTGAGCTTCATCTGAAAACAGATTTCCGTTTGAAATGTCAACGGTGTCACTGGGAGGAAGGTCAACTAAAACAACATAATTATACGAAACCTGACACTGTCAGGAGAAGCAGCTCAGAAGGCTCTTGCCAGAATTTTATGACACTTTTGCATCTCCTGTGAACCTACCAGATTTGGCTGCTCTGACCAGTAGGGAGTTTATTCAACATAAATTCAATCTACTGCTGTACCTTAGGCCACCAACTATGGCCCCAAAATGTTATATCGGTACTTTGGAATGCCCTGGTTCCCACAGCCATGCCCCATACCATGGGATGGGGTAGAGTTGATACAGGAGCCACATCCAAGAGGGTTTTGAGAGAACCCTTAAATGGTCATTTGTTCAAGCTTCAGGGTTGCTTTGTGCAACTAGACTGGAGGTTTTCACCCAAATACTTCAGTCCTATATTTACTTCATGAACAATACTCCCACTGAATTTCAGCATGTCAGTTTATAGAGCAATTGCAGAAGCAGGTCTGTTATGTTTTTCTTTGGGGCATTTTTTCGAGTCTAAAGAATACAGTATTGTATTACTCAGGAATAGGAGTTTTCTCTATATGAGCTGGATGGAAAAGTCCTAATATAACTTGAAAATTGACAAGCCATAGACACAGGGCTGGGAACATTATTTCATCCACATTTTATAGCATTCAAAGTAATCCCACCTCTTCTATTGCTACTCACTGAGCGTGTCTACACATTCTTCAGTGCGCAGTAGTTACTGCGCATTTAATTTAGTACTTGCTTAATGAGGTACTAACTAAAGGTGCAGTAACTAGAGTTCCTGTGCAGTAGTGCCGACGAACACCATTTTAGTAATGCCACTGTGCAACAGCCTAATAATACTGCGCAGTAGTGTATTGGCATTGTCCGTGCTGTGATATGCTAGTGTGCAATGTTTTTAGGCTACTGCGTGTTAAGCATCTCGTGTAGATGCGCCATCTAGAATGATCAAGGGAGCACTGCAGAAAGTGTGCGCGCCGGGTCTGACCCCAGGTCGCTTTTGTCGTTCTGTACGCGGGCTGTGGCCAGCAGCCCGGGCAGGCCGGATCGGAGAGGGAGGTCGCCGAGCTAGAATTAGGCACAGAAACGTAACGGTTGATTTTAAGATTATTTTACTTACACTGAGATGGTCGTGGTGTAGGCTGAGAACTTGCTTGAGTTGCAGTTACAACAAAAAACACGAACACACGTGGAGGTTGCAAGGCTCCACGCAGACAGAACACGAACAATCATGTGGAGCTTGCTAGGCTCCACGCAGACAAACTCCGGATGTCCAGGACAAGCTCACATTAAACTCGTCGTTACGTCTTATAGTAGGCTCCGTTCGAAGACGGGAAGAGGTGGGCGGTGTATCAGGCCGCCAAACTCCTCTGAGCGACACACAGGGTTTCTATTACCCTGCCGCGCACACCCAGAGTCCCCACGAGATGGATGCGGAGTCCTCTTCGGCTTGGGCAGAAACTGCTCAAGCCTCTTATAAGGCTAGCAGGCCAATCGCTAGCCGCCACGTGTGAATAATTTAGAACTAGCCAATTGCGGGGCACGAATTTGCATACGACGAGCGGGAAACCTTTGCACCGTGCATTTCTGTGTTGCAAAGGAAATGCACCCTGCAAAGACAACTGCAAAGTGGCGGGAACACTCCCCTGCACGCGGGTTCTCTGCGCAGCAAAACTCCTCTGTGCAGTGAAGTTGCAAACCCACGGGGATAATTCTTAGTGCCGAAGCACACACAAAAAAATCAGACCTTTGGGTCATGACAGTCAGGAGATCTCTCCTCTCCTTGTTGTGAGGAGTTAATGACAAGTGCACTTCAGGATATGCAGAACCTGTTTTGACATTGCTAGTTTTGGGACTTGCAAACTAAGCAATAACTAAAGACATTAAATGAAGGAGCCTGAGAGAACAGAGGAATAATTCTCAGTCACCTTCATGATACAGTAAGAATGAGCGCAGCCACCTTAGTGATTCGTCTAACTTACTGGGATAGACTCTGGTAAATTAAGGCTGGTTTGCACTGTTTCAGCTCTTCCTGTTTAACTGCACTGTGGAAAATTTATGCTGAATGAGGCATCTTCTAGTGGTGTAGGGCCAGTGTACTGGCTCCTGTTCCATCCACATTGTTCATATCATGGAGAGGGGCTGTACCCAGGCTCTCTCCGTGTCCTGGTGATTTCTCTGAATCGTTAAGCATCTGGAGCTAAAGTAAAAGGTTCCATTAACCTTCCTTAAGGCTATTCTAATCTAAACCAGGGATGTAAATGCTGTGCGTGGGAGGTATAAAATATAAAAAGTTGGACGATCTCTTGTATCTTTTATCATTAGCTAAACTACCAATACACCTGTAATACAGCCTGTTGTGGCTTTAAGGTGTTGCCTGCCTTGGGGAAGAGATGATTAAAAACATGCAAGGCAACAGCTCTTAGAGACTGGGCTTGATTCTCTACAGCCTTATAATCATGGGCACTTTGCATAGTGGGTGGAAAATGGTACCAGATCAGAATGCCCCCAGTACCTCCCAACCAGGAAAGAACATGCACACAGCCTTAAAATCTCCTGGGGTCCTTTTTTCAGTCCACTTAAATTGAATGAAGATTTTAATGTTAAGGTGAGTCAGGTGTGTTTAAAAGCAAGTATCAGTAGTTAGCACAGGGACAGGCAATTATTTTGGGCAGAGGGCCACTTACTGAGTTTCAGCAAGCCATCGAGGGCCGCATGACAGGCAGCCCAGGGCAGATTAATATTAATTTCCTAAATGTTTTAGGGGCCCTGCGAACCAGATAGAATGGCCTGGCAGGCCACATCCAGCCCCCAGGCCGCATTTTGCCCACTCCTGAGTTAGCAGTTGACATGAAGCAAGTAAAATGGTAGTAATCTGATAAAAGATCTCTTTACCTGAGACATAGTAATGCATACATGCTGCTGGCATAGTACTGTTTTGTGATAGCATCCTAAGGACATCTCAGTTTGGGGCCCATTTGTGCTAAACCAGTGGTACTTAGCCTATTGGCTCTGTGGGCCAGATGAGTGGTGTAGGCCTGGTTCTCAGGCTGGATTGAACCCCCAACATACTATAATCAGGCCTTGGGGCCCAGCACCACTCTGTCCTGCTGTCATGTGCTAAGACTGAGACCCAGTGGCTTGGTGCTTCCCCCTCCTGCCAGGATTGGGCCCTGGGGGCCTTGTGCCACCCTTTCCCGGGCCCCCATATCAGGATTGTGCCCGGGGCCTGGCACTGCCCCCACCTGGCCTTGCACAGGAATTGGGTGCCCAATCCCAGAACGCACGACTCAAGGCTCCCCATGGGTCTGGACATTTGACAGCAGGAGAGCAGTGCCACCACTCCGCCACTGTCAAATTTCTGAATGAGCTAAATTTGGGCTGTGGGCAGGGGCTTGAGTACATTTGTGCTAAGTTATATGCCCATAATGAAAAACAGGTTCCTTGTCCTGAGAAGTGTGCGGTCCAAGGTCCCAGTCTTGGAAACATGTATAAATGTACTTACCTCTAAACAGGTGACTCATCCCACTGAAGCAAATTATATAACTCATATACTTGGAGTTAAGGACGCATGGATTGGGTGGTAGAATTAGGGGTTTAGTTTTTTCCTTTCATTGTTTTCCTCCTGTTTTCTGGACTATTGACAAGCTTTGTTTTACTTCCCATAGTTTAAGTAAGACTTCTCTATCAGGTCATGCTTTAGCACTGAGAACCAAATGGAAAAACTTTGTACTTGTACCACGGTGTATTCAGTAGGGGTTGTGTAGGTGGCTTTCAGTAAAGGATCAGGGCCTTGGCACATTATCCTTCTCTGCGAGTGTTGTCAGATAACTTTAATCAATTGGCTTCAAGAACTCAATCAAGGTATTTTATCCAAAGGCTGTAATTTCTTGGGGGTTTTTTTAATTCTCAATTAGTCTGGATGGTCTTTAACCTTTTCAATATAATTGCTTAATTAATTTTCAGTTTCAGTTTTTTTCTTAGTTGTAGAAATGTTTTCTAAAACAAGAGAAGGGTATTTTGATCAATTGAGATCAAAGATTGTGCTGTTGCTTCCTTTCCTGAGCAAAATCTTCTCCCTCCCTCTCCCCTTTATGCCCCCTCCCCTCAGCCCTTCTTCTTTGGGTAGGCTTAGCTCTGAGGTCACTTTTGTGTTAGAACATTAGCCATTTTGCCATCCGTTATGTCCTTATTAATGCAGTTAATTCTCTTTGGGCATATTTTTCTCTCTCTGATTGGTGTAGCTTAGCACTTTCTTTTGTAATTTATTGCAAACTGGTTCTCTCAACCTTACTGTGAACTAGATTATTAGTTTTTGATTTGGAGAATATAAATTCAGTCTCCTGAGAGCAAAAGGGATTAATTGATATTTACAACTGCTAAACCTGCGAAGGTGGCAGATACTTAGCTTTTCTTAAAATTAGACTTTAAATTTGCTTAGCTGAAGTAGAGGAAACATTGAAGTAGATTCCTGCTTAAAAAGCAGAAGACATTGAAGATAAATGCATTTTAATATGGCAAATGCAAAGTTATACCTCTTGGAACAAGGAATAAGGGCCATGCCTACAGAGTAGAAGACTGTATCATGGAGAACAGGAACTCTGAAAAGGATTTAGGGGCAACAGTAGATAACCCACTTGACATGAGTTTTCAGCCCAGGGTTCTGGAAAAAAGGGTTATGTAATTCCTGGATGTACTGGTATATCCAAGGGCACTGGGGAGACCAGTACCAGAAAACCACATGAAGCTCTGATGTCTGCATTTTAAAAAAATGTGAAAATATCTAAGAGGGTACAAAAAAAGGTAGCAAAATGGTTCAGGGGATAGAGAAAATGTTTTGAAGTGAGAGATATACTGACCTCAATCTGTTTATCTTATCAAAAAGAAACTTAAGAGGTGAATTCATTACAGCAACTTGATTGCAGAGAAAGAGTAATGGGTACTAAAGGGCTTTTTATTTTAATGGAGAAAGACATAACAGAGAGCAACTGTTTGAAGCTGAATGCAGAGAAATTCAAACTGGGAATAAGATAGACATTTTTAACATGAAGGGTGATTAATTATAGGAGCAAAAGTCCAAGGGAAGCAATCATCTCCAACTCTAGAGGTTTTCAGATGAAGATGGGATGCCTTTCTGGAAGAAGCCTTGGTCAAAGACTAGATAATGGGCTTAATATAAAGTTAACTGGGTGAAATATAATGGCATGAGAAATACAGGAAGTCGGACCGGATGGCATTATAATTTTGTGTTGCTTTAAACTTGATTAGGTAATGAATGATTGATACCCTGCACTCTCAATGGCTTGCAATTGAACATTGGGCAAGTTTCATAGATTTCATAGACATTAGGGCTGGAAGGGAACTCGGAAGATCATCGAGTCCAGCCCCCTGCCCAAAGGGCAGGAAGTCAGCTGGGGTCATAGGATCCCAGCAAGATAAACATCCAGTTTGCTCTTGAAGGTGTTCAATGTAGGTGCCTGAACCACCTCCGGTGGCAGGCTGTTCCAGACCTTGGGGGCTTGGACAGCAAAGAAATTCTTCCTTATGTCCAGCCTGAAACGGTCTTGTAGTAGTTTATGACCATTCGACATAGTCGTTATCCCTTGGGGCGCTCTGGTGAACAAACGTTCCCCCAGATACTGGTGGTCACCCCTGATAAACTTATAGGTGGCCATCAGATCACCCCTGAGCCTGCGCTTTTCCAGGCTAAAGAGCCCCATGGCTCTCAGCCTGTCATCATAGGGTCTGCTTCCCTGACTTCTGATCATGCGCGTGGCTCTTCTCTGGACTCTCTCAAGCTTCTCCACATCCTTTTTGAATTGTGGAGCCCAAAACTGGACGCAGTACTCCAGCTGCAGCCTCACCAAGGCCGAGTACAAGGGGAGAATGATGTCCTGGGATTTGCTTGAGAAGCATCTATGGATGCAAGCCAGCGTTTTGGTCGCTTTACTAGCCGCAGCATCGCATTGCAGGCTCATGTTCATCTTGTGGTCAATGATGACCCCCAAGTCTCTTTCTTCCATAGTGCTAGCCAGCATAGCACTGCCGAGCCTATAAGGATGCTGCGGGTTTTTCTTCCCAAGGTGGAGAACCTTGCATTTATCGGCGTTGAACACCATCAGGTTCTCGTCTGCCCACTTGCTGAGCCTGTCCAGGTCAGCCTGGATCACCTGCCTGTCTTCTGGTGTGGATGCTTTGCCCCAAAGTTTAGTGTCATCGGCAAACTTGGCCAGTCCGCTTCTGACCCCAATGTCCACATCATTAATGAAGATGTTGAACAGTATGGGTCCAAGGACAGAGCCTTGGGGGACCCCACTGGTCACAGGACACCATGATGAGTGACTTCCATCAATTACTACCCTCTGGGTCTGACCACGGAGCCAATTTTCCAGCCAGTGGATTGTGGTGGACCCAAGGCGACAATTGGCCAGTTTCACCAAGAGGTGATCATGGGATACCAGATTGAAGGCTTTTTTGAAGTCAAGATATATGACATCAATCTCTTCTCCCTTGTCCAGGTGATAGGTCACCTGGTCGTAGAAGGAAATGAGATTGGTCAAGCAAGACCTACCCGTGACAAACCCGTGCTGGCTATCCCTTAAGATGTTGGCATCAGCCAGTCCATTAAGGATGGCCTCTTTAATAAACTTTTCTAAGATCTTCCCTGGGATAGAAGTCAGGCTGATGGGCCTATAGTTAGCCAGATCCACTTTCCTCCCTTTCTTGAAGATAGGCACCACATTGGCCTTCTTTCAGTCTTCGGACACTTCACCAGAGCACCAAGAGTTTTCAAAGATCCATGCTAGAGGCTGGGATATGATGCTCGCCAGCTCCTTGAGTACCCAAGTTATTAATCTTTCTGTGCTTTTGTTTATCCATCTGTAAAATGGGGATTTTACTATATACCTGTTTCATTAAGCCTCACAGCATCTCAATGTTTAAATATAATATCAGTTATTATTATAAATATAATAGGACTGTGTGAAACAGCACCATTTTGTTTTGACTTCCATTTCACTGCTTCAAAGGGACAGTGTTTTGTTTTGCTGTTTTGAAGCACTGTTCCATTTCATTTCATCAAAACTGTTTCGCTGTTTTGACACTGTTTCAACGCATTTCGACGTTTTGCCCATAAGCTATAATGGGGAATCATGAAAATGCTTATATCTTTGTTATTTCTTGCCTGATTCAGGTGAAAATTGCAGGGATGGTAGCACCTCCCAAGTTTCAAGGAGATAGGTGCAGGGGTTTCTCAAACTGCTCAAAGCAAAATTTGTATCACTTACTGGCATTGGCAGCCTGCTGTCATGCTGCACACAGATCTGGGGGTCTGTGCCCCCCAGGAGGGGTGCGGGGCTGTGCCAGACTCTTCCTGGGGGGTGCGGCCCCCGGATCTGCATGAGGGATGACAGCAGGCTGCCGCTGCCGCTGCCAGTTGGGACCAGTGCCAGCACCCAAGTCTGCCCGGTGCAGCCCATGTCAAGTGCCAGGAAGAACCCAGTGCTGGTACTGGCCCCAGCTGGCAGCAGCAGCATGCTGTGATCCTGCATACAGATCCGGGGCCCCGCACTCCTAAGAAGAGTCTAACACAGCCCTGCAGCTCTCCTGGGGGGCACAGATCTATGCGCAGGATGACAGCAGGCTGCCACTGCTGGCTGGGGCCAGTGGCAGCACTAGTCTTCCTCATGCTCGGAATGGGCTGTGCCCGCTGCTGGTCCAAACTGGCAGTGGCAGCCTGCTGTCATCCTGTGCGCAGATCTGGGGGCCTGCATCCCCCAGGAGGAGTCTGGCACACCCCTGCGGGCCCCCAGATCTGTGTGCAGGATGACAGCATGTTGCTGCTGCCAGCTGGAGCCAATGGTGGCACCAGTCTTCCTGGTGCTTGGTACAGGCTGCACCCAGCACTGGTCCCAGCCAGCAGCAGCAGCCTGATGTCATCCTGCATCATGCGGGGACCCGCACCCCCCGGGAAAAGCTGGGGGAATGTTCAGGCATCTGAATATTCCCCCAGGTCCTGGTTCAATTCCCCAGCTCCTGGTTTGATTCCCCAGCTCTCTAATCATTTTCCCAGGTGTTCCTGGGGAATGCGGGCCCCCAGATCTGTGTGCTGGGTTTCAGGAGGCTGCCACTGCAGTTTCAGCAGCAGCGTGCTGAAATCTCATGTGCAGATCGGGGGTCCACGCCCCCTGGCAAAAGCTGGGGAAATAATCAGAGAGCTGGGGGAAGAAATCAGAGAGTTGGGGAATCTAACAGGAAGCTAGATGTTAATATCAGAGCAGTCCTTCCCCCCTCTTCCCCCTCCCTCTCCTAAATGAAACTTTCAAACTGTTTTGAATGCCCTCGTTTCATTTTGAAGCTGTTTCAAAGCCTTTTGTTTCATTTCGATTTCACTGTTTTGAGCTTGAAATGCATCGAAACAGCTTCAAAACGAAACACCCGTTTAAATTTTGCACAGGCCTGAAATGTAATGTTTTCAGGACCTTGGATAAAGGCCCTTTCAAGAATGTTAAATATAGTGGAAGCTGTCCCAAATAACATTCTGCTTTAATTTTTTGTCCTGCTAGAAAACATACATCTGGGTGCACTGAAACTAATAACAAAACACCCCTTGATTTCTGAGGAGCCAGGATTTCACCCAAGCTAGAAAGTATACACTGATCCTAGTTCTAGATGAACAGCTAATTATCTTTTTATATGAACTATCATGTGAGAAGAGTAAGCTGGCACTGAATCTTATTCCCTCTACACTGTTCTTGGGGAAGAGTGTTGTTTTTATAGGTGCCTTTTACAGTTTATATAGTATTAATTAACTGCTAAAATTGCAGTTAGACTATTGAATCTTGGAGGACAGAGGCTATGAGACCTTTTGTCTGACAACTCACCCAATAGAGATCTGAGGTGTATTGAAAGTAAAACAGATGTTTGATTTGCTTCTAAATTATTCTTCTCTTGTTTACTCCAGCTGCAGATGTTGGTCTCATTTATGTCCTTGTTAATGGAGGAGCCAGATTCTATAAAGTTACCTCACCTTTTACTTTGATGATTTTATGTTGAAAGGGGAGAAGCCATGACAACAGTCTGTGGGTGGGATTTTAGTGCTTTTATTGTATTATGAATTAGAGTTCCTGCCTTCAATGTAATATGTTACATCTAGAAGACAAAGCTGCTTCTGGGATCCTGCAGTAATACTTACCTGCTAAAATAGGTCCCAAAGCAGTGGGTGCCCAGTTTTGGAGTCTTCAGGAAAAATTCTCTGTTGTATGTTCTGGCTTCTTCAGCCCCTAACAAAGTGTTTATATCAGAATGATTCCTCTTGCTCTGTGAACTGGTAACAACATTCATGGAGTACTCAAAGGGGTTACACTGGGTTGTCCCAGCAGGGCCTGATAATGATGCTTATATTGTTCAACTCTAGATATGAACTACTGCAAAAAAATATGCATTCAAAAATACAGCTTCAATTGTATGTTTTAGATATACATGCAATTGCTAAAGCTGCATGTGTAAATTGATTGGGCAAGTAAACTGACAGTTGCCTTTTGTTTAACAATTTTTCTTTAGCGGCTCCTTTAGAGTTCAAGGAAATCTTTTCTATTGCTTATGGTGGAAATTAAATAGACTAATACTGATCTCTGTAAGGACTGGTGTCTCTATTTTGGTAGCTTATAAACAGCAGTGAGAAGAAGCCAGATCTAACAGGTATGTTCTTTTATAGATGACCAGCACGGATCCTGGTTTTCTCTGATAAAAAAATTGTAAATTTTGGGCATCCTATTCTGGGCTCCACAATTTAAAAAGGATTTGGAAAAGCTTGACAGAGTCCAGAGGAGAGCCATGTGCATGATCAGAAGGCAAGAGAACAGGCCTCATGATGAGAGGCTGAGAGCTATGGGACTCTTCAGCTTGGAAAAGCGCAGGGTCAGGGGTGACTTAGTGGCTGCCTATAAGTATATAAGGGGTGTACATCAGGATCTGGGAGAACGCCTGTTCACCAGAGCACCCCAAGGGATGACAAGGTCAAACGGTCACAAATTCTTCCAAGACTGTTTTAGGCGGACATAAGGACAAACTTCTTTACTATCCAAGCCCCCAAGGCCTGGAATAGACTGCCTCCAGAGGTGGTGCAAGCACCTACTCTGGACTCATTTTGGATGCCTGTCTTGCTGGGATCCTTTCACCCTGGCTGACTTCCTGCCCCTGGGGCAGGGGGCTGAACTCAATGATCTTCCGAGGTCCCTTTCAGCCCTAATCTCTATGAAATCTATGAAATCAAATTCTCTGATAAACCCCCTCAAATCCGTGATTAAAATAAAAGGCCCATCATTCCCCCACACAAGCCCCCTGGCCCTCCTGGTGCCCCTCACCCCCCACTCACAGTCCCTGCCCCCCACAGCCCTGCCAGGGCAATGGGGCAAGGGGCCCTGGTCCACAGCCCTCCACCCCCAGTAGGAGGTGAGAGCTGCTGCAGCAAAGCAGAACCTGCCTCCCCTGCCCCTGCTGCCTGCTTTCTGTGGGCTCAGGCATGGCGGGGCAGCTCCCTACTGCTGTGCATGTGGGCGGTGGGCTCAGGCTCCCACCCTGTTGCCTTCACCTGGGGCCTCTGCAGTCCAGCAGGTGTGACCTGGAGCTGCAAGGAACAATGGGGCCAGGTGGGGAAGCTTGCTACTGGTGTGAGCTCTATGATTCCCTGGCAACATGTCCCCTGTGCACGCAGTAGCAGTGAGGGGTACAACCTCATGCCGCTGCCCCCACTGCTGCTGCATATGCAGGAGGTGTCTTGACAAGGCACTGTGGAGCTCACAGCAGCAAGCAGCTTTCCTGGGTGGCCCCACTGTGCCCTCCAGTGCCAGATCACAGCCACTGGGCTGCAGAGGCCCTGGGGGAGAGGAGCAGGGTGGGAGCCTGAGCCTCCAGTGGGCAGCCCCCCACACCTCCACCCTGTGCACAGATCTGGGGGGCACAGGACCCCCTCCCCCCAGGAATATGTGCAGTGGCAGGGTGCCGGTCCCACCCACTCCACCCCCCAGACAAGCCACCAGGGCCCTGCGGCCATGCATTGCAGTCCCAGGCTCCAAGCCCCACACAGCCCTGGCTGGGTAGCAGCCCCAGTCCTGCCCAACTCCCTCCCTCCCTATGGCAGCCTCAATCCCATCCTCACTTACCTGCAGGAGCTGCAGTCCAGGTTGCCTGGAAGCTATGTGCATATACATGCACATGGTGCCCCTTGCCTAACTGCCCTCCTCCCACTCCTTCCCAGCCCCCTGCAGGATAGAACTCTACCAGTCTGTGGAGAGCTCTTTACAAAACTACAAAATCTACAAATTTATCTGTTAAAATGAGAAATCTGTGCTTTCCTCCATGTAACAGGGAACTCTAGCCTTGTTACCAGAAAGCAGGCTGGCCCCTTTAAGACCAGAACTTTGTGGGCACAGCCTGCTGGCAGGGTAGGGGTTAAGAGCTGAGCTCTGTCAGCTGGTCAGGTGACTGAAGGGGGGCAGGCCAGAACTATTAAAACCCTCAGCTGACCTAGCTGAGGGGGGTTGGCTGCAGAGAGTGTGGACTCTAGATGACTCCCAGAGAAGCTGTGGCAGCCCCACAAGAAGGAGTACAGCAGACCATGGGAAGCAGAAGCACAGAGCCATGGAAAACTGTTAAGGAGCTAGAGCCTCAGAGTCAAGCCCTGTCTGGTGGGTTTAGGCTGGTAGGCCTAGCTAGAGAAAAACATGGTGAAAAGCCCAGGGTGGCTGAGAAGCCCAACAGAGAAGTACAAACAACATCTGCAAAGCATGGGACATGTCTAGGGGTGGTTGGAACATGCAAGGACAGCCCTAGTCATCTGGGCGTACAAAGGGGCAGCCTCCCACCAGAGTAACATCTTAATCATTTTTCTATCAAGATGTGGCAGGTGAGTATAGGCAGAATACAGGACCAAAGACAGGAGTGAAGTATCAAAGGGTGCCCCTCAGAGGCTGCTAGAATGCCACTGGGGATGGCAACCTGTTATACTCCAGTAAAGGGGAATGTCCGTGTTTGCTTCCTTTTTCCATGGGAAATGGAAAACCCAGAACCCTGGTGATCAACAGTAATTTGACCTTCACAAATGGAGCACCCTGGACCAGTTCCTTGCATTGGTCCATTCCTATTACCTTCCATACAATTTTCCCCCTATATTTCTGCCATAGATAAAATTTCAGATGGATGAATGATTATTTCATAGAAATAATGTACAAGCTGTTAAGAAATGTCTATGGGTGTGTACAAGCATTATATTTTTATTTTGCTAAGCTCAGGACATGCAAGCATTCGCAGGCCATTGGCCGTTGGTCGCCCTAACAATGCATTAACCCCCCCAAAAAATGGGTTAACCTGATTACCAGCACAGCCCTGGGGCTAGGAAAGCCTAGCCACTATCTATAGCCCCAGGGCTGTGCTGTTTTTGCACCCTCCCCAACACTGACCAGGCTATTTTTAGTGCCTCCTCCCCAGCCAGCACACTCCCACACCAGGCAGTCCACTTCCCCACCTCTGCAGCCAATAGACATGTTAGCCTCCCTTCCCACACCCTCCATGGACCCATCTACTCCCTCCCACCCCATGATTTACCTGCCTCCAGCTGCAAACATACCAAATGGTCAATACTTGCACACAGCAATCCCAATTCATGTTTAGGCAGCTTAAATTAAGCCTTGTAACTTGAGTTGGTGTCATGCTGGGTTGTGTGTGGCAGGGCTAGCAATCACTCAAGCATCTGGGGGAGAAAGCCAGACCAGAAGAGGAGTGCGCAGAATCTGAATGTTGAGGAGCCAGGAAGTGGGAAGCTTGGTACAAAGAGCTGCGTCAGAGAGCTGGAGGGTTAAGCAGACACTTCCTCTTGTTGTCCAGACACTTCCTCTTCCTGGTTAGGGATTCAAACTGAAAGAGGTGAAGGGCCAGTTGACTCTGGTTGGCCACTTTGGTGGCAGGGAGTGGGCAGGTGGCTAGACCTAGATGGACAGTTTTAGCCACCTGTATCCAGCATGTCTGCTCAGCCAGAGAGGTGGAAGACTGGGATGAGCAGCTGTGTCAGGTAGGCTCAGGCCCCAGGTTTGAGGCCACAGCTTGACAGGCAGGTCCTGTAAATACTTGTTTACACCCTGTATGTTTTAGCTACTTGCTGGACGTGTCTACACATGCACAGTTACTAAGCAGTAACCTAATAATTACTGGACAGTACAGCTGGCATCTACACATTTACGCCCATACTATGCAGTAACTATGGTGATGAACACCCAATTAGTTACCGCACAGTAAGGCATGTGTAAATGCCTTACTGCACAGTAACACTGGGCGTGTCTACACCTGCACCCTTACGGCAATATAATACAATTAATGTTGCATTAGTCGCCTTAACACTATGCGTGATGAGCAGGCTAGAGTCTAACCCATGAGGCAGTATGCTGTCTCCGGGTGCCACAGCGCATGCTGCTGCAGATGCTGGAGCCACAGTTCTGGCAGCAGGAAAAGGTCCCCCTGCAAGTCCCTGCAGGGGAAAGGGGTAGGAAAACCCAGCATGTGCCTAGGACGAGGGTAGGTGTTATGGGGAAACCAACACCAGGAGCTGGGAGCAGATGCATCTCCAACCCTGTCTAGGCGGAGCCAAGCAGAGCAGCTCAGTTGGTGAGGCAGGGAAAGCAGTGCCAGGTGCTGCAGACAGACAATTCAACCCCAGCCATGGCCCTGCTGCACTGCCTTCTTGCCCTGCAGGAAGTCATGGTGGGGCCTTTCCCTGCTGCTGGAACCACAGCTCCAACATCTGCAGAAGTACGCTCTGTGGCACCTGGTGACAGTGTGCCGCCCTGCACTCTGGGCTCCGGCCCACTCTCCTCAGATGGGAGGGTTGAACGTAGGAAGATTAGAGCTGGTGCTGGGGCTGTCCAGGGTGCTGACCAGGGCAGGCTCATGTGGCTACCCAGCAAGCCGCATTACAGCGCCTTAAGTTGTTAATGGCTGCATGTGTAGATACCAGCCTAAAAATGGCTTACTGCTCAGTAATTTACTGTGCAGTAATTTACTGCACTGTAAATGCACATGTAGACACACCTGCTGAGTGAGCTTTTGTCTTTCTGGTCTTTTATATATCTTCTGTTGAAAGTAGGAAGAGTAGGAAGAGTTGTACGTACACAGCAGAAAGCAAAAACGGTCTTATAAGCAGGAATCCTGGTTTTCTCTGTTTAAAAATTACAAATTCTCTGATAAAAATCACATTCTCTGATTAAACCCCCCCAAATCTGCAATTAAAATGAAATGCCACTATCTATCTATCTATCTATCTATCTATCTATCTATCTATCTATCTATCTATCTATAGACATAGATATCAATTGAACATGTTTTATTGATGCATTTGCAATTTTAAAGCAATTTGGAAGCTTACCAGTACCTCAACCACTATAATAAAATAAAGTCTAAGTATTTGATTTTGGATTTTTATTATGGAAAATCAGAATTCCCCCTGCTCCCTTTACTCACCAGGATGCAGGTTCAGGCCCCTCACTCCCAAGCCACAGCCTCCCACCTCACAACCCTGCTGGAGGGGGCCCGAAGATACCAGGGCTACAGAGCCATGGGCCCAGGTCCACAGCCCTCAAGCCCCAGCTGCTGCCTGTGGGAGGCAATAACTGCTGTGGTGGAATGGAGCCTGGATCCCCCTCCCCCTAGGACAACACAGCCAGAGTGGAGCCTGTTGGCGGGGGTGGGGGAGGGCAGATATGGGCTGCCCACTGCGAGCTTGTGGCTTCCCACCCTGTTGCCCTCCCCCTGGAACCTCTGTGGCCCAGTGGGCAGGATGCAGCATGGCAGGGCAGAGTGGAGCCAGGCAGGGAAGCTCATTGCTGCCACTGGGAGTTCCACGTTGCCCTGGCATGGTGCTTCCTGTCCGCCCTGCAGCAGTGATGGGCTGCTACCAGCCCTGCTGCTGCTGGGTGGGCAGGGAGTGCTTTATCAGGGTGGTGTGGGGCTCCCGGTGGCAGCAGTGAGCCTACCCATGCAGCCCTGCTCTGCCCTGCCATGCCAGATCCTGCCCACTGGGCCATGGAGGCCCCTGGGGGAGGGCAGCAGGGCAGGGAGCCCCAAGCCTGCAGAGGGCAGCCCATTTCTGCCCCCACCCCATGTACAAATTTGGGGAGCACATGCTCCCTCTGCCCCCCACCAAGAGTGCTCACAGCAATGGGGAGCCAGCCCCACCCCACCTGCCCCTGGGATGAGCCACCCATGTCTCTGTCTTGCTCCCCGCTGGGACCCTGCAGCCACACATTCGAGCCCTGGACCCCAAGCCCCATGCACTTCCCCAGCTAGGCAGCAGACCCAGGCCCAGGCCCAGTCTCAGCCCCAGCCCTGTCCAACTCCCTCCCTCCCTATGGGGGCCTCAATACCAGTCCCCCCCCCCCCCCCGGCCCAGCCAGGCTTACCTGCAAGAGCTGCTCTCCAGGCTGCCTGGTGGCCATGTGCATGTGTGAGCATGCACACTCATATGGTGCCCCCTGCCTGACCACCCTCCTCCTGCTCCCCCCAGCCCCTTGCAGGCTGGAACTCTGCCAGCTGGCAGAGAGCTCTTTGCAAACGTGGAGAAATCTGCATTTCACCATTAAAATGAAAAATCCGTGTTTTTCTCAGTTAAAAGGGAAATTCTGTTTTTTCCCCATTTGTTTTTTATTTTGTATAATTAGTAATAGTAAATTAAAAGGTTAGAAGAAGAAAGTGCACCTTATTTTAAAGGGAAAATGTTTTTCTTTAGAAGAGACTACCTAGAGTGCCAGTCAATCTTCAGCGTATTAAAGACTGTATGAATACTGCTTGAGATGACATGCAATCCTTCATGGCATGTCACCTCTGTGTTTAGTGATGGTTTCTGCAGAGCAGTGATTGCTTCTCTTGCTGATGTAGTGAAGACTAGACATGTGAACTCTGCCCTTGGCCAGTACAACAGTGCCATCAACTGTGTACCTTCTACACTCAGAAAGGAGGCCATATGGCTTTCTGTGAGTGGTTCATGCCCTCATTCTTGCTGTCTCATTCCTGAAATGAGGTGACATTTATGACCTGTGAACAGCTGAACTGAGCCATGAGGAGGTGTCTCTCTGAACCTGCTGGTCAGGGCAGTTAAGAGGCTGTGCACAAGATTAGGCCACAATTCTGATTTTTCCAGGGATTATTTTTATATCTCAAGCAGGATACTAAGAGAAGTAGTAAATACCAGTACCTGTAAGTGAAAAATACATTCAAGAATGTTGTCATTTTTTTTCAATAAAGCAAACATTAGAAAGCCTGAAAATTCAAAGCTGGTATGATGTTATACTTTAGATCTGAGCCAGAAAGTCGGGGGGGAAAAGAGACATTTAATACTAAGGCTATCTAGTCTCTATGCTGGTCTCCTGCCAGCTTTTACATGTGTATCTTGTATAACAAGGAGGTGTTTGGATGAAGGACTTAACTAGTATGCATTCTATGGCACAAGCATCTGAAAAGCACACAATTTGCCGACTTTCTTGAGAGTATTCATTTTACAGCTTTGTAGATGCATTCTTATGGCCGTTACCCTGATAGTTTATGACCCTGGCTTGTAAGCAACCAAGTATTTGATCTAGTTAATGAGGTTATAGCACTGGATACAAGGCTGCATATCTAGGCCAACTCAAGTCTTTAAATAAATAAATAAATAAATATATCTATATATCTATATAGCTATAGATATATAGATATATCTATATATTTGAAGCCATGCATATTTTGGAAAATTGCTGGAAATGCTATCTCTGGTTGAAATCCTGTATTTTTTTAACTGCATATGACAAGAAAAAAAGGCAAGTTTTCTATAACAACATATAGAACAACGCAATTCAGGCGTACTGTTTAACACTTTACAATTAATATGGAGAAAATACCATTTACTACCTCAGCTTCAGAGTGAAATTTAAGGTGTGGTTGGCCCTGAGGTTCAGATTAACCCACTTTCTCTTCCAAACGGGACTGTTATATATGGGCAGAATTAAGATTGTTTCTGAAGCATTTCTAGTTTTTTTAAAAGCATTTATATGTAAACTTAATTTTGTATTTCCAGAATATTTGTGATCTTTACATTTTCCCCAAATAAGTTATCCTAATTTTTCTTCCTGAAGAAGAACCAAAAAAAAAAATTAATCTACTCAGTGTAACTGTGAGAGGCTCTACCTCCAGAGGATGGCTGTGGTGTGCCCTACCAGCCACTTTAACCCTATCCCACTCCACTGGGCTCTGGAGCCACCACCCTATGCTCTCCTGCCATGTCTTGATATGTAAATAAGAAATATGGAAGGCTGCCCTTGGAAACCAGAGAAAGCCTTGTGTGCTTTATTCTGTTTTGCTAATTCCTGGGAGGTCATGTTCTGGCCCCAGTCCCTGCCTGAGCAAAGCTTACTCCTTTGTCCTTCCTCTCAGTTCTGGGCACCCAGACTCTGCCAGCCCTATCTCAGTGTCACAGATCCCAGAACCTCTAGCTAATTCTCCACACCAAGCAGGCACCACTTGTGCACTGTCAGCACCAACTATGGCCCTAGTCTTGTCTCTCTAAACCCTAACTGCCTTAAAGGCAGTAATCATAACCTCCAGCCTCCCACATAGCCATGCCTATACCTTGCAGATCTTCCTCAACAAACCTCCCTAGGGCTCCCAGCCCCACCCAAGTGCCAGCCTGCTGGGCACTTGTTTGCCCTCTAAGCTTTAGTCCACTCCACCCACCAGAGCCCTGGTCCTGGCAGGTCTTTCCCTATTCACTGGGCCCTGTCTCAGCATCTGCCCACACAGCCTATCAGGTCCCCAAAACTTGCAGGGCTGTATCTGGGCTTCACCCCTTCTCTGCTCATTTCTTGGGCCCCTGGCCCTATCTCAGCCTCTGCCCTTGCAACCCACTACGTCCCCAACCCTTGCAGGGCTCTTTGTCTTGGCTTCGGCCCCTAAGCCATTTAGCTTAAGCCCACTTGAGTAGAATGTCTCCCAGGCACCCTTCCTGTTGTTTCCCAAACACCCCAAACCTCCAGTTGGCACATAACACAAACTCAAAAGCACTTCTGTCTAAGAGGTATTCAGCAGCTCCTCCTTCCTTCAGGGTCAGAACCAGTCTGAGCCTTTAACCCTGGGCTGGGCATATTTAACCCTTCCTCCTTCTCCTTCTGACCTCCAGGCTTCAGGGCTAGGCTCCAGAATTTCCTTTTCTACCTAATTAGCAGGCTCATTGCCCTGGCCTGCCTCTTTACAACCTGCACTTGCTTCCCATCTCTCTTGGCGACACACTTACTGCTTGGTAGCCAGACTCTTTGTAGCACTGCACCAGTCTCTACTAGCAGCGGGGGGCTGGGGGAATGCTCTGCTACAGTAATATAGAAGTTACTAGGCCCTAGAAGCTTGGAACAGAGCAGTATGCTAAGGGGTATGAGACACTTGAAGAATTCATGGAAGGTGTAGTTTCCATAAATTTTAGCTTGGAAATATTGTGTGTATTTAGTGGAAGCATGATCAGCTTTCTGCTATGAGCAGTCCTTTTATAAGTGGCTGAGACTTTTAGAATTTATTTCCAGTAAATACACAAAAGCCCTGCTGCTCCTGCAAGATGCACAGAAGTAGGGAAATCTCATTATCAAAACAAATTCCTTTCAAACAAGGAAATGTTGAGAGAGAGTTAACTTTTGTGCATGGTTGTGTACCTAAGGCAGATCCGCTTTTGCCCTGAGTCTTCAGGGCTGTTGCCTTTCAAAGAGTTTGTGTGAAAAGCTTTTTGTGTTATTTGCATCCATTCAAAAGAAAGTTGAAAAGCAATGAATGAAAAATTTCACATATCCAACCTGAGAGACAATTGTAGGAGGGAGCACAAATCTGAGGCATTGCATGGAATGGTTATTGCCCATTTACAGCTTGGCTTTTAGTAGTTACAGTTTCATGTTTTTTCATGTTTGTATTTCAGCACTGGTACGAACAAGGCCGTCCCTTGTGGGGGGCTCCACAGAGCGGGGCGGAGCAGTGGCTCCGCGTCCAGCCGCTTGCTACCCCCCCCGCGCCCCGGATGCTGCCATTGTCAATAGTGGAGGCAGCTTCTTTGGGTCTGGGGCCATGGGATTGGAGTGGAGGCAGGGCCCTGCATGGGCTGATTTGCCCCAGGCCCTGCACCCTGCTCAGGTCAGCTCTGGGTACAGAGTTGAAGGGAGCACTTTGCTGAAGAAGCAGAAAGTGATTCTTTAACTATCAGCTTTTTAAAAAGTACATTAGCAAGTAAAGATGTTACATCGTCCCCTGTTTTAAATGGTTTTCATTTGGATTTCAATCAAAGCAACACTATAGCTACGCGTTATTCAACACACTACCTATAACAGCAGTTAGTTGGCTGGCAATAACTTTATAAAAACAGAAGTGAAAAGTTCTTGCAATGTAACACACTGCCACAGCAACTTCACATGGTATGAGCAATGAAGGAAACTGAGAAGAGGAGGGCCACAGCTTTGCTACTTTGTTATTTTAGGTCACTGACAGAAGTAGGGGAAAAAAAACAAAAAATGGTGCTTTACTTTCATTTGGTGCACCCTGCACCAAGTGCAGAGCATGCCTGAAGAGGAACTATGTCATTTTACCTGGCTCGCCCAGCTTCTGTATAGATCGCATACTTTAGCGGGGCTTTGTGGTGCTTTTATCTTATTATTCATCTTTCAAATTCAAAGATGACCAAGACTTCACTGGTTGGTTTGGTTTCTGTGAACATGAGAATGGCTGATCAGGCCAATTTGTGCTTTGAACTGTCTATGGCACACTGAGCAAGAGATGCCACTTTGGGTTGCTTGATCACAGTGGACATGCTGCTGTTGTGAGATTTATGCTGTGTGCTTCTGCCTCAGCAGTTCTTCTCAACTCATAGACAGTAGCTCCAGTGTGGATGAAGTTTTGCCAGGTGGAACAATCATAAGTGAGATCTTCCTAAAACTTCAGGTTAATGTTGAAATGTTTCAAGGATGACTTGAGGGAGTCCTTGAAGCATTTCTTCGAGCCTCCCTGAGAGTGCTTTCCCTCCTTTAGCTCACCATAAAAGATCTTCTTTGGCAGTCACTCCTCTAACAACCTGGAGACATGGCCTGCCCATCTCATCTGTGATTTCATCAACAGTGTGTGGATGCTTGGAATGCCTGCCTATGTGAGAACCTCAGTGTCTGGGACCTTGTCTTGCCATCTTATCCTCATCAGTTTCCTCAGACAGCCCATGTGAATGTGTTTCAGCTTCATAGCATGGCATCTGTACACTATCCAGGTTTCACACACATACATCAGGATGGGCAACACAATGGCTTTGTAGACCTCCAGTTTTGTTTGTTGACTGATGCCTCTGTGCTCCCACACATTTGCACATAGTCCACAGAAGGCCACACTTGCTTTAGCATTTCTGGCATTGCTTTTATCATCAATGTGAACTGCATGTGACAGCCTACTGCCGAAATAGGTGAACTTGTCCACTGCCTAGAGGGTTTGGCCAGGCCATTCACTGTGATGGTAGGCTCCACATAAGGTTTTCCTGGTGCAGGCTGGTGCATCACTTCTGTCGTCTTAGTGTTGATTGCAAGACCAAAGTTGTCGCAAGCTAAAGAGAAGTGGTCCATAATCTGCTGCGTGTCAGACTTAGATTTGGCATTCAGGGAACCGTCATCAGCAAACAAAAGATCATGAACAGTCTCTTCCTGTAATTTCATCTTTGTCTGTAGTCTCTCTAAATTGAAGAATTTGCTATCAGTCTGGTCACTGATGTCAATCCCAGTGTCACAGTCATGAAAGGGATCTGTAAGCATGGCAGAGAACATCATATGGAAGAGGGTTGGGGCCAACACACAGCCCTGATTGACTTCATTGGTGACTAGGAATAGTTCAGATGACTCTCTGTCATCCACAACATGAGCTAGCATGCCATCCATGTACTTCTGGGTTATAGTACTTTGAGTCCAAATTGACTGGAAGAGTTCAGTCAGTTTCAAAGCCATGTGCAAGCCTCCAGCCTTGTAGACCTCTGCTGGTATCTTCCCCAGGTGCTTTACCATTTGACAGTAGGTTAATTGCTTTTACAGCCTGAGTCGGCATTGGAGGATCAGCAAGAGATATGTTAATGTCTACCTGGGACAGTCAATCAATTGCCTCCTCACTAATAGATGATTGTTGATTGAGGATGTTTTTGAAGTGTTCTGCCCACCTCTGCAGTATCTTTCCTTTATTGATGAGCTTTGTGGTGCCATCAGCACTCAGTATTGGAGAAGTTCCTGATGACCGTGGCCTGTAGATTGTCCTTAGCATATCATAGATGTTCTTCATATTATTCCTGCCTGCATAGGACTGAATCTCATCTGCCTTTTTGCTCAGCAATGAGTTTTGCATCTCTCTGAGTTTGAATTGATGTTATTGAAGGCTACCTTTTTAGATATTGAAATGCTGTCTTCTAAGAAGGCACTATGGAGCTGATGTTTTTTATTCAGTAGTCTCCCTATGTCAGTAGTCAGTATAGTTTTCATCATTTCAATCTTAATGTTTATGTGTGGTGGGACCGAGGGTATCGGATGCAGTCGAGTAGACAGAGTATGTGAAGGATGCCCAATTTTCCTTGATGTTATTGGAGTTTACATCAATCGTTACTAGTTGGCTGCACAGTTCTTCCATAAATGCCTGTTTCACATTCTCCTGTTTCAATTTGGATACATTGAGCTTCCTGGCTGCTTTTTTGCCTTGTGGTCATCTACTAGGATGTATCTGGATATTTAGCTTGGAGACTATGAGCCTGTGGTCAATCCAGCACTCTGTACTTCTCATGGTCTTTGTCATTGACATCCTGTCTGTCTCTTTTTCTAATGATGGCGTAGTCAAAGAGATGCCAGTGCTTGGAGTGTGGGTATATCCAAGAGGTCTTGTTGCAGTTTGGCAGGCAGAAGACTGTGTTGGTGATAAGGAAGTCACATTTGGCACAATTCCTCAACAGAACGAGCCCAATGCTCTTGCATTTCCCAAGGCCATTTTTTTCCAATGATGCCTGGCCATGCCTGGTGATCTGCACCAACTCTGCTATTAAAGTCACCAAGGATGATGAGCTTGTCTGCCTTCAGCACTTACGCAATAAGAGATTCCAGGTCCAGCCCTGCTCTTTTATTTAATAGCTGATTTAATCACCTAAACCCACTCTTCCCACTGTGGTCATGGGAAGACAGAATCTGCGTCCTCCCCTGCAGTCCTGCATCAGAATTTTAGTGAGAGATCCAATTTAAATTCTTCTGCTGCCTGATTCAAAGGAGGGACCTGAATCTGTGTCTCTTGTAGCCCAAGGGAGTGCCCTAATCCAAGCTATTGGCATTCCTATGATACATCACCTGCCTGTTGGTGCAGCTCCATTCAGCATAATATCATTAAATAATTTGTATAAGTGATAAATAAATACATTTTTTATAAATAAGTGGACTGGAGACACTGACTTGCTGGAGCCCAGGGGTGAAAATGGATACCTGAGAGGTGGGCTCAATTTTTGCACTAATAAATATTGAATTGTTTATACAACCATTTACTCCCCCTGGTTCCTGCTTTCCCCCATCCTGGTGCATGCATAGTCTGGTGCTTGCCTCCCCTGGCACTTTCCCCCCAGTACCTGCCGACCAGCTGCAACCTATCCACCTCTCTTGCACCCTCACCACCCGCTGTCCCCCCCCGGCCAACTCTCCCCAGTCCCTCACCCTCTGACTGCCACTTACCTTCTAGCTGCAGCCCCAGCCCTGCTCTGGCATGGGGCACAGAGCACATGGTTGCTTCAGCCAGGCAGAAGTGGCTGAGGTGGCAGCAACTCCAGCCCTGGGCCCTAAAGCTAGGCCTGCAGCTCCTGCCATCACTGGTGCTGCTGTATGGCCAGGTGGGGGCCAGAGTGACCATGTGCTCTATGCCCTGGTATAGAGAGGGGCCTAGATAGCAAGTAGCAGTAGGAGGCTGGTGAGGCAAAGGTGGTAGCAGAGGAGTAGAAAGAAGGATGGATGTTACTGGGGCAGTGGGGGGAGGTGGGGGAGGGCAGCACTGCACCGTTAACTCTGAATCTAACCCCTGATCAGCGCCAAAGCAAGAGCTGCAGACAAAGGACACCCCCCCCCCCCGACACACAGACAATTTAAATGGGGGAGAAAAAAAACTCCTCTTGGATTTGAGTAAATATGGTAATTCAGTGTCAATCAAAATGGTCAATTAAGTCCTACCACATGGCCTCTTTCATGGCCTCTACTCCAAAGCCCTTCTACTGTCTAGTAGATTTCTCTAACCTTTTTCATTAATTTCTGTGTTGCTAGTCTCCTTCCAAGACCTTACCCTGACCCAGGATCTCCTGTAAGTTTGTCTCTTCCCTAAAGCTCTCTCCCTTAAGCTGCTTGTCAGTCTCTTATCCACCAGCTTGGAGACAGCTGATTAATCACTGGTAGGGGCTAAGCCCAACTCCCTTAAAGGGCCACCTCGCACTGTGACGTATTATAGACATGATAATTTTAACATCTCCTTTTCTGAAGTACATACTTTAGAAAATCTCAGGTTACTGGGATCAATGAGCAAGGGGTAGCTTGGTGAGATTCCATGGCCTGGATTATATAAAAGATCATATTTGCTGATGTAACAATTCCTTCTGCTCTTAACTTTTATTAACGTAATGGTTATTTGGCACCATAAGATATTCTAAAGTTATATTTACTATGTTTTTAAGTTGTTTGGGTTTTATAAATGATATGCTGTAGTAAGGAATAATGTTGTCTCACAGTAATTTTTTAAGTGAAGTGTTTTGCTTTGCGTGTTGAGGAGCTGCCTACAGAAATGGCCTAGCTGGAATTTGCACAGGAGCTTCTCAGTGTATTAATTTAGGATTTTAATGCTATACTACTTGTAATGTATATGCCTGTCTATTCTGCCTCTGTGTATAAAATCTCAAGAAGAACTGGAAAGCACAGAAACTGTTTCCTGGTGGCTCAGCTTGAGTGCTGTGGGAACAGCAGACAGAATCTTGAGCTAGAAGGCCAGAAGGGCTTCCATGGTTAGCTACATTTAAAGGCAAGTGGGCAAGACTTTAAGAAACTGCCCATTTCTTTCTTCGGAGCTACAGCTGCATATTTACAAGCACATCTGCAGCAGAACAGACCTGGTGTTATGCCTCTACTTTTTTCCTCTGCTTCATGCCTTCTCAGACTAACAGTCTCTAAAGGATTTGGTCTCCAGATTGAGAAATCTTGTAGATCCTAGGTACTTTGCAGGGTTAGGTTCCTTATCTCTCTGAGAAAATGAGGGTTTGAAAAATAACTGAAGGTATACAGAGCTGCAATCAATAGCTGTGTACCAATGAAGTCCCCCAACTGTTTGTAGTGACCTTTTATTTCAAAGGGTGCTGCTTCTGTGATCAGCTGCAGGGGACAATGGCTGTGCTCCAGCAGAATGAAGAAACACCACCCATCGAAATCATAGCCACAGCAAGAAGCTGTTAAATTCTTCACTTGGCAACTTGCTGCAAATTAAGCAAGTTGTGAACCACCCAAGTAAGAAAGATCTGAGTTCTACTGTACCTTAAAACAGGGGTTTTCAACCTTTTTGGATCAGTGTACCCCCGGCAGCCGGATGCGGAACAGTGTACCCCCAGTGGCCGGATGCAGAGTGGGGGGAAAAGGGGGTGGCAAGATGCGGAGCAGTGGTAGCCGCCACATGTGAGCTTCCCCTGCCCCCTGCGTCCGGCCAGGTGGGCAGCGCCTACGCAACAGCGCAGGATGGTGCATGGTGGTGCTCTGTCCCCACCCACCTGCATGGACCCCCTAGGGCCTTTAAGTACCCTCAGGGGTACATGTACCTCTGGTTGACAACCTCTGCCTTAAAAGATACCTTGAACAAGCTAATGCCTCTATTCTGCTTGTGGCAGCACCCTTTTGTCTACCTACTCTAAGCAGAAAATGATTTGACCCCATTTGCTCTTCAGGTTTTTCAATGTATGATTTGTGGAGTTGTACTCTGTTTACCTATACCTTCAGACACATGGCTTATAGATGCCCATTTTTGCTTCCCTAGCCTGTGCAGTTCAGAAACAGCAGCAGAAAAATGCTTAGCAGGGCCACCTGACTGTTGGTTGATTGCATACCTGTCTTTCAATGAAGATTGCATCAAAAATACTAGATCTTGGGAATAAAGTAGTCCTACCGAACACTGACTAGTAGCTGTCTTTTTACAATCTGACATTTATTTAGCAATCTGGAAAGGCATTCTCTATGATCTCATCATGGTCTGCTGTCAGTTCCAAAATGAAGCAGAGTAAATTATCGAAACTTCTACTGGTACTCAACATAATTATTTTGAACTAGGCTCAGGTATCTCTACACCATCTTGTAATCAGTTCTGCTATTGTCATAAGTTATATCCTTAGACTTGACCATGAAATTGGCTGTATATGTTTGAGACTAAATGCACATGCTGAAGAAAGGAAATGATGGATAATCACTTTCTAAGTACTTATACTTTAACCGAGTATTACACATGTATGAGACTTGAGACCCACTCTACTTTAGGGCTTCTAAAGTTGCTTCTGCTAGAGAAACTAGTGCAGTTAGCAAAAAGTGGTAACTTTTTTTCCAGAATCCCAATGCTTTACAATACTACTTTGTTCCACACTTTGCCCCGCAAAGACTCTCAAAGTGGGCTGACCATCTATGCGTGCTAATATACATGGGTGTTAATCAGACCACTAACTGAGATATATCCCTCTCGTAATAATTCTCGACTTAGAGCAGTGATTCTCAACCAGAGTGCTGTGACACCTCCACCTCCATGATTCACAAGATAAATCCAGACTTCAAACATGAATCCATAGTGCCAATAACATCCTGACTTGTTGTGGTCTTTCTGGGCTCTCTGCAACAGTAGAATTGCTATATTATTTTTCTATAGTCAAGAAATGAATGAAAGCTAAGAGCTGGCATTTTCCAAAGGGTGCCTAACAAGGTTCAGAACCACTGGCTTAGAGACATGGAATATATGCAAGTTGAGTCCAGTTCAGACATTTCTAACAATGCAGAAGTACAAACTTAAACCCATTCATGAAACAATAGAACAGTCTACAGAATGGAACTTAAAGACAGAGGAATATTTTTTCATTCCTAGAATGGTACTTCCTACCTCACAACTAAATCGTGTAGAAGAGGATTATGACATATACTGTCTAAATTGTGGTTGTTGACTTAATTTGAGAACTTGGTACTTTTTCTATTGGGCAACTGACATAGTTTTTCTTTGATTTGCTACTGCAAGACTTGATTGAGAAACACTTTCTTCTTACTTTTAAATTTGGAGTGAATTTTAGGCCCCTTTCAGGGTATTCCATTACATTTGTGGTGTAAAGCACAATAAAAAAAACTTATTAGGGAACAAGGTAACTGGAGTTTTCGCTCTCTACAGTTTTTCAATTAAATTATATGGGAGAACATTTTAAAAAATATATAGTTTGACTTGCATCATATTTCCAGTGCATGACAGGAATCTGAGGAAAGTGGTAATGATATGACCTTTCTCCACGGAGGTGACTGAATAACCTTTTGGGTGGTTATAGCAAATAGATCCAACCTGTATATAAAGTGTGCATGAGAACATCTTCTGAAATAGTTCAGCTTTTTAAACAATCACATTATGTGAATTGCCTCTTTAATTCTAATTTTACATGTTTTTGAACAACAAATATTAATGTGGGTGGGAAAAACTTTTTTTTTTTTTTAAATACCCTTGCCATTTCATTCTCCTTAAAATGGATCTGAGAACTGGTGACCTCCTCTTTGCTTTTTAAATTTTATTTGACTGATTTTTTTCTCACCAAGAATGTACTACAATTGCTTTTATTATTCTTCTCAGCTTCAATACATTGTGCTGTTATGTAAAAGTAATCAATATTGTTTATGTGGAGATACACATTCTAATGTCTTTACATTAGTTCTACATAACTACACATAGCATAAAATGATTACTTGTAATAACTTTTCTAATAGATAGTGTTTATAAGTAGTGCCCTTCATACCTAGTATCGATGGCTTACTGCCAGAAGGATGTTTGTCAATATATCATACTACTTTCTTAGAGAGTTTTTCACTTTCCTTGGGAAAAGTAATTTTCTAGATCAAACAACATTTCACATTGTACATTGTCTGATTTCTATACTACTGTTCAATGAAATGGTTGTTAAAATCATTGAGAGTAGTTTAGAGAGATGTGATTCTATTCATCCTATCAAAGTAGATGTTTATGCATGGGCATGAAAGGAAAACAATAGAGGGGCATGGGGTAGATGGTAGGTCAGAAATTTACTGTACCACTATCTTAAATTTTTCATATTAAAGCATGAGGGCAACTGTCAATTGTATTCCTGCATCTTTCAAGGTTCTGAAAGGAGACTATAAGTAGCTCTATGGCTGGCCAACACCACTCCATTTTTCTTTGTTGATTCTTAATATTCAGTGTGGACATCTTCTGAGAACAATGCTAATTGTGGTTACTATCCCTACCCTTTCTCTCATCCAGTCCGTAATAGTATTTTGCACAATGGGGTCCTAGTCGAGGACTGGCAGAGACGCAATTCATATTATAATAATAAAAGAAATTATTCAGTTTATCCTTGAATACATCCACATCTTTATTATTGTTCCCAGCCATCAGTACTGGTGTGGAACACACAAGCAGCAAGAGAATGCTGGGCTTCTTAAATGATGCTTTCATGAGTTCCATGAAAGAGCTTCCAAGTTTGCCTGGATGTTCGCTAGGTGCTTTGGAAGCTGAAATCCCAAGCTTGTCCACTGACCAGCTTCAATGTAAGTAGTACACTTGCAAGTTTCCCCCATCTACCCTGTCCTTATTCCTTGGAGAAACAATGTAAAAGAGAGTCATTTTTTTCTCAAGCCCATTCTTTCCCAGCCTTACTAATTGAGGCTGTGAAAAGGGGTATTAATTCTGATGAGTTTTTTTTAGACTGTGGGCGGTAGCAGCTGGATTGAGATGGTCTGTTATCCATTGCTACCTGATAGCTGGTTAATCCACTCTTGTCTTCCTGGAGATGAAAGGTTATTTAATTGTCAGCCCCATGTTATTCATTGCTCCTGAGTGTTCTGTTTGTCAACATGAAAGTAAGCATACCAAGGACCTCCACCTCCCCTGAATTTACCCATGCTCAGGTGGGAGGCAGTCAGCCTACATACTGCTAGTCCAGTCTGGATTGTTTCCATTTCTTGCAGAAAAAGCAAGGAGTGTAGACTACCAGGATATCTGCATCTGAGTTTTTCACTATCATAGAATCACAGAATCATAAAAAGTAGGGCTGGCAGCGGCCTTGGGAGATCATCTAGTCCAGTCCCCTGCTCCAGGCAGAATAATCCCTGAATAAAACATCCTGGCAAATATTTATGTAATCTGCTGTTAGCAATTTCCAGCTTCTCTGGGTAGCCTGTTCCAATGCTTAAACACCCTCAGAAGGAGAAAGTTTTTTCTAACATTAAACTCAAATTTCCACTGCTGCATCTGATGGATCCCCAAGGCAAAGAAGGCTTAGTAGCTTGAAGTTGATCGTATACTCTTCATGAAGTTCTCTTCTGGATACTAGCATGAGAGGTGCGAGATAATCCACTGTTCATTGTCTTCCACAGACAGATCCTTGGACATGTCAAAGCTCCCTATCCTACCTCTGCAGTGGAAAGAGTGAGAGATACTAATACAAGAGACCCTTGCATATTGTTTTCTCTGGACCCTTACTATATCCCCTAAAGTGTGTGCACAGAAAACTGGTTGGGCAAGTTCTGCATGGGCATGTCTTAATGCCTCCACAGTGCTTTCAAGATCTCTAGCATGTAGAGAACAGTGGTAGGTGGACATATAAGAAGTGTCCTCACTGCTTCACTTCTGAGTTTGGAGGATATGGAATCAGAGTAGATAGGAAAGGCTTAATTTTTAGCAACAGCCTAAGTACTGCAGGGGCAGCGCAGACCTGTCTTGTGGGGACAAACTGGGAATTTTTGTATGGTAGCTTGTTACAGACATTCAGAAATATTCATTTCTTTAAGCAGTTACTGACTCCGCACCCAAATATGGGTTTGCTACATGCAGGTAATGGTGCCATTTTTTTTATTTTTAAGGCTGGAGTTCTGTAAATTTGCCCCCTAGGGTCACTCTCTGCTTTGGAACAGAATTAAAGACATTTGTAAAGCAATAGAACAAAGCAGGATTTAAAATTTAAATGCTTCTCAAATAAATGTTTGCTGCCCTATCTTTATGATGCACTGTAAAAAAACAAAACAAAAAAAAAATCCTGAAATAAACATTTCGCCTGTTCTTGCCCTTTTCTGTTGTCATATATTAAAGGTTTCCTTCTTCCTTTATTTTAAGCTACACAGCAGTACCTTATCTTTAGGATCACAAAAATGGAAACTTGAAAGGAAAATTTATTCCTACAGCTGCACTGACTTGCTGGAGATGAACAAATATATTAAAACATCTATTTAGCTTGTAAATTCTAAGAGGCAAAGACTATCTTTTGTTCTGTGCTTTGTTTCGTCATCTGCAGTCCCATTATATGTGGATGACAGTTTTGCAGTAAATAAGGAAGTCACTGAGTCTGGAGTTGACAGAAGAGGCCAATTTGAAATTTGCATGTTTGACTGCAGATGCGGCAAATAGTTCCAGGAAGAAGGAATAGATCCTGGTGATGTTGGGTCACAGCTCTTTTCCTTTGTCTCTCTTGTCTATAAGCCTCCATAATGGGATAAGTACCCTCAAAACCTAGGTACAGACATTCAAAAAGCCCAAGGCAGCATTGATCTAAGTTACGCAGTTTTCTGTAAGCAGCGTAGTTTAGATCAGTAGTGAACAGAACACACATACGCCCTTTGGGAGAGAGGGGCAAATCTTAGATTGGGTTCTGCCATTTTTTCAACCAGTCTACATGTGCTGAACTTCAGTTCTGTTATGGGTATAGACTGGTTTCTGATCACTTATACTGGTAAAAGTGTAATGTCTGTACCTGGCCAAAATGATAAATACTTTGTCATAAATCATGGCTCCACTGGGAACTATTCAGTGCTTGATTCTCCCAGGTGTTAATGTTATATTGCATTTCTTCAGATTGCTGTTCAATGTGTCCTTGAATCTTCTTTTGCCCACCTCTAGAATAGTGACGATCAGTGAGCTGGGAGTACAGGACCTGTTTTGAGAGCCAATTGTCAGGCATCCTTATGACATGTCCTGTCCAATAGAGTTGATACTGTATAAACATGGTTTCAATGCTAGTGGTGTTTGCTTGAGCCAGAGCACTGGCATTCATTTTTCTGTCATTCCAATTGATATGGAGGATTTTCCAAAAACATTGCTGACAGTAATGTTCCAAAGCTTTCAGGTGTTTCTGATATGTCATCCAATTTTGACTTGGGAATTTCCAGTGATGGTCAGTCTACCAACACGTGGTAAGTTGTTCCTGTAGCAACCCTCACTGCTAAAATCATCTGCAATATTTTTAGTATGAAGCCTCTAAGAGGCTTCAAGTTCATGCCAAGACTCCCAACTCCAGTGGGGTCAGGCTTTGAGCTGCATTTTTGGAGCTTCTAAGAGACTTCAACTTTCAGCTCTTGGTTCTTGTTATACTTTTGCCTACTACACTGAAATGCCCTCTCCCGTTAAATTTATTTTCCTCATATAGGTACTTACAGGCTATAATTAGGTTACCCCTTCACTTTGTTAAGCAAAATAGATTGAGCATCTTGAGTTTTTCATTATCATAGGATCCTAGAAAAGAATGGCTGGAAGGAACTAAGAAGACCTGCTAGTCCAGCTTCCTGTTCAAGATAGCATCATCCCTAACTAAAGCATCTCAGTCAAGTGTTTGTCTAACCTGCTCTTTAAAATTTCCAAAGAGAAGATTCCACATCTTCTCTGGGTAGCTTGTTCCAATGCTTAGCCACCCACATGGTGAGAGTTTTTCCTAATATCCAACCTAAATTTCCCCTACTGCAATTTGAGATCATTGCTCCTTGTCCCATTCCTTGTCACCACAGAGAGTAGTATATCTCCATGTTCCATATGACCACCCTTCACATTATTTGATGACTGTTGCTGAATCTTCCTCTGTATTTTCTTCTCCAAATTAAATAATCTTACTTCAACCTTTGCTTGTAAGACATATTCCCAGGGCCTCTAATTATTGCTGTCACTCTGCTTTCTCTAAAACTCTGTCCACATCTTTCTTGAAGTGCAGGGACCAAAACTGTAACAGTACTTAAAGTAAAGCCTCACCAGTGCCAAACAGTGGAAATATTACTTCCCTTGATCTGCAAGAGGCACACGTGCTAATTTAACCCGGTATGCTATTGGCCTTTGTTGCAACAAGAGCATACTGTATGCTTGTATGCAGCTTTTGGTCCACTCTGATCCCCCAGGTTCTTTGCTACTCTTCTGCAATCTAGCTAATCATTCTCCAGTCTGTATTTGGGCATGAAGTTGTTCTATTTTAAGGGCAGGACTTCACACTTACCCTTATTGAATTTCATTTGATTTCAGACCATTTCTCTAGCTTATCAAGGTCATTCTGAATCCTAACCCTATCCTCCGCCCAACTTAGTGTCATCCAAAAATTTGCTAAGTGTGCACTCAATCCTGTCCTCCAAATCATCAGTGTCATTATAAGGCATGTTTGCCAATCCTTTATTCATTCTTGTGGTTTTTCTCTGAAACCTTTCCAATTTATCAACATCCTCCTTCAACTGTGGACACCCAGGGCCTCATTCTATTCCACCTATTAGACACCTAAGTGTTACTTTGGCATGGCGGGGTCAAATGTCATTCTGCCTCTAAGAGGCTTCTAGAGGCTTTTATATGTTTAAATTGATAAATGTGATCCTATTACATCCTGTGAAACAGCTACCAAAGCATTAGGATTTTTAGAGTCCTTCATTTTAATCATATATGTGTTCTCAGAAGCATTCCACTGAGATACTGACCTGCACTTATGCTCTTTTGTGATCCCAGTCTGTCTGGGAAGTGCCTAACTGTAAATCTCCAAATCCTTAGTCAGAGGACAAGCACAAGCAGTGACTACTGTTGGAGGATGACCTACTCACCTTTTAGCTCAAGAGGTCATTGGTTAATGCATTTCCTCATGCAGCAGAACATGGATGTTCTAGACTCTCTTCAGCCAGGGAAGGCTTTTGCTCACATATGGCACTTGGCTGGGAAAAAAATAACTGCCAGGCCATGGGCTAGGTAGCACCAGAAGCACCCTCTGTAACTTCTGGTGAAGTTGGTTCACTGGGCAGCCAAGGTTGAAAGATTTATGGGGCCAAAAGGACAGCATGAGAGAGGGAGTGTGATTCACCAAGTAAGGTGAACGCAGCCTACACAAGCAGGGGTCCCTGGGTTCTGGCTTCTGTTCCCAAGGTTGTTTACACATTTTGCATGGAATAAAAGTCTGGAGGTGCAGCAGGAACTGAATCCAACTGTCTAAGAACAATCCTATTCCATGCTGTTCAAGTCCACGTAAAATGGGTTGATCCTCCTTCTCTACTTTGCTGCCTTTTGTGACATAATCTGAAAGTTATGATGAAGCTGCCATACAGTAGTCAACATGGTAACAGATTCTCAAGGACTTGAGCTGGGTGGAACAAGATGGCATTTCACAATTAGGCACCTAAGGCCACATCCCGATGGGCATGGCCATTCGGTATGTGGTGCTGCAGCACCACACACCATACATTCAGATGTTATCTACACTGTAAGGTGAGGATATCCCAGGGTCAAAAAACCCATGTGGAAAAAAAGATGGGCAGTGCACGTTGGGGTAGTGTGTGCTGCCCAAAACCAGACCCTGGCCAGCCGGAGCCACGCTTCAGCTGCCAGAAAAGCTCCAAGCAGCAGGATCACCATGGCTGCAGCTCCCCAAGGTCCCCAGGACCCCAGGTAAGGTTGCTGGGGCCAGCACAGTGCTGGGCCCAGCCTCTCCTACCTCACCCAAGATAACTTGCCACGTGCCACAGGGCACATGGCACAGGCATTCCCTAGGGACAAGTAGCAGTGGCACAAGGTGTGCTACTGCTTCTTGTCCCTGGGGAAACAAACGTCCACGCTCATGTGGACACAGCCTTAGTGTCTACTTAAATGTCCAAAAAGGTAGAATAGACTACATTCTCTATACTGGACACAGATTCCCAGTAGTATTCACACAAGCACCAAAACTTGAGATATTACAACCTCACTACTCACACTTTTCACAAGTTCAAGCTCAATACTCAAACATTGAAAAAAATGAAAATTGTTTTTCAGATATATAGGGAGGAAAAGGAAGGCCCAGGGCAGTATAGGACCACTACTGAATGGGTAAAAGCAATTGGTGACTGACAGGGGAGACAAGGCTGAACTCCTCAATGAGTTCTTTGCCTTAGTGTTCCTAAACGAGGGGCAAAATAAATCTCACAATGGGATCATAGAGAGACAACAGCAGGGTGCCAGACTACCAAGCATTGACCCTGAGATGGTGCAGAGTCACTTGGAAGGACTGGATGCATTTAAGTCGGCAGGCCTGGATGAGCTCCATCCAAGGATACTGAAGGCACTGGCTGATGTCATTGCACAGCCACTGGCAAGAATATTTGAGCACTCATGGCGCATGGGCCAGGTCCCAGAGGACTGGAAAAGGGCCAATGTGGTCCCTATTTTCAAGAAGGGGAGGAAGGAGGATCCAGGCAACTACAGGCCAGTCAGTCTCACCTCCATCCTTGGTAAAGTCTTTGAAAAGATTATTAAGGCTCATATATGTGAGAGCCCAGCAGGAAAAATGATGCTGAGGGGAAACCATCACGGGTTCATAGCAGGTAGATCATGCCTGACTAATCTAGTCTCTTTTTATGACCAGGTTACAAAACACCTGGACGCAGGAGTAGATATTATTTACTTAGACTTCAGGAAGGCCTTCGATACAGTATCCCACCCCATACTGGTGAACAAATTAAGAGCCTGTGACTTGGATGATTACACAGTCCGGTGGGTGGCAAATTGGCTAGAGGGTCATACCCAGAGAGTGGTGGTGGATGGGTCGGTATCGACCGGGAAGGACGTGGGCAGCGGGGTCCCACAGGGCTCAGTCCTTGGACTGATACTCTTCAATGTCTTCATCAGTGACTTGGATGAGGGAGTGAAGTATACTCTGTCCAAGTTTGCAGATGATACAAAACTGTGGGGAAAAGTGGACACACTAGAGGGCAGGGAACAACTACAGGCAGACCTGGACAGGTTGGACAAATGGGCAGAAAACAAAAGAATGTGATTTAACAAGGAGAAATGCAAAGTGCTGCATGTAGGGAGGAAAAATGTCCAGCATACCTACTGCCTGGGAAATGACCTGCTCGGCAGCACAGAAGCGGGAAGGGATCTCGGAGTCCTAGTGGACTCCAAGATGAACATGAGTCGTCAGTGTGACGAAGTCATCAGCAAAGCTAAATGCACTTTATCATGCATCAGCAGATGCATGACAAACAGAACCAAGGAGGTGATACTTCCCCTCTATCGGGCACTGGCCAGACCGCAGTTGGAATACTGTGTCCAGTTTTGGGCGCCTCACTTCAAGAAGGATGTGGATAACCTGGAGAGGGTCCAGAGAAGGGCCACTTGTATGGCTAAGGGCTTGCAGGCCAAGCCCTACGAGGAGAGACTGGGGCACCTGGACCTCTTCAGCCTCCACAAGAGAAGGTTGAGAGGCAACTTTGTGGCTGCCTATAAATTCATCATGGGGGCGCAGAAGGGAATTGGTGAGGCTTTACTCACCTAGGCACCCCTGGGGGTTACAAGAAATAATGGCCATAAGCTAGCAGAGAGCAGATTTAGACTGGACATTAGGAAGAACTTCTTCACAGTTAGAGTGGCCAAAATCTGGAATGGGCTCCCAAGGGAGGTGGTGTTCTTCCCTACCCTGGGGGTCTTCAAGAGGAGGTTAGATGAGTATCTAGCTGGGGTCATCTAGACCCAGCACTCTTTCCTGCTTATGCAGGGGGTCGGACTCAATGATCTATTGAGGTCCCTTCTGACCCTAACATCTATGAATCTATGTTCCCATGTTTACACATCCAAAGGCCACATTAGCACTTTAGGGTACAGCATTCTACTAGAAGTTCATGTTCAGATGATTATCTCTCATAACTCCTAATTTTTCTCATGAGGTCTTTTATACATAAGGACCAAGTCATGGGTGCTATCTATCATACTTTAAACTGGGCCAGAATGTCCTGCTTGCTTACCTACTCCCTCCCCATTCCTCCCCCCAGGAACCTTTCTGCAAATACTAAATCATATTTAAATTCATGCAGGATGCAACCTGGGACATAATGCAGCAACCCACAGACAAGCAGAGTATCTTGCAGTGAGCACATCTGTACCTACCACCTGTTTTCTGGGTGGAATTTACCAAGTCAGCACTGACCTACAAAGACCTGAATAGCTTAGGAGTTGCCTGCTTGTGAGATAGCCTTTCTCCTCAATTCATGTCCTTACAGTTTAGGGTGTAAAATCCCTAAAGCTGGAAGCCCCTCCCTATTAAAGAAGAACTGCTGCTAGGGTGATCACTACAAAGGCCTTTCCTCTAGAGTTAGCTCCTTTCTGAGCTGTCACAAAATCACCAGAAAGCATTGACCTTCAGGGCATGTGTCAGAGCTCCTCCTTTATAGAGAGTTGATGAGGTAATACCTAATGGAGATTGGAAAGGGCTCTGCTGAGGGAAAGAAGAGGATATAATTTATACCTTTTCTATTATGTGGGTATCTGTTTTTATATCCTCATGAAGTTGGGGTTTGCTTTCTCTGTATATTGATTATATTGATGGATTTATTGTGCTTTTAAATCATTATGGTAGGCACAGTAAATTGTGATAGGAACCCTCCTAATTCATGAATCTAAATAAATAAATTAAGATGACAGGAAAAACTCAAGACAGATAGGCTATGTAACTTGCCAGCATATAAATTTTGGCTGAGGCCATGCTTTTTTGGGTTAATAAGGTTTCCCTGCTTAATTAATAAACTGCATACATGACATAGAAAAGTGTTAACATCATAGCAGGTGGCATTCTACGACAGACTAATAATGGAGCCAGTATTGATATGGAGGAAGAGTGCCCTCCCGCTTTTTCCTTCCCTTTGGATGATGTGGGAGACGTGTAAGAGGACAATTTAGTCTGGCAAAGAGAAGACCGAGGTGGGGGTTTGATAACAGTCTCTAAATACCTCAAAGGTGATTATAGAGAAGATAGAGTTGGGCTTTTCTTTGTGGCTGTAAGGACCAGAAATAGGAGCAATGGCTGTACACTGTAGCAAAGGAATTTTAGGTTGGAAATTAGGAGGAACTTTTTGACTCTCAGGTGGTCAAGCATTGGAACAGGTTACCTAGAGAAGCTGTAAAATTTCCATCCCTGCAAATTTTCAAGAGCAGGTTGGACAGACACTTGGCTGGAATAGTTTAGATAGGAATGATCCTGCCTTGAGCAGGGGGCTGGACTAGATGACATTGTGAGGTTCCTTCCAGCCTTTCTTTCCTATGATCCTATGAACTTTACATAGATTTCCTTCACCAAAGCTCCCTGGGAGGAGATGGCCTGGACTATTAGAATGACTTTCAGTACACAATATTATTCAACATAAGTGTACCTGATGAAAAATGTCCTTTATAGTTATTTCAAAGTGGCTTGAAGCCTTCTCTGATAATTTCAGTTTTATTTCCTATAAGGATCTCATTATGAAGGAGAACATGTTTATTTTGAAGAGCTTAATAAGTACTTTTAGTGGGGTGCATGATGTAATTAAAGCAAACAAAAACAACTTCTATTTCCCATTACATATCAAATGACAAGCTTGGTCTATACAAAAGCCAAAGAACAGAAATACTGGCGACTTAACTCCTGTTTCCTTTCTACACATAATTGGAAAGCAGAGCATTGGGTACCTTGGGTTCTTTAGTGTTTCATAGTTGCATAGTAGCTAGGGTTAGGAGGGACCTGAACAGATCATCTAGCCTGACCCTCTGCCACAGGCAGGAATGAATGCTGGGTTCACAAGACCCCAGACAGGTGATCGTCCAACCTCCTCTTGAAATTGCCCAAGGTAGAGACGAGGACCACTTCCCTGGGAAGTTGTTTCCAGATTTTGGCCACCCTAACTGTAAAATATTGACTTCTGATCTCTAACTTAAACCTATTCTCCATCAGCTTATGACCATTGTTCCTTGTCACCCCAGGTGGTGCCAGGGAGAAAAGGGCTCTGCCTATTTGCTGTTGATCCCCCTTGATGAGCTTGTAGGCAGCCACCAGGTCCCCCCTCAGCCTCCTCTTGCTGAGGCTGAACAGGTTCAGGTCCTTTAGTCTCTGCTCATAGGGCCTGTGCTGCTGCCCTCTCACCAAGCGAGTGGCCCTCCTCTGAACCCTCTCCAGGCTGGCCACATCTCTTTTGAAGTGCGGCGCCCAGTACTGGACACAGTATTCCAACTGCGGCCTAACCAAAGCCGCATAGAGGGGGAGTATCACCTCTCTGGACTGGCTTGAGATGCACCTTTGGATGCATGACAAGGTATGGCTGGCCTTGCTGGCTGCAGTCTGGCATTGGTGGCTCATGTTCATCTTGGAGTCAATAATGACTCCAAGATCCCTTTCCGCCTCTGTGCTTTCAAGAAGGGAACTCCCCAGCCTGTATGTATGCTGTGGATTCCTTCTCCCGAGATGCAGCACCCTGCATTTGTCTACGTTGAACCCCATCCTATTCTTGTCTGCCCACTTTTGTAGTCTGTCTAAATCTAGTTACAGCCTCTCTCTCCCTTCAAGTGTGTCCACCTCACCCCACATCTTAGTGTCATCAGCAAATTTGGACAGCGTGCTTTCCACCCCCTCGTCCAAGTTGCTGATGAAGATGTTAAACAGTGCGGGCCCGAGGACCGAGCCCTGGGGTACCCCACTGCTCACATCTCGCCAGGTTGAGTACAACCCATCCACCACTACTCTCTGGGTGCCCCTCCATCAGCCAATTTTTTACCCATCCAACTGTGCAGGCATCAATGCCACAGTCACTTAATTTATTGATGAGGATGGGGTGAGAGAGAGTGTCAAAGGCCTTTTTAAAGTCTAGAAAGACTATGTCCACAGCGACACCATCATCCAAGAATGTAGTTACTTGGTCATAAAAGGCAATCAGGTTGGTCAGGCAGGACCTGCCTTTGGTGAAGCCATGCTGATTGCCCCTGAGCATGATCTCCCCTGCAGGCCCCCCACAGATGTGCTCCTTGATGATTCTCTCCAAGAACTTCCCGAGCACCGAGGTGAGGCTTACAGGCCTATAATTACTTGGGTCCTCCTTCCTCCCCTTCTTAAAAATAGGGACCACATTAGCCAGTTTCCAATCCCCTGGCACCTGGCCACATGACCACGAATGCTCATACAGCCGGGCCAAAGGCTCTGCGATGACCCCTGCCAGCTCCCTCAACACCCTTGGGTGGAGGTCATCTTGACCTGCAGATTTAAAAATGTCTAGCCCTTCCAGAAGATCCCTAACTACATCTGCACTGACTGAAGGCTTGGTAGAGCTATCCCCAAGATTGTCCCTACCCCTGGTAGGTGGGATATCCCAGTCCCTGTTCAGGAAAACAGAGGCAAAGAAACTGTTAAAAATATCAGCTTTCTTGTCTGGCATGGCCACAAGATTACCATTTGTGTCTTGCAGGGGCCCTACATTGCCTGGTGCCCTCGTCTTGCTTCCAATGTACTTGAAAAAGGACTTTTTGTCATCCTTAATCCTGGACGGTAGCCTGAATTCCATCTCTGCCTTGGCCTTCCTAATAGCCCTTCTACACTCCTGGGCCGAGGAGGAATACTCCTCCTTGGTGATAGCTCCTCCCTTCCACTGGTTTACGCCTCCCTTTTAGTCCTCAGGCATTGCTGAATGCCCTTGCTGAGCCAAGGGGGTTTCTGAGCACTCTTACCCACCTTGCTTCTCTCAGGGACTGTTATCCTTTGGGCCTGGAGGATCGCCCCCTTAAGGTACGACCATCCCTCGTGGGCTCCCATCTCCTTTACCTTCTGGGCCCTTAGTGCCTCCCCCACTAGTCTCCTAAGCTTACTGAAGTTGGCCCTTCTGAAGTCAAGGGCTTTAGCCTTGGTGTGAGCCCTAGATGCCCTGCATTGGATAGTGAAATCCAGCAGGTGATGATCGGTATTGCCCAGGTGGTCAAGGACCTGCAGTCCCCTCACCAGGTCATCCCCCGTGGCCAGGACCAGGTCCAGCAAGGCGTTACACCTAGTGGGGCTGTGCACTTCCTGGATAAGGTGAAGGTCCTGTAATACAGCCAGGAACCTACGCGAGCGGTCAGACCTAGCTGTCTGCTCCTCCCGGCAAATGTCTGGGTAGTTTAGGTCACCCATGACAATAACATCCCTTGACCTAACTGCCTGCATAAGCTGACTGGAGAAGTCCTGGTCTAGTTCTTCCCCCTGGTTGGGTGGTCTATAGTAGACACCCACTGTAAGGTCCCTTTCGCCATGCTCCCCTTGTAGTTTGACCCATAGTGTCTCTGCCTGACCCTCCTCTAACCCAAAGCTAATCTTTGATGATGTGAGGTGCTCTTTGACATAGAGCGCAACTCCCCCCCCCACCTTTCCTCTCTGTCCTGTCTCTTCTATATAGGGTGTACCCCCAAATGCCCACCGCCCAGTCGTAGGTAGGGTCCCACCAGGTTTCTGTGAGCCCTACTAAGTCTGGGTTCTTACTTGCAATCAGGAGGCACAGTTCCTCCCGCTTACACCCCATACTATGAGCATTAGTATAGAGGCACCTGAGGCCTTCTGAGGGTGCTCATGCCTTCCTCCCACTCCCAGGACAGTTGTGGCCCCCTGCTCCTCGGACGTTGATACTTACCTGTGCTTCCCTTCCTCTTGTCACCCTGCATGCTGGTGAAGCAACCTCTCCACTCAAAGCGGCCCCTTCCCCCGGCAAAGCTAGTTTAAAGCCCGCCATACGAGATCAGCCAACCTAGAGGAAAAGATACGTCTGCCATTAGGGGAGAGGTGAACCCCATCCCACCCCAGCATGCCCTACTTACAAAAAACATGGGTCGTTGTCAAAAAAGCCCAAAGCCTGCCTCGTGGCACCAGCTCCAATGCCGCCGGTTAACCACATCAATGCAGGCCTCATGACACCTACCCCGTCCACTTACCGAGACAACGGAGGAAAATACCACCTGAGCTCCCGTCTTCTTCAGTTGGTGTCCCAAGGCCTTATAGTCCTCCATGATGTTATCCGGCTTGCCCTTGGATGCATCATTTGTACCGACATGGACCACAACCAGTGGGTAATAGTCAGAGGGCTTGATGATTTTAGGGATGGTCTCTGTGACATTGCGAATCCTCGCTCCAGGCATGCAGCAGACCTGCCATGACCAGGGCTCCAGGTGACAGATTGGACCATTGGTTCCCCTCAGGATGGAGTCCCTGATGACCAGAATTTTGCGTCTCCTTCTTCTCGGGGTATGCCTCTTCTGAGCCGGTGATGTAGGTCAAGCGGCTTCAATTCCTCTGGGGACCAGTTCTTCTGCCTCCTCCTCCAGGGTGGCCAGGGCTGCATACCTGTTCCTGAGGGGTGTCTGGGGAGCAGGCACAGCAGTTGTTCAGACTGCCCTGGCCTTGACTGGAACCTGCTGCCACCGATTAGTTGGGTGCTGTGCACACAGGGTCTCTCCGGTGGATTCCTGTCTCTGCAGAGAATGGAAATACAGGTCAATTTCATCCTCTGCTGCCCGGATCCCCCGCAGCATGCTCACCTCGGCCTGGAGCTCTGCCACCTGCCCCTCCAGAGCCTGAAGACGCTCACAAGAGGGGCAGGTGGGGGAGTCACCAGACCTCAGTCCCACCCCCAGAGATCCCACCCAGCCACCACCACAGCTCAGGGGGGCAGGTGGTCGCCAGGCCCCCCAAGGGCTCCATCTGGGTGGCAGCCTCAGAGGAGCCCCAGAAGGGCGGCACCACAGAGGCAGGACCCCTGGCAGCACTGCGAGTCCTCACCATGGCTCGCAGGTAGTCCTTACCTCCCTTCTTGTTGGTGGAGTCTCCTCCCTCCTGAGGAAGACTCTCTTGCTGCCCTGCCTGCTTCCGCCTGCACGAACGCCAGCACGCCCTTACAGAGCGTGCCTATTTGCGCGCTCTGTTCGCGCGTGGCTCGGGAGCGCGGCTCCCTGCCGGCTCAGCAAAGAGGGATCCGGGGCCTTCCCCTCCGGATCCTCTGCAGCTGCGCTGGCTCCTGCCCCACTTACCTTCAGGGGGTTAGCTGCTGCTGCCCCCGCTGTTGCTTCTCAGCCTCTGCTGCCTCAGGAACGTTGCAGGGGGCATACGTGTGCTGAGAGCCCACACATATGCCCAGTCAGCCTCCTCTTCCTCCTACTGCATCCAACTAGAGAAATTTAGTTCAGTGTGAGGATGAAGCAGTTATAATCTGAGGATATTTCACCCTTGTTCTTGTTTATGTCACAGTGCTTTGAAAACAAATGATGACTTTCTAAAATATGAACAGACCTATTAAAAATGAAGGAAGCATAAGCAGTGGGAGAAAATAGTATGGGGGGGGCTGTGGGGGTGCAGGAGCACACGGTGGGGGTGCTGGGCACGACACAGAGCTGAAAGTGCATTGGGGCATTGGCCTTGCTACATGCCAAGCGGTGCCAGGTGCTGTGGGACAGTAGTGCCATGGTGCTGCAGCTGTTGCCAGCTGCTGTGAAATAAGTTTGGCGGTGCTAAGGCCTGTTAGCCCCAGGCTTCCTCTGCCTATGTGAAGAAGTAACTTACAATACACACTGAGGGCAAGACAGTTATTTGTACATCTAAAGTAGAAGAGTTGATGCATATGGGATATGGCAATTTCCCCTTCCTCCCCCAAAAGTCACATTACCAGTTCACCAAAACTACTCAAGCTGTTGTTGAAAAAGCTTATAAAATCCCATATTGCATTCCTGATAGAGGGCAGAGGACTGGAGGATTTGAGTAGTGAAGAATCTCCTTGTCATGACTCCACCTGTGCATACAGCAATACAGGAAGTCCACAGCCCACTTGCACATTTGGACATTCCCAGTGTAAAACCCTAGAATTCTTGCCTGCATAATTTCTTCCCATGTATGTGATAATAGGAAAAAGAACAATCTGTGTCGGTTATCTGCAAAACTTTTGAAGAAACTGTATCACAGCTAACAATAGGCATTTTTTTCAAGAGTAAAGGCTAAAATTTTCAAGCCTAGATACCTAAAGTTAAGTTTATAAATATATGTGCAGGTGCTTAACTATGGACTAACTTAACTGTAGGCATCTAGCCTTGAGCATTTTGGTGTATGTATTATATTCTGTCAAACTGACTGTATAATAAGCTGTTACAACACCATCTAGTAACCCAAGTGATACTATAACAGGTGCTAGATGTGTACTCGAATGAGAGATATATTTCTCTTTTTTATAAGGGCAGTGGCCAACCTGAGCCCTCCTGCTTGTGTATATACACTTACGTTCTCCCCTCCTGCCCCAACTAAGTGCTGGCATGCTTGAAAATAATAAAGGCAGCCTTTTGCCATTTGAAGTTATTAGTATATTATGCAGTGAATCGTATTCCCCTATTGAATCACTATTTCTCTAGCATGTAATAGCTGTATAGCAGATTGGGCAAAATTTGAATACTGCATATGGCTTTTTCACACATGAACACATTTTTTATCACTGTACTTATTTGAGACAGGATATCAATTTCAGAAAACAAAGTGCACCTCCAGTTTGTAAAACTTGTTTAAAGCCCGAAGAGCTCCAATTTCACTCTCTTTCATAAAATCCATTATGTAAAGTACAATAGGAACAACATGCAAATATATGGAGCTGAACAGTGCAAAGTTCAGCATGTGTTAAGCAGAGTGTGGTCTTTGCTAAAGCAGCATCATTCTCAATAGGCTAGTGATCATAAACAAAAATATTCATGAAATTCTTCAAATTTTAGGCTTAGTGCCATCCATGCTGAGATCCTTACTAAGCAATTTTTCAGTTTTAGAGTCCTGGTGTACCATCCTTCTAGCTGCTTTTTCTCAAATGGCCTTTTCTTTTCCTCTGGGAAGAAAAAGAAACACAATGATACGAGAGAGCATGCTGGTTCCAATGAATCACTCAGCCTTTGCAGTGATGGGCAAGACTCAAAAGGTACCTTGGAGACTTGTTTCAGCTAAGTATCCAAAATATAGGGCACCAGGGTCTCTTTTTCTCAGGCCACTTTGCATTGCTTATACAGCACAAAGTGGTCCTAAAATGGCTGGAGACAAGCAATGGTGAATTCCCTGTGTGTAAGAGAAGACTGTGTTGGCAGAAGTAGCTCTACTGCCTCCTATTTTGTCTGTCTTCTTCCCTCTCTCCTCGCATACCCCTTTCACAGTTAAGGGAAGAGGAGGAGCATGTCAGAGGCATTCTGGAAGTGGGATGCATATCAGTTGTGTGTGTGATTGCTGGGAGCAAGGAGTTCAGGGTTCTGTTCTCTGCTGTCAGGATAACTTCTATTTCTCCCATGACTGGTTGATGGAAAATGCTTAATCAGTCAATGGGAGCAGGGACCAGCACTCAGGACTCCCCCTGACTCTAGGCTATTAAGTGTCCTGACTCCAGGCTCTTAAGTCATGTTCCTCCTTGCTTGCTGTCTTCCTGGCCATAGGGATCTAGTATTCTTGCCTGCATATTGACAGAACTTCAACCAGGGTCCCCCAGCCAGTCTTTTCCCTAGCACAATGATTAGGACACTCTCCTAGGATCCACAAGAGTGTGTTTGCGCCACTGTGGGCTGAGGAGTTCCTATAGCCCAGGCTCTCTCATCATGAGCAATTGCTTTAGCCACTATATAAAAGATGGGCAGTGACAGCAGCACTACTACCTCCTCCTACAGCTGTGTTTTAAGAGAAATGTCAGCTACAGCTGCATTTTGAGGGGAGCCTGTCAATGTATGTTAGGAGTCCTCTGAGCACATTTACTGAACAGAGATCCTCAAGGACATAGGTGCCATGCAGACATAGGTGCCATGCTACCTAGTTCCTGGATCCTAGTTTTTGACAAGCCCAGAAACAGAACTGTAAGCAACAAGAGAACTTTCCAGTCCGAAAGTAGGCTCCCTCGAGGGGTTAGGTAGCCACAAAGCAGGCATTTTAATTGCTATTTTAGATTTCTGGTTCCTGGCAGTTGTTACATTAATTGTGCAGCTAACATGTTCATTGCATGATAAATGGCAACATGCCACACGTGCCAGATAGTTAAGATGTGCTAAAATGCCACCCACCAACCTCTAAGACATTCTGCATATAATGCCCAGCTGCACACCCACGTTTTAAAGGTCCTGGGGCAGTGTGAGCCAGAGATCAGGAAGAGGCTCCCCAATGTCTAGCTCATGCCTCCTCTGGATCTTTAAGTAGCAAGAGAACAGGTTTCCCCATGGCCGGGCTGCATGACTCAGCTTTTAAGTTGCTGGCAGGCAGGTAGGAAGCCTGCATTGGGGACCAAGTGCCAATACTGGGCTCCTTGCACTAGTAATTGTATGATTCAGATCAGAGGATTTGTATCCCCAATCCCAAAAATCATGCATCTTGCCTGCATGTCTGGCATGGCAGGATGCACAGTTTTTAGGACTGGGCATAAAATTCTTCTGATCACAATTTTTAACATCTGCCAGGAGCCATGGAGGCCTAACAAAGTGCATCTATAGCTGGCCCTCACAGACTTTGCGCTAAATGGCAGAAGCTAGGCTCCTTGCTGGCTCACAATCAGTTGGCAAAGGATCAGGGAATCACAATTCCTTGTGGTCATCATCCTTGTCAGCTGCTTTCAAGTGTTGACCAGGGTGTTGAAATGACCCTGTTGGCCTCTGGCAGTTATTTCCAAATCCCTGAGTGTGTCTACATGAGACACATAATGCACAGTAGCCTAATAAAACTGTGCAGGTGTGTGTCACAGCACAGAGAGTGCTTTTACACTCCTGTGCCATATTATTAGGCTACTGTACAGTAGTGTCACTAAAAAGGTGTTCACTGGCACTGCTGTAAAGTAACTCTAGTTACTATGTGCATTTTGTTAGTACTTCATTAAGCAAGTACTAAATGAAATGCTCAGTAACTGTTGTGCATTAATGAACGCATAGATGCGCCCTCTGTTTCCTATCTAGTTTATATTTGGAATTCCCGTAACAGGAGCACTACTTTCTTCAATGACTCTCTCCTCCTCCCAGCTTACATAAGTCCTTTTCCATGACGTAGGGTAGGGAAAGGTAGGTTGTCCCATTAGCACAAGGAACAGCAGTGGGACCTACCACCTCTGATGAGACTCTATGACAGGATCTTCTACCATGGACCGTATGTGTTGGAAGCTCTGAGGGTCTATGCTTTGTGATGTCTTGAAAGTCCTAGGAAACATGAAGGTTTCATTAAATGACAGGACCCAGTATAGACACTCTTGGTTGTACTGATGAGATCACAAAGAAGTTAGGTAATGAAATGCCAGAAAATGGCTATAGGTCATAGAATCATAGAAGTAGGGTTGGAAGGGATCTTGTAGATCTTCAAGTCCGACCCCCTCCCTGGGCAGGAGGAAAACTGGGCTCAAATGACCCCAGCCAGTTAGGCATCAAGCCTCTTCTTAAAGACCCTCAGGGTAGGAGCCAGCACCACTTCCCTTGGAAGTCGGTGCCAGATCCTAGCTGCCCTAAAAGAAACACAATGATACAAGAGAGAAACTAAAAGAAACACAATGATACACCCTAACTGTGAAGTAGTTCTTACAGATCTCTAATCTAAACCTACTCTCCAACAATTTGTGGCTGTTATTCCTTGTTATCCCGGGGGGTGCTAGGAGAAACAAGGTCTCCCCCAAACCCTTCTGGTCCCCCCTAGTGAGTTTATAGACGGTCACAAGGTCCCCCCTCAGCCTTCTCTTGTGAAGGCTGAACAGGTTCAGGTCCTGTAGCCTCTCATTGTAGGGTCTGCCCTGCTGTCCCCCGATCATGTGGGTGGCCCTCCTCTGGACCCTCTCAATGTTGTCCACCTCCCTCTTGAAGTGGGAAGGTAACTGACACCAGTTGTATGCTAGGACTGCTTTCCTGGTATGGCTATGCTGGCATCCTGTCCCAGCAGGACAGACCTAGTGCAGTTGTGCCTTGTGCCCCAACCCCCTAAAGCAAAACAAGCTATCCCAGTAAGAGCCTTGTTTTGTTGTTATAACTTTATTTAACCTAGGGTATTTGGCCAGCACAGCTATGTTGAACAGAAGCAAGCAAACAGGGGCAGCAAAAAGAGCAAGCAGTTTGCAGGAAGGAAGGGGAAGACACCATGCCCAGGGAACGTAAGTGATCCAGAGCTGCCTCTGCCTTTGCTTGCTGTGTGTTGTTTGGTGGGCTGCATGTGTGTTTGGAGCATGTGCTCTGAGAAGCTGGGAGTGTTACTAGCTGAGTGATTGCTGCCTGTGCCTGACAGAAGCCCTAATGAGGGGGCAGAGCCAAGCCAGGCCCAACAGGGTATAAAAGGAGACTCTCCAAGTGGCCAGGGAGCCAGTAAATGGGGCAAGCAGTTTCCAGACAGTTCTCAGGTCTGTTTCCTGCCCCTCACTTTCAGCTTGGTGTAAGGAAGCAGGGAAAAACAATACTTTGGGGCAAAGGAACAGTAAACAGGCCAACTTCCATGTGAGTTTGCTTGGGAAGGTGTGCTTGGAAGAAGGGCAGTAAGAGAGAAGAGGAAGATTAAGAGACCCAGGGAAATGGCTGGAGGGCATTGCAATGCCAGAGCCACTGCCACTGCCTCTGCTTGCACCTGTGAGCTTTCTGTTCAGGAAGGACCACTGACCATTGAGGCTTCCACCCAGGTCCAGGTTTGGTGCTGTGGGGATTGTGGCTAGCACGTTCCTTCCAGTGATGGCCAGGTGGGTTAGTGCCTGTGATGTAAGCGGTGCTTCCTGGTGGTGTGTCTCAGAGAACAGGCAAGAGAGCTACAGGAGGAGGTGGTGAGGCTCTGAAGCATCCTTCATCATGAGGAGTTCATCAATTTAGTGCTGGGAGACCTCTGGGACTATGGAGGAAGAACTGCCAGAGTCAGTGCTACACAAGGGATAGAACATGGACTCCCAGGAAGGCAAAAGCTGGAAGCTTGTGACATCTGCCAGCAAACAGAAATCTTCATCTCCACCTGCAGCAGTTCATCTTATGTAGCCCTAGCAACAGAGGGAGAGAAGCATGTTCCATTGGTGGAGAAGGACAGGACAGGCCTCCCCAAGGTGAAAAAGATCAAGACAACCGCCACCAAAAAAAAGTGACAGGTGGTGGTGGTTGGAGACACCACTCTGTGGAGGATGGAGGGTTCCATCTGCTGACCTGGCCTGTTTTCTTAGGAAACCTGCTGCTTGCCCGGGGCCTATATCCAAGATATCATGGAGGTATTACCAAGACTCATCCGGCCCTCTGAATACTACCCCATGCTGCTCATCCATGTGGGCACCAATGATACTGACAGGGAAGACCCTGAGCAGATTAAAAGTGCTCTGACAAGGGTGAAGGGGACAGGTGATCAGGTGGTATTCTCTTAAAACTTTCTGGGCAAGGGAAAGAGCCCAGGTAGGATTAGGTAGCATCCTGCAGATCAATGCTTGGCTGCTCAGGTGGTGTTGCCTGGGCTTTGGCTTCTTTGACTATGGGATGATGTTCCAAGAAGAATGATTGCTTGGAAGAGATGGGATCCATCTGACAAAGAGAGGGAAGAGCATCTCTGCAGACAGGCTCACTTACCTAGTGAGAAGGGTTTTAAACTAGGTTTGCTGGGAGACAGAGACCAAAGCCCTGAGGTAAGTGGGGAAGTGGGTGACCTAGAGGAACAGCAAGCATGAGGAGGCAACAGGGGAGGTGTTCTCAATCTTCCTGAGAAATCAGGGCAATTGACTAGTTACCTTAGGTGTCTGTACACAAATGCACGGAGCCTGAGAAACAAACAGGAAGAACTGGAAGTCCTTGCACAGTCATGGAACTATGACATGATTGGAATAACAGAGACTTGGTGGGAGCTTGCAGGATTGGAGCACTGTCATGGATGGATACAAAATGTTCAGGAAGGACAGGCAGGGGAGAAGCAGAGGAGGAATTGCACTTTATGTAAAAAAGCCACATGATTTCTCAGAGCTCCAGTATGAAATTCAGGATAGGCCTGTCAAAAGTCTCTGGGTTAGGGTCAGAAGAGAGAGCAACAAAAGCGATGTCATGGTAGGGGGTCTGCTATAGACCACCAGACCAGTAGGAAGTGATGGATGAGGCTTTCTTAAAACAGGTAGCGGAAGTTTCCAGATCACAAGCCCCAGTTCTCATGAGGGACTTCAATCACCCAGACATCTGCTGGGTGGACAATACAGCAGTGTGCAGGCAATCCAGCAAGTTTTTGGAGAGTGTTCAGGACAACTTCCTGGTGCAAGTGCTGAAGCAGCCAACTAAGGGCCATGCTGTTATTGACCTGCTGCTCACAAACAGAAGAATTGGTGGAGAATGTACTAGTAGATGGCAACTAAGGCAGCAGCAACCATGAGATGATTGAGTTCAGGATCTTGAGGAAAGGAAGGATGGAGAGCAGCAGAGTAAGGACCCTGGACTTCAGAAAAGCAGACTTCAACTCACTTTGGGAACTCATGGTCAGGATCCCGTGGGAAACTAGTCTGAGGGGGAGAGGAGTCCAGGAGAGCTGGCTGTACTTTAAAGAAACCTTACTGAGAGTTCAGGAAAAAACCATCCCAATGTGTAGGAAGACTAGCAAGTATGGCAGAAGACTAGCTTGGCTTAGCAGGGACCGGTTCAATAAACCAAATTGCAAAAAGGAGGCTTACAAGAAGTGGAAAATTGGACAAACAACTAGGGAGGAGTATAAGAGTAGTGCTCGGTGTGACGGGGCAAACTCCTAGGCCTGATCTCAGTATCGGCCCGTCTCCTGTCTCTGGGCAAACCACCTACCTCATTTCCCTGCCACACCTTGTTGTTAATAAATCTGGACATTAATTAGGCAGGAGGCTGCCCTTCAAGTGCCCTGATGTACCAGGGTGATAAGTACATGCTCCAACCTTCCCTTAACATGTCCCATGCCCTGCAAATGTCATCCAGTATGTTAATATTGGTCTGGCTTGCAGCTGGGTTAAATTCAGACCTTCATAAGGCCTCTCACTGTTCAGGGCTCACTCACTGCCCCTCTCTCACAGAGGCCTCTAGCATACTGCCATCCCTGGGCCACACACACCCTGCCCTGCTTCCTTGAGCAGCTCCCGTAGGCCTTCAGGCTTGTCCTTATGCTTCTAAAATAGTCCTTGCTCAGCCTGTTGGGTCCCTTCCTTAGCCCTTATATGAGTGGTGACTGCTCGATTAACCAAACTCTGGGCTGACTCCACCCCTAGTCCCTTACCAGGCCACATCGCCCCTTCCTCGGGCCAACACTGAGGCCCCAGGGTTGAACACCCCTTTAGGCTCAGGTGCCTCTACTCAGCGTGCCTGACTCATCACTGTCAATGACGCACCAGATGGTGGGGGCTGGGTTTAAGGCACCCCCTACCCACCTTTCACTGGGAAGGTTAGCTGTTCTGGCATTTGAGTGGCACTGCCCTGCCACAGGCCATCCCACCAGGCCTCCCTTCCCTATCAGGGTGCAGTTTCAGGTCATGCCCAGGACCATGAGGCCTCCTCCTTCCCCATAGCCCCTCCTTACCTCCAAGATGTTCCTGGAGCAGTAGCTTGGCTGGTTGATATTACTCTTTTGCTGGCTGGCAACAAACTGCTGCCCCAGCCAGCCCTGAGAGCTGGGCTCTTAAATGGCCATCCTAATCAAGCACCTGTCAGCTGTCTGCTCCAGCCCTTAAAGTGATGGAGTACTGAAGCTGCTCTCTCACACTGTGGCATGCAGGGAAGGCCAAAGTGCAATTGGAGTTGCAGCTAGCAAAGGATGAGAAGGGTAACAAGAAGGGTTTCTACAAGTGTGTCATTAACAAGAGGAAGACTGGGGAAAATGTTGAGTCCCTTACTGAATGGGGGAGGCAACCTAGTGACAGAGGATGCAGAAAAGGCTGAAGTACTCAATGCCTTTTTCACCTCAATCTTCGCAGGCAAGGTCAGCTTCCAGACTACTGCACCTGGCAACATAGTTTGGGGAGGAGGTGAGCAGCCAACAGTGGTGAAAGAACAAGTTAGGGACCATTTAGAAAAACTGGACATGTACAAGTCCATGGGGCCAGATGGGATGCATCTGAGGGTGCTGAGGGAGTTGACTGATGTGATTGCAGAGCCTCTAGCCATTGTTTTTGAAAACTCATAGTTATCAGAAAAGGTGCCGGATGATTGGAAAAGGGCAAACATAGTGCCCATATTTAAGAAAGGGAAAAAAGAGGATCCAGGGAACTACAGACCAGTCAGCCTCACCTCAGTCCCTTGAAAAATCATGGGGGAGATCCTCAAGTAATCCATTTCTAAGCACTTGGAGAAGAAGAAGGTGATTAGGAACAGTCAGCATGGATTCACCAAGGGCGTGTCACGCCTGACCAACCTGATTGCCTTCTATGATGAGATGATTGGCTCTGTGGATGCAGGGAGACCAGTGGATATCTTGATTTTAGCAAGGTTTTTCATAGATACAGTCTCCCATAACATTCTCACAGACAAGCTAAGGAAGAACACACTGGATGAGTGGACTGTAAGGTGGATAGAAAACTTGCTGGAGCATCGAGCTCAGAGGATAGTAATCAATGGCTTGATGTCTAGTTGGCAGCTGGTATCAAGTGGAGTGCTCCAGGGGTTGGTCCTGGGACCAGTTGGCCAGTTTTGTTTAATACATTCAGCAACGACCTGAAAGATGGCATAGAGTGCACCCTCAGCACGTTTACAGATGACACCAAGCCGGGGAGAGTAGTAGATATGTTCAGTTACTTAGGCATATTGGGGGATTGGGCCAAAAGAAATCGCATGAGGTTCAGCAAGGACAAGTGCAAAGTCCTGCACTTAGGACAGAATAATCCCATGCATCAGTACAGGCTGGGGGCTGACTGGCTGGGCAGCAGCTTTGCAGAAAAGGACCTAGAGGTTACGGTGGACAATAAGCTGAATATTTGGAGCAGTGTGCCCTTGTTGCCAAGAAGGCTAATGGCATACTGGACTGCATTGTTAGGATTGTTGCCAGCAGGTCAAGGGAAGTGATTATTCCCCTCTATTCAGCACTGGTGAGGCCACATCTGGAGTACTGTGTTCAGTTTTGAGGCCCCCATTTCACGAAGGATGTGGACAAATTGGAGAGAGCCCAGCAGAGGACAATGAAAATGTTCAGGGGTCTGGGGCACATGACTTATGAGGAGAGGCTGAGGGAACTGGGTTTATTTAGAAAAGAGAAGACTGAGAAGGGATTTAATAGCAGCCATCAATGACCTGAAGCAGGATTTGAAAGAGGATGGAGCTAGACTGTTCTCAGTGGTGGCAGATGACAGAACAAGGAGCAATGGTCTCAAGTTACAGCAAGGGAAGTTTATGTTATATATTATTTTTTCACTAGCAGAGTAGTAAAGCACTGGAATAGGTTATCCTGGGAGCTTGTGGAATTTCCATCTGTGGAGGTTTTTAAGACCTGGCTAGACAAAGCCTTGGCTGGGTTGATCTAGTTGGGGATGGTCCTGCCTTGCTTTGAGCAAGGGGTAGGATTAGATTACCTCCTGAGGTCCCTTCCAACCCTAAGTTTCTAAGATTCTATGATTCTATAATATCACACCTCTTCACATCTATGCTGTTAGAGCTATTCTAGCAAAGGGATTCTATTTTTTTTACCTATAGGTCAATGTGGTTGCATGTCTCAGTTGTAGTAGATCAATCCTTCAAAATTCCTTTGGGACACTGGAGATGTTCTAATTTTTTATTTCATCATTTAAAAAAATGTTAAAAAAACAAATAATGTTCAAGACATAGCACTAGGATTATAGGAAAGTAGGGGTGGAAGGGACCTCAAAAGGTCATCTATTCCAGCCTTCCATTCAAGGCAGGATCATCCCTGACTAAACTATCCCATCCAAGTGTCTGTCTAGCCTGGCCTGGAAAATTTCCAGGGATTCAGATTCCACAATTCCTCTGGGTAGCCTGCCCAATGCTTTGACCACCCTAATAGTCAGAAAGTTCTTCCTAATCTCCAACCTAAATTGACCCTGAAGATTGAGGCCATTGCTCATAGTCCTGTCTCCTACCACCACAGAAGAAAGCCCATCTTTATCTTCTCTGTAATCACCCTTCAGATATTTGAAGACTGTTATCAAATTCCCCCTCAGTCTTTTCATCTTCAGACTAAATAACCCTAGTTCTTTCAGCCTTTCATCATAAGTCTTGCCTTCCAGGCCCCAAATCATTTTTGTTGCTCTGCACTGGATTCTTTCCAGACTGTCCACATCCTTCTTGAAGTGCATGGACAAAAACTGGACACAGTACTCCAGATGATGCTTCACCAGTGCTGAATAGAGTGGAAGAATCACTTTCCATATTTGCAAGTGACAGTCCTGTTGATACAACCCAGTATTCTGTTGGCTGTTCTTGCAACAAGAACACACTGTTGGCTTATGTTCATCTTGTATTCTACTATAACCCACAGGTCCTTCGCTGCAGCAGCCTAGTCAGTCATTCCCCAGTCTGTATTTGTATACGCGATTATTCCATCCCAGGTGCAGCACTTTGTACTTGTCTGTGTTGAGTCTCAGCTGGTTGACTGAGGACCATCTCTCCAGTCTATCCAGGTTATTCTGGATCCTAGTCCTACCCTCTAGAGTATCGGCAACTCCATTCAACTTAGTGTTGTCCGCAAATTTGCTAAGTCTGCCCTCAAACCCATCATTCTAATCATTAATGAAGATATTAAACAATATTAAATATATTAAACCTAGAGTTATAATGACTAGAAATTATGCTGTCAGGAACAAGTGGCCTAGTGGAAATGGTCTGCAATGTAGTAAGCAGTTTGGTGTGAGCAGAAGAGTCAAATGCAAGCAGATACTTATTAACACTATTCCCTTGCTCAATCTGACTTCTAACAGCACAGATTCATGATGACCTCATTCAGGATGCCAAAGTTAGTGGGGGAAAATCTTCCCTGATGAGAATCAGGTACATATCACTGAGTCAGAAGCTGTCAATAGTGATAAAATCCAGCATTTTTAAAGTGTACTTCTGTAGGACCATTTTATGGCCTTAAGAAATACCACTCCATATCTTTCCCAGGTCTTTAATTAAAAGAATACAGGTAGCTTATCTTAAACATACAGTGACATGACTTTGGGAAGTGCTTTCAACAGATTTTGCAAGTGAAGCAGGATCAGTGTAGGTCAAGCATCTGAATGCACTTAAATACTGAAGGAAGGTATCATTTATGATTAGAGCTAGCGCCCATTTCTTCTGTAATTTTACACTAAGCTCTGTGGAGGCTCTGTGCAGCTGAAGCTATCTTTTGAATAAATTGTAAAACTGAGATTCTGAAGATGTGAACTAAAGTTACCAGGGCATATTTCTGCAAGAGTAATGGAACACTATAATGCCCCAGTGACCTAGCCAAATATTCAGGTTGAGTAATTACTTTTTTTTCCTACTTAAATTACCTTTTCAGTTCTATTATTCTTTTTTACTATACCATTGTTTAGCATTACCATGTATTAAAATACTATGTCATGCCACACTAGAACTGGCTTCATTTAAGTGATGGTTGAAGTGACCACACCATGGTCATATCTATACTAAACCTTTTTTAGTAAAATTCTCAACAACGGTGGTAACACTACCTATGATAGCAGGATTAGGAATGCTAGTGAAGGCAGATAGCCAGGATTTTAACTTCTGTGTCTTCTAGACATACTACTTTAGAAAACTTGGTCAAAATTTCAATTTAGTTTGTCCAGTGTCACTGCCATTAGTAACAATGCAATAGTGATAGCAAGAGCAGAATATTGTAAAAACTTGTTAATTTACATCCAACTCGTCTCCTCAGATAAGAAGTGTTAATATGCAGTATTATCACTACATTACAGAACAGTTAATGCCACATGGAAACATATGATATTTCCATATTTGAAACTCTTCTGCCTATACTGTGTCATATACTTCGTTTTTTTTCAATCCTTGTAACTAAGGAAATGAGGATATTTGCATGAAAACAAGAGCTTAGTTTCTTTAAAGTTCATCTGTTTCTGCCACATATTTCTCATCTGAAGCCATCAGAACCCTCTATATAGAATATTATTATCATTTCCACAACAATGTGTTGCAATGAATAAGAAGCAGGAGCACTTAAACAAAGATCCTGTTTTCATGCAAATATCCTTAGTAATAAAGCATGGGGAAAGAGAAATATGTTTACGATATACAGACTCACCAATATCAAAGCAAAGCACTTCCACAGGGCAAAGTTCCGGATGTGAATGTTTCTAAAGTAATAAGGGAAAACAAGTTTATGTACTTTCTCCAGTGATAATCAAATATGTATAATTTCATACACTTTTATTTTTCTTGTGTGTCATGTGGCAGTGCTCAAAGACCCTAATCAGGATTGTGGCCCCATTGTGTTGTGTTATACACAAATCCACAGTAAGATATAGTCTGTGTTCCAAGACCTTAAAGTAAATTTTTACAATTCATCTCAACTTCATCTAGTTATAATCCATTCCTAAGTTTCCAAACTACATGCAGCAATGATCAAGAGCTACCAAAGCAAGTAGGGCCAAAACCGAAGTGATATACCAATACTTACACCTGAGTTTTAAAAACCCTAGAACCAGTGAGCACTCATATATTCTTAATTTTCAATGATAATCATAATATATCATGTACTAATGTCTATCTCTCTGCATATACTTCTCAGTTCTCCTCAACGTGTGTCACTAAGCAGTGCCTGTCCTGAATTATCTGCAGTTATTGCAAACAACGTTGTGGTATTTGGCTATCCTTTGCCACTATTATTAGGATTTGAAATGTGTTTTCCTTGTGACCATTGAGTATCATTGAAGATACACCTCTGAAAATTTTGTGAGATGTTTGATTAATTGAATGTTTAATGAGATTTGTTGTGCACCTGAAACCTCAATGGACACATATATGGGAATCCTCTGCTGCATATAAATGCTGACTCTTTATCTCCACCAAAATTAGAACTGCCTGGGTTCATATTCCTGTAGATCACCAAGTTGCGACCTTTTACTGGAATAGCCTTCTACCTCCTGGAGTAAAGGATGTGGTAGTGTTCATACAATATAAAGGAAGTTGTTGTTGATTATAACTTTTCTGTCTTAGTGAAGAAGCTTTCCTTTCAGATCTTACATGGGAGATTGAAATATTAAAAAAATTATTTCCTTTTAACTATGACTAGGGACCTACTGAATTCACGGTGGAAGCAGGCTCCTTTAATTTTGCAGGTTTCCCTGCACACCCTTCCCCCTCGTTGCTGATTGGCTGAAGGGTGCCAGTGGCCCTGCCATACTGAAAATGGTGCCATACTTAAAGCCACGGTTTTGCCTTCCTACCAATCAGGAGCGAGCAACAGGGCCCCTCCACCAATTGGCAGGGGAGAATGCACAGGAGAACCTACAAGATTAAAGGAGCTGCAGCACAGCCCACTTCCGCCATGAATTTGGTAGGTCCCTGACTATAAAAAAAACCCGTTTATGACATTTCTTAAAATGTGTTCCCTTATCTACTGATACCTTTAAATGCCCAAAAGATCAGGATCAAATCTTTTGCAAGCTATCTTTTAGGAGAACAAGTATGACAGATTTCAGGCCAAAGGCTCTTTTTATCCTTCTTGAGGAAGTTATCAATACCTGAGAGTACCTTGTCAACCATATAGCACCAGCACTATGTTGTCATAAGACTGTAATTTCACCTCTAGATACAAATAACTTTAGCAAAAGACACCAGGTTCCCCTACGACCCAGTCTTCACTCTCTTTACCTAATGGAGTTGCTACACACTGTTTGTGTTTGTAACTCCAAATATACAATATTTATAGCTTGCAAATATGATTTATCTTAGAATCCCTTTAACAGTTTTATGCACATGAGGCACTTTAAAAGTTTAAAACTCTGCTTTGTACTGTAGCTAACACTTCATTACAATGAATGGGAAGTTCACACATCTGTTGGTGCTATATTGTTTCAGTCTGGTTGCAAAGTAAATAATACAGCAATGCGCTGATTTGCTGGATGAAAGCTATCTTCACGACCAGTAAGACAAGAAATTTTAGTTTTCCAGGAAAGAAAAACCTTGGTTGTGCAGAACACAGCAGAAGAACCTCTAACCTCTGGAATCTTTGCATGTTCGTAGCCCAAATTCAAAAGGATGCTAAAACAGATATTTAAAGATCGAGATCAAGGGATGTGTGCTTGTGTGTAAGAATTCATACAACACTCCCATTTGTGTGTAATCAGAATTCTAGCTCTTTCCTTTATGGAGATGCTTCTCTATAATACACCATGTTAATCTGGACACAAAACCTGGGCCTGACCTGACTCACTTTTCCTAAGCTAGATAAACCTTAAAAGCTTATATTCAGAGTCTCCTTGGGATCATTTAAAAACGAGGGCTTGCTTCTGTGTTCAAATACACCATAAAATCCCACTGAAATAAATAAAATACAAATGTACATATAATTTATTATATATCAGTAATAAAACGGAACCACAGGCTCTAACAGTCATATTACTTATATTGTAAACTCTTAGTGGCAGGGTCTGTTTTAAGTATGGTTTATTCAGTGCCTAGTACAAAGGAGCCCCATCATGGGCCAGGACTCCAAGGACTTACTGCCAAGCAAATAATAAATAATATAATTATTATACATTGCACCTAATGCTGTACATGAATCACAAAACCTAAGAGTAAAATCAAATATAGAAACAAAACCCTTTGGATAAAAGTCTGTGGTGGGTTACACTCTCCATACAACTCTATTGTTCAGCCTGGCCTGGCTTGTGTGGATTTGCTGCCCATTCCATTATTTCCCTCATTTAAAGGTATTATTGTCCCCTTCAGACCTAAGCTTGCTTCTACTGAAGTTAGTGAAAGTCTGTCTCTGGTAAGAACAGGACGAGGCCTTTTTACAGGATCCCCGTCGGAAGCTGTACTCCTGGGCACAGCCTTATTTTTCCACAAGCTGCAGTTCCCCAGTTCACTTTAATGTGGAATGTTACACGTTAAATTTGCATCACCTGTATATATGCTGTATTTTTTCTTTCCTCCATTGCTCTGTGAGCTTGCTTCAATGTCAAGCATAACATGGTATCAGCATGATGTGGAAATAACTGAGAGACCCCCAGCAGGAGGTTGGTGTTGAGAACAATTATGTCACAGTCTAGTTCAGCAGTTCTGTCCAACCTATATTATGACCTTTTTTCAAACATGGACATAATGTCATGCCAAAATAATGTTACTTGCTGGAAAGCCTTCTGAACAAGGGTTCAGGGAGGTTTTCTATTTCCTGCTTTTCTCTTCTATGTAGTAAGAGGTCCATTGTTGTGCCTCTCCTCTAGCTCCTGCACTAGACACACATGAGCTGTTACCTCATGTTAAAATGGGGATGTCAAGATAGTTTATGGGCCTAGTGGCCAAGAAAAAGTAACAGGCCTTCTTGACCTTCCTGCATGTCTTATTTTTCTCTCTCCATTGTGCCTATTCTTTTCCAAATCTGGATGATGCTAGCCACAGTTCTGGGAACAAAAACATTGCTTCCTAATGCTGTCAGTTTAGAGTATTGCTTTTATAAAAGTGTCATCCTCTTCTTGGCCCACCTGTGCGTATGACAGATTCCTCTGCTCAAAACACAAAACAGCAAAGCAAAGACAAAGATAATGGTGGCACATGAGTACCATTACCAGCACTCCCAACTTCATGCCTGGGTTCCCTCTTGTTGGGTGAATTGTCTGTAAATCCCAGACAATTGGGGGGGGGGGGGGTTAGTGCTTTACAAGATACAGCCAAGATAGAGAGCAAACCTTAACTGAGGCAAAAAAACCCCAATGTGAAAGTTTTAATTTAAAAAGAGCTTTGGCATAGGTTATCTAGCATGAGACTCTACTATGTCTGGATAATGGGAATCCCTTCTATCAGTGCCCCTGTTCAAAGGATTCCTTCATCAGTCCCCCTGTTGTTTTGTTGTGTGACTGTACAATCGCTAGGCATGGCAGTCATATAAATAAAAATAATGTTCATGTAGCACAAACGGCCTAACCAGTAGAGATGGGGAACAATAAAGACTAGTACCTCCCTGCAGAGACACAAGTTTCCTTTTTCTTAGTTGATCTCTAACAGGCCTGAGGTTGTTGAAAACCTAAATACAGCATAGACCGTACCAACTTCTGATATGAAAGAAACACCAGATGAAGCCGAGACCTACATTTCAAGCAAAAGGAACGGTCATTATCGTAGGTCAACAGGAGTAAAGAGCAGCAGCCTCTTCCCTCCATCCCTTTGCTCACCCCCACGTCCATTGTGGGGCAACTCTCTTTCATGCCTACAAATCAGCAGCACCAACAAAAACATTGCCGCTGAAGTTACCCCTGGTGTCGTTTGTGAACAAGCAAATAATGGTGCATTTTTAATCATCTCTTATTCTAGCAGGGATGGGAAATCCTGGCTTCGTGTGGGGCCTTTTCTCTGCATGTGCGACCTGAAAGGTCAAGGCATAAAAAAAAAATCAGAACCCACTTTCCTTTGGACTAGGTGTCTGATACCAGCTGCACACGGGTGAGGTGCCTCTGTGCAAGGTTTCATCTGTGAGGAGAGTCTCAATGCATGGCAAAGTTCCCCAAGGAGGAGGGGGTGGATATTCTTGGTGAGAAGCTTTGCGCAGAAATGTCAGGAGCTGTTCCACCACTGGGAAGGCATTAGAGGCCCTAACAAGAATAAAGAAATACACGAGCGCACGGGTGAGGATTCCCTTTTTTTCTAAATGCAATGAAAACAAGGCGGGCCTTTTGCGAGGGGTGCCGTTTTTCCACGGGCTGGCTGCACTGCCCTCTGCCAGCTGCAGCTGCGCTTCGGGCAGGGGAGCGCAGGCCCAGCTCCACAGGCCAGTTTCTTTTCAAGGCATCAAATGCATCCCCTCCCGTGCATGGCAGGGGTGGGGGAGCAGGAAGGGATGCGTGTGCGTGTGTGTGTGTGCGCGCGCGCGCGCGCGCGGGTGGGGGTGCAGCGATTTGAGCTTGGCAAGTTAATGAGAGCCCACCCGGGACTGCCAGCCAGCGCTGCCTGGTGCAAAGGCAGAGCTCCGGCTCCCGCAGCTGCCCCGCTCGCTCTCATTTGTTGCTCCAATAAGCAATAATTAGGTCCTAAGCTAATGATGTGTCAGCTGATCTGCTCCGCGTGTGCGTGGCGCGGGGGTAGGCCAGCCCCGCAGAAGTCTCCATGGAAACCCTCCCCCCGCATCCTCCCCCCACCTGGCTGGGGATGGGGATGGGGATGGGGATGGGGATGCGCCTCCCCGCGCCACCTTGCTGCGCCGTCCACCCGCCCGCCATCCATCCCTAAATGGGACAGCGCCGCCCGTCACGGCGCCGCTCCGCCGTCTCCACAGAAACTTTTGTCCCGGCGGCCAATCAGAGCGCGGCCGGGCGGGGCGGGGGGGCGTCGGGGCTCCGCTCCGGCCCAGCCCAGCCCGCGCTGCCGCTGTCAGGCCCGGCCGCAGCCGCAAGACCGCCCCGGCAGCGGCGGGAGGAGGCGGCGGCGGCGGCGGCGCCCGCCCGGGACGCGCGTGTGCGCGGAGCTCCCGGCCCCGCTGCAGCCAGGCGGCGGCTGGAGGCAGGGGGCGGCCGGAGGGACTGTGCCGTGCCGCGCCGCGCCGGGGGCAGGGGGCCAGGCGGCCGCAGCGATCTCGTGCCGCCTGCATTGAAGCTGTGGCCAAGCCCAAGGGAGGGGGCTGGGGGGCTCTGAAACAACAGCAACAAAAGGTTTCTCTCAAGCATCTCCAGGCAAACTTCCCGGCCGGGCCGCCAGCCCCGGGAGCCCCGCATGTGCGAGCACCGGCGGTGCCCGGGCGGGGCCGGGCCGGGCACCTGCCCCCTCCCCTAGGACCCGGCTGTGGCGGGGGCCGCGCCCCCGGGTGTGCGAGACGCGGGCTGTGCGAGGGGGACTCCCCCCTCCTCCATCTGCTGGGATATTTTTTTTTAAGTCCACAAATGACAATGGCAATAAGGGCAAGGGAAATCCAGGGAGACTGAATGGGACTGAAAGGCTGCCCCCATCCCCCCAGCCATGTGCACTGGAGGTGTCGGGCTTAGAAAATAACAGGTAAGAACTTTTTTTTTTTTTGCTTGCTTTCCAGGAGCTCTTAATGCCCGAAGCGATCCCGGAATAAAAGGGGGGAGCAAGCAGAGAGAGCCCGATGTGCCCTTCAGTGCCTCCTCCATCCTGCACTGGGAGGCGGCCGGAGCAGAGGCGCTCCCCCGGCTTGGGGGCGCTTCCCACCTGGCCCGGCGGGGCCGCGGGGAGGGGGACAGCAGCCGAGCCCATATTGGATGCGCTCTCTCCCCCCCGCCCCCAGCCACGGGCTCGGATTGTAATGATTTATCCCTCCAACCCCTCTGGGCAGGCGCTGCCGGAGACGCTGGGATGTCCTGCCTCGTGCAATACTAGACACTGATCGCCGGCCTCCACCAGACCCGTCCGCCTCCCGGATCCGGCACTGCCTTTTTTTTTTTTTTTTTTTTTTTTTTTTTTTTTTTTGGGGTGGGGGGAGAGGAGAGAGAGAAAAAATGAAGGAGGACGCGGTTGCAGGGTTGCATTGATCGCTGCCCCCCTCGCCCATCCCCCCAGCACAAAACCCAGCCGGGCTCCGCTTGCACCGGGACCTCCTCTCCTCGCCTCGCCTCGCCTGGCAGCGCCGCGGCGGATGCATTTTTCATGAGCCCGAGGTGAACAGGTGCAGGCGGCGGGGCCGGGAGCGGCAGGATGGAGAGCGGCGAGCGGGACATGTACCGCCACTTCCAAGACTGGTGCTTGCGGACCTACGGGGACTCGGGCAAGACCAAAACGGTGACCCGCAAGAAATACGAGCGCATCGTGCAGCTCCTCAATGGCTCCGAGTCCAGCTCCACGGATAACGCCAAATTCAAGTTCTGGGTCAAATCGAAAGGCTTCCAGCTCGGCGGCCCGGACGACGGCGGCGCCAAGCAAGTGCTGTACGTGCCGGTCAAGACCACGGTGAGTAGAGGCGCCCGCCTTGTTCCCCGCGTGCTAGGGCCCGCCCGCCGCGCCGCGCCGCACCGTTCCTTGCTCCGCTCTACCCCGGCTGCATTGCCCTTCCTTCCTTCCTTCCTTCCTTCCCCCGCGGGCCGGGGTCCGGCCTGGGCTATTGTCCCGTCCCCTCCATTGTAGGCAGGCCAGGCCAGGCGTGGGCTTGCAGCTGCACCTTCTCGCTCCTAGACGATCCCGATCGATCCAGCCCGCTGTCTCCTTATTGGCACGAAGCCCGCGGTGGCGCTGGGCGTTTATTGGGGGGGGTTTCCCCAAGGCTCTCTTATTGTTAGCCCGCAGACGCAGAGAAAATTGTGCCTCGATGCCTCTCTGGAGCGGTGCCGCGGTGCGAAAAGGAAGCGAGCAGAGGAGGATCAACAAAGAGAGCTAGGCTGCTATACGAGCGAATGGGAGATTTGTGTTCCCCTGCCTGGGATTGCGCGAGTCTCAGAGCCATAAAGCTTAAACTCAGGCGATGCGATCCAGTAGCGTTGCAGCCCTTAGCAGAGGCTGCAGCTGAATCGCTTAGATGCGGGGCTAACAGCGGAAGAGCTATTATGCTTGGTGGTGGCAGGAGAATTTCCTATTTAAGAAGATGGGAACTATTGGCTACAAGTAGGTTTGCATCTTGAACTCGTTAATATGTCATTTTTCCCCTCTCTCCCCCCTCCCCCCCTTCTCTTTTAATGCTGCTACCTCACCCGAGGTGAGGTGTTTAAGATGACACGGACAGAAATGTCTAGTGTTTATTTGGGGATCTAAAGAGGGGAAACATGGGCAATCCTGTATTTCTGCCATAGCAGTTCAGCTTGAGGGGCAATATTTTTTTTTTCTCTTGCATCAAAACCTCATTCTGGTCTAATGAAATACACTCCTGGCTGGCACAATAAAGAAGGGTTTTTTTTTTCTAGAAAAGTATCCTAGGTTTAATTATGGCATATGCTGTTAGGGAAAATCCAGAAATTCTGTTCATGCATCTGCTTTGGGAAATAATAAGCTGGTACCCCAAATGCATTGATTTATATTTGTCCCCTTCCAGTCATTGCTGCTTGTTGTCAAGAAGTATAGATGTGGAATTAATTTTTAAGGCATATAAAAATATGAAAATTGAAAGTGAAAGAGAATGTGCTCAGAGCAGTGTTTATGTTCCCTCCCACTGCTTTTATTCACAAAGGGTTCTAGGTCTACCTATTGGTCTGGTCTAGGCATATTACTGTTCAATAGCAGGTTGTTAATCTTTGATCCTAGAATTTATTATAGAGCAAACATATTTGGGAAAGAAGTTTGAAACTAAAGCCTAGATCAAAATCTTACCTAAGACTGAAATATGATTTTTAGACTGATGAACTGCTTATTCTTCCACTTCCTGGGACACCATATTTTGAATAGTTTAAGAAGCAAGATATTTTCATTCTTAAGGGCTTCCTTTCCAGAACAAGTTCATAACTGCAAGCTAATTCCTTTATTTTGTGGTAAAACTTAAATTAGCTGATGGACTAAAGAAAAAGACTTCTGAAAATGAAGAGCTGTTCAGGGCCTTTCAAAGACCTTTCATGATAGCACCAACTAGCACATTTTCTATTATTTTACTAGGCCATAAGGGCTTCATTTCCCTTCCCCAACCTTTTTTTTTCTCTTAGCAGATCCCTGTGTCTGGTGGCACTCTCATGTTTATTTGCTAGAAATGTTATTTAAGTGTTGGTATACATAGTGGCATTACTTTATTTTGATTTGGAACCCTATGACTATGTGTATGCTTGTATATTTAGCTACCTATTTCTAGTGATTATAAAAACCAAAGAGGTCCCATAACAAAAGCAAGACCAGAAAATTACCATGATACTATTTATATGTATTCTAAAAATATGTATACATAATTTTGATTTATTAAATATAAAATATTAAGGAACAGACCCTGCAGTCTTAGATCAGGTAAAGCTTCCAGGTAACTTCTACTTGCCTGAGTATTTTGGTTCCCCAAATCTGCTTTTCACTGTAAACAAGAACTGAATAAGCACAGAATTCAGGTATAACTAGCAGCTACTAAAAACAAACGCCCCCCCCCCCCCATATGCACACTTAAACACATTTAACCAACTTCACGCTCCATTCTTAGAAGGAAGCAATGTTATCAAGCACATCTTTAGAGTGGCATTTATCTGAGAAAATAGTTTGTGTAGATTATGTGCTGAATAATCCACAGAGTATTGTTGTATGTATTATTTGTAGAATCTCCATCCCATTGACTGAATAGGCCTAAAATTTGATCCTGTAACATCAAATGATATTTTAGGCACAGCAAGCCAAGGTTTTCAGGTGGCAACCTTGAGTGTTATTGTTCATCCTCTCATTCATTTAATCAAATCCAGATAACACTTTGAAGGGTTTATTCATTTATGATCATTCAGGGCTATGCTTGTTGTCTTGCACCATTTTTGTGTCAGTGTTGCCACAAACTTGATCTTATCCTGCCCATAGAGAAAGCCACAACTGAATATCAAAACTTAGAAGAATTAAAACAAACAAACAAACAAAACTTTGCATCACTGATCTCTCCATAGGTGCAAGCAATTTCAATGTAAAATTAATTACCATTGGTAATTCTGGCCAGCAGTAGTCTCTCTGAATTCATAACATGGATGAAATTGCAGTTTTAACTCCAGAGTCCTAAGCTGGTCAAAAATAAGCAAATAATATTAAACTACTTTGTTAGGAATTCTCCCCTTGAAGCTTCAAGGTTTGTTGCTCATCTTTGCTGTCAGCCAGAGAGATTTGCTCCTGATGGTGCTATAATCCACTGCTGCTGGTAATTAGACATCATTACTGCTATGTTAAAGGGAAAGAGAGAAGGGGAGAGGACAGGCTGGGGCTAATTAACTACTTGATTCTAATGAAAGAAGGAGAGACTGATAGCAACTGGGAGGTTGCACCAGAACAGACTAGACATACAACACAGACTTAATTGAAGCAAGGGTATCTTGCAGGTTTATAGTAGCTAAGTCTTGGTCCACTTCTCATATTCCATGGACAGTGAGATCCTTGCTAGGTTTTGTTCTATTTTTCTGTTACTACTTTGGTGAGCATTTTGAAATCCCAGGACTGCTTTAAATATCAATTTAAACATGTAGGCAAGGAGAATATATATGTAGATATGTGTAGGCTTAATCTATTTTGCTGGCTTAGTTTCTTCAAGAGCAACAGGAACGAATCAGTCTCTGAATGTTCACATCCCTCTGTGGCCTAGGAGATGCACTCTTGGTCACCAAGCAACAGCATCCTGCAAAACAGCCATTTTAGGTCCAGAGTGGGATAACACTGAGTGAAGTATTTGCATATATGGTCCAGTGAACATCCCACTACTGCCACTTTTCACATTGCTGCCATTCTTGTCAGATGTTCTCTTTCATTAAGCCCAAACTGCACTTCATAAGAACAGTGAAATGATGCTTAACCTAGACACATTACATAAACATGTTAAACTGAGAAATATGCCAAATGGCTGACAATAATTGGTATAAACTTGTAATGGTTGCGACCCAAAATCACTTATGTGTATGAACAGCATTACTAATATAGTATCTTTTAAAACTATATAAATTATTTTTGTGATGGGTTTCCTTGTGGTCTGTCTAGTTGCTTAGCTAAAATTAGTGCCTGATGAATAATTTGAGAACACAGAAAAAAAAAATTATTAGTGTGATTCATAGGCAAAAATGGGGATCCTAAAATCTGCCTGAGTTTAGATATTGTTGTCTAAACTGAGATAATGTCCCATGTCATGTCAGAACTCCATGTTCCAGGTAGCAATCTTTTGCCTAAAAATAAGTGGCCCAATGTACAGCCTATATACTGTGCATAAATCTACAGGAACAGAAACACAAGTGGCAGATTCTTCTATCCGTTACAACCATGTAAATCTGATTTAACTCTATGGACTAGAATGGAGGTACTTTTGTATAAATTAAATCACTATCTACCCCTATGTATGAATTGTCCTGTATCTCCTCATATTTTCCCTACTTGGGAACATAAAACCAATCTTTCAGAAACAAAACTGTGTTAGCTTTGGTTAGAACCTTTGATCTTGGTCCTTCAGGAAGGTCTGGTAGTATGTTGATTTCCATTAGCAGAATAATGGAGCTTTCTGATTACAGGATTGAGGACCTTTAAGGGTTAGTAGATTTAGTAGAATTGGTTGTATCCCCACATATTCCTTGTTCTGCTATTGAGAGAGATCTGAGTGAAAATTTGGTTATAAGAATTCCATTCATTTTAATTTTAAGGGATGTGGGTTTGATTATGAACACTAACATATAAGAAGTGCATCAAAGAGAGATAGTTTAGATATTAAAAGTGGAGATGTTATTGTTATCATGTGGTTTTAAATTACTTTCATTCTTGTGACTTTATAGCAATTTGAAAATGCGAGCATTGCTTCAGTACCTTTTGCTTTATTTTGTAGCAGTCAGGATCACAGATGAACAAATGGGTTTGGAAAATATATTTTGGTAGCTCTGTAAACTAATGAACTGCCAGCATACAACAGGAGTAAGTACCATGTAAAGGTGAAACAATATCATTATTAGCGTGATGTTGAGGGCTGGCTATAATTTATCCCAAAGTATGCTTCTGCTGCAGTTCAGTTCTGTTAAGCACTCCCCTCATCACTCAAGAGCCCTCCTCAATCCCCAGTACCCTACAACATCTTGTTTATTCTGCCTATCCTTCACATCTCTGTCAGACCTTCAAAGATCCATCTCTTCTCAATTCCCATTCCCTATTTCCCTTGCCTCCTTTTCTAATGGGCTCTGTGAGGAGTGAGGCTAGTAAGTCAGATGAACCCTGTTAAAAACCAGGCATAGCTAATGGATCAAAACCACATAGGTGGCTACTCTTGGCTGTAGATGGGTTAGATTTCCATTAATAGTGTTATACAATTTGTTTTTTAAATGTCTTTATTAAAGCTGTTGTTTTTGTGTATGTATGATATTTTAGACTTTTCAGTTAAGTGTTTGTTTAGCTTGAGGTACTTCTAGAAATGTGAAAAAGCCCACTTTTTGGAAAAGGGAGCATTTTTAAGTACTACTTTTGTAAACTAGAAACTATTGTCTATTAACATTACTTAGAAAGTATGGTTGGTTTGAAGAGTCAGTGCACCAGATTTAGAGACTAATGTAAATCATGAAACCTTAAACAGGGATTTTAATCTTATTTTCAGTGCAACATTGCCTCTATACAACTAACTACTTGATGCCTCCATTTCATACACATATACATAAATGTACACACACATAACAAAAGGCAAAACAATATGCATATTAGCATGATTAAATACATTATCTCAATGAAGAGCAGGCATCTGGTTTAAAAGTCCAAGTCCACAATTAATGTGCTTGGTTCTCCTTTTTTTCCAGCAACTTCTAGAAGCAAACTTCATAAAATAAGTTTCCAGTTTAACTTGTGAAAACCTTGTAACTTTGCGGGGAGGATTATAGAGATAATGGGCTTGATTCTCTTGAATCAAGAGAATCTGCTGTGATAACCTGTAGTAAGTGGTGTTACACTGATGAAAAAATGATGCAATACAGTGGACAATGAAGTTCAGATGCTTTCTGTAACGTAAATTTGCTTCAAACGGACCAAGTGCTCCTTTAGCTTGATAAAAGTATTCCCTGAGGATTGTTGATTTATAAGAGGATATTTAGAGCTTAGTGATTAAAAGGAGGCTGGTATGCACTGTACAAGTTTAATACTTGGAGGAATCATGATTCTCAGGGAGTTGCCCACTATGGAGGTCCTATTATAGAGCATAGGCAACAGGGAGGAAGCCTGCTGCTGAAGGAGGAGCTAGTGATTCAAGTTTTATTTTATCTTGGACAGGCTAAAACTGGCAGAAGCCCCAAACTCTTGAGTTTAGGCTTGTCTCGGAACATAAGCTGCAGCTAGTTGTGTGGTTGGCCTTAAGACACAGTTTTTTGGGTCCAGACCAGGGTGCAGATGTTACTGATTAAAGACCAACTCTTAAACAGGTCCACTAAAGTGAATGTCTAGGTAAGCTTACCACAGGGAACGGGGTTGAGCATCCTGATGCATGTTGTCATTTTTTGTCTAATGAATGGAAATCTTTCCTATTTATGTTGGTATGAGTTTTATGGATATTTATGTAGCCTTCTGGCCACTAAAGGCAAAATTTTGTAAACTGTGTAACTAGTCAATTGAACATGTATACTTAAAGAGACTAATGATGGTTCCTAGTAGCGTTTGAACCGCTGACATGTACATGGGGATGTGTCAATATAAGAGACTATCTGTAGTGGACATTTGAGTTAATAACTCTATCATCGATCAGATTTAACCTTAAGCAAAGGCTCTTTTCAGAAATAATGTACAGTATGGACTTGGAGTGGTAATTTTTATTAAATGACCTACTTGAGCTTGGGATGAAACTCATTCAACCATTTCCACTTGAGGCTGTAATTAAGCTTCTCTGGGGAATGACAGGCTAGAATTTTACCAATAAGGTCACTGTATCTGAAAGTTTTGTAAACTGTTGCCTAAAACTCTGATTTAGCAGGAAATCCTCAATATTATTATGATTTGGCTTTACTTAAAATTCGGAGTAGGTGATTTGAATCATTTTCACTACAGCCTGAAGTACAATTTCTATGCAATTGAAAAAAGTAAGCACTGTCAGTCGCAACCTTCTGGCTGTATCCTGTGTGGGACTGTCCACAGGATGTCACTGACTGACTCAGGCAGAAAGTTTCCAATGTAGCCTTTCCTCAAAGCAGATATTTCTCCACTTTCGATTAAAAGCAGTACATGGTATTTTCACCTAAGCTTTTCTTCTGCATAATCACTGTGATGGCATTTTTGGTTGGTGCTAATACCAAAATACTATTTAACTATTACAATTTGAGAAGAAAAGAAGAAACAAGAGCAGAACTGTGAAAAGAATGGCAAATGTTAGAGGTGGTAAATTAATCCAGAAGAAAAAGAGGTGGTAAATTAATCCAGAAGAGAGAGGATTCGTAGAGGACAATGTAGAGCCTTTTACCTGGTAATTTGATAAGAAAGGTCACTGAGCATATGCATTTATGATACATAGCTTGCTTCTTACAAGATGCAACAAGGGGGGACATGTCTACAAGATACTTTTACTGTGGAGTTGCCTAATTTGCTCCACAGTAAACATCTGTTTCATGTATCTGGCCCTATTAGGCCACAGTAAACTAATAAACTTCTCAGTTGGCTAGTACTTGTAAATACACTGCAGTGCACGTCTAGATGCTGACCCAGCTGGCTGGGGCACAAGGGTGCTTCAGTGCAGGGGCTGCCTGCTAGCTAGCCCCATACTGGTGCACCCTTGTGCCTCAGCCAGTCCTTATGCAGCACAATGAGCCAGGTCAGAGCAGGCCTGGCTGACAGGTTGACCCCTGGGCCCCCTACCAGCTGGGGCTGCTCTGACCCAGCTCAACATGCTGTGGTACCTGGCACACATGCAGACACCGTGCTCAGGAGCAATAAACTCTGGCGCCATATACGTAATGCAAATTTGCTGTATGTTAATGGTAGTTCTCTACTTGGCTTTACTTGTTCAACCATATTGACTTTTTTGGACATGTAACTGAGAGGTGAGTTTGATGCAAGGTGAACTTTTCAGGGGTTAAATGTCCATTAAAAAAGTAATACAGATCCAATTAAAATAATACATTTTTCCTTCTTAACTGCCCCTCAGTACAGCAGAATCCAGTATTATTCTCTCCACATCTTTCTGGATGGCAAATTTGGGGCCAAGAGGGTGATAAAATAGTGGGACTTAAAAGATTGCTTTGCTGCTATTCCTGTTTGAACAAAGCTTTTTTTTTCCAGAAAAGGAGGAAATCCCTCCTTAAACAGAAGATAATGAGCTGAATATTTTATAATGTTAGAGTTAAAACAAACAAACAAAAAAGACCCAAACTAGAATTCCAATGGATTTTATTACCAATTTTATTGGTAACTATGGATTTTTCTTTTTCCTGTTTTAGTTTTTTATGCACTTTGCGCTGTGCTGTTATCTGCCTATATGATTTTAAAAATGGTTTAATAAATTAGCAATTATTACCATCTATCATGGTTTGAAAGTAGGCAAATAAAATGGGATGTACCTGTCCAGGTAAAATATTGACTCATTTGTCTTTTATGGAGTGTATTTCATAGGGCCAGAGTGATGTGGAATATAGCATATAGAAAAACTAAGGAAGTAAAACAGTAAGACATAAGAAGGAAATGATTTTGGGAACTGGAAGCTGCCTGTAAGCATCCAGCCAGTAAAATTCACTCTGGACAGGGACAGCTTCCTGCACCCAATTTTGAGGCATATGCACATTTTTGGTTGACCTTATATTGGAATCCTATGCAGAGGTGGAAGTCACCCATTGGCATTCTTACCACAAACAGATCAACTGTATAGATGAGTGATGTTGGCTGATTGGATTGTAAATAAGATTCATGCACATTAATCTTAATATAATCACATACAGAACTTAATGTAACTATAATTCACCTGCCTACCTTGCAATAAAATATTCCAGTGAAACAGGCTATTGTCTAGTGCGTAAAGGGACAAAAGCCTTTGATTTCACGTAGGACTCTGATGGAAAAACTAACCATCGCCTCAGTGATGTTGCACAAGCTTATGCCATTCTTAAATTAGGCCCTTATTCTTTGGTTATAATATGCTCTAACAAAATGCAGTTGTCTCAGCCAAGCACAGTATAGTCATAAATTATTACTTTTTAGTGTGACCCTGTGTTTTGATTGGTTAAGCGTGCCTGAGTTGGAGAAGGTTTGATTGACTTCTGTCCTTTGAACTCTACAGCCATTTTTAATGTGCTTCAATATGTATATCTCATCCTTTTTCCTTCCCAGCTAGATTCTCCTGACAGGGTAACTGAGAAAAAACAGTCTTTATTTTAAAAGTTTTCTTTTCTCCCACTTCTACAACTTCCACCTTGGCAGCTTTGATTGTGGGGAATTCAGATCCTCCATCTCTTTAAAATGACTTTAAATGAGAAGAATACTACTTCTAAATAAAACTGGAAGAGTGGAAGAAGGAGAGCTTCAAAATAAGTAAAATACAAATGCATTTACTTTTCTACAGCTTGAACCTTCCTTGGACAGCAGGGTCAGCAAAGTGTGGCGCAAGTTGAATGGTACAGAAGAATAGCTAGTGCAAATTTCATAATAATAAAAATAATGAGTTAAAACAAGGAAGAAGTTCCTTTTTAATTTGGCCTAACTATATCCTAGACTACTGAACTTCAGCTGCAAACTTTATGAAGGCCAGCATAGAGTGCTACCTAGAAAGGGAACAACCTGAAAGAACCAACTACCTAACCACTAGAACAGGTTGGAATATGGAGGTAGGAAGGAAGATCATAATTTTCTTTTCCTAAAAAGGTTTGTTTCAATGAAAGCTTTCCCTGCAAACTATGAATGCTGCTCTTATTTCTAAGCTTAGTTTGTTTCTTAACATGTAGTTGTAGTGTTAATTATTTTAATCATTATTACAATACCTATTATGGTAGCCTGTTGTTAGTTAACTAGAATACATTTGTTGCTAGATACGGAAAGGTTTCTATCTTTACACACACAAACACACGCACACTTCAGGTATACTTTGCAGTTTATATCTGAACATATTCACAGTCTGATAATAGCATTCATGTTTATTTGATATGTGTTGTCCTACACATTGGCTTCAGTGCTTGTTATTTTTGCTTTTGCTACTGCAGTTTGGTATATACTAATAGGTAAAGAAATGAGCTTTTTTTCCTTACATGGCCTGACTTGTAGACCTTGAAGCTTGCTGCTTTTAATTTTGAATTCCAACCCAATGGCAAGTGCCAAGATTCAAATGCATATCATCTATGGGCAGTAGGATCAGTGTGCTTGTGTAACATTAGTTAGCTGAACTGCTGAGCTGGCTATACTTTAATGTTTTTAATCTTTGCTTGGAAGGCATATTATTTTGGTGAGTAACCAAATGCAGTCTAAGTTGTACACAGAAGAGGAGATGTACTAGTGGGCTTCTAAATCCAGGTTACTGTAAAATGAAATAAAAAAATACTTAACTGGAAAATCTATTGGGTTCAATCCACACCAGCCATCTGGACCAATATCTTATCTATCTTATTTATCTAAACAAAACTTGGATACTACATGAGTAGAAATATGTTAAGCTTAGTTGAAATAATTTGTATGATAATCTTTTCAAATGCCCAAGGCCAGACTCAGTGAATTTAGTAATCACTGAATAATATTACCATTGTAATCTGGGCTTTACTATTTTAGGACCCATATAAAGTCAATAGTCAAGGATCGGTTTTCTCCCCACACTATTCAACATCTATATTCCATTATTGGAAGAGCTAAATAGACAACATAGCCTAAAGTATCAGTAGATAAGCAATACTCTGCTCTGCATCTAATTATGTGAAAAATAAACAGCACTATCTTCCAGCGTAATACTTGGCCCCATCCACACCTAGATTAAAAAGCAACTTGCACACACACAGGCCCTGGCTCTATTGGTAATAAAACTGAGATTCCAATGACAACACTTAACTTACGAGCAACGTGCATGTTTCATAGCAGGATCTGTGCCATGTTGGTTAATGGCTATGGGAACATTAAGGATGTTAATTGTTGTAGGCTCCATTTTTTGCATTATTCCAGGCTTTTGCATTTAGTGTCGCAAGTCCTCTCTATTGGCTTTTACTGTCCTTCAGAACAGAGATCAGTGCCGCAAGTTCTTCTATAAAGTCCCATTATTTATATCTGGTTAGCACAAACACAACTGGAGTGCAGGGCAAACCGTTGAATTTTGAGCCAGAACATTTCTCTACCTACCAAAAAATAGTGCAGTATTGAACTGCACAGGGCAGACAATTGAATTTTGAGCCAGAAAATTTATCTCTAATAGAATAGTGTAGTAATGAACTTGGCAGGTTTTTTTTCTGTTACCTGTGTGTGTGTTTTATCAGAACATGGTATTGAACCTTGTGCTCACCATTGAATTTTGAGGCAGAAAATTTCTGTCTAACAGAATAGTGCAGCATTGAACCTCACAGGTTTCTCGTACCTATGTATCTCTCTCTCTCTCTCTTTAACCCATGTATCTGTCAGACTAGCACAGGATTGAACCGTGGAGGGCAAAGCACTGAATTTCAAGCCAGAAAACTTCTCTCTGTCTGTTTGATAGGACAGTGCGGTGCTGAACCTCGGAAGAGCACGAGATCGAACCTCTTGGGTCGGTGTGTCTGTCTGTCTGTCTGTCTGTCTGTCTATCGGAATAGCACAGTATCGAACCTCATCTCAGTATAGCGTAATCTTGAAGCCAGCAGGTTTCTCTCAGTCTCTCCTGTATGCATCTATCTCATAGGCTAGCAAAATACTTAACCTTTCAAGTTTCTCTCAGAATAGCGCCGTATTGAACCTTGCAGGCTTCCTGCCTGTCTGAACAGTGCCGTGGGGGACCGCCTCGGCCTGTCACACCCGCGCCGGCCTGGCCCCGGCAGGTCCCTCTCGTGTCCGCTTGACACCAAAGCGCAGCGTCAGTCTCGGGGCCGCGCAGGCCGAGCCCTCGCTGGTCCCAGCCCGGGAGCCGGGGAGGTCGGGCGTGGGGCGGCGCTCATACACCTGGCGCGGGGCCGGGCGGGGGCCATATGCCGGCCCCGGGGGACCCGGCGAAACAAAGGCGGGGGTCGGGGGGGGGGGCTGCGGCAGCCGCTGGGCCGCACGCGGAGCGGGGAGCGGACTCCCTCCTGCCCCTGCGCCGGCCGGTTCCTATGGTAACAATGCCGTGCCTCCCGGCCGGGCGCGCACAGCCCCGGGCTGGCAGGGGCGCCGCTCTGGATTGGCCGAGCCGCGGGCGGGGGGCGGGGCCGGGGCAGGCCCGGGGGCGGCAGCTGAGCTCACTCCCGCCCCCCCGCCGCCGAGCCGCGCGTTCCCATGGAGACGGTGCCTGCGCGCGGCGGCGGCACCTGGCCGGGCAGCGCCCACCTCCTCCCTCCCGGCGCCGCCGCCACCTGCACTCGGACAGGCCGCGACGCGCGCGCGCCCAGGCCCTGGCACGAGCCGCCCCGCGCAGGCACCGGCGCGCACACGTGCCGGAACTGCCAGCCTCGCCCGCCCCCGGGCCCTGCAGCACCAGGAGCAGCGCCCGCCGCAGCTGCACGGCGGGGGATGATCGGAGCCGCGGGGCGCCGGGAGCGGAGGCTGCCTCCCTTCCCCCACGCAGCTACACAGGTCCCCGCGGGGACGGGTCACAGATGTCCTTTCCCCCGAGCTGCCTGCTTCGGCAGCGGTATCAGCATCAGCATCCTCCCACTGTCTTCGCGAGAGCTGGAGCCAGCCCCCAAACCGGCGGAGTCCAATCCCGGCCCCCGCACAGAGCCTGGGCGAGACGGTTGGAGGCCTGTTGTGGGCAGCAAACCACCAACCTCAGCTTCACTCTAGAGACATATGGGGGGGGGCAGGAAGACGCTTGTTTTTTTTTTGTTGACTTAGATTGAAAATAGAGTGTTGCCAGCCCTTGTGGGTCCCCAGGGTTTGCCATTTTCCTTAAAGGCCCAGCTTCCTCCCTTACGTAGTTACGGTAACAGCTAGGTTTTCAGATTTCAAAAAAGGAGGTTCCCAAAGCTCATCAAGACTGAAAATGTGGCCAGAGCGGATGCTCGGTGCTCGGGAACCAGGAGACGGTCACGAAGAATGCAGAACGTATCATTTTAAAATCATACGACATTCAAATCAAACTGGTGACATTTCTGGGAGGCCAGACACATGGCTATTGAATGCTCGGGTTGGCATGGCTGAGACTTGCACTTGTTCTGGCACCTAGTGTTGAACTGTATACATTAGTACAAACGAGAATTTGTGGAAAACGTACCACCGATTTCAGTACAGTCGTGAAGACATCAAATGTACACTAAAATAATTAACAGGAAAACAGAAATGGAAACCAAGAATGTGGAGTAAAACGGATATGGCATCTCAGCCCAACCTTTAATGACAGAAGACCTCTTTGGGAAAATTCCCAAATTTTGCCTCTGACTAAGTAACTCGGAGATAAATTGTCTCGGCCTGCTCATGCTTGGACATTCTGCCACCTTCACAAGATAGTCCATGAAGAAGCTTAGATCTGCTAGAAACCTACTGTGAAACATTAGCTTTATAGGTAAATTCGGAAAAAATCAGAAAAGGCTCAAAACAAAGTAGGTTAAAGTTTCATGATGAAGACATGAAAATTAAACACTTCTTAGACTATACATAAGGGGGCATCAGAATCGAAAAGTCATAGATTCAAAGAGACTTCAGAAGATCATCAGGTCCAGCCCCCTGCAGCAAGCAGAAAAGACAGCTGGGGACAAATGACCCCAGCAAAGTGACCATTCAGTCTCCTCTTGAAGATTTCCATGGTAGGCGATTGCACCACAGGCTGAATGACTGGAATGGGACCTGCGTGTAGGTGGATCCTTTGTGGGGCTGGTACACAGGATTGGGCCCACATGTCGAGATCAAGTCCTGTCCTGCCCCAGCCCGGCCCTGCATGCATGGATTGGGGCCCACACAACATCAGCATGGTCACATGCTCCAGGCTCCAGCCATGCACTGCCCCAGCTCCACATGGCCCACCTAGCACATAGGGCTATGCTGTCTAGGCTCCCCACAGATCCAGAAATCTGGTAGCGGTAGAGTGGCAATTAGTGCTGTCAGTGCTCCCCCACGACCAAATTTTCAGACGCATGGGGAGCCTGGCCACTTGAATGACATGGCTTCACGGGCTGGATCTGGCCTGTGGGCCGGGGGTTGAGCACTCCTGCCATAAAGAAAACCTTACCATGCTGAAATAAAACTCTAGCTATAGAATATTTCACAGTGATGACAGCTCCACCAAAGTAACAAACATTGTCTCTGTTGTAAAGTTTAAGATCAAATATTAAAACCATATGGAAACACAATCTACTCGGCATACGGCCATTCTCCGGGCTTCATAATTCTAATGTCCTGACTTGGGCAACCTTGTTTAGAACTAAATGTTCAGGATGCAAGAACAGTATTTAAACCTTTAATAATAAACAATAATTGATTCAGCAAAATTCCATGGTATATGTTATACAGGAGATCCATTAGATTTGGGGTACAGTTCATGGGCCAGATCTAGCCTGTGGAGCTGTGTCATCTGGCCCACCAGGCTTCTCAGAGGTCTGAAAATTTGGCAACAGGAGAAGTGGCAGCATTAATTGCTGATCCCCTGCTACCAAATTTTCTGCCCCGTGGGATGTCCAAATAGCATAATCCTATGTGTGGGGTGGGACAGAGCTGGATTCTGGCACATGGGGCTGAGCCAAAGTGGTGTGGGGTCAGATCTGGGCACATGGGGCCCAACCTTGTTCACCAACCCTGCGAAGGATCTGGCCTGCGGACTCAGCCAGTGCCACTCACCTGTCCCACGGGACCAGAAGTTTGAACACCATTGCATTAGACAATCAGGATGGTTCCTTTTATTTCCCCAGTTAGTGTAGATGTAGATTTTGAATTCATGATGTCCCTGGTCAGGATGAGCATGTTTTACATGGTAGTATGAAAGTGATGTAGCTGTGATGGTCCAGGAATTATGTGAGGGTCAGGGATTTCTTAGGGTGATATCTTTTATTGGACTAACTGCATTTGGAATAAAAGATACTACCCTTAGAAATCTTTGCCTTTCAGAGGTTTTATACATAACTTGGGTTGGATTTATAAGAAAAATAATAAATTCCCTTCAGCCCAGGAAGCAAGCAGAGGAAATAGCCTACTAGTGATGGCATTCCTATAACCATACTCTTTGCATTTCACATTAGACAGTTATTGATTTAAAAAACAGAAATACCCCTAGCAGCAAGGCCCAGAATGCAGGCTTCTCCTCTTCCAGGGGAAGGTCATTAGATTACAGATTCAGGTTTCTGCTTCCCTGATTTCTTTGTGTCCCATGACTCTCACAACCTTGCACATTTTGCTGTTTAGTGGCCCAGCTTCAACAGGAATAGAGAGTGCCCTCATGTACCCTATACTGCAGCCTGGTGGCTAGTGCACTCCCATGAGAAGTAGGAGATATGGTTTTCAATCTCTTTAGGCTGAGGAACGGCTAGAATCCAGGGCTTTCATTTTCTGGCTGAACCAGGTCATTTGGCAAAAAGTGGGTGGCACCATCAGTGGGTTTTAGTTGAATCCAGTGCTGTCAGTGTGAGTAAGGTGGGCTTAGAGCATGTCTAATGGATTGGATCCTTACAGGGACTTAGAATCTTAAGTAGTATTAAGATAGATTGCAACAGAATTAGGTGCCTAGTGGGGCCTCAAAGTCTAGCATGGAAGTGCCAACCCAACTTGTCATAGATTTGGGGGCTTGTGTGTCAGGGCCTAACTGTGTTCTTTGGAACTTAGGCAACTCAATTCCGTCCTTTAGGTACCTCTGAAATAAAACTGGATCTCGCTCTGTGTTAATATCATTCACAGTTGGTAATATAGCCTTTGTGGTAGGTTTTTGCCATAGACTCAATATGAGTCTGCAGTGTAATTCAGCTGTGCAAAAAGAGAATGTGGTTGTGAGATGCATCAATGAAACATTAGGTATAAGGCAAGGGAGGTAATAGTGCCTCTCTACTTGGCATTTGTTAGGCCTCATCTGGACTACTGTGTGCAGTTCTAGGCTTCACATTTAATAAGGATGGAGAAAAGCTAGGGTCCAGAGGTGGGCAGCAAAAATAATCAAGGACTTGGAAGGCAGGTCTCATTGAGGAGAGGCTGAAGGAACTAGGCATGTTCAGCTTGTGGAAACGGTGCTTAAGAGGGGACATGATAGCAGTCTTCATTTACTTGAAGGGTTGCCATAAAGAATAGGGAAGCACCTTTTCTTTCTTGTTGCAGACAGGCAGATGCAGACCAATGAATGGCTTGAAGTTGCAGCAAAGTCTAGACTGGAAAAACTTTTTGACAGTGAGGCAGTGGAATAGACCGGGTGGAGCAGCTGTGGCCTCTCTATCCGGCCTCTCTCCGGGTGGAGGTGTTCAAGAAGAGGTTGGACAGCCACTGGTTGGGGATGATCTAGGTATAGCTATGCCTATGTTCTACCATGGTAAATCCCATGCTTCTGTGCTTTGCTTGTTGTCCCCACCCCTGTCCCTTCCCTTTCTGGTTGCTGTGGTTCCCCTGCTTTATCTGTGACAAATTAGGGTGCGAGGTCTGCATTGTGTCAGAGTTGATGCTAGGCTTATGTAGAGTTTAGATTATGATTTGTATGGGATGGTTTAGATAGGGACGATCCTGTCTCAGGCAGGGAATGGACTAGATGACCTCTGGAAGTCCCTTTAAGCCCTACTTCTCTATGATTCTATGACTCAGCCCGAAATTTTGTATTTCTGTCTCTGGGATTGTGAGAGAGTCTTCCCAGAGGAGGTGGCAAAAGCCCCATTAGGCAAGTCATTTAAAACAAGTGGACAGACACAAAATATTAGACAATAGAAAACACTGCTGCACCATCAAGGGATAGACTAGATGACCGGAGAGGATTTTAGCATCTCTAATGTCTCAGCTTATTTAGTGGTATTCTTCACAAGTGATCCCTCAGCATATCTGAACCTATAGCCCAAGAAATGCAACCACATCTCAGGTGGATGTCAGGAACTATTGTCAGTGTACATGTAGCATGCTGTACAGTAATGAGGAAAAGGAAAATATTATCATTATTGAGAAAATCTGAGTGCTGCATTTTCACGTTCATGCAAGTATACACAGAGGAATGTAAAAATGGGAAAGTCACTTACTGTTGATGCAATACAGTTATGCTGTAGACTTAATGCACTGTCATTTAAAATGGAATAGGAGAAAAAAAGTTCTGGTGCACTCTTAAGTAAGTCACTGTATATAACACATCCTTTATATCCTAACTCCTTGTTGTGCAACCTAACTATGGGTGGTTGAGCCCAATCTATTCGAGTAGGTTGGGGACAAAAGGGTTCGGGCCTTTCCTCCTCCTTCTGTCTTTCCCTCCGTCGACAGAAACACACTGGGGAGGTAGTGAGATAAGAAAATTGCTTTTACTCACTATTCAGGCAACAATCTCGTACAGCTGTGTCTGGAATCTAGTTCGCCGATTCCTCGGGAGCTCTTGAGCATACTTGGGTGGTATACCAAATCGTTATGGGGCCGTCCAGGTTTTCGTGGACGCAGGACCTCCGGTGAGGGTGATCAGTCCTCTCCGATATTACGCGGGTCCCCCCCGTTGTTTTGGCGTGCTCCCCTTTTAACCGGGCAGCGTCTGCCTGCCCCCTGCGAATCAGCACGAGCGGGAATGCTGCTAACCGCGCCCATCACTCCTCCTCCCCATGCTATGAGCATGGCTTGCTCTCATGTTGGTGTTTGGTCATATCTTTCTCATTTCTTTACCACATGCCCCCTTGACCAAATGCCAATCTTGAGCATGGTTGGGCTCAAGAACTCCCTCCAAATACAGCATCTAATACAGGTATATAATAAAATACTAAACAATGACAGTCCAATCAAGTCCGTCTGGATGCAACACGACGTTTCTACTGGGGGTCATCGCCAATGGGTTCACTCGTGGCGACGAACCTCGCATCGTGTTATGCATTGACGACTTCATGCCGCTTTGGGCTGGAAAACAAAACTCGGGGTTCATTAATAACATGTACTAAACTGTACTGCGTCGACTTAGCCAATTATGATGAGCTAAGACGGTGCGTGTGGGTATGACTGCTTCAAGGGAAACAAGATAGGTGTTTGGGTACTCGCCGGGCTCAAGTACAACACCGGGAACTGGAGTCGGACGCTTACTGGTAGCCATGGGAATAGTCAGCCACACTGTTTCTTGGGATGAATAACATGGCCTCCAGGCCGGACGTGGCACCGGGGTGCGTTCATCCCATAAAGCTTTAGTGGAGTTCATGGCAATTAGTACATCGTTATTGTACTTGGTCCAGTTCTTAAACGATCCGTTTTCCCTCAGTCTTAGCTGTTCCTTGTACAGTCCTATCTGCCGCTCCACGACACCATTCGACTGCGGATGGTAAGGTAGATGATGATGCCACTGAATATTGTGCTTTGTCACGAACTGTTCTAAACTTCTGGAGTTAAAAGGTGGTCCTCCATCGGAATGTATGACATGGGGTACTTGCCAATGAGCGAAGGCAAGCTGTAGACATCCCTGAATTACGGGATCGGTGGTCTTCCTTGTGGGGAGAACGAGGATTTGACGGGTTCCCAGGTCCACAATCACTAATCCTTTATTCGGTGGTTTGGCTCCTGGGAGTGGCCCGAGTAGGTCCACTTGCCACACCTTTCCTGGAGCAAAGTGTGCTGGGTCATAGACGCCTCTTTGGTGCTTGTGATGCACCTGTTTCTCTTGTGCACAAGCAGAGCAGGCTTGGACTATCTTTCTCCATTGTTTTACACTCGGTCCTTCGCTGCCTTCTTCCCTCCAGCATGCTTGTGCTCTTTTTGTTCCAAGGTGTCCCCAGCGCTCGTGGAGCCAAACGAGAAAGGGATCAATGTCTACAACGTCGGCGACATGTAACTGAGGCACTTCCTTCTCATCCATGGATTCTTGGTGTGCCAGCAGCTGATCTATAATGGCATGCACAGGCTCTGTATTGGGTTGGTGAGACCATGTGTGTTTAATTAAGGGGCGAACAGAGAAGTGTGACAAAATGGTCTTGACATTGTCCCAGAGAGTCGTGTGTTCCGTAGCTTGCGCCTTTCCGGTGACAATCCTGTATATATATTCTGAATCTACGGCTATAACAGGTACCGGAAGCATCCCGTCGTGGTGACGGTAGGCATGTTCAAGAGCTAGTTGGAAACCTCGTAGTTCAGATGCTTGAACTGACTCTTCTGGATGGGACGTTTTGAGCTCATAGTCATGACAAGGGTCACAATAATATCCATATCCTCCACCATCGCGGGATGTACCGTCTGAAGCTATCCGTGCCAGGGACGTGGTCCCATACAATCGCGGGATGCTGGAATCGTCCTCTTCAGTAACCGAGATCACCTCTCCATCAGCAACTTGCCACGCCGACCAGTGATACTGGTGACGAAGGACTAGGGCGCTCCAAGTCTTCTCCGTGCCGTGATACTCTGGATGGACCCTGCTGGGATTAAGCAGTCCTAGTGTGGTGCCGCTGGGTGCCACAAACACACCTGGGCTCGCTGCGAGGTGCTCCCCCACCTGGGCCGCGAGCATAACCTTCCCTAGACAACCATATCAATGTTGGTGGCTTTAGTGTGCAATGGCCTGTATATGTGAGTTCCCCCGTTTCGGTGTCATTGGCTGTAAGCCAGATATGCTCCGTGGTGTAGCCTACATGGATCGTCAGGAGGCTACCGGCAGGAGGCGCGATCAGGCGCATCGCTTTGACCTCTGCCATAACCTGTTCTAGGGCAGCTTGGTCATGCTCACTCCATGGGACTCTGTGTCGCGTCTTCTTACGGATTTGCTGTTGCAGACGCTGGATAACCTTTAGATGTGATGGCGTCATGAAGTTACGGAACCAATTTAGCTGGCCTAGCATGCCTTGAAAATCTGCCTGCGTAGTCGGCCAAGGCGAGGACAGCTCCGGGGTAGCATTGTGTGCTGTCCCCGATCACCATGGTCCAGTGAATTGTGTCCCTAAAAACTTGATGTCTGAGGACGGCTCACTCATGGACTTTGTCGGATTCACTGTCCATCCCTGATCGCTCAAGTGGTCCTTCAGGTTTGCAGTAGTGATGCGGACCACGGCACGGTCGTGCCCCATAATAACAACATTGTCGACATAGGTCCAGATGTGGACGTCTGCAGTCTTTGGGCGGGTACGGACAAAGCTGTCGATTGTCCCTTTCATCGCTGTAACTGCTAGGGCTGGTGCGTTGCGGTAACCTTGGGGACAAACCTTCCAGGAAAACATCTGTCCGCCCACACACACATTAAGGATCCCATACGGATCATGTATAGGAATTGAGTAAAACATGTCCTTTAAATGTAGCGTGGTGGCAAACCACTCTCCGTCTCTCTGTATGTCGGCCATGCCATCGAGGAAGTCCGAGACAGTCTGCATGGCGGGCATCTGGAGCGGCTTACAGCGACGATTCGCTTGTCGGTAGTCCACCACTAGATGAGCCTCCGTCGGCTTTCCTGGTTTGGGGATTCCCCATCCGGCTGAGAGGTAGTTGGAGGACTTCACGGGCTGGATGCACTCTCGCTTGCACAAATCAGCCAGAAGATCTCGGATCTGGAGCTGCAAATCAGTGTGCGTTGGGATTGGCTGATACCGCCAGGGTGTAGAGCTCGCTAGCACTGGCTGGTGTTTTTCCCTTGATGTCACAGTCAATGGGAGTGCTAGATATGTGACGTTTTTTAAGGCCAGCGTCTTTATCGCAGGGATACCCAAGATATTTATGCCCCCTAAGACTCCATGCAATACCCTTTTGTTGATCCAAAACTTGACCACGGGCACAGATGTCATGGCATTCAGCCCTTGTACTAAGATGACCTTGGATGTCTTAACGTGGGGTGTCTCAGATCTCAACACATTTACTTGAGCTCCCTTATCTAGCAAAAAGCGTACAGGGGTAGGGGTAGAATCTGCAGTCGCACTCACGTCATAAGTTGCATGCGGGCGTTCATCATCGGTAGGTCGGCCGTCGTTACCCGCCTCAACGGCCGCTACTCGTTTTTTCCCCTGTCTAGCGCCTGCTCCCTAAGCTTGAAGCCTAGGTTCAGTGCCAGTGTCCTTTGCCCCTCAACTCCTAACCCACGAAGCTGATTCTTTCTCAGACCGCTCTTGCTCAGCAGGAAACTGAACATAGCGCGTTCCTTAAGTGTGCGATCTGGTGGTCGTCCACGCGGTGAACGATCAGTTTGGGGTTTTCTAGGCGTTGCTTTCCACGCTTCTATGGCCTGTACCTCCTGTACTATCGTTGGCGAGGTAGGCTTGTTTTCTGCTTTATGCTCTGTGGTGAGCTTTCCCAAACTGCTAAGAACATTCCCTATCAGCCCTCCCACTAGTGGGTGTAATAACAAGCGGAACATGAGTGTATTCGTACCTCCATAAATCTCAACACAGGCCTCCACTGCTGACGCTGATACAGGAACTTTACCAGGATCCTTATGTCACAACCCAATTAAGTAGTGCCCATGTCACAAGCAAGAGATACCATTCCAAGCAGTTTTATTTTACACTAGGTTAACTAAGGGTTAACTAACAAGATGATAGTAACAGCTTTTTTTTGCTGCGCATGTCAAAAAGAAATTTATTGCTGCGCCACTAACAGAGATAAAACTTTTGCCTTCTTTGCTTTACATAAATCATTATAATTGGTCAAAGAAAACAGGGATTAGCCGTGTGAAATAACACCCTAGCGAAGACCGCTAGATAATTGGCGATTCTAATTCAATTTATGACGTGGGAAAAGCAATTGGCTATTACACCAATAAAACCCACATACACTTCCGCAAAGAAGAAGAAGAAGGGGGACCTCCGCACCCACCTTGGAGACCTCTGAACGTACGTGTGAGAGTAACTGACAATTTGATCACTTGTCAGTTCCCCCCCCCCCGTCTCGACCCAATCTCAGACGTAAATCAACGACTGCCGGCCCGACCATTTCTGTCCGAACAGCGAACACTTATGCAGACCGACCTGACGAACTCTAAGCTGTAACTAACCAAGTACCTCTGACCTCCGTCTTTCACCACCATGACAGCGTGAGTAAATAATCTTGCTTTGCAACCGATAAGCGTCTGCCTAATTAATTCCACTCCAAGCGTCACAAGTACCCACCTGACGGCCTGCTAAGGCCCTGGACCCCCGGCCCCCCCCCCCTTGCTGCAGTGCACGGCAGCGACACCTTACACCAGCGATGCGGCCAAACATTGTTCGCCTGAAGCGAAGTCAGGGTTAGTGGGTCCTGTCCGGCGTCCCAAGTCAAGTAACTGACCCCCACTATCGCGTACAGCAGCTGTGCAGGTGATGGATCATCGGGCGGGTCCGCATGCCAAACATGAGTTCAGCTCAGCAGTGCTGGAACTGTGGCGGCACACAGGGATTGGCCAAGCCTGATTGCGCAATACTTGAGTCGTGTCTCTACACGCTCCTCCACTCCATGCGAGCTGGCGCATTAGGATAGCACACTCCTCTGGGTCTACTAGGTCTTCCCCGTGCTCTAGTATCAGTCGTCCTAACCATACTGCCAGTGTTTCACCCGGATTTAGTCGGGTATCCTTTGTTAATTCTTGGAGTTCCCCTCTAGTACGCGTGCGGAAGGTAGTGAAGGTGAGGGTTCCTGCGTTATCGATGACAGTCTTCACTATGGCTACAGGGTTCGCATGCAGAATGAATGTGCCTACGTCGGTGGGGAGGGCGGAGCGTGGCTCTGGCGGGATGTTATATGGAGGCGATTCCTCGGGCAGGGCCGACGGGGTCTCTCTAATGTTGGGGTTTCCCGCCCGGGGCTCTTTGGCTACGCCTTCTTCTTCATCCGCGGCGCCATCTTTAAGCAGTGGCTCAGGCTGTGCGGCGCTCTGCTGCTCAGCCGTTCTAGTCAGCGTATCTATTATGCTGGCTTGGTTCGCTGCATGCCACAGCCAGGTAGTCACTGAGCAAAACAGGATATTAATCATTTTCCCCTTGTTCCACCTCTGTCCCGTCCACCCTGCGGCATCCCGTCCATCGGCCTCAAGACTCTCACGGAGTGCCGTTAGGATTTCATTTTCGGTGCCCCCGAGATCGAGATCAGGGCAGCTGAATTTATCGGGAGGGGTTTTGTAGCCGCTCCCTTCCTTTAGGTACTGTATACAATTGGCATACTCTTTTGCAGGAATACGGTCATCCGTGTCTGCGAGCCTAACACGGCTAAGTAACGCCTCAGGCTTTTTATCGGGTGGATGATAAAGAACTGCAAGGCTGGAAAGGAGACATCCTAGGGCCGCGGGACTGAGGCCCGACATGACCCATTCTTTAGGCGGCTCCTCGCTATCTTTGGTCGGGCGGATGGAAACATAGCCTCCCATCTTCCCGTCCTGCCCAGCTTGATGATACACCACATGAGCCCATAAATTGTCGGCGTTTGTGGTTGGGGGCCAGTGATGGTTTCCCCACAGGCGATGCCTAATTAATTCATCGGCATCTCCTTCATTTCCCCTTTTCCCTGAGGATCCCATCCTCGTTGCCATGTGCAACCTAACTATGGGTGGTTGAGCCCAATCTATTTGAGTAGGTTGGGGACAAAAGGGTTCGGGCCTTTCCTCCTTCTTCTGTCTTTCCCTCCGTCGACGGAAACACACCGGGGAGGCAGTGAGATAAGAAAATCGCTTTTACTCACTATTCAGGCAACAATCTCGTACAGCTGTGTCTAGAATCTAGTTCGCCGATTCCTCGGGAGCTCTTGAGCATACTCGGGTGGTATACCAAATCGTTATGGGGCCGTCCAGGTTTTCGTGGACGCAGGACCTCCAGTGAGGGTGATCAGTCCTCTCTGATATTACGCGGGTCCCCCCCGTTGTTTTGGCGCGCTCCCCTTTTAACTGGGCAGCGTCTGCCCGCCCCCTGCCAATCAGCATGAGTGGGAACGCTGCTAACCGCGCCCATCACTCCTCCTCCCCATGCTATGAGCACGGCTTGCTCTCATGTTGGTGTTTGGTCATATCTTTCTCATTTCTTTACTACACTTGTTTCAAATTTGTTCATGTTCTAGTGAACATTTATAGAATAGACAACTTTATAGTCATAAGAGATTTAAAATGTAACTGAGATATCCTGTTGAAAAAAGTTAATACAAAATCAACAGAATAGTGTGAGTAATTATGAAGAACTTTGTAGTGTGCAGGTTATCTGTTGCAGACCTAAAAGGATAGTAGCTAATTGTACAAAAGCAGGTAATTTCATCTAAATTCCTGTGTTGTTTTCACTGATAGTGGTTAAGTTTGATAATATTAACACACTATGCATTAGTAAAAGCATGGACATATATAGAAAAGGGCAGAAGGGTATATGCAAACATGCAGTGAGAATAGATCACTTTCCTTGGAAGTTCCCTAATCTCTCTCTCTTTCCTTTGGAGATCTTGGGTGAATTATCTGGTCTTCTGTTTTTCTGAAGCACAGTCCAGGAAGAAACAGATCTTGCCTCATTGTTTTTTAATTTTGATTTGTTCAAGAACAGGAGAGGCTCAGGGCTTGAGTGCATGCCTTATCTTAAACAGGGAAACAAAGAAAAAAACACCTGATCAAATGGTATTTGCATATTCTGACTATTTCCAGCAAATTACTCTTCTAATTACAGATGTATCAAATTGCTTATTGTTTTGGGGCATGCTCCGGATATTTAATAAAATAACATTTTGAGTAGAATTTGAGTAGCTGGGAGTGCTAACCTCTGTTACAGAGAACAACTTTCTTTTACAGTAAAGTGTTAAAATTCAGAGACCCAAATGCCTTTCATCAGAACAACATTCCTATGGGAAAATAATTCCATTTACAGTCTTGATTGTATGATCAATGAGATGCATACACTGATCAGATTGCTGTAAATTAGGAAGGAAAGTACAGAAGCAGTTCCCTAAATATAGGCTTTGAAAATTAAGAAATATGATGGAATAAGGATCTGAAAAGAGGGATGTACAGTAAGCATGAAGTTCATAAATTTCATTGCTAGTAGCAGTTTAGAAGGAGATTTTCATTCCCAGCCTTCAGAAGAGTGGTGTCTGAACATGTCTGAGAGAAGACACACATAGTTCTTGTGGAAGGTGCTAAGTCTGTTAAAGCCTTAAAAGAAATCCTATGCTTGGAGTCTATGAGTAGCAGCAGACAGACTGAAAGGAGGAGAAAGCAACTGGGAGGAGGTGAGGAAAGTACATTATATCTTATTACTTATCTAGGAAGGGCCAAATCTGGTTACCCTTACTCATAGAAGTATAGTAATTTCATTGCCTTCAAGGAAGGCTTTGAGTAAAGCAAGAAAGGCCTTATTGGAATGGTTGAAAAGAAGGCAGACTGGTTTTATTTGAAAATAACTGAGTCTGTTGGGGCTTCAAAGTAATTAAAAAGACTGTTTTAGCTGGTTCTAGTCTCTTACTATACAGCCCTACAGGGCAAATAAAGTTAAGAAGCTTCATGGCTTTGCTTAAGGGTTCATCAAATCTAATGCTTGCAAGTATTTCCTCCAGTGTGAATCTCTTGAGGGTAACTTTCAACTAAATATTTGCTATTGGAGATTTTTCCCTATCAGATAGGTTACCAAAATGGTTTACAAAGGTTTATTTTTTTGATTACCACCTCATAATGCACTTTCTCTTAGATCCTATTTAGGTATTTGGTTCCTTCACATCACAGGGCTGTAGCAAGCATTAATTGGAGGGGTGACACTGTGCCAGAGATGAAAATTTCTGCTGGGCAAAAGTCCTGTTCACATTGACTCCAATGTACAGTAGCAGCATGTTTCATCTGAAGGGTGAAATGAACTCTCCATCTGCAGATGTCAGGCTCCTAACAATCATGCTGGTCAGGACTGAACATATGGCTGAGCAGTTGTTTTTTCAAAACTTGGTTCTGCTGGCAGGAATTGGCCTGTTTGTGCCGTGGACTTTGTTTACAGTGGAGGCAGGGAAAGTGAAGTGTGGGAGAAAGCCTGGGAATAGATAGTCTGAATATTTCCAACTGTCCCTTCATTGCAGACTATATAGACTTTTTTTGTTCTGTTTTTTTTTCACTGCAAACCTTCCATTTGGGAGGAATGGATTTGATTTCTTCTTCCCTTACAAATGAATAGCTGTTAGAAGACACACAAAAATAAAAGGAGGCTTTTCCTTGGAATTCTAGAGACACAGTCTAGTCAGGAAAAATGATACAAGTAACTCTTGAAACCACATTAAACAAGTATATTTAATTTCTCAAAAGTTTATCTTTACACAAACAAAATATACTGCAAACATGGAGCACATCTGTGAAGGACCAGCAGGGGGGATGATGCTCAGGGGCAGCCAGCATGGGTTCATTAGGGGCAGGTCCTGTCAGACCAACCTGATTGCCTTCTACGATCAGGTCACAAAATCACTGGATGCAGGTGTCGCGGTGGATGTAGCCTTTCTGGACTTCGGGAAGGCCTTTGACACTATCTCCTACCCCATTCTCATTAAAAAGCTAGGTGACTGTGGCATTGATGCCTACACAGTCAGATGGGTGGCAAATTGGCTGAGGGGCTGGACCCAGAGAGTAGTGGTGGATGGGTCATTTTTGACCTGGAGGGATGTGGGCAGTGGGGCTCCCCAGGGCTTGGTTCTCAGGCCCTCACTATTCAATTTCTTTATTAGCTACTTGGACAAGGGGGTGAAAAGCACCCTGTTCAAATTCGCTGATGACACCAAGATTTGGGGCGAGGTGGGCATGCTAGGAGGGAGGGACAGGATACAGCTGGACCTGGACAGGTTACAGGGGTGGGCGAATGAGAATAGGATGGGCTTCAAGACTGGCAAGTGCAGGTTGCTGCACTTGGGCAGTAAGAACCAGCAGCATACCCATAGGCTGAGGGATTCCCTTCTCGACAGCACAGTGGCAGAAAGAGATCTTGGAGTCATTATCGATTCCAAAATGAACATGGGCCACCAATGTGAGGACGCAGTCAGTATAGCTAACTGCACCTTGTCATGCATCTGGAGACAGCAGGGCAGACCCTATGAGGAGAGGCTACGGGACCTGAACCTGTTCAGCCTTCACAAGAGACGGCTGAGAGGACCTGGTGGCCGTCTATAAATTTACCAGGGGGGACCAGCGGGGAATGGGAGAGACCCTGTTCCCCTGGGCACCTCCCGGAGTAACAAGGAATAACGGCTATAAGTTGTTTGAGAGTAGGTTCAGGCTAGACATCAGGAGGCACTACTTCACAGTTAGGGCAGCTAGGATCTGGAACCAACTTCCAAGGGAAGTGGTGTTGGCTCCTACCTTGGGGGTCTTTAAGAGGAGGCTTGACAATTACCTAGCTGGGTTCATATAAGCCCAGTATTCTTTCCTGGCCAGGGCAGGGGGACAGACTTTTAGGGTCAGAAGGGACCTAAGTAGATCTTCATCTATAAATCTATGAATCATGTATCAAATTCAAATATCAAGTGAATTGCTTGTGAAAGGCCGTAGTCCAATAGTCCCAGAGATCAGTCATTTATCCACAGACTGTATATAGCAGGATATAGCTTGTACTGCAGAGCAAGGCTCCATCTTATGCCCTCACTATGGGGCTCAACCACTTTTTATGGGGACATATTCTCAAGCTACTTAATTTAGGTTCCATGCTTATTAGAATTGAGGGTAGGTCTTTGATCTCCCTGGCAGCCTTTTCTACCCATACTGGCAATATGTCTAGGGAGATGGGGTGTTCATGAGTTGCCACTGTGCTCTAGAAATTGCTGGCCCCTTTCCCATCGTGACAGGGCATTTTACTGCATCTTCTCTGACCTGAACTAAGGACTGAACCAGGGACTTGATCTCAGAATGATAAGGGTTTGCACAAGTATGCCTTTTTGTGTGAACCTAGCATCTGCTGCATGAGATACAGTAGTAGTGCAGTTTAAGACCAGGTCCTTGGTATCTTTGCTGTGATTTCTAACAAACGGGCCAATTAATGGTAGCGGTTTTAGTGATGGAGATATCTGTCCTCTGGGAACTGTGCTGAGACAATGAACCCATTTCCCAAAGGCCTCTAAACAGCTGTCACAGAAACATAGATGGAAGAGAGTAGGTCATACAGTTGACCCACTCGTTAGTATAGGATTGTTTCCTACTGGGAATGTCAGGTAGTAGCAAGTTAAATGGACAACAGACCTAGTCAGAATTTGAACTGAAGATCAAGAAACAAAGACTCTGTATCTCATTGTGAGCCCTCTGATCCATCCAATCCCTTTGACTCTTCAAAACTTGAAAAAAAATTAGGCGGGATTATTTTTAAGTAACTTAATTTTTACTTATTTATTTTTTAGTTTTGTTTCTGAGCTGTGTTGATCTATGGCCATGGAATCCTCCTGGAACCTGACTACACAATTTGTGGCTTTCAGAATATGTGTCACATTATTTATTAAAACTGTTCCCTCTGGGAGCACCATTACATCAGAGGATTAAGAGTATTTGGAATATAATTAAAAATTACACATTTAATTTTACCAGCAGCACTTTGGAATAATGAATTCACATCATTTAAACTTTACTTCAGCCTTGGGTTACTTTTGGCATACTGGAGCTGCATTTCGTCAGTCTGAAAAAAGGTGGCATTATAGATCTACATTGCCTTCTCCTAGTTCATGATTACCTGAAAAGTTAAGCGCTTTTTAAAATTTAACAGGGACATTTCTCTATTTTCAATAAAAAATATAGAAAGCAAAAATGTAATTATTAGATTTCCTATTATTTTTCAGTAACCCAAAGAAAACAATTACTATCGAAATTACATATCAGAGGATATAGTCTTTTTTGAGTCCATTCTCATTCTTACTAAATATACTACAGCTTCAGAGTACTGGCAGTTTCCAGATTAGAATAAGCACCGCAGGAAAAGCAAGTTTGGATTTCTAGTATTTTTTTAAATAGAAGTGAATTTACTGTTGTGAAAAGTGTCAAATCACCAACACTGAGTGCTGAAGTGTCCTCTCCTTAGTATACCATATTTACCCAAATCTAAGACAAGAACTTTCCCCACAAAGAGCATGGGGGACACACCCCCTCGTCTTAGGTTTGCGTATGAAGTGGGGGGTAGGGAGGAGGCAGGTGACTGCTGGGCTCTAACTCTCTGGTCCGGAGCCCAGGTTGGGGCCAGTGTCAGGCCCACAGCAGTTGCTTGCTCCCATCTCCACTTGCCTTCTGCAGCTTCTGCCCCCCACACCTTCCCCTTACTGTCAGGCATGTCTCTGCTTCGGCTCAGGCTGGATTCCCCCACAGGCATAGAGCGCAGGGAAACTGTCCCCAGTGGCCAGTCAGCAATACCACCACTCTTGCATGGCCCTGCAAGGGCTGCGCTTCCACATGCTGAGCCCTGGTGAAGAAGTAGAGCCTGAGCAGTGTCTGATAGGAAGGTGTGGGTAAGGGGAAAGGGCAGAGACTGTGAGGATCTGGGGGTGAGAATGGGATGATGCAGGTGGCCAGGAGGCAGGAAGGCTGCAGGGGGAAAAATGGAAGGGCAGAGGACATTCTGGGGTGCCTGACCCCCCAGCCACCACTTTTCCTGTTGTAGCAGTGGGGGGGCGAGGGGGAGAATTCAAGACAGTCTTCTGATTATTAGAATCTATCGTTGGAAAACCATAACAAAATTTCCCATATATAGAATCTAATTAATAGAAGTTCATTTTAAATTCAGGGTCATCTTAGATTTGAGTAAATATAGAATGTAAAACAGTAGAGTCAACATCACTGAATTGCCTGTAGGACTGACAGGTAGTTTAGACACCCAGGCTAAAAACAGACAAAGGATTTCCCTTGGGAGAAAGCCTACAGCTTTGAGATGCTACAGATGTACAAAACGTATTCTCCCACTTTATATAACTGTGAAATATGAGAACTCTTTTTTTGGACAAGGTGGGGAGGGGGCTAATTCTAGTTAATTGCTATTCAAGCTGTATGGTGTAAATGGCTGTCCTGAGCCTGTTTTGATGAGAGTCAAAAGTCCCAGGACAATTGGACTCGGGATTAATCTGATGTCAGTTTTTACCCAGAGTTTAATCAGTTTTTGGCCTTTTCTTTGAAATGCTTTTCACTATTAGTTAAGTAGCTATTTGCAGCCCAGCTGATAACATTTTCCCATACAGTAATTTAGAAAATTTATCCTGTCACATGAAAAATGAATTTAGGGGATTTTCATATATTTTACCATTTGTAGTAGCTTCCAAGTCTTCTGGTTTGTTTTCTATCCATGTCTTGGGTTAGCCAAATGGCATCCTCACTTTTTTTTTTTTTGAAGAGAACATGTACAAGAAGAGGTTACCTTCATCCTCATAACAACTTGCTTGAATGTTTCACACTTTTTTGTCCTTCCAGTGAGTGCTTTATGTGGTCTCATGTTTAATCTTACATCCAGTTTTATTTTTCGGTCATGAACTACACACTAGGTGAGGTAAATTTTCTCATACTTTCTGCACTTCTGAAGCTGAAGTCTTGCAGAAAGTCTTCAAAGTGCCGGCTTTTGTTTCTAATATTCATACACCTGTGAAAAATTACTGTAGAACTTACTCATAGCCAAGCAAACCCTCCAATTAGTTATAACAAGGAAAGAATGCACAAACCTCAGATTCATTTTGGCTGCCTTGCCTTGCCTTTGTAATAATTTTTGTTAATATCCTTTCTGATGAGTTTACTATTAGAAATGTTTACAGAAAGAGCAAGTTTAAAGTGACTATTACTGAGTATTCTCAGAAACTTGGTTGCTGAGTATTCAGGAAGTATTCTGTCACTGACTCTGGGGTCACTGTCTTTTGGGGAATAGAAAACAATATCCTCTGATTAATATGGGAAATAAAAAGTAGCTAAACCTTCTGAAAATTCAGATATAGAATATTCAGATCAGATTGTTAGGAAATTGTCTCAGGCCAAGACTTATTTTCCAGCATAATTTTTTAATAATGTATTCATCAATGAAAATCATGACCTGTAACTTTTAGTGTAATGTACAATTTACATAACAAAAATACAAAATCCATTAAATAAATTATTTTATAATCTTTAAGAATCAAACCTCGACTACCTTTCCAGTGTAGGATGCAAGTATAATGGAACTGTTACATATGCTTCTTTTCTTGCTAATTCTAGCTTTAGTTCAACTGCAGTTGTCCCATCCTCAATCACCAAATATAATTTGCTTAATGCGTTGGTTTATCATTCTCATATTAAACATAAATAGAAACAGTATAGTTATGCAGGCAGTACACAATGTATGATTAGAGAAACAAAGAAAAGAAAAGGGATAGGGTGTGTGATAAGACTGCATCTAGTGATGAAAGTGTAATTCTATAATCTGACATTTTAACAGATTGAGCTCTAGCAAATATTCAAACACATCATAGGTGCTCAGTGGACCCAGCAGTTTGCAGAAAATTCATCACAAACTTCAGTGAAATATTTGACTTCACTCCCTGATTAAAGGGATGATGGTGTTTACTTGATTTAGTGAGATCAGTCTCAAATAGAAATTTGTAATCCGTGCTATGATGATATCAGCTATTGTTGCCTTAAGAAGCATGGTCATAAAAAACAAATCTGAGCACCAGGGTAAGTAAGAGTACAGACACATAATCACATTAAATCAACTTAAAAGAAGTAGGGACTTAGTGTTATATAACTCAGGGTAGTGACAGAAATTACATTTGTTATATGATTGGCTCCCTGAAAGTGCTCTACAGCCCTGCCATGACACATTTTAAAAGTGGCCAATCGCGTGGTAAATTAACCCTCATCTAATGAGGGTTCAGATGAAGGCCAAAGTGGAGTGTCTAAGAGAACTTCTGTTCCTTAGGTTCAGTTGTCAGTGTGATTGGGACAGGGCTGGTGCAGCCCAGCCTCACCCCTGGTGCCAGTGCCATACCTAGATTCCTGGTGGCCCTGGGCAAACTTCTAGTATCAGGCCCCCTTCACCAGAGATAATGATTTTTTTGTTGCAAAAGTGTTTATTACATCTGTGGTATTGACAGCTTTAAATATTTCATTCTCAGCTGAGAACATTGCCAGTCCCATATATGCGCCAAAATAAAACTTTTTTTTTTAAATTGTAATTTTTTTTTTTTCATTTTTGGGTCCCTTTTCTGTCCAGGCTATGGGTGGCCACCAAGTTTGCCCATGCCTGTGTCTGGGTCTGCCTGGTGCTGTCTGCGGGAAGGGAGGAGGGAGAAGGGAGGGGGAGGAAGATGCAGGCTGGGGTTTGTATCACCTTCATTGATGTTGTATGTAATATGTCATCCCCTCCTACATCGCCACTCTTCAGGATGAAAAAGTATCTTCACATCCTATTTATGTAAAGGCCTTTAAATATCTGACCCTTGGAAGCCATATTACATATGGGCATTCATAGATTTCATAGACATTAGGGGCTGGAAGAGACCTTGTGAGATCTCCTCTCCCTGGCCACAGGCAGGAAGTCAGCTTGGGTCAAGCTTGGGTCAAGTGATCCCAGCAAGAAAAATATCCAGATTTTTTTTCAAAGAGTCCAGAGTAGGTGCTTGCACCACCTCTGAGGGAAGTCTGTTCCAGACCCTGGACACTCGCACTGTAAAGAACCTTTTTCTTATGTCTAGTCTAAATCAGCCTTTCTGGAGTTTATGGCCATTAGACCCTGTTATCCCTTGGGGAGCTCTGGTGAACAGCTGTTCTCCTAGGTCCTGATGTACCCCTCTTATATAATTGTAGGCCGTTACCAAGTCCCCCCTGAGCCTTCTCTTTTCCAGACTGAAGAGTCCCAAATCCCTCAGCCTCTCCTCGTATAGCCTGCCATCCAGGCCTTGAATCATATGAGTGGCTCTCCTCTGGACTCTCTCAAGCTTTTCCAAGTCCCTTCTGAAGTGAGGGGCCCAAAACTGGATGTAGTACTCCATCTGTGGCCACACCAAGGCCGAGTAAAGCAGGAGGATGACATCACTGGTTTTGCTTGAGATGCGTTGGTAGATGCACGCCAGAGTTTGGTTTGCTTTGCCAGCCACAGCATCACATTGGTGATTCTTATTCATCTTGTGGTCAGTCAGAACCCCCAAGTCTCTTTCAGTGGTGCTAGTGACTGTAACACTGCTGAGCTTGTAAGTGTGTTGAGGGTTCTTCCTACCAAAGTGCAGCACCTTACACTTCTCAACATTGAAGACCATCGGGTTTTGGTTAGCCCACCTTGACAGCATGTCCAAGTCAGCCTGTATCCCCAGCCTGTCCTGTGGTGTGACCACCCTCCCCTATAATTTGGTGTCGTCTGCGAACTTTGCCAGTTTGTATCTGACTCCTGACTCCAGATCATTAATGAAGATGTTAAAGAGAACTGGCCCAAGTACCGAGCCCTGAGGGACTCCACTGGTCACCCTGTATCACATTGATTTGCACCTGTCAACTAGTATTCTTTGGATCTGACCCTGTAGCCAGTTACCTAGCCATTAGACCATAAGACGATCAAGGCCATAGTTCCCCAGCTTAGCCATGAGGACATGAGGAACTAGGTCAAAGGCTTTCTTGAAATCCAGATATATGACATCTATGTCGTCTCCCTTGTCCAGGTCTCATGTCACCTGGTCATAGAAGGAGATGAGGTTGGTCAGGCAAGAACGGCCAGTCACAAAGCTGTGCTAACTGACCTTCACAAGCTTGCCTTCCGTTAGTCTGGTGTTGATGGATCCCTTGACAATTTTCTCCAGGATTTTGCCAGGGATGGACATCAGACTGATTGGTTTATAATTCCCTGGGTCATCCCTCCTCCCTTTCTTGAAGATAGGGACCATGTTGGCTCTTTTCCAGACTTCTAGGACCTTGCCTGAGCACCACGAATTTTCAAATATCTTTGACAAGGGGAGTACAATAATGTCTGCCAGCTCCTTCAAGACTCTCGGGTGCATTCCATCTGGACCTGCAGACTTGTGAATGTCCAGTTTCTCAAGGTGTTCCTTCACCTGATCCACATCAATTTTGGGCCTGCCACCCACTCCCAGGCTGGTTTGTGTCCTTTCTGACAATGTGATCCCCTTGGGAGGGTGCAAAACCAATGCAAAAAAGTCATTTAGGGGATTGGCCTTTTCTTGGGCATCGGATGTCAGCTGCCCCATTTGATCTCACAGGGACCTAATGCTATCTTTGTTCTTTTTTCAACTTCCCACATATCTGAAGAAGGACTTTTTGTTGTCCTTGATCCCCATAGCTAGCCTGAGTTTGGTTTGGGCCTTGGCTTTTCTGGACCGCTCTCTACAGGTGCGGGCGAGTGCCAAGTAGTCCCCTTTGGTGATGCTTCCCATTTTCCAACTGGAGTAGGCTTGCTTCTCTTTTGAGTTTAATGAGGTCTAACAGTTCCTTGTTCAGCCAAGGGGGCCTACTTACCCGTTGATTACATTTCTTGTGAGGTGGAATGACTTTCCCCTGTGCCTCAAGGATTATGTTCTTGAGCGTTGACCATTCCTCATATACTCCCTTATCTAGTGGGGGTATGGCTTCTAAGTGCCTGACTAACCAAATCTCTGAGTTTGCAAAATCAGCCTTCGCAAAGTTAAGGATTTCTGTTTTACTGAGGGATTTGCCTGCTCTTCAGTGAACTGAGAAGGTGACCATATCATGGTCACTGTCACCAAGCTTCTCCTTGATCCTCAGATTGCTTACCAGGTCCTCCCCTTTGGCCAGGACCAGATCAAGCAATACCTCTCCCCTAGTCAGCCCATAGACCTCCTGTGTTAGGTAGAGGACATCAATGAAAGCGAGAAAGCTGCGCAACCTGTCAGATTTGGTTGTGCACTCATCCCAAGAGATGACAGGGAAGTTGAAGTCCCCCATGATGATCATGCATCAGGAGCATGTGGCCTCGACTAGTTCCCTATTGAATTCCCGATCAAGTTCTTCCTCTTGATGGGGAGGTCTATAGTAGACTCCTATAAGAATGTCACCCTCCCCATGTTCTCCCTGTATTTTGACCCAGAGGGTCTCAAGACGCCCTTTCTGGTTAGAAAACTCAATTTGCAGGGAAGTGTACTGATCCTTGACGTAGAGAGCAACAACCCCACCCCTGTTCCCAAGATGCTCTCCCTGTATAAGGTATAATCCTCCAAAGCAACAGACCAATCATAGGTAGAGTCCCACCAGGTTTCCGTTATCCCTACAAGGTCATAATCATTTTCTCATAAGAGAAGGGCCAGTTCCTCTTGCTTGTTTCCCAGACTCCTGGTGTTTGCGTATAGGCAGTTGAGTCTGTCATGAGAAGTCCCATACTTCCCTGTGGGGTGAGGCGGGACCTTTCCTTGGGCTGTCGTTAGAACGGGTTCTGTTGGGCTGCCCAAGTTATTAGTAATGTGGCTGACATGACCTGGGCTAAAACTGTTGATAGGCTGCCCATCCCCCAGTGATCTTAGTTTAAAGCACTGTCAAGAAGGTCAGCCATTCTGACTGAGAAGAGCTTCTTCCCCTTCCAGTTGAGGTGGAGGCCATCCCTTCTCAACAGTTCACTTTCTTTGAAGTATGGACCGTGGTCAAAGAAGCCAAACCCCTTTTGATGGCACCATCGCCGGAGTCTTCTATTCATCTCACCAATGCACCTTTCTCTCCGAGCGCATGTCCTGTGACTGAGATGATCAATGAAAAAACTATCTGTGCCCCCAAACCCCTGAGCTCAGCCCTCAGAGCCCTGTAGTCATACATGACCTGGCCTGGACTGCTCCATGGCACATCATTTGTGCCCACGTGGATGAGTAGCATGGGATGGTGGTCAGAGGGCCGGACAAGTTTGGGCATCCTCTCTGTCACATCCCAGACATGAGCTCCAGGCAGGCAACAGACCTCACAGGCTAAGGGGTCAGGGCAACAGATTGCTCCCTCTGTCCCTCTAAGGAGGGAGTCACTCATCATGATAACTCTGCGCCTTCTTCTAGGCGCAGGTGCTGGTGGCCCTCCCTCCTCACATGATAGAGCTGGTGGTATGGCTGGTTCAGTTGATATGAGAGGTGCAAAACAGTTGTGCAGCTCCAGGGGAGTGGTAACCCTGGTGCTGTGCCTCCTTGGGCTGGAGACAAATATCATCCAGGCAACCCCAGGCTGGACTTGATGGCGGTTCCTTGGTTCCACCACTCTGTCATCAGCTGTCAGGGGGACAAGAGGGATGTTTTACAGTGCTGTAATTTAGAGCACTTTAAACTGGGGGACAAGATTCCAAGAATACTACAAACTAAATGTGATACAGCATCATTGTGGCCTAGGTTGCTCAAGGCAAAGCTCTTAGTGTTTCTATCAGGAGAGTGTAGAGGGCCCTTTACTGGAACTAGTCACTTCATAGAGAAAAATTGAAAATGCCCATTGCTGTTCTGCATTACTACAATCAGAGTATCTCATCACTTTTTCTATAATGACTACAGAAAACAATAGAACTAACTACACTGATTCATACCAGATGATGTCACCTAAACTACAAAGGAAGCTGTAGTCATGGCTTTGGAGGAATGGCTTCTGGAGACAGCTGTCTACTAAATTTAAGACATAGCTTAGGAGGCTGCCAGTGTTCAGCCTTTTGTTATGTGTAGGGGTTTTGCGTGGGTGCTTTCCAGTCTTCTGGGTGTGTTCAGAAGACTGGAATGTTTTCTATGTATGTTTTACAGTGCTGTGATTTAGAGCACTTTGTACAGCACTATAAAGTTACAGCACTCTTAAACATGACAGACGTGCAATGTTTGTTGGGGTGGGGGGGTGGAGAACTCTGAATCTCCCTGCACTTTCCAGGCTAGGAGGCCAGGGGGAGCTCTGCAGCCTTTTGGGGCTTTTCCACTGGTCAGAAATTTGACCAGCGCACAGAAGTTATTTAAAGCATTGTAGGTTGCTAGTGTTGTAAAATACAGTGCTTCAAATTTAAGACCTCATTTAACAAGGGTTACTCTAAAGTGCTCTACACATTTTTAAAGTGCTGTACAGCTGTGTACTTCTGTTATATCACAGCAATAAAGTGCTTTAAATTGTATAAAAGGCAACACCCTAAGTTAGTCTACATGCTATAGGAGGCAGGGGCTATTATTGGTTTGGTTTCTCTTGGTCCCTGATGGGGGGGAGGGGAGGCAGAAAGCTTTTAATGAATTAAGCATGTTATTTATTTTTAAACTTCTATCTTTTATGGTATATTAAATATTAACAAGGGTTGCCCATTTTACCTCATTTGATTTCTCCTTATTTTCATTACTTATCTTTCTGGATTTTATTCCTCTGCAAGATTCCAACACCAGATTCTTCAGCTGGAAATGATCCCCCTTTCTGTGTCTGATGTAAATTTTTTGATATTTTTTTGTCCACCTACTGGTAAAAGGTGATAATATCCATCTAGACTGGTACAGCTTAGCAGGAACTAAATTTCAGGAGGTAAATTTTCCTCTTCCTGCTATACATATTTTCTACTAAAAAGCAGATGGAGACTATCAATTTATTTCTTAGGCTACTAAATATGAGCTATCAAATGGTAGTAACTTTTGATAATTTATTGACTTGAACTGGATTGGAAGGGTTGACTGAGGTGTTGCTATGTATGTCATTAAACATTCCCTGAAACATTTATTCTCCAAAGTGTGTATTATTTTGAACTGTGTTGAGGTTGTGGTTAGGATTCCTAGTAATGCTCTAATGAAAACTTGCTTTGTTTATTTTGAATTAGGCAGGTGACACTCCTGAATGGTTGTTAATTCCTATACAGAATAGTTTTTTCCTATAGGCACTGAAAGAGCATATCTTATTATGGGATTTTCAACCCCTCCTACTTTTTAAAAGTTTTTTTCTGAAAGGCAGTATATATCTTGTACGATATTCTTCTTGTATGTACACTAAAATTGCTTTCTACTAATAACTATATCAACAATTTACAATGTTTAACAGACTAAATCCTATTTTCACCGTCATGCATCTAAATGGCATTTCTTCCTCCATGTAACTACAGGTGTTGGCATTTATTCACAGTTTGGGATTCAGTAGGCTACAACTTTGCTGCATAGGTGCTTGGCTAGAATAGAATCAGCCAGGCATGCACAAAATGCTGGCTAAGCCCTAACACTTTGATCACAGTGAAAATATGACTAGTGGGCATTAGATACAGGAAGAGAAGATGAGTCTTTCCAACTTTTACCTCTGTAGTCAAGCCACTTTCCTAGGGTGCAGGAGATTCCAGAAGGGATTTGACCCTGCAATTTCTGCTTCCTAGCACTTATGCACTAACCACCAGGCCAATGGTTAGGTATTTCTGAGAGTACTTGCCAGTTCTCCTCTTGAAGCTGTTCCCACTAGGTACCCAGGAGCAGAAGATATGTTGGGTCAGGAGGAGAAGGAGGCGAGCAAGCCAGAGGTAGAATGGATCAGTGACATGGATGCTGCCCCTGGCAGGCAGAGGGGACCCTATGTTCTACTTTGAGCCCCTGTCCCCAGAGGGCCTCAAGCTATCTTGGTGATATTTATTCAGTGAATAGCAAATGCAAGGTACAGTGGATCCTCTTTAAGAAGAGGGTTGGAAGGTGTTGAGTTAGTGCCTGTGTCTGGCTGGTTACATAAATTTGTTGAGCTGCAAGTTAAAACCTGAGGGAGGTGGGTACGTGCCCTTGCCACTAAGCTAAAGGGCTGCTGTTGTCTGGTAGGTATACATGTAAGCTGATACCTTTCCACCACAGGTGGACATAGAATCCAACTTGTGCAATAGAAAATAACATTTTTCCTCCAGTTGGAAACCAGTCCTCAAAGCTGCAAAATCTGCAGCCACTTAACAAAGAGGCAATAATATGCTCCTTGGTTTTACTCTGCCATGTTCATAAACTAGCGGATACCAGAATAATTTTACACATCCTTTCTGTTGCATTCAGAGTGTAATTATGTGTGTGTGTAATTTATGTGACATAATAAAACATTGAGTTGATTGTTGTTAATATTGACTCCTAATGTTTTGTAGGTGCTACTGGTTTTGATGCTTTTACAACAGAAGTTTTTATGCCCCCAAGCAATTTTTATGGAACAACCAGCCAAGTTTTTACTTTTATCTTTTATTTAGATCCATCATATGTTTGTTTTATAGGAGCGATTTTCAAACACTGTAAAGATTCTGGTAGACATAGTCATTCCTGAAGAAAGAGGATGTTTTATGAGACCAATTTCTCCCAAGAAACTTAAACAAGAGATTACTTTCAAACAAGGAACCGCATGCATTTTTGTTTCAATGGCTTTGATTTTAAAGACGTTTATGGGCTGTTCTGCTGTAGAAAGTGACTGTTAAAATGGCAGCTTTTTAGCTAATAGATCTTTTTCCTGTCTTCATTCAGAGTTATATCTATTCCTTTTAGTGACAAAAACATGTATTTTTACTGTCTTTTATTCCTGTTACCTATAGAGACTACACTGGAGTGTGTGTGTGTGTGTGTCTATCCACAAAACCCCCTGAACTAGAGTCTCTCTCCCCTCCTACTTAATTGTTCATGAGCTTTCTATTATCCCCCTTATAAAATGAGAGTGGCACAAGTGTTGCTAAGGTTTTATTTGTCCAACTGAACTTTTTTTTTCTAATGTTGGTATGTGAGAAAAAAGACCAAGTGTGATTCTCCTAATCTAAGTTGAGTTTGCAGGGCTGGCAGGTAGAGGAAACAACAGTTCAGCTGTAGCCTAAAAATGTTTGATAAGGGAAGTTGTTAGCCCCACTGACCACGAGTGCCCCCCTGTTTTATCTGTGGCAGATTAGGGTGTTTTTCCTTGTGGCTGTGTCAGGATTGACTGTGTAGTTTTACTAATAGGTTAGATAATAGATTTGTATAGGATGGTTTCTATGATCCTGCTTCTGGTGGGGGGTCAGATTAGATGATTTCTAAAGGTCCCTTCCAAACCTACTTTTCTGTGATTCTATTGTGACACAAGAAATGTGGTACCTTACAATGTGGTTTTAAAAATAAAAACATTTTAAGAGTACCTAAATGATTTAGGAATCCACATTCCATTCTCAAAAGTTACTTTAAATTAGACTTAGGCTCCTAAATCACTGTTGACAATGAAAATTAGGCTCTTAAGTCATTTGAGGTAAAAACATTCAAAAGTGCCTCAGTAATTTAGAAGGACAAGTCTTACTGACTTCCATGGGGATCTAGGATAGTATATATACCAAAGTCACTTTGAAAATAGGCTTTGGACATCTATGCTAGGGACAGAAGTTATACATAAACTGTTTTAAGTCAACATAAACTGGTTTAAAACTGTAACAAAACAGAAGTTCAGCGCACAAAAAACAGTTTCAAAATGGTTGAAATTGGTTTAAGGTAAACCTGGTTGAATGTAGTACAGGCGACTCTCGCCATTCGCGGGGGATACGTTCTCGTATCCCCTGCAAATGGCAAAATCTGTGAATAAGGCACTGTGTTCACAAACGCAGTCTGTGTTCATGAACACAATACCCCTGGCGGATGGTGGTGGGGCACAGCTCCGGTGGTGATGGTGGGAGTGTGGTGGCAGGAGCTCAGCGGCAGCAAGCGCAGAGCTCCTGAGTAATTCCTGGAAGTGTATAAAGTGTATTTAAAATGCGGGTTCAGCATTCACAAATATTTGAAACTGAGAATGCTAAACCCACAAATAACGAGGGTTTCCTGTATTGAACTTAATTGATTTAGGTCCACCCAGTTTATAAAATTTTTGTCCCAGATCCCTTCCTGGTTCAAGTTAAATCACAGTCCCCCAACATCCCAGGATTCTTGGCAGCCCTGGGCTATGCTGGGCTGTGCTGTCTGCTCCAGAGAGCAGGGCTGCCCCTACTCCCTGGCCAGAGCACTACGGGCTGGCTGACAAGGGGGTGGGGGTGGAAAACCTGGTTGGGTACCTCAGCTGGGTGTGTCTGGGGGTGGGCAGCCCTTGCTAGATATTTCCCTGCTGAAGCAGAGGGGGCAGGGAGCATGAGCGGGGAGGCTCAGGTGGAGGGGAGGGAGTAGGGTTTAAACCCCTTCTCCCAGCAGCATGGGACCCCAGATGGTGACTCCTTGGCAGGGGGCCGTCAGGAGACCAGCAGACTCCATCCCCTCCCACTTCTGGCAGGAGCTGAGGCAAGTAGTAGATGAGGGGGAGGGGGCGTAATTCCTCTCAGCTCCCCTAGGCCATGGGGAGGGGGAAGAGGCTGGGGAACCGGGGCTGGAGAGACCGGTCCCCTGCCACCTGTGAGCACAGAGCCAACCCCTGCAGGACCAGACTGAGATGGGGGAGGTATTGGCAAAGACCTGGCACAATCATCACATGTATGTGCTGGAGATGGAGCTAAGGGAATAGGAGAGGGGCCCAGACTGCATTATAAAGTAGAACCTGTAAAGGTCGGAGACTGGAATACCTAAGTAGAGACAAAAAGCACTGTATGCATGAGAGTCCTGTCAAAGGTGCTATAGGTGATAAGCATACTAATGTCAATTCATTCAATCCAGGAATTTATACACCAACTGCAGATGTTTCCTTAGCCTGACAAAGAGTTTTTAAACCTGAAAGCTTCCTAAGAAAATTTTTTCCAACTATTTAAGTTGGTTTAATAAAAGATATCAGATTTACCCAAAGAACCTTGTCTGCATATATCCTTAGACCAACATGGCTACAACCTACACCCCTGTACTAACAACAAGGCACCCAAGTAGGGGTAGGGAGTGCAAGTTCACCTGTTAAAACCCAAGTAGAGATGAGGCCTGTGGGATCTCCACTGCAACACCTAAGGCCACCTGATGATTCCCCAATAAAGGCTTTCTGAATACCTGGCTGTAAGGAGATACTCTGCCCTCAGGATTACACAAGACTTATGCAAGGCTTTCTCTTGTCTTTTTGGTTTATTACATTCCATTTTAAGTTTGACTGAGTTGTGTGCAGTCTCACTGTTTTACTCAGCTGTATCTTAGCTTAGGCAAAGATTTTTGGTTATTCTTTGTTGTGTGCTTGAGGTTACAAATTGTTGTGTTCAATACATGTTCACTTCAAAGAAAGGACTATTCTTGTTTAAGCTTTTATGAATTCAGTGCCACTACTTCCCCTCCTCCCACCCCCACCTCAGCCTGGCAGGGGCTGTCCTCCCTCTCCTTGAGCAGGGCTAGGGGGGAAGCCTGGTAGGTACTGCCTTCCTGCCTAGGCAGACTAAGGCTGGGGTCCTGTGTGAGCCAGGGAGGGGATTTAAACCCTAACCCTCCAGCATGCTAGCCCTGGGCTGGGGCCTGGCCAATATGCCCCCTCAACTCAAGCAGTTAGTGGGGAAAAGTCTTGGATCTTCAGTCCCTTCCATTTGGCAGTGGCTGGCAGTCTGGGAGGTGTGCTGTAGATCCCCCCAGGTCTGAGCCACTGCAGGCATGTGGCTGCATTTCCTAAATCAAAAGTGAATGTCTGTTCACTTGCTTCTCAGTTTAATCTCTGCAGTTTAAATTAACCTGCAAAGACTGAATTGATTCAGCCTTGGTCTTTTTGACTGCCTGTACTTAGCCCTAGGGATAGGTCTATACAGTCAACTTACTGTGCCCCAGAGCAGAGGTCTTGAGCACTCTGTGCTGCTCTGGGCAGGCTAATTCATAAATTAGATGCACCATAGCTACTTTCATGTAGCATTTGGGGTGTAAAGGGGGAAGCTAATTAGTACAGGTCTATGCCAGTTAGCCTGCACTAAGCTACTTAGCCTCGTTGTCATGCAGCTGTGGTTACACTGCTTCCAGGTTAGGAGGCAGGTTTGCTGGAGCAGGCAACAAGTGTGAGACAGTAAATGTATTATACAAATGTAGCTGAAATCACACATGTAATTTAAAAAATGCTGTCCTTAGGCACTATAGAAAATTTTACTTGGTGTCAACTTTTAAATTAGAGCAGCATGTTAATATTTTAGTCGAGTAGTGATATTAGTGGTGAGGTGGCATAGAGTAGCAAAAACTTAGTATAGCATGGTCCACTTCCAAAATGTGATGATCGGGGTTTGGATTTTATCATTCCCTCTGCCTTTTTCTGACTGGGTTTAGATCATGGTGTTTATTTAATACTGATAAATTATACTGGAATCAGGGTATGGACAAATGTACATTTTAGCTGCTCCAAAAGGGGAGGTGAAACTGCTGCTTGGGAGCACACAGAAGCTGTTATGCTGTAACTGTTAGAGCTGCATGCTCCTGTAGCCATAGAAGTTAGTTAAGTCACTTTAACTTTGAACCTAAAGGAACAGGGATAAGTTAGAGCACATTTGCTACACTTGTATCAGATCATGTGAATGTAACAGTTACAGTATAACAGCTTGTATTGGTATCTTCTGATAGTGATAACATTGATAGGTCTGTCTCTACCAGTGATTCTCAACCAGGGTGCCAGGGCACCTTAGGGTGCTGCAAGATTGTTTTAAGGGTGCCACAAAATGTTGGCACTGTTAGGTGTGAAAACATGATTCAAAAGATAAACCTAGAGGTTTCAAATAGGAAAACATAGGGTTAAAAACATTCTGACCTGTTGTGATCTGAGTCTTTTGCAACAGAAAAATGGCTCTATTATGCGTCTGTAGTAAAAAAATGAGAGAAAACTAAGACCTGGCATTTTCACGGGGTGCCTTGAATAGAGAAAGGTTGAGAACCACTGATCTATATCCTCTCAGTCAAAATCCTTATCCTCATTCAAGTTTATCATCAGAACCTGCCACTGTTGTAATGCTCCAAGGAAACTTCAATTTGATAAGGACTAGGCAGGTGAAATTTCTAACATTTGCACACAAACTACTGGTTTTGTTTTGTTTTTTTATCCCTAATTGCATCTTTCCTTTTCCTTGATGACTTGCTTGCTGATCTTACACACCAATTATGGCTTGTCTTTTAGATTCCAAGCTCTCTCAAACAAGAGCTGTCACTTTATGTTTACAGCACTTAACAGAATGGAGCTTGACCTGACTTTTTTCTAAGGATTACAACAAATATAAATCTTAAATAATAATACTGCCTTCATTTTAAATGTGCCATTTAGTACATGCCATTTATTCTTTTTCTTGGTGTCTGACTAGATTTAAAAATTTGTTTGGATTCCCTGGTATTTGAATTAGAAGTTACAGGTGGCATGGTAGTGAATAGTAAGATTTGACTTGATCATTCTTTTTAAAAGTTGCGACTGCACCACAAAAGCAAAAAGAAATAACACAGCATACTATGGCCACCAAAGACCTCAAAATGCCTTTTCTCACAATTTCCTTTGTGAATATAATCTTGGAATACCTTTCTGATGCTGTGTGTTTCAGCTCTGCTGATATGGCATCTTTGATATTAAATTAATATTGTTGTAATATATTTCCCTTTAATTAAAAGAGAGAACATGCTAGGAAATTTCCTAACAATACTCATTAGTAATACACAGATTAAGTCCTTACCAGCTAATCAACAAAATAGATTTCTAAGTGTTCTGAAAATGTCATGAGATAACACTATCATAATAAGAGTGGTTGGAAACATTATGGAATTCACAGTGTTGTTTGACTAGTAAGCAAGTAATGAAAAAGGTGGGTCAAAACTACAAAGTTTTAATTATAAACTTCCCCAAAGTTTGGAACTGTTCAGTTCCAGGTTTTAGGTTGGACCCATTTTTAACTACAATTTTTAATTGTAGAAACATCTTCAAGGGACATTATGTAATATTGAGAAATGTATTGGTATGACTGGTAACATTATGATCTTTGGGAAGAACGTTCTGTAGAAATGCAAAGCGTTCATATCCACTGTGAATCTCCATAGGAACTTAGATGGAAATGCAATAAAATGAATGCGATGTAACAAAAGACCACAAATAAAAAATTAGATGTTTATGCATACCAAGGAGGCTTTCGGATATAGCTTAATGCAAGTTGAATATTGGTGGGACTACAGTTTGAAGTTAGAGTACAGCCAGTATCTATTAATTTTGTCAGTTTGGGGCTTTCTGTGGTGGTAGAAGTGATCACTGAAAGTGTATTGTTACCAAAAGGTCATTGTGAACCCGTTCCTTAAGTGCATTAATCATTAATAATGGCAAGATGAAACTTGTTAAGTTCTGAGAGCATTTATTACATTAAAAAATACATGTTGGAGGTTTAGGTAGCATTGTTGCCTCTAGACCTAAAGGCAGATTCTGTCTTGGCTTGCAGGTGAAAATGTAGTGGCTGTTCTCATCCTTGTCCACACATGCTTATATTGTATCATAAAGACCAGCCTGATGCCTAGAGTAGGAGACCAGGAGCCTCAAGACTGAGGCTCATTGGCAGGATTATGTGGAGAAACTGGCACAAACTGTGCTTGCACTTTAAGGCTAGTGACAGAAGTGTCCCCTGGCCCCCCAGCCCCACAGTGGGGGAGGAGGAAGAGGGGGAGAGCCCTGCCCACCTCAGCAGCTCCATAACAGTCTGGCCTGGCTTAGGCATGGGAAGCTGGGAGCAATCCAGGTGCACAGCTCCCATGGCCCCAACTTGAGCCCCAGCTGGCTGGGGAGGGCCCTGCCCCCGTAACCTGGCCTCTCTGCACCTGCCCTCAGCAGCACCCACAGGCTGGCCTGGCTCAGCCCCGCAGCCCCAGCTTCAACCCTGGGCAAGGCGGGTGGATGATGGGGATGTGCCAGGCTAGGCCAAGGGGCCCTTCCCAGCTGGATGTGGCTCAGGCTGAGGCCACGGGAGCAGTGTACCTGGGTTGCTCCCAGCTCCCCACACCCAGGCTGAGCCGGGCTGTCACAGAGATGCCGCAGTGGGCAGGGCTCTCCACCTCCTCCTTCTCCCCTGCTGTGGGGCTAGAGGGTGGGGGGCTCTGTTCAGTACTGCCTCGGGGCTCAGGGCTGGAGAGGCACAGTGCTGGGCCTTGCTGTGGGGCAGGGGGTGAAAACCAGCTACAGGAAGCCCTTGGTGGCTTTTTTCCCTAGCAGTACAGAGCCCCCTGGCGGGTGTTCTTAGTTGTGGATACTATGAGCAAACCCTCCACTCTTTAAATTGTGCTTATATGGCATGGGAGGGTCTGGCCAGGGCTCAGGCAGGGGCTGGCTTTCCCCCTACCTCCCTGCTTTGCCTCAGGCTTGGGGCCAGGGTCTGGCCACACCCCTGCTCTCCCTGCTTGACACTTCGGTGCCATCTGGGGGTTGGTGTCTGGCCACGCTCCTCCCTTCCCTCTGAAAAAGCCTGGCAAAGGTTGCTTCCCTCCTCCCTGTCCAGGCATACCCCAGCTGGGGACTGTGCAGGCCCAGCTGGAGGTTTAAACCCCTTCCCAATTGTATTCAGGACCTGTAGGGACCTGGCCACACCCCACTCCCCTCAGTTCATCTTCCCTCCAGTCTTCCAGCCACTGCAGAAGGGAAGGGAGGGCTTGTTCTAGTGCACCATTTCCCAATCTTTTTTGCCCCACAGTACACTTACCTAAATAAAAAAGCATGTGGCCAGCTGGACATCGACTCGTGGGGGGGGGGCACGTGGCCACCTGGACACTGATGGGGAGGGCTGGCATGCAGCCAGCTGGATGACATTTTGAGTTAGAGCTAAGCTCTGTGCCTGGCTGGAGCCACGCTCCCTGTCTGTCTATGTCTGCAGCAGGCGGGAGGTATGGCTGAGCCAGGCAGGGGGTGTAGCCCCAGCGCAAAATGCCGCAGCACATCTGGACGTGCCTGATGGCACACTAGCGTGCCACGGTACACCAGTTGGGAAACGCTGCTCTTCTGATTCCCAAGCTTCTAGCCTGGGCCACTACAGAATTGTGGCTGCATTTCCAGAATTAAAAGTGAAAGCCTAATCACTTACTTCTTGGTTCAGTCTACACAGGTTAGACTAACCTGCAAAGATGAAATCAGTTCAGGCTCAGGCTTTTTGAACATCTGTACTTAGCCTAATTCCTTTCGTTAGCACTAAATTTGCATATAGTTTGAAGAGATCTGATGTGGACAGACTCATCTGAAAGAGAGCTATTGAATTTTGTTCATTTACTCTAAAGATGAATATCTGTAATTTTTTAGAAGTACTGAACATGCGCAGTCCCGTCTCACCTTAAATCAACTTGTACACATCAACAACATGCTGTTACTTGAGTCGGTTTCCTTCATGTTGTGAGAAGCCTTCATACAATAGATTGGCAAATATGTTTTCCAGTGGTGAACCATCTGTGGCAATAACTTCCTTTGCATTAATAGTTATGTGCTATTCAGTTATCAGTGAATTAATACTTTTTATCAGAATAATTCTACAAAATGCTGTTTGGGGATTTGGAGAAACAAGTGTAAATGATTTTTTAACAGATAGCGCAATATAAAGAAAAGTTCTAGATTACATAATATATCAGATCAGCCAAATGATTTATTTTTAAAAGCAGCCTCTTTCAGGATTCTTATGATCTTACATTCATTGTATAATGATGTTACTGTCATTCATTGAATTGTTAAGTATTGTTCTGAAATGGTGAACTTCAGATCTCAATGCAAAGGGTCTTTATCTAATCAGATCTAGCTAAAGGATGTTATGTTATATGATGATCATAATTTATTTATTCATCCTGCCCTCTTTATCCTTTTTTTTTTCAGGATGGTGTAGGTGTAGATGAGAAGCTGTCTTTACGGCGGGTAGCCGTGGTTGAAGATTTCTTTGACATTATCTATTCCATGCATGTGGAAACAGGGCCCAATGGAGAACAAATCAGAAAGCATGCTGGACAAAAGCGAACTTATAAAGCAGTAAGTACAAACAGACAGACCATCTTTGCATGTTCTCTCCAAAGAATAATAATTATTTGGATGTAGCTGCATGATTTGTTTTTCATGGCTGGACTAGAACTATTATACTCCAATACTTTCAGCTTCATTTCTGAGGTCTCTCAATGTATAAGTACCTGAAAACAGAAAGAATAAAAGATATTAGGGTACAATTTTCTGCTGGTGTAATTAGAATCAGCTCTATTGAATGCAATGGAATTCTGCCCACCTATACCAGTAGAAAATTTAGCCTTTATATTGTTATTTGATAGTTTATAAAAATGAAGCTCCAAACTAATTGTATTTTTGAAAATCATTATTAGATCATATTTCACATATTTTTCCAGTTTAGAAAAACTATCAAGATACTAGAACTTAGGCTGGCTTAATAAACTGCTGTACTGCAGTAGATGTCTGAAATCTCCACTATATTTTATTTAACAGTGTGAAAACTTACACCTTCCTAATATCATAGCTGAAAGCAGTAGATTTAGTGGCAAATCTGTTGACGGGCCAGCTGTCATGCCCAAATGAACTGGATTACAAGAAAAATAGTTCTATCTAAATTCCTGAATTGTGCTTTATAGCTTGGACTAGACTCTTCTGGTAAACCTCTGACTTAAAATAATTGTAAATCAATATTTAATGGAGAAATATCTTTCTGCAAAGACAAAATTTTCTTAAAGAGAACTAATAAAATGTTTAGTGCCATTTCCTTTGGTCACTGAAATGTACAACCATGTTTGTGTACTGGTGACCTTCCTCCCACAAATGGCCCCACTGTCTTTAGTCACATGATACAGTCAACCAAGCTTTTGGCACATGAATATACTGGGTTAGAGCAGGAGCATTCAGTAGTTTCCCTTCAGTTAGGGGCTGAACATTGCTCTCCTTTTCTGGAACCACTATGCCAGCTGTTTCCAGCTGTAGTAAACTGAAACTTTGCACACCTGTTAGCCCAGATATAATTTAAAAAAAAACAATAAAAAGGTCAGTTGAGTCATTGTCCACAAAGGGTCAGCAAAAAATATAAAAACTCAACGTTTCAGATACCTATATGTGAAATCAAGCTATTGAATGTAAGAAATAACTAATTTTGTATAATGATCTTTTCAGCTTTAAGTGAAATCTTGCAGATGCACACCTCACTTTATTTTATAGCACATTACTTCCTGTTAAAATATTTTCTTTTTAAACTGTTTTAGTATGGTATATGCAAGATCAGTGCAACATTTTTATAACTTGACAACAGCAATACTATTTTTACTACTTGACCTTAGTAATATTGAGGACTTGCAAAATATAGGTATATGGGAATACAGTTTTAGTCATTGTGACAGACTATACCAAATTTTGTAGTGTTCTTCCTATGTGAACAAACAGTAACTGTCTAAATTAATTTTCATGTGTCACTTTAGCAAGTTCTGTAGCTTGGTCTTCAGTAGTAAAAGGCATTACTAAAAAGTAGTCTTATTTGAATTGTCCACTAGGTATACATTAGTTTTACTACTAGAGTGATTAGTTGTAAAGAACAGACACTTGCCTCATTAATTTAAAAAAATACTTCATTTAGTAGGCTAATACACAAGTATATTGAATGTTATTGCCTATAAATAAAGTACTTTATGGAGTAATACTGAAAATATTTACCAAGTATATTCACCACCATTTACTATCCAATAGATGTCAACTGGATTGGGCATTTATGTATTATGAATAGCATAGAATGGCAGCTAATGTGGTGATGAGAACATTTTATGTAGATTAACTTGTTCAGTAGTTTCATTTGATGTTAATTTTTATTATGCTGGTGACATGAGTTTATTACCTACTTATCAACTGATGGTGCAGCAGTCCAAGTGCAAGTTTCTGTGTAATTACCAACATTTGAAATATGTGTGCATTAGTTTTATTTATAAAATGCATCCAACTACACGTCACTTACATGTCCCGAGGACAGGATGAATATATGTCATTAAAATAATTGTATGATGTCGCGGCGCACCTTGCTGCCCCGCTCCTAGAGAGGGAAAAACTACTGGGGAAAAGCCCTAGCAGCGATAATGAGTACAGCTGTGGGTTGCCAGGGCGACTAATAAGAGTCAGCTGCCTGTAGGGGGCAGGGCCTGGCTCCTATAAAGCCAAGAGTCAAGGCCAGGCTAGCAGTTCTCTGCCAGCGGCCAGGGAGGTAGGAGCTCCTGGAGCTAGGAGGCGAGCAATGCAGGAACGGCTCTAGCTGAGAGAAGGATGGCAGCTCTGAGAGGTTTGAGCACCATGGTTTAGCCAGGAGGCTTTATGTTTGAGTTATAGCCAGGAGGCTCGAGTTTATGTTCAGGCTTTGATTTTACACCGGTGGTTTGGGTGAGGCTATAGGGGTTGGAGGAGGCCTCATAGGGACCCCAGAGGTGTGGGGGCCCTAGCGCCAAGAGGGCGCATTATCCTCAAAGGGACCCACAGTGGTGTGGGGGCCCTAGCACCAGTGAGGGGCGCAACTTGCGGGGTGTGTAGACCCCAGCCCAGAGAGGGGCATTTAAAGAGCCCAGTGTGGGCACAGCAAGTCCCAAAAGAGGGGCGATTTTATTAGAAAGCCCAGGCTGGGCATAGAGAGCCCCAAACAGGGGGCGGTATTATTAAGGAGCCCAGCGGTGGGCCCGGAAGGTCCCAGAGAAAGGGGGACCATGGCGAGGCCCAACACGGGCAATGCTTGAGAGGCCCAAGGGGACAATACGTGAGAGGCCCAAGAGGGGCCAGATTGAGAAGCCCAGGATGGGCATAGTGAGCCCGATAACAGGCTAGCATTATGGAAAACCCAGGACAGGGGCAGGGTGCTGCGGTGGACCCCGATCAAAGGGGTTAGCAGCACAGCGTCCCAGAGAAGGGCAGTGCTGCAGTGGTCCCCAGGAAGAGGGGATAGCAGCACAGTGCGCCCAGCCAACGAGAGGTTAGTAGTGCGGTGGGCCTAAAAGACCGGTGGCTCGAGAGGACGTCCCAAAGTGGACTAGATTATTTTAGAGAAGGCCCAGAGTGGGCCTCAAGAGTCCCAGTGAGGGGCACTGTATATTAGAGAGAGCCCGGAGTGGGCTAGATTACAGAGGAGGCCTGGGGAAGCGGGCGTGTTGACAGACCAATGTCTAGGACAACTATGAGGCTTGGGGCGTGGTATTAGGGGTTGGTAGGAGCCATGCATAGCCCATAAGGCTAGGGTGCCTGGGGAGCACCCATCATATCGGGAGACCCCCAGGGGGTCTGGGAACACACGGGGACAGAGGTCCCAGCTATCCGTGCCCAGGGAGTCGTAAGGCAGTCTCCCAACGTATACTAAACAGCAAAGATGTGGCGGGCATGAATCGAGGGTGCCCTTGGGCTGAATTGGCATGGAGAGAGGGCCTTAAGCAGATCACGGCCCTCCTATAGGACCCCACCATGACATATGAAAAAAACAAAAACTTCAGAGCAAACACATACCAACTGTTGCCACTCTACTCCTAGCTGGGAACTTGATTACAGGAAAGAGGCCCAGACTTTGCTGGACTAACTGAGGAAGCAAATTTCAGTGTCCTAGACTCGCAACTCAGAACCTCTTGTCCCAAGATGGTTAAATCAAGGGTCTATTGGTTTGAGCTACCTAGCTGACTTCTGTTGCTGTAGTGTGTCCCAGGCAACTGGCTCAAACCATTTAAAACTCTTTACAAAATGAAGCTAGTTCTATAGCTGGTCTAGTACTAGTTGAATCAAAATGGTGAAGAATTATTTTCCATGAGTAAGTATTTATTAAAGAGTTTAGGTGAACTGTTTTCAGAGGAGAGGTAGTTCACAAAATGCACAGAAGCTATTTTGTGGCTGGTTTTTCACAAGTTATGCCATGCCATTAGATGTATGGCACTGCTTCTGCTTCCTGATAGGATAACTGATTTTTTTTTTTTTTTGAGGAAGGAGTGATTAAGAGAAAAATCTGAAAGCCAATTCTCCTTTGTTAGTGTAAATTAATTAATTTGGTGAGGGCAGGGTGGGGAGAGGGGGAAATTCAAAAATACTTCCAGAAATTCTAGCAGCTCTTCGAATACTTGTAAATAATGAATAGTATGACTCCCACATATAGCAGCAAGTAGTTTATTTGCTTATACAGTTCCATGTTCGTGTTTTTTAATTATTCAATCAGCTGTAGTCAAAAGTATGAATGGTGTCCAAGTCTGATTAGAATAGTAATGATATTGTCAAAGACATAATAACTTCACTTAACTATGGTTTGTATTTATGTGGTAAAGCAAGTCATATAAGAAAAATATGAATCTTCTCCCATTCTCTGATCTGAACCGAGTCTAGGACTTCTTCAGTTTTGAAAGAGAGCTCTCTATTTCCCCTCGTTCTTTCCCAGATGCTAACATGGTAGTGTGCAAGTCTGTCATGCTGAAAGCAGGCCCAGTAGTCCATGCTGGCTTCGTTTGTAAATTAAGCATCCCTATTATTCTTTACAGGACTTTAAGTTGCAAACCTTTTTGGAAGTGAATGGGCATGTGCATCTTCATATGGATTGATGCTCCTTTTTAAATGTGCATTAAATCCAGTACCTCCAATATGAAGTACTAAATTAATGTGCATTAGACTGCGCTAATGCACAGTAGTGCATTTGCATGCTTTCTTAGTGACACAATGCTCAGTAGACTATTTTACTGTGCATTAGCATAATGTCACGGTTTCTTACGTAACACTTTAATGCACAGTAAAATAGTGTACTGCGCATTAAAGCACACGTGTAGCTGAGCTCAATGACATCTTCACAATTAATTTATGGAGGACTTAGCATAACACTGCTGCCCAGGAAGATAACTGTTATTTGGGAGCCCTAGTATTTTAGAGTGAGCCATTGTAAATTTCATCAGCTGAAAAATATGCTAAAGAAACAGCAGGATCCCTCAATATAGATTCTGTAAATTGCTTCTGAAAACACCTATACTACAAATGCAGTTTTACAGTAAAGTCACATTCTTCTACCTCTACTTGCAGTACCTTCTACTGATCGCACAAATCATTTTATCTAAGAATTTTCACAGTACATTAACTAAAAAATAAGAGCAAGTTTCCAGTATCAATAACGTGGAGAAGAAGTAGAATATACTGAAACTGGTTGACAGTATGCAGCACTCAGTATTCCTCCCTGCACACCTGGAGGCTCCAAAAGGTATTCTCCTGCCTTGAGGCAGAGTTCTTTCTAGAGCATTGGTTGCAAGCCCATTATGGGTACAGACATCAATACCTGAGAGGAATCTTGCAATGGCAAAATGGGGGAAAAAAGAGAGGTTGATGGAAAAGCTCAAGAGAACAGGTTTTTTTTAAAAGATTTTGTTAAAATAGTTTGTTATAACAGCAAATAACATAACATTAAGTAGTAAACAATGCTTTCACTAAAACACCATTTCACTGTTGAAGGAGTAAGAAATTAAATGAAGGCCTGCCTGATTTAAATGCAAGAAGTTTGGTTGTTGATTGTTTTCTTTTTCCCTGAGAAGGCAATGTAGGGAAACGCATGATAGTCTCAGCCTAATTCTTGTGGGGAGCAAAAGAAGTATACCATTTTTTTGTAGGCTCTGGACTGTGCCTCAGACTGTAGACTGGTTGAAAGTTTGATTAGGAAATTAGACTCAAGTCCATTTACGTCACTCCCAGGAAACAGGACACACTGCTTGGTTCTTGTGCAGACAGGTGACCCTTGAACCTTCTTCTTGAACCTGACTAAACCAGACTAAAATTAAGCCATGGTGTAACTGTATTGAATTCAATGGCCTGTAAACATTGGTGCTTACTTTTGCTTGTCTTCTCATTTCTTCCCCCTCTCACCCTTTCCCCCGCTTTACAGCAACGATAAAAAAAAATGTATATTTAGTCTTATTACTGAGTTTACTCAGGAAACTCAGTAGTCTTAGTCTTATTACTTGTTAGTAACACTTGTTAGATTAGAACTCAGGAGTACAGTCAAAGCCTGATTTGCTAATGTTAGCTTAGTATTACACTCAGCTACCTCCCAAACTGAAATAAAGTATTGGTAAATTTAGGGCCTCAGATGTGTTTTGCAGAAGTCTTAATATCTTTATTTTACATTTTTTGTATATACTTTGACATTATCCAGGAACCAGGAGCAGAGTGGTAATTTCTCAGGTTAAAACACAATAAAATCTAACTAACTTTTATGTGTTCTGGAATTAAATAATATGGTTTCTTGTGGCCTATCCAGATCATTGGTCTGCTTTATGTTACCTGGTGGTTCTTTGTGAAAATGCTCAAAAGGGAACAAGGAACTTTAAAGAGGAAAAGAAACTTCATTGGTCTAAATATGCCTGTCCTGTTTCAGTTCATTTATTCCTTTTTCATTCCTGATTTTTATATTTAGTTCTTAGGGGTTTTGGGCTATCAATGATTTAAAAAGAATGTAAGACCAGTTCTTTCCACAAAATCATTCTTTAGAAGTAATATTCATAGTATTTAGCACTTATATTCAAATGCATATTAAGCTGTCTTGGATCCAGGCCCAATGGTGTGTGGGGTTCAGAGGTTCATACACATTATACTTTTGTTACTAGCAGCATTCACTTCATTCTTGTTGGTTTCTATATTGTTAGAGAAGGTAGTGTGTAGTTATAGCAAGATTGTGAATGTAAGTAAAGCTTCTGAGTGAGTCATGTTGCTCGGAAAAGGCCAGAATGCAGCATGGACTTAGAGGGATGACCTAGGATTTGTTGTATTCAGATCTGTTATCCCTCAGGGTTCTGTTCCCTGTTGCATCACTGTATTTCCCTTTCTCCTGACAAGAGAAAGCAGTGGACTTCTCTAGGTCAGTGTTGTTCAAACTGTGGCAGGTGGGTGACTTCCAGATGGTATGTGAGAGGAAGGAGTAGGACAACAGAAAGAAAAAGTGAAATATAAATGGAGGATTGGGGTGGGGGGCAGAACAAATGAAGCACAACTCCATAATAATGTGTCATAGGTTGTTGAAGAGATGATAGTGTGATTTTTAGTCATATAAAGTGTTACTGTGTTATCCATAACACCAAATCATAGGTCTAAACAGCCATATGGCAAAGTTAGATGGTTGGTTGCCCCTTCTGGCAATACAAAGATGTTTGAAAGCCAGTGTGATCAGATACCTGAGTATTTCTCTAGTGTCAAACGGATCAGTCACTGGGCCTGTGCTGTTCCCTGACATGGAGAGCATGTCAGGGTTACGGCTGGAGGACAGAGGGTAGTGCAATCCCCACACGACGTAACAGCCCTTTGTGATCCATTGCAAGCCAAAATAAGTCAGGCACAATGCTTTATATTGTACCAGGATCAAAAATGGCCTTAAGTAGTCTTCAAAATCAAAAGCACATTTGCCTTCTTCTAGGTCTAATGCTGAGCACAGTTAAGCCACACTTGAGGAGCAAGCCTTACATTTTGAAGCACTTTTCCTTTTTCTTGTGTTTCCCCACACAAATTAGCTCTTAACATAGCTCTTTTTCCTTTTCCTTTGGTTTTCATCTAACTTACAATAATACAGGGGATGACTTACAATAACTGCAGTGTGACATGGGGACCTTGCTGTGTATGGTTGCTAGAGCGAAAGCTAAAGAGAACAAGACAATCACAGGGGATTTAGTACCAACTTAATCAAAGCCATATGGAGCTGTCGTAGGTGTTGAGCCCTTTAAGGACAGTTAGGCTCAGCCCTGCCTGTGAGGGACCAGTTATTCCACAGCTGGTTCTGATTACGTGGGGATCAGTTATCAGACTCATGTGGGAAGGAGATGGCTGGTTGCCCTGGTTGGAAAGCTCAGCTGAAGGGGAGTAGTTGTCATAGAATCATAGAAAATCATAATCATAGAAGATTAGGGTTGGAAGGGACCTCAGGAGCTCATCCAGTCCAACCCCCTGCTCAAAGCAGGACCAACCCCAAGTAGGTCATCCCAGCCAGAGCTTTGTCCAGGCAGGTTTTGAAACCCCCTCAAGGATGGAGCTTCTACCACCTCTCTGGACAACCTGTCCCTTTTCACTGGGGTAGAAACTGGTGTAGCAAGGGGTAGTAGGCTTTAAAGAGGGACATCCTGAGCAGATAGTCTGGAGTTGGACTGGGAATAAATTTTCGGCTGTGGAGATCTGAACCTGGGTAAGGAATGCAGGGAGAGAGTGTGTTTTGGGAATAGCCAGTGTTCTGTAAGAGAAAAGATCAAAAGGATAATTGAAGAGGTGTGTCTCCTTTGGGGTTGTTATTTTCCTTGCCAGTCCTAGGTAGGGTATGGATAATTGCCTAAAGATGTAGGTGGTCACAAGAGGCTGATAAGCAAAGGGACTATATCTAGCCAAAAAGTGGAAGGCAAGTTAAAACCTTAAGACTGTTGTCAGGCAGACGGAGTATTCTTCATTTGGAGCTCTATTATAACTTAAGTCATCACTGCACCATGACCAGACCCTGTTGCCACGGAAGGATGGGGAAGAAACTGAGTCTAGTGAGCAGTGCCATATCAGGTCACAAGGGGCTGCTACAGAAAGTGACCCTGTAACACACCTGTATGCTGTTTTCTCTAACTCTCTATTCAAACTATTCTCTCATTCTACCAGTGTAAATTCAAAATTTCCCTATTGAAGTCAGTAATCTAGGTAAGTCAGTGTGTAAGTTAGACTAAATTCTTCAGGCAGGTATAAAACTATGTGGTTAACATTTACACAACTGCAATTACAAGTGCAACTATAAATAATCATCAAAACAGAAATATTTTGTGTTCCCAAAAAGCACATCTTTTTATTTTATTTGAAAAAATAACCTGTGAACAAAGAGTAGTGGAGTTTGTTTTCCTGCCATGGTTAGCCAACGTTTCCCACACATTTCCCACAGGATCGGATACAGTGCTAATTTAAGTCATGAATGACTAAAAATGATTCCAGGAGAGGGAGCAGTACAAGCGTTTAATTTGCAACTACCACATCTCCTATGCTCCTTGTGCTTTCCCAAGACTGGGATGATTCTGGTCTGGGCAAAGTGTGTGCTGCTCCAGTCCTCCCATTCCTGGGGGGACTGGAGTATCAGGCAAAGCCCCCCAACAGGCTTCTCATACCAGGGACTCCAGAATGAGAAGTGGGTAGCAGACTTGAGGTGCCATTCCTCCATCTCGCTTCTGGTGCCTGGGAGCTGAGTAGACAGAATAACCCTGCTGTGTGGAAAGCTGGCAGGGAGCAGCTGGTAACTACTCCTTTTCTCCCCCCTTGGTTCATGGGAGGGGCAGGAACAGCTCCCCCTGTGCCTTCTCCATTTTGGGATGACCCCAGTTTCTGGAAGGCCTTTGCTCTTCCTGGTCCCTGGGAGGAGTTAAGCCATGAGGAAGCATACAAGTGGTTGTTCTCCTGGGAGAAACTCTAACTGGGTACAGAGGGAAGAAGTGTGTGTGTGTGTGTGTGTGTGTGTGTGTGTGTGTGTGTGTGTGTGTGTGTGTGTGTAATATATATATTATGCACATACTATCTCTCTCTCTTTTCCTATACATGAGTTGTTAATGTTGTTGCCAGTCAAAGGAAAGTTATTAGGATGAAATTCTCTGATTGTGTAGGTGGCACAGGTGGAATAGAGGTTCAACATGCTAATATTGGTTATGGGAGCAATACATGGAGGTGTAGCAGTTCACCCAATTGGCACAAAAATAGTTTTTTCATTTGAGTGATTTATTTTGCCCTTCATCTTCCCTCCCACCCTCTCAGGTAAGTGTACAGTGAAACATCTATCATAGCTTAGGAGAAATAAGATCATGCAAACATCTTGTTCAGTTCCTTGTTAGTATTCTGCCTACTGCCTTCAGGGAACTGGTACTCGAAGCTACCATATTCCTATGTGGCGCTGCTTCAGTAGCTAGTACAGAGGTAGAACAGAATAATTGTATCTTGTTCTTGGTTCAGAACAAGGACTGCAATTGTGCCCTGACTTTGCAAAGGTCTCAAAGTATAGAAAGACTCCTTGCGCCTTCCTTCACACAAGCATGCAGGGCCAACCAGTGTGATAAACCCCCTGCAAGTCTGTCTGTATTTGCTAGTCTTATTTTGGCCTCTTGCCCAGGAAGAGGATAGCACACCTTGACTTCCACCACTGATTTACACACTGGTCATCAAGTGATTTGGTTCAGTTACCCATTTGATGATGTGGGGCCTTGAACTATATTATTACTTTTTTTTCTTCCTTCTATTTTGTCCTTATCTGATCATTTAAAAAAGAAACAAAATACCAATCGTTTTTTAAAAACATCTCTTCCATGTCTGAAATGGAAACTGTACAACATGAAAAAGAAAGAAGCCAAACTCAACAGCGACATATTTTCTAAGCCTTTGCAAGAAACACAACTTCATTCCCCGAGGACTAAACATCTACAATCCCCTGACTACTACAAACAACTCCAAATATGCTTCACAGCTATGCAGAAGAACTTCAGAGAAACTTAGAAATCATCTACTTCACCTACTGTACTCCACAAGAGACCAACTCAGGAAGGAAATCACCATATACTACAACAACTTAAAAGACAGAAATCCATGCATGTTCCCTGACAATATACAGTGGATACAAAGAGACTACGAAAAACTTTCTACAGCATTCATCCTACATAAAAAGAAGAAATGGAACAAATTACTCCAAGAACAAGCTCCCCAGCCACAAAACAACCATCAGAGGAACAACACCAACACCTTACAACATTTCAACCTCAGACTTGATCAAACTGAAAGCAGCAACCAACCCACAAATATTATCAATCTCTCCACACACACGCTTACCAAAACTGAAAAATCTGTCCTCTCTAAAGGTCTAAATTTCTGTCCAGAAAAATACCCTAATAAAATACTTCAATGTGGAGAACTAGGAGAATTCTTCCGACGCCTGCGCCTCAAAGAATATTTCCATGACCAAACTGAACCCACTCCCAACAGCAACTCATCCTCTGACAACCTTCAGGAAAGGATCAATGCCAAAAAGCCCCCAAAAAATCAGATTGGACACCTCACAGTGGACGAAACCCTACCATTGACAGCTACATTGACTGCTTCAGGGAAAGAATGAACAATGAAATAATCACCGACACACGCCACCACAACAACCTCTCTCTACCAGAGAAAAAGGCCATAGAATCTCTAAGATCTAACCACCAAATAGTAATAAAACCAGCAGATAAAGGAGGAGCCATATATAATCCTCACGGTTTAGGATGACTAAAGGAAGCCAAGAGACAGCTCTCTGACACCACCTACTACAAAAGAACTACAAGAAGATCCTACTCCCCTCTTCACCAAAAAACTCAACAATACCATCAAATCATTCCCATCAAGACTACAAGAAAAACTACAGACCTTGATCCCCCCGCTACCTAACCTGGGGACTTTTTACATGCTCCCTAAAAATCCACAAACAAGGGAACCCTGGCAGACCTATCATATCCAACCATGGGACCCTAACTGAGGAAATATCAAGTTTCGTTGAATCAATCCTAAAACCGCTACAGAGCAAGTTTTGTACAAGACACCACAGACTTGCTACAGAAATTTAAAAACATAGACCACCTTCCCAGCAACACACTCCTAGCCACCTTGGACATTACCAGCCTATATACCAACATCCCACACCAGGATGACATCCAAGCCTGCCTTACATATCTACAGGAACAAGATTACAACTCAGAATACAGACCCAAAGATATTACTGACCTTATACACTTCATCCTCACACACAACAATTTCACTTTTAATAATCAACACTTCCTCCAGACGATGAGAACAGCTATGGGCACTAAAATGGCCCCACAGTATGCCAACCTTTTTATGAGCCACCTAGAAGAAGACTTCCTCAAGAACTGCACCATCAAACCCTTGCTATACTTAAGATACATTGATGACATCTTCATCATTTGGACTGAAAACCTACAATCTCTGATTGAGTTCCATCAGAAATTCAACAGTCACCATCCCTCCATCCCACTTTCTTTAGAATACTCCAGCACCAACATCTCCTTTTTAGACGCAATGATCAGTATCCAGAAGGGTAAAGGGTAAAGACCACAGTATACAAGAAACCCACAGACCAACATACATATCTGTGCAGAACCAGCAATCGCCCTAAACACACCAAAAAAGCTGTGATATACAGCCAAGCCCTCAGATACCACCGCATTTGTACTGAAGAGAACACCCGGGATCGCCACCTCACCAATCTTAAAAAGGCTTTCACCCAACAAGGACACTTGTCCAGAGAGAGAGATCGCACGTTTGAAAGAGCCACCCGGATACCACGTGAGGAACTGCTGTAGTTCAGAGGAAAACCCCTCACAAGTCACACACTGCTGGTTATGACATATCACCCCTCCCTTGAACCTGTACAGAAAATCCTCAAAAAATTGTAACCCATACTAGAAAGAGACCCTATTCTTAAAAAGATCTTCCCAGAGCCACCCATCCTAGCCTTCAAAAAAGCACCGAACCTCGCCAACCTCATCACTAGAAGCAAACTTCCTCAAGCCCAGAATGCACCGAAAGGATCCATACCGTGCCATGACAAGAAATGCAAAACCTGCCAACACATCTCCACCACCCCCACTGTTACTACACCCCACAACAGAGCCATCAGCATTCCTGAATCTTACAGCTGCACCTCCAGGAATGTAGTATACCTCATCCAATGCACCAAATGCCCTGATGGAAAATACGTAGGAGAGACCAAACAACAACTGCGCACCAGAATGAACGCACACCAGAAATCTATCAAAGACAGAAATACCCAATTACTGGTGGGGGCACATTTTCTCACAGGAGGGCCACTCTCTCTCTCCAATCTCTCAGTCCTGATCCTCAAGGGAAACTTACACAACACTTCCCAGAAACGAGCCTATGAGCTCCATTTCATCAACCTCCTGGATACTAGAGATCATGGACTAAACATAGACATTGGATTTTTGATACATTACAATCTGCCTGGCAACTGATTCCCCAGCCCAGCCCCTGGCTTCTTTACTTTTCATTCCATCCAGGAAGAGCACACGCCAACTGCTGAAGCTTCCTTAGCCTGACGAAGGGTTTTTGAACTCGAAAGCTTGCTTAATAACTATTCTCCAACTATTTGGGTTGGTCTAATAAAAGATATCAAATTCACCCAAGGAACCTTGTCTGCTTCTCTTCCATGTGACACACACATTCTCTATTGTGTCAATGCCTTAGGGGAAGGTTAATAAGTTCAATTGCAGAATCTCACTTCTTTAATCGTACTTGCCCATCCTGTTCAGCCTTATTTATTCTAAAAATCTGCCTTTTACTTTAAAGCTCATTTGATGTCCAAATAATTTATCTAGAAAAACTAAGTCAAAATCCAATAAACATTAAAGGCAGATCATGGTGGAAATTATCTTCACTTTTCATAGTTATGCTGGTGAGGCAAAAAAGCCTCAAGAGGAGCTTAATCCATTTCCCATAGAAGTCTATCTGGTTTCTTAAGTTGCCCCATAATCCTAAAATCGCATCTCTTAAAGTTAGTAGGACTAATACCAGCATGCACCAGTTCCTGTAGGTCAGTACAAAGATTCAGTGATTTTTAATTTTAAGGGCACCTACGCTTCATTTCTGCTACTTTTGTAACACTCAGTAAGTAATGCAGATTTGCAGGAGCATGAGATCATTAAGTGTCTTATCTTAAACTCATCGAAGCTAATGGGAGTAATTTCATTAACCACAATAGGCTTTGGATTCAGCCTTTACACAACAGGTGTTATGTTTTTTGTACTGCTAGGAAGTATTTTGACTCTTTTCCTGTTCCTTTTATGGAATAAAAAACCCATCAAATTGTGTTGCCAGTGTTCACTTTCTGTTCTAGATGTCTGTTTTCTTGTGGGTTGAATAAAGCCAGGATGTAAATTTCTCCTTTGTATTTGCACACATTTCCAGTGTAAAATGCAAGTGTTTCTCTGTGCATGTTTGTAAAATCTGTGTATGGTACTGCAACTCTGCTAGTACGTGCTTATTATATTTCGTGTTAGAAACACTAGATACTGTATACATATAAGTTTATGGGTTTTTTCCATTGGTAATAGGAGATGTACAATAAAAACCTAGCTAAAAAAATATTTTTAGAGCAGCATATGTGAAGCAACATACATTGTCTTATAATTAGTTGGTAAAGCAGTCCAAGTATCCTTCCCTGTGTTGTGACACTAGGAGAGACACATCCAACACAGTGAATAGGCAATTACTGTTCATCTCCTATGATTTGTAAGGGCATTTGTGTGATCAGTTTGCTGTACATTGTGCTAGAGAGAGATTCATCTGCATTATCAGTGTAAGGATACAAACAATACAATACCTCTCATCTCAATCTACTTTTCAGCCTGTTTTATTCCTGTGTAAAAAGTGTTTGTGTGGAAATGCATTAAAGCAACTTTTTGTTGGAGTCCAAATGAACAACCTGTAAATGGGCAAACCCTAAAATACAATGGAGAGCAGGATTGTTTCTTCTTAGTACTAACTTATGGGGGATGTGGAATCTGCTGTGAGGCAATGTATCTCAGGATTGGAAATCACTCTGTGCCTGATGACTTTGAGGATCTTGTGTACACTCCTTTCTGTAGTCTACTAGCTCTACATGCATCTAAAAAGAAGTGGGTAGGAAGATGGCCCCTGTCTGCTTACTTGTTCCTTCCACTTTGTAATGACTAGTACTGCTGCTCAAGCTTATCTGTATAGTCTTTGTGTCCACTGAAAGACCTGTAATTCTACTTTGTCTGTGCAAGCAGGTGGAGAGGCTCTTGTGACTTTCACTCTATGCACGGGCCAGTGAACTATTTGGTGCTGAGCTGGCATGCCTCCACAGAGAGAGGCAGGATTCATAGATTCATAGCTGCTAGGGTCGGAAGGGAACTCAAAGGATCATCGAGTTCGGCCCCCTGCCAGTGGCAGGAAAAGGTGCTGGGGTCACGTGACCCCAGTTAGGTGCTTGTCCAGTCTCCTCTTGAAGACTCCTTAGGTAGTGGAGAGCACCGCCTCCCTTGGAAGCCCATTTCAGATTCTGGCAACCCTAACGGTGAAGAAGTTCTTTCTGATATCCAACCTAAAGCTATTGTCCATCAGCTTGTGGCCATTGTTTCTGGTTATTCCAAGGGGTGCTCTGGTAAACAGAGCATCTCCTATTCCCTGCTGCAGAGCATCCCTATTCCTTGTCTCTCCTATCTGTCACCAGCTGCCCTTGTTTATCCTGTAGGGGTCCTATGCTGCCCTGAGCCTTCTTTTTGCTCTCTATGTACCTGAAAAAGGACTCTTTCTTGTCCTTAATTTTTGTCGCTAGCCTCAGTTCTAATGCTGATTTGGCCTTCCTAAGTGATTCCCTGAAAGTGCGAGCCAAGGAGGTATACTCCTCTTTGGTAGTTACCCCATGACTCTACAGCCTATATGCCCCTTTTTTTGCACTTAGGCTTTCGTGGATTTCCCTGCTTAGCCAGGAGGGTTTCTTAGCCCCTTTGTCCCCTTTTCTACAAAGTGGGATTGCCTCCTTCTGTGCCCAAAAGATCACTTCCTTGAGGAATGACCACCCTTCCTGGACCCCCATTTTGTCACTGCTCTTGAGCTTTAATGCCCCACTAACTACTTTCCTAAGCACACTGAAGTCAGCCTTTCTGAAGTCTAGCACTTCTGCCCTGCTGATTACTTTTCCCACCCATTGCCGAATAGTGAATTCAGTCAATTGATGGTCACTATCCCCTAGGTTGCCTTGTAACCGGCAGATCCCCCACCAGGTCGTCCCCCATAGCCAGCACCAAGTCCATCTAGGTGTTCCCCCTAGTGGAACTGTATACCTCCTGCATCAGGTGGAGGTCCTGTATGCAGGTTAAGAACCTATGTGAACAATTAGACAGGCCAAGGCAGGACTTGAGCTCAGGCTGGCTTCAACAATCAAGGACAATAAAAAGTCCTTCAGGTATATAACAGGCAAAAGGAAAGCTCAGAGCAACATAGGGCCCCTGCAGGACAAATCAGGACAGTTGGTGATTGACGCGGGGAAAAAAGCAGAGCTCTTCAATGAGTTCTTCGCTTCAGTATTTCTGTGTACTGACCAAGCCAATTCCCCCACCTCGATCATTGACGGATGTCCACATGGTACCAGTCTGCCTACAGTTAGTTCTGAAATAGTTAAGGAGCTCCTAGAGGAGCTGGATGGGTACAAGTCAGCAGGCCTGGATGACCTCCATCCATGGCTGCTGAAAGAATTGGCCAGTGTCATAGCTGAGCCACTGGCACAGCTGTTTGAGCACTCGTGGTGCTCCGGCCAGGTCCCTGAGGACTGGAGAAGGGCCAATGTGGTGCCCATTTTCAAGAAAGGGAGAAGGGATGAGCCGGGTAACTTTAGACCAGTCAGTCTTACTTCTCTTCCTGGGAAAATGCTAGAGAAAATAATCAAAGAACACATTTGTGCAGGCCCAGCAGGGGAAACGATGCTGAGGGGAAACCAGCATGGGTTTGTCACAGGTAGATCCTGCCTGACAAACCTTGTAGCCTTCTATGACCAGGTCACATACTGCCTGGATGCGGGAGCCAAGGCTGACATCATCTTCCTGGACTTTAGGAAGGCCTTCGACACAGTTTCGCACCCTATCCTCATTGGGAAGATAGCAGACTGAGGAGTGGACGCCTACATGGTAAGGTGGGTGGCCAACTGGCTCAGGGACCACACCCAGAGAGTGGTGGTGGATGGTTCCTTCTTGGCCTGGAGGGAGGTGGGCAGTGGGGTCCCACAGGGTTCAGTCCTTGGACCAATATTATTCAGTATCTTCATCAGCGATTTGGATGAGGGCATGGAGAGCACCCTCTCCAAGTTCGCTGATGATACCAAGTTATGTGGCAAAGGTAGTACAGCGGAGGGCAGGGAGCAGATTCAGGCTGACCTAGACAGGTTGGATCAATAGGCAGAGATAAATAGGATGCAATTTAATAAAGATAAATGTAAGGTACTCCACCTGGGAAGGAGGAACCCCCAGCACAGCTATAGGTTAGGGAGTGTCCTTCTCAGCAGCTCGGAGGCAGAGAGGGATCTTGGAGTCATAATTGACTCCAAGATGAACATGAGCCGGCAGAGTAACGAGGCCATCAACAAGGCCAATCGCATCTTGTCGTGCATTAGCAGGTTTTCATAGATTTCATACACATTAGGGCTGGAAGGGACCTTGGAAGATCATTGAGTCCAGCCCCCTGCCCAAAGGGCAGGAAGTCAGCTGGGGTCATAGGATCCCAGCATGATAAGCATCCAGTTTCATCTTGAAGGTGTTCAATGAAGGCGCTTGAACCACCTCCAGTGGCAGGCTGTTCCAGACCTTGGGGGCTCGGACAGTAAAGAAATTCTTCCTTATGTCCAGCCTGAAACGATCTTGAAGTAGTTTGTGACCATTAGACCTCGTCATCCCTTGGGGCGCTCTGGTGAACAAACGTTCCCCCAGATACTGGTGGTCACCCCTGATAAACTTGTAGGTGGCCATCAGATCACCCCTGAGCCTGCGCTTTTCCAGGCTAAAGAGCCCCAAGGCTCTCAGCCTGTCATTGTAGGGTCTGCTTCCCTGACCTCTGATCATGAGCGTGGCTCTTCTCTGGACACTCTCAAGCTTCTCCACATCCTTTTTGAATTGTGGAGCCCAAAACTGGACGCACTACTCCAGCTGCGGCCTCACTAAGGCCGAGTACAAGGGGAGAATGACATCCCGGGATTTGCTTGAGAAGCATCTATGGATGCAAGCCAGTGTTTTGGTCGCTTTACTAGCCGCAGCATCGCACTGCAGGCTCCGTGTTCATCTTGTGGTCAGTGATGACCCCAAGTCTCTTTCTTCCATAGTGCTAGCCAAAATAGCGCTGCCAAGCCTATAAGGATGCTGCGGGGTTTTTTCCCCAAGGTGGAGAACCTTGCATTTATTGGCGTTGAACACCATCAGATTCTTGTCTGCCCACTTGCTGAGCCTGTCCAGGTCAGCCTGGATCTCCTGCCTGTCTTCTGGTGTGGATGCTTTGCTCCAAAGTTTGGTGTCATCGGCGAACTTGGCCAGTCCGCTTCTGACTCCAGTGTCCACATCATTAATGAAGATGTTGAACAGTATGGGTCCAAGGACAGAACTTTGGGGGACCCCACTGGTCACAGGACACCACGATGAGTGACTTCCATCAATTACTACCCTCTGGGTCCGATCTCGAAGCCAATTTTCCAGCCAGTGGATCGTAGAGGCATGACTAATAGAACAAAGGAGGTAATATTCCCCCTCTATGCGGCACTGGTCAGGCCGCAGTTAGAGTACTGTGTCCAGTTTTGGGCACCGCGCTTCAAGAGGGACGCGGGGAATCTTGAGAGGGTCCAGAGGAGGGTCACTCGCATGATTAGTGGCCTTCGTGATAGACCCTATGGGGTAAGGTTGAGAGAGCTGAATCTCTTCAGCCTTCACAAGAGACGGCTAAGGAGAGATCTTGTGGCCGCCTATAAATTTATTAGGGGAGGTCAACGGGGAATAGGGGAAGCGCTGTTTACTAAGGCGCCCCAGAGAGTGACTAGGAATAATGGCTGTAAACTAGTTGAGAGTGGATTTAGGTTAGATATTAGGAAGAAATTTTTCACAATAAGGGTGGCCAGGATCTGGAATGGGCTTCCAAGAGAGGTGGTGCTATCACCGAGCTTGGAGGCCTTCAGGAGGAGGCTAGATAGTCACCTGGCTGGGGTCATCTGACCTCGGTCCTCTTTCCTGTCAGGGGCAGGGGGTCAGACATGATGATCCATTGTGGTCCCTTCTGACTCTACAATCTATGAATCTATTAGTTCTGGCTGACTCATCCTCACAGCAGATGTAAGGGTAGTTTAGATCACTCATAACAACCATATCTCTCGACCGTACAGCCTCTGAGAGCTGCCTGGAGAATTCCAGGTCTAGCTCATCCTCCTGGTGTGGCTGTCTATAGTAGACCCCCACTACCAAGTCCCTTTCCCCTCACCCCCCTTGTATCCTAACCCACAGTACCTCAGTTTGGCCCTCCTCTGATCCCATCTTAATTATAGAAGATGTATATTGCTCCTTAACACAGAGAGCTACACCTCCTCCTTTTTTCCCCACTCTATCCCATCTGTGGAACCTATAGCCTTCAATGCCTGCCGCCCAGTTGTGAGTAGGGTCCCATCAGGTTTCAGTTAACCCAACCAGATCGAAGTTGTTGTTTGCAAGCAAGAGTGCAAGTTCCTCCTGCTTGTTCGCCATGCTCCTAGCATTAGTATAGAGACATTTAAGACCCCTCCCCTCCCCCCCCAGTGGGTGCCCTTGGTATTCCCTTGTCCTGATGTCTGTCAGGTCCCTTATAACTTACCTGGGCTGATCCATTGCATGGTGCATGATTCTCTGAATGTAGGTTCTTGTCCACTGCATCCCTGTCCTCCGATGAACCTAGTTTAAAGATAGGTTGTGATGAGCCTGCACAGATGGTCTTTGCAGCCCTTCAGGCTTTGGGGATAATTGAGATAATTTCCTCAATGGGTGGGTAGACATGGAGAGGCCGGGTGACACACTAGCTAGCAGAGACAACAGTAGCAGGATGCAGCGGGGACAAATCAGCCTGTGCGGGGCCCAGACATGGCGCAGGGGAGGTGGGGTGAGACTGAGTGAGTGAGTGAGTAAGACTTTGTCACTTAAAATAATTGACTGAATCCTTTCACTTACCTTTCCTACCTACCACATTAAGCCAGTATTACTTCTGTAGCAACAAAGCTAAGTATGGTTACAGCCTCATATTTATTTCTGTACTTGCAGAATCTCTTAGTGTATGAGTCTCCCTCTACTGTTCCTCTCATTCCATGCTTGTGTAAGAGAAGTTGGTTTTGAGTACAGGGAGAAATTAAAGGGCTCTCCTAGACACTGTTGCTAAGTATAAAGACTAAAGTCAGTGAGAGTACTTGCACAAGTGATTGCAAGACTGACTTCTTGCAGGTTTATTGGAAGACAGAAAAATATTACTTTATTAAGATCACAGATCAAATCTTGCTGTCCTGACTCCCAGTCTAATAGGACTCATTCATAGATTCATAAATTGTAAGGCTGGAAGGGACCCTGGAAGATCATTGGGTCCAGCCCCCTGCACCAAACAGGAAAGACAGGTGGAGTCAGGTGACCCCAGCAAGGTGACTGTTCAGTCTCCTCTAAAAGATTTCCAGGATAGGCAATTGCACCACCTCTGAAGGGAGCTTATTCCACAGTCCGGACACCCTAGTTGTGACGTAATTTTTCTGAATGTCAAGCCTGAAACGGTCCTTCAGGAGTTTGTGACCATTACTCCTAGTTTTCCCCTCGGCTGCCCTGGTGAACGGTTGTTCACCAAGCCCTTGATGTATGCCTCTGATGTAGTGGTAAGCTGCTACCAAGTCCCCTCTCAGCCTTCTTTTTTTCAAGCTGAAGAGTCCCAGATCCCTCAGTCTTTCCTCGTATGGCTTGCGATGCAAGTCTCTGATCATACGGTGGCTTTTCTCTGGACTCTTTCAAGCTTTACCACATCCTTGTTAAAGTGCAGCACCCAGAACTGGACACAGTACTCCATCTGCGGTCTCACATTTTCCCAGTTCAAGTTAACTCACAGTCCCCCAGCATCAGAGGATTCTTTGCAGTCCTGAACTGTTCTGTCTGCTTCAGCAGAGCAGTGTCTGCCCTGCCTCTCTGCTCCCTAGTCAGAGCACTAGTACTCCTCTGGCTGGCTGAGGAGAGGGTGGGATGGAAAAACCCACTTTTCTGGTTCACTGGATCCTCAGCCAGGTGCAACCTGGTGCAGGGACGGGGCAGGGTGAGGAGAGTGTGGGGGTGGGGACTTGGCTTCAACCCCAGCCATACTCCCCTCCTTAGTCTCCAGCCAGCAAAGGGGGGGACGGGACTCTAGCCACACTCCTGGCTCTCAGCCCTGGCAGGGAGGAGCCAAGCCGTAGTGAAGTCTTTTCCTTCCCACACCCCCCACCCAGACCAGGGACTGAGGCAGGGATGGCTGGGGGACTCCTGGCTCCAAGCTCTGGGGGGGCAGAGCCAAGTCTCATTGCTGGCTTTCCCTGCCCCCCACAGCTGGGCCAGAGACAGGTGGCTGGGGGATTCCAGCCTGTTCTTGGCTCTGGGGGGCAGAGCCAAGGCCCAGTGTGGACTTCTCCACCTCCTGACTCAGTTGGATCAGAGCATGAACTACGCATGCCCCCAGAGGCTGGGGGGTCATGGCAGCTGCCTGCAAGTGGCAGCAGGGGCATGGTGGCGGGGAGCGTGGAGCTCCCTCAGGGGGCTGCGGCAGTGCCACTGGCAAGGGGTGGGGGTGGCGAGCGGTGACCACCCACAGGCACCGCTTGCAGCATTGGCAGCACTTCTTTCAGGGGGTACACCACCAATTTCAGGGGGTGCACGTGTACCCGCGTGCACCCCCTACGCATCACCAATGGACCAGAGACTGAGTGGGGCTGTGGCTGTGGGACGCCAGCCCTGCCCCTGACTCTAGGCTCTGGGGGGTGGAGCCAAGCCCCAGTGTGGGCTTCCCCTGCTTCCCCCCCCTTCAGCCAGCCCAGAGATAGACTGGGGGGGGAAGGGGGTGGCTGCAGGACTCCAGCCCTGCTCCTGGCTCTGGGTGAGAGGAGGAAAGTTCCCAGTTTGGGCTTTTTATCCTCCCACTGTGCTGGGCTGCTCCCATCTGGGGGTCCTGTGCCAGGCCAGAGGGGTGGGCTTTTCTCCCCACCCCTTCCTCAGCTGGCCCAGAAGATAAGGTGGGGGTGTAGCTGGGAGAATCGCCTGGTTTCCAGCCATCTGTAGTGGCCAGCATGTTGGGAGGCATGCTTTCATGCCCCTCCAGCTACTGGTATGAACTGCTGCAGGGGTCTGACTGCCTTTTGTGTTTGCAGAGTAGAAGTCCATTCACTCGCTTATTGGTTCAATCTACGCAGTTTAGAGAGACCCACAAAGATTGAATTGATTCAGCCTTGGGCTTTTTGGTTGTCTATACATAGCCATTCTATGAGAGAAACAAGCAGAATCTATCCCCACACTTTCAATTTATTTTCCTCGTTTTTTAAAGCAAAATATATAATTTTCTAAGTTGCTAACTCTGGGAGAGGATATTGCTAGGCATGTCAAGCAGGATTGTGGTAAGCTCCTAGAAAACATATTTTATCCTATAAAAATAAGTGCACACAGATATAGGAGCTATATCTCTAATTGATGTAATTTGGCATTACTACTTTGATGCGGTGCCTGTTGAGTTATACTAATGACATGGACTGCACTTTCACCTCAAATTTGACTAATCTGAGCCAGTTCACAAGGTGAAAGAGAGTGGATGTTAGCTAAGGATTTTAACCTGAATAAATACATAACTACATATACCTACATACATATATGGATTTAGGGAAGGCTAATCTTGACTACATGCTGCATAGGGAAGTTGGAGAGTAAGAGCCATCCACCATGTAGACAAATTTAGTTGTGATTAGGTGAGCTATAAAAATCCAGCTTCCTTATAGTCAGTGCAGCATACTTATCAAATCTGGCCTTAGCTCAGTTACTATCCATGGAGGATTTGCATCTTGTCTGAGCGGAGTGGGAATTTGACAGAAATGCCTGATTAAAATAAATGGAGCATTCCTATCAAATCCAGGCCACTAATGAATCCATGGGTAAGCCCCATTAATTTCAATACAGTTCTAATTCTGTTAAAATGTTATGAGAGGTGGCTGCATATATACATTTACTACTTTTCTGAATGTTACGTTTCTAGATGATTTTAACTTAATCTTTTTTAGATGTTTTAAAGTTTCAATCTAACCAAAATTTCTCCATTTTTGGTGTGTAGAAATGGGCAAAAATGATCTGAAAGAAGAAGCTCAAATGTAGCTTAAGTTAATGTTTTTGGGTTGTTTTCCAAGAAATTTACTCTGGGACCAAATCAGTTTGTGCCAAGTTGAATCTCAGAAGGGAATCTGTTCTTTCTGTTATCATGCCCCTAAAACAGAATTTTACGAAGGAAACAATCACAGTGTCTTAGTAATAGGATGATAAATGGAAGGTTACAGTCAAGGATGTAAATTATTTTTGACATATAATTTCTTGCTATTTCCTCCACAGAGGCTAAATTAACAGGTGAATCTAAGGGTCCTATCAACAAATAAATTACACCAATTTAAACTTGCATCCCTTTATTTACATGTAAACATCACTTAAGAATTTGGTCCACTGAGTTTGGGAAAGTATAACTCTCAGGATACTCAGGTACAGCTAAGGGAGCGAGAGCCCCCTAAAACTGGCCTCCTAGCCTTCTTTCAGCTCTTCAGTAATGCACTTGAACCCTGCTGCAGGCTTCTGAGGAGCAGAATGCAAGTGGGTGTTTACCTACTCTGGTTAAGAAGTGAAGCATTTCTAATCTCAACTGTGAGAACATTCTTGCCGTCTCTTCAGGAGTTACGGGCTTGAGAAATTGGGTCCTAAGCATTGCCTGAGATACTAACTGTATTTATTGATCTTCATGTTATTGATGGCACGCTAGCCTCCTCAGCAAAGATTACCAAATATGTTCCCCATCAGGTGCATCTACACGAGACTTTACTGCTCAGTACTGTAGTTTACTGCAGAGTAAGCGTGCATGTCTACACGTGCACATGTTTACTGTCCAGTAAAAATTGCTACTCGCAAGTAAATTTGCTACTTGCAAATGCAAGTAACAATTTTTTTCATGAGTAGATACTGTGCAGTAACATGCATATAGCTGCCAATCAGGAGCAGATTTGCTTCCTATCAGCCCCAGCCTCAGGCCCTTAAAAGCCTGCAGGTGCTCAGAGCCCTGCAGTACAACCAAGCAGCCTGAGGCCACTCTAGGCCCCTGTGTCCCCTGCTCAAGCCACAGGCCAGCTACACCAGTGTGCCTGCACCCTGGCACCACTGCCTGGCACTGCAGTGCTATGCAGCTGCAAGGCCCATGCTGTCCAGGCCTGCAAGCTGCTCCAGGCTCCTGCTAGGCCTATCAGGACCCAGACTTAGCTGCAGGCAGCTCCTGGCCACTGGGGCCAGCTCCAGCTTCCTGCAGCCCATCCCCAGCAGCCTTCCCAGAACTTGCAGGTTCTGTGAGGCATTGCCTCACCATGTGGCTGCCAGTCCTGTGCTGTGGCCCTGCACTGGGCATTGCAGGCAGCTGCCCAGGCCCAGCAGCACAGGGACAGCTGTGCAGAGACCCAGGGAGCCGGTGCGGGAACCCTGATGACTTCATTGCCCATGCCACACCCCACCATCCAGGGCCCTAACTGGTCACAGGAGGAGACTGGTGACCTCATGGCACTGGGAGCTGAGGTGGAGGTACATCCGCAATTTATGCAGGGCTCCAATGCCCATGTCTGTGAGGGTCTATCAGGCCAGATGCAGGAGTGCAGGCACAACTAGTCGGCATGGCAGTGCCGCATAAATGTCAAGGCCTTCTGGGGACAGTGGATTTCCATCACTGACCACAATCATGCCCTTTATGCAGCAGCTGACAGACATCCTTGCACCCTAGGACCTAGGCTGCAGCCATGCTGTGTACTGCAGCCCAGGCAACCTGCCTGAGCCCCTGCCCTAGCCTGGCACCTGTGGTGATGTGTCACCAGTGGAGGGCCCCTCAGGGTGCCAGTAGCCCATCCCACCAAGCTCCCCATCTGCAGCCTCCACCAGCAGCCCTGGGAGCCTGGGCCAGTGCCTGCCATAACAGTTCTGCAGCCTTGGCGCCAGCCACAAGGCATGGCTGGCCACGTCCATTGCCAGCTGCCAGCAGTGCCAGCTCCTCCCCTGGCTAGGCACCTCTACAACACAGCCTTTCATCCAGTGAGTCCACCTGGAGCCGCATGACGTCACCACCAGCTGGAAATGACCGGAGTTGCTGGCCATACCAGCCCTGGCCATGTGGTAAGCCCTGGACTGGGGGGAGGGCTCTCCTTGCCTCGGCCCCAGCCCTTCCCCTGCCCTAGCCCCTTTCCTTGCCCCCCTGCTTCCCTCCTAGGCTGGCTGCACTTCCCCGGCCCCCTTATTTCCCCCCAGCACCCACAGCATGCAGGGAGGTGGGAGACAGGCTGCTCAACAAATTTTTGCACTGTGCATCTGCAGCTAGGTAGGCATGGGTCTTTCACATGCTGAGGAATATGTCAATGCTGGTTGCGATGTCTTCCTCAGTTGTGGGGGGCAGGCATGTGTAGTGCAGCCACAGGTATCCCTCCAGGCATGGCAGAGGTTGCAGGGCAGCCCAGGCTTCCCCCCACACCATCAAAGCTCAGGGTCCCATGCCAGCTGTGCCCAGGCCATGGTGATCAGCAGCAGCAGGGTATAGTGGGTCGGGAACCCCTCAGTCTGCACAAACAGCTCTTTGTGCAGTGCTGGGGACACACACAGCAGGGACATGCTTGGGGTGCAGCGCTGCTGTGGGGGGAGGCCTGGCCCTGGGGCATCTCCCCAGAGAGACCCCCTGCAGGGAGGGTGAGGGCACGAGCAGCTCCTTTTTCCAGTCACCTTTGAACTCTGCACCCTCCCCCAAGCCTGGGTGCTGTGGGATTGGTGGCAGCACAGGAGACTGGTAGGCCTGCAGGAGGAGACGTGGGGTCAGCAGGGTCTGGAGCCATGGCAGCAGATGCAGCCAGGAGCCTGGCTGGTCCTGGCCTGGGAATAGGGCAGGGGAGGCAGGCTGCTTGTGGCCAGCACCCATGGCCCACTGGCCACAGAGGAGCAAGCGGGATGGGGGGCTGAGCCGGCAGCCTCCTGCTGCAGGCCTATCCAGCTGACCTATCATAGTCCGTGGGCATCCGTGCCGGATAGCATATGTGCCCCGGTACAGAGCATCTTATTTCAGAAATGTTGCAAACTCTCAAAAACAGCTTCTTTCTCATGCCTCTGCAGGCCCTGCAGCTGCACGCAGGGGCGAGGCCACCGTTGGCAGCCAGGATGCAGCCTCAGAGTCACCGCTGCCCATAGCCAGGGCCCTGCAAGTGCACTGGCTTTGCCAGAGGAGGACCCAGGACATGATGCTCCTCCTGGACTGGCTGGTGATGACGTCAGATGACTCTCTGGTGGAGGACATTGCCTGGCAGAACAGGTGGTGGGCGAAGGACGTGGCCTGCAAGGATGTGCGGGACCAGGCAGACTGGAAATTCAGGGCGCAGCTCCTGGCCCTGGAGTGTGAGCATGTGTAGGCCCTGCAGGAGCAGAGTGCAGGCATGGGCAGGGCAGTGGAGGCCATGGAGTACAAGTGTCAAGTGCTGGAAACCATCCTGGCCCTGGCGGTTGCTGCCTCTGCTGCCTGGCCCCCAACCCTAGCCCCACCTGCTTTCTGGCAGCTGCCAACTGCCCAGCAGCAGGCCCCCTCCCTGGGCCTGGGCAAAAGTCCAGCGCTCTTTCCATGGGCCAAAAGCCCCTGCCCCATCCCCTGCCCTGGATCCCCTGCAACCCATCCCCCCGCCCTGGGCCCAGGCCTGTTGCTCACCCTGGCTCCATGTGGGCACAGAGTTGCCTGCAGTGGGACAAGGACCACATACCAGCCCTGTTAGCCTTGGACACTAGTTGCTGGAGGGGAAGATGCCCATGCCAGGGGACTACCGGCCACCGTTGCCCCTGGCGAGCCCCACACTCACCTGTCTCACCACAGCGTATGCACACATAAGGCAATGGCCAGAGGCCAGTGTGATGGCTGTCTGTCCCTGGGCTCTGTCCCCTAGGCTCCCCCAACCCGTGGCCACCCATGCCAGGAGGGCATGCACACAACCACATCACTTCACTTGTAAATAGTTGCGTGAGGAAAAGGGTGTTTTGTTGGTGGTGGAGGGGCTCCATTGTTACAGAGGGAGGGAGGGGGAGAGGTCTGCTTGTTGTGAGGGAATAAAGTATCTTTCTGAGAACTGTCTTCAGTGAGCACGGTGCTGGGGGTGTGTGGTGGGGTAGGGGATACGTGGGCGTCTGTCCAGGTAGGCTACAGCGGGGAGTGTGTGAGGAGGTGGTCGGGCAGTGCCTCTTGCACCCTTTCTGGTGGGTGTGCCACTCACCTGGGTCCTCAGCAGTGGGGACCCACTGGGGCCAGCAGGGCCAGCACCATGGCCAGCAGGAGCCTGGGACACTGGATGTTGCTGCCAGGGGCAGGGGCTGGAGCAGCCATGGTGCACGGAGGCAGAGGCTATAGCAAGAGAGCTGCCATTTGCTGGCCCTGGCCTCTGCACACTGCTCCTGACCAGAAGAGCAGCTGACAAGGCAGCACAGAGTGGAGCTGCCTTTAAAAAATGGCTGCCAGCTGCTGGCAGGTGCTCTGGAGCCTTGAGCTCCCCTTGGTGGTGGCAGGGGACCATTGCAGGAGCAGCAAATTTTCTTCCACCTCCCTGCATGTGTAGTCAAGTGCCCAGGAGCATTTACTCATGAACAGGGATCCTGGTTGTCTCATAAAAAATCAAAAATTCTCTGACAAAAAATTGTAGATTCTCTGATTAAAACCCCCCAAATCCGTTATTACAATTAAAAACCCCCTCCAGCCCCCCCTAGCCCTGCTGGTGCCCCTCACTTACCCCCCCAAAGCCATCCCAACCCTGCTGGTGCCCCTCATTGCCCCCAAAACAGCTCCTCGCCCTACTTGTGCCTCTTCCCCCACCCACAGCCCCTGCCCACCAGCCCTGCTGGAGGGGGCCCCCAGCTCCCAGGGCTATGGGGCCAGGGCCCCAAGTCTGCAGCTCCCTGCCCCCAACAGCAGGCAGCTGCAGCAGAAGCAGCATGGAGCTGGCTCCCTCACTGCTGCTGCCTGCTCAGGTGGGAGTGGGGCTGGCTCCCTCCAGCCCTGCTGGTGCCCCCAGCCATGACCCATAACCCCCCAGCCCTGCCAGAGGGGTCCCCCGCAGCCTGCAAGCCCCATTTACCTCAGGCTCCAGGAGTGAAGAGTGAAGCTGAGCTGAGCAGAGCTGTGGCTTTCTTAGAGCCTCAGGCCCCGCCCTTCTCCCTCTCACTTCCCCTCTGGGCAGGGCTTGGGGTTTCCCGCCCTGTTGGCAAACAGCTCTTGCAGGCTGGAGCTCAACCAGCTTGAAGAGCTGTTTGTAAAAGTAGGAAATCCCCAGGTTTCTCTGCTAAAAGGAGAAATCTGCATTTTCTCTGATAAAAATGGGAAATCTGTGGTTTTCTCTGTTTTTCTGTGGGAAATGGAAAACCAGGATCCCTGCTAATGAGTAGTTTACTTGCAAGTAAACTGATCCCAGATCAAATGCATGTGTAGATGCACACATCAAGAATAACGATGCATAGTTCTTTGTGAACTTAAGGTATGAAGAGGTGATTCTTCTGGAATGAGTGCCCAAGGTATATTATTTCAAGGTGCTCCCAGTTTCAGGTTAAGGGGTACATTTAAGATTTTTTGAGATGGTAAATATAAATTTTGAGATGGTAAATTTAAAATTCCAGAGCTGATAGCAGTAAGAATTTATTTAAATAGTTACATTTATCATTGACTATCTGAGAGTATTTTCAACAATAGATGAAACTTACACAAAGGTAGAACATTAAGGGGACTATCTTCCTTGGTTACTTACCATTTCTAGTATCTTTTTGTTGACTCTGTGAAATATTAAAATTAAATCTGTGTAGTATTAAAATTAAATAAATAATATAAACACAGAAAGTTTTGGTGATAATAGCTATGAGAAGCATCAGTATTTTTTCAGCGCATTTTTCTAGTATATTTTAGGGGGGAAGAGGATTTTTTTCCCCTACATAATGTCTCACTTGGATGTCTGTTACATATGAGTCTTTTTTGCTGAAAAGAAATTACACAAACTATAAACAGACAACTAAGCTGCTTTTGAAATGAGTGGGTTTTCTCAGTTTTAACTATTATTAGCCATTAGATGATAAGTAGCTAGATTAGAAAGAGGTTTCTTGAAATGTTGCATAGTATGCAGTGCATGCTTCCATTATGCTTCCTGGCATTATAGGATAATATGCCTTATTCGGAAATATAACAATCAGCTCTGTTAAATCATGTTCAATCAGCTTATATAATAACACCTATATTTTGTTATTCATTTCAGATTTCAGAGACCTATGCCTTCCTACCGAGAGAAGCGGTGACACGATTTCTAATGAGCTGCTCAGAGTGCCAGAAAAGAATGCATTTAAACCCAGATGGAGTGGATCATAAAGGTAGTTGTAGTGTTAAATAGTGGGATGAAAAGTAATTTTATTCCTAATACCCATTTATATTTTCCTAGTGTAAGTGAAGGTTCATAAAAATTTGGTAGACTGGAACAGTTCAACAAATCAGATCTTCTTATTTACTTAAGTTAGAAGGTAGTGAATCTTTAGTATTTCCTTAAAGGATGGAGTGTAGTGCTATACTTATCCCTAAAAGAAAGATGATTTTGGATAAAATAATTTATTTTCCTATGGAAATGCCTGTATGTCCATATAACAATAAATGATGGATAGGGCACATCTGCTGTAGTCATTTAGGATAGCAGAGTTTATAATTTTTCATGCTTATGCTTGATTTACTTTCTTTACATGGAAATGGCTATCTGTATATTGTAAAAGCAATTGAAAATGCCAAAGTTGGAGCCAACCGAGAAACAGTTTGGCATTTGGCAGCAGATTATACTGAGGTAGCTTCCACAATTAACATATCATGCATAATAAATATTTTTATTACAGATAATGGAAAACCTCCGACTTTGGTGACTAGTATGATTGATTACAACATGCCAATTACTATGGCCTACATGAAGCACATGAAATTGCAGCTACTGAACTCACAACAAGATGAGGTAAAAATCAAATATTCAAAATCTATTCATAGTTCATTGCAGATTGTATTGTTCCATGGTGTGATTCCACAAAATTTAATGGATTAAACCAAGGAGGAATGTGACCCTCTGTTAACAGTTTTGAATACTCTCAATAAAGCAAGATATTTCTTTAAAATGCTGTATGATATGATATAATAAATATCCTGTTCAAAACTTGTAGATCTCCTCATACCCTCTGGCTTTGGAACAGCATACTATTCCACACTGTTCTAATAGAGATCTTGTTTCAAACGTTGGGCATTGTACATCAACTGCTAGGGTCAATTTGGGATGGAAAGAATAAGGCGGCAACATGTGCCACCATGGATGAGTGCTGTGCTTAGCATGAAAGGGCTCTTTCTTTAGCTCCTGAAGTGAATGCCATTCAAATGCGAGGTTACTAGCCATGATGCAGAACAGCAAAGGAATGTGTGTAGGAGCAGTAACAAAGTGATTGGGATCTTCAGGACAGAGGCCCTGATTGGACAGTTTATGGGGAAATAGAACCTCCAACCCTAATACAGCAAAGTACTAAACATGGACTTAAAATTAACTCCATGATTAAATTGATCCTCATCCGGTAAGAAATTCAAGTATGCACCTTGTACCCGCCGGGCATTGTACATCTTAACTTGTGCTTCCTTGATCCGAGTGCTTGCTGGTACTTGCCTTGCCATTGCAGAAGGCCTTCCGGGAGGTCTTCCCACGTGCTGCAATCTGCCCCTTCTCGCCTGCCACGACTTGAATCTTTCAGTGGGTGGGGCTTTGTGCGGCGCGGTTGCCCTCGTTGGTCACCTGCTTCTTAGATGTCTTTTGCGAGGCTCCTCCTCCCCTGCACCTCGCCCTTTACCCAGCCCGGCGGATCTTGGCTGTTTCCGTGGTTGACCGAATATCCCCTACATACTTAAACAATGAGCTCACCTCTCGCTCTAACTTCCTGCCTCCACCGCCTCAGCCCCTTCTAATGCGGGGAAACACAAAACTCCCTCCGGAACTCAAACGAAAAGCTCAACGAGCCTCAAGAGAGGCATAACCCTGCCCCTATTGGACTTCCTTATGGAGCTGACAGCCTCTCTATCCCTCCGCTTGTTGACAGGGCCACCTGCCCGTGGCTCGGTTCTGTGGCCCCGCTCTGCCTATCCCAGCCTCATGCCACTCCTTCTCCGGTATTCTACCGGCATGACCCTCTGTCTGGGTCCCCTGGGAGCAGTCTCTCTCTCTCTCCGGGTCTTCCCCGAACTGCAGCTCTCTTTCCGGGTCTTCTCCGGCCCATTGACCTCTCCACGCCGCTGGGGCTCTTACCATTTCCTTTCCTGGCTCGCCTGCAGCTGTCGTGTTGGCCTCAGGCGCTGTCTCGCCCCCAGGTTCCTTTAGTTCCCTGTGGTGAGCGCGGGCAGTCACCTCTGGCGTTCCACGCCTCCAGCTGACTCCACCGGCCAGGCTCCCTCCCGGCAGCCACGTGCGCGCCCCGCTCCTTTTCGCTGCCGGCCCTTTTATTTCCGCCAGCTGGAGATTGGGAATGACATCATCTGCCAGCCGCAGGTAACTTAAGGCGTGATCCACGCCCCACGCTGGCTTCTCCTGCTGTCCCTGCTCCTCCTCCCATCCTGCGGTGAGCAAGTTACCCTTTTTTGTTTTCCTTCTCTCCGTTCCATCCCTGGCTTCTGGCCCTGGGGCTCCCCCCTTGGACTCGGGAGTCTCCCCGGTCTTTCTCCCCCTGTGACACACCTATACATTTGCATTTGAATTTCTGTCAGAACTAATTCAATACATAGAAAAGGAGACTCAGGCTGAGAACTGGACTTCATCTAAGGAAACTGGAAATAATCTGCTTTTTTAATTATTTCTTTTCTGTGATTCATGCAGATCTTTTTCAAATTTTGACAAGTGCTTCATGAATTGGAGGGGAGCTGGCAAATTATTTGTAATAAACTTATTTTGTGAGAAAAGTGTTCATTTATCATGCAAGCTGCCAAATAGTTAGGAGCCCGGCTGTGTGCCAACCAAAAGCAGTCCTGCATGCTGTGCCCTTCTGCCTGCCTGGAAGAAATAATCTGAATTTGATTATTTTTTTTCCTTTAAAAGAAAAACCTTTAAAAACAACCTAAACAGCTGGTTTATGGCAAAGACCCTGATTGACTCTTGAGTTCTGTAAAGCCAGCCAGATTATTTTTCATAATAAGTAGATATGGACTATTGATGGAGATATATGAATTATTCAAAACCCCACAAACACAGGGAATTGTCAATACTTTTCTAAAAATATCAGGGATCTCTTCTTTTGTAGAAGACATGTCTATCTCTTTTACACTTCTCCAGGAGCACTTGATGCAACTTCAGCTTGGTCTTCTGTTCCCAAAACTAGGCCTTCCTTATGTCGGCTACCCCAAGTTGAGAAGCTGACTGTTGGCAAGCAGTGGGCTGGAGGCTTTATCTTTACAGTGAAGTTTAATGCTACATTATTTTCCTTGTTCCCACAATTCTTTCTTCCTGCTACATGGGGCAAAACACTAATGTTGGAGCACAGCCATCTAGTATAGTACATCCTTCTTCTATCATAGCTTAAGCATTTTAGTATTGTCCTTTCTGGCCTGATGACATGAATCAGGCCCCTTTCAGTGTACCACTTTTTCACTGAAATCAGGCAGCTGATGTGACGGTGGTAGTAGGAAGTAACAACTCCTGCCCTCCCCACACCTATAACTGAGAGCATTCCCACTTGAACTTGGCACACCCAATCTTGCATTGTGACCTTTGGCTCATTGCAGTGAAGCATAGTGTTGCAATTTTTAATGCATTTCCATTTCATGATGTGCACTTGCCAATAAGCACCATTGTTGCAAGTGAAGATCTCATGCTTTTTTAAATTTGTATCTCTAGATATGTACTGTCATTGCATTGATATTAGTCTGGCATTAAGAGCAAAATGGCAGTAGGGAGATAGCAGTGCGAAGTAGGGGTGTTTCTGATATGTGTTTTCAAATTACTTCATACAGTTTTAAAAAAATCCACCCTCTGATTTTACAGTAAGGCTCTGTTTCCAAAGTTTCACAAAGCATCTTTGTATTACAGTGGAGGGGAGGATCTGAGGTGAGAAGTAACATAGTTACCACTGCTAGCATGCCTAGTAATTGAGAATATCTTGTTAGTAGTAATCAGTCACCTTGACCACTTCAGCCTAAGTCATACTGTTAAGCTGAAACCTTTGGAAGGGGTGGTGCAGAACTGCTATGGCCCAATAGAAAGACCCAGCTGCACAGGGAAATTTATTTCAATGCTGCAGCTAGCACAAGGGGACCATTAACCACCAGCTTCAGCCACTAGCACCTGCATGCACACAGATAGGGGTGTAATAGAGTGCACAATATTTATAGAGACAGTGGAAGATTTGCTCTTTAGGGGGCCAGGAACAAGTGGAGGCATAACCACAAATACCCCTATGCCTAGTTATTCCCCAACTAGTCTGTTCTGTATGGGCAGCCAAGGCTTCTGTAGTTTGCACTGGGAGACAAAACAGGTGTCAGCAACCCCAGAAATAGTGAGGTACAAGCTGACTCCAGATTGTAGCCCACCATGCCTGGAGAAGATGGAAGCTTTCCAATGGGTAGAGGTGGTATGTACACTGGTGCAGCCTTTGAAAGAGAGCAGAATGCATTTTCCCTGTGCAAAGGTGGCTCTACTGGCTGGTGCTTTGGTAGGGGGGAGGGGAGAGCGGAGTGAAGGGGGAAGAGAGAGAGAAAGAGGCAAGTTCATGGGAAGTCTGGTGCTCTTGTGGACTCTAGCCTCCGGCATTTCTTACACTTTATCTAAGCTCTATGAGGACATTGTTCATCATGTTATATCTGACTGTTTCCTATGTTAGATTGTATAACCCAAGTACCAGTTGGAGAAGCTTTGCCTTTTTCAACTTTTATGTTGTATAGAGTATTGCTTGGGGTAGGGTGTTTTATCATAAGCTGTTGTGCACAGGTACAAGAGGAGATTCTTGGCACTTTGATTCCACTCTTAAAACATTGGTATTAATGGTAGTTTAGCCCCTTCTATGCCTAGTTCAGGGATTCTTGACACTGACTTTAGGGAAACATCCCCTCAACTCAAGAAACATAAGCGCAGACTGGAAAATCATTGAGATACAAAAGAGTGGAGCTTGCTCAGGGGCCAGCTGTTCACAGAGAAAAGAGACTAAACTATATTCATTTCCATCCAGATAGGTATTCTATAAACATATTGATATCAAATTCTGGCATTAGCTATATATTTCTAGATCACTTCCAGTTAATGAGTACAAAAATAAAGTACTGTAACTGGCAGGCAATTGACTATTTTAGAAAGACCTAATAAGTATAATTCATATTCCAAATAAAGAACTTATTTTTTTCTTTGGTGAATACCAATCATGAACTCAGTTATTCTTAAAGTCTCCTGTCTTTTGTCAGGAAAGCCCTCGGCAAACTTCTGTTCTACTCAGAAAAGTGACTATGAAAAATATCATTCTGACTTTCTGTTTCTCAGCAACTTCCAGATCAAAACTTGTGACCATATTAAACTTTAAGCAGGTGCTTGAACTCATTGACTAAGTACAGACAGTCAAAAAGCCTGAGGCTGAATTGATTAAATCTTTGCAGGTTAGCCTAAACTGCAGAAATTAAACTGAGAAACAACTGGACAGACGTTCACTTTTGATTCAGGAAATGTAGCCACATACCTGCAGTGGCTCAGACCAGAAGCCAGGAGGGGTGGAGAGGGTGCTAGAGCATGGGTGTCTGGCATGTAGCCAGCATGGGCTGTGCATTCACTTCTTCTTCCTGCTGCCCTTGAGGTCTCTGGGATTTGTAGTCCAGAATTACAACAGCAGGACTCTACAGGGTTGCTCATCACCTCCTCTTCATGCTTCCAGGTGCCTCTGGGATTTGTAATCCACAGTTGCAGCCAGCACTATGTTTTTAGCCGTGCAGGGAAGCTCTGTACTCTGAGGAAGGGAAGTTTAACCCACCTCCCTGACCCCAGCCAAGGTTTGCCTGGGGGAGGGCAGTCCCTGCCTCCCCCCTTCCCCCAACAGACCTTTCTAGACACCCCAGCCCAGCCCAGGGCTGCCAAGCATGCTGGGATGCTGGAGGACTGTGATTTAATTTGGACCAGGAAGGGGTGTGGAACAGAAGTTTCATAAACTGGTTTGATCCAAATCAGTTAAGTCTGATACTACATTTGACCAGTTTTACCTTAAACCAGTTTCAGACGTTTTGAAACTGGGTTATGTGCACTTGTCGCGGCACACCTCGCTGCCCCGCTCCTAGAGAGGGGAAAGCTGCTGGGGAAAAGCCCTAGCAGCCATAATGAGTACAGCTGCGGGTTGCCAGGGCGACTAATAAGAATCAGCTGCCTGTAGGGGGCAGGGCCTGGCTCCTATAAAGCTAAGGGTCAAGGCCAGGCTGGCAGTTGCCTGCCAGCAGCCAGGGAGGCAGGAGCTCCAGGAGTGAGGCTGCGGAGAGGAGCCTAGCAGCAAGTACCGCTGATATGGAGCAATGTTGTCGGAGCCATAGGGCTTTGAGTTTAGTTATAGCCAGGCGGTGTGAGTTTGCGTTTGTGTATTTTACACCGGAGGTTTGGGTGAGGCTGTAGGGGTTGGAGGAGGCCTCATCGGGGACTCACAAGGGAGTGTGAGGCCCTGGTGCCAGTGAGGGCGTGCTAGGCCCTGAGAGTTACAGGGCAGAGTCGTGAGGTCAGTTAGCTCAGAGAGGAGCGGCTGAGCCTCATAGGGACCCCAGAGAGTGTGGGGTGCCCTAGCGCCAAGAGGGTGCCGTGTCCTCATAGGGACCCCATAGGGGCGGGGTGCCCTAGTGCCAGTGAAAGCGCAGCTTGCGCGCCAGTGGAGGCGCAATTGAGTGCAACCAGTGGGTTGCGGGCGGGGAACTGAGACCCCGGGTTGTGTGTGGGGTGCATAGACCCCAGCCCCAGAGAGGGGCATTTTGAGAAGGCCCAGTGTGGGCACAACAGGTCCCAGAGAGGGGGACCATTTTATTAGGGAGCCCAGCGTGGGCACAGTGAGCCCCAAAGAGGGGGCGGCGCTACTAGGAAGCCCAAGGCGGGCACAAGGAGCCTGAGAGGGGCAATATGTGAGGAGCCTGAGAGGGGCAATATGCGAGAGGCCCAACGGGGCAATATGCGAGAGGCCCAAGAGGGGCCAGATTGAGAAGCCCAGGACGGGCGTAGTGAGCCCGGTAATTGGCTAGCGCTGCAGGGAAAAACCCTGGACAGGGGCAGGGTGCTGCGGTGGACCCAGACAGAAAGGGTTAGCAGCACAGCGCCCCAAGAGAAGGACAGGGTGTTGCGGTGGTCCCCAAGGAAAGGGGATAGCAGCACAGTGTCCTGCAAGAGGGGAAGCAGCGCGGTGCGCCTGAAAGACCGGAGGCTCGAGGTAAGAGTCCCAAAGTGGACAAGGGTCCCCGAGTGGGACAACACTTTTAGAAGAGGCCCCAGAGAAGAGGGGCAGTGTTAGAGAAGGCCCCAGAGAGGGGGGGCAGCATTTTAGGAAGCCCAAGGAGGGCATGGCGAGCCCCGAAGAGCGGAGTGCCTTGTGAGAGAAGACCCCAGAGAGGGGGCAGACTATATAGAGAAGGACACACCAACGTCAGGTACATCAGCGAGGCTTGGGGTGTGGTATTAGGGGTGGTAGGAGCCACGTGTAGCCCACAAGGCTAGGGTGCTTGAGTAGCACCCATCGTACGGGGAGACCTACGAGGGGTCCAGGAGTTTACGTGCCCGAGGAGACGCAAGGCAGCCTCCCTATTACATTTTCCTTAAGAGCAAAGACGTGGTGGGCGAGTATGGAGGGTGCCCTTGGGCCGAATTAGCGCGGAGAGGGGGCCTTAAGGAGATCACGGCCCTCCTGAAGGACCCCGCCGTGACAGCACTGAAGTTATGTTCTGTTACAGGTTTAAACCAGTTTCTGATCACAAGCCAGTTTATGTGTAACTTCTGTCCCTAACCATTGACATCAATCGGACTACTAAAATGAGTCAATTTAAGCAGGTGAATGAATGTTTGCTCGGCTGGGGCCCAGATTTTCTGTCTGCAACAATCAAATGAGCATCAGAAATTGAAATTGGATTTTTGGCTTACATGTTGTCATCGTTTTCATCATCAGCATTGGAGATCTTTTTAATTGATAGTTAACAAATATATTGGAAGTGTGAGAGCCAGAATAAAATCTTCCCTGCTTTCACACTTGCGAGTTGCCTTGTGATTGAGTTCATTGCGAACAAGATCAGGACTGGACTGAGTAAGACAATGCCACTTTTCAGTCACTTCTTCGAACATATTTACAGTTTAAGGATGAAATCAAAGGAGATTAGCCATTGTCTTTGATAGATACAGCATTTCATTAAAATCTTATGTACTCCCTGGCAATGATTATTCAAATAGAATGAATAATTTGGGCACAAAAATGGAGATGTCTCCTCAACAAAGATTTAATAGAAAAGAGCTGTCATGAGTTCCCAGATCACTAACATTTTTCTGCTTTTACAAAATATTCTAGAAAGCCACTTAGTATTATATTTGGAGTATTATCATACTTGATTAAACTTTAATGGCACCTGTCAAATGATCACAGTCCATTTTGTGATTAATTATACTTGCTCTTCTTATAGCTTGCTTGTTTACTTACTAATTCAATAAGGGTATCTCAGCTATTAATATGAATTACTAAATAATGATTTTAGTTTGAATAACATATTTGGAAGTATTTTTTTGGGTGTTTCCTAATATGAAACAGGGAATTTTGAATTGCAGGATGAAAGTTCCATAGAAAGTGATGAATTTGATATGAGTGACTCAACCAGGATGTCAGCTGTGAACTCAGACCTTAGTTCTAATCTTGAAGAGAGAATGCAAAGTCCTCAGAATCTTCAGGGCCAGCAGGATGGTAAGCCTTTTTATTAAATAAAGAAGATACTGTCCTTTTTCTATGTTATGCCCGCCCTCATTTAGCATCTTCTATACCCTTTCATTGGGAATGCATTTCCTCAGATAACTTGAGATGAGTGCACTTTGCTGCAAAATAAGGATGATTGTGCTGTTTTTTTGGTAGACTAACTATTGCTTAGATTGCTTAGATGACTTAAATAATTGCATTTTGGGTATTTTTATATTAAATATACAGTTGGCCTGCAAATGGGCATAAGTGAAAGTAAAATTCCCCTTTTTCCTTGTGCGACTTACTAAGAATTTGAATCTTGACACATTGGCTCCCAGCAGCAATGCACTTCTCCCCAGCAGCAAGGAGAAAAGAGAAAGGAAGCTGCTTCTCTGAAATTACCTGGGGATGGCAAAACAATGGACTGAACTATTTCCTGCAGGTATATCCTAGCCCATAGTTAAGGTAGCTCATATCTTTTTATGGTTTATTCTTATCACAGGTTATACCTGTATCATAATGCAGTCTGTTCTTGGGCTGCACAAGAAAATTGCAAAAAAATTCACTGTAAAACACTTTCTTCATTATACAGGACATCTAAATAAATGGAAGAATTAGAATTAATAGGCTCCTATTAGAGTTGTGGGGAGCCTGCTCCGACGTGCTGGAAATCCAGTGATTAATCGAGTCTGCTCCGACATGCTGGAAATCCAGCGATTAATCAAATCTGCTGGAGAACGGAAATTGACACGCTCCGGCACTCTTCCGCATCATGTGTATCATCCTTGTGCTGAAAAAATGGCGGCAGGGCACTTTGAAATGAAACACATTTGATGAGCTTTAGTTCAAAGCCCTCCACCTCCATTTTTTCACTGCAGGGATGCTGATACATGTGATGCACAGACATTTTAAATGAATACGGTTCTCTAATTAAAGTATTGTTTCGGTGCTGCGTCCCAAAGCACGTGTAAAAATGCCAAATGTGAGCAAGACAAAGAGCAAATGCAGGTGCAGTACATCTTTAATTTTCCTCATGTGTATTGTAGATACCAGTATATACAATTTCCTTGGGGAAAGGGTTCATAGTTCAAGGCTGTCACTCAAAGCAGTGATGTCAAATATATGGCCAGATCTGGTTCACTTGGTCCTTGTATTTGGCCCAGCAGAAATAGCCAGTCCAGAAACCAAAAATGTTTGTGTTCATTTATTTTTTAAAAATCTAAGTTTCTTGTCTTTAGGATTGCAAAGAAAATGTTGCATATGTGAACTTCAGGTATGGACAAATGAAATATTTACTGTGGGCTAAAGTGGGTAGTGATTTATTTCACAGTACCTGCTCCATGGCAAAGCCTCCTGTGTGTACACCCCATGGGAAGTAAAAGCTAAGCCATGCTAGTGGAATCATATTTCACATGATTTAGCTTCTAATATCCATGGGGTAAGGGCTTACACACAGGCAGTTACTACAGGCTAGCTACTGAATGATAAATCCCTACCCCTTTTAGTCAACACAAAATTGTTCATAGGTACCTACCCTTTCGAAGATGTCACTACTTTTAATTATACTGGCAAACAGCTTCAAACTGTAGCTTAGAAGTGTGAAATTCCTGGTTAATTGTTACTCTAATAGAGAGAAGGCAAGGAGTTTAGTGGCTTTATAGTCTAACTTGTTTAGGGAATATGCAGATGTTACACTTAGATCAGGCAAAAAATGGCTAGCCATATCTAACTTAGTTCACCTAAGGAGTTCCACTACATAGATCAGGCTCACCCAGGCCTGATCTAATGAAATGTATGTAGCCATGAGGAGCACAGCCCTGGAGCTGGGAAAGCCCAGCAACTTGCCTCAGCCCCAGGACTACGCTTTTCTTACCTCCCACCCTGACCAGGCTATTTTTAGACCTCCAATCATCCCAACCCCCAAACATGCAATTCCTCTGGCCTGGACCTACCAAACTCCTCCCTTGGATGTGCTAGCCCCTTCCAATCCTTCCCCCCCCCCCGCACCACCGTGACATAGATCGCATTCCCAACATGGTTCCCAGCACCAATGAATGTGTATAAGTGAGGACCTTCTATGATCATGTGGGTTTAAGCAATCCTCTTGATCATAGATTGGGTCTTGTGAACATGTGCACGTGCCCTCAGAGAGGCATGAGCTTTCATAAGCTACAGCCTTCTTTATCAGATGCTATGGCAAAGTAAGTCTCTAAGATGCCTCTATGACAGAGGCAGGCAATTATTTTGGGCGGAGGGCCACTTACTGAGTTTTGGCAAGCCATCAAGGGCCACATGACAGGCAGCCAGGGGCAGATAAATATTAATTTTCTAAATTTTTTAGGGGCCCCGCAGGCTGGAAAGAATGGCCTGACAGGCCGCAGGTGGCCTGTGGGCCACATTTTGCCCACCCCTGCTCTATGACCTAGTAGTGTAACTAAGGTGTGGAGACCAAGGCAGCAGCCCCAGGTGCCGACTTGAAGAGAAGCATTAAAATAACAGCTGCCACCTGTGCTTGTGGTACCAGCAGCCGGAAGTCATTGCTGGTGCCCTAGATGATCAGCTGCTCTGTTATGCCTCTGCCCCACCTTCAGCTTGTTAATCTAATTGGACTAGAAGCTAGTGTCAATGTTAGCTGTTAAATCACTGATCATTTTACTAAATGGAATGGGGGTAAATTATGGTAATGAAGCACAGTGGCTAGGAGTTCCTGTAAGACAGCAAATTCATAGAAAAGAACAGGAGCGATGAACCAAGATAAGGCAGAGAAAAACTAAAAAGGGAGGATAGTGAAGGAAGAGGAACATAAAAGTAGAAGAAGGGGAGGTACAGAGTTTAAAATCTAATCATTAAAAATGGGTCAACAGATAGCAAACTTCTGCCTTGATATCAGTGCGAGTCTGTTGTTGACATGAGTGGAAATTTTGTTTTGAATTGGGGGGAGTTTGGACTGAGTTTTATATCTTGATGCAATAACCAGTATAAAAAATGGAATTCAACCCTCATTATAGAAAGAATCTGAAACCACTGTCTTAAAGTGTCATTCAGCTTTGAAAATAGAGTTCACATGAGGATTATGCACCACAGATGTGAAGTCTATCATGTGACATGAATGGTGCATAGGCCAGGTGCCAGGCTTTTGCCAGGGTGCCCCAACTGCAATTTGACACTCCCTTTAAAAGGGACTGTAAAAATACTTAGTGGAACTTCATGCTTATTATTCTGTCAGAATTTGCAGACCAAATATGCCCAATAATCAAGTAAAAGAGGCTTCTTTCTAAGTGTCCACTCTGAAAAAGCAATGCAAATATAAACATTAAGCTAGGTTCTTTCCATCTCACATCACCAATAACTGGATTATGAGAGTTTCAGGAAAGGACCATGTCCTCCTCTGTGTTTTATGTGGCATCTAGTGTAATGGGGCCCAGCAAAGATTGGTGCCTTTGAACACTATGATGGCGCCAATAAACAAATGATGACAATAGTTGTTTAGGCTAAATTCCATCCCCAGTTACATCTTTATTTCATTGTTTTCAGATTATTCCCATGGAGTTGTGTAACTGTGAGTGTGTGGCTGGGACATATGCAGCCAGGCCTGTGGATAGACCCTGAGGGCAACTAGCAGGTCATCAGGGCAGGAGCATGGGTTCCTGGAGCATTGGGTCATGGTCTGAGTAGTTGGATTAGAGAGCATGGGACCAAGTTCCAGGGAAAAGCTGGGATAAGGGTCAAGGCAACCAAGGCAAGTCAGGATGTCAGGGAAACCAGAGAAAGCAGAACCAGCACCAAGTTTCAGGGTAGATCCATGATCATGGTCACGAAAAGTCAAACCCAGGTCAGAAATCAGAAAAGCTAGGGAGAGCTATGAATGCAAGGCTTGCCAGAACAGACTGAGGCTGATTTAAGGCTTGCATGGAGGCTGAGGCTGCAGGTGTTGTAAAGGGGTGAGCGGTGCTTTCAGTAGCCGATCTGGTTGCAGAGAACTGGGTCAGTTGCATTAGTTGGGGGTCAGCGGCAGATATGATAACTTCAAATGCTTGGCCCAACCAGGCCTGCTTGATCAGTGTTCCTGAGAGTTTCTGCCCCTTCCCACCCCACCCTCCCAGATGGCCTCTTCTAGGCAGCCTGGGACCAGGCTTTTCTGGGTATTTTCAGTGGAAATCTTATACTAGTTTAGGGGTGTGAACATGGTCATCCGGTTCCCAAGATCATTCTTCCAGGCCATAGCCCTCCCAGTTGATGAATTAATGGAGCTTGCCTCAGACGTCTCTGGAGCCTAGAACCTGCCTTACAATATATTCCTTGTGACCTTCCACTATCATGGGTGCGGGGGGAGCAGGTTCAGGCAGTCAGTAAAGGGTTTTTTATGCAAGGTTTGAGTGGGGATATGTGGAAAATGAGGTGTACTTTTAGTGTTTTTGGCAGCTAGAGCTTGAATACAACACAGCTTATTTGTTCCACAACCTTGAAGGGGCCCAGATATTGGTGATCCAGTTTGGCAGGTGGTCTTGGGATCTTGATAGTCTTTGGAGAGAGCCAGACCTTGTTACCAAGTGAAATGGTGGGGCCAAAATATTGCTGTCATTATTTTTATATGTGGTTGACTGTGTCGAGATGAACCTTTAATTTTTTGCTAAACATCTTGGAGATTCAATACATGGTCATTCGCTGTGAGGACCTATGGGAAGGTAGACAATGCTAGGTAGAAATGAGGATGGAGTCCATAGTTGGAGAAAAAGTGGGTCTGGTGTGTAGAAGTATGGACAGCATTTTTGTACGTGAATTTTGCCAGGGGGAACAAGATCATTCAATTATCCTGATGAAAATTTAAAAGCATCTGAGATCTTGCTCAAGGGTCTGGTTTATGCACTCCGTATGACTGTTAGTCTGAGGGTGATACATAGATGAATGAAGAGGTTCCATGCCCAGAGCCTTACAGAACTCATGCCAGAAGTATGAAATAAATTGGGGACCATGGCCAGAGAGTACCTGAGATGGACAGCTATGTAGGCAAAATATATGTCTCAGAAATAGGTGGGTCATTTAATTGGCAGTGGGGACAGCCTGGGCAAAGATAAAATGGGTCATCTTAGTTAATGTATCCACCATGACCATGATTATGGGTGATGGGTCTAGAGCAGAGAGTTCATTCTTATGGGATAGAGTGAGTGTCTGCCTTCTGGTTCTTGGCTCCTGGGCAATATGTGATTATGAAATTAAAACAGGAAAAGCAGAGTGACCAGTGGACCTGTCAAAAATTCAGTTTCTGGTTTGTGTGGAAATATTCCAAGTTCTTATGGTCCATTATTACCTGGATGGGGTGGCAATCTGCCTTCAGAAGGTGCTGCCACTACTCGAAGGCTGTGTTTGGAGTCTAGACCCTGCTTCATGATGTATTCCTTGTGACCTTCCACTATCATGGGTGGGGGGAACAGGTTCCCAATCCCAAATGTCAGTGTGAGGGGTTTCCAGTATTTCAGATCGAGAAGTTCCCATGTTGATGCAAGGAGTTCCCAATCTGAAATGTTGTAATTCCTTTTGAAGGGAGTCAGGGACCAGCCATAAAAGTGGACGGGTGCAATTTGTTTGGGGTGTCTGAAGCCTGAGATAGAACAGCTCCTATGGTGCAGCTCAAACAGTCAGCTTCCACTATAAATAGGATGACCATAGATCCTGGTTTAGCCAGGATAGTTCTGGATTTTGGAGGCTGGTGAGAATTAAATTGAGGGAGTCTGAAACCATTTATAATTAATCTGGCCATAAGGAAATCTGGGGCATCCAGGACAGTGCCCAGGAAGGGCACAGAGTGAAAGTCCTTTTCAGTATCTCAAAGGCCATTCAGACTTCTGGAAACCATTTGAATGGTACCCCTTTCTTAAGAAGGGTAGTCAGCAGGGCTGCTACGTGCGACAACTCTCTAATTAAACATCTACAAAAGTTAGCAAAGCCCAAGAACCATTGAATCCCTTTAATGTCATATAGTGCAGCTCATTCGGTGATGTCAGTTACCTTGTGGGCCATTACTAGGCCCTTGGTGAAAATAATATAACCTAAAAATTCAATTGAGGTCTGATCAAACTTGCATTTCTCTAGGTTAAAATATAGGTGGTTCTCTTGGAGCTGGAGTAGGACCTGACACACATGTTCTAAATACTGGGCAGGATCATTAGGAAAAACTAAAATATTGTCTAGGTAAATTGTAACAAATTGTTCCAACATACCTTGATATATACCATTAGCAAAGTGTTGGAATGTAACAGGGGCATTGCAGAGTCCAAAGGGCATAGCCAAGTATTCAGAATGCCTATAGTGGGACCAAAATGCGGTTTTCTACTTGTCCCCTTCCTGTATACAGTAGGCCTCTCACAGATCCAATCTTGAAAAAAATCTAGGCTTGATGGAACCTCTCAAATAATTCATTCATTACTGGCAGCAGGTAACGATTATGAATCTTAATCCTGTTTTAGGCCCTGTACTCAACACGGGGATGGAGAAAACTGTCTTTCTTGGCCACAAAGAATATCAGGGCCCCAGCAGGAGATGTAAAAGGCCTGATGAACCCATTACAGAGGTTCTCCCTAATATATACTTCTTGAGCACTTTGAGCTCTGGCTCAGAATAAATAAATGTGTCTGAATGGAATCTGTGCCCCTGGCACAGGATCAAATGGCAATCATAAGGGCAGTGTGGGGGAAGCTGGTCCACTCCTTTCTTGTTGACTACATCAGCCAAGTCCTGGTATTTGGCAGGGAGAGATGGGGGAGGGTCTGGAGCATATGTTCTGTCTGTGAAGGCCAGCCTGGAATCTTATATGGTTGTTGTAAGCCACCTGATATCTTTGGCTCTGCTACCAGCCTTGGGTAATGGCCAGAGAAATCTACTCTAAACCAGAGTACAAGCAGTAAGATAAGTTGAAACAGAGTTCCTTTAACCCACACATGATGTCCCAGGTTATGGAGGAATAATTAGGGGGTTCCCAGTATAACCAAAAAGTGAGGGGAACGGATAAGATCAAAACAAAGAGACTCTGGGTGATCACTGATTGAGACTTCTAGTGGGACCATTTTACTGGTGACAAGACCCAAAGAGGGAGGGAATCCATTCATGGCTTCTGCTATCTTGGGGTTCTATTTTGGCTGACCTGGTAGAGTCAAGTTGTTCTGCAAGGGTCGAGTCCATGAAATTACCCCAAACTCCTGTGTCAAAGAGTGCTGGAGGAGAGGGGTGCTGTAGGTGAAGGGCAACTAGCAAAGGTGAGTCTTGGGGCTTGGTGGCTCTCAAGAGTTTACTGCGAACTGGAGGCATTGGCTGAATGATCCGTGGCAGGCCCAGACAATGCCCCTTGACCAAGGCTGGATCAGGTAGTTTCTCAAAGAGGAGACAGCCATTTCTTTCCTCAGGCAGATCTGGGCAAAATGCCGAGACTCCCCACAGTACTGGCAGAGGCCCTAGGCGCAACAACAAGCCTTCTTCTCCAAGGGGGAGCCTTTTCCTAGCTGCATCTATCTGCATGGCCTCCATTGGGGGTAGTATCAGAGCTTCCAAGGGCCTAGCCAACCCCGAGAGTTGAAGTCCAGTCCTCCTATTGTTGCTTGGACAGAGAGGCATCAATACAGATACTAAAATCAACAAGTCTGTCCAAAGTAGCTGGGAGTTCCACCTGAACCAACTCGCTTTTAATGCAGCCCTGAAGCCCCAGACAGAAGTGGAAATGTTTAGCCACCTTGTTCCATTACATGTCAGAGGGCTCCACAATATGGACCCAATATAGGTCACCAAAGATTTTCACTATGGCCTGGATAAAATCTTCAAGGTTGTCAAGGAGAGGGCTTGCTGATTCCAAAAGTAGGGAAGCCCAGGCCAGGGCATCACCAGTCAACAAACTGCTAAGTCCTACCTTGGCTGTATCTGAAGGATAGGTTCTAGGACAGAGACTAAATGTCAGGCAACACTGATTAATTAACTCCCAGAAACAGCAAGAGTCTTCATCAGATTTGTCAGACAGTGGGACCTGTGGTTCAGGGTATGCTGAGTGCGTTGGCTCCCCCAGTTGGCAGGAAGTGGGGTACATTGGGTGTGCAGGGCTGTAATCTGGGCCTGCAGCCCCTGTAAGGCAGCCATCAGCTTGCCTGAGGCTGCAGGTGTGTTTAAAAAGGGAGAGTAGTGCTGTCAGCAGCCAATCTAGTTGCAGAGAACTTGAATCAGTCACATAACCAGGGACCAGGGGCAGGTGTGGTAACTTCCCTGCTTGGCCCAGCACACAGTATGACTGTCAGCTTAACTGAAACATGATGGGATTCTACACACGACTGGGCGGCAGGCTTTGAGGGGTACAGGTTGTATAGGTGAGACAGAGAAAAGGCGGAGGTGTAACTCTCTATGTTAAGGAGCAGTACACATCTTCTGTCATCAAGGCAGGAGTGGAGGAGGAGAATACCGAGACATTGTGGGTCAGGATCCAGGGGGGTCCAAGGGAAAAGGACTTGGTAGTGGGGGTCTTCTACAGACCTTCTCACCAGGATGATGAGCTAGACGAGATATTCTCCAAGCAGCTCTCAGATGCCTTACAGGCGAGGGGGACAGTGATCATGTGGGACCTAAATTACCCGGACGTCAGCTGGGAGGAACAGGCAGCCAAAACAAGCCACTCAGGGAGGTTCTTACATTGTGTGCAGGACCTCCACCTAACCCAGATGGGGTCCAGTCCCACCGGGGTAGCGCCTTGCTAGACCTGGTCTTAGCAACAGGGAATGATCTCGTGGGGGTCCTCTGGGTACACAGTAACCTGGGTGATAGTGACCACCACTTGGTAGAGTTCAGTATCCAGCGAAGGGTGAGAAAAATATCCAGTGATGCTAAAGTTTTAGACTTCAGAAGGGCCAACTTTAGTAAACTTAGAAACCTAGTTAGTGAAGTGGTGGAACTCCAGAGCATCGAGCTAGTGGGGGTCCAAGAGGGTTGGAAGTTTCTCAAGGGAGTGATCCTTGGGGCACAAAAGGAGTCTATCCCCTTACACAGGAAAGGGGCTAAGGGGATAAAAAAAAAGCCCCCTTGGCTGAACAGGGAGCTTCAAGAAAGACTGGAGGCAGCAAAGAAAGAGATGTATAAGCAGTGGTAGCAGGGGGCAGCCACCAAGGAGGCATACACCACCCTGGTGCACTATTGCAGGGAGTCAGGCAGGCCAAGGCAGGACTGGAGCTTAGGCTGACTACAAAAATTAAGGACAATAAAAAGTCTTTCTACAGATACATAGCGAGCAAAAAGAAGGCGCAGAGTAGGATAGGGCCCCTGCAGGACAAATCAAGTCAGTTGGTGGTTGACTCGGAGAAAAAGGTAGAGCTCTTCAATGAGTTCTTCACTTCAGTATTCCTTAATACTGACCGAGACAATCCCCCCACCTTGAGCATAGACAGATGCTCAACAGGCACCAGACTGCCAAAGGTTAAGGCTGACGTAGTTAAAGAGCACTTGGAAGGGCTGGATGGGTACAAATCAGCCAGCCTGGATGACCTCCATCCATGGGTGCTAAAAAAAATTGGCCAGTGTCATTGCTGATCCACTGGCACGGCTGTTTGAGCTCTCATGGTGCTCCGGACAGGTCCCTGGGGACTGGAAAAAGGCCAACGTGGTGCCCATTTCTAAGACAGGGAGAAGGGGGGAGCCGGGTAACTTTAGGCCAGTCAGTCTTACCTCTATTCCTGGGAAAATCCTAGAAAAAATCATCAAAGAGCATATTTGTTAAGGCCCAGCAGGGGAAACGATGCTGAAAGGAAGCCAGCACGGGTTCATCATAGGTAGATCCTGCCTGACAAACCTTATAGCCTTTTATGACCAGGTTACACACTGCTTCGACACAGGAGCTGAGACTGATGTTTATCTACCTGGATTTTAGGAAGGCCGTCGACACAGTTTCGCATCCTAGTCTCATAGGGAAGCTAACGAGCTGTGGAGTGGATGCCTATACAGTTGGGTGGGTGGCTAACTGGCTTAGGGACCACACCCAGAGAGTGGTGGTTGATGGGTCATTCTCGGCCTGGAAGGAGGTAGGCAGTGGGGTCCCGCAGGGTTCAGTCCTTGGGCTGGTGTTATTTAATATCTTGATCAGTGATTTGGATGAGGGTGTGGTGAGCACCCTCTCCAAGTCCGCGGATGATACCAAATTATAGGGCAAAGTTAATACACCAGAGGGCAGGGAGCAGGTACAGGCTGACCTGGATAGGTTAGATCAATGGGCGGAACGTAATAGGATGCAATTCAACAAAGATAAATGTAAGGTACTCCACCTAGGAAGGAGAAATCCCCAGCACACCTACAGGTTGGGGGATGTCCTCCTCAGCAGCTCAGAGGCTGAGAGGGATCTTGGAGTCATAGTTGACTCCAAGATGAACATTTGTCAGCAGTGTAGTGAGGCCATCAACAAAGCCAATCGCACCTTGTCGTGTATTAGCAGATGCATGGCCAACAGATCAAGAGAGGTGATGCTCCCCCTCTATGTGGCATTAGTCAGGCCACAGTTGGAGTACTGTGTCCGGTTTTGGTCACCGTACTTCAAGAGGGACATGGAGGATCTGGAGAGGGTTCAGAGGAGAGCCACTCACACGATTAGTGGTCTCCGTGAAAGACCCTATGAGGAGAGGTTGAGACATCTGCATCTCTTCAGCCTATACAAAAGACAGCTGAGGGGTGACCTTGTGGCCGCCTATAAATTTATCAGGGGAGGACAGCAGGGAATTGGGGATGCGCTGTTTACTAGAGCTCCCCAGGGAGTAACTAGGAATAATGTGTGCCAACTAGTGGAGAGGAGATTTAGGTTAGACATTAGGAAGAATTTTTTTACAATAAGGGTGGCCAGGGTCTGGAATGGGCTTCCAAGAGAGGTAGTGCTATCACCTAACTTGGATGTCTTCAAGAGAAGGCTTGACATTCACCTGGCTGGGGTCGTCTGACCTCAGTCCTCTTTCCTGCCAGGGGCAGGGGGTCGGACACAATGATCCATTGGGTCCCTTCTGACTCTATAATCTATGAAATCTATAAAATCACAGTCCCTGACACTAAACCTTATTTTTGCTGGGTTTGCTTTGATGTAAATAAATGAGCGGTACTTTTGATGATGCACAAGGAAGAATAGCTCTCAGCGTCCTTTTTCTTAGCATTGCTGGATCTCCAGAATCAACAACTTCAGACACTGCCCTTAAGTTTTTTTTTTCCAAGTTTGTCGATATAATCCTGTGAATACGGTCTGTTGTACTCCTGATATGTGGTCAGTTTCTGCTCGTCTCTGCCCCCAGTGTATGAAGATCACAGCATATGCAAAGATCAATCGCAGGCACAGTTTGGTGGTGAAAACTCAGCAGGATTATTTACAATAACAAGGGTGTCAAACCTATAGTCTGCAGAGCTGCTCCATCTGTCCTGCCGGGTTACTGGCGGGCCAGGGAATTCAGGGTGCAGCGAGAGTGGGTTGGAGCCTGCTGCAAAATCCAGGGCCTTGTTGGACATGGCCTTTGGTGGCAAGGGAGCAAGCATGAGCTGTGCCAACACAGCCATGCTCACCCTGCAGCTGATTGCCCTGCCACATGCACCTCCTCCACTTTCACTGTTGGCCATTATTCCAACTGCTGCTGCAGCCATTGCTGCTGTAGACCCTTCCACCACTGCTCCTATTGCTGCTGTCGCTTGCTCCATAGATGCAGCCTTTGAGGAGCCCCATAGTCTGGATCCAGCCTGGGGTACAGGGTGAGTTTGACACCACTGGACTACAAGACTGTACTGAGATCATTCCAACAGGGCATTTCTGTATTTGAACAACAATGGTATCCATATAAAAACACTTTTTCCAAACAAATACAAGATTCCAGGTTTCCTAGCTCTTTCTTTTATAGACTGCTCAAAGCAATACTAAGCATTACATATTTCTCTGGTATCTTGAATCATTCTATACCTGTTATACATCCTGATCTGTGTTTTACCATTCTGTCCACATTACACGCTTTTCTGGCAGTACGACATATATTGTAACATTTTCATTATTTTTCTGTTCTAAAGCATGTAGTACCAGTCTTATCAGTTGTGATAAATTTGCACAACCTAAATGTGTATTCATATTCCAGGTTAAGCAGTTCATATATCAGTCTCGGCTCTAGTGAGGCCTAAGTTGGGCAATCCTTCAGCAAAGCCTGAGCAATGTACACATTAATTTAATACTTATACTAACCACTGCTCCAGTAAGGCTTACACTGTCCAGAAAGGAGACATGTTTTTTATACATTCATTCATCAGTGTAGAACTACCCTTTAGTGATTGTAGTTTGCTCTTGGGAATTCTTTGTTCTTTGTATAAAAGTAATTTCTAATATATCGGTGTATATTTTGTGTCCTTTCATACATGTTTGCTTGAACATTTTTGGCTAAAGAATGATTGCAAATTAATATAGTGACCTCCCAGTAACGGATTGGTAGGTCACCTCTTCACTTTAAATAATAAAGAACATTTTGTACAAATAAATAAGATATTGCAATTTTTCTCATTTTTTGTTTTTGAATCTCTATCAAAGAGGCTGCAGGTTTTGTACAAGAAATGTTATCATGCAGGCTCCCTTTATATCTCCTCTCCCTCCTTCTCTGAACTCCATCTTCACCTCCTCAACCTCCAGGTAACCTCTTGCTGTCATTCCCCTTCCTCCTTCCGCTTCTTGCTGAAGTGTTTGTTGTGAGTGGGAAAGAGTTGTTTGGGGCTCTTTTGATATGGCATGGCTTAGCTGAGGATGGCTGGCTCTCCTTTTGAAGAGATGGGAGGAGTTTAGTGCCTCGTGAACCTCCCATACTTAGATTGTTTGGTATTAAATTCTAAAAGGACAAATTTAAGAACAGTGCATATACAGGTTGAGAGTTCTGCTACTGTTCTGGACACAAGCATAGTTCTATGTTTCTTTGGAAGTTCTTCATGCAGTAAAGTATATAGAGAATAGTTACCCTAAAAGCCCTCTGATTGCTTCAAAGGAAATTCTGTGCTAGTTTGCAGTAGGATGGCACTGGGGGAGGTGTATTGGAAGAGCTAGAAACTCATGTAGGGTCAGCAGCAACTACTTCACCACATGCTGGGATAATAGTCGTGCAGCAACTGAACTGCTACCTGTGTGTTGAGGATGAATTCTGTCTGTCTCCCATTCTGCCTGGCTGTCACTATATAATGCCAGTTTACTTAGGATTTGTGTGTGTGTGTGTGTGTAAGAGAGAGAGAATCTCCAGTAATATCATTAAGGGAAGTTCCAACTATACATCCTTAAACAATAAGGCCTTGATTCACATCTGCTAGTGAAAGCAATGAAAATAACATCCGAAGCATCTGCAGGGTCACTGCAGCCAGGAAGAGCTGAGCAAAAGGTTCTCCCCTCTGTCCCTAGGGGTTCTGCAAAGAAAGGCAGCTATAATTTGCAATCAGTTTATTTCCCAGCTGCCTTGGTCATATCTCCTACTGGACCAGCAGCTGGACACTTCTGCCCCTGCAGCAGGGTAGGGTGTGGGTGGGGCTGCTACAGCTCTAGCTTCTACATGCCAGTTAGATAATATGGCTGTAAATCACCTAATTCCCCTGGGACCCTGCCAGACACATACACATCTTCTGGGAATCCTAGGTCTTTTTCCTCTTTTCTGCTTCTCATTCCCTTGTCCGAAGCTGATTCTTTGTGAGAACAATCACTTCTGTATCATTCCCTGCATGCAAGTTCCACTCTTCAAGTTATGCTTTGCTTGTATGGCCCCTGAGAGTGCCCTGAGGACACTAGTATTATCAGACTGGAGCCAACAGCCCATACCTTAGACCACAGGCTAAAGAAAAGGTTGATAAACATTTTTAAAAATAAATCACTGTGGTTTTTAATGGGGGATCACTATATTTAATGCCTCAGAACTTACAAAGTAAGGTTTTGGCAAAAAAGCTGACCTTTAACTAGGTCTGTAAGAAGCTAACAAGATATATAACCTTTGTAAGAGGATACAGGAATGGTTTTGTTGGTCTGTCCTGTTAGCAAGAGTTACAAACTCATGCAAAACTGAGCAAAATCCTCTTGTTCATCAGAGCAATTTAACTGCTCTGATTTCGGAGAGCTGGGGGGAAGCCTTGTCTTATAGACAGTTAGAATTAGGAATTTGTACAGGTGAGTCCCTAGAAGCAGTAAGTCTTGGGGAGAAATGTTATGCTGAGGTTTGTGCTGTGTATTATTTGAGTTACTGAACAAAGCAGACTTGGGATGGGGTAAATAGGACTGTTTTATCTACACTTTTAACTAGAGAAGGATAAAACCTTTACCTCTTCATGGTTCTTATCACTATACTAAAAATTCCTGAAGTGAATTAAAGTCTCTTTTTGGATTTTTGTACTTTTTTTGGCTTGCTTCCTCCTAAATTAACATTTAAAAAACATAGTTAATGTTTTAAAATAACCTTTAAAATGTATACAGTTCCTCCATATAAGCATTCTTTGTTAACATGATATGAAACCTATGCTTTTAGATATTAGTTATGATAAATGTCAAGTTTGTACTTTAGCCAGAATTTTTTTTTGTAGGCCCTTATTGATATTGCTGGGATTTTAATGAATATTTGAAATCTATAAGAACAGGGCAGTAGTTCTTTAAATAGTTTGTGAGCCCTCTAGTGGCAATTGCTTTATTCTGTTTCCATAGCAACCAGAACAGGAATGTGTATGCATTGCTAAGTGCTGCATGGTGCTTAGATTTAGTAAACAGTTACTTGGATGTAACCACTTCCATGGGGTTCTGTCATGTTGGGTTTGGGGCTAAAGACCAAGTAGACACAAATGTATGTCTCCCTATGTTGAGAGTGAAACATTTGAAATAAACTCCTGAGAATCATTGTCTTCTGAGTAATTAAACAATAACAGAAAGTCTGCCATACTCACACTGTTCATTTTATTCTTTTTTAAATGAATTCTGAGTTTCAACCAAACATTTAATACAGGTGAGTTACATCAGGTACCTGTGTTCTTCTCTTCATGCAGAGAAAGGCTGTGGACATATTAACAATAAATAAATAAAATAATCAGCAGCACAAAACCCTGCTTAAATTTTTACAGAAATTATATATACTGTGCAGTATGTTAGGGCTGTGCGAAGCTTCGGTAGCCAATTTTATTCGGAGGAGATTCAGCCCAATTCAGTGACAGAATCTCCGAATCCAAACTGAATCAGGAGACCAACTGAAAGCTCTGAATCAATTCAAAGCCTCCAAATCAACTCAGAAAAGCTTTGGGAAAGATTCGGCTGATTCGGAGATTCGGCCACAGACTAAACAGGCAGCTGACAGTTGCCTCCAGCTGGTAAGTCTGTTGGGGTTGGGAGAGGGAAGGGGCATGGGGGAAGGAGGGATTGGGGCTGGGGCTGGGAGAAGCTGCCCAGCTGGGGCAGGGGGGTGGTGGGGGCATTACTCAGGGAGTGGGGTGGGGAGGTGGGATGTGGGCGAGGCAGCACTTGGAGTGGGGCTGTGCCCTGCTGCCGCTTGCCCAGCCGGGTCGATGTGGGCACAGCTTGTTTCAAGGGGAAGAGGGCAAGCGGCAGCAGGGCAGAGCTCCTGCTCCCAGTGCTGCTGTGCCCACATCCTACACCCCCCTGTCCTGGCTGGCAAGTGGCAGCAGGGCAGAGTCCCCGCTCCCAGCGTTGATGCGGGCGCGGCAGCATTAGTAGCGGGGGCTATGACCTGCTGTCACTTGTTCCCTTCTACCCGGAGTGAGCCGTTCCTGTATCGCATGCCCCCTGCCCCGTGTCAGCTGGGCAAGCAGCAGCAAGGCAGAGCCATTGCTCCGAGCGCTACTGCACCCTCATCAGTGCTGGGAGCGTGGAATCTGCCCTGATGATGCTTGCCAGCTGGTGCAGCAGGCACGGGGAGGGGGTCAGATGCTGCCGCTGCTTGCCAGCCAGCACAGTGGGGGCAGGCACTGCCGCTGCTTGCCATCTGGCACAGGGGGATGCAAGGGGGCAGGTACTGTTGCAGCTTGCCAGCCGGGGCAGGGGGCAGGCGCTGCCACTGCTTGCCAGCTGGCACGGGAGGGTGCAAGATGCAGGTCCAGCAGCGCTGGGAGTGGGGGCTTTGCTCTGCTGCCGCTTGCCCCCTTCTGCCCAGAGCAAGCCACACCCTCATCCCGCCCCCACAGCCCAGCTGGGCAAAAGGCAGCAGGGCAGAGCCTCCACTCCCAACGCTACCGCACCCGCATCCTGCACCCCCCTGCCCCTCTCCTCAAGTAATGTGTTTCCGTGCCCTGGCTGGGCAGGTTGTCCCAGCCCCAAGCCCTTCCTCCCCCATGTCCCTTTCTTCCCCTAACCCCAACAGACTTACCAGGGAGAGGCAGCTGTGTCAGCTGCCTGTTCAGTCTATGGCCAAATCTCCAAAGTGGTGCCGAAGAGGTGTTGAATCTTTCAGATTTGATTCAGCCGAATCAAATCAGGACAGCGATTCGAATCTCTGAATGGAATCACTGTCCTCCGAGTCAGCCGAATCCAAATCCAAAGTGAATACTTGCTGCTTTGCACAGGCCTACAGTGTGTTACTAATTAGGGGGTGGAATTCTGTGAAGTGCTTAACCCCTCAGATCTCTGTAGTCAATGGAATTAGAGGTACTCAGGACCATGTTCTCTGTGCACGGTGAAGATTTCCATGGTAAAATGTTAATCTCCTCCCGTGATATCTAGTCCAAGATACCCAATTATGCCAGTGGGAAAGAATGGGAGGAGAATATAAGAAGAATGCCAATAGCATAAATAAAATATTGTATCTGATAGTGGTCCAGTTCCCAATGGACATTTAATTATGTCACAGAAACCACCAACAAAAATGGCATTGTCATCTTTGTGGATAATATCAGCTGGAGGATAAAGAACTAAGTAGGCATAAACACCAAAAAGTCTCTGCTCGTAAAATTGTCCCAAAGTTCAGGGCTGTGGCACATTTGCAGGATGCAATGAGGAAGCTGCCTACTTGTACTGTCTGTCATCCGTTCTGGGTATAAACAAGAGGATTTCTGTCCCCTGGCTGTCAACCTACCACCTTTCACAAACACTGAATTCACTTTAAATAAAGAAAAGAAATATGACATTCATATATGCATGTTACTGAATTAGCCTGGGGGCTGAATTGAGGTAAATTTTGAAGTGTTATCTTATTCATGTCAAAATTGCAAAGGTTTCTTCAGACAGTGATACAATATAGCTTATTCCATTTGAGAGAAAATTAATACCTTGTTCACCTAAACAGAGTTTAAGTGAACTTGAGAACTTGGCATATGGCAACACTATTAATTTCACTTAATGGAGCTACACCCAGAAATGAATTTGGCCCGCTGGTTTGTGAAGATGTGATTAGATGCAGAAATGAATGTGTTAACTGGAGAAAAAAAATACACTAAAATAATAATTAATATCAATGCAGTTGCAGAAAAGCAAGTTCCATTTAAAAGTTAATGATATCTTTGGAGCTGAAATGGTATCAGTGGTAGTGCACAAGGTTTTGTGGACAATATTATAATGGCTCTTCAGCACTGATACAGTGTCAGTGATAATGTATTGTACTGAGTCTGTGCACCAGTTCTAAATGTCAGTGTAACTGTATTAGGTACTTCTAGTTTCTAACATCATTAATGATCCTGTGGAGAGTTGAGTGGAATTTTCAACAAATCAAGTATCTTAATATACCATTTTCTACTAATGTGGCAGTTTATTTTTTTTTCATTGACATAGGAGTATCTTCTTTAGTAGGCAAGTGTATGATGTATAGTACTTCTGTTAGGTGGTAGATGGAAACCTGATTTTGATCTGTGTAGCTCAGTGCTGGTTTTCAATAAAATGTTACTGTCTACTTCCCATAAAAATATTAGTTCCTCCTCTGATATTAATGCTGTTAAGTTACCTCAGGGTCAGATCTGGATTTAGAGACACATGCCCCTCATGGTGATGCTGTACATGAGAGAATGAGTACAGAGAGAGCACATTGCAAAACTCTTTTATTCTTATTTTATGCTTCACGTTTGCAAGCATCCTGTGAGTTCATTTTGCTGAAGAATGTATCTGTTGCCTTTTCTCTTGACTTAATTTCTAACTACATATGTTCTCCAATCCTTTTTTAACTTCTGTTTCTTTTTTAACATGCCTTTGTTTGTTTTTATTTTATACTGTAATTTGCTTTAGAGACTCAAATATTATTAAACATGAATTATGCATTTAGCAGATTCTGTGCTGCATTCTGACTGGTCTGTTGTGACCAGGCAACAATCACATTTTCCACACTACCATCCCAGCTGCACAACTGTCACTTTCTATTACTCCTGCTTTGAACAATTGAGTATGGCTTGTAATGACAATAATTGCCTCAAAATTGTTTGTCGTGTTTGACTTGTTAGCAACAAACTACTAACTGTTGGTTACAATCAAGTTCTCAGCTATTATTGCATAATTACATGAGGGAATACTTTCAGCCAATAATAGCTCAAAAATGAGACTTATCCTTTATACAAACAATACTAAAATATTTGCAGATGCTCCATTCTAGGCAAATCCATCCATTTTGTATCAGGCAGCCAGTGCTGAGTGGATTTACCTCTAGATAAAAGACCAATTCAGGCCTATCTACACTAGCATCCTCAGAATAGATCTTAACTAAGATTTAAGTGGTATTCTGACACAAACCTTCTGCCAATCAATTAATTTCATTCACTGGAAATGACCGCTAACTGACCAAGGCATCTCTTTCCCAAACAGTTATTCACCCGAGCCAATTTTTTATTGATTTCAGTTGAGCAAACCCAAAAACGTTATTCCACTCAAGCTAAATAGCCTTTTTTTTTTAATGTTACATTTTTTTCTAATTAATGTCCTTCCTTACCTTTGCATAGTATCAAAGGTATGGAAATATTATTGTCTTGGTGATAATTTTCCTTGTCCAGTAGACCAGTTTTGACCAGTTTCTCCTTCAGATATGTACTGGTAAACCTCAGTGAGATCTGGATGTATGCCTGGATTGACACTAAATTTGGCTGCCTTCTCTAATCTAAATATAAAATAGATAATAGTTTAAAAAAAACCAAAAAACCCTACTCTTAATGTAAAGTAAGCTTAGACTCCATTGTTTTTGACTATTTAATTCAGTAAAAAGCTAATAAACCATTGCTACTTTAATAAAGATATGTAAAACTATGTGCTTACTAGAATAATACATTTTAGCAATTATTTTTTTACTGTGTTATGTTTTAATTAAGGAAGCTATTAAAATGTTTTTTTCCAAGCATAAAATTTCCTAGAGACATCAGGTTTTTTTTGTCATTGGAATTTAAAAAGTTTTCCTTTGATAGACTATTTTATGATGCTGAATAGCTAAAATTAAGAGTTATTTGCTAAAAACAAAGCAAGTATTTTGCCTATAAAAAGAATGGTACTTTTCAGTGTTTTGTACTATTTAATATGTAGGAAGTAGCTGTATTTTCCTAAAATGAGAAGCACTGTTTTTAAACAGGATCTGTTTATTTTTTGAAACATTAAAATTGTTTTGTTTATTTGAAGGCAGGGAGATGCACCGTCTTTGGTATTCTTTACTATAGGTATGGAAGAAGCAGTACAATCACTTGTAAAATTTGCGGGATGGGATGAATTTATTTGGCCTGAACAAATGTATTGCTTCTACAACAGCCAAAATATCAGTTTTAGAGCAAGAGAAGGTACAAAGGAGAGTTGGAGACTTGAAGGATGCAACAAGAAAGATAGGCCCTATGATCAATGAAGATAAAACTAAATACATGACTGTAGGCCAAGATGCTAAACTTCAATAAGATTAATTAGCAGTCACTAACCACAGATATCTAACAATTTAGGCAGTTTAAATCTGTAGGAGTTTTAAATTCCTAATAAAAAATGATGGAGGAAATTAAAGCATGGGTACACAATGGGAATGCTGGTATTTTAGGGTGCCTAAAATAGGGCAGGCATTTCTAAAGGTGCTTTAACTTTTGCACTTTACGTGAAGCGCTTCAGGTACAGCACCTTCAAACTTAATAGATGTTCCATGCCTTGACACGAGTTTCATGCCTTGTTGTAGTTTGTAGAGTAGGAGCTAGGGGATGCCACACATTGCCTGAGGCTGCAGGGAAGCCCCAGTTAAATACACGTTCAAGACAAACTAGATAGGCTGAGACACACTACCGCAACTTGCTTTACATTTAAAACACATACAACAAGGATTAATTAAGGCAACTTCCACCATTTTAAAAACCTAATTGCTCACATGTATTAAGTGATGGCTTTAGAGCCCTTTAAATGCCTAAAATCATAAAATATCTGTAGAGAACTTTTAGTTTTCAATGCTACTGAGAAAAATCAAACTTTCAGATATACAGGACTTATTCTTTTGTGAGGCATGAGACCTAAAGGTACTTTTCAGCACTTCGGTGTTTTGTACTATTGGATCAGTAAGAAAGAACGTATAGAAAAACATTTAGTTAGGAATTATGGAAGGTCTGTGAAGAACCAGGTAAAGTGAATGTAGCGAAATCCCCATGATTTCATTGGGCTGAACATGTAGTTTGAATGGCAGAAGACAAACCAGCTAAACCTTTCTTGGGTGGCCATTTCTCTGTTATTTGACTTCACAACCAGCTGAAGTAATGGTGGAGGGCTAGTATGGAACAATGCTTGAGTACATATTTTTTTCTATAAATGGTAATGCTTATCAAGAACTCTTGACAGAAAGAAGTGGTAAAAATTCCAAGAGCAGGCAAACAAGGTTCTTTGGGTAGATGTGATATCATTTATTAGACCATCTAAATCGTTGTAAAATTGTTCTTTGCAAACTTTCGGGCACAAACACCCTTCTTCAGGCATAGAGAGAGTCTGCTGGTTATATGTTCCCCTGGGTAGAATAGAAACCAATATGCAAAATGCAGGTCTGTGAAAATGCAAATGCATGGCAGTGAGCATCAGAGGGAATGGAAGACAATAGGTGTGAGACAGGTAGGTGAGGGGGGAAAGGAAGGAATGTTAACCTGGTGATAGAATGTAGCTGGTAAAATGCAGACAGGTTACCTGTGGTTATTAGATGGCAGGCAGGTTATAATGTGCCATAAATCCAATGTCTATATTTAGTCCATGGTTTTTTGTATCCAATAGATTAATAAGTGAAGTTCATAGGCTCATCTACAAAAGATGTTTTGTAATTTCCCTTTGAGGATTAGAAGTGAGGCAGGCTCAGGCAGGGGGTGGGCTAGCTCCCCACTTCGGTACGCACTCCCAGGGGTAAGGGGGACCCATGCCCCCCAAATCTGTGTGCAGGGCAGGGGTGGGGAGGGTATGCGCTACGGGCTTGGGCTCCCATCCTTCTGCCCTTCTGCAGTCCGTGGGTGAGATCTGGCACTGCGGGGTAGAGCACAGCTGCACAGGAAAGCTGCTTGCAGCTGTGAGCTCTGTTTTGCCCTGGCGATGCATCTCCTGTATGCACAGCAGCAGTGAGGGCCACAACCCCATGGCACTACCCATGCTGCCCCCGTACATGCAGGGGACACATCGCCAGGGCAGCACAGAGCTCACAGTAGCAAGCAGCTTTCCTGCACAGCTGCACTCTGCCCTGAAGTGCCAGGTTGCACCTGCCAAGCTGTGGATGCCCTGGGGCAGGGCAGCAGGGCAGTAGCCAGAGCCAGAGCCTGCACTGGGCAGCCCACCCCACCCCCACCCCACCCCACCCCCAGATCTGGGGGGCACAGGTCCTTCCCACCCTGGGAGTTCACACAGTGTTAAGGAGCTGGCCCCACCCCTTCACCCCCAGACAAGCTACCTTGCCCCACCCCCTCACCCGTGGACAAGCCACCTGCAATCCTGTCCTGCTCCCCACCGGGGTCCTGCAGTCGCATATTGTGGCCCCAGACCCCAAGCCCCACACACTGCCTGGCAGGGCAGCAGCCCCAGCCCTGCCCAACTCCTTCCCTCCCTCCCTACTTTCCTCCCTCCCTCCCTATGGGGGCCTCAATCCCTCCCTCACTTACCTGCAAGAGCTGCTCTACAGGCTGCCTGGGGCCATGTGCATATACATGCACATGGCACACCCTGCCTGACCACCCTCCTCCTGCTTCCTCCCAGCCCCCTGCAGGCTGGAACTCTGCCAGCCTGCAGAGAGCTTGTTGGAAAACTGCAAAATCCATGGGTTTCTTTGCTAAAACAAGAAATCTGCATTTTATTTCAGTAAGGGGGGAAATCCATCTTTTACTCTGTTTTTCCATGGTAAATGGAAAACCCAGATCCCTGGTAATGAGGTTGGCAAGGTTTGGTGCTTGTTTAAAGGCTAGGATGGGTGGTTCTGGAATGATCTCTTTAAGAATTGGGTCTTTTTCTAGTATGAGTTGTAATTGTTTGAGAATTTTCTGTGTAGGTTCCGGGGAAGGATGGTATGTCATAACTAATGGTTTGTGATTTGTGGGGATTTTCTTTTTGAACTGCAGCAATTCTTCATGTGGTATCCAGATGGTTCTTTCAAAAGTATGATTTATCTCTCTGGAGGAGTATCCTTGGGTGAAAGCCCTTTTGAGATTTGTGAGGTGACAATCGCAGGTATTCATCTCAGTGCAAATTCAATGGTATTAGAGGGCTTGTCTTATATTACAGCTTTCTTGGTGTGTTTACTGGTTCTGCGTAGATATATATGTTGGTCCATGGGTTTCTTGTATATGGTGGTTTGTATTTTACCATTCTGGATATTGATCAATGGGTGCATCTACACAAGATGGTTTAAGGAGCATTCGCCAACATTTAAGGCACATTAGGGCACGTGTCTACACATGCGCGTCCTTAATGTGGTTTAAAAATGGCCAATTTAGGCTATTTGTGTCTAAATTTGATACCTACAAATGCAGGTATCAAATTTAGCCATGAATAGTTAAAGCACATTAACGAACATGTAAATAAGTTAAAGCACCTTAACGCTATGTGTGTGAACTGACTTGGGAATTAGTCCCAAGTCAGTCCACAGATAGTGTTAAGGTGCGTTAAGGCCTGCACATGTAGATGCCTACCTAAACCTGCTTAATATGCATTAAGATAATGCACATTAAATTAAACATGCTTAAATGCACGTGTAGATATGCCTGTAGTGTCTAAAAAGGAAATGTTGGTATTGAAGCATTGAAGAGAGTCTGATGGATGGGTTAGGGTTATCGAATTTCTGGTGGAAATCAATCAGAGACTGCAGGGTTTTGGTCCAGATGATGAAGATGTCATCTATATATCTTAGATATGGCATGGGTTTAATTGTGCAGTTCTTGAGGAATTCTTCTTCCAGGTAGCCCATAAAAAGGTTGGCATATTGTGGGGCCATTTTGGTACCCATAGCTGTGCTGTGGTCTGGAGGAAGTGTTGCTTATTGAAAATGAAGTTGTGTGTGAGGATGAAGTGTATAAGTTCAGAAATATTTTTAGTTATTAGCATCTTTAGTTATCAACAGAACCATGACAGTTCCTGGATCTTACACCTGCACCTCCAGAAATGTAATACATCTCATCCGGTGCACTAAATGCCCCATGGAAAATGTGTAGGAGAAACCAAACAACAACTGCATACCACAATGAACGCATAACAAAAATCTACCAATTACCTGTGGGGGCACACTTCCCACAAGACAACCACTCTGTCTCCAATCTCTCAGATCTATAATCCTCAAAGGGAATTTACCAAACATCTTTCATAGATGAGTCTATACTTCACTTCATAAATCTACCAGATACAAAAAAATCATGGATTAAATATAGATATTGAATTTATGGCACATTATAATCTGCCTGCCATCTGATAACCCCAGATAACCTGTCTGCATTTTTACATTCTATCACCAGGTCAACAATTCCCTTTCCACCCTCTTCCCCCCACACCGCCACCTACCTGTCTCACACCGATTGTCTCCCATTCCCTCTGATGCTCACTGCCACCATTTACATTTTCACCCAGGGGAGCACACAAAACACCAGCAGACTCTCCCTATGCCTGAAGAAGGGTGTTTGTGCCCAAAAGTTTGCAAAGAACAATTTTCCCAAATATTTAGTTAGTCTAATAAAACAGATCACATCTACTCAAAGAACCTTGTCTGCCTATGTCTTTAGACCAACACAGCTACAACCAACAACCCTAAGAGCAGCCAAGGATTTCTAATTCCAAGCAGAGTAGATACTTGTACAGTGTAGTCAGGGCCGTTAGAGGCAGGGAATAAACTGAAGCAGCTAAAACTTGCATCTCTATTTTAGACACCCCTGCTAGTTCACAGTTGATCTATAAAGTATCATAACTTGCAAGCTATAAGGCACCTTGCAAATAAAGAAAAGTGGGTACTTGTTGATTTTTCTGGGTTTTCTGAACCTTGTGCTTTGCTGTAGGAAGACATCTAATAAGAGAAACTGATGTCAATAGGAGATTTTCTAGAGAATAGGCCGGCATCTTCAAAGGTGTTGAGTAAAACACCTAACTACCTTTGCAGTTCTGGGCCCAAGAATCTCTTGTTCCTATGTCATTGGAGGATGTTAATCACAGATTTCTATGGGACCAGGACTGGACTAAATTCTAATGAAACTGAGCACTTCGAATAAAATCACATCTGCTTGGACCATAGTCTCTTGAATATGCCATGGTCTGGTAAGGCATCTTTCTGAGGCTGTGGCTCTGATGAAGAGTATTATATTTTTCTTTGGAGTCATAACACTAGTACTTACATGCTAACATTTTCAATATTAGGAAGTTGCTCATGCAGTGAATGTGGATGGAAGAGGAATTCAAAACTGAACTGCAAATCAAATCAATAATTATGTTCTTATACTTTCTCATTTATTTCTTCCTTCTCCTAGATTGCTCTAATTCTGTACTAGGTCTGAAGATGCATGTGCTCACTATGAACTGTGCAGATGCTTAGATTTCTGGCTCAGAGTACAATCCCTGATGCTACTTGTAACTCTGTAATCACAGACTTGTACTTGCACGTATTATTGAATTGTTTACAAATTCACCCTCTTTTGATTTTTAAATTAAAATGGAGATATGAAATCTGGTAGCAAAGAAAGAAAATTCTTTTGGTTTTTTTTTGTTGTTCTTTGAATTAGGTACTTTTTGGTGTACTTTCCTTCTCTCCCTGGAAGTAAATGTCTAATCGGCTCGTTTAGTTAGTAAAATGGTAAAATGGTGGCAGCCTAGCATTAAAAAGTATGTAGCGTTGACAAGCATCTCAAACTAAAGATGACAACTTTACCATGGTCTCCACAGTAACTGAAGAAGCAGAGTGTTAAGTTGATTCTTGAACCTTAGTGTCCTGTCTGCCATCTGAGAAAGTGGATTTCCATAGAAACCCACTTAGAATTTTGCCCTGAATACAAGAAGAGGGAGGGTACAGGAAGAATAACTTCATTTTGGGAAGCAGTTAATCACTGTCAAGTAAGCTATGTACATCTAGAATTGTACATGAATTCATTAATTAGTCATACTGCTGCCCAATGCAAGAATAGTCATTTCCTAGAGAAGCAGGTACTTCATGGCTATCTTAGGGATACCTACTTAAGCCCTGAGCAGGCTCCTTGCCTTTTCACTGTCTACTTTTCCTACCCCCATAGCATATCAATTTGTAGAACAGAAGTGGAGGGGCCTAGTAGAACCTGATATAGGGATCTGTGTGATATTCTTGGTATAGCTCATGCATATATGGTCAAGCAGACTGTGCTGCTGAATAACTGTTTTCTGTTGTGTGTTTATGCTTGTGTACTATTCAAGTTCAGTGCCATAGGCAAATTTCCACGCTGCCCTATCTATTAAAATATAATAGAAACAGATATTTTGCTTTTATCCCGTCTTTGGCATATTTTTCTCCAGCAAGTTGTATCTTCTTTCCCTCTTTGGCATGCTCAGCTGCAAGCAGAGCTCAAACAGGTATGCATGCTGGATTGTCCCATTTTGACACTCTGCAAATATGGTCACCCTCATGATCAACCAATGAGTGAGACTGGAAAGTGAGGCAAATAAACATTTCACAAGAGCTGGGTCTAGACCAGCGGTCCCCTCCACCTTTTTAGATTCAAGGCACCCCTCATTGATTCTAGGCACCTTTCAGAAAATGACAACTCTTAGTTTTAGCACTAATATTGCATGGCAATCTTAAAAGGATCTCAGGTACCTTCTCTTGTTGAGAAGCACTGGTTTAGACTGGGGTGCTCAAACTTTGGGCCATGGGTTAGATCTGGCCTCTGGAGGTGGGTCATTCAGCCTACAGGGCTCACAATGGGTCCAGAAATTATACAGTGGGGGAGCAGTGGCACTGCTGTCCTGCTGTCAAATTTCTGAAATTGGATCAAGCTCCGTGAGACAGATAGCATGGCCCTGTGCATTGGATCAGGCAAATAGAGTGGCATGGGGCCTAATTTCAGTGCTATGGGGCTGGATGGGGACAAGTACAGGGCACCGGGCCCCAATTCTTTTGCATGGGAGTGGTGTAGGGCTCTGATCCCGCAAGAAGGGACCTTACTGCTCTGCTGGGGGGTCAGAGCCAAAGGGTTCCCCTTCTAGTGACTGGGACAGAGCAAAAGGGTTTAGTAGTATTTGTGTGGTTGTTTGCTTGTTTGTTGCTTAAAGACTGTGCTTTATTTGGGAGGACTGGCTGAGGAAGTCTTCAGGGAGCAAAGCATGCTTGCAGAAGTCAGAAAGCTAGGCAACCCTTTACAGGGGGTTCTTTCTTACACTAACTCCAAAGGTGTATAAATTTATATATGTGTCACATGCCACATAGTAACAGATGTTTGTGAGCATGTCATGTTAATATTCAGAATTGGAGACTTTCTTGTACTGTTCCAGCAAATTCTTCATATATACATCCAACGCACTCCCTCTCATATTCTAAATACTATCAGGTAATTGTTCCCATTCTCTTACAGGTTGGGAAAACGTGAGTAGAGTGAGATTATGATCTAGGTCTAGTTCTTTCCTTATGAATAAGTGTTATTCTAGTGGTCACTAATTTCATTGGTCGAATAGATGGTAAGTTTTAAGGAGAGGTGGTGATCACAGAGGGAGACATATTTTTCCAAGTAACTAGAGCTAGTCTGATCAAGGATATTAGATTAGGTGGACAGAGCTAGTGCAGAGAACACTGCAATGATGTGGTCATGGCAACCTGTACTGCTAAGCAATGGGCTGCTATGTTTTCTACCAGCTACAGCTTTTTTATGTGACTTCATTCTTGGATATAAATAACAAAACTTTAAGGTCATCTCTGGTTGTTCCAAGGTAACTTTTCTCCTGTAGCAGCCATTTTTGCTGTGGGAGAAAAATCCTGAACTTCTGTACGCTCATGGTTTTTGGGTTTTTTTGGAGGGGGAGAGGGGTGGGAGCCTTGAGAGAGAGAGAGCAGTGACTCTTTCAGGAGAAACTGAATGTCTGTACATGGCCTAGATCTTCAGTGGAACTATGCTTTGTTATACTGGCTGAAGACCTGGCCCTAACTATTTAAAAAAATCCAGGCTACAAAGTTGTTTTTTTAATGGCAAGTAAGAAGAGTAATCATCTATCACATCAATATAAGCACACAGGTCCACATTTACACCCAGGCATTTTGTAGACATGTTGAGAAGCCCAAAGTGGAGCAGTAAGTCAAATGTCCCTGCTACTGCCTACCAGTCCACCATTCTGGTCTCTGTATAGTAAACTGGTCAAATAGATGTTTGTGCTAAACTCCAGATTGACATGGTACATCAAAATCTGTTCAAGATTAGTAACTACTAAGTAATATGGTAAAAATGGCATTTTATGTTGTCTAAATTCTGAAAGAGACTCTGTTACCTGTTCCCTCTTAATATGGAAAGCCTAATGTTTTCAAGGCAATATGACAGTATTTGCTTGTGCATTTAAATGAAAAGCCTGATTCAGTGGCTTTGTCTTTTTAATTAGCAGTGCTAAAGGAATCATTTTCAACTGGAGCATTTGGGGGAATATTACCAACTTTGTCAAAAGTACCCATCCATACAACTAGAATGACATCAATTTCAATCGAGTCAGAGCACCTGGAGTGACAAGGAACTATGGTAATAAGCTGATGGAGAATAGGTTTAGGTTAGAGATCAGAAGGCAATATTTTACAGTTAGGGTGGCCAAAATCTGGAACCAACTTCCCAGGGAAGTGGTCCTCACCCCTACCTTGGGCAAATTCAAGAGGAGGTTGGACGATCACCTGCCTGGGATCTTGTGAACCCAGCATTCATTCCTGCCTGTGGCAGGGGGTCAGGCTAGATGATCTGTTCAGGTCCCTCCTGACCCTAGCTACTATGAAACTATCATTAATCTGTAATGTTCAGTGATATTATCCAGAACAGCAAGTATCAGAAACGTTACTTTCATATCTTCCTAGTTAAATCAGAAGGCCAATGGGGTCAGGGCAATGAAGCAAGGAGGGGTCTTTGACAAAAGAAAAATGTTTAGGGACTCAAGTCAATCTTCTAGGTTATTCAGAGTCCTGAGATACCAGAATATGCCAGTAAAATGACTGATGGTCAGAACAGAGGTGGTAGGCACTGGCAGTAAAATAAGAAAATATAATCCAGAAGAGACGGTTTTAAAAACTGAGTTATTTATTTGGGGATATTGGAATTTATTGAGAACTCTAAGTAGCATGTCCAGGAATTCCACTGAAAGGATAAAGAACAATAAAGGAAGGACTTGTTACTTTCATCCCTCTCTGGAGAATGAAGGCAGGTGAGGGATGTTTCCTGGCTAGTGTAAAAGTTGGGGAGTGGGAAGAGGAAGCTGTAGAGTCAATTGATAAAATTCTACCCTCAGCTAAATCTGTGCTACACCTCAATCAGACATGAGCAGCTTGTACAAGGAAAGACCGTCCTTGACAACTGGAATTGATTTGGAATTGCTTCTTCCAGCATGCACTTGTTTGACAACAACCGCACATTAAATGTGGGTTTCTTCTTATTGACAAAGAGGTAGTGTACTTTTCTGGTAATAAAGAGGACTGACTTTCAATCTCAGCTAGAATTCTGAATAATATTTTAAGATTCATATTTTTCTGGGATGTCATCTTTACCTCTATAAATGAAATAGAGGTACATGACCAATAAGAAAACAGCCAGTTCACAAACGTATAATATTCTAACCTTTGTTATCAATTAAGCATTCCACTTCAATTGTGATGGACCCTTTTACGGGTATTTCAGACCTGGAACAAAAAAAGATGCTAAAAATACAGTCCAGGAAGATTTGCTGACATAATTTTTACTCATTACATGCCATTATTGCATACTGACCCATGTAGGGTCGAATATCTCCAATATGTCTTCAGGAAAAGGCTGTTTTGCTTGGATTCAGTTTTTAGCTGATAATTGCAAGCCTTGTTGAGTCCTAAATTGGTTTTTCAGCCAGTGAACCTGTTCAGGTGTTTTGTGGCCATAAGACCAAATACTTGAATTAGTTCATAGATTTCTTAACTTTTTAATTCAATTACTACTGAACTTTTAAACAAAACTTTGATAAAAATTATTGTCCTTAATAAATTAAACAAGCTAGGAACCTCACTTTACTACAAGAATCATATTTTCCCAGCATTATTTTATAGTTCTTTTGGCTAGTTGCCAACTCAAGCAAATAGAAGTTAGTCATTAATTGACTGTTTCCTCCTTAATATCACTATATCTCTGGCATAACTGCCATTCTCTGGTTTAATATGTTATGAAGTTGCTGAATTGTAATGGTTTGAAAAGGAGATTCGTTACTTTAGTACCTGCTTGAGAAGTCAACTCTAACTGAGACTATTCAGTCCTAGTTTACAGTAGAAATGCTAAATGTACATATTAGTATATTCAGTACTTTTCTGTCATATACCATCCCATTAATTGGGGTTCTCTACAATTAACACCATTCTTTATTTTAGGTGCTGATTGTCTTTGTAGGGTTCCAAAACAAAAAATACCACATGCTTATTACATGTATTACTTTTAGTCACAAGTGTGAACAGAGCAGATCAAGAGCAGATATAGTTGGTCATTTAAATCACCTCTTACGGTTTTAACAAATGCATAGTAATTAATGCGCTTTTGATAGACACCTTTGGGTGCTAAAATCAATTAAATATTGGGGACTAAGGCATTTCTAAAACTATTTGGCAGGCTGTATTTTAGCAAACATTGAAAATCCTCACAAATAAGTTAACTAAATAGTTACAAATCACTTACAGCATCATTCAGCCTGCTGTAAAAAATGGCTTGCTGTAGCAGCATTGTATCACTGCTGTCACACAGTAGGAAGTTTCTGCAGAGTAGATGTTACATCTGATGTTATACAGCCTGCCCAGCCAATCTTATCATTAGCAGGTTTGGCAACACCCTTAGGCAAGGATATGATTTGCTTATGAGCTACCATCAGTCTAGCTGAGTAGCTAAGCATGACATATACACAACCAAGCAATCATCTGTTTTGGAGGCTTGATTCCCAACTGAAAAAAAATTATAAATTTTATCTTGCATTTCTCAGGGTATAGTAATCAGGGAAACAATGGAAAAATACCTTCAGTGGCCTTGTTCTTTCTCGAAGGAAAAATTCTTGGTGTGATAAGTGGAAAATACACACTATGAAGCACAAGTACTTTATGAGACAAAACTTATGAGGAAAAGCTGTCAGAGCTAGGATTATTTAGCCTGTAAAGAGAAGACAGGTGGGATTTGAGAACAGTCTTCAAATACCTAAAGAGTGATTACAGAGAGGGTGGAGATGGGCTTTTGTCTGTGACTATAGGAGTAGGAACAATGGACTCAGGCTGCAGGAGGGGAAATTTAGGCTGGAAATTACCCTCATGGTCATAAAGTTCCTTCTAATCAGGCATAGGAACAGGCTACCTAGAAAAGTGGAATCTCTATTCTTGAAAGCTTTCAAAAGCAGGTTAGACAGACACTTGGCTGGGATGGTGTATTCCAATCCTTATTCAAAAGTCTCACTTTTGCAGTGTTTCTTCAGTGAAAACAAGGAAGTTTTGAACACCCCTAGGTTACTTAACTATTCATAAAATATTAAGTTGCCATACAGCCCTTCCTAGCTGTCTTTCTATTTTCAAGTGTTGTCAAGATCCTTTCTATTTTAGGTAACAGATGAGAGACAGAGGCAAAAAATTCAGAAGGCCAAACAAAGTCCATTGTCTGTGTCCCACTAGCTTATATCATCATGGGAAGATGCCATGACAACAGAAAATTCATTGCACGTAGTACATTTAATATGATTTAAGTCACAACCATTGTAAGGCTGAAAAAGAGCCATTTGTCCCATCCATTAAACTTTGTTTATTATTTTCTTCAGTAATGAAGGAGTTCAGTAGAAATTCACGTAAGTCCTTTTTAGGCATTTTAGGCTCTGTTTGAGTCTTTTAATTGCTTTATGCAGGTTTTCAAGGTTATAAAATTGTCATCCAGTTTGGCTAATTATATAAGCACCAACATTATTTCCTTTGTAAATTAAGTTATAGGTGAATTGTATCCATTCAGTATATTCAGAGTAACCATAATGGAAGGATTTAATGAACTCTACCTCAAGTTGGTAATAGGTATAATATGCAAACTGACTCCTAGAAAGAGCCAGTGGAAACACTATGATATGATATACTTAGATGTTCAAAGTTTTAAAGTTGAGTGCCTATATTCAGGCAGGGGTGGATTCAGAGAAGATGTGATGGTATGGTTGCATCCCCCTTTTGGGCCACACTGCAGGAGCAGAACCCAGAGACTTTAAGTCATCAAAGCAGATAAGAACACATTTCTTGCTCTTGGTACCCCTCCCCTTCTCTTTCATGCTCAGTGGTACCTCCCTTTCATTCTCATTCCTCTCTACCACCACCTGTTGCTGCTGCTTTTACAGGCTGACCTGGAGTCAGGGGAAGCTCCAGAGCTACTGTTGTCTTGTTCCAGCAGGTTTGCACAGAGAGCCAGGCTCAGCCCAGAACAGCAGCAGTGGTTGGGTTCCCCTTCCCTTTCAGCCCAGGAGCAGATGAAGGGAGGAAGAACGTGTCTGCTGTCACTACTATTCCTGGCTGAACCCAGCTCCCTGCACAGTCAGTCCCCATAGCCCGGACTGCAGTGGGGAGGAATGGCTGGGACAGTGGCAAAGGGAGGCAGGCCGCCTCTTCTGGAGTCCAGAGACATAAGTAGAGAAATTGAGGGGAGGGGAGATGGGATGGGAGATGGGATGGGAGCTGCTGCTGAGTATCGGGGAGAAGGAAGGCAGTGCCAAGAGCTAGGGTGGGGGGAGATTCTTACCTGATTAGGGGACTTTGAAAGGTCCCTGGTTGCTGCTTCTGACATGGTACCTTTGTGGGGAGCAGAGGAGACTGGGAGTGGGGGTGTAGCTACTCTGGTAGCACTCCCACATACCCCCTTTAAAATCCTGGATCCACCTGTGTATTCAGGTAGTTAAATTTATGGTTGTGTACTTGCCTAATTAAAGGTAGCTTGATTTTCAAATGCCCTCGCAATTAACACTTCCTTTACTGGGCATTGGAGGCACTCAACACCATTGAATATATTACACTGCTTTATTTAGGTGCCTAATAATTATTTTAGATTCCTGTCTTGGGCATTCAATTTTGCTATTTTTAGCCAGATCAAATGAGGCTATTGTAGAAATTTCACAAAATGCTAATTTTTTACCATAATGACTCTAAAATATTTCCAGTTGTCTGAAAACAAAATGTTTTAGTGTTTATTTTAGTGTGTACCCAGGGCAAGTTTGATGGTTTATGATCTGCAGCTCTCACGGAAATTTATGGAAGTTGAGAACCTGAGTGATTTTAAAAATCTGGATGGAAATGTAGTGGCTGTATTTTTTGTTTTGTTTTTATTTTATTTATTTGTGGGGGGCAGTCAAAATATTTGTCTGAAAATGCATAGACTCAGAGGAAAGTAGGGCTGGGAGGAAAGTAGGACTGCAGTCATCTAATCCAGTCTGCTCAAGGTAGGATCACCCCAACTAAACCAGTCCAGCCAGGTATCTGTCTAGTCTGCTCTTGAAAATTTCCAGGGATGGAAATTCCACAACTTTTCTAGGCAGCCTGTTTAGAAAGTATTGTATAAAATATTCTAGTGTATATTTTAAAACATTGTTATGCTGTATATTTCATGGAGCATAAGATTTGCTTTATTGAAACAAAATGTTAGTTAACTTACTTTTGTATTTGGCCCTTCATTGGACCCTTGAACAGATGCATCAGGACAAGTGAAACTTTCATAATGAAACTGGCACACCATACAGTGCCTGACTTTGGAGTGTGATTCTGGCTGAGACTTAAGACTCTTGAAAATGGGCTTTGTAACAGGAATGCTGACACAGTCTTACCTAGCGTGGCTTTGGGGACACTGAAGTAATAGTGTTATTAGAAATGACAGTTCCAATTTTTTCTGTAAACTATCCACCTTTATATTCTCCACTTGTAGATTTGAATGGCGTGACTGATGCTGACAGATTGTGCTTTGACCACTGGTCTATGAGATCCACATTCATTACTTTTCAAACTTGTTTAGATTTAAAGTGAGGCTGTTGACAGTCTCACTTTCAATCAGGAAACATACTGCGCGTTCATGAAGCTTTGGACTTGTTTTACCATAGGAATATATTTTACTGCTCAAGATTAAACCTTATCTTCTAGCAAACATTAATGCATAATTTGATTTAGCTAGATCACAGGATATTGAATATTCTTTTTGTGAAGTTTTTTTCATTAGATTATAAATTTCAATTGTCAAAAACAACTTTCTTTATAGGAGAAAGTGGAGAATATTCTTCCTAATAAAATTGGAAAATATTGCAATTTTGTTAGTTAAATATATTACAGAGAATGCAGGAACAAATATTAAGAGATGGAGAATAATCTTGGGGTTCAGAGTTTACTTTTGGTGACAGTATAGAATTAATGTACCTAATACTGTCATAGGGACTAGTATCTAACTATGCATGGTGATTTTATTTGTAAACATTATTTTCATTTTTAGAGGAAAATAGTAAAGAAAAATAATCATCAATTACTGTAATAACCACTAGAGGTCTACGGATATCAAAATTCTGCCAACATCAATTATCTCTACAAGTATTAAAAATCTGCTGTTTCATCCAATATAAAGTGCATCTCATTAGACATTAATTGTTTGCTTTGTGATGTGTATCTTTTAATCCTTAGATTTTTTTAACCTCTTAGGCTTGTTTTTAATTAAATAATGTTTTATTGTACTAATGAAGTAAGGAGCAATTACAATAAAAAACACGTAATTGAATGAAAAAGTGACAAAACAGATTTCCAAGTATATCCACCTAGGAACTACATCATATTGTCATTCACTAGATGAGTTGTTTTCTTTTTACTGTTAGCCTTGCAGCAAATTCTGCCTTAGTGCATCTTGTTTTTGAACTTACTCATTGTATGATAATTTTGAATGACTCCTGATTTGAGACTCATTTTAATTTTCTGATCATTTAAAAAAACACAAACACGATTTTCCAATCCATCTTTTAAAGTTCTCATTTTACCTTGATGCTGTTAATTTTTTAAGGAAATTGGTAAATTAAATTAAATTTGATTTAGGTGCAGCTTGTTCTTTAATATAATAATGGTAATGTGCCCATTAGAAAAAAAGAGTAACACCTGAGATCAGTGACTTCCCTTTGGGAGATTACCCAGTAGCCAAGAGATAAGTGTTGCTGCTGACTGAGGAAAAACAAAATAAAACAAAACGTTGTATGGCCTGCACATTCATGTGGTGATCTGCGAATATATTTTCCAAGAGTTTGCAGGTGTGCACGCGAATCAAGCAAGGGCATAGGAAGTCCCCTATATGGGCAGCTTGACCTTTACAGCTGAATGTGAACTGATCTCTTCTTGTTCAGTAATATGATATTAGGTACCATTTTGCTATTGTTCCAGAAAATGTTAATCCAGAAACATATGGTGCGCACTTCTCAGTTGCCCTTTACCTGCTACTTTCTATTATTATGTTTACAGTTAGGATTCGTTCTTTTTATTCTCCTTTCTTCAGAGAGAGAATTTTTACTTAAACAATTTTCAACAAATAAGAAATAGGTTTGAATGCTCTTTTTTTGTCCTCCTCCCAAACAAAAGAGCCAGGTCAGGTCAGTTTAGTAAGTCATGCAGTTGTCATGTGGAGGATCCATAGAAGTGACAGTTCAGCACAAGTGAAGTTTTGCTGAATAGGGCCAGGCAGTGGCATAACTAGAGTAGGGCAACCAGGGCATCTGCCCTGCGTGGCCGACTGGAGGTGTGGGGGGAGGCACGAGAAAAAACAGCTGCTGCCAGCACCCACACAATCATGCTAGTAGCACAGTGGCAACCAGAAGTCGCTGCTGGGGCCACTGGTGGGGCACTGGGACCACTGCTGGGGCCACTGCTGGGGCTCATGCTTTAAGTATTTGCTGAAACAAATATTGATGAATATTTCTCAGTGGGACTGTAGCAGGGTGGCATCTCCAGGGGAGGTCGTAAGCCCCTGGAGGCCCCAGAAATTCCCTTTTTGCCCTGCTCACTCCAGGAACAGTCTCCCTTTCACTTTCCTGCCATGTCTTGGTGTCTTTTATGGTTATAAAAGGGAGGCTGCCTCAGGGCTTCTCAGACTTGGTCTTGTTCTAGTGATCACCTGGTGGCTGTGGTCCTTTCCCTTATGAGCTAACTGCATGGCTTCATACCTCCCACACACCATGCCCCATGCCTCACAGATGGCATCATCATGGATGTTCTCTTTGCCATACTCCTACACACTTGTAGCCCTCCTCTGGCCCCTCAGACCATCAGTCTCTCACACAGCCTCATTCTGAGTCCTCAGACCTCTCAGCTTCTCAGCCAGCCCCTCTCTGGTCTGTCAGGACCCCTGGTTTCATTCTTGACCCCACTCTGGGATCAAGACCTTTTTGGTCTTTCACGTGACCCCTTGCTGGGCCTCACTATTCCTGCCCCTCGCTGGGCCACTAGACCCTTCTTTCTGGTCCCACTCTCTCATGGCCCTGCCCTGGGCTGCTGGACTTTTTCAGCCCCTGCCTGGGCCCCTGGGCCATCTGGTCCTGCTCTTCCTTGGCCCCTTATCTGGACCTCTGTACCCTTGGGTCCTGCTCTTGCTTTTATTTTGGGGTGTACTCCCCTAGCCTTTCCCCACCAATGGGTTAACCTGGAAGGCAGCAGGGGCTAGGTTTTAGGGTGCCCCGGACTCACCCTTCCCTGGAGTTTGGGCCTGATGGCACTTCCTAGGGGCTGCTCCACCATGAGCAGTCCCACCATTGTGACCCGAAACCCCAGTAGGGTGCAGTGTTCAGTCATACCCAGGACCACTGTAGGCCCTGGCCTTTTTCCTCAGAGCCATGCTGTCTTTCTGGGCCAACAAACCTAGCTACGAGCTCTTTGGCCCTTACTCATGTCATCCCTCAGGGCTCCTTTGGGCCAGGCACTCTTTCTTTCTGAGCCCTGATCTCACTGGCTCTCATGCATCCCCCTTCTGGGGTCAACTCTTTCCTCCAGGCTACCTCTGGCCCTGGTTCTCCTACCTCTGGGCTCCCTGGTCTCAGTGCTGTCTCAGACCCCTTCTCAATATCTGATGGCCCTGTTCCAGCCATCTTCATTCTGGGCCCCAGTTTCTCTGGCCCCTTCCTCTCTGGCTGTGGCCACACCTGTACCTTTAGCCTCTCCCAGGCCATGGCTCCATCTTGGGCCAGTCGAGAACTCTAGGCTCTCTCTGGCTGTGGCAGGCTCTTGCTGTGGCTGCGTCCAGCCTTTGGCCCCTCTCTGAGCCTTGACCCTGCTAGCAGGCCAGCAAGATTCTCTGGGTCACTCCCTTTTCTACCTTCTGCTTTGTGCCCTCCTACTCTTCAAGTAATCCTGGATTGCCCATCTTCATTCTAGGCTGCAGGTCCTAGAATGATCCCCCTTTCTCTCTGGCAGTGGTCCTTTCTGACCATGGCCTCTCTTAGGCCCTGGCCCTGACCCTACCTTGGGCCAGTTGAGAACTCCAGGCCCCTCTCTGGCTCCAGCAGTGTCCTGCTGTGGCTGCCTTCAGCCTTCATCCCCTCTCTAGGCCCTGGCCCCACTAGCAGCGAGATTCTGTAGGGCTCCATTCTTCCACTTACAAGTCCACACGCACTCGCAGGTCCGCTCAGGATAATTAGCAGGTATCTTAAGCTCTCAGCCCCAGTCTCTGGGCTGACCTGAGCCCCATTCTAGGTCTTATATACTGAGCCCCTCTCTCTGGGCTTCACTTGGAGCCCACAATCGGTCTTCTATGCTGAGTCCCTCAATCCAGGCTCCCCCAGGCCTCACAATATGTCTCATGTCTTAGCCTCTCACTGTGGGCTCCACCTGGGTCCTAGCCTGGGTCCCTAGAAACTTCCTCCAACCCCTTAGTTACTACCCAAACCTCCAGACTGCTTCAGCTGTCCTCTCTGTGGTAGTGCTCCAGAGTTGCAGTTCTTCTGCTGAAGTAATGTTCTCTTAGCAGGGTCCAGATCTTACTGTTGGGCTTCTCTCAGGGCCTGAGCATATACCTGCACTAAGCCTAGCCCTTCTTTGGTTGCAAACTACCTATCTACTGTTAGGATAGCATTTAACTGTTGCCTCATAGCTACTTTCCCGGACAGAAGGAGGTGATGGTGGTGGTGGTAGGTGACTAGCATTTAGGAAAATAAATACACTGAAAAAGGACAGATTTTTACAGGTATCTTAACATGGCTAACATTCCCGAGGTCATATCTGTCAATCTTCATCTGTCAATCTTCTTGTAAAGCATTGTGCATTCTCTGTACATACTGTTTGAAAAACAATCCTCTTACTGGTACAGAACACCTTGCCTCAGAAAGGTGGCATCATTTATACAGTACTAAAACAACTTTAGGTAAATATTTTATGAACTGACTTGGTGACCTTTTGTTTAAATCATTCATATTAGTCATTTTTTTTTCTCCTTTCTGCAAGCATTCCATTTTCTTTTCTTTTTGTATTTTAAACAGCACTTACCACATAGACGGCAAGGTCTTTCTCTTCTTTAAAAGCCACCCACAGAATCGGTTAATTTAATGGCCTTCTCATTTCCACCGTAGAACAGTGCAGTAGCCAGTTACTCTTTTGTGCAAAATGACAAAAGACTATATTCATTCAAGCTGGTCCTAGAAGGTGTAATTACATCTCACCCCAACATAAATTCACCTTGAGGGAGAGCAGGTGGTGTAGCTGCTACCACTACACCCTGAGGGTTTCTGGAAGGGAAAGGTAAACTTAAGTTGCAGCTAGAGCTCAAAAAGGAGTTTTGCCAGTGTAGCTTTTTAGAGGATGTACTGCATTTTCTAGCCACTCTGGCTACGTCTGTTCTGTTCAGGTATTTATTATGTACCCTGACATCTAAACACCTCCCTGGATCATACTATCTACTCTTTGGTCCATGCTAACCCACTGTTAGAACCTGTGGATAAGAAAGATGGCTCTAACTTCTCACTACTACAACCTTCTTTTTCCTAACCCTCATTAGACATTCAGCCACCAGGGGCCTCTAAGAGCATCTATACTGGGATAACGGTTTATATCCTTTAGGTTGGCTGGGATAGGAGTCGGGTGAAAAGCAAAATAATGGATTTGTCTAACTCCTCGGAGCATTCTCTACCTGGCTGGAATGAATTCTACAAGTGACTGGTGAAAAAAATGTTCAAGATATATTATCAGTATGGGCTATTATGTTTTTTATATTTAAGTAAAAGCAGATGTAAGCTGTGTGAGGCTAATGGAGCATCACTTACAGAGCCTCAATGTAGCAAAACTAATGGAAACGTTTTTCTTTTTAACTCGAAAATATAGTGTTTAAAGGAACTGCCTGGCAACAGAGGTGGAGCTTTCATGGAATTTATTTTTTCCAGATGTTTGAATTCCTAGTTAACCTTGCCTCATAATTTTTGTAATTTCCCTCTTCAGGGGTTCTTTTCCTACATTCAGAGGTCTACCTCACACGTTAGTTAGTGTATCCTCAGTGTACATTGCAGCAAGAAACCTCCAGTGCAAATGCCAAAGTACAATCTTCACAGGCATCCTAGGCAGTAGATCCTTTCTCCTCATAAAGGAGGGGGTGGGGAAGAGAAGGGACATGTATAATAGGAAAGCCAACCTTATGTGTCTTCCATGGTGTGGCATGTTTTTATTCTGTACTACTTCTTAAGCAAAGAATGAGAAGACAAGTGGCAGCTCATGGCAGTACCTACTCTCTCCACTTTCCTTGCCTGGGACCTTGATTGGAAGGCAGGCCCAGGCCTCAGGCAGGATTGCCAACTGTGTATAAATTTATGGACGGTCTATTAAAAACACAACTAAAAAAGCTTGTTAGTAGTCTGTTAAGAGATCAAACTGTCCATAAAAAACAGACAAACTGAGAAGTCCTATGCTTGATTGAAGATGGACAGACAGGCAGAGCAGAGCAGAGCAGAGCAATCTTGTGTCTGAGCAGGAGTATAGCTCAGTGCCCTGTAAAGAGTCCTCTGGGCTTTGTGGCCTCCATAGTCCCCAGATGCTGCCTCTGCTTCCTGTTGGCAGTTTGCCTGGGTGGTAAGGAGGAGTGCTATGCAGCTGAAATGGAGCTGCAGGGCTGGGAGTGGGGAAGAGGCAGCAAGTGAGGGTACCTACCAGGTATGGGGGAGCAAGGGTGGTGGAGGGTAGGCTGGGGGAGAAGCATGGTATGGGGTGCGGTTGGGGTGTATCAGGGTTTGGGAGTGAGTGGGGGGACCCTAAGGATGGAGGCAGCATGGTATAAAACTACTGGTGAAGTCATGCAAGACTAATTGATATTAAACCTCTAAATTTGGACCTGGCCCAGCTTACTGCCATCCAAGATCTGGCACAGGAGTTGCATTTACATAATGTGAAGCATCTGTCAGCAAAAAAGTTCTGTCATCAGTAAAAAGCTTGCAGATTTTCAGTTGAAAAACATTTTTGGGTGGGCAACTCTGGCCCCAGGAGTAAGCAAAGGGAAGATTATCACTGCAGGGCTCTAGCCTGACTTCTATATCTGCCAAGGCAGCCAGCAGATGAACATTGATACATGTCTGGAAGTATCTTCTGTCCCATAAAAAGCCAGAAACCTAAAAATACCTCCAAAACAACAACATCTAAAATCTCCACTCTAGCAGGATCAAGCCTCAGGGATGGCCATGATGCCCCTTGGTGACTGCACGGTGCCTGTCCCACTCCAGCCCCTCGTGGTACCCCCTGTTTTTCTCTTCCCTGCCATGCCTTGATAGAATTATTTTGTTGTAAAAAGGGAGGCTTCCCCAGGGTCCCAGTAAGCCCTGGCCTACTTTGTCCAGCAGGTTCTCCTGTGCCTTCTTGCCCTGTTGGCCCCATCATTGCTTCAGGGCACCGGTTGCCTTATGAGGCTATTCATGGCCTCCTTCCACCTCTACCCCTATGCCCATGCCTTGCAGATGTTACTTTAAGTTGTCCACGGAGCCTGTTGGCTCCTTCCGTTTCAACCAATCTACCTAGCTTGCCAAGCCCCTGGCACTGACAAGTCTCTTCTCCCCGGGCCCCAGGCCCTAGTCTGGCTTCCACCCATTTTAAGCTTCAGACTCTTTCCAGGCTTTAGCCCCCTTTGGCTTAAGCCTGCTCTGGCCAAAGCCTCCTTCTGGATTTAGCCTCCCTGCTGTGGCCTTAGCCTTCCTGTACCTGGGCCCCTGACCCCTGTACAGTTGCTGTACCTCTATCCTTACCCTCAGCCCTCTGGGTGCCTGACAAAGCCAGGCTGTTCCCACTGCTCTAGTCTCTTGCCCTCAAGGCTCCTGATCCCAGGCTGGACCACTCCCACTTGGCTGGGCTGTCCCAGCTTCAGCCTGCCCTAGCCTCAGCCCCCTGGGTCCCTGACCCCAGGCTAGGCTGCAAAACAGTGAGGACCCCACCAGGCACCTCTCTCTGGCCTCCACACCTCCCCTGTAGCCACAACCCAGCTGTCTGGGTAGCCTAATCAAAACAGAAACACAAGCAAGCTGCTTTGCAAACTAAAAGTCTTCCGCATTCTGGGTCAATGTCCCCATAAGCAAATGTCCCCTTGGAGTCCTCTCATCCTGGCTCACTTAGATGCCTGCCAGACTGCCTCCTGAAGCCCTTTTCTCTCAGGGACTTCTCTCCCTGCTGCTGGCAGGGCCAGATGAACCACCTGGTCTGAGGCATTGGTTTTATGTGCCTCCAAAGCCCCACCTCTCCTTTCAGGTGGCTTTCCAACCACCCACAGGGGTTTCTATTTTGGGCTGACAACCAGCCTCCCTTTCTTGGCTGCGGCTTAGCTCAGCCCCACGCAGCAAGCTCCTGGGATAGTCCTGTCTCCAGGGTAGCTCCTATCCCAGTTATTACTGACCTGCTTGTTTCCCAGCAGCTAGCCCTTGCTCAGGGGCTGGTCCCACCCAGCAAACTTAGCCTGCTGCAACATCCCTTTAAAACAAGGGTGGGCAAAATGTGGCATGTGGGCCGGATGCAGCCCACCAGGCCATTCTATCTGGCCCGCGGGGCCCCCCCAAAATTAGAAAATTAATATTTATTTGCCCCTGGCTGCCTGTCACATGGCCCTAGATGGCTTGCCAAAACTCAGTAAGTGACCCTCTGCCCCAAATAATTGCCCACCCCTGCTTTAAAGTAATCTCTGGCTCCCTGCTACAACCACAAAATATCAATATGAATAACTTAGGGAACTATGGGCAGAAGTACTTAAGCATTACTTTAGGTTTGGGCACTTGAATGAAACCCCAACATCTCTGGACTAAACAAAAAATCTTTCAAACTACTTGCAACACAGAGATGAATCCTGGGGTATAGGTTGTAGTTGTGTTGGTCTAAGGACATAGGCAGACAAGGGTCTTTGGATAAACCTGATCTCTTGCATGCATACCAGCCTCTGGCTTCTTTACTATTCATTCCATCCAGGAAGAGCACACACCAACTGCCCATGCTTCCTCAGCCTGATGAAGGGTATTTATACCTGAAAGCTCGCTGAGACGAATTTGGGAATTTTGGTTCTTGTTTTGGAACATTGGGTAGTAAGGTCATAAATGCAGAAGTATTTATCATTTTAAACTCACTTCGTATATTTCTTGTCACTTATATGTAAAGATCAGAAACATTGGATCTAAACCATATAGGTATTATGTTCATGTTAAATAAATTAATAAATCTCATCAACTCAGTGAACTATATATAGACTTTATGGTAGAGAAAGTCATCTTTCATTCTGGTTTTATTAACTGAATCAATGTACTGTATGTTTTACTTAAGGCTAAGGTATCTATACATAGAATGTTCTTGAACCTTGGTGATACATGTATAAGCCCTTGGTTCATGTGCATCAAGTTGGGCAAAAAGAAGTTTGAAAGGGTTTTCTTACAATTTTGAGTGATATTCATTTTAAATGTGAGAAAATAAAGAATATTATATATACTATACATTCAGCATGTTAACATATTAATATGTCTATGTTTAATAAAACACTCAGTATACTTATTGTCTATTCTAGATTGAGTGTCTTGCATCATATTGTTTATGTTGTATGGAAGGATGCTGAAGTGAGGTTGTCTTACTGCTGTCCCCTTGGGAAACGCAGGAAGATGAGATGTACTGAATTTTCCTTGAGGCTAGCCCAAGAAGCAACACTTTATATAAATAATCATATTGTCAGAAGGATCATCTAGGACAATAGCCATTATATTATTTACAGGGTATTTTCCTATTATAGGACTGCAGCTAGAGTGTGAAGGTAGGGTGCATCACTTTAACATTACCAGTGGTGCTCAGTGAATTGCACTGACCTTCTAACTATCAGTGTAATTTAAGTTGTATGTATTATGTGGGGATGAGGATCAAGATTTCTTAGGGTTCCTCTCTCCCTGTTTATCATCCCATTGACTGAGGCATGTTGTCTGACATTCCTTAGATATATATCCTTGGAGAAGGTATCAGTGGTGTGCATGTGTGTGTTTTAATGAAAAGCTCTAAAATTTTGTTCCTATTGTTATTCTTCCAGAACCAGAATTTGCAGAACTTCAGGGCATGATTGAAGACATGTTTTGTTCAAATATGTCAAATATTTACATTAAGGAATAGTTAGGGTATGATTGGAGGCTACCTGTCTGCATCTTGTGGGTTAATATGAACATGTGAAGTGTTTTACATAGTCGAGCACTCAGAAGCCATAACAATGGGGGCATATGAAAAAAAATAAAAAGTAAATGTAAGCACAGAATGTTGCTGTACTTTTAGTTAAAAATCCCATCTTGAGTTGGACAGACAGGAATAGAAAACTGCTGTTATCAGTGTCCTACTTTTTTGTGCATCAAATAATTTGGCCTCTAGTCAGATAAGGAGAAATACTAGATACAAATCTGCAACACTATTAAAATAAACTATAATGCATTTTAAATACTGTTTAAAAAGTCATTATACACCATGAAGACACAAAATCTCTCTAATTTTACTTCATCATGTGCTCTAGTCCCTTGTTTCATGGTATGTGCTATAAAAATACTGAACCTTGAATAGTGAGTTTAGATAACAGCAAATATTGAGTTAGATATTGCAAGGCACAATAACTTGGGCTCTGTATGGCATGTACTACACAATATGTGACAATAAAGATTTTCTTTTGCAAATCGAAGAGTTGATGAAATTCACTTGTCCTGGTACTGCAGTTGAAAGGCAATCCCTAATAATTCAGAAAAGGTGGCAAACTTGCATGCACTATAATCAGTGTACTGTTTGAACCTACAAACAAGGTTTGTTAATTATCATTATGCATCATCATAATGCTACAGGTATCTTCATTTTGTTTCCTCCAGCAGTATCATACATTTGCAGAACATCAAGAGAGACCAGAAATTTCACCAAAAGTATCTGGTCGTTGTATTCAAAAACCCACCTGTGTTTTTTCTTATTACTATGCATTTCTTGCTGACAAAATTATAACCTATTTCATGATCGTTTAATTGGTGTGTTAGCTAATTGAACCAAAAATCAAATATGTTACTCCAAAAAATGTAATAATTTTGGTGTGCTGGAGAAGATAGATGATTAGAAAAAAGGATAGCAAGAAAGTGAGCAGATTTTGTCCCAGTTATTGACTGTTCCAATAAGAGTCGATCTCTTGAACAAGACGGAAGATTGGATTGAGGAAGTTGAATTCAGGACAGAAGTTGAATTCAGGAAAATTTCAATCCAATTCCTGACTGTGCTACTGGCTTCTACATGTGACCTTGGGCAAGCCATTCAATTTTTCCTTGTCTCTGTTACCCATCTGTAGGGATTATAATGCTTGGTTGGGGTGAGCAATAGGAATAATAATACTGTCTTTATTCCACTGTTTATTTTACTTTTTTAGGCTATGAGGTCCTCATGCCAGCTTAAACATTCTGTGCATGCACAGTGCCTTGTTTAATGCTCCGTGTTCTAAGATGGGACATGTAGATCCTTCTGTAATAAAAGATCATTTAAAAAATCTGAGCTCAAGTAATAATCTCAAATCCCCTTATTTTACATGTCTTTTTCTCCTCTTCTCCTTGTTCTCTGTCCTTCTATCTTTGTATTCTCCGTGTTTGTCTCTAGATTCCTTTCTGTACTCTGATTCCATCCTCTCACTCTTTCCTTAATTTCCATCAAGCAGCAGCAAAAAATGTTTTTAAAACAATAAGCAAAATCTTGGCTCCCTGTTTGAAAGAAAAACTTAAAAGTTTTATGGAACTGCTGTCTGCAGTCAAGAGAGCTCACCTGCTTTCTCTAGCTTACTTGCATTGGTACTTAAGAATGCTGCTTAATGTTCCTTTGATGTTGCAGCTGAACCCACCAGTGCTGCTTGTGAAAACCTCTACTCTTCTCTCCAAACTGCCACACACCTACACACCACAAGGAAATATAAGAGAGGCACAGGTATCTCAGGCAGCACTACAAGGTGGGCCCACTGGCCACATCAGAGCTGCATTACTACATTGAAAAAAACCAAAAAACCCATCTTTCTCAATGGGGAACACAAATTGACCCCCCAAAATGCCCTAAATTGCTCCTGGCCCTTAATGCTTCCTTTTTTTTTTTTTTTTTTGTGGGGGGGGGTGGAGATTTAAAAAGTGTGGTCTCTTTCATCAGTGAAAAAGTGCTTGTGAATAATCCAATATTAAAAATGAGGTGAAGTTTTATGTGTGTAGCCCAGGTACACCCTTGGGGTGTGCCCTGTCCTCAGTTGGAAGGGATGGGGTGGTCAGGCAAGAGTGCTGTGAGAGGAGTGTGTCATTGGAGGATAATTTCCTCTTTCCTCTCTAGAGCCAGGCCAATACCAACTCTTAACTATATACAGATGTCTTATTATTAACCCAATAATAAAATAGCTATTAATATACAATACAACAAGAATATTTACAAATTGATAAGGATTATAAAAGAAACAAATATATACGATAACCACAGATAAATACACTTAAACAAATAAACACAAATATCTGTCAATAAATTTACACATCAAACAAACCAACCAACCCGAATCATCTTAATATTATTACAACACGTGTGTGTGTGTGTATCAATATCTATAACTATCTCTAAAGTATAACTGGTTCCCACACGGAAGGCACCAGTCTTCCCTCCCTTTTCTACACACTCTATTCGGTGAGACCTGTCAGCATTCCCTCTGGGTAGAGAACCTGGCACCTCCCCTGTTCCTGTTAGGGGAAAAAGGGGGACCTGTTCCCCAGGTACTCAGAAACCCAAGGATCCATCTGGGAGGGATCTCCCAGAGTCATGGGTGGTTTGTTGTGCCATCCTAGTCCCTGCCCTTTGGATCCTCCGTCAGGGCCTGGACTGCCTTGTGAGGGTCCCAATGCCCGCTCTTGCCTTCTGCCATTTGTTGGGGCTCAGGCCACTTAGTGCAGGTCCCGAAACCTGGACCTCATCTTCTGCCTTTTGTTGGGGCTTGGGCTGCCTCATGTGGGTCCCAAAACCCAGACCTCTAGGCTCCTGTCACAACCATCTGGTGCCTCCGGGTGCTTGGCCTCATGCCAGGGAAGTGGCTGCAAACTCAAGCGGCCTGGCACCACTCCAGGGTTTGGGACACTGTGCACTGCCATGTGCACTGGGTGGCTGACTGGTCCTCAGGAGTTGCAGGCTCAAGCCGCTGCTTGCATCTCCCAAAGCCTGAGCTCTGTGTGCCACACTGCGATGGACCCGAGCAGTCCCACACTGCTCCCAGGGCCGTGTCTCCGCGCACCAACAGCCCGAGTGGTCTCGCACTGCTCCCAAGGCTGCTCCTCCAGTGGTGGCTTCAGGAGCCTGGGGCCTATTGCCCACTGGGAAAGAGCTCCCCAGCTTTTCTTGGCTTCACTCTTCATAAGTGCCTCACCACATCTCCCCAGCATGCTGAGCATGTTCTCCTTTTATACACTTCAGGGGCCCTGCCCCTGAAGTCCGGCGGACCGGCTGTACCACAGTTCACAATCATGTCAGGGAGCTCCTCTCCCCCTCCCATTGGCAAAAGGGGCAGTGTCTGCTTTCCCCAGCTTGTTTCTGATTGGTGGCTTGGCTCCACCCATCAAAAGTGTGAATTCCTGAGCCCTGAGATGCGTCGGAGCTTGGTCAGATGAATCTGTCACATGTGGGAAAAATTCATTGTGCTTATTTTGACTTTTACCCTGTAATTCCACTGTCCTCAAAATTCTGTATAGTTTAACATCTCTCATTTTTCCAGTCCTAAATTAGAAGTTCATGGTGCCCCCAAAGTTACAAGTGGGCTATATATAGCTAAGACATGAAACACTGTATGGCCAAACTCCCTAGCCAGGTTTCAGAATCTCAGTGCATACCCTTCTCACAACTGGTTTCAAATTATCCTCTCCCTGGAGTCAAATGTTGCACCTTTGAAACACTTAGGTTCCAATCCAGAACCTATTCAGGTCTTTCCATTGACTTCAATGGGCATTAAACCAAGCCCTCAATAAGAAATGAAGGTATTCTGGCAGCATGTATAATATATGCAATTAAAAAGCTTTCTTTTATCTTTGTAATGGTAGGTAAAATATTGCCAGTTGTATCAGCAATTTTGTATTATGAACCTGATCTAAAGCCCACTGCAATCAATACAGATCCCAAGTGACTCCTCTATACCACCATATTTTTGACTAACCAATCTGTCATAGCAACTATCCTATAAGTTTCAGATCAGCTTTTTTATCCTTCTCTCCAAATGCTGTAAGTTACACTGTTGTATTATCAGAGACATTCTAGGCCCCCTTGCATTGTACTTCAGTGATCCACCTGCTGCATTATCTGTGCCATATTGCTTGAGTTTCTAAGAGAAACAGCCAAGGGAAAGAACTTTTCAATTTTTAGTCCACAGAAGGTGAGACATGTAAGACTTTTCACTGAAACAAATTGTTAGCAAAGTTCATGGATTTCACCGGTCTACTGAAAATGTCAGCTACCATCTTGACTTGATGTCTGTTTCTCTTTTTTTTGGCCTGCTATGGTGTTATTCATCTAGTATTTATGTAGTTTACTTACTTTCAGCATTGTGATATCGTATGTTTATGATATTTCCACTCTCTTATTTTAGAACAATCAATCTTTGGTCATTTCTGTGATGACCTTTTAATTCTGTCCTTGTGAGAATGTCCACCACTGGAGCATTGTCTTTCTGTGAGAAATGAGGAGAAATGGAGCAAGCAGTCAAGGGTGTAACTCCTATTTTTCCTTCATATAAACATAATTACCTCCGAGGAAATATCCTTAAAGAATTTTTCTGAGCATAATCCTCTGTTTCTGATGCTCATTGAGATTGTATCAATCAACTGCTATCTCTTCTAAGAGGTATTTAAGAGTAAAATTTAAATCTGGCACTTCCACAATCCATACCCAGGACACAGCTTAGCAATTGTTTTCACATAGGTCAAAAGGTTATTCTCTATGTGTTCAGTGAAAATGAAACCTAATATAACCAGTTGTAGATGGCATACTTGTTTCTTTGGTATTTCTGTTTTGTAGTAGTAGGGCCAAGTTACTGCTAGTTCTTCTAGTTACTAGTACAGTACTGCAGCCAGTCTTTTTTTAGATGCATTTCTAGGCAAAACACATAGTTAGTGTAGTACAGTAATCCCATAATAAAGAAGCTGTTACATAGCCTGGATCTCACTGCATAGCTGGATGCTTAGAAAGCAGCTCTCTTATGGCTTGCATTTTCTGTTGCTTTACTTTATTCTCTTTGTCCCCATTTTCCTACTTAATGGACACATCTACACAAGATGTTTACTGAGGAATAGACTAATTAGCTCCACGGTAAACATCTTGTGTCTACATGTGTGGCCCTATTAGGCCACAAAAACTAATTAACTCTGCAGCAGGGTAGTACTTTTATTTACAAGTGCTACCCTGCTGTGGAGTTAATTAGTAAATACAAGTACTACCCTGCTGCAGAATTTTTTTACTCAGCACCTCACATGTAGATATTGATGTGGCTGGCTGGGATCCTTCAGTGCAGGGGCTGCCTTCTACCTAGCCATGCACTGGAGCACCCTCATGGTCCAGTGAGTCCCTCCGCAGCACATTGAGCCAGGTTGGAACAGCCCCAGGCTGGCAGGCTGACATCCCAGGCTCCCCGCCAGCCAGGGCTGCTCCAACCTGACTTAGTGTGCTTCAGTCCTGGGCGCACGTGTAAATGCAGAGCCTGGGAGCAATACATTCCAGCATGATAAGCACCAGAGTTTATTGCTTTGCCTTACTAGCACGTGTAGTCGTGCCCACTGACTTGAGACCTTGGCATAGTCTTGGCAATTTATTGAGCAGAAATACGAGTGCTTTAATTTTCTTGTATCTTACTTATGAGGTTTTATGCAGTCAGGTCTTGCCAGTATCACTATTCTTTACAGGTATTAAATATTTTTTCTTCCTTAAAGACACCAATATGTTCTCAAGGTGTTTTTGGCTTTGTTGTAGTTCTGTGTTTTGATACCACAGAACCCTCCCCCACCCCCCCCCACCCCCGTTTTGCACCTAATACTCATGCAAATCCATTCTTAAGGTTCACATAGTACAGTCAAAATAAGTTCTTCTGCTACTTTGCTGCCTTATTAACATGGAGGAAAGGGTGTCAACCAATGTCAGACCTGTAGTCTTTTTCATCTTTCCTTGTTCACTAAGACAGCAAGTTCTTGAAACATTCTCCTCAGTTCAGCATTCAGAGAACTACGAGTTCAAAGTCTTACCCCGTATAAGGGAGAGCACTGTGCTTTTCTTTGAATCACGCTTGGCCTTTCAGAAATGCTTGTGTGCAGAGAGCCTGCCATAAAGTCATCCTCATGGTGAAGGGATTTCAGCCCTCAAGGGTGAAACCCATTTACAATACTTTTAACAGCAGAACTTTTCTTCTGACTGGTTAAACAGGAGAATTATGTTTCAGGTAACAAAGTGATGGGGCAAAGAGATGTACACACAGGTGTTAGCTTTCAATAAAACTGAGTACTAGAAGCCGGGAAATTCACAGCTAAGGCTAAGCTTAAATCTAAACATATTGGAATGCTCAGCTATGGCATCTGAATAACCATAGTGAACAATCAGAGTAGCATGAGAATTTGTTCTTTCTGAAAAAAAAAATTGATTGGAATCACAAACACAAAAATGTCTTTTAAACATAGCTATATTGTTATTGCTTGATTCATTATTCCCTGGTTGTGTGGAGATGTTTAAACAACAGGAAGCCTTATATTAGGACAGCTATTACTGCTACTCAACAGGCAGCAGGCCAATAGGAAATATATACAAAAGATGAGAGAAGAGAGGTGAGCCCTAGCATATTGTCCACCATCCCTTGTTGTGAGCCTTTTAAACTTGGGGAAGGGTGTTTATTTGTGAAGTGGATATACAGTTTAAAGAATACACCAATGGTAACTTGAGCTCACTGTTTTTGGCATTGAGCTTAAAAATTCAAGATGATCAACTCTAAACCAGAGTGCTTCACTGTGCACAGTGCCTCACTCAGACTCACTAGCTCTTTTAGGATTTGGCTAGATTATGGATGAAGACTCATTTTGTCCTCAAAGTAAGATGCACATAAATGAAACTAAGCAGAAATTCATAACTTGTTTTAATAGGGGTAACTATAACTGGCTTTATTAATTCCTTTCAGGTTATGTAATTTATTCTAAATAGTTTCCTGTGTAGCACAGAATAATGGCAAATACCAATGACACCAGAAATCATACTCATATAAACGAACTATTATTCTGGAGTTTGGATATGGTTAAATATATTTTCCTAGCTAAAGTGTTTTACTAGTAAAAACCTATTTCATTAAACATTTTTCAGCTACGATAGCTTAAATTTATTTCTTAAAAGGTTGCAAACTCAATTTTTGTGTTAAAAAATAAATAACTAGACAATTTTAACTTCTTTGCCCCCAACCTGCCAATTTGGCATCTAAAATGTATGTGTACAAATCCATATTTAGTTATTTACATACATGGTCTGCTCTTCAAATATCTTTGGCACCCATATATCACATTATATTTAAGGGAAGTTGTAGATGCTCAAAATCAATTAAAGGGAAGCCACTTTAATTTAGGTAGCTAAATATGGACATGTGTGTCTTTTCTCAGGTACTCAAATTTGAAACTCTTAACCTTTGTCCAAAAACTAAAAGAGGTAATTTTCCCTTTTAACCTGGTGACACCTATTTTCAGTATATTCCCTTTTGAATAAGCACATCTATTGAGTGAGAATATAGTAAAACCTTTTATCATCAGTCTTCCTCACGAGAGACTGCTCTTTCTCACAGTAGCCTCATGCAATTGCCTGCTTTAAAAAGTGATGAAATTCGATTTTTAGATGTATAAATACTTACTGGAGTAGTTTTATCACTCTGGCGTTTCTCAACCTCTCTCAGCCTAACAAACCAAACTCCCAGAGCTGGGAAGGAGTACATTCTATTACATCTTAATTTCTGACCTAGTTCTACATTTCTGATTTTCGTGTAGAAATGATCTTGTTTAACGTTGAAAAATATGCATCTTCCTATGTGACACTTTTTGTAGTCTATACCTATTTACACGTCTACATTTAATGGTACAAATAGAAAATGCAAAGAACCTAGTTGACTAGACACATTTATAACTAGACAGATATTTTGCATGTGCAGTCCTGTTTAAAAATTACATGATCTTTTCTTTTTATAAGGGATGACCCATTTATTCTGATTCACAAACCCTGAAACCTTGATTCAGCTATCTCTAATCTCACATTGTCATAAATGTGAACTATCTGTGCTGAAGTGAGAGGAATTACAGATGGAGAAAAACAGGGAAAATGAGATTAGAATTAGGCCTTGATAGCTTAAGTGATAGAGGATAAAATTACAGAGGAAAAATGCTAATTTAAATTACCCATGTTCAAGAATTTAAAAGATTGTTTATTATGTTATAGTTTTGTGAGTCCTCCATCAGATTTTCATATGCAATTTTCTTAGTATTACTTCAAAATCACCAGTTTGTATGTTTTGACTGTTAAAACTGAAGTTTTGAACCTGTGAGGTGCTCAAGACCTTCACCTGTGGTAGACTTACTATTGACATTTATTCACTGCCCAGTTATGGGCACTCAGCATCTCATATACAGTACTCTTGTGATGGGATAAGGTACTGAATTAGCAAGGCATATGAAAATATTTAGAATTAGAGGTGATGAAATTCCCTATCATCCAAGCAAGGAGCATTTTGCCTCTGTTCCAGCAAGATTTATATGTTTAAACACTTTGTTCAGGCAAAGTGCTTTGCACAATTGAGTTTCAAATGAATAGTACTACCAAAAAATGTGATATTTATAGCATATGGTAAATGTCATCCAATGATTTCAAAGTACTCTTAAAATAAAGGCATGGAAAAGTTATATGCAAGAATCTATGATGATTCAATGTTTGTTTCATAGTTAAGAAAAAGTTAGGAAATATAAAAGTGTTTTCTGCACGCAATTTAATTTTTCCATGTTGGACTCATAATCTTTCTCTTATTTTCTTCTTCATAATAGAGCAAATCTGTAAGTCCTTTTTTATAGCTACAGAATGGCTGAATCTGTGCATCTACAAAGGTTTGTAAGAAACATCCCCTCTATACTCCTGGATGGTCCAGTGTCCCCAACCTTTGTTTATTCTACATTTTGTGGCTCCGGTTGCTGCCCAAACATATAGTCACAAAGCAGGTAAAGTTTAAACTCCACTCTAGATGCCAGGGAATACAGCAGAGCTGGCACAGGAGCACAAGAAGTAATTGTATTATCTTGAGGCTTGTGATCTGGAAACAGCTCTTCTTTATTATGTACAGAAACTTGTATACAACTATTTGAAGTACAGAGGTAACAGGTTTTTTACTACTGTCTTGCAAGGGGCTTGTGGCATCCTATTCCTGTTCTGCCATCCATCAGTTCCTGCTGATTTCACTTGGGGTGTCTCCTGGGAGGTCACACATCCTGGACACACTGGGCGCATCCACACATGCAGGCACGTGTGCTTGCAGCAGGTCAAAAAGAAGCGGTGCAAATTTGAGCCTGGGCTTTTTGCCTCAGCGCACGTGCCCAGACTGCACTTTGGTGTGGGGCAAATTGTGCCACTTGGGGCAAAATAATAAAAAGCTGCCCTGTCAAGTAGCTCAGGGCTACTCGCTCTCAGGAGCTTCTAGGGCCCAGTCAATTGGTACCTGGGGACACTACCCCTTGGGCTAGCTGGACTGCTGAAGCAGCCCTGAGAGTTCCCTGCACCCTTTACTCACTGCAGCAGTCTGGCAGTGGGGGCTGCTGCCTGGCTGTGACCTGCTGCGCACCTGCCAGACCCGGATGGGGACTGCACAGCCAGTAGAGGCATCTGCCCCTCTGGACCAGCTGCCAGTGGGCTGTGGCTGCAGGGTTGGCCTTTGTGTGGCACTGCTGCCATGTATGCTCCCTCCTCGGCCATCTGGGCAGCTATCACCTGGAAAATGTTCCGGGTGTGGTGGCCTGCTTTGAACTGTCAAAGCATGTCCTTCTGGCCCCAATTGGCCAGGAGGTCAGCCACAGCCAGCTGGTCCAAGGTGCCAACTCTGAGCAGGCAGAGTCCTGCCAAGGGCCTCCCTAGCAGGAATCCTAGTGTTCCCTATTGGAAAACTGAAAAATCCCTGATAAAATATCCCAAAGTCACTCTGTTAAATACCCTGAAATCCATGTTCCTCCATAATTAAAATAAAAGTCCACTATATATATAGAGAGAGAGAGAGTGAGAGACAGTGTTCAGTTGGGCAAGGTTTTATTGATATATCTACAGTGTTAAAGCAATTTGGAAGTCTACCAGTGTCTCTATCATCATAATAAAGTGAATTCTAAATACCTATATGTTTTGCTGCCCCCCACAGAGGCCACAGCCCCCACCCCCGTAGGGGTTACAGCCCCTCCACAGGGGCCACAGCCCCCCCTCATGGGTCAAATGGCCCCTGCAGGGGCTACCACACCCCTTGCAGGGCCCACATGCCCCACCCCCACTTGCTCCCCCAGCCCCCTGGGTTACTGCCCTGCCTGGCCTCATCCCCCACTGGCTCTTGCAGCCCCCGTGATGGGTGCCCCACCCAGCCCCACCCCCCACCTGCTTCCCCAGGCCCCCCAATGGCTGCCCCACCCAGCCCCATCCACCACTTGTACCCCCAGTCCCCCATGGCTGCCCCTCCAGCCTCCTGCACTTCAAAGGAAAAAAAAAAGCATCTACTCACCATAGGAGCAGGGGATGTTGGGGCTCTGGGGCCTCCTGGCAGAGCCCACCCCACCAGGTAACAGGGGGCAGCAGGGCCTGGGCTGGGGCTTCTGGGGCTGTCACCCGGCCCTGCATTGTGCAAGGGGCCCCAGTGACCCCTGACAGCAGCTGATGGTGCTGGTGAGTGCCAGTGTGTTTTTTGGAGGTTTTTTTCCTTGCCAGGATGCTGGGGTGGGTGGAGGCAGCGATCAGGAGGGCTGAGAGGGCTAGGACTGGGTGGGGTAGTGATGGGGGGTTTGGGGGGCTCGGGGGCACGCAGGGGATGGGGCCAGGTGGGGCAGGGATTGAGGGGGCTCAAGGGGCAGGCAAGGGTTGGGGCCACATGGGGCAGCCATGGGGAGGGCTCGAGGGACAGGCGGTGAATGGGGCCAGGTGGGGCATTGATGGGGAGGCTCAGGGGCAGGGGGCAGGGGGCAGATGCGGAGTGGAGCTGGGTGGGGCAGGGATTGCGGGGACTGGGAGGGATGGGGTCAGGCGGGGCAGGGACCAGGGAGTCTGTGGGGAATGGGGCCAGGTGGGACATGGATCGGGGGGGCTCAGGGAGTAGGTGGGGCTGGGCAGGGCAGGGATCAAGGGGCCTGGGGAGTGGGTGGGGCCAGTGGGGATTCCCCTCCTCATGGTCCCCTCCCCCTGTCCAGGCCTCCCGAACCCTTACTTACCAGCACTGGAGCCTGGGTCCTGCTTCCTGTGGCTGGCACGCTGCCTGCCCTGCCTGCCTCTATGGTTGGTGAGGGCCAACCATAGAGATGCTCTGGCAGCCAAAGCATCTCTGTGGAAGACCCTGTCTCCGGTTGCCTCAGCTGCCCCGCTCTTTTTCTCTGCGGGCTTTTTTGACCCCTGGATATCCAGGGGTCTAATTTTGCCCCCGTGCTACAAATTTGCAGCACGGGGAACATTTTCTCGTTCCTGCACATGCCTCTTACAGCATCTCCACAGAGTTTGAGACGATGCAAGAGGCACATGCAGGCTCGCCTGGATGCGCCCTCTGTGTCCAGAAGACTTACTTTATCTCATAGCAATGTGATTCTGCTCCAGACTGATTACTGGTCTCTTAGAGCAAAGGCTAAATGGGATAGAAATGTAATTCTGGTCTGTAACCAGGTGTTACAGCCACATGCTGCCTTTTTCTCAGACCACTTTCCTTAGTTTTCTCAGACTACTTTCCTTAGTTTTTTGTTCAACCCATGCCTAGGTAAGCTCCTGTTGAAGAAGTTGACTTTCTAGAGGGGCCCCGAGGGGCCCTGTGGAGTGATGATAGCTCTGGCTTCCTGTACATCACCAGAGATCTGTGAACTTTGCAAATTAAACATCTTTTGGTTCTACAGGAAAAGGGCAATGCTTTTGCTCGAATGGTCTGACAAAACTTCTGAGATTCAGCTCATGAAGCTTCCAGTCCTGTGTGGGAATAATTTGTGCAATGGATGATTTGGATCCAGTTTATTAAACTAGCTGATGTTTGGCTTCAACATAGTGGGGGAAGGGTGGAATATAAAAGTCCTCAGATAGTCAATGACTGAAAACATTCAGGATTTCTATTTCTTTTGAAATGTGGTATTTGTGGCAGCATAGCATCCTCCAATCTTGCTGCATTATCAACTGGAAGCCTAATCAACTGGAAGTCTGCAGGCAAGAAATGTTGATATTCTGAGGCCATTATTTACTGTCTTCTACTGTGATATCTGGTGGTTCTTCACTTTCATTAGCTGCAATAGTAGGTTAGCTATTGTCATGGTGTTAATCTTCCTGTTAGCCATTCCCTTCATGTTGTGAAGAGACATGAGATAGAAGAAATCTGTAACATCCAACGTCTGAATATATGCCCTCTCCTCCCACCCCAACCAATTTGCATGCCTACAAATATCAGAGTTTCCCAATGGAATAGAGGGTGTAGAAGATTACCGTTTAAGCTGAAAATCATTTAGCCAAGAGACTGTTCAGTGTTTGAGACTTCTGGTTGGTTGGTTACAAAAGTGAAACCATATGTCATTTACACAGTTCGGCTTTTCTCCAGTTGTGTAGGACATGAGTGGAAAAATCCAAAAAGAAAAGATCGCACTCTAATGAAATAATAATGAATACAGATGCTATAATTGTTTGGCTATAATTAATTACATTAATACATCTTCATAGCAAGCTGTGGGAATAGAGTGAGGGCCAATGAGACTTAGGCTAGATACAGATGTTACACATAATCATCATTAAGTGATCAGAATTCAAAGCAAACCTATAACCGTACAGAAGTTTGGAGCATGTAGTCCAAACTAAAAATGGTGGAACCCAGTACAAGGTAGTCCTGGATCTACATGCACTTGAACTTATCTGAATTAGGTTAGTCCAGAGCATCAAACTTCTGTACCAGATCCCCTATCAGATCAAGTTAATTCACTGTTCTCCAGCATCCCAGGCTTCTTTGTGGGTTGCCGCTAACCTCCCCACCCTGCAGGATGACGTGCTGGAACTTGGCCTGTGCTTGGCTGCTCTGGCCAAGTACCCAGCTGGCCTTGCCTCTGGGTTTTCATAGACCAGAGTCAGCGCAGTGCCTGACGATGATGGCAGGTGAGGGGTGCTTGCCCTACCCAGCAGGCTGCTCATGCTCCATGGGTCTGTACCCATTCACGGGGTCATGGGTCACTGGGTGGGTGTGATGCTTTTCTGTAGCTGACAGATGCCTGTGGCTGACCAAAGACTAGCAGGGGGAGAGGGGTGTGTGCACAGCAGGCAATCAGGGGTGGCCTGGCTCCTGAGCTGTGCTTAGCAGTGCAGGAGTGCCCCCAACCTGCTGATTTCAGCCAGTGCAGGCAGTTGCATGTCCTTTCCTCCCCGCCCCCACAAAAGGGCAAACTTGTATTCTGTTTACTACCAAACTAACCTAGTCCGTGGTTAGAGAAACCTGCATAAGTTAGTTTGAATCCACCTTGGGTTTTTTGAATGTCTGTACCTAGTCTTATTGTTTTGAACAGGTATATTTGCAGAAGTATGCCAAGATTCAAATCTAAATGCTTTGCATAATTCTACAAATGCTGTAGCAAGGCTCAGAGGGGCTATCAAATGCAATACTATGTGGCCTTGAAAAACATGTTGTACATAATTTCTTGTTTGTGAGATTCTCGCTGAACATACATTAAGTGCAGCATTGAAATACAATGTACCTTACTGACAAATCGCAATCTATATATATATGTGTTTGGTATACAGGGAAAGCTGTCATGCAGCCCACACGTTGACTTGGCTGGCGGAAAAACAGATGACTGTAATCAAATCTGACCCCTGTATTCTTGCTCCTTTGGTGGACAAGAATTTTTCTGTGGTCCTTTTTTAATTTCTCTACTCAGGGAGACATAAACCAGATCCATCTATATCTTCTTTACTTATTGATACTGGGAATCGCTAGAGACTGAGGGGATCTGCTGTCACAACTGCTGCAACATGCATGTAGCAGCACATATGACATGTAGCAGAAGGGAATGAGACATGAGGATGATAATGGATAATCAAAGGGGAAGGGAAATCTGTTCCGTAGAAATGGATAGCTGAAAACTCCATTTCATACAGCTCTGATATCTTAAGTTGCTGTTTCTCAGAGAAAAAAGATTCGTTGCATGTACACATGGTTGAGATAGTAAATGATACGATTATCCTTAGATTTTCACCCCAATTTTTTTTAAATTCAAGTTAAACAAAAAAACCTCCCTCAAAAATATTTTCTTAAAAATTTAAGATTAAATATTTAAAATAAGTAAATAAAAAAAATACACATTCTAACAGCTTTATTGAACTTTCATTGAGGAACAAGTTTTTAAAATGTAGCATCAGATATTGTTTTGTGGCTGTAAATATGTTATATGCCATGTGGATTATTCAGTTTCCTTTTCCCTTGATGATCAGGGTTCCTTAAGCTTATTGTGGTTGTACTCTGGTTTATATGAGAGATGTGGTTGCTGGGATTTGCTTTTGTCAGCATCCCTTCCCCCACCTTTGAAAATCTTAGAGCTTCAAACACTGGTGCTATATTCTGCTCTGTGTGTGTGTGTGTGTGTGTGTGTGTGTGTATAAGCATGTATGTATGTGTGTATCTAACCTTTACAAGTATGGATAAATGGATAATAAACAACAGGAAAACAAGAGTTGAAGGACAGGACTTAGCTCATGACTTTATTTTTCTCTTGTTGGTGAGAGGCTGGTACAGGCTATGTGTAGGACTAATGTATATGAACATGTGGTGGTTTAAAAACAGCTACGCTGCATAGAAAATCAGCAATTTAATATAACCAAGAATGGCAGTTTTATTAAATAATGCTGTGATCTTTCAACCATATTCTTAACTAGTAATCTCCCTGTAGCAAAATACATAGATAATCAACATCCCAGCCTGTCAGTAAACTTGTTGGGGATTTAAATCCTAGAGGAAGAAGCCCGTAGCCCCAGAGGAAGGCTGAGTGCATGTTTCGCTGTCGTCTTTTCGGCTCATCTCAGTAGTCCCACTGCTAGAATGTGCTCTGTTGTCATAGCAACACCATCTCCTGCTTCATACAGGAAAGATTAGCTCTTACTGTGCAGTGGAGAGAATTTAGGGGAAGTCAAGCTAATCCCTGGGTGCACTGCAAGAGAAAGGTTGGACCTCGCCTGAGGGATGCTGTAGCTGCAATGATAGAATTGGCCTGCCACAGACACTGGTATTTAAGTTGAAGAGGAGAATTCACAGTAAGTGTCAGCTCCTCCAGAGTGGAATATTGAATGAGGTTTTCTAAGTCTTGTTGAAGACTGTCCCATGCCAACAGTGGAATGACAGCAGGAGGCTGTGTTTGGAATACCAATGTTTCAACTACTTTAGATGGCATTTCATTTATTAGATGCAAAGCTTTAGCTCCTAAGATCTAGGAGCTATAATTGTAAAGCTTCACCTTGAGATGCACACCTAAAAACTCTAAGCACATCTCACTGGGTGCACAAAACTGGACAAGTGATAATGAGTATGGCTTACGAATTTTAGTGAGCAGGCGGTTGTGTACGCAACATACGGCAGTCCTGTGTACTGAAAAATAAGCGGGAAAGCATGAGAGAAACCTGTTTGTGTGTGCTGCTACAATCCTCAACTGTAAAAGTGCTGAACTATCAATTTTAACCATGAAAATGTAGAAATAATTTTGCAACATTGATTTTTAAAACCTGCACAGAGAAAATAAGAGCTTTCTAAAGGTACAGTCATATTGTAATATACTACCTTTTCTTTCAGGAAAAGTAATTCTGATTTAGTTTACTTCAGGTGATGCTTGACACAATACAGCATAGGCAATGTGGCTATCTTTCTCTGTTATTTTGCCGGTAGCTGAATAGATAGCGCATTTATGTCAGATGTTCTGCGGTGTAATTATTTTGTTGTTTTACCTTTTCTTTCATGTCCGTTTTCACTTTTAATACTTAAGCATTCTAGCTTCTAACAGAAGTGTTAGCTGTAACAGAACTCTGATAGTGACATTTTAATTGTTATCAGCTTTCTCTCAAAGTTGATTTTTTTGTGAGCAGAGTTTATACATTCAACATATGGCTCATTTATTTGTATGTAGTGTTTTATGTTGATTTTTTCAAAGATGAAACAGTAGTATTATAAGTATCTGAAATGTACAAACACTGCAATTGAGAACAAAGATAGATAGATAATTTTTTTTTATCGAGAGGCCTTTGTTAAAATTCACAATAATAATATAGCACAGGTTTTACACAGGTCATCTTAACATTATCTTAAACTACTATTGAAACAGATCTATTTTCTTTGTCTAAAGAGAAACATAACTAGAATACTTTGTATGTCTGAAATTTCAATTTGCATTCTCAGTCCACTGAAGCTATTTTCCTCTTTTCATGAAGTAAAAAAACAAACACACATCTTTGTTGGCACAGTGACAGAACAGTGTGTGTGCAAAAGACCTTAATTCTTGATGGAAAGGACCCAGTGGTAGAGATGAAGAGGCTTTGGGTCTTTTATATCCTCTGCCTTTGGAGCACAGGAGTTGACATACTAGAACCCTAGTTTCTGGAACTAGAATCCCTGTTTTTATCATGACAGTATCCCTCATTGCAAGCATTTTCTCTTGGCTAATGTGGCATTGGTACTCAGGGATGCTCATCTCTTTTGCAGGTGCTGAATTCAGTAAAGGTGTGTACTATACAGAGAGAAAGAAGAATGTTGGAATACATAAGGAAAAATGCTAAGGCAGGAGGCCACTAAGATGGCCTTTGAGTCAATGTTAGTCATATAGTGTTGGGGAATCTACAGAAATGGCCAGCAAAGAAGGGATGTTGAAGAAGGGGGGGTTTGGGGTACCCTGACAAAGAGTTCACGGAAATTCTTTCCCTTTAAATATAAAAGAACTAACACATTTCAAAAATCCTACAAGATTAAAAAACACAAAAGATTTATCAGAGAGCTCACTATGTGTTTTCAATCTTTCTTCAAGGCTGTGTATCGAATCACTGCTTAACATAGATGTTTATACAATTATAAAAAGTGTAGGCAATAACTGGCATGAACTCACCAGGCTGTCGATCCCTTTGTTAATCTGGATGTTGGAATCTTTCATTCTGAAATCATATGATTGTGTTTTTTTTCTTTTTGGGGGTTTTATTTGTTTTTCTCCAGTCTTTAACCTGTCTCACATGGAATATGGTTGGGTGATTGCTTGCTGGATTGATACTTCAGAGAGCTTTTAAATGGCACAGGTTTTGCTTCTGAGATTTATACTGACTTCATTCTTCTGAATTCTCTCTGCATCCATTCCACAAATGTGATTTTAATATTTTTCAGAAATGATAGTCTAGTGGTTGAATATATGTGATTTTCACATAGTTTCACTAAGGGAGTTGAGTTCTGAGATAGATAGATAGATAGATAGATAGATAGATAGATAGATAGATAGATAGATAGATATTTCTACACAAGTTTAAAAATGTGCAGACACAGAGCTGATTGTGGAAGTAAGGTGTCAGTATAAAGGGTAAATGTTGCCTGAAGTGTGTATCCAGTACATGTGCTCGTGAACTTCCCCTCCCCCAGAAAAGGAATTGCCATAAGGGAGGCTTCATAGAGGTTTCCTCTCCAAAACCACCTCTAGTTTCTGACAGAGTGGGATGATATAGCTCTTGCATGGTGAAGCACATTCAGTGAATGCAGGTATTATAACTATAGTTGGTTGGAATTAACCATCAACATTTTTTCAGTGGAAAATGTAGTTTTCATAACATTAACATTTTAATGGAAATTTCTTTTACCCGAAACTTTCCATTTTTTGTCACCAAAATCCAAACAGTCCAAATCAAGATGTTCCAGATCAGCTCAATATTAATCTGGACTTACTAGTGCTTCTGTAGTTCCTCAGGAGAGTTGTAGTTTGAGTGCCTTGTGCCCCCATTTTTCTCATAGCATCTAAAGATTCAGGCAACCACAGTGGATAATAGGAGATGTAGACTTGCTGGGGAGCCCAACCCACAGAGGAAGATAGAACTACAAGGTCTTGAACTACATTTCCCATGAGACATTGTGTTAATAGAGGAGGACATATTAATACTGAACCAAGCTGGAAAAAATATGTATTTTTATTCAGTTCAGTAAATCAAAAGGAAATGTTTTGATATGAGAAATTAAAAACATCTAATCTGAAAATGTCAAAATGAAATACAAACTTTTAGTTTCTGATCTCAATGATGGATATAAACAAACTTCAAAATACTTCTGTTTTATGCATGTTCTGATTTTTCTCTTATGCCCTCTCCTTTCTGTACCACTTCTCCTTGTACTCTGTGGATTATGACTAGCTAATGGATAGATGTTGAACAGGGCAATGGAGTGGTTTCTGCTAGATCCTTCTTCTCCTGATTAGCCAACAAGGAAAGTTCCCTAGTAATGAGCCAAAAGGTTCATTCCAGTGTGAACATGGGTAATTTTGTTTAAAAACCAGTTCAACAGCCTCAGAGCAAGAAATTGTAGGTGTAATTAACAAGTATTATTGTTAGTGTTTCACTGCACTGATGCTTTTTATTTTCTTTGCTTGAAATGTTTCTGTTTTATTTACAAATGTTAAATAACTCAGCCTCCACTTTCAGCTGGATTCTGCCTCAATTGAAGTTGGTGAATGATTTGTCTCTGGATAAGTACAGACAGTCAAAAAGCCTGAGGCTGAATCAGTTTAATCCTTGCAGGTTAGTTTAAGATGCACAGATTGAACAGAGCAAGTGAACAGACATTCACTTTTGATACTGGAAATGCAGCCACATGCCTGCAGTGGCCTAGGCTAGATGCCAGGGGGTGCTATAGCACACCTCCTTGTTTACCTGTAGCAGACAGCTTGGGCCAGGGCTAGCCCACCCATCCTGCAAGGGGGCGGGGGGATGGCAGGCAAGGTGCAACACATCCTGGGATGCTGGGGGACTGTGAGTTAACTTGAATCTGTAGAGGATCTGGGACAGAAGTTCAACAAACCGATTTAACTTAAATCAATGAAGTCTAATATTACATCCATCCTGGTTGATCTTATACCAATTTTGGCCATTTTGAAAGCAGTTTAAGTGCACTGAACTTCTGTTGTGTTACAGATTTGAACCAGTTTCCAATCACTTACACCAGTTTATGTGTAATTTCTGTCCCAAGTCTGTGTTTCATTGAGATCCCTCAGAGGGCAACATACACAAGCCATTCAGCACCTCCCAGGTTGCATTCTTCACTTCCTAGGACTTGGCTTCATATTAACAGCCACAAGTATGATAAAATTAATGTCTGCTCTGTCTTAGCAGGAATTTTACTGATGTTCTCATTAAAGCAATTGCAGAAGTCACAAAACGCCCCAATTTACAGCTTTTACTACCCTCAAGCCACTTTGCATTTATGCACACACAGTACATGTGCTTCTTCTAGCTGGGTGTCTGTTTTTCAGAGATTATTAAAAAACTGCCCCTAACACTGGTGGGATTTTGTATTTCAGTTTGCAGACGCTATGCTTCAGATATGCGTGCATACCCTGAAGTCTTCAAAAAATGTTTATACAAGATCTATTCAGAGGAACCTTACATGGATAGAGAAGGGCACAGAGTTCACAAGTAGAATCCAAGAATTTGGGTCTGGAAGCTGGAATGGAGAGTTTAATCTTACTGGGTTTGGAGACCTAAGCTCACAGTCTATTTTTCAATGTTTTAAGTTGAAAACGTTCCACATTTTTTCATAGTTAAATGAGGAAAATTATTGATAACTTTAAATCTGCTTGTCTATTACCTTTTTCTTCCTTTGCAAAAAAGGTAAAACACAATAGTCACTAATTTTGTGTGACGTAGATGAAATAGAACAAATTATTCTTTGGGCTGAATGCATTGGAGCCTGTTGACTTTAGTGAAGTACAGTCTCATAACTGAAGGTAGATTTTGGCCCTGTAATTTGTATTCTTCTGGCTGACTTCGTAGCAATTAATTAAAAAACTATTCTCAGAGCTGTGCTGCTGACCTTGTTTTTGCATGACAAGTTTTTATATTAGCTGAAGTAGTTATTTATTGTTAAGCAAAACAATTTTGTTACTTTTCAGTAATGCTTAAGAGACAAGGATGGGAAAATTGAGTGGGGGTTTCCTAGTCATTCCTCAGGATTTCTCTTTTTAATGGCAGTGGAGACCAGAGGTATTCTCTTACTTGTAACACTAATATAAAAGGTCTGGCATGGTTCTTCTGACTTTCAGCTACATTGGTTTCTGCTCTGTGTGCTGTTAGCCTCAGGAAACTGAAGTATTTCAAACTGGCCTGGAGGCCATTTGTGAGGTCATGAATACTTCTGCCTGTAATGGCAGGAGTGCTTGCTTCTGTGCTGGCATTAGGAAGCTTTCTAGTCCTCCTGTCCTTCACTGTCAAAGTTGCATCTGTGGTAGGAATTGCCCAGTTGGAATACAGTGGTTCTTCTTATCCCCTTCTCAAAGATGCCCCCTGGGGCTGAGAGGTGTCAGGAGAAGAATTCTTGATTTAAAATTTGGAGCAAGCAATCTTTGTTTGTATGTACAAAGCTTTACACATTCTTAGTCCCTGCTGCACAATGTGATGATTTTCCTTAAGTGGAGAGTCTACTTTTTATTAAATGTATTGTTTATAAAGTCATTCTAGTTATAATGTATGTTTTGAAACTTGCCTAGTGTGTGGAAGAAAGATAGCACTGACATTTATTTTAATGCTAACAGGTTGCACACTTCATTATTTAACTAGGCAATCTCTGGGTGTTATCCAACTTGTAAGGGCAAATAATTTTTCAGTTGTTCCAAAATACAAAAACCCCCAAATCATGTATGGATTCTATAAGGTGGATTCTATAAAAGTACAGGCAGTCCTCGGACTTATGACACAATTGGTTCCTGAAAACTGTCTTAAGTTGAAACGTTGTAACTCGGAACCGATTTTCCCAAAGGAAACAATGTTATAAATGGGGGATTGGTTCCTGAACCAAGGCTCGATACCCGATTTTCACCAAAAATAACCCAGAATGTTGTACTTAGTCAATTATAGATGAGTAACATAGCTACACGAATGTCTTTATATTGTAAATAGCAATCATATTGATTTGGAAGAACTTCTTTGAGGTGACTTTGCTGGACTTTTTGAAAGGCTCTTGGCTGGACTTTTTGAAGGGTTCTTGGCTGGAGTCTTCTCAGGAGTCTTGGCTGCAGGTTTTTCTGGAGTCTTGTCTGCTTTCTTAAAGAAAGTGTCCAAGGAAGTTTGGACAGATGTTCTCCAGGGAGATGGGTGATGCAGCAAACTTCTTCACTGGTGTGGCGTTGCGTCGGATCAAGCATTTTAAAGTTGAAACTGATATCAGAAAGTTGAAACAAGGTGTCAATTTATAAAAGTTGCAAGTGTGAAATGTTGTAACTGGAAACATCGTTATTCGAGGACTGCCTGTACTGAACTTTTAGCAAATTTACAGCATACCTAAGTTAAGTGACATCTCTTGTTTTATCAATTTCATATATAGCTTTGGTACTACCAGTCCTTTATCTGTCCACAGATTTGTTCTTAGCGAAGTCAGTATTCAGTACCAAATAACAACTTAGCTTCTGGTTTTTGTACTGCATTGCAGTTTGCTTTAGCAAAAGTTGTATTCATCGCATCTGACAAATTAAATTGTTACCTACCAAAGCTTACACTTCTCTGAACCAGTCAGCCTCTGAGGTGCCATCCTGCCTTACCTTCTGCCTGACTTAAGATTAGAGGGGCTAGAGAACATGTTCCAGGGTTCATGACGCTTAGGTAGGTGTGGGAGATGCCAGTCCAAGTCTTTTCTCTGATAAATATTTAATTATTTGTACAAAGATGAATAGCTGTACCACAAGAGATTGAAAGGCCCATTCCAAAATTATCAAGTCACCTGGTTTTTAGCTCATTTGCTTGTTTTGTGAGAGAGTGCCAGAGTGAGAACTAGAACCTGGGTTTCCCATAACTGACCAATAGCCATGACCACAACACTAGTCTGGCTATCCTGGGGTGGAATTTTCTCAATGTTCATGAAAAAAATTGTAATCTCTGAGTCAGAATAGGACTTTTTTGAAAACTTGAGAAAAGCTGTGCAGAGTAGGAGAGCCATTTCCTTCCCAGTTCTACTCTCAATACTTGTTCAGTCTATTGTCAATGATATATGAAAACAAAGAATCCTTTTGAAAAATTTCTAAAAGACAGTTGTATCCTCAGAGATCAGACAGTCAAGACTTGATGGCAGCTGTTTCAAATTGCCAAGCAAAGAAACAAACATTTCTTCAAGTGGTTCAGCTTACACTTGTGGCATCATTTGTCTAAATCTTGGATCAATATTTTTAAGTAATGAACAGCCAACTATCCTCATTTAATCAGCAATAATCAAATTGTCATTTTCCAAATTGGTTTATAAGTTCTGAGCCAGTTCACCATTTAACTCTTTAAAATTTCTGTCATTCTCATTTGCAAAGTAGAATGAAAAGTGGTCTTGGAATCATTTATAACTGAAACACTTGGAGATGCCAACACTAAAAAAGGTTTCAGGCCCAAGTTCACTGTTCAAAGTGCAAGTAATAGATTTGATCATAATGCTTTTACCAGCCCCGGCTTTCTCTCAGATTATGATTCTTTTTGTCACTCCAGTGATATTATTGTGTCTGATGGCAGCTATTTGCAATTGTAGAAAATCAAAAATCTGCTGTTCTGCAGAAAAGACCATATTTGGCACTTCATACTGCTGAACATCAGTATTGTTGTTGTTTGCTTTTGCAGTACATATAAAATATAAAAGTCCACCCATATTGTTGCAGTTCTCATAACTGGTACTCCATTTATGACTGAGATCTGTGTCATGTGTTTGGCATTTCAGCATGCATTACTTTTGCTTTTGGTCCTCTACTAGCAGCTACTGTCCTTTTGTGAGTTACACAATTATCCTCAACAACAATGGCAATATTTTACAGTTAAGGTGGCCAAAATCTGGTACCAACTTCCCAGGGAAGTGGTCCTCACCCTTACCTTGGGCAAATTCAAGAGGAGGTTGGATGATCACCTGTCTGGGGTCTTGTGAACCCAGCATTCATTCCTGCCTGTGGCAGGGGGTCAGGCTACATGATCTGTTAAGGTCCTTCCTGACTCTAGCTACTATGAAACCATCCTTATAGTTGTCTCCAGCTTCTGGATTTCCTAATAACAGAGGCTGTTGCAAAACATCTCCCTCAAAATTCTCTCTCCCTGAAGAGAATGTTTTATTCCTCCAAGGTTCACTAAGATGCCTTTTAAAATAACTTATTATTTAAGCTTAACCAGTGTATGAAAGGCATCATACAGTGTATTTTCCTGCAACAGCTGGGGCTTGGACTTAAAAGTCCAAGGGGATCCCTTTAAGTCCTATCTGTATTTGCACTTAATTTAAGGCTCACAGAAAATCTAAGCAGGTGTTCATTTAACCCATACTTGTCTTCTTTTGTTATATTTTGAGAGCAACTCTATTATTGACATATAATCATCTGGATGCTCTGGGTAAATTTCTAGTAAATAAGTAATAGTAGCATTGTCTGCTGCTCTGCTTGCAGCATGGATTGCTGCTGGCCACCTATATGATTGAACATAAACTCATACAGATGCCATGTTGCAATGAAATAATAGCCATCACATTACAAAGTAAACTTTTATTGGGTAAAGCATTGTGGGCCATACAAAATTTGAGTGGTGGAGGAGCCTATATTGCAATTTTTGCACTATTGTTACCCATTACTTCCTTCTTTTGAATATAGTCACACAATTCTATGAGGATTTTCACCTAGGACTCCCTGTTCCCTTACATAGTTAGATATGTATTTAAATACAGCAGTAATGGACACATACATTTTTTCAGGGTTGACACTCCAATATTCAAATGTAAATCTATCATGTCAGTTCATAAAATGGTCATTTCTCAGTTTTATGCTGTCCTTTACTCTTGGTATACTGGAGATAAAGTGAGCACTCTTCATTACTCTTGTTTGCTTGTTTGTTTCCTGTTCTGAGCTTCAGTTACTAGCTGTACATAATTTTCGTCATGATCCTGTATTTATAAGTGGTTATGGGAATGATAGCTACTAAAATTTCATCATGAGGGTTTCATTAACTGACATTGCAACCTTGCCAAAATTGTCTCATTGATAATGGTTCCTCAACAGTACGGTCAAGGTGTCAAAGGTGCTTCCTTGAGCTGTAAAATACCATGATTATATAGACTTGTGCATTTTGAGACTTACCAGGTTAAAAAAAAGTCTTTAATATTAAAACACAGTCAAATTATTTTATGCATAAAGAAACTAGCCTAATCTTGAAAGAATCATGAACAATTAATGGTTTTGTATTAAGGGGGGTTTTGTGCACCTGTTAAATATGTAATTTGCTCCTAAAACTAACTGCTGGCATTGCATAAATCAACTGGGCTTAATATGAAGAAAAGTGTTGGGAGTCCTCAAATTGTATAATGTCCAAGAGTTCATCCCATTGTGTGTACCAGGATTCCCCTCAGATAGGAGTTTTAAAACATTAGCTTTTATGCAAGTGCAAGTTCTCTTTTGAGTCTTTCCTTCAGCTCATTTTCCACCAGTTTACTTATTCTTTATATCTTACATTGTTTAGTGCCAACAAGCAGTCCACTGTCTTGTGAAATCCACGGGAAAGAATCTAAATTTAGATTTTTTTAGCAAATCTGCCATCACTACAGTGCATCAAATATTTGAAATAGTCGGATGGATTGACAGTCTTAACTCTGGGCAAGTATATACCCATAACTCCAGTGGGAAATGGATTTGGAAATGCCATAGCAATGTTTCCAGGAGTTTTAAACTCATTGACAAGTGCTGTGGAAGCCTCTGGCCATGGTACCCACTCATTTTCTATATGGAGAACATTTGTTAACTTTTTCTGTTTGTAATGGTGTATCAGTGATGGAATAGCTAATGTCCTCACTCCTTTTTTATTTTCAGCTACCTCTGAGTGTATAAGGCAGACAAACTGTACCGCTCCTATCATGGTGTGTGAGATAACTAAACTGTGGTAACTTTAACCCCTGTTGCAGTTTCCAGTTACAATGGGTTAGGAATGGACACACAGAACAGTTACTTACAGTTACAACTGAAATGCCATGTGCTATTTAGAGAAGCAAAATGCAAAATTATATGGCACTGATTCAGCGTTGTCTTACACCTGTGCTTCATTTTCTCCATGTAAATATTACCATTGAAGACACTGAGAATATTTGTAAGCATAAAGTAAAGCATAATTGATCTCTGAAAGACTCCTGGTTTCCCCTGGATAGAGATTTGACATAATTCTAAGTTTTATAACCAATTTTTTGCCAACAGAACTAGAGTTCTGATTTATCTCTGGCTGGAGGTACATGCAATAGGAAAAAAAGATGCACTCCTTTTTGCTTGCTCCCTTCTAGAAATTAGGCAAGTTATTGAAGGCAAACTATAAGATCCTGCTTTCTCCTCAGAGAAATCTACCATTAAATTTTATTCGTGGTTAGGGCCTACTACAGTTTGGGGCATCATGCAAATTGCAAGTTCTAACAATATCAACAACTTAAAGCAGTCATAAAGGGGGTGTGTGTGTTGTGGGGGGGGCTTCCTTTCTGGTCTTGCTGTTTAAGATATGTACAGATGAGTCTGCAGCACCACATACCACACATGCATGCTTGTCTGGATGGGCTCCCTGGGTTCAAAATTAGGAACTAAACTTGACCCTTTTGTTTCTGTTCCATTTGAGCTGGTGATGTGCCAGTTCCTTGCTGCTGTGCACAGCAGGCTCTAGCTGGAAGCATGCATATATTTATTATGCTAAGCAAGAAAGGGAAGAAGGAAGTCAATGGAAGCTGTTGAATGCTGAGCACTTCTGAAAATCTAAATATGTATGCAAGCAGCTAATAATTGATGTTGGATGAGACTAACTTTAGGCTCCACTTTTTAATGTTTCTTGTGCACTTGTTAATACTATGCATTATTTTATCTTAGTTGAGCTCCTTGTGTTAAAAACTAGTCTTTCTAGCACTCCAACCATGTTTTTTAATCCCATCTTTCACATTACTCCTTTTTCTTTCTGGTAAATGCTCCGTGTCTTCTTCTCTGTCTCTTAAAAGTGCCTCTATGTCAGCCTTCAACTTTTTGATGTGTCTTCCTCATTTGGTTCATATCTTGTTTACATTTACAACCTTGGGTGTCATGCCTGTGCATATGAAACCCAGCATTACATCAACCTTAACTCCTCTTCTAACTTTTCTATCTCCCATTTTTCCTAACTGTTCCAACCCCATAACTTTATGTTACTAAATTTTTCAGAGACCAGAGCCCATTTTTTGCAAAAATGTTGGTCAACTGATGCCTCTGGCATCACTAACATTCTCTTTATTGCAAAATTTATTATTTCAGCCCTTGTTTAGCCAAGACTCTCAGCAAAGTCAAGTCACAGCTCTTGACTTAGGGTCAGTATTTTGCCTGAGCTGCACAAAACCCTAAATACAGAAAAGTGAACTTAGCATTGCAAATTTTTTGTGTTAAGACCTGGTCAAGATAGGCTATCATTGCAGGATAATGCTCCAAAATAATACCTAAGGTTGAACCTAGGGGTTCAGGACCACAATTTTTAAAGAAGATTCACAGGTTCAGTATACAACCATGTGCACAGAAGTGCTAGTTAAATTGTTCATCCCAACTTGTTGTCTGGCAATCCCTTTATTAATACAGATATCTAAATCGTCATTATGTTTTGTCATTCCATTTACATGTGCAGTTATGGTAGCTGTGCATGCAAAATAAGCATACTATTATGCACATACATTTATAAATGTGTCCTTTTCCCATGACACTTTTGTACTGTGACTGTCTTGACTATCTTTGTGTGTCTAGTTGCTGGTCAAATTCTGAGGTTGTAGTATGGCTATTATTCATTGTATTATTTTTAATTACCTTACATTATAATGCAATATAATATAAAATTATTGTTATTACATTGTAACTGGAAAGGAATATCTGTCTCTTTTGTTCATCTCCCAAGAAGAGAAATTTGTCAAATTTTCTCTACTCTTCTGAGTAACTACTATTTTTAATTTGTATAATGAAAGAAGACTTGTGCTCTTCCTAATGCATCTACATTCATGCATGCACACACATGTACACACACACACACACATACATGCACGTGTGCATGCATACATACATTGAAGTATCTGTGTGTGAGACAGTGAAACCTTTTATTTAAAAACCATATTCTACTTTGATTGAAAATGGTGGGAACCTTTATACTGAATTCAGAGAGAGAGATCAGTCCTAAATTCTGCTTTGTTCTTTCTTGCTTTCTATCCATTGTGAATGGTCATATGAAGTATCCTTGAGTCTAATCCTTGTAGCATTGAAGGTAGTGAAGAATCATTCTTTTTATTTATTTATTTTTGAGTAGCATAGGATCAAACCCTGGAAATATAAGCTCCATAAGTTAATTAACAGATGGAATATTATGCTGGACAAGTGAGAACAATTTTGGACTGCATTGAAAAGGGAGAACTGGTTGATATTAGTTGCCTTGGATAAATAGAACTGTGACAGGATCAGGCCCAAGGGCACTCCTGATGTCCCCTGTTGGCCAAATGGCAACTGCCAGCCCTGGCACTAAGGTATGCTTCCTTTAATGTTCACCCACCATGCCTTGAAGTAATTGATTGGGTTTGGGTTTGTCGAGGGAAGCTGCCTAAGGGTCCTAAAGCAAGCCCCAGGCCTACAGTCTGCCAGTGGATCCCTTCTTGGAATCCTGCTCATCTCAAACATCATCTTCATGCAAGACGGGGCTCCCTAGCCCATGCATGCCCCAGGGCACCCACTGTCCAATCAGTCTTCCTTGTTGGGACCTCAGCCCAGTGGCCTCCACCCCTTTTCTGCTGCTGGGCCACTTAGCTCAAATCCACTGTGATGGACCCAGCTTCTGGGTCCCAGCCCTAGTTCTGCCTTTTCCAGTTCTGGCTTAGCCTCTCTTAGGCTTCAGGCCCCTGGCCCTGGTTCTCATCCCTTGCATCACTGCCTCCCCACCCTCCTCCCCCCACCAGCCCAGTTTCTCACCCTTCTCAGGCACTGGTTCTGCCCTTCCTGGGCTTTGGGCCCCGGCCCTGTCTCTACCCCTCCTGGGTGCTGAGCCTGCTTCAGCTCTCACTGGGCCACTGGTGCCTGTCTCTGTCCTTGACAGGTGCTGGACCCCAGGCCCTTTCTGGATTCCACCCAAGCCAGGCTTCAGCCCCTACCCCCAGTAGGGCTCCAAAACATGGGTGTTCCCCTGGCACCCTGCTGTGGTTAACCACCATGCACTCCTCAGGCACCCCACTTTGGTTACCTGCAGTATGCCCCTCCTGGGCTATAAACCTCTGGGGTCTCTGGCCCCTCTCCCACTTTGGGGCCAGCTGGGACCTCCTTGTCTCATCTTAGGTCCCTCCACAAATCACCAGTCTATCCATCAAAGTCAAAGAAAAGCACATAGGTACTTCAACTCTAACAAAACTCCCAGCCAGCAGGCTGTCTGCCAGGCTTCCCCCTGGCTTAGGTCCTATCCCCATTGCAGTAAGCAACCTGTGTCTTACTACTAACACATCATAGGTATCCCAGAGGTCAGCAGAGTCTCCCAGTGTAGCTTTCCAGGGCAGGAGCTCTTCACTTGGGGCTAGCAGGGTCAGGCTGCCTTTTTCCTCCCAGAGACAGGCTTTAAGAGTCTCCTAATCCCTGCTCCATCTGGTCATGTGACTCTGGGGGCACTACCAGGAGTTTCCCTCCTGTGCCTGATGACCTGCCTGCTCTCCCTGCTAGAACTAAGGTCACTGGTCTGCAGCCCATTTCTGGGCTGACTCCCTGACTGCCCTTGCTGAATTTTTCTGCTCTGCTCAGGGTGTTCAAGGCAGTTTCTCTACCTGTGCCTTGTACCCTGGGCTGGCTGCTGGCAGCTATTTCACTAGCAGTTAGCTTGTTTCCTATCTGCCATTCCTCCCTGGTTCAGCTCAGCCTGGCATGCTTTCCTTTTAAAGTAACAGGAGCCTTCTGGCTTCCTGTTACAAGCATATATACATATTCTTTATCATAAGGTGAAAAAGCATAAAGGCATTGATGAATAGTTACAGTTGCTTCTGGTTTTCTTAAAGTTATGAATTAAATTTGTGCATAGAGGTATCTTGTGTTATAAATAAACAATAACTGACTACAAGTTTTTGACAAATTAATATTAAATTATCACTCTCAAAAACTGGTAGGAGTAGAATTTGATCTACCCTTTTGATTTACCCTCGTACCCAGATGCACATTAATATTGCACATTGCCATGGATTCCCTTATATTACTCAACATGCTGCATTCCATTCCTGTTGTAAAGCTCAACTTGCTCATTTGGTTGCATTATAGTAGTCTTTTTGATAGCCAAATCTGGCAGGATCGTGCCTCTCTGATATACAGAACTCGAAGAGATGCAGTATTTCTGAAAGGAATTTAACTGGCAACTTAAACTTTAAAATATTTATTTAAATACAATGTGGATATCTTTCAAAAAAATAAGTTACCACATAAATACAAAACAGGAACTTCCAACATACAAACAAATAATATAAAAAATACAAAAATACCTAGGGGCTGATTTCTGCCCCAGTTATTTCATGCAGAATTGTACTATTCACCCAAGGATGACACTTGCCAGAATCTGGCCATAAAAAATTAAAACAATCTTTGTTGTTCAGGATTTTAGTACACCGTCTGAAAGAGTGGGTTTTATGACAGACAACCCTATGTTTGCACATGCATCAGTTTCAGTCTTGCTAATCTTGCTCTTCCCACTCAGCTCATTCATGTCCAACCTTCTACTTTAAGAAAGAACGGTACTCCTAAAAGATGTTCTGTCTGTGACAGTGCTACTTTAGGTGCTCCGGCAACCCATACAAGTGAGATTGGAACCTTTAGCCACAAGTGACTGAATTACACATGTGGCTTTGCACAACCTCATGCTCACCCGTGCACTGTGATAAGCATAAAGGAGAAAGTAGACACAAGCACCAGTCGGTTCCCTGGTTGTACTGAATCCTTGCTAACCAAACTCCATAACAGGTTCCAGGGTTTTGGGGTTCCATGTGGTCAGAGCATCTCCAAGAACCACAGTTTACTGTAAGGTTAGTAATAGTTTCATAGTAGGTAGGGTTGGAAGGGACCTAAGCAGATCATCAAGTCTGACCCCCTGCCATGGGCAGGAAAGGATGCTGGGGCCAAATGACCCCAGCTAGGTGGCTGTCTAGCCTCCTTTTGAAGACCCCCAGGGTAGGGGCAAGCACCACTTCCCTTGAAAGTTGGTTCCAGCTCCTAGCCTCCCTGACTGTGAAGTAGTGCCTCCTGATATCTAGCCTGAACCTACTCTCAGTTAACTTATGACCGTTGTTCCTTGTTACCCCTGGTAGTGCTCGGGGGAACAGGGACTCTCCCATTGCCTGCTGATCTCCCTTGGCAGGTTTATAGGCAGCCACCAGATGCCCACTCAGCCTTCTTTTGTGCAGGCTGAACAGGTTCAGGTCCCATAGCCTCTCTTCATAGGTCCTGCCCTGCTGCCCCCTGATCATGCAAGTGGCCCTCCTCTGGACCCTCTCGATACTATCCACATCCCTCCTGAAGTGTGGCGCTTAGAACTGGATGCAGTATTCCAACTGCGGCCTGACCAATGTCGCATAGAGGGGGAGGATCACCTCCTTGGACCTGCTTGTGATGCATCTATGGATACATGACAAGGTATGGTTAGCCTTCCTGACTGCGTCCTCACATTGGCAGCCCATGTTCATCTTGGAATCAATAGTTACACCAAGATCCTTTTCTGCCTCTGTGCTGACAAGAAGGGAGTTCCCCAGCCTGTAGGTATGCTGCTGGTTCTTCCTCCCCAGGTGCAACACCTTGCACTTGTCCATATTGAAACCTATCCTATTCTCATCTGCCCACCTCTGTAACCTGTCCAGATCTAATTGTAGCCTGTCCCTCTCTTCTAGCATGTTCACCTCTCCCCGGATCTTAGTGTCATCTGTGAACTTGAAAAGGTGCTTTTCACCCTCTTGTCCAAATCGCCAATGAAGATATTGAACACTGTGGGCCCTAGGACCGAGCCCTGGGGAACCCCATTGCCCACATTCCTCCAGGTTGAAAATGACCTGTCCACCACCACTCTCTGGGTGTGGCCCTCCAACCAATTTATGACCCATCTGACTGTGTGGGTGTCGACACCACAGTCACTTAATTTTTTAAAGAGGATAGGGTGAGAGTCAGTGTCGAAGGCCTTCCTAAAGTCCAAAAAGACTACGTCCACCGCAACACCTGCGTCCAAGGCTTTTGTGACCTGGTCATAGAAGGCAACCAGGTTGGTCTGACAGGACCTGCCTCTAATGAACCCATGTTGATTGCCCCTAAGCATAATCTCTCCTGCTGGCCCCTTGCGTAATCTCCCCTGCTGGCCCCTTGCAGATGTGCTCCTGGATAATTTTCTCAAGGAGCTTCCCCAGGACTGAGGTAAGACTAGTGGGCCTGTAGTTTCCTGGGTCCTCTTTCCTTCCTTTTTTGAAAAAGGGGACTACATTGGCCCTTTTCCAGTCCTCTGGCGCCTCACCAGAGCACCATGAGTGCTCATAAAGCTGTGCCAGGGGTCCCGCAATGACCTCTGCCAATTCCCTAATCACTCTGGGGTGGAGATCATCAGGACCTGCTGATTTGAACACATCTAGTCCCTCCAGAAGTTCCCTGACTAGGTCCTCACTGACCCTAGGCCTGGTTGCGCCTCCCCTGGGTCCATCTGGAATCCCAGTAGGGGGGATGTCCCTGTCCCTGCTCAAAAAAATGGAAGCAAAGAATCTGTTAAAGAGATTAGCTTTGTCATCTGGTGCTACCACCAGATTACCAAGCATGTCCTGCAGAGGCCCCACATTACTTGGTACCTTCTTTTTACCCCCTATGTATTTAAAAAAGGATTTCTTGTTATCTTTGATCCGGGTCGCTAGTCCCAGTTCCATCTCTGCCTTAGCCTTCCTAACAGCCCCCCTACAATCTCGAGGCAAGGAGGTATAATCCTCCTTGGTGATGGCCTCTCCCTTCCATTGGTTTTTGTAATGATTTTTTCATTTTTTGAATATGTGTCTGTGATAGGGTGCCTGAAGCACCCTGCCACAAGCACAGTCAGGGAGGCCTTAAGGAGGAAGACTTACCTTGTGGAGCCGAAGGAGCTGCAGCGAACTCCAGCGTGACCTGGATGAACGGAGAAGCTGGCTGGGGCCACGGCAGATCAAAGGCTGCTGTGGCAGACCCAGCCACTAGAATCCAAACACAGGGGAAAAAAGGACCAGCGTGGGAAAAAAACAAAGGGAAAGAAAAAAGAACCACACCGGGGAGCAAAAAGGGAACAGCTGGGTCAGACAGGCAGCCAGTGGGGAACTGCCATGGGGAACCCAGCTGGAGAGAGGGAGATTTAAGGCACGAGGAGGAAGTGTCCCAGGAGGGGAGGAAGAAGAACTAAAACAGAAGAGAGAAGGAGAGAGATCCAGCAAGTGAAGGTGAGTGGGTAGAAGGCCAAAGGATAAGTCCTGACCCTACTAATTTTCAGATGAGGTTCAGCTGAGAATGGGAGCCGGTGAAGACCCCTGAGTGACCAGTGAGTCTGATTCTGGGGGGTGAAGGGAACCACTCCGGGGACCTAAAAGAAGAGGAAGGAAAAGGTGACCTTACTTTCACAGAAGGGAAGAAGAAGAGGAGGATCCCAGTCATAAGAGGCGGATGAGAGGAGAAACAGAGGAAGAGGTAGCTGTTTTGGGACCTATGCAGGGAAGAACAGGGCAAGCAGCCAATTAGGCAAGGACCTTAGTCAGGATCCTTCTAGTAAAGATAGTGACAAACCTTTGAGGTAATCAACAGCACCCAGAACATCAGGTGTGGTGAGGGCAGGGGATGTGGATGGTGGAGCCCTGCGAAGAACTTCAGATGTTCTGAGCCCATAACCATTCTCAGTTGTCTCTCAGTAGTGTCTAGGTACATCTCCCCTAGCATTGAAAGCATGGCAGGCAATCTATTACAAGACACTACTGTTCCAGCCAGGAGGTGACATGACTCAGGGCGGCATGGGAAGCCCCCATACAGTGCCTATATGCAGTTAACCTGATAACAACTGTTACAAATCTCATTTCTGGAGACTATTTAAACATGTCCTAGAAATTTCTTGAGCTCCGGTTGAGTGGTATTTAATTTGAGATGGGAGACGTAGTTTATTCAAGTCATATGTGATCTTAATGCAGTCTGAGAGGTCACAGAATACTTCAAGTAGATGGTTTTGCCTCTCCAGATGACTGGAGCTGGTATCTTCACATATTTGTTTGGTGAAAATCTGATACTACCTTTGGTATAAACTTTGGATGATATTTTAGTCACTGTGTCATGAATAACAGTGATCAGGTAATTACCAGAGCTATAAAAAATGTGTGTGACAGCTTTGGTGTGAAGACAGTTCCATTAGAGATGGAAGAATCATATTCAAGTTGCAAACAGGAGGAATCGTTCTAATTGGAGTGAATGCATTTAAGTTCATTCAGACATCTAGATTCCATTTGTTGAGATAATTCAGTCCAATGTATCAGGGATGGATAAAGTTAATATTGAATTGCCCACTCTGAAAAACATTTCCATTATGCCTTGTGTGTTAATCTAGAGGATGCATTCTCTTGTGCTGAATGAGAATTTTGTGAACCTCTGCTGAGCAACTTTTACCCAAGCTGCTAAATGCAGAGATAACCAGATCTGGGTAAAGAATTATACTGTGGTTTTGTAAACCTATATCTAGAAAAGATGGTAGCATGATGGGTAGTTGAGCATTGCTGAGAACCAAATTGGCACAGCTAATCGGTGCTATGAGCATGAGTTGGTTCTTGTCTTCTCTTGCATTCCAAAGGATTTGAGGAATTAATGGAAATGGTGGAAAGGCACACAAGAAATCTTTGCTTGTGTACTTGATCAGTCATCATATAGACACATTTTGTAAATACTCTTGTAGAAATGGGAAGAACACAAGTAAATGTTCTTAATTTGTATTGTATGATTGCTGCTACAAATCACACCTAGTTCTCATGTAATGGGTGAACAGACACATGGAAGAAAGCATCCTGTAAACTCACAATTATAAACCAACTCATTGGATCTGGAGATAAAGTTATCAGATGGATAAATCTGCTGAATTTCTTGAGGACTTGCAAGGGAAGGCGTGAAGGCAATCTCCTTCTTCTTCCTAATTCCTTCTTGAATTAGGAAATAAACAGAAAAGAATCCTTCACTGCAAAAATTGAAAGAGACCCTTTCTCACGTATCTGATGCCACATTTAACATTGAAAAAGACTCACATGAGAGATTCCCAAAGAGGAATAGGGGTAAAATTGAAGTAAAGGCAGACAGTTGTATCATCCACTTTCAGTTTCTCAGTTGACCAGGAGCTGTTGGTTTATTGCAATTTGAACCCATGTATCCTTATTCAAATGAAAATGTATACCAGGTAAAGAGGAGCAGAGATAAAGATTCTTGCAGAATAGCTTATAGTGTTTGACTATGCTACCAAAGCTGCTGCCTTTTGGTAAAGAAATTAGGTGACCTCTGATGACAAGACTAAGAATAGAATGATCTCTGCCTGAGGTCTTCTGAGGTTTGAATTGTTTTCTTATATAAACCAAGACATAGAGGCCTATATAACAGATGGCTACTCTTGAATTCTGGAATGAGTGTAATGCTTAATTTTTTTGTGAATGATATAAACCATATTTTTGAGAAAAACAAGTTTTCTATTGGTAGTTGCACCTCTTTGGGGCTTTTAAATGCAATCAGCCAAAATACTCTTTTCATTATGGTGCCTTACACCATCAATCTTGCAGCTGTATTTTCAGCATCGGGTACTGCTGTCAATTAGGCCTGTGACAAGCAGCAAGTATTCACTTTGGATTCAGATTTGGCTGATTTGGAGGACAGCGATTCCATTCAGAGATTCGAATCACTGTCCTGATTCGATTCTAGTCCAGGGTGGGCAAAATACAGCCCATGGGTCAGATCCAGCTCACCAGGCAATTCTATCCAGCCTACAGGGCCTTTCCTTTAGCCCTTTGTAAGCCCTGGTCCTGGGCTGCCCCTCTGCAAGCCAGCACATCCCTGCAGGAGGTTTGTCTCTAGTTGCTAAGCAACCAACCCCCACCCAGCCCCAAGCCGCAGGACACTGGAGACAAGAAGCCTCCACATGGCAGAGCTTGTGCCTGGCCATCCCATGGCTGTTCCAAACCTTCCTCCCTAGAAAGTGGGAATTCAGGTACACCCTTACTGAGCCAGGGCCAGGGACTCCCACTGGAGGAAAGAGGGCTGGGAGCATGAAAAGCCATGTGCTATGGGGCCAGGCTGGGCTGGCCCCACATGCTGCAGGAACACAGGAGCTACACACTGTGGGGGTGAGCCAGGCTGGACTGGCTTGCTGCCAGTACATGTGGCCAGGGACTCTGGTGGGAGCTCAAGGAGTAGCATGTTGTGGGGCCAGTAGGGCTGACCCTGCATACTGCTATCACATGCAGTCAGGGACTCAGGCGCGATCACAGGAGCTGTATGTTATGGGGTGGGGTGGGGCTGGCCCTGCACCCTGCCACTGTGTGTGGCCAAGGACACCCATGGGAGTGCTATTGGGCTGGATGGGGCAGGCCCCGCACACTGCTGCCACCTGTGTCTGGGGACTGGGGTGGGAGTGTGGGAGCTTCATGGTGTGGGAATGGGTGAGGCTGGCCTGGCTTGCTGCCACCGCATGCAGCTCCAGGGACTCACACACTCAAGAGACTCCAAGCCCCCCCCACTCCAGACACACACACATCCCCACCCCACACCATCCCCACACATCCACCTTCTCACAGCCCCCCCACACACTCCCACCTCCCCACCCCCCCACCATACCCATACACACACATCCATACCTTCACAGCCCCCACAAACACTCCTACCCCCACCATAACCCCACACACCCCCACACCCTCTCACAGCCCCCGCACACCCCCCCACACCCCTCCACACTTTCCCCCATACACCCCACCCACCATACCCACATGCACACACCCCACCACACACACAGACCCATTCCCCAACCACACCTCCCCAAATACAACCTCTTTCCCTCTTATACACAATATAGAAGAGTAAGACTGTATTTTGAGCTATTATGCAATTGCCTCTAGATACACCATGAAAACACACATCAATCAGGATAAAAATATTTTTAAAATGAATTTAAAATAAGTTATAGTAGATGTTTGATTTTTTTAGTACATTGCTTGGTTTTTTTTCTGGTTTCAAAATGGCAAGCCCATCTTCCAAAAAAAGTACTCCCAGGGCAAGGGGAGGGACTTCTGCTGGCAAAGATCAGGAGTTAGGGGTGGGACTTCCAGTTCCAAGATGCCAACCAGGGCACAGGGGACCTGTCAAGGGGCGGGGCTACCCTTGCAGCCTTCAACGGCTCACCAAAACTTGTTAAGTGGCCCTAGAGCCAAAATAATTGCCCACCCCAGTTCTAGTCACTTTCAAGCCAGACAGTGCAGATGGCCCAGTGCTGCTTGTACTGTAGTCTGTTGCCCTGAGTCAATGATTAGTGAAGAGTTGGTACCAAGGCCATTTAACTGCAGTACTCATATTTAGGCATTGTTAGCTGCTGCTTTGATGGTTCATATGAGGGAAATCAATACCAAACCCCAGGCTTTTTGACAGACCACAGGAGGTGCTGACTGATCTGAAGGAATCTGCAATGCCAGCGTAGAGACCTTTCCTGAGGGGTGTGTGTGGCTCCAACAGATACAGCAGATACAGCTGTTAAAAGTGCCAGGGCACATATACACAGGGGTGGACCCAACAGGGACAGATTGTCAAAGAAGTAACTAAGTCATAGCACAAACCAAAAACTCAACTGCCATCCTGACATCATCATCTATGAGTGAGCAAGCGAGTGAGCACAATCTTCCTGTTGGTTGCTACAACAACCCACATTCTCTATGTTGCTAAGGGCCCTGGATGATCATATTTTTTCAACTTCTTTTTTTCTCCTTGTAGAAAAGCTTCAGTGCTGTGTATTTCTAAAAATAAATCACTGTAAACTGTCCAGTAGAAATATTCACAGATAGCAGCATGAGTGTATTTAAAACCTAATTGTCTATGTGCACAAGATGGTGTCAGGCCCACATATATACATATTAGGACCCAACGTATATCTCTATTTCTGAACTTGTTATCAACTGTTCAGTAACAAACCAGTGTCTCTGGATGATGGAGGGAAAATATTTGGTAAGAAAACAGATTTTGCATGTCAATCTATTGCTTGATGGGGTTATGATACATAAGCATTAGAAAAACATGCCAGTACAACTATTAAAATTACCTTGACCGTGCTTTGTGTGGAAGGAACCTTAATCTGGATGCTTCAAAAATAAAAGAAGATACATTTTCAGTTCCAGAGAGATTTTATAATCTAAGGACTAGATTGTGACAAGCTTTTCTTGGAACGGTCAAGACACAGAGTGCAAGTTGTCTGCTTCTCCCTCCTCCTGTATGTTGGCCAGGTACAGTCACAAACTCTAGATCTAAGCACATGGTGAACCACCCTGAGGGCACAAAGCACAGCACAACAGACAGGAAAAGAAGAGGAAGTTATCAGGACCATGGCAGTAGAGACTATGGAAGTATGCTTCATCTTTTAGGTCAGGCTCCATAACAGTCTTAAGTCAAATGGTTATGTATATGAGTAAGGCCTACTCGCTTGAGTAAGGGTCTGGAAGCCTTGTAATTTCAGTTACAAAACAGCTGTAAATTGTTATTTTATTCTCTGCAAAGTAAATCAAGAATGAAATGTGCTAAGAGGTGAAATTTAGTTACTGTAGTAACATCTATAAGCAGAAATCAGTACTAAAATACTGTATTTTTCTGACTGCCTTTTGGTAATACATCTTTTACTCCTCAAAAATGAGCTTACAAGATGCTGTCAGACATGGAAGAAAATGCACTCCACTGGAAGCAGCAGTGCATTATTTCAACCCAGCTCCTCAACATCTGTATAGATCACATGTTTCAGTGGAGCTTGTTGGTGTTTTTAGCTAAAGCTGATTCAGTCAGATAATTGAATAGATAATTAGTGCCAAATTAGATAAAAGCACTAAAAAAACCTCACTAAAGTGCCCGATCTCTACAAATGTTGGGGAAGTCAGGTGCAGCTAACATGCTGCCTCTTCTGAGCATGCTGTGAGCTCAGTGCAGGAGCATGCAAAGTTTAAAGTGCCCCATTCCCCCCCACCACCCCCACAAACATCTGCAGGCTGCTACAGTTTCTGAATATTTTTCTGATAGAGAATAGTTTTTCCTTCTAGTGAGAAAGGTGGAAAAAGGGTTGTTATATTTGTTGTGTTTGACTTTACAATAGAAACAGAGGTTTACCATTCAGTAACTGAATTACTATTTAAGGGCAGTCCAGGTTATGTTGATGTCACTTGACCTTCTGTTTAAAAGTTGCAGAGCATTTGAGCACATTTTTTAACCAGAGGAATTTTAAAAAGAAAATGGCGCAGAAATGGCTACTATTCATTTTGTAGTCTCTTTTTGTAAAAATATCAAATATATATGTTAAATTGTCTGTTTATTGCATTTGTACTTTTCTTAAAGTAATTGTTGAATATTTCTTTCTTATGCTTTACTATAAGGCCTTTTTTGGAAAGAGTTGTAAATATAACTATTTACTGAGAACAATATGCATTCTGGAGAAGGTATTGTGCTAGAACAGGGGTGGGCAAAATGCGACCCACTAGGCCATACTATCCAGCCCGTAGGGCCCCTAAAAAATTTAGAAAATTAATATTTATCTGTCCTTGGCTGCCTGTCATGCAGCTCTCGATGGCTTGCCAAAACTCAGTAAGCAGCCCTCCGCTCAAAATAATTGCCCACCCCTGTGCTAGAAGGTGACATATGGATTTCTTTTTTCATAATGTGATGAAACTGCCTATTTCTAGAGTTGCATTTTGAAATGTTTAAAATATTTATTTCTGCACAGTAGGCACGTGTCCAACCAAAGGCTGTCAAGTACCTATTTAGTAGTTTTATATGTTCATTTATGAGGAAAGTGATGACGTGTTTTAGAAACTAACACATTAACAGCTGTTGCTAATAAAGTATTCCATTATGTACCTTAATGTAAAGCATTAACAAAATATTATCACTATTGTATGTGTCCATGAACATGTATATCTTTTCAGGAATCATAAAACAAATTTGTATATGCAAAACATGAGCCACATCCTACTTGCTTTATTCAAACAAGAAGCTGTATTGGATAAGTACAGAAATCAGGGCAGGGATATATATTGGTTTCATGTATATGATTCTGAAAGAATCTTCATATTCCTCTCTAAATATTGGATTGCTTAATTATATCTGATTACTTTTGTCTTATACAGCATATTTTTTTAATTCCTTTATATCCTTGATCTGGAGGTAGAAGGAAGTTAGGTAACCATTAAACCAATGACAAAGAGACATAATATCTTTTTTTTAACAGACTAATTTCAAACAATTACATTGTCTGATAATGCATGCTTTAAAAAATGTCCTGAATATTAAAACAAATCCATTTTACACATGCTCATGCATATGTGAAATACTTTGTTTACTAGAATCCAAGACAACTTTGAATTTAAGATGACCTCCCAAAAATTAGATTCTGTACATGGAAAGTTTATAAATGTATTATAAATGTTCATTAATATAATATAATAATTGGAAGATCATCTTAAATTCATCTTCCCCACTGCTGCAGAAGAAAAAGCAGCAGCAGGGGGGTAGACAGTGGGCGAGTCAAGTAGCCTGCCCCCTGCTGCCTGTCCCCCCACCACTTGTCCCCCTTGCTGCCTTCCCCCTGCCCCTGCATGCCCCACCCCTCCTCATGGTGCCTGCACCCCCAAGCACTTGCCCTGCTTCTGCTTGCCCCTCCTGCATCTATTCCCCACCAAACTACCCACTTAAAAGACTGCCCCCCCACCGCTGGCTGCCCCACCCTCTGCTGCCACCTAGCCTTTGTTGAGGCTCTGGATCCAGCTTTTCTCTGGCCCAGGTCACAGAGAACATAATTCCTTTGGTCCCAACCTGGCTAGGCAGCAGTAGTTGCAGGGGCAGCTCTGGCCCTGGCCTCAGTTTAGAGCTAGGGCCAGGGCCAGAGCTGCTGCCACTGCTGCATGACCAGGTGGGGGCTCCATGCCTTGGGCTGGAGTTGGAGCCACATCTGGAGTCATGGTGGAGACTATGTGGAGTGTGGCATGAAGGCAGCAGTAGGCAGAGGCGGCACCAGAATCAGGCAGGGGAGCAGAGGCTGCAGCTCCATCTCTGACCCCAACCCTGAGGGATTTGTACTCAAAGCCAAGATGAGGTGCTTTTTCCCCCTCATGTTGAATTATGGAAACAGCTTATCTTGGATTCAAGTAAATATGGTAGTGTGTGTATGGGAAAGGAGGATTTTTCTGTTCTCCAGTTAATGTTTAGAAGATCTAGTAACTATTACGTGACACATGCTCAGATCCATTCCCTTTTGCACTTACAGTGCAAACCTATATTTGCTTTTGGCTTCAGGTTTTTCAGTTTCAGTTTCAACTTTGCTTTCCTGGTAAACCAAGCCTTGTACAGCCTGGGGAAGAGCATGAATCATTCTCAAATTAGTGAAAAAGACAAACCAAAAACTGCTGCAGGCACCAAATAAGCAAATGGAGGACCAGATTCTTCCACCTTTTCCTCTACTGAGAAATACAATATGCAAATAACTAAGTTGATTTCAGTGGGACTGTGTGTAGAGAAAGGCACTACTCAGTTAAAGTTCCAGTGTGAAAAAACTGAAAGAAGAGGAAAAATATACTTACATTTTCAGTTCAATCTTCAGTTATACCAATCTCAGGGGCTAATTTTTTTCAACAGAGCATACCAAGTTTTCAGGTTAAAAGGTGACTTTGAAATAGAAGGTGTCTGCATAATCTTTTATTAACCAGTATTTTTTATTATTTCAGTTTTGAGTGTCACATATATAATTTGAGAACAAGGAAAGAATCTTTGGTCTCAGAATTCAGCTTTCCCAGAATAATTTCCAATGCTAGCAATGAATACACCAGATTAACTGATGGCAGGGCACTAAGAATTTTTTATAATTGATGGGGTTTTTTAAATGGGCTAATTTTTATGTCGCTTTTAAACATCTGGTTTATTGTACATTTTCCACATCCTTCAGAACCGAGTCAGATTCTGCTCCAGCACCACATGCAACTGCATTGGTTTAAAAAATATGTGATACTAGTGATGGACTTGGATGGATGGACATATGGACTGACAGATGGATAAGAATAGAATTTGTGCCCAAAATTCCAATATGACATACTGTTGGGTTTTTTTGTTGTTTTTTTGGGGCGGGAGGGAGGGTTTGGAGGGGGGGAGGTACTCACAATTGTATTAGGACATGAGCCTTTAACTTTTTCCATAACTTTGTCAGCCTTTAACTTTTACCATAACTTAGACTATCATTTTATCATATTTTGCCCCAATCTTTCTTGAACATTTTTATTTGCGTGTTGCAAAAACACATTTGGGGCTAGTAATCTTTTAAACCATTTTAATTTTGCTATTGGAAAATGTATAAATTCTGTTTGATTTGGTACAAGATAACAATGGTGGCATGTTACTGAAAATATATATATTTTTAATAGATGATTCAGCTGCAGAGAGTTTTAATGGCAATGAGACCGTGGGACACAGTTCCAATGCTTCAGAAGGAACACACTGCAGGGAGATGGCAGAAACCAACAGTAATGGCAAAACAAATCTGGAGCAGGATGAGCAGCCTCTGAACCTGAGTGATAGTCCCCTCTCTGCTCAGCTGACTTCAGAATACAGACTAGATGATCACAACAGTAATGGAAAGAACAAATACAAGAACCTCCTAATTCCTGACCTCAAGATGGAACAAGAGGCAAGAGAAAATGGAAGCAAGGTAAGATTTCCATTCTCCAAATATGCAGTGTTTAGTTTAGGAAAAGGAAGTATTAACAAGACTGACCCAAATATGGTCATGAGAAAAGCCCATAATGGAATCTGTGTGGTATATGTCGCATCATTACCCAAATAGTATTCATAAATTTGCATGAACTGTTATGTGTATAAAGTATATATTTATGTCATGTATATGTATCTTACAGCTATACCCTGATAAAAATGAATGTGGTTCTCTTTCAAGCACGGACATGATAAAATGCTTTGTTTTGGGAACTGTCTATCATTAGTTATCTTTCTACAATGTTTTTAGATGACCATCATTGTCACATGTAACATATGTCTACAGAATATATCAGTTTGAATATACTGTGTGTATGCCCCTGTGGATTATCTCATGGAAATTGTCAACATCAGAACAGATCTAGTTTTGGTCGCTGTCTGATTGTTTATGTATTATAGAGCCACCATACTTTAATTAAAACTGACAAGTTTGCTTTAAGAAGCTGGAATTCCCTGAAGGGTTTTTTCTGTGGCCTTCATTCTGTGAGCAGGAGAAAAGTGATGTGGTTACGTTGTGATAAAGACAGATTTTACAGATTATATAGGTAGCCTTATAGGAAGATATTTGTCAGGAGTGTGTATTTTAAGGAAGATGAGGAGAAGGTCTATTTAATGGAATTTTTCCATTGATCTTCTCTGATCTTACTGATGACAGGTCCTGCTTTTTAACTGAAACTCCCAACTAAACTACCATTTTTACAGTAGGAATAATTGAGTAGTACTGGAGAGTACTGGATCCAAATACTATTAATGTTTGTCCATAGCCTTCAGTAACATATCATAAATGAGCCTGACAGCATAGCTATGCTTTGAACTCTGCTACATTTTCTTGCAGGGTTTTGCAATTGGAGTGATGTGGGCAACAACTTTTCTAGGTGTTTCCAGAAATGTCTCTTAACTGAGAGATATCTGGAAGATAACAATACAGCATCTTTTTCGGATCTGGCATTTGGTTCTCTTGATTTGAAATAAAAATGAAAATAAAATCTTTCAAATGTTTTCATATGATTTAATTTCTGATTTTGAGGGGTGCAAAGAGAGAGACTCTCTACTTTGCCTCACACTCGGTAGCCTGGTGGTTAGGGCACTGGGATGGGCTGTTAGAGACTCAGGTTTGTGTCTTCTCTATCTAATCCAGAGTAATCTGGGATGAAAAATTTAGCTCTGAATCAGGCAGAGCAGGTCCTTGAACATGGCTCTTCCATGTCTCTTGTGAGCACTCTATCCAGAAGGCTGTAGAGTTTAACACTCTCTTTAGCTGTTCACATTGGGCTAGAGTGGCGTTTCTCAACCTGTGCATTGCGACCCAAAAGTAGGTCTCAAGAATATATGAAAGGATTGTGAACAAACTTTTAAAATGTGGATTCTCCTTTAAAGAAGAAAAACTTGTGAAACTGGCTTTTCCCTTGCAGGATGGCAGAGTTCCAGCCTGCAAGGGGCTGCTTGGGGTCCCCCCTGCCCCATTCCTAACCCACCCTACCCTGCACACCCACCCCCTGCCCCACACACTGGGACCTCGGGGCAGCGGGCAGCGAGTTGGGAGTGAGAGGCACTATGTTGGGACTGGCTATTGATATTTACAAATGGGTCCTGGTACAAAAAAGGTTGAGAACAACTGGGCTAGAGAACCATAGATGCAAAAAGGCTTCCTAATGAAGGTTTCAGCAAAAACAAATGAAGTGTCTCCCACTAAATGTTTTGGCTCTGAAAAAACTCTATTCAGTCAAAAATATTCCAGACACTTCTAGTCTTAGTGTGTACATATATTGTAGTGCTGAATTTACTCAACACTTTCAGTAATGCACAGTGACTCCTAAGTTGGCTAAATGTATGCTGTGCCTTCACTTACTGTAGGGCATATTGTTCTAGTGATCCCTGTACAAGCCAGTTACCCAAATATTGATAGACACATTGGTTCATTTGCCTGAGGTATACTGCCGCTACTGTCATTGCTTTTGCAAACACACAAATAAGCTGGTGAAAACAGTAGGGAAAGCTTAAGGAGCAACTAAGATATAGCTAAGACCACAACATGGCTTCATATTGCACCTCCAAATGTAATCAGAGCCACAGGACCTGAGAACAATGGTAAAAACTGAAAGTCCTGTTTCATTGAATCCCAGCTTCCACCCAGAACTGACTTGAAACTTCCTTTGCTATAATTCTAGACTTTAAAAATCAAATCCAGTCAGTCCCTCAACAACCATGCTATCTTTCATCACTCATTTTAATATTACCTAGCTTACAGTGCCCCAGAAACTTAATTTGCTCCTTCTTTTGTCCTGGAATGGAAAAAAACCCAAGTGTAGGATGTAAACTGTTTGTTTTTATACGTGTTCACTAAATGTTTAGTGGTGATTGTAAAAGAATGGCTGAAGGTGTACTAACTTACGTAAGTTTACCCAAAGTGCAGTATGTTGGTAGAGTAGAAGAGTAGTTTTATGAATAAATGACATCTTTATTAATAAATCCTACTCTAACTTTGTACATTTAAAAGTATTTTTAATTTACTTTTTAGAAGCAATGCCAAAGTATTGCTCTATAATTGCAACTACTATCATGCCTTTGTGCTGAATATTAGCTCAAGAATGTTTGGATATCTAGTGTACAACTTGACAGCTGTTAACACTCTCACACACTAGCCATATGTAGCTACTAGCTACTCATAAATATTTTGTTTTTTATATAGCCCCTTACATACTGAAGATCTCAAAATGTTTTGCAGTCTCCAAGTATGAACAAGGAAGTCCTGAACACTCAACACTTCTCACTCTCTTCTCCCTTTAGGAATTGAGGATATTCAGCACTTCCCATGACCAATTTAAAGTTCATATAGATATCTCTCTCTATATATACCTATAGAGAGAGATATCTATTAATATAATCTGTATCTATATCTATATGAACTTTAAATTGCTCATCAACATGTCAACCCTTCTTTTGAAGCCCTGACTCTCTTTCTGTCTCTCTTTATGTGTGTGTGTCTCTCTCTCTCTCTCTCTCTCATATATATATAGTGCCATGCATGGTGCTGAGCCAGCGGTGGCCCAGTCCTTTACAGCTGCATTAGTCCTAGCTGGGCTATTCCTCAGTGTATGCATTGGGCCCTGGCTCAATCCAGGTGCATGGGTATAAGGCTGGATCCCTCTGCATTGGGCCAGCTCGGCTAGGGCCAATCCAGCTGTCTGGGGGCTTGAAAATTTGGTGGCAGGGGAGCAGTGGCAGTGTGAATTGCCACCAGTCCCCCACCACCAAAGTTCTGGACTTATGAGAAGACCTGCAAGCTGGATCTGACCTGCACCTGGGGGTTGAGCACTCCTGCTCTAAACTAATACCAGGGGCAAAGCTGAACTTACTGCAAAATCAAAGAGCTTTAGTTTTTTCTTTATGTTTTCTGACTCTGTATATATAGAACATCTGACTCTCTCTCTCTCTCTCTCTCTCTCTCTCTCTATATATATATATAAAGAAAAAACTTTATGCTTTCTCTCTATATATACAAGTCAGATTTTCTATATATACAGAGAGTCAGAAAGCATAAAGAAAAAACTTTATGCTCTCTCTCGCTGTATATATATAGAGAGAGAGAGAGAGCTCTTTGATTTTGCAGTAAGTTCAGCTTTGCCCCTGGTATTAGTTTAGCAGTTAACACTGCCACTGCTCTCTTGCCACCAAATTTCCAAGCCCCCAGACAACTGGATTGGCCCTAGCCAAGCTGGCCCAATGCAGAGGGATCTATCCTCATACCCATGCACCTGGATTGAGCCAGGGCCCAATGCATACACTGAGGAATAGCCCAGCTAGGACTGATGTAGCTGCAAAGGATTGGGCCACCGCTGGCTCAGCACCATAAATTGGATCAGGCCCATGGACTGAATCTGGCCAGCAGATGGATCTGACACTGGTTATCTGGCTTGTGGGCCAAAAAGGTTGAGCACCACTGATTAAGAGCTTCTTGAGTGCTGCTGTAATTCACTGGTGCTCAACCTTTCTCCACATTGGGCTGGGTGAGCACTGCCTTGTCTGATCATGGACTGGAGGGGGTTGGGGGGCAGCCTGGCCTAAGCCCAGCCCCACAGGGGTCAGAAGGGGCTTGACCTGGCCCCATGGCCACTGCTCCCCCACCACCAAATTCCCTGACATGTGGGGAGCCCTGTGGGTCAGATGTGATGCCTCCATGGGTCGCATTTGGTTCATGGGCCAGAGGTTATGCACTCCTGCTCTAATTTATGTGTAGGGACCTACCAAATTTATGGCAAGAAGTGGGAGGTGTGCAGCTTGTTTAATTTTGCAGGTTCCTCCACACATTCCCCTTCTCCCCCCCATTGCTGATTGGCTGAGGGACCTGGGAGGTAAAAACGACGCCATATTTTAAACCACAATTTTCGCCTCCCTGCTGATCAGGAGTGAGTGGTGGGGCCAGCTCTGCCCACCACTCACTCCTGATCAGCAGGGAGGGGCCTTAAAGGCCCTCTGCCAACTAAAGAATAGCAAGCATTAGTCTCTGTCCAACCCCCACCTTCTATTGTTTTTTAACCCTGATGCATCTACCCCTCATGTTGAGGTGGTATACAGTTCACCTGAGCATTTTCTCCATCCTAAGGAGTTCTGGCTGCTTACACATCTAGCTCTGCACTACCAGGATAGCATGAGGCTATTAGACTGCAGCAGCAAATCTGATCCTATCCCAGTTTATAAAAGTATTGTATTTAATTGAGCCTTAGCAATGGCATATTTGCAATTGTGGTTAAGTATGAAAAATGTACTTAGTGATGCCATCTAGAATCCACCTGACTGTGACTTACATCAGAGAAAAAATAGATTCCTGTTCACCAGGCATCAAATTGATATGCATTTCTTATGCGTGTTAAAATTGTCCCCTTAATTAATTGAGCTATATGGGCCACGAATACTGAGAAGAGTTGCAGGAAAGTTTAGAAATATTATTAGTTTCTAGAGTATAGAACAATGGTGGGCAGGTGCGGTGAGGGGATTTGAAACTACAGGGCCACCTGTTGCAGGAAATGACAAAATATACTTCCTTAAACCAGCTAATCTCTCTGTGGCATAGTTGGATTCTCCTTGCAAGAGACATGAATTTATTATGGCTAAAGCAGTCATGAAGCCCAGCTGGCAAAACTTGCTGATAGGGACATTCTTTCCTCTGTTTTAGCACTCTCAGTTTTTTGACCATTCCACCTGGCCATTCCACATGTTTTTGAGAGAACTTTTTCTATTGTTTTTTGCATCCAGTCAGACTTGATGATGTAAACTGGCACAGATCACAGCTGAATCCAGGCAAGCACATTTCTTTGGAATGATAAAAAGTAGGGGAATGCAAGAATGTCACATTTTTCTGGAAAGAGATCAACATCTGTAATACATCAGCTATGAGTATTAACTTTAATACTACCTGAAGACACTTATTTTCCTGGAGAGTGAGCAATTTTACATAAATCACATTGTAGATTGGGATTGACTTTATCCCATTTTCAGAAAAGAGCATTTGGGTTTTTTTATTTTTGAAAAATGGCTTGATAGACACCTTCAACTTGGAAATCCTACTTGCTTAATACTTTTATATTATTAAAATAGTAATACACTGCCCCAACCCATGTTTTGCCTTTTTCTGAGCTTGGTGACTCCTGGCTTAATATTTTCAAAAGCAGCTTCAGTTTTGTGTTCTCAGCTTGAGATACCTAACGGATCTTGATTTTCAGGCAAAACTCAGAATTTTTTTAAATCAGTCTTCTTTAATGTATCTTGGCCCAAGATCATAAACCACTTTTAGAAATCCTGGCCTTTTGTATAAAGTCACTCATTTTCACTTTCTGTGATGCACTATGTCGCCGTATGGTGTGCTACAGTGGCGTGGCAATCATATGTGTCTAATCACCCATACTGCACCGTGCTTTAGTTCTTCCTAAAAGAATTATGGCACCATAGCAATGTCGCCATATGGGGACATGTAGATACACCCAAGAACGGACATATTAGGAGTCTTCAAATATTTGAAGGGCTATCATGGAGGGAAAACACCTTTTCTTTCTTGGTACAGAGAGTGTAACGTGGACTAATAGCTTGAAGTTGCAGGAAAGTAGATTTAGATTGGATACCAGGAAAAAAAATCATTGTTAGAACAGCGAGGCAGTGGAATAGACTGCCTAGAGAATTTGTGGAATCTGCACCATTGGAGGTGTTCAAGAAGTTAGCTAAGTGTTGATCAGAGATAATCCAGGAGTTGCTATGCCTATGCCACACTGTGGGTATTCCCCATGCTTCTAGGCTTTGCTGACTACCACATGGGTCCAGGAAGGAATTCCCCCCCAACCATCCTCAAAAGCGTTGGGTATTGTCTGTGGCCAAGGCTGGGGATTCTGACTGGGGCATGCCAGAGTTCCTGCTGGGACTTTAACCTGAAGATTCCTGGCCTCAAGGGTATGGCCCCTACACTCAGGGTCAAATTTATCACCATATTTGGGATCAGGAAGGAATTTTACCCCATGGTCAGATTGGGACAGACCTTGGGGGGTTTTGCCTTCCTTTGTAGCCAGGGGCGTGGCCCTCTTGGGTCTCTCAAGCATATTCTAATGTCTGCAGCAGCAGGTTGTTGGCTACCTCGGTCCCCCTGGATTACCTGTGTCAGGTTAGGGTGTTATGTCTTGCTGGTGTATCAGGATTGGCTGTGTAGTTGCACTAAAAGGTTAGGCAATGGATTTGTATTAGATGGTTTGGATAGGGATAATCCTGCCTCAGGCAGGGGGTTCAACTAGGTCTCTTCTAGCTGCACTTTTCTATGATTCTATGGTCTCTTAGCATAGCGTTGTTGAATTTAGTGGAGTTTCATACAGTTGTAGGAGTCGATCTGCATTGTTTCCTAGGCAGGATCATTATTGATTTCCTATAGATTGTAAGAGTCATTTATTTAAAAAAGTTACAGTGTGTAACTTATCTGTACCACATTTTTATTGAGATATAGTAAACTATATTTTTCTCATCTGCTCTCTGATAATAAGATTGGTATTCTGATACAGAATGTCAGAAATTGTGGTTATATAATTCTGCATACTCTTCTTAGACGAGTTAAGTATGATGAATTATATTTATCTTATTAAATTAGGTCATGAGGCCAATATTGCAAAATGCCTTGTTAATGCCTTATGATTAATTCACATGTTTAAACAGTTAAGCAGTACCACAGTTTTAAGGGTCAGAGCTATAAATAATGAATATTGTAACGTATGACCTTTTATTATAATGTTGTTGTGATGTTATATATTTATAATGTGCACATCACTGTAGTTTCTACTTGCTTTACAGAAATATTGAGCTTTATCAGTATGCCTTTAACAGGAAATGCTTACTTTCTGTTACAACTTTAAGGCTGCTGTTGAATCTCAACAGTATCAATTATAATGGTGATATATGATATTGCTACTTGAGGATTGCCTGGGCAATAAACAGTGTTGCATTATGCTTTAAGGGACAAATGCCTACCAGTCAGTGGAGGGTCTCCCGACTTTTTTGGTGCCCTGCAGTGTTATACTGTTATTTGGTTCCAAGGCCATAAGCCCAGGAATGTCTTGCTCTCAACCTGTGCATGGTTAAACTTTGGTCCTGCTGCTAGAATCATTCCCATTGAGCATGGCTGCCATGGCAAGATACTGGAACAGAGTCTGTTTCTGACCCACCCAAGATACTGGGTGGATCCTGTTCCAGATAAGGTCAGGGATGGGGAATGGGATCTTGATCTAGATCTGCAATTATACTATAAGTCATAGCATTATAGAGCCCTGAGCTGAAGTTTTCTTATAGGTATAGTAAAAAATAAATGCATTTCTGCAAGTTGCTCCAGATCAACTTTCCTAATTAATCCCAGTTAAAATATTTTGCTGCACCTAGATCACTGGAACTAGGCCTGTATACAAGAAGGAAGGGGCATAGTCATCCAGGCACTTTTGAAGTGAATATATTAGTTAGTATTTCAATTTGATGGTCCATACATCTCACTGAATTCCAACAAAGTACATCACCTTCAGCAGAGGAGGGCAGGCACGGTCAGTAGTGATAAAGATGATAGTTTCAGCCTGGTTTTCAGAGCTATGATTATATCCTAGCACAATATTAAAGGTTAGACTTAATGTCCAAAGGGAGTCTCATCAGAGCTGACATTATGTCTGGGAGGCATGTGGAATCATCATCTAGCTAGTTGTCTTTGACTGTGACTCTGTTTTCATTCTTGCTTGGGGGAAATTTTTAGAAATGGGGGTGCTTACAACCTTTTCCAGAGAAAATGGTCCCTTTAGGAGGTTATAGCAGCCTTTATACACAGACTGAAGTCTTTAATGGAGGAGTTTAGAAATCAGTTAATTAACTTAACTAGAAAAGAGAAGCCGTTCAAGAAGACGGAGACATGAGTTATCCAGTGTCTTCCTGAAACGAGGTGCATAAAACATGATCTGCTTGAGTATGATGGATGTGGCTGTGAATACTTCTTTCTTTTTTGGTGCGCAGCTGAAACCTTTTTTGCCCCTTATCATCTCTTTTTTGCTTTACATTACCACCCAGCCAAGACTGCAACACCATTGCATGGGCCCTTGAATCTGTCCTGGAGACCATATTTGGAAATGGCAGCAGAGTGCATTCAGCCACTCTTACTTCTCTAACAAGACCCAGTTTTGGTTTTGTGCAAAGAAAGTAAATTTCTGTCTTCTATTGTTGTCGTCCCCCCCCAACAATCCAACTTGATAAAGCTAAAGAATAGAAATGAGCTCATATCCAGATTCACAAGCTTTGCAGAGATGGGATAAGTCTCCCTTGCATTTGGGGAGCCCACTCCTTGCCTAGAATATAACAGGTTACTGATTATTTTTTTAACTCTGAAGTGTTCCCTTGACCTCAACCCTGCAATGTCCTTGCAAATGCTTCTAGTAATTGTGGGTTTTGTTGCACGTGGGATTTTTTGTTGGTATAAGTATTGCACGAGTTTAATGCATAGTTGCCAAGCAGGATGTTAACAATGAAATTCTTTTTCATTACTGTATTAGCTCTAATTTTCCAGAAAAAAAACAAACAAAACAAAACAAATAAAAGAAAAAGTATGGAGAACACACCATTACTCTTGGTCATGTTTGGTGTGACCTTATGCTTTTGATCGCTCATAAACATTATGGTAGGCACAAAACTATCCCAGTACAATGTGTGTCTTCTAGTGGAGTATTTTGTAGGATCATGCTGAGCTTGTAGCAAACTTAAACATCCTCTTGCAGCCCACTTCCCCCAGCACAGAGGGAAGAAGGGTGAATTCCTCCAGCTGGTCATTAATAGTAATGAGATGAGTTCTGTAATCAACATCTTTCCCTAAATAGGCAAAAATAGTTTGAGTTGAGATTCTAAATAGGAAATAAATGACTTAAAATAAGTAGCTTTCAAGGCAAATTTACACCTTGAGCAATAATTAACATAATGCCATAATGTACATGGTTTCAAGTATGGAAGACATGAATTGAAAGTTACTGTATCCCAGGGAAAACATCCCAGACTTCTAGTATACTGGAGATGAAAAGGAAGTGTCAGGGCTCAAACAGCCTTCTTGTATGGTGTACCTAGCTTTCCCCTATGTCCTCAGCCAGCTCTATGGGCCATTGCAAAGATCATAATTAAGCCTCTGCTTCTCTCCAGCCCCTTTTGAGGTCAGTTACAGCAGACAAAGCAGTATCTCTTTCCTCACTCTCTCCCACTTACCAACATGAGAGCCAGGGGTAAGCTATCCCTTTGTCCCTCTTTCCCTGGTTCTTGTATAATTTGTAGTGCTTCCATATTATCCCTTAATTGTGAATAGTTAATTCTTTATATATTCATATACAACTTATAAACGTAATGCTAATTTTATTCTTCCCTACTGTTAGGAAATGAGAGGGGCTGCTGAGAAAATGATTTTGTAGTCCCAGAAGTCAGTCTATTGGCAATGCTGGAGAAAGCACTATAGTTTTAAGAACAACATTTTTCTAAAATGGTTTTTGTACCACATCTGTCACTGTTTCTTTGTAGAGGGAATCAAAATTAATGGAGTAATGAAGATTGCTGAGATGCTGCTGGTCACTAAAGTATTCCTTGTTCTTTGACAGCAGTGGTAGACCAAGTCTTTCCTTTGAGAAGAAAGTATATTGTATTAAGCACTATCTTTGTCACCCTCTTTCAGCTGTTGATCTTAATCCTGGAACTGGCTGGAGAGAAAAGGATTACAAAGACAGACTGAACCACTTGATGTACATATGCTAAAAGCCATTTTTGTCTGTTCATTAGGAACATCTGACTGTGGTAGCAAACACATGTGCATCATCAGACTCCTTTGTCAGTCTATGATAATACTGGTGCTGTCTTCCATCCCCTTAGAGGTACAGTTGGTGACTGGAGATTCAGTTCAGTGAGAACTCTTAACATTTCTCTGCTTGGTGTACATTACACTGTTGTAAATACAAAATAAATTATACTGAAATCCATAAAATTTCTCCAGATTCATGCAGTTGTAATGGAGAGTAGAATCTGGCCCAAATACATGTGTAAAAACCTTGGCCTTCTAGTATACTACTCTTCTGGTGGAGGATCTTTTCGTGTGATCCTCCTTAAATTTTCTCTGAGATGGGAAACAATGCATTTTGGTCACACGCTGTATAGTGGTTCTGTTGATTCCTGGTTGCCTGTGCCTGGCTCACATATTAATCTGTTCACTCCATGAATTCATTCATATTGACCTTAGGAGATACTAAGCCCTCACACAGAAGCAGAAACAATAGTAACTGAAGAGGACAATAGAGCTCTGTTGAACTGCCTCTAAATTCAGTAACCAGACTTCTGCTTGGACAAGGGTTAAAGTTATTGAAGGCAACAGTAACAGCAAGAGAGGTAAGTCATTTACAAAATTCCTCCCTGCTTCCATATGTGTAGACCCAACATTTTTAAAATTCCTCATGTCTGGCACCCAAGTCTGTACCTTTCAAGCAGGCTCTCTCTGCCACCAACGGGGCTTGCTTCTGAGTGTGGGGGGGTGCAAGGTTGGGCATTATGTTTGTATTTGAATGTCAAACCATGTACCTTTGTGTTTTTTCCACCATTAGGAAGGAGGATGACTTTTTCAGAATAACTTCCACTGGGTCAAAGGCTTTAGAGAAGCTGTCTTCTCATTGTTGCTTATATGGCTCCTCTGCTAACTAGAGAGATTCTGGAAGAATGAATCTTATTTTTGAAAGATTGAATGCTATTTGATGGTAAATTAAGTAAGATATAATGGGGGTGATAACTGCTATTCATAGTAACTGAATTTAGTCTTAATATTATTGTCAGCTAATGAACTGTCATCTTTTATTTTTCAGATGTCAAAGGTTGAAGAGCTGGCCCTCACACTATTTTCTGATGGATAGCTTGATAAGTTGCCACTCCCTACACGCTTTATGGTCCTCCAGAACTGCCCTGTTATTTAAAGAGCTGTCAGTCATGGAAGACTGTCCTTCTTGCTTAGTCATTTTAAATTTCAAATTAAGACGGCATTCTTATTTCTTTTTTTTAAATTTCTTTTCTTTTTTAATACCAAGAACCAGTCAGGAAAGAGGGAAGAGAGGAAAGAAGGCAGTGTTTTTGCTTTTCATTTTTGTGGTGACATGTTTGTAGTCTGGTTTTAAAATAATTTGTTAGGGCATTTTTTAAATACTATTTTATTACTGATTTTTAATGTGTATCTTTCTTTTTAATCAGGGGCAAGACATTGCCTGGATTTTCTTAAATAAAATCTGAAATCAGTTGACTTACTGTTTGCTTGACACTACTGAGACATGCTTGCTATGAAAAATTGCTCTCCTACCTACAGGAAGAATTAGTAAAGCTCATTAAAAATTCCAACAAATTGTGGGAGGGGCAGCACAGTACTTCCAGTGACCCAGAGGCATTGGTTACTGCTGAATCTTTGCAATTCAGACTAATTCCTGGGACTGAACATTCAGGAATACTGATGTGTATTTATAAGTGTAGAGACTTAAGGCTCTGCATCAGAAACTGCAGCAAGAAATCTTGCAAGTGAGGTGCAGTATCATTCCCTTATTCGGTGCATTGTAAAACATGAGACCAGAATAGATAGCCAGCTAGGATGAGAGAAGTGAATTATTGCACTGGGGTCTATTTCCATCTATGGACAAAATAGTTTTTGCAAGTACAATCAAAACAGAAAACATAGATGGCACAGTAAAATCTGGTTAAAAAAAAAAAAAAAGTATGTGATGACACAACATCACTACTGATTCTACTGTTCTTAGTATTGTCCAGTATACTATAAAATAAGGAATATAGATAGTGCTGCTTCCTAGTTGAGGGACCTCAACTTTCAATACGTGATAATTCTGTGGAGTTATGAGGTCTACAGCTTGGCTTCTACATTTATTGCTCCCAATTTATTTGTATAAGTACCTACTAATGGAAAAAATCAACACTTGCCAGGAAATTACCTTGTTACCTCAGTATAGGCCTTGATTCACTTAACTCTGTTGTCTGTGTTGTCCTTAGAATTAGTCTTGTCCCTGATGATTTCCAGTGTGAGAAGGCTCTTAGGTGAGGTCAGTGAGGAAAATGTTCCTTATGTTTTGTGATCTAGATCCTTACCTAATCTTCCTGGAAACTGCTTTTCTGATACGCACTTGCAGAATCCCTAAGCAGAAGTGAAAGGTTCTGGAGACTGAGTATATCGTAAATTGGCCATATCAGGCTGATAATTTGGCCAATAAATGGCCCGCACATGTTTGTAGCCACAGTGCAGCACAGGCAGCAAGGAGCACAGCCCAGCAGCAGGGAGAGCTGCCTCCAGCTGGCAAGTCTGGTGTGGTGCAATGGGAGTGGGGAGGGAAGGGGCATGTGAATTCAAGGCCCCTGCAGTGAGGGAGGAGTGGGGCTGGGGCAAGAGCTGAGTCAAGTGCTGCCCAGCCGAGGTGGAGTGGGCACAGGACAGTGCCATGGCTCATCCAGAGGGCGCAGGGAGAAAGGGGCAGCTTCCGCCACTGCATGCTGCTCATTCGGGAGCTCCTGATCCAGTGGCTCATCTGGCACTTGCCTGCTCATCCTGCTGCTGCTCCCGCTGCTCATCCGGAAAGGCATGGCAGGGGCATGTGTCCCTGGATTTGGGTGGGCTTGGGCCGGGGCTATGCCAAGCTCTTTCCGGCAGGGAGCAGTTGCGCTGGGAATGGGGCTACAGGAGAGACACTGCAGCCACAAATTCACCGTAGCTCCTTCCCAGAACAGTTCTGCCCTGCTGGGAAGAGCTTGGCACAGCCCCAGCCCACCCCACCATGACCCATGCAGATCTGGGAGCACAACCACACCCCCCACAATCTGTCCTGGATGAGCAGTGGGAGCAGAGGTGGAAACTGCTGGATGAGCTGCTGGACCAGCAGCACCCATATAAGTGACACACAGCGGCGGGAGCCACCCCACCTCCCTGTGCCCCCCAGACAGGCTGCAGCACTGTCCCTTGCCCATCCCACCCCAGCTGTGCAGCACTTGCTCCAGCCTCTGCCCAGCCCCAGCCCCACTCCTTCCTTACCATGGGGGCTTGATCTGCACCCCCATGCCCTTCTCTCCCCCCTCCCCTTCCACCACACCAGACTTACCAACTGGAGACAATTCTCCACACTGCCAGGCTGGGTATCAGAAATTGGATCAGTATCGGTGAATATTGCTCCTTAAAAATCGGGTATCAGCTGCAAAAATCTCTATCAGTGCACCCCTAGTTGGCATACAAGGCTGTATAGGGAACACAGCTGTTTATATGATTGCTTTTGACTTTCTGACACAGTTTGTCTTGCCTGTACAAGAGGGAACCAGCAAGACAGGAGCCCTGAAATGCAAAAGTTGTTTTAATACTGCATAAATTCCATTCATGACTGAAGTTTAGAGACTGCAATATTGTTTAACTGGACATCCACATACTTCTATTACATAATCTAAGTCACCACATAGAGTACCTGATGGATATCAGGCATAGTTCTGATGCTTCCACAGGCATCTGGGGTAGGAACAGAAGTTACACATAAACCAGCTTAAGTGATCAGAAACTGGTTTAAACCTATAACAGAACAGAAGCTCAGTGTACACAAACCAGTTTCAAAATGGCTGTAACTGGTTTAAGATAAACCTGGTTGAATGTAGTATCAGACTTAACTTATTTGGGTCAAACCAGTTTATGAAACTTCTGTCCCTGATCCCTTGCTGGTTCAAGTTAAATCACAGTCCCCCAGCATCCTAGCATGCTTTTTAGTCTTGGGCTGGACTGTCTGCTTCAGAAGGCAGGGCTGGCTGATATGGGGGAGAGGGGGCAAGCCCGGCTGGGGATACAGCCCAGACTGCCCCTGCCCAGGCAAACCCCAGCTGGGGTGTGAGGCCAGGGAGGGGAAGGTTAAACACCCTTCCCCTGCTCAAACTTACTGCTAGCTGCAACTGTGGACTACAATTCCCAGAGGCACGTGGAAACAGGAAGAAGAAGTGAAGAGCAACCCTGCAGAGTCCTGCTGATGTAATTCTGGACTGCAAATCGAAGAGACCTTGGGGGCAGCAGGAAGAGGAAGTGAACACACAGCCAGAGTTGTATTCTAGCACCCTCCCGGCTTCTGGCCTGAGCCACTGCAGGCATGTGGCTGCATTTCCTGCATCAAAGTTAAATGTCTGTTCACTTCTGTTTCAATTTAGTCTGTGCAGTTTAGACTAACCTGCAAAGACTGAATCAATTCAGCCTTGGGCTTTTGACTATCTCTACTTAGCCCTGGTCCTTCCCATCCACCACTTCAGGCTGGACTGTCATTCTGTGTATCTCTGCACCTATCTGGTTTGATGACCCTCCCCTCACCACCATGCTTAGTTCCCTGGTTCTGGTGGGTGTGTAGAGTTTTATATTTATATAATTATCTTCTCTCATTATCTAATACAAGTAGTTCCATCCTGCCTGAAGCTGCCTGGGTACTATCAGAAACAGCCACCATGTCCTTACACACAAAGACATCAGAGGAGAGTCAGAAGTGTATCAAGAACACCCTGGCTCCCTTCCCACATCTGTGCATGTCACACTGGGATCCGTTATAATAAACACCATACCTTTGCTCAGCCAGGTAAGATTCAGATATATTTTAATTAAAATCAAGATGGTGTCCTGTTTGTCACCAGTCTCTGTTTTGCTTATCAGAGTTTGCTATTGCTGACAGTCATTTTCCTCCCTTCTGTTTCCCTCTTGTCGTCATCCTTGGCACTTGAGAATGATCTGGCTCCAACAGGAAGACATCTCATAGTTCCACTGGCACTGTTGTTTCAGGCTTTCTTCAGTCCAGTTGAGTCTGTTGTTATGCATCTTGGAAGGGAACAGGGGAAGGCCAGTAGCTGTTTATAAAATGCAGAGGTAAATGGATTTACTTGAGGGTTGCTGGGGATGGAGTGGCTCTAATGCTGTGTCCTTAATAATGCCCTGTACTGTGTTTTCAATCCCAAACTCTCTCTTAAATTATACAGTTACCCATTTGCCTTTTAAAATATTGTTTTGCAGATGGAGCCCCGTGGGACCAGATCTTCCCCAAAGACTATGTTAATTAAGGACAATTAAAGTCTTTAAAGCTAATTAACTTCTCTGTGTCATTGCTTGGAAAAGAAGGAGAAAGTAGAAGGCTTGTTGAGAAAGACTGAGCTAAGGCTACATGTGTGCTTTCTACTATGCTCTTGGCACAACCAGGAATGGAGGAGGAGGGTGGGTTGTGGATGGCAGAAAGAGAGGTATCAACATGCTCCTCTGAGTTGCACCTTACAGATAACTATGTCAGAGAGAGCATGACACTTGGATTGGGTCATAGGGTATCCAGTAAGCACCAAACAATATGAACATATCGCCATTCTTGCTTTAGGGAGCACATTGTACCCAGAAGATTACCCTATATTGAAAAAAGGTAGTTGGAAAACTTGGGTGAGTCCAAGGGAGAGTTACAAAACATTATTTAAGAACTTAGTAATTTACTGTACAGTGAGTGAGTGAAAGAAAGTTGAACAGGCACTTTGGTCACAATCTGTAAGAAATTACTGAGGAAAAACATATCTAACATTAAAAAGTCTTTCTGCGTAGCAGACAAAGACATAAGATTAATTAACTGAAAATCAAAGTTAGAAAAAAATCTTAGGATGTAACTAGGAGTCTCTTAACAATGATGCCAATTAACTGTTCCTACAGCTAATGAATTAATGTGTTAAATTCATCATCCTAAAGAATCATTGAATCAAACAGGGGTGTTTTTTAATTAAAGGTATGCTTTTCTACACTAAGGGTACAGACAGAAGTACAGCTCCCAGCTCTAACTCAGAATGCTTTCTTCAAAGCTTTCTGAGGTACACCATTACCCCAGACCAAACAGAAATTCACTCTTGGTTCCAGGGGGCAGGGGGATCCAACTGCGGGCTGGGAGCCTGCAGCCAGGGTCCCCTAGCAATGGCCACAGCTCTTTGCCAATGCTCACTGTTTTCAGAATGGGAGAGGGGAAAGAAAGTGGAGGGAGCTCATTCTTGGGGTCTCCCCAGCTGGTGCTGAAGGGTGGGGTGAGTGAATTGGAGCCCTTCTACCTCGGAATGAGGGGTCAGATTCTCACCTGATTGGCCATTTTTAAAGATGTCTACAGCTATGCACTTGTGTTTGGTCACAGCTATAAACTGTTTTCTGTGGCCAGATTGGGCAAAAAATTGTCACTTCTGTCTGCACCCCAAATTATTGGGCATTGTTGTCTCCGCTTTTGAAGTGAGTGGGATTAATGCCTTCCACTATAGGTCTTACTGAGTGAAATTCTATTATCTAAAGGTCAGACTAGATTATAGACCCTTTTGACCTAAAACCTGTGAATCTATAGAAATGTCCTGAGTACTCAAAATAGCCAAAAATGGTTTTAGCATCCAAAACAACATCATTCTACATAAATGATAGAAAGCTCTGTTCTAGATCACTAGGTCTGATGACCTTTACTAGATCTCAGCACTGTTCTGTCCCTGTACAGGGTACTCAGCTACTCTGCTCATCAAATAAGATGTCCCTTAATATTTATCAATATAGTGGGTAAGTTACGTTTATATAACATCCCCACTATATTAGAGAAAATCCTTCTCTTCCTAATATAATTGTCACCATCATGCCAATATGTCTTAAGAATTCCTTGAAATTCTATAGCACGTTATATTTGAGTACCTCCAAACATGAACACAAATAATGTAATCTCAGAACATTTCTGTCAGGTAGGTATGTTCTAAGGCATGAAGGCAAATATACCTAGAAAAGAGACAGTTTATTCAAAATCACAATTAAACCTCTACTGAAAAGATTCATAGCACTTCCATAAAAGCTATGTTCATTTATCTTAAAGAAACATAATCAACTTAAAACTCAGACATCTAAAGAAAAGTTTAACATATTTTGGTACAATTAAAACCTAACATAGAAGGTAGAAAAAGGGATTAAAGAATAATGATTTTTCAGTTTATTTAACTTTGTGCTTTAAAAACATTTTGCTTATAATCATTTCCAGTGTTCCCCTGGTAAAGCCAGTTGGCCTTTATCCTACGTACACATAGGCACATGATTATATTTAAATATACAAATGATTTCATTTCATTCATTGGTAATACTCATGTGAATAAAGATAAGCAGGTGTACAAGTGCAGTTTCAGTGCTAGTTTCTGTGGTTTTTTTATAGTTACAAGGATAAAGGAAACTTGATTTTTTGGAAATATAAAGATGTTATACAATCATGAAAATGGGCAGGTAACTGACTTTGGACTAGGTATAGTATTTCATATAATTTGTAATTTTTAAGTATGTTTTTGTTTAATTTGACTTTTAGTCCAAAGGTAACTTGAGAAACAGAAGGCTAAATCTTGTGTGAATAAAGGAAATAAATATATTTGAATTGTTATTAAGCATTGTACAGAGAAAAATATTGCAGAATTTGAATCATAAATTAAATATAAGCTTTAATATTGCATAGAAAGGGAAGCCTTAAACACATCTCATTAACATTTACAGAAGAGCTGTGAATGCACTTGACAGTGGATTTACCCTCTGAATCTATAATGTCAAATGTTTGCTAGTAAAGCCTATATAAGCCAAGGTATCAATTTGAAGAATTTTGCTGTAGATTCCATCATTAATTTTACAAGAATGCTTTTATTATTTCACTTGTATATGCATCAAAACGGATAGTGCGCAAGTAGTAATTGACTATTTGAATTACTTTATGGGGTCTGTATGTTACATAGAGTATGTTACATGCTTATACATAACAGCAGCTATATCCTAATATGGTTTGGTGAAGGGTTGCACAGGCCTTGATTTTTTAATAGGAAAAAGCATAGTATATAGTAAAATAATTATTATAGAATTAATTAATTAAAAATGATAATTCGGTAACAGTTTATAACAAAATGTTTAGTTTTCTTAAAATTAACTGTTTTGATTGTTGGCAATATATTACAATTGATTATGGCTGAGCTTTAAATTTAGAACTAATTTTAGGACTTTCCAGACAACATTAGAAGATGAATGCGATGGGTGTAAATTAGATAGTCTGTCACTTACATAGACTTCTTTACATCATGTTTGACCCTTTAGCAGCTCTAGACATTGGTCCAATTGCAGCATAGCTTTTCTCGCATGATGAAGACATTGCACCATGTACACAGCTACACAAGCATAGGGCAGGCTGTCAGAAGGAGGAAAAAAGGAACAACAGCTTGCAATGACTAGCTGTGGGAGCTCTCACTGGTCAGCAGCACCACTGAAATTAGATGACTGTACAAAGAATTTATCCCCCAGAACCCCTGGGGTCTCCCAAGGAAACAAGCTGTGGGAGAAGGGTAAATCCTCCCCAACCTGTACATGGATCTGGGGACACCCTGCCCAGCTGGATCAGAGCCCAGGGTCTCCCAAGCATGGGGGAGAGGGTGTTGGGAGGGGGAGGGGAGGGGAATCTGTCCTCTCCACCCCACCCCACCCCCAGCTTGCTGTTCCCCAGGCGACCCAGGCTGCAGTGAGGCCAAATAGGGCATCCCTGGCTCCCTGCACTTGTGTGGGAAAGTGAGGGGAGCATTCCCCCTTCCCCCATGCTTCTGCTGCCTGGGGTACCCTGGGCTCAACTCCAACAAGGCAGGAGTATCCCTGCTCGCCTTCTCTGTGCTCACATGATCTTTGTCCCAGATCTGTGCTGGGACATAGGTTTCTGTCTTCATTTTCAGAGAGGTTTACATTGGAGATGGATACCTGTGATGTCAGAGGACTGTTAGATTGCTATCAGATAATGTATTCCTTGCTACATGTGCATAGCACTCAGCTATAAAATTAGTACACGTCTTCAAGATCTAACTTTATAGCTGGTTTGACCTTTTAATAGCATGATAGGTACTTTGTACATATACTTGGTGTCAGTTAATTGTGCAATTAACCAGTTAATTACACAATAATTGTAACATGTATCAGGGGCCTTTAAGATCAACTTACATATCCTTTGGCTGTGAATTTAATTTACATGCCAAGAAACCAGGAAGTATAAAAACGTGCAGATTGCAATTTGGAAGGTGTAATTTAATTCATACTTTAAATATTTGCTTTTCTGCTTACCCTCATTTCTTCTGGCTCCTAGTTATTCAGGTTGGACCAGTTCAATCAATTAGACTAATTTTGGCCAAATTTAATGTTTTGTAAGGGGAAAGGTATAAACTATTGATTTTGGTTTATATCCCCTTTCTAAAATATAGAAGGTAGTCTTGAGCGGATCTCACAAATGGGAATGTGCAGTTTGCGGCACCCGAAAACCTTTTAATGTTAATTCAAGTGCAACACTGCTTATTAGCAGCACAGAGGCAAAATTAGATACCAGAAAATCCCCCATGCACTGCCAGAACCTGGCCAGCCAGAGCTTCAGGAAGGCTGACTTCAATGAGCTTAGGAAAATAGTAGGAGAGACCCTATGGGAAGAGGGACTGGAGGGGAAGGGAGTTCAGGAAGGGTGGTTGTTTCATAGATTCATAGATGTTAGGGCCAGAAGGGACCTCAATAGATCATCGAGTCCGACCCCCTGCATAAGCAGGAAAGAGTGCTGGGTCTAGATGACCCCAGCTAGATACTCATCTAACCTCCTCTTGAAGACCCCCAGTGTAGGGGAGAGCACTACCTCCCCTGGGAGCCCATTCCAGATTTTGGCCACTCTAACTGTGAAGTTCTTCCTAATGTCCAGTCTAAATCTGCTCTCTGCTAGCTTATGGCCATTATTTCTTGTAACCCCCAGGGGTGCCTTGGTGAGTAGAGCCTTACCAATTCCCTTCTGTGCCCCCATGATGAATTTATAGTCAGCCACAAGGTTGCCTCTCAACCTTTTCTTGCGGAGGCTGAAGAGGTCCAGGTGACCTAGTCTCTCCTTGTAGGGCTTGGCCTGCAAATCCTTAACCATACGAGTGACTCTTCTCTGGACCCTCTCCAGGTTATCCACATCCCTCTTAAAGTGAGACGCCCAAAACTGGACACAGTATTCCAACTGCGGTCTGACCAGTGCCCGATAGAGGGGAAGTATCACCTCCTTGGTTCTGTTTGTCATGCATCTGCTGATGCAAGATAAAGTGCAGTTAGCTTTGCTGATGACTTCGTCACACTGACGACCCATGCTCATCTTGGAGTGCACTAGGACTCCGAGATCCCTTTCCGCTTCCGTGCTACCGAGCAGGTCATTTCCTAGGCAGTACGTATGCTGGACATTTTTCCTCCCTAGGTGCAGCACTTTGTATTTCTCCCTGTTAAATCGCATTCTATTGTTTTCTGCCCATTTGTCCAACCTGTCCAGGTCTGCCTGTAGTTGTTCCGTGCCCTCCAGTATGTCCAGTTCTCCCCACAGGTTTGTATCATCTGCAAACTTGGACAGAGTACACTTCACTCCCTTGTCCAAGTCACTGATGAAGACATTGAAGAGTATCGGTCCAAGGACCGGGCCCTGCAGGACCCTACTGCCCACATCCTTCCAGGTCAATACCGACCCATACCACTTTCTGAGTATGACCCTCTAGCCAATTTGCCACCGACCGGACTGTGTAATCATCCAAGTCACAGCCTCTTAATTTGTTCACCAGTATGGGGTGGGATGCCATATCGAAGGCCTTCCTGAAGTCTAAGTAAACAGTGTCTACCCCTACTCCTGCATCCAGGTGTTTTGTAACCTGGTCATAAAAAGAGACTAGATTAGTCAGGCATGATCTACCTGCTATGAACCCATGATGGTTTCCCCTCAGCATAATTTTTCCTGCTGAGCTGTCACATATATGAGCCTTAATAATCTTTTCAAAGACTTTACCATGGATGGAGGTGAGACTGACTGGCCTGTAGTTGCTTGGATCCTCCTTCCTCCCCTTCTTGAAAATAGGGACCACATTGGCCCTTTTACAGTCCTCCGGGACCTGGCCCGTGTGCCACAAGCGCTCAAATATTCTTGCCAGTGGCTGTGCAATGACATCAGCCAGTGCCTTCAGTACCCTCGGATGGAGCTCATCCAGGCCTGCCGACTTAAATGCATCCAGTCCTTCCAAGTGACTCTGCACTATCTCAGGGTCAACGCTTGATGGTCTGGCACCCTGCTGTTGTCTCTCTACGATCCCATTGTGAGACTTGTCTTGCCCCTTGTTTAGGAACACTGAGGCAAAGAACTCATTGAGGAGTTCAGCCTTGTCCTTCCTGTCTGTCACCAATTGCTTTTACCCATTCAGTAGTGGTCCTATACTGCCCTGGGCCTTCCTTTTCCTCCCTATATATCTGAAAAACAATTTTTTGTTATCCTTAACTTGGGATGCCATCCTCAGCTCCATGATAGCTTTGGCCTTTCTAACTGCCTCCCTACAACTGCAAGCTGAGGAGGCATACTCCTCTTTAGTAATTTCTCCCTTTTTCCACTGCTTATATGCCCCCCTTTTTGCCCTTAGGCTGCTCTGGATTTCTCTGGTTAGCCAAGGAAGCCTCTTGGCCCCTTTCCCCCTTTTCCCCCTCATCGGGATCGTCTCCCTCTGTGCCTGAAGGATCGCTTCCTTAAGGCACAGCCACCCTTCCTGGGCTCCCATCTCACCAAATCTCTCACCCTGCAGTGCGTCATTGACTAAACAAACACCTGAGCTCGCTGAAGTCAGCCTCCCCAAAGTCTATCACTTCCACCCTACTAGTTAGCTTTCCCACTCTACGCCTTATAGTGAATTCTATTATTTGGTGGTCACTGTCCCCCAGGTGACCACTGATCTGTAGGTCCCCTACCAGATCATCCCCCGTTGCCAGTACCAGGTCCAGTAAGGCAATCCCCCTAGTGGGACCATGTACCTCCTGCGTCAGGTGGAGGTCCTGCACACAGGATAGGAACCTGTGTGAACAGTGGAAATTTACTGTCTGCGTCTCCCAGCAAATGTCAGGGTAGTTTAGGTCCCCCATGACTACCGTTTCCCTAGTCTTTAGGGTCTCTGAGAGCTGCCTCAGGAGTTCCAAATCTAGTTCTTCCCCTTGGTGTGGGGGTCTGTAGCAGACCCCTACCACCAAATCCTTTTCCCCTTGACCTCCATGTATCCTAACCCACAATCCTTCTACTTTCTCCTCCTCCAATTCCATTTTGATAAGGGTCAATGTATAATGGTCCTTGACATAGAGTGCAACCTCTCCCCATCTCCTCCCTACTCTATCCTTTCTGTACAGCTTATAGCCTTCAATGTGTACCACCCAGTCATGGGTAGAGTCCCACCGGGTTTCTGTTAACCCCACTAAGTTGTAAGTGTTTTCTGCAAGCAGGAGTGCTAGTTCATACTGCTTGTTCCCCATGCTCCTAGCATTAGTGTATAGGCACGTGAGCCCTGCGACTGGCGCCTTTGTTGCCCCCCCGGCTCTGATGCCCATTGGGCCCCTTATTGCTTACCTGCTTATTGATTACCTGTGCTGTACTGCTGGATGTTTCATTGATTGCGGGTTCCTGATCTCCTTCTTCTGCCTCCCCGTCCCCCATCTAAGCTAGTTTAAAGCCTGATGTAGGAGATCAGCCAGCCTGTTGGAAAAAAGACTTTTACCTTTTGCTGAGAGGTGAAGTCCATCGTGTCCCAGGAAGTCCCTTGCCAGGAAGTGTGGGTCGTGGTCCAGGAAGCCAAATCCTGCACAATGGCACCAACTCCTGAGCTGCAGGTTGACCTCTCTGATGCAGGCACTGTGATGCTTACTGCGACCTTTGACTGGGAGGATGGATGAGAAAACCACCTGCACCCCTGTCTCCCTAAGCCTGGCCCCCAGAGCCCTGTAGTCACCCATGATATGGTCAGGACTACTCCTGGCTTCATCATTGGTTCCCACATGGATGAGGACCATGGGATAGTAGTCCAAGGACCAGATCAGGTCAGGAATCCTTGTCGTGACATCCCGGATCTTGGCCCTTGCCAGGCAACACACTTCACGCGCCTTGGGATCTGGGCGGCAGATGTTTCCCTCTGCTCTTCTTAGTAGGGAGTCGCCCACTACAATCATACGTCTCCTCTTCCTCCAGTAGCTTGTCTGGCCCTCAGCTTGCTCGGGGATAGATTGGGTTTTCAAAGGGACAATCCTCAGAGCACAAAAAAGTGTATGCAGGAAAGGTTGGAAAGGGGCTGGGAAAACCTCTTGGCTTACCAGAGGAGTCAAGGACTGTTTAAAAAAGAAAAAGGAGGCTTATGGACAGTGGAAACAAGGGCTTGTCACCAAGGAGCAGTACACAAGTATAGCCCATATTTGTGGGGAGAGGATAAGGAAGGCAAAGGCAGCAACCAAGATCTAGTTGTCAACTGAAATCAAAGACAATAAGTCCTTCTTTAGGTATATAGGGTGTAGGAGGAAGACCAAGGAAAATGTGGGGCCCTTACAGAATGGAACAGAACAGCTGATAACAAAGTCATGAGAAAGCTGAATTCTTTAATGAATACTTTGCATCAGTGTCCCTGCATGCAACTGGTGGTCACCCACCTGTTCAGATACTGGATGGATGCAGGGCGGGCAGAGGGTAATTGCCAACCAGTGATTCGTGTCTAACTGATGAGGGAGCATTTGGAGTGGCTGAATGTCTTCAAGTCGGCAGGACCATATGAACCACACCCAAGAGTGCTGAGTGAATTGGCTGGGGTCATTGTGGAACCATTGGCAAAGGTATTTGAACAGTTATGGTGCTTGGGAGAACATGAGCTGCCAGTGCGATTCTGTAGTCAGCAGCACATCGGGATGCATTAGCCAATGCATTGCGAGCAGGGCTAAGGAAGTGATACTTCCTCTCTACTCAGCATTGGTGAGACCTCAGCTGGAGTATTGTGTCCAGTTCTGGGCACCACACTTCAAAAAAGATGTGGAGAATCCTGAAAGAGTCCAGAAAAGGGCCACAAGAATGATTAGGGGACCAGGTGCTGGTCCCAGCCTCTCCCACTCAACCCAGGGCAGTTTTCACATACTAGAGCACACAAATATGTGCTGCTGCTAGTTGTCCCCAGTGAAACACACATTCCTGCTCACAGGGATGCACCCATTAAGGGGGTCAGAATACACTGTTACAAAACTCTATTTATACTTATACATTAATTTATATTTCCATGTATTAGAGATCAAAATCTGGCCTAAAGACCTACTCAAGAATTTGGTACTTGATCTGTAGAGTTGGAAATTGTACTTTTGTTTCCAGTGGTTGGACTAAGTGGATGCAGTGAGCTTATAGCTAAAAATGAGAAAAACAGAAAGAAGCGACTGCAAAAGTGTCTGCCTTTCCTCACCATCTTAGTATTTTGTTTTATGGATGTTCTTTGCATAAGTTCTGAGAATATTGTTAGAGAGAAGGTTCAGGCTGGACATCAGGAGACATTACTTTACAGGTAGGGCTGCCAGGCTCTGGAATGGGCTCCCAAGTGAGGTGGTACTCTCTCCTACCTTGGGGGGTCTTCAAGAAGAGGCTGAGCAGATACTTGGCTGGGGCGATATGATCGCGGCACCCGTTCCTGCCCGGGGTAGGGGGTCGGACCTGATGATGTGTTTAGGTCCCTTCCAACCCTAAGTATTATGATACTATGAATACATAATACTGTGATGGGAATTTTTCTTTTTTTTCAAACAGAACCTGCACATAAGTCAGAGAGAAAACCAGTTGCCCAAAGCGCTGGAGTGTTGACTTCTGCAATGCAGGTTTCAGAGTTATCATATAGCTTATGCACTGAGTCCAGTGTGCATATTTTGGATGATGTAGTAAATTTCTGGCCTTCCTTCTTGGAAATATATAGTAAGAAATTATATATAAGAGCAAGGTTATTATACCCCTGGTATGGCTTCCTTGGCTGGACACTCTCCAGACTGCTGTTTAGACCATACATGTTGAGCCTGTGTCTGAATTTGAGCAGAGTCCATACACTGTCCCTGGCTTTGTGTCTTTAAGCACACGCAGAGGGGATAGATTCTCTACCTTGTTCTCCTCTTCTGAGATGGCAGGATGCTGAGACCTAATGATCCAAATGACTAACTTGTGTGATTATTGGTAGCTGTTACAAATTCCTCAATAACTTCTCTGGAACACAGTTTCTTGTTGCTCCTGCAGCCAGATTTTGCTTCTACTCTGTGGCACCTGGATCAATGGTGAGAGACAATTATTATTAATTTACTAAATAGCATCATTTACTATGTGAACATTTGTTAAACTATATAATATACATAGATTTCATAGACATTAGGGCTGGAAGGAACCTTGGAAGATCATTGAGTCCAGCCCCCTGCCCCAGGGCCAGGAAGTCAGCTGGGGTCAGAGGATCCCAGCAAGATAAACATCCAATTGACTCGTAAAGGAGTCCAGAGTGGGTGCTTGTACCACTTCTGGTGGCAGTCTGTTCTAGGCCTTGGGGGCTCGGACTGTAAAGAAGTTCTTCCTTATGTCCAGCCTGAAATGGTCTTGGAGGAGTTTGTGACCGTTTGACCTTGTCATCCCATGGGGCACTTTGGCGAACAGGTGTTCTCCCAGATCCTGATGTACACCCCTTATATACTTATTGGCAGCCACCAGGTCCCCTCCAGAGCCTTTGCTTTTCTAGGCTGAGAAAATAGTCCCATAGCTCTCAGCCTCTCATTATAAGGCCTGTTTTCCTGCCCTTTGATCATGCATGTGGCTCTCCTCTGGACTCTCTCAAGCTTCTCCACATCTTTTTTAAATTGTGGAGCCCAGAATTGGATACAGTACTCCAGTTCCGGCCTCAACGAGGTTGAGTACAGCAAGAGGATGACATCCTGGGATTTGCTAGAGAAGCATCTATGGATGCAAGCCAGAGTTTTGCTCGCTTTGTCTGGGGCAACATCACATTGGTGGCTCATATTCATCTTGTGGTCAGTCATGACTCCAAAGTCCCTTTCGGCCATGGTGCTAGCAAGCGTAGCACTGCCGAGCCTATAAGCATGCTGCGGGTTTTTCTTCCCAAAGTGGAGTACCTTGCATTTTTTAGTGTTGAAGGCCATCGAGTTTTTGTCCGTCCATTTTCTGAGCCTGTCAAGGTCAGCTTGGATGGCCATCCTGTCCTTGGGTGTGGATTCTTTACCACAAAGTTTAGTGTCATCAGCGAACTTGGCCAGTCCACTTCTGATACCCATTAATGAAGATATTGAAAAGAATAGGCCCAGGGATGGGGCCTTGGGAGACCCACTGGTCACAGCGCACCACAATGATTGAATTCTGTCAACTACCACTCTCGGACTGGGCCTGACCTCGGAGCCAATTCCCCAGCCAGTGGACTGTGATATAGCCGAGGCTGCAGTTAGCCAGTTTTCCTTTGAGATGATCGTGGGATACTAGATTGAAAGCTTTTTAAAATCAAGATATATGATGTCAATCTCTTCTCCCTTGTCCAGCTAATGTGTCACCTGGACACAGAAGGAGATGACATTGGTCAGGCAAGACCTACCCACAACAAGCCCATGCTGGCTATCCATCAGGAAGTTGCCTTCAGCCAGTTTGTCAAGAATGGTCTCTTTGATTATTTTTTCCAAGATCATATAGCTTATGCACTGAGTCCAGGCTGATGGGCCTGTAGTTCCCTGGATCTACTTTCCTCCCTTTCTTGAAGATAGGCACCACATTGGCCTTCTTCCAATCTTTGGGCACTTTGCCTGAGCACCATGAGTTCTCGAAGATCCGTGCCAGTGGCTGAGCTTGCCAGCTCCTTAAGTACCCTGGGGTGTAAGCTGTATGGGCCAGGTGACTTGAAGGTGTCCAGCCTCTCAAGGTGTTCCTTTACATGACCAACATTGCTGAAAGGTAATAGTTCTCCCTTGCCCTGGCCGTCCCATACCATATTGAGCAGGGCCATCCCTTGGGGCTGGTGAAAAACTGATGGAAAATACCCATTAAGCAGGTTGACTTTTTCCTGGGGTTTGGTTGTCAGTTGACCCATATGGTTTAGCAGGAGTCCAATGTTACCCTTGCTTTTCCTCTGGCTCCCCACATATCTAAAAAAGGACTTTTTATTGTCCTTGATACATGTAGCCAATTGGTATTCAGTCGAAGCCTTGGTTTTCCTAGTTCGCTCCCTACAGGTCTGGACCAGTGCAGAGTACTCCTCCTTTGGGTTGGATCCAGCCTTCCATCCTTTATAGGTCTTTCTTTTTAGATGCAGGAGTTCCCTGCAGAGCCAAGGGGGCTGCTGTGCCCTTTTGCTGCCTTTCCTCTGAGCTGGGATAGACATTGCTTGAGCTTCCAGGATTGCTCCCTTGAGGAGCAACCACTCTTCCTGAACTCCCTTCCCCTTTGGATCATGGTCCCTTAGGGCTCACCAACAAACCTCCTGAGCTTTCCTGAAGTTGATATTATAAAACCCTAAGTCTGTCTGTGTGTCTTTCTGTCTGTCTGTAACACTTTATTCGTGTTCTAATTGGCTGGCCTTGCACCTCCCTGCCCTGCTCCTTGGAGGCAGTGGCAACAGAGCAGAGGCCCTGCGGGGGGGCCGAATTGAGGGAAAAGCTCCCCCACCGTGGGGGGGGCAGGGGGGGACAGCAGGCCTGGCCTGACAGAGTCATGGCAGCAGCTGCGAGAAGGAAGGAGCAAGCCTCCCCCCTCCTCGGGCCAGGGCCCACTCCTCCCCCACCCTCCCCCCATGTTGGCCCTGAGCCAGCTACTCCCATCCTTGAGCGGGCCCAACACAGGGTAGGGAAGAGCGGGCACACTGTGGCATCAGCAGTGATGGTGGGGCCAGGAGTGGGCCCAGATGGGGAGGGGGGCCCAGGTCTCCATCCCCCCTTACTCCCCCCCCGTAATTCTTGACAGGCAATTGGCTAGTATAAATATATTTGTACATATTAAATACACTAACATATTTATTAGTTTAATATAAGTTAATATATTTATTAAAATATTATCTCAAATAAGTTGATATTTTTATTACCTTTTGATCCCTTTGCCAAATGACACCCCCTGTCCTCCTCCTCAATCTTATTAGCTAATCAAGTTGCCTATGAAGTGATCCGTTGCTCAGCCACTAATCACGTAGTTCAGAGTTGATTTGACTTATGTGGTATCTTTCTCTTTGACTAAGAGTATCAGCTTTGAATAGATGATGATTGGTTTTAACAACCCGCCATGGTTAGACTTGTACCAGGTACAAAAATTAAATCTACCACTTTTCATGGCTTTTTGCTCAAAATGTAAGCAAAATTCAACAGCAGAGGAAAATAAGTCCTTAATTCAAAATGAAATTCACATACAAAATATGCTTAGAAAATTTCCCAATAACTCAGTTTATAAATTATACATATATAGATTCCTCAAACTTTTACACAGAAACTTATTTTACTTATTACTGCATTACTTTAGCAGATTCTTTCTCAAATATGTTGGCAGTTATATCCAATAATAAGTAATACAGAGACCCATCAGAAAGGTAGAAAATGCACTGAAATCAGAAATTGGCATCTTCATATGGCCATGAGGCACCACTCTTCAGGTAACTTTTATTTGTACGAATGTCTCACTAGTTTAGTACAGTAGAGCCAGCTCAAAGAAGATGGAAAAAAATGCAAAAAAATGCAAGAGAAAAAAGAAGAAAGAAGAATTTTGTAATGTACTAAAGTATAATATACATGAAGTATAAAATGAAGCCAATGGGACATCTGGGTTTCATTGTAATGAGAACCTGATGTAATGCAAGATTTTGTTTTGAACTGCCAGACACACATAAGAACAAATGAGAGAATCATGCAATGGAGAGCAACTCACAAGTATACAAACATTAAGGTAAAGGATTGGTAGGGAGTGTAACTTTGGCTGGCTTTACATATGCTTCAGAGTGGAGGGAAACCGCTCTAATTAAAGCGTCTGCAGCATCATGTGTATTCAGCATCCCGTACATCAAAACAGCAGTGGGGGCACTTTAAATCTTGTTTGATGAACTGTAGTTAAAGTGCCCCTGCTGCCATTTTGATGCACAGAGATGTTGAATACATGTGACATGGAGGCTTCTGGAGTGTGCTAATTAGCACACTCCAGCATACTCAATTAATCGAGTTGGCTCATGCGTCAGAGAAGATACCTGGCACATGTATAGGTGCCCTTTGTAAATGGCATTCTAGGACTTGCAATTGTTTTGAAGGACCATCTGTGACTCAATAACAGAAAGGTGTAAGTGGCAGTTTACTACTGTCAGTACAAAAAGTTAAAGGGCCAAATTTAGCCGCTACTCAAACCCACTTTTAGAGGGCTCATACTTATTTTGCAAAAACAGAGTTTCCCTGGGCTTCTCCTCAGATTAGACCCAGCTGTGACACCACATTTAGATGTTTGCTTCTCAGACATTGAAAAGCCAGGTAAGGGTTGTAATTGCAAGAATATCTGAACTGCACTACATGATCTCACTACGTGATCTTGTCTTCACTGCAACAAAGCTGTGTTCTTAGCTCAGCTCAACTAATATGAATTAAAATCCTGATGAAGACAAAGGAGTTTATAGTTTCATATGTTTCAGACTTGCTTAGAAAACTATGACGGAGCTAAGAAAACACCCTTTGGTGCACTGAAATCAAGGTCTAGAATGACTTTTCATAGTTCCAGTTCAAGAATTTGTGCACCATGAACTCTGCTAGGTGTAAGGGAGCAGGGCACAATATTTGGCCTGTAGCTCTCAGGAATTTTCATGAACATGCCACTTTAGAGCCCAAGACCTGTATTAATCTTTGGTGACCAGTTCCCTACAGATGCTTCACATTTTAGGATCAAAGAGATTTGAACATGGTGTAGTTTTTAGCATTGTTCAGTATGCCCCCCCTGTACACATGTAAGTAAAGGCATGTTGGGATCTAATGCATGATTCACACAATCACACCTACTGCCATGCCTTGCCACTGGCAAGAAATTAGCTCCCACAGCTGTGAGCCCTATTGAGCCATGATTCCCCAGCCCCAGGGATACGTAGGGCATCCCTATAGCTGGGAGCCCCTCAACTGACAGGCCTCCCAGCCACAGAAGCTTGCTTGCTTCTTGCTGGTGCAGGGGGAGCCCAGGATCGGGCTCCCCTTGCACCTGCAATAAAGTGAAATAGGATCTAACGTATGATCCCACAATCACGCCTCCTGCCATGCACATGTGGTATGGGAGGAGGTGGTATTGTGTGGTTCACCCATTGGATTCCATTGTACCTTTACCTGCACATGTAGAGGGGGCCTTTGAAATGCAACTTGTCAGAAAGTTAAGGCTTACACGAAGATCAGATAGTGATCATTTTTTCTTGACGAGGATATACTTTGCCTTTAAAGCATAGCTTTTAGATAGCATGCTTGATTGTGCTTTACATTTCCCCTCCTAATTTTTATTTGATAGAGAATAGAAATTATATATTTTCTTAAGATACTAGAAGGGGTGCTTTATAAAATGGGGTGATAGAGTGGGAGTAATAGTTTGATACTGAAATATGAAGTGGGAAGCTAAACTAACCTATGGAGAGATGTTCCTCTTGGGACCCAGTGCAATGGTTGGACAAGATTTGTCATGGGTTTCAGTGAACCTGGAGGGGGTTAGGCTGAAATCCTCTGGCGAGGCATGGTAAGAAAAGAGGCTTGAAACCTTAGCAAAAAAGTTGCTTTTTCTTCCCAGTGGGATAATAATACCTGAAGGAATAATTTTCAGGGAAAAACCTCTTGAAATTCATAAGTTTAAGGGGCAGATGGACAGTGGGTTTCTTACAAAACCACAGCTGCATGCTTCTCTCATTTTCTTTCCATCTGTAGGTCTGTTTAATCAGTAGTTTTGCCTACTTGTGTGCTTTATTACTTTTGCTCACTTTGGGCATGTCTACACATGCATTATTGAACCATAATTACAGAGCATTTAGTTTAGTACCTGTAATTAGGGGTGCACTGATAGAGATTTTTGCGGCTAATACTGATAGCTGATTTTTAAGGAGGCATATTGGCCAATACCGATCTGATTTCTGATACAGCATGGACAGCTACATGCAACTAGTAAGTCTGTTGTGGTGGAAGGGGAGGGGGGAGGGAAGCGGTGTGGGGGAGCAAATCAAGGCCCCCTGCAGTGAGGGAGGGAGTGGGGCTGGAGCAGGGGCTGGGGCAGGCATGGGATGGAGCCGCAGCTAGTCCGGGGTGTGTGGGGAGGGTGGGGTGGCTCCTGCTGCTGTGTGAGCACCAGGAGGGCACTGGGGGGGGGGGCAGGGTTATGTGCCCCCTGGATCTGTGTGGGGCAGGGTGGCTGCCACTGCAGGCTGGGGTTGGGGCCAGGGCTGCACCAGCTTCTACCTCATGGAGGCTGGGCCTGGCTACACTCGGGGTGGGTGGTGGTGGTGCTGGGAGGAGGGGCTATGGGTGGGGGCTGCAGCCACCACCCCAAAATTCACCAGAGTCCTCTCAAGCCTCCCTCCCAGCACTGCTGCCGCCTGCTCCAAGTGTAGCCTGGCTTCAGCCCCAGCCTGCAGCGGCAGCCTCTGTGCCTCACACAGATCTGGGGGGAACATGTCCCCCCCTCTTGTGCCCTCCCAGTGTGTGCACAGCACCGGGAGCCACCCCACCCTCCCCGCACCCTGCTAGATGAGCCGCGGCAACGTCCCACACCCATTCCGTTCCAGCTGGGCAGTGTCTGCCCCAGCCCCTGTCCCAGCTCCCCTCGCTCCCTCACTGCAGGGGCCTTGATCTCCCCCCCCCACACCCCTTCCTTCCCCCTTCCCCATCCACCACAACAGACTTGCCAGCGGCACACAGCTCTCCAAGATGCCAGGCTGTGCTCCTCACTGCCTACATGCTGAGCTGCGGCTGTGTGTGTGCGTGGGCCATTTATCGGCCACATTGGGCCGATTTTCAATACAGCCAATTTTCTTAATATCAGTGATGACCCAATATCAGACAGATGTATTCATGCACCTCTACCTGTAATAACAGGTATTAATTAAATGTGCCATAATCAGTGCTCCTACGCACTGGCACACACTTCTTAAGTGACACTAATACACAGTATACTAATTCTGTTGTACATTAGCATGATTTTTTTGTGCCATGCTAATGCACGGCTGAATTAGTCTACTGTGCTGCTAGCGTCTCATGTAGACACGCCCTTTGCATAGAAAGACTGTTTGCAACTGGTGGAAATCAGGTGTGGTTTCAGTATAAAAGCCAGGCATATTCTCTTTAAGAAGCTAATACTAAAGTCACCCTAGAACAAGTGTGGCAACCTTATTAAGCATAGCACATAACATTTACTAGCAATTACAAAATACTGAATGCTCCATTTATCATATACTATGTTTTAAGAGTGGGCCAAGTAGATACTGCATTGATGGAAATATGGTTCTGTACAGACATATTGTTTATATCAGTTAACCTACCATAGATTTGTTAAATATAAGTAGCTGCTTGCAAAGTCAGACCTTTTTCAAACCATTACCCTTTCAAATCATTTTCATGAAAGAGTTATTTCATGCCTTGAGCATATTTTGTATAACCATCACTTTACTTTTCTGGCCTTTGATCAAGCTGTGAAGTGAAATTATATTAAATAAATATAGAAAGATTCTCTCTCAGTCCCATGCTCTGTTGTGCTTTGCATAGTAATGCCAAGTCACAAATGCATACTTCACCACATTTCTAAAAAAAAAAAAAGAGTAAATGTTCAAAATAGTATAAAGGTGATTAACAAATACAGGCTTCTTCCCAGACCAGTCTCACACCATTCATCAGGCTTGGGGCCAAAATACTGAGCACCGCTATTCTAAACAAATGACTCATGTCCTTGTGTTTTGGGGTTTTTTTAATTATTATTTCATATTGATGAACAAGTTTGCTGCGTGGAAAAATTGAAAATCTAACTCAGGTTTATGTTTTACTAAATGAGTTGTTCATAAAGAAAGAGCCAGTAATATTGGAGATCTTCGGAACAAAAACGAAGAGAGTCATATTTATCATAGAAAATACAGTTCTATGCATCTTTACTGCCAGTACACAGCTACTCCCAATATTTTAGAAATAATTACGGAAAACAATCTACAATAATATAAACATTACTGGCCCCGAGCTGCAATCTCTTGCATGTGGACAAACTACCTGTGCCTGCATAGAAGTCTGCCTGAGTGTAACACATTTTAGGATGAACACCTACAATTTTAACTTGTGGCATTCTTTGCTTACTGAAGTTAGGAGAGATTGAAATATACAACAAAAAAAAAACAAAACAACAAAGCTAGGAATGATTACAAGTAAACACTACTGCTTCAGAAATTCTTAGCTGACAAAGCTTGACTGCTTACATTTAAAAAAATTACACTGGTACAAAAATGTTTGAGATATATATACCTGTGGCTTGGCAAGATATGTCATGTATGATTAAATTTGCAAAAAAAAAAAAAAAAAAAAGAGTAGGACTTCTATTTAAAGTAACTTTAATCTCCTGAATCACAAAAAAAAGTAATCTTGTTAAATCATCTTCAGATTCTTTGCAATGCTGAATCATAGTCTGGTCGAGGGCTCTTAAGTGTATGGATTCTTTAATATTGTTGTCCAGATTCTAATTGAAGAAGCAACTGAGATGCATTCCAATCCCAGATGCGCTTCAGGTGATCTCATAAAGATCTGTTGCTATGTGAATGAGAATAATGATATTAGATAATGATTTGACCCTTAATTGGCTACAGCTGATTGTAAGAAGCCAGTAGAGATTATGATATTAAAGGTTTATTGCATTTCCTTTAATATACTCTTCACAGAGCTTTTGCTCTCTTTTATTTCAAAATCTACTTAGACTCTTCTTAGTTTGTCCTAAGTCAGAGCCATTACATCTTGTAAATGAAGATGTGGGAGTGCATTAAGAATCCAACTCTCAAGTCCCTTAGACCCTGCACACCCTAGCTCTAGTTCTGAATAACATGAGACAAATGCCAGTTTTGACTCAAGTGTTTAAATTATTCAGAATCAGCATCCTGCTAAGGAAAAGGTGCTGCCTGTCTTGAATTGAATAAAGTTCTGTTAAGAGGAAGAATGAGCGAGAGGAAGTGGTATCAAATGGGTCTCTTTCTAGGCTTTCCAAACTAGAAATATTGATAGCTTTTTCTCATTTTTTATTCACCTTTCTCCATCATTTAAAATTCTGTATACTGAAGCTGAAAACTCCTTGTATAAGTGAGTGTACTTCACTTGTACAAGAAAATTACTAGTGACATGCCAGGACACCAGTGATATCAGAGTTTGAGCAAGTTCAAATTCCAATCTGGATCTGACTGTTTCAGATAATCCTATTGCCATCATACGCTGAATTTAAACCCTGGATCAAAACCCTTTCCCTCAAGCTTTGAGAAGGTTCAAACCTACATTCAGGACTCCATTTTTCCAGTGTCTGAGCTTTGCTTGGCACAGGATGAGGAAATATCTTCATGCAGCTGCTTACAGGTCACTAATCCTTCACTGATCCAATCTTGGCATTGAACAGAGAAGTCTAGGGCCTGGTCTGACTTATCCCACCCCCAGATTAAGTTATTTTTTTCTTCCAATTTGGTGGGTTGAGGATGGTTGGGGCAGGACCTGGCTTTATGCCTATGCTTTATGCCTGGGAGGGTTTAACAGGCTTTATGCCTGGGAGAATTCTCCACTAGCCAGCTGTGACCAGATTCCAGCCTTTTGCACTGACCTTAGCACAGAGGCCAAAGGTCAGAGTGTTAAGCTAAAAACAGACATCTGGTTTATCAAAGTCTGATTGTCCTTGCATTTGACTTGTATCAAAACAGGTGGGAACAGTAGTTTACATAAGCAGCTTGAACAGCAGTTCAGTTGAATTAGTCCTGATTGTCCCAGGGAAAAAGTGTTATCTTGGTACTTCACGAGTACTTTAAGTAGGACAGTGGGTTTGTACCTCTGTAGGATCCAAGAATAAAAGGCTTTGTCCAGGGAGAAGTCCAACATTTGTTTTTAGCCTCCAAGTGTCAGCAGAATCTGGTTCCCAGATTTAACAATTTAGGCCCATGTCTAATAATAACTAAAAATAGCCTTCATCTATCATTTACCTTAAGCAGTATTGCAGTAAATCAGACCTGTATTTGTTTTCAACTGAATATGAGAGATAGGTAATCTTATAATTCGGTGCTTCTCCTGAATTGTGCAATTTCCTCTAACTGAGCTGCAAGTATCAGTGTGACAAAGACATCCTTCAGACAGTAGCACCGAGATAGCAAAGAGAAGGCATGAAGAGAAATGCAGTCAGATGTCAAATTCTGAAGTAACTTCTACTGCTCTGCCAGGCAAAAAAAAATGTGCACAGTTTATTGGCCAAATCAGTAGATGTTATGGGAGCTCACCACATACTCTGCTGCCAAGCTACCAAGAGGAAGAGGAAGGGCTCCAGCAGCCTGAGGTTAAGAGGTTACATGTAAAATCATGATAATGCTGCCCAAAGGTTCCAGGTCATCTTTGTAACAAACCCTACCACCGAATGTTTATATAAATTCAGAGTTTGATGCTGTTATCATACTGCAGGAGAAATTATGGACTTAATTCAGACTTTTTTTTTTATCAGGACTGAAGTATGATGGCTATTACATGTCCAGGTTGAGAGAGATTTCATTTTACTGATGGGGACATAAAAGGAAAATAAATGTGATGAAAGGAGGATTTCTCTGGTTCTTCCCAGAGAGAAGTTGCATCCACACTTGTTGGCTGGCTATTAGCAAAGTTCCTCTGAACAGTGTAAACAGGGATTTCCTTTCCTCTGGAGAGCGAGGTTAGATATTTGTTATAATAGATGTCTTTAGTAGGAAAGAATGAGGAAGCTACATAGGGATCCTTTTGTCATTGTTGCTTCTTGATTCCATTTGTGTTAATGCCTAGGATGAACTTGACCAGGGAGCAGAAGCTAGAGGTCACTTCCATGATATTAGAGGAAACTTCCTTTACCACTCCTGTGCCCATGAGAAAGCTGCATTCCTAGCTTTCTTTCTTTTATGTCATCTGATGGCCAACACCAATTTGTAAAATGGCTGTTCAGTACTGAACAGATAATTATGGATAACATGCATGTGATTAACCAATTGGCTTTGTTTTTGCATGAGTCTGTCTCTCAATGTGTTACCGTTGCTGTCTTTTTTCCTCCAATGTGTACTTCTCAAGATGTAAATGATCTGTCAGACTCACATGATCAGAAGAGCAGGAGTGACAGGACTGTCTCCTCTCACCTATTCTGGCATATGACTCTAATGACTGAGCAACACAAACTGAAGGAGGGAGAGCCTAGATTTGTTTCAAAGGATGGAGACAGGTGAGTTGGAGTTCTCTCCTCCACTGCTTCCACCAATTGTTTTTGAATCTCCTCCCTACCCTGCTGTACTTCTGTGCTTCCATAGTGCTCAAAGTGGGAAGGAGAAAGGTGAAGGAACCTTTGTGATGCTGCTATGCAGGCATGCAGTAAGAAAGGGAAGCCAGGATGGATATAGGGAGGGGGAGGAGCTAGGCTAAATTAAGAATGAGTACACCTAGAAGTTTCTCAGAACCAGAATTAAACTGTTCTCTTCTATCTTCTTGCTTTTCAGTTTTAGTTCCTCAATGCATTCTTTGTTCTCTGCACTCAGGGTTTTATACTCATAAAATTTAAAGGAAAAAAATAAGAAAGGCTGATGCTCCTCCTATACTGGGGAAGACAATACCATAGCTCAGCCAATAGCTGTCTGCACTTAATGTGTTCAGTAGCTCTGTGATCAGAAACTGGGTTTTGAACCTATATCAGCAAATTCTCAAGCCTCAAAGAGTCTTTGTGCCTCCCAACAGGGCAGCTTGTCACAGACAGCCCCTGGCAAGAGGGCAGGACATCACTATTATTTTTTCTTCTGGTTTGACTCTGGGTGAAAAAGAAGATATTGGTGACAGTGTTTAAAGTCTTAAATGGGGTGCAGTTACCCCAAAGAGTTGGGCTATTTTATGGCAGGCAAGATAAGCTGTACAATATTTTCCTTCCGTTCCTGGGATAAAACTTTTTGGAAGAGATGGCAGAACATATCATTTGAGAATCCTTGCCACTGAAATTTCAGTCCTCTTGGAGATCTGAGACCTAACAGCCCAATGAACTTTGGAACATGCTGGTAAAAAGTCAATTAAGTCTTTGTTTGACTTTGATCCTGTTTGGCTTTGACTTTTTAGTCCCACAACGGACAGCCTGTCTTACAAAAATGTCTATAGGCAACAAAACTGTTTTTTGTAATAAATAGACAATTACAAAAGATGTTTTGAGCACCTTGATTACAAGTGCCTAGCTTCCTCCACCAATTTACATATAAATCATAATAAAAGAGACCTTTAGGAAGCATGTAGGCCCCCAAAATTATTAAGTCTGCTGTTCTGATTTGTGTTTGGCTTGAATTTGATGGAATAACACTACTTGCTAATTTTGATGATCAGCCAGAGATTCCTGCTCTTTCAAAATGACTGGGACAGAGTTAAGTGGATGAGTAGGATGTGGACAAACCAGATGAATAGAAATGAGTTCTGGAGGAATTCAGAATTGGGAAAAGGTTGGTTAAATTACTGTTACTAAGCAGATTTGCTGTTAGTTTGGCAGGGGTATTCTGTTTCCTCTATTGCTTCACACTGCATTCAGGCTAATTTCTGAGATTATTTCTGTCAGGGAAAAGTGATGTGCCTCAATAATGTGGGTCAGTACCTGTGGGGATAGACCAAGAATACAGTGTCTTTTAGTTAAGAGAAGAAAACATAGAGGGGAGAGCTCTGTTTCAGAGGGCCTTTCAATTATCTCTTATCTTTCAATTATCCAGACTTGTATCTATCCTGATAAATCCCTCTGGAATAGAAGTGTCTAGATAATTGAGAGTTTACTGTACTTATTGTTAATAAATATATCTCTTGTAATAGGGAACATCACCAACAAATAGATAATATCATGTAGTCTGGTTAATTAACTTACTGAGAAATGGGGAATAGGTGGTCTTTGGTATAAAACAAGCCACTGTTCTCTGAGTGACTTTTGCAGAAATGCAAGGGATACAGAAATAGCTTGTCTGAGGTGGTTCAGAAAAATAAACTCTTCATTTTCCAGGTATTATAAGAGTTAAGCGAGCAGTTGTCTTTCTGGGCCTCATACTATGAACTCATAAAGGGTGTAAAAGAGCCATTGATATTATGATTCCATAAAATACAATTCCTGTTTTATGTGGCTTTTTCATATAAACTGTACTGCAAAGCACTAACCCTTTGAAATAATTAATTTACTGAATCATGTTTATGTAGCATAATGCCATTTTTGCACCTCTTCATTTTCCCACAATAGCTCCCAGTGACAGGAGCTAGAGAGGACAACTTCTTCTACCGTTAGGGATAAGATTGTATGAAGGAGCTGAAGAGGCCAGCTGTGGTCTAGCAGATGGAACAGGATGTTCACTTACCAAATATAAAGTTCCAAGTGAATCTGAGCAAGGCAAATTGCAAGTTTAAAAACAATGAAAGTAAACTATAATTTCGATCCTGAAATGTGTGGAGAGCTATTAGATTTTTTTAAGGGTGAGACATCAGACTTTGTACAGTGAGAAACGGGGATATTAAAGTTCCATATACAGTGTAGTCTGAAAAACTGGGGCATGAAGAGAACATGTGAAGACCATTACATCACTCAAGGTTGAAGAAAAGGAAGCCATGAAGAATTGTAGTCCAAGAAGAGTCACAGGCAAAATAGGCAAATGGGAAGACTAAGTGGAGGGGTTAAAATACATTATGCATGATTTTTATTTTCAAATACATTGTCTACTTCTTTTGATTTGAAGAACAAAAATTCTCCTGTATTTAAACTCTATCCATCCTGACAAACTCACAATCTGAATTGTAGAGGCATACAAACTTAGAATTTAATAAAAGAAGTGAATATTTGAGCCAATGGATAAAATATATTTCATTTGTCTCCCAATACTTGACACTACTAAAAAATATCTATGACTGAGTTTTTTCTAATGTGCCTTATGTATTTGATTTTTTTCTAGCAAAAAGCACAAAATGTACCCTCACTAATTCATAGTATTGTCCTTTCCAAAAACCTTATCATAATAAACATAATTGGATTTTTAAAAACATTGTTTTTCTGTCCACTGAAATTTGAAATTTTGAAAAAAAATTATAACCAATTTTCAGAACAAGTTTACCTGGTTTAAATGCAACTATTGTCATTTCTTTCTTTTCAAAGGAGTGACTTCAAGAACTATACCTTCATTACTGTATTTGGAAAAATGTGTATGGAAGTGCATACCTAATATGCAAGCAATTTTACTGCATTAATTAATTGAGATGCATTCAGTGTGGAGGAAAGATGAAAGAGACTGAGATGTGGAGGGAGGAAAGAGAGGGAAAGAAAAAAATGAAGTGAGGGGAAGGCAGAGCAATGTAAAGGGAAAGGAAAGAAGGTGGTATGAGGAAGTAATTTTAAAAAATATAATTTTTATGCATCGTTTGGTAAAAATCAGAATATGGAAAACCAGAATATTTTACCATGTGCATCTGCTGGGAGAGAATTACATGACTTGTAACTTCACCCAGTCCATTTGCAAGGGTGTGGGTGAAAGGACTGGCATCTTTTACATTTACACAATCAGGAATAGAGAGCTTCCTGGTAAAGTTTGCAGATGACAGAAAACTGGGCGACATAGCAAACACTTCGGAGGATAAGTTAGAATTCAAGAGAACTTGATAAACAGGAGGACCTGATTTTAGACACACAAATTTAATTCAACCAAACAAATGTAAGTTCCTGAGCCTAAGGAAGAAAAGCCAACTGCACAAATAGAAAATGGGGGTTAACTGGCTGGGCAGTAGGGCTGCCAGGTTGTGGTAGATCACAGACTCGACAGTAGCCAGCCATGTGGTGCAGACACACACAAAAAAAAGTAATTGGGTCTGCTTTAACAGGAGCATTTTTTGTAAGACACAGAAGGTGACAGCAACACTCTACTCAGCACTGCTGAATCTCAGCTAAAGTACTGCAAGTAGTTCTGGGTTCTACATTTATGGAGGATGTAGAGAAACTGGAAAGAATCCAGAAGCAAGTGACAAAGATGTTGAAGATTGAAGTCTCTACAAGGAAAGTTGAGAGAGTTATGTGTAGTTTGGAGAAAAGCAGATTAAGGTCGGGGGAGGAGAGTTCATGATAGCAGTTTTCAAATATTTGAAAGGCTGCCACGACAAAGAGGGAAAACAGTGGTTCTCCCTTGCTGAAGAGAGCAGGACATGAAGCAATGGGTTTAAAATGAATCAAAATAGATGTAGATTAAATCTCAGAAAAAAAAATCCTGGCTGTCAGAGCAGTAGTACAGTGGAACAAGCTGCGTAGGAAGTTAAAGTATCTTCTTCGTTGGAGGATTTCAAGAAGCTGGCTAAGCATTTTTCTCCACTGGTTTAGGAATAGAACATTTTGCATTTGTAGAGGGAGTTAGACTAGATGCCCCAGGAGATCCCTTTCAACCCTATGATTTTGCAATAGGTGGACAGCTGTGAATACTTGAGAATCCCTAAGCTCAAGTTGCTGTGCTTTTTCTTTCCAGGTACAATCCAGGTTCTTGATTATGATTAAAGCTGGTTGTTAGTTATGCTGTCATGGCTTATCACTGATGCTATGAATTTGTGCAATGTCTGCAAAAGTCATGACTGCTCAATAACTGCCTGGAGGGCTCTGTGACCTTTTATTTATTTATTGGGAAAAATAAGTGTGTAACCGTTCTGTTGTGAAGACAACCTTCAAAATGTGAACTATATGTAACCATCCCAACTTCACTAATAAACTTGGTTTTTTTCTGTAGGGTATTTCTGCCTTTACAGAAATATGTGTTTAGGCATGACAGATCTACAAAATCATGTAGCTAAAAATATAACAACTACTTTATGTAAAAATAGAATCCAAAGGGATGTCTGGCATACCAAGCTACCACTCAATCCAGTTACTGGGGCAAAACTGAGCCCTTAAAAATATTCTTCTGAGAGCATTCAGCTAAATTGAATCTTTGCTTTTTTTTTTTTAATTTGCAAATTCAGGATTTTCCTTATTTAAGAATACTAACTTGATAATAACCTTTAAAACCCTAATGACCCAGGTGGATGTGACATCTGGCAACTTGCTATGAGACAGCCTCTTGCTGTCAACACCTAGGACTGGGTTTTCTGGGATCAGTGGCAACATTTTCTAAATTTAGCTTTACTGCCTACAAAATTCACTCCACTTGGTCATCCCCAAGGCCTTGAGCCTGGCAGACATAGAAACACTATGGAAGTTAATAAATTATTGACTTAATTTTCCCAACAAAAATTACAGTATGGTTTCTATTGACAGCAACAGTGTTTCTGTATTGCAGTCCATTATGTGTAGCTATATATTAAGTACATTTTTAAAAGGGCTGCTTCAACAATATGCAATTTACATCTGGGTAATTCTGATACTTTCTTACCTTTGATAGACTTGTTGCCAACTTATGATTTTTATATTACATTTTGCAACATTTGGTGCTTTTCATAAAGCCTTCTTTCTGGAGCCACCTTGTCATGTAAGAAGCTTTGCTTCCATTTTCAAAAATATAAGTTTCTAGCTCTTGTGGTTGCAGAATGGTTTGAATGAGTAAACCCTAAAGGCTCAAAAATGAAAAGGCAAGCAAAAAGCAACCAGATTTTATTTATTTTTATGTATATAATTGCTCAATTTTTAACACAAGTTCAGTATTTCTTGGGGGCTCAACTGATGTTGTATGCATTTGGTTGACAATACTCTTGGCTTGAGTGGTCACTGGCCCTTGTCATCATTTGTTCTGCTTGGGTGCAACATGTGTTGATTGTACATTATGCTGTTTGTTCTCTCTCTCTCTCTCTCTTTCTTTCAGCCCATACATGTCAAACTACCACAATCCCATAACTTATGCCTTATATTCAGAATTTAGGGGAGAAACTAAGAAAAAATGTGGCTATAAAAATGGTGACATTATTCTACCAACCTGTTCCCTGTGTTTATTTAGAATTTTACATTTTTACCTAACTGTCAAAAGTAAATATTTACTATTTTTAGTTTATACTTCTACTAACCCTTCATGAAGAGGCAACACAAATGAAATAGCATGATTGCCACACAAAAAAAGAAAAGACAAAAAAGAAAAGAAAAAGTTAAGAAGCTGCTAAATCCTGCTCTCAATTTAATTTGTGGAATGACTTTGCTTACTTTACTTGTGTTCACAGGCCTAACAGCTCAAAAATCACCTACAACCCTGAGAACTTGGAAGTCATATTGAACCCTGCAATTCTACCCTTACACTTTCTCAGAGTATGATAAAATCTACAGCTTAAATTCAGAAGCTAACATTTTTTTTCAGACTATTTTTTGGTGCAAATAGTTGATGGGCTCTATAAAATGCTTTTAAAAACAAAATAGCATTGCTATTTTTGGAGGGTGATATTTAATCCCATTTGGCCTAAATTTTAATTTCCATCAACAAAAGGAAATTCTCAGTTCAGGTTTATGATTTATGTAATCTCCTTGGTCAGTACAAACATACACACATGTGCTGTATTTTTAAAAATCAATATTGATATGATTAAATTGTTGCACTTGATAGTCTTATTAAATTTAGTTTAATAAAGGGTATGTCTATAGGAGATGCTTTGAGGACAGTAGACTCATTCTACTGCACATTAGTGCAGTGGGCAAAACACATGTTAATGTGCTAATGTGCATTAGAATTAGTCTACTGTGCATTAGTGTCACCAAAAAAGCATGCGTCGCCACTAATGCACAGTAGGACCGATTATGGTGCATTAAGGTAGTACCTGTAATTACAGGCACTAAACTTAATGAGCCATAATTACAGCACATTAATGAATGTATAGACACACCCAGAATGACTCCAATGCATGAAGTTAAGTATATGCATTTGCAGAATGAGGGCTTGAGACTGTAAACTCTTCATGTAGCAATCATCTCTTCCTATGTGTTTAAGCATTGCCTAGTGCAATGAACGGATTCTTAATCATGTTGAAGCCCTATGGGCATTACCCACAGTACTATAGCTATGTAGTAATATAATAATAAATACGTTAAATAGAGGAGCAGAGTAACGCCAACTTTCCAACCTATATCATATCTCCAACTGCATATTGTTTCAGAAGTTATTAAAATATGAAAACATTGTGAAAGTAACCAGTTTCTATGCCCACTTTTTATCCTAAATAACAGCTCTATGCTGGGATTCTCTTCAGGATCAGGAGAAAGGAATTATCGCCCAAGGCTACCTAGAAGCTGCAGTAGTCCTTGAGACTCCTCACGTTTCTTATCTAGGTGCTAAAACAATGCTTTTCAACCAGAGTGCTATGAGATTGTTTTAAGGGCGCCATGAAGTATTAGCACTGCTAGATATGCAAATACCTATACACAAATCACAGGATACACCCAGTGTTATCAAATAAGAATCCAGAGTGTCAAAAAGATTCTGACCTGTTGTAGTCTTTCTGAGTGAGTTCTTTGCAACAGAAGAATTGGTCTACTATTTTTCTGTAGTCAAAAAATGAGTGAAAGCTAAAAGCTGGCATTTTCCAGGCGGTGCCTCCAGTGTAACAAGGTTGTGAACCACTGACATGCTAGGGAATCTTCAGAGTGAGAGTTCAGTCTGTTTTGTCCCTACACCCCAAATCCCCTTGTATGAATAGCACAGAAAACCTACAGGGAGCTCTCCATGGTGCTCGTTGATCTCTGTTTACAGGCTCTAGAAGCTTGGCCCTACAAAGCAAACATCACTAGCACTTGCTATAGTGATCTCTGCAGCAAGATTGTCACATTTGCTTGGTGGTCTCTGCAGTTGTGGAAGGATTTGCTTCACACTGTGGAGATCTGATAACTCCATGAATTACAATTTACATGTGATTGCTTTTAGGATAACTCCATTCATACTCAGTACAGTATTTACCTGACAGCTCACAGACACATAAGTTAAATAGTGTTGCTTGCACATGCTAAAGTTTTATGTGGCTTTTGACAGTTTTAACTGTCATCTTTTCCAAGGCAAGATTATATTTCTCTCAGGGCCTGATTCTGTGGTTAGTTCAGCACTTTCTATGAGCAGGAGTCGACCTATGAACAGGAGTCCTGCACTGGAACAGGTCTTCACCCATCACTGGCTCCTTCAGGTCCTTATTTTGCCATCATAATCAGTCTTGGGCCCTCTGACCTACAGGGAGCACTAGCAAACCTGCTTTGCCCCATGTAGGTTAACTGTAGGAGAAGGAGTGCTGCTGAGCTTCCTTCTCTGCTGAGTGTCATGGACAGGCAGTTGGTTTCCTGTTGCCTCATCTGTTGTTCCTCCTAGCCTTCCTCTGTGTTGCCTACAGCCACCACAGGGAAACAGAGTATCAAAGTTCAGGTGATCTGAGAGTCCAGGAGAAGGGAGGGACTCTAAAAACCATCACTGAGGGCAGGAAAGCCAGTGTGAGCAGGACACAAGGGTTCTAAAAAGAAGACTGAGGTACCGGGTGGGAGGATTAGAGGATTTGTTCTGTAGGACTCTGAAACCCTATAGTTTACCCCAAACCTAGAGCATACAAGGCAAAAAGGGAGTAGGAATTGGAAACAGAGTGTGAACATCTAAAAGATAAGGAAGTGAAAGAGACAGTTGCAAAAATAATATGGGAAATAAAAGAAACAAGGTAAAGAGAAGAAAACGAGAGTAAAGGGAGAGGAAGAGAGGATTAAAGGCAATGGAGGAAGAAAGAAAAGCCAAGAAAGGAGCCGTTAAAACTGCATTTTTATATTGGTTTTCGTGTCTAGATTTTTCCCATGTCCATACTATGGTTCAGCTATATGTTGAAATCACAATAAATTGCCCCTGTCTGCAAGATACAGGGTAGGTGCCATATATTCTATTTTATAAGTGGGGAGAGAGGACAGATAAGGTAATCTCTTCAGGTCCCTAAATCTGGATCAGGCATCATAATTGTAGGCACTTGTTTGAAAATATGACCCTTTTTGTTTTGAGCTTTGTCCTCATTCTTGTGAAATGTTTAGATATTCCATTGCATAAAAAACCCTAGAAATGTGTATGCTGATCTGCTGAGAGTCAGCCTATAGGATTTGATACCAAGCTGTCTGAAATTAATGGACTCCAGCATGCTTTGGAGTAGGCCTATAAAATTATGTAAATACCAAAAATAAAAGAGGGAAAGTGGAGATGTTGCAGATCAAATTGAGATCTAAATAACAGTAATAACTTCATTAGAGTAGTTTCAGATTTTCATTTATGTAGCAAAGAACAGAATATGGTTCTGTACTTCTGTCTTTAGGTGGCTTTTTCTCTTACTATTTTTGCACGCTATGATTTTCAGTACAAAGTATATGCACAGAGTAACCATCCAACTAAAATCTGATACCATTATGGAAAACCTACAATATTTGACTTACTTAGTAGCTGCCAAGTTTCTTGACACTCTGAGTGAATAAATGTTTAATGAATGTTCATCTGAGATTTATCCAAAATAAAAAGGCTTCTGCTCAGGGAAAAATTCTGAATAAGGATATGTGAATTCTTACTTCTGAAATTCTGAATACTGTTATGTGAAAAGAACAACTTCAAGGATGAAACACAGATGTGTATGTTTGTTACTATTATTAATGCCTCTTAGAATTCAAATCTGTTTGAATTAATGGAAATGAAAACAATAGCATTATTATCTTCATATTATGAACAACTTACTGAAGCTCTAGGCAATAAAGATTTATGTTGATGGATGAACATCACTCCTTCTCCCTGACTTCTGCCCTACCTTAAAGTATGTCATTTTCATTTAGTTCTTATGTAAGTCTTCAGGAATTTATTTACATTTTAGCTGATGTATCAGAGGTAATCTGGAATAGTCTTAAATTAACAGTTCAAACCAAGACTTCAGCAAACAGTTCATCTTGCATTTAAATATCACAGGAGAGGCATATGTACACTGATTTACTTGACTTTACCTCATATGGCTGCTTTCAGGTTTTGGAATGGTAAGACCATGGAAAAGTCCCCCTATATGGTGAACTTTTATGCCAGGGCTGGATAAATAATTTTATGCAATAAATCATGGAGTTTGTTCTATACACCGTTCACCGGCATGCTAATTTAAGAAGGACTGTATTTGACAAAAAGGAGCAAATTTGATCACTTGGTGCAGTCTTCTTTTAAAAAAAAATCAATTTCTCTTTTTTATTCTCAGTCCCCAGCACATAGTTACTCCAGTTATGACTCTGGCAAGAATGAAAGTGTAGACAGAGGTGCTGAAGATCTGTCTCTGAACCGAGGAGATGAGGATGAGGATGACCATGATGAACAGGAAGATGCTGAGAAGGTTAATGAATCTGATGGGGTAGAAGCTGAGCGACTGAAAGCTTTTAATGTAAGTCCCACAGCACTTACTGCCTTGCTTAATTTTACTACTTTCCTTTTGTCTTGTTGTTTATGGATTTGGCAATATTAGAGGCACATTGATTTATCGAAGGATTTTTTTAAAGCACATTAAACTTATTATTTGTCTTGCCAACAAATACCAGTTTTACTTTGTTCAATTTAGAACTTTAAGGCAAAATACCATCTTTATCAGTGAGGAAAACCTAACTGTGTTTTGTGTGTGTATGTGTGCGTGCATGTTGGCCCAATAGATGGAAAGGGGTTGCAGCTAGTTTATCTTAAGAGCAGTCTAGTGGTCAGCTATTTTTTGTTGCATTCCCAAGATATGTAATTTTGCATGATAACACGAGCAATTGTTCAAGGTTGAGAAATAGTCAGATGAAGTTCAACAAACAATATAGCAATCATAGCTTATTGTTAATGGTGAAGTTTTGAAATAGGCACTACTTAATCTATTGTGATTCATCTCACAATTTCTGCACACTATAGTTTATTCTTTTCTTGTCTTTTTATCAACACTAAAAAGTCCTTTAAAGAGTTGTCTGCTTAACATTTCTGGCTTCCCATTACCAAGCTCTTCAGTACATAGAAAAAAGTGTCTTCCTATCAGTATTCAAGACAGGAAACTAGGAAGAGAAGAGAGCAGCCCTCCAAACCCTTCTCCTCTGTCTCCCTCTTGCCAACAGATGTTTGTCAGGCTGTTTGTAGATGAAAACTTGGACCGAATGGTCCCAATCTCTAAGCAGCCCAAAGAAAAGATCCAGGCTATCATTGACTCATGCAGGCGACAATTCCCTGAGTATCAAGAGCGTGCCAGAAAACGCATACGTACTTACCTCAAGTCCTGCAGGCGGATGAAAAGAAGTGGTTTTGAGATGGTGAGTTTTGATTTAAAACCCAGCCCTAGTTTCCATCAAAACCCCATATGTAAATCCATGACACTATTTTGTTTTCATCTTAGTGTCTTTTTATTTATTTATTTATTTATTTGGTAATGTCAGGTCAGAGGTTTTTTCCCCCTCACACACCTTCCATCTTTCCTGAATTTATTCCCTTTGTTCACTAATTTAAAAATATCTTGACAGTTTGCAGGTTTGTCTAGCATGAATCCATAGGAAATTAAGATTTGAGCATAATTTGAAGAGAGAATTGGGAAGCCTATTATCTCATTCATATACTTTTCAACACCCTTAGAGAAGCTAGTAATTTAGTGAAGGCTTCTGCTGATGTGGAATTTCTTTGGAACTCTTCTGCTAACACTTTTTTGGTGCGATCTATGGAAACAGGGAATAGAATCCATCAGGGTAGTACAGTATCCATGGTATGGTCAATGTAGAAACAGATTGTGGAAGCTTAGAGCTGGAAAATGAAAGAATTAAGGAAGCGTTTAGGGAAAAAAAAGATGACCAATGCACTGGTTGTGGCTTTAAGTTTTAGTTTTATTTATTTATATTTTTATTTATTTAGCAGTCAGTTAAAGACAACTTATTAACCTCTTCTTTTGAGTTGATAACCATTATAAAACATACCTGGAAGATTTTACATTTCTGTCATTCCCATAATTGATTCTTCATGATTTATTCACATACCATGATACTATGTTAGTATATTAAACAGGTAACCTTTTTTAGACAATTCATGTCCTTGACCTGTTGTATTGCATAAAAATGGCAATGAATAGATCTCACAGATTCAATTCGTCAACTTCAGAATTTTCAAACAATTTTGAAATTTAAAAAAGCCAGAAAAGTCACCAGCAAACGTAATAGTGATATATGCTATGTTTGATTTATCTCTTTTCCCTTTGGATAAAAGTAAAATCACTTCATCATTATAAACAAACATTTGCCTATCAAGTGTCTATGCTTTTATAAAACAAATCATCCAAAAACCCATCCACATATTGAAAGTCTGTGGACATTTTTAACTTTATTCCTGTTTCTTTTGCTTTCTCTTTCTCTTTCTTTTCCTTCAGTCTGTGTGTAGTACTGATGGCATTCATATATGTTGATTAGCTGACAGCTTTAAAAACAAAGTAGTAGATTTGTTTGTGGGGTAAGACTACTGTTCTGTGACACAAAATATAGAGGCAGAAACATTTCTCCTTTATACATTTCATAATTCTAACTTACCATGCTGTTTTATTGTTTGAAACACTGGGCAAATGTTATTTGCAAACAATGGAAAGAGAAACAGGTAGAATAAAGGACAAACAGATAGAATAAAGGACATATGTACAGATATAAGTGCTGAAGCCTGACTGACTGGTGTGTCAAGTTGTATAGTCACCCAGCAAAAAAGATGGACAAAAAGGAATGAACTGTTTTATCCAATGTAGTATACAGCATATGTTCACATCCATTCCCATTGGATAAAAATAATTCAACAGTAGCAGATCTAATGATATATGCCAAGTGATACTGGTAACTGTCTCCATTGTGTATATACAACCAGCTTATGAACGCTTTGCTTGCTTTGGCGAGCACCGAGGTCCGTTGAAGTCACTGGGGACACTTGTGTGAGTAACTGCTCGTCATTTAAGGAGTTTAGAATATGACCTATAACAATCTACTTCGGTAGACTACTAGTGTTTACCAGTCACCCCCAAGAGTAAAGGATGCAGGATCAGACTTATTCCTTATTATAGAAAGACTCTTATGGTATTTTAAAAAAGCAGGTAATTTTTCATGGCACAAAAAAATTCCCCACTTTGGAAATGTTCAGCATGTTCTTTTGGTAGTTTCTTTGTTTTTGGATCATATAGATAAATTGTACAATCTAACATTAAAAGTATGTGCTTTGGTCTCTTCAAATTTGGATGGTATAGCATCATATTCATGCCAAGAATTGCAGCCCTGACCACCAGTCACCTACCCCACAGACAAGAGCATGAGGAGCAGTGTTGGAGATCAGTGGCAATGCTGCCATTGACTTAAAGAAACAATGGATCTGGTCTCTGCAAAGCTAGTACAGTAAAACCTCGTTAGTTCAACTTTAGATAGTTCAAGTATCAGATACTTCAAAGCTATGGTCACTCCCCAGCCAAATGGATACATTTATGTGTGCTTTACAATATGCATAATTCAGAATACAGCTACAGGAGACCCTCGCCATTTGTGGGGGATACATTCTCGTATCCCCGGGGAATGGTGAAATCTGTGAATAAGGCACTGCATTCATGAATGCTGTCTCCGTTCATGAACGCAGTGCCCCCGGCAGCTGAGGAGGGGCCACGGCTGCACTGAAGGTGGCGGGAGTGCGGTGGCAGCAGCAGGAGCCCTGCGGCGGCAAGTGCAGAGCTCCCAAGGAGCTCATTTAAGTGTATTTCAGATGTGGGTTTGGCATTCACGAATATTTGAAACAGCGAATGCTGAACCCGTGAATAGCGAGAGTTTCCTGTACTTTGAAATTTGAAACATGTTCTGGTCCCTTGGACCAGGAAACCTTGTTAAATACATTATCTACCATTCAACTGCTGCAGCTTGGGTTCAGCCATAGACACCAACTATGAAGTTGATTGAATGCAGCCTGCACTGAGCATGCCTATAGAACACTTAGCACAAAGCAAAGACCCATAATTGGCAAACATGCTGGTGGAACCTGCCCATAAGCTTGGGTTAATTTTGCCCATCTGCATAAAGACATAGTAGCCATTGCACTCAGTCGCCCTCAGCATCAACTCTTTTCCAAGCCATAGTGAACCACTACATCAAATATATTTTGATTTCCCCTTCAGTTTCACAGCTGAGAAGTGCCTTTCTTTCCTGTTTCCAATTATTTCAGTTTCTTCACCAGCCTTAAAGGTCTGGCAAGCATCACCAAATTCTGTGTAGATGAGAGGCTCTGTTCCCCCATCTCTTGGCCTATTGCATGTGACTGGTGTGGCTCTACCCTGCATGGGGTAGAGATAGATGAGGCAGCCCTGTGCCTCATCTACACATAAATTTTGGGGGTGTCCTGAGACTTATGACAAGAATACCTGGTTTCAATCATGAGTGGGAGGCTACTTAGCATGTGGATCTTTTGTTGGGGGATCTAGATTACAGATGCATACAGAGTAGTGCTGGGCTGTGGGTTCACCATGCTTGAAATGTTGATACTGCTGGGGCGAAGCCCAGTGAACTATATGCTAAATCATGAGCCTTTCGGCTTTGGACTAATACCACATGTAGTGGGCACATCTACACATGCTATTACTGTGCATGAATAAACTTGAGGGCTTATTGCTTCAGAGTTAATTGCCCCCAGGGGTGCCATTTGGACATGTGCCCAGGGGCAATTATGTCTGGAGCAGTAAGCTCCTGAGTTTATTCATGAGGAGCATGTGGAGCTGGGTCAGAGCAACCCTGACTGGCAGGGGGCCCTGTGGGTCAGCCTGCTAGCCCGGAGCTGGTCCCAATGGCTCAACATGCTGCATTGGGGCTGGCTGGGGCACAAGGGAGCTTCAGTGTAGGGCTAGCTGGCAGGCAGCCCCTGCACTGAAGCTCCCTCATGCCCAGCCAGCCCCTCCAGCATTTACACATGCACTGTGGTGGAGTAAACTAGTTTACTCCAGCCTAATAGGGGTGCATGTGTAGACGCTGAGACATTTACTGCACAGCAAATTAGTCTAGTGTACTGTAAATGTCACGTGTAGACATGCCCAGTTTGTATTATATATAAGCAGATACAAAAGTGCTGCTCAGAAGTGTGTATGCAGAATACCTGTGCCGAAACTTGCAGTGTTTTGCAAAAAGATAATCATCAATTGCGAGTGAACGAAGCCTGTGGATACCAATACTGATTTGCATCAATATGGGTACATTTATTTCAAACCTGTTTATTTCACTTAGTATTTTTTTGGTCCCCTGCATTTCAAATTTAACAAGGTTTTATTGTATTGTGTTGCTTTCATAGTTTGATTTCACCTATTTCTGAAATGTAATATGGATTGTTTAATGAATTTTAATTGCATTCTAATTTTTAAATTAGCTTGTCTGCTCATAACTGAAAGCAACTTTGAAAAATGCTATCTTGGGTAGAGACATTTGACCCACTGATTATTTTAAATATTGTAGGGGAAAATAATTTGTCTGGATAACGCCATTTTCACAGGACTACCATTTGAATCGGGTGTTATGCTGAAAAACAGCCAAATAGGGTAATGATACCTTCAGGAACTGGTAGTGCCACTGGTATAGTAACTAAGAGGTCACATAACGATTCCAATAGGAGATGCCTTTTTACAAACTCATTAAATTTTATGGTAAAGAGTCTTTGTCATCTTGTTCAAGACAAAAATGCTACATTTTGAGTGTGTAGTTGCAAGACGAAATAAAATAATCTCAAAGCCCTTGTGGCAGATGACAATTCAACAGTGTTTGTGGAATAGTTTGACTATCTATGGCTTGGTGTTCTGGAGTTTAATAGAAAATGTAAATACTAAGGTTAATTAGTATATATGGTAAAGATGAGCGAGAATGCCTGAAGCTTGCTTCTGTCAGTTATTTGCCATCTGTAATCCAGACAACACCTCCAACTGCATAAGAGGCCAGTTGTACTTCTGAGGCAATGGGAAAGGCTCAGTCTCATGTTGTTAGCTACCATGTCTCTCAGTACTAATATCCTCTTTTTAAAGCATGGCTTACAGTGAGGCCATATCAGTTTGTGACAGCTGACCATTGCAGAGACCCCAAATCATTTTACTTAATTTCCTGTTAAAAACATTAATCTTGGGAAAAGTAGGATATGCTTTTACCCTTTGACTATTTTATTCTTATTTGCATGCTTCTGTTTTTGTTCTGTCTGAATATATCCATTAACAGCATGCTGTCAGAATATTTCTTGTCAGCTGTAAAATTAGTTTCCCTCCCCTTCTTTCTCTCTCTCTCTCTTTTTCTCTCTCTTTTTACAGTAACCTATAGGAAGCTTAAAACCAGATAATGTGACTTCTTAATTTTACCAAATTGTGTTTATTATACATGCATGCATGAGGATGACAGTAAGCTTACGTAGCTATAAAAGCAGATTAAATGCAGTACATCTGAGCTATAGTTTTTAGCTTTGCCACTTTCTGAACTTGAGGAATTCTTTTAGCTTCCTTCTATTTTTATTTCCCCTTAGGTAAAGGTGGGTTCATAATTCTTACCTATCGCACAGGGCTCATGAAAGGCTTAATTCAATAACCCCAAGTTTTCTTGCATACAACATGCACCCTTTTCTTAAAATGCAGTTGCTGAAAATTGGGTTCCACATTGAGTGAGACAATGCAGTAATAGTAATTCCAGCCTCTGCCACAGGAAAGCAAAAGTGCTGTGCTGAACATGGAAATCTTTAGCTGTTGTCCGTGGACACTTTCTCTTCCCCTCCAGCAGAGATGCCTTCTGCAGAAGCAAAGAAAGCTCTATTTTCTTCTTTTTTCTTCATTCTGCTTTTCAAAAACAAGCCTAGTACTAGGCAACAAAACACTACTCAGTATTGTTTACTTATTCAGGCATGTGTAGCATGTGAGACAATACAGCAGGGGCAGGCAATTATTTTGGACGGAGGGCTGCTTACCAAGTTGTGACAAGCTGTCAAGGGCCACGTAGGTAGCCCTGCCCCTTGACAGGTACCCTGCCCCCTTGTCACCATCTTGGGACCAATGTCCCAATGTCTTGGGACCAATGTCTCAGGGCCAGCACCGGTGGGCCCCAGAGTGGGGTGCAGGCTGGCAGGGGTTTGTGGAGCCAGGCTGGACTGCACCAGCAGGGAGAGGGGGAAGCTGGCCTGGCTCCATAAAGCCCCTGCAGGCTGAGACCTTGTACCTCTGCCACCCTGCTCTGGGCCCCGCTGGTGCTGGTCCTGGGACACTGGTCCCAAGACATTGGGACATTGGGACCCTGTGGCTTGCGCTCTCTGCTGCAGCCTCTCGCAGCCCACACAGGGCTGTCCTGAGCAGGCACAGGCAGCCCCAGGCAGGCTGCGAGCAGCTGCAGCGTGGGGCACCAGTGAGGAGCTGTTTTTCCCGTGCTTAGCACCAGCTTGTAACCCACCCCCACTGCCAGCATGGACCCCGTGCCAACTCTGGGCTTGCCCATCGGGGCTGCGCTGCGGGGGCGGCAGCTGCGGGCCCCCCCCCCCCGCTTGCCACGCCGGGCAGCATTTGCTGCTGCTGTCCAGTGTGTGAGCTCCAGGCAGGCAGCAGCAGCAAACACTGCCCGGTGGCAAGCGAGGGGGCCGCAGCTGCTGCTGCCACATGCAGCCCCAATGGGTGATCCTGGAGCTAGCGCGGGGCCCAGGCTGGCAGCAGGGGTGGGTTATAAGCTGGTGCTGAGTGCGGGGGGAAAAGCAGCCGAGGCCAGCGCCCCACACTGCAGCTGCTCACAGCCTGCGTGGGCCTGCCTGTGCCTGCTCAGAGCAGCCCTGTGCGTGCTGTGAGTGGCTGCAGCAGAGAGCTCTGGCCACAGGGTGGGGGAGGGGCTGCTTTTCCCCCCGCACTGTGCACCAACTTGTCCCCTGCCCTCCCCCCATCACCTTACCTGAGCTCCCTGTGCCAGTGCAGCCACATAGTCCCAGGCCAGAAGCCTCTGCTGGGGCTCCTAGCTGTGGGGGTGGGACCGGGCAGGCCCTGCTGTTGAAGGAACCTGCCAGGGCTTCCCCTGGGTCCTACTGCCCTTGGTTCCCGTCATTTTTGGAACCACACGTCATTTTTGACAGGAGCTAAGGACAGATAAATTTTAATTTTCTAAATTTTTTTAGGGGCCCTGTGGGCCAGATAGAATGGCCTCGTAGACTGGATTCGGCCTGTGGGCCGTATTTTGTCCACCCCTGCAATACAGTGTACATATAATGTTTGATGCTTTTGGATGGAAAGTGTTCTGTAAGAGGGAGAGGTGGCCTGGCTCGGTGAGGTGTTATGTGCCTTCGGGTAGCTCCAGGCAGTGTGGGCTGTCACTCGGGGTCCCATGCCACTTGTGGGGACTGCCTGTCGTGCCTGGCTGGGTTCTGCGTGTACAAACTGGTCAGTATAGTTATTACTATGCTTCATATCTCTTCTTAAGGCCTATGTGCCTACAATAAATTGCCTACTGAAAATAGTTAAGTCAGATCCCCCCATGGAGCTGGATGAGTGGTGCAGGGCCAGTCCTCACACTGGATCCAGCAGCAGTGTGCCCTGGCCTGTGTGCCATATTCAGGCTTTCACACTGTGTGCACTACACTCTTGGTCCGGTCTGAGACCCACGGGCAACTCTGTGGGCCAGATGATAGAACCCTATAGACCAGATCTGACTTACAGGCCATATCTTAAAGGCCACTGTGGATACCTGATGTGTATTTACTTGTTTACCGTCTAGATAAGTGACCACTTTGGAAACTATCAAGTCGTGCATTTACTCTTTTCCTTCCCCTAGCCATCTATCCTAATTCTCACTTGTTGTATCTGCTCTTAAATTAGGTTCTGATCCTGCAGCATGATATGTATGAGTGGAGCCTTTTGGCCATGTGTATTTATAGTACAAAACTGAGGCCTTAAATTATGAGCTGTTTGGGGCACAAATTGTTTCCTTCTGTGTGTTTTTACTATACCCAGTACAATGGAGTTTGGATGCTGACCAAGGCCTTTTGGGTACTTTTATAATCTAAAGCAACACTGTGAAAAGTCAAAGTAGAGGTACTGTATTGTCTCACATACAGCATGCACTGTTTTTCCAAAAACCATATGCTAGAAATTAGTGTGTGCAAGGAAATACAATAACAGCAGTTTCTGCCACTTAAGTTTTATCTGGGCAAAAGCAATAATAAAGTCTGCACATGATCAGACTTGGCTCGGTAGCTGCTGCTATTCCATTACTTACTGGTGGAAAGACATTTTTTCTTTCATTGTGCCTTTCAAACACAGGGTGTGTATCTTGCTTTGGGGTGTGCTGTATGTGAGACAGTAGGATATTATTATTAATTACAATCTGGCAAGTAAATGTCTTTTGTGTCTGAAATAAAAAATTCAGTTTGCCAAGGGCTCAGGATGCAGTCTAATCCAAACCCCTGCTCAGGACAGGAGCATCCTTGTTTAAACCATTTCAGCCAAGTATTTCTAGAGTTCTGTTAAAACTTCCAGAGAGAGATTCCACAACCTCTCAGGGTAGCTTATTCCAATACCTAACCCTCGTAGTTTGGAAGTTCTTCCTAATATCCGACCTAAATTTCCCTTGTTGCAATTTAAGACTGCTACTTCTTCTCTGTAACCCCACAGAATACTCCAGTGGTTTTCCACCTTTTTTAACAAGTGTACACCTTCTGCCTCAGAGTTTCAGCTCATGTACCCCTTTATATTTTTCCTTATTTTTAAGGGGCAGGCAGTGGGGTGCAGATCAAGGCCGAAATGGTGAAGGAGAGAGTGAGAGTGGGGCTGAGGAAGGGCAAGGGGTAGGTGCTGCACAGCCAGGGCAGAGTGCGGGATGGAGCCATGAGAGTAGTTTGTCGGGGGGGGCCTGGGCAGGAGGTGGGGTGGCTCCCGCTGCTGCGCACACCCTGGTGGAGGCCCAGAGGGTATGTGCCCCCCAGATCTGTTCTCAGGGTGGAGGCAGCTGCTGCTACAGGCTGGACTCTGCACGCCACTGCCATTGCCTCAAGAGCCGTGCGACGCCATGGGCTTGCTACCACTGGCTGGGCAGGGGCAGACACACTCACACACACACTCACACAAACACACACGCAGACACACACACATGCACACAGATGCAGACACACACACACAGATGCAGACACAGATGCAGACACACACTCAGAGGCAGAAACACACACGGACACCCCTCCACCAGCAAGTAAGTGTGTGGGGGGGGGAAGGGGCAGGGCGAGGCCAGATTGAGAATGAGGAGGGGAGTGTGTCTCTGTGCCCACTCCCAGGAGCAGAGCTCAGGGGGCAAAGGCAGCAGTGCCTCTCTGCAGGCCACACACAGGCCACCTGGATGGCTGGATCGGGGGGGCGGGACTCACATGGAGCAGCCACCGCTGCCATTGTCGCTGCCATCATCACCATCCCGTGCCGCCGCTGCCACTGCTGCCATGCCCCATGCCTCTTTATCACAGACGGTCTCACATGCAGTTTCCTGGGCTGCTGACAGGCCCTGCACTTGCCCAATTGCATGCTGCCCATCAGCAGCCCATGGAGCCACACGTGCGACCGACCATGAGAAAGCAGTGCAGGGTGCAGCAGTGGTGGTGGCGCACAGCGTTGATGGTGGCAGTGGTGGCTGCTGCACATGGCCGGCCAGGTTGTGCATGTGCAGCCTGCAGAGGGGAACCACTGCCCTCGCTCCCCTGGCCCTGCTCCTGGAAGCGAGCACAGAGAGTGAGCTGAAGTGGAGGGCAGGGAGTCATTGTGGCGTGCCATGTGGGGCAATGGCACCCAGCGCACCCCTCCCCTTCCCCCGGGGTAAGAAACAAAGTATGGGAATGCAATGGGGGAGACACCACTGCTGCATCCCAGGGTGTGCTCCATCCCTGCCTGCCTGCACATACCCCCTACAGCCTTTATAAGTACCCCTGGGGGTACGCGTACCCCCAGCTGACAACCCCTGGAATAGTTTATTGCCATCCCCTATAGTACCACTCTTTATGAACATAAGGACTGTCATCTAATCCCCATCAGTCTTCGCTTCAGCAGACTAAATAATCCCAGTTCTTTCAACCTTTCCTTGTACGTCATGTTTCCTAGACCTCCAAGCTTTTTTGTTGTTCAGCATTGGAATCTTTCCCATTTGTCTATATTTGCTAATAAAGATTAAAAAATCATTGTTATATATGATGTGAGGGAGCGATCCTCAGTGCACAAGCTAAGTCTATTCCATCTCGGAGGAAAGGCAGCAAGAGGGCACAGCAGCCCCCCTGGCTCTCCAGGGACCTAGCAGACCTCCTGAGGCTAAAAAGAAAGGCCTACAAAGGATGGAGGATGGGAGTCACCTCCAAGGAGGATTATTCTGCACTGGTCCGGTCCTGTAGGGAGCATACCAGAAAAGCCAAGGCTGCAACTGAACTCCAACTAGCTTTGAGCATCAAGGACAATAAAAAGTCCTTTTTCAGATATGTGGGGAGCCGGAGGAAAAGCAGGGGCAACATTGGACCCCTGCTGAACCAGATGGGGCAACTGACAACTGACGCCCAGGAAAAAGCCAACCTATTAAATAGGTACTTTGCGTCAGTCTTTCATCAGTCCCATGGGACACCCATGCCCGCTACGGGACAGGGAAGTCCGGGTGAGGGTGATCCCCTGGCCTCCATTAATGCTGACTTCGTGAAGGAACATCTTGAGAAGCTGGATACCTTCAAGTCAGCCGACCCTGACAATCTTCACCCCAGGGTACTCAAGGAGATGGCGAGCATCATAGCCCAGCCTCTAGCACGGATCTTTGAAAACTCTTGGTGCTCTGATATAGTGCCCGAAGACTGGAAGAAGGCCAATGTGGTGCCTATCTTCAAGAAAGGGAGGAAAGTGGATCCGGCTAACTATTATTATAAGTTTATTAAAGAGGCCATCCTTAATGGACTGGCCGACGCCAACATCTTAAGGGATAGCCAGCATGGGTTTGTTGCGGGTAGGTCTTGCTTGACCAATCTCATTTTCTTCTACGACCAGGTGACCTATCACCTGGACAAGGGAGAAGAGATTGATGTCATATATCTTGACTTCAAAAAAGCCTTCGATCTGGTATCCCATGATCACCTCTTGGTGAACTGGCCAATTGTCGCCTTGGGTCCACCACGATCTACTGGCTGAAAAATTGGCTCCGTGGTTGGACCCAGAGGATAGTAATTGATGGAAGTCACTCATCATGGTGTCCTGTGACCAGTGGGGTCCCCCAAGGCTCTGTCCTTCGACCCATACTGTTCAACATCTTCATTAATGATGTGGACACTGGAGTCAGAAGCGGAGTGGCCAAGTTCGCCGATGACACTAAACTTTGGGGCAAAGCATCCACACCAGAAGACAGGAGGGCGATCCAGGCTGACCTGGACAGGCTCAGGAAGTGGGCGGATGAGAATCTGATGGTGTTCAATGCTGACAAATGCAAGGTTCTCCACCTTGGGGAAAAAAAACCCACAGCATCCTTATAGGCTCAGCAGTGCTATGTTGGCTAGCACTATGGAAGAAAGAGACTTGGGGATCATCATTGACCACAAGATGAACATGAGCCTGCAATGCGATGCTGTGGCTAGTAAAGCGACCAAAACGCTGGCTTGCATCCATAGATGCTTCTCAAGCAAATCCCGGGACGTCATTCTTCCCCTGTACTCGGCCTTGGTGAGGCTGCAGCTGGAGTACTGCGTCCAGTTTTGGGCTCCACAATTCAAAAAGGATGTGGAGAAGCTTGAGAGAGTCCAGAGAAGAGCCACGTGCATGATCAGAGATCAGGGAAGCAGACCCTACGATGACAGGCTGAGAGCCCTGGGGCTCTTCAGCCTGGAAAAGCGCAGGCTCAGGGGTGATCTGATGACCACCTATAAGTTTATCAGGGGTGACCACCAGTATCTGGGGGAACGTTTGTTCACCAGAGCGCCCCAAGTGATGACGACTAGGTCGAACGGTCATAAACTACTACAAGACCGTTTCAGGCTGGACATAAGGAAGAATTTCTTTTCTGTCCGAGCCCCCAAGGTCTGGAACAGCCTGCCACTGGAGGTGGTTCAAGCGCCTACATTGAACACCTTCAAGAGCAAACTGGATGCTTATCTTGCTGGGATCCTATGACCCCAGCTGACTTCCTGCCCGTTGGGCAGGGGGCTGGACTCGATGATCTTCCGAGGTTCCTTCCAGCCCTAATGTCTATGAAATCTATGAAATCTATGAAATATATGGCATTGTACAGGTGGAACAAAATACAAGACCCCCACACATGGTGGCTACATGGCACATAGTTGGCACATGTTGACACAGTCTAAGACATGCAGTTAGTCAGCCAGCCGACCTTAGCCTGGTGTATAGGGGTTAAATTCCAATGCTATACTGTCATAGGAAAACTTAGGATTTTATGCATGGTAACCATATTGGTACAAAGTAGTAAGGCGGCTAGGTGTTCTGTGGCAATAGATTTAGTACACGATATGCAGTTGCTGAGATGGGGAAGAGTCAAAGACATTAAAAGTTGTTGTCAGTATCATGTGATTTTCATAGATTTCATAGACGTTAGGGCTGGAAGGGACCTCGGAAGATCATTGAGTCCAGCCCCCCGCCCAAAGGGCAGGAAGTCAGCTGGGGTCATAGGATCCCAGCAAGATAAGCATCCAGTTTCATCTTGAAGGTGTCCAATGAAGGCGCTTGAACAACCTCCGGTGGCAGGCTGTTCCAGACCTTGGGGGCTCGGACAGTAAAGAAATTCTTCCTTATGTCCAGCCTGAAACGATCTAGTAGTAGTTTGTGACCATTCGACCTCGTCATCCCTTAGGGAGCTCTGGTGAACAAACGTTCCCCCAGATACTGGTGGTCACCCCTGATAAACTTATAGGTGGCCATCAGATCACCCCTGAGCCTGCGCTTTTCCAGGCTGAAGAGCCCCAGGGCTCTCAGCCTGTCATCGTAGGGTCTGCTTCCCTGACCTCTGATCATGCATGTGGCTCTTCTCTGGACTCTCAAGCTTCTCCACATCCTTTTTGAATTGTGGAGCCCAAAACTGGACGCAGTACTCCAGCTGCGGCCTCACTAAGGCCGAGTACAGGGGGAGAATGACGTCCTGGGATTTGCTTGAGAAGCATCTATGGATGCAAGCCAGCGTTTTGGTCGCTTTACTAGCCGCAGCATCGCATTGCAGGCTCATGTTCATCTTGTGGTCAATGATGACCCCCAAGCCTCTTTCTTCCATAGTGCTAGCCAACATAGCACTGCCAAGCCTATAAGGATGCTGCAGGTTTTTTTTCCCAAGGTGGAGAACCTTGCATTTATCGGCGTTGAACACCATCAGATTCTCGTCCGCCCATTTGCTGAGCCTGTCCAGATCAGCCTGGATCATCCGCCTGTCTTCTGGTGTGGATGCTTTGCCCCAAAGTTTGGTGTCATCTGCGAACTTGGCCAGTCCGCTTCTGACTCCAGTGTCCACATCATTAATGAAGATGTTGAACAGTATGGGCCCAAGGACAGAGCCCTGGGGGACCCCACTGGTCACAGGACACCACAATGAGTGACTTCCATCAATTAGTACCCTCTGGGTCCGACCCTGGAGCCAATTTTCCAGCCAGTGGATCGTGGTGGACCCAAGGTGACAATTGGCCAGTTTCTCCAAGAGACGATCATGGGACACCAGATCGAAGGCTTTTTTGAAGTCAAGATATATGACATCCATCTCATCTCCCTTGTCCAGGTGATAGGTCACCTGGTCGTAGAAGGAAATGAGATTGGTCAAGCAAGACCTACCCGCAACAAACCCGTGCTGGCTATCCCTTAAGATGTTGGCGTCGGCCAGTCCATTAAGGATGGCCTCTTTAATAAACTTATAATAATAGTTAGCCGGATCCACTTTCCTCCCTTTCTTGAAGATAGGCACCACATTGGCCTTCTTCCAGTCTTCGGGCACTACACCAGAGCGCCAAGAGTTTTCAAAGATCTGCGCTAGAGGCTGGGCTATGATGCTCGCCAGCTCCTTGAGTACCCTGGGATGAAGATTGTCAGGGCCGGCTGACTTGAAGGTATCCAGCTTCTCAAGATGTTCCTTCACGAAGTCAGCATTAATGGAGGGCAGGGGATCACCCTCATCCGGACTTCCCGGCCCTATAGCGGCCCTATATTTTGCACTCTATAGGGTAGATTTTAAGAGATTTTATAGATTTTAAGCATGATGATCCAGCCAGTTATTTATCCACCTTACAGTAGTTTCACATAGACTGTCGGTGAGGAAAGAGAAAGAAAGGAAAGACTCATCTTTTCTGAAGAAAACCCACATCCCATTTGAGATCTTGGTACGATATGTTATTTTTGGGATCAGAGATAAAATTCCTAAGACCCCAATCATGGAACTGCTGCTGCATCCCTGATTCAAGGCTCCCCACACCGGGACCTTCAAAGGGCAACACAGTAAGTGTGGTATCAGGGATAGCTCCCCAGTGCTGTACTTCCTGTGGTGCCCCTTTAAGCCACAAAGATGTTCCATCTTTTGAACATTTTTGTGACTGGTTTGTCATTTTATCCTGACAAATTGCTTGCATGAATGGCCTGTTACAGTTTATCATACGATCAATAATGTAATATCTGCTGAGGGCCTATGTAGCCAAGATTCTGAAAAATAGTTGTTTGAAGTATCTTAATTTTCTGCTGCTGAAGCTGAGGGGATGATTTTTACAGGCTGGGTGCTTAGCACTTTCTGAAAATGTATCTCAAGGTAGGCACCCAAAATCACTAGCCACACTTGAAAGCTTTAGCTTTGAGAGGAAGGGCCATTCACAATTAATTGAGCTGACTGCTGAAGGTCAGGTGGCCTTGCTAGTATATACAGCCTTCCAGATCTTCCAACCCACCTTGTCTGGAAAAGGTGATGGGCATTTTTAGCAACATTGTAACCTAAGGGTGCAGAGATACATAGTTAATGCTGATTGAGCTGGGAAACATTTAGAAAATTACTGGAAAGACCAATGTATACAGATCTTCCATGTGTAGCTGTAAAAGGTATACTACTTTATTTATTATCATATTGCTTCCTTTTCAAAGTGTGCAATTCTTGTCTGTAAACAGGAAAACTTTGACTAGGTCAAACAAGCTTGCTAAGCAGAGCTAGTTGAAAAAGGAAAAATGGTTTTATGAAAAAAATGACCAGGTTCTTTGGGAGAATCTGATATCTTTTTTTTTTTAAACCAACTTAAGTAGTTGGAAAAAAATATTTAAGCAAGCTTTAGGGTTTAAAAACCCTTTGTCAGGCTGAGGAAGTTTCTGCAGTTGGTGTGTGCTCTTCTTGGATGGGATGAATAGTAAAGAAGCCAGAGGCTGGGCTAGGCTGGGCTGGGCTGCATGCAGAACAGGCAGTCAGTGAAGATGTAAATTAAGGAGTCAGTGGGTGAGAGACAGGCTGGGTGGCGGGTGGGGAGAAGAGAGGTGAATGTAGCAGTTAAATAGTGGAGAGGTACTTGGGGAGTCAGATGTCAGGCAGGTTATAATGTGTCATAAATCCAATGTCTAGATTTAGTCCAATAACATTTAAATTTTTTCTCTTTCTCAAAAATTGTAAAATCCAAGAATATTTTCTTAAGAACTTCTAATTTTTTAATGTTTCATTTTCCTTCTTTGCCTTTCCTACAGTGGAATAAATTATTATTGAGGTGGTGTTCAGGTTAATTTGTTTTACCTGCAAATGTGTGAGGGCAGCAGGCAACAGAATATAGCTGTGAGTGTTATACACAAGCATACCTGTGCATATGTTGGTTGAACACTACTACATATGTCAGTAGTGTTCAACCAACATCCAGCAATTCCTATGGCCCCCTTATTTCTCTATGCATGTCTCTATATACTTAAGTCCAAACCCTATTTACTCTTCCAATGCAAATAATTTGACCTCAATGAGATTACTCCCACGAGTTACTGGAATATATCCTGGTCCTTTGTGTTGGTAGAACAGTAGGGAGGAGATTTGTAATTTTAAGAGACCCAGGGAAATGGCTGGAGGACATTGCAATGCCAGAGCCACTGCCTCTGCTTGCACCTATAAGCTTTCTCTCCAGGCAGGACCGCTCACCATTGAGGCTTCTACCCAGGTCCAGGTTTGGTGCTGTGGGAACCTGAAGCTTGCAGGTTCCTTCCAATGATGGCCAGGTGGGGGAGTGCCTGTGGTGTAAGCAGTGCCTCCTGGTGGTGTCTCTCACGGAACAGGCAAGAGAGCTACAGGAGGAGGTAGCAAGGCTCTGAAGCATCCTCTGCTATGAGGTGTTCATCGATTTGATGGCTTGTAGTTGTCACTTAATTGCCTTTACCTCTCATGGTTTTCCTATGCATGCTGTTGTTGCCAAATGGGTGCTAATGTAGCTTTATCTTTCTGCCTTAGACCAGAAAGGGAAGTTCTAAGGAATGCTTGAAGTGAAATGGAGGCCATTATGGAATATGGAGTGGACTTGAGTCCATGAAGTAGCCCCCTTAGATTCTCAGATTACTGCATATATGAGCTGTCCTTAGGGGTACACCGTACAAATACAGTTGCACACACACATCAAACTGGGGTCTCAATGTCAGCAAAGAGAAAGCATGCACATTATTAAGAAGCATAACGAAAAGTATAATGTATAGATAGAAGGGTGGTGATGCAGTATTTCAATTCAATATATTTCATTTCTGAAAATGGAAAAATGATATGGTCTCCACAGAGCATATGACAAAGTCCCTAATGTGTTTAGAATGTTTCTTATATTGTGTCTTCTGTTTCCATAATAGATTTTGTATATTTATGACAACTTCTACATGGACTGCAAGAATGAACAAAATATGTCAACATTCAGGACAATATACAGTGTAACAAACATTAAAATAATAGTAAAATTCTTCATATTTTACTAAGGCCTACCCTGTACTAAATAAAAATTAATCTAGTTTATCCAATAGAGTGCAGTACTGTACTTCAGTCTTTAGGCAGTATAACGCTCAAACAAGCCTTATGAGTAAGGTTTGAATAGCACAGTTCTAATCTGTTGAAGTGCTACAGAAGAAAACGTAATTCTTAGGAAGTCTTTGACATCCAAATTCTTTAAAAATATGTTGGTGAGTGTAAATTGTATGGTATCCTTATATGTTAGATTTTTTCTAATTTATTGACATTAGAGTGTTATGTTGACCTGAAAAGATGAGATAATACAAATATGCCAGTACAGCATATTTATCTATAATTCAATTATTTGTCTTATCCGTGTTAAAAATGTATACCTTGAGGATAAAATACTTACCCTCCAGTTTAATGCATTTTGATATTTTCATATGAGACATGCTCTGAAAGTGCTAAATATTAATAATATAAATATGCTGAGGATCTTAACTATTACTGTGCAGAAGTTATGGCAACATTTTTGTATTAATATTTAGCCAGTTTTATCATGTAGATAAGCTAAAGTGTATTTAGTGTACTCTGACCCAAAATTTTAAACATACTTGGATGACGAAAGATGCAGTAAGTACCTCTTAGGCATCTTGGCACTTCTGAAAATGCTAAATTGAGGGAAATAAAGATGAGGTAGATACCCTGAGCACTTCTGAAAATCAGATCTTTAGGCTCGTAAAAACCTTGGCTCAAATGCTTTTTCTGTTAGAACACATTTGTACCAGTGCCTCTAAGCTAAAAAGAAAATATGTGCTTGTTCTATGATTATAAATATCTCATATTTTAGAGGTTCTGTTTTTCAGCGCTATTTGGTCTTATAGGGGAGTATTTTTGTACAAATATCCTGACATAAACTTGGTGTTCCAACAGTTCATGCGCGGGTGAGGGTGCGCATGATCAATCTGATTGTTAACCGCCTGCGTTTTACAGATCTATTTAGACCTGTTCAGAACAGACCCTTGAATTATTAGACCAAGTTTCTGTATGAAAATGTCAAGGTTGATGTTCTAAGTAAATGCTAGTACTCATGAAACATGTAAAACTACTACCCTTAGAGACTATACTTTTCTATCCACAAAACAGTTTTAAGCATGTGCTATACACAAGTTTATCATGTAGTATCACAAACTTCTCCACGTTGAATATTTAGATGGTCTGTTTAGATTCCATTTAGAAACACAGTGTTGCACTTGTACGGTAAAAGGAGTATTTATGAACATTCCATGAATGCAAGTCACTCTAAACTGAGGACATGGCTGTATCAAGTGTTGATATCTTGTGCAACAGATGCAAATTATACACCTGAAAAAAGAAAAATGACATTTTTTATGTATTGAACAAACAGATAGTATATTCAGTCCCATCAATTTTTAGTGACTCAGGATAAGACTATTTGAATTTCAAGTTGCATTGTATTAAAATATCAGACATCTTGCAGGATGTCACCAATACAGTGAGTTTCATTAATTAAATATACTTACTGATAATTGATTTACCAATATTGAGTTCCCTATGCAAAAAGTCAATGAAGAGTTTGTGTTGACTGCCTTTCCCAGCAGCAGCACTGTGGGGCAGCACGGCTCAGCCCTGGCTGGCTGGCACCCGGCGCTGCCTGTGCCAGAATGCGTGGCCCTGGCCTGGCTCGGTGAAGTGTTATGTGCCTTCGGGTAGCTCCAGGCAGTGTGGGCTGTCACTCGGGGTCCCATGCCACTTGTGGGGACTGCCTGTCGTGCCTGGCTGGGTTCTGCGTGCACAGAACCAGCCTGGCCTGATGGCACATTGGGCCCATGCATGCAGAACCCAACCCAGCATGACACGCAATCCTTGCGAACAGCGCCAGCCCCTGGGTGACAGCCCAAGCAACCTGGAGCTGCCTGAAGGCACATGGCACTATGCTGCACTGGGCCAGGTCCATGCTATGTGGCACAGGCAGCTGGGAGATTATTTATGAGACAAAAGCAACAATATCAATGACAAAAAGAATAAACACATAGCATGACAAGTAATAGCTTGATAGGTATCAAGCCTTACAGTTTTACATACATACATATGGAAATAGATACCAAACAAGGACCACTCACTTGCTATATCCCAAAAATCTCAGTTGACTCCCACTCCACTCTCAGATAACCCTCAACCTCCTAGGAAATGGGAGAATGAGACCCTTCACTCGATCACTCTTCAACCCTGATACCTTTCTTTAGCTGAGGATCTTCAAGGAGCAAGTTCAATCAACAACAGTCAGTCAAAAACAGTCAACATCAGAAGTCTCAGACACCACACATACCAAAACCCAACAGCCAGCTGGAACTACACACACTCCTTTGGTCAACATCTTTTACACTGCTCAATCATACCATATTCTTTAGCCAGTCATTGTTCTTTCTTACCTATTAATCATCTTGTCAATCATACATCTGATACATTTCTCTCTGTTCTCTTTCCAATCATCTTTCAGACCACCTCAGTCAGGTAGCTGTCAATTATCTTGCACTTTTCCAACACTTATTGCTAGGAAGTGTGTATGCTTCAACTAATGTCACTGGGCAGATTTTCCTAAAAAGTCAAAAGTTCGAATATTCCAGCAATTTCTGGAGATTACCTCAATGTAGGCACATCTGCACATGTGCAAACCATCAATAACCATCACATCAAACTGAAAACCAGAGGCTATACTTTGGTGGTGTGTGTGTTTGGGGTTCAACCTAAGGCTCTGACCTGGAGAAACTTCCTAGTTATTTGCTCCTGGATTTTTTTACTCTTGAAGAAGGTTTCTCTCTGTCATTACATGACTGTTTCTAAGAAGCAGACATGCCAAGCCCCACAGGCAATATTCCTTGAGGAGTAGTAAGACAGTGACATAAACAGGGAGACTTGGCCATCTAAAATATAGAGGGGAGCACAGCATGAAAGGAATATGGTTAAGTATTGGACTGATATTTGTAGTTATGTGTTCTGAAGAATTCAGTACTTGTAAAGGATTTCAGTAGTGCAAGAGCTCTACATCAGTTAAAACTTCTTGTTCTGATAAAGCTACTCAGTGCTCTAGAACAATGGTGCTCAATCTTCAGGCCCCACAGGCCAGATGAGTGGCATGGGGCATGAGTCAGATCAGGCCCCGCACTGCCTCTGCCCAGACCCCTACATCTGGACTGGCCCTGTGCCATCTCTACACACCAGGGTCAGGCCCCACAGCTCCACACCACTCCCACTTCCCAGTATAGAAGCTCAGTGCTGACCCCACACACCAGGATTAGACTCAGGGGTTCCATGCCACCCTGCCCAGCCATGCCTGCCAGGATCAGGCCCCATGCACCACAGAGCCTTGCTATCCAGCCTGAAGGGCTCCCTGCAGGTCCGGAAATTTGTCAGCATGAAAGCAGTACAACTGCTCCCCCATCTCCAAGTTTTGGTACTATGAGAAGCCCCATGGACCAGATGACCTGACGTTAAGGACCAGATCTGGCCTGCAAGCTGGGGTTAAGCACCTCTGCCCTAGACCTGAGGAAGGCATTTGCTTAAGTTACAATATTTAATTTCCTTCATAGTTCATGACACCAGAATTTAATATCAGAGATTCAAGTGTCTTTTTAAACAAATTTGATTTTCCTGTTAAGCTTATGGGCACTCACTGCTGAATATGTTGAAAAACAAGTTCTTGAACTTGACTTCTAGATTGCCTATTATCAAATCTCAGTAGGTGCAGCTACACATGCCATTAAAGCGATGTGATAAACTCCAGCACAGTTTGTGCTGGAGTCAGCTGCTCCTGGGTGTAGCATCTGCATGTGTGCCCAGGACTGCAGCACTTCGAGCTGGGGCAAAGCAGCCCCAGGCTGGCAGGGGGTCAGCACTGGGCTCTGGGTGGTGGCATCAGGGGGACTGGCTGGGGCATGAGGGTGCTAAAGTGCAGGCTAGGCAGCAGGCAGCCCCCACACTCATGCCCCAGAGAGCCCCTGTCACTGTCTACACATGTGTTTCAGCGCATATAATACTCTGCTGTAAGATAGTCCCTGACAGTACTATTCTACAGCAAAGTTAATTAATTTACTGTGCCCCAGTACTGGCGCATGTGTAGACAGTGACAATTTACTGAGGAGCTAAATAGTCAACTCGGCAGTAAAGCACATTTTGTAGATGCACCCAGTATCTGCTTTATCTCTTATCTGCAGTAGTTTTACAGCAGAGGGACTTCACTGATGTTAGTGGATAGGCTTTTTATTATACGCTTGTGTAAATGTGGGGTTTACTTGTGGGCTTTAGGGATTGAAAGTCAGTCTTTCTGAAAGGACAAGACATAGTCCCATCTGTTATAAATAGCGCAATATCAGATACTAAAGTAATGATGCTACATTTTAAAGTACAAGGAATGTAGTGTGTTGTGTTTTTATTTAGTAATGGTGAAGTACTGGTAACAGAATGCTCATAATTGTAGTATACTTTACAAACTGTAAAATCCATTGTGCTAGTTTAAAGACTCTGCTCTGGGGTTGTTTGAGGGGTAAGTGGAAATGCCTTAAAATTTGTTTTCAATACACTGTAGCATTTCCTGGCATGTACACATGGATTGGCTGTCTCCAGATAACTGATACAATTAAAAAAAAAAGAAATGTTGGGTCAGTTCCTCCATTGGTATAAATTTACACTGCTCTAGTAAGTTCAGTGTCACTATGCTAGTTTAACAAAGCTGAAGATCTGCTCTGATATTTATTTCCAAAATACATGTATATATGTATAACAATGTGCATGGCATTATCCTCATTTGGCTTATTCTTCTTGACATTTTTTATGTACTTTGGTATGTGTCTTAATTAAGAAAATTAGTTTAGATATTCATTATGAGATTTATCATTCAGTCAGATGATTTTGAATATAATTACTGAGAAAGGAGTGCAAATAGTCTTGGATTCTCCGTGTTTAATTGATATAGAAAGTCATACTGCATTCACAACCAACTGCAGAGCTAATAAGACTCCAAGACTGATTTGTTGCCATGGATTATGTTCAGTTTTACACCTAAAACAGGTCAATGTAAAATAAATAAATAAATAACACGAGTCTATGACAGAATAACTTGCCGTCTTCAGAAGGCCCCATAAAGTACCTACATTTGTTGAAGGACTGACACAGTATTGTGTCACACAAGATATCGATTTAAAAAAAACCCAAACATTTGAATCATGTCAGTCATATTGCAGCTGGGAATGTAAATATCCATAACTTTACATATTGAGACTGCTCTGAAATGTACTGGCAATCTGTTATGTTTTGAGTGATGTCTCAACCTTTTTGCTTGGTTTTTCATGATTTAAAAGAAGCGCTACTCATCTCTGTCATATTCTGTACAGGATAAAAGGCTTTTCACTTTTCTTAGCAAGAATCAGACAGAATGCTGCTGGAACACAGAGAATATGCTGCTGTCTGTTCAAAATACAGCCTAATGAGGCAAACTAAATATAGTGGACAGTAGAGCTCTGGAAAAATGTGCTTTTGATGGATCTGTGGATCAGCTACAGCTTTAACTTCTAACTAGTTTCATTTTTCATCTTTACAATTTCCATTTCCCCTTTTTGTTGATATAAATTACATTTCAATGAATGGACTCTCCTGCATCTGTGACAGTTTTGTGTGCTCTGGTAAGGACACCGTGGATCTGGCTCTTGTCCTAGTCATAATTTTTTCATGTTTTTTCTCTCTCTTAGTCGCGACCTATTCCCTCACACCTCACTTCAGCAGTAGCAGAGAGTATCCTGGCTTCAGCCTGTGAGAGTGAAAGCAGAAATGCTGCAAAAAGGATGCGACTGGATAGACAGCAGGTACGATGTTATTTGGGGGGGTCTACCTCATCCATATCTATAATTAAGTAAAATGAAGATAATTTGCAATTCTTGTTACATGAAGAAATTGTGCATGTCAGATATGTCATGTTAGCCAGAATAATTAAATGTTTATTGATTTTATATTTAAATAAATATGTGCAATATATGAAAATGCCTTATAACATTATATACATATGGGGTTAGCATATCTACTGTACATGTATGGATAATATTGTACATTAGTATGTATTCTATACTCTATGTACAACGTGTGTACCTATATTACCTATAGATACATATGCATGCATGTTAACATGTATAACATGCAGCATAAAGTATATAAAACTTAAAATATAAACTGTATGTATAGATGTACATGTACACACACACATCTTTTTCTGTATATTTGTAAAGATAACAAGTATTCTCATAAACTACGAAATTTGTACAATGTGCTTCAAGTAGAAAGGTTACTGGATTATTTCCCAAACTATAGTGTGCTCTCAGGTTCCTTGTTAATCAGCGTCTTAACATCCATATCAATTATTTTTCCATACATGATTCAGTATCTAGCATACTGCACGCTAAATTAAACTATTGCCTTTTATTTGCTGAAAACTGCATGTTTCCTTTCTTAACTTCTTGAAACAAAAGTGGCAGTCAGTTGTAAGGTTTTGGGTATTTAACTGCTCTAATGACATGTCTGATGAAATTTTCTTGTATACGGTTGTTGGAAAAGATGGACATTTCCCCCTTAGAAACAGCCTGCAGCCTTTTTTGACACGTGTTTCTAGAGCACTGCAGTTTAGAATTATCTTTACAATGCTGTTAGTTGGGACACTGGAAATGGATATCACTGTGTCATTTTTTGATGTATTTTGTCTTTTGTGATACTTTCATTAATGCTATGGAAATGCCTTAAGGTTTACAGATTTTAGTGAAAGTAAAAAGAAAAAAATCGTACTTTAAGTACAGTGTTGGTCTTGCTAAAATTGATTGTGAAGATTTTATGACTTGGCATCAAGTCTGATCATAAAGAGGAATAGGTATCAAATAATTCTCTCCAAAGTGATTCTCTCCAAGGTATGAAATGACAATTGAAATAGCCCTTTAAAGGTTTAGGCAGTAGCAGATCTTGGTGTCATAAAGATATTTGCCAGGTTTAAAAAAATTCTTTCACCTGAAAGTTTTGGTACTGGTTATTGCGGTTTCCTTTTGAATCTAAAATTCATAAATTACAGCACTTGAAGCCCCTAATTAATGATGTAAATGAAAAAGCAGGTAGCCAATGCAATAAGGACTTGTTTGGTTTATGGTATTTTTTTTCCACTCCTATCCATAAGCTTTGTTATTTTGGGTTTTTTTTAAAGCAGGAACTTGCAAAGCAGTTGTACCTACTATGCATACAGCATCATAATTCAGGGCTGCCAAATGTCAGTTCAGTAAAAAATGTTGTTTTATTTGTCCTCCAATTATTTGTGAATCCAGGTCAATTTTGCTGAATAGTTCTTACTGGAAAAAATGCAGCTAGAGTCATAGACTAATAGAAAAATATGGCTGAACGGAACCTCAGGAGGTCTTCTTGTACACCTTGTAACCTAGTCTTAAAATTACATGAGCAACCCTCATCCACAACTGCCAGTCACAGTACCTGAAAACACCCTAACTTACCACAGGTAAAGCAGGGAGGCAAAGGCACTGCAAGGACAGAGAGAAGTTTGTTAAAATACACTCCAATGAAGTGCCATGCCCCCTACTACAGAGGAAGGCAAAAACCCACACAATCCATGGCAGTCTGACTGTGGGGTAAAATTCCTTCCTGATTCTAAATGTGGATCAATCTGACCCTGAGTGGAGGAGCAGGACTCTCTAGAAAATTATCTCTGTTCTTTTCTTTTTTTTTCTTTCTTTTTTTCTTTAATTCCTAGCAGAGGCACAGGCACACCCCAGTCAAAATCCCCAGCCATGGCAACAACAGCAGTGGAAGGAAATAAAGGAAGGAAAATAAAAACCCCTCACACGTGTAGCAAGAGAGGGGATAAAAATCCTTCCCAGCCGCATGTGGCAATCAACAGATCCCAGAAGCGTGGAAAAAAAAGCCAAAAGCCTCCACTCTGCACTGCGGTTTGGATAGCACAAGCACAACTCCATGCATCACAGACCCTAACCTAGGACTTGTGTTTCTGTCATCCTATCCCCTCCATAACCTTGTCCCAGCAATTCAAACTTGTTTCATAATCAAGCCAGTTATAGTTTCCAAAACATCTGTGGAATCCCAACTGTTGCTTCTTACAATCCACTCCAGGAATTGCTACTCCTAATCGTCACTGAACAATGCTTATCTAACTTGTTCTTGAAAACCTCCAGTGAAGGAGACCCCACAACTTCCCTAAGCAGTTTATTCCACTGCATCAGTGTTCTAACAGTGAGGACTTTTTCTCCTGTTATGCTGTCTAAAACTATTTTACTGCAATTTCAAGTCATTGCTGCACATCCTAGTATCAGCAGTGAAGGAAGAAAAGGTGTTCTTGCTGTTCTTTGTGGCAGCCCACTAAATATCTGCTATCTCTTAATCACTTTGTGCAAGCTGAACATGCTTAGTTTAAGATTCACTAGCCTGATGAAGAGAAAATTACTCTCTGAGCCTGTGGGTAGGACACTCACTTGACAGGAGAGACACCTTGGTTCCAGGCTCTGCACCAATTATTGTTTAAACATTTATACAAAGTACAACAGCATGAAGAAGTGAAATTGGGAGCACCCAATTTCACAGTATATCAGGGTGCTTTCCTGGTGATGTGGGCACTGTCCTAGAAGGTGGCTGACATATTCAAATCCATATAGGCAGAGGAGGTAACTAAGCCTGGGGCTGTACACATGCTCAGAAAATCTTGGAGAATTCCTGGTAGAAATACTTATGTGGAGATACTTGTACAGACATTCAAATTATAAGCCCCTGAAGAGCAAAGAGCTTTCAATGCTAACGCTGTAGAGCCAGGAAGGTTCTGTGCACACATTTCAGCATACTGTGCGAGCTCTGTCAATCTCCCTGTAGACAGATGGCAGCAGTTCATAGGAAAGTCCTGATTGGCTGACCCAGATTGCTGCATGTGGCCTGGGTCTCCTACAGTCTAGTTGAAAGATATTGGATAAAATGGTCATGTCATCATCACTACCTCCTTCAGTTTTTGCATCTAGCCTTTAAGCTCATTTGCTGTCCTGCAACTGCCCCAAAATGAAACATCTTATTCTGTATAAAATTTAATTAATTTTGTTTTTAATTTGGTGGGGAAAAAAACCAAAAATGTAAATTGGGTTTGTATAGAATTAAGTTCTATTTTTCAGTTTAGCAACTAGCCCTAGTCATAACTGCAGTATTCCATTCTAAATGTCTACCACTTATTCTTGATTTATTTGCCCACGTACACTAGCAGGGCCTTAGGCAGAACTCCCAGCAGTAGAACTTAGTAGGTAGATGAGGTTGTGGTAGTGACATAATTATGTTATCAATTATCCCAGGGAGACCTTCAGAGGCAAACATAGAGTAGCACAGAAATCAGGTAGTCATATCTGAAAGGAAGATTGCTGAGAGTAGCTGGTGAGAGCATTCATCTAGCAGTTTCCCTCGGTCTCAAACTTAAGGACCCTTGGATTATTACTGTCTACTCTCATGCAAACCCATTGTGGGATTCTACCATTTCTTTTCCAGAGGAATCAGTTTGCCCTGGGATACAAAGTGAAATTTGCATTCTTAACAACAGTTGCTCAGAGTATGGTCTATTAAGTATTTGTGTGTAGTTGTATCTATCATAGATAGATTGTGTGTGTGTATTAAACACACACATGGGATTTTCAAAGGACCCTTAGGGGGTTAGTCAACCAGATCTCATTGAAATCTGATAGGAGTTGAGTACTTAACTCCTTTAGGCTCTATAGATAATCCTGGCAATGGTTGCTATATATATATCCAGCTATGCAGAAAATGTATATGCATCTATGCTGAAAACTGCCCAAGGCAAGTCTATGAGAGTTATAAGGGTTGTGGAGTTGACAGTGTGCATTTTGAAAAGATAGGATGTTCCCATTGCTTGGGGCCACATCTGCTTGGAATATGGAAGGGACTTAGGCCTCTTGCCAAACACTTTAGGAAGTCTAATAAAATCAGACTTGGTGGTAAAATCAGCCTGCGGTTGTGCCTGACCCCATACCCTGGGCCATAAATGAGGATGGGTTCTTGAAATTAATTTCTTTGCTCTAATAGGCTGTTCTGGGTGCATTATGTATGGATCTCAGATAGGAGTCTGAAATCTTAAAATATTTTACTTTTCGAAATAATTCATTTTAAAATGACTTAAAGAGTGTTAATTTTAGTAATGACTCTGATGAGCAATCAGCTCAAGAACTATTTAGCAGAAAGAGCTAATGCACAAGTCAAATTAAAGAAAATCTCCAATTGTATTACTCAATTTTTCTTAAAGCCTTACAGAATCATTGACAACCTTAATGTATTTTGGTCAAATGTATTACTATAGAAGACAAATAATATAAAAGTATTTGAGGTTTTTATTCATATACTATGCATATGTGACTTCTTATCCACTGAGGAAAGAAAAATGCTTCAGTAGTATATAAACAGCTCTATAAAGATTCAGACTCAGTCTGTGCACTTCTTTGATGTGACAATGACAAATATTATATTTTATAAGCAACTACCTTGTTGTATTCTTGATAAAGGATGAAAGTTTCCCTGATGCGGCAAAGCACTTACATGTTGTTTTGTTTTTTTTACCTGAAGGAGGGAGAAATCATTAAGGTCTTCCTTTGTTTAAAACTCAGCAGGCACGTTCTTGCATTTTGCTAAATCAGGGCTTAAATGCTTTCCCTACAAACTAATATTGCAAATTAAGACGAGGAAAACTGATCTGCGGGAAGTAGCTACCTGTTTAAAAAATTGGTGATTTATTAAAATCAGGGTCATAATGGGAAACTAGTTTTAGCTTTTACTAAGGACATTTCCATAGTACCCAGCATCTTTCCATAATGCTTGAATGTGTGATAATAAAGCATTGTCAGTTGCAGAGATTTTTGTTCCTGTTAGTATAAATGTTAGGTTATTGTAGTTGTATGTAGTTGTATGTATGTAATGTTAGGTTATTGTAGTTGAAGCCAAAATGCTTTAGGTGTCTAATTGTGTTAAATGTTGTACTGTTCTTTTTAACTTGAATACTTCTAGGTTATTTTGAGGTACAGTTAACATGGTTGGCCTGGTATGTGAATAAATGTAGAACAGCTACATTTAAAGGTTGGATATGCATCTAGCTGGGGTCATCTAGACCCAGCACTCTTTCCTGCCTATTCAGGGGGTCGGACTCGATGATCTATTGAGGTCCCTTCTGACCCTAACATCTATGAATCTATGAAAGCACATATTACCTAACTTCAGAGTATTATAGTTTACATTTATTTTAATCTTTCAGCTATTAAAGTGTGCAACATGCAAAATTCCACTATGTTGTTAGGTTTATATGTTCTAACTGCATATATTTATTCTTTACTGCCCCTGCACTAGTAACTGTCAACAGAAGAAAAAGCTTATGGACAAGATATGGAGGTATGTCCAATTGGCCCAGAACTCAGGTCAGGAAGTGGTGTACAAAGGTAATAGAGAGCTGGCTTTCTATTATCATGGTCCTGCCTCAGAACAGTTCAAGATCAGTTCCCTGGCCTGGGATTTTAGCCAGAATGGACCAACTGTGTACTGTATTTTGAGGGCTCCTCTAGCTTATGCTGACGACAAATGGCCACCAGGAGCTCAGACTATAGCAAAGAATTTCATGGTTCTTTTTATCTTCTTCTGTAGAAGCAGTCAGACATCCTTGCTGCTGCTACATTAGTGTCCTCTGTCAGCTCTGCACTAAGGAAGGATAATGCTAATGCTAGGACAACCTTTCCAGAGCCACTATCAAGCTGGATCAGGAGCCGTATTCCAATGGTGGAATATGGTGCATAACAGTTACATTGTACGAGAAGGTCCTGGATTGCTGTGAGCTAGACAGTGTTGAATGAAACTTAGGACAGAAATACTTTTGCATATATGTCTTGCATATTGTAAATAGGATGTTGTGGTGACAATATTCAACACTTGATAAAACCTGCCAGCACTGCCTTTGGCATCTCTGAAATCATGTCTTCAATTATCAAGACAGCAGGAACCAAACCAAACTTCTTGTCTACCAACCTGTTGTCATCCCTACCCTATTATATGCATGTGAAATTTGGGTAACATATCAAAAACACCTGAAAGCTTTGGAACATTATCATCAGTGAAATCTTTGGAAAATCTTCCATATCAGTTGAAAGCACAGAAGAACAAACCACCAGTGTTCTGGCTCAAGAAAGCGCCACCAGCATTGAAGTCATGTTTATATGGCACCAGCTCCATAGAACAGGATGCGTCATAAAGATGCTGACAGCTGGTTCCCAAAACAGGTCCTATACTCCCCACTCACCTATGGTCACTGCTGTAGAGATGGGCAAAAGAAGAGATTCGGGGACACCGTGAAAACCAATCTGAAGAAATGCAATATTAACACCAATACCTGGGAGTCCCAAACACTGAATCATCCCCAGTGGTGCTGTGATATACTACAAGACATTGATCATTTGAAACAAACTCACCTCACTGTGGAAGCAGATAGATGAACGAGGCAAAAAGGAAAAATACAATATCACTAGGATCTACTCCTTCCTCCTGAAATACTTGCCACCTCTGCAGTCAAACGTGTAGATCTTGGACAGCCTCCTCAGTCATCTGTGGACTCACTGATGACTTCTCTATTTTCTGGCTGACTGTAATCCTTTTATCTAGGGACTGCTGACAACAGCAATTCTTTGTGTTAGGCACTAAATTATGTCTAGGTTGACTGGACTGATAGAGAACGGTTGTGTGTAGCAAACTATGAAATAGACTGTTACTTCACTAACCCCACAGGGCAGGCAATCTGTATTGAAGTTAAGGTGACTGTGGCAGCATCAAATTTTGTGTGCAACTCCCCCAAAAGGGTTGCCTGCTGTTCCATCTTTGCTCATTTAGGTGCTTTGGATTTCAAATCTCAGCTATGGTAGCATTGCTTTGAGATCTCAACTTTTAGCCATTTCTGACTTTCTATTATTTTAGTGATTTAAGGGGAGTATATATTAAAGAAGCATGAGCTGATTTTATAAAACTATGCCAGGAACTCCATAAGAACAGCTTAGACCACTTCGGGGATCTGATTCTCAATGAGAAAAGTGTGCTGAAGGTTAGTTTCAGGATCCTGTCGAACAAAAAGCAGAGACTGTGGCCTCTGGGGAGTCTCCCAAAACCTGTGAATGCTCTAGGCCTTTGGGAGAAGGTAGAAACGTTGCCCTTCCCTCATCCTTCTCTCCTAATGGAAGAAGAAACGCTGATTTGTTTTCTTTGCTTCTGTATGTCACTGACATGCCTATGGGAGTTCCTGCCCCCTCCCTCTTATAAAAGTGAAAAGAACTCATTCCGAAAATGGGAAAATAAAGAAATCAAAACATTTATGGGGAAAAACAATAGTGGATCCAAGAATGGGGCAAATGGAATGCAGTCCCCCACTTTGATCTTATCATGTAGGCATGGTGAGCTCTGAGCTTACAGCCTGGACAATGTAGGCTCTGGGCAACTGGGTAGGGTCTGGCTTGAGTCCCTGCTTTTGCATGGCTCCAGATGCCAGGAGATAAATGCTGTTGCAGTTTGCCCTTCCCTTCCCTCCTCCTTCCACTGAATTGAGCAGCAGGGGAAAAGAAAGGATGAACAGTGTCAGCAGCACTTACCCACTGGGCTCTAGACCCACAGGAAAGCAGGGGCTTTTGCAGCACATCCAAAGGGGGAATGCAGCTGCACCATTGCACTGCCTCTGGATCTACCCCTGGGTTAAATATAATGTCTTGTTGTTTATACATACACGTTGTATACAACTTTCTGCATTTTTTCCTGGTACGTTTACAATGACTTCTTGTTGCTTTCCCCATTTGCTTGCATGGTAGACTTTACAAATGACCAAAAAAAAAGAACAAAAGAAAAAAAAAAGAAAGGTGAAATGAAAGGACACTTGCCAGCAAAAGAACTCCTGGGCTCATGAGATGCTTAGGGTGGAAAGAGGAAGGTAGCAGATTAAAATAGACCAATCAGTGTCTGATTTACATCAAGCCACATCTATAGGAGTTATCTATAAGAGCATCTGTGCATGTATATATAAATATATACATATGTGGCCAGTTCCTCATCTGGTATAAATTGGCATAGCTCTGCAAATGTCAATGGAGCCACTGATTCATGCTAGGAAAACGATACATCATGAATTTATTAGTATATATGTGTATGTATGAATAATAATCAGATATATGTTTGAAGACAGTGAGCCAGATTCTATTCTGAGGTCATGATGGCTCTTTATGCTTTTACTGCTCATACAAAGTGATCCTCAAATTAATATATATTCTGCCATAGAAGGATCACTTTAGGGCATAGAAATCCTCCTGTGGTGTACAAGGCAATGCCTTGTACTCTCTTTCCTGCTCTGTGCTCAAACTAAGGTTATGTGGCCAAGAGAAGATGTCTAGCCAGAATTTTTCTCATTATAGCAAAAAATGGGTCACACAGATAGTCAACTCAAGATTAGAAAAACATTACAATTTTGTAAAAACCATATTTGCACCCAATTTATTTGCACACTTTGGGCACGTCTACACATTCATTAATGCTTTGTAATTACGGCGCATTAAGTTTAGCATTACAGGTACTAAACTTAATGCACCATAGTCGGCACTGCTGCGCTTTAGCTCAGATGAGCCTATTTTAGTGACGTTAATGTGCATTAGACTATATCTGCACATTAACTCAGTAACACGGGCTTTGCCCACCACTCTAATGCACAATAGAATTAGTCTTCTGTGCATTAAGCATCTCATGTAGACGCACCCTATACTATGTATTCCTTGACCACAATTGAGAGTTCAGCCTGCTATATACTCACTACTTTTAATTTTCAAACCAAAAATAAAACAGCAAGCATTTGTTATTTCAGAAGATATCATTTTCATGTGGCTTCATTATAACAAAATAAGGAGATTTCAGATCTTTAAATTAGTAAAGCCCTTCAACATTGCCAAGCTGTCAGTATTTTACAGAATATACAAGTTAAGAGCCAGGCTTCTGTATTTTCCTGTTTTATATTTTTTCCCCTTTGATTCCAAAGACCAGTTCTGAGTAATGAAAATCTGACTGCTTCATAGCTAACCAAAGCTGGTGTCCTCATACATTCCTTGCATAAAAATATCAGAATAATATGTCTCATGCAAAATGAACAAGTCCAAATTAGTTTAGTTTGATTGAATTCAGCTATTATTTAGTATTGCCTATAAGGCAAATGTGAGGTAGTACGATGAAGCTGTCAGGATATGTGTATGTCTCCATATGTGCACAGGGGAGAATTTTTGAACAAACCAGCAATATACAGATTTTCTTTCTTTTTATTATGGGATCACACGCTTGTGATGGCTTCAAGACAATTCTACTTCCTATCTATCTCCAGATTTATTATTTTTCAACTATAGTGTGTCTAGAGAAGGTTCTCTTCATGTAGGTGTTAAATCACTTATTCTGAGTGAATCACAACATAAGAATTAGTATGCATATTATATTGTTAAACTCCAGGAGAACAATCACTTTCTTTAAAAATAAAGAGAAAACTTTTTAAATTAGTCAATCTGTTCACTACCTTTTGAGCCTGGTAAATTACAGCAATGATGGTGCATTCTTTGTAATTATTTAACAGTCTTTTAATTTCATTTAAATTAATTTAGTTGTATTTTATTTATTTCTTGAAGCAACCTTTCCTTCTTAAAGAAACCTCTGTCTTTCCACACTATGATTTGAGGCCCGGCAGATAACTTATCAGTATTGACCTGGTGTAGTCGGAGGAAGTATCTAGCTCCCAGAGGCAGTAAATGTTTGAGAATCCTAGGTCTACTCTATACAGAGCAGCATCCTGGAAAGGTAAATTGGCAGATAGGTGGATAGTTTAAACAAGATACGCCTCTCCTCCACCATTCTTATTTCTGGCAAAATAGAAGCAATGCTCTATGAATACTCTAGGAAAGGTTGGGTTGGGGGGGAGGTTTACAAGATTTTGCCTTGTTTAGTAATTTTAACAATATTGCTTTTAGTTGTTGGAGGAGTAGGAGTAGGTGGCTATTAGGTTTCTGACAAAGCAATTATGGCCTAGACACATATGCTGGGAGATGACCTGACATTTGCCTCTGGATAGTTGTCATAGCAGCAGCCTGAATAGAGCAGCTGGAGACAAGTGCAGACTGGATAAAAGTTCTGCACTAATGCAGTACACTTGAATGTTAATAAAAGTGCACACACATTGCCACTTAGTTGAAGTTACCAGTCCAGTGTTTCCTTTCATTCCTAAATGTTCAATTTTAAAGAAAGCTGGGTTTACAAGGTTATGTTAATCTCTATTTCCAGACAATTTATGGTGCCATTCTCTGTAGGTAGCTCAGCAGTTCCAAGGGGGGAGCTGGGGAGGTGATCCTAGGGGGAAGACTCTTTGCACAAATTTATTAACAAAAGAGATGTCCAGCTGCTGTAAACTACGAGCAGCCTGTATCACCATTAAGAAAGGAATTATCTGTGGACAAATTATAGATAATTGTGAAGCTGCTTTGGAAGAAACTAATTTATATCTCAATGGCAATGAGGGCATGGGGCATTCCAGGATCACTGTATCTCATCTTCTGCACCAAGGAAAAAAAAGGCCTCTGATCCTTTGTGTTTTCGAGCTGGGCGTCTGACTCTTAATGCTGCCACTAAAGCATAGGTTCTAAATCTTGACACTGAACAGCTATTTCCTGTATTACAGTACAGACAGCAGGAAAGGAGGAAGTGGGGGTGGGGGGGCAATATACATTTGTGTCACTGTGCGTGTGTTGTTCTCCTTCCTGATCAATGGGCACTGGAGCTCATGGGAGGAAGGAAGAAACAAATTGCTGGGTACTTAAAATGCCTCTTTTTATTGAGTTATTTATATTCTTTATTTTTATATCAAGTGCAGATGTGGCCAATGGTACTTTGCAGAAAAAGAAAGCACAAAAATGCTCCCAGGAAAAGGTTTCATTTCATTTTTAAAGGGATGGTTGCAGTAAAGAGCTATATGAAGCTAAACTGCCCCAAAGAGAACATGAGGAGGTGTTTTGCCTCAACAAGGCAGAATGATTCCCAGAACTCTTTAGTATAAAAGGACAGTATGTATGCATGCCATCGTACCCCTCTAAAAGGACAGCTTATTTTCCCTCCTGCTTTACACACTGATCCACATCAAGTGCTATGCTGAAGGTGGTGGAAGCATTGCCAGCCACCAGCTATGTTGGTGGTTATTTATGTACCCCACCTCCAAAGGCAGTGCTCAGGGCTGCTACCCTGGTTATTATCTCCCTCCCCCTCTCAGTTGTGCTTGCTGTTGATTGGTCTTATCCTGATGCCAGTGCAAAGGGTTGTAGAAGCAGAGCTCATGTGCTATCTCTCATCACTGTTTATCTGTATAAGGAACCACCAGAATCGGGGTGAAGTGACTGACCTTTGATAAGGCTTGCTCATTGAAGTTTGGGTATAAAATAGCAATTAGAAAATTCTGGTCTAGGAAATCAAAGGCAGCCTGGTAAAAACTGGCATCCTAACAAACACATTAGGCCAACAGGGAGCTGCAGAAGTATCAACACCTCTGGAAAATCCACCCCCTGGAATAAATTCAAATATGCATTTTGTCCTCTGGATAGGGTTTCAGGTACTTTATCTCATCTATCCAAGTCAGGCAGTTTTGGTCATTGCTCTAAAAAATAACATAGTGTCCTCAGTTTCACGGACACTAGCTGTCGATTTAGGTTTTATTCCTTTCCATCGCTTCCCACCTAATGGTTGTTTCACTTATAATTTGGTTTACAGTTTCCTTTGATAGAGCCAAATGATATGTTTGAACAGGAAAGGCACAAAATGTTATGCAGGCACAGTTTAGGTAGACATGGATTATCCTTAAGAGATCCAATTACGTATAATCATTGAGAAATTTAGCATTTTACCCACAAAGTAACAGCCATATTGTCAGGAGGAGGGATATAATCAGTATGCATTGTATGTTTAAATCCTTTAAAGTTGATGGCAAAGCTTTGAGTCATTGCAATGGTACACGGTAAGTTTCAGTTGTTAACACATACAGTTGGAATGAACTATTCAGCAATACAGACAAAAATATTCCCCAGTCCAAAGTATATTAAATTTGATAGGTATATTTGAAAAGAATTATTCTCACCGCATGCATTTACATGGCCTGGACACATAGTGAGGCTTAAGTGTGAACACATAATTTTTTTGCTTAAACAAAGATATTGGATTAGAAAGGGTATGGGTTTATTTTTTTGAATATTGTCGTCTTCTCTTTAACATTTTCTAGAGGAACTGTCACATAGCAGAAGCTAAGCACATACATTTGAAATCCAAGCTGATTGTTTCAGACAAGACTTTAAGGATCCAGAGCTGTAACAAGATAAAGTTTGAAGAGGTTTAAAAGTAATACATTTTTTTTCTTTTTGAGATGGAGAGAGCTGAAGGATCAGGGCTGAACTCAAGTAGCCTACATGGTATCTTTACAGCTCCTGCAAAACTTGTTTTTTTTCCCTTTTTTGTTTCAGGTCAGAGGAAACTGAACATGAATCATTTTCTCCCTAGTGTCTGGGGGTATGAATCTTGGGTTCTCTTTTCCCTTCCCACAAACTGGGTAGGAAGAAAGGCAGACCTCTCTTCCTCAGCCCCAAAGATGGAGCTAACAGAAATGTACTCTTGAGAAAGAAAGTTATGTTTTTGAGAGTGCAGCCTTATCTTCACACAAACTTACACTGGTTTAGTTAAACCAATACAAATCTGTGCATAATAATGTCTTGATATGAGTGGCTTCTTTTGATTTAGTTTAAACCTATTTCTAAATGGGTTAAGAGAAACCAAAAAGTGGGATATCCTCACAGAATTCAAGTACATTGCCTTAAATCCTCACCTTCAGTTAGGCCAGTCATGTAACTGAGGCAGGGACAACCAAGGCAGCAGTCTCCAGTGCTGCTATTAGAAGGGGAGGGAGACACAAAAATTGCCACCACTGCAGTGTGGCTGACCACGCTGCCACCATCAGCAAGGAGGCAGTTGACACTTTCCCATGTGTTATATCTGCCCTGGGCCTGGAGCTGCCCTGTTACATCTTTGAGTTAGGCCACTACAACTCTACATAGACAAACTCCATTTGGCCAGACTGCTGATGCAGTAGTGGGAGGGTTAATTTCATCCAAAAATTACTCTGTTGCCTCAAAAATAACTTAGAACTAATTTAGAACTAACCTTTAGGGCAGTGCACAAATGTAGTACTTGTTACTTATTGGTGTTTATTAATAGCTGCAGACCTAACAATGCCATTTGTGAACTATCTTCCTAAGGCCAGAAAAAGTTTGTATTTTTTTGCCTTTCCCATAGTTTATTTATTCTATTATGAGGTTTTATTGGCACTCTCTTAAGAAAAGGAGAGGGTCATTCCCCAAGTTGCTGTCTATTCATCTGCTGAATCTTACTTATAATGTAGAGAGCAAATCTTATCAAAAAACATGGAAGTGAATTAAGCCCCCAAACTCCTCGATTAACACATGGAAGTGAATTAAGCCCCCAAACTCCTCGATTATCAGGGTAAAGCAAAATCTGTACTAAGAGAGTTTTCTTCCATTCAGCTTTGTTTTCTTCTTTCAGTAGCCAAATATCTCCTTTCCATTAAATACATAAACAAACTAACAGTTAATTTGTAAGGATTTTTTTTACTTCATAATGTAGAAGGCAGGTAATACCTCTGTTTGAAAGAAGACAGCACACATGAAATGCCAGGAAAAAAAATTAGTTTTCACAGATTTATATTTCAAATTTTAAAAGGCAGACTTGAAATAGAGTAGCTACACATCAAACAGCTGTTATGAAATACAAGGCAAACCACTGTAGTGTGTATAATTCAGTATGTTCATTTTATACATTAGCTATTCAAAGCTCCCCAATTGTTTTCTTACTCTGCAGTGAATTTTACAAACTGGAACCAGGCTGTAAGCATTAAGTAGGATTTAATTCTGTTTAACTTTAGAACAGAATAATTCCAAGCTGCTAAAAGCAAACAGAATAAGCTTGAGAGGCACAGTCCAAATAGCAGAGATCCCTTTAAATATCCTTTTTCTTTAATCTTGCAAATTTATAAATCTAAATGATAAATAGCTATGCCCATGTTTCAAAATAAGTAGTAGGTATCAAATGCATGCAGGAAGGTGTTCACTCACTTCTTATTTTCTTTAGGAGAGGAAAAGCAACTTTGTTAGAGAGTTATCAATCACATAGTACAAGAATTCACCCATCAGGGACACAGTTTACATAAATTTTGCAATACCAAAAATCCTATTTTTCTTCTAAAAATGTAACTATTAACACACATATATTTTTATTTAGTTCAAACCAATAAAGTTAATAAAGTTCATGCAGCATCACCCTTAGAGTATCCATGTCAAGCCTGTCATCTTCTCTTTCTTAACAAAGAAGAATTTAATTCAGAATCAGATCTAAACAATCTAATCTGCATATTCCAACATATGTAACATGAATACTCGAAAGAATATCTAGCTAGAAGAAAATCTCAGGCATGATAAAAGAGAAAAAAGCTCCAGCCAATGTGGCAGATAACTCTGTCCCCCAATTTTTTAGCGCAGACCTTTTTAACAGTTATTTCTCCACACCCCCAAAGCTGCTTGCTATTAATAAAATGGGCTGTTGGTAATTAGAACTGTATTGGTTGCAATGCTCCTGCAGAAGAGATCGGAGTATGATGACCATACAGAATTGCAGTAATACATGCTGCAAAACTGTTGCAAGCATTGCTCCCCCCCAAAAAACAATTTCTAAATATTTAAAAATTCTTTTTTTTTTAGTACTGTCGTACTCCCATTGACCACAATGGAGTTATCCAGAGCTGCTCTACAGCAGCTGAAACCAAGCCTCACATATTAATTGCAAAATATGCATATGTCAAGTTAAAAAAAAAAAAGTTTGTCAACTTAACTAGTATTGCTAGGATAAAATATGTTCATTTTAATCAGGCAATCTAAATATTTCAAAATAATCTTCAGATTTATATATGCCATGTTCAAAAATGAATCACAGCAGAGGAAAGCTTGTACTGAATGAGAACAATAAACAAGGGGTGAGGAATTCTTCCTGCTTTGCATCCTTACAGTTCAGCAGGAAATACTACGTTGTTGTCATCATGCATCAGTATCAGTAGTAAATTGATTCATCCAACACCATTTCCTGAAGGCGAAACTGTTCAAGGGATGGGAAAAGATGACATTGTTTCAGTGGCTTTATTTTGCTTTCTGTTCTGAAGAAAGGTCAGATATTCAGACTCATCCATTTGTACTGCCCATACATTAGAAAGTAGGAAAACTGATCAGCCTCTGTCCTCTGCACACTCTTGTCCATTGCATAGGATATTGGCTTTCAAAGGTTTCTAGACCCTAAGAATGTTTCCTGAGCAGAAATCTATATGCCTTCCCTGTTAAATCTTTGTCTTGCATTTATGTATGCTTTCATATTTTCAGTTAAATTAATTCTACTAGGAGCTGTCCTGGAAACTAGACGCCTTTATTTAGTGATTCAGCTTTAATGACAGCATAGCCATTATGTTACAACCACATAGAGCTGGCCTGGTGTTTTATAAGCTAGCTGGTTCCATATTTCCTTACTCAGATGCTACTGGAGATGCTTTGCTGTATAGAGGTGGCACAAATTAGTATTTTACATCTCTTCTAATCACTGTTTTCTGGCAGGCTTAAGGAATAAGTGCTGTGAGTCTCTTGTGGCTTTATTTACATATTAAACACCCTACAGCACACACAGATCTCAGCCATGTCTGGGGTTACAGTCTCCCTTTGTCACAATAAAAAATTCCCAAAGCAATTGGATGAGGCTACTAGTCTCTACTCAAGACTAATATAACAGAGCCTGCAGAACTAAGTGGGAAATTTTGCAGTACGCTTGGCTCCATTATACCTTTTCTAAGCAAATGTGAATGCTGAATTCTACCATCAAATTTAAATGTAAATTATTTTTGTTTTGTGAGAAAATCAAACTAACTAATCAGTTTTCTAGACTTCAGCTAAGGAAGGGCAAATTTTCTTAGATACTGTACTGATAAAGAAGAAGGATTTTTCATTTGAAAAGGTGTGGAGGTCATACTCTTTAAAATAAGCAAGCTTCTCCTCTTGTAACCTACTCCCACAGCTGTCCAAGTTACAGAAGTATCTCATTCAGGTTTTCATAACTGACCACCTACACTGACCTGAAAGTTTTTCTGAAACTGAAAGGTCAGAAAAAGGATATTTTGGTCATCATTTATTACAGTTGATAATGAACTGGCTAAAATATACATTGATGTAAATGATCCTAAAGCACTTCACCACCACTTGCTGCTTTCACCATTTTGGATTGACTTTGAGTGATCCTTCTGGGAAAAAAAAAGATTTTAGAAAGATGAGAGACTGCAGTGACAAAGAAAGGCAAGATGCCAGTGACAAAAGAACAAGACTGAAATAGTGTAACGTAGAAATGCTAACATTTTTATTTAAGGTTAACTCATCAATTTTGGTCTGGAAATCAGATGTCATTCTCAGAAATGCAGAAGATTGAGGTCCACTTTCCATTCTCCTATACAGTGGTACATTTTTATTTTGATATTTTTGCAGATCAATCCCATGCTTTCAGTTCCTGACAAACAGTAGCCCTGTATGTTGCAAGTGACTGTTGACAATGGCGATGTTGACAGTTCATTTTAGTCTTTATTGTCTGAATGTGAAAGGAATTTGCTGCCTTTCTAACCTGAAATTGTAGTGCAATATATTCTTTTTCTTGTTCTATAAGCTGTAAAGGGTCTTTATGCAAAATATTTACTATGTTTTTCCCTTAAAAATCCAAGGAGTTGCAGAGAAGAACCAAAGGTAAATATCTGGGCTCCAGATTAAATACTGTAGTCCAGAGTATTTGCATGGTAGCTGTATTTCTTTTTACAATGTTATGGCTATACCAGAAAAGTTTAAGCTATGGCTGAAATGCTGCCCTTCTTTGCAAGCTGAAAAGGTTCAGTTTGTGGGTAGAAAAGACCTGAAATTTTGGATTTGGAGGTCTGCAAAATGGGGCTGTAAATCTCATGAGAACAGGCCCTAACCAGATCTCTATTAGTGTCTATTTCTCTTTAGGCAAGACATACCACAACGACAACACTTAATGTCCATACAGAACTATGTAGAAGTGAGGAAAATAATAGGAATGAAGTTATCAAAGTTTTTTTTTTTAAACTACAATGTTTGGTTGAACTTTTGATGGACAGTGCAAGTTGAGTTCAATGTTCTGTTTGAAGCATCTGTATCTTTAAATCAACCTTTGGGGATAAAAGAACATTGAAGTCCTTCTCGTGGCTCATGTTAAGAATTAGTTCTCAATCCTAGCAACTTGCGTTCTCACGGAGACTATGAACACAGCCTTAAAGGGAAGGAGTCTTTGCATCTTTCAATAATAGCTCATTTACCAGACCTATCAAAAGACTGGTACATAGTTTATGAGGCTTTAGAGGAGTGATACATTTAAAGGATTATTATGACCTAGCCCAAGATATGGCAAACCTTTTGGCATTTCAGTCTTCCTTGAAATATTATTGGAGAATGAGGACTTTCCATCTAATAAAATACATTTTTAATAACTATTTATTAAATAAGACTATGAAGAAAGATTATGTTGATTCATTTTCTAGGTAGAAGTTATGCAGAAGTATTTGCAACCCAAAGTAAATGATCTTAGCCAAAAGGCTGAGATGTGAAACATTAACCAGATGTATTGAAAGGAAATGTTAAGTCTCTTTCTAGAGACATGAAATCAGTATTCAGTACAGAGGTAGACTGATACTTCTGAACATGCAATAATCTGTGCACTGTGGGACAGGACCTCACCTGGTGTAGGTGGGAATACGTCTGCCAAAAACAATGGAGCTATCTATGGTAGTATTGGAGCAATGTAGCTGTAATGGTCTGGGAATTATGCAAGAGGCAAGAATTTGGGGGGGTGATGTCTTTTATTGGACCAACTGCATGATTGGATTAAAGTTAGAAAAGCTTTCAAATGGAACTGTGCTGATCTACATCAGGTGAGCATTTGGACCACTCCCTTTTAACTTTTTCTCCTTTTTAAAGGAATATCATAGAATTATAGAAGATTAGCATTGGAAGGGACTTCAGGAACTCATCTAGTCCAACCCCTTGCTCAGAGCAGATTAAGTCCCAACTAGTTCATCCCAGCCAAAGCTTTATCTAGCCAGATCTTAAAAACTGCCAAGGATGGAGATTGCATCACCTCTGTGGGTTACCTGTTGCAGTGTTTTACTACCCTCCTAGTGAGAAAATGCTTCCTAATATCTATCCTAAATTTCCCTTGCTGTAACTTGAGACTGTTGCTCCTTGTTCTGTCATCTGCCACCACTGAGAACAGTATAGCTCCATCCTCTTTCGAACCTCCCTTCAGGTAGGTGAAGCCTGCTATTAAATCCCCTCTCAGTCTTCTCTTCTTCAAACTAAATAAGCCCAGTTCTCTTAGTCTCTCCTTTCAAGCCATCTGCCCCAGCACCCTCCACCATTTTTGTTACCTTCCACTGGACTCTCTCCAATTTGTCCTCATCCTTTCTGTAGTGCGGGGCCCAAAATTGAACACAGTACTCCAGATGTGGCCTCACCAGTGCTGAATAGAGGGGAATTAATCACTTCCCTTGACCTGCTGGCAACATACCTGACAATGCAGCTCAGTATGCCATTAGCTTTCTTTGAAACAAGGGCACTGGTGTATGGGATTGTTCTGTCCTAGGTGTAGGACTTTGCACTTGTCCTTGTTGAACCTCATGAGATTTCTTTTTGCCCAATCCTCCAATTTGTTTAGGTCACTCTGAAGCCTAGCTCTGTCCTCCAGCATATTTACTACTCTCCCCAGCTTGGTGTCATGTGCATACTTCCTGAGGGTGCACTCCATGCCATCTTCCAAGTTGTTGATGAAGACATTGAACAAAACCAGCCCCAGGACCAACCATTGGGGCACTCCACTTGATACTGGCAGCCAACTAGACATTGAGCCATTGATTACTACTCCCTGAGCCCAATGCTCCAGCCAGTTTCCTATCCATCTTACAGTCCATTCATCCAGCCTGTACTTCCTTAGCTTGCCTGAGAGAATGCTGTAGGAGACCGTATCAAAAGCCTTGCTAAAATCAAGGTGCACCACATCCACTGGTCTCTCCACATCCACAGAGCCAGTCATCTCATCATAGAGGGCAGTCAGGTTGGTCAGGCATGATTTGCCCTTGGTAAATCCATAATGACTGTTCCTAATCACCTTCTCTTCAAAGTGCTTAGAAATGGATCCCTTGAGGATCTGCTTCATGATTTTTCCAGGGCCTGAGGTGAGGCTGACTGGTCTGTAGTTCCCTGGATCCTCCTTTTTCCATTTCTTAAATGTGAACACTATGTTTGCCCTTTTCCAATCATCCAGGATCTCTCCTGATCGCCACGAGTTTTCAAAGAGGATGCCCAGTGGCTCTGCTATCTCATCAGCGCTCATCCCATCCAGCCCCATGGATTTGTATACATCCAGGTTTTCTAAATAGTGCCTAACTTGTTCTTTTGCCACTGTTAGCTACTCACCTTAGCTACTCCTGTGTTAGCTTCCCCAAACTGTGCTGCCTGGTGCAGTAGTCTGGGAGCTGACCTTGCCTATGAAGACTGAGGTGAAAAAGGCATTGAGCACTTCAGCCTTTTTTGCCGCCTCTGTCACTAAGTTGCCTCCCCCATTAAGTAAGGGACCCACACTTTCCCTGATCCTCCTCTTGCTACTGACATACTTGTAGAAACCCTTCTTGTTACCCTTCACATCCCTTACTAGCTGCAACTCCAACTGTGCTTTGCCCTTCCTGACTTCATCCCTGCATGCCTGAGCAGTGCTCTTATACTCCTCCCTAGTTATTTGTCCAAGTTTACACTTTTTATAAGCTTCCTTTTTGTGATTTAGTTTACTGAAGAGTTCCCTGCTAAGCCAAGCTGGTCTTCTGCCATACTTGCTAGTGTTCCTGTGCATTGGGATGGTTTGTTCCTGCACTCTCAATAAAGCTTCCTCCAAGTACAGCCAGTTCTCCTGGACTCCTTTCCCCTTCAGTCTGGTTTCCCAGGGGGTCATGCCCATGAGTTCCTTGAGTGAGTTGAAGTCTGCTATTCTGAAGTCCAGGGTACTTACTCCACTGTTCTCCATCCTTCCTTTCCTCAAGATCTTGAACTCAATCATCTCATGGTCACTGCTGCCCAAGTTGCCATCCACTACTACATTCCCCACCAATTCTTCCCCGTTTGTGAGCAGCACATCAAGAAGAGCACAGTCCCTAGTTGTCCGTGCCAGCACTTGCACCAGGAAGTTGTCCCCAGCACTCTCCAAAAACTTCCTGGATTGCCTGCACATTGCTGTATTTCCCTCACAGAAGATGTCAGTGATAGAATAAAACCCTGAGGACTAAACCCCCGTCATGTGTACAAGCACCCTAAATGTATTGTTGTGTGTCTATTTAATTTGTTCAGACCCCACTGAGGTTAATACATCTTTGTCCTATTTAGTAAATAGTGATGCTAGAACAAACATCAGTAATAGGGTGTAATGAAGTGAGAACTAAAAATTAGAGACAGACAAAATCACATCCATTCCCTTTTCACAAATAAAATTACCATCACTGCTGATCTTACTTAGTTGACAACATTATTAAAATTAAAGGGGAAGTTTGCTCTCTATTATATTCCAACATATTATTCAGCTACCCCAGCTTCCAGAATATTTTTCATAAAATTTAAATCCTAAAGAATTAATCTGATGTAATGAAAAACAGCATTTTGTTAGGCCAATATATAGTATAGGTTGGGGCTGGAAATACAAAGACCAGCACTTCTCAGTAGAAGACCCAATTTTTAGTTCATAACTTTACTAGACCAACTTCTTGAAAGATATTTTCCATTCCAGGCTGACTTTTTAATGGAAAATATAAGCCAAAACACTGCAGGCCTTTTAAAAAATGAAGCCAGGGAAAATATAGAGCTTTGCCTATGTTAAAAATGTTGTTGGTTGTTTCTTCAAGACCTCTAGTTCCTCCATGCTTTGGAAATTAAATTTGAAAAAATGGTCCTTCTGTCAAGAATGTGTCTTTAACTATCCTTATGAAAAATCCACTGAAATTTAACAGTTTAAGCCAAATATCCATTCAGACACAATCATTAAGGAATTCATAGATTTTAGCAGCTAAATTCCCGGAAGATTCTGTCCTCGCTGGGCACTGCAGCCTAGGCCTGAGCAGGAGTTTTCCTGCAATTGCAGCTCTGGGCTGCTGTGGGCCTTAAAGCATATAGGTCTGGGCACTTGAACTGTCTTTCCTGTGCTCTTATGATCTCTGTGTTTGACCCAAGGAGTATGAATTTGTATGATCTGAATGCAGAGGGGAACAAGAATGGTACCTCCAGGAGGGTAATCTTAAAACAATGAATCTCCATGGGATAATTAGAATAAAGGGTGGCAACATGGGAAAAGGAAGATAACTTTGAGTTGTGTATGTTTGTGGGGGGCAAGTGACTGGGTATGAGGACTGGATCTGGAACCAAGAGGAAACAGGATCTGAGAACAATGAAATTGGAAGAACAGGAATGAAACTGGAACTCTCTGGGTCAAATGGCAAAGGAGAAAGATCTATGGGAATGCTGAAACGGGACAAAGGACCTGAGGAAGGAAATTAAGAGCCTGTGAGGATAGGGAAATTGCATGGAGGGGCAAGCTGGAGACTGGGGCAGATGGCCTGAGACAAGATTAAGTAAAGGGATAGAGGATGTGAAGACTGAGACTTAATATGGAGGAGAATAAAGCAGGGATTCTGGTAGGGTAAGTCTAAGATTTGGTGAGCAAGAGGCTGGGACTGGGATGAGAACCTGAAGATTAGAGAATGGGACTGAGTAAGCAAGGAAATAGGATGAAGAGCTGGGATAAGAGAAAGGACTTTGGGGGAGAGGGGGTGCAGATTGGAGGGGACCGGGAATGTGTTGCCAGGCTTTAGGGAAATCATCAGGAATGACTGTGCCCAGTAGAGCATAATTCCTTTCAGAAACTGCAGTTGAATGCAAGATTTCTGTCTGCTCTTGTGCTGGGAAAGTGTCTCATCCTCCCCTGCTGCAGTCCACAGACAGTATGGCAGTCTGCACTGCAATCAGCAGGGATCCAGGTTTTCCATTCCCCATGGGGAAAATGGAGAAAAACATGGATTTTCCCCTTCACTGGATGAAAACACAGATTTCTCATTTGAATGGAGAAACCTGTGAATCTTGCAGTTTTGCAAAGAGCCTGCTGCTGCGTGCACTCCCAGAGGGCAGGGAGGACCTGTGACAGGGCTGGGGCAGGCTGCCCACTGTGGGCTCGGGCTTCCACCCTGCTGCCCTCCCCCAGGGCCTCCGCAGCCCAGTGGTTGTGACTCAGTGCTGCAGGGAACAGCGGGGCCACGTGGGAATCTCCTTGCTGCTGCGAGCTCCATGCTGCCCTGGTGTGGCATCCCCTGCCTGCATGGCAGCAGTGAGGGGCACGATCCCTCACCACTGCCCCTGCTGCTGTTGCATGCACAGGGGATGTGTTGCTGGCAGGATGTGCCCACCCCACACAGAGATCTGGGGGGCACAGGTCCCCCCTACCTCCCTAGGAGTGCACATAGTGGCAGGGAGCTGGCCCTACCTCCCATTTGAGCCCACAGTGGGCAGATAGCAGGTGGGGGTGGGACAGGCTCTGCTCCTCTGCAGCAACCACAACCTCCTGCTGGGGGCAACAGTCTGTGGACCTGGGTCCCTGGCCCCATAGCCCTGGCAGCTGGGGCCCCCCTTGGGCAGGGCTAGGTGGGGCAGGGGGCTGAGGGTGGGAGGCAAAGGGGCACCAGCAGGGCTGGGGGAGCAGTGAGGGGGAGGGAGGCGCTTTTCATTTTAATCACAGATTTGGGGGGGTTTATCAGAATTTGCAATTTTTTTAAATAGGGAAAACCAGGATCCCTGACAATCAGTTTCTCTCTTAACTCAAATAGGAAACTTCTGTACCAGGGTTCTAAAGGTTTCAGCCCTTCTGGTGGTCAGTGTGAGTGTCACTATGATGCCACTTGAAGGAATTCCTGGTTTTGAATTTGCTTTTTTTAATGTTACATAAGAAGAACCCCTTTTTTAACGATTATTAAGGTTGTAAAGTCAGACACTCATATGCTGGGAAATGACAGAAATTAGGTTTGGCCCTCTATGTGAATAAGCTCTGATATGGTCTTCAGTTAGGGGTCACATAGCACCTTTCTCTAAGCCCTTGACCTTGGGCAGTTCTTAGGGTGGGCCTGCCTTGGAAACAAACTGGGGTGGTTTAGATCAGGGCTGTACAACTGGTGGCCCATGGGCTGCATGCAGCCCACAGGGGGTTAAGTTGCAGCCCCCAGTCTGGAAGCATGATGCACTGTGGGTGGGATATCTCTGCAGCGTGCAGTCCCCAGCTGCTTAGAAGTTGGACAGCCCTGGTTTAGAGAAAAAGATTTATCTGTATGAGCCTGCTTCATTTTTTGCAGGGGTCAGAAGATAAGTGTATACAATAGGAGATTTCAGGAAGGGGAAAAGATGGGCCCCTGGGCAAGTTTGTCCAGAGTCTGTGACAGAGTTCCTGTGTGATTTTGGGCAAGTCACATAAATTGACTTTTCACTACTTAGGTGTTCATCATTTTCTGGGTGCCTACTGGAGAACCTAACCATCTGATCTGCTTACATGCTGATCAGTTCCAGCTGCAGCAGAAGTCAATGGGAAATATACTTTGGTCACAGAGTGCCATATAACGTTATCTTCTAAAAAAAATTGATCCTGGGTGTCTTAAATTGAGTACTCAAGTAGATGCTAAGGAAATATGTTTGACTTTAATCTCTCTCTCCATTCCCCATCTGTAAAATGGGGAGAATAATACCACCTTACCAGTCAGGGAAGCTGTTTGACTTCATTAACATTTGTAAAGCACTTACATGTGATAAAGATGAGCACCACAGAAATGTCCATGAGGCACTTAATCATTCTGACTTCAGAACAGTACTACAATAAAGTGAAGTATATGCAGCCTGTGTATTAAAGCACATTAAAGTTTATGTGGCTTTTTAATAAGTATTTTATGTTGTTCAAAAAATGAGATGATGCACATGGTGGGTTTGCAGCTTGTCTAGCTGTTTCAATGCTAATCTGCATTTAGGTTTTTGTAACCTCAAAATGGTGTTCTAAAAGAAATATTTATTGACTGTAGCAACAAGGTATCCTCCCATTCAAACAGAAAGTTTCAAAGAATATAAGGCAACATTTTCTATTTGTTTTTTTCTCCATTTTCTACTTAATTGAAAAGATTTTCCTTGACCCCTGGGCACTTAAAAGCTGCCAGCCTAGAAATTAGACATTTATCAATCTGATAAGCAGAACATTTATAAAAACAGTAAACTGAACACATTTTGTCATCTTCATTTTATTTAGGTATTAGTATTTACAGACTTAGTCATAAAAGTTTTATCAATTGTTGGTAGGCCAATATCACAAGTATGGGGTGTTCAAAGAAATGTAAAAACCCAGTAGGGATCCATACAAGGTACTAATGTAATCTATAATAAATATTGAGTCACTTACAGATTCACTACTCAAACTATGGCTACAAGAGACCTGCACACTGGTAGGACAAAATATCCATCATGTATGTAGTGGTTCCACAGGTGCTATTACAGGACACAGATCACAGAATCATCTAGCCATGCACTCTCTCTGGGTTTTTTATTGGTGCCTGTTACTGTAGCACCTGAGCATCCTACATGCAAAAATCAACGACTACAGCAAAGTATTTGATGGAAGTTCATAGTAACACTTCTCCTTGGGGAAGGATTAATGAGGCTTTTTAAAAAGATTTTATTAATTCCCTTTGTCCTTGGTGGTGGTGATCAGCACTGCAAGTGTCATTCTTATTATGGAAAGGCTTTGACAGAGAAATCTCTGCATTGTATCTTCTTAAGACTTGGGAGAAGCAGTTGTGAAGCAATGCTCTGTGGCATACATTTTTACAGTCTCTCAACCTCTACCTGTTTAGTGGAACCATGCAGGTTCTGCTGTGCTTCAGATCTTACACACCCACAGACGATTGGAGGAAATAATGTTTGGTCCACCTTCTTGTGAACATTATTTTCTTTTAAACTCATCTTTAGCTGTTTTGTATTTAAAACACTGAGGTTTTCCTTGTAATGCACATTTGATAGAATATAGGTACATTGTTTAGAGCAAGTATGTCAAAGATATGGCCTGCGGAGCCCTAGCATCCAGCCCCCTATGCTGCCTCTGGGTCTCAAGTGGACCCACAGGAATCATGTGGGTTGTGCCAGCTGGCCCTGCGTGCCCATGTAGTGCCTGCTCTGGCTGCTCTAAAAGCATGCTGCATGCAGCACCCATTTCAGCATAAACCTGCTTCAAGCCAGCCAGAGCAAGCACTATATGCAGCACCCTGGAGGTCTGAAGTGGGCACTGTATCTGGCATGGTCTTCGACTGGCTGCTCTGGGACATGCACCACACACAGCACCCACTCTGGGACACACATTGGATCCAGCATGGAGTGGAAGCGCACTGCAGCAGGTGCTGCCTGCACTATGGCACTGGAGTGGCAAGAGTGGGTGCTGCATACAGTGCAGTCCTTAAGCAGCTGGTCCAGGACCACACTCCACACAGCACCCATTCCAGGGCCACACCACATGCAGTGCCTGTTCTGCCACTCCAGGATGCATGCTGGATCTGGCATGGAAGAGATGCACATTGGAGTGGGTGCCATGTGCAGTGCAGATCCGAGCTCCAGGACTTGACACCTGCTCTGGGGCACTCATTGGATCTGACATATGGAACCAGCCCCATGCTACTAATCCAGCCCATGGGAACAGATGAGTTTGACACCCTTGGTTTGTAGTATAGTATCCTTTACTGGTTTCTTAATTTCTTCTGTGATTAGAAGTGTGAATACACAAGCAAGTTATTGCAAAGTAAACAATCCCTCTTTCACTGGGGGCTAAGCTACTGTGGTTTAGTATTCATTTACTGTGGGGTGTGAGTACATGCACAGAATAGCTGATGTACTACAAATCTCCATCTTTGTTTAACCCATGGTAACTTCATCCTGTGCCCACACTAATATCTATGCTTTTGCTCCCTCTCTCTCAAGAAAAACTGTCAGGGGGATGATTATATGAAGCACTGACTTATGCTTCTGTTGTCTAAAACAATTAAGTAACTGATATTTCAACTTCACATTGCTTCCCATTAAATGTGTTTATTAAAGGTATAAACAATTTAGAAAGGATTAATAAATGTTTACTAAGTTGTATAAACAGGTAGTATATTTTCTAGATGGCTTTGAACAATCTTATAATCTGTTGGACTCTAATAATTTGGTACAATTGACTAACCCCTTAATATAACCCATACTAATCCTTTATTAACTTTTCTAACTTTTTCTTTTCTTCTATTAACTTTTTCAACCTTTTTTTTTCTTTTCTTCTAACTTTTCGCCTAACTTTTTCCTAACATTTTTTCTAGCCCGTTTTTCCAACTTTTTCTAACCTTTGTCTATAAATGTGCTGTCGATATGTAGTACAGTCCATGTAAACTATTTAATGTGCCTTTCATTGTGTCATTTGTGTACATCACAACTAGTCAGCACTTGGCAACCTAACTAAAAAGAAAAAATCTAAAGTGCATGCAGTGTTCTGCATTTGTAAGCTATATACACCTTATTGCTCTAAAAGGCTAAACTTATTTTGTATTTCATGTTACAATATGTGCAATGAATCTAAATTCAAAATGAGACAAAAAGTCGTGCCAGTTTCAACAACATAAAAAGGCCAGTTTGCATCGTTAAAGCAGGCAGAAATGGAATTGTAAGGAGGTACAGCCTTCAGGGGCTGAGACCCCAGCGGCAGATAGGCAGCAGTTCATAGATTGCTTGGCTGGAAAGCTGGGGGTCATCTGCAACTGGTGATGAGTGAAGAAGAGTAGAGTCACAGAAGTGAGAGTAGAGGGTTAAAAGCTGCAAGAGCAGAGTTGAAAGGAGAGAGAGGAAAGGCTGTGGTGCGGGGAAGAAATACAGATCCTGGGTTGCCCTCTCAGAAGAAAGATAGCAGGTTTTAGTCTGTTCTGTCTGTCTGTGTTTGCACACTTAGTTGTTTGTTTTGTTTCTATGGGCAGTGCCGTAGCAAGGGAGGGTGAGCGGGTTGACTGCCCTGGGCACCAAAGTGAAGGGGCACCAACAGGCGCTGCCCAGCTGGGGCAGGGCGTGGGACAGAACCATGAGAGGCTTGTTTGGGAAGGTGCAGGGATGGCGGCAGGGCAGCTCTCACTGTTGCATGCACTCCTAGGCAAGCATGGGGGGCGTGTGCCCCCCAAATCTGTGCACGGGGTGAGGGTGGGCTGCTGCTGCAGGCTTTACCCTGGTTGACAAACTTCCTTGCCATGGTACTGTCTGTGGAGACAAGTTTTCCCCATGACAAAATCAACTGGCTGAAAAAATGAAAACTCAGAGCTGACTGTCCTTGAGAAGGGAGCTGAGGGAGTGACCTGCTTACAGGAACAGTGCCAGTTTCTTATCAATTGTTGTTAGCTGTTATCTGTTCCAGCATTATTTCATTTTATTTGGTTAAATCAAAGGGCATCTGACCTTCCTGTCTTGTATGAAAATTGTGTGGCCCCATCATTTTGTCTTTAAAAATACACACGGAAGTTGCAACCTCTCTGGTTTCAAAAGCATCTAAGAGCTGGTTCAGATGCAGGCAGATTAGGGTTTTAATCTTTCCACGTGGGAATACAAAGTGATGCACTGGCTCCCACCCCTTTCTGTTATGTTACCAATATAATGGAAATGAAGGTTAGCCCACATGTATTTAGGGATAAGTAAATGCAAATTCTTGGAAAATAGGGTCCTATTTTCTTACCCAGCTATTGAGTTCTGTGTCTTTTTCAAGGTGTTCATAGGCCCTGAATATTCCAGAGCGAATAACTGAAACAGTTCTATATTTTGGGTTTTAGACTTAATTTGGTATAGGTGTATGGCAAAAAAAATTGAATGAAAGTGTGCCAGAAATATTGTTTGTGCCTGAATGGAATGGCAACAGTCTCAGAGTTCTGGACCTGTAGTAAGTATGTTTCATTTTCACACTTTTAAAAAATCAAAAATAACTAAACTAATTTGACCCCAGCAGCCTTTCCTGCCTAGAGCAGGGGGGCTGGACTCGATGATCTCATGAGGTCCCTTCCAGCCCTAAACTGTGAATCTGTAAAGAGGAAGGAATAGAAAAATATCTGTCAGATATGAATTAGATATACAGTGATGAATATGGCAAAAATACATATGTCAAAAGTGAAACAGGGTCATTTATCCAATGTACAATTGCAAGAAGGAAGGAGGATGATGCTATTTAAAGCAATCTAAGTCCTCACTGGGTCTAATGAGATCCTTTCATTGGATGTAATGGGAAATGAATCAGGCCCTGGTGCATCTGAGTCTGGAAACATCATCCAGTTTTAAAAGAAAGCGATTTCCCATCAAATCAGAAAAGAAAGTGTCAGTTTTGTGAATTTATGGAACGGTTGATGTTTTAAGTTTGGCAAGAAATATTTCCTTATTCTCTGACTTACTAAATATTTTTTCACAGAAAACATGCATTCTGTTTTGTTAGAGACAGCTATGATCTATGCTGATTAAAAAGTGAATTACATTAAAATGTAATCTCTGAAAAATCCGTTACTGTTTTTTACCCCTTGTTTGGAACTTTGTATGTGTATAAAACAAAATATAGTGCAGTTTGGTACAGCTGAGTATCTTAATGAAAAACTATGCCTCAGTTCAAATTAGTACCCACAAGGCCACTATCTGGTTGTTAATGGAATGAATTTTCTGGCTGCTCTATGTTCTGCTGTAACACACATGGAACATTTTCTCTAAAAAAATGCAAATTGTTTCTCTTGAATGATCTTAGTTGTGTCTAAATCTTTAACCTCATTTATAACATCAACAAGTGTAAATGTATTGTCTCAGAAAGTTTTGTAACCCCTAAAATGGAACATGCGAGTTTTATGTGTTCAAAGGAAAAGCTACGTTAGGTTCTTCTTAGTTGCAAACAGAAATAGGCTAATTGGGCTATTGTTCAAAGTATTTGAGGAACCCAGGAATGCATTGTGCTGATAAATAATCCCTTGCTTTAATAAAAAAAAACAAACAGTGGGAAGAAGCTCCAGGACATTTAATCAAATTCACTATAATTCACCATTTTAGTAACCATAATAGAACCATGCAGAAGTGGAATAAATTGAACAAATTATTACATGGGGGGGAAGTTTTCACTACCAGATGCCAGTTCATCCCCGTTAACCACTCTGAAAATGCTTGCACGTTAGATCTGGCTTGTGTACTTGACAGGCATGTCTTTCCATGGATCTATTATTTTTTCAGACATTGAAATATATTTCACTGAATCTGTATCAGGAAATTATCCTAATTATTACTGATTTGTATCTAATTAGTGCCTAAAGAAACTCAGGGACCAGGATTCCATCATGGTTCATGGTAGACCAGGGATGGGCAATTATTTCGGGTAGAGGGACACTTACTGAATTTTGGCAAGCCATCGAGGGCCACATGACAGGCAGCCAGGGGCAGATGCATATTAATTTTCTAAATTTTTTAGGGGCCCCACGGGCCAGATAGAATGGGCTGGCAGGCCGCATCCAGCCCACAAGGCCGCATTTTACCCACCCCTGTGGTAAACGCATGTAGGGTCAGATTTTTTCCTACCTATTAGGGGCCTATGTGTGATTCTATTCCACTCTGCTTGAGCCGTGAAAAAAACATTAATACAAAAGATGGGTAGGTCCTCCTCATTGTTTTTTCTTGACTCAGTCTTAAGGGTAAGATTGGTAGAGAAGCATGTTACAAAAGTAGCTGCAATATAGATTTTCAGCAGCTTGAACAGGGTGGAATAGATTTGCCCTTAAGTCTTTAAGTCCACCTAGAAGTTCAGTAGGTGGAATAGAATCTGACCCATAGTCTTTGCTTCTAAATAGCTTACAATGCAACTAGTATATAAAATCAGAAACCATGTCTGTTAGTCATTCAAATTATTCCTGAACCCTACTGAAGTACAGCAATCTCAGCTGAATTTGCATGAAGTACTCTACAGATGTATACTGTCATCTTAGTCACAGAGGGCTAGTTCAGGTATCTTTACTAGGCTCACTGAAATCAGCTAAACTACCCAAGGAGTTAAGTGTTACACATCCAGAATGGTGGAGCCATAATTAGACTGAGAAGAAAACAGAAACAAAGAGGTACATAATAGCTTTTAAAAAAACAAGTGCCAAATAAAACTAAATCAGAGGTTCTCACGCAATGGTCTGTGAAGGGGCTATCTGGTAACATGGTGCTAGTTCTCCTTTTTCCCAGCATCAGATATTTCCACTGTAACTTTTCTATGTAAGTAATTGCTCTTATTGCTTTGGGAATGTTCTGTGGTCACAAATGGTAAGAGGTGGTCCATGTAACAGTAAACAAGTGGACAGGTAGTACAAGACAATCTCTCTAGGTAAATGTGATCATACTATGCAAAAGTTTGAGAGTCCTCAGGCTAAATCCTGCCCATCCTCATGCAAAAGTACCTAAGAGGTAGACAGGTTCCTTCCTTTTCCTGTCCTTGTGACAGGGTATTAAGCAGAATTTGCAGATTCACTGGAGTCTGACAGGTTGCACCGTGAGTACTTCTACTATGGCCTCAAGTTTGTAATCTCTGTCTACCATGTGCCTTAGCACCTCCACCACTCCAGCCCCCATTAGACAAGTAGTATGAGGGGACTGTATGGTACAAAAGCTGTTGCATACTATTGAGCCCAGATGAGTTACTGGCAGTGAATGCTGGAATGATTTAAAAAACCACCACATGGGGCTACGCATGAAGGAATGAGCACAAGGTGTGCCTGCTATACAAGGTGTGCTTGCTAAACTGGTCAGCTCATTTGCTCATGTCCATATCTTGCTTTAACCATCAGGAGAAGAGAGTACCTCCAGCAGGTTCTCTCACCACCCCACAGTAAATGAATATTAAATCACAGTAGCTTAGCCCTCAATGAAAGAGGAATTGTTTACTTGGTAGTGTCCTACTGTGCAAAGATTGGTTTCTTCCACAAGCAGATTATATATTCATATATCTATATATTTATTTTTGCTGAGGCTACCCATTCTGCTGGCCCATTTGTGTAGGGGCAGTAACAGCCCTTTGCAACATAGTATCTTGCAACATGCCACACATATAGTAATTCCATTTTTTTCCCTGCTGTTACCAAGCATTCATGATGCTGATGCATCTATGGAATATATGAATGCATTTTATAGTGGTTGTTATATCAGGAAAAAACAATTCTTTGCATCAGGAGGGTAATTTTTTTAATACCAGAGAGCAGTCACTTGCTCCCAGTTCCTTCCAGTTTTGGGGGGTTTTTTTGGAATCCAGTTTTGAGGAAGATTTCAAGTACCTTAAGATAATGACCACATCTTCTTGTGTGTTTGGATGGTGCTGAACACATTTGGATGTTCAAGCACAATACAAAGAAATAAATAATAATAGTGCATGTGGGGAATCTGGGTCCCAAGCTATTCTTATTTCTTTTCAGGTGGAAATCTGTCAATTGGAAACATGCATGTTCTTGTTTTGTGTTTATTATCCCATTGTGGAAGCCATGCATAGGTTTTTAAATAACATTAAAAAGCCCCTCTGGTTCAAGTTGTAACGCAATAAATAATTTGGTGCCTTACAATGAAATATTGTTTTTTTCAGGATGAGACTGCTCCAGCTGACAAACAATATAAACAAGAGCCAGCCCAGGTCACTTACTCAACATCGGCTGTTTCCAGCACGCAGGAGGTGTTGTACATCAACGGAAATGGGACCTACAGTTACCATAGTTACAGAGGGTTAGGAAGTGGGCTGCTAAATCTCAATGATGCTTCTAACAGTGGTGAGTTTTCTTATAGATGTGTATGTTCGCATGTTTGTACTTCTATCACTCAGTTGGCTGATTCTTAAGGCCCAATTTTGCAAGTACTTTAAAAAAAAAAGCTTAATTTAAAGAAAAAAAACACCCAAAAATCTATTAGGTCAGATCAACAACTTATAGCTATAGCTTTAGTAGGACCTACCCCATGAATACATTGTCTCTTAAGTGAAGCACAAAAGGCGCACATTAGTGTTTTTGTAGTTAATGAGTGAAAATACAGTAGCCTCCTTTCTAAAACGTAGACCTAATTCTCAGCTGTTAGAAATCAACTTGGGTTCATTGCCTACAGTAATTTACACCAGTGAGGATCTGGCATGACAGGTGTTAAATTAGTAATCAACATTTCTATTTACCATCGTCTAAAAATAACGCAGGTAATTGTGCCACCACAAAGGATAGGGGGGGAAGGGAGTAGTGGTGTCATTTCTTTCACCAAGGTTTCTTTCTCATTACAATAGTAAACAACAGTAGCAAGCAATGAATTGTTTGTTTGGAGTAGCAAAAGCATTGTTTTAATATGAATACAGAGCATAGGAAGTGATTTACCCTTTGTGGTAATAAAATTATACTCTTATCTGCCAGTCCAAAGTGATCACACTGAAAGGCTGGGGATTTCTGCCTGCACTTCTGTTCTCCAAGAGGAGGATTTAAAGAATGTCTCAGAGGACAGGGATTAATGGGCTTTTGTCCTGGTTGATCCTTCTCTGGATGAGGAGAGTGGTGCCTCAGGTATAAAAGGAAAGCAGTGTTTTTTAAAGAAATTAATGATGAAGGCCTTTCCTTGATTTTGTGTGCTAATCAGTTTTCTTGAGCATTTTCACAGTGTTATCAATGCTATGGGGACTACTGCTTGTACAGAGTTAGCAGAATGTGATGTTCCTACAACATGCAGGCATATCCTGTGCTTAGAAATATCCTCTGTCTCTAAAACTGGTAAAAGAGTTGCACGGAATTTTTTAAAGGCTTTAAAAAAAGAGCATTTTAAGCTGTCAAAACTCTTAGGCTTAAAGTTGGTAAATTGCAGTTGTAATTTGTTTCTGCATACACAGAAGACATATTTAAAAACATATGCTGTAAATGACCTCTGATAGAATATTTTCATGGGAGTAAGACACCCTGTAGAGAGCTGGAATTCTTAAGTATATCTCTCACCTTTTCCATTGCCTTTTTAAATTGTGGGCACAAGGGGATTGATCCATTTCTCACTGAAAGCAGTGGATGCCTTCCCATTAACTTGGACAAGAATAGAATTGGGCTCGTAAACAGTTAGCCATGTCTTATTACTCACCCGAGGCCATCAGTGCTGTCTTGTTACACCTTACATAATACTAGATTGTGATAAATTACTACTGTTTTTAACTCTGCTCTTGTCTTCAAGATGTTTATAATAGAACACATTTCCATTATTTCCATTTTTATTGAACTACATCACTTGGCAGAAGTATTCTATTTGACTTCAGTAGGCAAGTTAAAAAATTAGATGAAGTTGTCAGCACCCCTGTTACTTTAGCTATTGGTTGCGACGATAAGCTTCCTTTCCATTATTTTCTTTTTCTCTCTCTCTCTGTGATTTTCAGGCTCTTTACCACAATTAACAATCAAGTTAAGTTAAGTGTTTTGCAGCAAACCAAGCACTGGTTGAAACTTTCCCAATACTACACAGCTGAACGTATTCAAGAAACCAAGCATTAGTAAATCCACTAGAGACTGTAGTTTCACTGTGGGATGCTGCTGTTCCACCTCATGTGCAGTCCCAGTGGATGCTCACCTTCTGTGTACTGAATCTTCCCTCTTCACCCCACCCTCCACCATTGTGTGTCTTGTACTGAACGGTGCTTTCCCATTTCCCCTGTTCCCCTGGGTGGCTAGCAAACCATTTCTCAAATCTGGCGTAGACACATACTTAAACAGACCCTGGCAAAAGAGTGCCCACCCCTTCCACTAAAAATAATTAGGCTTTTTTCAATGGATATTACTCCCCTAAGGATATATGCATGTGTACAGCTGGTGAAATAAATCACATAATCCAGACCCATTTCTGAAATCCTCTTATCACAAGAACTCTGGGCACCAGAGTTCAGAAACCTAATGCTACTGTCAACAATCTGGCTAACTATTGACCTGTATCCCATCTGCCAACTTTAGGGAAGGACACTAAGAAAGTTTTGTCAGGGCATCTTTTGCAGATTCTTGATTCTTCAGATTTCTGTGACAGCAATCAGTTGAGTTATTGGCTCGGCTATTGGGTAAAAGCTCTATTGGCTGCATTACTCCTTCTGATAGTGGAAGAAGCTAATGATTCCTTTAGACATTTGAGACAGCTGACCATGAGATTTGCTGACTTGGTCAAAGGCACTAGCAGGAGTGGATCAGATTGCTTTTGAGTGGCGCTGTTGATACTTACCCTCCCCTCTCTCCCCAGCTCAAAGGAACAGTTGTGGGAAGTTTTTGCTCTGCTTGAAGGGCTCCTATTCATTGTGTACTTGAGGCTGCTTGCAGGCATCGTGAGTTCCCTGTATAGAGCCGAAGTTTTGTTTGTTGATGTCTTCACTGAAGGAGTTGTTCGGAGAATCGTTTCCTTCAGAATTTAATAAGCACCATCAAACATTCTTGCCATGTTTGCAAATGTTCTGATAATGTAAAATAAGTCTACACCTTACCCAGGATGTGTGTATAAACACATGCTGTCTGTTGTCTATATCTGCTACAAAATAAGCCTTATGCAAAAGCTGGATAATTCTTATGGTTTGAATACCTATTTCTGTTATATTCCCAGTAATATAACATCTGCATCAAAATTGACATTTCTTTGACACGTTTTGACTCATGCATTTGTTTGCCCCCTTCCCTGATGAAATTCTTCCCTAGTCTGAACCCATCTTTCAATCTTAGCATCCCCCAGCTCAGCTACTCCCTGTCCCGCTGCCTGTCCCCTTTATACCTTGCTGTTGGAGGATTTGCCTCCTAAGCCAGTGCTTCCATCTGTGGCTAATTATAGAATGGTAATTAGCTGCTTATACAAGTGAATGGGATGAGCCATCATGAAACTGCTCAGCATGAGCCTCAAGGATGGGGAGAATGATGCTCCAGCAGCTGTCAAAAGGGGCACCTTATTTTTCAAAGAGGGAGTGTGGGGCAGAGCAGAAAAGGAATTGAACAGAGCATGCCAGATTTTTCTCTCCTTCTCAGTAAACAATGGCCATTTTTTTTCTCTTTTTTCCCTTTTTTTTTGCAAAGTCTACAATAACATGCTTCACTTCTCTCTCTTGCTATGCAGTTGCTGGGCTGGCACAGCCCCTGACAGCCCCTGGGCACAGACAGAAATGCAGGTCCCATGAGTTAGATCGATCCTCCTGACCCAACAGACATTAGCTGCTGGGTTGGGAGGGTGGAGGATCAAGCTGCAATTCGGAGCCAATCCAGAGAGAGAGGTTATGTTTCTGCAGCCTCTTCCCCAGCCCCAGCCCCAGCCCCTCTTCTAGCCCCCAGTGCTGTCTCAGGATGGGAGGGGGAGAAGGCAGGGGAGGAAGGTGCTGGAGGGTGGGGTGGGTGGATTAGAGTCCCCACCTTGGGAGTGGGGGGCTCCAATCCACCTGCCCCACCCTCCAGCTCCAGCTGGGCAACCCCCTACCCCTTCGCTGCTCCCTTCCCCCACTCCCATTCTGAAAACAGCACCCAGAGCTGGGCTGAGCAGCCGTGCTCCCAGCACATGCAGACACAAGTTAGTGAAGGCGCTTCGCTTGGAAGTACCTTCATCTGGACCCTCATGTAATGAGGGTTCAGATTGTCAGGGGATTGGGCCCTTGTAAAGTGCTCTGCAGCCACTTGAGTTAGATCACAGCTGTAGAGCACTTTCAGGGGCCAGATTGGGCAAACATTGTCACTTCTGTCAGCACCCTCAGTGTGAGTCAGGTTGTCAAGGAGCTACAGAGAGTGGTGGAGAGGCCAGGAACCTTTCAAGCAGATTGCCATTGGCTCTTGTAAACTGCTGAAGGGGGTCTGACCTTTTAGAAGGTTGAACCCTTTTGGGGCAGAGAGATTTCCTTACTATGCAACTGAATAGAAAAATTCCCGGAGACCAAATCTGGTCATGTAAAGGGGCTTTAAAGTGTAAAGGAGCCAAAATGCAGCTGAGAATCAGCCTGCAATGAGTTGTGCAAGTTGCATCCCAATCACAGAGGACTTACTTAGCCACAGCTTACTGCACTTTGGCCATCTGTTGAAACCTGGGCAGTCATCTTAAAAGGACAACAGGCCAACAGTTAGGCTGGTCCTGTGTAGCGAAGGAAGAATCCTGGCTGGAGCTACAAGTCATCTGGGTACTCCAGCTTGTTTCTATTTTTAAGGCTCTGCCTACTGAATGTGCCCCTCCTGACAGAAGCAGAACTACTTGGGTTGATGAAAATGACGCCACCCACAAAGACGCACAACCCGTTGCTCAAAAGTACAGAATTTGAAGACTGCCATTTGGCCTTAGCTTTGCCAAGCTTGGAAATGCCTTTTCAGAGCCTTCCTTTCCCAGAGGTTCCCAGTTGACCCCTGGCTCCTTTTTCTTGACAGAGTACAGAGGCCACTCTTCTTACCAGCACTGATCTTCCTGCTGCTTTTGCAGTCCTTGCTGGAGCAGATTTAGGTCTTCTCCTGCTGCCTCATCAGCTGGAGGGCCCCTGCACTCCATTTGGTACTTTACATATGCAGAAATCTCAGTTGCTGCCCTATATCCCTCCTTCAGAAAACTGAGGTTTCAAAACATCAGAAGTGTCTACTAGTGGCAGCCTGCCCACCACTGCATACCTCTTTGTTGGATGCATTGGCAGTGCAGCTACTCTGTCTCAATTTCTCCAGCTGATGCTGAGCTCATATCCTCCATGGATATGACCTGTAGCCCATTTGCCACAGAGCAGCCAGTCAGCTTGTGAGATAACAGAGTCCTTCAGCCAAGTTCCAATGGACAGACAAATCTTCAGCCCACCTGCTTTCATCCACCTGCCATGACTGACTGTCCCCAGGACCAGTTACCTGTTCCTAGCTTGCCGCCAGAACAGCAGTCCTGGCCCATATGGTTCCTTCATACCAAAGACTTGGACAGACTGTAGTCCCTAGACACTTCTTGGCTCTAGTGGAGACCCCCACTGCAGCCTGTTGGTTCTCTTGTCCTCAAATGCTGAGCTTCCTCTTCCTTTTAAGTCTACTTTGCAAGCCTAATAGCCAGTCCAATGACGGTGGGACAAGACTAATTAAGTCCATGCCAAGTCCTTTGTTGAGACTGTTGCAGAGGTGTTTCTCCCCATCTGATTGCCTCTGCCTTCTGAGTTCCCAATATTTGAAAAACAAGGGTGTGAAGAATTGACATGCATACCTATGCTACTGCGAGTCAGCCTAGGAATTGCGTGTAAGCACATCAGCTGCATTTGCTGTGTTAAACATCACTGTACTGAAAGATGGAGGGATTCATAGTCCTACTTCTCCAGACATGAGTGACTAGTGCCTCCTGAATCTCGGGAGGACACCCACAGAAGCTGCCCCCTGTCAGGCAGGGCAGCAGCCCTACTGACAGTATCAGTGTCAGCCGTCTTGAGGGCACCGGCCCCGTTAGGTGGGGCATGTGCACCCCCTACCAGTCGCCTATGTCTCCAGAGCTATTTGTGATATGAGGCCTTGATACTTTCTGGTGGGGTGGATGAACATGACCCCCTCAGCATGACCACAAACATGCAATCAAAGGAAAAGGTTACATGAATCTTTTGGGTGATGATGAGTCTTTTCAGAGCTGCTTTGGATTGATTGTATTAGTAGCAGGACACAGAGTAGGGAGGTTTGCCCTGGAACCTGTTAGCGGTTAGATGGGACATGGGTGTGGCCAATGGGTTTAATGATGACTAAATGAAAGTGTTGTATTTGGTGTCATCATGTGCATACAAGTGATGAGGTTTGAAAATTTAGCAGATGTGGTGTTCTTTTTAATAAGTGAGTTAATATTTGACTGCAATCAGGGGTGTAAGCAGCTCTTACTCATTCCTGTTCAAAGACAGTGTGAATATATATATATTATGGTCATATTGGAGCATCATGCAAAAAAGGCAAAGTGTTTATCCTCTACCTTAACTGGCTGCATCCTGGTTTTCAGAAACTTGAGTTTTGCTGAGGTTGACATCCTGGGCGTGAACAAGTAGCAACTCTAACTCTGCTTTAACAAAGTGTTTTCATCCCTGAGGTTCCTCGCGTATTTTGAACAGAAGGAATTTTTTTGTAGGAGTTATAGACCATAGACACAATTGTATTTGTTGTGTTGGTTTCTGTGGGAGATAGTGTGATTGGGTAGGGAAAGTCAAAGAGTGCTGCTAAGTGATTCCTAAATTCTCCTGTTTGCCTTGCTATAGTGGAATGGAGATTGTGGTTACACAATGAAAAGCTTGGAGCTGTTAATAGAGCTAGCAAGAGAAATCAAATGTTGACAGTTTTATTATACAGCAGTTATAGTAACTTCAAGCGTGTGAGAAAAAACGAGCGTGTCTTTTTCCTTACCCGCTCTCTCCATTATACAGCCTTAATTTCACTGGCTTATAACCTTACTGAGCTTTAACTGTTTGACCTGAAATTTTCCACCAGGCATCTGCCTCGGGATAAATTTTTCTCAAGATGTTTCATAAAAAGGTTAATCCATTCTAAGGAAAACGGTAGAGGAAGAATATTTGTTTTTTCCCATGTTTCATTGAGAAGTTCCAGCTCCTCCACGATATGACACACTAGTTTCAAATACTGTGCATCTGAGAGGGGTGGCAGGTGTTGCCCTGGTATCAGGGGTGTGCCTTTTGCTGTCTGCATGAAAATACTTTAACATTTGATCAGCCTATACATCTCCTTGGATTTGGCAGCTAAACTCTCTACAAATTCTGTCTGCACTGGGCACACTCTGACTCCTAACAACTCCCACATGTGTCATCCCTCCAATGTGACTGGGCAAATCATAGGTATAGCTGGGCAGCCATGATGCATGGGGCAGTGCTGGCTGCTGCCCTACCAATTGCAGCAGGTAGGGTCTGCTTTTTTGCCCTCTCCCCTACATCCCCCACACACACCCCCAAAGGTAGCTCCCAGGGCTGTCCCAGTTGCCCCTTCCGCCTTGGTCATACTACTGGGTCATGTTTTACCCAGGGCTGTAGGAGCTGACCAGGACATTCACTGCAGTTTCTTCTGGATGGTTAGGCCTGCCACCCTGCCAGGTACAGAAACTGTGAGTAAGGAAACCTCTCTTACTATGCTCACATTGATACCCCATGGGCATGCAGCCTGGGTTAGAGGGGAAGGAGTAAGGGGCTTGATTCTCATGCTGATGAGGGAGAGAGAAAATGTGCTGGGTTGCAACAATGGATCAAGAGTTGGGGCAAGTATTACTGGCCTCCTTTTGCAAAGGAGAAACTGAGACTCAGAGAAGTCAACTGACTTGACCAAAACTAAGACACTCCACTTCCTATATGATTTAGTAATATCATCCAAGCTTTCCTTCCCTTCACAAACAATAAAAGGAACAGTTGTCAGATATGCCCGTTCCTTCATAAATTGTTTGGATACCAGTTGGTTTATAAGGTTTTAGTTATGGTGATTCTTGCCGACATACCTAAATCTCCATATTTGGAGTCTGGATGAAATACCTCTGATGGTATATATGGGAAGGTACCTTATTTTTTCACCTTTGTCCACACAACAAAGCAATCCATTCAGATGGATTAACCTACATGCCCATGGTTGCTGAGAGTCATGCTCACTGGAGCTGGAAGTAGCCATTAGGAATTATCTGCAAGCACTGCAGCTATATTTGCATTGTTAGGTGTAGCTATACTAAAAGAAGGAGGGATTCACAGCAGTAGTTCTCTGGAGCTGTCAGTGCACTGGGACATATTCCACCCACCAGTAACTTGGCTCCCCTCAAAACATCCAACGTGGTCCACCCTTTCAAAATCCTTTGACTTTTCCTTACTTACTCGATGGCATGAAGAATGGTCAGCACAAGCACCAATTGATCACCACATCATCTCTGACCCTACAGTCAGTCAACCAGGATTTAACTGGCTGTGCCATTATTGGGCACTTCTCAACCATTTTCGAACTGGACAAGGTCATTGTGCCTCAAACCTATACCAGTAGGGCCTCCACAATGACAACAAATGCCCTTCCTTGTGGGCAAGTTCAAACTATGTCCCACATTGTTGACTCGTGTCCATTTGCTATGCTACCTGGTGGCCTTCAGGTTCTTCACACTGTGATGACATCACCTTAAGATGGCTGAAACAATATGCTGAAACCACATATGCTAAATAAATAAATCCTGAGCTGTTTGACCAGGGACAGAAGTTACACATAAACCAGTTTAAGTGATCAGAAACTGATTTAAACCTGTAACATAACATAAGTTCAAAGCACATTGACCAGTTTCAAAATGACCAAAACTGATTTAAGATAAACCTGGTTAAATGTAGTGTCAGACTTAACTGATTTAGGTCAAACCAGTTTATGGCATTTCTGTGCAAGATCCCTTCCTGGTACAAGTGAAATCAACATCCCAGCATGCCTTGCAGCCCTGAGCTGGGCTGGGCTGTCTGCTAAGGCAAAGCAGGGGTGGCTCTTGCCCCTCTGCTCCCTAGCCAGAGCAGAGAAGGCTGGTTGACAAGGGGGTGGGGGTGGGAAACCCAGCTGGCACAGCCCAGTCTGCCTGGTGAGGATGGAACTGCCCCTACCAGACTTCCCTGCTGGAGTTGAGGGGGTGTTGGGCATGGGCCAGCAGGCTTAGGGGGAGGGAGGGTGATTAAACTCCCCTGTCTCCCCTCTCTCCCACTGGCACAGGGACCCCAGCCAGGGTCTGCCTGGCTTTCCCCCTTGTGCGGTGGGTGGCATGGCCAGAGTTGGCCCAGGCAGTGCCTCAGGCTGCTGCCCAGGCCAGTTCTGGCCATGCCCCCCTGCTGCACCAGTGGAGGAGAAAGCTGGGCAGACCCTGGCTGGGGTCCCTTCTGGTGGGGGTGCACGAATCAGACATGTAATCAAAGGAGGGGGTGCATGAATCTTCCACATTACTTCCTGTAGGGGAAGGGACAGATACTGGCAGATCTCAGTTAACACTTCTATCCCCAAGGGAGTGTCATTTGAAAATATGTGATGCCAGATAGCTATAGGCATCTTTCTGTTCTACCATGTCTGTCCTCAGGCTACAAAGCTGTTTTCTACCAGTTAAAGTAGCTGAGGTTTTTTGCTTCCCAGTGAGTAAAAAAAGTAGTAGTAGTGAAGAAGAAAAGCATACGGGTGGAGAGAAGGGGAGAGCTAAAACATGTGCATTTCATTAGTCCCTTGTATTATTGATCTGAAATGTCCCAGGACTTAGAACAGTAGCTTCACATGCATCTGCCTGTGAGGAGAGGGAAGAGGAAAGAGAAGTATAGTAGATGTAAAATTGTAATAATAAATCTTACATACAATAAAAATGTGGCTGATTTGGAAACAAAATCACAGACTTTAATATTTGTGTTTGATTTAATTTTATTGGAGTAGAATACAGAACAATCTGAATATATGTTAACCACTTGTAGAGGCACTCAAAGAGGAAAAGTATTTCAATAAAAATTACACAGTAAAAATGCTACACATAATAGATTTCAAGGTATGGGCATTCACCCTATTCATGAGGAACATGTCTTTTGTTATAACTAAGTGCCATTGCTTTTTGCATCTTGATTGACAAAAAATGTTGGTTAATTGTCGGGGGGTGGGGAGATGGGGGAATAATTTTACATCTTAACACAGATGCTTAAACATACTTCAGTCTTTTTTTTAATGATCTACTGCTGTTATAAATTAATGTCTACAATAGTAACAACCAATTTGAGGGTCACTGATACGTTTATTAGAGCATTATTTGCTTCCAGTGGGCTATTAACTATCAAATTGGTTGTTACCACTGGTAGTAAACAATTCTGAAGGGATTTTTGCTGAAATAGTTCACATATGGCTTTGCCATTCATGAGCTATCAGTGTTTTAGCACCATTGGTGAAATAAACTGCCATATCACACATCTTACCCACATTCTGGACTATTAAATAATTTACACAGCTAGCAAGGAGTGTATGAAGCAATAACTAGTTCACTTCAAATCTTGCAATTTACAGCAAAGCCATTTATCCAACACTGTATTTAGTGTCTGATAATTGATTGTCTCGTCTGATAAATTATTGTCTCTACCCTTGAAGAGTGGACTCCTCCAGTTTGTATATTTTGAATGATTTTGGTTAAAGCTAGAACCATTTTAACTTTACAAAGGAAATGAGGTTTATGTAATGGAACTGATGCGCAAAATTCAGAGTATTTGCTAGTTAAAATGTTAGTCAGTTGGTCTCTGTGGTGGACAGAGAAATGATACCCAGAGGGTTTCATAAATAATATAAGATGGAATATCTGTACTAGCACTTTCAGCTGCTTAAGAATTTGTGCTGTAGTAAGTGTTCAACAGAGAACAGAACTAACTAGATAGAAAAAAAATCTGCAGTGAAGGGAATATGATACTTTCTTCTTTATTTCATGAAGAAACAAGTGTGACCAGTGAAGCAACATATGAGTCATTATGTTCATAAAGTAGGCATGCCTAGCATTTAGAAACACACAAGAGGGCTGCTGTGTATCAAACCACACCATTGGGGTAGAGGAGTACCAATAATGGGCAGGGTTTTTTAGCCCAAACAGAAGAAACTCCACCACCAAAACATGTTTGGAAATCTGCCCCTCGTGAAATCCATTCCCAGCTCCTATCATAGGAGCTATTCCAGCTCATTGCCGGTGCTGCCAGCCTTGTTTGTTCCTGTCACTTTCTCACACAAATGGCACTGTGTCTCCCTCCATGCTGCTCCTCACATGAGACATCCTCTCTGGTTTGATTTATTAGGCCACAACTCTCCCATTCAGCTTTTTGACTGAATAGATATAAGAAACAAGTTCCATAACTAGCGGCTAAGTTGACAGCTGATAGAGCCAGCTGGCACGTCACTGAGCTACAGTCCCCCAAAATGCAATACCTACAAATGCATACTTGATGCCATCTCTTTCCTCTTATCCTTCCTCAGTGAGTTGTCTCAGTACAAACTTTTTAGGGTAGGGATCATGCATGTGCTTGCACAGTCCTCTGCACAGTGCAGTCCCTCTCCTGGTTGCAGGTTTCAGTGATATTAAATCATTATGGGGATGGACCCAGAAAAGAACTGCCATTTTAAGCATCTAAGTCCAAAAGTTATCTCCTAAAAGCCTGAAGTCCCTAGGCACATGTGCCTTTGCCAGTGCAGCCCCGTACATGCCTAAATGTCTGCTGCTGGGTGTGTTCAGAACTGCTTACATTTTGACACTGCCAAAAAGCTAAGCACCTCTCTCATGTCTGAACCTGATAGGAATTCACAGATGGGGCTTCTCCCTCTGTTGCATGCAGGGCTCAGTCTGGCAGGCATGTTTACACTTACATAAAACAACCCACAGGAGGAACTGGTGGTGGTGGTGCTGGTTGCAGCTTCTTTCACTTGTGCTCAGTAGTTAGAACATTCACATGTGAGAAGGTTCAAGTCCTTCCTTTTTCTAGGGGACTTGAACCTATATCATTCACTGTGGTAAGGAGAAGATCCTGATCTTTCTTTTTTCCCTAACCAATAACCATCTAACATAAAATGCATAAACACTTTTAGGAACAGGGAGCTGAAGCCAAGTAGTTTCCCCCTCCTCTCAAGGAATGCCCTTCTTCACAAGGTTACAGGGCCAGGCCTCTCTGAGGATCATCACCTTGTTGTGGAGAGGCTTGTGTGTTCCAGTGACCCTGAGAATGATGCTATCTGAGCTCATGTTCCTGGTAGGGCCACCCATGGCAGTAAGGTTGAGGGGGAGGTTCCAGACAAAGACTGATCCAAGAAGTCCTCAATGGTGGAACAGGCGGAGGAAGGCTGTGGTCCCAACAGCTATGAAGTCAGAAGAAAGCTGCAATGGAAAAGTGGCCCCAGTCATCGTGGTTTGCCATGCCACTGAACCCAGCCACCAACCACCAAGACTGCATGGACCTGACTGCGCACCAGAGTCCCCACGCTAAACATGCCACAGGCAGGCTTCCATTAGGTCAAAAAAAGCCCTGTGGCAATGGAGGATTGGCAATGGGGGCAGGGCTGTGATACCTGGAGGCCCCCAGCCAAGAATCTGCACACAGGCGACAGATGCGCAATGGTCGTCGGGCACCTGTGTTGGGACAGGGGTGCTCTTCAGCAGCTGCATCCATGGCTGAGCAGCCCTTTTTAGGATACCCTCTGCTCACCCTGCTGGGGAGGGGGCTAGAAAAGGTGCCCCAGAAATAGGCTGTCCTATCTCTCCTGGCTGGGAAACTACACCCAGCAGGAGAAAGAGACCAACCTGGGGCTGCAAATTCCACTCCCCTGCTCAACAACATGCCCCCATTGCAGAAGAATGTGTGTATCCAGAATCGAGCTTCTCAGTCACCTGAGGACCCATCAAGTCTAACGGACATCAGCCTTGACTTTGAGGGACTGCTGACAACATAGGCAGGGTCTCTCTTGCTTGCTATCCTGATGTTCTCCTCCCTGCCTGGCACCTATATGCTCCAGGTCACCCTTTGGAGGCAGCTCACTCTTCCATGCCTGCAGAGGGATTCTGAGTGCCTAAACCTGTCAATTTGGGTCACCCTCCTGGGGCCAAGTGCCTTAACTGTAGGCACTGCGATGTCTAAGTGACACTAGCTGCAAGAATAATTTGGATCTGACTCCATGTGCCTCAGTGACCCCACTGATACAGTGAATGAGACAAGGGCTCAACCTTGCCTTTAAGAAGAGATAATTAAAACATCAATGAAGACATGATTTACTCATTTACAACATTTAAAATAAAGGAAAAAGAGCAGAGAGGAGGATGTCATGTTTGTGCCTTTAAGGCCCTTCCAGATTGCATGCAACACTTTTCAGGATGTACCTGGACCATCAGCCCTCCCAAAATCTGCTCACTGCATGACAGATTCTAAACTTGCAGCATATCCCTCTGTTTTAAACAACACCTCTTCTTCTTTGACCAAGGGCTGTGTCTATACTGGATGAGTCCTAATTAATCAAAAAGGTTCCAGAAGAGTAGCACACTGTCAGGGTGTGAGCTTTCACATCTTTTGTATGCTAGCATTCCGTTTACCATACATATTGGTTTATCAGAGGAAGGCAAATTCTGATTGAGTCTTGATGATTCCTTGTATATGCAGAATGCAATTTATTTTAATTAGTGTATGACTTGCATCTGCATAGACTTTTCCTTCCAATTTCCTGAAGGAGTATAGAAAAATGTATTCAGCAGAGTTGAACAACGTTCTCTGTGGGATTTAATCAGCCCATTTACAGATCCTGAGTCAGAACCTCAGCTCATATAAATCAATGTGTGGCTCCATTGACTGGAAAGAAGCTAAACTGATTTACACCAGGTGGGCATCTGGCCTCCTGTTCAGAGGGATGCTTTAGTGCATGGGTTGAATTAGAATAAGTAAAAGCTAAGGAGAACATCACAGCAGTTTTGTACTTTGGAGTGAAATAAATTGAATATCCTATTTGGCTATTTTAAAATCTGGATTACTGAGGAGAAAAGTCCTTCATTCTTCTCTTGGAAAAAGATTTGTTCTGCTATATATATTGTGTGTTTTTGGCATGACATAAATGAGAGTCAAGGAAAGAACATAAAGTAGGTTCATCTGGAGCACAGTGCCCTCAATATGTCAACAGTCACTTTTTCAGCACTGGCTCAATAAATATAGAAGTCTTTAATGGCTTCTTACAGCCATTCAGTTGAGCTGACTCTGATTTGTGCACTGTTCTTCAGTGGACTGTGCTTCTTTCTTAGTATTCTCCTTTTGAGCTTCATCATGATGTAGTCATTGCACTGTAATGTAACCCAGGTACACCCAAGGGTGTGCCCTATTCTCAATTGAATGAGATGAGTAGGCAGGAGGGGGGTGCTGTGAGAGAGATGCCAGAATTTCAAGCAGATCCCTCTTTCATCTATAGATTTAGCCCAAACCCAAAGTTCTTAACTATATACAATTTATTGAGTTATAATATACATAATCATAAAACTAAATATTATAAACATATATTTACACAGTGAACATTAACCAATAACCAAGGTCAAACCCTAAATAACACTATTTACAACATCACAATACAACATTTCAATTACAAAATATAAGGTGCAAACATGAACAATCTTAATAAAACCTATTCCTTAATATAGTCTCTGACCCATGACAAGAGATAGTCCTTCTTCCAATGGGGTCCCTTGGGGGTGTCCAGGAAGCACCAGGGACCTCTCCCCTTAGGGTCTTGACTAGGTGGGGGGGGCTGCTCACCCAGCCCCTTCTCTGGGTTTGCCTGCCCCAAATATCTATCCCTGTGGGACCCAAGGGCCCAATGACTTGTGCTTCCTCAGGTGACGGTGGTCAGGGCGCAGCTCAATGGCGTCTCCTCTGCTGAAGCATCTCTCCAGGCCTCTCCTGCACCGCTGGGCTCCTCCCCACCCTGTGCCCTGCTATGGACACCAAGGGCTCAGCTCCTCTCAGCTACTGCACCACTGCTGCTGGCTCCTGGGTGCTGGGCCTCACGCTGCAGCACTACCATTTCCCCATGCCCTGGCTCGGCACTGAGGACTCTCTTAGTGCAGGCCGGGCCCTTCAGGCTCCGGCTGGCTGTCCTCACACCAGGTGGCTAGCCCAAGCAGCCTCCACTGCTCCCTGGCTCCCAAGGCTCAGGCCCGTGTGCCGCCCTGTGCACTTTGGGACCTGGCCGCTTGCTGGGAAATGAGGCCTGAGCCGCCTCACTGCAGCCCCAAGGTCTTTGCCCTGTGTGCTGCCCCATGCACTGTGTGGTCCACTGGCCCTGCTGGGGTTGTAGGCTCAAGCCGCCACTTGCAGCTCTCAAAGCCTTGGCTCTGTGCACCGAACCGCACACCATGAGGGGCTCGAGCAGTCTCACACCGCTCCCAGGGCTGGGACTCCGCAAACCATCCCTGTGCGCCGTCAATAGCCCGAGCGGTCTCGCACCGCTCCCAAGGCTGCTCCTCCAGTGGCAGCTTCAGGAGCCGTGGGCCTATTGCCCACTGGGGGAGAGCTCCCCAGCTTTTCTTGGCTCTGCTCTTCTCAAGTCCCTCGCTGCATCTGCCCCTCGTGCTGGGCATGCAGCTCCTTTTATACGCTCCAGGGCTCCACCCCGAAGTCTTCTGGACCTGACAGTTTACAGTCTTCAATCAGGTCTGGGGGGAGCTGTTCTCCACCCCCTCCAGCAAAGGGGTGTGGCTTTATTTCTCCTGCTGCCTCCTGATTGGTGGATGGGCTCCACCAATCAAAACAGCAGGATCTCAAGCCTGGGACTCAACCCAAGCTCTGAAAAATGAGCCTGCTACAGTAACATAGTGACAGTGAGGTAGATTCACAGGCCTAATTCTCTTAATATCTACCCTATGCATTCAAGAGAAGCTCTATTAAAGTCCATGTAGTTACACCACTATAAACTTCCTTAAATAGGAGGGATAGGCCCTCTGTACGCTTTATATGTTCATGCTGTCGATTCCAAAGCTGGAAGTAAGAGTTGTCTTAATGGTACAGGCTGCGGGTTATTGGTTCTTTTTCAAAACTCTATATGTAGCTCCAAGTCTCCTACGGGAGAGGTGGTTCTTGGTGATTTACGCTGCCGGAGGAGCACATGAAGCAGACTTTCCAATAGCGCTAGTCTGCAAACCTCCCTGGATTACAAAAGCAGAGCAGAAAGAGAGAATGAAGCTTGTTTCATATAAAAATGAATGGTTTCATTTCCTACCTGGGAAATCAAAAAGTGAAAAATAGGTGCCGATCTACAGTGCTTCTCACCATTTACTAACCTTCAGCTGTGAGCTATAGCTGAAGCTCTTGAACTCCATTTACAAATATTTCTTAGTAAAAATTCTCTGGCAGCAGAACCTTATGCTTCCACTTTTTTTCATTTTGTATTACCAGGTCCAACAGATCTCAGTATGAAGAGGCAGTTGGCAACCAGCTCTGGATCCTCCAGTAGTACAAGCTCGAGACCCCAGCTGAGTCCAACTGAAATAAATGCAGTGCGTCAACTTGTGGCAGGGTATCGAGAATCAGCAGCATTTTTATTGCGTTCTGCAGATGAACTGGAAAACCTTATTTTGCAGCAGAACTGAGTCATGTGACATTCACACTGGTCTGGTCTTAGCTTGGAGTTTCCACTAATGACATTTTGATTTCCCAGAGCAGACACTTCAGTTACTGCACAGTCTTTTAGGAGAGTTAATTACCATAATGCCACACTGTTCTTGATCCATAAAGTGATGTGTTAAGGTTCTTCAAGTGAACTTCGACCTCTGATATTTCTGAGGTACTTTAATGTGTCCAGCATACTGCTTTTTGTTTTAGTGTGTCAGCATAAATATTGAAAAAGTGGCTATAGATTGTTAACTCATTCTAACAAGTGGAGGAAACAGAAGATGCTGTGATGGCAAATATTGGTTCAAGATCCACGTGCAATATTAGTGGAATGTGCTACTGACTCATTGGACTTAAAGCTGCAGTATATGGCAAAACATTGCCAAATGTCCTGTTACTATAGGACAGAATCGCAATTAAAAGGATCTTGTATTTTAAAAAAAATGTAATTTTTATAAAAAACAAAACAAAAACTTTTGTTTTCATTCAGAATTTTTCATTTTTACTTTGGTAAACTTTTTCACTGGTCCTACAAATGTTTTGAGGAGCTATTGTAAGTCCCCCTTTTCCTCTCTGGAACCCCTGACTGTGCCCTTGTCTCCAACTTCATATTCTTTCTACAAGAAGTAACTCAATGCTGGATAACCCTTCCCCTGTGTACTGTAAATTCTCATCTTTGGAATGCCTTCCAAAAGAAGCATGCATTTCATGCATTCATGCCATTCTCAACTCCATCCTGTAATATATTGCAGCTTTATTAGGAAATTAATAAAGGGTTAAGGGTTTTTTTAAAAGACATATCACTGAAAAAAAAATTGATTTCTTACAGCTAGCTCATTTAACTCCACAATTGCTGCTGATGTCTTGTATAAGTCCCTCTAGTAGTGATTGGATGCAGATGATTGAATGTGAAGAGGTTGCAAGTGACAATCTGAAAATTTGCACTCCTGTGTGTATTTATTTTTTTCCTTATTTAAAGAAAATACATACAGAAAAAGGCCATTGACAATTCTGTTATGATTTGTATAATTCCCACGCCTAACTACGGTAAAAACTGTAAATGGATGCAGCTGCAACTTTAATTAAACTCTTTCCCCCTTCTCCATTCCCCCATCCCCCCTCTATTTCTTATTTTATAATGTTGATTACACATTAATGGTGTTTTCTTTGTGCACTAAGGCAAGCTTATTTTTAAGTATATAGAGAAAAGTACTTTAGTTCTTGCTTACTGTACTGTCTGTTCTGTTGTTTAGCTTTTGTTGAATAACAAGTTCCTTGTGCATTCCTAAATTTGCCTTATTTCATGTAATTCAGTTTTTGACAATGAGTTTAAGGCATCGGTGATATTTTATATCTACTTGTTACATATAGTTTTCCAAGTAATGACTGTGATTGTGACTGAGTAATGTGCACTTTTTCTTGTAACTGTGGACATTGCTATGCTTTTTTTTCTCTAGTGTTTCTAGAATTACTGTTGCTTACAGTTATGTAAAAGAAAAAGAACTTTTGTGATACTGTTGGTGAATATTAATGTGAAAAAGCCTATGAAATATGAGTATTTTGCAGGTACATAGATACACAAACATCTCTACGCTGTGGACTATTGTTCACAAATTTAAATGAAAATTCAAAAACTGAGGGCTGGAATCATTTCCTCTGTTTTGTTTGGGTAAATAAACAGATTTCTGTGTTTAAATACATGATTGTGAAACGTTGTAACATTTAAACTGCTTAATGAGTTATGAACACTGTTTTCTTTAAACAGGAAAAATGGACTTCCACTGTAGTTCATACAGGTACTGCAGTCATTTCTCAAAATTATTAAGCAAATCCAGGAGGGTGCCATAGCTTTGTTTTAATGAAGAATTTCTTCAATAAGGGCAGAAACAGGTGGTGCATAAATCATGACACTAACATTTACAATTTAAACTTGGCTTTAGGCAACAACATTAACTGGTAAAATGCATTGAATGTATCTTAATGGCACTTGTATATCAGTGTGTGAACATTGTGAACATTGTAACCAATTCTTGTTAGTTGCTGCCCATCATTTAATAGATGTATTTTCCCGTAGTGTGAATAACCATATTCTCACTACTGTCTACAAGAGAGTTCTGTAGCTGACTCCCTAATAGAGATCATGTGCTAGTCTTTCCCTCTAGTGTCAGTCAGGCATTGAAGGATCAGTGAAAAGCTAGAGGCTTGATGCCAAGCCCCTTCCATTTTTAGGCAGTGTCTTCAGGCTCTTTTGTCTCTTTCTGCCTCTAAATCAGGCTGGTAGCAAATGCTTCTAGCTAAGGTGTCATCTCTAGTCCTTGGTTACAAAAGCCATGGAAGTGAGCACAGTTAAAAGTGGGGAGTTCCTGCAGACATCAGCAGCGGGGGGGCCTGGCAAGTGCCAACCAGGGGTTGATGACCACTGACAGACACCACCATCAACGTCAGCGGTGGCCAGCAGCGATCACTGACCACCCGCAGGCACCACTGGCAGTGTCAGTGGCGAGGAGGGGGGGGTGGCGAGTGGCAACCACCCACAGGCCTTTTCATAGGGGGTGTACTGCCACACTCAGGGGGTGCACATGCACCTGCATGCACCCCCTACGTGTCACCAATGCTCTCAGAACTAAGTCTCGCTAGCAGTGACTTAGAAGAAGAAAAGCTCACTCATTATTTCACAGTGCAGTATGGAATGACTGTAGTCTCAGCTACAGTTTAGCCTTCCCCATTTCCAGGAGGATCATATTATAAGATTATATAGTATATTATAGGATTATATTAGAATTTATGGTGTAACCAGAAGTTCTAACAAAATTATAACTCTCAATCTACTCTGCATGTGAAAACTGGGTACCCAAGTATCCTGCCACGATTTGGTTTGCTGTGCCCTGCGTAATTCTCAAACATCTCTGCCCTGAAAGCCTTTCACATCCTAATGAACTAGAATCTCCAGATTAACTGGCTGAGTAGCTCTCTCCCCATGGGGGAGATGGGTCATTCTGCACAGGAATCATTCAGAACCTTGATTCCTTTTTTCCCTGAACCTTTTTGAATCCTGACCCTATCCTGTCTAGATAACCCAAACTAAAATCATACGAACAGAATGCCCTGTCTGCCCTTATGTTTTCCTTCTTCCCAAAGCTCTGAAGGGTTCTAATGAAAGCGCAGAACAATGGGTGTTAAATAATCCAAATTACTGCAGAGTGATGGAGGAGAGTCTGGTTTGCTCAGCTGCTGTGGAAGATGCCCTGTCTTCCTTCTAGACAGTGCAGATCCATTCCAGCAAGGACCCATTCTTCACTCCTGTCCCCCAGTGTTCATATTCAAGCCCTGATTTGTAAGAGCAGCATCCTTTAAGAATCAGGGGTGTGATCTTCACGGTCTTGTTTCACTAAATATACGGTTTAGTGCAGAACATATGCTATAGGTTCTGCCTAGTATAGGTCCCACTAGGCCCAGCCTAAAAAAGCGTTCTTCCCAGATATGCTAGATTTTCCCCACAGTTGGGCCTGCAAGCCCAACCTTTGATTCTTGATGCCCTTGTGACTGTTATTAGTGAGGAACTGATGAGGCTCTATCCCAACTCACTAGATTTCCTAAGGCCACATCCTAATTTAGTCCAGGTGGTAAAATCCCTCTCATATTGATTCCTATTCTCAAAGGGCTGTAGGCTTATAAGACTTATCACCCACATTGGGAATGCATCATTCAAGCACTCTTTTTCCTTTATTTTTTCCTTAACTGCCAACTGGTTTTCTTTGGATGGCCACTTGTAAACACCTACCTTATTCCTCAATGTGAGGGCAAAGGGACCAGTTTAGGAACTAATCAGATTTATTTGTAGTTTCTGAAGTCACCACAGGGAGAGTGGACATGGAGTACTTGAAAACAAAGTCACTTGGTGTCACATTTCTTGCATGTTTTGGTGCCTGATTGTCAACAGAGGAAAGGAACTGCCCATTATATATACTGGATTTCAGAACCACAGAAAACCAGTTATCAGGTAAGGAAATGTCTGTTCTGCTTACTATTTGCCCGAGTTCAAAGGCTGAATCCACCACTGGCTGTCTGCTCAGAAACTGAGGAACTTAGCCATGTTAGCCTGAAGATAGGCAGAAGGCAGAGCAGGTTTTCTTAGGCTAAGTACAGACAATCAAAAAGCCTGAGACTCAATCGATTAAATCTTCACAGGTTAATCTGAGCTACATATATTGAATTGATAAGCAAGTGAACAAACATTCATTTTTTATTCCAGAAATGCAGCCACATGCCTGAAGTGGCCGAGGCCAGCAGGCAAGGGATGCTAGAGCATGTCTCCCTGCTCCATTGGAGCAGACACCTTGAGCTAAGGCTAGCCCACCCATCCTATGAGAGAGTGTTTGTGGGGGAGATGCAAAGCATCCTGGGATGCTGGGGAACTGTGAGTTAACTTGAAACTGGAGGGGAACTGGGACAGAAGTTCAATAAATTGATTTAACCTAAATCAGTTAAATCTGATACTACACTCATCCAGGTTTATCTTAAACTGGTGTGGGTCATTTTGAAAGCAGTTACTGTACATTGAACTTCTGTTGTGTTACAGATTTGAACCAGTTTCTGATCAACTATGCACATTAATGCGTAATTTCTGTCCCTAGTCTTATAGACTAACTGGTTTAGAGAGGCATGAAATTTTGTAGGGTAAGATTACTTCATCACTATGAAAGTGTGTGAGAACTAGAAGACTAAGGTCACATCTAAGAACTGTGAAAACAAGTTTGGAGTGTATAATCCCAGGTGTTCCCGCTACCTCAAATGCCACCCTTCCACTTCTAACCCCAAAGTAGGATGCTTTTTTTACAATGATCAGTGAAATTTCTGACTATAGTTTAAGCAAAACTTTGTCATTTGGCTCCAGTGTTAGGGCTCCATTGAAAAGAAGGAACAAATCCCTCTTCTTAAAGATACTGACATGTTTTAGACTATCTGTAGATTTGGTGAGACATTGCTATCCTCATCTTCAACAGATTGGCAATCACAATGAAGAGAAACTTATTTCTACTTCAATCTGATATTCTAAAGATACAGAAGATGTTGGGCTACCAGAGAAGGTCTACCTTCACGTTCAGCAAATCAAAATAGTAATAAAAACCCCAACCGCAAGAAACAATGCCACTAATGCAAGGTGAGTGATGGCACAATTCAAACAATGCCCTGCATGTGATGGTGGCGGTGATTATTTGTTATGCAAGTTATGATATCATGTAGAAGGCCAAACATGATAAGGGCCCTTTACAAATAGAGTCAGCCACAACCCTGTTCCAGAAACTTGTAATCTCCATGGATAAAATTAATGCTGGGGGAAGAAAACCAATGTCACACAGCAAAACAGTGGCTGAACTAATAATAAAAGCCAAAGATTCTGACTTCCAGTCCTATATTCTATCCACTAGACCACAGGCTACTATAGCAAGTTGTAGATGTAAGATATAATAAAAGATATAGTTGTAAGATATAATACTTTGTTCCCTGAAAACTGGTCACTGGACAGGAACAAAAGTTGAGGGTTGGAGGAGGATACAAGGATGGTTTAAGCCTTGAGCTTCCCAGGAATCTGTAATGCCCTTTTAGAGCACTGGAGCAAAACAAAAAAACTGGAAGGAATGATGAATTGGCCCCAAATCTATGTGTAAAGAGTTTTAAAACTGCCAACAATTCGGTTATTTTCCATGAATGTAGAAAGATTTGCATATCCAATGTTTTTCATTCCCTTCCCTAATGATGAATTTTTGAAAACAAACTTGAAAAGTTTTCTAATAATTGTAAATTGATCCGTTTGTCTTGTAAGTATACCTTTGTTCTTATACTGTATTTATCTTATTAAAATTATGTTGCTAGAAAGTTCAAGGAAGGGTCCAGTATATCAAATTACATGTAAATCTATTTTTCCCTGATGCCCCCAAGGAACCAAAAATGCAGCAGTGCTATGAATTACACTGGCTAATTAAGAAGTCATTTTTCAAAATACTTACAAGGTTTTAAAAAATATTTTTACTTGAAGTTTTTTGTTATATCCCACTGGAAGCTTAGAACCGATTGCTGTTCTCCTTCATTGTATATGGCTGTCAGTTTATTGTTGCAGGGTTACTCATGAGTTCTCAGATGCTGCCATTTTTGTATAATTGGGAGTAAGAGCACTTCATCATTGTTCTAGGGGAAAACAGAGTGGAAACACAGAAGGAAAATAGGGATAAGTCAATTCTGGTTCATCAACCTCAACAATGCTTCAATTACCATTTTTTAATTTGATTTTATTACTTATGATTACAGACTTCCGAGAAATTTAGGGCTGTAGTCCTGACCTACTTATTTCCTTTTATTTTCCATAAAAAAGCAGAGTAGGATTTGATGTATGGAAGAACAGAACAGAACTGCCTAGCCAGCAGGCAGCTTTACTTTGGTTCATTTGCTGGATCTGATATTTGGAAAATACAAACTTTGGTTGCAGTTCTAGGCCACTCACTCAGTAAGTACAGCTGCATTCTGTTGGGTTTTTGTAAAAAAAACAAAAAACAAACAAACAAAAAACAAAACCAAAAAAAAGCTTATTTTTTACTTTTCAGTATCAAATAACAGAAAAAAATTTTACGTGCAAAATTAGCATATGTAAGGTTCAGCTTAACATTCAGCAGAAAACATTTTAATAATGTTAATATTAAACTACAACATATTAATCAGTATTTTACACGGAGTAAATACAGAAAAAGCAGGGAAGGGGAGTGTAAAAGCAAGGGATATGCAAAATGGGAAAGAATCAGGATCAGAAAAGAGGGAAAAAAAGATCTGGATCAGATATGGGTGTTCCCTTAGATAACCATTCCTAAAAATGCACTCCAGCTTTCTTTTCTTCAGGTGGGTGGACCAAAACCCGATGATGTTTAACAACAAGAAATGTAAAGTGCCCCATCTGGGAAGAAATAATCCACAACACACTTACAGGCTTGGCAGTGCTACACTTACTAGCATCACAACTGAACGAGAGCTGGGAGTCGTGACAGACCATAGAATGAACATGAGCCACCAATGTGATGCCGTAGCCAGAAAAGCAAATAAGACACTGGCATGCATCTATTGATGCATTTCAAGCAAAACTAAGGATGTCATCCTTCTACTCTACTCTGCTTTGGTGAGGCTGCAACTGGAGTACTGCATCCAGTTCTGGGCACCGCACTTCAGGAAGGATGTGGAGAAGCTTGAAAAAATCCAAAGGAGGGTTATGCATATGATTAGAGGTCTGGAGAACAGGCCATATGAAGAGAGGCTGAGAAACATGGGACTGTTCAGCCTGGAGAAGAGAAGACTTAGAAGAAACTTGGTGGCAGCCTATAAATATATAAGGGCTGCTCATCAGGGCCTGTGGGAACATCTCTTCACCAAGGCCCCCCAGGGGAGGACAAGAAATAACAGTCATAAATTGCTAGAGGATCGCTTTAGGCTGGACATAAGGAAAAACTTATTCATGGTCCAAGTGTCCAGGATCTGGAACAGACTCGTTCTAGAGGTGGTGCAAGCACCTATTCTGGAAATCTTCAAAAAACATCTGGACGCTCACCTTGCTGGGGTCATCTGACCCCAGCAGTCTTTCCTGCCCAACCGCAGCAGGGCTGGACCTGATGATCTTGTGAGGTCTCTTCCAGCCCCTAACATATATGGATCTATCAATCTATACTCAAGTAGCTGAGTTCAGTAGCAGCCAAAGAAAGTGGGACCTACTAAGTCAGATGTTAGAATACCATTGCTGTAGTCTGTGAATTGGCTTCCATTTCCTTCCTGTAAAATCATGTGCTTCCTGATCATGCCCACTATCAGAAATCATGAATGGTTTGCTGATGAGAAGTTCAAATTCATAGTCAAGTATCTTCAATGTATATTAGTTCCAGTTGGGATGAGACATTGCATGAGCTTCCCCAGGGGTCATAATAACTTCATTAATTATTTGGAGGATGGAACTAAGTAGCAAACTTAGCAAATTGGTTGATAATACCAAGTTGGGTGGAATTGTAGACTGAAAGTAAGGCTAGGATTTAGAATGACTATGATAAACAGGAAAATAGTCAAAAATCAGTGAATTAAATTCAACAAAGAAAAATGCAAAGCCCATAGAATGGAACAATCGTATGCACAAATGCAAGCTGGAGAATGACTGGGCTACAGTACTGCAGAAAAGGACCTGGGGGTTACATCCAACCATAAGTTGAATATGAGTAAAAAATGTGCTCTTGTTCCAACCCTCCCCCCCCCAAAACCCCCCCCCCAAAAAAACAAACAAACCCCAAACCAAAAACTAACAGCATATTGACTGGATTTAACCTGTAAAACAAAGAAAATGCTCCTTTCATTCTATTTGGCATTGCTGTGACCATCTGAAATATTGTGTCCACTTTTGGGCCCTGCACGTCAATAAAGATGTCAAGAGACTTAAGAGGATAGGCTGAAAGAACTAGAATTATTTAGTCTGGAGAAAAGATCAATGGAGGATTTGATAATGGTCTTCCAATACGTGAAGGGAAGTTATAAGAGAATGGAAGTAAACTCTTCCCTGTGGCCACAGGAGACAGGACTAGGAGCAATGATCTCAAAGTACAACAGAAGAAATTTAGGTTGGATATTAGGAGTACTTTCTTACTAGGAAGGTGATTAAGCATCAAAACAGGCTTCACGTAGAGGTGATGGAATCTTCATCCATGGAAGTTTTTAAGAACAGGTTAGACAAACATTTAACTAGGACACTTTAGTCAGGCAGGAGCCTTGAGCAGGAGGTTGGACTAGATGACATGTTTAGGCCCCTTCCAGCCCTATTTATAATCTATAATCCTATTATTTTAATTTGTGTCAATTTCTTTCTGCAGATGAGAAACCAGACATTATTCCTGCAGTATTTGCAGGAGTGCACCTACCCACAGTACCCACATGTACCTGAAGAAAGAAAGAGCTTTCATCTTATGTAGTATTTGTGGTGTTCACTACTGATGATAGGTAGGCAACTCAAAAATGTTCATCTTACCGGCGCTAATTTTCCCACCAAGGTTCAAAGAAAGTACTCGTCACTGATTGGTATCTTATGGTGTCTATAGGAGCACAGATTCTAAATTCATTTTATCAAAATTTTTTTTTGGAGATTTTCTGCATTTTCATCCCTGGATATTTAATTGACTCTGAGTCTTCATGCAAGTTCCACTGGAATAAAGCCTGCAAATGAATCAAGATCTTGGGTTAGTACTAGAAGATGGGATTTGAGATTTGGGGAGTAGGACATAATTGGCATACAGCAGGTGCTCAGACTTCTGGATATGTGGGCCAGATAAGTGGCATGAGGCTGGATCCTGCAGGCAGGGTCTGTTCTCAGGCCTGATGCAGCATGGGATTAGTGCACGGAGTCAATCCACAGGGATCTAGCACATTGAATCCAGCCGTGGCCCAACCCTGTGCACCAGATCCAGCCACAGAGCAGTCCTGTACACTGAAGTGATCTAGCCCATGGCGTCACATCATTCAGAACACAAGCCTCCCCATAGGTGTAGGAATTTGGTGACAGAGGAGCAGTGTTAGTGTTACTTGCTGTGGCTCTAGAAGGCATGGCAATTAATATTGCTACTGCTTCCCCATTGGTAAATTTCCAGACCCATGGGGAAGCTCCACGCGATGGATGACTTGGCCCTGAAGGCTGGATTCTGCCTGTGGGCCAGAGGTTGAGCACCACTGGTGTACAGCATCAAACAGTACTCTAATGGGCAAATCTTGATAAACGAAATATTTGAGTGAGTGTACGGGTATCACCAGAGCCTCTAGGACCAAAACAAATATGAAAGAGCATGAGTGTTCCTGGTACCTCTGAATCTGAATCTGAGTTAAGTTTCAAATCTGAATGGTTTTATCTCATAATCTAAGAATAGGCCCAAATCTAAGGATAAATAGAATGTATTCAGAGTTCACTTGGTCAAAGGTCTTTTCTGCGTCCAAGGTTAGAAGTGCAGGAGACCAGGGATTATCACATTGTGCTGCTATTATAATTACCAAGGACCACATTCACAAGCATATTTAAGTCTCTAACTCCCATGGAAATGACCTGCCTGTAGACCTTTGTAGATTTGTCCCTAACTGTCTTAAAGAATCTGGACTGTGCATGACACTAGGAAAACATTTCCCACCTCACCTGCCAAAATCTTGGCCAATGCTCGTATATCACTACTTTTGTGTGAGACTGTGAATGACAGATCAGTGTGAGATTCCACCTCAGGGTAAGGAATAACCCAACTAAGGCCTCCCTCAACCTGAAAGAGATGCTACTTACTGGAGGAGTTACTGAACAATAAAAACATTCAAAATCAAGAGGATGCCAACTAGACCAGGGTCCTAATTCAATCCCATGGATTTCAAGGTACTGGGATTCTCTGTTTCTAATGAAGTGTCCATGCTCTCCCACTGGACCACAGCATTTGTATTTTAGCAAACACAGCTTCCATGTGAAGAAGCAGAGTCAAGATTATATCCTAAGAACTAAAAGATTGCTTCTTTCTCAGGGTTCTGTATATAATTATATTGCGCATCTCTCAGACTGTAGTAACAGTTCCTCCCACAGTGACAACCCAGTTGGTAAGCCAGTACAGTGTTCTTTCTGCATGATGCTTCACAGAGAGTTGGCTGAAGTCTAAAGCAGAGATAAAAGCCCTATTACTGCTGACAGCTAATGAAGATTTTTCCTTTGTTCAGAAGTAGAATCACCTAGTTTTAGAGACAAAAATCCTAATTCCTTGGATGGTTCCCGGATAACCATGATGTTTGCTGCTTGCCAGGTTCAGATTAGTTAGTGTAGAGTAGTCACTGAGTACTAAACTACTGTGCACAGGATAATGAAGGGTAAAATGTAATCTGAGCCCATTGAGTTGCAGTGATTGCCACTCAGACAAATTGGCGCATAGTGCCAGCATCTTGTCACCCATGTGCCATTTCAATCTCACAAAGAGCAGGGCTTCCTTGGAATAAAGGAAGCTGTAGAGGTAAATATAATGCTGTAAATCTCACAGCATTATTCAGACTAAACAAGGGCCTGGTTTTCACTGGTGCTGAGTAGCAGGAGCCTCAGTCAACTTTAATGGGAGGTTTGGCTGTCCAAGCACTTTACAAATTAGGCCCCAGAAATGGAGCAATCCTGGGCTAGAAAGAGAATAACCACTCCTCTATGCCTACACTGGAAACAGAAATGGAAAATAACAGTGCTGTGTATACTAAATGTTACAAAATACAGGCCATCACCTCTTCTTCCCTGCATGCAGAAAGGAGTAGGGTTGGGGTTGCTACTATAACTGGGCTTTATGCCAGGAACTCTGCTAAGTTCTGGGGTGGAAGTTACATACTAGTACCTCTGAGAGCCTATGGGCAGCTTATGTCTGTTATTGGTCTTCCAGACTCTGACCTGAAACAGTAATTGCTGCTGCTCCATGACAGTTGTTTAGGGCTTTTCAACCACTGCTGATCTTTGCTGCTGCAAAGGTTCCCACTATTGGTTCATCCCTAATGGCTCCCCACATAATGTTGTGGTGAGCTCCCCACATAATGTTGCAGGGGTGCTCAACTCCTGGCCTGTGGGCCAGATACAGCCAATGAAGCCATGTAATCCAGCTGGCAGGTCTGCCAATTTTCCAAGCCCTGAGCAGCTTAATCAGTCCTGGCTGGAGTCCCATTCCCCTGCAACTGAATTGAGCCAGGGACAGATGCCACCATGCAGGAATGACCCAACTGAGGCCGAATGAGGCCAGCTGGAAATGGCCTGGATGGGGCCTAGCCCAGCCGTGCATGATTGGGATCCAATGCAGCCATGCAGGAATGGGTTAGACCCTATGCAGCCATGTAGGAATGGGATAGCTGAGACCCAATGCAGCTGCATGGGGGCCAGCCTCCAGCCAGGCTGTTCCCACAGGACTGCATTGGGCCCCCACTGGGTTATCACTGAGTGCCAAATCTGGCCCACAGACCAGATCCAGTCTTCATATGCAAGGTCAGCTTTCAGACTACTGCACCAGGCAGCACAGTTTGGGGAGGAGGTGAGCAACCTTCAGTGGTGATAGAACAGGTTAGGGACTATTTAGAAAAGCTGGATGTGTATGAATCCATGGGGCTGAATGCAATGCACCCAAGGGTGCTAAGGGAGTTGGTTGATGCGATTGCAGAGCCACTGGCCATTGTCTTTGAAAACTCATGGTGATTTGCAGAGTCCCAGATGATTGGAAAAGGGTAAATCTAGTACCTATCTTTAAGAAAAGGAACAGGAAGGATCCAGGGAACTGCAGACTTGTCAGCCTCACCTCAGTCCCTGCAAAAACCATGGAGAAAGTACACTAGGAATTCATTTCTAAACCCTTGAAGAAGTAGGTGATTAGGAACAGTCAGCATGGGTTTGTGCGGGCCGGGCCCCGCTCCCACCGCCACACGCAGGTCGGGAGGGGCGATCCGCGGCCCGTCTTTCGCGCACGCGGGCTGTGGCCAGCAGCCCGGGCACGCGGGGTTGGAGAGAGCCGGCGACGAGCTAGAGTTAGTCACAAACGCGTAGTGGTTGATTGAAAAGATTGTTTACTTACACCCAAAGATAGTAGTGGTGTAGGCTGGACAGGTTTCCAGGCACAGCTCCCGCTTAGATCCTCGCTAGAGGACCACGACAAATTCGATTGCTCCCACGGAGTTGTTTAGGCTCCGCGCGTCCGATTCGGTTGGGTTCGAAGGGTTCCCCGGAGTTGAGGCTCTGCGGGTTCGAAGTTCACAGGAAAGGGATACGTCTGGGATTGCGATAGGTGACGGGGAGAGGCTAGAAGCGAAAGCTCCATAGGATCGGTTCTATTGCCTGCTCAGGGGAGGCGCGTTGGGTCCGCAGCTCTTGGAGATCTTCACACAGAGTTCTCCCTCTCCCTCCTCCTTTCTCTCCCTCTCCGACTTGGGCGGAAACTACCCAAGCCTTTTGTACAGCTAGCAAGCCAATAGCTAGCCACCACGTGTGCCTACATTTGGAATTGGCCAATAATGTGGTGCGAATCCAATTACAAATGGCGGGAACTCCTTTGCAACGTGCATCACTAGTATGCAAAAGAAATGCACCCTGCAAAGAAGCTGTAATTTGGCGGGAAATCCCCGTTGCACCAGAGTTCTCTCTCGCAGCAGAGAACTCTACCGTGCAAAGAAAGCTACAATCGGCGGGAAAATAATTTATCGGTGCCAAAGCACACACACAAACAAAAACCACACCTTTGGGTTGTGACAGGGTTCACCAAAGGCAAGTAATGGCTAACCAACCAGATTGCCTAGCATGATGAGATGACTGGCTCTGTGGATATAGGAAGAGCAGTGGGCATGATATACCTTGATTCTAGCAAGGCTTTTGGTATAGTCTCCCAGAACATTCCTGCAAACAAGCTAAGGAAATATGGGTTAGATTAATGGACTGTAAAGTAGCTAGAAAACTGGCTGGATCATCAGGCTGAAAGGGTAGTAATCAATGGCTCAGTGTCTAGTTGGCAGTCGGTATCAAATGGACTGTCCCAGGGGTCAGTCCTGGGACTAGTTTTGTTCAATCTCTTCATCAGTGACCTGGAAGATGGCATAGAGTGCACCCTCAGCAAGTTTGCAGAGGACACCAAGCTGTGGGGAGTAGCAGATCTGCTGGAGGGTAGGGCTAGGATTTAGAGAGACCTAAACAAATTGGAGGATTGGACCAAAAGAAATCTCATGAGGTTCAATAAGGACAAGTGCAAAGTCCTGTACTTAGGACAGAACAATCCCATGCACCAATATAGGCTGGGGGCTGGCTGACTGGCTAAGCAGCAGCAGAAAAGGACCTGGGGGTTACAGTGGACAATAAGCTGAAAATGAGCCAACAGTGTGCTGCTGTTGTGAAGAAAGCTAACAGCATATTGGCCTGTTTAGTAGGACTATTGCCAGCTGACCAACCAGATTGCCTACCAATTGCCAGCAGATCTAGCTATACGTGTACTCTTTTCTATGGTGATGGCAGGGTTAAAAATATGGGTTAGATTAATGGACTGTAAAGTAGCTAGCAGATCAAGGGAAATGATTCTTTCCCTCTATCTGGTGCTGGTGAGGCCACAACTGGAGTACTATGTCTAGTTTTGGGCCCCCACTACAGAAAGGGTGTGGACTAATAGGAGAGAGTCCAGCAGAGAGGAATGAAAATGGTTAGGGGTCTGGGGCACACAATTTATGAGGAGATGCTGAGGGAACTGGGCGTATTTAGTCTGGAGAAGAGAAGACTGAGAGGGGACTTAATAGCAGCTTTCAACTACATGAAGAGGGGTTCCAAAGAGGATGGAGCTAGACTGTTCGTAATGGTGGCAGATGATAGAATAAAGAGCAATTGTCTCAAGTTGCAGCAAGGAAAGTTTAGGCTAGTATTAGGAAAAAACTTATTGTGTGGAGTATAGTAAAGCATTGGAACAGGTTACCCGGAGAGATTGTGGAATCTCCATCCTTGAAGATTTTTAAGACCTGGCTACACAAAGCCTTGGCTGGAATGATCTATTTGGGGATGGTCCTGCTTTGAGTTGGGGTTTGGACTAAATCATCTCCTGATCCCTTCCAACCCTAATTTTCTATGATTCTATGATTATCTCAAAATACAGTGGCAACCATATCCTTTTATAGAATAGCCAAGGGCAGGGGTGTCAAATGCATGGCTTCCAGAGTTATGTCATTTGCCTTAGGTGCTCCAAACAGTGGTCTATCTGTATCCTACCAGATGTAAACTTCTTGAGGATGCACGCCATCTGATCTTCCAGGTTGTTGATGAAGATATTGAACAAAACAGACCCCAGAAATGACCTCTGGGGCTGGTTGATACCGGTTGCCAACTGGATATCGAGCCATTGACTACTACACTTTGAGCCTGAAGATCCAGCCAGTTTTATAACCACCTTCAGTCCATTCATCCAACCCATACATCATTAGCAGAAAATGAAGACTCAATTTCTCATTTTAACCCTCTGATGCTTGAAAGTTCAGAGCTTCTACCACAAACATTAGAATGTTACAATAACAGCCCGAAGATATTGGTTGTGGATGCATTAATAATACCTAAAGTAGATTTAAACTATCTCAGAAGCTTAAAGAAAGAACTCTTCAGAGAACATGAAGCAAAGGCTTTATGGAAGATTTATACATCTCTAATAAGATGTTATATTCCATTTTTTTTCCTTCTCTCACTGAAGAGTAACAGATTCTTTAATGTAAGCTGCTTTTTTCAACCATAGCATTTGAGACCTAGGATATATAAAAGCGTGCTCTAACAGGTGCTACTGCATTTTGGGGAACACATGTTAAAGAGCTAAAGTCAGAAGGGCAACAATTTCATTTAATTTTAAAGCAACAGAAGTTCAGTCCTTATGGCATATACGTGTAAAAGTCTGAGGTCTGAGTAACCAAAGATCTCATTCTGTATGTTGATGGTTACTCCGAGGCAAGGGACAGACATTCAAAAAGCCTGAGCCTGGATTGATTCAATCTTTCCAGGTTAGTCTAACCTGGCTAGGCTAAATTACTTTGTAACTACATAGACATCCCAGACATTCAGTCGCATGCCTGCAGTGGCTCAGGCTAGAAGCCAGGGGGTGCTAGAGCAGTCCTCCCTTCCCTTCCACAGGCCTGAGCTGGGGGGGAGGGCATGGTCAGGCCCCAGTAGGATTAGGGAGGGGTTCCCCCCCCCCCTTGATAACAGAGCATTTATCAGCTCTGTTATAAGCATTTATCACCCCATCAGAAAACAGCCTCTCTCATTAGTTCAACCTCTTCTTAAAGAAGGAATGCAGGGACATTACCAACTGAGCTGCTGATTAGCTCCAAAAAGCCCTAAGCCGACACTGCTGTCTCCCACAGTACAGACTGTAAACAGCATGTGGTCTACTAGCTAATGCTGAGGTGTCTGTGTAAGGCAGAGGGGACAGGGGATCCCTACTTGCAGGGAGTGGTGAGGGGAGGGGGAGAGCAGGAGGAAGCCAGGCAGATGCTGCTGTGCTTGCAAGTCTCTGCCAGAGCTGCAGCCAGGGAGCAGAGGGGAGGAGCCAGCCCTGCTGTGGAGCAGAGAGCCCTGCCCAGCCCAGAAAGCATGCCGGGATGCTGGGGGAGTCTGATTTAACTTAAACCAGCAAGGCACAGTTCCCACTGAAAGCTTACTGCCTATTCAGAACACAAAAGTGCCAAATGATATAAATTGCTAGTAATTTCTTTACGTAAATGTAGGTGTGCATGTGCATATTTTCCTATGCTCCCCAGTTGTTCTCAGTTATACCCACAATCCTACTCATTTCAGTAAAATGAACAGGGCTATACAGGATAGCAGAAACTGACTCATTACACATATACCAACTGTAGTCCCCAAACTTGTATTATTAGTATTACTTGAAATGAAGTTTTTGGGAGCAATAGTTATTGCCAAGAAGATGAAACCAAGGTCATTTTAACTTTTAACAGATCTAGCTATACGTATACTTTTTTCTGTGGTGATGGCAAGGTTAAAAATATCTACATGGATTGGATAAATAAATATTACATAAACATGCTACATCTATCATCAGTTTTCAATCCTTCTGTACATCAGGAGAGGTTTTAGGTTGTTGTCACTCTTCATTTTCTTGCTCACCCCATTATTATTGCGTTCCACTGAATAGCAGGTGAGGTGCCTCGTGCACGTAAAAACAGCTGTATGAGAGTCATCAAAAAGAAAATTGTTGGGTAGTGACAGCTGTTTTTAATGTAACACTGTATCACACAGACAACAGACTCCCTGTTTTGGGATGCTTAACATCATTAACCACTATTTTAACCACCAGCAACTAATAATTTAGCTAGCATTCATTTATTGATAGTGTATGTTTAACCATTTAACCCTCTAGTATATTAAGAAATTTCACAGGTTGCTGTATCATGACACCTACTGGCAGAGAAAACCAAAAATTGAAACAGGTACAACTCTCTCTAAACAGTGGTATGTACTCTTTTGTCACAAATCATTTTTTTTAATTTGGTTTGAGTTTTCCCTTCCTACAAATTACATTTCTATTTCTGTTTTTTATTTTTACAGGAGGAAAAAGGAAGAAAAATAAGTGTATAAACAATTTAGTTGCCACCTGAAAAGGATAATAAAGAAATGGTAGAAATTTGAACACTTAAAGCTATTGCTTACCGCAACTCTTTTGATTAGTGTGAACAGGCTTGGTATGTACAAGGTGCTCTGTTTAAAATTAATTTTAAAATACCAAAATGGTGTAGTGAAATAACTAATTAATTCTAGAATTACAAAGGCATGTACAAATAACATGCTCCCCCCAGCCTTAATGCAGAACCCATGCACAGAGTTCAATACTGCACCAGTGTCAGGCACTGGCACTGTATGACCCTGAACCAAACACTGTGCACCTTTGCCAAGAGGGTGAATGCTGAGGCCTGTGCCTGAATGTTGTAGGTTGGACTGATTGCTACTTCAAGGCTAGATGAAACACTGTCTTTGTGTGGTACATATCCCATTGTTTTTCATTTGCTACTTGCTGTGAGTATAGGATCAGTGTGTAAAACAGGTCTCATTAGCTCTGTAGACTTCCTCTGGGACGTACTGTTCAGCAGCAAATTGCTTCTCAACTGAAGTACAAAAGCTGTAGCAGTCTTGTCACTAAACCACCATCTCCAGAGATTTCTGGCTGTTACAACCCCTGCTTATTTACCCTGTGTTACAGTCAAGTAACAAACACTGAGTCTGAAAACTTCTCTCTGAAATCTTTGCTAAAGGACACTGTTTTCTTCATTAACTTGTGCCAGATAAAGAGGTCTCTCAGAGGCATTGTTCCTTGAATGAAAAATAAATAGTACAATCACTTCTGTAATCTGCCTGGCATAATCACCTCTAAGATAGTTCTTCCTCCTGGGTACACATGTACATAAATTCACATGCAGGCCAAATTGCTTTTCTAGGGATTGGCTGTCTTTTTAACAGATAATTTCCCTGGGCAAATTCTTTGCTGAATATGAATCAGAAAGGTACAATTTATCCCAACACTATATGCTGTAGGAGCGCTCAAATGATTGTTCATGAGTCCAAGTATATCCATGGGCTGTTTCAAACTTGAGGAGCCAGCCATGTCTTGTACAACTGTGCACTCAAGCAGACAAGATGATTGCTTGAAACACATTGAATACAGAGCAGAGCATCTGTTTGGTTAGAGGGAGGCAATTAAGATAGCAGTGGTTGTAGAAGAAGAGGTAACTAATTCAGGTAAAATTCTGGTTAGTTTTATAAATGCTTTTATTTATTTATTTATTTTTATGTATTAACACTTTTTAAAGGTTATATGATGTATTTTGATTCATCATCCTTCATTTTTCTTTCTTGTATTTTCCCTCCAGGAATTTGGTGACTAAAGACCCTTGGTCTGATGCATGGTTCTGAGGGAAGTGATCAAGGGAAAAAGGACCAAGAGAGCACTGCTCAGTCTGGGCTATCAAACACATGGCAACCTTTCTTTCTTTCAGACATATACAGAAGTCATTCCCTTAAGGATTCCAGGATCCCGAGATACAGCAACCATTTTTTTTACCTCCATTCAGGCAATCAAAATCTGAGCTTATCCTCCACACATTGAATCTGGCATTTCTTTCCTTCATGCGGCATTGTGTGCAAGAAGGAAGAGCATGGATCAACTGCTGCCTTTAGTCAACACAGTCAATCGGCTTAAGAATGTAATCGTCTAGAGAAAGGAAGGAAGGCTGTAAACTGCAGTCACTTGCTGCTAATAAAAGTTACAGTATTAAGCAACAGCAGGAGACAAGCTTTTGTTCACTAGAACAGAGCATTTGGTTCTCTGTGTGCTTTATATTGTGGCATATTGCACATTGAGAGAGGCTCTTACAATGCAAAAAACGTGGAAGATACATTTATACAACATGCTATTCATGATGTCAAGCATTTTCAGTGTTCCCAGGCCAGTACTGGAAACATTTGGGCAAAGTAAAGACAGTCAAAAAGCCCAAGGCTGAATCAATTCAGTCTTTGCAGGTTAGTCTAAGCTGCAGAGATTGAACTAAGAAACAACTGGACAGACATTCACTTCTGATTCCAGAAATGCAGGCCAGAAGCCTGCAGTCAGAAGCTTGGGGGCACTAAAGCACAGCTCTCTGGCACGTAGCCAGCATGGGCTGTGGATTTGCGTCCTCTTCCTGCTGCCCACAAAGTCTCTGGGATTTGCAGCCCAGAATCATATTGACAGGGCTTTGCAGGGTTGCTCATCACTTCCTTTTCCTGCTTCCAGGTGCTTCTGGGATTTGTAGTGCACAGTTGCAGCCAGCAGTAAGTTTTTACCAGGGCAAGGCAGCTCTGTACTTAGGGGAAGGGAAGTTTAACCCCATCCCTGCCTCCCCTATACCCCAACTCTCCTCTGTTGGAGCAGACAGCACAGCACAGCCCAGGGCTGGAAAGCATGCTGGGATGCTAGGGGACTTTGATTTAACTTGAACCAGGAAAGGGTCTGGGACCGAAGTTTCATAAACCAGTTTGACCCAAATCAGTTAAGTCTCATACTACATTCAACCAGGTTTATCTTACACGAGTTTCAGTCATTTTGAAACTGGTTTATATACACTGAACATCTGTTCTGTTACAAGTTTAAACCAGTTTTTGATGACTTAAACCAGTTTAACTGTAACTTCTGCCCCTAGCCTAGGAGCTTCCCCATTCCTTACCTTATATTTCTCCTTAATCAATCACAATGCAGTATTTCTGACATCAGTTGATTGGGCTTGGTATAGTAATTAGTGGGTACATCTACACATTCATTAATGTGTTGTGATTACTGCGCATTAAGTTTAGTATCTGCACAGTAGCGCCAGCACACACCTTTTAAGTGATGCTAATGCTTAGACTAATTCTACTAAGTATTAGTGCAATAGCCTGGCTTTTGCTGTGCTCAGTAGAATTAGTCTCCTGTGCATATAGTTCCTCATGTAGACGTGCCCACTGTCACATAATTTCTGTCAAGCATAATGATTTCACTGGAGGACCAATCAGGCTGACTAGAAGGTCTTGTTTAAACAAACAAACACAAAAGATTTTCAATAAGAAGTAATAATTGCAAGAAAAAATACTGCAAACATTTGAAGTAAAAACTTCCTGAGAGTTACCTGAGAGATGCCACACTCAATGCTTTCCTCTTTTCAGAATACTATTTCTTTCTTTTACATGTATATTGAATTTATTTCTTGTTCTGCATGCTGGAGTCATATTTATCCAAAGAACAGTAAGGAACAGTACAAAATTCTCTGCACTGCCCAGACAATATGGCTAAACCCTTACATGGAGATACCATCTCAAGGTAGGAGGAAGTTGATTTTCTATGATCATTTGTGCAGCTGAGATTATCAACAATGGTGCCGGTTCTGCTGGTAGTTTCTGTGATGTGGATACTTACTTTTCCAATGCAAACTGAATTGAAACAATCAAAGTCTGTTAAGAGAAATTCAGAAGCAACTTCAAAATGGTAAAATTGTTATTTTTTGTGAACACTGACTACATGTTGATTTGTGTAAGTTGCTGCAACACGTCAGTGTTTAGAACGGGAACTAAGAATGGCATCCAGATACCATTATGTGGTAACTGTGGATGAATGATAACTGTAGTTATATCAATTAAAGTTAACTCCCTCTATAACTTTACAGCTGTTTTCCACTGAATAAATATACAAGAGGTTAGTGATATATATTTCAGAACAACATGCCTCAAATGCCTAAGGGGACAGGATTATAACAGCAACAACCAACAGCTTCTCATTTGAATCATGTCTGGTCATTCCCTGTAGGACAATTCCATGCTGCCAGAAACGTTTTTGCCAGCTGAGGAGAATAGGGACCTACTGAAACTGCAATTTCACAGATTTTGTGAAATCTGGCATTGCCCACAAAATCCAACCCCCCCTAAAACTTACTGAAAATAAAATGCTCCTTAGAGGGCGCCAGTAGTGTTCAGGGTGCTGCAGCAGTGCTCTGGGGCGAAGGGGGAGGCGGGGTCTCCCCACTCAAAGGGCTACCAGTAAGATGGCTGCTGTCTCCACCCCTCACCACTGATTGGCTGCAAGGGCAAGGGGTGGGGCTCCATGACAGCCTTCACAGGCAGTGGTAAGGGGCAGGGCCATATGACAGACAGCCCTCACAGCCAATCAGCAGTGAGGGACAGGGCCACTAGGGCCCCTTGGCCAATCAGAGGCATGGGAGGGCTCCTGCACTCCACCTACAAAATGGCTGCCAAGCCCCACATTGTGCCCTCAAAATCAGGAGCAGCCACATTGATTTCAGTGGGTTCCCAGCTGTGGACCACCAATAATGGTATTCTGGAGGTCATTCAAGGAGGATCACACACCTAAGTGAATCTGATAGTTTCCCCTCCAGGGGCCGCACGTCACATTGCCTGCATTCCCCATCTTCTGGAATTCAGGCTTTGGGTCTTGTTTGGATGCTGATGTTTTGAGGCCTAAAGGCTTGCTCTTTTTGAGCTAGGATTTAAGCAGCCAGTTTCTCTCTAAGTGAGGCTTACTAGGTAGAGTTTCCTTCACAATGTGAAGTACTGCCTCATTCCACCTAAAAGTTTAGCACTCAGCCTAAGTGTCTGAACTGAAAGTGACAGTCTGAATCTGCAGAGCCACTCAAGGAAGAAGAGAAGAGGAGCAGTCTTTAAGCCTGACAGTTATGTGCCTCTCTTGTAGGGTAATATCAGAAACATGTCATGGGAAGATTTAAATAGAAACTGTTCCATTTAATGGGATTTTGGTCACAGTACTGTGGATCTTTTTAGCAGCGTAAAATGTGTATTTGAAGCACTCCCCCTTTGCCTTGAACCTCTGGCTTGCTTTTCTTCGATGGAGGTTTAATGGTGGGCTTTTTTTGCAGTTTTTTCAGAGCACTCTGAAAAAAAGAAGAAAAAAAATCTGCAGTACACGTACAAGATGTGATGGCTTAACATATTGCATTGCCTGCTGCTGAAGGCAAAATCCTGACAAATGCTTTTTCTCTTTATCTGTGTTATATGCTAATTGATGTAACTGCAAGAAAAAAGAAATTAATTATCGGAATATACAGTTAATTCCATTGAATTTGAACGCTACACTTGCTAAAGCAACCAACATGTCAAGCAAGTTTTACAGCATTTTTTCCTGACCCCTATTAACAGCAAGAGGTTTTATTTCTTCCTCCTCAAAAAAAAAAAAAAAATCTATTCTTGGCTCTAAGCAGGCAGGAGAAATAGGCTGGGTGGGCAGAAGGGATAGTGAATGAGGTGATGAGTGAATTGACAAGTTCAAAGTGCAGTAGAGGTCTCTATAGATCAAGGGAGGGGTGGGAGTTGGAGGTAGGAAAGAAGTGGGTAAGAACGGCCAGAATGAAATGTTGATTTTTCTCTTACCATGCCTTTTTATTGCAAATATTTTAATACCAGTGAAGATCCCCACTGTTGAGGAAATCCTAAATCCTGTCCCAACCATCTGAAACACAACCCACTTGCTTCCAGCAAATACCAGCGCCCTTAGGAAGGAACCCGAAAGATGAGTACTGCTCCCAACAATGCACCACAATTTTTATCTAAACAGGGCCTGACCTCAGGCCATGTGAGGCAGTGAGACCCCATGGAAGTTCTAAGGGTTAGGTGCACATGTACATTCCCCAGCAATCGCACAATGTACAGAGTGGTACTCTCCAATCCAATTCATATTTCACCCAGCCCTGCCACATCTTTCTCTGTGGGAACTGCAAAGTTGTCAAGGACTTCATTCTGAAATCTTTCAATGGACAGTCTGTTCTCATTGCCGCAGCTCAGTCTGGACCTCTCAATTTAGTCCAGCTGCTTTCTGGACCAACACCCTCTGTGTTGACTTCCAATCGAGTCCACCCATGCTAGCTCTAGACATAGAAACCAGGGTGCAGTGTGGATAATTTCCACGGGTGCAGTGAGACATACTGCTGAATCCTGCTCTATTTCTTAACCTCCCCCATTTCTGCAGGCCCCAAACCTCCATTTTGCCTCTTGGCAGTGCTGAGCTCAGCTGGTATCTGCTTTATTTTATTCTGACTTCTAAAATATTCATCCTATGTTTCAATCCACAAAAGGGACTGTATTCCTTGTTCTTGAAGCATAAGGGTGCATATTCATATTTAAAAATGCTATTTTGGACTTCATTTTGAAATTGCAGCATACAGTAATCACCCTTAAAGGATTCAGTATTTATGTATCATTACCACTTCGTGGTAACTAAGATAATGCAGTTACTTCTAAGGATTAGAAGAAACAACCTCAGATACCACTGACTTATTGACTTTTTATATTCAAGAGAATATTTTTGTTCCATTTGAAATTCAGATGCTGCCCTAACCTTCAATTGAAACCTCTCCCTTTCTAGCTCCCTCCCCCCAACAACATCCTCAGCAACTTCAGGGGGTCCTACTTAAAAAAGAAATTGTAACATGACTCCTTTCATAGTCAAAACTAAACTTAAATACATTTTAGAAAGTAGTTTCAACTAAAGCAATGAGGTACATGGCAGAAATTTAGAGTTTGTGGGTAAATGGTAGGCCAATTTCTCTGAAATGAGGTAATCTCTGCATCACTCTGTGATAGTCCTTTAAATGCGACCTTAATTACGAATGGTGCATATTAACGAAGGTTCTCATCGGTTGAAAGAGAACATTGAAGGGTGCATGGAGCTTGATGAACTAACTTTAAGATGCGAGAAAATTGAATCAAATGGCTTTTAGCTACTTTCTGGAAGGATTAAAAAAGGACAGATGATCTACAAAGCAAGGCTTTTTTCACAGAAAGGAGTAAATGATTTACATACAGTGTTCGCTAAAAACTGCAGGGGGCAAGAGACTGCAGGTTTTCCTCTCCAAAAGCAAGAAAAATGTGTGTACAGTAATTGCTGGTTCAAAATTCATTGCAAATATATATATATACACTCTACATGTTAAAGAGATCTGAATAAGAGCCATTTCCCTTTCCATTCACCATACAGAAATATGGCTAAGCTGTTCACAGGTTATCCACACAATAATTGTGGGATCTTTTTGTCTCAACCAAAAGACATTTGCATATAATTGTGTAAATGTTCTAAGAGGGTCACGAGCATCAATACAAATAGGCAACGACAGACAGCCCAGGCAAAACAAGCAAAACACGTACCTCTGTATGTAGACAGTGACCCAGCAATGCTGTGTGGAATCACACCAATTACACATGCAGGGGATATTTTATTGGTTTAATGCTAGCATTTTTGTTGAACATACCATCCTAGTTATTTAAAAAAAAATAGATGCTGAATATCATTCCTTTTTTTCCCCCTAAGGAAAGAATACAGATCAGATCATTCATTACCTCAGTATTAAATATAAGGAAAACTGGACATGTATATGCCTGTAGAAAATGCTAGGTCCTGATGTAACCCAGCTGGGCAACATTGAACTGAAAAGTCCAGGACTCAGCGTCTCCTCTCTGGTTCCTCCTGCGTGCTTCAAGCAACACCTACACTTTTTTTCATATTACTGCTCTTTCTGGGACCAGGTTCTCTAGCCAGCTCCCATGAGCATCCAATTCTCCCAGTGCAGACTCCTTGTCACCACAAAGACAATGTAATTGGCTACTAACCCTTTCCTTCTTCCCTACTAGTAACAGCCCCAAGGCTAAACCTGAACACAACCAAGGGACTCTGAATAATTCCTTTCTCAGGCTCGTAGGTTTGGAAGGGACCTCAAGGGTCGTTGAGGCCAACCCTCCTGCTCAGAAGCAAGACATATTATTTCTAAACCATCCCTGACAGGCATCTGTTACAGCCTGCAGAAATGGGATACAGCAAACAGCCTGGGCCTAGATGTTTAATGGAGTATTTTCCAAAGGTGCTGTCCAGCATATACACTCCGCAGAGTTTGTTTTATATAGTATTTCAAAGGACAAGTTTTGACCAATTGCATCTGTTTTTTTCAGGCAAAAAAAACCTGCCCAGACTTACTAACTTTCACTGTTGGCCCAAGTATAAGCAATTAGAAATCTGAGAACATCTGCACATCAAGTAGATGTCTCTGTGCTAGTGCGCCTGAAATCATCAGACAGCACATGTGTGCTCCCAGAAAAGCAGGAGACCAGGGATGAACAATCTGGCCCCCTGGCAATGCACACATGGGGCTAATCTGTCAGGGTGTGTAAGTCAGTGCAGCTCCAGTCATAACAGCTGAGGATCTAGCCCTGAGGGTATAAAAGGGTAAAATCTGAAGGGATCGTTTCATTTCGCAAACATCCAGGTCATGCATCGGTTGAAAGTAAGGCCCCGCTTGCATATCTTATCTTTTCCAACTCTTACAGAGATAGCTAGTGTGCACACTGCACTGTCAGCTAAACCCACAAATGCTTTAATGGCAGGTACATAATAACCTGTTAGTACAGGTTTGTCTGGGATCCTGGCAGGTGTTTACATGAAATTTTGCCCTGCTTGTCATAGCATATAGGACAGCCAGCACCTGGCAACCTCCTGCCAAACAACACATTCTTTAATTGCTCTGAAGCAGCAGCAGCAGCTGCTGCCAACCTTGTTAAATAAACAACAGGTTCTGCACCTGCTTGAACAAAAACCTGACCTCACTCTCAGCCAATCCGGCAGCACTCAGGTAACTCTGCCTGCCTGCCCTAATACACAATGGCCTCAGGGATTAGTAGGAGTCTATCAGTATTGATTTGTCCTTTCCCTGCTATGATTTGCCCTGCCTTTCTCTTGAGAGTATTCCATTCAGCCAAGAGACATGAAACTCTCACTAATTAGATTTCTGTTTTATGGCCAATTTTTCTTCATACACACACACACACACACACACACACACACACACCCCAGACATAAAGGCAGAATGGTAATGAGAAAAAATGACTGAAGCATAATATCCACCTGTCTTTGGGCTTTGTAGGGCACCCTGATTTAACACGCAATGATCACAAGGACTTTCTGCAAATATACAGGCTCACTGCATAGTACCATCTATTCTCCAAGGGCAAGGTGAGATCATCATCTCGTATAAAATGGCTCTGAAGTGAAGGAAGCTATGTATGACAACTTAAGACAGCTGAGGATCTGCCCCAAAAGCTATAAAGCAATTTTTTTTTTAATTCCAGCTGCAACCAGGGACAGTTTAATTAAATCTTAATGACTGCTGAATGAGCTCCCACAAACAAACACATTTGTTTGGATCTGTGAACTAAACAGAACCAGCAAAATTACCTGACATGGATCTGTAGTGCCAGAGGCTTATTTGCCTGCTGAAGGTGTTCCCCCTGCCCCTTTTATTCCACACTTTTGAAGAAAACACATTTTGACTTACGCAACATCATAATTTATTTGAGATTTGTGCCCATGACAGAGGCCTGTAGGGGCTGCACGTGAAACACAAATAAGAAAAAAGGAGAATGAGTGCAAAGATCCTGGTTATTCGTATGTGAAACAAAAGGCCAACTGCAGAAGGGAAACTCCTTGGTAAAGCCAGGGAGGGGAGGAATTCCCAGTGATGGTAAAAAAAAAAAAACCAAACAGGTGACAAAATAGCAAGACTGCCCACATAAAAGCTGCAGAACGCTTAGGTCAGCAAACACAGTGTCTTTGTAAGAAAGAGGATCATACGAATTGTATATATTCTTTTGATCCATGGAGCAAAATTTCACCCATTTAGAGGTTTTCCTGGAAATTAAAAAGAAGCAAGTGGATAGAAGCTGCCTTTATGCAACATTCTCAACAGAGAAAGGACCATCTGCTGGGACTCTCGACAGTGCAAGAGAGAAGATGAAAGGAAAGAGGTGAAACAGGAGTGTTGTGACTATTTTCTAATAAAGAAAAGCCCCAGACTCCTCAGTGTATGAATGTGTATAGCTACTGATCCCAATGATGTTTTAGGTCAAAAACAATAGTGAGTTTTACCTGGTTGCATTTTTTGATCTAATAGAGATCTGTAGATGGGGACTGCATCGCAGGGTGCATTAACTCCCTGATGGGGGAAGTTATTTATTTATTACTAATGATTCTAGGAAGCAACTCGGCAGAACCAATTTTTTCCCCCTCACAGCTGCAATTCTAAGAAATAAATAACGATTCCCAAGAAATGTCATTATTTGCAGTTAACTATTTTTCGATAAATTGCCTTAAGCTCATCAGTTTGCAAACACAATAATACACTATATTTAATTTAAATACAAAAAACTGCTGTTACAACACAGCACCGAAAGGCCCACGTACTACATTAACCAATGTATCTTCCTATACTTAGCTTTGAAAATGCCATATGCTGGAACACAAATGTTGAGCTTTTAATGGCTCCCCTTCTAATCATGCATCTAGTTAACAAAAGTGGCTACGTTAGAAAAGAAGAGCAGGATTTGATTAATTAGTTTGGTGAGAGTTTAGGTTTTAGCTTATTTTGTGTGATCATGTTGCCTTCTAGTGGCTGGCCCCATATCCAAAGCACAACATTTGTTTAATTTCGAAGTGGAACTACACTAAAAAGTTAGCATTATTTCATATGTAAAAGTGTATTGATTTCATGACATGGTCTTAACTCTTCTGGAGAGCTAAATAATGGCCCAATAAGACCCATGTACTGTAACTGTACACAGACTGTAACTTTGTCCTTGCTTTTTTTTTTTTTTTTTTTTTTTGTAACACATCCCTGTTTGTTCTCATTGTCTTTTGGGATAACTCTGAATACATAACTAGCAAAAACAATGGGAATGCATCAGTTATGTAAATATAGTGAGCCGCTTTCTCTCTCCCTCTCCCACCATGACTTCACTTCTGTAAAAGCAGGGTAGGCAATGTTTTGGGGGTTGGGGAGAGGGTGCAGAATGACCTGGTTCAGGTCAGAGGTAAGTGGGCATTAAGACCCAGGGGCCACAGTAATTTCTCTCTACCATCCTGCTGCATTGTGGGACAGTGAAAGCTCTCCCTTCACCAGAGCTCCAGGCAGCTGACTGTAACACAGCAGACGGAGAGCTCCCTGCCACCCAATGCTGCTGAATCCACAGCTCTGCAGGCCAGATCCAAAGGCTCCTGGGGCCAGATCTCGCCCACAGGCTGTGGGTTGACAACCAGCATTCTCTCTAAGCCAGGGACAGGCTATTATTTCGGGCGGAGGGCCACTTACTGAGTTTTAGCAAGTCATTGAGGGTTGCATGACAGGCAGCCAGGGGCAGATGAATATTCATTTTCTTAATCTTTTAGGGGCCCCATGAGCCGGATAGAATGGCCTGGCAGGCTGCATCTGGCCCATGGGCCACATTTTGCCCACCCCTGCCTAAGCTGTGTGGCGTGCGTGGCAGTGCAGGTGTGCTCATGCCGCGCTGCCAGGTGCACCTGCGTGTCTGCGCGCACCATGCAGCTTAGAGAGAACGCTATTGCTAACCTGTCTACAAGTATATAAGCTAAAGAACTAATGCTATTAGCTAGTAGCAGGAGCAAACTCTTGCCCTCTTATACAGCCCACTGAAAAAGAATAGATAACCAGCATCATCCAGGACCATTATCTTCCTTCCTATTTCTAGAAACAAAAAGAAAAAGTTGAAAATCCAAAGTAGCTGATTCTACCTAACACTCAGCAAAAGTCTGTTTCTCCTAATGTAAGCATAAAGTAAGAAAATAAGGAAAAAGAAGTTAGTAAAAGCAAAGAAAAATGGAGATTGGCGAAACAGAGCGAGGCAGTGTGTGTGACAGATGCTCTATTTCTCTACGTATTGCCACAGTCCTTGTGTATCTAGTTCTAAGCAACTTGCACTAAGATAATGACAGAGCTTATTCCTTTAACCAGGCATCTAGCATGGATATGGAACTTCTTAAAATCTATTTTCAAATTATACAAATCCCTTTGTGGGCTGGGGAAACCTTGTTTTAATGAGGCTGAATTTGGTCCACTGGGCCACAGCACAGATGGGCAGACATTAGTCAGAATAATGGTAAAATCAGTAGTGGTCATCAATACTGATAATAATGATATAAGGAAAAGAAAAAGGTATCATGGGAAGTTGGGAAACAAGTCACATTGGAAAGATTTAGAAATGAAGGGCAAGGATTTTTGTGGGCAGTATGTCAGCTGTAATGTTGGGAGAGATATACAGTTGGTCCAATGAAAATTATCACCCATAAAAATCCTTGCCTTTCACATTTGTCCTGGACCATCATGTCTTTGTCAACCCAATTCTTACACATGATTTTTTAAAGACATCTTCTTCACACAAGACCCACTAAACAAAATAAAAAGAGCAAGAATGCAAATAGTAGCTAAACATGACTGGGGTGAATATTTAAATAAGTGAATGTGGGGAAAGTTCCAGAAGAACTATCCATAGTGTTAAAGCCAGAAGGAACTATTATGATCAGGCAGGCTGAACTCTGGCATAATACAAAGAAAGACGTTTCTAACATGGTAAATAAACAAAACCACACCACAAGATGAGTCCCAACATGCTCATGTGCAAATGCAAGAAAATTCATTAAGAAAACAAGATCTAGAGATGCTACAGAAAATGCTGACTTCAGTATGTCCCTGAAAGCTGGTGCAGGGAAGGATACAGGCTATTTAAAAAGAGAGACAGGGGAAGACAGTTTTATATGTCAAAAAAGACCAGGGAAAATGCAAAAGTTGGCCACACTCCAGAAACAGGAAGAGGAAACAGAATTAGGGTGGAAGCTGGAAGCAGTACTAGAAACAAAACAGAACTCATCAACAGCTCAGGAGGAGGAAGCAAATGTGACAAGTGAAATTTCAAAGGCTTCTTGCAAAGGAACAAAGAAAAATGAAAATATAATTTTAAGAAACGTGAAGATGTGACTTTACAACTGTACAGAATCAAAGGAGCAACAGGTCAATGAAAGACTGCACACTACTTAAGGGCAGTGTGGGAAACCAAGTGACAGGTGAGGTAGACAAATGATTTTTTTTTCTTATCTCAGTGAGTAACCAAATTATTACTACATATTTTTGTATAGCAAAATCAAGTGAAGTTTTTCATCACTTAGATCTACAAAAGCTTGGCCCTTTGCAGCATTTGAAGAACTGTGTCCATTCTTTTAAAACTATTTTGAAGTATTCTGTATTACTTTATGGTTTTGACAAAGTATCAATGAATGTGAACAACCTTGTTAGCAGTAGCTGAGTTTTGATCCTCTTCATGTATGCCATCAAGAAGACAATAGAAATCTCTCTCAGAACATCTCACTTCCACCAGTTTTCTAGGTTCTTGTTGGTCAATGTTCAACCTTCAGCATGACACCTGCATTCGTGGATGATCTAAGGCCCATGGACAGTGTCAGGATACCGGCTTTGATGGAACGCCATGGCTCATATGACACTACTCATCAGAGGGTATTAACTGGCCTCCCTGCAGAGCCTAGCTGAAATCAAAGAGATTCTTCATTCCTCTCAGAGGGTCATTAAGGGGCACACCCTTATCCTCACCACAGTTTTCTTCCTGCAAAATCACACAAGGTGTTCAGGAGACAGTGTAAGATAATATAGTCTTAATTGCAAGCAAACTGTCACCTGGGCAATTAGAGGCCTTTCAGCCTGACAGCAGTCCAAGGTAAAATAATGACTAAGGAATTAAAAGGCAGTAACAGAATTCATACCAGTCACTATGGATTTATGGAAATTAGATCCTGTCAGACTAACTCAGTATCTTTACTGATGAGATTACAAGTTGAGCTCATAAAGGTAATAGTGTTGATGTAACTGACTTCTGCAAGGCATTTGACTTAGTACTGCCAGATGTTTTGATTAAGAAATCAGAATAATACAAACCAACATGGGATACATTAAATGCTGACTAAGTGACAGGTCTCAAAATGGACCTCTAACTATGGAATCATTGTTTAGCAGATGTGCCAATAGCCAGACCACAGTGGGCTTGATCCTTGACCTGACAAGGTTACAATTTTTTTGTTATCAATGACCTGAAAGAAAACATAAATATAAAATCAGCGCTGAAATTTTGAAAATGAGACCTAGATTGAAGGAATGGTGCATACTGACCTGGCTACTTGGCAAGCTGGGCATAAACAATATAGATGACAATATTCTCAATGTGAAGTTATACATCTAGGAACAAAGAATGTAGGTCATGCTAACAGGATAGTAGGCTCTCTTAGGAAGCACTGACTCTGAAAAGACTGGGTGGTCACAGGGAATAACCATGTGAACAAGAACTCCCAGTGCAATGCTGTGGCCAAAACCCCCCAAAAAACAAATATGGTTCTTTGAAATAAGACAGAGCGCTATCCCACAGGGATAGTGAGGTTATATCACCTCTGCATTTGGTAGCAACACAACCATAACTGTGAAACCCATGCCCAGTTCTGGTTTCCACAGTTCAAGGATGCTAGAGACCATACCTTACAGCAAAAGATTTAAAGAACTCTATTTAGTTTATCAAAGAAGTGAAGGAGTGATTCACCCATAGGCTATAAGTACTTATCTATGGAACAGAAAATTGATAATATGGCTTTTGAACCTTCCTGGCAAAGGTATAATAAAAACCAATGGCTGGAAATTAAATTTAGACAAATTCAGACTTGAATTAAGGTGCAAGTTGGTATTGGCGAAGTTCATTACATGTTAAAATAGTGTGCCCAGGATTGTGGCAGGATTCTCAACACTGGGAATCTTAAAGTCAAGACTGGATGATTCTCTAGAAAGGTGTGATCTAATTCAAACAGGAATGAATTCAGGGAAGTCCCAATGCCTCTATTATACATAGGAGATCAGTTTAAATAGGCCCTTTGGCTTCATTGGTCCTAAAATCTCTAAATGTATTTATGATACATATCTGAGCCATCATTCTCATTTGAAGCACACGATGGTGTCATTCCCCTGTCTGGAAAATGGATGCACAACAGCTCATTCAGACTTCATCCAGAAAAGATGCTGTTGGACCAAGGAAAACATCTTGCAGAATCCAGGACTGTGTGTTCAGTTCAGAGCCAGTGACTGCCAGGGACATGCACAGTCTTAGAAAGCTTGAACATTCAAGCTGCAGAAGTGGCGAGAACTAACTTTTCCCCATCTCTGGTTGACAAGAAAGCTGTACCTGCTCTTCGCAAACATGCACTTTAGTGCAATGAGCCACATCTTTCTTATTCCTACATTATACGGCTTCAGTGCTTTCTGCTGGAAAATGAAAGACAGCCCACAGAAACCAAACAGCTTTAAAGAGCAACTGCAGTGTGACAGCTGCCATTTTAGCTGCACAGACTGAACAAGGACCTTTGGAGATAAAATTTTCTACAACTGAGCTAAAATTCCTGGCTCTGTAGCTGGAGGCTGTAAAAGACTTACATGTGACATAGTTGTACACACAGACCAGTGGGTTACAAAATTCCTTTGGACAAGCTTAGCACAGGTCTCTGTTACATGGTCATTTCAAATCAAAATGTTAGTCATAATAAAGTCTTTAATAAACTAGGGTCCAGCTGCATTAACAGCTGGTTTGACAATGAGTAAATATGGTGCTAGTAGCTGCAGCATTGAGTATGTCAAGATAAGTGAACCAACAGATTCTTTGTGTAACTATTCAGCATACCTAATATTATTTGAATTTCACAAAATTATTAGTTGCAAAATAGGGCCACTAAAAGACAACCCAGGTGCTAACATTTTTACTGGAAACTTCCTGTCCATTTCAATTCCTTGAAAAAAGGGGGCCAAAAATTATTCCTTTGTTTTAATCTCATGCCACCTGAATGTGTTCAGAGACAGAAAATAACTTAGAAAGAGGAAAATTCCTGACTAACTTGATCGCTATGGGCTAATTAACAAGAACTACCAGAAAGGTAGTGAGTGCCATGAACTTCCATCAAAGTCAATGGCAGTAGATGTTACTCATCACTTTGTAGGAATTGTTAACACTTTCATCAAACTTTACAAATGACAACCTTTTATCACACAGACCAAATTAAATTAGGGTGTGGTACATAAAGGCATTTTTGGAAAGATTTAGTAATTACAAAGGCAGACTTTCACAGTTGGAATAACATGGTATACAAAAACTCACTACATTTGAAAACACTAGCAACTTCTGAAGAAATCTGTTCTCTTTCCTTTGAAAAAAGTAACAGACTTTTTTTTCCCCCAATATTTTGATAGCTCTGATAACAGGGCACAAGGTTTCTGTCAAAGAGTTTTTAATTTAACATTTAGGAAATATGTTTCCTCCCATATTTTACATAACTGGTCATAATGACTAACACGTACACAGCCAGGCAAAATAACGCGACAAACTGGATTATCATGAAAGCAAAGAGTTCATATTTTAATTATATTTTTAAACTCTACAAATCTCAGAATCTATTTGATAATGATAAGGCACAGGAAGACCAAAAAGCTTCTGTATTTATGTTGTCTGTAGCATGCTAATTAAAAATAAAAATACTTATTCTTTAAGTTTCTAATACTTCAAAAAGATGAATGGATACACCAAGCATTAAGGAACCCTGTTAGCATTATTATCCAGGATCTTAGCTGCTGTCTCTGCAGCTCTTAAATTTCATTTTTAAATTCAGTTAGCTAGGGTTACCATATTTTCAGTTCCAAAAAAAGAGGATAGCTGTTGTGTGGGGGGAGGGGTGGTATATGATTGGGGGGAAATGTTATATGGCAGTGCCCTGCCCCTACCCATTCTGTTACCCCTCAATCCCAAGCCACAGCCCCCTATCCTCCCCAGTGCCCCTCACTCCAAAGCCACAGTCCTCACAGCCCTGGCAGTGCCCCTCACTCCCGACCTGCAGTTCCCTGCTCCTCCCAGCCCTGCCCCTGTGAGCACAGGCAATGGCCCCAGTGCCACTGGGCCAGCCATGCAGCTCCCTGCTGTTCCCTCCCCACCCCCTTCCCTCTTCCCCTTCCCCCACTGGAGAGGCATGAGTCCGGGGCATGCTCCTCCCCTGCCCTGCTGCAGCTCCGGACCCCCCCCCCCCACACACACACACATGCATAAAGACACACATGCACACACACAACCCCTGCCCCCCACAGACTTACCTGCATCCAACTGCCAGGCCACTCCCACCCCCTGCCTGGCTACTGCCGGCCACGTACATGTGCGCCCTGCTTCCAATCACCCTGACTCCAGCCCCAAGAAGCTCCTTTCTGGGGCAAGCCAGGAGAAGAGCAAAATCCCAGATATTTGATCATATTTTAAAAAACCACCTGGACCAAGATCGGAGGACTAAAAAGAGGACATGTCTGGGAAAACCCAGATGTATGGTAACCCTAAGTTAGCAATCTTTGTGACTGAGCACAAAAAACCAGGCCTGATCCTCCACTTCTTAGAACCTTAGATAATTATAGAAAGCTTGAGGAGAACCCAAGATCATTCCAACCCATTCAGTCCCTTTAGAGCTGGCTTTGTCTGCAGTGATTTGCCACTCTAGCAACTGTACATCAGTTTGTTGTTAGTAGGAAATGCACAATGCAGAGGCTAAGTAATAGATTCCAACTGCTAGATTGCAGCTTCCTAATTATTATTTTGGTCAGAGAGGTGTGAATTTTCAATCCATGAGTCAGTCCCCTAAATGTGGGGAGCTCAGGGGCTCCAAAGACAACAAAGAACCCCAAGAAGCTGTTTACCTGTACTCTTGACTCCATAGACCAGCTCCCTGAATACCCCTGAACTGCTTGGATCCTGGAAGAGCAAGGACTCCCCAAGTTGAAATAATTGAGTCCAGAATCACTCTAACAACATACAGAGAAATATTGGCCTCCATGTTTGCACAGGATGGGAAGTGGGGTGGGGAGAAACAGAAGTTTCTTAGGGTACTGGCATTCTCAGACATGCTCCTCAGTCACAAGTTCCCCTCCCCTGACTGAAGCAGACAGGAGCCTTGGTGCCCAAGTAGGCAGTTGTGCTCTTCACTGTAAATCAGTGGTCTCCAATCTTTTTGGGTCGGAGATCACTTTTGGAATTTAAGAGGAACCAAAGATCTACCTCCCTGCCCACGCCCAGCAGGTAAGTCTGTGGGGCAGGGAGGGGGGAGGAGAAAGGGCCATAGCGGGGGAAGGGCAGATTGAGGCCCCAGCCCTAGCCCCACTCCCTTCCTCACCACTGCGTCCTCAATCAGCACCCCCCCAACAGCAGTGTGGGACGGGCAAGCCCTGCACAGCCAGGGTGAGGCAGGGGACAGAGCTACAAGTAGCTGGCCCAGGGGGCACAGGGAGGGGAGGCACACAGCCCAGGAAGACATAGGGGTGTGTGTGGGTGGGGGGAGTGGTGGGCTGGGGCAGCACCTGGCTCTTCCTGCCCGGGTAGCTGCGGTGGCGGTGCTGGGAGAGGGACCACAGGGGGGTGTCCCCCACTCCTAGTGTTGCCACTGCTCACACAAAGCGCAGAGTGAGCCAGGCCCAGCAGGAACAGTCCGGCACAGCCTTCCAGCCTGCAGCTACAGCCTGCCTTCCCCCATGCCCACCAGCCCCTGGCCGCCATGTCCTCAAGGGGAGGGGAAGGCTGTGCTGAGTGCAGCCTGAGTGCAGCCTGACCAGGAAGAGCCCAGCACTGGCCCAGCCCCAGCCCATCCCACCCCACCCCACCCCACCCCACCCTATGTGCAGATCTTTTGTATGCCCCCTCCTGCCCCCCTGGATGAGCCACTCATGGCTCCATCCCCCACCCCACCCCAGCTGTTCAGGGTCTGCCCCACTCCCTACCTGCAGCCTCTGGTGCTGCCCCATGTTTGGGGGGGGCACATGCCCCCCTGATGTGTGCGGCAGAGGTGGCTGCTGCTGCAGGATGGGCTTTGCACCCCAAATCCCGATGCATGTGCTCCCTGGGCCTCCGCCCCTTCCCTCCCCCACTGACTGACCTGCTGAGCTGCGGGGGGGGGGTGGGTGCACACGCATATACATGCGTGCTCAGCCCCGCCAGCACAGGATCAACTTCAAGAGGCTCCAGGATCCATCGGTTGACCCCAATTGACTGGTTGGTAACCACTGGACTGTAAACAAAGCTTCCTCCAGCATTACATTAAAGTGAGCACAAATACAAAATTCTAAAGTGGTTCTTTTAGCATCATCAGGAAGAAATAGGCTTTTAGGAATCCTGTGGTTGGGCGCACACTGGTATCTCTGTACAAAGATGAGATGTTCATGTCAAGGAACGTATAATACAGGCTTGGATTAACAAAAGAAGCTGACAATAGATGGTTGGTTGATTTAGCACAAAGAGTCATGAGAGAGAAAATCCTTTGAACTCTAGTTTCGCAGGCAGGGTTGATGCAGAAAAATATCTCTCTTTTTTTTTTTTTTTTACATGAAGCCTTCCCAAGTGAAAATGTTAAAGGAACAAACTTATTAAAAACATGAAAAATTCATAGACTGAAAGAGAACATGAGCAAAGGAGAGAACTTTACTAAATACACACCAGAGGCTTACATAGATAGAGATTTGGCTCCAACCATTCTCCAGCATGCCAGCCAGCCCTATCTCACTGGCATAAGAAGAGGCTAAGCTTTACCAGTAGCAAACAAGGGGCAGAACTTGGTCTATTCCTGTATTAACGCAGCTATGTACTGAGTCTGAATGCCTTTGGAAACAATTGAGACCACAATCTACCTGGAATAATTTGGTCTCTTATGTGCATTATAATTATGGAAAAATGAACTTTATAATGTCTTAGAAAAATGATGCACTATCAAATTCTTGGGCAGGTTTTTTACTGTAAATTAATCTATACTTTAGTTTTTAAGCCTTGTAAACCTCTATCACAGATTCCCTCCATACTACAAGCATCCGACAAAAACAAAGCAACACCAGAATATGAAATGTTGCATGTCAGAAATGTGATGTGAAGACATGTGAGTGTTTTATTTTCATTTTTATGCTATACCTTACAGAGGAATGTATTACACTAAAATATTGGCAGCTGCCTTTCAACATGGAAGACTGCCTTTCACATTCCATGAACTCTTCAGGCTTTTGACTGTAAAATATTTAAGCAGGCTCCTGTATATTGATATTCATTACCTGTACAGTTTGCATATCAGGCACACAAACAGCCTAATCAATAATATCAGCTCATATTGACTAGCTATTTCTACTCTGAAATAGGAATGCCAAGCTTCAATTGATTCACATTCATACTCTATGTAAACATAATTTAAAATTAACATGTACAAGATAGAGCACATGCTATTAGTATCATGTAGAATAACCCAAAGGATATACTAATATATGGAAAGCTGGTATATTAGATAAAATTAGTCAATAAACGGTGAGGTGTAATTTACCATCTAGATGTACTATGGGCTCCAAATGCCATTGACTGCTACAAAACAATAGTGATAGCTTTGCCTGCAGTACAACACATTGTTCCTCACTGCTCTGAAGGAATGAATTCTAACATATATGTTGAGCAACCAATTAGAAAAATAAAGATCTATATCCACTATGTTGTGGGATGTAATTTATATGGCTGCATTTTAAAACTGAATTCTAGAACTGCTCACAGTGGGGGATGAAGGCATGATAGCAACACTAAGGAAGTGGTCATCAAGGGCTACGTTCAGTGCACTTTCCCCTGTTCCAGTAGTACACTGAATAACAATGTATGGGAAACCTAGGGAGGTAAAGCTGCAGAGTTGTGGGGTGAATGGGAAGGTGAAAACACAACAAGCAATATAAAACTAATTAACTGGATAATCAAAATATAATTGGAAAAGGACTTCCTAACTTGCCTTAATTTGGCAGAATTTCTGATTTCAAATAACCTACCACTAGTACATGCAAACTAGGCATACTGAGAGTCATGGCGAATTAGAGCTAGCCAAATTGAAACAAATCTGTCCTAGGAAACTGGCTCTTTCATGGGAGGCTGCTGCCAGTGCTGGGGATGAAACCAAGGGAATCTTGTCTGCAATAAAACTAGTTGAGACAGTAGAGGCCAAACTGACTTTGAGAACAGTGAAATCATTCTGCAGTCATACGGAGACTTCAGGCAGTAATCTCTTGTAGTTAAGAATTCCTTACCTTCTTGAAGCCCAATGGCATCTGGGGCATTTTTTTATTGAGAAAAAAAACAGTAAAGAAGAATCCCAAAGAATGATAGGAAGGGAAAAAAATGACTAACAGAGAATCCACAGCGGTCAATGGTAATTGACTTAAGAAACAGAGGGTGCATCTACACGAGACACTACCGCAGTCGTTACTGCGCATTTATTTAGTACTTCCATTACCAAATACTAAATAAAAGTGCAGTAATCGGAGTTACTGTGCAGTAGCACCGGTGAACTTCTGTTAGGTGACACTACTGTGCAGTAGCCTAATAATACTGTGCAGTAGCGCATTAGCACTGTCCGTGTTGTAACGCGCTAATAAGCAGTATTTTTCAGCTACTGCAAAGTCAGCGGCTTGTGTAGATGTGCCCAGAGAAGAAACAAAAACCCAAGAGTGTTTTCACTGGAAGGCCAGTGAATTTTTCTAGCCCAACTAGCTGTTCTGTTCTGACAAAAGAAGAGCAATCCCTTCCTTAAGAATTGCTGTACTACAAAAGGAGAAATAAAAAGCCACAGGATTTACGTTTCTGTTTTCTTTTTCTGAATTTTAGCATTAAAGATAAATTCTACATTTCTAAATCTAATATGAATTTTAAATTATTCATTAATACTTTGGTTGGTGAGTTGCCCCCAAACAAAAAACAATATAAACCTGATTGTATCCCTGAGATTCCCACACAGCTGAGAATGCTGCCTCATAATGATACATACTGTTGCTGTTACCATGTTGGATAGACTTGTGGACTCTAGAGAAGATGGGTTCCTCACTGGAAGATAATGGCATCAATAGCTTTGGATCAGCCCTGTAGTGAATCTATGTATTCACTTCTCAGCTGTGTTACAATATACATACAGGACTTTACGCATGACAAAAATAGGAAATGCATTATGAAGGCTCCAGAGAACAAGTGTACCTTTCACTCTGTACTTTCTCTGATTCTGTCTCTTCTAGTATTCATAGAATCATAGAAAATTAGGGTTGGAAGGGACCTCAGGAGGTCATCTAGTCCAGACCTCTGCTCAAAGCAGGACCATCCCCAACTAGATCATCCCAGCCAAGGCTCTGCCTACCTGGGTCTTAAAAACCTACAAGGATGGAGAGTCCACAACCTCCCAGGGTAACCTGTTCTGGTGTTTTACTAGCCTCCTAGTGAGAAAGTTTTTCCTAATATCTAAACTAAACTTCCCTTGCTGCAAATTGAGACCATTGCTCCTTGTTGTTATGTGCCACCATTGAAAACAGTCTGGCTCCATCCTCTTTGGAACCCCCCTTCAGATAGTTGAAGGTAGCTATTAAATCCCACCTCACTGTTCTCTTCTCCAGACTAAACAAGACCAGTTCCATCAGCCTCTCTTCAAAAGTCATATGCCCCAGCCCCCTAACCATTTTCACTGCCTTCCACTGGATTGTTTTCAATTTGTCCACGTCTTTGAAAAGATTATTAAGGCTCATATATGTAAGAGCCCAGCAGGAAAAATTATGCTGAAGGGAAACCAGCATGGGTTCGTAACAGGTATGTTATGCCTGACTAATCTAGTCTCTTTTTACAACCAGGTTACACAACACCTGGACGCAGGAGTAGGGGTTGACATTGTCTACTTATACTTCACGAAGGCCTTCGATACGGTATCCCACCCCATACTGGTGAACAAGTTAAGAGGCTGTGACTTGGATGATTACACAGTCCAGTGGGTGGCAAACTGGCTAGAGGGTCATACCCAGAGAGTGGTGGTGGATGGGTTAGTATCAACCTGGAAGGACATGGGCAGTGGGGTCTTGCAGGGCTCAGTCCTTGGACTGATACTCTTCAATGACTTCATCAGTGACTTGGACGAGGGAATGAAGTGTACTCTGTCCAACTTTGCAGATGATACAAAACTGTGGGGAGAAGTGGACACACCAGAGGGCAGGGAACAACTACAGGCAGAACTGGACAGGTTGGACAAATGGGCAGAAAACAACAAAATGCAATTTAACAAGGAGAAATGCCAAGTGCTGCACCTAGGGAGGAAAAATGTCCAGCACACCTACTGCCTAGGAAATGACCTGCTTGGTAGCATGGAAGCGGAAAGGGATCTTGGAGTCCTATTGGACTCCAAGATGAACATGATTTGTCAGTGTGATGAAGTCATCAGAAAAGCTAACTGCACTTTATCATGCATCAGCAGATGCATGACAAACAGAGCCAAGGAGGTGATACTTCCCCTCTATCGGGTGCTGGTCAGACCGCAGTTGGAATACTGCGTGCAGTTTTGGGTGCCATACCTCAAGAAGGATATGGATAACCTGGAGAGGGTCCAGAGAAGGGCCACATGTATGGTTAAGGGCTTGCAGGCCGAGCCCTACAAGGAGAGACTAGGGCACCTGGACTTCTTCAGCCTCCACAAGAGAAGGTTGACAGGCGACCTTGTGGCTGCCTATAAATTCATCATGGGGGCGCAGAGGGGAATTGGTGAGGCTCTACTCACCAAGGCACCCCGGGGGGTCACAAAAAATAATGGCCATAAGCTAGCAGAGAGCAGGTTTAGACTGGACATTAGGAGTTACTTCTTCACAGTTAGAGTGGCCAAAATCTGGAATGGGTTCCCAAGGGAGGTGGTGCTCTCCCCTACCCTGGGGGTCTTCAAGAGGAGGTTAGATGGGCATCTGGCTGGGGTCATCTGAACCCAGCACTCTTTCCTGCCTATGCAGGGAGTCAGACTCGATGATCTATTGAGGTCCCTTCTGACCCTAACTTCTATGAATCTATGAATCTTTCTGTAGTGGGGGGCCCAAAACTGGGCACAATACACCAGATATGGCCTCACCAGTGCTGAATAGAGGGGAAGAATCACTTTGCTTGATTTGCTGACAGTGCTCCTACTAATGCAGACCGCTATGCTGTTGGCATTATCATTAGCCTTCTTTGCAACAAGGGCACACTGTTGGCTCATATTCAACTTATTGTCCACTGTAACCCCCAGATCCTTTTCTGCAGACCTGCTGCTTAGCCAGTCAGTCCCCAGCTGTACGGGTGTACTTAAGGGTTGTATACTAACCCTTAAGGTCTGCTCTGAGCTCCCTCCCCATTCCTTGCTGAAAGCCACATCTGCCCTGCTTACAGAGCCACTTCTGTCTCAATCCCAAACATCCTGGTGATTTTGGACAGCTGCTATGCAACACAAAGGAACAATTCAAGAAGCACCTATTGTATCTTGGATTCTCTCTCCAGACAATGAGGGTTTTTCTGTTTAGTCACACACCACCCCATAATTACTATGGTTTTGGACTTTTGCTAAGGCCCTTTTATGTTTAATCCTTTTAGGGTTAATATGCTAATATCCTGCATAAGGCACCCTGATAATTCAGTATACTGCACCATTTCATTAGCACCATTGCCCTAACATTACTCACACCAAAGAAAATAATTATTGGAAACCCTGCATGTGCTGCAATCAATTAGAACTAAAGACATTTACTGTCATTAAAACACTGTGGTGTATTGTTATGCTTCTTTGGCTAATGTTGCTGTGCTTGAGCAAACTCCATGGCCCCAGTGCTAGTAAAAGCCCTCAGTCTACCATTTAATCCGTATCAGCGGGATGCATATTTAAAATGAAACAGGAAAAAGAGCAGGGAAAAACAGAAAACTACAAAATCTTCCTCCTAAAGAGGAGACTTGGTATGAATCCACTTAATGAATAGATTGTTTCCTTTCCAGTGACATTTGTACAAGCCAATTTGCAACACTGCATGCCTCTTTGCAGTGAAATACATTACAAATCTTCCTTATAGAGTCATTCAAGTGCTTAACAAACATGCAAACAAATATTCACTACAGCATTTCCTTCTCCCCATTATTCAAATGATCTCCCCTAGTAATGTTAGACTTAAGCTCTAAAAGACCATTTAAGAATAAATTTTCAGTATCTTGGATCTCATCAAAGTGGAGACCCACTTTAGTTTTCATTCCACTGAGAAGAGATTGCTTCACTACTAAGATGTGAGATAGAGCATGAGATGGCATTATTTGTGATAGAGCTTTAAAACAAAACAAAAACAGAGGCAAACTCTGTTTATGAACATGCATGAGGTAATTTTCAAGAAGCCTTTCATTTCCTCCTGGGAGAAAAAAGATCTAGCTAGGAAATAGGTCTAAAAACTGTAATAAGTCTGGTATTTATGAAATGGCAATATTTCAAGATAGCCTTAAAAACTCTGTTTGACTTAGCATCCTGCATCAGGTTGGGTACCTGCAGGTGACCTGCAAAGTGGGTCTGGTTCAGGTGGGAATGTGAACTACCTTGCATTTTGTAGTTTGGGTACAGGCCTGAAAAAAAAAATCAGGTTAGACTTGGGTCAGAATATAATCTCACCGCTAGCTGCTGACAGATGTGAAAAAATTCACTTCACCAGAAGAAGTGCAAATAAGATCAAATAAGGAAGAATGGCTGCAAAGGAGATCAAACAAAAGATGGATCGGGGTGTCTTGCTGGGTGTCACACAGGGTGAGATGCCCTGATCTATCTTTTGTTTGATTCTCCTTTGCAGCCATATTGAATGCTAACGCACTCCTTCCATGCTTTAGCATTGTACAGCTGCTTTCAGACATTAAAAAAACCAAAATGGTGCTTTACTTTAAACTCAGCACACTCCTCCTGAGCTGAGCCTAACATATGCCTAGAAGCAGCAGTATGTTAGCTTGACCTGGCTTGTCCAACATCTGTATAGATCACATGTTTTAGCGGGGTCTTTTTGGCACTTTTACCTAATTGTTGATTGAATCAGCTTTAGATAAAAGTGCCAAACAGCCCCCCTGAAGTGCCCAATCTATAAAGATGCTGTGGAGCTGGGTTGAAATAACATGCTGCTGCTTCCAGGAAAGTATTGGGGAGAGGGTTTTCACATCTGTCAGCAGCATTTGACTTGAACAGAGTTTGGGTCAGGTTGCAAGTTTGCCTAAAGTGGGCTGGGTCAGTCCACGGGTAAGAAGTTGTTGCTAATGAGGGTTGTGGGTTTGGGTCTCTTTGCATAATATTGAGTGTGCATAAGATGCAGGCCTTTAAAATCAGACCTGCGCAAGTCTCTAGTTTGACTGTAGAGGAAGTTAGATCCTGGTGAAATGGTATCTGTCAGTTTTAGTTCAGTTCTTTTTTAGAAGCTGCACCAGTCAAACTTTTCTATCTCATTGTTTCTGAATTAATAATTTCTCATGCACAGAACTATTGTCCACAAAATAGGTGTACAAAGAATATCAAAATATCACTTCTAAATATTATTCCTATTTCTGCTAGTGACCTGATATGCAAGTTTGAGAAAATTGCTTAACTTCACTTGGTCCCTTATTTCTGCAAAAAGAGATAATATTTACCAAAGGTATTGGCATATATTACGCTAAAGAGATCGTTGTTACCAACAGCAATAATTTTGCTGGTGCACAAAGCCTTCTCTTAGGCTGAGTGAAAGTTTGCTGGTGCCAGAAATATTTTCTTAACATGGGCCCAGCTCTGTTAACCAGTATTGTTATAATTTTCATTTTGAATTTGACATTAAAACTGTGCATTATTTAAGGTTCTAAAAACCTGAGTTGCAGAAATACCAATGCTTTTAACATCATAAGAAATAGAGGGTCATAAAATATAGAACATGAAACTTCTTGGTTAAGTGAAAAAAATACATGGTTGGGCTTTTGGAAAAGAATCTCAACTCAGTTGTCTTGGAGAGTTGACTGTTTCAGTAGAGTAGCAAGTAAGGAAAAATATATTCTTATGTAATACTAATTTCCTGGTTTCAGTCAATCCAATAAAATAAAATAAAATCAACAGATGATGGTTTACCTACTCAAGTGATTCATAAAGGTCCTGAAATGGCAGTACTGCAACACGGTACACCATCTGTGCTGGAGATTTTGTTAAAATAACTGATTGACCAAACAGCAGTGATAGCCCATTATCTGTCAAGCAGAGGACAAAAAGCCTGTTATTCTTGTATCTATATATCTGAGGATAAGTGGGCACAGACAGGATTTTCTCTAATAATTTTCTATCTTTTGATTTTGCAAACTCTGTAGCTACAAATAAATGAAAAACCAAAGAAATAAATAAAGACTGCTTCCATGTTTCCATTTCTTCCAAACATGATACTGTTTGGCATGTACTGTCAATAGCACCGTTAGTAGAAAATAATTAAAATCCAGATGGATCTACACACAGATAAAAATAAATAATGATAATTATATAAACCTTCTGGGTAGCTGGATGTGGGTCAGGGATCAAATCTGCAGTTTAAAATTAAATACTCTATCAGGTCTACACACAACCAGTAAGAAACATTAAGAGTCTTTAGAGTTGCAGAGTTTTTCCTCCATGCTTTGAATTATTTTATTTAATATTTACAAATTGAACAGCATGAAATACCATATTTCAAAGCCAAATACTATAATTTATAGACTTTCTGTAGGCAAAATATCCAATTCAGTGGAGTTTTGTCTGCAAAAGCAAAACATTTGGCCTTCAGGAAACATCTTATTTAAGAAACTCCTAGAGCACAACCTCAAAAATGTCCTTGGAAATTTAGATTCCCAGTCAGTAAAACACTAAGGGCACATGCTCACCTGCTTTGCTGAAGATGGATCGAGTACAGGCATAACAGTTTTGCCAATCCGGACTGTTATTTTAGTGAGTCAGACCTTTAAAGATTGATTTGAGATTGTGTTCTAATATTTCTGAATGAACACATTCATGGAAGAAGGCCCAATCTGGTGCTATTGAATTTAACAGAAGCTTTGTCTTTAACTATAGTGTGAACCAATAATCTTACATCCTTTATTGATAAAAGACCATGAGTTCTCACAGAAGCTGACGGGGAAACTGAAAATACTCATTCCTCGTACAGATCATTACACAACTTTGCTTTCATATAGCACTTTTCTTCCTGGTATATCAAGTGACTCTTATGTTGCTTTATTGTTCAGACTAGGTGCAAGAATGCAAGATGCTTATAGAATTTTAAAATTGGTGTCTGTCTTGCTATATAGTAAGTACAGACTTGCAAACAGTGTAAATTAGTTTGGGGTAAATGGTTGGTCCCTATGAATAGTACTATCCTACCAAAAACAAAAGGCACATCCAACAATTTATAGATTAGAAGTGAGAATAGGTCACTGTGGTTAAACCAGTCACTTCCATAGATTCATAGATGTTAGTGTCGGAAGGAACCTCAATAGATCATCGAGTCCGACCCCCTGCATAGGCAGGAAAGAGTGCTGGATCTAGATGACCCCAGCTAGATGCATATCCAACCTCCTCTTGAAGACCCCCAGGGTAGGGGAGAGCACCACCTCCCTTGGGAGCCCGTTCCAGTTCCGGTCAACCACAAGCCAGAGGACATCACTGAATAATTGCTGCTTAATGTCCAACAGCATTAGTTGAACTACCATTTCTTTTAGGAAAAAAGCATCCAGTGAGTCCTAATTTTTAAGAATTTCGAGTGATCAGGAGTCCACCACATCCCTTGGTAAATTGTTCCAATGATTAGTTACCCTCGCCATTAAAAATTGTACCTTATTTCTAGTCTGAATTTGTCTGCATCAAATTCCAGGCACTGGATCTTGGTGTACCTTTGCTCACGAAACCAAAGAGCCCTCTATAATCAATTTTTTGTTCCCATTCTGAAATGTATACTCTTTGTGAGAGATGATTTATTCTTGTGGCCAGCTTACTAAGTGATCCATATCAATCTGCAGCAGTGACTTATCCTTCATTACTAAACACTCCCCCTAGTTTCTATGTTACATGCAAACTTTTTGCAGTGGTAAATTTATATTTTCTTCTAGATTACCTATAAAAATGTTATATCACTTAGGCCAGGGGCTTCAAGGTCGCCCCTCCTTGTGGGTAGGAAGTAGACTGCAGGGCTTTTTGCAAGCCAGATCTGAATGTAGTGGCAGTGGCAAGATGAACAGTGGTGGCAAAGGAGCAAGTAGCGGGGGTAGCCATGGAGTCTACCACAGATGTCATTCACTTTCACCTCCAACACTTTTTGCACTGCAAAAAGGGAGTGTACAGCCATTCAAACAGTGGAGCAGGCGAGAGCAGGGAGGACAGTGGGGGGCAACAGGGTAGAGGTGGGGAAAAATCCCTCAGTGGGTGTAGTTCCCAGATAGCCAACCAATTGGCACTTTCCTCTCCACTGAAGCTGTCCTCAGGAAACTCTGAAGACTGGGACCCCACCACAAAGCATACTAAGGTCACTGCACATCAACCCCCCAGTTGCAGTTACAGCAGTACATGCTCTTGCCATGCTTTTCAGGGCTGTGGATGACTGGACACTTGAATGGCTTTATGCACATGTCACACATTTTCATGACACTGCAAAACTCCCAGGAATTTTTGGCACTTCAAATGAACACCCCTTAGATAACTATGTCGAGAATTAACCCCACTAGAAACACAACCACTCAAGGATGAGTGTAAAATTATATTTTGAAACCTATCATTTATCCAGTTTATAATCCCTTTAATTTCTGCCCTGATGATTTAGAAAGATTCTAATTTCTTAATCAAAAAGTCATATAATACTAAGCCAAATGCCTTTTCAGAAATCTACTGCATTGCATTATTTTACTTCTCCAATCAACTCTCTATAAATCTAATCTTCTAATTTAATTTATTGCCATAAACCAGTGGTCTCTAACATTTTTAAAGTGAAGATCACTTTCTGAAGGGCAATCCAGGATCTACCACGCCGGGCCGAGGGAGGGTTGGAACCCAGGCAGCTCATCCAGGCACGCAGGGGAAGCTCCTGCTGCTGCATGCACCCCGGCAGAGACCTGGGGGGCACATGCCCCCCAATTTGTGTATGGGGCAAGGCGGCTGCTGCTGTGTGATGGGCTTTGTGCCCCAGGCTTTGCACCCCAAGCCCCGAGCTGCAGCCAGCAGTGGTGGCAGGGGGCACAGAAGGGGACTGTCCCACTCACTTGCCCTGGCCATGGTGGCAGGGGGCATGGCTCAAGCCAGGCACTGGTACATCCTACCGCTGGTACATCCTGCCACTCCTGGACTGTGTCCCAGCCGCTCCCCACATGCATCCCGCTGCTCCCAATTGCAGAGCCTCTGACAGTCAATCTCAGTCTGTCTGAGATCAAGTGTCAGGGGGTCCCCAATCAACCAGTCAATCGGAATCGACCAGTTGGTGACCACTGCTATAAACTTTCCCTTTGTTATACATTATTTAATACTTCCATTTCCAGCTATACTTTGCTTTTAATATGCTCCCAATTTCAATGTAATCAGTAATGTATGCCAGTAAAAGACACGTCGATTCATTAAACGAGCATATATGAAAGAGGAGCACATTTTCATATGGACCTTAGGACTGCACCTTAGGACTAAGTGAACCCAACACACATATTAGATGAGCTACACAGTTGCTTACTTTCCAAAGAAAAATATCTGGCTTACGTTTTGGGGTTTTTTTGGAGGGGGTTACATAACAGTTTAGGCGTGTAAGTGATAAAATGGGTAAAAATAATTCAGAATAAGTCATATATTTAAGTGCTGTGCATTTTTTAAAAATATGCAACTAGCAATTATAGCCAAAAAGTGTTTTTTAAAACAGCTTTTTTTTCTATTAAAGGAGATATGTTAGGTTCATACAAATTTCTGATGTCATAAAAAAGAATTTAAGAAATCCAGTTATCCAGCTAACATACTCTCTGGCTTCTTGTATAGTTTAACCAGCATAGAATCTCATCAGTTTAACTTTTTGACTGAGAAGTTATTTTTATAGTGAAATTCTAATTCTACTTGCTAGGAGAGAAAAGCCCAGGACTAGGCTATTTAAAATCAGTTATAAGCAAAAGATAGTGGACACGTAACTGATTTCTTTATATAGCTGTACCTCCATTGAAATACACTTCCTTGAGTCAAGTCACTTGTACCAGAGATATATCTAGATATCAAACAGAAGTGAAAATGGGGCAACACTTCAATAGCTTTAGATTTACCATATTAGTAATTATAGATGTCTCTGCGGTGCCTGAGGCATTTTAACCTATATTAATTCATTTCCACGTGTCTATGTCTCTTATTATTTTAAAGTGAGTTCTGCTCAAAGGAAAGTACATTCAAGGAATTCAAAACCAATAAGTACCTGCTTAACCACTGAAAAACATTCTTTAAGTTAATCCTATTTACCTATGTCATATATAATTGTCAAGCTTATGACTTACACCATATATGCATGTCAAGTGGGACTTTGGTTTCTCAGGTCAGGTGAGGCATGTCTATACTACAGCAATAGCATACCTTGGACATGATGGTCCCAAGCAGGCCCCGATCACCTGCTCCCAAAGGAATTCTCCAAACCTAGAAATATGCTGGTGAAGCTATTTTTGGCCTTCCATATGAAGTCATTCTTAAGACCTGGTTTCCAATGTGGTTGAGAGGCTGCTGGGGGTGGGTGGGTGGGTGGGTGGGTGGGGGTGTGTGTGTATGTGTGTGTGTGCGCACACAAAGAGAAAAGAGGAGGAGGAAGGGAGGGAGGGTCCAGTGGTGACAATACTGGAGCAGTATTGGCTGCATATTCCTGAGTCTGGTACATGGGGGTGACAGTGGGCATAAGGGCATGCTTAGGGCCATCCTGGCAGTAACATGCCATTACTGCAGTATAGATATACCCCTGGTGATGACCTGACCTGGCAGGACTGATAGATGGGGTTACTTATGCAGGCTGATTTCCAGGAAGGCAACTTATTTATTTTGCACATCTAAAGTAAAACATAAAAGTTGGAGCCAGTGCAAAAGGAATGATCATTGAGTGATTTCTTTTTTCTTCTTCATTGCATGCTCTTTTAGCAGAAAATGATGAGATTTTTATTTTCCTATGCCTGGTATTATCCAAGAATAAGAAAGATTATTTTAGGACTTCTGAAGATATGTATAGTTTTTTTCTGTAGCAGGGCACCAAACAGATGGACTGAAGAGAGTTTAACTGAGATGCTCTATAATGAAAAACAGAAGGAAAGGAAGAGAAAGCATGAACAACTTTAGGGATAAAAACTGTTTCTTATTCTAAAGTTTCCACTTCAGTGTTCGGAGAACACTGCATCCTTCTTCTCACACAACACTGCTGAGAAAACAAAATTACAATGTTCAAATTAAGATGGAATATTTTATATGGTGGTGGCACTGATGAACATTATTAATTATATAGAATATTACATGCCTAGGAGTCTTAGACATTGACCAGGACAGTCCTAGGTACTATACCCACTCAGAACAAAGATCAAAGAGATCTTTACATGACAAAACAGAGCAGCAATCTTACCACTCCAAGTTTTCTATAGGCATTGCAAAAAAGAAGAGTGTTAATGATGGCTTTGAAGGAGGTTAATGAGCTTGCTTTGTGGATTTTTACAGGAAGCTCCTCCCAAGTGTGTGGGCCAGCATGAAAGAAAGTATGAAGGTGACTGTTTGAAAAGCTGCCAAGTAGGCAATGAAGGCAGACATCATGGATCTATTGGAGTGGACAGCTTCGCCATATTGAACCAAAGATGAGAAGTAAAATGGGGATAAACTGTGAAGTACTTTGAAAGTGAAGAAAAGCAACTTATGTTTGATGCAACTAAGGAGGATTCAGTGAAGAGTGATATAAAGAGAGCTGAGTGTTAAGAAGCGACAGGCCAGGAGAATATGCAAGCAGCAAGGATTTTTGTGAATGATATCTTTTATTGGACCAGCTGCATGGTGGGATAGATTTAGGGAGGTAGTTAGCTGTGTTAGCCTGAAGTCAGTCAGAAGGCAGGGTAGATTTGCACCTTATAGACTAACTAAATTAGACATATATGTAGCATAAGCTTTCATGAGCTCAAGCTCAGTTCATCAGAAGTTGTAAAAGGACATATGCAGAGCAGTGCATAAAATAGAGAGAGTGATCTGGATATAAAAGGCAGGAAGCAAGAGAAGGAGGGAAGGGGGGGGGCAGGGCTGGGAGGGGCAAGCAAGGAGGCAATAGATCCATAGGACCAAAGGGGTAATAAAAGCTAATCTAGGTAATGAAATAAGAATCCATAGTCCCTGTTTAAATCATACTTAACACAACCCAGTCTGTGGATGATTTCCTGTTCCACAGTTTCCCATTCAAGTTGGTTTTTCAAGTTTTGCTGCCTAAAAACAGCCACTCTGAAGTCAGTAATGGAATGTCCAGTGACGTTAAAGTGTTCTGCCACTAATCTTTGTTTCTTTCTGGAGCTGATGTCAGATGGCTGCTCATTAATTCCTACATGTAGGGATCACACTGACTGGCCAAGATACAATACAGAGGAGCACCGTAAGCAGGTGACGGTGTATATGTTGTTGGTAGAGCTGCAGGTGAATAAACATGTTATTCAGTTCAGTGGTGATGTGGTCTATATTAAATGAAGGGGGCACAGCTAGCATCTGGGTTTGCTGAAAAGCTTGATGCCTCCGTGAGAATGGGAATTAGGTAGCTTGTTGCTGGAGAGATGCTGGTTGAGGTTGAAGGGCTATCTGTAAGCTAAGACAGGTTTGTCCCCCATGGCTGCCTTAAGACATCTTTTTCAGGAGGGGTTGGAGGTCATTAATGATGTGTCTAAGGTGTTCAAGCTAGGGACTGCAGATAACAACCAGATCGACTCTCTTCTCCTTGTCCATAGGTTGGTCAATATCCCAAGTAGCACGTCAGAGCAAAGTTTGAGTCTGGCTTTGTTGATTTGAGTTGCTGCAATATTGGGGTTGTGTTGTGATTGTAGGAATACCTGCTCCAGATCCTTAAGGTATGTATCTTTGTCAGTGGTATCAGAGCAGTTGTAATGCAGAGCTTTACTGTAGACAGTGGATCTAGTGTGCTTAGAATAAAACTGGTGGCACAAAAGTAGTTGTGACAGTGGGGTAGTTTCTGATACAATCTGGTGGCAATGCAGCAATTGTAAACCTTCACTGTAGTATCTAGGTAATGAATTTCATAGGTGGAGTATTCCAGAGTTAGCTTGATGGAGGGATGGAAATTGTTCCAGTCCTGGTGAAATTTCTCTAGCAATTCCTTCCCATGTGTCGATATAATGAAGATGTCAACAGTGTACTTTAGATCAAGGGAATGAGAAAGCAGCTGCAGAGACTTCAGTTTGTCAGTTTTCCAAAGTCTGTTATAAATATGTTGGCATATTGGGTGGGTTATATATGTGGGATAGTCTTAAATAAGCTATCAAGTGCAATACATTCTTCTTCAGGTCTGAGAAAAGACAGGCACAGTAAAAATTAGAGACAATCTGCAGGCTAATTTAAGTTCAACCCAACCATGCAGTTGGTCCAATGAAAGATATCACCCACAAAAATCCTTGTGTATTTCCTGGATCATCATGGCTACAACATCACTCCAACACCACCAGGCTGAGAGAATGATCTTTCCATCAGCATTTGGAATGTAGGGCAGCTGCATCTGTAAAGGCCAGAGAAAGATCTTGTAATAACTGATATGCAAGATGACAAGAGCCCGGATAGAGCTTTAGCTGTATGGATAGAAAAGACAGGCCTTATCTGGACAGTCTGGACAGACTGGACAGTCACCTCACTGGGGTCACTTGACCCCAGCTGTCTTCCTGCATAGAGTGGGGGGACTGGACCCAATGATCTGCAAGGTCCCTTCCAGCCCCTAACAATCTATGAATCTGAGCGATGTTCTATGGAATGAATCAGCAAGACTTATACACAGGGGGCAAGTCTACATCAGATGCTTAACTGCGTAGTAGCATTGTTTACTGCACAGTAAGGACATGCTTACTGCACAATAAATGATGCAATTTACTGGGGAGGGTGGGGGCACAGGCAGCTCCTTGTTCCAGTCATCTGGAAGCACTACACCCTCTGAGCCCAGGTGCCATGGGCTGGGCAGCAGCACAGGAGAGCAGCTGGCCTGCAGAGGGTGGGCAAGGGGGTCTGAAGCCATGGCAGCAGGTGCTGCCAGAAGCCTGGCCTGTCCTGGCCTGGGACCAGGGCAGGCTGTCCACAGTCAACACCCAGTGGCCCATCTGCCCCGAGGAGTGAGTGGGGACAGGGGAGTTCAGCTCTGCCTGCGTGACTTACCATGGTCCCTAGGTACCCATGCACACCCAACCCCTGATCTGAGGCCAGGCAGTACAAGGCCCCTGGTACAGAGCATCTAATCTGAGAAATGTTGCAAAATCTCACAAACAGGTTCTTTCTCATGGCACTACAGGTCCTGCAGCTGTATGTGGGAGAGGGGCCACACTTGGCAGCCAGGATGTGGCCTCAGGGTCGCTGCCACCAACAGCCAGGGTCATGCAGATGCCCTGGCTCCACCACAGGTGGTCCCAGGAAGGCACTGTCCTCCTGGACTGGCTGGTGGACAAATGGGGCTGGCAGGCAGAGGATGTCGCCTATCAGGATGTGTGGGACCAGTGCAAAGAGGTGTGGGATTGGGCAGACCAGGAGTTCTGAGTATAGCTCCTGGCCCTGGAGTGTGAGCAGTTGGAGGGAGAAGAACGTTATCTTAGGCAGGGCAGTGCAGGCCATGGATGATGACCACCAGGTGCTGGACACAGTTCTAGCCCTAGCAGTTGCATTTGTGTCACCCACTGCCTGGTCCCCAACCCTAGCTCTGCCCATCAACAGGGCCCCCCACGGGCCTGAGAGGAGGTTGCAGCAGGTGGTGCTACCACTGCCAGGCATTCTTTGCCCAACGTGCCTCCTCTGTGCAGGCCTTGTGGAAAAGCTCTCCCCGGGCCTTGCAGACATTATGCACCATGCAAACTCTGACAAGGACCTGGGGTAGGTTGTCCTTGGTGAACTCGAGGCAGGTGGTGAGGGTGTACCAGCATCCCTCGAAGCAGCTGAAGCCGCACTCTAGAAGGGCGCAAGGTCTGTCCCAGGCACCAGTTAAATTGGGCCTGGTGTGGGTCTATCTGGCCAGTGTAGGGCTGCATGAACCAGGGAAGGAGTGGACAGGGTCCCCGATGAGGAGGGGTGGGACCACCATGGCACCCAGCTGCAGGTCCAGCATCCCTGGCCCACTGCACCAGACCTGGAAGAGCAGAGGGTGGAGTTCTGAAACACACAGGCATTGTGGGTACTGCCTACACAGCTGACACTCAGGTGTGTGAAGGCATCATGGTGGTCCACAATGGCCTGCAGCACCATAGAGTGAAAGCCTCTCCAGTTATAGTAAGGTGGTCACCATAGGGATGGCAGATGAAAGGGATGTGGGTCCTGCCCAGGGCCCTGATGCACTGGGGGAATCCCAGAGCACAGAACCCCGCCACCACCACCAGGGGTCATGCACATGGAGCACCATGTGCTCCAGCACATCCTGGAGGGCACCACACACCTTCAGGATGGCCTCCCAAGCAGCAGCTTTGCCCACCTCACTGATGGCCCATATAGCGGACGCTGGCAGGCATGGCCAACTTGAGCAGGGCAAGGGCCAGTCGGAGGTCTGTAGGAAGGAATTTCTGTGGGGAGGGATGGCCTCATGGCAGTGTTCTGCCACTTCAGGTGTGGCCAGAGCTGCTCTAGGAGGTTCCAAAAGATGGCCCAGGTCATCCAAAATGCCTCCAGCCACTACTCATCTTTCCAGGTCTGCTGGATGATGTGCAGCCGCTAGTCATAGCTGGCCTGGTGGGTCCAGATGGGGGCAGGGAGGGGGCTAGAAGCCCAGGAAGGTGAGGGTGGCTATGGTGGTGACATTCAGCAGCGTGTCGTCAGTGTCCCTGCCAGGGTCCAGCCACCCGGATGGGGTCTAGGCAGCAGCTGTGCAGTGGCAGCAGCCCTAGGATGGTACGCTGCAGAGAGGCAGGTAGTCACTGCATGTGGTGGATCTGGGCAGGCCCAGACACCCATGGGCCAGCCAGTAGTTATCACAGCAGGCCACCAGAACCAGCGCAGTGGCAGGGGTTGGTTGTTGCTGCCAGGGGCAAGTGCTGGAGCAGCCATAGTGTGGGGAGGCAGAGTTGGGCAGAAGAGACTTGCTATGTGCTGTGCACACTGATCCTTCCCAGGGAAGTGGCTGGCCAGGGAGCCGAAAGATGTGCTGCCTTTTCAAGAGGGCTACTGGGCAGCTGGAACCTGGAGCTCCCCCTGGTGGCAGCAGGGGCCCATTGAAGGGCTGTAGGAAGTGGCACGAGTTTGGTACTAAAAGCAGCAAATCTGATGCCAAGTCCCTGCATGTATAGACGCGTGCCCAGGAGTACTTGCTTACTCACAAGTAGTCTTGCAAGTAAACTGATCTTGGATCAAATGCATGCATAGATGTGCCCAGGCTTGATGTAAGGACCTAAAGAGTGGTCTGAATAAAAGATGAAACCAAGACTACTGGTCCAAATGACAGACAGGTAGCAGTGTCAAAAATTATTAAGAAAAAAAAGGCAGTGGAGAAAATTTAGGGAAAAAACGAAGAGCTCTTGTTTAGTCATGTTGAGCTTGAGCTGATGACTGCAATTTTAGGTTGAACAGAAAGGACAGGTTTGGACTAGAGAGAGATCAGAGTCATCTACCTGGAGATTTTAGCTGAATTTCTATTTGTGGATGAGATTACCCAAAGAGAAGTTGTAGAGGGAAAAGACAAAGAGACCAAAGTTAGAAAATTGTGCAACCTGGACAGAAGGTGCCAGGGGTGATGAGGAGGATACTCTGAAGGGAACACTGAAGGGATAATTAGACAGATACAAGAAGAACCAAAAAGGAGAGCCATGGAAGCTAGGGAGACAAGATTTCAAGAAGAGCATTGCTGACTGTGCCAAAGGCAGTTGACTTATCAAGCAGGATTACAGTGGTTCATTGGTTCCGAGTTTTGACTGCAAGGAGGCCCTCAGACACTGTGGTAAAATGGTTCCAGGTTGTACACATGGGGGTAAAGCTGAATTGAGAGGATCTAGAATGGAATTGAAAGGGAGCTCCAGAGTACGAATGTAAAGAGCATAAGCAGTTAGCTTACAGATTAAAAGGGTAAGGGAGCTATCTGGAGAGACAAGAGGCCACAAGAATAGTTTTTCTTTTTATGAGTTTGGAGACTAAAACATGTTTATGTTGTGAAGAAAAGGCAAAAGCAGAGGGAGAAGTTAAAAAAAGAATAAAGGAAGGATGAGTGTGGATGAACTGGAGATCAGTAGTGGGGATAATAGGGCAAATGGAAAGGTTAGAGGAGAAGAGCAGCTAAGAACTTCTGTGTCAACCCCAGGGGTGAAAGAATGGAAGAGTTGTAGAAAGCGGAGGAAGGCCAGCCAAGGAGAGGAAGAAGGGGCACTGCACTTTGTCATTTTTTTTTCTTGGGAGATCCTGTAAGGTGAGGGAAGGGAGGGTTTCAGGTAGGGGGAAGGGATGGTTCCAGTGGTGGATCTGAGATGATGAAGATGCTCCTAGGATTGCAGGCATAGGATTTAATCACATGGGAAGAGTACAGTTGTTTAGGGAGAATGACAACAGAGCTGAAGGAGCAGAGGGTGAATTTGAAGTGGTAGAAGCCACAAGATCTCAATTAAAGTTGTTCCACAGCACAAGAGCAGAAGTGGGGGAAATGGCTGAGATGGGGCTGGAAGTTGGTAGAGTATAACATTGCAATGGGAGAGAAGAGCAAAAGAATCAAGGATGGAGGAGACTAAAAAGTGGAGAGAATCAGCAATGATGCCAATGAAAGGAAGAGAAGGGAAAAAAAGAGAGGGGCATACTTGCTTGTGTGACCTAACAGACCATATTCAAAACCCCTTGCACCATCCTTTAAGAATACAGCAACCATGAGGGGCTGGCAATAGACAAAAACTATCCTTAAATACCCAGTCCATTTGCTGGGTCCAGAACATGGGCAACAGTGAATATGACCTCCTAAACCCTGAAAACATGATACTAAATAACCAGCTCGATTAGAACACATACAACAGAAGAGATTCATGGGATTTTGACGATATACAAAAGGTTGGCAAGATAGAGTGGGAAGCAAGGAGAAAACTAGCTGTGGAGAAATGAGAAAGATGGGGTAGGTAGGGAAAGAGAATAGAAAACATGAGAAAGACTGCATTGATGAGAGACAAGAGATATGGGAACATTTACCTTATGACTGTTTGTATTTGAGGAAAAAGTCAGATTCTGCTTAGGACAGTGAAAACTGAAGAAAATCCCCACCTCTGCCCAGTCAGTTTTATGTTTTGCTTCCTGCAAGAACAGAATTTGCTATTTCATATTTAGGACTAACAGATGCTGCATGGCTAGAGAGAAGAAATAAAGAATCCAAAGAACACTGAAAATACTGCTATCATCTTGAAAGCAAGAATTAAATAAATAACACGGGGTCAACAGAGAGGGGAGGTACTTATGTGTTGTTTCTGTTCAGGGAATAAACATAGCATATAATAGAATAGCAAACACTAGTGGGAAATGCAATGAAAAAGAGAAAATAATTAATAAACCAATGGTCATATTAGACCTGCAAATCCAGTTGTTTGTCTGTTTGTTTGATTTAAAAAAACAGTGGTGAATTATGTCAGGAAATCCATATTCCTATTATCAAAGGATTAATAAAATGCTTGTTGTTGATCTAAACCCAGACTATATTCTTACCACCACTCTAAACCTAAGTTGTAGATATCTAGCATTATAGGTCAGACTGGCAGCTAGACCTCAACCCAGTCTCTGTTTGTTTGTTTTGAAGTTTACACCCAAATGCACCTGTAATTAATTAGTAACAAAGGTAAGTAGGAATTTAACTCCTTATGGACATTTTGATGTATATTACAGAACCTGCTTACATTCTGTAACATTTTCTTTCAGATTTATTCATTCACTTACATCAACGGCACTAATTGTGGAGTACAGTATGTTTCTATGTGAAGAACTGTATCCAAATTTGGCCCTTTCTTTGTGGGTATAAAGAGTTAACCAGTGAGATTTTAATATTAAAATGTGAGGAGGATCCTGATGAAAGCCTGAGGGTATAACCACAACAGTATCATTATCAAAGGATGTTGGTGCAAGTTGTTATGCCAAAACATGCCTGTGCATTTTTGTAACGATACAAGTACAGCTAAACTGCTCCAAATTGGACCCTCCTTCATCCAGAATCAATGTTGGGTTTATTTAGCTTTTTTGCACCACCATGGGACCACGTAAACATAACAGAGCATAACAGCCATTGTGGACTTCTGAGCAGCCACTTTCCCTTTTTTTAAGTGGCTAAAACATATGTTTGTCTATGTGCGGAGTATACCCCCAAGAAATACTGTCCATCTTTTAGGCCCAATATAACTTCTTCACTAAGTCATAATTTTGACATATGCATTCACAACAAAATCCATGTCTGAAAAATGCACTTATATTCAATAAAGCATTTTCAAGATCCATTACCATAATTGTTTTAATAAGTAAAGAAGGAAAGGATTGAATTTTTAATAAGTAAAAAAGGATTAAAATTAATTTCCTCTGCTGTTGTTTACTTGCCATACCTGGGCCTTGCTCTTCTAGGTAGGATGACAAAGAATTCATTTCTCTTCAGCAATAGCTGCTCCTTGGCCAGTTGACAGGGGGCATTACTGCACTGTGCTTTGTGCTTACATCAACAGCATAAGTGTTTGCCTTTCTGTATTTTGTGGACTGTTTATGTTTAAAGAGATTCTTGGTTACATATTCTTTCTATATATTAATTCTGACCGCAATTCCACACCAGCACATTCTGAATAAAAAGCTGGTCAATCAAAACATAAGAAACACAGCATTTTTTTTTAGTCCATGCTCTGAATATCTATGCATCAAAAACAAAAACTATAAATCTGCACAATATGAATACTTCTGTAGTGGTCCAGAAGCCAATACTTAGAGTACAGGCACCAATTTATTGCTTCTTGGCATCTTGTATATTTATTTGTACTAGCATAATGTAAAGTACATTATGCTGTGATATCCATTTACACACATTTCATGCTAGAACAAATAACTACACAAGGTGTAGAACTATAGTGAATCAGAACCATACTGCTCTAGTTACTTAGTTCTGTAAAATTGTTATGAAAGTAACAAGTTAGTGTTAATTTCAGAGTGAGGAAATTTTATGAATAATTCAAATAGCTCCTGGCAATGTGCATTACCTTGCATTATCTAAAATGAATTCCATCCATTATGTTTTTCAGTCATTCTGCTTTGTTGGATGTTTCTACAAACCCTACCAATCTTTTTTAATCTCAGCTGGTATTTTCAAATAGTATGTGAGGCTCTAGAACAAAGTTTGTAGTAAAGAATAATTAAGGTCTTGAAGGTAAAAGAGAAATAAAAGAGAATGCAACAGACTAACCTAGTATTTATCTCTGTTAAGATAGGAAAGAGGAGCAATTTTTTAGACACGGGAAATGTAGCTGTTCTAATTTATTTGGACTTCAGCAAAGCATTTGATATAGCAAGACGTGGGAACTTAGTTTAGAGGGAAAAGAAGTAGATTGGTACAAACACTGTAAGCTGGGTAGGGAACTGGCTAAAAGGGGAGATGACAATCAGTTGTGCTGAAAGGAGAATTATCAGGTGCTGCGAACTTACTAGTGGAGTTCCTCAAGGACTGGTATCAAGACTAATCTGATTTAATATTTTAATTAATCATCTTTGCCATAGAAGGAGAGTTCAAATAAAATTTGAGGGCGATACAAAGTTGCGAAGCATCATTAATGCAAAGGAAGCCTGGACTATCCAACAGGGACAACCGAATTATTGGGAAGACTGAAGCAATAGAAATGGAGTGAAGGTTAATAGTACAAAGTGTAAGGCCATTCACTTAGAGACCAAGAACAAAAAATTCTGCTTAAGATGGGGATCATCATTTGGAAACAATAAGGACGAGTCTTTGTATTGATCATATAGGATAAGCATGAGCCACCAACATGAGGCAAGGCCTTACTGAGGTACTTTGGTAATGTGGTACTTGGAGCCACACAAATGTTGATCAGTGTTAGTGCTAGTTTGGGATCAGAGCAATCACACCCTTAGGCTAGAAATCTTCTGTGGGCACCTATATATATGCAGGGAGGCTGCTCCGACATGCTTTAATTACAGCTTGCCAGAACAGACTTGATTAATCGAGTCCGCTGGAGCGTGATAATTACCGCACTCCAGCAGACACCAGTATCATGTGAATCATTGTCCCCACCACCATTTTCAGCGCGGGGATGCTGATACACATGACACTCCAGGAGCTTTAATTAGAGCGACTCTCAGAGCCATTTTAATTAAAGTGCCCCACCCCACTCTTGAAGCACATCTATAAATGCCCTTCCTCCCCAACCTGTATGGCTGTGACTTGCCACTAAAGGGCTAGCAAGCAGGGGCCAGGCTAGGAGCTGTCTGTGTGAGATGCCACTAGATGGCTGGTGAGCCAGGATAGGTTTCTATCCCTGCTCTACATGCGGGTGTCTGAGAGATGGGTTGCGGGGGTGGGTGGGAACATGAAACTGGGAAAGTTAATGGGATGTGGGTAGGTAATGAAATGGGATGTAGAAAGTAAATCAGGTGGAGGAAAGGTGGTAAAATGAAGGAAGTCTGCCACTGTTAAGGATAAAATAAAATAACAAGAAAAAAAGAATCTAAAAATAAAGAATAAATTAAATGAGGTCTCACATTCTGATGTATTGTGATTAGGGATTAGGGTGTCAGGGGGTGCTGGCTGTGCTTCCAGGGGAGGCTGGGAGCAATGAGGGAAGACACTTGGGAAAACTACTGCCCCTGCCCTGGGAAGGAAACCTCAGTTCATGAGGATCTGATTTGCCCAACCTTGTTTTCCTCTGCCTAGAGTGTGGGGCTTACTGGAGCCAAGCCAGGTTTGGAAGCTCTTTGACTCTGGCCACACACTCCTCTGCTCTTGGCGCGGAGGCTCAGTCCTGGTAGAGAATGGTGCCTGGGCCCATTCTTCATCGACTAGGTGCCAGGATGGGTTGGGGGCTGGAAATGTAAATGCCACTCCTGTTCGTTACTGTAAGGAAAGCAACACAGATAGTAAATGGTGCTATGGCTTTTAATGGAGTTTAATATACAGTACAGTGTGATGGGGTCCTCTAGAATAAGGATCAAAAGATGTTTCCATAGTTTTATAGATTGTTAGGGGCTGGAAGGGACCTTGCAGATCATTGGGTCCAGCCTCCCTGCTGTAGGCAGGATGACAACTGGGGTTAGGTGACCCCAGCGAGGTGACTGTCTAGTCTCCGCTTGAAAACCTCCAGGGTAGGTGACTGCACCACATCTGGAGGGAGTTTATTCCAAGTTCTGGACACCCTGACAGTGAAGGAGTTTTTCCTGGTATTAAGCCTGAAGTGGCCTTCCAGGAGTTTGTATCCATTGGTCCTGGTCTTCCCCGGGGATGCCCTAGTTAACAGTTGTTCACTGAACTCCTGATGCAGTCCTCTCATATAGCGGTAAGCCGCTATCAAGTCCCCTTTCAGCCTTCTCTTCTTTAAGCTAAAGAGGCCCAGGTCCCTCAGCCTTTCCTCATATGGCTTCCCTTGCAAGTCCCTGATCATACGGGTGGCTCTTTTCTGGACCCTCGCAATTTTTTCCATGTCCTTATTGAAGTGCAGCACCCAAAACTGGACACAGTACTCCAACTGCAGTCTCACCAGTGCTGAGTACAGTGGGAATATCACTTCCTTAGTTTTACATGAGATGCATCAGTTAAGGCATGCCAGCGTGTTGTTTGCCCTGCTGACCACCGCCACACACTGATGGCTCGTATTCATGCGATGGTCAATCATTACCCCTAGGTCCCTTTTGGCCATGGTGCAAGTCAAGCTATCACCACCGAGTCTGTATGTATGTTGAGGGTTGTTTGCCCCCAGATGGAGCACCTTACACTTGGGCAGACCGGAACCAGATGAAATTTAACAGGTCCAACTCTTGAGCCTGTCCAGGTCTGCCTGTGTCTGCAACCTACCTTCTGGCATGACCACATTGCCCCATAACTTGTCATCCACAAACTTGGCCAGCGAGCTTTTCACTCCTCCATCCAAATTATTGATAAAGATGTTGAAAAGCACCGGTCCAAGCACAGACCTCTGAGGGACACCACTGGCCACTTTGTGTCAGGATGACACAGATCCATTCATGAGAACCCTACCCTGTAGCCAGCTTCCCACTCACTGAACCATCAAGCAGCTGAGCCCGCAATCTTCCAGTTTTCCCACAAGGATATCATTGGATACTAAATCAAAAGCCTTTTGGAAATCTAGGTATATAACCTCTACCACATCTCCCATGTCCAGGTGGCGAGAGACCTGGCCATAGAAAGAGATGAGATTGGTAAGACAAGACCTATCTGCAACAAAGCCACACTGGCTATCATTCAGAATCTTACCTTCTGCGAGCATATTGCACACAGATTCTTTAATGAGATTTTCCAGGATTTTCCCTGGGATAGAGGTTAGGCTGATTGATCTATATTTGCTTTTCAAAGTCTTGCTTTTGCTGTGTCTTCCCTACCAAGCTGAGTTGGTAGTTTACACAGGTAAACAGACATCAGGCTCTTTGTGTGAGTTTTTGCCTGGCTGGGCTGACTGAGGGCTGGTGGAGAGAGCCAAAATGTACTTGATTGGTCAACTGCCAGCCATGGGCAACTCATGCCACCTTAGTCGGGGGGGCATGTGCTCCCCCAGCGACCAGTCAGCAACCGAGGAGGGGGTCCCCCCGCAGCCAATCTCATTAAGCGGGGGAAGCGTGGCCGGTCAGGGGGTGCACCAGCACTCTCAGGGGGTGAATGTGCACCCCTGTGCACCCACTACACATCGCCACTGCTGCCAACAGCTGGAAATTCAAATCCCCTGGCCAGGCACAGGTCTGGTCTGATTCTAATCTTGACCAAGCTGACTGTTCCAGCTAGTTTTGGATCTTTGAGATGGTGGTTGGTGGCATCACAGCAAACACTGCCCTGGCTAAACTCAGATGAAAGATGCATCGGTGTCATCAGCTGCTAGCCTGCAACATCTCGCTATGTTGAGGACAGTTGCGATTGGCACACTGATAGTCCTGCTGCACAAGGCACAGGATGACTGCCTTGAAGCTGCAGCTCTGCATGCCCAGTTTTACATCCCACTGAGGTGCTGGGCTCTACCTCTGCATTTGAACTGGTGGGCGCATCTGTGTTTGGGACCTGGGACAATGAGCAATGGAGACAGAGTTTCAGAATATCCTGTGGCACATTCATGGACCTTTGCTCCAAGCTCAATCTCCCGCTCCACCACCAGGACACTGGGCTTCGGTACCATATGTCCATGGAGAGAGAGGTCGCAATGATAATCTGGAAGCTGGCAAATCCTGACAGCCCACAGTGCATGCCCAACCAGTTTGGCATGGGGTGGACAACAGTGATACTTGCCATGCACAAAGTGTGAGAGGCAGTCGTTGGGGCCTCAGATACTCTGGCTTGGGGATCCACAAGAGGTGATAGCTGGCAAGCAGTGGTGGTTCCCAAACTGTGTGGGGGTGGAGGGTCACATTGGTGGGACCCACATCCCCATTCTGTGCCCCCTTCATTGTGCCTTGGATTACATCCGTATGAAGGTCATGTTCTCTGTCATCCTCTAATTAGTGACTGAGCAGCTGCTGGATGGTTAGGGCTGGGCTAAATGCTCAGGTGGCATGGCCCCATCCTCTGAAAACCTGGCGCCACTCACAGGGGACAGGGATGGGGACAGGGACTGGGCTAGGCTTGGCTGGTGCAGCGCCACCCCCTGCGAGCGGCGCTGGTGCAGCCCAGGCAGCATCGCTCACAGGGAAAGGGGCCACACCAGCCGAGCACCAAGCTCAGCCCCATCCCCTCTGTGCAGCACCAGCCTCAGCACCACTCACAGAGGATGGAGATGGGGCCAGGCTTTGTGCTCAGCTGGGGATGCACCACTTGCAGAAGATGGGGATAGGGACAGGCTTGGTACTCAGCTGGCATGGCCTCATGCCCTTCAAGCGGTGTTGGCAGGGGATGGAGCTGTGCCAGCCAAGCTTGGCCCCAACTTATATACCGTGCCTATGAAAATCCTTACCTTTCAAATTGGAAAGCCAGGGGCCAACCTATACACCATGAAATATGGTAATTGGAATTCTCCCACAACTGCTCCAGGTTGCAGGGCACAGCTCAGTCCAGGAGGTGGGGCTGGGAGTGTTGGTAGTGGGGAAACAAGGCTGGGCCAGATTGGGATCTTGCACCCAGGGATTGCAACCACTAGGGTGTAGGGGGCAATCAATCAGCATCTCCTGTAACCCTAGCACCTAGCTAATCCAATGTGCAGAAGTGCCCATCCACAAGCTAGCACCCAAGCTAAGAACCACCCCAAATCTCCAATCTCCCCCAACAAGCCCCCATCCACCACCTTCCAAAGCTCCCAAACACAATGCTAGTCAAAGATTAGCCACCCTTTCCCCCACCCAAATCCCAAATTACCAGAGAGGCTTCCTGCAGGGTTCTTGTCCATCTTCTGAGTTGTCACCATCCTGTCCCACGTCCAGCTCCTGGGTCTTCTGAGGATCAGACAAGGGCCACAGGGACGCCAAGTCCTTGAAACTTTCATAGGGTGGCAGAAGGTGACTGCTAGGAGGAGGCTGACTCACTGCTATGCCTCTCTTGTGGGTCACAGTGGACCTGGACGTTAGGCACTGGATTGCACAGCGAGGAGCCACAGTGTGATTTCTCTCAAGGATATCTGCAAGCACTTCGCAGAAAGGGATCAGGGTTCCGGCTGCCCTAGACACCCTGTTGGCATCCCTGCCCCACACAGTGTGATTTCAGGGAACTTATCTTGATCCTGACCATGAGCCAGACCTGTCGATGCCCCCATGCCACCATCTGCTGCTGGGGATGGTGGCAATCCTCTCATAAATGGCCTGATTTTTCCAATTCCCTTTAGTTTCCTTCACTGTAGTTCCAATGCTCCTCTCCTCTCCCCATATTGCAGTGAGGTTCAGCACCTCAATGTGGCTCTAATTAGAAGCCTCCCTGATGGAGTCCAGAGGGGACATGCTTTGGTTCATGCTGGCTGACTTGGAGGTAAATGGACAAAAAGTTTGTGCTTGCTAGCCGACTACCTGGCTTGTTGTCTTGAAGTTGTTTGCATGGGGTTACATCCCTAAAGGGTGGGAAGGTCATACCCCGAGACGTGGGGGAGTGTATGGGATAGTACTCCAAGAAGTAGGAGAGGGAGCTGGCTTGGTGTTAGTACTGCCCCCTGGGCAGTACAGTTCAGGGAGTAGAAAGTCTGTCCACACAGAACAGGAAGGTGGGGGAGGAACCACTGCATCTTAGGATACTGGAGGACTTCAATTTGGGCAGCTCATCTGTGAGGAGTGGCCACACCATAATGGAACATGAGCTGGATAGCACATATCAGAGATAACCCTGCCCTGGAGTGGTGTAGCTTTAGTGACAAGTACATAAAACTACTTTAAGGTGTTAATGTGTGGACAAATTAAGTGTTAAGAGCTCCAAGAGCTGCTCAAAATTACCACGTAACAAGGTTCTTAGAATATACTGCACATAACTTTAAACAAGAAAATTGAATTCAAACTGGAACAGGTACAGAGAGTTACTGCTAAAATGATCAGTGGAATGGAAAGCTTATCTTACGAGAGAAAACTAAAACATCTTGGCTTGTTTAGACAAGAAAAATGAGGGGTAAAAAGGGACAGAGGAGCTATTTAAGATAAAAGACAATGCAGGCACAAACATTAATTGTACAGATTGGCAATGAATACATTTAGTCCGTAATTTAAAAAAAGGTCTCTTAACAATTGGAATTATGGGGCAAGAAAGTGAGCTAACTTCAAGATGGAAATCAATAGATTTGTGAATGGGATCATATGACATGGCCACGTGAAATAGCAGGGGGTTGGGCTCAGTGATCCAGAAGGTCTTGTGTACTACTATGTTTCTAACCAACCAAAGTAATTTTGTTTTGCTCATAAATTTTGCTAGTACACTGTTAGTACCACCTAATCTATCCAACACTGGTTTGCCATTCATTTTTGGAACCTATGGCATGATAGAGACAAGGTCTGTCACTGCTTTTGCTAGCGACAGAAATATTGTGATATATATACTTCTCTGATTACTCATCTTAGGCCACAGACAAACATGTTGTTTGAAGCACGCCAAATACCTTGGACACATTCCAAACAGCCAGGATGCCGAAGGTGATGGCTGAAGGAGTATTTAAAACATGGCTAAAGGGGTTAAAAACAACAACAAAAACAACCTTTGAAACCTTTGTATAATGAGGAACATTTTTTAAATCCTTCATTTTGATGTTGTTCTTGAAATGTCTGTTCCCCTTTGTTCCCCATCTCAGGGGTGCCCTCCTGTGTACTGTGCAGTCCTCAGGAACCTCCAGAGATCAGAGGTGCTATTTACTCTTCCTCTTACAATTCCTTGCAGATTGTCAAATAAGAAAGGACTTCATCTCAACTCCAAAAGACACTACATAAGATAATGCCCTTAAAGTCCTTTGACCAAGTTTCAATCCACAAAATAGTTCTGCTATGCAAGCCAAATTAAATCAGGATTATTAGAGTAGCTTAACCAAAATCCAAATGTATTAAGTACTGTATTTCTCAATTTATTGTGTGAGATGGTTTTTAAAAAATCAAGTTTGTTTGGCAACACAAAGCTTTAAGAAAAATAGAAGTCTAAAGCTGGGCCTCTATATTCCTATTTAGAAATTGAAAATAAAGATCATGATTTTTAGGAGGGTTGAGCACCCATCAGTTATAAAGGATATGGACTAGTGAGGAAATTACACTGAGCTAAAGGGAGAGGAGTAGACTTACTGTGCACCAGGTGCTCCACAGTAACTGTTGTGTGCGTCTGTTCTTATCCCATGGTAAGTGAGATATAAACCAAGGTGGCTTATCCTGAATAAAATAAAGGTAGGTTACTGGCATTTAGCTTCTACTTCTTGTAAGGAACACATTAGAGGCCTTGGCGTAAGCACCTCTATTATACATGCATCTGCTGTTATATAAAGATAGGAACTGTATGCAGTTGTTGTAATTGTATACGTAATAGAAATTCTGGTCATCTTTATATAAAGAGAAGCTTGTAAGGTGATTTTCAATGTTTTTGCTAATTTGAACAATGACTAAAGGTTGTGTTACATGTTCAACTTAACACTTACAAAGCGCAGTTGAAATTTAAGCAGCCACACGTTCTATCAGTTTAGTACGTGTTGAGCGCTCTCTTAGGGTAAAGTTACACATTACACTAGACCCTGCTAAATCTCTGATATGTTAAGCAGTGTTAAAATTAGAATGTGCTGTAAGCAGTTGAATGTTAAGGATTAATACCTTTTCTTGCCTGCACAGCTCTGACTTCCCACTAGAGGGCTGGTGAGCAGGGGTATGGCTAGGACTCAAGACACCTGGGCTTTATCCCTGCTCTTGGTAGGTGGGACTGAGAGCAGTACTTCCAGAAAGGCTGGAGAACTGCAAATTGCTTGTTTTATCTCCATAGTGCAGAGTGAAGTTGCCTTAGCTAAGTAGCATGGCCCAGAATTAATCCTCACCTGAAGTAGTGTAACTTTGAGATTCTCAGAGGGCATTTAGCATGAGTTAACAAGGCTTTGTGTGTAGATGCTCATTTTTTAAGTGCCCTTAGTATGGTCTAAGTGTAATGTGGAACTTCATCTTTAGCACTGCAAAGTTATTCCTTTTCAGGCAAGGATTATCTCCTTAGCACATACTAACTTTAACAGATGACTACATCCCAATGATTTGCAACTGTGAGAAGCAAACACACCCTAACTTTAATACACCACAGTACAATGATTTGCAACTTTTGAAAGTGAATGTGTGACAAGGCCCTAAGTGTTTTACTGTAGTAACACAAAGTAACTGAAAACCATCAACTTAAGCAACTCAACTGTCAAGAGCTGAGACCTGATAACCTCTGGGCTGTGTCCAGGTGAGCATAGCTGTGCGGTATGTGGTGCTGCAGATATGTCTGCAGCGTTACACGTGCCACATTCAGCTGTTCTCCACATTGCAAAGGAGCAGCCCAAGGGTATTTAGACCCCTGGATATCACTGCAGCTGCTGGCCAGGCTCCTAGCAGCAGGATTACTGCTGCTGCAGCCCCAGGAGGGCCCCAGGTAAGGCTGCTGGGGGGGTCAGTCCAGTGCTGTCCCCAGCCTCCCCTACCCCACCTGGGGTAACCAGCGCACCAGCAGGTACATGGCACAGGCATTCCCCAGGGACAACCACCAGTAGCACAAGGTGTTCCACTGCTAATTATCTCCGGGGAACAAAATGTCGACGCTTGTGTGAATGTGGCCTTGCAGACCATCCTAAACAAACTCTTGGTTAAACCATGAACGTGGAACCTTATAATAAATTCTTCACTTAGCTGGAGTGGGGCAGTCTTTATGACCAAACACAAAGTAACAGGAAGGGATGCAGGGGAAAGAAGGGGCATGGGGGTGCAAATCAGGGCCCCCGCAGGGGCAGCAAATGGGGCCCTGGGGCAGGTCATGGGACACTTGATGCCCAGGTGAGTCATACAGAGGCGTGGGGGGGCTCCTCTGCTGCCTGGACCCCCTGGGCAGGCACAAGTGATACGTGCCCCCCAATTCGTGCTGTGTGTGTGGCGGAGGTGGCTGCCACTGCGGGCTGTGCTCGGCAGCCCCACGACACCATGTGCCTCCAATCACTGGGCAGGAGGTGCAGCCAGTGTGCAGGAGGCACGTGGTGTGGCACTGATCCTGGGGCACCAGCAGCAGATTGCAGACCTCAGCTCACAGCAGCAGCAGCCCGCCTCTGCCCCGCACACACAAATGGGGGGCATGTGCCTGCCCCAGGGGTGCACACAGTAGCAGGAGCCCTGCAACAGCCCTGGATGAGCCACCCGGGCTCTGAGTCCCACAACCCACCCTGGCCCCAGGGCCCCATTCACCCTAACTCTGCCCTGTCTCTGCCCCACTCCCTCCCTCACTGTGGGGGCCTTGATCTGCCCCCTCACACACACACTCCTTCCCCAGAACAGACTAACTTGCTGGGGGGGTGTGCACGTGCGCGCACACAGCCCCCCCAAATCATATTTTCTTCCTCTGCCTATGTTTGGAGGAATGAAGGGCCCGAGTTGAAAGATCAACCAGCAAGAACTCAGGGATCCTGGGGGCCAGCTACACCTATCCTCCCAGGTGTGAGTATGTTTCCACATTCCTACTGCCTTATCTGAATGCCGTTTAAACTTACACTAACTTTCAATGAAGTGATTCTCTTGAGAAAAGACAGAAACGCACTCCCTCAATTCCTAAGCCCTGTCAGACAAAGCAAGTACCTTTGCCCTATTTTGGGGACAGAGGGCTTCTCTTTACTCCCAAGGGATAGGGATGAACATAAGAGTTACCATGGGGTACCTGTTGAATTGTAACTTCCTCCCACAATTTTACTTGGTGTTGTTTGTTCATACCCAAAGTTTCTTAGGAACTTCGCATACATCTCTACATTTTAATTCTTAACCATCAATTTTTAAAATGTTATGCTACCCATTACTGGCAGTTCCATTTTCCTCTAGGCATTTATGGTATTTTTTACTTAATATTTGTAATTTTAAGATGGACAGATACCAGATTCTTGGAATAGTATTTGTTTAAACCATTCTTTTGAAAATTGGAGCTTCATTTGCTTTTCACTAATCTTATACTCTCCAATTATCATACTGTTTTAAACATTCTTCCAGCATATTAAGTTTGTTAGCTATATTCTCTGAACACTCCAAAAACTGTAATTTGGACTTGCTGATCAGCAAATACTCACAATCTTCTAAGTGTCATTGCTGGATAAGAAGTCAAGTCCTACCTTGCCTGTTAGGATTTAGCTGCTTACAGCCTCAGAAAGCTCAATCTCTGGCCTTTTTTCTGCCCAACCTGAAAGGAGGCAAAAATGAATGTTAAGATTATCACATTTTAAAGGACTTAACTTAGTCTTTGCCCCTAGCCCTATAGGTTGCTCAGGCTCTGTAATATGCGGAAAATGTAAATTTTCTGTGGGGATGGAGAAGCTCAATCACCCATTCTGAAAATCTCTTCTCTCTTCATCTGTGTTTACTTAAAAACCAAAACAGCATGCATGGCTGGTAAGGATCCTCATATACAATGGGCATTGGGTTGAGGGTTTGGAATGATGCAAAGATAAAAAGAGTCTGAAGGGAAAAACAGCAGTTCTCAAAAAAGTCTGAGCCAGAAAAGAAAAAATGCTTGGTTGAAGGGCTAATAGTTTCCAACATCATGTCCCTGTTCTTTCTTAGATTACCAGGAACGCTGTCAACCCAACACACCAACATCATCTTTCTAAAGAAATGGAATGTCCAAAATATTCATTTTTTCTTTGGATGCTATTTTTCTTCTTTGGTTTCCTCATTTGTATTTATTTTCATTCTACCTGCATGAGGATGCTGAGCTACACACAGAAGAAAACTGTTTCTCCAGGATGAAGGCCACAGAAAGGAGAATATTAGGAAGGTGCCCTGCACATGGTATGTTTTCACCCAGGTTGTCAGCATCTTGGCCCTGCGAGTTGTTTTCCAGAAAAAAAAACTTAGGCTTTCCGAGACCAGCACAGTTAAGAGGAAGTACATTTCTGAAACGCTTAATTTTGAAGCTCTTTTGTTCTTAGATGGGAATAGTATAGGAAATTACTGCAATTCAATGGCACTCAATTGCCAGCCAGGTGGAATTATGGAGCAAAAGCTGTATAAGAGTAGGGCCAGGAGCTTTCTGTACATAAGACACTGAAAAGTGAACATACTGGACTTACCCTGAGACAAGAACCAATACAATGAACTGCTACAATTTACTGATGTTGTCTTTTCAATCTAGCCTGGTCATACGTTCTCAACCACCCCCACCCCTCCCCAAGTGCCATATCTACCCTGCCACAATAACTGACAAAGGAAAAACATCCTGCTTCTTGCCCAAAAGAATCAGTATCAAAATAATTACAATAAGAATTATAACAAGGTGCCTAACACCATAACAGTGATCTTCAGAACTAACATAGCAAAATATTGCTGGGCTCAAAATGACTTTGATGTAGACCAGCCAAGACAGGAAACCAAAAGTCTGTGCAAGCAGGTTAAAGGAGGGTAGGGCTTTATTTACTTTAGTCTGGCCTCAATAAAGAGCGGAGGGTCACATTTGCAGTAATGCCTATCATCAATAAGACGTACCATTCCTCAAGAGCCATCTGTACATGGAGCTTTGGTAAGCATAAGAAAAGAATTAAAACTATTCTCCAAGAAGCATCCTACCCTGGACTGTTTAATCTTAACAAGGGGAAGGTTTGTTGTGGCAGAGAGAGGGAACCTACCCAGAGCTGCATCTTTCCTACCAAGGAAAAAAGTTCTGCTTATGCAGAAAAATGCCATGTCCCTTTACTATGAGATAGGGAAAGAGAAGTGAGACAATCATTCTGAAGGAAATGAAGTGGCACATGATTTTCTCCTTTTTACACCTATTGATCCCGTCTGGGCTGACATAGTCCTGCCAGAGATCCACATGTGATCTTTGAAGAGTTATTTCATTTCTCATAGAACCACAGGGCTGGAGGGAACCTTAAGGGTCATTTACTTGAACTCTACACTACGAGCCAGGTTTTACTGTGCTTAAACCATTCCTGACAGATGACTATCTAGCCTCTTCTTAAAAATCTATAATAAAGTTCTATAATTTCCCTAGGGAATTTTTACTAGTACTCATCTATTCTGACATTAAGAAACTTTTCCTTGGGTTTAAACCCATTGCTTCTTGTCCTACCCTTAAGCATCCGGAGAGAACAATTGTTTACTATTATGTCTATGGCAACTGTTCAAATGCTTCTTTGAGCTCTAAGGTTAACAATTCAAAAAGATGCTGCGAGGCTTCATTTGAGGGCACTTATGCTAGAAATAGATGTCACTGAATGAAGCAGATCAACTAGACCATGTTGTTCTGTGGCACAGCTGATCCACTTCATTGGGTAAAATACATGTCTAAGTTGTCCCTTGCCTCACCCTTGATGGTGCAGAACAAGGGACAATGTTCTTTCTGGAGGTGGTTTTGGCTGAGTAGGGAAGGTGAGGCTTTCCCCTCTCAGCCAGAACCATCTCCTGAGATTGCAGGAGTGAATTTGGCTGAGCTGGGAAAACCCATTTCCCCTGCTCAGCCAAATTCTTTCCTGTCATTGTGGGGGATAGGTCTGGCTGAGCAGGTAACCTCAACCCCCCTCTTTGATAAAGAACCACCCTGAAATTCCCTAGGGTGCCCCCCCTGTGAGTGGGGAAAGCTGAACATGTGTTCCAGGGCCTCAGGGAACACTTATGCCCCCAGAGCAAATGCCTGGGGTGGCTGGAGAGTGTAAGCAGCTTAGGTTGCCCATACTCTCTGCCACAGGTCTAATAGATATCTGCTACAATAAAGTGGCAGAGTCTATGACTACCTGTTGTTGAGCCACTGATTTTTATTTGATGTGGGGTGACTAAAGGTGGCAATGTCCATTCGCTCACAATTTGTGCCCCCTTATAAATTTTTATGGCAGCACAAATGAGACATCAGATGTTTATTTCTGCAGTACAAGACAGAAGAAAACTGAAGAAATGCTACATGTGGCTTAAAAAAAGTCTGGTTAAAACTTAAAAACTTATTACACATTTTAAACCTAACATAAGCACAAAAGTAAACATCTAACTTTTATGTGGGTGGAAAACATTATTTGAATTCTCTTAATAAAGAGTCGAGATGAAAAGTGTTACTGTCTATGGCTGAAAACCAGTTAGTGAATAAAACAGCCTGGCACAAGGCATTGCCAAACCCATTCCGAAGACAGGCATCTAAAAAGATGCACATAACCTAAGAGACAGCCTACATAACATAACCGAAGGTGAAGGATTTGTCAGCTGGGTGTGGAACTTAAGATAACTGTTATCAGGTTAGTGCAGACACTGTTTCCGTTTTGTGTTTGACTAGTGCCTGCCATAACAGGCCCCACTCCATGGCTGGGGCCAGTAGGTACTACTAAAATTCAAAAACTTAATACAGTAAAGGGGAAGAGAGGATTTGCTGATCACCTTAACATTTCTAAGTGGGTCTACAAAACAAGCCCTTGTTGCCTACTACTCAACCCTAACACAGTGGCCACGTCTACATAAGCAGAGGACTGCACAGTTGTTACTGTGCAGTCATTTACTACTTGCTTATGCGAGTAGTAAATGACTGGGAAGTGACTGATGTTATTGCACAGTACCATCACTGTAGTTTTTTCCTGACCTTGCAGTAGTAATGAGTTACTGCAGTAGTAATGAGTTACTGTGCAGTAACTCATTACTACTGCATAGTATTGGTGCCGCACAGTTAGTGCCTGGCAACACTACTGCACCATAGCGTCTTGTGTAGATGCCCCCAAAGTGCACTTGAAAAACATTTCAAGTGTACTTACATAGGTTTCTTTGCAAAGTACAATGCTGAAAATTTTCTTCCATCCCCATTTCCTTTTAATTTCATGACTATCTCCATTATTTTGCTAGCTTGTTTAGGCACTGATTGTTTAGAAGCCAACTCTCATTTCATCATAAGGTAGAGGGTATGGATTGAAAACATTTCACTGAGGGGCCACTGAGCTATGGATCTTTAAGTTCCTTTTTAGTAAGAGAGGGGGCAGATGCTCAATAGGAGAATAAGGAGTGCACAGGGTCCTAGTTCCCAAATTTACACAACATATAACTAGAGGTAGCAAAGGAAACAATGCAATCTAATTGATCTAATTACTCAAATCTACTTAAAACACCACAAAAGACCTAGTTTTATTCTCATAATTATTTTAAAATGGCAAGAGCTGTGTTATATTAAGATACTGCTCAGATACAGTCAAACAATAAATGGTCTTCACTTTTGGGATAACATACATTTTCCTTTTGTGTTTCTCTTTCACCAAAACAAATATTCAGTGAAGAAGCAGACAGAATACCCCCCTAGCACACTGAGCATAAAATGAACAAACAAATGATAATATATTTTACTTTTTTATTTTTTTCCAGAATATTTTAATATTGAAGCCCAAGTTGTTATTTTTCTGAGACAGGGAAAATGGGAAAGGGAGGAGAGAGAAAATAGAGACACACAAATCATTTTACTTCATTTATGGTTTGGTGAGCGGTCATTTTTGTAGGCAACAAATGTTTTGTTTTTTAAAAAACAAATAAAAATGACAGCACCATTAAAGAAAGCATGATCCCTGAATTTTAAAGAAAACACTGTCCTTAAAAAAAATTGTTAAAATGCTTGTTTCAGTCAGTCACATTTATTCAGGTAACAAAGCAAGCATAACAGTATTAAATTGTAGCAACCCCATTGAAATCAACTACTCCCCCTTCTGAGGATTCAGAGAACCATTTCTGGGCTTGTCCTATGGGAATAATATTTTCTTTGGTAGAGGACTGAAGGAGGGTTTTTACTTCATGGTATGTTGATAGAAAAAAAATATCTATGCATGTCAGGGATTTCCCCCTTAAATCTATATTTCTCATGCATGTTAAGTATGAGAGGATTTCACATTGCTGTTATACTGTAGGACTAATACTGCCTATAAAAAGGCATTGAATGGCTAATGTCAAACAGATGTAAACATTCCGAATACTGACAAATAAAAAAAAAATACATACAAACACCCCCCCCAAAAAACTGTACTGAAAATGTGAATTGAGTTAGGTTTCTGTAAAGCAGAAAAAAATGTACAGCAGTACAAGAGAATCATGGCAACAAAGTAAAGCACTTTTTTTGTAACATTCAGGAACAGTACAAATACAACAAAGTTATTCTACAGACTAAATTATTCTGTAACTATCAAATATAGTACAAAGCGAATTATGTGCTATAAAAGAAGCAGCTCCGTTAAATTAGACTAAAAAAATGTTTTTTGTTGGTTTTACAGTGACAAAGCATGATGACTGAAGACAACAGGATTTTTAGATTCAGAAACATTTAGCTACACAGGTCCATGATATTCCACTGAATATTGTTTTGTGGGGGTTTTTTTGCTTCTCTACAATGTTGTACAGAAACACAGATGGACAACTGCTGTGCTGCTGTCACAAAGCTGTAGAAGTTATTCAGTGTTTAAAGCAGGGCCATTCACATGTGTCAGCTAAGATGATCCCTTTAGATGACATTTCTGAGCTCTTGTCTTGAGTGTTTATCCTGGTACTTCACCACACCTTGGAGAAACTGTTAAACCAGAGGCTACAATAACTATTTTGAAATTGTGCGTGTGTTTGTAAGGGGGAAGAGGAGTGCAGCATAAGGTAATTTTACTTCAGAAATTGCATTATAAAGCACCATATGCACCAGTTGATAAACTGTGCAAGGAATTCCAGGGCCCTGAAAACACCTGCACATTCTGTAGCTTACCCTGACAACACACATCACCCTCATCGAGCAAGTCTATAGTACAGAGGATATAATTTCTGCTTTATGGCTCAACCTTGATTTTTAAAAGTTTGTTCATTTCATACACTAAACCTCAGCAGATAAACAGAATGCAGATCGGGAATGCCCAGTTCAATTTTTAAACATTATTTCAAGAAATGGAACAGGGAATTTCTGCTTGGAAAAATGAGTTGTGCACAGGAAAACACATACACACACATGCTGCAAATGCCCTAATGTTATCTACACACCTCAAGGATATGCAGATTTAAAGAAAAAAAGGAGGAGAAAGGAGCAGAGTAGTGTTTTTTCTTTCTCCCCCCAAAAGTGCTGCTACTAGGGAAAAGGCTTTGGAGATTTTCCAAAAATGCATTTGTTAGATTATTCCTGCTGGACAACCCCCGGACTCCCCCCCAGCAGTGCGTTCATAAGCAAATCTTTCTCACCACTTTTCAGTGCATAAATTATAAATGCTCAGTGGAACAAACTGCATGATTAGGAGAAACTAGAGGCACAAAGACTGAAATCTAGTGAAAATAAGAAAAAAAAAAGAGCAATACAAAATTAATTTCTAAATGTAGCTGTGCTCTCATTTGGATTAAGACAATGGGTAAAAATTTGCATAAGCACGCGTGTAATATATTTTCACAAGGTACTCTTGGCTGTCGTAGCCAAAGTCCAAAAAAAAAAAAAAAAAAAAAAAATCAATGGGATTTAGGTTCCTAAATCAGTTAGGGCTCTGATAATTTTACCTCAGAATTATCTATCATTAACAAATACTCTATAGTATGTCTAAACTGTGGGTCAAATTTATCCCTGGAACAACCCCAGCGACATCAAGAGAAGCCAATGGAATTGCACCTTGGAGGAGTTTGCTTAATTGTGTTATAAAACTCTTTAGGTTCAATGCCGTTTTTAAGATGACTTCATCTTATCTCAAACATGCAAGTTGCAATCACAGTACAAACACGGCAATATGAATTTTCTATCAGATTACTTACATTCTTATCCTTCATTCAAAATTAAATAATTCTGAAGCTATTATTACTTTCAATCACAATTTGTTTCATTCCGTTTTTACAGTCACTGACAGAATATATTTCAAGCTGCAAGTACACATACTGCCATATGTGCTGCGGACAGGGAAGTCTGAGCCAGAAATAAAGATACCCAGCTCTGAAAGGGTTCATATAAACACAGGTTATCATCATTCTAAAACTGGTCATTCTGCCTATTTAAATAAGAGAATAAACTACTTTATCTAGCCCATGTACAGATACAATATAAGTTCAATACAAACATCTCCTCAAAAATGCAGTTTGATATGCCTGAATATAATATCCTCAGGTTTACCCATTTGGTCAGCAATTGATTAGCATACTGCTGGAAATTCATTTCCAAGTGTTTATCATTTAATTATTTTATTTATTGTACAGAAAGGTTCAAAAGTGCTGATATGCTGCATGATTTTCACCTTTCCCAAAGGAACACTTTTTAAAAAGAAGAAAATAAAACATTGTATCAAAGCAAGAGTTCTGTTAATTATCAATGGCTTTTGTAACACATGGTGTCAAAAATAATGTTTAGACATACTACTAAAAGTAAAACAGAAATCAGGTTGCACCATAGAGCTCTTGATGGCAGGAAGGTAATTCCTATACGTTCCAATTCATTTGTAAGACAACCCAAGGGAATGGTATTTTTCATGGTCCCACAAGAAAATAAAATGTGGCTCTCCCATTCAGTAGAACCTCACCAATATACAGTTCTCCCAGGGAAACTAATTATAAGTGACAAGCTTATTAATGAGTAAGCAACGGTAATACAAACAATATAAAGTACAGCAATGCACTGTTTAATTTGCTAAGTGTAGTCTTAATTATCATACTTCAAATTAATGGCAAATGTTGTATTATAGGTTTTATATAAACAATTAAATCTAAGTAATATAACATCGTACCCATCTCACTGCTATGTTTCAGTGAGAACTGGGGACGAAACCATTTTTTGTGTGCAGACTGTAACATGGATTAGTGAGGTCACACTGTAAGGGTTTTTTCCCCCATGCTCTCATTGTTTGGGTGGTCCCAGCCACGTCAGCATATGGGTTACTTGCACTCCCCATTTTGTGTTTGTGACTCTGGAGTGGAAAAAAGACAGGCATATTCATCTTCCCAACAGCTGCATATGTTTTATCCCTCTTTAATTTCCATTTAGGTGAAAAGGGCCCCAAAATTACTGCTGCTTTTCTCTGATGTTATGGTGGCTAATGCATCTGGAATGCAGCTATAGTTCTCAACATAAATACAGTACTGGATAAATACTGAAGATTATTTAAAAGATGCAGTATCCCTTTAAAATGCCCCTTTTACTCTCTGCTTTCTGAAAGATAAAATAAGTGGCCTGAATTCTTTGAGAACAAAATGGTAGTGTTATAAGCCATTAAAAAATGTTTTAAAGTCAAAACATACTTAAATAGAAAATAATCACATAAGAGGCAAAGTAACTTTGATTTCCTACTATTCAGCTCAACACACAGTTAGAATCTCTCCTTAAGCATTCATTATATCAAAGAATCAATTTTAGGCCTTGGAAATGCTATTAAAATCCAGACCTTACTTATTACATAGATATGTACCATATCAAAGTTTGGGACAGACAGACAAAGAAGGTTTGGATAGGGTCAGGAAAAGAGAGGAAAGTGCTTAGCTGTATAGAAGTATTTACTTTCTCCAAATTCTCTTAAAGCCAAGCAGATTCTAGAGCTGGTCCAGGTAACTCACCACGTTTAACAAAACTAAATCTTTCAGGGAGTCAACAGCAAGAGCTGACCATTAAAATCTCACCTTCATAATGTCTTGTGTAGGAGCAAGCAAACTCCTCTAATTTAAATTTAAGTTTCATTCTCATTTGCTAGGCAGACTGTCTGTAAATTAGTCATGGAGAGGAAAGGTGAGTTCAAGAAAGCAATCATCCTTAGAAAAACTGCAAGCCAATTTTAATACCCATGATGGTTGATATGTAGCAGAACTTCAAGCTACCCCAAACCAAGCAGTCTTTTCTCAATTAATTACTCTTCTTCTTACTTCTGCACTTGCAGTTCACCAGCAGCTGCAATTCACGACACAAACCTGTTGTTTTTTAACCTGGTGGTTATGTTACTTAAATGACAGTGGGGAAAGCATGCTGCACTTTGTGCAAATAAATAGAAGCTAGGAATGACATTTTAATAACTTTTCTTTAACACAGCAAGAATGCTCAGAGAAGCTTAGTGACGAGTTTGTCATTTTTTAAAAGCAGTTCTAAGGGTTTCTTCTTCTTTCCAGGGAATGTCATCCAAGCAGAAAGAACTAAATCCTGAAACAAAGTATCACCAGGGAAAATAAAACAAACCCTCCCAAACCTGTTATGGCCTAAAATGTTACAATTTTTCCACTTCTTTGCTCCATGCTCCCATGTTGACAAGGGATACTGCATCTTTGATTCAGTTTCTACCGTACAACCAAACAAGCTACACACAGTTTGGAAGGGCCTATGCAGTCATCATGGCAGAAGGCTCCGCAGCCTTTGCACACAATCATGGCTTTCAGCCTGCAAGAGCATTTCAGTTCCAGTTCATCTGTGTTGCTACTGTCAGCAAATTTCTGAACTGGAATCTGAGTGTTCGGATTAGGCAGGCCTGTGGCAGGATTTGAACCACTTCCTAAAATTCCAATAGATTTTTCAATTGCAGATGCTGCCCTTTTGAAGCTTGTGCTACCAAAGTGTATGGTTGGATAGTTTCCACAGAGCTGCTGCTGCTGCTGTGGGTGCTGCGTCTGTATTTTCTGAGCAGCTAATTGGGTAAAAGGCTTCTGTGGCTCAGATAGTAAATAGGAAGAGAAATCTGCATTTTTTAATGCAAATGCTTTTAACTGTTCTTTTACTTCGTTCTGATCATAGGAAGCTTGTTTCATGCCCAGTTCGCAGCTGCTGCTTAGACCTTCCTCAAAAGAAACAGGTTCAGATTTTATATTGCTACAGATGCTTGCTGGCTGAGGCCAACTAAGTCTTTTAGTGGTTTCCATAGTAACTGTAGGTTGTTTTTGATCAGATGGGACTTCTGTGTTAGGAAGAGAAGGAGGAGGGGGTGGTGGTGGGGGGGGAGGTGGAGGCAGCGGTGGGGGAGGGGGAGGGTGCACTAATGTTTTATTCTGTAGTGTTTGTGAGGCACTGGCAATGTCATCACTTTCCTTAATTTGAATATTAGGGGAAAACACACTTCCTAGCCTCAGCTGGTGAGCGGCTGTAGAAAGACTGACCTCCCCCAAACCCTTCTGTTCCAGGTGTCTGTTGAAAGCAAACGCACTGCAGCCAGATGGGGCTTTTGAAGTAGGTTGCAACAAAGCTGCTGTAGGGATGGGGCCTCTTGCAGCCATGGACATTTGGTAGAAATGCTGTCTGTGTGAGGTACTAGCTTCTGCATGAAAGCTGCCATTTTTGTCAACATGAAATAAGCTCTGTTGGAAACTGCAGGAAGCCAGTGGCCTCTTCTGCTGCTTGATCTCCGGGCTGTGAGCAATTCTGTTCTGAACTGCATGCTTGTTCAGCCACTCTTGTTTATATGGCTGACCGTGCCCTAGTTGATTCATGTTGGAACTGATTATGCAAGGAGCCACTTTAACATCTGTGTCCATTGACATCTTCCCAGGCTCGCATTTAATTTGAGCATGGTCCCCTACAGTCCTGGCCAGCCTCTTTTTTGGATGGTTTTCACGCTTTCTGATCTGCATTGGGACTATGCTGCTTGCTGTAAATCCTTTACCATCTGGATTGGGAGAGCTGGAAGGATTTTCAACAATATTTCTCTCAGACGCTGCTGTTTTACATACTGAGGTAGTTTGCAAAGGCAGGGGAAGCCTGTTAATTTCTAGTTTGGCTCCAGATCTGGGCTGCGGCAGCACTTTTTCCAAAGGCAGGTTGCCTTGCAGTAACTGGGTCACTAGAGGGTTGTTGGCCTCTACTGATGATAAACGACAGCTAGAGCTTCCAGCACTTGCAACTCTTTTTAGGGTTTCTGTTGTCAATGACAGAGAGTCCTCCATGGAATCTGTAACAGATGTCTTGGAGGTCTGTGTCGGCTGTGCACTTGTGGCTATTTCTGCAGTCTGCGAAGGCATTTCGGGTCCTGTAAAATCTTCAGTGTCCATCCTAAAGCACTTGTCAGATTCATTAGTTTCTGATTTAACAGAAACACCAATACTTGTCATCAAACTCCTTGACTGCAACTCTGACAACTGCGTGTAATTCAAAGGTTCAGTTTTGACATTTTTTAAACAGTTTTGCTCGGTATATTCTTTATGCTTACTTGAGTTTAGATGGCTGACCACTGGTTGGTCCATGTTCATTACCTCTTCATTGTGCCAGCAAATTCTGTTATTAGTGTTATACTGATTGGCACAGGCAGCATCTGTTTCATTTTTAAAGGATGAAGGACCTCGTAACTGCTCAGCAAAACCTTGGCTAGGAGCAACAACCTCAATTAATTTTTCTTGAGGAGTAAGAGGCACTTCTCGAAGACTTGAACAACCTCCTGCCTGCAAGTTTTTGCCACCTTGCTTTGTTGCAACAGTGATAAAGCTGGAACTGTGCTCGAGACCTTCATTAGTGACTATTTCAGGCCTGCTTATTACAGACACTTGAGGACATGCTATATTTTGTAAGGCAGTTTCTGTCCTCACAGGTCTGCTTTGCAGGTCTGTGCTGTTTTCTGCATTTTCAATGGAAGCAGCCAGCGACAAACTGGAGTTCAGTGTTGTAGTGTGATCAACAATGACTTTGCATGGTATAGATCTGTTCATGGCTGTCTGCGTAAAGTTCACTGCCTGGGATTTACCAGACAGATCTATTCGGTTTCGTGTTCCAGAATTTTTTTCTAAGATATCAGCACTTAATTTAGTAGCATTGTCATAAGAACTTATTGTCACCATATTACCAGTAAACATTGAAATGGTTGGCCTTGCAACAGAGTCTGCTCCTGGAACTGCATCACCGCAACTTAAAGCTGATCTAACAGTAGTGTTAATGGATACAGTACTTTGCTCATTACACCCACTTATGGCTATCTTGTCAGAAGAAAATCTGTTGGTAGTCCCCACTGGGGGAATCAGTACAGAACTACCAGAGAGATGATTTGGCAAATTACTTGCAATGGATGAAGCTGGCACAGTGGTATATTGACTGGAGGCTGCATTATTTGCACTGCTACTTGATATTGGCAACCTTTTCTCATCAATGGAATTTGATAAGACTGCATTGTCTATCGAGACTGGAACATTACTGTTATCAATACATTTTGGTGCAACAGCTATGCACGGAGTATCAGCCCCTTGGATGGATTTCAGCATGTTCATATTACAAGCTGACACCGTTGGATTCGTACTGTCAACAGACATTAAAACAGAGGATTTATCAACAGAACTTGCAAAGGGAAGTTCTTTAATTGCTCCTGACATAGCAGTGTTGCAAATAGACACAGAGACTGAATTTTTATTATAAAGCACTGGCACACTGTTATTTTCAGTAGAGGTAGATGAAATAATTTTTTCACACAAATGTGGCATAGGTATATTTTCATCAGAACTGTGCACAGATATGTCGGTAGCAGTTTCTGGTAATGTAGCTGTATTAAGTGACTGCTGCAATAAAGTGGTCGTCTCACGGAGGTGAGTGGACTTGTTGCTAGGAGACCTGCAGTTAGGGTTAACTATAATGACACCAGTAGAACCTTCAATCTTTGTGTCAGAAGAAGCTGAGACCTCCAAGGATGAGGTACCTTCCTTTGAGCTCAGCTGTGATTTTGCTTCTTTACTGGTCTGGAGTAAGTGGGCTCTGGCTTGATGCTTTGCAAATAGCTTGGCCTTGGTTTGCTCCTTGATATGTGCCAGCGTTCTTGTCTTCCCACCTTCGCATGGACTCCCCATAGCTCCAGAGACTATGCTTGCGGCTGCTGCCACCGCAGCTGCAGCTGCAGCCTCTCTCTGGGCTCTAGCTTGCTGAGCTCTTGCCTTGATATCTGCAAGAGTTCTAGCCCCAGTGTTCCTCCCGCTACTGACTGACGTACTCGGGGAAACCCGAGGTTCTGGTTTGGAAACAGGCTGGCTCTTGATAATAAAAGGTGGCCCAATTTTTGAGAGCTGAATCTAAAAGAAGAAAGAAAGTAATAAATGAACAGGATCCTATACAAATTAAATTTCTTTACTGTCTTCTAAAAAGTTCAAGAACTTTTTTAATGAAGGCAATTATTCTTCATTGTACTTAGGAAAAAGCTAAGTATTAAAGATACATTTTTATGATTTATCATGCTCTAACAGGAGTAATGGTCATCTGTGTCAGCTTCTATGGGACCATCCTTTCATTGAGAGAGAAAGAGGACTGAAATGAATGCAAAGAAAATGTTTATCTGATATAATTCATCATGCTTTGTTGACCTGCAGTGTACCTAGGAGGAAGAGCTCAATGGGCCTAGTGAAATGGGGCAGAAAAAGGGCCTCCTACTCAGTACTTACTGCAAGTATAATAATAATAGTCATGTAATGCTTTTTCTCCACAGTCTATTATTGGAAATTACTCTCCTTCCCCTTATGACACCAAGGTCAGGTACAGACATTACACTTTTACCAGGATAAGTGATTGGGAACCTATACCCATAACAGAACAGGACTTTGGCACACATACACTGGTTTAAAAATGGCAGAACCCGGTCTAAGATTTGCCCTCTCCCCTTCCCCCTCCCCACAAAAGGGGGAATGTGTGTTTGTTCACTACTGATCTAAACTACACCACTTACAGAAAAACACGCAACAAATCAATTCCACCTCAGGCTTTTTGAATATCTGTACCTAGTATAAGCACTTACTGTAATAAGCAACTGTAACTAACAAAAATTTTCTCTAGGATGATGGAGGGCTGAGTTTCCCCTGAGACTGATTCACATCATGCCAAGAATCAGTCAATGGCAATGCCTTAAAAAGAGTAAATCTAAAAAAAAAAGAGGCTATTTTCCTCCCTGACTCACTAAACCTTGTAGGAGATCTACCTAGTGTATCACCTGCCCATCACACATACACGTGTTTTCAGAATTAGGGCATAGGATCATTTTCCAAATCAGTTTCTATGCTGGTCAGCCAGGAATGCATCAAGCCAGCTGGATTTTAGCTTCTTAATACAGATGTGCACCTATCAGCTGCTAGCCTCACAGGGTCTCAGTGCTAACTCTCACAACTTCCCTTCTAGGAGTAATGGAGATGGGAATTGTGGGTGGGTTACGGGAAATAAGAAATACATCAGAATGCTTATGGGATATAGACAGGATTGTTTTTATAAAGGAAAGATAACAGCAGTCAGTGGCATCGCCTCTGAGAATTAAATATTTACTCAATAAAATAAGCATTAAAAATGAATTTCCAAAATAGTCTATAGAATTGCCTGCCTCTTGCAGTGTCTTGCTTCAGTGAACAGTGTCCCTTAAACAGTCTTTAAAGGTAGGAACTGTAGACAGACTAACTTGCTGTGAAGGACTGACAGAATCCCCCCCACATTACAAAGCAGTGGGAAACAAAGTTCAAATACTACAACTTATAAACTTTATTCATAGTACAGAAAAGACCATAGCAGCTGAACCTTAGTCAGGCAGCTTAACCAACAGGCTTCTCCTTGTCAATTCAATTCTTGACCTCTGCTTAGTTACTGGCCTATGCCAGTTACTTCCCATTAAGGTGGTAGTTTGTGTAATGTGGAAACTTCTGCTAGGAACTGGATAGAATGAGACCAACTCATTTTGCATGTGCCAACAAAGACCCTTCAGATGGTAGCAATTTTTGGTTTCTACTGAATGTTGATGGGTTTGTACTAGCAAGATGCCATTTTCTGCAACTACTCTCTTAAATCATTTGTTTCCCCTCTAATTTAAACATATTGGACAGTTTAATAGTTAGTAACTCTAACATACTTTTCAACATCTGTTCATTTACCACCTTACAGGTACTTTGAAACATTTTGCTTCCCATTTCAGCAGCACAATATTTTGTATAAAGATTGATAAAATGGTAGCAACCTATTTGACCATTAATTTATTGTGGGGGGGGGGGGGGTTCTCTGTAGTAACATATTTTTGTGACTACATAGAATCCACTTATTAGGAGAGAGTCCTTCAAAAAAAGAGAGTACTACTAAACTTAGAATGGACAAGCTTCTGGTTGCATAACTCCTTATGAACTACCACTGCTCATAAATGCTGCACTAGTGTGGTTGATACATTTCCTGTATCTGCCCTCCTGGCCAATGTAAAAATGTTCAATGATTGCAGCAGTTATAAATAAATGTAAAAAGGAACAGTTCTGACTAATCAGCAACTTGCACTGCAAAAGAAATGGTCTGCGTATTGCCTTAAATAGTTGCACACAAAACTTTGAATGGACAAGACATAAGAAAAACTGAGACACTAAATAAAATTACAACTATATTACAGTTAATCTATAGTAGAATCCATACGACCATTATCCATACGACTTCCTCCTAACTACGTATTAGAAGAACTTTTCTACTGCAGTTAACTTAAATAGAAGAAAGAGATGTATAAAGGAATAGGATGTTTTGCCTTTTGTTTTACTACTAACAAAGCTATCTGCATTCTATTAAAGATGTTCTTTATTATGGTTAAGCTTTTGTTTAACATAAGTCATCTGGGGAATCTTATACTTCAGCCATGGGTCCCACCGTGGCAAAGAAATGGATATTACTCAAAACAGAGTCCTACAGTCTTTGCCCTGCCCCTTTACTGGATTACAACACTGATTAGTTTTCATGAGAATGGTGCTGGGGTAATCACTTTTCTAGTGTAACTTATTTGAAGGTTGAAGGTCTTCAACTTGAAGAAAAACAGATGGTGAGAAAATAAGCCCCTGATTGTGAGTATTGTAGATGTATTCATTATCAAATATAGCAGGAAACTTTGTGAAAATAATGGGAAAGTTCCCTGAATTTAAGTTAAATATATCTGGAAAACTTTTCCTCATGTGAATGCAGAATTAGAATAAAAGAGCTTGCTCAACAACTTCAAAACACAGAAAACAATTACAGAGGACAGCACCTAAGAAAAACAGGAAAAAAAAACCCAACATGGAATCAGGCAGGAGGTAACTTATCTTTATGCTGTATACCACTGGTCCTCAACCAGGGTGCCATGGCACTCTGGGGAGCTATGAGATCCATTAAAGGGTGCTGCAGAGTGCAAACCCAGGGATTTCAAACAGTCTAATGAAACTGAGAACCACTGCTTTATGCTGTTAGCATTACCTTGAGGGGTGGGACACGTGGCTCTTCTCTAGGTGGCTGCTCTTTCTCAAAAGGACTCGTCAACAAAGCATTCCGATTAGACAGATCGTCTTCTATCCTAGCTCTCTTCTCTTTGCAGATTCCAAAACTGTGCTGCTCTGCGGTCTTCCTCTTTGGGATCTCTGGGTCTCTAGTTTCATTTCTTACTTCAGGAGACTTTGTTGGTTCTAATGACTTAGAAGAATGTGAATTCTCCAACCGGCTCTGTGCATTGGTTGGTGGTTTGTAAGCCTTACTTCTGCACACTTCTGAGAACGAAGCCTTCTCTAAGGATGAGGTATATAGTTTATCCTGGGGTTTTGACGGAAGGAGTTCACTGTTTTTACCCACCGTTGCTTCTGATAAAACAGATACCTCTGATGGTGAGAGTGTATTTTTCTTTTCAGCTCTTTGCTGAACATTATTTTTAATTTTGATCACTTCTGGAGAAGAGTGTTCTGGAATGGAGACAACATAGGATTTCTCAATTTCAGAATGCGATTTGCAAGACTGATGACTCAGGTTTTTGCTCTGGGACTCTTCCAATAATGACATTTCAGGTATAATGGTCTGCGGACCCACTTTCATATTTTCAGGTATATTCTGAAACTGTTTTTGATGCACAAGATTTTCCTCTTGAGGAACCTTAGGAATGGAAGAGGTTTCTTCTCTTAAAATGGGAAGGGACTCTTCAGACAAACATGGGGATTTTCTTTGCTGTAGAATAAGTCTTTCACTCCTTGGAGAATTAGAAATTGGAGATGTTTCTGATGGAAGAGGTAAACTGGTTGCCAGAGATGTTTCAGAAGTTAGAAGCACAGAAGACACTGAAGAGGTTTCTGATGTTAAAGGTACATCAGACATTGGAGAAGTTTCTGATGTTAAAGGTAAATTAGAAGCTGGTGATGCCTCTGATGTCAAAGGCAAGTTTGACATCAAAGATGCTTCTGAGGTTACAGGTGAAGTGGACATTGGAGATATCTCTGACATTAAAGGTGTGTGTAGATTTTCATCAGAGGTCTTCTGCTGACTATCAGCATCAATATTTTCAGTGCTGGAAACCTCAGATGAGCAAGCTGTTTCAAGAGATGCTGGAGTACAGGGCTCCTCAGAAGTGGACTGGGTATCACCCCCTGGGGATGCAATACTGACACAAGGCCCCTCTGGGCTTTCAGAAGAAAAGGAAGTTTCAGAAATACAAGCATTTTCAGACAACCGTTCCTCTGGATCACTCTGTAGTTCCATATCCACAGCAATGCCTCCAGCAGCGAATAACGAGCCCTCTAAACTGGTGCTTTGTGTCTCTGAAGTACTTAGCTCCTTTGTAGACTCAGGATCCTTCCCTGCTGCATCACTGACAGAGTTTATAGATGAAGCAGACTGTGCAGGTGATACACAGTCCTCCAGCTGGTCAATCACAACTGACATTTCTTCCTGAGGACTTTCTGATTTCAACTCCACTTTAATTTCAATGTGAGACAAAGTATCTATTACATCATTCATCACAACACAGGACTCTGAGCTATCTGCAAGTTGCACTTCTGTTTCATAGTTTGTAGCACTAGGATTTACCGGATCCTCAGAAAACTCATGTTCTGTTTTATGGTTCTCCTCCTGGCATTCACAGATACTGGTCTCAACCTCCTCAGCAATCTCCTCCTGAATTACTGATTCTTCAGGTATCAATATATCCTCTGACTCTGATTCTGTCATTAGATCTTTGACTGGAGCCTGCTCCATGTTACTGAGAGAGTGACAATAATCTCTTTCTTGGGGAGGTGGAATTTTAGTGCTTTTCTGTTCATGCTCCTCAAATGTTGCTTGCTTAGAAGGACCTGGTGTACCAGAAGATCCACATAGTAAGCTACTCTCATCTTCATTACTGATCTGTACTGAAGTGAGCTTCATAGATTCTCCTCTTGACATTCCCAACCTAAACACAAATCATGCATGTTAAAATGTTTTTCATGACAGAAACAGTTAAGGCGTGGCTTCATTTTTCTCTTATGCCTATTACTCAATGCATGTCATAAAGATGATACCATTGTGTTAAAAATAATGGGTTAGATTCAACATCTGAGCTGAACATTTCATTTTATACAGTTTGGAAAAAACACACTTCTTAACCTATATTACCAACACTTTGGGATTTGGAAAACTTTAGAAATGTTAAATATGCAATTTAATTTTCACTATTTAACTGTTTCATAATTTCGTTCAATTTGCACATAACAAACAGATTGTATGGATTCACTTTTATTTATAATCTGTTTCAGTTCTTGGTTATATTATATTAGTATCGCAAATTCCATAGAAGAAATGTTAAACTAAAAATATTTCTACTAATATGAGTTTTAAAGAAACCCTCTGCGCTTCCCCTTTCACCTATATTTTTGGACCAAATTAGCTGACATCATGCATTACAATTGCACTTCAAATAGTCATTAGGTTTCAAATGGATAAAAGAATGCAAGTATTTCACTTCGGTTTTACAAACCTCTAATTATTTTTTTTAATGAAAATTGCATTAACTTGACTTCATTCTCATTTTTTCACATCGAGTCTATTTTACAGAGTATAAAAATATCAGTTATACACCTGCATGTTTTTCATTACATTCTGTTTCAGCAGACTATAACTACTTCATTTAAAGTATTGAACTATTTTTAAAAGATATGTCTATGCATAACAGATTCATCAGATTTCATTACAATTATAAAAGTAATAATATCCTTAAGTACAAAAGAAGAAACATTTTTATAATCTGTATGCTTTCCATTTTTCACAGTACAAAGACCTGAACCAAGAGCCCTTGTTACCTTTTCATTCTGGCATATATTTTTTCTCATTCTTACCCGAGATGGATTTTTCAATAATTTATGTATTATTATGTTTCTCCACAGAAAGAAAACCAAAACAAAACTAGGAATTGCTGATCATTGGTTTAAGTTCAAAAATGACAACTGAATCTAAGAAACAGATCTACCTCAGAAAAAAACTTACTCAAAGCACCTAAACTCGTGAGGCCTCCAACATCCTCATTTTTCTTTGAAGTCAATGGGCTTGGATGATACTCAGAACCTTTAGGAAAGGGGGCAGATAACTAGATGCTGTATAAGCCTCTAACAAAAGCTAAGCTATGGTAGATGAATAGATATCGTAGCTCTACTGATCTTATGTCAATCAGGAATAATTGTCTGTGGCCCCATTTTCATATTTTCGGGTTTATTCCGAAACTTTTTCTGATGCACAAGATTTTCCTCTTGGGGAACCTTAGGAATGGTAGAATATAACTGAATAAATAAGAGATTTTATGCAATCACGAAAGATATTGAGAAATTAACCAAGAAACATGGATTTGAACAACTTGTACAGTATGGATAAAAGACATTGAAAGTTCTATATTATCCAAGCATGGAATAATCAATGAACAAATCCAACTTTTGGTCGTATGTTCTAGAAGTATAAAATAGACAGTATCGTTGACTGTGACAGTAAATAGGTGTGTTGCAAAATAATTGATCAAACATTTTGAATGAAGAAAAAATTCTAGTCTCAAGGAAGTGAGGGAAAAAAAACCCAGATAAACCAAATATATTTGAGAGTTTCTGTCACTGAGATGTGCTCAAATATATTTATCCTAATAATTTCACTGAAGGGAAGATGTACAAAGAAAATAATAAAAGGACATAGGATTAACATGTTAGGAATATCTTCTTGCTCCTGACAGGACAAATCAGAAATACTATATAGTCTTAGAAGAGAAGTTCATATGAAGAAAGAAACTTGAAGCACAGGAGAATCTAGATATCACTTTTTTAGGCAATGATTTGCACAATAAATGGCTGTAACTTAAAGAAAAAGAGACCCCAAGCTTGTAGTAAGGTAGAAAATATCCCCACGACAATAAAGGTGTCCATTGTACTGACAATGCCTAAACAAGCAGCTGTAGGATTACTTTGGCGAAGTCCGATAGCAGCCAGCCTTCAAATTAACAACCCCCCACCACCGAGCAGGGAAATATAGGGGATGATACAGTAATCAATATCAAAGGGAAAATCAGTGGGACAATGTTGGCACTTAATTAAATGGTTAAATCTGCATTAAAGGTCAGAGGTTATTGGTTTAAAACTTGGCCCTAGAGCAGGGGTGGGCAATTATTTGAGCTGAAGAGCCACTTAAGAAGTTTTGGCAAGCTGTTGAGGGCCAGGGAGATGCCAATTGAGCCTATCTGACAGAAGCCTGGGGAGGGAGGGCTGCACCCTGTACTGTTCTGCTCTGCTGCAGCTGGGGCACGGCTGGATAGCGCACAGACTCCTCCTGCTGCCCCCCCCCCCCCCCCCGCAATGCCCATCCCTTCTCCCCCTGCCTGGCTTTTTGCTGGTGCTGCGCAGTCCTGGCACCATGGCCACTGGCAGCAAGGCCTGCATGGGACAGGGCATGATGCAGTATGTTAAACAGCCATCTCGCCAGCTGCAATAAGCCACTATTGCCTCACCATGCTGGGAAAGTCAAGGGTAGCTGCCCCAGGCTAAGCGCCCCAACAGCCAACATGGATGCACTTCTTTGTGCTGCCACAGCAGCAGCAGTTCATTGCAGCAAGTAGGCAGCGGGACATACTGAGCATAATGCAATGCATCTCATCCTGTTTACGCCTGGCTACCAGCGGCTGCAGTGCCAGGAAAAATTGGAAGTCCTTCGAAGTCACTGCACATTCATGGAACGATGATGTGACTGGAATAACAAAGACTCTGTGGGCCTGGAACAATGTTATGAATGCATATAAACTGTTCAGGAAGGACAGACAGGAGAGAAGAGGAGGAGGAGTTGCAAAAGAGCCATAAGATTGCTCAGAGCTCCAGTATGAAACTGGAGATAGGCCTATCAAAAATCTCTAGGATAGGGTAAGAGGAGAGAGCAACAAGGGTGACATTGTGATGTGGCTCTGCTATAGATCACCAGAGCAGGACGAAGTGGTGGATAAGGCTTTCTTCAAACAGCTAGTAGAAATTTCCCCATCACAGGCCCTGGTTCTCATAGGAGACTTCAATCATCCTGAGATCTGCTGGGAGGGCAATACAGTGATGCGCAGGCAATCCAGGAAGCTTTGAGAGAGTGTTGGGAACAACGTCCTGGTGCAAGTGTTGGAGACGCCAATTAGGGGCCATGCTTTTCTTGACCTGTTGCTCACAAACCAAGAAGAATTAATGGGGATGTACTAGTAAGTGGGTCCCAACCTTTTCTACACTGCAGACCAGCACAGGAGCAGGACAGGGCACATGGAGCCGGCCACCCCCCACATCCCTCCCTGGGGCCTCCCTACTGCCCAGCTCCAACCCCACATTTGACTACTGGTGGTGGAAACTGACTACCCAGGTGGACAGATGGGGGACCAAGTGGGGGGCCTGCACCACAACTCAGCAGCCAACCCTTTGTGGCCCAGTACCGGGCTGCAGCTGGGTGGTTGGGAACCTCTGTACTAGTACATGGGCAGCAGCAACCACAAGATGATCGAGTTCAGGATCCAAAGAAAAGGAAGGATGGAGAGAAGCAGAGTAAGAATCCTGCACTTCAGAAAAGCAGACTTAGACTCGCTCAGGGAACGCATGAGCAGGATCTCCTGGAAAGCCAGTCTGAGGGAGACAGGATCCAGGACAGCTGGTTGTACTTTAAAGAAGCCTTACTGAGAGTTCAGGAACAAACCATCCTGATGTACAGGAAGACTAGCAAGTATATCAGAAAACCAGCTTGGCTTATCAGAGAACTCTTCAGTAAACTAAATCACAAAAAGGAAGCTTATAAGAAGTGGAAACTTGGACAAACAGCTAGGAAGGAATATAAGAGTATTGCTTGGGCATGCAGGGATGAAGTCAGGGACAGTGTGGGTTCCTTACTGAATGGGAGTGGGGTGCAACCTAGTGACAGGGGAGGCAGAAAAGGCTGAAGTACTCAATGCCTTTTTCACCTCTCTCTTCACAGGCAAGGTCAGCTCCCAGAATACTGCACCTGGCAGCACAGTATGCAGAGAAGGTGAACAGTCAACAGTGGCAAAAGAACAGGTTACGGACTATTTAGAAAAGCTGAACATAAACAAGTTCATGGGGCCAGATGAGATGCACCTGAGGGTGCTGAGGGAGTTGGCTGATGTGACTGCAGTGCCGCTGGCAACAATCTTTGAAAACTCAAGGTGATTGGGAGAGGTTCCAGATGATTGGAAAAAGGGAAATATAGTGCCCATCTTTAAGAAAGGGGAAGAGGATCCAGGGAACTACTGACCGGTCAGCAGATCCTCAAGGAATCCACTTCTAAGCACTTGGAGGAGAAGAAAGTGATTAGGAACAGCCAGCATGGATTCACTAAGGGCAAGGCATGTCTGACCAAACTGATTCCTTTCTAAGACAAGATGACTGGCTCTGTGGATGCAGGAAGAGCAGTGGGCATGATATACCTTGATTTTAGCAAAGCTTTTGATATGGTCTCCCACAACATTCCTGCAAGCAAGCTAAGGAAGTACGGGTTAGATGAATGGACAGCATGGTAGCTAGAAAACTGGCTGGATCATCAGGGTGAAAGAGTAGTAATCAATGGCTCAATGTCTAGTTGGCAGCCGGTATCAAGTAGAATGCCCCAGGGGTCAGTCCTGGGACTGGTTTTGTTCAGTATGTTCATCAACAACCTGGAAGATGGCATAGAGTGCACCCTCAGCGAATCTGCAGATGACACCAAGATGGAGGGAGCAGTAGATGCACTGGAGGGTAGGGCTGGGATTCAGAGTGACCTAGACAAATTGGATGATTGGGTCAAAAGAAATCTCATGAGGTTCAACAAGTGCAAAGTCCTGCACTTACGAAGGAACAATCCCATGCACTGGTTCAGGCTGGGGACTGACTGGCTGGGCAGCAGCTCTGCAGAAAAGGACCCAGGGTTTACAGTGCACAGCAAGTTGAATATGAACCAACAGTGTGCCCTTGTTGCTAAGAAGGCTAACGGCATACCGGGAAGCATCTGTAGGAGTGTTGCCAGCAGGTCAAGGGAAGTGATTATTCTCCTCTGTTCAGCACTGATGAGGCCACATTTGAAGTACTGTGTTCAGTTTTGGGCCCTCCACTACAAAAAGGATGTGGATAAATTGGAGACAGTCTAGCAGAGGGTAATGAAAATGCTTCAGGGGCTGGGGGACATAACTTACAAGAAAAGCCTGAAGGAACTGGGCTTATTTAGCCTAGAGAAGAGGAGACTGAGGGGATTTAATAGCAGCCTTCAACTACCTGAACAGAGGTTCAAAAGAGGATTGATCTAGACTGTTCTCAGTGGTGAAAGATGACAGAACAAGGAGCAAACATCTCAAGTTGCAGCATGGGAAGTTTAGGTTAGGTATTAGGAAGAATTTTTTCACTAGGAGGGTACAAAGACACTGGAACAGGCTACCCAGAGAGGCTGTGGACTCTGCATCCTTGGAAGTCTTTAAGACCCAGCTAGACAAAGCCTTGACTGGGATGATCTAGATGGGGATCGTCCTACTTTGAGTAGGGGGTTGCACTAGATGACCTCCTGAGGTCCCTCCCAACTCCAATTCTCTATGATTCTATGACTGTGCAACTATAGTGCCCACAGGAAGCCAGGCAGGGGGGATGGATATGGGGGTTAGGGGATGGAGGGGAAGAGGAGTCTGCACACTGCATGGCCAAGCCCTGGCTTCAGCAAAGTGGAGCAGCATGGGGCACAGCCCTCCCTCCTCAGGATTTTAGCCGCAGCTGGCAGGCTGGAAAGGATCAATTAGCAGGCTGGATATAGCCCATGGACCATATTTTGCCCACCCTTCCCCCTGAACTAACAGTATCACCACTGCAACATAAATCTCTTAAAAAGAGTAAAAAGAGCATTTGCTATGGAATGAGGCCAATTAAATGAAAAATCTATAAGAACATAATATAGAAAGTACCATAATGGGTCAGACCTATAGTCCATCTAGACCAGTATCCTGTCTCTGGCACTGGTAGGAGTGGATACTAAAGCGAGAACATTGAAAAAAAATCATGGTTTGGTAACAGTGGAAAGAGTTTATGTATCTGGAAATACACATACTGGTCAAGGATAATATGTCTATTGAGAAAGGATACAGTATTTCAAGGAAAGTTGAGGAGATGCATAGAGTAGACACAGGAAAAGGGACAGAGAAAAGGAAAGCAGGAAATAAAATGGATATAGGTGAATGACAATAGGAGATCTTATATTAAGGGAAATGAGCAGATGTATGAAAAGGTATAAAAGACGTAATGTCTACAGTCCAGATAGAAAAGGCTCTCCAGTACCTTTGAGAGCTATGAACTCAAAAGGGTTGTAAACAGAGTGATCCCAATGGTTCTCCATTTATTAGAGGTTCTCCTCTAAGTAGATGATGAAACTGCAGCCAAATAATGGAACATTTCTAAGCAAATTAATTCAGCTGAGGGGATGATAAAATGCCACTGATTGGCGAGCAAAAAGTCAAATTCCAGTATGAAACCTATTTTTCTGTCATTATAGCTTAGTCACGACTTGGATCTAATGGAATGAATTAGCTCAGTGACAAATCAAGAGTTAATGGAATTAAGGTATTTGAAAGTACACAAAAATCTAAAACATCTAGAATAAGCCAAAGAAAAAAAACAAAACAAAAGCTGGAGACACACAACATGATTACTAGAGTATTTTAGCATATTTATTAATCTACAGTAAATTTAGTCTGTAGTAAACAGTAGGGCTGTGTAAAGCTTCGGGTGCTGCTTCAATTCGGAGGAGATTCGGCCTGATTCAGCGGCCGAATCTCTGAATCAAAATCGAATCAGGAGACCAATAAAAAGGTCCAAATCGATTCCAAGCTTTCCAAATCAATTCGGAAAAGATACGGAGAGCTTGGCAGATTCAGGCGGTTCCCATTTGCCATTGCAGGGAGCTGGACCTGGACTCCGTGCTGTTAAGTAGGGGGCAGGGGTGGGAGAACAGGAGAGGGGACCATGGGGGAACCCCTGCCAGGCCCCATCCCCTACCTGCTCCCCCAGCTCCCCTGAGTACCTTTCATCTGCTTTCCCAGCCTCACCCCCATGGCTACCCCGCCCAGCCCCAGCTCCTGGTTCTTAAAAGAAAAGCCCCCATTCACCAGCTGCTGCCAGGCGGGGGGGCATCCCCATTGCTCCTCACTATGTGTGTGTGTGTGTGGGGGGGGGGGGGGGCTCTGCCACAAGCCCCCATCCCCTGCCCACTCTCCCAGCCCCGTTGATAGCTGCACCACCTGCCCCCAGCTCCCGCCTCTTTAAAAAAAAAGAAAAAGCCCTGCACTCACCAGTTGCTGCAGTGGCCATCGGGGCTTCTGGGGGCCTGTGGCAGAGCCCCCCCACGCAGTGTGGGGCAGCAGGGATTGCCCTCCCCCCGCCCCAGCCCTGAATGACAGCAACCATTGAGTATGGGGCTTTTCTTTTCTTTTTTTTTTTTTTTTTCAAAGAGCCGGGAGCTGGGGCTGGGAGAGTGGGCGGGGGATAGGGGCTCGTGGCAGAGAACCCCCAAGCAGCATGGGGCAGCAGGGATCGGCCTCCTGCCTGGCAACAGCCAGTGAGTGGGGTTGTTTTTTTTTTAAAGCCAGGAGAGGTTGGGGCCAGGCAGGGCAGCCACTGACAGGGCTGGGAGAGCAGGTAGTGGATGGGGTCTGTCTGATTTGGAGATTTGGTCGATTTGGCGGCAGCTGAATCTTCAAATCAGATCAACCAAATCAATTTGGGACAATGATTCAAATTACCAAATCAAATCACTGGCCCCTGAATCGGCCGAATCCGAAGCGAATAATAGCCACTTCGCGCAGGCCTAGTAAACAGCAAAGTACCAGCTCTCCCAAGCTATCTGCAATACATGCTTTTAGGGCTCTTGGCCACCAGGTGGCAGAGACTTGTTTGGTTGGGATCAAATACTCAGTCCTGGATGAAAATAACATAGGGTGCAGACATATGACATCCCACATACTAAACCTCCCCACATAACAAAAGTTGCTACTTATTTTTTTCAAGGAATAACTTTGCCCTCAAATTGAGCAGGGTTCTTCATCATACATCTGTTCTATTTTTACTTACACAGTACAGTCAATTTATGACAGTGAAAGTGTCATATGTCTACACCTAAAATAAAAAACAGACCTAACAGACTGCATGCGACATGAAAGCCATTACAGAAGCTGCCAAATATTCAGCAGCATGACATGGCAAGAAGCAGAGAAACCAGAAACAATGAAATGGCAGCAGAAGTAGCCAGCTAAGTAAAACATAGGTGAAAAACAACAGGTGGAAGAAAAAATAACTCAAGCTCTGTACTGTGGTTATAAGAAATGTTGAGTGAAATGGCACCATGCATAATGATCTGCAAGTCAAGAACCTCTTGTAACAAATGACATGTGTCATCAGCATTGTAGACTGAACATTATCTGTCAACCATTGTGGCAGTCAGTATTCAGCCAGCATGGCAGGACTCCTGGCTCCTTTTAAAATCATTAATACTACCCGCTATGGATGTGTTACCCATCAGTGAATTTGGAACACTGTTTGCTAAAAATAAGGGAATTGTTTTTTCATAGTTGTGCTTAAGCTTCTAGTAGTCGTAGAAAGTCCCAAGGCAATCCCTATAAGCAGCCTTCCCCTCAATACAGAGTTCTGTAACTATGCCTTTTGTACTAGCATGCATAATTAAAGGCCACTAGGATTCTTATATAAGTGGCTAACTAATACATATATTTACATGAAGAGGTCAACAGCTGGAGTAGATCCAGTTCTCCAGGCTTTCAAGGAGAATGCTTTGCCATTTAATCAAAAAGAGCAGTTCTGTTACACTAAGGCATCAGAGATGCTTTCCCAGTAGGATAACACAAAAATGGTGCAGAAATAATGCTCCTGTAGTGAGAAAACTGCCAGCACAAAAACAATGCTAACTTTAAATTAAGTCCTTCAATTTCCTGCCTTGTTTTGCCCAAATACAGCAGGGATCTCAGACCAATAGCTTGTAGAAGTTTGATGTGTGCTGCAAAGTGCAGACATAACGCTCTGGTTAGCACCATAATCTTACATGTAGTTGTACATAGGCTTTGGTGTATGAATACCCATGATTTTGTAAACAGATGGTGCTTTAAAATAACAAAATTAAAACAACCCCTCAAAACATCATAATGTTCATATTAAGCATATGAATTATCCAGAAGCTTTATATAACGTACTAATACACTAAAGCCATTTCAAAGTTACAATTGCAAATAAACTGCTTGGACGTAAACTTCAAAAGAATTCTAGTATTAATGGAACTTGAGACTCCTGGATTGACTTTTTTAAATGACATTCTTCTAAACCCCTCCCCCCCCCGAATAAAAGACCATACTTATATGGCACAGTCATAATGACATCAGAGGAAGGATGCTGATTTACACCAGCTAAGAACCTGGACCAATACACCTAATTTTCTTTATCCATTTGTTGCTGTTTGTTTATCTTTTCATCTCCTCTCTGAGGATAAGATTAGTAAAGTTTTACTTTCCTAGTTATTCTCTAGGCCATATCACCTCCACCCCTCTATGTGACTAGCACAATGAAGCAATGTATAACCTAAAAACATCTTATTTATTTAAACAATTGTTCCAATGAACTCCTCTCACCTTAAATCACCTATTGGTATTAGGTTTTTTAAAAGCTTTGTTTATAATGTTGGGTAAAACTGAAATACTTTCTTTTAAAACAAATAAATCATGCCTATACTCAGTTCTTTTCTTGTGTCTTAAGTTCTTCCTAGAATTATTTTTTATGGATAAGCAACAAATACCTGAAAATGAATTTTAATGTAAGTGCCGACACACCACTATGATTTCAGCCACAATTTCTTATACGGGGGGACTGCTACCTTCGATACTTGTTTTACTATATTTTATAGCATGACTGTGCTATGTGAAGCAGGGAAGTATCTTTTCATTTCCTTCTAAAAGAAAATGAAAAATGTTTTTTTTTTGCTTCAATACTTACTTTTCACCATAAAACCTCTCAAAGAACTTTTCTTTCCAAGGTTCAGTTTTCTTTTCTTTTTCAATCTCTTGTCTGATGCGCAACTGCATTTCTGGAGTAAATTCTCCTATAAAACAAATACTAACATATTGAATAAAAGTGGTCAAGGTTTACTCTAATCTGGGATTATTACATATTACACACAGGTAAATTATACTGCTGTTTGTGATAGTCATCAACCAAACCATTCAATAAGAATTTGATGCCAAACAAAAGTGAGTGTGGTCTGCAGGATTTCCATAAGGGTATAGCTTTTGGTATTTTCAAAATGTATTGGCAGGATTTAGTCACGTGGATTTACGTTTCCGAAGCTGACAGTGATGAAAATGCTTATTATGTGCATTTTTTAAATTGCCCACATAAAACTACCATAGCAAGCTGTAAATTATTAACTGAAGAGAGATTTTTTAGGCTAAATTCAAGTTCAACTATTACTGTAGCTGAATTCGCTTTATTACATTTTTCATTCTAAATGTTTTTCTCAACTGAAAAAGGCTCTCTCTATTAACACTATTAATATTTGTTAAAGCTGATAATAAGTAGAGTTACCTTCTGCCAATCGTTGTTTCCATCCCTGTGCTGCATATGCAAAGAATTCATTATTTAGAGCAGAACTACTGAGGCGCAAAACTCCATCACTTCCCATCTAGAAAATAAGTTGATAGTAGCAGAAGATACTGTCAGAAATAGCTTTAACTAAAATTACATAAGAATAGAGTTCCAATTAAGGGAAATGGGGAAGGATGGGAAGTGGGAACAACAAAGAAAATCAACCTACTAGTATTAAAACAGCATTTCATTATGGTCGTTATTGTAAATGCAAGTGGCCTAATCCAGCATCAATGTGCCTACTCCAATAATCATCAGTATTACTGGTAACTCAATTTACAAGTGATTGATGTAGTTTAATAATAGCCCTCTATCTTGAGCCTAATATGTCTAGTTTTATACAACTAAAAGTCAAGATCATTATTCTACTCGTGCATCTGCCTGAATACAGTGAAAAACAAATTAATTAAATGTAATGAACACAGTAACTTTACTATATTCCTCAGTGCAGAAGAAACCTGGCTCTCATACCACAGTATACTATGCATACTGACAAGAGAGCAGTTAACAATAAAGTTTGCATAACAGAAACTATGAAAAGCAAAAGAAAGTAAAGAAAGAAAGAAAGAACTAGTGCAACCTCATTACTAAAAGCAAAAACATGTACGTGTAACGTTGACTGCATTATAAGGTTGAAAATGTGGGAAGCGTACTATAATTAGTATTTATTTTTACTAAATTTGTAAAACTCATAAAATTATTTTAACTACCTAATCTGATTAAGAATAATTATAATAATGAGTTCCCTTTACTGTCTACTGAACAATTCTTTTCATTCCATGGGGATATGTTGAAATAAAGTATTTAGGATTTTACTAACTGGGAAAAAAAATCAATAAATAAAATATATTAGCTGTTAGTATCACACAGCCATTTGCTTTAAAAAAAGGATAAAAGAACACCACATAGAAAGCAGGTCAATTTTGCCCAGTCAAAGGCACCTCCACACCATAGCTTCTTACACATCCTTTCAGGTTGCTAAGAGATAAATGCTTGACAATGTCCTCTGTAATCTGGTGGTACACAGTGGTACACTTCTTAGCATGCCAGCACACAGGTTTTAACTACACGGACAACCCCAGGCACCCTCTTTTTTCTCAAAATGGGACACAGAAAAGAAGCTGAGTACACAGCCACAATTAATAACATATAATTAATCAATAATATATAGATTGAAGTCCACCAATTGACCCTACTGAACAACTAATACCAACTAATTCTGGTATCAGGCTTCAAACCAGTTCTTACTCATTCAGTTATTTCACAGCACATGACCTACCCCACAACACCTCTTTCATGAACAAAGGTGCACAAGATACATTTTAAGATGTAAACTGGCGAAAACAGGAAGACTGTGACAAAGATGGATTCTGGAAGCCAGGTGAGAACTGTAAAGGCACTGATACAGCAAGAAAAAAACAGAAATGTGTGCTAAGACATTATCGTGGTGCTACAGAGAAGATGGCCCTGCAGCAATTATTGTGATTCTTTACTATGATTAGCCCATATGACACAGAATGGAGAATCGCAAGCAAAGGATTAAAGTAATGAGGGAAGTATCAAGAAATATCAAAGCGTAAAGAACAATGAACGTAGAAAGGAAGGACAAGAAGATAAGAAAAGACAAAAGCTGACAGAAGAGGGCACAAATGCTGTAGGAGAAAGGTGATATGATAGGAAAATGCCCTTGATTCTCCCTGGACAAAACAACTAAGGGTTGAAATATTTAAATTCTAACTTCATGTCTTAAAATTAGATGTTTTAAAAGCATGCTGCTTTTGCTTACAAGCAAAATATTGTTCCCTTGAAATTACCATCTGCTAACTTCCTAAGAAAAATTCCATGCAGCACTCACACATGTTGAATATGTGATCCTAAAGCAACCTTAATTTAAAGGCAAATGTCTAAGAATAAACACCTGTGCCCTTTTAAGTCCATGCAAGTTTTATTGTTGGCTACACTAAGACCATAATTTCATCCCAAATCTTCATAACAAAAAGAATAACAGACATGAAACTGCATCAGTGGAAACGAAAAGGAGCTCCTGTCACGAACTCTGTTGGCTATAAAGCCAAAACCACAGCAGAAGGTTGCTAGGTTGCTCTATTGCCTCTCCCAATATAGCAGGTTTATGTATTGCTGCTGCAGTGATCTACCCTCTATGCATAACCAAATCAAGGTTTGAGTCATGCATTATTTGGTCAGTTTAGATGCTAGTATGAGTCAAAGGAGGGGCACCATTTTAAAGGTACCTTCAAGAAAGGGATGCTGTAAAGCAGCAGAAAAATAAGTATCTATTGTGATATTATACAGTTTACAAGGACTTAGGAATTATGTTGAGATGACAAAAATAGTTTTTAGAGTTATACAAAATTATATAAAGATATGGAATGGGAAAACAAGGTTAAATGACTGAAAACATCACCTTTAGACTACAATGGGACTAAAAATTCTTGAGCCAACTTTGCAGAAACCAGTCATTGGGTAAAAATACAGCATAACAGGCAAAATGTGAATACTTCCAACATGACCTAGAAAACCACCTTGTGATCCAGAAAATGGAATCATCTTAATTAGAGGAGCTGCTGCCCACAAACTACTTTTAAAATAATCTGAAGGAACTGATTTAGAATGAAAAAATAATAATAAAAATAACCATGGAAGCAGTAATCACTAGCTAAGTTAACACAAAGTCAAGCAGTGATTCTCAAGTGGTGTCACAGCACCCCCTTGAACCCTGGTTCCCCTCTCACCTCCCAGACCTCATGTATTCTGCAGCTCATTCCCTGCCCCTCTGACACTCAGAGCCACCCCCATGTGCCATGTGTGCAGCCCAGCACCTCGTCCCTGCCAGCTGGATGTCCCCAAGCTCTGTCTGCTTTGGCCCTAGAGCTGGAGATCAGGGGGGATTGGCATAGGATAACTAAGGGCAGAAACTGGCCTGCCAGCTCCTGGTTCCCAGCAATGACATAGACCCCTGTATAGGGAGTCCAGATGTACTGGGAGAAATATGCAAGGCTAGGCAGAACCAGGGGAGCACTCCTCACCACTGGTCTGAAGAGGTGAATATTATAATTATACTTTATATTACATTTTAATATAGTAATACATTAGTAACATGAATCAATACTATAGTTCTAATGCTACTAAATTGTGAAAACTTAGAGAGGTGACTTGAATCTAAGTTAAGAATCACTGAAGTTAAGAATGGAATAACACAGTGCAGGAGTAATAGATTTCAAGTGAGTGAATTTTGAGTGACTCAGAATTCTAGCCGCATGCAGCTGCCATTAAAGTCTATCAGCATGAGAAAATGCTGCCGAATCCTAAGAGTCACTGGGCTAGATCTGACTCCAAATTAATCAAGGAACAGTCAAAATCTCGCTCTGAAAACAAACAAGAAATAAGAAATGGCCAGCAAGTGTGACTTTGCCAGAGGTCCTCAAAAGATTGAGAGTAAAGAAAACCTTCTCTGGAAATGGAAAACAACAAATGTGCACATATAGTTAAAGCTTAAAAGGAAAAGAGAGAACAAAAATAGCAAAGCAAGTTATCAGCAGCCAAAAAAGTTGAAGTGAATAAAAGACAACACTGTAAGGAGAGAGGAAAAAAACAAGTGCTAAGGAGAAAGTTGGCTCACTAAAAAATGAAGAAAGGACTCAAGTAAAAAATAGCAGGGATTCTGAACTCCTTTTTACATGTTTTCAAAGAAACAAAGAAAAAATATGAACATTCAAAACATGCAAAATAAGCTACTGGTCATAGTAGCAGTTAAGGAGAAGACAATGGAATACATGAAAAAATAGCATCTGTTATATAAATCAGTTGGCTGAGTGACACAAATCCTGTAGGATTAAAAGAAGTTGTTGAATTTATAGCAGTTCTGACATTATTGCTGAAAATGTATAAACAAGATGCTGCAATACTGGAGAAAAGTAAACATGATTTTTTAAAAAGTAATCCCGGACAGTTAGCAGCCTGAAAATCTCACTTCTCTCTCAAGTAAAAGCAAAGATCAATTACTAAAGAAAAAACATTGCATGTTTGAAGTTTGGATTCTCTAGTTTTTAAATCTACAACACTTTCATCAGGTATAACAACTGCAGAATTGAGTCTGTGGGGGGGGGGGGGGGGAGGACAACTATAGCACTAAGCAAAAAAGCTTTTATAAATCCAATGCGCCTGGTGTGATTTATTGATTGACAAAGATAATATTATTGCACAAAAGGAGCATACAGACGTTTTATATTTGTATTCTATCTGTTACTGTTTCAAAACCAGAGCTGGATAAAGTATTTACTCTATGGATCAATCCTATATCACCACAGAAAAAGACTGGATGACCAAATAAGTCACATTCTATATTCATTTAATTTCAAAATGCTATGAACTACTTTATTCTGAGTAGTAAAGAAATGGGTTCAAGGATTGCAAGGGAATATTGTCTGCTTTAAAATATTGAGCTACTCTGCATTCAATGGAGCAAACCATAAATAAGGAAGTGTCCAACAGGTATGAAAAAGAAATAAGGTTTCTCACATGCTCTTCAAACAAAAAGTCTAGCAAGCATTCATGCTGATAAGAAAAAAATGCATGCTTTTAATCCTATTCTTAATATACTAGCCAAGTGAAATTGAACTTAAAATTTTCTACAGGATATTAAATTTAAAAGGAGGATTAAGTGTCAGGTGGTGAATAATGTATCAAAACCTTTGTGTGTCTTGTCTACCTCCAAGGATGCATTTCTACTTGACCTGAAAAAGCATAAGTAAGAATTAAAATTTCTGAAGCCAAAGGGAGTATTTACTTCTGTATCCTCTGTCCATAGAGACAGCACAATTAACCACTAGAGCTAAATTAGAATTTGAAGAAACATGCCAATAAAGCACTTTTTAAATACGCTATTAATTTTTATGGTCTTTAAGAAATGCTGTCCAACAGAGACAGTGTGTTAATGAGCTGGAACAACAAACATTTCTTGAAAGGTTTATGTTTTATTCTGTTGGGCTTTGAATTCATGTTTTGTCTGATTAAGCACAATGGTGGTGTTAATTTTAAAACACAAACAATTCTTTTATGAAGAATTTGCATCAAAAACTTTAAAAAGTAATTCTTCTCTTTTCATTAAGGGAAAAAAAACACTATTTTCCCCAGCTGTAGTGACTGTTACATTACAGTGTTAAACATTAGTAACAAGAAGTTAAATTGACAAGCAATTTTCCTGTCAAACTCTAGCTTAAATCTTTTTCTGACAGTTTCCACTGAAAGATCTGCATGGCGATAAATGTGGCAAGGTTTTCTGTAGTTCCACTTGAATGTGCAAGCTGGCAGTTCAGTGGAGACGCAGCAATATTCACAGAGGTACATTTTGCTCCATACAGTTGGTATGTTAGGAGCCTCTGAACTTACAAGTCCATCACTTCTTCCACCAAGGCAATAATTTTTTGCCCCATTTATAAAGCCATCAATAATTGATATTATGTAACTAAGTTGAAGTATCTTATGTATTATTAAATTAATTATTACATACATGAGCACCTTTCTCCCAAGAAGCAATAACATATATAGAAAATTTGAACACAGTAGATTACAATACTAAAATGTATTACATTCAATATTAAAAGAAAGGTCCTGTTTAAGTTAAGTGCAGTATGTCACATAATTATTCACTTACACACTGCTATTAAAATTAAAACCATACAAATGGCCCTTCTCTGGACCCTCTCCAGGTTATCCGCATCCCTCTTGCAGTGCGGCGCCCAGAATTGCACGCAGTACTCCAACTGCGGTCTGACCAGCGCCCGATAGAGGGGAAGTATCACCTCCTTGGATCTATTCGTCATGCATCTGCTGATGCACAATAAAGTGCCATTGGCTTTTCTGATGGTTTCGTCACACTGCCGACTCATGTTCATCTTGGAGTCCACTAGGACTCCAAGGTCCCTTTCCACTTCCGTGCCACCCAGCAGGTCATTCCCTAGGCTGTAGGTGTGCTGGACATTTTTCCTCCCTAGGTGCAGCACTTGGCATTTCTCCTTGTTGAACTGCATTCTGTTGTTTTCTGCCCACTTGTCCAACCTGTCCAGGTCTGCCTGCAGCTGTTCCCTGCCCTCCGGCGTGTCCACTTCTCCCCACAGCTTTGTGTCATCTGCAAACTTGGACAGAGTACACTTCACTCCCTCGTCCAAGTCACTCATGAAGACATTAAAGAGTATCGGTCCAAGGACCGAGTCCTGTGGGACCCCACTGCCCACACCCTTCCAGGTCGAAACCAGCCCATCCACCACGACTCCCTGGGTGCGACCCTCTAGCCAATTCGCCACCCACCGGACTGTGTAGTCATCCAAGTCACAGCCTCTTAACTTGTTCACTAGTATGGGGTGGGATACCGTATCGAAGACCTTCCTGAAGTTTAAGTACACGACATCCACCCCTCCTCCTGTATCCAGGCGTTTCGTAACCTGATCATAAAAAGAGACCAGATTAGTCAGGCACGATCTGCCTGCTATGAACCCGTGCTGGTTTCCTCTCAGCATAATTTGTCCTGCCGGGCTCTCGCAAATGTGAGCCTTGATAATTTTTTCAAAGATTTTGCTGAGGATGGAGGTGAGACTGACTGGCCTACAGTTGCCCGAGACCTCCTTCCTCCCCTTCTTGAAAATGGGGACCACATTGGCCCTTTTCCAGTCCTCTGGGACTTTGCCCGTGCGCCACGAGAGTTCAAATATTCCCGCCAGTGGCTCTGCTATGATGTCGGCCAGTGCCTTCAGCACCCTCGGATGGAGCCCATCCGGGCCTGCCGACTTAAAGGCATCCAGTTCTTCCAAGTGACTCTGCACCATCTCAGGGTCTACGCATGGAAGTCTGGCGCCTTGCTGCTGCCTCTCTACAACCCCAGTGTGAGATTTGTCCTGCCCCTCACTTAGGAACACTGAGGCAAAGAACTCGTTGAGGAGTTCAGCCTTGTCCCCCCTGTCCGTCACCAATTGTTTCTGCCCATTTAGCAGGGGTCCTATTCCTCCCTGGGCCTTCCTTTTACTCCCTATATATCTAAAAAACAATTTCTTGTTGTCCTTTACTTGGGATGCCATCCTCAGCTCCATGGTAGCTTTGGCCTGTCTAACTGCCTCCCTACAAGCGCGAGCAGAGGAGGTATATTTGTCTTTGTTGATTTCTCCCTGTTTCCACTTTTTATGTGCTCCCCTTTTGGCCCTTAGGCTGCTCTGGATTTCTCTGGTCAGCCAAGGAAGCCTCCTGGCCCCTTTCCCTCTTTTCCCTCGCATCGGGATCGTCTTGCTTTGTGCCCGAAGGATCATTTCCTTAAGGCATAGCCACCCTTCTTGGGCTCCCATCACTTCAAAACTCCTACTGTGCAGTGTGTCTTTGACTAATCGTCTGAGTTCATTGAAATCAGCTTTCCTAAAGTCTAGCACTTTCACCCTACTAGTTACCTTACTCACTCAACGTTTTATAAAGAATTCTATTATCAGGTGATCACTGTCCCCCAGATGGCTATCGATCTGTAGGTCCCCTACCATGTCATCCCCCATTGCCAATACCAGATCCAGTATGGCATTCCCCCTAGTGGGACCGTGTACCTCCTGTGTCAGGTGGAGGTCCTGTACACAGGTTAGAAACCTGCGTGAACGGTGGGACTTTGCCGTCTGCGTCTTCCAGCAGATGTCTGGGTAGTTTAGGTCCCCCATGACTACCGCCTCTTTAGCTTTTATGGTCTCTGAGAGCTGCCTCAGGAGCCCCGAATCTATTTCTTCCCCTTGGTGTGGGGAAGAAATAGCTTGCATACATTTGTTGTCTTTGAATACATTTATATTCAATTATTATTAAATAGCTCGCATACATTTGTTGTCTTTGAAGAGTGTTGAGCCATACTACAATTGAAGGAAAGCAGGACCATGGGAAGACGGGCTGTAGATGGCTTTTGTTGCCTGGAAAAAGCTATACATGTCATGTTTGTCATCACAGAGCTAGATCTCCTTGGCTTTATCTTGCTACCGCTGATTTTAATTTTTCTGGATCCTCCCCTTTGAGCTTCAGCTTTGAGGAGCTGATAAAATCTCCTTCTTCTGCTGAGATGAAGTGTCATCTTGCCAAGCAGAACGAGGGCTTCTCTTCTGGATGAGGAGGGCTTGGATATCAGAATCACTCTCATCAACAGTTTTGCTGTTGACGGGTGGTATAACCAATGTATTCAGCAAAGACTATGTGGACAGTAGTTTTAAACCACTTCCAGAGTTGTCATCATTTGTGGACAGGGCAGAGAGCTTTTTATGGAGAAACTGTTGTAGATCCTTACAGACATTTGGCTCCTGAAGAGATCTGGTGTTGAGAGTCCCTTGAATTGTTTTTGGCTGTCTTTGGTACTTCGGAGCATGTCAGATGTTCATGATGGCATGTGTCCAGCAGTCATCAGTTCTTTGCATGGCTCACATGATACAGACATCCATTTGATTATGGGCTCTAATGATGACATAGTCATAGAGGTGCCAGTGCTTAGAGTGAGGGCATCTCCAGGTGGTCTTGTATTTGTCACTCTGAAGAAGGTGTTTCCGATACCAAAACTGTGCTCTGTGCTTTTGCTCAGGAGAAGGATGTCATTGGATTTGGCTTTCCCTACTCTTTCCTTCACAATGGTGCCATTCCAGAGTTCCAAGTCACGTCCATCTCTGGCACTGAAGTCACCAAGATGAATGATCTTGTCCTTCTTGCAAGTATTAGTCAGTGGCTGGAGTAGAATTGTTCTTTGATATCATCAGCAACATCCAGCATTTGGGCATACACATTGATGACAGTGGCATACTGGTTGTTGCTGAGCTTAACAGAGGGTCATAAGAAGTTTGTTTAATGCGCTCAGGGAGTTGATTCTTAATGGAAAAACTAGTGCTGTGAGTATTTCCATCCTGGACCAGGTTCCCCTTTCAGAAGGAGGTGTAGTCTTCCTCTTCATGGACTGAGACATTGTAGTGATGGAGAGACTTGTGTGTCCAATGATTCTCAGAGCTGACACCTGGAGTCTCATGCTACTGGCAGCATCATGCATGGTGAACAGGCCTGAGCAGAGGTTCCAGACAAACCATGGTCCAACCGCAAAGTCCTCAACAGTGCACCAGGCAAAAAGATGTCAGGACCTCAACAGATGTAAACACAGAAGGATGCAGCAAGATGGAAGTCTCCTGTCATCTAGGGTTCCCCCTTGTCACTGGACACCAGATCTCCACTTTGTCAAGATCATGTGGCTGCTGTTTCTGTGCACCAGCTCCCTCATGTTAAACAATGTCATGCACAGACTTCTACCACAGGAAATAACACACGCCCCTGTACCAACCTCCAAAGCCCTGCAGCAATGGATCAGTGGTGACAGAGACAGGGCCAGTGTTCAGCAGTCTCCAGCCATGAATCTACATGCAGGCAGATGGTCATCTTGCACATAGGTTGAGACAGGAGTGGAATTTGGCAGCTGCTACCGTGACTGAGCGGTCCTATTCAGGATCCCCTCTGCTCACCCTACATGGGGAAGGGGCTAGAAAAGGTGCCCTAAACCTAGGCTGTCTTATCTGCTTCTAGATGGATAACAGTGTCTAATGGATCACTCACTCTGCAGCGCAAAACATCATAAGATGACAATGATTTTCATAACATAGAATGTTCTCACCTTGATGGATAACCAAGACAACAAATGGCCAGAAAGAACTTCAATGGTCTCCCGGGAACTAGTGAGCTATAATACTGATATTGCAACTCTGAGTGAGACAAAACTGGATGAGGGTCAGCTCAGAGAAGTGCGCCAAAAATGCCATGTAGATAACTAAAAATTGCTACAAAGGCCCCTGGCAGATGTTAAAATAATTGTATGATTTGAATCTGAGAAATTTTATGTCTAATCCCCATAATCATGCATTCTGTCATGCCAGATGTGCATAACAGGATGCATGGTTTTGGAGATCAGGCATAAAATTCCTCAAATCCAAATCACACAATGGAGCTGGGAATTGGGAGCCCCCCAACTCCAGCTGCCTGATCTGCAGTGAGGCTTTAAATATCCCTAAATGTGGGGAGCCAACAGGCTGTCCTGGACCCTGGAGGTGTTCTCTGCCTTATGCTGACCATCAGCCAATCATTGGTATTAGGCAGGGGGTAGCCCTGAGTTTGGAAAAGATGTTACACATTCAATTTAAAGCTGGATACAAACCAGACATAAAGATGTTCTATATTTAATGTGGAATGTGTTCCATTTAAATTGGAACATCTTTGTGGCTAGTTTGCCATTTTATCCCACTAAAAATACACTGAACATGTGGCATGTTATAATTTATAATGCAATCAGATGACTAAAAAGGAGCCTTGGATGACTTGGATGAAAAGAAATAAAAGTCAAGGAATGAGGAATACAACATCAGACACTGGAGATATGACAGCCTAGGGAAACACTTAGCTACAAAGAGAGACATTGTAACCATACTAACTCCAGCTTTAGGATAAGGACATTTAATAGAGTAAGACCAGCCCTTTGGATAGAGAGCCTAGAACAGGAAGACATCACCTGTCCCTGTGGTACCTGAAAATTCATGACAGGATAGAAAAAATGAGGCTGGAAGCCTTATGGCTTATATACAAAACTGGCAAAAATTTAGATTAGCTCTTTCCAGAATCTGATCTCAGGCCCAACACCTGACATTACCTGCATCGGAGACCTAGTTAGATGGTGTGCTAGGTTTAACATATATCGATCTTCTGTTATGCAGTACAATGCAACCTAGTGGTGGCAAGCACGGAGTAGTGTCCGCATTCTCCATGCCGTCTCCAGTACACAATAGGATTAATTCTCAAGACAGAATTGCTGGACCATAATGGTAGTGGACCAGAAATGCTGGACACACATAATGCCCGAGTTTAGAATAAAATCAATATAGTATTCTGAGGTATACTGGATGCCAACAACACTCTCAATGGATTTCTTCAACATGGCAACATAGGACTTTGTATCCATGGTGAGTTCCAGCAAGATATTAACCCCAACTGGAAAACCAGACATATTCTTCATGTAATCTGCTCAGGTGCAGATACCTGATAGTTTGATCATCTCCTTTTGGATACCTCACACTTATTGCACGGGGAAGACCAAGTAGGCCAGGTCACAATCATATGATCATAGATCTCATACATTTCCATAATTTCTGGTTGATGATCAATGACCAACTGCTAGTCTGGGGAAAACAGAGCCTGGTAGGAATGTTACAACTACTTACCATCCAAAAGCATTATGGAGTCTGTTGCATCAAGTGCTACTTCACAACACATGTCATCATAAAACATAATGGCACTGATGAGAAAACACAAGACCCACATTTAATTAACAATGGCCTTACAAGCACATGCTGTGATGATGAGTGAAGGTCTTTTCTCTAACCATCACTTTTGCAAAATCCTTGTGGATTGCCTACTGCTGTCTCCACTCCTGAGCCCACCTTTCCCTATTAAAGATCTAAACATCCCCTATTTGGAGCTACCAACCAACTTAATGAACCAGATTTACCTTGACAAATATTTTTCCAAGCCTTGTTGAAGCACTACTTAGAGTGGAAAAGAAAAAGGTCATGGATTGTCCCAAATTAGTTTTGGCTTGACTCACAAGCACAGGTTCACAGCATGTCAGCAAATATCTGTGCCACTATGAACTAACTGGATCCTTGCTCCTTTCAATTAGCAGTTCTGGGGCCATAAATGACAGACATCAATCATTCCATTTGGAAAGGGTACCAGCTAACAACTATAAAAAATCATTATAGGTTGATCTGAAATCATCACTCACTGGCAGTGATCTTGTTAGTTATTATTTTTCCCAATTAATATTTCTATTATGGTAGTGTATGGAGCACTACTTAGAAGCAGGGCTCCCTCATTTTACATAAATATGTAATAAAATCTAATCGCAGACAGCTCATAAATTTTATGAAGAAAAGATGTAAAGAGAACAACAATGGAATTGTAACAACAAATAAACTATTGGAATTGTAACAATAAATAAACTATTGGCACTGTTTTATTTGCTTTTTTAAAAGGAACAATTAATTAATCTCTGTAGGCCATCAATCTACCCAGTGCCAGTTGGCAGCTTATCAGGGACATCACAATAAAAGCTGGTCTTGAGAAAAGCAGTGTAGTTCCTTAGTGAATAAAGTTTGGAGAATGTGCCGCATGCATAAGCAGTAGCAAATGTGTTTTTGGCGCATTGGTGGAGTGGTGGCAATGGTCACAATGCAGTAAGATAATTGTCCTGGACACTGAGGGTCATATTTTTGCTCTTTCAAAACAGCACATATAAAATAAGCAACTGCATGCTTAACAGATACTTTAAAGCATAACAACTTATTTTAAATGTGCAACTGCTCATTTTCCAAGTACAAAATGCACATATAAGTGTAAAATGCACCTAAAACGCATTCTGTATTTACTTGAATATAAGATGAGGTCGTCCCCTCCTCTCCCCCCCCCCCTTTTCCCACCAAAACAGCATGGGGGTGAAAAGCTCCTCATCTTGCATCTGCATACAAGGAAATCTTATTACATATACTGCCTATCATTAAACTGCTACCAAAACAGCATGTGCTCAGTCAGGGAAACCAACTATGAAGCTGATTTAAATACTGCCAACACTGAGGACAACGATAAAACACATGGCCCATATGGGGCAAAAAAGGTGAGGGCCAGAGCCAGCCCTGACACCCTCTCCCCTTGGTGCCAAAAATGCTACATTTGACCTTTGCCAAAAAGGCTGCGATTCTGATGTTGATGGGAACCTACCACAACAAGTTAATGGAGCCCATCTGAATAAGATATATGATTGTGCCCATTGAACATTCCTCCTCAGCATCAACTCTTTTTCAAGTCATGGTGAGCCACCACATTGCATACATTTCAACTTCCTCTGCACTCTCACAGCAGAGCAGCACCTTTCTTTCTCATTTCCAATGATTTCTGTTTCTTCTTCATGAGCCTTAAATGTGTCTGGCAAACATCACCGAGTGGGACACCAAATAATTTATCCAGAATCCCTGTTGGCCCCTTTCTCAGCCTATTGCATATGATTAGTGTGGCCCTACCCTCCATGATGAGGTACTGGACCAGGTTTCCCTGCACCTCATTTGCATATACATTTTTGGAGGATCCCAGGACTCATGACAAGAGCACCTAGTTTCAGTCATGAGCAGGGAGCTACTTAGCACACAGATCCTTTTGGGGGGAGGGTTAATCTGGAGTACACATGCATACTGAGTAGTGCTAAGCTATGCGGGGACCCAGCCCGATGAACTACAAGGTAAATCATGAGCCTTTTGGCTTTGGACTAATAACATGCATAGTTTGCACTACATATAAGTAGGCACAAAAGTGCTGCTTAAAACTGTGTACTATAGACACATTACTAGAGGCATGTTTATTTCAAGGTCAGTGCTTTCAAGTTTGCCCCTCACTTTCATATGATTAGGGAAAACAGGATCTGACAGCAAGGGACGGTGGTGGGGGTGAGGAAGAGGCTACAGGGGGAAGGCAAAGGGGCTACTTGACCCCCCTCCCCAGATTTATTTGCCCTGGTATAGCAGTGGGAGGGAGACAAATTCAAAGAATCTCCAATAATTAGGTTCTATACCTGGAAAATTATAACAAATTCATAAAATCCCCATATAATCTAATTACTGGGGAGGGGGTCATGTTATACTTAAATAAATATGGTATTAACAGGCTTAAAAACTCTATATTTAGATACAAGCATAAATATAAATATTTAACAATGCTTTAAAGTCCCCAGAGTCTGTACATGTCATCACAGTCCTTCATCTATACATTTGCTATCCAAGTGCATCACTTCAAAAAACTTTTAATCTTTTCTCTGATCTCCTCTGACCAAGTGCTAATATACCAGTTATAAGAAAGTAATTTTTTTTTTAAAGTTAGCTGCATTCCACCTTCAGACCAATTTATGTTAATATGTCTTTCCACTTTTCGACTTGCTTTCCAGTTATGACAGTGCAGAGAAGCTACCATTGCTGAGCTACAGAGCAACCTCTTTTATGGTATGATTGACTACACTTACTGAATCACTGCAGAAACAACCAATATGTCTGGATTGCACATTTTGGGAAATACTAAGATGCAGTAAAGTGTTATTTTGGCACTTAACTGAACCTTGGTATTTCCCATGGATCACACATTGTTTCCTATCTATCATAAGTGAATGCCCTCAAGTGGCATGCAATACCTCAACTCCTTGCACACAATGGACAAAGATGTGTTTCAACTTTAAACCCCTTATTATGGCCACTGTTCCTCTAGCTGAGAATGGCTGATGACTATTTATAGTACATCAAAATTCCCTTTCTTTAACAAAGGAACTTTTTCATAAAGCAAAATGAGGTATTTCCTTCTTCATAGGCTAGGTATATCATCTCCACAGTACATACTCCCCATCAGGCCAAGGGAGAAAGAGACAAGTATTAGGATTTGAATCACAGGTCTAAAGCATAGCTGCATGTGTGCTTTTATCAGGCCATCTGTCTTGCCCACTACAATTCTTTTTAAAATAAATATGCCGCTATTGCAGATGGCAAAGGGTATAACAATAAGCAAGCAAAACCTAAATATACTTGGCTTTTTATGTTTGCTCCTGTCAGTCTATGGATTGCTTAACTATTCAGTCTTCAGAAGTTCCTAACAAGCCTTTCCTCTAAGACTCAGGCCTGCACAAAACTGCAGATCAAGGCTCTTTCCTGGCCTTCACTTTGTTTACACCACTTGGGAACCTATTTTAACCAGGGAGTTATCTGAAACTGTCAGCTTTCCATAGTCGAGCACAGGATGAACTACTGGAAAGTAGCTACATAAGTAGGATTGGGTAAATGGGATACCAGTGTGAAAATGACAGCCACTGCTGCTGCCAAACCAGACACCACAGCCACCACTGCCAACCAGCTGCTGCTGCCAGTGCCACCTAGGGCATAACACCTGGTTGTTACGCCTCTGCTGCCAGGCTCTACCTTTTATTTTTTGAAAAACATCTGCAGTGCAATATACCTGCTGTCTAAGCAGAAGCTGTATGACAGCTTTCCCTATTGTGTTCTTACTAGTATCTGAAATATTTGCAATTCTCTGTATTCTTCCTATGCCACTCTACAAGTGATATTATACTCATTCAAAAGGCCTGTAATAAATAGTACCATTTTAATCTGCTTCCATCTAAAACAAGTTTGTTTTTTTTAACCAATCTACTTTTCCCAGAAAATGTAAATGCTTTCTTAAACAACAGCTACCTTAGTGATAAAATGTCCATGTTTCTACTAAACAGCAACCAACATGCTGGGTTTCTCACTTGTTAAGAGTGTGGGACTGATGATATTAGAGCAGACCAGTGGTCTTTCAAGTAAGGTATCATGTTCTCCAGTCACAAGAATCACATTCTTCAGAGGAAGGTGCAGAAGGACTCTGCAACAGCTTATTGCTAATTACTAAGTGAGCTGCCAAAGTAGGAGGTTCCTCCTTGATGCCAGACAATACCTGGCATACATCTTGAAACAAAGAAGTTTTTATTGCTTATGAAGTTTAGTTTATGAAATGTATTTATCCTATTTAATGCAACTGTGGATGTTTTGTTCATATAAGCAGCATTTTTAATTAAAAAACAATAAATTCTTGGCTTACAGTATTATCTTGTAGTATAACAATGAGTTCCATAGGTTAACAGGATATTGTGTAAAAGTAGTATTTCATTACTATAGGTTCTACTTTCAAACTTACATGTATTCTGGCATTGTAAAAAAGATGGTATTGAAGATCTTGATTTACTTTCTCTACACTTCATTATTTTATACTTCCACCATGTCACCTTTTATTTATCTCCTCTCTGAATTACATTATCCTAATCTTATTTTCTTTCAAAAGTCTTTTCACAGCACAAATATCTTTTGCTGCCCTTCTTTGGACCTTTTCCATTTTTGCTTTATGGCTTTTGAGATTGGCTAACCAGAAGTGAACACAATGTTCTAGGTAATAGTTTACTACTAAATTACATCATTAAGTAAATTAAATACACATTTTCAACATTTTTTCTCTCTCTGTCCAGCCTAACATATTATTTGCTTTATTGTTCATTAAACAGGTTTCCACTGACTTAGCCACAACAACAGTGAGACCATAATTTCTGAGCTAACTTAGAATTGACCAAAAGTTTATATATTTCAAACTTCCAGTGCAAATCACTTTACACTTACCTACACTGCATGTCATCTGCCATCAACATGCCCCACTTGTCTCAGTCAGCTACGGATCTCTGTCACTCCTCAATCTTGACTAACCTACATAGCTGTCTGTGATAGGATATGTCAATTCCACAAGGACAAAGGACTAAAGGGAGTCTGAGATTGCAGTTATCCCTTACAGGGGTACGTGGAGGTGATCAGATTTCCCAGAGAAGGCTTAGGTTGGAGTATTCTCTCAGAGAAATGAGGCTTAGAGATCTACTTCATTCAGTGATGGGCCGTACAGAAGGTTTAAGGCTCTGAGGTGAATGTTTTGGAAAAGGAAGACAAGAACTAGAAGAACCCACGAAGGACTAGAAGATCAGGCTTGAGGTAAATGCAAATTACTAAAGCTGAGTTTGGTTTGTTACAGGTTTTCTTGATTGCTGCTTGCTGGCTCTAGGGAGAGGCCTTGGGTCTTTTGATTCTAAAACAACAAAGGAATTGAAGAGAAGCACAGGAGGGAAAAGAGACATGATACTGATGACCCATATGGTATGTGGAACAGGTAGGATTGCATGTAACCTGGCCATGGAGCTAAACTATGGAGAACAGTAAACTACCATAAGGGTAGTGTGACTACTGGCATAAGTGACCCAAGAAATAAGTCACATTTTAACATGCTTCACCTGGTGAGGGGTGAATGGAGTTACAAGTTTAAGTCTTGTATGATATTACCTGCATATTTTGCAGCCTCACTGATCACTTGGTTTTCTGGGTATTATAAAACCAGCCACTCTACTGTAAAACTGCGGATCACCATGCTACTTATCTTCACTGTAGCTGTAGGCATTCACATTCACGACTTATCCCCATACCATGATTCTCTGTACTTCTGAGTAGACAAGGGAATGGAATTAAAGAGTAGGTCATGCCTGACAACCTGATTTCTTTCTATGATAAAGTAGCAGGCTTTGTGGATAATGAGAGATAAGTGGATGTAATATCTCTACCTTAGGTTTCTGATACTAATCACCCATGGTATCCTGATACTATCACCCTTGTTATTTTCATTAACAAGGTAAGGAAATACAGAGTAGATGAAGGTTCTGTAAGCTGGATACAAAACTTGTTGGATCATTGGGATCTATGAGTAGTCAATGACTCAATTTCTAGTTAGGAGGAGTTATCAAGTGGGGTTTCTCAGGAACCTGCCCTAATTCCAGTACTGTTTAATGATTTCGAGGATAGGACTGAGCGTATGCTCTGGAACTGCAGACACTCTGGAAAGTAGGGGTAAGTTCTAGAATGACCTGGATGAACTGGAAAAATGGTCTACAATCAATCAAATTAAATTCAACAAGGACAAGTACAAAGTCCTACACTTGGAACAGAATAATTGCATGCACAAATACAGACTGGTGAATCATTGACTAAGCTGCAGTAATGTAGAGAAGGAACTGGGGGTTATAGTAGACTATAAGCTGAATATGAGCCAAATGTGTGTTCTTGTTGCAAAAAAAAAAAAAAGAGAGACAACAGCATGTTGAGTTTCATTAACAGGAGTCTCTCTTGCAAATCAAGGAAAGTCATTCCTCTGCTCTATTCAACACTGATGAGGCCTCACTTGGTTTACTGTTTCCAGTTTTGGGCCTCATACTTCAAGAAGGATGAGGGCAGATTGTAAAGAGTCCCATGGAGAGCAAAACCTGATTAGAGGCCTGAAAAACACGACTTATCATGAAAGGTTGAATGATCTAGGGCTTTTTACTTGGAAAAAGGGAAGACTGTGGTGGGATTTGATAACAGACTTCAAATACCTAAAGGGTGATTGTAAAGAGGACAAGAGAGACTTTTTCTGGCTATGAGAGACAGGACCAGGAGCAATGACCTCAAGCTGTAGCAGAGGAAATGTAGGTTGGAGATTAGGAAGATGTTCCAACGAGGGTGGTCAGGCATTGAAAAAGGCTACCTAAAGAGGTTGTGGAATTTCCATACCTGGAAATTTTCAACAGCAGGTTATACAGACACTTGACTGGATGGTGTTGTCAGGGATGATCCTGTCCTGAGCAGGGGCCTGGAGTGCATGGCCTCCTTAGGTGCTACTTTCCTATGATTCCCTAAAACATCTTAGAGCCCAATCCTGAAAAAATAACCTTTATTACAGTGCCAAATGCCTGCAGTATGCTCTGTAGCCATGCACAGATTACAAGGGAAGAAAATCCAGTGACATTTAGCCTGACCTCTTGATGCATATTTACTTGATTGAAAAGCTCTGCTTTACCAAATTTCTATTCCTCAAATAGGTACTTAAAGACTGATCAAGTCATCTCTTAACCTACTCTTTGATAAGCTTTTACTATAAGGCATGTTTTCTTAATCATTCTCATAGTTGTTTTTAGAACACTCTCCATTTTTTCCCATGTCCTTTTGGAATTATGGATTCAAGAACTGGACACAGGATTTTAGGCAAGGTTGCAGGATTCCCAAATAGGTAACAGAACCTTCAATTCCACTGTTAATAAATCCAAGGATCACATTAGCCTATTTGGTTACAGGAATGTGGGAGGTGCTCATCTTCAGCTGTTTATCTGCCATATACCATCCCCTTCAGGGTTACCACTACCCAAGTTAGTCACACATTCTGTTAGTATGGCCCACATCTTTTGCTTCTAGATGTTTGTCTTTATATTTGGCCATATTACAAGAAAGTTTTCTTCCATGCAGCTTACCATGCATTCCAAATCATTTTATACCATAACTTGGTCCTCTTCATTAGTTAACATTTCCCCAATCCTTGTGTCATTTACAAACCTCATCAGTGATGATTTTATACTTTCTTTCAGCAAATTAATGTTAAATACAGTAGGGTCAAGAACTTAAGCCCAGCCTGAACTGACTATAAATTCTCTTACCTGATGATTCCCTGTTTAAATTACATTCTGAGACTTATTACCTCATTTTGAATCTGCCTTCTACTGTTCTAATTTCCAAATCAAAATGCTATACAGTATCAAGTGAAATTCCAGGTCTAAGCATTAAAACCTAAATAAACCAAACCTTTATGATTATCAAAAAAGATATAAAAAATATTTTACAGCAGTTGCTTTTCATAAATCAATGCTGATTAGGATTAACCATTTGTCCAGACTTTAATTCTTTCTTAATCAAGTTCCTTATGTGCTATTCCATTATTGTGTCCAGAACTACTGCCAAGCTGACAGATCTATAATTAATCAAGTCATCCTGCATACCCTTTTTAAACACTGGTATAATGTGAGCTTTCTTCCAATATTCTAGACTGTTCTAAGTGTTCCAAGAGTTACTGAAAAGTCATTATTAACCATCCAGAGAGCTCTATACCCAGCACCTTTAAAATTCTCTGATTCAATGTGTCCATATCCAACAAAATAAAAAATGCTAGCTGCTGTATCTTCCTGAGTTTCCACTGTGATGGAAAGCATTTAATTATCATCCCGTGATCTGACTGTATTTGATTTTTCCCAAAGAACAGAAGTATTTATCATTTTTTTGGTTTCTTTATTGAAAATCCTATTACAGTATAATCTCTGTTATCTGGCATGAGTAGGAAATTGGGGGGGGGGGGGGGCAAAGTGGGGGGTGTGCCAGTTATATAAAAATTCCAGTTATCTGAGAGAGATACTCAAGGAAGGCAGTGCCATACTTGCAGGGCAAATTTTCAAAGAATTAGTGTACAGTACATTACAGTATAACATACTATATAAAGAATAAAATAGTATACAGATAAAAATGCGATAATAGTCAGACACCCCAAATGCAGGGCAGCCTAACTAAACTATACTGCTAAGCTATAGCAGGGGGGAGGGGTGCGCACACTCAGATACCCTGTGCAGGTACCCTCAGAGCGGCGCAGCAGGCAGCAAAGAGGCACAGCACCATATGTGTCCTGCCACTAAAATTCTGGTTAATTAAGTATTCTGGTTAGTTAAATGCTAGATAACAGAGATTTTACTGTATTTATATCTAGTAATAGACCCATAATTTTGTTAGGATTCCTAGGAGGTATACAAAACTATTCCTTATTGTCCTTAATTCTTAGTGTAATACATTTCTCCTTATGTCTAAGTACCTACTTAATTCGTGGTTTCAGGGGAAAACCAGGGAATGTCACTAAAATCACAAAAATCAACCAAAAAAAAAGCCTTAATAAAAATAAGTGGGAGCCAGTGGTCCTTGCTCCTGGGAGGGGAAGGCACTGGCTGGTAGGGTGGCATGAAGGGCAGCAGACAAGATGGAAGTTGCCCCCTCAACCCTTTCCCCCCCACCAGGGCCTCTTCACAAATCAGTGCCAAGGACAGCCAGCAATCAAAATGACAGCCACCCCCTACTCCCTCCTCCCCACCGGGGCCTCTCCATGAATCATCAGTGAAGAGCAGGGCCTCTCCACCAATCAGTGTCAAGGGGTAGGGCTGCCACAAAATGCTTATGAAATTGTCTCTGCACACTGCAAAAACCCTCCGTCTCACCATGATTTAAGTAAGTCCCTACTTATGTCCTTTCCTTTCTCTAACCATTTCCTATAATTCACAACTTCTGATTTATATTCATTACTATCAACTTCCCACTTCTTCCAGTTGTTATTGATGGCTAGAAAAAGAGATTTGCTTTTAGGAATTGGCTAGTAGGTAAAGTAGATATGTATTAGAACAATGGTCCAGGGTTATTTTGTTTGTCTTGGCTTAGAAGAGAACTTATTGGTGAGCTTAAACGTAAAAAGGAAGTTTACAAGTAGTGGCAGCTTGGACAAACAACTTGAGAGGAGTATAAGAATATTGTTTGGGCATGCAGGGATGAAGTCAGGAAGGCCAAAGCACAACAGGAGTTGCAGCTAGCAAGGGACGTGAAGGGTAACAAGAATGTTAGCAGCAAAAGGAAGGTCAGGGAAAGTGTGGGTCCCTTCCCAAATGATGAGGAAAAGGCTGAAGTACTCAATACTTTTTTTTTTACCTCTCTCTTCACAGGCAAGGTCAGTCCCCAGACTACTGCACCAGGGAGCACAGTTGGGGAGAAGGTGAGCAGCCGTCAGTGGTGAAAGAACAGGTTGGGAACTATTTAGAAAAGCTGAATGTGTAAAAGTCAACGGGGCTAGATGCAATGCATTCAAGGGTGGTGAGTTGGCTAATGTGATTGCAGAGTTGCTGGCCATTATCTTTGAAAACTTGTGGCAACTGGAGGAAGTCCTGCATGATTGGAAAAGGGTAAATATAGTGCTCATCTTCAAGGAAGGGAAGAAGGAGGACCCAGGTTGCTACAGACTGGTCAGCCTCACCTCAAGTTATCAGAAAAATCATGGCACGGGTCTTCAAATAATCCATTTCTAAGCATCTGAAGAAGAAGAAGGTGATTAGGAACAGTCCGCATGGATTCACCAAGGGCAAGTCAAGCCTGACCAACCCGATTGCCTTCCACGATGAGAAAACTGGCTCTGTGGATGCAGGGAAAGCAGTGGACATAATATACCTTGACTTTAGCAAAGCTTTTGATATAGTCTCCCACAGTATTCTTGCAAGCAAGCTCAGGAAGTATGAGTTACATAAATGGACTGTAAGGTGGACAAAAAGCTGGATGGAGCATCACACTCAACATGTAATAACCAATGGCTCAATGTCTGTTTGGCAGCCAGTATCAAGTGGAGTGCCCCAGGGGTTGGTCCTGGGGCCAGTTTTGTTCAGTATATACATTAACAATCTGAAGGATGGGATGGAGTGCACCTTCAGTAAGTTCACGGATGACACCAAGCTGGGGGGTAGAGTAGATACACTGGAGGGTAGGGCTAGAATTCAGAGTGACCTAGACAAATCGGAGGATTGGGCCAAAAGAAATCTCATGAAGTTCAACAAGGACAAGTGCAAAGTCCTGCACTCAGGATGGAAGACTCCCATGCACTGTTACAGCCTGGGGACTGACTGGCTAAGCAGCAGCTCTGCAGAAAAGGACCTGGGGGTTACAATGGACAATAAGATCGATATGAGTCAGCAGTGTGCTCTTGCTGCCAAGAAGGAGCATTGCCAGCAGACTTAGGGAAGTAATTATTCCACTGTAGCCTTCACTGGTGAGGACAAATCTAGAGCAATGTGTCCAGTTTTGGGCCCCCCACTACAGAAAGTATGTGGACAAGTTGGAACATGTGCAGTGGATGGCAGTGAAAATGGTGAGGGGACTGGGGGACATGACGTAAGAAGGAGGTTGGGAAATCTGGGTTTATTTAGTTGGGAGAAGAGAAGACTGAGAGGGGATATGATAGCAGCCTTTAACTACCTGAAGGGTGGTTCCAAAGAGGATGGAGCTAGACTATTCTTAGTTATGACAGAACAAGGAACAATGATCTCAAATTGCAGCAAGGGAGGCATAGGATGGGTATTAGGAAAACCTATGTCACTAGAAAGGTAGTGAAACACTGGAACTGGTTACCTAGAGAGATGGTAGAATCTCTATCCTTGGAGGTTTATAAGGCCCAGCTTGACAAAGCCCTGGCTGGAAAGATCTAGTTGAGAATAGTCCATCTTTGAGCAGGGGGCTGGATGACCTCCTGAGGTCCCTTCCAACCCTAATTTTCTATGACTGTATGAATGGCAAGGGTTAATTGGTTTCTAAAAGCTTTCTGGTGACAAAGTTTCACAGACTTCAATGTCTGAGGCCAGTGGACAAACAGGCTGGGAAATCTGCACAGAGTTCATTGAAAATCCATAACAAAGATAAGAGACTGAAGCACTGGCATTTGGTCATAGTGACCAGCTGCAAAGCCCCTGGGATTTCCAGTTTTGATAAATGACCAAATTAGAAGGCTGGGCATGTCCAAATTAAGACACCGGTAAATGACCAAATTAAGATGTATACATGTGATGGGTTTGTGGAAACAAAGGAATATCCTGATAGGAAAGAACGTGGACAGTATGACAACCACAGGGAAACCAATCAATGATACCTGGAAATGTGGAGTCATCAGAGGAAAAAGAATACTAAATGAGGGATTTCAGAACAGCAAAAGCATCCTCAAGGGAAGAACTGGAGGCCACCATTGGCAGAGGGCTCACCACTGGCCCGTCTCCCCACCCCATTGGGGGGGGTGGGCTTCTGCCCTCAAACTCGAAGGGTGCTGACATCTGACATTCAAGAAAGAACCAGAGGGTGAAGCTCATGTACTTGCCAGGCATACCTTTCCTTTGTAAACCATAAAACTGGTAGATCTAGAACTGGGGAGGGGGGCGTCATTTTGTTTGCCTTGCCTGCATTACTCTTATCTGCTATCACTGTGCATCAATAAAATTTACCTATTATCGAGTGGAAGAAGTCGTGATCGGGCTGAGGGTTTGGGTACGCCCAGAATAAGGTATCTGGGTCATAAATCCAGTGTCAACAATTATATATGGTTTTCTTTTTTTTTTACATATATCTGCTTCCCTTTCTTCATTAAGCTAAACTACTTGTATAACTAATATAGCCTTCTTTACCAATTGGTAGGGCTGTGCAAAACAGCACCATTTTGTTTCAACTTCCATTTCACCATTTCGAAGGGACAGTGTTTCATTTCACTGTTTCAAAGCACTGTTCTGTTGTTTCATTTCATCAAAATTGTTTAGCTGTTTCGATGAGTTTTGACGTTTCACCCATACGCTATAATGGGGAATCATGAAAATGCCTATAACTTTGTCATTTCTTACCTGATTCAGATGAAAATTGTAGGGATGGTAGCCCCTTCTGAGGGCATGAAGCCTGCCAAGTTACAAGAAGATAGGCAGGGGTTTCTGGGAAGCTGCACCTCAAACTGTTCTAAACAAATCTCGTATCATTTGCTGGCAGTGGCAGCCTATTGTCATCCCGCACGCAGATCTGGGGGCTTGCATCCCCCCCAGGAGGGCTGCAGAGATATGCTGGACTTTTCCCAGATCTGCGTGTGGGATGACAGCATGCTGCCACTGCCAGCTGGGGCCAGTGGCAGCACCCAAGTCTGCCCAGTGTGGCCCGTGCTGAGCACCAGGAAGACTGGTGCTGCCACTGGCCCCTGTCAGCAGTGGCAGCATGCTGTCATCCTGCGTGCAGATCTGGGGTCCCATGCCCCCTGGGAGAGTTGCGGAGCTGTGCCGGGATCTTCCCATGGGGTGCAGGCCCCTGGATCTGCATGCAGGATGAGAGTAGGCTGTTGCTGCCAGCTGGGACCAGCACTAGGCGCAGCCCATGCTGAGCACCGGAACGACTGGTGCTGCCGCTGAGCCCAGCTGGCAGTGGCAGCCTGCTGTCATCCCACATGCAGATCCGGGGGCCTGTGCCCCCTGGGAAGAGTCCGGCACAGCCCCACAGCTCTCCCAGGGGACGTGGGTCCCCTGATCTGTGCACGAAATGACAGCAGGATGCCGCTGCCAGCTGGGGTCAGTGGCAGCACCAGTCTTCCCAGCACTTGGCACAGGTTGCGTCCAGTACCAGTCCAAGCTGGGATCAGCAGCCTGTTGTCATCCCGCATCATCTGGGGGCCCATGTCCCCGAGTAAGAGCTGGGGGAAGGATTGGGGAGCTGGGGAATCCAACCGACAACTGGGAGAATGTTCAGGGACTTGAACATTCCTTCAGCTCCCGCTTCAATTCCCCAGCTCTTCCCTGGGAGCACAGGGCCCTGGATCTGTGCACTGGGTTACAGCAGGCTGCCCCAGCCCACAGCGGAAGCCTGCTGAAATCCCACACGCAGATCAGGGGCCCCTGGGAAGAGCTGGGAAAATGATTAGAGAGCTGGGGGAAGTGATCAGAGCTGGGAAATTGAACAGGGAGCTAGATGTTAATATGAGAGCAGTACTTTCCCGCTCTTCCCCCTCATTCTCCTTAGTTTCTGTTTAGCTGCAAGCAAGCCCAGCTTTGAAACTCGAAACATTTCAAGTACCCTTGTTTTGCTGCAAAGCTGTTTCTAAACATTTTGTTTTGTTTTGATTGTGCTCTTTGGAGCTTGCAATGCATCGAAACTGCTTTGAAATGAAACACCCCTCAAAATTTCGCACAGCCCTACCAATTGAAGCTAGACACAGGGAATGCCCACAGATGTGTGGGATGCTTGCTCCGATGCACTCTAATTGCAGCACATTAGAGCAGACTCCATTAAGGCTAATTAGCATGCTCCAGCAACTTCAGCGTCTTGTGTAACCAGAGTCCCCACACTTTAAAAATAGCAGTAGGGGCGCTTAACTAAAGCTTGTCGAACAAGCTTTAGCTAAAGCACCCCTACCGCCATTTTGAAACACGAGATGCTGAATACATAAGATGCTGCAGGTTCTTTAATTAGAGTTCTTCCTAAGAGCCACTCTAATTAAAGCGGCCCCCACCACCAAAGCACTTGTAAAGACATCCACAGTTTCTTAAACGTTAAACAGATTTAGGAATCAAGCCCTTTGAGAAGAGGGCACAAGTATGGGTTGCTTCTCATTTGTTTCTTAGATGGAACGGATGTAGTCAAATCCACGCCTAGCATAATAGCTTTGAGGATTTTTCCCATGGTATATTGATCAAGATGACAGAATACATGGAAAGCAAAAACAAACAAACACATACATGCGGAAATCTAAATAAGTTTGATAACCTAATTACTATGGCATATAAATACAGTCCCTACAGTGAGATGCATAACTTGCCTCATGTAATTTACAAGACTTGTAAAAATGTATTTTCTTCCCTGAGCTTTTCTACCCTAAGTGATTGGTGGGGAATCTGGTGCTCTCGCCCTGCCTATGCACTCTATTATGGCATATCCAGTGCCTTCTTATGGAATAATGGTATCACCAATGCCAACCTCATGGTATACCACAGGCTGTCAAACATTCCACAGAGGAAAATCAAACAGGAGAGAGAGAGAGAGAGAAGGAAAAAAATGAAAGTCATGAACCCATTTTACCACAGAACTTCTAACCTTATCAGCATATCATACATATCCATAAAAATGGTTCAAATAGATTTCAGTGGTCATTTGCATGCCAGTCACAATGCTGTTGGTTAGTCAAGATCCGACGTGATTTGATGTGATGAGTCAGGGTTTGTCTAAACCCAACTCATTACATATATCACTATAGTGTGACACTTCACTATCTCCACTAGTTTTCCCTTCATCAACAGACTGATATTTTTTTTAAAAGGAAGAACCTTCATATGAAAACAGGAGAAGAGAAAAGAGAACTAAATACCTACAAAGAAGAGTGATGGAGGAGGAATAAATAATAACAGAATTAAAAAATATGAACTACAGTACAAAACACATTTCAGGTTCTCAAGGACACAGATGGTGGGAATATGCAGGAAATAATGTCAGCTGGAAACTAAAGAACATTTCATAAACTTGTCAAATTTGCCAAAAACTAAGACAAAAGGCCAGCAACTGGTGTTTCACTGACAGAAGATGAGAAATATTGAGAGGTTAATATGTAACTCAGAAATAAAAGTATGTGGGGTTATGCAAATATGCATGCACATACACATTTATTTTTTACTAGCCAATTGCCCATCAAGAATGACGGGGGAGGGGGCTGAGCAGTGATGGAGCGGTGCCACCCAACACCCTGCGCTGCCGCTGCTCTGCCTCTGGCCCCATGGACCCTTCCCCCACCCCTGGAGGGCTGGCGCTTTTCCTCAGCTGGCCCCACCATTAATTGCAAAGGCTAATTGATTTATTTCAAGTGGATGAGAAAGGGGTGGAGGGAGCCACTGGACTGAAGCATTGAGGAGGTGGCAGTGTCAGCGGAGAGGCTATCATTTTAATTCAAGTAGCCCCGCCCCCAGTGAATACCATTTGGATAAAACTGTTACAAAGGGGCTTCTGCTTCAAATCAACTGGGCTCACCCCTGTCTGGGAGGGGGGGCATAGCCATCCCTTGGATGCGGCAGCAAGGCATGCGCTACATGGCCAGCACCCCACACTACTGTCTCCAAGGAGAATGGGGGGGGGTGGGCCTCAGTCCCTGCTGACACGCTAGCACCGTCCCTGACATTCCCCTCTGCCTCCTGAGAGGCCCGAGGGGCAGGGGGGTGACAGTGGGGACTGAGGGGCTGGATCATGTTGCTGGCCTCGCCTTCCTGCTCCAGACCCTCAGTCCGAACTGTCATGGTGGCACCATCCTTGCTGTCCTCCTCTGTCTCCAAGGCTGGGGGGGGGGGGGGGGGGGAGGGCGGCAAAGTCAGTGTTGTGTTTTTTTGTGCTTGTGTTTTTTTTATTTTCCTTTTGCATCTGTTGGATGCAGCAGTGAAACTAGATCTGCCTCCAGCCCCGTGTGCCCTCCCACATCCTGCATGTCTGGCCCTGTGCACCAGAGCGGGAGGACGAGGCCAGCTGGCCTCACCCACCCGCTCTGGTCCCTCAGGATATTATATATATTATATATAACAGGATATTTCTTGGACAATATAGAAGTCAATATGAAAACAAAATATAAAAAATATATACATATTCAAACATGCCAAACAGCTATAGCCTCAAAATGAGGGTAGCTGACAGTAATCATGCTTTATGCAAGTAAATGTATAACTAATTATTGCCCTCAAAATGCAGTATTTTTTCATACACAAAACACACTCAACGTTATATTTCATCTATCTGGCAAGAAAGTATCAAAATGAATTTAAATTACACCTCTCAACTCTCAACCATTTTGATGCAATATAACGAGTACATTTCTTTATTCAGTAATAATGCCTCTTATAAAGGTGTCATCCTACATCTACAGAGATTATTTAGTCCCAAATATGACTATTACCTCACTGGCAGAACAGAAACTAATCTCAGAGGATTATCAACATAGTACAAATTGGCTACAGCTGAATATAAAAGGAAAGCCAGATTCTGCAAATAATGGTAAACATTATTTTAACTAAAATCTAAATTTGAAGGGGAGGTACAGAAAGCAAACTAAAGAAAGGCTGCTGATAAATAAATATTTGTTCCAAATGGGATACTGGAGCAAAGTACAAAGCAAAGAAGCTCTCCCTCCCCTCCAATTAATGCAGGAAATATGCCAAGTTAGACTGCAGAAATGCAAACATATGTTTTCAAAATGAAATGTGACTTGGTTAATTTAGACCTTGCCTAAATCAAGAAAACAAGTGGGATAGCTATATTCATTCCAATACACAGTGGTGTCAAAATGACAATAGGATTCAATCTGGTTGAGCTGAAATGCAAGAAAATAAATGAAGAATTTAAACACTAATAAATCTGGCCAAATGAAGAGATAAAGCAGCAGATTTTTAAACCAAGCAAAAATGAATTTAAAAAATGGGAAAAAATAATGTGCAGCAAATAGCATATTTTAACTGGATCCATTTTAGAAGAACTGAAATTTATTTGCATATAGTACCTGTCATGCAAGTGGAGCCACCAAATGCTTCAGACAATGTCAATGTAAGAGAGGCAGAATTTATTAAGATCATATGATAGGGGGATAGAAAAGACAAAGAAAAATGAGGTATTGATATGTGATCAGCATAAGTATGAATCAACATTTATACAAAAGTTCTAAGAATTTGCAAAAGTAGAAAATTGTAAAGTTGCCAAGGAAGGCTGAGGGCAAAAATGGGGTAAAGACCCACAGATGCCTTTAGATTTATCCACTGATAATAATAAAATCCATAAACATTTTCCCCTAGAAAACAGGAGACTAGTAGAGTATTAGGGATATACATTTGAAACTAGTCAGCAATTGCCACTGACACTGTATAATTTAGCTTACAAAAGAAAATGGAGTCTTTTACAAAAATAAAAATGCTTTAATGAGAAGAGCTTACACACATATTTAGTAACGAATTTAAAAATCTTTATGAGAATTCAAAATAGATATAAAACTCTTAATTCTGCGAGGAAAAAAAAACTAGCTATACCTCATCCAAAAACAAGAAAACAAACAGCAGCACTATTCTGTATTGCATTTGGTGATTTTAGGGTTGACAAAAATATCCTTACAACCCTGCTGCAATGGGGTATGTCCAAAGTCATGGGTGAGTGGCAGAATTGGGACTAAAACTCTGGAGTCCTTCCTCTTAGTCCCTTACTCATTAAATAATACTGCCTTCCTATGTTTCGGCTGAGCAATATATCTCTGGTAAGTACAAGAGTGACACAGAAAATTTCAGTTCAAACAATCCAAAGACAAATAGAAGTAGCTTCACAAAAGGAAAGTATAGAACAAAAAGCAGATGAAATAGTAAATACTTGTCTCTTAACCCCCCTTTTGCAGGACACCATGTGAAAGGAGAAAAGGTAACTGGGAAAGAGAGAATGAGGGTTTGTTTGGCAAGTTAAAAGAGGAGAACATGGAGGATACCCTCCTCCCTCTCCACCATCTGTGAAAACCATTCTGCCGATAAACCTTTGTCAGGGTCCCCACAGATAATTTTAGGGAATTCTAAAACTTCACTGTCAACCTAGCCCCAGTGCAATTCCACCGAGGGCTAATACTGCTGCTCTTAACATTTTACTATTATATGGTTACAGCAAGACAACTGAATCATTTTTATTTGCTGCAAGGCAAAATGTTCTCACCAGTCATACTATTTCAGAAGCACCATTCATACAGCTTCCAGGTATGCCAGTACCTGCTACCATAGCAATACCTCAGCCAGATGTGAGCAACTATACCAGGGGTGAGCAAAATAAAGCCTGCAGGCTGAATCTGGCCCACCAAGCAATTCCATCCAGCCCACAAGGGCCCACCAACTAATTGTACATAACTTTGCTCCCACCCTGATATGCAGCAGGGCTGGCCCAGCCAGCACGCAGCTCCCAAGTAAGACTGCTGCAGCTGCTGGGGGACCTGCTCAATTTCCCCAGCATCCAGCAGCTCCTTCTCATCTCCCTGCTGCACCACTCATTCCAGGCAGCAAGTAGGGAAGCAGCTGCGGGAGGGGGGCGGGGGGTGGAGCTGCAGCTGGGCAGGGAGCATGGGGCTGGAGCTGGTGGGAGCATAGAGCCCATGCCCAGGTGGCTGGCAGGAGCGCAGACCTCAGGTGGGTAGTGCATGCGTGTGAGGGAAGGTGGCAGGGTGGGAGAATATCGGGGGGGTGGGAACCCCCACCACCCATGGTGCACAGCCCCTGCCATCAGTGGTGGCAGCAGCAGCAGGAGGTGGGCTCTTAGGGCACTCATGGCCCTGAAGAGAGGTGAAATATATATCAGGAGAAAGAGAGAGAAAGAGACTAGGGAATCAGAATAGGTAGCTAGGCACTGCCCAGCCACAAGGGGGTGCCCGGTTGTCCTTGGAGGAGTAGTCTATTAAAAGAGTAAGAGCAAGCTTTTCACATGTGCAAGGTTACATAGGAACCTGAGTCCCATTTTCAGAAGTGGCTTTGGCACTTCAGGCTGCAACTGAAAAAGGGACTAAACCGTGGTGAAGCTCGAATGGCCTGTTAGGTTCCCAACTCTGGTAGTAGAAGTCATAAACTTTATTTAGACATCTAAATTATCACAGACTGAATGACTAGAACTGGTCATCTACAAATGAGATTCATGACACCTAGCAGCTTGAGCAGCTGACACTTAAGCCAAGTGACAGAAAATGCTGCAGACAGGGGCATGTGCCTAGAAAATGGGAGACAGGGAATCCAGACCCTCCTTAGCCCTGAAGGATTCAAATCCACCTCCCAAGAGGATGACATAAAACCAAGCTGTAGGCTAGGTTCTCTAGCCTTCCTGTTCAAGCCAAACATTTAATCTAAATCTGCTTTGCTGCAATTTAAACCCACTGCTTATGAAGCCCATGAGAACCATTGTTCACCCATTTCTTTAGGGGCAGCCTTTGAAATATCTGAAAACTGTTATCTTTTCTAAGCTCAACCTTCTTACTTCTCTCAATCTTTCCTTGGACAGCTTACCCAAATCCTGTTATCATTTTTGTCATTTATCATTGAATCTTGTTCACTTTCTCTACTAGAAGTGTGTGGTTGGTGCATCCCAAGCAGCTCTTAGGCAACAGATAGATGACAAGACACTTAGCTCAGTCAAGATGTCATCACATATGGCCATGCACAACTGCAAATCCTTAAGTGCCTAAGTACCTTTTGCTAGTGAAAAAGTAGGTACCTCCAAACTTTTAGCCACCTACACAGTTAGGGAGGGATTTTGTGGACTGTTTGCTTGAACTTAAATGCTAAATTCCTCTTAAATTACACTTTAAGCATCTAAGTCTTCTTCTTGAATATGGCCATGAAGACCCTAAGGACATGTCTAGACTGCAAAGGAATGCATGAGGGTGCACCGCAGGGAAGCAGGACATTCCCATTTTGTACACATTACTCCTTGAAATGCATTTAATAGAACTGGCTAAGGACAGGAATGGGAAAGCATCCATAAGCTTCCTCTCTTGGAAGAGCTCCTTGGTGTACACTGGTAACACAATTAAGGGGGCTACATTATGTGCGCGCCGGGTCTGACCCCGGGTCACTTTCGTTGCTCTGCACGCGGGCTGTGGCCAGCAGCCCGGGCAGGCTGGGTCGGAGAGGGCGGGCGCCGAGCTAGAATTAGGCACAGACACGTAACGGTTGATTTTAAGATTATTTTACTTACACCGAGATGGTCGTGGTGTAGGCTGAGAACTTGCTTGAGTTGCGGTTACAACAGAAAACACGAACACACGTGGAGGTTGCAAGGCTCCATGCAGACAGAACACGAACAATCACGTGGAGGTTGCTAGGCTCCACGCAGACAAACTCCGGATGTCCAGGACAAGCGCGCATAAAACTCGTCGTTACGTCTTATAGTAGGCTCCGTTCGAAGACGGGAAGAGGTGGGCGGTGGATCAGGCCGCCAAACTCCTCTGAGCGACACACAGGGTTTCTATTACCCTGCCGCGCACACCCAGAGTCCCCACGAGATGGATGCGGAGTCCTCTTCGGCTTGGGCGGAAACTGCTCAAGCCTCTTATACGGCTAGCAGGCCAATCGCTAGTCGCCTCGTGTGAATAATTTAGAGCTAGCCAATTGCGGGGCACAAATTTGCATACGACGAGCAGGAAACCTTTGCACCGTGCATTTCTGTGTTGCAAAGGAAATGCACCCTGAAAAGATCGCTGCAAAGTGGCGGGAACACTCCCCTGCACGCGGGTTCTCTGCGCAACAGAACTCCTCCGTGCAACGAAGCGGTAAACCCACGGGGATAATTCTTAGTGCCGAAGCACACACAAAAAAATCAGACCTTTGGGTCATGACACATTACACTAGTGTCAGGGTGCAGATACATTTGAAAAAAAGACTTTGGTGCTTTTAAATATGTTACTGTATACTTCTTCACAGGCTGTTTATTATAATAAATACACATATACAATACTACATTTTTCCACCTATATAAGCAATTTATACTGTGAGAGACACAACAGTGCACAATACAAGTGTACAGAAAAGTGCCTGACTTGAGCATTGTTTTTTAACCAATAAAACCAAAAGGAAAAAGAAAAAAACAAAAATCAATCAAGGATGATGTTCCTTTCAGTTACCAAATACAATAGGGTCTCATTTTAATGACTTTAATGGCTAGGTATAGAAGACATATGGTCCGTTTCATGCTGTACTGTAAATTTTTCCTCTGAGCTTGTGTATGTTGCTGTAACAACCTTAAAATTAATTCAGTATAATTCTCGGTTGGGTAAACAAAACATTTACATGAACAATTATAATAAATATCAAAAAGCTCTGTACCTACCCAACAATACAGAACTGAGAATGATAATCAAAAAAATTAGCATTAGCACAACCAGGTAAAAACAAACAAATACAAAAAATGTATGTAAGGTAAGATAAGGTAAAAAGTATAGTTACTGCTATTACATGGTAATTCCATGGAGACAAATGTAAACTGAATCATGAAACAAACAGTACAAAATAAAGAATGACTTCTGAGTAACTAGATGTCTTAACACAAAAAGGTTGGTAAGGTACTGTGGAGAATGTCAAAGCATTTGCCTGAAGTATAAATGCAGCAAAAAAGCAATCAAAATGATGTGCTGTGTTGTGCTGCTGAAAGGAATAAAGTGTGAAAAGTAAACTTGCTCTCTCCTAATATAACAGAGTTATACATTACAATAGTATTTACAAAGATGACAAAATGTGAGATACCTTTTCAGCACAGCTGGTATGTACTATGCACTGCCCTCTCTTTACTGCAATATTCAGATAGATCAACCTAAACATATGTGCAACTTGAACATAAATAACACATTACAAAGACGACATTTAAAAAAGGAAGTTATTTTTATAGATGTTCATTTACTTTTGCATAGCTCAAGAGAAAGAGTATTTCAAAAAAGAGTTTTGTAGGAGACTGTTCCCTAAATTAGTTTTGAATTAAAAAAAAACGAGAGAGATGAAACTTATTTCATTTCAAACCCTCTACACTTTTCCAAGGGAATTTTAATATGGAGTCTTGGTCTCAACACAGTGTCAGCATTAGTCCAATGGAACGAGTCAATGACAAGGAAAGGAAACTAAACATTCACAAGACAGAATTAACCTTACCATAGCAGGACATGTATTAACTATGCATTAAAGCAGCAGTCCTGGCACAAAAGCAGTAATGCAATTAGGGGCAGGGATGGGCAGGGCACTAGCCTTGGGTGCCAGCTCAGGGAGGGCAGCTAAGTGGCACCCACCTAGGGAGTCTTTGCCATGGCGGGCACAACCCTGCACCTACTAATGCGTCAGGGTGGAGGCGTGAGTATGGCGAGTGGAATGAATGGTGCTCCCCCTGGAGTCTTTGCCATGGGAGGTGCCGCTTCCTTCCCTCCCCCCCACCACACTTCCTAACCTATGTAATCTCCTCCCTCTCTTAGGGCACTGAAGGAGCTCGCTATGCCTCTGTACAGAACCACCAAAAGATATGTATCAGTTGTGGTGTCACTGAACAATAAACCAGGAGAACTTGGTAACATCTTGTCATATTATTTTGATTTAGAAGTCATTGTGAAGTGCTTAATATCAAGAATTAATTCTTACACACTTTAAATATTCCCATACTATTGTTAATTATGTTATTTAAGTAATTTTAATGGTATTTAAATGTAAAATTCTCCATACTGGAAGACTGATCTGTACTCCAACCAAGAGACTTCTTACACTATTGCATCAAAACAATTGTGGCTAAGAAAAGACTTTTTGCTAAGGCATCTACTATTGCTCTTTTAAACGCTCCAAAACAGATATCTCATCGATGCATTATTTACGCAATTCCAAGATGAGGTTTTTTCCCCCATACAACACAGGGAAAAATTCCCCTTGTCTTGGAATCGAGTAAGAGGTGGCAGGAGGGGCAGGTTGCTGTGGTGCTCTGCCCAGGCCCCAGAGCTGGGGTGAGAGCTACCATACCCCTGCCTCCCCTGCTACCGGGCTGGAGCACACTTGCTGCATGCTCCAGGATGCCCAGAGCCAGAACAAGAATAAGTGGCAGCTGGGGAGGGTTTGGGGGCAGGCACAGGGAGGTAGGCAGCAAGGACAGCAAGTGATGGAAGGACAGGCAGCAGGAAGTGAAGTTTGGGGCCACAGGGCAGGGGGTCAAGCTGCTTGATCTGTTTCCTGACTGCCTCCAATAATAATTAGATTCCAGGCATGGAAAACTGTAACACATTTATAAATTATCCATGTTTAGAATCTAATTATTGGGGGATCAACTTAAATTTAGGGTTGTCTTGGATTTGGATAAATTTGGTAAATTAAGACTGTTAATGTAAACTGACATACAGGTCCAATGAGGCTTCAAAGTCCTTGCAGCCATCTATATAGGATGAAATCCAACTGACCTAGATGAATGTACTGGGCCAAGTTCAGATGGAGGCTTAAGGAACCAAGTACTATGCCAAGAGAAACGATGTTGTTAAGAGTTATATTTCCACAAAGCAGCACTTCTAAAGAGCACACTCTGTTATAATGAGGGAAAGATAGAGTTTTTCCTGAACCTTAATCTATCAAAGCTGGTGGCACTTACATAATAAAGTTCCTCATTAGAAGGCTGCATTTCCCTTCTAAGGTCTTGTCTACACTAGGAATTTTTTTTCGCATTTGTTGCCTTGCATTCAGCTTCATCAATAACAGCAACAGAGGAAGCACTGGTGTAGAAAAGATGCTGCCACCTGACAACCCTTTAAGCTATACTTAATATAAATCTGATGTACATGTATGTGTGTGTGCGCGCGTGCGTGCGTGTGTGTGTGTGTGTGTGTGTGAACACATACGGTGTATGTTTAATGGAGGCAAGAATTGTTGTAAGTGATATCTTTTATTGGACCAACTGCATTTTTAATAAATGTTTACCTCAAAAAGTTTCTGATGAAATCTGATAATTCTATATGGAGAGGGACTTGGTGTTTCCAACATGAACACTGGCTGGGAGATACTTACAAGTTTGTGGAATAGACTGACACAACTATGCAAACTTACACTAAAAATATGTGTTTCTTGATCCTAACTCCAGTGCTGAAGAAGAACAGAAATATCCTTAGTTGCGTTGGTCAGAACAAGTCTGGTGAAACTTTTTTTTTTTTACTAGAATTTGTGATTATCAAAATATTTCCTAAAGGCAGTTTAGTTTCAGCAACATTTCAAAAACCACATGCCTGGTTTCCTGCTGGCTTGTCCACTCAGCTCCTTGGCAGCCTGCCTAATGGGCTAATTGGGAGCCTAAGCTAACAGACTCTTGTACCCTTCAAACTTCCCCAGATAGTACTGGAGCTTCCAGGCAGGCTTCTGCTAGGAGTGGAGATTCCTAAGCAACCCAGGCTATCAGTTTTCTATGGTCCAGCAACATCCCACCTTGTTAACTTTCCTGGATCCATGATTCCAATCCCTGTTACAAGGGATTTCATAATTTTTTGGGGGGTGGGGGGGAGGGGGTTAGTACAATGATATCAAATTTTGAAAACAACATTTTCCATACCACCAAATTTGCTTTACCAACTCTAGTCCAAATTTCCATTAATGGTGTTATAAGTACAAAGAATTCTGCACAGGAATCTTCACTACTGAAATACAAATTAAACAGCATGCAACTCAAAGCAGCCTAAACAGAAATTGTGAACAGCAGATGGTGTTTACAGAATACATAATTCTCTAACAAATACCTTGGATATTATAAATAAATGCTTTAAAATTACAAAAACAATCCTAGCATTTACTAAGGCAAAATTCTGCCACACGCAATGCTAATGTAGTTTTTCTCAACCTCTTTCATATCTGTAGCTATTCAGCAATATGGAAAAATTGGGTGGTTGTAACCCCCTACACCAAACTGCAACCCCCTCCCCATTATAAACCTTTGCTCTAAAGTTCACAATTTGGTCCTACACTTTTCAGACAGGTCAGCACAAGCTGAGTTAAACAGAGTTAATATTTTTTGCTTACAAAAAAAAAGGGAAAAAAAGGACTTTCTTTACTTACATAATGGCTGCTAAAAATGCTTGCATTTGAACAAACACATATGACAGGTTTCAGCCCAATGTAATTTAAGAAGGCGGACTTATATGGTCTAGAAAAATGGTGTTTATGACAGAAATGACAATTGACCATTCATCATATATTTGTTCTATCTGGAGCAGTAATAAAGCCTAAATGAGGCTGCACTTTGTCGACAGTACATTTCACCGATCATTGTATATTAAAAATAACATCATTACATTTTTATAGCATTTCACGTTATATCCTTATAGCTCTACAGAAATGAAAACAAATTTAGGGAGGATGGCAGCAGTCAACTGCTGACTGCACAACAGTGTGGGCACAGGGAAAATATTTCTAGTAAGTGTAATACAAATAGAAATTATGAGGCAAAAAGTTGTGGATATATTTCTGTGGAGTCTGGACATCTCTGGGATTAGAGAGGTAGCGATACTATCAATGGGCAAGGAATGTGGCAAAAAACCCAACAAATTTCCCCACACATCTTCTTGCCTCTGCTATGAGAGCGGAAAAGTCCCACCTGCTCAAACAAGAGAACCAGGAAATTAGAATCCTGAAAGAAATTTTGGCTGGAGCTCCCCCTGTACCTCACTAGGTCTGTGGCAAATGTACGGGTGCCCTGAACTCTACCTTCAGAGAAAGATGCGTCAAGAGTTCAATTACTTCCATCCACTTACGACAGAGGACATCTAAAAAGATGCCCTACCAGTATATACCTCCATTTGCTATTACAACCCTTTTAAAGTGAGGATCAGGGACAGAACAAAATTCTGGGCCTTCAAAATTTCCACCCTCCACCAGCCAAGTATCCTGAAACAGCTGCCCTCTCTCCCGTCTACTTTCACAATTCCTTAGGCATGTTCCCACTCCCGCCTTCCAAATATATGTGGAAAAGACTACCTGTGCTTTTTACAGATACATACAAAACAAGTAAATCACATCTTTAAGTTGTGACCCAGGCACAAATTCAATCACTTAATGGCATGATAAAAGGAAGAATAAGCCACTAAGTTATTCCACAAAAAATGTGTATTAACTAACTTTGTGGCTGGGTCCTATCATGCCATTAATTGAACATGTGGCCAGGTATGCCCCTATGACTGGGAGTCTGGTCAGCTGAGGGTGCTCCCAGTCACGAGGGTATGCTCCTTGCCAGAGGAGCTAACCATGATCCCAGGCTCTGCCTGCATCAACAGTAAGGCACAATGGGATCCAAAGCACAATCCCACAATTGTGCCACCTGCCATGCATATGTGGCATGGCAGCAAGCACTTCTGTGTGGATCACACATCAGATCCCATTGCACCTTTACCTGCACAACTGGAGGGACCCAAAGAAGAGCGGGAATAACGTTAGAATAACATGTATAGATAAAAAAAAAGCCCTACAATGGCATGAGAGCAATGGATATTTTTTCAATAACTACTTTTCATGGAGATTGAAAGAGTTGAGCTCTGTAGTAGGATCCCAGGCAGATTAAATGCATGTGTGTGTACTTCACCGTGATTTACTGACACAAGATTTAGAGTAGGGCTGTCCAACTGGTGGCCCCCAAAGGGTTGGCATGCAACCTGGTGGTTTCCAGTACATCCACCACTGCCTTCCCCCTTGAGTGTTGCTCCAGCTGCAGCATCTGGGTTCTTCAGGCTTCCCCACCTTCCTCCAGCTTCTACTTCCTGCCTCCACTCCTGGGGACAGGGCAACCCAGTGAGAGAGCCAAGGTGCCAAAGCTGCAACTGTGGCAGGGGAAAGAGCCAGGCTGCTCACACTATGTGCAAAAAAGGCAGAAGTTAGGTGGGGGCATGGGCCAAAAGAGGGGTGCTGCATGTGTAGCAAAGGGGAGCCGGGCTGCTTGCGTTGTGTGTAGTTTGAGGGCTGGGGGCACTGTCTGTGCAGCCAGGAGAGGGAGGAGGCACATTAGGCCACCCACATGGTGGGGGAGGGCCACCCACACAACAAACAGACCTCTATCTGTGGCCCACACAGCATGCAGCCCTCAGCTAACTGGAAGCTTGGCAGCCCCGAGTTAGAAGAGAAGGTTTTTGAAACATATCTTAGTAATTTAAGACCAAATTAAAAACATATTCTTCCCGTCTGTCAGGCTAACAGCCATGCCACTCTCAAAAGATAAAATTTCCCTAGCATTGATAATGGGTAACGTTCTTTAGTGAAAGCTGATCCATTATGCTCTCTGGCCGTGTATAGACTAAATGAGGGGCGTGTGCACACAACACTTTAAAGTGGGCTAAATGATTTTGCACTTCTTTAACGGTGTCAGTGTTTGCACGCCTTGGTGACATATTGCGCATTAATTCCAGCTGCTGTAGGAAATTCAGTGGCATAATGCACCTTAAATGACTTGGGGATGCAGCAAACTAAAACTCTGAGGAGGAGTTTTAGTTTGCTGCCCCTACAGCCGTGGAGCGAAGCACCAGGCTCCATGGCTCTGCAGGAAGCCCTGCAGGCATCCTGGCAGCAACCTGGGAAGGTGGCTCCGCCCAAGAAAAGCAGCGACCCTGCTTCAATTTAGGGCCCCCATTTCATCTACACACGGCTTCTTATGTTATCTTCACATTAAGAGACTTGAAAACAAGGCCAGGAGTTTCACCAGTTACAGTGGAACTGGATAGAAAATAGCATCTCATCTAACAGGCAATCTTACTTCTGTTGATACATTAAGCAGAGGGGACTAGAAACATGAAAACTATCAATAAAATTGTATTTGTGCGCTAAGTTTAAAATTTAAGTAATTTTGTCATTAAGTTTAAAATTTAAGTCAGTTTTCTGTCACAGAAAACATTCGGTTAAAATTGCTAATACCAATTCTAAAAGCACTTAGGGAACTTGAGAATAACAACATTCCTTAAAATACAGTATCTACATTGTTAAACTCTTGAGTTAATCTACATCCGTGTTTATTCTGTTGTGACTCTCAACCCTAGAAAGCATCTGCTCTTTTACAGCGGCCACCATCTCAATGAACACTAAATAAGGAAGCAATGACCTAAAGAGCTAAAACCATGAAATTCAACAGGCAGAGATAAAGACAAGCTCTGCAGCTTGGGCAGTAAGAGACTTGCATCCTCTGGGTATCAAGTGAAGACATGTAGCACATTAACCACCTGAGCACCACCTGCAGCCCTGACTCAGCAAAATGCTTACGCGTATAGTCCCACTGAAGTCAACAAGACTCTTCATGTACTTAATATCAGGGAAGTGCTTGAATATAGGTGCTTAGTGCCTAAGTAGTATTGTGCTTTGCTTACCAATTAAAACAGACATTCCCTGCCTGTCCCAAGCAGCTTACAATCTAAACAACGGCTGCAAAGAGCACAACACAATGAGAAACCACACATAACTTAAAAATGTTTTCATTTTTCCTCCCACTTCCGGTATAGTTATGTCCAGAAAAATGGGTATATAACTAACATGAGTGTTTGCAGGCCTTGTACAAGAAGTAAGTTGTTATGAATAGCTTCAAAGGTGAAGGCAAAAAGACAGGTGCCTAGTACAGTGGAACTGAGATGTGGAGTACGGAAGAAGGCATGGACACAGTGGGAGAAGGAAACAAAGTAGGACATTTACATAATCTTTGTTGCCAAATACAGAGGCAGAGGGGGAAATGAGATCTTAGGTGGAGCTGTGCATGGCCTTAATGGCAAAAAGCACAGGGGGGCAATGTTCCCTTTAAGCTGTGTGGTGTGCGTGGCTGCGCAGGCGTGCCCCTGGCAGCACGGCATGAGGACTCCTGCATGGCTGCACACACCACGCAGCTTAGAGGGAATGCTGCTGGGGAGCTGGTAGAGAGATTCAGCAGGTTTATTAGACTGCATAACCAGCTGCATTTAAAACAAACTGAAAGGAAATGCCCTGGGTTCAGGGCCCTGGGGGTGGGGGTTGGAGGCAGAAGGGAGGCAGCAGCTGATGCAGCTGCAGGTAAACATTACTACTAGTATACATCTCCTAGTTTTAATCGGGAAAAAATATGTATTTTGCAAGTTTCATTCTTCAGAGATTTAGGGAGAAAAGTCAGCTTTCAAAAACAAAAGGCTCATTAGTAAGGAAGCAAACATTTTATGTTTCTACTTACCTGCCTGTCTACTTCTGGAAGCAAAAGCAGGAGGTATTGTTGAAAATGCTGAGGTAAGGAAGCAAAGGTGTGTTTGTTTATTAAAGCCCTCAGGTTAGTGTTCACGAGAATAGATCCTGGTGTTTCTATGTCTATATCCTCAGCTTTGGTCCATTTCAAATGACCTAGAGTAAACAAAAAACCAAATTTAACTTTACCACAGATGCAAAGGGGGAAGGAGCTAGTCTTCTTTCAAACATGCTTTTCATAATATGCATATTATATAATATAGGGCTCTCCAATTAAGTAGGACTTTGTAAAAGGAGAATATACAGTCCAATTAAGTAGGACTTTGTGAAAGAATTTTTCTTGGAATCTAGGAGCTTCCTTCTATACATCCCATGTTTATTTCCTCATCTTCCAGGGCCTCCACATTCCAGTCCACACCCTAAAAATATGATCCTATTTCTTGTTCAACAGAATTAAGATTCAGCTGAACAAGCAAATGCTTCTGTCATTTCATCAACCTATTTATAAAGCATCTATTGCCAAGCAAAATTAAACATAAGAATGAACATTTGTTAAAACAAGTGGATGAATCATTACACAGCATTAAGATTTTATCTGTGCTTCTGCATCTGCAGCCAATCGTTGTCCACGTAACATTCATTAGACTTATCCATATGCTACCTCTCTTCTATTAATTATTATTCTCTCTCAAAAGGTGCGGTTATTAACGTTTGTAACTACTATGACGTCTAAGTTATTGGTGACATTAACTTACTGCAGAGAACTTTGTATTTTTGAATGTTCATAAAATCTAAAAGATGTAAAGAACATCCCGCAATCATGCACTAGTCTGCTAACAATTGGTTATATGACAACAAGCAGACTCAGGAAAAGAACTATTCAGTTCCAGCACCTCCAAAAGAAACTATAAATTCCAGTTGAGATTAAAAGAAGAGATTTCAATCCTGATAGAAGCACAAGTATGAGAGAGAAACTATAGAAACATTCCCATTATCATGGTTTTCTTTTTTAATATTTCAAAAATTCCACAAAACATAAACTTTATCAAAATCACACTTAAGTGCCAAGGTGAGTCATACAAAGTTCCTAGGGAGCCTCCATGAGAATTTCTGCATTTTTCCACTTTTATTAACAATAAGGACACTAAGCATTTTTACAGGGCCTTTGATGTGAGAATCTCCAAGTAAGGAGAGTGAATATCCCTATTTAATAGACAAATGCATTAATCTCTCTTTGCCCAAATGTCAGACAGCTTTAATGGCAATATCAATAAAAATGCAGAATTCTTATAGATTTCATAAAAGCCTTACAGTTTACCATGTATTAGAAAGCTAAAATTCTCTATTGAAAAGAATGAAAATTTTGCAGACAATTTGAAAATGTGCAAGTTTCTCCTTTTGAATGAAAAGAAAAACCACAGCCTCTCAGATTTTCTTGCTATTTTTTGCTACTTTTTAGCACATAATAATGACAGAATGAGATTAGGGGTTAGTCAGCCTTCAGCATACTGCAACCTTATGCAATTTTTACTTCCAACGCACTGTATTTCAGTACAGCAAAAGCATCATTAAAACCAATGAATGCCCTGTTATAAAGGACAATCGTGTGGAAGAAGTGCTCTTTTTAATGAGTGCATCACATTAAAATATCTTCACCATCTGTTCCACCCACCAACTATAAATGCAGAAGGAATATAATTCCCAAGTGTAACATGAGTAAGTATGATATATATGATTTAAATGCATGTGTGTGTTCTTTTCTTTAACCAACGTGGGATGCATCTGTCTTCATTTTTTAAGTGTAAATTAGAGGAGAGTTGTTTTCCCTTGTTCATATAAATAAAACCATAAGAAGGGTTATTTTGCTCTTCAAAATAAGATTGAGTTTAACATTGCAGAGTTGCTACTGAAATAACTTCTCTAGCATGAGAGATTATGAAGTGACATCAGGAGATGCCTTAATCCTGTGAAAACCCAAAGAAACAATCAGAAAATTGGTCCTCCATTCCAAAACCTGGGGCAAGTACATTGTCCTGATCTCCTTGCATTACTACCAAATTCAAGCTCTAAGAGGTTATAAGAACAACTGCTTTAAAACCATAGCATATCAAATACAGATTACTGGGCTGACAAAGTTCCAATGAAACTTTGAAAAGCCATTCTCCTTTTGTTCAGGATGATGCTTAACACCAAAATTAGATTATCTATCCTGTGTTGTTTTACAAAGGTAGATCTCAAGCAGCCAGCTTCAGACTATTACATGATTGCTAACCAAGAGTCCCCTTCATTATTAGAGCTCTGGAAACTGGAGTCAATTAAAAATAGAACCTTCAGTTACAGACTATGCCTTGAAGATAGGAAAAGCTTATTCAAGCTTACTGAACTGACAAAGGAAAATCTAACACTGACACCAATAAAACTGACAACATGGTATAACTGGGCCAAAATAATTAAATATAAAAGTAGAAGAGCTTTGCTTCTGCTCCAGAGAAGCAAGATTAGGTTAGATTGCAGAATGGAGGAAAAATGTAAAACAGGAGATTTCTATATTATGAATTACTTCACCCAATAAACTACAAGAGGAAAAACTACAATGTGTCCTTTTATTAGAAGGGTTTAATGAACCTCATTTACATTCAGGTTTCCTGGCAAATGGTATATCGGAAGGCAGCCCAGGTGAAATATACTGGACATCTAAAATCTCTGGGAACTCAAAGAGTCAAGCATTCTCTGGAACTGAGCAGGCACAGAATAGATATTTGTACTTATTCGTACAGCAATTTAATTATTTTGCTAGTAATCCAAGACATACTATGGCACTAATTCACACAATAGTTTCCAAGAGCCATAAACCCATACGAGAGGTTCAAGTATGTATACAAATGGATTATACCTTTGGCAGAAAATAAAAAAGAAAACATGCTTTCCTTAAAAGTTATCGAATCTTAGTAGCTATTGCATAGATAGGGAGAATCAGATTCTGTATATACTCCAGAAAAATTAAATGTCATATCTATGTTTGGTAATTATCTGCTGGCAAGAAATGACAAAATACTATAAAACTGGATTTGGAAAATATATTGTAACTCTATTACTAAGCAAAATCACTGGAAGATCATCTTGGATGCAACATCTGATTGTATACAATAGAAGCTGTAACCTGCTGGGATTTCTTCCAGTTTATTTATTTGTTCGACATGGGATACCAGATACTCTTCAAAGATTGACAGATGATCAGCTGAAAGATTATGTTTTAAAAGGAGATACATAAATGGGATACCATACTGGTATTTAGCAGGACTCTGATAAAATATTTGGTACACTTAAAAGTAGTAGTCTAAGATTTGTAACAGATTTAATAAGCAACCTGGAGAAATGATGTAAACAGAGAAATAAAATAACCGTATCTTGGGTTTACTGTGCACAGCTTACCTAAAAAACTAAAGCAAGACAAACTAGATCATTAAGTAAATGCAAATTTCCTAACCTAAGGAAAAAATTGCATCCTTTTCTATGATTAGCCTACTATTATACTGTTTATTCCCAACTTGTGCAAGATGGCAGCTGTACTAGAATATTTCAGTAAAAGCAAGTCAAAAGGATTTAGCTCCTTGCTGAATACGAACAATCATTTTCAGAAATAATAAAAGTTATGGATTATAATGTTTAAAAAAATCCAGACTTTGAAAAAAAAAAAATCTTCTGCATACAGATGCTTCTAAATTTGGTATAGGAACAGAACTGAACCAAAAATATCAATAAGCAGAATACTATATTATGTACACAAAGAGAAGGCGGTTCCCTAATGAACAGAAATAGTCAACATTAGAGCAAGAATATCTGGCTATCAACTGCGGTATTGAAGAAGTTGCTCTATGATCTTTTAAGATAAGATTTTATATTAATTAGAAATCATCATTTATTATCCTAGATAAAGAATATGGAAAATAAAAATGTCTAGATTACTAAAGGCTATTTAGGACCCCACACATACAGTTTTAAAAAATAGGTGGGTAAAAAAATTAACATGAAAATGAAGGGACCACATCTTAATATAAGATGAAATACAACCGAAGAAACAGGTTTGGTCCTAACAGGACCATCCTCTCTAAAAATAAGAATAGAGAAGACAGAGGGAATGCACAACTGAAGGCAAGAATACCTGCTAGCTAGTAAAAAAGGATAATAGAGCAATCAGCAGCTGGCTGCATATTCGTCACATTGCCCTAAAGCTTCTTGGGTTTGTCATATTTAAATAGACACGTGCCTCAGAAAAGCATTCTGGGAAAAATATTTCAAGAAGAAAGGAACTCTGCAGGGTTCAGAAGATAAAATAGCCACCAAAGAAGTCATGCTCCTGGGGAAGAGCCTATCTCTGAACTGAAGCCTATCTCTTACAATTATAGCAAGGAACTTTTCTATATGAAGGGTACACTTAAAAAAAGAATTAAAATATTATAGTAACAAAAAGGTACAGAGGGTACCTCAGAGTCCTACTCACCTAAACCAGATTTTTTTAATCTCTTTAAGTGCTGACTTGTTTGTTTACCAGTTGGAGATTTTTGTCCATGTTTCATTTCCTTATCAGAACTGTCTGCTTCACCATTTTTAGATTCAGACCCTTAAAAACAGAAAAACAGTATTAAAGTAATATTTTCTTCTCCCCCCCCCAAACAAAAAACAAAAATAACATTTTTTTTTAAATCAAGAATGACATCTACTTTGTTAGTTACTAAACATAATGCACTTTTTTGGTCACAATGCAATTCTGCAGCACTGGAGGAAATAGAAGTAAAAGCTCAATAAATCAATTAAGTGTTGAAAACTAAAGTTTACTGAATACTGCAGTCAATAAAGATGCTCAATGATCTAATATAAATAATGGTTTACTATGATGCCCAGGAGATATCTTTAAAAATAATTAAGCTCTATGTTATGGGATGCTAAAGCAATCTAAGAAAGAAAAAAATCATTCCATTGCAGAACAACTGTTACAAAAGAGGTAAGCTTGGAAAATACAATTATCAATCTGCGATAAACACAGATGTACATCTCTGTAGAATCCTTTTAAAATGAAGCAACTAACAACCAGAACTAAAGGTCAAGGTTGCGCTGTGGTGATAAGAATGGTGCCAGAACACAAAAGCTAATAAAAGGATCCTGGTATTGCAATGGAGAACTGAGACACAAATTCACACTCACAGAAGAGCTGTTTTTTTGATGGCATTGAATGCCAGCATGTGGTCCCCTCCATTAGAGTTCTACAGCCAAACAAAAATGTTACTGTGCATTCCTTTAAAGCTGCTGCTAGTATCAATTGTCATTTTATTATGTACTTTCAGCTCTTTATTAAAATAAAGGGAAAAAAACCCTCCCTCTTTGCCCATTTGAGTCACTACATTTAATAAGGAAATACAGAAGTTAAACAAAACCACTGTGTGGAAACATTATTTTTAGCAATTCTAAATTTTGTATGCTACAGATCTCACTCGGAGGAAGGCTTTGTGACTAGAACTGATCTTGCACACAGTCCTTTAGCTATTTACCTGAAGGTGAATCCGACTGCTCATCAGACACCTTTAATGGTGTCAAAACAACACGAGGAACAGTCTTGTTTACCATCATTGAGACTCCATTTCTTCTTTTCTGCTGTTGTCTTAAAGCCTATAAAATGATAACAGAACATAAAAATGTAACAAAAATACTGCTTGTAAGTGAATTACATGAGACATTTGCCTATCATTAAACTGAACCCCCTAAAATAACTATAATTTACATAATTATTGATTTGACAAGACTTCACACTAGTCCCCTTTATGTCATTTTCCTTTAAAAACATAAAATCAGGCTTTTGGTTATAAAGATAAAGAAGATGCACCTCAGATCATTTTCCAATACAGTTTTGACAACAAAGAAGCATATAACTGTTTGCTCTACCTTAGCAGCACAACATGATAACCCAAGGAATTTGAAACTAAGACTTCCAAGTAAAAAAAATGTAAAATAGATGTTTCAAAACCAGAATAAAAATATATGTGTCTGCACATCTCTTGCAGGTGCATCCTCTCCAGTATACTGCTCAGTCAATCAAGTTAACACAGAGTGTCATCAGTATGTACAGCATGTAAGGACTACAGTATTGATGCACTCACTCAGCCGTGAGTAGTGCTGCACAAAATCACTGAACATGGCAGGAATCATTTATTTCTGTGAAGGGAATCAGTCCTAATCTTGGAAACCTTGCAGCACTTGGCTTCTGTCTGCTTGACTTTGGGCATTAACCTTCAGAACACGAACATGATGGTGTTCTGGCAAATCTCGGGAAAAATGATACACGAATAAATCTCTACAAATGGGAGTGCTGCGTGTTTCATAAATGGATCAAGTACAAGGGTGATAATGTAATACAAAATATTAAAGTTTAGAAACAGTGATCATCTGTCCAATTGTTTTATATAGAAATTTGACACCACATTCAAAGGTCTTAAAGTTTAAAAATATGAATATTTGCCAGTTAAAAATTAACAAATAATGAAACCCTGGAACAAATCAGAATGGACTGGATTCAATACTGATCTTTTCGTCTTCTATTTTTTTGTAATCTCAACAAAACATTCCATCTTTCTCCCTGTGATTTGCGAGGACAAGAGGATATGGTTGGAATGAGTTATTCCTTTAGCCTTTACGATCAAAGACTGATGACTGATGAAGTTAATTCTTTCATAAAAATTCACTTGTAGTATGTTTGTAAAATATTTTAGATAGGTAAAACCCTTCAAAAACCTAAAGCAACAATTTCACCCCATTTTGCTAAATAGCATAATATAAAACTCACATAAAATTAAATATACTATAAAATGGGTTTGTACATATCATTAATACATTTCTAGGACACTTTTCAAGCCAACTAAGTCCTGTACAATAAAATACAAAATACAATATTTGAAATCAAATAAGAGAGAAGCTGCGCACATCCACATGACCCACAGAGTTAACCACAAGCAGAAACCAGTCCAGTGAAGATCAACCTCAAATTTCACACCCAACTCAGCAGGGGCAGTTAGGTGAGCGTGTAAATAATAGAAAAAAGCTCCTTAAACAGTTCTTTCAATTCATAGTTTCACATGGATAAAATTTAACCAAAATGTCCAGCATCCAAATAACAATATCAGCTAGTAACTGAAAATCAGCTCATAACAGATTAACTGAGAAGGAAGCTAAGGTATGTGGTGGTATCAGAATACTGACATATCTACAACTCCACAACTCTATGGCTTATCCCCATCAGCTTCATACATTTTCAATGGCAAGGAGAAAATATAGAAAATGGCCATAACTACACACTGCTCCTCCAATCAAGACAATCTCAACTTGCCTCCACAAGCAACTTGAATTTTGTCACCAGCACCTCATGACAAAGGGAATTTTCTATGTTACATTTTATGTGCAACCCAAAAGCAGATCTGCTTTCCAAAGTAACATAGCTTATCATCACTAGAGGTGCACTGATACATTGGTTCGATATCGGATCGGTACCAATATAAAGAAAATTGCTATTTTGAAAATCAGCCCAATGGGGCTGATAATTTGGCCGATAAATGCCCACTCTGTGCACAGCCGCAGCGCAACATGCAGGCAGCTAGGAGCAGAGCCGGAAGCTTCAACAGCTACCTTGAGCTGGTAAGTCTTGTGGTGGGAGTGGCTGGGGAGGAAGGGGCACAGATCACAGATCAACACCCTCCGCACTGAGGGAGAGGGCAGGAGCAGGAACAGGTGTTGCCCAGCCGGGGCAGCTACCAGGGGAGGGGGGCTCCCACCGCTGCTTGCACCTTGGGAAGAGGGAGAGGGCACGTGCCCCTGGATCTGCGCAGAGGGGGTGGGCTGCAGCTGCGGGCTGGACCCAGACTGTGCGGGGCGGGGTCAGAGCGGGCGCTGGGAGGAGGCTGCAGCAACCCCAAATCTTGCCACAGCTTCACTCCCAGAGCTGCCACTGCGCACCCACCCACCACAGCCCAGGCTCAATGCCCACCTCCACCCAGATGCCGGGAAGCGCCAGGGCTGCGCTGAGCGGCTACGCAGCAATGGCACTGGGAGCAGAGCTGCGGCAAAATTTAGGGTGGCTGCAGCTTCCTCCCAGCATGGCTGGCACTTGCTCCGAGCCCGGCCATGTCAAGGAGAGCCCCACGCAACCTGGCTACAGCCAGCAGCTGCAGGTCCCCCACCCCACCCTTTGCAGATCCACGGGCGCACCCCCCCCCTCACCTTCCTGGGGTGCAAGGAGTGAAAGCCACTTTCTACTCCCCACAAGCCACAGTTCTGTCCCGCACCCACCCTGGCTAGGCAGTGCCTTCCCCTGCCCCTCCCTCACCACAGGGGGCGTTGATCTGCCCCCCCACATCCCTTCCCTCCCCCCTCCCCTTCCACCACAACAGACTTATCAGCTGGAGGCAGCTGTATTGGAAATCGGATTGGTATCGGCCAATATAGATTCATAGATGTTAGGGTCGGAAGGGACCTCAATAGATCATCGAGTCCGACGCCCTGCATAGGCAAGAAAGAGTGCTAAGTTCAGATGACCCCAGCTAGATGCCTATCTAACCTCCTCTTGAAGACCCCCAGGGTAGGGGAGAGCACCACCTCCCTTGGGAGCCCATTCCAGACCTTGGCCACTCGAACTGTGAAGAAGTTCTTCCTAATGTCCAGTCTAAATCTGCTCTCTGCTAGCTTATGGCCATTATTTCTTGTAACCCCCGGGGGCGCCTTGGTGAATAAAACCTCACCAATTCCCTTCTGTGCCCCTGTGATGAACTTATAGGCAGCCTCCTTAAATATTGGCCCCCAAAATCTCTATCGGAAATCAGATCGGTACCGGCCCCCAAAATCTCTAATCGGTGCACCCCTAATCATCACTGATTCATACTGACCTTAAAAGAGATTGCCATGATGCAAGGAAAACAAGAGATGGGCCATTTTCTATCAACAATAGAATTTAGTCCATTTCTATTTATGCGTGCATTTCTAGCATGACCCTAAGCACGATATCCGGGCATCACTAACAAAATTATGGGATTTTTTTTCACTCTGATACAAAGATGGGTGGGTTGTTTTGGTGGTGTTGGGGTTTGTTTGGGGTTTTTTTTTGGCGGGGGTTGGTTTTCGAGGTGGGTTTAATGCCAAACATTTATTATTTCAAGCATTCCTGGTCTTCTTTTGCAACCAAGCACCTAAGTACAGGAACAACTTTGCCAAGTTTTCTCTGTGCATGGACCCTTACTTGAGTGTGCAGCTCAAATCTTCCAGCGGGACTCTGACTAGAAGACAGATATCTGCAGACTGGGTTTCAGGATAATGAAGATTATAAAGATACACTGACATTTATATCCAAATCTAGTTTTAATACAAAGCACCAAGGAAAGATGTTGTTTCCAGAAGGGAAAAAAAATCTAAACAGGTATCCCATCCCCTGCCTATCTGTCTTCTTACATTCCAAGGGAAAGATATGGAAAAACAATCATATGAATAATTTAGAGTCAATATCTACTGTAAGGGGCTAACAGGCCTTTGTTGACACTGCCTGTTTTGCAGAATGTGCTGACCCTTGCTGACTCATCTTGGCAGCTGCAGCTCATTAATTCCATCCTAAATTTAAAGCTCTGTGGACAGTGACATGATGCAAGGTCTAATAGGCACACGTCTTTGCAAGACGTGTCCCTATGGGCAGCCATATTTAGGGAGGAACCTCAGACTCCTGCTTGTGCTTTTATCCTTATTTTAGTCACCAATAAAGCCAGAAGGAGTTAAATCTGAACCAAAGACAATATCATGTGTACCCTAATCCAAGACTATTTTGAATTTAAGGCGGTTCCCCTAAAAAAACTCTATACAAGAACAATTATAAATTTGTTATAATTTTCCATGTGTAAAATCTAATTAGAGGAAGGTTGTTTTAAAATAATTTTACCCTCACTGTTGTGGTAGGAAAAGGAGTAGTGGGGGGCAAGAGGCTATACACCTGCCCCTTGCTCCCCTGTGCTTCTGTCTGTCCCTCCCCACACCTTTCCTGCCCTATGCTGCCTGTCTGTCCCCATGAGCCCCCTGCTCCTCTATGCCTATTTCTGCCCGCCATGCTTGTGCCTGCCTCTCCACTCTAGTCTGTTCCCCTACCCTTTGCTCACCTCATGCCAGTCCCCCATCCAATTTACCTTCTGCTGCCGGTCTGCTTTGGCTCCTGGGCAGTCACCAGCAGTGGCAGCCCTGACCCAGCCCCAGCCAAGCCTGGCCAAGGAGAAGCAGTGGCAGGTTGGGGCTGGAGGGACCAGAGTTGGAACAGAAGGTAAGGGGGGGAGGAGGAGGCAGGCTTTCAGGGGAAACAGGGGATGGAAGTAGGCACAGGCATGGGAGGCAAAGGATGGGGTGGAACAGCTGCAGGGTTTCCCCCATTCCATGATTCTCTGACACTCCCTGTGGCTACATGCTCCTCCTGCCAAATGAGCCATTCCTACCTGGGGCAGATAATGGCTCAGCTCTGGATTCAGCCCTGAGTCAGGGACCAAAGCCAGAGCTGAACCACTGCCTGTCCTGGGCTAATAGTCAAATCCAAGACAAGTCTTCTCCTTATCCTGAGTGGGAGAAAAATCCTCATCTTGGAGTCATGTAAATACAGTATATGCATACTATAGAGGAAGATTCTAACATATGCCTAGCCTGAGGGGTATCAATGTTACAATACAAGACTGTTGTAGGATAAGACAAGAAACTTGTATTCTAAGATTAATTCTACTTAGCTTGAAGTCAATGGGATTATTCAAAGTGAAGTATAGGCTTAAATGCTTTACAAGACTGCAATTTAGTATCCCAGACTAACTTACTATTTCCACAATCCACCATTACCACAGAAATCTCTAGGCTCAGATCATCTGATGAACTGGGAAAAAAAGAAATAAGCTAATTTTTTAGATAATATTGAACAAAATAGGAAATCTTACAATTTCTTTCAAAACAAAACAAAGTGACTCCAGATATCAGAGTGGGTACAGAAAAAGTAACTGTGAAAAACTACATCTGCATCTTTTACAGACACAGCCTATCCCTTGTGCTAGATCTTTAAGACGCATGAGCTTCTGCCTGGGTTGTTATCAAATTTACAAGAGAAAACCTATGGTTCCACAAGAGGGAAAAGAGGGAAGGCATCTTGGAGCCATTTTTAAAAAGGAAATTAGGTATAGAAACAGTCATACCCTATGTGAGATGTATTTTTTTATTTAAATAACATAGAAGACTTAGTTTTAAATGCATCTAATCATTAATTAAATATTTATATTTAGGACAGATGCTAAAGTTTATAAAGCAAACATGGAATATGATCATGGATCATGTTTTAACCACTCCTTGCAATCCTATTACCATCTATCTATTATGTAGACACATGTTAAAGAAAGAGGAAGAAAGAAAAAAAATGACAGAACATTTAGTTAACAAGTTAAACATAAAAAGTTGCCATTAATATCAAATATTATAATATTTAAAAAACCCATCAAGCTTATATTAAAGCATTCACAAACAGATTTGGAAAGTACATGCCCAACCTATGGATCTCTTACTGATAACAACTGTTAATATTCCTTATTTCTACACACAAAAAACAAAATTATTGATCTTCATAACCATCACAGAATTCAGCACAATAAATTTGTTTACCTTTTTAGAAATAAAAACAAGTCTTAGTAAAAGTAACTCATCCAGCATTCAATCTTCATCCAAAGAACTCTAAATGGCATACAAAGGGAAATCGAGGTACAGTGACTTCCTTTTGATTATATCTTTAAAGCAAGACCCATGTTTTGTGACATCAAGTCACCATAATAACTGTAGAATTTTCATTCCAAACGGCTTCTTACACAGATGTTGTAAAAGGAAGGCCCAAAGAGTAGAAGTGTTTTTGGAGGTTTTACCTGAAATATAGACCTTTCATATTCAATTTATTAAGTTGGGAAAAGGCTTTTCACCCATGTTGGAAAAAAGCAGTTTCTCCCTAATAATAACTGTAAGGAAAAAAAACCAACTCCTCTTAAGGGAGAAATAAAAGAAAACAATACAAGCCACACTGTTACTGAAGACAAGAGGAAAAGCACATCCCCTCAATAAGTATTACTTCCCACCTAAACCCAGAACATCAAAATGTCAAGCTTTGTGTTTCTACTTTACACTGTTCAGAAATCCATGTTTTCTGACTGCAACTTTATTTTGGTACTACTCTAAAATTCATAACAAAACAATGCAACATAGAGATAGATCAACCATTAACGCAGAAAAAAAAACAACATTTCCACTTGAGTTTAACTGGATGACATGCTGAGAATGTTAAAAATTAAGTTATTAACAACAAAGATATGTAACACTTGGCTGCAACAGACATCATCATTCTGGATTGCTATTTGTTCCATAAATGTCAAGTCTACAGTCTGAAACTTCCGTCATGAAACATGACCTTTGAAATTTCACACATTATGGATCAGAAATGCAAATCTATGGAATTCTGTTCCGCCATGTAAAAAAAAAAAAAAATCTATGAAATGAAGAAAATCTGTTACAAAAATACATAATGAGTCTACATCACAGCCCTGGATTCTAAATTGGCAAAAATGAAACATTAATATTTTATCATAAATTTATTTAATACCACCACAAAATTCAGTCTTTGTCCTTTCTCTCACCCTCATACTCTGAGCAAATTTAAGCTTATCAAACTTTCATTCCCATCTGCCCACTAAATTGTCTCACTGACAACTTCTTTTATATTTACATACAACAGAAAATGGAAAAATAACAGAAAGCACTAAAAATCATCAAAATTCAATGTGCCGTATGTGCTATGCTGCTGCTACATTCATTATTTTTAAGATCTATTAAAACACTGGAATGAGAAATGTATTAATATAACAATAAATGTCATATACAATAATACTAAAGTTATCTCATGAATCCCCCTATTAAACATTAAAGTAAGATTGAAATACATGGGAGGAATTAATTTACTTCACTCCAGGCTCATTGATCATGATTAGTTTTATATGCGAGCATCAGAGGTAACAACCTGGAATCAGTGTAGTCCTGTTCACAGAGCAGGTGACTGAAACTCAAGAGATCTAGGTCCTAATACTTTTGGCTGCTAAGTTGTATGACCTCTGGAAGTTCCACTTCACTAACCTGTACCTCTGCTTCTATTTCTACACGTTATGTCACATCCACATAGATAAGTGTTTCCCAACCTTTTTAGACTCAAGGAAGTGCCAGCTCTTAGTTTTCACTCATTTTTTACTACAGAAAAAAATAATAGAACAATTCTTCTGTTATTAAAAACTCAGAAAGACCACATGTCATAATGTTTTTAACATTATGAATTCCTATTTGAAATATGTGGGTTTATCTTTAAAATCATATGGAGGTTTTTCCATACCAAACAGTGCCAGCATTGTGTGGCACCCCATGACACCCTTAAAAGGATCTCACGCAACTCCTCTGGTTGAGGAATCACTACTATAGACGGCTTCTGTGTTAAATTGTATTAACAGCAACTCATCATGTGGCAGCCTTTGTGTTATGCCAAAACTTTCTTTTATAGGTGACAGGATCATACGTTCATAGCTACAATTTCCACAGGTCAATAGAAAACTTAAACCTTTTATGTTGCTTTTCAACAGTAGAAACATAATAGAAAAATGAAAGAGATGAGGCAGATAATCATTCTGACTTGCATGTGAATGGGAGAAGAATGACATGGGCACTGACTCACTAATGGATTTTGCTCTCTAAATAAGAAATGTTTGTCTCAAAACAAAAAATGGTTTCTGTAGTATTAAACTATTAGCATTGGTCAATTCAAAAATGTTCAGCAGGAAAATCTCTCTTTCAACATAGCAAAAAGCAGACCAAATATGCAGGAAGCAACTTGTATCCCAAAATTTTGATTATACATTTTATAAAATGGCAGCCGTAGAATAAATTCACACCTTTCCTTTACAACAAACACCCCCAACACAGGATGCACAAGGCATAAGGGAGCTGCCCAGAAAGATTAACTCTTTGCCTCTGCCCAGACAAAGTATGTATCATGCCATTATTAAAAGAAACCCCTAACAATATTGCACCAGTGTCATCAATAGGAGTGTAATGTATATGTAGTAGGCATTGTTTTAGCTCCACTAATGCCCCATGCCTACATGCAGTAAGTCAGTTAAACACTTCAGGCATACTGTATTCTGTATCTATCCCACAGGATACATTTCCTGGGGTAATAGCTTGTGAGAGATTTGGAAAGGAGATCTCAGAGCCTACAGGAGGGTCCATAAGCTAGTGGTCCAACTCCTTTTTGTCCCAAGCACAATCATTTGTAGAATATATTTTCAAACTGGCAGCCTGACTGAATAGGCCAAGGCCAGGTACAGACATTACACTTTTACCAGTATAAATGGTAAGAAACTGGTTCATATCCATAACAGAACAGAAGTTCAGCACATACAGACTGGTTTAAAAAGGTGGAACCCGGTCCAAGATTTGTGTCCCCCACCAAAGGGTGAATGAATATGTGCACTGTTCGCAACTGATCTAAACTATGCCACTTACAGAAAAGCAAGTAACTTAGATTCCATCACAGGCTTTTTGAATGTCTGTACCTAGCTTTTAAAAGTAAAAGTTTACTTTTACTGAGACAGACTTTTATGTTAGAAACAATGAAAAGCATTTTGCATGACCAAAAGCGGCAGAAGAGCAAGTTTGAGTAAAGAGCCAGATGACCAGTGCACAGAAAACATGTCATAACTAGGTCTCTAGCATTTAATCATAAAATCATGGAAAAGAAGGGCTGGAAGGATCCTCCCTATCCAAACCATCCTATACCAATCCATAATCTAATCTAAAGACTACATAAAACTACCGTCAACTCTGACACAACACAAGACAACACCCTAACCTGTCAGGGTGGTAAAGAAGAGGAACCATGGCAGCCAATATCCTGCTTCTATAAAAGGTTGTAAATGTTCACACAAGAGAATCCAGGTAAAGGGCTATGCTACCTGCTACAGAGGAAGGCAAATACCTCCAGGTTGTACCAATCTGTCCTTGAGGTAAAATTCTTTCCTAACTCCAAATACAGTGGTTGGTCTGACCCTGGGCAGAGGGGCAAGATCCTCTAGTTAGGAACCTCCCCACATACATAGCAGGACACGTGATTTTGGGATCAGATCAAAATTACACCATTAATACTTGTCAGTGCAGGGGAACCATGATTCTAGGCTTCCCTTGTACTTGCAAGTTGAAAGCTGGGTACTCTCAGCCCAGCCTGAACCAGTGCAGGCCTAGGGATGGAACAAACATGGCAGTCAACCTGTCAGGGTGTGGGGATCACCATGGTTCCCCCAACCCAACACCCCAGCCCAGCTGATGAGCTCCCCTCAACTCAACACCCTGAAAGCAGGCAGATGCAGCCTCATGCAGGGCTGCACCACACAGCAGTCAGTCTGCTGACAACTGGGAGCTGTCAACCAAGCCCTGACATACAGCTGTCAGTTAAGATGTGATGGAAACCAGCCACAAAAATGTCACATATTTTGTAAAATATTTTTTTTGCGTTTTCCTGTTTTGTCATGCCATTAATTGCCTGAATATGTGACAAGGTTACTATTTAAGATATGATTAATGGGTTAATAGCGTCTTAAGCATAACAACTTCCAGAGGTCTTTGTGAAAGGAACTCAAATCCATGATTTGTACAGAACCTAGCACAATGGAGTCTAATCTATGTCTAGAGCTCCTAAACACTACAGTAACAACAAAAATCCCCATCCTAGGCTAAATGGCTGCCTGAGCTACTTAAAAAAATGTTTATAGACTGCCACATTTAGGCCAGACTTTTGATGACCAACTGGTATAATGAAGCAGAGGGGTGATTTAGCACAGCAATGCTTTAAAGCTTAATAAGAAATTCTGCTTAATAAAATCTCAGAGAAAGAAATACTGAAAGCAACATTTATTAAAACACAAAACATGCAGGGCCATCTACAATAACCAGCCAATACAGACCACCACACAGGGGAGAAAAAACAAAACAAAACACCTTGCAATTAATTATTACGCATAATAAAAACAGAGAATGCACCTCATATGAATTCCTATTCTCTGCCTCTTGGTAAAAGGCAAGTTCTGAGTTCCACGGGTCTTACCAGGAGAAGAGTCCTATGAACACTGCTACAGTCCCACACTTTGGTATCATGTTGAAGAGCTGATATATGCTCCCCAGGCACAGTGGCCTGTAGAGGAACACACTGTACAATTTGCCTTTGGGCTCTGTATGTACTCCCTGAAGAGCTCCCTCTGGAACTCTTGTCCTTCCAGCCTCATTTCCCTGTCACACTGTTTCCTTGTCATGACAGTTCTGTCCTCTTCCTTATATGACTTGACAATCAAAATAGCAATACAGATTGCCATCTTCAAACTTCTATTTCTTGATTACATCTCTCAAGTTCTGTCACTGTCCCTTTTCCATGTCTCTCTGAAAGGCAAGAAGTAATTCATCTCTCGTTTTCCACCGATTAAAATGGATATTGTTCAAGCACCTTCCCACATCTGTTGCTTGATCTCTGGTCACTCTTAGGTTATGTTGGGCCTGCATTTCCCAGTTGTGGCTTTAGTGTCATGGTGCTGTCTGAAATGAGATAAGGAAATGGTTAACAAACATTATAATAGCCTGGACAACTGTAGAATACTAAGGAATGCAATACAACTAATGTTTTTCAGTTTGTGTTGATATTTGAAAACCTTTAATGAGGGCACTCTTTACTGGGATTTGAGACAGTAAAGGCATAATCACAATGATCTTCTGCCTAGCATTCATTTCCTTTTCTTCACTCATTGCAGGAAGGAGTAGTTAGGAATAAAAGGGTTTGTAAGGTGTGTTCCTGGGGGTAAATGAAAGCTGTATACTGCAATACAGAGACAGTGACACAGAATTAGTTACTGTAGGCTGCAAGGTGCCTGGAGAGCACTCTACATCACATTCTAACAAAGGAAAGAAAGTCCTAATAGAGTGAACGCAGGGGGCAAGACTGATAAGTTTGCTCTAGTTATTCTCTCGAGTGGTAATAAAGGATGTGCACTGAAGCAGAAGGTGAAGTGAGTTTACATGAGGGTTCAGAGAGTTTAGCAATACTCCTTATAATTTGGCTGCCAAACCATAGCACTGTCTTTATGTCAGAGATTTCCTTGAGATTACTCCCAAGAACTTGGCAATGTTAGGGCTAAATTTCATTATTATTTCTATTGCTCTTTTGAACTTACTGGTTTGTAGGAGGGACCTTGGACACAGCCATATTGTTTGACCTTTTGGTCCTGCTGGTGCTTTAAAGCAGCTTACATTTGATAGAAAGGCATCTTGAAATGTGGTTAGAGCTAAAGAAGTGCCTACAGTCCTTTTCCTCAGAAGCAGCCCATGGAGTCCACCATAGTTCTCACCACACAATCTTTTTAAAGTATTCTGTTTTTCCATTTTAAATATATATGTGTATCTAATTCTGTTTTTTAAGCCTTGCTTGGTCACTATTTGGAGTCTCTTCATGTGGTACAGCTCAGTAAAACATTCTGAAGAACTCACAAATATTTCTATTTTTATTTGAAATAGGAATAACTGCAGCTAACAGGAAGTGTGCTGTGCATGTGATTTATAGAGGGGGCTGCTGAATATGGCAACATCCACCTGAGGAAGGTATATGGAGCTGTATCGTCTGCTACTGAAACAGAAAAGGGCAGAAGGGGTTCTCCTCCCTCACAAGAGGCTTCATCTACTCTTTTCACAGCTACAGGGGCACACACTCATGAACCCAGCCACCAAGCATGCAGACAAAGCCCAAAGCAATAAAAACAATGGCAGTAACATACCTTGTGTAGAAGTCCCCTTATTTCCTTAGCTCTCTCCCAAACCCTCTGGCTGTTGTCTTTGGAGCTCTGCATCTAACAAGAAGTTTTGGGGCCCCAGCACAAGTCACAAACATTTCTGGTCCACACACCGATTCTAATCCTCCTTCTCCTCTTCCTCCAGTCAGCAGCCCATTGCTGTGTGGTTTGGTACTGATTCCAAAGTGCCAAAAATGAGGCAGGTTTCTTTTCTTCTCTTAAGGTCTACTGACATCACAAGTACCTTCAGTCTCTTTATCTTCTCTTGGCACTGCCTCAGAGACCAAGTGATAACAAAGAAGGGATCTAAGATGCTCTTATACACGGTCATAAGAGAATGCAGCAGACACCATCACCTCAGTATGTCTGAAGTCCATGTGTGCCCTGGGCCATCTGCATGAAGCCAGTTTGCAGACAGGATCATCAGATGGTTCTTTCTGAGCAATATTTCAAGCGTAGCTTGGCAGACACAACCCAATCTGCACAGCTAAGGGTTTCCATAAAATTTGAACTCAGGCCAACAGAACAGAAAGTTGACCAGAGAGAGGCAGTATGAATGGAAATGTATTGTTGCAGTGGCCATGCAAGGATTTGAGGCTTGTACTTGAGTTAGCCTTGTTCAGAGAAAGTACAATTCACAGTGGTGCAATCTGTGGTAGGATCTATGAACATCTGGTGTATTGCTGGCACATAAAGTGGTTCCCATATTAGTCAACATGTCAAAATTAATCTTCTTATGTTCTTAACATGCCAAAATTCTTTAAAGTAGAAAAATTTATTGAGGGCAAAACAATGTAAGAATGCATGCCACATCACTTCCCAAGGGTGCTGGGTAAGCAAGAGCTGTACAGTAAATATCCATTCGCAATAACAAGGAAAGAAACATCTAGTAAAGAAGAACCTGCCACTGGAAAGCCAAACACAAATAAGAGCTTTGCCCTAGGTACTCATTAAGCACAAATCATCCTGAACAGAAACCAAGCTGTTCCAGCCTCCACTCAAATACCATCAGGAGCAAACGTCAAGTGGTAAAAATCCCACCCCCATCCCTCCACAGAAGACACAAATGCACCATACACTGAAATACACAAACCCTTGTCCCAACAGAATGACCAAAAAGTATGACAAATGTTAAAAAAATACCTGAGACTGGGACACATAAGCACAGACCCTGTCAGATGAGGACATGAGATGCAAGTCATCACACACTCTTTCAAAGTAGACTAGCACTGCAAACCTCACTGTCTCTGAAAAGCAGAGGAAACCAGGGATTCATCAATAGATCCCTCACTGCCACTCTGAGCGAGTCAAGGGCAGGAGGCATGGCTCAAAGAGTGCTCTGGCTCCTTAACATACCAAGCATTGCTGAGGAAATGCAGTAATCTTGGCTCCAAGCCTAACAGAAGGCAAAGGAGTCCTAAGACTGTTGTAGGAGAAGCCGAGATTACCATCAGTGGCCAGGATTACCATCAGTGGCCTAAAATAGCTTTCTAGAAACCTTTAAACAAAATAAGTCCAGCCTATAGTATTTTAAAGTAGTACTTCTTCAACATTTTTTTGGCTAAGTACTACTTTACCTGCAAAATAATGCTGCCTGTACCCCCTGTATCTGGCACATCTGTGCATCATTCCTTAGAGTGTCAACACAAACATCAACATGCAGCCATACCATACCTTAATACACACTGACCAATCAGAAACCCCACTGAGAATATTAAAATTTAGGCATGTATATATTTCAAAGCATCACACTGCCCCTCTGTAAACCAAATTCCACCTGCCTACAGTAGTTAATGTCTCTCTTTCTCTCTCCCGCTACACACACACACACACACACAAAACTGCTCTACTAAGGGGGGGGGGTGTGTGTGTGTGTGTGTGTGTGTGTGTGTGCGCGCGCGCACGCACCACATAATTTCCTCATGGCTTTGTGTATTCATGTAATAGCCAGGGCCGAATTAACGCATAGGCAAGCTAGACACATGCCCAGAGCCCTGAGCTGCGGGGGCGGGGGGGCGCCGATCCTTCCCTCCATGGCAGCAGCACAAATGGCCCCATCCACCTCCCTTCTCTTCCCCTCCCCTCCGCTGGCCTTGCCACCACTGCAGCTCCTTCCCAGCAGCAGCCCTGAGTCCCATTCCCCATGCGCAGCAGTGTTGGGCTGGGGAGGGGGGGGGTCTCGACCAGCCCAGGACCCATGAGTTTGTTTGCCTGGGGCCCACTAAAGGATTAATCCAGCCCTGGTAAAAGCACAGGCTCTTCTTGTACAAATTTAACACATGGTGTCCATAAAATCCACAGAAATACTGAAGATACATGATAGGTAAATACACTTTCAAGAGCAATTTTCTCAATAAAATCGCTTCATCTATCTCACATGACTTACAGTTCTGGAAGTGGCAGTGGCAAATATCTACTGCTTTAAAGCAAAGGAAGAAAGTGGGGGGAAAACCAAACCACAAAGGCATGAAATACATATCCAATTCTGTAATCTCCATGGAGAACCTATTCTTTATAGACAGCTGTAATAATTAGCTCAAAAAACAAAGTACGAGGTCTAACTGACATAATATTAATTATAACTGTTTTCTGTTCCTCCTACTGATTATTTACCTTTCTAATGCTGCTGAAACAATACTGTCCTATGGAAAGTGTTGCAAGGACTTCCAGCCCTGGTCTTTATGTTCATTATCTGTAATATCTTTTTTGTTTGTTTTGTTTCCCCACAGTTACGCATACCCTATGCTTCCCAAAACAGCTGGAAAAGAATGCTAAGCCTAAAAGTTCAGACATATTTTACAGTAGAAAAAAGCCAAAATTTAACAGGAAAACAGAAGTGGATTAATGAAATTTCAGTACATTCATAAAAAAAAAAAGGCTTCCAGATACAGTCTGCCTCATTCACAATTTAACCATAGCCTTCACAATTAGTGAAGTCTGTTATACCCACTCCTCCACTTCATCTGACTTACTGGGCCAGTTCTGCAAAGTGTTTAAATATGACTTAATGGGACTTCTGATTAAATTTATGGATGAACTTAAATTATTTAAAAAATTGTTTAATGGGAATTAATGTAAGCATGTGCTTAGGTGCTTTGCTCATATGGGAGCTAAATTAATATGTAAGATACCATATTTCAGCTATCATACATTTTTTGCTAAATGCAAAAACTTGGATACAAGGTCAAGAAAAAACTAAAGTAACACAACCTCATGCAATCTTTTAGAAAGGTTTTATTTTACAAATCAATGAGTAAATAAAATCTTTATGAAATGGGGGACATTTTGCACATGGTAACAAGATGGAAGGGATAGAGATGTCTTCCTTTTTTATGAGATTTTCTGTGCTTTTGTCATTACTTCGTTGTGATGTAAAACCAATTTAGCAGCATTTGGAACACATCCTTCACACAGCTTTGTGTTCAGTTTACAATACCCAAATCACATGTGCTAGAAGTTTCACTATGTATTGCATAAACTACACACATGCCAATGCAGTTTACTTAAAACAAAGACTCTCTCAGATACAGTATTTACCACAAAAAAAGTATCAGAATATAGACATATTCTACTTAACAAACTATTTGTAGAAACTGAACAGCCAATGTATTCGTTACTGTAACCTCTCAGTACACCTTCTCTGAGAACATATTTTGCAAAGGTTTGCTTTGGGGTGGGGTTTAAGTTTAACAATGTTCAAATAAAACAAAATATGGGAAGGCAATAAAGTATAAGAAAATCAGCTTGCTTGGAAAACATCTTTTGGATCCCTGAATTATACAGTTAGAGGACTATGGCTCTAGTGAACAGAACACACTCCAAAACTTTCCTATAATGTATTGTAGCTCAAGTAGCAAAAAAAGCTCAGATAGTTAAGCTAGTAATTTTATTTAAAATGTACCAGTAATTTTATTTAAAATGTTTCCGAACCTTGCTGCAGTTTTTTTCAACTGGTTTCTTTCTTAAATAGTCTGTACGATGCCACACAATAATCAACCAATACCAGCTTACCTGCTTAAGCGCCTTTTTGGTGTGCTGCTGAAAGGAAGACACTAGCTTGCTTTGCACTGGTGTGTTAGTAAGGCTTGAGTCTCTATTGGAAGACGCTTCTTCAGGTATCTGCTTTGGACAAACTAGAAAAAAAATGGATTTTTAAGAAGTGAAGTTCATTTGTAATCTTAAAATGCTCCTGAAAAAAATGGAATAATGTCTTCTGCCAACAGAAATCAGTCTCCTTGGATGATTGTACATGAAAGCAGCAAGCTCTAGGGTCTGCATAGATATGAATTTTACACTTGTGTCCTAACCTGTAATGCATTACTTCATAAATGTTTGTTCCTATTCATGTCCAAACCTGGGCTGCAGGAGTCCAGTTCCAAAAGAGCATCCAAACAAGTAGTATTTTCTTGTGTAGACAAGCTGTAAGCCCTAACTGCTAGCACAGCCTGGACGATCCATATGAAATATTAGCACTGCTAGTGATGCAACCGTGATTCACAAGATAAACCCAGAATTTTCAAAAAGGAATTCATAGTATTAAAAATCATTCTCCCCTGCTGTGGTCTTTTCAAGTTCTTTGCAACAGAAGAATTACTCTATTATTTTTTGTAGTCAAAAAAAGAGAGGGAAAACTAAGAGCTGGCATTTTCCAAGGGGTGCCTCACATCTGTCAAGGCTGAAAACCACTGCACTAGGGTGTGGGAAGCTAAATTACCTACATCACGCTCTGATCCATAACCTACCAGACAACTCTCTAAGTCAGCAAAATAATTATTCTCTTGTATAAGCTAGCCTGCTATAGAGTCAAATTCTGTATCCTTTTGGATGGCTTGCTAGGCCAAGGGTACTGTCTATGCAATCAAGACTGGAAACAGCAACTGAAATATTTTAGAGTTTTACTATGGTTTCTATGTTGAAGGTAGACAAGAACTATTTTCTCACAAGCTTTATAATGCATTATTCTGTGGCTAAATGCACACTTAGAAAAAAAGACACTGACAGCCTTGTGTTCTACAAATATTTATAAATATGTAACTGCATAACAGATTGTAATAGCTTTTAAGGAGCCATTCTAGTCTATCTGGTAAATATGCCTTGGTAAACCAACAACACACACATTCTTGTTTAAGTGATGGACTAGAATAGCTCACAAAGAAGATTTCTGGTCTCAGGCAAATACATGTTGCTATTTTTCAGCTCTTGATAATATATATATTTAATCAATAAGTGTTACAGTACTCACTTTAAATAGCCACTTGAATGTATGTTTGCTTGGGAGACTGTAAAAAGTCTCTCAAGCCACCTTGATTTTAACAATATTAAGACTGCAAACAGCCAAAGAATCCTGTTAGGCTTGCTCTTCAGCAGATTTAACCAAAAAGGGTACTGACAATGCCCAACACCACTGAAATCATATCTTTTCTTCTACTCCCACCCATTTTAAACATCAGTGCAGATGAAACAGTTCAAACTAGTTTGAACCCAACTGATAAACTCCCACAATCCCCTGTGGTGACTTCTTCTTTGATACGCTGCAAAGGTTACTACTTGCCTTGGAATGCATTATTAGCACTATGCAGTTGTACAGAATCTGGTAGATGGTTTCCTAACATGTACAAGTGTGCATCACATATACCAAAGCAACTCTAGTATCTCTGAAGAAGCTGCACCTGCCTACAACACCTGGAAATGTTGGCCTCTGCCTTACTTTATTGTGGGACTTTTCCTTTCGCATTGTTCACTGGGCCAAGCAGAAGAATAAATTCCATTCTGTATTTCCCCGTCTTCAAGACTGCATTCTAGCATTGATGTTATTTAAACGTTTCTTGTATTTATGAGATAAAGTATGGAATTTGGGCAACCTAATTGTCAATAATTCACTGCCGGCATGAAATATGACTAGTAATATATTGATCATTTGTTTTCATCTGGAAAGGAAAAAAACTGTCAATACTCATCTCACAAATGGGACAAAACTGCCTACTTTTTATGGCTATGTCATTATGTCAATATCATTATCATAGTGAATTAGAAAACCAGGTCACTGAAATTATGCTTCACAATATAGGGGGGAGCCAAATGGCAAAGGATCCTTTGAGCTTACAGTATTATGTGGTTTGGATCAATCTTTTTCAGACAATCAGCAAAGCTCACTATAAAAAAGCAACTTAAAGGAGTAGGGAGGTGTCAAAAGTCAGCATACACAGCATTTATTGCAGGTGTTTATATCAGTCAGATCACTGTAGCATCTGAGGACCTGAAATATTGGACAGACAACCCCCCAAAAATAGAACTGTTCAATATTTGTTTCCAAATCCTATCTTTAAATAGAATGTTCAAGACTTTATTTTTCTATTAGGTTGTTTGTTTTGTCGGCAATGTAGAGGGGTCAAAGAACTGAAGAAACAGCAACTGCTGTGAGCAGATAAAACCCTTCAAAGTGAAAAGAGGTAGAATAATGGAAGCAGTTATAAAAACAAACAAACTTTAGAAAAATTATTACTGCAAATCCACAAAGTATCTTCCATCAGAAAATAAAATGCAACATGTCCAATCACTAAGCATTTGTCCTATTTCTCTAGGACAACTAGGAACCTATATACCTCTTATTTAAGTGGGCAGTCCCAGTTTTGATGGATCTGCTTCCAAAAAGGTTAACTCAAGAATCTTGCTTTTACTGCAGTGATGACAGAAACTCATCATGTGGTTATACTGCATCACCATGTGGTGATACCGCATCACTACATCTGAATGACAAAATGTCAGGGAGCAAATGTCAAACTCCTGACACAACAGCTAGGATAAAAAATATGACTGTTAATGTATGTATCACATCAATGACGTTTAGCCTAGATATCTTTCTTCCTTTTAAAAAATAAGCTTATTTAAAATTAAGTATGAAATTAATATTTAGGTGTATATTAAGGCCTAAATTTACTATAATGTATTAAAATAATTTAAATTCCTTAAAAAGAGTATACACATGCTGCTGATTTTTATTTTATGTTACATTTGGATAGCCAAATCACTGAACAGAGGAAAGTTACTGGCTAAGCACACTGAACCATAATTCATTAAAGTGATAACCTAGTTTTGAGCTGTAGTCTGCAGGTGCAGAGAAAAGATTATAGTTTATTCAGTTTAGAACAGTTCTCTATCATTTCTATTCAACGGTTGTGAAATCAGCTGGAAGTGAATAAGCAGATAAGTTTGTTTCCTTCTTCCATAAATAAATCTATAAATCAATTAATCTATAAATACAAATGAAGTTTGAGAGCCTGAGATCTACTAGTTCTAAAAACCTGAAGGATACAGGAACCAAAACCAACCAGTTCTATTTGCTAACTACAAATATTTCCTCGTTTAAAACATCAGTTATTGTTAAATGAAACATGTTTTGATAAACCTTTTTAATGTACCCATCATATTTCATACAGTTCCACTTGACTAAAAATAAACAGTTTTAAAATGCTTACTTCCTGCATTTTTATTGAATTCCAATGTTATACAAAGCATGTTGACATAAACCATGACTCAGAAATAGCCACCTAGGAAACAGAAAATATTGGATGATCTTTCCTAACATGATATGACTTAAACATTTAGAATAACAAGATATATATATTTAAATATATAACTACTTAAATGCATAGACTTTCTACTGATTAATGAAACGTGGAACTAAAAGTAGCAAAAGCTATATTTATTTAGAAATTAACACACTGTAGTGGTTATAGTCTAATGAAAAAAATCAACCTTCCTTTAAGAAAAAATGTAAAAGTATACAGAACACAATCAATGTTTTAACCAAAGTTCTCTCCTACTTGGTTATTTAAATCGGTTCACCCTACAGAGAAACAATCTCAGAACAGAGGTGAATTATTAAGCAGGTTTCATATACAGATGAAGAAATATAAAAGCTTAATATTGACTATGAAATGGGGAGGAGAGGAGAGGTCTCCTCTTTAGACACTGACTTGGTTGAGGGAGCAATTTTGATGGAAGGTGAACATATGTCTTTATTGTATACTTTAGGCCAGGGGCATCAAATTCATTTGGCTCCTTGGGAAGGATGCCTGAGTTTCTCTGATACCTCAAGGAGCCATGGGCATTAATGCCATTTTCGATTGCCCCACTACTGCCAAAATAAAATCCCAGTGGTGCTCCACACCTCAGAATGAAGCCACAGGCCCCTTAGAAGATTGGATGCATTTTTAAATCTTAAACTTGTTACTTGATAAGCTGGATTTGTTATAGATAAAGTTAAAAGAATACAACTCAGAACAAACAATGGCTGCAACCATAAAAAACAATGGGAGAGGCATCCAACTTCTCATTTCTTTCGACTGAGAAATGATAAAAAGGCAAGCTAACATGGAAAAAGTCAAAGTGAAGCAACAGCAGTAGTCAACAGCAATGTTATATCATAAAAAAAAATTACCACAACAACACAACAGCCAGTTTCAACATGGAATATAGAAGAATAGCATAACAAAAGAAAAATACAAGAAGATATATTAGCCACAGGGTATATGTCCACATACACAAATGGTAGGTAGCTGTAACCACCACAAATACCTACATCTACAACTCTCAGTAAAATGGGATTCTTATTCTTCTGAATTATAAATTAATACAAGCAATGCTGGCAAATATAAATCCTAAGAATTATACAGAGTGGGTAAAAGCATCCGAGTAGGGAGCAGTAACTACAACAGGCATTATTGTGTTTCATTCTTTATGTCATCTCCTCCAAGGGCATAGGATCCACAGGAGAAAATGAGTAAAAGTGGCTACTGAGTCATAAACAGTTAGGTATGTAAATTAGAAGATCATCTGGGTTACTGGAAAACAGGGGGAAGGGGGAAACCTCCTAGGGCACATCCAGATGTGCGGACATGTGAGGTTTGTGGTGCCACAAACCACATATATTGCACATTAAACCATGCACAGCACTGTGAATTTGCAGCATGGGGGCACAATTTGCTACCAGGATTCCACCCCCCATCTTTTCTCCCCCCCCAAAAAGCGACACAAAGCATGCGAAAATAGTGTATGCTGGGACAAAGACAAGAGCCAGGGGCACAATGAGGGCACACTGCACCCCAGCCAGCCGAGGAGTGGAGCAGTTGGCTGGGGTGCTGTGTGCCTCAAGACAGGGGAGTAGACAGCCCTGGGCTGGTGTTCCCGTCCTCACATGCCTCAACCTCCGTGTGCTGCAAGACAAGGGAGCAGGCAGGCCTTGGCTGGTGCTCCCCTATCTCAGTGTGCCTCCGTGAAAGGAGAAGAGGAAAGAACAGGTTAGAAAAAAAATTATAAAATGAATATGCCAAAAAGTAAGTTCACTTAAGTTTTTACTATTTTCTTTTATTTTTTTTCTTTTTTCCTTCAGCAGGAACTATTTTCATCCAGGAAGGGTATGCTTTCTAAAATCTATGAAGCCGTCTTTTTTTTAAAAATAACATATATAATTAATGATTTACCCAGAAACATGGTGGTTTTCTATAATTCTCTCCAAAACTTTAAAATTAAATGAGGATGGGTATATCTTCATTTACAAAGCATATCAACCAGGAAAATAATTGTTAAAACCCTATAGCCTGAAATTATACTGCAGTACTAACACCGTAAGCTATTAGGGATAATAATAATCAGATGCATTTATGTCTACAAAAGAAGAAAACTTCCCTGAACGCTTTAGGGAGATTTTTTCCCCCAAAATAAATGGTACAGTTCATTTTGATTTCAGGCAGAACACACTGATTTAAAATCAGACCCAGGAAAATCAACAGCAATCCATGTCCTTCCCTGTCATGGTAACCGTAGCAGATGAGAAAGATTATCTATTAATGGCCACATTACAAAACACAAATACACTAAATATCTGCAGTCTGCCTCAAGCATAAAAGTATGCCTATACTCTTGAGGCATTAAACTACATACAAAGCCACCTTGGAAAACATGCACACAAATCTCTCACTAAAATATCCTATAAAATTCAATACATTTTATTTAGGTGACACAGATATATACTTGTATTGACATAAATGGTCATGGGTTGTCAACACAGATATATCAAGTAATTCACCTAAATCACTCTTTGATCTCTAGGGTTTAACTTACAAAATCACAGCAGTTCACGTTTCCAGTCCCAGAATCTGGTTCCTGATTCTTTTTAAAATGAAAAACAGTTTGCAATTTAGTTAATTTTACCAATATACCAGTTATACTAAAAACAGATGCATTTAAACAAGATACCTGAGAGTCTTAAAGTGACTGCTGTTCTTTCTGAAGAGCACCTACTTAGATTGGGAAATGTTTTGAATGATTTGAAAAAATATGCAAATAGCTTACTTTGAAGGAATCAATGTAAAACAAAATGCTTTGGATCTTAAGGACTACACAAATCCCCCCAAAACTGTTGGTTCTCATTCCTGACCACTTCTTTCCATCAGAAGTATATGGTCTAACACTAATGAGGCACTGGCTCTTTAAGCTCCATTAAATCTACTTTCTTATAGAGAATAGCAAAGCTTTGAAGCTCACTCAAACTAGCTCCTTCCTTCTAACTTCACAGAACTCTAGTACTTGGGACCTCCCACCTCTGGCAATGAAACACAGGGTGCATCTACACGTGCAATTAATGCAACTGAATATACCCTGGCTCAATTTGAGCCAGCATAAACTAACCCTGATGTCTTCATATGCATGTGCACTTAAGCGCAACAATTTACTGCAGCACAGGATAGTATCTGTCTGATGGGACTATCCTACACCAGAGTAAATTAATCTACTAACCACTAAATGCAGCACACATGTAGACAGTGATGCTTTACTGCACATTAAATTAGTCTCATGTGCAGTAAAGTGTATATGCACCCACAGGGTAGTAAAACCTGCTTTATGCTGGAATAGTTTTTCTTTATAACTACTGGTGCAGAGATGAAGAAAATCAATGAAAATCTGGCTTTCTTTCTTTGATACGTCAGCTAGAGCCTATATATTCAGACTACATTACCATTATACTTTTACTAAGGAAAAATCTGCCTAACACTCAGCTATCAGGAGGTATTCCAAACATGTTTGGTAGAATCATTCAACATTACCTTCAAGAGCTAGAACGCTATAAATGATAGGCTGCTTTGAAGGAGTCGGAACTTCCTTTCCTGAAAAAGTTTGGTATTTATATACAGTCATAGCAGTGAGAGGGACCAGCTCTTCATGACAGGATTTAACGTTGTGGCTTCTTAGTTCAGAAAACACCTGGAATTTCAACAGACAACCAGTTGCCAAGCCAATATTTCAGGACTCAACATGAATCTGGCCTTCCAACCACTAGCCGCTTTTCTGCTACTTACAACAGTGTTGCAAAGACTGAACTGTACTCAGCTTCACTTTTGCACCAGAAGAACTATGAAGTGTACTGTACTGTATTTACAAATTAAATGCATTGTATTAAATGCATTAAAGACATGACGAGAATTTCAGTCTCTCTTGGCAAGGAATTAAATCATCAGTTCATATCCTGGCAACCTTCAGAGCCCATGTTTGTACAGTGATTGGGGTGGCTGGCCATCCTCCTGTTTGATTCAATATCACTGTTGTACTGGGGTCATGGTTATTGTAACAAAGAGCCCTGGGCTCTATGTTACTTTAAGACAAAGGCATCCCAGCCAGGGAGCACTGAAGGGCAGGCAGGACACAGCAGCTGCCAGTGGCCAGGGCAACAGGGCAAATTAAGGCAGACAGCAGACACCTGCAAGTGGTCATCTCACCAGATATAAGCAAGGCCCTGGAAACATACAAGCCCAAGAGGAAGGAGCTCCTGCCCACGGGAGCCACCCAGAGATGCTGGGCTGATTGTTTGCTTTCAACAGGAACAGGGAGGCTCAGGGAACTTGCGAGGTACCCTGGCTAGGAGGCACACTATGCAATGGGTAAAGGTTTGCCCTAGTAAAGGGACAGGGAGCTGTTACTTTGTTATTATTATGTTATAGCCCAGGGGCTTATGTTATATTGTTATTACACTGGTAGGTTTGGGATGAAGCTGGAAAGGGAGATAAGGAGGCTTCATTAGCACCCAGGGGACACTCGACTGACTGCAGTTATTGAGCCCAGAACAGGCAGAGAAGCCACATAAGAGGCCTGGGGCCTGGTGACAGAAGGGACAAAGAGAGCTAGAGCCTTAAGGCCAGGTCCAGTTCAGTGGGCGAAGGCCTAGCAAGATTAAAAGGGCAGAGGGCATGGAGGCTGAAGCCCTACAGAGGGAACGTTGTTTCCATGGGTGACTGGTGCCTCTTGAGTCAGGGGGGGCATGTGTTCCCCTGATACCAGTAAGCAACCGGGGGTGAGGGGGGTGTCCCCTGTGGCTGATCTCACTCACCAAAAAGTGGCCGCACTGCTTCTGCAAGTCCCACAGCTTTTGCTGGCAGCCCTGCTCTCCAGCCAGCCCTGGTGCTCCCACCTGTCCCCCTGCCCACCGGCTAAACAGGGTGTGCAGCCTGACAGGGGGTGCACCAGTGCTCTCAGGGGGTGCACGAGCACTCCTGTGCACCCCCTACACATTGCCACTGATTGTTTCTGTAATACCCATGAGGCATGGGGCGTGATAAAGGGGAGGATTTGGAGCCATGCAATTAGCCCTCAAGGCTTTGGTGCCCTTCGGTGGCACAGTTACAGACTGAGGCCCGGCAAGGGGCCTGGGTACAGACAGAGACCAAAAGGGTCCAGTTGGACTGAGGCAAAGGCTTGTGGGCAACCTCCGTATTCATTTATATTTCCATCAAGGAGTGGCAGGCGAGACAGGAAGGCACCCTAGGGGCAGAGCAAGGCACGGTCACGGAGCCACTAGGGGGTGTCACAGCTACTCCTGGGACTCCAATGTATTACATTCATCCCCCCTCCCCCCCCAACCCAACACTGGAGTGAAGGTCTTCCTTTTAGGGCAGACGGAACTTTCTTTATTTCAGACTCCAGGGATGAATGCTAGTTTGACTGCAGACCTTAAGTAACACAGTACAATATTAAAGTCACCTTCTCTCCACAACATTAATGTTTTGGATCTTAAACGCTCTTTTCACTGTTTTCATTTTTACAAGCAGCCATGGTATTCAGATAATCTGCAATTTATGAAGGAAGAGAGAGGATGATGAGACAGCTTGTGGTAGGAATCATGTTCCAATCATGCATATCGTGATAGTGCAAGAAGAAGAAAAGGTTTCCTATAAAATCCTGATGTGCAGCCATTCCAAGCATGGCATTAGTTGATCATCTAAGATGGTGACATACCACTCATTTGAAAATTGTGTTGATCATCATGAGTCCAGGTCAAGTAGTTTGCAACTAAGGTGGAGAAAACTGTACTGACTAGAGACTAATAGGATTCCTCTCTGCTAGAATTTCAGCTGGTAGTTTTCCCTGAGAGAGGGAGCTGAAGGCAATAATCTAAAAGCAAATGGAGAGAAACTGACTGAAGTTAGTACCTCCCCTCTGGGCATCAGCAAAAACTACAAGCACTAGCTAGGTCAGTGATTTAATTTTTTTTTTCAACCAGGATGGCATGTAAGTCACAAAATAAAACCAGAGATGTCAAATAAGAATCCAATGTTGAAAACATTCTAACTTATTATGATCTGAGTTTTTGCAATAGAAGAATTGCTCTATTATTTTTCAATGATAAAAAAAAAAGAGGGGAAGCCTAGACTTGGCATTTTCTGAGGGGTGCTGAGGCTATCAAGGTTGAGAACTGGTAAGTTAGATCCTTCCTCAACAAGTTCCCTGTATGTTGATGATTTCTCCAATTACCGTCATGTTTTGACTCCTCTGTTGGGGGAAATATTATGAAAAAAGATGGCTGGAACTACTTTGGTTGCAGCTGAAACAGAACTCGTAAGTCCCCTGATGTCAAAAGCCAAGGCAATAGTCTAACTAAATTGCCCCCAGCTGGCCTTGGTTACATGAATGGCCCTGGTTGCCAGCTAGCCTCCGTTGCCTGCATAAGTGTGGCTGCCTACTTATAAACAGCTGCTCTTTCAGCACCCAGAAGACTACTCAAAATAGATGTCTCTCTTTCTAGCCCTGGGTTCCTGATTCCTTTTCCCTAGTTTTGTGGCTCCCACCTTGATTTTTAGTATCGCAGTCCCTGGGTCCTGCCTATTTACTTCTAGTGTCCTAGGTCCTCCTTGCTAGTTCCTGGTTTCCTGTTCCCCCTGTCATGCTTCCTGGCTTTGTGGCTAAAGGTATACCAATACATCAGTCCCATATCAGATTGCCACCAATATAAGGAAAATTGACAGTACTGGCAATAGGCTTTTTTGGCTGATGTGGCCAATGTTGCCAATAAATGCCCCATCCGTGTGCGCAGCCCCAGTGCAGCACACAGGCGGCTAGGACTGCAGCCAGCAGCATAGAGAGCAGCCAGGTCTAGCTGGTAGGTCTGTTGTGAGGGAAGAGGCACGGAAAGAAGTGGGACAGATTGAGGCCCCAGCGTTGGGGGGAGGGAGTGGGGCTGGGGAAGGGGCTGCCAAACTGACGGCCCCATGAGTGATGGAGCCATGAGTGGCTCATCTAAGGGGCATGGGGAAGGGGGGCCGGGCTCCCAAAGCTGCACGCACCTGGGAGGGCATGGGGGGCATGTGCCCTGGATCTGTGCACGGGGCGAGGGCAGGCTGCCACTACAGGGTAGGGCAGCAATGGACTCTTCCCAGTGTGGGGACTGAGCTGGGCTGCACTCAGGGCCAGTGGCACAGAGCTGGAGGCACACACCTCACCCCATGCCCTCCCAGGGTGCGTGCAATGGTGGGAGCGCCTCCACACCCACCAGACGAGCCGCTCGTGACAACTGACGCCCAGGAAAAAGCCAACCTATTAAATAGGTACTTTGCGTCGGTCTTTCATCAGCCCCATGGGACGCCCATGCCCGCTACTGGGCCAGGAAGTCCGGGTGAGGGTGATCCCCTGCCCTCCATTAATGCTGACTTCGTGAAGGAACATCTTGAGAAGCTGGATACCTTCAAGTCAGCCGGCCCTGACAATCTTCACCCCAGGGTACTCAAGGAGCTGGCAAGCATCATAGCCCAGCCTCTAGCGCGGATCTTTGAAAACTCTTGGCGCTCTGGTGTAGTGCCCGAAGACTGGAAGAAGGCCAATGTGGTGCCTATCTTCAAGAAAGGGAGGAAAGTGGATCCGGCTAACTATAGGCCCATCAGCCTGACTTCTATCCCAGGGAAGATCTTAGAAAAGTTTATTAAAGAGGCCATCCTTAATGGACTGGCCGACGCCAACATCTTAAGGGATAGCCAGCACGGGTTTGTTGCGGGTAGGTCTTGCTTGACCAATCTCATTTCCTTCTACGACCAGGTGACCTATCACCTGGACAAGGGAGATGAAATTGATGTCATATATCTTGACTTCAAAAAAGCCTTCGATCTGGTGTCCCATGATCGTCTCTTGGAGAAACTGGCCAATTGTCGCCTTGGGTCCCCCACGATCCACTGGCTGGAAAATTGGCTCCGGGGTCGGACCCAGAGGGTAGTAATTGATGGAAGTCACTCATCGTGGTGTCATGTGACCAGTGGGGTCCCTCAGGGCTCTGTCCTTGGACCCATACTGTTCAACATCTTCATTAATGACGTGGACACTGGAGTCAGAAGCGGACTGGCCAAGTTCGCAGATGACACAAAAACTTTGGGGCAAAGCATCCACACCAGAAGACAGGCGGATGATCCAGGCTGACCTGGACAGGCTCAGCAAGTGGGCGGACGAGAATCTGATGGTGTTCAACGCCGATAAATGCAAGGTTCTCCACCTTGGGAAGAAAAACCCGCAGCATCCTTATAGGCTCGGCAGTGCTATGTTGGCTAGCACTATGGAAGAAAGAGACTTGGGGGTCATCATTGACCACAAGATGAACATGAGCCTGCAATGCGATGCTGCGGCTAGTAAAGCGACCAAAATACTGTCTTGCATCCATAGATGCTTCTCAAGCAAATCCCGGGACGTCATTCTCCCCCTGTACTCGGCCTTAGTGAGGCCGCAGCTGGAGTACTGCATCCAGTTTTGGGCTCCACAATTCAAAAAGGATGTGGAGAAGCTTGAGAGAGTCCAGAGAAGAGCCACGTGCATGATCAGAGGTCAGGGAAGCAGACCCTACGATGACAGGCTGAGAGCCCTGGGGCTCTTTAGCCTGGAAAAGCGCAGGTTCAGGGGTGATCTGATGGCCACCTACAAGTTTATCAGGGGTGACCACCAGTATCTGGGGGAACGTTTGTTCACCAGAGCGCCCCAAGGGATGATGAGGTCGAATGGTCACAAACTACTACAAGATCGTTTCAGGCTGGACATAAGGAAGAATTTCTTTACTGTCCGAGCCCCCAAGGTCTGGAACAGCCTGCCACCGGAGGTGGTTCAAGCGCCTTCATTGAACACCTTCAAGATGAAACTGGATGCTTATCTTGCTGGGATCCTATGACCCCAGCTGACTTCCTGCCCTTTGGGCAGGGGGCTGGACTCGATGATCTTCCGAGGTCCCTTCCAGCCCTAATGTCTATGAAATCTATCCTGTGCTCCACCCCAGATGTGCAGTGCCTGCCCTTGCCCCAGCCCCACTCCCTTCCTCACCACAGGGACCTTGATCTGCCCCCCCAACATGCCACTTCCTTCCCCCCTCACCCTTCCCACACAACAGACTTACCAGCCAGACCTGCATATCGCCAATTGGATGGGTATCAGCTAATATGGTTTGTTAAAAATCGACCATCAGTATTGGCCCCCAAAAAATCTCTATCAATGCACCCCTACTTGTGGTTCATGGTTTCTAGTTCCTGCCTGCCAGCTGCTTGTTCCAGACTCCAGCCTAAACCCCTGTGCTTCCAAACTATTTTGTCAGCTTCTGGACTCCAATCCAGAGCCCTGTCACTTGACAATCAGTGCTTGGCTCTTGGCTTAGCTTGGTCCTATAAAGCTACTCTACTGGACCCCTGCTAGCTACGGACTGTGGTCTAGATCCCCACCTCCTATGAGTGGCCTTCCCTCCCTTGATCTGTGGTTCTATCCATAGTGACTGCCTACATCCCAGCCATTTACAAACATCAGCCTCCTGACCTCAAGGCTCTTGATCCCCCGGCCTTTGGTTGGGGCCCTTGCTTTCCTGGCCTTGTCTGTTCCAGACCTCCTGGGTTATGACTCTTTAGGGCCAAGCCCCAACCACCTGCATCCTGGTTGTCCCTCTGACACCTGAGTACAACATGGAGATTATGCCAGTTATGTCTGGAGGCTGGTACCTACTAGCAAGGGAAGAAGATCAGGGTGCTCACTCTGATTCGTTGACACTACTGACCATGAAGCTATATCGACTCATTTGCAAAAACAACAAAAGTGTAGTGTAGTTTAAGTGGCTATATTCGCTTGGTCCAGGGAAAATCCAAAAGGTAAAATATGACAGTTGTTCTTTTACATTTAGTGCTGTCATGCTAGGCCCCATATAGGTCCTGTCTGCCATCTTATCTGTTCAATATCTATCAGAGTAGGGGCCATTTTACCCTTCTACATTTGTCTAGAACTTAACACAGTGGAGTCTTGATCTATGCCAGAGATTACTAGGTGCTACGATGAAACATCTGGTAATAAAAGAAGTAGAAGTATCTGGGACAATTAAGAAACACAGTATGCAAATGATACCCAGTCTTAAATAAGCTGTACAAATTTATAGATTAAAGGGCAAAAGGCAAATAGACTATTAAAATCTTCTAGGCTAATTCCATGTGCAACAGGCAAAGAATTTAATGCAAGTATACCAACGTGAAGGCTCAACTGTTGTTTATGAGCCACAGAACATTTTATTTAGAAGGTCATCCAGTTTTCATTTTAAGACACCAACTGAAGGAGAATCTACCATATCCTTAGTACACTGTTACCTTACTTCTAGCCTAAATGGATCTAGCTTTAGATTCTAACCACTGGATCTTGTCATGCCACTGTTTGCTAGATTGAAAGGTATTCCAATGAAAATCTTCTCTTTGTACAGACTATGGACCAGATATTAATCCAGTTTTTCTTAGTCAGTAAACACAACCCTATTTCACCCTGTATGATGAGACTTGGCCTACTGTGCATGCTCAGAAGCACTCCAATACAGTCACCTAGACATCTAATTTCTGTATCATGATCCAATTCTATCTGGGAAAGTGCATAAATTACATGCAAGACCCTGAATCCTTACTGGTTGCATTAGCAGTGCCTACCTTTTAATCAACAGTGTACTGGTTAAGACACTTGCCCAGGAAGTAGAAGACTGGGTCCTAGGCCCATCTTGCCTCTAAGTTATCTGAACTCATGTCTCCCATTTCCCCAGGAGAGTGCCATCAACACCAAGGCCTGGCTAGGCCAGACAGAGAGCACCCCTCCACCCCTCCTTTTGAAGCTGGGTCACTGGACAACAACTGTGACGGATACATGGAGCCAGCAAGAGACAAAGCAAAACAAGTTTGGCTCTGTATTTGAGTACAGAGGGTACTCAGGGAGTGCCCTGGAATGATTTATATAGATATTAAACAACAGTGCACCAAGAAAAAGATGCCTGTAATAGCATACGAGGAACACCCGTCTAGATAATGATCCCCAATTTACTAACCTTTCAGAGCATCTACACATAGTGCTACACCGCTGTATGGCGCCCTACAGTGACATAGCAATCATGTGTGTCTACATGTGATCGCCAGCTACGTCACTGCAGTGGCACGCTGCCTGGGTACAGCGCGCCACTACGGCAACATAGCGGTGATATCTAGCCATGCACCCTGTGCATGGCACAGTAACCACCCATACTGCACCATGCTTTAGTAGTTCCTTTTGGAAGTACTAAAGCATGAAGCCATAGCAATGTTACCATATGGCAACATATAGACACACCCTTTGAACTGTATAAGTTGGCTAGTTTTTCAGCCAATGAACATGAACTACAACTACACTGACCATGTATGATGCTATATTTTAAGATTAATTTTGTAAATCAAAAAACTTACAGATTTCTAAGCATACTGTACCAATTCAGTTACCTTCATTAAACAAATTATATCATGCATAACTATTTTCCATATAATTCTCTGCTAACTGTATCCTTTACCATTACATAATTTTGCCTGGGAACAATGTCAGTGTAACTAGAGGATAGTCAGCTGGGTCAGCCTTCTTACTCTTTTAAAATACTGATGAAACATTAACCTTTTTTCTAGTCCTCTGTAATTTCCCCATGTACTAAAAGATTTGTTAAGAGTCAGTAACAACACTTCAGAGAGCTCATTAGCTGATGGATGGATGGATAGATTAATGGATGAATGTAGTGATTTGATTGATTGATACGCTACCTTTCCAACAAAGGCTCAGGCAGCCAGGCATAAGAGAACAGAGTAATTTATAACTCTGGAGTGGCTCCTGGGCCACACATTGCATGGGACAAGATGAATGGGGCAGGTGCCCAGCATCTCCCCCCACCTTGGCCTCACGGACAGTACTAGCAGCACATGGCTCCCTGCCATACAGACAGCATGCGTCCCCATCACCCCCCCCCACCCTTACACCCCTAAGAAATGCTGGCAGTGCACAGCCTCCCCCTCTGGACTTTCCATTACTGCACAGATGTGGGAGAAGAGGCTGCCAGAACCCACGGGCTGCCACTTGGACAGCCCTGACTTCTTCTTGCATATGACTAGGACAGGCAACAGCAGAGAAGGTGCAGATTAATTAAAGTTGAATGTTGAGTTTTGATAGCCAGTTGATGATATCTGGGCCAGTTAAATGGATTGATTCAACCCCTCCATGATATGCAAATTCAGGGCAGGAGTTTGTAATGTGGCTCCTTGACTGTACCTCATTACATATGCAGTTTGGCAAGTCCTTAATGCCCCATTTGCTCAATAAATGGGTACACCTTCCATGTCCTATACAAATGGGTTCAGCATGGTCCAATATCTACACTGCAGGTAGAAATCTGGAAGCTTGATGGATGGGTCTACAACCAATTTTTTGTTGCACACTGTTGCTGCAGACCAGATTTTGCACCAATGGCTCTCAGTGTCCAGATTGTTTGATGAAAGTTGGAAAGTGTGTAACCAAAAAGGTTTTCTCAACTTAAGCTACATCTTGATGGGTGGGCAATAACTTCATACAACAGAAGTACTGGAACAGCCGTGATCTTTTCATGCTCTCTAAGTATCGCTGAATCCCTTCTCACCGTGGAGGGAGCGATATTTAATAACACTGGCAGCCATGGAAGTAGCATGAATTTTAGAGCACCGCTTACTACTTGTATGACAGCATTCACCTATGTGTCAACATGACAGGTGTGAGGGCTTTGGCATCAGACAGAAGCACAATATTCAGCTGTAGAAAGTACCAGGGCCTGGATCAACCGACGGAGGATAGGAGTATCATTTCCCCAGGATGTTCCAGCAAGCTTCTCTACATTTACCCTCATCACAATCTTTTTGCCAGTAATCTCAAGGTGCTGGCAGTAACTGAGAGCGTGATCTAGACTGACTCCAAGGTACCGTGGACGTTTTTCATGCATTATTTTAGTTCCACAAAACTGTATGTTTAACTTTTCATTGGCCTGAGTGTTGTTTAAGTGGAACAAGGAAATGGCTGTCTTAGCTCCCTAAGGTTTCAAGTGCCAAGTTTGGAAATAGTCCTCCAGGGTGTGCAGATTGTTCTTGAGGACTTTTTCCTGTTGCCTCGAAATAATCAGCTTGTGTGGCTAATAAAATACCATCAGCATAAATAAATTTAAGCAATGTTGTCAGCAGGATGTCACTGGTGTATAGATTGAAAGGATCAGAGAAAAGACAGACCTCTGAGGGAAACTGTAATTTGCACTCACCAGCAACTCAAATCCTGGCCAAGATGTACCCAGAATCTACTGTTTGATAGTTACGTGTTTATTAGTGCAGAAGCTGGTCTGTACTTGATGACATATGCCAAGTTTAGCAAAAGTCCTTTTCTCTATATAGTGTCATATGCAAAGTAAGGGTCTATAAATGCTGCACTTGTTTTTAATTTGGACTGAAATCCAGCCTTAATACGACTGGTCAATACGACCTGATCACAGCAGCTTCTGTTTGTCCAAAAGCCGGCATGCTCTTTGGGTATGAAGGCTACCTGGGTGGGTTTCAGACAGGCAAGGATTAACCACTCCACAAGTTTATAAGCTGTGGACAGAAGAGAAACTGGCCTGTAGCCTTTCGTGTCATCAGCAAACTTTCCAGGCTTGCAATGACTTTCACATCTTTCCACTCTTTAGGGAGGCAACCAGTGGTATGCATATTGGTGAAAAGATTCACAAGCCAATTCCATGAGAATGGTCCCAGGTTCCTAAGGAACTTTGGGATTACTCCACCAGAGCCAGCCGCTTTCACAGACTTTGTGGCTGCAAGCCCCGACTTAGAAAACAGGAGAACAAAACATCTTAAAAGGCAACTTAAAAGTATCAAAATAAAACAGAGGTTCCCCCTTCACCCCCACCTTAGCTCAGCTTAGCTTTGTTTCCTAAACACCTGCCCAAATAGGAAGGTCTTCAAGCAGTTTTGGAATATGTCCAGTGTCAGGCTCTGGAAGCCCTCAAAAGATACCATGTTCCAGAGCTGAGGAGCTACAGCTGAGAACAACTTCCCATGTGTTTTCACCAAATGGACTTGATGTATTGCTAATACTTGCAGGAGGTTGGTCTTGCCTGACTTTAGGGGTTACAATGGGACATAAGGGAGGTGGTCCCCTCAGTACATAAGGTTCAGCCCATTTAAGACCTTACAGGTTAAAACCAGCACCTTGAGTTGTGCCTGGAAAGCTATTGGGAGCCAGTGCAGCCCCTGCAGCCCTAGGCTATGGACAGATATTACAGATAAACCAGTTTAAGTGATCAGAAACTGGTTTAAACCTGTAACCAAACAGACGTTTAGTGCACATAAACCAGTCTGAAAAGGGCTGAAACTGGTTTGAGAATGTAGTATCAGACTTAACTGATTTGGGTCAACCCGGTTTATGCAATGTCCTGATTTAAGTTAAACCAGAGTCCCCCAGCATCCCAGATGCTTTGCAGTCCTGGGTGAGGCTCTGCTCTCAGCTCTGCAGCAGGGCTGGCCCTGCCGCCCTGCTTCCTGGCTGGAGCTCCAGTACAGACTGCAGGTACAGCAGCATCTGCCTGGCTTCCTCCTGCCCACCTATCCCCTCCACCACCACTTCCTGCTGAAACAGGGATTCCCCCCTCCCCTCTGATTTACACAGATACCTCTCAGCATTAGCTAGCATACCACATGCTGGCTATGGTGCATGCTGTGGGAGACAGGACAGTGTCCGCTTAGGGCTTTCTGGAGCTAATCAACAAGTAGCTGGTAATGTCCCTCTGTTCCTTCTTTGGAAAAAGTTGTTTAAGAGCTTGAACTAATGAGAGATGCTTTCGTTTTGTTTGATGGGCTGATAAATGCTAACAACTCCATGTTTTACTCCCTGCTGTGTAACTCAATGCTCGATTATCAACTGTGGCTCCCTAATCAGAGTACCCTGCCAGGGCCTGGTCATGCCCCTCTCAGCTCAGCACTGTAGAAGGGAAGGGAGGACTGTTCTAGCGCCGCCCAGCTTCTAGCCTGAGCCAATGCAGGCATATGCTGGCATTTCTTCAGTCCAGAGGAGATGTCTGTTTGGTTACAAACCGGTTCAACCTAGCCAGGTTAGAACTAACCTGCAAAGACTGAATCAATTCAGGCTCAGGCTTTCTGAATGTCTGTCCCTAGCCCTGGAGTTAGGTGCTCCTGGTAACCCACCCCTCTAAAAAGATGAGCCAGATTCAAGGGCAGCCCTATGTAGAGTACACTAGTACTCTAGCCTCAAGGTTAGCAAGGGAATGAATGATGGTGGCCAGATCTGAATCTGAAAGAAAGAGTTACAGCCTTCTCACCAAATGGAATTCACAGAATCATAGGAAAGTAGTGAGCGAAATGACCTCAGTAAATCATCTAATCCAGCTCCATGCTTGGGGCAAAGTCATACATGGCTAAAATATCCCAGTCAAGTATCTGTCCAATCTGCTCTTGAACTTTTCCAGAGATGGATATTCCATAACTTCTCTAGGTAGCCCATTTCAATGCCTGACCACCTTCATACCCAGAAAGTTCCTCCTAATCTCTAATTTAAATTTCCTCAGCTGCAGTTTGCAGTCATTGTTCTTAGTCCCATTCCCTACGGCCACCTCCACCCTCTCTATAAATTGCCTCTCAGGTATTTGAGGCCTGTTTTCAAATCCCCCTTCCGTTTTCTCTTTTCTTTCAGTTTTTCCTCCTAAATCACGTTTCCCAAGCCCCTAATCATTTTTGTTGCTCTCTGCTGGACTCTCCCAATTCTGTCCACCCTTCTTGAGATGTGGGGCCCAAAACTGGACACCAATACTACAGTGTCAAACGGAGCAGAAGAATCACTTTGCTTGGTTTCTAATGATCCTCCTTGTAACAGGACACTGGGGCAGTTCCCCAGTCCCCATGTTGCAATGTACCCAGGCACCTGCACTGACCTGGAAATTCACAGAACTTACCCTTCAGACGACATCTGACCAGGAGCCTGGCTCAGTCAGCACAGTCTTCAGCTCTCTGAGCCTGACTTGAGGGTGGATGTCGTATACTTAGACTTCAGGAAGACCTTCGATACGGTAAATTAATCTACTACTAAAATCTAGTAAATAGTAGTAAAAACTAGTAAAAATCTAGTAAAAGATATCTACTACTAATCCCTAACCTATTCTTTCACTACTCCAGGTTGTTTGTCTTCTTACCTAGCTTTGTTGCCAACTGTACTCATCATCTTGTAGTTGACTATATTCATGAACACTGAAGTAAAAAAGACATTACATACTTTATCCTTCTACATATCACCAGTTACTAGACTATCTTCTACATTAAAGAAGGCCCCAACACTTTCGTTAGCTTTTCTCATACTTCTAACACACTCCCTTTTTACTGCCTTTTATGTCCCTTGCTAGTTATATCTCAAAACATGCTTTTGCCTTTGTCATATTCTATCTGCATGCACACACAATAATCTTATATTATTTCTTGTAATATTACTAAGTTGGTGAAAGGTGCTTGTAGTCACCAGTGATACCCGAGATCCAGATACTGTACAGAATCCACAAGCACCCCAGGGCTGCTAAACTGAGTGACAAAGGGAGGCTGAATCCCATTAATGATAAGTGTCCCAATCTCGCTTCAGTCAAACAGTGTTACCACCACCATAATCTCTGTCTTGTCTGGATTCAGTTTCAATTGGCTCACCAACATCCAGTCCCCAGCTACAGCCAGACACTGGGGAAAAGACTAAAACTATGGGACCAGTGTCAAAAGAGAAGGAGAAAGTAAGCTAAGTGCCACCAGCAAACTGATGACACCTCACTCCAAATCTCTGTGCAATCTTGCCCAGCAGTCTCATATACTAAATGAATTGGAGTGGTAACAAGATGGACCCTGAGGAGACTCAAAAGGAAAAGCCCTGAGGAAATGACAAGAAGTTGCCCATCACTACTGTCTGGAACCTCCCTACTTGGAATGAGCAGAAACAATTTAGAGCAAACCCATGAATACCTACTAGGGGACACACACTTTATCAGCACCTCATGGTCAAACTCTAAGAAAAGCGACTGAAATGTCTAGTAAGAGCAGGACATAGTTTCCCCTGTCAATCTCCAGGCAAAGATAAATCAACCAAGGCCACAAATGCATCCCCTGTGCTATATCCGGGGTGAATGCCAGAGTGACAAATGTCCAGGAAACTGATGGCATCTAGTTGAAGGTTGGGGACAGGGCCATGACTGGCTGGGGAGTTAGCATCAAGCACTGGTTTCTTAAGTAGGGGCAGGCAATCAGACTTAAGAATGCCAGGCACCCTGTCCTTCCCAAAGGGAGTTGTTGACAACCCCTACCAACAGTGGCCCCAAACTTCCCCCAGGCTGGCTCCCCACATACTGATCCAGTTTGCAACTGGTTACCCTCATCCCTACCCCAGCATATCCCTACAATGTAATGGATGTCTACCCAGGACCTCTTGAGTATATACTGACAACATTTTCTAGAAGCAGGACACTGGCTGCCATGGTTCCCCTGCTTTACCTGTGGCAGGTCAGGGTGTTAGGTCTATGTTGTGTCAAGACTGACAGCAGTCTTACACAGAGTATAGATTATGGTTTGTATGGGATGTTTTGGATAGGGATGATCCTGCTTCAGGCAGGGGGCTGGACATGATGACCTCAGGAAGTCCCTTTCAGCCCCACTCCTCTATGACTATATGACTATGAGAGTAGCTGTCAAGGTCAGTGGGAGTGTCCTTTAGGGAGTGCTGGAATCCCAATGGCTCCATAAAACTCTAGAACCAAAGCAGCCTTGCTGGTCCACCATCTTGATGGGGATGATACAAGAAAAAGACCTGTACTTCTAGGAGGCAGTGGTCCAGTCATGAGAAACGCTTCTTGACAACATTCGCAATAAGCTTCTGTACCTAGACTTGTATAAAATGTTAGGTTGAACATGTGCCCCACTTCATCAGTTGTCCCCCATACTGTCTGAAAATGCACCACAGTTGACACAGATGCCATTCAGTCTTATTGCAGACCTGAAGAGCCGACTTCCGCCTGGATGTGGAAGTCCTACAAGACAGCAAGTGGGTGGGTGTCCTCAACTTCTGCATGTAAATTATCAGGCCCCAAAGTTTAAAAAAATGCTTAGTTTTAGCTACTGGAATATGAAGCATTTCTTTATCATTATAAACTGTTAAAATATCCTCATGCTTCTTCACAAATAAAGAACCTGTTGCTTCTGCCATTGCTGACAATTTATTATTCTTATGTTGTAACAGATGTATGTATGCCTTTGCAAGAGTGTCTTTTCTTTTTAATATTAAAAAAATCCTTATCATCCTAACTGTTCTTGATCATACAGATTTCACTGTCAAATTTCACTTCCCTTATCCATGGCCTGCTTTCCATAACTGCTAATTTATAATCATTATTACCAATTTCCTTTTTCTGTTCCCAATTACTTCATTCCTTATGTAAAAGGCAAGGATTCTTGGGGGTGATATCTTTTATTTGACCAATTGCATCGTTGATCTAGACATAGGCAAACTTTTGGGTATCACAGTATCTTTCCTCAAGCCTCTGAGACAGAACCAAACAACTAAGCTAAACAGAAGATAAAAGCTTTTTAAACAGGATCATGATCTATTAAAGTGTAGGGGTTAACATTTCTAGATACTGTCTCCAACTCATTTAGCCTATTTAGTTTGATTTAGCAAATTACCTAATCCAAGAGTGACCAAGATATGGGCCAAAGAGCTGTCATCCGCAGGCAAGCAGTGGCACTTCCTGGAGACATGGCAATTAAACAATCCCACTGTTCAATCTGCTGCCACATTTCCAGAATGATAGGGAGCCCTGCAGGCCAGATCCAGATCATGGAGTTGCATACCTGGCCCACAGAGCTAGAAATTTGGTGACAGGAGGAGTGGCGGCTGCTATGGCTGCAGGAGCCACAGCAATTAACATGGCCATCACCAAATTCTAGCTGCACGGGCCAGATAACAGCTGCAGATCTAGCCTGCAGACTGGTCCTGTGCCATTGATCTGACCCATGAGGCTAGAGGAGTTGGGTGCCACTAATCTTGTCTGAAGGCATTAGGTTTGAGATGGCTGAAATGATAAAAATGCCATTAATTTATTTATACACTGTATACAGCCAAAGTTAGTGGACACAATGCACCCGACACAAAACTTCAAATCAAGGGAATGTAAAATAGAATCATTTAACAGTACATGACCTCTACAATCTAACCACCGTTCATGCACATCACTATTAGATTCACATCGCACTAGCTAGCCAGCTACTTTAGGTACACAAATGACATCCTGGCACTAAAATATGAGCATCTTACAATAGAAGCATATAAAATTAGGGTTGGAAGGGACCTCAGGAGGTCATCTAGTCCAACCCCCTGCTCAAAGCAGGACTAACCCCAACTAGATCATCCCAGCCAAGGCTGTGTCTAGCCAGGTCTTAAAAACCTCCAAGGATTGAGACTGCACGACCTCTCTGGGTAACCTGTTCCAATGCTTTACTACCCTCCTACTGAGAAAGATTTTCCTTATATATATCCTAAACTTCCCTTGCTGCAACCATTGCTCATTGTTCTGTCATCTGTCACCACCCAAAACCATCTAGTTCCATCCTCTTTGGAACCACCCTTCAGGTAGTTGAAGGTTGCTATTAAATCTCCCCATAGTCTTCTCTTTTAACATATATGTCCTAGCACAACCATTATAAAGTACAGAAGTGGTAGTATCCTCATTTTACATATAAGGAACTGAGATGCACAGAGAGGCTAAGTGACTAGTCCAAGGTCACAAAGGAAGTCTGTGGCAAAGGCAGAACATGACTCAGTGTCTTCTATGCCCAGGATCAGGGCCCTAATTCTCTTCAGGAGCATCCTGGAGCCTTCCCTATATTATCTGAATAGTAGAACCCATAGACATTATAGAAGTCTAAATAATGCTATTCATCTACCCCTGCTAAACTTACTGTAGCTCCAAAATGTGATAGTTTACTTGTAGGACAGGATCCAAGAGAGAAGGCAGAAGACAGAAAATGTCAAAAAGGTCTATTTCAGCAGCATACAGTCCTATAAAGTTCCATTACACTGTAAAGTAAGCATAATGTAAACGCTTCTCTCATTAGTCTTTAATGCTTATAGCATTCACAGTTATTTATCAAGAGTCAGTTAAGTGGTTATATTTGGTAATATAGACTCCCACTGATCCACTTACACACCGTAGGACTAAGAGCAAAGAAGAAAAATAATAACCTAATTAAAGGTGCATCAGTACATAGGTCCATATCAGATCAACACCAACAAAAGGAAAATTGACATCATCGGCAATCAGCTTTTTTTTGGCTAATGCGACTGATAACATCACCGATAAATGCTGTGTGCAGCAGCGTGTCCACAGCATGCATGCGGCTAACCGGCTTGTAAGCCTGTTATGGGGAAGGGGCACAGGGAGGGAAGGGGCATGGGGGGAGGGTAGATCAAGGCCCCCCGAGGTGAGGAAGGGAGTGGGGCAGGGGTGGGGCTGGCACTGCTCAACTGGGGCAGGGTAGGACATGGGACAGAGCCGTGAGAGGCTTGTCCAAAGCCCGCAGGGTTGGGGGAGCAGCTCCTGCCACTACATGCATCCCTGGGGGAGCCATGGGGGCCATCTGGCCCCCGGATCTGTGCACGGGACACGGGCAGGCAGCTTTTGCAGGCTGGGGCCAGTCTTGGGTCCTTCCTGGCAAGGGGGTTGGGCCGGGGCTGTTCTTGGTGTGGGCATCAGTGGTGCTGGGAGGGGGAGCCAGAGCGAATTCTAGGGTGGTTGTAGCCTAGAAGAAAAGACACTCTTGCAAAGGCATACATCCGTTACAACATAGGAATAATAAATTGTCAGCAATGGCAGAAGCAACAGGTTCTTTATTTGTGAAGAAGCATGAGGATATTTTAACAGTTTATAATGATAAAGAAATGCTTCATATTCCAGTAGCTAAAACTAAGCATTTTTTTAAACTTTGGGGCCTGATAATTTACATGCAGAAGTTGAGGACACCCACGCACTTACTGTCTTGGAGGACTTCCACATCCAGGTAGAAGTTGGCTCTTCAGGTCTGCAATAAGACTGAATGGCATCTGTGTCAACTGTGGTGCATTTTCAGACAGTATGGGGGACAACTGATGAAGTGGGGCACATGTTCGACCTAACATTTTACACAAGTCTAGGTACAGAAGCTTATTGCGAATGTTGTCAAGAAGCATTTCTCATGGCTGGACCACTGCCTCCTAGAAGTAGCGCCCCCTTGCCCTCACACCAGCACCACCACTGCCCTACCCAAGCACAGCTCAGACTAGCCACCCCCCCCCAGGAAGAGTCCAGCACTGCTCCCAGCCCCAGCCCACAGCTGGCCCTTGCCCCGCGCACAGATCTGGGGGACATACACCCCCTGGGTCCCCCAGGGGTGCACACAGCGGTGGGATCCGCCCCACCCTTCCCTGTGTTCCCCAGACAAGCCACACGGCTCCAGTCCCGCCCCACCCCAGGTGGGCAGCCCCTGCCCCAGCCCCACTCCCTCCGTCCTCTCAAGGGTCTCGATCTGCTCCCTATTCCCCTTCCCTCCCCTCCACCCCTTCACCTGCAACAGACTTCCCAGCTGGAAGCCGCTCTCCAAGCTGCTGGGCTGCATATCGGCAATCAAATTGTAATTGATCAATATGGCTCACTAATAAATTGGCCATCAGTATCGGCCTAAAACATCCTTCACGGTGCACCCCTAAACCTAATAGTGGGGGTGAATATTTAAACATGGATCTAACCAGAGCGCTAAAAATAGTACAAAATTGTCCCGCTACACATTTTTTCTTTTATAAACAAAAAAATGTCATGTTTTCCATATGGCTCCAGCTCCTTTACAAGGACAAAACTGAAAGGAAGCTACTCAAAAATATTTTACTCAACTGCAAAAGAAAAAAATTATACTTCAGTTTGAAAACATGAATAACCAAAATGAAATTACCAAATAACAGGCAGGTATACATTCTCTCCATAGATAGTTGTATAAAATTAAATTAATACCCACCTCCATTTTCTTCTCCATTATTATTGTTTGTCTCTGCCATTTCAGTGCCATCTAACTCAGATTCACATCCTAAATCTAATGTTCCATCTGTAGGGCAAGTTGATTCTTCTTTCTGAAATTTGTAAGTAGGAAAGGGGGAAAATATCTATAATCACCAATAAAAAAGTATTATTATATTAGTTATGTTTCCCTGAAAATAATTTGGTCCAACACATTTGGGTATCTACATTTCAAAAACATGTCATGCTTTCTACATGAGTTACTGTAGGGAAGAAGTAAAATATGACCTTTATGCCTTTGTGAGATAACGTGAAAAAAATGCAAAAAAGAGCCATTTTATAAGGTCACAGTTTCTGCTTCTATACAAAGTTATTAATCAAAATGCCCTTCATATATATGTGGTAGAAACAGAACTGTTTGGCTTTTAAAAATTGTAACATATCCTTAGTTTGGGAGGAGAAACACAAATCCTTTAATGTTTGTCTTTTGCTTATGTCTGTTTCCTGAATTCCAATAGCTGCAACAACCTGAAACTCACAAGCCATGGGAATAATTGAGAATACCTGGATTTTAGCCAAAGATGTCTTCAGACTTTAAATAAAACAAAAACACTTGGTTTAGTAAATGAGAAAATGGTGCTTCTGAAATCCATTAGCTAAATCAAAAATATACCCCGTTAGTTCTTAGGACCAAGATTAACTATACTGCCTTTGTTGTTTCTAAGTATAATACAAAACACAATTTGTCCACTATAAATATTAAAAGATTTCCTCTGAAATTTCAAGAAACCAAATCTAGTCTGCAGAACATGTATTCTCAACATCATTGTTTTCTTGCCTATATTTTACCCTCCCTTGCTCCATTATGAAGCCCCTGAAGTTTGATCATATATCAGCGAGGAAATTTTCACACACACACACACACACACACGGTGGGGGGAAAACATTAGTATCAAACCAGTCAGGATTTTATTGCTGTAATTATATTTCCAATTAAAAACAGTAATATGACCTATAACTTAAAAGCTATTTATACTGAACTTGGAAACATTCTTCTACTGCTCAAAAAAGAAAACCCCCAAAACCAAACATTAATACAATTACTTAATGAAAAAGTCAGCGATCCTCTTGAGCTCCCTGCTTATAAAACAAAGGCCTTTCTGTTAACAACTGAGAAAAAGCAGCATTTTAGCTAAGCTACAACATGCTTTTTTTACCATATGCCAAATTCAAGAACATGTATATTCTTTCTAAGATAAAACGTTCAGTGTTTGCTTTCATTATAAATTCTTTTATAAGACATCTGAAAGCACTTAGGAGGACTTTCAAGTCATTTCCTCCCCAAAGAATCTAATCTGTTTACCTTTATATCTATTGAGACATTCATAAAGTGGATTAATAGCACTATGTACTTTCTATATACAAAATTCAACTTACTTTGAGAGCATAGAGTCCCGACTTCCCAGGGATTTTGAAGAATGTTCCATCACCTACACGAGTGTTAGTATGAAGCATTGCATTCAGACAAGCTAATGGAGAGGTTCCACTGAAAAATAAAAATGTGCAAAAATAAAGCAGTCTGAGATTGAGTGCCTTTTGCAAAAGTATTCCCTCTGTCTATTTTTTAAACTCATGCTTGCCTTGCCTTTTTTTTTTTTAATTCTCCCAACCCTGAAAACATCTACATTACAATAACAGGCCAGTTTCAAACTTAATCATATGCATCTGTCCCCAAGGCTTCAGGCAAAAAGTCTGTAAATTATAATTATGATTTTCTTCATAGAGCAACCAGCTCCACATTGTAAAGGAACCAAAGTCCAAATATTTATGTGAAATTACTTCATAAATAACACCATAAGCCTCATTTTAAAAATGTTACAGACAATGTGGCTGCTGCACATGAATGATCAAAACAGCACCAAGTTCAAGGGCAGCTGTATCCCATAGGATGAAAAGCAACAAAAGAATAATAATAAAGAGCCCAGGAAGAACACATTTAAAATTACAAGCAATATAGTTACCATGGGCAGCATTCTCCTGACCCGGCGAACAGAAGTTACCCCACACACACACACACACACACACACACACACACACGACCTGCAACATTTTCCTCCAATTACAATCTTTTTAAAAATTAGGAGACTGACCTATTCAGATCAGCAACGAATTTAACACGGTGCTGGAATGCACTCCAAGTACCTTTTTAAATAGCTTAATTGCAATGCACTCAAAATATTTTCAAACAAAAGTTAAATATTTACAAATACCTTTACTTAATGTACACATAAGATCAGTTTGTATGAGAATCAGAAAAACAAAGTATGCATTTTCATCTCAGAAGAATTTAAATTATCATGAAAAGCTGATTAGGGGTTATGCTGTGGGACCACAGGCATTCCAAAACTTGTCCTGTTCTATATTAATGTAACAATTAAATTTAACTATAGGGTTGATAGTTGCATCATCATTATATCTATTTTCCCCACATATGCTGTTGTACATACTGTGCTCAGAGACTGCATTTGTGACTGTGCTTCTTCACACAGACCTTTATCCTGCAAACACAAACACATGCTTCATTTTATCCAGGTGGATAGAATTAGTTAAGTGGAATAACACTTGTGTATAAAGTACATGTACGTGTTTACAGGATCAAGGCTACACTTTGGTAAAAGTCACAGCATGAGCTTTAAAGTCCACTGGAAACTAACCTTCTTCATTAGGCAATATAAAAAAATACAGTAATTATAGTTCAGAAGTCCATTATAATTCTAAATCATTTTGATCCCGATTCAAAACTGATTGGCTGAAAAAAACTGGCGTACTGCCCTGACAGGAACTAAATTTTGTCCTCTGATGAAAACAGTTTCTATGGAGTTTAATGGTGGAATGACAGCAGAAACTGTCCTTGCTGCATGTAAATTCACTTTATGGCAAGATGGATAGTGTGCTAATATGGTGTTCCAGTAAAAAAATTAGATAAAAATACATTATTCAGTGTTTCCTGTCTTGAGGATACCTTAAGAATTTATTACTGGTTACCTAATGTACCACATTACTATAATATCCACTTTTATCACACTGACATTTAGCTTACATAGTCATTCTTTATTAAAAGCCAATAATACAGTTAAAGATGTTGCTTGGAGACTGTCATGTCAGATATTAAATAGTAACTTTTAAAATATTACGACATTTTACTGATCTATTCTTAAAAAAACAAATTTTATTTTTCCCAGTACATAAAACTAATTCCATATCTGTTTTTGATGTACTACTGTGACCAGACTAGGAATATAAAAAGATTACAAAACAATTATACTAGCAGTAAAGCAGAAAACCCAAAAAGGACTTGTTTGTTTAGAAGTTACCTAGGACACACTTTAAACAAGGTGTGCATCTCTAGAATATCTGTCATTGAATAAATGTTTGATATATTGTTTGTGCGTGGTATTTAACAGAGCAAGGCAAGCTGATTTTTTTCTAGTTACATTTTTCAGATAGCATCTCTAACTTGAAGATACTGATAATGGTGTCTGATTCTTGGCATTTCTGCTTAGTAAAATGCTGTTAGAAATTAAGACCTTCAAGATGGCAGGAAGATGACAGCACAAAGGAAACTGAATTCAATTAATGAAAAAACAAGAAACAGAGTTGTGTGTGTCTATATATTTAAGTTTTGCTTTTTCTGTATTTTTTAAGTCCGCCTGGAGAGAGTATGGTCACAACATTTGTTTTTAGACATCACATCATTAGGCAATTAAAATGATACAAGATACAAGAACTCAAAATAAAGGATCTGGCTATATCCCATCACCAGCACTGCCGTCACAGTGGGTATCATAATCTTCAAATTCTGGCCAGTTGGCAAGTAGACAATAGTGACTCCTCTCAGAGTTATAAAGGAATCCATGTCAGCTACTGAGCCAAGCAGCATTTTAAGTACTGTTATGCATGTTTCATACATATAGCTGATGTGCTAACTTCAGCAATTCTTGCAGAATTTGCTGAAAAAAGACAGGGGTTTAGGTTGTAGACGTGTTGGTCTAACGATATAGGCAGACAAGGTTCCTTGGGTGAATTTGATATCTTTTATTAGACCAACCCAAATGGTTGGAGAATAGTTATTAAGCAAGCTTTCAGGTTCAAAAACCCTTCGTCAGGCTAAGGAAGTTTCAGCAGTTGGTGTGTGCTCTTCCTGGATGGAATGAAAAGTCGACCACACTCTCCTCTTCAACAGAACACCACAAGAGAGGGAAGTGGAGATCACTAAAGGTTAAGCCTTTTAATACAAGTTAATAAGAAGATGTGGCCTTAATCTGAGTTGAGTAATCTGAGTTAAGTAACTCAATATTAAAACAGAAACGAAGAAAAGGCAGCGTGGGTCTTAACACTGGTTAGCAGATCAAGCTTGAACCAACTTGAGCTGTTCACTCACAGCTTAAACCCAAAGTTGCCTTGTCTTCAAAGTTACTTAATTCGGGTCAGTCAGTTCAAGAGCACACCTGTTTTTTATTTTTTTTTATTTTCAGTGAAGATTTCTTTTTTTCCATCATAAATGCCCAATGTTTTTTATAAAATGTTATATAGGATTTTTTTTAAACATTTCCTTTCCCCAAATATTTTGTGACTTCAGTTGCCCTTATTTTATTCTTTGAGTGTCAAAAGGGAAGGACAATTTGACCTGAAGTTCTTAGAATATCTTAAATTGAGTTAATTCTATTTTATATAGGACCTATGGCTCTTCAGAACCACAGCATGTTTTAAATGTGCATAACCTTTAAATACTGTTTTGTTTTGTTGCTGCAAATCAGCATCTGTGAAAAGTATTTTAGACTTTCAACCTTTAAATGCAGATATTTTACTATATACAATTTTTCTGATGAGGTGGTTTTCAAAATATTTTGCCATTACAAAAAATACACTCTCCTTTGCATTAATATGGTTTTGAGGTTATTTGCTGTTCCCCACAAGAAAAAAAAATCAGTTCACTTGTGTACACATTCTTCTCAACCAACATACTTTTAGAAAAAAATTCAAAATTATGAAATATTTTTAAAGATACTTACTTTCTGTGATGACGATAAGAAGGCACAGAACAACCAGGTATGAAATAAGAAAGAGAAACAATAAATTGGTTAGTCTTTCAATATAGAAAGGTGTCAGGACTTTTTGACAATATAAATAGTACTTTAGGGTCTAAAATTTTGTTATTTTCCACATTTGTTATAATGTTATAACTCTGTACGCCATCTTTCTTCTCATTATAGAACTCAAATTTCAATATACTACAGGAGCCAGCTTCCCTTCCACCCTTCCCCCCCCCCCCCCCCCAATCTGTATTTTGTAAATTTGAGCTCCCTCTGCTGGCTCTGCAGTAGGAGTTAACCTCAGCAGACTAGGCGACATCAGACTACTATTCTCAGCTATGCTCCACAGAAACATCTAAAGAGAACTGAGAAAGGAATTTTACAAAATCAATTGAGGGAAAAAAACCCTTACTTTTATGCTAGTCTTATTAAACCCCATCTGCAAATAAATTAGAACCTTTAAATAACTTATAGCTCCTTTAATTCTAACCATCTCTGCTAGACCGATTCCAAGGGGAAAATTTTTAAACTCGCCAAAGTATATTGTTTTGAAAAGGGAAAATGGATTGACTCACCATACAACTACAGAACAGCAGACAGCAAAAGCTTCCCTACACTGCATAGTTAAGGAAACTCAACTCCAGGTGCCTGAAAACCACTCACTAGAAGTAAAGTAATTCAGCCTCCACATTCATTGTTTACTTCTCTTCACCTAGGCAGCAAGATACCAATTTGTTCCAAAGATGATAGTGATTTTTGTAATGTGGTTATCTGACTACTGTAAATGGTACCAAAAAAATAAATAAATCACCTACTCCTTTTACACAGGCCACAAATTAGCCACAAACAGCAACAACTTTGACCGCTGCCAGAAACAACAAGTAAAAAGCTCTATAGCCCAATTCCTAGAACCAATACAAAGTCACATCTTAGTAGGACTTAAATTCTGTACAGGATTAAGAATGGTATAAACGTAACAATGTATTTCAATACGCACAGCGGCCAGAAATGATGGGAACAGCTTTAAGTAAATGTGTTGCTTGCCTGTTGTAAAGAAATACACACAAGGCGCATCTACAACTGCCCCTACAGTGCCATTGTTACTGCACCATCAATTAATGACAGCACAGTAATGGCCATTATTGCACCTTGCACAAGGTTGTTTTTAGCCACTACATTGCTGTAAAGACGCGCTATAGCGAGGGAGTGCATCGCTATAGTCTCAGGTAGACATGCCCACAATGTCTGATCCAAAGTGTGATGAGCTCAATGGAAAGATTATTATTGATTTCAAGGAACTTTGTATCATACCCTTATCCCATAGTATTCAGCATAAGTTACTGCCCCTCCTTTCCTCAAGGATTGGCCAACAACCTTAAAAAGAGGCAAACATTTTAAACTAAGCAAAAAAACTACATAAGAGTGCTTCTTATGGACAGACCCTGAACCCTCAAAATACTGGGCAAAGCAACAGAACCTTGTTTGCAAGCACATTTACTAAAAAGTCTGATTTTAACACCTTTGTTAAACACCTTTGCTTGTCTACCACCATCATTTAACAGCTACACTTATAATGATCCCTTAAGGGAAAAGTGCTTCAATATCATTTGCCACTAATGAAAAGCTTCAGATTAAGCAAGTAAATGTAGCAGGAGGCATAACCTCACGATGTAGGTATTGCAGATGCTATGACATATGAATAACTTACATAACGTATTCTTTTAACAGTTTTCATGGATTTTTTGGGTGGGGGAGTTACCCACAAATATAAGCAAACTGGTGATAATAAAAAGTAGTGCACTTTACTCATACAGACTACAGTATATCGATAGACAGTAGCCTGCTCTACATCTATAATTGAGGCACTACTGAATATGAATTTCATGCTTAACTAGAGACTGGTGAGGTCTTTAAAACTTCTGCAGCGCATGTGTATTGTTTGAGTATTATTAATCTCTACAACTACATAGATGACACTAAAATTTAGAGTTTATCAATTGTCACAATTTTATACTTCATTTTAAATCAGCTTATTTTTTTAAAAGACTACTGCACTTAAACAAGATCAAAAAACTTGTTTTTTATTTTATTTTTATCCATTCTGTCAAAACTAACCCTGATTTTATGAACATTTATAGGTCATCCAAGATTAAAGGATCAATAAAATGTTTGCTGGTGATATCTTGTCAGCGATGGCTGTGAAGTACCCTTAATTTGTCAACTTGGGAGATATTAACTCATTTATCACACAGGCCATAAATTGCCCCTAAATTACCTCCTAATTTGCCCCACCCCAGGACTTCTACAGTTTATTTTTGATCCAACCCATGTACCTGGTTTTCAGCCTAGACATCAAGACCAAGGATGTCAAACACAGCCACCCTCTCAAACCAACATCACCTCATGAAGGACTTCATCAGGGAGCAAGAAACATTAGCAAGAACCTGTATCAACCAGAAAGACTTCTGGTCTCCAAGTTTCAAGCTAAAGGACAACTCCTCCCAAAGGCTGAGAAGTCATGACTTGGTAAACCACTGACACAAAGACACACAAAATGCTCCTCCATCCCCCATTGCCTGATACCCACACATTTTCTTCGTTTTCTGACAGTGTCAGATGAAAGGAGGAAAGAAACTCAAGAGCTGTAAAACAAAGATTGATATAGACAGGATGTCATAAATTCCTTTAAGTCTATTCTGGAGCTGTATTACAGACCAAGAAAGCCCTTTTATCAGTATACATTGAAACTGCCCGATTCCACCCAAAAGAGCTATACAAAGTGACAAACTCATTAAATCTAGTTACCTAGCACAAGCAAAAAATCTGAGAACCAAGCACTGAAAAGAACTATATATTAATTTCACTGACTTTGGGGACATCTTAAAGAGCACAAACCCATTCCATCTGAACTTAGTATATTAATTCACCAAGAAGTTCTTATACCCAAGATATGAGAATTCAATCCTTGTCCTTCCTAGCTTGTGAGAGAGGGTCATACAACTTAACTGAAATAACCAATACACCATTAAAAAAAATAATCTTCCTTCTTTCAAACATAAAATAGTCTGAATGATACCGAAGCAGTTAACCTTGGAAGCAACAGTTCTAGCTAAAAACCCCAGGCTGTCAAACCTCCATTAATAGATAAATTCATAGATTGTAAGGGGCTGGAAGGGACATTGCAAGATCATCGGGTCCAGCCCCCTGCACTAGGCAGGAAAACCAACTGGGGTCAGATGACCCCAGCAAGGTGACCATCCAGTCTCCTCTTGAAGATCTCCAAGGTAGGTGACTGCACCACCTCTGGAGGAAGTTTATTCCACAGTCTGGAAACCCTGACTGTGAAGAAGTTTTTCCTAAAGGTAAGCCTAAAACAGTCTTCCAGAAATATGCAGCCACTACTCCTGGTTTTCCCCAAGGGTGCCCTGATGAACAGTTGTTCAGCAAGCCCTTGATGTATTCCCCTGATGTGGTGATAAACTGCTACCAAGTCCCCTCTCAGCCATTTTTTTTTTAGGCTGAAGAGGCCCAAGTCCCCCAGTCTCCTCGTATGGATGCCTTGCAAGTCTCTGGATCATATGGGTGGCTCTTCTATTCATTCCTGAATAGTTGCTCAGAAAAGCTCACCGAAAATTAAGTGCAGACTTTGCAACTGAAACTAGCATTCTGGTTTCAGTCCATTCTGGATTCTGGCAAATATGAGGAACCAAAGCTGATTTAGTAGCACTACTGATGCTTCTACTAGTAATGGATTGAGAGGAGACATTTAGTTTCATCATCCTGGACCTCTCTGCAGCATTCAGCAATACTCTTAGAGGTGAGAGAGTGAACAAAAATTATGAGAGCTCTTCTCTGAGGGACACACCCAACAAACAGTAATAGGAAACTATACTAAATTATACGGTGAGATGACATAGACACAAATATCAACAACACGCAGTTGATATAAAATCATACAACATATAGCTGCATAGAATATACAATATCTACAGTTAAAACGCTATTACGATAGCTCTGTATCTGAATAAGTGGCAACCGTCGATCCTCCTGGATCGTACTGTATGCATGAAGGCCTCCCAAAACTTTGATGCATACGCCTAGGCAGGAATGTTTGGAGGAGTAGAGACTGTATCTGAGTAAAATTATTCATGAATGAAGAGCAGCAGCCTGAACCTGAACTGGGGAAAGACAGATGGCTATGGGAAGGGCAAGCATCTTGATTAGCTCACAGTCTACAACAGTGTTGCTTCCTTTGGTTAAAAGGTTTACACCTGGCAACTGCTCAATTCAGTCTATAGTTTAGAACTACACTTGGATTTTCTGTTGAAGCTATACTGTTATATAAGCAGCTACTAGTAACTACGCACCAGAATTAACGATCACAGAAAAAAAGATAAACCACAGATGCACACAAAAATGGATGGAAGAACTCTTCACAGAACTACCTCTCCCTTTCTGACCTCATTATCCTTGTGCTCAAGGGAAATTTACAAAGCACTTTCAAAAGACAGACCTGGGACAAAAAACATGCAAGCTTACTGGACACTAAAAATTAGGAAATGAATACAGACATTGACTTCATGGCTCATTATAATCTACCTGCTAAGACCTTGATTGATGGAACCATTAAAAAGGAGCAAGGGTTGTTAACACCTGTGGAATGAAGAATTTAGAAGGAATTCAGTAGATTATGAGGAGACATGAAGTGACTCCCACGCTGCTGCCGGAACTGAAACTGAAGAGCATCACCATCTTGTACTCCAAGAGCACAACTCATTTCTTTGACCTCAAATTCTTTTCCTTTTTTGATAAAAAAATGCAAAAAACTCACCTCCCTCCTCCCCCAACAAAAAAGCCATACCAGCTTGATCACCAAGCACTGTTGATATCAATCTTTAGCCTAAAACGTGAAGCTATTTCTCTGAACAAAGAAAAACCTTTTTATATGGAAGTATAGTATGAACAAAATTTCTTTTGCTTTTCAACAGGATGCCAACAATAATGTGGGTGGCTAAATTAGGAAGAGGATGCAAATATATAACATTCAAATGTCATGATGGGATTTTGTATAGACAGAAAAGATTATGTTTTACTAACATTTACAAATCTTTGGTTTTTATTTACTTATTTTACTGATCATCAGTATCCCTTTGTCGGACACTCTGCTTAATAAATTATACTGCATATTTTTAATGTTGAAAGGTTCTCAAACATGCAGCATTAGGATACATCTTTAAATAACATTCACATATGGCAACAAGTATGTCTTGGCCACACAGGAAATAAGAATAGAGTTTACAAAATATTTTTATGTTGTATGTTATTCAGTAACATTTAAGGAGGAGTACCAAGGAAAAACCTCCTAAAGATGAGACACGTTGTAAACTCATTTTCATTCTTAGGAATCTTCTCCCTTACGTTAGGCAGGGTAGAGGTGCACCTTACAGAGTAACTGAATCAGAGCTGTGTCTGTGTCTGCAAAGTGCTCCTCTGCTCCACCTTCTGCCTGACTTCAGACTAACATCAGCTATTACCTCTCTTTGCTTACACTAGATATATTAAATGGAATACAGAAATAATGCAAAGTCAGTAAATAAGTATAAAATATTCTTAAAATAAACATTTATGAAATAAAGCGTCTACACACGCACTTTAAATGTGCAGTAGCCTTTATTAATGCACATTAAAGTGGCACATAAAAAACATGCTGTTATAATAATGCGCAGTAAAATAAGTTACTGCACATTAAGCATCACTTAAAAAGCATGTGCCTGTGCTACTGCGCATTACCACAACCTAACAACCATTAATTTAGTACCCCACACTGGAGATACTAAATTCAATGTGCATTAGGAAAAGCTCATTAGTGCACATATAGATGCACCCACTGGCAAAATTTGTTTAAAAGCCTTTTGAAATTATCACTAAAACATTTTTTTTTAGAGAGACACTGAACAAGCAAGAATTCAGCATATGTTAAAGGTGATCAGAACAATCATTAGCTAAGGTGATGCAAGACATAAGACTTTCTTCTTATTTATATTAAATCAAGACCTGGTATTAGATTTTTTTGGCAGCAAATACTTAAGTTAGTAAAACAGTATAAGGATTTTGTAATGGTAATGGTTATTTCCTTTATAAAACAAGATGTTATGATTTCGCTTTTCTGTTTCAAATATAATTGGACTTATTAATAACTTCAACTGATTTCACTTATTAGCAAATCTAGCATTTGATTTTTGCTCCAGTGTTCAGGGCCAGTACGAAGGACAAAATGTAACAGAAAATCAATTGATGAATTCCTGCCACAGAAAAGGGAGAAGAGGTAAGAGTCACAAAAGGTGGCTTCCCTCAGGACCACTAAAACAATTCCTTTTACTTGAGACATTATAGTTCTGAGAGTTACTTATGTCTCATTTTAGAATCAAACTTCACAGGCATGCGGTTTTAAAATATATCTGTTTAAAATGTGAAACAGCTACTGGGCAAAAACCAGAAATGTATTCATTTCAATCTAAGTACTGCCATTTATAAGGGTGAGAGATAAAAAATAAATGTCTCCAAATCTCATCCTTGAGCTGAATATCACTTGCATATAATTTTTCTTAAAGAAAGTTTGAAAGTAAAATAACCACATTGAACTATATATAGTTAGCATTACTTTAATGCTCTTCTTCTCTAGAATGTAAATCATTCCACAGGGAGCTCTGAAAAGTTATCCCAAACTTTCTTGTTTAATTTGGTTATGCAAGTAACTCCTACCACACAAACTTCTTTGAATTGTTTTTGGAAATGCTACACCGTGACCTTTTCTTTCTCTAATTGTGCGTGTGTGTGCATGCAGACACCAGTCAACATTAGACTAGCTAACCAAAAAGGAAGACTAAGAAAAATTATCAGAGATCAGAAAAAGAACTGTGCTCTTCATAGAGATCCACAAGGACCTGAATTTTAGTAGTAGGCTAACCAACTTTGGTACATAACAGCAGCAGGAATTTGAGTGTTTGGTTTTCCATAGAGGGAGCCCATTTTATCTCTGAAAATGGCTACTGTCACACATACAGAAAAGGGCAAATTTATCTGGCAGTGAAAATCCAAACAAGTCCAGTATAGGCCATCTACCCTTTGAAGGTTTTGCTGGTATAGCTTACAAGGGTATATTACACCTCCACCCCTGTTCCTACCATAAGAGAGCTTATTCTTTTGTGGTTTTGCTGACGTAGCTTGCCTAGTCCTGCTTGTAGCCCTATCTAGACACTTTTCTCAGGACCACTATGTCAGTCACAAATCACACCTCAGCTCACTTATGACCAATGATGCTACACCAGTAAAGTTTGTTGTGTGTTTACCAGGCTTAAATTATTGGAGTTGTACCTTTTTACAGCTCTAGAGATTTTGACCCCTCCCCCTTTTTATGACTTCTCTAAAAATATATTTTTTTCAATTCAGAACAACTGCCAAGACAAATGCAAAACATAAGTAAAATTAAATCAGGGAGATGAGAAATTCCTATAAGTGGAAAAGCGTAGATCAGTTCTCTTCACTCTTATCTGCAGCCCAAAAACTCTGTACACATTCCTAAATTATTGTAATTAGATTAGAAAGATAAAAGTATTTCAGGAAAAGGAAAATAAAGTGTTGTAAAGTTGTTCCAATATCTAGCCATTTTTTAATTATTCCAAGAACACTATTTGGTACAACACTATAATTTAGAAATTGCTTAGTGTGAAAATGTTGTATGACAGAAGAATTTTCTCTTTTCAAAAGTTTTTAAACCTTGAGTAAGTAATTGCCAGTCTGATCACTAGACTGTGATATAAAATTGATGGCTTTACTAATGGAAAGATTATTTTATACAAAAACTGAATTATGTTGATAAGGCCACTTTAAACGCACTGTACAAAAAATAATGTTGCTGATTCCACGGCATCAAATTTCAATATATTTAGCTGATCCCAAACAGTTTATTACTTTAATCTTGTCTGTTAAAACTGACGAGTGCCAGACACTGGCATGTTTGAACCTGTTATATCAATGGCATTTCAAACATATGCTTCTGAACTGGTAAGACAATTTGTGATTCCCACTTTAAATTTCTAAGGAAATTTTTCTTTCAGTCATATTCCCAGAGGCATACCTGGGCACTGCTGCACCCTGAGCCACAGTAGCAGCACAGGGGCCAGCAACACAACAGCACCTATGTTTCCACATACCCCCAAACTTGGTGCCCAAACTGGTACCTGGTCTCTCCCCATTTCCCACCTGCTTAGACATTGCAAGCATAATTCAACTTTCTCCGCACTACATCCATCCAGTATCAAGAAATCAGAGGTATTACAATAATGTGAAAAAGTTACTGTTCTACTTAGCAAAGGTGACTTCTTAGGCCTTGCCTAAATGGAAACCCAAACAATGTCCGAATAGCTTCATCCACTTAAACTGGACCTTGCTGCTAGCAGCAGTCTAGCACAGTTCTCCTTATAGCAGTAGATATAGGATTTGTTCATTAAAAACTTTGAAATACATTTTGTTTGGAAACAATTCTGACCTCGGTGACTGAATTCCCCTCACCTGATGCCACCCTTTCCTCTGTACAAACAATATTTAATAGCACAAATGGGATCTTTGTTCTTCAGCAGTTCATCTATTCTGTACTTTATTCCTCAAATGCTGTGTTTCTGAAGTCACAGCAAAGATGAGGCCAAGAAGAGAAGACAGATTTCAAATGAGAAAAAAAAAAAATATCAGTAGAAACATACAAACTAAGGAACAAAGACGCTTTCATGGTAATGCCATTAGTAACAAAAAAACATAGGCACCAAGCAACTGGGACAGTGGAGGAAGGTGTGGGGGAGGAGAAGCAAGGAAAATACAAATTAAATTTGCTCCTATTATGTTCTTCTTCCTCCACACAAAGCAATTTATTAAATATTTGCAGACTTTTCCAAATGTGCTATAATTTTCTTTTTTGTTTTTAGATCTAAGGTGATCTGAGTGTTCAATGACATAAAGCTACAGGGGTTAAAAGAAAATCTGATCGCTATTTGCAAGCTGTTTGCATGTGGCGCTTCTTGACTTTCCTCATAGTGCAGGAAGGATATAATAGCAGATGCTAATGCTAGAGAAAATAGTCTTGAGGTGACATGTGGCTTCCTGGCAGTAGGGGGAGGTTGAGCATTATAGCAGTTTTTGTCATGGCAGTGGTAGGATGGCAACACCTCAATGCTCTTGAGACAAATTCAATGCCTCTCCAAGGATACTGTTAGTTTAGATGGCAGGAAATTCTGCAGTTTGTGTGCAAGTGAAAAGGGCTGGGCTGGGTAGCTGTAACAGCCCCTGTCTAGATGAGGTTTCCTTCTTTTGTTAATCCTCTTTCCTCTTGAGCTTTCAGAGTGCCTGGGATACATCTTGCACTGTATTTATATTGCATTTAATCATATTGTATTTAATTAATCTCATGCTTCAGAGCTTCTGCTGATAATCTGTAGCATCTTGGAAGATTTCTTTCTCCTCTGAAAGTGTAGTTTGGCTTGTGGGGGGCAGGCTGGTTTTAGTCTGATGCTTCAAAGATTGGCTAGGGTTCACTGGTTCTGCCTGCTACTCTGAGAAGCTCCAAAGATACCTGGCTGGTGTGATCTTCCTCTCACACTTAAAGCAGGAGTCAGGAAAGAATATTCCCTTACATTAGAATGGCAAAGACCAATAGAGAGGAGCTGCTTTCCTCTGATGCATGGGGGCAAGACTCACTTCCTAGGATGACCTGGATACACTTTATCTAATGAATTCCCTGACACTGGATGGGCCCAAAGCACTGATGCCACCCTTGGTCTCTCTTGCTCTCTTTCTGTGGCATGGTATAATTTTTTAGATATTTTTTTTTTTTTAGCAAAGATCCTACATTTATGGTGTGCTTTGTGGTTATGGTATCTAGGGCAAGGAGGATAGGGTGGATGTGCTTGTACATCCTTCTGGGCTTAATGTCTATAATATAGTTGGCCAAGATTACAAGGGTGTACCCAGTGACTCAGGTGGGTCCCTTTCAGTTCCATGTTACTGTACCATTAGTGACTGACATGTTGAATATGTAACTGATATACTCTGAATGAAATCCCATTCAACTGTCTTGGCCAGGAGGAAAAACACCATAGCGAGAAGAATAGCAATGGGATGCACAGCAATAACAATAATATTGAGGGAAAAAATAAAATCCCCAAATCTGCAACAACACAGAAAAATGTTATCATGGGGAACAAAGTAATGGATATCAATACAGCAGGTTTATATAAATCATTTAGAAACCAGCTAACTTGTTAGGTCAATGTACTCCAGCATTCAAAAGTAATATTGAATCAACTAGCTAAAGCTAAAAAGATTAGCTAGGTCTTATTGTTTCCCTTACTTCTGTTCAAAGCCTTTGCATAGACAGTATTCTTTATTCCACCTTTAAAAGAGATGGAAAATAGCTTTTGCCTTGGTTTAGCCATTTAAAAAAATTTTCTCTGCTTAGCCTTTTATTTTCAGTTAAATTGTTTGTTTCGAGTGAGCAATGATTCTGAATTTTGTCACTGAATATCAAGTTATTTTTTTCAAAATGTCATATTTATTTCTAAAATATAATCAACATTTTTACATGCTAGGGGGAAAGGAATACAAGATGTATAGGAAGATACCCTCCTAAGTCTGCATCTTCATTTAATATTTACATAATAAGTATAATTACTTTAAAATAATGTTGTATAGAAAAATCCTATTTTGTGATGTATTAGACTAGAAAGTAGAAACCACCCCCCTTCCTTCCTCTGTAACAGGACTCTCCCAATCCAGCTATATTTATGGAATAATTTACTCTCTCTCTATCCTTAATTCATAACTCTTTGACATGTAGAAAAATGAAATTTTATTATAAATGGAGTATCTATCCTTAAAAATCCTAATATGGAACCTTATATCAGATTAAACTATATCAACAATATATTCAAATACATATAACTGCTAAGGTTTTGCAGCTTAACAATCAAGCATGTCTTTAAAATGTTTTTGTTTACAAATCTTGTTATTTTACTAACAACAAGGAAAGACTAGAAGAAATATGTATTGTGCCATTTCAGCATATACTGCATAATTAAGGGGAAAAGAAATCAAGTAATACATGGCCTAACATATTCACTCAAGCTAAGATTCCCTTTTGGGCAAAAACATATTTTAAATATGGAAGCTATGTTGCTTGTTTTGGAATATGCACAGCTAACTACTATTTTGAAATAGTTATACTTGGCTGGGTTCCATTACAGAAGCCTCTTTCTTCCACTCTGTGAAAGCACTAGGCAGATTATTTAATCTTCATGTTTTACTTTAGCCCAGCTGCAGATATTGCAATTGCATTTTATGTTATCATGAGCCCTTCTTTTTTCTTTTCTGACCTAGAGTGGTTTATTAATTCTAGGATCAGCAGATTTAAGTGCTTAGTTTAACATCTGCATTAAATTAAAGTCAAGGCAATTTTGAAACTTCCTTACATAACCAGTTAAGACTCTTAAGTGACAACAGTGTTATCCATCACATCATTTGCTAAATGTAAGCGCTGAATAGGAAAGAAATGAATAGTTAAACACATAATAAATCTCAAACTGCCATCATAATTTAAAAGCATATACTTCATCTGAGGAGAAATTGTGAGCTTACATGTCAACAACAATCAAGTCCCATTGATTTAAATGGGACCAAGAAACATGAAAAGTAAATCTGGTCCTAACACAGCCTCAACTCTGATCCAGGAATTAAGACTTCATTTGTTATTGTCCTTAGGTTCAGTTTCTAAATACTCCTTTTAAAGGAATGCCAATATAGGGTAACCATTATACTGTATATACTTTAGTAAGGATCTACTTAATCTTTTTATTAGTTATTTATGGTAAAATTAAAACCCTGAACCTGCATGCACTTCTGTAGACTGCACCTATATATGTATACTTGCATCAAAGTTTGCTCAATATGCATCTCTCAAATATACAATTCATAGGATTCTTTTAAAAAAACAGGGTTTTTTTCTTTATTTCTTAAGTATTTATTTTGGCTTACAGTTATAGATGTCTGTTATTGTGCATTACCTAACACTTGATGACAGTTGCATTTGTTACCTGATAACTATAAACGTTTTGATTCCTTTACCTATCCTTAAAACCAAATAAATGAATGAGAGGTTTATAAACTGAGAGAACAGGCAACAGCATTTGGTGGTTGCATGTTAGGCATCTTTATTTTCTTTTATTAACACTTTGGGACTTTGTCCAAGGTAATAATGACGGGGCACTTATACACATGACAAAAATTGCCCATTTTTGCAGTTTAATTGCATCATGCTGTATGTGTGCAGGGTTGTTTTTTTTTACGATTTAAATGAGTTTGTTATTTTGCAAAAACCACATCCACATGTAGTTTAGCTTCCCAGAATCATAGAAGTAGGGTCGGAAGGGACCTTGTAGATCTTCAAGTCCAATCCCCTGCCTGGACAGGAGGGAAACTGGGCTCAAGTGACCCCAGCCAGGTAGGCATTGAGCCGCTTCTTAAAGACCCCCAGGGTAGGAGCCAGCACCACTTCCCTTGGAAGTCGGTTCCAGATCCTAGCCACCCTGTGAAGTAGTTCTTACAGATGTCTAATCTAAACCTACTCTCCAACAACTTGTGGCCGTTATTCCTTGTTATCCCAGGGGGCGCTAGGGGAAACAAGGTCTCCCTCAAACCCTTCTGGTCCCCGCTAGTGAGTTTATAGATGGCCACAAGGTCCCCCCTCAGCCTTCTCTTGTGAAAGCTGAACAGGTTCAGGTCCCGTAGCCTCTCATTGTAGGGTCTGCCCTGCTGTCCCCGGATCATGCGGGTGGCCCTCCTCTGGACCCTCTCAATGTTGTCCACATCCCTCTTGAAGTGGGGTGCCCAGAACTGGACACAGTACTCCAGCTGCGGCCTGACCAGTGTCGCGTAGAGGGGGAGGATCACCTCCGTGGCCCTACTTGAGATGCACCTGTGGATGCACGATAAGGTCCGGTTAACCCTGCCGACCGTGACCTCGCATTGTCGGCCCATGTTCATCTTGGAGTCAATGATGACTCCAAGATCCCTTTCTGCCTCTGTGCTCTCAAGAAGAGAGTTTCCCATCTTATAAGTGTGCTGCTGTTTACTACTGCCCAAGTGCAGCACCCTGCACTTGTCAGTATTGAAGCGCATCCTGTTTTTGTTAGCCCACCCCTGCAACCTATCCAGGTCTCTCTGCAGTCTTTCCCTCCCTACTTACTTGCCCACCTCACCCCAAATTTTGGTATCATCAGCGAATTTGAACAGGTTGCTTTTCACCCCGTCGTCCAAATCGCTGATAAAGAAATTGAACAATGCGGACCCAAGGACCGAGCCCTGGGGGACTCTGCTGCCCACTTACCCCCAGGTCGAATATGACCCATTCACCACCACCCTCTGAGTATGACCCTTCAGCCAATTTGCAATCCATCTGACTGTGTAGGCATCTATGCCACAGTCGCTTAGTTTTTTAATGAGGATGGGGTGGGAGACAGTGTCAAAGGCCTTGCTGAAGTCCAGAAAGACTACATCCACAGCGACACCTGCATCCAGTGCTTTTGTGACCCGATCATAAAAGGCAATCAGCTTGGTCTGACATGACCTGCCCCTAATGAAACCGTGCTGGTTGCCCTTGAGCATCATCCCCAATGCTGGCCCATCACAGATGTGCTCCTTAATGATCTTCTCAAAGAGTTTCCCCAGGATTGAGGTAAGACTGACAGGCCTATAGTTGCCCGGATCCTCCCTCCTCCCTTTTTTAAAGATGAGGACCACATTGGCTATCTTCCAGTCTTCTGGAACCTGGCCCGAGCACCACGAGTGCTCATAAAGCCGTGCCAAGGGCCCAGCAATAACCCCTGCTAGCTCCCTCAACACCCTGGGGTGGAGAGCATCTGGACCTGCTGACATGAACACGTCCAGCCCCTCCAGAAACACTCTAACCCGGTCCTCCTCAACCTTAGGTCTTGAGGCGTTCCCCTCGAGTCCATCTTGAAACACGGTGGGGGAGTCCCGGTCCCTGCACAAGAAATGGAGGTGAAGAATTTGTTAGAGAGGTCTGCCTTCTCCTCTGGCGCGACCACCAGATTGCCCAGCGCATCTTGCAGGGGCCCCACATTTCCCGGTGCTTTCTTCATCCTCCCTATATATTTGAAAATGGACTTTTTATTATCTTTGATCTTGGACGCTAGTCCTAACTTTATGTGCACCTTAGCTTTCCTAACAGCCCCCTTCAGGCCCGAGCAGTGGACGTATACTCCTCTTTAGAGACAGCCCCCCCGCTTGCACTGGGTGTACACTGACTTTTGCAACATAGCTATTTGTAATGTTGCAGCCCTTTGCTCACCCTCCCACCCACCACCACAGGAGAGGCAGGCTGAAGGCAGAAGCAGTGAGGGCCTCCCCCCCATGGATTCTGCTCATATCTCCCACGGCTGAGGGCAAGCTGCAGGCGGGCCAAGCAGCCCCTGAGCTGCAGCCAGCCCCGGCCATTCCTTGCATGGGGGCAGCGCCTCCTGGGTCTGCCAGGGTGGGCTGCTAGCAGGCCAGATGCTGCCCCAGCTCAGGTTCACAGAAAAGTTGGATTGGGCTGGGTGCTGCCTCTGAGCTGGGGCAGCACCCACCCATTCGCCAGCCACCCACCCAGACAGCCCCAGGGGTTACCACTGCCATGGAAGGAAGGACCAGGGCCCCCTGCAGCTCCAGACCTGCCAGCAACTTGCCCCCAGCCATGGAACAAGCAGGCAGGCTCTGAAAAAAAAAAAAAACCAACAAAAAAAACTCAGGCTTCTCACCCCTTTCTTCCCTCCCCCCCACTTCCCCGCAGAGCCTGCCCACGCAAGCTGCCACTGGGCCATGCAGCCCCTAAGCTTCAGGGGAGCCCAGTCCTTCCCTCTGCAGTGGCAGTGCACCCCAGGCAGGGTGCTTGCAAGCTGGGGGCTGCCCCAGTTTGGAGGCAGCACCCAGCTGGATCCAGCTCTTCTCCGAGCCTGCCCATAGAGCAGTGCCCAGCAGATTTCCAGAGGGTGGGCTTGGGGAAGATTTGGATCTGGCAGGGTGCTGCCTCCAAGCTGGAGCTTTCCTGGCTCACTAGCACACTGCTGCCATGGAGGGAAGGACCGGGCCTCCTGCAGCCCAGGGGCTGTGTAGACCCCGGTCTTTCCCTCTGCGGCAGCGGCACCCCCCCCAGAGCTGCCTGAGTGGGTGGCTAGTGGACAGGCACTGCCCCTGCTTGGAGGCAGCACCCAGCCTGATCCAACTCTTCCCTGAGCCCAAACTGGTGCAGCACCTGACCACTAGCAGCACACCCAGGCAGCCCTGCCCCCACAGAGGGAAGCACAGGGGCCTCCTGCACCTAAGGATCTGCTTGGCCCAACGGCAGCTTGCCCCCCCAGCCACAGGCAGGCTCCACAAAATAAAAGAAGAAAAAAAAGGATCAGGCCCCTTGGTGTAACAGTGACAGAAGCCCCTAAAATTGACAAGGTGGTTTTTTAATTGTTCCAATTAAAAACCCACCATTTCAATTTAGGGGACTAAACTCTAGTCACATGTACAAGTGCCCACACTTGTGGAGTCCTTTGTTCTAACATAGCCTTAACATGATACATAAAAATTAGATACAGCTATAAGTATATGATGAAATCCATCTATTTCAAGAAAGACTAACTCGGGGGTTTAAAGCCATGCATGTGCTAAGTACGTTTCACGGGATCAGGGCCCAACAACGTACACTGGAAAATACATCCAGATCGCCCAATGGGGTAAGCTGGACCTATGAACCTAGCATAGGAAGTATAGCAAAACTTCACTTTCAATGTTAATAAAATGTGACAGCAAGTTAAACGATGTACTTTAGAAGAGAACCACAGCCAGTGTCAACCCTGTATACAGCAGCAGTTACTTCCAACAACTAGGAAACGTTGCAAGTGGCAAAAAGGAAAATGGGTTTCTCCCCTTCTCTCACCATCCAGGAAGTCCATGCTCACTCTCATTAGCAGAGCAGGACTGGAGATCCTCCTTAAGGATTGCAGAGGAAAACATAAATGTTTTGGTGTTCAGAGGTTTCAATAGATGAGGATATGGATGAAAACAGAATTCAGGTGTAGTTCTTCAGCTCATCTCCAATCACATCATTGCATACGTCCCCAGCAGAACTGGTAAAGGCAAGCTGAATGGACAGGGTAGGAGATGTCCCCCCCTCTCCCTGGGGCTGAGGATGTTGAAGATAGGAACCCTCACCCATTAGGGAAAAAACTGTATTTATCCTCCCTTCCAAAACCTTTATAAAGGAAATTGGGCAGTTGGCTACTAGGTTAAGAAAGGCTACATTTGTCACACAAACACTTTAAAGCTAGTCTTAGGAGGTCCCTATTTCGCTGTAGTAGCTGCTGGCAAAGAAAGCTGAACATGAACATTACATGCTGTGGATATGGAAGCAGGATATCTGCAAAAATCAATTACAAAGATATTGATCCTCACAGCCCAGTGTTATTGAACAAGGAAAAGAAATTGTGTGTAATGTCGGACTGGAATAAAAGAACGTTAACTCAGCTTTCCTAATTTTTCCCTTCAGGATATTAGTCTGCAAGCACCAAAGTCCCATTCTTTAATTACTACTGTTAAATAAAAGATCTGAAGTTAATAAAATTTCAGTTGTCCATCATTCAAGTCAGGACAAGGTCACCTTCTTCTGGGGCACTGGGGGGTGGGGGGAGGAATCAGTGCTATAGCTGTTATTTGCATCGAAATATGAAAAGCAAAAATATACAAAAATAGAACTGAAAGTAACACATTCATATTATACATTAAAAGATCCCAGAAGTTTGGGGGAAGTTCTGGTGTATCCAACACCCCACTCTGCTTCTTGTGCTAAGGAAGGCACACAACATGCTAGCCTTGATGTGGATGTCAGATATCTCCAATGAAAAATCATTTAAAAGTCAAAGAATCTCACAATCCGTGTAGAACTGCCATAGATGGATATCAGCTCAACTGATAATAAGTAGTCACATTTGTCGATTTAGCTTCTACATTCACTTTGGAGGCTGGGCATTTACAATTTTAAATGGTGTCAAGGGCAAACCATTACTTCCTATGGTTTGAGAGTGGACTACTTCCTTTCTGTTTGAGTGAGGTCCTTTGTTAATAATTGATCCTTCAGGTCACAACCTGTGACTTGGATCTATTTCTTTTTGACTGATAAAGGAATGAAAAAGGATGAAAGGATTTAAATACTGGTGGCTGTCAATGTCTCCTTTTGGAAGGGCAAGTTGCTGGCCCTTTCTCAAAATCTATGCTCAAGAAATTATCACAGTTTGAAACTGGCAATCAGCAAACTGCATCTAATCTTCTATTTCTGGGTAATATTGTGGAACAGATTATAGCAAAATGATTCTCAATATTTAGATGTCTTAGATCCCTTAAACTTTATCAAACTGAGTGCAATACTAGGAACAGCTATTCTCTGCTCATAATACCACCACTACACTTGATGCAACAGGGATTCTCATCAAGTAACAATGCTATGTTATGTTGATGTCCCTGGTTAGGTTTACAACTTTACACTATTAAAAACAAACAAAAAAACAGATGTAGGAGAACTTGTTTTAAGATATACGATGAATTTGAAATTGGACTAGTTTTCGCATACTATCAGTTTATCATATGACCAAAGTTCAGTATTCCTTTAAAAAACTGTTTAATTGCATTATGTTTTGTAAGCAACTTTCCCAGCCTTTTCACAAGAGTTGTTTTTCTCCATAGGTATTACTCTCTTTTTTTATTCACCCTTTGGGATAATTATAGAGGAGAGATAGCATTTTTGACACAACGTGCTTCCATTTTTAATTGGCTCAGCTATTTAAAGTATTTTAATGGTTTATTAAAGAGATGGATTGGTAATACAACTGAAAGAAAGAAACATAAGTAGCACAACACAATGGTGGTTATTTTCAGAACAAATGAATTGTCTTGAGATTTATATAAGCTACATGATGATAAGCGACACACTCTTGTAGAAAACCAATTAATATAATGGTAAGCCTTAGTTAGATTCTCTGTAACAAATTAATTTATATCAGTAGTATCTTAAATATCCCTGTAATGAAACAGGTAAAAGCTGTAATTGTGGCTATGCAGTAACAGATATATAACTACTAGAAGCTTGTTGTTGTTTTTTTTTTTTTTTTTTTTTTTTTTTACAGGTTTCATCTAGAAGAAAAGCTACTAGATTTTATATACTTGCTCTCCAATTGCAAATAAAGTAGAGCCCACTTGAAAGGAGAAAAGGCATCCTACTTTGTCTCTTTTACCCTTTTAAAGCAAATAACTGAAAGTCGGTCTCTCAAAAAAACTCCTCTCTCTCCTCACATCTTTGCAGATCAGAAAATGCTCATGAACCCAAGTATTGTTTGATTGAACTGTATTTACAAATATAGAAAAAAGTTTTTGCTTGCCAGATCCTTCTTTGAATAGGTGCCAATCAAAAGATTATCAGCGTTAGCACACAAACATCATGAAGTGATCCATATTGACGAATACTGATTTTATGTAAACTGCATGCAGATGATGGGAGCTTTCCACATGGCTTGCCTCAAAATGGATTTTACATAAGTGGTAAATTTTCCCCCTTAGTTACCATTTTAGTAGCTAAGAAAAAAGTTACTATATCAGGATGTTAACTGCTTTTTATTGTTTGTATTATTTTTTATTTTATCATTTGAAATGTCTACCACAAGCACTGCTGACCTATGCCATAAGCCTAGCACAGAGAAATTTTGCAATCTTTTCTTGCTTTACATTCTATACAGGCATGCTCTGAAAGTTAAAAAATAGATTATGCCGATGCATAAAGAAGTGACAAAAAATATTCCGTTGAATACAAAAAGAAAAAAAAGTGCAGGTGAAAACTAAATACAAAATCTCAAATACTTACACAAAACTCTTTTTCTTTTCAATTAATTATTGGTTTGATTACAGAGACAGAACTACAGAACAAAGATTCTCACTGTGAACTGTTCGAGAAGTTACAATTATGACCAGGAAATGCTGCTGCCTTAAGAATCCCGATAAAATTTTCTCCGTTTAAAATGAATTTCAATGCAATTAACACAACATATGGAAAATGTATACATTCCCCCTATACCAAAACAGGTTAACAATGGAAACTAAGATCTGGCAAGTTATCGAATAAAATGAAAATTTATAATGGATCATTACATGCATTCCTGGTAAATCTAAGCTTCATATCTTTGTGAATGATTTTGATAACTGGGGAAACAACATATCAATTAGTAGATTACACCAATCTGTAAGGTATCATAGACACTAGTGAAGACACAACATTAGGGTTGCCATACATCTGAGTTTTCCCGGAAATGCCCTCTTTTTTGAGTCCTCTGATCTCTGCCCAAGTGTTTTTTTGAAATAGGAACAAATGTCCAGGATTTTGCTAGCAGAATTGCATTTCCCAGTTTGCCCTCGCATCATGCATGTTTATCAGGGATCCAGGTTTTCCATCTGCTGCAGAAATTTATTTTCTAGATTTTCTTCTTAACTGCAAGTTTCCCCTTACCGGCTGGTAGCCTTCCAGCCTGCAAGGAACTGCTTGGGGTGATTCAAGGCAGGGGGCACCAGTGTGCACCTGCACATACACACAGCCAGCATGCAGCCAGATAGGGTGGTGGGAGGAGCCCCGGCAGCTGGATGCAGGTAAGCGTATGGGGGGCAGGGGTTGGAGGGCTTAGGGACTGTCCAGGGGAGAAGGGAGCCTGTGCACACGTGTGTGTGTTGGCAGGGGTGTGGAGTGGATGGGTGTATGTGGAGGGGGGGAGGGAGCAGGGGGGATGTGGGTCAGGAGTGAGAGGAACCAGCAATGATAAGGGGTTTGCAGGTCAGGAGTGAGAGGCACCAGCAGGGCTGGGGGAGAGGGGGTGCTGCATGTTGGGAATGAGGCGTACAAGCATGGCCTGGGGGAAGGGGACTGTGGGTTGGGAGTGAGGGGCAGCAGCAGGGATGTGGGCTGTGGTTTGGCAGTGAGGGGCACACCAGGGGAGGTGGGAGGCTATGGGTCAGGAGTAAGTGCAGGACACTGGCAGCGCCAGGGGGCTGCAGGTTGGGAGTAAGGGCTCTCCCCCTGCCCAGACAGGTGTCCTCTTATTTGGAACTGGAAATATGGTAACCCTAATTAATTGCTACTTCTCGGTTTCTCCCAAAAATATTCTAACAATGTTAATAAGTGTGACGAATGATTTCAGCTGGTTTCCTTTATTGGATTAGTTATCAAAAACAAATGCTAAGCCTATATGTTTCAATATGAAAAAAAAATGCTGAACTCTGAATTTGTGAATAGGTATAAACGATTGAAATTAAGCTGCTTGAGTTTTTCCCCCATCTCTAAACATTTTTATTGTACCATATATTTGATAATTTTTACAAATAAGACTATCAATTTTTATACTGTTAGGCATTATTAATTGTAGCATAGCTGTTCAAACTCCCATTAGTTAAAAAATGTGAGAGCGCAAATTTCAGCAGTTACACTGGAACAATGCATATGGGCATTTCTTCAAAGCCAAAACATTCTTTCCATTTATATTTGAAAGGACAGAGTTTTGTAAAGTGCTAAATACTGTTATGTTTACAATTATGGCAAACGCATGTCTTGGCTTAAAGTCCTTATCAACTTTCACTAACTGTGTTATAATTTCACTTTGTAACCAAAATAGAACATCTTCCCGTTAAACAGGCTTCAAGCATTTAAGCAACATTTTTAGCCAGCCTTGGAAAAAAAAAAAAAAAAAAAAAAATCACACTGTTAAGGAAACCTAAAGTATTCTAGAAAAACGAAAATATTTTCATAGATTCATAGATTCTCTTGTGGTTTTTTGTTAGTTATACCTAGGAAAACTAGCTTCTCATGCACTCCCATTTTTTTAGTCTTCACAGAAGCACTTTCCAGTGGTAGTTCTTGATTTCAAATACGTTTATAATTTTATTGCCCACCATTTAGGAAATAATGTTGCTTGGTTTTTTTATTAATCCCATAAAAGTTGGAGAGGTCACTGTGCCCATATACACAGAACTATTGTATTGATGAGTAAGTGGAAGACTGAAACTGTGCAAACAAATATAAAGGTAAAGATGGAATAGGAAATTAATAATGTTAATTAAGAGAACCAAGCATTCCAAGAGCCTAGGTCAACAGCAGCACATAAGCACAGGCTTAAATGATTTGATAATTCAGCCCAAAGGGGAAGAACATTTTAACTGTTGGGAAATTATCTTCTACTGAAGAGAGAATAACTATTTTGTTGCTTTTATTTTCCACTTAATAAATAAAACTATAGATGATTTCTGTGGTTGGACACTCACCTAAGCACACAGTAGACAGAGTTACAAACTGTACACTGGAATGTCTAGTGGCTAAATTACTGGACTAGGAGTTATGAGACCAGGCTTTCTTCACAGCTCTGCCAGTGACCCACAAATCACTTTAGGCTTTGGACACAACTCACAAGTTACACTCGTTCCATTATAAATGCACAGCACTACACAAAGCTTACATGCACATGTTCAGGGCGCCTGCAGTGCTACAAATGTGGTGGATCTATTACAAAAAGAGTTTCTGTTTCAGACAAGAACTTCTTTAAGTATTATGTTTTGTGGTGCCACATGTAAAATGTGGGCAGTTATATATCTCTGTCATTATAGAAGGTCTTTTGGTCCCCCAGTGTCTTACAGTGAAGGGCTATGGCCTGTGGGCCAGATCTGACATGCAAAGCCACTGGATCTGACCCTTGGATGCAGGGGGCTTCAAAGCAGCAGGGAGCACTTTGCTTGTGCCACACCTAGGCAGCACAACGATGTAGTGATGGGGTGATGACAGCAGTGGTAGCAGGCAGGTCCTAACACCAACCAACCTCAGACCCAAGCTGCATCATTCTGGCCCACTGCCACAGTGCTCCACTCTCCCTCCCAGCTTCCAAAGGGGAGAGAATGCATCCGATTCCCTGACAGCTGGTGGGAGCACAGCTGCAGCTCTTCTCCTGTGGCAGCTGTCATAGGTAAAGGCTGTATCTGCAGGATGAAGGCAGCTGGAACAGCTGATGCAGCCCTATCTGCTGGTACCACTGCAGCTATGGAAGCAGGGTCCCCCAGCAGAGCTGCTAGCCTCAGTTCAATCCAAAGGAAGGGACTGCTGTTTGTACAGATACTCCTAAGTGCACCTAAGTATTCCTAGCTTTAAACTGGCTAGCTTGGGTACTAATAACAGTGTGGGCTACCAAAGCTGCCTAGGTTCAGGTTGCTATCCTGTCCCAAATTATGGGACATCATGGCTACACAGCCATCATTACTCAAGGTAGTGAATTTAAAGGTAGCTGAGGCATGTTTTTTGGACTGCAGTGCAAACAGGCCCACTAGGTTATACCCTGGCTAAGTTCCATTTTGCCTGAACAGAAGTCCCAGAAATGACTGTCTCTATCTCAGTGTGCTTGAGCTAAAAAGACAGAAGAGAAACAAGAAAAACAGGGCAGGGTAGAATGGCAGACAGCGTTCAACAAATAAATACAATAAGGACGCACAAAGTCCTTGGGTGGTCAGCTGCAGTGGAAACAGTTGCCAGCATCTTAATCATGATCCATGAAACAAATTTTCTGTTACCTGACTGGAAGAGGAGAGTTGAGAAAATATTTCCAGGAGGACAAGATAGCAGATGTGTGTACAATGAACGGAAAGATGTTACCCAAAGCCAATTTCTCACTGCACCCAAGAGCCAAAAGCAGAGGTATAAACATCAATTCACTCAAACCAAGGGAAAGAATATGAGCTACAGCAGTCTCTCTCTTGGGAGCAAAAGGCATGAGAAGGATCTTTGGGCATCTATACATATGCTCAAGGGTGGAGGGAGGGGCACTTTAATTATAGTGGCCAAGAGACACTCTAACTAAAGCGTCCACAGCATCATGTGTATTCAGTGTCCTGTAATTCAAAATGGCACCAGGGGTGCTTTAACTAAAGCCCCCGCCACCATTTTGAATCATGGAGATTCTGAATACTAGATTTGTGCAAAGTTTTGGTAGCCAATTTGATTTGGAAGAGATTTGGCAGCTGAATCTCCTAATCGAATCAGGAGACCCATTACAAGGTCCAAATTGAATCAGAAGCCTTTGAATCAATTTGGAGTGATTCAGAAGGCTTGCAGCAAACAGAAACTGAGAAGAGTGAGGGGCATGGGGTGATCTTCCATAGATGGAAAAAACTGAGGGGGAGAAAGACAGCTCAGGTGAGGCAGGATCTAGCCACGGTTGCCCGGCAACACCTGTCCTGTCCACCGACCAGTGTTCCAAGCGAGAGGATGTTCAGCATTGCTGGGGATGTAGTGACACCCCACCGCACCTCCCTGGATCCTGGTTTGGCGGAGCAGCTGGTGTTCCTGACAGTGAACCTCCTGCTGCTGGGGTTCCCCAAGCTCCACCTGCAGACGGAGCGAGTGCCACCCTCCCCACTCCGCACCCATTTGCTTTTTTAAATTTGGCTTCAGAACCTTGAGGCGCACTTTCACAGAAACCCCTGGACCACTCTGCCTGAAACCTGGCAAGCCTCATGCCCGCATGAGGGGCTACCAACCCTGCTGCATTCATCCCACTCCTGCTTAACACACACAACTGATACCAGTTTTGCTTTCAACAGTTTGAGGTACGCTTCCACAAAAACCCCTGCACCCATCTCCTTGAAACTTGGCAGGCTTCACGCCCACAGAAGGGGCTACCATCCCTGCTGTTTTCATTCCAAGTGGCAAAAAAATGACAAAGTTATAGGTATTTTAGTGATTCCTCATTATAGTTTATGGCCGAATCTCCGAATCTGAATCAGCTGAATCGAATCAGGACAGTGATTCAAGTCACTGAACTGAATCGCTGTCCCTCTGAATTGGCTGAATCAGAATCGAATACTTGCTGCTCCACACAGGCCTACTGAATACACAATGCGGAAGCTGCTGGAGCGCACTAAGTAGCACATTCCAGCAGACTCAGTTAATCAAGTCTGCTCCGTGTGCTAATTAGCACGTGTCAGAGAACAGCATCATCACGTGTAAGGTGCCCTTTATTTCTGCATGACTAAATCTGACTGCCTTTGCTGCATAAAAGTTTCCTGGGCAGCTAGCTCATTTGCCCTACTTGCAGAAAAAGCAACTGGGAAAGGATTTTTAAAGATATCAGCTCCAAGGATATACAACTCAAAGGCTTAAAAAGAGAGAGGCAGAAAGATCAGGGGATGATGGTAAAATGCGTAAGAGGTAAAACTTTCAAAATGATTCTTCTCATTTAGGAACATATATCCCTTTAACTTTTAAGGAGGCTTGGACTATTAAGTACCAAAACCATTTTGCAAGTTTTATCCAAAATGCTTGAGAGGCCAAAAGACTAACTGGCCACATGAAAACAGGCTGCTAAAATGTGACCCACATGTATTGTACTGAGGCTCCAGTAAGTTTCTCAGGTCTACCTGTGCCTTCATTAAAGGTCTGAATTTGAGAATCCTAATGCAACTTTTTCCTGGGGGGTCGGGTGGTGAAGGTGAGAGAGTCCTCTTTTACCTGGCTCATCTTGCACCCAAGATTGGGACTGATCATTACTAAAACTCAATCCAGGAGATCCACTTAACTAGGTGATTTTTCTTTAATCAGCAAAACAAGGACACTTTCCACAAGTACAATCTATGAAAAGGGACTTGATTTTGGTATGTGTGCTCCAGAAAAGATGAGAAACTGACTGAGAACTTGAAGCTACCAGACATTTCAAACAGTATATCAGGTAAGCCAGAAGATGCAACTACTTCTGTTGGATATAACAGCAATATTGTAACTGAGATCAGAAAAAAAATAATGAAGATTAAATATAATCGCCTGGGCCAAAATCTCTGTATCAAGACATTTGAGAGCTAAAGGGTGTATCTACATGTCACCATATGGTGACATTGCTACAGCGCCATGTTTCAGTACTTCCTTTTGGAAGTACTACAGCATGGAGCAGTTCAGGTGGTTACTGTGCTGTGCATGAAGCACATGGTTAGATTTTGCCGCTACATCACCATAGTGGCACACTAAAACTGGGGAGCCTGCCACTACAGCAACGTAGCTGCTGATCACATGTAGACCTGCGTGACTGCTACAACACCGTAGCGTGCCATACGGCAATGTAGCACATCACTACATCACTGCAGGGAGACGTGTAGACATGCCCAGAGAGACGGAAAACACATTCAGACATATCAGGTTCCTATACACAGAACAGGTGGAAGGAAAAAAAATATACCACACTCCAGTTGATCATCTGTTTCACTTTTGTGTCCAATAAACACACTGTTCAAGATAAATCAGGGAGGTTCTCATTTACTGATATACGACTCAAAATTGCACAGTCAGGTACTTCCTTCTTGACTTAATAGGAAGAAGTGGACTCAGGTAGCCTATTCATTTAATAATCCGCTAATGGATTTATGCAGGCACATCTTGCACATGATCACGGTCTTTCTCTAGTTCCAAGTCTAAGTTCTAAGGCTCAGAAGACTCCATATCAGTCTAACAGCTGAAGGGGGTATTCTCACCTTGGAGGATAAGTAGGAGAATGCTTGTCACTGCTGGCTCAAACCATTTCTTCTTGGTCTACACAGAGTTTATCATTAACAGAACATGTCTGAGCCTAAGCAGAAAGCATGGCTTTGGCTTGTAGAGTAGCAGCTGCATAAAGACCATCACCAAAATGCAAAATACTGGTAGAGTAGCACAGGTGATAGATCACTCTATACATGCTTTATTTTTCATACTCCTGTGAACAAACTGCCACTTGTCAAAGACAGGATACTGGATGTCTTCAATGGACATTTTGTCTAACCTACTGTGGCAAGTCTTATATTTTGAAGGACAAAAAGGGGGGCTTTCTTATGGTAGCTGGAAAGGAATTGAAAGAGAAGTCACATCAGAACTCATACTGTCAAACTGAAAGGAAGAAGTAGAGAATAGGATTTTTTTTTTTTATTTCTTCAATAGATTCACAGGACACAAAAGACCTTGAAGCTACTGAGGTCAAACATTCCAAAACCACAAGACAACTATGTCATGCCCCAGGGTTCAGAGTCCTGCGCGCAGTGGGGGAGGACAGCAAGTAAGCAGAGAACCTGTCTGTGGCCTAAATCTGCACTCTAAAAATTAAACACCTCCCACCCCCTTTCACAGTTGGTTCGCTTTTTAACTCATGTTAAGTAACTTTTCTTGCAATCTTTTCCAGACAGAACAAGGGTGAATTTTTGAGCATTACCAACCAAGAATGAGGGAAAAACAAGGTCTGATCAGAAGTTATTGGTACAATTTAAATAGGTATACTCCTGAAAACTCTTAGAATAAGAATGAGTGAGGCCAAGCACTGCAATTTCAAGATCCGCATGGGAAGAAACAGCAAAACACCAGGTTACAATGCTGCTAACATATCTACACCTTCTATTATACACTTTAAAATGTCAATCTATATATTATTCTGTTATTACTGTCTTTCTTTTCTCAGATGAACAGTTACTCTACAGGTGTGCAGCTTATGGTGTTCTTTATCTACCATATTCAACTATGAGACACGTTTTGTAATGAAACAGAAAGAACACGCGTTAAAATAACTCCTAATAAATTTTCAGAGTAGAAATCAGAACCTCACAGCCTTTTGCTTCCTTTTTCCTGGGGCCTGAACTGTTTTCTCTGCTTGGGCTGCAAGTATCTTTCTACAAAGCAGCATGCTCTTTAGGGCAGAAGTTCACTGCTGGAAGGTAAGAGTATGCATGCACACATATGCACATGCATGAGTGTGAGTGAGTGTGGGAGAAATTCAGTTTATGTGAAAATGTGTGAAAGTAAGCGTGTGCTGTTGAGTACTGCAAGTCATCCATGGTAAGTACTCCAAACACAGCTTTGGACATTATAATACCTTCTACACTTTTCCTAAATAGGTTAACAAAAACTGCAGCTCAAGGAAGCAGAAGTCAGTAGATAAGCACAAATGTAACAAGCAAGCAAAACAACCCCCAGAAAGATCATGGAAGAAAAAGATAGGAAATGGAGGAAGCCAGTGGGTTCATAATATTTTTGTCTTATTTAGGAGCTTCCCCACTCCCCCTACCCCCTTTCTTTAAAAAAATAATAAAGTAATAGTACCGAGTCATTAGAACCAGAAAACTCAAGACACATTTAGCACTTACTTTTAGTGCTTTTTTTTTTTTCTTCATTCTTATAGAGCCTTTTCATCCTTGGGAAGCCCAATTGGTTTTCATTTTCCTCAACACTGAAAATATACTTATTCAGTGCAGTATACTTATGTAATGCACCCTAGAAGATTCTCCAAGGTGTGTACACACACCAGGACTTGAAACTTCACTTCCCTTTAGAGAATAGTTAAGCTTTTTCATGAGTGTGAGAGTCTAAGTCATCAATTTTGGCAAAATTTAAGCTTTCACTTGAAAGAAAAAGCTCCAAGCCTTTATGGATCTAATGAAAACCTTCCAAATGTGAATGAACCATAAAACAGCATAATACATTTTCCTGAGTCTGCAGACTGAAAGCTCCAATGCCTTTACTGCTGTTCACAGCTTTCTCAAACAGAAACAGTGAATTAAGTTGCTATAGATCAGTTTCACTATCGCTGTTCAGAAACCCATAGGTAGCACTGAAATTACTATGAATCATATCAACTTAGGAAACCTGTACGAAGCAAAGGTAGTCAGATACAGTCACAGAGGAATAAAGAACCTTCTCACCCCCTAACTGGAACAGGTCTACAGGTGGGTAGAGCAGTCAGGACCTGCCTCTTAACAGGGGCCAGAGTCCTCTGGAAGCTCCAACTAGCTAAAGAGCATTGGGGGAATGGCAGAGGGAAAATGAAATATATCAAACAGTTAGTAGACAGGCTCATTGAAAAGCAAACCCCACAACTTAGCTAAGAGTCATCATCTCCAGCAAACAGGTGAACAAAAACCCCTCCAATTTTTGAGATCACACAGAACTGTATTTTTCATTACATCATTTCTGTAGACTTCATGGGTAGAACATCCTTCTTCCTTCATTTACTGCTAGTTTGTAGATTCCTGGTACTTTTCCCCCTCAGTCCCTGTAAGTTCTTTTAATAATAAAAGATGTCCATTTTCAGCAAGTTGCTTCTCTTCAAAATCCTTTTTTTACTCAATTTACCATAATAATTCTCTTTAAGTAGATAGCATCCCAAGGGCTTCTGCACAAAGATTTCTCATGAGTTCTTCCCAACTATGAACCTTCTGGATTCTGACCGGTACACAGAAAAAGGAGTATAAAACCAAAAAAATATAGAAGCCCCCCCTAAACAAACCCGGGGACAAATTTAACTGCGAGTTAGAAGTCAGCACTGTGAATGGTTACCAGAACATTAATTTTGCCCCATCTTTCTAGCTCCCTACTAAAATAAGCACCTATATTCAAGTACAAGGTCATCACCAAATACATATTTTTTCATGCCTGAATATCTGCAGCCTTAAAGGATGCAAAGCTGATGTTCCCTACAATATAATTAGCATAACTGCATTATCTGTCAAAATTTAAACATTTCCTCCCCAAATCACTGTGTATTTGTCTCATTTTAATTATAACAAACCTTATGTCCCTTCTTAAGTTCATCTATTCATCTTTCAGGTTATAATAGGCTAAGTGGGATGGAATTAAAGAAACATGACAGAAAATAGAGAATTCAACTAAAATATGTGCCACCGGATACACTACTAATTAACTATTCTGAGTACACGCAAGCATTTTTTATTTTTAAGAGGAAAGAAGTAGGTTGGAATGTCATGAAAACTGTTATGGGGACAGGGAACAGTCGTCACCAATTCAAATTTGATCCACCTCATTATTGTCCAAAAGCTGCTATCACCAGACTCTACTTAAGGGCCCAGGTGAAAAAACATGATGGTTTCAATCCAGTTTAAAAGTTGCCATGTGCTGCAACTGATACCTTCATTTCAAGAGCAGGTTATAGAGGCACTTGGTTGGGTGATTTAGGGAGGTATGATCCTGCCTTGAACACGGGGCTGGACTAGATCTCATGAGGTCTCTTCCAGCCCTACCAGTCCTCTGATCCTATAATCTACATCCTAGCAAGGGATTCTTTCCAGGTAGGACTCAGAGATACCAGGTCCTATTTTACACTTGCTCTGTCAAGAGAAAATTTCAGTAATATTAAGCAATTCCAAAGCAACAGCCCTTGGAGACTGAAGGTGTAAACAGATTTTAGAGCTATACTAGTATTAAATTATATTGATACAAGATATTCTGACAGCTCTGTCTGCTCCTATAGCAGTGTAAGTGGGACAAAACTGTTGTAACTTTGTTTTATTCTGTGTTAAAGTTACAGTGGTTTAACTCATTTATACCACTACAGGAGAGGGCAGACTTAACAGCTGAACCAGAACAATAGAGGCAGACTTCTGAGCTCCAGGTCCCCCCTCCCCTTTTAAAAGTTTAAAGTTATATCTGCCCACAGCCCATAAGTATGTCCACAAAACATTTTTTTTAATTTGGCTATGAAAATCTTCAACCTTTTAGGTCCCAAAATTGTTTACCTTAAAAGTTGTTTTTCCTTCCTGGAACTGAGAGGAGGATTGCCCAGATGATGATCTTTTTACAACTGATTGTCGCAGCAGGAAAGATATTTAAAAAACAAAAACAAAAACTGAAATGTGTACCCCAAACACAATATACATCTATGTAAGTGTACTCTCCATCAGAGCTTGTGTTGATTTTTTCTTTTTTATTTCTGAGACGTAGCTGGGTGTGTGCTACCCATTTTTGTTTTTTAATTTTCTCCCTGCTGCATTCAATGATTTAGGCAGAAAGAATGTTAGGAAATTGTACCTCTTTATAGGAACAAGAAATAAATGAAAGTTTTTAAGTCTGATGGTATCTTTCCAAAATGGGCAGCTCAACAGTCCCAATTAAACTGACAGAAACCTAGAAGTGATTAATTCTGAGTTGCTCATAGAGCAAGAAGTATAGTTACTTTCACAGCATACTTTAAAAGTGACCAAAGCAAGTAGTTCTGTTCAGCTATACACTGAACAGGACTAGGGGTGCACCGATAGCGATTTTTGCGGCTGATACTTATAGCCGATTTTTAAGTGGGCATTTCAGCCAATACTGATCCAATTTCTGATACCAGCCCAGCAGCTTGAAAAGCAGTGTCCAGCTGGTAAGTCTGTGATTGGGGGGGGGGGGGGAAGAGGAGGGAGGGAAAAGAAAGGAAGGGGCATAAGGGGGCAGATCAAGGCCCCTGCACTGAGGGAGGGAATGGGGCTGGGGAGGGGCAGGGTGAGGGACAGAGCCACAAGCAGATCATCCGGGGAGCATGGGAAGAGGGGGCAGCTCCTACTGCTGCGTGCACCCTGGGAGGACCCGGGGGGGGACATGCACTCCCCAGATCTGCGCCAAGTGGGGTGGGGCAGGGCAGGCAGGGCGGGCTGGGCTGCCGCTACCGGCTGGGGTCAGGGCTGCACTGCGCTCTTCCCAGCGAGGGCTGGGCTGCACTCAGGGCAGGCAGTGGCAGCACTGGGAAGAGGGCTACAGTGGGGGTTGCAGCCACCCCAAAATTCACTGTAGCCACCCCAGCCTTCCTTCCCAGTGCCACCACCTGCCCCACCCCGAGCACAGCCCAGCCAAAACCCTGCCAGGAAGAGCCCAGCACTGCCCCAGCCCCAGCCTGCACCTGCAGCCCACCCTGCCCAGCCCCACGCAGATCCGGGGGACACAACCCCCCCTCCCCCCTCCCCCAATGCCCTCCCGGGTTGTGCACAGCGGCGGGAACTGCCCTCCGCTCCCTGGCACAAGCCACAGCTCCGTCCCACCCCCGCCCCACCCCAACTGAGTAGTGCCTGCCCCAGCCCCACTCCCTCCCCCACTGTGGGAGCCTTAATCTGCATCCCCATGCCCCTTCCCTCCCCTCTCCTCTTCCACCACAACAGACTTACCAACTGGACGCAGCTCTCCAAGCTACCAGGCTGTGCTCCTTGCCGCCTATGTTCTGCACTGCGACCGTGCATGCACAAACCATTTATCCAGCACATTAATCAGCCACATCAGGCCAATTTCCAATGCAGGCAACTTTCTTTATAATTGGTGCTGATCCGATATCGGACCGATGTATTGGTGCACTTCTAAACAGGACAGTGGAGAATTTCAAGAGAACTTAATCTAGAATTGTTACAATTTTGCTCATAAAGATCACCAGTAAAAAATGGAAGAGGGTAAAGAATAAAGGAAATTTTAAGGCTAAACTGGAGGTCATTAAACAACAAAGTCATTACACAAATGGAAATTACTCAGTGGCCTATTACACACATTATGATACTTCACAAAATCTCCACTACTTGTCTGTCTTCATAGATAATGGTGTGGGAACACATCTACACCTTCTCACCACTAACAATTAATAACCTTTGGGTCATCCTATAATGGGGATATTTCCACTGCTGGCTATTGCAGATAGAGGATTGTAGCCTCCAATATTGTGGATCTAGAACTTTTCATGATCTCCAAAATAACTTCAACATTCTTTATATGCAGCAGAAACAATATTTTTGTATTATTTAAATTAAATTCTAAAATAGTTTCAAAATAGAAAGATCAGGATAATTATTTCTAATAAACTAGCTTCACTCCTTGCCCAAACACAGTATGCAGCACCCCATTCTGAAAAACATTCTGGGAAGACAGGAATTATAAGAATTAAGAAAAGGTATTATAACAGCACAACTGGAATTGTTGGCAAAAAATACAAGAAGAAACAGTAGCTTATTTGCAGCAATGGAAAAGAGCATCCTAAACAACTTTCAGGTAATTGTTTTTCAAGGTTTTGTTTATTGTATGCATATCCTCGTGGCAGAAAGCTTATGCACAGACATTTATTTTCTGAGGTTTTCTCCTCGTTTCTTGACACTGACAAATATTTTGAATGACTTCTTAACAGCAACTATAACACTTGAGAGCCTTAGGGCTGGGAGGGGGGAAAGAGGGAAATCAAAGCTCCACTTGTATACTGTGCTATCCACTCTTGCTTTTTACTCCTCCACCAAAACACTTTATTATACCTTACAATGCACTCACATCTAGTTTACCCGTAAATTGCATGTTATGAATTGTGAATGATTCTGTACTGCATTATTACCTCTGTTTCTTTGGAAATGCTTCTGAACAGCAATAAATGCAGCATAGTACCTCAGGCAATTTTTTTGGGGTCACCAAAATAAATTCAGAAATAGCAGATATATCGTGTTACTACTCTTCTAGGATTCCTGTCTGTAAAGCCTGCCCTATATTTGAGGTGCCAGGCAAAAGGGCACAATTAAACTAAAAGCAAATGCCTCCATCAGTTTGCTGCCAGAGGTCAACACCTATTAAAACAATTTATTCAAATAGAAAATTATCTTACCAGCAAACAGAAGCCAAGGAAAAGATAGCCTGAACTGGAGAATATTGATACCGTTCTCCCATAACCAATATGTTGTTTGCTATTAATCTGTCTGCTGTGACTAAGGACTGAGAAGCTGTATGCCCATCTGAAGTACAGTGTACCAACCTTATCCAAAACCCACTAAAATGAACAGAAAGTCTGCTATTGGCTTCAATGAGCCTTGGACTCCCATTAGTTCTAACCTGGTCATCATCATAAGCTTTAACACCTGCAACCTATTTCTACATCAAAATCACTGTGCCATTACTTAAATCAGTACTAAAATAATTTAAGAAGTCCAGACCAGATCATCTACAGCTCATGATCCCACCTAATGTAATGGAATAATGAATTATCCTATACCCATTGCTTCAAGAAGGGTACACAACTTTCACAAATGTGTTATTTTTGGCGAAGAATTCATACAAATACTGACCTTGTTTCTTTTAACCCTTCTTTCTGAATGACTTCTAGTATTTGTTTTGCAGTCATTGGTGAGTTGGGGTGTTTTTCCAATGCCTAAAAAGAAACAACAGACATATAAATGACAAGACAAAGTCATTCTGTAAATTTGAAAGATTGTGATTTCATGCACTTTTATTTAGTTATTTGTGAAGGATAGGGAACTGTGGTATTGAGATTGGAGTCCTCTGTCTGTTGAAAGGCCAGATATAATCCAGGAAACTGCAGCAAGAACCAGATTTACTTGCTGTTTGTGTGGACTGGATGCTGAAGCATATGGGAAAATTCTTTCAAATGAACTAAAAAGAGTTAAAATATGAAACCTATTTTAGGAATTCAGCAATATAGTTTCTTTGAGACAGGAAAAGAAAAAAAGAGATACAGAGATTGTAATTTTTTCTTCACCACTTTAAAACAGTCTGAGGTCAATGAAGTACTGTACATAAACTTTGATATGACCTCAAGAATAAAAATAAGGGCTAAAAATGTCCATATGCAAAGGATGAGCTTTGGTCAGAAGTAACACGATAGGTTTCAAATTTTAAATGCTTTTTGTTTTTAAAAAGATTAAATTTTAAAATGGTCAAAACAGTCACAGAAGCACACAAGATGCTACATGACTTGCTAGAGTGCGGTATGTTTTCCAGTTCAGCTCAGTTTTCCACTCCTTTGCCTTTTCCAATCAAGCGCAAATTAACCCATTCCTCTTCCCAATTCAGACCGACTTGTATGGAATGTGCTAGTTTTCCACTTGCTCTTTTTCCCCTTTCAGTTTTAGCCAGTTAACTCTTCTGCCATTCTTTTGCTCATATGAAGTGCCAAATTGACAGCCCTGGAAATGGATCCGTTATCAACACAAAAAGGTACAATATAGGCAATGGCAATGCAAGCTTCCCCACAGTGTCTTGCCAACATACCTCAGTAATAAATTCTCACTTCTGCCTCTGGTAAATAAGAAATCCATGTGAGCTCCATACTCATTCAAGCCTTAGCTTCTCTCTACTGCTTACCAATTTATGCCAATTGTGATAGCAGCTACCATGATATGGACACCTGCCCACTAAGCACTAGAGACGTAACACCAAATCATGTAACATAAGTCACCGAACAGTAGATGGTGAACGTTTTCAATCACTACTAGCCAGGGCTGTAATTCAAGCAGATGACCTAGAGCCAAAGCCTCCATATTCACTGTTAATTCCTTGAGCTCCTGAGCCGTCTCTTGCCATTTGACAATTCTGTTTAGCTGCCTGTTCTCCCCTTTCCAATTCAAAACACAATTTACCAATTCCCTTGCCCCACACTGTTTTCCGTTACAGACCAGCTTCTTACTCTTTACCTTTCAGTTCTACAAAAGGAAAATGCAGAAGCGAGGGCTGCACTAGAAAGATTTGGGAGCTGAACTGGGCTTATAATAATGTGTACATGAATAGGAAAGAGTAAAACTGGACCTGGCAGGAAAAGAAAATAGAAAGGTGACCTGAAAGGGGAAAAGTAGAAATGGACAGGAAACAGGATGATAATGAAAAGGGGCAGAGCAAACTAGAAGAGGGATCATTACAAAGGGAATAAAATAGAAAGCATTCATGAAAAGTCAGAAAAAGTGTACTAAAAAGAAGACAATGTGCCTAAAGATGTAGAGGAAAATGAGAGGGAAAAATGTAAAAACAAAAAACTTTGGGGAAAAAGAAAGAAAGGAGAGCCAATAAAAAGAGACAAAGTAAAATAAATGCACAATGAAGTGGAGGGGAAAGAAGGGAACCGAACTGAACTGAACTGGGAGCACTCCAGAGGGCAGGCTGGGTAAAACTGGAAAGGACAGAAGAGGAATCTACACTGTACTGGACACGGCTATGAAGGAAACTGGGTGCACTTGAAAGTGGGGTTACTCACTGTGGAGGATTCCCTGTTTCTCTTCCTGAGTACAGGCCCCTCAGCACACCTGGGCAGCTCCTCCCTGGAATTGAGAAAATTTGGGTAGCCCTGTCCCCTTCTCTATGACATCACATCCTACTCTTTAAAGGAAGTAAAAGTGCCATGTATTACAGTGTGAGTTTGATGACAGTGGGGAGGAAACAATAAAGCTACACAGAACATCAGAAATCACCCCTGTCCTGGGAAGCAGGAAAAGGGAGGGTAGTTTGTGCTGAGGAAGCTGCACTGAACTGGTTGTAGAAACAATGGCCAGACACATGGATATGGAAGACTGTCTTCACAGACCAGAAAAAAAAAATGAAGCCAACAAAGCAATATGTATACAGAGACCGTAAATTAAACCCACAAAGCAGCTTTTAAATACCACAGTATAAAACAAATACATTCAGGGTATAATGACATATTAAAATGCAGAATACGTTAGAAAAGCTGAGCATGCCGGAGCAAACAACTGCCCATTGTGTGAACTGGTTTTAGTGCTGGACACACAGCGTGGGCTGTGGTTTCATATGTCCCATGAATGTAACTTTATTCGTCTAAACCTTCAGAGCAGCAATTTTTTGTTTTAAAAATATTTGTTTTTTACCCTAACAAAGACCAAAGATATCTTGAAGAAACTACCGAAACTGAGGGCAACGTTATGCCTGAAGCTTTTCAACAAAGGACGTTATTTTAGCAAAGCCTAGTAACAAGGCAGCTCTTATGCTAGACAAAAAAATACAGGCTTAATTAATGTCGGTTGTATGATATGAGAATAAAGCGAAAACAACTAGTTGGACACGATTGTGAGGGCCACTGACATTTCCTCATTATGGAAAATGGGTACATACTTTAGGAGAGAACACAACATGCACAACAGGATTATTAGGGTATTTCTCCACTAAGGGATGGATTGAACCAATAAATGCACCTGCCCTGAAATCACCTACAAAATAAAAACAACACACAATTCCCTCTCTCTAACACTTTTCAAAGTAATGTTAAAGAATTCAAACTGAACAAGCAATTGTGATTAAGACAAGTAAAACAACAGGACAACCTCACATCATTGCTCACATTTTGGTCAGACACTGTAACAAAGATCACAAAAGAAAAGCCTTTATATGTTTTAATTCTTTCTCCTCTCTCCCACAACATCAGTTGACATTCATACCTTCTAAAAGGAATCTACAGGTAATGACTAGTAGTAGTTGGGATTACCATGTATAATCAGGTCCAAAGAACAAGTCAGACTACTGACAGGCAAAATATGATTTTTCTTGACACTGGTTCTTTGGATATATGCTAACGTATTTTCTTGGTGAGGAAAGAAGAAATTGGTTTGCAGCAGCTGAACTCTGAAGTCTTTGTTCTTCCAGCTAAGCCACAAACAAAAATGAAAATGAATCATCACAATGGAGGGAGAATTAACAAATCCCCCTTTGACCATCAAAACAATCCTTAAAGGGGTAAAAGTAGTCCATGCTGAGACACAAAGATGCTTCCTTAATTTGGTCAACCTCTATTGACTTGGAAAGTGTAAAGACCAGACATTCCCAAAAGTATTCATAGGTTTTACCAATAATGACACAGGAGGCCTGTACTTTGAAGAATCTGTACTTTGCATCTCTACTTTTGACCCTTCACATCAAACCCTAACTGTGGAGGTGAGGTACAGCATGCACAAACCCAATGGTTTGTGGGAAGCTCAAGTTAAGTGACTCTGACAAAAGTAAACAAACACTGCTTTTGTGGGCATGGTTTGTTGGCATTGTTGTGGGTACGCCCTGTACCTATGCATGTATGCTTACTTTTCTCTGCATGAAATCAAACCTGCTCAATAGTTTGCAAATGATAACCAGCAGTGCAAACTAAAAATGCAGCATTCCTAGCACCCGTCAATTATCCTAGCACCGTTCTCTGGGAACTAGGAAGCTTTCCCAAAAAAGTGTTACCTACTTCTGCAATTTCCAGCTATCACACTCACCAAAAAAGCCTCCTTCTAGGTATGACGCCATTGTAAACTGATACAGTGCTGTCTTCCTAGGCCACCAAGCAGCTCTGCAGCTATTCAAAGCTGTGCCCACCTGCATCACGCTGAAAACTGACCAGAGTCTTGTCAGTTTCCACAATACAATCAGATGGGGACAGAAGCTAAACTGACAAAAATCAGGCACAGTTCACTATTGCTGCTATGCATTTGTGCTGCTGCAGAGACAACTCAAATAAGAACAGGAGGAGGAGGACAGGAGTTACTATCTAGCCCTCCCACATAACAACTAAAACCCTGGGAGAGGCACCGAATGGCACAAATCACACTTTACAGCCAATGGGCACTGGGATGGATACGGAAAACAAGAAAGAGAGAAAGAGAATGTTCTCTTCTGCAATCAGAGAATATTAAAAACTGTAAGCAGCTGTCAATTAATTAATGAAGTGAGAGTCCTAGGCAGAGTACAGGAAGAGCATCCTGATAGGAATTCCAGTTTTCTTTGTTCTATGTGGCAGACAGAAAAAACTGACTTCTTATCTAGGCAATTCCTCTCAAAAATCACTGGGTTTTGGTTAAGGATGTATTCTTCTGGGCACTAGTTGCCTAGTAAAATTTCAAGGCCCTCTTGAAATGCATAATGGGTAAACTAATGAGGAGAGAGGGCTTTGGGGGAGTAAAGGCCTAAGACTAAGAATGGTAGAAGCAAAGAGAGAGGGGAGAGAGAGAGAGAAGGATAATAAGGTAGAGGCAGTTAAGGAACACAACATATGAAAAAAAACAAATTAAATGGACGTGATGCAGAAAAAGATGATAATGGCAGATGAAGACAATGCAAGAAGATACACCAGGATCTAGCACCCGTTCTCAAATGGTGGTTCATGGAGCACTTGCTTGCTGATGGTCTGCAGAAAGCTGCTGGGTCACATGATGCTAGCTCTCTTCATTTCCAGCTGCTAAACTGCATTAAAAGAAGCTAAAAATACATTAACAATTTTCCTAATATGACTTTTCCATGTGAGCAACTGTGGTTGCCATAGGGATGTTATACAATTCAGAATGGGAAAGGATGTGTCCATGAGATACTTTCTTTCAAGATGTGGTCTATGCTGTGAAAAAAATAATTTAGTACTCGTGTATTATTAAAGGCAAGAAAAAAAATGGTAGGAAAGCCAGCAATGGAATGAAGATATAATAAAAGCAAGAGATATAAAGCAAAATCAGTTTTTAAAAGTATATTAAAGTTTTAACAATTGATTGACCTATTACATGCAAACTTTTTGAGCTACATTGCTGCATAGTGGTTTCCAGATGGAGATGGTATTGACCAATAAAGCCCAAATGACTTAAGACATGCCTTACTGGAAGTCCGTGTTCCTGCCAGTCACCATCCAAATTAACAGAAATATTTAAATTACAGTTTCTTCACTTTGAACTGAAGGAAACAGATGGCAGTGTGTTTTCTGAAACAGGATCTCAATTTTAGAATACATTTCCCAAATCGGTCTGGAAGAGCCCAAACTTGCCAAACGTCAAGAAACAAAAACATAAGAAGTGCCACACCAGGACAGACCAATGGTCAATCTAACCCAATATCCTGTCCCTGACAGTGGCAGAAATAGATGCTAGACAGAGAGCACTGAACTGGATAGATATAGAGTGATCTCTCCTCTATTAATTACCCTCCCTGCCATTCACTATTGTTGGCTTAGAGAGACCAGAGGAACTCTAACCGTTCTGCTCAACAGCTATTAATACAACAACCATCCCTAAATTTTTCTAGTCCCTTTTTGAACCTGACTGTTATCTGCCTCTACTACCTCCTATGTCAATGAATTCCACAAGTTAATTTTCTCTCTCTCTCTCTATACACACACACACACAGTGTGTGTGTGTGTGTGTGTGTGTGTGTGTGTGTGTGTGTGTGTAAAAATACTGTCTCTAGTTTTAAATCAATCTCCCACTAATTTCAGTGGGTGCCCCTTAGTTCTAGTATTCTGGGACTTGGTGAACAATAGTTCCCTGTTTACTTGGTCCAACCCCTTCATAATTTTATAGCCTTCTATCATGTCCCCCCTCTTCAGCCTTCTCCTTTCCAAACTGAAGAGTCCTATCCTTTTTAGTTTCTCCTGGTATGGCAACTACTCTGTACACCAGATCACTTTGGTTGCCCTTCCCTGTACCTTTTCTAATTTTACTAAATTGTACTTGAGATGCAGGGAACAGAACTGCATGCAGTATTCAAGATGTGGATGCACCACAGATTTGTATAATGGCACGATGATGTTCTCCATTTAGTTTTCTATTCCCTTCTTAAATGATGCACAAAATGTTACTGGCTTTTGTGGCCACTGCTGCATATTGAGATGACATGTTAGAGAACTATCTACAATGACTCTAAGGTCTCTTTCCTAAGTTGTAACAGCTAGTTCAGACCCCAGCATTGTGTAGTTATAACAGGTTATTTTCCCCCAGGTGTATTACTTCATACTTATCAATATTGAAGTTCGCTGCCATTTTTTGCCAGCTCACTTAGCCTGGTAAGATCTTTCTACTGCTCCTCTCCATCACCTTGGGATTTTACTACCTAAAATGATCTGGTATCATCTGTAAACCCAAGAAGATCTGACTGTTTACCCCCATTTATAGTTCACCAATGAAAATGATGAATAAAACTGGACCCAGCACAGATCCCTGTGGGACCCCACTTTTGACCTCCCTCCATCCTAAAAAGTGACCATTTACCCCCAACCTTTCCTTCCTACCTTTTAACGAGCTCTAGATCTCTGAAAGTGCCTTCCCTTAATTTCCTGTGGCAACACAAGTTTTTTTTTTTTAAAGACTTTGGTGAGGAACTTTGCTGAAAGGTTTTTGTAAGTCCAAATTCATGTCAACTGGATCCCCTCTGTCCATGTGCTTGTTAACACCTTTAAAGAATGCCATCAGATTGGTGAGGCAGGATTTCCCTTTCCAAAGCCACGTGGACTCTTGCCCAGAAAATCATATTTGTCAATGTGACTGCTGAATTTATTCTTTACCACAGAGTCTACTAACTTGCCATGAATAGAAGTGAGACTCACTGGGCCGCAGTTCCCATGATCACCTCTGGAACCCTTTTGAAGATGTGTGTAATATTGGCAACTTGCCAGACATCTGGCACAAACCAGTTGGTAACCATACGTTACAGTTTACATAATATTGCCAACAGTTCTTCAATTTCACCTTGGGGCGCCTTCAGAAGTCTCAGGTGTATTGCCAGAAGGTCCTGAAAATATTATTATTTAAATGTATGATTTGTTCTAAAACTTCTCCTGTTACCACTTCATTGTAATCCAACTACAAGTTGAATGTGATTCTGTTATGGTCACAACACACCAAAAAATACCTCTTGAACAAAGTCCTGTGTGTTACTCAGGATAAGGTCTAGAACTGCTTCTTGTGGGTTCTAAGACAAGTTGTTCCAGAAAAAAGTCATTTATTACAGCCAAAATTAACTCCACATCTCGCCTCGATGAGATGTTTACGCAATCTATGGAAGGATAGTTGAAGCCTCCCATTATTATTGCTTGCCCCATTTTAGCAGCTTCGTTAACCTCCCTAAGCAAGTAAGACTTACCCATCTTCTTAGACAGCTGGTAAAGGTTAAGAGTGAGAATGGAACTCTGACATAGAGCTGGTCAAATATTTGTTTTGCGACTAGGACACCTGGGTCATTCATTATATGTTGCTTTATCATATGTCACATTTGAACAGAGAAAGAGGCAGCAAGGATACTTTGGAACTTCGAAATAAGCATTATACTCGCATTGACAATTCCAAACAAATCTAAAGTTACTATTCAATACAAAACTGTTTCATTCCTTTAAGTAGTACAATATCAGCTAGTATAGGCATAAATCTTGTCCTGGCTACTACACTCAGGCTTCACATTAGTACATATATAGTAGGGCTGCGCAATGCTTCAGTCGTTGATTCGATTCGGCAGAGATTCGGCCACCAAATCTCTGAATCCAAATTGAATCTAGAGACCCACTGTCTCTCCGAATCAAATCGGAAGCCTCACATTCAATTTGGAGAGATTCAATGATTCAAACATAGACACAGCTTTATATGTTCTTTCTATATAGCTCAAAGTACGAGGCGGCTCATGAATGCCGAGATGGTGGGGCAGATGGAGCATCTTATGGGAGCATGGGGGTCCCTAGCCCGCTTGGCGGCGGACCTGGAAGCGGACCAGAAGCACTTCTGGTCCACTTCCAGGTCTGCCACGGAGGACCCCCACCCCCCGGCTCAGCGACTGGTGCCTCCTGGGTCTGGGGCAGGAACCCGGGGTCCCCCCATGGCCGATCGCCGAGAGGGTCTGCTGCCTAGCACATGGGGGGGGCCCCCCCTTGAGCTCTTGTGGGATGCTCCATCTACCCCACCATCATGTAGAAAAAACATATAAAAACATATCTATGGCCGAATTGCTGATTCTCCATATCAGAACCAAATCTTCAGATTCAGATTTGGCCGAACTGAACTGGGACAGTGATCCAAATCAACAAATTGAATCACTGTCCCCCAAATCGGGCCAAATCCGAATCGAATACAGCCACCTTCGCATACCTCTAATATACAGTAAATGTTTCACCCCCTGAATAATGAATTTATAGCAACAGTCAGCCTATCTTATTACACTGTAGTAACAGGAAAATTTCCCATCTTACCACTTTTAAGTGATCCATCATTAGGATCCCAATCCTGTACTGAGAGACCTGTTACCATAGACACCTAAACATCTCATAACTATATCAGAACTTCACCTAGGCACAGGGGTCCAAGCTAAACACTACTATGGGAAAAATTAATACCTACTGCCCCAGCTATAGGGACATACGTTCTGTTGTTATTTACAGTTAATATACATTCTCTTTTAACTCTAGTAACACAGGCCTATTAGAGCAGGACTGTCCAACTTCTAAGCCCGCAGGGGCCGCGTGCCATGGGAACCACATAAGTGGGGCTTGCACACTATGGAAGCTGCACCACATGAACAGAGACTGCATGGATGCACACCTCCATTGCTACATGCAGGCACCCCACCCCCCCAGGCACACCCTACACTGGGTGCCCCTCCGCTGCTGCACTGTATGGGCAAAATTCCTCTCTTCCTGCTTCAACATGTGGGCAAGCAGGCCTCCTGCCACCACAGCACTGGGTGTCCCACCTCCCCCTTGCAACCTGGACTCACCCTCAGCTGCTCACACAACACCACACTGCCCCACTACTTGGGGCAGAGACAGGAAACAGCTGCTGGAGAAGACTGACTGCTGATGCAGCTGGTGTGATAGAGACAACAGTGGCCAAAGGAGAGCCCAGAAGCCACAAGGTAACCCTTCATGGGCCACCAGTTGGACAGCCTTGGGTTTTTTCTACAAGGTTGGGAGTTCTAGCCTCTGAACTACATGTATGTAAGTTCAAAACAGCCTGAGGCTACGACTCAACTTCATAATGGAGAGGACAAGGAACAAAAGGTAGCCCCGCTATTAAGAGAACGGATGAAAATTGCACTGAAACCAAGGTCAAACTGGCCAAGATCCTGAAATGCCTCCATCTCCTGCAGAAAGATGAATGCCTCCTCCCTGTGCAAGGGAAGAAAGCAACCATAATTAGGCAACTGAAATGGTTCCTTCCCACCCTAAATGTGGCATCAGCTGCCTTTAATTTACAGTGTAGATAATAGAGAGGAAGAATGTAAACAAAGAGTAGGGACACACTCATCACTACTCAAGGGATGAAAAAACAGAAAGAAAAAACATCCAGCATGCAAAACCCTGAATATATTCATTTTTTCATGCTATATTATTCTAATGCAAGCTAATATAGATTTTCTCCGAGACACTAAAAGGTTTCCTGTACTACTGATGTTTCAGCGGAGCAAGAAATCAAACTACATAAAGAGGAAGACTTCTGAAATCAATAGAGAGAGGGTGAGTTTGTTTTTAAAAGCCTCCATCGAATCCTCAGGCAAATGTAACATATAAGAGGTACTCCAGTGTGAGAAACAAAATTCCTACTGGCTACTCTCTGAACGTACCAGATTTAACAAGAGGAGACAGTTATGCTGGCTGTCTTACCAATGTTCTGCGACAAGAACTTATCATGTTAGACAGTGTCCTAAAGATATATGCCTAAGATTTCAAGAGAGAAAAAAAGAAACACTAAAGCAGGATTAGTAACAGAATATGTTTTATCCTAAGCTATAAACTTCACTTAGATTCTTTGCACCTCGGTTCTATGATCTGCAAAAGGCATCTAATCATACTCTCTCTTCTTTGCAAAGTACATTCTGGGGATTAGATGAAAAGTCTATTTACATACTATGCTATACGCTCTGCTTGATAGGGAAGGCTTTATCCTCAGAGATCCAGGATTTTCCCTCTTCCTCCCATATCAGTAGCTACAGAGAAACAGAGGTGAAGCCATACTCTGTAGAGGAACAAGCCTCTGGTAATTTTATCTTTGCAAGGATGACCAAAGTATGCATCTGGTGGGTAGAAGACAGGATACATAGGCCCCTTTATAAAGTTACTAAGATTATATAGAGAGAGCACAAGCTTCTGTGAACCCAAATTCACTTCATCAGATGCTCATTAGGCTGAACTAGAGAGAAACACCAGAGGTCGGGAGAAATAACTAGGGCTGTGCGAAGCTTCGGTAGCCGATTTGATTCAGAGGAGATTAGGCCCAATTCAGCAGCCGAATCTCCGGATCAAATCAGGAGACCCATTAAAAGGTCCGAATCGAATCTGAAGCCTTCAAATTGATTCGGAAAAGATTCAGAGAGACTCAGATCGGCCAAGGAGAGGCAGGCACAGCCAGGTGGCTGCAGGTTCTCCGGCAGCTCCTCCAGCTATGCCTGCCTCTCCCTGGGTTAGGGGAGCTATGGGAGAAGCTCCCATGGCTGCCCTATCCAGCTTCATCCCCCACCCGGCCCCAGCCTCCCAGAACTTAAAAAAGCCCCGCACTCACCAGATGCAGCAGGGGCTGTGGGGGCTCTAGGGGCTCCTGGCAGAGCCCCCTCGCACAGACCCTACTCCCTCCTACCTGGCCCCACTACCAATGGCTGCCCAGCCCCAGCCCCAACCCCCCCCAGCAATTAAAAAAATAATTATAATTAAAAAAAGCCTTGCACTCATTGGCTATAGCACTGGCTATGGGGGCTCTGGGGCCACATGGTAGAGCCCCCTCACAGCCCCACTCCCTGATCTCCCCCCCCACACCTCCAATGACTGCCCCACCTGGCCCCAGCATCCTGGCAATTAAAAAAGAGGGGGGGAAAAAAAGCCCCACACTCACCAGTTCTGGCAGTGGAGATCAGGGCCTCTTGGGGGCTTGTGGCAGAGCCCCCCTTCCCCCCCCAGCATGGGGCAGTGGGGATTGCCCTCTCACCCAGCCTGGCACCCACGCAGCAGCTGCTCCATGGCACAGGTGTAGCATGACTCAGCAGGGTGCCATGTACTGTGTGGGAGATGGGGCCACTGGGGATGAGCGGTGCCGGGCTCCAGGTGACACATGGAGCTGCCCCAGCTCTCAAGCAGCGCACAGCACCCTGCCGAGCCATGCTGCACTTGAGCCATGAGGCAGTTGCCGTGCGGGTGCCAGGCATGGGTGGGGGTGGGATCCCCACTGCCCCCCATGGCTTTGCCACAAGCCCCCAGAGGCCCTTATGCCAGAGTCGGTAAGAGCGGGGCTCTAAGTCCCAGGAGGCTGGGGCAGGGCTGGGCAGGGCAGGGCAGCCATGGGGGCTTCTCTTGCAGCTCCCCCCACTCAGGGAAAGGCAGGCACAGCTGGAGGAGAGCCTGAAGCCTGCCTGACTGTGCCTGCCTCTCCCTGGCTGATCCGAATTAGCGCCGAATCTCTGATTCTGATTCGGCCAAATCAAATGGGGACAGTGATTCAAATCACTGAATCAAATCACTGTCCTCCGAATCAGCCAAATGCAAATCCAAATCAAATACTTCCATATTCGCACAAGCCTAGAAATAATCATAAAACTGGGACAAAACAAGTGACTCTCTCCTTCCCATGTACAAAATATTTAAAACAAACAAAAAAAGGTTAAATGTACCAAACCCTATTGTGACAGTGTCGCAGGGCATATCGTAAGCATCAGATAATCCCCTTCACAAAAAAAAAAAATGAAATCCATGCATCTTCTTTCCTTCAGGAAGAAACAGTTTAATTTCTGAAGGAGCTGGCATAACAAAGTCAGGGACTTCAGGTTTTGAATTTTTTTTCTTCCAAAATTACAGAATGATTTCAAGCCCATTTAGAACACTGAGTTTTTATATTGCATCACTGTGTTCAGAGCGCAATGCAACTTTTCTGCTTAAAATGCTCTGAAAGTAGACATCAAAAGTCATGTTCCCTGAACGAAGGAAATACAGCCTTCTCACAGCATGTGTAAAGAGAAAATTCTTTTGTTAGCTGTCAATGGGATTTTGCTATTTCTGTTAAATATATAATGGTTAGTGTCATAACAAAGATCAGCCATCATGTTATGGCATTTATCTCCCTGAGTGAAGAGAAGAAGGGCTACTGTGAGTTATTTCATCTCTCATCATGAGACGATTAGTGTCATAAGAGATTAGCTGTCAGTACTGAGTGCATGGAGAATAAAATACATGATGGTGTAGGATTCTATACTATTTTAATTGTTGCGAGTTGGGGAAACCACCTTACTGCATATGGCACAGCTGCCTGTTACTCACAGAACATTTGCAGAAGGGAGAAACTACTTCATAGGACAAAGTATCCGTATTTCTTGTCACATATTTTGAAAAGTTCTTTTAATCTCTCTGGACCCTCTAATGTATACTAGTTACAGCACAGTATCTGGATGCGTTTGGGTCAATCATAGTGACATTTGTACAATTTGTCCGAGGACTTGAAAAATATGTTGCTTGTCAAACCATTATTTGCAAGAGTTTGTCATGGTGCAGGCAGATTAGACCACGATGGGGCCTCTGTATATAACGAAGGGGAACGTTAAAGATTTTATTGCCTGACATTTTGGAAGGATCATCATGGTTGCTTATACTTATGCTTTGTTTTTTTTGTTTTTTTTGGTTTTTTTTAACCTAAAAACACCCTGTCAGCCCTAAACGTTTAACAATATAAGTTTTCCTAGCACTTTACAGCATCACATTTAGAAAACACACACACACACACACACACACCTTGAACAGGCTTTCATTTCTACTTGTGGAAATTTCTGGGAAAATTTCATCACCAGGAACAGCACAAGGGATCAACCATGCAACTCCCCACCTACTACTGGGGAGAAGGAGGACAGAGAGAGAGGGGTAGCTAGCTGCTCCTCCGCTCAATTACCAGAGATGCGAGCAAAAGGAGGGAGCAGTGGAGCAAACACCCCCACCTGCTCCCTAAACCAAGGAACCCACTCTGGGGATTTGGGGAGCAGAGGGGGCAAAGAGCAGCTACTCCACCCCCTCCTAGACCTAGACTTGTGCTAGACCAGGTGGATACCTGGAATGCTTGTAGTTTCTACTAGGAGAGCAGCAATTCTCCCAGTAAAAACATAATGGCAACAGACACACACACACCTCCTACTTTTCCTTATGGTAGAGACTGCAACTCTGGCAAGCTGGTAGTAATCAAAAGTTTTTATGAAGAGGACATGTTTCTGGTGGGGAGGGAAGGGGTGAGAGACTGCTTTAGCTTATTTGGAAAAGTTCTCCTTCTCTGGATACTACTGCTAAGCCATGCCTGCCATGGATAACCTTGACTGCCAATTCAAACAGCATTTCCAGAAAAAGCATGATCCTTTCAGTGTATGCCAAATGGTATGCATCATCAGACAGTTTTCCCCAGGGAGCATATTTTTTATCCAGACTACCCTGATGAGGACTTTATCAAGGGCAAGCATAAGGCTTTCAAAAAATATTTATGATGTAATCAGTGCCTGACCCAGACCCAGCTGTCCAGCTCAGGCACATAACAAGGTAGCATTACTGTGAGAAGAATGCCTCCTATGATATTTGGGAGCCACTGTACCAACAACAGTGGAAAAAAGAAAAAAAAAAAATCAATGGTCACCTCATCAATAGAGCAGTTTACCAGCTGAACGTTTTTCCCCCTTGGAGATTTAAACCCAACAGAAGCTATCAATCTGCACAGTTGGAACAATTATTAAGGGTCCTTAGCCTTTCAAGAACAAAGATGAACTTTGACTTCCAAATTACGGCGATGACAGTGAAACAAAGATAAAGATGCAATCGTTACACCAACAGTCAGTAATCCCAACGCACTCCTAACACGCAGAATACACTTACCTATCTGAATCAAACTAAAAGCCACTGCTTGTCTTGATAGCCATGAACTCCAGAGTAAGCTTCAAAGAATATACTATCCAGAGACAATAGGAGAGACTGTCTCCACGATGAAACTAGACAAAAGCTCAGCAAACTGATGGGACTATATATTTTGCTCCCCTCCCACCGGGGCTACAGTCCCCTAACAGGGGCTAAATAGGGGCTATAGCCCCCCCCAACAGGGGCCAAATGGCCCCCACAGGGGCTACCACCCCCCCTGCAATGCCCACATGCCCCACCCCAGACCCCCAATTGCTGCCCCACCAGGCCCCATCCCACACCAGCTGCTGCAGGCCTCTGATGGCTGTGGAGGACCCAGCCTCCAGCTGCCCTGCTTCTTTTTAACTTGGGGTTTTTTAGACCCCTGGAGGTCTAATTTTCTCCCTGAGCTGCAAGTTTGCAGTGCAGGGAACATTTTTTTGTTCCTGCACATGTCTCTTTCCCCATCTCAAAGAGGTTTGCGACAGGGCAAGAGGCACGTGCATGCTCCTCTGGACGCACCCCACAAGATTTCTTTTGGTCCGATCCCCCAATTTGTTGAAGTCTTTCTGAATCCTAGCCCTACCCTCCAGCATATCTACTACTCCTCCCAGCTTGCCGTCATCTGCAAACGTGCTAAGGGTGCCCTTCATCCTATCTGTCAGGTCACTGATGAAAATATTGAACAAAACCGGCCCCAGGACCAAACCCTGGGGTACTCCACTTGATACTGACTGCCAAGTAAACATAAAGCCACTGACTACTATCCTCCGAGCCCAATGAGCCAGCCAGTTTTCTACCTGCCTTAAAAATCCATTCATTCAACCCATACTTCCTTAGCTTGATTGTGAGAATGTTGTGGGAGACTGTACCAAAAGCCTTACTAAAGTCAAGGTATATCATATCCACTGGTCTCCCCACATCCACAGAGCCAGTCATCATCATAAAAGGCAATCAGGTTGGTCAGACATGACTTGCCCTTGGTGAATCCATGCTGACTGTTCCTAATCACTTTCTCCTCCAAATGCTTGGAAATGGATTCCTTGAGGACCTGCTCCATGATTTTTCTACAGACTGAGGTGAGGCTGACTGGTCTGTAGTTCCCCAGATCCTCTTTCTTCCTTTTCTTAAAGATGGGCTCTATATTTGCCCTTTTCTAATCATCTGGAATCTCCCCCAATTGCCATGAGTTTTCAAAGATAATGGCTAGCGATTCTACAATTACATCAGCCAACTCCCTCAGCACCCCTGGGTGCGTCCCATCCAGCCCCATGGACTTGTACACATCCAGCCCCACCAACTTACACACATCCAGCTTTTCTGATTAGTCCCTAAGCTGCTCTTTTGCCACTGTTGGCTACTCATCTCCTCCCCAAACTGTGCTGCCAAGCACAGTAGTCTGAGAGCTAACCTTGCCTGTGAAGGCCGGGATAAAAAAGGCATTGAGTACTTCAACTTTTCTGCATCCTGTCACTAGGTTGCCTCTCCTATTTAGTAAAGGACTCGCTTTCCCTGATCCTCCTCTTGTTATGGACATACTTGTAGAAACCCTTCACATACCTTGCTAGCTGCAACTCCAATTGTGCTTTGGCCTTCCTGACTTCATTCCTGCATGCCTGAGCAATGCTCTTATAACTCCTCCCTAGTTGTTTGTTGTCCAAGTTTCCACTTCTTCTAAGCTTCCTTTTTGTGTTTTAGCTTCCTGAAGAGTTCCCTGCTAAGCCAAGCTGGTCTTCTGCCATACTTGCTAGTCTTCCTGCACCCTCAGTAAGGTTTCTTTAATGTGCAGCCAACCCTCCTGGACTCCTTTTCCCCTCAAACTAGCCTCCCAGGGAATCCTGCCCATGAGTTCCCTGCCACATATATTCCTATCTTCTTCTGTACCAAGTCTCTGAGGGCTGGCTCCATGCTCCAGAGAGCTTCATTGGTACCTGAGGTTTCACAGCCCATCAGTACAGTAATAGAACTGGGATGAAATTTAACAGCACACAGCGCAAGGTCATGTACTTAGGGACTAACAACAAGAGTTTCTATAATGAGCTGGGAGCCCATCATTTCAAAACAACAGAGGAGAACAATAATACACTCAGGTCTATCACAGAATGACCATGAATCACCTATGTGATCCAGCTTTGAAATAGAAAAATACCCTTATTTATACATGCTAAGATGGCATTTCCAGTAAAGATAATTACTAATGCCACTGCACATTGGTAGACCCAATTTGGAATGCCATGTAGAAAATCTAGTCATCTATGCTGAAGACAGACAAACAAACTGGAATAAATGCAGAGAATGGCTAATAGGAAGATGAGTGGTATTAAGAGCCAGTATTACAATATGAGACAGTCTGAAGTATTTAGCCTAAAAAAAGAACAAAGGCTGAAAGGGAATACAATTTCTCTCAGTAAACACAATACATTGAGGATGTAACCAACTGGTTGGGAGAAGAGCTATTTAAGCTGGAGGACAATATTGGCATCCAAGGGTATAAATCATCCATCAATAAATATATAGGCTGCAAACTGGAAGGTTTCAAACTATCAGGGAGCTTCTGAAATAGCTTTCCAATACTATTACCAGAAGCAAAAACCCTGCCTAGTTTTAAAATGGAGCTCCATCAGTTTCTAAAAGACATTATCTGATGTGTTTGCCTGGAACAGCAAGAACTGGAATCAACAATTCAGAAAACCCCTTCTGGAGTGGACTAGCCTCACCCCCAAATAATGACTAGGAGTTGACTGGCTCGGACTTGAGTTTCACTGGGGGAAGCAGCTGACATTCCAAAACCAAGACCAACTTCAGGTCATGCGAGTGACAGCAGGCCAATCAACTGGCCCCAGGGCAGCTAATAGAGATGATACTAAATGCAGATGGGGGAGTCTGTTTTTTCATGCTGACAGGACAAGATGGACTTAGTGAGGAACAAATGTGGAGCAATATCCATTTCTGCAGTTAGGAGCTGATGCTAGCCAGGTAGAAAATGGTGGAAGCTGTGCAAGCTAGGACCTGGGACCCCCTCAAACAACCCTAGCAGGTCCCCAATTGACAAAAAGCATCATGAACAGGATTCAGGGAATTCATGCAAGAATCACTGGGCCCATGTTGAGACAGCTTCCCCCATCCTACCTACAACTAAGCTATGGCCAAGTCAAGACCCTCCAAAGTTCTCCAATATAATTCTTAGGGCTATGGCAGGCCACATGGAGGTCCCCAAGGATACTAGAGTTTACAGGGGGTATCCAGACCATCTTCCTAGCTTCTAGAAGGGCCTGGAATCAGAATTCAGACATATTGCGCCAAAGAACACCTGAAAGTTGGACTACTACAACCCAGTTGAGGTGAACCACTACAGAGGACATAGAGATTTCATAGACTAGATTTCACAGACATTCGGGCTGGAAGGGACCCCGGAGGATCATGGAGTCCAGCCCCCTGCCCCAGGGGCAGGAAGTCAGCAGGGATCATAGGATCCCAGCAAGATAAGCATCCAAATGTGTCTTGAAGGCGTTCAAAGTGGGTGCTTGAACCACCTCTGGCAGCAGTCTATTCCAGACCTTGGGGGCTCGGACAGTAAAGAAATTCTTCCTTACGTTCAGCCTGAATCAGTCGCGGAGGAGTTTGTGATCGTTTGATCTTGTCATACATTGGGGTGCTCTGGTGAACAGATGTTCCCCTAGATCCTGATGAGCACCCCGATAAACTTATATGTAGCCACCAAATCACACCGTGAGCCTGCGCTTTTCTAGGCTGAAGAGTCCCATGGCTCTCAGCCTCTCATCATAAGGTCTGTTTTCCTGACCTCCGATCATGAGCGTGACTCTCCTCTGCACTCTCTCAAGCTTCTCCACATCCTTTTTGAATTGTGGAGCCCAAAACTGGATGCAGTACTCCAGCTGCGGCCTCACCAAGGCCGAGTACAAGGGGAGAATGACATCTCGGGATTTGCTTGAGAAGCATCTATGGATGCAAGCCAGCGTTTTGTTTGCTTTACTAACCGTAGCATCACATTGAGGGCTCATGTTCATCTTGTGGTAAATCATGACCCCCAAGTCCCTTCCATCTGTAGTACTAACCAGCGTAGCACTGCCAAGCCTATAAGCATGCTGCAGGTTTTTTCTCCCAAGGTGGAGAACCTTGCATTTTTCGGTGTTAAACGCCATCAGGTTCTCATCCGCCCATTTCATGAGCCTGTCAAGATCTGCCTGGATCACCCTCCTATCCTCAGGTGTGGATGCTTTACCCCAGAGTTTGGTGTCGTTGGCAAACTTGGTCAGCCCGCTTCTGACACTAATGTCCACATCATTGATGAAGATGTTAAACAGAGCCTTGAGGGACCTCACTGGTGACTGCACACCAAGATGATTGGCTTCCAACCACCACCACCTTCTGGGTCCTACCACGGAGCCAATTCCCCAGCCAGCGGATCGTGGTGAGGTCAAGGCTGTAGCTATCCAGTTTTGCCAAGAGGTGATCATGGGATACTAGATCAAAGGCTTTTTCGAAGTCAAGATATATGACATCAATCTCTTCCCCCTTGTCCAGGTGATAGGTCACCTGGTCATAAAAGGAAATGAGATTGGTCAAGCAAGACCTACCCACAACAAACCCATGCTGGGTATCCCTCAGGATATTGCTGTCAGCTAGTCTGTTAAGGATGGCCTCTTTGATAATCTTTTCCAAGACCTTCCCCAGGATAGAGGTCAAGCTGATGGGCCTGTAGTTTGCCAGATCTACTTTCCTCTCTTTCTTGAGGATAGGCACTAGATTGGCCTTCTTCCCATTTTTAGGCACTTCACCAGAGCACCAGGAGTTCTCAAAGATCCGAGCCAGGGGCTGAGCTATGATGCTCGCCAGCTCCTGGAGTACCCTTGGGTATAAACTGTCAGGGCTGGCTGACTTGAAGGTGTCCAGCTTGTCAAGGTGTTCCTTCACAAGGTCAGTTTCGATGGAGGGCAAGGAATCTCCCTCACCCAGGCCTCCCTGACCCACAGTGGGCAGGAGCGTCCCATGGGTCTGATGAAAAACTGATGCAAAGAACCCATTAAGCAAGTTTGCCTTTTCATGGGCATCGGTTGTCAGTTGTCCCATCTGGTTTAGCAGGGGTCCAATGTTGCCCTTGCTCTTCCTCTGGCTCCCCACATATCTGAAAAAGGACTTTTTATTGTCCTTGATATTTGTAGCTAGCTGGAGTTCCATCGCAGCCTTGGCTTTCCTGGTTTGCTCTCTGCAGATCCAGACCAGAGCAGAGTATTCCTCCTTGGTGGTGGTTCCAGTCCTCCATCCTTTGTAGGTCTTCCTTTTAAGACACAAGAGGTCCACCAGTTCCCTGGAGAGCCAAGGGGGCTGCTGTGCCCTTTTGCTGCCTTTCTTCCGAGACGGGATGGACTTTGCTTGCGCATCCAGGATTGCTTCTTTGAGGAGCAACCACTCATCCTGAACTCCCCTCACCTTTGGGTTGTGGCCCTTTAGGGCCTCAATGACAAGCCTTCTTAGCTTGTCAATGTCAGCTTTCCTGAAGTCAAGGACTTCTGTATTACTGACTGACTTGCCAGCTTTATGGCAGATGGTGAAGGTGATCAGCTCGTGGTCACTGTCACCCAGCTTCCCTTCTATCATTAGGTCACTGATTAGGTCATCCCCGGTTGCCAGTACGAGGCTGAGCAGCGTCTTACCTCTCATCATCCCGTAGATTTCTTGTGTCAGATAGAGGTCATCCACACACGAGAGAACGTTTTGTGACCGCTCGGATTTGGCTGAGCACTTCTCCCACGAGATGCCTGGGTAGCTGAAGTCTCCCATGACAATCATGCACCGGGAACGTGTGGCCTCAGCTAATTCCCTGGCAAACACCTGGTCAAGGTCTTGACCCTGGGTAGGGGGTCTGTAGTAGACTCCCAGCATCGTGTCCCCTGTGCCATGTTCCCCACGGATTTTAACCCAGAGGGTCTCAAGTCGCCCACTGTGGGTGCTAATGTCAGCTTGCAGGGACAAGTAGCTTTCCTTGACATAGAGAGCTACACCTTCGCCCCTTTTATCCACTCTATCCCTCCTGTACAGGGTATAGCCGTATATAGTTATTTGCATTTAGCAGGAGGACAAATATGGACACAGCCAACAGCTAGAAGGATACAGATGAAATATTCTTAGGTGGCTGAGAGATGGAAGGAGAGTCTTGTTATTAGATTCGAAAAGCCACTCAAGATGCTCAGGGTATTTACCACCAGCCTTCAACTGACCCTCTAACCTGTCAAAAGAATGGGCAATTCTTCCCTGCTGGTAAAAACACAATCTAACTGGACAATTGGCCAAAGGATCCAAGCACCTTTTACACTCTCTGCATCCCCCAGTAGCCAAAAATGGATTTTAGAGATCAAGTGAATTAGGCCACATCAAACTTGAAGGAGCCTAAATAAGTTAGTACTACACTGCCATCCACAAGTTGACCTTCCAGTTGCTCACACCACCAGTTGGGACCCAACCAGCTGGCATGGAAAGCCACATCATCCTGCAAGATATAGCAGCAGTTCAGCTTCCAAGAAGTGTTCCTCCACCCTGGTGCAAATTGATGCAGGTGTTATTCAATAACTCAAACACAAATTACATGGGGAAGTGAAAGCTCAGCAGCCAGAGAAAGGCCCAGGAGGAATGCCTAAGTCCAGTCTGACCATGTAGGCTAATTCAGCTATTGGCAACTGAAGGAAAGATGGGCATGGAGCAAGAATGTGGTTACAAGGGTGGCAGCTCTAAACAGCTCTGATGGTAGGAGTACTTAAGGGTACTTATTACTAGGGCTGATGTCTGACTAGGAGCTATCCAAATTCATTGGTAAGTGCCCAATCATTCCTATCTGCAGGTGGGTACACAATAAGGCAAAACTTCCCAGGTATCAGTAACTATGTAGAAACAGAGGTGAAGCCATACTCTACAGGGAACAAGTCTTCTCTGGTAATTTTAACCTTGCAAGGTGACCAATGTATGTGTCTGGTAGGTAGCTACCATCTAGGAAAGAACATGCATCCAACACAGGTGTCCAAAGAACTTATCAAGCCCTCTGTAGCAGGATGTATGGCTCTGGGGCTACAACCCAGATGCTGGCATTAAGGGGGAAAGCCAGCTGATGGGGATGATTGGATGACCCAGAGGAAGTTAAAAGGTCCCAGAGAGGGGAGCTGAGGGAGAGAGGGAAGGTGAAGATACTGATGAAGCAGCACAGAGCCATGGTTAATTTCAAGGTCTGGGAAAAGACCACAGGGTTTGTTTTAATCTGTTACTGTTTATAGTCTTACTTGTTGTTTCTGTGGGGACAAGTTTGCCCTACAGAAAATAAAAATTATGCTGAGAAACTGAAACCCACTACACCTTCCTAAAAATGGTACAGTCAATTTCCAAGAATGGGCTCAGTATTTACTACCCTAGATATGTGCTTGCAGACATCTAGATGTATTATACCACATGACCCCAAATAAAACACATACCTTGTTCTGGAAAGGCAGAATAAAGAAAAAAGGTTTTTCCAATACCTCTCTCTCAGTCTAGACTCGTTAGGGCTGAATGCTGCCACATGCAGGAGGAGCAAACTATTCCTCAGCATTACTCATCTCTAGCTGCAGCTCTACAGCTACAGGTTTAACCCTGTTACAGCCACTGCCAAACAAAAAGTAACTTTTGGCTGAGTACCCAAATTGGCATTGGCTGTGATGGTTAACCCTGTACCTGAAAGAAGAGGATGAATGATGTTGAGGGGTGAATTTCACCCCCACCTTACACAGGAAGGAAGGAAGGAAGGAAGGAAGGAAGGAAGGAAGGAAGGAAGGAAGGAAGGAAGGAAGGACTTTGACTTTTGACAACTTTATTTCACAAAAGATCAGGTACAGAAAGCAAAAAAACCATCAAACCACACCAAAGAGAAACCATTCCCAGACGTTCAGAACATCACACCGTGACAAACACCTTCGCAGTAATACACATCGTGTCTAACATGCTATTTATATATATAGCCCTCGAGAAACGAACAATTCCACCCTTCCCTGTCCCATAGTACACGTACAAAACCCTTCGACTTCTCACCCCGAGAAAATGAACAAAAGCAGCTTGGTGAGGGCCCAGGGCACGGCACAAGCCGGAAGCCACAGTCCGCCACCGCGCCCGCCCGGTCGCCCAGACCGGTCACGACATCAGAGCGCGTATTTGAGACGGCCGTCCTCCACGTGGCACAGTGCTCCCTCAAGGGCCCAGAGTGCCTCGAAGGCGGGCACCCCCCGCCGGAGCACAGCGTGCTCAAACTCCAGCGAGAGGCGCGCCCGCACTAGGAGGCCAAAGAGCCGCGGGGCATCGTCTGAGCCGGTGCCGGCAAGCCGGTTACGGCGGCTCTTGAGGACGGCCACCTTGGCCTGGCCCAGCAAAAAGTTGGCCAGGCAGATGGCGCCCCGCTCGGCCGCCCGGTACGGGTAGGAGCATATGTAGGTGGTCTCTGAGAGGCTCCTGCCCAGCGCCCGCAGCGGCCGCTCGAGGGTGGCAAAGAGCGGCCGCAGGCGGGGACAGTCCAGGAAGGCGTGAAAGAGATCCTCCTCCACGCCCCCAGGGCAGAAGGGGCAGGCCGTCGAAGCGGCTGGGTCAAAGTGGGACGCAAACGTGCCAGTGGCTAGGATGCCGTGCAGCAACCGCCACTGCAGGTCGCCAGTCTTCTTGGCGGTCGGCGGCTTATACAATGTGCGCCACGCCGGGTGGGCCGGTGGGGAAGCCGGTGGCCCCAGGCGCCGTCGCCACGGTGTATCGGGGCGTCCCGCCAGCACCTGAGCATGGCGGACACAGACCACCCAGGCATACAAGCTTCTACGCGATAGAGAAGCAAAGGGGCAACCCGTGTCACTATCGGGAGGCATGGGGAGCCGCAACAGAGTGCCCGGCCCACCGGCCAACTCCGCGGCCACAGCCGGGGTGACCGGCAGCGAAGGGAAAGCCTCGCTCGCGGCATCCGCGGCCCGCGGGATCTGGCGCGCACGGAGATGTTCGTCCAAGGCGGCCGCCGCCACCGGCGGGAGGGCGGCGCGGATGTCACGCAGGAGATGACCCATGGTGCGGATGGAGCGCACGCCCAGCCGTGCGGCCAGCGCCTCGGGCGAGAGCCAGGCTGACCGAGCGGGGTCCAGGAGATGGTGCAGGCGGAGGACACGCGCCTGGATGAGGGTGGCCGTGAGGCTGGCAGAGGCCAGGCTCGGCACGGAGCCCCACAGGGCTGAGTTGTGCACCAGAGGCTCCCTCAGCAGCTGCGGGAAACACAGTGTCCGGGCTCGAGGCTGGAGGCGGAAGGCGACCTGCCAGGCTCGTACCACGCTGCGATAAAAGGCCGGAAGCACCACCCAGTTCAGGAGCGTGGGTGTCAACAAAAAGAGCTCCCGGTCAAAGCCAAGGGCGCCGACCCTCTGTAGGAACCGGCACGCCAGTTGTTGCCATGGCAGCTGCTCCTCGCTGTAAAGCAGTCGCTGAAGGGCCTGCAGGCGGAAGGCCGCCACCCTGCTGGCCAGGTCAACCAGACCCTGGCCCCCCTCGGCAACAGGCAGGTGAAGGACGGCTCGTGGGAGCCAGTGGCGCCCATCCCAGAAGAAGTCCACCAGGTTGCGCTGGAGTCTCTCCAGGAGATCCGGTGGGGGGTCGAGCACGGCGCACCGGTGCCACAAGGTCGCTGCCGCCAGGTTGTTGATGACAAGGACGCGCCCCCGGTAGGAAAGGCTGGGCAGGCGCCAGCGCCACCGCTGCAGGCGGGCCTCCACCCCCTCCTCGAGGTCGTCCCAGTTACGCGCCATGAAGGCCGGTGGCCCCAGGAACACGCCCAAGATCTTGAGGCCCTCGCGGCGCCATGTGAGCCCCCCCGGCAAGTCCGGGGGGAGCGTGCCAGTCCATGCGCCAAGCAACAAAGTATCGCTCTTGGCCCAGTTGATGCGGGCGGAGGAGGCGCGCTCATAGGCACGCTGGCAATCCGCCAGGGCCCGCACGTCTTCCTGAGTGTTGAGGAAGACGGTGACATCATCCGCATATGCCGACAGCCGGAGACGAGGCCTAGCGGACGGGCCGGTGGCCACTGGCAGGGCCACACCACTCAGGCGGCGTCGCAGCGTGTGCAGCAGCGGCTCGATGGCCAGGGAGTAGAGCATGCCCGACAGCGGACACCCCTGACGAATGCCCCTGCGTGCGGGGAACGGAGCACACAGCACACCGTTCACCTTGAGCAGGCTGGAAATGTCTCGGTACAGGACCCGGAGGGCCCCGGTGAAGAGGGGCCCAAAACCAAAGGCCTCCAGAGTCCGGAAGAGATAGGCGTGGCCCACCCGGTCAAAGGCCTTCTCCTGGTCTAGAGAGATGAGGCCGATGTCGAGGCCAAAGAGCTCGCTAGCCGTGACTAGGCCCCGCAGCAGGAACAGGTTGTCTTGAATGGTCCTGCCCGGCACGCAGTAGCTCTGCTCGGGCCCGGTGAGAGAGGCCATGACCGTGCGGAGGCGGGTGGCCAACGCTTTGGCCAGGATCTTATAGTCCGCGCACAGCAGGGAGACCGGCCGCCAGTTCTTCATGTAGCCCAGGTCTCCCTTCTTGGGCAGCAGGGTCAGCACCGCTCGGCGGCAGCTGATCGGCAAGACCTTGTCGGCGAGGCTCTCCTGGAAAACGCGCAGGAGGCTGGGGCCGAGGAGAGGCCAGAAGGTCTTGTAAAACTCAGCAGGCAACCCATCGAGGCCCGGGGCTTTGCCGGAGGCGAGGCCGGCCGTGGCGGCCGCCAGCTCTTCCAGGGACAAGTCCCGCTCAAGCTCTCCGGCCTCCAGGGCATCGAGACATGGTAGGCCCTCGTGGAGTTCCCGCGTGGCCTCGGGGCACGACGGCTCGGCCGCAAACAGGTCACGATAGAAGGCGACGGCATGTTCGCGTATTTCGCCGGGCTCTGTAATGACCCGGCCCTCAGGAGTCTTGAGATGGTCCAAGACTTTGCTCGCTGCCCTCCGCCGCTCCAGGTTGAAAAAGAAGCGGGTCGGGGCGTCAGTTTCCGCCAGTTCCTGGCAACGGGCGCGGATCCTCGCGCCGCGGGCCGCGCTCTCCGCCAGGTCGCGCAGACATCTCCTGCGGAACCGGAGGCTCTCGCTCAGTGCCGCGTCGCTGCCAGCGGCCAGCAGAGCAGCCTCGAGCTCCGCCACGTCCTCCTCCAACTCCCGGATACGTCGGCGCGTCTCGTTCGCGGCCAGCTGGGTGTACTGCTGGCAAAAGGCTCGGATCTGTACCTTGCCCACGTCCCACCACAGCTTCCAGGAGGAGTGGCTCGATCTCGCAGCCTCCCAGCTCCTCCAGAAGTGGGCAAAGCAGTCCCGGAAATAGGAGTCCTGAAGCAGGCTGGCGTTGAAACACCAATAAGGTGCCCGCGCACAGGCTCTCCCCGGCAGGCTCAGTTCACTGAAGGCTAGGTCATGATCTGACAGACCCGAGGGAGCGATGCAGCTGCTGCGCAGGAGTGGCAGGTGGTGCCTGGTGACATAAAGGCGGTCGAGGCGAGCCATGGTGACACCACCGGCACCCATCCTGGCCCAGGTGTACTGGCGCGCATCAGGATGCAGGGCTCGCCAGATGTCCACGAGGTCTGCCCCCTCCAAGGCAGATTGCAGCTTGCGAGCGGAGGGCAGGTGGGGTTCAGGCCCTGTGCGGTCGAGGCGCGGGGCAGTGGTGCAGTTGAAATCCCCACCGAGGAGGAGCAGGTCATCATCCTCGCTAGCGTCGCGCAGGAGGGCAGCCAAGGTCTCGAAGAAAACGACCCTCTCCTGACCATCGGAAGGCGCGTAGACGTTGATGAGCAGCAGGCGGTGTTGTGCGAGGGTGACGCGGACGGTCAGCAGGCGGCCGGGGATGACCTCCCGCGGCACCGCCGCGTCAAGCTGCAGCTGTGGTGATAAGAGAGTCGCGACCCCAGCGCTAAGGTTGGTGCCATGGCTCAGGAACACCTGTCCTCGCCAGGCAGCCCGCCAGGCCGCCTGGTTGAATCTGTCAGAGTGTGTCTCTTGAAGGAAGGTGACGGCCAGCCTCTTCTGTCGCAGGAGCTCCAGGACGGCTTCGCGCTTCACCGAGTCTCGACAGCCGTTGATGTTGAAGGTGCCAATGATTGTGGCTGCCATGGATGTGGGTGTGGGAGAGGAAGAGCAAAGCAAGGTACGGGTGGAAGAACGAGCACCCAAGAGCAGAGCAAGGCAGTACAGACAGGTCAAGGAAGGCCTACTGTGCCCTACTCTAGTCGAGGGACCCGCCCAAGTCCCACTCAACTCTCACCCTCTGGGCAAGCTTCTCCAAACGGTAAGCCATCTGGCGTGTGCCCAGATCCCGCTGCATGAGCTTGGCAGCTGCCCTGGCACCCTTTACGAACACTTTGGGGTCTGTGCACCACTGAGTGATGCGTCCTGCTACGTTCCTCTGCCCCTTAGTTAACTTCAAGAAGGACAGGAGTCCCCCATAGTCTGGAGGGACCCAGGGGGGCTCCGCCAGCTTGGGGTGGATGTTGCCTAAGGAAGAGCGTCGAGTCCGCACCCCCGGCGGGAGCTCGTCTGCAACCGCAGCATCGACACCCTCGATGTCTAGACACATCAGCCGCCTCTCATCGTCCGAGTCAAGGACCGGCTCCACGAGGGCATTCCCTGTCTTCCTAGGGGGGGAGAGGCCATCCCGCTCACGACGCCTCTTGCGAGACTCAGTGAGCTGGACCTCCATCTCGTCAACTTCTCCATCTAATCCACCAGGCTGGGGCATGACCAAGGGGGTAGCAGACTCTCCCGCCACCCCCGAGGCCAGGCCACCAGAAGAGAGGCATTCGCCACCATCCCCGCCGCCGCCCGACTCCGGAGGCTGGGGGACAGGCGAGGGGAGAGGGACCCCTGAAGCCCCCTCCCCCTCCGCCAAGTCTGCCCCGCCGACAGCTACATCCAACGGGGTGGGTGGTATGGCAGCCAGAGCGGGGCCAGGCTCTTCAGTGGGGGGTCCCTCGGCACTGGCCGAGGAGGGCAGGGCATCCTGAGAGGCCCCCTTCATCTTCCTCTCTTTGTCCTCCTTCTTCTTCTTCTTGGTGGTAGTGGGCAGCTGCCCCTGTGCTGGGGACGGGCCAGACTGCCCTGCCCCCCCAGCCGGCGGGGCCCCCGCACTGAGGGCAGGGGGCGCCACAGACGGGGGAGGCGGCGGCGGGGCCTGGGTAGTAGCACCAGCCTCTCCACTGGACGATGGTTTCACACCAGAGCCCCCCGTCCCCTGAGATGGAGTAGGGGTGGAAGGAGGCTGGGAGGAAGAGCTCCCTGCTTCCCTGGGCCTGCCGCGTGTCCCAGAAGTCGACACGCCGTCTCTCGGCGCTGCCGCAGGTGGCGATGGTCCGGCCGCCTTGCCCTGAGGGCACTGAGCAGCCAGGTGGGAGGAGCCGCCGCACTTAAAACACGTAGTCTCTCCCACAGACAAATAGATAATATACCTCCGACCCTCGAGCGTGAAGCTCAGGGAGCGAGGTAGAGACTGGGGGCCCTCCTTGAGGAGCATAAAGACCTGCCTCCGAAAAGACAGGACGTGCTTCCGCTGAGGGTCCTTGCTTCCCATCGGCAGCCGGCGAAAAGGACTCGTAAGAACTCCATAGGCCTCGAGTCCCCTGGCCAGCTCCCGATCAGAAACATGTGGTGGGATGTTAGAGATCACCACCCTCACTGCCTGAGTCTCTAGGGGCGTGACAGGGTAGTGGATGCCCGCAATGTCTAGGCCCTCAGCACACACCCTGTCAACCAAGGCAGGCGTGCTCAAATAAATCATCGGGACCGTGTTCACACGACCCGCATAGCGGATCGTACGCCATCCCAGGAGCGCAGCCAGAGCCTCCATGCAAACCTCAAGCCCCACATGGAGAGGGGCATGAACCCTCAGGCCATGCGTCAGCGGGAGGTCCCGAGAGACATCCTCATGCCAACTGCCAGGTGTAGGAGCAGCCATCCTCACTAGGACAGGGTTAAACTGCAAAGCAAAAAAAAACTAAGGGAATGAAAAGAAAACTTTAACACAGGAGCTCAAGGCCAAGCTCCCGGGAATGCGGCCAAAACAGAAAGTGAAGATAAGCCACTGAAAGGGAGGGAGGGATTTGGGGGGTGGAAAAAAAAAAAAAAAAAAGCGTGGATAGAACAAAAAAAGAGGGGGGAAAGAAGAAAAAAGCACCCCTCAAGCGGCAAATGATAATAGAGAGCTCCCCACAAAGGGGGAGGAGGGTGGGGGGGGAAAAATGCGGCAGGGGAAGGGGGGGGGTTAAAACATTGAAAAAAAGAAAAAAGAAAAGGAAAACTAAGGGGTGAGGGGGGGATGGAGGGTTAATTAAGAGCACCTCTGGAAGGCAGGCTAATGGAAAAGGTAACTCCCCGTAACAAGCAGACAGAAAAAAGAGAAAGAGAGGGAAAGAGACAGTAAAAGAGAAGGCTGCGAGAAGCGTCTCACAGACAAAGAAACCGGAAGCAGAGGGGGAGGGAAGAGAGAGGAGAGAAAAGTGGGGGTAAAAGCTGCAAAAAAGCAAGAAAAGAGTCAGAAAGCGAAATAAACAGAGGCTAGAGACCTTTAGAGAGGTGGGAGTGAAGGAAGAAAAGAGATAGGAAGCCGGGGAGTCTTACGCTCGGGATCGCCCCACGCAGCTCCAAGCGAGCCTGGTCCGAAGCGTCCAAAGCGGAAGGAAGGAAGGAAGGAAGGAAGGAAGGACTTTGACTTTTGACAACTTTATTTCACAAAAGATCAGGTACAGAAAGCAAAAAAACCATCAAACCACACCAAAGAGAAACCATTCCCGGACGTTCAGAACATCACACCGTGACAAACACCTTCGCAGTAATACACATCGTGTCTAACATGCTATTTATATATATAGCCCTCGAGAAACGAACAATTCCACCCTTCCCTGTCCCATAGTACACGTACAAAACCCTTCGACTTCTCACCCCGAGAAAATAAACAACAGCAGCCTGGTGAGGGCCCAGGGCACGGCACAAGCCGGAAGCCACAGTCCGCCACCGCGCCCGCCCGGTCGCCCAGACCGGTCACAACATCAGAGCGCGTATTTGAGACGGCCGTCCTCCACGTGGCACAGCGCTCCCTCAAGGGCCCAGAGTGCCTCGAAGGCGGGCACCCCCCGCCGGAGCACAGCGTGCTCAAACTCCAGCGAGAGGCGCGCCCGCACTAGGAGGCCAAAGAGCCGCGGGGCATCGTCTGAGCCGGTGCCGGCAAGCCGGTTACGGCGGCTCTTGAGGACGGCCATCTTGGCCTGGCCCAGCAAAAAGTTGGCCAGGCAGATGGCGCCCCGCTCGGCCGCCCGGTACGGGTAGGAGCATATGTAGGTGGTCTCTGAGAGGCTCCTGCCCAGCGCCCGCAGCGGCAGCTCGAGGGTGGCAAAGAGCGGCCGCAGGCGGGGACAGTCCAGGAAGGCGTGAAAGAGATCCTCCTCCACGCCCCCAGGGCAGAAGGGGCAGGCCGTCGAAGCGGCTGGGTCAAAGTGGGACGCAAACGTGCCAGTGGCTAGGATGCCGTGCAGCAACCGCCACTGCAGGTCGCCAGTCTTCTTGGCGGTCGGCGGCTTATACAATGTGCGCCACGCCGGGTGGGCCGGTGGGGAAGCCGGTGGCCCCAGGCGCCGTCGCCACGGTGTATCGGGGCGTCCCGCCAGCACCTGAGCATGGCGGACACAGACCACCCAGGCATACAAGCTTCTACGCGATAGAGAAGCAAAGGGGCAACCCGTGTCACTATCGGGAGGCATGGGGAGCCGCAACAGAGTGCCCGGCCCACCGGCCAACTCCGCGGCCACAGCCGGGGTGACCGGCAGCGAAGGGAAAGCCTCGCTCGCGGCATCCGCGGCCCGCGGGATCTGGCACGCATGGAGATGTTCGTCCAAGGCGGCCGCCGCCACCGGCGGGAGGGCGGCGCGGATGTCACGCAGGAGATGACCCATGGTGCGGATGGAGCGCACGCCCAGCCGTGTGGCCAGCGCCTCGGGCGAGAGCCAGGCTGACCGAGCGGGGTCCAGGAGATGGTGCAGGCAGAGGACACGCGCCTGGATGAGGGTGGCCGTGAGGCTGGCAGAGGCCAGGCTCAGCACGGAGCCCCACAGGGCTGAGTTGTGCACCAGAGGCTCCCTCAGCAGCTGCGGGAAACACAGTGTCCGGGCTCGAGGCTGGAGGCGGAAGGCGACCTGCCAGGCTCGTACCACGCTGCGATAAAAGGCCGGAAGCACCGCCCAGTTCAGGAGCGTGGGTGTCAACAAAAAGAGCTCCCGGTCAAAGCCAAGGGCGCCGACCCTCTGTAGGAACCGGCACGCCAGTTGTTGCCATGGCAGCTGCTCCTCGCTGTAAAGCAGTCGCTGAAGGGCCTGCAGGCGGAAGGCCGCCACCCTGCTGGCCAGGTCAACCAGACCCTGGCCCCCCTCGGCAACAGGCAGGTGAAGGACGGCTCGTGGGAGCCAGTGGCGCCCATCCCAGAAGAAGTCCACCAGGTTGCGCTGGAGTCTCTCCAGGAGATCCGGTGGGGGGTCGAGCACGGCGCACCGGTGCCACAAGGTCGCTGCCGCCAGGTTGTTGATGACAAGGACGCGCCCCCGGTAGGAAAGGCTGGGCAGGCGCCAGCGCCACCGCTGCAGGCGGGCCTCCACCCCCTCCTCGAGGTCGTCCCAGTTACGCGCCATGAAGGCCGGTGGCCCCAGGAACACGCCCAAGATCTTGAGGCCCTCGCGGCGCCATGTGAGCCCCCCCGGCAAGTCCGGGGGGAGCGTGCCAGTCCATGCGCCAAGCAACAAAGTATCGCTCTTGGCCCAGTTGATGCGGGCGGAGGAGGCGCGCTCATAGGCACGCTGGCAATCCGCCAGGGCCCGCACGTCTTCCTGAGTGTTGAGGAAGACGGTGACATCATCCGCATATGCCGACAGCCGGAGACGAGGCCTAGCGGACGGGCCGGTGGCCACTGGCAGGGCCACACCACTCAGGCGGCGTCGCAGCGTGTGCAGCAGCGGCTCGATGGCCAGGGAGTAGAGCATGCCCGACAGCGGACACCCCTGACGAATGCCCCTGCGTGCGGGGAACGGAGCACACAGCACACCGTTCACCTTGAGCAGGCTGGAAATGTCTCGGTACAGGACCCGGAGGGCCCCGGTGAAGAGGGGCCCAAAACCAAAGGCCTCCAGAGTCCGGAAGAGATAGGCGTGGCCCACCCGGTCAAAGGCCTTCTCCTGGTCTAGAGAGATGAGGCCGATGTCGAGGCCAAAGAGCTCGCTAGCCGTGAGTAGGTCCCGCAGCAGGAACAGGTTGTCTTGAATGGTCCTGCCCGGCACGCAGTAGCTCTGCTCGGGCCCGGTGAGAGAGGCCATGACCGTGCGGAGGCGGGTGGCCAACGCTTTGGCCAGGATCTTATAGTCCGCGCACAGCAGGGAGACCGGCCGCCAGTTCTTCATGTAGCCCAGGTCTCCCTTCTTGGGCAGCAGGGTCAGCACCGCTCGGCGGCAGCTGATCGGCAAGACCTTGTCGGCGAGGCTCTCCTGGAAAACGCGCAGGAGGCTGGGGCCGAGGAGAGGCCAGAAGGTCTTGTAAAACTCAGCAGGCAACCCATCGAGGCCCGGGGCTTTGCCGGAGGCGAGGCCGGCCGTGGCGGCCGCCAGCTCTTCCAGGGACAAATCCCGCTCAAGCTCTCCGGCCTCCAGGGCATCGAGACGTGGTAGGCCCTCGTGGAGTTCCCGCGTGGCCTCGGGGCACGACGGCTCAGCCGCAAACAGGTCACGATAGAAGGCGACGGCATGTTCGCGTATTTCGCCGGGCTCTGTAATTACCCAGCCCTCAGGAGTCTTGAGATGGTCCAAGACTTTGCTCGCTGCCCTCCGCCGCTCCAGGTTGAAAAAGAAGCGGGTCGGGGCGTCAGTTTCCGCCAGTTCCTGGCAACGGGCGCGGATCCTCGCGCCGCGGGCCGCGCTCTCCGCCAGGTCGCGCAGACATCTCCTGCGGAACCGGAGGCTCTCGCTCAGTGCCGCGTCGCTGCCAGCGGCCAGCAGAGCAGCCTCGAGCTCCGCCACGTCCTCCTCCAACTCCCGGATACGTCGGCGCGTCTCGTTCGCGGCCAGCTGGGTGTACTGCTGGCAAAAGGCTCGGATCTGTACCTTGCCCACGTCCCACCACAGCTTCCAGGAGGAGTGGCTCGATCTCGCAGCCTCCCAGCTCCTCCAGAAGTGGGCAAAGCAGTCCCGGAAATAGGAGTCCTGAAGCAGGCTGGCGTTGAAACACCAATAAGGTGCCCGCGCACAGGCTCTCCCCGGCAGGCTCAGTTCACTGAAGGCTAGGTCATGATCTGACAGACCCGAGGGAGCGATGCAGCTGCTGCGCAGGAGTGGCAGGTGGTGCCTGGTGACATAAAGGCGGTCGAGGCGAGCCATGGTGACACCGCCGGCACCCATCCTGGCCCAGGTGTACTGGCGCGCATCAGGATGCAGGGCTCGCCAGATGTCCACGAGGTCTGCCCCCTCCAAGGCAGATTGCAGCTTGCGAGCGGAGGGCAGGTGGGGTTCAGGCCCTGTGCGGTCGAGGCGCGGGGCAGTGGTGCAGTTGAAATCCCCACCGAGGAGGAGCAGGTCATCATCCTCGCTAGCGTCGCGCAGGAGGGCAGCCAAGGTCTCGAAGAAAACGACCCTCTCCTGACCATCGGAAGGCGCGTAGACGTTGATGAGCAGCAGGCGGTGTTGTGCGAGGGTGACGCGGACGGTCAGCAGGCGGCCGGGGATGACCTCCCGCGGCACCGCCGCGTCAAGCTGCAGCTGTGGTGATAAGAGAGTCGCGACCCCAGCGCTAAGGTTGGTGCCATGGCTCAGGAACACCTGTCCTCGCCAGGCAGCCCGCCAGGCCGCCTGGTTGAATCTGTCAGAGTGTGTCTCTTGAAGGAAGGCGACGGCCAGCCTCTTCTGTCGCAGGAGCTCCAGGACGGCTTCGCGCTTCACCGAGTCTCGACAGCCGTTGATGTTGAAGGTGCCAATGATTGTGGCTGCCATGGATGTGGGTGTGGGAGAGGAAGAGCAAAGCAAGGTACGGGTGGAAGAACGAGCACCCAAGAGCAGAGCAAGGCAGTACAGACAGGTCAAGGAAGGCCTACTGTGCCCTACTCTAGTCGAGGGACCCGCCTAAGTCCCACTCAGCTCTCACCCTCTGGGCAAGCTTCTCCAAACGGTAAGCCATCTGGCGTGTGCCCAGATCCCGCTGCATGAGCTTGGCAGCTGCCCTGGCACCCTTTACGAACACTTTGGGGTCTGTGCACCACTGAGTGATGCGTCCTGCTACGTTCCTCTGCCCCTTAGTTAACTTCAAGAAGGACAGGAGTCCCCCATAGTCTGGAGGGACCCAGGGGGGCTCCGCCAGCTTGGGGTGGATGTTGCCTAAGGAAGAGCGTCGAGTCCGCACCCCCGGCGGGAGCTCGTCCGCAACCGCAGCATCGACACCCTCGATGTCTAGACACATCAGCCGCCTCTCATCGTCCGAGTCAAGGACCGGCTCCACGAGGGCATTCCCTGTCTTCCTGGGGGGGGAGAGGCCATCCCGCTCACGACGCCTCTTGCGAGACTCAGTGAGCTGGACCTCCATCTCGTCAACTTCTCCATCTAATCCACCAGGCTGGGGCATGACCAAGGGGGTAGCAGACTCTCCCGCCACCCCTGAGGCCAGGCCACCAGAAGAGAGGCATTCGCCACCATCCCCGCCGCCGCCCGACTCCGGAGGCTGGGGGACAGGCGAGGGGAGAGGGACCCCTGAAGCCCCCTCCCCCTCCGCTAAGTCTGCCCCACCGACAGCTACATCCAACGGGGTGGGTGGTATGGCAGCCAGAGCGGGGCCAGGCTCTTTAGTGGGGGGTCCCTCGGCACTGGCCGAGGAGGGCAGGGCATCCTGAGAGGCCCCCTTCATCTTCCTCTCTTTGTCCTCCTTCTTCTTCTTCTTGGTGGTAGTGGGCAGCTGCCCCTGTGCTGGGACGGGCCAGACTGCCCTGCCCCCCCAGCCGGCGGGGCCCCCGCACTGAGGGCAGGGGGCGCCACAGACGGGGGAGGCGGCGGCGGGGCCTGGGTAGTAGCACCAGCCTCTCCACTGGACGATGGTTTCACACCAGAGCCCCCCGTCCCCTGAGATGGAGTAGGGGTGGAAGGACGCTGGGAGGAAGAGCTCCCTGCTTCCCTGGGCCTGCCACGTGTCCCAGAAGTCGACACGCCGTCTCTCGGCTCTGCCGCAGGTGGCGATGGTCCGGCCGCCTTGCCCTGAGGGCACTGAGCAGCCAGGTGGGAGGAGCCGCCGCACTTAAAACACGTAGTCTCTCCCACAGACAAATAGATAATATACCTCCGACCCTCGAGCATGAAGCTCAGGGAGCGAGGTAGAGACTGGGGGCCCTCCTTGAGGAGCATAAAGACCTGCCTCCGAAAAGACAGGACGTGCTTCCGCTGAGGGTCCTTGCCTCCCATCGGCAGCCGGCGAAAAGGACTCGTAAGAACTCCATAGGCCTCGAGTCCCCTGGCCAGCTCCCGATCAGAAACATGTGGTGGGATGTTAGAGATCACCACCCTCACTGCCTGAGTCTCTAGGGGCGTGACAGGGTAGTGGATGCCCGCAATGTCTAGGCCCTCAGCACACACCCTGTCAACCAAGGCAGGCGTGCTCAAATAAATCATCGGGACCGTGTTCACACGACCCGCATAGCGGATCGTACGCCATCCCAGGAGCGCAGCCAGAGCCTCCATGCAAACCTCAAGCCCCACATGGAGAGGGGCATGAACCCTCAGGCCATGCGTCAGCGGGAGGTCCCGAGAGACATCCTCATGCCAACTGCCAGGTGTAGGAGCAGCCATCCTCACTAGGACAGGGTTAAACTGCAAAGCAAAAAAAAACTAAGGGAATGAAAAGAAAACTTAAACACAGGAGCTCAAGGCCAAGCTCCCGGGAATGCGGCCAAAACAGAAAGTGAAGATAAGCCACTGAAAGGGAGGGAGGGATTTGGGCGGTGAAGAAAAAAAAAAAGCGTGGATAGAACAAAATAAGAGGGGGGGGGAAAATGCACCCCTCAAGCGGCAAATGATAATAGAGAGCTCCCCACAAAGGGGGAGGAGGGTGGGGGGGGAAAAAAGCGGCAGGGGAAGGAGGGGGGGGGGTTAAAACAGCAAAAAGAAAAAAGAAAAGGAAAACTAAAGGGTGAGGGGGGGATGGAGGGTTAATTAAGAGCACCTCTGGAAGGCAGGCTAATGGAAAAGGTAACTCCCCGTAACAAGCAGACAGAAAAAAGAGAAAGAGAGGGAAAGAGACAGTAAAAGAGAAGGCTGCGAGAAGCGTCTCATAGACAAAGAAACCGGAAGCAGAGGGGGAGGGAAGAGAGAGGAGAGAAAAGTGGGGGTAAAAGCTGCAAAAAAGCAAGAAAAGAGTCAGAAAGCGAAATAAACAGAGGCTAGAGACCTTTAGACAGGTGGGAGTGAAGCAAGAAAAGAGATAGGAAGCCGGGGAGTCTTACGCTCGGGATCGCCCCACGCAGCTCCAAGCGAGCCTGGTCCGAAGCGTCCAAAGCGGAAGGAAGGAAGGAAGGAAGGAAGGAAGGAAGGAAGGAAGGAAGGAAGGAAGGAAGGAAGGAAGGAAGGACTTTGACTTTTAACAACTTTATTTCACAAAAGATCAGGTACAGAAAGCAAAAAAACCATCAAACCACACCAAAGAGAAACCATTCCCGGACGTTCAGAACATCACACCGTGACAAACACCTTCGCAGTAATACACATCGTGTCTAACATGCTATTTATGTATATAGCCCTCGAGAAACGAACAATTCCACCCTTCCCTGTCCCATAGTACACGTACAAAACCCTTCTTCTTCTCACCCCGAGAAAATAAACAACAGCAGCCTGGTGAGGGCCCAGGGCACGGCACAAGCCGGAAGCCACAGTCCGCCACCGCACCCGCCCGGTCGCCCAGACCGGTCACGACATCAGAGCGCGTATTTGAGACGGCCGTCCTCCACGTGGCACAGCGCTCCCTCAAGGGCCCAGAGTGCCTCGAAGGCGGGCACCCCCCGCCGGAGCACAGCGTGCTCAAACTCCAGCGAGAGGCGCGCCCGCACTAGGAGGCCAAAGAGCCGCGGGGCATCGTCTGAGCCGGTGCCGGCAAGCCGGTTACGGCGGCTCTTGAGGACGGCCATCTTGGCCTGGCCCAGCAAAAAGTTGGCCAGGCAGATGGCGCCCCGCTCGGCCGCCCGGTACGGGTAGGAGCATATGTAGGTGGTCTCTGAGAGGCTCCTGCCCAGCGCCCGCAGCGGCAGCTCGAGGGTGGCAAAGAGCGGCCGCAGGCGGGGACAGTCCAGGAAGGCGTGAAAGAGATCCTCCTCCACGCCCCCAGGGCAGAAGGGGCAGGCCGTCGAAGCGGCTGGGTCAAAGTGGGACGCAAACGTGCCAGTGGCTAGGATGCCGTGCAGCAACCGCCACTGCAGGTCGCCAGTCTTCTTGGCGGTCGGCGGCTTATACAATGTGCGCCACGCCGGGTGGGCCGGTGGGGAAGCCGGTGGCCCCAGGCGCCGTCGCCACGGTGTATCGGGGCGTCCCGCCAGCACCTGAGCATGGCTGACACAGACCACCCAGGCATACAAGCTTCTACGCGATAGAGAAGCAAAGGGACAACCCGTGTCACTATCGGGAGGCATGGGGAGCCGCAACAGAGTGCCTGGCCCACCGGCCAACTCCGCGGCCACAGCCGGGGTGACCGGCAGCGAAGGGAAAGCCTCGCTGGCGGCATCCGCGGCCCGCGGGATCTGGCGCGCACGGAGATGTTCGTCCAAGGCGGCCGCCGCCACCGGCGGGAGGGCGGCGCGGATGTCACGCAGGAGATGACCCATGGTGCGGATGGATCGCACGCCCAGCCGTGTGGCCAGCGCCTCGGGCGAGAGCCAGGCTGACCGAGCGGGGTCCAGGAGATGGTGCAGGCGGAGGACACGCGCCTGGATGAGGGTGGCCGTGAGGCTGGCAGAGGCCAGGCTCGGCACGGAGCCCCACAGGGCTGAGTTGTGCACCAGAGGCTCCCTCAGCAGCTGCGGGAAACACAGTGTCCGGGCTCGAGGCTGGAGGCGGAAGGCGACCTGCCAGGCTCGTACCACGCTGCGATAAAAGGCCGGAAGCACCGCCCAGTTCAGGAGCGTGGGTGTCAACAAAAAGAGCTCCCGGTCAAAGCCAAGGGCGCCGACCCTCTGTAGGAACCGGCACGCCAGTTGTTGCCATGGCAGCTGCTCCTCGCTGTAAAGCAGTCGCTGAAGGGCCTGCAGGCGGAAGGCCGCCACCCTGCTGGCCAGGTCAACCAGACCCTGGCCCCCCTCGGCAACAGGCAGGTGAAGGACGGCTCGTGGGAGCCAGTGGCGCCCATCCCAGAAGAAGTCCACCAGGTTGCGCTGGAGTCTCTCCAGGAGATCCGGTGGGGGGTCGAGCACGGCGCACCGGTGCCACAAGGTCGCTGCCGCCAGGTTGTTGATGACAAGGACGCGCCCCCGGTAGGAAAGGCTGGGCAGGCGCCAGCGCCACCGCTGCAGGCGGGCCTCCACCCCCTCCTCGAGGTCGTCCCAGTTACGCGCCATGAAGGCCGGTGGCCCCAGGAACACGCCCAAGATCTTGAGGCCCTCGCGGCGCCATGTGAGCCCCCCCGGCAAGTCCGGGGGGAGCGTGCCAGTCCATGCGCCAAGCAACAAAGTATCGCTCTTGGCCCAGTTGATGCGGGCGGAGGAGGCGCGCTCATAGGCACGCTGGCAATCCGCCAGGGCCCGCACGTCTTCCTGAGTGTTGAGGAAGACGGTGACATCATCCGCATATGCCGACAGCCGGAGACGAGGCCTAGCGGACGGGCCGGTGGCCACTGGCAGGGCCACACCACTCAGGCGGCGTCGCAGCGTGTGCAGCAGCGGCTCGATGGCCAGGGAGTAGAGCATGCCCGACAGCGGACACCCCTGACGAATGCCCCTGCGTGCGGGGAACGGAGCACACAGCACACCGTTCACCTTGAGCAGGCTGGAAATGTCTCGGTACAGGACCCGGAGGGCCCCGGTGAAGAGGGGCCCAAAACCAAAGGCCTCCAGAGTCCGGAAGAGATAGGCGTGGCCCACCCGGTCAAAGGCCTTCTCCTGGTCTAGAGAGATGAGGCCGATGTCGAGGCCAAAGAGCTCGCTAGCCGTGACTAGGCCCCGCAGCAGGAACAGGTTGTCTTGAATGGTCCTGCCCGGCACGCAGTAGCTCTGCTCGGGCCCGGTGAGAGAGGCCATGACCGTGCGGAGGCGGGTGGCCAACGCTTTGGCCAGGATCTTATAGTCCGCGCACAGCAGGGAGACCGGCCGCCAGTTCTTCATGTAGCCCAGGTCTCCCTTCTTGGGCAGCAGGGTCAGCACCGCTCGGCGGCAGCTGATCGGCAAGACCTTGTCGGCGAGGCTCTCCTGGAAAACGCGCAGGAGGCTGGGGCCGAGGAGAGGCCAGAAGGTCTTGTAAAACTCAGCAGGCAACCCATCGAGGCCCGGGGCTTTGCCGGAGGCGAGGCCGGCCGTGGCGGCCGCCAGCTCTTCCAGGGACAAGTCCCGCTCAAGCTCTCCGGCCTCCAGGGCATCGAGACATGGTAGGCCCTCGTGGAGTTCCCGCGTGGCCTCGGGGCACGACGGCTCGGCCGCAAACAGGTCACGATAGAAGGCGACGGCATGTTCGCGTATTTCGCCGGGCTCTGTAATGACCCGGCCCTCAGGAGTCTTGAGATGGTCCAAGACTTTGCTCGCTGCCCTCCGCCGCTCCAGGTTGAAAAAGAAGCGGGTCGGGGCGTCAGTTTCCGCCAGTTCCTGGCAACGGGCGCGGATCCTCGCGCCGCGGGCCGCGCTCTCCGCCAGGTCGCGCAGACATCTCCTGCGGAACCGGAGGCTCTCGCTCAGTGCCGCGTCGCTGCCAGCGGCCAGCAGAGCAGCCTCGAGCTCCGCCACGTCCTCCTCCAACTCCCGGATACGTCGGCGCGTCTCGTTCGCGGCCAGCTGGGTGTACTGCTGGCAAAAGGCTCGGATCTGTACCTTGCCCACGTCCCACCACAGCTTCCAGGAGGAGTGGCTCGATCTCGCAGCCTCCCAGCTCCTCCAGAAGTGGGCAAAGCAGTCCCGGAAATAGGAGTCCTGAAGCAGGCTGGCGTTGAAACACCAATAAGGTGCCCGCGCACAGGCTCTCCCCGGCAGGCTCAGTTCACTGAAGGCTAGGTCATGATCTGACAGACCCGAGGGAGCGATGCAGCTGCTGCGCAGGAGTGGCAGGTGGTGCCTGGTGACATAAAGGCGGTCGAGGCGAGCCATGGTGACACCACCGGCACCCATCCTGGCCCAGGTGTACTGGCGCGCATCAGGATGCAGGGCTCGCCAGATGTCCACGAGGTCTGCCCCCTCCAAGGCAGATTGCAGCTTGCGAGCGGAGGGCAGGTGGGGTTCAGGCCCTGTGCGGTCGAGGCGCGGGGCAGTGGTGCAGTTGAAATCCCCACCGAGGAGGAGCAGGTCATCATCCTCGCTAGCGTCGCGCAGGAGGGCAGCCAAGGTCTCGAAGAAAACGACCCTCTCCTGACCATCGGAAGGCGCGTAGACGTTGATGAGCAGCAGGCGGTGTTGTGCGAGGGTGACGCGGACGGTCAGCAGGCGGCCGGGGATGACCTCCCGCGGCACCGCCGCGTCAAGCTGCAGCTGTGGTGATAAGAGAGTCGCGACCCCAGCGCTAAGGTTGGTGCCATGGCTCAGGAACACCTGTCCTCGCCAGGCAGCCCGCCAGGCCGCCTGGTTGAATCTGTCAGAGTGTGTCTCTTGAAGGAAGGCGACGGCCAGCCTCTTCTGTCGCAGGAGCTCCAGGACGGCTTCGCGCTTCACCGAGTCTCGACAGCCGTTGATGTTGAAGGTGCCAATGATTGTGGCTGCCATGGATGTGGGTGTGGGAGAGGAAGAGCAAAGCAAGGTACGGGTGGAAGAACGAGCACCCAAGAGCAGAGCAAGGCAGTACAGACAGGTCAAGGAAGGCCTACTGTGCCCTACTCTAGTCGAGGGACCCGCCCAAGTCCCACTCAACTCTCACCCTCTGGGCAAGCTTCTCCAAACGGTAAGCCATCTGGCGTGTGCCCAGATCCCGCTGCATGAGCTTGGCAGCTGCCCTGGCACCCTTTACGAACACTTTGGGGTCTGTGCACCACTGAGTGATGCGTCCTGCTACGTTCCTCTGCCCCTTAGTTAACTTCAAGAAGGACAGGAGTCCCCCATAGTCTGGAGGGACCCAGGGGGGCTCCGCCAGCTTGGGGTGGATGTTGCCTAAGGAAGAGCGTCGAGTCCGCACCCCCGGCGGGAGCTCGTCTGCAACCGCAGCATCGACACCCTCGATGTCTAGACACATCAGCCGCCTCTCATCGTCCGAGTCAAGGACCGGCTCCACGAGGGCATTCCCTGTCTTCCTAGGGGGGGAGAGGCCATCCCGCTCACGACGCCTCTTGCGAGACTCAGTGAGCTGGACCTCCATCTCGTCAACTTCTCCATCTAATCCACCAGGCTGGGGCATGACCAAGGGGGTAGCAGACTCTCCCGCCACCCCCGAGGCCAGGCCACCAGAAGAGAGGCATTCGCCACCATCCCCGCCGCCGCCCGACTCCGGAGGCTGGGGGACAGGCGAGGGGAGAGGGACCCCTGAAGCCCCCTCCCCCTCCGCCAAGTCTGCCCCGCCGACAGCTACATCCAACGGGGTGGGTGGTATGGCAGCCAGAGCGGGGCCAGGCTCTTCAGTGGGGGGTCCCTCGGCACTGGCCGAGGAGGGCAGGGCATCCTGAGAGGCCCCCTTCATCTTCCTCTCTTTGTCCTCCTTCTTCTTCTTCTTGGTGGTAGTGGGCAGCTGCCCCTGTGCTGGGGACGGGCCAGACTGCCCTGCCCCCCCAGCCGGCGGGGCCCCCGCACTGAGGGCAGGGGGCGCCACAGACGGGGGAGGCGGCGGCGGGGCCTGGGTAGTAGCACCAGCCTCTCCACTGGACGATGGTTTCACACCAGAGCCCCCCGTCCCCTGAGATGGAGTAGGGGTGGAAGGAGGCTGGGAGGAAGAGCTCCCTGCTTCCCTGGGCCTGCCGCGTGTCCCAGAAGTCGACACGCCGTCTCTCGGCGCTGCCGCAGGTGGCGATGGTCCGGCCGCCTTGCCCTGAGGGCACTGAGCAGCCAGGTGGGAGGAGCCGCCGCACTTAAAACACGTAGTCTCTCCCACAGACAAATAGATAATATACCTCCGACCCTCGAGCGTGAAGCTCAGGGAGCGAGGTAGAGACTGGGGGCCCTCCTTGAGGAGCATAAAGACCTGCCTCCGAAAAGACAGGACGTGCTTCCGCTGAGGGTCCTTGCTTCCCATCGGCAGCCGGCGAAAAGGACTCGTAAGAACTCCATAGGCCTCGAGTCCCCTGGCCAGCTCCCGATCAGAAACATGTGGTGGGATGTTAGAGATCACCACCCTCACTGCCTGAGTCTCTAGGGGCGTGACAGGGTAGTGGATGCCCGCAATGTCTAGGCCCTCAGCACACACCCTGTCAACCAAGGCAGGCGTGCTCAAATAAATCATCGGGACCGTGTTCACACGACCCGCATAGCGGATCGTACGCCATCCCAGGAGCGCAGCCAGAGCCTCCATGCAAACCTCAAGCCCCACATGGAGAGGGGCATGAACCCTCAGGCCATGCGTCAGCGGGAGGTCCCGAGAGACATCCTCATGCCAACTGCCAGGTGTAGGAGCAGCCATCCTCACTAGGACAGGGTTAAACTGCAAAGCAAAAAAAAACTAAGGGAATGAAAAGAAAACTTTAACACAGGAGCTCAAGGCCAAGCTCCCGGGAATGCGGCCAAAATAGAAAGTGAAGATAAGCCACTGAAAGGGAGGGAGGGATTTGGGGGGTGGAAAAAAAAAAAAAAAAAAAAGCGTGGATAGAACAAAAAAAGAGGGGGGAAAGAAGAAAAAAGCACCCCTCAAGCGGCAAATGATAATAGAGAGCTCCCCACAAAGGGGGAGGAGGGTGGGGGGGGAAAAATGCGGCAGGGGAAGGGGGGGGGTTAAAACATTGAAAAAAAGAAAAAAGAAAAGGAAAACTAAGGGGTGAGGGGGGGATGGAGGGTTAATTAAGAGCACCTCTGGAAGGCAGGCTAATGGAAAAGGTAACTCCCCGTAACAAGCAGACAGAAAAAAGAGAAAGAGAGGGAAAGAGACAGTAAAAGAGAAGGCTGCGAGAAGCGTCTCACAGACAAAGAAACCGGAAGCAGAGGGGGAGGGAAGAGAGAGGAGAGAAAAGTGGGGGTAAAAGCTGCAAAAAAGCAAGAAAAGAGTCAGAAAGCGAAATAAACAGAGGCTAGAGACCTTTAGAGAGGTGGGAGTGAAGGAAGAAAAGAGATAGGAAGCCGGGGAGTCTTACGCTCGGGATCGCCCCACGCAGCTCCAAGCGAGCCTGGTCCGAAGCGTCCAAAGCGGAAGGAAGGAAGGAAGGAAGGAAGGAAGGAAGGAAGGACTTTGACTTTTGACAACTTTATTTCACAAAAGATCAGGTACAGAAAGCAAAAAAACCATCAAACCACACCAAAGAGAAACCATTCCCGGACGTTCAGAACATCACACCGTGACAAACACCTTCGCAGTAATACACATCGTGTCTAACATGCTATTTATATATATAGCCCTCGAGAAACGAACAATTCCACCCTTCCCTGTCCCATAGTACACGTACAAAACCCTTCTTCTTCTCACCCCGAGAAAATAAACAACAGCAGCCTGGTGAGGGCCCAGGGCACGGCACAAGCCGGAAGCCACAGTCCGCCACCGCACCCGCCCGGTCGCCCAGACCGGTCACGACATCAGAGCGCGTATTTGAGACGGCCGTCCTCCACGTGGCACAGCGCTCCCTCAAGGGCCCAGAGTGCCTCGAAGGCGGGCACCCCCCGCCGGAGCACAGCGTGCTCAAACTCCAGCGAGAGGCGCGCCCGCACTAGGAGGCCAAAGAGCCGCGGGGCATCGTCTGAGCCGGTGCCGGCAAGCCGGTTACGGCGGCTCTTGAGGACGGCCATCTTGGCCTGGCCCAGCAAAAAGTTGGCCAGGCAGATGGCGCCCCGCTCGGCCGCCCGGTACGGGTAGGAGCATATGTAGGTGGTCTCTGAGAGGCTCCTGCCCAGCGCCCGCAGCGGCAGCTCGAGGGTGGCAAAGAGCGGCCGCAGGCGGGGACAGTCCAGGAAGGCGTGAAAGAGATCCTCCTCCACGCCCCCAGGGCAGAAGGGGCAGGCCGTCGAAGCGGCTGGGTCAAAGTGGGACGCAAACGTGCCAGTGGCTAGGATGCCGTGCAGCAACCGCCACTGCAGGTCGCCAGTCTTCTTGGCGGTCAGCGGCTTATACAACGTGCGCCACGCCGGGTGGGCCGGTGGAGAAGCCGGTGGCCCAGGAAGTGGGGCCCCCAGCAGCCATTCCAATGTCCCCATGCCTCTAACCTGATGCAGACATTCAGCTCCCTAGCACCCCAATTTTAGAGGTGATATTTTGGAGTAAAGGTGCATATGGTATGCAAGTAAATATGATAACAATGCCTCATTGCAAGTGGCTGGGCCAGCCAGGTTCCAGCTTCTCGTAGTTCAGCTTTGTCCCTGGCTACACATAATACTATTAAGTTTAAAGAAGTGACAGAGCAAACAGAACTAAAGAGCTACTAATTACTGTCACCCAGCTGACTGGCTGGCAGAAGGGAAATGCCGAGGAGTTTTATCTGAAGTGAGATAGAGAAGTAACATCTTCTATACCTTTGTAATACATTGAATGACTACAGAAATAAATCAGATTGTAATAATTCCACAAGAAAACAATACCAGTTACCACACAGTTAACCATGCAGGTGTAGCTTATTTCACTGCTTTGGTGTGCGTAGCAATTTGTTGTCCCTTCATTTTTACAATCATACAGTCACAGAAAAGTAGGGCTGGAAGAGACCTTGAGAGGTCACCTAGATCAGTAGTTTTCAATTCCTTTATTTGTGGACCCCTAAAAAAATTTGAATGAAGGTGTGGTCCCCTTTGAATGGTAAGTGTAAGTATTCACATGCTTTTGATTGATCATACTCATGTTCTGCAGACCCCCAGGGGTCTACAAATAAGTTGAAAACTACTGATCTAGACTAAACCCATGCCTGAGGCAGGATCATCCCTATCTGAACCATCCTATACAAATACATTGTCTGATCTTTTAGCAAAACTACAGTCAACACTGATACAATGTAAGACACAGCTTCCTAACCTAAAACAGATAAAACAGAGGGACCACAGCAGCCAATGTCCTGCTGCTGTAAAGTTTCTTAACATACGCTCAAAAAATTCAAGGATAAGGGATACACCCTCCTCTCTCGTCCCTGTCCCCCACTTACAGAGGAAGACAAAAAAAAACGCCACAGCTCATACCAATCGGACCATAGGCTAAAATTCCCTCCTGACCCCAAATATGGCAATGGGTCTGGCCCCAAGCGGATGGGCAAGACCCTCTAGTCAGGAATCTCTGGGTTTAACTCTCAGCAGAAGCATTAGCTTCCCTTAACTTAGACTTCCCTACCTTCTAAGAAGATGTATCATTTGGCTTATCATCCAGGTATGATTTGTAAAGAGCTTGAAACTCTCTGCTTATTATATTTCTGACAGCCCAATCAAGCCTGGTACCATCTTACCTTGGTATCTGTAACTTTCCAGGAAGGGAGAGGAATATAGTTAGAACTGAGACCTCACTAAACTAAGGAGAAGGGAAGGCATGAGATGAGGACTGAGGTCTGCTAGAAGCTGATGCCTTATTGAGCCAAGGATTTACCAAAGCCTTACCAAGACCTTGACACAGCACAAGGCCTCTAATCTATGCAATAGTTCTTACCTGTTATTCTCAACATGAATATGTTCCAGCATTGCTATGGCAAACTGACAAAAGCACTTAAAACATGCAAGCCCCAAGAACCCTGAAACTAAACACTGAACTAGCGCAGAACTATTAACATTTCACAAAGAGGTGAGATCAGGAAAACTGGGACTCAGGAAACTCCTGTTCTCTGTATAGGACCAAATACAGTCTCCTCTCCAAAGTAAAACAAAGGCTGGTTTTGGAGGTGGAGGAAGGAGTAAATCATCTTTTTAGAGTTGTCCTGTGAGACAGAAGCAAAATCAATTATAGTGAGCACACACTTTCACCACTACTAGAAAGGGTTGGAGGGGTGCAGTAAAGGTCCTGAACCATGCCCTTTGGGTCCATCAAGCTGTGTCAGCTGAGTGCTCCAACTGAACTACGAAGACCCCACAGACCATCCAAAGACCAGATGCCAAGACTGGGCCTTTTACCAATGTTGCTTTGGGGACAAAGAGACCTAGCCTGAAAAGGTAGCCATGGGCAAAGAGAACAGGAGATCCAGTTGAGCTGGAAAGACTCCACTGCTTTCTTCAAAACATCCAGGTGATTTTGAACATGTTGCTCAAATCGAACACTGGGTCCCCTCCCAAGAGTTTCATAAAAGGTTTGGACAGGGCTACCTGCTTCATAGCAATCAGTGAAAGAAATTATTATAAGGTGAAAAAAGACAGATTGGTCACACCACCTGGTTTTTCCAATGTTCCTGGAACAGCCCAATGGCTGGCAGAGCATTATCTGAACAATGAGAAAACTCAGATGGCCTCCTGATCCTGAGCAACATCAGTGTCTATTCAAAACTACCATATCTGTGGGAGTCCAGTGCGAAAAATAATGCAGCAGGGAAACCAGCCTGGATTCGTAGCAGGTAGATCATGCCTGAACAATCTGGTTTTGTTTTATGAAAGGGGCACAAAATGCTTAGACGCAGGAGTAGAGGTGGATGTTGTTTTCTCGGACATTAGCAAGGCTTTCGATACAGTATCTCATCCCGTTCTCATAAATAAATTAAGAAGCTGTGATATAGATGTTTACACAGTCCAGTGGGTGGCAAATTGGCTTAGCGGTCACACCCAAAGAGTGGTAGTAGACGGGTCAGTATTGACCTAGAACGATGCAGGTAGTGGGGTCCCGCAGGGTTCAGTCCTTGGATTTGTACTCTTCAATATCTTCATCAGTGACTTGGATGTGGGTGTGAAAAGTATTCTGTCCACGTCTGCAGACGATATTAAATTACAGGGTGAAGTGCACACTCCGGAGGGTAGGGAACAATTGCAGACAGACCTGGACAGGTTAGAAAAGTGGGCACTACACAATAGGATGCAGTACAACAGGTGAAGAGTGCTGCACCTAGCGCACAAAAATATCCAGCACACCTACTGGCTGGGAAGTGACCCTCTCAGCAGCACAGAAGTGGAAAGGGATCTCAGAGTCATAGTGGACTCCAAGATGAACATGAGTCGTCAGTGACGAAATCACCAGCAAAGCTAACCACACTTTATCATGTATCATCAGATGCATGATGAATAGATCCAAGGAAGTGATACTTCCCCTCTGTGTGGCATTGGTCAGACTGCAGTTGAAGTCCTGCGTCCAGTTTTGGGTGCCGTACTTCAAGAAGGATGTTGATAGACTCGAGAGGGTCCAGAGGAGGGCCACTTGTATAGTTAGGGGCTTACAGGACAAGCCCTATGAGGAGAGACTGAGGGACCTGGACCTCTTCAGCCTCCACAAGAGAAGGCTGAGAGGTGATCTTGTGGCCACCTACAAATTCATTATAGTGAGCACTATAGGGGGACACAGCAAGGGATCAGAGATGCTCTGTTCACCAGGGCGCCTCTTGAGGTAACAAGGAACAATGGTCACAAACTGACAGAGAGCAGATTTAGGCTAGAAATCAGAAACAATTTCTTCACGGTAAGGGTGGCCAAAATTTGGAATGGGATCCCAAGGGAGGTGCTGCTCTCCCCTACCTTGGGGGTCTTTAAGAGAAGGCTAGATAGGCATCTGGCTGGGCTCATCTGACCCCAGCATTCTTTCCTACCTAGGCATGGGGGTCAGACTCGATGATCTGTTGAGGTCCCTTCTAATCTTAAGTGTAATCTACGAAAACACTTAAGGAGCCCCCAAAACCTCTAGGGGTGATTTTAACCCAACTTACCTGGAATAGGCTAACTTTCTAAACTTCCAACATCACTTGTTGAAGTAGAGAGTGATATAAGTTGATGGACAGAGGTTAGACAGTCACTTGGCTGAGATGATTTAGTCATGGAAGATCCTGCCTTGAGCAGGAGGCTGGACTAGATGACTTTATAACCCTTCCAACTCTACTTTCCAGTGATCCTACTAGTTGTGACAGCAGCAGAATTCCTGTCATATGCAGAGAAGTTTCAAGTTGTCAAGACTTGGCCAACTGCCACCACAAGACATACAAAGGTATCTAGGGTTTATAAGAAACTATGCAAACACTTAAAAAAACTTGTGAAGCAGGCTGCTTCTTTACATGCCTGTCTGTGCAGGCTTTCTCCATGGACTGGGCTGGCAAGAAGAGTAAGATGGACTAGAATGCAGGTTGCCAGAAGACTCGTGAATGGCTGAAACATTCTCTGGTAAAGGCATCAATACTAGCCTACCCAGATGATACCCTTCCTTTCAAATTGTATGTAGATGGTAACAAACTGTTGACTGTGCTCTCCCAAAATGAGGATGAAGAGGAGAGGGTGAATGCCTATGAAAGCTGAAGACCAAAAGGGCTGGAACTGAATAACTGGAACACTAAAGTTCCTTCAGATTTCTAGCCCTGGTCTCGGTTACTATGAAGTATTTTAAAGGGCCACCTAGCAGCCACCCTCATTACTGCGTAAATGAGCAATCACCCCAGGCCTAAACCTGCTCAGCCAGATTAGCCACAGTGAAACAATACCAGGCATCAAACCTAGGCAAGTATACACTCACTGTGATATTCAGGTCTGGCTAAAGAACACTTAATACAGATGTTCCATCTAGGAAGGCAACAACACTATAACAAGAAATGATGACAAGCTGAAAGAGTAGAGGATGTTACTGATATGCAACTACCTCAGTTGAAATGGTACACCATACTGTTAGGACTAATATCTCACACAAAGACAACCGCAAGCTCATCAAAGAGTCTGACAGCCTCTGGATCCAGACCTAGGATCAAAGTCCTTTCATTCAGAAATCCCTATACTTCAGTCAACAGTACCACACATTCTACCTCTGACTAGAAAACTATTCTCAAAGGATATATTTAAATTACCAAGGGAAAAGTTGGGACAGGGGAAGATATACACATAAGACCAGAAATCCTAAAGCAGAAGTAGTCCCAAATAGCAACCAAGTCAGCACACCAAGCCTATCATAATACTTCAGATCACTTAGATGCCCAAATGACTGGTCACAGTTTTTACTGAACAGAGCTGATACAAACTGTACAGGACTGATGTAACAACTGTCAGGATTGCACCAGAAGAAGGAAGCCCAAAGTAGTAGATGACGTCCCTTCCAACTGACATACACTAGTAATCCTTTGAAGTACGTAGCATCAATGGTACAGCCATATCAGAAAGGGGCAAGACACCCTGACCACAGTGAACTACTATGCCAAAACCCAAAATGCAAACGGATTGCAGAAACCTTTTGGCACTGCACTCCATCTACAAGGCAGTCAACTTTGAAATAAGCCACATGTGGCTAATGGTGCTGAGGACCTTGTCAAAGCTTCAGAAGACTGACCTCATACATGCCTGTGCTGCTATATGCATCTAACAATGCAGAACATGCCTATCATGAAGAACGCATCCTCATGATGCTCAGCAGGCAGAGTCATAACCCCTGATGTTCTGCTGAGGTGTCCATATGCCCAAAAGTAGATCCAAGAGTATTATCAGTCTTTGAACTACCAATCTGACTTTGCAATAGTGAAGTAGGATAGACAGAAACAGAGCTATGACCAATAAATGGTCTTCCAATGCCAGCGTCCTAGCACCAAATCTTAACAAAACAGAGGTATACTAATTGGGAAGCAGAATGAGACCTACAGCATACCCTAAGTATCCAGTCCACAAAGTCAAGTAGAACCAAAAGATAGATTTGAGAAGTTTTTGCACCAGAATGGGCTTAACCCTTGCCACTTTGAACAAGAGCATAAACAGGATACAGAATGGAGACCAGAAAATATCACCATTAACAACCAGAGCATGGCCACAGACCCAAAAGAGTGAGGAACTGAGGGTGCCATGGTACTCTCTTAAGGAGGCTAAGGGGCTCTGTAATCCCAACTCAAGACAGCAATGGACAGAGAAGCCCACCAAGAGCTCTTTAAATTATCAGCAAGTATTAATTTCTATTTCTGATATTGAGAACATTGTATCATGAACAGCAAATGTGCACGTGTAGCTTCCTATACAGGTCTCTACCTGGTATGAGCCTCCCTAACAGTCTAAGGACTTGACCTGCTTTAAAGTATTGTTATGGTGTTCAAAACAGTTTCCAACCCTGAGGTTACTTCCTGCTCCCTAAAGGAAGCAAGAGCTAGTGTGGGCAAAAGGGCTGTCTCAAGCATGAGAGTTAGAACCTGAGACTGCCCTCACCTAAACTCAGGAGACCTCAATTCAAGAGCTGTAATAAATGAAATCTGCATATGAATAGCAAGCCATCTTGTTAATATTTAAAAACTCCCACTAATTTCTAAAATGATCAGTACAAACAAAAAAGAAGTTGCTGCCACATACATACAACCACAAAAGTAAAGAAATAAATGCAGGTATGACCCTGCTCAGCAAGTACTGGAATTGCTTTGAATAAAGAAAATTTGAGGAAACACTAGGGCAAAATTTGAAAAAAAATACAACTCTTCAAAGCAGCATTGACTGTGGATCAAAGGGAAAGGCTACCAAAACCTCCCAATGCAGCAATGTTTCCACATGTCTAAAAAAGAATTAACTTTGAACAAATATGGGAATAATAGTAGGCCTGTGTTAAGCCAACAACAAAGAAACCCTTAGTATAATAAAGCAAAGTCATGACAAATCCCCCATTTTTAGAGATGCATGAAACTCCTTCCTGACTGTTTCACGGTTTTAAATTGCATTTACAGTAACAAGAGTTATGTAAGATAAAAGTCAAATGAATCACAGTCAACGCTCCAGCTATACAGAAATTCCAATTCTGATTTTCAGTCTCACTGTAGTATTCATATATGATTATATACTGTAAGATAACACTATATGATTTGCTTCAAGTACACTATTATCTCGGTAAAACAGAAAATAATGAAGCAGCAATCAGTTTTTGAACAGCTGGCTGCATTAAACAGTAACACATAGTCTAAAAACCGCAACTCCAAAATGGCATTTTAAAAAAACCCAGTAATTTATTTAATTAATTGGCATGCAAGGTCATTACTTTAAAATGAATCGATTTTCTTTTTTTAAATTATACAGGAGCAGCAAACTATTCATATTAAAAGCTGACTGCTGCCTAGAGGCTACTGGAAAAATACTAAGAAACAGGCAACCAGTACCAGACATTCAGGATTCTCTTACCCTGAACACCAAGAAGATTCTGCACAGCACAGCAAAACACGTATAGTTTTCGGTGAGCCATGAGCAAATCTGAACATTCGTAATGAAATGAACAGGGGTTGGAGGAGGAAAAGCAAGTGTGCTAGAGAATGGATGCAGCCAGACACGTGGATGAACACAAGCAATGCAACGTGTACAGTAGTCATCCTTAAGATTTTCATTCACTCTTCTATCAAGTGGAAGTAGTGACTTACTCAAGTGTGATTCAGATCTGCACTTAGAGGAATATGAAAAGGGAAATTATGAGGGCAGCCTATTCACACAAATGTTTCCAAAAAGTTCCCATGAAATATCATCCTTCCTAAGATGATGCCCAATGTCTCATGCTAGGCACTGCATTTTTGAACATACACTAGCCTGCAGCACCTGCTCTATTCAAGCTTATTTTACATTACTGGATCATGAGGAACAAAGCACCATGTCTGACAGCCCTAACTGATGGTTCTGCATAGCTCTGTTGCAAGCTTCATCCACACCCTCAGAAGCACAAACCCCATCCACTGTTCACACTTTAAACTTCAAATTTTGAAATTTTCCAATTGATTCCTCATGTAACATAATTATTGTTAACATCTAGATTTGTATAATATCTACCTTTATTGTCTTCCTATATTCTACAGTGACCAGTGAATTTAAGAGAAATGTGAAACTATACAAAGATGAGTTACCAAAACAACTGGCTCGCTATGTCCACTAAAAACAGATATTTGGTCTACAATCAGTTCCTGCATGCTATGGTAACCATACACATTTTGTGCTAGGAAGATAAACTCAAGCTGCTGACTTAATAAGAACCCCCCCCAAAAAAGTACTTCAGGACTTCCAATTACTACATTGTACACTTCTGGGTCTACGAAAATCAGGATTAAGGTTGCACAAACATTTCCATTCAAGTGAGTCATAGGGTACAGGATTTTCAGTGTTTCAGATGAATATCTCAACCCAGTTGGGAACACTTCAAATTCAGAGTGCTTCATCTCTGTTATTTGTTCAGCTCTCCCTGCCCCAGAGTACTTCAAAAAGGGCAAGAAAGCATGCACAGGTAGCGCTTTCCAGTCACTGGACTGGAAACAAGTAAAGATACCTAAAGGTCTCTGATCTCCAGAAACTCCTGAGGTCAGCTGAGGACACAGGACAGCACTCTTTAGCCATGGGAGGGAATGGGGTCAGATAAAGGACTGTGGGATGCCAGACAAGTGAGCAACCACATGCTGCACCAACGTCTGGTTGGGGCAGACATTTTGGAAAGCTCTTCAAAATTAAACGCTTCAAAAATGTTCCTCTTTTCTTTTCTTTTTTTTGGCAGTCAACTGATACACTTCACCCAGGTGAAGGTCTGCATCCCCACTGTCTGTAGAGCTCCAAGGGCACTTGGAGAAGTTCATACAGTACACCTATCCATGCCCACTATCAGTGTCTTGTAACTATTTTAGTCTTCAAACTTTTGGTGAAATATGGAAAGTCTTCTTCCATTTTTTTTATAATTTGAGCAAAAAATGGCTCAATGCTAGGAGAAAGAGGCTGCCTATATACATGCTTGGGGGTGGGTGGGGGGAGGATGTTGTACTTAGAGAAGTTCCCAGAGACCCTCTCTAATTAAAACGCCTCACCATCGCATAAATTAAGCCCCAGTGCATTAAAAAATGGCCACAGAATGCTTCATCTAAACCTGATTTGATGAGATTTAGATAAACGCCTCCACAGCCATTTTAGAACACGTGAGGGCTTATATATATGATGGTGAGGCCATGCTGAAGCATTCTAATTAGTCGACTAATCGAGCCTGCGCCATGCTTTACTTAGAACACGAACAGGACATGTATAGGCAGCCAAAGAGCCTTTACCAAAAAAAAAAAGTGATTGAGCGTGTCAGTGGCGAACAATAGAAATCTTGAAAGAAGATAATGTCCAGGCGCAGCACATATTTTTTAGCAATCTGGTAAAAGCTGACTGTGATATGACTTATTTGTCCTAAACCAGAGTAACCTTGTGAAATCTGACAGCAGTTTTCCACAGTTAAAATATGTGCGTTACACAATGGTTCTATAATGTGATCTGCTAAAGCTGTGCCGCCATTCTAGTGATTCTGCAAATGCATTCACTGCTTATGAATGCCTATGTCATGCAGACATGCAGTGCTATGTCTTTCTCTACGATCAGTGAAGGTAGATGAAGAGAGGAGGAAGTGTTGCGTATGGAAAAAAGTAAGACTCAAAGGAGTCTCGCCTTCTGCCACAGAAGGGTTTAAATGTGCAACATTGCCTTACTGGTTGCACAGTACAAAGCATTTTACTACTGTACAGCAAATAGACAAATATCATTGTTCATCTGCTTCCATTTAAAAACCCATACAAAAATCCCTATGCTGTAAGAATGCCAAGACTACTAAGATCATTTTCTTAAGTATCAGGACATAACAAATGTAAGGTCACCTGTCAAACTTAAGCCTGGGCACTTGGATGTATCCATTATAATGTACTTTTTTATCATAATCTATTTTTCTGTAGTACTCCAGTCTCTTGCATTGTACATGGTGGAGAAAGGATAAGGCAGGGCTATGTCATGATCTGGATCTCGGTTCCCCCTTTCTTTATTCAATGTAATTGTTGCATGATGCACGAGCGAGATAAAGATGACACTAACATCACTCTGTTTCTATCATGATTAGCTTACAGTCCAGATGAGGCATGGGATACAGAGAAAAGAAGATCATCCTGGGACTAAACAACTGGACTACAACCCAAGAAATCTGGGTCCTACTTTTGTCTCTCCCTATGCAGCTTTGGGTAAGGCATTTAACCTCTTCATGCTTCTGCTATATACAGGCAAAACAGAGGTAGTAATGCTTAACCTCACATGCATGTTGTAGAGGCATATCAATTCATGTTTGCAAGGCCTTTGGGTATTACTACAACAGTGATGTGTTCCACAGAAAAGCAAATAAAAGAAAAATGTTCCTTGGTCTAAGCTAGATTTGGAAGCTGTAGTAAATGAGGCATGGGGCCACACACTACACAATAACATGAAAAATTGAAAGCTGTTTAACTCACTGAACACTTTCCACATTCTGTACTGAATAAGCAAGATGTTCTATGGAAAACAGTGAGCAAGCATGTTATTTAAATGCTAAACTTTAATGCACAGGCACGCACAAGCGAGCAGAATTAAGATTACTTAGCAATCTCAGCTGTGACATTTTGGAATGCCTGAACATTTCACTTTCCACACTTCATCCTCTTGTACTTTTTTAATATGAAACAGTACTCATAGTAAAAGTATTCATAAGAAGCATGTTTAAAGTCTGTACAGATCCAACCCTCTTGCTCCTAAAAATAAATTAATTCAGTGGCCATACAATTTTATAACATATTGATCTGGATAGCTCATGAGTCGTTATTTGTGAGTACCTATCAATCTCTTCATTGTTTACTTGTCATTGGAAAGAAATTGATTCAATCAAGCTTTGCAGTAATATATTATTGATGTATCCCAAGAAAGCAAAAACATAATGAACCATCAGATCCTTTCCATAAAACATTATAAGGACTGACAGTTTTGGCCTCAATCCTGCCTCAGGAACTTCTAGCATACATGAATCCATGGAGTAATATATCTTGATACAGAATTACAACAGAACTGACCAACACTATGCATTACTTGTCCAGGGAACAAGTTCGGGACAAGCTGCAAGATTACTGGGTATTTCTGGAATGCTGGACAAGATACTATACAGTACGCACCATGCTTCACCTCCCACCACTCATCTAGCAGCTACCATTTCCATTAGGTTTTAGTAAATGAGGTTGTTTAGGGGAAAAAATCTTAACATTTCCACCTGTTAATAATTCAGTCTCTGTCACAGAGGTCAATTTTCCCTACAGATTTGGACCACAGCTTAAGCATGATTTTCATATGTGCCGATTCCCTTCCTATTCACGGTGGCTTATTTTTCCTGTGGCAAGTACAGCAACTGCTTGGTAAGATAGCATTCAATACAGTTGATAAGTGTTTCAAAGCAGTTTCAGGGTTGTACCTTGTAGCCATGGGGGTCTAAGAACATGGGCAGACAAGGTAAATCCGGTATCTTTTATTTTTTTATCTTACTTTTATTAGACAAACTCAGTAAACTTAATGCAGTTTAGCAGCATGAAATACAAGGAAGCCAGCATCACAAGATCAGCTGCAAGTCGCAATCAAATACCTGCAGATCAACTTTTTCAGAACCTGTTATCTACTTACTACCTGGCAAACTGAATGCATCCTTAGTTCACTTACTCTTTTGATTAGTTCACAGAGTTAGAGAGAGACAAGACTAAGATTTTAAGACCCTTGTACCTAGCACTGTTTCCTGTTTTTAATAAGCATATTTTTTTACAACTCAAAGTGCCCACACCAAAACATTCTTGCTAAAACTAATCATACTAAATTTTTGCTTCATGTGTAATGGATCTCAAGTGTTCAGTCACTGCTAGGCTCCTATGATGGCATGCAGATGGAACCGAAAGAGAAGCCCTAGATAGGGTTGACTAATATTTTAATTTTTCAAATATTTGTGCTGTGGAAACCCTGAATGCAGTCCCTTACAGTAGCACAGGACATACTACAAGGATCAAAAATATCTCCCCAAAAGGAACCCACTTCAACAACCCTCTCAAAACAGCAAAAAATAAATATATTTAAAAAACAAAACACCCACCACCCAAAAACAGATCTGTCATCACCCCAGTAACATTCCTTCAACAATAACATCTGTATAAAAACAATGGGTAAAATGAAGAGCTGATATGGGTGCAAAAGAAAGAGAAAAAGAAAAATACAGTCAACCACCAGCAGATCTTTCTAGCTCTGCACTGAGTTTATAATCACATCCAAGTGAAGCTGAAATGGACCCAACTTCAGGAAAGACACACACCAAAGTGAACAACCAGATATGCCGCGGCACGTGTGCACACGCACAATTTATTTGCAAAATTCCCAAAATGGAGAAAGCCCTTCCAACGCCTGGGAGCTGAAGAGGGATGTAAATAATGCATCCTAATTATGCTGACCAAACAATAACACGCTGGTGAAAACAAATACAAGAGGAGAAGGCAGACAACTCCCTAACCCCTTGAGAATGCACTAAGTCTTCTGAGCCAGGCAGCTTTTTTTTTTTTTTTTTTTTTTGAGGAGGAGGATTGATTGCCCTGGATATCTGCCTGCAGAGTGGGCAAAGAAGAAAGGGTGCAGGGGAATCCCAGGATTAGCAGTCCCCTCTGGTCCCCTGCCACCCAGCTGGGAAAGATGTCACTTGCATCCAATCAAAAGGGGGGACGGGACAGGACGGACTCTGCTAGGATGTTTCACCCATGAGAACGTGGCAGAGGGGCATGGCTGTGGGTAGTTTGCACTCACATCTAGAAAGAGGGGAAGAAAAGCCATGTCCTCACGCACATATGGGAGGGGGGAGGGGAGGGGGGGCATCTGCCCATGCCTTACAGAGGAGGGCTGGCTCTGGCTCTCCCTCTCTATGGCACTAAGTACATGTTACCCCGGCTATCACACACACACACGTGCACACTCACACACACCCACCCATAGACACCACAAGCACACGCACCCCACCACACTACGCTACACGCACGCACGCACCCCCGGCAATGAGTCCCGTCGCCCGCCCCACTGGACCACAACAAAGCAGCGGGGGCGGGGCGGGGCGGGCCGGGGACGGGCGGGGAGGGTCGGGGGCCCCCGCGCGCCCCGCGCCGCCGCGGCACCTACCAGGCGGGCAGCCTCGGCCCAGGTGCGGTCCTTCTTCTTCCTCTTGTCTTTCATGTTTGCATCTCATTGAGATGGTTCTGGGGGCGGGGGCGGGGGCGGGCGGCTCGGCGGGGCGGGGGCGGGGGCCCGCGGGGTCCACCCGGCCCAGGAGGCGGCGACGCGGAGCTCTCGCAGCCCCGGGCGGGCGAAGGGGCCGGGCCGGCTGGGCTTCCCGCGGCGGCGGTGGCAGCGGCACAGCTGACAGCTCCGGGGATGCTCCGCTACGCTCACAACAATGCACTATGACGTCACACAGGGGAATGGCGACCGCCCCAACCACCCCGGCCGCGGCGGGCCGCCCTCGCGAGACAGCGCCGGCCAAGCCTCGCGAGAGTTGCCGGGAGGCGGAAAGGGGTGGGGGCTTCTCCGACCCGGAGGAATGGGGTTTGCTCGGCTGGGACTGCATCTCCCAGGATGCTGCGCGCTGCCAAGCGGGTCCCGGAGCACTGCCCTCTGGGACGTGTAGTCTACGAAGAGCGCCCCTCAGGCATCCCGGTCCGCCCCCCGCCCATTAGCTATTGTGACGCCACGTTCTAAGCCTTTGTGACGCTACGATGACGTCACTGGCGCGGCATGCGAAGTGCAGTTGCCGGAATGTCGAGCTGCCATTGGTTCCCCGCCTCCGTCGCTGTCTCGTGGGCTGCCCCTTGCATGAAACAAGTGAACTGTATAGTTAGTCCCTGATCCTCCAGACCTGATGACGGGGAAGTTCAGAGCCCAGGGACCTACAGAGGTTGTTGCACATCCGCTTCTTTCTTTCTTATCATTTCATCCGAGCCTTTGGGAAAACAACTATAAAGGAGTACGCCCGCGATTTAGAGGAACAGAAGGAACCACTCTGGGTTTCTGCTCCTGGTGGGTTGGGTTTGTTTTTTAATATCAGAGGCAAATTTCAATTCCCGTCGTCCCTAGGGTGACAGATGCTCTACCTTCTGCCTCTGATGCTATGAAACATTCGTAGCATGATCCTGCCCCAAGCAGTGTCTTCTAAATGGCCATCGTGGGATTCCTGAACTATTATGTCTCAATAATTTTCATGCTGAAGGTTGTGTTAATAACTGGGGGGAGGGAGGGTTTTGGTTCACCAGCAAACCAAAGAACTTGGAAGGGGAAGGAAAGGAAAGCTGTTTGGCTAGACCCAAAGTAATTGAGGGAAGAGAAGAATTCTCACCAAAATGAAAATCATAGTATCTTGTTTCATTTAACCCAAAACATAGCATTTCATTTTCACTTGGTACAAAAAAGGAAGTTAAATAAAGCTGCTGAAGAAGGTTGCCCTTATAATCAACAACCTGATGGCTACAGCACTCTCTCAGGATCTGGGAGACTAGGCTCAAGTCAAGTTCCTCTTCTTTCTAAAGCTATAAGCTATTTTCATGTGGGTCTCCCTCCCTGCTTTTTGTATGGAATGCTTAAACTTTGGAAAAGGAAGTAGAAGCCATGTAGCACCCCTTCCAATCATCCTGAATACCAAAATAATTGTCATTTTATTTCCACAGAACATATTTTAAATTAATTAGTCCCTGTATATCCTATTGTCATCTGGCTTCATTGCTACTATCCAAAAATTTACTATTCACTGAAAAAAAACCAACCCCTAACTCATAATCTGATCATCAGTTGCACTGTTTTATCAAGACACTTTTATACCATCATCATAGGCAGAGGGAGAAAAAAAATGGGGGGGGGCAGCTAAGTGCACGTGCACATGCACACGCATGCCACCCCCAAGCAGGAAAGTCTGCGGGGAAGGAGGAGGGGGAAGAGAAAGGGGGAAGGGAGTGGGGCTGGGGCTGGGACCGGGCAGGGATTGGGAGGGAGTGGAGCCAAGCCAGGACCAGGATCAGGGCCGGAGCCTGCTGCACTGTGTAGCTGCCCCTTCCCCCACACCTGGGGTCATTGCTCGGTGCCGGCACCCCCTGCGCCAACGAATCCACAGACCCCTGGCCCCACACCAGCCCTGGCTGCTTCTCTGCACCGGCCCCGGCCCTGCACCACCCAGGAGGGCCCAGAGCCAGGGGTCAGAGCAGGGCTAGCCTTGGGGGGCAAGGAGGGGGTGGCAGCTCCCACTGCTGCACATGTTCCAGGAGGCATGGGAGGGTGTGCCCCCAGATCTGTGTGGAGCAGGGCAGGCTCTTCCCAGCAGAGGGGGCCAGGCTGCGCTCGGGGCAGATGGTGGTGGCACTGGGGGTGTCAGGTGGGCTATGGTGAATTAGCTCCTTCCCAGTGCCACCACCGCAGACCCAGCCCCAGCCCGCAGTGGCAGCCTGACCTGCCCCATGCAGATCCAGGGGCACATGCCCCTCATACTTCCCAGGGTGTTAGCTGAGTCCCCTAGAGTAGCTGCTCATGGCTCAGTCCCATGCCACTCAGGCTGTGCAGTGCCTGCCCCTCCGCTAGCCCCAGGCCCACTCCCTCCCCACCCCTGCTGCAGCCACCAGAAGCCCTCGGCTGGTCTGCCTTGCAGCCCTCCCACTGCCCTGTGTTGGTGGGGGATAAGCCCCGTTAGACCCTGCTTCCACCATGTATGGCCATCATGGATGGCTATAATCAGCAACTTTGAAAGAAGTGGACAGGATCCCCTTAATGGCATATACAGTTTCAGTTATACCCCTTTTTTACCACTGATCCTAGTCTTTATGCAGTAATTAGAGCTGCCTGGAAGATGGCAAAAATCCATTATGTCACTACTTGCAATATTTAAACATTTGCATTGATTCTGCAGTGAAATTTTTACAAAAGATTTTGTGACATTGAATTGTGTCAAAAGAGCTGTTTACAAATAAAAACAGTTTTGATTTGTAGTCAGGGCTCTCTCTTTCTTCAGAAGTGACAAGAGACCTCAGAACTTTGGAAATCATCCTGACAAAAAGTGTCAGCTGAGATGAAACATCACCAGAGACCCTGGTGTTTCCCCGATTAAAAAAAAATCCCAAATTCTCTCATAAAAATTTGCAAATTCTCTGATAAAACCCCCAAAATCCATGATTAAAATGAAAGGCTCCCCCACAGTCCCCCAGCCCTGCTCGTGGCCCTCACTCCCCAGCTCCACAATCCCCGCAGCCCTGCTGGTGCCCCTCACCCACAGCTCCTGCTCCCCCAGCTGCCAGGGCTAGGGGCCAGGGCCTCAGGTCCCCAGCCCCCTTCCCCTGGCAGGAGGCAGCAGTTGCTGCAGTGGAGCAGAGCCAGGCTTGCCCACCCCCTGCTGCCTGCCTGCTGCAGGCTTGGGTGGGGGTGGAGCCAGCTCCCCACCACCGTGTGCACTCCCAGGGGGTAGGAGGAATCTGTGCAGGAAAGATGCTTGTCACTGCTAGCTCCGCGCTACCCTGATGATGCGTACCATGCACACAGGGCTGCAGCAGGGGCAGCAGAGCAGGGTTGTGTGCAGGTGATGTGTTGCCAGAGCAGCATGAAACTTGCGGTGGCAAGCAGCTTTCCTACATGGCCCTGCTGTTCTTTGCAGCACCAGGTTGCACCCACTGGGCTGCAGAGGCCCCAGGGGAGGGCAGCAAGGCAGAAGCCAGAGCCTGAAGCAGGCAGCCCACATCCATGCCCGACACACAGATCTCGGGGGCATGGGTCCTCCCTGCCCCCCAGAAGCACGTGCAGCAGCAGGGATCCAGCCCCACCCCTCCCATCCCCAAGATGAGCTGCCCACAGCCCTGTCCCACTTCCTGCCGGGGCCCTATGGCTGCACGTTGTGACCCCAGGCCCCAAACCCCATGCACTACCCTAGCTGGGCAGCAGCCCCAGCCCAGCCCAGCTCCCTCCCTATGGGGGCCTCAATCCCTCCCTCACTTATCTGGGGGTGCTGCTCTCTAGGCTGCCTGGGGCCATGTGCATATACATGTACATGGTGCCTCCATGCCCCCTGCCTGACCACTCTCCTCCTGCTTCCTCCCAGCCCCCTGCAGGCTGGAACTCTGCCAGCCTGCAGAGAACTCATCGCAAAACAGCAAAAGCCATGGGTTTCTCCTTGCCTCCAGTAAAAGGTAAAAGCCATGGCTTTCTCGTTTTCCTGTGGGAAACAGAAAACCCGGATCCCTGAACATCACGTTCAAATGCAATTGCATTTTCTCAAAAAAAATGGTTCTGGCGAGCTCTAACAATAACAAATTGTTACTTAACATCATTTCTTATTTGTTCAGAACCTTAATTTTACGTTCAGCTTTGCTTTTAGGCTTGCTGTTATTTCTGTTTGTTTCTTTTCTTTTCCCATTCTTCTTGTACTTCTTTCCCTCTTCCTTCTCTTTGTGCCTCTTCTGTTTTTCTTTCTGAATTTCCTCCCCTTTAGTAGCTTCCCATTTCCATACACTGTGGACTTAACTTATCACCCCCTCTAAAAATTCCAGCAACAAAAATATCAGCAATTAAATAGCTAATTAAGGGTAGCCTTGAAAGACCCTCATTAGATATTAGTCTTAAAAATCCAGCAATTTTAATGGAATATAAAGGGTTTACACACACCCAGAATACTTGTTTCAGGCTATTTTCAGACTCAAGAAAAAGCTTTTTTTATTACTTTTAGTGAAAGCTCGGATTCTGAATGTTACATAAGGATGGCACATACGTATACATACATACAGATCCAGCCTGTGAGACAAGTATCTGGCACTCCATTGTACCTAACATTCTGTAAAAAATTGTGTTGAAGAAGTGCAAAATGGAAAGGAAACCAGTTCTCAGATCTATGTTGGCTAGTTGACGTATAAAGCAATAAAAGAATTTGTTTTGCCGCTAAAGGTAGCAGCCCGGGGCCAAATACAAAAAATTCAACTCTATTTAGTAAGTCTCTAATCCTGGAAGTGACTCCACATAGGCAGAACCCTGCAGGATCAGGGTTTAAGTTGTCATTTTACATTATTGTATGCTCCCAGCCAGGTCATGAGGCACTACAGGGATTTGGGAGCGGGGCTAAAGGGTCTGGAAGGCACAGGTGGTGTTTTCTTCGTTCCTCCCAGTCTCGGGCTATGGGCTGAGGAGGGAGAGAAGGATCCAGGTAGTTAACCGAAGACTGCGGCGTTGGTGTCACCGGGAAGGCTTTGGCTTCCATGACCACAGTCCACTCTTTGGTGAGAGAGGCAGCGAGCTGCTGGGAAGGGATGGCCCCCACCTCTCTCCACTGGGGAGGAGGCTATTCTCAGCCAGACTGGCTGACCTGCTCGACCAGGCTTTAAACTAAGCCCACTGGGGGAAAGGGGGACTACCGCCACTCCTGGTCCGCTGAGCAACCCTTGAAAAGCCAGCAGGCCAAGGCACTTAAGGGAGCCCACCCATGCCCCAGCCCTGGAACAACAGGTAGGCAAGGCAAGGGCCCCCAAGGGGACATTTGCCTGCCTGTACACAAATGCCAGGAGCTTGGGGAATAAACAGGAGGAACTTATCATCCTGCTTAGCGCAAAAAATTACAATGTCATAGGGATGACGGAGACCTGGTGGGACTCCACCCATGACTGGATCACGGGTATACATGGCTATATCCTGTACAGGAGAGATCGAGTAGACAAAAGGGGCGGGGGTGTAACTCTGTATGTTAAGGAGAGCTATGCGCCCTTCAAGCCGACATTGGCAACCAGGGTGAATGGCTGGAGACCCTCTGGGTTAAAATCTGTGGGGATCACAGCACAGGGGACACAATGGTGGGAGTCTACTACAGACCTCCCACCCAAAGTCAAGAGCTTGACCAGGAGTTCGCCAGGGAATTGGCTAAGGCCACATGCTCCAGGTCCATGGTTGTTATGGGAGACTTCAACTACCTAGACATCTCGTGGGAAGAGCGCTCAGCTAAATCCGAGCAGTCACAAAGCTTCCTTTCATGCATGGATGACCTCTATCTGACACAAGAGGTCTACGAGCCAACGAGAGGTAAAGCGCTGCTCGACCTGGTACTGGCAACCAGGGACGACCTAATCAGTGACCTAATGATCAAAGGTAAGCTGGGTGACAGCGGCCATGAGCTGATCACCTTCACCATCCGCCCTAAAGCTGGCAAGTCAGTCAGCAATACAGAAGTCCTTTACTTCAGGAAAGCTGACTTTGACAAGCTCAGGAGCTTGTCAGTGAGGGCCTAAGGGACCACAACCCCAAGGGGATGTGATGCTGCGACCAGTAAAGCAAGCAAAATGCTGGCTTGCATCCATAGATGCTTCTCAAGCAAATCCCAGGAAGTCATTCTCACATTGTACTCAGCCTTGGTGAGGCTGCAGCTGGAGTACTGCGTCCAGTTTTGGGCTCCTGAATTCAAAAGGGATGTGGAGAAGCTTGAGAGAGTCCAGAGAAGAGCCACACACATGATCAGAGATCAGGAAAACAGACCTTACGATGACAGGCTGAGAGTTATGGGACTCAAGCCTGGAAAAGCGCAGGCTCAGGGGCGATCTGATGGCCACCTATAAGTTTATCAGGGGTGTTCACCAGGATCTGGGGGGAGGATTGTTCACCAGAGCGCCCCAAGGGATAACAAGGTCGAACGGTTATAAACTTCAGCAAAACCATTTCAGGCTGGACATAAGGAAGAATTTCTTTACTGTCCGATCCCCCAAGGTCTGGAATAGCCTGCCACCAGAGGTGGCTCATTCACCTACATTGAAAGCCTTCAAGAGAAATCTGGATGCTTATCTTGCTGAGATCCTATGACCCCAGCTGACTTCCTACCCCTTGGGCAGGGGGCTGGACTCGATGATCTTCCAAGGTCCCTTCCAGCGCTAACATCTATGAAATCTATGAAATCTATAATAAAATATACTGTTGTAATAACATCTAATTAAACTTAAAAATACCAAAAAAACCCTTTGTTTTATTATCATAGTTAGACCAAAGGGGAGGCTTTTATTATTGGTAGGATAAAAATATAAATATTGCAAGCCAGATTTGTCTTCAGTTCACGTTTTAGAGCACCCAGCAATAGTAGGCTTTGGTCTCTAGGCAGGGCCAGTCCAAGGGTAATTGGCACCCTAGGCGAACTGTGTACCTCGGTGCCCCCACCACTTCCAATATAGAGGAAAATAAGAAGTCTAGAATGAACTTTTATCTCTGAGAGTTTTTCAGTAGTCTTTCTCCCCTTACCAAATCAAAGTTCTTAGATCAAGGTGTAGCTGTAGCCAGCCAGGTCTGTTATTTAGAATGATGTTCCTGTTATTTTGTTCTACGCATAATTTTGGGGCCCCCCAAATTTGGGCACCCTAGGTGATCACCTAGTTTACCTAATGGTTGGACTGGCCCTGTCTCTAGGCACTGTAACAATATTGTAATGTAAATCTTCATTTATATTAAGGTTTGTGTAGCTTTGACACAATACCCGGTCATTTTAATTTTGGAATTTTGAAAAAATATTGTCTAAAAGAATGCTAAGGCTGCCACCAAAGGAATCTTGTAGGAAGTATATATATATTTAAACAATCAGAATAATTTACTTAAAACATTTCAAAGGCAGGATATCTGAGGTTAGCTTTTCAAAACAGCCTTTACTTTGCTCTCTGTTCTCTCAGAAACATTTCCCGTGTATTCTCAAGATACCCTTTCACACACCAGAGCTCTTCTGCATTTCTAGTATGAGAAAGATACTTTAATTATGCCTTCCTATGTTCTTTCTATGAGCCAGCTGTTATTTGTTGCCATCTGCTGAACAACAGATCCTTTTCATTTCCTTAATCCTTCATGGGTAAGTGATATTAAGGGCCAGATTATATTCTACCTATTAAGTAAGCATGTGGAATTAGGGTTTAAAGGCAATTCTATTCAACCGTGCTCAAATCCCTGAAAAAGTTGGGCTGAAGCTCTCCAATGGTGACCCAGAAGCACAACAAGCACGTCCAGGGACGCCAGCCCCAGGAAGAACCCAGCTAAGAGGAACCCACCGGGCCTGGCAGGAGGGGGAGAACGCAGCGGCAGAGTTCAAAACCCACCCAGGCATGGTGGAGAGGGGAACTGGAAGTGGACGGCAGCCACATGCTGGAAGACATGCCCCAGCAGGGGCGAATAGTGGGAACTACAGCAGCAAGCGGCTCTCACTGGAGCCAGGTCAGAGGAGCCAGATCAATTGCTGGAGAGCCAAGATTAGGCCTTGGCAATGACAACTACTAGAGACATGCCAGGATGACCTGCAGGCAACACAGTGTAGCCATGAGTAGTCGGGCTGAATAGTGAGGAAAGAAAGCTGAATTCCCCTAGCCTCAGTATGTGGACAGCAGTGTGAGGAGGACTTTTAAGCTTCCGAGTGGAGGGGGAAATGTACCAGTGCGAAGGATTGTGTATACCTTCACAACAGCACCAGGAAGAGACTATTACAAATTCTGATTGAACATTATTTTCCTGTGTTGTCATCTGGGAGGTGCTAGGTGGGGTATAGGGGAGGCAGAGCCCCAAAACATGGGACCTCTGCTGTCTGTGTGGAGGCTACACGAGGATAAAGAAGATCAGCCTCTCTATTTTTCATGCAACCTCAAAGTTGTGGCAGGCGAGAACTAATAGCACCCACACAGATGCGCTAGCTAGCAAGCTGACTATGCATCGGAGAACAAATATCCACTCTCCACACCAGGGGTCCCAACGGTCATTGAAGGACACACGCAAGAGATTACAATGACCTATTCCACAAACAGAAAATAAGACACATATATAAAATCTTACAGTATTATTTCATTTATATGGAAAAGTAGCTATGATATGTAACCTTGCAATGAGGTATGGATTGTTTATATATAGTACTTAATATCTTAATTTTTAATTTTGAAAAAAGTTTATTTTTCTATATCAAAAGATCTTAGTTAAATTTGATTTTATTTTATATTTAGACATTTTCAAATTTTTACATTTTTATACACTATATATAAAATTAAACTCACACATACCCATATGCTTTTATATATTTTCCTAGAAAAAAGGTTAACTACAAATGTTCTTGTAAAAAATTTTGATTATATATATAACTGTTGGTTGGGAGCAAAAAATGCTCTAAGCCACCTGATAAATGTTTAATGGTTTATTCAAGCTACTTATTTAGAGTACAGAAAATTCCAGGTGATGAATAATATACAACAAACTCTTATACAGTCAAATAATATGGAAACCAGTAATGATCCATTACCTGCTGTGCTGAGAATACAACAGGTTGTAGTAAATGCTTTAAGAAATGCTATACTTCCCACCTGAGGCTCCATTCACTCCTATTTATTCCATCTTTTACATCCCATCTTACACATGTGCCCTGCCTAAATGTTTATGTAAGATTTCTTTTCCAGAACATTCTACTTCAGGGGTGGGCAAAATGCGGCCCACGGGCCAGATGCAGTCCGCCAGCCCATTCTATCTGGCCCGTGGGGCCCTGTGATAACTGGGGCCTTATGGGTGGCACGGCCTGTCAGGTATGTAGCCCCTCCCCTCGACTCGCCTGCCACGACTTTGCTGTTAAGCTATCAAGAGAGGGGGTTCAGTGGAGATCTTCACAAGGGAGCTTCCCGACAATGGCTGTACTCACGGTTGCTTGGCATGATGTTCCACGGAGCTCCGCCTCCCCTACACCCCGTCCACTCGCCAACCAGTTACGTGATGGTACGACGTGGGTTTTGGCCTCACGGGCTTGCCTGTGGTCTGCTTTGGGTGGAGGGGAGAGCACCTGGCTGAATGGGCTCCGTTGGCTCATGTCCCTCTAGTCTTGATGCCCGAACCTTCTCTCTCTATCCCTTTGACTTTCCTCCTTTTCCCTTTTTTTTCTGTGATCTTCAAAACAAATATTCCTCTGGGGGGGAGCGGAATGTGGAGCCACCTCCTTTTCCCCAGCTGCCTACAGGGGGCTCAAACCCCTCCCCTGCTGTACCTCTTCCTGGGGGTGTGACTGCTTCTCCTGGTCTGCCTCCCACAGGGAGCTGCAGTGCTTCCCCTGCTCTGCCTTCTCCAGGGAGCCAAAGTGCTTCCCCTGCTCTGCCTTCTCTACAGGGCTAAAGTGCCTCCCCTGCTCTGCCTCTGGCAGGGGGCTCAAAGATTTCCCCTGCCCCGCTTGCCAGTGCTGCACTGGCTGCACTGTGCCTCTTCCAGGCAGGAGCCTCAGTACATCGGGCGTGCCCGCCAACTCTCTCTCCCTCTGGCTCCTCCTCCTCTTCGCTGGTGCTGTCAGGGCTTTTAAACTTCCCCACGGCAGCCGGTATGGCCGCCGTGATTGGTCCAGCTGTTCCCTGCACAGGGAACAGCTGCTTAAACAGCTGGCGTAACGCCAGCTCATGCAGCTGTGGCTGCGGCTGCGGCTGCAGCCACAGTCCTGGCTCCTGCGCCGATGGACTGACCAGAGGTAAGTTCCCCCTGCGGGGGGTCTGTTTCTGGGTTTTGGGATCCACGGGGTTTGCCCTTGCCTCTTTTAGAGCCTGTGGGGGCATGTCGCTGCCACAGGCCCCTAAAAATTTTAGAAAATTAATATTTATCTGCCCCTGGCTGCCTGTCATGCGGCCCTCGATGGCTTGCCAAAGCTCAGCATGCAGCCCTCCACCTAAAATAATTGCCGCCCCTGTTCTACTTTATTCTGTATCACATAGTATCCAAACAAGAAGTTACACTACATATAAAGAGTACTAAGTCAGGGGAATACAAGCAACTATAGCATAAACTCCATTCCCAACAATAATTATCTTGGTTTTCACATGGCCCTTGTGAAGTTTATGTATTGAAAACAGTTTCATTAAGGTATTACAACTCACTGGGAGGCTAATTGGAAAAATTTCAGGATTTACCTGCTGGACAATTCCTCTGTTTGGGGCCTGAAGTTAGGGCCAAGAGAGGGAGAAAGGTTATAATATAGGTTATATGTTATTACATGTTAATTACATTGCCATTAAAACACGTCATATGTTTTATAGATCGACCACTTCAATAGCTGGCAATTAAGTTATACTCAACAATTAGAGGACAAAAAATGCCTCTTTGGAAGTTATTTTGGGAAATGAAAGAGTGAGTCTAATGCACATTATTAACAAGAGCATAACATTTTGATCAGCAGCTTTTAATGCTGACTAGGTTGGTCCAGTCAATTTACATTTAAAAGGGGATTGAAATGATCTCATTATTTTCAGCATTTACAGAAAGAGACAGAAGAAAGTTAGGCATAATTACTGAAAATGGTTGCAAAAGAAAAAATATGCTTCATACTTAGCATCTGTTTTGATTTCATCAAGGCCAAGCTTCTACATGCAGAAGGGAGAAGAAATCAACAGGAAGACATTTCATGCAGCATGGCATGCTGTAGAAAACTTTGCTTCTCTAATAAATGCTAGATTTGATTAGAAGAAATCTAACATAATTCACTTAATAAAAAGCCCTGGAACAAGAGGGTGTTTCAGTCAACTGTCCAAAGACTAGAAAACAATCTTCTATATTCAATAAGTAAACATGGATTATTTCAGTTCAAAACCAAACATCAAACATGGACATTTCACCCTAGGCATGCCTACACAAGATGCTTAACTATGCAATAGCAGAGTTTACTTATCTATACATGCACATGCTTACTACACAGTAAATCTCCTTATTCTGAAGTAAATTTGCTACCTACAAATTCAAGTACCAAATTTAATCAAGATTAGTAACAGCACAATAGTTCTCATGTAGATGTCTGACTGGGAGCAAAATCTGCTCCCAGTCAGTGATCCACTGTACGGAGAGAGATAGCACCCAGCCCCCGGAAGTTCCCTCCTGCCAGAGTGGGCTCTGACACAACAGCCTGGGTGGGGACTATGTCCTCCTGCCCCAGCAGCGGGGAGCTCCAAGACCCTGGCTATGAAATCATGATTGGCGGGTGTAGCCTGGGAGATCCTTATATCGCAGCCCCCACTCTGCCATCATGATCAGGGGCTGAGGGACCCTTATCTCCCAGCACCAGCTTCACAACCATGGGGCCAGTGCTGGAAGATCCTGGGAAATAAGGGTCTCCCAGCACTGGCCTCACGGTTGTAGAGCTGGTGCTGGGAGCTACCTGCTGGTGTGGACAGGGGAGCCTATTCCTCCCCCACCTCCAGCTCTGTGATCATAGAGCCAAGGGAAGGGAACAGGTTGGGGAACAAGATTTGGACTGGCAGACCTGAGCAGGGAACAAGCTACCCAGCCTCTGCCTGGCATACAGGGTGGGGGCTGGGAACTCTCCTGGTCATGGACAGGTCCTAGCCCCACAGTCTTATTTGGTGATCAAGGCACAGGGCTTGGAAAGAGCTGCAGGGTGGACGTAGGTCCCAGCCCCCTGCCCCAATCCACTGGTAGGATAGCTAGCAGTGAGCTAGCTGCTAGCTGCCCCACCAGCAGATCAGGGCAGGGGGCTGGGACCTGCTCCTCCCATGCAGCATTTTCCAAGTCCCCTGCTCCTGGCTCGGGAGCCAGGGCCAGGAGCTCCCTGCTGCTGCCCAACCCAGCAGCAGGCAACCCTCCCCCCCAGGGCCAAGAGACAGCTGTCTCCTGGCCTGGTGCTCCCTGTTAGCCTCTGGGCTAGAACTTAGGGGGAGCCTCAAGCTCCCTGCTGGTGGTGGCTGGGGCCCATTGCAGGGCTTCAGGAAACTTGGTGAAAAGAGCTGCAAATCTGTTCCCTAATCTCCGCATGTGTAGACACCTGCTCAAAACCACTTACTCCAGACTATTTTACACCAGAGTAAACTTAGGCCAGATCAAATGCATGTGTAGATGCACCCCCCGCTAACAAAAAGTATTCCTTAAGGCTTTCTTAAGCCTCATGTTAGATAAGCTTGTTTTAATCATGAGGTTATTGTACAAAAGATGGGTGGTACATACATTTTAAAAGAAAAGAGTGAGCCTTCTTAGTTCTGTCAAAGATTAGTGCAGGTACCTGTCCTCAGGAGAAGTTTCTAGGCTTTGGCTAGTGAGTAAATAGAAACATTTGCTTTAAAGCCTGAATCAGATGCCTAACCTTCAGAGTCAAGTAGGAGCTCAGACAAAACCTGCGAACAGAATTTCCTATTAGCTAGTTCTGAGATGCTCCTTACTCAGCATGTGGGTTTTTTGTCCTTAGGAAGTGCCTAGCTCTCCCCATGTACTACATAGGAGCCTAGGTGACAGTGGGCACATCTATTCATGATGCTACGTCACTTTAGCAATGCACTACGGTGACGTAGCATCCACAGAAAAAACTATGATGCTGCAGCTATGTCGCCATAGCAACACACTCCCTTAGTATAGCATGCTGCTACGGCGATGTAGCAGCTAAAAATAACCATGCACCACACACACAGCACAGTAACAACAGCATCATAGGGGCACGTGTAGACACGACCAGTATTGCAGTACCTATCTCAATGATTTTCTACCAGGGGCTAGAGAGCCATAAGATCCTTTTAAGGTTGCTGTTGGATGCTTCACAATATGAGCACTGTGAGGTATGCAGACATCTACATGATTCACGAGATAATCCCAGAAATTCCAAATAAGAATCCAGAGCGTCAAAAGCATTTTGACCTGTTGTGGTTTTTCTGAGTTTATTGCAATAGAAGACTTGCAGTTAAGGAATGAGTGAAAGCAAAGAGCTTGTATTTCTGAGCTATGCATGAATCAAATAGGGGGTACATCAAGTCTAAAAGGGTTGGGAAATACTGGCTTAACTTGTAGATGCCAAGGTCCACATCATGTTCTACCTATTAAGCATGTCAACTTAGGTGCCTTTGTGTGATTCTATTCCATCCCTCCTGTTTAAGTCCCTGCAAATCCATTCATGCATCTATTTCTGTAACACATTGGCTGCGTCTACATGAGATGTTTACTGTGCAGTAGCTCATTGCTACTATGCAGTAGCTTTGCCAGGCATGAACTGTGATGTGATGCTACTGCACGGTAAATGTTACTAGGCAACTATGCTGGGATACTACTGCACAGTAACACCAGTTACTGTACAGGCATTTAGTACTTGTTTATGCAAGTACTAAATGACTGAGCAGTTGTTACTGCTCAGTCAGTGTCTTGTGTAGACACAGCCACCATCATCTAACTCTTAAGACTGAATAACAAAAATAACACCAAGGAGGAGGAGGACACATCAACTTTTATTTATTAAAAGTTTTTCATGAACTTGAGCATGGTTGAATAAAATTGCTTTTAGGCACCTAAGTCTAGTTGTTCACCTCAGAGGTAGAATAGAATCTGGCCATAATTCTATCTAGATCTTAGACTTTGTAGAACCGGGTACCTAATTAGTTGCCTACAGTACAGCACATGAATGAATGCAAAGAAAACATAAACAAACCCATCATCATAACATTTAACAAAACCCTGACAAATTGAAAGAGTATTAATAGATTCCATATCCACTTCTGAGATTTGGAAGTTTATACTCTCATTTGTCTCATGGGATGTTATGGTTATACTTCCATGGGTGACTGGTGCCTCCTGAGTCAAGTGGGGTACTTCCCCCCCCCCCAGCAGACAGTCAGTGACTGGGAAGGGGTCCCCCCACAGCTGATCCCGCTGACTGGGGGGGGTCCCCCGTGGCCAATCCTGGCGACCCACAAATGGCACTTCTGGGTGAACCACTGGCACTTCTGGGTGAGTGTGATCAGCTGTGGGGGGGACCACTTCTTCTGGCACCCCTACTCCCCAGCTGGCACTCTTGGGGAGGCACCAGTGCTCTCACCTCCCCACCCCCTGCCTAGGAATGCTGGCTGTCAGGGGTTGCACGTGCATCCCCGTGCACCCCTTACTTGTCACCACTGTATACTGCAATACAGGCTAAATACTAAAATATCTTACATTTCTGATATCAAAACTTACTCAGGCTTCATTTCTGTGGTTATCACTGTGTCATCAGAATCGTTGATATCTTACAATTACATCTACAATCTCCTTGTCTTTTCTAACTTTTTTAAAAATAATTTTTGAGATCCCATGATTCAGAAAACAATATATTCTTTTTGTTGGATCCCGCCCATAGTGAAGGGTGAAATCCATTTTTTTTCCAGCAACATCATCCGTCTTTTCATAGATTCATAGATTCATAGATGTTAGGGTCGGAAGGGACCTCAATAGATCATCAAGTCCGACCCCCTGCATAAGCAGGAAAGAGTGCTGGGTCTAAATGACCCCAGCTAGATACTCGTCTAACCTCCTCTTGAAGACCCCCAGGGTAGGGGAGAGCACCACCTCCCTTGGGAGCCCGTTCCAGACCTTGGCCACAAGAACTGTGAAGAAGTTCTTCCTAATGTCCAGTCTAAATCTGCTCTCTGCTAGCTTGTGGCCATTGTTTCTTGTAACCCCCGGGGGCGCCTTGGTGAATAAATCCTCGCCAATTCCCTTCTGTGCCCCCGTGATGAACTTATAGGCAGCCACAAGGTCGCCTCTCAACCTTCTCTTGCGGAGGCTGAAAAGGTCCAGTTTCTCTAGTCTCTCCTCGTAGGGCTTGGTCTGCAGGCCCTTGACCATACGAGTTGCCCTTCGCTGTACCCTCTCCAGGTAATCCGCATCCTTCTTGAAGTGTGGCGCCCAGAATTGCACGCAGTACTCCAACTGCGGTCTGACCAACGCCCTATAGAGGGGAAGTATCACCTCCCTGGACCTATTTGTCATGCATCTGCTGATGCACGATAAAGTGCCATTGGCTTTTCTGATGGCTTCGTCACACTGCCGACTCATGTTCATCTTGGAGTCCACTAGGACTCCGAGATCCCTTTCCACCTCCGTGCCACCCAGCAGGTCATTCCCTAGGCTGTAGGTGTGCTGGACATTTTTCCTCCCTAGGTGCAGCACTTTGCATTTCTCCTTGTTGAACTGCATCCTGTTGTTTTCTGCCCACTTGTCCAGCCTATCCAGGTCTGCCTGCAGCTGTTCCCTGCCCTCCGGCGTGTCCACTTCTCCCCATAGCTTTGTGTCATCTGCAAACTTGGACAGAGTACATTTCACTCCCACGTCCAAGTCGCTGATGAAGACATTAAAGAGTATCGGTCCAAGGACCGAACCCTGCGGGACCCCACTGCCCACACCCTTCCAGGTCGAGACCGACCCATCTACCACGACTCTTTGGGTGCGACCCTCTAGCCAATTCGCCACCCACCGGACTGTGCAGTCATCCACATCACAGCCTCTTAATTTGTTCACCAGTATGGGGTGGGATACCGTATCGAAGGCCTTCCTGAAGTCCAGGTATATGACATCCACCCCTCCTCCTGTGTCCAGGCGTTTCGTAACCTGGTCATAGAAAGAGACTAGGTTGGTCAGGCACGATCTGCCCGCCACAAACCCATGCTGGTTTCCCCTCAGCATAATTTGTCCTGCCGGGCTCTCACAAATGTGAGCCTTGATAATTTTTTCAAATACTTTACCAAGGATGGAGGTGAGACTGACCGGCCTATAGTTGCCCGGGTCCTCCTTCCTCCCCTTTTTGAACATGGGGACCACGTTAGCCCTTTTCCAGTCCTCCGGGACTTGGCCCGTGCGCCATGAGCATTCGAATATTCCCGCCAGTGGCTCTGCAATGACGTCGGCCAGTGCCTTCAGCACCCTCGGATGGAGCCCATCCGGGCCTGCCGACTTAAAGGCATCCAGTTCTTCCAAATGACTCTGCACCACCTCAGGATCTACGCATGGAAGTCTGGCGCCTTGCTGCTGCCTCTCTACAACCCCAGTGAGAGACTTGTCGTGCCCCTCGCTTAGGAACACTGAAGCAAAGAACTCGTTGAGGAGTTCAGCCTTGTCCCCCCTGTCTGTCACCAATTGTTTCTGCCCATTTAGCAGGGGTCCTATTTCTCCCTGGGCCTTACTTTTACTCCAAATATATCTAAAAAACAATTTCTTGTTGTCCTTTACTTGGGTTGCCATCCTCAGCTCCATGGTAGCTTTGGCCCGCCTAATTGCCTCCCTACAAGCACGAGCAGAGGAGGTATATTCATCTTTAGTGATCTCACCCTGTTTCCATTTTTTATGTGCTCCCCTTTTGGCCCTTAGGCTGCCCTGGATTTCTCTGCTCAGCCATGGAAGCCTCCTGGCCCCTTTCCCTCTTTTGCCTCGCTCGGGGATCGTCTTGCTTTGTGCCCAAAGGATCGTTTCCTTTAGGCACAGCCACCCTTCTTGGGCACCCATCCCATCAAAACTCCTACTCTGCAGTGCTTCCTTGACTAATCGCCTGAGTGCAATGAGATCAGCTTTCCTAAAGTCTAGCACTTTCACCCTACTAGTTACCTTACCCACTCGCCGTCTTATGTTGAATTCTATCATAAGGTGATCACTGTCTCCCAGATAGCTACCGATTTGGAGGTCCCCTATTATGTCATCTCCCATTGCCAATACCAGATCCAGTATGGCATTCCCCCTAGTGGGACCATACACCTCCTGTGTCAGGTGGAGGTCCTGTACACAAGTTAGAAACCTGCGTGAGCGATGGGACCTTGCTGTCTGCGTCTCCCAGCAGATGTCCGGGTAGTTTAGGTCCCCCATGACTACCGCCTCTTTAGCTTTTATGGTCTCCGAGAGTTGCCTCAGGAGCCCCGCATCTATTTCTTCCCCTTGGTGTGGGGGTCTGTAACAGACCCCTACCACCAAATCCCTTTCTCCTTGCCCCCCATGTAGCCTAACCCACAATCCTTCTACTTCCTCAACCTTGGATTCTGTCTTGATGAGGGTTGATGTATATTGCTCACTGACATAAAGTGCAACCCCCCCCCCTTTCTTCCCCGACCTGTCCTTTCTGTACAATCTATAGCCCTCAATATGTACCGCCCAGTCATGGGATGAATCCCACCAGGTCTCTGTTAGCCCCACTAAGTCATAGGTGTTTAGTGCAAGCAGGAGCGCTAGTTCATCCTGCTTGTTCCCCATGCTCCTAGCATTAGTATATAGGCACTTGAGCCCTGCGACTGGCGCCTTTGCTGCCCCCCTGCTCCCAGTCCCATGGGGCCCATTGTTTCTTACCTTCTTGTTCCTTACCTGGTGGTTACCTATTTACAGTCATATTTGTGAATGTGGTTGCAACAGAAATAGAAGGAAGGGGGAGGGGATCTGGGGCTCAGGTTGTATTTTCATCAATCCTTCCAGTCAAGGGAAAGGGCCTGGGCAAGAGCAGGTGCATCCTGCAGATCAACACTTGGCTGTGCAGGTGGTGTCACCAGCAGTGTTTGGCTTCTTCAACCGTGGGATGTTCTTCCAAGAAGGGTTCCTGGGAAGAGATAGGATCCACCTAATGAAGAGAGGGAAGAGCATCTGTGCAGACAGGTTCACTAGCCTAGTGAAGAGAGCTTTAAACTAGGTTCACCAGAGCATAGAGACCAAAGCCCTGAGGTAAGTGGGGAAGTGGGACCCTGGAGGAACAGCAATCAGGAGGGGGCAGCAGGGGAGGTGCTCTCATGCTTCCTGACAAATCAGGGCAATCAATTAGTTACCCTAGGTGCCTCTACACAAATGCACAGAGCCTGGGAAACAAGAAGGAAGAATTGGAACTCCTTGCACAGTCATGGAACTATGTCATGACTGGAACAACAGAGATATGGTGGAATAGCTCACATGACTGAAGCACTGGATCGGTACAAACTGTTCAGGAAGGACATGCAGAGGAGAAGGGGAGGAGGAATTGCACTTTATGTAAAAGAGCCATATGATTTCTCAGCGCTCCAGTACAAAACTGGAGATAGACGTATTAAGAGTCTCTTGGTTAGGGTTGGAGGGGAAAGCAACAAGAGTAATGTTGTGACTGGGGTCTGCTATAGACCACCAAACCAAGAGGAAATGGTGGATGAGGCTTTCTTCAAACAGTTAGTAGAAGTTTCCCAATTACAGGCCCTGGTTCTCATGGGGGGACTTCAATCACCCAGACATCTGCTGGGAGGGCAATACAGCAGTGCACAGGCAACCCAGGAAGTTTTTGGAGAGTGTTGGGGACAACTTCCTGGTGCAAGTGCTGGAGTGGCCCACTAAGAGCTATGCTCTTCTTGACCTGCTGCACACAAACAGGGAAGAATTAGTGGGAAATATAGTAGTGGATGGCAACTTGGGCAGCAGCAACCACAAGGTGACTGAGTTCAGGATCTTGAGGAAAGGAAGGATGGAGAGTAGCGGAGTAAGGACCTTGGACTTCAGAAAATCAGACTTTGAATCACTCAGGGAACTCATGGGCAGGATCCTGTGGGAAGCCAGTCTGAGGGAGATAGGAGTCCAGGAGAGCTGACTGTACTTTAAAGAAGCCTTACTGAGACTGCAGCAACAAACCTTCCCAATGTACAGGAAGACTAGCAAGTATGGCAGAAGATGAGCTTGGCTTAGCAGGGAGCTCTTCAGTAAACTAAATCACAAAAAAGAAGCTTATAAGAAGTGCAAATTTGGACAATAACCAGGGAAGAATATTTGAGCATTGCTCGGGCATGCCGGGATGAAGTCAGGAAGGCCAAAGCACAGTTGGAGTTGCAGCTAGCAAGGGATATGAAGGGTAACAAGAGTTTCTACAAGTATGTCACTAGCAAGAGGATGATCATGAAAAGTGTGGGTTACTTACTGAATGGGGGAGGCAACCTTGTGACAGAGGATGCAGAAAAGACTGAAGTGCTCAAGGCCTTCTGCATCTTAGTCTTCACAGGCAAGGTCAGTTCCCAGACTACTGTACCAGGCAGTGCAGTTTGGGAAGGAGGTAAGCAGCCTTCAGTGGTGAAAGAACAGGTTAGGGACAATTTAGAAAAGGTGGACGTGTACAAGTCCATGGGGCCAGATGGGATGCACCTGAAGGTGCTAAGGGAGCTGGCTGATGTGATTGCACTGCTACTGGCCATCATCTTTGAAACTCATGGTGATCAGGAGAGGTCCCAGATGATTGGAAAAAGGCAAACATAGTGCCCATATTTAAGAAAGAAAAAAGAGGAGCCACAGAACTACTGACAAATCAGCCTCACCTCAGCCCCTGAAAAAATTACAAAGCAGATCCTCAAGGAATCCATTTCTAAGCACTTGGAACAGAAGAAGTTGATTAGGAACAGTCAGCATAGATTCACCAGGGGTAAGTCATGCCTGACCAACCTGATTGCCTTCTGTGATGAGATGACTGGCCCTGTGGATGTGGGGAGAATGGTGGATCTGATGTACCTTGATTTTAGCAAGGCTTGTGATATGGTTTTCCACAACATTTGTGCAGACAAGCTAAAGAAGTATGGGCTGGATGATTGGGCTGTGAGGTGAATAGAAAATGGGTATACGGCTCAGAGAGTAGTAATCAATGGCTTGATGTCTAGTTGGCAGCCTGTATCAAGTGAAGTGCCCCAGGGGTCAGTTCTGGGGCCAATTTTTTTCAATGTCTTCATCAATGACCTGGAAAATGGCATAGAGTGCACCCTTAGCAAATTTGTAGATGACACCAAATGTGGGGAGTCATAGATATGCTGGAGGTTATGGCTAGGATTCAGAGACCTAAACAAATTGGAGGATTGGGCTAAAAAGCAATCTCATGAGGCTGAACAAGGACAAGTGCAAAGTCCTGCACTTAGGACGGAACAATCCTATGCACCAGTACAGACTGGGGGCTGACTGGCTGGGCAGCAGCTCTACAGAAAAGGACATGGGGGTTACAGTGGACAATAAGCTGAATATGCACCAGCACTGTGCCCTTGTTGCCAAGAAAGCTAATGGCATCCTGGGCTGCATTGGTAGGTGTGTTGCAGTAAGTCAAGAGAAGTGATTATTCCCCTCTATTCAGCACTGGTGAGACCACATCTGGAGTACTGTTTCCTGTTTTGGGCCCCTCACTACAGAACGATATGGACAAATTGGAGAGAGTCCAGCGGAGGCCAACACAAATGGTGAGGGGGCTGGGGAACATGACTTATGAGGACAGACTGAGGGAACTGGGCTTATTTAGTCTAGAGAAGAGAAGACTGAGGGGATTTAATAGCAGCCTTCAACTACCTGAAGTGGGATTCTTAAAAAGATGAAACTAGACTATTCTCAGTGATGGCAAATGACAGAACAAGGAGCAACAGTCTCAAGTTGCAGCAAGATAAGTTTAGGTTAGACATTAGGAGGAATTTTCTAACTAGGAGGGTAGTAAAACACTGGAACAGGTTACCCAGAGAGATGGTGGAATATCCATCCTTGGATGTTTTCAAGACCTAGCTAGATAAAGCTTTGACTGGGATTATCTAGTTGGGGGATGGTCCTGCTTTGAGCATGGGGTTGGACTAGATGACCTCCTGAGGTCCCTTCCAACCCTACTTTTCCATGAGTCTAATAAAAATACCAAAAAGAAGGGCACCAAAAACAAAATGGGTAAGGTACATTAATAGGTGTCATAGTTCAGGCTTTAGCCAATTAATTTAGTAGGTAAAAGTAAAAGTAAGGTGCAGTCTTATGCAGCATTTCTTCTATGGAGAGGTTTCCACCCTTGATGACACCAGAACTTGGAGAGACAAAGTCCACAGGAATGGAAAAGAATTGTTCTTGTATACAGAAGAGCAACCAGTGGTTTTTGTAGTTAAAATTTCAAAGCAGTTTCCAGTTTTAATAAGTATATGTAAATTCCCAGCAGCTATCAAGAAAGAATAATCAGCAATTAAGGCACAAACTGGGGACTCAGGAAATCTAGGAGTGATGTCATGTTTTCAATGTTACACTTATTAAGTGCAGTTAAAATGCAAGCAGACACATGTGCAAGCATTCAGCAAACATTAAATACCCTTGGTGGTGGTGTTGCAACGTTGTTCTATTTCAGGAGAGAGTTATTTCTTAACTCATACTACATTTAATCCAATGATTTGCAACTATTTCAAATGAATGTGTGACACAGACCTAGGTTCAGGTACTGGTTACAACACAGATTTTTGTGTGAACTGTGGCAAGTCAGTGCCTCATGAGGGTGAAGTTACATGTTACACTTACACCATACTAAATCTGTGGAATGTTAAGCAGTGTTAGATTTGGAAAATGCTATGAGCAGTTGCACATTGAGGGTTAATAACATTTCTTGCCTGCACAACTCAGACTTGCCACTACATCAGTGGTTTTCAACCTGTGGTCTGAGAACCCCCTACGTCTAAGGGGTTTGCAAAAGATAACTATGATTAATCAAAAGCATGTGAATACCCTCACTTACAATTCAAAGGGGTGCATACCTCCATTCAGGTTTTTTTAGGGGTCTGCACATTAAAAAAGGTTGAAAATCACTGCAGTACTACACTAGAGGGCCGGTGAGCAGGGAAATAGCTAAAAGCCAGAACACCTGGACTCTATCCCTGCTCCCAGTGAGGGGAGGGTGGGAGAGAGGGGTTGCTGCAGCAGAAGAAGGTAACTGGGAGGGGGATAGGCATAGGGGCATGAGGCCCCCTGCATTCCCATCTTGGGTTACAGGAAGGAGGGAAAGAGTTATGCTGCTGGGAGCCCTCCACCAGCCCTGGCTGACCTGATCCCAGCCTCCTCCCCGAACCAATCTCAGTTCTTCACTGCCTTCACCAGAGAAGGCTGTGCTTTTGCCCAGAAACAGAAAAAACCCACAGAAAAGTTACTCAAGGTTAATTGAAATTTCCCCATGGCACCTGGCCCATTTCCCCCAAGTGCTGCCAGCTGTTCAGGTGGCTTAATGGAAGCTGTGACTTCCCTCCACACCTGCCCCTCATTCCTGTCCTGGGATTTGGGGCAGGGGAGAGCAGAAATCTGTACTACTAGCACAGAGCCCCTGGCATTTAGTGTGGTGAGAGCATGGAACTACAGGGAATGGGGAGTGCAGACAGAAGTGATCATTTTTCCCTTATCTGGCCAAAGAAAGCAGTCTATGGCTGTGATCAAACACAAGTGCATGGCTACAGACTGCTTCAAAAATGGCCAACTGAGTGAAAAATATAACCACTCATTGCATGAGGGGTCAGATGAAGATGTTTCAAAACAGAGCATTTTCTGTAACTTGCATCTGCGCTGCCTGCTAGCCTGCTGCTGTTTTCAGATTTGGAGTGCAGAAAGGGAGTGAGGGAGTTCAGTCAGGGGGGTTTTCAGCCCATGCTGGAAGGTGGGATGGATGCACTGGAGCTTGCCCAAAGTGGGAAGCTCCAGTTGACCTACCCCACCCTCCAGCACCATCTGGGGAACCCATAGAAAAAGCTCCCTCTGCTTCCTTTCCCTCCTCCTGTTCTGAAACACAGGCAGACTAAGAAAGGACCATTGCTAGGGGAAACTGGATGCATGCTGGCAACCAGCACCTGTATACCCCTCCCCCCTGGAACCAATAGTGAACTGTTTGGTTCAAGGGTTCATTGTAACTCAGAATGCTTCCTGCAAATTTCTCTCAGTTGTAGCAGGGAGCTGCACTTCAGTCTGCATCCAAGACTCTGATCTGTGCTACCACCACACTAAACCCCAGTGGCTCTCTTATTAGCATGGAGCCACTGGAGCACAGAGTTGCAGGGAAGTATCCTTTCTCCCTCCCACCTACATGCTCCCTATACTGCAACCCCCTACTGTAACTGGCAGGGCCATGAATGATGTATGCCCCTGGAGGCTGGCGGGGCACGCCGACTGCCTGCAGGTGGTGGTGGCAGTGTCAGCGGTGGGGGTGTGGTGGCAGTGAGCTCCCACAGGCAGCTTCAGCGGTGTCAGCAGCAGGGGCAGGCCAAGTGGGCAACCCCTGCAGACAGCTGTGGTAGTGTTGGTGGAGGTGGGGAGTGGTGAGCGCTGACCGGTGGTCAGCAACCACCCACACATACTGCCAGCAGCATTGGCGGTGGCCAACGGTGATCAGGGACTGCCTGCAGACACCGCCGGCGGTATCAGCAGCAAGTAGTAGCTGCCTGCAGGCACTGCTGGCAGTGTTTGTGGCGCTTTTCACAGGGAGTGCACTGACAATTTTGGGGGGTGCACATGTACCCGTGTGAACCCCCTATGTGCCACCAATGGGCAGGGCCCTGCCTGATCTTGGGCAGTAGAGTTCAGGAGGATGGAAAGTTTTTCCATGAAGTGTGTGTGTGTGTGTGTGTGTGTGTGTGTGTGTGTGTGTGTGTGTGTGTGTGTTGGGGGGGGGGGCGTACAATGCTGGATAACTGCAAATTGCTTTGCAGTTATCTTTATAACTGTTTTATCTCCATGGAGCAGTGTGAAATTATGCTAACATGTGCTCCTAGGTAGCACAGCCAAGAATTAACCCTTGCCTGAAGTGGTGTAACTTTTAGGTGTTCAGACAGCATGTAGTACAAATTAATGAGCTTTAATAAATGGACATTCACCTTTTAAGTGCCCTTTGCATGATCTAAGTATAATGTGCAATTTCACCCTAAATGTCTTATCTATAGATAGAGAGCCTATTATTTTCTTGCTCCATTGCTGGATCTCTCTTGTCTAGATGATAAACATTTCAAGAAAATGATTGGGCTTGACAGGACATAGATACAAAATCTAGTAAAATGGAAGGAAAGAAGGAAAATTATTGCCACATTTTATTGTTATTTCATTTGTCACCAAATATATATATATTTAATGTGAAAAAGTATATATTTTCCAATATCAAAATCAAGAGGGAAAGAGTGAGATTGCATTTACAAGATGAAGTAAACTTTGTTAACAAAAAGTAAAAATGTCCATAAGCACACAACACACAAAATAAAATGTATTGGCACTTTAAGTCATGATTGTTCCACATGCAATAATATTCCTTCTGTTACATTTTAGGTTTTCCACATTCTGAATGCTATCTATTTGATGCTCAGTGGGAGTCAACGTCTTACTAAGGGCCAAATTTAAAAAGCTTTCAAGTGCCCCATAATCTTCATGGCACATTTCTTCCAAATTTTTATATTTCAGTGCGTTTCAAAATTGATTAAAAATGTAAAAAAGTTGCGATTCAGAGCAGTTGGTATATCATATGTGTTTATACTTCAAAGTCAAACAGTTTTCTCACATTTATTGGGAAAATGATATGTTCTTAAAAAGCAATTCAAATATCATACAACATTCTTGTAACTCACAAATGAAAGGCAGTACTGTTTGTAGAACTGTTGATATGTCTGGTAATAATTTATGGATTAATTATGACCACACTTAAAGTATAATCTGTTCCAAATACATGATTTCTAATTTGTGTTGATCCTTAATACACTGACAATGCTGTAATTTGCATATACCTGTATGACTAAAAATATTCAAATACCAAACAATTCAGTCCCAATAATTAAACATAAAAAACAACCAAAACAAAATTTTGAAGCTGACTTCCTCCACATCCACAATAGTCCTTGGTTCACAATATTCAGGGCATGCTGTAAGGTCTACTTAATCTTCTGTGTCTTTCCCCTGGGCGCCATGTGTGTGGGTTCTTCTCGAGCCTCGCCATGGCTCTTTGGGCTGAACAGCTTGGTTATTGGAGTGACTTTGGGTCGGTTCCCCAGGGGACTCACCTGCATGTCTTTGATGATGATTATATTTGGATCAGGAGGACAACGTTTGGTCCCACCTCCCTGGCGCCTTCCCTTGGTCGTTCCTGCTGTTCCTTCTTTGTGGGGCTCTGCCTCCCCTATACCCTGCCTAACACCAACTGTGATGTTGTCACTTGTGTCGTCGAGGCTGATGTCCTGAACCTTCTCAGCGCTCAGTCTTTCAGGATCTTACAGTCGCAGGCTAGTGGTGATGCTTCTATGCTCTCTTGCCTATACGGCGTCCGGCTTTGGCACCGTTCCATCCTCCACCACGTCGCCTTTTCCCCAGGTTTGGTAACTGCCATCTGTCAGATCCTGATACTGCAGGGTCCTGCCTCGCTCCAGTCATTGCTGCAGCCTTCCTCTGTCCACGTCGATCCTGTAAGTAGATCCTCGGGCCCTCTCTGGCCCTGTGTTCTCATAGTGACCCCTTCCTAGGGTACCCACCAGGTCCCCTTGCTGGGACCACTTGAGAGTTCTGGCCCCTCTGGGCCAGTTGGGGACTCCACTTCCAGTCTCCACTGCTTTCTTTCACTGGGTCTTTTATCCCAGCTCCAGGCATCTGGCCGACCAATCGGTCCCATCACGCTCTTATAAAGCATGCCCATGTGGACGCGGGAGCTGTTCCTGGCTCCTCTTGGCTTGGCTGCTTCATTTTCTTCTGATCTCCCATGGTGGCTCTGCCTGCTGTGGTTTCACTTTTGCCACGTTTGGCTTCCAGCATGGCATCCTGTCGCCTCCCTATCTTATCTGGTAAGTCTTTTCCACAGTCTATCTTTTCTTTTTTTTCCCCCTGAGAAGATAAGCAATATATAGGTCTTTGTGTAGCTTCTAGGTCAGTGGTTCTCAACCGTTTTTGTCCCAGGACCAAGGTTCCCTCTAAGGTGCGCACGTGCGCATGCATGCACAACTAAAAGTGTGGCCGTGCACAGCCTTTTCAAGGCCGTGCACCAGGAGAGGCTGGAGTGGGAGCCAGGTGTGGGTTCTGCCGGCTCCAGGAAAGTGCTCTACTCCCCCGCATGAGGGCTGGGGAGTGGAGCACTTCCCTGGAGCCGGCGGAGCCCGCACCAGCCCCCAGCCCCAGCCTCAGCCTCCGAAGGAGTTCGGTGCACAGGTGGTTTTCTCTTCCATCCTACCAGTGACCGGACGAGGAAGACGGCAGGAGAACTGCATCCGAGAAACCAACTGGCGGCTTTGGCAGTGGTGTCTCGAGGCAGGCTTCGGCTTCCTGGACAATGACCCGCACATCACAATGAGGGACATGCTCAGCTGGGATGGGCTTCACCTGTCCCCCGAAGGTAAGCGTGTGTTTTCTACTAGGCTGGCGGATCTCCTCCAGCGGGCTTTAAACTAGGCTCGTCGGGGGGAGGGGAGTACGAGGGCAGGGGAAGCTGTGGACCACCAAACGATGTGGCACCCACAAGGACAGCCCAGCCTGAAGAAGGAGAACATTGGAAACCTGAAAGCCATGGGGAGACCAGCAGTACAGAACAGGTAAGAAACAAGAAGGTAAGAAACAATGGGACCCTTGGGACTCAGAGCGGGGGGGCAGCAAAGGCACCAGTCACAGGGCTCAAGTGCCTATATACTAATGCTAGGAGCATGGGGAACAAGCAGGATGAACTAGCGCTCCTGCTTGCACTAAACACCTATGACTTAGTGGGGCTAACAGAAACCTGGTGGGATTCATCCCATGACTGGGCGGTACATATTGAGAGCTATAGATTGTACAGAAAGGACAGGTCAGGGAAGAAAGAGGGGGGAGGTTGCACTTTATGTCAGTGAGCAATATACATCAACCCTCATCAAGACAGAATCCAAGGTTGAGGAAGTAGAAGGATTGTGGGTTAGGCTACATGGGGGGCAAGGAGAAAGGGATTTGGTGGTAGGGGTCTGCTACAGACCCCCACACCAAGGGGAAGAAATAGATGCGGGGCTCCTGAGGCAACTCTCGGAGACCATAAAAGCTAAAGACGCGGTAGTCATGGGGGACCTAAACTACCCGGACATCTGCTGGGAGACGCAGACAGCAAGGTCCCATCGCTCACGCAGGTTTCTAACTTGTGTACAGGACCTCCACCTGACACAGGAGGTGCATGGTCCCACTAGGGGGAATGCCATACTGGATCTGGTATTGGCAACAGGGGATGACATGGTAGTGGACCTCCAGATCGGTAGCCGTCTGGGGGACAGTGATCACCTAATAAAAGAATTCACCATAAGACGGCGAGTGGGTAAGGTAACTAGTAGGGTGAAAGTGCTAGACTTTAGGAAAGCTGATCTCAATGCACTCAGGCGATTAGTCAAGGAAGCACTGCAGAGTAGGAGTTTTGAAGGGATGGGAGCCCAAGAAGGGTGGTTGTGCCTTAAGGAAACGATCCTTCGGGCACAAAGCAAGACGATCCCCAAGCGAGGCAAAAGAGGGAAAGGGGCCAGGAGGCTTCCATGGCTGAGCAGAGAAATCCAGGGCAGCCTAAGGGCCAAAAGGGGAGCACATAAAAAGTGGAAACAGGGTGAGATCACTAAAGATGAATATACCTCCTCTGTTCGTGCTTGTAGGGAGGCAGTTAGACGGGCCAAAACTACCATGGAGCTGAGGATGGCAATCCAAGTAAAAGACAACAAGAAATTGTTTTTTAGATATATTTGGAGTAAAAGTAAGGCCCAGGGAGAAATAGGACCCCTGCTAAATGGGCAGAAACAATTGGTGACAGACAGGGGGGACAAGGCTGAACTCCTCAACGAGTTCTTTGCCTCAGTGTTCCTAAGTGAGGGGCATGACAAGTCTCTCACTGGGGTTGTAGAGAGGCAGCAGCAAGGTGCCAGACTTCCATACGTAGATCCTGAGGTGGTGCAGAGTCACTTGGAAGAACTGGATGCCTTTAAGTCGGCAGGCCCGGATGAGCTCCATCCGAGGGTGCTGAAGGCACTGGCCGACATCATTGCAGAGCCACTGGCGGGAATATTTGAAAGCTCGTGGCGCACGGGCCAAGTCCCGGAGGACTGGAAAAGGGCTAACGTGGTCCCCATTTTCAAAAAGGGGAGGAAGAAGGACCCGGGCAACTATAGGCCAGTCAGTCTCACCTCCATCCTTGGCAAAGTCTTTGAAAAAATTATCAAGGCTCACATTTGTGAGAGCCCGGCAGGGCAAATTATGCTGAGGGGAAACCAGCACGGGTCTGTGGCGGGCAGATCGTGCCTGACCAATCTAGTCTCTTTCTATGACCAGGTTACGAAACGCCTGGACACAGGAGGAGGGGTGGATGTCGTATACTTAGACTTCAGGAAGGCCTTCGATACGGTATCCCACCCCATACTGGTGAACAAGTTAAGAGGCTGTGATGTGGATGACTACACAGTCCGGTGGGTGGCGAATTGGCTAGAGGGTCGCACCCAGAGAGTCGTAGTGGATGGGTTGGTCTCGACCTGGAAGGGTGTGGGCAGTGGGGTCCCGCAGGGCTCGGTCCTTGGACCGATACTCTTTAATGTCTTCATCAGTGACTTGGACGAGGGAGTCAAATGTACTCTGTCCAAGTTTGCAGATGACACAAAGCTATGGGGATAAGTGGACACGCCGGAGGGCAGGGAACAGCTGCAGGCAGACCTGGATAGGTTGCACAGTGGGCAGAAAACAACAGGATGCAGTTCAACAAGGAGAAATGCAAAGTGCTGCACCTAGGGAGGAAAAATGTCCAGCACACCTACAGCCTAGGGAATGACCTGCTGGGTGGCACAGAGGTGGAAAGGGATCTTGGAGTCCTAGTGGACTCCAAGATGAACATGAGCCGGCAGTGTGACGAAGCCATCAGAAAAGCCAATGGCACTTTATCGTGCATCAGCAGATGCATGACCAATAGGTCCAGGGAGGTGATACTTCCCCTCTATAGGGCGCTGGTCAGACCGCAGTTGGAGTACTGCGTGCAATTCTGGGCGCCACACTTCAAGAAGGATGCAGATAACCTGGAGAGGGTCCAGAGAAGGGCGACTCGTATGGTCAAGGGCCTGCAGACCAAGCCCTACGAGGAGAGACTAGAGAAACTGGACCTTTTCAGCCTCCGCAAGAGAAGGTTGAGAGGTGACCTTGTGGCTGCCTATAAGTTCATCACGGGGGCACAGAAGGGAATTGGTGAGTATTTATTCACCAAGGCACCCCCGGGGGTTACAAGAAACAATGGCCACAAGCTAGCAGAGAGCAGATTTAGATTGGACATTAGGAATAACTTCTTCACAGTTTGAGTGGCCAAGGTCTGGAACGGGCTCCCAAGGGAGGTGGTGCTCTCCCCTACCCTGGGGGTCTTCAAGAGGAGGTTAGATGAGTATCTAGCTGGGGTCATCTAGACCCAGCACTCTTTCCTGCTTATGCAGGGGGTCGGACTCAATGATCTATTGAGGTCCCTTCCGACCCTAACATCTATGAATCTATGAATCCATCCCTACCTTGCCTCACCTCAGGGAGCAGCCGCTGCCTACCCCAAGTGAAGCTCCGCCAGTTCCAGGACACTGCCCCACTCTCCCACATTGCCTTGGGGAGCAGGGAGGCACGTGGCATCAGGGCCAGGGAGCGGAGCAGTGTCTTGGAGATGGCGGAGCCTCACTTGGGCAGGCAGCGGCTCCTCCCCGAGGTGAGGCAAGGCAGGGATGGAGGCTGGTGCGGGTGGCTGGCGCAGGCTCCGCCAGCTCCGTGGAAGTGCTCCACTCCCTGGCCCTGATGCAGGGAAGTGGAGCACTTCCCTGGAGCTGGGAAGCCCGTGCCAGGCTCCAGCTGCAGCCCCTGGTCCCTGGCTCGAGTACCCTAGCCCCAGCCCACAGCTCCCAGCTCCAGCCCCTGCCTCCAGCCACCAGCCCCTGGCTCCAGCCCCTGGCTCCCTGCCCCCGGCTCCAGCCCCTAGCCCCATGTCTCAGCCCCTGGCTCCCGGCTTCCAGCTCCAGCCCCTGGCCCCAGCCTCCAGGCCCCAACATCCGTCCCCAGCTCCCAGCTCCAACCTCTGGCCCCTGGCCTCTGGCCCCCAGCCCCCTTTGGTAAGTATCCCATGCCAGACCAAGGAGGCTTGTTCACAGACTGAGGCAGCGTGCTCATGGACAGCTGCTCCTTAGAGGGAACATTGCCCAGGACCCATTTGTAAATGTCAATGGCCAGTCCCAACCCAAAGCCCCTCGCTCCTGACCTGCTGCCCCCCACCCTCAGACCCCAACCCCCCAGTGTGTGGGGCAGGGGTGTGTGTATGGAGCATGGAGGGTGTGTGCAGGGCACGGGGGGCCCCAAGCAGCCTTTTGCAGGCTGGAACTCTGTCAGCCTGCACGGTAAAAGCTACAATTTCCCACATTTTTCTCCTTTAAAGGAGAATCCATTTTTAAAGTTTTATCAAATTTTAAAATTTGTTCATGACCCTTTCATACATTTTTGTGACCCACTTTTGGGTAGTGACCCACAGATTGAGAAACACTATTCTAGGTAACACCGAGGAATTTGGTTCATGCTCATATGTATGTATATGTACATGCATTTTTTTTTTAATTTTCTTGTCAGTGATTTCCTAATAAAGTTTCTTATCATACAGTACTTTTAGGCTGGTGTCACAACTGCTGCTATAACTCTGGCTCTAGCCCCAGTCTTGTCCTTGGCCCATATCCTGGCCCTGGCTTTGGTTTAGAGCCCGTGCCAAAGCAGCTGCCCTGAATGCTTCTGTTGCATGGCTGGGCAGGGGTCAGAGCGATCATGTGCTTCATGCCTGCCACCAGAGTGGGGCTGGAGGTGGAGCCTCGATAGAAGATAAGTGGCAGTCGGGCAGGGAGGTGTTCAGACAGGGGGAGGGTAGAGTCAGCAACAAGCAGCAGGCGATGGGAGAGGGGATAAATATGGTAGTATCAGTGTAATGCTCCTGCTTACCCAATGAACGATTTCTAGAGAACCCAAAGCAGATTCTACTCCCCTTAACTTACCTGCCACGACTTGATGGAATAGAAGTCAAAGGAGGGGTTCAGCACTGTAAATATGGAAATCTCTGCTTTGGGTACTTGTGGCTTTTGGAGCAGTTCACACTGGGGCTCCAACTCCCCAATACCCTGTCCACACACCAACCGTCAGTGTCGAGATGCTATGATCAGCTGTGGCACTTCAGCCTTGTCCGGTTCCGATCTATTGTAACTATGTCCCAGCTTCTCCTTCCTCAAGGAAAAATTGGCCGAGTCTGATAGTACTTCCTTGCCCTTCTCAACCTTACTTACCTAGTCCTCGTGCTCAAGGAGCTACTCCTTACGACAGGTCTTGGATAAGGGCCAACTTGTTTCCTGGCCCTTGTGGCCTCTCAGAATAAAAATCAACAAAAATAGAAAGAAAAAAAAAACAAGGAAGCCTCCACTCCAGAGGGGTTATATATTTGGGACCCAGCATCCCCATTAGGATTTAGTTAATTCTCTCCACTCCCTATAGGACCTGAGCCTTGCCCTATGCTGAGGTTCAATTTCCCAGCCTCCGTCCACCAGAACCTATCTGCGCTGTACTAATAGGGCTCTCTTTGCCCCAGCACTGCTCTGCCTCGGTGCCTGGAGACCATCTCTGCCCCAGCCTTGGTCAGCCTGGAGGCATTTCCCTCTCCCTGTCTCCCCCTGCTGGCACTCTGAGTGCCTTTTAAATTACTCACAGAGGCGCCTGTGGCTGACGTCATCTGCCAGGTGCTGCTGAGATTGATCGACAGGGAGCTTTTAAACTGTAATGGTGGCGTCATGTGATGCTGCAGCTACATCTCTCCCTGCTCTAAAGATAAGTTTTCCCCTCTCTCCAGGGTTTTTTGTTCTGCCTATTTGGGGTCGGCCAGGTTCTCGGGGTATTTGGGGGGGTGCATGGCCACCATTGTCACAATCAGAGTTAAGGCATGAAATATTAACCTCTTAGAAAGAGAGCAAAATGTTGATGTTGACTATGTGAAACCAGGATTTTCATCCAAGATGCACTAAAAGCTCAGATAATTTTGTTCCAGAACACGTTGCAATGAACTTTATCCAAAAAAGCATCATTTCTGTTGCATGGTCCTTGGAACTTGCTAATAATAGCAAGTAAAAATGCAATTAATGCATGTCACCAGTGTAAAATGTTCTATCTGTCCTAAATGTATTTTGTGGCTCATTATCATCTAAGAATGGCATTTTATTAAACATGACATAGCTAATCACTTTGAAAAAGTACCTCATTTTTAAAATATCAGCAAAAATCAACACATTTGTCATATTCTCTGAAGTGAGTAGCTGAAAATATAATTAAAAATATATCTATTGAGATTATTGAGAGTTATAAATATAATTAACAGATTCCTTTTTGTTTAGATTGCCAATTTTGCTTTAGGAGACCATTGATAATTTATTTAAACTAATTCCTCATTAAAATTAAGTACTAATTGCTAAATTATTACTTCATAATGTTACCATAGAAAAATGCAGATCAAATGCAAATAGAGACTGACATATTTAAGTATTTTAGTATAATAGCTAATTTTTCCTTCATCACAACTGAACAAAATACAATTTGTAGTGATTAACAAAATATTTAAAAAAATCAAAATGGTTTTAAAATTTGCAGTATTGCTAAAATGCATCTGTCACACTCAAGCGATTAACTCCCTCTATCCTCAGGATTCTGATCAAAGAGTATTACTATTAGGATTATTTTATGTAGAATAGTGCAGTTAATCGATGCCGTTTAGTAAACAAAGCCAATGCTATAGTCAGACAAAATGACAGAATGTGGATATTTGATCAACTTTGCTATAATTAGTTACTGTCGGGCTGTCACTGTGTAAGGGCATACACCCTGACATCCTTCTGACATTCACTGGCCCCTTAAGGGGGCTGTGCCCCTATGGCTGAACTGGAGGGGATTTGATGGGGGATTTGATGCCCCTTCTTTTCCTGCCTGCCATGACTTTGATGTTATAAGAGATCTGAAAAAGGGAAGTGGTGACTGCCTGTCTCCTACCCAACTCAATCTAAGGGGCTGCCCCACACGCCGGGGGGACTAACTCTGGGACTGAAGAAAGGACCAGCTTGGAGCCAACTTTCTGATTCCCTCTTCTTTAATTTTTTTTTTTTAAAGGGAAAAAAAAGAGTCCTTGACCTTTGGCCTCTTCGGCCTCAGGGGTCTTCCATGTCTAGTGCTCTCTTGCCTGGGGTCATTACCCCAGACTCTTCTATGATCTGCTCTCCCTGCCCGGGTCTCTTTCCCGGGACCTTCAAACCGTGCTGCAGGGAACTTAATTACCTGCAAGTGCCATTCCCGTGGCAGGGGATTCCCTCAGACGTCATCAATTAGGGTGGACACAGTCTTCGTCGCTTGGGATCTTGCCTGTCCTGCTTCAGCGATGAAGGCTTCTGGGGGGGGGTGAGCCCCTACTCTCCTTTCCTTGGGCAGGTGCCTGTCCTCAGTCTGGACTCTCCGACCGGCCGGGGAATGTCCACAGGAGGTGAAAGGAAAAAAGAAACAATGCAGAAAAAAAATGCCGTGGCGTGTGGTTCAGGCGGGTCCGCCACCTCCGCCATTCCCAAGGGCTATCCTTGGATTCCCTTCCGGTGCCCGGCCCCTTCCACCCTCCGCTTCACTCCTGTGGTGAGGGTGCCGACGCCTTTTCAACCTCAGCCCAGTGGCTTACCCAAGCTTCTTGTTCTTCGGCTACTCGCCCACGCTCCTTCAGCTCCCCTCTGCGTCCGCCCCCGGCCTCCGGATATAGCCCATGCTGCAGACTGGCCCGAAATCACTTCACGTGATGTGGAGGTAAAGCTGAGCCGGTGCAGACCGGGAGTTCCTGCTGTAGAGTAGACGTCGCCACGTGAGGTGGTTCGTGTCCCTGGCCGGGGATACACCCCTGGTGAGTGCCCTCTGGGCTCTCACAGTTATCATCATATTTTTTCACATAAGCTGATATTTTATATAACTTTGATTGTTTCTGGTCAGAAAATGTTCTTACAAGATACTACAATAAGACACAATTTCTGAACTCACTTGATATAATCTTAACGAACACATAGAAAAATACTATGTACCCATCTGCACTCTACTCATCTCATGGATGCAGTCTTTGAGATCATCAAGATATGTAAGTTTAAGTTCCTATGAATATTTTAGTTTCTTCCCATATAGGTGCAGTACTGAGTACTACTGGAAATTGTAACATGATAGAAGCATTTAACTTCTCAGATGTAGGTTTAAGAATAAATGCTATAAATAATTATAAACCCAGATATTTTGAGATGCAATAATCAGCAGATTTCTTCATCAAACAGTCCCGATGGCTAGGTACAGACATTTGGAGGTGTTAGGAGGAGGTTAACTTGGTTCAAAATTATATGAGGTAGGTCAGGATAGGGGGCTAATGGAAGGTTGGGGGTCCAGCAGGTTGGAGAGGATTGGAGGTCTACCAGGGCGTGGGGGGAAGGCATGACCCATGAGGGGTGAGCGACAGGTATGACCCATGGGTGGGGAGCCAGGCACAACCCACAGGTGGGGAGGGAGGGCAGGTATGACCCATGGGTGGGTTGGGGGGGCAGGTGTGACCTGCAAGGGGTGGAGAAGAAGGCAAGACTTGTGGGAGAGGTGGACAGGGTGAGGTGGGTGAGGTGGGATGGGGAGCAGGTGTGACCCACGATGGGGGGAGGCACAACCTGTGGATGGGGTGGGGGGGCAGCCATGACCCATGGGTGAGATGGAGGGGCAGATATGACCCGTGGGTGAGGGAGGGGCCAGCATGACTTGCAAGGGGTGGGTGGGGCCAGCATGACCCACAGGTGGGCTGGGGGGCAGGCATAACCCATGAGAAGGGGAGGCACAACCTACTGGTGGGGTGAGGGGGCAGCATGAACCCCAAGTGGGGTGGGGAGTCAGGCATGACCCAGCAGATGGGGTGGGGTCCCTCCTGTGAACCTACACCCCAATCCCCCCTGCCCCTTCCCACTTATGTGCTTGGCTCTGGCAGTGGCAAATGTTGATAAAAGCGGCTGAAGCCAGAATGGCTTGTGGGATGGTGGTTGAGAGGGATGGCTGGTTGTGAGGGGGCAAGGGGCCAGAGGGCAAAAAATAACTCAGTGCAGTGGGGGGGCATGAAAAGAGAAGCCCCAGGGCTGAGGCCAGCAGCTGGGTTTTCCCAGCCCTGGGGCTGTGCAGGGGAAGTGGACAGAAGTTCCATGCACTGGTTTGACCTAAATTGAATGAGTCTAATACTACATAGATCCAGGTTTATCTTAAACCAGGTTCTGCAATTGTTAGACCAGTTTGTGTACATGGAAATTCGGTACAGTTACAGGCTTAGGCTGATTGCCTGTCACAGAGACCAGGTCTGTAAATGTAAGGTCAGCACCAGGATGAGCTAAATTTAAATTGGGTGGCCATTTTGAACCCAGTTTAACCTGAATATCTGTACTTGGCCTAATGAACAAGAGATCATTGTATTTTAGACTTAGTTTTGGTAAGCAGTGAGATCATTATAGATGAAAAGATCAGAGGGCACATCTGCATGCAAATTTAAGCAGGTTTAAATTTAATGCACATTAAACTAATGCAGATTAAGTGGATTTTGGCAAGTGCCTACACGTGTTGGGAGCTGGGACTAACTTTACTCCCATGTTGCTTCAGCCCTGCCATGTGCCCCGTGGGCACCAGGGGAGCGTCAGCCTCCAGACACATGGCTGTCAGCATTTGGCAGCCATGCTGAAGCCAGAGCCAGCACCAGCTGTCAGCATTTGGCAGCCATCTTGGAAACACAGTCCTGCCCTCTGATCTCTGGCCAGCCCCTTCCCTGCCCAAGAGCCGCGTGCTCAGTACAGGAGCAGCATACAGCATCCTCCTCCTTGCCCACCCTGCCTCCCTGCATCAGGGCTGCCCCTGCCAGTGATGCTCAGCACCCTGCTGCTCCAGCCGGGACCCTGCCAGCGACGACCAGTGCCCTGCACTCATGCTGGCTATGGTGCTGGCCCTGCTGGGCCCTAACTGTAGGGTTACCATACATCTGGGTATTCCTGGACATGTCCTCTTTTTTGTCCCGCTTAAATTTGATACTTGGTTTGTATTGATATCAAATTTAGGCTCACATAGCCCAAAATCACCATTTTTAAGCTGCATTAAGGATGTGCACATGTAGACACCTCTCAATGCATCTTAAATTGGGCTAATCTGCATTAAATGATCCTATGTAGACATGCCCATTGAAAATAATTCTTAATGGAGTGATTATGAATTGATTACATTTAAATTAAAGGGCACACAATTGTCAGTCTCTCAGTAACGATAACAATTTCAAAAAAGCAAACTTTGAGAAATTATACTAGTTAATGAAGTTGACTGCACTGAAAAGCTTATGACTTGAATGAAGAGAGTTTTGGAGTATGGATATGCAGTAAAAGGAAAAATTGTAGGGAGCTGGATAAACAGGCAATATCCTAATAAAAGGCAATTAAGGTTAAGCAGAAGGCCCATAAAGAGTGGAAAAAAAGGCCAAGCAGGGAAAGGCACATAAAGATAAAGAAGTGTCAATATAAAATGAGAATTGACCAAAATCAAGTTGCATTAAGACTTGTAGAGACATTTGAGACAGAGGCTGAAAGATATTTTAGTCATATAAATAAAAAGAGAACAAGGAAGAAATGGGACCTCTAAATCAGAGGTGACAAATATATGGGGCCAGAAGGGCCCTAGCCCTCCTTGGGAAGAGGGCTGTCACCTGAAATGAATAAAACTTTCCATATGTCCTTCATCTTAACCCCCCCACACTCTTCCCCTCCCCCACAGCAAAAATTAGGCACCTATGCTCTAAATCAGGGGCAGAAGATTACTTCAGGCGGAGGGCTGCTTACTGAGTTTTGGCAAGCCATTGTGGGCTACATGGCAGGCAGCCAGGGGCAGATAAATATTAATTTTCTAAATATTTTAGGGGCCCTACAGGCTGGATAGAATGGCCTGGTGGGCTGCATCTGGCCCGCGGGCCATAGCTTGCCCACCCCTGCTCCAAATGATAGGATAGGGAAAAAGAATAAAGTTAGTTTAGGCTTTACCCTAATATTGAACGTATACTTTATCTTGGTTTTCAATAAAAAGAATAATGCTGAACATAGAGACAGAAGCAAGATGACTAATAACTACATGAAAATCAAAACTACAACGTTCAAAGCAGAAACAAAACTCACAGAGTTCAATTTATGCAAGTTAATGGAGCAAAACTGAAACATCTACCTCCTAGAAGTGTAGCAAGTAGCAAATACCTCCAGTAGGAAATATTTTAATAAATCTATATGGCTAAGGTAGTACCATCTGATTGGACAACAAAATGTGATACCGAAATTTAAAAAGGGAAAGAAACTATCAGGCACCTAGAGCCCCATTAGTTTGATTTCAATTGCACGTATGCAAAGCTTTACAACTATTTTTGAAGGAAAAAATAATTGAAGACATCCAAATGCAAGTGCAAATGCTAAATGAAATGCATCTCTAAGTACTGTAGTTAAAAAAACTCAAAACATCCCTGCAAAATGTGAAATGCATTTGTATTAGTTGTATGTACATTGTCACATTTTCATCTTATAAAATATGCTTGTTCTTATTTCATCTGTACTTGCTTATCAGGTGGAATTAGCAATGACTGGAAACAAGTAGGCCCACAGTAGTTTATACTAGAAAACATTCAAACATTTATTGGCATGGTTAGAGAATCCACTTTCCCTCTTCTCTTTTGCTGTTTAGTTTGTATAGTTCTGCTAGGCAACTTTGATAGCAAGTAACACAATTCATTAACAAAACAGAAATAATAAAATAGTATTTTATTCCACAGTGAAATAAGAAGCTTTGGAATGCTTTGCCAAAATATGATACATATCTATTATTTACATTTAAACACCAACACAATGCTCTTCCATCAAATATTCTTTAAATAAAAACTCAAAAGTTTTTTTTCATTCATTCATTAAACTGTATCATAGCAATGATGTAAAAATAGTACTATCACTTTTAGCCAGTGAACATAAATGTTATCAAGAGTACATATTTTAGACTAATGTAGAATGTTAACTAGATTAAAGATTCATTTAGATGCTGTGGTAGAGATCTTTGATATTCAGAAAAATAATTTTACTCTTTATTGGATTTTTTCTTACTTTTCCCATGTGGGCTATTTTAATAAGAGTTCAATCTATAACGTATAATCAAGGATATATGAGCATCACTGCCTTGCATACCTGTGCATCACATATAAAAAAATCTTTGCACTTTATAGATAAGAGGGTCTGGGCTAGGGATAGAAGTTACACATAAACTGGTTTAAGTGATCAGAAACTGGTTTAAACCTGTAACAGAACAGAAGCTCAGTGCACATAAACCAGTTTCAAAATGGCTGAAACTTGTTTAAGATAAACCTGGTTGCATGTAGTATCAGACTTAAGTTATGTGGGTTAAATGAGTTTATGAAACTTCTGTCCCAGACCTCTTCCTGGTTCAAGTTAAACCACAGTTCCCCAGCATCCCAGCATGCTTTCCCGCCCTGGGCTGGGCCGTCTGCTCCAGAGACCAGGGTTGGCCCCACCCCTCTGCTCCCTAGCTGGAGCAGTAATGGCTGGCTGACAAGGGTGTGGGGAGATGCACCCCAGTCTAGGGTGAGCGGGGGCTCCCCCCCCCCCCCAGCAAACCTCAGTTGGGGTCTGGGGCTAGGGAAGGGGGTTAAACACCACATCCCCTGCTCTAACTTACTTCTGGCTGCAACTGTAGACTACAAAGCCCAGCACCACATGGAAGCAGGAAGAGGAAGTGATAAGCAACTCTGCAGCATGCTGCTATTGTAAGTCTGGACTGCAAATCCCAGAGACCTTGGAGGCAGCAGGAAGAGGAAGTAAACACACAGCCAGAGAGCCATTTCTAGCGCTCCCTGGCTTCTGGCTTGAGACACTGCAGACATGTGGCTGCATTACCTATATCAAAGGTAAATGTCTATTCACTTCTGTTTCAATTTAATATGCGCAGCTTAGACTAACCTGCAAAGACTGAATCAATGTAGCCTTGGGGTTTTTATCTGTCTGTACCTAGCTGAAGACAAGATTGCTTACAGCATTGAATAAGATATTTAATCTGCTTTCCTGTTTTAAAGTCTTCTTGAATTTAAAAGATAATTTAATTCAAAGAGAAGGGATTCATATTCATCAATTATCTCTTGAAATAATTAAAGAAAATGTTCCCCTCTTAATCCTGTTTCTGTACATTTTTAATGGTAACACTGAACTTTTATTTCAACAACATAGTGAAGAAATAAAAATACAAGTTTATTTACTCATGTTCAATTTAGCTGTAAGAGCTTCTTGGCATTTTTTTTATCTTAGACAAATGGAGAGTATATTTTTTGTTAAAGGTACATTTTACAAGGTATCTGAGTTTATTGATAAAATGTTAAAAAGGGGCCATTATTTGACTGAGAAACCCTTTTCCCGTCTAAAAATATTCCCTTATTTGTAATAGATAGAATAGTGTTTTGTGGCAGGCAGGAAAATGGATCTTTAAGCACTGAGGCTTAAATATGGCTGACAGAGTCATTTGATGGTTACATGAAAGCAAGGTGAATGTCATAATAAACAGTATGGTCTCTTTACATTTCATTTATGTAATACTATATTAAATTCATGTAATCTGTTAAGTAAAATTCAAAGAATCTATGTCTGATTTTTCTCTGTGTGTTTGTCCAGATATTTATGTTCACAGGTCCTGACCCTAGCCAATTGAACCAATTGTCTCCAATGGCTCATGTATAGTAAAACAATATTATGTTGTTGTGGAGTAGACCTAAAAAAAGGCAATTAAATGACACTGGATCAATAGAACAGCAAATTGTAAATGTTGCTAATGGGCAGTTTCTAGATTATGATGTTCAGTATTTCTTTTTTTGCTATAGTGGGTTTTGGGGGGTTTTTGGGTAGAAGGACTGGGTCAATCTCTTAGCCAGCAAAAATTGGGGTAACTCATTATTTTTCATCATAGAAACCAAGGCTGTCTAACTTCTAAGTCATTGAGGGCCTCATGCCCTGTGGTCCAGAATGACAGGGGCCACATGCTGTGAGCCACAGGCCCCTTGCGCTATATGTAATGCAAGCATTGCACCATGCACACAGAAACCCTCCCATTATAGCATGGCCATAAACACCCCAGCACCACCTTCATGCCCCCAGCCACAAGCTCCCCACTTCATAAACACTCTGTGCCACCAGCTCCTCTGGCACCATGGGTTACATTGTGCTGCCCTGCCCTGCCCCCAGAGGTGGAGACAGAAAGTGGAAGCTGGAGGAGGAAGGAGGAGTTCAGAAACTTCTGGTTCTGCTTCAGCCAGAGAAGGGGGGAGGGCCGTGCAGGGTTTGCCAACCCTACTAATACACTGTTAGGTAAGTATAAGATTGGAGAGTAACCAGGGGTGGGTGAGTGGGGCATATGTCCCAGGCACTTACTTAGAGGAGGCACAAAATTTTCTAGTCATGCCTCTTTATATGATTTCCTACCATTCTATAAATAAGAAACTTCTTCCAGAAACATGCTATCTTCCAATTATATTATTTATGCGTTGTTTGGTACTCTCTGGGCACATCTACACAAGATGCTATGTCACCATAGCAATGCGCCACAGCAATGTAGCATCAGCAGGCACAACACGTACGTTGCCATAGCAACACGCTCCCGCACTGTAGTGCGTCGCTACGGCGACATAGTGGGTAAAAATAACTGTGCGCCACCAGCACGGTGCAGTAACAGCTGTTACTATGCCATTGTTTAGTATTTTCTAAAGGAAGGTACTGATGGCACAGTGACAATGGTACCGTAGGGCACGTGTAGATGCTCCCTCTGTTTTAAATTTCTTTGTACACAATATGTATTTGTATGTATTATCTTCAGATAACTTTCTTTCTTTTCAAGTAGTAGCAAATGGAAGACTTTTTTTAAAATACAAAAACAAGAGTTTTTGCATTACTTACAACTTCATAACAAGAATATATTTCTGTTAAATCTGAATGGTAGGAAGGCCCTGTATGTCTAGGGCCACCATACGTCCCAGGTTAGCAGCTACCTTACCAGATGTTTATCAAAAACCACTCAATCTGATTCAGCTTGTACAAATAGTCTTTCTAGAGACTTATGGGAATCAATATAAATTGGCTAGGCATAGAAGGCCATAAGATAACTATATAAAACTGCTATTACAGAGAGATATAGCAGAAAACACAGTATTTACAGTGGAAGGTAGACTATCTGTCTAAACACCTCTCTGCTAGCCACAATATGCTGGAAATGAACATACCTACATTTATACTTTGTGAGAAGATATAGTCGACTCTAATGCATAGATAAAAGTCTAGGCTGCCAAGATACTTCATCTGAGCATCACATTTGATTGTGTTGAGTAAAGAGACTGCTAGCCATAGAAGATAGTTAGCTGCTGTCCTAAGTAGGTCTGTATTGTTCATTTGGTTTGGAAATCAAAATTAAAAACAGGAATAGAAGGAATGGCTCAGATCAAACCAAAGTTGATTTTTTTTTTTTAATTTTTATGACTAAAGTAGAAAACTAAAATATTTCACTTCATGTCTACAAAACCATCCCATTCAGCCTGTAACAAAATTATATTTTTGGTAAATGTACTATTGGCCTCTCATCCCCTCCCCCTCACTCCCAAATCTACCTGCTCTATTTTGGAGCCCCTCCCCATTAGTAACATGTCTGACCTGACTTATGTAAATATTTATGAAAGTAAATGTTATGTAAATACTTAAGAAAGGTTTTCACATAAAAAAATGCAGATTTAGTTGTATTTAATCTGCCTCGGTGAGTTGTTTTCATTTTTCATCTTTACAATATGACATCAAAGAACAAATTGTTTGGTAGGACAGTTAAATTTTATTAAGTTGCAAAGCCAAAAAACTAAAATCAAACCAATAAACAGAAAATCTATTTTGAGAACTTTTCTGTGACACTTTTGCTAGAAACAGCACTTCAGAATAATAAGATTTTGGACAAATGTATATTTTAGCTGCTTTGAAAGGGAAGGGATAACTGCTACCTTGCAGTGTACATTAGCTGTTACAGCTAACTGTTACATCTGCATTATGCTGTAGCAATACAAGTTAGTTAAATTGTGATAATTTTAACTCGAATGAAAAAGGATTAAAGTTCTAGCAGTTTTTCTATATATGTATCACTATAGAATTATGCAGATGGTAACAGTTGCATCATAACAGTTTATATCAGTTTCCGTTCCTATCAATCTGATAATTGCTTCATCTGTCAGTACTGTAAGACTCCTCAGTACTGCTAAGTTTGACTACGGCCCAATAAACCATTATTCATCAGGGCCAGGCAGATATAACAGTTCTTAAGCCATACTCATGTTTCTTGTGACTCACCTCCTATAAAGTAAGTCTGTTGTTACAAATGCAGATTAAACACCCCTGGTATTCTCCCATGTCAGAAGAACCCTAACGTAGTTGAATTTAAGTCTGCTTTGTATAGCTAAAATGGTAGAAAGTGGACTTTATTAAGTAAATCTAGGGCCCCTGCCATATGTTATAGAGTCATAGAGAAGCAGGGTTGGAAGGGACCTCCAGAGGTCATCTAGTGCAACCACCCTGCCTGAGGTAGGATCATTCCTATCCAAACCATCCCATACAACCGTAATCTAAACTCTACATAAGACTATGTTCAACCCTGGCACAACATAGACTTTACACCCTAACCTGTCACAGGTAAAGCAGGGAAACTACGGCAGCCAACATCCTGCTTCTATGAAATGTTGTCAATATATGCTCAAGAGGTTAATTTAACTGTACAGTGGGATCTGAAAATTTTATCCCAGATCCCCAAAATTGTGCCTCTTGCCATTCTGGATGTTCAAGGTCTGGCATGGCAGGATGCTCAGTTTTGGGCAAATCCCATCACATGTCTGCCAGTGCTTGGAAAACTTGGGGAGTTGCTCCTCAATGCTGGGCTGCTCTCATATTCTTTAAAGTTATCAGAGAGCCTTGTAATGAAGACCAGCTCCCCGATGCTGAAGAGCTTGCACATCCATTTAAAGTTTCCCTTGAACATGCCAGTGGGGAGCCTGAGATCAGGGAGCTGCTTTCTGATCTTGGGCTCTCCATGTGCCAGCCTGTTCAAAGGGTGCAAATGCAGCTGGGCTGCACACACAGCTTTCAAAGGTCCAGACACACAGGGAGCCTGGGATCAGTGAGAAGCTCCCCAGTCCTGGGCTTCTCACTGTTCTGAGTGGCTCCTCAGTTCATCCAGCCTCCTTGCACACCCTTTCAACTGAGTGACATGCCAGATGTTAAAATTATCCCAGGATGCTTCTGCATCAAAAAGAAGTTGCTTCTCTGAGGTAGATTTGTAAACTTTGTTGTGGGTTCACCATTTTTATCATCTGAACATCTGGCATGTTACAAAAGATTGTGACCTTTGGAGGGGCCTAGCTCACATTGAGATATTTCTGGATACTTGATAAGTCATCGGCATATCAATTCACCTTCAGAAAAAATCTTTATAATCCTTAAAGCCTAAAAATGTATTTGAGTTTAAATGAATATGTATTCTGAAAATATGCAAAACTGGTACACTGCTAATCAAACACTTCTTGTGTCTACTGAGTCGTATGGAATGCTTAAACTGACAAAAACGTTTTTGTTTTTTTTATCCCTATTAGTATTGAAGAGTGATCTGGATCATCTTCTTTATATAATCAACAGTTCTCTTGGGAACATATTATGGTTGGTTGCACTTTGCACATATGTAACTGAGAATACAGCTTGGTCTTTAGAAAACCTTGATTATTGGTGATGAAGTGTAGGGACATCTTAGGTTACTAACCTCTGACAGATAGCAGTTTTTGTCATACACATAAAGTACGCTGGGCCAGATTCTATGCTCTTTTTTTTCTGAAAGGTGCAGCACAGAGGTATAACCCAAACAAGGAATTTTATAGCACTTCTGTGATACCCAGGCTCCAAACTGATCTGAGTCTTAAAATGTACTCAGCCTTACAGACCGCTAATGTGCATGAGTTTCCTTTTCTGTATTGTCTTTACATAGGTTTCAGTATTCCACTCATCACTGTAATGTCTAATGTCTAGATCCACAGAAGTATTTAGGAGCCTAACTTCCAGTGAAAGTAACTGAGAGTATGGCCCCTAAATGTGTTTAGAGCTGGACCTCAGATACCACATTGGTGAGTTCAGGATGAGATTTCCTGGGTAAACTAAAAAACTGGTGATCTGTAAAAAGCATGGACATCACAAATGCTGAACAATTTCTTGCCCTGGTTATGTAAGCATAGCTCTATAATTGTTAGAATACCCCCTCCCCCTAAAATTTAAAACTAAATATCTATCTACATGCAGACAAGGTTCCTTGGGTGAATTTGATATCTTTTATTAGACCAACCCAAATGGTTATCTACATACATGTATGTAAATCACTATATGCTTATTCTTTCTCTTATTTAATTGGAATTGAACAAATAGGTATAGAAAAGGGTCCAAAGTCTGAAAATATTTAGCAGAAGACTAACCTTAATGATATTCTAAAAAGCATTTATACCAGGCTTCAGTTACTTCAGCTAAAATTTAATCAAGGAGATTAATGAATATTTAAACAAACCATTCAAGTTTTATTCTGCTTCATGAATAAATTGTGATGTTAACTACAAAAGACACTCAACCTTTGGGTAAATCTAAGTTTTATTAACACCATAAAAATGACAAATTGAGCAGGTACCTGGAAGCTAAATGATTTTTTAAAATTGTGTAAGCAAATTGTATTATTGAGGGGAAATATGTAACTTCCATGATGATAGTTAAAAGATTACATTTGCCATCCTCCTCTTTGCCTTATAATCGTTGCCAAGAGAAACAAGAAGGCATATATGGAAACACCTAACATATCAAGTATCATTGCAACTTGTCACAGAAAAGCTCCTTTAATTTCTTTAGCTCTTGATCTTTTCCTATAGTCCAGGAAGAACTTGACAATCATGTATTACCAATGAAGTATTGACAAATCCAAAGGAATGATGATTTACAGAGGTGGGGACTTCAGGAACTAAAAATAGCCAAAAGAGCAATGAAGAATTATCCACATCCTTTTTACAGCCAGTCTTGTTTAAGGTAAATTGCATTCTTTAGTCTTGTTTAAGACAAATAGCTTTTATGTCAGTATTTGTAAATTGTTAAGCAAAGCATATAATACAGCTAAGCATATAATAACAGCGAAAGAACATGGCATGGCATGTTCTGTCAGCTGTTTCTGAGGGTTGTCCATATATGGAGACTGTCATCACCCCAAAAAAGAGTTATTTATCCAGAGAGATGTGCCTTAATGAAATATTTCATTGAAGGCAGAGTACAGGTACTCCCACCTCATTCTGTGGTTTTGATTTGAATCAATTTACTGATGTAAAAAACTGTTTCTGGTGGAAGGAAGGATAGATTTGCACCTAAATCAGAGATGTGTAAGCTTTCATAAGCAGCAGCTTACTTCATCAGATGCTAGGCATCTGACTTCAGACTAAAATGGCTAACTACCTCTTTCAAACTATTTCTGTCTCATTTACCCTAAAGTTATCTTGTTAAGTTGGCTCTTTGGATATAAAAAATCACTTTTCTCAATGGACACACAAAGGTCTAAAGCTCACCAATGTGAGGAAAAAGAGTGCTAGATAAAAACTCAAGGCAAGAAGCACTGAGCAGACAAGAAACACAGAGGAAGTTGATTCTTCGTTAATGGATGAGCTGCCACTTGGCCAAAAAGTTTTCTTAACCTAATAGAGCTAAACGACTTAAACAACAGGGAAGTAAAGAATAATTAAGGATTAGATGTAAACCCAGGTCATTTTGTTGTTGAGATCAGTATTATTTATTATATGTCCTATAAAGTACTTGGGCATGAAGAAGGTTTGAGATGTATTACCTTGTAGCATGGAAGAACATCTCTAGATTTAATTTCATTTGAATCTCACTAACTCTACTTGCACTTGAGTACAACTGCCTTTCTCACTAGCTCATGCCTTGTCCAAAAGCTCTCGGGGATGAAGCCCGAATGATAAGGACTCACAGCAAGATTTGGAGCTGGATTAGAGAACAGGAACTTAGTCCTATAAAATAAGGCCCCTTCTAATTGTTGCCATCGGATTTATGATGGACAGACCCAAACGCTCAGACTGACCATGACCTTTCCATTTGATAATAGGCAAATTTGATTGATACACAGTGATAGCAGATAAGAATAATGCAAACAATCCTATATCTACCACTCCTAAAGCTGCACAGAGTCCAGGTACATCTGGCTAGTACTCAAGCTTCACTCTGAGGTTCTCTCTTAAATGCCAGATGTCAGCAGCCTGGACGTTCGAGGCTGAGGCCAACCCTCCCAGTGGGGTGGGTGAGACAGGCTGGTAGTGTGTCTGTGATGGCCTCAGGTTCCACTTTTGGGGACCGTTTTCTGCTCTGAAACCCCTCCTTTTGTATTCTTTCCCCCTCCTGATGACTCTTCATCTCTGGGCACTGCTGATTCCCCTCTATTCAGCACTGGTGAGGCCACACACGGAGTATTATGTTCAGTTTTGGGCCCCTCAATACAGACAGGATGTGGACAAATTGAACAGAGTCCAGCAGAAGCCAACAAAAATGGTGGAGGGACTGGGGGACATGACTTATGAGGACAGGCTGAGGGAACTGGGCTTATTTAGTCTAGAGAAGAGAAGACTGAGGGGATTTAATAGCAGCTTTCAACTACCTGAAGTCAGATTAAAAAAAGCATGGAGCTAGACTATTCTCAGTGGTGGCAAATGACAGAACAAGGAGCAACAGTCTCAAGTTGCAGGAAGGTAAGTTTAGGTTAACATCACAATTTATTCATAAAGCAGAATAAAACTTGAATGGTTTGTTTAAATATTCATTAGGAAGAATTTTCTCACTAGGAGGGTAGTAAAACATTGGAACAGGTTGCCCAGAGAGATGATGGAAGCTCCATCCTTGGATGATTTCAAAACCTGGCTAGACAAAGCTTTGGCTGGGATGATCTAGTTGGGGAAGGTCCTGCTTCAAGCAGGGATTGGACTAGATGACCTCCTGAGGTTCCTTCCAATGCTAACTTTCTATGATTATGATTTGTCTACCTGTGGTCATCATACTGTCCACATTCTGTCCTGTCATCATATTCCTTTGTTTCACAAACCCATCACAACCTTGCACCATGTCATGGGAGACTTCAACTACCCTGACATCTCATGGGATGAGCACTTGGCCAAATCTGAATGGTCACAAAGCTCCCTCATGTTTGTGGATGAGCTCTACCTGACTCAAGAAGCCTATGGAGCAACAAGAGGCAAAGCGCTGCTTGACCTGGTATAGCAAAGGGAGATGATCTAGTCAGTGACCTAATGATTGAAGGGAAACTGGGAGACAGTGACCAGGAGCTGATCACTTTCACTATCCACTGCAAAGCTGGTAAGTCAGTCAGCAATGCAGAAGTCCTTGACTTCAGGAAAGCTGACTTTGACAAGCTCCGTAGGCTTGTTGGCAAGGCCCTAAGGGATCACGACTTGAAGGGGATGGGAGTTCAGTATGAGTGGTTGCTCCTCAAGGGAGTGATCCTGAAAGCACAAGCAATGTCTATCCCATCTTGAAGGAAAGGTAGCAAAAGGGCACAGCAGTCCCCTTGGCTCTTCAGGGAACTTGTGGACCTCCTGTGTCTAAAAAGAAAGACCTATAAAGGATGGAAGATTGGAATCACCTCAAAGGAGGAGTATTCTGCACTGGTCTGGACCTGTAGGGAGTGAATCAGGAAAGCCAAGGCTGCAACTGAACTGCAACTGGCTACACATATTAAAGACAACAAAAAGTCCTTTTTTGTATATGTGGGGAGCCGGAAGAAATGCAAGGGTAACATTGGATGCCTGCTAAGCCAAATGGAACAACTGACAAGCGACACCCAGGAGAAAAACAACCTGCTTAATGGGTATTTTGCGTCGTTTTTTCACCAGTCCCAAGGGACTGCCCTGCTCAACATGGTATGGGCCGGCCAGGGTGAGGGAGAATTGTTACTTTACATCACTGTAGACCATGTGAAGGAACACCTTGAGAGGCTGGACACCTTCAGGTCAGCTGGGTCAGGTTACACCCCAAGGTACTTAAGGAGCTGGCAGGCTTCATAGCTCAGCCACTGGAATGGATGTTCGAGAACTTGTGGCACTTAGGTGAAGTGCCCAAAGATTGGAAGAAGGCCAATGTGGTGCCTATCTTCAAGAAAGGGAGGAAAGTAGATTTGGGGAACTACAGGCCTATCAGCCTGACCTCTATCCCGGGGAAGATCTTGGAAAAAATTATCAAAGAAACCATTCTTGACAAACTGGCTGATGGCAACATCCTGAGGGACAACCAGCACAGGTTTGTTGTGCGTAGGTCTTGCCTGACCAATCTCATCTCCTTTTATGCCCGGGTGATATATCACGTGGACACGGGAGAAGACATTGTCATCATATATCTGGACTTTAAAAAAGCCTTTGATCTGGTGTTCCATGATCTCCTCATGGAAAAATTGGCCAACTGCAGCCTCGGCTACATCACAGACCGATGGCTGGGGAATTGGCTCTGTGGTCAGACACAGAGAGTGGTAGTAGATGGAAGTAAGTAATTGTGGTGTGCCGTGACCAGTGGGGTCCCCCAAAGCTCCGTCCTTGGGCCTATACTCTTTATCATCTTTATTAACTATGTAGACCTTGGTATCAGAAGTGGACTGGCCAAGTTCACCAATGACACCAAATTTTGGGGTAAAGCATCCACACCTAAGGATAGGCTGGTGATCCAGGCCAATCTCAACAGGATCAGAAAATGGGTGGATGAAAACCTGACGGTGTTCAATACCAAAAAATGCAAGGTACTCCACCTTGGGGAAAAAAAACCCTCAGCACGCTTATAGGCTCGGCAGTGCTACGCCTGCTAGCACCACAGCTGAAAGGAACTTGGGGGTCATGATTGACCACAAGATGAATATGAGCCACCAATGCAATGTTACAGATGGTAAAGTGAGCAAAACTCTGCCTTGCATCCATAGATGCTTCTCAAGCAACTCCCAGGATGTCATCCTCCCACTGTACTTGGCCTTGGTGAGGCCGCAGCTGGAGTACTGCGTCCAATTCTGGGCTCCACAATTTAAAAAGGATGTGGAGAAGCTTGAGAGAGTCCAGAGGAGAGCCACGTGTATGATCAGAGGGCAGGAGAAAAGGCCCTGTAATGAAAGACTGAGAGCCATGGGACTCTTCAGCCTGGAAAAGTGCAGACTCAAGGGGGACCTGGTGGCTGCCTATAAGTATATAAGGGGTGTACATCCAGAATCTGGGTGAACAGAGATCTGGGTTCAGAGTGCCCCAAGAGATGACAAGGTCAAATGATCACAAATTCCTCCAAGACCATTTCAGGCTGGCTATAAGGAAAAACTAATTTACTGTCCAAGCCCCTAAAGCCTGGAATAGACTGAACTCCTTTAAGAAACATTTGGACATTTATCTTGCTAGGATCCTTTGACCCCAGCTGACTTCCTGCCCCTGGGCCAGGGGGATGGACTCGATGATCTTCCGAGGTCCCTTCCAGCCCTAATGTCTATGACATCTATGAAATCTATGATATACACACATCCTAATTTGGACTTTATCAGTCTTCTCCTAATTTGGTCTGTTCCCAAAAACTGGAAATTTCAAGGGCTATGCAGTTGGGCACTATGACCTAATGCCACCTTATCTCATGTTATGGAACACTGTGGTACATGACTTGTCTTCAATTTCCCAGCCTGCATGTCTGCTTGCTACTTGCCTGTCAGATGCAGTGGGTCTTGAGGAAACTGTCACAAACAGGCATTTAGAAATCCATTAACCCTTGCCCTTCCCCTGGACCATTGTCCTAATGCATATCTACTTTATCTACAAGCCAATTCCTAAAAGCAAACCTCTAAGTACTATTTTCTAGTCATCACTAATGATGAATGAAGGGAAGGATTGTCTTCTTCTGAAATAGGGCTGCCCAACTTCTTGACAATGAATTATGACATTGTGGCAGTTTATTTGGGGGCCAGGTGTCAAATAATGTCATGAGATATGTGTGTATCAAACAATAAAATAATAATTAATTACTAAAATAACTATATTTGGCTTTTCTAGAGCACATTTCACCCCAGCCTCACTGCTTCTGGATTCTACAAATGGAGAACCTGTTGTGTTTGTGCTATTAACATAATGGTGAGAGGAGAGAACTCGTTGCATTACTGACCCCAGCAGCAATGCAGGTTTTTAGAACTAAGGGGACAGGCTGCTGTTTCATTCACTTCAACCCCTAGCTATCCCTGCCATAGGGGTTGGGCTTGGACATGGTCCCTTGTCACCTTGACACTTTGGTTGCTGAAGAGGTTGACATGTACCACTCACTGCAGTTGAAGGAGAAATGGGTATTGTTGAAATGGGTATTATTTGTATGGCACAAGGCACCCTTATGCTAACTGTGCATGCACTAGTTCCAGAATGCTAAGCAATATAAATTAATTTGTGTATCACTGCACCTGGATGATAAACCAAGCTAATTAGCCTGGGTCTTGTGCTTTTTGTACAATTCTGGACCTGGCACGTACAAGAGTGAGCCTAGGGAATCTGTGTATGGCACTGCTTTGTGCTACATAGACATAGCCTTCTGTGATGACTGTAGGTGTTGTAGGGCTTGCTGCCACTGCCCTTAGCTCATTTTCCTACAGGCAGTGACAGGGTGGACCTTGGCTTCAGATCACCTGGTCTGCCATGAAGTTGGTCTTATGTTTCTCGCCTTCTATGACTTTGATATTTTATTGCTAAGAGGCAATGTCCAAGGTGATCCTACCCAGTCTCACTCCCTGTTTTCTTCTGTGGGGCTCCAAACCTCCCCTTTATCCCACCCTAGCCTCTCCAGATGGCACTTATAGTTCTCTGCAGCCAGATCTTAATGCTGCCTGTTGGTCTATTGTTCCACCCTCAGCCACCAGGGTGACCGTCGGCTTTAGTTGGGCGCATACCCTTCCAGGACTGGCCTTGGACTGCACTCCAATATCCAAAAAAAAAAAAAGAGAGAAAGCAAAACCCAACTGCTCTCAGTCTCTTTGTCTGACTCAGTCCATGTCCCCTTCACCTGGAGTCAGGCTCTCATGTGCAAATCACAACAAAAAAATCAGTTAATCCAGTCACTGCCCTGGCTTACTCATGAGCATTCACAGTCCAAATGGGATCTTTCCCATGTGCAGTGAGGCTCTAACCTGAAAACAGCAATTCTTCTGGCATCTCCCCCAGATCCTCAGCAGTCACTCTGGTCCAGGGATTATCAGAAGCCTTGTGTGTGCAGGCCTCTGCCTGCCTCCTTCTCAGAGTCACACCTGCAGCCTTTCTCCTGCAGGTTTTGCAACACTTGCCTGTCCGGACACTCAGCCATTCCTCTCTCTGCGGCTTGCAGGGAATTGACCTCCCTCTGTCCCTCTCCAGGGCTAGAAATACCTCTGAGCAGCCTCCCTCCTCCAATCTGGAGCAAGACGCTACTCTGGAAGTGTGGTGATTGCTTCTCTTCCTTTCCGGTCTCCAGGTGCAGCCCTGCTGGCCCTCCATGCTATGTGTTGCTTGCTTTCACTTTCCCTGTCTGTTGTTGCTGGCTGCTTTTCTTCTCCTGACCTCCCCTGCCCAGCATGTAAGGCTCCTCAGGGCTTTTGTTTACTCTCTCTCACTCCTTCACACCTTTGTAGACTTCAGAGTCTGGATAAATAAAGTAACTTATCAGACCATCAGTCTGCTCACAGGCAATCAGTCAGTCAGCCCTGAACTAGAAAATATAGTTGACTCATAACTGAGTTAGAAAACAGTTGCCTGGGAGGCAGAAAGGGAGTAGAGGTTTTAAACACAGGTAGAAACATCTGAACTGGGAAAGTAGTTAGCAGAGGTATAGCTGGGCAGTTTGGACCTTGGATGCCAGCAGTGTACAGGACACCGACAGTGGTTGGGCTGTTGGTGGCAGTAGTTGCAGCTGCTATTTTTGTACCCTCCCAATTTGGTGCTTGGGTTGGGGCCCAGCTCAACCCCCACCCATAGTTAGGCTACTAGCAGAGAGCTGATTGATAAATCAGTTTAGGAGTGTTTAGTGAACCTAATAAAAACTGGTCTTTTTTTAAGTTCAGTTGATTAAAAGATTAAAATATTAAACTTAATGTGCATTTTTTTGGTGAAAATACTAATTTTTAATGGAATTAACTTTCTTAATTAAAGTTTGGTTTAAAAAATTGAAATTTCTATTTCTAAGTTTCACTTTGGATTTTTGTTATGCTTTGACTTGAAATAAATACTTTTTCATGTGTAATGAGGAAGAAGTAAGAAGTATACAATGTATGGGTACTCTGTTATCTTTTCCTGTGTGTGGGGCGGGGGAGTAGCAGAATTAAAAAGCAGTGGGGGAAAACACTCTCTAATATTTTAATTTTGGCATTGGAAAAAGTCAAAGTGTTACTTTAACTCACTTAAAATCAAGTTAAAAAGTGACAATGATAAATAAGCCTGACCTACATTAAAAAGTACTTATTATCATAGCTATATCAGGTAAAAATATTATTTTAGTTTTTCTGATACATCTATGCCAGTAAGATCCAGTTAGATTGAGGTAATTGTGCTTGTATCAGTATTTCTTATGCTAGTTCTCTGAAAAACTAGTTCTCAGCAAAAGCTATACAGCTATAAGCACTTTAATACTGATATAAGTGTGTCTATGCTAGAAGGATTTTGCCAGTATAGCTATATCAGCATAATTATACCAGTAAAACCCTCCTAGTATACACTTTTAACACTTCATTTCAGGGTGGAAATACTGCATTCTCTCACTTTTTAACTGATTTCATTTTACTTTCCCCTTATTTTAGTAATAGGAAAAGAGTAAAAGACTTCAAAGAACGTGAACATTTCCCAAAATTCAAAATATAGTTTTGGAATTAGAATTGGTTATGTTCTTTTCCAAATTATTTTCATTTTTTAAATTGTTTGGAAAAAAAAATAAATCTTACCCCATAAATGATTCTCCAAAGAGTTTTTTTTGTTTTTTTTTACCATATCCCATTTTTATTAAAATGTTTTGAAGAAACTTCCACCAACTGTCAAATTAAGGACTTTTAATTTGCTTTTTCTGTATATGCTGCAGTTAATGCAATTCTTGATAGCCTTTGTTAGATAATTATAAAAAATAAATCACTTTTGTAATAAAAACTTCATGTCTATGCAGCTACCATTTCCTGTGGTCATTCCTGGGAATGGTGGTATAGCATGTGTAACAAGGATTTAAAAGCTGTCAAAACTAGTTAGAGATGGTGAAACAAAACCATCTTTACTTTCCTAGAGTTTTGTAGGTTAATTTCCAAATTACTCATCTTGCCACTTTTAGCACCTAACAGCAGGCAGAGACATATTAAAGATAGGATGCTTTCTCTCCATGTTAAGTTTTTCAAATAGGAAACAGAAACCAGAGAACATGAGTATAAAGTTTGGCAAGACATGAGCAGTTCTATCCCAGCTGGAAAGATTGCATTCATTATCAACGAATGTACATTTTGGCAAAAAGTAAGACACAAGGTGTCTTACTTTAAAGCTCCCCGGTGCCTAGAATTGCAAATCTGCACGTGTTCAGAACTTTCCCCATCTTGACAAGGTTGAGCAGCTCTGTGCCTAGCTCCCACCTAAACCCAACTGGTATTAAGAAATTAGGCATAATTCTACTAAGGTCCCTGAAGACCTCAGTCTGTAGGCATTCTTACAGTATGTGCTATACACTTAGAAATAGAGTTGGGAACTTCATAAAATGCAGCTGTAGTCACCATTTTTGTTTTAAGAAAAAAAAGCAGGGTGCTGTCACCTTGTACAGTAATATCCTAGTAGTTAGAGCACTTGACTACGAAGTAGGGAATCCAGGTCCAAATCTTACCTTTGCCAGAAGTGTTATAAATGCACATCTCTCACTTCCCAGGTGAGTTTCCTAACCTATTAAGCTATAGCTTCTTGTGTGTGAGACTCTTCTTTGCCCTTTCAGAAATGAATTCAAATTTATTTGGGCAGGAGAGAGAGCATAACCCTGGAACCTAGTGGTTAGAGCATTTGTAATTGGAAAAGGCTATGTTATAGTCACAACTTCTAAGACTGCTCTCTAAGAGAGCATAAGACTTCCCTACCCCAGGTTATTTTTTTTCTGCTCAGTAGCAGTGTTTCATCAGTAGGAGTGGCCACATAATATATGCTATAACCTACTGGTTAGAACACTCTTTTGGAGGTGTGAAATGTAGGCTTGAATTGCATGACGATGTGAAGCAACTTGAACTTGGGTGAGTGCTCTGTCTATATGAAAAGTACCTCCTCTTCCAGCCATGACTTAAAAGAATAGTGAAATATGCTCAGTTCTCTGAAACAGTGGACACGAGAACCTATTTGCAGGAGAGAGTTCTGGGTTATGGATCCTGAATAGGGGACAGCATCTTGTGACTCTATGATTGAGGGGTGGGGTTGTAAACTCACACTTGTCCTGATAATTTCTGACTGGCTAGCTCAAGGCAACTGCAGGCTGACCTTGTTGACTTTAAGTGGCTCTCTGGTTCGACATGGACTTAACTGTCCCCATACAGTGTATATGGAGCTTAAGGGCACATCCACACAGGTGCGTGTGCGTCTTGCAGCATCTCAAAGCCCTTTGAGATGCTGCAAGAGGCATCTGCAGTAATGAAAAAACATTCCCCATGCTGCAAATGTGTGGCATGGGGGCAAAATTAGACTCCTGGATATCCAGGGGTCAAATAAAACCGCGGGGGGAGGGGGGTGGAAAGCAGGACAGGGCACGGTCCTACTGAGGCAACCAGAGGCTTGATCCTCCACAGAGATGCTCTGGTAGCCAGCCAGAGCATTTCTATGGCTGGTCCTCGCCTCGTCCTCGCTGGTTCTCGATGCTGAAGCACGCTGTCTGCCCATGCAGGGAGCTGGACCCGAGCTCCTGCTGGTAATTGGGGGAGGGGGGGCCTAGAGGAGCGGGGAAGGGACTATGGGGGGGACCCCTGCCAACCCTGCCCACTCCCCTAGCCCCCCCATTGCTGCGATGCCTGGCCCCATCTCCCGCCTGTTTCCCGAGCCTCCCCGATGGCTTCCCTGCCCAGCCTCATCTCCTGCCTGCCCCGCTGAGCTCCCCCAATCACTACCTCACCTGGCCCCATCCCCTGCCTCTCTCCCAAATGGCACAATTTGCCCTACACCAAAGTGCATGTCTGGGCACATGTACTGAGGCAAAAAGTCCAGGCTCAAATTTGCATTGCTTCTATTTATGCAGCTGCAAGTGCACGTGTTAGCATGCGTGGATGTGCCACAAGTGTCTAATATAATCTTTTGATTGCCATTCTGGGGCAACTGTCTATGTTTAGGTATTGTGGTATATAAAGTTTAGGCCTCATATCCTTTGTTGATTGTGGACCTAAATGTTGGCAGGATTGGGACTTGGACTTGTTCTATGGTTAAAAAAAAAAAACCCAACTGTTTTCCAGTATGTGTATAGCTTATTCCTTTTCTTACAGTCCGGTGATCAAATTCAACCCTCTTGTGAGCAGATGCAATTAATTTATATATTTGAAATAATTCAGATTTCTGTGATGCAGAGAAAAGAGAATAGAAAAACTGCAAAAGGTAATTGTTTTTATATTAGATGTTTAGAATTTAGAAGATCCTTTTAACCCTGATTTGCTGCATCTTACGTCTATTCATAAAACATTAAATTAGGCCTACTATAAATATTTCTGGTGGGAAAACAGGTGAATTTGAACTTGGGATTTAGGATTCATACTCATAGATTTCATAGACATTAGGGCTGGAAGGGACCTCGGATCTTAAGATCATCGAGTCCAGCCCCCTGCCCAAAGGGCAGGAAGTCAGCTGGGGTCATAGGATCCCAGCAAGATAAGCATCCAGTTTGCTCTTGAAGGTGTTCAATGTAGGCGCTTGAACCACCTCCGGTGGCAGGCTGTTCCAGACCTTGGGGGCTCGGACAGTAAAGAAATTCTTCCTTATGTCCAGCCTGAAATGGTCTTGTAGTAGTTTATGACCATTCAACCTCGTCATTCCTTGGGGCGCTCTGGTGAACAAACGTTCCCCCAGATACTGGTGGTCACCCCTGATAAACTTATAGGTGGCCATCAGACCACCCCTGAGCCTGCACTTTTCCAGACTAAAGAGCCCCAGGGCTCTCAGCCTGTCATCGTAGGGTCTGCTTCCCTGACCTCTGATCATGCGCGTGGCTCTTCTCTGGACTCTCTCAAGCTTCTCCACATCCTTTTTGAATTGTGGAGCCCAAAACTGGACGCAGTACTCCAGCTGCGGCCCCACTAAGGCCGAGTACAAGGGGAGAATGACGTCCTGGGATTTGCTTGAGAAGCATCTATGGATGCAAGCCAGTGTTTTGGTCACTTTACTAGCCGCAGCATCGCACTGCAGGCTCATATTCATCTTGTGGTCAATGATGACCCCCAAGTCTCTTTCTTGCATAGTGCTAGCCAACATAGCACTGCTGAGCCTATAAGGATGCTGCGGGTTTTTCTTCCCAAGGTGGAGAACCTTGCATTTATCGGCGTTGAACACCATCAGATTCTCATCCGCCTACTTGCTGAGCCTGTCCAGGTCAGCCTGGATCACCTGCCTGTCTTCTGGTGTGGATGCTTTGCCCCAAAGTTTGGTGTCATTGGCGAACTTGGCCAGTCCGCTTCTGACTCCAGTGTCCACATCATTAATGAAGATGTTGAACAGTATGGGTCCAAGGACAGAGCCTTGGGGGACCCCACCGGTCACAGGACACCACGATGAGTGACTTCCATCAATTACTACCCTCTGGGTCTGACCATGGAGCCAATTTTCCAGCCAGTGAATCGTGAAGGACCCAAGGCGACAATTGGCCAGTTTCGCCAAGAGGTGATCATGGGAAAGCAGGTCAAAGGCTTTTTTGAAGTCAAAATATGACATCAATCTCTTCTTCCTTGTCCAGGTGATAGGTCGCCTGGTCGTAGAAGGAAATGAGATTGGTCAAGCAAGACCTACCGGCAACAAACCCATGCTGGCTATCCCTTAAGATGTTGGCGTCGGCCAGTCCATTAAGGATGGCCTCTTTAATAAACTTTTCTAAGATCTTCCCCGGGATAGAAGTCAGGCTAATGGGCCTATAGTTAGCCGGATCCACTTTCCTCCCTTTCTTGAAGATAGACACCACATTGGCCTTCTTCCAGTCTTCGGGCACTACACCAGAGCGCCAAGAGTTTTCAAAGAGCCACGCTAGAGGCTGGGTTATGATGCTCGCCATTTCCTTGAGTACCCTGGGGTGAAGATTGTCAGGGCCGGCTGACTTGAAGGTATCCAGCTTCTCAAGATGTTCCTTCACGAAGTCAGCATTAATGGAGGGCAGGGGATCACCCTCACCCGGACTTCCCTGTCCCGAAGCGGGCATGGGTGTCCCATGGGACTGATGAAAGACCAAAGCAAAGTACCTATTTAATGGGTTGGCTTTTTCCTGGGCGTTAGTTGTCAGTTGCCCCATCTGGTTCAGCAGGGGTCCAATGTTGCCCCTGCTTTTCCTCCGGCTCCCCACATATCTGAAAAAGGACTTTTTATTGTCCTTGATGCTCAAAGGTAGTTGGAGTTCAGTTGCAGCCTTGGCTTTCCTGGTATGCTCCCTACAGGACCGGACCAGTGCAGAATAATCCTCCTTGGGGGTGACTCCCATCCTCCATCCTTTGTAGGCCTTTCTTTTTAGCCTCAGGAGGTCTGCTAGGTCCCTGGAGAGCCAGGGGGGCTGCTGTGCCCTCTTGCTGCCTTTCCTCCGAGATGGAATAGACTTAGTTTGTGCATTGAGGATCGCTCCCTTGAGGAGCAACCACTCTTCTTGCACTCCCCTCTCCCTGTGGTCATGGTCCCTTAGGGCCTCACTGACAAACCTCCTGAGCTTGTCGAAGTTGGCTTTCCTGAAGTCAAGGACTTCCGTGTTGCTGACTGACTTGCCAGCTTTTCGGCGGATGGTGAAGGTGATCAGCTCGTGGTCGCTGTCACCCAGCTTCCCATCGATCACTAGGTCGCCGACTAGGTCATCCCCAGTAGCCAGTACCAGGTTGAGCAGCGCTTTGCCTCTCGTTGGCCCATAGACTTCTTGAGTCAGGCAGAGGTCATTCGAGCACGAGAGGAAGCTTTGCGACCACTCAGATTTTGCTGAGAGATCCTCCCACGAGATGTCCGGGTAATTGAAGTCACCCATGACAACCATGGTCCTGGAGCATGCGGCCTCAGCCAGTTCCCGGGCAAACTCCTGGGCAAGCTCAGGACTTTGGGTGGGAGGTCTGTAGTAGACTCCCACCATTGTGTCCCCTGTGCCGTGTTCCCCACGGATTTTAACCCAGAGGGTCTCCAGCCGTCCACCGTGGCTGCCAATATCGGCTTGCAGGGACGTGTAGCTTTCCTTAACATAGAGAGCTACACCCCCGCCCCTTTTCTCTACACAATCCCTCCTGTACAGGGTATAGCCATCTATACCCGTGGTCCAGTCATGGGTGGAGTCCCACCAGGTCTCCGTTATCCCTATGACATCATAATTATTTGCATTGAGCAGGAGGATGAGCTCCTCCTGCTTATTCCCCAAGCTCCTGGCATTTGTGTACAGGCAGGCAAGTGTCCCCTGGGGGGCTCCTTCCTTGCCCACAGACTTTACCAGGGCTGGGGCAGGGGTGGGCTCCCTGAAGTGCCTGAGAGGCTCTACAGCAGGGGCGGGCAAAATAGGGCTTGCGGGCCATATCCGGCTTGCCAATTAATTCTATCTGGCCTACCAGCTGGCACTAAGAGCCTGAGGAGGGAGGGCTGCGTCCCATGCTGCTCTGCTCTGCCGCAGCCAGGGCTGAGCCAAGCCAGGCTCGGCCACACAGTGCAGTGCAGCTCACAGACTCCTCCACCCCCCTGCATCCATCCCCCCACCCCTGCCTGGCTTCCTGTTAGTGCTGCAGCTGTGCAGTCCTAGCACCACGGCTACCAGCAGCCAGGCCCACATGGGATGGGGAATGATGCAGCACGCTGAGTAGCTGTCCTACCCACCTGCATGCCATAATGAGCTGTTGTCACGTTGGCACCATTAGTCTATGCCGCCCACTGAGCGGGGCTTGGCCGAGGGCAGCCACCCCTGATTTTCTTGGTGTGGTGCAGCAGCAGCAGCAACGGCTCATCGCAGCAGGCAGGCAGGCGGGATGGCTACTTGATGTGCTATATCGTGTCCTGTTCCATGTGGGCCTAGAGCCAACAGGAAGCCAGGTTGTGGGGATGGATGCAGTGGGTTGGAGGACTGTTGTGTTGTGTGGCCCAGTCCTGGCTGTGGCAGAGTGGAATGGCACAGGGTGCAGTCCTCCTTCCTCAGGTTCTCAGCAGTAGCCAGATAGGATCTTCCTGGGCACCCCCACTGCCCCTCCTTTCTCCACCCCTCAACAGTTCGCCAAAACTCCTTAGGTGGCTCTCCAGCCCAAATAATTGCCCACCTCTGTTCTACAGGGACCCTGCCCAGTAATCTTTGTTTCACAGTATGATAACTGTGATACAAAGGAAATAGTTAAACTGGCAGGCAAATGGAAGATCATACAAGGGCATAGAGATCTCGACAAAAAAGATTTGAGAAGCAGGCAATAGAAATTACCCGACATAGGTAGATTTCCTTAAGTAATTAGGGAATGAAGCACGTAGAGCTAAAAGAACAGATTAGGTGTTATTTACAATTGGTCATGATTACATTTCTGTTATTATGTTGGGTAAAAATAATGATCACATTTTAAAATGTGAATATTCGAAAAGCTGTGGCAATTGATTGTTCCAACCACTTTCCAAAAGCAGCAGAGAAGATGTGAAAAATGTAAGCCATTCTCTAAAATGCTTAATAATATGATTTCATTTAGAATGTTGAAGTTGATGTGTCTGATATTTCTGTGTGGGTTTTTTTTCACTCATGTTTTCCAAGGAAGATAAAGAAGTGAACTACTAGATTTCTTTCTCTTCAGATGTGAAATTACAGTTATCAAATAACAAATGTATTAAAAACAAACCTAAAATTAAATAAATGAAATACAAGGTAACAAAGAGACCCTCAGTGTTTTAATAAGGACTTAAACAAAAATAGGCAAAACTATTGCTTGTTATTAGTGGATTCTCAAGTGGGCTTCCTTTTGAGTTTCTGAACAGGCCATTAATCCATGGAAAGAAAAATATCTTCCAATAAGTGTTGTGTTAAGAAGCTTACCACAACACATGAAGACAGGTTTTAGTTTCACAGTAATCTCATTGAAATGTTAAGACCAAGAAGTTGCTTCTCCGAAGTATTACTACTTCTATGTAAGTTTTACTGCTTTTTCCACCTTGTTTAAAACACTAATAAAATCTAAGTATGCATTGCAACAAAATTAGTAAAGACTTGAGTCTTTGCCATTTCTTTGCCAATGAAGTATTAACTCCCCAGAGTGGCCGGCATAGACTTGATTATTGTCGTTATCAAGGCAGATGCAAATGCAGATGTTCAGACAGTTCCGAAATACTGCCAGGTTGCGTTCATCCTATTCATAGATTCATATATGTTAGGGTCGGAAGGGACCTCAATTGATCATCGAGTCCGACCCCCTGCATAGGCAGGAAAGAGTGCTGGGTTTAGATGACCCCAGCTAGATGCCTATCTAACCTCGTCTTGAAGACCCCCAGGGTAGGGGAGAGCACCACCTCCCTTGGAAGCCCATTCCAGACCTTGGCCACTCGAACTGTGAAGAAGTTCTTCCTAATGTCTAGTCTAAATCTGCTCTCTGCTAGCTTGTGGCCATTATTTCTTGTAACCCCCAGGGGCGCCTTGGTGAGTAAAGCCTCACCAATTCCCTTCTGTGCCCCCATGATGAACTTATAGGCAGGCACAAGGTTGCCTCTCAACCTTCTCTTACGGAGGCTGAAGAGGTCCAGGTGCCCTAGTCTCTCCTCATAGGGCTTGGCCTACAAGCCCTTAACCATACAAGTGGCCCTTCTCTGGACCCTCTCCAGGTTATCCACATCGCTCTTGAAGTGCGGTGCCCAAAATTGCACGCAGTACTCCAACTGCGGTCTGATCAGCTCCCGATAGAGGGGAATTATCACCTCTTTGGTTCTGTTCGTCATGCATCTGCTGATGCACGATAAAGTGCCATTAGCTTTTCTGATGACTTCGTCACACTGACAACTCATGTTCATCTTGGAGTCCACTAGGACTCCGAGATCCCTTTCCGCTTCCGTGCCACCAAGCAGGCCATTTCCTAGGCAGTAGGTATGCTGGACATTTTTCCTCCCTAGGTGCAGCACTTGGCATTTCTCCTTGTTGAATTGCATTCTGTTGTTTTCTGCCCATATGTCCAACCTGTCCAGGTCTGCTTGTAGTTGTTCCCTGCCCTCCGGTGTGTCCACTTCTCCCCATAATTTTGTGTCATCCACAAACTTGGACAGAGTACACTTCACTCCCTCGTCCAAGTTGCTGATGAAGACATTGAAGAGTATCGGTCCAAGGACCGAGCCCTGCAGGACCCCACTGCCCACACCCTTCCAGGTCAATACCAACCCATCCACTATGACTCTCTGGGTACGACCCTCTAGTCAATTTGCCACCCACCGGACCGTGCAGTCATCCAAGTCACAGCCTCTTAACTTGTTCACCAGTATGGTATGGGATACCGTGTCGAAGGCCTTCCTGAAGTCTAAGTAAACGACGTCAACCCTTACTCCCGCATCCAGGTGTTTTGTAACCTGGTCATAAAAAGAGACTAGATTAGTCAGGCATGATCTGCCTGCTATGAACTTGTGCTGGTTTCCCCTCAGCATAATTTTTCCTGCTGGGGTCTCGCAAATGTGAGCCTTGATAATTTTTTCAAAGACTTTGCCAAGGATGGAGGTGAGACTGACTGGCCTATAGTTGCCCGGGTCCTCCTTCCTCCCCTTCTTGAAAATGGGGACCACATTGGCCCTTTTCCAGTCTTCCAGGACCTGGCCCATGCACCATGAGTGTTCAAATATTCCCGCCAGTGGCTGTGCAATGACATCAGCCAGTGCCTTCAGTACCCTTGGACGGAGCTCATCCGGGCCTGCCGACTTAAACACATCCAGTTCCTCCAAGTGCCTCTGCACCATCTCAGGGTCTACGCTTGGTAGTCTGGCGCCCTGCTCCTGCCTCTCTACAATCCCAGTGAGAGCCTTGTCTTGCCCTTCGTTTAGGAACACTGAGGCAAAGAACTCATTGAGGAGTTCAGCCTTGTCCCCCCTGTCCGTCACCAATTGCTTATGCCCATTTAGTAGAGGTCCTATTCCACCCTGGGCCTTCCTTTTACTCCCTATATATCTAAGAAACAATTTTTTGTTATCCTTAACTTGGGATGCCATCCTCAGCTCCATGGTAGCTTTGGCCTGTCTAACTGCCTTCCTACAAGCGCGAGCAGAGGAGGTATACTCCTCTTTAGTAATCTCTCCCCATTTCCACTTTTTATATGCCTCCCTTTTTGCCCGTAGGCTGCTCTGGATTTCTTTGGTCAGCCAAGGAAGCCTCTTGACCCCTTTCCCCCTTTTTCCCCACATCGGGATCGTCTCCCTCTGTGCCCGAAGAATCATTTCCTTAAGGCACAGCCACACTTCCTGGGCTCCCATCTCTTCAAAACTCTTACTCTGCAGTGCGTCCTTGACTAAATGCCTGACTTCATTGAAATCAGCTTTCCTAAAGTCTAGCACTTTCACCCTACTAGTTACCTTACCCACTCGATGTCTTATGATGAATTCTAATATTTGGTGATTGCTGTCCCCCAGGTGACCACCGATCTGTAGGTCTCCTACCATGTCATCCCCCTTTGCCAATACCAGGTCCAGTAAGGCATTCCCTCTAGTGGGACCATGTACCTCCTGTGTCAGATGGAGGTCCTGTACACAGGATAGGAACCTGCGTGAACTTGTTGAAGTATGACAAGATGTAAAACTGAAGACCATTTCCATCTGTTTTAAAAGGCACTTTCTTAAAACCCCATGCTGTGCCATGAGAAACAGAGCAAAATGTGAATGACCCACTAAATGATAGGTATAAGGAGAGTCTGCTGGTGTTTTGTGTTCTGGGTGGAATAGAAACGAATATGCAAAATGCAGGTCTCTGAAAATGCAAATTTGTGGCGGTGAGGATCAGAGGGGATGGGAGACAATAGGTATGATACAGGAAGGTGAGGGGAAGAAAGCGGGGAATGTTGACTTGGTGATAGAATGTAGGTGGCAAAATGCAGATAGATTTCCTGGGGTTATCAGATGGCAGGCATGTGCCATAAATCCAATGTTAATGTCTATATTTAGTCCATGATTTTCTGTATCCAGTAGATTTATTAAATGAAATTCATAGGCTCACCTATGAAAGGTGTTTTGTAAATGCCCTTTGAGGATTAGAACTGAGAGATTGGAGAGACAATAGTTAGTTGTCTTGTGAGAAGTGTGCACCCACAGGTAATTGGGTATTTTTGTCTTTGATAGATTTTTGGTGTGCATTCATTCTGGTACACAGTTGTTGATTTGGTTTCTCCATCAGGGCCGTTAGTGCACTGGATGAGATCTATTATGTTTCTGGAGGTGCAGGTGTAAGATCCAGGAATAATGATAGTTCTGTTGTGGGGTATAGTTATTATGGGACCGGTGATGTGTTGGCAGGTTTTACATTTTTTGTCCTGGCATGGTCTGGATCCATTCAGTGTGCTTTGGGTCATAGGAAGTTTGCTTCTGGTGATGAGGTTGGCAAGGTTTGGTGCTTGTTTAAAGGCTAGGATGGGTGGTTCTGGAAAGATCTCTTTAAGAATTGGGTCTTCTTCTAGTATGGGTTGCAATTGTTTGAGGATTTGTCATATAAGCTCCAGGGAAGGATGGTATGTCGTAACTAATAGCGTGTGATTCATGGGGATTTTCTTTTTGTACTACAGCAATTCTTCATGTGGTATGTGGGTGACTGTTTCAAAAGTGCAGTTTATCTCTCTGGAGGAGTGTCCTTGTTGAGTGAAAGCCCTTTTTGAGATTTGCAAGGTGATGATCATAGGTGTTCTCCTCAGTACAAATTTGCTGGTATTGGAGGGCTTGGCTCTACACTACAGCTTTGGTGTGTTTAGGGTGATGACTGGTTCTGTGTAGATACGTAAGTTGGTCAGTGGGTTTCTTATGGTGGTTTGTCTTTTACCATTCTGGGTATTGATCATAGTGTCTGAAAAGGAAGTGTTAGTGCTAGAGTATTCAAGCAATAGTCTGATGGAGGGGTGATGATTATTGAATTTTTGATAAACCTGCAATCTCTGATTTGATTTCTTTGGTCCAGATGATGATGATGTCATCACCTATATCTCTTAGGTATAGCATGGGTTTGACGGTGTAGTTCTTGAGAAATTCTTCTTCTACCTCTCTTATCACTTCTGATCTTCACTGCCATGCATTTGCATTTTCACAGATCTGTATTTTGCATATATATTTCTATTCCACCCGGAATACAAAACACCAGCAGATTTCCCTATGCCTGAAGAAGGCTGTTTGTGCTGAAAAGCTTGCAAAGAACAATTTTTCCAACTATTTAGTTGGTCTAATAAAAGATATCACATTTACCTAAAGAACCTTGTCTGCCTAGGACATTAGACCAACAGGGCTACAACCAACACCACTGGATGATATACACATCCTGGTAAAATGGCAAGAGACTTAGTAGCTGCAATAGCTGTAGATGAGAACTTACCAATAAGGTGTTTTTCAGTGCCAGAGAAATAACTTTAAGTCAAGAAAACAGATCAGAAGGTTAAGAGAGATTTTGGGTTAAGTTCTGATGAACGCAAATATGTTGAAAGCATTGACTGTCATCTAGCATTTCTCACAGCAAGAATGACTTGGGGGCAAGGTTTACAGGCTTCTTTGTGACATTGAATCCCATCCCAAAAAAAAAATTGTGATTAAGCAGGAACAGAGCAAATTTATGGATTTTTTTTCATGTTCCTTTTTCCCCACCTAGAAGTGAATGATAAAATATTTCATGAGTTTACTTTTTTAGTAAACCTTACCGATTGATACCTATAACAGAATTCTAAATGCATTTTGGTGCAGAGAATGACTTTGTTTTAGGCTGTGTTGTTTGGAATGGTTGGTTGTTTTTATTTCATTTATCCTATAAATAAAACTTGTCACTTTTATAATATAAATGCAATCAATACCACTCCCTGGCTAGTTGTTTCACATATCAGAAAAATAAGCTGTTGTTGGTCAGATGACACTTTGTATAACAGTAACAGCCACTTAGGATCAACATAACACCAGGCCACTGACATGTTGTTACTAATGGGTATTGACTGTATTTCTATCTAAGTGCAGTAAATCTTGATGTTTAAACTCAAGCAAGCAAAATGTAATGATATAGAAGAATTCTAAAAAGTAACATGCATAGATGCATGGTTCTTAATACATTATGTTACAGTTTTTTGCAATTTGGGGATTATAAGTAGAATTAATGTCACAAAAGTTTTGAAAATTGCTGTATACTGTTTTTAAAACAATATTGCTTGTACTATAAATTCTCTTTTTAAAGAATTTATAGTTTGGTCATAAAAATTGACTTTGAGCAGAAACTTGGCATACAATGGATGGTGCAAGAGCAAATGTTTAATTCTTTTACAACACTAAAATGAATTTGTTTCAGCTGTTTAACTTTTTACAATGCGTAAACAAATGTATTTCATATGCCTGATTTGTTGAACACTAGAGGGAATGTAGCTAACTCTATGTTTAAAAAAAGTCTAAACATTTTAGGCATTTAAAATAAAAGTCAAATATATGGGATAAAGACAATTAGAGTTTGAAAATTGGTTTCTATTAGAGGTGCACTGATTCATCCGTCTATATTGTACTGGCACCAATAAAAGAAAATTTAACATTATTGGCAATTGGCATTTTTTTTGGCTGATGTAGCCAATCATTGGCGACACATGGGGGTACATGCGGATGCACAAGCTCCCCCTCAGATTGACTGTGCACCCCGAGAGAAGCACCGGTGGCACTTCCGATTTTGCTGCCAGCATTTCCGCTGGTGGTGGCAATCATCCACTGCCCCCCGCCCCCCCAGTATTAGGAGGCAGCAGTTGCCCATGTGGCCAATTATGTCGCCAATAAATGCCGCATGCATGCACATGGCCAACCTGGCAGCTTGGATAGTGGCGTCCGGCTGATAAGTCTGTGGGGGGGGGAGCAGTGGAGGGGAGAGAAGGGGTATGGGGGGCATATCAAGGCCCCCATGGTGAGGGAGGGACTGGGACTGGGAAAGGCATGGATGTGTACAGTGAGGGCAGGCTGCTGCTGCGCACTTGCAGTTGGGCTCTTCCTGACAGGGGGGGCGAGAGGTGCTGGGCCAGGGCTACGTTTGGGGAAGGTGGTGGTAGCAGTGGGAGTGGGGCTATGATGGGGGAAGCTACAGCCACCCCAGAATTCACTGTAGTCCTTACTCCCAGTACAGCTACTGCCCAGCCTGAGTGCAGCCTTGGCTGAACCTCTTCACCAGGAAGAGCCCAGCACTGCTGCAGCCTACCCTTACCCAATGCACAGATCTGGGGGGCACATGCCCCCCATGCCTCCCCTGGGGGTGTGCACAGCAGTGAGAGCTGCACTGCACGCCCCTCCGATGAGTTGCTTACAGCTCTCTCCTGCACCCTGCCCTGCCTGGGCAGTACTTGCCCTGCCCCATTCCCTCCCTCACCGTGGGGGGGCCTCTATCTGATCCCCCCCCACACTCCTTCCCTCCCCTGCCCCTTTCCCCCAACAGACTTAGCAGCTGGATGCTGCTCTTCAAGCTGCTGGGCTGCATATCAGCAATTTAATTGGTATTGGCTGATATGGCTTATTAATAAATGGCCATCAGCATTGGCCCAAAAAGTCTTTATCAGTGCACCCCTAGTTTCTAAGTTTACAAATTGCATGTTGTAGTAATGTTTATAACATCAATTCAAACTGCAATGTAACATAATATTGTTTCATATTCTACCAGAAGGAAGCTTTTGAGGCAACCAGATACACACTGCGTGGTGTCATGAAACTGGAGCACCATTAAAAGTTGTAACTATTAACCAGTGCCTGATTTATGAAGCACAGGTAGTAAATAACTTTATTTCTAGGCTTAACCATTTCAACTTCATAGTTTGATGAAGGAAGCAGACTTTTTAGCCCATGTGCAGCCTGCTTATTCCAGCATTATGCCATGTAGCTGTGAATCTGATTGTAAGCATGGCCGTTCAGATGTGAAAAGCCACTGTCAATTTAAATCTGGCTCAAGTGTTAGTTGCTGCAATAAACAAATAAAATCCCAACAGCCCATATACCTTTCCAAAATCAAATACTAACAGCTATGCTTTCATTGTTGTTTCATTTTAATCTGCTTTTTCTTGTACCTCCATACAAGTCTTCAACCCAAAAGTTTTGCATTGAAAACCTGAAAGAGAAACTGACCATAAGTAAAAGTGAAGCTAACCTACACAGTTTTCATGGTCTTAAGCTTGCAGAAATGCTAAAGTAAGACTTGTACAAATAATAAAAGAAAAATGGGTGTTTTGCTGCTTAACTCACTGGCAGCTGCATGATCTTTAAAGACTTTTTCAAAAATGCCCTGCACTGGTCTCGGTCTCATAAGCCATTGGGAATTTACCACTGATTTCATTGGAACGCCGCTTTTAACACTTTTGGAAAACCCTTTTGGGATCTTTGAAAATCAAGACATATTTTCAAAAGTCTAAGGTGTTATTAACAGTATAGGGAAGGAAATGTGTTTGTTTAAATTGATTCTGATTAGTAAATTGATTTGCCGGTATTACCAGCTCAATTTTATTATAAGTTTCACAATATTTCTGTATTACCACTCTAGCTCCTGCAGTCAGGCGGCTGTAAAAGCCCTTCGTTCATTTTTCCTAAAGAAATACATAGTCGCAGAGTTGTATGGAAAAGTCTAGAAAACCGTTTCTTTCCTCCTAGTTGTGAAGAAACGCTCAGCACCCCGAAGGCTTAAAATCAGAAGGTCAAGAGCAAGGGGAAAAAAAGGACCTCAGGTCCGTGATTCTTAAAATCTGATGGATGTTTTGTTGAAGGTGTGACCCGTCATCTGAGAGGCCGAAGGCAGGTCGAGGGACACGCTCCGCCTTTCTGCACAAGCCGCACGGCTGGACCAGGGGCAGCTCAGCACAGCGGCCGCACGTGTGCAGCTGCCCCGGGCCGAGCGCAGCGCCCGCAGGGGAGGGGAGGGGGCGGGGCTGGGCCGGGGGCGGGGCCGGGAACCCGGTGAACGAGGCCAGTGACGCCCCCCGCGCTGCGACTGCCGTTGCCTGGCGACCGCTAACGGCCCCGGGGACGCGGCGCCACAGCCGCCAAGGAGGGCAGGGGCGGGGCCGCGGCCCCTGGAGGTCCCTCCTGCCGCCCGAGCCGGTGAGTTCGGGGGGGGGCGCTGCCGCCCGGCGTCACTCCCTCGACTGCGCGGTGATTGGCTGCCTACGCCCCCCCTCCCCCCGCGCGGGTTCCACTACCCGCTGCGGGACGGCTTCGGTCCTTCCCCTCCCTCCAACCCCCTCATGCGGGGGCGGCGCGTGGAGCCCAGCGCGAGATGGGGGCGGACTTGGGTCTTTCCTCTGCGCCGCCCTGCTGTGGGGGGGCTGGGTGCTGGAGCCTTCCCCCCCCCCAGCCTCCGGGAAAAAGAGAGGGAAGCAGGTTCAGAGCTCCCCTGAACAGTGGCACCCAGTGGGGGTGCATAGACATGTGTATAGGTGGGGTGTGTACACACACGTGTGTGTGCATGCATAAACGTGTGTATAGGTTATGTGTACACATGTATATATGCACGTGTATTTGTTTGTGTATATAGGTGCCCGTGTGTATGCATGCATAGTGTGTGTATGCACGTGCATGTATGTACACTTGTGTGCGTGTATGTGCACACATAGCTCACATGTATCGCAGTTTGAGATGTCTCATCTCCAGCTTTTCCTCAGTGGCAATGGCCATGACCACTTTCTCTTCCTTTTGTCTCCCTCTGCCAACAAGCAAAATGTTGCTCGTTGCTTTCCAGCGTCTCATTTGCCCAAGGAAGGGGACTCTGTGCTCCAAACCGGGGCATTGCCAAGCCTGCTGGGCTGTGACTGTCCAGCAGGGTGCCAGAGCAGCCTGTAGTGCCTTGCCATTCTTCTGAGGGTGCCTTGAGGTGCCCTGCAGGGTTAGTGCAGTTAGGTGCACAAATGTGATTCATAAGATAAACCCCAAGATTTCAAAGAGGAATCCAGAACAGTCTGACCTGTTCTGGTCTCTCAGGGGTCTTTGCAGTGGAAGAGTTGCTCTGTTTAATCTTGTCCAAAATTCAGTGAAAACTAGAGCTGACACTTTCTAAGGGGTTTCTCTAGTTTAACAAGTTTGAGAACCACTGGTGGAAGTGTTATGCTCATGTTTTCCAGCTTAATGATTTAGCTGTTCAAACTGGGTTCCAAAGACAGACTTTGTTCAGCCTCTTGAATGGCTCCAGTTCTGCATTTAAGGGACAACCATACCACTTTTTTTTTTTTTTGCTGGGTTTCCAGTCAGCAAATAGCAGCTGGTAGAGGCACATCTCCTAGGCTTCCTTTATGCTCCGTTCCTGGTTCTTAGTTCTTGCTTCTTGCCTCTGACTCCTGCCCATGCATTGTTTTTGGCTTTGGTCTCTGATTTCTGACATTTCAGCTTGATGTCTTGGTTCAATACACCTAGTATAGGCCCCCGACTTAAGGTATTGGATTGAGTTCTTGCTCTTTCCTTTGGACTTCGCATTTATGGACAAATTGGAGACAGTCCAGCAAAGGGCAACAAAAATGGTGAGGGGGCTGGTGGACATAACTTATGAGGAGAGGCTGAGGGAACTGGGCTTATTTAGGCTGGAGAAGAGAAGATTGAGAGGAGACAATAGCAGCCTTCAACTACCTGAAGTGGGTTTCGAAAGAGGATGAAGCCAGACTGTTCCCAGTGGTGGCAGATGACAGAACAAGGAGCAATGGTGTCAAGCTGCAGCAGGGGAAGTTTAGGTTAGATATTAGGAAGAATTTTCTCATAAGGAGGGTAGTAAAACACTGGAACAGGTTACCCAGAGACGTGGTGGAATCTCTATCCCTGGAGGTTTTTGAGACCCGGCTAGACAAAGTCTTATCTGGGATGATCTTGTTGGGGATGGTCCTGCCTTGAGCAGGGGGTTGGACTGGATGACCTCTTGAGGTCCCTTCCAACCCTAATTTTCTCTGGTTTCTGACTTCTGACCTCTGGCTTGTGACCTCTGCCTGACTTTGAATCACCTACTATGGTCCTTGGCTCAGGCTGAGGGAAGAGATCAGGGTTCCTAACGCAAAAGCCGTTATCATATCATTTCTTTCTCTTGGATTTGATACTGTTCCCTCAAGTTACCATAGTCAAAGTGTTTTTGGATGGCTGAGCTGTTTTCACATCCTTCTAGATCTTAATTATGGTTGAATAGGGATTACTGTTAAAATGTTTATCTTGTAGTAGGGGTTTAGGTTGTAGCCGTGTTGGTCTAAGGACATAGGCAGACAAGGTTCCTTGGGTGAATTTGATATCTTTTATTAGACCAGCCCAAATGGTTGGAGAATGGTTATTAAGCAAGCTTTCAGGTTCAAAAACCCTTCATCAGGCTAAGGAAGCTTCAGCAGTTAAGAGCACACAGAGTTCTTAAGAGCACACACCAACCCTTTGTCTTCCTTAGCCTGACAAAGGGTTTTTGAACCCGAAAGCTTGCTTAATAACCTTTCTTCAACCATTTGGGTTGGTCTAATAAAAGATATCAAATTCACCCAAGGAACCTTGTCTATCTTGTAGTAAGAGTTTTGTGTTCATCACAGTTTTGGATGTATCCGTTTGGAATCTGTGGACAAATCTGAATCACCCTTCATTTGTGAGGAGAGTTGGAATCCCAAGCAATTTGAATGGGAAGCTATTAGGGCTGTGCAAAACAGCAGCGTTCCACTTCGACTTCCGTTTTGACAGAACAGTGTTTCGTTTTGAGTTTTGTTTAGTTTCAAAAGCACTGTTCTGTTTCATTTCCTTGAAACTGTTTCGCTGTTTTGATGCTGTTTCGCTGTTTTGCCCATAGGCTATTCCGCACCCAGCGCTGGGAAGATCGGTGCTGCTGCTGGCCACAGCTGGCAGCACCAGCCTCCTGTCATCCGGTAGGCAGACTGGGGGTCTGCAACCCTGGGAGGAGTCCAGCACAGCCCCCTCATCTCTCCTGTGGGGGCAGGTGAGCCCCCGATCTGCCTGCTGGCTGACAGGACGCTGGTGCTGCCACCTGGGGCCAGCAGCAGCACTCATCTTCCCAGGTCTGGGTGCAGGGTGCACTCACCACCATCCCAGGTGGCAGGAGTAGCCTCCTGTGATCCGGCAGGCTGATCAGGGGCCCCCTGTACTTCCAGGAGGGCTGCGGGGCTCTGCTGACTCCTCCCAGAGATGCAGGGCCCACGATCAGCCTCCTGTCATCTGGCAGGCAGGTGCTGCCAGCTGGGGCTGGCGCTGGGCACAGCCCATGCTGGGAAGATTGGTGCTGCCACTGGCCACAGCTGGCAGCACCAGCCTCCTGGCATCTGGCAGGCAGGCCGGGGACTTGCTTGCTTGCGCCCCTCCCCAAGGTCTGCAGGGGCTGTGCCAGTCTCCTCCCAAGGGTGCAGGCCCCCAATCTGCCTGCCAGATGACAGGAGGCCTGCAGCACTGATCTTCCTGGCACTGGGTGTGGGCTGTGCCCAGCGCTGGTCCCAGCCAGCAGCAGCAGCCGCCTCCTGTCATCCAGCATGCAGATCAAGGGGCCGCACCCCTGGGAGGAGTCCGGCACAGCCCTGCAGCTCTCCCAGGGGCGTGGGCCAGCCCCTGATCTTCTTGTGGGATGACAGGAGGCTGCTGCTGCTGGCTGGGAGTGACGCTGAAGCCAAGTAAGCCTGGCTTCGAAACTTGATACGTTTTGAAACTTTCAAAATGTTTTGAGTGCCCTTGTTTTGTTTTGAAGCTGTTTTGAAGGCTTTTGTTTTGTTTTGATTTCGCTGTTTCAAGCTCGAAACTCATTGAAACAGCTTTGAAACGAAACAGCAGGAGAAATTTTGCACTGTCCTAGAGGCTATGTCAGTATCTGTAAAGACATCAACACATGAAAAAAGCCACTATTTTCAAAGTGAACAGAACTTATATGGCATCAGCGTAACCTATTAAGCCTCCTGTTGTCTGGCAAAGCTTGTGTTTTTTTGTGTAAGTTTCTGTAAGTTGCTAAATGAGTAAAAGTTAGTAAAGGTACCAGAGATAAGGTGTATGTGTCAATAGTGTACAGAGCCCTCCACTGCTTTCCACCATGTTTGGTCAGAATGTAAAGGCTATGGATTGGGTTAGAAGGAGTTTTTCACAGTCTTTATGATCAGATGGGGGCGCCTAGGCTAGGGACGGAAATGATATATAAACCAGTATAAGTGATTGGAAACTGGTTCAAATCTGTAACACAACGGAAGTTCAGTTCACATAAACTGCCTTCAAAATGGCTAAAAAAAAGTTTACAAAAAGCCTGGATGGATGTAGTAGCAGACTTACCTGATTTAAGTTAAATTGTTTTATTGAACTTGTGTTCATAGTAATACCAGTACAAAGGTACTTGTACCAGTGTATTCACTTTCTCTGAAGAAAGGGAAGTGAGAACAACAGTAAGGATTAAAATGCAGTAACTATATATTGTTCAAAATCAAAACCTGTTACTATATAGTAATATCAGTTACAAAAACTGGACTAGACTAAGAATTTATATCAGTGTCTGAACTATAATATCTATGATTTAGAATAGATGCTATTTAATTTAGAATACAGGGGCTTCTAGTGGAAGACTGATATTCTGGACTACTGTTTTCTTATTCATTTTATTTTATTTTATTACTAAATAATTAGAACAGTTATCTAAAACCCGCTAAGTTTAGCCATCTTAAAATAACCTCTTTCCTGCACTCAGTGATTTTGTATTTAATTCACTAAATAAAATTCTGGATTTTTTTCAATAAACCATATTCATAGCCATATCCAAGACTACTTTGAATTTAAGACAACCCCCTGCTAATTAGACTCTACGCACAGAAAAATTATACATTTGTTACAATTTTCCACGGATAAAGGTGTGGTTGGGAAGGGTTGGGGAGCAGAGGTGGCTGTGGGGAGCGGCAGTTATATCTCCAACTATGATTCCGAGCCTGGGTCAGCTCTGCAGCAGCTGCCTGCCCCTCTGCTTGTATTTAAATCCAAGGTGAAGGGCTTTCTTCCCATGTTGAATGGGGGAAAAAACCTTGCCTTGGATTTGAGTAAATACAGCACTTATATTTTAACACAGCTAAAAATAATTATCTTAATGTAGAATGGGGTGCAGCGTATTAGTTTGTACCTGAATTCGTCCAGTCACTTTTGGGATACTAAGGATTTCCTTACTATCTTCCTTACTTGCACACCTTTTTTCCTTTTTAACATTTCTGCCCATTAGGAATGCTTTCCAATGGCAGACAAATAATATAGCATTCCTATCTTGAGAGTAGACACAGACACTGTGCATTAAACCAGATGCTGACTGCGCAGTAGCACTGCATGGCATGAAGCATGATGTGATGCTACTGGGCAGCAGTAATGAGCTGCTGCACAGTCAGCATCACCTGAAAGCTGTTCAGTGATGCTACTGCACAGTAACTCTAGGTACTGCGCAGTCATTTAGTACTTGTGTATGCAAGTGCTAAATGACTGCGCAGTAATGACTGTGCAGTCAGCAGTTCGTGTAGGTGTGGCCCCTGTAATGCACTTTCTCTTCTAGTATTGCATCAAAATAAAAAGCAATCTTAGAATTTATTCTTCTTCAAAGTAACTTTTTTCTATTAATTCTTTTTTCTAACACAACAATTTCATGCAGCACAAGGAAATAATCCGTTGCCAAGATCTGAACGTTGCTGCAAATGATTTATGTTCAAATGTAGTCAGAAATATGTTTAAAGTTACTTAACACTTGATGTGGGTTTTGGCAAGAGATGGCTTTTAAAGTAGAAAACACACAGATGCAATTTCATATTATTTGATAGCATGTTCTGTTCTCCTTCTGCTTTAAAATAACTTGTGTGTTCCTGCCAAAATTTCATCTCTATAGTTTTTGCAAATAAATTCAGTTTATTTAAGTAACTTAAGTAGCTTCTAGAAACAAGTATGCTTCTCTAAAAGGCAATACCTTTTCTCTTTCAAACATGTAGTAGTTTTGAAATATACAATCTAAAATAGGAAATCAAAGTGGGGTGGGGGCTCTGTTTAAGAAAATGGCTTTGTTGATTGGGTTGTTTGTTTTAAAACTGTAATGTTTTCATATGCAGTGGTGGACCCAGGGAGGGTGTATTTCCACCCCACTTTGATTCCTGCTCCACCCAAACTTTAAAACCATCTGTCTGAGGGGGACAATGGGATTTCTATTCAGGTAGTATGAAGTGAATCAGTTAACTTCATGACTCATTATCATCTCCCTGATTCCTGTTAATCTCTCTCCACTCCACAATTGTTAACTGTCCTCTTTCCTTTTTAATGGACTTGGTCTTGATGTTTCACTATTCAAACTATACTTTCTGCTGCAATTTTGCTGTCTTAGCCATTCCTGGTCCTGTCTCTCTTCTCTTTGACAGCCCCACAGACTGTTTTTAGCTCTAGCTAAAAACCTAAACTCAGGTGTGATACTATTATTGACAATGGTGTAGAAATGACTGACAGTGAAGTATGGAAGGCATTTTGTCAAGATGCTCGAAAGGGCTAGATTTTGTTTTATGAATCTGAAAAAGAAATGTACATTTAACTATAATGACTATAGGACTAATAATACAAGCTTCCTCAGCCTGATGAAGGGTATTTATACCCAAAAGCTTGCTAAGAAGAATTGTTTCAACTATTTGAGTTGGTCTAATAAAAGATATCAGATTTACCCAAAGAACCTTGTCTGCCAATATCCTTTGACTATTTTCTGCCCAGTTTGTTGGTTTTTTAAACTTTAAATATAGTCTAACAAATTTATGCACGTTGCAGTAGTTACACTTCTTTTTTACTTTTATCTTAAACTACCATATTAGTAAAGCATCTCGTTTCTCTTTAACTGGAGAAAAATGTGTTGTGTTATATGTGGTGATGATGATGTGCTATACCATCTGCACATTCAAAATTGTAGCTCCGACCATGTTCATATGTATAGTTTTGAATGGCTCATGCATTACTGTTACTTAAATAGAGCAAAATCTAGAATAGCTCTCTACTTAAAGCAGAATATTCTCCAAAAAGTCTTGTTTTAAGAGATGTGCCTTCTTAGGCCCTAATCCTGCTAAAATTTGTGTATTTTCTTAACTTCAGGCTCAGGGCCTAGATATATGACATTAGCACCCTGGTGTGAAAAAACATGGCTATGGAAGAATACATAACTCAACACCAGCAATTTACTAAAATTCTACGTAGGTTTACCTTCTGGTAAAAATCTGAATAAAAGTACACTGGTATAAGTTACACCAGTATAGGTGGTATGTGTCCACATTTAAGTAACCATTTGTTATGCGGGTGGCAGAGCATTGGAAATATTACCTAAAGAGGTTATGGAACCTCCACCATTGGAGTTTTGTAAGTGTAGGTTAGACAAACATCTGTCTGGGATGACTGGGAGTTTGGATTAGATGACTTCTTGAGGATCCTTCTAGCCCTCAATTTTTAGTGGTTCAATGCAAATAGGCTATTACATTCTTCCCCATAGTGCAGTGTAATAGCATTTATTGCAGCAGTTATTGTAGGAGAGCTAGTCATCTGTCTGTTCTGGATTTCAGTGTAATTTACAGTGATGTGCAAAATGTGATGTACCCTGGCATGCGTGTATGCATGCAAATACACAGGCCTTCATTGAAATCAGTGGAACTTTGGTCTTTGTTTACATATTGGCAGGATCTGAGCCCAAAATGAAATTGGTATTTATCAGTTACCTCCCATTCATCATCTGAGAGAAATGCTCTTGTAAGTTTTCTGTAGCCTTTCAACTTACCATATGAACTCTAATTATGGTTAGGAGCTATTAGTAACAAGCTCTAACATTGCACATATTCCTGGAATAATACCAAAACAACACCTGAGAACACTGTCAAAGTGTTTAATATTAAAAATGTCTGAAGCTGTAAATTGTAAGTGTTTTAATAACATTCTAATTTTTTGGTCCCTTAGGTTTTTGCTGATTTGGGGTTTTTCAGGGAAGATGTTGCTTAATCTAGATATTGGTTATTTCTGGCTCCAATGAAGTCAGTAGGATATTTATCACTTGAGTTCAGCAGAGCTAAGATTTCATTCTTTGCTTTACTAGGAATTTAAAAAAAAAATCTCTTTTAGCCCTTTTATTCCACAAGTTGTTGTTTCCCATGTTTCTTTCTCTCTCTTTACAAACATACAGACTTTTGGGGAGGTTAGGGGGAGATTAGATTGTGTTAAATGGCTACCTGATCTAAGTTTGTCCAGTTGTGGATTTACACTTAGATCCATAGTTGGGTCGATCTTAGCGCAAATTGTACAAAAGTTCAGGACAGTTAGATTGGTCTAAAAATGGCCAATCCAATCTAAGCTACCTGTACCTCCAAGGTAGTCTAACTTAGATTCGGTCACACAAGACCAATCTAATTGAATGTCTGTATAGCCTCCAGCACTGCCCCAGGGCTAGAAAAGTCTAGGTGCTGGTCCCAGGCCTAGGGCTGCACACTTCTCCTCCTCTAGCTGGCACTGGGCTATTTTTAGCCCCCAGGCCCCTCCCTCCACACCCAAATGGACAGCCCTCCTCTGCAGACTAGCTAACCCTCCTACCCTGAGCCCACCAAACCCCACATCTTGTAAGCAGCTTCTGGTGCCAGTTTTACCAGCATTCTCTGGCACCAGGAGCTGATGGAAATAAGTCAGGGTGGGGGAAAGGGGGCCAGAATGGGAGGGGTTGATTTGCTGGGTTGGGGGGCAGGGGTGGCATTTTTCATCTGGGGATGGGGGGCCTAAAAATAGCCCTTGCTCCCAGGGGGTGGGGGAAAGAGACCCCAAATGCCTCCGAACCCCTGTGTGGACCCTGCTAGTCCCTGTGATCCTGAAAAGCCCTCCTAGACCCCATTATTCCCCCCTCAACCTCCCCTGGAATTTAGTTGCCACCCCAGTTCCCCATGAAGACTGCCCCCCCACTAACCCTCCTGATCCCTATTTCCCTTAGATTGGGGTCCATTTTTAAATTGATGTAACCACCCCAAATGTCTGTACATACACTTTGTTTTTCTTCCATGTTGCAAAGTTTCTTACCTTTTCCCCCCGTAATTGATAGATCATGTCCAGAAAATATGTTTCAGTTATACTTTCTGTGTGCCTGTGGGGGTTTTATATTATAATTATTATTCAATGGGGATATATTTGCAGTTATCCTGTTATTTGCTATGGATAAGATTTTCTCATAGGTCTAAATTAGTCCTCTGAGAGATTATTTTGAAAATGAAATCTGTTTTCATACCATTTTAGCCTGCTGCCTAAAATGCAGATGTTTTTACTCTAGTGTTTTGTTTTGTACTTTACCAACGTATTATACCTCTCCCCCATGTTTGGATTCTAATCTCATTATTTTTTACATATTTTCACTCCAGCTGATTTAAAATCTAGCTGTTAAAATTATTTTTCTCCTTCATTCAGTTCAGTGTTTCTCAACCCATGGGTTGCAACCCAGAAGTGGCTCATAAGAATATATGAAAAGGTCATGGACAAAGTTTAAAAATGGATCAATGAACTTGGAAAATGGATTCTCCTTTAAAGGAGAAAAAAGTGGGAAACTGTGGCTTTTCCCTTGCAGGCTGGCAAAGTTCTAGCCTGCAAGGGGCTGCTTAGGGCTCCCCATACTCTACACACTGGGAGACTGGGGCTTGGGAGTGGTGGGCAGTGAGTCGGGAGTGAGGGGCACTGGGTTGGGACTGGCTGTCAAATAAATTGGTCCTGGTACAAAAAAGGTTGAGCGCCACTTATTTAATTTACTGTTACATTCACTACTTTGCATTTTTCTTACTAATTCCCTCTTACAAATAGCAAGAAAATGTCTGCTTTTTGGCAGAGACTTACAAAATATAATTTATGTAAAAAAAATGAACAAAAGCTATTAGTAATTTCCACCTTGACTCTTTTTTTGTATATCTTTTTGTATACTTTTTTTTTGTATATCTTCTCTTTCTACATGCTTTTCCTCCTCTTTTATTGACTGTAAGATGTTTGCTGGAGAAATTTACTGAATGTGTTTTGAACAATACTGGGCACACTGTTGTTCAACATGTTGTGGCAGGCCACTTGGTGTGCCTGCCACCCTGAGAGGTCAGGCAGTCTGCTGTACCACTGGCAGGTGGGGTCAGGCCTAATTAGAGAGTCAGTTGAACCAGGGGCTGGCAGGTGAGGCTAAGCCTGATCAAGGGAGTCACCTGATTGTCAGGCAGACACCTGATTGGAGGAGGGTTAGGCTTAGACTGAGTATAAGCCCAGACTCTGAGAGCAGGGCTGGCAGTAACATTTGGGGAGCTGGTGAAAGAACATCACCCAGCAGGAAGGCTGCTGCTTCTGAAGTCCAGCAAGGGAAATGACATCTGGAGGTTTGAGTAGGAGCTAAGGGGGTGGAGGAAGTTCCTGGGGGACCCTGCGTTGGGATCCAGAGCTCTGAGAAGGGGGCTGAGTGCTTGGGGCCTAGTGAGGGACCAGGCCAGCCCACAGATAAAGGGGCTTTGTGCACCAATGCCTATGGAGGGGCCTGGCCAGGCTAGAGAAAGAGGGGCTGAGAGCAGCTGTGAGACCTAGTTCAGGGCCTGGGTGAACCCAGTGAGGGTGGCCAAATATGGGGTCTGACTGAGGGGTCCTGAGGAACACAAGGAAGAAAGGGGTTGCACCAAGTAAGGTCTATAGAGGGCTCTGGGTGAGCTGCAGAGTGGGAGTGACCTATGGAGGGGTCTGGGTAGGTAGACCCACAGAGATGCGAGGGCTGACACCCAAAGGGCTGGCCCTGATGGCCTTCATTGGCCTATGCTGGGGCCAGTGCCCAGGAGGGGCCGAAGAGTGAAAAAGATTACAGCAAGAGACTGTCAGAACTGGGAGCCTGGAGTCTTGATTGGACTTGAGGCATGGACAGGGCTTAGGAGAGACCAAAGGTTTGTTGGGGCTACAGCCGAGAGGAAGGGGTTAAGAGGCAGGCAGCCCAGGATGACGATGGCTGGTGCTTGGCCATCTGAGGAGGAGGGATCAAGGGCAGGGGTTTGAGTGTGAGCTGTGGCCACAGATGGAGGACTAAGATGTGTGATGGAACTGGGGCCAGGGGGCCCCGTGGTTAGCAGCCCAGGAGAGGTGTAGGACATCTAGGGGAAGCCCAGAGGAAGATGTAAGATCAGGTAGGCCTGAAGACTGGTCCTGGGTAAAACCTAAAACTGCACCCTACTGAAGTTGGTTGGTGTGATTCATAGATTCATAGATGTTAGGGTCGGAAGGGACCTCAATAGATCATCAAGTCCGACCCCCTGCATAAGCAGGAAAGAGTGCTGGGTCTAGATGACCCCAGCTAGATACTCGTCTAACCTCCTCTTGAAGACCCCCAGGGTAGGGGAGAGCACCACCACCCTTGGGAGCCCGTTCCAGACCTTGGCCACTCTAACTGTGAAGAAGTTCTTCCTAATGTCTAGTCTAAATCTGCTCTCTTCTAGCTTGTGGCCATTGTTTCTTGTAACCCCCGGGGGCGCCTTGGTGAATAAATCCTCACCTATTCCCTTCTGTGCCCCCGTGATGAACTTATAGGCAGCCACAAGGTCGCCTCTCAACCTTCTCTTGCGGAGGCTGAAAAGGTCCAGTTTCTCTAGTCTCTCCTCGTAGGGCTTGGTCTGCAGGCCCTTGACCATACGAGTTGCCCTTCTCTGGACCCTCTCCAGGTTATCCGCATCCTTCTTGAAGTGTGGCGCCCAGAATTGCACGCAATACTCCAACTGCGGTCTGACCAGTGCCCTATAGAGGGGAAGTATCACCTCCCTGGACCTATTTGTCATGCATCTGCTGATGCACGATAAAGTGCCATTGGCTTTTCTGATGGCTTCGTCACACTGCCGGCTCATGTTCATCTTGGAGTCCACTAGGACTCCGAGATCCCTTTCCACCTCTGTGCCACCCAGCAGGTCATTCCCTAGGCTGTAGGTGTGCTGGACATTTTTCCTCCCTAGGTGCAGCACTTTGCATTTCTCCTTGTTGAACTGCATCCTGTTGTTTTCTGCCCACTTGTGCAACCTATCCAGGTCTGCTTGCAGCTGTTCCCTGCCCTCTGGCGTGTCCACTTCTCCCCATAGCTTTGTGTCATCTGCAAACTTGGACAGAGTACATTTCACTCCCTCGTCCAAGTCGCTGATGTGGTGAGGCTTCCTGTGGTGGGGCAGCCACCATAAAATGCTGCACGTGGGCCACTCCAGGGAAAGGCAAAGATGGGGTGCCAGAAAGCCTCAGCTCCCACTGCCTTATGGATTTCCCTGTGGAGGGGGAAGGTGAAGGGAGCACACCCTGACAGAAAAGCACTTGCCAGGAAGATTGGGACCACATGGATCCAGAGGCCCAGTGAGGGGCCAGGGAAGACCAGGACCATGTGGGTCCAGTGGCCTAGCATGGGGCCTTAGAATAGAGTGCAGGCCCAATGAGAATGGTAGAGACCTGAGTGGAGAGAGGCCCAGATACAGTGTGGCTCACTGAGGGGTTGGAGAGCAGAGTGTAGGGCTGCCTGGTTCTGAAGGCCTGGAGAGTGACTGGGAGAGCGAAGAACTAATGGGGACTAAGACAAGAGACTAAGTTAGGGGCTGGCAGCCTGGAGAGGGGCAGAGAGAGAGAGACTGAGAGGCCTGGTAGCCCAGGGAGTGGTTGTGTAAGACCAAGGGGTCTGAGGGGCCAGAGGAGAGACCAAGGGGTCTGGCAACCTAAGTGGGGCCAAAAGAGAGACCAAAGGGGTCTGAAGTCCCAGAGTGGGGCTGAGAGAGGCTGAGGGGTCAGAAAGCCAAGTGAGGGGCTGTATCAGCGAGAGGTAGATCATTATGTACAGATGCCATCTGTGAGGCATGGGACATGGTGTAGGTGAGGTATGGAGCCATGTGATTGGCCCATAAGGCCATGACCACAAGTCAGGTAGTCATTAGAGTAAGATCAGGGCAGTCTTCTGCAACATATATATTTAGCAACATCAAGGCATGGTGGGCAAGAGCAGGGTGGACTGCCCCTAGAACAGGGTATTACAAATTTTTTTTCTGGGTGACCTGTTACACATGTAAATAGGCTTCAGTGCCTCTTCTGCCATTCAGAACTTGAAGTGAACTGTTTTCATAAGTGAAACCATTCCTTCATAAAGATGTGTAAATTAGTTACAAAATGCTAATTTGTGATAATGCTAGTGTTTCTGGCTTTGAGTGAGACTGTGTAAACTAGCTCCTTGATTACAGTTCTTAGCAAACTCAGTATTACTATTTTTTTGTTTTAAACCTTAGAATACTTCTTTAGCTTTAAAATCAATTTTAAAAGGAGTTTTACAAAGTTATGAAAATTTTATAGGGAGGATTTAATATGTACCAAAGTAAGAGAGGGAGTGAAAATTCCCCAAACACCTTTTTTGGTGGTTTGTTGTCCCCAGTTATTTCAAAATTGGAGCCTGAATTCAGTGGAAGATCTGTCAGACACCCTTCCTTCTACCTAAAGTGTCCATGAACTTTTGTGATATTTTAAGGTCTCACAGGCTAATGTTCCCTTCTTTAGGGATCTAAAGATCCCTAAAGAATGAGGCTCCTTCCTAGAGGTAGGGAGCAATAAGTATGGCAGGGTACATGGCATGTGAAAGTCAGTGTTTCAAGTGCATTTCATTACAGAAACTTTTGTTGTATTATGTCGCACAATTTTACTTCCCTGGACGTTTACCTGTATTAGCATTTTTGAGGAAACAACCATTCAGTATAAAATTGTGATGTTATAAGAAACTTGACATTTTTATTCATGAAAATGGTACCCATTATTCTTGGAAATGGGTTAATTTTTACTAAGATGTGCCTAGTTTTAGTTATAAAAATGCTTTGAAATTATAGGCCCATTTTACAGGTGAACAGTGAAATACAAAGCATTTGAAAATTCTGTATCAGTGTACATTTTCTTACGAATTTTAAACACACTTCTATGGTATGTATTGTTGGGAAATCGCCCTTTTCCAAATAGTGAGAAGCTGACTCTTATCTATATTATGTAATCTAAACGGGCAGAACTAGCAAGGATGCAAAATGCTACTCGGTGTTTGGGCTTGCTATATAAAGCAGGCTACATCTATATGAGATGCTGACTGTGCAGTTGTTGCTGTGCAGTCATTTAGTACTTGCATACTGCTTCGCAGTAGCATCCCCTCATTGCTTCCTGGAGATGCTGATTGCACAGTAGCTCATTACTTTTGTGCAGTAGTGTTGCATCATGGTTCTTGCCCTCCAACGCTACTGCGCAGTAGTAAGGAGCTACTATGCAGTAAGCGTCTTGTTTAGATGCTGCCGCAGTGGACAAAAAATGATATTTGCCTATTGTTATAATTAATGAGTACCAAATGGTACAAGCTCAGCATGAGTTTCAGCAATAATAAAAATGAAGCTAAAAGAATTCAAATAAAGCAGTGTGGTTGAATGAATTCTAGTGTTGGACCAAAACTAAATATTTGGAGTCTTTACTATATGTTTGATGTAGGGATTTTGGAGAAAGTTTAAGGTATGTTCAGGGAAACAATGTAGAAATCCAAAATTGTTTTAGTTTTGCCAACTTGCAGGCTGTTTTGAAATGAGTTAATTGGTTCCTACTGAATGATCGCTTTACGGTCACAGACTTCTCCAAGACGGTTTCAGGCTGGACAGAAGAACTTCTTTACAGTCTGAGCCCCCAAGGCCTGGAACAGACTGCCACCAGAGGTGGTGCAAGCACCTACTCTGGACTCCTTTAAGGGTCGACTGGATGTTTATCTTGCTGGGATCCTGTGACCCCAGCTGACTTCCTGACCCTCGGGCAGGGGGCTGGACTCAGTGATCTTCCGAGGTCTCTTCCAGTCCTAATGTCTATGAATCTATGAATATGAATAATTTTTCTTTAATGCTGCTGGGTAAATTATGCTGTTGTAAAATTAAGTGAGTATCAGGGTGCCTAGAGCTTTTGTATATTATTTATTTAGATTTAAGTAATAATATAAAAATGGAACCGGAATCCTACATGAACTTTATTCAAATGAAACAAAATTGTCTTATTATAAATTTTTTGTGCTAAATTTTTTTAACCTTTCCAGGACACTGGACTCAGAATGCACTTATGAATTAAAAAGCAAAAATTATTGCATTTTAATTGTTAGGGACATGTATTAATATTGCACAGAGATGAGTTATCAATGAAATATAAAAATAATTGAATTAGGACAGATTAAGAGTGTTTTTTTTTCTTCTTTTAATATATCCATTCAAAACGAATAAATACACATTTTCATTCATTAGTATTTATTAGGTAGTAAGCATTTTCAGTGTTTCTTCTACTTGTTTCACCATTATTATTAATTTAAAAAATGGTGTTCAGAAGTGTTCTTTAGTTTTAATGTTCAGAGTGTGAGATGATTTGTAGAAACATATGGAGCAATTATGCAGAAACTAAATTTCCTCAATTCTGCTGTTACTATGGTAACCAGTATTCACGGTATTTCATTTAGACATAAAACAGAATGGAAGATTTGGAAGGTTTAAGATTTGGTGTTCTACTGAGCAGAAATTGTATTATATTATATTGCATGATATTTTTAATCGCATGTTTAAAAGGGGACAGATTAAATGTGCCTAACAGCTTGAATATCAGCAGAATTCATCATATGTAGTTGTTATGGTAGTATGATATGGGTTACTCGTCCTCAGCAGTTGAATTGAGCTAGATTAGTGGTCTGAATTATTTGCCTGGGCAGAGAAAGCTCTTCTATCAGCCATACTTCCCTCACTTCAGAGGGATAAGAGAATATTTCTTGTACTGTCATCTTTCTGGTCTTAGAGATCATGGGAGTGAATCTAAGATGGGTACTCCAATAGATCTTCACCCCAGGATTATTTAGGGGTGAAGATATATGGTCCTATAGCCATAGTGTCAGTACAATTAATTGCAATTCATATATATTCAATTATCCTCTTCACCCATTTTGAAGATGGGGAACTGAGGCTTAGAGAGACAAAGTGCCTTTTCACAGTCACATTGAAAACTAGGGCTTACTTTAACTCTGCTCTGTCAGGCTAGCACTATAACCACCTGAATGTCCTTCCTCTTTAGATTATGGGAATAAACTGTCACAGATTCCTGCCTCAAATGCTTTTAATAGAATTTTGATTCAGTGTTTGCCAAGTGACATAATTTGAAAACTGTAAGGGGTATACAAAGTTATTCACCTTTTACTACATTCTCTGCTTGTCTTGGAATAACACAAAGGTTTTGCTGTGTATTTGAGGATATTTGATTCAAGGCTTTCCTGTTTGCCTACACAATGGTGTCAAAATAGCTCTGTCTGTAATGTGGTTGTTCTCTCTTGGGTGACATTCCTGGAGTATATGATCTGAGACGATACAATCTTAAATAAAAAGCAGAGAATGGGAGAAAACAAAACACTTAAATTTATTTCTCCAGTTATTACCACCCCCTCTTTTGTCTTATTTCCCTGCATGGAACTCCAATTTTTTATGAAAAACACTTTATTAAATCTGTCAGATCTTGTTTTCAGTGAGCTGGATAGACTGCTGGGTCCATGTAAAGGATACCAGGAAGAATTGCTTTAGTTTCTGTTTATTTTCAACTTTAGGCCCAACTTGATTCCACTTCCTCCACTCAAAATATTTCTCTGGAGGTGGTAGATAGATTTAGGCTTTTACTTCAGCACATATATATTTTTAAATATGGTTCTATTATTCTCTTACTATGTGCAGGTCTACATGACTATTTTTCAGGAAATGATTTCAGCCTAGACTTTTGAAAATTTATATTATAGACCACAGACTTACTTGCTGACATGTCTGAAGATCAGCGATGGACTTGGGTTAAGGTCCTTTACCTGGGATCACAAAAAAATCTATTCCCAAAATTGTTCTTTGGAGAAGTTAAATAAAATCCCTATCCTTTCACTCAGAACAGCCTTTCAGAGAGAGAGATGGAAATTCAGTGGAACATATAGTATTTGTAGTATTTTCTTGCCTATAACTTACCTTTTTCCTCAAAAACAGCCCCCCAAAATTGGGGTACAATTATGTGTATTAAAGAAGGAAGCTGATTTTCTGCCTGGGATAGGAATCAAGAGGGTGCTTCTGCTCCCCAGTGCAGCAGTTGTAGCATTGCTAGTTAGACAGCTAAGGGAGTTAGTTGATTTAATAGCTTATTGTTCTTAACTCCAACAGGTGTTTAATCATGTCTCCCCTCTTTAATGGTCTCAGTGTTCCACTGAGCAAGCTAACTTTCCTTAGGTCAATTTTGCTGTCTGCTAACTCTTCCTGGTCTCTCTCCTCCTATTTCATAGCCTGGAGATTATTTAGCTCTTTTCAAAAACATAGCTCCAACCATGGAAACTAGTCTTCAGCAGTAGCTGAATTGATGGTAGCTCTGAGTTCACCTTCAGTTAATCAGGAGAGGGAGGGTGATTCAGCTGAAGATTAAACTCTGCCCTGTGCAGCCATAACTCCAGAAAAATCTTTTTTACTTCATTTTGCCTTTCAAAAACAAAGATGTTTATAATATTTCTATGCACCAAAATATGGTAAGATTTCAAGCTAGTCTAGAGAACATAATGGACCATGTCCTATAGGTAGGGACCACTGGAATTCACACTGGAAGTGCACTGCATGGCAGCTCCTTTCCCCCATGTGCCCCTCTGCCACTAGTTGGCAGAGGCACTTGCCGCTTGTCCCTGATTGGTGGGGAGGCAAAAACCATGGTTTTAAATATGCTGTGGTTTTTGCCTGTCACTGTGATTGGTGGAGGGGCCCTGGCGGCTCCGCCATTTGCTGCTGACTGGATAGGAGGCAAAAACTGTGGCCTATTTAAAACTGCAGTTTTCACCTCCGTGCCATCAGGAGCAAGTGGCAAAGCTGATGGGGTGCCTCCACCAATCAGTGGTGGGTGAGGAGGGTGCACTGGGGAAGTTGCAAGATTAAAGGAGCTGCTGCACAGTGCACTTCTGTTGAAAATTCCAGTAGTCCCTACCTACAGCAGTACTGTCTTGCATTTGTCCTAGAAGTAAAATGCAATAGACAAGCTAACGTATCCTTTTTGTTACCTTCAAGAGTGTGTGTGTGTGCATGCGTGCTCGTGTGCTCCTGCTTGCTTGCTTTAATAAATAGTAGCTAAACAGACAGATAAAGTGATGATACTGTTGTTTAATTTTATTCTGAAAACAGTTTGGCTAAAGGCTAGTTAGTGCCCAGGTGGTTTTAGGAGAAAAACCCCACACTTCATATTATATAACATCTCCAGTTGGTCCATGTAATGATTGAAAGCTTTGTGCATGGACAGGAAAACAGGATCCTACAAATATTTTCTTCTACCTTTCAAACAGTAGTAAAAAAAACGTTTACACTTTGACTCAAGCCAGTGCTTCTGAACCAGGGGTGGGTGGGCAAAGTCGGGTCCATGGGCCAGATTGGGCCCACAGTGGAGTCTATTTCCCAGCAGCCCCTGCTCATGTTGCTGGAGTTGTTTCCATGGAGACCCTAGCAGCGGTGGGGCCGTGACAGCCAGGGTTTCCATAAAAACTGGCCCTGCACTGCTGGCAGGGTGCATAGCTGGGCAGGGAGCTGCTCCAGGGCTGGGATCTTGTGGCGGAGACAGCATGGTCTGGAGCTGAGCCAGAACTGCGATCTACTGCCTGTGTGGGAAATGGAGTGCAGCTGCCAGCCGGATCCACCATTTTGCCCACCTCTGTCTTAAACCATCCTGTTTGGTAGAACTAGACTTGTGTAATACAAAAAAAATACTATGCCCTTCTATGAAAAGAATTATTCATTTTTCTTTCGAACATACAGGGCACATCTACACGAGACATTTACTAAAAATCTGGCTAGTTAGCTCCACAGTAAAGTCTCAGTGTCTACAAGTGCAGCTCTGTTAATTAGTTTCCTGCAGCCTAACTCCACCATAGGCTAGTACTTGTAAGTACAAGTACTGTTCTACAGTGGCATTCTTTAGTGCACAGCAATGCATGTGTAGCTGCTGATGGGGCTGGCTGTGGCACGAGGATGCTTCAGTGCAGGGATTCCCTGCTGGCTAGCCCCATTGGAGCACCCACATGCCCCAGCCAACCACTCCACAGCATGTTAAGCCAGGTTGGAGCAGCCCCAGGCTGGTAGGCTGACCCCCCAGGGACCCTGCCAGCCTGGGGTTGGTCCAACCTGGCTCAATTTGCTGCAGTTCTAGGTACATGTGTAAACATGGTGCTAGCGAGCAATAAACTCTAGCATTATATGCTCCAGAGTTTATTGTGTTGCATTAATTGCACGTGTAGATGCGCCCACTGAGTCATATCAGTATTATATTTATGCTAAAAATGACATCCTACATTAAATTTTCATAAATATATACTTGAGTTTTGCACATGATGTGCAATTGCCTTGCCACGTAGCAATACAGTTGAATTTCTGCTGCTTCTTTGGGTAATACTGGAGAGAAAAAACACTATCAAGTACCCTCCTGTGGTTGTGGTTGCTTATATGGATAAACCAGAATGCAATGAGAGATACTTTCCTTTCATTGCATCCTCTAAGGCAGAGGGTCCCAACCCCTGGGCTGTGGTCTGGTGCCGGGCCACGAAGGGTTGGCCACTCGACTTTAAGTGATCGCAGACCGGCAAACTGCAGACTGGCAAACTGTGGACTGAAAGTGACTGGCATACTGCAGACTGGCAGCCAACCCTTTTTTATACTCAGCACTGAGTATAAAAAAGGGTTGGCTGCCAGTCCACAGTATGCCAGTCACTTCCAGTTTGCAGTTTGCTGATCCGTGGTCACTTCTAGTCCATGGTTTGCCGGTCTGCGATCTAAAAAGGTTGGGAACCGCTCTAAGGCAGCCCTTCTGGTTCTTCTTTTCATATTCCTTATACAATACATCTGGTTGAAAAATCCATTTCTCTTGGGGTGGATTTATATTTTTGTGTGTTACCTACCTATCCCTTGAAACTTAGATTTCTGAGTATAAAATTGATGGTAGAAGATAAGTTGGCTGCTTTAGTCCCAGTGTGAGCATGTCAGCTTTGGTTCTTGGCCTGGTGTCCACTGATTGTGGATTATCCATTCTTTTTCACCTGATTTTTCTGGTTCTTATATTCCCCTTGGCATACTTTTATTCTCCATCCTGGTTCAAGATTTGTGACTTGCAGGATAACTGCTAGCTAGCTGGCTGAACTGCCTAAAGGAAGGCTGTCCATCTTCTAAGCAGCCAAGGACTACAAGCCCTGTAGGCTATAGCAGTGGAGATCATTGGCCTGTGAAGCTGCACACTGCATGTCGCCCACATGCTACACTGCATCTCCTCATTGTACCACATACCTGGGTGCCCTCCTCCCATTACACTGCACATTCCCCCCCCACTCCACCAAATGCCTACCCTTCCCAGAGCCATGCATCCAGTGCTGCCCTACTGTACTGTGTCTTTCCCCTGCACCTGGTGCCCCCCTTCACTGCAGTGCACACATGGTGTCACCGCAGGGTCCTATAGGAGGGCTGTGATCTCCTCAAGGCCCCCTTCCCGTGCCAAGTTGGCCCAAGGGCACCCTTGGATTCTGCTCACCACGTCTTTGATGTTCAAATCTGTTAGGGAGTCTGCCTTACGTCTTCTTGGACACGGTTCGCCGTAACCTCTGGCCCCGTGGACTCCCAGACCCCTTGTGGGTCTTGTCCTGCAAACAGGTGCTTCAGGGCACCCTAGCCTTATGGGCTATGCGTGGCTCCAACCACCCCTTTCACCACACCCTAAGCCTCGCAGCTGGAATAGACGTTGTTCGGTCTCTCTCCGTCTCCACTCCTTCTCTGTCACTTGGGCTCTTGGCACCCCTGTCTCTCTCTCTCTTTCCACGCCCTCCTCTCTGGGGCCTTCTCTGTAATGCCGCCCTCCTCTGGGGCTCTTCTACAATGCCGCCCTCTTCATCCCACAGCCGTGTCATGTGCTGCTCCTTCAGCAGGCTTCTCCTCGCTTCTGCAGCAGAGAGCTCCTTCCTCCGTGGCTGCTGGCAGGGAACTCCCTCTGGTCTCAGCTCTTAGGGTTTATAAGGGAGCTAGGCCCTTCCCCTTTCTGTCAGCTGACCGCTGGCAGGTGTAGTTTGCTTGCTGACTCCAGTTGCCCTGGCAACCAACAGCTGGGCTCCTTATTCACTGCTAGGGCTCTTTCTCTAGCAGTTTCCCCTCTTTAGGAGCGGGGCACCTCGGTGCTCTGCGACACATGGGTATCCTGCTTTAACCTGAACTCCCTGGCTATGGGCTCCTCCACTGCATCACACCTCTCAGGCACACTGGGCTGAGAGCTCCTTCAATAATGTGGGCTAAACCATACTGTACTGCCCCACTGCCTGGGGCAGAGAAGGAGAAGCCAGAGGATTAGGGAGCCCAGAGACCCCAGCTGCTGCTTTATCTGGAGCAGTGGGGATAGTGGCAGCTGGGTAGGAGTCTGCAGGGCTGCTGTTTAAATCTCTTGCAGACCACATGTGGATTGCTGGCCACCAGTTGGACGGCACTGGCTTAGCGCATGATTGCTTTATAAAAATATGGAAGATATTTTAAAATGGGAAGCTAAAACTGTATGTTGGCAACATTTACAGTTTTGAAATAGCAGCAAATGCCTTTTATCTAAATGAAAAATCTAATACTGACTAGTGTTCCTTTCTGTTTTGTTCTGGACTCCTGGCTTTACTTGAAATCGTTTGGTCTCTTCTTTGATTCTATAAGAAGGAACCTGACTTTAAATTTACATTCTTACCTGCTAGCATGGGACTATTATGTTCCCTTATCTTCTAGTGACAAGCTTTCCAAAAGATGTTTCATATGCTGCTTCCTAGTAGGAAGCAGTGTCTGTCTTTGGAAGTTGATTGTGATGCCTAAATAATTGGAACCACTATGTGAATCATTGTCAGAATGTTTCCTAAATCATGTTTCATTGGTGATCCAGTAGTCTTGGAGTGTTTCTGAAATTTACTGATAGTCCTTCTATATACAGTGCTCCTTTAATGAGTGCAAGGTAGCCTTCTTGCTAACAGCCTACATTTTTGTCTGAGGGTTGTTTCTATTTTCCACCTCAGCCACACCATCACCCTTTAATAGTTCCCTCCATCTCTAATCTGCAGTGGTATAGTCCAACTATCTGTAAGAGCCTTAAATGGAGCTAAACATTTCTTCAAGAGTGATAGGTTATTTGTAGTTCATGAGACTAACCCCAGAGGACCTCATTTCACTCTGCATGATCTGCTAATGTGTTTCAAATGAGTCTTGTTTCATTCAGTGCAAGGAAAGAGTTGTTGTCTCACTTGATTTTAGAAAAACACCCACAAGACAATAAATCCTTGGACACTTGCAACAGGATGGGCCATTGGGTGGCTGTGGCCCATACTCCTGCCTATACTCCCGGTCCTCTATGTAAGTCACCCTTATTTATGTCATCTGCCACACCTTGATGCTCCTATGATATTAATAGGGAGGCTGCCCTGAGTCCTGGAGTGCCCCCACCAGTGCTTTGCCTACCTTCATTCATTTCTCATGATTGCTGGGCCCTCTGCCCACTAGCCAAAATCATGCAGTTCCTCAGGGGTATCTCTTGCACCCTGGCAGACCTACTGGTGTCTACTTGGCACTGGTAGACCAGTGGCCACCACATATAGCCCTTATTTAAGCCTTATTGCTTTTAAATGTGGCTTCCTTCCAGCCCTACAATCGTACCCAACTATTATTCTGTCCACATTTTAGTTGTTTCATAGAGGCCTCATCCCTCTTGTCCTTAGCCCCACTTTTCTCTGGCTGTAGGCTTCCAGTCCTGTCCACTGATTTGGGCCCAGCTCTCTTGACCTCAGCCCTCTCTGGTTATCTGGTCTCCAGGCTCCTCAAACCTGTTTTATGCCTTATCTCAGCTGTCTTGGCATCCCGGAAGCAGGGCAGGGTTGATCTCGGTTCAGCCCCACCTGCCCCCCCCCTCTCCCCGGGGTGTCCCTGGTCCAGGGCAAGGCTGGTCTTGATTCAAGTCAGCTCTCCCTGCCATCTCTGACCCAAGGCATGGCTACTCTCAATTCAGTCTCCTTCTAAAGTGTTTGGACTTCTTCCCCACACAGCATACCAAGTCCTAGACCCTGCAAGAGCTCTATGCTGGGTGCCCCCTGCAGTCTCCAATACATGCCCATCACCCACTCCCAGTCCTCTGGTCTAAAACTAGAACAACCCCCCCCACAAAAACATAAGCAGTAATTTTAAATCTTCCCCTCCAGGTCAGCCTAGCACTGCCCTCCTTGGAGTATGGCCCACACAGCATGCACCCGGTGGGCAGTGGCTTTGCACCCCAGGCGCTGGCTTCAGCACGGACCTGCAGGCGGGGCCAGTCATGGCTTCTGCCCTAGGCCTGAGGGGGCAGTACATCCCACTCCAGCTGCTGGTCCTGCTGTGCTGGCCAGGGATGGAATCCACTGCTGCAGGACAGGGTGTGGGTCAGGCGGGGCCTGGGCCCAGGGCCCCTATGAATCTTAATCCACTTCTGGGCCAGCTCCCTCTTCCCCATCAGTCTGAGCTAGTGAGAGCTCCTCTTCCAGCAGCATTTAGGGCTACACGGGTCCTCAGGAACTCAGGTTTATATCCCCTGGGCTCCTGATCCTTCTGGTCAGGTGTTCTTTTGACTAGTTGCAGGGGTGCCTCTTCACCTTAATGGGGAGCAATGCTGTGCCTTCTGTCCTGCAGCTAACCTCTGTTCAACTGCCTGGGGCTCTTTCTGCTGCCATCTCCCCCTTAAAGGAACAGGGACTCCTGGCTTCCTCTTACACACAACATAAAAAAGTTAAAGTACTGATGTTGCCAAAAAAAAAAAATAAAAATCAAGCCAGGCAGTGACAAAAACAACAAAATTAAGGTTGGGGTTTATTTTGTTTTTTTTCTGTGCAGTCTAAACTATATAGCTTTTTTTCTTTATGTATCACTATGTTGCTTTTGGTTTACCTGACTGCATATTTTCCCCCACACCCCAAGGACAAGACCCTTATCTTATTTACAACATAGATTAAATGTTGCACAGCTAATGAAGCATGGACATATGAATGAGAAGTGTTTTGCTGATCTTCATTTTAATTTGGTCAAAATATTTTTATGCATATCAGGAACAGAATGTGCATTTTCAATGACTTCACAATGATCCAGCAGTAACAAACAGTGAGTTTGGAACTCAAGTTAGCAAGTATGTAGTGGGCAGGCATATAATGCGGACCACAGTGATGTCTAGTCAATAGATTTGCAGCAATTTTTTTTGGGTGTGACAGCTGTTATGAATTGTAAATTCTGAGAGCCTTGATGGGAATAGGATTTAGAATGAAAAATATTAATCATAATTTGCGTTATCTAGAGTTACTCTAATTACTAGACTGCTAATTTCTTTTTCTTTAAACTTTTTAAAAAAATTTTTACAAAATCTTTAGCAAAATATAAAATGTATTATGTCCTTTCTCTCATTGAAGAATTCTGCTTCTGCTGATCACTACTCCTTCTATTTTGAGATGTTGCCATTATAAATTTGGTGTCTTTAATAGCTATAGTGACAAATTATTATTTCGGTTACAGTAGTTTAAAGTACCAGAAAGTAATTAAAAAAGTTGTATATGTGCACTGCGGCTTCAGACATATTTAATGAGGTGTGAAATAGAATGTAGAAGCATTTACCCATTTATATACCTGATGAAGCTAAGCATTCACAATGCTTTTTTCCTTTTTTTCCTCCTTTTGTGGAGTAGCATATAGTGACTTCAAAAAGGTGTATTGTGGCCACAATGTCATGTTTGTCTTTGTTTCGCTTAAATTTTATTTTTTTTTATGTAAATTACCGTGATTCTTTGCAACTTGTTTTGTGCGGGATAACGTTCCGAACTGTCAACTGTACAGAGAAGTACTCATGGAGAGGTACTGGTGCTAAACACATTGATTTAACAGATTTGTTATTGTAATACTTCTGCTGTTGCTAATTTGTCCCATCATACCTTATATCTGTGATAGGATTTAATGCTTCAGGTTTCAGTTGCTTCTCTGTGTGCAGTAGTATTAAGGAAAAGCAGCTCATCACCAGTTGGGCAGATAGTGTTGTGAATATCTGTTCTAATACCAGAATAGTTTGGGAGTGGGCTTTTCAGAGGAGCCTAAAGGAGTTAAAGTCTAAGGAAGCTCACCACCTCTGAAAATGTCATGCTGAGATGATAATCTTTGCCATCCATTTTGGGTGTCCAGTATGCATTCTTTATAGTCGAAGTATTTTGCAGTTTTTTTTCAAGAATGTCATTGTTTTTGTGAAAGACAGGCTATGGAATTTTAAGCAGCTGATATTCAGACCCATGTCTCAGCCCAGTACATGTATACTAGATAATGAACAGATCTTACCCTTTCCCTGTTGTTTGCCCTTTGTTGTTTAATCAGTGAGAACCAGAAGATGCACCCTAAGTTCCTTCCAAAGTTTAGCAATTCCTATTGTTTTCCCTGAAGGCTTCTGTCTGTCTCTACTTCTTCTCCTTGATTTGGGGATACACTCAACCTCTTATATACTCCTGGGTTGGAGTTAACAGGGCCTACCTGCATTTGCTGTCAGTGATCCAGCAGAATAGTTTTGCATCTTTTTGTAGGGTCCTAGAAGCTGATACCCTTTTAGACAAGGGACAGAAGTTACACATAAACAAGTTTAACTGATCAGAAACTGGTTTAAATCTGTAACAGAACAGAAGTTCAGTGCACATAAACCAGTTTCAAAATGGCCAAAACTGGCTTAAGATAAATCTGGTTGAATATAGTATTAAACATGACTGATTGAGGTCAAACCAGTTTATGGAACTTCTGTCCCAGATCCATTCCTGGTTTAAGTTAAATCAGAGTCTCCCAGCATGCTTTGCAGCCCTGGGCTGGGTTGTGCTGTCTGCTGTAGCTGGAGCAGGGGTAGAAGTGTGGCCAGATGCTGGCTGGCATGGTCCCCTGAGGTGAAGGGGGCAGGGAGAGGGTTTATTCCCCCCTCCCTCCCCTCTTCTGCTGTGGGATCCCAGCTGAGGTCTGCCTGACAGGGCACAGCAGGCCCTCTCAGGCATTCCCCACCACACACTGATGGATAAGTGTGGGGCATGGCTAGCCCTGAGAGCAGCCGTAAGGGAAAAAGGGATGGAGGGAAGTTTAATTAACCCCACTCCCTTCCTCTTCTGTCCCACCGGTAGAGACCCCAGCCAGGGTCTGCCCCGCTTTCCCCCCTTGCTCATATCTCAGCACGGCCTGGGACGCGCAGAACCCCACTCCCAGCCGGGGGACGATCCCACTGCACCTTCCCAGCTGCCGGGAATGGGTTGTTGCTTGGGGCAGCCCAGAAGCAAAGGCCTGATCGTGGGGAAGGAGGGGAGCCAAATGGCCCTAATCCCAGGTGGGGATAGGCACAGAGGGATCATGGCACTATCGACCACCCCATCCTCATTAAAAAAACTAGACGACTGTGGCATGGATGCCTACACAGTCAGATGAATTGCAAATTGGCTGAAGGGTCGTACTCAGAGGGTGGTGGTGGACAGGTCATATTCGACCTGTGGGGAAGTGGGAAGCAGAGTCCCCCAGGGCTCGATCCTTGGGCCCACACTGTTCAATTTCCTTATCAGTGATTTAGATGACGGGGTGAAAAGCAACCTGTTCAAATTTGCTGATGATACCAAAATTTGGGGTGAGGTGGGCACACTAGTGGGGAGGGAAAGACTGCAGAGAGACCTGGATAGGTTGCAAGGGTGGGCTAACAAAAACAGGATGCGCTTCAATACTGACAAGTGCAGGGTGCTGCACTTGGGCAGTAATAACCGGCAGCACACTTATAAGATGGGAAACTCCCTTCTTGAGAACACAGAGGCAGAAAGAGATCTTGTAGTCATCATTGACTCCAAGATGAACATGGGCCGACAATGCGAAGTCACGGTCAGCGGGGCCAACCGGACCTTATCGTGCATCCACAGGTGCATCTCAAGTAGGTCCAAGGAGGTGATCCTCCCCCTCTACGTGACACTGGTCAGGCCACAGCTGGTGTACTGTGTCCAGTTCTGGGCACCCCACTTCAAGAGGGATGTGGACAACATTGAGAGGGTCCAGAGGAGGGCCACCCACATGATCCGGGGACAGCAGGGCAGACCCTACAATGAGAGGCTACGGGACCTGAACCTGTTCAGCCTTCACAAGAGAAAGCTGAGGGGGGACCTTGTGACCGTCTATAAACTCACTAGGGGGGACCAGAAGGTTTTGGGGGAGACCTTGTTTCCCCTAGCGCCCCCCGGGATAACAAGGAATAATGGCCACAAATTGTTGGAGAGTAGGTTTAGATTAGATATCCGTAAGAACTACTTCACAGTCAGGGCGGTTAGGATCTGGAACCAACTTCCAAGGGAAGTGGTGCTGGCTCCTACCCTGGGGGTCTTTAAGAAGCAGCTTGATGTCTACCTGGGGTCATTTGAGCCCAGTTTCCCTCCTGCCCAGGCAGGGGGTCGGACTTGAAGATCTACAAGGTCCCTTCCAACCCTACTTATATGATTCTATGGCAGCAGCGGCTCCATCATGGATGTGAGCCCCACCAATCAGAGGGACTCAGGCTGGTGGGCAGCGGGGAAGGGGCTTGAATGTGTCAGCTAGCTGAGCCAAGCATGCAGCTGGGGAAACAGCTGCTGCCTTGTGGCCCCTTTTATGTACTGGAGAGCGGTGCCCAGGCTGGCCCTAGTTTCTGCAGCAGCGCGCACAGTGTGGGCTTATCCCTTCAGCCCGAGCCCTGTTACCTGTGGCTGCTGGGCACCAGGCTGGGCGTGCACTGTTGGCTCTTCCTCTACCTTGGGGTGGGGGACACAGCACAGCCCCATGTACCAGGTGTGGGGTTCTACCCCTACGGCTTCCCTACCACTGCTGCTGCTGTCATGGGGGCCCACGCTGGCTGTACAAGTAGGCGCCACCCAGGCCAGCAAGCTGCAGTCAGCCATTGTGTGAGCAGATGGCAACGGGCAAGCCATAGGCGCAGCATTGCCCTGTGTACTGGCAGCTGACTGCAGTTCGGCAGCTTGTGTGGCACCTACTAGTACATCCAGAGTGGGCTTCTATGATGGCGGTGACAATGGTGGGGAAGCAGTAGGGGTGGCGGGGAATCTGTAGGGATAGTACCCTGTGCCTGGTGCCTAGTGCTGTACTGCACCTCAGGCTTCCCTGCTGCCACCACCTGAGGCACGGCCAGACACTGATACGGCATGGCCCCCTGAGGCAAAGGGGGCAAGGAGGGGGTTTATCCCTCCATCCCATCTTCTACTGGGGGACCACAGGTGGAAGAACAATGAGCAGGGCATGTCCAGCTTGGCGCTTAGTGGCCTGGGGGACAGGTAATAGCACTGGGGCTGAAGGGGTGAGCCCACACCATGTATGTTGCTGCAAGGGCAGGAGCTGGGGCCATCCTGGGCACCACTTTGCAGCAGGTAAAAGGGGCTGACAGGCAGGAGCTTTCCTTTATGGAATTTGGCTCCTGGGCCCCTCCCGCCCTCTGATTGGGCCTTTGCTCCTGGGCTTTCCAAGTGAAATCCTGATGCCGGCAACTGGGAATGCACAGTGGGATTGCCCCCTGGCTGGAAGGGGGGCTCTGGGGTGTCCCAAGCCATGCTGAGCCATAAGCAGGGGGGAAAAGCCAGGTAGAGTTCGGCTGGGGTCTGTAACAGGGTGCCTGCTCGTGGCCGATCTCCGTGGCCCGCCCACCTGTTCTTGGGCCAACCACCCGCCTTCTCATCTGCCACGCCTTGATGTTGATTGATTGATTAATTGATGTCAATTAAGCGGGAGACTACCCATTTTGCTGCCCCTATGCCAGGTGGCACTCTCTGCGGCTCCTTTCCTCCCCTATACCACAGCCCAAGCCTCGCAGATGGCATCTTGATGTTCATATAATCACCGGCCCCCACACTGGGCCCCAGAATCCTCCTAACAGGACCCCTGCATGATCCCTCCACTCAGGCGGCCTCCCCACCTTCATTCAGGCTACCTAGCCCCCTGAAACTATTTTCCCCTCTCAGGTGTGGTCCCCCCGGGACCTCTGGCTACCAGCCCTGGCCCACCTCCAGGCCAGCCGGGACCCCAGGCCCCCGGCTCTTGGGCATTCCTCGCGGTGGCCCCTGGCCCTTTTGACTGTCCTGGTCCTGGCCCCAGCATGGACCAGTCGAGGGTACTCTCTTGTTCAGGTCACGTCTCTAGCCCCTCACTCTCTCTAGGGGTCTGCCCTCTGGGCCCTTCACACAAACACAGGGGTTACCCATGCGGTGGTGGAGGCTAGGGGTTAAGGTGCCCTGATCCACCTTTCACCGGGGTGGTAAATGGCCTGGCATTTCCTGGGGGCTCCCACGCCACTGAGAGCCCCACCAGGCCACCCACTCCCGGCAGGGTGCAGTTTTAGGTCATGCCCAGGACCAGGAGCCTCCTGACCATCCCCTACAGCTCCTCCCTTACCTCCAGATGATCTCAGCAGCCCTCCGGCCAGGCAATGTTGGTGCTTGTCCTCCAGCAGCCGAACTGCCCTGTTTATATAGACAGCCCCTGACTCAAAATGGCTGCCTTCATCAGCCCAGCACCAGGCCCTTAAAGTGGCAGGCACACACAGTGCCCTGCTATAGGGTCCCTTCAGGGTGGGAGCTTAAACTCCCAGTCATACTTGCCTACTGGGGCCTGGCTTCCCTCCAGCCTGAAGGGAAGGGAGGGCTCATTTTAGCTCCCCCCCCCTTCCAGTTTCTAGCCTGAGCCACTGAAGGCACATGCCTGAATTTCTGGAATCTAAAGTGAATGTCTATTCACTTGCAAATCAGTTCAATCTATGTGGGTTAGACTAACCTGGAAAGATTAAATCAATTCTGGTTTGGGCTTTTTGAATGTCTGTTCCTAGCCTTACAGATATATTTAAAATTCTATGCGTTAGCTAAATTAGTCAATTCCTTTGCAAAATATTAGGACCCACCACTGGAAAAAAGTACTTTTGGAAAATGGAAAAAAGTGCCAGATTTTACAAAATCTTAGTAGTATAAGAGTACAGGGCTTTCCACCTTATATGTTTGCTGATCCATCATGACTAAAACAAAACCCCAACCTTACTAGCGTAAGTTTGCATGGGCGGTTGAGTTGGCTTATTAGACACTTTTCCACATGCCATTCCCATGTAACTTTTGTGCTTAGAAAAATCTGCAAGCAAACAGCATTTTGTGCATGTATTGTGAACCTGCGCTCCTAAGAATCTGTTTTGCACCAACAATCAGGAACTAATGTGCTGGAGTTTTTCAGGGCCTGTTACATTAATATAAAAGAAACAAATCCATGCTACTCATGTGCCATAACGTCTTTGGCATTCCATTTAGCATATTTGGTACAGTTTTATTTCTCTGGCAGTCTTTCACTTCTTTATTATAAATGTTCTTGTCTTTTTTTTAAACTGTTTAGAGTATTTACTGTGGTAACTTTTGCTAGTTAGTTTGCATGGGATTTAGCAGGTTTTTCTTTTTTCCCTTGCCTGGGTCTCTCTATCCCTGCAGACAAACACGATTATCTTTTACAGACTTTACATATTTATGGATCATCGTCAAATGGCTATTATGTTTGTTCAAAATAATATTGTAGGTCATCCATTTTGTCTCTTAAATCTTTGCTGTTATTAATTGTGCTCATGGCTGAGTACAAAATAACATGCATAATTTAAACATTTAGGCTATATGCATGAAGACTTGACAGCCTGTTCTTTATCCACAGTTTTAGCTAATTAAATTATGATTGAGATGGTTTCATTTGGTGTTTTGTAATATCAAAGTCACTCGCCCATATGCTTTTCTCTATATTTCTTAGCAGAAAATGTGCCTGCCTTTTATTACCAATATAGTTATGTAACCCTGCAGAAATACTATTTTCTAGGGTGATGAAATAAATGCACTTGTCTTCAATAAATATTTAATTAATTTCTTTAAATTAGGCTGCAAGGTCTAGCGACAAAAATGTTTGAGACGCAATCACTTTCCTGTTCTTCCAAGGATAGTAGTGAGCCCCCACCTGGTAAGTCATCTGTCTAAACTTTTATTGATTTAGGCTTTGAAAGCCTTTTAAAAGGAACTAATTATTTTTATGAATTTGTAACTGATTTAATAATTTAAATTTTTTTTTTTCTCTCTTCCTACTTGTAATAATGTTTGACAACTTTTGTGGAGCTAGGGAGAGAGGGCCGGCCCTAGTGACCTTAAATCCAGGCATTATCTACCTCCCTGTCTTTCCCCTGAAATCAAAATTATTTTTTCTGTCTGGAATAACTATAAAGTTAACTAGAATTACATATCACTTTTAAATTCTGCAGAAAATAATAAATGATTCTCTTTCTCATCAAAGTACATTTTACTTGCCATTCATAAGTGGATTTGTAAAGTTGTTCATGTAGTTTGTGGTTACAGTCTGTTGAAGATGAATTCTTGTTAAATAAGCTGACTTTAAAAAAATCATTGAGAAAATTTAACTTAAATAATATTTTAAAGAGAATCAAGAAATGCAAAAAGCGGCAACATTATTTTGGCCACCTTTTTATGCATTTGGAAATGCATTTGAAAAATCCAGTATTAACGTATTATAGATTTAACAAGGACAAAAAGAAGATTCTAAATATTTTCACCAAAGTTGAAATAATGTAGCTTTAGGAATCTTAAATCTTAGATTTTCTACTTTTTTTTTTTCTACTTGAGTTGTATAGACTTTGAGCCAGATTGTGCCTTTTAAGCACTGGTTTATGTAGAACATGATGCAGAGATTCAGCACTTTAGAGGAAAATGGAAAGAGCAATTGTGCTTCTGTATATAGGAGAAGTACAACTGCTGTACTACCTACCTGTTAGGGAGTGCAGCATGTGCACCTTGCACAGACCATTAGCTTCCCATATAGAGTCATCCAAAATTCCTTCCAGAGGCAGTGTTGAATGGTCACCTTAGTCAGTTATCCTGCCAATATTTTCTGCAAGCTGTCATTCCCATCCTGATGAGACTCTTCACCACAAATTGAGGTTAAAAGGTCCTTGGCTTTTATCTGGAATGGTTTGAAGTCGCACAAATTTCTGTTTCATTTGCTGCCAAGACAATAAGTGAAACTTTCTCCAAGGGAAGAATTGTTGTTTTGTTTGTTTGTTTGTTTTGTTACATCGTAACTTCAGTTACAGTTACAGTTGAAATTTTTTTCAGGACACAGTGGGTAACGTGCAAGTAATGCAAAGCAGTAAACTCAGAACCAGTTAGAGCCAGAGTAAACTGCTTCCGGGCACAGTGTCTACATGTGCGCCCAGGACAGCTGCAATTTGAGTTGGGGCAGAGCAGGCCCCTGGCTGGCTATGCTGACTGGGCACAATTTACACTCCCAGTGAGCATCTACATGTGTGTTTCAGTGCAGCTATTTACTCCTTCATAAGATAGTACTGTCCCCGATGATACTATCTTACAGCAGATTTAATTAGTTTACTGCGCCCTAATATGATTTGCGCATATGTAAACAGTGACACTTGATTGCAGAGCTAATTAGTCTACTCTGCAGCAAAGCACATGTGTTGATGCACCAATGACATTAATTAACCTCACATGATTTTATATCTAGGGGATTTATAGGACAGCCAATTGGAATTCTCTATACTACTTAAATGTGAGTCAGGTGGCATAGTCTGGGTCTGTATCAAGCTGTAGAACTGTATAAGGGGAGAGGAAAATTGAGTGGTAGTTTAACTTGAGTGACTTCATAAAATACTGTATTTTCAGGTTGTTTTAATTTTGTAAATAGGGTAATGTAAATGAGGTAGTTTCCAGAAAATGAAAAGTGTTTTTCTGTGCCTCCATCCCTTTTAAAAATAAAAGGTTACTCTGGCTACAGCCAGGTATAATGTATTCGGGAGCACTTCAAGTTTGCCTACAGATCCATTAGTGCCCTGTGATCCCTTTTATTTTAGTCTCAGCCTTTCTAGAGGAGAAAGTGGTAATCACATCCTATTATTTGTTGTCATTTTTGTTTTGGACAAGTCTGCTTGGAGGAACAGATGAAAACCATCAAACTCATTTCAATTATGGTAAATCTAGAGATGGGGGAGCATAATAAACTGCATTTTGGCCTTTTAAGCCCTTTGTCTTGTCTCTCTCTCCAACATTTTCCTCTTTTTATTTCCCCCTTTTCTTATATTTCCTTTGTCTCATTTTAGATTTTATTCCTTAACCCAGGGATGTCCAACTTATTTGGCTTGATGGGTCGGATCCAAACATCAGGGGTTCTCAGAGACTGGATCTCTGGTGGTGGGGCAGTAGCTTGTTGGTGTGGCTGACAGCCATTGGTTGGCATGGCCTTAGAACCAGGGGTAGGGTGAATGTCATGGCTGCTTACCCCCCTTTTCTGCTGCTGCCGACTTTAGTAGCCAGTAGTGACCAAAGGCCCCAACTTAAGCAGTGGGTAAGGGCATAAGGGGGCAAGCTGTAGTGGTGTTCACCCCCTGAATTGTGGGGACGCACCAAAATGGAGGCTCCAGCAGCTGTGCTAACATGGTCCATAGCTGCAATTTAACCACTTTTAGGATGTGTGTGGTGTGCAGGACATCAGTCAAACAGGCCTGCTTTTAATCCGTGGCCATTTTCTACTTGTAGTTTCCTAAAATCTGGAAAGTTGGTTTGATCTGAGATTTGTTTTGTAAATCAGTGTAGGATAGAAGTTTGTACAGAATGTTTTAGAGTTAGATGCTTTATCTTTTTAGTCATTCACAATATCTATATTGTTTGCAGATTTAAAAGAAAAAAAATCTATCCAGTATTACTAAATTGCTGAGTTTTGTACATAATCTTCCATATTCTTTTTTTTCCAGGCAAGAGCAAAGAGGTGCTCTTAGGTTATCCAACCAGGTGTCGCAGTTGCGCTTTGGTAAATACACCATCGTTATGTGTTAACAAAGTTATTCATCTTATTCAAGAGCTGGAAGTAAAGCTTGAAAAATTCTTTCAACAGGTACATATGAACTAAAAATGCCCAAATATTAGTACAGTCTTAAATTTCTAGACAACAAGATTATATCTTTAGGAAGGATTCCTATGTTCATTTTTAGACCACAACGTGATGAGCCATGATGACATGGTGTTAGTTCTGTAACTCAGAAATGTATCCCTTTAGATGTATGTTATTTTGGCCAAGTATGAAACATCCTCTTTTCCTAGTGGTTTGAATGATAAGATTCTGAATGACAGCTGGCATAGCTTTTGTCACAGGCAGGTCTTGGCTTACCAACCTCATCTCCTTCTATGACCAGGTAACTCTCCACCTGAACACAAGAGAGCAGGATGACATTGTATACCTTGAAAGGCCTTTGATCTAGTATCCTATGTTGTCCTCATGAGAAAATTGCAGGATTGTGGGCTTAACTCCTAGACAGTCAGGTGGGTGAGAAACTGGCTGCAGGATAGGACCCAGAGAGTCATAGTGAATGGATCTGTGTCATCCTTGTGAAGTGGGCAGTGGTGTCCCACAGGGGTTGGTGCTTTGGTCCAGTACTTTTCAACATCTTTATTAAAATGATTTGGATGTGGGGGTGAATTGCTCACTGGCCAAGTTTGCGGATGATACCAAGTTATGGAGAAGCGTGGTCATGCTTGAAAATAAGCTACAGATACAGGTGGACCTAGACAGGCTGGCAAATTAGGCAGTTTGAAACCTGATGAAGTTCAACATTGAGAAATGTAAAGTGGTCCACCTCAGGATGAGCAACCCCCAACACACCTACAGACTTGCCAGCACCAAACTGACTAGCACCACAAATGAAAGGGATCTGGGGGTAATAATACACCACGGTATGAATATGAGCCGGAAGTGTGATACTGTAGCCAGTAGGGCAAATAATACCCTGGCATGCATCAATCAGTGCATCTCCAGCAAAACCAAGGAGGTGATTCTTCCACTCTGCTCAGCGCTGGTGCGACCGCAGCTGGAGTACTGCGTCCAGTTCTGGGTACCACACTTTAACAAGGACCTGGACAAGCTTGAGCGAGTCCAAAGAAGAGCCACCCGTATGATCAGAGTTTTACATGGCAAGCCATACAAGGAAAAGCTGAAGGATCTGGGAGTCTTCAGCCTGAGGAAAAGAAGGCTAAGAGGGGACCTGGTAGCAGCTTACTGCTGCACTAGGGGAGTACATCAAAGGCTCGGTGAGCAACTGTTCACCAGGGCACCTGAGGGGAAAACTAGGAATAATGGCCACAGTCTCCTGGAAGACAGATTCAGGCTCACCATTAGGAAAAACTTCTTCACAGTCAGGGTGTCCAGACTGGAATAAACTCCCTCTAGAGGTGGTACAATCACTTACCCTGGAAATCTTCAAGAGGAGACTAGACAGTCACCTTGCTGGGGTCACCTGACCCCCAGTTATCTTTCCCGCTTGGTGCAGGGGGCTGGACCCGATGATCTTCCAAGGTCCCTTCCAGCCTTATAATGAATGTATAGGACTTTCTAAAAATGCCTTGCTAACTTTGGCACAGGGCATGAACATAGCTGGCAGCTAGCACTATATGTTTCTATACAGAAGACTGAAGAGAGAAACAAACTGTAGGGAGAGAAGAGAGGTTATCTATGGGCAGATAAGCAGAGGGAAGTGGAAAATGCATAACTGTTGATAGTATGGTAGGAAATTTACAATGGTCATCTTTGGGAATGCAGTCAGGGCTGCTGTGAGAATATACCTATACACAGTACATGTTTTCTAAAATAGTAAATATATGTTTACTCTGCAATACCAATATATGAGCACTCAAATTACCTAGCTCAGGCCCTTGTAGCAGTCTGTTCATAGCTGCATTGGGTTAAGCAGAGCTGTAACACCTAACAGGTCTTGTGTAAATACTTAGCCCTTAAAGTTTGACTTGTGTACCCATTCAACACTCCTGCAGTTGCAGTCTCTATGGGCTTTGTCAAAAGTTCTTTGAATTCAATGGAAAGATTTCTTTTCACTATAGAGAGCTTTGAATTTTGCCACAAATTAAATTAAACATCTGCTAGAGAACTCTGCTGTCTTTAGAGAATAAAGATTAAGAGGAGATAGTTAAGACTAAAAGTAAAATAAATTCTCAAAATTCTGGGATATACAGACACTGCAAAGTTAGGTTAACTTACATAGGTTGGTTCTATTTTTACTTACAGAATATTTTGGTTTACTTATTTTTAGCATAACGTAGGTCACTTACTGCTTAGATTTTACGAAGATAGGAATCAGTATTTTGGTATCATATGTTTTCTTTTCTTTCTGGATTTGTATAGAGGTTTGTCTGAAAGGATATTGAAAGGTTTGTTTTGGGAACCTAATTCAAATTCATGGTTTTTGTTATTTTGAAAAATGGTCAAAACTGTAATTGTTTGATGTGTCCAGCTTGCAATATGAAGTTTAGTAGACTGTTAAATTTGTGTTAGAAATTAGAAAATCTATTTGATCCATATGTTTACTAACATTTACTTTTTTCCATTTGCAGTATGATCACATACTTAAGGAGAAAATTCTCTGGTAAGAATCATACATACATTGCATTTTAATGTCAATAATTGTTTGAGAAAGTAGACAAAGAAATACACATTTTATGAACTTTAATACTATATTTTTCCCTGCTTCAAATGAAAATAAAATTAGTATGCTTTCTTGTATAGTTTTTTTAGAAAACTAAAGGATTTGGGAAACTGGTAAGGGGATATGAAACATCTCAACTAAATTTTCAGTTGATTTCAGTGGAAGCAGTTAAGTACTCAGTGCTTTTGGGAATCGGGTCCCTTCCACAGCTACTTGAATATGGATTTTTAAACGTTCTTATTTTTTTTTAACCTTGGTTTGGAAATACTAACTGCTAAGAACAGATTGTCTGTTAAACTCTACTTCAGTGAAGTGTTCTGTGCTATTTGTAAAATCATTCTGCTTAGTTTACAGTTTCTTAATTTTTGATTGATTTATATAAACCATTTACTGAATTTGTTTAAAAGGTCAGTTACTGTATTTTAACTTATCAAAGTTAAAAAGTCCATGATGTTTCAGATTTATGTTGTTCTCTGAGGCTATATACCCACATGCATATGGCTTAGGTCTGAAATACATTGGCCTTGTTTAGCTTGTTTGCCAAGAGAACCTTAATAAAGCAAATTATTTCTAATCCTATCATGTATTTTCAAGGTATTGTTCTGGTAGTTATCCCCTAGTAGTTCCCTGAAAGTGTTACTATTTGAAACCCCCTTGCCATCCAGAGCACTGGTCACAGATGCATCTGAAACAGGATTACTTGGACTGTCTCCAAGTAATGAGGGACATGTGTTTAATATGCGTGACATGGTCCCTGAAGAACAGAGGACTGCACATAAAAGTATTTAAACTACAGGCTGAGAGGCATTCCCCATTCTACAGTAATTAGTAGTCCACATACTAACTACCTAGCTGCATCTCTCCTACTGTCTATCAGAGTTTACCATGCAAGAGCACAAACAATGTCTTTGGCCTTTTTACAAAATGTTTCAGTATTGGAAATCTGAAAGACTTCTGCATGAATCATACTGCTCATATTTAAAGAATTATGCAGTAGATTTTGCTGGAAGATCTGATGTGAGATATTGGAGTCATTCTTCAATCCCTGTTTGACTGTGGCAGGCACCCTTCATTCCTGTCAGCCCACATTCTAGTGGGAGGCAAAGATAGGAAGTAGTGATGAAGTTTTCAGAAAGGAAGATTGTATATCCTTTCTGCCATCCTGAAGAAGATAATTCTTGCCAGTCGCCTAAAGTAGGATCTGTGTTGACGCTTAACAAGTAACTATTTTTTTCTTTTTTATAAAATAACTTTACTTCTGTAACGGTATAAAATAACTGTTCGTTTGAGAAGTAGTCATTATGGATCCCACAAATCCTTCTTTCTCGAAGCATATTGATTGTTGGCTAAAATGGGCTTTAGATGATAAAGAAACTCGGAGGGAGTTCTGGTTGCTTCACCTTTTGGGTCCTCTCAAAGGGTCATGAGAAGGTAAAGAACACATGCCACCGGTAGAGATGGATTCACACTGACTATAATATTTTAACTACAGTTACTGTAGAACAGGGAGGGGTGTCAAACTCATCAGGCCTTGCAGGTGGGATGCTGCATGCAGCATGCACTCTGGACCAGCCTTGTGTGCTGTATGCAGTGAGAGGCATACGAGGGAGGCAGAGCACTCCTACTAGGGATGCAGAGCCAGGCCCACATATCACCATGTGGTTGCATTGTTCAGCCTTCTTCCTTTGCGGATAAGTTCCTTCTTTACTGAGGACAGAGCAGGAATCCACATCCTAGACCCTCCTGCCGTGCCTGAAATAGCTGTTCCTCTCGCATCAGCATTTCTGACATTATCTGCAAGCCAGCTTGGAGGAAAAGCACTAAGCAGGGGACTGTTTCTGCCTGTTTTTGAACTTGGGGCCTTTGTGAGGCAAATAGCTGCTATGCTACAAGGTATCAAGGTACTAGAACTCAAGGTACGAGAAAACAAGGTCACTGATCAGGAACTCATGGCTTGTGTGCAGGTCCTTCAACAGGCAGCTCTCTGTTTTAACGAATAGCAAATGTCACAGCTGGGATGAAGGGGAAGACTCCTTAGTGCCTTGCCTGGCATGTAGGCAGTGTCAGGTCCCTACAGGGCAGCAGTGGGGTCAGGAAGTATGCATGTTCTTGGTGCATACACTGACTGCTGTAGTTTTTAAAGGCTATGGCTTGGGCAAATGTGAGTCCTTGCAGTCCCCATTCCTGAAGTAGAGTCAGCATTGGAGCTTTCCCCCTGCTGCTGACCTCCTGTGGGTTGATGAGGCTAGTGAATCATGGTGCCAGCACCCATTGCATAGGCGGGAACACCTCCTACATTGCCTTTCTCGCTGGGGACTTGCCTATGTCAAACTGGTTGGTGAACCAGAGACCATGTGACCATAGCCTTGGTCATGTACACATAACGGTACTTGGTGCTGTGTACCACCCCTCGCAGAAGCTGAACAAGCTCTCAAAAGCAAAAGTAGCAGGCTTTAACTCTGCTTCAGTGGGAGCATAGCATTTGGCATTCACTGTACCTACTGTACTGGACTTAGAAATCCAAGGTCTTCTCCTGCATTCATTTCCTTGGACTTTTCTTTCCATGTTACTTCACTGATTAGTTCCCTTAATTTGTCAAAACTTGTCCTTTGGAAATAATAATAGAAGTAATTATAGACCTACTTTTCTTATCTCCATTTATATGTAAGTGAGTCAACTCATGACTAAGGTTGTTTCTGATGGTGCCTTCATAATTTTCCAAAACCAAATCTAAAATAGTCATCCATTATGGGCTGAAGTAAAATTGATGAGTCTTTTTGGCAGTGGAAACTGTGAACAGATACACTGGCTCTGCAATTCCAGCCCTGGGGGTTACGGTTGGTCCTGGGTGGGTGTGGTTCTCCGGGTGGTCAGCCAATCAGTACTTTCCTTTGCTCTCAGCTATCCTCTGGAATCTCTGCAGATTGTGGGGGAGGAAGGGGGTGCTTGCAAAGCACACCAGGATTCACTGCACACCAACCCCCTAGCTCTGGATTGCCAGCACATATAGAGTCTTCGATGCTCTGGATGATCAGGTGCTTGAATGGTTGTACACACATTTCTTTCTCTGTTTTCATGGTGCTTCAAATTCCCCAGAAAATCTTCTGTGTTTCAGGGGTGTAGTTTGTCACTGTGTTGGTCTAAGGACATAGGCAGACAAGGTTCTTTGGGTAAATCCGATATCTTTTATTATCCCAACTCAGATAGTTGGAAACATTTTTCGTTGCAAGCTTTCAGGTACAATTACTCTTTGTCATGCAGAGGAAACGTCTGAAGATGGTCTGTGCTCTTCCTGGATGGAGCAGTAAAGCAGCCAGAGGCCAATACCTATGCAAGACAGCCAGTCAGTTAAAATGTAAATTGAGGTGGTCAGTTGGTGAGAGATGGGTCGGGGATAGGTGGGGGTAAGAAGGGGAAGGCATATATTAATTCTCTTCCCCTGTCCTCCTGTGTTTCGTCCATTGGCTAAAGCTACATTCATTCCCCTCTGTCCCTCTTTCTCCCCCTCACTTCTCTCTCACCTACCGACCTCCTCAATTTACATTTTAACTGACTGGCTTTCTTGCATAGGTACTGGCCTTTGGCTGCTTTACTACTCCATCCAGGAACAGACCATTTGCAGATGCTTCTTCTGCCTAACGAAGGGTAATTGTACCTGAAAAATTGCAAAGAAGAATTTTTTTAACTATTTGAGTTGGTCTAATAAAAGATAGCAGATTTATCCAAAGAACCTTGTCTTCCAGAAAATCTTACCGCTTCAAATGAATATTTGTCCATACCCATCCATGATATATTGCTCTGAGATCCCACCTGTCCCACCCCATTAAGTATGTTCTTTTTGGTAAGAAACAAAGGATGGCCTTTCTATATGCTCAGTAAGGTGTCTACGGACTGCTGGGGTATGTATCGGGGGGGTCCCACAGCTACCGTATTGCCTGTTGATTGGGGAAACAGGAAACCTGCTGCTTCCACTATTTCCACTTTCTTCAGAGAAGAATTAGATCTCTATTGATGTTTCTGGTCTGGAAAAAGGTTCCGATTTTGCTACTGGCGTAGAATGATTCCCACCGCTGCAAGTAGAGCTTTCAATTTTCTTAGCTATAGCATCACCTTAATAGCTGACGGTATTTTCTTTAAGTATCTGGCAGCAGTTAAGTGGCTGGGGACTCCCAAAGATTAGGTGATACCCATATAAAAGTTGGCTTCCTAGCTGTCAAAAGACAACTTCACAAATAGGTATTGACTTATAAAATAAACTTGTAAATGTTACCCTGCTCAGTTAGTTACTCCTGAACCGTTGCTAGAAAAGCCAAGACAGAAACATAGGATTTTTCACACAGGATAAAATGTCACTGTTTCTGATTTTTTTTTTTTGCTTTTCAGTTTTAATATATAATAGCAGTAATGTCTTATTTTTCTGTCACTTCCTCTCCTTTTGAAATATGTTGTTGCTTTTCAGGTGTAGGTATTAAGAATAAGGTGTTTGCTTTTTATTTGTATGTATGAAAGTAGGAACACTACCATCATGTAAGCAAAATTCATTCCAAGTAGTACCCTTCACTTCTTAGGTAAAAGTGAAGATAGATAGTACGCAGCTAGATAGTATTTTTCGAGATATAAAGTATTGACATTGGAAACGTGCATGGAATCAGATTTTAAACATTCTAGAGCAGTGCCATAATGAGAGGGGAGAGATAGGGGCAACTATCCAGGATACCAGTTTTGCGGGGAGGGAGGTGGGCAATAAAAAAAGCAGCTTTTGCCAGCAACCTTACAGTTGCATTTGTGATTGTGATGGCAACCAGAAGTGACTTGACAGTGTGCCTACATTGCTGTTCCAGAGTGTCTCGCCAGATACCTGTGTGGAGATACAGAAAGGAGGACAAAAACTTCTGTGTGTTGAACCTGGATATATGCCTCAAGAGTTAAGAATCCATAGTAAATAAAAAGTTTAGAGAAGCATATGTAGTATGAAATAAACTTTCAAAACAATACATAAATGGAAGGTGTGTAATTATAATTTTCTCTGTACTGGTTTCTTTACTTGTCAGATGCTTTTAATTCTGTTTAATTAAAATTGTAAAAAGTGTATGTTTTGATTTTTGTCCTAAAAAGGAATACCCATTTGATAGTATCTGTTTAACAGCACACCATTTTGAATGATCAGATTTGTTCTCACAATTGACTCTGAATTCAGGATTTCAAAAGTGGGAAAAGATGGTCAGTTATCAAGCTCCTCTCCATTGGATGTTAAAGAGACTCCGATATATTGTGAAGGTAAAAATATTTTATGGTAATTCTGAATAATTAAGTTTTTCCTTATTGAACATATTTTAAAACTGTCATAATGTATGTAACATGTAAATACTTCATAGATTTTTATATTTTTCATAGGAAATTTAAAAGTTATGTTAAGTACTGTTAAATTGTACTCATAAATTACTTTGTTTATACTGAGGCATATTGTGCTTCTGTGATAAAACCTTTACTATATTTTAAGACCTTTAGGGTTCAAACTTACTAAGAATAGGTCTTTGGAACTGCTGGAAATTCCAGAACTCTTTTTCTTGGTATCTCCACAGACTGATTGCAATAATTCCACTGAAGAATATTCATGTTATTCCCTTGAGATAAAGGCTGAAACTCTTTCACAGTTTAGAACAATAAAATAGCATTTAGCTCGGACTTCTTAAAATACTGTTTTAAAAATAAAATAGACTTGACTGTCTGATTATTCAAAGGACGCCAATTACAACTGTTGTAAATAAGTATCAACAGCTAGAGACTTCAGCAAATCCCATTGACTTCAGTGAGGTCTGAATTTTAACCCCAGCTTTTAAACAGTGTCTTGTCTTGTGCTTGGAGTTATTTGGACAAACATGTTTAGCTGAAAAATGAGGGGCACATGCAAAGCCCTAGAGATTGTATTTTAAAATAGTTTTATATGGATCTGATTAATAAATGAGAACAGCATTTTTCCCTTCAAAGATTCTTTTATGGACATACCAATTCTTTAGTGCTTGAAGCATTTTAGTAGTTTTTTTGACAGAGGTTAATTTTGGTGTTTAATTTAAATTCCAGTAGTTACACAGTGATGTTGATAGACCCCACTTAGTATTATCAGAACCTGATGTTTTGTCAGTGTTCTAAGGTAGTCGTTAGTTCTTCAGAAATTAGGAAAAAAGTTTTAAAGGAAAATAGAGACATTGTCAGTTGTACCTTATTAGAGTGGTCTTCCTGTTCCTGAGAGAAGCACAGAAGAGGTTTTTCCTCTAGCTATTTTACTATATATTTTCTCTATGCTGGGTCAGAAATAAGTGAGGGATATAGAGTACAATTTTTGTTTTGTGACTAATTGTATATGATCTGGTATATGTGAACAGGCCAACTTTACATTGTGGATGAAGCTGAGACAGCATGTATATGTTTAAGTTTATATAACTTTTAAATATATTTAGACAGCAACATATTAACCTTGAAGCAGGAAACTGAAGCTCTATTATCAGAAGTCATTGAGCTAATTAAGCGGCTAGAAGCTGACCGTAAAGAGGCTGAAGAAGCTTTGAAGTTCGAAAACCAGCGCAAGAAAAACCTTGGCATGAAAATTGATTGTATATCGCTCTGGAGACTTCAGCAGCTTCCTGCAGTGGTGCAAAAAGGTACTGGGGTTAAAACTAAGAATATTTGTTATATTGCAGTTAGTTAATTTTGAAGGAAAGACTAAGTAATTACAATACAGGCTGGAGTTGCATTGACTTGGATAGCACTGCAACGAACTATATTGTCTTACCTCTAAAAAATTAATTTAGCTGAACAATTCTGCAAGAAAAACTACTGTGGAACCTTTGAGCATTGTATAAGAAATTATATAATAGTTATATTATAATTATATATAATTATAATAATATATACATATAATTATAATGCATGTAATTAATTATATAGTGTGCTTGCTCCTTGGCTAGAGAGCTACAAAGGCTCTCATCTCAAAGGCTAGGTCTCCAGCCAGGTGATGATAGGGCCTGAGGGGAGCTCAGTCACTGGTAGCCTGCCCCCTCTCCTGCTGCAAAAGGGGACAGGCTGTCAGTGATCACCTGACAGAGCCCACAGTTGCTGGGACGTGCTGCAGGGGGCTGTGACAGCTGCTTTTGCATGATTCTGCTAATCAGCTTTTTGGCCAAATTGGATGGGGATGCAACCAGTGTGGCCAGCAGAAACCCTCCAGGCAGGGCTTCCTGACAGTTGGCTGCTGGGTGGGCTCTCAGGGAGCCAGCCATTTTCTTTTCTCCCTCCCCCTTGGAGGTACTAAGGGGGAATGGAGAACAGTGGGGGTCCTAAAGACCACATAATGCTCTGGAACATAAAAGTTTGTCTTTGAAAGAATTACTGTTTTTTAGTCTTTTTAGTGTCTTTGTAATGTTACAAACAGATTGAATGGCTGTACGCTTGTATTTTTGCAGCACTGCAAAGATAGATTTAGCACTACAGTACAATGCCTGTGTATGGCCATAGACCTGTTTCTCAAGAGTGCTTGGACACTTAGCTCTTTTTACTTTCAACAGGTGTCATATTACCTCCATCAAAATATCTAATTTTAGAATTTAAAGACAGCAGTGACTGGTGTTACAATTGGGGAAGTTGTACAAAGCTGGTATAAACTCTTCTAATAGGTAGTGGATTCCACAGAAACTAGCTCTGCTCTCTTATTCACTCCTTCATTGTAAACTTTTTCAGCTTAAAAGTTTGTTTGCTTAATGTACTGGACATTATTAGACATGAGTTTCATATTGCTCTTTATTTCATAAAATATTTTATAGTATTTCTTGTAACATATATATTTTCTCTAGTCTTTAAAAAATAATTTTCAGCAATCTGTTATAACTCCTAAAATATTTTGAATCCTAGCAACACATTTTATAAGCTCATTAAATATATGTTGCATGTGTGTAGGTGTGTGATATATATTCTATTTACATACATAGATCTATATCTATATATACACACATACACCACTAATTAGATTTTTCCCCCTTTCTTTACAGAATATGAAGCTTGTGCTCAAGATATTTCAGAGTTGCAGTGGTATTTTGACTGTAAAAATCATCAGCTACAACAGGTACAAAACCAAGTGCTTAAGATAAAAGCAGTTAATAAAAAGATTCAGGAGCATGTAGACTTCATGAAGAAACACAGCCCTCTGCTGGAAGAAAAGCTGAATCTTGAAGGCAATGCTGTAAAGGATGTATTAAAGGAACATGGAGAGGTAAATAGAAATAATGCAAGGGTGTTTTTACTAAGAAGCACTCTAGTTATTAAGAGATACTTTTACAATAACCATCCATTGTTCATGCAAACTTTTTTTTTCATATTCTGTGAATGAGAGGATTGGAAACGCTGCTGAGTACAGGAATATTCTGCTTGAATGTATTCTGTTCTGCCTTAATATTCCTTCTTTTTGGTTTTGTACATTGCCTTTATTACTAGCAGGTTTTCTTTTTTTCCCCCCTTTTTATCCTGAAAAAATTGTAAATTTGATCCATTTAGAACAATTTGGAGTATTCTTCTAGAATTAATACTTTTAAACGTGATATAAAGGAATTGAAACACTAATGATACATTTAAGATCACTGCTGTCTTGCTTTCTCAAATGTTCAGCAGGACTTGAAGCACCCAGTGTAATTGATAGAAAAGGTTATGAAGTTCAGAAAATAGAAGAAATATATGTTTTGGAAAACTAAACACATTTCCAAAAAATATTTTACACTGTAAATCCTGCTCTGGTCTCCAGCTTGTGTTCTAGTCATTTAGTTTTTCTCCTCTAAATTTACTTATTTATGCCCATTTTTCTCCAACTTCCCAATTTTAGGTACTGTTCCATTAGTTATATGTGGATGTCAACAGCATTTTTTATGGATTAAAAAAAAAAAAGAACCAAATTGAAAATCTTTTTACCTCACTTTCTAATCACGTAGCTGTAAAAGCTTATGAATTAAGGTTGGAAGAAGGCCTTGTAGTAACAAGTTTCTATAGAGATATTTTAAAACTTTTTGTATTGTTGCCATTTGGATAAATGAATTATACATAAACCCCAACTCAAGAATTATGAGAATAAGTGAGGTTAGAAGACAAATAATTCTCTTTTAAATATTGGGGAGAACAGTTAAAACAGGTAGGAACATTTTTTTTTGCTCCAGTTATTCAAATTCAGTTAATGAATCAGGAAAATCCCAAATCTCTGAATAAGGGAATGTGCGTGCTGCTACTTGGAGATCTATGTAGGTGGACCCTTGTGTCTGTATGGAATGTCATAAAAGTCAAGAACAGGATGTTCAGATGGGACAGCAACAACTGGTAGAATGTCAGAGAGAGCTTGCACTTTAGGACTAGCTAACATGTTTTAAAATCATGTTAAGGTAAGCTGTTGCTTAGCACACTTTTTGTTCATTAATATAGGACCAGCAATGGAATCTTGAATGTGTTTCCAAGATTCCTGATATGTACATTGAGGCAGCATAACTTCTTAAAAATGCCCAAGCTTTCCTCATTTCATATGTTATTATGATGATTCACACTAAACTGCTTAGGAAAAGCTGGATTGAAACTCAACTGCTGAGGTCGTAGAATCATGGAAAATTAGGGTTGGAAGGAACCTCTGGAGGTCATCTAATCTAAACCCCTGCTCCAGGCAGGATCATCCCCAACTAGATCATCTCAGCCAAAGCTTTGTCTAGCCAAGCCTTGAAAACCTCCAGGGATGGAAATTCTGCCACCTCTCTGGGTAGCTTCTTCCAATGTGTTGTTATCCTCTTAGTAAGAAAATTCTTGCTTCCTAATATCTAACCTAAACTTTTGTTGGTGCAACTTCAGACTGTTGCTCTTTATTTTGTCATCTGCCACTACTGAGAATAATCCAGCTCCATCCTCTTTTGAACCCCACTTCAGGTAGCTGAAGGCTGCTGTTAAATCCCCTCAGTCTCCTCTAGACTAAATAAGCCCAGTTCCCTCAGTCTTTCCTCATAAATCATGTCCCCCAGCCTCTCACCCTTTTTGTTGGCTTCTGTCATTGGATCCTCTCCAATTTGTCGACATCCTTTCTGTAGCGGGGGGCCCAAAACTGAACACGGTACTCCAGATGTGGCCTTACCAGTGCCAAATACAGGGGAATAATCGCTTCCCTTGGCCTACTAGCGACACTCCTACTGATTCAGCCAAGTATGCTGTTAGTCTTCTTGGTAACAAGGGCACACTATTGGCTTATATTCAGCTTGCCCATTGTAACCCCCAGGTCCTTTTCTGTAGAGCTACTGCCCAGCTAGTCATCCTCCAGCCTGTACTAGTGCATGGGATTGTTCCATCCTAAGTGCAGGACTTTGTACTTCTGCTTGTTGAACCTCATGAGATTTCTTTTGGTCCAGTCATCCAATTTGTCTAGCTCACTCTCAACCCTAACCCTACCCTCCACTGCATCTACTACTCCATCCAGTTTTTCCCCAGGTGTGCCTTTTGACACCTTCAGTAGCACAAGCACCATCTGATTGGTTGGGAAGGGTTTAGATAATTAAAAAAAACAAAAAATGTGTTATGAACTCATATACCATGAGTTATATATATTGCCTTTCTATTTTTCTGTCTTGTTTATTTAGATTATAAGAACTTTTGAGGTGTGAGCTATGTTTCCCTATGATAGATCTTTAAGAAGCACATAGCCTAGTGGGTCTTTGGCAGTGATTGAATATTTTGGTGTAGTCTTAATATATAAATAATGTATTACATACATAACCCAGTTTTAAAGAACAAAAAGACCAAAGTCAAACAATCAAACTGGGGAAAGATCAGAGTAAAAATTACCCATACAACTTCTGATTTTATCTTTGTAGTCCCATTATTTTAATAAAAAAGTTGCTATTTTTTCAGTGATATCCCTGCCTTATTCAGTATACATCATGATCAGGGCTCATAGAATTCATAATCAGTGTATTTTATAACATTTCGTTGTATTGCACTTCCTGTGTCCTGACAGGGTATTTAGCAGAATTCACAGATTTGTTGGAATCTGAGCACTTCTAAAAGCTCTGTTGTGGCCTTGAACTTGCAAGGTCTGGACTGTCAACTAACCTCCTAAGTGCCTGTGCCACCCAAGTTCCCACGGTGTTGTATCCAGCATTATTTAATACATGCCATCCAAATTGTTTACTTGGATGAAAAAATATCCATTTCCTTTTGTACTTTTATGTTGCTATCTTAGTATTTGAGTGTTTTACAGACACCACAGGCAATAAATCCTCTTCATATCAGTCTGAATAGGTGAGGTGGTAATATTGCCTCACTCTTCAAACAAAGAATCAGGACAAGGAGATTAAAACAAATTTGTCAAAAATGTCCAGGTATTTTAGGTACCTGGTTGGAGACATGTACAGCTATGTTTTTTTTTTTCCCCCCAGAGTACTTAGCGTCTTTATTGCATGTTGTATGTTCAAAACATAGCTAAAAATTACTTCAGTTACCCTTTTGGGCATTAAGCACTTTTACAAATCTGATTGCAGTTACCTTAAGTTGAGCATCCAGGGTATAAGAAACATAATTATAGTTATTTAAAGTTTTATTGAATTGATTTGTCAAACATCACAAAAACTTTGTTGCATAAATAGCGCGCTTTAATCCTCAGATAATCTTTATCATCCTGCAGTTCTCTCCCTCATTCACTACATACTTTCCGTAAGGCAAATGTACTAATGAAAGCAAATTTAGGCTGTGTCTATACTGAACTCAGCAGCCTAGTGAGCTGGCTTTAAAAAAGCTAGACTGGATATCTCAAAAAAGACTAAACTGGGAGGGGAACGTACAAATGTTCATGCTTGCAAGGGAGATCTTCCATGTTGACACATAGAAGACCTTTCTCCTGGAAGGAGCTTGTTGAATGAATGTTTGTACACTCAGCTGTAATCTTCTTCAAAGGGAATTTACAAAACACCTTTTGTAGATGAGCCTACGAACTTCACGTCATAAATCTACTGGATACAAAAAATCATAGACTACATACAGGCATTGGATTTATGGCACATTGTAACCTGCCTGCCATCTGATAACCCCAGGTAACCTCTCCATATTGTACTAGCTACATTCTATCACCGGGTCAACATTTCCCATCCCCCCCCACACCTACCTGTCTCGCGCCTATTAACTGCCATCCCCTCTGATCTTCCCTGCCATGCATTTGCATTTTCATAGATCTGCATTTTGCATATTGGCTTGAGCTTCTGTTCCACCCAGGAGAGCACGCAAACACCAGCAGACTCTCCGTATGCCTAAAGAAGGGTGTTTGTACTTGAAAGCTTGTAAAGAACAATATTTGTATTTAGTTGGTTTAAAAAAAGAAATCATGTTTACCCAAAGAACCTTGTCTGCTTGTATACTTGTCATTTCTACTAGGAGAAGAAAGATGACTTTTCTCTGCTCCTATTGTCATCTCCTCTTGTTTTCATCCCTCATTTCTCTGCAGTCCTTTGCATTTGCATTAGGTTGCGCCTTCTTTCTTTCCTTTGGGCATGAACAGTAGAAACATGAACAGTGAAGAGACATTCTCCTTTCTCTCTGTAACAATGCCTGCTCTAAAGCAAGCCTTAGCAGTGGGAGGAGAACTCGCAAAAAAGGTCTTGTCCAGTCAGGGTATAGCAGCTGTATGGAAATGCAGCTTCCTTAGTGCAGTTAAAATGTTAAGAGAAAAATGCTGTTAGTGTCTAATAAATGTTTGCTGAACATGTATAGACTGTGATTTTTGCATGGCTTATACCTTTGTCAAATTTCAAAGCAATGGTTAAGGTACATCTCTTTAGCAGGTGTAACTCCTGTTAAATTTCCTATAGTTTTCCTTAGTTCTTTCTGAGGAAAAAAATTAACATCCAACATGAAATTTCAGCCTGAAACCGATTCATATTTTTTCAAAATTAAAGGCAACTTCAAAGAGGTTCTTTTATTAGAAAGTTTGAATAAACTTAACTATAGGTATAACTCTTACTTTGGGTTATATTTTTCTAAGATGTATAGGATTCATTTTAATGACAAATTTGAGGTAGACCTGTTTCTGAATAATGGTTAACAGTAGTTTTCCTAATAAATTGCATTTATGTAATAGCATGAAACTTTGGATTTAACATTTGTTATTAATAAGCCCTGTTTTATGTGTGTGTTTTTTCTAAGTTCTTGTATTTTTAAGTAAAGAGTCAACAATTATATATCAAAATAATTAAACTTGTCATAAAAACAATTGCATTTGAGAAAACTGCACAAAATATTTTGATTAACTTTCTTCAACATGATATTGGTCCATTTCTCTCTCAGTTAAAACATCAGCTGTGACCACTGCATCATAACAATACAATATATCTGAATCGGAGCTGGTAGTAATAATAAAGTTTTTTTGTGTTTTTTTTTTTTTTTTAAATCATTCTTATAAAGTCTGGGAGTACATTTCTGTGCATACTGAGGTTATGTATAATTGAGTTGAGTATATACTCTATTTTTAAAAACTAACATTTTTGTTATATCAGCTTTTGAGGGTATTTTCAGACTATTGGCTAATTAAAGGTTACGCCGTTATCTTTTTTTCTTTTATTTCCCTTCTCCCTGTTGTTGCCTTGGGAAATACTTGATGCAGTAAAAATGTTGAGATGATCTGAAATGCAATTTGGAAAATAGACTTTTTAAAAACTTCTTTCCTAAAGCAATTTTAAATTAGTACTTTTTCTAGTATTGAATTTTTTCTTTCCATTGTTACATGGAACAGCACAAAAGAAATCTAAACATAGCAGTTGTAATGCTACTTAATATGGTAAGGATGTTTGTTCTGTGTTGTGACAACTTATTTTGTCTCAAAGTTATTAAATTTTAGAATAAAATATTCAAGTCTTGCAATGTGCTTTAATTCATGTGTTTTAAATTAACTGATTAATCCAATTTTATTAGTTTTACCTTCTCAGTTCCCTTAGATCTTGGCAAAAATATATTAAGCATATATTTTCTTTTTTCAGAGAAAGATTTAGATTATAGCATATTCCTTGTTTTGCTATAACGTGAATTTAACTATGGAGGGATTTTTCAAAGGCAAAGTTATTATAGGCTCAACTCATTTTGAAGTTAATGGGAGCGGGCTGCTTCACTCCCATTTATGCCATTGAAAATCTCCCTCATTGTTCACATTGTCTCAGGGTGTCTTTTACATAGGTGAATGTCAGGCCTGTACACTCACTCTGGGACCTGTAAGTAATGATCTGTCAGGTGGCTGATTAAAGCCTTTGTGGCTTCTTTCAGGTTTTTGTATTCTGCTGCATAGGTCACTGTCTTCCCATGCAAGTAGGCACCTTTTCATAGAAAACTTTCAAATGTTACAACAAAATGAGTCTTTCTGTTAGCTCTTGCTTCCTGATGGTATAAGACCCTATACCTGCTCTGTTATTTTCTATTTTGACTATATATGTACTTCATGCTTTATTTGTTGTGGAGCATTATGACATCATAAAATACTATATTCTCACTTCAAAATTGTAACCACTAAGTCATAAAACAGAACAGTTTTTGTATGTTAGAATATAATGCAAATTTAATCACAAAACGTTGTAGAAGATTTGTTTTCTTTTTCAGGCATCAGAAATATATAACAATATTTATCAAGAACTTATGAAAGTCCAACAGACTTATAAACACGTCTATGAAGAAGCAGAGAAGGAGAGAAAATCTATGTCTCAGAAAATTAAATATGCTGAGATGCTGTTGAATCAATATGAGTAAGATTCTTTTAAAATAATGCTCTATTTCTACATTTCGGTGGTTTTCAATGGTCTGACAATTGAGAAGCATAATGTGAAGCACAATGATCTACATTCAGAACATGTGTAAACATTGAACATGGATTTTCTATAGATTTTGACGTTAAAAGTTGTTTAGTGGAGTGATTTAAATGAGGAACATATCTTAGGCCCTAGATGCACGTTATCTTTGTAATGCTATGACATGTATAGTGCTACAAAAATAGATTATGTGAAGGCCATGCCTGCACAGTTCCCTGACTGGAGTGTAACAGTGTTGCCACAAAGGCATGCTCTCCTTTCAGTAGACAGCAAGGGGGTTGATTGCTCCTTAGCTCCTCCTGCCCCTATTAGTGAGCGGGATAGACTTGCTGACAGGCTCACCTGATCAGCTGTTACTCCTGTAGCAATGGCTGACAGCTGCCTGAAAGCCACCCTTAGTGGCAGTAGCTGATTGGGCTGCCTCTGTAATTACCCCTGTCCAGGACAAAAGTCCAGTTGATTTCAGTGACATAGCATCAGGCCCCAAATAAGGAATGTTCTTTAAAAAAAAAAAAAAAAAAAAAGGATGACTAATTTTGTTTTCAGGTTTCCTGCAAACCAATTTGGAGGTTTGGCTCTCAGTATAGAATCCCTCTGACCTTTTCTGAATAACTAGTTGTAGAGAATATTGTTAGCAATGACTGTAGATCGGGGTGCCCCAGATCCAGGTCCAGCTTGTGGAGCCATGTAATTTGATTTTCATGTATCCCTAAGGGTATGGAAATTTGATAGTGGGAGAGTAGTGGCAGTTAACACTATTATCACTCCCCTGCCACCAAATTTCCAAGCCCTACGTGGCTGGATTGAACATGGCCAGGCTGGCCCCATGCAGAGAGATTGGGCCATATTCCTGCATGGGTGAATCAAGTTGGGACCTGATCCATCCATGCAGAAAGGACCTGGCCAGGGCCCAGTGCAACAGCGTGCAGCCCAGCTGGGGCTTTATGCAGCCTCATGAGATCAGGCTGCAGCTGGGCTGTTCCTGCGCAGCTGTGTCAGGCCCTGGCCAGGCCCTTCCCATATGGTTGCATTGGCCCCAGTCAGGCTGTTTCTGTACAGCTGGATCAGGCCCTGGCTGAGCTAGGACCACAGGCTGGATCAGGCCTATGGGCCAGATCCAGTCCACACATGGACTTGGACTTGGCACTGCTCATCTGGCCTGTGGTCTGAAAAGGTCTGGCACCACTGGCATAGATAAATTGCTGATCATAGTTTATCTGCTTTAGATGAGTGCAAACTGTTTAGAAACATTTTAAAAAATGTGACTCTAACTTTTGCCTTAACCAGGTTTTAACCATAGTTTCTGAACTGGTACTCAGCATAGCATGTTCCAGTTTACACTTGCATTTAAACCATGTTTAGTCTCAGTTCAGCTGAATCTGCTGCTTTTGGCAGAAATTGGTTACTTTTCTAGTGTAGGCATATTATAATCATTTGGGAGTTCGGAGTCTAGAATACTACAGGAAAGACTAAACAATTAGGAACACTCATTCACTAACCTGCACTGTTGATGACTAGATAGTTCAGTCATTTAAGTTGGTTAAAAGGAAAATTGATCAATTTTTGTTTATTGCAGGAGTGTAAACAAAGGAATTGGTATTATGCTGGATCAAATCCAAAGTCCATTATGTTTTGTATCTTGTTTCTGGCATTGGTCAAAACCAAATATACAGGAAGGTATAAAAATTCTGTAATAGGAAGATATGGTATAATCTGCATTTCCCTGGTCTTTGAGGCCCCTTCTACATGTGCAGGTAATGGTGTGATGGGAATCTAAAGCATGAGCCACATAATTGTGCCTCCTGCTATGCATGAGGCATGATTGTGGGATCATGCCTTAGATCCCATCCCATCTTATTGCTGGTGGTACAGCTATGGCCAAGAGTCCTGTCAGTTGTGGGGACTCTTGGCCCCAGAAGCTGGGGGATGCTGTTGTGGTCTCCTAGCCATGGGGGACTGCCTATAGGTACAAATTTAAAGCTAGATAGAATGAGGTTGTGATGTCTATGGGCCCCACGTCCGGTACCACCCTTCGTCTGGTAGCCCCTCCCCCTCGTCCCGCCTGCCACGACTTGGATGTTAAGTGATTCGAAGGAGGGGTTCAGTGGAGATCTTCTGCCAGAGGGGCTTGCCCGACGTGAAGGGGGGTACTCACGGTTGGGTCCTCAGATGTTCCACGGGGCTCTGCCACCCCTACACCCCGTCCACTTGCCAACCGGTCACTTGTTGATGAGATGGTCATCTGCCGCTACTTGCAGCCCTTCTTATTGACAGGCCTCCCCGAGACCAACGGTCGTCTTCAGGCAGCCTGGCTCAGCCTCCGCCTGACCCGGCTGCTAGCTCAGGTCCTTTCCTTTCTCAAAAATACTGCTCCTCGGGAATGGGGGAACTTCCCGAGTTGCTGCTCTGGTCCCAGCAACCCCTGGGGGTCACTCCTCCTGCCCCCACCGGGGCTTCCGGCTCTTGCCTCAGCTGCTGGGCTGATGCCCAGTTGCCTGCCTGAAGCTCTGGCTTTGGGGAAGCCGCAGCGGCAGTGACGTGCTGCACGCCTCCTCTCCCCTCCTCTGGCTTCCCCCTTACCACGGGGTTTGTCGGGGCTTTTAAACTTCCCGCGGCAGCCGCAGCGGCTGCTGCGATTGGCTCAGCTGCTCCCCTTGTCGGGAACAGCTGTTTAAACAGCTGGCGTAGCGCCGGCTCGCGCGGCCGTAATGGCGGCCGCCTCTGCTGCTGCGGTCCCAGCTCTGATGCTGCCATCCCTCCCGGGGGTGAGTAGCCCGGCCGGTGGCTTTCTTGAGGGGGTGTTGTTGCCCCCCTATCCTGCCTATCCTCCGCCTGCACCCATGACGGCGGCCTGCCGCCATCACAGAGGTATAAAGCTATTACACATTTTTGAGCAATTACTTTATAGCTGGTTGGAACTTTTTAAGGTGCCGTAGTTAATTTGCACATGAAGCCAGTTTAATTTTTTTGTGCAGTTAACTAGTTAATTGCATAATAACATGTAGGGGGGTGGGGGGACCCTAAGAATGAAAGATTGGCTTAAATCATGAAGCAGAGGAGTTAATATTCCTTATAAAAATGTATATTATTGTTTAGATACTTTTGGAATTTCCTGATAGCTTTATAAATGCTCAATCCCTTTTTATAACTCTTGGCTTATTTCTTCGGCCACTTTGTGGAAAATGTCATAGTTTAATCACACACCGTTTGAAAAAATATTTCCTTTAACTGGTTTTGGATTTCCCATCTCTGAATTTCTTTGGATGTACCTTTTGTTCTTGGGTTCTGAGAAAGGGAGAAGGGAAATTCCTCATCAACTTTCCAGGCTATTCATTATTTTATACTCTGTCCCCTCTTACTGTGTTCCCTTAACTATAAGAAGCCCTTGGGCTAAGTACAGACAGTCAGAAAACCTGAGACTGAATTGATTTAATCTTCACAGGTTAGTCTAAGCTGGCTAGACTGAACTGATAAGCAAGTGAACCAATGTTCACTTTTGATTCCAGAAATGCAACCACATGCCTGCAGTGGGTCAGGCCAGAAGCCTGGGTGGGTGTGGCAATAGAGCACGCCACCCCGCTTGGCTGGAGCAGGTAGCTTGAATCTGGAGTATACCTGGGACAGAAGTTCAATAAACTGATTTAACCTAAATCAGTTACGTCTGATAATACATCCATCCAGGTTTATCTTAAATTGGTTTTAACCATTTTGAAAGCAGCTTATATGCACTGAAATTCTGTTGTGTTACAGATTTGAACTGGTTTCCTATTCACTTATACCAGTTTACGTGTAATTTCTGTTCCTATCCTTGAAATTTAGAATACACCAAAATTTTCTAACTCTTGTAAGGGAAAAAATTCAAACATTTTTACTTTTTGTGACAGGGTGGCTGAAGCACCCTCCCACAGGAGCACAAGGAGTAAAACATAGCAAGGGAACTTACTGGGAGATGCCGAGGAAACTGTGGTGAGCTGGGGCAGAAAAGACGCCGCACCCCGACTGATTAAAGGAACCAGCTGGGGCCGCGGCAATTCAAAGGCTGCTGTAGCAAGCTCAACTGCCACATTTGAGCCTAAGACAGGGGAAACAATGTGGCCAAAGGAGAGGAAAAAGCCATGCTGAAAAGTTAAAAGGGATAACAGCTGGGTCAGGGAGGCAGGAAATTGGATGCTGCCACAGCAGACACAGCCAGCTAGGAAGGACATTTTAAGAGTTGCTGAGGGAGTGTCTGGGGTTGGTCCTGGGAAGAAAAGAAGAGCAAAGAAGCAGAGAGGACAGTGAAAGCCGAGACAAGGAGGGACCGACCCTGTAGCTCAGAGGAGAGTCCCATTGCCTAACTTACCTAGTAGAAACCAGTGACAAGATGGAAAAGACTGCCCCATCAGAGGGTTCAATCCTGATGAACTCCCTGATGAGGGGTGAAGGTAACTTCTTTGGGACCCTAGAGGGAGAAAAAGGAGCAGGGACAAGATATCCCCCCAGAGGGGGGTAAATCCATCCCAGCCCTGAAAGTTAAGGGCAGGATTAGCATGGAGAAGTGGCTGATTTAGGACCCATGCAGGGAAGAATGGGGCAAGCAGCTGACGTAGAGGAGTAGCCTCAGCTGAGGAGTCCATAAGACTGGGGCCAAGCCTTGGGCCCATAGGCAAGTACAACATGCCTGGAACATCTGGTATGGTTAGGGCAGGGTATCAGGATGGTGCAGCCCTGCAAAGATAAGTTGACCTATTGAGCCTATAACCAATCCTTTGTCTTCCAAAAGTGTTTTGGCACCTCTCTCTCTAACATCAAGGCGTGGCAGAAGATTTTTCCAAAGAACAGAACACAACTATTCCAGCAGAGAGACCACTTGGCTCCAGGCGGCATGCCACTGACCTCTTACACTTTTGTTATTCCAGTTTTAAAGTGCACAGTATTTTTAGAAGACATATTTTCTTTAAAAAGTGTATCTTATTCAGAAGGGTGCACTATTTATTTGTTTTCTTACTATAGAAAACATTTTCAAGCCTATCAGTTTCTCTTTTTGTGATAATTTTTTATGCTCTTGATCATTCTTGTTGCTCTTCTCTGATATCTTCTCATTTCTGTAATATTCTTTTTGAAATAATACTCTACACAGTATTTCAAACAATACCAGACTGCGGGATATGCATAAATATCAAAACATCTTTTTCAATACTTCTCATTCATGTTCTTTATGCACTCTGTTAACTGTCTTGAGCACGCAGGGTAGAAAGCTTTCACTGATCTACTTGTAATGATTCTCAGATCCCTTTTTTTGAGTTGACATAATCAATGGAGATTCCCTGTAAGGTATGCAAGTAGCTTTTCATTTTTCATTTAAGGGGTGAAGCTTTGGATTTATTACATTAAATTTAATTTGCCATTGTTTTACCCATTCATCTAGCTTATTTATGTGTGTATCTGTGCAGCTCCTAATAATTCTTTCTGGTCTTAACTAACCCAAATAACCATTACATGCAAATTTTGTTAGTTAACTTCTTGCACCTTTTTCCGGTTGATGGATATCAAACAATTTAGAATACTGAAACTTGAGACACTCCACTCTTGATCTTTTGCCATGATGAATATTGACCATTTAATCCTATTCTTTCTTTTTCTGTCATTAGCCAGTCTTTGAAGGCAATATTTTTCCCTCTCAACCAAGGGTTCCTCACCTCTAGGCCTCTAGTGTTACCTTATGTAGGAGCTTTTGGAATTGAAACTATAAATGTATACCATATACATTAATCAGCCTGCTTAACCATAACTGTATGGGTGCATTAAAGGAAAATTTCCCATTCTCTTCACCGCCACTTTTCAGCAGTACGAGTCAATAGATGGTTTCATCATGAAATCTATTTTGCTGCTCTGCATTATTTCATACATTTTTCTACATTTCTTGGTCCTCTATAGAGGGCTGCTTGATAATTTAGAATATGTGTTCCAGTTCTAGGCATTTCCTGGTCTTGTAGGCTGAAGGCACAGCAGAACAGAACTACTTGCAGAGGACAGCACTCCTGAAATCATACAAAAAAAAGGAAAGTAGCAGGTAGTGCCTTTGTACACTGTTCCACTGAACAGGAGAAAGACTGACTTGGAGCCTTTCTATGCACACAAGTAGTGTTCTTCTGTCTAACTAAATTGCTAAAACTAGCTGGAAAACCTGTTGGCTGCCCAGTACCACACTAGCTTTCTGTGGTAGAACTTGAATTTGTTTTATGGGACAAAGTGTATGCAAGTTACTGGTCTTGTGGACAAAAGATATTTATTAGAGCCAAATGATTTCAGTGATCCTTGGGAAAGTTCTGTGGTCTAAGAAATCCATAATGGGAGATGATGTATTGGAATTTTTTCTGCCTATAAAGGAAGTCCTGCTAATCAGTGATATGAATATTTTGAAATTATGTAGATATGTAAGTCATGTTGGAAATTCTTCAGTTATGCTGGATGGAATTTACGTCTGCATTACTGTTCCCTTTATCTAACTATAAAATATTGAAGTTCAAATCTTACAACCATGGTTGTACGTGTATCTGTGGATCACAAAGCCTATTTCATCAGCATCCTAGGAGACTATTTCAGCAGTATAAAGTAGTTTAAGATTGTCATTATTTACAGCAAGTAACAGAGCACAGGTCTTTTTTTCCCTCTATATCTCATAAGTAACATTAGTGGTGTGTTTTATGTTATCTGTGCTTCTGATGGACCTGACATCCTTTGCTACAGCAGTAATTAAGGTTACACCTTGATTGTTCCGAGCTTGGGCTTTCAGTTGCCATCTGACAAGGAACAGAATGAAATATGCCTTTGATTTATTCAAAAAGAGTAGTAGTACACTGAAGCAAAATGACACAATCCTGAAATGTATTCCTGCAGTTGTTACTGTTTTCTTTATGTTCATTAATGTTTGTGAAGAATTCAGTAGTGTAACCTGAATGACGTTCATCCACTCGCTCATTCTACCACCCCTGATTATTGTGCTTTTACTCATTGTGGCTGACAGTGCTATACAAGCAGGACCTGTAACGCTAAAAAAAAATGGTTTCGATGAATATTTGCATAAAGTATGCTTTAAGTGGAAGTTTGCATTCTGTGCTATATTTGCTATCAATCCTGTAACTGTATTGGGTTGAACCCATATGATGCATTGGAATAATGAATGGTGATTAGTAAAATGTTTTCTTATTGAAGTTTAATATTTCCCATATAAATTATTCTGATAAATGGTAGTAAGAATATAGAAAGCTATTAATGTTACCGAAACCAAATACAGAGCATTGATCACACTCTCAAAAATGTGTAAGTATTTAAAAATACTGCACAATGCAGACTCTCAGAGTTGATATTGCCTCATTAATCTCGTGTCATTTCATATGGTTCTCATGGGTAGTGATCCTTTCAAGGGTGCTGTGGGGTGCCATGTAATATTAGAACTGTTAGGTGTGCAAACATGATTCACAAGATAAACCGGAAGATTTCAAATAGGAATTTATAGTATCAAAAACATTCTGACCTGTTGTGGTTGTTTTGATTTTTTTGCAACAGAAGAATTGCCCTTTTATTATTATTTTTTTGTAAATGTATCTGAGTGAAAATTAAGAATTGTAATTTTCTATGGGGTCTCTTGCATCTAAAAAGGTTGTGAACCACTGGTATAGAGCCTTAGGAGAGAAGGGGAAGAATTTGAAATGGTGGAATTCATCCAGATAATATGGATATCCAGATCATATATTCTATGATGACATTGGAAGATAAGGCCTCAGTCCATCACTAGCACCAGCGGAAATCCTGGAGTAAAGAAGGCAAGAGTCTTTGTTATAGGCTGCTTCTTAAGTTACTTCTCTCACTCATCCACTCTTTCCTAAACCCATCTCTCTCCCAATTTTAGGACTCATATGCTTTTGCCTCCTTACTGGAAGTCTTCATTTGAAGCTCTAAAAAGTTAAAACATCCTTTTATTTGCTCTGCCTGTGATATTACTTAGGCTTTCCAACTTTTTTTATACCTCATGTTGCTGCTGAACACATACTGGTTATAGGCAGTGGTTCGATACCTCTACATGACATTTACACGTTCCTTCCTTTTTTATGCTGGCTAGCCATTTGAAAATGTCTTTAAATAGAAGCAAATATAAAAAGAATGTATTAAAATACTCCAATTGCACATAAAATTTAACTTATTTATAGTAAAGGAGAAGGTTAATGTTGGAAGGAGCATAGTCAGTTGAGAGAATTCTACAACATAGAATAGTCATGTCCTAGAATCAAACATGGTAAGGGAAATAAGAGGTTGCTAGCTATCAGATAAGCCCTTAATGTTATTGAACCTTCCTGAGAACTGTGCAAGATATGAGTCCTAGGGAATTGATCATTTCCCAGTGCTTGTAATTGTAATTCTTGTAGCCACTAAAAGATAAGTGAAACTTTTAAAATCACTGACTGTTTTGAAAAACTATCGGAACTTTTAGTAATGGAAAAATTATCCTATACAATCAGTGTTCTGCAGGGGAGAAAGAAGAAGAAAATATGTTTACTTATAAATTTGGTGGAGATTCTTGAACTTTGCTGAAGAATATCTTTTGCTTCCAAACCAGAAAGTCTAAAAAACTTCTTTGTATACTGAAGGAGAGTAAAAGTTGTACAAGCTAATAGTTAAGAACCAATTTGGAATGTATTTGAAATCTGAAAGAATTGGGTAGTAAGCCTTGTATTATGCAGAGTTCTGAGGAAAGAGAGAAGGCAGGAATTATTAATCAGATTTCGTAAAGATGGGAAGAAACACAAAAGCTTAACATTGATTATGTAATCTCCAACAGGATCTTTGTTTCAAGGAAGAGAAAAAAAACATAAGACTCCTCTATAGCTAGGTTGGGGTGCTCAGTGTGGGCAGGCTTTACTGTAAATACTTCTGTAAATAGTTCCTTAAGTAGGACATCTATATGCCCTTTTCACCCCAGGGGCAGATGGCAGTCCTGGCCTGACAGGCCACAGAGACTGTTCTTTGATTTGTTTTCCGTGACGCACTGTTTCGTTAACCTGGGGACAACAGTCACCCAATGTAAGACAGTAGTTTTATTGCAGGTGTGGCTGGCTGGGCTTGAGGAGAATGAGGGAGGTTCTGAGAGAGAGAGAGACCAGGAGAGAAGGTCCCAGAGTGGACAGAGCAAGACTCAGCAAAAGTCTGAGTTAGGACAGAGGGAACTGGAATGGCACAACAAAGACCATTTGTTTTGGACCAGAGTCATCTGAGGGTAATGTAGGAACTGGCAAGGGAGATCTAGGAGCCCTTAGCAATGATATTCATGAAGTTGTGGGAGATGACCTAGACAGATTGGAGGACTGGGCCAAAAGGAATATCATGAGGTTCAACAAGGACAAGTGCAAAGTCCTGCACTTAGGACAGAACAGTCCCATGCATCAGTACAGGCTGGGGGCAGACTGGCTGGGTAGCAACTTTGCGGAAAAGGACCTGGGGGTTACAGTGGACAATAAACTAAATATGAATCAGCAATGTGCCCTTGTTACCAAGAAGGCTAACAGCACACTGGGCTGCATTGGTAGGTGTGTTGCCAGTAGGTCAAGAGAAGTGATTATTCCCCTCTATTCAGCACTGGTGAGGCCACATCTGGAGTACTGTGTAGAGTTTGGGGGCCCTCACTACAAAAAGGATGTGGATAAATTAGAGAGTCCAGCAGAGGGTGACAAAAATGGTGAGGGGGCTGGGGGACGTGACTTATGGGGAAACTGGGCTTATTTAATATAGAGAAGAGGAGGCTTACTAGCAGTCTTCAACTACCTGAAGGGGGGTTCGAAAAAGGATGGATTTAGGTTATTAGCGGTGGCAAATGACAGAACCATGAGCAACCGTCTCAAGTTGCAGCAAGGGAAGTTTATGTTAGATATTAAGAAGAATTTTCTCGCTAGGAGGGTAGTAAAACACTGGAAGAGGTTACCCTGAGAGGTGGTGAAAGCTCCATCCTTGGGGGCTTTCAAAACCCAACTAGACAAAGCTTTGGCTGGGATGATCTAGTTGGAGATGGTCCTGCTTTGAGCAGGGGGTTGGACTAGATGACCTCCTGAGGTCCTTCCAACCCTAACTTTCTATGATTCTATTAATGAGGTAGCAGAGGACTACAAAACAGCCAACACAGTACACCACCTTTAAAAAAGGTAAAGAGAAGGACCTGGAGAACTATAGGTAGGCTAGCCTCATCTTAGTACCTAGGAACTTACTTGGGTACTGGTGGATATCCCAAGAAAGTCCATTTGCAAACATCTTCAGGAGGAAAAGTTGATCACGAGCGCCAGCATGAATTTACTGAGAACAAACGGTGTCAGACAAATTTGATCTCCTTCTTTGACAAAGTAACTACTTGGATGGATGAAGGGAATGCTGTGGATTTAGTGCAGCAGTGTCCAACTTTTTTATCCCATGGGCCAGATGAGTAGTGCCAGGCCTGGCTGTAAGCCAGATCTTGCTGGCACAGCAGGGCCCCATCCAGCCATGGAGGGTGGGGCAGGTAGGCAGCCAGACCCTGATCCAATCACCAAGTGGCATGGGATGAAGTAACCCCTATACAGACATATGGTGAGGGTTAGGACTGAGCAGTCCCAGTCTGGATGCTTGTGGGATGGTGGAGCAGCTTGGCCCTGATCCATACACACTGGAGAGGGGGGAGAGGGAAGGTGAAGCCTTGATCCAGGGTGGTGGGAAACCTGGATCTGATCCAAACACACAGGGCAGAACAGAGTGGAATGTCCCCAATCTGGACACATGGGGAGCAGACGCACAGGAGGGGGAGAAGCCTGGGCTGATCCAGATGCACAGTGGGTGCCCCAACCCTGATCCTACCGTGCGATAATGGTGTAGGCAGGGCTGGACCCTGCCATGTGGAAGTTCCACTGCTCTCCAGCTGCCAGTTTTTCCTGACCTGTGAGGATTCACATGGGAGCACCCCTAATGTATTGTATGTGGACTTCAACAAGATGTTTGACATGGTCCTGCATGACCTTCTTATAAACAAATTGGAGGAATGTGTGCTGGACAAAACTACTGTAAGGTTGGATAGACAAGTGGCTCAATAGCCTCAAGCAAAGGGTAATTATAAATGGACCCATGGCAGGAGGCTTTGAATGGGGTCTTGCAGGGGTCTGTCCTGGGCCAACTGCTGCTTAGTGTGTTTATTATTAATGATTTGGGCACTGGAATGGAGAGTTTCATGAGCAAATTTGTAGACAACATGAAACTGGGAAGCATTGCAAACACTCTGGAGGATGGGCATGCAACTAAGAAGGAACTTGACAGACTAGAAAGTTGGGCTGGAACTAACAGGATGAAATTCAATGCTGACAAATGCAAGGAGCTACACCTCAGGAAGTATAATAAAAATAGAAAATTGGTGACACCTGGCTGGATGGCAGTACTACAGAGAAGGATCTGGGAATCTTAGTAGATCACAGACTTATCATGAGTGCAGTGTGATACAGCAGCATAAGAGGTGAATACAGTTTTGGGTTGCATCAATAGAGCTATTAGGTGCAAGACATGGGTGATAATAGTGCCTTTCTACTCTGCACTGGTTAGACCTCAGATAGAGTATACTGTGTAGTTTTGAGCAGCACATTTTAAAAGGCTTGGAGAAGTTGAAAAAGGGCTTGAGAAGCTCTCCTACCTAGAGCAGGGGGGCTGGACCTGATGATCTGTGAGGTCCCTTCCAGCCCTAACAATCTATGAATGAATTTATGAATCTATGAAATAAGTTAGAGAGGGTCCAGAGGCAGGTGACAGATGATCAAGGGCTTGAAAGGAAAGTCTAGCTCCTTCAACCTCTCCTTGTATGACATGTTCAGTTTGAGGAAAAGGCACTTAAGAGGGGACATGATAGCAGTGTTTAAACATTTGAAGGACTGCCATAAAGAAGAGGGAAAACATTTATTTTCTCTTGAGGCAGAGAGTTGGGCATGAGCCAATGGCTTGAAGTTGCAGCAAAGTAGGTTTAGTTTGGATATCAGAAAAGCCTGCTTCACTGTTACAACAGTGAGGTAATGGAACAGAGTGCATGGGAAAGTTGTGGACTCTCCACCACTGGAAGTGTTCTAGAAAAAGTTAGACAGCCATTGGTCAGGGATGATCTAGGTGTAGCTATGTCCATGAACGACTTGTGCCTCCCAAGACGGGAGGACACCATGATGGCGAGTGGGAACTGCCCACAGCCGCCACTGGCAGTGTTGGCGGCAGCAAGCGAGGACCTCCTGCAGCCGGTGTCGGCAGCAGAGTGGGGGCCGGTGGCAACTGCCTGCAGCTGCCGCTGGCCACATCAGCAGCAAAGGGGAGGGGCAGCCGCCAATCTGAGGGCGGGGTACATGCCCCCTGTGCCCACCCTGCACATCGCCTATGGCTATGCCTGTATTCTTCTGTGGCTATTTCCCATGCTTCTGAGCTTTGCTAGTGCTGCATGGGGCTGGGAGTGAATTTCTATGCCCCTTTCCTGCTGTTACGTGTATAAAAGTTTTTTAAAAGCCTTCCTCAGAGATTTTGGGTGTTGGATGCAGCCAAGGCTGGATATTTTGACAGGTGTGCTCATGCTTCTGCTTCTTCTGGGACTTTAAGCTGCAGGGATCCTGGCTAGAGGGTCTTGCCCTTCCACTCAGGGTCAGACTTACCACCAGGGATCTGGGTATTCCATTCACCATGGAAAAACATAGTAAAACCTGGACTTTTGCATTTGTGGGGGCCGAGGGGGATCCGGGAAAGGGTCAGCTGGGTTGTGGCCACAAACCCGGCACGTACAGATGGGTACTTTTGACCGCTGGAGTAGAATTAGGCACAAACACGTACTGGTTCAAACAAAGATGGCTTTACTTACACTGTCGAGATGTACAGCATAGGAAGAAAGTTAACTTCAAACTTCAGTTACAGTTTAACCAAGGAGCTCTTATTCGACGAGATATCTTTAATATGAGCATGCAGGACACGGGGGTACGTTGGGGTCGGTCGGCGATGGGGAGTTGTCAGCGGTTGATCAGTCTGCCACGTTCACTCCGAGATGGGGACAGAGTTCTCCAACTTGGGCAAAAACTGCTCCAACCTTTTATACGGCTAGTGAGCCAATTGCTAGTCGCCACGTAGGAATAATTTAGAACCGGCCAATAATAATGTGTGAATTTGCATATGAGTGGCGGGAACCTTTCTACGCCGGGGTTCTCCACCGTGCCGAGAAATTCCCTCGTACAAAATCTCACCGTGCCTTGTGCTAGAAAGTTCCACTGTGCCGAGGCACTCAACCACTAAGCTCTGCTCTGACAGCATTTTAAGGAGAAAAGCTGGATTTTCACATTTTAAGGAGAAAAACACGTTTTCTCCTTTAAAGGAGAGAAACGTGGGAAACTGGCTTTCTCCTTGCAGGCTGGCAGAGTTGCAGACTGCAAGGGGCTGGGAAGTGGCAGGAGAGTGGTCAGCAGGGGGCACCATGTGCAGTTGTATGCACAAGGCTGCCAGGCAGCCTGGAACCCAGTTGGTGGGACTCAGCATGACAGGGAAGCTTGGTGCTGTCCCCAGAAGCCAAGCACTGCCATGGTGAGGCACCCGCTGCCTGCTGGGTAGCAGTTGGAGGCACAACCCTGCACTGCTACCCCTGCTGCTGCTGGGTGGGCAGGGGGTGCCTTGCTATGGCAGCACTTGGCTCGCAGTGGCGGCACCAAGCTCTCCTACCCTGCTCTGCCCTGCTGCACCAGGTCTTGCCTGCTGGGCTACAGAGGCCCTGCCAGGAGGGCAACAGAGTGGGGAGCCCCGAGCCTGTAGCGGGCAGCCCGCACTCAGCTCTGCTCCAGCCGTGCCACATGCAGGGTAGGGGAAGCTGGGCTCCGGGCTCCACTCTGCCACAATAGCTGCCACCTCCCACGAGCAGCAGGTGGGACTTGGGCACTGCTGCGGGGGTAGGGGGCTGCAGACCTCAGTCCCTGACCCTGTAGCCCTGACATCTGGGGCCCCCCTCTGGCAGGGTTGGGGGCAGGGAACTGTGGGTGGGGATTGAGGGGCACTAGCAGGGCCCAGGGGCTGCAGTTGGGGGTGAGGGGCATGAGCAGGGTTGAGGAAGCTGTGGTTGGGGAGTGAGGGGCACCAGCAGGCCCAGGGGGTATGGGTGGGGAGTGAGGGGCACCAGCAAAGCGCAGGGGGCTGTGGGCGGGGAGTAATGGATTTTGGGGTTTTTAATCAGAGAATTTGCAATTTTTACACAGAGAAAACCAGGATCCCTGTTGATCATATTGGGGCTCAGGAAGGAATTTTACTTCATGGTCAGTTAGATTGGTACAAACTATGAGGGTTTTTGCCTTCCTCTAGCAGGCAGCATGGCCTTCTCCCTGGGATTTCATATATTAACAACCTTGCAGCAGCAGGATGTTGACTACCATGGTTCCCCTGCTTTACCTGTGGCAGGTTAGGGTGTTATGCCTTGGTTTTTGTGCCAGGGTGGACTGTGTAGTTTTGCTAAGAGGTTAGACAAGTAATTGGTATAGGATGGTGCATCCGTCTGGCCTCTTATAGGTGCTTTCTAGTGGTTTTAGAGTGCACACCCAGCTCCAACCTCATGGTGTGTCCTTAAGGCCTAGGCGTTGGGTTGCATTTGCCCCTGAGGGAGGCCCCACCACTTTCCTGCCATGATTTGATCTTTTCTTCAGTGGCAGGGCTCCTTCTCATAGTCCAGGTGCTGCCCTTAGGGGGCATTCTTGGGGCTCGACATCCCCTACACCCCAATCATGCGCCAGCTGTCAGGACGGCCGGATGATGGGTTGTGGCCTGTCCCTTGATGTCGTTGCCTGTGCTCTCTCTCCCTGCCCATTTCTTGTTGTCCCTTCACTCTTCTCTCGAGTCATAGTGGTATGCTGAGTTGCCTCGCCTCTTTCCCTTTGACCCAAGGGGGCATCTAAAGTCTCCCTCTCTGCTCTGGGCTCTTGTGGGCCCTCTAAAACAACAGCACAAAAAAAAGGAAAATAGAAAGGAATAGTTGGGGGTCGGGGCTTCAGCCCACCCTACTCACAGGTCCAGCGTCTGTGGTCCTCAGGATTCCTCGATGCTGTTGTCCTTGGCCCAGCTGCCCAGCCAAGCCAGAGAGATGCCTTTTTTAATGGAGCTGGTGTTACACAAATTGCCAATTGCTCAAATCATGAGTGAGACTTTTATAAAGGGGGATAAGGCAAGGTGCCCCATTTATTGATTACATGAGTTAGACACAGAGGTTCAAGCACACTGTTCATACAAACACACACAAATCATCATACACATAATCACACACAGGCATACACATACAGAAAACAACCATTTCATCCACACATATACCAGATATAGTTGCCAGCAATAGTTGCTCAGCATCAGCCCAGGGTGGCCAACCCAGGTTTATTGAGTAGATGATGATTTGAAGATAGCAGATTTAAAGATAACAGCTGGAGTGGGGTGAACAGATGCATCTGTGGTCCGATGGAACAGCAGTAGAGAAAGAGACTTGCCCAACTTGGCATTTTCAAATTGTTCTTTTATAGGGATTGGCATCCTTTGTTTCAGTGCTTTGGGGTTTTTCCATACCCAGCTTCTGTTTTTGTGGTTGTTCTTTTGTCCTCAGCTTATCTTAGCCTTGGAGTGTTTTTGTTGCCTGTCTGGCAGAATTTCTTCTTCTGTTATGTCCTTTGTGCCTTCAGGCTTCAAAGGGATTCTTCAGCCTTTTGTTAGTTAGTGGTTGCTAACTTACATTTGGCGGCTTGTTGCTTACATAAACAATTGAATCTTCTTCCGTCTCTATGCCATTCTCTCAACATTCACCCTTTTACACGCACTCATACATAAAGGCTATGCAAAGTTCATTCACTTATGTCAAGGAGAAGGATACAAAATGGAGTTTTCAAGTTGCTTACAGGACAAGACTAACATGGTTACATTTCACTATTATTACACTCTATGTTAACATCAGCTACGTTAATTCAGTTCATGCTATACTGGGACCCCTCCTGTGGGTCTCCGTCTGGCTCCTTGTCAGGCTGCTGACACAGCCCGTGTTCAGCCCAGGAGCAGCCTTGCCTCCTGGCTTCAGCGTTGCTGGTCCCCTTTCCATTCCTTCACTGCTGGCTTTTAAATTAGCCAGGCTGCGATTTTTGATGATGTCATTGGCTGGCACCACTCCCAGCCATCAATAAAAGTGGCTGACGAACTGTGCGGGCGGTTCATCCCGGCATGGCTCCATTCTTTCTGAAAACAGTAAGTACGCCCCATTTTCAGGGCTTTTCATTTCTTTCTTCAAGTGGGTCAGCCCTGTCTCGGGTCCCACCATGGGAGGGTGCCCTGGGGCCTCCGCTTGTGTCCCCCTGGGACAGATGGTTTTGATACGGATGATTTTGCCTCAGGCACGGGTTTGGACTAGATGACCTCTCAAGTTCCCTTACAGCCCTTCTTCTTTGTGATTATGAGGAATCTATTTTAAAGCACTTGGAGGAGAACAAGATGATCGGGGACACAGTATTGCCAACACTCATGATTTTTGGCATTGTTCTTAAAATCTATGCTTCAGGAATATGAAAAACTTAAAAAAAATTTTTTAATTTTTTTTATATATATATTCCCCCCCCCCCACAATATTATAAAAGCCTTACTCTCTTTGTCTGTAACGCTTTATTTGCAGTCTGATTGGTTGTCTCGGCAGCCAACGACAGTGCTTACTGAAACAGCCAATCAGAGTGCTCTGTGCTGACAGAAGTTTCACCATGACTGTGGGGACTGAGGGGCAGGAGCGGCATTGGCTTGTCCCCTCCCAGCCCTTCAGTCCCTGCTGTCATGGCGGCACTGTCCCCCAGCAGGTCTGGAGTGGGGTGGTGAGGCCAGCTGTGCTGGCCTTGCCCCCCTCCATGGCCCTGCTCCTTGGAGGCAGAGGGGAATGGGGGTGGGGGAGTGGGAAGAACAGCGAAGTTCCATACCATTGAACGTGCTCAGCATATATTAAAGACTAGCCAATTGCCCGTCAAGAATGACCGGTGGGGGGGAGCGGGGCCACAGGGCCAGAGGCAGAGCGACAGCAGTGTGGAGCATTGGGTGGTGCCACTCTGTCACTGCTCCTCCCCTGTCATTTTTGACGGGCAATTGGAGTGTGTGTATGAAAGAGCTAAGTTTTTCACATTCCTGAAGCATAGACTTTAACAACAACACCAAAAATCATGAGAGTTGGCAATTCTGCTAGCCATCATGGATTTGCCAAGAGCAAGTCATGCCTGATCAACATGAGTTCCTGTTATGCTATGGGGAAGAGCTGTACATTTGATATATCTTGATTTAAAGGCTTTTGACAGTTTCCCATGACATTCTCATTAATAATCTAAGAAAATACAGACTATATGAAAGTACTGTAAGATAGATATACAAGTTGTTGAATCATTGTACTCAACAAGTAGTCATCAATGTTTAAATGACAAGTTAGGAGAATGTATCAAGTGTGGTTTCCCAGGGAGTCTCATCTTGGGTCTGGTATTGTTTAACATCTTCATTAATACTTTGAACGATCAGATTGAGTGCGTGCTTAGCAAATTTGCAGGTGATAGTAAATTGGCTGGAGTTGCAGATATTCTGAAGGGTTTGGGCCAGGACCTAGAATGACTTGTATAACCTGGAGTAATGGTCCAAAATCAATCAGACAGAATTCAACAAGCACACAAGTACAAATTCCTGCAGTTAGGGTGGAATAATTGCATGAACGAGTACAGACTGGGGAATGATTGGCTAGGCTGCAGTACTGGGGGTTGCAGTATTTTTAGAAGCTGAATATGAGCTAATAATGTGAACTGGTTGCAAAAAACCCAAAACCTGATGGCATACCTTGCATTAACAGGAATGCCACTTGCAAAGGGAAGTAATTCTTCCCTTTGTTGGTCACTGGTGAGGCCTCGCCTGGAGTACTGTGTCCATTTTTGGGCCCCATACTTGGAATCTACCAGAATGACCAAAATGATTAGAGGTTTTGCCAACATTACTTATGAGGCAAAGTTGATAGAACTAGGACTATTTAGTTTAGGGAAGAGAAGAGTGAGTGGGGATTTGGTAGTCTTCTAAGATGTGAAGGTTGTAGGGGACAGGACTGTGGCAGTGACCTCAAACTGCAGCAGTGGAAATTGAGGTTGAAGATTAGGAGGAACTTTCTCACTGTGAGTGGGTGGTTAAACATTGTAGCAGGCTACCTAGTGAGGTAGTGCATTATTAATCCCTGGAAGTTTTCCAGAGCAGGGTAAACAGACACTTGATAGAGATGGTTTAGGGATAATTCTGCTCTGAGTAGCCATCTTGACTAGATGACCTCATGAGTTCTCTTCTAGTCCTATGATCCTGTGATCTTACAACTTCTGTGCAAGGTTTCAGAAAGATTCAAGTTGATCTAAATGTTTGTTTCCTTCATCATCCTGACCAATATTGGTACTGGAAGAAGACAGGGTGCAGGGAGGATTGGTAGCAATACTTTGACCAAACTGCTGATGTACCAAAACAATTTACCTAAATTAATTCAGTGATTTAATTCATTATTGTTCCTGTAGTCTTTAAAATTTATTAGACGTACTGTGACTGATGGGACAGAGGGTCCAATGTGGTTGTCATACTCCAAGGGCATATTATCATACTTCTTTTATTAAAATTTTACCTGTGCTATTATGGGATGGATTTATCTTCTGTTTTGAAATAAATGGTGACTTTGTTGAGGTAGATGTCATTGTGAAATAATTTATGTAGAAAGACCATTCTATTCTAGAAGATGCTTTTTGGAGCAGTGGCTATCATTTATCTTGTTTATACCATGACTAGCACTGTGGTGCAAAATCTGGTGTAGATGCTACTTCAAGATAAGTGATATAATACTTATCTATTTTGTGTGGTCTTCAATAGTGATATTTGAGTACCTCAGCAGATAAGATTGTATTCTGACTAGAATCAAGATAATCTTTCCTGGATTAGATGGTCTGAAATCCATTAGTATATAAATGTTCAAGCAGTTTACCCAACAGAATCACAATAATTCTTTACTGATTTAAAATTGTTTTACATACCTTTATGGAGAGGAACTGCCTTGGAACAATTCTATCTAGCTGGATGATCTTACTCTTGTGTTTCTATTAGGAGTGAGTTAAAACACTCTGAATCTTTTTGGACTGAATACTGTATGAAGTTAAAAGACACAGAGGAGAAGATTATAAAAGATAAAAAACACCTTGAAGAGTTGATGAAGCAAAAAATAGAGATCCAGGAGGACACACAATCTTGGAACAGTAAAGTGAGTTTTGAATATTTATAAACAAGTAATTGAATTTCTTTTACTGAAAAAAAAGAATATTTTGTATGTTCAAAAGTTAGATTCTTCTGCAGTCTGAAATGAAAATATTGATTTTGAGTGAACCAAGAATGTTTGAGGTACTATAATAATTGTATGGAACCATTGAATATATTATAGTAACTATAGTTTTAACACTGTTTATGAAAAAAGTAATAATACATAGTCTGATAGTTCTTTAAATTACCTCTGCATTTTTGCACTTGACTGCATTCCCACCAAGTACTGCCAAACTTTAAACTTTCTGTGGGGCTGCATAAGTGTAGTCTAGGATCTGGAACATTCAAAGTTTAAATTACAAGTATTATGCTTCTAGAGTGATTTTTGTTTTACTGCAACATTTATCCTTATTTTTGTTTTCTGCCTTATATAGTTGATTTACTATAGTTTTGGAACCTTTTAAAATCAGAGCTGTAGATTCTTATTCTGATGAGCTAACAATTAAACATCTTGATCACATTCGACTTAAAATGTACTTGTAGAGTACAATATAACAGATTATAAAATTTACCAGTATAAAGGTCACCTATTTAATTATTTTATCAGAGAGAATAAAAAGAGAATGGAGCAAAAGAATGTATTTTTTTTACCTAATTCATATTCAAGGGGGGCGGGGGAGGGAAACTATTTCTTCCAGAATCCAGAACTTCTTAAATAAATATATTGTGTACAATCTATAAAAACATGGTGATTATAGTCCTCTCTGAGCTACATACATCTCCACATGGGGAGCCATTTGAAGAAATTATATGCACTGGTCTTTGGCTCATCCATCCTGGAGACCTCAGTGTGGCTAAATTGATTAGCTGTATACTAGGAGCACAGCTGTAAACTTTTTAGCAGAAACTAAAATGGCAAATGATATTTTCTTATGCAATGACATGCTGGACTTAAAGCTCTGATATTTAGAGGCTTTAAAAAACAAAACAAAACACCAAAACCTGCATTTTCAAGATATTCATGTAATTGGAAAATGAGGGTGTGGATGAGTGTACATCTTGGCTGCCTTAAAAATATAGGGGAGCTGCTTCTTGGAAGTACATATGCTTATTACAATCTAACTGCTTTTATAGTCCTGTAACTATTCAAGTTCCTATGTCATCCTAATTCTGACCCTGAATGAAGCAGGGTTAAAATTGGAGTGGTATTGTTATAATTGTCACCACCGTGTTGTTCAGGTGTAAAAATCATGTTTACTGCGCTTTCTTTTAGGCTGCATCTTTGTTGGTTTGCTGTATACTACTTTGCAGCGACTAAGAGCAAGATCCAAAAAAGGATTAGGTGTGATGTTGCTCAGCATTGCTACACCTACCTGTAGGTGCCAAACTCCAGGAGTGGCATTCACTGAAATTCAATTTTACAGTTATGCACCTAAATCGTGTCTTTAGGTTCAGGTGATTGGCTCATTATTTTTTTAAAGTACAGTGGGGTAGTGCTAGAGGTAGGAAAAAAGTGAAGGGATTTTGTTTTTAAGATTCAGTGGGAATAAAGTGCCAATTTAAAATAAATACAATATTTGTCAGTAACTGTCAAACTCAGTTCACAATCAGAGGTAAGCATGACATCCTTTGTAGTAGATAAATTGTTTATTGAAATGTTATTTTAAAATGGTATAAATGAAAATTTCATATATTTATAGTAACGTTTTATATATTACTTATGTTTTAATAATTGTGATTTTAATTTTGGCATGTCAGTAGGTTATTAACTAAATACTGTGCTAATTGATGGTTTAATCTCAGTAGGCTTCCAGTCTTGAATATAGACTTTTAGTAATTTATAGGGTAAACTTTTTAATGTGCATTTCATTTAGTTATCCTGAAGAAAATTAAATTAAAAGGGCAGAAAAGTAACTTCCTACATATGCTAAGGATACTTTTAATGATTATATGCAATTAGTTATCAGAAATATATGCCTAAATCAGGGTAAAAAAAATCTGAATGACTGAATTTTTTGGAAAGCAGCCATACTTTCAACTAATTTCAGTTCAATACATGATAAGTTAGACCACTGCATTCTGGAGAGATTTACTTTATAAATAAAAATGGACTTTTAAAAATGTGCCCATTAGTACAGCTTAAAGTTACCACTTAAGAGGGTAGACAAAACAACCATTGGCCTTTTCTGATTAGACTTCAGTAACAGCAAAACAAAAGATGGTACTGAGCTGGCTATTAGCTTTTAAATTAACATTTGTGTCTGGCCACACTTCATATGGTATCTTCTGGCCCTCGGCTCTAACTAATAGGAAGGTAATTCTTTAGTTTTCAATCTTCTAATTAAGTGAAGGAGAATTTGGAGGAAAGCCTTAGCACTATGATGAAGAAAGAGGATTCTGGAAAGAACTGCAAAACTCAGTGAGTATACTCTATAGAAGGCATAGGGGAGATTTGCAGAAGAAAACAGAACACAAGCAAAAAAAAAGTATAGTATAGATCTAGATTTTATGGAGTTATAGCTAGTCTTTCTTGCCACAAGAAAATAAAACTTAATATAAGAAACAGCAATTTTCCTGTTTAATTTGGGGAATGTCTTCACTGTGCCATCATGTCACATAGCAGAGGTTTAAATGAATAAGATGGCATATGTGTAGGAATCAGCGACTGAGAAAGATGAAAACAGTAAGTAATAATACTTCATTAGCCTTAGGCACCATTTTAAGAAAAAGATAAGCGTAGAGGACTCTTATTAGGAAGAATGTAAATGAGGACAGTGCAAGAAAACAATTACATTAGAGTACCCCATTTGTAAATACATTTAAAAAAAATGACACACTGAAAACAAACACTAAAACAAAAGATTTAGGGATAGATCAGAAGAGATGTAGGTGCTTGAAGCACAATTTAGGCAGAATTCAGGCACCTAAATCTAGTAAGTAATACACAAAAACCCTATCTAACCACGTGTGTGCTTGAGAAATTTTAGATGCTTAATTTTTTCCAGCAAATAATTTAAGCATCCAAAATTCCTACTATTATACATGCTCAGAACTTTCACCATCTTGGCTAAGCTGAATGTCTCAGTTCTGATCTTTATACTTAAGGCTATTTGGGGTTCACAGTGTAGGCATCCCTGTGCCTGAGTCCACCAAGAAACCCAAGCTGATAATCTGTCCTTTTTTCTTCTGTTTCTTGATGATGATGAAGCAAGTGTCACCACACATATTTTGGAAGCATGAGGGCCAGAAAGCCAGCAATAGGAAGAATGGTCAATGTCAATGAGACCTTGCGCACCTGAAGGAGGGCTGCAAGGGTATTCATAGGTGATGTGGTTGGCCATCTGAGCTATTTTCTGCTAATGCCTAACAACAACCAGTTATTTCCCCTTTTTCTTTTGGCTAATGGAAGCAGAGACCTGAATTGTGGTTGCTGCTAAGACTTAGGTCCCATTCACTCATTATACTGTTTCCAGAATTCTCTGCTGTGCAATGGATAGGAACAAGATACTCCTTACAGTGGCAAACAATAAAAGCTCCCTGCTCTCCTGTAAGCAGTGGCTGTACAGGTAGGTGTATATGTTGCACAGAAGAGTGGGCATCATGTATAGAACAGGACATTTCCTCACCTTAGTTGTGATTGCTGAACATGTTTACAAGTCTGACTTAAGGCCAGGAAGGTTTCTCCCGACTCTTGCCAAGACTATTTTCAACCTATTTTCCTTCTTTGCAGAAGCCATTTGACCATAGGAAGCAGATAGAACAGGGTAGCATCTTAGAGAGAAACTGATTCAGAGAGGCCATTTAACTTTAGTTCCACTAGTAGCTTCTGTTCCTCCAGTGGCTCAAATGTCCAATGCTACAAAATATCATCAAGAGTTTTAATTTAGAAACGATTCATTTTTGTCTTCCAGTGATAGTGAAGCAGAGTCCTTATTGAATGAGGACTTGAAAGAGAGCTTTTGTTAGTCCTTTCTAGTCAGCTCTTGAAGACAGTTGTTTGCAAGCCAGTTAAAACTGCTGGGTGTCATCTTGATATCTCAGAAAATGTCCTGGGAAATGTTTCTGTGCTATATAGTAGAAAATAGCACAGTTTGATAAATGCTTTCCAGACCCAAATATAAAGATTAATTTGCTTTGCCAGTGAATGATTTTATGAGTCTGCCCTAATATTTTATTAACATATAATTTCAACTACTTTATACCTACTTTAGAACTAGAGAAGTAAAATTCCTGGCAAGGAATTCCATGAAGAAATAGGTTCTCTCTTAGGGGGAACAAATTTTGGAAAAACTAAAATAACTTCATTTATTACTTGCTTATTGAACCAAAATATTGTTTCACTCAGAATGATAATTATACTATATATAACTTAGCAAATAGTACTATTAGCTATGTGTGTGACATAAATAAATCCTTCTTTTGAATAGAGATGGAGCTTCATGCTAAGGTACCTGTATGTATTTTTTGCTTATTGCAATCTCTCTCAAATTGGGGGACGGGGGAAATGAAATGTTGAAAATAGAAAGTATTGATATTGTTGACTTGTAAACAAAAGAAAGGTTAGGTCATTAGGCCCCAGAAATAATGTAAAGAGAGAGTTTGGTACAGATACAGAAGAAACCTGTGTTTCTAGAGATAAAGCTCAGAGTATCTCTATTACATACTCATTATAGTGCAGCTTAAACTTGTAAGATCTTCATATAGCGCTGTTACTTGAAGAGTCAAGTTCCCCGTGATGGCATGGAGGAAACACGAGAAGCACTTTACCTGCTGAGTCAGCACAAGGTGGTGAAGCAGCGACGAAAAATGGTGCTGAGTGAGACGACAAGCGCCAAGGAAACCCCAGCATGTGCCACCAGTGTTTAAAGAGCAGGAACCCTGCGCCTGGGTTAAAAAGCCCAACCTGAGGAGATGAGCGGACCAGAAGTGTGGTTTGGAAGCCCTGGGAGGGGCGAATGGTTGAAAGCAGCCTGCTAGTAGGAAGCCCACTGAGGCAGCTCAGAGGAGCCAAACAACTTACTTGCAGGTTTGTTCTGGCACTTGGGGACAAATGATTGGGACCTGACCAGAGACACGGGACCTGAAAGAGAAGACAGAGAACAATTTTGAGTACAGTGGGGGCAAGAGTGGCTCACAGTGGACCATTCTGACTGCAGATCCTACAGTCCAGGCTAGAGGACTGTGAGAAGGGACTAAGCCCTGGAGTGATCTTCGAGTTGTGTATTGTTTTGCTTTATCTTTATTACCTACCTCAGAAGGCACTATAGGAAAGCATAGTCTGTGCGCCCTGGAACATCTATTTAAGATCTTGAAGGTTGGTGTAAGGCAGGGTGCAGGGGAGGCGGAGCCCCAGAAGAGGACGCCAGGGCTGGATTAAGGACAACACGCACAAGGATTAAGATCTTCCTCCCAAGTTATATAGATGAACAAATTGTGGCAGGAGAGAGTGGTTACCCTTACCCGAGTGCCGTTTTTACAACGCTAGGAGCATGCTGTTCGCTTGTAAGAGAACCGAGACCCATGGAAAAGTTGAGACGCGCCTCATGGGATAGGCACGTGCACTTCTACATAGCATTTGTTCACAAGCACTTGTTTGTCCAAAGTGCGTGCAAGATCATTCCATCTGACTATTCTTATACATCATAGCCACAAAGCACCCTACTGCATGCCACAGCAAAGAAGAGGGGAGACAAGTGTACTGTCAATGCCTAGTTTCTACACTGACAGGGAGGTTGTAAGGTTAAAATATAGGTTAAATGGGAGGACAAATTCTTCCTAGACTTCATTGGTGCTTAGTAGAAGCCTTGAAGTTTGGGGTTATTAGACCCCTGTAAGGCCTCTGCGCTGCAGCTGGTCAGCTAGGTCAGCAACACTTATCCCTCTTAAGGAGGACAGCTAACACTGAGCCTGTTGATTGGTTCCAGGGTTGCTTTTAAGAAGCTGTTGCAGCATCTGGCCCCTGGTGCTCAAACTGGCCCCAGTCTGTACATAGCTGTCATCTGTATGACTTCCCTGGTGCCTGTTCCTGCATACTGCCCATGTACCTAGTCTCTGCACTTCAGAGCACTGGTTTGGCTTTGGGTTGCCTCCTCACCTCTGCATCTGGTAACCCCTCTGGCTCAGCACATGAGCACTAGTTTGACTTTGGCTTGCCTCTGACTGTGGACTCTGGTAACACCCCCCAGCTTTAACCACTAAGCTGAACACCTCTGTGGGCCCTGCAAACCCCTCTTGAATGAAGATCCAAGTTTTTTTCAACCTCTTTATAGGAATATCAAATACTTGAATTCATATATCATATCTGCTGATCCAAGACTGCCCTTATCTTATCATACTGCTCCTTCCATAAACTTGGTGAGCTCCATCTTGAAACAATTTGTTTATTGCATCCAATACTTTGTTTGGAAGATCATTCCAAGTATTAATTGTTTTGATTTTTAGGAACCTTCTTGTAACTTTCAGCCTCTCAACTATTTGTAGTTATGAGTTGTGCTAAAAATGGGAGCCATGGGAGGGTGGATAATGAAGGACTCTGGAAAGTTCTGCTGCATATTCCAGAATATTGTTTGTGGACTTAAGTGACAGTTTTGATGCAATTTACCAATGGGCAGTTTAGAGCGTTATTGCTTTGCCTACTGAAGGGATTAACATTGATCATTCTCCTCCCCCAATGCTCAAGAAGAAAGAAAGCTAGAATGGTTTAGTTAGGGATAATCCTACTATAAGCAGCATGCTGGAGTAGATGATTTTATGAAATCTTTTTCTGTACTACTTTCTTATGGTCCTGTGTTCCTAATTTTGCCACGCTCTGCTGACTTGAACACGTACAACACATCTGCTGTTCTTTAATCTATTCATTTTCTAGTCTGGCCTGAACTTCTGCTTCCTTGTTACAATAGATCAAGGGTAGCCAACCTGCAGCATGTGTGCCACAAATGGCACAGGCAACCTTTGAGTGGTTGGCAGCAGATCAGGGAGGGGAAAGGCAGCACAGTGGCAGATAGGACAGGGAGCAGAAAGCAGAGCAGCAGATCAGGCAGAGAAAGGGGATCAAAGTGGCACTGGAGAATAGTACAGGGCTAATTTGTGGCATGACTGCTGTGGCAAAGTGGGGAACTCCCTGACTAGCCACAGTGCTAGTTCCAACTTGCCTCTGGGCACACCACCTGCCTTTCTCGCCTGCCATGCCTTGTTGCTCAAAAATTAAGGTCTTAATTAGGCAGGAGGCTGCCCTTCATACACCCTATCAGCTCTTGCCCTTACCTTCTGGTGTTACTGGAACAGCAGCTCTACCAAGAGATGTTGTTTCCTCAGTGCCAGGCAGCAGAGTGCCGCCTCAAGCTCTGCTGGCCTGGATCTTAAAATGGCCGCTCATCAGAGCTGGGCCACACCTGCCAGTTGACGCTTCAGGTTCTTAAAGTGTCAGACACCAGCAGTGCTCTGTCACATCTGCCAAAAAGGATGGCCCTAACTGCAATAAATGTAGCTAAGTACGTAATCACCTTTTTTTCTTTTTTTGTGAAGACCAGGGATCTGGGTTTTCTGTTTCCCATGGAAAGTGGAAAAAACCACGGATTTTCCCCTTTACGAGAGGAACATACAGATTTCTTATTTTAGCGGGGAAATCTGTAGATTTTGCAGTTTTGCAAAGAGCTCTCTGCAGGCTGGCAGAGTCCAGCCTGCAAGGACCTGGGAGGGAGCAGGAGAAGGGTGGTCTTGCAGGGTGGTCAGGCAACCTGCAGGAAAGGGGAGCAGGGGTTGAGGCCTCCATAGGGAGGCAGGGAGTTGGGCAGGGCTGGGGCTGCAAGTGGAGCTGCAGTTGGGGCTTTGATCATGGGGGCTTGGGGCCCGGGGCTCCAATGTACAGCTGCAGGGCCCCAGCAGGGAGCGGGACAGGGCTGCAGGTGGCTCATTCAGGGGGTAAAGGGGGAGGGGCCAGCTCCCTACTGCTGTGCACTTGTGGAGGCAAGGGGGAGCCATGCCCCTCAGATCTGTGTGTGGGTGGGGATGGGTGTGAGCTGCCTGCTAGGGGCTCAGGCTCGGGCTTCCACCCTGCTGTCCTCCCCTGGGGCCTCCCTAGCCCAGTGGGTGTGACCCGGCACTGCAGGGTAGAGCGGGACCATGCAGGAAAGCTGCTGGATACTGCGAGCTCTGCACTGCCTTAGCAAGGTGCCCCTTGTACATGCAGCATGCGCACAGGGGGTGCATTGCCAGGACAGTGCAAAGCTCATGGCAGCAAGCAGCTTCCCTGCATGGCCCTGCGGTTCGCTGCAGTGCCAGGTTGCACCTACCAGGCTCTGGAGGTCCTTGGGGAGGGCAGCAGGGTCGGAGCCCAAGCCTACAGTGGGCAGCTCACACCTGCCCCCACCTCTGCCCCACTCACAGAGCAGGGGGTCACAGGTCTCCCCTGCCTCACCTGAGTGCATGCAGCAGTGGGGAGCTGGTCTTCCGTGCCCTTCCTGTAGCAGGCAGGCAGTTTGGGGGAGGGCGCAGGCTCTGGACCACTGCAACAGCCACCACCTCTTGCCAGGGGTAGGGGGCTGTGAACCCTGGCCCCGTAGCCCTGTCAGCTGGCCATATAGAAACAAGCTGGCAGAAGGTACTGAGTTCCTTCAAAAGGATTTTTGTGTTCTTATTCCCACCTGTACTAGGATCATTTGTAGTAGCTGTTGTCTAGTGGAGGTTGAAGCAGGAAGAGTCTGCAAGTATACATCCAGGGAAAAGACATGCAGTGTTGTAAAGTCTGTTATCTGTTAGTATCCAGATGTGCATGGCTGACCATCAGGTGGTCTTATCTAAATGTGATTTATCTGCATTTCTAAAGCCAGCTCGGCAACCTTAATAAGAACTAAAAGCTCCCATGGCCTACGACAATTGATAATGATCACATCCATTCAGCTGCCCTATATGTGTCTGATACAGTAGTGCATACTATGGTCACATCTGGAGCAATGAGAAAGATCTCTTTAGTTTCAATCCTCAGGGGAGTCCAGTGTTGTACAAACCATAGGTGAGGACCTTCCCTTTAAAGGACATGAATTGACTAATTCAAAAACAAATGAGACTTTCTTATTTTTTGGACTATTCCAAATGATGCTGCATTCTCTGGGTTGATTTGTCTTAAGTATGAAGCTGGTAAGACTACAGACTTTCTTTAAGCAGTGTTCATCTGCTCAGTACTGTTAACTGTTACCTTGGAGATGCTAAGAGAGAGGCAGGCATTCCATGGTGATGACCCGCTCCCTTTTCCTCTGCAAATCTGCACTTTCCACCAAGTGCAGGTTTGATGCCTGGGTCAAAAGTTTGACATACTGTCTCAAGGATCTCCGTCAACTTTGGTAACCATTTTTTAGAAAGTCTGAACTTTGTTCACCTATGGGTACTGGACATTGTCAGCAAGCACTAGCTCATCTAATTTCAGTTCTTGCCTTCCTGCTTCCTAAGCTTTTCCTCTGTCCATTTTTGGAGACTTGATGTGAGATGCTGCATAGGCAGTGACTCCATGGGTGCTCCAGGGTTCAAGCACCCACCAAAAGAAATTAGTGGATTGTCAGCACCCAGGGAGCCATGCTTATGAATGTTAAAAACAAACAAAAAACCCTGCAATTTACTGGAAGGATTGAGTGCTTCAGCTGGTCTTTTTGGTGCTTTAGCTAAAGCTGAGTCAATCAGCTGTTAGATACAAGTCCTGAAAAAGCCCCACAAAAGCACCCAACCTATACAGATACTGCAGAGCCAGATAGAAGTAACATGCTGCCTCTTCTGGGCATTTGCCAGGCTCACACAGGAATGCGCCAAACTAAAAGTAAAGTACCGTTTTTTTGATTTTAAGTGTGCAAGCACCCACCGGCAAAAAACAAAGTCAGCACCTATGAGGTGCTGGTCAAATAAGACATGCAACCTGAAGCAGTGAAGGTCACCTTTGGAGTTTAGGAATAGAGGTTTCCTGAAAGAAAAGGGGTTAATGTTGTACTAGAGACTGTCTTAAACTCATTCATTGTTTCAAGTTAGTTCATGACTTTTGACCTTCAAGATATCTCTTTTCACATCTTTTTGTTCAGCTTATAGGAAATACTTCATTTTTATAGCAGGGACATCTTACTAGCAACAACAGTGTCCTGTTCTTTAGTCTTTCAGCTGCACCATAGTTATTCATGAAATATTTAGCTTTTGGTGGATGTTAATTCTTAAAAGCAGGGGATCCAAGTCTATTATTCTTTCATTGATCAGTTGAACTGAGGTACATCACCACTGCAAGTAACAAATTAAATCTCTTTTACACTAGGTTTCAAAATCAGAAAAAACATCTAAGTGTACTTGTATTGAAAGAATAGCATTCACAAGAACGTTGTCAGATTCCAAGTGATTGAGAGTTTACTTTTCAAAGAGGAAATTGCAAAATGCAGTGAACCCCATCAACCAACTTTAAGCTCACCCAAAGATACTAGTAAAAACCTACCTTAGGCTTCTGAAATATGTAGCCTTTTACATGTGTGTGACTCAGTTTCCCAGACTTTTCCTACACTCCAAGGATGGCTGAAGTCAGTGTGTTCACCAATAAGCACCATGTAGAGATGATAGTCATGTTCATTCAAGAAGTTATCTTCTTGTTAAACTTGTAGAAAAAAATCCACATAAGATATGCAATGGAATATCCTTCTCTGTATCTCTGCTGCTCTGTACTACATGTATACTACTCTGTTAGCATATGCCTCGTATGCTACCAGTCAGAGTGGTATACATCATTTACATCATTTTCATATTTGTGTCATCGAATCCCCTCTTCTGTATAAATGTTTAGAAATGTGGACCTGTCCACATGACATACAAATCATTTCTCTTTTTCATTCACAATCAAGATGCTGACAGAAAACACCACATCCATTTATTACATCAACAAGGCTCTCCCTGGGTCATCTTCATTTTGTCAGGAGGCTGCTTGTATCTGGACTTCATATCTGCTATATTTATTACTAAATCATGCTGTTGTCTTGCATCTACTTTAGCAGATCACTTCAAAAGACAGTTTTCAGACAACCATAAGTAGCTAATCAAGGTTCAAGTATTGCACATCATCTTTCAAAAGTGGGATCCTGATCAGTTAAGACACTTGCTCTGCAGTTGGGATATACAGAGACATAACAGTTATTCCTCTAAGTTATTATAAGATTTCCTGATATAGTCAATATTTTTGTCTGCTCTGTAGCAGTATTAGTGAAATGAAACCACTGAGACTGTGTATCTCTGTTTCATTCAGAACTAAAGTTACAATGATAATGCTTGCTTTCAGGAGGAGTACCAGTTAAATAGGAACAGCTGATATGTGTTGCAAGTGACAAATTCCTCTACCCTTTTAAAGTGCTTTAAATTTACATCTGTTCACAGCCTAGAATGAGAACTGCTGTGTTTAATCCTGTTTAATCCAACCAGAATACTGTCTACATGTTAGATACTTTTCTCATCCCTTGGACATGATACTGAGATATGCCTTCTTTGGGAACATCATACCAAGGTTCCTGAAGAAATTGAAGCAAGATGTTGAATTGATCATCATGGAAGTCCTAACTTTGCTGGGCATTTCTTGTACTTGGGTTTAGAGAACTTCTCAATGCAGTTCCAATCACTCTGTTCATTATAGCTTTGCAAAACAGTGACCAGGTACAGCACTGTTATCTCCAACAAATTGGATTTGATGGTCTGACATCCATCAAAAAAAGCTTATTAGCTGAAGTGTGCTGCACCAAAGCAAGAAAGCGTCAATGAGACTGACTTCTAATAGTTAAGTAGAACAGGTATTCTATTTGGGCATCCCTCATAAACTGTTTCCCTTGGCAGCACACTTGTCAACGATATCAGGTTGTACTTACCAACTATAGAACAATATGGACTTTCTGGGTATGTCTATACCATGTGCTCAGCATTTTTCTACAAGAATGTTTTCCTTCATGCAGCTAACCGAGAAATACACCATTAAAGCCAGTATGGGGGCATCCCTACAGGGTTGAGCCCAAATATTCCATGAGGTGCCAAAAGGGGCCTTAGGGGAACACCCCTAGAGCATTTTCAGCAGTTCATTTCTGGGTCAGACATATGTGAGAGTGTGGCATATCTGGAAAATCAGTGCAGATATACAATTTATTAATGCTACAGGTGGCTTTATAGCAGCTGTATATAAACATCACTCTCCTATCCAGGGTACAGAGTGTATATATTTTTATAGCATCTAGCCACTGTAAGAGTTATATTTATGATTTTCCCTGGGTTGGGAGGCTCTTCACCTCAAAAGATAGGGGAGATGAAGACCTTTGTGGTGCATCTGCCATGTTTTCGTGTAAGTACAGGTCACTCATCCCAGATTCGTTCCAAAGATGCATATGAAACAAATTATTCTCTGCTGGCGCGTGAGTTAGCACGGAGTTTGCACGGGAGGGCGCACTGGAGGGCCCAGGACCCTGCCAGCGCGCCCCCCAGGGTAGACAGTCCCAGCCGTAGCCAGCCTCCAGAGGCATGACACGGATGGGCACGCACCACACCCCAAGGGTCCCCTCGGGCTCTGCGGCCCCCCCCTCTGGCACCTCAGAGACGGCCACCCAGACAGAGCCCCTGGTTCCGGGCTCCACGCAGACGGAGCCCCTGGCTCTCGGCTCCGGGGGCTGCCTGTCCCTTTTTCAGGCTCTGGGGCCTGGGAGCATGGTGACCTCCCCTTGTGGGGTCTGCTCTCTTTTGGGGTCTCTGGCATGCCAGCTGGAGGAGCTCCAGGCCACAGTCCAGAGACTGCTTGCCATCAGGGACAGCGAGCAGGAGATAGACTCCTACTGCCAGGCCCTTCTCCCCCGGGAGGCGGAGGGTAGACTACAGTCTTCCTCCACGCCAAAGGAGGACTCCAGGACCTCCTGCTCTGTCCAGGCAGGGGCATGGACCACAGTGGTCAAGGGCCCTAAGGCCCGCCGCACCAAGGCCCCTGCCCCGCCGGAGCTGAGCAACAGGTATGCACCTCTTGCCGCTCCAACAGAGCCTGCTGAGTTGCTGGCTCCCGCAGGCAACATGGACCGAACTGCAGCTCCCACCCCTGCTCTCCCCAAGACAAAACATAGGGTGTTTGTTGTGGGAGACTCTCTCCTGAGGGGGACTGAGGGGGCAATCTGCCGCTCCGACCCCTTAGCCCGGGAAGTCTGCTGCTTCCCGGGGGCCTGCATCTGGGACATTGCGGAGAGGATCCCAGAGCTCCTCAAACCCACAGACCACTATCCCATGCTCCTAATTCGTGTGGGCACCAATGACACGGCTCGGAGCGCTCCCAGCCAGGTCATGAGGCGCTACAGAGATTTGGGAGCGGGGCTAAAGGGTCTGGGGGCACAGGTGGTGTTTTCGTTGATCCTCCCGGTCTCAGGCTATGGGCCGAGGAGGGAGAGGAGGATCCACGTGGTCAACCAAAGACTGCAGCGCTGGTGTCGTCGGGAAGGCTTTGGCTTTCATGACCACAGCCCGCTCTTTGGCGAGAGAGGCAGCGAACTGCTGGGAAGAGATGGCCTCCACCTCTCTCCCCTAGGGAGGAGGCTGTTCTCAGCCAGACTGGCTGACCTGCTCCACCGGGCTTTAAACTAAGCCCGCTGGAGGACGGGGGCACTACTGCCACTGCTGGCCCGCTGAGCAATCCTTGCAAAGCCACCAGGTCAAGGCACGTAAGGGAGCCCACCCCTGCCCCAGCCCTGGCAAAATCTGTGAGCAAGGAAGGAGCCCCCCAGGGGGCACTTGCTTGCCTGTACATAAATGCCAGGAGCTTGGGGAATAAGCAGGAGGAACTCATCCTCCTGCTCAATGCAAATAATTATGATGTCATAGGGATAACAGAGACCTGGTGGGACTCCACCCATGACTGGACCACGGGTATAGATGGCTATACCCTGTACAGGAGGGATTGTGTAGAGAAAAGGGGCGGGGGTGTAGCTCTCTATGTTAAGGAAAGCTACACGTCCCTGCAAGCCGATATTGGCAGCCACGGTGGACGGCTGGAGACCCTCTGGGTTAAAATCCGTGGGGAACACGGCACAGGGGACACAATGGTGGGAGTCTACTACAGACCTCCCACCCAAAGTCCTGAGCTTGACCAGGAATTTGCCTGGGAACTGCCTGAGGCTGCATGCTCCAGGACCATGGTTGTCATGGGTGACTTCAATTACCCGGACATCTCGTGGGAGGATCGCTCAGCAAAATCTGAGCGGTTGCAAAGCTTCCTCTCGTGCGTGGATGACTTCTACCTGACTCAAGAAGTCTATGGGCCAACGAGAGGCAAAGCGCAGCTCAACCTGGTGCTGGCTACTGGGGATGACCTAGTCGGCGACCTAGTGATCGATGGGAAGCTGGGTGACAGCGACCACGAGCTGATCACCTTCACCATCCACCGAAAAGCTGGCAAGTCAGTCAGCAACATGGAAGTCCTTGACTTCAGGAAAGCCGACTTTGACAAGCTCAGGAGGTTTGTCAGTGAGGCCCTAAGGGACCATGACCACGGGGAGAGGGGAGTTCAAGAAGAGTGGTTGCTCCTCAAGGGAGCGATCCTCAATGCACAAACTAAGTCTATTCCATCTCGGAGGAAAGGCAGCAAGAGGGCACAGCAGCCCCCCTGGCTCTCCAGGGACCTAGCAGACCTCCTGAGGCTAAAAAGAAAGGCCTACAAAGGATGGAGGATGGGAGTCACCTCCAAGGAGGATTATTCTGCACTGGTCCGGTCCTGTAGGGAGCATACCAAGAAAGCCAAGGCTGCAACTGAACTCCAGCTAGCTTTGAGCATCAAGGACAATAAAAAGTCCTTTTTCAGATATGTGGGGAGCCGGAGGAAAAGCAGGGGCAACGTTGGACCCTTGCTGAACCAGATGGGGCAACTGACAACTGACGCCCAGGAAAAAGCCAACCTATTAAATAGGTACTTTGCTTTGGTCTTTCATCAGTCCCATGGGACGCCCATGCCCGCTATGGGACAGGGACGTCCGGATGAGGGTGATCCCCTGCCCTCCATTAATGCTGACCTTGTGAAGGAACATCTTGAGAAGCTGGATACCTTCAAGTCAGCCGGCCCTGACAATCTTCACCCCAGGGTACTCAAGGAGCTGGTGAGCATTATAGCCCAGCCTCTAGCATGGATCTTTGAAAACTCTTGGCGCTCTGGTGTAGTGCCCGAAGACTGGAAGAAGGCCAATGTGGTGCCTATCTTCAAGAAAGGGAGGAAAGTGGATCCGGCTAACTATAGGCCCATTAGCCTGACTTCTATCCCGGGGAAGATCTTAGAAAAGTTTATTAAAGAGGCCATCCTTAATGAACTGGCCGACGCCAACATCTTAAGGGATAGCCAGCATGGGTTTGTTGCGGGTAGGTCTTGCTTCACCAATCTCATTTCCCTCTACGACCAGGTGACCTATCACCTGGACAAGGGAGAAGAGATTGATGTCATATATCTTGACTTCAAAAAAGCCTTTGACCTGGTTTCCCGTAATCACCTCTTAGAGAAACTGGCCAATTGTCACCTTGGGTCCTCCACGATCCACTGGCTGGAAAACTGGCTCCGGGGTCGGACCCAGAGGGTAGTAATTGATGGAAGTCACTCATCGTGGTGTCCTGTGACCAGTGGGGTCCCCCAGGGCTCTGTCCTTCGACCCATACTGTTCAACATCTTCATTAATGATGTGGACACTGGAGTCAGAAGCGGACTGGCCAAGTTCGCTGATGACACCAATCTTTGGGGCAAAGCATCCACACCAGAAGACAGGCGGGTGATCCAGGCTGACCTGGACAGGCTCAGCAAGCGGGTGGATGAGAATCTGATGGTGTTCAACGCCGATAAATGCAAGGTTCTCCACCTTGGGAAGAAAAACCCGCAGCATCCTTATAGGCTCGGCAGTGATATGTTGGCCAACACTATGCAAGAAAGAGACTTGGGGGTCATCATTGACCACAAGATGAACATGAGCCTGCAGTGCGATGCTGCGGCTAGTAAAGCGACCAAAACGCTGGCTTGCATCCATAGATGCTTCTCAAGCAAATCCCGGGACGTCCTTCTCCCCTTGTACTCGGCCTTAGTGAGGCCGCAGCTGGAGTACTGCGTCCAGTTTTGGGCTCCACAATTCAAAAAGGATGTGGAGAAGCTTGAAAGAGTCCAGAGAAGAGCCACGCGCATGATCAGAGGTCAGGGAAGCAGACCCTACGATGACAGGCTGAGAGCCCTGGAGCTCTTTAGCCTGGAAAAGTGCAGGCTCAGGGGTGATCTGATGGCCACCTACAAGTTTATCAGGGTTGACCACCAGTACCTGGGGGAACGTTTGTTCACCAGAGCGCCCCAAGGGATGACGACTAGGTCGAATGGTCATAAACTACTAGAAGACCGTTTCAGGCTGGACATAAGGAAGAATTTCTCTACTGTCCGAGCCCCCAAGGTCTGGAACAGCCTGCCACCAGAGGTGGTTCAAGCGCCCACATTGAACACCTTCAAGAGCAAACTGGATGCTCATCTTGCTGGGATCCTATGAACCCGGCTGACTTCCTGCCCTTTGGGCATGGGGCTGGACTCGAGGATCTTCCGAGGTCCCTTGGAGCCCTAATGTCTATGAAATCTATGAAATCTATTCATCTTTTTGTTTTCTTCCCCAAGCCTGTGTCAGTCCTTAGGGATTCTAAACTTTATGGACTTAATGTAGGAAGGGTCTTTTAATATTATCTTAATAGGGCAAAAACATTGGGGAACAGACTTATACTATCCATGGCTGTTGCTGAAATGGTCAGACAGTTTTACAAAGATTATTGAAGTGGATCCCAAGCCTAATTAGTTGTTATAAGCCAGTTGGGTTAATCCATGTAGAGCTCATTTCACTGGGAACCAGGCACCCACATATTTATAAGACTTTTTTTTTCTGAAGAGGCTTTCAGATTGGATACCCATTTTGGAAGACTGTTCTGATGTCATTGTTTAAATTGGACTCTTAATACCCATTTCCAAACAGATGGCTGCCTGTTAGTCATCAAGAATGGAATACATGTGGGCAATCAGTTAAAGAGGAATGGTTTATTAAGTTATATTAATGGGTTTGTCATGATGTGTTATCCAAGTGGATTCCAGTATCTGCTATCCTTTCTTGCTGTTAGGGCCCCTATTTCTCTCTCTGGGATTCTGCATTTTTGAAGGAACAAAGAATTGTTTAAATCTACTTTGTCTTATACAGTGTCCTTGTGCACTTTTAAACTTCAATAACTTAGGTTGTAGGTATGATAGAAACAATCTGTAAACGGCATTTAAAAGCAAATTTATTAAAGTTTTAGGACAATTAGACTACACAATGCTAGACTTCATAAATAATAACTAATTTATTATTAAATAAAATGGAGCTCCATGCCACTACGTTCTGAATGCATGACAGTTCCTAAATGACATTGTCCCACAGAAGTGGATAGGCAGAGGTGGGCCAATTGCTTGGCCACCTCGTTCACCTGACCTGTCACTGTTGGACTTCTTTTTAAGGGGATATGTTAAGTGTAGTTTACTTGTTAAAACCATGTTCTTTGGTGGAACTTAGGGCTAGGATCACCAACACAATTAGTGCAGTAACTCAAGAGCAACTGGGAAATGTTTTCAAGGAGTTGGAAGGTTGCATTGAGCACTATATCATGATGGATGGTGATTATGTTGAAGCATAGCATTGTGTACTCTAGTTGTCCTAAAACTTTAATAAATTTGCTTATAAATGCCATTTACAGATTGTTTCTATCATACCTACAACCTAAGTTATTAAAGTTTAAAAGTGAACAAATACTTTATGAAGACCCTGTATATCCTTAAGCCAGGCACTTAAGATCTTCTAGAGTTCAGGCATAACTTCAAGCAATGCTAATGGCCAAAGAAATCCTACCTTGCCCACATGGGATGCATGTATACACACCAAAAGTAGAAACTATATGGAAAAGGTATCTTGATGACTAAGTTACTATAGTTTTTCCTTTTTTAATTGAATTTCTTTGTATATCATTATCTTGTTGCAAAGAAATATTGAGGATACTGGTTTTTATTAACTTGTAAAACATATATATATATATATTTCTAGGTAAAAGATTTGAACAATAAAATACCTGCTCAAGAGAATGAGAACAACAATTTATTCTCTTCTTGTTCTGAAGTGATTACAATATATGAAGATTTAGTAAGTTTTTAAATGTTTTAATGAATTACACATTTAATGAGTTTGTGCATTCTCTGTTAATTTTAAATGATCTTTAGAGCATATTCAAATTACCTTAATGTTTCTTAGAAGTCTGGTTGGGAATCTGAAGTATCAAATATGAAGCAAACCCTCCTCAATACCTTTCAAGTAGTGAATGATTTGGAATGTGAAAATAAAGGTTTAGCGAGAGAAAATGAAATATTTCTGCAAGAAATCAGAGACAGGTAATTAAAACATTAATGAATACCTGCAATGTAAATAGAAAAGGGATCAATTTTGAATAGAATAAGTATTATTCTGCCTCTAAAAACAGCACTGTTGATAAGAATTTTCATGATTTTAATTCACAACAAGCTGAAATTTAACATTTAAATTTTTGGCCTTCTATTACAAACCCCTAGCCCTAGACCTAGCTCCCCCCCCCCCCCTTCCCCCTTCCAAAAAAACAAACCATAAACCAAAACACCAAAACTCAAAAGAATTCACAAGCATAGTTTGGCAATTTGAAAAACAAAAACATATAAAATAAGAGATTCTAAAATTCTCTCCAGATTGCCATTTTCAGTAAGTTTCTGTCAGCTTTCTTCTAGCAGTTTACTCTATTTTAAACTTTTTTATTTCATATCATTATGATAATGGGACCTAGATCATTGGTTCCTAATGTTTTTTCCACTTTGCATCCCAAATTCTAGTTGGTCTGTGGTTATGAGAGGCACCATTTCTGGTCAGAGTCTGTCTAGCATAGTTGAATATCTCTGGGATATTTTATAGCTTAAAGTGCAATTAATTGGATTCCTAATTTTTATATTTTTATTGTTAAAATAATAAAGCACTTATTAAGGTAAAGTTTTAAAATCTTTATTAGTGATTGCTGTCCTGTTCCCTTTGTATTGAAATTGGAATTCAATTAAACTGCACAAAGCCATTATTATAAACTTGATTCTTAACAACTAAATAAAACTACCCTACATGTGTTGTATGCATATGTTTTTTAAATCAAAACATGTTTTGCATTTAACACTGATTTATTTAATGAAGGAGATGCTATCTGTAGTTGGTTAACTGATTGTTTGTAGTCAAGATTATAGCTGCAAAATTTTTAGGACTACTAGATCTCATCCTCTAGACTACTAGACCTTATCCTCTTATGCCTAATTTTTATTCAGGAGAGAGAGAGGATTTTTGGTGAGTTTGTTTCTTTTTACTGGACATACTGTATAGTTGGGAGAGAAGTTTGACAAATTTTGGGTATACAGTGCATTTCCCTTAATATCTGTTGTCTTATTAGGATGGTGGCTTAAAACTGAGTCTAAGCTTAGTCCTTAGAGCCCATTATAAGCTCCTGATATTTTGTCAAAGTGTTTCCTTTTTCGTCCTTTTTGAGTTAGCTACTCCTTTTTATATAGTCTTTTATAGTAAAAACAGGATAAGAACCATATGGGACAACTGACAACCGACGCCCAGGAAAAAGCCAGCCTGCTTAATGGGTATTTTGCATTGGTTTTTCACCAGCCCCAGGGGACGGCCCTGCTTAATGTGGTATGGGACGGCCAGGGCGAGGGAGAATTATCACCCTTCATCAATGTTGACCATATGAAGGAACACCTTGAGAGGCTGGACACCTTCAAATCAGCCGGCCCAGACAGTTTACACCCCAGGGTACTTAAGGAACTGGCAAGCATCGTAGCTCAGCCACTGGCACGGATCTTCGAGAACTCGTGGCACTCAGGCAAAGTGCCTGAAGATTGGAAGAAGGCCAGTGTGGTGCCTATCTTCAAGAAAGGGAGGAAAGTAGATCTGGGGAACTACAGGCCCATCAGCCTGACCTCTATCCTGGGGCAGATTTTGGAAAAAAGTATCAAAGAGACCATTCTTGACAAACTGGCTGATGGCAACATCCTGAGGGACAGCCAGCATGGGTTTGTTGTGAGTAGGTATTGCCTGACCAATCTCATCTCCTTCTATGACCAGGTGACATATTCCCTGGACATGGGAGAAGGGATTGACATCATATATGTTGATTTAAAAAAAGCGTTCGATGTGGTATCCTGTGATCATCTCATAGAAAAACTGGCCAACTGTGGCCTCGGCTACATTACAGTCTGCAGGCTGGGGAATTGGCTCTGAGGTTGGACCCAGAGAGTGGTAGTTGATAGAAGTCAATCATCGTGGTGCGCCATGACCAGTGGGGTCCCCCTAGGTTCCATCCTTGAGCCTGTATTCTTTACCGTCGTCATTAATGATGTGGACATCGGTGTCAGAAGTGGACTGGCCAAGTTCGCCGATGATACCAAACTTTGGGATAAAGCGTCCTCACCTGAGGACAGGATGGTGATCCAGGCTGACCTTGACAGGCTAAAAAAGTGGCTGGATGAAAACCTAATGGCCTTCAACACTGAAAAATGCAAGATACTCCACCTTGGGAAGAAAAACCTGCAGCATGCTTATAGGCTTGGCAGTGCTATGCTTGCTAGCACCATGGCTGAAAGGGACTTGGGGGTCACAATTGACCACAAGATGACTATGAGCCACTAATGTGATGTTGCAGCTGGCAAAGTGAGCAAAACTTTGGCTTGCATCCAAAAATGCTTATCTAGCAAATCCCAGGATGTCATCCTCCCATTGTACTCGGCCTTGGTGAGGCCACAGCTGGAGTACTGCATCCAATTCTGGGTTCCACAATTTTAAAAGGATGTGGAGAAGCTTGAGAGAGTCCAGAGGTGAGCCACGCACATGGTCAGAGGGCAGGAAAACAGGCCTTATGATGAGAGGCTGAGAGCTATAGGACTCTTCAGCCTGGAAAAGCACAGGCTTGGGGGGACCTGGTGGCTTCTTATAAGTATGTAAGGGGTACTCACCAGGATCTGGGGGAACACCTGTTCACCAGAGTGCCCCAAGGGATGACAAGGTCCAACGGTCACAAACTCCTCCAAGACTGTTTCAGGCTCGACATAAGGAAGAATTTCTTTACTGTCCGAGTCCCTGAGGCCTGAAATAGACTGCCGCCAGAGGTGGTGCAAGCACCTACTCTGGACTCCTTTAAGAGACATTTGGTTGTTTCTCTTGCTGGGTTCCTTTGACCCCAGCTGACTTCCTGCCCCTGGGGCAGGGCGCTGGACTCGATGATCTTCCAAGGTCCGTTCCAGCCCTAATGTCTACAAAATCTATAAAAAGAACTGTCCCTTTCTTTCTTTTATAATTAATTTATTAGCTTATTTTTTGCCATTCAAAAGCTTTTGGAGTCTTCTTCCAAATTCAGAATACCTCTGAAGATTTACTGAAAGAGATCTAAAAACTTCAGAGCTGATGAAAGACTGTCATCTCCTAGTATGCAGAACAAGAATCTTAAGGGCTTCCCTGTATGCTAGTCTGTATTCTACTTATAGAGCACATGCACCCTGGTCACTCAAGATTAGAATCTTTTGGTTATCAGTGTCCATTATGGCCACAAATGCCTCCTTAGTGTCCTCATTTCTTTTATCACAGTTTAAAAGGCAGGGGCAGGCCAACTTGCCCATTTTATTCTCTGTGGTTCTAGGAAAGAACCCTGGTAATGCCTGAATGTTAATGAACTTCAAAGTATTTTTCATGTAAATATATCATGATAGGATTAGGATTTTACTGTAGTTCATGTAGTTTGTCCACTGGCATTTTAGATGCAATAAATTTTTCTTTTGTTTTTCAAGAAGTATTTTTCCATGGTATTGCAACTTAGTCGTGATTGAACTTGTCTCTTGGTGTTTAAAATTGCCAGTCCACGACAGCCACATGAGATGCTTGTTTTGCCCAAAGGAGTATAACTCTGATAAAATTTGAAGATGCAGAAGTAGGGCTCATCTCAAACATGTTCTTTTAGATGGGTTTATGGGCCCCCTAGTCTCTGGACTAACTATCTTTAGACCACCTGCCTCTGTCCAAAACTTTCTCACTGAGCTCAGCTGTTTTTAGTGCTGAATTTTACTTGTAACCTTCTTTCTTGAAGAGGACAGGCACAATCTTATCAGACACACTGAAACCAAACTGAACACCAGCATCAGAGTGGCTAAAACATTTCTTTTAGGTGATTTCTCTGGTCAGTGGCTCTGCAGAGCATGCAACCATAGTTGGTTAAAGCAAACACTTTTAAAACACGAAGGTTGAGAGAGAGATGGAAGAAGAGAAATAAGGATTGGAAAGATGGGAGGGAATGACAACAGGAATTTAAGCCTCACATTCCAGGTGGTGATCATGAGTCAGCTGAACTTTGCTGAAGTTGGTGGAAATGGCAGTATAATGGAAGGTCTTCCCTCCTGCCTCTCTGATTATTTCAGGATTGGAGTGTTGAAGGTTTAGCAGTGTCAGTGTGGATCCCAGATTCCAAAGATGCAGGGAATGGTAGCCAAAGTAATAATACAGTTTATGCCTTCATGTATCCATGTATTTCTGGTATCAGTGTTAAATCACTAATTTAAAAAAATGAGTGAACAACCCATCTTCTCTTATTTTGTCTATCAGTATGTCTCTAGTCATTTAGATAAAGACATGATAGGATCTGATGTGCGAGCCGCACAATTATACCTCCTGCCTTGCATGATCATAACTTGCTACATGAGTAAATTAAAGCTGGAAAGAAACCAGTTATAACCAGGTTGACACAGGGAAAAAAGCAGAGCTCTTCAATGAGTTCTTCACTTTAGTATTTCTCTGTACCGACCAAGCCAATTCCCCCATCTTGATCATTGACGGATGTCTACATGGCACCAGTCTGCCTACGGTTAGTTCTGAAATAGTTAAGGAGCTCCTGGAGGAGCTGGATGGGTACAAGTCAGCAGGCCCGGATGACTTCCATCCACGGCTGCTGAAAGAATTGGCCAGTGTCATAGCTGAGCCGCTGGCACAGCTGTTTGAGCACTCGTGGTGCTCCGGCCAGGTCCCTGAGGACTGGAGAAGGGCCAATGTGGTGCCCATATTCAAGAAAGGGAGAAGGGATGAACTGGTAACTTTAGACCAGTCAGTCTTACCTCTATTCCTGGGAAAATGCTAGAGAAAATAATCAAAGAACACGTTTGTGCAGGCCCAGCAGGGGAAACAATGCTGAGGGGAAACCAGCATGGGTTTGTCACAGGTAGATCCTGCCTGACAAACCTTGTAGCCTTCTATGACCAGGTCACACACTGCCTGAATGAGGGAGCTGAGGCTGATGTCATCTTCCTGGACTTTAGGAAGGCCTTTGACACAGTTTCGCACCCTATCATTGGGCAGCTAGCAGACTGTGGAGTGGTGGTGGGTGGTTCCTTCTTGCCCTGGAGGGAGGTGGGAAGTAGGGTCCCACAGGGTTCGGTCCTTGGACCGATATTATTCAATATCTTCATCAGTGATTTGGACGAGGGTGTGGAGAGCACCCTCTCCAAGTTCGCTGATGATATCAAGTTATGGGGCAAAGTTAGTACACAGGGAGCAGATTCAGGCTGACCTGGACAGGTTGGATCAATGGGTAGAGAGAAATAGGATGCAATTTAATAAAGATAAATGTAAGGCACTCTGGGAAGGAAGAACCCTCAGCACACCTGTAGGTTGGGGAGTGTCCTTCTCAGCAGCTCAGAGGCAGAGAGGGATCTTGGAGTCATAATCGACTCCAAGATGAATGTGAGCCGGCAGCGTAACAAGGCCATCAACAAGGCCAATCACACCTTGTCGTGCGTTAGCAGGTGCATGACTAATAGAACAAAGGAGGTGATGCTCCCTCTCTATGCGGCACTGGTCAAGCCGCAGTTGGAGTACTGTGTCCAGTTTTGGGCACCGCACTTCAAGAGGGACGTGCGGAATCTCGAGAGGGTCCAGGGGAGGACCACTTGCATGATTAGTGGCCTTCGTGATAGACCCTATGGGGGGAAGGTTGGGAGAGCTGAATCTCTTCAGCCTTCACAAGAGACGGCTGAGGAGAGATCTTGTGGCCGCTTATAAATTTATTAGGGGAGGTCAACGGGGAATAGGGGAAGCGCTGTTTACTAAGGCACCCCAGGGAGTGACTAGGAATAATGGGTGTAAACTAGTTGAGAGTGGATTTAGGCTAGATACTAGGAAGAAATTTTTCACAGTAAGGGTGGCCAGGATCTGGAATGGGCTTCTAAGAGAGGTGGTGCTATCACCTAGCTTGGAGGTCTTCAGGAGGAGGCTAGATAGTCACCTGGCTGGGGTCATCTGACCTCGGTCCTCTTTCCTGCCAGGGACAGGGGGTTGGACACGATGATCCATTGTGGTCCCTTCCAACTCTACACTATGAATCTATAAAGTTACTACACATTTTCCAGCTCTAACTTTATAGCTGGATGGACCTTTTGATAGCATGACAGTTACTTTGCATGTGTAGCCAGTCTAAATTAATTGCACAGTTAACCAGTTAATAACATATATATGTAACGTGTAGAGGGAGACTTTGTGACTCACCAGTTTTGGCCAAGTAATTTATGGTCTTGTGTTCCTCATGTTTACCAGAGGTTATCTTAAGATAGTCATTGGATAGTTCCAGTGACCATTCTTGTTTGGAGTTATTCCGTTTTTCTGTCTTCAAGTTCTGCTGACATATAGAATATTTTATTTAACAGGTTAAGTTAGATTATTTATTACAACAATTTAAAGTTGAAAATAGGCCTCTGCATGGCAGCACCTATTGGACCCTTGGTGTTACATGTTCCTTATTGCATTGGTTCATCAAAATTTCCATTTTAATGGCTGATAGTGATGTCAATCCAAAGAACTGGGAATGTAAAGCACTTATGACGTGCTATCCTGCTGTGATACTCCACAAGGTTAAAGTCACCTTTAGGCTCATTCAACATTTTTGCCTAATGAAGTCTCTAATTTACTTAAACTGAAAATTATTTATTTGTCTTTGTTTTTCTCTAAACCATAGATACTCAAGCTCTAGTCTGAGGACCAGATCTAGCCCATGGCACCTTGTCATCCAGCCTCCACGGATACCCATGGGTCCAAAAACCTGGTGATAATGGACCAGTAGTACTACTCCCCTGCTGCCAGATTTCCAGACCCATGGGGATCCTTGGTCATGTGCACTGAACTGGGTACCTGATCCTAACATGAAGGGCTGGGTGGGGGTGATGATGGGCCCCAGGGTTCAGTTCTGGCACACGCAGGCAGCATTAGCCCCAAAGGCTCAATGTGGGGGGGCAGAAATGTGTAACACTGGCTCTTGATCCTAGCCTGTGGGGCAGAAGGTGTGCTGCCATGTCTGCAGGGCTCAATCCGGCCCATGGACAATCCCCGTGCAACTGATGACTTTAGCAAGGCTTTTGACACTGACTCCCACAATGTTCTCACAAGCAAGCTAAGGAAGTATGGGTTGGATGAATGGACTGTAAGTTGGATACAAAACTGGCTGAATCATCAGGCTCAGAGGGTAGTAGTCAATGGCTCGATATCTAGTTGGCAGCTCGTATCAAATGGACCGCCCCAGAGATTTGTCCTGGGGCTGGTTTTGCTCAGTATCTTCATCCAATGAGCTAGAAGATGGAATAAAGTGCACCCTCAGCAAGTTCACAGATGACACCAAGCTGGGGGAAGTAGTAGAGCTAGGATTCAGAGAGACCTTGACAAATCGGAGGATTGGACCAAAAGAAATCTTATGAGTTTCAATAAGGAAAAGTGCAAAGTCCTGCAGTTAGGATGGAATCATCCCATGCACTGCTACAGCCTGAGGACCAATTGGCAAAGCAGCAGTTTTGCTGAAAATGACCTGGGAGTTACAATGGACAATAAGTTGAATATGAGCCAACATTATGCCCTTGTTGTGAAGAAGGCTAATGGCATACTGGGTTGCATTAGGAGGAGTATTGCCAGCAGATCAAAGGAAGTGATTTTTCTCTTCTCTTCAGCACTGGTAAGGCCACAGCTGGAGAACTGTGTCCAGTTTTGCTCCTCGCCAACTACAGAAAAGATGTAGAAAAAGTTGGAGAGTATGCAGTGTCACTTGGAGGGCAACAAAACTGTTTTGGGAGCTGGGACATGACTTACGAGGAGAGGCTAAGGGAACTGGGCTTATTTAGTTTGGAGAAGAGAGGATGGAGGTGGGATTTAATAGCAACATTCAATTACCTGAAGGATGGTTCCAAAGAGGATGGAGCTAAACTGTTCTCAGTGGTGGCAGATGTCGGAACAAGAAGCAATGGTCTCAAGTTGCAGCAAGGGAAGTTTAGGTTAGCTATTAGGGAAAACTTTCTCAGTAGGAAGGTAGTAAAACACTAGAACAGTTTACCCAGAGAGGTTGTAGAATCTCCATCCTTGAAGATTTTTAAGACTCATGTAGACAGAGCCATGGCTGGGATGGTTTACGTGGGGGTGGTCCTGCTTTGAGCAGGGAGTTGGACTAGATGACCTCCCAAGGTCCCTTCCAACCCTGATTTTCTATGATTCGATGATTCTATTTGTCCCACTGATCTAAACCATATTCTTCTGGAGAAGGCTAGAATATATTCTGGATGCCTTCAGAGCCTTATTTCATTTATAAAGGATTAAATGATTTGGAGTCTATCGCTGAGACTCATAGAAGTGTTTGTTGACAAGTTGAAGGGGCAAGCCATATTAACTAAGAGGTTCTATAGAGGGTAGTCCAGTTGTATTAAGGTCTGTTATGAGTTAACCAATTAGCCAATTATATGAGACAGCACAGTTTAGGACACATTCTGTTAGGTCCTTGGGTAGCCTCTATGACTTCCTGGAAAAGCCTGTTTCAGAAATATTTTCAACATTACTTGAAATTCAATCCATACATTTGTGTGATTTTACTTTTTGGATAAACTATTGATGTTGATATTGCTTTTCCAAAACTTGGCTGCAATTTTTATGTAAATAGATTCTAGGAACCTCCTACATTCTTAACAGGTTATTGCTTCTGAGTCAGGGTGGCATATACATATGTATATTCTAAAACCTGCCCTCTTTCCCCACTGCTACACACTCTTACACCTTGATTTTATGTTGGCAAAGGAAATTGAAGGATACCATCTTGTCTTTGTTATGGGGCATGAGGACAGTCCGTGTGTGTGTGTGTGTGTGTGTGTGTGTGTGCGCAGTCTGAAAAAAAGCTGCTGGCCAAAGGACTCTATTTTGAGTGTTTGGGGTGCTTGGTTCCTATGAGAGATTGTCTATGTATATTTCCACCTATGTGTATGTGTCCTTTGTAGCTAAGCGAAGTGTGCTAAACAAAATACTTACGCTATCCAATGTGCCCATTATGTAGCAAGAAACCATAATCTATTGGGCTAAAAACAGGTTTTTCTTTGACTGTCAGTGAAGTGGTAGTGGTGGTGGTGGTTATTAATATTATTTGATTGGATGTAGTCTTCAGCAATAGTTTCAGTTGGTCTAGCTAACCAGTATCTTTTTCAGGTTTACATATACCAAAGTTATTCTTGTCTACCAGCATAGTATAATTGCTTTACATTACTCAAGGACTCAGTAAGAATGGAATCCATAGGGCGTTGATCTGTCAGTCAGTTGTATGGCTACTTGGTGTCATTGAAGTCGTACTGTTTAACACATTTTTCCTTTTAGCTCATCTAGTTTTACAAACATTAAAAATTATCAGATAATTTAAGACTCTTTTTTTTTAACAGTTCAAAAAGAAAAATTGCATATCAGTCAGAAATCCAGGCTATACACAAAAACATCCAGAAAACTGAAGAGCAAATAAGAAAAGTGAATAAAGAGCTATATAATATTGAGATGTCTTATGCAGAAAGAAAATTAAAACTGGAGGGATTGGAAGAAAAAATAATTCAAGAAAAAGTCCAGTACAAGGTTGTATATAGCATTACATAAATGTATTAAGTTATATAAAAATGGATGATAAAGAACATTAGTTTTAAAAGAGTACAGTAGAATGCAGCCTTTTAACCTGCTCTTGCAGTACTGCATAGTACAGGTGCTCACAAACAATACCACATAAATAAGGAAAGGGGTCTTGCTACCAGATCCTATTCACAGAGATAGGAAATCGCTGGGTCTGATGTATTCAGCATGACATTTGCTCAATAGACATCTGTATGCATGGCCTTTTTTTATAATATGAACATGTTATATTAGACAAGACCATACAGAGACTAACGATCTGTCACAGATACACTGGTTTTGAACAATACTCATATATGCCTTCTTTCAAATTTCCTTAGTTCCCCAGGGTGACAACAAAAATCTAATGTCATCTTAATAGTAGCAGTGTGGTTTTACCAGGCACCCATGTCCAGCAGTTAGCCAGGGAACCATATAGTTTAACTTTCTCTGCTTCCAGGTCTTTTGTTCCCATAACAAGGGAGAATCTTTCTTCTAAATCCAGAGCCAATCCATCTGGTAGCTTTAAATATTGTGGTGGAGTTCTTATTTTCAGAGACACTTTAAAGTGTTCTTTTCTAGTTCAAAAATACTCAAACAGATAAGGCAAGGTTTCAACTTCTGAATAAATAACAAATTAGTGATCCTACCTCTAGCAAGCATACTAAATACCTTTTATATTAAAAGTCACAGAATTTAGCCCTTGCCTCCCTAGAGATGCATTTGGTAGTTGTACAGGTGTTGTGTTTATGTTTGTGATCTAATTAGGCTAAACAGAGGACTGGGATGGGATGTGGTTATGGGGGGGATGTGTGGAGGCCACATAGGAGTGCTTGGCAGGGCACTCCGTAACAGGGAGCCTAGCCTGAGGTTAGGGACCCAGAGAGCTGTGGGCTGGGAGAGCCACAGCATGTATCTGCAGGGTGAATCTGGGAGAGCCAAGGCCAATGGAATCAGCCTGGCCTGGTGTCAGTGATGCAGAAGGCTGAGGGTTAGGATAGAGTTACGAAACATGTGCTGGAGCCAGGGGCCCAGAGGGCTGAAGTGTGAGACCAGAGCAGCCTTAAGCCAAGAGGGCCAAAGCCTAGGGAAGGAGTAGGGCCAGGGGCCCAGAGAAAAGAAAGTCTTGCCAGGGTTAGGCTGATTGGAGTGTTTGACAGGTGGGCTGGAAAGCCTGGTGGACAACATAAAATCTGCAAGGCATAAGCATGGCTACAGGGATAGAAAGAGGTAACTGGTGCCTTGGGGTGCTAATAGGGCCAGAAGGGCTGTAGCGTAGTGTCCGAGGAGCAGGGCAGAGCTAGACTGGGTTCACTCGGGCCCTAATAGCAGCCTCCTGAAACCTTACAAATAATATCAAATTGTGACTAGTAGAAAGGGAGGGTACCCTGAGGAGCCAGAGTGAGAGACAGAGGTCAAGTGGCCACCAGGGGATGTCATGGTCACCATGGGCCCTGATCCTGTCACAGGGTTCTATAACTGTTGTTAAAGTGACATTAAATCCGTTGTTTATTTTTATCATACAGTATACACAGTTTAAAAGGAGCATGCATCTTTTATGGTAACATTATTATTTAGAACTTCATTGTTCTTATTTTGATCTGCTCATACATTAGATTGTAGTTAATTTTTAATTTTATTTTAGAATTTGGAAGATAATTTAAAATGTGTAATTCGAAGTGAAAGAGGAACTTGGCAAGCAACTCAGGTAAATAAGACAATAATTAATTTAATCTAATGTATAAATTGCCTTTAACTTTTTCTTTTCTTTTCTTTTTTTTTTGCTAGCACAGTGAATTTTTTTGTAATAAAATACTGTTTAAGGAATTTAGATATTAGCGAAAGTTTTTTTCTCCTTAGCTGATGATGTTTACTGTTTGGACATCTGGAAAAATCTGAATAATGATGAGCAATTGGAATATAATAAGTGAAACTTGTTTTGTAAATTATTGTGAATGTCTAATTTTTTTATTTTTTTTTTTAAGGGCAGAGCTATCCTGAACCTAAACCTGAAAGACATTAGTTTATTTTGCAATAATGATTTTTCCTCTTTCATTCTTTTGGAGTCTTCCATGTCTAAATAGAGCAATGACTAACTTTTCTTATTAGTAATGTCTTTTTGCTCTAGACATGACATTTTCACTACTTGGATTCCTATTTCATAGATTTCATAGAGATTAGGGCTGGAAGGTGTCACAACCAAATTAAGTAGTGCCCATGTCACAAGCAAGTAAAACCATTCAAAACAGTTTTATTTTGCACTAGGTTAACTAAGGGTTAACAAAAGTTTTTGCCAGTAACCACCTTTTTGCTGCGCATGTCAAAAATAAATTTATTGCTGCGCCACTAACAGAGATAGAACTTAGCCTTCTGTGCTGTACATAAATCATTATAATTGGTCAGAGAAAACAAGGAGTAACCCTATAATAGCACCCTAGCAAAGACCGCTAGATAATTGGCGATTCTAATTAAATTTATGATGTGGCGAAAAGCAATTGGCTATTATACAAATAAAACCCGTCTTCACTTCCGTGAAGTGGGAGACCTCCACGCACACACCTGAAAAACCTCTGAACGTATGCGTGAGAGTAACTGACAAATTGATCACTTGTCAGTTTCCCCTGTCTCGACCCAATTCTCAGACGTAAATCGACGACCTGCCAGCCCATTTCTCTGCCCGACCACCAAACTCTTATGCAGACCGACCTACGAACTTTAAGCTATGACTAACCAAATATCTTTGACCTCCGTCTTTCACCACCTTGACGGCATGAGTAAATAATCTTGCTTTGCAACCGATAAGCGTCCGCCTAATTAATTCCACTCCAAGCATCACAAGTACCCGCATGACGGCCTTCTAAGGCCCCAGACCCTTATCTGCCCGGGTGGGAGTCAGGGAGAGCTGCTGGCCGGCTGCCCTGGGTCCCGACAGAAGGGACCTCAGAAGATCATCGAGTCCAGCCCCCTGCCTAAGGGGCAGGAAGGCAGCAGGGATCATAGGATCCCAGCAAGATAAACATCGACATTTCTCTTGAAGGCGTTCAAAGTAGGTGCTTGAACCACCTCTGGCGGCAGCCTATTCCAGGCCTTGGGGGCTCGGACATTTAAGTTCTTCCTTATGTCCAGCCTGAAACGATTGTGGAGGAGTTTGTGACCGTTTGACCTTGTCAACCTTTGGGGCTCTCTGGTGAACAGACGTCCCCCCAGATCCTGGTGAGCACCCCTGATAAACTTATAGGTGGCCACCAGATCACCCCTGAGCCTGTGCTTTTCTAGGCTGAAGATTCCATAGCTCTCAGTCTCTCATCATACAGTATGTTTTCCTGACCTCTGAACATGTGTGTGGCTCTCGTCTGGGCTCTTGCAAGCTCCTCCACATACTTCTTGAATTGTGGAGCCCAAAACTGGATGCAGTACTCCAGCTGTGGCCTCACCAAGGCTGAGTATAACGGGATAATGACATCCTGGGATTTGCTCAAGAAGCATCTATGGATGCAAGCTAGCATTTTGCTCGCTTTACTAGCTGCAGCATCACATTGAAGGCTCATGTTCATCTTGTGGTCAATGATGACCCCCAATTCTCTTTCTTCCGTAGTGCTAGTCGCTGTAGCACTGCCGAGCCTATAAGGATGCTGCAGGTTTTTCCTCCCAAGGTGGGGAACCTTGCATTTTTTGGTGTTAAACACCATCAGGTTCTCATCCGCCCATTTCCTGAGCCTGTCAAGGTCAGCCTGGATCGCCCTCCTGTCCTCAGGTGTGGATGCTTTACCCCAAAGTTTGGTGTCATCAGTGAACTTGGCCAGTCCGCTTCTGACACCGATGTCCACGTCATTAATGAAGATGTTGAATAGTGCTGGCCCAAGGACAGAGCCTTGGGGGACACCACTGGTCACGGGGCACCATGACGATTGACTTCTGTCAGTGACCACCCTCTGGGTCTGACCACAGAGCCAATTCCCCAGCCAGCGGATCGTGGTGAAGCCGAGGCCACAGTTAGCCAGTTTTGTAAGAGGTGATTGTGGGATACCAGATCGAAGGCTTGTTTAAAGTCAAGTATACAACATCAATCTCTTCTCCCTTGTCCAGGTGATAGGTCACCTGGTCGTAAAAGGAAATGAGATTAGTTAAGCAAGACCTACCCACAACAAACCCATCCCGGCTCTTCACCTAGATGTCTCCACAAAGAATAGCAACTGCTTAAATAGTACTGTAACTTCATATTCTGCTTAAGTGAAAAGAAAAAAAAAAATATATATATATAGTTTCTTGCTTAGGACCTTTACTGTTTGTGTCCAAAATTCTGCCAGCCACTTGGACTGTTTTTGATGCATTCATGCTCAGTCACTAATTTTGGTCTTATTTTATAGATATTTCTAAAAACTTTTGTGTTGGCATGTATATATATGATTAATTTGTGGTGCTGATGCTGACATTTTGTATAAGCAAGTGTACTTTTATCATTTTTTAAAGAATTTTAATAGATTGTTTTATGTTCCTCTTCTGCTTTCATTGTAGTTGACAATAGTTTTATATCTTATAAACAGGTGAAGATTAAAACAATGTCTGCTGAATTAGAGGAAAAGCAAAGAGAAAGCTTGAAGAATAAAGAAGCAGCTTTAAAGAGAATAGCTGACATTGTGGAACCACTGGCTGACCTGGAAGCAAAATTTAAAAAAAGTAAAAATACATATAAAGAAAATAATAAGGTGATTTTTTCTTAACTTCAAATGGTAATTTAGAATGTATCTCAAAATATTTGTGCTAGTAAAAATGTTTACTAAAACTTAGTGGTTTTTAATGACTAAATCAAGAGAACTTACGAGATTCAGCTTTTTAGGCTGCATAGTTGTGCCTTATACTATATCTATCTGTATGGGGAATGAGAAATATACAACAGAAAAGCTAACTTGGAATTAATTAATCTCAACAGACATCTTGTCTCATTCTCTTCTAGCTTTTATGTTGTTTATTTCAGGAGAAAATTGAAGAACTATATATAGCACAGGCTTTGTATATGTCTTCTGCAACCAGCTTTTCAGTTGCTGCTTCTTGGTCACTCTTTTCTTCTCAGCCCAGTGGGTCAGAATGATGGAACAAGAAATTCCTCTGTCCAGGAAGAGCTCCATCAGAGCCAGGGGCAGGAAAAGGAAGTTGTGTGCCAGATCTTTACTCTGTTTCTGTGCTCCCATGCATTTTGGCTTTTTCAGATGCATCATACTTTTCCAGGCTCCATTTTTCTTGACAGCGAATTTTATCTTTTTTGTCTGAATGAAGGACCCTTCCTCATTCTTCAGTTTGGTGCCTTCCAGCGCACTTCTCTTGTCATCCTCAAAGGGAACAATGAGTAAATAGCCTTGCCTCTAATCAGCTTTTCACTGGTGGCTACATAGCTTGCTTTTCCACATTTGAAAAGTATGGTGGCAATGAGGTGAGATGCTTTTCTCTTTATCCAATAGGAAAACTGTCAGATAAGCAAAACTTCTGTCCATTCCAATAAACAGGTCTGGCCCACAGGCCAAATCTGGCTGCAATGCCGCGGCATATGGCCTGTTGGAATCCCTATGGGTTGGACAAATTGGCAGATGGGAAGCGGTACAACCTTCATGAAACAGGGTCCAGCCCTGCCTGGGCAATTGCAACACGGCAGGATCAGGGCCAGGGCTGTCCACCATGCATCTGAATTGGACTGGGCTGCTTCATAACCCCACCCCGGGCTGTCTGGGCCAAGCTGCTCCCTGTTTTTCCCCCCCATGTGTCCATATTAGGGGCATTCCACCCTACCCAACCCTGTCCTGTCGGTCCAGATCAGGTCTGAGCTCCCCTGCATCCTTCCCCTGTGCATCTGGGTCAAAGCTGCTCTGCCCCTGCCCCAGTGTGTTCGGATTGGGACTGCTTCCCCCACCCCCTATATGTCTGGATCAGGGCTGGGTTGCTCTCCCCTCTCCCATGTATCTAGATTGGGGCTGCTCCACCCTGCACTCCCTGGTGGTCAGATCAGGGTCAGGCAACATAACTCTCCTGTGACTGGATGGGGCCCTGCTGTGCCAGCCAGATTTGACCTGTGGCTAGGCCTGGCACTGCCCATCTGATCCATGAAGCAAAACATTTGAGCACCATTGGTTTAGGTAAATAGAACAAATTACTCGGCCATATCCAAAGGGTGACAGGAAGGGAGAAATAAAAAGGCCACAGGCTGCCTCCTTCCTATAAGACATCAAATGCAATGTAATTTAAAGGTTGAGAATTAGGCACGTACTGCTTCATTTCCTTACTTCAACTTCCTTGTAGGAGATAGGCTCAACAAGCAAAAGTTCCTTCAGGGCAAACCATTTCCAAGCCCACCCCGAAGAGGAACATCTTCTGCATCACTTATCAGGGGAGTTGGCTTTAGAGGATCTCTTGATTCAAAAACGTTCAGCCACTATAATGAAACATATTGCACCTAATTACAAGTAATTAAAGAGAATACTTTTGTTGGCACTCTTCATAAAACATATCTGGGCAGCTGCCCAGAAGCAAAGTAAATTCTCTGTGTGGCTCTGATTACAGTAGCAGAACAGGTCGACAAGGCAGAGAAGGAACAAACACACAAAAACAGCACTAAACACAAAGAAAACCAATATTGGTGGTAAGGCCTAATGCAATTGTTATTTGAGAGTCAGGAAAATACTATAGCATTTGAGATATAGGCCTCCAGTACTATACCATCTGTAAAAATAACCAATATAATTGGGCGGGGTGGAAGGTGTAATGATGCTAGTAACCTGTCAGCTGGCACTGTTTCCACCTCTTCCTCATCTTTATTTTTCTGTAAATATTTATAGCATTTATGCCTCTGACTTCATTCCTAAGAGCAGCCACACCACTTCTATCTTCAAATCCTTTATTTTCTTCTAATATTGAAATCCTTTTCAAGAAGAAAACATGCAAACAAAAAAAAAGAGTTGTGAACAGGATATACAACTTTTTTTTTTAAATTATGGAAGACTATTTGTAGATCAGTGGTTCTCAACGTTGCTGGACTGAAGGCACCCATCAAAATGCCAGCTTTTAGCTTTCATGGGTGCTTGTACATGCAACGAGGGTTTAATTCTCCCTAAATTGAAATGGTGGGTTTTTAAAAACCCACTGTTTCCACCCTTTCAACGTAGGGAGAATTAAACCCCTGTTGTATGTACAAGGGTGAGGGGGCCTGACCGCCCCCCCAGCCTATCTGCTTCTCCCACGGCCGGGCAGGGGAGATCTTGTGGCCGCCTATAAATTTATTAGGGGAGGTCAATGGGGAATAGGGGAAGCGCTGTTTACCAAGGCGCCCCAGGGAGTGACTAGGAATAACAGGTGTAAACTAGTTGAGAGTGGATTTAGGTTAGATATTAGGAAAAAAATTTTCACAGTAAGGGTGGCCAGGATCTGGAATGGGCTTCCAAGAGAGGTGGTGCTATCGCCTAGCTTGGAGGTCTTCAGGAGGAGGCTAGATAGTCACCTGGCTGGGGTCAACTGACCTCGGTCCTCTTTCCTGCCAGGGGCAGGGGGTCGGACACGATCTATTGTGGTCCCTTCCGACTCTACAATCTATGAATCTATGAACCCTCACCACAACTACACGATGGGTGGTGGCCCACTGGCTGGCACAGCATCTGAGTGAGATCTGGGGGTTACGATTGACCAGAAGATGAATATGAGCCAGTAGTGCGATGAGGTCACCAGGAAGGCAAATAGAACCCTGGCATGCATCAGCCAATTTGTGTCCAGTAGAGCCAGGGAAGTGCTCCTCCCTCTCTATTTGGCACTGGTGAGGCCTCAGTTGGAGTACTGTGTCCAGTTCTGGGCACCGCACTTCAAAAAGGAAATGGATAAGTTTGAGAGAGTACAAAGAATAGCCACCCACATGGTCAAGGGCAAGGAGGATAGGCCCTATGAGGAGAGATTTGGGGAATTAGGCCTGTTCAGTTTGAGTAACAGAAGGCTGAAAGGTGACATGATAGCCACCTACAAGAACATCGGGGTGAACACCAAGATTTAGGTGAGCAACTCTTCAGGAAGACACTTCAAGGGAGGACAAGGACCAACAGACATAAGCTTATAGAGGGTAAATTCAGACTATATATAAGGAAGAACTTCTTCTCTAAGGGTCGCCAGAATCTGGAACACACTCCCAGCAGATGTGGTGCAGTCACCATCCTTGGAGGTGTTCAAGAGGAAGTTGGACAGGCTCACCTTGTTGAGCTTGTCTGAGCCCAATAACTTCCTGCCCATGGCAGGGGACCGGAATTGATGATCTTATAGTTCCCTTCTGGTTCTACAATTCTGATTCTATGATCCTATGATACACACGTCCCTTCTCTTATTTAGAAGCAATAAAGAGCACCCATCAGTCCTAAACTTGTGATGAGGCCTATGCAGTGTTAGTTGAAAGCCTTGTGATTTTTTCCTTAGCAGAATCATTTAGTCTTTTGAGACTATGCCACAAAAGGCCATAGCTTTTGTTATAGTGGATTATACTGAAGATTTATGCAAGGATGAGGAAACCCACCAACTATTCTCATCCTGCTATACTGTTTGCCATAGATGATGTAATGCAGTGTAGTTCTCATTTAGATGATCATACAAATCATATTCCTGAAACTCCTGAAAAGACTACCTCATCAGTATACTAGATTTAAGCTTTGCCTATTCAGTTTTGGGGCCCCATACCTCAAGAAGGATGTGGAGAGTTTGGAAAGAGTCCAGTACAGAGAAACAAAAAATATTAGGGGCCTGGGAGGCATAACTTATGAGGCAAGGCTGCAAGAACTAGGGTTATTTAGTTTGGAGAAGAGAAAATTGAAGGGAGATTTGATAACAATCTTCAAATACCTGAAAGATGACTATAGAGAGGATGGAAATGGGCTTTTCTCTGTGATACCAGGGTATAGGATTAGGAGAAATGGCCTCAAGATGCAGCAGAGAAAATTTAGGTTGGATATTAGGAGGAACATTTTGTCTATGAGGGTGGACAGGCAATGGAACAGGCTACCTAGAGCAGGAGATGTCAACTGGAGGTATTTGGAAGGGTGCTGGGGGTATGTGTGGATGGGTGGGGACAGAGTGCTGCCACTCACCACCCGTGCCGCTGCCTCCCAGGAGCAGGGGGCAGGCCAGGGGTAGTGGCTTCCCTCTGGAGGCCACACAGGTGCCACCTGGCTGACTGGATGTGGGGGGGGGGGAAGCTCACATGCAGCGACCACTGCTGCTATCCACCACCCTGCACCACTGCAGCTGCATGCAGTCTCCCCCTACCTGCCACACTCTGTGTCTGGCCACTGCCACCAGGAGGGGTACACTCCCTAAAAAAGTTTGATAACCCCTGACCTAGAGAAACTGAGGAGTTGCCATCCTTGGAAGTTTTCAAGAGCAAGATAGACAATTGGCTGCAATAGTTTAGTTGTGGATAATCCTGCTTTAAGTAGGGGCTGGTTAAGATGATTTTGTGAGGTCCCTTCCAGCCTTGCTTTCCTCTGATTTTTCATAACTTTCCTTCTTTTGATCAGTGTCAATGTGCAAAGCCTTGCAGACAATTCTACTGCCATATATTGTGTAAACAGGCAGGCAGAAACAGTAGCATGACATAGGGTGGGTGAGCGGGATGTGCTCAGAGTGCTGGGAAGGTGTGGGAGGGGGCAGCACTTCAGTTTTCCTTGCTAATCTTGCACTTTCTGGTTGCATATTGCAGTGGCATGGGCTATTTATGTCATGGAATCCAAGGTGTTCTGGAAAACAGTTTCATAGGGTGTCAGTGGAGTTTGCTGCTGCTGGGGGGAGCACTGACCCTGTTTGGGGGTTTTTTGCTGTTGAAATCAGCAATATTTTGTCCTCCCAACATGGTCTTCAGTGGCAAAAAAATGGGATCAAGATCTCCCATCCCCTCCAGCAGCAGTGAGTTTCACAGCCATTTTAGAGAACTACCATTCCCAAAATACTTTGCACTCTGTGACATTGCCCATGATGTTGCTTGCTGCTGCTCCTGAATGTTGCCTAGTGGAGGAAAGGTAAGAAAAGACTTCCTTGAGCACATTTTGCCCATGTTATGCCTCTAGGCAGAGGCTTGCTTTCATTGTACCAGCCAAATATTTTTTTGAATACGTGAGAAGAGAGATGATGCTTTACATGTCTGACAGAAAACAACATGAATTTAAACTGCAGTAAAAAGCATGAATTGTCTCTCAAGATCACAGCTTTAATTTTATCATAGTGTGAACTTCTCCAAAGGATTTCTTTCTTACAAAAGAGAATGCGAAGTATTTGCATTCTGTGCTAGTCAGTACAGAACTTGGCCATTGAACTGAGGCTGTTGTAGAGGACTGGCCCCAAGAGTTTCTTGATGCCTTCAATGCTTTTGCTACAGCCAGGTTTCAGAAAAATCTTGTGAACGTATTATTTTCAATTTGGATATGTGAATTTTGGTTCTCAAACTGAACCATGGGTATAAGAACTTCTATGACCTCTTTCAGCCCAATCTTTTGCTGTCAAATTACAGTTGGATTCTACTGTTTAGCCTTGTGTCCACTGAAAGAATTTTCTGTGCAGACTCACCTTTGTTTTCATTCTTAGTACAGTTTGCTGACTATTGAGTAAATAACCTGTCAGTCCAGACCCTTTACTTTCTCTGTGGCTGCCAGGCTGTGGCCTTAAACTTGGGGCCTTGACCTTCCCAGAACAGCTGCTCGTCCTGGTCTGCCCCCTCTCCGACTGATGAGTTATGGTGAGCAAGCTGGCCTAAAACCTCCGCCCAGATCTAAGCATCTGCCCACTCCCTGCCAGAAGAGCAGCTGACCCATCACTCCCTCCCATATAAATCCCTGACCCAGAAGAAGGTGTGTCTGAATAACAGGGCTTGACCTGATCCCAGACTGCCTTACTGTTCCCTCTACCTCATGTTCCTCATCTGCTCCTGGTCTGATCTCCTGGCTCTTCGGCCCAGCTTGCCTCTGACTGCATTCTGTGTGATCCTTTGGCTTCCTGGTTCAGTTCGTTCCCAGACCCAGTTCTTGGTTTGAACTCTTGCCTTCCTGACCTGGCCTGTACCTGAATTCTGTTTGCTCCTCCTGACCCTGGTCAGCACTTTGTTCCTTGAGTGGCCCCTGACCTAACTGCCTGTGACCTGGCACTAGTTTGCTCAGACTGAATGCTCTGTGAAGAGGGGACAGCATGAAACATAATTCCCTGCCAGAGTGTTCGTACCCATCCAACTTGATGGCTGCAACTTGGGGTGTCCCCAGGCCAGACCAGATCAGTTGACTCAGTTAGCCTCTTCCCATCATACTGGAAGTCCAGGTACAGCAGTTGCTTGCAGAAAGCCAGTCCTTCCAATCCCAGGCAGTGTACCACCAGGAGAACCAACAACACTGGTGTGAGGAGGCACGAGGGCTTGTGGGAGGCTATTGCTGCACTCCAGGGCCATCCAGAGGAATCCCCTGCCTGTCTCTTATTACCCAAAAGGTTTGATGGGGACCTGCAACACTTCAGGAGCTTCCTTATTCAGTATTGCATTTTATTCTTAGTCCTGCTCAACACTTACAAGGAACAGGCAAGCCTTATCTTAAGTCTTTTGAAAGGGCATGCCCTCAACTGGGCCTTCCTGTTAATGGATCATAGCAGCCTTGTCCTTCAGGACTGAGAGGTATTCCTGCAGGAGTTTGACTTCAACTGGGCCTGGACAGCAAAAATCACACTAAGAAATCTCTGGCAGGATACTGCCACTGCCTATGCATCTCTTTTTTTTTTTTCTGCTGTTATGCTGCAGATGCCCACTAGAATAGGGCGGTCCAGCATTACCAATTCCAGTAGGTGCTCCAGGAGTGGAGGGAGCAGAAGAGGTATTTGCTGCTCCCTCTGGTTCTTTACCCCACTGTTGCTAGTCCAGAACCCAACAGTGGGGGACACTGTTGCTGTAACTTATATGATCAGGAATGATGCTGCTGATGCGAGCCAGGTTTCCATGGGAGAGATTCAAGGACACAATTATGCCCTGTGCCTCAATGGTAGGGATGACACACTAGGCATTGTGCTTTCACAACAACAGGGTGTGAAAAAGGCCTTCACCCCTGCACCTTTTTCTTCCTGCAAGCTCACCCCAGCAGAACAAAACTATGAGACCTTGAAACACAAACCCTTGGCCATCAGAGCAGCTTTTAGGGAGTGGCATCATTACCTTGAAGGACTATACTATGAGGTACAGGTTCTTATGGGCCATTGAAAGCTGGAATACATTTGAAAGGCTACTTAATCAGAGGCAACTCTGGTGGACATTCCTTTTTCTCTCAATTCAGTTTCAACACAGCTTACCAACCCAGGCCTAGAAATGGGAAGTCAGACACCCTGTGTTGGAAGACTGTATGATATAGACTCGTCTCAAGAGCCACCAGAACCCAGGCCTATTCTGAAGCCCCACAACTTAATTGGTGCCACATGACCAACAGACATGCTTTCTCTGCCTCTTGCTACCATCTGAGAGAAAATGCTCCCAGAAGAGCAAGCCATCTTTGCTGAATAACCATACCAGGTCCAGAATGGGGTCATATTTACCTGGGTTAAGGTCTATGTATTACCAGGTCAGGTGAGGCAACCTTCTTTCACCTAAGTCATGACCCCCAGTTAGCAGGCTACCTTGGAACTGAGGAGATCAGTTGGTAGGTCTTTTCCTACTTTTGATGGCCATGGACGTGGAAGGCAATGCAGCCTTTTGTCAGTTCTTGCAATGTTTGTGCCCAAACTAAGAGACTCAGTCAAAGACTGTATGGACTCCTTCAGTCCCTTCTCACTCTGCCTGCCATAGTCTGTCATATCTTTGTACTTTATTACAGAGCTATCCACATCAAATGGTTGTTCTGTGATCCTGACAGTAACAGATCAGTTGACTAAATGGCTGATTTTATCCTATGCACAGGTGTTCCCTCAGCTAAGGGGAGTGCCTGACTGTATAGGTTGTCTCCACGGCCTTCTGGACTGAGCATCTGAATTGCATCTGCTCACAGTTTAACTCTTCAGCCCGGTTTTCCACTGACTCTGCACTCTGCCTGATTCTTCAGCTCCCCAACTCAGCTCATTCCCAGACTCAGTTCTCAGACTGACCTCCTAGCTTCCTGACCTGGCTTATACTTGGATTCTGTTCACACCTCCATGCTCCGAACAGCACCTTGTCCCTGAGTGGCCCTTGCATCTAAGCCCCAGGAGCACACAGGACCATGTTCAGCTATGCAACAATTCAAATATACAATAAAAATAAAAGTAAAAAATATGTTAAAATTGCTGATATGATAGTGTATTTTTGATGCAGGTATAATATATCAAAATGGCTCCATAAAATTACAAAAAAGATATTTCTAATAGCTAATAGTATTTTCAAAACAACGTATTAATGTCAGTGAGTAATGTTGTTAGCCCTTCCCCAAGTAAAATTTAGTAGAAACAATGTGACAAAGATCACATTGTTAGTCTTCTAGAGACTTAGAGGGGTGTGGTTTGAGTTATGTATCATTGTCTTTAGCTGTACATTTGTTTCGGTCTTAAAAGCTTGGAAACAAAGTTTGTACAAGCTGATTTATATGTGAATAATGTGCAAAAGATGCTGGTAATTTCAAAGAAGAGATGAGAGTGATTAAAAGTTAAAAGTATTGTTGCTGAATGAGAATATTAATGTTTTTATTTAGTGCAAGTAGTTACACACAGCCTGTAATTTTAAAAAATCTTCAAAGTAAAAACTTTAGGTAACTACCATTTTACATTTTTGTTTATGAACAGAGTAATTTACAAATGTTATTTACTGCAAACATTAATAATAACTTGGATAATGTAATATTTTGTATTTATGATGCAAACATTTAGTACAAAATGAGACACCTAAAATTAATTTTGTTCATATGCTAATTAATAACAGACTGGATTAATGAGCAATGTAGAAGGAGAGATCTCAATACATTATTTTCTTCTACCAGTTTTTTGTGGCTGTCTTAAGTGGTATTCCTTGTGTTAGTTTGTAGTCACTAAACCTTAAGTGTTTTTTCTTTCTTTCCTGCTATTTTCATGCAAACTATTCAAAATACACATTTTGAATACAGAAAATCTACTCATTAGCTGGCAAAATAAACTCACGGAACCATGAGGAGGAAAGGCTTTTGTGAAGCAGTGATATTCTGTTATATGACAGTATATAGTATGTGAACCAATGTAGCTATTTTGTCTGTTTTAAAATGTGTTATGTAGTTGAAAATATATCAGAAATCAAACTCCTGAATGTACAGCATGGCTAAAGAATGAACCACATGAAATAATAGTTGCTTTAGGGAAAATAGGAATGAACTTATAAATGGTAACTTTTAAAGAAAAGTATTTAATGGCTAATATATTTTATAATTTCTGCAGAAATAAGGGCAATTATTTTGCATACTAACACATCTCTCTATGCATATATTTTCCAGAAACTCTCCAATTTGAATCGAAGGATACAAGAACTAGATGAACAGCAGAAACAAGCAGAACAACAATTGGAGCACAGAAAGAGTATTGTGCAGAAACAATTAAGTGATACACAGGTGAATAATTTAATATCTGGAAGTTATTTTTGAACTAGGTTTAATTCCAAAGGTTTGCCTGTCATTTCTACTCAGTTGCTTTAGATGTATATGCATATTCTGCATGTACTATTTTCTCTTTCCTGCTTGAACTAACCTATCAGGTCCATAGCCTTGAGACAGGGTAAAGTACAAAGCAGAATTGATACTGAGGTCATTGAGAAGTCCTCCGCTTTCTTCATTTGCTACAGTGGCTGAGATTGCTTGGGGGGCTTTAGAAAAGCAATGGAGAAAATCAATAAAGAAAGAAAAAGATTTGGGCTGTAATAGAAACTGCCTGCTGATTGCACTTTTGCTCAGCAGATGGCATCTTTTTGTAAATGATGGCTTATATTTGCTATATTAGTTACTAAACTGTATAATCTACCAAAGGGAATTATTTGAATTTTATTACTGAACACTACATTTTATATAAGTACGGTTATAAGCATTTGTAAGAAACAAGCATTTTCTTTTAGGAATTTTCATTGTTGTTATCCTTTCATTACTATAGTGTATATAAACTTTAGATAGATATTATGGTATCAGAGATGAGTCATATAGTTTATAGGTAAACAAAGAAAATGTTTTTAGTTTATCCAGTGTAGTCTTTTTATTTTATGCATTTAGTAGTTCTGGTGAGGAAAACTTCTGGACTATCATCCCCTACAGAGGAAGAACTTAATTTGAGGGCTTGATTATTTTCTCATGTTGCTACATTGAAGTGGGAGGGCAAAGTTTCTTTCCTCTTCTTCAAGTTGTAGTGCTTGAGATCTACAAAAGAGACCAGGTGTTTTTCATTGGATCTTCAAATAGCTGCAGAAGGCTGAAGGATTAGCACGGAGTTCCAATGACTGCACAGCTCTCTAGTGTACTTCTTTCCAATGCTAATACTACTTGCCTTGGCTCTCTGTTTTCTCCCAGCCCATCATGCAGATTTGTTGATGGAAGGTGCCAGAGACAGTACAACTTCTGACCTTGCAGAGTCAAAAATATATGATTCTCTCAAGGTGAATTGTATTTCTGGAAAAGACGTGATGTTTTAAGTAGGGTTAGCAAACGAGTTAGTTGACTGGTGAATTAATATCAGTTGACTGGTCAATTTACCACCTGTTATTTGACCACAGTCAAAATATTCCATGAAATCAAGACTCTACTTGTGTAAGTGGTAACCTACCTTTTTATTGCATCATGGTGAGGGCTTCTTGCCCCTCAATTCTGCATGAATCGGGATACTCAGAGGTAGAGACATGCATGCACACACTCCATTTAGGAGTAGGCATCCTGTGTCCTATTCTTTTTTCCTGAGATCTCTCTGCCTCCCTTCCTTTCCCTCTATTAAGCCATGTGTGACTGTAGGGCCTATTTGTTGCGTAGTGACAGCAAAATTAATCCCATCAGGAATTACAAGCCCCTCTCAAAGGCTAGATGGAGACTACTAAGTGCAAACAAGAGATTCCCTGGGACAAATGACAGAACCGAAATGAGGGTGAAGGTTAGAAGTTAATGACCAGCCAGTGTCCATTACTCCCTACAGGCATCTTAGGAGCCGCCCAGTGAAACTCTGCTCAGAGACACTTATGGATAGGAGAAAGAAAGATAGTTAGCCCTGCATTTGCTCATGTTCCATGTCACCACCATCTCTTTTCTGGTGAGGTAAATGGACAGATTGGCCAAGACCAGAAGGGAGATTGACCAAAAGGTCCTTGGATTTTGTGAGGCTACAATCGAACTGCCTGTGCTGAGGGAGGAAGTAGAACCAGCAGCATGGAAAAGATTCTCCTGCTGGCCATCTGCTGTAACTGCAGGCCTCTCAAAACAGGAAGAGAAACACTTGGTTCAGGGAGTAGGAAGTAGGAAGGCAAACCTGTACAGAAGCAGTCATCTGATGTAGGTCACAGGTGCCCTTGGGCCCAGTGCAGGTGTTGTGGGGAGGAGGGGCTACCAAGGCCTTCCAGGTGGACTGGCCATCTGTTCTGGGAAGTCCTTGGAAGCACTGGACTCTTGAGTTTTCTAGGAGATAAAGTAGCTGTTAGAAACAACTGAAGGCTATAGGTTGAATTGAATACAAGAGATACTGTGAGAGTGGCTATCCCACAACTCTCCATACTCATTTTTTTTTTTAAAGCTTTTTAGTCAAAAGGTACATGGAAAAATGGTTAAAGCTCACTGCAAGTTCTGTTCTTTTGAGGATGTAACACATGCAGATAGAATGGAGAAACAGCTGAAAGGATAAACTGGTCTGCATTACAATTTGTTTTTCCTTCACATTCTCCTTCTACTTCATCCTCAGTAGCAACATCTTCACAAAGCACAGTGTCTTTTAATGAAGGTGCGAATGATAATGGAAGTGAAGGTAGTTCAGTTTCTACATAGCCCAATAACATTTTGCTACTCTGTGTGTTTCAGTATCAAGAATTCCTGAAAAGTTTCACTAAGCTAGTAGTATGAGTTTTTTAGATCACATGTCTGATGACCAGAAAAATGAATTTGATTTGTATAAATTGCCAGAGATATTTATGCCAAGAATATACCATTTCAGTTAGCTGAAAATTGTTATGCGCTAGAATTTTTTTAATTGTGTTGAATTCGCAAAATTCCAAGTAGCAAATGGCTTACAGGAGCTGTTCTAAATGCTGGACTGGAAAATGTGAAAAAGAGAGTTAGTGTTCTTATTGCACAAGGTCCTCATTTGTCCTTACTGTTTGGTGGATGGAGCAGAATTCACACTGAAGGATGTCGTTACCTTCATGGTAACAACTCCAGACTCAGACTTACTAATTCTAATGCACAACTGAGCATCGCTGCACAACCCAATATATTGCTCACCAGTTTAAAAATATCATCAATAAATGGGTTTACAGAAGATTATTTCAGTTATAACTGACAGTGCGACTAATACAGTTACCCAAGCCACCTCTCACAAAGTGCCAGCTCATAGTTTTCACTTGTTTTTTTGACTATGAAAAAATACCAGAGCAGTTGTTCTCTGGCAAAAAACTCAGAAAGACCACTACAGGTCAGACTGTTTTTGGCACTGTGGATTCCTATTTGAAATCTCTGGGTTTATCTTATGAGTCATGTGTAGGTGTTTGCACAGCTACCAGTACTAATACTGTGCACTCTCTGTGGCACTCCTAAAAGGATCACATGGCACCCCAGGGTACCATGACGTCCTAGTTGAGAATCCATTGTACTAACATACAAGCTGCCTAGGCTTTGTTGATAAATTAGTATCCATACTTGTTTTCTGGATGCCCATGTGATGCAGCTCTTCATTCATGATGCTGAAGATCTGGCAACTTCCTCATCACAGGTGTCAAAACTGAACAACATTTTCAAGTTTTTCAAAAATAAAAAAGTACCAACAGCTATATTTGAGTGTCACTTAGTACAGCACTCAGTTGGATCCACACTGAGTAAGCTGCGTCGTACTCACTGGGCATCCTATATTAAATCTCTCAGGGATCTTCAGAAATGCCAGAAAGCACTTCAATCACCTACTGTTGAAGAAGGTATGGTGAGGTTTTGCCCTCAGACAAACCACAGTTGACTTTCTTGATGATCATGTTTTCTAGCTGAGAAAATTTATTTCACTGCCTGAGTTTGTTGCTCAGTTTGTTCACGATACAGAAAATGATAGCTCTATATTGTCTGATGCCAAGAATGAGTTCCTGATCGTTAAGAAACTTATTTACAAGAATACTGAACAAAGTCCGCTTACAAAGGTCTAAGTGGGAAAAAAAACCCAGACAAGATATTATCAGAGAAAATCAAATGATCACTCTTCCACATAATGTTGCCTACATTTTTGATCCATGTTTCTAGGGCTGTGATCTTTCTGATGATGAATTTAGTCCTGCTTGCAGCCTTATATTGGCTATTGCAAGTTTTAAAAGATATAAAAGCAAAGAAATAATTCTAGTGGAGGTAGCAAATTGTAAAGCAGACAGAAGTCCATTCAGTTGTAAAACAATATGGAGTGCAGTCCTAGCAGTTGAATCAAAACAGCTTGCCTCTTCATCATAGTAGAAAGAGTTGTATCCTCCTTGCTGACTAGCGAGTATGGTAGAAATGCTTTTAATGCTTCCAGGGATATATGTTGTAGCTGTGTTGGTCTAAGAAACAGAGACAAACAAAACTCTTGGGTTAGAAGTTATATCTTTTATTAGACCAACTAAACAGTAGCCAAAAAAAATCTTTCTTTGCAAGCTTTTGGGTCCAAACTTTCTTAGTTAGGCTGAGGAGAATTCAAAGATTGTAAGAATTCTCCCATGTAGGAAAGAAACTTCATTTTGCACAGGGGAGGCAGAGGGTGGAAGTTTCTTTCCCCTTGGATTTTTTCCTCTGAGTAATCCAGGGGGAAAAACTTCCACCCTCTACCTAACCCTGTGAAAAATGAAGTTTCTTTTCTACTTGGGAGAACGTTTACAATCTTTGAATCCTCCTCAGCCTTATGAAAGGTATTTAGACCCAAAAGCTTGCAAAGAGAATGTATTTTTGCTACTATTTAGTTGGTCTAATAAAGGATATGGCCTCTAACCCAAGAGTTTTGTTTGTCTCTCTAACGCCTCCATGTGCTACTATATGTGCAGAATGAAATTGGTCAGTGTAACAGGCTTGGAGTATCCAACTTTCCCCTTGTGGTCAGACTCATCTGCCAGTGCTCCCCAGCCTCCTCTACCTACTGTCTCACCTGCTTCAACTTTATCTTAATACATATTTAAGGGAAAGCTGCCTCCAGAGGTTGGGGTAACTTCTTTGGTGTTTTCTCTTCTTTTAGTGCTAGTTACTCACCCCTACCTCAATCTGCGGGGGTACTCTGCCCAAACTCCATGGGGTGCACTTTCCCTTCAAGATGACCTTAATCATGCCTTATGGCTATAATTTTGGGCTCCAGCTGCCCCCATAGCCATGTCCATACCTCAGAGATGACTCTGTTGCTACTTGGAAGGAACCTCCAGGCTCCAAACTAACACTGGGCCCTTCAGACTCCAAAAACCCTTGTCTGGGCTTCAACCTTCCCAACTTCAGCCCTTTTTATCTGACAGCCCCTTCAGCCCCAGTCCACTGCCTCAGACGCTGGGTTCCTGGGCCTCAGCCCTACATATCTGACCAAAGCTGGTCTCAAAACACAGAGCACCCCTGGCACCCTGCTCTGTGGCCTCCAGGCTTTCCCTGTAGCTACCACCTGGTCCTCCAGTATGAAACTTAAATACAGAAAAGATAACTGGAACACAAAAGATTAACCATCCAGTTAATATTCAGCCAAAAATCCCCTCAGGGCCATAATAATAGCAACAGTCATAAGGAGCTGACTTGATTTGCCCCAGTCTCAGGGTACCTCCTTTTCTCTGGCAGCCAGCTCTGTCCTGAGCTCTTTCTGCTGCCTGCAGTCATGGACTACCGGCCCCAGCCTAGAGACTGGGCTTATATGCAGCCAAGCCCTGCCTCTTCTAGTCACCTGGTGTAACACGGGGCCTGCTTGGGGCTGACTTCTCAGTGGCCCACCCACCTGTTTCTGGGCTACCCGCCTGCCTTCTTGCCCACCATGCCTTGTTGTTAATTAATTAAAGACGTAATTAAGCGGAAGGCTGCCCATTTCCTGCCCCAATGCCAGGGGGCGCTATCTGCGGCTCCATTCCTTCCCTGCATCGCAGCCCAAGCCTTGCAGATGGTATCTAGGTGTTATCATAAATCACTGGCCCCCACTCTGGGCCCCAGAATCCTCCTAATTGAACCCCACCTGGATTCCTCTCATCAGGCGATCTCATCCGCCTTCATAGTAGGCAGCATAGCTCCCTGAACTGCTTCCCCTTTTGGGTGTGGTTCCCCCCCCGGGACCTTTGGCTCCTCAAGCCCTGGCCCACCTCCAGGCCAGTCAGAACCACAGGCACGCAGCTTTTGGGCATTCCTCACGGTGGGCACAACCAGTGCCCTGCCACACCTGGCCACCACCTGTGACGATGTGTTCACAGGTTCCTGTTTAGTCTAACAAACTGTTTGGATTCCCCTGTGCTGCAGCATTTGAATTGCCATGGCTGTGGCAATTACTGTTGCTGCCATTCATCAGGGAAGGCAACCTAGCAACTATAGCTGGCTGGAGCGGCTGGAAGCAATTGGTGCACCATTAGTAAAATGTGGACCAGATGAAAGAGCTGGAGAATTGGCACAACCTTAGTAAAACATTGGACCCCTATACAGGCTGGATCCCTAATTGAATCCCTATACAGGCTGGATGTGGTCCACAGCTATCAACCTACGATGTAAGACATTTGCCTTCACAGGTGGAGGGATTAAAAATCTCTGTAATATCTTTTAAAAATCCCCCAAATTCTCTAAAAAGTATATCTAATTTGTGACGTATACAACATTATGGGAGGTACAGGTAATAGTTTCAGTGTTAAGACTACATACTATTTAGCTCTGAGAACATAGATTCATTATTTATGTAATGTATAAAAAATATGATGTATAGGTGTATATAATCAGAACTTACAGGAACAGGTTTGAAAACTCTGAAGAACTGGTCCTTTTTTCATTAATTATCAGGATTTCTTCTTATCTCCATCCAGATGCAATACAAGTCCTTTAGATTGATGGTGAAAGGACTTTTTCAAAACTTTTCATCTGGTACCAGACCTGTATTTGCCTCTATACTCACAATAAGACCAAAATGTCACTGTTTAAAAAAATAAACTCTCCACTAGGGAGAAGTCATGAAATCTGGTCTGTTTGGGACACAGTTTGCTCACCCCCTTTAGAAATCTGCTAACAGGTTATGGTTGGGCTCTGTAATAAATTGCTAGTTTCACTGTAGGTGGAGTCCATATAGATCAGAAGTCTTTGTAGGGCAAATGGTCTAAGAGCAAGGAACAGTTTCAACTAAAGCAATTCATCTGGCATATCTACTTTTTCTTTTCTGGTCCTTTTTCTTTCACTAATGCAATGATAGAGGATTTCACCAACTAAGAAGGATGAAGAGTACAGCTTGCCCATTATCCATCTTAGAACCAGGTATGTTATTCAACCCAGTCAGGAAAATAAACATCAATCCCAATTAACTGAGCCATTAAAAGAAACTATAGGGAAACCATAGGGAACTGAGAAGACTCAGTTCATCACTATTTTATCAGGGTTGGATCAGGATGTGGAAAATGTCAGTAATAGACCTGTTTGCTTCCATAATTGGAGCAGATATCAGGCTCTACTAGCAGTAGGAACAGATGAATTCTCTATTCCTGGAACCATAATTTTTTTGTCCTTTAGTCTTAAAGTACTGAAATAAGTACAGAGGAACAAGGAGAGACCTATTTTCGCATTACTAACTTGGTTATAGAAAAGAAGATTTTAAGACCTAATCTTGCTGATGAAATTATTTCGTGATTCCTGATGTCCAGAGCTTTAAAAGTGGAATGAGGCAGCTTCCCCACTGTGGACTTTAAACTCTGGCCAGGCTGCCAAGTGCCAGGGATTAGAGGCTCCCAGCAGGGTTCAAAATCCTCAGTAGGGGAAGCACTTTGCCTTACACCCCCACCCCCGACACCTTTCCCCCTAAAAAGTTTAATTCATGCTGTTTAATTCAAATTGTTCCTGTAAAAACTAAAAAAAGGATTTTGACAAAATGATTTTTTTAACTAAAAAAACATCGTTTTGAGAAATTCCAAAAAAGCCCTGGCTTTTTTTTTTACAGCCAGGTGCAAAATTATTCCTCCAGAAATGCGAAGTACAGACTGTTCTGCAAAATCAGGGACAGACTCTTGGAAAGCAGTAATTGAAAAGATTGAAGGTTCAGAGTGGACAAGCAACTCAATATGAGTTCCCAGTGCATCGCTGTGACAACCTTCCCCCTCCCCCACAAAAAACCATGATCCTTCAGTGTAGAAACAGTGGATTCATGATTTGGAACAACAAGGAAATTTTACCTCTGGCTATGTTCGTTGTGATACCAACACTGGAATACTATGTACATTTCCAGTACCCTCCACTTTTAAAGAAGATGCTGAAAAATTACAGGGGTGGCAAAAAAGATCCACAAAAATGTTTCAGGGGCTGAAGAAAATGCCTTGCAGCAAGAAACAAAGAATTCAAATGGTTTCGCTTATCAAAAAGAGGATTGAGGTGACTTAATTATAGCACATAAGTACCTTCCCAGGGAGAAAATAATCGGTAATAAATGCTCTTTAATTTAGGCATAACAAGAGCCAATGGCTGGGATTCTTAAGTGAGTTAATTTTTTGAGCCTGTCTTTTAGTTTAGATTACAGGGAAATCCGCATCTGCAAGAAAGAAAGGTGCGCTAGGTATTTGGGAGAGCTCTTTCTGCCTCAGGTTTCATTGCTTTGTTCATTCTTCAGCAATTTAAATTTTTAATGTGCTTATAATACTTGCTTTCCTGTTTTCTACTGTATAAATCCTGCGCTTCAGAACTGCTTGTGGGCTGCCTGTATGGGCCAGGAAGAATAGCTTTTTTCCTTTGAATGTATTCCTTGACAACTAGAGGTTATTTTCCCCCCCAAAACTTCCCCTGAAGCACTGGACATTGGCCACAGTTGGGGTGTAATGGTCCTCCTAATGGTATGGAAAAACCTTTGAGGTGTCTTGCTGATGAGTCTCTCTCCTGCCCTGAGGAATAAACTGATTACCATATTTGGAATCAGGAAGGAAAATTACCCCTTGTTCCCCAGGACTAAATACACACAGTCAAAAAGCCCAAGGCTGAATTGATTCAGTCTTTGCAGGTTAGTCTAAGGTGCAGAGTTTGAACCGATGAGCAAATGAGCACACATTCACTTGTGATTCAGGAAATGCAGTCATATGTCTACGGTGGCACAAGCCAGAAACTGGGGGGGTGCTAGAACATGCCTTCCAACCACTCCAAGGCTTTTCCCCACTCCTGCTGGAGTGGAGGGGTATGGCCAGGCGTCAGCATTTGCTCTTCCTGGGTGGGGGTAGAGAAGGTAGTAACAGGGCCTTCCTGGGGGGGTGGAGGGTGAGGGAATCAGGGTGACTGTCCCGGGCCCTGCACTTTGGGGGACTCTGCGGAGCCGGGCCAGCTTTGTGTCTGGGCGCTCGCCAACCCCCTCCCTCCCCACTGCTACCACCATGTCTGAGCCCTGCTCAAGCTGATTTGCCCTGGGCCCCACACCATGCCACAGTCATCTCTGGGTAGTAGCACTGAATTCATAAAAAATTAAACAAGAATTGTTCTTTTTCTAAAAAACTATAAACTGAACATTATAAATGCATCCTGGGAAGTGTGCTTGCTTCCTCTTCCTGCTGCCCCTGAGGTCTCTGGGATTTGCAGTCCAGTATCAGACCAGCAGAACTCCACAGCATTGCTCAACTCTTCCTCTTCCTGCTTCCAGGTACCTCTGGTATTTGTAGTCCACAGTTGAGCCAGCTCTAAGTACTCTGTACTAACTGTTCTGAGTACTCCGTACTCAGCACTTCCATCTGTGTGCTCTGGTGAAAGTGAATTTAACCCTCCTCCCTGGCCCCAGGCCCCAGACCCCAGACAGGTTTTGGGTGGTGGGGGGTGGGAGGGGGCAGTGAGCCGACCCTTACTGCTCCAACTAGGGAGCAGAGGGGTGGCACCAGCCCTGCTCTCTGGAGCAGACAGTACAGCCCAGCTCAGGGAAAGCATGGTGGGATGCTAGCAGACTCTGATTTAACTTGAACCAGGAAGGGGTCTGGGACAGAAGTTTCATAAACTGGTTTAACCTAAATCAGTGAAGTCAGTTAAGTCTCATACTTTCAACCAGGTTTATTATAAACGAGTTTCAGCCAGGGACTCCAGGCAAAGCCAGTGCCAACTAGCAGTGAGCTTGTAGAGCTTGCAACACATGCAGAGTTCACAGCAGGAGCTGCACTATTATGTATGTGAGCTGTGATTGCTCGCTACACATACAGTGCATAGCCAAAAAGAAGTGCTGCTGGCACTACTCCTGGATCCACCTCTGTGAATGGTCTCCTGACAAGCATCCTTTCCAGGTCTCTGATATCATCAGGCCTTTAGTTAGAAATATTTTTGTATGGGGACTTGCGTTCTCTCTCTAGGTTTAAAGCTAAAGTCCTGTTCCACATAGTGTGATCACCTAAGCCAGTCTGACTTCTAAGACAAGTCTGACTCTTTTTCCCTTTTGGATGGTATCATTCATTGGTGACCACACCATTTTCATGAAACACAGCATAATTTATTTTAGGATAGAAGCATAACAGAGAAACTAAATAGTTTATGCACATGCTAAGCTTACCACATACTGCATACTATCCAATTGGGCCCTGTCAGATACATGATCCAAGTCTGCCAGCTTTTTGTTCCAGAGTGAATAATTGTATTATAACTGTGTCATGTCACTTCTGGGTTAAATGAGAGCAATGTCTTCCTGATTGAAGACTAGTCATTTCTATCATTTTCATTTCATTGTTTGAGCACCTTTAACAGTTCAAACCATGGTACAATAAAAGCTCGGTTATCTGGCATTCCCCGGAAATGGGGGATGCTGGATAACAAAATATGCTGGTTAATTGAGTGGCCCCAGCTGCCGCTTCTCGTGCCGTGTCTGCAGCATCCCTCTGCCCTTCCCGCGGGGCCCGCAGGGCCCGTGGGACAGGGAGGCCAGTCCCACACAGCCCCGCACAGTCTGTTACATCCCAGGCCATGGGGGCTTGGCAACGCAGGCTGCTTTGCCCTGAGTCATGGGGCTTAGAGAAGCCATAAGTGCCGCGGTGGGCACTTCCAGTTTCACTTTATCTTACAAGCTGGCATACTCCAGTAACTGGCATGCCAGCTTGTAAGATGCCGGATAACAGAAATTTTATTGTATGAAGTTTCCACCAGAGGATGGGGGCTTTCGCCAGATGGTTTACCTGAACCAGGGATTTGCATTAATTACCCCCTAGTGATTTTACATTCCTGCAGGACACACTTATAATTTCCATGACTTGACATAGAGGCCTTTATTTCATGTACCCATAGCCCTTGCCACATCTCAGTGCTTCCATGCTCCCCTTGTCTTGTGTGTTATGAAAGCATTGATTTCTGGATGGATTTTTTCTGATACTTTTCTAATATTCATCTAAGACAGGGGTTCCTTTACCACCTTTCATCAAACCATGTGTCAGGCTACCATTTGCACAAAAAGGGGAGTATGTCAAGAAGTGATCTCTGAAGCAACTATCTTTAGGGCTAGGGACAGACATTCAGGAAGCCTGAGCCTAAATTGATTCAACCTTTGTAGGTTTGTCTAACCTGGCTAAGCTGAACCAGTTGGAAACTGGACAGACATTCTCTCTGGACTGAGGAAATTCAGGCACATGCCTGCAGTGGCTTTGACTGGAACCTGGGGGGTGCTAGAGCATCCTTCCCTTCCCTTGCACAGAGTTGAGCTGAGAAGGGTGTGGCCGGGCCCCAGCAGGACTTTCTCAATAGGGAGGTCTGTCTGCACTATCCCAGGCTTTTCCCCACTGGCTGCTCAAGGGGTAGGAGAGTTGTCAGCCCCCAGTCCCTTGCTAGCAGTCTGAGGCAAGGAGCGGGGTGCAAGTGCATTTCAGTCTCCCTCCCTGCTTGTCAGACTGTCTGCAGCAAGCTGACAGGCGAGCAAGGTAGCCTGAAGCTAATAAGAATCTTTTATCACCTGATTAGCAAAACAATCGCCTCTCTGCCATTACTTCAAACTCTTCTTAAACAGCTTACGGGGTGACCTGTTGATTAGCTCCAAAAGCCCTGTTCTATCTGCCTGCCTGTCCCAATGAAATTGGAGACACACAGACACCTCTTGGCATCAACTAGCACACCACATACCTAGGGTCCATGGGGCAGGGGTCCGTGCTGTGAGAGATGGGAGGGAGGGAGGGGGATATTTTCTGCTTGAACAGCAAGGCGGGGTGGGGCAGGAGGAAGCCAGCAGACCCTGCTGTGTCTGCAGTCTCTGCCAGAGCCTTATACAGCACTAGCTAGCATACCACATGCTGACTATGGTCCATGCTGCGGAAGAAGGGAGGAAGGGATCCCTGCTTAAGCAGCAAGTGGTGAGAGGGAAGGAGATGGGGAGGGGCCAAGGAGTCTGGGACAGACATTGCATAAACCAGTTTGAGCCAAACTGGTTAAGTCTGATACTATATTCAACCAGGATTATCTCAAATTGGTTTCAGCCTTTTCAAACTGGTTTATGTGCACTGAACATCTGTTCTGTTACAGGTTTAAACCAGTTTCTGATCACATCAACCGGTTTATGTGTAATGTCAGTCCCTAGTCTAGGTGTGTCTGCTTTTTTACTACATACTGGAAGTTAGGTATGAGTGTGTTGACTGATGCAGTTTTTGTTTGATGAGTTAAAAGGGCTGTAATTCAGTATTCACATATATATAAAAAAGTAATCAAGAAGTATGTTTCCTCCTCCTTAATTCAGCTCATTTATATTGCTATTTAGAGCCCATTAGTGTGTATTACTAGAATTACTCTCTGTAATGTTTTGTACATGTAAAATGGGTTTATGTAAAAATAACTCTCGGTAGTCCAGACTCCCACCTGCTTATTGCTTTCTATAGCTCTGATGTGTCATGTTTTGATTTGTTCCTTTTGGGGCAATTGCAATCTTGGTTACTCTGTGAACTATGAATATTAGCAGCAGTATTTGCTTATGTATTTTTCTTAAGCTTATAATGTATGTATTTTTCTTCATTCGATAATTTTTCTTCATCTACCTGATTGTCACTTACCTGTATAATTAGAAAGAGACTTCAAATTTTACTTGAAGATAAAATTCTTCATTAGTCTGTGTGTAACCATAAACATCCTTGCTTTTTTGTTTGGATGCAGCAGAGACCTCCTTCATATCTGTGATGAGTTACAGGGTATTTAGTGAAAACAGTTGCTCATATTAAGTTTTTAAACAATGCGGTATCAGTTTCTATTTGAGAGGCAGCATGTCTGTTCATTGGAAAAACAGACAGAATGTCAGGATTCCTGTTTGCTTACTTGAAGTTTTCCAGCTGGTTATAATACAGGAGAAGAAACTTAAGAGCAATTTTCAACCTTGTATGTCCAAAAATACTTAAATCTTTATTTAGGTAATGAAATAAACACTGAGTTCCAGAAATACTGAGCACTAGGGGTGTGCGAAATAGCTGTATTGTATTCAGATTTGGCCCGAATAGGGGGACAGTGATTAGTTGATTCGGCTCACGGTCCTGATTCAATTCGGCCGAATCTGAAGTTTCAATGCTGATTCAGAGAATCAGTGATCCAGCCATAGACACAGCTTTAAATATTTTTGAATGCTGTGATGGTGGGGCAGATGGAAAATCCCACAGGGGCATGGGGGGGGAAGGGGGTATGTGCTCGGCTGCGGACCCAGAAGCGAACCAGAAATACTACTGGTCCACTTCCGGGTCCGCTGCCAAGCGCATGGAGACCTGCCTCCCCCCCCCTCCCCGCGACCCCTCTGGCTTGGTGATTGGCTGTGGGGGGACCCTGGGTACCTCCCCCAGACCCAGGAGGCACCAATTGCCAAGGCAGGGGGTCCCACGCATGCTCTATGGCAGACCTGGAAGTGGATCAGAAGTGCTACCAGAAGTGCTTCTAGTCCACTTCCAGGTTCGTTGCCAAGTGCAATGATTTCAGCCAATGTCTCAGGAAAAGCATGAGCTGCCTTGTCCTCAGCACTGGCAGCTTTACCCGAGACCTTGATGTTGTGCAAATTGGCCCTGGCTTTAAAATACATAAAGCACCCCTTACTTGCAGTAAAAGACTCAGCATTAGAACTCTCCCCCTGTTGTTTCTTTAGGAGTCTTTATGATGGTCTAGTCTTTTCCTGAATGATGCCTACACTCACAGGAACACGGCATTTATTTTGATCCTCCAGTCAAATGATTAGCAGTTTCTCAACCTAAGTAATAAGTCTAACATATTGCTTAGTTATCACAGTTAACTGCATAGGAGCTAAGTCCTTAACATGCTCCTGAATTCTTGCTTTGTCTTTCAGGATGGTCACGATAGTCGTTCGGGGGATATCCAAAGCTCTACCCATTTCAGTTGGGGGTCTCATCTTCTTCAGACCTCTTAATTATTTTCATTTTTGTTTCTATAGTAATTGTTATATCTTTCTTAGAAGAAGAAACATCACTTCCACCGGATTTATGCTTTTTTGCCATTATTATGCGCAGTTTGGAAAAAGTATGGAAACAGAACAGTGCATGGGCAGCACAGTGAACTTGTTGTAAAGTACTATACTGTACAGTGCTGGGACTTATTCTTTTTTCAGTTCAGGTACAGTACTGTACCATAGAGCTGTAGTTCTAGCAGCAGCGACTAAGCGCCAGAGGAGCTGCCTAGCAAATGTCTCCCAGATGAGCGGCACAATGCTGCTTTGACCATGTGTCTGGAAGTGGGGGGGGGGGGGGTTGTGCCCTTGGATCTGCCCTGAGCGCAGCCTGACCCTCCCTGACCAGACCAGATCTGGGGGTCACGGGTCCCTCCCCCACCCCACCCCATGCCCTCCTGGACAACGGCAGGAGCCACTGAACAGGCTGTGGCTTCTCCTGTGGCCGCCTGGCTCAGCCACAGAGCTGCCTGCCTTGCCCCGGTAGGGGCAGCCGCGGGAGCAGGCAGATGAGCCGTGGCTTCTCCTGCAGCTGCCCAGCATAGCCCTGGCACTGCCTGCTTCGGGAGAGCAGCCGGACAAGCTGCGTCTTCTCCTGCCACGCATAGTCCCTGTTCCAAGAGCCCGGTAGAGCTCCAACTGGGCAGCATTTGCCCCACCGCCTGTTCCAGCCCTCACCCTACCACAGGGGCCTTGATTTGCCCCCCCACAGCTTTTTTCTTATCCCTCTGTGACCACCTGGCCTCGAAAAGCTGGTCGCGTGCAGGCTTGGCCCGGATGCTCGGCACTGGATGTCCCTAGGTTTCTTGTAAACTGAGAGGCAGATGCTTATCACCTAGTTGGCCACCCCCAGACTTGCCTGCCACAACTTTGAATGTAATTTCAGTGGTGGGGGGCAAACTACCGGGGGTTCCTCTGCGGTGGGTCATCGTCAGGTGGCTGTCCGTGGGGCTCCACCTCCCCTACACCCCAGCCTCATGCCAACCTTAGGCGGGTCACGGGATTCTATTGGCCACTTCCCCAATGCTGTTGTGTTCTTAGCCCTGATGTCCTCTAGAGCCTGTTGTATCCCAAGCATTTTTTTCCTGGGGTGGCTCAATTGATCTGTTATCCGGCCTGTACTGGTCTTCCCCTTGACCTAAGCTGCCTGGAACCTGAAAATTAACCAATGACCCAAGGAAAAAAAGAAAGGGCAGAAGGGAACCCCTTTGTCAGCGCCTTTACTCTGTGTACTGTTCTGTCAAACAGGGACTTCCTTTGTAGCTAGGAGACTCCCCTGGCATCGCTGCTCCTATCGCACAACCCCTCCAAAAGGTGGTAAAGAAAAAGGAATGAAACCAAAATCACGGATTTGGGAGGGTCCGTCTCATTTCCTACCCTAGCCCTTCTGCTAGGGCACAGAGGTACCTCCTCGTCACTCTCACTATAAATATCTGCGTCCTCATCCCTACTAGACGGAACCCCATTCCCAGTACCTGGGACTTCTAGGGGAGATGACCTGTTGTTTGGCCAAGGATGGCCACACCTTCTCTTCTTGGGCTGTCACTCCCCTCATGCTGCCGAATGTGGTTTGCGGAATCGTTCTTCCCCGACGTTGTCCGAGGCATTCCGCTTCCAGCGTCCCGCAGTCCTTTTGAGTCTAATCAGCCATTGTTCTTGTTGCAGCCTGCTGCAGCCCTGCTGGGCTTCCTCTTTGGGTGCTCACACCACTCTCCATTGGTGTAGAGAGCCTCCTCTGGCTCTCTTGCTCCCTGGGCACGTCATCCTTCGCCGGTGCAGCGAGCCTCTGCTGGCTCTCCCTTCTCCTGCACACGCCAGTCACCATTGTTACAGAGAGCCTCTGCTGGCTCTCTCTCCTTCAGTGCCCGTCTGCCGTCCTCAGTGCTGAGAGTCTCCACTGACTCTCACTGTCCTTCCCCAGCCTTCACCGGTGGTCCTTTTTATTTCTGCCGGCTGGTGATTGCCGATAATGTCACTGGCCAGCTTTAGCTGAATAAAGGCACAGCTTACAACCTGCGCGGGATCCCTCATTCGCTCTGGCTGTGCAGTGGGTCCTGCTGCAAGTAAGCATTTTTATTGTGTTGTTTTTTCTTCTTTCTTGCGTAGTCTCCACGTTAGGGGTCCCCCGTGTGTGGTTTGGGGCTCTTTCAGCTGATGGCCCCCTTGACACCCTCCCCTTCCACTGACAGACCTGCATCCTGCCTTCAGCGTCGTAAAGTTGAAACTGTGTTGGACTTCGAAACCCAGGTGTCAGTTTACAAATGTCGTAACTGTGGATTGTCAGATCTCGAACCGTCATAAGTCAAGGACTGCCTATATGTAGAAAAAACATTTATGGTTGTGTTTATGTCTGGATCATCGAATCTCTGTGAATTGATTTGGAGGGTTCCAATTTGATTCAGAGATATTAAAGGGTCTCCTGATTCGATTTGGATTCAGAGATTCAGCCTCCAAATCAAGGCAAATCTCCGCCAAATCGAATCAGTGACCAAAGCTTCGCACGGCCCTACTGAGCACTCCCAGCTCCCACTGAAGCTGATGACAGCTAAATGTAGTCAGTACTCCTGAAATCTTGTTGCTCAAGTACTTGCTTAAACATGCAGTTTGGTGCCTAATTTAAGCAGACAAATTTGAAAAATAAAAATACTTTTAATATATTGCAATTCAACTTGCTAATGCATAAAATTGGAAAAATATTTTCTATTAAACAGCATGAAAATTTTACAGATTTAAAAATTCTTAACTACATTATTGAATGAAATTATGCTAATAAATGAATTCTAAATTGAATTGAGTGGGTACAGAATTGGCATTTATCTTTTACCTCATCTAATGATTTTCTTGCTTATGCAAACTATTGTTTACTTAATGAAATAGCTGTTGTTCTTTGTGTATGTGAGGCTGCAAATCAAAAGGGGATACATATGTTTATAAGGAAGAAGATATTATTTGATATGTAATTACAAGAATATAAGCACTTTCACAAACCTTGTGTAAATCTTCTGGTGAGATTTGTGCAACAGGTTGGGGAACTGGAACTTAGATGTGCAGCAAAAGTGAAGCCTTACAGAAGTATAATTATTCCACTTGCACTAAATGTTTCAAACTGCCCTTCTGAAAGCAGTTTTTTCTTTGGGCATGCAATTTCGTGCATCATTGCCCATAACTGTGCACTTAAAAAACAGTATCTGGAAATCTAGCCCAGCCTCTCTTACACAGTATTGTGCTTATAATTTCTAGGGAAAATATTCAGATGTTTCCACTCAGCTTGATGAAACAATTCATAATATTGAAAATTTCCAAAATAGAATTTGCGAATTAAATGGATTATGGGACTTGAAGCAAAGACAAATGGAAACTACAGAGAAATCGCTTATAGAGTTAAGGTAAGAGATTCTTGTAAAAGTTTTTAAGATAGTTTGTATGTTGTTATGTTTACATGCTATTGCCTCTTATATAATGCAGTTTTCATCATTAACTTGAAAGTATTTTTTTATTATTATTATTTGTAGTTTTACACATTTTTAGAAGTCAGTCATGATAAATTGTTAGCCTAGTAAGTGGTATTTCAGGCATCAGAATTACTTTCCAAAATCTAATATCCATGGTCAGTTGCATCTTTAATTAATGGAGGATTCCTTGCATTCTGCTTTTTCTCTGTTTTAAAAAATGTGGACCTATACTTACTGTGACTGATGAGTCCTGAAAATAGTCTCAGAAGGCTCTATCGAACTGAAAATGTATGCTGCCTTTTAGGCCACGCAAGCCTTGGAGGGCCATATATGCTGATTGCACAGCAGGCTCACCCTTCAAGGATAAAGGTGAGCTTGCTGTGCAATGTCAAAGAAAAGCAGCTGGTGTTGAATAGTACAGGATGGGGAAGCCCTGAAAAAAGATTTCCTTGCTTTTGCACACTACAGCTCCCTTTCTGCAGTCATGTTTACTTTCTTATTGTCAGTGCAACCCCAGTAGTAGTTCTCTACCTTTTTAGACTTGAGGCACCCTTTAGAAAATGCCAGCACTTAGTTTTTCGCTATTTTTTTGAGAATGGAAAAATAATGAACTAATATTTCTATTGCAAATAATTCAGAACACATTAAGTCAGAATGCTTTTAACACTATGGATTCCCTCCTATTTCAAATCTCTGGCTGCATCCAGACAAGTGCAGCTGTGCAGTATGTGGCACTGCAAACACGTCTGTGGCACCACATACCACACGTTCAGATGTTGTCCATGCCGCAAGGGAGCACTGCCAATGTGTGCACTGCTCCACCATTTTTTCCCCACAGGTTTTTTGACTCCTGGATATTCAGGGGTCAAAAAATCCACAGAAAAAAAAAAAGCAGAGCAGCGCACGCATGGGCAGTGTGTGCCGCTCAGAAGCGAAGACGGGCCACCCAGAGCCAAGTTGTGGCTGCCGGCCAGGCTCCATGCTGCAGAATCTCCACTGCTGCAGCCCCAGGAGGCCCCCAGAACCCTAGGTAAGGCTGCTGGGGCCAGCACAGTGCTGGTCCTAGCCTCCTCTACCCACCCATAGTAAGTTGCAAGGCACCTGGGGACAAGTAGTGGTGGCACTTTGCACTGCTGCTGCTTGTCCCTGAGGAACCAAACATCCATGCTTGTGTGGACACAGCCTCTAGGTTTATTTTGTGAATCATGTTTGCACAACTAACATTACTAACATTGTGTGACACCGTACCACACTCTTGAAAGGATTTCAAGGCATCCTAGGGTGCCACAGCACCTTAGTTGTACATGTAGCACAGTGATTCTCAACTGTTATAAAGTAGTTTTCTACAGTTATTTAAACTCAACTGCCTAAAACTGTTGTGTGCTCTCAACTTTTGATTTAAGAACAATGATTCAAATGAATCCAGAATTCAGGCCTCTAGACAAATGGTTTCAAAGAGCACAAGAGAACAATATTCAGACCCCCTTTTTGCTTCCAAGGGCCTTGCACCTAATAGTTATTAATATCTGTTCAATTGATGTCAGTGATTTTTAAATATATCCTTATTCCATTGTTCTGGTTAGGAAACAAAATAATAACGGAAAGTTTCAGTGTAACTTACGGGGCTTGTTGGTGTCTATCAGTATAACTCCCTGAATCTAAATACTTCTCAAATTCAGCACATCCTCTGAGGAGTGATTTCTCAGCAAATTCTGTTGCTTACATTCTTGAAACAGAAAGTCATATTTGCAATTCTAGAAAGGAAACTTTGCATATTTCTTGAGTTCCTTCTTCCAAGGGATTGTATTTGTGACTGAATTACGAAACCAAGAAAAATGGCTCTTCAAGATGTGTTATCTAAATTACTGAAGTCACTTATTCCCCAACCTTTTTTCATTCTCCTCTCCACAGAGAGCATATAGCACATTGGAATTCCTCTACCATGTGACTTGCTGGAAAACTAGGACAGTGCACTTATGGCCTCTGTGATTGTTGGAGCATACAGCCTGTATTAAAAAAAAAAAAAAAAAAAAGCGGGGTAAAACAGGAGAGCAAGTTTCTTTTTCATTGCTTGCTACTTCCTATTAGTGAGGATCACTGGTGACAATGTGCAGAAGCAAGGATCTTTTTTGTTTTAACTTCTGTAAATTTATTAATGCTTTTTATAATTTAACCAATATGCTGGCTTTCCATCAAATTACCATAAAGAAAACTATCATTTGAGCCATTTTTTATTATTTCCTGGGTAATGTGAATAGTTAAATGTTAAACACATTCTTCTGTTTGAATTGAAGCTTCTACTTTTGGGGGTAGGAGGTGCTTGTTATAGTTTCAGTAATAGTAATATTCAGAAAAATGCTACTAATGTGTTGTGGGATAGGTTTGCCACTGGTCCCCAGCATTTCCTTCAGCTTACTCTGTCTGTGAAGAGAGTGTTCCATTCAACGATAAGTGAAGATCTGAAAAATTAAGGAAGGCAGCAGGAAATAATCTGTTCTGTTTGAATTTGTTCCAGTCTCTTAGTTAAGGGATCAAATTTCAAGTACTTTACCTGTTTTCAGTGTGTTTATCAGCAGAATAATGGCATATGAGTTTCTGTTCCTATGAAGAAAACATGGACACTGCTGGGAAACAGTTAGAGGCAATGGGCTTTTTTTTTTTGGTCAGATGCTGATTTTTGTCTGGCTTGATGGAGAAACTACCTTTGTGTGTAGTTGTTGCTTTCTTTTCACTTCCTCATATTTCCATCTAAATAATAGTATGTCATTCATTTTTTAAAACTCCGAACAGGTAGTAAAAGCCTAAACAAACTGCAAGAATGAATTAGAAATGTTGACTTAAATGTTACCAAAACAACATTATACCTAGTTGAATATTTTTCTAGAATATCAGTGGCTGTGCAACTAAAAAAACAAGGAAAGACACCATAGACGTTCTAGTTGAAATCCAGCCAAGACAACCTAATAATGATCATCAGCTGATGTGGAAAACTTTTATTGCTTTTAATTCAGACTGAAGGGGAAAGAAATCCCCCCCCCCCCCCCCAAAAAAAAAAAAAATACAGTGTACCAGGAACTGGTATTTCCAATAAAGAAGATATCATATTCTTTCTCCCTTGGTCTTATTGAGACTTGGAGGACAAGAAGAAGATAACTGCTCTGCCCCATACAGCTAAGACATCATGTTTATGGCTCCTGAGCTATGAGTTTGACACCTGTTATAGACTTGTGCTGAGAGTTGCTTCTAATCATTCATGTTTAAATGTGCACCTTGTCTTTCCAGTGGGGGATTCAAAACCAGCTAGATGTTGTGCTAGCCATATCATTCCCTTGGGTACTGTTGGCTAGCATGTTGTAATTATGCTAGCCCAAAAGGTCGTTTGCCTTAGGATGGACCTTCACATCTTTACTTGAAATCATGGAAAACTGAATTCTGTGCTATTAAACGTAGGGAGAACGTACAGATTCAATTGTACTTGAGTTGTTCTCTTTTTGCTGCACTCAGAGCCCATATAATGGGTCTAGATGTGTGTGTGTCTGTGTTTGTATGTAGAGGGGTAGGAATAGGAACAAAAGGATACAAGGTAAGATGTGAAAGGTTAAGGAGATGAGGTGAAAGGGTATATAAGTGTTAGAGAGATTGTCCTCCGAAGATTGATAGTGAAGTGAAGGTTTATGAATAATAACATTTCTCTGCTATCAGCAAATAACTCTTAAACCCCACTGGAAAAGCATGTGTTTTATTTGCCTTGGTTGGTTAGTTTCAGGGGTGGGCAGTTATCTTGGTTGTAGGGTCATTTAATGAGTTCTGATGAGCTGTTGAGGGCTGTGATGGTAGCCCCGCCCCTTAACAGGAGCCCCGCCCCCGGTTGCCATCTTGAGACTGGAAGTCCCTCCCCTTACCCCCAGAAGGACTCCTTTTGGGACAGGGGTTTGCTATCTTGGAACTGGAAAAAACCCAAATTATATACTAAGAATCAAACATCTACTATAACATATTTTAATTTTATTAAAAAATATATTTTTGTCCTGATTTGTGTTTGCATAGTGTGTATAGAGGCTATTGCATAATAGCTCAACCTTAAGTCTTACTCCTGTATATTGTGGTGGTGTCAGGGGCATGGGTGTGTGTGTGTGGGGGGGGTGTGAAGAAGGGTGTGAATGTGTATGGGGTTTCTGGGGGGCTGTAGGGGTGTGTGGCTGGGGAGCTATGTGTGTGGGGTGTGCATTGAGGTGTGTGGGTGCATGTGTATGGTGAGGGGTGTGTGTGGGGGCTCCCTACAAATGCCTGCCTCACGCATGCCCCCGACATTATGCATAGCCCCTGCTGCCAGCGGTAGCAGCAGGTGGTAGGTCCTCGGGGCGCTCATGACCTGTGGCAGGTTTAGGCCCCTGGCAGCATGCGGTCCCAGTGAGCCCCAGGACTGCATGTGTCTGGGCCGCTGGCTCCATTGTACAGGGCTCAAATGCAGTGCCCTGGTTCTCTGCCGGAGCCCTGCGTGATGAAGCTAGCGGTGCTGGTCAAGGGGCTCAGCCAGGGAGGCAGGGAGAGGGGCGAAGCTGGCCTGTCTCCATAGCGCAGAGCTCCCCACCATTCTCCATGACCTGCACGTGGCGGTGAGCGGGGCTGGGCTGCTGGTTCCATTGCACAGCGCTCCCTCTGGTGGCACACAGCTCGGGTGGAGAACCCAGGGAGCCCTGCGCAATGGAGCCAGGAAGACTCCACGCGCCTGCTGGCCCTGGCTCTGTGCTCCTGCCAGCCCACCCTGGACCCCCAGCAGTCCTGGGGCACCAGCACAGGCCTTGTGCTCCCACCCACCACAGTTTCCCTGCTGCCCATCTGCTCTCTGCCGCTTTTTCCTCCATTGCCTACTCTTTGCTGCTTTTCCCTCCACTGCCTAATTGTTGCCACTTCTCCCTCCCCCGGCTGCCACCACCGCTGCTTCCCTTTCCCCCACCCACCTCTGCTTCCTCCCACCTGCTGCCACTGCCCTTCCTCCACCTGCTGTTGCCACTTCCCCACCCACGGGGCTGGGGTCAAGACCATCCTTTGTGTGGGAGTATAGCGTGTGCTGCTTCCGCGAAAGTGAGTGGGGCTCAGCCTCTTGACAGCACAGCAGGGGCCGCCTGGGGCCAGGCTGGGTACAGTGAATTGATAGGCACCTGCCTGCAGGCTGGATGAAATCACCCGGTGGGCCATATCCAGCCTGCAGGCCATATTTTTCCCACCCCTGGTTTACATAGAAGATAACAGCTTAACACAGTTAACATTTACTCTCTTACCTCATATAGTAGAGGTATGTATGACGGATCTAGTTTCCAATCCTGCTTATAGCTCAGATAGAGTAAGTATGGTCTTAAATGATGGAACATTTATTTTTTCAGTTTCTTTTTTTTTTAAATAGAAAATTTTATATAAAGATGAGGTAAAAAGACTGATTCTTCAGTAAAATTTTTAATAGTTAGGAAATGCCAGAAAAAAAATTGCCTGTGAAATGTTCATTTGACATTGTGCATCTTTGTTGTCATGTTAGTCTTTCATTACATGATCAACTACTATATTTTCTATAGGATCTCTGGTATACTATTATATTTTACAGAATTAAAAAAAAATGTTCTATTTTTCAATATCCTTCTATCTAAATGAGGGTCCCTTAGTAACACAGATATATATATACAGACTTTTGAGAGAAAGATAAATTATAACAGCTATATTTCAGAAACCTCTAAAATTGCCTGTGGTAGCTTTCATGTTAATCTGAAAGGTACAATTTTAAGACATCATGTGAAGGGATTGATCCAGGGTGAAAACCAGTATGACATGACATTGGCAGATTTTATATTTATGTAAATCTTTTTTTTTTTCTTTAACTCTAAGTCATGTGACATAGGATGTTCAACCTATCTCACATCCAGGGTTTATTACCAACTGTTCTGTCTCTCAGACCAGTATATTTGGAGGAGTGTGGGGAAATCAGTCTTTCTCATGGAAAATTATTTTTAAAATAGTAGTTGTTTTGCAAGTTACTAAGGGCTAGGGACAGAAATTACACATAAATCAGCAAAAGTGATCAGAAACTGGTTTAAATTTATAACACAACAGAAGTTCGGTGCACATAAATTGCTTTCAAAATTATTGAAACCAGTTTCAGATAAACCTGGATGGATGTAGTACCAGACTTAACTGATTGAAATTAAATCAGTTTGTTAAATTTCTGTTCCAGACCCCCTCCAGATTCAAGTTAACTCACAGTTCTGCAGCCTCCCAAGATGCTTTGCACCTCCCCTGCAAGCCCCACCTCACAGGTCTTGGCCCAAACTGCCTGCGCCAGCCAAGCAGGAAGGCATGCTTTAGGCACGCCTTCCCCCCCCCCCCCCCCCGATATGAGCCACTGCAGGCATGTGGCTACATTTCTGGAATCAGAAATGAATGTGTGTTCACTTGCTTCTCAGTTCAGTCTGTGCATCTTAGACTAGCCTGCAAAGACTGAATTGATTCAGGCTTGGGCTTTTTGACTGTCTGTACTTAGCCTAAGAGTTTACAAGTTAGTAGTCCTGTTGAAGATATATTAATGGACAAAGTGGAGGTGATTTGATCTAAAGATGTGATGGTAGATCTGTCATATGGCTCAAAAATTTTCAAAAGGGCATTAGTGTATGTGAGATTAGTTTTTCTTTTCTATTTATTTGTGATAACATTAAACTATGAGGTGTTCCAGAAAAATCAGAAACATATTTTAAATTTTTATTGAGAATATTTTTCTGTTCTTTTTAAAGGGAAAATTTAAATGTTGTAAAGTTTAAGCAGCAGACTTCTCAGATGATAACTGATCATCTCCAAGATGAACTGGAAAAATATGAAAAGAGAATAAAGTATGAGGAGAAAATATATGGAGAATTACTATGGATTAGACAAAAAGATCTGGAAGATTTGAGGGTAGGTACTGTTAGAGCTAGTATTTTAAAATGAAAATAAAACTATTACATCTAATTTGAGTAGTTACTGACATTTTAAGTACTTCAAGTACTAAATTTTTATCAAATGTTTAATATGCAATCTTGTCAGAATTGAAGCAACACTGCCATTGAAATCCATTGGTATTTTTCTGTATTAGTACTTGTAGGATTGGTCCTGATCTTATTTTTAATTAATAAAGTAACATCCTTTACCATATTAAAATTAATTTAACATTGCAGCTTTAGGGTGGTTTTGCTTTTTGTATTTGTTTGTTTGTATGTTTGTTTGTTTTTTACTTGTGCTTAAAGTGTTAAAGGAGAGTAAAATGGAAAGCCTGACTTTTTACTTGTGGAAACTATAGCCTTCTTCAGGAGGCAATGAAAGAAATCTGGCATCTAGCTAACTGATACATTTGTTGTTAATTGACAGGGAGCAGCTATTCTGTAATACAGTATTATCTTCTGTATGATATTTGACTGGAGCTCTGATATTGCAATTGAAACTAAGTAGTTGGAAGTTGAGTTTGTGGAAATTTAATTACAGAACCAGAGCCTTGTGGAATAGATATATAGAAAGGATAGGGGCTCTGGGTATAAAGCTCTTCAGAAAGATTAAATGTCTTGAAATCTCGTAAATTTATTACTGAATTGTTCTCACACATTAATTTTTCTTTTTAAGAAAATGGATAATTGCTTTAATTTTTGCTTTTGTTTACATTAACCATGTTACATTTTTATTTGTTGTGTTTTCTTTTAAATTAGCACTATTAAAAAGTACATATATGGTTAATGGTAGTGTAAGAGTGATGTTGTAGGTGTGATGGTACAGAAATGATATGAGAGACAAGGATTTCTTAGGGTGATACCTTTTATTGGACCAACTATATAGTTGGGGTAGAGTTCGACAAGATTTCAGATGCAAGACATTCTCATGTGAAGAATTTCTTGCATCTGAAGGCTTATCTAACTCTATTCCAATTATGCAGCTAGCCCAACTATGATACTACTTTGCCTATCCCAACTATGCATACTACTTAGTACAGGGGTGGGCAAAATGTAGAAAATTAATATTTGTCTGCCCTTGGTTCCTGTCAAAAAATGACAGGAACCAAGGGCAGTAGGACCCAGGGGAAGCCCAGCATGCTCCAACAACAACGGGGCCTGCCCAGCCCTGCCCCCCAGCCAGAAGCCCCAGCCATGGTTTCTGGGCTGGGAGCACGTGTTTGCCCCAGCACAGGAAGCTCAGGTAAGGGGGGGGACCCCAGGCAAGGGAGGACCGTGGGGGGGGGAAGCAGCCCCTCCCCACCCATGCCCGGTGCCCTGTGCTGCAGCTGCTTGCAGCCCACACGGGGCTGCCTGTGCCTGTGCCTGCCCCGGACATCCCCATGCAGGCTACGAGTGCCTGCAGCATGGGGCACCGGGTGTGGGGCAGGGGAGGGGCCGCTTTTCCCCACGCTCAGCACCAGCTTCTTCTCTGCTGGTGAGCAGGGGGTCGGGGCTGTGTGCTGCCCCCTGCCTATACCACAGGGCTGGGGGGCACTGGGTGTGAGCGGGTGGGGAGCTAGTGGGAGCACAGGGCCCGCACTGGTGTCCCAGGGCCAGTGCCGGTGGCACCCAGAGCAGGGTGGCAGGAGCGCGGGGTCCCAGCTAGCAGGGGATCTTTGGAGCTGGGCCAGCTCCCCACTCCCTGCTGGTGCAGCCCACCCTGGCTCCACAGACCCCTGCTGTCCTGTGCCCCTCTCTGGGCCCCACCGGTACTGACATTGGGACGTTGGTCCCAAGATGGTGACCAGGGGGCGGGGCACCTGTCAAGGGGCAGGGCACCTGTCAAGGAGCGGGGCTACCCATGCAGCCCTTGACAGCCTTCCAAAACTGGGTAAGTGGCCCTCCACCCAAAATAATTGCCCACCCCTGACTTAGTAATTTAGCTATGAAAAATTAAGGACGCACATGAAGATTTCTTGACCTTTGAAAACTTAAGGTACTTGCCTTGATACAATTATCTGTTATCTCTTGGGTCTCATATTTCTCTCTGTGGGTTAATCGTTTTGAACTTGCACTGGTCTTGAGGCGATGCCACTGAATAGCCTGGTTGTTGCATGCCACCATCTGTCTTCTGTCCCCAAAAGATCTCAGTTTACAAATACATATAATTCCTCATGTCTGATTAACATGCACATCTTCCTTAGGAATCTTATACACAACTCTCCCATGTGTGATCACACAGAACTCTGACCTTTAAGTTCACAGTTCTCCTGATATAATGCAAGCAGGGTTGACAGATCCCCATCACACCTGTATTTGCAATTATTTCATGACAACCATTTTTGTCGGGTGTGGTAATGTGATTTTTGATAAGTGGTAATGTGACCAACTTTCTTGCTAAATCCTGACTCAGATTCACCCTAATGCAAACCCTAAAATCTTTTTTCCCTTAAATGAATAATCAAGGCATTAGGCTGATGCCATTCATTCATTGAGGAGTACAGAAGCTACATCAGCTAGTCTCAGAGCATGTGGTAACCCCCTCATTATGCTGTTGTACTGTTTTGTGGACCCACAAATACAAGTGCCTACAAATCCAGACATTCACCCTGTATTTTATAGCTCTTGAAAATAACAGGGAGAAAAAGTTAGCTCATTTTCCATTTGCCCACACTAGTTTTCAGTGTAGGGTGAGCATATACTATAGCAGGGATGTCAAACTTGCCATGTTCCCCAAGCCCAATCCTGCCTGCAGGGCTTCATAGATTCATAGATGTTAGGGTTGGAAGGGACCTCAGTAGATCATCGAGTCCGACCCCCTGCATAGGCAGGAAAGAGTGCTGGGTTTAGATGACCCCAGCTAGATGCCTATCTAACCTCCTCTTGAAGACCCCCAGGGTAGGGGAGAGCACCACCTCCCTTGGGAGCTCATTCCAGACCTTGGCCACTCTAACTGTGAAGAAGTTCTTCCTAATGTCTAGTCTAAATCTGCTTTCTGCTAGCTTGTGGCCATTATTTCTTGTAACCCCCAGGGGCGCCTTGGTGAGTAAAGCCTCACCAATTCCCTTCTGTGCCCCCTTGATGAACTTATAGGCAGCCACAAGGTCGCCTCTCAACCTTCTCTTGCAGAGGCTGAAGAGGTCCAGGTGCCCTAGTCTCTCCTCATAGGGCTTGGCCTGCAAGCCCTTAACCATACAAGTGGCCCTTCTCTGGACCCTCTCCAGGTTATCTACATCCCTCTTGAAGTGCGGCGCCCAAAATTGCACGCAGTATTCCAACTGCGGTCTGACCAGCGCCCGATAGAGGGGAAGTATCACCTCCTTGGTTCTGTTCGTCATGCATCTGCTGATGCACGATAAAGTGCCATTAGCTTTTCTGATGACTTCGTCACACTGACGACTCATGTTCATCTTGGAGTCCACTAGGACTCCAAGATCCCTTTCCGCTTCCGTGCCTCCAAGCAGGTCATTTCCTAGGCAGTAGGTATGCTGGACATTTTTCCTCCCTAGGTGCAGCACTTGGCATTTCTCCTTGTTGAATTGCATTCTGTTGTTTTCCGCCCATATGTCCAACCTGTCCAGGTCTGCTTGTAGTTGTTCCCTGCCCTCCGGTGTGTCCACCTCTCCCCACAGTTTTGTGTCATCCGCAAACTTGGACAGAGTACACTTCACTCCCTCGTCCAAGTCGCTGATGAAGACATTGAAGAGTATCGGTCCAAAGACCGAGCCCTGCAGGACCCCACTCCCCACACCCTTCCAGGTCGATACCGACCCATCCACTGCGACTCTCTGGGTACGGCCCTCTAGCCAATTTGCCACCCACCGGACTGTGTAGTCGTCCAAGTCACAGCCTCTTAACTTGTTCACCAGTATGGGGTGGGATACTGTATCAAAGGCCTTCCTGAAGTCTAAGTAAACGACGTCAACCCCTACTCCTGCGTCCAGGTGTTTTGTAACCTGGTCAGAAAAAGAGACTAGATTATTCAGGCATGATCTACCTGCTACGAACCCGTGCTGGTTTCCCCGAAACTGGTTTCCAGCTTCTTGTGAGCTGGATCCAGCATGGACCATGAGGAAGTGGTGACAGTAGCAGCAATGGTAACAGATCCAGTTCCAGCTCTGACCTAGAGCATGTGAAGGTGATAGCAGCAGTAGCTCTGACTCTGACCTGGCACATGTGGCAGTGGCTCCAGCCCTCACTGTGTTACCCCATGCCAAAGCTAGAGTTGCCATCACCTCATGTTCCATGTTGTGGTGACAGCTCCAGCATGGGATGTATGGGAAGGGCCAACAGTCAGGGAGGTAAGGCAGTGCCCAAGTGGCTGCAAGGTAACAGGGGCTGTGTGCTTGCCCTCCTGTTGCCAATTGCCATGTTTACTGGGTCCCAAGGGCCCTAAATTCGATGGCAGACCATGCTCTCAGCCCCACACCCTAATTTCCAGTGGCTCAGTGAGTCAGCTAGACTGGCACTGCAGCCATATGTTTGACATGTTTCTACTATAGCCTTCAAGAGTAATAATGCAGTTTTGGAAATATCTGAGAATCAATAACAATAGCAATCCAGAAGGAAGTAGTAGAATTGGAAGAATTGTGTCCCAAAAAGGCTGATGTCTTCCTCAGTGCTGCAGGAGATAGATCATTGGCTAAATAGCTATCACTCTCATATATGATAAAAGGCTTGGCTGTCTACAGTGTCAAAACTATTTTCCTGGATTTCACTACACATTCTTGTTCACCTGGACATTCTTTTATTTCAGTTAAGGCTTGATAAGTCTTTGAATTTTCTTTAACCTATGCCTTGGTCAGTTTTTCATGTTCCTAGCATGATTTTACTAATCATAAAAACTGTGAAAAGCCATAACAAATGTTGTATAATAGTGCACTGCTTCTGCTGAGTAGGAGCATATCCTTGGCATTTCATTATCTCAGATGAACACAAGTGCCTGGTTACTTTATATTTCTACCACACGAGAGCCACATGTCCTGAAGCTTATTAACAACAGTCTCCTAACAGATTAACAAATCTTGTGAGTCTGAGATAAAATGAGAAGTATGGACATCACCTGAAGTGGTGGATCTTTCCAATTTGTGCTGTGTTAAAAACCATGTTTACAAAGGGCATTCATAAAGTTTCTAGGCTGATAATGAAAGAAGCATTGTTTGCATTCAACCATTTACTTTTCAGTACAATTCCCTGTGATATCAGTGCTCTTGACTCAGTGCTGTTGCAGGTTGTCTTTCTGTAGAAGTCCTTGTCCAGCATATCTAGAAGAAACTCACTGACTGCTGAAATCACTTCATTCTCATTTAAACTCTTTCCAGTTTGAGGAATGGACAGAAATCTGGGGGAGCCAAATCTAGTCAAGAGCCTGGATGGAGAAGCAGTTCAAAATTATATTTGATTGCTGTGATCACTGCAACTTGGGATATGTGGGGTCATGCATTGTCTTTGACATGTTTTCCATGGTTCTTGTCCTTGATGGTTTCTGAAAAGTGCAGCAATTCAGTCTCACATAATACTCATTAGACAGTCTTGTCTCTTGAGGAGCAGTAAGTCACGATCACCACTTTGTTGTCCGAAATAACACAATGGTGCTTTACCAGCTAATGCAATCTTTCTGATTTCCTTGTGAGATGATACTGTGTTTCCATTGCATAATATGCTGTTTGATCTTAGGATCAAAATGGTGAAGTCATACCTCATCCTGAATCACAGTTCTGCTCATGAATTTTTCCGGGTTCTCTAAATTTCTCCAAATGCTCCTTAGAACTATCATGTCAGCGCTCGGCATTCTGGGTAGAAATCTATTGACACTTTACTCATACCAAAATCTTCATTGAGCATGTTTTGTACCGTTCTCGTGTCCTGCTCTCATTGATGTGCCTAGCTGTTGATCTTCTGTCACTCATTACCATCCTGTAGATGGCATCAACTTATTCTGAGGTAGCGGTCTCTCTGAAGTATCTAGATCATGGCTTTCCCTCAGTAGTATTTCTCTTTTGCTTTCAACTGCCCAGGTTTTCTGGGGTTTTTTACTATGGTATATGATGTGGTGTTATCCCCCAATCCTGTCATGATCTCCTTGTGGATTTCCTTTGGTATCAGGCTTTTCTTTGGAGGTATTTGATTATTGCTTTGATTTCATTTGTCTCTTTTTAAAATGTTTGGTGGCTGATTTCCTTCACATACAAGTTCTACATGCATAAATGGTGGCTAGCAGAGAAACAGATCAAAATATTAGTATTTTGATCTGTGATATCTGTTTGAGCTCTATCATATCATTAAATAGGTCAGTCTAGGTATCTTCTAAATTTCCCTCATGTCTTGTCACCTGTACTCACGAATGGACTCAATACAATAATGTGTTTCCTTAACTCTAACATGTATACACTCCATGAAACTAACCTGATAAACTTAAAATGTCCTTGGACAGTGGAGGAATGTTTTTTTGCCTAACAATGACTAATGCTGAGATTCGTGAAAGGATGAGGTTGGCAGTGTATCTCAGCTGGCAAATGGTGCTAGATTGATTAAGCTATCCTGAAGTACTGTTAACCATACCAGTATCACTGTAAGAAATTTGTTCAGCACTAAAAAAAGTTTTAATATCACTTAGCATAACATATGTTGATATAAGATGGTAAAATCCAGTTCTGACAAAAATCCATCTGACAAAAAACGTTAGAGTGGTTGGAACAAACCAATAATAAGGTTCTTAATATCTCCAATTTACTTGATAGTAGAGATTTTTGCAGAAAAACTGTTTCTACCCATACTACTCCAGTACACCCATTGGGCACCTGAGACCACCCCATTTTTATTGGACAGATTTTTTCTTCTTTCTCTAGACTAGACGTGGATAATATGCTTGCCTCTGGTTTTCTTACACACGTTTATATTTGTATGAAGAGTGAAAATATATGTTTTCCTAAACCCCTGAATGAATCTTGTACCTCACAGCTGCCTCTAAAAGTATAGCTGATTACCAGATAACTTGCCGATCATGTAGGGAACATCCAGATGAGCACGGTTGTGTGGTGTGTGGCACTGCAAACATGTTTGCAGCACCACATACTGCACAGTCCAATGTTCTCCACACTGCAAGGACATGCTGCCTGAGTGTGCACTGCACTAGGTTTTTTTACCTCTGGATATCTGTGGGTGCAGGCTGAGGCTGCTCCTCTGGTCTAGGTCTGTGTCTGTGCCTGTGCATGTGCCCCCCACTGCAGCCAAGGGGTAGGGGGTGGTTTTGGGGGGGGGCACCACGCGCCTACCCCCTTGCAGCACACATCTCCTGGCACTGGCAGCAGCAGCCAGCCAGGGCATCAGGGCACTCATAGTCTGCTGCAGGCAGAGCTCTGCAGAGATCCAGTGGCTGCACACAGTGAACAGAGCTGGCCCGGCCTGACTTACTGTTCTGCATCTTCGAACAGGACCAGGACAGCTCCTGCCACAACCTGGTGTTCCTGGTACTGTACACAGAAGCAATGTGCCATCGGGCTGAGCATGTGGAATGTTGGGCCCAGCCCAATGGCAGCTAGCTTCTATGTGCAGTGCCAGGAGCACCACGTCATGGTAGGAGTCATCCCAGTCCTGTCCAAAGGTGTGCACCAGTGGGCCACCTCCATTCGTCATGTGTAGCCACTGGGTCTCAGGCGGTGCCACACTGCCATGGGACTGCCTGCAGTGAGCTGTGAGTGCTCCAATGACCTGGTTGGCTGCTGTTACCATAGCCAGGGGCTATGTGCCTCAGGGGGGGTGGCAGGGTGGGGGGGTGGCAGCCCCCCCTGCAAACCTCCCCACAACCCCCCCACACACATACACCCATGAACCCCACACTCACAAACCCCCCAGAAGCCCCCCAGTCCCCCCCACCCCCACATCCCCACTTACAAGGGACAGAGCCTTGGTCCAAGCCACCGCTGCCAGCCTTGCCCCACTTCTATTTGCTCCAGCATGGTGAGGCAGCATGCTGGAGCAGCAGGGGAATGTGGCAGACATATGGACACTCTGGCCGGGTGCTAGAGCATCATCTTGGAGGACCCAGGCTCTGTTTGTCTCCAGGCATGCCACTTTATCGCAGCATGTTTTCTTTTCATTCCAGGATTTCCTGGTATCAAATTTAGAGCCCATGCTGTAAATATGCAGTGTGGGGAACATTTTTTCATTCATGGCATGCCTCCTGCAGTGTCTCAAACTGCTTTGAGGTACCACAACAGGCACGTGCTCACTCGTCTCGATACAGCCTAAAGGATCACAAAAGTCAAACCTGGAATGTATGCAAGGAGGTGTAGAGGATTTTGTGTTAATCATTGTTATCCAGACAGGCATTTATCTGGGCTATTGTTACCCCAGAGGCAGTGGATCTAGAATGTGACCTGGGTGGAGAGGCAAGTCAGTTATAGCAGAGCACTGACATGCCATGTCATAGCAGAAGAGTGTGCTCCAAAGTGGTAAGATGCATAAATATTGCTGAAATGATGCATCACAGCCAAAAAGTATATGTGCCTTTTGCTTTTCTGATGCACATACTGCTTAATGTGGCAAACTTAACTGCACAATGATCAAAATGTACTTGTCAGTCATATTTTATTTATAGCTGCTGTCATAGCATCTTTAAATTTTACTTCCCACAAATATAAAAAAATGTGTTGTCCCAAAATGTATATTACACCTATAGTATATACATTGGCACAGAACTTAATATTTAACTAGATAAGCATTCTTTTGCATTACACACTGTTGCACTGTCTATAAATGATATTTCCAATAAATATTATTAGGGGTGATCCCCTGATACTACATTCTTTTATCCCTAATGTAAATCTGCTTCAAATGGTTACTCCCTGTTTCTAAAATGATTAGTGTATGTTCAACTCAGGTATTTGCAAATAATATTTAAGATGAAACAAAGAATTTTGAATGACCTAAAGAACCAAAATTTAAATATAGTTCTCTGTTTAAGGCTTCTTTCAAGCAAAGTCTGACTTTGTACTTCTGAAATGGTGATTTATGTACCTGTCAAATAGACATAATTGCATATAAAGAATTGGATTTGTGATAACCTGAAAGAGAGCCTGTGGCCCACAGCATCCTGACATATCGTGGCATTAGACGTATTGACATTTATTTTCCTTCCAAAGGGTAGCAACAGGCATAACTGTCTATTTCTATAAATTAATATTAATTTAATTCTAAACATCCTACATGCCCAATAATTGCTCAAGAAGATATTCTAGTAAATAATTTGAGTATTATATGGTACTATGGTGATGATAATAAACTCACTATATATTTTTAAAAACAAAATTCATTTACTTAAAACTGTTTAATCTATTATTGAATGGAAACATCCAAGATAAAAATATATTTGTTTGGACATGATTCCTTTAGTAAGTGATGTTTTCTTTCTCTTAATCATTAAGTAAAAATGTTAAAGTGTAAGAAATACTGAATTGGAGCTGTGTGTGGGAACCCAAATTTGCATTGTGGGCAATTCTACAAATTCAGAAATGTGTTTCACTTTACTTTTGATTGAAGAAATTATATTTCAAATAAAAATGCCATTGTGTGTAAATCAAAATGTTTTATTTTGATTTTGACTGATAGTGAATTATAATGTAAAAGAGATTTTGAAACCGTTATTTAAAACAAATAATCAAAATTCATTCTGAAAATAATTAATGTCATTATGTACATATGGGGAGACTGTTTTCCTGAAATCAAATCCATGCATTACTGTGGGAAGTTTTGGTTTTAATAAAATGACATGTTCCATTTGAGAAATGTTCCACCTGACATTTTTTACTTAACTCTAATACCAAGTCATGATACGGAGTTTCACTAGCTAGAGATGTTAATGAAAGAATTTACAAAGTGACAGATTTCTGGAGTGGCAGTTATAGAAACATGATACCCCGATGATGGTACATATAATAAAAATACTTAGGGAGAAGCTGAATTAGACCAAATATGTTGCTTAACAATATAAAAAAAAAATACTAGCTTTCTTTTGTGATTTATTCTAGATCTATTTAGGTCATTTTCTTTTTTTTGTATCCATTGCTTTGAATGTTACTATAGTTGTTATTTTCAGGACAGTCTTCAGCATATCTGTACCAAAAAAAAACATTAAACAGTAAAAGATGTGTTGTGGAATATACAAAGCATTTCATTTTAAGATGTGGCAAAATGCAGAGGATTTTTTTTTTTAAGCTGAAAAGAGCCACTGTTCCCTTTAGGCTATTTTTTGTGTGTGCAGGGTAAGGGTAACAAATCGTCTGGCTATAAAATTGTCTTTAATTAGTTGACTCAGTGGCTTCCAACAGTGTGCTACACTGGTATGTGGGAGTCCCATGTTACAAGATAGACTTCTGAATCTTGCTCCCTGCTCCTGGATAGACTTAACATATCGTGAATGTGACTTACATGCTGTCCTGTGGGGAGTTCCGGTAGTATTACCCAAATAACCATCCCACCATCTGATTTTATTGGCTTATAGGGAAGTTGCACACCTGCCCTCCTGAGGAATATGTTGTACAATTGTAGACTGGGTATCATCATAACATTCTGAGTGAGAATGGAAGGAATATTGGAGGGGAATTTTTTAAAAGTTAGTTTTGTCTTTTTTGTTCTCAAAGAGAGGTGAGCATATGTCAAAAATACAGTAACCCTAACTTGTAAAAGTAGACGTAAAAAATATATGAAAAAATATTGCGTATGGTGTCAGGTAGTGAAAGCTACATTTAAAGCTCAAAAATATTTTTATTACATCTCCCTTACTCATAACCTTTTAAAATAAAATGTTGATCTTTGCCTGAAGGTTTGGGATTCTGTCTTGGTTGTGTTTACTTGGTTGTGAGTGGGAGCGGAGTGGGGGGGAGAGAGAGAGATTAGGGGGGAAGAGGGGAATTGTTTTTTTATTTTCTGTTTGCTTTCTTTTCTTTTCTTTTTTTTTTTGATTTGAAAGAAAGTGCCTCTTGCAGTTTTTGACCATGTCTAGACAAGCACTGATGTTTGTTTCCCCGGGGACTTGTGCCGCTGCTACTTGTCCATTGGGAACACCTGTGCCATGCATGCTCTGGTGTGTGGCAGGTTACCCCAGGTGAGCTAGAGGTATCTGGGGCCAGCAATTATGCTGGCCTTAACAGCCTTACCTGGGGTCCTGAGGGCTTCCCGGGGCTGCAGCCACAGCAGAAAGGCTGGCCAGCAGCCGGGGCATGGCTCTAACTAGCCAGGCTCCAGTTTTGGTTGCATGCTACTGCCATGTGTTGCCCCACATTTTTTTTTGGTGTGGGCAAGGTAGCAGTGTGGGGAATGCCTGTGTGTGTGGTGTGTGGCGCTACAGATGGGTCAGCATATCCACATATCTGTGCTTGTCTGGACACGGCCTTTGAGTACTGATACATAACACAGGAGTAAAAAGGCACTTCCTACAGTTTACTGCCATACAGTGAATTGAAAACCCCATGGAACTTTGAAACTTGACATCTGAAATAATTCTGTTGAAAATTCCAATCATGGCTACAATTTTAAAAAAATCAGCAAGAAAGAAAATAATGAACATTTGAAAACTGCATCCTGGGCATGCACAATTTATTTCACTAACTCTGAGAGTTTGCATTTCTGGAGATTTGGTCTAAATTTTTTTCCA